>NC_132799.1:9762500-14617500 GCF_048594095.1 Paramormyrops kingsleyae
GCCGTGCATGCCAGTCTAGTAACGCATCTGGATGGTAGGTATATAGATTGATGAAAGGAAATGCGTCTCTCGGTTGCTATCATGCATCTGGTTATTAATGAAGGTTCAGGTGGACAAAAAGCCCATTGGATGAAAGGTTCATTCTCAACCCTGTACGCGCTAAAGGAGAGCAGAGACAGGAAGGCGTTCATAGGGCGAGGCCCATCATTAAACGGAGGCCAGGCTCAAGCTCAGTTTCATTGATGCCAGCACATTGAAGGGGTTTGTTAATGCCTAGACTTCTCCGAAGGCATGAGAGCCCCCTGGGAGATACAGGCTTTATGAATCACACAGCAGACTGCTATTAGCTCATCCCTCAAGCCATGAGCAAGCTAAAGACAAGGAGGTCATAAGTAAGGCTGCGTTGACCGGGAATCGAACCCAGGTCAACTGCTTGGAAGGCAGCTATGCTAGCCACTATACCACCAACGCTGCGGCTGAAGGAGCTCCGGAGCGATGTTCTTTTTTCTGGCCGCTATGTCGATCCGCTATGAGACGAGTAATGGTATCAACTTCTGAAGAAGTTGTTTGCAGAGTTACGGAGGTACGTTGGGCTGATGCCAAACGAGTGACATAAGAAAAGCTATTAGAATTTGTGTGAGAGTGACATTTGTAAAAATGCAGCTACGCATGGGTACTGTTTCAGCAAGGAAATGACCTGCCCCGTGTGAGGGTTGAACTCACGACCTTCAGATTATGAGACTGACGCGCTACCGACTGCGCTAACGAGGCTGTGATGGAAGTCAACAGCCGTGCATGCCAGTCTAGTAACGCATCTGGATGGTAGGTATATAGATTGATGAAAGGAAATGCGTCTCTCGGTTGCTATCATGCATCTGGTTATTAATGAAGGTTCAGGTGGACAAAAAGCCCATTGGATGAAGGGTTCATTCTCAACCCTGTACGCGCTAAAGGAGAGCAGAGACAGGAAGGCGTTCATAGGGCGAGGCCCATCATTAAACGGAGGCCAGGCTCAAGCTCAGTTTCATTGATGCCAGCACATTGAAGGGGTTTGTTAATGCCTAGACTTCTCCGAAGGCATGAGAGCCCCCTGGGAGATACAGGCTTTATGAATCACACAGCAGACTGCTATTAGCTCATCCCTCAAGCCATGAGCAACCTAAAGACAAGGAGGTCATAAGTAAGGCTGCGTTGGCCGGGAATCGAACCCGGGTCAACTGCTTGGAAGGCAGCTATGCTAGCCACTATACCACCAACGCTGCGGCTGAAGGAGCTCCGGAGCGATGTTCTTTTTTCTGGCCGCTATGTCGATCCGCTATGAGACGAGTAATGGTATCAACTTCTGAAGAAGTTGTTTGCAGAGTTACGGAGGTACGTTGGGCTGATGCCAAATGAGTGACATAAGAAAAGCTATTAGAATTTGTGTGAGAGTGACATTTGTAAAAATGCAGCTACGCATGGGTACTGTTTCAGCAAGGAAATGACCTGCCCCGTGTGAGGGTCGAACTCACGACCTTCAGATTATGAGACTGACGGGCTACCGACTGCGCTAACGAGGCTGTGGTGGAAGTCAACGGCCGTGCATGCCAGTCTAGTAACGCATCTGGATGGTAGGTATATAGATTGATGAAAGGAAATGCGTCTCTCGGTTGCTATCATGCATCTGGTTATTAATGAAGGTTCAGGTGGACAAAAAGCCCATTGGATGAAGGGTTCATTCTCAACCCTGTACGCGATAAAGGAGAGCAGAGACAGGAAGGCGTTCATAGGGCGAGGCCCATCATCAAACGGAGGCCAGGCTCAAGCTCAGTTTCATTGACGCCAGCACATTGAAGGGGTTTGTTAATGCCTAGACTTCTCCGAAGGCATGAGAGCCTGCTGGGAGATACAGGCTTTATGAATCACACAGCAGACTGCTATTAGCTCATCCCTCAAGCCATGAGCAACCTAAAGACAGTCAGAGACAAGGAGGTCATAAGTAAGGCTGCGTTGGCCGAGAATCGAACCCGGGTCAACTGCTTGGAAGGCAGCTATGCTAGCCACTATACCACCAACGCTGCGGCTGAAGGAGCTCCGGAGCGATGTTCTTTTTTCTGGCCGCTATGTCGATCCGCTATGAGACGAGTAATGGTATCAACTTCTGAAGAAGTTGTTTGCAGAGTTACGGAGGTACGTTGGGCTGATGCCAAATGAGTGACATAAGAAAAGCTATTAGAATTTGTGTGAGAGTGACATTTGTAAAAATGCAGCTACGCATGGGTACTGTTTCAGCAAGGAAATGACCTGCCCCGTGTGAGGGTCGAACTCACGACCTTCAGATTATGAGACTGACGCGCTACCGACTGCGCTAACGAGGCTGTGATGGAAGTCAACAGCCGGGCATGCCAGTCTGCTAACGCATCTGGAAGGCAGGTATATAGATTGATGAAAGGAAATGCGTCTCTCGGTTGCTATCATGCATCTGGTTATTAATGAAGGTTCAGGTGGACAAAAAGCCCATTGGATGAAGGGTTCATTCTCAACCCTGTACGCGATAAAGGAGAGCAGAGACAGGAAGGCGTTCATAGGGCGAGGCCCATCATCAAACGGAGGCCAGGCTCAAGCTCATTTTCATTGATGCCAGCACATTGAAGGGGTTTGTTAATGCCTAGACTTCTCCGAAGGCATGAGAGCCTGCTGGGAGATACAGGCTTTATGAATCACACAGCAGACTGCTATTAGCTCATCCCTCAAGCCATGAGCAACCTAAAGACAAGGAGGTCATAAGTAAGGCTGCGTTGGCCCGGAATCGAACCCGGGTCAACTGCTTGGAAGGCAGCTATGCTAGCCACTATACCACCAACGCTGCAGCTGAAGGAGCTCTGGAGCGATGTTCTTTTTTCTGGCCGCTATGTCGAGCCGCTATGAGACGAGTAATGGTATCAACTTCTGAAGAAGTTGTTTGCAGAGTTACGGAGGTATGTTGGGCTGATGCCAAATGAGTGACATAAGAAAAGCTATTAGAATTTGTGTGAGAGTGACATTTGTAAAAATGCAGCTACGCATGGGTACTGTTTCAGCAAGGAAATGACCTGCCCCGTGTGAGGGTTGAACTCACGACCTTCAGATTATGAGACTGACGCGCTACCGACTGCGCTAACGAGGCTGTGATGGAAGTCAACAGCCGTGCATGCCAGTCTAGTAACGCATCTGGATGGTAGGTATATAGATTGATGAAAGGAAATGCGTCTCTCGGTTGCTATCATGCATCTGGTTATTAATGAAGGTTCAGGTGGACAAAAAGCCCATTGGATGAAAGGTTCATTCTCAACCCTGTACGCGCTAAAGGAGAGCAGAGACAGGAAGGCGTTCATAGGGCGAGGCCCATCATTAAACGGAGGCCAGGCTCAAGCTCAGTTTCATTGATGCCAGCACATTGAAGGGGTTTGTTAATGCCTAGACTTCTCCGAAGGCATGAGAGCCCCCTGGGAGATACAGGCTTTATGAATCACACAGCAGACTGCTATTAGCTCATCCCTCAAGCCATGAGCAAGCTAAAGACAAGGAGGTCATAAGTAAGGCTGCGTTGGCCGGGAATCGAACCCAGGTCAACTGCTTGGAAGGCAGCTATGCTAGCCACTATACCACCAACGCTGCCGCTGAAGGAGCTCCGGAGCGATGTTCTTTTTTCTGGCCGCTATGTCGATCCGCTATGAGACGAGTAATGGTATCAACTTCTGAAGAAGTTGTTTGCAGAGTTACGGAGGTACGTTGGGCTGATGCCAAATGAGTGACATAAGAAAAGCTATTAGAATTTGTGTGAGAGTGACATTTGTAAAAATGCAGCTACGCATGGGTACTGTTTCAGCAAGGAAATGACCTGCCCCGTGTGAGGGTTGAACTCACGACCTTCAGATTATGAGACTGACGCGCTACCGACTACGCTAACGAGGCTGTGATGGAAGTCAACAGCCGGGCATGCCAGTCTGCTAACGCATCTGGAAGGCAGGTATATAGATTGATGAAAGGAAATGCGTCTCTCGGTTGCTATCATGCATCTGGTTATTAATGAAGGTTCAGGTGGACAAAAAGCCCATTGGATGAAGGGTTCATTCTCAACCCTGTACGCGATAAAGGAGAGCAGAGACAGGAAGGCGTTCATAGGGCGAGGCCCATCATTAAACGGAGGCCAGGCTCAAGCTCAGTTTCATTGATGCCAGCACATTGAAGGGGTTTGTTAATGCCTAGACTTCTCCGAAGGCATGAGAGCCTGCTGGGAGATACAGGCTTTATGAATCACACAGCAGACTGCTATTAGCTCATCCCTCAAGCCATGAGCAACCTAAAGACAGTCAGAGACAAGGATGTCATAAGTAAGGCTGCGTTGGCCGGGAATCGAACCTGGGTCTGCTTGGAAGGCAGCTATGCTAGCCACTATACCACCAACGCTGCGGCTGAAGGAGCTCCGGAGCGATGTTCTTTTTTCTGGCCGCTATGTCGATCTGCTATGAGACGAGTAATGGTATCAACTTCTGAAGAAGTTGTTTGCAGAGTTACGGAGGTACGTTGGGCTGATGCCAAATGAGTGACATAAGAAAAGCTATTAGAATTTGTGTGAGAGTGACATTTGTAAAAATGCAGCTACGCATGGGTACTGTTTCAGCAAGGAAATGACCTGCCCCGTGTGAGGGTCGAACTCACGACCTTCAGATTATGAGACTGACGCGCTACCGACTGCGCTAACGAGGCTGTGATGGAAGTCAACAGCCGGGCATGCCAGTCTGCTAACGCATCTGGAAGGCAGGTATATAGATTGATGAAAGGAAATGCGTCTCTCGGTTGCTATCATGCATCTGGTTATTAATGAAGGTTCAGGTGGACAAAAAGCCCATTGGATGAAGGGTTCATTCTCAACCCTGTACGCGATAAAGGAGAGCAGAGACAGGAAGGCGTTCATAGGGCGAGGCCCATCATCAAACGGAGGCCAGGCTCAAGCTCATTTTCATTGATGCCAGCACATTGAAGGGGTTTGTTAATGCCTAGACTTCTCCGAAGGCATGAGAGCCTGCTGGGAGATACAGGCTTTATGAATCACACAGCAGACTGCTATTAGCTCATCCCTCAAGCCATGAGCAACCTAAAGACAAGGAGGTCATAAGTAAGGCTGCGTTGGCCCGGAATCGAACCCGGGTCAACTGCTTGGAAGGCAGCTATGCTAGCCACTATACCACCAACGCTGCAGCTGAAGGAGCTCTGGAGCGATGTTCTTTTTTCTGGCCGCTATGTCGAGCCGCTATGAGACGAGTAATGGTATCAACTTCTGAAGAAGTTGTTTGCAGAGTTACGGAGGTATGTTGGGCTGATGCCAAATGAGTGACATAAGAAAAGCTATTAGAATTTGTGTGAGAGTGACATTTGTAAAAATGCAGCTACGCATGGGTACTGTTTCAGCAAGGAAATGACCTGCCCCGTGTGAGGGTTGAACTCACGACCTTCAGATTATGAGACTGACGCGCTACCGACTGCGCTAACGAGGCTGTGATGGAAGTCAACAGCCGTGCATGCCAGTCTAGTAACGCATCTGGATGGTAGGTATATAGATTGATGAAAGGAAATGCGTCTCTCGGTTGCTATCATGCATCTGGTTATTAATGAAGGTTCAGGTGGACAAAAAGCCCATTGGATGAAAGGTTCATTCTCAACCCTGTACGCGCTAAAGGAGAGCAGAGACAGGAAGGCGTTCATAGGGCGAGGCCCATCATTAAACGGAGGCCAGGCTCAAGCTCAGTTTCATTGATGCCAGCACATTGAAGGGGTTTGTTAATGCCTAGACTTCTCCGAAGGCATGAGAGCCCCCTGGGAGATACAGGCTTTATGAATCACACAGCAGACTGCTATTAGCTCATCCCTCAAGCCATGAGCAAGCTAAAGACAAGGAGGTCATAAGTAAGGCTGCGTTGGCCGGGAATCGAACCCAGGTCAACTGCTTGGAAGGCAGCTATGCTAGCCACTATACCACCAACGCTGCCGCTGAAGGAGCTCCGGAGCGATGTTCTTTTTTCTGGCCGCTATGTCGATCCGCTATGAGACGAGTAATGGTATCAACTTCTGAAGAAGTTGTTTGCAGAGTTACGGAGGTACGTTGGGCTGATGCCAAATGAGTGACATAAGAAAAGCTATTAGAATTTGTGTGAGAGTGACATTTGTAAAAATGCAGCTACGCATGGGTACTGTTTCAGCAAGGAAATGACCTGCCCCGTGTGAGGGTTGAACTCACGACCTTCAGATTATGAGACTGACGCGCTACCGACTACGCTAACGAGGCTGTGATGGAAGTCAACAGCCGGGCATGCCAGTCTGCTAACGCATCTGGAAGGCAGGTATATAGATTGATGAAAGGAAATGCGTCTCTCGGTTGCTATCATGCATCTGGTTATTAATGAAGGTTCAGGTGGACAAAAAGCCCATTGGATGAAGGGTTCATTCTCAACCCTGTACGCGATAAAGGAGAGCAGAGACAGGAAGGCGTTCATAGGGCGAGGCCCATCATTAAACGGAGGCCAGGCTCAAGCTCAGTTTCATTGATGCCAGCACATTGAAGGGGTTTGTTAATGCCTAGACTTCTCCGAAGGCATGAGAGCCCCCTGGGAGATACAGGCTTTATGAATCACACAGCAGACTGCTATTAGCTCATCCCTCAAGCCATGAGCAAGCTAAAGACAAGGAGGTCATAAGTAAGGCTGCGTTGGCCGGGAATCGAACCCAGGTCAACTGCTTGGAAGGCAGCTATGCTAGCCACTATACCACCAACGCTGCGGCTGAAGGAGCTCCGGAGCGATGTTCTTTTTTCTGGCCGCTATGTCGATCCGCTATGAGACGAGTAATGGTATCAACTTCTGAAGAAGTTGTTTGCAGAGTTACGGAGGTACGTTGGGCTGATGCCAAATGAGTGACATAAGAAAAGCTATTAGAATTTGTGTGAGAGTGACATTTGTAAAAATGCAGCTACGCATGGGTACTGTTTCAGCAAGGAAATGACCTGCCCCGTGTGAGGGTTGAACTCACGACCTTCAGATAATGAGACTGACGCGCTACCGACTGCGCTAACGAGGCTGTGATGGAAGTCAACAGCCGTGCATGCCAGTCTAGTAACGCATCTGGATGGTAGGTATATAGATTGATGAAAGGAAATGCGTCTCTCGGTTGCTATCATGCATCTGGTTATTAATGAAGGTTCAGGTGGACAAAAAGCCCATTGGATGAAGGGTTCATTCTCAACCCTGTACGCGCTAAAGGAGAGCAGAGACAGGAAGGCGTTCATAGGGCGAGGCCCATCATTAAACGGAGGCCAGGCTCAAGCTCAGTTTCATTGATGCCAGCACATTGAAGGGGTTTGTTAATGCCTAGACTTCTCCGAAGGCATGAGAGCCCCCTGGGAGATACAGGCTTTATGAATCACACAGCAGACTGCTATTAGCTCATCCCTCAAGCCATGAGCAACCTAAAGACAAGGAGGTCATAAGTAAGGCTGCGTTGGCCGGGAATCGAACCCAGGTCAACTGCTTGGAAGGCAGCTATGCTAGCCACTATACCACCAACGCTGCGGCTGAAGGAGCTCCGGAGCGATGTTCTTTTTTCTGGCCGCTATGTCGATCCGCTATGAGACGAGTAATGGTATCAACTTCTGAAGAAGTTGTTTGCAGAGTTACGGAGGTACGTTGGGCTGATGCCAAATGAGTGACATAAGAAAAGCTATTAGAATTTGTGTGAGAGTGACATTTGTAAAAATGCAGCTACGCATGGGTACTGTTTCAGCAAAGGAAATGACCTGCCCCGTGTGAGGGTCGAACTCACGACCTTCAGATTATGAGACTGACGCGCTACCGACTGCGCTAACGAGGCTGTGGTGGAAGTCAATGGCCGTGCATGCCAGTCTAGTAACGCATCTGGATGGTAGGTATATAGATTGATGAAAGGAAATGCGTCTCTCGGTTGCTATCATGCATCTGGTTATTAATGAAGGTTCAGGTGGACAAAAAGCCCATTGGATGAAGGGTTCATTCTCAACCCTGTACGCGATAAAGGAGAGCAGAGACAGGAAGGCGTTCATAGGGCGAGGCCCATCATCAAACGGAGGCCAGGCTCAAGCTCAGTTTCATTGACGCCAGCACATTGAAGGGGTTTGTTAATGCCTAGACTTCTCCGAAGGCATGAGAGCCTGCTGGGAGATACACGCTTTATGAATCACACAGCAGACTGCTATTAGCTCATCCCTCAAGCCATGAGCAACCTAAAGACAGTCAGAGACAAGGAGGTCATAAGTAAGGCTGCGTTGGCCGAGAATCGAACCCGGGTCAACTGCTTGGAAGGCAGCTATGCTAGCCAATATACCACCAACGCTGCGGCTGAAGGAGCTCCGGAGCGATGTTCTTTTTTCTGGCCGCTATGTCGATCCGCTATGAGACGAGTAATGGTATCAACTTCTGAAGAAGTTGTTTGCAGAGTTACGGAGGTACGTTGGGCTGATGCCAAATGAGTGACATAAGAAAAGCTATTAGAATTTGTGTGAGAGTGACATTTGTAAAACTGCAGCTACGCATGGGTACTGTTTCAGCAAGGAAATGACCTGCCCCGTGTGAGGGTCGAACTCACGACCTTCAGATTATGAGACTGACGCGCTACCGACTGCGCTAACGAGGCTGTGATGGAAGTCAACAGCCGGGCATGCCAGTCTGCTAACGCATCTGGAAGGCAGGTATATAGATTGATGAAAGGAAATGCGTCTCTCGGTTGCTATCATGCATCTGGTTATTAATGAAGGTTCAGGTGGACAAAAAGCCCATTGGATGAAGGGTTCATTCTCAACCCTGTACGCGATAAAGGAGAGCAGAGACAGGAAGGCGTTCATAGGGCGAGGCCCATCATCAAACGGAGGCCAGGCTCAAGCTCATTTTCATTGATGCCAGCACATTGAAGGGGTTTGTTAATGCCTAGACTTCTCCGAAGGCATGAGAGCCTGCTGGGAGATACAGGCTTTATGAATCACACAGCAGACTGCTATTAGCTCATCCCTCAAGCCATGAGCAACCTAAAGACAGTCAGAGACAAGGAGGTCATAAGTAAGGCTGTGTTGGCCGGGAATCGAACCCGGGTCAACTGCTTGGAAGGCAGCTATGCTAGCCACTATACCACCAACGCTGCGGCTGAAGGAGCTCCGGAGCGATGTTCTTTTTTCTGGCCGCTATGTCGATCCGCTATGAGACGAGTAATGGTATCAACTTCTGAAGAAGTTGTTTGCAGAGTTATGGAGGTACGTTGGGCTGATGCCAAATGAGTGACATAAGAAAAGCTATTAGAATTTGTGTGAGAGTGACATTTGTAAAAATGCAGCTACGCATGGGTACTGTTTCAGCAAGGAAATGACCTGCCCCGTGTGAGGGTCGAACTCACGACCTTCAGATTATGAGACTGACGCGCTACCGACTGCGCTAACGAGGCTGTGATGGAAGTCAACAGCCGTGCATGCCAGTCTGCTAATGCATCTGGAAGGCAGGTATATAGATTGATGAAAGGAAATGCGTCTCTCGGTTGCTATCATGCATCTGGTTATTAATGAAGGTTCAGGTGGAGAAAAAGCCCATTGGATGAAGGGTTCATTCTCAACCCTGTACGCGATAAAGGAGAGCAGAGACAGGAAGGCGTTCATAGGGCGAGGCCCATCATCAAACGGAGGCCAGGCTCAAGCTCATTTTCATTGATGCCAGCACATTGAAGGGGTTTGTTAATGCCTAGACTTCTCCGAAGGCATGAGAGCCTGCTGGGAGATACAGGCTTTATGAATCACACAGCAGACTGCTATTAGCTCATCCCTCAAGCCATGAGCAACCTAAAGACAGTCAGAGACAAGGAGGTCATAAGTAAGGCTGTGTTGGCCGGGAATCGAACCCGGGTCAACTGCTTGGAAGGCAGCTATGCTAGCCACTATACCACCAACGCTGCGGCTGAAGGAGCTCCGGAGCGATGTTCTTTTTTCTGGCCGCTATGTCGATCCGCTATGAGACGAGTAATGGTATCAACTTCTGAAGAAGTTGTTTGCAGAGTTATGGAGGTACGTTGGGCTGATGCCAAATGAGTGACATAAGAAAAGCTATTAGAATTTGTGTGAGAGTGACATTTGTAAAAATGCAGCTACGCATGGGTACTGTTTCAGCAAGGAAATGACCTGCCCCGTGTGAGGGTCGAACTCACGACCTTCAGATTATGAGACTGACGCGCTACCGACTGCGCTAACGAGGCTGTGATGGAAGTCAACAGCCGTGCATGCCAGTCTGCTAATGCATCTGGAAGGCAGGTATATAGATTGATGAAAGGAAATGCGTCTCTCGGTTGCTATCATGCATCTGGTTATTAATGAAGGTTCAGGTGGAGAAAAAGCCCATTGGATGAAGGGTTCATTCTCAACCCTGTACGCGATAAAGGAGAGCAGAGACAGGAAGGCGTTCATAGGGCGAGGCCCATCATTAAACGGAGGCCAGGCTGAAGCTCAGTTTCATTGATGCCAGCACATTGAAGGGGTTTGTTAATGCCTAGACTTCTCCGAAGGCATGAGAGCCTGCTGGGAGATACAGGCTTTATGAATCACACAGCAGACTGCTATTAGCTCATCCCTCAAGCCATGAGCAACCTAAAGACAGTCAGAGACAAGGAGGTCATAAGTAAGGCTGCGTTGGCTGGGAATCGAACCCGGGTCAACTGCTTGGAAGGCAGCTATGCTAGCCACTATACCACCAACGCTGTGGCTGAAAGAGCGCTGGAGCGATGTGCTTTTTTCTGGCTGCTATGTCGATCCGCTATGAGACGAGTAATGGTATCAACTTCTGAAGAAGTTGTTTGCAGAGTTATGGAGGTACGTTGGGCTGATGCCAAATGAGTGACATAAGAAAAGCTATTAGAATTTGTGTGAGAGTGACATTTGTAAAACTGCAGCTACGCATGGGTACTGTTTCAGCAAGGAAATGACCTGCCCCGTGTGAGGGTTGAACTCACGACCTTCAGATTATGAGACTGACGCGCTACCGACTGCGCTAACGAGGCTGTGATGGAAGTCAACAGCCGTGCATGCCAGTCTAGTAACGCATCTGGATGGTAGGTATATAGATTGATGAAAGGAAATGCGTCTCTCGGTTGCTATCATGCATCTGGTTATTAATGAAGGTTCAGGTGGACAAAAAGCCCATTGGATGAAGGGTTCATTCTCAACCCTGTACGCGCTAAAGGAGAGCAGAGACAGGAAGGCGTTCATAGGGCGAGGCCCATCATTAAACGGAGGCCAGGCTCAAGCTCAGTTTCATTGATGCCAGCACATTGAAGGGGTTTGTTAATGCCTAGACTTCTCCGAAGGCATGAGAGCCCCCTGGGAGATACAGGCTTTATGAATCACACAGCAGACTGCTATTAGCTCATCCCTCAAGCCATGAGCAACCTAAAGACAAGGAGGTCATAAGTAAGGCTGCGTTGGCCGGGAATCGAACCCAGGTCAACTGCTTGGAAGGCAGCTATGCTAGCCACTATACCACCAACGCTGCGGCTGAAGGAGCTCCGGAGCGATGTTCTTTTTTCTGGCCGCTATGTCGATCCGCTATGAGACGAGTAATGGTATCAACTTCTGAAGAAGTTGTTTGCAGAGTTACGGAGGTACGTTGGGCTGATGCCAAATGAGTGACATAAGAAAAGCTATTAGAATTTGTGTGAGAGTGACATTTGTAAAAATGCAGCTACGCATGGGTACTGTTTCAGCAAAGGAAATGACCTGCCCCGTGTGAGGGTCGAACTCACGACCTTCAGATTATGAGACTGACGCGCTACCGACTGCGCTAACGAGGCTGTGGTGGAAGTCAATGGCCGTGCATGCCAGTCTAGTAACGCATCTGGATGGTAGGTATATAGATTGATGAAAGGAAATGCGTCTCTCGGTTGCTATCATGCATCTGGTTATTAATGAAGGTTCAGGTGGACAAAAAGCCCATTGGATGAAGGGTTCATTCTCAACCCTGTACGCGATAAAGGAGAGCAGAGACAGGAAGGCGTTCATAGGGCGAGGCCCATCATCAAACGGAGGCCAGGCTCAAGCTCAGTTTCATTGACGCCAGCACATTGAAGGGGTTTGTTAATGCCTAGACTTCTCCGAAGGCATGAGAGCCTGCTGGGAGATACACGCTTTATGAATCACACAGCAGACTGCTATTAGCTCATCCCTCAAGCCATGAGCAACCTAAAGACAGTCAGAGACAAGGAGGTCATAAGTAAGGCTGCGTTGGCCGAGAATCGAACCCGGGTCAACTGCTTGGAAGGCAGCTATGCTAGCCAATATACCACCAACGCTGCGGCTGAAGGAGCTCCGGAGCGATGTTCTTTTTTCTGGCCGCTATGTCGATCCGCTATGAGACGAGTAATGGTATCAACTTCTGAAGAAGTTGTTTGCAGAGTTACGGAGGTACGTTGGGCTGATGCCAAATGAGTGACATAAGAAAAGCTATTAGAATTTGTGTGAGAGTGACATTTGTAAAACTGCAGCTACGCATGGGTACTGTTTCAGCAAGGAAATGACCTGCCCCGTGTGAGGGTCGAACTCACGACCTTCAGATTATGAGACTGACGCGCTACCGACTGCGCTAACGAGGCTGTGATGGAAGTCAACAGCCGGGCATGCCAGTCTGCTAACGCATCTGGAAGGCAGGTATATAGATTGATGAAAGGAAATGCGTCTCTCGGTTGCTATCATGCATCTGGTTATTAATGAAGGTTCAGGTGGACAAAAAGCCCATTGGATGAAGGGTTCATTCTCAACCCTGTACGCGATAAAGGAGAGCAGAGACAGGAAGGCGTTCATAGGGCGAGGCCCATCATCAAACGGAGGCCAGGCTCAAGCTCATTTTCATTGATGCCAGCACATTGAAGGGGTTTGTTAATGCCTAGACTTCTCCGAAGGCATGAGAGCCTGCTGGGAGATACAGGCTTTATGAATCACACAGCAGACTGCTATTAGCTCATCCCTCAAGCCATGAGCAACCTAAAGACAGTCAGAGACAAGGAGGTCATAAGTAAGGCTGCGTTGGCCGGGAATCGAACCCGGGTCAACTGCTTGGAAGGCAGCTATGCTAGCCACTATACCACCAACGCTGCGGCTGAAGGAGTTCCGGAGCGATGTTCTTTTTTCTGGCCGCTATGTCGATCCGCTATGAGACGAGTAATGGTATCAACTTCTGAAGAAGTTGTTTGCAGAGTTATGGAGGTACGTTGGGCTGATGCCAAATGAGTGACATAAGAAAAGCTATTAGAATTTGTGTGAGAGTGACATTTGTAAAAATGCAGCTACGCATGGGTACTGTTTCAGCAAGGAAATGACCTGCCCCGTGTGAGGGTCGAACTCACGACCTTCAGATTATGAGACTGACGCGCTACCGACTGCGCTAACGAGGCTGTGATGGAAGTCAACAGCCGTGCATGCCAGTCTGCTAATGCATCTGGAAGGCAGGTATATAGATTGATGAAAGGAAATGCGTCTCTCGGTTGCTATCATGCATCTGGTTATTAATGAAGGTTCAGGTGGAGAAAAAGCCCATTGGATGAAGGGTTCATTCTCAACCCTGTACGCGATAAAGGAGAGCAGAGACAGGAAGGCGTTCATAGGGCGAGGCCCATCATTAAACGGAGGCCAGGCTGAAGCTCAGTTTCATTGATGCCAGCACATTGAAGGGGTTTGTTAATGCCTAGACTTCTCCGAAGGCATGAGAGCCTGCTGGGAGATACAGGCTTTATGAATCACACAGCAGACTGCTATTAGCTCATCCCTCAAGCCATGAGCAACCTAAAGACAGTCAGAGACAAGGAGGTCATAAGTAAGGCTGCGTTGGCTGGGAATCGAACCCGGGTCAACTGCTTGGAAGGCAGCTATGCTAGCCACTATACCACCAACGCTGTGGCTGAAAGAGCGCTGGAGCGATGTGCTTTTTTCTGGCTGCTATGTCGATCCGCTATGAGACGAGTAATGGTATCAACTTCTGAAGAAGTTGTTTGCAGAGTTACGGAGGTACGTTGGGCTGATGCCAAATGAGTGACATAAGAAAAGCTATTAGAATTTGTGTGAGAGTGACATTTGTAAAACTGCAGCTACGCATGGGTACTGTTTCAGCAAGGAAATGACCTGCCCCGTGTGAGGGTCGAACTCACGACCTTCAGATTATGAGACTGACGCGCTACCGACTGCGCTAACGAGGCTGTGATGGAAGTCAACAGCCGGGCATGCCAGTCTGCTAACGCATCTGGAAGGCAGGTATATAGATTGATGAAAGGAAATGCGTCTCTCGGTTGCTATCATGCATCTGGTTATTAATGAAGGTTCAGGTGGACAAAAAGCCCATTGGATGAAGGGTTCATTCTCAACCCTGTACGCGATAAAGGAGAGCAGAGACAGGAAGGCGTTCATAGGGCGAGGCCCATCATCAAACGGAGGCCAGGCTCAAGCTCATTTTCATTGATGCCAGCACATTGAAGGGGTTTGTTAATGCCTAGACTTCTCCGAAGGCATGAGAGCCTGCTGGGAGATACAGGCTTTATGAATCACACAGCAGACTGCTATTAGCTCATCCCTCAAGCCATGAGCAACCTAAAGACAGTCAGAGACAAGGAGGTCATAAGTAAGGCTGCGTTGGCCGGGAATCGAACCCGGGTCAACTGCTTGGAAGGCAGCTATGCTAGCCACTATACCACCAACGCTGCGGCTGAAGGAGCTCCGGAGCGATGTTCTTTTTTCTGGCCGCTATGTCGATCCGCTATGAGACGAGTAATGGTATCAACTTCTGAAGAAGTTGTTTGCAGAGTTATGGAGGTACGTTGGGCTGATGCCAAATGAGTGACATAAGAAAAGCTATTAGAATTTGTGTGAGAGTGACATTTGTAAAAATGCAGCTACGCATGGGTACTGTTTCAGCAAGGAAATGACCTGCCCCGTGTGAGGGTCGAACTCACGACCTTCAGATTATGAGACTGACGCGCTACCGACTGCGCTAACGAGGCTGTGATGGAAGTCAACAGCCGTGCATGCCAGTCTGCTAATGCATCTGGAAGGCAGGTATATAGATTGATGAAAGGAAATGCGTCTCTCGGTTGCTATCATGCATCTGGTTATTAATGAAGGTTCAGGTGGAGAAAAAGCCCATTGGATGAAGGGTTCATTCTCAACCCTGTACGCGATAAAGGAGAGCAGAGACAGGAAGGCGTTCATAGGGCGAGGCCCATCATTAAACGGAGGCCAGGCTGAAGCTCAGTTTCATTGATGCCAGCACATTGAAGGGGTTTGTTAATGCCTAGACTTCTCCGAAGGCATGAGAGCCTGCTGGGAGATACAGGCTTTATGAATCACACAGCAGACTGCTATTAGCTCATCCCTCAAGCCATGAGCAACCTAAAGACAGTCAGAGTCTTCAGATTATGAGACTGACGCGCTACCGACTGCGCTAACGAGGCTGTGATGGAAGTCAACAGCCGTGCATGCCAGTCTGCTAATGCATCTGGAAGGCAGGTATATAGATTGATGAAAGGAAATGCGTCTCTCGGTTGCTATCATGCATCTGGTTATTAATGAAGGTTCAGGTGGAGAAAAAGCCCATTGGATGAAGGGTTCATTCTCAACCCTGTACGCGATAAAGGAGAGCAGAGACAGGAAGGCGTTCATAGGGCGAGGCCCATCATTAAACGGAGGCCAGGCTCAAGCTCAGTTTCATTGATGCCAGCACATTGAAGGGGTTTGTTAATGCCTAGACTTCTCCGAAGGCATGAGAGCCTGCTGGGAGATACAGGCTTTATGAATCACACAGCAGACTGCTATTAGCTCATCCCTCAAGCCATGAGCAACCTAAAGACAGTCAGAGACAAGGAGGTCATAAGTAAGGCTGCGTTGGCTGGGAATCGAACCCGGGTCAACTGCTTGGAAGGCAGCTATGCTAGCCACTATACCACCAACGCTGTGGCTGAAAGAGCGCTGGAGCGATGTGCTTTTTTCTGGCTGCTATGTCGATCCGCTATGAGACGAGTAATGGTATCAACTTCTGAAGAAGTTGTTTGCAGAGTTATGGAGGTACGTTGGGCTGATGCCAAATGAGTGACATAAGAAAAGCTATTAGAATTTGTGTGAGAGTGACTTTTGTAAAAATGTAGCTACGCATGGGAACTGTTTCAGCAAGGAAATGACCTGCCCCGTGTGAGGGTCGAACTCACGACCTTCAGATTATGAGACTGACACGCTACCGACTGCGCTAACGAGGCTGCGATGGAAGTCAACAGCCGTGCATGCCAGTCTGCTAACGCATCTGGAAGGCAGGTATATAGATTGATGAAAGGAAATGCGTCTCTCGGTTGCTATCATGCATCAGGTTATTAATGAAGGTTCAGGTGGACAAAAAGCCCATTGGATGAAGGGTTCATTCTCAACCCTGTACGCGATAAAGGAGAGCAGAGACAGGAAGGCGTTCATAGGGCGAGGCCCATCATTAAACGGAGGCCAGGCTCAAGCTCAGTTTCATTGATGCCAGCACATTGAAGGGGTTTGTTAATGCCTAGACTTCTCCGAAGGCATGAGAGCCTGCTGGGAGATACACGCTTTATGAATCACACAGCAGACTGCTATTAGCTCATCCCTCAAGCCTTGAGCAACCTAAAGACAGTCAGAGACAAGGAGGTCATAAGTAAGGCTGCGTTGGCCGGGAATCGAACCCGGGTCAACTGCTTGGAAGGCAGCTATGCTAGCCACTATACCACCAGCGCTGCGGCTGAAGGAGCTCCGGAGCGATGTTCTTTTTTCTGGCCGCTATGTCGATCCGCTATGAGACGAGTAATGGTATCAACTTCTGAAGAAGTTGTTTGCAGAGTTACGGAGGTACGTTGGGCTGATGCCAAATGAGTGACATAAGAAAAGCTATTAGAATTTGTGTGAGAGTGACATTTGTAAAAATGCAGCTACGCATGGGTACTGTTTCAGCAAGGAAATGACCTGCCCCGTGTGAGGGTCGAACTCACGACCTTCAGATTATGAGACTGACGCGCTACCGACTGCGCTAACGAGGCTGTGGTGGAAGTCAAAAGCCGTGCATGCCAGTCTAGTAACGCATCTGGATGGTAGGTATATAGATTGATGAAAGGAAATGCGTCTCTCGGTTGCTATCATGCATCTGGTTATTAATGAAGGTTCAGGTGGACAAAAAGCCCATTGGATGAAGGGTTCATTCTCAACCCTGTACGCGATAAAGGAGAGCAGAGACAGGAAGGCGTTCATAGGGCGAGGCCCATCATTAAACGGAGGCCAGGCTCAAGCTCAGTTTCATTGATGCCAGCACATTGAAGGGGTTTGTTAATGCCTAGACTTCTCCGAAGGCATGAGAGCCTGCTGGGAGATACAGGCTTTATGAATCACACAGCAGACTGCTATTAGCTCATCCCTCAAGCCATGAGCAACCTAAAGACAGTCAGAGACAAGGAGGTCATAAGTAAGGCTGCGTTGGCTGGGAATCGAACCCGGGTCAACTGCTTGGAAGGCAGCTATGCTAGCCACTATACCACCAACGCTGTGGCTGAAAGAGCGCTGGAGCGATGTGCTTTTTTCTGGCTGCTATGTCGATCCGCTATGAGACGAGTAATGGTATCAACTTCTGAAGAAGTTGTTTGCAGAGTTACGGAGGTACGTTGGGCTGATGCCAAATGAGTGACATAAGAAAAGCTATTAGAATTTGTGTGAGAGTGACATTTGTAAAACTGCAGCTACGCATGGGTACTGTTTCAGCAAGGAAATGACCTGCCCCGTGTGAGGGTCGAACTCACGACCTTCAGATTATGAGACTGACGCGCTACCGACTGCGCTAACGAGGCTGTGATGGAAGTCAACAGCCGGGCATGCCAGTCTGCTAACGCATCTGGAAGGCAGGTATATAGATTGATGAAAGGAAATGCGTCTCTCGGTTGCTATCATGCATCTGGTTATTAATGAAGGTTCAGGTGGACAAAAAGCCCATTGGATGAAGGGTTCATTCTCAACCCTGTACGCGATAAAGGAGAGCAGAGACAGGAAGGCGTTCATAGGGCGAGGCCCATCATCAAACGGAGGCCAGGCTCAAGCTCATTTTCATTGATGCCAGCACATTGAAGGGGTTTGTTAATGCCTAGACTTCTCCGAAGGCATGAGAGCCTGCTGGGAGATACAGGCTTTATGAATCACACAGCAGACTGCTATTAGCTCATCCCTCAAGCCATGAGCAACCTAAAGACAGTCAGAGACAAGGAGGTCATAAGTAAGGCTGCGTTGGCCGGGAATCGAACCCGGGTCAACTGCTTGGAAGGCAGCTATGCTAGCCACTATACCACCAACGCTGCGGCTGAAGGAGCTCCGGAGCGATGTTCTTTTTTCTGGCCGCTATGTCGATCCGCTATGAGACGAGTAATGGTATCAACTTCTGAAGAAGTTGTTTGCAGAGTTATGGAGGTACGTTGGGCTGATGCCAAATGAGTGACATAAGAAAAGCTATTAGAATTTGTGTGAGAGTGACATTTGTAAAAATGCAGCTACGCATGGGTACTGTTTCAGCAAGGAAATGACCTGCCCCGTGTGAGGGTCGAACTCACGACCTTCAGATTATGAGACTGACGCGCTACCGACTGCGCTAACGAGGCTGTGATGGAAGTCAACAGCCGTGCATGCCAGTCTGCTAATGCATCTGGAAGGCAGGTATATAGATTGATGAAAGGAAATGCGTCTCTCGGTTGCTATCATGCATCTGGTTATTAATGAAGGTTCAGGTGGAGAAAAAGCCCATTGGATGAAGGGTTCATTCTCAACCCTGTACGCGATAAAGGAGAGCAGAGACAGGAAGGCGTTCATAGGGCGAGGCCCATCATTAAACGGAGGCCAGGCTGAAGCTCAGTTTCATTGATGCCAGCACATTGAAGGGGTTTGTTAATGCCTAGACTTCTCCGAAGGCATGAGAGCCTGCTGGGAGATACAGGCTTTATGAATCACACAGCAGACTGCTATTAGCTCATCCCTCAAGCCATGAGCAACCTAAAGACAGTCAGAGTCTTCAGATTATGAGACTGACGCGCTACCGACTGCGCTAACGAGGCTGTGATGGAAGTCAACAGCCGTGCATGCCAGTCTGCTAATGCATCTGGAAGGCAGGTATATAGATTGATGAAAGGAAATGCGTCTCTCGGTTGCTATCATGCATCTGGTTATTAATGAAGGTTCAGGTGGAGAAAAAGCCCATTGGATGAAGGGTTCATTCTCAACCCTGTACGCGATAAAGGAGAGCAGAGACAGGAAGGCGTTCATAGGGCGAGGCCCATCATTAAACGGAGGCCAGGCTCAAGCTCAGTTTCATTGATGCCAGCACATTGAAGGGGTTTGTTAATGCCTAGACTTCTCCGAAGGCATGAGAGCCTGCTGGGAGATACAGGCTTTATGAATCACACAGCAGACTGCTATTAGCTCATCCCTCAAGCCATGAGCAACCTAAAGACAGTCAGAGACAAGGAGGTCATAAGTAAGGCTGCGTTGGCTGGGAATCGAACCCGGGTCAACTCCTTGGAAGGCAGCTATGCTAGCCACTATACCACCAACGCTGTGGCTGAAAGAGCGCTGGAGCGATGTGCTTTTTTCTGGCTGCTATGTCGATCCGCTATGAGACGAGTAATGGTATCAACTTCTGAAGAAGTTGTTTGCAGAGTTATGGAGGTACGTTGGGCTGATGCCAAATGAGTGACATAAGAAAAGCTATTAGAATTTGTGTGAGAGTGACTTTTGTAAAAATGTAGCTACGCATGGGAACTGTTTCAGCAAGGAAATGACCTGCCCCGTGTGAGGGTCGAACTCACGACCTTCAGATTATGAGACTGACACGCTACCGACTGCGCTAACGAGGCTGTGATGGAAGTCAACAGCCGTGCATGCCAGTCTGCTAACGCATCTGGAAGGCAGGTATATAGATTGATGAAAGGAAATGCGTCTCTCGGTTGCTATCATGCATCAGGTTATTAATGAAGGTTCAGGTGGACAAAAAGCCCATTGGATGAAGGGTTCATTCTCAACCCTGTACGCGATAAAGGAGAGCAGAGACAGGAAGGCGTTCATAGGGCGAGGCCCATCATCAAACGGAGGCCAGGCTCAAGCTCATTTTCATTGATGCCAGCACATTGAAGGGGTTTGTTAATGCCTAGACTTCTCCGAAGGCATGAGAGCCTGCTGGGAGATACAGGCTTTATGAATCACACAGCAGACTGCTATTAGCTCATCCCTCAAGCCATGAGCAACCTAAAGACAGTCAGAGACAAGGAGGTCATAAGTAAGGCTGCGTTGGCCGGGAATCGAACCCGGGTCAACTGCTTGGAAGGCAGCTATGCTAGCCACTATACCACCAACGCTGCGGCTGAAGGAGCTCCGGAGCGATGTTCTTTTTTCTGGCCGCTATGTCGATCCGCTATGAGACGAGTAATGGTATCAACTTCTGAAGAAGTTGTTTGCAGAGTTATGGAGGTACGTTGGGCTGATGCCAAATGAGTGACATAAGAAAAGCTATTAGAATTTGTGTGAGAGTGACATTTGTAAAAATGCAGCTACGCATGGGTACTGTTTCAGCAAGGAAATGACCTGCCCCGTGTGAGGGTCGAACTCACGACCTTCAGATTATGAGACTGACGCGCTACCGACTGCGCTAACGAGGCTGTGATGGAAGTCAACAGCCGTGCATGCCAGTCTGCTAATGCATCTGGAAGGCAGGTATATAGATTGATGAAAGGAAATGCGTCTCTCGGTTGCTATCATGCATCTGGTTATTAATGAAGGTTCAGGTGGAGAAAAAGCCCATTGGATGAAGGGTTCATTCTCAACCCTGTACGCGATAAAGGAGAGCAGAGACAGGAAGGCGTTCATAGGGCGAGGCCCATCATTAAACGGAGGCCAGGCTGAAGCTCAGTTTCATTGATGCCAGCACATTGAAGGGGTTTGTTAATGCCTAGACTTCTCCGAAGGCATGAGAGCCTGCTGGGAGATACAGGCTTTATGAATCACACAGCAGACTGCTATTAGCTCATCCCTCAAGCCATGAGCAACCTAAAGACAGTCAGAGTCTTCAGATTATGAGACTGACGCGCTACCGACTGCGCTAACGAGGCTGTGATGGAAGTCAACAGCCGTGCATGCCAGTCTGCTAATGCATCTGGAAGGCAGGTATATAGATTGATGAAAGGAAATGCGTCTCTCGGTTGCTATCATGCATCTGGTTATTAATGAAGGTTCAGGTGGAGAAAAAGCCCATTGGATGAAGGGTTCATTCTCAACCCTGTACGCGATAAAGGAGAGCAGAGACAGGAAGGCGTTCATAGGGCGAGGCCCATCATTAAACGGAGGCCAGGCTCAAGCTCAGTTTCATTGATGCCAGCACATTGAAGGGGTTTGTTAATGCCTAGACTTCTCCGAAGGCATGAGAGCCTGCTGGGAGATACAGGCTTTATGAATCACACAGCAGACTGCTATTAGCTCATCCCTCAAGCCATGAGCAACCTAAAGACAGTCAGAGACAAGGAGGTCATAAGTAAGGCTGCGTTGGCTGGGAATCGAACCCGGGTCAACTCCTTGGAAGGCAGCTATGCTAGCCACTATACCACCAACGCTGTGGCTGAAAGAGCGCTGGAGCGATGTGCTTTTTTCTGGCTGCTATGTCGATCCGCTATGAGACGAGTAATGGTATCAACTTCTGAAGAAGTTGTTTGCAGAGTTATGGAGGTACGTTGGGCTGATGCCAAATGAGTGACATAAGAAAAGCTATTAGAATTTGTGTGAGAGTGACTTTTGTAAAAATGTAGCTACGCATGGGAACTGTTTCAGCAAGGAAATGACCTGCCCCGTGTGAGGGTCGAACTCACGACCTTCAGATTATGAGACTGACACGCTACCGACTGCGCTAACGAGGCTGTGATGGAAGTCAACAGCCGTGCATGCCAGTCTGCTAACGCATCTGGAAGGCAGGTATATAGATTGATGAAAGGAAATGCGTCTCTCGGTTGCTATCATGCATCAGGTTATTAATGAAGGTTCAGGTGGACAAAAAGCCCATTGGATGAAGGGTTCATTCTCAACCCTGTACGCGATAAAGGAGAGCAGAGACAGGAAGGCGTTCATAGGGCGAGGCCCATCATTAAACGGAGGCCAGGCTCAAGCTCAGTTTCATTGATGCCAGCACATTGAAGGGGTTTGTTAATGCCTAGACTTCTCCGAAGGCATGAGAGCCTGCTGGGAGATACACGCTTTATGAATCACACAGCAGACTGCTATTAGCTCATCCCTCAAGCCTTGAGCAACCTAAAGACAGTCAGAGACAAGGAGGTCATAAGTAAGGCTGCGTTGGCTGGGAATCGAACCCGGGTCAACTGCTTGGAAGGCAGCTATGCTAGCCACTATACCACCAACGCTGTGGCTGAAAGAGCGCTGGAGCGATGTGCTTTTTTCTGGCTGCTATGTCGATCCGCTATGAGACGAGTAATGGTATCAACTTCTGAAGAAGTTGTTTGCAGAGTTATGGAGGTACGTTGGGCTGATGCCAAATGAGTGACATAAGAAAAGCTATTAGAATTTGTGTGAGAGTGACATTTGTAAAACTGCAGCTACGCATGGGTACTGTTTCAGCAAGGAAATGACCTGCCCCGTGTGAGGGTTGAACTCACGACCTTCAGATTATGAGACTGACGCGCTACCGACTGCGCTAACGAGGCTGTGATGGAAGTCAACAGCCGTGCATGCCAGTCTAGTAACGCATCTGGATGGTAGGTATATAGATTGATGAAAGGAAATGCGTCTCTCGGTTGCTATCATGCATCTGGTTATTAATGAAGGTTCAGGTGGACAAAAAGCCCATTGGATGAAGGGTTCATTCTCAACCCTGTACGCGCTAAAGGAGAGCAGAGACAGGAAGGCGTTCATAGGGCGAGGCCCATCATTAAACGGAGGCCAGGCTCAAGCTCAGTTTCATTGATGCCAGCACATTGAAGGGGTTTGTTAATGCCTAGACTTCTCCGAAGGCATGAGAGCCCCCTGGGAGATACAGGCTTTATGAATCACACAGCAGACTGCTATTAGCTCATCCCTCAAGCCATGAGCAACCTAAAGACAAGGAGGTCATAAGTAAGGCTGCGTTGGCCGGGAATCGAACCCAGGTCAACTGCTTGGAAGGCAGCTATGCTAGCCACTATACCACCAACGCTGCGGCTGAAGGAGCTCCGGAGCGATGTTCTTTTTTCTGGCCGCTATGTCGATCCGCTATGAGACGAGTAATGGTATCAACTTCTGAAGAAGTTGTTTGCAGAGTTACGGAGGTACGTTGGGCTGATGCCAAATGAGTGACATAAGAAAAGCTATTAGAATTTGTGTGAGAGTGACATTTGTAAAAATGCAGCTACGCATGGGTACTGTTTCAGCAAAGGAAATGACCTGCCCCGTGTGAGGGTCGAACTCACGACCTTCAGATTATGAGACTGACGCGCTACCGACTGCGCTAACGAGGCTGTGGTGGAAGTCAATGGCCGTGCATGCCAGTCTAGTAACGCATCTGGATGGTAGGTATATAGATTGATGAAAGGAAATGCGTCTCTCGGTTGCTATCATGCATCTGGTTATTAATGAAGGTTCAGGTGGACAAAAAGCCCATTGGATGAAGGGTTCATTCTCAACCCTGTACGCGATAAAGGAGAGCAGAGACAGGAAGGCGTTCATAGGGCGAGGCCCATCATCAAACGGAGGCCAGGCTCAAGCTCAGTTTCATTGACGCCAGCACATTGAAGGGGTTTGTTAATGCCTAGACTTCTCCGAAGGCATGAGAGCCTGCTGGGAGATACACGCTTTATGAATCACACAGCAGACTGCTATTAGCTCATCCCTCAAGCCATGAGCAACCTAAAGACAGTCAGAGACAAGGAGGTCATAAGTAAGGCTGCGTTGGCCGAGAATCGAACCCGGGTCAACTGCTTGGAAGGCAGCTATGCTAGCCAATATACCACCAACGCTGCGGCTGAAGGAGCTCCGGAGCGATGTTCTTTTTTCTGGCCGCTATGTCGATCCGCTATGAGACGAGTAATGGTATCAACTTCTGAAGAAGTTGTTTGCAGAGTTACGGAGGTACGTTGGGCTGATGCCAAATGAGTGACATAAGAAAAGCTATTAGAATTTGTGTGAGAGTGACATTTGTAAAACTGCAGCTACGCATGGGTACTGTTTCAGCAAGGAAATGACCTGCCCCGTGTGAGGGTCGAACTCACGACCTTCAGATTATGAGACTGACGCGCTACCGACTGCGCTAACGAGGCTGTGATGGAAGTCAACAGCCGGGCATGCCAGTCTGCTAACGCATCTGGAAGGCAGGTATATAGATTGATGAAAGGAAATGCGTCTCTCGGTTGCTATCATGCATCTGGTTATTAATGAAGGTTCAGGTGGACAAAAAGCCCATTGGATGAAGGGTTCATTCTCAACCCTGTACGCGATAAAGGAGAGCAGAGACAGGAAGGCGTTCATAGGGCGAGGCCCATCATCAAACGGAGGCCAGGCTCAAGCTCATTTTCATTGATGCCAGCACATTGAAGGGGTTTGTTAATGCCTAGACTTCTCCGAAGGCATGAGAGCCTGCTGGGAGATACAGGCTTTATGAATCACACAGCAGACTGCTATTAGCTCATCCCTCAAGCCATGAGCAACCTAAAGACAGTCAGAGACAAGGAGGTCATAAGTAAGGCTGCGTTGGCCGGGAATCGAACCCGGGTCAACTGCTTGGAAGGCAGCTATGCTAGCCACTATACCACCAACGCTGCGGCTGAAGGAGCTCCGGAGCGATGTTCTTTTTTCTGGCCGCTATGTCGATCCGCTATGAGACGAGTAATGGTATCAACTTCTGAAGAAGTTGTTTGCAGAGTTATGGAGGTACGTTGGGCTGATGCCAAATGAGTGACATAAGAAAAGCTATTAGAATTTGTGTGAGAGTGACATTTGTAAAAATGCAGCTACGCATGGGTACTGTTTCAGCAAGGAAATGACCTGCCCCGTGTGAGGGTCGAACTCACGACCTTCAGATTATGAGACTGACGCGCTACCGACTGCGCTAACGAGGCTGTGATGGAAGTCAACAGCCGTGCATGCCAGTCTGCTAATGCATCTGGAAGGCAGGTATATAGATTGATGAAAGGAAATGCGTCTCTCGGTTGCTATCATGCATCTGGTTATTAATGAAGGTTCAGGTGGAGAAAAAGCCCATTGGATGAAGGGTTCATTCTCAACCCTGTACGCGATAAAGGAGAGCAGAGACAGGAAGGCGTTCATAGGGCGAGGCCCATCATTAAACGGAGGCCAGGCTCAAGCTCAGTTTCATTGATGCCAGCACATTGAAGGGGTTTGTTAATGCCTAGACTTCTCCGAAGGCATGAGAGCCTGCTGGGAGATACACGCTTTATGAATCACACAGCAGACTGCTATTAGCTCATCCCTCAAGCCTTGAGCAACCTAAAGACAGTCAGAGACAAGGAGGTCATAAGTAAGGCTGCGTTGGCCGGGAATCGAACCCGGGTCAACTGCTTGGAAGGCAGCTATGCTAGCCACTATACCACCAGCGCTGCGGCTGAAGGAGCTCCGGAGCGATGTTCTTTTTTCTGGCCGCTATGTCGATCCGCTATGAGACGAGTAATGGTATCAACTTCTGAAGAAGTTGTTTGCAGAGTTACGGAGGTACGTTGGGCTGATGCCAAATGAGTGACATAAGAAAAGCTATTAGAATTTGTGTGAGAGTGACATTTGTAAAAATGCAGCTACGCATGGGTACTGTTTCAGCAAGGAAATGACCTGCCCCGTGTGAGGGTCGAACTCACGACCTTCAGATTATGAGACTGACGCGCTACCGACTGCGCTAACGAGGCTGTGGTGGAAGTCAAAAGCCGTGCATGCCAGTCTAGTAACGCATCTGGATGGTAGGTATATAGATTGATGAAAGGAAATGCGTCTCTCGGTTGCTATCATGCATCTGGTTATTAATGAAGGTTCAGGTGGACAAAAAGCCCATTGGATGAAGGGTTCATTCTCAACCCTGTACGCGATAAAGGAGAGCAGAGACAGGAAGGCGTTCATAGGGCGAGGCCCATCATTAAACGGAGGCCAGGCTCAAGCTCAGTTTCATTGATGCCAGCACATTGAAGGGGTTTGTTAATGCGTAGACTTCTCCGAAGGCATGAGAGCCTGCTGGGAGATACAGGCTTTATGAATCACACAGCAGACTGCTATTAGCTCATCCCTCAAGCCATGAGCAACCTAAAGACAGTCAGAGACAAGGAGGTCATAAGTAAGGCTGCGTTGGCTGGGAATCGATCCCGGGTCAACTCCTTGGAAGGCAGCTATGCTAGCCACTATACCACCAACGCTGTGGCTGAAAGAGCGCTGGAGCGATGTGCTTTTTTCTGGCTGCTATGTCGATCCGCTATGAGACGAGTAATGGTATCAACTTCTGAAGAAGTTGTTTGCAGAGTTATGGAGGTACGTTGGGCTGATGCCAAATGAGTGACATAAGAAAAGCTATTAGAATTTGTGTGAGAGTGACTTTTGTAAAAATGTAGCTACGCATGGGAACTGTTTCAGCAAGGAAATGACCTGCCCCGTGTGAGGGTCGAACTCACGACCTTCAGATTATGAGACTGACACGCTACCGACTGCGCTAACGAGGCTGTGATGGAAGTCAACAGCCGTGCATGCCAGTCTGCTAACGCATCTGGAAGGCAGGTATATAGATTGATGAAAGGAAATGCGTCTCTCGGTTGCTATCATGCATCAGGTTATTAATGAAGGTTCAGGTGGACAAAAAGCCCATTGGATGAAGGGTTCATTCTCAACCCTGTACGCGATAAAGGAGAGCAGAGACAGGAAGGCGTTCATAGGGCGAGGCCCATCATTAAACGGAGGCCAGGCTCAAGCTCAGTTTCATTGACGCCAGCACATTGAAGGGGTTTGTTAATGCCTAGACTTCTCCGAAGGCATGAGAGCCTGCTGGGAGATACACGCTTTATGAATCACACAGCAGACTGCTATTAGCTCATCCCTCAAGCCATGAGCAACCTAAAGACAGTCAGAGACAAGGAGGTCATAAGTAAGGCTGCGTTGGCCGAGAATCGAACCCGGGTCAACTGCTTGGAAGGCAGCTATGCTAGCCAATATACCACCAACGCTGCGGCTGAAGGAGCTCCGGAGCGATGTTCTTTTTTCTGGCCGCTATGTCGATCCGCTATGAGACGAGTAATGGTATCAACTTCTGAAGAAGTTGTTTGCAGAGTTACGGAGGTACGTTGGGCTGATGCCAAATGAGTGACATAAGAAAAGCTATTAGAATTTGTGTGAGAGTGACATTTGTAAAACTGCAGCTACGCATGGGTACTGTTTCAGCAAGGAAATGACCTGCCCCGTGTGAGGGTCGAACTCACGACCTTCAGATTATGAGACTGACGCGCTACCGACTGCGCTAACGAGGCTGTGATGGAAGTCAACAGCCGGGCATGCCAGTCTGCTAACGCATCTGGAAGGCAGGTATATAGATTGATGAAAGGAAATGCGTCTCTCGGTTGCTATCATGCATCTGGTTATTAATGAAGGTTCAGGTGGACAAAAAGCCCATTGGATGAAGGGTTCATTCTCAACCCTGTACGCGATAAAGGAGAGCAGAGACAGGAAGGCGTTCATAGGGCGAGGCCCATCATCAAACGGAGGCCAGGCTCAAGCTCATTTTCATTGATGCCAGCACATTGAAGGGGTTTGTTAATGCCTAGACTTCTCCGAAGGCATGAGAGCCTGCTGGGAGATACAGGCTTTATGAATCACACAGCAGACTGCTATTAGCTCATCCCTCAAGCCATGAGCAACCTAAAGACAGTCAGAGACAAGGAGGTCATAAGTAAGGCTGCGTTGGCCGGGAATCGAACCCGGGTCAACTGCTTGGAAGGCAGCTATGCTAGCCACTATACCACCAACGCTGCGGCTGAAGGAGCTCCGGAGCGATGTTCTTTTTTCTGGCCGCTATGTCGATCCGCTATGAGACGAGTAATGGTATCAACTTCTGAAGAAGTTGTTTGCAGAGTTATGGAGGTACGTTGGGCTGATGCCAAATGAGTGACATAAGAAAAGCTATTAGAATTTGTGTGAGAGTGACATTTGTAAAAATGCAGCTACGCATGGGTACTGTTTCAGCAAGGAAATGACCTGCCCCGTGTGAGGGTCGAACTCACGACCTTCAGATTATGAGACTGACGCGCTACCGACTGCGCTAACGAGGCTGTGATGGAAGTCAACAGCCGTGCATGCCAGTCTGCTAATGCATCTGGAAGGCAGGTATATAGATTGATGAAAGGAAATGCGTCTCTCGGTTGCTATCATGCATCTGGTTATTAATGAAGGTTCAGGTGGAGAAAAAGCCCATTGGATGAAGGGTTCATTCTCAACCCTGTACGCGATAAAGGAGAGCAGAGACAGGAAGGCGTTCATAGGGCGAGGCCCATCATTAAACGGAGGCCAGGCTGAAGCTCAGTTTCATTGATGCCAGCACATTGAAGGGGTTTGTTAATGCCTAGACTTCTCCGATGGCATGAGAGCCTGCTGGGAGATACAGGCTTTATGAATCACACAGCAGACTGCTATTAGCTCATCCCTCAAGCCATGAGCAACCTAAAGACAGTCAGAGACAAGGAGGTCATAAGTAAGGCTGCGTTGGCTGGGAATCGAACCCGGGTCAACTGCTTGGAAGGCAGCTATGCTAGCCACTATACCACCAACGCTGTGGCTGAAAGAGCGCTGGAGCGATGTGCTTTTTTCTGGCTGCTATGTCGATCCGCTATGAGACGAGTAATGGTATCAACTTCTGAAGAAGTTGTTTGCAGAGTTACGGAGGTACGTTGGGCTGATGCCAAATGAGTGACATAAGAAAAGCTATTAGAATTTGTGTGAGAGTGACATTTGTAAAACTGCAGCTACGCATGGGTACTGTTTCAGCAAGGAAATGACCTGCCCCGTGTGAGGGTCGAACTCACGACCTTCAGATTATGAGACTGACGCGCTACCGACTGCGCTAACGAGGCTGTGATGGAAGTCAACAGCCGGGCATGCCAGTCTGCTAACGCATCTGGAAGGCAGGTATATAGATTGATGAAAGGAAATGCGTCTCTCGGTTGCTATCATGCATCTGGTTATTAATGAAGGTTCAGGTGGACAAAAAGCCCATTGGATGAAGGGTTCATTCTCAACCCTGTACGCGATAAAGGAGAGCAGAGACAGGAAGGCGTTCATAGGGCGAGGCCCATCATCAAACGGAGGCCAGGCTCAAGCTCATTTTCATTGATGCCAGCACATTGAAGGGGTTTGTTAATGCCTAGACTTCTCCGAAGGCATGAGAGCCTGCTGGGAGATACAGGCTTTATGAATCACACAGCAGACTGCTATTAGCTCATCCCTCAAGCCATGAGCAACCTAAAGACAGTCAGAGACAAGGAGGTCATAAGTAAGGCTGCGTTGGCCGGGAATCGAACCCGGGTCAACTGCTTGGAAGGCAGCTATGCTAGCCACTATACCACCAACGCTGCGGCTGAAGGAGCTCCGGAGCGATGTTCTTTTTTCTGGCCGCTATGTCGATCCGCTATGAGACGAGTAATGGTATCAACTTCTGAAGAAGTTGTTTGCAGAGTTACGGAGGTACGTTGGGCTGATGCCAAATGAGTGACATAAGAAAAGCTATTAGAATTTGTGTGAGAGTGACATTTGTAAAAATGCAGCTACGCATGGGTACTGTTTCAGCAAGGAAATGACCTGCCCCGTGTGAGGGTCGAACTCACGACCTTCAGATTATGAGACTGACGCGCTACCGACTGCGCTAACGAGGCTGTGGTGGAAGTCAACAGCCGTGCATGCCAGTCTAGTAACGCATCTGGATGGTAGGTATATAGATTGATGAAAGGAAATGCGTCTCTCGGTTGCTATCATGCATCTGGTTATTAATGAAGGTTCAGGTGGAGAAAAAGCCCATTGGATGAAGGGTTCATTCTCAACCCTGTACGCGATAAAGGAGAGCAGAGACAGGAAGGCGTTCATAGGGCGAGGCCCATCATTAAACGGAGGCCAGGCTGAAGCTCAGTTTCATTGATGCCAGCACATTGAAGGGGTTTGTTAATGCCTAGACTTCTCCGAAGGCATGAGAGCCTGCTGGGAGATACAGGCTTTATGAATCACACAGCAGACTGCTATTAGCTCATCCCTCAAGCCATGAGCAACCTAAAGACAGTCAGAGACAAGGAGGTCATAAGTAAGGCTGCGTTGGCTGGGAATCGATCCCGGGTCAACTCCTTGGAAGGCAGCTATGCTAGCCACTATACCACCAACGCTGTGGCTGAAAGAGCGCTGGAGCGATGTGCTTTTTTCTGGCTGCTATGTCGATCCGCTATGAGACGAGTAATGGTATCAACTTCTGAAGAAGTTGTTTGCAGAGTTATGGAGGTACGTTGGGCTGATGCCAAATGAGTGACATAAGAAAAGCTATTAGAATTTGTGTGAGAGTGACTTTTGTAAAAATGTAGCTACGCATGGGAACTGTTTCAGCAAGGAAATGACCTGCCCCGTGTGAGGGTCGAACTCACGACCTTCAGATTATGAGACTGACACGCTACCGACTGCGCTAACGAGGCTGTGATGGAAGTCAACAGCCGTGCATGCCAGTCTGCTAACGCATCTGGAAGGCAGGTATATAGATTGATGAAAGGAAATGCGTCTCTCGGTTGCTATCATGCATCAGGTTATTAATGAAGGTTCAGGTGGAGAAAAAGCCCATTGGATGAAGGGTTCATTCTCAACCCTGTACGCGATAAAGGAGAGCAGAGACAGGAAGGCGTTCATAGGGCGAGGCCCATCATTAAACGGAGGCCAGGCTCAAGCTCAGTTTCATTGATGCCAGCACATTGAAGGGGTTTGTTAATGCCTAGACTTCTCCGAAGGCATGAGAGCCTGCTGGGAGATACACGCTTTATGAATCACACAGCAGACTGCTATTAGCTCATCCCTCAAGCCATGAGCAACCTAAAGACAGTCAGAGACAAGGAGGTCATAAGTAAGGCTGTGTTGGCTGGGAATCGAACCCGGGTCAACTGCTTGGAAGGCAGCTATGCTAGCCACTATACCACCAACGCTGCGGCTGAAGGAGCTCCGGAGCGATGTTCTTTTTTCTGGCCGCTATGTCGATCCGCTATGAGACGAGTGATGGTATCAACTTCTGAAGAAGTTGTTTGCAGAGTTACGGAGGTACGTTGGGCTGATGCCAAATGAGTGACATAAGAAAAGCTATTAGAATTTGTGTGAGAGTGACATTTGTAAAAATGCAGCTATGCATGGGTACTGTTTCAGCAAGGAAATGACCTGCCTCGTGTGAGGGTCGAACTTACGACCTTCAGATTATGAGACTGACGCGCTACCGACTGCGCTAACGAGGCTGTGGTGGAAGTCAACAGCCGTGCATGCCAGTCTAGTAACGCATCGGGATGGTAGGTATATAGATTGATGAAAGGAAATGCGTCTCTCGGTTGCTATCATGCATCTGGTTATTAATGAAGGTTCAGGTGGAGAAAAAGCCCATTGGATGAAGGGTTCATTCTCAACCCTGTACGCGATAAAGGAGAGCAGAGACAGGAAGGCGTTCATAGGGCGAGGCCCATCATTAAACGGAGGCCAGGCTGAAGCTCAGTTTCATTGATGCCAGCACATTGAAGGGGTTTGTTAATGCCTAGACTTCTCCGAAGGCATGAGAGCCTGCTGGGAGATACAGGCTTTATGAATCACACAGCAGACTGCTATTAGCTCATCCCTCAAGCCATGAGCAACCTAAAGACAGTCAGAGACAAGGAGGTCATAAGTAAGGCTGCGTTGGCTGGGAATCGAACCCGGGTCAACTGCTTGGAAGGCAGCTATGCTAGCCACTATACCACCAACGCTGTGGCTGAAAGAGCGCTGGAGCGATGTGCTTTTTTCTGGCTGCTATGTCGATCCGCTATGAGACGAGTAATGGTATCAACTTCTGAAGAAGTTGTTTGCAGAGTTATGGAGGTACGTTGGGCTGATGCCAAATGAGTGACATAAGAAAAGCTATTAGAATTTGTGTGAGAGTGACTTTTGTAAAAATGTAGCTACGCATGGGAACTGTTTCAGCAAGGAAATGACCTGCCCCGTGTGAGGGTCGAACTCACGACCTTCAGATTATGAGACTGACACGCTACCGACTGCGCTAACGAGGCTGTGATGGAAGTCAACAGCCGTGCATGCCAGTCTGCTAACGCATCTGGAAGGCAGGTATATAGATTGATGAAAGGAAATGCGTCTCTCGGTTGCTATCATGCATCAGGTTATTAATGAAGGTTCAGGTGGACAAAAAGCCCATTGGATGAAGGGTTCATTCTCAACCCTGTACGCGATAAAGGAGAGCAGAGACAGGAAGGCGTTCATAGGGCGAGGCCCATCATTAAACGGAGGCCAGGCTCAAGCTCAGTTTCATTGATGCCAGCACATTGAAGGGGTTTGTTAATGCCTAGACTTCTCCGAAGGCATGAGAGCCTGCTGGGAGATACACGCTTTATGAATCACACAGCAGACTGCTATTAGCTCATCCCTCAAGCCATGAGCAACCTAAAGACAGTCAGAGACAAGGAGGTCATAAGTAAGGCTGCGTTGGCCGGGAATCGAACCCGGGTCAACTGCTTGGAAGGCAGCTATGCTAGCCACTATACCACCAACGCTGCGGCTGAAGGAGCTCCGGAGCGATGTTCTTTTTTCTGCCCGCTATGTCGATCCGCTATGAGACGAGTAATGGTATCAACTTCTGAAGAAGTTGTTTGCAGACTTATGGAGGTACGTTGGGCTGATGCCAAATGAGTGACATAAGAAAAGCTATTAGAATTTGTGTGAGAGTGACATTTGTAAAAATGCAGCTACGCAGGGGTACTGTTTCAGCAAGGAAATGACCTGCCCCGTGTGAGGGTCGAACTCACGACCTTCAGATTATGAGACTGACGCGCTACCGACTGCGCTAACGAGGCTGTGATGGAAGTCAACAGCCGTGCATGCCAGTCTGCTAATGCATCTGGAAGGCAGGTATATAGATTGATGAAAGGAAATGCGTCTCTCGGTTGCTATCATGCATCTGGTTATTAATGAAGGTTCAGGTGGAGAAAAAGCCCATTGGATGAAGGGTTCATTCTCAACCCTGTACGCGATAAAGGAGAGCAGAGACAGGAAGGCGTTCATAGGGCGAGGCCCATCATTAAACGGAGGCCAGGCTCAAGCTCAGTTTCATTGATGCCAGCACATTGAAGGGGTTTGTTAATGCCTAGACTTCTCCGAAGGCATGAGAGCCTGCTGGGAGATACAGGCTTTATGAATCACACAGCAGACTGCTATTAGCTCATCCCTCAAGCCATGAGCAACCTAAAGACAGTCAGAGACAAGGAGGTCATAAGTAAGGCTGCGTTGGCTGAGAATCGAACCCGGGTCAACTGCTTGGAAGGCAGCTATGCTAGCCACTATACCACCAGCGCTGCGGCTGAAGGAGCTCCGGAGCGATGTTCTTTTTTCTGGCCGCTATGTCGATCCGCTATGAGACGAGTAATGGTATCAACTTCTGAAGAAGTTGTTTGCAGAGTTACGGAGGTACGTTGGGCTGATGCCAAATGAGTGACATAAGAAAAGCTATTAGAATTTGTGTGAGAGTGACATTTGTAAAAATGCAGCTACGCATGGGTACTGTTTCAGCAAGGAAATGACCTGCCCCGTGTGAGGGTCGAACTCACGACCTTCAGATTATGAGACTGACGCGCTACCGACTGCGCTAACGAGGCTGTGGTGGAAGTCAACAGCCGTGCATGCCAGTCTAGTAACGCATCTGGATGGTAGGTATATAGATTGATGAAAGGAAATGCGTCTCTCGGTTGCTATCATGCATCTGGTTATTAATGAAGGTTCAGGTGGACAAAAAGCCCATTGGATGAAGGGTTCATTCTCAACCCTGTACGCGATAAAGGAGAGCAGAGACAGGAAGGCGTTCATAGGGCGAGGCCCATCATCAAACGGAGGCCAGGCTCAAGCTCAATTTCATTGACGCCAGCACATTGAAGGGGTTTGTTAATGCCTAGACTTCTCCGAAGGCATGAGAGCCTGCTGGGAGATACAGGCTTTATGAATCACACAGCAGACTGCTATTAGCTCATCCCTCAAGCCATGAGCAACCTAAAGACAGTCAGAGACACGGAGGTCATAAGTAAGGCTGCGTTGGCCGGGAATCGAACCCGGGTCAACTGCTTGGAAGGCAGCTATGCTAGCCACTATACCACCAACGCTGTGGCTGAAGGAGCTCCGGAGCGATGTTCTTTTTTCTGCCCGCTATGTCGATCCGCTATGAGACGAGTAATGGTATCAACTTCTGAAGAAGTTGTTTGCAGAGTTATGGAGGTACGTTGGGCTGATGCCAAATGAGTGACTTAAGAAAAGCTATTAGAATTTGTGTGAGAGTGACATTTGTAAAAATGCAGCTACGCATGGGTACTGTTTCAGCAAGGAAATGACCTGCCCCGTGTGAGGGTCGAACTCACGACCTTCAGATTATGAGACTGACGCGCTACCGACTGCGCTAATGAGGCTGTGATGGAAGTCAACAGCCGTGCATGCCAGTCTGCTAACGCATCTGGAAGGCAGGTATATAGATTGATGAAAGGAAATGCGTCTCTCGGTTGCTATCATGCATCTGGTTATTAATGAAGGTTCAGGTGGACAAAAAGCCCATTGGATGAAGGGTTCATTCTCAACCCTGTACGCGATAAAGGAGAGCAGAGACAGGAAGGCGTTCATAGGGCGAGGCCCATCATTAAACGGAGGCCAGGCTCAAGCTCAGTTTCATTGATGCCAGCACATTGAAGGGGTTTGATAATGCGTAGACTTCTCCGAAGGCATGAGAGCCCGCTGGGAGATACAGGCTTTATGAATCACACAGCAGACTGCTATTAGCTCATCCCTCAAGCCATGAGCAACCTAAAGACAGTCAGAGACAAGGAGGTCATAAGTAAGGCTGCGTTGGCCGGGAATCGAACCCGGGTCAACTGCTTGGAAGGCAACTAAGCTAGCCACTATATCACCAACGCTGTGGCTGAAGGAGCTTTGGAGTGATGTTCTTTTTCATATTGCATATTCGCTGCTACGGAAAGCTTGGCGACTCAGATTTACTCCTCGATGCTACTGTGAAAGCATGCAAACTCTTCGCTTATAGAACTCTGCTCCCAGATCAGCCAGGTAACAGTACTAAGCACTATACTACAGTGTGTGGCATCTTGTTCAGTCTCCAAGACCAAGTCATTGAATCTCATAGCAATAAACTGCTGTTCACTAGAGGGCAGCACAACACCTTAAAAAGATTCCTGGACAAATACTGTGTAAGCTTCAGTTTAATTTCTCAGGAAGTTCATGTAGGAATAGTTGTCAACTTTATATACATTCACACACAAATTTCCATATGATATTTTGTGCTTGTTTATCACCACTAACATGTAATAATCATTTACTTAATATTAGACTTTCATCTCATGTGCTATCAGCTACCTGTATGTGCATTTGTCTTAATGTCGGCAACAAATCCAATGTCTTTGTCATACTTTTCATGGGCCTGTGAAATTACGGGAACCAAAGGTAATAACAAGCGCTAACATTTTTAGTGGTAACTCATTGCGATGGATGTCAGTAGTTGCATTCTTAATGCATCATTTCTATGTGTAATATTTATATCAAATTTGTGTGAAAGTATTTTTTTCTGTTTAATGATGTTTAAGTTCATCCTCAATTTCAAGACCAGGCCAGCATGCTTCAACTTACATTGTCTGCCATTATAGTCAATCAGAGGCAGTCCAGATATTTGTGCTTTCATTCATTCTCTCTGTGGCATGCAGTAAACAAGTCCCTGTCTGTCTCTAGTCTTCTTGCCATCATACTTAAATGTAGGTCCAACCATGCATGATTCCTGGGCCTGGGACACAATTATTTCAGCAGGGTTCCTATGACCCATAAAGCCTCCCATCTGGATTCACTCATGGCCACTCCCCCACTCCCCCTGGATCCACTCCCCCCGGGCTGGTCCAATTATATTTAATACTTAAGGTGGCAGAATATAACTGAAGAAGAGAAAGAGAACAATATGTTTTATAAACCTTTCACAATTGATGAGAAAGTTAAATAATAATTTTGGGGTAAGTTAATCTTTGATCTTTGTCTCATAACAAGGTCATTACACTCAAAGGGCAAGATAATGAAAATCCAAATTGGCCTCCACTGGCATCTGAAATTTTGTTGCGTACCACATATGGATAATTATTTTTATCTTTCATCACACCCATAGTCTTTTAGTGATCGATCTTCCGTAATGACAGCAGTGTCTCAGTTACATTGACATTTACTCAAAATTACCCCTAACCCTGACTAAAGGATCTATTCCTCTTCCTTTCATGTTCATAAGTCAGCTGTATGGAAACACTAAACCTGGAGGAAACCTTTGCTATCAGAACAGCATTGCTAATTGTGTTATAAATATATCATCCTCCCGGACGACATTTCAGGCTTCTGGAAGGATTTTTTTTCTTCCTTTGGACATCTTTCATCCAAAATCAAAAATGCTGCATGTGCCACTCAAGCAAACATACCAAGAATGGTCTAAGAAAAATAAAATAAATGACGGAATTAAGTTTCTGAAGCCTAATGTTTTGAAAATGACAGTATTCATTTCTTGTCTTACAGTTTTTGAGTGCGGTTTGAAACTGAAGCGTTAAAATCAAACATTAAAGGACATCTTAAGAGAAAACTGTCCATTTTCTCCAAAGCAAGCAAGAAATAGGCTTGTGGGTAATGTGGCCGCTTCCTGGTTGCAGCTATAGTCTTAAAATTGTGCTGAGATTTTGGGAGCATAAAATTCAGAAGTAAAATCAAAGCCTGATTAGCACCATAGAACCCTTTTAAAACTTATACCATTGTACGTAACAGATTTTTTTCTTGATTTTTCCTTTTACCACTGTAATTAGAATTTTGAAAGCCTCTTGGTTTGCTTTATGATTTCTGTCCTGTCTCCAGACAGTTATATACCTCTTTTCTGTTTTACATTTCTGTGTTTTTTGAGACAGCTGTTATCTTTTTCACAGGGTTAGAGAATTCCTTCGGTATTTCCTCTCAGTTTATGAGTTGCTGTGGAAATGAATTTTACATAATGAAATTCAAATGTCTGCTTATGGCTGTATTTCAAAAATGTTATGTCCATGTGAATCAGACTGCTGTTGGTAATTAAGCTGGAAAGGTTGGTTTCAAATCAAGTGTATCACAGCTATACTGCTTAGAGCTGCAAATCATTTTGGATCTTGATGTGTTGTCAGAGTTTGGATATTTTTTTAAACAAATGTACATACTCATTACTTGACCACATTAATAACAATTTAAGAAATATTTGGAGCTGTTGTTGCTCTTTGTTAAATTTTAATTGAAACTTTTTTTTTCGATAAGATCTGTTACAGGTCCACACCCTGAAGCTAAACAGACTTAGAATGGAGGCTAAAAAAACCCACTTTCCCAGTCATTTACCTTATTGAACGCTAACCAAAACTGTCAAGTCAAAATTTAATTAAACATATTAATGAATTAAACTCATTAATTAATTTAAAATTAGACTTACACATTAGAGTTTCATGGAAAATTATGTGGTCTGATATAGATCTGTACTGTATATGCCTGAGGTTAAGATATTTCAGTATTACCGATATAAAGAAGTAGCTGATAAGGAACAGGGGTACAGACAATAGGGCTACGTTCCGATAAACCTATCATAAGGTGAAAATATCGTAAGGCGAAAATGCCTTTAATACGTTACACATAACAAACATCATGGCCTAGCCTACCTTAAACATGCTTAGAACACTTACATTAGCTTACAGTTCAGCAAAATAATTATCACAAAGCTTATTTTATAATAAAGAGTTGAATATCACGTAATTTATTGCATAATTTGCTGAAAGTGAAAAACAGAGTGGAACTGGAATACCCTTCGTCAAGTCGAAATATCGTAACTATTGTAACCTGTGGAGCGTCTGTGCTTTACTTTGTTTAATATTTACCGATTCTCCATTTCCCCTTTCAGATGGCTGAAGATCAACTATGAAGATCAAAGAGGTGGTTGTGCATAGTTATGTTTGGTGTCATGAATGGTATACTTTATATTTAATTACTGTCCTGGTGAGTGTTATGACTGGGGTGAGGTTGGGGATGGTAGGGGTAGAGTGCTTCTCCTGTGTGCCATCCTGTAGAGTAGCGTTATTCAAATCGCAGTCCTCAAGGTCCGAGCACTGCTGACTTTAGAGTCTTCTGTGAGCCAGATGTGAAGCCTCTGACCAATCAGAATCAGTAATCATTAAAATAAGTAATAGGAGAACTGAAAACAAGGCTGGGATTTGGAATCGAGGGCCAGATTTGAAGGGTCCTGCTGTAAATCCTTCTCAGGTCTCTTTCTCCTGTCCCTTACAGTTGTGATGGTGATAGGCAGCCACTGAATGACTTCTAATACTTAAATTTTATTGCCCCATTAATCATTTTGGTCAAATATTTTGTTTTTTTTTTTACTGCAAAAACGCAAACTGTGAAAAATAAATTACAATTCAGCCAATATTCTCCATTTCTCTGCTTTTCTGATTTCATGTCAGCCTGTTTTCATTATCACAGCTGTCTATCTGAAGCAAATTACCTCCGATATGTCGCTTTATGATATCTTGTGTAAGCAAAATAGCTTCTCCTACATTGTTTGCACAGCTGTCTAGTACGTTTTAAAGAATATTGATTTTATACTCCGTTGCTCCCACTTTCAGTAAAATAAAGAATAAGATGTAAAGTTAAATGCCAGCGGCATACAAATGTCCACACTTGTTGACTTGTTGTGAGAGTAGATTCCAATTTTCAAAGCTATTCTCTCTGAATGAAGAAGCTGATGGATTAAGTTTTTTGGAAGCTGAACACGTTCACGGAACACACACACACACACACACACACAGTTTTGGCATTTTTAATTTTTTTTATTTAATTTTTATTTTTTTTTTATAAAAATTGAGGTTGCAACCTGCAACCCACAGCTATTCATCAACCACTGGCCCTTCTTATTTTTGTTTGCCAGAACATTGCTTTCATATGAAATCTGAGAGGTGCACACCATTGTGGGAACAGCAGCTAAAAATCAAAGCAGGACATAAACATGGAGCAAATGGACATCTAGAACAGTGTTTCTAAACCCAGTCTCTGGCCCCCAAACAGGCCACAGGTATCTGGTGTTCTTGATTGTTTCATTTTGGTGCGCTGGGGGCTGGGAGGGAGCAAAAATGGACTGGGATGGGAACTGCAGTATAGAAAATTAAAAGCCAGCTGAAGCAAAGTGCCCGCAGCTTTTCTCACCCATGTTGTTTTTTCCCATGCATATCAGCTTTAGGCCTCTCGTCTCCACCTGCTACAGACGTGTTATCTCATACCTCCCGAATTAGAGGTTTGAATCCTACCCTGGCCCCACCTGCCAACACTCCCAGTTTCTCTGCGTCTGTTCCTGCTTTTCACCCCTCCTTCCTCTGTACTCACGATACACCATTTCCCCCATACACACTTCGCTCGTTTTTATGATCGTGAGAATTGATTCCCCTGCCCTGTGTTATGTACAGCCTGCATCTTCTCAGTATTGTGTGGGTTCCCACTGTATATTCTGATTTCCTCCAGTCCATAGACATGCAGTTAGATGATTTACTGTGCCAAAATTGCCTTTAATGTGTGTGAACCAGTGTTTCCCAATCTTGGAACTGGAAGGAAGCAAAAACCTGAACTACCGGTGGGTCCCTGAGGACCGGATTGGGAAACACTGCAATAGAATATTATGACTGGAGGAGCGATTATTTGTTGTGGGTCTAATGTGCAATTAATGAATATTTTAATAATCTAAATATTGTAACTGCAATGTTACAGGTTTGTGGAGTTTTTCTTGCATTCCCAAAATATGCTGTACTTTTATACAAATGATTCAATGTATTGCTAAAGTAAATGTTTGTATTGTATGGCTGCTGAATAACCAGTTCTCTGCTGTTTCATAAAACCTCCATCTGAAAAATTCAAAGCCAAAAATACACAGATCGGAAAAATGACACAGGAAGAGCTTAGTTTGTTAATCCACCAGGACAGTCAACTTGGCTAATCTGATGAATGTGAGCTAAACAGATGATGTCCCTAAGGGTCTTTTAAACTACAGCCTAAAGAAGAACAGCACTGGCCCCTAGAATGAGCACCCATGAAACTGTCAATCAAACGCAGAGTGCAGATCATTTCTCAGAGTTAGTCACTTAGTCACTGCACTGATTCTCTCACTATCTCCTCCAGGGTTTAGTGCAACAATGTAGCAGTAGTGTTTACAAAATATCATATGAGTTCTGGAGCTGTTAAAATGAATTTGTTCAAAATTACCGGTGCATGTAAGGTGATTCCTGAGCTCTGGGTATAGTACTTGGGATAAAATGCCATGTGGTAAAATCCATGAGCTTCTTCCAATGAAAATTAAATCTGCTTCAGGTTAAAAAGGCACCAAGCTCTCAGCCGAGGGCAGGGAGGTGCAGCTGAAAGCAAATCCCTTAGTGTGATTACATGAACCTAACATTCTATAGAAGTTTACAGCGATGGTCCAGTTTGGTGTTTTAGCTGAAATAAGAAAAAAAAAGTTTTTAGTTACTAAATCACCTGCCAACTACCAAAGTGGAAAATGTCTCACCCTCTCGCAACCTTCCTTTTTCCTTTTTCTGCTTCCCCTCCCTTCTCTCTCTCTCTCTCTCTCTCTCTCTCTCTCTCTCTCTGTCTCCTTGCTTTTCATTTCCACAGCACAAATCCTGTGAGAATCTCCTGGCTCTACAGTATACATGAGTTGCTGGGTGTTTTTAAAGGACGTTTGCGAAGTTAGAGTGTGAGAGTGGCAGGCCAAGGGCAGATGGAACAGCCCGTACCACCAGTGGTGCCATTTGTCTATAGCAAGTTGGTAGCAACCTTCTGAGATATAAAACTCTGATTACGATTTTCCCTCTAGGGATGAGGAGTCACCACACAGTGGTTCTCTTTCCCTCCTTGTTGCGACTTCTGGAAGTGCTGCTGGGCGTCACTTATGGGTGTGCTGTGGAATATAGAGATTACCACCTACGGGAACTACGTGGTAGAGAGCTGCTCCATGGTAACTGGGGACATGGGAAGCCGTGGCTCTACACTGACATCTTGGGGGATCCACAAGAACACAGAAGACTTGGCCCCAAGAACACCAACAGAGAACCCAGAGCTACAAAGGACACAGAGAGGCAATTAGGCGAATCGGCTGCCAGTTCCAAATCAGGTAATGCATCTGTTTATGTTGCCTGAGATTATGACAAAATTCTTGAGGCAGTTGCTATCAATAATTGATTTCTTCTCTTTGGAGAAATGTGTGCAGGAATCATTGAGAATGTGAATTATTAACAAAGTGAAATATCAGGGTTGCACAAATAATAATAAGATCAGTAAGACAAATATGCTGGTGATTCCAGTTACGGAAGGCTAAATTATAGGGTGTAATGTTAATGGTAATGTGTATTAAAAATATTTGTCCTTCTGAATTTCCTTGAGCCTAGTAGTGTACTTTTACTACTTGTTTCCTGTAATACAGGGATGCCGGCCACCAGGGGGAGGTAGTAGTCCAGCAAAATAAATTAGTGGCCCTTCATTGCTAATATGCTGATATGTTTGACCAATTTAAAGGAAAGACATGCATGTTATCTGACATAAGAGGATGTTCTTTTGGAAGTTTAGCGCAAGCAGTTTTTCATATCTGGCACGAACTATTTCATAAATTGAAAACACTAAAATAGTAAATAATATGTGTAGAATATGCAGTCTTTAAATAATACCTTTGCATTGGTGCAGCACCTTGGCCAGCTGCCACTTGTCAAATTTCAGGACCACTGTTTTGGACAGACAGCCAGCAAGTAACTGCTAAAGACTGGAACGTGAATTATCATTCTTTAAGGCATTCGTCTGTGTCATTAACACCCATTGATCCTTATCAATTCTCAATAGGCTTGAACTCCAGTTTTATTCCACAGTCCAAAACCATACTATGGTGAATCGGAGTTACCAAACTGTGATTGACATGCAGTGCCCTGCAGAGGCTTCTTGAGGGTCAACCCTGTGATGGATTGGCATCCCGTCCAGGGTTATTCCCTATCTTGCACTCATTGTTTCCAGGATAGTCTCTAATTCCCTACCACCCTGCACCGGAACAACCAGCTCTGGAAAATGGGTGAATCATAATAAGTATGCATGCATTTTCAAAAATAACAAAGAAGCTCAATATTCACTCTACACACTCAATCAATTTCAGAAACATCTAAGGAAGTTTCCATCCTTCAGCCTTTATCCAGTCGAGGCTCAAAAAGGGTGTGTAGTCTGTCCTAGGAAATACAGCACAAGTATCTCAGGCATATTCATAAGTGCCTTGAACTTTACTGCTGTCTATAGACTTTAAAAAGTGGAATTTATGTGCTGGCAGTGTTTCTAGAAAAACTCTCCTAAGAAGTCTTAGCCCTTAGTTGGAACGTTTAATTGTCAGAGGCCCAGCAGATTTCATATGGCAGGCATACGGGACATAATGACACGAAAAAGCTGCAATGTGTTTGCAGAGGTGCTGTTACCACTCAGGGAAGTAATATATCACTATCCAATGGTCTAATTGGATGTTTATGTTCTATTTTCAGTCAGGCTATGATGATTCATATGTTATCCTGGAAAAAATATGATGTAAGTTGCAATAAATGGCAACACTTTACAATAAGGTCCCTTAGTAACTTAGTAGTAGCTCAGTTACAAATCATGAACAAATATAGTAGCTACATGAGAGAAAAGATGTGTTAGGATTCACGAATAATGAACAAACAGATATTTCATTTCTTGTGTTATTCATTTTTGTTCCTTTAGTAGTTCACAAAGGTTTATAAAATTAACAAATAACATATATAACTGCTTGGAATAAATGATCCACTATGATTCATTAATGATGAATAAACATAAGATGAATATATAAGTACATAAATTCATGGAACTAATGGATAAGTAGTAGATAGGTCCCATGTCTGTTCTTTACTTGAGCAAACCAACTTATTGATTTGTTAGAATCATAATTAACAGTATCCATCCATCCATCCATTTTCCAAACCACTAATCCAAATGGGTCGTGGGGTAACAGTATGTAGTAGGTAGAACATGATTATGAACACTATAAAATAATGGTTAACTAAACTTTAAGTTAAGACTGAGTCAATGGCTCGCTGAAAAGTAAATAACCTGTAATTTGTTTGTAACTACAACTTAGTTTGTGGTTTATTAATACATTACACTGTCAGAAAAAAGAGTACCAATTTGTACCTTTGTTTGTCACTGGGCCTGTACCCTTAGGGGTAAATGTACCTTTAAAGATACAGAAAGGCAATATGAGGAACATTTAATGTTGTTTGTACCTTTGGGATTTTCCTCAGAGTCCATTTCTGTACCTGAAATTGCACTGAAAGGTACATTTACCTACAGCTAGTGGACAATTGGCAGATCCTTGAGGGTACATCCCCAGCGACATGGAAAGGTAGGAACTGGTACTCTCTGTTTCCGACAGTGTAAGTAAGAGTTGGTTCATGATCAATTAAGAGCATAATAGTATATTATTTGTGCCCTCTCAAGTGGTTTTGCCCAATAAATCTTGGCCAGTATGTAAGTCTGTCCAGTGGTACATCCCCTCAGAAACAATCAAAATGCATAATCACGTACATAGTGTAATACTGCTGCCACCGGTGTGTGAATGCGTGTATGAATGCGTGTATGAATGCGTGAATGTGAGGCAAAACTGTAAAGCGCTTTGAGTACTCGAACGAGTAGCAAAAATGCGCTATATACATGCAATCCATTTACCATTTACTAAACTGAGAGCAACATAGAGAAAGCCATTTTGATAATCTTACAGTTATGTAGTTAAGATGCAGTGTGTTTATGTGTGTCTTGTTCCTTTTCAGTGAAAAATGGGAATAAAAAAAAGAATGAAAAGGGGAGCCTAAAATCTCCAAACGGCAGCAACGAAGGAGAGGGTTACTATGGATTTGGTACAGAAGGTACGTAAATAATAACACCTTGCTTACTCTAGAGCTCCTGCGGAAGTGCCTGTAAAATAAAGGGGCTTTAAAAAGTATTCCTGTACTCATGTTTTAGTAACAAAGGATGGGTATCAGTACTCATCTCTCTACCGAGAAACACTCAAAATGTTCTTCAAATAATTACTGTAAGTAACGGAGTGCACTTTTATGGGTGGTTAATGCCTTCTTGAGTTAATGGACTATACAATCTCTGCAACAAAACCTGTAAGAGAAATAATACAGCATCGTTAAAATCAACAACCTCATACATACTGAAATGCCTTGTTTTGGATGGATTCATTTGTATCCTATTTATTGTCATTAATAGTACTAGACTGGGCATTTGACCAGACTATGACCTTGATGCCAGGGAGCTATACTGTACGACCAAACACCAGGCTGTTTATATACTCAGCAGAGCTTCTTAACTGAAACAACTTCCGGGTCAGATCATAGGTTGCAGAGGGCATCCACAATTACTGTCACCCTCTGCAGAGCTGTAACAATCATATTACAGGCCAGTAAAAGACAGTAGACCACGTTTTTTTTTTTTTTAGAATTACTAGGGATGTGTTAACTATAGTTGGCTTTTGAATGTTGATATCACTGAACTTCAGGGCTAAGAATTGGCTAATTGAAGCAAGTCTTAATATATTTTTTGGTGTCCAGTTATCGTAGCACGAAAGCATGTACATTTTGTAATTTCAATAATTGCCTTGTAAACTTGTTGCTATACATATATACTGAGTGTTAAAAATACTGAACCTGGAAGAAAAAAATTGCCTTCACATGTCATTCCTTTTCTGACTGTATGAGGGACTCAGCACAGTAGCAATGGAAACAGGAACAGCATCCCTTTCTGTCTGCATCTGCCTGGGACCTTTGTGCACCAAAGAACTGTCTTTGCCTATTAGTTTATAAATACGAGTATCTTTTGTAGCTGGTGATATTTCCATTGAATTCTTTCCATTTTGCACCAACAACGTGCATCTTCTGCAAAATTTATGCTTCACCGTCAACAACTTGACAGCATGGAGACGTGTCAGACTGCTGATTCGGTCCAGCCTCTGGAACGCGGTGACATAAAATAGCAGCTTCAACACGTGTGATGCAAGAATAAGAGAATCCAGACGTGTTCTGTGACTGAACAGGCAGATGTTGGGGAGGGGAAATAATTCAAAATAATCACGGCAAGCAGTACACAGAGACCATGGTTTATGGGGAATTTTTCAAAGTGAATTTTTTAATCAAAGAGCCATTACGTTATTATATTGTTAAACAAAACCAAATCAGGATCTTTTGCAAAGTAGTATCTTTATAGGGTGAAGTAGTATCAGTATAGAAATCTGTAATGCTCTTATGTGAAGACAGTCTAAAAAATCCATCTTCACCTGCCTGATCTGAATTTAATTGGTAAAAAAAAATTGTTTTTCAGCCGTAACTGAGGCCTGGTGAAAAGCTAGAAAACTGCAGACAACAGAATCCATCTTCATCATTTTTCTCTAAATCATTGACAGCACTTTCATGTTCAATGTTCCTGGTTCCGAGACAGAATGGCACATATTATTTTCTATCCATATGATTATCCTTTCTTATAATTTTCTCTAGCATTTATTCATATCATACAAACAACACTATGAGTCCATCAAACTAAGATATTCTAACAACACTACCATTATTCTCGCCATCCAAACCCTTTCAACTGTCTGTAGACACCTGGTTCAATTTAAAGCATCATAGCATGATAGGGTCTACACTATTTGCAAACACATGATAACTTCTGTAACAAGGTAGCCAGAGATAGTCAGTGTCCATAAAGGAATTTGCCGGAAATGTGAATTCATCTGATTTGATCGGGGAATCTTATTAAAACATATTCCTTAAAGACTGTGCAAGATTCATACAAAGGCTTTTATATTTATTTGCATTTTCTGATTGACAACCACATACTAATTGCACAGCCTACACAGTGAGAAAATAATCTCCTTAACCTATATAGTTACATTTATGATATACCACGTATCTAGTTTTGCTTACATTATATCATGCCTCTGTTGCAGCTGATAGCTATTTAAGACTTGAAGAACTTCTGTATTAGAACATATGTGACCTGAACAGCTCATAGATTTTGCAGATAGAATATTTTTAGACTTTGAAATCTGAAATCTGTTATATAGGTAGCTATATAGGTAGATAAGAATATGCTAATACTAGCTGCTAGGTCAAAACATAAATTGAATACTTTGAAAATATAGTACGTAAAAGTAGTAAAAATTTTGTCCTATATTAAGTTAAAAATGATCCCCCTCGTTCAAAGCCTGTATTTTTTGATGTTCATCCAACACCTTTGAATTAAATAGCAATGACTAATAGTGTCATGCATGGTTATTTTTGGATACCTGTTCTCACTGATGATAAACACCGAACAGAGCCTAGTAGTTACAGCTGACAAGTGAATCCTTGTTGGGTCAGTCTTACCGGAGACTCAGTCAGGCAGCAGAGCCTTTTGGGGGAAGAGAAGTGATGAGTCATGCGCTGTTGATTTTTAAGGTCTGTTAAACCGCTGGGGGAATCAAACAAGAGTGTGCAAGTGACATTCTAAAAGCATAAACCATGAAAATTACAGAACGTAATAATAAATATATATTACTATGCTTCAGTTTTAAAAATTCTCAGCAATAAATTTAGTACCAGTTTAATTAATTTCAAGGTAATTTTCTTTTTTTGGAACAGACTGCTTTGATTTTGTCATGTATTTATTTATACATGCATACATACATACCTGCACATATATATATATATATATATATATATAGCCAAATAAGACTCACTGCAGCACAGACTTGCATAAGCAGTTGTGGCATATGAGTTGATGGATCTGTGGATGGATTAATGATGAAAGACTGCTAATCCATTAGGAACTGTTATGTCATCCTGACAGAATGCCCTCCTCTTGGTTTGGAGAACCTGAAAATTGATGACTTCCAGCTCCATGCATCTTCAATCAAACGCTATGGTCTGGGTGCACACAGAGGACGGCTTAACATCCAGGTCAGACCTTTGGTTAAGCTTCCAAAATGACCTGAATTACAATACTTTATGCTGAATTAGGGAGCAGAGTCATCTACCTAAAAACCTTGAGGTTTTGTTGTTTCCCCTAAAAATAACACAACAGCAGTGTTGCAGTATATTTATTGTAAGACAAATCCTAACCACAGGTCTGCATTTTTAGAAAAATGATTTTCCAAAAATTGCTTTGATGTTCTAATGGCCTGTTTGGTTCAGAAATTATGATGTGCCTATAGATAAATCATTTAATACTCAATGTTTTCAGCATACATGATGTCTGGTATTCATATTGTAAGTATGTGCTTGCAAGAGAAGACTCAAAATTTTAGGGGTTTTAGCACTGGGCTTATGGTTCAAATACTCAAGTAATGTCCTGCCAGTATTTAATTTCAATACATTGCATAACCAATTAGAGAAGATTGTTAGGATTTATGAAAATTTGTATTCTGTCTTAAATGATATGGCCCATTATATATATAATGATAAATAATGTGTGGTCTGATGCTGTTTGCTCTCTGGCTGGGAAGGCTGGACTTTTTGAGGATGATTTCTTTGATGGAGGCTGGTGCTCAGGGAGGAACGATCCTCTGCAGTGGTTTGAAGTGGATGCCAGGAGGCTGACTAAGTTCACCGGTGTCATCACACAAGGCCGGAACTCCCTCTGGTCGTGAGTAAAGACACGTCCAGCTGTTACCAGCTTCTCTCTGTCCCCTCTTTGCCCAACAACACTGACCTATGCAACTGAAATTTTATTTACATGTCAGTGTATTTATAACATTATTATTTATTCAGCTTGGGCCAATGTCTTTAAAAAAATGAATGCTTTATTTGCCAGCTGTGGTAGACTGGTAGTACAGCTACACTGGAGTGCAGGGTGAGAGTAAAGCTTGGAGTTTTACCAGTTATCCAGTTCCCCTGCTGAATTTTAGGGGGGGGGGGGGGGGGGCTAATGGCTTTGTTCTGATCACAGGCACACCATCCCTCAGCTAATGAAGTATAGCGCAATATTGTAGAATCATATACATTATATGAATCTTCATATTTAAAATATATATTTTTTTGTGACAGCATAATAATACTTTGAAGTAGTGATGATGGGAAAATAGAGGTTGCCGATTGGTAATAAAATAAAACAGAATACTACTCTCTAGGTCAGTTGTTGGGACAGTGTCAGTTGTCAAAAGTAGAAACACAAAAAAAAATTATAATTAAAAAAATAAAAATCTGGATGCAGGTATTTCATAATACTTTCACTCTCACTGACAAACCAGTGAATTTTAACCCATACCTCTTTATACATGTATACCTCTCATCTTCCCATTGCTTTGAAATGCCAAGGAACTATGGGTTTAATTGAGTGTATTCATTTTGTACAGCTGATTTATAGCCATTTATAGCTCCTTGCCCTTCACAGTTGTATTTGATTCCTGTGGGTTGGGTTTTCCAACACCATCTGCGATTGCATCTTCCCAAAAACAAATATGAGCCCTAAATGAATGTATCGTCAGCATAAAGATGAATAGATGAATCTCCAATAAAACTAGTAACAGCATTTATATAAATAGAAAATAATATTGGACCAAGGATTGAGCCCTGTGGAACCCCATCGGTGACAAATAAGGGTTTGGAGATTGTTCAGATTTTACCTGTTGTAACCTAGAATAATCTGAGAACCATGTTAATGAAAGACCCGAGACTCCAATGCTGCTAAATCTGTCAAGAAGAACAGTATGATCAATGGTATCAAAAGCTTTGGCAAGAACTATAAAAATTGCTGCACAATATTTTTTAGAATCTGGAGTGAATTTAAAACCTTTGCTGGGACACAACCAACCCAAATTTGAAAACCAGATTGGACTCCAGACCCAGCCAGGTTCTCTGTAAGTTACTTTTTAACAAGTTGTTCTTAAAATCCTTGATAAGCAGGGCAGAATTGAAATTGACCTATAGGAGTCTGGATCAGCTTGATCTCTACCCTTAAAAAGTGGACGTACCACAGCAGATTTCCATGCCCGTGGAAATTCAGCTGTACAAAAAGATAAATTAAAAAGATCTGCAATGATTGGGGCAGCAATCTACAGTATTTAAACTATAAACTGTTACTTGTTACCATTAACATCCTGTTACGTCCAGCTCCGTACGATCCTTGTGTGTGCCACGCCCCCTCGATACCTCGTGTTAATGCCTGATTGTGATCACCTGTTGCTTGTTCAGTTTAGCCTGTCTTTAGTATTTAGTCCATGTCTCAGTCAGTATTCCCCAGTTCTGTCATTGTATTGTTTCGATGTTCGTCTACCCGGAATAAACTCCGTATCTCGGCATTCACGGCTATCTCGCCTCCTTCCCCGTTTGCCCGTCCGCCGAATCGTGACACATCCTATAGCCTCCACTGAATAACAATTCTACAAAATGTATATTAACGAAAAATTACCTGTGTGACTATGGTATGAAAATGATAAATTAACGACAAGCAACTGGAATAAAGCTGATAGCATGTGAAATTTAACATTCTGGTGTCTGATAACAGAATAACTCTTGCATTGACATTGCCTTGAATAACATAACCTTTGCTTTCATTCCAGAAGTGACTGGGTGACATCATACAAAGTCCGAGTCAGCAACGACAGCCACACCTGGACGACCATTAAGAACGGCACGCGGGATATGGTGAGTGACCAGCTGAGGCGTGTGTGCTCTGACCATGCGGAGAATTCCTGGATTCCCCTTCTCATCATTGGTGATGTAGTCCAAAATTTCTTGACATGTGTTGTGCAAAGCAATGCTTTCCAAATCATTCCATCCATCCATCCATCTTCCAATTGCTTATCTTGGCCAGTATCACATGTGTGTGTGTATGGGGTGTCATTTTCTTGGACTACTTACTGTAAGACTTTTAAACAGTACTATATATTTAACTAATAAACATCTGATTAGTATAATAAAAACAACTAGCAAATACAAAATACTTCATAATTTTTTTTTACTTTCATAAAATGCTAAATATGCTGCATTTCTGTACTACAGGTTTTCAGTGCAAACAGTGAGAAGGAGCTTCCAGTACTGAACAGGCTGCCCACGCCTGTGATTGGCCGATACATTCGTGTGAACCCGCGCTCGTGGCACCCCAGGGGCAGCGTTTGCATGCGAGTTGAAATCCTTGGTTGTCCGATGCCAGGTGAGGAACACCTACACTGCTGGCTTAGGGACACGTATCAGAAATGACCCCCCACCCATCCTGCCAGCGCAGCCTGACATGAGTAACATCCAATGTACCATTGCTTAGTTTTCAGATTTTTCTGCTAAATCTTCATCTGGCCCGTTCAGCATTAATTTCCAAGATTTGCTCCACTAACGTCTCAGGTCCAATAAGGGGGGGGGGGGAAGGGAAAAGACAGTATTTACCTTTAATTTGTTCATATAATTAGATTTCAAGCAGTTGTCCAGAAACAATAAACTTTTAAATCTTACCGAAGATCTTAAATCTTAGCCGTGTTATAAATACTTTTTTTTTTTATGTACATAGTGAATGTCTGTGAAACCTATTTTTCCAGATCCCAATAATTATTACCATAGAAGGAATGAGATCACAACTACAGACAAGCTGGACTTCAAGCACCACGGTTATAAAGAGATGAGACAGGTGGGTCAATAGCCGGCAGCCACATGACGGCCTCAGGAAAAGACATGAAGCAGGACCGCAAACACATCAGGGAAGGATGAAATTACTCATTTTACTCAGTTTCTTTTGCATTGAATGACATTATTTCTTAAGTTTCTACATTTTGCCCATCCATCCATTTTCCAACTGGTCAGTATTGCTGGGGGAGGCCTGGAGCCCATCCCAGTCCACACAGGGCGCAAAGCAGGGTTTCACACTGGAAGGGTTGTCCGTCCATTGCAGGACACGCACAAAGAATCACATACTCTGGGAGATTTAGACACCAATTAGTCTGATTGCATATGGCTCGACAGTAGGAGGAACCAGAGTACAAGGAGGAAAGCCACTAAATACAGGGAGAATATGCAAACCCCACACGCGGGGGGGGGATTCTAGCCCCCTTCCCGGGAGGTGTGAGGCAACAGCAGAACCCACTGAGTCCCCTTCACTAAATATTTATATATGAAAATGTTTTGCTAATGAGCCCTGACCGCTTATTTCCAACACAAATGTTATGATTCTAAATAAAAGGCATAATAATCTTTTAACTCCAAAAACTGAACTTTTCTGACTGTGCGTTTGTGCTGACTTACTCCTCATACCTGATTTATAGCGGGTGTCTCACCATATGAAAGAACTTCCTTCAAATAGGTGTTGATCACTACTGTACTCTTCAAAGAAAGAATGGGAGCAGTTTTTAAACTCATACATAATCTATTAATTAATCACCAACTATACAGAGACTCCTCCCTTAACGACCTGGGCTGAGTTTCCCGAAGCCTTCTTAACGCTACGTCGTTCGTTAGTTCTATCTTTTAACACAGAACTTAAGAACGACGTAGCGTTAAGAACGCTTCGGGAAACTCACCCCTGTTTAACGACCGCCCGGACTTACGATCAGCCCTCCTACAGGTCGGTATTGTGCATTGCACAAGAACTTTGGTCATGGAAACACCAGCATTGTGTCTTAGTGCCAAGCATCTCATCTTGCATCACCCTTTCTCAATCTCAGTGTTGTTCCCAGTCGGCCATTATTCACCACTTTATCATTCCCAATCTCCAACACTATATATTTTGTCTATAAATTTGCACTTTATTGTGCTTTATTGAGCTGATTTCCTCTATTATGTTTATTATAGTATACAGCACAATGCTATATAAACGTTTATAAATATAGTAAATCAATTATCGACCAATCCGCTAAATGATCTAGCCGTAAGAAAGAAACTTGGTCGTTAAGTGAGGAGTGTCTGAATTTGTTCATGATTTGTACTGAGTTAATACTAAGTTACTAAGAAACCACACTGTAAATTATAACTGCGCCTGGTACCAGCTGTTGTCACCTAGCTTGCACTGCTGGGTTCCCCATTGATCTCTGGGGTGCAGAATATCAGAAGCTGAAGTTTGTGAGACAAACTTTGAGAGATACACCTGGCAGGGTAACACTTTAAAATATGGTTCCTTAGTAAAATTAAAAGTAACTCAGTCACTACTCAAGTACAAATCATACTTTTTATATGACACCTGCTATGCCACTTCTCTGACAGCTTATGAAGGCAGTTAATGAAATGTGTCCAAACATCACAAGAATTTACAACATTGGGAAGAGCTACAATGGACTGAAACTATACGCCATTGAGATTTCAGACAGCCCTGGAGAGCACGAACAGGGTGAGTTAAGCCAGCAAAACATTTAGCTAGGAGGAGAGGAACGTAAGAAAAGCACGACAGATTACTTACCCATTTTCATTATTAAACAGCATAAAATCTAAATGTTTTAATGTCATTAGGTTAAGCAGCAATCGCCAGTGAAACCCTTTGAATTGCAGTTGCGTTGTATGAAATGTGCAATATAAATAAAGTTTGATTGTTTATAAGCTGATTGGCCTTGACTGCCCCCTCCAGCGGTCACTTACAGATTAAAAAAATACGTCATTGACTAATAATATGCTTTGCATGAAATATGGCCCCTATTTTGCCCCCTTTAAAAAAAACTTTGAATTGCCCCAGTAAATATGTATTTATTTACTACTTGTATTTGCCTGAGATCCATGTTTTCATCCAGGTGAGCCAGAGTTCCGCTACACTGCTGGTTCCCATGGTAACGAGGTACTGGGTCGCGAGCTACTGCTGCTACTGATGCAGTTTATGTGTCAGGAGTACTTGGTGGGTAACCTGCGGGTACGCCACCTGGTCGAGGAGACCCGCATCCATCTGCTGCCCTCCATAAACCCAGATGGCTACGAGAAAGTCTTTGAGTTGGTAGGTGGAATGATTCTCCACTGCTGACCCACTTTAAGATATTACATGTTGTTCCCTTTTATAACAAGGTATAAATTTGCTGTGTATGCAGTGTATGTGTATGCAGTATATGTGTATGCAGTGTATGTGTATACAGAGTATGTGCATGCAGTATATGTGTATGCAGTGTATGTGCATGCAGTATATGTGTATGCAGTGTATGTGTATGCAGTGTATGTATATGCAGAGTATGTGCATGCAGTATATGTGTATGCAGTGTATGTGCATGCAGTATATGTGTATGCAGTGTATGTGTATGCAGTGTATGTATATGCAGAGTATGTGCATGCAGTTGTTGGCAAACTACTCTTTATATACCCCAAGTAATATTCCACATAATATTTTTTTTACTCTCCAACATGAGTTATCCGACTAGTAGGTTTTCTGGATGTACAGTAACACTCTGGGCTGGGTACCAAACGTTATGAGGATGGGAATAAAAAACAGCCACTTTACTGGGGGATGGGAATTAGTAAAGCAGTGGGAAGGAATGAAAAAATGTTTCAGGTACATCATGGGCGAAACAAAATAAAAAACCTGAAACGGATTCCAGGTCATGAAACAGTCATCATGGTCTTGGCACGATCGTTAAGAGTCACATGAATTAAGTAACTGGGCTTGTCACCTGACTTTGTTCCACAACAGGTCATCCATGCCAAACTTCTGCCCTTATCCGTACATGAATTTCAAAAATAGATCAATGTGTAAAGCCAATCGATCATTCAGCATACTTTGTATGGCAGATAATGAAAAACAAAATAATATTTTGGTGATGTAATAGTCAATATAATGTTAAATGAAGCCTTGCTACTGTATTTTTTTTTAATTTAATCTTTCGTTTAGGGCTCAGAGCTTGGGGGGTGGTCCCTTGGCCGCTGGACTCATGATGGCCTGGATGTCCACCACAACTTCCCAGATCTTAACTCTGTCCTCTGGGAGGCGGAGACCAGGAAGTGGATGCCACGGAAAGTTCTCAATCACCATCTGCCTATTCCAGAGTGGTATTACTCTAAAAATCACACGGTCAGTCAAACAGACATATTTTAAAATATGATAAAAATCCATCCATCCATCCATCCATCCATCCATCCGTCGGCTTACTGTTTTCAGCCCTTCTCAGAGCACAGATTCAAAAATCACCTACAGTCCCTCTCACCTGAATAACAATTAAATATAATGGTGCAAATTTACGTGAAACTTTGCCATATTCCTTCTGACTGCCTAAACTTTCAAAGATTCAATCAGGAAATGTTAATTCTTGCCTACACACGCAACTTTCTCAAACTGATCCTCAATCTGTCTCATAATTGCTCTTTTACCTTCTGGGGAACGACAGGAGCACCATTAGAGATTTATGAAAAAGTGGATCTGATTTTAATGATAATGAATGAGAACACACTGTTTGATTAGTGTACAAGTTGGACAAAAGAAAAAAACCCTCCTAAACAGTCCTAGAGATGAAATAATGGAATAATGGAATAATCCTTTCTCGCACAGGTTGCTGTGGAGACACGAGCACTTATTTCCTGGATGGAAAAGATTCCCTTTGTGTTGGGTGGGAATCTACAGGGGGGCGAACTGGTGGTAACGTTTCCCTATGACAAAGCCCGCTCCCAGTGGAAAGTGCAGGAGCAGAACCCAACGCCTGATGACCCAGTGTTTCGCTGGCTGGCCTTCTCTTACGCCTCCACCCACCGGCTGATGACAGACGCCAGCCGGAGAGTGTGCCACACGGAAGACTTTGCTAAGGAGGAAGGCACAATCAACGGAGCATCTTGGCATACAGCTCCTGGAAGTCAGTCCCTTTCCAAATGCCTCTACCTCTCTTTCAAAAATAAATCTAGACCTGACATTTCGTCTCGACTGTATTTCAGTTGAAGAGCGTATTACAAATTATTTACTCCTAATTTATTTTTCCATTCACCTTTCATCTTTCTTTCTTCTTTCTTTTCGAAGGTGTTCTCAGCAATTATTTAAAATGAATTTAGTTTAAATACCAGAGCAGATTCAAAGTCCATTGTAAGGGGCAGGTGAGCTGGGCCGCCATTTTTTTAGGGGAATGAATCAGACGACTGGAATCGTTTGCACTGATTGGTCCCATCTGTTGCTCATTCCCAGTGCCCCTATATATTAGCATATTTTGCTTTTGTGTTGACAGTAACCACAGAGCAGAGCCCACCCTTTCTGTTAGGCCTGAACATCTGTGCTGTGAGGTGCTCGCATGTATCGGTATCCCCCCCCCCCCAAAATTAGCATTTTTATTGTTCTTCATTATTTTGTATCCTGTGTTCTACGTACCGCTTCCCGTACCTGGAAAGGGAATTTCCTTATAAAGAAAAAACCTGGACCAAACTTCTGTACACCAAGCTTCCAAGGCTGTTCCTTAAGCTGTCTTGATTATTGTGTTTTTCGGATTATTTCCATGTCGTTTTCAAAGAAAAGATCAGAGAATGAGTGTTTTGAAATCGAAAGGCCTGTTTTATGGACCTTGGAACCAGGGGTCACCCCCCCCCCCCCCCAGCAAACTTCTGGAGCGTCATTAGTAATGCAGTGATGAACAATCATGAATTAATCACCTAAAATTCATTAATTAAAACTGATAAAATTTCATTTTTAAAAAGCCTGAACTATGTCTTTTTTTTTAAAAAAAAAAAAAAAAAAAAAAAAAAGGTTCTATTGGAGTTTCAGTATTTCAGATCGTTCCATTAAATAGCTGATCTATAAACCGCTGTTTTTTTGTAGGTATGAATGACTTTAGCTACTTGCACACCGACTGCTTTGAGCTGTCCATGTATGTGGGCTGTGACAAATTCCCCCACGAAAGTGAGCTGGCTGCAGAGTGGGAGAACAACCGCGAGTCTCTGCTCGTCTTCATGGAACAGGTGAGGACGGGCGGAAACACACGAGGACGGATGCACATATACACACGCACAAGTTCGTGCACTAATGGAAAGCAAGTGAATACTATAATGAATACTATAGTGAATACTATAAAGTAAGTTCAGTACCTGTCTCAATAGTTTATGCATTTAAACGGCTGAATGCCAACACACGATGAATGGCATTTGGCTCTTTATTAGACAAACTTTAGCCAAGATCATTACCATCTGGCACCTTTTAAGGAACTCGATTCGGTTTAAGATGAACAAACGTTTACTGCAGGATAGCACAGATCGCGTTAAGGTACTGGCTGGGCTGCACTAATTATTATTGGCTTTATTGATTGTTTTCACTTAGTGAGTGCCAGGCGTAATGTGGAATTACATTATCTATCCTAGCTGTTCGACCTTATTTAACCTTATTTAATCAGGTATCTTCATCAAATATCACAATGGGACTGACCAGAGTACTGCAGTGTCCTAAACGCTAAGCAGAATTGCTTCACATCTTCACGTCACACATCTTCTACCTGTTGAATGTTCTATCTCTTATTGATTCAGGGTAATAACATTAACTAGAGTATGAACTGACAGAGAAATTATATCAAACTTTGGTGAAGTACAATTTGAACTACATAATTCCAATTAGAATGTATTAATTATAAACCCATACAATTATAAAATACATTAAAACACAACATTTGTCTGAATACATTATAAATGATTATATAATTATTACATTATACTTTATGTTACATATTATATAGTATATGTATATTAAAATGATGAACAGTGTACTGCGCAAACCTGGATACGTAGTCAGAAGATGGATGATGATAGATAAATGGTGTGGTAGCAGTATTTAGCACATTCCATTTATATTTAATTTGAAATATTGTAGACCTGAACTAATTCTTGCTTAATAGCATTCTGTTACATTGTGACCGTGGTGGCTCAGTCCCATACCTTCAGGGTTGAACCCTGTGCGTGGGGCTTCCATGTTCTGTGCTTTGTGTGTTTCCTTTGGCCATTTTGATTAGACTCTTCATTGCCCATGTCTTGCTGCTTGCGGAAACTCCTACCCTATATACAGCCTCAACATCAAATGGAAACTGACAACATGACATCATAATGGCAGCTGTAAAACATATAATATATGTACCTAGAGGTATTCACAAACGGCCAGGCATTGTATGGACACTCTGTGCATGTTCGCCCTTGTTAAATGAAGCAGAATTAGTGTGATTAATTATGTTATCCTCTTGCCTGTCCAGGTGCATCGTGGGATCAAAGGCGTGGTTAGGGACATGCATGGCCGGGGAATTGCCAATGTCACCGTCTCTGTGGAAGGCATCAACCACGATATTCACACAGGTTAGACAAAATGAGTCATTTTTTGTAATACTATGTCTAGTACCATTTAAAATTGAATAATATTTTTTATGTACTGTACTCTTTATATATGAAAGTGTGATTTAAAAAAATTCTTTCCATAGAAATTGGGATAATTTTTACTTTTTTATCATTGTTAACAAAATGCTTTCATTATTTCCTTCTGTCACTGTGGATGGCTACTTCAGTCGGAATTTCCCTTGTGATATAGAGGGAAAGGTTTTCCACACATGACACGTGCTGCCACAGGAGATATAAAATGCCCTCTCTCCAACACATCAAGCACAATGCTCCTGACACAGATGGAATTAATTGGCAATTAAGATAAGATTATCCATGAAATCCTGCGCGGAGTATTTTTCATACATCTCTGAGCACAGGAGGTGAAATTGAGCGATACGACACGGCAGGGTATGAGTAAGCATGTCCTTCTAGATGAGGGCATCTAGACATGAATAGTTTTTCTGCAGGGAGACACCAGTACTGCCTTTTCATTCTGTGTAACTGGATCTTCTTTTTTTTTAGGGGGGGGGGGGGTGCAGTCTTATGTCAGATTCCAGTCTCAGCAGATGTATTACTGCAGCTTTAATTGGAAATGCTGGGGTCTGTCCTTGTGCAGGGCCCTGTGAAGATAGGGACCCTGTTCTGCATCAGCTCCGTGGCTGAATCACACACATTGCATTGACATTGTCAGCCACAAGCCTCCAGCCCACACAATGCCTTGCTTTGGGAGATAAAACTACTGACATCTGGCATGAAAATGATCGGTGCTATTTTCTAAGTATGGGGCGGGGGGGGGGGGGGGGGAGAGATTGGGAGGGAATATTTCTAGACATGCAGGAAAAATACACCTTCTAGAGTCACTCATCCCACTGCACAAATGGCTTAACCAAAATTTCCTTATATCCTCAAATTAGTTATACTGGTAATGAGCATGAGATTTAAAAATGGTTACATTTCTGTTAGTGAGCAGTATAAAGACCATGATAACGTGTGGCAGATCTTAAAAGCTTGGAGCAGGGCACCTAAAAGTGAGACTTCATAATGAGACTGGCTACTGGTAAAAGAGCTCATTAAAGTCAGCACTGCCTAACAGGGATTCATTTCCTGTCCCTGCATCAGTGTGTGTGGAGTTGGATTCTTTTACTGTATCCCCAGGGTACTCCTGTTTCATGCTGCCTGTTCAAAAACATATGGTTAAGTGAGCTAGTGTCTCTAAATTGCCTTTAGAGTACAGTGGTATACAAATGTATGTGCACCCCGGTCAAAATTTCTCTTAGGAAGTAAAAGATGACCTGATTTCCAAGAGGTGCAAATATGACACATTTCTTTCTTTCTTTCTTTCTTTTTTTAATAATCCCGCCGACTTTGTAAGCTTCTGACGCAGAGTTTTGTGGTGAAGATGCTTTCTTTTGGTGACTCTTCCAAGGAGGTCATATTTGTGCAGACGTCACTCCACAGTAGAATAGCCTGTCACCACTCTAGAGTCTGCTAAATCTCCCTGAAGGTCTTTTGCAGTCAAGCAGAGGTTTTGATTTGCCTTTCTCACGATCTTACAAGCAGTTCTCTCAGAAGGTTTTCTTGGTCTTCCCTGCCTCAACTTTACCTCCACCATTCCTGTAAACTGCCATTTCTTCATTACATTATGAACTGAGGAAACGGCTACCTGGAAACACTCTGCTATCTTCTTATAGCCTTCTTCTGCTTTGTAGGCGTCAATTCTTTTAATTTAGCAAACAGCTAAGCAGCTGGAAAGGGGACCCCATGGTGGCTGATTGTTGGTACAAGGGCTGAGGAGCCAGAGTATTTATAAAGCTTTGAAATTTGCATCGTCTGGCCATTCCTAATGATGACTGTGACAATCTATAGCCCCAATGAGCTAATTAAGGTCTGAGACTTTGGTAAAACTTGTCTGAGAGTCCAATCTCTTGGGCTGGCCAAACTTTTGCATGTTGCTCTTTCTCTTTTTTCCACTCTAAAATTGTACAAAATAAAAGTAGTATACTGATCTTGCTTAAAATGTTGAAATGAACGTTTCATCTTTAACTTTATGCCTTTTGGAGATAAGTTCATCTTCTGCTCACTTAAGTGTTCACAATAACAGAAAGTTTGACCAGGGGTGCCCAAACTTTTGCACGCCACTGTATGCCCTCTGAAGGCCTGGGACCTCATCTTGATTGTCCCTTGCCTTGTACTCTGTGTCTCTTTGGAAGGGCTCCATGCTCAATGCCAATTTGTACTAGACAATCTTAATGGGAAATGTATAAATATTCTGAGTGTCTAGTTAAATACATCTGTCAGTTTTGTCATCCACTTGTGACACTGATATATGCTGTTCCTTAGCAACATCCTTTAAGTTTATAAAGCTTTAATTTTATAATATGGAATTATCTGAATCTCCGTCCGTCCATCCATCCATCCATCCATCCATCCATCCATCCACCCATTTTACATGCTTGCTTGTCCTATGCAGGGTCCAGAGCCTCTCACAGACGCACTGGGCACAAGGCAGGGAATAACCTAGGATGGCGTGCCAACCCATGGCAGGGCAGGGAATAACCCAGGATGGGGTGCCAACCCATGGCAGGGCAGGGAATGACCCAGGATGGGGTGCCAACCCATGGCAGGGCAGGGAATGACCCAGGATGGGGTGCCAACCCATGGCAGGGCAGGGAATGACCCAGGATGGGGTGCCAACCCATGGCAGGACACACACACCATACACTCACACTTTCACACCTAGGGACAATGTGACTAATCCATTTCACATTAGCAAGTTTTTGGATTATGGGGGGGGGGGGGGGGAGGGGGACTGGACTCCAGAGGTAACAGTGCTAACCACAGCTGCACCATGCCAGCCTCTATACTGCAGTGTTTGTCATTCTTTTATGGTAAATACAGTATTTATATAAGTAAATTTAATGTCATTTTTCTACAGTTATTACAGTCAAGTGAAGACTAAATACAACAGATTTATTATTTGATTTGTTTCTTGTCATCATCACGACACAAACGACAGGTTTCCTTCCATTGGTTTTAGCGGCAGATGGTGACTATTGGCGGCTTTTAAACCCCGGGGAGTACAGGGTGATGGTGAAGGCCCAGGGGTACAATCCCGCCAGCAAAGTCTGCGAGGTGGGCTATGACATGGGCGCCACCCGCTGCGACTTTGTCCTCAGCCGTACCAACCTGTCGCGGATCAAGGAGATCATGGAGAAGTTTGGCAAGCGGCCCATCAAGCCTCTGCAGCAACAAGTCAGACACAGACAAACTCAGACATAGGGATGCAGAGCAGTCAGGACAAGAAGGTGATATGAAGACCTTTCTCAGACCTTTTATGGCGACAACTGGAGATGGAGAGTTCTGGAATGGATTAGCCTGTGGGTGGACATTTCTATATTTTAGTGCCTTATCTTTGGTTAATTTTAAATTAGAACGAGTATTTTTTCAATGGGGCTTTTGTTTAGTATACAGAGTAAGAAAAATAAAATGAAAATAGACAGATTTCAAAATGTAACCATCCACCAGCATTTCATGAAGTGAAATATTCTATGCCAATTCACAATGAATCTGGAAATTAATAGTAACCAGCTAGTTTCTTCTTTGAAATCCAGCTTAAACACATATCTTAATTAATCTGACAGGGTACTGTGTCCTGGTTGAATTGCTTATCTACTACAATAAACTAACAATAAACAAGATCTTCATAATGACGCCACTAAAGGAAAAAATATAACAAATGTACATTGATATGCTCAGTAAATAAAATTAAACTTGTAAAGTGTGATGCTAGAATATTTTGTGACGTCTGCCCCTCGTATGAAAGCCCAGATGTGGCGTTTGAGGAATGAGGACCAGATTGCATACGTAAGGAGGAGAGCAATGGCATCTGACCTTGGCAGCCCTACAAAGGGCGGAATTCTCTCTGAAACTCTTCCAGCATCTAAAACTAAACTGCAGCTATAAAAACCTATCTGACTGGAATTCTGGACATGTGTAAAAACTCGTGTATCCTTCTATTCTCCTGCTGCTGTGATGGTAAATGAATTACAAGACTAAATATACTCTAAATATATATAAACAGTAAATTTAAAAATAGTGGAGCAATTTATATAAATAATATAAATGTAGAATCTATTGAAATATACACTCATTAGACAGTTTACTTGGGACACCTGCTTGCTCATCCAAAGAACAAATCCTGTTGCTGCAACTGAATAAATGTAGCTTGCTGACAGGATTCACTTACTGTTTGGCAAAGATAACTGACTTGAGACATTTGCGTGTTGTGAGTGTCAGTGCCTGTTATCTGACCCTTTACAACAGGGATGACCAACTCCAGTCCTGGGGGGCCGGAGCCCTGCACATTTTTGGGTTTCCCCTCATTTATCACACCGGATTCAACTCCTTGTGCTAATTACCACACAGCTCTGGGGCTGAATCATTTATGGTGGAACAGGGAAAGAACTAAGCTACACAGGGCTGCGCCCCCCCAGGACTGGAGTCGAGCAGCCCTGCTTTACAACATGCTGTCACTTCCTGTTGTTATGTGACAGATTCCACGTACCTCCTAGATGGTCTTGAGGAGTCAATGTGAAAGCAACCAAATATGTGTGGAAAAAATAAAAGGAAAGTAATTAGTTCCACGAAGGGGAAGACCCAGGATGGTGTCTTTGCCCATCGCAGGGCACACATACTGTACACACAACAGGCAATTTAGGGACACCAGTTCACCCAACTCTATTCCAGAGTGAACCTTTACTACAGGGGCAGAGTATGGTAACTCCACACACAGGGGTAAGACTTCAAATACTCTGGAGGTATGAAGCAACAGCACCACCCAATGAGTCACCAAATCATAAGAGGAGCTAAAAACATAACAAAATATTATGTCTGCTTAGTGAGCTCTTCCATCTGTGACAGGTTAGTGAAAATCTGAAACAAAGTGTAAAGCTCTGGATGTACTAGGCTTGTGAAGGAATGATAACGGATGTGATTCATCTTATAATCACATATAATTATAGAACCACATAGGAATTCATCTTAGAATGGACAGCTGTAGTCCTTCTGGGAATGATGAACAAGGTATCTATTCTCCATCATTTTAACAAGAGTGAATAATAGGACTTAATTTTTTAAAATTAATTAATTTATAAAAGATTCACTCCTTATCCTGCGAGCACAGTGAGATGGCGATTAAAATAATATCGCAAGAGACTTGGCAACAATGAATAGGTTAATTTAGAAAAGTTTCTTTCTTCAGGATTTGTTGGAGGGCTAGCCAGATATGAAAAAAACAATGAGATTGATCAGCTGAATTAGAGTTGAGCAAAATGAATCCCAGTAAACGAAAAATGAATACAGGATAAATCAGTATATTAAAAAAGATTCAAGGGAATGACGGCAATTGGCAGGGGAACAAAATTCACTGAAACATTGTTTATCCACTTGTGGAAACACAGGTCTATTTCCAAAATGACTGTAAAATACTCATAGTCCTGAAGTTTCCAGTAGGTCAAAAAGTATTGGTAACCAAAAAAAAAACTAATCTAAATCATGATCTAATTCTATACTCCAAACTCAGTCAAAAGGTCACAAAATCGATGAGCAACATGAGAAAATCAGTATATCAAAAAGTAAGAAACAAACAGAAATCATAAGAAAAATGAACAAGCAAATAAATAAAATAGAAGTAACGCAAGTAAAAAAAAAAAACATACAACAACAAATGTTGAATGTCTTGTAAACAAATATATGCCTTTTATATTATGCCTGAACTAAGCCGACAGTGAAAAACAGATCAGTCTGGCAAACTCCGTCATGAAGGTTGCCAGCACAGTAGGATCTGTTATTGCACACTAACGGGAAGCCAGATGTAAAGACCATCACTAGCAGCATGCAGATGGTATACAGTACTGTGAAGCACCTTCGTTTCAAGAGTGCAAGAGGTACACACACAAAAATATCCAGTTCATTTTGGGTCATATAATGAAAAATTAATGATACTATATTATGTGCTATGATATTTCACAGAAGGCATACAAAGCTATTTTGATGTATTTGTGTTTATATGTTTTCTTTTTCACAGGATTCACAATCACATTCTGAAAACATGAATGGTAATGTGATTTTTTTTCTTTATTGGTGTCTTGGGGCCTCTGTGAGAGGTCAGGTTTTATCAACAAATACTTCCACCCTAACACCCACTCAAGGCAACTGCAGTCAGCAACCGAAGATTTATTTGTGCCTTTTATTCAGGTATTTTCACATGTATGCAGCCTCTTATCAAGGAACAAATAAATTAAAGACGTGTACATCGAATGTTGCAAGTCTGAGAAACTGAGCATACGGTATACATCCAGTGCCGAACATCCATTACCAAGCCAAGCCAAGCCAATCGCCTTGTTTATGCTGCAGTTGGTGGGGGGGGGGGGGGGGGGGGGGGTGCGGAACTTCACAGGGAGAGGAAACTGTCCCAATTATAACTGTTTTCTCCTCTATAAAGTCTTCCTCATTCTACTCAATTCATTTTAGAACTCTCAGCTCATACACCGAAGGGAAGCAAAAACATTCTGATACAAGGGACATTTCCTATAAAATTCACTAATGGGCTCTTGGTTGTAGTAAATACACCACTGCGTGTAGTAAATACACTCCGTGTATACCTAAATGACCACTTTTGATATGAGGAAAAATCTATAGAAGTGTTTTAGGCTTTACAGCTGAATCTGAGCACTATTATCTAATAAACTGAAGGTCATGCCAATTTTTACATTGTGCAAAAACATGTCTACACCTTCATAAAAGCAACGATACGCATGGAAGACAAACGAATTGTGTTGTTAGAGGTAATAAAGCAAGAAGGCCTGAATGATATAAAATCAATTCCTCAACTGGTCAAGTTAATTAGACACTAAAACTAACTGAAGAACCAGTTACATTATCATACTTTTTTGACAGAGGTGGAAAGTTCAGGTCTAAAAAGTACAAAATCCAGGTTTCATTTCAGCCAAACAGCTGAATACTCTGTGACTGTGACTCTTTATGTTCAACTGGTTGATTGAAACAAAATCTTGTCTGTAATTTTATTTTCTGGACCTGAACTTTCCACCTCTGACTTTTGATCTATAGAAAATGAAACGTTTTTTACATTACAGACGGTACAACTCAATTCAAGTTTTTTTTGGCTACAAAATAAGACTGCTAGTGACGGAATTTTAATTTCTAGTATACTCTGACGGTTTTACTCTTTCGTATTGTGTATTTTTGTTATCTAGGGATGAAGAATTGATGAAACGATCTATTTCTCATCACGTTTAGTATTTTAAGTACAAAAAGTGTACGTACAAATGTAAATGAAGCAAAAAATCCTCGTCCCATTTTCTCAGCACGCTGTACCATAGTTTTTTGAGTCTAGCAGGTACTAAGCTAAGTGTCCTTCACAGACTTTCCTCCGTGCCCTCCTGAGACCTTCACTCCGCAGTCGGGACTACACAGGTCCTCCGATTCTCATCCCAGTTTCCGTATGTGTCGAGAGAGCGTCCTTTCCGGATCCGGTTAATGATGTCAGTGCACGTCTTCCTGTACTGACGCCGCAGCAGTGAGTAAACAAAGGGGTCACAGGCCGCCTTGCTGTAAACCAGGCACTTGGAAGCGATTCCCCAGTGGCGGTCGATGGGGGGCACCAGGAATAGTTCCACCATTCTGACATGGGAACAGAGAGAGAGAGGCGCTGTTAGCACAAGAGACAAATTCTAGCATTCCATGGCTGCAGAGACATTTCCAAGTTCCTCCACTTGGAGGGAGGTCCAGGTAAAATTGGCCAATCGGGGGAAGGGGATCCTTCTCAGTTAATTTCAGTAAATGGAATGCGACACTCAGGACCTAGAAGGGAGGCACCTTCAAACGTTCAGGCAAAAGGGGAACTCACCTGTAAAACACCACCCACCACACAAAAAAAAAATCAAATCTTGTAACTTGACCAAAATAAATCTCTATTAACTGCCTAAAATGAAGATATTTATGTCACACAATGGCTTTTTGTGATGTCGTCAAGGAGAAGCTGGGGGGGGGGGGGGTTACCTGAGCACCTGCCTGTTTTGCTCAAACTATTGAACGTCCTGGGTGCTCCTTTTTTAACCTCTGTGCCCCCCTCCTCAAATAGCCTATGCACCGCCTTGGCTGAGCATAGAGAGTTATGTTCATGTCACCCCAGGAATATGAGTGGAGTGTTCAGTAGAGTGGGAACGCTCTATCCAGTTAGCATTAATGTTTGCTAATTTACAGCAGCTTACTCTAAATCCTTTCTATTTAAATGAAGTCTTGACTGAACCAAAGTCACAATTTATAGTTATAGTCAGTCTCAATGCATGATTGTAATTATATGCAAAAATACTTATAGAACTATACTAATGCAGTATACCATGAAATATTGAGTGTATACTTGGACCACACACACACACACACACACACACACACCCACTGTATCATACTTCATCAGTATCCTAACAGACATTGATCAAATCTAGCTATATTGTAGTGGGAGCTCCACTGAAAGCCCCAAAATCTCTCTATAGGTGAAGCACTGCGCATTATTACACTGAATTACACAATACTGGCCATATGACAGCAGCAATTGCACAAGGATCCAACTGTACTGCTGAGAGCTGAGCCAAGCCAGACACTCTTGTCACACTGCGACTGACCTTGTTATCACATATGGTGCAAAGCACAGAACGAATGTGCCAATAAAAGTGCTGATTTTCCTCGTGGCTCTCTGCCTTCGCCTTTTCTGCTCCTCTAGACAACGCTGCCGAACACTGTGGAAACATAATAATAATAATAATATTAATAATGTTTATATTATTGTTTGTTGTTATTGTTTTTTGTTATGTGCTGAAATCATTGGTTAATATAGAAAGATAGTAACCATTTGTGATAAAAATATAAAAAAATCATTTCAGTCAAATGGGTCAGTTATTATTTTTATTGTGAAAAATTTCTCATGAAGGGCAAGTAATCTCTTAAGTAATTATCAAACGGTTCCAAAACCGGTGGTACCAGATAAAAAGATACATCACGTTTATGAATAAGGCGGAAGGTCCATCAAAGACGTTAAAAACATATTAGATATAAAGAATAATTTCTCGCTACTGTAATAAAATGTCAATCCATTTATTACTATCGTATCATGCTTGTTAAAATAGCCTGCGCCAAAAAGATCGTTTGTAGCCTAATTCGTCTCTTTTTACACAACACTTCTGACGTTTATGAGACACGTCAAAATAACACTTAAACCATCTGACTACTGTCAAAGTACAATTCTCTGTAACACACCCTGTTTATCCGACAATGCAATAGACAATACGACTCACTCTAAATACACCAACTGGAAGATACTGACTATAGAAATAAGAATCATTTAATTTTATAGGAATGGAAGGTAGGCTTACCTTGGATGTATGTCCACTAAAAGCACCAGGGTCTGCATTGTAATAATGTCAATCCGTTTACAGTGGAAGCGCGCTACTTTGAGAACTTTAAGGTAAGTAAAGCACAGCACTACCAAAGACAGGAGGAAAGTAAGGGAATGAAATACCACCGTAAATATAATAAACTGGCTGGTATTTGCTTTCCCGTTGCAGAGGGTGCAGGAGGCATAAAGTTGGTGGTATTCCACCCACGATAGAGAAGTAGGTACCGCTGAAAAAGACATGGAGTGCATCCACGTGTAACCCAGAGCTATAACAGCATCTCTGTAGCGCATTTTTGATCGGTAGCTCAGGGGAAAGACAACAGCGATCCATCTGTCGATGCTCAGTGCTGCCATACTCAACATAGAATTTGTGGTTAAGAAGGTGTCCAAGAAACCAACTATCTGACACAGCCCCCCACTGCCGGGCTGCCCCTTGTTGATAACTCCAACCAAAGTCAAAGGCATGTTGGATATGGTGAGCAACAGGTTGCAAAATGTCAAGTTGAGGATGAACAAACCCGGCACTTGCCTCCGGATCTCCGGGCTGTATAGGAAGCAGATCAGCACCAGCAAGTTGGACAGCAACGACACGATTATTATCACAACTACCAAGAAAGAGAGAATTGCTTCCACAGTGTCCATGGTGTGTTCAAATTAAATATCCAAGAATTCAATAATTTTAGCCAGCAAGCAGCCACCTTTCCAAAACTGCATGGTTATAGGTAGGTATGATATTTCCCAAGGAGATTCGCAGATTACCCCTTACCACGTTACTGTTGTCGGCTTTATGCATAATAGACAAGAAGCAGCGCCGGAGTTCCGTCAGCAGTTTGTGATGTCTATAATGACCCAGCTACGTTACGTATGTGTAAAACTCAATATCACAACGTTATGTGCATAAAAAAACAAGATAACAACAACAATAATAATAAGTGCATGTGTCAAGTGACAGGCTTTATGCATTGCAAATTAATGTCGCATAAATCAAAATACAAATTAAACAAACATTAACGCATCGGCTACATTATACAACAATTATTGTCCGCCAAGGAACTGCGAAGAGAAAATATGAGTAAAACGGAATTCAAATGAAAGCTATGGGAAAATTAATTCATAGTGATTTACAAGTTTTATACAAACACATATAATACAGTTGAATCATTATGAGACCATTTGGATTTGTGTGAAGGATATGGTTTGTCTCCCCATGTGTAAGCATGTGTGATTCCATGCAGAGAAAAATATTTTTATATTATTTTAATATTCAAATATCAGACACCTAGAAGTTAATGTCAGTCAAATGGCTGTGTTGCATGGCTGTTATAGAACAACTGACGAGTTTATGTGTGTGTGTACATGTGTGCGTGTGTTTATGTGTGTGTGTATGTGCGTGCGTGTGTGTTCATAAGAATTCCTAACTGAGTTGTTGCAACTGGTAACATTTCTGTAATAAGCTATAAATATTCAAACAGCACAGGTGACATGTATTAAATATGAACTAGTTGTGCTTTATGCAAAAGCTACTCTCTAAAGTGACATACGCTGTTAATTGGTCTGCGCCGGCCTGTCTGAGGGTGTGAAATGATTAGGGGATGAGGAAGGGATGAGAAGGATCAGAAGAAATACTTCTGGCTACATCCCTTGACATTACAGTTATTACACTAATAATATTTAATATTTCGCTACTTTTTAGCAATCAAATACACTGTGCTACTGTGCTATTGAAATGTTTTTAGTATAAATTAATTGCTGAAATTTGTCTTCTGCTGCTTGGAGCCCTAACTGGGTGATGGAGTGGTTTATTTTTTACATTTGCTTCTGCTGATGGTGTAAAAGTCTCAAAACTGCTCTTATTGTGTGACTATGGAGATCCCATGCTGGGGGCTTCCCTGTCACGTTCCACATGCTACCATGTGATAATTTCCAGCTGCCATTGGTGGATGGAACACAGTTGAAGGATACAGGTATGTTCAAGATTAAAGGATGATTTAAACACATGTATGATGTTGACTTTAGGGGCATGCAGACTTTATGACATTCTTTCATTTTATGGATCACTGAAAAGCTGTCTTTTTTCCTCGCTTTGTTATTCAGTCTCAGTCCTTTTACTATTTTAATGGTATTTATGTAATTTGTTATATTAAGTTAACTGGTGACAGCTTTTTATTACTTATTCAGGAAATATCCGATTCACGTCTGTTTCAGGAGAAACAAAAATCTCCAAAATTATTCTAGTAATTCAGTCAGGTTTAGGAATTGCAATAAAATAAAATCAGCATCATGGTCTACTAAGAATTGAGAAAATGGGTTTGACACTGAGCAAGGTTAAGATGCTTTTCAAAATAAATTATGGTCATGCACAAAAAGGAAGTTTACAAATAATCACAGGAAGAAATAAGTCAGGTGACAAAATTGCATAAAACTGTATCTTAAGTTCAAAACAACAAATTTGGTCCATATTAAGAAACTTAACTGAACTAAAAACAGGAAAACAAGTTCCCTCTGATATCCAGGATGCAGCTCTATATGATGCTTAATTCTTTGTGTGATATTTTTCAGACTACCTTAATTTTTTAAAAGGTTTCTTAAATTGTATTAAGTCACCAATTTTACAAAGATTAGTGAAGAATACACTTTGTATAAGGAGCTGAATCAGAGGCTATGTTATATCTGTTTTCTATGTTGTTTCCATGGAAACAATACTGCTTGTTTCCATAGAAACATGTGCACATATTCATTTTTTTCTGCAGAAACATGAAAGTGGAACAATGAACGTTAAGTAATTAAGTAACTTTTTATAAAGACTATATTTCTTTCTCTTTTATAATTTAATTCACATTGTGATATTCAGGTAAAATAGTAGGTCAATATTTATTCAAATAACATTTTGACTTCTGCGTAATTAATATCATTACTAAGAATATATATATATATATATATATATATATATATATATATATATACATATACATTGTGTGTGTGTGTGTGAATTGTGGAGCTTAATGGAAAATTCTCTGTCAGTTATAGGACAAATGGACAAAAGTGGAATGTTCCTTTTATGATTGTTGGTATTCTTTTTTTCTTATGTTTTATTCTAATTAGTAGTTCTTAGACATTGACTCCATGATGATTCCATATAATGATTCCATAGTTTTATTTTATATGAATGAAATTAAAGATCTAAGTTCATTTTAAAAAGGTATGCGTTTTTATTATTGTGTATTAGTTTTTTGCCATAAAATTATAAATAAGTGTTTCTTTTCATTAAGGGCTAAGTTAGTAAAGTAGGCAGCTGAGGTAATTACAAGCCCATAGCTTGAGTCAGCATATTGTTAAAAGTCCTAGAAGGAATTCTGCTGGATAGATCAAATGAGTTTATTGATTCCATAGATAACCAGTTTAGTTTTAAAGCTAAACAAATGGTACTGATTAGTGCATATATGCCTTGAAGGAAATTGTAGATATAGAGGTAAAAAACTCATCAGTTCTTATATGTTTTATTAATGCTTCTAAAGTGTTCATCGTGTAAATCATAGAAAAACGTTTAAGTTGAGTCAAAGAGGGGTGCCTAAGTACATAGTGTGAACTCTGGCTTAGTTCTATGCACACCAGACTATATAAGTAAAATGGGCAATAGTGCCCCACCCTCTATTGGGGCTCAGCAATGGGGTCAGACAAGGGGGCAGTTTGTCACCAGTTCTTTATATTGATGATTTGTCCAAGTAATTGAAAGCCTCTAATAATGAGTGCATGAGTGGCAATGCATTATTGAACCATGTTATCTGTGCGAATGACCTTGTGGTCTTTACCCCAAGTAGCGCTGATCTCCTGTAACTCCTCACTACATGTTCTGCTTGTGGTGTGGAACCGACATCAAATATAATGGCAGCAAGAGTGTCATCATGAACCGTAGAACCAAAGAGAACGTACGTCTCAAATTTCCTGATTTACCTAACAATAAACCTGTATTACCTAATAATAATCTTGGCATCTGTAATAAGGTAAAATACCTTGGATATTTTATGACAGGACAGATGATGAAGACATTTATAGGCAATGCCACATGATGTATGCTCAAGCTAATATTCTCCTACACAAGTTTAGTGCATAAACAGATGGAGGGAAGGTGCGTCTATTCAGAGTATATTGTACACCAATCTATACCAGGCATTTGCGGGCAAATTATAAAACAGCAAGCATGCAGAGACTTCAAGTCGCATATAATGCTGCCATGAGAATTCTTAAGCGGCTTAGATGATTTAATGCAAGTGAGGTGTTTGTGACTGCAAGACTGTATGCTTTCCATACTGTGTTACGAAATATTAATGAACATAAGGTTCAGTTCCACTCGTTATCAATCTCAGCTGTGGAGACATTGGTAGTTGTCTCCTTGTTGGCTACTAAACTATATTTTGTTAAAATTAAACTTTAGCTGATTTATGTATATGCATATATTTCTTTTTAAATCTATTTTATTCTGTCATGTCTTTTCCTTTATCTGAACCCTGAGTTTGAATAAAAGTTTGAATAAATGAATGAATGAATATCCTTGCCTGTATTTATTTAAGTTTTTATTTTATTTTATTAAGAAACAACTAACAAATATCTTTACACTTTAACAGACCTTTAGTATATGAAAATGAGATTTTTTTTTTTCTCCTTCCGTCCAAAGTGCTATAGCAATTCTCCGAAACATACAAGAGACAGGAACACATAAAGTAACACTAATGTAACTGGGGCAGGTGTGTAACACGGGGATATGCACCCTTGTCCAGAAATTTGTGCGGTTGAATCATCCTTGGGTCCCTAAGAAAGACCCTTAATCGCAGCAGCTTTAGAGACGCTGGCTGAACCTGTTCCCTAACCCCCAGATTCCCTCGCTTGGATGTCGATTGCATAAAAAGTAAATGTGAACTCCACCGGGAAATTATTCCTGCTACTTTTGAGCCTTTGAGTAAGTCTTTGAAATATTATGAGTTAGTCGCTGTGTTTACCTGACATGTTAATGATACTGGCCAAGTAGTAAGGGGTGACCTTTGGCCCGTAATAAGAGAAAACAAAGTGAACTGACTCACCAGACAGTGAATATTCAGTGAATCCAGGAATACATCCATGCTGGGGATGGGGGAGGGGATATGATGGTATAGGATGCCAGCTGGGGCAGAGGGGGATGGGTGATGTGTCTGTGTGTGTGGGGGGGGGGGCGGTGGGGGGGATCTAGACTGGTCCCTAGAGGTGCCACCCCAGGCAAGCGCCCATATTGCTAAGATCTGCCAATGAGTGCAGTATTGTACAGTATATCACTCACACACCGATATAAAAATGTTTGTGTGTATATGGCAGTGTATGATATACAGTTCAGAATATCAGTGCAATCATAAACATCAGGAAACATCAGGTGATTATAGACCTTCTTTGAATAGCCGAGAAAAACCGTCAAATTCACAAAAGCACATTGTTGACATTTATAAGTCAAGCAGAGCATTTTCACAGAAGAATAAATATATTGTAAATAATTAAGGTTTGTGTGTTAAGAAGGCCGGTCAAGTTCAAGGGGATCGGCAATAGTGAAATGCCAGACAAACTGCTAAATTTACCAAAGAAACATTATGTGTTTGATTAGTGCTGGGCAATGCTTCTCGCCGTTATATAACACCTAAACATAGACCAATATATATGTGCATTTTTATTTATTTATTTTTTTACTTTTTTACATGAAAAGACACAGTCGGGGGAGGATTTCCTGCCAAGATCTGAAGCATTATTATGTGTGTTCTGTGTTAATCAGAGTGTCCAATGCGAAATTACTCATGTTGGCAACAGTGAGTAAGAGATGACATTCCAATGAGATTCTCACTTCTAACGCGGTGCCTTCCATCACAGCAAGCTGCTCTCACAGTCTCAGCAGGACTGCTATTAGCGGGCTCTGTAAATAAACATGTTATCTCAGCATGGTAAATATGCCTGGGAATTGGACTGAGCTATGTTCCCTCATCCGCACTATTCATTTACTTTATGTTTTAAAATCTGGAGGAGGGGACCATAGTTACTGTCAGCCCACGTGATGCAGATTGCCCCAGACTGGTGCATAGAGACCTCCCAAGAGGCTGTTGCATCAAAATGTACGCACAAATATACACCATGCAAGTGTCTAATCAGCCAATCAAGCAGCAGCTCAGAGCATTAAATTGTGCAAGCACAGATCAAGAGCTTCAGATATTGATCAGATGAAACGTCAGAATGGGTAAAAAATGTAATCAGCCTGACTTTGCCCATGGCATGGATGTTTGGGCCAGAGTAGGTTGAGTTTTTCACATTTTGCATTTGTACTGGCACATGTGAAACGGGCAGGGCTTAAATCAAAATCAGAGAGGAGGTGGAGCCCATAAACAGAGGCGGACATTTCAGGTCCAGAAAGTAAAAATCCAAACCAGGATTTTGTTTCAACCAACCAGTTGCATACTCAGTGACTGTGACTCTTTATACTCAACTGGTTGGTTGAAACAAAATCCTGGATTGGATTTTTATTTTCTGGACCTGAAATGTACACCTATGTTTATGATTCTCCTATCTTAAAGATAGAGTGTCTTCATTTTGCAGGTTTGGTTCCAGAGCCCATGTTGTTTTTTGAGGTGAGCCTGAATTTATCTAGACAGAATATCTAGATCATATCCCTACCTCCTCTACTATCTAAGGCCCCTTTCCCACCAGAGAGGCTAAATTCCATCTCCCTACAGCCAGTTTTGGTAGCCAGGAATAAAAAACGAAGTTATCGATTTATTGGTCGATCTACCTTCTTACCCTTTGAGACCAAAGAAATGAGATCATGGATACAAGCGGCTGAAATGAGCTACCTTTACAGAGTGCCTGGGCTTAGCCTTAGAGATTGGGTGAGGAAATCGGACAGACATTTGAAAGGGGTTCAGAGTAGAGCTGCTGGTCCTCCACATTGAAAGAAGCCAGGTGAGGTGGTTCAGGCATCTTCCTGGACGTCTCCCTGGGGAGACGTGACCCCGGGGTAGACCCAGGACGTGCTGGAGAGATTTTATCTCTCGGCTGGTCAGGGAACAGCTGAAGTAGGTGGCTGGGGAGAAGGAGGTCTGGGCTTCCCTGCTTAGACTGCTGCCCCCGTGAACCGGACCCGGATGAGAGGAAGAAGATGGACAGACAGACCATGTAATTGAAACTTAAAAATGCATCAAAACGGCTTACAATAATTCTCTTGCTCATTCATTCGTAATTTCCCTGTGAAAAGGCATTAAAATATCAATTTATCAACAAATTGTTTCTTACACAGATCTTACCCCTAGCTGAGTCTGGTTAGTAAGTGAAGTTCGGCAGCAGTACAGCAAGCGAAATAGGTCAAAATTCAAAAACATGGGACTGAAATGAAGGCGCCATATCTCATCCACTCGAGAAATGAATGTCTGGTCAAAGCTACTAATGAAAATTGACATTTTGCCATCTTGGAATGTCACCGATGTGGCACTTCGTAGCTTACAGACAGTGGCTGACAATGACAGCAGCATGAATAGAAGGAATGAATTAGACAGTAGCCCCCAGGTACTGATTAAATTATAATTATAATACCAAAACATTTGTACAACTGCTCTGGACCGTTCATACATGTGCAAACTTTCTCAGGGTATTTTTCATCTATGTTGTTCTTTTTTAAATCCCAGAATCTTTGTAAATGTGATTTCAAGCTCAATGGACATGCGCATTCGGACGTCATCAGTTTTGTGTGATGTTGAAGGGTGAAATTCCTCTGTCTTCAGCTTTCTGACAGAAGTCAGCAGTTTTTTATTGGCCATTATTCCCTCTATACTGAGCAGAGTCCCTGTCTCAGCTGTGGAGAGCAAAGCCCCAATTTACATAAAACTTTGCACAGCCAGGTGGAAACCAATGCTGAACAATCCAAAATAAATTAAAGAAAAAACCTTGTGCAACAGACAGTCACCATACTTGTGTTGAGAAAAACAATGCGCCTGTTATTTAAAGAGCATAACAGCTATTGTCTGGGGGCGAGAGAATTCCAAGCCTTTTTGTTGCATCTGAAGGCAATATTCTGTTCAAGATGGTTTGGCAGTGCCTGCCAACATGTGTATCCCAAAATGACCTCTGCTGAACACGCAAATTACCAGCTACTAACATCAAAGATGCCGCTCATTAAGTACACCGTGTCACCATTTTAGTATTCAGCATTCATTTTAATATGAAGTCTTTAAGTAGCAGGTGAGTACAGTTAGTGCAAGTTAAACCTTCTTTTTTTTCTCCCATGTGTTGGCTTTGCTATATAGGTGGGTTACGGTTACTTGGACCTTGATGTAGAATGTAGATGTGCTGCTATTTTCCCTGACTTTGCCCTCAGAGCACAGTAACACCACTAATGCCAGGAAGAATCCGACATCAATCCATGCAGCAGCTACAGTAACTATGCAGCACTTTCAGTTTTTTTGAGAAGTCCTTTTCTTCCGAGTGACTTACGGTGTCTGTTCCTACAGCTCTACACTCCTAATTTATGCAAGTTGATTATTCACTGAAGAAAATGTTTGAAATAATGCTATCCCTACAGCATGATGCTCATCATGTTTCCATTAGTGACACATGCAAGCAGAAAAAACTGGTACGTTGTGCCGGATTGAAAGTGTAGCCGTACTTTATTCCTCAGAAAATGTGAAACAGCTAAAGGCATCATCAACGCTGCCAGCTGGATGCTTGGTGTTTATGGCGGGCATGGATTCTGAATGATAAACATTGAAAAGGCAGCGATGAGTCGAAAAAGGAAGAATCTGTAGCGTCAGATTGCATTTCGCCGCTCAGATTTCTGTTCAGAGTGACATAACTTTGCTTTTCCGTTCAGCCCAGCAACCACCCCCCCCCCCCCCCCCCCCCCCATGTTCTGTCAGAAATACGATACACCTGTGAATACTCAAAGCTCAGCTTTTCATTACGCGCCACTCACCATGCTCATTAATATTTGATGAAATACAGAAGACATTGTGACACGACTATTACATTCTGTAAGGAGTAATGTATACATACAAGGAAATGCCAATAACTAGAACATGCTTGCCCAGCAATGCATATACGTTTAAGGAGACGTCAGATATGAATTAATAATGAGTGCTTTAATCTTATGTTTAACATGAATGAACACATCATTAATGATGATTACATAATCCAACTTCTCTGTGCTATATAAATAAATTGACATTGGTTTATTATGAATACTTTTGCTTATATTTTGCCTTGTTACAGTGAAGACTGATGCACAGCCCCAATCAACAATACATGGTGTCTTCTTGGGATCAGTCAAGTAAATCCCCAGTCTTGGTATCGCACCTGCTATTTTGTTTCAGCTTTGACTGTATTCCTACAGTTATTAGTGGGACTGAGACACGTTATTATAGTTAAAGAAATGAATGAATGAATGAATGAGACCGTGTGTTTTCACTAATCTAATTAATTGAATTAAATAGGATCACGTATGTAGGATTTTTTGTCTTTGGAAATGTACTGTATTTTAAAGTGAAAGCAGGTATTTTAGATAAACCAAATAACATGGACAGAATAAGGAGGGCAGAGGAGTGGATAAGTCAATCACTGTCACTTATCGAGTCAAAGTTTGGCAAAGTATTTGGGAAATATAGTTCTAGAAGTCTAATTAGAACGCTGTGGAGATGGTGGTATGGTCAGGAGAACTGGCAAACAGAGGCAAGGAAAAAACATCATCATTTTCTGACATGAAGTAATTGCAGAAGCAGAACTCCAAACACTGGCCCTAAAACAAACTTTAGAGAGAGCCAAACCATAAAAGTTATTCCCAAATTGTGAGTGCTGTCATAAGGTGCATCAATAGAAAAAAAGTAAACAATGGATTCTAAAAAGCGAAGGGTGATTGTAGGTTTTTGCTAAATATTAATCATACATTAGTGCTCTTTTAATATTAAAAATTAAAATTGTAAACAGTAAAATATTAGGAGCCCTATAGCGTTTCATGTCTAAATGAATTTGTAATAGTTTAATTCATAATTCAGGTTTGCATCCTAATTGTGCAGATTTTAAACTGTGTTTCTAAAGGGGTGAATAGCACACTATGTGTGTTTCATATTTATTGCATATAACAGAAATGCTAATTCTTTAACTTATCACTAAATGCATTAAAAGGGAAAAATGAAGCTTACTATTAAATTACTAAAATTAAATAAAGAGTGCAGGTCCTGCCAAGGATGTCATTTATGGAAGAGGCTGGACTTCATTTTTGATCTTCAAAGCAAATTAACAGCAAAACTCAGATCACTCACATGTAAAAATTTTAATGAAATTTGAATATTGGCTCTTTTATCCTTGGTAAATAGTAACAGAGAGCAAAAATCATGTACTGTGTAAGTGCATAGGCACTATATATACTGCAGCCAGACTCACATGATGCTTCTTGGTTCCAGGGAAAAGTATCAGTGAAACAACACCGCCCTCTAGTGTTGATATTCCAAGCTTGTTATTAATTTCATCTGGTCTTTTTTATGCTTTGTTTATACTCAAATGAATAGGCAATGGACAAGCATATTTGTTTTAAATGATGCACACACAGACACACGGGGACTCTCCATTCATTTCTATGGGCATAACCCTAATCCATAATTAGTTTTTGAAATGCATTCACAGATCTTTATAAAATGAGTCTCCCCTTTGGGGGACTGGAAAAATGGTCCCCACAATGTAAAAATAACAGGTTTTTATGTATGTGGGGCTGCCCCCACAATGTAATATATACATGACCACACACACACATACACACACACAGGTTTGTAATTATACCTTTGTAGGGACTTTCCATTCATTTCTATAGGGAAAATTCCAATCCCAACACGACGACCTTAACCCCTACCCAGCCCTAACCGTAACCATAAGCAACCAAACAAAACACAAGACCTTTGGCGTTTTTAATTTTTTGATTGCATTTACAGATCTTTGTGGGGACCTGTATTTGAAATTGTCAGCAAATTGACACATTTATTGTGGGCATGATTCTGATGATTCTGAGTGTCACATGCAGTTTGTATGTAGGAAGCAGAAACCACAGCATGCATGTCCATTTTAACTGGCCCTGCAGATGCTTATCCTGATCAGCGTGACGGAGGAGCCTATCGCTGTCAGATTAGGGCACAAGGAAGGAGATCCCTTGGGTGGAAAGCCTGTCAAGTACAATATAGGAATAATCCATGCGCCTGTATGCTTGAGGACCATCCTAAAATATGACAATTAGGATACCGTGACAGGACTGAAGGAACACAGGCGGCTGCCTAGGGCGGCATCTGCTGGGGGGGGGCACTGACTTAGCAAGCCAGTGTCACTTCATCTTGGACGTGAGGTGGTGGCAGCGAAGCTGGTTGCTACATGAGCTTCGACCAGTGGTGGGCCCAAGGTGCACTGCCATCTGAAGCCCATCGGAAGCGAAAGCTGGAGGGGAGCTTCAGCAGATCCACTCCTGCTCGCGGTAATGAATAACGGCGCTGCGCACCTGGGCCATTAAGGGAGGGAGGTAGCCAGGGCCTTCAGCACCATTACAGCTTCCTGAAGTGTCTCCAGAGGAATGAGATTCATTATTGAGCCACTTTTTTGGATTAACTGTATTTGGTGAACTCATTAGTAAGTCTGTTTTTAATTATACAACCATCAATGCTGAATGGTAAAGGGGAGATAAAGAATGTCTTTTGTCAGAGTATCTGCAAAGATAATTAGTCAATGTATATTAAATTTGACAATGCACATAACTGGCATCCCACCCAGGGCATACCTCACCCCTGTGTCCTGTGCTGCCTGGGATAGTCTCCAGGCCCTCCAATACCAGTTAGCAGTTAGGGGATGGATGGATGGATGGATGGATATAAACCCAGTATATAGAGTATACAACATAACTGAGTATTCCCATGGCCAACATCAATAAAATGGTAAATTATTACAAATTGTATCATCTTTCAATAATTGTATTATTTTTAAGTTAAGTTCGTGTATATTTAAAAACAAACAGCTTAGATAGACTAAATTGAAAATATGAACCTCAAAGTACAAATCCAATGCGACAAAACCAAGTACATCTTTGAGCACTGCAACAAAGGTGACTACATCTGTGATTTCCTTTTAAGGCTATTTCCATGAAGAGGTTTGTAACGTGCAAACATCACAGCTGTCACAATTGTTGCCAAGATTGTGTCTAATGCAACATGTCTCCACTTGGCAAGGAATGAAGAAGTAAGAAATCTGACTGTAAGACTTCATAAATATGGGAAAGGGTACAAATTATCGATAGGCCACTGAAAATTAGCGAAGGACATTACATGAGGTCAATCTCTTTGGACGGCCCCCAAGAAGAAAGCCATTGCTGACCAAGAATGCATTTTTATAACTCAAAATATTGAATTATTGAATGAAATGATGATTCCCAGTCTGAAGAAGCTTGGCAGAAGGGGAATTTTTCAACATGCCAATGATGAAAAACAGAAATAATACACAAAAAAACCAAAAAAGTGACAACTTTGATCTGGCCAAGTGTGTCTCCTGACTTGAATAAAATGGAACAACTTTAGGGTGATTCAAAGCGGAAGGTAGAGCAACAAAACACCCCCAGCAAAGACCAGCTGAAAAGAATCATCCGTGAAGAATGGCTGACAGTTTCTCCACTGATGTGTGCAGGACAAGTATCATTCATGGCCTGAAGAACTGAAAATATAGGGTTAGGCTTAGGGTTAGGTTTAGGGTAATAAAATAAATAAAATAAGGGTCATCATACAAAATATTTTTAAAAATAAGAGAACGTAATGTCACTGACTGAGACTTTAATAACTTTTATTGTTTGTTGGTTTTTAAATATGGACGTTTATTGTTTAATTGGTGAAATATTTCAGTTTTTCACATTAATTGGTTTAATTCTTGTTGGGCTTTGACTACAAATAAACATGTATGAAATGCACAGGACTTTCCTTACCATTTGAGTGATATTGGTAGGGGTGTACTCAGTTTTGTTTTATATTGTATGTTCTACTTTGTTCAATCATTAATTTATATATATTTTTAATCATATTGCATATTCTTTATGCGTTACAGGATGCCATATGGCGCTGATTTGATCACAATTCATGTACAATGTCTAATTAAAATTAAGGCATGCTTCCTAAGAAAAAGCAATGCCAATTGAATTATGACATATACTCTCAGAAAAAAAAAATCGTATGAAATTAAAAAAATATATATTCCCAGACCTGTGTTCCTTACCTTGGCTCACCGTTGCACTGCTGAGTAAGTGGTTATGGAGAAATTCAAAACAAATATTTCTAAAATTACTTTTAAATTACAAACATGCAAACGCATGATAAAGTACTCTAGGGGGCAACCTTCAGCTACATTATCAGCTGTAATGACATAACTGTTGCATGCATTGTTTGCTCTTCATACAGATACATGAATGCCATTAGGCACAATTTCAGTGCAAAACTTTGATTCCTTAACTTTGTGTCTTTTTACTTATTCAAAACCCAGCTGTAGTGAATCTTAGGTCCTTGCCTGCAAGCAGGGAGGGCAGTGCGGCTTGGACGCCAGTCCATTACAGGGCAAACAATCACATTACATTTTACCAACAATTTCATGGCACAAATCCTACCTAAACTACACACCTTTGGAAAATGACGCCAAGGTTCAAGCCTTGAACACAGGAGACCTAAAGCCACTTTTTTGCCCCAGTTACGTAAAAGTTACATGAAAGCATACAGATTATAGTGTAGGTCATAAAAAATACGTCCTACATGAAAACAGATTTACACGTTAAGGCTATATCCTCCTGAGACCCAAGGAAAAAAGTGTCCTTCAGTTGTAGGTTATTTGTCTTTGGAGGAAATAAGACGTCTTACAATTTAGATTTTTTTCAAATTTATTCTTATTTTAATTTCACAGCATGTCCTCTTTAGTGCACAACAAGAATAAATACGTTTCCCAACATCAGTGAAAAAATAAATGCAAAAATACAATGTCCACTACAATGGACATAAATGAATAGGTCAAGTCTCAGGAGGATATTAACCATATTGTGCCTTCAAAGCTTTTTAAACATTGACAGCAGTGTCCTTAGTGTCTCCTTACTCATCTCTTGCAATCTTGCATCGGGCAGCAATTATGACAAACCACAGTTAACCCTATTACATTTTAAGATGAATTAATAGTGCGCCGGCTCCGCTCTCTGACGGAAATGGATTATTTTCTTTCCAGTGCACCTGGTAGGAAGAGGTAGCTGGAGATAATGCCTTATGACTGGATATATTAACAAGTAATATCCCTAAAGAGGATTAAGGGATGAGGTAAAGGAAGGGTGGGCAGTGGATGAATGGGCTGGAAAGAATCTGACAGCTAATCTGGCCTTTAGCCCCCTTTCTCCATTACGGCGGACCCAACAATAAAGAGCAAGCAGACAGGTAGGAGAGCCAAAGAGTCGTCGCTTCATCTGCCTGCGGCGCTAGAGGAGAACTGGCCTTTTATGGGGCTACTGTTCCACATGCAGGCCTCCCGTTTTATTACGCCATTGCGTAACTCTTCCGTTTTTAACCCCTCCATTGAAATGATTCCGAATGCTGCATTTATTTTCAGATCACATGCCCCACAGGTTCACCGCGCCTGGAACATGTCACCATATCTGGCACACTTTTTGGTGGCCCTTTACAAAACATTTGCACGCACGCTTCGCCTTTCCTCGTTTAAAAAGGAGACGCGTTTCTATTTTTAAGTCGTCACGTGACTCACGATTTCATGTTTTATATAGCCTGATATTCGCATGCTATATGTGCTGGCTGGGTTCTGCATATGACGCTCACAGTAAATATAGCTTTGTTATTTGTTTTCTCAGAAACATTGGTTTCTTATGTGTTGTATGTCAAGTGTATGCAGAGAATAAATCCTGAATGGGTAGAAAGTCATCAGTCCTTCGGCTGATGAACTTCATCACCTATCAGTGCATCTGAACACAAGGAATCAAATTGTATACAGCGCAGACTTTTTTAATCGGGGCAATTGCATCATGAACTTTTATGCCGGTGCACCAATGCTAATTGGTGAATGTTACCATCCCTACTGGATATCAATGTGGCAGGTTTAGCTTTCCTGCTATAGTTCTAGTTTTAAAAGAATTAACAGGGGAATTGCTGGCACTTTATACAGTGAAAAGAGACCTCATGCCACACAATTAGACCAGTGACATGTTTTCACCCAGGTATATATGATATTAGTGCTATATCTTTGGTTGAACCACTCTATTTATCACCCCATGCACCAACAAAAGTAGCATTACGCAACAATACATTCAGGGCACACAGAAGAGCTCTCCCTAATATGATTTAAACCTGAATGGAACTGCGATTCCTAGCCAAGGGGGGAGACATGATCCCATAAGGCGTCTTGCTGGGCTTTCACCCCCCCCCCCTCACCCCCCACAGCTGGAGTCCGGGCCAGATTATCTGTTTTAAGGGATATCATCTCAGCTGCTAGATGACACAGTTTGAATGGGTCACTGAGAAGCCAACTGAGCTGCACTATGGTGGGCAGGGGTCAACTGGGGGGGGCATGCATGGGACTACCCGCTCTAGAAGGGCATCACTGTGGCAGGATTTACAGGCAGGGCTCAGTGGAGCAGCAGGTGATGTGGTGGTTGGGGCCTGGGCTGGAACAGGAAGTGAACTGGTTGCTATACGTCATTTTGGCTGTAGTATAGCTATAGCAGAGATTTAGCTAGAGATTCTGGACCCTCTGTTTATATAATTTAATAGTATAATTTCATATTTTCAAGCCCCCCCTATAAAATGCAGGGCCCCCTGAATCATCCAGGGTAGCCATGCCCCCGTTATAGGTGCATAATCATATATAATTTTTACAAAACAAATGATATATTTCCCTTGCGTTTTGTATGGGGCTTCCGCTTTATGCTGATTCAACACTGTCTGCGTCATGAGTAGGTTGACAGGTATAATTAAAATACACGACCACAGGAAACGAAAATGCTTTCAAATTAATCAGATGATCTTTTTTCTTTACCTCGCATACACTGTGACCTGGTTGCGTTACGACAATCTACATTTCCTATAAAGTTGTTAAAGTATACTACCGCCATATATTACTCTCGGCCCCTCATTTTCATTGAAGATATTAAACGGTTGCTTAAAGCTTATTAGAATTAGACAAGTATGCAAAGCCTTTAAAATTAAACTCAACGGAGAAAAAATGATAAAAGGTGATAACAGTGACATGGAATAATGTGGGTTTGACTTTTTCTTCTCTTAAAATTCAGTAAATAACAACACTCATATATTATTTTACAGTAGTAAAAATACAGTGGCAAAAAAGCTATTTGAATATTGATTTTATCCGCGTTTTAAATGCCAGTGCATTTCAGCAGTGCCGTCACGATATGGTATCGAAATAAGTACTGTCTGCTTATGGTAACATAAGTTTTGGCAAATATCCATCAATACCCAGAACAATAAAAAACAATGCAATCATTTATTTTGTTAGTTAGCCTTGCTTCATGAGAAACTGGGGTGAACATAAATCTTAACAAAACTATGCACATTTCTTCATGAGGGCCCTAGAAATGCCAGGGAGCTTTGAGTTTCACTGTCATGCATAATTCTGATTTCGATTCGCAGACCAGAAATGCACTTTAAATATGACGTCTCCTTCGGCGATCAGCAGAGTATATGACAGGCAGGAAAGGCGCATGGGAATTTGGAAATTGCTTTATGGCCAATTGACTTCTTTTCCTATTAATCAAGCCATGTTTATCTAATTTTTCATACCATTTCAAAACCATTAAAAGTAAGGCGATTAGCATCACATTCCCCACAAAGGCTACTTTTTCACCCCGTCTAGGGATTAGCCTAAGAAAGCATTCTGGAAAGCCCTACCATGTCTCACTGAAGAACAATTTTATCTTCCTACCAAATAAATAAAGTATTATTGTCCAGTTAAGGAGGATTAAGGTGGGGGGTGGGGCTGGGGGAGTTGAGTCTAATGCTATGCTTATCTGAATTCTTGACTGTTTAATAGTGTACACTTTTGTATCATTAAGCAGGAAACAGGTGGGGCTTGCTTTACAGAAGTTAAAGGATACCTTACTGTAGGGCTAAAAGAGGAAATTGTGTGTTGAATTGCACTTAAAGCCTGTCTTTGTAAAACAAGATAGATTGCAAAGTGTACTCGCATGCCAGAACAGTCAGAATGGATTTGCTGCTGGGTATCAGTTGCAGCTTCTACTGTAACTTACTGGGTCCTGATTTTGAGAATGATACAAAACCAGCCTGGTGCTGGTCTGTATAGCAATAGCTACACTGTAGCTGCATGTTTCATTTAGACTGTACCATGACATCTGAACGCAATGTAGGTGACTTTTTAAAGTGAACTAATCTTGAAGCATCTAGCAGACTTGATAAGAAATGGATTGCATTGCAAGGTTTCACCACTTCCACAAAGCACCTCAGAGGAGGAAAGAATATTCAGCCAAAACTATGAAACAGTCCTTTGACTGACTGAGGCTTACAGTGTATTGCGGTTCTTTATTTTTTATTCTAATGTGGTAATAACACATTAGATGATAATATATTTAAAGGTCCTTCTTCAAGTGTAAATACTTTTGGCTGTAATATTTAATAAAAATTATGGAAAGCATGCTCTACATCTACCTTTCAAATTTCTGTATTCGATTTTTGACAAAATTTCCAATTTTGTCTATTTCCACAACAAGGAACCCTGAAACATTTGGTAATGCTTTACATGAACTGCACCTTAATAATGCATTTTTAATGCATTCATAGAACATTCATAAGCATCATTCAGTGTATCACTGAGATCTCTTTATTTCTTTCACTTACTTTGTCCAGGGAACTGCAAATCAGTAAATCAAACTTCAAAATATCTTTTAATCAATCATTTTCTGCCAAATATATTATCTCATACATGTGGAACTCAAACAAATTAACAGCTTAACCCATGTTCCGGAGCCAAATGGCCACGTCTATGGTTTTTTTCATCAGTTTCATAAACTTAAATAAGCATGTATATTTTGTCCACTCCAGTTTTCATAAAAAGAGAGTGAAGAGTCAAAAATCTTTTTTTTTTTTTTTGTTTTCATTCATTTCTTATTTGAGATAATAGCTAACTGACTCGGCAGAGTAGAGCAGACTGTACATTTACATGAAAGGCTCTTGATTTAATTGGAAATGACAACCTGCTGAGAGAAAAGATCCATCGCTTCACAAACCCTGGCTGTCTGTCTGCCAGCTCTGCAACAATATCCAGAGGGAGATTGACAGATAGAAATTGCTGTCATCGCTGGCCGGCCTTGTGGGTCCCCCGCAGACCCCGGCTCTTCTATTTACAGGTTACAGGTGGCAGCAGAGAAAATGAAACTCAGCAGGTCTTGGCCAGCGGTAAACTTGTCTGGGCATTGTATCTGGTTAAAGGTTACACTCACCGGACGAGCTTGGGGAGACCAGGGTCAGACGGCATTAACATACCACACAGGTCCTCTTGAGGGATGTTAAGATGCTGCTGTACCTTTGCTCTGACATTCTGATAATCCGGAATCCTTATGAAGATGGTTCGGAGGAATCCGAGTGGGTTGGTTTGGCGGGAAATTAAATGAGCAAGTTGTAATTTAAGAATCGTTAGGTTCTAATTTGAAAATGAATATGCATTCTGAGGAATGCAATTATTTATTAATTCAGTTAATGAGGGAAATTCAAAATGACAAGCAAAAATAGGGAAATGCTAATTTTAACGATTGTTAGGTTGACTCAGACAGTGGAAAAAAATCCCTTTAAGCAAAGTATATGAGTTTGATGAATTCTTATTTAGAATTTAATGTCTTGCTGTAAATGGTGCTTCTTTAATGAGATTCACATTTTATTAGCCCCATACAAAATGCAATAAATTATATCATTAGTTTTGTCAAAATTATATATGATTATACACCTATAACCAGGGCATGGATACCCTGAAAGATTCAGGGAGCCCTGCATTTTAAAAGGGGGGCTTGAAAATATGATATTATACTATAAAATTATATAAGCACGGGGCTTAAATTTAAGTTATACATTTACAAATGTGAGTAGAATATATGTATAATACAGTGGATATTCAAGATTATGTGTTAAAAAAGGGATATATGAAATGCAATGAAATGGGTTTTCTATTCAGTATGTGTACCTGGGCCATCAAAACAGTTCAATTTGATACAGACATCAAAGGAACTTAAATACTTTCCATTCCTGCCGTTGTAATAAGGTGGACGATATGACAGGCAAACAATAGCCCTACAGTTTCCTCCTGGGTCCCGCGGGGCTGTTGCCAGGAGCAGAGATGAAGTGCACCGTCTTTTCATGGACTGGACTGCTGTCAGACAAGACCCAGCGACGTGCTGCTTAGGTTGGTGCGGAGGAGCGTGACTTTCCCCGAAATCACCCCCCCCCCCCCATCTTAAGTTAAACCCATCAAAGGTTATAGGAAAAAATATGGAAATTGAGTGACTTTGAAGGTCAACCTTTTAATCTCACAGTGTTAATTATACTGCACAGATCCTATGACACTACCTGCATAATTGTCCCAGAAAAAAACAGCTGATTTTAGGAAGTTTATGATTGTGTAATGTACACAAGTTAACACTGTTTGTAATAAAAGTGGAAAAAGGGTAAAAATGTCTATTGAAGGTAATCAACACATATAATATACTTGTTAAGATTATACTGAATTTGTATTTGGCATTCTGCTATGCCAGACTATTTTGAAAATGGTTTACGTCAGTCATCGTATTATATCTCTGCAAAGAAATGACCGTCTTTTCCTTTCGCTTCCTGTAGGGGCCAGGAGAGCGTTAGTTTGCCCTACTGTCTGCAGCTTGAAACCAAAGAGGGGCCCCGTCAGAGGGAGTAACGTGCAATCAGAAAGCCACCATTTAATTACAACACACAGGAAATTACCCAGTGAATAGGCAAGGCGGTGATAAGGGGCTGAGCTCGGGGATGACAGCTCCCGAAACCTGAGCGCCTCTTCACAAAGCGACTTATCACAAAAGGCTGTCTGGAAGGCGGACAATCTGATTGTACTGTCAACCCAATTCATAATTAATATATTTATCAAATTAATTACTGAAAAAAAATCCCGAGCCGCGGCCGTTCGGCTCCTGAACAGTGGTTAAATTCATCGGTCGCTGGCTCTGCTTTCCGTTAATAAGAGCGCTGTCAGTTTAATGGGGCCCGAGTGGGCTAACTGCTTCAGGCCCGTGACAGACAAATTGCTGGCCTATGCAGAATGATACAGAGAATTTAAGGGAAGAAAAGAAATATGTCATTGTTTGGTGACAACCACAATCGCAGCCTTGTCTGGAAAAAAGTTAGCGTCGAGTCAGATGCACATGAAAGGGCTTTTGGGCATTTTATGAACATGGTGCTTGTTTGAAATACTTTTTGGATTTTGGTATTAAGTCCTTTATTAGAGTATTCCCTAGGGGATATGCCGTTTTTGTATTCTATGTGTTTCTTTGATGATTAAGCTGCAAGTTTTAATATAATGTTAAAAGGCGAAAAATGTTACTGAGACTGTAATTTTTTAAATGTGATAATTGTGATTGGCATATCACAAATGATATAAAAATAGTATATAATAATATTACAAGCTTAATAAGAACACTCATAAACAACTGTGTTATACTTGCAATTAGATATAAGATCCATGAATACTTGACAAGGAAATGTTAGAACATACTCAGTTGCACCAACTCTTTTCATTTCAAAGCATGGCAATTAAATGATTTTAAAGAATTATGTTTTTATATACTTGTATTTTTTAAGCTTAAATTGTTCTACAAAAAAAGTGCTGTTTATGTTCTAATGTATATATTTATAGTCTATAGATACCGTTAAGTAATATGCTAGATAAAGCAGTAATATTGCCTATGACAATGCAAATGCAGTTTTCATGCAAAGTATATGCAGATGTAACTTAGAACATGAACAAATGCATATTTGTCTTTTACACATAAAAAGGCTTTGTTAGGTTCCTTTAATATGTGTTTATTCATAGATGTGGAGTTTAAACGTCATTACGTGCTGTATGCTATGCAGACCCAGTAGCTGGGTCTGTCTGAATTTGTGCTGTTGCATTATACAAATTAATTTCTTCTTATTGTAACTGTTTCTGAGAACGGGGGGCAGCTGGAGTCAAACTGATGCAATTTCGAAAGCCTTTTATGATAAATGTGAACATATTTGTACAGTTAATATTTTTGCGAGTTAATGACACTTTCTTATTTGTTTGTCCTTTTTTAATATTGGTTCTATTGTATCCTTTTGAATCTCTTATCTTTGGTCCATGTCCTCAAATATTATAAACGATGGGATTGATCATTTCCACATAATCTTAACAGAGTATCTCTTTTAAGCGTCTGTTTAATAGTATCGGAAAATCGCACAAAAAGTCTCTGTTTACAAGGGTATGATAAGCAACATGGGTTACTGCGACCTGTAGGTGGCAGTGTTCTGCAATACTTTACCTGTCACAATCACTGAAATCATGAACAGAGCAAATGTCCCTGTAGAATCTCCAACCATCTAGATTTTATCTATGTCAAATTCTAGTAACTGTTTTAAATGACATGCTGTTATTTGGTTATTTAGTTGGTTGCTTATTTATGGATACAGTTGCATGAAGCCAGTCTGAGTAGATCAGTACAGGGTCGGACGCCAGGTCATACTGTAGCATGGCACAAATACGCACCCCCACGCTACAAGCGATTTAGAAACACCAACTAGCCTAGCTGCATGTCATTGGGCTACAGGAAATGACACAGAATTTGAATCTCCAGCTCAGTAGCTATGAGGCAACAGTAAATGTCAAAAAAAAAAAACAAACAAAGATATCATCCATAGCTTCCACAGACTACGTGATTTTAGATGGTCGAAATGAAGCTGATGTGGGAGAATCGTACCTCATTTATGTACGTTACACTTGTTTAATAGGCATAAAGATACCACCCATTAAATGATTGATCATTCTGTTTAAAGGGCAGTTGCTCTGCTGATCTTTAAGGCCCTTGCTAGTTCCCACTGTAGTGTATGCAGCTGTGTTTACAGCCACTAAACATGTTTATTAAGAAGTCCTCAGAGGCTTTGTACGTCCTTTTAAAAAAGACGCATCCACACATCTGAGTGTGAAAGATTGCTCTTGAAATTTTGAAGCTTCTTTTACACTCCATTTATGCAGACTAATTAATTAACTGCTGGATGGTGATTATGTAGATTACAACTATACTTTTTTGCCATTGACTGTCATCAAGAACTTTGCATATTTTTGTTTTTCTTTTACGAAAGGTGTTCATACCAGATTAATCGGCAATATGGGAGCATTGTTCTAGCCTTTTAGCATAATGAACAGCATCTGGTGCCCTTGGCAAAGTCGTTCGGTTTTTTCACATTAAACCCAGGCTATTATGTCAATCTTTTCCAAAAACACTAAACATTATTGACTGGAAACTTTCTGTTAAGTGTTGCGATGCCATGGTATAATTTATCTATTGTATGTCATTTAACAAGCTTTGATAGTAATGGTAACAAAGTGATTACATTATGCATTATTAAGTTTGGAAACATCAAGTTACATGAAGGTTGTTTTGATTTCATAAGAGCCAATCTAGGCTTCACTTGGCAATACTCATGCTACAGAACAACTCTCTAAACTTTATTTGTTATTTTTATATTTTTTCTTCTTCAAGTAGTACAAATTAAAAGTTTGATTATAAAAATTATAAAAATGAAAATTTTTATAATTTTTATTTACCCACTGATATCTTCTTGTGTTTTATTGCCAGTGAAAAGAGTAGATGAACATTTTCGGGGAAATGGCCGGGATGGAATGGTTTTCCAGAGAAACTTTGCTCCTCTCTACCTTGCATAGCCTTTATCTGACATTCCAATGCAATATCAGAAAGGGGGGAGGGGGGGGGGGCAGATTGTAAAGGAAACGCAATAGGTCACTGGGGCACTCGCAGGGGTATCAGTTTCTCTAAGCTAAGCGGCGCAGGTGGAAGATTAAGATGTGGATTAGTGGACATTTACTTCCATGTCATACAGAGCTTGGAAAGCGACCCTTGCCACAAAGGCACTTATCATATTGGACAAATAGACTTTTCTTTGGATGTTCTCCGTGTGATTTTTTTTAAGAAGTGCTGTCACAATAACCATTTGTGAATATTTAAATATCACTGGGATTTATTTATTGGCGGCGGTAATTTTAGCTACTCCTCTTTGTAATCGGTATCACTTTTATCAAAGCGTAGAGTTGCAGCACAGGGAGTAACAGAGGGCTGATTCTGGCACAGCCCTAGGAAATGTAAATGCAGACAACAGAACACTAATCCCATATTCTTCTCCCTTTCTTTCCTGTATTCTCTCAGGTCTGAGAGGATTTGACTGATCTTGGATTCTACCCCCTCCAACCTTTTCCCATCTTTACCGCAGGACTGTAAAGTGATATCGAAGCTTCAGAGCTGACCTTTGACACTTACACTTGACCTCTCACCCTGTGAATAAACCGGCAGTAGCAGAGCTTGCTCAGGCTCTGACCCACATTTCTGCTTGACCAGCCTCAGGTTCAGTAGAAGGACAAGGCAGGTAGAGGGCAGATCGTACCTCTGGGCACAGTCCAACTTCCAGCTCAGCTGTGAACTGCTGAGGAATGAGATGCAATAATAATGACATATCAGTAGCGATACCTGGCCAACCAACTCATGTACACACATCCATGCAAGCAAGCACAGACAATGCGTGAATCACTGCTGCTGCAGTATGTTCTATCGAGAAGCTCAGTTGCAATTGAATTTCAGATCTTCTTGATGGCGACCTACAGCGAGAATGAAATAAAATCCCTTGTTAGAGCGGTTTTACATCTTCTTTCAAAGTATAAAATTAAATACAGCGTATAGAAGACGTAGATGGCAGCAAAACTAAAAATAATTAGTCTTTGGTTAATTACAAATGAGGACAAAACGGAGCTAGATGTCAATGTTCCTCAGTGCGTGACCCTCCCCAATGGGAAGATGAAAGGTGTCCATTTAGAAGAAATGCAGATACCTCCCACCACTCTATATAGAGCGTCCAACTGGATGTATGTTCCAGAGGAGCCGAGTTTCCTGTCTTCAAAATGTCTTTGAGAGGGACCCTCCTTAAACGAGGCCCCTGCCAGATTGGACTGGCTCTTGTCCTTCCTCAACAGAAGGGAATCTAAGACCCGACAGGGTTCTTTTCAGGCTCGCCGAAGATAGGCGGGTCCAAACCACGTCTCGCTCGCTGAGTTCCAACAAGACTCCTATTCATAGGGCCTTCGCCCACAGCTGAGCTGCTCCTACCTGGGCCAGAATTACAGACCTTTAATCTCACAGAATGTACCAGGCACCTGAACTACTTAACCGCTGTGCTTGTTCGGGAGGCTAAGATAACCAAGTGTAACAAAAAGCCTGAACCCTATCCTTCCCAGGATGAGTACATTTCCTTTCTGTTGTTCCCAACAAAGGGCAGCAAGCAGAAATGGGCCGCTATCTGTGTCACCGGGAAGTGGAGAGCAATTTGTTTCTATTAAACAGGACGGTTCCATTTTTTTTTATTTTGTTGGCTTTTGTCCTACGGTAACCTGTGTCAGTCAGAGCCTTTAATGTGAACTACCCTTGACCGGGCTGGGAGAGCAGGGAGGCTTGCAGGCCCCAGAGAAGAATTCCCTGTTTCTTGTTCAGGTAATTGTGAGAATGTGGAGGGGGAGAGAGAGATCCCCGGGGGGGTTGGATTAAAACACAACACCACGTCGTTCTCAGAATTGTAAAAAGAGTAAACTTGAATGCAACATTGAGCACTATCGGGCTGCACCTGCTGCCGATTCGTCTCCCCCCCCCCCCCAGTTCATAGCAGGGTCACAGCGGCTCATTGTGACCTGCCGGCTGCACCCCCCCCAGCCCCCCCCCGGTTTGGCGAGATCCCATCTGCGGCTGCTTGACCTCTCTGATTCATACTGGACCCCACCGAACAGAAATACAATGGTACCCCACTATAATTCCCACTGGCCGAGCCCAAAGCACCGGCACGCTCATATACTCTGACAGAAACAAGAGGTTTGTTTTCACAAGGGGATATTTTGTGCTCATTTTTATTCATTTATTCCTCTTGTTTTTTCCACTTGCTCATCATTTTTATGACACATCTGTATGATATTGTACAGAATTAATTCAGAATGGCATATACGATTTTAGAAGCTTGTTCAGAGTGGTATATTTTAAGAATTTAAGCATCTGTTGCAGGTTATGTTTTGTTGTGATATTTATTAAAACCTACATTAAGATGGCCTTTACTTCACCTTTTGCAAATATGAGTAAGTATAACAGCTTCTTAGAGAGAGCATCTGAGGGCGAGTCCCATTACAGTAGTCTCAGATTTTTTCAGAACCAGGGAAAAATAACAGATATGCCTCAATTATAGAACAAGCAGACGACTCACCCAGCAATATTCTAGCTTCTCTGCATGTTTGTTCAGTGCTTCCTTGTTCTGACTAATAGACTTTCTTCTTATTGAATATACATGTCAGTAACTACTCTATGGGGCTAGATTCAAAGAAGCAGGTAGGCTTTAACAGACACGAGGTTGGGAAAGATTGCTGACCCATGACTGACTATACCAGGAACACAGCATTAGATGACAAAAGCAGACTGTATTTGCTCTCCAGGATCTAATGTCAGGTTTATCAAACTGGAAGTTTCTAGAACAAAGAGATATCGGTCAGTAAATTTGTATACATTTGAAAATCTAAGAGATTAAGGATTAATCTTAATCTAATCAAAAAAGGAAGTCATTGTTATATTTGTTTAAAAATTTAAAATGATAACACTACTTGTATATTAACTAGCAATTAATCCATTGTAAATGTGACAGTGATCTTCAGTAAAGGAACACAGATCCTATTCTGTAGTATCCTAGGTTTACCAAAACATTTTCTAAGAGTATACTCTTCTGCAAAGCGATTGCACAAATGTTAATTTCCACAAAATATTGCTTACTAATTTGCAAAAGATTTCTAAATACAATGTAATAAACTGCTTTGCTGTACCACAGAGAAAAATATTATAAGAATTTACATGATCATCTGCTGATGACCATAATATCCAATTACGATTTCCTGTATATAAAGGCATCGTGTACAAACAGCCACAGGAATGCAAACGATTATACTGAAATAAGCAAACATTTTCAGGATTTGCTGGGTTTCATAGCTGAGAAATTCTACTATCACGGTGTTATAGTCGCAGAGTTGGTAACCTCCCAACATTGAGTTGCAGCCGCGCCTGAAACGTCACCCCTCAACCCTTCTCGGTGTTGTTAATTAGGTACTGGACACATATGGTTCAATTCATTTAGCTAATGAGCACCTCTAAAGGTTGAGGTGAAAAAATCTCCCTTTGTACCTATGCCCTGGAACCCCATCTGGGCCTTTTAGAGGCGTGAAATGTGCAGTAATTATTAGTAATCATCACAGACCATCAGAAACTGATCCTAAAGCGGTAATTACATGATAAATGTCTATATAACACATGCCCCCCATTTAGTAGCACCCAGGAGACTGAGGATAATAGACAACTAACAGGGATATGGCAGAGGTCTTTTCATCTACCACAGTCCATTATTTATTCATCAATACATTCTTCTGCCATTTAGCAACATGCAGACCACAATCAAAGCCTTACTTGCTGAGTGTGATGCTTATCAGCAGTTTACAATGGTGAAAGCATTGAGCTTTAGCATGAGAGAAAGCATATGAAGGTCCGTGTAAAGCCTTTTTTGTAACCGTGCGCTGCCACCAGGTCACGGAGGCTGTTGGACCAAACTAATACACCCACGTAAAAGATACATTCATTGTTGGCACAACTATGAACACAATATTCTTACCAATTTTGTACCAATGTGATTGTAAGGGTCACAAATCTCTAAATTAAATTCCTATTTGAACTTCATTCCCAGATGAGGAATTATTTAAGTTAAATTATTTAACTTAAAATAAGAGAATATGCTTAAGAAAAAGTGCCTTAATTAAGTGACGTACACAAACTATAAATATGTATTACAAGTAGCAAGCCTAATTTTACACGAGTAACTATGATGTTAGCGTTGACAAACTATGGAAAACTGCTTTGCTTTTTAATATTGTGAGCTTACATACATTTCAACTGCAATTAAACAAAACAGTAATAAAGTTTGAAAAAAAAAATTGAAAACAAGGAGGATGGGTATAGCTGATTAGAAATTGTGCTGCAGTTTTAATGCAAATCAGACCCGGAAGCCCAGAAGCATATACACTGAACAAAATGTGTTTTTATTGATATGTGCATAGATGTATTTTGCACTCTTTACAATAAAATATTTGTATTAATGAGCAATGGCCAGGTATATATGACAGAGCTTTTCTGTCATGATGTTGATGTATTAAAAGGTAAAATCTACCATGTATTACTTGAAAAGAGAAGATTTGCCTGAGATTTGCCTACCCCCTGTATGTTGCACGGGGATGTACTGTACATTATCCGTTACGCAAATTAAATATCAACGAACTCATTTGCTTGTAGCATCTTTTCAATAGTGTTGGTATTGTGTCTAACTTTAACTGTTCATTTATAAACCTCTTATTTAAAATAATGATTTACTAGAAGCAACATTTCTGTGGAACCATTTATTTGGATAGCACCTGTCTCATTTCCAATTGAAAATACCAATTGTTAACCATAATTCACACACAAGATTCTAAGATTTCTAATGAAGAACATCCATCTGTCCAAACTGCATATCTTGTACAGGGTCATTCTGTGCCATGGAATATATATTTTTAAATGTGTAAGAATATTTTTGGAATTATATTTAATATTTCAAAGATTAAATATAAGAACATAAATTAGATAATATAATAGACATATGTTTCTGATACCACCTCCTGTGTCTTTACCAGTTGCTGAACTCTCCAATAATACATTTATTATTACTTGAGTTTTACAAAAAGGTACAGTAGGCTTCTTCATTTTTGGAATTAGCTCAGCTTCCGGCCCATTCACTGCAACAGACAGCATGTTGAGGTGACAAGCAACTGACATTAATATTTATTTGTTTGTTTACTTATTCTTAGCATAGCCAGTATTTGAACGTAATTATACAAAAATGTCTTGTCGACAACCTGACTGGTTACTATACAAATTGAGTGATGAAAATCGGCAGTCATTTCAACAATGTTGAAGAACTCGAGGGACCAAAGACATTGAAAGGCTTGCTGGTGTGGAATTCACTCCCTTACAGTCAGTAATCTAAGATTATTATAGAGGTTTAATGAGAGTATCAAAAGACAACGTTAAAGTAAAATACTAGGAAAAGTGGAACCAAAATTCCCTATGTCTGTATACTTATGATGTCTATATTTCCTCAATCAATTACGTTAAAACGCTGTAAGCACTCAGACAAGAGGAAGATCGGACCATTGGCTGGTGTCTTCTGCACGTTTCAGACAGATGTTTACAGATTCAAGTGACCTTGTTAACTAGTGAAATCTGGAATGGCACAATCGGGGTTCTTAGAACTTTCTCTCAGACTTAGAGCTTTCATTCTGAGAGGTCACTCCAAGCAGAAGAGTCATGCACAAAGATAGTTTGTTTATAGAAGATAGCGATATCCACTCACAGAGACACTTCAAGCATACATCTGGAATCTGGGCGCAAGAAGTGATCTCAAACCTATGTATATTTAACCTACAGCTTAATTACAAAAGAAATTCTTGTTTGGTGCATACCAGCAGCCTGAGGAAAATTCTAGAAGCCCAGAAAATCTGACACAATGTCAGTAACACGGTGTATTAGAAATTTTAAATATTCCATAAAAGATGTTACAGATCCACTAATAAATGGTCCTCCCACTGCCTAAGTACATCCTGTGCACTTTTCGCTTTTTCAATTATTTTTTTGTTATAGGGCAGTCTGGCTGCAATCAATTTCAGGAAGGTGAATGCCAATGCATTGTTACTTTTTTACAAAGAAGGAAATGTTACATTTACTGAGGAGTATTCTCTGAGGAAAGCTAGCGGAATTTGCAAAGACAATGTCCATTCTCAGTATTTTGGAAATCGAGTCCCTGCAGCTGCCTTCATTAAAATAAGTGCAGCTAAGATCTGGACACATGACATTCCAGGTGCCCATCAGAGCAGCCTGCTGTACAAAATGTAACTCATATACCCCCAGGGGCACAGGAAATACAGGTTTAAGTGTACTGTTGCTGTAGCTATGCATGCAAGGACATAATCAATATTATTAACAAAATATATTTTAATGTGTTCTGCCCATTAAAAATTCCCTTTAAGGAGGATACATAAAGAAGCTAAAATAGAGGAAAGATTCACATATCCTTTGTCAATTTGTTAATGCATTTATTTACATTTTTATGAAATAAAATGTATTATTTTTCACTGAAGGCCATTATAGAAGATGAACAAATTAGTCATACTAACTGAGACTGCATTCAGGCTACCTTCAAAATCATAATATTGATTTTTGGTTCCATTTTATTGGATGTATTATACGGCTTTTAAGGGGTAGAACAGCGGCACAGTGATTAGCAGTGACGCCTCACACATCGGGGACCAGGCTTTGAGTCTCCACCTTGGCTCCGTGTGCAGAGTTTGCATGGTCTCCCCATGTCATTGTAGGGTTTCCTCCAGTTTCCCCCCCCAACAGTCCAAAGACATGCTGAGGTTAATTGGGGTTACCCCATCCTGGGTTGTTCCCTGCCTTGTGTGTCCATAGGCTCCACACCCCCTGTGAGTCTTAACAGGACAAGTGGATACAGAAGATGGATGGATGGATGGGTATGCACTCTAGGCAAAGCACTCTCTCTTTTCCTTTTTCAGGCCACAATGCATTCTCTTTCCTCTTCCGGGTGGCTCAGCCGATAATATATGTAGTTTTTTTTTTTCCCTTGATAAATGCCAGCCAGTCAAGCTTTTGGTGGCTAAAATGACCTTTAATTCCCTAATAACAGCTGCTTCAGGCTGGGTAATAAAAGCGTTTCATTATGCCAGGCAGCACCAAAAACAACTTAGTGAAAGAGTCCTTTTTATAATTGCTTACTATTACAAATAACATGGTGGGGGGGGGGGGGGGGCAGTTATGCCCCCTCACAAACCTAATAGTAATTTAACAATTAAACTTTAGCTGCATAATTACCACTTCAGCACTACTAACTGTATAACAAATGACAGGCAACCTCAATGCTCATGAATGCTAACTCTTCACTGTTAGCAATGGTGCAGGAGAGACTTTGATATTGGAATTGACACAGCATAATAATATAGGCGACAAACAAATAAATAAAGAGACAAAAAGCAAGCAAACAAACAATCAAACAAACAAGTAGAATAAAGGCTAAGGTCTATTTAACGGTGGGATTTTTACACCCTGTTAGCCCACCCCCCCCAACACCCCCCCTTCCCTTTGTTTCTGGATTAACATAACTTGTTTTCATACAGGCTGGATAGTTAATCAAATATTGTTTCCTCCAAATTTGTTGTGCAGCTGTTCAGGCAGCTATATTTGTGTGTGTATGACTGTGCACGTGTGTGTTTTCTGGCTAAAAGGTATAGAACATTAAGCATATGTGCTTTATTTTATTGTTGTATGGGCTACAGGAAAATAACCTTCATTTAATTGAGTCATTTGTTCCAAACGGTATATGTTTATCATTCGCGCATTAATCCTTTCACCCTTTCGCACGTGAATAAATTTATTGCCCAGCTTTATCTCCAGGCACACAATTCTACTTTAAGTGTGAATATAGCTTTTGTAAAACTGCACAGAGACAATGATGCTAATCATACATTTGCATTTCAAGATAGGGCATAGGGTGTATAAGGAATAATTGCCTCCATCTTTTTTTGGGGAGGAAACAGGAATTGAGGTGAAGGGGTTGGAGAGAGGCCCCCATCACCTGTTGGGAGATGGAGCACGCAGTAATGAAATAACATTTATAAGCACAATCCTTTGGCACTAACCCGATCGCGGCCCTTTGTCATCTGCAAAGATGAATTTTGAGGTGATTTCAGTGCTGACCTTCTCCTTTAATTTGTAGCTCACTTCATTCACCAGCTTAAAAATAGCAAGGTGACAGTACTTGAGTTGCAATTTATGTATCAAAGCAGCAGGTGTGTTTTCTGTTATTCTCCATGCACCCAAATGCACCCAAAGTGCATTTCTGAAGAGACTTAACCCCAAATAAAGGAAAACAATATGGCAATCTAAGGACAGTTTTCTTTTTTGAATGTTAAAGCATTGGAAAAAAAGCCTGAAATGTTTGTCAATTAATCTATTTTGTATGATGTTGCTGTGTGCCGAATAAAACTTTCTATAATTTTCCGCACTGTTAATTTCACCCTTTTGTTTATTGTATCTGCATTCCCTCTAATGGAATTAGACCTGTCACTGTTCTGCATTTGTTTGGATAACAGATGAGAGGTGTTAAAACGTTCTAATTCAAACAACACAACATCGCCATCCATGTATTCAGGAATTATTAATGAGATAATATACATCATAATTAGATTTTTTTCAGAAAAAATACATTCCTGCTTCAAGGGGATAATATTTTATGTTGGAAGTTGCTGCTTTTTTCATTATTGTTTTTACAGTAGGGTCAAAACTGATACTCATCTGTTGACTGCAGCTTTAGTATTGGCAAATTTCAATAATATTTTACTAACTGCATGATATCTTAGAAAGAAAAACACTTCCAGTGTTGTAATTCCAGGTAAACAGTAAGCAGTTGTTTAGAAAAGGATCACAATGTCACATTGCTTTGCATTACTTTAGCATGCTAAACAAATATACGTTATGTATGCAAAGCTACAGATAGCTTTCACAAAGGCGGCAGCTCGGAATACCAGGAAATTAGTTCCCTTCCAACGTATTTAACAACATGCCTAATAGACTAAACTGATGCTTGAATGGTGATTGACAGTGAGCAAAATTTAACTACCTGTTTTATTTTTTTCTTCATTAACTGTGCATGGATTGTTCCAAGCTGTTTTCACTTTCGCATGTAGCAATAAAGTTAACAGGGACCAAAGTACCTCATTTCCATGGGCTTGTTTACCAGTGGCCTTGTTGCCTAGAACCTTTCAGCCAGTTTGCCTCCTTGTGCTGCGTCCTACAACCAGCAATAAACAGACACATACCCATGTGATGACTACAATCAAATGAGCGGCAAAATGATTTGGATGGACTTGAAGATCGTTTTATTTTTATTTTGGAGAACAAGAGGACAGTTTTCAAGTGAAGCATGAAGATTAATAGATGTTGTTTTTCTTTGGAGATAATTAAATATGTATTCTAATGGTTTAGAATGGGAAAACAATCACAGGGGTGCAGAATGAATAGAAATGTAACATTCATTGAATTTATCATAATGACTGATGATAAGCTATAAGGTTTTTTTTTTTTAGTTGTAACTTCTGACCACTAGGTGGTGCCCCACCTCCTTGTGAGGAAATACCCAGTCATTTTGCACTCTCTTCAGTGTCATTAACAGGGCCTAGCATGATGCAGTGTTAATTTCTTGTTTTCGTTTGTAAATAATTTTAATTGACCATTTGAAATGAGATATCTGAGTAGTTTCTTTTTAGCCACAAAACCACCTCACTTGAAATGCAGGCAATTGTCTAAGTATACAAATACATATGTGTACAGTTACCACTAATTGAGAGATTTTCCGGAATCCAAACAAGCTGAAAGAACTTTATCAGTGTGCTAAATCATAACTCAACATGCATGATACCCAGCAAATATATTCTTTGTGCATCAAATGAATTTTGTCATAAGATTTGTATCGTGTCCATAACGCATATATTGCAGTAGCATTAAATAATAAGAAATTATTATCAAAATAACTCAATATACTAACTCAGATATAATACAGCTATATAAACTATGCAAGTAAAATAAAGAATTCTCTGTCATTTTATAACCATTTCATTTTTTCCCCCGAATCTTTAGAATATGTGTTGTTAATCCCTTCATATAGGCTGGTGCGTTGGAGTATATATGAGTTTAATCTTGGAGTTGTTATTGGCCGAACAGCCCAGGTGCAACTAAAAGTCAACAAAAAAACCTTTTATTTAAAATACGATTGTAAACCCTGCTTGCTAAAAATATGACTTCAAATCATAATAATGTGATCAGAGGAAAACTAATGATAGTTGATTAACGTAATTCAGGTGATGAAAGCCCATGGGCAGTAAGGGCTCCTGGCCGGCAGCTGTGACCCTAATTACAAAGGCTGATTTATACTTGATTAAATCCCTATATAAGTCACCTCTTTTGAAAAGAGCAGTTAAGCTACTTATACTATTCACCAAACAGTAGCAATTTTGTTTGAAATAAATGTATAAAGCTCTTCTGGGAGCATATGGTATATTTCGCTGTTATTAATAATTCAAATGAAATGAGCAAAAATTAGTTGGCTCGGTTACTGCTGCATTTGTCCTACATTAATATCTCAGACATTTTGTAAATGGACCCATTTCGTTAAAAACAGTGTGGAATGAACTATTGTGTTTTCCAGGGATTGTAAAGAGAGTAGACTGTGCAGCTAATTCAAATCTGTTTAATGCCATTATATATTGCATTGTTTGCTAACATGTTGTATTACATTTACCTGTAAACTTAATATTAAACTTAAATCTTATCAGATTGGTCTCAGTAGAAATGATATACCAAATTCCAGGTTGCCAGATTTTCTGTTTCGATTGTGGTCCTTCAATATTTTTATACATAATATTGGGTCTAAATATAGGCGCAGTCCAAAAACAATAATGTCTGAGTTGAAAAACCATAGGACATAATTATTTTTGGTTTTGACTGGATAACTAAAATGAGAAAACTGTTGCTGTTGGACTCGAATTAGTTTTTGCCAATAGAGAGGTTTCTAACATAGAGGAGAGGCCCAGCCACTTAAACGAGCTACCGAGCATCTCAATATGGCACGTTCCCAGTGACAGCGCACTCTCCATGGGCCCTTCCACAGTCACCTTAATCTTCTCCAGCTGTAATCCCTCTTAGTTGTCAAGCGCTGTCTGCCCAGTTGGCTTTAGTCGCGTGGAATCCTGTGGTTTGGGACAGAAAACAAAAAAAGGTGAGAAAATGCCTCTTTCACGCATTTTCCTCTCAAGCACTGGGTATAACAGCAAAGTACAGAATCAAGAGCAGTGGCTTTTATGCAGGGTCATTAACTGGGATACGTCATTAAGCCCCGGATAGAGCCATGAAACTGCAGAGGCACTGCACTCCCAGTGACTCGCTGGGTATTCTTCAGAATGAACTGTGGAGGAAATGGCCTGGCTGGGGACAATGCTTGAATTGGATGTCATTAGACACTGCAGTGCGTGGACAGCGGGGGGAGACAATCGGGGCCCCCGTTTTTCATTCTTCGGCACAATAAAGGGACCTAATAACTGAGTAAAGAGAGTGCCGGGGTGGGGGGCCCCCTGCATTCTTAGCTTTTGACCAAACCTGAAGGTCCACAAAAAGTCCTCTAGCAGGGGCTAAAGATCTATAACTGGGAGGTGGGAGGCACACAGAAAGTCCCAGCTCAGTTCGAAGGGGCGGGCAGGCGGGCGGGCAGGCGGGCAGGCAGGCACACGGAGAGGCTCATAGAGAAGTGCCTGGTCACCTGGCTTCTCATTTATATAATGAAAGTAAAATAATCCTGTTGCTTGCTGAAGCCTGTTAAATAAACAAGGAGAGAAAACACTTCACTGCATATAATATTGCCTTGTATATTGATATCACATTGCATAACATTAAACTATCTGTAGAAAGTGCATGAGGTAGTTTAATTAGACAGCATTAATAGTGCAATAGTAGTGCATACTTTATAACCTGATTGGACAAAAATAATCCTCTTTTTAGTGAGTTTGGATAATGGAAAGATGCTTGAATTTTCTTGAATTTTCCATGTTCTCAGACTGGAGAATGGAAAAAGTATTATTCACATGTTCTGTTTCTGAGGTGGTTTGTCATCCTAAACACAAGAAAGAAAGAATCCACAGAAAATGATTGGCTGAGACCTTTATAAACTAAGGATTAAGTCTTTCTTGGCTTGCTGAATGTCACTCGGCAGGTGAAATTAATGTTACTTTTAACCTGGACTGCCATGTAATTACCTTGACATTTACCCTACATTAAATCAACTTCATAACAGCAAATGTATTCCAATGGCATTTGTATTGCAATGAGGCTGAAGTAATTATGCATGTGAATAAGGGCTTTATACGTTGACTGGATGTTCAGTCTGTTATCAACTCAACGCTAAATCTACAGCATGAAGACTCATATAAAAATGTCATGGCTGCCATGAACAGTTTCATTAATTGTACACAATTGTGGGGTTTAAAAAGTCTTACTTCAGAAAAGGGGGAAATTCTATTAAATAAAGCATTATAGTCTTAACTAACAAGGGAGCTGGAAATGTGATTCATAACTCACTCGCCCATTTTGCCACTTCAGTTATTATCACAACTGCTAGAGCATTGGTTGGATGGGGAGGTAGGAGAGGTAACGATCCGTCAGGGACTCGTCAATCATGACAAACAGCAACCAGAATTGAAATTAGATCTGCATTTGAATTAGCAACATTATTCGCCAATTTAGCTCAGAGTGAACATTTTTCCATTGGAGATGGAATTAAATTAGAAAATGAGTGAGTCTTTAATTTCCAGATTATAAATCACAGAATATAATTCACCTCTTCGTACCTTAAGGCCAATTACATTATCCTAAGCGACATTTTATCTTCCGACTAGCAAGTGATAGCATGATGGGAAACCATCACACAAATCACATTTTCTCAGGTCACAAGAAATATATCTTTCTCCTGAATTAGACATAAAGTATGAGTATCATTTCCTGCACTAAAGCTTATTTTACATGAAATTTGATAGTTCTTTTTAACTCATAAACATCTTACAGTGTGACTTTGTTCAACTTAATTTGAACAACTGTATCTGAATTTGTCACCTTTCAACAATATAAATCGTCACTATTCAAAGATCTTAGCTAGAACTAAATGAGTGACTTTGTAGCTGTCTGGCAGTTGCAATAATGTCTCAGGAATACAGGGATTGTTGTGTGATTTGTTTACAACTGCTGTGATTGGTTCAATGATTGAATGTGTCTGCTGATGCTGAGGTGACTCAGTAGATGCTAATGCTGCCTGTCAGGAATACTGGTGACAGCATATTATCAGTGCACCTTTTCAAATAGGGCCAGCATCAGAGTCACACTCAGTGGCCGTTTTATTAGGTACACCTGCTTATTATTGCAAACAGCCTGCTCCTCCGAACCCCTAATCATGTGGCTCAAACTCAGTATGTGCAACATGCGGACAGGGTCAGGAGATTCAGTTACTGTTTGACTAACCATCAGAATGACTAAGACGCATGAACTAAGCAGTTTTGAATGTGGTGTGATTGTTGGTGCTAGATGTGACAACTTCAACATCTCAGAAGCAGCCGTTCCCCTGGGATTTTCATGCACTGCATGGTCCACATTTTTCCGGATAGCATCCAGTCAATGGCAGGTGTTTTATCAAATAAAATTTTAGGTGCTGTATATCCTATTTATCGGTTCAAACGTGCATTTTGAGTATCAATGTTTAAAACTCCTGAAACCTTCTTTTGAGCGGATCTTATTAAACCTGCTCACTGTTCTACTTTCATCGCTGGATCCTTACTGAGTATGAATAAAGTTACAAAAAAAAGTTCATAAGGACTGGAGATACGGAAGAGATAATAGCCGGATTGATCTAGTATGTGCCGTGTAGAGTTTGGAGATTTTAAAGTCTACACAAGCCATTAAATATGGATTTCTATCTGATATTACTTGTTTTGATTTATTTACTTTTCTATATTGTTGCGGTGTTACTGAATTGGTACATTTTATACAAAAATATACTCTAATGCCCAAGGTAAGGTATGAAATGATTATGGGTAAGGAGAACTGATCTTGGCATTTCTTATATTACAGGCTGTGATCTCGCTAATGATTTTGATTAGTGTTTCAAAATGTAAGAAGGTTCTCTATTAATAATCATCTTATTCCTAATATTTAAATGGGGTAAATGTGTCTGGAGTACGTGAGCATGCATAGTGGTGTGGGGAGGATCTTTAGAGCAAGGTGACACTCGGGTTTACATTTTTACTGAGACAGTGCTTTGGGGGATTTCACATAAAGAGCAATAAACCTTTACAGCACATTGGCTGTTCATGGAAAGAAAAGAACAGATAGGATTTCAGATATATGTGTTACGTTTCGCGGATTTTCAGAGAGAATGACTCCATGCGCCTTTTGATAACGTCATCATCAACACATGCTGCACTACTGGGGAAAAAGCATGCAGAAAAATAATTGCATGAAAATGTTTAAACTCTATTGTGCCCTATGCTGAATATGATTTCAAAACCAAAAAGTATTTGAACAGAGTAATTGTGGTCCATTTCTGTACTTAGTTCCGCTAAATGCTGCTCTTAGATCAGTGGCTGGAATTGTACGTACATTCTGAGCCAATGGGAGCAAGATGGTAATGGTGCTCTCAGGATCTCTAAGCTACAGGGCATAGGAGAGATGGACTCCAGTACTAGCCTGTATTAATATTAATATTTTAAAAAGCATTGGAACCAAAACCACACATATGCAAGTCATGCTCAGGTAAAAGCCAATTACAGTTTTATCCATAGCATTTGTGGACATTGCTTTCTGAAGGTCACTTTGGCTTCTGTGTAGGTTTTGTCGGAACATTTTCAGTTATTCATGTCATTTCAGAACATGCATTATGTAAATAGGTCTTCTTTCCCAAAATAACAAAAAGTAGAACCAATGTTTTAAAAGCCACCATGTTCCCCATTTTCTGTCCTTATATAATATTTTTTGTGAAGTTATTTCTTTGGTTTGGTTCTTTGGTTTAAATGTGCAAACATATGCATTTTGTACCCTAGATTATTTTAAAAAATCATTTGTATTAATAATGTGTATTAAAATATCCAACATTTTGTTCTTAACCAGGTTGAAGCCTATCATGCAGCTTAAGTCACAAAACAGGGGTACATCGTGGACAAGGATGTCAGTCCATTACAGGGTGCGTGCACACACACACACACACACACACACACTATGGGCAATTTAGAGATGCCAGTCAGCCTAACGGCATGTCTTTGGACTTAAGGGGAAATGTACATCAGTCAGGGAAAACTTGCAAATACCACACAGAGCAGACAAGGGCTTCAAACCCCTAATCCTGGAGATTTGAGATAATATTGCCACCCACTGAACCATTATCATTTTCCACTATTACACTATAATAATAACTTTCAGTATAATGCTGAAATATATATATAATCATGCACATTAGTTTATGTGCATTTGCACTGACATGAAAGCAAAATATAATGCATTTTAATCTTTATATGCTAACTCAACTTCATTTGCGGTATACAGGTTAAAATGCAAGGCATTTTCTTGTCATAGCAGCATAAGTGCACAAAAAAAGTAGGCATTTGCGCTTTTATGAACAATCGATGTCGCGCGTATCGTTTTTAAAGGTGAATGCGTACTTGTGTACCAGTTATGTCCATCCCAGCTTATAATCTCGTAGATCACCTGTGTTTGACCATAGGTACAGTATGCATATAGAAGAGCATGCCGATTTAGCTTTTGTTGTTATGGGCTGAAAGAAATTAAACTGACCCTTCCGCTGCAAAGCAAATTAGACGACAAAATACAGACTCTTTATCACTTTTTATCTGGACAAATTAGACCTTCCACCTCTGCGGCCTGCTTCGTAGAGACACTCGATACGCCAACAGTCTCTAAACAAAGGCTAACACAGATCTGAGTCATTACCTGGGAGGATTTACCAAAACCCCCCCATGAGAAAGGAGCAAGTCCTTAGCTCTGATCATTCTTCCCACTGGGACGGTCTGGTTAAGGCCTGTGATGTAATGATGTGCGATAAAATTACAGCACTGTACACTGAACAGACTGAACCTTGAAAGGGAAGTGTACACTAGAGCTCAAGATAAGCCTGCAAACTAAGGAAACCATGTGTTTAGACATCAACTAATCTGTCATTACTTGATGTCCCTGCTATGCAGTGATAATAAATAGCTAGAAAAATGATTGAAATCTGACAAAATAACACCATGTTTTATAATAATGTCCCCAAGCAGAAATATGGCCCCTATAACTAAATAGTGCTTCATCACCCTTGCCATTCTCAACGGCTCCCATTAACAGCGAGATCATTGTGTTTTGCCTCCTATTCCCCAGCTGACCGCGTAAGTGACAGCACAGGCTTGGGCGATGACATTGAAAAATATTTGCAGTGACAAGGCCACAAATCATGATAAGACAAGTTTAGAACTCAATATTCACCGAATGTGCATCTAGTATATTCTTGTTAGAAGTGTAATACGCTACTCTCTGCCCTTCTGCATTCCTTTATTATTACAGTATTGACAGCGACTATAATAAAGTTGCGTTGTGTGATGCCAGAAGAGAATAAAAGAATATGGGGGGGGGGGACAAGAATGATTGCACCAGCTAAGTGCTTTCTGTGCGATAGCTTAAGCGCAAAATTTTCCCCCATTTACCAAAATGCAAAGACAAGGATGCCTCTTAATACACCGGCTGGTTCTGTCTGCTTAAGGAATGAGGATGACTTCAATATTTTGGAAGAACCAACATGTATTCAATTATACAATATGAATAAAGATACAATGTTATGTCACAGTACAATAAACTGTATTGCAGGGGTCACAGCCAAACAGCACTCCTGACTTGTTCAAATCGGTTACATAAATTACATGAGATTATTAAACTCATAAAGTAATCAAATTCGTTTTGATTGTAGAGTAACATATTCATGTAAGTACATGAACCAGTATCTTCCTTTGCTCCCAATTAATTGGAACATTATGACTTATTGCCTTAAATCTGCCACCATGTGTGAGTGACTATCTTTGCCAAAGAAGGTTCTTGTGGTTTAATTAACCTTACAGAAAATGGAAGGTTGCGCTAACTGCCTTCTCAAGCAGAAATGGTCTTGCTGTAACTGAAATATGTATATTAGGGTACTTTGGAAATAATAAAAATACCGGGCTGCTACCCAGAATCCTTCATGTTACAGTTACACCAAGAGTCCTTACAAACTCTCGCCTTACGGTAGAAAATATTATTATGTGATTACTGCGGAATTTAAAACACAGTGAAAAACTGTTGTTCTATGGATTGAGAACAATAGATAAGACCATTTATAACAATGTGTGGCCTGATGCTATTGGAGACAATGGCCTCATGCAAAGGCATACTTACTATACTACTGCACATACTTACTATACTACTACACATACTTACTATACTACTACACATACTTACTATACTACTACACATACTTTCTATACTACTTAAATGATCTTTATTTAATACCAGGTTGGTACAGGTTCATCACAATTTATGATTCTGCCCTGGGAATTAACTGGGCAGCTCTTTGATTATTATTGTCTAATTTCCTTCTATGTTTTAAGCCTTATCAGCTACGTTTATTTTAATATGTGCATGATATGCTCCAGTAAGTGTGCTTAAGGCACATTGTTAACATAAGGCCAAATCTGTAATATAGCATGGACAATTAAGTGCACAATTTTTGTATAAATGCAAAATCCCTCACTGTGAATTATTTAATTCACCCTCTACAGTTCATTTAATAGAGCTCTCTTGGCAGCGGTTTCAGTCACAGAAAACTAATTTCATTCTGCTCTTTGATTTAATTAGATTTTATGATATATGATATTGCTAATTCGGTGGCTCTTTATGCAGTATCTGGGCCTGTCCCCTGCATTGGCGGCCGGCTGTCAGAGCCCCATTTTTAACGGTATTGAAAAATTCAAGCTTTATTATTGCCCGTTCACTCATTTTCTCCCATCAGGAGGAAAGTAATGAGCTTTCCCTCTTTTGAGAACTATCAGAGTGGGGATGGAGTTCAGTGAGAGAGAGAGAGAGAGAGAGAGAGGGAGGGAGGAAAGGAGGAAGAAGAAGAAGAAGGGAGAGAGAGAGAAAGAGAACGAGAGAGGCAGAGAAAACGGAAAGGTTGTCGTGTGCCCACTGTGCTCCAGACATCAAGCGGCATTAACAGTCTGATTCATGAGTTAAGTTTCTAACTGCCTGTGGCTATTAGCTTTCAGTCCTTTCGGCTGTCATTTAGTTAAAAAGAGTCTTTGGTTAATGCACTGTTTTAATGAGACCATGGTGTTCTAATACATTTTACTGTATGAAAGGTCACAACAGGAAGCAAAACAGATTGGGGGGAATGTAGCGCGACGACGGGGCTGTCAGGAGGCGAGCGGGGCCTGGCGGGCGGGGCCTGGCGGGCGGGCCGCCTCGCACCCATGTCATAATGGCCCACGGAACGGATGGGTTCCCACTCACCTCAACAGTTGCGTGCCATCCATCACGGGTCCTAAGCAGAGGCTCCAGGCACGGACCGACACCATGAGCAAGGCGCGCATTTCATTACCCATATAATCACCCACATGATTGCCATACAAGCAATGGAGTCACGCATCGGCTCAGCCCAGACAATTTATGGCCAACCAAGTGCAAAAAAAAAAAAAAATGACGCTTGTTAAATAGCTAAGGAGCGCCGGACTGAAGACCCTGCAACTGTCTGCAGAACCATGCAGTATCTCGGCAGGGTCTGAAGTGCCTGAGATTGTTATTTGCGCAGAAAGTTTATTAATACATTTGAATTCATACAGTGGTAATGTCTTCAGTGAAATCTGAAATTAAATAGATTGGAACATCAAAACATTTCAGGTTTCGAGAATATAGTATTGGTTGGAGCGTGGTGTGAATCAGATTCAGTTTGCTGCTTTGCTGGGTGAAGATTGCCAAAAATTGCAAAATCTTATTGGGTTACACCTTACGATGAGTCCCTAGCTATCTTCATAAAATGTGCAAAAATGTTGGTAATGTTGTTGAATGCCATAACTCACAATATCACAGTCATATCTTTATGCTTGGAATCTCAAGTATAAAACTCTACTAAGCTCTACCAATATAAGGAACTATTTAAATGTTATGTAACCTCATCTAGCGCCATAACTGTCAGTGGCAACATTTTCTACTTGCAGAATTACTACTGTACCTTTGTGGGGCTACTTACTTTGTATACCAAAATACTACAACATGTACATATACATATACAGTACATATATACACATATACCTATATCAATGATAACATGCTTAGCACTGTAAAAACATCCTGATAAAATGATCACCTGAATATTACAGGATTAATGATTTGATGGTCACGATAGGGAATAACAGTGCTTGTTCTCCTATTCTCCTCATTTTCAGTACCACTGCCTCAGTGTTTCTACCTTCTTCTTCCATACTGCTGTGAAATATCTCTCATGGAGTAGGGTGGGGGGGGGTGTTGTGGGTGAAGACATAGTCATGGTGCCTTTGCAGCCAAAAAATGCACGCCCCCAGCGTTTTCTTGGCACTTTTGCGAAATGGCTGACAGGCTTTGGCAGGCCGTTGGGGGAAGCTCGGGCAACCAGTAGGAGCAGAGAGGTGTCAGCCTTAACCCCTGAACCAGATAATCTAACAGTAATCCATTCAAAACTAATCAAACATTTACAGAACTGCAGTGGCAGGGAAGGAGTGCCATTTATCTTCCGCACCCTCATTACGGAGCCAGAGTCTCAATCTGCCTATGCAAATGAGACAGGGGGACTGACACGGCACTGTGTACATAAATTATAAACAAATACTCGCCCATTATGATTGCAGAATCCAGCAGCTGAAGCACTCGCAGTAGCTGAACGTGGTGCCCAGGCTATAAATTATTTATAAAGCTAGATCTGACAAGACTGTCAAGGTGAATTAGCGGCGTGTGTCAAGCTTTCGTTATAAATCCCAGCCTACTGTAACACTCATTTTCTAAGAATGTATGTACACAGTTAATGATGGACCAACAACAGAGAATTAATAATTTACTGGGGAGTTTTACGCACAGGACAGTGGAAGCTGGCCATGTAAGTCTTATTTGTGGGATTGTAATGGTGTGGCTGAGAGCTTTACCCCACAATGTAATTCATATATTATATTCATACATAGCGAAGAAATTCATGCAATAGGATCATTTGTACCTAAGCATGCTGCCTTATTCCTTGAACCATTTCTTTATTGCAGAGTAATTAAAGACTATAAGCCCTAAAGCATATTAAACCACCATAATTTTCTCTTCCCAATGCCAAAGACGAGTCACAATAAGAGAAGTGATAAAAAATTGAAGATATAGTTTAAAATGTGTCTTCGCTTTATGCACAGTAATTGTAGAATATAATACATTTGTTTGCATTATTATGTATACACTGATGATCATCCATGTCATTAAAACCACTGACAAGTGAAGTGAATTGCATTGATGATCTTGTTACGATGGCGGCTCTTAAGGGTGTCGTCATATATGAGGCAAGTGAACAGTCAGTGCTTGAAGCTGATGTGTGGGACAGAGGGAAAATGGGCAAGCAAAAGGATCTGAGCGACCTTGACAAGGGCAAAACTGTGATGGCTAGATGACTGGGTCAGAACATCTCCAGAATGGCAAGTCTTGTGGGATGATCCTGGTATGCACTGATCAGAACCTACCAAAAGTGGTCCAAGGAAGGCCAACCAGTGAACCTTGGGTGTCCAAGGCTCACTGATGTTAGTGTGGGTCGAAGGCTAGCCAGTCTGGTCTTAAACGTTAATGCTGGCTGTGATAGGAAGGTGTCAGCGCATAGTGCATCGCAACTTGCTGCATATGTGGCTGCACAGTTGCAGGCTTGTCAGAGTGCCCATGCTGACCCCCGTCCACCGCCGAGTGTCAGAACTGGACTATGGAGCAATGGAAGAACGTGGCCTGGTCTGGTTAGTCAAGTTTTCAGTTACATCGCGTGGATGGCCAATTGAGTGTGATCTATTTATCTGCGGGAAAAGTTGGCACCAGGATGCATTATGGGAAGCAGGCAAGCTGGCGGAGACAGTGTGACGCACTGGGCAATGATCCGCTGGGAAACCTTTCAGCTGGATAATTCACCATATCAGACTGTAAAAAATGTTCAAGAATCGTTTAAGGAACATGAAAAAGAGTTCAAGGCATTGGCTTGGCCCTCTAAATTCCCCAGACCTTAATCTGATCAAGCATCTGTGGCATGTGCTGGACAAACAAGTCCGATTTATGGAGGCCTGACCTCACAGCTTGCAGGACGTAACATCTGCAAGATCTGCTGTTGTCTTGGTGCCAGATGCCTCAGGACATACGGTCATACAGGTCACACGGAGTCCATGCCTTGACGGGTAAGAGCTGTTTTGGTGGCATGAGAGGGACCTACAAAATATTAGGCAGGTGGTTTTAATGCTATGGCTGATCTGTGCATGTTTAACTACGGATCGGATTTGCTGTTGACGTTTCAGAATAGAGATTGTAAAATTCACAAACCTGAAAATATACAGTTGTGTATCTCAGAAAACTCAAGAAACCATCTTAGTTAAAGACCTAAAACAGCCAATCCTTATTACTGCTGAATAAAGTGTACCCTTTTTCCCTTCAAATGAAATGTCGGTAATTTCTTTAAGATTAATGACCCCTTACATTTGTACCCAATAAATGAAATATAGATGAGGCACGGTTCTCTCTTTTAATATTTAAGGCAATATTAAAGCCCCTTACATATCCTGGAAATGCTTTTATTCAAAAAGAATAAGACCATTGGGCATTGTTTACTGAACCGCTCATACATATTTCATGTGGTTTTTTGGTTCTTCAAGAAATTCAAAAGCTTTGAAATTGTTACTCTTTTGCCATGAGTATAAAAGACTTAAAGGGAATAAAATGACATTGCTTTACTCTTTACTTGTTACGCTCTAAAGGGGGAATATTGCAATAGATAACAGTAGTTTTATGTATTCCATCAGACTGTAATAGGTCTGGTGAGAACATTGGTGTTTAATGTGACTCAGAAGAGTGAACAAATCACCGTTTTAAAATAAGAGCTCAAGGAGAAAAAGAGGAGGGCAAACTGAAATCATATGAACAATGAAAACACAAAAAAGGCAAAAGTTGAGTATAAAATGTGATTATCTCCACTGCTGTTCTCGATGGAGATTTCCTTCTACACCTATAGTAAATGCTGGTATAATCTCTTTCAGAACAGGTTGTTTCTTAGTTAAATATATACATGTGACTTCTTGATTTGTTGGCAATCCATTTAGAGTGTTTTCAGTGTTGTTAAATGAATGTCATTGTGTATTTTAAGACTAATATATGTGGGATTAAGGAGTAGTTTTCCCCCATAGGAGGATAATTGAACACTTCCATCCACTATTCACTGGGTTGTAGTTTCAGTTTTTAATGTCTTATTATGTCTGTTGAGTAGGTCCATAGAAATTTCCTTCTTCGTTTTCACGTTAAGTGACGTGAGGTTCAGTAAAAGCGTAGACTTGTGTGCAGTATAAGTAACATCTGCATAATGTGATATCCATTATATTAGATACATTACGTTAGCAATACAAAAGAAAGGGCTGGTCATGGTAGTGTTAGGTACCAGGGATATCCAAGACTAGCTTATAATGACAAGCATGTGCATTCATTGAGGGTTCTTCTTTGAGAATGTTATTGTGAACTGTTTCATTTCTGCCCTGATGTCTTTTATATCCCTTCTTTGAAGCATGAAAAATACCCATCCATCATGGAACATATGCCAGAAGTCCATCCTAGATGGTATGTCAGTCCATCTCAGGGTACCTTCACACATGCTCTTAGACAAACACTCACACACAGGTGACTCAGAGAAGCCTGACTGCATGACGTTGAACTGCAGTAGAACTGCGTGTCTGAAAAAGATATAACATTTCTGATGCTAACCCTAGCTTCAGTTAGCTAACCCTAATTTGGGGATTTATGGTGACAGAACAGGCTGTTGGAAAGTATGAAGTAAGACATTAACGTCTACCTGGTCCTAACCTTAGCCCTAAGTATCCAAACAAAATACAAGACTTTTGGCATTTCTAGATTTTTGATTGCAATCACAGATTTTTATTAAATTGAGTCTCCCCTTGTTGGGACTGAAAAATTGTCCCTACAAAGTCAAAAGAACCGGCTTTTATCACGATGTGAGGACATTTGGATCCCATAATATAAAATATACATGACCACACACACAGAGAGATGGGACTCTGGAGCTGGGAGGCAGTAGTACCACCCACTGAACCAGAGTACCAACCTCGTGTAAAACACAAAGTCATGGTTGGTTGCTATTACATTTCATTGGCTGGGTTTAGACTTTGGTGCTGTTGTACTTGTGTCTTTGGACTATGATGGGAGAGGGCAGGTAACTGCTGACTACTAGTCACACTTTATACATTCAGTATGAATAAAGGCTTTGTGCATTTCCCCGTGGAAACCATGACTGACACTTTAAGCTGTGCTCCAATGGTCAGTTTGCCCTTTGGTATTTCTCAGATGAAGTTGTGTATCATGTGTTTAAAGGGCTATTCAGTCAAACTATGTCTCCATGCTTACAATATCGGAAACAAAAGAAAATCGTTAGGAAAATGAATAGTAAGATCTGCAAGGATAGGTTTCCTCTGCTCTAGTCTGGGGAAAAAAAAGCTTGAAATATTGTCAGCGGCTTTTTGGTTTTCCAAGATAGACCAATGCAGTCAGGTTTCAGTGACTGGAAAGGAGAAGCAAAGACGACCTTTCAGCTTGTCTTTGGTATCTTTGAATTCAATTGAATACATTTTATATCGCATGTTAAGCACATGTTAGCACTCAAATTATCATTATTTTTGTGCTATAGATCCATCTATTTTCCTTAACCACTTATCCATTGTCCTATGTATTCATGATATTATGATTTTCTCCTTCACAGCTGACAGGAGCAAGCCAATGTCCTAGAAGCTGTTCTTGTACAGATTGTAGAAAGCCTGTGAAATCTTTCGAAGAGAATTGTCTGGCATATGTAATTCCAGCAAACGAGTTTTCATGGACCTCAGCAACGTTATATATATATATGTATATATATATATATATATATATGCAAATGCCCCCCCGTATTATCTGGAAGGGACCCATCAAACATGGGGAGAATATGCAACCTCCACAATCAAAGGAGGCAAGATTCAAGCCACCAACCCTGGAGGTGTGAGGCAGTGATGCCCCCCTTTTTGTGTTTCTTCCTCACCTGTCAACAATGGAGTAGTATAACAAGCCCTACTGTAACTTTGACTAGGGGGGTGTTCCACAAAGCAGGATTTCTTATTTAGTCGGATAACTTGTTGGATTTAAGGTAGTCTGGGCTAAATGGACATTTTCTTCGTTCATTGATATTTTGCTCAGACTACCTTAAATCTGACAAGTTATCCAGCTAAGCAAGAAATCCTGCTTTGATTTATCATCTGTTTTCAATAGAGTACTTGACATACTTGGTGTCTCGTTCAATCTGATGGACACACAGTTGCTCTATAAAAGGATGCTTGTAAGTACTGGTGATGACAGACGAATGCTCCCAAAATGCTTGCCCCGCCCATCAGGACATAGGACTGCTACAGCATGCAGCAGGAGTGGGTCTAGTAGTTTTCATAACTTAGAATCGAGGCAAAAATAACAAACATTTAGAGTGTGACAGGGAAACCTGGGTTTCAGAGGTTTATTTTATTATTTATTTTATTACTACTAGTATTAATAGGTCAAATACCAAGTAAATATTTTTACTCAGCTTTGTATTTGTTTAGAGACTATATATGAGTAACTGTTCAACTTATGACATACCTGCAGATGGTACTATTTACCTTCATTGGTATAAAGTAAACTAATATCTGAATCATGTTTTCTAAAGCAAGCCGTGGAAAGTGTCATTGTGGATATCACAGGTTTGTTTTCTGCTTTTCACATTCCCCATATTTTTATTTTTTATTGCATTTTGCTTCTGTCTTTGCATGTTTGATTTCATGCTTTCTTAGTATAATATTGGCTTTACTTGATAGACTTGTTGTAGTGGTCTTGCTGTTGGACATGCACATTCACTTGTAAATACACGCTTCATCTTACAATGAGTAGAGATCTAGAGTTATTTTTAAGGGACAATTGTCTCCGTTATTTTACACACACTTGCAAGTTTCATTGTGTAGAACCATTTCAGGGAACTCCTAGGTTAATTTCAGTTCATCATTCAGATCTGTGACATTTCAGCATTAGTCTGTACCTCAGCAGTTAGTAATACTGTATAATTCTGGTTCTTAATTGCACAAACTTCTGTTGCAGTTTTCTGTGTGACCTGTTACACACTTCAGCTGCAGTTAAGAGGGAGGCTATAGATTTGACAGTGCTCACCTTTAATCTCTAATTGCGGCCATTTGTAATTTCATTGTTTTATAAACCTCTCAACCACAAGTTCAGAAATAAAACTGAGGAAAATCACCAGCAACAAGCAACTAAAACTCTCTGAGCGTGTACACTCCTCCTTCCCGCACACCGGAATCGCATGGAAATAATAAAACAAGAGGAAAAACTCATTACTTGCTGCTGCCTCACACCATAACAATGAAGTGACTGAATTCTGTTGCTGACAACATCACACATGTATTTCAACTGCTAAAACTAACTTATAACAAAATAACTAGTCAGGAGAAGCCCCTACCTAATATTTGTTTGTGGCTCTGTATCCTCTTCGGAAACATGCATGCATGTTTTAAACCCATTTTACAACTAGCTAAGTCTAATCAGGCATACAAAGTTGAGTAGCTCTTTCCCTATGTAGTGGTGGTTAACAGATATTTTTTAAAGTGAGTGCTCCATAGAAAGAGATTCAGGCTCCCATTTAGAAAAATTAAATCAAGTCCCATATTTGTCCTTTTGACTATACTGTACCAGACCCTAATGGAAGAGCAGAATAGGTTCATTTATGCACTACCGCTGGGGACTTGGCATGCAAAACCAAGGCGGTATTTTTGTAGTCCACCTGTTTTTGATTGATCTAAATTATTCTAGGAGTGCTATTTTTCCAAGTCTGGGTAACATGATCTATACAGAGATAGCAAATACTTGTATTTTATTAAACTCTTGAAGCAGGCCTCTTCATTTTCGATTGCTGTAATTATGCTCACTGGAGGAAAAACAAAAAGCAAAGCACAGCTGCCCATCTGTGTACAGGGGATGGATGGGATTAATTGTTTTGAACAGAAGCTATGGACTGTTTTTTTTTGGGGGGGGGGGGGACTTCTTAGTGCTTTGACTAACAAAACTAATGCACTCCATAAACAAGGGCATCCTTTTACCAGTGAGCGTCTAATGCCTAATGAGCCCAGATGGATAACTCAACTACTGTGAGTATTTCCATCTATTCACGAGATAAGGGACCGTTATTTGTCAGGTACAGGATCATTGCTCTCGAAATAATTAAAAGGAGGTGGTGTTTCATTTATTGAAATGTGAAATACCAATGTGGCATCACAAAATGCATTGTTTCTGTCTTTTTACTGGATTATCTAAAACTGAAACTGTTTAGTGAATCTTATCTAATTGCCATCATTTTGTCAAAATTCAGGCACCATGGATCACACAGACTACATCTATTATCACAAATTCTAACAAGATGCAAAGTCAGGTCTTCTGCCTAATGGTCCAACATTGTGTTGGACTGGACACTGCAGGAAACCCTGGTCTGGGACCAGTGATAGGCGGGAGGGTTCCAGTATGAGCTGTACATAAAGAGGATGGTTAGGGGAATTGGAGAAAATGTCTGCATTATTGTGGTCTTTGTTATAAATAAAGTCTTTACCCATAAAACTCATAAGATTATTTCATGTCTTCATAGTCATTAGAGAATTACAATTAGAATTTTCTAATGAGGATGAAGACATGAAATAATTGGTAACACTCCACTTGAGGGGGCACAAATTAACCAGAAAAGTGTTAGTTATGTACTGATCCCAATGTTTGTTCCTTTTTACTCAGTCATAACAGTTTATGTATTTCATGCAATTGCTCTGTTTGTTCATGATTTGTACTTGTGTCCCCTGAAGTTAACGTGTTACCACATAATCTTATTACAAGTATTAATTACTGGTAATAATGTTGCCCTTATTGGCACATGTAACACCAGCCTACCAATTGAAGCTTATTCACATAGACAGAAATTCTATAACCACCTTTCCTTTTTCACCAAAGCCAAGTCTAATGAACACGCTTAACTACAAACACCAAGACAAAGCCAATAGGAGAAGAGCCAAGAGTGGAAATGCAGAAGTAAGAAAGGCTATTGATATGGTTCCTGAAGCTGTTTATTTTAAAGGGTTGGCAGAAATGGAAAAAAACAAGTGGTTTTGTAACAGAGAGAGCAGGCTTACAACACGTTAGTGTATTAGGTTTGCCACGGAAGTGCCAATCCGTAAGGATGAGTGACACCGTTTGGAGGGAATTGCGCCATGAGTGATCTACTTCTAAGATGTAAACCCCAGTAAAGTCTGCGATTTTTGCTTTCCAAGCCTCCTCATCCTGGTTCTTCATGGGCGCCCGTGAAGATGAGGTATGTCGAACAGCGCTCGGCCGGAGAGGCTGGCACTTTCAATCAGATTCCTGGCAGCCCGGGACGGGCCTCACTACAGCTGTAATAAATTACCTACAAGTACTCATGAACAATAACAAAAAAAATCGCGAGCCATCTATTTCGCCACCATTTACAAGAAATCAATATCAATACTTAATGCAATACTGGTGAAAAATGAGCAAAGATACAGGGAGAATAATAAAACACAAATGAAACCCCTTGGTGTGTTCAATTCTTGGAGTGGGAGAAGGGTAGAAAAAAGAACATTTTAGCTTTTGTTTGGTGTGTGTTTCTGCTTACAAAACCATATGGTTATTTAGTGGTCCATTTTATTATGAGGTTGAATCGTTTGATGGTCATATCGGCCAGTGCATAGATACCCCTACCTAAATTAAAAGTGTCAGCGAAATCCCTTGACCTGATCACTCATAGCTCACATTTGAAAATGTGTCAGTAAGCTTACAATATGCCATGTGCCTCAGGAGATTTCATTGTCCTGTCGTAAAATTTCCCCTTAGAACGAAAAAACAAGCTGACAACAGACATTAACGTCATGATAGCAGCGAAATCTTTGTCTAAGATCCTCCTCATTTTTACCATTTATACTTCACGACCGGGGAATTGCCGGATATTCAATCATGCTTTATTTGAATAAAGTTTGCAACAAACACATGACACAAAGATAGTGTTGCTTTAATACGAGACCTGTAATGGCCCTATGATCCCTTCTGGTGTGTATCTCAGCCTTGTGCTGCTTGGGATACGCCTGAGGAACCTTGACAAGGATAAGCAGCTGGAATACGGATAAATAGATGATCTAAGCAATATGCATATTTTCCATATGTTTCAAAAAAGTTTTCTAAACCTGCAGTGCGGCAGATATGATGTATATGTGAGCTCACCTCAGTCGACATGCATTCATCACTGTCCTGTCAGTTTGCTGAAGACTGAATTTTTCTGTCAAACAGCCCAATGAATGTTTCGCAGAAGTGTATAACGTTACAAATTCTAGTCATGCCAGTTATGGATACGTGCGTCTGTAATGTAACCACATACAGTATCATATTGCACTGTTCCAAGTCACTTATCGGTCTTTCATCCAATAAACCAAAGGGGAATCTATTGTTTCTCTTGTCAGTGCTCAGATGGAGCAGTTGTACCTGAACCATAACAATGCACGTGTTTACCTGCATTTCTGTAAGAATGTGTCTGAATTACCAGCTGCAGACACTTAAAGATCTGATTACTAATCGCAATAAGGAGATTTTGCACTTTTTGGTATTCTTTGAATTAAATAGTTCACAGTTACTTCCTAACACAATATTATTAAGAAACATAAATGTTGAATATTTAAGACAGATGTAACAATTTTATTAAACAGTCCAGAATTAAATGAGCTTACAATCAGGTCTCATTCTGTATATGCTTTTAGCAGACTAATTGAAAGAGCTCAGGTTCATTTATATATTCATATAAATTTCCTTCTTTTGGGTAAATCTTGTCTAAAGTCACAGCCATGCTCGGGATAGGAATTACACACCTGTGTTAAAAGACACCAAGAACTGTACTCTAAATAGTACAAGCTTATTACTTAATGACACCCTTAAGCGGCTCTCATATGTATTGAAGCCAGGCCTCATGATCACCCACCAGCAGATGGGGCTGGAATCAAGTTTTAAGTGCCGCCTAGGAATGACCCAGTGAACGACGCTGCTAAATGCAAATGTGAAACCGATTTGTTTTGTTGAATCCCCTGGGCCTTGTTGGTTGTCAGCTGTACAGTGATATGGCAGTGTGGGCACAGTGAGAGTATCAATGACCATATTAAAGGGTCTCTGTGAAAATGTAGAGCTTAGCTACATTTAAATCCTTCAAAAAGCTTTTAAATGTGGTCAAATCCCTCATAAAACAGATTTAAAATAAAATAATTGACTAAATGCATCACTTTGAGTTCTTTAGTATTTTATACTTCTGAGTTACAGAGCATCAAAAGCAGCATACATATGCTTTTACTTTTGAATAATATATTCAGAATAACACAAAGGTATCAGCAATTAGTCTTTAGAGGATATAATATTTCTGTGTTGTCAAGGACTGTATCAGGGAGGTATCTTTGTCACTCCTTAAAGGTCTTTGGAAAATTAATAACAGTTTATTAAACTCGGTAGAAAGTACAGCACCAGATATTCTTACCTACTTGCATAGTTGTAGTATAACTTCAATATAAGTTGGAGTGACAACTATAATAGAAATTTGGCACCCAATAAAGCTAGCCTGGTCCTTTGATACAGCTGGCCATACTGCAGGGTTAATACTGCATGAGCAATGCCGATCATTTTGGCTTTTTTTTTCTGTGTATGGCTGTATTATGTGCTACATACCCGTGTGAAAACGGGTTACTCGCAATGCCAACTTGAAAACTCAAAGAGTCATTAAGTATTATATAATGACATGTGCTTTGGTCTGGCACGACGTGACGAGATGGCATACTTACAAATATTATGCTCATAATGATTATGTATGCTGGCAATATAAATTCATTCAATAGGCATTAATGCTGTTTACATATGAATGTCCCTGCCTGGTTTAAATATGTGATCTTCTTTAAATGATTATGAAAATCATTAGACACAGCCATTCAGTAATTGTGGTGTCTGAATGTACAGTTAGGGAGATGACCGAGTTAAATAGAATTCCCTTCTGTTTTCAGTGGTGGGCAGGATTCCGCTAAGCTAACTTTTTCATTAGCGGATTAGCGGTTCCGCTAACTTTGAAAACCATTAGCGGGCCACTTAGCTTCCGGTAAACTAAGTTCTACTAACTGTAAAACCGCTAACATTTTTTTCGCAGGGAAAGTGAATAAAGTTTAATGGTCAAAAACGTTTGTAAACCCTACAATCATACATAATTGTTCCTGTCTGTTGTGAACTTATCTGCGACAGTCTATCTGGCATGGTATTGGCTGACTATATCTATACACAGGACGTGATTGGTCGATTACTTGTCTATTTAAGGTAGTCTGGGCTAAATGTAAATGAATGAAGATAAAATCGATTTAAACCGTGGTACGCTGAACTAAGCAGAGAAGAAGGGCCTGCATCACGAAGCTAGATTTAGTTGGATAGCCTGTCGGATTTAAGGTACCCTAGTTTAAATGGACTTCATTTTCATTAACTTACATTTAGCCCAGGCTACCTTAAATCCGAACTTTTATCTGGCTAAGCAAGAAATCCCAGCTTTGTGATACAGGCCCCCGGCTGTATTTTCCGAGTTCTGATTGGCAAAGAGCTGAGATCCACCTTCTTAGTCCCGGGTGAATGGTGCCATGTTTGTAGTCAGCAAGGGCTTTAGTCAGGGCAAAATGTCAGCAGGGGCCATTTGCGAAATAGGGCTTCTCAGACCAAAAAAAAAAGCTTATCTCTCGTAAACAGAATATCATAGAAAGAAAATGTCAAGGCAGATTTATTCCGGAGACTCTATAGAATCTAATTATATCCAACTGGATAAGTCCTAAGTATCCATTGGTAATCACGCTAGTCCGACAGATGGGACTTCTGTGTGAAACAGGTTAAAAATTAGCTTTCTATGTGTTTTTAAGGGTTTCAGAGCCAAAAACCAAACCGAAACTAAATTCATATAATAAAAGTTAATGGTTAATGTTACTTTTTAGTGGTTTGTCTAGCATTTTCGAATTTCATTAGCGGTTATCGAATTTGCTTAGCGGTTATCAAAGCTAACTTTTCGGTTAGTTGTGCCCACCACTATATGAGCCGTATACATTTAAAAGGGTGTTTCTCCTTTAATTAAACACAAGCACATTATGTTTATAGTACCAGCACCTGCCTGATCTCCTCATTTAGACTTGAATCTTAAAATTTGGACCCTGGAGAATGGGCTCCCCCTTTGAGTCTGGTTCTTCTAAAGGTTTCTTCTTTCTAGGGAGTTTTTCCTTGCCACTGTCACCTCTGGCTTGCTCACTGGGGGTTTTGGGCAGGGATAATGTAAGGCGCTGTGAGACAATGTAATGTGATAATGCACTATACAAATAAAATTTAATTGAAAATTGAATATACAATATTTGCATTAAGAAAACCATGAAAGGGCAAAAGTGAAACAACTGAACTACCTTTGCATTTAAGTGTGGTGGGAAAAAACATTGATACATTCAGTGTTTCCTTTTTAAATAATTTAAACAAAAGTGAAGAATTTCTGTGACAGGACTGCTAGCTGGCTGCAACCGGTAAGGGGAACATCCAGATCGGTGATTGGACGGCATTTTATCCCTTAACATGGCTGAAGGGCACTTTAACTTAGCTGCATTTTCCCCAGACTGAGGCATAATCTTCAAGAGCGCCTTTGTGAGAGTCATAGATGAGTTCTCATTGCTTTGAAGAATGAAATAAAATATTCTAATTGCACGTTCATAACTGGATTTCCAGGGGAAATAAGGTGATTAGCCATAGCCTGTCTGTCTTTTATTGTTCAAGAGCAACAGTGAAAAGGAAAATCACAGATCCAAAAAGTCGCTTTGGAAGCTAACAAGGAATATGGTCAACACCTACAGTATGATAATTATCTAAAAATGGTTCCACTGAATAATAATTTTGCTAATTTATGTAGCAGTCTGAAATTATATACATATAATATTTTGTTTCAGAGGTACAATTGTATCATAAAGATTCCGATATCGCATTTAAAGGTGCATCAATACAATCCAAAATGGATCAAAATACACTGCAAACGGATGTTCAATGAATACATTGAAATGAGCACGATAAAATGTGCACGTTTTTACTTAACTTTTAATAACTTATACTCATCACATATTAGGAGTTGTTTAACCCATGACCTCATCAACGGAAACGTGCATTTGTCCTTTTGTATTTGGCTTGGTCACATGTTTCCTGGATCTCTGTGGGAGCTGGTGCCCCTTAATTCCACCCTGCTCTCCCTCGCTAGTGATTCTTCAGATCACTTCCATTAACACCGGCATGCCGAGAGCTAATTATTCACTCAGTGTACTGGGCCGCCCAGTGTTCATTTGAGTAAGCAATGCTGCCCGTTTGCAAGATGCTTGTTAACTGAATGCGGTTAATTATATAAGAACATAATTAGATGTAAATGTTGCATCTAAAAGCTGCCATCTAGCCCTCTTGCTGTTTTAATAGACCAGCGGGTGGGATTTTTGTTTTGTTTATTTTAGAGTGAGGCAATTAATTGACTTAGCTGATGAAGTAAATATGCAGTATTCACTTCCTGAGCAGGGTAAATATTATATATACTTATTTTCATGTTGCTTTTTTGCTTTTCTGTTATTTTTTTTCTTTGTGGTCTGTATACTTACAGTATACTTATACTGCTATACTGCAAAGGACATGCCCCACACAATAGTCGTAGTATTGTGTTGATTATATATTTAAAATAATCATTTTGATTAAAATGTTCTGCTGTAATATTGTATAGCTCTAAGGACATATTTATTGATCTTTAAATTATGTAAATGTTTGACTTGAATCTTCACAATTAATAGCTTTCTTGGAAACAAAAACTATACTGAAATGCATTTAGCAGTGTCAAGAAATTATGTTTTGAGTAACTATGTTTTATGGATTGAATGCTTTCGTGTGTTTGTGTGCGCGCGCGCGTGTGTGTTAACTGCAGACAAGCACATATATCTTACTAACAGCTAATTTCATTACGAAAAATGATTTAGCATGAGATATACTGGTGTCCATTGCATCTCGGGGCTCTGGAAAGGGGAAATACTACTGTATGCGTTCTTCCAGTTTACTTATCATCATTAGAAGGAGATAAATAGCAGTACGTAATAATGTAAAAGATCATTACGAAATTACTACCAGTGGAACCCCTTATCAGTGCCCCTTTCATAAAACCAAACATGCCAGTAATTCATTTATCAATATTTTAATGGGTGCGGCAAATGATGCAGCTTTCAGCCCTTTTAATTTAAAGCTCTGTCAAATTAAAGGGTATTTAGCGCATTTTAAGGAAGTGAAGTCAAGGGTAAAGGCAGGCTGAGGTCAGCCATCACAGAGCCCTGTGGGACGTCCCAATGGCTGCGGCGGGGGAGGAACAAGGTGGGGGGTGGGCAGGGGGACCCATTATGGCTGATAATGGAGGGATTCTTCCATAGGGGCAGAAGGCAGGCTCCTGAAGGTGCACCAGCGTAAGGGGTCTTCCCCAGTGGGACCATTTCTCAAGGCCTGGGTCAGAAGTCCTCATCCTCAGCACACTGCCCCCCAGCTGCTCAGCAGTCAATATCCCCTAAATATACCCCCCCCCCCCCCCAAACAGTCTCCAGTGGGTCCTCTTCCAACCCACGGGACATGCTGTGTTAAAACATGATATGTTATTTACAAAGAAATATTTGTAAATGGGGGCTCTTCACCTTGCCATTATGTGCACACGACCCCCCCCCCCCTCCCCAACCTCTCTCTGAGAATGATAGCTAAGCATACGAGATCTATACCACATATAACTATGCATTCTTTTTATGCTTCTTGACAAAATTTAAGTTGTTTTCTCAGTCGTCTGTATACATTTAAATTTAATTCAAGGGTGATAACAAATGACCAGTCGTGTTTAAATAATATTGCTGATATATTAAATCCAAATTCAGTTTTAACCCAGTACATACGCCGTTTGTTTAGTTCTTTGTTGTAGAACACAAATGAACTGAAAATATTGACTCAGTTTTGGGAGCAAACTATTTTGTCATATTTTGAGTGACCCAGGAAGTTCTCAGACTCTCCACTGCTGCAATACGAACTAGAAGGTTGTAGATGCTGTAGAAAAACTGACGGTTCTTTTAGCTTTTCACATCTTTATGTCTCAATGACTAGCTCTGTTTTTCACGCAATCATAAATCATCTTCCTAAAGTTTATTATGGACATTGTTTATCTCTCCTACAAATCTATCGTCTCTGTAAGGAGAAAAAAACCTAAATATTAACCCCATCATTTTTTGCAGTATGTATAACATGAGCATTTGAGTCATGCTTTGAGTCTAAGGCTGTAAGTAGCAGCTGCTGAGGGGTGTTTCAATACACCGGACACCTGATAGCCCCCAGAGAGTGCTCTCAGCGCCAGAAATAAGATGCAGTTTTTGATTTTTCTCCCTATAAACAGGCAGTGGGAACGCACTATGGTTGCTCTGTTGCTGACATGACCCTGTCACTTTGGCATCTGTTTAAAGCTGATTACTGCCATAGGACTGATGGACACCACATGCCCACAGATCCCAAGAGCACGGCAAGATGGCACGTGCCCAGACTGCTTCGCCTGCAATGTGGCACGGCGCAGTCACCAAACTGTTAACTTGCGTATCAGTGTGGCTTTTTAAATAACCTAAAATTGTCTAAAAATACAGGATAATTTTGTTTGTGTTAATTTGCTGGAGTTATGACTATTACAACAGAAAAGGGATCTTATTTAAGAAATAGTGTTTATAATTAACATGACAGTGAAATTTACTGCAGATAACAGATTACTTGACATATTGGAAGAAAATGCTTGGTTTGATTCTGAGAGTAATGGGAACAGCCAATGGATAGCCTCCAGATAGCAGAATGCTGGGTGAAACACAAGGCTGCAATGTGGTTGATTACTTATGAGGGCTCATTCTGAGAACACTGGACTGGCCTTATTCAATTTCTATGGATCGCTGCAGTAATCAGTGCTGAAGACTCACAGAGCACCCAACACGCGTTTCCTGGGCCTCCTTAGAGCTCTTCGCTCCTTAATGTCATCACCTCACTTATTGGCAGAATTTCTTTTCCTGGATCTCAGGCGATCAACGGGGGTCGAGGTTTTCAGGGTGATTGTCGGCGTTGGGGGCGACACTCCATCATTTTATTTAACTGTTGTAGAGAAAAATATTCTTCCAAGCTCCCCGTGTATTGCGTTTAAATAAAATAAAATAGGAAGGTGCATTTAGCGTAATGTTACATGGTGGTGCTAGATCAAAGGACATAATTCAAATCTGACCAACTAGAAGTTGTTCAGCAGAAAGGCTATATAGGATATTATAGGTTTTTTATCATAGTATAATAGTTGACAGTCAAAGTGGCTACTTTACTAGATACATCTGCAAACAACCTTCTCTTCCAAACTGCGACTCATATGACTGAAAATGAAGACAGGGTCCAAGAGGCACAGTTACTGTGCAGATAATCATTCGAATGGCTAAGGCACACATATTGTAAGTGATTTTAAATGTGGTAAGATAGTTTGTGCCAGATACGGTGGCCCCAGCATCTCAGAAACACCTACGCTTCTGAAATTTCCATGCACAACATTGTCTAGATTACAGAGATCTGTGTAATGAAATAAAACATCCAGCCGACAGCGGTTCTTCTGCTGGAAAAACCTCATTACTGAGGTCAGAGGTCAGGGCAGGTAGCCTGTAAGTGACAGGTAGCCTGTAAGCAAAGAAGTAGCAGCGCAGTAGAGCAGTGGTGTGCAAATTGGCATATCCAAACGCACAACTCTCTGGTGACAAAAGTGGGGATTGTACTTGGTACGGTATAAGGGTGTCTCATTAAGTGATCGTCGAGTGTAAGTTCATCTTAATGCTGAGGTTAGATATGAGATACAGTCACTCGGAGACTGGGAAGCAAAAATGGGGGATATCTTACTGAATATCCAGTATTATCCTATGACTGTTTAACGTTATCTCAGCATACTATACTTTAGGGAATCAAACTATGTCTACTGTTTCACTTCTATATACTAGCAGTAATCCTCTCAAATCCTTTGACATGCTTTGACAGCAAGCTGATTAATGGACTGCCAAGTGGCTTTCTACATCCAGTGACAAAACCCGTGACCCACACACAGGTGCCAGTTACGCTTACTAATATGGGGGACCTGCGTGACCCTTCATCTGAGACGAGGCGTTTCAAGCTGCCTCTCTGTTACTGCTCAGGGAGTGCAAGCCACACAGGCTGCGTGGTTCCTGCGCTAATTCCCCTCCCTACTAGCCGAGACCCCGAAGGCTACCCCCTGATCAGGCAGCCAAGAGCCCATGTTACACATTCGACACATTCAATCTCGGCCTGTTCTGTTTCTCTAACTCAGCGCGCGTGTGTGCGTGTTTGGTTGCGTATGTGCGTGTGACCGGGGACAAAACAGAACCGGCTTTACAGAGTGCTAAGGGTTAATTAACCGCTGCATCCTGTTAGCACTCTGCCACAGATTGTTTATCTGGCTGGATGAATCACTCCTTAATTGGCTGTAATGAATGCAATTGTTTTTAATAATGTGATCATGCCAGTTAAAAAACCCAACATTGTCGTTTTTGAAAAATGAGCCTGTTCTTTAATTTCTAAAAGAGGCACTTCTCCGTTTTTTTCCATTTCATTCATTTTTTTTTTTTTTGTTTGGGGAATGGAACAAAATAAAAATCACAAATAAGTTTTTTTTTTTCCCCAATAAAATGTAAACAATGAATGGTGTAATTTTCTCCCTTGTCTGGTTTGACCTTTTTCTGAATGCTGAAAAGGACAGCAGCGACTCAATTTAGCGGAGCAGGGAGCCACAACATCAGCGACAGCAGACTGTCTGCCTCCTGTCTGCGGATTTAAATCGGTGTAGTGGGGTAATGTGGCGGCCGAGGCGGCCTGGTGGGACACGGCATCAGAGGTAAGATGTCATGTCCATCCGCTGGCTACCAATTAAATGTGGCACCTCAAGCAGATCAGTTTAATTCCATCCAAGGTTTTTATTTTTTCAATCCTCTCACAAACCCCCCAACTCCTTCTCCTGCCCGGGCTGCATTACTCTCGGTGCCTGGCCTGTTTAATGCGAAGCCCTTGAGATGACTTTGTTCTGACCTGGGCTCTCATTATCCCTTCCGGAGGTAGAACCCGGCGGTCGCCAAAGATGCTCTAAAGAAATGAAATACCGTAATAAAACAGTACTTGAAATATCAACATCCCGGGCCTAATTAGCGTCAGGCTAATGGGCCCTAATTGCGCGTCTGAAATGCAGCAGTTGAGTTCTTTCTAGTGTAACTTGACTACACTGATTAATGGAGTTGGAGCCGCAAACTAAAATGCAGTTAATTTATTGTAAGATCTATTAGCTGCACAAAAAAGGGTGGGGGGGGGGGGGCTGGAATTATTAGCCTCTTGTTGTCGGAGATACATTTCATCTATGAGTCAGTGCGGATTCCGTACAGATTAAGCTTGTTAATTTTACTTACTGCCGACATTCTTTTCCACATTGTGCCCAAGCGCAAACTACGTTCCCCCCCCCGCAAATGGACAGGTAAAGGGGGGTGGAAATGAAAAGAAGCGGGAGCTGGACCACAGTTGCATTAACTACTCTGTGCTTTTAATTCATCTAATTACAGAGGAGGTGGGGGTGCGGGGGGCCTGTGCCTAGCAGCTTGTGCCTAGGTGATGCCTGGCCTGGGCTTTTATACATTTCTGTTCTTTTATTAAGTCCCTTTTATTCAGGAAAAAAGGTTAGAGCCATTTTCAGCAATGTGCGAGACAAAACATTCTCAATAAGGACACAATATACTTGTTTAAATTACCTTTTTACCCATGTGGAAAACCATTAGGCCTGGTGCTTCTAAGGCTCTTTTCTCTTTCCTTCTGCAATGCCTTTGTAATGGTTTACCCCTCATAACAGCTTTTATCAAATTTTGTTATTAATCCATTAGATGGTGATATTTGTTTGGGCTAATTTTGTGTTTCATTGCACATTTCATGTATTGAAAGTGCCGTAAAAAAGTTTCAGTATTCAGACTAATGTGCTTTCAATTTCAGTGTTATCTACATTTAACTGGTTTAGACGGCATGTGTATTGAGAAATGTGTTTTTAATCTTGGCCTCATTAACTTGCCAGTTGACTGGATGAAAAAACAGCAGAAAAGCACACTCTATTTGCGGCTTCTGCCTTCATATATCCTTTTCTGTATCCAGAAAACTGAAGCACAGTGAGTGTGCTTCAAACAGACAATTTGTATTTTCTATTATCATCCACTGAATGTGTAATATGGTTTTCTTTTGTATGGTTATTTTGAAAAGGATTAACCTGTGTTACTTTTTATATAGTATGCTGATCTCTGTCATTTCTCTAAGGTGATATATTGAGGGAACATAAGCAATGTTGCCTATTTTAATATGATCACTTACTGAACAAAGCTATCACCTTCTTCTAACCTATGAAAGGCAAAACTACAGAATCCTAATAGGTATTAAATTCTGCTGTATCTGTTTTTTTGTGTTAATGGTTGCTTGTGTATTTGTGCGCGTGCGGAAATGTGTGACTATATACTTTCACTTGATTTTGTGTTCTTGTGTTGGTTTATCTACTAATCGAAGGCAATCAAATGATTTTCTGTGCAATCACTGCTATAAAACATAGTCAAAAACTTGCACATATTTAAATGATTTGAATTGCTTTAAATTGCATTTACAAGTCATTAAGATATTTCATTTTATTATTTGAGCAGTTGGTTGGTTGAATTGGACATGCTAAAAGTGTGCGTGTTATTCGTCAGAATGCACTTAAGGGATTCTTATTAGAGATCAGTCGCAACAAAATGGAAGGATTTAATTTCTTGAGGCAAAACATTTATGTCTGCTTGTGGAATTAACTAAAATTGCTATAATTTTTGGATTTCTGTAATTGGGAAATGGTTCTTCAGAAGAGGCTATGATTGGTGTAATTGGCTGCTGAGTACGTATGGCAGGCAGCTGAGAAAGTGAAATACTGTGCAGATAATTGCGTATTACTTGAGCACCCTAAATGCAAAGCAGGCTCTGAAAAGACTGGAACTGCAAAATTATAAGGGTCAGTAATAAGCTGGCAAATGAGATACTGCGGCTGTGTACTTGTGTTTTGGAAGTGAAGCGGACTAAACTTGGCATGATGTTACTTTGGAATGGATAGCAACACTAAGCAGATGAGTACAGCCACCAAACTGCGTGTCCTGTCAATCCCACAATATCAATTTATAAAGAGCCTCAGAGCATGAGTTATTCTGGAGCATCTCACTGGCCTGTTGCAAATTTATTTACAATCTCGCACATTGCTGTGGTTGTTAATGGGCAAAGTGAATATGCCTATAAGCAAGGTATTTCAACCTGCCTTCTTTATCGCAGATATTTACAGGCTTCTCTGATATACCTGGCAGAATTGATACTAGATTTTGTTTAATATTACTATACAGTAAATAACTGGAAAACTAGTTTATGATGCCATATAAATACAGCCACAGGACATCGATATACGTATATATGTATATATACTGCAGTTTTCCAGATATAAATGTTTTCAATCATATTGTCATCAAACCTAAAGTAACTCACTAAGCTAATTTTTTCATTGAAAATGGTGGATATGTCACAGAAGGAATTAAGCATATTAGATATATTTCTAGCAAGCATCTCAACATGAGATTTTATCTGTAATTACATGGCCCATAATGCTGCTGATGGCCCTTGTGTACAGTACATACCTGCTGCCTCTCCAACCAATCAGCTACAGTTTTGCAGTTTATCCGCCTGCTGTTTATAGATTTCTAGAGTCATATCCTTTCTATTATCAAACAGTTATTATTGTTTCCTTTATTACATCAGCATATACCTTTATTGGCTCCTGGAGATCCAGGGCATTTAATTAGACTGGGGAGCAATGGCGAGAGCAGAAAGCAAATGGACTGGTCTTAATGGGGAATTTTCCTGGCACTCCAGCCCCTTCTTTTAGGAAGGGCATTTGGGGGGGGGGGGGGGGGGGGGGCTATTAGGAATAGTCACATAATGCAAACCGTGTTCAGGAACCCTACGTCGTACTTGTTTTAGCCGGCGGACATTATAAGCTACCAATGGAGATAAAGGAAAAATCAATGGAGTTCATTAAAACAGCAGGCAGTCGTTAGCCTCTGCATGGCTTAATTACAGTTTCAGTAGCATTTGCTTTAATTGGAAGGAATAAAGGGAGTGAAGTGGAGTGAATGGAAGAATTAGCATATCTATCAGTGCGCTGCATCAGCGCTGGCCTCTGCCGTACTTTATGCATTCAGAAGGGCACTTATTGTTTCAGGGGTCTGGAGAAGGCTGTGCTGGAAATATGGGGAGGCAATTTTCAAATCATCATCTTGCAGCTTGGTGCAATTCAGACGAGACGCTTTATCCTGTTTTTGTTTAATTGGATGGTATAGAATGACTCATGCTATGATTTAGAAGTTACAGATGGCTGCACTGTTATGTCATGGGTATTGATTGAGCATACTGTTCACAAATTTAGTTAGGAATACAACTATTGACACAACAGTGATGATATTTATAGAAATAGTGTATAGTTCACTTTTTTTGAAATGTGTTTGGTTTTGTGAATACCTATGGAACTCTTCTTGTAATTATTATTATTTTCAAAATATATGAGATAAAAAGGTAATATGGCTATTTTTATTTAAAATAAATGTGATATAGAATTTGTCTTTCAAATTATATATAAGGTTATGAATTAATTTTGTCTCTCTTCATGAATAATTAATACATGTCTGAATTCCATAGCTTTCTGTTCCCCTCTGACCATCTTATGATTTGAATTTTTATCACTGGATAATACAAGGAAAATTGTGCAGTGGATTCTTGTGAAGCTTGCCTGTCTGTTTCCATTTAAAAAGTATAGTGTCTATAATTTTTAGCTTCTCAGAACAAAAGGAAAGAATTCATACTTCATTTTCTGTGACTACTCATCCTATTCAGGGTCACGAGCGTCGGGAGCCTATGGGTGCAATGCAGGGACCAGCCCTGGAGGGGGCGCTAACCCATTGCAGGGCACCGTCACACCTACAGACAATTTGGCAAGTCCAATTAGCCTTAGCATGTTTTTGGACTGTGGTGGGGGGGGGGGGGGGGGAAACCGGAGTACCCAGAGGAAACCCCACGACGACACGGGGAGAACATGCAAACTTCACACACGTGGAGACATGGCAGAGACTCAAAAACCCGGGTCCCAGAGGTGTGAGGCGACAGTGCTAACCACTGCACCACAGTGCCACCCAACTCTGAATTCATAAATCGCAATTTAATGAAAAATAAAAGGATAGCATAAAGCACAGATTTATGGCTAACTGTCAGAATGCAATGGTCTGTCTTAAGCAAACCAGAAAAGACTGCTTCATGGTTATGGTGCTTGACAGATTACAGCAAGATGAACACAGCTACAATGGCAGTGGAACCAGTGCTCAAAAGAAAAGCAATCTTCTTCTTTCAAATAATGTCTCGAAATTCTATCAAATGTATCAGTCAAAGGATGTTGTTTTTCTTAACAAGTAAAGAGCCCGCATGTACCTCAGTGGCAGAAAAGGTTGATTTATAATTTGTAGCATTACCAACTGTTGTAGTTACTTGAAATTACAGATAAACCAGTTAGTAAACACTTTGCCCATTGTCTGTTTTGATAATCACCCATAATAACATCCAGCATCAATATGGTCTTTAAACCTGATTTAGGAGTTAATGGAATAAGAGGGAGGCAGTCAGTATATGCACTAGGGTAATGTCATTAGGAATGTTTGTGAAGACCAAATTAAATCAGTCGTAAATTGTGCTCTCAAGTCAGGCTGAAAACCAGCCTCATTCAAGAGAGGGAGATTCATATTTTAACCTCTTGCAGAAAATGCACTTAAACAGATTAAAATAAAATAGAGACTACGTGGATGGATGCAAATGGTAATTGCTACAGCTCTAATGGCTTCCTGTTAGCTATGTAAGGCTGTAGGCAGAGCTATTTTAAAGTTAACCAGTGATTGAGGTCATAGCTTTGGCAATCTGGTGATTAAACTGAACTGTACATGTCACCAAATAGCAGATTATCCTAATGGGGTTGTACCACAAAGGAGCTCCCTGCATTTTGAAGGGTCAGGTTCCTTACACCCTTCCGTGGGGAGTGCAGTGCACATACAGGGCTGGACAGCTACAGTACGAGGAAGCCGGACGGAAAACCGCGCGGATCTGAACGAGTGAAACCGTCAGGCAGGGCCCTTCGCTGCCATAGCGAGCTGTAAACGAACCGCAAATCATATTTGTCCCATGGAGAGCAGGAATGAAAGCGGCGTACAGTCATTACATTCACATTCGGCTGCAAAGGGTTTCCCAGACTCATTGTCCCATTTAGTGTCTGCTCTTACGAGCTTGACCCTCGCACTGACAGTCATCTGCACTGGAAGCTGCGCCTGTCACTCTATGGCTTTTATTTGCCTTAACATCATGAGGGTTTTCATTCCCGTCTCTGCTTTATGTCCTCGATGTCCTCTGATGTGCAGCAAGTCGGCTCAATATCATGGAAATTTTAAAGAACGCTTTGTATTATTTTCAGTGTGAAATGGACTCATTGGTAACTAAAACCTGCTTAATATCCAACGTTTTTTTGAGAGGTAATGGGTACCTTAATAAGGTTAGCATCTTTCAGTTTTTCCCTCTCCTGAATCTTCCAGTAAATAAAGGTCTCTTTTATCTCTGCTAACGCGGCTCGAGGGACAGATTTGATTATCCTTGGGGTTTGCTGGTTTGCACAAGGGAGATGAACTGTTGGTTGCCGGCCCCGGAGTGAGATATGAGCACCTAGTACCTGTACTGGAAATCAGATGATTGTGCTAAATCAGGGAGAGATTCTCATTGTTAATCACTGACAGCCAGGGGACAGCACTGCTTTTTAGCACTAGGTTGTCTGCCCCTGGTGATAGATGACTTAACAAAGTGTGTGTGCTGGGGGAAGGGGGGTGCCATTGCATTGGTGTGGGTTTACATGTCGTCCGAGTTTGCCCACGAAACCCAGCACCCTTTCGCTCCAGGTGAAACTCCTGCGCACCCATATTCACGCATTGTGTAAACGAACAAGGAAAAATCTGTGTGGATTGAATGGCAAACATGCAGGTGATGACATGTCTTCCCCAAAACAGAAAGTATGTGTCATTAGTCGCTCGTCATTTGGAGAGCTGTCACTCGTCATTTGGAGAGCTGTCAGCATCATGAATTCACACTGTTGCCATCTTCTGAGACCGACTGTAATTCTGAACCCTTTTACAAAAGACATATCCGGTGACATTAACGGTGTTTAAGAGGTCATGTTTGCATGTTAGTTTATTAGTTGCCAAAAATTAAAAAGGCTGCAGAGGAAGAAATAATGAGTGTTAAACATTAGTAGAAAGTGTTGTTGTTAAGCTAAATGATCGCATGTGTGTGTTTCAATAAACTGAAAATATCTGTCGAAATTTTAATTTTCTCTTTGATCATTGGTGCACGATGCTACAGGCTGGCCAATAAAGTGCCTTGACTTACATAAGAGGATGTTAGCCTGAAGCAGGAAGGCCAACAGATGAGAAAAGGGCTTTTCACTGCTGGCTATGAAAGCTAAGGGCTGATGTCACAAAGACATTCCGTGACACAAAATGGCTTTCAGACGAGGTGGTAGTGTGACTCCGAGGGCAGGTCAAGCCTGGGGCAGAATACGGCTGAGTGTGAATCGATGTGCTCTTCACCCTTCAACAGAAACACTTACATACATAAGTAGACTTCCATTTTTATCTGCAGATATTAATTCAATTAAAAACTCCTCACACCACATCAATAAAACGGAGGCATATGAAAAAATCTGGAAATGATGAACATCGTTAGCTTCTTTATAAAAGCAGATGCATATTTATTTTTGCACACATTTTCCCAAAATTTGAACCCGACAAACACAAAAGCTAAACCTTTAAACACAAACACATTGTTACAAAATCTCATCGGTTCACTCTGTAAAAAATGCACGCAAGAAGAAATGAAACTGAATTTCAATATTAGCACATACAAATACACAGGTGTGCAATATTAAAATTTGACGTTATGATATATTGAGCAGCAATGGCTGCAGTTCCGGTCTTTCATGGGCAGCTTCCACGTTCACTGTGACCCTACAGTGGAGAAGTAGTTCAGGAACACTTGGCTGATAGTAAAGGGTAAAAAAAAGCTGGCAAATTTTCCCTGATGCATAAACACCCTGCACAAGAGGCATTATGAATCAACTGCTTTTGGGATTTCAGCTAATGACCTATAGGTTTTAGATCCATGCCCTTGTAAATACCTGTGTACATATAGCCCTACACTTATGTTCATATTAACTTTTCATCGAGGTACTGTGAATATTTCACATTCTGTAACTATTTGCAGAAGCAGTCTGAAACGTGTATTTGCTAAAAATCTATGTGCCAAGAGTGTAGCAGATGCCTCCCTACTGGGATTGCAACCGGCACCATGGTAGTCACAAAATCCAGCTTCTTTACCAGTGTATCACCAGTTGCTGAGCAATTGTAATGCAAATCAAAGGTTTGTGGGAAATGGCTTTATAACAACCATCAGATTGGCAATCGCCTGGTACATTGCGTCCTCTCGACGAAAGGGGCATTATGTGCAAACACACGTTCAAAAACCACATAAATTAGGCATCATTATTCACTTAATAGCAGCTAAAGGGCCTAAGTTGGAGGTGCAAAAGATCGGCACAATATTTTTTTAAAAAGCACGAGTTACCATGGCGGTCTAAGTTGGCGCTATCTCTGACTCTTATAGATGATTTCTCCAAAAGTCAGAAAGAATGCATAAGCAGATCCAGTCTGACACTAGATGTTTGTCTTAGAATAGTGGTTTCTGCTGTAGCCTTTGCAGAATTCCTGGCTGGCAGGTAGGGGAGACCACAGCAAACTCCCCCACATTCCTTAGTGATGTATCACTTGGAGCACCAGCTCAAAATCCTACAGCAAACCAAGGACCGTTCTTGGATTTAAGTTGCAAGGAGTATTGTTGTTTGTTGTTGGAATTATTCTTTTCATCTACGGGGAGATGGATAGGTGGCTGGTGGAGGGGAGGGGGTGCAGGGAAGGGAAGTTTATTGGAGGAATTCCCCTAAGCAGCTGATTGAACATGGGCTATTGGGTCCCAGACAGGTTGCCTTTTGTCTTCTCTCTAACCAGTAAGCCCAGTAATCTGCCAACACAAGCCGGCATACTGCAGAAACCACAGCTGCCGAAAGGTACGAAAGACTCCACTGTTTCTATAGTTAGGATACCTCCCGACTCGGAGGATATCTCCTTACAAGAGACTATTTAAAAATAGGTCCAGGATTTGGATAAAAAGCCGTTCTTCTGCCTTTGGTACTACCTGTAAAAGATCAAATAAAACGTACGTTAGCAGGGATGGAGCTGTTACCTTCACTTAGTTTTGTTACACCCCCTCCCGAATTTTGCTAGGTCAAAATATATATTATTCCAATCTGTGTAAGGACATAAATGAATCATTTGGTAGCAAAGCATTTCACAAAATATTGCATAGGCATAAATCAGGAGAGTAACATAATGAACGTCTCACTCCATGGGCCAATGTCTCGGAGCACCTTAAACCACCATACTGTACTAAGAGGTGATACTGGGGGTCATTCCTGCCTACCTCCATAAGGCATTACAGCGCCTCCTCCCAGCCTGTCACCCTCCACCGCAGTGTTTCCCAACCCGGTCATCAGGGACTTACAGACAGTCCACATTTTTGCTCCCTCCCAGCTCCTAGAGGAAGCAAAAATGTGTACTGTCCGCAGGTCCCTGAGGGCCGAATTGGGAAACATTGCTCTACCACTAGTCATTACACATGTCAGGACAGCATTTCATCCTTAAAATAGATAACACTGGACCTTCAGTGCATTAATTGAGCATACACCACCCATTCATTTATTTTTACTTATGTATTGTGTGCACATTATTTAGTTAGGACAATATTATGTTTGTATGCTGTTTGCACTACAGTATGTGTATTTATTGGCACTGTGTGTTGTCTTCATACTTTGCCTTCCTTTCGCACTATATGATTGCATTGATCCACTATATGTACTTTACTGCGATACGCTAAAGAATTTCTGGGAACCATAAAGTATCTGATCTAATCAAGGAATATTTAGCTTGAATTAATTGTAATGTACCATTGACAACATGCTATTATTCTGTCAATTATAACAAAAAGGACAGAAGTCATCTGGCAACAGTAATTATTATAATAGATCATTTACTGTACAGAAAAAAACAGCCTAAACTAAGCTTTTAAACAAAAAGTAATCAAAATATAACAGAATAAAATATATGTATGAATATAAGTGTATATGCTTTTATTGATTTATTGTTTTTTTTTTGGCCCAAATAAAGAATATTCCTTGTCTTTGTGGACAGTCTCTTGCCAGTATGATTTGGATGTAATGTAAGCCAAGATGTAAAATTATTCCACAGAGCTTTTATACTCCATAAAAGATAGAGATGATCCCCAAAGTAAAAGGTTCAGCGTGCTCTACGCTGATCATATTTAAAGAGAGTACAATACAACCTGTTATGTGCGTAATACAGTCTGTGCTCACACCTGGGAAGTTGTGGTTTCAGTATATCTTGGGCCAGACAGGAATGTAATGATTCTGAGGAACAATGCTTGCCAAATGTCCCAAGTTTGACTGTTCTTTGCTTTACGATCTGTGTTGCTGTACCCAGAGGGAGACCAAGTCTGGAAATGGGATGACATCACACAAAAAACACCCAAGCAGTTATCCTTGCTTGAGATAGGAGACGAAATGACCAAGTATTTCTTTCTGTCCACTTACCTATGTACTTTAATGGAGGTATTGAGAAAGTCAATGCCATTTGTCATATTTACTAGAAGAATCCAAAATAATCATCGCTATTTTGGTCAGTTTCAGGATTATCGTGACTGCAAGACCTCTGTCATGATGAGGTGCTTAATACCGATTAAAGGGTAAAAGGTAAAAGTTATAGGAGTGAAAGAGAAAAAAAGACCATTGTTTATTGTCTTGTCTGCTATTTATGGCTAGATATAAATATATTATTACACCATTACTATATGAGATGAAATAATAACAGTTTATGATTTAAAGATCTAAAACAGGAAGATTCAGTATTGATTCTTACCATGTTTAGATGTTCCTTTCAATGTATGTGATCATACTATGAAATTTTACTCATTAAGTCTTTTGTGTTTTAGTGCCTAGCACTACAGTGGACATTGCTGTTACAGCGGGAGAAGGTGTGCAGCAAATTGAAATTCTTTTTAGGTCAGAGAGAGACAGAATCCGGTGGTTTGATTTATAGTTAGTAAACAGAGCATAGCAACGACTTAGTTTTAATGTTATTCGCCCCATCTGTCTAAATCAGTCTTCTTTTAGGTCTTCATTTCACCATACAAGGCAAATGATCAAAAAGTATGGGAATGCTGACAATCTGAATCCAGAAAGTATTGTAAACAGTATGTTTTTTTTGTCTTCATTTTTTTTCTCAGTTGGTTTGTTATCAAGAAATTGAATTTATGTAGGAGCACTGGCAGACCCTCTGGGCTGAAATTGTTTGTTTTCTTTCATGGAAAGCTTAATGGTGAGCACCGCGAGATATGACATGGTACGACTTAAACCCCTGAAGGCGGCTGATTCAATAGTGCCATACAGAGTGTGATTTATATCACTAACCACTGATACGCAATGTCATTCTTCTTAAGGACCTTTCACTGTGGATTCATTAATAAAAAACTGATCCAGCAAGAAAGACCAGCTTCTATTGAAAGCTTGCCAGTTGGGGGAGTTTGTATATGTGTGTGTATTTTGTCTTATTATTATTATTATTATTTAAAATTTCCATGGATCTGCAGTAAATTTTTCAGCTGATTCAGTTTTTCCAGCACCTAAAATATATTGCTTTATGGTATTTTAAAATTATTTAAGGTTTAAGATTACAAAACTAGGGGGAGGGGCAATGGTGGCACAGTAGTTAGCACTGTTGTCTCGCTCCTCTGTGTGTGGAGTTCGCATGTTGTCGTCGTGGGGTTTTCTCCAGGTACTCCAGTTTCCACCCACAAAAAAAAAAAATGCTGAGGTTAATTGATGTTGCCAAATTGCCCATAGGTGTGAATGGTGTGAGCGTCCGTCCTGTGATGGGCCGGTTCCCCATCCTGGGTTGTTCCCTGCGGCCAGATATTTCACATTTTATGTAAAGAACACGAAGTCCAAGTTTTATAAAATTGAGAACCATGAAGTGAAGTTAAAACCAATATTTCGTGGTTGCCATTTTTTTTGTGTGTCATCAACTAGAATACATCCATTCTTCCGGCAGTGGAACACTCTGGATGGGAGGCCAGCTGACTGCATCACACGCATTCATGCAACAAGAAATTCAGAGAATCCCATTTCTAAATCCATCTCTTTTGGGATGGCTTGAACAATGATGGCATCAGTACACGTTAGCCAGTACTATTATCACTGTCATTTTACAGGAGCAGGAGGACTACAGTTCAGTATTAGCACACAAAGCATTTGCACGGAAATGCCCTAGGCTTTTTCTGGTTGAAACACTCAGGCCAAAGTGAAAAACCCATATACAGTTCTCCGAAAACGTATTTACAATGTATTCATAATGTGCTTACAATTAGGTATTTACTCACAACAGTCTGTGTGCACTTGCTGCCTTGAGACGATAGTAGTCTTTACACAGTAATTGAAATAATAAAAGTACACTTACAATGAGACGCGATGTTCTAAGAAGCGACTCTATGTTGGCGAGCGGTATTCCGCAGCCCTTGAGCTCGGTCATGATTTTTCTGCTTCAGTAAAATGATGGCGCGATAAATGCATCAAATTGCACCTGTCTTTGTCACCGAAAATTAGGTGAGTGGACGGGACCTGCGGGTGCCCCAGGGGAATATGTGCCCCCCCCCCCCACCGCTGTCTCATTATGCTGCAGTGTCTTAAGAACTGCTGCATCTCCCATCCCATTATATCAGGCTTGTTACTCTCTACCTCTTCACAACTGGATAAAAAAAATCACCAACAATTATGGACAAAAATACAGGGGGGAGGAAAAATCCCATACAAAGTCATTTTTCCCCACCTTGGATGCTTATCTAGCTTTTGATGTTTTTGGAGGTAATGAAAGGGCTATTGGATGTGTACAATGACCCGCACAATGGACTGGGGCAGCAACAGTAGGCCTGGCTGTCACCACTATTAACTAAAAGGCCTCGACAATTTATCGAAAGGCTGGAGATGAAAGAAAAAGAACAAATAATTTAAAAATTGACCACCTCTACAATGAAGAAAATAGAACTGTAAAAAGGCATTGTGATATACTTTAATCTTCCCTGAATGCAACAAAATAAGAAATGCCATTATAATCTCCCTTTGAAATAGATGCAGTACAATTACTCGAGTGGCCAAATCTCATTAATGAACCTATTGTTAAGGCAAATAAACAAGAAAACCGGTACTGGAGGTAGCGATCAGTGTATGATATGGACTTATTTTGGAGATGAAAGAAATGAGAGCAAATTAAAGTTAAATCATGATAAATACTGAGATGGAGAAGGCCAATTAAAGGTGTAAGATGAAACATGGACATTTGCTGGGAGTAAGTGCACAAGCCATGTTCTCATTCCTCATTTTGAGAAACAAAACAGTGTGGCATTAAAACAAAATGAATGCTGACAGAGGAGTTATAATTAGTGTCAAGGAACAATATTCATAATTAAATCTGTTTCGACAGTTACTTGTTGGGCATTTATTTGAGTTAGATTAACGAGGAGTAAGTGATGAAAAACACAACATGAGTGGCAAAAATGACAGAGGTCAAAGCTGGATGGGATGCAACAGCTTGCTCAGGGTGATGGGATGCATCTAGACAGAGGTCAAGGGGTCAGTGTCAGGGTCAGGTTCCCATTGACCCCTGAAAGGTTACTGACAGAAGACTCACCCCCATCTCAATGCCTGCAGAAAGGTGTCCTGTGATCTTGCACTCTAAGAAACAAGTAAAAAAAAAAATCCTTAAAATTAAGGAAATTCATTCAAACATAAAGTATATTATAGGAAGGTGTGGAGCCCAGTCAGGATGACATAGCAACACAAGGGATGCCAGTCCATCACAGGGCATGGAAACCACTGCCAATTGAGAGACCTTTCTCACTTAACGTTGTGTCTTTGGACAACAGGAGGAAGCTGCATCCCTAAGACCAAATACACATGGAACAGAAGCCAGACTTGAACCCCTTACCTTGGAGGTGTGAAGCTGCTCAATGAACGATGATGTCACTCCTTTGGCACAAACACTGAGCTACTGTACAAAAAGGGGGATGTGGAGTGGAAGCACATCCAAAACCAAAGAAACGGACATGATCACAAGCAAAATTCTTCACGGGTTGTTTAAAACAAACCATTTTGTTCATGTCTTCTTATGATTTCAGCTGGAATATTAAAAGTAATTGATAGCAGTGTATACTATGACCCTATTGTACTATTCATTCTCTCATTATAATTTTATAAATATATGATTAACACTTATGGCAGTTGTGCGACTTCCATTTACTGCGTCGACAGCACCACTAAAGACAGTTCAAGTTTGAGAGATGTGGTTTTTGAGTCATTTAAATTTTACAGTTCCATTTACCCCTGCCTTTTAATTAACTATATAATGATGCTATTAGAGTAAAATCCAGCTGGAACTTCGTTTGGGAATGCTTAATGTTCTGGGGCTTTTGGTGCTAATGTTGCTCCTGCAACGCTGACAACAGATGCTAATGAAAACAACAGATACATTTTCCAATTAGCTGTAATTAAGTCAATTTAAAATAAGCGTTTGAAGTTATTTAAAGCTGAACATGAAGAAGAGTGTGCAAAAATATGAAAACTGTTGGTTTTAAGGAATTTCACTAGAGTGTTACTATGACACTAGCAAGACATGTCCAGTCTCTCTGGATTTTATACACCTCAGTAGGGACGGTGAAGTAGCACCAGCAAGGGCACAGGGAACGTGGGAGAATGGGGGGAGCCGGTACCCCCCAATATTTTATCTCATACATCCACCCCGGTAAATAGAACTTTCTATTGAAATTATGAAATTCTGCCCACTCCCAGTCATCCCCCAGTATCACGCTCTCGTAGCACCATCAAGAGACTGGCTCTAATGGATTTGAGAGTAAGAGAGTAACATAGAAGAAGTCTGAGTAACACTTAAGGCCATGTTTTTAGTCATTTATAAGCACATTCATCACAAATAATAATGCATTCATAAAGCATTATAAACATAGCTATATAACTATTTGTCAAAAGGTATAGCACATTATAACACAAGTTTATTATGCATTAGAAATGTTTCACAGATTCTTTTTCTTTATTGTGTGTAATGCATTACACTGAAATTGACCAGCACAAAAAGGAAATGTGTGTGAATGTGTGTGTGTTTGTTTGCTTGTGTGTCTCTAAGTTTTTTTTAGTTAAATGACGTTAAATTGACATCTGTATTGAACAAAACTATTAGTGGATTATCTGGGTGGAGCTATTAGGGTGGGGAAATTAATGCTTTAAACAAAGCATTTGGCTGTGTTTAATTAATCCTTTGGTTTTCAGAAAGAAATCATCAAGTACCTAAATATATGCCATTCGAAAAAAGCAAGTTCTTACTTCTTAACTGCTATAAAAATGAACAAATAGGTCTGCTTACTGTATGTATAAATGCACGTTAAGGTAATCCAGTTCACAGATGCCACTGTTATCCCTGATTTTCCACACTGACCAACTCATCTCTATAATAGACTACATATTGATCTATATATCTATATATCTATATATCTAAGCAAATTCACCTGCTTCTAGCTCCTTACATAAACCCTTCTGACACATTAAGAGTGAATAAGAATTAAAATGACAGCATGTTTATATTTTACATGTTTGATAGTCCCAACCTGGAAACATTTTTCTTATTAACAGCTTTGGATTGGGTAATGAAGATATATTCAGTAATTAATGCAATTAATTGTCTCTTGAATTGCACTCCCAGTGTCTGTGAGCACTTGAAAATTATCACGGAATAAAATATCCATTATTTACCAATTTAATCATTGGGCTCACATTCCTCAATGCCCTGTTCTTAATTTGTTATGCTTATTGTGCTTTTGAGATTAAAACAAGTAGGCTCTGGTGCACTGGTTTTGATGGTTACTCAGAAAAGGATTGAAGACAATATTTTTCAATATAACGTAAAACCTTGATATATAATTATATAATTGAACTAGATACAAGTTTCTATATCCTGGTGCAGTTTCATTGAATGGCAACTATCTAGTGAAAATTAAATGATATTGTGCTTTTGTTCTTTCTTCTGTATGTCTAGGAATTTGCTGATTTTAAAATGAATTTGAGAAAGCACTTCTTTACACAGCGTGTAGTTAGAGTATGGAATAGTCTTCCTGTTAGTGTAGTGCAAGCTACAACCTTGGGTTCCTTTAAATCAGAGCTAGACAAGATTTTAACAACTTTGAGCTATTAGTTAAGTTCTCCCCAGATGAGCTTGATGGGCCGAATGGCCTCCTCTCGTTTGTAAATTTCTTATGTTCTTATCTCTTAGCAAAAAGGTTTTGAAGGTGGCATAATCGCTATTGCTCTTTGCAGCCTCCTCTCAGCGAACACAGACGTAAGGCAACGGGACCAGTGACGCCCTGGAATATTTCTAAATATGCTGATTTGATTGTGTTAGGGGTCCAAGGAGCATAGCTGATGGAACACTTTTGATTTTTTTGATAGCTGCCAGTTGTAGAGTTCAAGGGTGTGCGTACTGTAATGGAAACAATCTTTTAAAAAGTTTGGTTTATCTTGCAGTTTTATGTTTTATATGACCTCTGTCACATTATTTATCTTTTGTAAACATTTTAATAGTGAATCTTTAAGTTGAATATATGTATAAATGTTCAGGTAGAGCTTTGTGTTCAAAATATATGACTTTTTTTGCACGAGCCTGCAACATAAAGAGCATGTTGATAATTTGCATTCTTTTATTTGTGTATTTGTCGAAGGGTGTTAGGATTTCAGTTGCATCACACCCATTTCTGTCTTGTATCTAAATAAAGGTAGGAAAGAAGTGCAAGAAACACCTGCGACTCCTTTTACAAATTCCTACAATGCACCTTCTCGGTAATAGAACTCACTTGAGAAAATGAATTGTATACTGTTTAACAAAGCTTCTGAATGAACCTACTGTAGATAGAGCCACCTCTTTCCCAATGATATTGATACATGTCTTCATTTTGTTGGTGTGATAAAAGAAAGAAAATAAAACTGACCTTATAGGCAGTTTCATTGGTACAACTACCTCTGCATTTCAAGCTGATAAACCACATTCTTTATGCTGTGGTAGAAACATACTTCTTCATTTTCCTTCCTTCTTTCTTTTTTTTTGTGTGGACATGTAATACACAACAACTATATTTTGGCACTTACAATAAAAGGAGGAGTTTTATAGGAGACAATTTTACCTTCTACATTTGGGGATAGATTAAAAGATGCACTTCAAAATCCCATGCGAGATACGCCTGAAGTATTTTCAGACTTGGTTGTGATTCATACATCTTTGAAATATACCTAAGCTTTCTAATTTTAACTCTATTCCCATTATCAAAATTGTACTGGTACAGTTAGGCCTTCATTGACATATTTTTAAAAATGGAACTAGCATTTTCTCCCAAACATGCAGTGGGGTTTATCCATGCAAAATTTCATATTTTTCATTCTTTTTCATGTTAATTTTAAGGTTAAATGTTAACCTAAAGCTTACATTAACAATCCTCCATCAGCGTCTCCTACCAACAAACTTCTTCCTCAATCACTATTCAGTGGTGCCAGCCTACATAACTGCTAGAAGAAGTAGGCCGCTATGTCGCTCAGTAATTATTTACTATATTATCCTCTGATTGACTGACAAAACTTCCTCATTTTTATATAAGCCTTAAAGCTGGTAATTGCGATCCTGTATCAAAATAGAGAAGGAATAAAATGATATTTAATGTTACCATCTGCTTGGGTAGCTCACCAAATAATTCAGTGGAAAGGTCTACCTTCTGCCTCTCTCTCTTTTGAAACTCATCATGTGTGTAACTGTAGTTGACTAGAAGTCTCATGATTGGCTGGTATTTTTTAAGAATATAGCACAATCTTTATTCTAGGTGTCAAAGGCCACAAGACATTATTTGTATTTCACAAGTTTAAAAACAATGCACGTGTTCTAAAATGGGGTCCTTTTCTTTTATGCTAAGACGTCTGAGGGAATCTCGTAGGCATCCATAGCCATTTCCAGATGAGTGTTCTGTTATATGACCTGCATGTCTGCGTGAACTAATTAAGTATTCATCAAGCCCACGACTGATTGGATGATTTATGCTAGAGGCAGGGAAAAAAAATGTGAAGAGCTAGAGTGCTCACAGAGCTGGTAGAAAACTTCATTCACTGCCATTTATCAGTGCAAGGTTATTGTGTTCAACTCATAAAGTAGACGACCTCATCAAAGGCTTCATAGGTAGATTCAAGATATCCATCAACAATTTTCCTTGGTCTTCAAATATATGAGTGATGTTCAGGTGGGGAGGGGGTGGCACCTGACCTCCTTGTCTATCTGTGGTCTAGTGCTTTAGTGAACTGCAGCGGACAAAGGAGCCCTTTGTCATTTGTGGTGGTGGCAGCCATTGGGATGTTGAGTAAGGAAAAGCAGGAGGAAATCAGGACAGGACAAGCCATGACATGGTAGAAAGGTAAATCAACCCTTTGTAGATATTAAACTGGAGACTGGCAAACAGTGGGCTTACTTGAAAGTTGATCAATGGGGTTTTCTATGGGATCACAGAGTATAGCCGTACAGGATATTGCACAGGAAACTGTCATTTCCCGGCCAAATCACCTACTAGTTTCATCTTGTATTACCCTCTTATCTCATTAGAATATGTTAATTGTGTGTGTGTGTTTGTGTGTGTGTGTTTGGGGGTATAAGTGCATATGGCATGTACAAATTTGAGTTATGAGATAACATATTTTATAGCTGGGTAACATAACGGTGCAGTGGTTATCACTGTTGCCTCACCCTTCTGGGACCAACGTTTGAGTCTCCACCTTGGCTCCATGTGTATGTAGTTGGCTTGTTCTCCCCGTGTCATCATGGAATTTCCTCTGGGTAGTCCGGTTACCCCCCACACTCCATAAACATGCTAAGATGAATTGGAGATGCCCGTAGGTGTGACTGTGGGACCATACCCTGTGAAGGGTTGGCACCACATCCTGGGTTGTTCCCCGCCTTGCATAACACAGCTTCTAGGATTGTCTCTGAACCCCCATGACTCTCAATAGGACAAGTGGCTACAGAAGGTGAATGGATGGATATATTTTAAAGATGGCATACACAATGCATCATATAGAAGACCATTATAGGCCCCAGGCAATTGCAGTTGAAGTGCACAATATAAAAAAGTGAACAATATAAATAACATGTTGGAAGACTGAGGACAAAGATAACACTATTGTATGCAGAGAATGTGAACTGGATGATTAATATTATCATTTACAGTATGTACTTCAAATCAGCTTCTATTAAGAGAAGTTTACGACTTTATTGTAGTGCTCTTCTCACTAACTACGTTATGAAACAATTTAGGTTGCACTTCTGTTTGAATACACAATATATAACACTCCCCGACGACTCGAAAGTGAATCTTTACCACTATATACCACATTGGAAAGGTAACCCCATATTTCAATCAAAACTTAAAACACACACACACACTGCCATCAAGTTTCTGAAAGTAATTTGATCACACACATCAGAATGTAATATACATACAAGCATATCTTATATTATAAGAAATACTATTTGCCTTCTCTTATGTGTCTTTCCCCTTTTTCTTGGAGTAAGGGTACTTTCACTGAAAGCCCATGAAAGCTTGGGCATTATTACAGTACAAATCCCCTGTACTTCTTTTCCTGGTCTAAGGTCTGTGAAACCTTTGTTGGGCCATTAAATTCTTTTCGAGACACACTATCATTGAAATTAAAGAGCAGAAAATGCTCTATGGCAATGCCCTTTCTTCAGTGCTACATTTTTCTAATGTCAATCACAAGTATATTAATACTTTGGACTTGTGTTCTGTATCGATCCCATTATTGTGAAGCTTCAAAGACTACAATGACAAGACCTGGCCATTAGTGGGTTCTGTTGCCACTATTAATGTTTCAGAATGTTTTTTTCATGACAATGAAAGTCCATTTGGACTTTTATTTTCAAAGACCAGAAAGATAATATCTTTGTACTGCTATGTTTAAATAGATTTTTAGTAAAAACCAATTACTTGTTTAAAAGTAACACACAAGAACCAAATTCAATTAGCGTAACTCTTGATCATATTAGTACAATATTTGGATTGGAATTTTGTAAATGTTCACTGTGGAGTTTTAGCAAAGACTGGTTCTTTATTAAGCTTTTTGTCTGACCAAAAGTAATCCATTTTGCTCCCTTTTCCGTCCTTTTTGTACACCTATAATCACATAACCACCTTCTTGATGATCACTTCTCAAACGTTAACTAAGAGAAGCTCACTGGCTCGGCTCTCAGGGTACATAAGGCGAATTCAACCACCTAGTTTCACTCCATAATGTCAGATAATTATGCATCTTAGTTTTGTAGTTTGGAGGGAAATAGACCCTCACGTTCCACAATTTGGTTGGTGGTGAGAGGATTTTCTAGAATAATGGTATTTCACCTGCATGTGTGTGTGTGTGTGTGTGTTGGGTGAGCTATGTGGCTACATAATGTAGCAATGAATACATAGTAACTGCCAAAAATATATATTGAAGAGACATTCCTATAAAACAAACCACATTTATTTCATCTATTTTTGACATGGATATAGAATGCCGTGCTTTTTGATGATTTTCTACTTGTATTTTTGGATCATTCATTAGGAACCATGTTATTATCTTAGGCTTAATTTCAATCCTTACATGCAGAGGAAATATCTTCCAGAACCAGGAAGAGATCCAGGGCTTAAATACACTGTATCCAGATCTGAAGGAACAGAGCATGTAAAGGGGAAGAAATTTTCCACATATTCCCAAAAAGCCCAGAGAATTTTGCTTCTGTAATTCTGATCTGTCTATGAAGAGTAAAATCACTGTGATCTGAAAATTCTTTGTGTTCTAATGCCAGTATTACTACGTACTATCTACTACCTACTATTACCAGGTAGCAATAATCTTAAACAATAAAGCATGCCAATAGTGGCTGATGCAGGGTCTCCAGATATCTTGATTAAGTTGTTCTAGAACAATGTAATTGTCATCACCTCTTTCATTTCTGAGTATTATTAAACAGAGAAAATCCATATATAAAGAAAGGTAACAAATGCTCCTTCTGTCTCAGTAATGTTTCTCCCCTGATTTTCATGTTTTTATATTGAAGTCTGAGTAACAGAGATAATTTAAATAGCCACTGAGCGTTGTTCCCATCACAAAGAAAATGCAACACAGCTGTAACTCCTTTTCAGGTAGTTAGAGTGTATCAACAAAAATTATAAACATTTATTACACAAATGCAAAAGGCATTTTTTTTAGAACTCCACATGATATAATGACAATGATATAAATCATCATAATATCAGTTTAGCCCTGACGTCTTGCCATCAGCATGGTAAGTACTGGCAGCAGCAAATACACACAATTATAATTGTCATTTCCTAGCAAACCATGTGATACGACCGCATACATTAATATTCTTAGGCCTGGTCTCCCTAATGTAGTTTGTAGTCTTTCTGTACAAAAGGTACTGACATTTCGCAGCAGTTATGAATAAACAAGTATAGCAGGAAAAAGGACAGTTTTTCTAGTACACAGTTGCTTGTACTTATACTTATGGCTATTTTTGTGATATACAGTATGTGACATTGGATTGCCAGCCCCTCCCTATCCCTCATTCTCAATCATTCAGAAACAGGAATTCAAAGTAATCTTCTTTAAGTTGTCTTGACTGGAAGGCATCATTTTCAATAGTGCTGCTAGCTCACTAAATATGAATCCCCAGAACTGCGATTTGTGCTTCAGGTGACCGACTTGGGCAAAGTCACATAAAACTAGAGATTGCACCGATCCGCCGATACCCGCAAAAAATGCTTGATTGGATATCGGGGGTGGAGGAGTAGGAGACCAATCCAAATTTCCATGAAATTTCGCGTAAAATATCGCGAAAGTGCTTGTAGCCTTAGTGTGACCATAAACAAGATACCAATGTATGTTCTGCTCCATAAACAGTCAGCTATCCATCCATTGTTGCCTTATACAGTATTAAATAGGGTAGCGTGATTCTGGGTAAAACATGAATTTCAATTTTTCAATTTCAGAATCGAGGCTGTGATGTCCAACCCCACATCGAATCGTATTTCTTTCCACAACCCAACACTCGTTTTTATTGTCTTCTTCCCCTGTGCTGACACCAAAATGGATTTTTTTTTGTTTGTTTTTGTTGCTCCAAACTGCATTTTTTGAACCCCTCTCATTTGCCATCTCCTGATTCCGAAAGTTCCTGTTCTTTTTTAACGTCCTCGTGACACGTAATTCTGTAAACTGTTCCACTCAGTCTTGCAGCATTTTTTGCCGAGAGGTATTCAGTATTAATGCAAACATGAAAACGTACAAAGGATTTTACTTGTATGTTTTAACGTTAAGCTATTTGAAGCTGTTCACACCTGTTAAATAATAAGAAGGGGGGATTTCAAGTACAATCTTTTCTTGCAAATCTTAACAAACCAAGGTCACTTAATTAAGGCTAATCAGTGGTTTTGCTTAATGACACAAGACTCCTGAACTACACGTTCTACAATGAAAACAAAAATAAACTAATGCTTACCATATACTAATCAGTTAAATGTGTGTTACAATGAAATGTTTCTGTTTTATTCCATTCATTTTTGTATGTAGTGACTGAATGTAAGAGCACAAAAATAATACAGTTATGATACTGAATCAATCAGAAAGATAACTAATTAAGAAATAGATCTTTCTTACACTCAGACCATTCTTGACGTATTCATTAAAAATGTATTGTGACCAAAGGTTAATTCTAGTTACAATGAAAAGGTACTATAACAATACATTTCACAATGACGCAGCTAAATTTTAACCAGTAATAAATGCAGAATTCTGTAAAAATGTAAAACTTTGCAGTCCATTTCACATCTTTACCCAGGAACTTAGAGCTGGTATGCAATAAATAAGTAATAAAAACATATATACATACACACGTAGCCTGATAGACAGACGGACTGACTGACTGACTGACTGACAGGCAGGCAGATAGATAGATAGATAGATAGATAGATAGATAGATAGATGGATAGATAGATAGGCAGAGCATTTTCTAGTCAAAATTGTGCATGCTTTCATTAAAAGTCTTTCTTTATCTCTGCCATCTTGTTTTATGTTGTTAAGGGAGTAGTCAAATGCAGTAAATGGCTTTCTTGTATGAAGCCATATCTCGGAATGATTAAAGGTAGTTGTTTGAAATTTTTCCTTAAAAAAAAAAGGGAAAAGAGAAAAAAAAGCAATATAGATAATGCTGCTTTAAAAAATAAGAGGAGCCAGAACAGGAGGATGAAGCAAAGGAGTCTCAGAGAAAGGACAGTACTCAAAGCTCTATTAAAAGCAGCATGCTTGTTAAAACCTGTAAAAAGACAGGAAATCATCGAGTGAAATGAAGCTTCTTTGCCAATAATTGAATAGAAACTGCACACCTTCAAGTTCTTTGTACTTCTCAGGACCAGTTGTTCCATCTCTGGCTATTGAGCAGGGTACATTAGTGATCAGCCATGAAAAAAAGAGAGCGAGACGTTTACAAAACTCGAGAAAGCTCATTTTGTGCCTGTTGTTGGCAACTCCTTTCACTGCTTTATTCTCCAACTGCTGGGGCAGTTTTAAATGACTCTATCTCAACCTTTTCACTCAAACATTAATTTCTCTTTCTTTCCTTTGGTTCAGCAGTGAGGAATTAATCAAGGCTGTATTTGATTTAAAAAATCTGCACTTTTAACCATTTGAAATTCACTGTACTATTTTACCTGGTCTGGATGCCAACTTGCTTTTTCCTGCATAGGATTGGCAATATTTTTGCTGCAGTGGGCTGTAGATTCACCAATCTTGTCTTATAGGCAATACTACTCTTTCTGGATAAATTATGCCGAATTTAGCATGACCATTGACACTCAATTGTCAATGAAAGTTTTTGGATTATGCATCATATGCATTTTGATATTACAATGTAAGATGCATCTTTGTGGCTGCTCAGTCAGAAGTCTGACTGTGATTCTCTATATACTGTTTTTCAGGTTACCTATTGCATCATGTTTGGTTAATATATCACAAATTTTAGACAAGCAAGACAAGTTTCAAGTCACTCAAGATGTTGCCACAAGCAGTGTGTTAATAAGATTTTCATTTGAACTGCTGCCACACATCCCGTATTTAGTATTGTATTAAGTATAGTAAAATTTAATGGTTTGGGCTTTTGCCTAATGTTAATGTCAACGATGACAAAGTTACAGCGGTGGTGGGGGCTGAGGATGATGGGAGGGGTTGGTGTAGCTGGGCTCCCCCCTGTCATCCACGCAAGAAAACATGATTCTGACAGCTATTTGCAAGGTTAATGCAGTAGAAAACAACATCCATCTTTCAAACAGTTTCATTAGCCTCATCTTTCTGACCTCACCACATAATGTTGTCAAAATGTGACACACATCAGACTATCGGGAGTGTGGAAATCAATAAATATGCAATGTCGCTGTGCAGACTGCTGCTGGCGTGGCTGCGAATAAAATGCCATCTAGCACACCGCCGGGCTGCTGTCATTCGTCACCAATCTTTTAATAAATGGACAGGCTAAAGGCGAGAGCTATCAATAATAATAATAGAACGTATGGGTAATGATGAATTAGACCGCAGCTTTTATTGGCCAGGGCTTGATGCATTGCTGTTCTAAACGAACGGGCCCTAGACAAACACGCTGAATCTGGGGATTACATTAGTTAAACAAATCCATCGCTGAATCAATACGCTACTGCAGTTGTAGCGGGTTTCCATTCCATGGCACAATCGGTAATTTTACAGTTTACCAGGAACAAGAAGAAGAACATAAAATAACGGTGAGGTGATTTTGAAAAAGCTGCCCAGCTTTAGCCTATATTCATTATTATTTATTGATGTACAAGGTATTTTGTAGATATGTAACATTACACCCAGAAATACTTATATACATGCATGCATCACTTAACGTCTGGGTTACATTCTGTCCAATTGGACATTAGGTAACTTGGACGCTATGCAAACATCATGTATGTATGTATGTATGTATACAACTCTAAACACTATACTGGACCTATACTGTATCCATGCTGCCTAAATAGCCAAGATACTTTACACTAGTACGTACAGTACTGTAGTAATGTATACTGCACTGTAATAAAACTGATAAATAATACATGCACACTGCATAAGTACTCCAAAAGAGCAAGAGTACACATTAAAATAATGATAAAAAGTACAGTAAAGTAAATACGGAAATTCTTAACATTTTTTTGAACGCTATGCATATAAGTTATATATGTACTGTACCATTATGGCACTGGCAGCAGCACAATCACTTTGTTTACGCTAGCTACATATGGTGCACTATAGCCGCTTATGTTTGGTGTCTGTTAGCGATTTTTCGTTTTTCAGGGTTGTTTGGTGACGCTCATTAATATTCATGAGAAAAGCTACCTGATTCGCCAATGGACTCTATCTACAGCATTCACTGGCCAGTCAGGCAGCATTTCCCTCATGAAGATAAATGAGTTTTCCCATACCACCCAGATTAATGAAAATTCACGTCCTGATAGCCAATCAAGATTTTCAACTCTAGTTTAACCTTATATGTGATCGGATGTATACTGTATGCAGTATGTAAGGACATTAAGCAAAGCATAACTGTAGTTGAATATACACATGCTGACTTAAAAAGTGTTTTTTTAATAGTCTAGAGAAATTAAGTAGGCGTGTAGATGCTATATCCATGAGGTCACTCGAAACCCTAAATTAGATTCAGAAATCATTTATGCAATGTGTGAAGGAAATGCAGCCTTTTGGAACAGAATTAAATGACTCAAGAAGATTACATTAACTTGACATAAAATGTTTTTTGTGTACTGATGTAAATTCTTTGCAAATTGGAGTCGGGGTTGTATAACAGTCGAAAAAATATTGAGGTAACACTTTGAGCTGGAAAGCGGATACACAGCTAATACATCTGAAAACTTGGCATCCACTAATTTATGGTGATGTGATGTTTTCCAGACCCTGTTTCTCAAAGTCATCAGGTTTTCTTTCTGATGTCTAGATAGCCTTGCCTCTAAACGCTGTGGTGCAGTGATACATCAAATATAAAGTTAAGCACACTGATCTACCACATTAAAGACAAGTGCCAGAATGACTACATTAGTTAAAAAGGAGAAGAAGGTACTGTCAGACTTTCACTTTATAATTTGGCCAATACCCGAATTAAAGAGCTGTGTGACACCATTCTGAATAACTAGAGTGCTAATCTCACTATAATGTCAACTACTTATAAAGAATATTCAAATAATTCCTTTCAAATAGCTGCACACAATGAGCATAATTTCAATGGAAGGACATTTGAAAGTGGGTGAATCGATGTAATGCAGATATAAAACTGCTAAAAGCCATATTTTGAGTTGTTCAGAGACTAGCTAATGGCTTCTTTATCATATAGACGCTGTCTAGTTCATTGGTCTAAAGCATTATTTTCCAGCATGTGTCGCAAATGATTGCACCGTATGATAATAAACAATACTGTAAACATGTATTAATAAATCATGTCCTAAATGAAAGGAAATGACATATAAATAATAATAATCAAATGAGATAAAACATAAAGTGTTTAAAAATTAGCCAGAGAATGAAGCAACAGAAATGGAAAATGGAAAAAAAAAGTCTTGAAAGCTTGAATGCTCTCACTGTGAATCCCCTCTTGAATTGTTGCATTTTGGAGATAAATGGAATTGTACATTAATGTGTGAATGTCTCTGACTTGGGGAGATGCACTTTTTTAAATAGAAGACCATTCAGCTCTGAAGCGAGAGCATTGCTGTGCTTTCAGCAAAAAAGGCCTCTTCTGGACCTCTTGATCAATCTCTGACCTTTAAGTACATCACCATCTCATAAATAGAAGGTGTGCTAACAGAGACTTCAAAAGGAAACAGGGGTCCTGATAATTCAAAAATGGAACTAGGTGGAGTGGCTCCGGTGGGGAGTTTATAAAAGTGGCCTTGTTCTCAGTACACCTTCTATCTGCTGCACAACAGCCAGTTAGGGTAATAGCTGAGGAAAAAGCATAATTAGGGGTAATCATTGACTGGGAAAGAGCTAGTGATCATTACTGTATAACAGATTGGACTGTTCCCTGTTGAAAACACGGTGACTGGCTCGGGTGCAGACAGCAGGTAAGCAGTGGGAAATTATCCTGTAACCTTAAACCTCAACAATCACGCCCCCCCCCCCCCCCCCCCCTTTTTCTCCTGTCCCCCCTCCTTCTAACTGTCATGAAGGAAACAACTGAGTAAAACTCAGCGTTCTATGTAATAAGGAAATGCACTGTTCATTGTCACACTTCAATTGTAATGTATTTAGTAGGAGACACAACCAATTATAACAGCTGTATTATTGTCACAAATGCTTTCCATACATCTGGCTTTGGTTTAGGGTCTTGTTAGGGTTAAGTAAAACATTAAACAAAAGTATCTCATTATACGTTAATATTATATGAATGCTTATTTGATTAAAAAATTATTTATGATAACTTAAATATAAACCACCTCAAATCAAGCATCGCGCAAACAGTTCTACATTGCAATGCTGTGCATTCATTTAAGAGGGTTTGTTAAAACTAATCTTTTATAATCTAAAATAATTGCAAAAAATTATGAGAGACGCTGCACTTACATTATCGATTTTTTGCTAAAATCCTTTTTTCAGTAAACAGTCCCAAACCACATTCATTAAACAGAAGTGCTTCAAGCTCTGCTGGGAAATTCAATTTTACCATTACCATGAATTACACTGATTATCAGTCATTATTTCTCTTGGCCAAACAGTGAATTTCAGTCTCTCGTTGTTGTCACTAAGCACAGAAGAATGTCTCCATATATTTTTTTCTCCACATGCACAGTGGCTCCCTCCTTGGTCGTCCTTATAAGCATCTCCCACAGTAACGTAGGGTGGGGTGCCGTCACATTAACGTATCATGATAGATAGAACAGATTTCTGACACGCTACGCTAACAGTTTAAGGAGATTGATTACATTCTGATTTTAGCATGACATCATAAAATAACAAACCAAACCAATAATAACCAAAAACAAAAATCCCGCCCTGGGTCCATTTTGTCTGAAAGTTTAGTGAAGGGGTGAGTATTGATGACAGCAGCACAAGGACTTGCCTTCATTCTTTCAAAACACACAATTAGCATCATTCTTCACAAGGAGCAAGAACAAGATATTTTTTCTGCCAAATGTGCTTAAAAGAAGCCCTTTTACACTTTAAGCACACTTTAGGGACTTGATTCATGACACCTGGCTGCAGTCTCATGCACGCTTCCACGATGGCCCTGTCAATCAGTGATGAAGCTTGCAGTTTCCCAGCTGTTAGCCCTTGTGTTCTACATCCCGACAATAGACAGATGGATTCAAGCACCTCCCCTGATAGTTCTTACTTACTACAGTGAAAGCAGGACAATTAACACTATTATGGAGCACAATAGTACGACAGATTTCTCAGAAAGTCTGAACACATTTTTTCTTGTTCTGCTCTCCATACTTTGCTCCCTGGAAAATTATGCCTATGCAAAATTTAATCTAGCAGTCAGTATATTTTACACTTTGAGAGTCAAAGAAAAAACATGCAACATTGAGCAGCAAAATGTAAAGCTATCGATCTGGGTTCTACGTTATGAATGAAACAAGACCATAATTGCATCAGTTGTACTAAAACAGCTGATCAATCAAGTATATTCTTGTCTGCTTACACCTGTCTGTAACTGAATATACTGCATCTCTATAAACAACTGACTGGCAAAGACAGTTTTAGGAAGGAGCATAACAAGCCCATTACAATCAGTAACCCTATAATCAGTTAATTAATCCTTTTTGGTCTGTGGATAAAAATTTATTTGAAAAGAATGACTAGAATTGATTGTGTTGGTTGACAAACATGTTTATTTAAAGCATACAATTGGATATTTACTTGGAAGAATTGATATTACTTTGCTCCAGGCTGCAATAAGTATAAAATATTTATATAAAATATGTTGGCCTGAAGTCTATGTAAAGATTGTGCCATCTGAATTAAGGTGTTACTGGAAAAAATGTATCGCGATAACACTTGTTTGAAGGTGTGTATCACAGGATTCTTTAAATTGTTCCATAATTATAATAAATAATTATAATAATATATTAGATTATATGTTATTAGGACCTTGGGTCAGATGATTGCAGGAGTGAGATAGCTCATGTCATATTCAGCAGTAGGCTTCCTGAGAGCATCCTCAAGGTACCAATCCAGCAATGTCACTTAAGATCCACAAGATCCATGAGATGACAGTAGCTTTTTAGACAGGCCACAATGGTGTCACCGTGAGCCATTCTGTTTAAATGAAAGCCCTCATGATATTATTCCTTCTTAACCTAAAAGCCAAAGAACACAAGAACAGCAGTGCAGGGTGCCCTGAAAAGATAAATGAGAACTTTGTTTTTATTAGAACTGTTAAAATAGCAGGTGCAGTGAAAAAAAAGGAAAGGAAATACTAGTACTCTGCATAGAAGATATTTCCAGAGAGCTACTGGATATTTTATATAGTGTAAAATCCTTTAAATGAAATGATCATTAAAAAAATCACTAAATAAAATAATTACAAAATATCAAAAATGTAATGTTACTTATGGACTCCCTGCATAAGCAGCTGAAAACATTTCTATTTTTGTTTATTTTCCAAGAGAACTACCAATAACATTAGTCAATGAAGTATGTTGTAATGGATATATGGTTCTGTCATCTTCACAGCTTAATCTTCCTTCCAGGTATTCTGCAGATAGGTAACGTGAGCCTCAAAGATCTGTCGCATTAGTTCTGCTTAGCTAACCGTGAATACTAATTGCAGGAAGGACAAACTGCTCCCCCTTGCCCTGTGGCTATGGACACATTAAATAACATGGGAAGTTCTGTAGCCACAGAGGACAAGCAAAGGCATCGCTGTAAAGGCCTTTTGCTGAATTGCTATAGGGGCTAAACAGTGAATGTTTGAATGAGCTTAGGTAAGTGCTGTCTGTCCTAAGACACAGTGACAGAATGCAGAACCAACCTGCCTCTCGACATCTCGACGGGTCTAATCCCCGCAGTGCAGAAAGTTTTATCAGAATTGTCAGAATTATGTGAACATAAGCATTTATTCATTGAGTTTTTTCATTTTCATTCCATTTACATTATAAACAGAGTCATGGTTATCTTGGATCCCATCCTAGGATGCACTGGAAATGACACTGGAAAGCACATTTTTTCACAGGACACACATAAGCAAACAAACAAACACACACTGATGCTCTGGTTTGTTTCACACCTCTGAAGTCTATTTTGAATATTTTGAGTCAAACATTAATACTTATTGTTGTATTGAAATAATACTCTTAAAAATATTTAATTTTTAGTAACTGAATGTAATATTATGTACGTTTGTGTGAATATTAATATATTCCTGAGATCCTGGCCTGAAGAAACTTTTAGAAGATTCTAGACTCCAGTACCTTCCTCATACCCACTTCATGAATTGTTAGGGGTTACTAAGATTTCTTCATATGCAAAAGATTTTTCTTTGTGTCTCTGTATCCCATGATAGAATACACTCACAATTGCAAAGTAATGAATGAATCACTGTATTTAAACATATTATTAGTTTTAACAAATAGCAACAGTGGGTATCAATTTCACAGCACATTTGAGTCATTCCGTGTTTTGAATGTGAAACAGAAGATAGGGTATGTCATCTGGAAGTCTTTCCTCAGAATCCATTCAAAAACTTCAACAGTAACTAAGAACTAGGTCACTGTCATGTACTGCCGGAGTGAGACACGCCCCTCTGCTGCCTTCAGGCGATTGCACCTGAGAGCTGTCTTGTTAGGATAACTGCATTTAGATGTGGACCATTTTGAAGACTATTAAAGTAGTTCTGTGGAGAGGAAGCAATTACTGATTAGAGAAGACTCCTGTTGAGCTGTCGTCAACAATGAATTTGTGTAACACTTTTGAGAGTTTTCACCTTAACAGATTTTTTTTTGTGAGCTGTAAAAAAGACTAATAAAAGATTGGCATTCTAATTTCTTTGTTTCATTGGATGGGCAGTGCTGGAAATCGTTCATTGCTAATTGGACACTAGAAAAGTTTTTATTATCGGCCCAAGTTAGTTAAGATCTTAACTGACAATAGAAAATAAACAATCCACAATGACAGTATTAAGCTAGTCTGAGCATTGAGGTAGCTCACTAGATAACAACAGCTAATTGCACGTATTTTTTATTTTCTCGGAATATGCTCTATTTTGTTCATTGTAGTACAAGAACCAATCAATTTAGAATAAAACTCCTCCTCTGCTATCCACATATGCTCAGTGATGATACGTTGCATGACACACAAGGGTAGTGATAGCTGTTACAATGCAAATAAATGGAACAGAGATGTAAATGGGGAAGAAAACACGATGTAACACACAGTTAAAGACCACAGCAGAGTCTAAGGTAACTCCCAGCCATTAAGGCGGTTATCTGTCCATGCAGAGCCATTGGCCATTGGTCGTAGATTTGTCCTTTTGGCCAGTAATCCCTTCCTATATTGCCTGCAGCTACCAAACTATCACATGACAACTGTACGAGCAGCTTCTATTTTCCTGCAGTGGAGATTTATTGTAATGATAAGATAGCTTTACAAAAGTGAGTATCATTGTTTTGTGAGCTTTCCACAGGGTTCTCTTTGATCATTGGCCTCTGACCTGTTTGGTTAAGCCTCCTACATAACTACTTCCAACATGATACCCGACTACCCAATAGGTCATTTCTTCAGCAGCATCATTAGTTTTACACTCGTTTAACACACGTATCTTCTCCTCATGGCACTTTCTCATTCTTGGTGTCATTTACTATTTCCTTCCATTTGATGTTTCACAGAGATTGACAAAAATATTTACAGCAGACTAAAAATCGCATAATTTTTGATAAAATGAATCACGTAACATAAGCAAGCCCTTGACATACTGTGCCTCTGTAGCAGAGCTGACTTTCAAATTTCCCAAAATCTTTGAAAGATAAGGAGAACAGAAAATGAACTACGAGTGTACTTTTGAAAATCAGATAAAAGGGAAAAAGCAAATTGGTACCATCACTGTATTTTTGCCATTCAACCTCAGAAAATACACAGTTGGAAAACAATATTTTGTGCATTTTAATTTGTGTGGATTGTGACACGTCAGGAACTCTGGGAAATGTGCGGGGGGTTTGTTTGGGTTGGTAGCCAACCTCTTTGTAAGTGTCTGGACTCTGTCTGGAAGACACAGTAGAAAGAGCCCTACACAGAGATCCCTGCCCACTCCAGGCTGTGGCTTGGCCCCTCGCCCCAGACGATGAATAGAACAGGTGCCACAACTAAAGCCATTTTCCTGCTGCTGGAAGAGAACATAGCACCATCAGAAAAAGTGCTATCAAACAAATGCAGCATTTAACAAAGTCAGAGTGTTTAATGCAGCCCAACTCAAAAGGCTGTAATTATCATCTCTGAGTGTGCAAACCTTAACAAAAACAAGACTTAAAGTAATTGAATACATTTTGAGTTAAAACAGATGCTTTTAAATTTAAACAGTAATTTTCACATATTATAACTCATGCATATTCAAATTAGGTACCAAGTGTCAGTTTGTGCTGTATTACGCACACAGAATGGGTTGTTTATGTCCCTCCTGCTTAATAAATTGCTTTATTATGTGCAAGATTGTGTGCAGGATCTTCAAAATTGTTACTTTTCATTATTACTTGTAAAGTCAAATATTAAATAGTACAGATAAAATATATCTTATTCAACATATGATCTACAACTTGATATGCTTCAGCAAGGTTTACTGAAATGTTTAAAACATTAGTATTTGTGTGTGTGTGTGCGTGTGTGTGTGTGTGTGTTTGTTTGTGTGTGTGTGTGTGTGTGTCAAAGCATCATTTTATACGTTTTGGAGGAACTCAAGTCATTATACTTAAAAATGACTAAGGCATCACACGTAATATGTATAATTAATGGATATTACACCCGATCTTATTTACACCGTGCCCACTAAACTTAGCTAATATCCTAGTGACATAAGATCAAGCCCCTCATTGTTCTGCTACATTCAACTATATTGTAGCATTGTGGAACCAAACCTTGCACTCTCTTACTGGCTTCCCAGTTAAGAAAAGGTTGTTTGGCCCATAAGAATAGCCAGTACTCTTTGGCCCTAAGCCTAACTAATTAGTTTTGAATGTAACTACAATTCTTTTGAAGAGATGTTCACCCACTAGGAAGATCCCTTTAAAAGCATCCTGGGGGCAGAAGTAAGACTGCAATGAGCTGCACGGTGGTTAGGGAGGGGCTCAGGTTACCCCAGGCTGCCACGAGCCATGATCTACTGGACAGCCAGTCTCCAGCCCCCAGTTCCAGCAGCAAACCAGCACTGCTGGATAGGAGTTGCTGACACCGCCGCAGAGAATGTGCCCTGCTCATGAAACTCAACACGCAACTAATGGTTACAAATGTGTTTTCAAAGAGAAAATGCATCTCCCAGTACACTATGTGCTGACTGACTGGATGTTCCCTGTCAAATGCATTTGTATATATGTGGATATATAGGAAGGTGGAATTTTATGGAGATTATTTATTGTTATTCACATTAAAAGAAGACATTGCAATTCTTAAGGCCTGGCCTCCACACAATGCAATTACCACATTCTCGGTAGCAAGTAATTTTTAAAAATGCTTCACTGCAGACCACTTTGTGCTAAAATTCCATTCCACCTGCTACAGGTTTGTCCTTTTTGTTTCTAAATTCCCAATGTACATATGAACGTGAAAAAGTGAAATATAAACAAAACACAAGGCCAGGTCCTGAATAATAATTCAAAATCATAATTCAAATTATGCAATAATTCAATAATATCATAATTCAAATTATGTAAGATAGTGAGCAGGTAGGTAGAAGAGAAACACATTGTTTCACTTGAAAATGCCTGGGTCCCCACTCACAACTCAGAATCAGTCACACAAACAAATACTCTGTTTTTTTTTAGAATCACAGCAATCAAGAATACAATGTAGCAGTTATAATACAAACATATTCTTGTCTCAAAGCTATTGCAACTTCTGCTATTGATGATTTAATGTTCAGCTTTGAAGAAGTACATCAGAAGCCTCGGGACAAGGTATGTTTACATGAAATTGTTGCAAATGCCTTGGCGTGTTTTACAGAGTGAAATTTCAAACCACATTAAATTAACATGCTGCTTATTTCACCTCAGACAAATTGCATTACTTTCATGCTGAGCAATCAGGACTGTCTAATTAGTTATCCCTTGGTAGACCCTAAGACGCATAGCTGCAGGGAGTCCAGTCAGTAAGTAGTTTTAGTCTGAAGTGAAAGATAATCTTTCCGTGAACCCATCACTGAAAGACACTTAATCTCTTAAAGAAAAGCTAAAACACCCCTGTGTCCTCTCAGGTGAAAATGTGCCACAGACAGATTTTACACTTGTGGTCAAAAGATTGTATAATTCCAGAACTTTAATGCAAAACAGGCAACCTGCAAAACAGTTATTTATGTACTGAATTCAACATGTCATGGGCTGGATAGGTTGAGCTAAGATGCATGATAGACTTACAAAAGTTTGCTGTCCTGTAGTATAAAAGTCACAAAGTAAAGACACTGTTGATTTCATTATATAACGTATAATATTGATTAAAATTCACACGGGTTGGTCTTATATACTATATGAAAATATTCTGCAGTATCAAATATATCACCTGTATTATAATTTTACTTAAGACATTATGATAGCTTTTGACTTTAGATTATACTAGTTTTGAATTCGCGTTAATGGACAAAATGCTATTTATATTTACAGATTAAGCTACAATGGTTTGCAAAACGGTATTCATACTCTATGAAGTGTACTGGATAGTGGGAGGGTGTCAGCCAGCTACTATAATGGAAATGGTATTCTGACACTGAGAAATTCCTACTAAGGTCACAGCAGCACTCAGGGCAAACATAAACCACTTTTTGTGGTTTGAGTAAATGTGCATCATAGCATGGGAGAGCATAACGTAGCCCATTCTAATTGTCCTGTAACAGGCTCTTCTAGAGCCAAATTGTCTGCCACACTTTAGGGCTGAAAATGAGACCCTGAGCGCCCGCCTCTCTGCAGCTGCGGTTTGCTGTTTGCTGGGTATTTTAAAGAATATCAAGCCCGGCCATTTTGAACAGTGTTCAAATTTATCTTTACTTTGAAACAAAATATGATCATTTAAACTAAATATGGCAAGCCATTTCCAGACAAAAATCTAGAGCAACCATTTCTGATATTTCAACTCCAGCTCTTTATAATGTCCAGATTAGATTAAAATATCTCTCTCTCTCTCTCTCTCTCTCTATATATATATATATATATATTTTTTTTTTTTTTCCCAGAATATAATAAAAAGGTCCAACACAAAGCAAGTTCTTGTCATGTTTTTATTTCTGTCCTATAAACATTGCATCTTTACTTTAAAGGCAAATAAATAAATAAATAAATCGACCCACTTTCCCCTGTGAATGCAGTTAATGACTGTGCTGCTAAAAACAGTGATATTTTCTCAACAGCAGCTTTCCAGATCATTTTAATGCAAACGTCACAGTTCTAATGCTTTGCCGAAAACTTAATTTTCTAATTTGTAGGAAGACAAGATGGCAGGAAACAAGGCAATTTGCCATTCAGCGCACAACAAAACCTCAGCCTCTCTCTCCCTAGCTTATGAGTGGTAATTATCCCTAAAAAGGATGCCATTTTATATTAAGATGAAGCTGCATCAAAATGAGAGAGGCTGCCTCATTACAAGTAATTATCAGAGAATTAGAAACATCATTTAACTAAACGAGAAAATAATGTCCAGGATATTGAAGAAGCTGCCTGCACTTCTGCCGACTGCTGCAAGTCCCATTACAAAAATTGTAGCTCTTTAATAGAATAATTGCGAGCTTTATCTTCTCTGGGTCTTATTGTGAAGTGCTCAGAAGTGGGGAGAAAGGGAAGACTTTAAACAACTGAAAACAACTGTCGCAAAAGTGCTTAGACATTTGTACATAGAAGCCCAGTCGCATCCCCTCTTACAGTGGGAAGAGAAGAGATAGCCACGAGTCTCAAAAGGAAAATGTGTATTAATTACTCCTCCAAACAGAGATGACAGTCATTAAGTCTGTGAATTAGTATTGTGGTGAACGTAAGCATATAATATATCATGGAAAAGTGCTAAAATGTATTCACATGCAGATGAAACATTGTATCTTGGCATTTTATCTTACTTCAATGAAATTCATAGCTACTTTTAGTGGTGGTTGCATTTCAGTAAACACTGCAAAGCAAATACAAAAGCTATAGCAATAAATGATAAATAATACACATAGTGCTGGAAATGTAATTGCTTAAGATCCCAAATTAGGCTTAAAGTAAAAAATATTCCATATAGGCTTACTCAGGGGCGTTGCTAGAGATTTTGGGCCCCATGAAAGCATATCATATTAGGCCCCCCAGTCCAAACCAATCCAGTTATTTTCCTAATTTTTTAGGGCCCCTATCACTCAGGGGCCCTTGGAATCATCCTAGCTTTCCTCCCCCTTATGGCGCCCCTGGGCTTACTACAAAACATTTAACACGGATCTATTGGTACACGTATTATTTTTGCCATTTATACACCTTTCTAAAGACATTTTCGCAATTTAAAAGGATAATTTCTCCATTTCCCTTCATAGACTTCAGTTATATTTCTAATGAACATCATTGTATTGTGTTTTGATTTTTTTTTTGAAAGATGGATTATTAACATATCTTGAACTTCAATGTTTGTTTCGATGACATTTATTTGATGACATTTATTCCAACATTTCTTAATTTTGACTCATTTTCATATAAACCCAGTTAAGTTTGCCACACATGATTTGCGGTAAAGAGATCTAAAGACATTGTTTGTAGTGCAGAAAAAATATGAAACCGCAACAACTTCACTGACATTTTACTTCCCCATTTCTCAGGTGCCATCTTAGGTTAGCAGACAATCACAGTATAAAATGAAAGACATAATAGTAGAACAGTATATAGAGAGTATTCTTGCTTGGATCTTATATACTGTGAACTGCCAGTGGGATGCAGGATTTGAAATAAAACTAACAAACACAATTTAATAAACAATGCATTACTATATTAACTGTAATAATGAACTGAAGCCAAGACAGAAATCTGTCTGTCTGATCTTTTCTTCACTATGCTTACTACACCGATATATATTGGCAAAACACATAGTCACAGTGCCAAATGCATAAAAACATATATCCATGCTTGTTCAATTGCTTATACGCACCGGATTGGCAATGAAAATGTCCAGAAAATTTCTATTTACAAAAATAAAATGGGGGCTTTCCCTTCCCGTTCTCCATTTACTGGTGATAAAAAACAGAATCATGAAACATCTCTCCTGATGCAATGGAGCTTTTTAACCATTACTCAATAAACGGAGGGGTATATTGTTAACAAAAGACAAGGCAGCACGAAAACCTTGTTACATTTCCCTCAAATTCATTTAAAGGCAGAAACGGGTCCATGGAGTTGCCTGTCTTAATGCATTGCGATTGCTTTAAAGCTATTGTCTGATACTGATTCATAGCTCTGCATCTTGTCACTGTTACCTACACACTTTTCCCCATCCATTGCTTGTTTTATCAGAAGTTTTATACAGTTGTTAAATCACAGTATTGACCACCAAAGCCAGTACTTTTCGTTCTAGACTAAACTATAGGGACTATTAGCAATATCAGGCATATTATTTAATGCATGAAATATTCATTGTAAAGTAAACCTAATTAAGATATACTACCATTACCCTGATTAGGATAAGTGGTAAGAGGATGGATGGATGGATGGATGAATGGATGAATGGAACCCAAAAAGGCCTCTTTCATTCAGGGGAAATTTGCATGAATAGATCAGTATGAATTGATATACTGTAATTGCCAAACTGGAAAACAAAAAAGTCTCAAAGTTAAACTACCCAATGTTTTGAAACTACTAAAATCAAGATATTAGTTTATGCAAATATGTACACTGGGGAAATGCAATAAATATTAAGGACTTCATCGAACTCAGGGGAAATGTTGAGGCATACAGAAGCAAGAATATATTGCTCAACATACAAGGTCTCTTTGAATAAAAAAGTAACTACTCAAAGTACAATGCATAGAGATGAGGAAAAAGGTTGAGGCTAGTCAAAGTCAATTAACACATTTTGGTACCAAGCCATGAGTCATAAATAATATGCAATGAACACTTGAATGAAGTCTTAATGATTATATCATTAATAAATGCAATGATAAAGCAGTTCCTGTCCAAGCTGGTTTAAGGACTTTCTTAAATTCCAGTTTAGATGGCCAGGCACCCAACAGACCTTCACATATACCAACAGGCTATCTTACCAACATGTTAGTTCTTGAGACTAGGAACTTAACACCGGCATATTTAGTAATATACCGTTAAGGCTACAGTTTTGGAACGTGTGCCATCATTATATAAGCTACGCGTCCACAGCTTATATATTTATGCTGGCGAAGCAGAAATTCACGCATCATCCGCACATAACCGTACTGCTGCATAAATGAGCAAAACCGCAATTCTAATATCACAGCAGCTCTGGAAATAAGAGCAATATTTAGATTACCTACAAAGTTCACATTTGCTTTCAGAGCTCGTCAGGAGCACATGCCGATCAATTACAGGTTTAATGCAATGGCTGTAAAATTAAATTCCTGGATTTACAGCACTCTACAGGAAAGAGCAATGCATGTATATCATTTGATGATATGAAATAAACATACATCTGTATATGAAGTTTTTACATTATGATTGTCATTAAAATCTTAACCATGTGACCTGGTATGTAGTTGCATTATAACTAGATGGATTTCTTGGCAACTGTTAATTACCTACATCTGCTTGTGAACGTAAATGTGACAGAATGAAAAGCTGAAAGAAAACATATCCATTCTGTGTTAGACTGGCATCCCATTCCAGGCATCCCCTGCCTTTTGCCCTGCATTTCCTCATACAGGATCTGGTCTCAGTGCAACCTTGTACTGGAAGTGGTTATATGGAAGATAGACAGACGGACGGAAAACATGTGAACAGATGTTTCCAATCTGTCAGACTTCAACCAAATGGCAATAACGCAAAGCATAAGATTGCATGAGTCCCCAGTTATTTGGGCTTAGTCACAACATCTGTGACCTGATGGAAGACGATCTCCAGGGTGGCTGACGTTGTCCTCTATGCAGAAGGAGGCAATGACCAGCATTGAGCCATCATCATTGAAGACCAGGGCCATAGTGCTGGTAGGGTACTGCTCTAATTGACACAGGCATTTCTTGTCAAAAGGCCCCCAAAATCATTAGAGTACCCACGTTAAAGATGTAATCAATACTCTCACTGAGTAATTTCAGCCTTCTTCTTTGGAACATATGTCTCATAATCCTAGAGCTTTCTAGGGTTTCTAGCACCCAATTCTTATACCTTACTGCAGTAATATATCTTCTAGTCTCAAAAGCATAATAGTAGTCTATATACCATTTTACCCTGCGACATGTTTGTCACAGTGTGTAAGTATAACATGATAGACATCCACTCAGTCAGTTGGTGAAAATTCATTTACTTCTTCGGTACTTTCCTACAGGGGGGCAGATACCCAGTGACGAATCTTATGATGGAATTTAAAATAAAGCCATGAAACTATGTTGAATCCAAGGAGAAACAAAATTACAAGGCACCAAAGACATCTTGTAAAAGGTCCTAAACTGTTAAATAGGTTAAATGATAAGTGTAATTAACAGAATAAGATGCAGATAATGTTGCCAACATAGTCTGATCAGTTTCTTACCTGCTTACCAGAAAAGGCAATAATGCAGTGTGTGGTAGTTCAAACTGTATTTTCTTCTCAGTTGTACATAACTCAATACAATGATGTTCAACAATCAACCTGTCTCCTTTCACAAAGTGAGTAAAGTTTAAAAATCAGTACAATCTTCTCCATCATTTTCAAAATACTCCTTCCGCCTAAAAACTCATACTTGAGATGTTTCCCCCACAATGGAGAAAAAACACCTGCGCATCAGTGACATGAGTTTATGGCGTCTATTATTTTTTCCATAAAGTACACTTGCTTTTCACTTACCCGTGGATTTGATTAATACTAAAGCACAACACGGCATCCCAACAAATCTTCAATGCAATGCCAGCCACTGTCTTTTTCAGTTCAGCCACTTCAAATCATTTTGACGGCCCCCACTATTAAAATTTGTAATTCATACCTGCCATTTAGGCAATACATAATACTCACTATTCTTTATAAACACCAGTTGTTGGCCAGGGATTACGTTCCACGTGCCATCATCTTGTGTTCTAAATCAGAAACCCAGGCTGACAGGTCATGCAGATCCTCATAACCCTACAATGTGCAAACATCCATCCCAAAGAGTATTACGGAGACTGATGACATAATGGCCAAAACTGATGGCGTAATGACCGCTGTGGAACTAATAAACAGCTTCATTCACAGAAGCTGTTCTACGCTCGCCTATCTGTCACAAATTCATCCCTGTACCTTGACGGTGCCAAAGTTGCCCATAAATCACTGCCGTTATCTAATGCAATCCATTTACAGGGAGCACAGCACTGTTGCTGAAATTGGGTCAAGAACAATCTGTGGAGCTGAAAGCCTTTTAAGCTATGAAGCCATGTGTAATGTAGCCATTTGCACAGAGACAAAAGCTGAGCGTTCTCCTTTGGCAGGTAAGGAAGAACAAATGACTCACCGATGACAAAGATTTCCGAAGCAGTTTTATTTAGGAAGAATCTATTTTACAGTCACCTTGTTGACAGGCAAATGGAAGTCAAAAAATTAAGTTAGGGAACGGTTTCCATTCAGAGCAACTGCTCATAAAATGTTCCCGTTTTCACTCTGAAAAACACATTCTGTTATAGTTCCTAGTAGTGACAAGCAACCAGTTTCCAGCGATATACCTTCTAGCACAATTCTACAGAGGGGGCAAGTCAATAGCATATTTCTACACTACAAGCCCATTTTAGCTCATCTTCTTACGCATTGTTTAGTCAAATGATGACGTTAAAACAAACATCAAGGACAACATAAATTAAACTATCAAACAGCACGATTTTAAACAATGCCAATAGAAAGAAGCATGAAGATTTCACTATGAGTATTCTCTACACTGATAATACATAAAAAAAAATTCACCAACTTGACACAGAGAATAACAGTTTTAATAAAGTACAGAGAGAAACAAGTGTCAGTTGAGTCATGCCTGCTAATATTTCAATTAAAGAAACTATTCATTTACACAAACACACACACATACAGGATTGTTTGCCCTACTTAAAACTACATAAAATGCATCTTGAAAAATGTGCATATACTTTAACTACAATCAAGACTTCAAGACTTTTTATTGTCATTGTACAGTTGCCTGGACAACAAAATTAGCTGATTAATCTAGGGTTAATGTGGATTTCACAAAGTTTGCTTAGCTAAGTTCATCTTGCAGGTTAGCCAGCCTGCTCAGTGTGTGTTAATCTAGCAGCATCAGAGGCCCTTGGGTCCCAGAGTCAAACTGACCTGTGAGAGATTCCATTTACCGTGAGAATGACACTGGGCAGTACTTTATACCCCAGAAATGAGCAGAGTATCCATCTACAGTTGACTTGCAAGAATGGGACAAAGCATCTGCTCCACTGCCGTTGGTTTACGCTGCACTTTTTAAAATGTAAATCTACAGGGAAAAAAATTACCAAAACAGATGAATCACATTCTTCATTAGGTTATTATAGAAACTTCAAAATAAGATGTTGATAGCAAGCATTACCACCAGAATGAAAAATAGAACAAAAATGCTGTCCAATCATTAACAATTAGAAATTAAGGTCAAATATTACAAACATTTAACATTTATACACTAAGTGTCCCTTGCAGTACAATTCTAGTGCATGTTTTTGCTCTTATGCTGGAAATCGTAGTTTTCATCTTCCTCACATTGTGCATTAAGATACAAGTGATTCCAATTGTTTAATTTGTTAATGACCATCTCAGACAATGAGGCTAGCATGAACTGATGAAATCACCCAAATACTCATTTTGCGATACTGTATAGCAAATAAAACAAACAAATCTAAGGGATCTACCCAGACTATACCAAAGACCTGTGTAATTACGGTTTTCTTAATTATCTGGTTAGACTCGCTTACTTATGTTATGGTGATTAGATACACCTGATATGGGAATGGGAATATAGTGGTTTTGGACGGGCAACCGTTTTGTCTTTAGAAAATGTGAAATGATAGGCCAGGAATACAATATTGATGTCAGGACACTGTAGCTAAAGAGGGGTTGGTCTGTTTTGGGGACCACGGGAGGGAAAAAAGAGTAACCTGACCAAACTGGTGCACCTAGAGATAATGTGAGATCTATGCGGTCAGTGCTGGGACCGGAGGTCAAAGGCAGCCCAACATGCTACTCTACTGATCGTGGCACATATTACAGCTATTTAATGTTTGAATTTAAAAGTTTAGTTACCAAAACTATATTTCAGCTTCAATTCATTCGATCCTGTTACCTGAAAACGAGAGAGATTTTGGTATGTATTTACATAGCCGAGACACACGCAGTATAGACCAAAAGTATTAAGACTATTTGTGCATCACTTGCTCGTAAAATCATAAAGTCTGAGATGTTAACAACGTTGACTAGACAGCAGCGATAATTTGGAGACGGCGTGTTACACTTTAGTGTCCCCAATGCATTCTGCAGGAATAAAATCCATCCAGTCGAACTGTTAAAAATGCAAACTCAACGTAAATTTGTGCATCTAGTATTGCATTATACGATTCCCCGCACTGTCGAAACAGACCACAGCTCTAACACACTCACGTTCTCCAAATAAACAGCACTGTAGGCGAAAAACAACCTTACAGAGGAAGCCATAAAGCTCTACCAACGGTGTATTTACTGCCACCCCTAACCGCCCCCCCCCCCTCAGCTATTTACATCTGCTGCATTACTAAAACCACAAGACAAACAGATGAAATATAAAAATCCGATAAAATAAATGTCTGACACAAGCAATTCTGGTAAATATAATTAACCGTCCTACTCCCAGCATGCTTTTCTCTGACCAGGAAGTTACAGACACAGCGACAGAGTCGCTATAATATGATGATAAAGAAAGAAAGACAAAAACCAAACAGATCGCCTATTCAATAGTAATGATTCTCATTCCTTCTGCTCCCGCAAATTTCCCCCAGTGTCGCCACTCATCATTTTGGGCTTTACTGTATAACTTCCTTTAACACTGAAGCATTTCCGATGTCAGTGTATCCGTCATGTGACACGAGGGGCGCAGTTTTCAGTCGTAGGGATTTAAAACCCGTCTTTTCCTCTCTGCCTTTCGTGTGTGCGTATATACAGGTGGGCGATGGTGCGGCTGGTACTGTTGCTCGTTACCTCCGGGGCTGATGGGTGGGGATTTGTATCTTCCCTTCCCCGTATGGCTTTCCTCCCAAGACATGTCAGGCGAGGTGGCATCTCTAAATTGCCCGTATACTGTGTGACTGGGGGTGTGTATGTGCCCTGTGGTGCGCTGACACCCCTCCCTGGGTGTACCTGAGCTCCATCACGAAACTAAGATAAACACTCGTGATATTGATTTATATATATATATAGGCCCATGCATACTTTTCAAATAGCCTACTTAAAATAGAACTTGTTGTTTGCATTCCACCTCAACTTAATTTCAGCTATAACATTAATTGCATAGTATAGAAAACCTTGTTATTTTGTTAGTTGTGTTCTATTTTATGTTACAGTGTAATTTAATCTGTGTACTTGTTTCCGGGCTATCGCTAATGTTTGTTTTAAAGCGACGATTGCTGATATAAACGAACATTAATAATGCCAAGTATCTTATTCAGTATGTGCTGTTCTGTGTTGTGGGAGAAATACTGTATTCTGGGCTTTAGCTCCAAGTGATCAGACCTAACAACACCCATGGATGGATGGATGGAAGGATGGATGGACGGACAGATAGATAGATAGATAGATAGATAGATAGATAGATAGATAGATAGATAGATAGAAAAATAGATATGTTGATTGATTGATGTGTGTGTGCATGTGTTTCACAAAACCACATATCCTCACCTGGCCCTGAGTATTTTATTATTATTATTCAAACAGACATGTTATAATGATGTTTGACATCTAAAGTGTGATTTTTAAAAATCAGGAAATTATATGTTTATTCATTCAATACTTTAGCCACGTAAGGGAAAGATTCTGTCTTCTGTCTAAAGTGTTGGCCTGTCTGTGTTAAATCGTGCGGATAATTTCAAAAATAAATTAAAGATATTTCTAAGGTATGTAGGCCCATTCCTCAGTGATCATTGTTAATGCGTCAAACAAGTGTTAAACCACAAGAAAAAGGCATGGCTGGAATGAAAGGATTTTATTGAGTTAAAGATGGGGAGTTTGTAAGGTGTAACTGTTGGAAATGTAGAGACCATACCTATTTTTATTTTTATTAGTATAGTCATTTTGCCTTCACATAGATTACGAAGAACGGTCTCAAAATTGATGTTCTTTCTTTTTAGGATGGCTGAATTTTGTTGCTGGTTTTTGCAAGTATTAAATTAGGCCTATTATTTTGACAAGTTAAATTAGTAATTCTTTATAGGCTTATAACACGTAAAATTCAGCAAAAGTGAAGACTAACACCAAATTAAAGAGTACAAAATAATATATACACATTGTGTATTTAATATATATATATATGTATATATTCAGAGATATATAATACTTCCCTTATGTTGTAACATAATATAAATATACATAGATTATGCCAAACAAAATTATGCATGTTCCTTTTAAACCTTTGTACATTTATGCTGACGTCATCATGAAGTCAATATTCAATCTTGTTATAAAGATTGTATAGCGGTAGCGCCGGTAAATTGCTGCCAGGATAATACAGAGGCGTTGGAAAGGCGATAGATCTCGGGACTGGCACCCGCAACAATGAATTGTCTCTAAACACAAGGGGCATCCCAACTAAAGTCTGTGCTGAGGCGTGTGCTATGTTCGCCGCTTCCAGTTCGGCCGAGAGCTGCCTTTTCCATTTGTTTCTTCTGTTTTGAAACCATGTTTTCACCTGAGTTTCAGTCAGTTGGAGACTCGAAGCCAAACAGGCTCGTTCGGAGCTGCTCAGATATCGTTTCATGTCAAATGTCGACTCGAGCTGGTACACTTGGCTCCGTGAGAATACTGTGCGCGTTTTCTTCTTCGCAGAATTACTCTGTTTTTCTGCTCCATCTCTTTGCCTCTCCTCGGAAATTGGTGACATTTGGTTACACGGTCTTTCTTGCTCCTCTTCCTCTTTGTAATCCTGTGGAGGCTGCAGACGTTCTTTCCCACCTTCCGCGAGAGTAATTCCTTTTCTGGCATCTAAAATAAAAACAAGTAATCCGCGAATTATTAATGATTAAAGTATGATAGGTAGGTTTTGTACAGCCAATAGTGAAATATTGAGACGACACACAATATAACACTGACCTACAATGTTTAGTGATGCAATTTAATAATAGGCCATTGTTTTTGTTGTTATCATCATGTTGAAGCAGTAACATGCATTTATGTGCAATGATATAGTATATTGTACGTTCTGTTCTAGCTATTGTAATATAATAAGGGCAACGTGTAACAAAATATAAATGTTATGTAGGCTAAGTGAATTGTAAAATGTTTTCAGATGTCTAAACACTGATTTATTTATCCGCTGGCCTCAGTAAATGCAATATTAAATTCTAACGCTTTATTGGATACTTTGTACAAGAGGTAATTAAATTTTAGCTTTGAGTGTGTGATAGACTGTTGAAAGGTTAAAAGTACCCAGCGGAAAAAAAACAATGTATAATAGGACTAACAGGCGTATGATACTAATTATAATAAGGTTACGGTGTGCGGTCAATTGAGAAAATGTAACACATTTATTCTAAAAGCCTGTTTAATCAATTAACGGACTCAACTGAATTTGCAATAAGAGGAAATTAATTTAATTGACGTTTCATGCGTTCTCTGACGACTCAAATAAGATACAGAGCACTTTAAATGTATAACAGCAATTTTTCAAAAAGCCTCCTGGAAATACTAATTAAACAACAACCGTAATATAGAAATATTACCTTAATATTAACTTATACTTACTTAGACAAGAAAAGTTAAGTGGCTTGTGCTGGTTGCAAGAGTTACTGTTGCCGGACCCAGAGCAAAAGCACTCGGCAGAATCTTCGCCGCTGCATTCGCCCTCGGACGACACGGACAGCGGGCGCTTCCTCTGCAGCCCTCCATGGAAGTTCTCCTTCGCACCTGATCGCGCACCGTCAGATCTGGTGCCTAGGATCGATTGAATAGTAAAGCTGGAGATTGGGACCGGCGAGCATTTGCTATCGTTGTCTTCTGTTGTGTTCATTCTGGATTCATAACACCGAAGCCGAAGAAAGTTTTATTTGCATATGCTTCTCCCTGCTTGTAGCTAATTTAGAAGTATATAAAATGACCATACCATAAGTACTAAAATGTTCTGGAGAAACGCCAGAAGGGAAAAATGTTTTGGAATGCTCCTTTCATAACGTTTGTTGAAAGTTTTGTAGTTGTTTTTCTCGGAGCCCACGGTGCACGAATGTATTTCTGCCTGCTTCCACGCTCTCTCGACTAAAGCCAGTATTGTGGCGTCGCTTCATTTGCATGTAGGTAAGATCCTCCTGAGCCAATCACAGTCCTAACTTGAACCCCGGAAATTTCAAACTTGAAAAGACAGGGGATAGAAAGCCACTGGTAGAAAAATATTCAAGAATAGGTTTAGACAAGTGTACGGGGTTAATTTGAATGGGCAAAATAATAGTCTACTTATAAAAATATGCAGGTCCATGATGCAACTGGCGTGTTTGGAATATTTTAAAATCCAATAATTATTAAGCAGCATCGGCAGTATATAGTGAAATAAATCAGGTTGTAAAATGCATATAGTATTATAGATTCAGCCCCTTCATATATATATATGTGTGTGTGTGTATGTATATGTATGTATGTCTCAATACGACTTTGTGGTGTGTCGAGACAGTATACGAGCATATGTATTCTTTAATGAACTTCAACATTTTGTCCCAGTCGGCTAAAGTATGTAGCACAACTGAAGAAAAAAAAAAAGAATCAAATTTCTTCCGGCTGCAGGTACAAATAATTTGCAAAATTAAAAATCTATCCAGTTCTTTTCAAGCCCTATATACATCTCAATAAACGCGTTTGTAAATGGATTGTTGGATGTGTATCGCATGATAAAACATTATTCCCTATATGAAAATAAACATTAATTTAGCTTAACATATTACATTCTTGATCCCTCCGTAATAAAACCATATAATACCTGGCGCATATTAAGTTTTTATTTTATTCAGTAGTTAAATGGGTTTTAACTACTAATCTAACACGATTTGTTATGAAAGATCTTCTCGTCTTTTAATTTACATTTTGTTTTTTTACTTATTAGTTTGCCAATTTTTTTTATTGGAATCCTTTTGTATTCTTGGAATTCATAGTCCCATCGTTATGAAAAGTTTTCTAAGAAAGCCTAATGTTGAAAAATTGGCAAAATGCAACTCCACCCATCAGCATTCCGAAAAAGTCACGTTCATGAAGCACGTCTATTACCTCCAATTAAGAACTAATTTTATCATTACAAGAGTAATGTATTTTCTCCACAGACACATGGTGGCAGCCCTGCTAATTGATTGACTAATTGATTGGTTAGGGGCGTGTCTATTCCCACCCCTTTTCATGTCTGGGGGGCAGGTGCAGCGTGGGGTGGGCACTTGTAATATATTATCACTTTTACTTCTTCCCATAGAAACTAGCGCATATAATAAATATTCAGCACGGTGTCGGCATTTTAACTCATAACTTTCAGATGTGCTTAAAATAGTATGACCGTAACCTCGCATGAAATTATATTTAAATAATTAGCGTGGAACACGCAACGTATCAAGACTAAAAAATACGTCTTTTGTTTACTCACGATTTACTATTATGAGCATTCTGAAACATCTCGGGCTACGTTTGGTGTAAAAAATGCCTGAGTTGAACAATTGAGTCAATATATTTTCAAACTAAGTAATTTAATAAGAACAGCGAGTTAAATGACAGTGTTTTGGAGATTTTTATGATACCCAAAAGGCTATAAGGTACTGCATAAAACTTTTAGCTAATGCCATAGTATTTAATTATGCATGAGGGGAAAACACATTTCAAAATTGCACTTTACACACGACTTTATCTCGTGAATGCCAGATCAGGACTGACTTCTTTTTGCGCATATTGCAGGTCCGTATTAGTTTACGACTTAATGAAACTCGTAGAAGACATGATTCTGGCTAAAAAAAAAATAGCTTACCTATTCGTGTTCATCAATGATAAGACATTAATTTCAATGTTTCTTATTAGACGACGGATACATTTATATAAAAAAGAGTCTTGGAATCAAACTTAGGCCTATATTAAAATGACGTATTCCGTTAATGGGTATGTGAAGACTTAAAGCTTAGATAGTTACACGAGAAACCCGTAAAAATGTTTGGTTCAAATGGCACGAGTCCAGGAAAGGGCCGCAAGCAAAGAAAGCAAAAACCCGGCCGCGTCGGGCAGGGCAGCGCCCTGGAGGTGTACAATTTATGTAATCTGTGGCTTGAAATGAATTGGGTAATTTATTGGAAAACAGAAAGTCAAGAAGATTGGATCAGTATAGTCTATCCAAAGGCCCCTATCCATCAAGTTCCAATTAACAACCTAACCATTGAGCTTTAATGGGTTTCCAATCTACTGCTCTGATAGACTCATCAATTCCTCGGGGGGAAATTAAGAAAATCGACCGCCCCATGGCGTTACGGTGTCATTCTTCTCTGCAACTATATGTCAAATTAAAAACACAATTAAAATTTAAACTGTTTCAATCAGAGCGTGCCCTGCAACCTATGTTTCACTTAATAGAACTTTGATGAAAATCTGATGCTCGTATTCAATCACTATCGCAAAAGGCTAAAGGTTCTCCTCAAAAGAAGATTTCAATTTTCAAAAACACCGAAAAATCCTGTACACAGCAGGATGTTAATCGGGCATTCTGTATCCAAAGAACTTATTGTAAGGCGTTAAACAAAATTTATTAAAGGAGGTGCGGATGTACGCAAATATCGTATTGCTTTACTTAAGAAAAATATCGACTTAGCAACAAAAAACGAAAAGCGTTCTGCATATTATCGTCTCTCTTTAAGTATTTTGAATATGATCAGATTTATACCGATGTCTTAACGCCTCGGAAATTTGTTGCCTTTTGTCACAGTCTGATTGTGGAAGAATATCTGTAGAGATCATTTAATTAGTAGAAACATTTGTCTGCACAAAATTGAAACGGATTTCCCAGACGTTTGACCAGTAACCTCCCTGTAATATAATTCAGTGGGGTACAAAATCATTGTTCTTTTTCATGTATACCAATTTCATAGTTTAACAAAAATTAATAAGCAGGACTACAAACTTCACACCATGCTGCATTAAAAAAGACATTCTCTTTTATTAAAATGGTGATTTTTTTTTTTACTATAGAGAAAATTCAATAACGAGTGACAGTATAGCACTGTTTGTTCGCATCTGTGACAGGGAATGGAAATCAAAGAGTTAAAAAGAAATTACTTAAGCTGTTGCCCACTTGAACCACAAATAACTGGCACTATAATTTATAATGGGATCTGTTAAAATCAGGCACTCAACTTTCCATTTTAATGTAATACGCAAAGCAGCCGCTGGTCACGTCCGATGTCTCGTTCTCTTTAGTCGTCTCCTCAGTCTTTTTTTACATGAAGTTGTCATACAGATGGGAATTATCGAGTGCCGCATTTTTCCAGCTTTCTGCGAGCAAATCTAGGTCATCGATGCTACCAAAACTTTACAGGGACAATGACCTTTATTTGAAACAATATTTTACAGATGTTTTTCGATCAATACTATTTGTGGAATGATGCTATACCGAACTATTAATGCTCTTTAATGGGCTCATGTTGAGTTTGCATCCTAGATAAGTCAATACGTAAGTGATTGTGGCGATATTGGAATGTTCATGTTCTTTGGCAGTACTGCACTGCGTCTCTCTCTCTCTCTCTCTCTCTCTCTCTGTCTCTCTCTCTCTCACACACACTCACACACACACACACACACACACAGCGGCTCGCTTCCTTTCTCCCTCCCCCCTCCCTCTGCATCTATTTATGTGTGTATCTATCTAGTTTCGGTATTTTCTAAGCATGTCAAAGCAGTTGGGTATCGAATCTCTTAGCCAACAGTCATTTTGCATGCGACGTCAACTGACTTTTCTCTTTATGCGTTTGTTTGTTGTTGATTTTTACAGTAAAAATATTCATGATTGTTTTATCATGAAAATTGAATTGTCATTATTATTTCACAATATGTGCAAGTATAGTTTAGTCGATTGAATATCCCGCTTCCTGAAACACAGTTAACATTGAAAAGTAAAATGAAGCAACAGCAACAACAATCCTTCTTCTTCTTCTTCTTCTTCATCGTCATCATCATCACCATCACCATCATCCTCTTCTTCATCTGCTACTTTTAGTACTACTACTACTATTACTACCATGCAGGGGTGACGCTAGAGATATTGGGCTTCATAAAAGCATATCAACCCAAACCAATCCAGTTATATTCCAAAATGTTTAGGGGCGTGCCTGACTAATACTACTATACTACTACTACTACTGTGACCCCTGTACTACTACTACTACTACTACTACTACTACTGCGACCACTGTACTACTACTACTACGACTTGCACTACGTCTACTACTGGCACTACATCTACCGCTACTATTAATAATAATGCACTTCATATACTTAATATGTGAATTATTATTAAGATACAAAACAACTTTTAGAGCATGGCAGGAATGATAGTAAAGAACCTCATGTTTTGCTTGCTAACACACGAGCATACATGTATCGATAACCATAAATATATGTAACATATATACATACATACCCAGAAAGGCCTATATAACTTTTCTCGGATCTGCAATTAGTCTGGTCAAAAGTTTCAACTGTCATATGCATGTGATATATGATATATTGTATACGAAGAATAAATATAGTACAGTAAATACTGACATAAATTTTTCGATAACTTTATTAAAAATATTTCAAAATCTAAAGATAAAATAGCAAGTTGAAATATGATTAGATACTAAAATAATATTTATTTATGAGATTTCTAAATAATTGACTGAAATATAGGCTATGGGTTCTCCGTTAAATCGAGACTCAGACAGGCCATCAAAAATTAGATCAAATGTGTTAAAAGTTGATGAAATATGTTCGGTTTAATAGTTTTAATTTGTAAATGGTCTCACGTTTAAATTTTGCTTTAGTGAGTGTAAGTTGGCGGTGCTCAACAAGTAAAACATTGCGCCTCCAAATCGGCAGCTCGTATCGCGTAAATTGTAAACCGCTTTGGATAAAAAACATCCCTTAAATTAATTTAACGTGCAAACTAAGAACCTTCGAGATACGAACTCATTTTCCTAAAAAATAGAATTAAGACCACGGTGAAAGAGTGTTATAGGCTACTAACGGAAATTATTCCATGTGGCATCCCGCTATAATCGATCATTAGTTCAGCTAATTAGGCTGTTTCATCAGTGTTGTTCATATGTGACACACTATCCAAACGGTGGCCGTGCTTATTATGTTTGAATTATATTTTAATATTTTGTATACATCACTCTAAGAAAGTAATGATAATAGCAGGACACTTCCTGATCCCTCATCCTAATACATAGGCCTACACTCAAACAAAATGCTGCCGCTCTTAAACTGCCGCAAGATCACAACAATTATTCCATTTGTTTGGCTAAATCATTTTTATGAAAAATAATGCTCTAAAGGGTAAATGGTTGACGGTGCTAAATGCAGCTGTTCCCCATTAGCTTACGAACGAACTAAATAGCCGAGATGGCCTAATGGCACTACTGAAAACAAAAAGCGCGCCGAGCTTACGTTGATTAATCATGCCACTGACGATTTACTTTTTTAATAAGAGTTTACCTGGTGACATTGTTGATCCTAAACCATTTAATAAGCCTAAATCTTTCACTATCAATATTTAGGGGTAATGTGGATGGCAGAAATAAATATGCTTAAAATTAATTTGAATTAATTCTTGTTTATTTAACATAGTGTTAATAAAACATCCAGCAAGATACTCAATGTTAAATTATGCCAACATCATATTTAGACAGTTATATATTACATATGTGAATATTAATATCAAACATATTAACATTAATTATTGAATAGTACTTATTAGATATTGCAACTGCTTGATTGGCGAAACTGACCTTTTCTAATAACATAAACACATGAAGCGCACGAATAGATGTACGCCAGAATAAAATTTAAAGTATAAAATCGACTGCAAATAACTAGTGAGAAAAAATCTTACTAAATCCCTCAGTGTCTTATTAATAAACTCTAATATCTGTGCATAAACGTAACTCAGAAAGAATGTAATACACCGTTGTTCTCTAACGACGTTAATTTTAACTGTGAAAAAATTCGCGTGGAAGACCATTGGAGGACCAGTGTCTCCATTCAGAAAAACTACATTTTTCATTTCATTTTTAATTGTCTTATTTTTTTTATTTTTATCATTTTTTTTACTTCAAGTTACTGCCAGTTTAGTTTACTGCCGAGTTATTTAATTTAAAAGGTTTGTCGAAAAAGGAAGGTAAAAAAACGGAAATCTTTGCCAAATAAGTCATATTTTGGGCATAAGTTCAGTTTCTATATACATAAATATCGAAAGTTCAATAGCTCAAACTATACTTGAAACCTTACATGCAGATTGTCCTGCTACGCATGAAGTAACAACAGTTAGTAGTAAACAAACGAAGAAAAGAAAGATAGAATCCACAGCTAAAGGAATGAAAATGCTTTGATTTGCATGCTCTGAGACGCCCGATAACGTTATTTAGTAAGGAATCCTTTTTGGAATAAGGAATGTTTATTTCACAACATAGATCAAGGTAACGATACAATATCAAAAGGTGTTCATATTTTTACAAAGTAACAAACTCATTTCCCAAACTCATTTAGATAATATTATGTACAACTACGTTTGTACAACATTCCATCAATTAAAATGATCAATTGATGATTGTGTTCAAGTAAAATCCAAATATTAATAAAACAGATTGAGTACACGTAACCCATTCAGTAAGTTTATACAATAAAAAAGCTTGATTGTCCCACCGTTAAAGCGCTTCAATATGCGAAGAATGTAAGCTGAAAGTGACACAACGTAAGTGCTGAAAATATTTTCCTTACTCAGTGAATCTATTCTGCCAAATAATAATAATAATAATAATAATAATAAAAATAATAATACAATGATGCACTATTCACTTTACAATGCGATAGCTGACAATATTGCACAAATAGAAAAATAACCATTTAACCCACAAAACAAGTCCATTTCATAACGATTTCTCGAATACAGGCATGTTGTACACCTTAGATTGCTTTAACATAAATTGTCCCTATTAAACGTAGATATGAACAATAGAAATAACCAGGTATATGGGGGAAATAATTTATCCAACCAATTTAGCAATTTAATTAAACTGTAAGATATATTAAGAAATTTATAATAGAGATACTTTTAGATGAAAAAATGAAAATCACTATTGTCTATTGATTTTAATTCCGTTCGAACTGAATGTTGCTCTGCAAACCAAGATAGCGTTCCCCCATGAAACGGACATTATTATTATTATTATTATTATTATTATTATTATTATTATGTGATTATTATATGATTAATAGGATATGATTATTAAAAGGAGGAGGGCAATTATAATTTCTGGCACATGTGTTTACAATTCGTTCTTCAAAAAATTATCGAAAACCAAAACACCAAAATTGTGGCTTCCACTCGTAAGAAAGCAAACTCCTTATTCATTAATTAATTTTACTTTTGTACAAAAATAATAACTATAATAATAGTAGTCTTGCTTATGTTACGCTTCCTTGTCCATTACAATGCACATATATACACACACATACATATATACATACATACATACATACATACACACCCACAGGCATACACACCCATACACACACGCGCATATAAAGCATGTTAAACAGGTCTCAACAGTGGTACAGAGGTAACTATAGGATGTGAGTAATACACAGGATGGGGAAACGTGAGGAGAGGCTGGCTAACTGGCACGTTGCCCGACGAATTCCCCGTTTCAGAGGCCGAGTTCTCGTGGTACAAAATAGGCACGCGCACTATCCTCTGTGCGGCTGCATGGCTCAGATTGGCCGCCTCCAGCTCGGCAGCCAGTTGCCTCTTCCACTTATTTCTTCTATTCTGGAACCAAATCTTAACCTGAGTCTCTGTGAGATGCAGGGATGCCGCTAGCCCTGCCCTCTCCGAGCTACTCAGATAGCGTTTCATGTCAAAGGTAGATTCCAGCTGAAACACCTGACTTCTAGAGAAGACAGTGCGCGTTTTCTTTTTCCTGCACGGTTTTTTATCCGGACTGTCCTCTGTTTTTTTCCAGTCATCCACACTGTTCTCTTTCTTTGCTTCTTCAGTATCACTCTCTTCCAAAACTATTTCATCGGCACTTTTGTTCTCTTCGTCTTCTTTGGCGTCGGGGTCGGATTTGAGCATCAGATCTGGCGAATCTCGATCAGTACCCGAGGCTGGAGAGGAGTCTCTTACGTTTGCCTTTTCGGCAACTAAAATTGAGATGGAAAATCTCTGTTACAACTATTGCGATCACACATTTTTTTTTGGCAAAACATACGCATTTTATCAACATTTCAAAACATCAGAACAAAGCGGCCACAGCCGTAGTACCGACTAAGGCACAAATAAAATGAGAAAGGCGTACTTTAAAAAAATGCTAATAATAAATACGACCTCATCTTTATAATTTTTGCTCTTTGATGAAGCAACTTAGCCTATTATCACTAAGGTTAAGCATGTCATTTACTTCATAGATAAAGCATGCCATTCTCTACTTAATATATACATACAAAATTATAAAGTAACTGACATTCTCGAAATCTGGGAGCACTACTTGTTAATAGGAATGAATATTACATTTTATTCACATGCAGTGAAGCCCACTTTTCACAGAATAGCCTAGATAAATGTTTAGGTTACAAGCCAGAATTGTTATCAACGTGACGGTGTCTAGATACACTGTTAAGGTCTTCATTTGTTGCCACGTATAGGCGACTCGAGGAGGTCTATGCACTTAATGATTAACAATCACTGGGATGACATCATATTTCTATACATGCATTACTCTACGTATCGTAAAACTAAGACGACTGAACCCTACCGTCTGCCCGGTGTAGATGGCTTGATGAGTTGAGAGTATAGGGGTACCACCATGCCGAGGCTCGCTCCAAGTAGTGTGCTGGTAAAGTAAATCTTTGGGTAGGCAACTCAAAACGAGGAAAACTTAAGTCCCCGACCTGAGAGACTGAAATGCCGGCCTCCAAGGCTTTTGGCGAGGTAAGGAAAGGCTTAGGTTTGGAGGGTTTGCTATCACAGTTCAGAAGGTTCTTAATGAAAAACGGAGACTCTTTAGCCCCAGTACAGCTATCTTGCACTGTCTCGGGCATTGCCACTATGTTTCGTGGTCCGAATATCTCAGACCACAAGTACCACGCAAAAGTACGAAATTAAACGAGAGCAGAACGACTAAAAGCAAGAGTATTTTATGCTTGTTATTTGTTGTTGTTCAGTTCGGTAGGCGCCGAGTTCGTTGTTGATGATAAAGGTGACAAGAGCGACCAAAAATTCAGATAAAAACCAAAAAAGTAATATCAATCTTCCGTCCGGGTCATGTGAAGATCTTCGGTGTAAATGTAACAGTGTTCACTGCGTCAGTCTGGCGCCAGATGCTAATGATGAAATAAAAATGTCATCCAAGTTAAATGCGGAGAGTATACGGCGATTGGGCACGTACAATGGCAAATGGGATTAAGGAAGGGATGGGCAGAGAGAGAGAGAGAGAGAGAGAGAGAGAGAGAGCAAGAGAGAGAGAGAGCGTTTACAATAAGTCCGCCTTCAGACTTCATGCTTTGACTGTTAGCTAATACATTCTAGTGTTATTGGCCTTGTATAGTCCAATTAGACAGCAAATAGACACTGAGCAATTTTTTCAAAGGGACATTGGCTTCGGATGATTGCTAGTAGAAATATTGTAGACACATCGCTGGAATTTAGTGATTAGTGTAAACTGGTTGTGTTTATAGTGGTTATTTTTCAAAATATTTGTATTTTTAATAAAAAAGTATTACACCGTTAATGTATAGACTTAATTGTAAATATAGGCCTAGATAAACGTGATTTTGCACTTCTTAATAGATAGATAGATAGATAGATAGATAGGCAAGCATATTGATGATATTATCCGTAACATAAAGAGAACTTTAAGCATGCCTAACAAACAAACTTTAAATATGTTAAGAGCAAGCAACTGAAATGTTTTGGAGCCGATGTGATGTTTACTTATTACGGGATTTGTTGTTCTCATAAGCCATTGCGCGTTTCAGTCTGTATATTTAAATGTACCATGCATTCATTATTTTAGTAGTTTTATACTCATTATCATTAAACACGGTGTTTATTACTTTATTACTTTAATCACTGTCCCGAGCCAGTTTTACCATTCAGAAAGTGAACCGGAACACTTAGCAGCAAAAATCGGCCTAGATGTAACTAAACCATATTGTTTTAATGTGTTCTTATAGGCTACAGACACTATCATGATGCTGATCCTTTCACTGGGCCGAATTGCGAAAAATGAAAGAAAAAAGAAGAAGGAATAAAAAGGTGATAAAACATTTATTTGTTTTTTATTTGTCATTCGGGGCCTACAAGAATAACAGAAAGTTGTATGTTGATCGTGGATCGTAATGTAGCGTCAAAGTTTTGTCCTCACCCCATGTGCACGTAAGCTTTATTTCCCTTTGTAATTAAATAAAATGTACATTTCCTTGTTTGACTAGACATTAGCCTGTTTGAACTAGTCCGCATTCTTATAGTTACACATTTACTTATAGCCTAGTTTACGTTTTAGTTGTTTAAAAAACACGTGATCAATAATGGTGCTTGTATTTTCTAACGAAAATACGGGAAATAAACGAAACGGGTTCACTTCGCTGCTACATTTGTACTCAAACCGTTACTTTTGTGTGGCGATCAGCAAAATCTGATATACATGTCCTTCGATCGAGATTGTTTTGCTGTGTCAGATAGGCGAAAATATATCTAAAAAATAATAATTGCAGCTAATGAGCCAGGGGCCAGGCAACGGAAAGCATTGTTTAAGGAGCCACTCAACACGCGTGCAATAGGTCATTTATCGAACAGGAAATAAAATGTGAATTTAATATTATACACTTAAATTTGTTCTATTCATGTTCAATATATGAACGCAATTTCTTATTTCGTACCATTAAACGCAATTCAAATGTTGAATTCTGCTTTCTGTTTATTATTATTATTATTATTATTATTATTACAGAGTTAGAATTGCCTTTGCACAGTAAAACAGTAGAACTGATCATCTCTTATATAACGCTAAAATATGTATAGGCCTATGCATGATTTATATAAATCTGTTATATTTCATTTCTTCTATTAAAAGCGCCGTTGGTATATAAACATTGTGAAACTGGCGTCCCCTGTAGGTTAAGAAATACTTTTTTAAACCGAAAACATGATATGACAAAGCAAATAGGTTATGTTTACCTAGAAAGAACTTTGCGTCAAACGATTTATATATTTAGAATTAAATGTACTGAGGCGGACACATGTAGCCTTGTTTGAATATTCAATACTATTTAATAAAAGTATTTCTTATTTAAAATAGTTATGTCTTTAAAAATACATCTCAATTAAGAATTATGTAATGTATACGTCAGTATGCATATATTATGCACGCAATTGCTCATTTTAATGTTGATATGATATGTGGGCAATGCATTATCAACACATTAATTTGAATGTCTCGTGAAATATTGGTAGAGATTAAAAGAGGAATAGAATTTTGGCTACCGATATTAATCTTTTCTTAGTAATTAAGCAAACGTAAAAAAAAAGCACTTAACATACTTTTTTGTGGACAAATACCGTTAAGAACCGAAACAGATAATCGCGTGTTGACTCTGCCGCGATGAGCAGCGAATAACGCTGCATGGTATGTAGACTGCAGGCAAGTGCGTCCCTAATCATTAAATGAAATATGGAGGCGGGAGACTCTAGTTCTATTTTAGTATATTTCCTGGGTGGAGAGGTACTTATTACAGGTGATTATTATCGAATATTATCGGCTATTTAGAATTGACCCAATATCGGTGTTTTAGATATGTAATCATCATGGGAAGTAATCTGATTTATATGCATATTATTTATCGGGAATGCCATTTTTACCCATCAAAAAATGAAATGAAATGCAATCAAATAAAGTAAATACCAGAATAATAATATGCGGAGCTGCAGTGTTCTAGAGGAATGCGACTAATTCTGCATTCAGCAGATACATATTAATTAACGCTTTTCATAACGAAGAATCTGCAAAGAAAGAAAACACACCTAAGGTGCATTCATCCACAGAACAGAAGCAGCAACAACAGTGATGACAGCGACAACAATGATAGAAATTCCATTGTAATATCAAATATGTAATTAAGCATGTTATTTCTGTCTACTTTTGTTAACACTTCGAAATTGAAATTTTCATTAGGGTTCCAGGCACGACAAATGATAACGTAACAGTTGTCCTAAACTAAAATATTTGTTCAATCTTCGTTTTACTAATCAGTTACAAGGCACAAAATTTCAATTCTCTGTATCTGATACTCAATATTTATGAATCGCGATTACATAATTGCAAAAAGGTATCTAATTAAGCTCAAGTGTTTTGATTTTCTTTTAACTTATATATAATATTAATAGTAAAAGTCTTTGTCCTAGCTAAAGTGTTTTTTAGTTCTATTATGAAATATACTTTTAGTCAATTATATAAAATCTTAAAAAAATCCGTCTGTGCATCGACTTTGATTGACAAGACTGTAGCATTAATAACAGATGTTCAGGCCTATTTATTGACAAAGGAGAATCTGCAATACGTAGTACACATGTTATGCTTTATATTTATGCTTTAAGCTTTTTTAAATAAATAAATAAAGAATAAATCAGGTAATGCAGCGCCCTCTTGTGCTTGCTTTATAAATGTCATTAGCTCGAGTGTTAAAAATCTGAAGTGAAATTTAACGCGTTGTCATTACACTGTCAATTTACACTGAAAATAAAATTGCACGATCAGATTTCCATGAAATTTGATGTCCATTTTGTAATCTAGAAAGAAAGATTATTTCAAATACTCCGTTCAATCTTGGACTATGTGTAAACTCATCCCTGTATTCTAATATTGTTTTCCTCAATTGCTACCATTAGGCCCAGTAAGTGCAACAAACAATTAAGTCATAATTGAGTATGCACTATAGTGAAATATTTAATTATATTACAGTAATCCCTTCCAGTATTTTTTACACCCATCTGTCTTACAGCTTATCTTAGCTAATATTTTGTATTCTTATATTTTTAATAATAGTTATTATTCTGAATTCTTTAGAAATGTACAAATTGCACTTGCAGAACACTATGACTGAATACTCATTGTTCAGCCAGTTAAGAATCCATCCATCCATCCATCAATCCATCAATCCATCCAGAGAAGGTACTGGAATCCTCTGTAGTTTAGGTTTCAAGACAAGAGAAACATTAAGATTATACGGCAGTCCATTGCAGCATTGCACACAAACATTACATCACACTCAAACAGACGTGTTATGGGCGTGTTATAATCAGCAGTCAAGTCAATAGATTTTGCTGTGCATGCATTTTTGCATGTTTTAAAGACAAAAAGGTCTGGTACTCATATATTTCACATATGACTGAAAGAATGGTATAGTCATCGCACCTGAGATACATTAATTAAATTATTTATCTATGTATTTATTTTTATTTTGAAATGTAAACAAAGAAGTAGGCCAAACTTTTTCATTAATATGGAGTATTAAAAATTACATTGATAAAAAGAGAGATCGGGGTTTCTCTTCTGTGCTTTCTTTTCCCAAGCAATAGGAAATCATATAATATACTGACATTCATATTGTTTATTTCAAAGCCTTGTTATTGATTATGTCACATGGAAAATGACAAATGGTACCAACCAAATGACACCATCAGCAAGATCTATTATAAATGATAGGACTGCATATGGTTTGTTAAAAGGTTCAGTTTAGACAGTTTATAGGTCTACATCCATCACCATCTAATGACCAAAATGATGAAAAATGTGTGCTTGAACACAACAGTTCCAATGTCAACTTTTATTTACAGTTTATATATTAAAATTATGTAGTATATACATTGCAGTACTGTCATCACAGTCTGTTCTTCGTAGTTAAAATACAGATTAAAGGTCTGAAATCATTAGTAAGGACCAGTAAATCTGCACATCATTCACTAGCTTTCCTATCTATGCATTTCTTTGCCGTGGGTATAAAGATTTGGTTATAAACTCCTTACTTAACTTGATTCCCCAAACCGTCTTTTCTCTTCCTTTATTTATGTTTTGCACATCTTGAAGCCAGTCTATGTCATAGACCAGAGTTGCATTTCATAGTAAAATTTGTAATATTCTCAGACTACACTAATTTTATCCTAAGGATTGAAGAGATCACATTTCAACCAATTCCTGGACAAGACCAGAAGTCTGATGGGGGAGACCAGAACAGGTGTTATAGAAAATTATGCCGGTGAATATACAGTATGTCCCAAATGAATAAAGAACATTATAATATAATAATATAACACTAATTCAGCTTGACCTTTGTTTGTATACTATAAAGAAAACCATAAATGACACAAAGTAATTGGAGACTTAAATATGTAGCATGTAAACATTATACTTTTAAAAGAATTTTTAGTGGCCTCTCTTTGACCTAAGTGTCCTAATTGTAGCTGTCTGGGTATTGATCATTGAAGACTGAGCTACAGTATGATTAGAATTGCCTCATCTATTTATTTGAGGCTTGAAGAGTGAGGACTCATTGACATTGAGGAAGTGTAGTCTTCCCCCACCGTCTCCTGGAGAAGTATCTGTACCTGTGGAATTGGAATAGGTATTGTTATACTTGTGTCTGCCGAAAAGCCTTTTTGTGCAAGACTGTCACTGCAAGTCCTATTCAGCCATTACAAATAAATGGGCAGCAAAAACTGGGCCCACTATGAATCCGTAATCTACACGAATACATAATAGACAGTACACATGATAATGACAGCTTGGCAACAATGGCAAAATTTTGCATTGGAATTTATCCTGTATGTAATTAAGACACATTTTTTAGTTCATTTATACAATGTGGTAACATTCCAGAACAGACAAAAAGCCGTAGAAGTTTGAGGATATTCATTATAATTTCCATTTTTAAAATGATTTTGTAAGAAATACCTGTCTGAAATAATTGCTTTCAAAACCTGCTAAAATAATGTATAAGGATCTTCATTTAATATACCGTTTGGAAATATCCTTACTCCCATTTTTTGGATGATTGATTGAATAAACTATCCCATGACCCTATACCGGTCAAGCAATTGGAAGATGGATGGATTATATCATTCACGGTTCAGAAGCTTGTATGCCTTGGAACCTTTTTGCATTTAAAATGATCACACTTTTGAAAAATATAGGCAAATGCCAAGGAAAATAGTTACTGGACAAAGATGCAGGGCTAATTTAAAGTAATACTACTACTATTGAAAGTACCATTCAAATTATTTACATAAACCAATTAGCTTGCAAGAGTACACTCTATTTATCTTACGTCATATATAATATAAAAAAGATAAGAAATAAATTATATTCAGTTTCTAATTGAGCTGTAATATAAAGCTTAAAGCCAGTCCAACTATATCTACTATTCAGATTATATCCAGTATGTATTCCTATTTAATAAAATGATGACATTTTGGTGTGAAATTTTCAAAAGTTTAATTTTTTTGTCAATTTTATTATCATGATGCTTAGTTGACAGATATACCCAAAGAAAGAGAATAGTCCCCAGTAAAATGAATATACCTGCCTTCTTTAAAGGCACAATAGTAGACACCTCTTGTCAACTTGCCATCTCACAGCTTTTGGATTCATACATATTTTTCTTTCAAACGTCATGATCACATGGGTTAAATTAAAAATCAGATATCAGAATATTTAAATGAAGGATGTGAGTATAGATACTCAGCATGTCATTCAGAAATGAATCATTTGTTCGGGTGACTCATTTGAGAACGCTCACCCAGCCTCTGAGACAACAAAAATTCACAGTAAATCATACAAATCGGGGTGCCTGACAAAATGGCTGAAGTTTAACCTTTTTTGACCCTCCTACACCATGGACCACAGGATTACATAAATTATGGCAAAGAAAGATCACAGATGGGTTAATAGTTACCCTTCATACACACAACTCATGAGACAGACCTTTCCTTGGAAAACAGCACAAATGAGAGGCAAAGAAAAGCCCACAAATGAGAAATACTGCCACCGCACTCAGGATATAAGTGGGACTTCTGTAAGTATCTGGCGCAGAGGGTAACGGCGGGAAGAACGTTTCCATGTTCTAACTATGTAAAACTCTTTGGTATTACATACACGGACAGAGACTCGTCTGCCATGGGCATTTGTTTTTGTTTTCTTTTAATATCCCTTGTTTAGGTTTACGTCATTTTCAGAGGAATGTAATTGAATCACACACACACACACACACACACACACACGCACTAACCAAACAAATCGTTTGAAAAGATTTAGATCATATTTATATGGCCTGGCCTGACAATAAGGAATATCACTATCGTTACCAAGGACACACCATTCATTGTTTTGGAGAAAACAAGCATCACATTATGCTCTAGCAGGAAGAGACTGATAGATTACTGATAGCATTCTCATAGCTTATGAATTTAATCTAATTTTATCTAAAGTTACAGTTTTACTCCCTTTAAACAGCTGCATGATTAAATGAACTGCCTCTTTAAGGAATACAACTGTGTCTTTAAGGCTATTTCCTAGCTGCTGCCCTATGATGTTTAACAAACATTGTAGCCGTACTGTCATGTTGCTAATCCACAGTCTAATCAGGGAGATTTTTAGCTTTTTTTCCCCCCCCATATGGTCCTGTGGGGTCTTTCTCTGTTTTCTACCTCGCTGCAATGCTGGGCTCAGCCTTCTCCAAGTACCACCTGTCTCATCATGTCATTACAAAGTGTAATCTGGTCCCAGGAACAGAAAGGTTCTTATCAGTGTCAGGCTGAGATATAGATATGGGCTGGGTTACAAATGGCCAAACGTGCAGGCAGGAGAGCAGGCTATCAATAAAGCAATTTCTAGTGTCATAACAGCTACGCTTTCTGTAAAGCCACCTTTCAAAAACTTTTCCCTCTGCAAATCGCGGCAGCCCCAACCATTAGAGTCTGCCTTGTGAATTTAATGGATTCCGTACAAATAATATTCCACCATAATGGAAAAGGTTGAAGTCAGTGAAGACAGATGAAGTCATAAACACGTATAATTGAGAATCAAAGACCGATAAATTTTAAACTGCTATCCATTTTCTCTTTTTAGATGGTGATCTATGTCGTGGCAGTGGCTGGAAAATGGAAGAGATTACAGGGGAAAATTATAACAATAAATTTTCTAAACATACACCTTGATTATGCTTCGATTTTTAGGGAAGGCTAGGATTGCTGAAAGCTTGCAGGGCTAAATGGCACCATAAAATAGGTTCCCTGCTCTTTTGCCTCTAGAGCACGACATGCCTGGAGGTGTGATTTTCTCTCTCTAAATGGAGGAAATGAATTGTGTAATTTATTGCAAACTCGAGCACAGTGAGATTAGATCAGCATATCCCATCAAAGGAACAACAATCAATCAGTCCCTACTTAACAGCTTGAAACGCATAAACCAGGGCGGCTAATGGCTTTCCAATCTAACAGATTGATAGACTTATCCATTCCTAAGGGATGAATTAAGAAAATCGGCTACTTTCACACTTCTGACAAGGCCTTTTTTCTCCCTCTGGTTTTTAAATACAGCGATGCGGTTAAAGTTCTGATGATCCTTTTAAAGCCGGGGACTCGGATTTGTTATTCAGATGAGCGGGGAAGTGTGTCAGATGTGGGGAATGGGTTCATTTAAATGACCTGATTATCGAGGGTCATTTAAAACTGTGAAATTGGGTCTATTCAAAGCCACTTAACAATATATAAATGTGACCTGGGTGACCTATTCAATTGACTGTGGGAAGAGTCTCCTTTTCAGCCCCCTTTAAGCTAAAATGTCAAACTTATGTGGGCAGAACTAAGCAGATTATAAGTGCTGATCACATCTCAGCCGTCTTTAACACAAGTATGACTTTTACGCTAGATTGGTCCCTGGCCCCTTGCATAATTAAGAAGGAGGTGGTACCAAGATGGCACTTTCCCAGAAGGAGAACGTCTCGTTTTAGACAAAAGCCATGAATGACGTCCCTACTGGGGGGATATGGGTGTTCCCAAAAGGGTGAGGCGATTTCGCTAAAAATGCTCCAGGCTTTGTAAGGCAAAAGCCTACGATCTCAGATTGGGCCACTATCCTTATCCTTGATTAAACAACCACAACATTCATCCAAGACCATGTTATGGTCCAGCTATCACAGTTTAACTTTACATCTTGGCTCTCTCCGACATCTATCTAGCTTCAGATGATACCGGGGGGCCCAGATCATTCAATTGCATTGACAGTAAAAATGGATGAGGGTTTCTGTTTTAGAATGCCACAATGGCTGTGGTATAAACAAAAAGGAGATGGATAACCCATTTTCAGTACAGCATTCATGTAGAGCGGGATGGGGTGGTGGGGGGGTGTGTGTGTGTGGGGGGGGGGGGGGTGAGTTTGCACTGGCATGTTGCTGGGAGACAACTCCGTTGACCTGCTTGATGAGACAGTGGATGGTGAGGAAGAGAGAATGCCCAGTCTACCCAAACATTATTGTGGCTACTTATGAGACAATTGCTGTTTATATGCTCCCACTGATGCTCTTTGTCTGCCAGTGAAAGTGTGCCATGACTGCTTGTCCTTGCTATGCATGGCGTCCGCCACGCGGAAAGCTGCCTGGCAAAGACTCCTCCAGCGGCTGTCAGAGTCCCCAATCGCTGCAACTTGAGTAGCTGTAAAACTCAATCCAGCGGTACCATATCACGTTCTCTGTAGGATCCGTTTCACTTGTACAGTTGCCTGAATCCCGCGTACGATTATATCATAGCCCATTAGTAAACCAACATTAACGCGAGAAAAACATGCACAAATTTTGATAGCAGGACAGAGCATCTTAAGACACTCCATGCTGCACTGTATGGGATACATTTAGTCTAAACCTGGCATTATCTATTACTCGGTCTGTTCTACAACTGGATGGCTACCATCAAGTTCGAAATCTGATTTGCAAGGAAGTCCTAAGGGCAGCCAGAAAATTAACCATCAGCCATTTTACAACCATAAATTACAGTTCTGCTCAGAAGGATCACAAATCAACTCCATGCACATTCATGTCCCTTTCTCCAAATCACTTCTGGAGAACGCAATTAAGGATTTCATAAAAGAGGTGACAAGTCATAAGTTATAGCAATGCCTCGCACATACCAACAACACATCAGGGGAAATTGTAGCGTGGTGGCGGTGCTTGAATATAGTATGTAGGACTTACTTTTTTGTTGCTATTGTAGTTAAACTGTAACCTTTCATTCGGCAAAGGAAGTCTTCATCCACACGGCAGGCTCATCCAGTCATTTTCATTTGCCTCCCTCATTTCTCTGAAAGAATAACTCAAGTTGTCCTATTAGCAAGTCAAAATGAAGCATTGATTACTTGTTTTTAAAAAAAAAAAACAGGCACAAAACAAATTTGCACTTCGGAGGAACAGATGAAAGGTGCTCACCTGTAAACACATGAAAATGCAAACAAGTATTAACCAACTGATTTTGTACACGGGTGTGCTCTTTTGGTTTTTACCTTTACTGTATTCCCATTACCAAAACAGCCCCTTCAATCCTCTGACACAGAAACGAAATTTATTCCCTTGCTTGGAATGAAACTTTTCCTTCAGCCTATTATATATTTTGCTTTCTATTTCAGTTTAATAGCAGAAAAATTGGTTACATATATTTTTTACAACACCCTGCCCCATTATTGCGCTTTTGTCATTTGATTATTTATAGAAAACTATTTCCTGCTTACTTACATTTGCCACTTATTTCCCCATTGTGACCCACAGCAGATTCAGTCCATTTCAAAAGCCTTAAAGCCAATTCTTTATAAGTCTACAAGTCAACCCTTACAGTTCAGTAGGAACATAAAGTGCAGGTCTAATGTGGCGGAGGAATGAAAGATAAGGAATAAAGGTGGGGATACAGCAAGAAGGACAGGGAAATATAAAAGGTTGTGGTTGAAAATGAAAAGTGTACTAAACAAGTACTATAGTGTGATGGGAAGAGGAGGGAACAGTAGTGTACTGTGAGATAGCAAGGAACAGTGGTGTGACAAGAAGGACGACTCAGGTTCTAATTTTGATCTTTGGTAAAATGGACAAAGATAAAAAACTCATAGTAAAAGAGACTATGGGATTAATTTTTGGCTACTTTGAATGGAAGATGTAGCATTTGTACAGTATGGTAATGAATATAGTATGAGCAAGCCATGAGTAAAGTGAAGATAGAAGATAGTGAAGAATAGTAAACGTGGCAAAAAGAATAGTAAGATTAGGAAGACACTGAGTGGGGCACATTGTACAGGTTTCGTTTTGATTGCTAGTAAATGCAAGCTTGTTTGGATGAGGAGTAGTAGCTTGTGAGCAGAGGTGCTGTAAGGGGGGGATTCTAAGGGCCCCTGAGTTGGCCCCTAAGTGGGCCCCTGAGTGATACACATAACTAAATACAAATGTAACATAATATTAACTTATAATAATATAATAACATATTAATTTAACAATTAAGTTAACATATTAACTTAGTACTTCATATACTGTTTTCAACTTGATGCAAGAATATTTTTTTTTACATCTGCATGCCTTCCACTGATCGTAATTGTCTAAATTTGTCAAAAAAGATAACAATCAATTGTAGAGTGGCATTCAACAGAATCCTTCATGTGGCATATTCATTCTTACATCGTGAGGTCATATTCTATCATAATGTAAATACACGTTGAACTATAAAAATGTATACTTGATAATCCTATTTTCTTTGGGCTTTGGGCTCATATTTCTGCCTGACTGATTTCCCTCCAAAGATCTCAGGAGTTTCTGCCAATATTTTTTCTGTATTTTGTATAGTGACACTAATAAACTGCCGTGTAACATGGGGCGTTTGTCACTGTCACAGGTGAGAATGTAATTAATGATGCAGGGGGCTAAGCAGCCCAGTGTATCTGCCTTTAAATACTCCTCAAGCTGACTGGGTTTGCTGGAGACCAGCTGGGGCTGCGCAGGGATCGATAAGGTCAAAGTTCAGTCATTCGTCCCATTATTAGCCTGACTGTTTCCATCATATCCCACGCTAATGATGCCTGGGGGGGGGGGGGGGGGGGTGGGGGGTGACGGTGGACTCAGGCATCATGGGCCACTTTTCACTGAGGACCAACCAAACCTTGGCCCTTCTTGCCAAATGCCTGATGGGTTTCCAGACTGGGGCAGCAAATGCAAAGCAGCTTCTCCATGCAGCAGAGGTTCAAAGTTTGTGTCCCCCAGGTCATATTTACAGTTACTGCACTTAAATCCGTTTTGATGTCACATAGCTAACTGCTTATTTTGCTAAGCAGGCTGTTTATGTAACTATTCTGTACATCTTTTTCTGAAACTTCCAGTCTCATGGAAAGAGAAGAATTTGAAGTGACCTTTGAACACATTATGCTGCGTTATCTTGCATTGCGTGTAAGACTAAAGAATTTGAAAATACTCCCTATTCCAAAACTTTGTCATTACTTGTACATTTCTGATTGCACATTTACTCCTAGATCTGTGCAATCAGAAAGGGACAAAAGACAATGGGTAGTAGAAAGTTCTTTAAATTATCTGCTTATAGACAGGCAATCTATTAAGCCCTTTTCATACCGTAGCAGTATGCTGGTGATAGGGCAAGTGTGCGTTCAGAGATTCATTCAAGAGAATGAACTATAGTCTTCAAGTGACAAGCTAGAGAAATGCTCCCACTTTTCAAGCTGTACAAATTACGTTTGGCCGTGATAACTCACAACTGGACACTTCATTTCAAGTTGAGTGCAACTGGACCAGTCAAAAGCTATTATCCCATCTTCTTTATTTGTAGCCTGTGGTTTTGGTGTAAGGAGTCTCAAATAAATACTGGTAAAATGCCACTTCAATCAAAAATATTGCCTAATCGTTCTCCAATTTGACTGAGTCCGGATGGTAGCCCATTCCAAATGACATAAACCATTTCAGGTCATGTGACCAGACTACCTGGCCATGGTTTTTGTGCTTTAACTCTTCTGACATAAAAAGTGAAACTATGCTTCACAGATTACAAGAAGAGAAAAACAAGTGTGTGTGGTAGCAAGAATGAGAAATCACCAAACAAACTGTACATTACGGTGAGTTTTATGTCAACCCATCATGTCACGTATGTGACTCAAATGACAAAAACAAACCCAAAATGGTTAAGATCAGAGCACACAGTCCAGTCTAGCACAGTAGGCATTTTCTGCTGAAATGCAGTCATAGATTTAGTTTCTTTGTGATTCTTCAGTTGGTGAATGCATCAGAGACTAGGAAAAGAGGTCAAAGTCAAACAAAACTAAAAATAGCCCCCTTCCTTGTTACAAGGGTTGAATATGAAAGACGAAGCTGTTGTTTGAGCAATATCTAGTAAAGATTTGGTTTGATTTTTCTTTCTAGTTTTCTAGTTTTTTTGGGACATATTGAGGAATACTTGCGCTGTCTTGTCAATAAATCAGTGGTAGTCAACACAGATATCAGTCTATCAGCCAGAAGTTTGTCTATTAAAGCAAAATGTAAGTGAGAGGAAATAAAAACTGGAAGCTGCAGGAAATTAATCAAGGAAATGGGTTTTGTGGCGCGTATATCACACCTAATCTGTCCTTTGTGCAAATGTAGCTTTCTGCAATTCTTAGCAATGGAGAACAACATGCTTCTTTGTGAAAAGCCACTTGTTCCCTGCATAATTAGAGATCTCATAGTCAGGGTAAAAGAGGGGGTGGGGAAGAACTGGGGGGGGGGGGGTCTTGTTTGCCCATTTAAAGTGTGAAGCAGATAATAGTATTTTCATCAAAGGCAGCAATTACATTCATTAGACAGGGTCTGGCATAGTACCACGGAAATTAAGTGCTGGGAGAATGAAAAGCTTAATTTGTACTTTTTTATTGTAAATCCCTCCCCCCTTGTCTCTTGTTTGAAATGCTTTATGTTGAGCAGAGAATCTCAAGGAATAGACTCCAAACAAGAAGAATAAATTCAGGGTCCTTCATCACCTTTTTGTGGTAATGACTAAGTAGACATGCTACTGACTACTGCTACCATAGACCCACTTTCCAAGAATTAAAAAACCTTTCTTTAGGGCTGATATCCAATGCAGCTTTTAAATGAACCCAGCATATGACTGGAGTCTTGAAAAAAAGCTCCGGGGCTTTTCAAAATTAATTCCCAATTCCTTTCAGAAGGAAATTAATTGTTTCATGTCCTATAAAACTGCAAACAGCACATAAATCAACCAGTTTAGAAGGAATGGAGGCCTTTTAATTCAAGCCCTTTAAATGTGAATTAGGGTAAGTGGACGACTCTATCACTTCCTAAAAAGCAGGTGCAATTTGTAGTGGTAGCGTTTATGTCAGATCAGTGATTCAAAAATGTAAAACTGTAACAACCACATATCTGTATGTCATAATGGCCAACATATGTTTATGGCTTAACAATATTAACAATGATCATATTCCGTAAAACCAAAATTATGAAAATATGCAAAAAGCACTAAAATATGGAACATTGATATTAATCCTTGTACAAAATGTAAAATGAGAGAAATAAAAAACATTAAAAACATTAGGTTTTCTCCAAACACAAAATTGACAACATTATCTTGAGACAATTGAAGGCAATAATAAGAAAAATAAGAAATAATGATTAAAATGACTTTTATTTGTAAGAACTCCATATTTTAATGAAACACAATGTGATTTAGCAGGAATTAGTAGTTTTTCTTACAGTTTTTCATTCAGTACTTACACTAAGAACTACATGCTTTTTTTTATATGCTGTGGCCCATGTATTAATGGCAGTTAATCTCAGACTGCGCTCCATCATAACCTGCCTCACAGACAATTAAAATAACGGTGCATCATGAAGTCGCCCATTTTTAATTAGGTCAACATGCATGAGATCTTGGCAAATTATTCACTGTGAAACATTTAAGTGTCTTCTGTGCTTGAACATGTAATTAAGCAGGTCAAAAGCTGAAAAATACCAATAGCTCTCACTGACATTTTATTGCAATTATTAGGATGATTTTAAAATAATATGTTTGTTATATGTCACAATGTCAACTGTTAAAAGCAACTAAACTTTTTTTAAGAGATTTTTTTTATTAAAAAGCTGATTTACAGATTTTTTTAGCTATTAAATTATTGATACTCAAGGGGAAGAAATAATTTATATCTAAATATCACCAATTAAAAACCTCAAATTAAATGACTACAATACTATAAGGTGCTTACAAGCCATTAGAAGGTTCTGTAACTGATGGTCTCGGTGGTAACTGGGTTCAATAAACAGGCACACAGTTTTACTCACCAAAAGTAAGCAGAAAACCTTACCTTGAACAGCCTTTACTATAAAGATACTTAATATTTAATAAGCATGTCAATAATCAAAGTAATATTTATTTAGCACGACTGTACTCAAAATCTTTTTTTTTTATATAGCAAGTTATTTAAGAGCATGACACATTACAAGACTTATTGGCCTGTTTATTTTTATTATGAATTTTTTATAGTTTGTAAATACTGTAATATAACTTTGAAAAGCATTTTGCAGGAGATCCCAGTCTGTCACAGTGTTCTCAAGTTATGTATTATCATAGCACTCCATCTAGTGTTTAAAATTAAAATTACACATGCACGTCATTAAATTATACGGGACATGGTTACAGGGAGAAGGTTAAATTGCATTGCTCCTTGAGACCCTCTGCTATGCTCTACTCTGATATCACATATACAAACGTACCTTTCACTCACTGATAGAGTATTTGCATTTCGGACTAAAACTTCTACAACCATCTAAAAATTTAGTTACAATTATCAATTATACCTATATTAGGGAGCAATATATCTGTATTACTGTATCCTTATAAAGTTTTTTGGTAACACAAGTTTTTAGTAATTTCTAAACACATTCATAATGCTATAAATATTTATGAAACGGAATAGCACATTATACCGACGGTTATAATGCATTATAAAGGTATCTATAGTGCATTATTGATGAGAGCTTCATAAAGCATTCATAATGCAAAATACACATGGCTATAATGTGTTATGCCTTATGATAAATATTTATAGCCATGTTTATAATGCTTTATGAATGGATTATTATTTGTAATGAATGTGTTTGTAACACGACCTTAAGTGTTACTAGTTTTTTTTAAAAATAAGTTTATGGAGTAATTAAAAGCAATACTCACTTACACAGGGATAATAAGTAATGTGATACAGCCTTAGACTGGGGTATTTAATTATATTGATGTAGCAGATGGACATTATACTAATAATTAACTAGCAAAAACTGTTAATGATTTCATGAAAAATAATGTAATGCATCCATATGTAATGATGACAGATGCGTCTTGGTTTATCAGTCCAGTTCAACTTTCTGTAAAAAAAATAATAAACTCCTGGTTTAAACGTTTGAGCATTTTTCTTTTCCTCTGTCGCCATCTGCTGTCACAAAAATATGTAACAAACATTGCAATGCAAAAGATGCATTAGAGATGCTTAACAGCCCAAAAACCTGCTCTCATCTGTGTATACATGTGTGTTTGTGTCTCATGGAGACCAAGATGGGATATGCAGAATGATTTTAGCACTGGGATTAATAAAGTATTGCTGCTGTATTCCAAATTCTGGGCCCTCCTATTCCCCTGTAAAGTGCTGGGCCCACTAAATTCTCCACGGAATCCATGCCCCTCTGATGCATCTTGGTATATCTGCTTTTTTGGGGTTTACATGAGTTTCGTCACAATGCAAAAAATACATGAAGATGAATTGGTGTCGTTGAATTGGCCTGCAGCATATATGGTCTGTGATGGACTGTACTTCTGTAATGCATAGACTGTGCAGTTCGGTACCTTATGAGATCACCTACATAAACACAAAAGTTTGGTTCAAATAATCTAAAACTGAAAGGGCAGCGGGTTGAGGAAGAAACTACTTGATTGGTTCTGAGCCTGGGGTTATTTGTGTAGAGGAGGACAGTAAATATTCTGCCACAAGGAACCTCAGATTTATGAGAGAACTTGCTATGGGAAATGTAGACAACACAGTACAAAGGCACAGTGATGTTTTACCAGCAAGTAGAAATACGCATAGATGGACAAGTAAATTACTGCATTTATAAAGGATTGCCTGTCTATGGGGAACTTTTTCACGCACTGGCATGCTCAAAAAGAATCAGAGATACTGTAAATCCAGGATAAAGCCAGTGTAATTGTACAGTAAAATAAACTAGTAGCTTTTGTGACAAAGGTATCATAGCTTATCATTTGTCCATCACTTTGACAACTACTGTACTGCAGTAATGTGGTATAAAACAATCCTCTATCAGCTGTGCTTTTTATTGTGGTGTTTATGGCTACTAAACTGATCATATTTTAACTAGTTGCAGGTTTTACGAGAGCAAGGAATGTTTTTCAGATGCTGCTGATGCAACTTCCATCTCATGTCTTTTTTTCACTTGTTTAATCCAATGCATGTGTTTCGTGTAGATTTCAGGTAATGAAAGATTCCACTTCAACAACAGCTGTGCTTATTTTGCATGACATAACTATTTTTAACAGTATAATTTGCATACCCTTGTTTCAAACCCTTCTGCTGACTTTTGACCTGGACAGCATTTTGCAATTCCGAATAACACTGCACAGCTGCAAACTATAGCTGATTTACACCTGTTATAGCTGATTTACAGCTTGTTAATACATTAGTAGTAACTCAATAAAGAAAAGACAAAATGTCTTGTCTTTGTGAATGCTTTAATCATAGTTATAGAGTGCGTTGCGATAAAATAAAGGTTTTATAAATGCTGTATGAATGATTTTGTAGGCAATATAAACATCGTGATGTTATTTGCCGTGTCTCAGCCTTTTGTATCAATGGCGTCTCCTGCATCTGTGTCTTGAGTACCTGGAAAAAAAAAGAGCACATTGATTTAACTAATTGGTTGGTGTGTGGTTCAGCAGGTGAGGACTTTGTGGCCATGATTTGGAGGATGCCAGGCCAAATCCCACGCCGGGCAGAAATAATGATCTCATAGGTGGCACTTGAGCAAGGCCCTTAAGCACGACTGTTCCACAGGTGATGGACACTTGTGTGTTTGTCTCATGGACAGTGAGCTGGGATATATATGTATATATCTGCAATACATACATATATATATATATATATATATATATATATATATATATATATATATATACACAAAGGTACAGTGGCACCTCAGTAACTCATTAGAACTCAAATTTCTTAAAAGCCAAACCAGTTCGAAAAAAAATGACCTAGAACTTGATCTGAATCTCAGAAGTCAAACCGTGAACGCCGACCTAAGCTTGTACACGCGGGGAAATGAGTCACGCGGCCTGTCTCTCAGCTGGAAAGAAAGGGTAACGCTTCGGTCTCAGCCTCGCATTCACTGTAATTGCATCGTTTGTTGGTGATAGTGCTTTTTTTATTGAAAATATCAGGTAATACACTGTACTTTATATCATTTTGGTAGCCAATGCTCACCAAAAAGTTACGCAATAGTTGTACAAATGTTACAACCTAAAAGTTTTACGATTTACGACTTACGAACAAATTAATGAATACAGAGTAATAATAAAAATAAACAATGGACCGCATGGCATAGTCTAGTGTTAGCGCAGTGTTGGGGCATGGCTTGTGGTAGTGTTGGGGTACATTCTTTATCGTTTTGGAAGCCATGAAGAAAAAAATGTTACAAATGGCATTTATTTTCTTACTTTACAAATGACTGTTTTGATAAATGTGCTTAGATGTGTTTAGTATACGCTCTTCTTGTTTTATCCTCTTTATCTTCTTGTTTTATTATTGTGTTTAAATGCAAAAAAAAACCAACATAGTTAGGTGTAATTTTTTGGGGCCGGGAACCAATTAATTGGTTTTCCATTATTTTTTAGGGGGAAAAACTGTTCAAATCCTGAGTTCTGAACGGATTAAGTTCGAGTTCTGAGGTACCACTGTATTTCATTGTATATGAAGTCCTATGCTAGATAAGAACAGAACACTTTATTCATCAATATAATATTTTCTTTTCAACAAACCCATCTTGCTCTACAGTGCAGGTTCGAGCTCACATGCAGTGTCGAGCTCGCATGCAGTGTCCCTGGAGCAACTGGAGGCTAAGAGACTTGCTCAGGGTCTGAACCCATCACACCACACAGCACTGGAAGAACCATTCTTTCATAAAAAGCAGGGTCACAGCGACAGTATTAATGCTACTAAAACTGATCCGTTCATACTAATCTGTACTGACAAAATAGAAAAGAAAAATAGATGGAAGAAAAAGGATGGAAAGATGTTCTTGGAAGGACAACATTTACCTTTTAGTTGGATGGGCCCCAGGATCACAGTTGCGTCTCCATGAGTAGAGCTCAGGGACCTTGCCTTACGGGTCCGACAGCCTTGAGTGCAGCGTGAGTTGAAGTCGTTGGCCTGACACACAACAACTTTACATTGTATGTAAACAGAAGGATACATGCGCAGAAACTTGAAAGCCTGGAACCTGAAGCGGGCGACACTTCTGGGAATGTTGCTATATGCGTAGTAGCTGTTGTCCTTTTTACAGCTGATAGAGAAGGAAAAGGAGAGTCAATCGACAAGGACAAACAAGGCTAAGTGTCTTCTATCAAGATAACATAAAAGATCATAAAATAAGTTCAGCCTTATGATAATTATTCGCAAATATTTTCCTCCTTTAGATTTACCGCCGATCACCCAGAATTCGATAACTTTGAATAAGTAATACATATAATCATATACATTCACCCTGGTGTCCTATCCAGAATGTACCCACACCTTGTGTTCTATGTGACCTGTTAATAGGTATAGAAATGGATGGATGGGTGAATGGATGGATATTGACACTAAAACACTGAAATATAGCATTTGATAAATACATAATACTATAAATTGGAAGACTGCCTAGATAAAGTGTTAAAGACTAAATTAAAAACAAAACCTGTCTCACCCACTGCGGACCAGTTCATATGTCCGAGTCTCAAAGTCATCTTCATAGGGAGAGGTGACACAGGTGTCCAAGAACAACACCAGGTTGTCGGAACGTCTCTGCAACTGGACTTGCACATACAGGTACTCGTTCAAAGTCACCCGGTAGGGTGAGTCAAACACTGGGTAATTGAAGTTGCTTGAGGTATAGAAGACCATGGAGGCATTGAACTTCCCGATTCCTGTGATGTTCCCGTTAACTTGCTCAAGGGCCTCATACATAATATGGGCTGTGGTGTCCGGTTCCATGTAACAACCCACCCGCAACTGGAAATCCGACAGACGTGTGATCTCTCCAGTTTCTGACCCGGAAGCCCTCACGTTATTGGTGTAGACGATTTTACCATTGCTGGACTATCCGATGGAAAAAAAAAATCATGTCACACAATCAGCAAAGAATCCCTTTTTTTTTTCCACAAGTACCTGGCCAAGTGAATTGGGATTAAGGGAGCAGTGTGTCAGATCGTCAACACTGAGTACTGTACAGGTTTTTGAATGTAATACACTTATAGCAAACCAGAATTTAGTGAATTTGACAGCCTTGGCAGTTATTTTCTCATTTTAGTTAATGAAACATATGATAATAATACAACTTAATTTCAAACTATGCCAAAAAACATTTTTTTTGTTTGGTTGAACTAGTGTCGTACCTCTTGCCGTGTACCACATGTGTTCAGTGGGAAGTTGAAGATGGTCTCGGAGGAAAACACTTGAGGTCTGCAGTATTGGTCATTCAGATATAAATCACTGCCACTGTACCCGAATCTCCTGAGGTAGGAAGCCTGAATTACTATATTCATTTTGTCGGAAGAGCAGTCCACTTTTCCTGAAATGGGAAGTTCAATAGGGTTTTTAAAAATATATTATTTCAATAAAATTTTGAAAGATTTGCGAGATTATTAAACACAAACACTGGCTCTATCTGCTATTCAAATTTCTTACGGAATGCTCCCAGTCCTTTCTCAAGATCCAGATCATTCTATCTCTGACCTCATTGAAGTAAAAGTTTGTGACAATAAACAGAGATATACGTAAAAATATAAATAACCACCCGGGTACTACCTGAGCTTTCTGGAAGCGAACTGCTGTAAACAGCCTGAAAGCCTCTGCCAACCTCTGTGTAGTCAGTCCTGAAGAGAACAGTCAGGTATCTGGAGGAGGAGTGGAACATTCCTGTGGTGCTATTAAAGCACATGTTGCCAAGACACGGGGAGCTCAAGGAGGGCCCATCATACACAGAGATGTAGTCACAGCCACAGCACTTCTCCAGGCTGTCAGGAAATAATATGTCAGGTCACTTTAAAGGGAATTTGCATGGGAATGTATATGCATATTAAAACAAAGCAAATTGAATATTTACTTAATGTCGTTGAATGTCAAAAATACTCTCTGTTCCGGAGGAGCAGTTATGTACCAAATGCAATGAGCATTGTCATAGTAATAGTTGGGGTAATTAGGGCTGGAAAATGATCCAGAGCCATAGAGGTGTCCTCCACAGGATGATGAATCTTCAGGGAGAGGCAATGATCAGACATTTACCAAACTGCAAGCATTTTGATAATTCCGAGAAACAAGTTGAAGATGTTTCTTTGCAATGAAATATCACACAGGAATTTTCTCATATTTACATGCAAATGTTGTTGTTGTTGTTGCTGTTGTTCTACTTTAGAGGTGTCTTAGGCTTAGGTCACATACTAGACCTGCATATAAGTGATACATAATATGACATAGAAATAGCAGGAATGGTACCTGGTGTATAATATCCTCCTGTTGTAGAAGGTGCACAGTAATCTATAAAAACAAGAAAGGTAAGGGGCTCAGTAACATAGATCACATACAGTAACAATTAAAACTGCCATGATCATCTCTCTGATAGTGAATCTACTGCTTTTCTATACCCATTCTTTGTAGCTGTCCTTACAGAATGCCAAGTGTTTGTGATTACCGTGGAAGTCAGGGCAACAGCTGCCATAGTATTGGCAAGAATCTTCGCATGAACAGGTTCCCAGGTAGTAGCCACAATTATACATGCAAGATGCAGAAGTAACACCTAGTAAAGGACAGAGTATTAGTAATATCACAACAAGATTATTTTGTTTTCTCAACATAAAATGCTCTAGTATGGCATTTTTTCATGAGAAAAAAATGATTTGGCCAGAGAAATTTTATAACAAGTTTCTAATTTTGCCTGAAATGGATAAAGAGTAAAAGGATAAAATTTAATTCTTATATGGACAAAAATAAGATAAAAATTACTAAAAAAAAAAAAACACAATACTTGATTCTGCTGTCATAGGAATTCCCGTTGAGCCAGTACAGTATTCTGTAAGAGAGAGAGAGAGAGAGAAAAACCAATGTGTTATATAAAATGCGCAATATGCAGAATACATATCAAATGATCATTATCTATTCATATCTTACCAAAATTCGTGTAGCCACAATGGTCACAGAAATCAGGACAGCAGTTTCCAGTGAATTCACACGAGGAGGAACAGGAGCAGGTTCCTAAATTGTAGCCGCAGTTGTACCTACAGCTGTCTTGTCCAGTGTTGTAAATGGCTTTAAACCCAACATTTGTAACAGAGGAGTCTGTTTTAAAGACTACAGTCAGGTAGTTTGAAGAAGAGTGGACTGGTTGGCCTCTGCCATCGTTATGGCAGAATGACTGCAACAGTGTGGAGCTGGTTGAGGCGCCATCATACACAGTGACACTATCACAGCACCCGCAGCTCTCCAATCTGAAAAAACATTGAGTTCAGAAGTATGTGATTTCCCATCCTTGCTTGATACACAGTATCCGACAACCCAATGGAAAATTCCACACAGAAATGTTAATTTTGTTTCTAACACAGAATCCAAGTTTAAAGTGTCTGTATAAATCTGTCACATGTGCTATCAGATTTCACCTGAAATGTCTATAAACAACTAATGAAAAATATATAAGAAACCTAGAAAGAATGTGGATCATTTATATAATCGTTACTATTGGTATACTAAATATGTTATTTAACTATGGCTAGGTTTATCATATCAACTGTATTAGTTCAATCTCTATCAAACAAATTGGTTCTAGTTGTGTATCTCAGTAAGGGTATCTGTCGAAAGAATAACAGTGTATGTTGTATGAAACATAAAAAGAGGAATTTCAGGGATTGTGAGTCCTGATTCCTGCCCCACAGCCTGTGTGCGTGTGTGTGTGTGTGTGTGTGTGTGTGTGTGTGTGCGTGTGTGTGTGTTTCATGTTTTTATTATATTATGGGGACCAAATGTCCCCCACAATGTAATAAAAACCAGTTTTTTTATGTTGTGGGGACCATTTTTCAGGTCCCCACAAATAACAATGAACGCAATCATAAAACTAAAAATGCCAAAAGTCTTGTATTTTGTTTGGTTACTCATGGTTAAGGTTACAACTGGGTAGGGGTTAAGATTGTCATGTTGGGATTAGAGTTTTCCTCATAGAAATGAATGGAGAGTCCCCACAAAAATATAATTACAAACCTGTGTGTGTGTGTGTGTGTGTGTGTGTGTGTGTGCGCATTGAAATGAATGGGCGGTCCCCATAAGGATATGTTTACCCTACATACAAGTGCGTACGTGCGTGTGTGTGTGTGTGGGTTTGCATAGATCGCATTTGAAAACCAAATTGTCCCCAATGTGTAGTAAAACCTGAAATTTCCCTACTTTTGGGGACATCTTTTGAGGTCCCCATTTGGATAACCTCAGTTTTATAAAAATCTGTAAATGCAATCAAAAAAGTAAAAATGCCAAAAGTCTTGTATTTAGGTTGGTTACTTATGGTTAAGGTTAGGGATGGATCGGGGTTAAGGGTGTTGTGATTGGGATTAGGGTTTTTCCCATAGAAATGAATGGACGGTCCCCATTTAGATAGGAAGACCAACTTGTGTGTGTGTGTGTGTAATTTGCATGTTCTTCCTTTGGTCATGTGACGTTCTTCCCATGGCCTAAAACACATGCAGTGAAGTGAATTGTTGTTGCTCTTAGTGTGTGATAGTGTGCCTTGCAGTGGATTACCATCCCTGTCTGGATCTCCCTCCACATCTTCACCTGTGCTTCAGACTCCCTGCAACATATTATCAACATATAATCCTGAAGATTGCTCACTCTCAATTATAACACACTTACCGTATGTCTACAAGTGCCAAAACAATCCTTTGTCCACTGGGAACCTTAATTTGCCACGTACATTGTGCATTGTTGAAATAGCCAGAGGGGTAATTAGGGCTGGAAAACCACCCAGATGAGCTTGTTAATACACCTCCACAGGAATCTAAAGAGACCCAAAAAAGGCACCACAAAATATGGCTTGTAGTATATTGCGAATGCAAGATGCACTGTGAATAAACCAGTCAGATATGTTTTCTTTGATATTCCTAGGAATTAAAAAATGAGTGACAGTTTTAGAAATGGTGAAATACCTGGTACGGTACTCGTTACTGGATCACAGAATTCTGTAAAAAAAAAAAACCACAATAACAATTAAAACTGCCATGACCATCTCTTTGATGCAGCATCTACTGCTTTTCTATACCCATTCTTTGTAGCTGTCCTTACAGAATGCCAAGTGTTTGTGATTACCGTGGAAGTCAGGGCAACAGCTGCCATAGTATTGGCAAGAATCTTCGCATGAACACGTTCCCAGGTAGTAGCCACAATTATACATGCAAGATGCAGAAGTAACACCTAGTAAAGGACAGAGTATTAGTAATATCACAACAAGATTATTTTGTTTTCTCAACATAAAATGCTCTAGTATGGCATTTTTTCATGAGAAAAAAATGATTTGGCCAGAGAAATTTTATAACAAGTTTCTAATTTTGCCTGAAATGGATAAAAAGTAAAAGAATAAAATTTAATTCTTATATGGACAAAAATAAGATAAAAATTACTAAAAAAAAAAAAACACAATACTTGATTCTGCTGTCATAGGAATTCCCGTTGAGCCAGTACAGTATTCTGTAAGAGAGAGAGAGAGAGAGAAAAACCAATGTGTTATATAAAATGCGCAATATGCAGAATACGTATCAAATGATCATTATCTATTCATATCTTACCAAAATTCGTGTAGCCACAATGGTTACAGAAATCAGGACAGCAGTTTCCAGTGAATTCACACGAGGAGGAACAGGAGCAGGTTCCTAAATTGTAGCCGCAGTTGTACCTACAGCTGTCTTGTCCAGTGTTGTAAATGGCTTTAAACCCAACATTTGTAACAGAGGAGTCTGTTTTAAAGACTACAGTCAGGTAGTTTGAAGAAGAGTGGACTGGTTGGCCTCTGCCATCGTTATGGCAGAATGACTGCAACAGTGTGGAGCTGGTTGAGGCGCCATCATACACAGTGACACTATCACAGCACCCGCAGCTCTCCAATCTGAAAAAACATTGAGTTCAGAAGTATGTGATTTCCCATCCTTGCTTGATACACAGTATCCGACAACCCAATGGAAAATTCCACACAGAAATGTTAATTTTGTTTCTAACACAGAATCCAAGTTTAAAGTGTCTGTATAAATCTGTCACATGTGCTATCAGATTTCACCTGAAATGTATATAAACAACTAATGAAAAATATATAAGAAACCTAGAAAGAATGTGGATCATTTATATAATCGTTACTATTGGTATACTAAATATGTTATTTAACTATGGCTAGGTTTATCATATCAACTGTATTAGTTCAATCTCTATCAAACAAATTGGTTCTAGTTGTGTATCTCAGTAAGGGTATCTGTCGAAAGAATAACAGTGTATGTTGTATGAAACATAAAAAGAGGAATTTCAGGGATTGTGAGTCCTGATTCCTGCCCCACAGCCTGTGTGCGTGTGTGTGTGTGTGTGTGTGTCAGAGCATGTGTACCTTACCTTATGGGGACGCAATGTCCCCACAATGTGATGAATACCCTTTTTTTTTTTCCTTACAGGGACCAGTTTCCTTAATAAAAATCTGTGATTGCAATGAAAAAACTAAAAATGCAAAAACCTTTGTATTTTGCTTCATTTCTTATGGTTATGGTTAGGACTGGGGTTAAGGTTGTCATAGTTAGCGTTAGCATTTTCCCCATAGAAATGTATGCGCAGTCCCCATAAAGATATGTTTACCCGACATGTGTGTGTGTGTGTAATTTGCATGTTGTTCCTTCGGTCATGTGACTTTCTTCCCATGGCCAAAAACACATGCAGTGAAGTGAATTGTTGTTGCTCTTAGTGTGTGATAGTGTGCCTTGCAATGGATTACCATCCCTGTCTGGATCTCCCTCCACATCTTCACCTGTGCTTCAGACTCCCTGCAACATATTATCAACATATAATCCTGAAGATTGCTCACTCTCAATTATAACACACTTACCGTATGTCTACAAGTGCCAAAACAATCCTTTGTCCACTGGGAACCTTAATTTGCCACGTACATTGTGCATTGTTGAAATAGCCAGAGGGGTAATTAGGGCTGGAAAACCACCCAGATGAGTTTGTTAATACACCTCCACAGGAATCTAAAGAGACCCAAAAAAGGCACCACAAAATATGGCTTGTAGTATATTGCGAATGCAAGATGCACTGTGAATAAACCAGTCAGATATGTTTTCTTTGATATTCCTAGGAATTAAAAAATGAGTGACAGTTTTAGAAATGGTGAAATACCTGGTACGGTACTCGTTACTGGATCACAGTATTCTGTATAAAAAATAAAAAGAAGAACAATCACCATGTGGTTCCCATAAATTAACCTCCTTTAACTGAAACTTGCAATGGTGGTTGAATTGGAAAAATAAATAACTAAACAAACATATAAACAAACAAAGAAATGTTATGTGCAGAGGCAGCAGAAAAGATATGATTGTAAACTCTGTTACAATATGGAAATTAAGTGTATTTAGGTTGCATATTGGTTGCTACTAAGAACTTTCAAGCAAAATTTGTATTTTTATGTAATATAAATATTTACTGTTATTTTTTGCCATAAATAGATGAACAGCATATTGCCTGTATCAAAATAACCCAAATACATACAAATCATACTATTTACTAAGGTCTGTTAAGGAATATAAAATTTGAATAAATTATTGTAACTTGCATTCTTAGTTTTTACCCTAATACTATAAAAGATCATTATTTCAGGGAACAAGGCAATCCATTCTTCCACCTAACTTTCCAATTAACCTTCAAAAAAATCTCACAATGCATAATCATTCTCCCTATATGAGATATACTACATATGAAAAGACTCCACAGCTACCTGTTTGAGCATAATGTCAGGCTACTTCTACTTTTTTGACAACATAGCGGTAATCAGTTTTGCTAGAACTATTCATCCAAAGTTAAAGTAAAACAGACATATCTACAGACATTAACCTCTCTAGATACCATGAACAAGTCAAGCACAGTAGTTGGGAACCGTAATGCTGACAGCTGCTCAATCATGACGACGATGATGATGATGATGATGATGACAGTAACATGTTTTATTTTAAAGGTGCCTTTCAAGACACGCAAGATCACCTCAAAAAGAATAAAAAGAACACCATGACAGCATCAATACAATCAGACATTACAAAGTAAAAACTCAGGAGCTTTCAAGCAGATGGACTCAAAGTGAACATGCCAGCCTGAGAAAGGTGGGGTTTCACAGCACTTTAAAATTGTGTTATACTGTCCATTTCGCTGGCCTGAGGGGGAGAGAGTTCCAGGGTTTTGGTGCAGTGTGGGAAAAGGCTCTAGAACCCATGTCTGGGATAGAAAGAAGGCCTGCTGATAAGGACCAGAGGGAGAGGGAGGGAGGGTAGGCCCGCAGAAGATTAGTGAGGTAAAAGCAGGACTTTAAAGTGTATTCAGCAGGACACACTGCTTACCTCTGTAGTCGGGGCAACAGTTATTATTGTACCAGCAGTCATATGTGCAGGAGCAGCTTGAGTAGGAGTAACCACAGCCGTACATGCAGGAGTCCGTGGAATAGTCAGTGGTGAAATAGTCTAGCAAAGAATTTACAAACATTTTATAACGCATTGTGCACATCGGAATGTTTTAGTGACAAAACAGATGGGTCTGGGAGAATAATTAAGAAAGTAGAGCCTGTTGGTGATATTTATGTACTTTAGCGAAACTAGTGGTGTAGATTTGAGTAGTAACGAGTACGTAAGTAACGAATACCAGGCTGTAACGAATCGTTACTAGTATTCAGCCGTTCAAGGATTCGTTGCTGACAGTAACGAAATGACTGATCAAACCGCCCAATCGGCACTCGCCTTGCAGACTGTTGTTTGCGGCAGCTCTGGCTGGCATGCAGTTGCAGCTGGTTTCCATTATCTGAAGCCTGCGCTCATTGCCTGCATGTTGTATGGCCCACATACGAGTCTTATGGGGGTAGGGTTAGCAAGCGGGTTCCGTCTAGCGCAGGGGTGCCCACACTTTTTCAGCTTGCAAGCTACTTATTCATGACCAAGTCAAAATTATCTACCTACTATATTTATGTATACAAATATTGAGTATTATTATTAATAATAATTTTAAGAAAGTATTTTTGAATTGAACTGGGATTTTAGTTCCTTCACCTTTCTCTTTCTCAGCTTGCTTTTCGGAGGGAAGTTAATGTCGTAGTTTTGATGAACAGTCCGAAAATGCCGCTCCACATTTCCCTTCTTCGGAATAGCAATGGTAGGCTGACAGATGAGGCAAACGCACTTCGAATATGACATGGTAGAAAAAGTCCTCCTCCCATTCCGTATGGAAGTGGTAGGTTTTTGGCTTCTTACTTGGTCCTGCTCCCTCATTCATTTTTATACCCTTTCTAAGTTTAGTATAAATAAATTGGAGGCTAAGTAGGTGACTTGGTAACTTTCTAGAGTTTTGCAGCAACTGGAGCGGCTGAACTCGTCATCCATCCTCTATTTTTTATGCCATACAATCTACCCAGACTACCTTTGCGAACGACATATTGGGCACCCCTAGTCTAGCTTGAGACTTGCCTCCAGGCTCCTGCCATCTTGAGTAATCACTCGAAAAACCCGTTTCCACTATCCAACTGAAAGTACCGAATAACGATACGGTCATCGATCTGAATGACTACCGACTGCAGTACCGATATCCATTTAATTTCTGTCAGCTGAAAAAGTGCAAATGATCATGTTCCTTAACCACGATCTTTGTTCAAAACTATGATAAATAGCATCTTGACAGCACATTTGAGTTGACTGACTGGCATCCCGCTCTCCTTTGTTTGCGCGGCGTGCATCTTCACACTCAATTTTGAGAAAGCAATTGTGATTGCAGTTCTTACAACCAGCAATAGCACCATGCGTCAAATTACCAACACTAACGCGACGCTGCTAAGCACTGTAGGTTTACGGACTGCGGTATATTATAGGTAGCAGCATTCGTTATTGTATGCATAGCCAACCTAAGTGGTAACGAGTATTAAGTAACGAATTCTGGATTGCCGAGTACTCGGTAGTAACGATTACGCAAAAATAACGGATAACCTAGGGTGACCAGATAATCCATGTCAGGGAGGACACTTTGAGCTACTTCGGGTTTTACAAACTACTTTCAAATTGAAAGGCTCCTGTGCTCGGCTAAATAGTTCAGCTCTTCTTGTGCTTTGACTGGTTTGTTTCCTTGACTGAAAGACTCATCCAGCTGTTTCACATTAGCATTAGTGACACATGCATGATTATAGGAGACTGACCAATCAGCACACAGCAAGAGCTGAGTGCTTAAGTGAAATCCAGGTCCGTTTAATTGAAATGGTAATTTACAATTCCTGTCCTAGCTCAGAGTGTCCTCCCTGACATGGATTATCTGGTCACCCTAGGATAACCACATCACTAAGCGAAACTGATACATGGAAATTTGATGGTTTACAGTGTCTGTTCATTCATTAACGTTTTTTACTTCCCCTCTTAGGTTTAGAACAGTTGGGTGAAAATTTGTCAACCGTTGTACTGGTTCAAATGGACTGTTTCAAAATCACTCATAACCTTTTGAACTGTAAAGAAATTAGGATTTTCTGTCTTTTCAACCGAAAGCAATGCCAGTAGCATGTTGAGTCACATTACAGTTTGAATTAATTATATTCAGACATCTAAAGTACCATTGTATGTTAATACATTTAAAATGTCAATAATCCATGTAAATCAACTTTTGCATCACTAACCTGTTACCCAGTACCGTCCTGTAATAGATACAGAGTGACAGTTTACAATCATCCTTCTGCATATTTCATACAAAACATCATTAACACACACACATAAAACATAAATATGAAAAATACATTTATATACATTTATTGTTATCCTTGCAGGTGCATATTGGTTATCTTGGTAATAAAAAAATCAGTAGATTACAGTAAATACATGTAGTAGATGTACATACCATGAGTGTCACTGACGGCCAGCAAAAGGCTTAGTAGGAATGATATGGTGTGAAACTCCATGGTTCCCCTACCCAGGTCTGTCCCAAATGACCATAAATGATCGCTTATATACCTGATGTGCCTAATATTTTTCTGCATATTTGTTTGAGGGAGTAATAAACTGTGAGGAGATTGCAGGTGGATCAACATAAATCATCAGCACCTGTAGGAATCACACGGTTTGGTTAGCCAATACAAAACATCTACTGTTATAAATTTGGAGAAAAAAAAAGTTTGATATATACTTGAATGCAACCTTAGGGACGTTGTAAAGCAATTTCATAGACCAGAGAATTTATTGTTAGCTGTTGTCATATGTCATGAACCATCTGCATTCTCATGGTTCAGAATTCCGCTTCCTCATCTGAGGTGTTCCCTTTCTCTCTCGATGTCCTACACATGTCCAGTGTAAACACAGATAAACCCAATCTTTACAGCACCCACATCCCAGAAATTTAATTATTGCGGTAAGTGATAAAATGCTTGACTTCATCACAAACTCATAACTCAATAATTTGTACAAGATATAAATAATAATAAAAAAAACAACATGCAATGGTAGTGATTCACTGTAAAACACCTGTAAAGCTTGTTGGGGTATGTAATGTCACTCATCCAGCTTCCATACCCACTTATACTTTACAAGGCTGTGGTGAACCTGAAGCCTATCCTGGGAAGTTGAGGACTGGGGATACCCTGGCCGGGAATTTGAGGACTGGGGATACCCTGGCCGGGAAGTTGAGGACTGGGGATACCCTGGCCGGGATTTCCTCCCATCTTTCTAGATATAATACATCTACATAAATGCACATAGTGAAGGGCAGATATGCTTTAATGCGCTATTACTTTATGATCGCAGAACTGGATTTTTTTTTTGTTGTTTGAACAGCATTGCTGATACAGGTTTTGCAAACAGGACTTTCCATATCAGCCTAAATGATAAGAGTAAATTACCGCCTCTGCACTCAGTACGTATTACTTCAAATCCCACGTAGATTCTCCAGTTGCTTATCAAAATAAGAATACTTTACTGATCCCTGTGGGTAAATTCTCTTTTTGTCTGTCCCATCTTGCTCTCCGTGAGACACACATGGAGGCGAGAGCAAGGTTGGGGGGTCACAGCAAAGGATCAATCACACATGGTGCCCCAGAGCTGCGAGGTAAGGGCCTCACCTAAAGCTCCACAGGCATGTGACTATTCTGGGGATGCTGGGCTTGGACCAGAGATCTTCCCATCACAGGTACTTGAGCTCACTGCACCTCACACCGATCCTGGATAGGCATAAGCAGTGCTTCATTGGTAAATCAGAAGGTGCCGGAATGTGAAGGGCCTATGAGAGCTATGTATTTTTAAGAATAAATCTAAAGTAATAAAGGTGAAATTGCACAAAAATTGGTCTGTAAATTAAAATATATATGTATTTTTAATTTATTGCTATTGTTTTCGTTTTTTTAACCAGAGACCTGCTGGATTTGCCAAAAAAGCAGACAGTGAAAAACAGTGAAGTCCGGAATGTGTTCTAGCAGGATCCAGCACAAATTAGGCACCAGGTATACGGTAGGGATACATCCCAGACAGGATGCCATCCAGCACAGAACACACACACAGGTTTGTACGTCTATCTTTGTGGGGGTCTTCCATTCAGTTCTATGGGCAAAACGGCCATCCCAGCTATGACAACCCTAAACCCAGCCCTGACCTTAACCATAAGCCAACAAAAAAAATACAGAACGTTTGACATTTTCAGTCAGTATTATTTCAGATTGTAGTCAGTATTATTATTTTTTTTTTTAATAAAATTGAGTTTACCTTTGTGGGGACTGAAAAAATGGTCCCCACAATGTCAAAATAACAGTTTCAATACAAGTAATCAAAGAGAGTGCAGCAATATGTAGTGCCCCTCACCCAAATGATTTTTAGAATCAGATTTTCGATTCATTATTTGTTGATAGAATAATCCATTCTGGAAATTCAACTGAACTTCGAATCACTAATACAAACAAGCGAGAATGGATACAAATGAGCCATATCATGCAGAACCCAGATTTGCATGTGTAAACCGTAACCACTGTAACAATAAAATATTACCACTATGCTATCTATTGTGTCTTTAAATTACGCAGTATCTGATTTGAGGGGTTCATTATTACAATGGGGTGGCGGGGTGGCACGGTGGCGCAGCCTCCCAGCAAGAAGGGCCTGGGTTGGGTCCCTGGGTTGGGTGTAGGACCTTCCTGTGTTCATATGGGTGTCCGCTGGGGGCTCCGGTTTCCTTCCACAGTCCAAAAGTGTGAGCAGTAGGTTAATTGGCGAATGTAAGTTGGCCCCGTGAGTGTGTTGGTTCCTGCCTGTGCCTGTTGTTCCCAGGCTAGGCTAGGCTCTGGTCCCCCTGGTTGGGTTTAAGTGGTGATGGGTGGATTATCACAATGTGGGGAAACCTAGCAAATGAAGCAGCGCTACATCCATCCCTCTTCAGATTAATAGGCAATAGATACAGAGAAAAACAAAGCATTCTAAAAGATATCAAAAATAGCTCATTCAAGGAGATGGCTGAGCAGAAACAAAAACCTTTCAGTACAAACATGAAGGGGAAAATAATATGTAAAGGACACTAAGGATGAGTAACAGGTGTAATAAAACAAAGCACCCTCCAGTGATAGAGCGCCCCACCCAGACTGCCATAGCATACACACACAAACCATAGCAGGATTTTATAAATTAATCTAATTTATACTAATCATCTGTGGAAATATTTCCATAGGACATAAAATTTTAGCTCTAAATACATACCACTACAGTATTAGTAAAATTACTACTCTGTGTTTTTCTAAGATCATTAAGACTTTTATACTTATTTGCAAAATAGTGATGCAAATTGATTCCTTGGGTCATTCCAGTGAATCGGTTAAACAGCTAGGGGTAAAGCTTAATTAATGCAATCCATCATGGTTCTAAGTTGTGCAAAAAGGCAGTTCTTTACCACCTTAAAAGAAAACTTCAAAATATAATTTATTAATTTCAATTACATACACAAAAAGGGTTCGTTTACAACACTCAGACAGGACTTAATAATAATAATAATAATAATAATAATAATAATAATAAAGGGATTTGTTTCATTGCAAACTATTACTGACACTTCTGGCAGAGACTCTGAGGGCGATGTCCAATAACATCTGAAACTATGACTGTGGTGAAAGATTCACACGTTTCCAATGTGTTTATTCTCTGATTCTTCATAATTAAGTAAAACCCAAAAGATTTTGTGCAACGATATTCTCAAATTATGCTCCAACACAAGAATTACGGTGATGGACAAAGATTACATTCAGGGTAATAAAGTAAAATGATGTAGTTTAATATAGTAAGATTATTACTGCTGTTCAACTGTAACAACAGTAAAGTCCATTAGAGGGCAACACCTTCCAGGTTTTTCTAATGATTATGAGCACATACTCCATAATGGTGGCCAACTGAACAGTACTTACTAAAAAATAAAAATATCAGCTACCAAACATTATATACAAACAATGGAATAGTGCAGTGTAGCTGTTCAACTGATATCTTTAATAACAGCTGAATATCCACCACTGCCTTTGACAGGCAGTTGTCTTACTATATCCAGTAAAAATCTACTGTATACTGCTTTTTAGGCATACAAAATAAGTAAATATGTATCCAGAAATGAGAAGATACAGGTTATGCAAGAACAACAGCATTGTTGGGGGAATTCCGACTCCTTTATGAGCTGAAAGTTTACAACCTCCCTTCTCTTCCAGAATTGCTGTCCACACACCACAAAAGCCACTGGCGAAGAAATGCACTCTGGGTAAAATCTCAGCCCCTAAACAACAGGATGGCAATAAACCAAAATGGACTAACTTGTTCCATATTGTCTGAACATGAATGTCCTATATATTAATATCCAATCTCCACCAACATTTGGACTACATGGAAATTATTCTTGCCCCTCATACATGTTGTTCAAGGAAAATACATAAAATATAAAATTTAAAAGGGAATTAAAATTCCCCACACATGGACGTTTCGAACAGTGGCATAAGTGCAGTACAAAAACAATAAAAAAGATAAATAATACACTGAACACTGGTAGGCTAACTGAAGAGCAGTCGTACCTCTAGTAGCATAGATCGGAAGAGCAGTCGTACCTCTAGTAGCATAGATTGGACTGTGTTCTGCACAGTTTGCTAACCACTGGGTGAGTTTTCAGCCCAGCTGATGGTACAGGGAAGAGTCTATTGATTACAGATTCTTAATGTGGTGGCACTTCAAAACCACACCCATAATGGTCTGCAGGGATGTACAGAGAGTTGGCTCCAGAGGATGGGGGGGTGGGGGGATGTGGTCAAGGGTCAATCTCCTCCGGAATGATGGTGAGGATGACGTCCTCGTTGCCGCGGCGCACCACCAATCGCAGGGTGCCGTCCCGCTTGATCGCGCTGCTGACATCTCCGGTGGTAGAGATGCGCTGCCCGTTGATGCTGATGATGACGTCATGCTCCTTCAGGCCGCCCCTGACACAGGAAAAAAGGAGAGATTGAAAGTCTGCATGGAAACCACAGCTAAGGTTGAACTTTCAGCTGCTGGGCAAAATGTGGACCAGCCAGCACACAATTAACACTACAGAAAATGAGATGGATCAATGGCACTTACAGCAATCTCACTGAGTAGACTTAGTTCTGCTACAATGACGATTTTTTTTCAGTTACTACTTTTACGGACTCAGATTAACGGGTTAATTCTCTTAGCCGGCAAACAGTGCCAGTCATGGATTATCAGTTACATCCATGCTAGATCAGTTCTCATTAGCAGCCCCCATCAATATTTTTAGCTTTCTGGTCAGTAAAAGTATTTTAAAGGCAAACCATAGGATATTTCAGTCAGCCAGAAATAGAGCAGGTCGTGGTCACCAGCCAGATTATTAGAGACGAGTCACTGTTTTCATAAAGTGGGAAACTGATGCTTCAGCAGACCTCAGGTTAAGGAATTCTGCAGCAAAGATACACAGGGTTTCTTTGCCACACTTTGTTGGGGGGGGGGGGGTTCGTGGCTGCTATCCCCATCCACAACTGCAGAGCAGGCATTCAAACCTCATTCTTCAGTCATACCAGCAAGACAAAATGCAACTGGCATAATCTGAAATGTGGTCTAAGTGTGCAGTATACCAGCAAGTATCACAGAAATCAACTGTTGTTTCCTGTAGTAACACTTACGCTGCAGCGGGTGTCTTAGGGATGACCTCGATGATGTACGCTCCAGAGGTGACATCAGGGAAATCTTTCTGTTGAGCCTTCAGCTCCACAGCAAGTCTACAGAGGAGTATAAACACTTCAAGCCAAAAGCACTTGATGCTTTAAAACATTTTAGTAAGACTTAAGGCCATGTTTCTAGTAATTTATAAACACATTATATATATAATAATGCATTCATGAAGCATTATAAACATGGCTATAAATATTTATATAAAGGCATAATACATTACAGCCATGCTTATGATGCATTATGACTGCCTTATGAAGCTGCTATCTACACTGCACTATAAGTGAGAGCTTCATAAAGCATTCAAAATGTATAATCATAAATATTTAAGCCAAGTTTATAATGCTTTATGAATGCATAATTATTTGTTAAGAGATGGCTTTAAGTAGTATTACCCATTTTTTATTTTTATTTTTTTAATAATTGCAAAAATACTTACGCTGCTGTGAGTGTCATCATCTTTACTCCGATGTATTTCTTCTTTAATGTTGTTTTCACTGAAGTGCAAACAGCATCGGAGTCAGCTTGCTGAGATTTAACTATAAGGAGGGTCACTTATATGACGTATGATGTTTGGTCTGGACAATCAGAAAGTGCTTTCTGGGTTTAGTCTACATAGGGATCTGCTGAGTGAAATGAAACTTGGTGGGTGGATCTATGAGCATGATGGACTGTCACAGGTACCTTTGGCCTGCCTGCCGTATGACTCGGCCAGGAACTGCCGTATTTTGTCAGAGGGGATGGCGAATGAGATGCCTGCCGTGACCTTCAGGGTGTTGATTCCAATCACCTCGCCATCCTACAAGAATAAATCCCATCAGAGTTCTGCTCCCTGAAATCATTACCACTGTGCGAAGCACGCTGTATGGCCAAACGTACGTAGACGCCAGCTGGACCAACATCTCCTTCCACAACTAAGGATATTAATATGAAGTTGGTTGGCTCATTGTTGCTGTAATAGTCTCTGCTCTTCTGGGAAAGCTCATTTCTTGGACATTGAACATCATTCGGGGTGTCAAGAAGCCACTAGAATTTGCGGGAAAGGTGGGACGTCTGCAGTGGCTGTGATTTAATGAGCCTGTTCCTCAAATTAACAGGGCATCCACACAATAAGCATAAGATTTATGTGTAACAGGGTATATGAAAGAGAGAAATCCACCTTACCAGATTGACCAGTGGGCCTCCAGAATTCCCATACTAACAAATAAAAACATACATTCATACGTTTAGACACAAAGCAAAAAAAATACATACATATATATATATATATATGGTAAATGGACTGCATTTATATAGCGCTTTTCTACTCCTACGAGTACTCAAAGCGCTTTACAATACATGCCTCACATTCACCATCCACACACACATTCACACGCCGGTGGGGGAGGCTGCCATGCAAGGCACCAACCTGCACACTGGGAGCAATTTGGGGTTCAGTGTCTTGCTCAAGGACACTTTGATGGGGTCAGGAGGAACCAGGGCTTGAACCTGCAACCCTCTGGTTGCCGAACGATAGCACTACCTCCCGCGCCACCATCATATATATATAGTATAACAGGGTATATTCTGCTGATGCCTTTCTGAGACATTTTTGTCCTCTTTTCATTTACTGAACATATTCAATTGCTTGTTGTGAGAGAAAGAGTGCAGCTTAATTACCCATGGCAGAAAGATTTTACCTTCATTTACTATTATGTTACTGAAACACAGGAGCAATTCACAGCAATGCTGGTTGCAAAATCTGTCAGTCCTCTTGTGGAAAACATCAAAAAAAAGGTCTTGCTGTTTTGTTTTACGGCTGCCAATGTTTCAGCCACAGGCAGAAACTTTAAAAAGTTAGAAAATGGAAAACTAAACTATAACTGGGCACAAACTCAATTAGACACCACTTCATATTACTGCATGAAAATGTGTAATAGCTCTACATGTGACATATATGCAACTACACAGGCATGATTGATGCCAGTTGTTTTAACTTTAACTTGTGTGTTGTTAGTTGAGTTTATTATTGTATAGTTGGTGAAGGATATAAATAAATGACAACCTTTGCGACACTTAATGACATCAGTTCCATTTTTTCCAGCCATTTTTAATTGATTGAGTCATACAAAAGTAGCATCTAGAAGGGGGTGTTGAGTCAAATCTATAGCACTTTGAAACAAATTAATAAACCAAAAATTCCATCCATCCATCCATCCATCCATCCATCCATCCATCCATCCATCCAGCTGCATGGGTTCTGGAGCCTATCCCAAGCAGCAGAGGGATGGGGAAGACAGCCCCTCTACTTTAATCTTTTGTTCAGCTTAGGAAGTGCTGCCTACTGACCGCTAAGTGTTATTAAGCAGATTATGCTATTATGACGCAAGACTGAACTCACATTGATGATGGCATCAGTCTGGATATAATCCATGTCAGAGTTGCGCAGGCCCAGCTCCTTGCCCCCTCGCTGGGTTGTGCTAACGATCCCTGTGGTGACGGTGTTCTGCAAGGAGAAGGGGCTGCCAACGGCCACCACGAACTCCCCGGGCCGCAAGTCAGCTGATCTGCCCAGCAGCAGCACGGGAAGCTTCGTCTGCAGACGAGAGGGAAAGAATCGAGGCCTAAGTGCAAATACATAAAAAAGGATACGCTTCTAGATATCCACTGAACGCCAAAAGGATGTTACACTCTTCTAAACTTAGTTTCTTATTTATAGAAGGAGCTCTTCTGTTTCCAACATAGCTGAGTCAGGGACATAAAGTATTAATGACCAGTCTAATCGCAAGTTCACTCCACAAACACATAAAATATTTTACCTGGTTTTAAACAGTGACATGTGCATTCGTAATTATAGCCAGATATGCACACGGAGTGTACACAGCGAAACGTCCTGATTTTCTGAGCTCTAACGTGGCTGTCAGAGTAGATAAATAACTAGTAGGACAGAACATGGATACGATTACTAATTATTTTTGTATCTAGCCTCGTACATGAAGGTAATAGTAGAAATGGTCCTGCGTGCTGAACTCTACAAGCCGCTTGGATTAAATCTACGGCAGCGGTTATAAATAGAGCAAGACAAGACAGTGAAAGGTCACTGAGGAATGAAGGAGGAGACAAAATGTTCCTCCATGTCCTTGTCACAGGAAGAAGCCAAGCATGACGCAGGAACAACTGGCTGCTTGGGCTAAGCAGGTAAACAGACAGAAGCGCAAAGAGGCCAATCCTGACGCAAGGTAGCTCGATAGCAAAGTGCTTAGATGAGCTGCTGTCTGTGTTCGTATGCAGCCGATGGAAGAAAACCAGCCTTTTTAGAATATAAATATACTGCAAATGAACATTGAAGAAAGTTATCCATGTAAAACAGAGGATTTTGTTTGAGTAACTTCAAGCAAAAAGGTTAAGGAGCTTCACAGCCTCAAAACTATATAATTATATGTAACTGAGCTATCCCTGTAAAACACTGACACATTTTAAAGACGGGTAGGTTGTATCTATTGTTTTGTTACTTGTCCATTGCTAGCGGTGTTAAAGCAATGTGAAATAACTGGAAATATCCTCCTGGAATGGAAAGAAGGATAGCTCAATTTTCCTTGCCCATAATAACCTCATAAAAGAGTTCCACAAGTGTTCCTTTCTAAACACTGATTCTCAAAAACCAAGGGACCAGTATTTAGTCATTTTATAAATTCATGCTTAGCTTTATTGGAAACGGAAACTTTCCCAATCTTTGCTGTATTACACTTTGGTGAAAGAGAAGTAGCTTGTAATTGATAAAGAAGGAAATGTGTTTGCGGGACTTTACTCTAAAGATAGTCAAGCTGCAGACCAGAAGGGGACAGATATATTATAAAAAAGTACAGTTTTACATGTATGACTCAACTCAGTCAACTGTATTTGCAAGCTAGACACCAGATGCCCTTAATCAAAGGCGTCTACATCTGAGACAGTGTGGTTGGTTTTTTTCTCCCACAGAATGAGAAACGGACGCTCTATGCCACATTTTAATAGAAATTTAGAGGGAAAAAAAAGTCAACCAGAAGAAGCTTTCCTTACATCTTTCTTTAGGATTATTGCTATATATACACACTAGGCTACACTAATTATGACTTAAGTCTCATGGAAAATAATGAGACAATTTACACAGACAAGACTGTAGCTAAACTGCACATTTGTAAATTTTAATAGTAAAATAAATTAAAATATCTCTACAAGATAACTACTGCTGCCCTGGTTAAAAAGAAACAATAACCATTTACTCATGAGAATGCAGAGATTTAATAAAACCCCAGATTAACAGAGATGTTTGAATATCTCCTAACAAAAGCTCTCCATAAGAAAAAATAAGAGGCTAAACAATATTTGCATATGGCAGTCCAATTAAGACTGAGAAAAGAGTTACTTAAAACACACACTGCATATAACAGAAGAATTTGTTCTAAGGCTGCAGTATAGAATTTCTATCATTTTTTTTTGCTAGACCAATGCCAATCAATCAGCAGGCCAGTGGCCCAGATGGCTTTTCTGCCGTCTGCATGGCATTAGTCAACGTTGAATAAAAAAGGGCTTTGGAGTGAAGTTTCAAAAAGCTGGCCTTTCGCAGTTTAATCCAGTGTGCCATCAGATGGCGTTTCAGCTCACTGTAGAGGTTTACTGATACAATGTGTGACCACCGGCTGTTCATCTCAGACTGTATTCAGACTTTATGCACATCTGAGCAAAATAGATTTTACATTGTGTATAGCCAGGTGTGTAGCTCTGCAGGTTATGACTTTCTGCCTGTGAGCAGAAGGTTGCTAGTTTAAAATCCCATGGGTGGCAGAGTGATTTCTCCATTGAGCTGGGGAACTAGGCCCTTAACCCCAATTGCTTCAGGGCCAGGCTAACCCTGCTCTGTGAACCTTATTTGTATGCCCAGGGGCTCCGTAACAGGGGGAAAGTCGGGGTGATTGACAGCGGTCCTAAACATTTCGGAAGAGAATTGGACTGGTCTGGGTTGGGGGACCAGTATGATATGCTTTCATGAAAACTGTGTAGAGGCACCCTGCATACATCACTTTGGACAGAAGCATTTGCTAAGGAAATAAAATGCAACATAAAAACAAAAGTAACTACAGAAAAAAATAAAGGGTGAAAAAAAAAAAAAAAAAAAAAAAACAACAGATTATAGAGTTGTGGAAAAATTTAAGAGACCACAGCACAATTTTCAGTTTCACTCATTTGTCAATTTATAGGTGTGTGTCTGTGAATAATATATATATTTCTGCAAAAGCCTGATACAAACTGTCCTAGCAGTGCACTTCACACCTGCACTTAATGTTTCCCGTTCCTTTTGAAGGTCACTTTTTGTCATCCTGCAATTCATGAGAAGCTGTTGGATAAATTAACGGTCATCCCTAGCATTAGAAAGTCGCTTTTGCCCTTTTCATGGCTGGTTTCTGGTTGTTCCCGGTGTCTCCTGCTTCACCTTATTCTTGTGTACTGCGGTCTTAAAAATTGTGAACCTGGAAGCAGCCTGCTGCTCAGTATAGCCTTCTGCCAGCAGGACCAGGATTAAACCAGGATTTAAAAATGCAGGACTATTTAAAAATATAGCGTGGTCTCTTAATTTTTTCCACAGCTCTATATAGTGCCAACATACCACAACAACTCAGTCTCTTGGTGGTAGACTTGGATGAATTCTCAGACATTTCCACTCTCTCTCTCTCTCTCTCTGTCTGTCTGTCTGTCTGTCTGTCTCTCTCTTTTACACACACACAAACACACACACACAAAGAAAGAATTGCATACACATGCACACAGAAGTATGAGTTAGTGTATTGTAGAGATGGACTATTATGAGGGTCAACAAAACTGACCTTAAGCCCTGCAGAACATGAATCAGAAGGGAATTCTGACACGCCTCCTCCTGAGGTTTCCAATCAAATACCCAGTTTATCCATTTAAAAAAAAAGTACAAAAACTCAAACAGCGTTAAATCAAGAGAGATACGACACTGCAGTTTTGCTGTAGTATTATCTATCCATCTGCCAAATGCTTATCCAATACAGGGTTACAGATAACCTAGCCCCTATCCCATAAGCGGAGCTACGGATGTGGTAGAAGTCTTAGAGCACACAGGTTGGGGGGGTCTGCCAATATGGGGGGGGGGCATCCCCCACATCCCCCCTATTTCCAACGCCCCTGCCTGGTGGAAACCCGCAAGACACAGATAGAACTCCACACACAGAACACAGGCAAGATTCAAACCTGGTACTTTGTTTTGTATGTTGCCAGTTGCACTGTTTGTTGCTGCCATTGTGAGAAGTGTTTCACTCACTCTATCAAGTGTCAAGTCATGTGCCAAAGTGATTTCATTTAAGCCTTAAAGCAACACCTACCCATCGGACATTGAGATACCGCATATTTTTCTCTAGATTTTGTACAGCCACCACATTTATAAAGTACCATACAACCAGATTTTCACTAATTTACAACTGTAACCAAAATAACTGAGAACGACAGGTTACTAGAATCTTGTGTTCATTTAGCACCTTCACCAAAATGCTCAGTGATGACACAGACAACACAAACTTATGCTTATGTGGCCACGAACATCTTACCGGGGTCTCAATCTTAATAAGTGCAATATCAGCCTTCTCATCCACATCCTTGATCTTGGCATCATAGGTGGCGCCATTCTTCAGCTCCACCTTGACCCGATGCTTGTTGGCTACCACATGTGCATTGGTTACGATGAGTCCGTTTTCCGAGACCACGAACCCTGAACCACTTGCCACGGCCACTTCACGCATGGAGAACATCATCCTGGATTAGGGAGAGAGAAACTACAAGTTACATTTTAAAAAGTTGATTGACGACTGAACATTTCCCATGGAAAAGAAAATCGGTTGCAGATCACTGGTGACCTATAAAGCCCAAGCCGTCAGGAACACTCTTATAAATGTCTCTTAAGAGTTCAACATTGCAAATCCCAGCGTCGCTGCATGTAACACACAAAAACTCAACATCGTGGGTTCATAGGGTTCACAAAATGGAGAAAGAGAGAGAAGTTTGTATAGTGGCTTACTATTCAGTACTGCAATTTCTACCTCCAGGATTGGGGGTTTGAATCCTGCCTTGCACTCTGTGGGTGTGAGTTTGTATGTACTCCTATCGATTTCCTCCAAGCATTCTGGCTTCCTCCAAAAACCACGCAGTTAGGTGAATTAGAGACTCAACTGCCAATGGACTTATATGGCCTGTGGCAGACTGGCCTTCTATCCAGGGAGTTTCCCCAACTCAAGACCTATGTTTTAAAGGTAGGCTCAAGGCTCATGACCTTTTCAAGTAATAAGAAGCTGCAAGACGGATGGGAGAGTGGATAGGTCTTTGAAGGACTTTAATTTTATTATGTGTATTCCATATTTACAATATTACTGCTACTTGGTTTTGAATGCTATTTGAAAAAAATACATCAATTTGATTAATTTGACTCATTATTTGTGTAATGTGAATAAATAAATAAAAATATAGTTTTGTGCCCCAATAGCAGCATTGCAAAAATTCTGATACTGTAAGATTCCACCTATTTATGCTTGACTTGAGGAACTTTATTATTTTTTTCTGAAACCATTTAAAATCTGTCCCTTCATTATAAAACCAGTTGTTTGAAACATCTACTTTAAACTCTACTTTAATAGTATCAATAGTCTTTATTGTTTGAACCCATTACCTTAGAAGGGCCAAGCGACAGTGTTACTCGCTGCCCTTCCATGCCTCTTATTTGTTTTTGTGTTATTAGTTTTAGTTGTTGTAGTGGAAATGTGTTCAGTTATAGTACATCGTGACCAAAAAAAAACCTGACCAAAGGCAAAATCTCATCTATGAGCCAAATGGTCTCTTTTGAGTGAAATCCTTCTTTTAAACACACAGCAAAAACTGGACAAATACAGTCAACATCAGCATAACTGACAACCCTCATGAAAATTAAGTAAAATTAATAAGGAGTTAATTTTTGGCAAAAACAAATGGATAAGCCTCATGTTTTGATTTTCAAACAGATTTTTTTTTTTTTAGATATAATAATAGCCCCTTCCAGAATCTGAACTAGCGTTCAGCATTCCATTCCCTGCTGCATGGAATAAAATTAACTTCTCTTACTATGAACGGTTCTCTGGTCCAATAGGTTTTTATGGGTAGCAGAACTCATGGAGCGCAGAACCGGCGAGGTCACAAAGGCAAATGCTCGAAAACTTTGGGAATATCATTAAGAATGTAGCGATGAACAATCACGAAAAGATACCTACATATAATTACAAATCAGTAAAGCATTATTTAAAAAAGCCTAAATTGTAGCTGTGTTTATTTTATTTGTTTTTAGCACACATGATATTTAATGAAGGCAAACAATATTGGCTATTCATCGAGTGTCACGGTCTGACATCTATTTCTAAACTGCATATTAAATGTTATGTCATCGGCAGTGTTAGCGCTGCAAGGCAAAAAAAAGTGCATCTTCTTCAGATGATTTATGAAATGTGGTTGTCAAACACACAAGGACTCAACTCCTGCAGCCCAAGCTTCTAATTAAAGTCCAAAGGCTTCATCAGGCCACATCAGGCCACCCAGAAAATCTGGGTTTCTCTTAAGGCAGCCCTAGATGTTAGATGCGTTAGTATCAGTCGGCCTTAGTTTACTTGCTGCAGTGCTAATGTGAGATCCCTTACTTGCGGAACAGTTCGATATGGACAACAGCAGGGGCGATTTTCTCCACCACATCAGCAATGAAGTTGTACTTGTGTCTCAAGCTGTTTGGATTCTCCTGTCCTGGAAAACAGTAAAAAATATATACACACACATATACATGCACACAAAATTCTTATTAAAGGAGTTCTTGGATTATCAATACATACATCCGTGAATGGAGACAATACAGCCAGTAAATTCAATGTTAGGTTACTTTACCGCAATGTTCCTGTGGCCTTTTATCTGCCATTAAATATTCTTCCCCGCTAATTGAATCTGGACACATCCCGTATTATGTATCACAATAAAAAGATAATCCTCGGTACTAAATTGTGCAAAGTAATTAAATGCATGTTGCGTTTCTGTTTTTTGAGGAAAATCACACAGCTGTTTTACTATCTCTCAGCCTAAACATAGCAACCTGCAGATGGAGATGATCAAAACAAGGTACTTATTCAATGGAATTCTAAATCAAATCTAGCACTGCATACGCTCTAAGTAGCTGCTCTAATATTATAGTAGGGGCGGTCTACTTTCTCGCATCTATCCATGGCTGAAAGCAAAACAAAAAAAGAAAAATCCATGTCGTACTGCAGCAATCCTTAGTATGAAAGTAAAAATAAAACCCGTGTCACTTGCCCTTTGCTTACATCAACCAGTGCTTTGAAGATCGTATGCTTTTTTTCCAAGTGAAGTCTTTGCTTTTCATTGTATTAAATATTCACTGGGCATAACAAAAATTCCTTCTCAGGTGGAAAATATCTTCTTGTGCCGCTCTCAAAAAAAGCACTGCTCATCTATTCTTAGTGAAACGCGAATTCCCTGTCTTCTGCATGTAGAATAATAAAGGAAGCCCACCCGGCCTATCCCTGTCTGAAAAATAATTTAAGAGCAATTTATTCTGCCTTGATAAAGTTTCACAACATATTGAACAAGGAAACAAACTTGTTTTTGTACCTGTAACCGTTTTTATTCTTTCAAATACTGCTCAGTTTGATATGCAATATATTTAGTTTAGTAATATCTATAAATAATTCATTCAGCGGTCTAATCAAAAGTATTCAGGAGCCCCACTGGAACAAAATCATACATGGCAAGCTAGCAGAGACTTCAGTCCTATATGACTTCCTTTATATATGCTGAAGTATGACTGAACTAGAGATGCTGTAATCCAATTGAGCACTCAGATTTTTTTTTTGCCAACCTAAACATACCAGTCTATGCATCATATTACATATCTCATATAGTGAAATTCTACCAACATGCATCAGCAGACAGGCAGACATACAACATAAAGACACATTAGATGGAGCCGGTTCCAGGGAAACATGTTTAGATGCTGACAGCATACTTTTAGAGGGAGGAGAGGAATTGGTGATGGAAAACATGTGGAAGGAAAATTTATACATCAGTCCTTCCCTGGTTCTCATTAATGATGGGGTATTTCCTTGCTTTAGGGGTCTTCAGACCTGCTTGATATGAACTAACCTAGCATTGCACTTCACACCTGCACTTAATGGTTCTCATTCCTTTCGAAAGTCATTGATGTCATCCTCCAATTCATGAGAAACTGTTAGATAAGTTAACGGTCATCTCTGCCAACAGAAAGTCACTTCCACCCACAGTCTTAGACACTTTAAGCCTGGAAGCAGCCTGCCTTGCAGTGCAGCCCTCTGCCAGCAAAACCAGGGTTAAACCAGGATTTAAAAAATGCAGATTATTTTTTCTTTTGTTTAATATGGCGTGGTCTCTAAATTTTTTCCAGAGCTGTATATGTATTTGTGTATGTGTGTGTGTGTGTGTATATATATATCCTGACCAGCACTCCTTGCGAAGTATTGTTGCCATTGCTTTAATGTGCCTTGCTGAGCGGTTTCCTGTCTCCCGTCTCTCTCTCCTGCCCTGCCTGCCCTGTCTTCCTCGCCCGCCTGTCGCGGACCCCTTGTCATCCTGCATCCTGCCTGTTCCTGCCTCCCGTCCTGCCCGTCCCCCTGTCCAGCGTGCCTGTGTAGGACTGAACACCCCGGCATTCGACCGTCTGGCTACTTCCCCGACTACGCCTCACGCCTTGCCCTTCGGATTTGTCAGCTTTCGTTATCGCCCACATTCTGGGTCCCGTGTCTGGTGTTCTGCCCAAGTCTAACACTATGCATAACACCTTCTACGTTTTTTTTATGAGATTGCTGCTCAATTTCAAGTCTGACATTGACATGCTGCAGGCAATAAGTTCTTGTGATTATCACATTGTAGAAGCTTATACTTCTGAAACACCATCACAGGTACTGAATGGTCTGTTTGAATTCAACAGTGATGGTAATGATTATCATTGCAATAGAAGCATGTATGAGGATTATTACTTTGTTTTTCATTTAGCCCCTTTCATTCAAAAGGACAGACATATAAAATGTTTCAAATATTGGATCGTTCTCAGTAAACCTATAAAGATACAAATCTAACTATAAGTAACAGTAACAAAAAACACAATGAGAAAATTCTGTAGAAACAGAGGTAGCTAACTGAATATGATGCATAATGCACTTTATTGGGTTTTAAAGTATCAAGCCCACAGGCCATGGGATGATTTTAACATAGTATACACTCACCTAAAGGATTATTAGGAACACCATACTAATACGGTGTTTGACCCCCTTTCGCCTTCAGAACTGCCTTAATTCTACGTGGCATTGATTCAACAAGGTGCTGAAAGCATTCTTTAGAAATGTTGGCCCATATTGATAGGATAGCATCTTGCAGTTGATGGAGATTTGTGGGATGCACTTCCAGGGCACGAAGCTCCCGTTCCACCACATCCCAAAGATGCTCTATTGGGTTGAGATCTGGTGACTGTGGGGGCCATTGTAGTACAGTGAACTCATTGTCATGTTCAAGAAACCAATTTGAAATGATTCGAGCTTTGTGACATGGTACATTATCCTGCTGGAAGTAGCCATCAGAGGATGGGAACATAGTGGTCATAAAGGGATGGACATGGTCAGAAACAATGCTCAGGTAGGCTGTGGCATTTAAACGATGCCCAATTGGCACTAAGGGGCCTAAAGTGTGCCAAGAAAACATCCCCCACACCATTACACCACCACCACCAGCCTGCACAGTGGGCATGATGGATCCATGTTCTCATTCTGTTTACGCCAAATTCTGACTCTACCATTTGAATGTCTCAACAGAAATCGAGACTCATCAGACCAGGCAACATTTTTCCAGTCTTCAACTGTCCAATTTTGGTGAGCTCGTGCAAATTGTAGCCTCTTTTTCCTATTTGTAGTGGAGATGAGTGGTACCCGGTGGGGTCTTCTGCTGTTGTAGCCCATCCGCCTCAAGGTTGTGCGTGTTGTGGCTTCACAAATGCTTTGCTGCATACCTCGGTTGTAACGAGTGGTTATTTCAGTCAAAGTTGCTCTTCTATCAGCTTGAATCAGTCGGCCCATTCTCCTCTGACCTCTAGCATCAACAAGGCATTTTCGCCCACAGGACTGCCACATACTGGATGTTTTTCCCTTTGCACACCATTCTTTGTAAACCCTAGAAATGGTTGTGCATGAAAATCCCAGTAACTGAGCAGATTGTGAAATACTCAGACCGGCCCGTCTGGCACCAACAACCATGCCACGCTCAAAATTGCTTAAATCACCTTTCTTTCCCATTCTGACATTCAGTTTGGAGTTCAGGGGATCTTGGTTTTGGATCTTGTCTTGGTTTAACTTTTAAAATATAGTTTTTTTTATAAAGCACATTAAATAACCCCTGTATATGATAATAAAAACTTGCCTTGCCTTACCTTACCATAAGGAGACCGAGAAACGTTCTCCTCAAGACCACACGAACAACTAAAAACTATATGCTGGAAACTAAGACATTCACAAGGTAACTCCATGAAAAGCTCTGTAAAAGTAGAAATGTGTTTATTTTGTGGTAAGATAACGTGAGCCAACTGGCTAGTAGTTGCCTTAACTGAAAGAATTCACTCCAATCATCAGAGAAAAAAAGTTACTAACGCACTACAACAAAACATTCAATAACATTAACAATAACATTCAATGAACAATAATGTATGGCATGAAATCAACTTGTAACTATATCATTCAGTAATACAAATAATAAAACAACATACCGTTCACATTGGCCTCAAGAACTAAGTTAGCGCTTGATTCCCCTGCACTTCCTGTTGTGGCTGAAGGTGCACCTGACATCAGTGGCTGAGCGTGCACCTGACGTCAGTGGCTGAGCGTGCACCTGACGTCAGTGGCTGAAAGTGCACGTTCTGCAGCCAGACTAGTTTTACAGCGCTTTACTATTATTTTCTGCGGACAACGCTCCTTGGGAATGAACGAAGGTAAGAATTTTAGGACATGGGTAAATCTCATTTAAGACCTAGGATGGAAATCTGGGCATTTTTAAGACATTTTAAGGCCTTAAATTTAACTTTCTGAATTTTAGACTTTTTAAGGCTTTTTAAGACCCCGCGGGAACCCTGTAGACTAAAACCTACTGTATACTCGGAAGAGAAATATCAATTCCATGCACTCATAGCGAAGCAAAAGTTGCAAAGGCAATTGCTGACATAATTATGTACAAGTGTCTTTGTCAAAAGCAAGAATAACCCAGGTTTCCCCAGGAATTCCAGGTATCTTATAATCACTTATCCTGGATGGGTGGGGGGTGGGGGTGAAATCTACCCCAAGCACATCACAAGGCACATACATTATAGGCAATTCACACTTATTTATTTGGCACGTGCTTTTATTCACAATTACATCCAATTGAGAAAGCAGGTTCAGCCAGTGCCTGGAGCAACTGACACAAATACATTAAGCTAACTGCTGCCAACAACTCTTACATAAAACTGGCCTACAGTTCATCTAAAATGCTGCTTTTCACACTCCGCTGCCACTCACGAGCAGCCGAAACACACACATTTCCTTGAACCAGTCAGTCCCAGGTCACTACTGACATAGATAAGTAAGTAGCTTGTAGTTTTAACTGTCCTTTTCTCACTCATACATGTGAAAGAAGTTTGGGCTGCCAGTTGTGCCCCCCCCCCCGGCCAGCACATTTTCAACTGGCAATGCCAACTGTTTCAGAACTATATGAAGGGTTATCATATGCTCTTAGATATGCCCAGCTGGATGTGCAATCTTTTGGGGTGTGAAATCAATCCTCCTGAGACTGAACATCAGCAAGATGTGCTGTGATTAATCACAAGTTCTATACATAGCATTTAAAACAACCTCGGCAGATAAGGTTTATTTTCCCTAAAAGATAGAAACATTGTTTGTTGATATTTCATAGGGGCTTTGCCATAAAATATTTTATCTGTGAAAATTTACAGTATCTCTGTTCCAAGTTATTATTGCATTTTTTATAATATATATAAAAGTCACTCTGCTGTTACAGTCATGGATATACGGTAAATGCCTTTTTTGGTTTATAAAAACAGTGCCTCAGAATACAGAACTTGACCTAGATCGTGAGCCAACTTAAATATGTTATAAATTGAGTAGTTAGAAAACCAGATGGTGATGCATATTACATCATCCAATAAGAAATCTCATATTTTAACTTGAAAGCAGACCATGCAACTCGTAAAACAGATTTCTGGAAAGCACTTCAGCAGCTCTCAACTTAAGGTTTCTTTTTTAAATGCAATCACTAAAGTACCAAAAAGTAGCAGACATGCAGGCAAAGTGGTGTTGATGAGGGACAGACACGTTAGAGTAATGGAAGCTGCAGGGTTTGTATGCACAGTACTGGCTGGGGCATCTGCTGTTGGGCTCCGTTCATAAAACCATCTACACAACAGGGACTAAGGTGTGATCTGACTCACTGTACATTGATGAAGTTGCCTTCTAGGGTCTAACACTTACCTTTTCACATTTCCCATTAAAGTACCATTCAAAGGTTGGCACATTAATGCCAGTATTAGTTTCACCAGAAAAAAAGGCAAATGACTATCAAAGTTTTTTGACCTGAGAGCCTATAAACAAGCAAAGTAGTTTAAAGCAAGTCATCCTATCGGACTGAATTCCAGTTATGCAAATACTGTATTCCTGTTCAAAAGTGTTATTATGATACTTTTTAAAACTGGTATTACACTTGTAAATCATAAACCATCAAGTGATCATTTAAAGACTGAAAATGAAGTAGCACCCAGACATTAGTGTGAATGTGTTCATTGACTGCAGGTGTCCATAGAAAGATCTCCATGGGCGTCTCAATTAGCCCAGTCAAGGACTAACTGTTCACGCAGTACAGGTTAGCTAAGGGCAGGGTTATTAATAGTGGCGTTTACAATGGTTAGAATGCTCCTTAATTATTGCATGTGTAAAAAGGTATAAGTATTTATTACCTGGGAAAATATCATATCTGGCCTGAAACAGCTACAAAAAAATCCTATATGTGAATTAATTATATATGGTGTAAATGTAAAATTGAGACAAAAGTTGCATTGTGTAAGTGACATGCAAAGTTTACCAATTTTTTTGTTTATAGAAAAATGAAATGGGATTCAAATGGTGAATTCACAGTACCAATAAGGTTCTTCTGTAAATATTCCATGTGCATTTCGTCCACGTACCTTGACCGCACGCCCCTCTTTGTATGAAGATGACAGGCGGCTGCTGCAGTCTCTGGGCCCGGTTCGCCACTCTCCTCAGTTCGCAGACGTTTCGGTACGTGACTCCGTCGCTGCCGCACACCCGCTCCGGGCTCTGACACACGCACACGCCGCTTTTTCCTCTCCTCCTCACCGTGGCGGAAAAGCCTACTCCGTCCGACACCAGGCACACCATGCCCTCCCCGCACCTCCCGGTGCCGCCGCAAGCCTCGCCCTCTCCGGCGGCACACGCCGGACAGCAGCTGCACTGGTCGAGGACCTCGCCGGCATAACAGTCAGCGGGCAGAGGGACGCATAAGGACTTATCGCAGGGATCAGGACAGCCCATAATATAGGGATCAGCTTGGGCCGGTAAAGGTGTAAAAAAGAAAGTTGCTATAATTACCCAAAGCATGCTTCAGTGCAGAATAAGTATAAAATCAGTAAAATAATAAATGTTAAAAAATAAGGTATAAGAAAAACAACTAAGTATCAAACTACCTTCCCCAAACTTCTAAATCTGACCTTATTTTAATATAAACCGCTTAAAACAAACTATAGGTGCTCCTACGCTGAGCTAGTATTACTATGCAATACAATACATAAATTAAAGAAGAAAGTCACTTAACTCCTAGTCTGCTTTGTTATTAGACAGCCCGTATCTCTCTGCTCGTAGTCGCTATTATGGGATTTGTTTTCTAATACATATATAAAACCAGTCAGTTCCACATGACCAGTTAAGAGTTAGCAAGTGATGGAAACAAGACTTATGATTGGCGGAGCAGTGTGACGTAGTATCGGAGGGCGTGTCCTCAAAACGTTTGTCTATTGCAGTGAGACTACCCTGCCCAACTTCATATTTAAGTTAAACTTTTATAACTATACTGAAGAAAATGAAAGTTCAAAAATACTAATGGCGCTGGTTAATTGTTTGTCCTTGAATGTTAGAATGTTTGTATTTTGTGGTCTTTCAGAAACAACGTACCATTGTTTGCCAGACTATTAGGATTGTTCTAATTGTTATTCAGATGTTCTGCTTTACAAAGCGATGAACAGGGTAAAAGCTGTTTAATTTGTAGTCGCACGTTTTAGTCCTTTTTGTACAATATGTGTTGTCGTTTGTGAATAGAGAAACATATGTAACTTTGTTAGCGCTAAATGTCAATAACCATCAGAATATTAAACGCATATAGTTCATTATCTTGAGGGGATTGGCATAAAGAACAGGCACATAATTCCAGACCCTACATCATCATTGGAAGTGAACCACACAGACACAGTTGACTGTATTTGTTGGCGGCTGCCGGACATTTAGATGCCAGCAAGTCATACCAGTCAGTCAGTTATGCTTTGTTTTATCGCACCAGCAACAAACAGCTATAGCTTGTCCTTAATTGGGAAATTCTGGTGCAGCGTTTGAAAGATCTGCAATCCGCTGTGCTGTGATGCAGAGTCAGCAGATTTGCTTGCATTGGTACAGGTTAAAACTGCCGGTCACATCTCATCTGTGTAGCAGTATTTTATTGTAAAGGTCCGTAAAACCGATCCATGACAGCACTGTTTAGTTGTATTAATTTAATCGGCATACTGCCAAGTCACGTCTATTTATACTTCTTAGTACCGAACAATATTTTACTTATTACACTTACAGCTTTTAGTACCGGACTAATGTTCCCTGTAAGACACTCTCAAAATAACAGAAGTAAAAATGAAGTGAACATGCTGTATAAGTAACTAAACATAATAAGTGAACATTTCTATTTCAAGTCCCTTCTGTGTTTGTATACATGTGATAAAACTTGCAGGTTGTGCCACTCATAAATATTAAATTGAAACGGCAAGTGGTTATTAATTTGAAAATTATGCCGCAGGAGATGAAAATCATGCATACAATATTTTGAAATTACAGAAAATTACTCATAAAAGTTACAGCATTGGTATATATATATGTATGTATGTATATACACACACATATATATATATATATATATATATATATATATATATATATATATACATACACACACACACACACACACACACACACACACACATACATACACACACACACACACACAATCTAAGCAATCACTGTAGTCGGTTATTTCCCAAATGTTACTTATGTACATGACCACATGACTGTTTCAATTAATCACTTAACCCAATTTATTTTTCACCTCTGTAGAGGACATTGTGTTTTTCCTCATATCTTGATTTGACTGGCGTGTGTAGTATGATTTTTTTTATTTTATCATCCTAGGAGGACATAGGGGTAAAGCAGGTTTTCAATGTTTTAGCAAGCTTGACAACAAATATATACATAAAGCTCATGCCTTTTAATAAACCAGTTTCTGTATAAAGGGGTAATATTATATTAACATTTACAATGTTACAATGCATACAGCATATCAGACCAAGCAGCTTTTGCTTATAACTGTCAACAGATCCAATTGATATTTATGGAACAAATTTCTAAGTATTCACTTCTTGATTCTTTGAATTAAAATCACAAGTAATATTTACAATGGGTACGTCCTACAAAGGGCTGTTGTAGTACCCTTGAGCAATATACTGAACATGATGCAGTCCAGTTAAGTACATTTAAATAATTTATTTATTTATTTGCAAGAGGCTTTTATCCAAAGAAATCTTCAACTGAGAAAGAAGTGTCTGACAGTCCCTGGAGCAACTGTGGTTCAGTGCTTCGCTCGAGGGCCTGACTTGTAAAATCATTGTGCTGATCCTAGGATTTGAACTGGTAAACTTCCAAACACAGGCAGTATCCTAACCCACTGATCCACACACTGTGTAAATGCCCAGCTATATAAAGGGGTAATAATATGTAATCTTTTCAGAAATGATTCAGAAAGTACGCCTCATGACAGCAAACATCTCCACATCTTTCCAACCTAAGAATGATCACCCCAGGTATCGCAAATTCCAGTTCAACTCACAAACATAGCATATTTCAGCTCAGCAGAAAAGCGACTTCAAAAATCCACAAATAAAAATTATGTTCACCCATCATTGATTTTTACGGTAAAGTATAAAGACAAAATGAACAAACATGGCTTGAATTAGCTGTAAAGAGTAAGCAAGGTATCAGTGAGTCAATTCATACCAAAACAAAGTAGCCTACTTTTTGTAAGGTACTTGCATTTAGTAACTGGGACATCAAATAGAGGGGTAAGGAGCGTGCACTGATACACATTTATATGACATCAAATAGGACATCCTTATATTATTTAATTCTGTAAATGTATAAAATAGAACATTTTTACAATGTCAATACTGAAGTTTTTCAAACCCCAGTTTTATAGCAGCATGTCAAAACTCTGTGATGTTAACATATCTGTAGAGGGCAGTATAGTCCTTTACAATAGATTGTACATAAATTCATTTGGAGCTCAAGGTAATGTAAGACATGCAAACCCAATTTTAAAGTATATTTGTCCATTTTTGTGTTGACTAAAATGTGTTGAAATCTAAATAGTTTTATCCAAAGATTTAAAATATTATTTTATGTATTATGCCTGCTTGCTAGGAGCTACTACTGTTTTACCCAGGAAATGCGACCTTTTGGAGAAGAGTCAGATCAACTGAACAGACAAAAAAAACTGTACAAAAGGAAGTATTTACTACCTTGGGTTAAAAAAGCAAGACACCACAGCAGGTCTGTCAGAGAGCTATTACATTAAACAGAGTTTTAATTAATTACTTTTCCAAAGAAAATTCTTCAGGGTCCAGGAGTGATAACCGCAGTTCACATGGATATCATTTACTATGACACTATATGATTAACCATGTCAGATTACATTGTGGGAGTTGCTTCATATGACGAATACTTCCTGCTTTTGTCATAGTCCATCCATCGTTCAATCCATCCATCCATCATCCATCCATCCATACCTAGCCTAGCCCCAAAACGAAAGTATTTCAAGACAATGATCCGACTAAAACATGTCGTTGGACTTGTGAAAGGAAGCTGAAATGCTTAATGATGAACATAGGAACAAAGGGAAATTATACACATTGTGTAAGTGTGGAGGTCTAATAAAAACATGGAAAAGAATAAGTGACCTAAACGACATCCACTGATTATGTCAGCACTTACAGCAGAATAATAAGAGTCATTTGGTTTTTAGTATTCTTTTCATGGCAGGACCACATTTTAAAATGGTACTTTTCACACCAAGTAATAAATACAGAACACAATTAAAACACTAATTTAAAAAGACAGCTTTTGTATAGATATAATCCAGGTTCATTGTTTTAACAGGTGACTCATTGTTACAGTAGAAATGCTGTATGGCTGCTGTTATCTGTGGTATTTAACTGTACAGGGACTGCAGATCTCAAAATGAGATACACCATAAGATATATGCAAGAGAGCAATGGATCTCACACAGCTTTAATACAACACACTGATGCAAAGAGCTGGAATAGTGCCCTCAGTCAGGAAATCCTCATTAAATATGCCAGTTGTGGCAGTTTTGGTGGTGCATTACATGAAATTTCATTCAGATATATAAACATGAATTAATCCATTATTCAGAAAACACAGTTTCTACAAATTTTCCTTCTATGCTTGGGATTTAGTAACATTAAAAATACTATAAAGTGAATCTGTAAAACAATATATAATTATGCACAAGAAAATGCATGTTTTTTTCCCCCACTTGTCCACAGGACTGGAATTTCCCTTTAAATTTTCGGTATGAAAAACATACCAGCTGACTCTTCCATACTGTCACCCCCACTACAGCCAGACTCTTCTTTCTTCCATCCCAGGCTTCTTCAAGTTCACTTGAATTCACCTGCCTCAGCTCCATGCACCTCAAGCCTACATACCTTGTCCCTCTATTTTGATTTTCATGGGACAAGCTTTACTCTCTTGCCCGGTCTTAGCTTGATATCAGGTTCTCAGAGGATGCCCCCCACTCCACCACATTGCGGGGGGGTCGGTGGGTAGTGGAAGAGAGACAGTAGAGACAAATTACTTTGAGGGACATCAGTATCTTAGACCTGGCTGACTGGCAGGTCGGCATCATCTAGGTCAAGGCTTGGGGGGCCTGGGGGGCCCGGGGGGCCTTCTCCGAAGCTGCTCCGGCGCCTCCAAGGAGAAGCCGTGCTCATTTGGACAGCCGTGTCTCTTGGAGGGACAGACGTGCGGCTCTCGGCGCCCCCTGCTGGCTGGGCCGGGGCAGCAGACTCATGAAGTGCTCGCTGTCCCAGGTCAGGCTGTGAGCAGACAGGGCGCGCGCTCGCGGCCCCAGCGGGCTGGGCGACGCAGCGCCGAGGGGAGAACGGCACTGACGCGGGGGTCGAGATGGGGGCAGGAAGCCTCTGGTGGTTGCGGTAGAATGAGGAGATTGAGGAACGGTCGCTGGGCTCCTGTAACGAGTGGGTTGTTCCCAGAGATAAATACACAGTCAGATACAATACAGATCACTGGAGCGGTGCAGAAGTACAAGGAGCAGTAGTGCAAGTAATAGTGAAGGAAGTAGAGGTGGTAATGCTCAGTTTGTAAATGTTAGTATTTCAGTGTCCGATTTTACTCTGAAAAACAAAAAAAGAGAATGCAGAAGCATTAGCAAAACCGGAACCCGAATGCTGAACCAAGCCATTTAGGTGGGCGGCTGCACAAAGAGCCACCTAACATTAGTGGTCAATTTAATTATTAGGAATTAATCCACATTCGCGATTAGTATAAGGGTTGTTGATTTGCATTAAAAAAAAAAAACACCATTTTGAAATAAAGCAGATGAACAGGAGAGGTGTATTGCTTAAAGTGATTTTAAAGCATTCAATTACTGAAAAGCATGTAAAATTTCAAAATAAATTATGTAAACCAACATTCATTACATGGAAGGAAAGATATTAGACTGCATCCAGCCAATAAACTGCATAGCTTTGATATATTCAATAAATCAAAAATCATCAAATGAAGTTTTCATATCTTCTGCTGAAGTCCACCTTAGAATAGTGTATTGAAGGTAGTTTTCTAAGTAAATATATCATCTCTCTGTTCAATGGAGGCTGCATCAAGTCCTTTACCAACACCATTTGAGTGGCCTTTTAAATTAAGGGTGACCTACACTAAATATGCCATATTTATCAGTTAACAAATGGGAGACATAGATGAGCTCCTTGCTTGACAAGGCAGTAAGATAGTGAGGTGCCCTTAAATGTCACATGGCCAGAAAACTAAAAAAGATGCATTTCTCTCCCTATAGTCTGTTATGCATCATAACCTCTTGTGATGTGAATGTGAATCTAGCATACTATGACCACTAGATGGCGTGCAGGATACACATATGAAGATTAAAAGGTAAACTTTTCAAAAGAGTTTCACAGTCAAGATTAAGCTAATGCCTTGGCGAAAAACATGAATTTCTAAGGCACCCCCAGGTTAAGCAGACCTATCTAAATACACCTATAACAGGTTCTATAGCACCTCCTGAGAGTTGAGCAAACTGACGCAAGCCAAAGAGCAATCAAGTTCTCCATACAAGCACTGAGCATGCATATTAAGACAGATGCCAACTGGCTGCTGTATTTTTTTCTGGACAATGGGCTGTGACCAATGGGGCATGAAAAGAGAAAATTTTGGTGACACAGTGTCTTGCACTATAAGTGCACAATAAAAAAAACCCCAAAAAAAAAACAACACAGCTCGTCTGCTTTGCTGTTTCACAGGGTCGGGGCAAGACTTTAAAAATACTGAAAACAAGATTGCAACACCATCACCATCACACAATGTGCCTTATAGAGACAACAACAATACCCTGACAACAGCGGCCATGGTGGAGCCCTTGAGTGGAACGAGGTTACAAGAACTCAACAAAATGGCAGATGGATTGGGTGGAGTTCAGGTTCGGGGAGAGAGGTAAGACTGTGTTTGACAGGGATGGGTCAGGGAAGATGAACGTGACATGAAGCAGCACCTTCAAACAGGAATGGTGCCTCGTGAGTTTAAGAAGCACAAATAACTAAACAAATAACTAAATAAACCTATGCTGCTTAAGCATCTCAAAATGTTCTGGTCATGAAAGCTCACATACATTCTGCATTCGCCATTTCGGGATGTATACCTCTGTATACAAGGATTCGACAGCCGTCTGGCCTGCCGCATCTGGAACAACACATTGCAGAGCTCTATTAGAGAGGCTGGGAGGAGAGGAACTCCAGTACAGAGTGGAAGTGTAGGGACCTCCTACATCACCCTGAACAAGCGACCACCTCTCCAGAAAAGGAATGGGCAACTAGCAGCAGTCAGTGTGGGCCACCCAGACAAGTTTTACAGAAAATGGCCAACTGCAGCTCACGTTTAGCATCTGCTTATATCCTTCTAGCATCAGTTTATATGTCAGATTGTGCAGCGTACAATCAAACGTATAGGATATTGACTTTGAGCAGCTGATAGATACTTTGAGGACATACGTACAGGTCCACCACCCAATCAAGGTAGCCTCAATCTCCAAAAAGAGCCCATAGGTGAGGGCTGGGTTTACATACATAAGCCGCTGATCTGCCAGGGCCACGCTGTGCCACTATCGCCCCAGAGACGGCCTTGATCCAGCTGTGCATGTCTTCTGGGCTTTCCGCCTGGATGGGGAAGGCACAGAGTAGAGATACGTGTCATTAAAATGCTTTACCTCAAAATGCAGAATAAGAAATGAAAGATGAAACACAGTGGTACTGGGCGAGTTGCCGGCCAAATGGAATCTGTCACACACCTGAATGTAAAAGGTCCTAGAAGCTGTAACAACTTCAAAAAGGTTGTCCCTCATCAATATATCACTGAAATGAAGACATGAGGAATATTAATTCAAATGCATCTCCATGATAAAGCTGACATAATATACAATTATCAGAGTTGAAAATATGTCATTTTCAAACATCAACACAACACATCAAGCTTCTACTACATTTTACACATGAGGTGATAAAACTTATTGGTTCATTTTTTTCATACTTTAAATGTCCTGTAGTACCTCTGCTTACACTCCTGAACTTTGTGAACTTCCTTCAGTGGAATTATTCTCAGTGGATCCTTGTCCTGAGGGCAAGAGGGCCATCACACGTTACTGTGTTAATACATCAACTCACACGCACGTCAGTTCTCATATCCTCATACATATAGAGTGTTGCCCTGCTCATTTCTGAGAAGTGATTTGCTTAGATAACCCCTGAATGTAATGTGAACACAGTAGCAGACTGCGCCAATGTCCTCCAGCCTATCCCAGCCCTAATTTATTATAAGGAATAAAGATCTGTGGTGCTGTGTTAGTGTATTTATCATCATGTAGACACCGGCCCAACCGCTGGACTAATCGTACATGGGAGACATACATGGAGACTGCTCAACTTGTGTCATTTCACCTGGGTAAAATCCTGAGAGTAACCCTTATTTAGAACCAGAAACAGAACTTCATAACCATTACTTCTGAAGATTTACACCTGACAAGGATTTGCCCCACTACAGAGAAACAAATTAAGCATCCAGGCAATTCTATAGCCACAATTTCTCTGAGACCTCACTGCCCTTTAAAGGAAGTGCTTAGCACTGCTGTAAGGCTGGCACTAAGACCAGGCATGTGTGACTGTTTGAGATTTCTAATATTACTGTCCAAGGGTCAGAGCCCCATCTGTCTTCTAACTGCTTAGCACGGTAAGGGTTGCTCAGAGTCATTCCCAGGCAGCCTAGGATACATGCTGGAAGGTTGCCAGTCCATCACTGGACACATACACACCAATTTAAAGACATCAGTTATCCTAGCTGCATGTCTTTAACCCATGAAACAGAGGGAGAACATGAAAACTATACAAACACAGAGTGTAGGTGATGTTCAAGTGACAATACTGTATATTATCCAGTGTAATTTTCAATTAAATGTCATCTGAAAATTATGTGCTTTGACAGTTACACAATCTTACTGAGTAATGGTCTTACATGTGTTTAATTATAAAACCAGAAACATGTTTTAAAGATTAATAGTGTCCTTTAACAGTGTCAGTGTCAACACTTGAAATGTTATGCGTGCTTAATACTTCAAACCTCATGCCAATTGGCTTAAATTAACCATTATCTTAACTTGTATAATGCAACAAAGTAAGATAAGAGAAAGGAATATTCCTTTTCATTTAGCACAAACACTGTAAAACGTATGCATTTATAAGGTTGGCAACATGATAGCTATTCCAGTATGTGTGTAATAAAAACGCAAATTATGAATAAAGAAAAATGGAGAAAAAAAAAACTGCTATCATAAATGAACTCGTTGATCCAACACTAACAATACAGCCAAGACATAAATCAATATAGTATAATTTACATATTATATGCATGCAGGATGAATCAGGCCTGTCAGATTTTTTCATAACAAAGTACATTGAAAGATGCTTATAGAACTGAGTTGCATCTTTGGTACTGAGGAGTGGGTTATCATTTTAGATGGAGTTTGCCGATTCATACTACGTGCACCTGAAACAATGCTATACAATGACAGACTAAACAATGTTCCCGGATGAGGGAATTAGCAGACACACTCTTGAGTCCAAATTGGACCACCTGCTAGGCAATGCAACTGAACACAAGCAGGGTCTTTGTGGCAAGCCTGAGCACTGTTAGTACTAACAAGAACCCTTTGCATGACTTAGCGCTTCTCCTACCTGGCTAATAGCCCAGGCCCATCACTTTATTAACATACGGTATTATGCCCTGTGAGAAGATTCTCTGTAGTGTTTTGGATCAGTGACAGCACTAACTGAGAAGGGATGTAACTGAAATGGCCTTGCAGACTGCACATCAACCACAGTTCAGTACCGCTGATCTCCAATGTAGAATACATATCCACACAGTAAGTGCCCCTGAATCTACTGATGACTGTGTCCAGAGGAGAATTCCCTAAGGCCATAGATCAAATATCAATTTCAGACTTGGAGGGGGGAGGGAAGGAGATTATAAGTAACTACAGCTTTAAATGTATGTAATTCAGGAAACTTCAAAGAAATATACACTCGATCTCACCTTCGACGAAAGACTAAACACTGAGTGACAACTAAAAAGCTTGGAATCATACATTTTCAGGTCTGTCGCCTGCTAAAGGAGACCTAGAAGACAGAGGTCTGTAGGTGAAGTTCACGGCCCCTGTCAAATGGCTCTATTTATGGTGCTGTAATGGCCTTCTCTCACTGACCAGCCGAATACTTTACTACATGAAACAACACTATGGAAGTTCAGCACGTGGCTTTGGCTCTTGGAAGCATCTACCGAGTGAATCCATTGAAGTACATGAACGACAGTGAAAAGGCTTACCAAATCTGATTTGAAGTAACTCACTGAATTTTCATCTAAAAGGAAATATCTTCTTTTCCAGGTCTTCATCTGAAAGTTGTATAAAAGGAGCAGTTCAGTCATTTAAACCCCCCCCACATGCACCCCATCCCAATTTCCTAATCTGGCCATGTAGGACTCAACTATTTGACAAAGAGCTCTTACCACGGCCCCCTGTTTCACACAGTATCCTGCCTTGATAGCTGCCGGGTCCTGGGTAGGTTTGCTCAGAACATATGGGGCTTGGCTGTGAGACGTCTTCAGAGCCTCGCGGTCTGTACTGTTCTGTCCACCACAGCCTTCCTGCTATGGGTAACAGCGCAGAGGTGAAAAAATACACACATTACACAAACAGCTGTGTAAACTGTGCAGTCACCTTAGTGAATAGGCCGCATAACTAACTCCTGCACATAACTGTGGAGACAATATCATCTGATCATCCATCCATCCATTATCCAACCCGCTTATCCTACTGGGTCGCGGGGGGTCCGGAGCAACGGGTTCGAGGCAGGGAACAACCCTGGACAGGGGGCCAGCCCATCGCAGGGCACACTCACACACCATTCACTCACACATGCACACCTATGGGCAATTTAGTAACGCCAATTAGCCTCAGCATGTTTTTGGACTGTGGGGGGAAACCGGAGTGCCCGGAGGAAACCCCACGATGACAGGGGGAGAACATGCAAACCCATCTGATCATTTATTCCAATATTATAATTATTTTTTACGCATTATTTTTTAGTCTCGGTTAAATGCCTGTTTTTACGCATTATTTTCTAGTCTCAGTGAAATGCACACATTTATTACTTTTTTATTAACTTCCCTTATTTCTGAATGGCCAATAATTAAAAATACTGTGGTACCTCAGAACTCGAATTTAATCCATTCAGAACTCCGGATCGAATCCTAAAAAGTTCGAGTTCTGATCGAATTTTCTCCATAAGAAATAATGCAAAAAACCAATTAATTGGTTCCCGGCCCCAAAAAAATTACACCTAAATATGTTTTTTTTTAGCATTTAAACAAAAAATGAACCAGATAAAACAAGAATAGCATATACTGTACTAAACACATCTAAGCACATATATATCAAAACAGTAATTTGCAAAGTAAGAAAATAAATGTATCCAAACAATGTGTAGATTTAAAAAAAAAAAAAAAAGACAATGCGTCCTGGCCCAATCATCCACTCCTTCCGTGTGCCACGCCCCCTTGTTAACCCCGTGTGATCAGCTGTTTCTGGTTGTTGTCATTAGTCCTCTGTATTACGTCCGCGTTTCAGTTTGTTTCCCCAGTCCGGTCATTGTATTGTCCGTCTGCGTTTTGCCTGCCTTACCTGTAATTAAACCCCGTATTCCCCAATACCCTGACATCTGCGCCTTTGTCTCCGTTTCGTCCCTGTTCCGCAGAACAATATTATTATAATTAAATGTATTAATGGTTTACTATTAATATTAAAATAATTAATAAGAAATCTTTATTTTTAAATGTATTTTATTATATAATAATAATTACTGTTACTGTCTGTCGGTGTCTAAATGTATTTTTACTGTCTAAATATATGTATTCAGCTAGTGTAAACATGCACGATGCTATCACATCTAATGCGAGACTGAAGCTTTACCCTTTGTTCCCGCTGAGAGACGTGCCGCGTGACTCATTTCCCCGCGCGTACAAGTTATCTTAGGTCGGTGTTCACGGTTTGACTTCCGAGATTTAGATCGAGTTCTAGGTAATTTTGTTTCGAACTAGTTGGTTCGACTTTTAAGAAATTTGAGTTCTAATGAGTTCGAGAACTGAGGTACCACTGTATATATTTCCTAAAATCAATACCTGATTTCTTGAGATATAAACATTTTCATTTCCAGCATATGCTCTCACTTATTACAAAACCTGATTTCCATTCTCATTTAAACAACTAAGCATAAAATTAAAAAAGTAACACTGTCATGTGGAATTAGCCTGTTCCTTACCTGTGTCTGGGTAACAATGGGCACACCTCCAATGATGTCAGTTCTGTAGGACACTTGTCTCTTTGGATTCAAAACATCTACGAGAGTCTTTTGATTCTCTGAATTTTGTTGTGGATCACAAGACTTTGGCACCTAGACCCCAGAGAAAATATGAATACAAGTTGTATGCCGTGTTTTACCATTTTGATTGATAAAGAAATTAAGTATGGAAGTTAAATTCAGATATCTATTTTAGCTGGGCCGAATAAGCATTACTGGGATACGTCAAATTTTAGGCAGCAAACGATATAAGGATTTTGAACTTGTGAATATTATCGATATACTCAAGAATGTCATTTCAGATATCCTGCAAATTTATTCTGGCATAAATAAGGTGTGTTTAGCAATCAAGATGGAAAACATAAAATAAAATAGGGTTACACATAGGAAAATCCACTTTTAGACTTTTAGACTAAGAAAACCATCTAAATTTAGCTCATTAATTGCACACATGGACAAAAACCACTGACACAGTATGTGCTAAAGTGCCAAAGACTTGTGCTTCAATACAAGCCCTGACTAGCTTTACTACCTCTGTGAGATCACACAGCAGACTCTGTGGTATGTAGAAAGCCATTGTATGAGTGCCAGTGATCAGGGAGGGATTTGTTCATGGCAAGAATAAGAGTATGTGAGGATACCTCCAAAGGAACAGAGCTGACATAACGACAAAGAACACTGCTAAAGAAGAGCATAAACCTGTTACACCTTTAATATTATTGCCTTATATAATAATGATAATGACAGCATCTCATAGGAACTAATTACCACTAAATATATGTTATGTTGATTTAAGTCGAAGTCAATATTCATTTTTATTTTAGTCATGTTTTTACATATGAAGACTAGTATTGGATATTTGTCATGGTGATAATCCAGGTTGTGCTTTCTCCATGTTAAAAAGCTAATTGGCGTTATACCCTCAGTCAGAGATTTTAATGGGATGAAAAAAATTTTAATGAAACCCAAGGGGCATGTCAATTAATAATGGATTGACAACTGATGACAACTGCATCATGTGTGCCAATTGGGCCAATTTGCAAGTAAATAAAACATACAGGGAAATTACTGCCAACTCTGTAATACAGTAATTTCCAAAATTATAAACAGAAATGGAAAATAATGCACTGGTATAGGTGATACATCCATTTGCCTATAGGGCCCAAACAGGTACTGAGCAGGCAATACTGCATCTCCAATAGGGACATCTCACCATTGCCACCCACAGCGTCCTGCATCCTGGTACAGACACCGTAAAATGCTGATGAAGCAGATATGTTCTGTATTACCACACAGAAATGGGGGTGCGTTACTCAAGGGCTATAACGTCATGAATGACTGACAGGGATGGCAGAGGATCAGAGCGGAGAAATGGAGCAAAGAAAGTGATTAGGGACAAAAACAGGCTAGACTACCACTTCTGTGCCAGGTATACTGTAGGTGGGTTAGAACCAACTCTGCACTAGATAAGCGGTTATGGTACCTGGCTGGCTGGACTAACCATTTAATTCCCAAATTAGTTCCTCTTTTCTTTCCTAATATAGACATTATATGGGATTCCGTCCATAATGCCAATGGCTCCTAGAGAGGGGTAAAAACTAACATGCACTTCCTGCAAACCTGTGAGCTGAAAGTTTCATCAAGCATGTGCTTTGAGGAGACCTGCACAGCCCACAATCCTGCAGGCACTCAACCAACAGGCGACACTGATGTACAGCAATGTGAGAAAGTGGAGCCCAAGTCATCATACGATAGGGTTCTCTCATCCCGATTATGTTGACTCAATTACAGTTTTAATGCAAAAATAAGAGGGACAAAGACCCACTGTGATTTTGGTGGCCTTGTTGAGCACGTTCACCCACTCCACCAGGTCCTGCTGGTCATTAGCTTGTAGGAAGAACTTCCTCATTCCAGCATTAATAACTGAAGAGGGGGAAACAGGAGAAGAAAGTAAATGTCACCTACCTGCCAAAAAGAAAGGGAACAGGGGTGAACAAAAGTGTTTTAGTCATTAGGTATGCTAATACCAATAAGCTGTGCGAGAGACTGATGGAGCCACATGAATGTGCTTGTGACCGAATAGCACGCCCAACATTTACTGCTTGTGGGGTTGGGGCGACAAACATTCTACATTAAGAATCTTCATTGGCTAAAGTCTGAAAAAGTAAAATAAAGCATTGACAGAATGCCTGTCTACTAATACAGTCCACTGGCTCAACTGGCATAATTAAAACGACGCTACTGCAAACAGAAAGACGGCGTCTTTGTCTTTTCACACTTCAGACCCTCCGTGCACAATATCCGCATTCTTTCTCAGTGAGCACAAAGCTCAACATTCAGTGCCACCCCTTTCGGTAGTGCTTTTGGTGTAAAGGAGAAGGCAGTCGGAAACTAGTCAATCACTAGAGAGGAAGCCAAAGCGCAGTAGGCCTAATATCTCACTCTAATTTTGAACAGTGTTATCTAATCTACTACTCTTACTGCTTTTTGCATGCATCAGTAGCAAAAAATGAGGATACAGAGAATGAGAAAAAATGTTACACTTCAAGAAAAAGAGTTTACCACCTACATTTTTAAGAAAAAAAAATATATTTTGACTAATCCATTTATCCTCAATTATAGGCAGACTGATGACAGACAGACAGTTACAGGAAGGGGTGCACATAACTGGTACGCAAGTATGCATTCGCCGTATAAAGCGATATGTGCTGCAATTTCTTGTCACAGAACAGCAAATGTGTATTTAAGGTTATGTACAGTTGTGCTGTTATGACAAGAAATCACTGTTTTATAGCCTTTATTCCATGAAAGAAGTACAAATTCTTGTGCATGGTAATTTCTTGTCATAACAGCTTGGAAGCTATAAAATAAATATGTACTGTATTTGTGCTGCTATGACAAGAAATTGCTGCGAGTACTGGTTTTACAGCGAACGCATACTTGCATGCCAGTTATGTGCATCCCTGGTTATAGGTGTGAATGCAAACATCTCTGCCACATGTTCCTCTCATAACACTGGGAACCAGGGTTCATCTACTGCACTGACAGGTAACAGATGAACAGATGTAGCTTCATCCTTTATTCATAAACTCCTACCTTCCATTGAGGAAAGTGGTATTGGTAGACTGTTTGCACACAAAGGCCTCTTCCATAGAAGCTAGTGGGAAGCCACTACTAGAGAGCCCAGAGGAAAAGCTGGTAATTGCTATCACACTCTTCTGCAGACCCCTGATCCCATCCTGGACGGCTAGCATGCGGTTGTACAAAACTAGTTCTGATCTATCTTGTGCATCTGCATATTTCATTGCATTTAAATACTTTCCTAACTAAACTTAGTCGATTTTTTTTTATACCAGGATAAAAAGTGTTGGAAAATTAACACTTTGTAGTATGCAGTGTGCGTGGGTTATGTATATATTGCATTATGGGACCAAATGTCCCCACAACGTGATAAAAACCTGTTATTTTGATGTTATGGGGACAATTTTTTCATTCCCCACAAGAGGTAATTGAATTTTATAAAAATCTGTGACTGCAATCAAAAGACTAAAAATATTGCATTTACTTCTGGTAAGGTTTGGGCTAAGTAGGGGTTAAGGTTGGCGTTGTTGGGATTAGGGTTTTACCCATAGAAATCAATCAACAGTCCCCACAAAGATACGAGTACAAAGATGTGTGTGTGTGTGTTGGGGGGGAGGAATATATATATACACATTACATTGTGGGGACCAAATGTCCCTACAATATGACTAAAACCTACTATTTTGACCTTCTGGAGGATTTTTTACATTTGCCCTACTACCCAGAATCACATGAATTCACAAACATAAGTATTTTGCCACAAAACTTGTTGAAGAGTCATCCCCTAAAATTTGACGTATCCCAGTAATGCTTATTCGGCCCAGCTAAAACAAAACTGAACGGAAATGGAAGTCTTACCAAAGCAAAACTCAGCCTTTGGTCTTTGCTTAGTGGCATCACTGACCTAAATGAGATGGAATATCATGAACCAAAGGAATCTTCTTTTTAAAGGTAAAAGAATGACACTCTTTAGGTAGCAAAATATACAAACTCACCTTGGAAATATAGGTGAGCTTCAGTGAGCCAATGAAGTCAGTCCCTATGGGCAGGTTCTAGGAGACAAAGTGAAAATACTTATGAGGATGACAAATGATACAACAAAATAGCACTAACTCCCATTAACTGCATGAAGCATTCAGCTAACAAAAAAAGAAACACTGCATCTGTAGTTCTTTGACTTCTATCTATCAAAAATAGGCTATAGCTCTTGGAAGGGCAGTTCACCTCAAAACTCAAAAAAACTGCTTAGAGGGACTTTAGACCTATATATCCATGAAGGTTGTTCAGCTGGGAGCTGCCTAGTTTTGGAGATATCGATGGTAGAAATGTCGGTCTTGTCCCGAATATAACTGGAGGGAATGTCATTCTTTCTGTGGCGTTTAAAGCAACACAAATTCATTTGAAAAATTCAACAACAATGTCTCTTACCATAAATCATGACCTGTTTACTTAAGATAATCCACAGACTTTGTAGTGAGCAGTTTAACATAGTAACTATTCTCTTCTACCAAACTCCACACACCAATCGTATTACTATGGAAAAGAACAGGGCGCTCATGCTCCCCTAACATTATATAATTTTAGGAATTCAAGAGCCTCTGTGAAATGCTGACTCCCTCGAAACTGTCAGGGTATCCATACCCCTCCGATGCCCCTGCTAGCAACTAGGAAAATGAAACAATCCATCCATCGGCACCCCCCTGCCCCATCAGCAAATTTTATCATCAGGGTAAAGGCGGGCACCCTTTTGGTACTGGGAACCAATCAGATCGGTGCAGATTGAAAAGAAAATCAGTGGTATTGCCCATCCTTATTGTTTACTTCCATGTAGTGATCATGTGACCAATCAGACAGTGAGAGGTTGTAAGTAGCGGGATCAAATCAGGGAAGGGCCACATGTTCAGTAGTGACCAATTAGAGAGCTTGTAGAGTTAGTGTTTTCAAAATATAGCAAGGGGAACCTAGCCTAAATCCATGCATGCTGATTTTTCATAAGTTACACACATATCGCTCCTTTCCATTCTGTTGTAGGTCATCAAAAGATGGATATAACAATAATATATTACTTACTGCATATTAAAATTAATGCAGGGTAGTTTTCTATTTCGTAAACCAAATATCAGCAGAAAATACATAAAACCTCTAACAGTGAGGAAACCATTACATAGCATAGACTTTTGAAATACATATAGCTTAATATCCTTTTTCATTCATTTATGAAGTTGGATATTTCACTGAAACTTTGCTCAAGAGTACATCAAAAAGGCACCTCCTGGCACTCTAAGCTAGAAAACTTGCGGTTACAAATTTAAAACTACTTGGAATGCAGGCTCTTCTAAATATTCACTCACCCACCTCCCCAGTGGGGAGATCTGCAAGCCAAAGTGGACAAAGGAGATGCCATGATGAGTAATAAACTTTTTTCAAACATTGTGTTTTCGATTTGCCTCATGGCATTTTTTTAACCAGACAGCAGAAAGCAGTTCTGTAGAACTGAAACTTTGTTGCCATGTGAACAGAACCATAGTGAGTTCAGCACACCCTACTTCAAAAGATCATAAGATTTGAGTGTTAGGGGCAGGCGTGGGTGGGTACTGACGGGATATGCTGAATACTGAAACTCGATTCTCCCAAATGGAGCACAATGGTGACATGCAAAAGCGGTCTGGTTTTGCAAAAGGGTCAGTCTTTCAAAGTGACAGGGTCAGTGTCTGCACAGATGTAATAGGTTCCTTAGAACTTTCATTATGACAAGATTACTGTGGGGAAACCACTCTGACAAGTCGGCTAGCTTAGCAGTCTCCAGACACCTTATACAGAAACCATTTTAAAAGGGATTCTTTAATCAATTAACAGCTTCAGGTGTCACATTACTAAGTTCATACTGTCCAGCCTAAAGTACATTGTGGAGGCTTGGTTAGGCCAAGAAGCAGCTTATTAGTAATGATTTAATAAGTACAGCAACTTCACAGGAAATCACAAATCAGTAGAAGAGGAGGTGGGGGGGGGGGGGAGGTCTGGGGGGTACAGATCCTCGTTGGGTTGGCACATTTCCCAGAGCCCGATCCCCTACCCATAACTGTCTAGTATCAAGGAAAATGAAATTATCCTTGATTTGCGATTTTGACAAGTATGAGTACAGCTACACTAGAATGCTTCTTTAACTTCTTGCTCTTTCAGATATAGAAACAAACATACAGTTGAAAGTGAAGCCTGAGGCCCGAGCACAGGGTCAGGCCAATTATCCAGCACTTCGGAGCATTGCGGGGCTTAAGGGCCTTGTTGAAGGACTCAATGGAGATTAAACTATTTTAAAAATACTCAAACCGGTGACCTTCCAATCACAGGCAGAGAGGCCTAGCTGACCTCGGCACACACCACCCCCCATGATATAGAACACCGCTCACTGGCAGAGCCTACCTGTGGGTTGTCCATGTACCACACCAGACTGCCCTCACAGCTGTCGAGGATGAAGTAGCGGCGCAGGAACTTGCCGCTGTTCTCATTCTCCTCAATGTCCAGGAACCCGCAGATGCGGTTCTGCCGATCCACATAAGGCATCTCCGGGCCAGAACATTCCACCACAGCCCAGCAGACGAGATGGAGATAGGGGGCAGCTGAAAAGAGCAAATCATGTAAAGACAATGAAGGTGTTACCATGCTTTGTTCCTCGTGCTATACATCTGACCATGACTCATGGAGAATAGACTCCACTGCTTAACCCTGTCATGCTCCCCCTTTCCCACATGCATCTGGCAAAGCCCACACTTCCTGTTATTAGAAATCACCCAGAATGCATGTCCTTTTTACCCTTGATGTGAGAACCAATGAGGCATTACAGGCACACAATGCCAAGGTCAGATTTGCAGTATAAGAATTAATAACCAGTTGGAGGGCACGTCCTGATTCAATTTTGCTGAGTGACAAGAGTTAAAATATTTGTAAAGAGACTTGGCAGAATGGAGCAAGCACAATCCACACAGAAATCGTTTCAAATGTCAAATGTCCAGCAGAGAAAGTGAAAGTGGGAAGATGAAACGGTGTCCACAATATGTTTTGATTTTATCAGCAGTGAAAACCAGATTTACATAGTCCTGTGACTGAAGGGCAAAATAAGTTATTCTGACACTGGCTTAAAACCACTTCTTCCTTGCTCACATAGGTCTAATCAGACAAATGACAGCTGTGCCCACGCAGACCTTCCCTAAGCTATAGGAAGTCACTTTCTGTCACAGCTACCTCATGGTTGGCTGCACAAGAAGTTGCAGAGGCATGAAGTGGGAGATTTGAGGCAAAGCTTTGGTAGTCTGTGCAACAGTTAACTGGTCGAGGACAGAGCAAACACAGGGCACCAGATGCGCCCGTCTCCCAGTACAGAGTACGTGACACAATACATGGCTTGTGTCAGCCGCATAGCGACAACACAATCATTGCTCTGAATGCCTGTGCTTCAGAATAGAACAACTACTAGGAGAATTAAGAGAATATTTTTTAAAAGGCATACTTCACCCAAAAAGAAACCAATAAATATTCATTGAGAATCATGCTGTACAGGCAGATTATGACTAACCATGAAACATCCATCTTCTACTTTTCCAGTATAGGTTTGTGGGTGCTTTTAACTACTTTATGGCCTATAGGGTCACACAGGACCTGGAGCCTATGCCAGAGAGTATAGGGCACAAAGCAGGAGAACACCCTGAACAGCATGCTAGTCCACCACAGGGCATGCGTGCACAGATAAACACATTCACACTAGGGCTGGACAATAATTCGATATCAATATATATCGCGATATAATTTTTTTTCAATAACGGTGATACGATTTTTAAACACATTTCCGATATTTCGATATACATATATACTGTATCATATAATATACAGTATATGAATAATCAGCCTCTTTTAGTTTAAATGGAAATATATTATTGTTAATAAGCTGAGTCTGAGAGTTTTATTTAGTTGATAGTTTATTTCACATTTCTTGTTTGTAAAGGCTAAATACAAATAAAAAGTGAACCTTATTTTTTTTTGTACCGTTTTTATTAAAAAAAAAAACTTATATAATTTTAATAGGAGGAGCCTTGCAAATTCAGTTTGCAGACATCCATTGTGTGTGTCCTCGGCAGTTTTTTCCTGAGTCTTTTTAATATTGTCCATATCGATATCGGAATTATATCGTATCGACCAAAAGTAAGAAATATACCGTGATATAATTTTTTGCCATATCGTCCAGTCCTAATTCACACTTAGAATCACATAGTAAGCAATCCAGAAACACCAATTAGCATAATCACATGTTTTTCGACTGGAGGAGAAACCCAGAGGAAGAACATACAAGCTTCATATTGAAAATGGGTGTGATTCAAACCCCTGACTGTGGAGGGGAGAGGCAACAAGGGCTCATCAATGGGCAACCATGAAACAAGGTGGGTGGATCTTTTGGGAGACCTGGCACCAAGCGCTGTGACAAACCTATAGATCTCAGCCCTGTTTTGGTTTATGCTAAGAAAGCTGAAAAGCCTGAATAAACCTGTAGTGTCGTTTTAAAATGTTGAATTGCACTGATATTGATACTGAAAACTGAATAAGGTGTGTCACAGTTCAACCCCGGAAGAGCCACTTTTCCAACACTTTGTCCCTTCCTATCCATTCCAACAAGGAAGTAGGCATCACTAAAACCAGCACAACAAAGAGCAAACTGCAGGAAAGAAAAAGTATGAACATCATTCACCCAGCAAGCCCCAAAACATGAGCACTTCTATGGTGTTTAAAAACTCCAACCACTCATGGAAGAAAATAAAGTAAATAAATAGTGTAGAGCCTGTGCTTCAAAGTGCCAGAGGTATGTGAATATTAAAAAATAACAGGATACACATATCAAAGACCATAAGTCATAGAATGTATGCCAATACTTAAAAAAAGACAATGACAACATAGAACAGATGAGCCAAAATCAGATCTACAAAGCAATTAACTCCCAAAAGACAGGGTAACACCAGATCTCATTTCATTACAAATATTTTTAACTGATGAACACTATAAAAAATCTAAATATTCACAAAAAAAATAGCCTCGGTGATGATGGAAGAAGGCAGTGACTATCCAGCTTTCAATGTATACTAAATAAGTCTCCCAACCATTGTCCAAAAGATATAGGTATCTCCAACTCTGAAAACATCTTCAACACCCACCAGTAAGAGCAGTGTATGGGAAATGCCCCCTGCAGGTAGAGCAGATTCACCAGTATGGATAACTATACGCTTCCAAAAAAAAAAAAAAAAAAAAACAGTAAACAGTCAAATGAATAAATCAGAGATGACATATGCACACTAAGAAATATCGGCACAAGGAAAAGCATTCTCCATGTACAGCAGAAAATATAATCAGATGGGTGAGATGGAGGCACAAACAGAGGGACAGTATCATTCTTAACCAGCATGTCAGGCAGAAAGGTCAGATATCAGCAAAGGTCAGCAAATGGGCCCAATCCTGCAGCTGATTTAGAGTCCAGCTGGCAACAAGGCGAAGTTTCTTGATGAGAGCTGTGTAAGATTGCAGTGTGAGACAGCTTTGTCCTCCAGTGAGTGACCAGGCTATAAAACAGAATAAAGGAGCGTAACAAGAACCCAAAGGCTTGCCCTGAACAATGCTAGTGCCAAATAATGGCACATTATTGCCAGTGATATTCGAGACAGATCTCTTTATAGCTCATATGCAAATAGAAGAACATGCTATTTAAACAATGCACTGCTGTATCATCTGGACTAAATGGTGGCAAAGCGAATAAAATAAGGAAAGAAAAAAATCATTTTAATGACTCATCCAATTCAACTTCTATTCCTCCCTCAGTTTCAACAGAAAACATTTTGAAAAGGATGTCTTTGTTTTGCCCAGCAATGCCGCTTTGTCTCAAGTTTGCTTCGGAGGACGGCCTTCTGTTTATAACGGGCTAGAGTCCATCAGGCGGCTAACACACTGCTGAACAGGGTCAAAGCATGAGAAACCAAAATATCAAACTGTGACTCAAATTATCCGCCTTACTTGACTTGTGACCATTAGTCAACACATTTAAAGCTGAAATACTGTCTATTAGATTACAATAATGACAATTCAGAATAAAAGTTCAATATTAAATGTCCTCACCTGGCAAGGGGGACAATCAAATGAGAAACACCTAAATGCATGAAACAACTAAAATTACTGCAGCAAAGGTTTGGCAAGACATTTTAAAAGAAGACACCAAGAACTAAATACAAATGATTTTAATTTGCATAAATGCTTAATTTGCATTTATCCAGTGCTATTATCCAGAAACATTCTTCACTTCATTGCACCAGTATTTATGTGAGGCACTGCATCCCTTTCTGAATACATTAAATTGCATTTGTAATCCACATCCATGGCCATACGATACTGCTGCTCTCTGCTTATGCTTTTGAGTCTGCACCATTTAATCTAATGTATTGCCCTCGTCTGAGATCCTTTTCCTCTTTATGTGTTATTTTTGACCATATTACCAGTCATCATCCATAACTTGGGGCATGGTTGCATAAAGTAGGACGGCATGATATCCCATTGCGATTTAATCAGGATTATGCAGCGCATGCGCAATAATCACCAGGGCTTTAGGTAACGGGTAAAACATTTGTCCGGATGGCGCCTTTTCGGTACTATACGGACGATTACTTATGCCCACAATTTGGTAAGCAGATTAGTAGTACACCTAAAATTTTAATAAGAAGCATATTATGATGGCCAAAAGTTAGCAATCTGTATAAATTCAGTTTACCCATCATCTCTAATGAAAACCCAGTTTCAAGACATTTGGTTGGATATTTAGCTCAAAATGCTTTGACAGTCTTTAGATTTCAAGGAGTTCATATGTTCAAGGCCACCAGTAGAACCAGCAAAGTGATAGCATTACAAAACCTCGACTGTGGTCTGACTGTAGAGAGTATTCTTTTCTTTGAAAGATTCATTTTATTGTCTGCAAACAAATGGCTGATTTACATTTTTGAACAGTTCAGATTTGATTTCCTCAGTCTACAGAACATTTCCTAAGCAAGGCTTGTTTAAATAAATTCAGCAAAGTATCGCTCAGCCTGGCCCGTCTGAGTTTTCATTTCAGTGGTGGAGTCCTCCAAGGCTGTTACCATACACCCTTACTTGTTTAGAGTCCTGTAGACAATGTGGGCTGAATCCATTGTTCCAGATCTCACAGGGTCAGATCTCTGCAAGTAGTGTGCAGGGCTTTTTCAAAGCCTCCTCAAAATCGCCTGTGCAATTTTCTGGTAAATCCACATTCAAAGAAGTTCAATACAATTTCAAGAGCTGCACATTTCTTGATGACATTTCTAGCTGATGCCAAGGTCTATAGAAAATAATGTGTATCGTTGAAGCTTTACTTGTCTTTTGGCTTAGCCATCTTCACGAACATTATGTCACTTGCTTAAGAATTACCTTAGGTGATGTAAACAGCAATCGAGAATCAGTTTGGTTTATCAAAGTGAGGTGTACCTTGTTATTTCAGATTTTTTCCTTTTATCATTTTCAGTTCCAGTTAATTAAAATGTTCTGAATCACACCACTGTGTATGTAATATAGACTAGTTTATGAAAAGTTACAAACTCAGATTTGCTTCCAAAATTCATAAACATTTTTTTGGCTACTATAATACTTAACTATCTAGGTATCATTGAATGATGTTTAACTAGTTGTGTCCTTTAGAAGAAAAGTGAGAGAAAAAATGAAACACTGCTGTTTTTGTTCATCAGCATTATGCGACAGAACTAATGGTTTGAGTATTAAACATTATAAAATGCATAATGTATAAAGTCGTTATTTAATTATAGATAAAGCAACAACATTCAGTAAGTGCCTTCCTGATTATACGACTGTATAAAAAATCATATTTTTATGTAGAAAATGTACTGATGAAAAATGTGAAAATATACTGGGGAAAATCTGAAACCAGTTTCTCAGCTAAGAGCAAAACAGTGACATCCCTTAATGGGAAGGGAGGAGTGGCATACATAAGAGGTTGAACGTAGCAGGCAAAGGTCATGAGAACGGTATCTGACCGTAAATTAAAAAAGAAGCATCTGTGATGTTAATCATAAGAAAGCAGTAACAGCAACATCAACAGAACAAGAACAATATATTTGTTCAGTGTTATTTCATCGGCCAGGAAATAAATATGACAATCTGACAAGTCATATTTTGATGTAGCATTGTTGGTTAGACAAAAATACCATACCTGCTACAGCTAATGAAAAGCAAGGCTTAGGCTGACAACATGTCCAAACCCTCAGAAGCCAAGTAGTTTTCGTGCAAAGATAATCTCGCGTTCTGACAATCTCCCTTGCAGGATTTTGTGGTTACAAGAAATTACTGTAACACCCCATCCACAATGACATTTCAACATATCGGATCATTCCAGTCAATATATCAACAACTTAACGCTAATTTACATGTTACCATATAATTCAACTTTGCTATTCTGAATAAATAACGTAAACATAAAACACAGTATAACTTCGGTATTAACCTATAAGATGTGTTTGCTTCTTGCCTAGAGCATACAAAGAATGGGTTATTTTATTAAGACTGGCATTGGCTACACTGAAAAGTGTTTCTCCATTTGAAAACTGTTTCCTTCATTGAGTCCCTTTTTTTCTTTGTACAATGCTGAAAGAGCTGAACTTACTAAAATCTTAAATGTTTAAGGAGGACATACTTCCATGCACATACTCAACCAGGAAAACAAGTGAATCCAGCAAAATAAGAGGAGCAAAAGGAATTTAAATAAGGCAATGATTGCATATTGAAGGCAGAGAAAGTATATTTTCAAAGTAAAAATGAAATACCATAAATGCATTTAAAAAGACAAGAAATACACAGAACAAATGCATAAATAAAAATACACATGATGTGGTGGAAGACTAATTACATAAAACATTAGGGCTCCCACACAGATGCAGCTCATATATTTAATGAATAACTACCCACCATGCATAAGGTCACCAATAAAAAATTCTGCAGAGGCTTGGCTGCTTACAATAATGGCTTGCGTTGCTGCAAGGCAAGAACTGTGACATGAGAACTGACTGTTGAGCTGCTTTTGGCAGGAACCGCAGTTACCAAGGCAGCTGAACTTTTTCAGTTTTTTCAAGTTTTACTGTTTCATGAGTAATGCTCCCTGCATGATACACAGAGGACTAAAAATACCATCCGCAAAGAACATTGTTGAGCTGAGGCACATACCTAAGGATCAAAATATGCATTCATTCGAATTTCAATATAAAATAAGTGGTAAGCAACTGGACAACAGTCAGCATTTTTTCATTAAACTTGGAAATGAGCCACACTCAGTGGCTGGGGTGGGAATCGGCAGTGACCGCCCAAATCAATATTATATCGATATATGTTTGCTGATTTAATATGTTTCACAATTTAACAGATTTTGCAGTCAGGTCTACATTTAAAGCAAAGACAAGGGCTGTTACATGTATTCATGCACAATGAAACAAATTAATACATTTATTGACACGGGTGAAACCTCAATTCACAAGTAGATGTTCAACATAAAAAAACATTAGGCTAATTGTGACTTTGAGTCGGTTACAACTAGTGCTAGAGAGCTCCGAAAGCCTCGCATATCACTTAAATCAGGAGTTTGGGAACACTTTGGCTTCCCAGTAAATTACGCCAACACCAGAGTAGTTGATGAGACTAAACATGTCTGTTATACCAGAAACACATCCAACATGCTAACTCATCATCAGAGTGTGTACTTTTTCCAGGAAATTCAGGCTAGGCTTAAAAAATATAACTAACGTGAAGTTCACATTACACAATTTCAGCCCCAATTTTCTGCTTGCAATCACCGACAAAAACCCCAGATCGGAGTTTGCTTGACGCTCGATTGCTCGATCGCCATTGGTTCAAAGACACGACCAGACAGAGTTGCTGATGCGTTGCAGATGCCCATCAGATATTTAGCAGGCTCCCCGCATGATACACATACTGTACTTAGCAGGCTAAAGATTTGGATGAATATACAGTTATGCGACTGCCAATGAGTGCAGTGACAAGCCAATGAAAGTGCAAGACACGGGGTGAAGTGAAACCCAAGGGAGGAGTTTTAAAAAAGTGTAAATCATTCAATTTGTTTAGAAACTGTTCTTATTGTTCAGGGAAGAGGTACAGAGATATTCAATGAAAGTTTACATTTCACACACTTCGTAATTACTTGTGGCTTTAAATTGAGATGCCAACCCCCACCCAGCTCGGCAAGACTGCAAAATACAGCAACAGCACTGGTTTGGAAAATACCGCCAAAATATGTATACTGTACCGCAGTATAAATACAGGCTGGAGCACATTACGTCATCAGGAGTATATCAGCCATGCTGGGTGGACACTCCACACAGCAACACACAGAGAATGAAGTACAGTAATTCTGTAGTTCTCATTTCTTTTTTGTGCTTTGGACAATTAGGAAAATTATTGTGTGACGATTTTGATTTTCTTGTGCATCACTTGTCGTGACACTAACGATTTGTTTAACACCAATAAAGTAGAGACTCCAAGAGTTTTCTAATGGTAGGTGACGCTAGTGATATTTTAATTGCTGATCAAAACTTTCACTTTGGATTCAGAGCAGCTCATAAATTTTTTTTTTAAATAATGGAATACATGAAGGTGAACTAGTTCATTTTAAACTGTGTGAACTGAACTTTGAGCTAGTTCTAGTTAAGTGGGAACTTGCAGAACACTTGAGAACTGTTGATGGCAGTAATATTATTTAAAAGGGGACCTCTAAGTTTTTGTTGATGTATTAATTATGGAGATCGATCAGACAAAGCTGGAAGTACTTAAGTAATAAGCAGTCATGCTTTTTACATTGTTTTTAGAAAGCTGAAGTATTTAAAGTAATACATTTGCCTCAATATATTTCAGCCCTCTTAAAGCTTACATTTTTTACCATTTTGTAGCTTATAGAATTACTCACCACCACAGCAGAATGCTGGATTTTAACAATAGTCTGTCGTGCTTTCGTTCCCTTTCTACAACACTGGGGTTACTAATTGTCATATTATAGAATATGACAATACAATATATACACAATAGAATAATATATAATATAATAAAATGCCTTTGTCGTCATTGCACACAACAGGTACAACAAAATGCAACAAGTGTCTCCCTGATGTCATACTATTTCAAAACATAACCACATGCTAAGTTTGTTAATTAATTTTTAATGCTTGCAATGATATGTAGGAAGGAGTTAGATCTGTCCTAAGGTATGTGTGATCAATAGACAACTAAAATAAACATAACAAAAATATGCTGAGACAAAATCTTTGGCTAGTAGCCTGCTGCATAGTGTTTATACTTAAACACTGTTATCATTACTTACAGCTTATCTCTTTAAAAGCATTTCTAGGAAGTTTAGAAAGAGAAGTAGCATTTATTAGCCATAAAACTAGATTCGCTGCTTTCCAACTATCGGTATTAGGCTATTAGCCAATGCAGCAACAATCAGCCATTAATTCCCTTTAAGGTGGTAACCCATGTTGCTTTTCCCACCTGCGTACTAAACAGTTAGAAAAATGTCTGCTTTTAACGTCGTTAGAAATGCATTTTTGCAAACATCGCTCTGTTAAAATCTCTCAAGGAAGGACCTACTAACAACCATTTCAACACAGATTTGACTGCTCACCTTAAGGTGAGAGAGTTAGGAGTATGAAGAGTTTCTGAAAAACAAAATCTGTTGCAGTAAAGAAGGCTGCAGTACTGCTGAATAATATTAGGCTGTTAGTATCGCAAGCATTTCATAGCAAAAGAAAATTCAGTGCAGACAGTGCAAAATCAAAAGATATCACTCGGAAGTGTAATTATTCACACTAAATGATAAATAAAAAATTATAAACATTACAAATGTTTATAAATTATAAATGTTACAAATATGTAAGATGTTTACTGTTATAAAATATAGTACTCTGGGACTGCTGTATGCCAGAGATGATGTTTTCCTACCAAAAAATAAATACATTTCAAAAATATGAAAAAGTAATTTGTTAATCAGTTTCAGTTTTTGAAATAATCAACTATCGCTATCTGCCCGAAGTTTCCTTTTCGGTGCATCACTAGCTTATAGTCTTAGCAAAAAACTATTTTCTAGAGATGTGTGATATATCACTTAACATCGGTATCAACCAGTATTTGTTAGAAATCAAGATATCGGAATTAGTCCAATGTAGAAATGTAAGTGCATGTGTCAATTTTAGCTGATATTTAAATTTTATCATTAATCAAAGTTAGCAGCACCAGAGCTAAAGACAAAATTACTAAAATAATGGAGATAATTGCATTGGCCTGAAAATACAGGCCTGAAGATCGTAGATGTTTATAATTCATTATTATATATGGCCCCCAGATTGATATTTTCTTTTCCATAGAGTAAAATAAATGATGTCACGTCATTCGAGTAATCGGGCCCGGGAAGCGCAGCAAGATTTACCCCCCAGTATCGGTGATATTACACAAAAATATATCGGTAGCGGTCAAAATTTACGCTTCAGTACACCACTATTTACGAATAACGATGGTGGCTTAGGTCATATGTAAGGAAAATGCTTAATCATTGGTGGAAAATATACTAATAAATGCACAGCTCACACGCGTGAAAATAATGTGCTAGGTACAAACACGCAAGCCAAACGCGTGGTAGCCATGGTACAGGTGGGCTAATGCAGTCCAAGCTGTGCATTATGCTTTTTTAAAATCGCTCCAAGAAGACAATCACTCGCTGCATGTCATGGTTCTACACCACCACAGCCGTGCACTTAAAAACTGATATTGCACAGCTTTTCATGCATTAATCCTAACTTGTACTGTGAGCAATAAGCTGCATAGTATTTCACTACTGTAATTCAGTCATAACGCCCCATATCCAAAACCTGACTCTGCCCCTCCCGCTGTTCAGGTTGCACCTCCCTTGCCAGAAGTTTCTTCTTCACTTCTTTAAGTTTGTGAGGGAAATACCATATATTATACATTTAATGCAAAAAGACAGAGAGACAAATAAGTCACACACTGAACACACTGCCATATATTACACATCAACATGCCATTCGTTAGTCTAAATGAAAACACTAAAGATGTAAAACTAAGAGAACGGGGCAGATGATTCATGGCCAATAATACAAATTACATGAAAAATATTAATAATAATCTATTAAGTCATAGCAGTATTGGCCTACCTTGGATTAAGAACAATGACCATATAGCATATCCAATACCAAGGTGTTTACTGTGCTCACTCCACAACCAGCGATACCGCTCACCTGGAGACTTTTCATTGTAATAATGGATGGATGACATCAACTGTGCTTGCCACTGAGCAGTTGATCTCCTATAAACATTCATCACAAGGTGGAAATTCAATTCACTCTCATAAACAGCAGTGTATGAGCCAAACTCACCATCCTGTGCCCATAACATTTATTGCACTGGCCCGCACAATGACAGGAACTGTTCTCTTTTAATCATGCCATATATGAATTTCTCTTTTATGTTTCACTGTTAGATTTTCTGCTGCCTACAATCCATATAAATCTTGTTCATGTAGAAACACTTTTTATCACACCACCATGGGGTGAAGGGGATGTTGGTGATCTACATGTCAGAGTCTATGCATTTGCTACACTATATATTTGATCTGAGCTTTTCAGTTGAGGAAATCACAAGCAAAAATAAGTCACCTAGGAAAATGTACCTCAATTACACAGAGCTTTTAAATTCTGAAATCCCTGAATGCCAAAAACCATGGTAAAACTTCAGTCAATTCATATAATAAATTGCATTACCTTTTTAGTAATAACATTTGCGTTTATATTATTATTTTATACAATTATAGCCATAGTTACAGATTTCTTTTCCTCATACAAAGCATATACAGATAGATAATTCACAGTCATTATTGTTGTATAGATACTCTCAACTCATGGAAAAAATTTTGTTCAGCTGGTGTTGAATTAGATTGGTTGGGCCAAAGTCATGTTTCTCCACACCAGGCCAACTCCACACACACACAAAACAAATAGCGGGCTTTCACAGTAAAATTTCAAGTAATTGAGTACGGCTTTCATCTTTCTGTTATGGCCTTTGAGAAGAAGGTTCAGTGGCTCCAAAAACCTCTGTGTATCTCACGGAGAGCAAGACAGGATAGGAAAACACACAATTTCCTTAGGGGATGAATAATGTATTACTATTCTATTTTATTCTATTATCGTGACATAATCTTATGGCATTAACTCTATACTACCGGTATTCAACATTGGATGAGTGGTACAGAAACAGGCCATCCCTTTTCTGCTAGCCTTGGCCCGATGAGGTTATTATACTCAGTGGCTAATTTATTAGATATACCTGTTCATTAATGCAAACAGCCACCTCTTCCAGAGAGTGAATCACATGGGGAAAGAGATTCATTTATGATGCTTCCAAGACATGGAATGGCTAAGATGCCTGATCTAAATGATTATGAATGTGGTTTGGCGATGGGTGTTAGACATTGCGGTTCCAGCATCTCAGAAAGTCATTCTTCTGGGATTCACATGCACTACAATGACAATAATAATAATAATAATAATAATAATAATAAGGCCAGATTTGTAAAGTAAGGCCACAATTCCACAATTCATCCACCCTTAAAATGGTTCTGGAGCAAAAAGGGAATTGCACTTGGTACTACCTAGGTGTCTCTAACAATGTGGCCATTCTTGAGTGTAAGTATTTATGATCTATGACACAGCTTCCATCAAAGGTTGCCTTCTACTGTATGTGGCCATTAGCAGCATGTGCTTGTTCCAGCTTAGACGTGTTACCTTTTTCCCGATTATTTCTTGCTTCATACCAAATGAGTGATTGTATGTCACACACAGACAAAAATGATGTTAATGTGACATGTATATTATATAATCACACATCAATATGCATGTTTTCTATACATTCATCTTTCATGACTGCATATACAGTACAGGGTCATGGTGACCCAGGAATCAAAGGTCAGGAAACAACCGCAATGGGCTGCCAGACACTCACAGACGCAAAATCATACAGTAGGAGACGATCAGAGACACCAATTCGCTTAACCAGCTGTTAATGCATCGAAGGAAAAAAAGCGTATTTTGAGGAAACTTTTACAACACTAGAAGAACACACAAGCTTTATAGACCAAGTCAAGTCTGTTATATGCTATGGTGATTAACTTTCATTTAAAGTATTTTAAATCATACCATAGGTACTCACTTATTATTCATCTTGATTGTGGTAAATTCTGTGTTTCTAAGTAAAAATCTTAACTGTCATTTGAATAAGCAGCATCTTAATATAGTGCTGCTATACTGCTACCAATCAAGAACTTGTACAAAATTATGTAAAATTACTATTAGAAGTAAAATCAGTTTATTGCAAAACATGTAAACAACTCCTACAGAGGGGTAATATCTGTAACCCTCGATCAGTTTCTTGAACTGCCCCTCAGCATTTGAACGTGGGTAATAATTTTCCAGAAACTTATGTTTCTGTAAAAGGATAGCTTCCCATATACCTTTACACCAACTTCACAGGATGCAATTTAACAATATATTAACAAATATGTTAATTTGCCAGTGAACTGGGAAGACAAGCAGTCAATGTTAAAAAATTATCTGTAGGTACACATCAATCATTTTTGTTAAGATGTAAATGCAATGAGCTATAAAAGCATGAAAAGTACTGTGAAATTACACAAAGTTTATATATTTAAATAAAACAAGGGCATGGTTTACAGTTCAACATTGGTAGGGACCAAACACCTAGCCCTGTAAAACATACACGATACACCCACAGTATTTGTAGGGACCCCACTGCACATACCCAAATCTATCCCCTTGGGCTATATGTATTCCAATGTGGAACATAAAGTATATGTAATCTTTCTGTTACAGCAACAGTTGATTGCTCCAAAGTTTATGCTTCACTTTAAAAAAATAGCCTATAAGTTACCTACCCAAAACCAATACATTTCCTATAAATAATTTAATTACTTAAATTAGTTAACTTTAACTTAAATTAGTCAGTAAAATAGTAAGTGTAGCTTTGCCATTATTTTGTCATTATATTGTGATTTATAAACCTCTTTTAAGTATCAGACCACTTTCTAAAATAATATTACAGCAAAACAACCTGACTTTTAATAGAGCTGGAAAAAGGACCTCATAATGCATATTTTGTAAACTTTTTAAAACTAAACAGCCGAAAAAACCTAACGTTAGATAATAACCCACTGCACTATCTTCCCACCAGAAGCGTTTTTTTAAAGTTGTTCAGGTGTTGTTTTATTACCCCTAAGGGGATACATATTTATCAATAGCTGGAGAGCTTTTGAAGAAAATGAGGATGTATATTTTTCTTTTGTTCATACAGACCCCACCCCCCTTCCATACAATGAAAACGAAACAAGTTGGACAAGTCTAACCTACAGACCAAAGTACGTAACGTCCATTTTTCCTGCCTTCAAAAGGAACCCGAAAGTCATACATGAAATAGTCTGTTGAACAGGTGTCATTTCTATTCGTAATCGTTTTTTGGATATAATACATATCAAAGTTTAATCGTGTACGCGATTTAAAAAAAAATGTTGCCATAACCAGATACGCTTTAGGTCTTGTACGTTTCTGATAAGGAAGAGAAGAGAGGAACAGCTGATGCTCTACGTGTCCGTGTATTGCTCACAAATCACATAGTGATAAACATTTACATTTCTCAGGTTCACAATTTAAAACTTCTTTTTAATGTAGACCCACTAAAGACCGCTCTAGCTAGCAAACAGGGACTCGATGTGCTGTGATTATGTCGGGGATGCAAAGTTCAGCAGCCCTATCTGACGGCTCATCCGAGAGGCGCGGATCTTTTCCCAACTATAACCAATGATACTACTGACTTAGTAACCAGATACCGGTTATAAATAAGTTAAACGACAACCACATAGAGGTGTACACGCGTAATATTAAAACTGTGAGGGAAACACGCATTTTTAAGAATTTTTTGCTCTCGAGCTTTTTTTTTTAACTTGGCAAACAAGACCTTGGACTAGCCTTGCTGGCTATCAAACATACATTAAACAAAAACACATAAAAATATACACTGTCATTATTATATTAGTAGTATTTTGATGGTGATATTTCATAACCTATACTTACTCAGGTCTGTTTGTCGGGAAAGTGAGAGCCGCCAGCGCGCTTCCCCCGCCGCGAGACCCAGCCCATCTCCGCGCGACTTCCTACCAATCCCGCACCAAAGACGGCGGAGCTGCGAGTCGCCCGATGAGCTGGGCGTGGAACTTAAACTTTCGTTTTTTTATTTTTTTGTTAGTTTGCAATGAACCGTGGGAGATGTAGTACCCTTTTATCTTATAAATACTTTCTAATATTTCTCGAGTTGAAATTAATCATTTTAAAAGTTATGCAGTTATTAGCAGAACTGCACGGTTTTTCAATTTCAAATCAAATCGCGCATGTGTCTGTGCGTGTATATGTTATAAAATACGTAAGCCTTGTACACGAATATAAATGAAATACGAGGTCTGCATAGGCAAATGCATGGCATTTATTAAGGCGAATTGCAAGGCATTTCTTGTGTCTGTCACCCGACTCTTGGTATAGTGTGAGTGTTGCACAGATGAAACAAAGTGCATAATATTGTAATGCAAATTTCTACCCAACTGCTTCATATAGTGCCCTGCGATGGGCTGGCCCCCCATCCAGGGTTGTTCCCTGCCTCGTGCCCATTGCTTCCGGGATAGGCTCCGGACCCCCTGCGACCCAGTAGGATAAGCGGGTTGGACAATGGATGGATGGATGGATGCTTCATATACTCTACATTTATGTGGCAGAACTGTAAGAGCTATCCATGACTACATAAACAACAGAAGCCCTCTGTGACTGACCACAGTATGGTAAGACTCCATCATTACAAAAGGATCTCTATTCTCCTTCACACCAAGAGCCTTGTTAAGCTGTTTATTCTTTTGAATTATAGCTCAAGACCGAGTGGTTCTGTTGGGTAATGTAATTTCAGACTGTTTCACAGCTTAATTTTCATACATCAATATGAAACATTATTATCTGTATGGTATTTTCTCTGTGTGACATTTTATTTAGCAGTAAAAATGACAGGAAGTGCTAGAATTATTTTATGTAATATTTTATGTAATATCAAGCTTCATTCTGTTTTCTCTCCACATACGAGTGTAACAAAAAGCAATGATATGTTTTTTTAAACTTACCAAGATATACAATTAGGAAAACTATGAGGCAAAGGAAAATTATTATTAGGGTACATGTGTGACAGTTGTGCAAATATTATCTTTAAGACTTGAAACCTTTGCCCCTATTTATCATTTTACCAAAGGAAAATTAACATGCCAAGAGTCAAAAAGCACTACAAATTTTATACTTTCAGTTATTCATTATTTAGTTGAGGTAGCTTGCTTTAGCTGTGATTTAGTTTATGAGGATTGTTCTCTGAGCTAATCTTGTTTTTACAAGTATAAATAGAAAGCATGATGTCAGAAGGACAACTATGTATTCCCAAGAGAGCTCTGGGACGTCTCCGCCCTCCCCCATGTAAATCCTACTCCTCTCATTGAGGTCATCGATCTCGGGGCAGGGTGAGCCAGTACATGCCCCTCCTCGACACCGGGCCTGTCCCTGGACGGCCTGGTAACCCCCTCCCCGATCTAATCACTACACTTCCCACACCTCTAACCACTATCTCTAGTGACATCACCCATGATAAGTTTTACCAATCGTAAATTTGACACTAATATGACAATCTTACCGTAATACCACACAAGCCTACCTTACACATTCTCCCCATCTCCTAAATCCTTATTAAAAGCCCAACTTCAATTAAATTCCCCAATTGTACTTGTCGCCAAGTTCCCCACAATACATTTTGCAGACACATTACCATGCTGATGAAATGATGATGGACAAGTGAGGCAAAAAGTACATTGCAATGCATATTCTACTCTCATACCCCACAGTACCACACAGTGTGAGAACCACTGGCCTGTACAATGTTCCTAGAAACATCTACGGAATACTGTGTTCACAAGATTTCTGCCACAGCCTCCCTTTCTGCCTTCTGCTGCTACCTGGCACAGTGGCTTCAGTTTGGGGATGATTTCTCTCAGGTGTATCAGGTGTAGATATCCATTCATACAGTGTTTTTGTGATGTGTTAATATGATCTGCCAAAGATCAAATAGATTAAACAGAGAAATAAGATCAAATAGAGTTATCCTCATCACAAGGTCATCTTCTGCAGTCACCCTTCCCTTGGCTGTCACTAAACGCAGTTCTGTCACGTTTGGTAAGATTTCTCCTAAAATCTGAACAGCTCCAGATCTTCACCCACGCAATGTGTCTGCAAAGTTTGGAAAATAATTTTTTGAGTTATCATGCGGACAAGATCATTTGTACCTGGGCATTATTGGAAGCTCAGCCTAGTAAAATGTGTCTACATTTTAGCTGATTCCTGAACAGCATGCATGGCAATGTGCTGTTTACCTCACTTTTATATCTGTTTGGACAAAAGTGTCTGCATGTAAATGTAATGTGAATGATTAAGAAGTTTAATATCATGTCTGATAATTTGTTCATTTATGGTCTCTGTCATAATGTTACTGTCCAGCACTTAAAGTTAGACTGTCACTCCTCTTTCGTCAGGGATGGATTTGTCAACTGATCAATTTTTCCAAGAGAAAATCAGATACACATAATAATGGCGATTGTGTCAGCGTGTTTTCCCAGTGGGCGTGAAACCCATCCACACTGCCTCCTGCCTTATGTCCTGTGTTTCCTGAGACAGACTGCAGGATTACTCTGAATATACAATGAATAAGTAGTCATGGAAAATGTACTGATTATAGAGTCCTATTTGGGCCTGAAATTAAAACCTGAGCCCAGCCTGTACCCGAAACCTTGAGACCGAACCTAACTAATCTGAACCTAACCTGTGTTTGAAGTTGGACATAAAAAACTAATCCGTACCCAGCCGAAAACCCGGTTTGTCAGATCTGTCGGGCTCTTGGATCACATACCTCTATTTCATAAGTTATACAAGTATTTTGCACATAAGAAATTTGCCCATCCTTCATAATTTACTATAGTAAATACAATTATCGTCTTAAAAATCATGTATGTTAAAATTTAATGATCAGATAGGCTACTAAGTGTCACGCCCGGCTCGTACGATCCTCGTGTGTGCCACGCCCCCTCATTACCTACGCGTGCTACCCCGATTGTGATCACCTGTTGCCTGTTATTTTCTGCTTGTCTTATGTATTTAGTCCGCGTCTGAGTTAGTTTTCCCCAGATCGGTCATTGATGTTTGTCGCTGTCTGCCCTGTCCGTGTCAATAAACCCCTATTCCTGACTTCACAGCTTCGCTGCCTTCCTGTCCGCTGGGCGGACGTAACACTAAGAATCTACCTGAAACTTTGATGAATGTACAGGCTGGGAACCTATTACTGTGCACATATAAAACAATGCTTTTTACAATTCTATATGCTATGGGAGAGTGGTAAAAAAATCACCACTAAAAAATACCCAAGCTGACTCTCATTTGAGGTATGCAACACAACAAAAACCTCCTCAGCTGACACAATCAGAGCCTGGATCCAAATCTAATTGAAAATTTGTTAAACGACCTCAAGATTGCAGCATGTCAATGGCCTTTTCACATCTGATTGTCTTTCTAAGAAGAATGTGCAAACAGTGCCAAATTGAGGTGGGATATGTTCGTACAAACCTATCCAAATAAAATTATTGCTGGTGAGTGAAACATTTTACCATCAAATACTGAGTCTGAACATTTCATTTTTACCCTACATACTAGAAAATACAGTGTACAACTGGCGGTTTACAATATTTGCAATATAACTCATTTTTTGTTATGTAATGTAATGAGATGATCCACTGCGAATCCACTGTGCACAAATGACCATCAGCTGCTTGATGTTGCCAAGGAGCCCAGGAGCAACAACCTTCAACATATTGCACTGCAAAACTGTGAAGGCAGAAAATGTTGGATATCAGTGCTATGTAAGTCAGTCAGTGAGCTTGGCTGAGGGCCATACCACCCAAATACTGGTATACAAGACCACAGTGTGACATGCAAACAGCAAGTAACGAGGGTGAGGTTTCATCATACTTAAAGTGCAAAAACACAGGATATTGCAAAACGGGGGCTAGACACAAGGGTTCATATACTTTTAGCATAATACCTTATAAGTCCCAGATACATCAACCTATTCCCAACACATTTCGGTATTAATTCAGTGACTTACAATCTTTGCCTACCATCTCTTAAGATCAACCCATCCTTGCATGTCTCCTTGTATTATCACACTCCAGTCGTATCACCGACTTCCCATAAGACAAAACATTCATGAAAACATCCAAAGAGGTTAATGATGGAGAATGTACATCTGGAAACAGTGGGTGCTTGGGCCTTCAAAAGCATTCCTTTGATCGAGGAAGATGGACATAAGTCTGGTATAATAAAACACTTCAGTAGTACATGGTATCTGACTGCTATTGCTAGCTAGTGTCTGTTTCACAAGAAAGTAGTGAAATATTAAAACTAGTGTAAATAACTGTAATGTAACTAAATGTTTTCCACCCCATCTTTTATGCCACCTAACCAAATGGTGACCCCGGGCATTGCCAATTGTCACCTGTAGGGTGGGCCAGCCCTGGAAGGAATAGATTGTTAGTCCATTAATTATGCATTGTTATTAACAATCCCTTGCTTTTGGAGAGAATTGCAACAATGATAAGGATAATGTTTAGGTACACAGATACACACAAATAAGCACAAATCTGTCTGTCAGCATTAATAAGTTCAAAATGCCATAAAAACTTTCTGCATTTGGAAGCCGGTATGCAAAACCAAGTGTTTGCTTGGATGCCTTTCACTCCCAGTGGAGGTCGCTCTTTTCTTCTCACCAGATCGAGGATTAGAAAGGCTTCTCTTCATTGTGATGAGCATCACGTTGTCTCTGCAATACCAAAGTAAACAAAATATTCCTATCCTCCAATATGGGCAAATAGCCCATGCCATACGGGAAGCATTAGGTTGGCATTCCTGCAGGTGCTAAATGCAGTCCAAATATTTAATGAGCTTCTTTTTTTAGTTTTACTGCTGTACTTGGCACCAAACTACTGACTAGAACTGGTGGACATTATAGTAAATTATAGGTGTGGTACCCATGACAGATGGGGATTGACCAAAGCAAAGAATGGAAAGTGAATTCAGATGATATGTGCGAACTAGGCAAATCCCTAGACCCTCACCTAGACCTGATGATTGGTCTGGTTTCCTGTTTCCATATAAATGAAGCTGAAATGTATTTTTCTCCCATCTACCATTTTGTTAAAGCAATATCTACCTCCTGCACACAAATAAAGGCTTTATTTTACTGCTCGACCACCCCCCCTCCCAAGGACTCGATTTTGGCATTTAGTCTGGAGCAAGTATTCAAAGATCAGGGCCAAAAAAGAGGTGTTTTGTGGCACAACAGGCAGGAATGTGGTGATGAAGACCAGCACAACTTTCCCATGTTCCATGAGGTAAAGATCATGAACTATGGACAAAAGGATACTCATCAGCTGTTTGACTATGAAGAAAAACTGTATTTCAAAGGAACGATGTGTAAAAAAAGAAAACAACTGAATCGGTTAAGTAGTCATTTCAATCTAGGGTGTGTGCAAGCAGTTTTCAACAAGTCCAGTCCAACCAGAACTTCACAAAAAAGTCTCCTTCCATAGGAATGGGGAGGTTATGAGATCTCATACGAGATTCTGCAGCAGTTCATGAGGCATGCAGCAGTTTTTCATCACCAGAAAAACGTCTGAATATATTTAGATCGCTTCAAGTAATTCTGTGTAATAGGCCCTTCGAAGCTGTTCTGAAGGCTTTCAAATGCAAGTGTTTATGTTATTTTTTAATGCTGGAAGTTAGTTGTCGTAAATTTTGTACAAAAAAAAACATATACGCCAAAAATATTAACCATTCATCCTGATCAAGATAAGTAGTTCCTTAATGGATGGACTGAGGGGGATTATAAATTCGTGATCACCGTATCGTCATTGTAACGGTTATTTCAACATATTGCAACACAATAGGTTTTGCAATATTAAGTAGCACCTTTATAACATACTATTATACCATGATGTAAACAGTATTGTTAGTGAATTCAAAATATGCACAATTTAAATTTCATTAAATATAAAACATCATGCAGTACGTAATACGTTATCAAATACAAGAATACAAAGCCTATCGCAGCGATTTCTAAATTCCACTTTTACTGCGTTTCCCATCAACGCTTTCGCTTTACGTGGTGGGCAGGCACTTCCAACACAGCCCACCTATCACCATTATCGCTACGCCCATTCTTAGCTTCGTTTTAGCCTAAAACCGTTTTTCTTCTGCACCTGACCAATCGCAACTAAATATACTCAGAACATAGACGTTGGTTTGGTGTTTGACGCTTAACATATCAACTTTCCTCTTGCTGATTGGACAATGTTTTACTTGCGGCACGATGATGTTTCCTGGCAAGTGAAAGACGGTGGGAGGGGGGATTCGAATGGCAGGCATCGGTAACAGAGATGTGTCTGTCGAGTCTGATATAAATTAGTTAAAAATTGCAACAACAGAGAATCGGAAGTGGACTCGATGTCGGAGGCCTCGTAGGGGTATTCGAGTGGGTAGCGCCCATCTTTGTTTAAACAGTGTCCGTTTCTTTTAGTGCGAGCAATCTGATAAGGCCCAATTGGATGCGAGCAGAAAGAAGCGGCCGCCTCGGAGTTTAAGGTAGGGTGAGTGTCTCGGCGTATGCGAAGTAAGTGGAGCAGTATTGTTTTTGGCGTTGCATTTTCCGGGAGCCCCGTGTGAGCCCGGAAAAATGGTTATTTAGTTTAACAGCAATGAGTTTCAGAATATGTGTAACTAAACGTCGAGTCAAAATAAGTGGCTGTCAGGCCTAGCTAGCCTGTATCACTGATAGCATGGTAGCTAGCTTCCCAGCTATTTATTAAACATGCTAACCGTCTCACAGCCATTTAGAACAGTTACGTAAAACACGGTTAAAGTCATTCTGCATGTTCGTCTTCCTAATGATTTTGTAACTCAAGTACGTGGTGCTGTTTAAATGTATTTATTTATTATTTTCTGGGTAGTTAGGTGGTGTATTACCACGGAACGCTATTGATTGCGTGACTACATATCTAGCCTGTTATTGATAATCACCGTGGGTCGTTCATTTTGATGAAAAACACTGACATTTTCTGTACTGCGCACTGTATGCTGCATTGTCACTGTAGGCAGAAATGGAAGATGGTAGGCAGTTGGTTGGATGGAGGTTATTTATATAGATCAGCATAGCTCCTTATAGAAGAGATAGTAGCTGACTTAAAGCTCCACTGATTAAAAAAAATAACAAAAGCGTTCGCTGCTTTGTAATACTTTGTGCTGTCAAGCGACTACAACGATTCATATGGGAAAACGTGCCGTACTGTAGTTTTCTCCTTATTGACTGCATTAGACAGGCATTTGTATTGTTTCATTTTTTATATGTGAAGCTGGGAAATGTTCTACCGAGAGCCACATACAGGATTTCTCGAGCACTTCTCTTGAACCTTTTTAAAGGACTGCAATTTTATAAAGGATGGCACTATTACTTAATCAGACGTGTGTGTATATAACGTGGGCAAAATTGTAGGGCAGTTTTAAGGTAAAAGACTACTTGAAAGAAACAATAACACACATTTTTGTACCGATGATATGTTGCAGAATATTAGTAAATGAACTGAATGAACTAAGCAATGAGTGAACTGATCGCATGAAACCTTTCATTCAGATTTCAAATGTATATGCGATTGCTGACCAAATCTGGAATGGGGAGGGGACTTGGGCTGCTTTAAATTCATAACTTTGTGAATAGACTTCTAGGCTTACCCTACTAAACTGTGAAAATTCTACTTTAATATTTCACAGTAATCTAATTCATGTTCAGTTTGTTAAACTGCATTAATCCAATTGCATGGCTAACGTTTTCAGCGCTGAATACTGAGTAGTAAACTTACTGTGTTTCAAATATAATTCGTATATTTATTTTTTTGTAATGTCATAATATAAAATAATTTGGTTTAATTTTGCATATTTTTAAGAGGATACTTCCACCAGCAATGGTAACTAGGTCTTCAAAGTGTATGAAAATGATTTATCACCATGCAGACTAAAACCTTTATTGTGTTCAGGGAAAAATCCCAAGGTGACTTTTTCCTAATATTTTAGTGAAAATGGTCATAATTTTTCTTATCGATGTTCGTGCTGAATGCACATATTTCTAATTTTCATTGTAAGTTTTCAAAACGATGCTCTTTTATTGTAAAGGTTCTCCATGTTTTTTCACAAGCGAAGGTATTGTCAAGCTCAAAAAGTAAAAGAAAAAAATTGCCATTAAAATACAGTAGTATAAAGAAGTATAACTTTCTTGTGATATCCCTTTAATGCTTTGCAAATGTTTGTATTTTTAAATACAGCTCTCATGGTATGATACAACAAAGTGATAAACCTGTAGGTTTATAATGTATTATGTGTGAAAAGTAATTATAGCATGATGTTGAAATACTGGAATTTCTAAATTTATGAATTTATATTGTTCTGTTCTGTCCAGGGAATATGTAACAGAAATTACAATGACATCGAGATTTGGGAAAACTTACAGTCGAAAGGGTGGGGATGGAAATTCGAAATTCGACGAGGTCCTGTCCAACAAAAGGGCCACTCTCAGCACCAAATGGGGCGAAACAACTTTCAAGGCTCAGCTGGGCTCCAAGCGTCCGAATCTCAAGCCCAATTTGACAGATACCCCAAAGAAAGCCAGGCCCAGTGAGGAAGAAGATACCGAGGACCCTTTTGGTTTTGACAGCGATGATGAGTCCAAACCTGTGACCTCACGCAGTTTTCCTTCAGCCAAGCCTCCCCAAAGCAAACTGGTACCAGCTGAACCAGCTCGAGCAGAAAGGCCAGTGCTTCAGCAGGAGTACAACAGCCATGTAAATATATCCGATTCCTTTGACCCAGGTGTCCTGTCCTCTACTCAAAATGATAACAAGAATGCATACAGTGTTTCTGTGGACTTCAGCAGCAAGGTCTTCAACAACGCACCTACAGGTATGGACTTTCTACAATAGGTTTCGGGTAGAGAGGTTTCCCGACCGTTAAATAAGTTTCAACCTTTTGTTCCATAGTTGAACAGCTGTTTATTCTTTCCTAACAGTTGGATAATTTATTTCCCCCCCCCCCCCCAAATGATCAATTACAGTGAGCAATTCTAGCGTGTTGTCATTTACTTGCCTGGTTTCTGTTTGCTAAGTGCATGAGTATGTACATGCAAATGTGTATCTAATATAGATACAATATGTAACATGCATATACATCTACTGAAGTACAGTAGCTAGCTAAATTTGAAGAAATACAAGAAATTAAAAAATTCTAAAACCAAAAAATGTTCATTGCTCCCAACAGTAACATTGTATCTTTAGACAGGTGAACAAGTCAGTCAAGGTTTTGCAATGTTAAATGAATAAATGAATTTTACGTACATTTTATTTATTTTGTTTAATGAATTGCTCTTCAGGTGCGATGATGGCATTAAAGTTGTGCAAATATTTGTAGTAATGGATCGAGCTCCCTTCCTTTGTTTGACTGCTAAGGTGGAGGTGTCTGGCGGCATTTTCCGAGGCATCTTTGAGTTTATTGTATATTTTTGCTTGTTGTAGACTTACTATCGTTGGGATCTGGTGTGTGTACTTTGAAAGCAGTTGTCCAACATTTATTGCATTTTGAATATTTCTAAATCTAAAATGCATTGTTAATATTAGAGGTGGGCGATAAATCGATTTTATCGATTAATTCGAATTTACAGTTCAGGACGATGTGTTTTTATGAAAATCGATTTTATTACTTATTTTACACGCGAGCGCCAAAAGCGGAACTAATGCGACGCACCGTTCTTCATGGGTACATTAGCGCGGCGCACCCAGACACTGTAGCGGATTCACAAACAACATGGCAATTATTCGGTTTTGCGCCCAACAAAACAAATCCTCTTTACAAAGTCTGTTTAAAAACTGTTGCAACCAATGGAAGCAGCATGACAAATTTATTCCAGCACCTAAAGCAGAGGCACACAGCGGAGTGGGAGAAGTGCAGCTCCCAGTGAAATGAATACCCGCAGCACCAGCACAACATCCGAAGTTAAGCAAGCAACCATCCCTGACACGTTTTCGAACTGTGTGTCATATGATAATAATGGGGCACGGTGGAAGGCGATAACAGACGCTGTCGCGATGTATATTGCAAAAGACATGGTGCCCATACATACTGTGGAAAAGCAGGGATTCATTAACATGCTAAAAGTTTTTACAAGTTTCTAAAAGTGTTTACAATGGCGTGGTGTGCCATCTTACTTAAAAGCATCTTTTTTGGCTTGTCAGATTGCACTTTAAAGTAAAATAAATAAATAAAGTTTAAACTTGTTTTGAACCATTTATTTGTCATCTGTAGTTTGATTTTGAGTAGGGGAGGGGAAAATCGATTAAAATTGAAAATCGGATTTATTGTGAAAAAAAATCTGAGATTTTATTTTTAGGCCATATTGCCCAGCTCTAGTTAATTCTATTTCCAACCAAGTTCAAATCACCCCAAATACGTTTTTAAGGCATGACTGATTTTAGTATTATATTTAGTATTTATATTTTTATATTAAAACAGCTTGCTTTGCTCAATCAGAGGAAATATGTATCAAACATATGCATACTTACTGGAGACAAGTAAACTGAAGAACTGGAAAATGTTACAAATTAGTGTGTTTGCCCTTAGCTTTAATATTCCACCAACCTTTTGGCGGGTCCGGATTTTCTTAAGATTTTCAATCGTTCCTTTCTTGAATTTATAAAATCTTTTATGCTGTTGTTATTGTGCATCATTAGTAACTTAAGTCTTTGCAAAGATCAATAATTGGCATTTAGTAGTTTAGCATTTCTTAAACGTAATCAGTGATGTCATGTTGCTTGTTTTTCACTATTTTGTTAATTATACACAAACCTACAGATATATACATATATATCATTATTTTTGGAAGTTTGAAGAACAGATACTTCAAGTGAGCATATCCAGATCCACTATTTAGTTAGACAACAAGACATGCGAAGAATGTAAACACAAATAACACTGCTGTCGTGCCAAAATTTCCAAACAAAGTGACGTAGGCGGCAGTGGCATTTTAAGCCTAAGAACTTGGTCTTAAAGTGTGCAGCCTCTTCCGTAATAAGCTATGTGGCTACACTGAGTCGGTAATGTTCATGAGCTTGGATTTTATAAAACTAGTATTACTGTGGATGCATAATTAAATGCCAACAGTCTTACCTTTATGCCTTCTAAAATTAAATAGGAAATGAGCGTGAGAAATGGTGAGTCTGGTTAATGGCTTTAACGTAATTAGACGTATAACATTGTTGTATGGTTTATGCATTTTCCCCCCTCTTCTGCTGATTACAGAACAGCAATTTAATGTATCTGATGTTCTGGGGTAATGCAACCTAAAAAGACTGAGCAAATTAATTTACTGTAGCCTATAATATACTTACCTTGAGATTACAGACAAAGACTCCCATTTTTGCAGCCAGGTTTTTCATTTTCTTTCTCCCAAAGTGAAATAATTTTGGTATTGTCATTTCAATTTTACTGTTTGATTGTCAGCTGGTGTGTGTGTGTGTGTGTGTGTGCCCTGCAATGGGTTGGCGCCCCATCCTGGGTTGTTCCCTGCCATGAGCCCATAGCTTCCGGGATAGGCTCCGGACCCGCTGTGACCCTGAATGGGACAAGTGGTTTTAGAAAATGGATGGGTGTTTGATTATCTATGTGTCAATGCGATTTGGAAAAGGAACTCACTATAGTTGTATACAGGGCTGCACTGGCCATCTGGCTTGCTGGGATTCCCGTCGGTCAGCTGATGGGTATGTCGCTCAGTAAAACATATCACTCAGGAAAGCTTATCATGGGGTTTCCCCTGCTTGGCAAAATTTACTTTGAGACCTTGGAGAAGTCCAGGGCTGATTTTGAATCACAGTCCAACCCTACTTGCATATTATGTAAAACGTTGCCACTTTGCTGATACAGAGTATGGTGTGTCTATGGTTTTTATGGTGCTTTGTGGCACAAACCTTTTGGATCTTGATTCTCAATATCATGGGTTAGGGAGACCACAGGAGGTATTTTGATAGTAGGTTATACCGCTTGCTCTCCCAAGTCTCTATTCCCTGCAGCTGAGCGGCTTCTCAACATGCACCACACTTTGTCTGCTTCTGACAGTTTGGTATCTGGAAAGAATCATGTTCTTGCAGCCTGTTCTGCTGAAGTGTTTATATAAACCTATACTGGCTCTGTTATTGCAACTTCCATAACTCACCCTAACCTGGTGTAGATGTACTGAGGTTTTATTGAATTATGACAGATTTCACCGATGACTAAAATTTAATATATATAGTTCACTGTTATGAATAAAGGACATTTCTTTTTTTGGATAGTTTGTAGACATCTCAAGTATTAAATTTCTTCTTTTTCTTCCCTAAAGACAAGGCAGTGCACACATGGTCCTATGAAGGTACGGAGAAGCAAACCAACACATGGTACAAAAATGCTTCAGAAAAGGGGAAGAAAGCAGTGCTGCAGTCCCCTAGTTTAAAGATGGACACCAAGAACACTCTGGAGAGCTGGAACTCTGCAGGAGGTGATTTGAGGCCAGCCCTCCCTGGCATTGAGACTTTTAAAGGCAGTGACTCAATGTGGTTGACCAGTTATTGGCAGGAAGATGACAAAGGGCACGCTGAGGAAGAAGTGCCCTCTTATGTGGAGGGGAACACAAATAGCAATGAGTTCAGCCAGGAGGAAGTTGGCTTACCTGCAGGAAACTCAGAGTCTGAAGACCTCACCCAGTCTCTTCTCAGGCCCAACAACTGCCGAACGTATCGGCGGCCCAACAAATGTCAACAGGCAGCAGGTACGGGGAACGGCAGCGGTAACTTACCTCATGGCACGGGGGGCCAGGAGCTTCCAAAAGCCGGCTGCGGGACCGGCACGGCGGACGGCAAATCTGGTGCCAGGGGTCGGATGAGAGACTACACTGTGCTCCACCCATCCTGCCTGTCGGTGTGCAATGTCACCATCCAGGATGCTTTGGACCGGAGCATAGAGGAGTTCACTGCTGCTCCAGCTGACCTTGGGGAGGCAGGCAGGCTCAGGAAAAAAACAGAAATGGCCACGGCCAAACCTACCAGGTGACCTTTCCATATGCCACAATGACACATCTCTTGTGACGCTACTTTCCTTTTCCACAACAATGACACAAACCTACTTAACGTGCCGTCTACCAAAACAAACATTTTAGTAAGGCAAGAATATTAAGGATATCTTGCTATAACTCATGAGCTGCCTTTGGTGAAGGTGTCAACCGAAAAAAAAAAAAAGCATTGTAGAATCATGGAGAAGGTGTGGATGCTTTTGAGGGAGGTTAAGGTTTGGTAAACAGGCTTTTCTGTGGTCTCCTGTATTTAATCGTATGAAGGATACAGCAAATTTGCTCTTTGTTAGAGAGGAAGGAGACAGGGAGCAGTGATCATCTAAACCATTGTCGGTTTAGAAAATTAGAGAGCAGAATTGTTTTGTACCTTGTGTGGTACACCTTCCCAAAATATCCCGGGGATCCTATTGAAATCACCCCATTCGACCCCCCCCCCCCCCCCCCCACAGTGCTTGTGTCATGTGCATCTGTTAACTCTCTGAAGAACCAGGTTTTTAACTCATTTTGTTTTTAAATAAGTAATTGCATGGTCAGTTAATCCATGTTTTTATGGGATTTTAAGTTGATTTTTAGCAGGTTTTACATTTCTACTGAGTGAGGTTTTTAAATTTTTTAATTTTTACTGCAGTATAATTTCAGTTTGGTAAGGAATTGATAGCATTCTATAATCTTTAACCACTGAAATGTACTAGGGTTAACTATTGCTCTCAGCTTATAAGTCTGTCCCATGTTAATTACAGGTTCAGGCCCTCTCAAGCGAAATCCAAAAAAGAGAGCAAGCTGGAGTTCTTTGGATTCGAGGAGAATGAGGGCCAGGCGGTGGAAGGAGATCCTATGTCCTCTGGGAGCAGCAACTACAAGATCAAGTACTTTGGTTTTGACGACCTGAGCGAGAGCGAGAGCGACAGCGACGAGGACGACGAGGCCGCAGAGAAGAGGAAGGCGAAGAAGGCGAGGGCAGCAGCGGCGGCGGCGGCGGCGGCCGCCGGAGCATCCGGCGTAGCGGCGAGTGTGACCCTGTCAGCTGCTGTACACAGTCCACAGCCTGGTGATTCCCAGGCCTACCGGACAGGTCAGGCTGTGCTTTGGCTGCGTTGGCTACACCAGCACAGTTTGTGTTATGTAGCTTTTACTGTGTGTGTTTGCCTGTGAATCGTTCTTGATTTGGGGCATTTTCTGGCCCCAGGGCGCAATGCCTCATGGGGGGGAAAAGATCTGTGTTGTCATCAAGTTCTTTGGAAAGGGGAATAAAACTCTAATAAGGGTTACTTTTGCTACCTGGGGCCTTAATTGCAGCATTGATTAATCATTAACTGTGTCATACCTTCCAGATAATGTGGAATTCTTAGTTGACTCCTGCCCTGCTGCACTAGAGGCACCAAAGAAACCACAGGGAAAGCAGCTGGAGAAATCGAAAGACTGCCGGAGGATTTTCAGTGGCCCCAAAAAGGTACGGTTCATGTCGCCCCGAGATGTTTTCTGCGTTCCTTTTCACTGCATTACCTTGTTCTCAGCTGGCCCTGTGCTTTGGCAAGCTGTAGTGCTTAAACGAAATATTTCAAATGCATGAAATAAGCTGGCAAATAACAGTTGTATTTATAGCCATTTAAAAATGCGCTTGGGAAAGTTTAAAAAAAAATAAAATAAATAAAATACCACAATACCGTTCGCCGTTGGGCTGAGCAAAAACTTTTAAAGCATTGCAGTTTCAAGGCATTTTTAATCCCTGTGTATGCCTAGCTTTTTCAGCCAGGTGTTAGAGCTGCCCTTTGCTAAAATGCGGTCCGGGACCATGGGTGATTTGGCTCTTGCACCTCCTAATCTGTCACGGATTGTGCTTCTCCCATATGTTAAGCAGAATAAGAACAAGAAACATTACTGCCAAAGTCTCGCTTTGTTCTCCTAATGCACCTTATCAGCCTTTGAGCTATGAACAGGACGACGACAATTTATCACTTTTTTGTGATTTGTTGTTTCTCTAGGTAGATAATCCAGCTGTCCCAAATCTTAAAATGGCTAACCTCCATTTCATATAGGTTCCATAAATTTATATTTTGTATGTATACTAATGGAAGAAGAATGGATGAATGCTATATTTTATGGTGGTTTAACTTTGAAAATGATTAGACTGAATTTCCATTGCAGTAAGCATGTCTGTGTGATTCATGTTCTTGTGTGTAGGTAACACTGGCTTGTCTATTCATCCTCGTTGTAGTGACATTTATATTAGCTCTTTAGAGCTGGGAAGCTTTATTTCAGACTTACAGTAAATATCGTCGGAATATAGAATGAACTGGGGGAGGAGTGTAAACTGCCATCTTTCGCCATACTGCTTAATGCTACAATCTTGCATCTGATTATATTTTTAGACCTTTTGTGTTCATGATCATTGTGGTTGGCTGGTTTATTTTCTGTGGAAAATAACAAATGTTCTGAAATGAATCGTGATGTGAATTACAATCTTCACAGAAGATGAAAAGAACACGTCATGGTGGGCTTACTAGTTTTTCATTCCTTAAATTTCCTGAATTGTTTATTTTTTCTGAAACACTTGTTTTATATTTTCTTAATTGTTCAAATGCCATTGTGGTCTGGGCTTTTTCTTTGGCCAAGTTGTATTGTCACTTGTTTACAGGATTAAGTTAAATCCCAAATTGTTTCATGCTTTGTTCTGAGCTCAATCCTTGTTTTACTGTTTTGAATGATTTTTCAAAATTTAAGTTTATGGTGTATCCATTCCATTCCTTTGTGCTCTTTCACATAAACCAAATTAATATTCTATTTGTTTATGTAAAATGTGAATCTTTCACAGGCATAAAATTTCAAATGGTCACTTTAGGATGTTTTGTTCTGGCGAATTGTGATTGAAAGTTTTTCTTCTTCATTCCTGGCTCAGTCTGTCTAATGATTGTTGTTATTGTTGCTGTTCTTGTTATTAGTGTTATTCTAATAGTCTCGCCCTATTTGCATGAGTATGTATGTATACATGCACTGATGATGAAACAATCCCTTTAGCTGTGTTGTTAACGTATTCCAAAAATGAAGCAGTCTGTAGCTGATAATGTTAAAAAAGTATTTTGCAAATTTAATATCGAGTCTTGAGTCACTGTCAATCTTTCATCAGTACAAAAACTAGGGTATGCAATTTACATCAGGAAAATGATTCATCAGCATGCAAGGTTACCGATTGATTAATTGATTAATACCATGCTGCTCCAAAAAGAAGGTGCGGCCAAGTCATGCTGGAGCGGCCAAGTATGTTGCTAGCACAAGTGCTACCACTGGAAAAGTTTGTCTGGAGCCCTAATCAGACTGGGCAGATGGCTGGATGTTACTGATTTGTGCTTGGGTGAGGTGTGGCTCCCACCTTCCTCCAGAAGCATGTTTGGTGTCTCCTGCAGAAAGAGTGGAGAGACTGAAAGGCGTCACTGGTTAATGAATGTTTTAGGTTCCTTTAGTAATTGCTTTTTAAAATAACTGACCATCCATCCATATTTCGTCCAGTAATAAGGCCACAGAGGGTCAGATGGAGCCTGTCCTTTGTTGTTGTTTTTGGATGGTTGGTTGATTGGTTAGTTAGTTGTACATGGGTGACATATTGGCTTGGGGTGTAGAACTATCTTCACACCTTGGGGGTTATGCATTCAATTCCCATTTTTGGCATTCCATGTGGGGAGTTCTCACTGTTTCTGTGAGTTTACTGCGGTTACTCAGATTTCCCCTGAAAGTTCAAAAACAATGTTAGCTTAACTGACCTGTCTGTATTTCCACTGTGTGTTGTGTGTATGGCTGAGTGCCCTGTGATAGAGAAGTATCCCATCTAGAGAACCCCCCCACCTCATGCCCTGTGCATTAGGCTTCAGGCTTACCGTTACTCTGTAATAGATAAGCACTTATGCAGTTCTTGTTAATATTAACGATGAAAGACGGTGAATTCGTTTTCGCTGTTTTCAGTCTTTGTCTTATCAATTTATTTAAAATTTGACTGTTTGTATAACTATAACTTTCAGGTAAATCATCTGTTGGGGAATGTAGTTTACCTTGGTAAAGTAATGGACCGTTGGAAATTTACATACTAGAAATTTGTATATGAAGAGCAGCTATAATTGCCAAAGAGCATCCCTGTGAAATGATACTTGCTTAGCTGGATTTGTCAAACTTTTTTAACAAGTTGTTGGTTCAGATTTTTGTACTCAGGATGACCTTTGCATTAGAGGAGATGTAGTAGTTTCTTTTTCTACTAAAGCAATTAGGCAGTTAACCTTAGTCATTGCTTATCATTGAATAAGCTTTTTGGGTGCTCCCTGCTGTCTAATACTTTGTGTCCTTATATTATGAGGGTATTATTAGGGGTGTAAATCACAGCTTTCCTCACAATACAATATTGATTCCTTAAGCCAACAATTCGTATTTTTTTTTGATACCTCAGAAATTCCCACAATATAATACGATACGATTCAGTTTGATACTGGGGATTGCACTCAAAATGATGAAATTTCACACAATCCTTTACATTTCAATGGATTAAAAAAGGCAAATATAATTAGCATTTTATCATATTTTATTGGGAACTGTAAACAAAATCTAGTGTAGTCAAGTATGTCCCTTAAATCAAGCAAAATAAAGTGCAATAAGGTAAAAATAAAAACTTTGGATGGATGTAGATTCACATGGTGACTGATTTTTATTTTGAATCAAGTCTTCTCCAGAGAAATACAAAAGTGTAACAAAAAGTATAAAAGTATGTCCATAACCGTCATGACCTGCTCCTATGACCCTCTTGTGTGCTATGCCCCTCATTAACTTCGCGTGCAATCCTGATTGTTCCCAGCTGTTTCTTATTGTTTTGTCTAGTCCTGTGTATTTAAGTCCACATCAGTCTGTCGCCCAGATCTGTCATTGAAGTTTTCCCCGTGTTGCGTGCTGTGCTTGCAATAACCCCCCCCCACACGTTTGTTGGATTTCCGTCTGCCTGACCCTGATTCCTCGTTCCCTGCTCGCTCGCCCTACACTGGGATACAACAACAAGTAAAATAAAGTGCAATAAGGTCAAATAAAAAAAACATTGCATGGACAGACATATAGAATGAGGAAGATCAACATGACTGACTTCTGCAGTGAAACAAGTATGTCAGTATTCTCCTTTGAGAGGTTTTTTTTTTTTTTTTATTTTTAAATTAAATGGTCAACATGTTCAGGAGATGGTACGCTACGCTCAGAGCACACAATGTCACCTGCCGTATTACACGCAGGCTCTGAAGGTACGCCAACTTGCGAGCTACTTATAAATGACTAAATCAAAGTGATCTACCGACTATAAAAATGCAAAACATATATTTATATATAAAAATATTGAGTATTCTTGAGTAATATTATTTATTATTACTATTATTATTATTATCATTAATTTCCCTTTGGGATAAATAAAGTATTTTTGAATTGAACTGGGATTTTAGTTCCTTCACCTTTCTATTTCTCAGCTCCCTTTTCGGAGGGAAGTTAATGTCGTAGTTTTTATGAACAGTCCGAAAATGCCGCTCCACATTTCCCTTCTTCGGAATAGCAATGGTAGACTGACAGATGAGGCAAATGCACTTTGAATATGACATGGTGAAAAAAAAAGTCCTCCTCCCATTCTGTATTGAAGTGGTAGGTTTTTGGCTTCTTACTTGGTCCAGCTCCCCCATTCATTTTTATACCCTTTCTTAAGTTTATTAGAAATAAATTGGAGGCTAACTAGGCGACTCGGTAGCTTGCAGCAGCTGGCGCGGTTGAACGCGTCATCCATCCTCTATTTTTTATGCCATACGATCTACCCACACTACCTTTGCAATCGACCAGTAGATCGCAATCGACCTATTGGGCACCCCTGGTGTAGACAATGTATATGTCGGAGTGGGTCATGAAAACAATACTGGAACAGGCGAGAAAATAAAAACGCATGTATCGACATTTATGCGGTCACATCGATGCATCGGATCGTTTGCCGTTGAATCGATATAGCGATACAAATCGATGTATTGTTACGCCCCTAGGTATTATGTATGTTGGTGGACCTTCATGTCGCCTCTTTTGTTCTAGGACAGAGGTCTTCAACTCCGGTCCTGGAGAGCTACTATCCAGTAGGTTTTTTGTCCAACTTTGCTTCTGATGAGCCACACCTGCTCCTGGTATTTACCTGAGAACAGGTGTGGCTCATCAGAAGCCGGGTAGGATAGAAAACCTTCTGGACGGTAGCTCTCCAGGACCGGAGTTGGAGACCCCTGTTCTAGGATATATATTGCCTTGACAGCATTTGGCATTAGTTAATACAAACATATTGTTTCATTTATTTAAACTTAGTCAACCTGGCAGTCTGAGTATCTCAGAATTCTTGCTTTAAAATTTATATTTATACAGTTTCCAAATGTATGCTTGGGGCCTCCGATGGTTCTTATATCAGACTTGAGTTCAGTCCTCGTTGTGCTGCTCTAGCCGTCTGTTACGCAGGCCCTAAGAACAGGACTTGACTTGCTGGACGCCTGCAGTTTTACGGGTGAAATTGGGAAATCTGAGCGGCTTGACAACCTGTAAAGCAGCTTGTAGCTGATAGCATTGATGTGTTCACTGCTCATGAGTCTGCATGGGCACCAAGAGGTTACCTGTCATGGGTTATTTTTTTTGATTTATTAAATGTACAGATTATTAATATGGGGTGGAATTTAATTGCTAATGCAAATTGTAATTACCCCCTGGCATTTTTCTCCCAGTCACCTGCAAAAGCTGTTTATAATGCCAGACACTGGAACCAGCCTGAGCCTGAAGACACGCCTGCACCTTCGCTATCCCGATCCCAGACTGCCCCGGTAAGCAGTGCTCTCCAGCTGGATTTCTCTTCTCGGAGCCATACGTGGAATCCCTGTTATGGCCTAGCCGGCTCGGTCCGGTCCTCCCCACCTGTGAAGCTTGCCAAAGTTGCTTGGATGTTCACTAGATAAAAACACACACAGTACTAGAATGGATTTTTTTTTTAAGTTGCCATATATAAAATGCACACATTACTTAACACAGTAGTTTTGTGTGTTTATCTCAGGGCTGCACGATACATTATTTCTTCATCATCATCATCATCATCATCATCATCACAATGTGTGCATGTGCAGTAATCACATCGCCTTTGTTGGCAACACCATTATTATTAGTTCTGTTTGGCTATAGTTTATTTTTGTGTGATTTCATCTTTTTTGTTTTATAAATATCGCGATATTAATCGCAGATATTTCACAAATCATAGTGTGATATCACGATGTTGATATCTATCAAATTCAAAAGTATTCAGACTAGTAATTCTGTTTATGCTACATAAATACCAAATGTTAACATGTCATTTAAATAACATTTTGATCTGATTGTTTATTGTACTTTTTTAGTGTAATTAATGAGTTAATGTGTTTTTGCAGGCTATTTTGTCACAAGGAAGCACAGAATCAAACACCCGCAAGGATGACGGTGTCTTCAAAGCACCAGCTCCCCCCCCCAAAGTCATTAAGTCTGTCACCATCCCCACTGAGCCGTACCAAGACATTGTCACTGCACTGAAATGTAGAAAAGAGCACAAGGAGGTGAGAATTTGACTCAACTTATTTTCTGAAATGTGTGTGTCATATTAAGTGTTTCATATAGAATATATATATATATTTTTTAATTGACATGTATGAATATGGACGAGTTTCCTGTGCGAAACTTTGCTGATCAAACTAGCTTTGTGGGTAGCACTTTGTTGAGTAGAATACTGTACTGACATTTGTTTTGTGTGTATTTCCTTCCCAGCTGTACACTGTCGTCCAGCATGTTAAGCACTTCAACGACGTGGTGGAATTTGGGGAGAATCAAGAATTCACGGATGACTTTGAGTACTTGGAGACTGGCCTAAAAAGCGGCCAGCCTCTCAACACACGTTGCCTTAGGTATGGGTTTTACCCACAGTGCTCTGGGGCCGGGGGGGGGGGGGGGGAACTCAGATTCACACTCTGACCGGTTTTTCTGTCTGCTGATATGCAGTATAATCAGCCTGGCCACCAGATGTGCCATGCCCAGCTTCCGGATGCACTTGCGAGCAAGAGGGAAGGTCGCCCAGGTCTTCAAAACTCTGAATGATGCTCCGCAGCATCCGGTAAGGTGGAGGAACTACATGGAGATAAACTTCGTTCTGTTGTTGATTGTCAGGTCACAGTGTGTTACCATGAAATGCTCCACTCTGACATTATAAGCATTGATATTCTTAATTCCACTTATGTAACCTCCTGTATTTATGTTCATTTTGGTTTATTTTGCTTAGATTTTGGTGATTCTGCTGCTAATGTCTTTCTCCTTGTTTATCTCTCAGAATCTTGCCCTCTGTACGGCTTCTTTAATGTACATCCTCAGCCGAGATCGACTCAACATGGACCTCGACAGGGCCAGTCTGGACCTCATGATCCGACTTCTGGAGCTTGAGCAAGACGACACAGCTGATAACCAGCTGACTGCTAAGGAGATGGGCAAAGTGAAGGAGAAGATTCGAAAACTCTGCGAGACCGTCCACAACAAGCACCTCGATCTTGAGAATATCACGGTCAGCTCATGGGCTTCTCCCCTATACCTCATTCCTGTATTCATCTTGTCTTGTAATCCTAGCCCATGATATTTTTTATGTGTATATATATATATTGTGTGTGTGTGTGTGTGTGTGTGTAAAATATGTGTATAGACTTATGTTTTATTAATTTAAAAACAGTTATTCACCTATTTACTGGGGTAGTATTCTTTTTTTTCCCATCATAATTCAGCGTAAATGAATTCCCTAGACTTAAATAAAATTAGTGGTGATCTTGGAGTCCTTTTTAAAATGCACATTAAGCTTTACTTCTCCTCAATGATTAAACCGTCTGTATAGAGTCATGTTATATATGTTTGTGTATAATTTTATGAAAATACAACATTTTGTCCCCACTGCACTTGTTGATTCATGCGTTAGATAGTTTGATGCCAGTAACGTTGTTTAGATACTTTAACATTATCAAAATGTCTGCTATTGTGCTTTTGTTACAGACGGGACATTTAGCCATGGAGACTTTATTGTCCCTGACCTCAAAGAGGGCAGGTGATTGGTTCAAAGAGGAGCTGCGCTTGCTTGGAGGCCTGGACCATATTGTAGACAAAGGTAGAGTATGTCCGTGGGCTTCCTTCGTGGTTTGTTTCTTCTACATCAGTGTTTCCAAACCTGATCCTCAGGGACCTGCAGACACTGTCCCGGTTTTTGCTCCCTCCTACCGAAAGCTGAGGGGGAGCAAAAACACATGGATCAGCTGCGGGTCCTGGTGAACTAGGTTGGGAAACGCTGTTCTAAATTCAACCGTCGTCACATTTGGGGGATCAGTCAATAGTGAATCTTGTTTTGCATATAGTTAAGTGTGGTTTTTTTTTTCTTTCTCTAATAACTTCACTCTCACCACTAGTATTTTGCTTTGTTTAGTCTAAAGTCAGGGGATTAACTGGGCTGCTGGAAGCCAGGAGTGCCTTGTAAAATGAGTGATTTCATAATCCTGCTCTGAGTGATGCACTGTGGTTAAGTGTAATGACTGGAAAATGCTGTTGGGGGCCCGTATGACTGTAAGTGCCCTTTAATAGTAGTACAGAGGTAAATCTGTCTCTCTTTCTCCTTCAGTGAAAGAGTGTGTTGAAAACCTAAGTGAAGAAGATGACAAGGAGAACCTGGGTGCATCTTTATGGGGAGCTGAGAGGTGTCTCCGAGTGCTTGAAAGTGTAAATGCTATTTTATTTTTAAAGTGGCTAAAATTGAATCCGAGGCAGGATAAGTGCCTCTGAGTTTTTAGGTCTCTTTGAATTTCTGCATATAAAGCTTAGCTCTGCAAGTTTTGGAACAAAATACTTAAGCAAAGGAGTATTTATAATATTTCAATGCAACTTAAGTGCCTGTTCAGCAATGGTTTGTAATTTATACATGTTTGTTTTAGGTCTGATCATAATCCTATGAGATAAAATACCTTAAAGAGCTGCCTGTTCCTGAATTTATGAGTGTATGCTTATTTTAAATGTTATGTGGTAACCTGGATACTTCCTTGAGGTTATTTCTGGTGTAGGTTGTATTCAGAATTTGAGCAATTGGATTTCTTTAAGCGTATGTCTTTGTTTGTTACAGGTGACTGTGCACAACCCAGAGAACCAGAACTACTTGATAGCTTACAAGGAATCTCAGCTCATTGTCTCTTCTGCCAGGTAATCCCTCTCCCTTAATTTCCTTGCAGTTTTATATGTTAGTTTCTGCCATTTTCCCTCTATAAAAAAAACTAGCGACACTAAGCTCTCGAAATCGTGTTAAATATATCTCTTCCTGTCTCGACGCAAAGTCCCCTCCAACTGTTAACTTTGTCAGCGTGCCTGTAAGCAGTTATGTAACCGTGCTCTTCCCCGGCTCCTCCGTCGCCGCCCCCAGGGGCCTGCGGCACTGCGAGGCCATGATCCAGCGCTATAGCTGCCAGGTGGACTCAGCGCCGCGCCGAGCGCTTTGCCGCTTCAGCAGCGTAGGCAAGGCCGTGGAGGACTGCATGAGGGCCATCATTGGGGTTTTGCTCAACCTCACCCATGACAACGGTACCGTCACCCGCACTGTCCCCCCCCCGGCTGGGGCGAGCCGGTCTTTCCATTATGTGTTTGAATATTTAGTAGATAGTAACTTCAGCGAATACCAACTCGGAATACTTTTGTCATTTTTTTTTTTTCATTCCTCCAAAATATTCTTGTGGATCCTTTATATACTTTAATATTCAGATTAGGATTTTGACATTCTGGTCCTTCAGTTCGGCCTTGTAAAAATAGGAACGTTTTGGTTCATTGTACCACTGAAAGGTAAACTTCTAAAGCCTGGATACATTTCCAAGTATCTTGCTATCTGCCTTTTTACTCATTTTCCTAAATCTGCTTAATCTTCCCATTTTTCCTTCAGCCGCTATGATCCTAGAAGGCCAGCCTTGTGCTGGGACCATAAATTCTTAAGTATAGCTCGGGCTTTTTGGGATAAGCCTGCAGTCTGCTTGGCCATTAATGAGTCTCCAATTTTCAACTTCTTTAAATTCTGCCTTTGCATTAATTTAAGCTTGTTAATAGAAGCAGGGAAAATGTGTTTTGTTTTGCAAATGCTTTTCTACAGTTGGTCTCTTCTCTCTCCAGAATGGGGAAGCACCAAAACTGGGGAGCAGGAAGGCCTCATCATAACAGCCTTGAACTGCGTGTTGCGGGTCCCTCAGTATCTACCTCAGGAGCAGAGATTCGATATCAGAGTACTGGTGAGCAAAGCGTCCTTCCTAAGCTTCTCTCTTACTGACCTGTGTCTGTTACAATGAGCTTGTCAACTCAATGGTTCACTTAACCACATTTTGGTCCTTTTTGCAGGGCCTGGGTCTGCTGATCAACCTAGTGGAGTATAGTGCCAGAAACCGGCACTGCTTGGTGGAGATGGAGGTGGACACTGTACCCTTCGATTCCATCTGCGTGGGAGAAGGGGAGGAGTTGAAGACGGAGGGCTCCTTTACTGCCATTTCGTCCTTGGTTCAGGTACATGTCCAAGATTGTGGAGGCTAGCATCTTTTGCATGAGATTAGCGGAAATCGATGACCTTATTAATAGGCTAAATTAGCTAGGTTTTACTTCAGCATATAATGAGTGTAAGTACAGCGTTCCACATGGACACTAAAGACATCCACAAGGTGTTCAGTGTACCACGATGGTCTGCTTATCTGTGTGTCGCTCTCTGCAGCTTTTTCTCCAGCGAGAGCGGGCAGCGTTGCTGGCCGAGACCGAGACGGACGACTTCATCAGCGACGCACCTAAACCGCAGCCGGATCAAAGCGGCGAATGGCAGGAAACTTCTGGAGAGATCCAATGGGTCGCCTCTGAGAACAATGACAAGGCTGATAACAAGGAAAAGAAAGAGGAGGAAGAAGAGGAGCTGGACCTGAACAAAGGTAATGCAGTGTCAGCTTCATCAAAGCCCCGTATATCTGAATGCCAGCCGTTACTTCGTTTTGTGTAATTTTGATAGCCGCACATTTTTTCTGCATGTGCACCTTATTAGGTGCTCAGGTGAAGCATCTGATCATCGGTCTGTCACATATTATTCCTTCTTCCCTTCTCTCTGGTGATGTTCTTTGTTGTGTCTCAAAGCAAGTCTCTGAATAAGGATTGGATCCGAATTTTGTTGGTTACTGGTATTACTGGAACCCCACCCTGGATGCCTTCCTCAGTGTAAAAAAACAAAAAACCCAAAGCAGTTTTCAACCAGGCGATCTTTCATATCATCGGCTTTTCCTTATTTGTGTTGTCAGTGTGTCTCTCATCACCCCCTTTTTGCCAGTCTGCTCCTTCACGTCTTTCTCTCTGCAATTTCAGCTCTCCAGCATGCTGGGAAGCATATGGAGGACAGTATTGTGGCTTCATACACTGCACTACTGCTGGGCTGCCTCTGCCAGGAGAGTCCTGTAAGTCACCAGGCCTCCCAGCCTCACCCATTAGTACCGCTACAGTTAGGCAAAGTCTGCTTTCATTCACTTGGAACTTTTATATATAAGCATATAATCCAGACTGTAGAAGTACAACATTTTAATTCTTGTTCTCTGTTAATATATTGGATCAATAGGTTATGTTATAGTACTTTTAGTTACATTTTGTAATTTTTAAATGTGATTTCAGAACAGTATGTCTTCAGAAATGCAACCTTGAAAGTACAACTCCATAATAATGTGGGTGATTTGTCAAAATTACTTCCCATCCCTTTAAATACAAAAATTGAAACTGGCTGAGATGTTGCCTGGTAACAATAATGAGCCGCTCAGTTGGATGCTGGTTTGAAATTTGAAATTGAAAGTCATCATTTGAAAAAATAGTGATTCTTTGATATTGTGACCCATAGATATGCCTGGGTTTCTATTTCAATGTGAAGGTTGCTCCGTTTGTGTTGCAGCAGCATATTCGGTGCAGCGCTAATGTAAACCGCATGGTCTTGCGTTGATGAGTTGTTACAGACATTTTGAATTTACCACATAGGTACCATCTAGGCGGAAGTGTGCGATATTTAAGATTTATTCATTTATTTATTTATTGCCAAGACACTCAACATGAATATAGAACCTTCCTTTTTGTGTCTTTCAGATGAATGTGACTGCTGTGAGGGACATTTTACCAAAAGGAGATTTCTCAATAATGACAGAAATGCTCAAGAAGTTCTTGAATTTCATGAATCTTACAGTAAGTATGTCTTGTATTGTTTGCAAGTGTAGTCTTTGTCAGTTCTGCCGTTTCTCTAACAATCTCTGTTGCCCCCCCTATAGTGTGCTGTGGGCACGACAGGGCAGAAGTCCATCTCCCGGGTTATTGACTATCTTGAACACTGTTAGCAGCTTGGTCCCTTTGCCCGTGTCAGCATCACTTGCCTGTGGTAGATGGTAACAGGGAAGAACCACCAGATAGGTCAGCACCCATTTATCATCGGCGAAATTTCAAGGACTTTAAAATTAAATAATCTGTAACTGATCATTTTTATTTCAGCTTTTTACCTGTATTTTTTCTGAGTTTCAGAAACCAACTCGGTGTATAAAGTTTTTCAAAATTCCGTGGCTCAGCAGGGGGATGGGATCTGTATGTAGTGAAATGTTTACATTTTTTAATCTCTCTGAACTCTCCTGTAATTTAGGTGCAAATCCTACTATCCCCTGAAATAATTTATTGTTTTGTTATGAAGCAGTAATTATCAGCTAATTTCAATTGTGAAAGGTTTTAAGCTTATACATATAAACTATTAAAAACAAGCAGGATTTTTTTTCCCAGTACTGTTAAAGCTTTTGTCCCCATCGCGTAAATGTAGATCAGGAATTTCTGAATGGGTAAATGTTTGATATTTAATTTGTTTTATCTTGAGAGAAGGTTGAGTAATATTTCCGTTTGATGCTGATCTTTGTGAACTCTGCATATGCTGGTAAATAAACTGTTCCATTGAAGCTTCATCTATTTGCACAGGGAAACAAATCTAGCATTCAAGGTGTCATTAGTGATATGTTGCAGTACACGCCAGAAGCTATTTTAATGTTCTTTTTGCCTTTTTGTTCTCCCTCTCTGATTAGTTGTTTAAATACCAGTAAAGTTGTAATGCTAGGATTAAGTAAACCCTATGAAACCAGTGTCACCTTTATATGGACCATTTTCATAGGGACACATTTCCATATGATGATCTCAGTGAGGTAATAAAAACTTAGACTATGTGGAACATTCATGCAAGAATTCCCATTTCTGATTGGTCCCTTTTCCGAGACTTGTGTTTTGGCAATACAGTTGAATGAGTTGGATCAACTTTTTAGCGTTTCAGAGTTGACTGGGGAAAAAAAAGAATGTTTGTCATTTTGTACTGTTTGAAGAGAATGTCTTTACAAACCTGGACATTAACACTAGCTAGCATGATCTGAAGTCCGACCAGCTGTTAGCTGCCTCACATTGGTTGCGTATAGTTGGGAGACCGGATGCGTCATCGTCTCTGTTGCTCGTTATGTCAGCAGCAGAATACATGCTAGTCATTTATGGAAAGCATCTTGCCAGAATCAATGTTCTTGGTTCAGGCCAAAGAGGGATTCACCGTTGTGAATTATGTGACTAGTTGAACATTCACTTTTTGTCCCGGAATTAAAATGCTGAACCGTTAAGTAAGTGTTACTCATCAGTTAAAGGTGAGAGGTTGAGGCTGTTTTAGGTTGTTCTGATTTCTCGTCAAAGATCAAAACATTTCTAAAATTAAATATATGAACGGTGCAAGGAAAGACTATTATCCCACCCCTCCGTTACACCTAACCTGCTGTTGTGGAGCTTTTTATCATTATGATGACCTTCAATATGAAGAACTCTTTCATTTTAAATTCATTTAAGAATTTTTATATTTATAAATGTAATTCTGCTCAGTCACTGTCTTTTATGGCATAGCATTAGTTTTTAATCTCACTAGTTCATAATGTAAGACCAAACAGAACTGTTGGTTAGTGAGGGTCCTCAGGCCACTCAGACTCTGTTCAAATCTTTGGCGGGTTCTTTATTTTTCTTTCTATTTTGTATGTTGTGTCTTTCCAGCCTTATGTTTCTGCAGTGCAGAGGCCTTGTCCGTACCCCAATTTTCAGATTTAGCAGTAGTGTATACATACCTACTAATATATTGCCAGAACCGCTACCCAGAATGAGAGGAACACACAAGTTCCCTCTGTCTCGCACCCCAAGTTGACCTCTGTAAGCTAAGCGTACAAGCAGTTTACTTAGAGTATGATTTCAATATGAATGGAAAGCAAATTGTTGTACATATATATGTAAATATTGGTTATTGGGAATTAGAATTGTAGAATACTTTTCTGAATCCAATCCTATTTTTATTTTTTTACAGTATTTCTCATTTATTTGACAAAGTATAAAGTCAACTGCAGGACAAAGTTTGTACCAGTTTCAAGAATGTTATGTGTAAATAATTTTAACTTCAATAAAAATTGCTACTTTCGGTATACTTTTTTTCTCTTTGTAGCCCTTTTTCCGTGTATGGGAGTGTATTTTTGATAGCATGTCTTTCTGCCTAGCTGCCAAAGTGGAGAAGTTACAATAAAATTATTTGAAAAGGACGAAGCTGCTGTGTCATTTCTGGTACTGTGGTCGGCACCTTATTTAACTGTACAGTAGTATTTGGCTTCATAATGGTATTTCTGTGTCATTCACCTGTCATTTTTATTAAATGAAACAAGGGTTATTCTATCTTGTAATTCGTAGTATAGATGCTAAAATGCTTTATAGTGTGTAAAGATTCTTGTGCCCTTCACTTGTATGAATGAGTATTTCACTTTATTGGGATTAGTGTGCTATACACCAAGGAGATGACGGTGTACTGTTATGTCATTTTAAAGATCATTTTATGAATGATATTGGCAGACAGTTACAAATCAACATTTTTAAAAGTCATTATTGCATTACTGCTGTTCAGTCGAATAGCACGATTGTGCCCTTAGGTGTCCGCTGGGAGTCATCACTCTGGGAGTCATCACTCTGGGAGTCATCACTCTGGGAGTCATCACTCTGGGAGTCATCACTCTGGGAGTCATCACACTGGGAATCATCACTCTGGGAGTCATCCCACTAGGAGTCATCCCTATGGTCTTTTTCTCACTGGTATGTGCTACTGCTTGCCTTGATGTAGAGTACATCTGTTATGTTTAGGTTTGTAGGTTTGTTTCCCTAAGCTCATGTGCTGGAGAATGTTCAGAATCTAACCTTCTGCTTTAGTCTGGTTAACTCATCCTTAAATATCCTTAAATATTTTTCTTATTTTGATTTTAAGTGGTGCTCAACCCTTAATTCCTTAATCTGGCTGGTTCATGTCCCAGGAACAGCACTAGCACAATTTTCCTTTTTGTAAAATTAAAAAAAAACTTATGATAAAGATGTAAACATGCATTGCATGTTCTTCAGTCTCTTTTGTCATCATTTTTCATACTGCCCAATTTATGTTTCTTGACTATAACATCTTTGAACAGTTCTCTGTGAAATGTCTTTGATCCAAAGATTCCATGTCCACTGTATACATGGTTGGACAATGAAACTGAAACCCTGGACAATAGTGTTTGAGTTTGGCCACCTGGCCGCACATATATAAGGATACAATCTTCACACATTCCATCCGTAAGAGCAGAGTATGAAGGTTGAATTAGCAGAGCAATAGCACAGCTGTACATAAAATATCGCAATCCACACAACATTATGGGAGACTCGTCTTGATTTACGCTGTTTCTACAGACCATCTATAGTGCGACAGCGCATAATAAACCCTGAAAGTTTCAGAGGTTCTCCCACGCTTGGAACCATCTCCAAGCAGGTGTGTATTCTCAAGGACCATTTTATCGAAGACGATCTTCCATGGTGCCATTTATAAAATTTGCTTATCAGAAACAGAGCACAGTTATACAGATGATAGAGAAGAAACGTTCATTTGCGTCTTTTTTTTAATGGCTGTTTCTCCTGAGATATAGAGTTATCATTAGTGTATTTTAAAATAATCAGCTGCACAAAAACCAGTATCTATGGTGAGTTGTAAGAAATGAGAAATAATGTTACACTAAAACTACTCGTTTTGAGATTATCCATAATTATGCATCTGTGATTTATAAAGGATTGTTTATGCATGTTAAAGAATCAGTATCTTTGTATGTCCCTTAATTAACTTCCCTAGCTAACATTGATCTCCCGTTATCCAAATACCCAAGCCGATTGCAATCCATTTCTCTCTCATCTGTTCTTGAATGTTTTGTCCTGCCTGTAGTCTCACAGCTCTAGGGTTATGGGGTTTGAATTCCACCTCTTACTCTGTGCGTATTTCTGCCTCTTTCCTCGTAGTCCAAAAGCTTTTTTTTTTCTTCCTTTCCCCCAATACTGAACATAGAATACAGAACCTGTGTGTTTTGTCATTCAGATGCAGGTGCTTGCTTAGATTCATATTCTACTCAATGGAACTGGTGACTCTAAATTGGCCAGTGTTCAGTCTGTGATGCACTAATATCCAATCCCCGTTCTGGTTCTCAAGGCATCTTCGGTTCCAGACTCGCTATGATCCAGTACTAGATACTATTGGAAAATGGATGCGTGGATTCTCTCTATGCCACTGTAAACCACAGAAAGCTGTACCAGTAAGATAATTCAATTTAAAAATCAGTAATGCCAAAGGCACTCTTCTACATTTAATCCAGTTACCTAAATTCTATTTTCTGTGCCATTTTGAATGATGAACTGGTGTACAAAAATGTTTTACAGCGAAAGGCATTCAATGCATGTTTTGTTGAGTATTATTAGAACTATTCACATAGTTGGAATGTACAGCCGGTGATATTGAGTCCTGATTAAATTGTATTAGATGCTGTGCTCTACTTTACTTAGAGTTCCCAAACACATTTCCTTGCAATAATAATGAGCACTGTATTACTTGAAGAGTCTAATGAATACTATTATATGCATTTTAGATATTATGTTAATTATTTAAGTATTATTACTGGTAAAAAACTTTCATTGTCCAAATATATCCAGATAGTGTTGAAAGATGCATGAATGTGGAATTAATTTTCATGAATATACAAAAATGTGTTGCGGTGGCACTTTAAAAATTAGCCGGTGAATATTTGCATTAACATTCATTAGATGACAGGGTCATTTCTGCCAGCTAAATTTAAAACTAGAATAATGGCTATAATTAGAAACAATTTAAAGAAGTGGGATAAAGACTGGTAATGTAACTTTGTAAAAGAAGAACGATACATTCTAACAGATGATGATGAATTCGACAATACTAGACTGCACCACAGCGAAAGACAAAAGGTTCTGGAAAATGAAAAAGATGATTAAAAAATGGGTTGATGGAGTAGAAGACAGGAATAACATCATTCCCATTACGTGGATTTCTTTTTCCTAGTTGCTACTGTTAAATCATAATCCAATCCTGGTCCCAGGGTTGAGTTTAAAAAATGTACAAGAATGTATCAGAGGTTTCAATGGCAAGTTCTGAACACAATTTAGCAGCATTCATTATTCAGAATAATCAAGGCCATTTATCATTACTGAAGGTGCTTTAAAAAGCTGTTTTTTTACAAACATCAGAGAGGAAAATTTACTGCTAAATACATAAAATAAAAACAACAGTATGTAAATTACAGAACTATTAACATGATGCTTTATATAAATTAACTTAGGGTTTGCATACTAGTGCAGTAAATACACAGAAAGCAGGGTTGGGGCCATTCCGGAATGCATTGATCAATTCCAGTCCAAATCAGGAAATGGAACTGGAGCTGGGATTGGAAAAAAAACTACGGGGAACAGAATTGGAGTTGAATTTGAATTTCAGGGAGATTTAAGTTTCAACTCCAGTTCCATTTCCTGATTTGGACTGGAATTGATCAATGCATTCCAGAATGGCCCCAACCCTGATAGAAAGTCCATCCATCCATTTTCTGTAGCCACTTATCCTCTTCACTGTCACAGTGGGTCTTAGGGCACCACAGGCTGTACTCACACCAACAGGCAGTCTGCTAACTCCAATGAACCACAGCATGGTTTTGGACTGCGGGGGGAAGCCGCAGTTCACCAGAGGAAACCCCACAAAAGTGAAGCCATGGTAGAGACTCGAACCCTGATCCCAGAGGTGGGAGGCACATGCTAACCATTGTACCACCCTGCCAAATGTAAAGTATGTAAAGCTTTAATTATCACATACACATAATCCTATTTAGTACAATGTGCAGTGAAATGTATTACCTGGCCCCAGACTGTGAATACATATTTTTTCTATACACTTAACATTCAATACATAAATGTATTAAACACAGTGATAAATATTCTTAAAAAGGCATAAAACTTCATAGCCATGTTTATTATGCATCATGAATGTTCTATGAAGTTCTCATTTATAATGCACTATAAATGCCATCATAATGCCTTATAATCGCCTATACTGGCCAGGTGGTGTTAGCATAAAGCTCGTCATGCACTTAGTTAAGGATATCTGCTAAGTGTTGGTGTACAGCAGTGGAGAGGCCTGCTAAAGTGTGCTTAACCAGCTGTGCAAATAAAGGCCCCGAGCAGTGACATCGCAGCTAGAAGGGGGGTTGGCATGGAGTCAGTAACCTCCCGTATGATTGCCCAGTAAGGCCTGCTTTGAGCAATCTAAGTGTATGTTTGTATTGGTGTTGATAACATTTGCTGGTCTGATTACCCGCAGGAGGACCGGGTGTCACTGAATGCCCACATACAGTTTGCAAAAATACTATCAAGCATCAGTCCTTTATCTGATCTGCATGCTACAGACACTCACATTAGCCTAAAATTGTCGTGTAGATTTATAATACTAGCTATAGATATTGTTTTTGTAGCCAAAGTAATTGTACTGGACGCTAGCCAAGATAGCATGCTCATTTGTATTTGTCTGTTTTTTTTTTTTTTTTTTTTTTTTGTATATTTTTTGCAAATTTTATCAGAGCTATTTCCTACATTAGATAATACTTTATTTTCATGTTACTGATTTTTATGAATTTCCTGTAACAGAACAGACAGCGAGGCACACTTAAATGAAAGTCAGAACAAGCATCTGTCTGTATTTCCCACGAAACCCGTTTCCCTGCTCTGTTACGCATTCTCTCCCATGAACACGTTTTTCTAAAAGGACAGGCTGTTGCATATATACACAGAAGGAATTTGTTTCACTTCACACAGGTCTGACAATGCATTCCGCAACGAATAACACTAATTTGAAAATTATTTAAAAAATAAGTGAGTAAATAAAACTCTTGGCTTTTAACATGTATTACAATAACTGCTGTTTATGTCAGAGTCCCTCTGGCCCCCACATCATTAGTTATATTCTTGGCCCCCTGCAAGACAAATGGAAAGCTATTGATGCAGCCACCCGACTGTGAGATGTCAGGGAGGGTTAATCAGCTGTGCTGCTTTGCTAATGAAGAACCATTGGCTTTGTCATCTTTGTAGTGAGGTCCCCAGATTGTACGGCATGATAAAAAGCTCAAGAGAAGAAGAACAAGGCTCATTTAAGATGATTCTCCCACTCAGACCTGTGACCCTGACTAGGATAAATGGTCAGAAAATGGATGGATGGACTCCCACTCTGAAACACATCCATTCTTATGTCAATTTGCTGTGATTCAATGACCAATAGAGGGAAAATTACCCACATTCCAAATCAGTAGAATGAATCTAATGACAACCATCCATCTTTTTTAACACTTATACTGGTCAGAGTTGCAGGCCAGGACACACCCTGTATGGGATGCCAGTCCATCACAGGGCACATATGCAATAATTCACAGCAGGCAGTTTAGAGATACGAGTTAGCTGGTAGAAGTATTGGGAAAATGCCTGCAGAACAACATGCAAACACCACAGATGGGGCGTTGTAATCCCCAAACCCAGAGGCGTGAGACAGTGCTGACCACTAAACCACCACGCCAGCCATCAAGCAGTGCTAAAAAAAAACAATAATTTTAGAACAGAACACCTTTATTGTCATTGTACATAACAAGTACAAAGAAATTCATTATGCAACTCCCTGAGTGATACTTCCAAAAAAAGAGCAGACAGAAATGGAGCATAAGTATAAAGGAATAGACTGAAAGCTGCATTCCATTTCAACTCGTAACTCGGAAATTCTGAGTTCCTAGTCCAAAGTTTCCCCTCAAGTTGGAATTCTTACTCAAAAGTCAGAGGAATTCAGAAACTCAGACCCCAGAATTAAAGATGGCTGCGTCTTTTATCCTCAGAAGTCAAAGCTGTTGTTTTATACTGTTTATTAGGACCTATGTCTTATTTGTGGCTCATTAAATCGCTCGTACACACAGTACTGTCCAAGCACTATCCGTGGATGTGTTGCTACGGTGTTTTTATGTGTAAAATACTGCGTAACTTGTTATCGACAGATATTTCCAACAATGGGTAGCTATCAAATGGGCTACAACTGAGGCCTGCTTCATAAAGCAGGATTTCTTGCTTAGTTGACTTTTTAGATTTAAGGCGGAACGCGATTAACTTGGGTGTGACATCATTCCGAGCCCCGACTTCCAGCCTCTGAGGTAAATGGAACACAGCCTAAGCCACATACATAATTAAGCCACACCCACTACTGACACAGGTGTGGTGTGTAATTAAACACATAGCCATGCAGTTTCCAGCGCCAATCACTGGCAGCAGAATGGGTGGTTGTACAAAAGAGGCTTTTCAACTGGGCACCATATACCTTTGGCCATATAGCGTACATATATAACATACGTGATAAAAATGACGAAAACCAAATAATAATATTAAAATGAAAAGAATGATAGGATGCAGCCTCAGTGCCTGGGTTAGTCTGGTTATGACCTTAGGAAAGAAGCGGTTCCTCAGTCTGTATGTGTTAGCATTAATAGTCTTGTAGTACTTTCCTGGTGGCAGTAGTGCAAAGAGATGGCGGCAGGGGTGTGATGCATGTCTCCTGGTGAACATTAGTGGCCCACCGCAGGCAGGGAATGTGATAAATGTTTTCCAGGGCAGGTAGATGGTTTTGTATGATTTTGTGAGGGTTTCTGACAACTTTCTACAGGTGTTTTTTTGTGTCATGAGAGGAGCAGCTGGAGTGCTACACCAAGATGCAGTACGTCAGGACAGTCTGCAGTATATCAGGACAGTCTACAGTACATCAGGACAGTCTGCAGAGCAGAAGGTCAGCAGCAGCTTTTGGAGCTCATTGACTTTGAGAAGTATCCTCAGCTGGATAGTACAGTTGGTGCATAAAAATTTGAAAACATGAACCTTCTCAATCAAGTCATTGACTGGAGTAAGGTAGGAGATAAGGAGCATACACTGATTACAGCACGTTGCTGCACCCACTACATAACAAAGGGATGAGAACCTGAGTGCAGCCATGTGGCAGGTGATACCTCAGCACCACACTAGTCTGAATGGAGTGCCACCAACCCCCAAGTTATTCCCTGTAAGTTGGAGGACCTCCTTATAGGGCTGGATGTAGATTAACATCATACCCAGGATGAAGCAGTTGCAGGTTAAGGGCCTCGCTCAAAGGCCCAATGGAGTAGAATCACTGTGGGTATTCACAGGATTTGAACCAGCAACCTTCCAGTTGCTTGCACAGATCCCCAGGTTCAGAGCCACCCTGGAGTAAGCTCATCGATAATTTTTCTGAAACTGATGATGAGCTCCTTAATCTCAGTGCTGTTGAGTGCCTATTGTTTCACGAGAACCCTTTAAATACACTATACAGACAAACGTGTTGCGATACACCTCTTAATCACTGAATTGTTTCATTCAAATCCATTGCCACAGGTATATAAAATCTAGCACCTAGCCATGCAGTTAGGAAAGAATGGGTCATTCTGAAGAGCTCAGTGAATTCAAGCATGGTGCTGTCATAGGATGCCACCTTTGCAATAAGTCAATTCATGAAATTTCTTCCCTGCTAGATATTCTACGATCAACTGTAAGTGGTATTCTTGCAAAGTGGAAGCGTTTCGGAATAGATGGGATACTAGCCTAAGTGTGAGGGTGATTAGCAAGAAAGTCAAGTATCCAGCTGCAAAAGGGCTGGATGTGGCTCGGGTCGTGTCATTTTGAGACCATGCTTTTTGGTATGATCATGTTGAAAGCAGAGCTGTAGCCAATGAATAGCATTCTAATGCATCCCCCTGGTGTTTATGGTCTTTAAGGCCAGTGGAGATTGTATGCTCTGGGGATCTATTTGCCTGGTAGGCATATTGGTGTTAGTCCAGAGTTGCTGGGATGATAGCTTTTATATGTATTAGGTCCAGGGTCTCAAAGCCTTTCATGATGATGAGGATGAGGGCAAGCGGGTGAAAATTATTCAGGTTACTGGCAGTTGTTTTGACATTGGTATGATGATGGCTGACTTGAGACGTGTAGGGAGAGTGGCACAAGGTAGAGACAGATTGAAGATATATACACCTTTGCTAGCTGGTCAGTGCAGTTTCGGATAACCCATCGAGGTCTTCTATCTGGGCCTGCTGCTTTCCATGCATTCACACCGTGAAGAATGGGTGTTACGATGTGTCTGCATAATGCGCTCCATTGTTTGCCATTGGCAGGGCTTTCATTACATTGTCTCTGTTGCCTTTGTCAAAGGCAGTAAAACAGCCGTTTAACTACTGTGCTAAAGAGGCATATTTTCATGGGGGAAGGGGAGGTGTGAGCATTTCTGTTTTTAAAATTGGTGAAGGACTGGGTGCTTACAAATGCACTTATAGGTTGGATGTCATCCATACTGAAATGGCACAACCCATTGCTTGTGGGTAACCTTGATACTTTTGATTTTCTTTTTTCACGTTAAACCTGGGGGCACTGTACGCTTCCGGACCTCATTAGTCATCCAGGGATTCTGTTAGGGAAACACTCGAATCTTTTTTGACACTAACATTATCAACATAGTTTATGTGAAACAATACTGTGGATTGTAAAAATGCAATATGTAATAACGTAACAACTTTTCATCACACAATGCAATGTCAGTCAAAATGTGTCATCACACACCATGTAATAACACATTATGTACTAACACTAAATTATATAATAATTTTTTTAAATGTAAATTTAAATTTAGGTCAATTTTCAGGAATTCATCTTCTAAAAGCTTCGTGACGCTAAGTTCTCCGTTACCTCTTACTTAAGACCATTCATTGATTAATGAGTGTTTCTTGAAACCCTTTGTAACTACAGTAGTTCGCAACCTCATCCAGAAATTTACGAGACCTCCACCTCTGCTCTGGCAATGCAGATAGTCACATCAGGGACTGCAGAGTGTAGCCAAGTCTGTTTAAAAATCACGACACAGCAGTGCTGAATAGACCTCTGCGTGGAGATTCGCAGCCTTAAATCATCCATTTTGTTAGTCAGTGACCCCTCATTATTGACAAAATGCTAGGAAGTGGAGGCTTGTGGGGAGAACTGCTCAGCTTGGCCTGTATCCCAGCCTGTGTGACTCACTTTTTATTGACATCTTGTAAAAAGTCAATAACACCATCAGGTAATGGTCTTATTCTGAGCATGCTTACACGTAGTAGTCTTTACTGAAAACTGGGTGTCTTCACTTATTGCATGACTGCTAACATTAAAAAGGCAAGTGCCAGTGAAAATGTACATATTGTAAAGCAATTAAGGAAAACGAGATATTGTGCTGCATAGGTGACATCTGTTGGATACGGCAATTGAGTTAATCCTCCTTGATCCTCTTTTTCAATATGTTTTCGTGTATGATTTATGTGTAGGCAGAAGATGGGGAATTACAAGTTTGTTGAAACAGATTTATCAGTTATTTGGAAGGAACTTCATGTGTCTGACGCTGAAGGTTAGCAAAGAAGTATGTCTAGATGCAAGTAATACAACGTAAATGTTAGAAATAGAGCAGATTCCCTGGTCACCCTGCAGGACTTATAAATTGCACACATTTGGTGAATTAAAAGACTCACCGTGCCTCTTGGGATTAGTAAAACACAGATGAACGTAATCACTCTGCCCATAATGTGGCTTCATTTTTATGGCCTTTAACCCATTTGCAATCCCGTACAAAAGCAGACTAATGTCAGTTATTTGAGATAAAGGGACGCGTTCCGACTTCACAAAAGCGTGAGCAGTTTTTTGCCGTCAAAGTGAGTTAGTATTTCACCCCGTATTTTACTGGAATAATTAAAAATTAAAAATGAATGCAAACACGTATTAAAAGGAGGTGATAGATAAGTTTAACCAGAAATCTGAGGAGTAAGTATTACGCAGGAGAAAATGGAAAGAAAATCGGCAGAAACAGAGAGGTTTGGTCATACCCGGGATAATTCACCTTATATATTCTTTTCTTTCCACTTCATAATGGTATTAAAACCATCTATTGCAGGGGTAGGCAACCCTGATTCTGGAGTGCTGGTATCCAGCAGGTTTTCTATCCTGCCTGGTCTCTGATGAACCACACTTGTTCTCAGGCAGATAGTAATTCATGAGGTATGACAGAAAACCTGCTGAATACCGGCACTCCAGGATCAAGGTTGCCCCTGACCTACTGTGAAACTATCTGCAGTGAAAATAAAACATCCATTTCCGTCAGACAGAAAATATAAGAAAATAACATACGGATGCTCCTCACTTTACGATGGCTTAACTTACGATATTTCGACTTTAAAATGGTGTGACAGTCATGCACATTCAGTAGTTATCCAACTTTAAATTTTAATTTGTTCCTGGGTTAGCGAAATGCCGTACGATACTTTCTAGTGATGCTGAGCGATGGCAGCATTCAGGCAGCCACACTTCCAGTCTCGGGAGCGATTGCGAGCTTAAAGATCTCGTACGGTGTTTACCAATGTATCGTATGGTGTTTAACCAGATTTTCCCAAGTCCATTATGTCAAAGTGTGCCATATCATAGTCATATTCAACTTACGATGAGTTAATCGGAATGTAACTCCATCATAAGTAGAGAAGGATCTGTAACCAGAGTCTATACTAAATACTGTTTAGTTACTGGCTGCCTTTCGTTACCCTGGTGATGAATCACTATTAGGTGGGAGTAAGTAGGGGGGGGGGGGGGTTTATGACAGTTCAAGAGCCTGTAATATAGCAGGGAACAGTCTGTAGCTCTCAAATAACCCCCTAGTTCCCCACAGATGTGACTTCCCATGATTACTGTGGATTGTAATATAACAGAGTGTAACAAAGCATTCTTCGAACCTGAAATAAAGTGATTTTACACACCCTGACTTGACACATTCAAGCCTTGTCAGTGACAAAATTCCCTTGCGCTGAGCCCGTCTAATTCAAATGTCTATGAGTCTTCATGGCATTGTTTCATTATTTCATCTCAAACTGTGTCAATATAACAACTTATAGGAAGTAAACTTTTTTCCCATTTCCAACCATTTACATCAGTGCTGCCCATTAAGTAAAATAGGAAAATAGCAAAGACAGAAAAGTTGCATATGTATGAGGCATGGAATGCTGTTCTCATATAAAAAAGATTTCTGAAAAGAAGGAAGCAGACCTTAAAGACCTGTATTTGCATTATCCTGCATAATTGAATCTCTGCAAAATGCAGTAGGAATTAATATTAATCCTTCCCTCCGGCACAATGTACTGTTTTGCTTCTGTGCCTGGAGTCAATAGATAGCCCTTGCCGGAGGAACAATCGGGCTTTTTTTACCGTGTGGCTGTTTCTTGAAGATTGCTTTACAGAGTACGCTTCATGTTTGCTGCCTCATGTTCAGGGACAGATGTGGCTCGTTCATAAATTTCATTTGGAAAGTTTTATGTTCCATTTATTGTTTCATTTAAATACTTTTAAAGGTTCTTGACAATTATAGATGAAATAAGGAACTGACACCCTTGTGACCTTGCCAGCGCACAATCTTGTGCCATGTTCCCGTCAGATATCACATCAGTGTTGTCTGTTATCAGTATCAAAAATAAGATACTAAGAAACTACAAACAAATTTAGCGGGTGAGTCAAAATTCATCTGATAAAATGTGACATGACATGTGCTGTATTGTTAAGGTCAAGCTTCTAGAAACTAGTTAGAGACGATCTTACAACATGTAACTAACCACAGTTAAGAACAAAATAAATTTCAGTGATAATCAAAAGCACGTAACCATAAAACAAACACAGATAAAATATTAAAATTGCTTTCATGTTAAAGTAACTCTACATCCATACGCAGTGTATTGTGAATGCTCTGGGTTCAAGTTTTTTTTCATGTTAGTACTCTATACTCTATAACTTAATACCTGGTAAGTCTGTGGATTTTTTTATGCATTGTTCAGTTGCGTAATTTGTCTGCGAACCATTTCATCACTTACATAATTATAATTGCCTTTAGCAGCTTAGTTTTAATTATTAAGTCAGCTCTGTAGCGAAGTTAACAAGAATTTATCAGACCTGTTGGATTTAATTAATAATATCTTCGAAGCGGAAAATGAATTTTCTTGCAAGTGCAATGTAGGACTAGCAAAAAGTTATCAACAATCAATATCATTTCTTTATATCCTTTCACCGTAACAAGTTATTTTTAAATATTGAATTTCCGATTCTGAGCTTTAGTAACTGAAATATAATTCATAAACAAACAGGAATAGCAAGTATTTTGCCAGAAGGTCTATGTCAGATCTTTTATAGTGTTAAAATAATATTCTAAATCAGATGATGAGTAAGGCAGAGAATGGAAAGAAAAGGGGTTCTGGGATTTTAGAAACTCATGTCTATTCATGTTTTATCACTCCTTGTACAATACTAATGGAGAGAGATGTGTTAAACACCATCTTCATCTTTCTGGTTACCTAGCCTCAGTGCCCTGTATGACTGCAAGGCATTTTGACCCTCTGATGAGTTTGGATCCAAAGTGGAGCATATTATGCATTGCAATCCATAAACAAGACATTTAAATGATTAACTATTAACTAGCCACTGGATGGCACTGTGCACCCTCGATGGACTGAAAGAAAAAAGAAAAAGGCATTGTGGAATCTTAGATGCGAGAAACATTTCTGCACTCACTTTACCTTGATGAATATTGTAAAATTTCTATGACACTGACTTTCTATTTTACAATTCAGGTGTCTATATTTTGCACACATTGCTTAACACACCTTAAGTCACCTAATTTTACCCACACTTGTGACAGACCACACAGCTTGGTGAGATCTCTACAGCTTACCCCACACCTACTTCTGAGATTAAGAATCCAAAACACATTAAGCTCAGTTAAGGAGGACAGATTGTGCCATTATACTCATTTGATAATCATCCAACCCACCCAAGGGTGTGTTTCCCAATTAGTCGGCATTGCTGGAGATTATAAGCGCAAAAAGTATAGGACTTTCTTGTCTCTCATCCAGTGGACCAATGTGTGAAGAATTGCTATTTCCATTTTTTGCTTGATTGAGCTGTCAGTTGAATGATTAGCGAAACTCAGATTAAGTTACAAAGCACTAGGGGTCTCTGTAACATCTTCACAAGCGCTATAATCTGGTACAAATCATTGCAAAATTCTTTCTTAGTGTTTGAAGAAGTGGTCATTTTTCCCAGTACTACCTTTGTAATCTGGAATACTGTACGCGAGAAGGGCATCTAAATACCATTTCCTGCCTGCTTTTATTCAGCAGTGGTTTCATGAAACCATTCACTCCCTCTCTTCAGATACCCATGACATAATCGGAGGCCGTCAATCAAATCACATGGCGATCACATGCCAGTTGTCTTCTTTCTTATTGGCTTTAGTTTCCCGCCTAGCAGAATTGTTAGTGTTTACTGTTTAGTTAATGCCATTGATTTTTCTAAGCCTAAACAGAACGATGTGTCTATTCAGCCATGGTGTTTGCATTTGTTCTTCTAAAGTGCCAGAAGGGGCAAACATGCAGGTCAGAGTCATCCTTTGATAGAATAAGTGAACTCTTCCTTGCTCTACCAATTGTTATTATTTCATTGTTGTTCCATTGGTATTCCTTGTAAATCTAAGCTCCATATCTCCATTCATTGCACACCACTTAGGGTAGCTGTTATCCTGTCACTCTACCAAAGTGTAACAATAGATGGGAGAGTGAATTTTCCATTTGAGGAAGTGCAGATCCCAGTGGCAGGTTCCAGTGGACAGACACACTGGTCTGTTCTGTGGGCCAGTACCCAAATGCTAAACAAGCAAAAGAGTTCTTCTTTACCAATGAATTTTTAATGCTTCCAAAACAGTGACCGTCTCAAGTTTATTCAAACCATATTTAGTATATATTGGTTTACTGCAAATGGGGGAAATCAAATTGAGCTAAGTTATTTTTTGCGGGATGCTTAATTTGGTCTGTGGCAGAGATGCTTATTTGCCAGCTTGATTTTCACTATGGTAATTAATCAAAGTAATTTATAAGTTAATTGACTCATTAGAACTGGCTCCATCTAGAATCAGGTGTTGCCACAGTTCTGTTTGCCCAGGAAATTGGTGTAAACTGTGATTCCTCCTAGGGTCCTTCCAAGACTCTCGGTAATAATCCACCATGCAAGGAGTATTAATCTTCCAGTGTGAGCCGTCTGAATTTGTGAGGCTTGCGGGAAGAATTATGGGCTCTGTTAACTTGCATGGATGGGCTCTCTGGCAGAGTTGAATGCTATCTGACTAGGACACACCATCCATCTAAACACACAAAAACTTTCACCTCACACATCTGACATGCTCGGCCTTCTTTGGTTCTTTCCCTGACTCTCTCATTGATGCTTTACTGAGGTTTTCCTTAAGGAATTCCTACTCCTACTCTGTGTAACTCCAAACACAAACATCTATCCACCTGTCTCACCTAGGAATTTTCATCACGTTTCATCCCTGTAATGTGTTTGGTTTATATGTTTGCACTCTTTCAGATATTAGCTGTCAGGACCCATTCACCTGCCCCCCCCAGTCCCTTATACAGATATTTTTTTATTTCACTGATATTATTTAAAATATATCTCAGGAATACAAACACAAATATTAATACTCATACGAATAATCAGAAGTTTTGTAGCATCAATCTTGTCATAGATTTTGCTGATCTTACAAACAAATGTGCTTGTGATGTGGTCCCATTTACCTAAAACAAACAGCAAAACACATCCACAGTCACATATACAGTCCCTTATAAATTCCCATCACAATCCTATCATTCGTAAGTGTTACTGTCCACAGCTGCACCATTGCCACTATAAACAAAATTAGAGTTGTTATTATTCACCTTTCAGTTTAAATCTAGAAATCAGATAGAAGGAAATTACAGGCAGAACTGACGCACGGCCCAGAATTGTTCCTGTGGATACATACCTGGGACTGAAAGGGAAGGAATCTGTGAAGAAATGATAGCAGGAGATATATTTCTAACAGGTTATGCAAATCACTTTGTTTCTCCTAACATGTACTTTCTCAATGTGTTTATTCTAAATAGCTAAAGCAATCTGGGGGTTCATTTATTTCACTCATCCCTATGGGCATAAGAGCAATAACTGTTCTTGGTGTAAAGCTGCTAAATCTGCCCCCCCCCCACACACACCCCCCAAATAAAAACACCCTAAAGCTGTGAAATCATGCACTCTCAGCTCCCTTAATAAAACATAGATTCTCCACCCCGTGTAGCCTGTGGCGACCTTGCCATTAAAAGTCGATGAGATGGGTGGGTCAGATGTACAATATAGAGGGAAGCTGACTCTCTTCCCAGTCACCTATGCAGAATTTCTGGAGAATCCATGCTACATGTTACAATCAGGGTCTTTATTGCTTTTCTGTTTACTGCGAATGGCTGTTTTTCACCTATATTACCCTTTTTATCTACAATCGCTCAACGCAGCGCTGCAGATGTTCCCAGTTAACAGGGAAAGTTCCCAGAACTGTCGCCAACGTTACTTGAAGGTCTACTCAAAGTTAGCAGAGAACGTTCTTATTGTAACTTTAATGGAATGTTACTTACACATTTTACATTTGAACAAAGACTAGGTCAATGTCAGCACGAAAACACTTGAAAATATTGTTTTATAATAAGGTATTAAAGTACTTTAAGTTTATACTGCTACTGAGCCTTGATCCCATGCCCTTAGAGGTATAAAACCACATTGATATCTGCTGCCCTAAGCCCCTTGCTTGGTTTTTTACTGAATGTATTAGTAGTTGTAGTAATGGGATAAGGTTCTGGGAACATCAGGAAAACTGGACACTTTGAACGCTGCCAAACCTTAATCCTATCCTACAGTAAACGTTCCTAGAACAAAAAATTGTTAGCAGGGTAGGTGCTACGTTCTGTGTTCACCGTACTCCAGCTAGAAATATGTTAGATCTAAAACATTATTAAATGCATAATTTATTGACTCACTGCATCAGATAACATGCATATGCTGATGAGGGCAAGGTGCCATTATAAGGAGTAATAAATCTCATCAGTGAGTATTGAATGAAATAAGATTCCTGGTGCTGGGGACGTGCTGCAATTGCATGGTAATGCAATTAAAGAAAGTCCCCATGACAGCTGTGCATGCGGTGGGGTAGACTGACCCTGACAGTCTTCACCGAAAACCGAAATGAGGAGCATTTGATTTCAAACCATGGCTGCATATCTTGCCTTTGTAACAGAGTGCAAAGTGTTACCCGGGTGCGTGTGTCTTGAATCAGAAATAAAAGATTAGCAGTGACAGGTGCCATTTATTGGTCAGCGTAGGACAGAAATGGATGTGAGGCACATATAAATTTGGGTATGGGCCATAAAAAATGGACATATTACGCAAAGTGCTTGATGGATATAAGACAATTTGGATTGAAAAATTGAAAATCTAATCGCATTTCTCTGTCTAATGGAATCAGAACCATCCTGGGATACTAATGGCATGTTTACTCCAGCTTATAAAACATTTAATAGTCACGATGCAGAGAAGATGCAGAGAGCAATTAAAGAGAGCTGTATTACGATAAATGGTTTATTAAACGATCACCCAGCAGTCAACGGCACGATTCGAAACTGATTCCTTTTTGTTTCCTCTCCATACAAACCAAAGAAAATTCAACCGTATGCCCCTGAGCTTGATATACTTCCTCACATATTTGTTTGTTGTGTCAATCTGTCAATTTCTTGCCAAAGGAAATAATAAAATCCAGTTATGCTTATACCTGAGAACACTGAGGAATTGAAATAGTTTCACATGGTTAGGCTGTATTGTCTAAATTTAGTCAAAGAGACTTAAACTACAGCTGTCCCCAAGACAATCAAATTCTGTATTGTTTCCAGGCTGTAAACCATTCAAAAACCTGGAAAGTTTGCTTCAACCGTGCAGTAGAGGCCAATGAATTAATTATGCATAAAACCCCAGGCAATGAGTATAGAATTCATTGCAACTGAAATTGTTGTTTATTTGTCTTCCCTGTACTTTAATAACTCTGCAGTTATAATGGTAGTGTTTTAGGATAATTTATAACAAATCACCAAATATAAATAGATAATTCCATCTACCCTCCACAACCCCTTATCTCAGGGAACACCAGACACAAGGCAGTGGAGACCAGACAGGATGGCAAGTGGACAAACCGATACCGAAAATGGGCGATTTAGAGACACTAGTTCAGCTAACCTCATGTTTTTAGACGACTGTAGGAAACTGATGTGGAAAAGAAGGAACCTGAAAACATATTCAAAGACAGGTTGGGGATTTATCTCACGGTTCTGGAGGTGAGACACTATACCCGGGGTGGGGAACCTGCTCCATGGAGGGCCGGTGTGGGTGGGGGGTTTTGGGATGGCCTCACAATCAGCCAATAACAGTGGGTCCCCAGGACTGGAGTTGAGAACCACTGGTTTAGTATTGGCTGACCTTATATCTTATATTCTTTACATTGCCCTTTTCTGTTTCCTGGAATTCATCTGGTTCTGTGTGAGGTAACTTGTACAATCAATTGCATGGATGATCCCTGAACAGGAATTGTTTAAATATTTCATTCATTCTTCAGGTTTTTAACATGGCATGATATATGAAACTCAATGGCAGAACGTTCCTACAATCCAAAGAAAAGTGAGATATAGAATTTTTTATCTGGCTAGAATACTGAAGTGTAAGTAAATGTGAGACAATCTATAAACCTGCTGTCACAGAGATTAGAACTATATTTGTTTGGCAATACATTATAAGAAATTGAAATGACATAGTCTTCAAAGCTATATATTTGAACTAAGAGAACATATAACATATGTTCAGCAGCCCAAATAGAACACTCAGTTTGAGTATTTGCTAGATAGATGCTTTCTTATTAACAATGATGCCTGCATGTGATTGCATATGTCTAATGGGGAAAAAAAGTATTTTTGTTAATCGAATATACAATAGTATCTGTGCCATGCAATGATATAGTAGGTGACAGAAAGTGGAAATATACAGTTGCACAGAGCTGGCATTTCATATCTCATCGTGGTTATTTGCTGACACAGTGCTTTCACAACTGAGTTTGTGGATGATTTTCAGTTCAATTGCAACAGTAAAATAATGGGGAAATTATGGGGAAATTGCAGTTTACAACCGTATGTAAAAACTTGTTTTTACTTTCTTTAGTTCTTATTAGGGTATGAAAGCATAATACAAAAGGAAAATGGAGGTTTAGTGTGGTATATACTATTGTGTGAAAGTCATAGGCTGTCAAGGAAAATGTTTAAAATGTTTTAATTGTATAGTAAGTATATATTTCACTAACCAAAACTTTATTGACACCTTATGGGGGTGCCTAGATATCTAGACCAAAACAGGTTCTGTTCCCAAACTGCTCCTCCACTGTTGCTAAAATTCACCAACAGTGCACTTCAGTAATTAGCTTAATGACTTCATGAGATAGCAGTTAAGTTGACTGGTTAAATTGGATGGGTTGTCGTGTGATGGGGGGGGGGGCGTAAACTATGATGGTACTTTACCGTTGTCGTATTCTTGGTGCCAACATAGTATACTGTAGTACAACTCGGACTAGAAACCAGCAACCAGGCAAAGGACAATGCAGCAGAGGTATCTAATGAGCAGCTGATGACTATAATTGAGTGCTGATAAAAAAAGTAAGAAAAGTATGTTGACAAAAGTTACAATGCACAACACAAAATATGTCATAATGTTACAATGGTCAGCCATCCACATGCCTGTTTTCATCTTGATCTGTTGGTGTTATTAGACTACAGTTTAATTAAATAAATATTATACTTTAATTAATCAAAGATTAAAATCTACTCTGCCATTGAATGGCACTGGCGTGGCGAGCCCTTGTGGCAGAATCGATACCAGTGCTTTTCAGTGCTGTTCAACTGAATTTTGTAACTGGTGGCACGGCACGTGAAGCAGAACACTAAGATTAAAAACAGATAATTTGTTTCATTTTTAATCATAAATCTGCAATGCACCATAATCAAAAACAAACTTTGTAAATGCGCTGAAAAAAAAAACAAGAAAAACTTGCATATAAGGATTTGAGCCATTTGCTATGTCACTTCCAACTCAGTTCAGCTGCATCCCATTTCCACTGACCATCCATGAGACGTTTCTACAACTTGATTGAAGTTCACCTATGGTAAATTCAGTTGATTGGAAATAATTTAGGTAGGCAAACATCTTCCTAAAAGTAACAGCTCTGCAGCTCCTTGACACTGTCAATATGCAGTATGTGTTCAATTGCAGCCAAATGATTTGTTGTTTGGAGAAGCAGGACATTTGCATAAAAAAACAGGAAAAAACAGTGGTCACTGAGTGTGCATATACAGTGTCAGTCAAAAGTCTTGACTCTCCTGCTTTTAATGAATTTGTCTCTGTTTTACCTATGGTATTAACCTTATAGTAAAAAGGTGTTGAGGCAATGAAATATTGCAACGACCAAGAGAAGTCTTCAACATCTCCAAATTTTCTCAAATTTTTAGACTCTTCAAAATAACCCTGTTTTGCTTGGATGACAGCATTGCAGACTCTTGGCATTCTCTCAAGCAGCTTCCAGATGCAGCCACCTGGAATGCTTCTCCAACAGTCCTGAAGGAGTTTCCACAAGTTTTTTGGCACGAGTCGGCTGCCTTGCTCTTCCTGTTTGACCAGACTCATCCCAAAGCAACTGTGCAGGCTTTAGTTGACTGTGGGGGGATTGTGGGGGCAGGTCATCTGTCACAGGACTCCATCTCTTTACTTGTTCACAAGATAATACATAACCTCATAACCTCAAAGTGCGCTTAGGGTTGTATCTTGCTTGAAAGCAAATGATTTTTAGTAGGTGTGCCCAGACTTTTGACTGGTACTGTGTGTGTGTGTGTGTGTGTGTGCGTGTGTGTGTGTGTATATTTATATATATATATATATATATATATATAGGCTGCAACCTGTAACAGTGAAGCAGAGCTCTTGGGAATAACCACATAATATCAACATGTTTTATCTTTTTGTTCTTAAGTAAAAAAAAAAAAAACGGATTGTCCCCAATAAGGCATGTATTCAGTCAGGACTGCAGTAAGCCTGGAGCATATAATATTCAGACTGATGACAAAATCACACATTTTACTTGATTTTACTGGGTTTTTTTTATACCATATTAGTGCGATTTTTCCCATTTTTATTGGCCATCTGTTCAAGCTGCCCCAGTTTGCTTAGAGATGGCTTGTGGATCCAGTTTTCCGGTCTGGTCACAGATTCCCAGCTTAGATCTTCACTTTCACAGGACAGTCTAGGACACTGTGGGACACCACTGTTCTTCTGAAGCCACTCCAGAACGAATCTGGCCTTGTGTTGAGGATCATTGTACTGATGAAAGATGAACTTTCACAGAAGTTTTAAGTATTTATCAGGACGAAAGAAGTTTTCATGCAGTATTTGTATGTATTAAACACTGTTGCCTTTTTTTTGCTGAATTACTCGGGTACTTTTCCACTAACTCTTTCTTCTTAAGCAATAGCTTCCTTCTTGTCACCCTAACAATGATGATAGGAATAATACTGATACTTTATTTGCAATTTACACAAGTATAAATAAAGGTACATTTGAATGTTTCTTTTCACATATCCCATCATGCTCTCCTTTTGAGACACAAACACATATATACAGCGAGGCTTTGGTTCTGAGTGCAGGGTCAGCCATTTGTCCGACGGCCCAAAGCAAATGGGCATTTTAATGCAGGTTGCAGCAATGCCTGACTGATGCAAATTCTCTCCCATTGCAGTTGTTCAATTCTGCAACTCTTTCAAGGTTGCTGTTGGTCTCAGAGCAGTCTCCTTTCCCACTTTCCTTCTTGCTCACGTTTGAGGGATGGCCTGATTTAAGGCGGTGTCTGTGTTGTTTGATGCTTATTCCATTTCTTGATAATGGAGGTGAACTGTGTTCACAGGAATGTTCAGCAACTGTGATATTTTTTTCTACCCTTATACTAATCTGTGGCTTGTGATACTTTGAACTATAATTTGCTTTGAATACTCCTAGACTTCATGGTGCCTTCACTTCAGATTTCACTAATCTGACTAAAAGGCTTCAAAAGAGATTGTCTATTGTGAGTCATTATTATTGCATACAAGCAATGGCCACTCCACTCATTAGGTGACTCGGTAAGGTCATTTTTGTGCACCTAACTCAAGGTTTGCTACAATTCAAAGGTGAAAAGGGTGCAGAATATGTTTTTCATTTCTTACACAAACTATTTTCTGATGTGAAACTCATGTTGATATAAAGGAAGTCATTTGAGTATTATTATGAATTAAAACTCCATATACTCAGAGCTGAGGTGGAAATTGAACAGCCCTGCAGGTGTGAGGCTGCAGTGCAAAGCACTGTTTCACCCTGTCACCATATTCAAATGTGTGAAAGGTTCTTCTAGAAGAAGATGCTTGGTTTGTCTCATTGTGACAGTGACGCCTTAGTATGTTACCAACCAAGATTTTTATGACATTGTATTAATTAAAATGTGAAATTCAATGCAGTCAGTCCTCAGCATCTACATGTCTTTGATTCACACAGATGTAATTGATGTGATAGATTACGCACAATTTAAATACATTATTCTTCATACTCCCATTATCTTATAGTAATCATGCAGATAAAAATATGGTTTTGTGAGTAAATTAAGGTTTAAAACACAAGGGGCTTTTGCTATGGGTGAGCCCACGTTTATGGTCCTTGTTCAAGCACAATAGACTGAGGTTTCCAGAATTACAATGCAAAACTCCTGGAGAAAAAGAGGTCAGAGGCACAGGTAGACAATGAAAACCAAATACAATTCTATATCCAAATCCATATTCCAAACACATGTAGATGACAAAGAGCCAGAAACTGAGATGAACAAAGACACACCATACACAAGAAGAGGGCAGCCACAAAAGAAGCACTCAGTATGGTTAAACACACGATACTTCACATGACATTCACTGACAATGAGGTTCTATTGATCCATACCAGTTAACCAGAAATTATCCTGTATATTTAAGGGTGACGCACACAAAAAGGCAACAGTAGATCATTATAGAGAAGAGAAAAATAAAACATTGCACTCAAAGATGACAACGACAAAACAGTGTAGACTGTAAGGGTGGGTGCTTCCCCACGAAGGTGGGCATGTCCTTGTGTGTCTGTGTACATTGGGGAAGGTATGAGGCGTCCATGGGTAATGAAAAAGAAGAGGATGTAAGACAAAAGGCATGTAAGGGAGGTACGGACAACAGAGAAGAGAAGGAGAGGGAAAAAGAAACTGAGAAAATTAACTAGGGAACATATAAAAAAGAACCACCAGTTTATGGCTGAATGGTTGCTCTGCCTGATTCAGGCATGATAATTGATGTTTGCAAGCAACATTTATAATACATAATGTCATCAAGTTAATGTTTTTTTGGAACTCACTCAAGTTCCATAAATTGCCTGGAATCACAGGCTTAGCATTTCAGTTAAATTTAAATGTAGTGACATCACAATTATGCAGAGGTCTAATTCGGAATATGCTAGAATGTAATGATACCTCTAATGTCAAAGCTGTAAAAACTTTTATGCAAAGCCAAGTTGAATCTGCCCATGGATTTCATCTGGATGAACAGATATCATGTTTACACTCCAGTCAACATGCTGGTGCTTGGTATAATGATTTAATGTCTTGATATATGCTACCTATCAAATGTTAACAAACTGGCTGTTAGGGAATTTAGGTACAAAAGAAAAACTGATGCATTCAATTAAACATCAACACAAACAAAAAAGATTACAGGTCATTTCATTATCATACATAGATGTTTTGCTGAAATTTATGAATAAACATATTAAACCGTATTTTAAAAATTGGGAGTTTATTGAATGTTACATTTGCAAAGCAAAATATAATAAAGAAGTTTTCTGAAATATGTGTATGTAACCTGTGACCCTGACTGCATTGCACGAGTGGAAGATGGATGTGTGGATAGAGAGAAGGATGGGTGGATAGACAGATGGATGGATGTGTATATAACTGCAAGTTGGAAAATCATCTACTGGCTTAAAACTTTGAATTGCATGGATTGCCATGCATGAGATACCACAAACTTCTACAACTATGTCTTCCTAACCTGAAAAAAGAAACCCTCACTCTGATTAATGGAATTTAGAGTCACATGGTTGAATTATTTATTATTTACATATCATCTTAACATTAAAAAAATCAGTAATGCTTTACACCTACAGATACGTTTTAAAGGCACTATGAGGGTGTAGTTAATGTAAAGCGCTACCAAAAAATCTCTATCTGAATTTCATGCTGTAAAATTGCTACAATTAAAATCAACTCGGTGGATATGAAATCCTATGTCATCACCTGAAAAAATATACTTTTTTCTTTTTTAGTTGTAGGGTATTAGGATTTACACCAAAAACAGTTTTGATCTTACACTAATCAAATTTTTATGGATTTATATTTGATATTTAATAGAGCCTTCTTTGAAAATTTTGAAAGATAAATTCTCATAAGAAAAAAACAGATTTAGCATTAAAGCAGGTGTCAAAACAAGATATCTCATGTTTCTATCGGTACATTTTTTTTATTCAGAAAAAAACAGAACCAAACACATAGAGACACTATGTGTCTCTTTTATCTATCCATCCATCTTCCAAAAGCTTATCCAGCACAGGATGCCAGGCGAATTCTTTTATTTTGTTTGTAACATCTTCCAAAGAACCATCTTGAGGTTTTCCAGCCTCTCTAATGTTCTTTACTGTGAAGTCTTGCCATCTGGCAATGCCAAGGTGTCATGACTCGGACTCGAACATGGTGCTTACGAGTTAAAACGTTAATTAGCCTCGACAGAGCAAGGTCTGCCATAGAACACCTCAACCTGGGAAGCAGGTAGCAGGGAACCTGGGGGACTTGGGCCACCGAGTGAATGGCCAGCCTCCAGCGTGAGGTGAAGTACAGGACAGACTCAACACTAAGGTACCTTGCGATGGATGCTAGTGCATTAGAGGGGAAGCACAAAAATTATGGAAAATTTTGAAAAACCAATTCACCTAACTGCATGTCTCTGGATTGCTGGAACAAAATGGATTACCTAAAGGACACCCACCAGAACACAGAGAGAACATGGAAATTGGTGTAAAATGCAAACTTCCACCCCTGAAAATGTGAGGTAACTGCGTCACCCTTTGAAGAATTTTGTGTAATTACAATGTTGCACCTCAGGATTTAAGGAATTTTTCTCATGGGACACCACAGTTAGTACATTCCTGCTCTGGAGAAAATTCACCCTGTTTTGAACAACATGCTAGCAAGTGAGCATTCAGATGGAATGAAATCTTGTACACACTGCAGTTCTCCAAGCAGAGTCTGTAACTACTTAGTTGGTAGACTTGCAGCATCGCATACTTATCAGCTATTAAATAAGCAAAAAGTTTTTCAATAAGACTAGCAAGTACCCCATTCCTGATTGCAGACTTGTTTTCCACCCTACAGGAAAAGCATGTCCTCATTTTGCTAGGCTGCTTCCTTCAATAGGATCCCTGTCTTCTTTTAAGTCATCCTTTCAAAGACATTGTCAGCTGGGTAGAATAGAATCTTACTGCTAGCATTTTCTCATGATTAGGTGAAGGTCAAGACACAGAAGACTTCAAGACAGCAGCGTACACTGGTTGAAATGGGTAATTTACATAGTCATACTCTTTTTACAAATTGAACTGCACCTATGAGATAAAATTGACCTCGGGAGGTCATAAAATTTGCAATTTTTGACCGCCGTTACATATTTCTGATTTAAAGTATTCCATATAAATGTAATTTGACACAGAGCATTAAACTATGAAGATATAAGGTTACATTTTAATATGATTTGGTGATGCCACTATGAATTTTCATGATTGATGATACATGCACCTATATGTAAGCCTTTCTTTAAAGTAATACACTGCAGCTTTTATGCAAAGTGGACGTCATGTATGCAGGGAAGAGAAAACCCACAATGCAGCATCTTTACAGGTGAAATCCCACACAGGGGAGTTTATTCGGGAGGAGAGAACAAGCACAGAGGCACGGACAAGCAATAATGACCAGACTACTGAGTTCAGGACTGGGGAGCACTTACTGTATATACACGGGGAACACTGGACCTAACACACAACAGCTGGGAGTAATTAACTAGGGGTAGGGACATGTGATCCGACTGGTAAACCCCAGACGTGGCTCGTTCAGACCATGGCCAGGAGGAGAAGTGGGGGACAAGGCTGGCTGGAGGAGCAGAGAGTGACAGGCTGTCCTTAAGATCAAGTATGGACAGCCATAGAAGGGATAAAGAATGCATGTGTGTTTGTGTTTGTGAACACCTGTTATTGGTTAAATCACTGCCGCTGTGCCTTCATAGTGTGGCATTTTGCAGACACATTGTGAAGGTAAGGAGTATCAAGCAGCTAGTTCTCAAATAAAAGTGCTCTTTCATTAAGAACCCTTGAAAGGACTCGTCCATCCACAAAGTGAGAACGAATCTTGCTATAGCTATCACATAATGAGAAACAGCAGGGAGGTCTTACCTAAAACAGAGGGTTACACATGCGGTGAGTATTAACAGGGGACACAGAGACACGCAAGGGGCAGCCAAAGAACAGACATTGACACAGGTAAGTGCACAGGCGGCAATCGGAAGCACAATGACTATATACAATAATAAGAAAGAGGGGCGATGTACAGTACTTACGGAGCATGACGGGAAATGTACATGAGCTTTCACACCTGGATGCCAACTTGCTGGTTCAACAATAATAAGGAGCAATTTCTGTTGGAGCTGCCAAGTCTTGGGAGTTGATCTTCTCCGCCGAAACATTTATAACTGACATAGTGCATTAAATATCTTTATTTGTTAAAGAAATATAACTCCTTTGGGGTATTTAACTTAAACGATAGTTGTTTGTTTTTAATATACGAAATAAGAACGCAATGACATGTAGAAGCTGGGAAAGCAGAGATGACACAGAGGAGTTGCCTAAGGTGTATACGGTGTACGAGAAATGTTGGGCAGGTTATTAAAGGAACTACAGTATCCAATGACTGCAGAACCCTTTCCGTGATCGACGACTATAACTGACAGTCTTACCTTGGTCATGCTAAATGTTCTAATTTTCTCTACGCAATCAATGATTTATATTGCGGATACACGAATCCTTGAAAAGTCTCAGATGTTTGATGATATATATTTAAATAGGGACTGATTCACACTGAGAACAACAGGTGTTATTTGGAATAAAGCATTAAAAGCCTCGGAGGTGAGGGGGGGCAGTGAATCACGCTGTGTGAGCGAGGAACAGGAACAGGAGCTAAAACGGGTTTAGCAAAAGGAGCAGTAAAAAAATGATTTGATTTCAGTCAGGGGAAAACAGACTCACAACAAAATAGCCATAAGGTCATACAACACTTCCATCTCTGTGGGGATCTCATGTCACACTCTTGTTTTTTTCATACAATTTATTAGGAAAAATTGTTAATTGAGTGTGGTAATGCTTTGTGACAAAAAAGCATAGCCGTTTCTTGCAAATTTATATTGGCTACAAAGTGAATACTATTCTATAGGTGGTCATATCACATAAACCCCCCACCCAGCCCCCGAAATCATTGCAGCCAAGCTTCATTCTGGCTGATACGTGGCATAGAGTGGCTGGCGGCTTCATCCTGACTGGCCAAGCACAATCTCTCGGTCCCATCTTACAGAACTCTGTCCAAATTGCTGCAACACATTCACTTCCCAGCTACCATGAACATCATGGCTGAGGTCCTGCAGGATGGCTGCAGCATCTCCATTTATCCACATCCTCCACCAGTGTGGTGGCCAAGGAGGCCCCAGAGACAGGGATGCAGACCAGTGCCCCAAGGAACCGTGTTGTCTTTGAGTCCACCTTAGTCAAGTCCCAGTCAAGACCGTATCTTCAGCAAACTGTGTTCAAGTCAAAACCGAGTCTAACGACTCGACTGAGACGAAACTGGAGCTGGACAGTCCAAGTCAGACTCCAGGAAAACACAAGTCCAATTCTATCCCTAAGCATAAACCGATAAAGAAAAACCCCAGATATATGCATTCCTTTTAAATAAAAAAAATTAATTGAATGGGAATTACCTAATTGTCTGTAGGTGTGTGTGTGTGTGTGCGTGTGCGTGTGCGTGTGTGTGTGTGTGTGTGACCTGTGATTCCCTCCTCATCCTGGGTTATTCCGGAACCCCATGTCCCCGCATAGGACAAAATGGTTTAGAAAATGCATGGATGGAACATTTAGAAATGATTATTTTCAGCTAAGAAATACAAGATTTATCAGACACAAAGGAAACAGACACACACCTCCACTGCGTCCTGCAGTAATGATCAATTTCTTTGTAATATGGTGATGTGAGCATTTTGTGCCTTAGACATGCACGATAGGGTCTGACCATTTTTACAACTACCGAGCTGAAAATATTTCCAAATAATGTCAAGTGGATGAGAATGTGTTAAACCTAAAGTTTAATGTGTTTACTTAGAAGGGTGTGTGTGACTCAGCGGGTTAAGACTGTGTCTGAAAAGTTGCTGGTTTGCTTTCACTCCCAGCAGGTCAATCACATCACTATTGAGTCCTTGTGGGCAGACTGGGAAAACTGTGGAACATTGTTAGTTGTTGAACAGACTTTTAACACATAAAAAAAAACGCCAGTTCAAAGACATGAATTCCATGCATACGCAATAACTCCCTTTCACATTAAAAAGCACAATTTTCTTGGTGTTTAAGTGCATTAAAAGTCCACTAACTGATCCGTGTCTGGGAGGTATTAACGTAATACTGTTACTGGGGTATATTCATTTCTGCGATTTCATCAGCAAAATTGATCGTGAGTGATTTGCACATTTTATTGCCAAGATTTCAAAACACTGGAACAGCATTGCTTTTGAAAATACCAGGATGGTGTCTGGATGGTATATGAAATGGTATGAAAAATTTAATACCACCCAAGCACCTGATTCAGTTGTCCCCAGTCTTAACTGCTCCAGGAAAGCGGATTGTGCCTTTCTGGAGACCTGCGGTCTACGACGTATAAGAATTTCAGACCATATTAATTATTAGGCTTGACTTTGGTTAGGAAGCTGGTTTACTATTGATAAATTACTATGTAAAATGAATTATGGCTGGACATTTGGCCATTGGTCATTGCCTCATGACGAACTGTGTTTGCTAGCATTTGCCTCTGCACCTCTCCTGTTTCCTTTCCAAATGCTGATCGGAATCAGAAGGCGCGTCCAGCCACCTAAGTTATCGATGCGTTGCAATATTTGCATTCTGCACTGTGCTCCTTTCTACCTGATGCCTTGCACAGAAACTCCTATGGTTTATATATGCAAACTGGGTAATTGCTGACTCGGCGGACAGGATGAGAAGCATGAGTGGGTGCTTGGGCAATGTCTGAGAGTCACTGAAGCTAATACATTAGCAATCGGGATGGGGGCAGGACGCTGAAGCTGTGTTCAGGGTGCAGACATACGCTTTGGACTCAAATGGATTCTTTGTGTCCGACTTAAATCTGGGTATAAATTCACCCAAGTGTGTCCAAATCCATTCATGTATGAGCTCCAAACCAGACTCGAGTCTGAGTCCAGACTTGAGTACCGCGTCTGCCAAAGAACACTATACAAAGGGGCAGTTATGGAGGGGGTGACTGGCTCAGCAGGCAACGTCTCTGTGCCTGTGGTCAGAAAATCGCTGGTTTGAGCCTCTGCAGAATAGTCACGTGCCTGTGGGCCTTTAGATGAGGCCCTTAACCCGCAGCTCTGGGGCACCATGACCCCCAACTTTGCTGTGCCCCCCATCCTTGCTCTTGCCTGCATGTGTGTCTCGTGGAGAGCAAGATGGGGTAGATGAAGAAAAGCAGTCCAGTGTACCTGTACATATACAAACAGCAAGGGATACTTTTATTTCATTATCCTGGTTTCGTGGGCTGGACAACTTTCAAAGTACATATGACTGCAAAAAGAACAGCTGAAGTTATTTATTGCAGCTGAGCATGTCATATTTTCTCTCCTAAATTACTCCTACATTGCCCTATGAAAAGAAACTTCCATATTCCTGCACATTTCTATTAGGCTTGTCAACAATATGGTGACGTTTTATCAATACGTGATTTGACCAGTTTCAAACTAAACCAAACACATCATTTTATCGTGTGCAATATCTGATAGTGTTCATGTTCAGTAAAGGGCAGTAACTGCGGTAATGGCCAGCGGAAACCCGGACCCTGGCCTGTTTCCAAGGACAGCAAACCTCATGCATCATTTGAATTTTTAAAGACTGCTTTTAAAAAGAACAGCCATTTTTTTTTCATAAATGAGAGCCTTTTGTCGTACAGGAACTTGCTTTTACTGTTGGCAGTGTAACAACATTGTATTACCTTGTCTTTACAGATTGCCTTAGTATTCTAGTATGATACACTGCGATTACAATGAGAAGTGCCAGTTTATGGAATTAAGGAGAAATTCTATTAGGTTCGCATTGTCAGTGGCTATAACATTTATAGAGCTGCACTGCGTAACGCTCAGATCAGTGATACATAAAAATAAGAGAAGTGTATTAACAATAGGTATCGCAGTGAATTTTAATTAACGGTCGGAGAACTCCAGTGTGCCCTTCTAAATCATGCCCACTGTCAGAAAATGGATTTTCATGGAGTACTCCTTTTTACAATAATGGAATTTAATGACAGTTCTTGAATATGCCAGTAAATAGAAGAATTTTAAATAGCTGTAGTTAGATTACTCATTTGAAGTAGAAAGTAATGGGGTTACTTATTCTTGGTACTCAAATCTATTGGGCCTTAAAATGTAGAATTATGTTTCGTTTAGAGGACATTCTGTTTCATTTATTGATAAATATATTGAAACTAAGAAAATTTGTTCCTGCCACAGCCAATGAAAAATAGCTGTGTCATTAATTAAGGGAATTATAAATGCTCATTTAACTTATTGCAGCCCTTCTGAGGTGATTGTGTAATCCTGAGCAGTCATATTTTTGGATTTCTGATATTTATAATTGTCTGTGTGATGCCATCCTGACTAGTGGCTTTAGGCAAAAGGTTGATGTTCATAGCTTAGCCACAATAATTCCGAGGGTGGGTTTTGCCACTCCAGTTTCCCCCCACGGTCTAACAACATGCTAAGGTGAATTGAAAATGCCAAACTGCCCATAGGTGTGCATGTGTATGTAAGGTGAGTGAGCCCTGCGATGGGTTGGTGCCCCATCCTGGGTTGTTCTCTGCCTTGTGCCCATAACCTCTGGGAAATAGCACAAGCGGCTTTGGAAAATGGATGGATGGGTGGGTTTTGCCTATTATCTCACTCTACAGGACACACTTAGAGACACTGCCTTTGCCTTGGAATGGTCTTAGAGTATGATCACTCCAGGATCTCATCTACTGAGATCGACCCCTGTATATGACACAACATTTAAAAAAATGTGGTAACACTTTCTATAAATTCCACGCAAGGCCGGATTATGGACTGGGCCAGTTCCCCGATGCCTCACTCTGGAGGGAGCCTCGGAGCACCAGAGGCAGCAATGTTTATACTGTAAACTAAACAGTAGCACTGTGTTCATGTTCAGTGTAAATTGAGCCCCGGGCCCTGAGGCCCTCAGTATATACAGTGTGAACTGAGCACCAAGGCTCCCTGGGGCCCGCATTATACAGCACAATAGACAGCCAGAGCCCCCAGGGCCCCCAGCATATACAGCATGAGATGATAACCCTGATGTCTATAAGGTCCTCTGTATATCCATAATACTATTTTTTTCTAGCAGGTTATACTGTTCTTGCTAGTAAAAATGACAATTCTTACTAGTAAAAACTGAAATACAAATATCTAGAATTCATATTCCTACTAGTACAAATTGAAGTTTTACAAGTTTGCACATTACTTTTGCTAGTTAAAACCTCAATATGACGAGTAAGCCTTATCCTATTAAAAGAGAATCTGACTTGATGTAGTGAAACTGCTTTGGAAATATAAGGCATGAACATATTACACTGCGGGAGAAAAAAAAACACAATATATGATAATATCGATTTATCATCCATAATGCATATACTGTACTGCACCCCCCTTCATTCATATGGTAGGGGGTCTCCAAATTATATGTGTCCATAGGCCTCGAAGGACCATGATCCAGTCTTGAAGTCTGTAAGAATCTATGAAAACATTCATAACATATTATAATGCATTCATTAAGCATAAGTATGGCTATAAATATTTATAAAATGGTTTAACACATAGGCATGTTTATTATACATTATGGATGCACTATGAAGCTCATCTATAATGCATTATAGATACCTTCATAATGCAGTACAAAGCATCCTTAATGCTTATACCAAACATTATAATGCATTATGAAGGAATCTAGAGTTTCATTGGAGCTTATGAAGAATTATAATCAACACTATAATGCCTGAAGACTGTCAATAGATGATGCTGTATTGCTTTATTAATTCTTATACCAACCATTATTATGATCGATGAAAGTATCTATAATGGAATAAAGATGACAGCTTCAAGTAAAGTGTTACCAAAAATGTTTCTATTTGTCCTTAGAGTATGGGTGGCTGTGAAATTTCTAAACAGTTGCTGTCATTGTGAGGTGTATGTGTTCTCTATTAGTTTATCTATTCTTTATCATAATCCATATACACTTTATGACATTCCATATACATTAGGGAGAACTGGTGATATGGTCCCCAGCTGGCTCAGCAGAAAGCATCTGGTAACTATACAGTATATGATTATCTGTGTTGATTCTTTCTATTTCCCCCAGTTCTCACAAAATGTATTGTTGCACTGCTGCAGTGCCTGCTTTGAATTTGTTTTTGTGTCACATGGTTCTGTTTTCTGTCGCAACTGGAGGAATTCTCCCAATGCAGAAGGTGTTTTGTTTGTGAAGCATCTCATATAAACTATAAAGCCTGAATCCTGGCAACAAGGAAGAAGAATTCACATACAGTGCCTTTGCAATACTACTCAGACAAATGCACTGGACAACAAAATGTTACTTTAATATTTCTTTCCATGATAAAATGTTTCTAATAAAAACATTATTTTTACCTCACATTTTGCTCTTATTGACACTTATTCATCTGTTTTAGGATTATGGATTTTGATGTAGATCTGATTTTGGTTTGGAGCTGAATCTCTGCCATACTGTACTTTCAGTGTCTCACCACAATTCTAGATTGTAATTCTTGATATAAAATCTTTTGCTTCTTATCCGATCATGAAATCAATAGTTTATTAACAAATAATCATTTAAAAATAGTGGTTATTCATTCAATCTTTATTTAATATGCAAGTACAGACAGTAAGAATGACAAAGAAATACTCATGTATATTAATCTCTAATATCTATGGAAGAGGATTAGAGCCACCATGGAAATATTATTTGAATTCTGACTTTTTCTCTCAGAATTCTGACTTTAATCTCTATCAGAAAAAAGTCAGAATTCTGAGATTAAAGCCAGAATTCTGACATTAAAGACAGAATTTTGACATTAAAGTCAGAATTCAAATAATATCTTCATGGTGGCCCTAATCCTCTTCCGTAAATATCTCTAATAGTATAAATAATAATAATTAATAATTTCCACGATTGCACTACATGTTATGTAAGCAAATTCAATTTTGGCATTCAAGTCGTGTGATGATGCATTCTATATTTAGCAAATCCTGAATGATTCAATATTTTCTTGATTTGTTTAGATTGTAACGATGCTATTTTTTCTTTTTTTATCAGACATCTAATTTTTTTAGGTTTTATTCACCTGACATGTTTAGATGTCTGATAAAAAAAGAAAAAATAGCATCGTCATAATTACTTTAAGACATAATGAATATAATTGAAAGAAAAAGATGTTTAGATTGTAGTTTTATTCAAATCTCCGTACAGAACTAAGCCATTGTTGTAATACTGAGCCTCTAAATATTCCCTTTTTTTTGAGAACAAAGTTTTGTTAAAATCCCTTCCTTTTCACATTTTGATTGAATCATATATCAGGTGTGGTGATCTGCCTCATTGTTGTAATATCATGACAACGTGAAATATAAAATATGTAAATTGTATGCATTATTCTATTACATTGAGGTCATCTGTGTGAAGTGAAGACATTAAGAAGCTGAAGACAGGTAAAATTCACGTTTTAATTAATAAAATGTCATAAAAATCTCGGTTGGTAATTTACCAACATGTCACTTTCACAATGTGACTGATCAAATACCGACTTCTAGAAGCTTTGGATAGGGTGAATCAGTTTTAATTCATAACAATACTCAAATAACTCCAGTTAACATTAGTTTTAAATTAGAAAATGCAAAAGAAACATGCATCTTCATATGTATTTTGGGCCTTTTATTGTGGCAAAACTTACACTGTAAAAAAATCCCATGATTTAACACGCATCCTACCATATTTCTGCAGTCTTATTACTGTATTTTACATTAACAACGTATTACCATAAAAGTACAGTAGTGTACTGAAAAATATTTACAATGTAGTACTGTAGCTATATTTGCCAGTAATATGCTAGAGTTATCCCTGTTCCTGATTGACCCATCTGCTGTATGGTAGCTAGTTTATAGACTATTTTTTTAAATTAAAAACATCATAACATAAAAAATACATAAAAATTACTACATGAGTTTCCAACCATTAAAAAACATAATACAAACATAAAGCCACTTAAATAGAATATGAATAAAATTTGTTCGCATTTCAATATGGCCACTAATAAGACTGTGCACTTCCTGTTTGTTTAACATCCACCCAAAATATGCTGATCTTGGCATTGGTATCTACGTAAAGGCCCAAAGACTGACATCCGTCATAGACCATTAGTTAAAAAGCGGTTAAATGTTCAGAATGCTCTGTGTTTGATTATCAATCTCTTTAAGCCATCACAGTGAAATGATTGTCACACATCCCCTCTGCCTTGAAACAGTTGAAGTTTGCATGTAACTTCACTAAACTTGACTTGCATGGCACTTATAATTTGATTTATATGAGTGTAATGAGTGGAAGACAGAATTCATTACAGTACCACCACTGGCCTATAGGCGGAGGACAAACCAGGAGGTTATGAAGACTCTGTGACTCCTGTGCGTTGCCACCCGTACCGACACCGTCCTGATACCGTCCCCGGACAGAGTATCCCCACAACTCACCTATCAACAAGCTCCCGTCTTTCAATGTGTTCTAGGCTACTATCCACCCGTCTTGCCCTGGGACTGACTACCAGCCCAGTCCCATGCCTTCCTTAGAAGGTTCTGGTATGGAAAATAGCCCATCGCCAGCTCCTGAAATCCCGGGCCGACTGCCTCCGACGTTCCACCTCTGCATTCTGACCCGGCCAGCAGGTTTAGCTGCCCACCCAGAATCAGAATGTCCAACTGTGTTCTTATTTTCTTATTAAATATGACAATGCCATTACACCCCTAATACACGCACACAAACACACACAGAGTACTTAAAAAGTAACTGGTCATAAATGTAAAAAGTAAAAGTAATTTTGATATTTATTCTTTTAAATTAAAAATCTGTAAGTGATTTTGATTCTGATTCTTTTAAATTAAAAATCGTACAAAAGATATATTACAGCACCATATCCAGTAAAACTGACTTTTGTCTGAACCTTTCTGTGAAGCACTGTAAAAGCAATGTCACTCATAAAGTTTATGACATTAATATGCACTGAGATGATGGTGGAAACACAAAATAAAAGATATTGCATAGATAGTTTTTTTCTGGGTTAGGGGAATATTAAATTTGAGGAGTTATGTTCCCTATGTGATATTGCTGCTGACAAACTAGCCTTGATGAATTGAAGCAAATAGATTTTTCTATTGAAAGTGCTACATAAAATATTTACCAAACTTAAAATATGTCAGCAATTTTAAATGTCTTTCCTAAGGCTTTGACCACTTTGTTTTGATTTATATCCAGTTGTAGAGATGTTGTAAAGGTTGTCCTCTGAAAAAATGACTTTACACTTTAGTTTCAGTGTCCTAGAAGATACACGTTGAAAATGGTCCGAACACTCTTCATCCATCATTTGACTAAATTTGTTCTAAAGAAATGAAAATGTCTCTGAATTATCCATGTTATTGGATACTCACACGCTAGGAATGCCAAACAAACAAATGGTGTCTGCTGGGCTGATGTGACTGGTAGCGGTGGCATTTGTTTCAGAGAATTCTGAATTAAAATTCAACAGCAAAATATTGTGTCACTATGTTTTTAATTAATTATATAAACAAGTAGGGATATAGCATTAAAAGAATAAAGCAATTTTGACTCTGTCTATAGGGCTGCACTGGCCATCTGGCATCCCAAGCATTTTCCTGGAGGGTTGATGAGTATACAGACAGGCAAAATTTGCCGTGGGGCCAGGTGGGACCCCGAGATCCAGGGCCGACTATTAATTCCAGTCCAACCCTATCTGCAGACATTAAAAACTTAAATGAGATGGTGATAATCGATCCATTTTCCTGAGCCTTTTATTTTTGGATGCAGACTCTCAATAAATCAGAGTTTCTTCCACAAAGATGCTACATACAGTACAGCACACTGTGGCATATCGAAGCATCTAGTGGAAAGGCTCACAAAAGTCCAAACAGCAGAGGTTGAAGCAAACGAAAAAACTGGTAGAATGTATGTATGTATTACAGTGTTTCTGTAATAATGTAACTGTAATTCCTCTGTAGAAAACAACCTGAAATAAACTATAAATATACAGCATGAGTGATATGTTTGAGAGATTATCTAAACAATGTTCAAAAAATAAAAAAAATGTCTAAAGGTTTCTAAACATAAATGGTTCATTCCACAAAATAACTGCCCTTTGCTTTAATAAAAGCATCACAAACCATCACAAGTCTGGCAGACCAGTTTTAGTGGGACATCATCTGATATGTCTGCCCTACTGTTCTGATGTAGGGTGATTATGGGTTGCATTCCTTTGTGGCTTTTGTTAATATTAACAGCAAAAATGCAATCCTAGATGACACTGCTTTCATCATGCCTGGCAATGGGAATCACACATGCAGAACTTGTACTGGCAGAAAAGCACACCCTCTCTGCACATTACAAATTGCATATTATTATTGGGAATTATACTAGACTAGCAGAAGTTAAAGCCATTTATTTCAAATTTGAATTCCTTAGACGTTAATACTGGTTTCCACTCCTGTTAAATCAAGTGTGTCTGATTTAAAGCGTAGATAATCAAGCAGGTTTACTGTACAGTGTGTGCGTGTGTGTGTGTGTGTCTGTGTGTGTGCGTGGATGGGTGGGTGGGTTTGCATAGATCACATTGTGGTAAAATCTGTGAATGCAATCAGAAAAGTAAAAATGCCAAAGTACTTTGTTTGGTTACTCTTGTTAGGGCTGGGTAGGGGTTAAGGTTGTCATAGTTAGTGTTTGCATTTTTCCCATGGAAATGAATGAGTGGTCCCCATAAGGATATGTTTACCCGACGTGTTTGTGTGTGTATTAGGGCTGTCACTATGATATATGTCAGTAATCATTGGAAGAATCTGCTGATTGATCAGATGATTAATCAAATAATCATTTATATCCCCACTCGGCTTCTTAAAGAATCCATGGATTTCTGGTGAGACCGATTAAGTGGCATAATGAATGTGCTCCTGTCCTCAGGCAATGTGCCTGACCAATTTAAAGTAGCAGTAATCAGACCACTACTGAAGAAGTTTGGATCAAGTCTGGATCCACAGGAGCTCAGCAATTACAGACTTGTACCTAACATACCGTTTTTGTTCAAAATTCTGAAGAAGATAGTCTCTGCTCTACTTCAATCATATTTGGAGACAAACAACGTACTGGATATTCAATTCAGCTCAATTTAGTTTAGTTCAGTTCAGTTCAATTTAACTTTATTTTTATAGCACATTCTTACAACATTACATTGTCTCAAAGCGCTTTATATTACCCCCACCACTCCAGTCATCAAGCCAGAAGCGACAGAGGCAAGGAAAAACTCCCCAGAAAGAAGAAACCTTGAGAGGCACCAGACTCAAAGGGGGAGGAAATCAAATGAAGAAGATGGCAAAATTCTAATTTACACTGTCCAAAGATTTGTGTCTCAATGGCAGGCAGGTGATGGTGCTGCTTCAGATGGCAGGACGAACAGTGGTCCGGCAGCAGGGCATACAGGAGAGACGTCATGGGCAGAAGGGCGGGCTGGCGGGCTGGAAGGATGGCACCGCAGGCAGTGGGGTAGGCAGAATATCTTGTTTTTTTGGGTCTCCAGGCAGCACATCCCAGGAGGGGTGGGAGGAATAAAAAGTGCATTAGCCAAAGCAGGGGAGACTAGAGGCAGTATAAACAGGTGAGTGCAGAATGTAAGCTATGGCAGTATAAACAGGAAGGAGACGCAAGTGGGGACGCAGGCAGGGAGAGTCCCTGAAATGTCCGCACTCCAATTCCACAAGGGAGTGTGAAGCTGGAGTGACAGCACTGACAGTTCAGTCCATCCAAAGCCAATGGCACTGATCCACACTCAGATCTACACCTCACACTCTAGGCCTAAATGGGGGTGAGTGGTTAACTAAAGCTGGAACTAGACTCCCAATTAGCTCGACTAAACAAGTGTGTGAGTGAGAGTGAGTCTGAATCTCACACATCCACTGGGAGACTATACCACAGCTGCAGAGCTCTGTAGGAGAACGTTCTGCATAGATTCTATTAGATTCTTGGTCTGTTTGCAGTGTAATAAATTCCTGTAACTTTTTACAGTAAATAGTAGATTCTAGTAGATTCTTCCACCCAAGACACAGCACTGAAACTGCTTTAACTGAAATTGTAAATGACATAATAATGGCAACTGATGCTGACAATTTGGACCCTAGTGCAGCCTTTGACACAGCTGACTATTTAACTCTATTACTCTGTTATTAAGAATTTGACGTTGGGTTGACGTTTGATTAATCGATATCAATATTTTCAAGTGTCAAATAACTGTACTCCTTCATCCCATGTCACCAGTCAAATGTCGAAAATCACAGGGATCAGTTCTTGGTCCTTCATTGTTTTCTCTGTAAATGCTGCCACTAAGTAACATAACATTGTTTTAACAAAGTAAACTTTGTGAAAACTTTGTATCACTAAATGCCCAGAAAACCCAGGTTCTGTTGTTTGGAGGCAAGACTGCGGATAGGAATTGTCACGGACCAGCCCAGGGGAAGCCCAGTGATGTCACGCAGGCACTCCCAATAACTACCACCACGCTTCCCAGGGAATCCCAGTTTGCAAGAACTGCCCGATGAGGGAACCCCCCTCTTGTCTATGTCTTAACTTGCTGGTGGATCTACCCGGCTGTGACCAAGAATCACTGCTTGGCTTTTCTACTTCTGCAAGTCTGGCTCACCTGCCGGACATCATATCTTCTTGGTTATCCCAGAGTTTGGGCATTTCCCTGGTGACTAGCCTAGCCTGCTGAGTGCCTACGCACATCACCTGACCTTCACCTGACCTTCACCTGACCTCTGACCACTTCCTTTGCCTCCTGATTTGGAATCTGTTTTGGATTAACCTGGCATTGTCCTGGACTGTCGACTCTGAATTTGTGTGCCCCAAATAACCCGGCTTTGGAAACCTGATTCTCCTTCCTCCTTCCTACCATGCATTTCCCTCACAAGGAATGCTACAATCTCCACACTCCACTCCAAGGGGCTGAACCTTTCCCTCAGCAGCTCAGCCTGTAACCTAAGTGTCATCTTAGATATAAACCTCACATTCAAATTGCATGTAGATGCAGTATCGAACATGTGCTTCCTACAGCTACGTAACATGGACAAACTATAATGATTCCTTACTACAGTATTTAAGACACTGATGCATACCTTTGTATACTGTAGGTTAGACTAATGTAATCCTTTGTTATCTGGGAGCACACAATGCACATAAAACACCTTGCAGCGTATTCAAAATGCAGCAGCTTGAATTGTTACCAGGAGCAGTAAATTTGAAAAATAAACCCTGCTCTTGGTTCCCTGCACAGGCTGTTAGGTTCAGGACTGACTTCAAGGTTCTCCACTACATCTTTGACTTAAGTTTCACCTGTGATCATACAGAAAGATCTGTCTTGCCTGTGGTCCTGCCGGCACCCTCCTCATCAGGCATCTCGGTTGCACCTCCAGCCCATCCCCATCCCTGACGTGCCTGTCTCCTCTGATCCGGGTCTGTCAGCACCTGTGGCTCCTTAGACCTTGTCTGCCTGTGGCAGTCTTCCTGGCCATTCCACCGGCTCCTGATCTCCCAGCCTCTCTGACGGCTCCTCAGTTCACGTTTGGACGTGCTTATGAATGATTCCTTGCCTTAGGTCTCTTTGAACGCAAGCAATATTTAAAAACTATGAAAGTCTGAAGTGCTCCAATTCAGAAATATTACGGTCATAAAATCCATTGCATTTTGGCTTTAATTTATGATCTAGGGGGTCTTTGTTAGACAAACACATAACCTTAGTAAACTGGGTAGGACTCTGCAATGACTACAGATAATGATTTTTTCATTACTGTAAAATAGATGTTCTGAAACACAGGAGAAAGGCACAAGAAGAGGAAAACTGGCATTTCAGTGCCACCTCTCATCTCCTGCTCCCGGCGAGTCCTTCTTTAACAGCTCCCACGGGCTAGTTGTAGTGGTTAAATAATGGGGAAAATACCAAAGGTAATATGTTGACAAGACTGGGAATTATACTAGACTAGCAGAAGTAGAGATGATTCGACAAGCTGGCTTTCATTTCTGGGATTTCTCACTTGACATTTCTCTTTGCATGGGGCTGTAATTAGAGCAATTCATAAATACCACAATACTTATTTCAGTCAAAGGGCATGTAGGCCCTGTCTGAAGGTAGCGTAGGAACAACAGTATATCGTAAAATGTCATGTGTATAAACAGAAAAAGTCTTCCTTCTATTCTTTCACATCATATTTAATATCGTATAATATCGTAAAAGCTCTTTGCAGTGTAATAAATTCCTGCAACTTTTTACAGTAAATAAAATGATGGTTTCATCATATCGGTCCATCCTGCCATTTTGGACTCTCGGCTGCCAGTGCGTTGCTCATGCATGATGATGCTCTGCAGATGATCACTGCAGCGAGGTCAGGGGAACAGAGGACAGTGATCACTGCAGCGAGGTCAGGGGAACAGAGGACAGTGATCACTGCAGCGAGGTCAGGGGAACAGAGGACAGTGATCACTGCAGCGAGGTCAGGGGAACAGAGGACAGTGATCACTGCAGCGAGGTCAGGGGAACAGAGGACAGTGATCACTGCAGCGAGGTCAGGGGAACAGAGGACAGTAATCTTATCAAACTGCAGCCAAGCTGAAGGCTTTGAGCAGCTGCCTTTTTTGCTTCCCCATTCCTCTATACTATTGCGTCTGTGACTAAGATGGCCGCCGCATATTCTCAGTTATGGCAGTGATTCACGGCACGTCTGCCAAATCTACAGAGCAGGCTGGTGCTGACTCCACTTGAAAAGCAATACGAATTGCTCTAGAGAGTGTGAAGCCATCAGATTTGAGCGGTTATGTGTTGCAAACCTGTGGATTATTAGCTTTTTCAGAGAGGAGGCCTTTAATCATTTTATCCTGCAGGGGACAGAGTTTGCAAGAGTTTGCAAATTACCTAGATATTGATGCAAATGCTGATATCTCTCTGGGGCTTTTATAGCAATGCAAGGAGCTAGCGAGATTTCAATCGCAGAATTCAGCTGTTCTGAAGCACTGGTGTGATAGCATCATTATGGGATTCCAAGAAACACAAACACAGCGACATATTTCATGGTTTATCTTTGAGGCAGCTAATACCAATAAGTCTTCTTTTTGAGTCAAATGCATTCTAATGTTGATTCATTTCTGTAATGTTGTGTCATTTTAATGTAATATCACCTTCAGATCTTTTGAAAAGGGAATGGAAAGGGAATGAAAATCAGGCAGGTTGTTACACTTCAGTATAACAATACTGTAACCTGAATTTTAACAAAACTAATTAATTTGTCTTGCATGTTGTCCAAATGCGAGGCTTGTTTTCCCTGTACTCCTCCACTCTAAAAACCAGGATGGTTTTAATCAGCAGTGTCTTATACTCCCCTGAAAAGTACTTGTACTTTGTTTATATATATACAGTACTGTATATATATAATTTCTGACTAAAGTGTGCGCTTATTTGTATACCTTCTGTCTCTCTGGATGATTTTGTGCGTAAATAAAAAATTCAATGTCTTATTTATCCACGATTTCTACACCTTTAGGTAAAAACCGGGATGAGTAATGAATGGATTAATGGACAGAAAGATGCAGATGCCATGTTTGCACATTCTACCTCTAAAAGACTAGATCACTGCTTAAAGGTAAGCAAAAATGCACCAGGGTCATAGTGATTTGCAGGGAACATTGTTCTTTCTGTAGACACCTCTGGTATCTTACTGTTTTTAAGGCAGCTTGAAATGATATCCTTAGGGGCAAATCAATGAAATCTGAGCTCAGGATTGCAGACTGATGGTTGGATATTCTTGCTTGTCATATCTCTACAGTTTATTTGCACATTTATTCTAACAGCATACAAATGATCAACATCTCTAAATTTTACCTGATAGGAACTAGTGTATTTAGATCAATTACATATTCATTCATCCATTCATTTTCTATATCATATCCACTCATTTTGCATAGAAGTGTGGGAGCCAAATGCATGAAAATCAGGAAATGGTCACAAGTTGCAACATGTTCAAACACTTTCCCACTCAGGATTTCTTCCATTGACCCACCAATACAGAAGACAAAGTGAGTGACAACATAAATAAGCTTTATTGAGAGATTTCATAACATACAGACAGAACAGTAGGTCTGCAGTGGCTAACTCAGCTCCACATCCCCTTCCAATAATGGGCTACTCTCAGCTGAAATCCCCCCCCAAGGCAAACTCTCATATATGCAAATATCTGCTTCTCATACTACACAGCAATCTTTACACTCACAAATAAGTCAAGGAAAAGTCAAGATTTTCTTAACTTATCACTGCAAGTACGACCAACTCCAGAGCTTCCTGCTCAGTCCAAAGTCCCACTGCACTGCCTTACTGAAAATAGCCCAAGGCCCACACCAGTACTGGCCGTGCCAGCTAAGAGACACTGACAGCGGCTTGGATGTTATGTCGTCACTTTATTATGCTCACAGTTAACTTTATTGCTATCGATCATAATATAGACCCATTATTGTCTCTTACGAATACTACAGTATGTACTCTAAACTGGAAAATCAATGGTGACAGTAAAGTAGGTTCTCTGCGTTAAATGTGCATTCATACTAGCATAGAAAAGTCTGACCATTGTACAGGTTGACTGTTGGCTGTGTTGATTTACTAACAATTTCAGGCATGTTTTTTTATGAACTGCCTGTCATTTCCTCACCTGTTGCTTCCTGGTGATTTACAGATGCACCCATGGGTTAATTGAACACGTTTTATAACATTACTATAATTACTTGGAGATGTAGGATTTCAGATATAATACAATTTTTAAAGAGGGGGAAATTGTTACTTTTAGAATGCAAATTCCAATTATGCAGCTCACCCCAAAAATTGAAAAAGATATATTTTAGTGGGGCTTTGGTGCTGTCTATCTATCTAGGTTGTTCTGCTGGGAGTTGCCTACTTTTGGAGATATTGGCACTCGAGTATAATGGGACAGAACGGCATTCATTCTGTGGCGATTAAAAATATTACAAAAAAACAGCAACTGTATTACTGCGTAGAAGGTCGCACTGAGGTGCTCGTGATTGTATCTTGTAATGTCTGGTTGGTGTGTGGAGTTCAGTAGTAGAAAATAGTTTCCATATTACACTGCTCACTACCAAGTCTGTGGATTATCTTGAGTAACTGGGTCATGATTTCTGGTAAGAGACATTGATGTTGAATTTTTCCAGTGTACTTTTTTGGCACGTTAATCACCACAGAATGCTATTCAGTCCCATTATATTCAACAGAAGATTTCCACCACCGATATCTCCAAAACTAGGCTGCTCCCAGCTGAATTCCCTAGATGGATACATAACACTAAGGCCCCTCTAAAATATATATATATATATTTATTTTTTTTCAGTCGGCTATGCCGCATTTTAAAGTAAACTGCCTCTTCAAGAAGTACTTCTTAAGTTAAGATCATAATTTTGAGATATCCCTGCCATGTTTTGGTCTGACTCCACAAAGGATTGTGGAATTCTTTCATGATCAGTTCTGTTTTGAGACCCTATGAGAAAAATTCAAGAAAAAAAAACAAAAACAACCGATTGTATTTTTGGTTTTGGCCAAAATATGCTGCAAATTTTTTCATGTCAGCAAATGGACCTCTTGACTCCTTGGAGCCACGTCCAGGTGTTTGTTTGGTCATGCCATCGCACTCTCTGTTCTGCCTACTCGTTTATCCTTGCAGCTGATTAAACTTAACCAGTTCCCCTTGTGCCCAATTGACCTCCGATCAGCTTGTACCCAGAACTCACTTGGTAAACCATTGCCACTCCTGCGTTTCCTTGGTAACCCCCAATGCATATTTTGCATGGTACCTGACATCAAAGCTCAGCATGGTCTTGCCACTACTTGGGTTACTGGCAAGGTTTACACCGTGTAAAATATCCCTGGTTGTTCTTAATCCATCGTGCTTGAAATAGAAATATGAATAGCAAGTAATGAATGGTCATAAACACATATATAAAAGCCATATTTCTCTATAGAGATGGTATCTGTCAATGTTTCTTTTCCCTACAGCCATTGTCACATTAGCAATGAATACATCATAACAATGGAAGAGTTTCAAAGCATTGCTTTGCGACGAATAAGTCTATCATGTATTCTTTCTTTGCTGGGAGTTCAAAGGCATTAATGCTTTTCCCTGTCCCACTTCTTCATTGTCTAGCTTTCACATCCATAAAGACTGACAGGACATACCATATTCAGAACAATTCTAATATTGCTTCTTAGAGATACATAAGTATTCTTAGATTTTACTCTTGACTTTTCTTTGTTGCAGCTCTGAGAAGTGCTGTCTATAACTTCTATGTCTTTACCACCAGCACTGAAGTTAGCTGCTGTTCCTGTGGTCATAAACTTTCTTTGCCTCATTTATCTGTAATTCCTTATTTTCTTTCCCATTACCTTTTCTTATGAGTCCCTTCAGATGTTTTTCATATCGTGCTGTCATCAACATATTGAAGGCTGCTGATATTGTTCACTAAACTTGAGACGCTGTAGTTCATGTATTTCTTTATGAGAGCATTGCACAATCAGCATAATCAAAGGCTTTTTTAAGGTCAATAAAGCAAATTTTGATGCTCCATGGTACACTGAAAATGGATTTTGTTTCTTCTCCTTTTCTGAATGAAGCTTGTATATCTCAGAATTTCATTATTATGTAGAGCTTTAATCTACATTGAATGATCTTTAGGATTATGCTAAAAATGTGTTAATAGTTCGGTGCACACTTTGATTTCTCTTTAGATGTCACCTCACAGCCTTATTTTTTTGGCAGTGACCTCAGGAGTAATTATATTTGACCTTTTGATGACTTAGCTATAAAGGTCTTCTGTGTATTCCTTCCATTGTTTCTTGGTCTTGATTTATGAGTTACTATTTGGCCGTTTGTTACGTGCGGGTCTAGAGTAGGGGAGTAGACAGGGAATGGGGAGGGAGAAAGGAGAAGGGGATGGAAAAAGAACTGACCGGCAGTATAGTTATAGTTAAGATCGGATATATTTTGAGTATCTTTTGATATAGTGAGATGAAACGCCAGGGTGAACTTCAGGAGTGGAAAAGGGCAAAATAACAAACAAAACTACCTACCTGGGCACCAGCTTCCCAAAACAAAAAGAAACGAAAACAAAAGACAGTCGCTACCCTCACTCCCTCACAAATCAGAGACAAACGACTCACATGCAGAAAAGAATGGGCAGCCACTCTCTACAACCCTTACACTGAAATATATACACAGGTTATTTACAAAAAATACACAGGACAACCGAGTCCAAAACGAAATCCAAAAAGGGTCTTTCAACATACCCGCTTATGGCTGTGACCTTTTTTTTATCTTCAAGTTTTCAGAATTTATTATTTTTTTTAAAGCCCTTTTGGTGATTTTGGTCTTGCTTGCTATTTCTGCACCTTCTATCATCCCTCTTTTTTTTAGCTCTTTAATGTTGACCAATCTTTTCCCTTATTCCAATTGGATGACTCATATTTTGTTCACAGTTCCTCTGATTCTATATGGAATTCATCCAGCATCTCAAATTGAGATATATTTTTCGTGAAGGCAATGGGTCACTTCTTGTAAGCATATTGCCATGCTGTTAATGTGTGTGTGTTTTTTTTTCTTTTGCTGCACTTGTAGCCGGCACATAAATAGGTCTTGAGCTGTTCTACAATCTGCCCAAGATCACATCTTTGCAATTTAAATTGAATTCTTCTGTCATTTGGTAAGGAGAACGTCTATTTCATTTCTGTTTGAACACGATGCTTTGGCGACTTGAAGTATGTACTGCCAACAAAGAAGATTTTTGGATGTGGAGAAATTGCTGTCTAGATAAATTTGATAAATTTTCCATTCTGGTCAACTGTATGTCCAATCTTCTCATTTGTGAAATTGGAATTCTAATACCCAGTCACCAGGAATATGTATTGTTGATTTTAACCTGAACCAGTTTATAAAAATTGTCATTCTTTCTTCATCCACATCCTTTGTTGGGGAATAAAGCCGTAAAGCTTCCATATTTGCACCCAATCACCTATACAAGAAGTGGCATATATTCCTCTCGAAGCCCTCAACAGCGGTCAGTGGGACGTCGTAAACCAGTAATGGCCAGAGGAGTCGTGACAGAATGCCATACTGGTAAATCCAAGCTTTAAACTTTCCTGGCAAACCTGACTTGTCCCCCACTACAAACCAGGTTCCCAACTCTCTGCCAGTTTCTTCAAGTAGAGATGTGTCCCTGAGTGTGCTGTTGAAAACCTTTCCCAGTGTAGTACAATGAGTTAGTTGAAGTAAAGTAAGTAAAATTTACTTTGTTCAACTATTGGTGAAACTAAAGTTTAGTTTAGATCCTTAAATTAAATCATTAAAAATATTTGTGCAAACATGCTGGGAAATTTCCATTGTTACTATAGGCAGGGGCGCCGTAAGGGTGAGGAAAGCTAGGACGATTCCAAGGGCCCCTGAGTGACAGGGGCCCTAAAAAATTAGTAAAATAACTGGATTGGTTTGGACTGGGGGGCCGAATATGATATGCTTTCATGGGGCCTAAAATCTCTAGCAACGCCCCTGACTATAGGTATAGAATTATTTTACTATTTTTTTAATTAAAATGATGCCCTTTTCACCCACACCATTTAAACATATTTACTTTTTTCATCTAACTGTTCTATGAATAGCAGCAATTATAGTATAGAATTATTTACATTTAATAACTACCTATCAGTAGTTCAGATAGACGCTACCTATCAATTTATAAATTTCTTTCACCCAAGGACATACTGGCTAAAGTATCAATTTGTTAAATCTGATGTGATGCAGATAGTCAGTAATTTATTTATGATTTGAAGGCTAATTACAGTAATAGGGGACTGCATTTAAATCTGGGATTTATTTATATATTTAAAAAACAGAAGTGATACATGTTCTAGAATATTTCGGGCAGTTTTATGGCATTAAGTATAAGTCTAAACTGTTATAAATGAAGGTAGCTTTACCCAAAAGTGGATTTTTTTTTTCAGCAAATAAAAAAACAAACAAACAAATAACCTGTGTTTGGGTCATTGTGTGTAGAGTCTTTATGTTTCACTTATTATTTTTTGTTTTCTCTAACAGTAAAAATATCATTAGGTGAACTTGTGTCACTAACTTGTGTTTAAAGTGAGCTTGTCCCCTGCAATAAATTGGCATCTTCTCCAGGTGTAATCTGTGCTCAAAACCCAGTATTTTCCTTATCTGGTTTTTCTAAAGGTAAATTAATGCAGAGCAGCACAATAGGTCATTGGGTAGTTCTATTGCCATGCACATAAAGTTTGCCTCTGCTCTGTTTGTGTGTGTGTGTGTGTGTGTGTGTGTGTTTGGATTAGGCCTATGTTACATTGTGGGGACCAAATGTCCCCCACAATGTAATAAAAACCTGTTTTTTATTTTTCACTGCCTGTCTAAAACACAACATGGTCTAGAAGTCATATAGCACTGATAAGACAGAAATGACATGTTTGCTCAGCAGGTAGTGTCTTACTCTTCCAGGATTCCAAAATTCTTCAAACACACACAATTGATTTTCCTCTCACAATTCAGTGCATCTCAATACAATCAAATTGTACATATAATCTCTCAACCAATAACATACTTCTGTTACTTAGTGGCTATAAATACAATAATTAAATTAAATTGGAATTAAATTGAAATCTTTGATTTTGTAGTATCTTACAGTGAATGATATTACACCTCCATGTGGCCCATACTGGAATTCCTGCGGCAATTTCTGTAACAATGTGTATTCCCGCATCACTTACAGTATATTTATAAAATGCGCACACCATTAAAACACACATAATCACACAGAAACCATTTATCAATACCAAAACCCCAGCACCCCATCCTCCATCGAAGACCCTGCTCAGAAAAGCAGTTGGAAGATGAATGAATTGATATAAATATGCATTTGAATTTTTAAAATATGAAATACATGCCAAAATGCATTTAATAAAATTCATTGACCTGATTTATAAATTTCATCATGAATAGTAATGCAGACTAAAAGCTACCCTGTTTTGAGATAATATACTTTCATTGACAACTCATATGGGAATAACAAATAGTGATTAAGCTAGATAATTTTATGTAGCAATTAACTTGGTGATTGCATGGTGATTGATGAGACTACATGCTCTTGTTTTCCTAATGGCATGTAACAACAGAAGTGAGAGCAAAGAAACATTATTTATAGGTACAGTACTGCTTAAAATTGCTGCAATCCAATTGATTACAGACCTGTCATTATGAAAAAAAGAATCGATTGTAGCATTTAAGCTCACCTGCGTCCTTGAAAGTACAGGGCCATCTAAGTAACTCTGGTAATTTAACATGAAAGAGTCTATGTATCTAAATCAACTTTCCCTTTTTTTGAGTGAGGGATTTAACTTCCCTGACTTATAAAGCGAACAGATTCATTTATATTTCGAGAGTCGTTAACATTGTGACTGATATTCGTGTGACAATAAAATTTCACTGTCAATTATCAAAGACCAACTGCACACTCAGTTGGCATTTGATGGATTGTTATTTTTATTATTAGTACATTAACAGTGACTGGCAACATAGAAACTTTGGAATTCATCATCTTGTCTTGTGTAATAAAAATTGATCCTCTGACATTTTAATTTTCAGTTCACCTTTAGCTAGCCCACTGAAAATTAGTTGTGAGAATGAATTTGGGTGGATAGTTTTTCATAAAAGTAAAATTCAGACTGATTTTCCAAAATTTCAGTAAAAATATGAATATTAATGATATTTGGGTAGAGAAAAAAGTGGAGCGTGACTCAATTTATCATTGCATTTGCATCCTCTGGATTTAGTTTAAGTTATGACCAATCAACTTTGCAAAATTATACAATAATAGGTAACAATTTGATGAGGCACAAATACTTAATAACTCAGTTACTACTGAAGTAAGCCTACAAATCATGAACATAGTTGCTTGAGATGCCTCATGATTGATTGATGAACATATCAGTATTTCACTTGTATCATTCATTACTTGTTCCTTCAGTAGTTCCTTCAGTAGTTCCCAAAGATTTACAGAAGTAACAGATATAGCAACAAATATAGTAACTGCTTGAGATAAAACGTGTCAAAATTCATTCATGATTGACTAATGATTAATGAATTAACATGACATCAGTATGTAACTATGACTTAGTGTGTGGTTAAATAATACATAAGTAATAGCATAATATTATAGTATTTGTGCCCCCTCAAGTAAAGTGTTACCCAATAATATATAATGTAAGTTTATATGAAGGTAGAATAAAAATCCTATGAGTATCAGAACATATTATTCTACTGATAGATGCATTTGTTTAAAAATCGTTACTCTCTGTACTGGTTGCCAATGAAATTTGAAATCCGTCAGAAACTCCATCCATTATGACAGCAACCTACACATACATGTAAACTTATAATCAAGTTGCTGCACATAAATATATGTGTGTATTTCTGGATTCTCAATTTTATCAGTGTAATTCTCATTTCTTTGCCTTGTAGTGTTATTCTTTAATAGTTTTGTATTGCTGTCAAATGTTTGTCTACTGATTTATATATTACTTTTATTTGTAGATTGATTTATTACAGTCTCACCTACCTGACTCCTCACTTACAATAAAACTTAAATTAGTGTCTGTGGAAAAACAGGACTATTTGGACCATAAGATTAGCATACCGCTATTGTTTCACCTTTTTTAAATTAGTACTTCACTGCCCTCTGAGTCTCATTACTGTAAGTGAGGACAAAAACAGGATAATCATCTTTCTCCTGAGGAGTAACAGCAAACCAGGTCATTTTTTAGAAGTAGACCATCATTTTCTTTGCAGGAGTGCTTGCAAATAGAAGACATGCTGTGTAACCACAGTTTTGAGGGTTCTGAATGATCTTTTTTTCTCATTTTTTATTGGTAATTTGGACCTACATTATCTGGCACTGTTTCGGCATGTTCACTTCTGTGTTCTTTTATGACATTCATTTATTTAACGACACTCTTCTTTTTAATAGTGCTCGACTGAAATTTTGCACTCAATACTAATTTTTGAGGAGCTACAAAGTCTGATAATTGATCATATCAGCCAATATCATTTATATGGTCAAAAGCTGAACAGACTTTACAGGTTTAAGTTAAATGGGATTTTACTAACTGATGTTCATCCATTCATTCATCCTCTGCTTTACCATAGTCATAGCATCTGGATAATAAATGATATGGTTATGATAAGAGCAAAAATAGTAAAAATAGGGTATGAGTTATAGTTATAGATACTGTATAAAATGAGCTAACCTATAACATCCATCCATCCATTCATTTTCCCACACGCCTATCCTACTGGGTCGCAGGGGGTACAGAGCCTATCCTGGAACCAATGGGCACAAGGCAGGGAACAACCCTGGACAGGGGGCCAGCCCATCGCAGGGCACACTCACACACCATTCACTCACACAAGCACACCTATGGGCAATTTAGTAATGCCAATTAGCCTCAGCATGTCTTTGGTCTATGGAGGGAAACCGGAGTACCCGGAGGAAACCCCACGACGACACGGGGAGAACATGCAAACTCCACACACATGTAACCCAGGGCGGTTACATGTGTATAACCCTTGTTATTGTCATCACAGTTTAAAATAAACATGTCAATGCTAAGACACTGGAATTGTAACTTTAGCTGTTGTGATGAAGAGAAATTTTATATCATACTGCTAATTTGAAAATCTGCAATAAACGATGCCAAGGTTGTGGGTTCAATTCCCTGGGTGCAGACATAAATTGTAACCCTTCCCTCTACTGTAAGTTGCTTGGGAGGAAATTGTAAGTTAAATAGATAAATGTAATGCATGTAAACACCTGCTGCATTACCTGCTGTATAGTAAGCACTTCAACTGCAATATACACTGATCTTCCATAACATTAAAACCACTGACAGGTGAAGCGAATTATCTCATTGCAATGACATTGGTCCCATTATATATTAGGCAAGTAACCAGTCAGTTCTTGAAGTTGATGTGTTGGAAGCAGGAAAGCGTAAGGATCTGAGCAGCATCTTAAGGATCAAATTCCTCAAGATCTCAGTCTGACTAAGCATCTGTGGGATGTGCTGGACAAACAAGTCCGATCCATGAAGGCCCCACCACGCAATTTAAAGGACTCAAAGGATCTGCTGCTAAAGTCTTGCACAGGACAACATCAGAGGTCTTGTGAACTCCATGCCTCGATGGTATAGAGCTGTTTTAGTGGAGGGGGACCAATATTAGGCAGGTGGTTTTAATATTAAGGCTGATCAGTACAGTGTTCTATGTATTTTTACTTGAGCTTTACATACTTCAGAAGAGTACAATTCGGTCAAATGCAACTGAGAGACAATACCGCTAGAAGGCATGGAACCATGATGAGGATGTAAAATATCGTAGCCATTAAATTTCCTTGATAGACTCTGTATATCTTGCGTTTTTTTATCTATTCTAGAATTCCTAACACAACGAATGGATGGTACATTTGAGTGTTGCTAAAATATAATTTTGTGATAGAATTGTCTGATTCTTGACAGGAATGCTTGTCCATTTCTTCCCAAATGATCTCTTCTACTCTGGCACGGTATCCCCAGGGGGCGGGACTGCCTCCCCCAGTGTAGGTAGAAGCCTTTACTGGGTAGAAGGTCAGGGAGAGAGGGAAAAAAAAAAGGCAAGCAAGTTGCGTATGTGCTCTCTGCCCTCAAAAATAGACATGGCGCAGGATGGCGGCTGACCAACCTACCAGCACCACAGGAAGCATGTCTGACAGTTTGGGGGAAAGGCTGCTTCCCCCTGAACTGGTGTCCAGAATCCCTTTGTCACCACAATTGGTATAGATACCCCTGTATTCCCTGAATAAATCTCACCCCTCCAGGGGTACTTGCTTGCACCCACGTCTCCTGTGCCTGTTCGCCTGCCACACAAGTGATGTACTGTGATATTTTTGAGGCTGGATCGTAGCCTTCTTCCCCTGCATGGTCATGCTGTTGTTCTTTTAGAAGTTTTGACAAGATGGATCACTGAACTTTCTTATTTACATTCAAAAAAATCTTTGGATGCCCTGGTAGTGTTCATACCAAAAGGTGCACTTGCACTGTATTTCATTTGGTTTTACACAAGAGGAGTAATTCAGTACAAGATGTTTGACCTCTCTTATGCCCTGTTAATCTAGAGCAAATAATTATATGATAATCCATTCCAGGGGCAGAATTACTACCATGGAGCCCCCAGACTGACATGGGTAGGGCCCCCCCAAGTGGATCATTCAAGCTATTTTTTGTTGCCAAAGAGAAACAAGAGGGGATTAAAAACAGTGCAACACCTACTAATCCAAATGCGGGGGGAGCGGTAAAAGTTACCTATCAGGGTGGGGTTAGAGGGCTGTTGGTAAAATTGAGCGATCGTGGGGAGGGAGGTTTCAGTGGGTCATTCTGTCAAATTTAATAAGTGTAACCCTTCCTTCTATTGCCATGGCCGTAGTTGTAGCCAGGACAGCTTAAGCTTCACTCTGCCCCCTACGGCTGTCAGTCGGGAACTTTTCTGTACTTTTTCCTGTTCTCTCCGTATCTGTTCACAATTTGTCCACCACTCTAGCAGGATCGCATCACAGACACGGGAGACGTAACGTCAGGCCTGCACCTTTGTGCTGTTTTCTTCTTCTGTCAGGCTACTTTGTGCCACGTTCACTTGGCGCTACCACAACTGGTACCACCAGACGCAGGTGTGAAAAGGAAGCTGGAAAATTTTAAGGTGCAAAGTCCATTCCAACCGGGATAGAGGGTAACTTTGTCTATCCTGAAAACTGCCGCTGAAAATGCAGATGATAGACATGTTGCTATTACCTTACATATTACCCTAGTTCTTGGGGGTTCATAGTGTGAGGTTCTATGAATGTGTGTCCTGCAGTGTAATGGCATCTCACCCAGGCTGTTCCCCTGCCTCGTACCCTGTGCCGTCTGGGACCTCCAGGTTCTCTGCAACTCAATAGGCTACTAAGTAGATGGATGGATGCCATTTGGTAATTTTCCTTCCTTATAAAAACAGCTGTAAAAGATATAAAAACAGTAATAAAAACTGTTGCTGTAATAAAATTACTCAGCTTCAAAACCTCAATGAATGTAACTATTGTAGAAAACATCCAGGTTAAACGTTCCTCAAGCGCTGTAATAAAAGATTAAATAATTACAATAAAACGACCATGACTCTCACTAGGAAAACCGTTGGGGAAATGATGATAACTTTAAGCAAATTATCCAATCTTTAGGTTACCGATAATTTCCAATATCTTGTGATTCCGATGTAATGGGCAATTGTGAACTTTCCTTTGCTGACAATATTGACAAAAAATAAATCTATTAATGCTTCGCTTCCATTACAGAAATATGTATAAAATGCGAAAACAACACCGTTAGATTGAGAAAACAGGACTGGGAATTCAGCTGTCCATATGGGTGCTGAAATGCATTCGGTGACGTGACAGTCTTACTCAAACAATCAATGGATATTTCTGATTCATACCATCACAAGAAATATCCTTTAATTGTAAGAATAAGAACATCGCGTTTCCTCGTCTTCTAGCACAGTCTTCTGTCAGATGTCCAGGATGTGGAGTAACGCAAGGTACATTTATGGCAATCCTTTTTCATGGATAGATTCAGCAGACTTTAGTCAAGTGTCCTTTAAACTTCGTCTTACGTGTTATTTCGGTAACAACAACGCATCACGCCCCCTTCTGAAATGATCAGACCTGAAACATTCTCACGATTCAATGCAGTTTAACCACAAATGGTCATAAACATTGTTTTGGTATTTAGACAGTGAAACACCGGTTTTTTTAGCAACTGCATAGATACTCCTTTTAAATATAAAAGGCAATGCACAAATTACTTACGAAGTGCTCCTCCTTTGCAATACGGGAAGGCGTTACATCATATCTGTACAACTCTCATTAATCAAAGGAGCCTTTACAAGCATTACGCAACACGCGTACAATATAAGTATACTCCATCTTCATTTTAATCGATCTATCTTCATTTAAATCAAATAATGTATAGCAAATCAAATTTGTTAATTAATAAATAATTCCCGACAGAATAAAAAAGCAGTATTCTTCTTAATAACCTTTCTTACTCTTTCTTGTAGGCTATCTAAGATCACGAGAATTTCTTACACTCCATTGCATTTATTAATAACCCTCATATCGTGAGAGAACTCAGAAAGTAATTTATATCCATCTGTTTTCAACGACAATTCCCCCCCCCCCCCCCCCCCCCGATGTACCTACAATCTACCTAGATCTTCCTACAAGTAGCACTCTGGACAGTCATTCCAACTGCTGACAGATTTGTAACTGCAGTTACCTGTAACTTAGTATGATGATTTAATATCCCAGAAAAGCCACATTTACCATCCCCTGCAACTCAAACATGTATTGGAACGAGTATATAACATACTTGCAAATCTGTTTCACCAGCGAATTCGACTGTTTTAGGCTGTTTTCCAGTCAGTAAATAATGTATTTTCTATCTCTTTTCTGTCGACCCAGCATCCGGATAACATACTAACGCAGTCTGCCCTTGTCCCTCTATCTCTGCTTTTTTGAGCAGATTTTTATTTCATTTCTGCCCTGCTTCTCCGGACCGCTAAATGGTGCCGAAAGTCGCTGCAGTCACGTGGTTAGGGAGAGCGAGCTCGCGGGCAGGCTGGCGCGTGGGGGTGACCCTCCTTCCGCAGTTCGCAGCTTCTAATGTCTCAGTCAGTGCGATCGCCCGAAAGAGCAAGAGCACTGGATCCACAAAACAGCCTCTAAGGGATTTACCTGCCTCCATCCATCCACCCTGCATTCCTTCTGCACTTTGAACGCGTTTTTGCCTCAGATTCGTTGTTGCTCCGTTTTAAACAAATACTTGTTGTTGGGTTTACTTTATACACAAAATATTGCTGCTGTAATAAATTATTTACACTTTTTGGACTGTATTGGGGTTACTGGACGCTAAAGACGCTTGGATGAGCTGCTTTGGTAAAAATCGGAGATGGAATTGCTGCTAACCTGCCTTTTCCTTTGGATATTGCAGTCCAGTTCAGCACAAGCGGACTCCATCATTCACATTGGTAAGGAGCACCGCAAATCAAAGTAAACATGCGGCACTCGCAGTTTATATCTTATAAATCAGATAACACGTACTCATTACTAACCTATACACCTTTATGTGATTAAAAATAAGCTGATGTGACACAGAGGAATATACTGCAATTACGTCTATACATTTGTGTTTTCGTAGCTGCTTTGTAACCTAAGGCGATTCATAATTTAAGAAAAGCAAATTAAGTATTTTTTGGTTAAACATGTTAAATTTTTATTAGTGATCGTTAAAACGATATTCTTTTGCAAGTGTCTTCAAAAGTGCAGCTTCGATGGCCACAGCAAAAAAATATATTATAAGAGCCGGGAGGAGTTTACCTGTAGGATGAATTTGTAATTCTAGTCTCTACATATGGTGAAATAAATGAAAGCCAAGTGTATATTACGGTTAAGGGACCCGCCACCCCCACCACACATCACCACCTATAAGCTTGAACTTTGTATGGAACGTGAGCGAAATATTAATGAAGATGCTATATATAGCTCAAAAATAAACGAGTAAGGAAAATACTTCTTTCTCGCGATAGTTACATAATATCCATCACACATTCAAACAGGTTCTGATGGATTATCTGAGACAAATTCACGTTTTTCATCACTCGTGCTCAGTGTCTTAAATTGCACGGGCTGTAATGAGATGATGCCAGTGCATAAACCATTCACTGGAATGCTGGAAATATAAACTACCTGATCTTTATACCTTAAAAGTCAAACAGTTTTCTAATGAATAGTGATGAACAGAACTGGAAAGTTAACCAGAAGTTAATAGCATTACTGGGAAAACGTTGGAGGAGGATTATTACTCTAATTATGCATGTAATTAAGGATTACATTAAAATCGCGGAGAAGAAAAATGTTGCATGTTCAGATCATAGTCTTATTATGCTAGTTTTCAATATAACATGCAGATTTATTAATAAATAAATTAATAAATAAATAAGCAAACAAGCAAATACACAAAATCCCCACATAATCACCAACACGTACTTTGCAAAGGCCTTGTTCGAGTCCGCACTTTTATGTCAGCGTGAAAAACTGAGTTTTCCGTGTCTGGTTTTATATTTAGACCGCTAGCAATGATGATGGATTGGCATGAATCGGTGCTCTGCGTTGTATCGCATCAATAATGACTCCTAGCCTATAAAAATCCATTTTCAGTGTAATACGAGCGAGAAAAGGATACAGGAGCCAGGAGTAACCTAAAGGCTCCTTTCAAGAGAATTCACTGCCAAACAGATACATAATAATGAAATACTATGTTATTGTAAACTAGATGGTCAATGTTTTTATGCAATGGCAGAACAATCGCAGACATATAAAACCACAATATAACAAGGTCTGTAGTATTATATGTAGCAGTCATTAAAACAAACATTAAACGTAGTAGCGATCGTTGCATGACAGTCGTTGATCGTTGTCAAATTCTAATGGAAGTGAGTCCATTTAAAAAGATTATGGCGCTAAATTTCTCATCAGAGAATATTCTCCCTTAGACCAAGTTATTTTTTCGAAGCGTGCGTAATCAAAGCTAACAAATTAAACATAGAAAAACAAAAATCTATGAACTAGACTTCACCATCTGGCAGTATTGTTGAAGTGCCTTCAGTCTCCTGGTGAAATTACACATCGCTTGTACTGCAACAGCAATTAGTTTGCATTTAGTTGGATTTTGTATTTCGCATGCCTCAAAGAAACTTCCGACTACTATAACCGCATGAAGTACTAGTTGCAGTAAACACACTTAACATAAGGACTTAATCGTCACACAGATATAAAGAAAATAAACACACACTGTATATCCTGAAATATATAAACATGAGCTGCATAGCATTAGCACATTATATATATATATATATATATATATATATATATATATATATATATATATATATATATTATATTATATTTTGTACTGTAATTATATACTTTTTGTACTGGGGAGTGATCTTTCTTTGTAACCATCGCACAAACTTATGTACACATGACTTTCCAGTTTTTCATACACCTTGGATGTTTTTTTTTTTTAGTATGACTTAGCATAACTTCTATAATCTTGAAAGTTGTTGCAAAAATGTATTAATTGCCTACTAAAGGTTAACTTGAATTCAAGGTTTAAAGCAGCTGTAATTGCAGAAAGGAATAGCTTGGAATGGAAATGGAAATACGAGCTAACTGTTTCTCAGTGGGCTGTTTGACCAGCACCTGCAGCTTGCATGGCAGAGATGCAATGTGGCTTGGAGTCAGTTAGGGTCTGGAGCTGTTCTGCAGGAATCTGGCACCATTCTCCTGGGAGGAATTCCACCAGTTCAAGTAGATGGAGGCGGAAGCCGCTGTTGTAGGCACTTATCCAGACAAATGCACAAATGATCTATGGGAATGAGGTCTGCTGATTGGGAGGAGCGTGAAAGACGGATAGCTTTGTCCTCACGGCCCTCAAGCTCCCACTGACAACATGTACGGTGTGAATTGAGCCAATGTCACAATCCCAGGAGGGGAGGAAAACAACACCATGAAATGTAGATTATAATGAAAAAGGCACTGTTTTTTCTGCATTAACAAACTGGATAATTTAATCAGGATGTGGGTAGCCCATTCTGTTGTAAAACAATAAAAGTTGTATTTTTGGACCCTTGAGGGTAATGTATAGCATTACATAGATGAAATTTCAATCTAAATCGTTGGGAAAGTCTACTTATATTTGTTAAATATAAATATATTATTTTATATACAATTAACTGTGTAACTGTGTATTACTTGAAGCTGATTGTAATGTATAGCAATTTTTCAAATACTAGCACAGACTGGGATATACATTACTGGAGTGTTTTCCTTTCTATGAATTACACCAGGTATTATCCAGTTTCTGGTGCCAATATGGTGACTACAGCAAAGGCAACTTACAGTGACTCAAACACCACTGTCCTGCACCAAAGGCTGCAGCACTAACTGAATCTACAATGGCTATTGCCTCTTAGAAAGGCTATTACTATACATTATGGACCCTATGTGATAGGTACTTATATACATTTAAAAGTCAGGTATGAATGCAGTTCAGCGAATGTGATTCCAGACACATTTGTAACAAACAGAGTAGATGTTTTTAGCATGCCAGAAGGTATTCATTTTATGTGAACAAAAATTCTGTTTCAAATGATAACTGTAGCAAAAATTGCTCTTAATTCCGCCTACATTATTATAAATATGGTTTCTCTGACAGTTAAATCAGTAAGAAAAAAATACACTTCCAGATATAAACACAAAGTGAAATTTACTAATCTAATAATAAATCTAAATTGTTGTTAGAACCTAATATCACAATTACTCAAATAGATTAAGAATGTCACCACTAAGGCTGTGATGGGCAGTAAACGTGTTATAAGCAAATTTAAGGTAAATAAAAAAATGCATTTTAAACAAATAGCTGGTTAATTAAGTAATTGTTTACAATCATGTTATTTTTGGTGAATTGTACTGGATTAGTCGGAAATATACTGAATTTCTGCAGTTCATTGAAATGTTTTATGAGAAATCATAAGTTTTTATGTCTCCTTGATATCAAAACTATTGTACATTGTGTTTTTCTCAGCACACAATTCCTCTCATGCATTGCGTTTTTTAAAAAACATGAGGTGAGGCCTAGTAATTGGGTCGCTTGGCAACTGCGCATATGAAATATCTTATACAATCAATAAATGTAACAAACAACTCTTTAATTGTATTTATTTTTGTGTGTAGGGAGGATTTGGGGAATTGTACACCTGGAAAAAATGCAGACATTATACCATTGTTGTACACACATACACACACACACACACACGCACACATATAAAATTATTGTTTAGTGGTGATGTATTCCCTCTTTGTCTATGGAGGTAAACAAAAATACAATAATTATATGGATTAATATAGGCTAGTTATTTATCAGTCAGAGTTATATCTATGTTTGTTTTAGCAGTTGCTAAATTAAGTCTTTGAAAGTTTGCCCATCTCCAGTGCTCAACTCAACAAGCAAGCTAACTGCATATGATGCAGCCTTACTGCACTGCACACAGTCTTACTCTTTGTGACTCAATCCATCTCAGTGGGTTTGTTGTAGAAAGTATGTCCCTCCCAGTGTATGACCCCCTTTCACATACGAATCCCGTTAATTTTGCTCCCATTGCATTACGACACCATAACAGAAAACTAGTGATATATAAACAGGTTTCAGTGTATGTCTGAATGGGTAGGCCTATAACGGCGAGGAAAGAGATGCGTCGGTATCCCCACCTAACGAGTGTAAATGCCTGCTCTCTTTATCAGTCTTGGCTGTTTTTCTTTTCTTTGGAAAATGAGTAAAGCTCATTTCATTAGAGCTGTACACGAGCGTCTGCTAATATAAAATAGCCTAGTAGTGCTGTCAAGCAATTTAATTCTGTAAGGCGTGCACCGGTGATGGGATTCGGGCTTCCCGGGCGAGTTACCAAGGCGTTGGGTTTCGCTGTGGCGGGCTGCCATGGAGAACTGTTACCAGCGGAAACACTGTAGGCCTATGTATGTATGTTGCAAATGAGTTAAGAATCAGTTGGCAAGAAACCCAACCCATTTCCCAGTTAAAATCCCGTAAAATAATACTGTACCTTTAAGTAATGAAAACGGATGGATTTTGTTCAATAAATCAAAGAATTACTTATTTTAGGCTAGTCACATAAGGGAATTTGTAGTGAAATGCACCTTCACCATTTTACCACATAAGCACTATAGCTGTTTAAGTATCTTTCTTTCAATTGAGTGTAAAGAAAGACTGCTGCATATTTATGTGTCTGATTACAGTGTCTCATGATTTACAGTTATTCTGCAGACAGAAAATCACATTATTTGCTCCCATTGCTTAGAAGACCCTGAACACCAAACCAATATTGAAACCAATATTGTTCTTATACTTTGACACTATTAGAAATATCCTGGGGTGAGTTTCCAGAGGCCTTCTTAACGCTACGCCATTCGTAAGTTCTGTCTCTTAACACAGAACTTACGAACGACATAGCATTAAGAAGACTTCGGGAAACTCACCCCTGATTAATAACTGTCATTCCTGTTTTCAGATTTTCAATGGTAACTAAGAAACCCGATTTCCCAACAGGTGCCATATTTGAGGAGAACGCTGTGAGAGACGATGAAGTTTTTCAGCTGGCCATCTCGGACCTAAGTCTCAACGATGACATATTGCAGAGTGAAAAAATAACCCACTCCATAAAACTTATCGAGCCGAATAACCCATTTCAAGCCGTACAGGAAGGTAAGTGCAGCTTAGTCATTCTTAATCCATGATAAATACAAGCTTCAGCTGGTGTAGAAATGATTAGAAGCCACAAGACTATCCATAAGCTGCAGTGGTATTTGTTAATTATATTTGTTCTTGGTCAATATCACTTTTTAGGCTAACATCGTTTTATACTGAAAAGCAAAAGACAAATAATTAAGTGCATAAAAAGTAAAACTGTTCCAAACACACAATCCAATGTAGGTATTATAAGGTATTTATGTAAAAAAATGATAATAAAGAGAACAAAATTCTAAAAAAAGATATTATAAAGCAGGGGTCCCCAACTCCGGTCCTGGAGAGCTACTATCCAGTAGGTTTTCTATCTTTCCCGGCTTCTGATGAGCCGCACCTGCTCTCAGGTAAATACCAGGAACAGGTGTGGCTCATTAGAAGCCAAGTAGGATAGAAAACCTACTGTAGTATAAGGGGACCGTTGCAAACTCATATTATCCATGAGAGGGCAAATCTCTTAATGTGATGTTTTGCATCTCTTTGTATCTTTATTTTGGCACTCAGATATTTGCAATGTTTATTATAATGTATCTGAACATTTAAAATTGGATTTTCCTATAATTCATAAAACAAGACTATGCATTGGTGGTGATATTTTACTTTTAATTTTTAAAATTGAACTTTAGCAAGAATGACAATTACAGATTTTTAACTACAAGGTGAATGAATGAATGAATGATCATCACTGGATACTGATGAATTTAGATGGTAAGTTTTCCCATTTCATTCATACAGTGAGTTGCACTAGTGTTCTTTACCTTATTTTATCTATGCAATGTGTGATATTATATGCTGATTATAATACTGAATACTATGTAACACAATGGCGATACAAACAGTGACATGCTTTGGTCATGGCAATACCACTTTGGAAATATGGTTTACAGGTTTGCTCCATCATAAATATAGCTTCCGTCTTTTTTTGTCTGCTTCAGATTTTTGCTACCCAGTGCACTAAACCTTATGTCAGTTACATGCAGCTGATACATTGCTTTTTCCAGTGACCATGCAGTGATGTGATAGGAAGGTCATGTTGTGCAAAATGTTAGCTATCACACCGCTTATGAATCACATACTGTGAAATAGACAGTGGTTTAACCCCAGTTGGCTTGCTTTGCATACATTTTCACAGACATTTTATCTTTCTTGGGAATGAAAGTTTTTCTTTTGAAACTGCAGTAGGTCATGAACCCTACACAATGTAAAAGAAATAATTTAATCCATATTAATTTTAAGCAAGTACTTTTGGAGAGAATGATTTTATGAACAGCTTAACAGTGAAGTAAAATAACATTTGTTCTGTCTTGCATTGACACTTAATTAGTATATATTAAGCACTGCTAATCAGGTGTTCCTCTCCAAGGCTAGTATTATATTTAAAATGACTGTATTCATGATCAATTATGTATAACTAAAAAGCGGATGTCTATAACTGCTCACAGTGACCCTCCTTAAATCATCAGTCTTAGGTCTTGCTGCTCAGTGCATTAGCCATATTCGAATCAAGTCTCTTCGTCAGGATGATTTGAAGCCAAGGGGCAGGGGGTGTGCCCTGGACAGGATGCCAGTCCATTGTAGGTCCACGTTTGATTATAGAAATATTAATTAGCCTAATTGCATGTCATTGAACCGTGGGAAGAAACCTGCATGACACAGGGAAACATGCAAGCAATAGACGCTCACTCTATAACTGTATATCTATGCTCTCTGAGACTCCCCATGTCTCTCCCACAATTATCTATTTAGGCTATACAGTGTTTTATTATATTATAAAGACAAACATGATCCCTGTTTGGGCTGCTGTATTCAGATCCTGAAAAAATGAAATGTATTTCTGACCCTCCCCCACAAACACACACACACACACACACACACACACACACACACACACACAGCTATATCTTTGTGGAGACTATCCATTCATTTCAATGGGCATAACCCTAATCTCATGCCAACCTTAACCCCCACTATGCCCTGACCTTAACCATAAGTAACCAGACAATATACATGAATCTTGGCGTTTTTAGTTTCTGCATTGCATCACAGATTTTTTTAAAACTAAGGATACCCTTGTGGGGAAAGTAGAAATGTCCCCACACAGTCATAATATCAAGTTTCTATCACATTGCTTTGGATTTTTGGTCCTCACAATGTAATATCTACATGACCACACATCAGAACTGGACATTGGAGCAATGGAAGAAGGTTGTGCGAGGAATCCTATTTTCAGTTGCATCATGTGGACGGTTGGGTACGTGTTGAGTATCTGTGGGGTCCAATTTCCCAGCTACATAGACCCATATGCGGCAGTGCTCTATTAACCCTGTTCCCATGATCATCATCAAAATTATCTGTATCTATGGCTTTAAAGTAAACCTGTCCTGCGGTCAATGAATTCACTGCTGGCCGACATTTAACGAAGCGACTGAATTTGTGCCGGGACCCCAACAGAAATCCAGATACTTGCTGTCAACACCGAGGTTGACTGGAAGAATTGTTTGTAGCTGAAGCATTTATCTGTTTATCTCTCTGATCCGTTTATCTCTGTGTAGGTTGTTCAGCAAACATTGTCACTGATAAAATCAGAAAAAAGACATGGTTTGGAAAGGTGAATATTTTAGTAAAGGTAGACATTTCTTACGTTCTTTTGTGGCATGACTGCAAAATCCAATTCAGAAAACTAAACAGAATTGACTTGTTAGCTGTTCTTCACTTTATGCAAAGGAGTGATACAACCACACTTTAGTTTTGGAAAAAAAAAAAGGTATTGCATGCTTCTGTATTTAGTACTTAAAAATAGCTGGGGTACCTGTTTTAAGAAAATCTGAAAAAGCCCCAAACTATGACTTTCTGTGTTGCCCACTGACGCATAATTATGATTCCTTAATTCTCTCTAATTTCCATTACAAGTTAATCCAAACCCTTTTATAATTTCCAGCCAAACAGAATGTCTATAATGTAGTAGTATTTATGTTTACTTAGTTTTAATTTCCCCTGTTTATTGTCACGCTACAAATAGCATGTATAGTAGTTGATGAGAGGATAATGTGACAATTAGTGCTTTTAATTAGTGTTTTAATTAGAAAAAGACTGGATGGAGATAATAGCTGGGCTGACTAGTGTCCCTTCGTCACATCAGACCCTTCCGGCAAGGTGAGGGATTTGACGGGAGCATTTGGTTGTGAGTGGGGTGATGCTGTAAGTAATTTGTGGGGTTCGGTTACATGAGTCAACATTCACATTAAATCTTATGCAAAATTATAATTATTCTTCATGGATGCATGTTACATTTGGACCCAGAAAAAAAATATGGTAATTAGGAACTCTTTATTCATGTGTGACATATGCTTTTGAATGGGTGGGATGGCAGAAACGTGCTTAGTGCAGAGTTGGGGATTCAAATCGTACAACCCCATCGTGTGTGTGGAGTTTGCACATCCTTCATGTGTTGTGCACATTTCTCCTTGATGCGTTGTTATCCTGTGCCAGTCCAAAGACAGGTAGTTTGCGTAATTGACATCTCTAAATTGCCTATATTGTGTCTGTGCCAAGCACATACCTACCCCCTTGAAATTTTCTTTTGGGGGGGGGGGGTCCCCAGCTGGCCATATCTGCCAAGGGGACCCCATTTGATTCCGGACCTCCAACCAAATTTATTTCTGGTCACAGGCCTGGTGTGTGTGCAGTGATGGACTGGATGCCAGGGATAGGCTGCTGGTGACATTGACCAGGATAAATGGGTGGATGGATGGATGGATGGATATACTGCTGTAGTCTGACATGATGGAAAGCTTTTGTATTAAATACATCATTATGTCATTGGCTGCTCTGTTTCCCATCTGTAACCATGCCAAACAAGAGCAAGCTGAGCAGAAGCTTTGTTGGCAGAATCATTCAGATGAAATGGTTTAAGGGTGCTATGTATAATTTACTACTCGCCACCTGCACTCGTGGGTATCTATGATTCAGCTAAATGATAGGAAGGAAAAAGCAACTTCTGTCAGTATATAAAGAAATTGGATGAAAATAAGCATTTTCTTCTAGGGAATGTAGAATTTTAATGGAAATGCAAATTACTGTGTTGTCTCCCTGTACAACTAGAATGTAGCAACAAAAATAAAAATACCACAGGTGTAAAGTACAGATTAACATGTTTGGAACCACGACTGAATTGGTAAATTGACGGGAACAATGATTTCCTTGGGAGAGGAGTACGGGTTTGTTTTCTTTTGCGGTGAATCTCTCGGTAAGTTATGCTCCTATGTATGTATATGCAACGGAAGAGATGCTTTTACAAGTTCAAGGTGAATTTTAATGAAATGTGCTTTCTATGAGCATAACAGCTGTATGGAATATTAATCTGCAGAAAAGCTATGCATGTCTAGATAACAAGTGAGTTCAGTACCAGACATTCATTACGGACTAAATAACGGTTACAATTAAAACATTTATCAAGCTTCTGCTAAGTAAGATTTACATAATATATTAAAATCACAACACTTGAGGCAGATTCAGTTTAAAATATATATAAGCTTGTTTTGCTGGCCCCGCAATTGTAACCACGGAAAGGTGTTAGAAAATGGATGCATGGTTGGATTGACGATTTACAGATTTTTTTAGATAAATTTTGACCACTCTGATGAACAAAACTGACTTTATAAGCTGAGAAAAAGAGCACACTGGCAGTTGCTGCTACCTATGCTTTGTAGATATTCTTTTTGTGCAGTAGTCCCACTGTAGAAAGGACACATTTTTATAAAAGAACAGCCGTGGGAAATGTAGCACGACTGGTGAATTGTGAGTATTCTGTCGGTACTAACCCTTCCAGCTAAATGTAAGCGACCTAGCTGAATGTCTAACAGAGCTCCGTGGGGTGACCTGCCGCTCGGTGGGAAATAGCTCTCGCTCCCGCTCCCGGCTCCAGCTCTGTGCATCTGGAGTTTGCATGTTCTACCCGTGTTCTTCCAGTTTCTTGCCCCAGTCCAAAACATGCTTTTGAGGGAATATGTTTTTATGTACCTTGTGGAGTGGCATCCCATTCAAGCCGTCCCGATTCATGTCCTCTGCTTCACGGGACAGACTTCCTGCACAATTCTACTGGATAGGTGCTTAAACAAATGTGTCGATGGACAGGAAATCTAAGAGAATGACATCACTGATATTGGTGGTTATGTTTGCATTCTGCTCTATTAATGTAGGAAAGCTATTGTACTTGTGTTATTATGGAAACATAAACTAACCCTCCAAGGAATTGAAAGTTCAGTGCATCTCACTGTCTTCCTAACCACTGCCTGAAAGCTGTTGATATTGCTGTACATTGCTGCCCCCTGTAGTTGTATGGAAACACTGAAAATTTTACAAGATCAAGAAATCTTTGAAGGTTTTTGACTACTGCCTGGGAATAAATGGGATGCCAGGCAAACAGTGGAACTCCTGTCAGGTCTGATGTCAGGCTATGAACATATCACATAGAATCCAGAATGCTCCGTAATTATTCTCTAAATTATTTAAAATACATCGCCTGTGGAATGAATGTTCCAGAAAGATATTCAAAATGGTTTCTCACTTGACTGAAAATTTAACTACCCTGGAGGAGACTGCATAATACATATATTCGTGAATTATATATGTGTGTAATATACGTGATATCAACCAATAAAATGCAATTAAATAATAGTCACAGCGCAACTTTGAATAAACAATTGCAGTCACTATTTCTTCTTATAAAAAACAAAAGCCTGTCTATGAATGTGCCTTTGAAAACATCACTACAATTGCCACCAAGCCCTGCAAAAACATCATAAGCAATTTTTGCTACTGTGCCCTTTAAACAAGGCAACACATGATTATCATAATCCTGTTCTATTTGTCATCTTGGTTTTGTGTTCATTTACGTAGCTTATGTCTGCCCCAGCAAATTGTATATGATATATTTTTCTTTATAACAAAGCCAGAGTGGAAAGATGAGTAAATGGTTGATGTTTTAACACCCATTAACATTATTTCACATTGCAACATAGTAATTTAGATATAAAGGACAGAATGCTTATATTTACCTCCAGAGCACCTTAAGGGAGACTATGGGAATGTGGGGATTAGCAGGTGAAAACATAGGAATAACCTGTGAATGTGTGGGGGGGGGGGGTGTAGCAGCAGGTTGCTTTCCTGTCTGTTATTTAAGGAGGCTCCTGCCGTTGGTCTAAAGTCGAAATGCGGTTTTATTTTATGAATCGGTCCCATTCTTCCATTCTAGCATAGAAATATTCTGACGAAAGTTACACAACCGTTTATCCCGGGGGAAGGGTACCGAGAAGAATAAGAAGAGATGAAATGGCTCATTTTTAGCCACTAAGGCTAGATTTAACACCACGGCAGGGCTCTCCCGGTTGCCCTCATTCCCAAAAAAACAGTTCCCTAGCAACCTTTGTATCCAAAACTGGGAGAAAAGTGCTCCCACAAACATAATTTTCTCTTTCTTTTAGGAATCTGGTCAGCAGGATCAAGCAGGATTTCCAACAGCATCAAAACTAGTTTGCTAGTTTTTTAGACTAAACAACTAAATATATATATGCCGAAATACAAGTAGCTTGTCACGATGTGCTAGAAGAAGGACTCGAAGGCCGGCATTTAGCGTACAAAAGGGATTTATTGAACTGAACGGGAGCAAGGAAACAAACAAGACCGTGTGAGGTCAAAACGAGAAGGCGAGTACAGGGAAGGACACGGGCAGACAGGAGTGACGTCAGCGACCAGGCTGGGGCTAACGAGACAAAGCGGTACTTAAGTAAAAAGACTAACAAGGAGTAAGAAGCAAAGGAGTGGCTCATCAGAGCCACATTAGGGAAGATACAGGAGGGTCAGGCGGACGTCACACGCTGGACATGACAGTCCCTCTCCTGAAGTGTGCCCTCTGGGCATGGAGGACAAACAGGGGGGCAAGGGGGGCAAAGGAAGGGCGGGCACTCAGGGCCAGGGACAGACAGGGCACGGACTGGACAGGGCACGGGAGCATCAACAGGGTATGCAGGACAGACACCACAAGAGGACAGAGAGACAGAACCACTGGACAGGACCGGACAGGACCGAACACTGTAGACTGCAATGGAACTTAGTCATCCGGCTGCGAATCTTCTAGGTAGAACCAACTTGGCCTGGAGACCGTGGAGGCGGGCATCATAATCTATGACGCCCGACTCCGGACATAACATAGCTGATATTAAATAATAACATACTATTTTCAACTGATGTATGTTTCCCCATCTCTAACAATACATCACATGGTAGTAAATACTGTAAGACACAGAGAGAACCAGGTTATGTATTGTAATACTGTACGTAATGCATAGCCATTTATGTTGTTATCTTTTAGGTGTTGATATGCCAACCAAGTCTGCAGTGATAGATCATTGGTGTCGCCATCAGTTGTGTTTCCTTTTCACCAGTTTTGTTTACAAGGGGGAAAAGAAGGAATTTAAGACTTGGCATTGAAAAAACAGTCAGTCTTGAAAATGCACTCCACTGCACTGCAAAGGGGAAAAGAGATATATAAGAGTTATATTTTATTACTTGTTGTCACTGTGCAGCCTTGTTTCAGTTCAGTCCAAACATCACACATTGGTTAGAGTGGATTGTTTTCACCAGAGCAGTGGCTACGGCTTATTTTTTTGCTGCCATGAGTTAGCGATTATCTTCATTGAATAGGGTGTGTAAAATTGGAATATATGGACTTTTACAAACCCTGTTTTATGCTATGTAAATTACCTTTGGCTTCTGAAATTTATTAAAGCAATTTTATCTCTACTTATGCTGCAAATTGCATGATGAGTTATAGATAGCTACAGAAATTAAACAATAGAAAATATGGTTCATAAGAGCCAAAATGTACATATATTTTCATATGTTATTGGCTAGAAATCATTTTATGATGTCCAGATTACTATTAAAGTGTTTCAAAAATCTATTTTTGAATACAGCATTTCATGCTTTTATCAAAATCTGTAAATACGATGATTTGATTTACACTAATATGTCTATACATAACATATTTTTGTAATATATCAATTTGGATTTTTTTATCGGAAGCAATTATTTAATTTATCTTCTTTTAGAAGCTTATCAATATAATTTACATAACAGATTAATAGAATTCTCTAATCTGGAAACATGAGAATAGTTTCAGACAGGATAATTTTGTGGAAAAAAAATGTGGATTTGTCAATAACAATAAAGGAAATAAAGAATAAAGGTTCTGAGCAATGTCATTGGATACATAATGGGGCAGAGGTGAGTTGTTTCAACCAACCAATTGATTACTCTGTGACTGTGACTATACTCAACTGGGTGGTTGAAACAAAATCTTGGTCTTGGTCATTCTGAACTGTCCACCTCTGTCCATTATCTATGGGGCCAATGCACCACGTTATGCTCAGTGTAATGATTAATAGGGTTAGAGGGGAAGCTAAGCTGGTTAAAGTCCTGGACTGGATGGCCGACCTGGATTCACTGACATAACATTAATACTCATACAAAGGATGTTTGGGGCTTAGTAGAGGTGAGGAATGACAAAATTATGACTGCATTCACAACAACACAAGTGATTCAAAGAAAGGAATACCATTAATCAAATCTTGCTTGTTTTCATATGTCCATGCTATAAATGAATGTGGTCTGCTTGCATGAGCAAATTTGCATATTGTTGATATTGTATGTAGAATTAAATTAGACAAGTGTATTCTTAGTGCTGTTTTCTGCAAATACATTATTATGTGGGTGAGGACAACCAGGGCAATCAGAGATGGGGGCTGGCTGTTCAATTAGAATGGCAAATGATCTGATTCATTTTTAATTACTCTAGCACTCGGCCTCTGACTTTATCCAACAATAAGAAAGACAGCTTGTGCTTCATTCAGCAGAACTACATGTCAGAAACAATGATCTCTTTAGGATTCAGACTTTTCAGTTTTCACTGCCTCTGTCTGTCTGATAAAGATTTTTCAGTGTGACGCAAGACCAATGATTTACACCCTGTCAAATGAAAATGAATATTAGCATTATGCTAAATTAAACAAAATAATAGGAATTTAGGAAAGTCAGGTTTGGTTTAAGGGCTGGAATGGTGGAACTGTGGTACTGTTGCCTCAGACGTCTGCGACCAGAGTTTGGGATTCTGCTGTAGCTTCACATGTGTGGAGTTTGCATGCTCTCCCTGTGTCATCCTGGGCTTTTTGGTGATTTCCCCTCACAGTCGACAAACACGCTAAGGTGAATTGGAATTGCAAAATTTACTGTAGGTGTGAATGATTTGTGTGCCCTGCAATGGGTTGGTGCCTCAGTTTACGCTATTCCCTGCCTTGTGCCCATAGCCTCTGGGAAAAGCTCCAGACCTCTGCGACCCTCAGGACAAGTGGGTATAGGAAGTGGATGGAGTTTTCACTTGGTCTAAATAGGTTTTAACTGTCCCTTTTCTGGGTTGGAATTGATTGAGCTCTACCTACAGTGTTCTGTGAATACTTGCTCTGTGCCTTTGATTCTCCAGGTTATGTTTTGCTTAATGTTCTTTGCTGAGTCACTGCTCTGCTGTTTATATACTGAGTTTTGCTCTCCACTGCTATTACTGTGCTAAGCAGGCTTTAACCTTGTGGCGCTCACCCTCATCATAGCCACTAGGATAAAAATATACTTGTCTCTTCTGCTCACACATGTGCAAACAAATTTTATTATAGCTATTTTTAAATGCCAATTTATTAGGTACCCCTGCTTGCTAGTGCAGGTTGCAACCCGGGACCCCAACAAAAACTCACCCTGGGTGCCCAGACTGCTGGCATCTTACTGGGCACCTGTCCATGTTGGGGCCCCTTAAACTGTCAAGGGTTTCCACCCAATCTACGTCACCTTTGGCCTGCTCCTCCAACCATTTTCTTGTTCGAATCAGCATTACAACAGGTAAGATGCTTGATCTAATGGAGTCTTGGTGCCATACAGTACGTGGTGCTTTCAGCATCTCAGTAACAGTCACCCTACGGAGATGTTCATAAACTATATTGTCTACTAGGGATGTGAGTCTCCTTCACTGAGGCCAATGCGATACACATCTCCATGCATTGCCAACAGTCCAATACATTAAAGATACATGGAGCAACTACTAATGCAATATGATATGATTCAACCAAATTGCGATGCAGTGCGATTTGACACCATTTGATTCAACACATAATGCGACTCAACGTGATATGATGAAATGCAAAAGAATACGATGCTATACAAATCAACAGGACGCAGATGCAGAAACATTTTTGAGAGGGAGAGCAATCTAAATATGAAATTACTGGACAAAAATCATTGGTCACATTTCCAGATAATAAAGACATAGGGCCTGTACTAATAATTATATATTAAGAAATTGGATTTCAGAGATGCAAAGACATTACAAATGATACATCCAGAGTTCATCCCAAATTTTACCTGATGCACATTTTTTTAATTGGGGCAAATGCATTGTGAATTTTTATGCTGATGCACCGATGGAAATCAGTGAATCTTACCATCCCTATTGCCTACAATAGTTTACAGAGAATGTTACGCCGAATGAAAAACCTGACACTCTGGCGCAGTTCTGGAGCTCAAATCACCTTGTTAATGAGAGACGTTAGAGGAGAATGGCCAGGCTCATTGACGCTAGCAATTAGGTTCAAAGATAACAGCTCGGTACAACAGCAGGGGTTCAGAAAAGCTTCTCTGAATTGGTTGTGGAGGCAAAAGTAGGCCTTATGTGGCTACCAGCTAGGTATAACTAATGAAGTGCATATATACTGTACAGCTGCTAGTAGTTTACTGGTGGATTTTATAGTACATTATCAATATGAAGTATTCACTGCTGTTTAATATTTTATTTTTCAGCAGCCATCAACGACATCAAATATGAGTCCATGTTTAGGGTAGTTAGTGCAGCAGGAATTCTAACTGATGAAGTATCTGGCATATTTTGAGTGCAGAGGTACTCCACATTCATTCATTCATAAATGTATGCGGAATAAAGATGAGTGCCACTTACAATATCTCACTTACAATGAGTGCTAATCCTCTTCATCATAATTGTCAAACTCGATGCGTCTTCTCTCTGTCTATTTTGATATTTGTTTGTTCTTTTAAAGCATGCTTGAAATTTGAATGATATTACTGATTATTCAACAGAACATCTCGGTGCTGGATTCATAGTCTAACCAGTGTTTCCCAACCCAGTCCTCGGGGAACCCCGGACAGTCCACGTTTTTGCTTCCTCTCAGCTCTTAGCTCACCTGTACCAGGTATTTGGTGTTCCTGATTGGCTGGGAGCTGGGAGGGAGCAAAAACTTGGACTGTCTGGGGTTCCCCGAGGATGGGGTTGGAAAACACTGAGTTAAACAAACAAATATATAGCACATATACTGATCAGCCCGTAAGATCAAAACCACTGACAGGTGAGGTGAATAACATTGATTATCTCGTTACAATGGCACCTGTCAAGGGTGCCATTAAATATTTGGCAATTGAACAGTCAGTTTTTGAAGTTGATGTGTTAGAAGCAGGAAAGTTGGGCAATTGTAAAGATCTGGGCGAGTTTCACAGGGGCCAAACTGTGATGGCTAGACAGCTGTGTCAGAGCATCTCCAAAACAGCAGAACTACTGCGGTGTTCCTGGTGTGCAGTGGTCAGTACCTCCCCAAAGTGATCCATGGAAGGCCAATCGGTGAACCGGCAACGGGGTCATGGGTGCCCAAGGCTTATTGATGTGCGTGGGATTGAACGCTAACCTGCCTGGTCCGATCCCATGGGAGAGCTACTGTACTGTAGCACAAACTGCTGAAAAAAGATCTCCAACATGTTATTGATATCTTGTTATAAGGCTAGAAGCACGTCAGTTCTCAAAACTCTCCTCAGGGACACCTCAACAATTCCAGCAATTCGTTGAATTCCACCAACAGCTGATTTTATTAATTGACTTAATTATTCAAATAACTTGATGAGGCATTGATTAGCCAAGCATGGTACGCTAACAGTCGAGTCAACAAATATGTAGATGGTAACTGCAAATACTGGAATGACTTGAAATGACAAAGCCATTACACATCTGCAGAAATTTTACATCTGCATAATTTTACACTAACATAAACATGATTTAAAAATAATTTCCTTTTGCACAGTACTGTATGCCTACAGTATATGCTGTTACTGTATGCTAAGCAAGCGTAATGGATCACTGTAAATCGCAGCCTAATTTGCATTTGTGATATAATATTAAACTTAAATTTAGAACATAGATTTGCCCTCTTGGGACAAAACTGACTGTCAAAGTTTTTTTTTTTTTTTAAGTTGTTTATGAATCCATTGTGTATATATGACCCAGCTGTGTATGTTCCTCAGTGACGGATAGCCTGTGCATTCTGATGCACTCTGTCTCACAGGTGATGACACTTAAATCCCTGGCAGGAAAGGTCAAGCTGGAGAGGAAATACAAAGAACTATGCAACAGCAGATAGGCAGGTGTGGGGCGACGCACCGTAGCTTCTCACATCTTTACCCAGCCGCTACTTTCGTTTATTAATTGCGAATGCGCAATGCATGCTGATAGTTTCACATTTTCGGATATGACACGTTTTCATCTAAAAATGCATATCAGTCAACAAACTCCTGGGAGATACTGAGAGTTATTGCTGTGCTTTTGTTTGCTTTCCTCTGATTCCGCCACCGTATGCGGCATTCGCATTTCGTCAAGAGGACCATTATATGTATGGCGCTCATTACCATTCATATTGACTGGTTGTCCCCTGTGCCACATGCGTCATTGCACCTGATAAGTGAGATGTGCCTAAACTTGCTTATGAGTGGAGTGAAGCATGATTATGCTGATTTATAAACTGAAGGATTCTGGGAATGACAGTTCACGGACTGGATGAACACAGTTAGAATGATACCTGTGTCAGTGTTAATAATGTCACCTGCCAGAAAACTCATCACTCTCAGGTGTCTATCATAATCTACACTTTTTTATAGCATTTTTGGTATCAGGAGCTGAGAGGCTTTGCGTACCGCGGATTACTTGTTTGTCATCTTCTCACTTATGTTCCTCTTTCTCAGTCCTGCAACAGTTTGGCATATCCGATACTGCAGTGTTTTAATTTAAGTGGGATGCACTTTTTATCGCACTTATATAAAAAGTTAAGAGGAGATTTGTGTGAGGTGTCGCTGCTGCAAAGGAAAGATGAATTTTGTGTTTTAATTAGAAAAAAACAGCTGCTACAATTTGTACTGATTGTGCTCAGAAAAGGAGAGAAAAACAAAGCAAAACATTAATGAATAAATTGGTTTAAAATGGGGCTGTTTAAGGTCACAATATATATTTTTTCCCACGTGAATCTGACATTGAGATCAAATTGGGAATGATAATCTGTTTATAATTTAATTACATTTCGATCGTGAGGCTATCCTTTTAGTTAGTCTGTATTTTCATTAATTATTGGAGATTATCTTGTCCCCGGCCACAAGCAAGACACACAGCCATCCTGCATATTTGTTCCAATTAAGGCACACCATTTGCGTTATACAAATAATTTGATAGCTAACTCATAATGCTCACATTGTTCTTTTGTTTGAAAAGGTTGCTCCCAGACTGCATTGAATGAGTCCTTAGTGAAACTCCCAATTTTCCACTTGAAAAGAAGCAATCGATAGTAAAGCACATCATCTTTGCAGTCACTTTGCAGTGCTACAGTACCTACTGAGCCAGTGCACTGGCCCTACGTACAGTGAGTGTAGAAGTCCGCCAAACCCATTCAGAATTTAATCCTTTTGTTGAAGTACACATTGATAGTGAAAATGGTAATAATCATTTTCATTTACACACAGTAACCCATCACAGTCTAGTGAAGATACAATTTCAGAAGATTATGACAATTAAAATGACAAAAGTAAAACACCGAATTTGACACCTTACCTGATGAACAAAACAAGATAATTGGTTCCCACCTATGATTAATTGTAGTGGCTTTCATATGTTCTGCATTTACATTAAGTACTGGATAAAAAAATAATAGTTTATTGGAAGAGGCACAGCCTAGAAGTGCATTTTAAAGAAGTGTGGGTAGAAAGGTGCATGAGATATACTTTGAGATAAAGTCATGGAAACGCACAGATTAGGAGAAGGATGTAAAAAGATCTCAAGGGCTTTAATGATTTGCTGTTGTACAGTAAAGCTCAGCAAGGGGAAAGGCTAGGGAGTCTCCAAACCTTGTCTAGATTCAGCTGTTGGATGATAGAGCAAGATGAAGGCTGATGATACAGGCTTGCAAGAAACCAGTGGCAACTTTGAAGGAGCTGTAGATGTTCATGGGTATGACAAATCGCTGTGCTGGGAGGGAGCAAAAATGTGGACTGTCTGGTAGGAAGCTCAGGGGGAGGAAAAACATGGACCAACTGTGGGTCCCCAAGGACCGGATTGGGAAGCACTGCTCCACAATACCCAAAGTGCTCTAGAAATCTGCCCTTTATGGGAAGGTGGCAGGAGAGAAAAGAAGGTCATATACTGTAAAGTCTCGTCTACATTTTGCTAAAAGGGATCTTACAGATTGTATGACCAGGTGGCAAAAGGTGCTGTGGAAGTGTTACAACCCAAACAACACTATTCCCAGAATAAAGCAACATTCTGCTGTGGGGGTGTTTCTCTGCTGCAAGGACTCAGGATGTGAAAAATGGATGGTGCAAATTACTGACAGGTGCTTGAAGAAAACCTGCTGCCCTCAGCCAGGAAGTAGAAGATAGGAAGCCAGTTCACCTTTAAGCATAACAATGACCCAAAGCAGGTGTTCTGTGGCTAAAGGAAGGCCAGGTAACGTAGAGTAGGTCCTTCAAAGGTCACCAAGATCTTTGGCAGAGCTAGGATAAGAATTTCTCCCTTTAGATGTCCAAAGTTAATGGATATGTATCCAAACAGACTCAAGGCTGTAATTCAAGCAAAAGGTTTTTTCATTAAGTATTTACCCTAAGAGAGTGTTGTCTTATACTCCCTGATTATTCTTGTTTTTCATATTTTCTCTTATTTTTTTCCTTTTTTAGTTTTGTCAATGATTTGCGCGATTTGTAAATGAAGGTGATAAAAATATCATATTATTTGCTGTGGGCCAAAATGTTACTATTTTGAAAGGGGGTGGTGGCTTTCTATACTGACTATATATGTAAAGAGTAAATTAATATTCTCTAAGCGACTGATAATATTTTTGGTCGTAGATTATTATCCATCCATTCACCTTCCAGCCATTTTTCACAGGGAATCACAAGGTGCAAAGTGCACAGGGTAGAGGCGTGTACACACACACACACACACACACACACACACACACACACACGCGCGCCGTTGGACTGAAGGAGGAAAGTGGAATCCCTGGAGGAAAGCTGCATGACACAGAGATCATGCAAATTCAACACACACAGATCAGAGGTGGGATTTAAACCTGCAGCCTTGAAGGGCAAAGCAGTAGAGCACAATGAAGTGGCCTGGAGCTAATGATGACAGTAATCTGGATAGTCTAACCCTTCATCATTCAATCGTTGTCCAGTACAGGGCTGTACTAACAATTAGGTTCGTCATTTCCAGATATTTGAGTATTACTGATAGTAACAGTAGTAGTATGTTTGCCCCCCCATAGATTATAATATTCTTTCCCTTGTATGTGTTCTGCAATGATGACAACAATTGCTAATGTTTATTACTATAAACATATTTAATTTTAGTCATACTGCCAAGCAATGTAATTTCTTCGGAACATGACTCAGTCAAGATTTCACTGCACTATGTCCAACAACACTCTTGTTTTTCTCAGTTTATGACATTGCTGTCAAAACAGAAGGTGAATGTTTATGGACAAAAAGCTAAATCTAAAACCTGTTTGGCAAATGGGTCTAACATCAGAAGTCTGACAACCATTACACATGTGCTTAATAACCGAAAAGACTCACATTTTAAGGTATTAGTCTTCAACAAAATACATATTGCAAATTGTGATATTTAAAAAAAATGCACCAAGTAACAATTACTCACCTTTCCCCTCTGTCAGCTTCTCTGTGAGACGTCACTAACCAAATAGTTGGATTTTACCTGTGAATTCTGTGATTATGTCTAACATCATGACTGAAGCTCTTGTACTATTTACAACCAGGAAGGAATACTATTAGATTCTATTACAAATCTTACTAACACTTTACCTGACGGGCAGAAACATAGTATTATGGTATTAGTTATGTATTTATTAAGCACAAACTAAGTCATAGTTACATACTGATTTCATGATACGTCATCATTAATGAATTGTGACGTTTTATCTCAAGCAGTTACTATTTTTGCTACTATATCTATTAATTCTGTAAACCTTTGTAAACTACTAAAGGAGCTAGTGAAGGAACAACTGATGATTAACACAAGTGAAATACTGATCTCATGTTTGTTCATCATTAATGAATCGTGATGCATCTTTAATGTCAAGTAGCAACTAAATTCGTTCAGGATTTGTACTTCAGTAGTAACTGAGATATTTCTAAGTATTTACGGCCCATCAAGTAAAGTGTTACCTACCAAAATTTTAAAGCATAACACGTGTATATCAACATAAACAGTATTGTGTCATCTAATATCAAATTTTTCAACACATTTCAAGTAAACTGTGCAGCCCCCTGGTTGAGAATCACTGTTTTAGGACACAGGACCTTCTCTGCAGAACACGTAGCTGAATGAAGTGATCCAGTTTCAACAAAAGCTTTAAGACTGTGTATTTACATGAGCACATTACAGCATTTCTGTGTCAGCTCTATGATTTGCTAAACCGGTTTGTGTCCCGCTTCAATAACGTAGCCATTTTGTTAGTGCTAGCTACCATCAGTCTAGTTTCTGGCTCAGTGACCAATAGCATCAACTTCTGGGATCGGTGCAGCACTTCATGTGTTATAGGACACAAATTACTGTCCAAAACTGTCACACTGTTGTTAAAACAGCTGTTATTTCAAAAAAATGTTTTTTGTAATTTTAACTAGTTTTTTAAAGATGGAACTTAAAACACATTACAACATCATTTCCTTTAAATCTTTTCCATGTTCCCCACATAAGGTGTAACTAATGTTACAAATGGAATAAATTGATCTCTGTCACTATTGGTATAACACAATTATAGTTTTCGAAGCAATACACATTTTGTAATGGCCCTTTAAAGAAATTTAGGGGAGTTGCAGCCATATGCTTTCATTTTGTTCCACTCAGCCAAGTCACTGTTTTATTATGTTTTATATGGGCCATATGGTTCAAAAGCGGCCTGTCCAAGAAGCACTTGCACAGTGTGAGGACAATGGCAGAGTTGTACAAGGTAGTCAACCTGAGATGTACTGACCTCAGTAAAGATGCTTCTGCAAAAATGCATTGTCGTGTATTGTTGTTACATCCAAGGGACCTCTCTCTATTTGAAAGCATGAAAAGCCTTTTGGTTCTTAAGTAAATATAGACACTGGTATGTGTTGATTTTAACACATTTTTTTTTTAAATATGCTTATGCTCAACCTTTTTGGCAGCCATTTAAAGCAGATGGTTTTGTCTTAACATAATCTTTTAGGCAGTCGCGGAGAAATATCCTCTGACATTTATTTGGTGAAAGACCTTTTTTCATGCCAGCTTAGAAAAAAACAAGAAGAGGATGAAGAAGAAAAAGACATGTATCAAGTCATGCCTCATGTGAATGAATCAAATAAAAGCAAGTATCTTTTTGTTTCACAACATTTATATAACCTGTCAGGGCACAATGTGAGGGTACGAAAGATTTATTTTCCCCTCGCCAGATTGCTATAATGTAATGCAACCAGTAACCAAGGGAAATTAATGCCGTTCTGCTTTCTATATTAGGTTTCTGGCCGCCGTGCCTCAGTCGGGCTCATACATCTGCTCTGATTGCAATGTCAGACGTGTCTCCGATCACATGCTCTTTTATCTGAGAGCCACTACAGTTGGCCTTAAAACCAAGCCCAAGAGTTGTATAAAAAAGGCAGAGGTGCACAGATTCCCATTGTGTCATTCATAAGTATGTATTTTTGTGGGATTCGCTGAGATCTTTATACGTTTTTTTCGTAAAGAACTGATGCGCAAATGGTGGATCATGGATCTTATGACAGAAAATAACTCATGTAACTCAATCAGTCTGAACAGCTCACTTCAGTTGTACTGGAAACAGATTGTTTTCTCATGGTAGACCTGATGGAAAGACGCATTTGACTGACCACTTGACTTGATTCCTGTGTCACAAAACCTTCCATATTTGTGGGTCAAGATGAATTTTTTATAATGGAATTATAAAATACAGTATACTATATGGTCTGACCTATATCTGTGTGGAAATCTATGTGGTTTCACTTGTGAAGATTTTGATCAGTCTACACAAGTGAAATAATGTTTAAGCTTTGGTAAAACATTATATTAATTGCACCTTCATAATGCATTTTTAGAACATTCCATGCACCTTCATAATGCATTCATAGAACATTCATAAGCAGTATGCGAGTACACCTTAACATCCTAACTTACCTTGACAGCCTTAACATACATTGTAATAACAAATATGTACAATTATATGATTCTAATGTTTGTAATTTTCATATACTGTAATGTTTGCTATTAATGTATATTAAAGCTGTTAGAATGTTAAGGTATGCTAAACAATTACTGTGTCTTCCTGTCTTCATCACCCTCATAAATACATATTAATATTGTAGCCAATTGTGTGTTTTGTGAGTGTTTACCTGGCATCATCAATAACACAATGCTGCCTTAGCATCATTAGTCACGACTACTGTCAGTCTGTTGATGAGATTTATGGCATAAATGGCCAGACATATTGTCTTGCAGAATTTTATAGATGTTTTCTGCCATTGAACATTCTGTAAAAATTAAAAATGATGCAAGCCATTATGTTTTATATTTTGAATGGATCAAACAGTTTTATACTCTAGATTCATGCTTGCTAATGTTTCTGAGAAGATTTCCCAAGGTGCCACTTTTTATGTCCTAGATATATTTTCAACATAAAAGTCACCTTCAGGCCTGTTACTATCAAACATATTTACTGTTCATTTCAGTATTGCAATTCTAAGGGAATCAAAAGTAAGATGCGGGTAAGTTAAACCAGTGAAGGTAATTTAAATGGAGACATACATAAATTCCACCAGAGATGAGTGTGAACTCAACTTGACACTCCTATAGGGATGGATATTGAAATTCATTGACATTCCTTGTAAAAGTCATGTAAATGGCATGACATTACAGCACTCGCTGGTAGGTTGGAATTACGGGGGAAAGGAAAGGGATACATGCTCCCTTCAAAGGCAACCCTGAGATGACTGCGTTGTTGTTGAAGGGGTGTGAATGAAAAGGATGTTACTTGTGTCCCCCTGCTTCACGATTTTGTTTTTTCTTTGCTCTGATTAGGCTATTAAACATTCTTGCATGATTCTTATTTTTTATTTTGTTGTGCCTATACGAAATGTTACTGACGGTATTAACTGCCTGCGGTAGTAGTAGAATGATTTTTGCCGTAACATTTATTGACCGCACTGACGCACACTTACATCTACACACGTGCGTGTGACTTGGGAAGTCGTGGTGCACACTGGAAAACAGGTCTCTCGCAAAGGCACTGTGTAATTAGAATCCTGGTTCCCATGACAGTCAACCAAGTCAACCAGGCTTAAATCCCTTCAGTCAGACTAAATTTTAGTACTGTCCACTACAGTGCCAAACTTTATTAATTCATTCTTTCATTCGTTTGTTTTATTTTTGAAACAGAACATGGGAACATTTAGCCATAGATGATATTTCTCAGTCAGTTACTGATTCTCTATTTTAAATTAAGCAGAATTCTTTCGGCACTTGAAAGGAATAACCGACAGTGTCAGTGGGGAACATTATGACAGCTATGAAGTTCAAGTGGGAAATAATATTGGTCAAGCACTTAACACTGCTGTTTTTAGTTTGGGTTATTTTGACTGTGACTGTTGTGCAGTAGTGCCTGACCATTATGCAAGAGCTGCAGGAAGATGATGTCAGGTGAGATGATCTCTATACATTGGAGCAGAAAGGAATAAAGTATGATGGGTAATGGGAAATTTAATTCAATTTGTTTAACCCTATAATGTCAATGTCAGTGATTTCTAGCGCATCAGCGCCTCAATTCTGTATTTGCCAATGAACTCAAATTTCATTTGGTATTTATGTTTGTGTAATTTTAGCCTCAAAACCTACTCTTTTACCATTGAAATCTGAAATTGGGTTTATTTAAAGTCTTCATCAGTCAATGCAATTTTCTGAGATTTCCTGAATAAATTCCATTTAGGGCTTTAAGGCAAGGAGCTCCGGCATTGTTGATCTCACACCTTAATGCTGGTTTTTTAATCGCAAGAGAAGTATGAACGATAGCCGAAAGAATAATTAATGTCTTAAATATAGCTACATAATTATGCTCTAACCTAAACGATATGTCAATAGGTTAGTGGGAGGGGTAACCACTGACAGTGACAGGAGCGAAAATAGGATTATATTTAAGACTGTATCTGACACTCTGTATTCTGGATACCGGTTTTATACCAATACTAACACTGATAATCAGCATCCATTCAGTCATTTCCATTGTTCCATTTTAACAAACCCAGTTTTTGATGCTGTTTGTACCTCTGCAAAAGGAAACATTGTAAATAACCCTGTTTCCTACTGTCAAGTCTCCTGTCACGTGACTCTGGTATTCATTCTTACCACATACAGTTCCACACTCTTTTTTTCTTACCACGCCTTTGATAGGTTATAGATCTTAGAAGGTGTGACATTTGACAGACTTTCCTTGAAGTAACATTCGGTTATCAACGGTAGCCTGTCACTCAATTAGCTATGCTTTATTCCTCTCATGAATAATGTCCTTCACCAGGGTATGTCTCTTTTCACTGCCATGGAAAAGCTCAAGGGCAAGTCATGGTCTTTGCTCTGGTCCTACGCCAAGTCAGCAGCTCGTGAATGTTAATGGATCTTCTCAAACTTCAGGCAAATTTATTTACACGGACAGCCCAGGGAACCTTATTAGAGTTTGGAACATAGCATCTTTGATGAATGGCCGTTTTTGTTAATGCAGGGAGCTAAATGCTTGGGCTAGATATGTGACCAGTCCCCAGTAATAAGTGCAAGCTGCTTAGCGGGGAGCAGGCAGACTCATGAGCTGCTGACTTACAGCAAATGTTCAACAGATGAGACCCAGCTTTTAAGCGTATTATTACATGAAGCTTAGCTTATTTGTCTTGGGTTTTTTGGTTCTCCATTTTTTGAAATTGTGCACCGTGAGAGGGAGGGTCTTCAGACATGACAGTTGTGCAAGCAACAGTGTTGACAGTGCACTAGAAAAACAAAGACCGACAGGAAAGCTGTATAAGCTTCTCTTGCACTTTCATGTATGTATATGGGTGATTTTTCTACATGTGCCGTTGGGGAAAAGGCATTTTACTTTGAGAGATTTCAAGGAAAAGGTCACACACATGCAGAGACACAGCTACTTTCGCCTAGAACACAAATCCTCCCGCAGTACATGACTTGTGCGTCTGTGATAAGGAGACTTTCATCTCCAGTGACAAAGAAAATCCCAGTGATGTCTGCTGACTTTTAATCAATACTGCCTAATTTATCATTTTCTGTTGTGCCGACCTCAAGCTTTTTTACCACACAGCCCTAAACTTGGGATGAATTTGTCTCAGACTTGGAAAAGTCTACCCCAGTTTTGTTGATTCTTTTTCATGCCGTTTTCTGTCCAAGATTTATTGTGGATTTGTAGCTCATTCAGACATAAACCAATAGTCAGCTATGTGAAGGATATCAAAAGTAAAAAATAAAATAGTAAATAACCTTCTACTTCATCTCATTCTCAATATATTATTCTATGATATTTCTAATATACAATTCAACTATACATCTACATCAGCTGTGTTGTTTTTTATTACATTTATTTTATTTAGTTATCTTATATACAAGAACATATTTCTTGTTTATTAGTTTAAATGTCCTGTTGTATTATTTTAAATATAAATGATATCTTCCATGAATCATAAAACATGACGTATGACCTTATAAAAATATATTTTTTTCCGCATAGCACAGTGCTATTGTCATCACATACTGCAGTATGCTCAGGGTTAAAATTCAATACCAGCTACGTCTCTTTAAATTTGTAGCTTGTCTGTCTGGGTTCCTTGGATGCAGTTCAGTTCCTTTCCATATATTTGAGCTGAACTGCTGACTTCATACAGCCCTGAGTATATGTGCGCAGGCAACGACTCAAATGCGAACTAAGGGACAAATTAATAAGGATTTATAATTTGTAAACACTAATAGCTCCCTTGGTCCACAAACAGGCATCCCTTGAGATGTGTTATTGCATATATGATTTAAATAGCTTAATTAGTTAATGAATTACTGAGTTACAACTAAACATGAGACTGATTTTTCACGCTTACTAGTAACAAGAGCTGAGTGTGGGGGATTTTTCGTAGTTTGCACGATCAGCCGCACCTGGATTGCTAACGGTGCCACCACCTGTTGTTAAACCCAGTTACCATCTCCGCACCTTCCTTTCAGGAACTGGTTTCCAGGAATTCATTCCAGAAAGGCTCTTAAAATGAGGGATACCTATATATTGTGCTACCTGTTATCATACTTAGCATACCATCTTACGACTATGCCCGGCACTCAACAGAGATTATAAATAGGCTTCAGCCTATCCCAGAAAGCAGAATGAGAAAGGCAGGGGAGATTCTGAGACAGGAGATGCCATTTGTATTATTATTCCATTTCAACAAAACCTCTCAAATATTGTTGAAATAAATTTGTAAAGGCCAGTCAAATTAACTGCTGAATACTTGAGTTATTTATGGTTTATATCCCAAATCATGTCTCCTAGTGAGTGTAAAAGCAGAATTTTAATATCAGCTTTTGCTTGAACTGTGGCAGTGCTGTGCATTTTCTGGGTGCCTGACTGGATTAGCAGTTACGGAAAATTGAAGGTTTCGGCGCCTGATTCCAACTCTAGCAAATATCTCATCTGAACTATTTGAGGGTTACGGCCGGAGGAGGTGGTCTGTCCCAAGCAGTGGACCAGAGTGCTGTCCAAGCTGTTTATTTGGCTGCTTTTGGCGAGGTTAAAGCCACACAACACATGGTCGCCTGGATGCCATTCAGCTAGTCACAGGGACGCTGCAGCTGTGTTTTACTCTCACCCCTGTCTTACATCCAGCTCTGATATTCCCAGCAGACTGCCAGAGGGGAGAATGCTGGAATAAGGCTACGGAGCTCCCTTCTCCAGCCATCACTGCCCTTATTTAAACCAGATACTACAGAGGCAATACATTATCCCTGTAGAAAACGAGACAGCAGAGGTGGAAGCACAACTAATGTTATCGGATTGTCAGAGCTCAGTGGAATATATTGAATGGTCATGACAGGTAAGGCTCTAGCTTAAATTTCTACAAATATTTGGAGGGACAACTGGAAGCGGTTTGGCTCATACAGCATGGTCTGGTCTTTCCTAGCAGGCAATGCAATTATGTCGCTGCGCCCATAAGGCCTTGAGCTTATTTAGGCTGTACATTACTGGATTCAGGAGGCTGAAAACCAGCCGCCTCCAGGACAATTGTGGAACAGACCTCAAATAGGTGCTGATTTTTCCAAGTAGAAAATGGAATATTGAGTTGTGCTGCTTTTGTCGTGGTTCTTAAATTGTACGGGCGAAATTGTACGGGTCATTAAAGTAAAGGGAGTGTGGAAATTTGCTGTCCTGGGTCGACGAGTGCTTGTATCCTAGCAGAAAGGAGAAGTTGTATTGCTATTGGCAGGGACAAATGAACAAGCTATGCAAGAAGACTCTTAACTTCTGTAAGGTAATTCATCACATATGCAGCATAAAAGCAATTGTTGGTTTCTGATTTTCTGTGACAGATTAGTCGTGACTCTACCAGTGCCCCGTGGCTGGTGGGTTTGTCTGGAGCTTGCAAGCTTGGAATCACCTTGGCATTTACCTTTTTTTAGTCTTTATTTTAGGATTTAACATGTTGATTGAATACAGTGACTGGACAGACCTCTATTCATTGTTTACAAATCTGAAATACAGATCTGTTGAAATGTAAAATTAAAGAAAAGTAGAAATAAATCAAATAAAGATATGGTAGTATTAGATAAAGTTGCTTAATTTCAAATAAAAATGTTCTTTGACAACTGCATGGAGGTTAACGACTGAACACCCCTTTAACCAAACTCACCATTCTAGAATGATACTTTATCCCCATTTGCATTAGATGATACAAATGATCTTTTTTGGGCTTAGAATTATAAATTGCACAAGTAGTAGCAATTGCTCTCATTTCCAATTCAATGTGACGCTCTGCTGGCCGCAGTGACTGAAAGGGTAATTGAAGATGTTGAAAGCAGGTTGGGTGCAAGTTAACATATTACCTTGTGAAATTAAAGTTAACACTATTGCGGAGGCCGTTTGTGCTGAAGAGGATATGCATCAGCTGTTTTCCACTCGTAGCAATGACTAGATGCAGTAATGATAGTAATCAATAGCTTGTGTAACAGATGAATTGTAAGGCAGAAACATTCTCGTCTTTACAAACTGAATATATTTCTTGGCAGTATAATATTTTACAGTTTTTCTGAGTGTTAATGCCACACATTTTATATAACAAGCGAACAGTCAAATATATACCTGTAAACACAACTTACTTCAAGTAAGCCTGATTGAACTGAACAATCTTTACTTGCTCTAGATCTGGAAAAAAAAGCATATTGTGTTTGATAAAATACTTCTGAACAAGGGTCCTTTAAAATGTGGAGAGGTGTTTTATAAATAGCTGGTATGTTTAAATCAAGCGCATAAAAGAACCCTTCATTCCTGTTCAATGGGGTTGATGAGTGTTAAGAGGAAAGGACAGCACTGCAGAATAGCTGTCATACGAGTCACTACTGTGATAAGAGTCACATGTCTACATCTTTTAGGAGTCAGAACAGTATGACATTATTGCCTAGGAAAAAGCATGTTACCTGATGGTTAAGGAGATTTAGGAACAGGACATTTCAGATTTATACTGTCTGGAGAGAAATGAGACGTTTGAGGAGTATTCTTAACCTCCCTGCAAAAATACCTTGAGTCAAAGAGAAATAATTCCAGTAAATCTGTTTTGGAAAAAAGCATCTGCAAAGAATATTGTAAAAAAAAAATAATACGAAATGTTTATGTGTGGTGGAATTTCCGCTGCCGAAATTGAACACTCCCACCCGCAGTAACGTTGCTTCTGAAAATACCATCAAAATACTCTATACTGTAGTATAATGCATGAAGATATTAAAAAAATATATACCACCCAGGCTTCCATGCATATGTGCAAAGTACACTTAGCTGAAGCCCACTGAGAAAATGCGAAAAAGCACTGAAAACAGGCCGATCATCGTCGGTGATGATCATTATTATTGGGTACTTGATTCAACTGGATATTTGGCTGACCCCTATTGTATAGTCAGTACTGGTCCTAACCAATGCAGCGCCCTTGGCGAGAATCACTGCCAGCATTCCCTGTCCGAGGCAAAGTCAGTGCCCCCTCACAAGTAGGCAGCCGCCTATTCTACTATAGGATTGACTGGCCCTGTGTAAAGTACCTATTCCTCAATCTACAGTCATTAACATGCAGCCTGTGTTCCCAGTCAACCACATTAAAATATATTATTATGCCCAGTCAGAGGCAGATTATACTGTTATATCAATCCTGCTCTTTCTCTTTGCTTCCTCTGATGGGAAATTTGGCAACAACCTGAATGATTTTAGTGTCTGTGTTTTTTATAATGGCTTCCACTTTATTGAATTTAATTATTTTTGAATGATTACTCATATGTGGATTTTTTTTGGCGATAAGGCAGCTGTAAAAATGGGAGCTTCTCTGCAATTTATTACTGAAACACACACATAAACACACACACACACTGCAGCTGATTCGGTCTACCAAGTCTCCCTTGACAATGACTACGAATCCTTACTATTAAAGGCAGAGGTTGCATGTTGGTTATAGCAAATTGTATCCATTTGTCTGTAGTCTCTCTTAGCCTGGAGTAACACAGATTTTTATGGATTACAGATTGTTTAATTGAGATACTCCACATGAGGTCGCCACATTTTTAATAATACATACTATAGCATCTCCTACATAGACAGTAGGCAGGACCACATGACATGAGATGCACCGTATGGTACTCAGGTGAATGTGGAGATGGGATCACCAAATAATACACAAGTAGACATAAAATAACTACTCTGATGGGTTCAAAAATACAACTGAAAATGGGAGTATGAGGTGAAAACAAAGACTCACTTAGCATTGTTAGTATGGAGCAGAGTAACCAGCAGCAAAGTAATATATCATACTAATATGCCCTATAATACATAGACATCACTGAAAAGCAGTGTGTAAGATTTGTTTTGTTTGGAGATGAAAAAAAACTATGGGGATGTGAGGACTGAACAGGGACTTCAATAGACCTTTGAGGGTTAACAAACTGGAGTAGAGGAATGAAAACAAAAAAGCCATTTTGCCTGTAACAAATAGATGGAAAACAGGGTAGTTTTCAAGGCTACTAATGGGGTCAGAAGGTCTGGGCATGTAGTATGGTCTGCTGTGGCTGTAAGAGGAAGAAGATTGTTTTATATCGTTGGCAACTGACTACAGGTGAATGAAAGATCTTGTGAGCATCACAGACCTCACAGTATGTTGAACCTTGAGGTGGAAGGACTACAACAGCAAAAGACCTGGGGCTACATTGGGCATGGGCTCATTGGAATGAAGTCTTGATGGTTGGGGGAAAAAAATGAATCATCTAGTCTGGTGAATCTTGATTTCTGCAGCAACAGGCAGGTGGCAGGGTCAGACTTTGATGTCTACAACATGAATCCAATGACCCAACTTGCCTTGTGTCAGCAGTTCAAGCTGGTGGTGGCAGTGTAATGATGTGGTTCTTGGCACAAAGTTTGCCCCTGATACCAATCAAGCATCATGTAGCTGCCATAGTCTCTCTGAGTATTTTGCTGACCATGTGCATCCCTTTAAGCCTTATTTTATCCATCCTTTAATGGCTGATTCCAGTGTGATGATGCATCATGTCAGAAAGTTAAAGTTTTCTCCTACTGGTTCCAAATGAGGTCAGTGTACTTCAGTCACCAGATCTAAATCCAGTTCACAGGAGATCCAGAGTGTGAACATGCTGGCAAGTCAATATGGATCTGATATTGGTTAGGAATCTTTCCAGAATGTTTAGACTGTGCCAGCAAGAATCCATGCTGTTCTGAAAGCATCAGATCTTTCATTCGCACTAGAAAGTAACAGGACACTAAAGGCCTGAAAAAAGCATGAAATAAACATCTAAGTTTGGTCAGAAGAGGCTATCACTTGTAAGTAAATATATAAATAATTATTTATATTTAGGTCTCGTTTATATAGATTGCGGGGAAATATTATGCATATTTTGAAAAATGAATCGATTCCGGCTTTAAAAATGACAGTTGACAAAAATGGCACTTTGATGAGGGTCAGAACGCTACACGCCTCATGCAGATTCTCATGTTCCCAACTTGTTCATCTTAAAGGACGTGATTAGCAGAAAAAGTAAAAGCAGCTGGCAAGTAACATACCTCCACTAAACTGGATTATATCCACTGCTACATGACAATCCTCTTTTCGCAGTCAATATTATAGATTTTCTATTAGAGATTTACATAGGAGCTTGGAATATTGAAGGTAGTTCTGTGCAGAACATTAAAATTAAATCAAATGCCTTGACAATTGAATATTATGCAGTCAGATGACACACAATGCAGTCTTAAACCACATCCCTTAGTAATCCCCTTCCAACCACACTCCAATTTATTTTCACACTGTATTTAAATACCAAGGTCAGGATTTTGCAGGATGGTTGAATTTTTAAACATTTTGCTTCTTTTATTTATAGAGTAAATTCAAGTTTTAAGTCCTGCAGCCTTGTGATCTTGCAAAATACCTGGATTTCTGTACATAGCTTTTTACCTTATATCTTTTTTAAATTATTTTTTATCCCCCCCCCCCCTTTTTTTCATTTATATCTTTTGGATTGTCATTCATCAATTATGCAATAGTGCTGCTTGTTTGAACAGGCCAATACAGAGACTTTGTAATAAAATTAGAGTCAATCAGTTATTGTACAACAGACTTTGAGGTCAGTATTCTTAGGCATGGGAAACTATTGCTACATCCTCTCTTCTGACGACTAATAATCAGAGTGCATTCTGGGGTGGGATCTCCCTCCATGAATGAAAATACAACTGACAGCAATACCGCAGCATATCTCTCAAAGTGAGTGTGCAGATAATGGTGGATTTATAACACATTTCTGTGATTCCTTGAGTCCTCAGTTCAAAGTGAATTCAAAAGAATTAACAGTTAACACAATGCGTTACATCACAATGCAGTGCACACCATTACAATGTACAGTTCTTATTAGACATTCACACAAATGGATTTTATTCATTGCAACAGTAATTAAAAAATTATGGTGTTTCCTTAGCGACATGGTGGTGCAGTGGATAGCACTTTTGCGTTACACAACTAGGATCAGGATTCTAGTCCCCACAATGGCTCCATGGGATTTTTCATGTCCTCCCCATGTCACTGTGGGGCTTCCTTCAGGTACTCTGATTTCCCCCCACAGTCCAAAAACATGCTGAGATTAATTGGAATTACCAAATTGTCCATACTGTAGGTGTGCTTGTGTGAGTTAGCCTTGTGATGGGTTGGTGCCCCGTCCTGGGTTGTTCCCTGCCTTGTATCCATAGTCTCCGCGATAGGGACTGGACCCGCTGTGACCCTGAACAGGACAAGTGGTTACCGAAAATGGATGTCCTGTTTTACAGTAAATTTTAGCAGGAGAAAAAAACACAAATTTAAATACCAATGACTTCTTCATATGTGCTTAAATTTTAAAAGGCAAAAAACTGACAGCAAACTGAATGTAAAAAATGTCATTGATTGACATTCAGCATTTGACTCTGCTTTGTATGAAATACTTTTGTATAATGTGATTTGGATAGTTACGGTTTATATTTGGATGTGGACTTGATCTTAGTTTGGGTTCTAAGTGTGGGTGTAGTCAGATATCTGACATGTATTTTTGACACCATTCCAAATTCAGAGACTTCTAGTACTAAGTTCAGTTATTTTTAAAAATGTATATTAGAAGACAAATTCCTAATGGCATAATTGGGTATTCCTGCCATTCTGACAAGGGTAAATGGTTAAAATATGGTTGAATGGTTAGAATGATGGATGGATTGATAACTGTGAAAGTTTAAAAATAAATGATTAATGACTATGAATCGTTAGGCTATGAGGCATTAACTGCAGCCTATCCATTACTATAAAAATAATGGTTATTAAACATTTACCTATAAGAGGTAAAGTGCGATTTTGATATTTTCATAAATCATAAGGGTTGAATTTACATGTGGTACATCATGTGGGGATGGAGCTCACAGGAGTATTTTCTTAAACTCTTCTTTTGCTGAAAAGTTTTCTAAGAGTGCATTAAAGTAGAATGTTCACTAGAGACTTATTAGAGATTTCAGAGCTGAGTTCTCACCAGTTTGTCCAATGGGATCCTATAGCTAATACATATTTTTCTATTGAATTATCTTTAAGTGAACCCATTGTATTCTACGGGATAATCTCTGACCCTTCCCGTCAGGTCTGTCCTATGGACTTTGAAGCATTTTTGCATCTTAATTATACCCCTCATCACACAGAACTAAATAATAAACACTGTGCATCATAGGCATATTGCATGTGAGAAACAGGACCTAAACCAACTAATATTGCGCATTTACAATTTAAAAATTAAATGAAAGTACCTGTAACACTGATGAATAATATCATTATATGCCTTCTAATAATGAAAATGCAGCCAATTTGTAAAATAATAATAATAAAAAAACTTTGGATTGGTAATGCCAATATCAAGCACGAGTCCATTGAGCCACACCCAGTCAATTTCCCCCATGTTCTAGATACACCTGTAACTAATCAACCGAATAAATTGGCTTTAACAGCTAACATGGTAAAGCCATTTTAACACCATTCAAAGTGAACAGGGTAGAATAAATGAACTAATGACCATAAAACTAAATGAGACATACATGGCAGATAAAATGTGGTTTCAGGAATGGACTATGGGGGACAATGCCCACGTCTTGATTTTCAGATTATGTATGGAACCATTTTGAGAGTTTGGGAAACCCTATTTGTTATGCACTGTCAGCTAATGACCCGAATTGTTCTCTTTGACTGGTCTAAAGCACTGTTTGAGATCCGTGATCCTGCAACCTTACCTGCTCCAGAGCAGTTTTGTTCTGTAGCATGAGTTACCATGGTGATGTATCCCTCTAAAAAAGACAACCGTCGTGATATCAAAAAGCCATGTATCACTACTCATCCTCAAAGTTATCTGGCTAAGCAAGGAATCCATCTTTGTGATACAGGCCTCGGGTCTCTGCATAACTTGTGATTGCCTTCCTGGTTTTCATCCTGTGATTTGGATTCGGTTATTGGCTCAGAACTCCCTGCCTTTCTGCCTGTGTTTGGACTACGGATTTGGATCACAATTTGGATATATCTTGCCTTTGTTTGCCTCTGTCCGGCAACAACACTGCATCAACACTTTTGCCTGCTGTTGGAATATGATTCTAGAATTAAACTCATGGTTCCTGTACCTGAATCCCCTCTCTGTTCCAGTCATTACAGGATGTCTGTATTTACACTGAGATCTCTGTCAGCATTTTTACTGTTGTTTCTGTAACACAGAGACACGTTTTCTCACAGCAGTCCATAAATGGGGTAGCTGGCCCCTTACCCTTGGGGTGGGGGGGGCATCCCATCATACTATCACAGTTTTGCCTTTTATCTCCAGCCCATTTATGGGAACCCATTCTTTTTTTTTTAATGATCCTCCTATACTCCATCATAAGACAAGGGGCTGTCCAAATATTTGCACTGGGAGCAAGCAAAATCTATTGTCTGGAAAAGAATACCTAACCTTATTAATCAACTTTGCCCCCCAGTACAGAGGAGAAGCTGATTAATAGGGGTAGGGATGGGTGAAGCGCATGAGGCACGAGCAGTTGTGCTCCTGCTCACGGGAGGCACTGGGAAATCTGTGATACGTAGAGTAGGAATGGCTTTGCAGTGCTACTCCACTAACTCCTGCGTGCTTTCTCCTACAACCTTTTAATCAATAGAAAATATTGCACAGCATTTGGTGTGTGTGTGGGGTGGGGGGGGGGATGCATGTATATGTACATTGTGGGGACCAAATGTCCCCATAACGTGATGAAAACCAGTTATTTTGACCTTGTGGGGACATTTTCATTCAAATCTGTGAATTCAATCAAAAAACTGAAAATGCCAAAAGTCTTGAATATTGTTTGGTTAGTTATGGTTAAGGTTAGGGTTGGGTAGGGGTTAGAGCTGGACGGTCAAATGGACAGTCCCTACAAAGATATGAGTACAGGTCTGTGTGTGTGTGTGTGTGTGTGTGTGTGTGAGCGAGAGAGAGATGCTTTGAAAAATATGAAAAATAGGATATAAAGCTCAAACAGTGGAAATTGTAATCCTGTTACTTATCACACAAAAATTATTTAGGCTACGCACGTCCCCTGTGGAGCAACGTCTGACTCTGTGAGTTAAGACATCATCAGAAGGTTGTTGGTTCCGTTCCTGCAGCTGGCCGAATGAGTATACTTCAGTTGGGCCCTAGTGCAAGACCCTTAACCTTGAAAACTGCTACAGGCGTGCTGATAAGCAGTTTAGCCTGTGCTGTGACCTCAAACCAATATATGTATGTTTCATAAGAGAGCAGGTTGGGATATGAGAAAGCTAAAGAACTTCTTTATATCTATATTTAGTAAGTAAAGAATTATTTTATTAATTTAGCAGCATGGGCCTGGCAATCAATAGGAGTAAAGCACATGCAGTACATTGTGTTCTCCTAAAGTTCAATATGTTAAGAGGCCAGATATGTGCAATGGCAAATGAAGGGTCATCATTGGAATCCTCTTCAGGATTGAAAAATGGGTGGATGGACAGAGTTTCATAGATAATGGCCTCACCATAATACAATACTAAATTATAGCATGTAAATGTAAAAATATTAAATTACAAATCAGAGCACATGATTGAATGATACCAAGAGGAAAATCAAGGCGGCATTTTCCTAATGTGGCAGATGGCCACACTGAACATATTCTGCTGTGAAAACACTGATATTAACAGACACTGATCCTCCTCCAATTTCAGAGACCTTTTTTTTTTTGATGCTGTAGTCATTCATTTGACTTGTTGGACTTTTGGCACCGCGGGTGCCAATGTGCACTTGATGTGAAGGGAGTGAGCAGTATGTTTGTGAGGATGCCAGTATCTCAGAGGACAACAGGGTCACACTGGGTCCTGGTGGAGGCCTGTGTGTCGACGGTCATATGGCAAAGGCTGCGGTTTTATCGCCGTGTCTTCTGCTCCAGGAGATAGTGTGGGCGGCGTCGTGGCAAGCCAAGTGCTTGGCTTGAGCTGGAAGGCAGACGGGCACATTTCCATTTTCAGTAAACGGTTCAAAGCCACTGCTCCGAGATGCGATACAGGAGTTTAACAGTAGGGCGGGCATCACCATGGTGTGAAAATTTAACCTTGTCTGTTACATCTTATAAAAGACTCACTGGGGTCCTCAATAGAAAACAAGACATTTCATGTTGCATTTAATATTTACAGCTTACGTGTTAAGAATCACTACAGATGCTAACAAATCTGCCAATGGTGGGTATGATGACTGTCCCTTAGACCTTGTACTGACCCAGAAGTACGAGAAACAGGAGCGATGTAATAACAGCAGTGACCTGCCATGACGGATTTCAGGGGATTTGTGTACCTCTGCGGTATTGGGCTCTGTGCCTGGGTTGCCGGTTCAAATCCATGGTTAGCAGAATAATCACATCATTGTTAGGACTTTGAGCAAATCCCTTAACCCTAAAAAATGCTCCAGGGAGGGGTGGATAAATGGCTGGCCCTACACTTTGACCCCAAGATTTGTACTTGCCTGCATATATATGTTTCCTAGGAGAGCAAGATACGCGAACCACAGCAACTGAGTAAACAAGCAGCAATACGACGTAATGAGAGAGAATGGGAGAGATCCAAGTACAAAGTAAGCAGTTTTAATGACTCGCACCAAGCAATATAATCTGAAAATTAGTGTCAAATCACTGAATTCTTTAGCAATAATTCCATGGCAATGCAAATCCCAGGTCCAAATCACATTCAGAAAACAAGTTAGGAGAAACACTGGCATGCTATCAGAAACACAAGGCTTTAGCTCAATAAGGAGCTCATAAGAAACTTTCTTCAGAAAAGTTCTGCCTTATTAAAAAAAATAAGATGCTCGCTTTACCTAAATTCTTTTAATATATGGTAATGAAGTAATGTGTAGTTAAATTAAATATTTTTTACATTTAATTAGATTATTATTTACTTTTACATGTGGAATATCTTTTTGTAATTGACTTGTAAAGCATTATACTGAAAGGTGAATTCTAGTTAACCTGCTAGTCATCAGACTGAAAATGTCAAATGTTTTATTTTGTCAATCATAACACCATCAGAGATTGAGGTGAATCTAATCCTGACCTTCGCAGCCCAAGCTGTTTGAACCATTCAAGCAAATGTTATGTTATTATATGATCCACACCCACATGCTAAAAGTCAACTAAGTATTGAACTGATTATGAATTGCAAATATGCACATTAGAATTCAGCAACATCTGTTCCTACTTCGTTGAATATATTGACCAATAAGCATGTAGGTCTATAGTGGTAATTAATGAAAATGCAAAAGATCAAGTCAATGATTGTCACGAGGATAAAATATGAATAAAGTAAAAATTTAAATATAATGTCACTGTGATAAATACATGGATGATGGGATGGATGGATATCCACAGAATCTATTATGTATGTCGGTTGTTTATCCACTGAAGAAGACATTTGGTGGGGCACCAAAATAGTTTTAGCTAGCCATAAATCTAAGGCATGAATGAACAACTTGGGACCACTTGAGTAATATGTTTCTTTCTGCTCTACACTGAAAAGTGCTCCTAGTTAGAAAGAGCTGTGGTACTAAACTTTGGGGTGAAAAATAAATAAAATTTAGCTTTGGATTGGAAGGCGCATCAAATATGCTTATATCATGCACAAAAGAGGGATTATATGTTGACACATGGCTGTTCTACGATCTGGTCTAATCTCAGCACCCAACCTCCTATTGTTAAAAACTGGCTGCCCCATGGTTGCAACGTCAGAGGGAGCCAGATGCTTTTGTGGCATGAAACGTCTTAGTTCAGAGCGGCGGCACATTCTGTACTAGCCGCCCCAGCAAATCGTACTAGAGGATCATTGGGCCATAGGCTGAGACAGGTGGTGAGGGGGAGAGATGGCATGCACGGTGTTACCACGGCAACAACGTCACCACGATTTCGCTGCCTTATTTTTGTCTCCAGAAACGGCACGAATTAGTTTTTGATTCTTAGAATATCAAAAGTGGTTTTCAGGAACTTGGGATATTCTGTGTGGGGGTGGAGGTTGCCCCCCTCCATAGAAAATGTTGAGGTTTCAGGATGCTTGGATGGGTCAGGTCAGGTCAAGTTGGGGGGCATGCACTGGTGCCGCACGTCACCGCATGAGGAAACACCTCGGGATCCTGGTTGGCGGTCCTCTCGGCCGACGCGCGATCCAGCCCCTACGGAAATGCCCGTCTATATGCCGTAGGCAGGTGTTACGTGGGCGTGTTTATTGAATAATTAGAAACTGTTTAAAGAAACATAAATTAGCCTTAGTAAATAAACTTCTAGCTTTAGTAACTTAACCTAAATGGGTAATATGAGAAATATTATATATCTGCTTGTCCAGTACATGGTTACGGGCAGAACTTAGCTTCCTTACTGTACCTTGTTTGTCTAAAGGTGATCCCAGATCTGGTCAAAGAAGAAGTTCCATAAGCAGGTAATGGGTTGTTCCCTTGGTCTCCTAAAAACCGTCAAGGGGATTTTATTCTTATTTTGTGTATGAACCACACCAGCTAGCTCTTCTCTCTATGGATTGCAGCCATTATTCTCTGAGACCTGCTGGACAGCTAAAGTCCACAGAAACAGCCCTGGTTCCATCCATTGAAAACTTTTTCGTTTATTTTTATTCTCTTCCAAAAGCTGACGTCCACCGGTAAGGATGTGTACTGGTTGACCTGTAAATCAGTAGCCTTACTGTTGAACTGCACTTGCACTTTTTAATAACAGTAACTGTACCATTCCATCTCCCCTTCACCCCAAAGATACTTGGAAGTTCTTCAGCAAGAGCATTCTGTCCCCTTTCACCATCACTCTACTGTGTTCCTTAGCCTCAACCTCGGGAGTGCCAATTTTTATCCTCTTCACTTCACTCGGCAGAGAAATATTCAAGTGTTTGCCAGAGATCGCACTCTAAGTAAGAAAGAAGTACGAGAGCCTTTGCGAAGAGAAGGGAGAACAATTCGCCCCTCCTATGACGTTATATGTCTTTAATTTAATAAGCTTTTTCCTCAGCTCCTCTGCTGATATGATGCATGGCGTCACTCCGTAGCGCTGAAGTGCTTATCAGGCCAACACAGGAAATGCAGCAGTGGCAGAGAGTTTCAAACCTTCTGGGTGTGTAGATACTTCAGCAACTTCATTATCAGTTTTCGGGGGAAAAAATAAGTGTGCAGGGTGTGATTGATAAGTTGTTTTGCCACAACAATGACAGATTATTGTGAGATTATGTCAGCGAACACAATGTATTGGAGTATATTTGGGGAATAATTACTGTTGAATCTCTATTCACTGTTATCTGAGGACTTCGTCACACCCTCTAACTTTTGGCAAAAGGATTTGTTTCTATTTTTGTTTATCAAAGCATATAATTTATTTCCATAAAAAAAATTAAAACCTTGGTTGGTGGGTGCATACTGTAGGTAGGCAGGCCGTTTAAACAGGGTAATTATTAATTCTTGTCTTAAATAAACATTATAAAAATGTTTTATATAACCATATTTGCAAATATCTCTAAAACCTCTTTGAAATCTTGGGAAAAAACTTTTTTTGTACAGCCGTTTATTTGCAGTATTTCAGGGCCTTAATACATTTGGTTGTAACTTTGCGTACTAATATTAAAATTTTAATTCTACTCTTGGTATACTCGTTTTTTTTATACTTCTCAATAGGAAAAACCATACTGATGGTATATATACCTCAAAACAATATAAATAAAAATGAAGCATAAAATTCATTTGACAGTAAAAAGAATATTAGTAATTTGCCTCTGCTGTTAAAGGAAATTGCTCTTTTTTGGAATAAGGTGGTACTCTGAGATGAAATTGGTGTTTGTTTTGCTCTTGACAACATTATCTTTGAACTCCTGACCCAAAACACTTCTCCCAGATGCATGCACAGGTTGTCAGGACTACCCAGTATTAAGTGAATTCTACTAACGTTGGACTGGTATGGAGAATTTTAAAGGAAAGTGGAAGAATTTAAAACTTCGTGTTAGAATTTTTCAGAAAAGGATAAAAAATATGTACTTTTCTGCCATGTACACCAGTGTGTCAAAACACTGCTTCTGCTGCAAGGTTTCTTAGCTGAATTAAGAGATAATTAATTTTCCAGAACTAATCTTGTATATCAACATTTAGTCACTGAGAAATGAGACCTAATTGTTTTAGTAGATTATATAGAGGATCTGGGAGGAAGTGTGGAGGAGTAACAGGTTTTATATCTGGATGTTAGTGAGCTTGTAGAATTTATTCTAGTAATATAGTGTATGTTCAATTTGCTTCATATGTTTCTGTTCTGTGTACCATGACATTGGAAGCAATGCAGTAGTGGTTCAGGTCACTGAACACTGTGGTTCAGGTCACTGAACACCGTAGAAAACTTGCATATTTGTAGAGCAGACAGAAAAGCAGTTCCCTCCACTGAATATAGTCCATGGTCTTTTTCTCCTTTGATGACTAAACCTGACATAGCAAGTATGCTACTAAAGCAACTGCAAGTGATTCATAGGGTATCATGTGCATTGAGTACCTGTGCTACACTTCATAGACCAAGAATAAAATATTTATTTCAACTAAAATTGGATAAGACAACCGGATACTGGAAATGGATAATACATTTATTTGCCAAAAATAATTAAAAAAAAAATACAATTTATTCATTTATTCATTTTCGTTTCTTTGGATCATACTTTTTGGAGCATGTACAAGAACATTAATGACAGTGAAATATTAAACCAACCACACGAATTGTCTTTTTCATGGTTGAAAAAACCTGTATGTCAGCAATTCAAATAAGACTCCAGAATTGCCTTGCTCTGTGGGAGGGATGTGTTAGAATAGAAATGAAGAATAAAATAGTTACACAGCTATAAGGATTTACTCATGCATTGGATGGGTTTTTGATGGTTAAGCATGCAATTGCTACTGTCCTGTGATTATAACCATTATGGAATTATCTTGTTTATTACTTTTTGGATAGGACGGTTTTGTGGTGTTCAACCAACTGCTCATGCCCACCCATTATGATCTAATACAAAAGCCTTGCATAGCTACTGCGGGTTTTAGGGCATGTTACGATAACAAGGATGTGCTGTGGTGACTCAAATGCAGGGTTGGATTTACTTATCTGGAGGTCCGGGCTTATGTCAGAATGGAAACTCAGGTGTTCCTGGTTTAACCATTTCTCCTGAGGCAGGGCAGGGTCCCGATGTTTGCTGGGGTCCTGAGCAATAGCCTAGGGCAGCCTATTCTCAAATGGCATGAAGGATGATCAAGTGTCCATTCTGTCTCCGGTTAGAGAGATTACAGAAATTTTAAGATCGGTCAAGCACTAAAACAAATACATTATGTCCGATCTCTAATCGCTGGGCACCAATAAACTAACTGTATTGTTTTTTCCCCCGTTTTTTTATAATCATTGTTCTTAAATAAACATACGTAAGGATCACTACAAAATATTGAGATCAACATATATATGTTCTTATATCCATTTGTGCATTTTTATGTTCATGTGTTCATGTTTTGATAACAGTTTAAAAATTTATTAGAAAGTACAGTATTTAATTGTGTTTGCTTTTAGAGCACGCTGGATAACGTTATCATATTAACACCTGAAGATCTGTCATCTGTGTCATTTGATTAATTAGCAGACGTTTTGGTGTCACTGAAAGCTTGCTTATTCTTAATCAGGAAGTATTTGCCCTTTTTAATTACTCTAGCAGATGTCTTTAGTTTGCTAAACAGTAGCTTTGAAAACACAAACTACAATACAGGATTCATTTCACAAGTCTTAAGTTTCTCTGTAAATATCCCCCGCAAAGAAGCTTAGTCATACTGCAAGCTACGGGCGTGCAAAGGTTGCTGAAATGTTGTCCTTTTAGTTAAATTCTAAGTTCGGTTTATGATTAAAATGATCTATACTCTTCTGCTTGATTTGTAATCTTTGTATTATTAAGTATCATTTTGGATGAAGCACATTGTCAGACTAACAGAAGATAGATATAAAAATGTAATAAGAAGTAACATTACCAAAGGAGCAAATTAAAGTATAGCACCTAATTAAATGTAGAATATAATCACCCGGTTTTCTTAGAATCTGAGAAAAGGAGAAAATGTTGATGAGCGCAAATCTAGCAAATGCAAGTCATCTATATAAAACATATTGTCTGATGCTGGGGACAGGAATCGGTGAACTCTTGAAATATTCATTGTGTTAATATTCATTATATTATATAAAAATAGGACAAACCAAAATGAAAATATACACTTCCAATATGTCTGAAGGTACGGTATAGGGTGAGATTGGTGGTATTCTCTGCATTGGATCAGGGATATTAAGTCCTAGGGGGGACACTCTCATGTATTTTAATACAAATAGTCACAACAAATTACCACTGTTATCTATACTCTGAGTTTGCTACTGGTGCAATGAGAATAATTTATGGATTTCCCTTCTTTTAGAGGTCTCCTCAGTATTAGCAGGGCCTGTGTTTGGCCAAAGTTGTCTGATACGGCGTGTGTCTCTGTGGTGGACCTCTTTGCACCTAACTTTTACATTAGATTCTCTTAATTATACTCTGGAGTTAGATTGTTAAGAATGACAAGTTTTAAGGAAAGAACCACCACATCTCTGTAAGCAATAACTCCCATACTAACAGAGCTTTTATGTTGTACATTTCAATGAAGCATACCTTAAAATGACTGATTTTAGTATTAATTGAAGTACATTGTGTTTATTGTTATTATTATTATTATTGTTGTTGTTGTTGATGTTGTTTTTGTTGTTGTTGTTATTATTATTATTATTATAAATAACCCCCGGCTGAATTTTTGGCTGTAAACTGAAACTAACCAGTTATAACCTAGACCTCATTCAATAGAGTGTAAGGGAAGAAAAATAATCAAGAATAAATGAGCTCATGCTGCACAGGATTTTTCAAACTAACCTTTCCCATGTAGTGCAGTAATTAAGCATCCTCTGCTTCCTGCTCACATCAACGGTGTAGTGAACTGTAGCACACCGCACTGTTCCCAATATCAGAACACTCTGTGAGAGTGAGAGTGCGGTGTGGGGAGGATGCGGGGGGGTTGGGGGGTTGGTAGGGGGCTGTCATTCAGCTCAGCAAGGGGCTTCATTCTTCCCGTTCCTCTTTCTCAGCCTTCTCTATATTTTGCTGTGCTGTTATTTCTCTTCGACAATAACTCCAGAGCTGACCCCCATTACCTGAGATCATAATGTCTTTGCAGTGAGGCTCTCTAATATGAAGTATTATTTTTATTTATATATATTTTTTGGAGTTCCAGAAAAATTGAAGTTTACATTCATTTAATAATAAAGATCCATTTTTCCATCTCACCTACTGTACCTACTTTTATGGATATCTGTTCACCAAGCTATACAGGCTTTCCGCTTACACTTCTGCTTAAACTTTTATTTTGCTTATACGATTATATAATTCAGCTTCACCATATCACCAAGCTATACAGGCATTCCGGTTACACTTCTGCTTAAACTTTTATCCTGCTTATACGATTATATAATTCAGCTTCACCATATCACCAAGCTATACAGGCATTCCGGTTACACTTCTGCTTAAACTTTTATTCTGCTTATACGATTATATAATTCAGCTTCACCATATCACCAAGCTATACAGGCATTCCGGTTACACTTCTGCTTAAACTTTTATTCTGCTAATATTTTATATAGTTCAGCTGCTCCTTATCACTAGTCAATGCTGGAATGGTTTTTATTATATCTTGCAAAGAAAATCTTGCCATATTCAGCAATGCCACCCCTAGACACTAAACAGTATTATACAGAACAGAAGTGGCACCTGGTCAGCACTGGTTTTTTCAATGGTCATTTTCTATTTTCAGTCATATGAAGTCAATATCTTTTGGCTGAGAATATGTTGTTTTTTTCCACATTCAGGACTTGCAGAATGTATGTGTGGTTGTACATAATTATCTGAGAAAACAAAATTTAGAACAAATTATAGTGAACATAAGCATAAGCAGGCATTCTGTATCCCATACTTTTAAATGGTGTAACGTAGAACTACAAACAAAATTCAAAGCATGCTGCACATTTCCAAACAATAGAGTAGCTCCTCTCAAGAAAATATTCAACATATCCAGCATGCAGGTTCCTGGCCAAATTACTCACTACTGCATGAATGTAACCAGGAAGACTGAATCGAAATAGGACGAGTGCCGTCTCCTCTCAAGATGCGTGCACAGCATGTCTGCACTGGGGGAAGTGTGGAGGAAGATTTAATACCTCTGAAATACACCGGACCGGGGAGACGTAGTGGAAATAGGATATAGCAAGAGCCTTAAAATAGGAGGATATAAAAGGAAAGTTAGTCAATGCCTGGCAGGTGGACCTTACCGTGCTGTGAACACATTATTTGCTTATTATGATTTCAAATGAAATGATTGCTTATTACATTGTGTGTTTGCTATTCTAATTATATTGTAATATTAATTTATAATTAAAATCACAGGGGATGTTTTCACTGATTATATTGTACTTACTATTTTATGGAAGATTAAAACATCCCCTTCAGCAATTTTGCTGACCATCTTATTGTTTTTTCCAAGAAATGTAACTTGTGTTACCATATTCAAATACCGCTGCTTTTTCCAATCTTTTTCGCAGCTGCATCTTGTCCAATATGTCCGAGGAGTGAGAATAGCTTGGGGTGAGGGAGAAGGGTGAGCCTGAGTCCCGTAGCTTGCCGAGCGACAGTGGTGCTCGTGCACAACCGTGGCCTTTCAGACTCGGCCACAGATCCTGAGCTACGCACCACACAGCTTTTCTTCCTGACATTTCACGCGCACATTTTCGCAGCTTGCAGGTATTCCGTTACAGTTAATTTACCATGTTTATTGTTTTTAATGTGCAGCCAAGTCACATTTGTTCTCCTTTGATTTTACGCTTCTGCTTCCTTGCTGTTGCTGGCTGTGTTAACCCAGGTATGAAAGCCAATGTTAATTCTTGCATAAATTCTTTTTCTCGATTCCTCACAATGCGTGTAGCTAACACCGAAATGATTGTTTTGCTGATTCGCTAGTGCTGCAAGTCCCTGTATCATTATTGTGAGTGATGGTTTCACTGGTTCAAGCAATCTCAGTTGAGTTCCAGTGGAAGACACTTCTGTGCCTCCATAGTCAAAAGCGATCAAAGGAACACATCCCTCCTTCATCCAACGTCAGCCTGCTCATGGGGTCATTTGAGCACTGATCTCTGGGATTGTGTTAATGACTTAAAACTAAAGCCACAGAGCACTGTGCTGTTTATATTGATGAGCACCATTGGCTTTTGGTGCAAGGTCCTCTGAGCTTTGATTCTTCTGTGTAATGATCCCTCCCTTGAAATGGGTGTTTGGGGAAATATTCTCAAGCTGGCAAACATTGAATCATAAATCTTCTTAGTATATACACAGAAGGATACCAAATAGGTCCTGATCATGAATCAGCCTTGTTGCTGCCTGAAATTGCATTTGTTTGTGATTGGATCGCTCACTGCCAGGAAATAGCTCCAGTGTATAGTACACATATGTGCATTTAAAATGCAGCCCTTAAATCTGTATAAAACACAGCTTTTGAAGGCATGCTTACTGTTTGAAGGATGCTTTCAGTTGGAGTCATTTGTCTAGGTTTAGAACAGCCTTAACTATGGCCTGTCAGAGCATGAGCTGCAATCATTAGACTAACAGATCTGACATCTGTTGTGTGGGGGACCTGATAGACTGGCGCAAAAACGAGTCCAAAGTGTATAGAGGGCAAACCTCGGAAAGGCAATTATTGCACTGGCATTCTGGAAAATTATGCAGCTTAAACAAGAAGGAAATTTATTTATTCTGTTTTTATTTTACCGGAGCATTTAATTAACATCACTTCATGCAAATCTTGCTGAAATTACATGGAACTATAAGGGTGTATGATAGTTTACAGTATTTGCTGTGGTTCCTAGACAAAGTACAGTGGAAAATATGTGGAAGCCTCTGAATACCAGAGGTGGGTTGATTTGTGACTCGACTCGGCAAAACCGATGGAAAGACTTGGACTCAACTTGGACTTGAGGGCAAATACTTGACACTTGGACCTGACTTGGACCCTGTGACTCAAGAAGACATGAAATACAACTGAAATACTTAGGGACTCAAGTTACATGACTCACAACTTGACTTGATGCCTTGTGACTTGAAAGCCAAAATGAAGCAAAGACTTGCACTTGACTTGGACTTTAGGCGAAATGACTTGAGAATTGACTCAGACTGCAATGTTTTAACTCGAGACTTGACTCGAACTTGCCAAGGAATGACTTTTTTCCATCCCTGTTGAAGACCCAGAAGCCACTGGGTGTTTTTTTTTTTGGTGTAATTACATATTTTCAATGAAATATTAAATAACATTCAGCTTCAACATTCACAGGGAACATTCAGCTTCAACAGAACATATGAAAAGAGCTGGATGTATCTAAAATTCTAGCATTTGCAAAGCCAAATCTGTACTACTTTTATTTTTGTGTGAATTATAAATTTCAAGCATGTGAAAAATCCTTCTGCAAGATGTTTAGAAGATGTTCAATATGTAGAGTGCCGTGCAAAAGTCTTAAGCATAGAAAAATTATGCTTAAATGATCTTCATGTTGGTGTAAAACTTTGCTATTATGTTTGTTAAAATGTTAGCTTAACCATCTCAAAACCTCTACTAAAATTAGCCCAGTATTTGCTGCAACCATCCAAAACACCCGTGTATTTTTTTATTTGGTCACTAGTACACCTTATGGGTAATCTATACTTCCATGACTTTTAAAACTATTTAAATTAATTCATTGAGTGAGCTTGTAATAAAATTTAACGAATGTCTGGGCTGTCCCTGAGGAGATTTGGGAACTTAAGTGGTGTTTATCTAACCATCCAACAAGATATCAGTAACTTTTGGAGAAAACAAGAAATTACTACAGTTTTTTTATTGTATTACTCTACATATGTATTTTTTTTTTGTTCTGGGCAAATACTTAATTTAATACTCAGATAAATACCTATGAACATTTCCTTTGCACACTACTCTTTATTTCAAATTCTAATAATTTTTATGATAATTATTATTATGGGGATGCTTACATTACTATAACAAAAAGACACAACTTATTTTATAATGTAAATGTAATCTTTGTTCCAAATGTGATGTGTTTTTTTTCCATGATAAGGGGTTAATATTTGGGCTGATTGATCTACAGTGTTTTTTTAGTCAAATCTTGCATCTTGCTAGAAATTTCATGACTGAATTAGGTCTAGTTAAATCTTTACATTTACCACCTACATTCTTCAAAAAACAATTGTTTCTTGCTGTCTATATATGCTTTATTGACGTGTGAATAGTGCATGTGGTGCATATGTATGACAAAGAAAGTCTGATGTACCCAACAAAACTGCAGGGTTTAAACAATTCAAACAGGAAATAAATCAGATATTAAAGTCATTGCTGGGTACTGGGTGGGGGTAGGGGGTGATAATTCTGAACTATTCTTGACTTATGCCAATAAATATGCATTCATTTGGGGGAGGGGGGTACAAAACATTTTTAAAAAGCCCCTCTAAAGTAGGCCTGACGACACCCCTGGTAGAAACTAATCTGGAGAACTCCAGAACTGTTGCATTTTCCTGATAAATAGATGAGAAATGGTGAAAAAGGGTTCTTGACATGACAGTGCCTATGGTGTGAGAACATTAAGGCATGGTGCACATCACACTGTTTTTCCGGGCGACAAGATAAGACAAGATGATATAAGACAAGATAAGATAAGACAAGACAGGACTTGGCTGATCCCCGGGTGGGGAGGGGGGGGGTAATTATGTTCAATACTGTGCAGATGGTACATGTGTGGTGGAAACATGGAAGGTGCATAATTTAGTGCAGGTGAAGCAATACAGTGGTGGGTCACTTGGGTTAATTTCCTCTAAGCTGGGTGGAGTTATAAATATGGAGAACAGACACATTGGATGAATGTAGCATCACGTCCAAGGAGTACAGACTCAGTCCTGTGACAGTTAGCTTTCCTCCATAAGCTACCAGCTTCCATCACATTGATATTATCCCCCAGCAAACAGCATCAGTGGTACTTTACCTTCATCCCCATGGCGACGTTGTGAAATGTTCACATACTGTCTTGCTCTCCCGGACACACACAGCCATACATATGGATGGCAGCTGCATTTGGGGTCAAAGTGCAGTGTCTGCCAGCATTCAGCACCTCTGGAGTTATCAGGGTTAAGGGTCTTGCTCGTGGGCCCAACTCAGGCATGATCCCATGAGCTGGTAACCTTCTGACGACAGGAACAGAGTCTTAACCCACAGAACTGCACAGAACCCCAAACAAGAACCATATGCCTTGAAGCCCTCCTCCACCTTCCTGTTCTATCAGTCTTACAGGTTGGCAACCCCTACGCTAGATCATGAGCCAAACAGCCACATAGAACATGACACTGTCAGTGATGGAATGGTAAGACCCGCATAGACGTTTTCAGCACACAATGAAACACTTTAATCTCCTCAAGAAAGCCACCCTCCTCTGGCCCTTCCTGTATACAGTATATGCCCTTTGTTGTCATGTCAGTATAAACTGTTACTGATGCAAACATCATGGTGCTTCTGAGATAATTTGAATATTGATGTTGACAGTTGCATTCAACATAGGATTGGCATAGTGGTGGATGCTGGTGAACTTGGACAATTTTTTAGAATTTTATAAATATGAGCCTGTTAAAAAATAAATATGATCTGATTATTATACATATTAAAACATCAAATTATTATTGAAAGTTCAAGAACTGAGCAGGAGTTAATAAACCATAAATGTGTAAAGATATAAAGTGATCTAAGTGTCCCAGTTTACGCTTTGTACAGAATTTAAATCTCCTTACATTGCTTGCTATTAAAAAGAGTGGTGTGATGGATCTTTGCTTTGGTCCTGGTTGCTTTTCCCCTATTGCTTACCGCTTTGGTCCATGGGAACAAAACTGCGTCCTGCACAATTTAAGGCAGCTCACTTCTCAACTTGTTTAGGACCCAAAACCCCTACGGCAGAATGCAAACGGAATGCGTGGGGTGAAGAAATGCAGCAAGTAAAGATGCGTTTGAATAAAATGTTGTAGGAACTGCAACATGGATCTAGGAATGCATGTACTTTACAATTTCTACCTACAATTGGATGGAAAGGATGCCGGTTGGAATGCATGTGTGCAGCCGCAGGGATACCTGGACGTGTAAGTGAACCTGCAGCAACCACACGCTGTGAGCAGTTTGTGAAGGTCGACACAGTTTGATGAATTCAAGCGTTTAGATATCCGGCCATATTTAGATATGCTGCTTGTCAAAGTTTAATATTTTCCTGCTCGCATGTTGAGGGACAGTTCACGACCTTTATGTGATTGTGGGGGACGTGTCTTCCGGTGCCCCCTGCTACCTGCCCCCCTGCCTCTGTTTGCCTGGTATGCAAACGGTAGTAGGACTAGGAGGACCGGCATGAGATGTCTGAGGTAGTGAAGAACTAGAGTCTCAAATATTTTCATGATGCAGGATTGCAAGGCCACTGGTCTGTAATCATCAGGGGCAGTGGAGGATCCCTTCTTGTGCACTGGGACTTTTTGTCGAGCTAGAAATACACAGCAAACATCCATCCATCTTACAACTGCTTGTATCCCATCCCATGGAACAAGGAAAGGGAACTCCTGTCTGTTGTAAGACACACACAAAATGGATCATTTAGAGATACAAGTTTGCTTAACCATATATTTTTGGACTGTGTGAACAAACCCACAAAACTCAGGGATGACGTTCAAACTGCAAACACACGGACACAGCTGACCGCTCAACACCTGAGGAGTCAGATAGCTGTGCTGCCCTTGAACCTCTGTGCCGCCCCATAAGAAAGCATCTTACAGGTAAATCGTTCTAGTTATGATTCTAGTCTAGGTATGTCTGGTATGAATAGTCTAAATTAAAGGCCACATCTCATCCATCCATCCATCCATCCATCCATCTATCCATCCATTTCCTGAAACCTCTTGCCCTATTCAGGGTCACGAGGGGTCCAGAACCTATCGTGGAGGCTGCAGGTGCAAGGCAGGGACACTTCTCATTTATAAGCAGGGAAATGCAATGTATCACCCTTTCAAAACAGGCAAGGAAAAGGCAGTGGATATCATCAATACCAGTTAACTACATGCTTCAGTCCTAGAATGCATTCCAGTGTTTTGAGTGTAACACAGGCTGGTGATGTTAGCCTGGCTTATCCAATTCTAATTTGGATAATGTGTCTAGTTTCTGTCTCTTTCCCAATTTTAGTTCAGTTAGTTCTAGTTTATTTTTGTTTAGCCGTTTCTTGCCTTGTGTTTCCCCCCTTAATGATCAGTGTGTCCCTGTAATAGAAATAGCTGCTCCTTCCACCTGTGAGCATTTCCCCAATTCCGCAGTCTAGCTGCAAGGTTTTTGTTTCTGTTGGGCTAGCAGAGCAACTTAAAGAGCATTTTCCTGTGTAAAATGTGTCTTTGTCTCATGCTTTGCCTGCTCAGACCGGCAGTATTTCTACCGTGGAAAGTGCATGGTGGCCAAGTGGGTGGTTTAACCTCCAGGGTTTGCGGTGCGATTCCAAGCCCTACTGCACATGTTTGGGTGCGTGTGCGTGTGGAGTTTGCATGTCCTCCCCATGTTCCTCCTGTAGTCCAAAAAAAATTATCATTAGGAATAATTATTTGTCATTATAGATTCAAAGGGAATTTGTACTTGGTAAATTACATCATAACAGAACATAAACTTAGATATTTCATCTTAGATATTTCTGTCCAAGACCAAGCTTTGTGCTCTTTTTTGTTCCTGACACACCCTCCCAGTTACGTTGTTTCTCCATGTTCTGAAATGGGTTCTGTGTTTTATTCTTCTCTGCCCATTCTTGGTCCGATACAGTGGTTCCATCATATCTACGGGTGATACGTTCCAAGACCAGATACTGTAGCTGAAACCGCAGATAAAAGTGAACCATTTACAGACCGGATATATAACATAATTTTCCTGTACTTACATATGGTATTTGGGAAATTACGCACAGTAAGACATTACCAACATTAAATACAGTAATAATGAAGTACATTAAACAGGATTATACAGTAGTGTATTTTCTTTTGAATGAAAGGAATTCTGACATTTTAGCCTAATTCTCATGTGATGACAGAGCAATGAAAATAATGCCCTTCATACCCCTCAAAGGACAAACGAACAATGGATAAAAAAAACATATTGTTACATATTTCACAATCTTTTTTAGACCGGGGTGAACCGCGGATAACTAAAACCACAGTTACTGAAATGGCAGATACGGCGGGACGACTGAATAAGTAGCGAGGATTAAGATACTTTGGCACACGATACTTTGGCTTCTTGATTATGAAATGAAAGTTTATACTTCACTCAAAACAAAGATTTTTATTTTTATTTTTTTAAATGCGCTTTTGACACTTTCACATATATTTCATCAGATATCACATAATCCTTCTCCTCAACATGAACCATATGGTAACATCCCAGACTGAGGGCGGGAGAATACTTGTTTTGTAAATAGTTTCTTGTTGCGTTTCTTAGAGGCAGAATGATTTGATAATTGCTTATTCTGCTCTCCTTTGGATAATGTGTGTGGTTATTGCGTGTTTGCTGGCATTTACTGTCTTTCCCTAATTTATCTCATAGCTAATTCTACCTTGGGAGGCTAGTTAAGGGCATGTTTGCTGGGCTTTAAGAAAGTCACCTCTTTCTTGCTGAAATGATTATGGAGTTATAATTTGTTTTACTCATTCTGGATGTTATGGGCACAATTATGTTTATAGGGCCTGCCTTTTTTCAGTTTTTACTTATCCTGGGTTTTCACTCTAACATCAATAATTTGGGATTCCATCCTAAAAGCAATGGTGCCGAATTATGTAGGCTGGAATTTTTAAGTATGACAAATAACTAACCTTCATAGTGCATTTAACACTTCATTGTAAAATTTTTCACTTTGTGATAGAAAGATTCTATTTAACTAGGATTTCTATATAAATAAAGCTCAAACCTTTTAACTGCATGTCCTATACATCTCATATATTTCATGAATTCTACCTCTTTCAATACATCATAGATTAGAGGCCTTGCATTTTAGTCTCTTTCTGGTTAAGCGAATTCAATGACTTGTAATTTTTGTGAGCATAGCTGTCAATCTAATCATGTGGAATTTGCATGATTCAGTCACATCCTGAAAGACAAATTTGTGAAAGTACTCTATGCTTTTAGAAAAGTAAGTACTATTTAATAAGATGGGTATTAATAAAAAATGACCAAAAAAATCATTCTTTTACAGGTGCTTCTTTAGCAAGTGTTATGGGTTTGCTAAAACATCAGCCTGTGTAGTTACATAGACATGGTTTTAACTAACAGGGAGTAACAGTGTAATAATTCCCCATTGTGTAAGACCATTCAAGATCTTTACTACTGAACAATGGCGATTATAACCTTATTGTATTCCAGAAAATGTAATCTATTATGCCATTCTTAACTGTAAATGCTTTCAAAGCAGTGGGGTGCCGAGATATGTTTAAATTTGTATGGAAATATATTTGATTATGAAGAGGCTGCTAGCTGCCATATTTCTACAGACCTGAGGCAATCACATATGATTTTTTTTTTCTTGAAAGGTTGTTGTTAGCTTGGTGTTTTGGAAGATTTGGACAGATTATAGAATTATACTGAAATTATATGCCATGGCTAAATTGTACATTTGTACATTGTACAGCTCTATTGTTTTTGTAGTTTTGGTAGATGAAGTCTCCAGAATTTTAGGTAGAATTTAGTCCTCAATCTCTTGTATTGCAAGTTGATTTTTTTTAAAGAAAAAGCTATGCATGTGAGGATTACAAACACACTTCTCTGCAATTACACTGCAGATGCAGTACTACTTGAAGGTTTTTGTAACAGATATGGACCTCTGTTAATTGGATATTTTGAAAGATGGATGACCGCAATTTCAAATGGATTTCTTCCATAATGAGAACCAGGTTTATGCAATTTTAAAATCCACCAATTTCCAAATGCTTATCCTGAGCAAAGTCATGGTAGAACCAGGAGCATATCCCAGGACAGAAGGCAGAACACAGGGCACAAGGCAGGGATTCACTTTGGGTTGGATGTAAGTCCATTTCGGGGCAGAAGAACCGATTCTGGGAAATTTAGAGTCACCATTTATTCTAATTGCAAGTCTCTTGAATGAAAGATAGACGTTAGAAAATATACAGTTAAGAGTTCTAAAATAAAATGGTAAACTGATAATGACATTAAGGTGACACAATGGCCAGTTGGTCACATGACCACTTCACTCCTTCTTTGTTGGGAGTCCACATCCAGCTATCATGTTCAGCAGTATATTCCTTGCTGTTTGGGAGTGAAAGCTGATGTTAGTTAGGTTCTGACTTTGTCCCACATAATGACTAACTTGGGTCTTCATGAACACAGATTGTTGCTGATTATTATTCTGGACATCCTCAGGTCAGGCTTAATTGCTAATATTTTACTAATATTTTCGAAATACATCAAGCAATGGGATTGATATGTTATTATGGGGGGTTTAACAGACTGGTCTGACACCTATTCTGTTAATCCGGGAAGAACTCTGCATCGCAAGTAAAGCTCAGACTGAAGTTAATTGGAATGGAATATGGAGTTTAATGAACTCAGACATGAAACTGATTGTGCAGTATATTCTATTCTACTGACCACTTTAGTAATTCATGAGAATTTTATTCTTTCTGTGGCATAAAGATGGTATTGGTGAGCTGTCAAGTTTTATTTTGGAAGGGAAATAATAATTCACATTTTTAGGTGAATGGCAAATTAGTAGCTGTTCCACATAATGACACAGGTCAATGATATTTAAAAATGTGTTGTTTACTTGCTTTGTTGTAGAGCTACAAACTGGACTTAATAGAAAACCATTACTGTCATTGTACAAATAGCCAATACAACAAAATTCAACCTTCACCTACTGCATCACGCTTTCTCAATACACACATGCACATGCAGATGAGAATAAAGCTTGAAGTTGAAGTGCTGTGGAACCCATTTTGACAGCACCCCTGGAGGAGTGTTTGGGGACATTGAATAGACAGATGTCTAGACATTGAGCAATATGGAGAAGGTCTGTCATTTAATTTCATATTTTGTTAGAGGTGATGAACTTCCATATCAGACCCTTTTAGTACATACTGTATTCTGTTTATCTATGCACTCCTGTCTCTGAAAAGAAATTGTCTGCATCTCAGAGATCACAGATATCAAAGAGCTATTCAGACAAAAAATAAACTTTTTTTTTTCGCTACTCAGCTGAATACTTATTCACTGTAGCCTGCCTGTATTGCTTTTAAAACTTAAGCTTAAATTACATTTGGTTCTTTGATTTCATGACTGCATCTTGTAAAACAAGTCCTTGAGAAAAGTATTTCATTGGAAGAAATCAGACATTTCTTAAGGGCAGCTCCGATAGCCTAAAATCAGCAAAAAAACTCAATTTTTAAAACATTGTTTCCATTATGCCCTCAAATCTTTTTCCTTAGTAATTTCTTTCATTTTTAACTTACTGTATATCCATTCACTTTTCTACCTATTTAACTTACCAGGTAATTTAATACCATATAACTAGTTTATATTCTCAGGTACCACTGCAATCTATCTGCACCTTTACACTTTGTCACTTTTGTTGATGTAATACCTCAAGAGTTTTAACTTTTTGACAGGAAAAAATAAAGTAGCCTTTGTCACTGAAGACTATAGGGTGAATGGAGTGTGTTTTAAACAAAACAGGTTTCTTTTTTTTTTAGATTATAGGGATGAACTGGAGCAAGAAATAGCTTTAAGGTTGGTTCCGAAAATGAGGTTTCCATTCAGTAAACAAACAAACCAGATACGGAAATGGTCCTAGTTTCGAAAAATGATCTGGTTATTGGTGCTGAAAGTTTAATTATGCTTTCTTGTTCTCCCACTGAGCTACTCCCCTGTCCCTTTATATAGTTATAATTCCATGGGTGGCAAAGCGTCTGCAGGCGAAGCTGATGCTAAAGAAATTGTATGAATGCAAAGTACATTACCATTCTGATGCACTGGTGGAGCATTACCTATGAAACCTAGCTAGCTGTTTATTTACAAACAAATGAGGGGAGTTCCATTGTGTATATAAACACAAAAATTAGAAGGCATTATTCTGGCAGCAATACTGATGATGGGTCGTTTACGTATGCTAGTATACACAAGGCTGCAATGCAATTTCATCCAGCCATGTGGATTTCAAATAGCACATTTATCATCATAGCAAAGTCTTAATTACATATGATAAACATATTTTCCTCTGAAAGATATGGGAACTGAGCCAGGTACTGAAATTTGTATTGCAATTATGTCCTGTATGAGCAAGAGGGCGTGATATAATGTATATATGTGTGTGTGTGTGTATATATATATACTGTATATAAACACATAATATGTTCTTTTATTTTATTCTTTTATTGTGTTACGGCAGTGAGTTACATAGGATGAGTAGCTTAGTCATATGTTGTGGCTGGATATCAGGTACCATAAATATCTAAAATGCTAGTATGTGCCTAAATTTTTGTATTAAACTAAAGCTTAACTTTTCGGCTTTTGCAAAGTATCCTGTTGTATTTTCTTTTTCAGTGTTTCCTCCTCCATGATTACTGTTATCATTTTTGTTATAATGTTTACTGAGATTTTATTTACTGCAGTATATTGTCATTTCTTTTCTGTTCTGGTGATAAAATTCCCAAACCAAAATCTGTAGGAGGTCTTGTGCAAATGAATAATAATAAAATAATAATCTTGCTTTAAGCTGTAGATCTGCGGAGCCGGTCATTTCCGTGTCAGTCAGTTTTTTTTCCCCCTGTTGATGTAAGATTATCAGTCTCTTGACCCATGAAACTGGAGCTTATGGGAATATAACAGGCAGTTGGATGCCCCTGTTGGTTTGAACTGTGTGCGTCCAGGTTTGTTTTATTTAATCCTGCTAATGTGATTCCGATCGGTGAAAGTGGCCTGCGGATCTAAAGAGAGCTCCTGGCAGGATGACATTGTACGTAAGTCCAGCGGCGACAGTTTCCCATCGTGCGGCACTGACCCCTGTAGCTAACGCTACCTTCCATCAATTTCCCATCAGAAAAGCACGGACTGGGATGAAAGGAGCCTTGTCTGAGTCTGGGTAATTAGCATTCCAAGCCAGGCAAACAAGTAAATGAGACACTCTGAGTGTCTGCGTGCCAGTGTGGAGACTGAGTCGCTGAGCAGTCGGCCCAGTGGCTTCCTAATTCCCAGAGCACTGGTCCCGTTCTGAGACGTGGATACGCATGAGTAACTTGTCAAGCCACAACCGTATCCTGCTTTTCAAAGACATGTTAGAAATATAAAAGTTAAGTGAATGGATTCATAATTCAACCAGGTCATTTCAACAGGTCATTCAAAAATCACATGGTTCATTGCCATTTAATACTGTATCTGACGCTACTATATATATACATAAATGCATAGAAATACAAAACACATGGTTATATAAATCTCCAGAGATTTTTCGTTCACTGGAATTTAAGGTGAATCAACTCCAGCTTATGCATCTTGTGTTTATCCGTGGACTTTTTCGGATTTTATGATCTTTAAAATAAAACAATATAATAGATAGGTATAAATACACTTTTGGTGCTGTAGCGATTAACAACTGTCACAACTAACAAATTTTTCATTTATCAGTGTTGCACATAATTTACATATAGTTCATGACAATTAATTAACTGATTAAACCAAATTAATCGATATCAAATGGTTTTATTTTCTAGTAAAAAAGTATTTTTTCAACAATGGCATATATACAAAAACACAATCATCTGTTGTACTTATTGTATACGAAAGAAGTAACACTGTATAGGTCAAAAGGGATGTTATTTAGAACATTCTTATTTTTATCTTTGAAGTTTGACTCCTGTAAGTAAAATGAAGTAAGATTTATACAGAACCTCCTTCACATTCTCAGCAGTGTGCATCTTCTATCTTGGCTTATTGCACTGTATAATGTAAATTCATGGTTGACCTGCAGTGGGAGTGAGGTGGTGGAATCAGGTGAATGCACCAGTAAGAGTGAAGTTAAAAAAAGAAAAATAAAAAGAGTGTGAATACAGTAACCAAAGGTTGTCGCAAAAAAAATGTAAAGAACCAAAAGTTTCGTAAGGCTTTTCAAAGTCAGTTAATGCGTCTCACGCGCATGTTCAGAACGGGACCCAAGGGAAGAGCCGTGTAAAATCAGCAAGGGCATCGTTAGAGATTTCGGGCCCCGTGAAATCTTCCCGTTTTGGGCCCCCAACCCAAATCAATCAAATTATGTCCCAAAAAGGAGTGAATGGATGTAAAAAAAAAACAAAAATGACACAATATCTGCATACATTTATGTTTTAGAAATCTATAATAATTATTATTTCTATTTAAAATGCACTAAACTCTGCACAAGGGGAACATGGTGCTGCAGCAGGTACCTGTTGCCTGACACCTGAAGGTTCTTTTGTTTCCATGTTCTTTTTTTTTTTTGGGGGGGGGGGGGGGGGGGGGGATTACACCCACAGTCTAAAAGCATGACGTTGGGTTTGTGTCTGAAGCAGCCGTAGTGTGTCTGTGTCTGCCAGTGTGCACCGAGGCAGACTGGCCTCCAATTCATACCCCTGCTTTGTGCTTAGTGCTGCCTTGGATAAGTTCCAGGCTCCTTCAAGACCCTGCATTGGACAAAAAAATGGTTGGAAGATGGGCTGATGGGTAAAAAACACATATATTTTTCTTTATGTGTGACAGGCCAAGTTCCAGACCAAGTTTTTTTATGTGTGACGGACCAAGGTCCACTTGTTCCCTTATCTCCTCTTTTAGGTAAAACCAAAAAATGTTTTTTCTCCAAGATTTATTACTCTTCTAGTGTATTAAGGAAATGGATGGATGGATGGATGGATGGATGGATAATACGAATTACTGAGATGGAACAGTATCTTGGAGTGGTAGCACTCATAAATAAGAACTAAATTGAATAAAATTCTGCTATAGCAGCAGACAACATAACTTTGATTTTAGGTTGTAGACTGTAGAACAACGTGGAAAAAAACTAATGAAATTAAGCAACATGAATGCAAGAGGAACAAAACTGTATTCCGGTAAACTCATGTAATTCCACGATGAGCAATTAGTGTTTCTTCTTCTCCAAGTGCCAGAGCAAAGCTGTAATTTTTTGATAAGTCACGGATGTTCTCATGATGAAGATTTGACGTCTGTGTAACAGATTAGGAATTATGAGCCCTATGAAGTATTATGCTTCAAACCAGAAGCCAAAATCGGCAGCCAACAAAGATCTTATTGGTTACTGCCAGTTTTGCAAATTAAGAAACAGATAGTTCATATTTTCTCCTTTTTGCATAGTTTAATTACTGATTAAGATGCTGTCAGTTTTCCAAATGCCCTAAAGATGTTCCCAAAGCAGTTCAAGGAGAAAGATGGGTCACATAACATTCCCGTGATACTGACATTTTTCTTTCTTTTGAGGAAATATGTACATGTAGAGCTTAAAGTCGCAGAACGCACATTGAAATTGTTTTCCTATACACGAAGGACAAAAAAACACAGTCATACAAGTAACCGAATCATATTCTTTTAAAAACAAATAACAATAAAAGTCATCATAATGTTAGGTGCTCGTGGTCATTGTGTTGGGTTTGAAGACAGTTCCCCAGTTCCGGTCCTGGTGGGTGAAAATCCAGCACAGTTTGTAGATTTCCCTGCTCAAACACATCTTAATTAGCTAATTACCAGGTTTAATCGGTGTGTTTGATCAGGGATATCTGCAAACTGCATTGGAATTGGGGAGCCCTGTCTCAAAAGTAGCACCATATGCAGCTAATGAAAGATATTTCAGCCAAGCAACATTCAACTAAAGAATTGAATGCTGTTTTTTTTTTTGTTGTTGTCGTCCAATGAAGGAATTCCATTTCTGTATTTTCTGCTTTGCTAAAGCCACTTATTGCCTCCAAGAGCTCACCAGAATTGTTAATCACGAGCCGGCATTGTGGCGCAGTGGGTAAAGCCGCTGAGTAGCTAACCTCAAGGTTAACAGTTGCACCCCTGCTAGGGAACTCCAGAACGCTGCAATTGAATACCTGGATCAGTGGCAATGGTGGCTGGTGAGAAAAGTCTGCTCGAATGAATGGAAAGAGGCTTTAAATAGTCTCAAAATAGAAACTGTGTCCTATGTTGGGCTATATTACTCTTTTATTTTATTTTATTTTATGAAGAGCAGGGGTGGAATGTGACTCAGCTAGTAGGACTGTGTGTCATTGATTGCATGCTTAGTGGTTCAAATCTCGTGTTTGGGCTCTTGAGAAATGCCCTCAGCTTTCGGTCTTGTACGTCACTTTGGATTAAAGCATGTGCCAAATAAATACATGTAAATGGTTGAGGTGGAGCTGTTCATTAATTGGTTTGTCAGCTGTAATCTCTAACACATAATACTTTATTAATGTAGGTGTGATGGGGAAGTGTGGCTTTTTTGCCTTTTGTGATTAGTAATTAATATTCAGCATGTAAGTGTTATTCATGGGTGGTTTACCTGCACTGGCAAATATCCCCAAGGGACAAAATTAAGATTTATGTAGATTTTAAAGCTGATTTTGTTAATGGGTAGTTTCCTTGAGGTTAATGTGTATATTAATCAAATTGGACAGCACAATCCTTTAGTATAAATGCATAACTCTGAATATCTTGAAAACTGTCAAAAGTTTTTCGCTTCTTAGCAACTTGGCTAAGCATTCTTAGCATTCTTCGGTTCTGAATTGCTGAATGTTGTTTTGTTGATTAATTTACTAGATGCCTTTATAACCACACATCAGATGCAAAGTAAATTATCTGCACAATATTCCCTTTTACATTTATATGTATATGTGTGTGTGTATTATTTATAAGTTATATGTATGTAAATGTACCAGGAAAATTGCAATATGGATTTCAACAAGAAAGAAAATATCTCACTGTCTTAGCAATTGTTAAAATCTCTCCTGACAAACTAGCTGAGTCACTAGGAGAGGATGTGAAATATCCCTTCTGTTGATTCCCTAACAGCAGTCCCATGGCAATCAACAGTCCATGACTGCTCTTACGGCACAGGAGCCTTGCATTTGTGGGCTTGGGGAGGGCTTTTGCTATGTATTACAGAGGGGACAACTTTTTGCAATTGTCTGTGGCTGCATCAGCATCAGCAGTTGTAATTTAATTGTGCCATGAGCACACAATGAATAACTTTTCAAGCACAGAACTAATTACAAGAGCTGCAGCGATAGATGGGAGAGGCGTGCAGCCTCTGTCATAATTGTGAGACATCTGATTTATTTCTAATTATCAGCATTGTAATTGGAATCACAGATAACCACACCCCTAGCCAGAGAGAGCCTAGAAGATTAATTATTAGCACCTTTTTTGGATTGTTAGTACTTTCAACATCATATCATGCATTTTGATTAGTCGGGAATGGAATGTAGCCCTGTGTTATACTTCCATGCAGAAGAACTTAAGATTCAGCTCTAGAGACTTCAAGAAATAACTAGAAGTTTTGCGTAAACATGTTGTCAAATTTCTTAACAGTATCAAACAGCCTAGACATTACAACAGCTTTGTAAATTGCTAACCTTATATCTTATGATCAAAACTAGACACATTATAACGTATTTTAAGTAAAACATTCCAAAGTAACCAGTCCCATTTCCATTTTTTTAATAAGAAAAAGACTGTCATTAGTTTTGTATGACTGTCAACACATTTCTGCAGCATTCTGCTCCGTATAACTTGAGAGATAATAGCTTTTGTTGCTGGATAAGATGCTGAGCAAAGCATCGGAAATGTATCCCAGCAGAGAATTTTACTTCCTTGAATCCTGGATCCTGTGGTACATACATAGCATCACTATATAGGGGCTTCAGGGTCACATCCAAGAACACAAGAGGAGGTCTGGGGCTCTATGGTTTAGGGGAGGTGATTTCAAAGTTTGGCCCTTGAGCAAACCTTTAATTCCAAATGCTCCAAGGACTGTTTGACCCTGCTTTCTCAACTGAATGTTACTTTGGATAAAAAGCATCTGATAAATAAGTTTAAACAAACCAATAAATAAATTGAGTAGATTGGATAGCATGGTGGTTCACGCTTCCAAGGTCGTGGGATATGTGTGAAGTTCGTATGTTCTCCCTGTTCTTACAAAACACATCCAGCTCTCTGACCTACTGTGTGTATAGGCCTACAGTAGTGTTAGCTAACATATCAAATGCAAACATTTGGGGGGGGGGGGGTCCCACCTCTTTTGCTAGCGGTGCCATAAATGCATATTGGAGTACAATGAAATGTATCAAAAATGTATCAAAAATTCTGTGCTGTAAACGTCCATCAATTAATACATAGATGAAAGAAATGAGACTTGATATTATTTCTCTGAATGACTGACAGTGTAACTGTGTGCTGTGTCTAAATCCAGCTGTCGTTGCACTGGGGCTTTGAACAATGACCGGACAATCATTACTGCAGAACGAAATGGGACAGAAGATGACATCTCATAGTGCTGCATTCTGATTAGACATCAAAGGCCCCAGGGAGCAGTGGCATATTAACTTCAGCATTGTAATCGCCAGACAGCTCTCATTCACCCTTTCAATTACACTATGGCTGTGATTTATTTCACTCCCCTTCCCACATGACATCTAAGGCTCTCGATTTCTGTGAAAAATGTAAATGGTATAAAAGATTCCCTCTGTGCTCTGCCAGCCTGTGAGTTTCAGATGTATCTGTCTGTATTTGGTTATGAAACCTCACAACTTACAAGTGCTAAAAGAGGATGCTGGACCTTGTGTAGATTGTGAATAAGGCACTGCTGAGTGAAATTCTGAAATGACGAGAGGCCGCGCATATATTTAGCTGTGCAAACCAGATTGGAAATACATTCCCAGCTAGAAAAAGTAAATTATGAAAAACCCTGACTGAAAATTTGTTTTGGAAAATTAACAATATTACATGAAAAACTGACAACTACATGGTGCACAGACATGGTGTAACATGGTGAAAAGCCAATTAGCTGCAAGTTTTTTAAAAAAGTATAATGAAGGTGCAACACAGCAGTGTGACTGTAAATACTGTACGGCTGTGTGACTGTAAATTTAGTACTTGCTAAACAGTAATGAGTTGCTTGTACTACGATTTTGCGCTCACCTTCATAGCGAGCACACAAAGTCACACCTCATTTGTTATAAAAATAGCATTTGTCTGCTCATTAATGTGTTTTGCTTGAATTGCCAGCTGATTTACTCCCAAAAAGCTCCACAGGTGTCTGAACAGCTATTGTTTCCATATCAACAGTGAAACGACGAAATAAACAGACAATCCAAAGAAGTCTGAATTCAATTTGAGATTATTTGGCTCAAGCAATTAATTATATTTCCCGCTGGTTGTGATAATACGGAGAGAAATGCATTAAAAGCAGGTGTGTCCAGACTTTTGACTGGTACTGTATGTACACATTAGAATGAAAGTAAAGGCAGCCTGAAAGAAAAGGTTTTGGTTTGCTTTTGATTAAAACAGTCCTTTTGAGTGGAGTTGAAGCGCAGTCAGTTGTCCAAGTAATGTGGATGATGAATAACGATTTTAGCACTTGACGTCTCAGCTTCACCTAATTACCGCCACATTCAGATCTTCACGTGTTTCGTTTTCACAGAGGAACTTGAAAGGGCTGCTCAATACTTTTTTTCCAGTTTCAAAGGTCATAGGGAGCAATACTATCAAAGTAAATATACAAGACTGATTCACATCACATTACCGTCAAGGTTTGGGGACTGGCTTGTACCTTGCATGTAAATTCACACTTCATCTATTTTAATTCAATTAGCTTTCACTTATTTCTTTCTGAGTTTATTCTATGCAAATGCTTTCCTGTGCCCCTTGCCTGTCTGCTCTAGTAATTGAGTTTAGAAATGCGGCATGATTTGCCCTTCCCTCCTAACACTCCCATCGTCATCCTCATTAAAGCTCTATAATTGGAATTAGTCAACATCTATTTGTTTTTCTTTAACAAGGACCTTAGTTAATAAGCTGCCCCAGTTTGCTGCTCTAACTGGACATTAAAAAACCACCAACTGATTATTACTTCCATATCCAGCTATGGCATCAACTGGTTTCTGAGAAGGCCAGGTACAAAATTAGGTTTTGAAGATGCTGTCCTTTGTTATGGAGAAGGAATGTTTTTACAGGTAACGCTGCCATGTTCAGATGCTTTGCGTTTGTATATCTAAATATTTGAGGATTTTATCTGCAAATCTGCCACCAGATAGAGACTGAACGCAGATAATACTTGAGTACTGGGTAGTTCCTCCTCTTCTCAGAGAAACCTGGGACAGAAATAGAACATCTTCCAGTATCTGTGTCATTCATTTACAAAATTAAGAGATAGCATGAGGAAGGATGCTAAATACTGAGGTAAAATGGAACAAAAAAAAATTATTGGCGTTTCACTCTTTCCGCAGCTTTAGTAGAGGTATATGGAATATTTTAAGGAAGAAAAACATGATCTAGCTAATTCATTCATAGTCTGTGGGAGGTGATGATTGTGAAGAAGCTTTGCCAGCTAATGCATTATAGAAGCAATGGTTCATAGCTCTTCATTTATTTGTAGGTATTAATGCCTCCACCCTGTATGTGTGTCATTAGCATGTCAACAAGTTTTACATTGCGACATTGTTACATTGTCCGGTTTAATTGTTTCAGTACAAATTACTCATACAGGTTTGAACTACAACAGTAGATTACAAGGAAATTGACTATGTTTTCCATTTAAATCAAAGTGAGCCGTTTGTTTTTTACAGATATTTAAAACGTGTATTTATATTGTCAGTAACGGCTCTGACCTTGAGATTAATGCTGTCAGTGTTAATTCCTGAAATCCATTTACTTGCTTTGACATAAAGGTTCATGTCCCTATTTCATTTTCCTCTTCAGAACGCCGCTGACATATTCAGCATGCTAAAAAAGACAGACATGGTCAAAAATCCAAAGTCAAAAATCTGTGGATAGAGAAGGTGGTCAAGTCACGAAATTGCTAAGGCAGCTGTCATTTGCAAAATGTTTGCCTGTTTTACAATTTTGCCTTCCAGTGTCAGTGTCATCACCTTACAACTGCGATCGGTTCCGACTGACCAGTTGATAGCCCTTTATTTTATATACAGAAATGATCATATGTATTGTACCTATACTAAAATTATATTATCTTTAAGTCATATTGTTTGGTGTTTTTTAACCTTTTTATCACCATTTTCTTCGTTCATTGCTGCCGGCAGTTGGGGCGGAAACTGTCATACACCCACAATGGGCAACACCCATACTGGGCAACACCCATACTGGGCAACACCCATACTGGGCAACACCCGCGGTACCAGGCACGGCGCAGCCACTTATCTGCGGCCTCGGAACGGCCGTAAAGTCGATCAGTTGTAAGTCGGATAGGTCGTAAGTTGAGGATGACCTGTACAGGCAATTTAGGGACACCGAATGAGTCTTTCAAATGCAGGTTTGTGCAACACGGGGTAAGAGAGAGAACCCAAAGACTTAGAGCAGAGATGGCATGTGAATGCCGAGACTGTAATTTGTCAGGCAATAGTACTAACTACTGAACTACCTCTTAATTTTAAGACAATGACACAGATAAGGGCTATTGCCGTATTTTTTTCCCCTTCCACATGCCTCTGCTTAGTGGTTTATTAATTGGTGGGGTCGGAGTGTAATCTGAATTTCATTAATCTGTCTATAACAGACACAGTCTCAGTCCAAGAACTGCTTCCTCTCACAAACAATACGAAATATAGATTTGCACAATTGAGGTAAATTGAACTGATAGGCTGTGGAATGTGTATACTAGTTTATCCTTGTATAGGGGAAGAATCACACCACAAACTATGTGTAAATTTTACACGAGTACTTATTGCCAGACTATGTGGAACACACCTAAAACTTTATTGACAATGAACAGTACTGAACCGGCTCCAGGAAGAGGCAGGAGTTACTCTCCATTGTGCAGGGCATCCTGTCTAGTTTGCTCTCGCTGAGCTAGCAGTGGACAGTGTTGTAGGCTGATATTACGCATTAACAAAACAATTGTGTCATAGATGAAAGACCTTTAAAAAAACCTGGCATCCCACTGATCTGGATGTCAGCCACATTACAAGCTATATTTCTCCACCTCAGCACAGGAAACGAGGATAACTATGTTTTGTTAATCCGTTCTGCACTGTCTCTTTTTCTGGCTGCAGGGCCATGCCATCCAGATTCATATAACACATTTTAAAATCCATTTAGGAGTTGTAAAACGAAAGTGACACCAATGCTCTTATAACCATCTGCACTGAAAAGTTTGCCAAATATCTTGTGTTTACACATTTTAATTTGCTATATGATATTCAGATTTAGTTAAAATGTCCTTTTACCGTATATGAAAATCAATCACTCAATTGAAATGGTTTTAACGGAATTCAGGAAGATTCATTTCTGCTAAATATCTCAGTTTTTTGCAGTCACTTTGCAGCCTACCACAACCATCTTAAAATCTTGACCTAGGGGTGGATTACACTGTCTAAGCAAACTCTGCTTTCAGGAATTTTGAATTGTGTCAATAATGCAGTACGCCAATAAATCACAGCACATTGAAATGACTTGTAAACACATCCATATAACTGTTTTATGCAGGCAATAATACACCGATCAGCCATAACATTAAAACCACTTGCCTAATATCATGTCGGTCCCGTTCATGCCGCCAAAACAGCTCTGACCCATCGAGGCATAGACTCCAGTATGGTGTCCTCTGGTATCTGCCACCAAGATATTAGCAGCAGATCCTTTAAGTCCTGCAAGATGCAAGGTGGCCACCTCCATGGATCAGATTTTTTTGACCAGCACATCCCACAGATGCTCGAACGGATTGAGATCTGAGGAATTTGTAGGCCAAGTCAACACCTTGAACTCTTTTTCATGTTCCTCAAACCATTCCTGAACAATTTCTGCAGTGTGGCAGGACGTATTGTCCTATGTGTGAAAGTAACATCCATATGAATACTAGGACCCAAGGTTTCCCTGCAAAACATTGCCCAGAACATCACACTGCCTCCATCGGCTTGCCTTCTTCCCATAGTGCATCTTAGCACCATCTCTTTCCCAGGTAAACATTGCACATACAGTACACCCAGCTCTCCAAATGATGTAGCAGAAAAAGTGACTCATCAGACCAAGCCACCTTCTTCCAATGCTCCATGGTCCAGTTCTGATATGTGCCCGTCGTAGGTGCCTGTGGGCACTCTGATGGGTCTGTGGCTACGCAGCAATGCACTGTGCGATCTGATGCCTTTCTGACATAGACAGCATTAAATTTTCAAACAATTTGTGCTACAGTAGCCCTACCATGGGTCCAGACTAGATGGGTTAGCCTTTGCTCCCCAACCTCATCAGTAAGCCTTAGACACTCATGAATCCATTGCTGGTTCACCAGTTGCCCTTCTTTGGGCCACTTTTGGAAGGTGCTGACCACTGCATACCGACAACACCCCACAAGACCTGCTTATTGAAAGACGCTATGACCCAGTCGTCTAGCGAGCACAATCTGTGTCCATCACATCAACTTCAAGAACTGACTCTTCACTTGCCTAATATATAATGTTGCCCTTGTCAAGTGCCATTGTAACAAGACAATAAGGATATTATTCACTTCACCTGTCTGGTTTTAATGTTATGGCTGATCGGAGTATATAAGACAAGTACTGCTACTAATAATATTATATCAATAACAAATTAGTTTTCTGATGACGCAGTTAGTGAGTAATGATCATAAAATCCTGCAATTAAAAACAAAGTTACAAACATAGTTACCAAAATGTTGTAACAAAATTAAACTTTTTGACATTTCTTTAAATATTTTAAGAAACAGATCAAAACGATATGGCAACTGTGTCTGGAATTTTTTACAGTAACAGACTGACAGATGGTGGAGGATAGTTTTTTTCCCCCGGACTGACATCTGGCCGTCACTTAATATAGATATTTCCATTATGTAGGTTGGTAGTGTCCTTTTTGGAGAAAATCTTCTTAATGCATAGAAACACGATAAACACTTAGCTTCATTGCCATCTTTGGCAGAGAAGTGTAAGGAAACAGATATGAGAGCATGGTTACACAAGCAAGATTCAAGGTTAGCGATAGTATGATCACATACAAAATACATCAGGCAGCAGAGATGGGTATACAAACATTATTGGAAAGTTTGTGTAACTGGGGAATGAAAAAGAAAGGAAGTTATAGGGGGAGGTTGGGTACAAGTGTAGAAATTGAGTCATTATGCAACATTATCACCTAGGGTGCCATCTTCTGAGAGGACTGACTTAGCACACCTCTCAGAGAGGGGCTGATGGTGAAATTTGTCTAGTGTGACACAGGGGTTTGGACCGGTACTTCCCAGTCTTTATATTCACTAGAGCCAGAATCAGGAGCCTATGACAGACAAAGATGCAGGTAAGAATTAGCGAATGCTCGGAACTCCGGAAGAAATTTACCGAGATTTACGGACTTTCAAAACTGAGGACTGAGGGCCGGGTGACAATGACCTTTATTAAGTAGTGAGACCCATGTTTCTGCTAGCTTTATAAAGCACTGATAGTCAAGTGTCAATCAGCTTTTAAAGCACTGAGAGTCAAGTTTCAGTCAGCTTCATAAAGCATTGAGAGTCAGGTATAGCCCATCAACTTCATAATGCACTGAGAGTCAGGTGTCAGCCATCTTCATATCTCACTGGGAGTCAGATGTCAGTCAGCTTCATAAAGCACAGAGAGCCAGGTGTCAGTCAGCTTCATAAAGCACTGACAGTCAGATGTCAGCCAGCTTCATAAAGCATTGAGAGCCAGGTGTCAGTCAGCTTCATAAAGCACTGAGAGCCAGATGTCAGTCAGCTTCATAAAGCACTGAGAGCCAGGTGTCAGTCAGCTTCATAAAGCACTGAGAGCCAGATGTCAGTCAGCTTCATAAAGCACTGAGAGCCAGGTGTCAGTTAGCTTCATAAAGCACTGACAGTCAGGTGTCAGTCAGCTTCATAAAGCACTGACAGTCAGATGTCAGCCAGCTTCATAAAGCACTGAGAGCCAGGTGTCAGTCAGCTTCATAAAGCACTGACAGTCAGATGTCAGTCAGCTTCATAAAGCACTGAGAGCCAGGTGTCAGTCAGCTTCATAAAGCACTGAGAGCCAGGTGTCAGTCAGCTTCATAAAGCACTGACAGTCAGATGTCAGTCAGCTTCATAAAGCACTGAGAGCCAGGTGTCAGTCAGCTTCATAAAGCACTGACAGTCAGGTGTCAGTCAGCTTCATAAAGTACTGACAGTCAGGTGTCAGCCAGTTTCATAAAGCACTGAGAGTCAGTGAAAGTTTTAGAGCCTGGTTTCTTATGCAATACATACCTTCAATTAGCACAGCTCTCTGGAAACAGAAAAATAAAATCCCATTTAGCTGCTTTATCTGTGCTGGGCGGTGCAGAGTGTCGTCCTGTGGCCTCCTGTGGAGTTAATGGTTCCAATCTAATCCTTAGCTGTGTCTTTGATGTTTGCATGTTCTCTCTGTGTTTTTATTTACAGTCCAGAAATATTCAGTTTGATTAGTTTGGCATGTGTGTGCCCTGTAATTAACTGACACCCCTCGCCTTGGGTTATATGTAAACAGGTTCCTTAATAAAGGAATAAAGTGAAACTTTACCATTGTTTAAATGGGAAAAGTATATGCCTAATTTGAACCATTTTATTTTACAATAGCCAAAAACAGTATTTGGCATATGTTGTAATCATCTCTAATTTAATTTAACCTTTGGAAAGTTCACATCATTCCCAAAATATCATTGAAAAACTCGTAGCTGTTATTCTTCTTAAGCATTCTATTGAAGGAAAAAATTACGAAAAAATATTTGTGCTAAACTCTATGGTCATATGGAATTATTATTGGTTGATTTACTTTTAAGAAAAGACATTATCAAGCATCTAATTCAGCAACCGGGAATGAAATAATATCAGCGAGAAATATGAAAGGAAAGGTAGGAACAGGAGGGAGTCCACGGCCAGTCGTCCGCCTAGCTGCAGAATTAGGAGTAAGGAGGAGAACGCACTGCTGACTCAGCCAGTGATGTGCAGCGGCGGCCAGCTGCTTCCGGCACTGCTTTTGCCATCTGGGCTCAGGCTGTTCCAAATGTTTGCAGGTGTTACTCAACCAGTGCTTAACCCCATTGCAGGGGTGCATCAAGATAGGGAATTGGTATTGTTTCTGTTTACTGTTTCATGATGTAATCCTTTCTTTAATAATTAAAAGAATTTTTAAAACTCATGTGTTACACACAGGGAGAGGGAGAAAAGGAACTTTTTGCCCAATACATGTGACAGAGGCTTTCTTACGTTCTCTGTCAGGCCTGATAAGAGAGGACTGAGACCTGTTATAAGGCTAAATCTCTATCGGGCCTGATAAGAGAGGACTGAGACCTGTTATAAGGCTAAATCTCTATCGGGCCTGATAAGAGAGGACTGAGACCTGTTATAAGGCTAAATCTCGGCCAGGCCTGATAAGAGAGGACCGAGACCTGACATAACGTTAAATCTTTGTCAGGCCTGATAAGAGAGGACCAAGACCTGTTATAAGGCTAAATCTTTGTCAGGCCTGATAAGAGAGGACCGAGACCTGACATAAGGTTAAATCTCTGTCAGGCCTGATAAGAGAGGACCGAGACCTGTTATAAGGCTAAATCTCTGTCAGGCCTGATAAGAGAGGACAGAGACCTGGCATAAGGTTAAATCTGTCAATCTGCATCACCTTTCCTCATGTTATGGGACTCAACTGTCAAAAAATGCCATTTCACCCCATGCCCCAGATACTCCACTTTACTTTCATATCCAGTTAGCTGTGTGATTGCTGTTGAAATTTTAATATTAAATTAATTTATATTACGAATTTATTTGAAATGACTGCAGCTTATGTATCTTAAAAAATGTTTATATAGTATGTATGTGTTCTATGTTAATTTTATCTAATATTTCCACCCAGGCTGTATTTGGTTAATTGTACTATATCTGTTACAGATTTGATTTGGTGTTTCTTGATAATTTGTCAAATCGTACAACAAGTCAAATCAATAACCTGAAGTGTCATCTTTTCTTACTGAATTCTTATTATAAGATCTGGTATCAGTTTCTGAGAACATACATAATATAGTTACACCACACTATACACTATACACACTACCCCACACACTACACCACACTATACACACTACACCACACTATACACCACACTGTACACTATACCCACTACCCCACACACTACACCACACTATACACACTACACCACACTATACACCACACTATACACTATACACACTACCCCACACACTACACCACACTATACACTATACACACTACCCCACACACTACACCACACTATACACACTACACCACACTATACACCACACTATACACCACACTATACACCACACTATACACCACACTATACACTATACACACTACCCCACACACTACACCACACTATACACTATACACACCACACTTGTAATGTCTTATGGTATGTATGCAGGTGTTCAATTTTGGTTTTATTTGGGTCATCATTTGTCATTTAGCAGTTAAATGGCAAGGCATTCTGCATTACATTAGAGAATGTGCTAGTAGATTTCAAATTGGGTCATTGAATATTATTGAAATTGATCGAATGAAATGTGGTATGAAAGAATGAAGAACCTTAGCAATTCAACCAGAGCAATCCTAGCTTTATTCCATGTATGTGGAGTTTGCATTTTCTCCGTGTTTTTTGCCAGTTTTGCCCAGTTTTGACTGGGAATTCCTAAGCTGGAGTCACTTCCCCTTTGTGGGTCATGAAAAATGGTTGAAAAATGTGAGGAAGTCATTTACCTACCAGCTCTTTGTCACCATACCAGACAGGCTACAGGTTCACATAAATGTTGCCTTGCTTTCTTTTGGAATGGCTGGGCGATATAAATGACATATCAATTTATCGTCATGTAAAATTTAAAATATAAGAAAAACAACCTTGCATATATCAGCTTATCACGTCATAGAAACTAAAGCAATTCCAACCAACCGTATGGTAGTCTTTCGAGAACAGACAACACACTGCAAGGCTGATTGAGTTAGTAAAGCATATCACATACTACTTGATAGTATCATGGAAGAGATGAGCGACAGCTCAGCAGCTACAACATTTTGGATAGAGGTACAAAGATGTCAGTGGTGTGCTGGTTCTTTGGCAAGTCCAACATGCAACAGACCGATGCTGTGCAATTCTAAACTTGTGCCAGCTAAAACTGTAAATACTACAAACCCGTTTCACCACCTGAAGTATCTCCATCCAGCAGAACATACAGCCACGATTCATTTCCATTTTCAATTTGAAGAAATACTGGACACCTCTTTTGGAGAGCTCTGTATCAGAACTCCTGTATTAAGTGGAATGTGACGAATAAATTAAATATCATCCCCTTTATGTAGGCTCTGTGTGGGTGGGTGGGGTTGGGGGGTAGCAAAATCATTTAATTCCCCAAAAAGGGCTGGAATCTCAAAAAGGTTAAAGACTCCCGAGTTAGACTAACCGGCATCTCGATTCGGCCTGAGGTCTTTGGGATTACTGTATGTGTGCGTGTATGTGCCTATGATGGATTGGTGTCCCATCCCATGCAGGGTACCCCTACCATGTCCCCTATGCTGCTTGTAATGATAAGTGGTTGGAAGATAGATGAATCAAATGAGCCAATATGAGACAATGTATCTCTCCATCTGTCTTCTAACCACTTATCCTGGTCAGGGTTATGGGCTGAAACAATGAATCAATTGCCAAAACTGTATTCACAACCCAACAGACCTTTAAGTTGTTTAAGTGCATTTGTAATAAAAAGGGGGCTGTTTGGTGGTCATGCCATCATGTTCTTCCCATCCAGATTAGTCATAAATCTTTCGCCTCCTTAACCTCTCAGTGACCGTGCCTAGTAAGCTTGCATATTTCTATTGTATGAACCAAGTGTTTGTATACAAAATTCATAATAGATTTTCTGCCTGGCTTTCTGATGTACTGAAAGGTATTAGCTGCAATCCTAATATCCTAATATTAACAAATATGTTGCCGCTTTCAATAATGAACAGGCACACTTTTCACCATGATAGCAAAAAAAAAGAAAGAAAAGAATTTGTTTTGGTAGCACAGAATTTACACTGGAGAGTTAATGTAGTTAACAGTATTGTATTTATTCCCAGACATTTTCCTTGGGTTGATGAGCAGCGTGAACAGTGTAATACTAAGTTGCTAATATGACAGGTGTCTTCATGAATGTTAAGCAAGCGAAGAGGTAGCGGAAGTGACTGGTTCAGCTGATCGTTTGTGTTGCCTGTTTAGGGTTTAGGGTGATTGATTTGGACAAACGTGCACAGCACTTTCAGGGGATAACGCCAATCTACCTTGTCAACTCCATCCTTCAGTTTGGTCACAGTTATTACAGTAATAGTATATGTCCATACTTGTTTGCATAATATACTGTTGTGTAGCATTCGTGTCAATTACTGTAGTATACATTTATTTCACCCAACTGTCAAATTGATATGATGGAACATTTTAAATACTGGGTATTGCTGTTAGGCATCAGTTTGTCACTGTAAAAATAACTGAGAGGTTAATTTAGTGGACTGAATTGTAAAGAAACCATAGGGTGAGCTCGCAAAGACAGCATATAATTCATCAAACACATATATCTGTCTGTCTACAGGGCTGGGTTTGTTGTTGATATTTAGGATCGTATACTACAATTCATCAGACATTAACCCAAAAACACATGTCGCGTGGCTAGGTTTAAAAATATGCTTTTCATTGGTGTTTTTCTAGGTATTCAGGGATCTTCTAAAGAAATGGAGACCAGCTTTAACAAAGGTTCTATCTCAAGGCCATCCTCTAGGTCTGGAACTAATCTATTAGAGGTGGCAAGAGAACATCCTTTCATGTGAGGGCCAGGGCCTGCTGTTGAATGTCCAGTGATATCGCAGTTTCTGCAGCACTTTCCTACAGGGATGCCTTTTGTTGTGTGCATGTGGTGTGGGGTAGATGTCTAGCACAAGAGTTTAATCAGAGAAAAGGTTCTCAAAAACACAACAAACGTTTGGCATCCCACTTTAATGAGAATATTTTTGCAGAGACAATTAACCAAAAAAGCCTGAAGAATGATCCTTGCTTAGTGAAGAGTAGGAAAGAAAAAAATATATATAATTTCTAATCTAGAGCTGAGTAGTCTGGAATCATGGCTCTTTTAATTACTTAAAATTTTAAGATCATTCTTGACAACTACTTACCATCTGCCACACTTATTCAAGAACGCGTAGATATAAAAGTAAACAAGCTTTTGACTGGTGTAGGTCCAATCAAAGGAAACTTTTTTTTTTTTTTACATTCTGGCTTTGGAATCAGCAATCGAGCAACCTAGTGGACATATCGCGCCTGTGAGTCTGGACAAGATAGACAGTCCAGATACAAATTTGCAGTATTCTTCAAATGACAAACTCACCAAATGTTTTTTGGGAGCCAAAGTACCCAGAGGAAACAAACATGGGGGCATTGAAACACCACTCAAGGCCAGCGCTGAGGAAGAAACCCCAACCCTGGATGTTTGAGGGTTCAAATCTATCTGCTGACCCATTAAACTCCCCCCCCCCCCCTCAAATCAATAATAACAATGTTAGCACCTCATTCATATTTGCAATGGTTAGGAACTAAACTGTATAATTTGTTGTTGATTTTGCTTGAAATATGAGCTTCATGTGGATATTTGCTATGGCAACATGGCTTCAACTGCTTCCAATGCTATGTTTCATTTCAAATTTTCAAATAGAAGCATAGTACAATAACCAACAATGTTTTTTTTGGGGGGGAGACGACACAGATTCTGCTTTAAAAGCCCTGCTGCTGGCCCACAGGACAGCCTGGGGTAAAACAGCTTAATTGTTACACTCCTGCTGCAATGTTTCACAATATTGATCCCCAGCCTTTGTCCTCATGTATGCTGCCTTTAAGTCCAGCTGAGTGCTTCATTTTATAGCATAAGTATGTGTATTTTTGTTATTTGTCCTTAAGCAACATATTCTGTCAAGTAATTTGAATCATCTAACAGAGTCAGTCAATATCCTAATCAAGTCTAAATATTTAAAGTGTACAGGTAGGTCTTGAAGACCAAGACTGGGACAGATCTCACGAAATTCTTACCTGGAGCCTCTGTCTGTCTGACTTTACTACGATTTCGGACTAAATATTTTTGTCGCTAAGCATCACCAACCTTCATGGCCTCTCTAGAGCCGCATTTCATATTTATACGTAATTATCCATCCCAAAACCACCTGCTCTATGCAATGCCATCGCCATAAAGCAGCAATGAGGCAGGAATGAAGACATCATTTGTGACATTTCCTTTCTAATTTCATTTAAAATCATCCTTCATTATTTTGTTTTTCCTGGAAACTTACATTAAGTAGGGGCCCTTTTACATTGCATGTGTAATGCAATGTCTGGAAGGTTTGTTTACAAAAATAGTCTCATTTATAAAATGTCAGAAGTAAACTCCATCCATTTTCTGAAACCACTAATCTTATTCAGGGTCCAGAGCCTGTCCCAGAGGCTACAGCAGAGGTGGCCAATCTTATCTGCAAAGGGTCGGTGTGTATGCAGGTTTTTGGGATAACCTGTAGGTTAGCTGTTCAAACCCAGGTGTGAGGACTCTTCAGCCAATCAGTCCTCTAATTAGGGAGTTGCAGCAAAAACACACATACACACCGGCACTTTGCGGATAAGACTGCCCACCCCTGGGCTACAGGCAGAAGGGAGGGACTAACCCAGGATGGGGTGCCAACCCATTGCAGGGCACACTCACCCTCGCACACCTACAGGCAATTTGGCAAGTCCCTTCAGCCTCAGCATGTTTTTTGGACTGTGGGGGGAAGCTACAGTACCTGGGAAAACCCCACATGGAAAACATGCAACCTCAACACACATGGAACCCTAGCAAAGACTCAAACCCGGGTCCCAGACGTGTGAGGCGACAGCGCTAACCACTGCACCACCTCATCACTCCTCCTGGACCCAAAAGGCTAGTATATATATATATAACAGTTTCTTCTCAAATGCCATGCAAAGACCGGGAGTTGTGCTGTTTGAATCAGAATGTGGAAACCGCATCCATCTCCCAGGAAACAGTAAAATCCCAGCGCATTTGGGAAAAGTACGAATAAATTGAGTTTTAGGAAGGGTAAGAAGACTTTATTCATGCTCATCAGGTGATGATGCATAGAAGTCCGTTTGTTTTTGTTTAGTATTCACAAGCTCTCATTAGCTGCCCTTTCCTTCCCATTAGATTTTTTATTTTTGTCTGCGAAAGCAGACAGTGGAGTCTTTTTTGCCAACCTGTGCCCTTATTAAGGTCAAGAAATGTTATTTTCAGTCTCTGTGAGCTATGTGGATGCCATTTGTTTTCCCTGAGCATTGTACCTACCTTGTATATTAAGTAGATCTGTGGATTAGTGCTGCAACTCATCAGAGAAGTGCCCAGAGATTGTGATGTAATAATTTATGTCTTTGTGGACATTGGGCTAAAACAAGAAGCACCACTTGTTTATTAAAGTACACAATTAAACATAACATGTCTCTCAATATCACACTTAAATTGACATTTGTGTTTATCACCAGTGAGAATGTGTTCTTAGTTCATATTCATGGTCTTTTGTGAACATTTAGTACGGCACTTTTGTTGGATACCCTGTGAGTGGTGTGGTGAATCAGTGGGCATTTCACTGTCACTTCTCTCCTGTTCTGTGTATTTCATTTCTGGCGCAGCTCTGTGTGTGTAGGTTACATGGTTTCCTTTTGTTGGAACAAGTTCACGGTCGGTACCCCAACTTCCACTCATAGTTCACAAACATACTATTTAAGTGAATTTGTCTATAATTTCCCAATAGAGACGCTCCTCTACTTACGGTATATGTTCCATTTGTAACTTGAAATGTTCATAACTCATTATTCAACATCATTTTAACGGTATACGCTAGGACAAAGAACCAGGATGCTGGGAGTACGCACGCTACGCTGCTGTGCGGCGGGAGTAGCGGCCAGAAGTCATACTAGGAGGAATTGGCCCGCAGAAAAAAAAGCCCAAAGAATACAATTTGGACTTACAGTCCTCTTCGTCCGTATGTCTGAAAGTTCGTAAACTGAAAGTTCGTAAGTAGAGGAGCGTCTGTAGTTTTGTATGTACATGTGTGAGTGGATGCTCTGCAATGCTCTGGGATGGGCAATCAATGCAAGGTGTTCATGGTCTTGTAGACCATGTTTCCCAGGAATCCATGTTCCAGATGGAAGATGACTAGATGTTTCCACTATGATACATTAATAGGTAATCATAAGTCACTTATGAATACAATATAGGGAATAATTAAATAATATGAAGATCATAAATAAAACCAGAAATGAATAATAAAGTCCAGTCAAACATCTAGATGAAAGAGAAATAGCATGCACATCTCATTTACATTTCCGCCTGTCCATCAAACACTAAACTGACAATTCTTTGAAATTGAAATGCAAAATATGATTAATTTATTCTGAATTTACTCAATGATACAAATATTCAACCAAAAGATGTACGTTAGGTGTTGCCTTAACAAATAAAATGATAAACATGCTATGATTTCATTACTTGATCATTCCTAATTAAATCGTTATGAATAACTAATTAGAGTTATGCTTCATGTTGCTTAGTCTTTGCTAGTGAGGTTTCTTGGTGCAGAAGACTAACTGCAAAGGAATAATTGTTCAGCCCCTTGTGTAAAAAGTTCTTGTGAAGCATTTGTCTCTACATGATGGGTCTATATGTAATTATGTTATGCGGAAATGCTATTTATTATTACAGCAAAGCTAAAAAAAACAAAAACAAATCATTGATATTCTTTTGTATGTGCAACAGAAGCTGGACATTGCATAATTACATTTGTCTCCTCTCTGCTATTACTGCTTGGAATGTATTGATTAATTGTACCATACAGATGGCCGGACACTAATTACCACCTAAACTGAAAACTTAGCAAGCACGCCAGGAAGCCACAATCTCCAAAACCCGGCCTGCTTTCTCTATGCTTGAACAGAGTGATTATAATACATCAGAATATACTTCATATTGCCTAGATGTCTACTGATAGACAAGTGGCTGAAACTAAGCCTCGGCGTTCATTGCGATTCATCAGTGTTACACTTTTGCTGAAAATAAATGTGATCATTTGTAGTGTATCATACATCGGAAAGTAGGTCAGTGGAAACTCATTCCTCATCCATTATTAGTGTCAGTTAGACGTCTACGCTTCTCAAGTTCCTGCAGGCAAAGCCCCACTGTCTTTTGCATTCTGTTGACACGAGACCTTTGACAGATCAGCCGTAAAGACAAAATATACAGAAATCAATGATTGATTCACATCAAATGACAGTTCAAATAAAAAAAGCCAACTTCCCCTTTTTATTGATCCAAGAAAAGCCTCGCTTAGTGAACTTTGTTTATTGATATTTAGCCAAGCACACAATAATAATTGTAAAAGTCACCCAGTGTGGCTTATGTTTTTCTCATTTATACAGCTAGATATTTTAGAATATTAACTCAAGCTAACTATCTGTCTCATAGCTGCGGTATTTTTGGATATGGAAAGGTATGGCTCCAAAATAAATGGTGGCCAAATTTTGAGAATTGTAGCTTGTTTGTATCCATCCTGTTTTTAGTTTATGGGCAGGAATTCCAAATATTAAGCTTTCTTTTCCTGTCATTGGCCCAAGGCTCACCAGGGATGGATGGATTTTTTTTTCTGTCCATAACATAATTCTTCATCTGCCTGTCAGTGCTTCTCTGTTTATCATCATATGCCGCGCCATACTAACAGAAAAACCACCCAAATATTTTCAGAAGCTGGCCATCTGCTGCATCAGTAGATTACTATACTCTCCCCACAAAAATGCACATTTTGATGGTTTTTGCTGATCTTCATTTAGATTCCCTGCAATCATTTTCTTTTGTTCTCACATTACATTAATCAGTGATCATTGTGGAATAGAAGCCTTTTAACATTATGCATTATTAAATAAGTATTCCGTTTGGTATGAGTAAGCTGCTTTTTCTATATCCGGTTTCAGACACATAGACTGCCCTGCCTTGAGTGAAGGGCCATTGCCTGGAATGGGAAGCTAGTGGGTTATTCTGCTATCCTCTCATCCTACCTCTCGGAAAGGTGCAGAATGTAATGGCGTGAGAATGGAAGTACACTTTGCCCAATATGTTTTAAGCAAACTCAAACACCCAGATATGCAAATTTAGGGTCATCGCCAGGATCATACTGGCAATGAGATAAATTAGCGCAGGGAGTTAGAAAATGTATGGTCATGCTAATGCTACACACATACTGTAAGCCACTTTTGGTTTTAGGACCATTTACCTTCCAACTGCCTATCCTGGACAGAGTCACAGGGGGCTTGCAGCCTATCCGTGGAGCATAGAGGTATAGGGTGCACCCTAGAAGGGATCCCAGCCCATGGGAGGGAACACATACACACAGGTTGACACTACATGCGACTGCATGGCTACGGATTGCAGGAAGAAGCTCAAAAGAGAACATGCAGATTTCACACACATACACACGCACACATGCATACACACACACATACATGTTGATGCACATATCTGAATGGAGACCTTAATCCCAAGTATGACAACCTTAACCCCTACCCAGCCCTAACATTTAACCATAAGCAACCAAACAAAATACAAGACTTTTGGCATTTTACGTTTTTGAGTGCATTCACAGGTCTTCATAAAATTGAGTTTCCCCTTGTGGGGACTAACCAGATCTTCCCACAAGGTTAAAATAAGAGGCTTGTATCACATTGTGGGGACATTCGGTCCCCAAAATGTAATACAAGCATGACCACACACGAACACAGCAAGCTTCAAAGAACCAATCCCAGTGGTGTGAGACAACAGTTCTAAGCACTAAGTCACTGCGATGCCCTGGTTTTTTGGCCCAGTAAGCATGTCCTCCATTCTCCATCAACTGTCATGCTTCCTTTCTCTGAGTGGGAGTGAGGTGAGATTCCGACAGACAATTTCTCAAGCAGCAGCTCTGCCATGTTAATAAATGCCAGGAATTTAAAGCCGTCTTTCTTGTTGGGACTGGTAAATCATTGTTTTTTTTTTATTTTATTTTTTAAGCTAGCGCCTATTTTACCGCATCATGAAAAATCAAAGTACATTTTCATATTTTGCCTTGTCAAAACATAATCGAGGAAACATCACAGCTTCTGATTCCAAGAAGAGTACAGACATAAAATTTATGAGACACATTGCTGTTTAGAATTCAAAGTGATCCACAGTTGTGACACTCATACTTAATGTCTGTATAATTACTGCCTTTTCCTGTAATGGGTAGGCACAGGTAACTGACTGCACTTTGTGCAATCAAATAATTTTGGGTTAATCTTGAAACATTGTACAATAATGGGTCAGTTCACACATTAAGTACAACTCATCCATATGAATATTGTGTATGTATATGAGATAACAATTAATCAATAGATACATATATCTAAGGCATGAAGGATCTGAAAAACAAACAAAATAATGAGTCTTAAGATTGTATTTTTGTAATGCACCTTTAATTGTATGCAGTCAAATCATATCTGAAGTGACTGGAATATATGCCGGAAATTGTATACAATGTACAAAACTCTACAAATTACTAGAACCTAATTGAGGTGGCTGCTCACAATCAGTGATGATGAGAATTAAAAAAAGCTTTTAGAGGAAAGGCAATTGATGATTGTTGGCTGAGGTGTCTCGCTTGAATGACGATCTATGAAAACAAATTGGTCGGAGGCAAGCAATTATTACAGAGGAGAAGTTGGGCAATTTTAAATTGAGGGTTGATTATGTGTAATATGTCTTAAACTAAGCAACTGTTGGACAATGGAGTTTGGTCTGTTGAATGATGGGAATGCAAAACAGTACTATACCGGGGGTAAGATTGAATGATTAAATTTTAGAAGAGGATGTTTGATGAACAGAAGACATTGTAAAGAAGAATTGGGATAGATTCTAAATTAATTTCTACCTTCAGTTTCTTGTAGTAAAATATTTAGTAGACAGATTAACGCATTTTAAAGTGGACAGATTAAGGTTTCTCATTGTGTATTTTTCAATCAGAAGGCAGCCGGCTGGGGCACTGACTTAGCAAGCCGGGGGGTGGGGGGGGGGGGAGGGTGAAGCAACATGGGTTTCAACCAGTAGCCATAGCCATGGAGTCAACATTGCGGGGGGGGCGGGGGGGGGGGGGACTACGACCATAATTATAATATATATTTTAAAGTGAAAGGGGAAGTAAAAGTGAATTATTGTCATTGTTGATGCACCACAGCACCCTGCAATAGAATGTGCTGCATTCAATCCAAATGTGAAATAGTGAGCAGCTAATTCAGCACCTGGGGGCGGGACTATGCTCAGGGTACCTTATATATATATATATATATATATATATATATATATATATATATATATATATATATATAAGAACAAGGTTTTATCATGCACAGAGAAGTATGAGAAGTATGAGAAGTTTGACAGCAGTCAGAACCTGAGACCAATGGTGAAGCATTTGCTAGGATGGTGAGGGCCATATTCAAAAGGAAGAAGAGCAGATAATACAAGGATGATGACAGAGAGGGGTCTGTGGAGACGCCCGGTGCTGTATCTAAGCCTGCTGGGCCACGGGGGGTGAACTAGGCAGGGAGCAGGAGGAAAGGTCGCTTAGAGCGAGCCGTGTTTCTGTGAGCCGCAGGAAGCGCAGGCAGTGGAGTGTATCGGCGTGGGCTGGTTATAAGCCCGGCCTGCCTGACAGCAGATTGGCAGTTACAGGATCCACCTTTGAGAAGGAAGCACACAGCTAAGGGGTGGAGCTGTCTCTGACTCTGGTTAATGGAAGGAGAAAGGCACAGTGCAGCCCATTACATTGCCAGGAAGTGGTCAGGAATGTTGAACGTTATGGAAATTAATGTGAATTGTGGATGCAGGAAAGGAGTGGAAAGTATGGAAATCGTGGCCTGTGGTTTGGTAGGATTATTTTCTCCCTCTCCTTTCTTCCTCAATGGGCATCTGCAATCACGTGGCCCCCACTGCCAAGGACAACAGAAGTACGTAAATCTCCAGATCAGTTTTATGGAGCAGTGCTACCTGCCTACTGCAATGGAATGGAAAATTTCTTCCAGATGTTTGTCATTGAATCATTTTTGTCATCGAACACCAATACAATACTCTGCAAATAAATTTCCAGTCAATTAACAAATGTGCACACAAATGTGTTCAGATAATAAAAGTCACTTCTTGGAGAATAATTTTCCTAGCAAAATTGCTAACTTTCTGGTCCATTTAGCATAAAACTTGTATTCAATGCTACTGAAAAATCATAAAAACTTTTGAAATTAAATCAGTATGTTGGCTCAGCAGGAAGCATTGTTCCCAAGAAAATCTGTGGATGTGGATGCAGTTATATCTGTTATATTGGTGTGTGTTTACCACAGCACAATTTTTTGTTTCACTCATTTCTCAATTTCTGGTTGTGCATCTGTGAATAATATATATTTTTCTGCAAACTGCAGTCTGGTTCTTCCTTGTTTCTCATTAATGAAGGGCTTCTTCCTTGCTTTATGGGACCTCAGCCCTGCTTCTAGGAGCCTGATACGAACTGTCCTAGAAGTGCACTTCACACCTGCACTTAACGTTTCTCACTCCACTTGAAGGTCACTTGATGTCATCCTTCGGTTCATGAGAAACTGTCGGATAAGTTAACGTTCATCTCTGGCATTAGAACGTCGCTTCCACCCTCTACCTGACTGGTTTCTCGTCTTTCCCAGTGTCTCCTGCTTCACCTTATTCTTCTGTACTGCTGTCTTAGAAATTTTGAACCTGAAAGCAGCCTGCTGCTCAGCATAGCCTTCTGCCAGCTGAACCACGATTAAATCAGGATTTAAAAATGCAGATTTGATTAAAAATATAGAGTGGTCTCTTAATTTTTTCCTACGGCTATATATATATTAAACATAGGCACCAGTCCCACTCAAAGATGCAGTCCTCACCAGATCATACTCACCTGTTTTGTCCTTGTAATCTGGGTGACTTGGTACAGGCAGAGAATGGAGAGACACCATCTGCAGCTTCTGTAAGACACTGGCCCTTGCTGCCTGGCTTCACCCAAGGGAGATTTTTCATCTTATTGCGTCCTTAGCAAAGAAACAAAGCATTTAACATTCAGGGGGAAGGGAAGTGAAAAGGGAAAGTTGACTTAACAAATGTCAGAAGCTGCCAATACACCTGCTTACCCTCAGCAGCTATTCCAAAAAAGGCCAAATGAATTCCAAATGCCAACACTTTAATAACCTTTAATCAATACCTCAAAAAGGTTACTACGTGACAAGAGCAGGGATCAACGGGAACGGTTTTCTAGTTTCAATGCAAACTTTCAGCCAGATATTGAAATAATGTTTCACATGTTGAATCCGTAATCATACAGAATGATTAAATATTATCACCATGTCTGAATTTAGAGGTCTTTGCCAAGCCAGAGCGGGCTTTCGTTTCAGCTTTTTGCAATGTATTAAAAAGTCATTTCGCTAAGGAGTCTGGTCTTATAGGAGAGATTATACTGTATGTAGCCATTGTTCAGAAAACAACATAGGTAATAATGCTACTTCCCATTACATTCATCTCCCACATACAAGGTATATCGAACCCGTAAATAACATTGATGCATAAGAAATATCCAGATTACAATGTCATTGTCAATTTGTAAGAAATATTCAGAATCATAAACAACATCAAAACGTCACATATATTTCCTGTTACCGGCACAATCCTCCAAGAAATGAATGCATTTAATCACAAGAATAGTTTTTAAAAATGGCTGCCCCGAAGCAGTGTCCAGATAGATTTTCAGTCTCCTGGAATAAATTCGCACATATACAAGTCAAAACAAAGTGGCCTAAAAATTAAGAATCAGTTTGCATAGTTGTCAAATACATCATTGTTTAAACATACAGAAACATCAGTGCATTTCCGGATTATAAACCTACGAAAGGTACCATTTTATTATAATAGTGGAGTAGGCCACAACTCTGTTCAAATGCTTCAGAGAATTATAACAGTATTAGGATAGTTTTGCCCGAAAAGTGGCACAGTTTTTTTTCCCAATTGATTTCAATCTGAATTTCTAGAAGCCTCACAAATGTTCAATAGGTTGGACTGTGGAAGAACCTTTATCTGTGTCATCTATTATAATGCATTGTAATTTTTCTACAGAACATTCAGGAATACTCACCATATTTCCATAAATGTTGCACATGCAAATAAATACTGCAATACAGTAATAACAGACCATAATATACTAACAGGGGTGTTGGAGGGAGATGGACACCCTGGCAAATTCAGGGGGCCAGCACTTAATTGGGACCCAGAAACCTATAATGGGGGGTAGGGGGCAGCTCGGAAAAATCTATCAAAGGGGAAGCCCCCCAGGCAAATTACATGTACCTGGGGCCCGTATTTCATCAAATTGGAAGTGCCAACCCAAGAGAGGGATTCAAGGTGACATTCTGTCAGGAGGCTCCAAATTTCTAGCTACCACCATTACTGATAATATGCTGGCATGATGGCATTGTGGATAGCTCTGCAGATTCAGTCCTCCAGAGGCTTTCATTCTTACCCCTGACTCCAAAAAGGCAGATGGAGTTAAAGTGCCTGCGAGAGCGTGTCCCTTGTGGTGGACTGGTATCGTTTCTGGGGTCTCCTTTGCCTTACACTCCTTGCTTGCTGTGATAATGAATTAATGTTGACACCGGTATGTGCTTCCGCGGTGGGCAGCACTACGCCCTCGCACCTCCAGCGCTGTGGGTCTGACTCCAGCCCGGATCTTGTGTGCATCTAGAGTTTATATGCTGTCAGGATGACAGTAGGACCTTTAACTTCAGAAGGCATAGCTGTACAGTATATTCAGAAACAGAGATATTAACTACTGGGTAACAAGACTTTTAAATGTGACTTGCATTCCATTGTCATAAGGGTGAAATATGGGACCTTGCTGAAAGAAAATGGTCATGGGAACCATACAGCACATTTTAAAATCATAAATTTCAATGTTTAATTCTGAATCCATATTTAATTCATTAGATTTATGTTAGACATCATGAAGGATTTATTTAGCTGCATATACTAGCTGCACCACTTTTAATTTTATTAGTGATGCAGAGAAAAAAGAATATGAAGCCACTACCTTTACCTGTCATCGGTGATACTGGGTTTATTTTTATATAGCATGTTTTCTAACAGGCACTTAACAGAAGATATAACATTATAAGCAATCAATGATGGCCTTAAGAGTGGAATCAAAGCACTTCATGTGGAGAAGTGGTTATCCAACTGAATGTGTGATTGGGAGTATGATTCAATAGTTGTATAAAGAAGAATAAAATAATTTTAAAAAGCATAATGTCAAGCCATTGTCTCTTGTAATTATTGAAACATTTCAGATGATGGCTAACACTCTCAAGTTGCAGCAGTGTAGATCCATTGCTCTGAACACCTACCTGAACAATTGAAAGTGACCCCCCCGGGTTACACAAACTCACAGAGGTGAGCCCCCCACCAAGGAGGAACTCCGTCCACAACCCACCACCCCTTGCACCCCCCCGGGATGGAGCTAAGGACCCATGCTGAGGTGCCAGCCCATCATATACTTCTGGAAATTTACAATTACAATTAAACTCACTAAATCCATGGGGTACATTTTCAAGAAAAGTTCACAGAAATCTTGAAGATGAGGATGTATATATTTCATGCTTGCACTAATTCAAAAACAGAAATGCAGAAATGCTAGTATGCATCCAATAAATGTCTACATTTCCACCCAGTGATTGCACTTAAGTTCTGAAAGAACATACAGATTTTTTTTCTTTTTTAAAAAACTGACCAGGTAGCCATCATCATTAAAGTGGCTTCTGTGTTATTGAATGAAATTAATTAAACAATGTTTCAGTAGTTTTGTGATTGTAACCATTAACTGTATATGTGCTGTTTTAAAACCATATTTAATGCATTTAAAGCCACTTAGCCATTTATATTTTATTTCTTGTAGAGAGACCTTTTGGCAACACTAGCTGCTTTCATAAATACATCTTGTATTTCCTATTAGATGCTGAGGTTCATTGGCACCAGGATATAAAGTCCGAGACACTGATGTGACCATTTGTCAGTTTTATGTTTTGTTACTGTGGCTTAAAAGCTTCGAAAGGATACATTTTACTTATGAATATGAATATCTGTCCTTTTACTGTAATCTTTCATCCAGTGCAGGGTTGAGGTACGTCTGCAACAGACTGAAGCAGGTAGAGAGCATGAGAAAAGGGACACCTTGAATGGGGTGCCAGTCTATCACAGGGTATATGATTAAACACTCAGAGACACATTATCATTATCATGAACACCACTATACCTGAACCTCCTGTTTTGGCGGAAATCAGAGTACCACAGAATCCCATGTAGTAATTGGAAGAACATGCAAACTGCATGAACGCCGAGGCAGTGAAGAGGTGAAACATTGCTCTCTTAATTATGTTTTAATGGTGACCGCAGATAGCCAGTTAACGGACTCTGAATACTTTGGATTCGAGTAATATAGGGAGTGCATTGAACGAGTTGGTGCAACAGAGTTAAAATGTTCACGGCGCACAAGAGAGGTGGCAGTAATATGTTACCATATGTTCAACAGGCTAAAAACCAAAGGACATGTGAAAGGAATTTTTAAATTATTTTAATATTGAACTCCATGTAAATGTACTTATTGCCAATGTATGCTTTGTCCTCTGTTTAAATTGTTATTCAGTTTAGTAATTTAATTAGGAGCTATGTCTTTTAATTGTTTCATGGAAATATTGGGTCGTCTTGCCTAAGATAAAAAAGAGAAATAAAATGATTGCATTATAATAAATAGAGACAGGAATACATTAATTTTCTTGTATCATTTTCCAAATGATTATATTCATTAATAATAGGTTATTAGTTATATGAGCCGTACCTCCACCCCTCTTGTTGATTTTTCCGCTGCTTTTCTGTTTCTGTAGAATCTTACTTTTCCATTTTGTTTGATTCTCTACATGCCACTTGAACCCCAAAAAGCACCCAGAGGATAAAGTTTTTACAAGGAAATGTCATTCAAAGTGATATATTTTATCCTTGTGTATTGGTACTGTAATCTTTCATCTAGAGCAGTGTTTCTCAGCCGCTCGTCTGTGGCCTAGTAGCGGGCAGCAAACAGCCCTTGTGGACCGTTGAACTGCAGCAGGAAAATGTGGTTCAGTCTGTAACGGGCTGCTGCACGGATGCAAACCCGTTCGTCACCCAGGAAAATTCCCCGGTCGCTGAAATTTACCAAGGGGTTAAGGCTGGGTGAAATAAACGACATATTGACATATTAAATTTAAATGAAAAGAAAATGAGAAACTTTAATAAACTGTCCATAAGGAACATAACACATCAGCCTAACACATCACAGAAACTAAAGCAATTCCAGCCAATCATATGGTAGTTTTTTTAAGAACAGACAACCTACAGCCAACGAAGTCACAGCAAGGTTGACTGAGTTAGCGGAGCAGACCCCTTGATCCTGCTTCGGTAGTGTGGAAGAGATAAGAGCTTCCTCAGAGGAAACATCAAGGGGCCCTTGTTTCCTTTTTTGTAATTGTGGCCATCAAATTAAATTTCATTGTGAGGTCTTAATCTTACCGTTTTTTTTTTTTTTTTTAATACTTTTTTGTTTGGAAAACTGTTAATGTGTTTTTATATAATCTTTCATTTACAATATAATCATTTATTTTTATACAATCTAATTGCCTTGATGCCTTAATAGCAATGCATTTTTAATCCGAACAGTAGTTGTGTTACATTTAGTAATGTTCTATAAAGATGTGGTTTTATGCTTTCAGTTAAAGCAGATTATTCTTTACCTTAACATTTCATTTGAACAAAGGAACTGTTGAAAAGAAACACGCAACATCATTAATTATCCTTTTTACTCAGATTACATATACATCCACACTGCTAATCCTGTGCAGGATCACAGGGGTCTGAGCGACCCCAGAAGCTAAAGGCAGGGAATGACCCAGGATGGGGGGCCAACCCATCGCAGGGCGCACACACACACACACACACACACATGCACACCTATGGGCAATTTGGCAGCTCCAGTTCACCTTGTTGATAGACTGTGGGGGTGGGACCAGAGACCCCAGAGGGTTGGGGGGGGGGGGGTCACAATGACACAGGGAGAACATGCAAATTGCACACTTATGGAGTCTGGGCAGAGAATCAAACACTGGTTCCAGAGTTGTGAGACAACAGTGCTAACCACTGCACCACTGTGCCCCCACTAAGTACAATATAAGGCACTCTATTAAAAATTATCATCATTTTTCAGTTTAGACATTAGTGAAAAAAAGTGATAATTGCCTCTCATTTGATTGAGCACTTTTTAAAAAATAAATTTGTATATATTTGTATGCAAAAGACTGACTATGCAGTGTCATTTAATTCATATATACCATATATCTTCTGTACTCACTGTGTTTTATGCATGCAAGTGGTAGAGCTCTTTACTGACTCAGCTATCTGATGGTCACACCTTCAGGTTCAGTGAGGTGAATTGCTGATGTGCTGAACATGGATGTTCACTTAGAATTGCCTTTGCTGTGTTTCATCACAAAATTCTGTGATTATTGTATTTTACATGAGCAAGATGCCATGTCAGTAGCCACTGTGAGGATCATGCATGCTGTGCGCAGTAGTTGTATGCAGTCCTTCACATTCAGCATAGATTAACTCCACATTAGCTACAGTAACATCCCTTCCATCCCCCCCCCCCACACACACACACACGCACGCACAGGGATACAAAGTAGTAAAATTAGACTTCAATGCCTTTAGTTTCCTTTAACTTTCCTTTCTCCCGAATCCTCTTTGCACCTATTTTGCATACTAATGTGAAGGCAAAAATTGTTCAACTGTGTGTTGTTTTTCTTTTGATATTTTTTAACATTTCAGTGTTAGTGTCACTTTAAGTTGTAAACCAAGCCACTGGACTGATTGCTGGTCTGGCACAGACGTTGTTTCATTTGAATTTTCTTCTTTCAAAAATTGAATGCTCTGAAAATCATATCATGTGCCGGAAACATACTGCTGTCTTCAAGTAAATACATAAATAACAAATAATAAAGTACTTTCTACAGTGATTACTTTAGGAAAAAGAAACCATTCTTGCTCATAAAAAATATGAAATTATAAAAATACTAATTATAGTAATAGAATAAAAACCAATTTGTATTTCAAGAGAGATGAATAATATTCTTAATATAGAACTATTGGTGATTGTAGCACTATTCCTGTAGAAGCCTTTGTTTCAGTCTTTTCAAATAAATTGTGCCCATTCTACTCTGGAGTTACTGAAAGCATTACTATGATATTGTACAGCTGAACAAAAGCAATTAGTGGAAATAAATGAAACCAAAGCATGAGATAAGTCATTCCAGTGCTAAATGTACAATGCATAAAGAAATATCCTGATAACAGAGGCAAATACAATACTTACAATTTAAATAACATACGTAGAAAAGACAACTATTTTAATGTGGTTTCTGGTTATTATCAGATTATTTTCACAATCTGGCAATTTTTGTTAAAAATATGATTAAAATTAAACACAATGATGTCATCTACTGCTTCTATAGGCGTTATGAAATGCTGGAAACTGCCCATCAAGTTATTTCCGGAATAATATTTTTATCATAATGTTCTCTGTATTTACTCGGTATGTAGTACTGTGCAAAAGTCTTTGGAATTCAAAATGATATTTGAATGATCTTTTTGTCCGTGCCACATAGCAGCAGGAGAGGGACGACCCAAATGCAGGCTGTTGGTAGGGTGACCCCCCCGCAGGGGTGTTTATTGTGGGGAAACAGGCAGGACAGCAACGCAGACAGGGAACAATGACTGAACAAGAAGCTCAGGACTAAGAGACGCTAATATACTTATAGACTAAACAGAGGAGTAAAAACAAGGCAGCTGTGGCTGGTTAATAAGAGAACAGGAGCAAGTGGTACGATTAACATGCTTCAGGTGTGGATGATTAGCAGCTACGCTCAAGAGAGACGCTGGGAACAAACGAGGGCGGGGCTGACCGTGACAGTTTGTGTAAAATCTGTCGAAGTGTGTCAGGTTCACCAATGTATTTTTTGACTTGATCACTAGCACACCTCGTGTGGCTAATCAATTCTTCATCGACTTTTTAACTAATTAAATTAATTGATTAACTGAGCTGGTGGACAAATGTAACAAATACATGGAATGGCTGAGGTGCCCCTGAGGAGAGGTTTTGGAACAAATCAGTGTTCTTCCAGCCGTACAAGAAGATATCAGTAACTTTGTGAATGCATGTATTTTACTACATTTTTAATTCCTTTCTCTTTTCCCTTCTTCCATTGCAGCTTGTGAGCTAATGACCCAGGGCATCCTGGCATTGGTCACATCCACAGGCTGCGCCTCTGCCAACGCGCTACAGTCGCTAACCGACGCCATGCACATCCCGCACCTGTTCGTGCAGCGTAACCGCGACGGCTCGCCGCGCACCGCCTGTCAGCTGAACCCCAGTCCCAATGGGGAGCGCTACACCCTGGCTGCTCGGCCGCCGGTGCGCCTTAACGACGTCATACTGCGGCTGGTCACCGAGCTGCGCTGGCAGAAGTTTATCGTCTTCTACGACAGTGACTATGGTGAGTAAACTCCCGAGCAGGCCTTTTGAACTTTAAACGGAAGTGGTTGGATCACATTGAAACCCACCCTCTTTAAGAATGTGCAGCTCACTAACAGGAAAAGAAATACTCAAAATAATAGTGCATAACATCCAACTATCTTCCAACCACTTATCCTGGTCAAGCTCATGCGGGGTCTGGAACCCATCCCATGTAGCAAAGGGCACAAGCCTGGGGTCCAGCCTTGATGGGATACTAGGCCAACACATGCATGTGCCTTTGACTGTAGGGGGAAACTGGTGCAGCCAGAGGAAACCTGCGACTCATCCTGCTCCGGGGGTGTGAGGCACGGCTGCTGCCCACTGACCCACCACAGCCACCCCCTAATTTATAAGGGGAAAATTATTTTCCCATTTACATCGCAGGTCATAATGTATATTCCGATTAATCTTTTAGCCAAATTGATGTAGAGTATGAACCTTTAAAGAGTATGTTCGGTATAAATTCTTGCCGTCGTGTTCAGACAAAATGAGTGGCTGCAATATGGAGAATTATAATTAATTATCATAATTCAGGGAACTGGTTGTGTGTCTTCTCTTGGAGTTGATTCAGGCTTTGGAAGATTTTGGCTATTCTTGCAGTGCTTTTTTCCCCCTGCAATAATATAAACTAATTCCTATTTTAATATGTTTTATAAGGGTTTTTATTTTATTTAATAATTATCTAAATTGGAATCGGTCACATGAATATCTTAATTATGTGAAAATCAAAATCTAATTTTTGTTTTATTTTATCTTTTAAATACTGTAGCAATATAATAACAATATAGCAGTATAATAATGCTATAGTCTTGGGTCCCAGCAGCAGCCTCTGGCATAACTCTTTTTTGGTCCATACCATTGAACACACAGTCAATTGTAAGTAACCTTGTTAACGCCTAATTTTTTTCCCAAAAATAGTGCAGTAACAAACACTAAACATGGACATTTGTAAATTTAGAATTATATTGAAAAGTTAAATAAGCCTGTGTGTGATAAAGACATTTAATTATGTCTCTTTTGAAAGTCAGCAGTGGCAAAATAAATAAATAAAAATCTACTTCAGATTTATAAATATCATCTTCCTTTGGTAAAGGCAAATACTCTGAAATCAATCAATTTTAATTATGCTTATCTCAATTTGTTTATGGGGCATAAATAACATTTTAATTGAAGTTTAAATTAGATATATCCATCCTCTGATTGGTTATTGGGGCAAAGGCTGCCTGAAGCCTATCAGCATATGACACAGGCTGGGGTACAACTGCACAGGATGCCAGTCCATCACAGGGCACAGGGCTGGGGTACAACGACACATGATGCCAGTCCATCACAGGGCACAGGGCTGGGGTACAACTGCACAGGATGCCAGTCCATCACAGGGCACAGGGCTGGGGTACAACTGCACAGGATGCCAGTCCATCACAGGGCACAGGGCTGGGGTACAACTACACATGATGCCAGTCCATCACAGGGCACAGGGCTGGGGTACAACGACACATGATGCCAGTCCATCACAGGGAACAGGACTGGGGTACAACTGCACAGGATGCCAGTCCATCACAGGGCACAGGGCTGGGGTACAACTGCACAGGATGCCAGTCCATCACAGGTACAGGGCTGGGGCACAGCCTGGACAGGATGCCAGTCCATCACAGGACACACACACGCACGCTGGGCAATTTAAATATGCAAATTAGTCTAACTGCATGCTTTTGGACTGTGAAGGGAAACAAATCAGGGACAAACTCCATGCATAGACAGCAGAAACACCTGCCCAATAGAGGGAGGGCGTACAAACTCCACGCATAGACAGCAGAAACACCTGCCCAATAGAGGGAGGGCGTACAATCTCCACGCATAGACAGCAGAAACACCTGCCCAATAGAGGGAGGGCGTACAAACTCCACGCATAGACAGCAGAAACACTTGCCCAATAGAGGGAGGGCATACAAACTCCACGCGTAGACAGCAGAAACACCTGCCCAATAGAGGGAGGGCGTACAAACTCCATGCATAGACAGCAGAAACACCTGCCAAATAGAGGGAGGGCGTACAAACTACACGCATAGACAGCAGAAACACCTGCCCAATAGAGGGAGGGCGTACAAACTCAACGCATAGACAGCAGAAACACCTGCCAAATAGAGGGAGGGCGTACAAACTACACGCATAGACAGCAGAAACACCTGCCCAATAGAGGGAGGGCGTACAAACTCCACGCATAGACAGCAGAAACACCTGCCCAATAGAGGGAGGGCGTACAAACTCCACGCATAGACAGCAGAAACACCTGCCCAATAGAGGGAGGGCGTACAATCTCCACGCATAGACAGCAGAAACACCTGCCCAATAGAGGGAGGGCGTACAAACTCCACGCATAGACAGCAGAAACACCTGCCAAATAGAGGGAGGGCGTACAAACTACACGCATAGACAGCAGAAACACCTGCCCAATAGAGGGAGGGCGTACAATCTCCACGCATAGACAGCAGAAACACCTGCCCAATAGAGGGAGGGCGTACAAACTCCACGCATAGACAGCAGAAACACCTGCCAAATAGAGGGAGGGCGTACAAACTACACGCATAGACAGCAGAAACACCTGCCCAATAGAGGGAGGGCGTACAAACTACACGCATAGACAGCAGAAACACCTGCCCAATAGAGGGAGGGCGTACAAACTCCACGCATAGACAGCAGAAACACCTGCCCAATAGAGGGAGGGCATACAAACTCCATACACACAGGTCAGAAAGGGAAATTGATCGACCTTATCATTCATTGAAAGGACATAGACGTTTTTTTAATTACTTAAAAGGAAATACTAACAGTAATGAAACAAGAAAAAAATAAATCTTTTTCTATAAGGGAAGACTTGTTTCACTGTAAATCACCTTGTGCACCGACTGCAGTTTTATTTATTTGCATGTTCTAGCTTGCTGCACAGGTGTGTAAGGTGCATGGGCACGTCACTTCTGATGACTCATAATGCCTTTTTCACATAGTGCTACACAGAAGGCTGCGCACAATAACACCACGGCGGCTAGCACAAATGTCATTTTCACATTAAAAGTGACAAGCTGCACTGCTAGAACAGTTTAGTCATATTCACAGCTGCGTGGCTGGCCATAAATTATCAGAAATATATTTAACTTCAGTTGCTGTTACAGCTAATGTAGGATGGTTGGGGTATTAACTAACATACCATGTGCAAAATTATAAGGCAAGACCTATACCTGGAGATATTTTTTGCTGGAGATTGAGCACAGGTATAAATGTGAATGCAGAAGTTTTGTTTTGCTCCAAGTAAATTTATTTAGAGAGAAAATGTTACAATACTCTTTCACAAACAAAAACTAAGGAAAAATGCTTGATTATCACAATTATTAGGCAATCATAAACTTAAGTGGATTTTTCTCTCTTCATCATCAACAGAAAAAACGTTATTCAGTCTATATAAGGAATAATAAGCCATCATAAGCCTGTTGTCCATTGAAGCAGTAAAGTTCTTGATTTGATAATATCCTATATTAACTGAGGCAGCTTTAATTTGACACATATCTTTGGCAGTTAGCTTTTGTCATCTTCTCTCTACAAGATTTTTCTATCTTTTTTAGCTTGTTGGCCAGAAAACACTCTGTTGTACAGTTGGAAAATTTTGGCAATTTCAATTGTCTTGCATCCATTTGACTGGCACTTTTTGGCCCATTTTAATAGTAATAATCATTTGCTGAATAATTATACACATGGAATTATCTTTGGTTTTCTGTTTTACTCCTGTTTTACTAAAAGAGAGTAACCATCCAACACACCAATGTATTTTTTGACTACTAGCACACCTCATGTGGCTAATCAAATCCTCATTGACTTTTTAACTGATTAAATTAATGAATTAAGTGAGCTTGTGGTGAAATTTAACAAACACTTGGGATGGCTGAGGTGCCCCTGAGGAGAGGTTTGGGAAGTCAAGCAGTGTTCATCTAACCATCCAAAAAGATATCAGTCACTTTTTGGAGAACAGAAGAAATTCTTGTTATTTTTATTGTGCTATTCTTGCTTATGTTCCAATGTTAAGTTGTGTGTTTTTTTCTGAGCAAATACACACTTACTACGCAGATAAATAGCTTTGAACATTTCCGTTGACTGCCTAGCACGTTTTAGTGTTAGTGTTACTGTTAGTTTTGAAAATTCTCGTAATTTCTCTCAAACAAGTTCATTGGGATTCATTGTAGATGCTTCCCCAGCATCTTGAAGGAGTGTCTACAAATGCTGAGCAGTTGTCAGTTGGGTTTAGCTTGGGTTACTGTGGAGGGCAGGTCACATGCTGCAGATCACTGCACACCATTACTCTCCTTTGATAGGTAACTCTTACACAACCTGGAGGTGAGCTTGGGGTTGTGTGGAAAAACAAATGATTTCCCATTTAAGCACAGGCCAGGTAGGATTGCATGTCACTGCAGTATTCTGTGATAGCTATGCTGGTTAAAGTGTGCCGCAGAATCTAACTAAATTACCAACAGTGTCATCAGCAGTCAAGAACCTTCACACATCTTTCTCTATGCTTTATATTCGGCACGACACTTGCAGAGAGCATTCGTTCACCTGCTGCATCTTATAAAGACACGAAGGTGGGACAAATTTGGACTCATCTGACCAAAAATCCGACTGGCAAATTTTCAGTGGCCTGATGCCACTTCTGGTGTCTCTCGTCCCACACTGGTATCTTGTGTTCCTCAGTAGTGGTTTTCTGGCCAATTCCAGCATGAATGTCTGATTCCCGGCGTTGAGATTTCATAAAATGAAATGTATTAAAAAGCAGAGACATTTCAGAAATTAGCATGTAATGAGGCGTAACGTAATATAATTATCATTACAGGTGGCACGATATAATTTTATTTAACTGATAAGATTCTGAGTTTTTAATTTTTTGAATTTTGAACTATCTGGTGATACCGATTTGGTATTTTTCCCCCTTTACGAACTACTAAGCATTAAATGTGATATTTCTAACAATATATTCCAATTAACATGGCAAACTAACTGCATTTAGGGCTGTAGCGGTATTGTTTGTGCGTGCTAAGAATACGGAAATAAAATGGTCGTATTGCTCAAACAAAAGCTACGCTCAATATGCTACAGGATAAAAAACCCACAGCCAACATGATTTACACAAATCTGCTTCTTTGTTTTATTCAGTGACAATTTTCATAAAAATGAACTGAAATATTTCTTAAAGTGCAAATTGTGTTATGGCACGGCGTGACACGGGCAGGGAGAAGGTGATGATCCACTTGTGGCTCCAAGAGACAACAGGGAAACCAAAATGAACACTGGGTACCAAACACAGAAATGAGAAGAACACAAGGGGTCAGAAATAAAAAAGGGAAAACACTCCAAACTGAACCATAAAATAGACACACAGAGACCAGAATAAGAGAAACAGGCAAAGTAACATCCACAGAACAAAGCACACAATGACTAAAGAACTGAGGAGGGGCACTTAAATACAACTGAGAGGTTCAAGGTGTGGAACATCAGACAATCAACCAATCGCAGAAGGCGCAGGACACTGAGCAATGGATGGAACAATTAACAAGTACTGAACTTACAGAACACCAACCACAAACTGGGAACCAACCACTACAGTAACAAGGAACAAAAATACAAACAGGACTAGAAGAGAATAAGACACACCCTTGGCAAACCTAGGACAGGGAAACAAAAGCAATAAATACAAAATATGGCCTCGAACCCATGACCAGAGGGGTAACAGTCGCTGAGCCGCACGCACAGCCCACTAAGCTGGACTGGGGCACTCTGGGGCTGAAGGGCAGGAGACGGGAAGGAGGAGGACCAGATGGCCAGCAGCACAAAGAGCAGGGTGGGAAGGTACAGACGCTGACAAATTGTGCAGTTTAGGATGCTGGCCAGTGGATGTTTGAAGAGAGCGTGCTGACACACCGTGCTCCGTCCACGTTACGCACTTTGCACGCCAATTTGAAATCATTCATTTCGGTTTGGTCTTAAAGGTTCCCTTTTTCCTTTTTTTTTTAAATTTTTGAACCACGATCGTTCAAAGCTGCACTGTCAAAATCCACGTGAGAATCAGGCTGGCTGTTCGTTTGATATATGCATGTATGTTAATTGAGAGCAGACCATTTTTGACCTACTTTCAATGTGTCACACTCATCATACTCATACATAAAGACAATTGCTAATGAATGCACTGACTGAAAGCATGATGAGCTGACCTGTCAAAGTATATTTCAGCTAATAATTAAAGATGTCTAAGGCTATTTCCAACTTTATAAATTTATATATTGGAATTTAATCATTGTTTCCGCTAGTAACATTTCTCCGTGATGGCCTGCCACACCAAAATTTTTGCTGCCGTGGCAAAAAAACATAAATCCAACCAAACAATCACCTTATCCAATGCCTTGGTGACTTGCCCAGGAAGCCTGATTCCCGCCTCCTTGCATGCATGCATTACCAATTCAGTTGATTAATGGCACTAATAGGCTATATTACATTGTCGTTTAGCGGATGCTTCTGTAAAGCTACAATAAAATGCACTTAATTAGGTATTTTCCAAGAAAATTCTAAATAGATGAGGCAGCTAAACAGAGTAGGCACTTAGCTAGGTGATGGGCAATAATACGTCTCTTTCCTTGCTCAATTATACCGCATTCACACACTATTCCTAGTGTACTATTATGGTGTTGCATGCAAACAGGAGCAAAATGGTGAAGTCAACTTAGTAACATTAGCGGTAACTTTCTGACACTACTCCAATGTGAATGCAGCTTTTCCCCCTTTATTCACTACATTGATATCAGAGTAAGCCTGTAACTCGCTGACGTTCCACTATTTCTCTCAGGATTGCTTAATGTAAATCTATTTAACAACATCCGCAAGTGGTTCAGGTTATGTAGCAAACATTTTTTCCTGGTTGCTATGGTTGCCTAATTACTATGTTAGCTAGCTAGCTAGGTAAAGAAACGTTTAAGTAATCTTAAATGGTTTAAATGGCACACTTTCATTTGCATGAAATGATAGCTAGTTATCTAGCTGATGTTACAGTCCCCTCAATGTAACTCCTAAAATAATAATAGGAAGATGTAGAAACTCTCAGGGTGTCTGTACAGCTTCACTGCACCACCGACATAAGTTCAATTTAGTAGCGAAAGAGTTCATGTTAACACATGCTAGCAGCTGCCAACTGTTAAGATAAACTATACCCAGGATTGGTCACAACTGGCATGAACTTCCCATGTTTTACATGTCCTGTCGAGGTTTGCGCTCTCTAGCAACCTGTTAAATACAATTGACACCTGTTTTACCATTATGGGAGACTGAATGGGAATGAAAATGTATCTATGCTATGTTGTTTTTACCTGACACAATGAGGGGATTTGTATATGAAAGGGGGTGTCACACACTAGGAGAGACTCATTTTCCACAACAATCCCGCTAAGTTAGGCCAAGTCTGTTGCATAGTTTGTCTGAGTGCATTGCATTGTTGAGTGAAGCATGGGCAAACTATTTAGGACTTAGTTGTTATATCACGTAGTTATAACTGCATTTTTTTTCAATAGTACTGCCCCCCGGTCACATTGCCCACACACCAAACATCTTGATCCACTGGAAACACTGTTAATATCACAGAAAAATATCTGGAGCACAGAGAATTCTTATAAGCAAAAACATAATGATGTGTGGAGTTGCAGTATGAAAAGGTGTAATATAGAATGAATATAGCATGCATTATGTTAAGATGAACGGACAGCTGTATACCTCTGCCACAGCAGGCCTTTTTTCACTACTAATTTCTCAGGAGATCCATATCATTGGTCATTTATACGGAACAGGCAGTCCATTGAGGTTTATTCAAAAATTGAGCTGTGACCCTCAAGATCCACTTGTGGTGTGGAGACTGAGTGCTCCGCATGAAGGCTAGAGGCACATATAGGACCCATTGTGTGCTTTGATTTATAGACGCGCAACATGGCAAAGAGAGGTTACTGTTACAATCCTGGTGATTCTGATGTTAGTGGTAGATCATGGTAGAATAGATTAGTTTTAATATCCCAGATCATTGTATCCTTTCAACAATTTGCTTAAGAGGAGAGTAAATACTGTAGTATGGTTAGATGATAACAGTATATAAAACTGCAGTATGCAATGCATTATTGGCAATGAGGAAGATAATAAAACTGAAAACATTTAAAGGTTACTTTGTAATAGAACACACTAAATATATCAATATAACAACAATCTATGTAGTGTTAAGGGAACACTCAACATTAATTTAATGCTTAGTCATTAAGTATAGTAAATTTGCTCCTGCTTTAGAATGTCGTAAACTATAGCCTACATCCATTAAGTTTCTTTTTTCATGTGAATCTTATGAACAGATTTTTTTTCCTACATACTCAGATGGTTTGTACAGTGGAAAATGCATGTATTGTGTACCCACTTAGAGCTGAATGTAACCATTTCGAATTGTAACATGATTTTTGGTGTTGTTTTGTAATCATAGACCGGTCTCTAACATATCTTATTTTCCGAGATGGAGAGATACTACTGCCCCTACTACTTTTCATACAATCGATTTTGTTGCTGTAAATATGAGTGAAGAAGTTTAAAAGAATAAGGTCCTGAGGAATGTGAGATTAATATGCAGATTGATTCGGTGGTTGCAGTTTTCAGGGGAGTGAGGTACATGCTGAAGAAATTAACCGGTCAGTCTGTGTCCCGGTCCTGACCCATGATTATGAGCTATGAGTGATGGGCCTTAGAAAGAACATGGTCATGCACGCACCAGTGACCAAAATGAGCTTTTCTCCTTAGGATTGCTAGACTCGTGCCCCTCAAAACGGTGAAGAATTCGGAAATCTGGAGCGACTTTGAAATAGAGCTGCCGCTCCTTCAGATTTAGAGGACCTGAGGTGATTGAGGTATCTTACATGGATAACCCCTAGTGGGTTCCCGTAGGAGCTGTTCTGGGAAGTGTGGAGTGTGTGGAGGCCTCAGGCAGGCCCACGATACACTACAGCAACGTTTCCCCCAACCTGGTCGTCGGGGACCTCCAGAGAGTCCACGTCTTTGCAGAAATGTGGACTGCCTGGCAGGGAGCTGGCAGGGAGCAAAAATGCGGACTATCTGGGGGTCCCTGGTGACCGGGTTAGGAAACACGGCACAAGAGAGACTGTATCCCCCACCAGCTTAGGAACATCTGGCTCTCCACCTGAACGTGCTGGAGTCCAAGGCCTCAGTAAGGGAGGTCTGGTATGACCTGCTTAGCATGCTGTCACTGGGACTCTCTCCTGCAAAGGAGGTATGAAGAAGATGAAGGTTACAAGGTGTCAAAGAAACACACTGCTGAAGTTTTTGGTTTTGGACATAAAAAAGCTTTAATTCTGAATATCTGCCCCAAGCTTGTTTTTTTTTTTACATAAGCCCTGTTATTTTTATTGCATGATTTGCACAACGCAAAGTTTCACAATAGCACATCTCTCACATTATAAGAGAAATTTCATTTCAGTATAAGAGAAAATGTTTTGAAGTTGTCGCTGTATATTTCGGTATTCTTTTTCCTTAGCTGCTATAGTGCATGATACTGCATTTTAATTTATGCTGTCAATCAAGTGCAGAATGTGACAGTTCTGTCAGAAATAGGGCAAGTGTGAGGCATACTTATTTAATGGGTTACATATACCGCATATAGATTTATCCCACGTGGCAACTGTTCATACATTTTTAAAACTTATAGCACTGAATGAACTATAACATAGGATTTCTTTAGGTTCTTTAGTTATAAATGTATAATTGCCCACGTAAAAAAGATATTGCTCATTTCTTACACATTTATGTGACTTATTTTACCTACATTTATGAAAAACAACATTAGAATATGGGAAGAAGTTTAAACTGGAGAGCAAGAAGCATGGTATGCTCATTCAAACATAGTGCTACAGAGTTTTGAAATTGCATTATTCCCAAAGCGGTCGATTTCTTTATTTGTGTAAGACTAGGTTAACTGTTATCTCTTTTCGCATGCTGCTAAAGATTTCTATATAATTATACAGGAATAAATTTACCAGTCTCAAAGGCAGTCGTATTTAAGTGACTTCTAAAGCCCATCAACGCATTAAGAACACAGTTTGTTTCATTATTAGAAAAACCTATTTTAAAATCACATGACACTTAATGCATATTTAAATGTGCATTATCATGAAACAGATTGCGAACACCAATAAAGATAGAATATTCACGGATACTTTGTGACATTGCAGAAAAATTACTGTAATTCAGTAAAATCATGTCCAGTCCTTTACTTGTTGGTCATTTAACTTTGTTATGCATTGAGTAAAAGCATTATCATCAACTTCCAGGGTACTGTATTTGTCCATTTCTACCCATACTTCACAATTGTCTGCTGGTAAAAGAGAAGGACAGTAAAAGCCATTATCAAATTTAAGGTGAACACATTATTGCTGTTTTAGCTACCAGGCAGCCTGGGAAATAGAGCAGGAAGAACCTTGTGAAATGACGTCCTTCAGTGTCCTGGATGTAGGTTCAGGGATTTACACGCACCTTGGGGTGCGGGACAGAGACTAAGGACGACACACACTGGTGTCAGGGGGAACTCTAGGTGGGTTTATTGTGTACTTTAATTACAAGGTGTGAGAAGGTATGGGATCACAAAGTAAGGGGGGGTGGGATGCGTTTTGGGGTCAGTCTGGTAGAGGCCAGTGTGACTTTCAGGGGAAACCGAAAGAAATGCTGAGTCAGGTTGTCATGGCAGGCAGCCTGGGGTTGGCAAGGCAACACGCACGGTAGGGGCCAGATCCAAACCCTCTCCTTTCCAGTCACCTTTTCTTAAGTCTAGGGAACCAACTTCACCAGCACAAGTCCGTTTCCTGAGTTTCTCCGTACACTGAGCCCAGCATTTAAAGGACGGGCTCTCTCTTCTGCCCAGGGAGCAAGGGGGGGGGAAGACGGACGAGCTTACAGCCCTGCCTCGCTGGCGATTTTCACATGTTTAATTGGTCTCATCGATTGAGTTGGAGCTGTTTCTGCCCAGCGGCATGTTACTGACCCTTCCGGGGGGGTGTGGGTTCCCCGCGACATGATTGGTGGTCCCTCACAGCCTGTATTCACATATTAACAAAGCTGGTGACACTGTGTTAATCATGGGCCCTATCTAGTAATCACCAATGTCTAATTTTGATTTAGGATCTCTGATTGGGGCGAGGGTTGGTAATACTGTTAGCCCCATGCAACACAACAGGAATACTGCAGAATCTGGTGGACCACTGGGTTTCCTAATTAAGAGAGCTGTTGGCAAAACGATAAAGAAATGGGATTTTCTGTAATACTGGATAACACTGCTGCTCTGATGTAGTCATAAAGGAACGTAATTATAGTGTCAGATATATACCATGATGTCTTAATGGTAGTCATGATGAGGCATGAATCTTATCCAGTAGGAAAGCAAAGCACATTGGACTCGTTGTATAACAGCAGGAAAGCACTTTTAGGATCAGTGTATTGTAACCATTATATTCAATGATATATCCATGTTCCAACTGCTTATCGTGGATGGAGATGGAGCCTGGAGGGTATCGCAGGCAGCACAATCCTGGGGGGGACTGCTAGTCCATTGCAGGACATTTACACACACAATGGGCAATATGGAGATCTTAGACATATACACACACAATGGGCAATATGGAGATCTTAGACATACTGTATACACACACAATGGGCAATATGGAGATCTTAGACATATACACACACAATGGGCAATATGGAGATCTTAGACATACTGTATACACACACAATGGGCAATATGGAGATCTTAGACATATACACACACAATGGGCAATATGGAGATCTTAATTGCATGTCATTGGACTTCAGGAGGAAACAGGGCAAATATGGTAACATCACATGTATGCAATGTAAGGCAACTGCAACCCACTAAGTCACCATGCAAGCCTTTCAGTTGCACAACTACAGAAGCAGGAGTGTTTTTTGTTTGAATATATACTGTTTTAATGATGTAATGTATATTGTTTAAAAGCACACTTCATTGTTTAGCCTGCTGAAGTGATGAATGGTGAGGGAGAGTTTTCAGGTAGGATGGCATCACTGCATCAGCAGGTGGTCCTTGCCAGTTCATTGTCCTTTTGTAAGGTTTTGTCCGCACAGCAGCAAACCTGGCCCTGTGAGCCGGTCCCTTCTTCATTCCCATCCCATGCGCTGAGCGGCTGTGATGAATGGCGCTTGTTTCTGGTGCTTCTGAATGTGACCATTTGTTGTGACAATGAGGTGGACCGCTCCAAGATTTTTTTTTTGTTTTTTTTGGGGGAGGTGGGTGGGGATTTAAAGGTTTCACGGAGTGAAATTTGTGTTAATGTTTTGTTTGACATAGTGGGATTATGGTAATTGTCATAATAAGCAAGCAATTACTTCCCTACTGTCTTTTACCACATTTCACATGCCAGCATGTTTTTGACTCTTTTGAATTTGAATTTGAATTGTTCGTCAGTTTAGGTTTGAAAAAGTACTTTTGTTATATTGACTTGAGCTGCTTTGATAGCAGATCTCACAGAACCAGGTTTGGTTTTCAGCAGCACTGAACTTTAAGTTACGTAGAGATTCAGTCATTTTCCCTGGGGATCAATAAAGTTCATCTTCTCTTACAGCAGATCTCTTTTCATCCATTTGTTCATTCATCCATTTATTCATCCATCTAGCTATCCATCCATCCATCTTCAAACCAATTATCCTGATCAGTGTCACTAGCGATATCAAACCATTTTTACTTTAAACATTGTGTATTCCAATCTATTTATCTGCATTCTTTTTCCAATTTGCATATTGCATATTCGGTTTTCATATTGTGGGTAAAAAGCCTTAGTGTTGACTTAATTACTGTAGGGCTTTCAATTTTCTGTCGACATTTCAACCACTTATCCTTGAGGGAGGGCTGGAGCCTATCCCAGGCAGCAGAACTCCCTGGATGGGATACCAGCCAATCACGGGGCCCCATCCATATACCCGCATGCTGTGAGTATCTTATTTACCTAGCTGCCTGTTTTGGACTGTGGGAGGTAACACACACAGCACAGAGATAACCTGCAAAGTCATGGAACATGTTGGAGGGACTTGTGCCCCAAGTCCTGTAGGTATGATGAGCCTGAAAGACACCCACATTCAACTTCCTGTTTTAAAACTTTGTTTGTCCTCTCCAGTCGGGACCTGGAACAGAACCATATGGTGTTGTAATGGGAGACAGGATAGTGCTGTATTTGGGATTAGCAAAATGGTGAAGAGGAATGAAAATGAAGCAGCCATTTTAGGTTTGTCATGAAGGAACAGACAGAGAAAAATAATGAGTGTCAAGTTGTAGGAAGACATACAAAGGCTAGGAGATCATGGTGCGGAAATGTATTCCGGAACCCGGGTAAAAAAAGCAGGAACCATTGTTACATCATTGGTCATTTGACACAGGTAAAGTGAAAGAATGGGGTTGTCATCTGTCTTCACTCTGCTCGGGGATGGCCCTACCTCTCTCCCCCCCCCCCCCCCCCCCCCACCCCAGTCATACTGTGATGCTTCCTGCATTGCTTCAGCAAACCACTAAAGGATGAATTTCCTGGTCGACTTTGGCAGTCTAAGACAACTATTCTTCTAGGATATCCCTATATTTAGCAATACACAATTTTCTCTCTTAGCACTTTAAGCATTAGGAACACATTATCTAACTATAATTTTAGGTGAAGTTGTTTTTTTTCTCTTTCCAGTCTCTCCCTTGACTTTTTATAATTGCAAGAGTGACACACACAAGGCATCAATGTCGCATGCTTGCTTCATCCATACACACGTCCTGTATCATTCTAGATCTGGGTTCCCAATTCCAGTCCTGGAAGACCGGTTTGCAACACAGTTCGACAGATTTCCCTACTCAGACATACCAACTAAACCTGGGTGATTAATCGGTAACTGATTAAGGTGTGTTTGAGCAGGGAAATCTGAAAACTGTCCAGTCATTACAATAAAAGTCCTTCCATTTTACCAGGCACACTCTTTACAATTACTGTAAATTGATTATGCTTACTTCAGTTTATCTGAGCATGCATTATATTTCAATTGAAGATAGAACTAGTTATATGCATGCATTTAAGTACTTATTGGGGTCAAGGTCACCTGTAGCCAATCCCAGGAAATATAGGGCTCATGGCTGTGGTAAATCCTAGACAGGATGCCAGTCCATCCCAGAGCATATTCACACACTGCAGGAAATTTAGAGATGAAGTTAACTGCATGTCATTGGTCTGCGGGAGGAAAATAGAGAACCCAGAGGAAATCCACAGAGAACCAGGACCTCTGGGGGATATCTCCACACACAGAGGGGAGATGCAAATCTCTAACTCCAGAGGTGCGAGACCGTAATACTGCCCACTGAGCCAGCAAGCCATAACCTTACCAGGTGATAAATCACTTGCTAATTGTTTGCTGTAATTGCATTTTTGTAAGTGTAGTGTAAGTAAAAACATAGGTGGGTGTTAAGATTTGCTGAGTATTGTTTTTAAACACTCACATTATGAATTCCATCCAAATGCATTGCATCTTTATTCCCTGTAGAGGATTGTAAAGTATTGTTTTAACTGAAACCACCCTGTGAGTGGATTTAAAGCTGTTGCGTTCTGACCCTTCGGTCTCCTCCCTAATGTGGCCCTGACGAGCCACGCCTAGTGCTTCTTACCCCTCGTTAGTCCTTGTATTTAAATACCTGTTTATCTTGTCATGCTCAGTCCGGTCGAACCTTCCTGTTACCTGTGCCCTTCCTGGTTGCCAGTCCTCCCGTTTTGATCCCCCACAGTCCTGTTTGTTTCCAGTCTGTTTATTTAGTTTAATAAACCCCCCTTTGTTTCGCCACCACACCTGCCCTCGAGTCCTTCATCCCTTATGTCACAACAAAAGAGAGCACAGAATGGATTTTTAAAAGCATGCTTTCTGTGTTTCTGGAAGACTTTAAAAAATTTGGTGCTGGAATTTTAAATAAAATATTATGCAAATTATTAACAATGAAATTATGGCTTATTTATTGTTATTCATTGTTTCTAAAATTGTGATGTGCAACACAGGTGTTCTCATAAATAATAACAGGTGCACTAAAATAATAAGTTTAACTTTAAATTGCTGGTACACTGTGTCCATACTGGAATGTGGTTGGAACTTAATGAATGTGAAGCTTTTAAATAAACAGAGATATTTGCCCTGCGTGGCCTTGTTCATCTATTACACACAATTTTCAATATCTATGATTTCTCGTCCACTCCACTGTTCGTTTCTCATCCATCTATTGTTCCAAAAGTTCCTCAGGCTTTGTGATTATTTAAATTCATAGAGGTTATATTATGTGTAACTGAGAAAGTACATGATGAAAGAAAGAAGGAAGAAAGATTCTACAGTATTCAATTAATGACCACAGTTGTGCAGCGCTATTGTGAGCATATCAGGATAGATTGAACCAAAGCACAAGGGAGCTGATATATAGAACCTAAAACTGTCCCCAAGTAGCCCAATAAATGTAGAAATTCCTGCATAACAAAACATGTCCATAGTCATCTTGCTTCATCTCTGTAGCTCAAATTATGATATCACAATCTATTGTTCAAGAACTAGGTTCCATTTGTCATTTGTCAATTTGCCATTAGCGTAAAATAATTGCTTGGAACTTTCCTTAGTTTTGCGATATTTCTACTAGCTTTTCAGAATGCAATATTCACAATTACAAGCTTTCAAATATCTACATTTGAATACTTTCTTAAGAAAAGTGGCTAATTCGGATATCCGGGTTTTTCTTTAGCACACAATAAATGATACACTTTATTAACTTACAAATAAGTAATTAGACTGAAGCAGCAAATGGCTTTTACAAAGCTAAGAATATCAGTGCATCCACTCGTCTTTTACACCACCAACAAGAAGCAGGTGGCCAACAGCACCCATAAACAAAGATGTTTGTTCATCTTATTTGCTCTTGACTTGACCTATGAGAAAAGGAAATGACCATTCTAAATTGCAATGCAATAATTAAGTAAAAATATACTTGACAATGTACATGATTACAGCTCTGAATTCCTTGTCCCCTCCCATCGCAAAGCTTCTCTTCATCGTTCCTGTGGCATCACCATCACAGACCACTAAAAAGAGGATGGTTTTTTAATAGGGATATAGGGCTGTGAAAGTGTCAGATGTGATCGATATGCAGGGTTTTACAGTTAAATATGAAATGGAGTCAATTTAATATTTCTAATAATTTAAGGTGAGAATAAGAAAGGAAGTAATTAATAAATTTGCATCAATGGAATAAAGATGTACAGAGATTTTGAGCGTTTGGCTCCTGCCATCTATCATTTGGATAATATTTTCATAAATTCAGTGTGATGTGTATTACATGATACCTTCATTTATAATTGATATCTGCTTAAGACCTCTGACATACTCTGCATGTTCTCCTTTTCTCCTTGAAATTGACCTTACGTCTTTTGCCACCTCCCTCCAGTTCCCCCTCCTCTTCTCGCCCACTTAAATCCCTCTGAGTAAAATCCTAGCCCAAGTTCTTCCATGGCATACAGTAACTTTAATTTGCCCTTGCTCTTCCTCGCAACGACGCGTGCATGTGGCTTATCGGTAACCATGCAAGACCCTTGAGAGACACCAGTTGTTAGTCTTTGTCATACGATGCTAATTTCTTTTTTCATTTTGTTGATATCCGTGATAAAGTTATTAGAAATCTATTGCCATGGACTTACTAAAACGCACAGTTTACCGTTTTTAGCTCAAGATTAAGGGTACATAAAATATGTACTCAGCATATATAATATTGTTCAGCTAATTAGCTGCAATTAATGAAGAAAAAGCAAGTCAACTGACCAGATGGGGATATTTCTGGGAGAGAATAGAGAAAAATAAAAGCAAAAGCATTTCACATGCTGGGAAGAAGTGGGAGGTCTGATTGCAAACGGACCCCTGTGGAGTCTCCGTTTGCTCTCCACCTTCTTTAATGACTGGATTGGAGAAAAAAAAAGTCACTTGAAAACTTGTTAGCATTACAAGAAAGTCATCTTGACATTTCTGGATATTCCACTGCTATTTCTGACAAGCATGTTTTAAATGTAGACGTCTGTAACTACAGAAGCTGTATACTGTTATAATAAAGTACTCTGTACTGAAAAATCACTGCACCATCCATCTATGTTCCAACTGCTTATCCTGGTCAGGGTCATGGAAGGTGTGGAGCCCTTCCCAAGCATCATATGGTACAAGGCTGGGATATACCCTGGACGAGATCCCACTCACAGGGTACACACATGCATACACTCACTTTCACAATCATACGCTTTAGGAAATAGTGATTAACCTAAATGCATGTCTTTGCACTGCAAGAAGAAACTATTATAAGCAAAGGAGACCCATGTGACATTATTGTTTGGGAATCCTCTCTTTTTTGGGTCTTTGTAACCTATTGTGATTGTGATAATTATCCGTACTTGTTCTCATTGATCTTACACAAAATGAATCGCCACTGTACAACAATTGCATCGTTTTAAATATCAGTACCTGCACATGTCGATTTACTTTGTTTGTATCTACACATCATAGCAATGACAAATTAAATTCCACGGCTGTTGTTTTCATGTAATTTAGTTATCTTAATGATTCACAATATTGTATGGGAAGCTGATGGGCCTGTTCTCCCGGGACCTAAGACAGACAGCTCTATGCTACCCCTTATTTAAATGAGACCAAGCACAGCTTTCAGTTATACTTAATACTTTTTCCATACACATCCACTGATCACATCCTATAAAAATGCAGTGATCTCATCCTGCTAGCAAATCTAATGCGAGCAAAGACGTATAACAATAAGTCATCCCAGGGCTGAAGTAGAAAAGGGTTTGAAAAATGGAAGACAGGACATGGACAAGCCAGATCAGAAATGCCATTATCAATGAGTTACCAGGAATTAACATTTCAAATTATATATATACAGAAAATGACATGGTGGTAAATGAGAATTGACAGTACAGAAGGATTCCGACATCTCATGACTGTTGAAGCCTAACTGGGAGACAGTAAATATTCATATTATGCCTTTTTAAATAACATCAAATGCATGTTTTAATGGGAACATATTCTCTGTAACCTAACAATATAATGTAACTTCAATATTCCATCCATCCATTTACCAACCGCTTAATCTGGCCTGTTTAACAGGGGGATCTGAAGCCTTTTCCTGGTACAACCTGAATGTGATGCCAATGGATGTTATATTGAGAAAAAAATAATAATAACATTCATAGGCTTGGGTTTCAGTACTGCAAGTCAGGACACACTGTGAAATCGCACAGCAAATCATTCAGATAACATCGGTTCATTGACATTTTGATGGGACTTTCTCTGAGGTTTTTTTATGTGTAATGTACGAAATGTATTTTACTTTTTTTGGGATCTTCAGTTTCAGTTTGACAATAAAGCTCCACTAACTTTAACAACTTATATTATTATATTCATCCTCTAAGAATTTCAAAATGGAGTTCATGACCTCTGCTTAATATGTGTCTTTTGCAACTTTCCCACATGGAAGGTTAATAATTAAATATATAAGCTACACATATATTTTTGATGAAATTACATTCTTAGATAGCTGTAATTATGAAATTCAGAGTACACATTTCACAGTCTCTGCAACCTGACGTGCATGCCAGTGAAATTCTGGCCCTAGTTCAGTACCAAGCAATTATCGTTTTTTTTCTGGAAAACATTGTTAGACCATAATACAGGTCAGATAAATAGCTGGATCTCATTATTATCAATTTTGTTTTTGCCGCATTTAATCAGTCCTTTAATTTAGCTGAAAATATCATAATATTATTCAAGGAACACCATGATCCTTTTAGCGTATGAAACAAAATACGGTATTTATCCATATACTTGTTGTATTGATTTCCCCTGGAAACATTGGTCTCCTCCTGCAGTCTAAAGGCATACAGCTAAGTTAATTGATGTCTGTTAATTGCCCATGCTGTGTACTGGCATGCCATCCAGGGTGTACACCTACCTTTTGCCCTTTACTGTCTGAAATAGGCTCCATTCCACCCCCTCCCCTTGCAATCCTGACCAGGGTGAGTGGTTTGGGAGATAGATGGATTAATGTATTAAAATTGGCCCACATTGAATAGAATGAATTTGAATTCTAGCATTATGCATTGTCAGCTTCATACAAATTTGCTGAATTAAGAGACTAAACACTAATTAGACAAATTGTAACAAGTGACTCAACTATACAGCAACAACTATGGAATAAAAAATGCATGGGGGGTTAGGGGTTTCTTTCATCCAATTACTGCGCATGTTTGTGGGTTTTTTATAGAATTGTTTACTTTGTATAAATTTTATATGTACTGTTATTGAGTGCATGTCTCAGATCATGATGTTCACTTACACCACAACAGAGTAAGGATGTTGTACAACTTGTAAAGAAGAAGCAAATAATCTTGATGTATACTGTAGAATGTGTGAAATGTTGTTGATTTTGTTGTCAGCGAAGAATCAAAACACAAATGCACAATATGTTATCTTGTTTATGCCTATGTTAGTTGTAATGGCTAGTTACCTAGTTACTATAACTTAACAGGGACACTCATAATTGGACATGGGGAAAACTGGGATGATATCTGTATTTTAGGGGAATTACATCACAAACATTATTGAAATCCAAGGACTTAATTGTCGATGGAACAAGTAATCATGGTTCCTTTCTTGTAGGTTAATAATAGATGATTATTGAAGTCCCATTCCTTAAGAGAGTCTTTATATATTTTCCAGGATAGTAGCAAAACACCATAACTGCATATTTTAACAAAACTGGTTTATGACAAAAATCGGATGTCTTCGGCTGTTGAGTCTCTTAAGTTTTATTTTCATAGTTAAATGTCTGAACTCAGCTATGCTTGGATTTTAAGGGAACACAATACCTTACCCACCTACTATGCATATAGGTTGGCAATCAAAAAATGTCAAAGCTCTTTTACTCATTTTCATTGTCAGTGTAGTTACGGTATTTTGCCTTTGAAGGGCAGTGTAAGTATCCTGGTGCTATATTTACAGCTAGTTCCCATGTCTGAAAGGTAGCCTAACTCTCTGGATTTAGTCCGTACCTTTCTTTAGTTGTCTAGATTGTAAACATGGCTTTGCAGAATTCATATGTAGGTCATACACTGTATCCTTCATACCGCAAACTGGGTAGACTGCTGTGATTTTGGAGTCCTCAAATGACAGAGAAATCAGAAGTCCTTTGTTTCCAAGTATAAAGAGAACAGTCATTATATGACTGCATGTCGAATAAGTTTTGAAGGCTCAGTTCTATTACAGTTATTGAGCATCAGAGTGCCGATGCTCTAAAGCCAAAGATTTCTCTGCTTTAGTTTCACTCTTATATCTAACTCTGTTATCATCTGCTTTGTGCTTCATTTTCACCATAGTAATACTCATTGTTTGCAAACCTCCGTTCAGCATGGTTGAGAAGGGTACTCTGCCTGGGGACAGACCTTATCACTTGTGCGAAAACAAAATGCCTGATGTCATCTAATTTTCCTGCCATTTCTCCTGGTGAGGGCTGTTCTGGCAGCATGCTCAGACCAGACCTCTTTTTCCATGGCCATAGACTCTAGCTTGTAATAGGGGATCCCTAGATGTTCCTAAGCCTGCTGGAAGATATAATCCCTCCAGAACGTCCTGGGTCTTCCCTGGGGCCTCCGTTCTGTGGGATGTGCCTGGAACATCTCATCTGGGAGCCATCCAGGTGGCATCCTTATGAGATGCCTGAGCCACCTCAGGTAGCTCCTCTTGATCTGAAGGAGCTGTGGCTGTATGTAGAAGATCATTGAACTTCTTTTCATGTCATGGAGAGTGAGTCCAACGACCTTCAGAAAAAAACTCATTCCTACCGCTTAGACTTGGGATTTTGTTCTTTCGGTCATTACCCACAATTCATGACTTAATTTCCAACTGACCAGCACAGACCACCTCAGCGTCCACAAGACTGCCGTCACCAAATGAATCTAACTGTGAATCTCATGTTCCCTCTTTCCATTACATGTCAAGATCCAGAGGTACTTCAACTCCTTCACCACAATGGAGGCAACCACTTTTTTCTGAACGAGCACCATGGCTTTAGATTTGGAGGTGCTCTCATCCACACTGTTCAGCATCAAATATCTCTGTGTGCTTGGGATCACATCGTCTGAAAATAGAATGACAATCATGACTATCATTTAAACACTCAGGACCAGACATCCTTCGAGACATGGCTGCATCTCGATATCCCATTCTTTAAAATACAGAGACAGGAAAGGAGAGAAGATGCACCCTTTCCATAAGCCAATCACTGTACCTACTGCATTCATACAGGGAAGGAATAGCACACAGTAGTGACCCTGGCACCCAGTATTTCTGCAGTATCTCTCACAGTATGTGCCAGGGCACACAGTCATAGATATTTCTAAGTCTACAAAGCATATGCAGTGCAGGTCAGCATATTCTCAGGAACCGCTGTGCAAGGTAGAAAAGTTCATTTTTCACAACCAGGCCAGAATCCACCTTGTTCCTCCTTGTTCCTTAGACCTTCCGGTACTTTCTAGCACCCTGGGAGGGAGGCTGAGAATTCTAACCCCCTACAGTTGGAATATACTCTGCCCCAAAAACACCATGTAGTTTTAACATTTCATCTACTCCTTCATTATTTCCATGAAATAAATCAAATCATTCTTCAAATGCTGTGACAGACTCTGATCCACCAGAACTTTTCAGTACTCTTTCCTGATGAGAAGGCATAGGCATTGGGTTAAGTTTTCTTTCCCCTAAACAATATCACCAGTAGCCCTGCCTGAGTAAGGTACCACCTCCAGCCCCTGAGTTGTCAAACCAAAGATGCCGAAAAACTTTTGGTATCACCAAATAGTCTCTCTCTCCATGGCCTCCTCAAACTCCTCCCAGACACAAACTTTTGTCTCCATGACTGCCATCGTTGGCCTGTTGGTACTTTTCAGGTGCCTCAGGAGACCCTTGTGCAAGCATTGCACTTCTGGCCTCCTTCTTCATCTTGATAGCTTCCCTCACCACCAGCAAGTCTTACACCTACTGTCACAATAGGTACCAACTGCATTCTAGCTATAGATATTTGCAGTCATTGCAAAAATTTACGGCATTGTACACAGTCCATTCATAATCAATGTCCTCAGTGTCACTCCTCAGATTATTGTAGGTATTTTATTCACATTCGCCATTTGTAAAGTGCATTCAGAGCTATGGTTTGATCATGAGTTAATCCTCATACTATAAGGTTTGCCTTGTTTGCATTTTGTGATGTCGACAATGTTTTTTTACCATGATCTATTTCAGGGTTTGGCCAGGGATCCTATGAGACCCTGAGGTAACCTACACAACACAGGAAGAACTTTCAAACGTCACACTTAAAGAGCAAAGGCAGGATTTGAACCCCTAAATCTGCGGGCATGAGGCAACAGTGTCAGTGTATGTAATTCCATAGATGCTCCAGCTGAATATAAGTAAACCTAGAATTAGTAACATAATAAGGATACAGTTATTACCTTATTGCTACAGTTATGATATCACTGCAATTACACCCATTGTGTCACTGTGTCATCCTAGTTTGATTTTCACATGAAATGTAAGTATGTATGCCATATTTGAGGAAAATCTATATTTTTAATATTCAAAACTATAGTTGACCAGCATCACAGCACAGGTACTGTAATCAGTTCCTTCATTGTTTTTCCTTTATTAAGTGCTCATTTATATTTATATTGCCAGTACTGCAATTTAATCTTTATTTGCAATTCTAGTCAACTGATTTGATTCAGAGTAATTTAAAAATGTCACAGATTGCATAAACAATTTGAATACAATAATTATTGATTTTTAAAATGCATTTCATTTTATAATTAAAACTAGTTACATTGATTAACAATCAACAAATATGTCTAATCGAGACATTCAGGTCACATTTTATTTTCACGTTTAGAAATTAGAAATAAATTTGGTAATAAGAAGTTTTCTTTATATAAACTAGGTATTTTGCAGTGATAGGACCTTGTACAACTGCAAAGGTATTTTGTAACTAAATTCGGATCCCTCATAAATATCTATTTATGCAGAAAATATATAAAAAGCTGCAAACGTTTCAGAAAAAAAAAGGTGCTTTCTGAAAGTGAAATGCCAGTCAACTGAGAAGTGTTTAGTACAGTACTTCAGTTGTTTATCTTAAATGACACTTCACCATGAATTCCAAGCAGAGCAAAAATATATGCAGTAAAGGTGCTTTCTCCTTACCTGACTCTGAAAATTGATACTTACTTGCAGCATGAAGCTGAAAGATGGTAGCCGGATGTGGAGCTGCCTCTGATTTCTTTGTGTGAAGTCATGGAACACTTCAAAAACCTAATTTAACGCGGATTTGATGGATCTAGGAGAAACGTCAAGAGAGCTGATCTATAATTCCCTGTAATCCGCTTTCCTGCCCCCTGTGTCGATTGCTCTGGCCATACTGGAGATACAGACCCATATCTTCTGTTTCAGAGTTGGTCTTTGAAGTCCACCGAGGTCATCCGCACCTGCAGTAGTACAGTAGGGGCAGCAAGTCTACTAGATCATGTGCCTAATCCAGCCTAACAACCATGTCTTTTTTACACTTGGAAACAAAGGATGAATCTGAAGATGTTCCTATTGAGGGAAATGCTTCAGCTGAAGGAGATACATTATACAATGATACATTATACAAAAACTCACATAAAAATATAACACATTTATATGCTTACAGTGTAGTATGTGATATATTAAAGGCTAGCTCATGCACTTAATGTTGACCGATGCCCTACAGTGTGATGATTTTTTTTAATACTATTCTGTTAAGCTAACATTCCACTGGTCCATGGAACTCTGGCGATAAAGTTATTAAAAAATAAAAAATTGTGTCCTGTATTGATCCATGAAAAATTGGAATATTTTCTGTATCTCTGTACATGTGGCTTAGCTCTCCACCCCCACCCCTGTCCCCACCATAGGGTGAGGGTATGTAATGCGATCATGAGACTTTCATTTACACTTCAGAATCTAACATAATCTTTGGTGTGTCCCTCTGCGAAAGAATACCTCACTAGAACATAAATATTTACCCTGCGACCGTCTGTGTGCTCCTGCCTTCAGCTTCTTTATTATTATTTATTACCCTGTTCAGATTTATTGATGCTCACTCCATCTAAATGTTTAGTCAATTTAAAAAGAGAGGAGAGACCACTTCCCAGGAGGGGCTGGCCGCCAGACAAATGACATCACACACTGAGGTGACATGTGTTTCCAACCCTCCTCTATTCTCAGGGCAGATGGCCCTGGCAGATTGTACAGTGCATAACAATGCGGATTGGTCCTAAATCAGGCCGCTAACCACAGTGCAATAATATTATCACAATACGGGGTGCCTAAATTTAGTCCAGCAGAGCCCTATTTACATTCTAATACATAAGCATTATGAAACATCAGCATAAATTTTACTAATTCAAAAGTACTATTCTTAATTGACTATCTGCTTTTTATGTCTCATATATAAAGTGTCCTACAGAATTACTGGCACTCTTGGATTTTTTTTTTTTTAAAAAAAGGTTATGTTATGGAAAATATATGTTTATGGTATGTTTCATCTCACACTCAGATTTAGAGAAAACCAACCCTTAATTGAAGTAAACTTATTCCAGTAAGAAAACTTTATTTAAAGGTTGGATTTCTCTAATAATTTCAATATGAGAATAAGGTACTAGACCATAAACACATTTTTTATAACCTTCCTTTTAAAAGGTCCTATTTATCTGAGAAAGATAAATAATAATAATAATAATAATACATTTGAAAGTTGGATTTATTTGTCATATTCTCTGTTTATAATTTCTAATATAATTCAAGGGGAAGTGATTAACGAGTGATATTTTCTGGTTGGGTAATAATTCTTTTATGGAGGACTACAGTCACAGGGCAATGTAAATACTCAGAGATTAACATTTTTTCTATTTTGGCATTGATGAAGAAAAGTATTTTTCATCTGAATGTTTCTTTAAATATCTGTAGGAGAAAAAACATAAGATATCTTCAGATGACAAAAAATTGATACTGTATATTTCAGAAAAAGAAGTGATAATTATTTTGCGTAGTAATGATTCAGCATATTCTAAAACTGAGTAAAGATGCTTCTCTGACACCCTCTAAAGATCTGTTATTATATCCAGCAGAGCATGACGATATTTTCAAATTTGATTTCTCATATTGGAAGTGTGATATACAAGTCAAAGTAGCATGTGTCATGTGACCTACATTTATAGAGAGAAACAGTAGAGAAACAGTTGAAGATATCACTAGTTTCAATTTTCTAGTTGTATTCTCGTGAAGTATTTGTTGTAATATATTGTTCATTGCATTTTTTGCTAGTCATACATGACATTTTCTGGTGCTATTATCCAATGAGCAGCCTTGGTTTTGTATTTTGGTGTGAGATATATTACAGCCTCCACCAGCTTTATGTGCAAAGACGAGCTGCCTTTAAAGCATGTAAAATTGTCAGCCCAGATAATTGAACATTAGCGTGATTTGTCTGTGAGGCACCCGCCTTAGTCACCCTTTGTAAGTGAGTAAACAAAAGGAGAATAGTTTCTCACAGCATTTTATAGGCTTAGTACCCACCGCGATTGCAGCATTCTTTACAAGCAAATAGATTAGCTTGATGACATTAATTAAGTCCAGCTGGGGAAACCTGTTGTTTCTGGTAATGACACTCCAACTTCCCCAACTGAAAAATCTGCTCAGTAAGTGCTAGCAACTCGTCGCCCGCACCATTAACAGGAACTCAGCAGGGAACCCAGACGTGTAAGTACTGGAATATGACATTTATTCTGGTACACTAGTTATTATATAAATACTTTGAAGCTTCAGAACATGAACATAGAATGCTTGTCTCTCCTGTAATGATGTGCATTTCACTTCATATGACGATACCTTAATACCTCCGTATTGGCTCCTTGGGAGGTGAATACAGCTTTGTTACTGTCAACTTGGGAGTAAATATAGGGTTAAATGCTATACATATAGCTAGGGGACACTTAGGACACTTAGGTAATGGACTATCAACCACATTATATTTGTAAAAAATGCTGGGATAATTCATTCATTCATTCTTTCTTTCTTTCTTTCTTTCTTTCTTTCTTTCTTTCTTTCTTTCCAATCTAATCTATGTTTGTTTGTTACACTGTCATGGCTTGGTGGGTACTGTTATGATCTCACAGTTAGTGGACTGGATTTCCATCTGGGTTCTGTGTGGGTAAAGTCTGTAACCTGTCTGAAACGTGTTTCACTTTGGGTGACACAGTTGCACTATAACCTCACGGTTCCAGGGTTGGGTTGTTGATGAAAGATTAAGGTTCGTAAATTCACCACCATATAAATGGATTTGCAGTCCAGATTATGAGGTAAGTATCAGTGACCAAAGAAAATATAATAAATATAATAATAATAATCTCATATATATATATAATTTTGGTACTGCACAGATACAGTAGATGGAGAGAGAAGCATCATTAACCTGGGAACATCAATAAATAAATAAATTCTATTCTGAGAAATAAGTTGGTTCTTTCACATTTTCCTGTCCATTTATTGGCTAAAGGAAAATACTTTCACTGTCATAGACTCTCGCATAAGTTCTCCTTATCAAGTTGAGTGAGAATGCAGTGTTTATCAGATATATGATATTGGCAGTTTGTGTCAACACTGTTTTCTTTGCCAACTCTGATGGCTCGCACTGACTGAAGAGATGCATGGAAGTAAGGAAGAAAAACTCAGAAGTTTCAAATCTGTGAGCAGCAAATTATATTAATTGGATTTATATTCCTTAAATCACGTTTCGTAACTTGCCTGTGTCAAAGCTGCTGTGATCTCTTTTGTATGAAGCAATTTTCTCCTTCGATGTTCTCGGATTATTGTGTTTGTAAGTTTTAAACCCCTAAATGGCTTAGTTAACTGTCTTTGGGACACGAGAAGCATCAGCAGCAGCTGTTTCTGTAAATTTACAGGATTGCAGGAGGCAGTTAAAAAAGAAAAGAAAAAAAAACCTTAATTCTCATCTTTAATCAAGTGCATCTATAAAGACACAAAATATTGTTATGGTCTGCAGAGATGTTTAATTTGCCTTTTTAACTGCATTTCTTTCATTTCATTTTTAAGTCACAAAATGTGTAATTTCTTGGGAACAAGCATCTCTGCTGGCAAAACAAGGTTACTTTTCACAATAAATGGATTATAAAGTTTGATACATACTGCAGCTCATCAAAAGCTATATCTAACTGCCAGTCTTTGGACTGTGGAAGAAAATAAGCTGGAGTAAACTTTCCCAAAGCTGGATAAACTTCATATACGCGTAGTGGAAGCAGCATTCAAGGAGTAAAGTGATATTGCTGTCTGCTGAGCCACTGTGCCATCCAGAATATGAAAACAGAAAAGAAAACTTAAGAGTTTTTTAAAAATGTTTAATACTGGATCAGTTGACCCCATATATTATCAATTCATTATATATTACTTTGTTAAATATGGTTAGGAACCACTGACCTCCTAAGCCGGGTTCTTAACTGGCCGCTGTTCCTGGCTGTGTTTGTAGAATATGCGGTTACAGAGTTGCACCTTCATAAAGACTTGATTATGCATTCATAGTACATTGATTGCACCTTCATAATGCATTCATAGAACATTCATAAGCAGCATAAGTATACCTTAACAGATTTCTATACATTTATAACAAACATTATATTATAATAACAAACATTATAATCATATAAGCATGTTTCATGTTTGTTATTAATGTATATTAAAGCTGTTAAAATGTTGAGGTTAAGGTGTACTTGCATGCTGCATATCAAGGTTCTATCAATGTAGTATGAATGCATTTCACTATACCTGTATATTAATAGCAAACATTATATGATTATAACAAACCTTATAATTGTATTATCACATAATGTTTGTTATTAATGTATATTAAAACTGTTAAGGTATGTTTGTCAGGGTCGGTGTACATCCATCCTGGTCCTATGTGTTTGTCCCCATTTGGCCAGTAGGTGTCGCTGGCCATCCTGTTCCCTCTGTCATGTAACCCTAGTCCCTAATGTGTTTCTCTACTCCCTAGGCTGTCATAGCTCAATGGGTTGTGCGAGGGGCTCAGAAGTTAAGAACATAAGAAATTTACAAACGAGAGGAGGCCATTTGGCCCATCAAGCTCATTGCTCGCAGTTAACACTGCACCAGTTGTCGGTTTAAAGCTGGCCTAAGGCCTGCCTCTCCTGTGTATTTAAGCACCTGCCTTTGTTCATTTCCTTAGTCAGTCATTGTGAGATATTACTCTTGTGTGTGACTGTTACTGCATGTTTGTTACCCTGCTCTATTGCCCAATCCTGTGCTCTGTATTCTGCTTGGTTCCGTAGTTGATTATTCTCTGGTTTTTAGTTAATTCCTTTTTTTCCCTGTTGGTTTTCTGAACCCTCGTGGTTCTTTATTTTTGTGATTTGTTCCCAGTTTGTTTTTGTTCACCCAGTAAACCCCTGTTGTCTCTTGGAGCTGCAAGTGGACTGTCACCTTCTTTTCCCCATGCACCATGCCCCGAGTCTGTAACAATGTTAGGATGTTATGGCATACTTACATGGTACTTATGAATGCATTATAAATGTGCACTTAATGTAAAGTGTTACCGAACATGCATGTGCTCCCATGCTCAGACACAGTTCTTCTTATGCGTCTCTAAATTGCCCCATGATGTGTGATTGTGTGCATTGCCCCATGATGTGTGATTGTGTGTATTGCCCCATGATGTGTGATTGTGTGCATTGCCCCATGATGTGTGATTGTGTGCATGCCCCATGATGGAATAGCACCATCTCCAACTTGATTTCCTCCCCTGTGATTCCTGGGTTAGACCCCAAGCTCATTGTGACCCTATACTGGATAGCAGTTTGGAAAAAAAGATGAACATTTCTTTCCCTGCATTCTAACTATTGTTTTGCAAATATTTTTTTCTCTCTTTACTGATTGTTACTGCAGTATTTCTCAGTCAGAGGCTATACGACCAGGCTAGTAAAGAGATACTCTTATTTTGTTTAAGGATTGATCTAAGTTAATAAGTTTTACGCATTATCACCTGCCATCATGAGTTTTGTAAGTCCCTCATTCCCGTAGCAAATTTATTTCCAATTCAAGCATTTTTTTTTCCTGCTAGTTCCCAGACAGCAGACTAGACAGTGCTACAGTCCTGTAAAGGAAGTTTGTTGATGTAGAATATAAAAGAGGTATACAGTATACTGTATGTTTGTTTTCCCCTTTTTGTACCTAAGTGGTAAGGTTTTGTGTGCCAAGTTTTATTTTCGGCTCCTGCAATAACACCACACCGGTCCGTCTGCCCTGTCACGTCTGTTCACCATCCCGACCAGAGCTGTTCCACGCATGGATTCTTTACAAGCAGTGCACAAAGAGATTCCATGGAGCAGCCTCCTTCTTCAGTATTCAGGATTTTGTACAGCGAAGAATTTTGTCTCAACCAGTGCTATCTGAAGCCTTTTAAAGATCCGACAACAGAAAATACCGGTTGCCAAATGCAATGGCAATTTACAATTGCAAAATGTCTGTCTGTGGTATTATTCAGTTAGAGTTCTCTGCAATATTATACATGCAGAAAGAATGACATGAAAAACAGTAATTGTCTGATTACTGGCTGGTATTAAATTGTCAATTTATTTTATGGAGATGCAGGACGGAGGGTGCATGTGTGCCTTGCAGTAACCTAGCAGCTTATCCAGGGTCTACCCATGCCTTGGAACTTGTGCTGCCAGGAATTGGCACCTGCCCCCCAGTAACTAGGGCTGGATGGATGGATGGATATGTGGATGCACAGATGGATTATATCAATGTATGCCGGTTCTTCTGTGTCCTTATTCGCTGTGCTCTAACCCTGCAGATATCCGTGGCCTACAGGGTTTCATGGACCAGGCATCTCGCCTGGGTTTGGATGTGTCACTGCAGCAAGTTGATCGCAACGTCAGCCGTGTCTTCTCGGATCTCTTCAGCACGATGCGTACGGAGGAGTTAAATCGCTACAGGGACACGCTGAGACGGGCCGTCCTGCTGCTTAGTCCTCGAGGGGCTCAGGTCTTCATCCAACAGGTCAGAATCAGTCATGAAACACTTTCAGAATGTTATTGTGAGCCGGGCTGGATTAACATCTCAGGAGGCTAACATGACCAGAAGGTCCAGTCAGTTCCAACTATTAGGTAAAATATACTCACTCAGTACACACTCAGTACACACTCAGTACACACTCAGTACACACTCAGTACACTTCAGCTTGTTAACAGCTAATCATGTGTTTGCAACTGAATGTATACAACTGAATGAATATAGGCAAGGTAACGAGGTTCAGTTAGTGTTTAGCTAATTATTAGAATGGTTAGGATGTGTGATCTAAGCCATTTTTAGTGTGGCAGTTCCAGCATCTTGTAAACAGCCCTCCTCCTAGGATTTTCATGTACTTCAGCGTCTAAAGTTAACCAACAACTGTGCAATAACCAAAAAGCATCAAGTCAGCAGCAATTCCGGGCACAGAAACACCTCAGTAATAGGAGGTCAGAGGCGACTGGCCATACCTGGTAATGCAAAACCAAAAGCATGGGAAAAAATTGCAGCTCAGTACAACAGTTGTGTACATAATGGCGTGTTTGAACACAATGGTGTTCTACCTTAGAAATGGTCCTGTAGCTGTAAATGGGCCCTAGTTCGCTGTACAAGAAAGAAAGGAAGAAAGATAGAAAGAAAAATAATTTATTGATTCTGCGGGAAATAAATTATTAATGAATAATAAGACTTAGGACTAACAATAATAACAATAATTAATGATAATAATACTGAATGGTAGTAAGAAATACTAATCACCAATGAGTCATTGTGGTACGGATGTGCCCTACTTCAATGTATCCCTGGGTCAACAAAGGAGTCGCTTGTGTTTAACTTCTGTAAGCAATCAATGTCGTCATCGTATGACATCACCGCATTGGTCCATTTGTCTCTCAGCAGGCTCAGTCTCCGTGCTTGTGATTGGAAGGCTACTGGTGCGAGCCTCGTTATTATTATTTTTGTTATCATCATCAATATCATCATCATAAAATCAAGATGCACCCTTAAATTGCACTGTACAGCCTTTGCAGATAAGCATATTCCTATGTTTTGTCCTTGCTAATCTATGTCCCTTAAGAAAAGTCTTGCACAATAAAACGTAGGTTTTAGTTAATGAGGTGCAAGGTGATGTGCAAGAAAGATTGTTACATATTATAAATACTGTTATGAAATAAATACCATAATACTGTAATTTTAGCTAAATATACAATTGAAAATACAGAATACAGATGGTGTCTAGGACTGATATAACCAGTGAAAAACAGTCCAGTAGCTAATGATCGAGTGAGTTAGCAACCAGTCAGTTTAACAGCATAAGACCATTAACCCCTCATCGCTGAATAGTCATACGGCCTGGGGGACAAAAGACTCCCTCAGTCTGTGGGTAGAGCGTAGCTGAGACAAGAGTCTGCCACTGAATATACTCCTCTGTCTGCTGGTTAATGTGCTGTGCAGAGGGTGGCTGGCATTGTCTATGATGGACAGCAGTTTAGTCAGAGTCATTTTTTCTGCTACTGGCATAAGGGGATCCAGTTCCATGCCAACCACATGGCCAGCCCCCCTCACCAGCATGCCCAGCTGCGTAGCGTCCCTCTTTATGCTGTCTCTCTAGCAGACCACAGCATAAAAGAGAACACTGGCAACAACAGATTGGTGGAAGATGAGCAAGAGCTTCGTGCAGATGTTGAAGGATCTCAGCCTCCTCAGGAAATTGAGCCGGTTCTGCCTGGTTCTATGTGCCAGTGTTGGCTGATCAGTCTAGTCTATGTTTCAACTTCAGCCTAAGGAACTTATAGGCCCTGACCATCTCCACATCGACCCCCCTCAGCTGAGACCGGTTTCAGGCAGAGTCCACCACCTTGGTCTTGGAGGTGTTCAGCTGCAGATGGTTCAACTTACGCCATGTAACAAAGTTCTCCACCAGACCCTGTATGCCCCCTCCTGTCCACCGGTGTACCCATCTTCCTATACTTCTCTCACACATGGATGGAACTGGCCTTTGAGCCAATCCCAGGCAGCGTAGACCACAAGGCAGGGGTATATCATAGACCAGGGGTGGGCAATCTTATCCTGAAGGTCATCCCAAAACCTGCATACACACTGACCCTTTGCGGATAAGATTGCCCACCCCTGTCATAGACAGACCACCAGTAAAACAGAGGGCACACATAAACACACAAACACATCCACACACAGTCACCAACTATGGATAATTTAGAATTATCTAACTGCCAGTATAGCAGAAATCATTTTCCCATTTCAGCATTACTTAGTCTGTTGGCATATTGTTAGCAGTAGTAATAGATGTGATGGATTTGCTCCAATAGATAAACTATGCAGGTAAATAGTCTAGTCCAATTGGAGAGCATGTACAGCATGCAACCGTTTGTTTAAAAAAAAAAAATCTATCTTTTTGAAGATAACATTTTAAAAGATTTGTTTATGACATATAGCAATACTTCGAACCAACTCCTGGTTTAGTCAATTTGTCATGATCAAAAAAAGAAAGTAGTGAATGCAAAGGAACATAGTAATGTTATTTAACTTTTTCTAAACTTTTACAATTATACTGTTCCTCCATGTTGTTGTTATTGTTGTTATTATTATTTTGCTCAAAGGAAGCACAGACCTAAAACCTGCCCCCAGTGGTTGAAAGAAGAAGTACAAATCCAGCTTGCTACATTCTTGAAAACAACAAAAAACAGGATTTATGAGCATGGGGGGCAGGTTGGGTTTAGAAAGAGCATAGTTTCCTCCCAGAAAATCACCTATGCCTTGTTACAAACTATAAGATAGTGGATTCTCTTCTATCCAGTCTATGTAACTAGACCCTCATGCTTTAGCCCACACTGTCCTGTAGCCCCTCCCACATCCCAACGCCTGTGCATGTCCATATGCTACTGAACCCAGTCTACACTCCAGCACCAAAAATAAATACCTTCCTTACTCCTCCCCTCCATACTGTACTTATGTCATATGGCTCTGTTTGCTGTCCCATCCGTTACATTAGCACATACACGATATATATATATGGACAGAAGTACTGGGGCAACCATAGTAATTACAGGAATTGCCCACATAAGCCACAGCCGACGCTGACATGCAGGTGAACAGTTAAGCACACAGTCATTTAATCTCCAGCATCAAACAATGGCAGCAGAATGGATGGTCACACCGAAGAGGTTAGTCAACCTGGCATCGTCATTGGACACCACTGTACACTTTTCCGACAAGTTGGATCTCCACGTTTCGGTCGTACTAGAGCTGCCCTGATCAACTGCTAGTGAAGTGATTGTGAAGTGGAAACATCTGGCAGCAAGTTCAGCTGCAAAGTGATAGCGACACAAGCTCACAGAAAGGGACCTGATTGCCCAACACCAATACCCAACCTGAATGGCAGCACATCCCACCAACAATGTCCCAGTATCTAATGGAAAGCCTTCCCTGAAGAGTACGGGCTATTTGAGCAACTAAGGGTTAGCCAGCTTCATATCAATGCTCTTTGACTCACAGTGAGATGTTGGACAGGCTGGTGTCCCAATACATTTATTCATATAAGTGTATACATTTGGCAGACACTTTTGTCTAAATCACCACAGAAGTGAGGAAACCTTGGGGAGAAAGAGAAGGACCAACCAGCATCCCTGGGGCCATTGAGGTTAAGGACCCTCCTCAAGGGCCCCACAGTAATATTTACTCAGCCACTCATGGGGCCTGAATCCACACCTTTCCTGGGCATGGAGATAGTCTGCTGACCCGCCGAGCTACACCATTCCCGCAGGGAGAGGAGAGTGTTTGGATACAGTTTATATGGATGGTTTATGCATACATGCAACATGCAATTGTGTAGTATATGCATGAGCACAATAAGTCAGAGTGACTGTGTGAGTGCAGGAGCCGTGTGTGTAAACCCAACTGTATATGTAGCATTGCGAGAATCACTGAATGTGTACTCAGCATAATAATAAAAGCATCATGACAGCAAGTTAGAGCACGCTTAATAAATAGAGACTGCGTGCAAATACTGATTAAAACTTGTTTGTGTTAATCAGCAGTATTTTAACAATAATTAAAATGTTGAGGTTGTAAATCTTAATTAGGAAAGTTTATGTGTATAGTGTAGCAGGAGGGAAAGACAGGGGAGTCGAATTTGGTGTTAAAAACCATGTCAGAACAAAAAAAAAAACGTACAGCTGAAAATGCCAGGAGATGCAGAATCCCCCTTGGTGACACTGGGTAGCACAGGGATTCGGGCTGCAAGAGGGGGACTATCGGCTCTTGGCGAGGGGAAGCGATGGACTAAGTAGTCGAGGGAAGCGGCTGGAACGGAGTACCCCAGGGATTTCAGATCCTTTTTTATCCCTCTTCCTGCTGCGTCGCTGATTGCTCAGGCAAGCCAGCTGGTACGGTCTGAGCACGTTTCCTGCTAGCTGTCCTGCAGCGACTGACCCACAGCGACCGCTGTCCCGCTGCGTGGTGCTGATCCGGTGAAGCAGGTTGTTAACTGTTCCCACGGCGATCGCTCTCGCACAATAGGTGTAATGCATTTCATAAGCAAATTTGATGCATGAATATGTGTTGATCCTGCTCTTCTGCAGAAGTCAATCTATTGCACTTAGCTACTGTAGATGTGTGTAACATGATTTTGGTCATTTGATGTTCCTTTCAAGTGCATTTAAATCATATCTCATATCATATATCATATCATGTTATAAATATATGATACGGTAACTTGGGTCTCTGTATCTGTGAGGAATCTCCCATGAAACTGCAGAAAACTTAAAATACCGGTGAAGGCACATATTGCTTTTTATTCGGAACTATTAACTTTAAAACCCACTGGAAAACCTGTACCAGAGCAAAGATAAGATGATTTATGGACTTTTATAATACCATAATAAAATAATAATGTTTCCTCCCAATGCGGCCATATTGGCCAAATGCATTTGGACAGTATTCTGAAGTAAATTGTGTGTACATGCAATACTGTTTGGACAAAGGAAATTGAAATTTAGTGATATGCAAATTTTTGTTCTAAAACTGTCACGCGGTGTCAATACACCCATTAACAATAATAAGATCTGCCTTTCATGGCTCTTGGTATGGCACAGGGACAAAATCTGTCACAGATTGTCACAGTTTGTCCCACAAAAGATAAAATGGGAAAAGCGAACACTGACAAAGATAAATAAAATATATCACAATCATTTCTTAATAAATTTACATAGAACAGGAAAATGTTATAGTTTTTCAATTTTTTAGCTTTTTAGTTTTTTCATGGCATTTCTACTTAGTAATATATATGTCTTTCAGGCTGAAAAGAGTTATTAATGATGTTTGTACTGAGGGCATTTCAAACACAGCATTTTTCTTGGCATTCTTGACTGTATAAACCTACGCAGAGGTTTATACAGCAAAAAGATCTATCGTCCACAATAATATGGCTACAAAGTGTTATTAATTTTGAGTGCATCGTGATCTATAAGGCTCTCAGAGCTTAATTCTTGACTGAAGCAGTTTGACCAGATAGCAGTGCAAATACCCCTTTTGTCTGAGTGCTTTGTAAACACAAGTGAGTTAATGAAGAATATTACCTGATAGCTATTGCACTGTAGCTGTTTGGTTGTCAAAAAAATTAAGTTTGATTAGGCCAATGAATGAGATATTACCTCTAGCTAGTTAATATTTACATTTTTGTATGTTTGGAAATGTAGTCATTATAAATGCAGTCATGTCAGCACTAAAATATTCTATAATGATCTCGATCAAGGTTTTGTTTTTATGATGATATCTACTCAGAAATCATTCACATTGTTGCAGCAACTTTACTTTTTCTTAGTGCTACCTGAACGGAATAGGATATTAAGTCAGCATTTCTCATCCTTTTATGTTTATCCAGTTTTACTGATATGTTTCCTGTCCCACACTAGAAGGTGCCTCTCTCTGTGCTCGGTCATCGAGGACGTAAAATGGCTGCTGCGATGGGCATGATGACCGAGGTGATGATGGATGACAAAGACACAGAGACAGGCTCCTACTGAGTAGGATTGGGGGAATGCAGATCTTGTTAGTCATCTTCTGGCCAGTGTGGGAAGGGAAAGCACATAAGGAGGGGTCAGGGGAAACTCATTGTGAGAATGATTTCAGTAGGGTGGTGTGTGTGTGTGTGGATTATGTTTATATTACATTGTGGGGACCAAATATCCCCCACAATGTGATAAAAACTTGTTATGTTGACATTGTCGGGACCATTTTTCAGGTCCCCACAATGATCCGTGAATGCAGTCATAAAACTAAAAATGCCAAAAGTCTCATATTTGGTTTGGTTACAGTACTTACTTTGGTCAGGATAGGACTGGGTAGGGGTTAAGGTTGTCATTTTGGGATTAGAGTTTTCCCCATAGAAATGAATAGAGAGTCCCCACAAAGATGTAATTACAAACCTCAGGGGTCATCTAGCAAGTCTGTGTATTTGTTATTAATTAATTAAATAAAATCTACTGGGATTTTAATTAAATCTAAATCTAGGGATCTATCAGTAGGATTGCCCACAAAATGTATTTAATTTAAACATCCTTTTCTTAAGACTTTTCAGTTATGATCGGAACTTAACCCCACTGTAACCTGGGGAGAGGCTGTATACTTATGTAAAATTGGTCTATTCTTATGAGTATTCTTTTACTGTTGACACAATAAGGAAATAAGCAAATGAAGAAAGGACATTTCTGCAGAACATTTTAATATGTGTCACTTTTTTTGTTATTGGAATAAGAGGGGAAGATGATCACCTCTCTTAATGAGGAGTTCTATCCATGGACATCTGTTTACTTGCTCTACTTTCACATGGCACAATGTTAAATATTTGTGTGAGGATTTATTAAATGTGTTTACTTATTTAGAAAAAAAATTCTAAACATATGGTATGTGTTGTAAACAGGAGCATTTTGGAAGCACTCTTCTGGAAATGTAGCACGCGGTTAGCGGTACGGGTGACACTCTGGCTCAGTGGGTGGTTCAGTTGGCTTGTACCTTGGGGTTGGGCTTCTGTATCGGGCCCTGGCTCTGCGTGGGTGGGGCGTGCATCACGTTTCACACGTGGCACATGGACTCCGATTTCCTCCCGCAGTCCACAGACATGCAGGTAGGCTCATTGGGATTCTAATTCCTCTGTCACATAGGTGTTTCAAAGGCGGGGGTTTGGTTTCAGGACTGGTATTGACCAAATCAGCCCTAAGACCCCCTGTTCCCCTAAACACACACAGTAGTCCCACAGCAGACATGTAAATACCCAAATCTATGCTCACAGTGTCTTTGTTTGGTACGAAATGGAGTGGCATTCCTTTATTTTCCCAAGTATATTCTTTATAAGAATACAAAACACTAAGTACAATACTGTTTCATAAACTGACATTATTTCATATCTTGATGTAATGATGTCTAGGTATGTCACTACATATTCACATCCGTGGTTGTGTTCATGTGCTGTACTGTATATATGAGTGCCTGTGAATGAGGCTATCAAGTGTCACTGTCTACATAAATATCTCCCACTCATTCCCGGTTCCATTCCTCTACTTCTATGAGTAGATACCCCATTATACATTATTCATAATTGCTTATCCAGTCTCACAGTATATATGAGCGTGTAGTCTTTTGTTTTTAACGAGTTTGGAGCAGAGTGATTTTCTGCTGATCATCTGTTCTCGAGGTTCCACTTGTTGGAGTTACAGTTCCACACTGTCTTTGAAGAGCTTTTTTTCTTTTCCTCCTTTTACAGTTGTACATTAACTCGTCGTGTCCACCTTCCTCTATCTCATTTGCCCTGCAAAGGGAAAATATCAAGCTTCGGTCCTTTATCTCAAGCTCCCCTTTTCACAGCATTCTGTCCTGAAACCGAGCCAGTTTTCCCACATATAGAAATACATTTGTTATCATAAGTCAGGTAAAGCACTATGTACACTGTTGTTCTATTTTTCAACCAGATTGTGAGTTTATTTTGGGTAGAATTACAAAAGAACCTGAGATGTACAAGACATATAATGAGAGCCAGATTTGCAGACAGCACCTTAACTCTTGTCATGTTAATTTTCTTAGCTTAGAACATTGTTATACTTGCATTGGTGATGAGTGATTACTTAGGATTTCTGTCACTGAAGGAAAGGACTGAAACCTCCATATCATACAATATGCTGCTCCTCATTCATCCCTTCATCAGGGAAATGTTGATGGTTATTTATCCTCTTACCTTCCATTACTGAATCACACCCATGCAGAGCAAGCATCACATATACAGTACAATTCATTTGATTATTATTGATGGGATGCGCAAAACAGCAAGGAGAAGAAAAATCACAAGAAATTCCATTGGCGGCATTCTGTGAACATTACAGTTATTTACACTAGTTATAATATTTCACTACTTTTCTTGTGAAACAGACACCAGCAAGCAAGTTAACAACCAGATAGCCTGTGCTCCTGAAATGTTTTTAGTATAAATTAACTGTTACATTTTGTTTTCTTCTGCCTTGGGGGGTGTACGGGGGGGGGGGGGGGGGGCGCCCATCTCGCCTAGGGCGCCAGAACACCCAAGGCCAGCCTTGGGATTCAGGATTTCCATTTTTGGAGTATGTGTTCATAAGGACACCTTACAGTGATACTAATGCAACTGGCATTCATGTATAATGCATTAAATCAATGGTCTTCACAGAGAAGTGAGATCGCTCCTTGAATGCCAAGGGCCATCCTGGTATCCGCACTGCCCGATCATCACTGAAGCATTCCGAACCGGAGCTGCCTGTTTCCGCTTGTTTATTTATCTCGACTCATCACTCCGGCTAAGAGAATGAGCCGTAAGCACACAAGCTCTTCATGGAGCTCCGCCCTTTACCTTTACCCCAATCTGTCACTGCCATCAAACCCTCCCCCATAATCCCAGAGAGCTAATGAGAGGAGCCAAGAATAATTAAGCATGTCCACCGCTTGTTTTCAGAGTGGAATTTAAAGTACCAAGAAAACTGTTGCTGCAGTGATTAAAAACGATTGAAGGTCCGTTGGGTGGATTCGGAATGCAAATGAGTGTCCCGGACATTGATTGCATTGATTTCAATGTTTTTTTTTCCCTTCTTGGGGAAGATGCATATTATTGTGTTGACTTCCCTGCAGATTCAAAGAATAACTGTGTCACAAGCAACAGTTACAACATGTATTGTAAACTATGACAGTGACGTCCTAGATACTTCTATAGCCAGTATTTATCTGGAAGCATTGCTTTGCAAGGTTATAGACATTGCAAAATATGAGTAAAGATGTGAATTTGTTATTGTCTTTAGCACATTCTGGGGGAAGACAAATAATTCTGAAGAGGCTACAAATACTTTGTTGAAAGTTTAAGCTTGTTCTGAAGCAGTTTTTAATGGAATTTATCAGATGAAAACATAGCTTCTTAGCCAAGTAAACATCAATAAGTATAATATACACTGCCTGGCCAAAAAAAAGCCACACAGTTTAATATTTTGTTGGACCACCTTTAACTTTGATTGTGGTGCACATTCGTTAATGCATTGTTTCCAATGTGCTTATGCAGCATCTCAACATTTATTTTATTTCTTTTTCCATCGAGATTTGCATTAATTTCTTGTCAAGATTTTGTATTCATGATGGGTGAGTTGAGCCACTCCGTAAAGTCTTCCACATCTCATCTCAAAGACTTTCAATGGAGTTAAGGTCAAAACTCTGTGCTGCCCAATTCACGTGTGAAAATGATTCCTTGCGCTCCTTAAACCACCTTTTAACAGTTAGAGCCCTATGAAACTTGGCATTATCATCCCGGAATATGTCCATGCCTTTAGGTAAGAAAAAATCCATTAATGGGATAACCTGGCCATTCAGTAGATTCAGGTACTCAGCTGACCTCACCTTATCGCTGCATAACGTTGCTAAGCTTTAATAAAGATGCTATCATTGGCTTTTAAGTACCTACTGATTTAAATTCAAGCGGTGACATTTTTTTTTTGGCCAGGCAGTGTGTTATAAATTAATACCAATAAAAAATGGTATTGTATTGGGGGCGGCATGGGGGTGCTACAGTACACACCTCTGGGACGTGAGTTTGAGTTTCTGCCATGATTCCATTTGTTTGGAGTTTGCATGTTCTCCCCCATGTTGTCACAGGGTTTCTTCTTTGTCCGCAAGCAAGTCCTCCTTATAGTAACTCCTTGACCTGGGATATCCTTGCCCTACCCTCTCTCTTTATTACGTATTTCCTCAGTTCTTTTCTCCTCACTATGCCCTCTTCTAATAAAGGCTCCTAAGGGGTAATTATCATTGTCTGACATTTCATCATCCCATCTTCTTGCCTTCTATTGCCCCATTTGCCTATTTCTCCAACACATCCATCCTGGCTCTATCTTTTTCCAGCCAATCTACATTTCATATGGCTCACAGAGAGCTAGTTTTGGACTCCTTTTCTTTGTAATGCCGGCTAATGACGACTGACCTTGCCGGCTTGTACAGGTGCTGATATACAGTGAAACACAGGAATCTAAATTAATGGCATTTCACCTTTTTCTTGTTTGTTTTGCCTTTGTCATAAGTTTAATATGCAGTGGTACTAATAAATAATTCTATTTCCCTTTTCGACAGGGAGAGCTCTTCCTGTAAACCATGACTGATGTTTAATTGTTGTGCAAAAAAATCATAATCCATCTATTTAATTTTTTCTTATACTGCTTATCCAGTGTAGTCTTGTGGTTAATGCTCATATGTGGTGTTGCACATTAATTCAAATTGTTTTGCTAAATAATGGATAATCCATGATGTCTTAACATTTATCCGTTGTTAATTAAGAATCGAAAGGTTGTTTCTGGCAGGCATTTAAAGTGACAAATCGTTGCTATTAACCAAATAAATATCTTTTTAAAAGTAAAGGTCTTTCATAAATAAATCTGTCTGTAAGTTATTGTATGTGATTCCATGTTGGGCGTAGAAGGCTTTTCTAACTTTTGCGCTAAAGTTCACAAAAAGTACAAGCGCATCAGCATTGCGATGTGATTTTTCATATGAGCAGTTCTAAACATAGCTGGTTGATCATGAAGTTGCACATTAAAATTATGCATTCCTGCGTGGAAATGAAAATATTCCATATGGTATTAGGACACTCCGTAAGTACTGGGACACGCCTCTTAATCTTTGAATTCAGGTGTTCCATTCAGACCCATTGCCACAGGTGTATAAAATCAAGCACTTAGCCAATCTGTCAGGTTTAAAAGCATTCATAAATGAATGGGTCATTCTAAAGAGCTCAGTGAATTCAAGTGTGGTGCTGTCATAGGAATGCACCTTTGTAATAAGTCAGTCCATGAAATTTCTTCCATGTTAGATATTCCGTGGTCAACTGTAAGTGGTATTATTGCAAAGAGGAAGCATTTAGGAGCAACAGAAACTCAGTGACAAAGTGGCAGACCAAGTATAGTAACAGAACGGGGCTGCTGAGTGCTGAGACATATAGCGTGCATAAGTCGCCAAAGCTCTGTTGACTCAATAACTGCAGAGTTCCAAACTTCCTCTGGCATTAACCCCAGCACAAGGAATGGGATCCCATGGCCAGCAGCTGCCCGCAGGCCTCACATCAGCATGCACAAGGCCAAGCATTGGATGGAGTGGAGTAAAGCACTCCCACTAGACACTGGAGCAGTGGAAACGTGTTCTCTGGAGTGATGAATCATGTTTCTCTGTCTGGCAGTCTGATACATGAATCTGGGTTTGGCACATGCCAGGAGAATGTTAACTGCCACTGTGCCAAGTGTAAAGTTTGGTGGAGGAGGGATAATGGTATGAGTTTTTTTTCCAGGGGTTAGTTCCAGTGAAGGGAACTCTTAATGCTTCAGCATACCAAGACATTTTGGATAATTCTGTGCTTTTGGCTTTCTGGGAACAGTTTGGGGAAGGCCCTTTTCTGTTGCAGCATGACTGTGTTCCAGTGCACAAAGCAGGGTCCATAAAGACATGGTTGGGTGAGTTTAGTGTGGAAGAACTTGACTGGCCCGCACAGAGCCCTGACCTCAACCCCAACAAACACCTTTGGGTTGAACTTGAATGGAAATTGTGAGCCAGGGCTTCACATCCAACATCAGTGACTGACCTCACAAATGCTCTTCTGGGTGAATGGGCAAAAATTCACAAAGACACACTCCGAAATCTTTCCAGAAGAGTGGCAGTTGTTATAGCAGCTAAACTCCCTATTGATCCTATTGGATTTAGAATGTGATGTCATAAAAGTTCCTGTAGGTATAATGGCCAGGTGTCCCAATACTCTTGTCCATATAGTGCATCTGTTTTGTGCGGTGATTCATGATTTTACAAAATGTGTTATATGCGGTGTCAACATAGAGCGTGCATTTCAATTAATGTAACATGAAGTATCTGAAAATTGTAAAATGTTGACTCGAGTATTAATTAATAGTTCTAGCCCTAAATATATATCATTTTGAAATTTATGTGATTTTAGTTCACTTGCAAAGCGGAACACTGTTGCTGGTTACAGGCAGGAGTCAACAGTGACACCTGCAGGACAGAGAGAGGATCACCCACAGGCACCCACCCCCCCCACCCCTTTCTTGGCTCATCCTCATGGCAGCTCTGTGAAAGGCGCAGAGCCCTGAGCTGTCCACCTCACACTATGCTGTGTCATTCTTTTTCAAGGGCATGTTGCTGGCCTCTATATCGTTCATCTATTTTTAGCAAGAAACACTATACAATTATAATGAAGAGTGTTTACTGAAACGTTTATCAAATGAGGATTTGTTTTTAAATGCAAGCATCGATATAAATGAATACACATTCATAATGAATATCCTATATTATGCTGTTACTCATATGCATGCTTAATTCCGCATCGCCTACTCACTTTAATTTTGACAGGGAAATTGCTATTGCAATCTAAGTAACACTGAGCGAAACAAATGTGCAGGTTTTCACAATAATAAACTGACTGCTATCCTTTTATATGATCAACGGCTGAAGAGGACAGTCAATATACTATTTAGGTCAGGCTACATTTATATAGAAAATGGAGCAGTGCTAGCAATAGAAAAGATGTCTGTAAAACAGTTATCGGATTAAAAATTTTAATGTGTTCGATTTATTATAGTTATAATTTTCTTATATTATTTTCATGATCTACAACATCATGAAATCATTTTTTGGTGCTACTCCGGGGGACAAAAGTGTTTTTACATTAATCGCAGTTCATGTAGTTTAGGGAAAATGTCTCATTGCTATTCTGGTTCCCTATTAGACTGTTTTGCAATGTAGAATAAAAGGCCAGAATGTATGAGAGAAATATATTAGTCATTTGTTCATCTGTCAGCCTGTTCACTAGTGTCAGCTAAACCATTATTAGAAACTGCACTCTCAAAATGGCACTGTGATGCATCAGTTCATATCTTGGGAAATATTTTACATCTGTTCCCTGGGGATTTGATGGATAGTTGTATTGGGAAAGATACTGTACAAGATGCATTATCTAAACGGACATGTTCCGAAGTAGCTGCAAACACGATGACCCCAGCAGAATCAGAACTGAACAGTATAGTTATTAACTCTTAAGCTTTTGAAGATTGATCTGCTTTATATAAATCTGTAGTTTTAAGTGCTTGCCATTTATTAAGGTGTCTAATTTTATTTTCTTTTAATTAGGTTAAAATATGCAAACCCACACACACACACACACACATATAAACAAAATTCAAGTGTAAATATGGCCATTTTATGAGTAGCAATGTTGCAGCCTGACTGTTATGATTCTGAATTCTGTATATGACTTGTATATGAATATGATAATATGTATATATGAATTCTATATAAAAGTCTAAATTCTCTCATCAGGCTATTCATCTGCCTAATATTTGGTACTCTTTAATATTCTCTGAACAATGATGCAATGGTATCGATGATGAATTTAGTATTGAAATTTATATCTCCGTGCTGAGCCTACCTGTTAGTAGAGGAAACCGCATTTTTATTCAAAAATCATGCTCATGCTCAAGTTGTCTTGAGGTTTTCAGCTAATTAAACCATTGCTGTGTATCGCGGAGAAGATGCAGAAATTACAGGAAATACAGTAATTATTGACATTCTCCAGACAAGGCAGGGTGGAGGCAAAATTCACAGGCTTCTTACCAACTACAGATGTTAATTTTCCAACACAATGCATGGGGTGGCATGTTTTCGCGGTGGTTGCACTTGCGGTTGCTCAGATTAAATAGACAACACTGGTGAAGATTAGCAAGTGGGTTATATGCTAACTTTAGTCACTGTGTGGCCAACAAGCAGACCTTCAAGGCAGCGGTATGTTAAATACCTCTCCACTGCCGGCAACCCAATGGGGTGCTTCCTCTTCACCACTCTGACTTTCTTTGGTGTTTTAAACATACATATCACCATTTTAATGATGAGAATGTTTCATGGAATATATTACATGACCTCCATAGAGGTTTGTTTCAAAGGCTTGAGCGACATAAGCAAGTTGGTCTCATTAGCGTGAGCAAATCAATATGGGATAAATGTAGAAAGTACATGGAACAGTTTATACATAATGTGGCTAATTCACATAGATCAACTCTAAGTGCACACACACAGGTTGAATAAAATAAATGGATTTGTGTGTGAGGCAAAAATAACTGTGTTGGCCTCTGGGAAAACGGCACCTCCTGAATATTGACGTTCCAAACGACGCGATGTGTCTGAGCATTACATTTAGGCAGGGTGCTGACCCCTACACCAGACTCATAATAGTGGCTATTAGGGCTGAAGCAAAAGGTATAGAAGCAGTTTGAAGGGAGATCCCCTCTCCGAGTCCCTTTACCTTTTCTGTGAGGAAATCCAATGTGATACAACCTTCAAAGTCTGCTGTGAGCTTCGGAGTCAGTCATAAAACAGATATTTGGTATAAAAGTCACTTTTAATACTTTGTGTCTCGTTAATTGCATCTCAAAGTTATGCTAATGGTTCTGAGTGTGCCTCTCAGGCTAATTATCTCACAGCATGTAGTGATAATATTTTCCTGGATTTCATTCCTCTGGTACGGCACAAGCTGTCAGCGTTCCAGTCACTTTAATCTCGAAAATTATGGACACAATAACAAATAAGAGTGGAGATAAAATATATTTGGACATCTGCTATTGCTCTTTGCAGCACTGACATAAATATGCCTGCATATTACTAATACTACTACAGTATATACCTTTAGTAATATTAACATACTACTGAAAGCACCTTTACTTTTTTCAGGTGTGGTGTACAGCTCAGTGGGTTAGCGCTTCAGGGGCACCGACCACTGGCAGACCCTGCTGCCTTATATATGGACACGTTTGTCTGTCTCTCGAATGGAGGTAGATGGGATGTGCAGAAAGCAAAGAACTCCTCTGTACCTGCATTACGGGGCCTTGGTGGGGCATGAACACCCTGGAAGATTCTGGGGCCTGCGAATATGTAAAAGGGGGGGGGGGGGTTGATGTGACAGGGGGCCTCGGCCTTTAATTGTATTAGTCTCTCATTCATTTTCTTTTATCATTCAGTTCCTGGATGCAGCTACGAAATTGACATCTATCCAACCATATATCCATCTACAACCCGGTAGTCCAGTGCAGGATCATGGGGTTAGTTTGCAGCCTAATCCAGGAAGCACAGCATGCCTAGATAAGCAATATCAATTACAGAATGGGAGTGTTGCTTTAGTGTATAATATTAGTAAAAATAATCATTTTTCATTTCTTCCATTAAAAGGGGTGTAAGCAACAGAGATCCAGATCCTTCCCCATGAATGTTGCTGCACTGGGACATTTATGGCCTTATACATCATAGCAGTGAGACGTATCCAGCTAAACTCATTATTACTCTGTACTGATATGACTGAGATGTTTCAGAGGAAAAGAGTAAAAGGACACAAGATATTATAAACACTGGCCTCTTTCCAGCAGGTCAGCCGATGCTCCCTCGGAGGCCTAGAAACCATCTAGCCTGTGGCGAGAGACTAGTGAGGAGATGAGTGAGGTGGAGATAATTCCCTTGGGTGCTTCTAATTGCATTTTAATTGCATTTGATGTCTTCAAAACACTCCCACTCGAAACGTCTTGTCAGTTCCTTTGCTGTTGAGGGTAGGTGCTTCCAGGACATACTTATTATTTTTTTTCTACTCATATTGTTTCATCAGTGCGTTTCCCAACCAGCAAAGGTAATTTTCAGTGTTTATTTGATATGTCATGTTGATTTAGTATGAGGCTTACTTGCTTTTACTTTGAAAGACATTTTAAAATAAATGGGTACACATCTTATTGAATGGCTTTACCTTTCATATTCTGCTGCATATTAGTGTCATGGGCGGTTCCTGATTTGTTCTATAGATAAGAAATATTGGAAATTTCTAATCATAGACAAAAAAATTGATGTCTATCCATCCATTTTCTATGCCCACTTGTCCTATATACAGTCACAGCCTATCCTAGAGGCCAGAGTACAAGGCACGGAGTTACCCGGGATGAGGTGCTGACCCGTCTCGCTGAGCACTTCAGCAATACTGTATTAATACTGAGTAGAGCCTCTCTTTGCTCTCAAAATATTGTGGCACGAATTCCACAGTGTTTGGAATCGTTCCTTCAAGATTCCATGCTGACATAATTGCACCACAGAATTTCTGCAGAATTGTCAGCTGCACATCCCTGCTGTGAATCTCCCGTTCTGCCACATCCCGTAGGTGTTCTGGTGGATCCAGATCCAGCGACTGGCAAGGCCACTGAACACTGAAGTCATTGTCATTTTTACGAAAAAAAAAAAAAGACTTTGTGACGTGTTGCATTATCATGCTGAAAGCAGGCATTAGAAGATGGGTATTGGCTATGTAGAGATGCACATGGTCAGAAACAAATACGCAGATAGACTGTGACGTTCCAGCGATGATCGACTGGTATTAACTGGCCCAAAACCAACATTCCCCATATGATTACGCTGCCACCATCATCAGCAGTTGTTGACACAAAGGCAGGTTGGGTCCATGGATTCATGTGATTTGACATCAAATTTTGAGCCCACCTTGTGTGTCTCAGCAGAAATCAAGATTTCAGACCTTGCCTGACACGAATAGAACCTGATATGGTCTTCTGCTGTTCTCCTCAAGGTTCAGCATGTTGTGCATTGTCAGATGGTTTATGCCACCACCGTTGTTCAGAGTGGATATCTGAGATACCCTGGGCTTTCTGTCAGCCGGGCCATTCTCCTCTGACCAGTCTCATCAACAAGGAGTTTCAGTCTGCAGAACTGCTGCTTGCTGAAAGTTTTTTTTATTTTATTATTATCTTTTTGTAATTTTTGCACCATTCTGAGTAAATTCTAGAGATTGTTGTATGTGAAAATTCCATGAGATTAGCAGTTATATAAATACTCAAACCAGTCGGTCTGGCACCAACAATTTTGCCACAGTCAGAATCACTGATATATTTTTTCCCCCCATTCTGTTGTTTGATGTGAACATTAACTGAAGCACCTGACCTATATCTGCATGACTTTATGTATTGAGCTGCTGCCACATGATTGGCTGATTAGATGAATTAGATAATTGCATGGATGTGCAGGCGTACAGGTGTTCCTAATAAAGTGCTCAGTGAGTTTACACAAACAGGGGAAGGACCTTAACCCCCAACCGTAGAGAGCCAGGTAACAGGTCGGTACTGCTGCCCTCACAAAAAGTCAACACATAACATATGAACACAGTCACTTACCTAATACCTATTTTTCCCATACTATTTTTTAGTATTTTTTATTTTTTACTTATCATAAAACCACATAGAATTTTTAGGGATGTTTTTTTATTTTTTTTTATGATATTGACTGTTCTAGAGATTCCCAGATTTCTTCTATAGATGCCTTATATTGTGCATAGTCGGCTTTTAGATAGACGAAACAGACGAGAGTTTGCACTGATGCAGCCGTTGTCATATAATGCACCGAGACTCTAATGTTTATCAGACCTGGTAATTCTCTCTTTATAATCTGAATTTTTTTGTTTTTGTCATATAGTATGTCACCCATTATAGGCATTAGGGGTCATTGACAAGCTTTTATAATTTTTTTAAAACATCAGAAATTTTGTTGAATTTGCCTCAAATGACTAAAATAATTCTCTTTTGTCAGTTCTGCTATTCACTAAATTATACTATCTAATTCATACAAAAGTATAATAGGACTTGTGAATTTTCACTGCAGCGATTTTTTTAGAATCATGCTGTGGATAGAAATGCTTATACCCAGCATGGATATATGTTTCTTTATCTCTGAACTGTTTGGATTGACAGCCCATTTTCTATATCGCTCCCCATTGAATTTCATTATGATGGGACATGGTGTGGGTGGTGGTGGGGGGGTGGATTTGTTATACTGGACCGTTTCACAAACCACAAATCCCCATCCATATTCCAACCACTATTCCCAGTCAGGGTCAGGCAGAGGCCGCAGGCCAATTTCAGGCAGAATGCCAGTCCATTACAGGGGACATGCAAACACACACACACAGACACACAAATACACACACGTTTGTATCCATATCATTGTGGGGACCATCCTTTAATTTCTGTGGGAAAAACCCTAATCTCAGCATAACAACCTTAACCCCTAATTAACCTTAACCATACAAAACCCAACAAAATGCAAGACTCTTGATTTTTAGTTTTTTGATTGCAGTCACAGATTTTTATAAAATTGAGTTTTCCCCTTCTGGGGACTGAAAAGGTGGTCCTCAAAAAGTCAAAAAAACAGGTTTTTATCACATTGTGGGGACATGTGGTACCCCCAGTGTAATATGCATATGCTCTCTCCCCCACACACACAAACACGCCAATTAGCCGAAATGCACGTCTTTGGACAGCGTGCTAACTCCACAAAGACAGAATGACGCTCCCTGTGCTGGAGGCTATGGTGCATCGCACTGGTGAAAATGCCACCTTCAAACATCTGCTATATCATTATTCATAATTTAGACATTCACACACTCATATTTCACATACGCCTTCAGTCATTAGTCTTCAACCATGAATTTATATAAAAAATAACATAAGTAAAATGTTTGCTTGTTTACAATTAAATTGCCACAAAAATAAACCGATTATAAAATCATGAGGCAACAGATGTGGCTGACAAACGTAAATTTTGAATTTGGTGTGATATCTGCTGCTGCGGTTTCATTTGATACCATGCTGTTGTTTTGCAGGGTGCTGTTTTTATATAAATGCCTGGTATGAAAATGCAATGCAAATAATGGCTGCTTTATTCTGGAGCAAGTAAAATTATATAATGCAATGGCATATTCAGTAAATTCTCAGTTAAAATTCAGTTAATCTAACTTTGCAGTCATTTCTACTGTACTCTTTTGCAAACTCTTCCTGTGAATTTGTAATCTCTGTTGTTTCTTTGGATTTGTCTATATTGCACAAGTGTTTCTGCTAAGTGTCTTATAATATTGTCCTGTACTTCATGTCTGGCACCGAACCACAACCAGTTCTGGTATGTTTCTGCATGCTGGCAATAAGGTGTTCCGAGTTCTAATAATTGGAGATGCACCAATTGAGTCAACCAGCTATTGGTATCGGCTTATACAGCAAAAATCGCCCTTTGGCCAGTGGTCAAAAATGAGCTGATAAATGCATAGGAGATTCAACCCATAGTGCCTTGATATAACCAATCAGTTGACAGTCATATAATAAGTAAGTATTCCCATATACTGGAGGACTAAAAACTACCCAAATTTTCCCATCGCACCTCATGGAAAAACTGACATCACCAGTTGCATGCATGCACTGCCTCTAGACTTTTCTGCACTCATACTGAGAATAACTACTAAAATGCCTACTTTCATTTTTGGCCATATGCTGTCTCCATAATGGCACAGGGGCACAGTATGTAGTGCTGTGGCCTCACACCCACACTGATCTGGGTTCAATTCCTTGAAGCAACTCTGCGTCTCTGGAGTGTGCATGCTCTTTCTGCATTTGTGGGGGTTTCCTCTAATCACGCTGGTTTCCTCCAGTCGTCCAAATTTGACTCGGTTGCCAGTGCTTGTGAGTATGTGCCCTGCAATGAACTGGCATCCCAAGCAGGGCACCTCAGGCGGAGTGCTTTCTGAGGTAGGGTCCAGCCCCCACGACCTTTTACTGAATAAGCAGTTACGGAAGAAGGCTGTATGTAATTCACTTTATTGCATTTATTTTTATTTTCCTTGCTTGCCTACTTTTTCATTTTTCCTCATCTTTATTTTAGCTGTTTTCTTTCATAAACAAATGTGCTTTGCATTTTTTCCTCTTGTTTAATAGAGATACTTTGTTGATCAGAGACTGTTGTAGTGACAGAAATGGAAGGTCTTTGAGAGAATGTCATTCACTCACATTTTGAAATGCAATTACAAAACTGTAGAACAAAATATTTACGTCAAAATAATTATTTTTAAATTAAAAAACAAACGGTTTTCACTTCAATGAAGCTTTTATGTATTTTTCCAAACATTTCTGTGTATGTTCAGGTCTGTTTGAACTTTATTTTAATCAAACTATCACTATAATCATAGATTTCTCTAAATAAATAATAATCTCAAAAGCCACAATCAAACAATTTAAATAATATTTTTTTCTCTTACACCATTAAGTTTCGCAAATTTTATCTAAGATTATCAATGGATCTACTGTCATGATTTAGGACTGTTGAAGAGAACTAATTCCAGACTGTGTCATGCTTAGTAATTATTTTGTATTTTATTTCATATGGATTTCTTTTTGATTGCGGATTATCCTCTAATTAACATACTGAAGATGTTAAAAGCGTCTTGCTTTAGCATCAATTCCCAGAGATGATAGGTGTTAAGTTAAATAATGAAATAATTAGAATGTTAAACTATTTAAGTCTATGCACTTTGTGTGCTGCAGAGTTTGCCAACGTAAGTAGCTGGCAGAGTATGACACACTTTTCTTCTGCTGCTTCCAACACCCACCGAGTTTCTCTCGTTCCATAAGTTGTCACAAGCACATTGAATTTCCGATGCAAGATGTAACAGGAAATTGGCTCTGGGGGTTGCAGAAACTTGTAAAACTTTTGACCAATAAGTCTGAATATAAGTAACATGGCTATAGAGAAATATTTGAATAACGCACCATGGAATTCCCCAAGATTGAAGATGGATGAAGCATTTTAAGATACCTACGGCATGTAAATCTCCGGGGTGAAGATTTTACCTCCCACTCTGCTGGCTGTAAAATGGGGAGTTACGGGTTTAAAAATACAACACCAGCAGGTTTCTTCAGCAACTGCGCGGTGAAACACACAAAATTATTCTTTGTGTATATGCTTCATGAGTGTTTGTGTTTGCCTCCCTGAAAATGTAATCCTGTACTTAAAAGAATGCAGAGCTCTGTGATGAGGGTGTTACAACATTGGAAACAGGCTGGGAAAGGCAGTATAGCTGAAGGAAGGTGCAGCATGGGGGACAAAAGTTAGAATCTGTTGTATTCCAAGTATTTTATTTTTTATATTTTATTTGAGAGACTGAGTTGAAGTTCTGTTATCCCATAGATAGATAGATAGATAGATAGATAGATAGATAGATAATCTAGAAATGCAGAGTCTATAACATGACTGAAAAATTGATAACTGCAAATTACAACAAAGAAGCAAAAGAACTTTGTTGTTGCAAAGGGCGTGGTTGAAGCATGAGGAAATGATCCGGTTCATAGAATGGCTTCAGGAACTAAGCATCTGTATTCTGAAATGATTTATCAACACAGACCTACAGCTCTGTCATTCATCTAGGAACACTGTCAGGAAAACCATTGTAGTCATACTTAAAGCATTCTCAAAGCATTAATAATGTATGGCAAATATACACAATGGATAAGAAATTCTAGGCATGGTTTTTATTAGTTTAAATTTAAACACTATAGGTCCATGCAGAAGTGGTGCTAATCCTCTTTAGGTCAGACCTTTGAAGGAATATAATATTTCCTGTATTCCTAGTATTAGGTCAGTGCTAACACCCCTGTAATAAAAACATATTTCTCGTACACCTTTGTGCGTACCAATTTGTATTGGGGCTGCATCCTGGACGTGTCGGTGGAGGATATGTTACCATGGTTACATGCCACATATATTGAGAGTTTGTGGTGAAATAAGGAAAGGTGTACCAACAGTGTTGGTTGAAAAAATGAGCAAAATGAGTGCTGACACTCTCTTATGTAAATGGATTCCTTTTAGAGTTTAATCATATACAACATCCCACTTCATGAATCATACATACATGCACATGAAATAGTTTCTGAGATTATATCGATCCATCTATCCACTCATCTGTCATCTAACTGCCCATCCACATCAGGGTCACAGATATGAGATGACATGTTAATATTGCTATTCATATCCTTTCTTGTTGGAAACGCAGACTAATAATATATATATTATTAGTATATAATGCAAGCGATTAATGTTAAGTTTTAGTTATTAAACTTTTATAAAATGAATATTGAACAGGTGATGCTCTGGATTGCTTGCAGTGGTTTCAAAAATACGCTGTTTGTGCAAGTTATTTGCAAGTATATCAATGAACTGCGAGTCCTTAGCACAAAGAATGTAGTTACTGCATGAGACGCTACCACGGAAGAGCATAAATCTACATGAATCATACTTTTGCAGTGAGGTACATTTCTGGGTTTACTCTCCTCATTAATGGAGGGGGGGGGGGTCTGTTTTAATTTACTACTGTATGTATGGTTGCTTTTGGCATATATTGATAAATAGCTGCATGGCAGATGGAGCCTTGCATCAAAATGGGAACAAAAATTTCATAGAAGCTCAGGGGTCCTGCAGTTACTGTGCTAGACGTAGACATCCCAATCACATCATCGACATGCTCAGACCTTTAACTTAGGCCAACATAACTGTCAGAGCTTCATTATGAATGTCAATGCTTAATTTAGATACATTTTATTACATATTATGCTGCAAAAAGGACTTTTGAAATCTGGTTCTAATTTTTAAACACGGACCGACACGATTAATTGACATGATAATAAAGCTGCTGTGCCCTCTGTACAGTACATACATTTTTTTTTGGATAGCTATTGTAAAGGCTTGGAATCTGTTTAAAAAATGGCTGACGCTTTGATTGAAAGATGAACTGAACAGCACAAACTCCAATAAGGCTGGCAGAGCATTAGACTCAAGCCAAAACCCAAATCCATCACAAGCTATGACATTTTCAATAACATCACCAATGATGGTCCAATAGGTGTAAATGTGCTGGGATAAGTGATATACACTATTACTCAAGTGTAGAATATCCTTACCTTAGAATGGAACCCGACATTCATCCATCCTTCTTCCAACTTATCTCAGTGATGGGGGAAACAAGCCATATTCTAGTCTATCAATGATACCATCACAACGATAATAATGGCTTTTGAAGGTGGCTAGAAGATGATGATGATGATGATAGTAATAATGAATAGCCTATTAATTACAATATTTTACAAATATAACATTCTAATTCTAAATTATATTATTTAATTGTTGCTACTATACATAGTAGTAGCAGTAGTAGTACAGTAGTAGTAGTAGTAGTAATAATAATAATGATGATATACAAAAAAAAGACTTAAAAATAAGGAGTGGCTCTGTGGCTAGAAATGTAGCTTCACAATGAGAGCGTCGGTGGTTCATTTCCCACCCCCCCAACCCTGTACTTGTCAAATGCGAACAGGGCCCCGGTGGGTTCGTAATCCGCAGAACGTTAATGGCTGTCAGGCCCATAAGGAATTTCTATGGCTCACTGTCTTCCCAGACAGACTCTTGCAGGTGCTCTAAACCAGGCCATTAAGCACCTCCCTTGTGGCATCCTGCAGCGTCTGCCTACCCCAGTCACAGGTGTTGTCACCAACTAACAAGGCACCAGCATTTAAAGGGGTCAGCAGAGACCCGTGATGTTTGAGGGTTTCATGTGTCACGCTTTCTTTGCCTCATGCTGTTATTTGTATACAAAATTGTATTAGTAATATTTTTATGGATTCACAATTAAAAATAAACTGCGGCTCTCTCAGAAAAAAATATTGTATTGGATGAATATTTCCTTAGCCAGAAGTAATGTTAACGTTAATTTGAGCTGGCATTACAGAATTATGTATACGTACATATACATGGCCGAAACCATTCGTGCTTAATATTGAGAAAAAAACAATCTGTGCCCCACAAAATACATGTTAAGTATTTCTTCTTTTTACGAACCCTCCCAACAGATCTGCTCTTTTTACTTCCTATTTATTTTCAGTTTCTCATAGCGCCCCCCCCCCCCCCAATTATACATTTGGTTGCACTCAGCATGTCTAAGTAGAGTAGAAGAGAGTAGGTGACTTCGGTAGGCATGTTACGAGAAGCAATACTTGCCAAAGTTCTAAAAATGTGATGACATTTGTTTTTCCACAGTACCGTAGATACTAGGAATGATTGGAATCATACAGAAATTACATTTATAACAGTTCAATGGAAAACGTCTTAGTTTTATTGTATTATTATTATTATTATTATACTTTTTGTAAAAGTTATGTTCATTGGAGTTCATTGGTGAGGCTCTGCCTTCCCTGCCGCCAATCCATGGTATAATTGTGGGAAATGCTGGGGGAAGCCGTGCTAGACAGACAGAGAGACAGACAGACAGACAGACAGACAGACAGAGAGACAGATCGATAGACAGACAGAGAGACAAACAGATCGATAGTTTTTTTTTTTTTTAGCATTTTTCACATATAATGAAATGTGTGTAATAGATATACATGTATCAGACATTTAAGGTATTCTATATGGGAAATACTGATAATGTCACATGGTGATCATCAAAAACATTTGTGGTAAACATCCGTAATGTCTTTATAGCGTGAGGTTAACTTTTGGGAAATGATTAATAAATAAGTTTAGAGAGGGCGAATAAGACGTAACTCATTATATTAATGCAGAAGTCTCATTAGTTTTGCAGTACTTGCCAATGGTTTTGTAAAGTCTTGGATTCACTGCATACCCTATGGTAAGGGACAGTGAAACTGCGCAGCAAAGCAGATGGGAAAGGCTCTGTGCAGCAGCTGAAGGACCCTCTGGTCGCTGCTTAGAGACCACTTTTAACTCTGTATTCTTCCTTTGGAGTTTCCTGCTGCTTCAATAACTAGCTCTTTGGTTTGACCTTATCTGTAGACAACTGCTGCATAAATAGATGTTGCTACCATTCATAACAGTGAAACTGTGTTAGCTTTACCCTAATATTTCTAAATGGGGCCAGAATGGACCCCCTGAATACACAGTGTGGCTACCTGCTGTGCTGGAAAGTGGTCCCCGCAGATTTAAATGCTTTGAGTACTCCTAACTGCTGAAGCAGTCCTTCTTGCTAGTCACTTCCGTCTGTCTCATTATATTGGCCGGCAAAAAAGAACAAGCCTTGTGCTGAAGGGAGGAGAAGTTTATACAATTCTTTCATGCTAGGAAAGAAAATGTATCATGCTCTACAGTATGTATGGATGTATGTATCTGTGTGCATGTTTGTTTATTATTTTAATTATGCTATATCACTGTTTATGAATTTGCCTTCGAACTTCCTGCCAGTGGTATTTCACAAGTCATTGTTACTAATGAATTGACAGGGTTCTCTCTCTTTCTAGGCTGTTGAAACCAATTTGGCCTCCAAAGACAGTCACTGGGTATTTGTCAATGAGGTAAGTTTTAATGTTCTGATTTTTACCTGCCCGTCTGTTCACTACAGTGCACTGTACTGTCCATCTGTTCCCTTCATTTGATCTCAGAATTTACATTTTTGCAGTCAAGAAACTCATATTTATGCAACACACAGCCAAAATGTTGTTTTTCTCCCTTTTTAAATGCATATTAAAAAACATATTCAAAGATAATAATTATACAGCCTAGATGTGTATTTCAGTTTCAGACAAAGCAGTGAAGTTGCAAATAATGCATTTTAATGCAGCTCCTGCACTCTTGTTTCCAAAATGAATTACATCAAAATAAATTCTTCTGTGTCCTGCAATCAATGCATTTCTCTTGTTAGGCTTTTAAAAGTGAATTAATCTGAACAACTTTTTTTCCTTAGAAGAAAGACATGGGTTTCAAGTAGTTTACAAACTACTGCATATTTCCATTGCCAGTTGGTCTATGTATTGACTAATGAGAACCCACCAGTATTAAATTTGCATACAAAGACCATCTTTTCACCCACTAACCACTCTAGGTTTTCCAAATCTATTACTCAGAATTTCCCACATGATTAAGTATGTTATAACAGGTGGAGAATTATGTATTGGCAATCTTTCTGTGTTCATTCTGGGATTACAGTTGAACATCGTGGAAGCAATTTTAGTTGTTTGCAGAAGTGGCAAAGGATTATTTGTGAAAAAAGCGAGAGAGACTGAAAAGTAGGAGTGCATATATCAGAAATCTTTGCACATGTATTTAAATGCTGGAGACTTGAGTCTATATGAAGGACACACTCTGTCTCTATATATACACATACATGCACACACACACACACACACAAGGGCATAACTTTGGGTGGAACATTGGGGGGGGTTGAGGTCTCCACCCATTACGAGGGAAACAGTTATTAGGGGGGTTGTATTAGCTGGTTTTGCTACAACCCCCCCATCCCCCCCGTAATTTACGCCCATGCACACACACCACACACACACACACACACACACACACACATAATATATAAAATATATAAAATTCACAATTTCAATAATAGTTTTATATATTATACTGTATAAACATGTTATTGAAAACACTGTGGAAGTTGTATAATGATTATCAAAGTTATAGAGTTAGCAAGTTATGCTTCACATACTTTTTGGTGACAGTATGAAAGTACTGGGGGTGGCTCAGTGGAGATTATTGTTGCATCATTCCTCCAGGACTGGGGGTACAAATCCCCCCTGCATTCTGTGTCTGACATTTGCGGGGTTCGCCCGTGTGCTGTGGGTTTCCTCTGGGTGGTCTGGTTTCATCCTGCCATTCGAAGACACATAGTGATGCTAAGTAGCATCTTCAAATAGCCCATAATGAACACTGAGCAGGAGTAAAGGTTAGAGAATTGGTGGATATTACAGTAACTGACAGGGGGACATTTTATTGTCTAAACAACCCCAAAGTTAACGCACTCACCAACCGACCCCAACTAAATGTATGCTAGCAACATACAGACTTATCCCCGATGCAATATTACACAATGTGCAATCCCAATGCTCTGTGTGTAACAATGTAGCCACATGCCATATGTTGGGTGGTTCTAATTGCACTCCTGGAAATCAATGTATGGAGTTTGCTTTTTCTCCTAATGTCAGCACGGGCGTGTTCCCGCATGAAGGCAATCATAGGAATCGGCGGATCTAAATTTATCCTCATATAGGTCTGAAAAATACTTTGAGATCAGGATAATCGTTTATTAATTGTTTGTCATACTCAGCATATTACTAAGCTTTATGTTACTGTTTGTGTAACATTTAATGCCATCTCATTTCTTGTATTCTTCCAAAGGCTACTGAGAGGTAGTGAATTGCTCTAGGCAGTCTAGGGCATAAAATAACTCTTAATACATTAAATACTGTGCAGTCAATCATTAATTTTAAAGACATTTAATTGCAATATCAGTTAAGGTAGGGCTGCCACCTGTCCCTTATAATACTCGGAGGTCCCATATTGGGACATGCTGAGTCCCGTATTATATAGGACAATGATGGCAGCCCTAGTTAAAGGCAGAATGTTCGTGTAGGTTTCTGTGTTTAGCTTTTCATTCTTAAGTATTGGTACCATTACTGACAGTGAAAAACAAGGATGGTACATCGATTTTGTCAAAGAGATGCATTTCTTATTTCCGTTTCAGCATCTCCATGAATTCATCAGTGATTATTTTTAATCTAGGCGATATGTAAAATAATTTAGATTGTTAATATCCTGAACATTACCAGTATATGACACTGGTTGGGGTACAAACTGGATGGGATGCCAGTCCATCACAGGGCACATACTGTAGATGCACAAACTCCATGGTGAATATAAAGGCAGCATTTAGCCTAAGTGCATGTCTTTGGACTATGGGATCATAACAGCCAGAGGACAGCATGCGATATGAGCCAAACTCCACACACCCAGAGTGGAGACACAATGCAGATCTAAGAGCCCATGTGCTGCATTACCACTCTAATAAACGCAAAAAAGTACATGGACAGATGTGAAAAGGTGAAGACCTCAAGGCCCTCAAATTAATGGGATCAATTATTCTAAAACATTTGAGAACATAAAAATTATATGTGTTTCTCACTTAAACTATAAATTAATGGGTTTTTTTTGTTTGTTTTTTTTTTATGTGAAGCAATTCTTCTAGTAAAAATGGGTAAAGGTTCCTGTAATCTACATGCAAATTCAACATGCTAACAAATGCACTCAAACACCATCCCCTGCTTTTACATGACCAGTTTTCCAGAGCTACATTGATTTTGAATAAGTAATTTAATATGCATAAATTTATACTTCTATCGTATAACGATTGAGAAAATGACCATGTCTATAATTTTAAATCTGAAAATGTCTGTATATGTGTCATATACTACATAATATTCTGCTTTCGGCAATGACTGAACCCTCTGTACTTCATGTATCGCTACATAAAATGTAAAATGAGTTAAACCTTGAGATAGCTAAAGAAATGAAATATTTACATGTAGTGATGCGACAGCTTAGCAGCGTGGTTTTCTGAAACCGTATGTCAGATTTAACTCCGCCGACGGCCGCACTGCCAACAACACAGCAATGAATAAGCAGTTGAAGTATAGATGAACGGTGTTATTTATTGACAGCTGTTGTGTTCACTGCCGCGAAGTTCTTTATTGCATATGCAAAGCATTTATCGTACTATGTCATTTGAAATTGAAATTGAAACTGAAACTTACAACATTTCGTATATTAAATGTGTGGCATTTACTGTTTGTAGGAGATCAGTGATGCAGAGATTTTGGAGCTGGTCCACAGTGCTCTGGGACGGATGACAGTCATTCGACAGATCTTCCCCTTGTGGAAGGACAGTAATGTTCGCTGCATGAGGAACAACCACCGCATCTCCTCACTGCTCTGCGATCCTCAAGAAGGCTACCTTCAGTCTCTGGAGGTCTCTGAAATACTCACTACTAGAAACTCTTATTGTTGTCATCATTTCCATCATCCAGTAACATGCAGTGCTCCAGTGGCTCTGTCAACTGCTTGTTCACCCTTAAAAGAGTTTTCGACAAGATACTCTTTTGAGAGGACGCAAGCATATGACCTCACAGCTGAACTGTTTCATTCGCTTCAAACAATTCAAACAAAAAATGCAGACATTGAAAGTAGGCAATTTAGCTTATTTTCTGCTTTTAACATAAAACAACAATTTCTTTCACAGCAATATCTCTAACTATAAATGCTATAGATTGTAATATTTGTTTAGTACTTGCACTAAACTCACCCTCTGGTGGACACAGTAGTGTGGTGCTTTCAGACAGAAGCATCAAAGTGAAAAAGCTCCCAACAAACTTTTAGTTTATACATTTTTCTTCATGTCAATTACAGTGTGGACTGTTTTCCCCTTGCTTTTCAGGAATAATGTGCATTTAACTGGGTCTCTGAAGAATCTGTTCAGTTGCAGGCAAAGTATTCAGTTTCACTGTTTAGAATATAAACTAAACTTGTCACAGTCGCAGGACTCTTGTATTCAACCTTCTTTTAGAAAACAATGTTTAGAATAGAGACAGCTTTCAAAACCACTACAGAAATGGCTTTACCCCTGTGCAAACATTTTACTATTCACAGAATTTGTGATTTATATTTATATTATATTTGTATCTCTTTTGGTATTTACTAAGGAAATACAGATTGCTTGGTAATATAAGAATTTATACAAAGTAAATGTATTATTTTCCTGAAGCTACGCATCATATATATAAAAAATCCCTCATTTAACCTCTGAAATTGATAGCGGCACTGCAGTATTAAGGGATATATAAGATACATTTCCACTCATTAAGCAATGCTCAGTCATAGAAGCCTAGTCGTAGAGGCATCATTTAAAAACAGAACAAATTTTTTATGTCTAATTGATTTTAAACAGAATTGTTCAGCTCTCTTTCCAACAATAGCCCAGGTACAGACTGGAGATTCTCAAAAGTTCCAGCATGAACACATACCACCCAGTACCGCTCACGATTGGATCGTTTTTACGCTGACAGTAGATCACATGGGATGACGGAAAGGCAGGCCATGTACATGCCCTGACGACCTTCGAATCAACCACACTTCTCAAGCCATAAACAACCCAAAATAATAAAAAAACATTTTTTGAGGTAGGCTGTGATGAGAGGCTAGCCAAAGGTTATGGTGGTTGACCTACACCCATGGGCAAAAGTTTTGAGAAGGACACAAATATTGATTTTCTGCTGCCTTAGTTTTTATGATGGCATGTACTCCAGAATGTTATTAAGAGTGATCAGATGAATTGCAATTAATTGAAAAGTACCTCTTTGCCATGAAAATGAACTTAATCCCAAAACCCCATTTCCACTGCATTTCAGCCCTGCCACAAACTAACCCATTGACAGCATTTCAGTGATTCTCTCGTTAACACAGGTGAGAGTTTTGATGAGAAAAAGGCTAAAGACACTCAGTCATGCTGATTGAGTTTCAATAGCAGATGTTTGTAATTATACTTCAGTATACAATAGAAACATCTGACAAAAAGATCTACAAACACTGAAGCAGCAGTCTTTGTGAAAACCAATAGTTTTTTAATTCTCAAAATTGTAGGCGTCTTGAGGGGCCTGTATGGTGCCAGCTGATCCTGCTGTACCACCACAATCCAGCACCCTTGTCCTATCCTGTTCTTATCAGACAGGTGCATCACCACCACACGGGTCCCCCACCACTGCCCACCAGCCTAGAGCACAGCTCCTTTTCTCAGCTTAGGTTGCACTCATGTCCCTGGTATCATTGGCTCTCCTACTAGGCCTTCATCTGGGGTTCAGTGTCTTCAACCCCAGTCCAAAGAGGAGCATGAGAGTTAGATAATAGGGTTTGGGTAAGCTGGTGTTCCCTTCTGATGCGCTGCAGTGAAGTTCACTAGCTGAATCGTGAGGATGCCTATTAAACCACTCCACTTACCTCATGCTCCGATGGTCCAAGGGGGTGGAGCCGGTCTTCTGAGCTGGAGGTACAAACCTTCCCCACCACTGCAGCCTCCCCTGTAAGCTCCTTAGGGGCCCCATAACCGCAGATTAGCTACTCCACCAGCTACTTCTGGGATGCCGAGCTGCTGGGGCGTGCAATTGCCATCTCTTGGATTAGTTGTGTGTCACCTTCTCATCTTGCTCCTGGCATTGCGACTGTTAGATTGTCATCTGTGTCTGGCTCCGAATTCCCTGGGCGTAGCTACAGCTGTTGCCCTCCATACTGGGGCTTCAGCAGCTGAAGGATGACAGGGGGGGAAACCTTATCTGTGCTGGTGTCTCCTTCGTAAGAGAGCTAAGTCCCTGCCTGTCTCATAGCCAGTGAACATCATTCCACCTGGCACTGCAGTAGCCTGATGGAATAATGGCATCCCTGTGCCTCACAGAATCCATGGAACAGGGCGTCAAAATGGCTTTGTAGGCACCTCACCTGCTGTAGGACCTTGAAACAGAGACCACTCGTCTCTCTGGCTTCCAGAAGTTGCAGAACCAGTTGAGCCAAAGTATGACTTGGGAGAGGACCACTTCAATCCCTGTGTCGCTGGCATTGGTACCCGGCAGAAGCTGTGCCACACATTCAGAAATGCCAGGAAGGGGATGGAAATAAGCACAGAGATCAGGCCCCAGAAGGATATGTCACAATTCTACAAGCAGGACAGCTCAGTTTCTCTGGCAGTCAGCCAGTGCAGAGGACCAACAATGACTGAAAACCCTTGAACACCCTACTCATAATAAGAGCCCCCTGAACGTCCTAACCTCACTGACTGACTAGAGCATTGGCAAGTCCCAAACATGGCCACCTTGCTCATGTCTGTGGCTGCCATGTTGTCATCAATGACATGCTTCAGTAACTTTCCTCTCCATTGGAGCAGGTAGCACATGGAAGGGTTCGGCTTCAGACCGCCATGCCATTTTGCTGGAAAGGCATCCCACAGGTTGTCCAGTGGTTGGCCAGTCCAATTGGAACACAAACCAGCAAATCATTGATACATGATATATTATCTTTGGGGGACCTCTGCTAACAGCACCTCCATGAGGTGGGTGGAGCGCTGCACAGCCCAAAGGGCATCATAGTGAAGTGTCCTTAGCCTAAGTTGAATGCCATATTTCTATAAGAGTTAAATGCCAGGGCCACCTTCCAGTATATGATGTGGATGTCCAGAGAGATGAACCAGCTGTAACTACACAGGTGTTGTTGATCTGGGGCAAGAAGTCCACCAAAAATGATGATGTTCAGTTGGCATTAGTCCACAGTAACCACCAGCTGCTGTTCTTCCTATTCAAGACGGCGGAGACGGCACACATGCTAGCTGACAGCCATCTCTTAAACCTTCTTTCTGGCCACTTGCCTTCTTGGTAGCGGCAGGTGACTGGGGGCAGGCAGATGGGGACAGCCTCATCGGTGTCTGTGTGGCTTCGGATAAAGTCACTCTAGGTGCAGTCTGAAATCACAGTGGCCTTGAAGGAGCTTCTGTGGCTGGCCAGGTACCATCTGCCAATCTTCCAACAGCACATTTTTGTGCTGCTCCCCACTAGGCTGTTCCTGAGATTGTCTCCTGGAGCTCAATGTGATTCTACATTGTCAGACTGCAGGATCATCTCCACATTTCACAATGTCTGATTGCAGGTCCTGACACCCATGTAGAATCACAGATCTCGATTTAAAAATGGAACATTTTATTGTCAATAGAGATACAATAGTTATACAATAGTTGTACACCTCTCTGTTCAGCACTATCTTTCCAAATGTCCAGCATGAACTCTTGTCCATACACACTCATGTTCCCACTCACAGCTAGATTATTTCAACACTGACAATCAGTCACACAAAACAACAGGAAAGGAAGCCAGCGTGCACTTCTGTGATGCCATGTATTACAATGTTGTTAATACTGGGGTCACATGCCATTAGCTGCCTGCTAATATCAGTAAAACAAATTAGCATAATAGCATTGCTCAAAAGACATATTTTAAGCAACTTCAGACACGCTTTCATTGCTATTGCTAATCAAGTAACTTACAAATATACAGAATAGTCTAAAAATGGCAAAAGCAAAAACCAAATAACTTGATGTTATCTGGAAGTGACGTGCTATTGTTGAAGTGCTAAACATTAAGATTTTCTGTACCGCTAATCTGTCTTTGTTTTTTTCTCTCTTGGTTCCTGTTACCTGGTAGTTGCATAATTGGCTTATTTGAATGTTATAGTGGTGTACATTTGCTTTTCTTTTCTTTTGTATAACAATACAATAAGCTCAATTTAATATGCTTTCAATATAAACCATTTAAAATTTTTTGTCTTAATATAGTTTTCTCTATGCTTACAAAGCCAGGTGCAGAATAATACATTCAGAACACATTTATAAGGTAAAAAATAGATCACATTTAAGTTTATGAAATTCAAAGAAGCGTTCAGCAGAAAGCCAAAAAGCTTTTAGAGAAGAAATGTCATTGGGAGTTTGAGTTATGAAAATTCCAAGATGATATCCATTGACAGCAGCCATAAAAGTGAGTGCTTAAATATACAAAAAAAAATTATATCAAAAATTTTTGGTCATTTTTACTAATGGACTGAAGTAAATCAGCTCTTAGATGCACTTAGATGGTGCAGGGTTGCTTTATCAAAAGGTATTTTAGCATAAATATCAGAAATTACATATGTAAGTTCCATCATTATCAATGAATAAATTAAAGTACTGATACATGCAGCCTGCATAAATTTATGTCTAAGTAAATATTCTTATCAATCTCGAAATTGGGAAAGAACATTTTATGCACTGCAGAAGGATTTAAGGTAAAAAAGACAATGTTTTGCTTCATTTCTGTTGTCCATACAGGTGTCCAATTTGTACCTCTATGATAGTGTGTTGATGCTGGCCAACGCCTTCTACAGAAAGCTTGAAGACCGGAAGTGGCACAGTATGGCCAGCCTGAACTGCATGAGGAAGTCTACCAAGCCATGGAATGGTGGCTGGTCTATGCTTGACACAATACAGAAGGTATAAGTAAGAATAGTAGTATAATAATAGTACAGCTGTCTATGTGATTATCTGAGGATCGTTTTATAAATGGGAGAAAACCTTTCGGGACTGCATGGTCGTACAGAGGTTAGCACTGTGGCCTCACACCTCTGGGGCCAGGGTTTGAGTCTTCACCTTGGCTTCCTGTGTGGAGTTTGCATGTTCACCCTGTGTCACTGTGGGGTTTCCTCTGGGTACTCCAGATTCCCTCCACAGTTCAAAAACATACTGAGGTTAACTGGAGTTACCAAATTGTACAAGTGAGGGTGCCTCTTCCTGGGTTGTTTCCTTCCTTCTATCCGTAGCCTCTAGAATAGGCTCCAGACCTCCTACAATCCAGAATAGGACAAGAAGTTACAGAAAAGGGATGGAGAAAACATTTTATAGTTCCCATTCACTGGCAAGACAAAATCATGCTATTCTTTTTTTAGCAGGTCAGACGCCACATAGTGAATTTTGTTCTACAAAATTAATTTTTACATAAACATTGTGCTCATGTGCTGCTCTAACAATGAAATTTCCTGTCGTGGGATTAATAAAATTCATCTTATCTTGTCTAATCTTGTCATACACTAAAATGCCTATGATTTCTTTTTGACCAATATGCAATCACAAATGCACAAAATTGAAATGATATATCCTTTTTCTTAGGGTCGTATTACTGGACTTACAGGAGCAATGGACTTCCGAGATGATGGCTCAAATCCCCATGTGCAGTTTGAGATCCTGGGAAGCAGTTACAGTGAAACTTTTGGAAAAGATGTTAAGCGAGTGAGTATATCTGCTGATGTCATGCAAATATTTGTTTGAAAAGAATCATATGAATAATGTTTTAGATTTTATTTAAAAAAACCCTTGACCAGTGGAGTTAAACAGAGGTTCTGTAAGGATGCAAATATGTTCCCTTAACCATCATGAGCTCTATAAAATCTGCTGTCCTTTTGTTGTAGTACAACATGAGAAAGTGAGCTATCCCTGCTTGTTCACCCATCATTTGACGAGTTAGACTAGTTAAACAGTCACACACACATTTAGTTGACACTTCTGCATCACATCTTTCCCCATTACAGTTTCGAAATATATGATGGGGTCGGCATAATAAATTAAATGGGAATTATTTCCTAGTTTTGCCAAAGACCAGCAAACGTGAACCATTTCAAAGTAAACATACATAAAAGGTTTAGTAGCTCATAAATGCAAAAAATATATGTACAATGGTGGTTTTGAGGACGCCAGGTGTGATTACAGCAGCCTCTCACGTGATATCTCTCAGTGATCTTTGCATCTCGCATTTATTGTATCTTTTCGCTTAGTTTTGTTCGCTGAAAAATGTAACGTATTTTCCCAGATCACAGAGGGCTTGCACAAGAACTGGGGCCAGTGGTCGTCTACTTCCAGTAGTAACAAGTCAGCTCTGTTGTACAAACTTTACAGAGCAAACTAATGATGCATTGATCAAAATTAATAATCATTTGATTTATTCATTTTGGTAATATGTGTATATTGTATTTTTTTGCAGTGTGATTGTGTTTCACTACTATTAGAGTTGGCTTCATGTTAGGCTTTGATAGGAAAACAATGAATAATGCAATTTGCAGAAATGTTGTGTAAAGAAGGGTCTGACATGCTGGTTATAATATAACCATCAGTATCTGAACCTTTATTGGCAATTTGTCCCACATATTAGGCAACAGCAGCTGCTCAATAAAAGCCGGCTTATTACCTTTAATGAGTGTAATGGACAATAATTATTATGCCCTATATCTTCCTTTTTCTGTGGTATTGCTCTACCTGTAACTTCCAGGCATTGTTATAAGAGTTATAACTTCACTTTGGTCATTCAATTACCATTAAATGTGTTGAATGTTAAAATGGTATCATCTGGATAAAGCTGTTTGTGAGGGTAAATCTTTCCAATTGCCCTATAATGATATAAACTCCCCGTATCTCTTGTCTGTATCTTTATCTGGTTTCTTCCTCACTGTCGACCTTCCTTACTCCTGATATGAGGTTAAGTGTTCGTTAGACTAAAGGCGATAACAGCCGAAATTTCCGGCATGTCCAGACAATCTGTCTCCATCCATCTGCTTGCACGTATTTCTGTCTCTTGACTTCCTCAACTCCTTCCAGTACATTGCTAAATGTGTATCCATCACAGCCTCTACGTAGCTTGCTCCAGCTGCTTCTGTCGAACCATAAATTCAGATCTTTGCTGATAAACATCTCCCACGTCAAGGACTGAGCTTAGGGAAACTGGTCTATAATCATTATATAGTTACCTGCTTTGGGTTTTAGATATCTGTGACATTTTAAATATCTGTGAACACTGGAGCTAGCTGGCTGGGCCTAGCAGAGTGATCTTACAATTTTTCTCTTGTTTTCTGTCTTGAAAATGGTTCCCATCTTCATCAGTGATGAGAAATTGAGGTGAGAGGGAACCAGTAGGTGTTCTGGGCGAGGAGGCCCCTGGGCTACCAAAGTGCCCCCTGAAATGGCTGAGTTTAGCAGAAAGGAGCAGGGCATCATCAAATGGAGGGACTGGAATTTTTTATTTTTTTTTGTAATCAGGCACTTCTTCAGGCAGCTCTGGAGCCTGATTTGAATTACTGTTCTATCCTATGGGCATATTTTGATTTTGCAGTCTTTGATTATGGTAGAGTGCAGTTCGTATTTGGACAGTATGTGCTGCTGACTCGCAATTGGAAGAGGAAGGATTTTTCCTATTCTGCACTAGCTGCATGTTTTAGGTGAAGCGGAGTTTGTTGTTATAGTCATCATCCTGTGTGGGATGCATAGTTCTTCACAAAAATCTATGCTAGACAATGCAGTGTTGATCTATTTATCTGCTGGGCTACACGCTGCTTTGACAATATGCTAATTTATACACTAGATAGATCCACCTTAAGAGCCTACAGAATCTGGCGACCAGGACTTCATAATGATTGTTTGTTGTTAGATTTCTCCTTTGGCTTGTAGGATAGATCACTCCACAGTAAGGCTTACCCAGTGGCACATGTGGGAAAACCCTCTGAACATCAGGAACTGATGAATGATGACAGTCCAGTGTTTTTCCCTCTCAATTCAAAGAATTTGATAATGGTGGAGCAGTGGCAATCCAAAACATTAAAATTGTTGCACCAGAGAAGCACATTTCATCACCTTTGGATTTTAAGTAAAGTTTACCTTTCCCAATTGCCCAGAATATGGTGAATCTGAGAGGAGTAATACCAATTGGTCAAGCCAGGTATCAGTGATGCATAGAATTACTATAAGTCCCCTTTTCTTTGTATTGGCAGTAAAGTTCAACCAGTTTTATTTCTAAGAGACAGAACATTCACAAGCAACAGAGCCAGCCGTGGTGGGGCTGAGGTTGTGTCTTGAACTTGGCACAGTCGAAGGCTTGTTGGCTCTGCTGGTGTTGTAAGTTCAGGAGAACTGAAAAGGCTGTACATTTTCTCCCTAATCTGCGGTAGATCAAACTTACTTGTTTAAGGTGACACAAACCTGGACTGGATTAATGCATAAGCTATCCTAGGCTATAGCCTCAGGACATGGAAAACATCAGAGCCCCACCCCACCATGGGAAAAATGGAAGGGTTCGTTAAATCGGCAACACCTGAGCATCCATGCTGATGTCAGCCTAGGGCCCTGCGATAAGTTAATCTGCCCCGACACAAACATATGCTGAAAAAAGAAGCAAGACAGTAACACGATATGGATCAGAGCACCCGTACAGTCGGCATCTTGTGAAATAAACTTCGGAAATAAAATATATGAAAGGGAAGTAGAAAAGACATTGAGCAAATTTACCAATACAAGGTTTCACATTTCTTTACTTAATTTGAGACACAGAGCTCCAACATTAAGGGAAATTGTGATGATTGAACAGGGAGAGATCCCATGTGTGGGAGCAATGTTTTTAATATTCTTGTTTGTAAGCTAGGCACATATGTGGCTCATACTACTCTTCCTACAACATTCTCTTGTCTTTCTCTTAGGTGGCAACATGGGACTCAGTTCGAGGACTTAACGGTAGCCTGAAAGAGAGTCGCATTGAGAATGGTATGCAGGGCGTGACAATCAAAGTGGTGACGTTACCGGTAGGGGCCACTCGTCCTTGCACTTCCTTTAATCCGACAGATAACTATATATAGTTGTGTATAGATATAGATGAGTACGTAAATAAAATCTGAAATGGATTTTGAACATTCAGAGATAATGTTGATAAATTTTATTTTTAGCCAAAAATAATATTTTTTTTTAATTATTATACAAATTATACAGCAGTAGTAGAGGAGATGCTCAAAGGATACTTATCTAGAATCCTATTGAAAAGATTCCACATTCACATTAATACCAGTCTTTTGATCCTCCCATCTGGATATCATGAATGTACTTACAGAAGATTAGATGATACTGGGATACCAAGGAATTTTAATATTACTGTGAATGCTCTAGCTCTTTAATTAATTACAACAAATTCCTCAAGTTTACTGTAGAGATATTTGGCTGTTTTAAAGGATGGCTTTCCTTGTACTAAACCCTCCCTTTTAATATGCCATTAGTTGAGCTATGGGGTTTTGTACTTCTATGCATTCTAACTTTTCAGCCTGAGTAGTTAGAGCAGCCACATGAGTCATTTCTAAATTAGGTTAAAAAAAGAAAAATATGAAGTTAACATGTGACACAAATGCTGCGACATTTCTATTGTTTGTCTGTCCTCTACTGCAAAATGTATTTGATTTTCATATGTTTATTATGTTTAATTTGTATACTATTTTGTTTCAGTTTTATTTTCCATTAAGTACTGTGCAATAGTCTTGTAAGCATCACACTTTGACACACATAATATCACAGTTTCACACCAACATGAAGATAATTGAAACATTGTTTTCTTTGTCTGCCTAAGGCTTTTGCACAGTACTATATATCAATGAACACATAATGTTATGCTCATAAAATCTATTGCCTTACATTAAGGAGGAGCCCTTTGTCATGGTCGCAGAAAATATTCTTGGGCAACCCAAGCGATACAAAGGATTCTCCATTGACATTCTTGATGCATTAGCCAAGAACCTGGGCTTCAAATATGAAATCTACCAGGTTGCGGATAACATATATGGCAGTCAGCTACCTAACGGTTCCTGGAACGGCATGATCGGTGAACTTATCAACAAGGCAAGGCATCATTTAATTGTTTTAATTTCCTTTGATTCAGATGAGGTCATCTATCTTCAGAATTGGTTTGTTTTTCCGTCACTGCTTTCAAATGAACATTCTGTTTCTCCATTTCTACAGAGGGCAGACTTGGCTATATCCGCAATCACAATCACACCGGAACGGGAGAATGTGGTGGACTTCAGTATGCGTTATATGGATTACTCCGTGGGGATTCTGTTGCGCAAGCCAGAGGAGAAAGTTAACATCTTCTCGCTGTTCGCGCCCTTTGACCTGGCGGTATGGTCCTGCATAGCAGCCGCCATCCCCGTAGTGGGAGTTTTGATATTTGTTCTCAGGAGGATACAGACGGTGCGCAACCCCTCAGCACCCCAGCAGCCATCATCCCTCAATAGCGCCATCTGGTTAGTCTATGGATCTTTTGTTCAGCAAGGTAGGTGATATAGTTTATGTACAGTATACCAGGTTATGCATTCACAGGAAGTGCATTCAGCTGCATGTCAACAAAGTATAGATTTTGCTGCCTCCCTTGTATGGGAATATCAATTTACATGGTGACTTATTACAGCATTGGGGAATGTTAATCACATATAGCATTAAGTACCTGGGCTTTTTGGGGAAATAACTGACACTGTGAAAGGAAGCTACGCATGAACAAGGAGGGGGGAAGCAAGATTTTAATAAACCAATATGAAAATGGGTTGAATGGTCAATGATTTAATGAATTAATACGTTTTGAATATGTCCATTGGGTGGTTATAGTGTTGCTGGTGTCATGATCCATGTTTTTTTTTTTTTTTTTTTGTGTTAATACTAGTAATCACAACCCCCCCCCCCCCCATTTTAAGGATCAGGCCTTTTAGATTTTTTTTCTGGGCATGGAGGTCCAATCCAGTTTAAATAGTTGAAGAACTATACATTTTGGCACTTAAATGTTCTGCAGTGTTGGCAGGATAGTCCATGAAGTATGGCTTACGAAACTAGAGGGAAGTGTAAGATATGTTATAAAACTTAGGTGCATTGCAGACAGTCAAGTATGTGCCTGATAAATTTCTTCATTTTAAGTGTTGAGCCTTTGGCCATTGCCAGTAAATTTCATATACCTGTAGATACCTTCATAATGAATTATAATGCATTCATAAAGTATTATGAACATGGCTATAAAAAGGCAAAGCACATTATAGCCATGTTTATTAGGCATTACGAATGCTCTACGAAGGTCTCATCTATAGTGCACTATAAATACCTTCATAATGTAGTGCACAGCATCCTTAATTTTTATACTGGCCATTATAATGCATTATACTGCTTTAAGTAACGTGTTTTCATAATAATTTGTTCTCTGTGTTGAGAAACAGAAAACTTTTTAATGATATGACCATGTTAGACAGTGCTACTGGTTCTATGTGTATGCATTTCCTGCAGTTTTACTTATATTTAACCGTGGTCTATAATCATGGGTCATGGCACTCAGTTTTTATCTATCACAGCTATGACCAAAATTCATTGAATGGAGAATAATTTAACCACAGGGCTGCTTTCAATTAATTCAGGAAATAAAGCCTAATTTATTCAGGGACATAATTCTAGTTAGTGAGGTCATGGTGGTCCATAACCTTTTGATCCACAGAATCCAAGGAATTAGAAATTATTCATAATCATTCATTTAAAACTCTTTGGACCAGGTTGGTGGATTAGAGACTGGAAAATCATGGAAATGTTATTGAAGACTACTGAGAAAATAAATGCGTACTGTTGCTGTTTTTTTTTGTTGTAATAATTATGCTGATAATTTACATATTACACATTTAAATTTATTTATATTATTCATTATTAACAATATCAATGTCTGTGTCGTTCAGGGCGGGCAGAGCATCTCAGCATGCCCAAAATTAATAACCGTTTTCATTCGTGTTGTGAATAAAGAATGAATGTGCAAGACTCCTCATAGTGACGGTTGATGTAATCTGAGTAGCTGGTTCTAATGTCAGTCAGAAGGCACGCCACAGCAGAATCATCCATAACTTTGATCAGCATGCAGCTGGTGTGGCTGAAAGAAGCAGTGATTTGTATACAAGATAAATAATAGATTATCTTTAATTTATTTGAGCCGACTCCTGCATTTAGTATGAAAGTAATTGAGCCACTGTATGAGTGTTCCATTTAACCCATATTGATAAGCTTCTTATTCTTTTGAAATGAGTGACGTGAATGATATCAAATTTTCATCTACCAAGGTGAAGCCTGTATACTGATTAATGTGGTTAATATCCAAAACAGGTACATACTGAATGAAATTAAAGTCTCAGATTTTCAGGTGAATCAGCCTATAGAATTTTGAAGACTCTCTGCTTAGAAATGTGTGGCACACTCATCCGCAATAGACAAATCAAAATAACACAAGCAGTTGACAGATTTTTGCATTAATGTGTCTTTGGGTCCTCAGATGCTTGTGGTTACCATTTGATGTTTAACAGCATAATGTGGGACAGACCTGAGGACCATATTAAAATGTTGTCCTGGCAATGTATTTAAAAACTGTGCTATCAGTCTGTCATCTTACCACTCTGACCAAATGTCTAAGTGTTTTGGAGATTTACAATGCAGTAATATATAAGGAACCTTACTGTCATGTAATCATAATGGCCTAAAAATTTAATTATAACATAATCTCAATATTATGTCTGTCACTTAACGACAATGTTCTCAGTGTTGTTTTATGTACAAACATTACATTATCTGATACAACATTTGATTGTTTGTTTTTTGTTTCTGCATCATAAATTATATGAAAAATGTATATGAGTAAAATAATTAAGTGCCTAACATGAACTGAAGGCATGGCATGCCAGTTAACCCCTGCTACAGGAATCATTTTATTTGCTACAGATTATTGAAGATTAGGGTCAAGTCACATATAAACATATTTCCACATGTTCCATAAAAACACATTTTATACGTGGTCAGTACTGAAACAAAACCTATGCAAATCAAATAGGAATGTTCTGTGATTAGATTTGTATAAAATTGTAATTTGCCCGTCTCCAGAACCTAATAACTCATTATTTTCTATTTTATCCTCACTGAATCAGTGGTGTGCCTCTTCACTGAATATCTATTCATTTCAGACAGTATTCAGCCTGAAAGGCTGATACTCGTATCCCTTTAATTAATTTCTTTCTGTATTATGATATTTATATTCCCATTTCCATCTACTTAATTTGTGTTTTTGGGGGACATTTGAATAAACCAACAGGCAAGACAGCTTGATCAGAGGATTCCTCTTGCAGGTGGGGATTCGATGGTGACCTCCATGGCCCTGAAGATAGTAATGGGAAGCTGGTGGCTCTTCACCCTCATCGTTTGCTCCTCCTACACAGCCAACCTCGCGGCGTATCTCACTGTGTCCCGCCTAGACAACACCATTCGGTAAGATGCCTTTCCAGCTCATGTCAGAGGGTGCAGTAGATTTACATGGCAGCTGATGGTATAGCAAAAGTAACTATATGACCTAATGGAATCCAGATTACAGAAGATGAATGCTTCAATAAATATCAAGCTAAGAAAATTTGTAAAGGCATGTCAACTGCTTTGTATGATTGTCTGTAATTTAATATTATACTTTTGCTATAGAGATGAATGTGAAATCTATGTAACTTAGACTAGGCTATAAAAGAGATCTGACAATTTGCACTTTGATATATACTGTAAGTAGCTAAAAGGCTTCCAGAATGGCCAGTCACTCAATTGCAGGTGCATAAAAACTGTAAAATTATTCTATGCATCAAGAGGAATATTCTCGAAAATCATGGGAGCTCGCACCATGACAAAACTGATGGTCACAAACCGAGACTTACCAAGACAGATGGGCATTTAAAACCATCGATACGAAACTCAAAAGTTCATCCATGAAAATTTTGAATCAGTACATTTGTCACCTAGTCTCAACAAAAACTGTGCAGTCCAGAAAGGAAATTCGATATTTCAGCCATAAAAATTGTGCATTTCTTATGATCTTGAGCCAGTAGCTAAATTTTTAGGTCTGGGCCAATTTTTGAATTCAATCTCTTAATGAACATCCGGTTTCAGCCCAGACTCTGAGGCCTTGTGTCTTTAAAATATAGTAAGACTGGAAACAAATTTTACCAGTTAGCCTGCACGGGAGGTTGTCAAGGAAGCCTTTATTAGTCAAATAAAATGGTAAGTAATGGCAATATTGCTGTTCTCTTTTTATCTTGGGAGTATATTTTCAGTATAAAGTAGAACCCTCAAATACGCAGGTAAATCAGTAGCTTGCAAAAGTATTCAGCCCCCTTGAAAGTCATGACAATTGTCTGGAGTATAAAACAACTTTCTCAAACAGCATTTATGTTGAAACCTTCCTTTGCTCCATTACATTTTCAAACACCAAAATAGGTCAGTTGTCTACTAACACAAAAAAGATCAAAATAATAACATGATACATGCTGTTCGTGTAAGTATTGAAACCCTGTGTTTTGGAATTTCCAGGTTTACACAAATGACACAAACTTGACACTTAGTTGACCATAATTAAACATAATTAGGCACTACTTAGTCCTGATGTTTCTCTCTGGATATAAAAATGCCCTTTAGAAGGGCCATTGTCTTTCTTGGACAATCACTGCAAAAATGAAGACAAAGGAGCGTTCTGCTGATGTGAAAGACAATGTCATTGAAATGCACAAGGCAGGAAAAATATCAAAGAGTTTGAATATCCTGTTAAGCACTTTGATCCAATACGAGAAAGTGGAAGGTTCTTCACGGCACCCAGACCCTTACGAGAACAGGCCGCCCTTCAAGACTATGCATCAGAGCAAGACGGCGACTGGTCAGACAAGGCTACTAAAAATCCATCCATCACTCTCAGAAGTCTGCAGTGCTTTTTGGCTAAACTGGAGTGAAGGTGCAAGGGTCCATAAATTCAGGAGCTCTACATAAAACAAGCCAAGAAGCGTGAAGCCAAACAGTAGCAAGAAGTCTTTCCTTATGAAGATCCACATACATCCATGTGTGGCATTTACTGCAAAGCACGAGAAAGACCCAGTTAAGATGTGGGGGAAGGTTTTATGGTCAGACATCAAAGAGGAATGTACGGTGTAAAAGTACCACTGTGCCTCAAGAAACACTGTACAGTACCTTCAGTGAAATATGGGGCTGGCCTCATCATGCTATGGGGATGCTTTTCATGTGCTGGACAATGGATGGACAAAAATGAATGTTCTGGAATGGCCAAGTCAAACCCTAATCCTATGTTATGAGCCCCAGTCTAGGGTTGGGGCGTAACAGAGTGAAAGGGACAGGGGACGTGGCGTAAGGGGAGGACAGTGCAATGGACAAGGGAACATACGTGGTCAAAGGGGTATTTGTTATATATATTTTTTCTGTTTTTATTGACACGCCACGGACACAGAACAAATACACCCGGTGAAAAAGGACTCAGGAGTGACTATAGCCAAAACAATAAACAAAACCCAGCTTCCGAACGCAATCCAAAGCTAACTTACCTAAGTGCAAAGTATTCAAAACAAAACAACAAATTCTGTGCCTCACTCTCTATCCAGACAACAGCATACAACATAAGCTCACAAAACAAAATGGCAGCCAGTCCCTATGCACCTGACCAATAATCCAATAAACCAAACAAATCATACACAGTAATGTCAAGCAAAGAAAAGCAAACCAACAATAGCAATAAATGAGCAGAGCTCCCGCGATGTCTTGCCTGTGGCTTTTCACTTCGGTGGGATGGAAGTGACGGATGGTGCATACGGCGAGTCATGGGCGGGGTCTGGACGGGGGGGTGGAGAATGGCTGTGGGCGGAGCTGAACTTACAGCAGCACGTAACACCTAACCCTATGGAGAATCTGTGGCACCGTTCAGAGATGCCGTCCCACCAACCTAGAAGATCTCTATAAATTCTGCCAAGAACAATGGGATAAGAATTACTTTTGAACAATGGGTTCTCAACAAAATATTATTGTGTAGGGGTTGAATACTTATGCAAAGACTAAATTCTGGGTTTTTCTTCTTCAGTTAAATATTTCTTAAAGGAAACATTACAAATCTGAAGAGTGAATCCTATGCAGCCTTAATGATAATTGAATGACGGTTAAAAAGAAGTGCAGTGTAAGGAGGATTTATTAATCTAATGTAATTCATTCTGTTTTATTATTATTATTATTATTATTATTATTCTCGGATGAAGGCATCAGTTGCTGTTTAGCCTAAAAAATAAAAAATTGTGATATCTAGCATTATGGATTTACACCGATCAACCATAACAGTAGAACAACGTTTCTAATACTGTGTCGGTCCCCCTTACGCTGCCAAAACAGTTCTGGCTCGTTGAGACATGGACTCCGCAAGACCACTGGAGGTGTCCTCTGTTTTCCGGCTCCAAGACATTAGCGGCAGATCTATTAAGTCCTTGAAGTTGTGAGGTGGAGCCTTCAGGGACTGGACTTGTTTGTCCAGCACAACCCATAGATGCTCGATCAGATTGAGATCTGGGGGATATGGATGCACTCTTTTTCGTGTTCCTCAGACCATTCATGAACAATTTGCAGTGTGGTAGGGCATGTTATCCTGCTGAAAGAGGCCACTGCCATCGGGGAATACCATTGCCATGGAGGGGTGTACATGGTCTGCAATAATCTTTAGGTGGGTGGTATGTGCCAACGTAACATCCACATGAATGTCAGGACCCAACGTTTCCCAGCAGATCATTTCCCACGGCTTCACACTGCCTCTGCTGGCTCACCTTCCCCAGGTAAATAACACAGATGCTTACCTTCTACATGATGTAACAGAGAACATGATTCATCAAACCAGACCAACTTCTTCCATTGCTCCATGGTCCAGTTCTGATGCTTACATGCCCATTGTAGGCAACTTCAGCAGTGGACAGGCTCAGCATGAGCACTCTGGTCTGTGACTATGCAGCCCCATATGCAGCAAGTTGCAATGCACTTTGTGTTCCAATACCTTTCTATCATAGTCAGCATTAACTTTATCAGCTATTTGTACTACAGTACTTCTCCTGTGGGATTAGATTGGATGGGCTAGCCATCGCTCCATACACGCATCAGTGAGCCTTGGATGCCAATGACCCCAATGTCGGTTTACCCAGCTGGCCTTCCTTGGACCATTTTTGGTAGGTACTGACCACTGCATACTGGGAACACTCCACAGGAACTGGCGTTTTGGACATGCTCTGACCTGTCGTCTAGCCTTCACAATTTGGCCCTTATCAAAGTCGCACATCCTTACTCTTGCCCATTTTTTCTGCTTCCAACACATTTACACTGTTCACTTGCCTAATGTATAATGACACACTTGACAGGTGCCATTGTAACAAAGTAATGAATGTTATTCCCTTCACCTGACAATAGTCTTCATGTTATCGCCGATTGATATAAATATTTATGCTCTTTAACCAAATGTTTTTTCTGTACAAATATCAAACAGCGTATATGCACAATGGCTTCATTGACAACTTGAAGAGATAGAAATGTGCTCAGACACTAGAAAAGACAGAGCCTTAATGGAGATGCATTATTATTGAATGCACAGGCGATATCAAAGACAAGAATGCAAGCAGGATGGGGGATGGGTGGTGTAACGTGCCTTGAAGGCAGTAGTGCTTGTATTACACATGAGGTAATAATGAGTGTAATAATGCATTTTGTAAATACTGCAAAGCACAACAATAAAGTAATCTCAGACATATTTGTAGTGGCACAACAGCAACAAAAAGCAGGCATCACTACATTATAAATGGAAAAGACTTTTTCTATGAATGCCATGCCTATAAGAATCTATGAACACATTCATAACCCATTATAATGCATTCATAAAGCATTATAAACATGGCTATAAATATTTGTAAAAAGGCATAACACATTATAGCCATGTTTATTATGCATTATTATGCATTATGAATGCTTATGACAATCTTGTCTATAATGTACTATAGATACCTTCACAATGCAGTATAAAGCATCCTTAATTTTTATACTGACCATTATAATGTATTATGAAGGTATACTGTATGTAGTGTGTTATAGAGGACAGTTTCAAGTAAAGTTACTGGCACTCCTTTATAAAGTACAGTATAATCGGAAACTCACCTACTATGTATCTGCTGTTGCACGGCTCAGTTTATTTGAGTTTTCTGAGACAAATTTTTTTTATCTTAATATTCCCCAGCATTACATCATACCCAGTACAAAACATTTTATTTATGACATAAAAACATTTTCACTATGCATTTTTCTTACTTTACAAAATGCTCCCCATGAATGCGTTTCATTATGCTATTTATTGAGTATCCATCTGCACTTTACTCGGGGTCCTTTAGTGTTCATTTTAAGCATTACATGGTAGCTTTAGGGTCAAATTAATGTTGTGTCCTAGGACTCGGAGCCTGTTGACATTTTTGCTTAAGACTCAGGGAGGGTTTCGCCTTGCTGCTGCATAGGCGCCCTCTACTGGCCTATTTGATAGTGGTTGTGAGGACCTGGGGTTTATATCATTTTTTATTGGTGCTTAGCTCTTGGCGTGAAGCCAACACTTCTTGCAGCATGAAGCAGTCCAGAGAAACAAGGATGTTAATGACATTAGCACACAGTGGCTATACTATTGATTCCTCATTTATGGGGCATCAAATATTGTTGATCTGAGTGAAATATGACCTCCAAAAAACAAAACAATATGTTTCAATAACAGCTATTAAATACAAAGGAAATACTTAAGCTGTATGACCAAAAGAATGTATTTTCTGTTGGTAAATAACCAAAAATATTCACTTCAATTGGCCTTCACTTGATGAATTGGCCTGCTGTATTACTGGTTACGCATTTTTGATATTGTATGCTTTAAATTATTTAAACAGTTTAAATTTCCACTGAAGATTTAATTTCAATTTCATATGATATAAGAATAGGTAACGATGGCATGGCTGGTCAGTCCTATAGGTGACATCAGTGACCACCGAGGGCTTATTAATGCTACTTCTTAGGGGTGGTGACCTAGCTAGCTTATTTCAGTTGCCTGCAGCAGACAACATCCAAGATAAAGTGAAATCAGCTTACTCTCATCCTTGCAACTAATTGTGTCCTCTGTAGTACCAGCACAGAACAGCTGCATTATGTATGGTGCCAGCCCAATTTCACTTTTTCTCAGATCATTACACAGTGCATTACGCAGTCAACATATAATAATAAACATAGCTTTTCTATGCGTTTTGGCCTTTCGTCCACATGCAAACGGAGTTTTAGGTCACTGAATATAGAGCTTTTGTAAAACCCCGTCCAGGGTGAAGATTTCAGAAACTCCGTTTTCAGTCGACGTGCAGACAGGGAAAACAGAGTGTTTAGCTTGTAACGTCGGAGTGTGCAGCGTTATCTACTTTCCCTGACGTCAGAATGTGCGCGGTTCACTTTAGCCTAGCAGAACTGGTAAGAAGGGTTCTGATTGGCCAACATGGATTTATGGTTAGAGTTCTGCTTCTATGAGCCTCATACTGTATTAACTGTCCTAGCAGTGCACTTCACACCTGCACTTAATGTTTCCCGTTTCTTTTGAAGGTCACCTAATGACATCCTGCAATTCATGAGAAGCTGTCGGAAAAATTAACGGTCATCTCTAGCATTAGAAAGTCGCTTTTGCCCTTTACCTGGCTGGTTTCTGGTCATTCCTGGTGTTTCCTGCTTGTTGTTCTGTACTGCTATGTTAGAAATTTGGAACCTGTAAGCTACCTGCGACTCAGCAGACTCAGCTACTTTTACCAGCAGAACTAGGATTAAACCAGGATTTAAAAATGCAGATTTTTTTTCTTTAAATATAGAATGTTCTCTTCATTTTTTCCAGAGCTGTATAAGATTTCACACATCCTGGCTATTACTGACTACATTTTTAATACTTTTGATAGTCATTATATTGTAGAAACCGAAAGTCATACTGTCACGAACACAGTTTTTGTTCATTATTTTTTTTTTCATTTTGATTATAATTACATTCCCATAGTGAGGCTATCAACTGATCTTTTGAATTGTCTATGTTTCAATTACATTGTCCTGTCCTTTTTTATTGTGTTTAATTACATCTCATAGTAAACCAAAATCTATATTATATAAAGATGTCACAAATGATTAACACTTAATTAAATTGTAAAGTGAATTATTAACTTGTAAAATTTAGCTACAGAATCCTTGAGAGAATTACAGCAGGCTATATTCAACTGCCATGGGGGTTTTAGTACATACTGTATAGTGTATATTTGTGGGATAATTGATATTTCTCAGGTATCTTAATTAAATGTTCTTACCTTCAGTGACTTTTTTGTCAAAGTGAACAGTGAAGGGGAGTGTCTTCTGTGAATTTTTTTATTATTCTTCCATACATTGTGCTATTTTTTTTTTTTATTTACTCTCCATACTTTTTGATATGCTGGTTTTAAACGTTTGATTTACATGATGGTTGCAACATTTGGATATATGGTAGTATCTCCAAATGCAGTGTTAAGCACATAGAAGAATCATATACTTTTAATCTTGTCTAACTGTGATCTGTGGGTTTATTTTTCATTGTAACCAAATACATATGTGGATGGAATTACGACCAGAGAAGAATTAATTTGTTTTTTCGATATCCTTATAGTTTAAAAAGGGATTGGTGCCATCTGCCTAACTTTAACCGATGTCACTACAGATGGTTTGTCCTTGTCCTAAGAGTTAAATCCCTCTTAACAGCACCTTCCAGGACCTGTCCAAGCAGAATGACCTCACCTATGGCACAGTGAGAAATTCTGCAGTGTATGACTACTTCAAGGCCAAAGGTACAAACCCTCTGGAGCAGGACAGCACATTTGCAGAACTCTGGAGGACTATTAACAAGAACAATGGCCAGGACCACTCTGTCTCCAGCCCTTCTGAAGGCATCCGCAAGGTACTCTCATTAACGTCATCACAATGTTGTCATTATTATTTTGAAGGTACTTTTCCTTGCTCCAAGATAAATAAATTTTGTCCTATAGCATGCCTAATTTTTTGGTATGGGGTTGTTTTCAAAAACCTGACACTTTATGAACATATGTCTATAATATATTGTGCTAATAATTTTCCTTTGTAATATTCTTGTTTTTTTTTTCTTTACCTTAGCTTGTTTTATATTTTTAGTGGTATGGAAACGATCAGGTTTCTCATTTTTTCTTTGCTTCATTGTACACAAGCTCATATTTTAATGGCCCACAGTTCTTTTGTAATCATCCCATTATTACATATATTATTCAGATTAGCATCATTTCATTTAGTGATGCACAGCCGTAATAATCACATTCCCCTCATGCAAATGATTCAAATCAATGTAAGGAGGATTACAGTTAAATCTTATTATGAAGCCCCTAAGAGGTCTTGGGAGAAGGTTGATTATAACATTGCAAATAAGACACTCAGTGACATTTCACTTGTTTTTACACAGCAGGTAATTACAATTGAGAAAACAATAATAATTAAACAGTGTAATTACAGATCATCTGTATCCTGTTATATAATGAATCATATCAAACATTTTTGATAATTTTACATATACAAACATATATATATATATATATATATACAGATATTGACGGACACTGTATATATACATATATATATGTATAGTCCTATATGTATGAAAAGGAATATAAAAATATGTGCACAGAAATGTCTTATATGCCTTAATTTTGTGCGCTATATTAATATAAATTGTACACATTATATTTTATTTGGATCTCATTTATACTGCATCATTTTCAGGAATGTTTGTGTGGCTGTTTATATTACGTGCTATAGCTCAAGACTGGCTGGCATATTATATTTATATAAAAATATACAACAGTGAAGCAACAGAGCAGATTATGTGCATTGACCTCAACAGACGGATATTGCACATCTCATTTTACTGTATAGCTTAATTCTCTTTAGCAGTAATGGGGAAGTCTTGTTATATATAAAGTCTAGTTTCCCTGCATTTTCTTAGAAGCGCGTGTGAAGCCAGGGGGCGTCATGCGTGGGGGTGAACTTTTCTTAGCCATAGTGGGAATGTAAATTATACAGCGTGGTTTTATGTAGTTTTCATTCAAAACATAGGCTCAGGTTCAAAAACTTGCATGTTTTGGATAAGAACTCCTATATATTTTGATATAATTTAATATTAAATGATATGTGTTTGGTCAGTACTGCCTAGAGACGGACACCTGGTCAGTATGTCCGATTCAACTCAGAGGCTGCAAGGTACTTGAGAGTTCGTTAGATCAGTTCGGCTCAGGGACGGGAATAGCTCAGCGTGTCTGACTGACTGAGCTCAGAGGCGGCAAAGGGACATGTCAGTCTGTTTGATCAATTCAGCTCAAGAACCGGTACAGCTCAGCGTGTCTGATTGACTCAAATGCTGCAAGATTATTATGTAGCCATTCATCTCCAGTTTAACCAAGTGACCAGCCTGAATGCTGTAGTCGCTGAAATGTAGATTAGATCAGCGATTCTCAACCCGTGGGTCGCGACACAAATCTGGGTGATGGCAAGTTCTGAAAGGGTCGCGAGGTAGAGTTGGAAATGCAAGCATTTTAAAACCAGCGAGATCCTGTGCTGATCCACGATCAGATTTCCCAGCCCCAATCCTCAAATTAACCTATATAAATGAGTTTCTACCAATCCAAGAATTTAATTACATTTAAAATTCACTGGCACATTCAACCAGATTTGTGCCATAGGCATTGATTGACGCAAATTGCACTGTGTAGTGCAGGGGTCACCAACACGGTGCCCGCGGGCACCAGGACGCCCCCAAGGACCACATGAGTCGCCCGCGGACCTGTTCTAAAAATAGCACAACTCTCCAGTGAGCAGCGTCTAATATTTAATTTTATCCTGTTTTATTCTTCTTTAATCACATTTGCATTTATATAAATTTGAAAATGATAATATCTTTTAAAAAAAAGCATTTAAAACATGTTTATTATACATGAAGTTTAGATAAGTTTAGGAGGCCGTTTCAAACTGGTAGCCCTTCGTATGGCTCAGTACCCGTGAAGTAGCTCAAAAAGGTTGGTGACCCCTGGTGTAGTGGATCATCGCGTTAATTTTAACCTTTGCTTGATATATGGTCGACTGAGCTGTCATGGTAGAAATTGGGTCGCGGTGCAAAAAAGGTTGAGAACCACTGGATCAGATTGTAATGTTCTTATGCTGGTGCTCTAGTTTGTATTAATATAGGTCAGGAATTGCTGTATCAGTCACTGCTTACAGTGGTTTGGCAACTAATTAATTAAAATAATTTATTAGCAATGGCATAGGAAAATGTTTCATATTGGGGGGGCAAAACTTAATCATTTAAATAGAAAGGTATTTTTAAAGGTAGGACAGATGAAACCAAATAAAATTTTAGAGGTGTAAATCATATGCTTTGCCAAGATATGCCACGATTTTATTTTGATTTTGCAGCACAGTTATTCAGTATCTGGCTATATTTGAAATGTTACGGCGATACAATTCAATTCCATTCAGTTATATCTTATCAATGAAACATTAGCTGATTTGAGTGGAATTTGATTTAAAAAAAATATGTTTGTGTTTAATTTTTCATTTTAACAACAGAATGTTTTTAAAACCATACATGTCTTAAACAATGTCTCTGAGTCTTTAGATTGTTTTGTGTGAGACTTTTCACTCATTCTTTTGGCAGTGTTTTGGCATATTGTCTTGGTTTAATGATGTGAATCGATATTTGTTAATTCAGTGGATTAAATCATATTGTGGCCTTGACAATTGATATATTGATTAGAAGTGAATATTGAGGAGCCCCCTGGTTCCTATACCTCTTTGCTAGGCAAGACCACACCTACAAATACTGGGCTGTTACTCTAGGTACAGTACTGTGCAAAAGTTTTAGGTAGTTAAAGCAAATTTATATTCTATTTATAAAGGCTATTTTTCTGGGTAGTAAGTGTATATTTGCTCAGAAAAAAAACAATGTAACATTAGAACATACTCAAATTAACAGTAACAAAAAAACTACCAGAATTTCGCCTGTCCTCAAAAAGTTACTGAAATCTCATTGTATGGCTAGAAGAACACTGCTTTCATTCCCAAACCTCTCCTCAGGGGTATCTCAACCAACCTGTGTATTTGTTAATTAAAAAAGCTGGTGGTGAAATTTAACTTAATTAGTTAAATAACTCAGTGAGGTATTGACTAGCTAGGCAAGGTGTGTATCACCAGCCAATGATGAAGGACACAGCAGCAGGTGTGAGGGCAAGAGATTTATTGAATGGAAACAAGAACAGGGCAAACAAAAGCAGACCACGTGGGGTCAAACAAAAGACGCAAAAGGGGAAACCAAGCATACAGTAGGGCAACATCAATGACCAGACTGGGGAGCTCAGGCCTGGGACGCACTCTTATACTGAACTAACAAGGGAGCAGATGAGGGGCAGCTGGAGCGATGCACATGAGGGCTGAAATGAGAGGTAAGAGAAATTGTCAACAGGTGTGGCTCCTTAGAGCCGCAGTAGTGAAAGAACGAGAGAGGCAGGGATACAGGGTCGTGACAGCGTGCTAGTGATTAAGTCAAAAGATACATGGGTGCTTTGGATGGTTGCCACAGGTATTGGGATGACTTTAGGAGAAGTTTTCAAATGGTTAACACAATTTTACAGACAAAATATCACAGTTTTGCACCAACGTGAAGATAATTTAATCATTTTCATTAACTGCCTAAGAGTCTTGCATAGTACTGTAGGTGCTGAAGGATTACTGTTCTGGTAGTTTCCATAGTTTGATGTGATAGGGATGCTAGACCTGTATGCTCGCCCCCTACTCCTGAATTTTATTAAATTGCCTTCTCTGAGTGCTGCATTTTAAAGTATACTGAATAAAAGTGCTCTCTGGGTCAAAATTTCATAATTGCAGCTGCTGTCTTGCAGATAGAAGCGGGCGGATGTCCTGTTCGCACAAGCATTTCTGCAATGCCTTTGCTTTGAGGTATAAAGGAGGGATTTTAAAACTATCCCAATACAGCAATACCTCACATTCATGTGACAAAAAGGCAAATGACCTCCCCTGTGGTGGCCACCCCAGGTCCGCAGCAGAGCTGAGCCATTTTTCAGCTGCTCCCCCTGCATGACGGGCAATGGCAAATGGTCTGGCAGAGTAGAGGATCAATGACTTATGTGGTGGAGATTGTGATCAGATAACTAGCGGACATAAGTGCCCTTGGACAACAAAAAACACAAAAGGCGGACAGAGCCAGTAGAAAGACAATATGTTTAAGAATGTGTTCACTTTCTGCACCGTAGCCAATTAAAGCTCTGAACGTGAGCCATTTTGCTGGTATGAGCATCTGTTCAATCTGTTGTGTCCAACTTGTAGCTGATTCAGCTGACTGGTTGTAAGTCATAAAAGGTGTCAACATTTCGGCTGCTACAGCGGGTCCTAAAAGCTGTCATTGACCTTAACACCAGGCAGGCAGTGATATTTCAATCTCTGCCTGCAGCCCTGGAGAGATGCACTGGAAAAGGAAGGTCTATTCCTAGTCTGTGAAACCACCGTAATCACTATGTCAGATAGTGTGAAGGAAAGCTGGGATTCTTGACAGACTAACCCACAGCTTGGCTGTAGCATTCTGATTCACCTTAACCGTGGACACATTTCAACGGTCTGATGCCTTTACACTATGGTGACAAGTTTGTCTGATGTAGCCGAGTACTTTAAATGAACCCCTGCACCACCAAGAGGGATCTGAATCCACTTCAACTCAGGGTGTAATTCAAGGTACAGGACTGGCCATATCTGCACCAGCAGACTTAAATGTGATTTGCAATGCAAGCCCTATAACAGATTAAGATTCTTTTTATTCTAGTTGAATAATTATATTATACATTATACTTATTATATCTGATTAAATAAACCAGTTTTTGATACAATAATGCATATTTTCTTTAAATGTGATTCATGTCCGAAGTTTTGGGGTTGAACTCCAGACTGTGATAAACATTTATGTAAAATAAGGTAATGGATGGACATTCTCTCTTTGTTTGGTTAGATTTTTTCTTTTTTTATGTGATGCTTCATTTTGTACGATTCAGTTTTCTAGTCACTTTTTATATAAATTAACATGTTTTATTGTTGCACTCTCTGAGATATTCAGTGTAATTACATAATTAAAATAATCATAATAATAATAATGAACATAGAAGAAAAACATTTACCTTGAATGGGAATAATAGTGTAAAATATTTGATTGAACATCGCTTGTCATTGGAATAGAAGTTAAGTCAAGTAAAAGAGTGGATAAAATAATGAAACGCATGACCTTATATTGAGGTTTGTGTTTACATAATGATGCTCTCATAATTCAATGAAGTTATTAAAAAATGTGTTTGTTCCAACCACAGATCATGAAGTAAAAACCATCCTTAATAATCATGAGGCTGCATTCTCTTTATCCTGGCGCAGGCTAAGATTGAGGCATATGCCTTTCTGTGGGACATGGCAGTAGTGGAATATGCAGCCCTGACCGATGACGACTGCACCATCACCGTTACTGGAAACAGTGTGAGCAGCAAAGGATATGGAATCGCATTGCAGCACGGGAGCCCATACAGAGACCTCTTTTCCCAGAAGTAAGTACCATACAATTTTGTTAGGTATAATAAGATACTGAATTTGCTTTTAGATATTCCTTTTTTTTTGGTCTGGAAATTTGTCCCTACAAAATCATGAACCTTAAATGGTTCCATAATTTCATCAAGTTAAATTGAAAATAAAGGCAAGAAGATAATTATCTTAACTCTTAAAAGCTTGCAGCTCAAATCGTTAAATTAATTTCTTTATGTAATCTGGATTCATCATCAATCATCACAGCCACAGAGAGCCACAACGCTCCTCTCAGACACAGAGAATAAAACATGGTCTTATTAGTGTTCAGTTCCAGGGAGCATCTTTGAAGCACCACTTCACTGTAATGTAATTAGGTTGGCGATGTTATGGGTGGTGAAAGACTGAAATGACCAAGTCTCAAAGTGGTTTTCTGCAATACACTGTGCTTTCCCTTTGTATTTTAAACAGCATTTATCTGAATCTGGTCTGCTTTCTGTTGGAAAATGAGGATAAATTATCTTGAAATCCAATCTGCTACATAAAAAAATTGCTATAATTTTCAGTACAGGTGGCAAGATTTTGTGAGATAATTCTTTATGAGGTTTGAAAGGTAATTTACTCCAAGTTTTAAGTATTAAATGTAGATTTTTTGCTGTTGTTGTTGCTCCTGAGGACCTGGAATTTGCTGTTTTGTTGGACAAAACTATTCCATTTTAGTAACCCTAAATATATACAGTAGCAGGTCATTGCAAGCAATAATAAGATTTATGTGTTTCAATAACATTCTAAAGCCACATGAATTCATGTCATTTATTTAGCTAATTATGTTTCCTGTAATTAATTTACGAATCTACAGAGCTCTGTCTGCCAGCTACTGATGAAGCATGATGCAACATAAACAGTGACAATTAGTGACAATCAAAATAACATTTATAAAATATATCTCAATATATTTTAGATGTAAATCTACAAATACGTTTTGCCTTAGTGTTACAAAACAAAATTATCTTAACGCGGACATGCAACATGTCTAAGCTTTTTAAATGTGTTTTTTCTTTTATTTTTATGCTTTTTTTGTTGTGGTACGATTGATTTAATTTAACCAACTTCGAAGAATTATGTGCAGTAGGCCGCTGCACATTTTCACGACGCTCCCTTGACTGTCACAGAATTCTGGAGCTGCAGGAGAAAGGGGACCTGGACATCCTGAAGCAGAAGTGGTGGCCCCGTACAGGCCGCTGCCATTTGGACAGCCCGGCCAGCTCGCAGCCCGACAGCCAAGCGCTGAAGCTGCACAGCTTCGCCGGCGTCTTCTGCATTCTCGCGGCAGGCCTGCTGCTGGCCTGTCTGGTGGCCGGCTTGGAGATGTGGTGGAGCAGTAATCGCTGCCGGCAGGAGCGGCCAAAAGAGGTGACCGAGCACAGAGCCTGGAGGCCAGAGCAGGGGGAAGACACTGCCACACTCTACTTTACGGATCCAGCTGCAGACGCGAGCGTTGATTTAGTAGAGCTTCAGTACACTCAGTTATAGATGTGCTCGGGCATAACCGCTACTGGTTGCAGTACATCACATTGTTTGTATGGGATATTTCTTGAAAAAGCCAGCATCTTTAATCTTTAATGAGACATTCTTTTCTTTTTCTTAAAGACTTTTTTTTTGTAATTCTTGTTTGAAAGGAGACAAAAATTGACAATAAACCACCTGGTGGCTGTTTTCTGTGGATCAGCGTGAATCTGTTACCATGATCACTGTTATTATTGCTTTGAAAACACGAAATAGACGCAAGAAAAAGTCAATTACATCGCTTAAACATGCAATGTCTTAAGGACTTTTCTAACACCGATTCAAGATATTGTAATGGCACATGGCTTAACCACTCCCATGTCAGGACATTTTGTTGATCTAAGCTACAGGAGAGGAAGCATTATGACATGGATCCATAAACTAAAGTGTGAGCAAAGAACATGACTGATCAATCCATCCAGAGACCACTACAATAAAGAGACCACCACAATAAAGAGACCACCACAATAAGAGGCTCAGATATCGTATATCAGACCAGTCCATAATCCCTAGTAATTCTCTGTGGACAATTTATTGCCATTACATGTGGACATTGTAACAAATACTTTTTCTGTATTTATCATTCTTTATGGTCTCATGCAGGTTACTAAGGATTACAGACTGGCAAGGGTTTCTGGTCCATTGATATATAATGATATTACAACTGCTTCATCGGAAGGGAGGAAGGACATATGGACAGAGAGAGTGAGAGACTGGGATGAAGCAGAAGCTGTTGACACAGGTCAGAATAGACCCTTTGGGATATGTTTTGCCAGTTTGACTTGGCGAGGGAATAACACACAGTCTTGAAGCAACAATGTCACACAACAGATCCACAAGTGCTGTTGTCTTTATGCATTTGGCTGGCTGATTGTGACAGCATAACATGATGTTTGCAGTACATAGTCCTTTTTAGATGGTTCCACTGTCTTTATCCTACATATAGTGTAATGGGATATGGAACACAAGTTTGCAGGTATTTTACAGTCCATACCCTATTCGTGGAATTTTTATCAATTTTGTGGATTTCTTTAAAGTTTCAATTTTTGTCTGATTTTTCCAAGTAATAATATATGAGTAGTGTTCTTGTAGTTATTATTATTATTATTATTATTATTGTTGTTAGTTGATTAAAACTGTACCTTTATTAAGAACATTTAATCTACAAATTGAGTAAGAATATCATAAGTTTGTGTCTGCGATAATCGGTTCCATGGTATTTCAACAGTATCCCTGTTTATTAAAAAGCTGGTCACATTTTTATAAGAAAACATGGATTATTACATACCATTTCCCATTCTCATGTCTGTTACTCTGTATGGCTAAAAGGACATAGCCTGTAATTCCTTCAAATTCACATATACTGCCTCATATTTTGCGCACAGATTACCCTCAACACAGACAGATTAACTCAACACAGAAAGATGCATGACTAATTATTTTTTTGTTGTTTTTTTCTTCAAACATTATTGACCGTAAGTAGATGCTGGGTCTTTGATGTTGTTTGATATATCTGCACACTTGAAAGAAGGTGCCAGTTTTATAACAGGAAATTATGAACAGCAAATACAATATTGCATTTAAACTGTTAAAGGAAAAAAAAACGCTTTAGCCATTTACCAATGGTATGTTAATTACTTTTGACTGTTATTTATTTAAGGAATTTAATCCAGTTTGTTTTGTTTTTTTTTTACTATAAAATGTTTGGACTCATACATTAAATCTAATATTTTTTTAACAGAAATTCTGTTGAGGTTTTATTTTGTATAAAAATCATCATAATTAAATACAACTTCTCAATTGTCATTTCTCAGTTTTATTGTGTAACAAATGATATTATGCACAACACTTTTTCTATGGTATATGATCAGCTAAGTCATACAGGTACAATCTGTAATATGTAAGTATGTGTAAATATACATACATATATACTAATACTACATATTGTAGCTGTATGATTAGTATGTATATATGAGCATTTTGTTAAAAAAACTAACAATAAAACAAATCAAATACAATAAGATGAATCAAAGAGAATATGTACTGTAGCTATATTTCAGAATAAATTCAGTAATTCAGTTATATTTAGTACTTCTTGAAGAGTGAATTATGAGTTACATTTTAAAATTTGCCTTTTTTCAAGAAAAACTGCATAACGTAGGAATTGCATGAAACTTCAGAGTCTGACTCCCGCTTTGACCAGCTGGTCTCAGCCTATCTGTCCATCCTTTTCTCTTTTCTCTTTCACCTTGTAGGACAAAGAGGTGAATCTGGAGCAGGTACATCGGCGTTTGAACAGCATTATGGACGAGGACCTCGTGCACAAGCAGATTCCCAGCCAGTCTATCGAGATTTCTGCGCTGGACATCGGCAGCATGCCGCCCAGCCAAGCTCTGGAGCCCGGCCGGGACTTCCCGGGCACGGGGCTGTCTGTGAGCACCTTCCTTCCGGAGCAGCCTCATGGAGTAGGCAGGACGCTGGCAGACGGTCCTATCCGAACACTTCCCCTCTCTCACAGGAGCTCCACCATTCCCTCCATCCCATGCAAACACAGATCTCCCAACGGGGGTCTCTTTCGCCAGAGTCCTGTCAAAATGCCCATGCCAATGTCTTACCAGTCAATGCCCAGAGGACACATCCCCGAAGCCATTGAACTCACACATGGGACTTCTATCTGATTATGTCCAATCATTGTTCTGACCTGATTCAGATAGAGGAGAAGATGATGATGAAGGGGCGTGCATTAAAGAATAAGAAAGTCAACATTTTTAACAAAAATTTAAGTTACAGTACAAAACAGAAAATTTACTGTACATATCTGTAAATAAAGACTGGGGTGAGGTACAAAAGTGTATTTTGAATATTCTCAGTTTTTGAAGTTGAGTTAAAAAAACAAAAAGAGTAAAAAAATTAAAATGACTGTTTGAATGGCTTTGTAAATTTTGTTCTATATGAATAAAGATGCACATTCCTTGTGGTTTTCTAAGTGCCAAATAAAAGATGTCTATCAATGATTTTTAAATGAATGTATTCCTGTAATGAAGGTAATTTATTGTTTTTATGAAAAAAAAACAATCAATTTACAACACAAACAATGCAAAGGGTTGACATCAAGACTATGTATGTTGATCATAATTTAACATAAATATAACATCAGTGCCTCAGGTATACAGAATAATTTCACATGTGCTAAAATAAGAGCTACTAATTTATTATAAATTAAGTGGAAGACTTTTGCAATATAAGCTTCAACAGTCAAGACTAACAATGTGTGGTTAGACAGTGTTAATATCTTAAGCAATCATTCTTCAGGTCATATAACTGGAAAAACTGGGTTGTTTTTTAACCTCTATGACCCATAAGTCACTTAAGACGGGCAGCACTTTCTATGAAATTTATTTCCACTTGAGGCTCACTACTGGTAATAGAACTGTTGGCAAACTGTTTTTTAAGGTAATATATCAGATGACACGTTTTGTGATTTTCTTTCCTTGCCATTTTATTTGCTTTTGCTTGTGGAAATTTATAAACCCTGCTAACACTCAGTACACAGCAGTCAAATGACCAGCTAAAACAAATATTTGTTTTGTCTTCTGTTTGATTATTATTGAGCTATATGTATCCAGCATATCTTTGCATGTTGCAAATCGACTGAGGTTTGCTTTCTTTTTAAGTTATCAAAATAATGGAACAATCCTCAATGTCTTTGTATTCTCCAGTCTAATATGATTGCACATTTTCTTCTTTCAATTTTGGTGTTTGGTTGGGGAAATTCAATTTGCCACCCATGTATGCATTTTATACTCAGAAAGAAATATACAATACACAAACTGCCAGACCAAGCATATTTGTAGTTTTCAATCTTTTTACCTTGAAACCACTGTCCATTGGTATGCACATTTATAGTGTCAGATCATATATCACAATGAACAGATTTGTTTTTGTTTGAACTCTAGTAAAGACAGAAGCACTGAGGCTACCTGGTTAGCTGATGGTGATACAAAGTACTTATTTGTTACATACATATTTCCTTGTCTGGGATAATATGCCTGTAATTCATGATATGTAAAACAAACATCAATATCCTCCATCAAAGATTAAGGTTAGGGGCTAATAATCATGTTACTATTTTTCAATATGTAAATGTCTTTTGTTCATTTCTTTCTTTACTAATTATGCATAAAGACTATGAACATCACACAAACACTTTGTCTCTAGGAAACGACACTGGACAAGTGTCATTACCTGTTTAGCAACAAACATAAAATCACAGCATGAATTAGGAGCATTAATTCATATTACAATGTCCCCCAAGCAGAACTTGTTGAAAATGTTAGAAATGTCAAGCATCAGATTTACACAGATTAGTTTTTTGTGCAGTATGTTGAGGTAAATTCATAATCTGACAGCAGTGAGATGCTTCAACAGGACGTCATGACACATGTGCCTGTCTTTCATTCATTAGAAAAGCAAACTCAGACAGTAAAATATCCGGGAGTTGATTGTTAGCACGACTGCTTTCTTAGCAAATGGGTCCAGGTTTAATTCTGACTAAGAATAAAAGCTGAACATATACGGTTTTAATACATGCCGGAAATCGTGCACTTGAAGAAGACAGCTTGTTTCCTAATTCTGCTGAACGTCTTCAAAAATTTGATGTACTTTTTATAGCTTTTGCGAGCTTAGCCCTCTCTTGGACATACAGTAGCTACTAAAATCACATGCTAAGAGTAATAGGTTGTCACGCATTTCAAAAACTGCTCTAACTGTTTGTAGACTTGTACGTACCCTGTGCTAGGATGGAATTTGATCCAGGTAGACCCTGTTTGCTGCTTGGCATAGATTCTGCCCCCCCGACCTTGCTCATTATTATTATTATTATTGCTGTTGTTTTGTTGTTACAAATAATAGTAATAACAATAATAACAATAACAATAGTATAATAAATCATAGTAGCTATAAATTTTAACATAATGCCTTATTATTGTACAAGACACTATTGCCAATGGCCTATAAGAATAAAATACACAAGTACTGTATAGAAAGAGGTCTTACTACTTTGTGTTATTAGATTGCGTTTCTTCAAGATGGAGAGAATATCGGTCTTCAATGTTGAAAAACACTGTTAAATTTTTTAACCTCTAATGGCCAGAAAACAAATGTAACGTAAAATTTGGCAGGAAATTAATCGCATTAAAGTTTTCAAAAGATTAATAAGTCTGTTTGTTCTTACACAATGTGGGTCTGCTAAGATACAATGGACTAAGTAATATTTTTTCTTGTAAATTAAAAATGATTTTATTAAAACATAAATCATGTTGACTGTTCAAATCATAACCTCAACACTGGGACCAATTAAAATGTTTTAATTATTGCCTTACTGCATGCAACAATAAACATTGATTTACAAACCTTACTAATTCTACTGAGATACATTAACATCACTTCAATTTCATATTTCTCTGCTTGCTTTCAAGAAAGCAATGCCCCCTACATGATTTGGTAAGTAATGCTGTAAACATTCATTTTAAATGTGAAATAATATTTATATTCTGGACAAAATGGGGTATTTTCATAATTTCTTGGCAGTAAAATAAATGAAGATGTAGTGATTGATTATAGTACAGAGTTTTACTATATAACCGTTTTATTCCAAAATGTATGTCCGCATTTGTAAATATGATGTTAGGCTAACAAGAATCTTCCTCCCAGGAATTAAACAGAAAGAATGAGTCTCCCAAAAAATGTAATGCCAGACCTTAGCATTACACCTGCATGGTGTAGATATCAGGATTAGCATAGACAGCACACACAATTCAGACTCTCTTCCCTTAAATGATAATCCATATTGTAATTCCAGTTCCAGTTAGATAACAGTTCTTTCATATGTTTCAGGGCAAGCAGATTTTTTAGATAAGTATAGATAAACTGAATGTAATTACATATGAATGTACGAATGTTACCATAGATCTAATTTAACATCAAGCCAAGATCATTTCTTAACAGTGATCACTTAATAAGATTGCATAGGGTTAGGTGAACAAACACTGGCATTAGAAAAAGATTATTAGTAACAAAAATGCATGGTTGAGTGCGGGTTTTCATAGATAACCTAATTATTTTATTTCTTTTTTTGATAGAAACTGTTATTAAATTGAATAAGTTGTTTGCTGTTTTTTGGCATTAATTTTGTATGCATGAATACTGCTCCCTATAATGTTGCCATCATCCCCATAATTTCCAGCCTTGAAACTGAGGTTTGTGTTATTCCTGTTGTGTTTCATTGGGTATTCGAACCCATAATCTGACAATTTGTTCAGGTAAACTAGTTACTGTAACGTCCTCTTGCTAAGTGAATAGATCTTTGAGATGTCCTTGCATTCTGTTCGGCATACAAGCAGGATTTTCTTGAGTAACATACAACGATTGTGATCAAAGGAAAAACATGAAGTACCTTATTAACCCAAGTATTTTTTAAGGAGAACACTTGTTTTGCGAGTCTAGTGGCAGGAAACAAACAGCCAGCCGTCCTCTGAGCACCACAAAAATGCCGTTGCTGGAATGTTCTCAGTAGATGAACGGGTGCCAATTTAAGTGCGCGTTTCTAAGTACTTTAGGGTCATTTTCTGAACATGTCTCAAGTCTATTCATCCTGTTAGAAGGCTGGGGAAATGCAGTGTGAAATATTAACTTCCTGAGCAGTAATCTCTATTCCATTACGTAGAATTGCAGGGAGAAAACAATCCTCTTTTCCACAGGGACGCAAGTGACTTGCTGACAGAGACCGATGTGCCGGACAATAGGACAAACTCATACAGTAAGTCCTCCACTGGCTTTGATTGATAAATCTGCTTGAAACTGTTTTATGGTGCAGACAATTACGCTTTTGTCACTGGCTTCTAATTAAAGAAATTTGATTGTTATGAAGGATGTGACGTGCTAATCTACTTGATACATGTATATAATACAAGTTTAATTTATGAGATCTTTACTTCGCGCCCATAGATTCTGGGATAGACTCTGGACCCCCTGTGACCCGGAATAAGACAAATGGGGACAGAAAATGCATAAATGGATCTTTACTGTTGATAATTTTGCGTGCATCATAATCAGATTTGCCATAATATTTTTTTTTTTGTATTTTTTCATGAAAAAAAATCTCAAGAGGTGTCATATCTACACTGGCTGATGTTTGCGAAAGCGTACTGTAATTGTTTTTGGTACTCAGCTGGAGCAAAGACCGTGATACAGAAGGACTCCAGAAATTCAAACTCCTGCTTTTCAGCATTTGAGGTGGCTTCTGTTTCAGATCTGGCAGAAATGGGAGGGGGGTTGCCAGACTCCTGCTGAATTTGATAAGGCCCATTTTCGGCCCGTGCCACGTTTACTTCATATCATTCCGGCCATGTGACCTAAAGGGCTGAATGACTCTGAGCGATGGTTTGTTATCCAGTCATTGGTACATTAAGCTAATACTTTTAAACTTACCGGCATAAGTGACCTGAAACAACAATAGTCAAAAAAAATTATCCTCTATAAGATGACATCATATTTTATTTAATAAACAAACAATTTATTTGCAGTTATTTAACTAAGATCTCCAGACTTCTTGATTTAGTGTGTATACCAGTAGTACACAGCAGGCTAGCCACTCAGAGTAACTCCTTACATTACAAAGCATTGTATTGTTATTTTAGCTCCTTCCAGTACAAATGGATGTAACTGAGAAAGGCTAGTACCAGGGGCATACCTAGAAATTATGGGCCATCTAACAAAATGTTACCCAATCCCCCCCCCCACCCATTTTTATGTTTAATTTTTTCCAGTCCTGGGCGCCCTGAATCTGCCAGGGTACCTATGCCCCTCTGACGGCTCTGGCTTTGCGCTGCCAGTTCTAAGACCACAAAGTGCCACAGGATGGTTCGTGTGAAAAAGCCGCCAAAGATCAATCCACCTTTATCTTGCCAGCAAAAGAAAAGCAAAAACAAACTACACCTGAGTGTGAAAACAATTGATGGTCTTAAAACTAAATATGAAATTTCACATTAATTAAATATTACTTGATGGTACGCAAATATAGTATACTATAGTAATACAGTATTAATACATGTATTAATTAAGCACAAACTAAGTGTTATATACTGATGTCATGTTAATTCATCATTAATGAATCATGAAGCATGTTTTATCTCAAGCAGTTACTATGTTTGTTACTATATCTGTTAATTCTGTAAACCTTGCAGAACTACTGAAGGAAGTATCAAAGGAACTACTGAAGGAACAAGTAATGAATGATACAAGCATACTGATGTCGTGTTTGTTCATTGTTAATTAATTGTGATTCATCTTTTACCTCAAGTAGCGACTATATTTGTTCAGGATTTGTTCATGATTGTTCATGTAGTAACTGAGTTATTGCTAAGTATGTGTGTCTAGTCAAGTCAAGCGTTGCCAATATAATTTTCTACGGATAATCGTGGTGGGACAGACCCCTTGTCTCGAGTCTGTGTGTAGGGTTAGCCTCTGTAGTCAAGATGTCTTCTGAGTCATAGACAAGGCAGAGTCCTTTTGAGGAACAGATGCTCATACGTAGGGTGGCAACAGTAAAATTTATCGACCGGGAGGAGGCACTATAAATACTACAGGCAAAAGAGGCAGGTTCTTAGACACCCCAGCCAACCCCCCTTGCATCAGCCTGTTATGTCTACAGTCAAGTGTATTGCCAGGCGTGTGGGAACAGGAACGTGTCTGAATGCGGTCAGTTTTATTTGGCTGGGGAGAGGAGAGTGGGGGTTGTGTCTCTCGTGAGGGAGCCATCATAATATTTAATAGATTCTTGCAAAAAACTAGACTACTGAAGTCTAGCTGGCTTCCGAAGCATTCTTCCCTTGTTAGGAAGGGCTACTCAGCTAGTCCATGACAATCATTTATATCGCGTTTATGCCAGAAAGAATAGCATCTGTCTGTATTGCTTTATGGGATCTCCTTTCTTTGGTTTTATATTCCATACATATTTTGTCTCTTAAGATTAGATGTGTGCAGTAGTGGTATACCAATTATAAAGATTTTCAAAATACTTCTGCATTGAATTTTTAATAATGATAATTGTCGGAGGACCGACAGCAGGAGCACAGGGTGAACTGGAGAAGCCAGCTGTTCCGGATAACGAGTGGGATAATGAGAGAAGGCGATACACCTGCTTCCCTTCCATTTAGAAATGTAGAATGACAGGTGTATGTAAAATATGCCCATCCAGATTTGCTGACTTAAGTTCTTCCATTCTGCATTTAACTGTAATGTAAGGAAACAGATGCTGAGAGCATAAAATGCATTACCATTATCACCATTGTATCAACGGTCATCATTTATATGGAATTCAGTTTAAAGACCACTGGTTTATATTAAAAATTCTTTATAATAATTACATTATTTCAATATTATTCAAAGTATTACATAATCAGAGGGCTCAGAGGGTGTCCCTATTGCCTCACATGTGGTGGAGCCGTGAAGGAGAGGAAAGTTAGGACGATTCCAAGGGCCACTGAGTGACGGGGCCCGAAAACTTTGGAATATAATTGGATTGGTCCAGGTTGGGGGCCCAATATGATATGCTGTCATGGGGCTCAAAATCTCAAGCGGCACCCCTCCTGGCTCCTCCAGGGTTGAGGATTTAAATCTATCCTATTCTCTGTAGAGTTCTGCATGAAGGTTTTCCTGCTACAGTCAAAGACATGCAGTTAGAGTAACTGGCATTGTTGTAAGGTGTGTGTGTGTGTGTGTAAACCTCATAACGGATTGGCATCGTCTCCAAGGTCAAAGCCAATCCCCATCGGTGAGTCAGGTTTCCGTGCCAGTGTGTGTAGGGTAGCAAACTGAAGGCTGTACCCGCAATGTTAAAGTTAAAGTTTTCTCTACCACTGCCTCCAGTGGGTCCAGTGGGTGCTGTGATGGAGCTGGGCTTCCTGGTGAGTTTGCACTCCAGTGGGTCCAGTGGGTGCTGTGATGGAGCTGGGCTTCCTGGTGAGTTTGCACAAGCATTCGGCGTTGCCTGAATCGATGCCCCTTCTCCAGCCGGCCACAGCATAGAAATGCACACTGACCACTACAGACTGAGAGAACATACTCAGCAGGTTGCTACACATAAAAAGACGTGAGCTCCCTCAGGAAGTAGAGTCTGCTCTGACTTTTCTTGTTCAGTGCTGAAGTGTTGCCCGCCCACTCTGGTATTCAGCTGGACACCCAGGTTACATGTAGCACTACAGCATCCCCAGTATGATGACCAGTCTCAGGGGTGCCTTGTTGCACTGGAAGTTCACCACCTACTCCTTTGTCTTGTTGATGCTGAGCTGTGAAATGTTCTCCTTGCACACATTCTGACTCCATTGTTGATGTATCCTTCAACGGGCGAGATGTCTGAGGACGTCTGTGTATCTTCATTGCTGCAAAGGGAATGTGATAAAAGAAATTACTTATTTATTTCATTGATGTTCTAGCACTAAAGAAACAATACAAGTTAAAACCTCATTTAATGATTTGTCATTTGCAACCCATTAACCATTTCTTTCTTTCTTTATTTGTTATTTTCCCTACATTCATTTTTATTACCATTTTTATTGTCTTTGGCATATAAATTTTGCTAGCATATGCCTCCTTGAAAAGACCTTAACAGAGGTTAAACTGTGTATGAAAAGATTAGTTTTCTTCATGTGAATTGTCGTATTTCCTAACCAGTCTACAAGCAATTCTGGGATCCAAAATCGATCTTCAACACAACTGGTTACTCTTCTCTAATCCTCCTCACCAGTTTTTGAACTCATCAGTAACTTGCATTTCCAGTGAAATCATTTTAATACTCATTCCATTCATCAGTTCACTGTGACATTTTGTATGGTTGTCTCCACACAGAGCATTTCCACTGTGACTTTGTCTGCTTGTCTTGCATGTTCATCTTCCTGATTTCTCAATTCAGTCTTTAGACTATGATTCTGGTATTTCTCTGCCCCGAAATGTTGCACTAACAACTGAGTTCTAGATTAGGATTTGGCTTATGTTATTAAATGATGGCCCTACATACAGTATCAACTTACATGCTCTTTGTATGAACTACAAACCAACATTTCAAAATGTGATCATTTACTACAAAGGTTTATGTTCATATTTTGTTTTGCGACTATATTAATTCAGCAACATATTTATGATAGCATTTAGGGTGCCCCTGCCCTGTATTCATCATGACCCTGCTGTGGATGAGAAGGTGTAGAATGTGTATGTATGGATATGTTTGTGAACAATTTGTGTACCATCCATCCATCCATTTTCTGCTGCTCATCTGGGTCTGGGTCACAGAGGAAGCAGTCTGAGCAAGGATGCCCAGATGTGTAAGCGGACCCGTTGGGAGTGTCGAGTATTAACACGCCCAAAGGCTGAGTCTAGACACTCTATGAAGGAGATTCATTTCCAATGTCATTCTTTCGGTCACTATCCAAAGCTTGTGACTATAGGTGAGGGTAGGTATGTAGATTGACCAGTAAATCGATAACTTCACTTTCCGGCTCAGCTCTTCACCACAACAGACCGGTGCAATCTCTGCTCAGTACCAGTTGATAAAGGTTCAAACCATGAAATGAAATTAGTTTTCCCTCTGCACATACAGCAGTTGCCAGCATTCACCATGTCATACATGCTAGTCATACACTGATTTAAGAGCTCTTGGCTCTTTCGGCCTCTGAGGTCAGGTGTGACAAACTGTAACAAGCAAACATGAGCACAAGCTGTATGTCATTAACACGTTCACAGTTACACTCTGACAAATTGAATAAGTGCTTTTGATGTTTTCAATATGTTCAATTAGTCAATGAATAAATCATGAATCGCACTTGACTGCAGAACATAAATAAAAACTGAAGTGTCATTTCATATGTGAAGGAAAAGCCACACACAGAATAACAAGTGTCCCACGTCTCTCCACAGCTGGGAAAACTGGGGCAGTCTTGCTGGTACTGGTACTGGTAGGTCCTGCACCACTCCTACTTTCAATTTACAGGCACCAGATACTGGCACTTGGGACCCATTGGATCTCCCCATACACTCAGATGAGGGATCACCAGAGTTCCAGAGTATGACCTGGGGGCTGGACTTCAGGTCATATGCCTCCTGATGGTGCTGCCTGAGTCCATCACCTGATTGGCTTTTCTTGGACCTTGACACAGGTTCTTGGGGTCATGTGTACCCCCTCTCTGTCAAGGGTGCATCTCACCAGCTTATCATTATAACCTAGATGCACAGGCATCTCTTCCACACTTGCTGTTTATGGGTGACTTTGTTTCAACTCTTCTGTCCAGTCTGTCCCATATAAATTCTACGACATTAAGGTCGGGATGTTGTGTATAGACCATGTCATCAGTTTAAGTTGATACTTCAATTTTTTGCTAGATAGTTCCTACACAATTTTCAGGTATACTTTGGGTCATTAACTCTCTGAACAATGAAGGACTGCCCATTCAGCTGTAGTGCTGATAGAATGGCATACCTTTGAAGTACACAGCCGTTCAGGTAGAGATTTTCATGGAGTTGGTAATTTGGTGAATCTGATTCCCACTCTTGAGCCATGAGGAGGCTTTGCTATGGTCTTTGCTGCAGATATTGAATGAAGGAGCTGGTAATGTGTACAAGGTCAGAATGCATTACACTTGAAGCTGAGTAACCTGCTGAGTGTGGTCACAATTGTCCATGTGGATGAGTCTGTTGAAACCTCTCGTGATGTAAGCAAGAAGGATAGGTAGCTGGGAAATGAAAGATCATCCATCCCAAACTGCTGTACTGTATTGATCTTCCAATCATATGGATAAAATATGTACATTTATAGCACTTAAAAAGCAGAAGAGTCAAAGGAGATATGTAAGAAATATATATTATACTGTATATTCACTGATTCATTTTGTGCGCACTGTAATTAATAATAACAATAATAAAAAAAGGCTCAGTCGTTTTCAGATTGGGCTTTTACCGGGTATATCTTCATGGTATCCACAGCTTTTCCCTAGAGTCATAATTACATTCAAAGTATAATGACCTCTGGTGAATGATATTATCCAGCTACCACCATTTAAAGCTCAATAAACCCTGTGAGATTTTGAGAGATCAGAGGAAGAGCACAGGGTGGCATGTCAACAGCAAGTAACGCGGAAGAACTAATTATCCATTTCCCACCAGAGACAGATAAACGTGAAAAACAATGGACAGGAAGAGGCCATGATGCCCTAGCTGCAAGATCAAGCAAATGACAATTATATGTCAAGCATGGATGAGATTATACATAAAGCATTACATGACCAAACTGTTACAGGGCTCCATCCCACTTATTCATTTCCTGTGCTGTGCATTTTATTTCTTATCTGTAGAGAATAAAGCAGAATACTTTACATTTTCATATGTTGATCCTTCGTTGTTTATATTTAATTGAAAATTAGTTACATTTTCATTTGTTCATATTTTTGCTGAGAATTAAATATCAAGAAAGGGTCAGTGTCACACTGCCGGACAGCAACCTCTCCTACTCAATAAGGATCAATTAAACATCTGATAATGACCAATGAGACACAGCTGGAGGCTCACCCATCTCTCCAGTCCATATCCAAGGAGACAGAAAGGCCACATTTAAACTGATAAACTTTGCCTCCTGGATACTGGTCAGGTTAACTAAGGGATCCAAGAGGAGGCTTGGGCCAGGATCAGGCCCCACACATCTCCTCGCAGAACCCCAGACCACCCAACATCAGTATCTGGCCTGGCGGACCTTAACCTCCCGAAGTCCCGACCACCCAGAACTAGGCCCAGCCTGAAGCGTAACCATTAATTATTTGATCCACGAGTTTCACATCCTTAGAATTTAGGAACACAAATGTGGTCCCGCAAATCCCTGCCCCATGTCAAAATACAGGCAAATAATTATTTCTTAAGCAATTTAGATTTTAGTACATTTAGGTAAGGCATCACGTTCAATAGAGTAGGGTTGCTATCTTTGGCCTGCTGGCTGGTGTGAGATTTTCAATTCCAGAAGTCTGCACACGCATTTACATGTATGTAACAGTTTTATTACCTTGTAACTGATCTGCATGGTTTGCAAACTACCCCAATGCTAGAGATGCAGCTAATGTTAGGTTTATAATGAAATATAATGGAATAATATAGATTTGCTGTAAGATTTCTTGCGTGAGCGTGCGAGTAAGAAAGCGCGAGTGTCACGCCAGATGCGTGAGAGTTGGCAACCCAGGTAGAGCCTCTGCTGTGATTTAAACCAACAACCTTCTCAGCGCAAGTCTGTAACTGTCATGCCACACTGCTTTTCAGGGAATATAATGCTTGTGGATGTCAACTTATTGTGTCTAAAGCTCAGAAAAAGTTAAAACAACTTAGAGTGCAGTAGAAATGATTGAACGTAGGTAAAAATAAAGCATGAGATATCTTGACAGCTGAAGACCGAAATTCACAAATGTTAAAACTATTCCAGCAATATGTCTACTTATTGTGAATCTGCCTTATTTCCTAAACTTCTACTGCTTTCAAATTAGCAAACTTTAGAAGTAATCGGGAAGGTATTTGAAAATTATGCATATTCATATTAATATGTTTATAAGCTTTAATTGCTAAATATGCATTCTAAGTTCTAACATTTAGTATAGTGATGCTGAAATACAAAACAAAGGTCAAAAACATAGAGATTTTTAATGATGTCAAATACAAGGAGAACCTTTAGCAAAGGGAGAGGTCTGATTGGTCCTGAAATGCTGAAAAGGAAGGGCATGGGAATAGATCCCATACATTACAGTGTAAGCAACCGAAGAACAATCAATCAAAGGAACTAACCAAATTATTCTATTGTTAAATGGCCAACAGACTGTAAGAAATTGGAATATATTCCAGTACAAATAAAGGAAAGAGAGTGTGAAACTATAATAGAAATTCTCTTTTATCAGATGCTGAAAAGATAATGGTGAAAACCATTCAGAATAGATTAAAGGCCAATATAGAAAGCTACATATAAGCTGGATTCAGGAGAGACTAAAGAACAAGAGACTGGCATGTGATGGATAATTAATAAAATAAGAAAACAAAGATTATGACCTCGAGAACAGCTTACTGCTGATGTTTAAGATTGCGGCTGTTTTAGACTGCTTTTGGCTCCTAGGAGCAAATGAAGAACAGCAAATATTTCAGCTGGACTAAATAAGGTGGTGCACATTTGCTTTGTGGAATTTGTTATATGATGTTTTCTTTCTTAAGTTGGTAAGGAAAAAGATCAAATAAGTCTATTTTTTTATCAAGTTTTTTTTGCTTTTAATTAAACTGTAATCCAGTCTAAGATGCTTCATTTTCATATTCATTTGTTTGTTTTTTTATTTAGTCATAAACGTGTGGCTCTGCAGATTAGGATGCTTTGCCTCCGGTTGTATGGTTGCCAGTTGAAATCCCGTCGCCAGCAGAGTGATGTCACCATGGACCTCCTGAGCAAGGCCTCTAACCCCATTGTTCTAGGCATTGTCTGACTCTGCCTTTTCAACCTTACGTTTCTTTGGATAAAGGTGTCTGCTATATAACTACCATGCATAAGAAAGTGAGCCTGCTTGTTGTGGAATCGGTGGTTTGCAGTGTCTCTGATTGACCTTGAGTTAAAGAATTCTTGTCTGTTTCCTGCATATGACTTGGACTTAGTTTGCAGCTTTTTCTCACTCGTTTTTAAATTCTTCTTGTGTTTTGACCTGGATTCCTTGATTATGTTTTGGTGCTTGTCATTCCTGTAGCCAATACTTGTGTTCTGCTCTTGGATTTCAAAACTCGTTTGTCATGAATACCAAATCAAGCTAGTCTGCCTCTAAAATTGTTTTTATTATTCAGGAGTATTTCGCTAAATAAGAAAAACTTGTGAAATTGTTCTAGTAACAATGATGAAATATTTATAGTCGGATAGGTCTCTTTATGAATGAGGCTATATTTTAGGTTACCAAATCACTCTCTTGACCTTATGTCCAGAACACTTGTTTATCTGACATGCTTAAAGTTGTTGGACAGAAGTAGACTGTTACTGGTGAGTTTAAATCTTTGCATGCTGCTCTTCACAGAGTGCTTTGGGGCAGAGGGAGAGACTCCGATCTGACTTGAAGTGTGTTAGAGGCATAATAAACAACTTAAAAAATGTAATAAATAATCCAAGGAAAAAGACACATTGTACCCTGACAGAACATTAAAGTTTCATGTCCTCCTCTGCTGGAAACATAGCCGGAAGAAAATGAGCAACCTGCACAGAATTCCAATCTTTGAAACTTTCTCACTGTCGATTGTACTCTAGTAAATAATAGACTTGATTGATTTTGGTGAAGTTGCCTTAATTACTATGTATGGCATGACTTACCATATAGGCATTTACACACTTGTGAGATGTTATGTTTTATTCACTGGCATTGCATGAGGTAGCACATTCTTGTTTAATATAGTTTATTTACTACTTAAAATACTTTATATACTGTACCTCTTCACTTAAATTTGTGTCTATTGCCATTGGTAGAATTCTGACTGAATCGCTACCCGCAGTAAAGGTAGTACTTCATAAGCATGCATTCATGTGGTGAATATATAATGTATGTTATTTCATATTAAAGTGATCATACAGTATAATCACTGAAATGGATATCACCCTGTGACTAGAATACAAATTACTAACATCTTCTGACAGATTTTTTTAAGGTAAATCTTTTTACTGTTTTTTTACTTGTATTTTGATTTTGTATTTTGTATTTAAATGAGACAAGAACCCAATCATCGTCCAATGGACTTTTCAGTACAGGGTCACGGCAAGCCAGTAACTTATCCCAGGAGATATAGGGCACAAAACTCCATGCCATCCTATTGCAGAGCATGCACACACACTGGGAAATTTACAGTAGAGATGCCAGTTCACTTAAGTTCTTCTGTTTTTTTGGATTGCTGTAAGAAAACTGCACACCAGAGAGACATTAAATCCACATACAGAGAGATGCGTCATGATTCCTACTTCTACTGGGCCTAATGAGAAAGATTAATAATAAAAATTGTCTTTGTTCGTTCATTTTATAAAGAGCCTTTAAAAGCCTTTTAATAGTTTTATTAACGTTGACCAAAAAAAGTGCAATGAGCTACACATGCACCAGGAAATCACATTCAGAGCCACAATTTTTAAGATGAATCTCTTTTTAATTATGATTTTGAATGCAGTGTAAAACACAAACGAAATCAAAAACAAAACAAATATATACAAACAGCATTGGCAGCTCTATGGAAACACAAATTTAGCTGACTATTGCACAAAAAAGTGGACAAAGGCACTTAATTTGCACCTCTGTCAAATACAAGATAATACAAAAATCATTTCTCTCATCCTAACTCATTCTAAACATATTCAGCATCAGAACTACATTCATGGAATATATAATCACTTTTCAGCAAGATAGCATTTTAACAAGAATACAATGGAAAATAAATATTTGCAACAGCTGATTATTTGCACATCCTTTTGGCTGGTTCATCCCTGGAATCTCTCATAAGAAATCTAGTCAGCTTGGTGGTGATCCACAAACATCAACAAGACAATATGTCACCCTCCAAGGTTGTTATATTTTATGTCAGAGTTAAATTTCATATGTGACGTATATTGAATGGTAACAGATGTTATCACAGACAGAGCATTCAAATCACTTGAGTGTGAAACATATCCTCCCGAGACCCAAGGAAAAAAGTGTCCTTCAGTTTTAGGTTAATTGTGATTTTCTATGTCTTTGGAGGAAATAAGACATCTTTTTTTCAAATTTATTTTTATTTTTAATTTCACAGCATGTCCCCTTTAGTGTACAACAGGAATACATATGTTTCTTACATCAGTGGAAAGATAGATGCAAAAACAAAATGTCCACTGCAGTGGACATAAATGAATGGGTGGGGTCTCAGGAGGTTATCCATCCAAATTCAAGTGTCCATAATCATTGGTGATTGCAAAATAGTATTTTAGATTCTTTTCCAGACAATCTCTGCTGTTTGTGAAGTGTACAAAACATTTAGCAGGGTTTAAATATTAACAGAGCCTGGAGGAGTGCAGCTCCAGCTCCTTATGTCCAAATCGCTCCTTGTCGGAGTGCAGCCTTCAGTGTGAATTTTTTCTTCTTAATGTCTCAAAATCTAGTAAAAGATTCAAAGTGAATGCTTTAGTAAAGTTTAAGGTTTGCGTTTTGGTTTTTCATCAACTTTAATGTTAACTTTCGTTTCTGGAGTGGCTGAGATATTCCTGGATGAAATCTCTTGCCTGTATTTTTGTATTTTGACTTATTTTGTTTACCATATTTCACTAGACCTTCACTCACTAGTTAGACTCTGCTAGAGGTAAGACTTGTGTAAGGAGCAATCCGGGAATAACCACATATTCTACATATGGGGAAATTACAAGTGAATAAGCAATAATATTACTTGTAATAATAAGCCATTTTTATGCATATTTAAGTTTAATTTACATGATTGGTAAATGAAATTCAAGTACTATTTAACTAAGTGATATGTACAATACCCATATCAAACAATAATTACTTTTTGAACATGTTTTGGTTTATTTTGTATTACTTCAAAGTGTAATACAACATGCCAACAAATGAATACATCTCTAAACCCTCCCCCACGCAATAAACCTGACAGGTCTCCCCTACCTCTCACTATGAACCGTCTAATTGATATTTAACTCCTGCATATACATAAATACATAAAATAAATAGATGAAGATCAGACAATCCGTTATCAGTCATTTACCTTTAGGGGGAAAATGTAACTACATTTCTGACATTTTAAGCTGATTGATTTATTTCAGTGGTATTTACAGCAGTGTCTGAGCCGTCATCCAGATGCGATTCAGTCAGACATGTCCATTTTAATCATTAATTTTTATAAACAATTTAAGTGTAAGTGGGGATTTCATGTAATCCCTGCAGCAGCTGGGTTCTCTATAATATGATACTTGTGCTGATGCCTTCTCCTCATCAAAAGGAGTGTTCAAAGGCATGTTCATTCTGGCCAGAGGGACAGCAGCCCGTAGGAGGGGATGCAGGTTTTATGTGCTATGAGACTTTAGCTTGTTTTCGAGCTGGGTATCAGGTATCTATGTGAAACCACAAAGGTACTCAGGCACTGTGAAAATATTGTCTTTTATTTAGAAATCTGTAACAGGACAAGTACTGTGCTAGAACATTTGCATCTGTTTTTTCATAAGTTATATGCAAAGGAAGTGACACAGCTTAAACTTATGAGCTATCTTCTGCCTCATTCAGTCTGGCTATAAGGCCCGTCTGGATTTCTGTCTGTCTACTGAGAAGTTGGTATGCTGGTCTACAACAGTTCCTCATAGCTTGTACTCCTGCCGTTTCAGGTGTGTTGTTCCAGTAAACTCAGCTATTTGCTTCAGTCTACCCCTTGGTGAAATCAGCAAAGTTGCAATCGGCAACAACTTTGGTTTAGAGTTGGTGCCCATCTGACCCTGTCCTTTGTGTCTTTTCTGCTTTTGGCAAGCAGGTGTTGTTGCTCATCCTGCTTCCTCCCTCTCTGTCTTTTAGCCATTGAGACCCCAGTGTGTTTCCCTGCTTCCCAGGCTACTGTGAAACTCAATGGGTTGAGTAAGTAGCTCAGAGGCTGAACCCCTCCAGTGATGAATTCAAAGCTGGCCAGATGTCAGCCTCACCTATTATTTTATATTTTTTGGTGTTACTGTTTTTCTTTGCACTTATTTAATTTTGTTCTGCTTATACGGTTGTGAATGGTTTCCTAGATGCTGTGTTTAACTGTAATTTTCCGCCTGTTTCTTGTTGTCCTCTGCCTGTACTGATTGGTTGATTTTGTTATGGTTCACACCTGCCCCTCGTTAGCCCTTGTTATCTGTGTTGATTTAAATGCCTGCCCTTACTCTGGTTGTAAGTCAGTCGTTGTAGTTGATTGTAAATTTAAGCTTGTTGTTCTGTAGTTTGTAGTAGCTATGGATGTTTGTAGTTGTTACTTGTTTGTTTTCAAGTTTTACTCCTAGTTATGCTCTGTTCCCTAGTGGGTTACTTTGTGGTTCTTTTAATTGGTTCTGATATGTTCCTGTTTTGTTCCTGACCCCTTGTGGTTCCTTTTTTCCTAAATCCTTTTGTTGGAGCCTCTTCATGGATTGTCCTTCTCTAAGCCATGCCCTCCTAACAGAGACTGATGAAGACAGACCTTGGCATTACACAGACATTTGCGCCAGTGTCAATTTTGAGGTCTAATAGCTTGCCTGATATGGGGAGAGAGACTCTCCATGCATCGTCTCCATCTTTGCAGTCATACTGATAGGTTTAATCAGATTCTGCAACCATTTTTGCCCTCTTTTCCAGCCTTTTCCGACAAACAAAAAGGAAGTGACCCTTTTTCTTACAATAAATGCAGACGTTGCCTTTAGATTCCCTGGAGATTTTCTTTCTTCGTGTTTTAAGCCATAACGGTCACATTTATTAACACAAAATAAATTGTGCTGAGCTGCTCCAGTTGTCCACGGCCACTGTAAAAGTTCTGTGTGCGCACTGCATCTGCCACCATGTGCTGCATTTACTGTTTAAACTTCATATTTTTGCTGATTTAATTTACTGCAGGAATGAAGCAGTTTGTATATTTCTGAACAAATGACTCGAACACAGTGACAGTTTCATTGACTTCTGTCACCCATGTTACGACTGCAGGGTCCAGTTATTCTTATCTTATTATTAGTTTCTCTACTTTCATTTTTTTTTTGTTTAATGGTGCCGGCAAATGACTTAAAATCAGCCAGCAACTCTTTCCACTTCTCCAGTTTAAAAGAAAACTTTGGAAACCTGGCAGCCTTCCTTAAGGATTCAGCGCATTATACAACTTGCTAATGTCAATTTCACTCACAGCAGTACTCATAGCAGCTGTTGCAGGTCTGTATAATTACTGGTCGTCAATAAACAATTAGTGTACTTCTGACATCATGTGGAAATATACATTTTTATTTAGTAATCCGTAGCAGGACAAGTACTCAGTAGTGCGCTAGAACATTTGTGTCTCTTTTTTTGTTAAGGCATATGCAATGGAAGTGATACAACCAAAATTTATAATAAAATAATGACCTTATGCAAATATTGTGACAGGTACCACTCTACAAAATGGCTCGCTTTTGCAACTTAAAAACGGCAGTAACTTCAATTCAAAGCTGTTATAACTTCATAATTGTCTACTAATGATTTACAAAGTGTTGCAACTGAAATCATAGCCTGATTATAAACCAGTAATGAAAATGATTACTTTCTTATCACATTCTAATACTCTTGTTTGTATATTAAGACATTTAACTGTTTCTATCAAGATGTTAGGTTTAGAAAAAAAAACATTTAGTTTAGCAGAATTATATCTTCCCAACAGAGAGATTAAAGTGACATTTCCATTTTCACATTTCGGTTTGTGTTAATACTCCCTCATTTACGTGCTCAAACTGTAGTGTCAGGAAAAGTAGATGCTCATTTGGATAACAGCTGCAGGTCTTAAGAATGGTCCTCATCCACCAGTAAGAAACACTTAATCCTAGATTTGTTGGCTCTTCAGCCGGGTTCCACTAAAAGCTTAAAGAAAATCTCATACTGTTATCGGAGTATTCTGAGTAAATTTATCACAACGTATCAGCAGAATGGGTTGCACTTGTCAAATCCAATATTAAATTGCTTTTTTAAGTGATTGGTGGTCTGATTGACATAAGCTGGACAGACTAAGTATTCATTGCTTACAGAAGCCTTAGGTCTTTGGCACAGTGTCATTAGGGTCTACTCCCAGATGGACATGTCTGAAGCACTTCGCGAGAAAGGCGTACATTTCCTGCAGAAAAAAGAATAATAATAAATTTTACAAGAGTCAGCAATAAGCAGGGTTCGAGTACAATGTCCTAGTAGGGGAATCTCAGTAGATTAAATCCAAATGAAAGATATGTTCTGATATCCATGTGACCCAGATTTGGTGCTGTAAAGCTTTGTGTGCTTGGACCCCTAAATAAATACCTCAGCCTCTGAAATTGTCAGTTTTAAACTCTTATTTTTATAACAGGCAGTAAATCAATTGGCTTGTTTGTGGTCCATCTCCTGAATCTGCAGGGAGTGCTGGATTTGCATTGTTACATCTGTTGTGGATACCCTCCATGGCCAGTAACCTAACCTGGAACTACTGCCAGTTAATGAGGTCTGCTGGTAATATGAACCGCCGGGCGGTGGAGCTTAAGGCTCAGTTCTGTTGTTCTCTTGTGTCAAGTGCTAAGCTTTATTCGGTTCAATTCCCAGTCCGCTGCTTCCCTGGCTTTTTCTGTCCTTGAACTTGCTTCCATTCAGTGCCCTAATGGTCCTGATCCCTTCCTGTTTCAACTCTGACTCTATCCCAGTTCTAGCCTGCTGGTAATTTCCTGATAGCTGATGCCTGACAATTCATCCAAGTTCCCCTTTTCTGATTCCATCCTGTATCATCACGCCTGGTTCCTCCAGCCCTGGACTTATATCCGTGTCTGAGCAATATTCTGTGATGTGCCAGTGCACAGAGTTTTACCTTCAGCCATTCTAAGTATTTCATTTACATTGTATCCCATGGTTGTTAGGCGCTACCTGTTAGTTGCTGATATAAATATACAGCCAGTTAGCCTGGTCATATGCAGAATAGGGAAACAATTCTGGATAAAGTAATTCACTTGTTTCTGGTTTTGGTTCCATTGTTAAGCTATGGTCATACGTAGCCCTGCAAAATGACTATGTTTAGTAACTATTCGAAAATCAGGTATCCATAAGCCGACGTGTAAATCTCCATAACTGTCCTTTTCGTTCCTTTCGAAGCAAGAACAATATTCATCCATGCTACTTCCAGCCATTTATTTTGGTCATGACTGCATATGTCAGGCATGACGGCAGAAGGCTGGTCTGCACCCTGGATGGAATATGCTGGTCTGCAACATACCTATACATTTGGTTAAGTTTTAATTTCACAATGATTCATTTTATAATGACTATTGTTTTATTACTCTTGTATTGCAGTGTGTTGTAGTAGGCTGTAGGTTTCTATACTTAATACTGCCTCCTGCAGAAGGGTAGTACTCTCAAAGGATTCATAGAATATTACACGTGCACATTTGGTACTGTAGGAAAGATCTTTTTCCACTTTATGGAATTGTGAAAATGTCTGAATTACAATCATAATTAGAGTTTGCTTGAATGTTCTCCATGGCTGACAGATTTCTAGTCAAAAGTGTATTTTTTCGTATTTTTTTATTAATAAAGGTTCTCGCCTAATTTTTTCTTACCTTTGTTTTTTTTATTCTCGCCGTCTTTTATTTGATATGGAAATATGTTGTCTAGTGCAAAGTCTATATAAAAAAAACAGCAAATCAGAGTATGTTTAGATTTTATTTACAAGCCATAAATGAAGAAGGAAACAGCATATAGACCACATTTTATACTTGTGTAAACCACCTTCACACAATCAGTGAGGGCGGAATCCTGATTCAGCACTTTTACATCACTCCTGTTTTTATTCCAGCTTTGTACGGATTTTGCATGATCGACTGGCGTTGTGCCAGTTTCCTCATGTGGCCCGAAACGTTTTTACTTTCTTGAGCATTTGCTTCCTGCTTCAGCAGTCTGACACCATTACCACTGGATGAAATGGCGAGCTTACTCGAGCAACAGCACAGAAGTGTTTTTCTTTACCATATAAGTAGCTACATAAGTAGCTTATCATTGGCATTAGACATTCCTAATCTCCACAGCCCAGTTGTTGTGTTGTTGTTTGGGTCCCACAGAGGGGAAGCATTTACGACACTGATGATTGCTTTCTGTGCGAGGAATAAAACCTGTAACATGGGATTTTATACCCCCAATAATAATGATTTTATGTGCTAATTATCTGTATCGCATATACTTCATTAATTAGAGTAAAATAATAGCACCTTGTGTTCAGTTGCCTCTGTGTGAAGTACTGAGTGTCCCACCATACTGAGTGTGTGGTTTATGATCTGAATCCTCTTTTACTTTCATTTTCCGGTGTTCTCCGTCCCCAGCTAGTGATTTACATTTGGGTCTTGGTCCTGAACTGTATGTATCTGCTTACACCTACATTTATACCAAAATATGGATTTATATGATACTTATTTAGACTTATATGATTTATATGACGATTGCATCTACCTGTTTTTCAACCATTTGATTGTCTTTGGACCACAGTTCTAGAAATAAACTTGTTGCTATGGTGTTAAACACTTGGCACCGACCAATTCCAAGTATACTGTATACCATGTTCGAGGGCACTCAGTTAATAATGAGGCTGAATCCACCATATGACTAAAATGAATTACCAGTTCTGTGCAGAAACCAGTACAAAAGGTGTCAAAGTGACAGATGGGTTAATTTATTGCTATTTTAACTCTCTTCAGTTAACATAACTCTGAAATTATGTTAATATGAACTAACATGAATTAATATGAATGCATTTAGATGATTTATAGACATGTTTCTGGGAATTGAACAGAATGTATTTGAAACGCCTTGAACAAGGAACAGGTGGAACAAATGAATATGTGATACTGTGATCACCCGCCTCCCCTTCCCCAAATGGACACCCCCCACACATACATGCACACGTACAGTATATGCAAAGTAAGTTTAGGATTGTAAAATGCTTTGGAAAATTCGTGTATTATTTACTAAAATACCTTTCATTTAGTAGTTCCTGGTAGCTTTCACAGGAACAGATAGTCCCCTATGTTGCTTTTTCAACTTTCGGTTCGACAATTTTTTGCAACATTTCGTTGTGGCGCGGCATGGCGCAGCCAGGAAAAAAGGTGACGATCCACTTGTAGTTCCAACACAAACAAAGGTTTATTGAATTAAACAGAACACACTATGGAAAGGCACAAATTAAAGGGACTACGAGGGCTCAAAAACTGAGAGGGAAAAAATAAGAACCAACTAAAGAATCCATAAAATAATCAAACCGGGGAACAGAGCAACACATGGAGCAGGACTGTGAAACAAAAAGAACTCCTAACATGCAGAACCATGAACAATGACAGACTAGAGAACAGCGTGGACACAGACACTTAAACACATACAGGCAAGCAAGACAAACAAGGGACAGGTGTTACTCAATAATCAATTAACCAATCAGAGGCACGGGGCAACAATCAAGCAACAGGGGAAACAAATTAACACGCACAGAAACGAAGGAAGAAAACAGACACCAGAACTAGGCAGCATAACCATTAACTGGGAATGCAACATAAGATAATAAGCATGGAACAGAAATACAAAACAAAACAAAAACAAAATATAAGCATGGATTATTTACTTTGACTATTACATATATCATTCTTTACTCCTCCCCTACAATACTTGGAAACATATGAAACTGTATCATTGTTTTATTTAAAGATCTCAAAAAAAAGTTATTTAAGCTCAAATCACCACTGTACAAAAGCAGCTCTACTTCGATAAGTGGGACACAAATCCTCCACGTAAGTGGCCCTGGTCAATAGTTATATAAATACTTGCAATTACTTTTGGCACAATCCGTTATCGACAATGCACAGGCAATTACTTATTCATACAGGACACTTTGGTGGTATATTGCTTCCGTTATTAAATAAATGATTATCTTTTTTTATGCTATTCATTTTCTTGCAGGCCATTTATCAAGTGGTAGTTTTGGCTTGAACCATTTGTGATATTCATTGTTAATATGCCAGAAGAGAAAGAAAATAAAATGTGGGTATTTCACAGCACTGTACAACACTATTACAATTCATATATAGTACAACTACACAATTAGAACTGTAGACCCTCACTTCAGCATAATACAAATGATAGTTGTGAACCATATAACATATACAGTTCCATAGCATATAGCACTTTGTATTCTAGGTATATGAATGGCCAGATTGCTTGTGCAGTGCTTTTAATCCATTCATCCATCCATCCAGGTGTGGAGGATCGATCACACTATGTGATGGGGGGGGGGCTTGGTAAAATTTGCCGAGTGAGGAAATTTGATGGGGGTGTGGCGGTGGTCCCCCATGAATTTTGCAGTGGGCCCCTGCCGTGATGGATCTGGGGGTAAATGCGCTTATGTCCCCTAAGCTGTATCTAACTGAAAGGCGATGATGACAGTGATGAAAAGCTTAATCTTACCCTCAAGCAAAACTCAGTTTGTGTATCTTAGAATTAGATACAATTACAAGGTATCAATTTGAGAATGATGCGGATGAATTAATAAGAACAGTACAGAGACTGCTGCTTCTTAGATTTATATCTTTTAAAGATATTCAGTTTTGCATAAATCTTAGAACCGAATTTCATCTCAAAGATTGTCATACGTTTAAATAAACAGTTTAATTTGTTTTACATCTCAATCTCTGGTTTACAAACATAAATTCATAATAAATCCAGGAGTCAGCAGTACATTGTCTGTCTATGTCTTTACACAGGTAATGTGTATAATTAGATAATGAGGCAGTGATGTAACAGGATAAGGTGCAAGTACAGAGTGTATGAATAGTGTACTCAGTCTGCATAAAGGACATACTGTATATACGCTGTTTTATTGTTAAAGATTCATAGACCTACGCACACATGTGCAGCGTGTGTTAGTATATAACACTATATATACACACAGAATTTTGTGCTGTGTCTAATCACTGCTTTCTAGTTATGTATAGTGTCTTTTCCTCATATATATATGTGTTCTCCCATTTGCTGTTGTTTTCAATTCTGTGCATCAGGCACTGAAGAGGATGCCTGGTTCTTATTGGTTGCAGCACATTAACTAGGACCAATCGGTTTTGAGATTGATGCTTGTGCCTGTGTACCAATCATTGGTTGAGTGCCCACTTCAGTGGAAATTGTCCTGGAACGGAACAGAACAGCAAAGCATTGTAAGAGATTCAGAACCTGATTCCTAAAACTTCACCTATCTGGAGCCCCTCTGTGACAAGAGTTAGTCACGCTGATTGATTCCGCCTGTGCCTCATTCTCACAAAATTAGATTTTTTTGTGCCAAATGTAAATCCAACTGCCTTGCCAATCTCAAATGCCAGTCTGAAAAGCAAAGCCCTCTGCCTGAATGATCTTCCCTTCCCTGCCCAGTACCTAAGCCATCTGGTTATTTTCTGCCAACAAAACAGGAGTGAATTTGCCAGTGTCATTCATCTTATTCTGTATAAATTTAAATTTCATATGTGTTGTTTATATGTTTATATACCCAATTCACGGCATTTCTTTTCTCTATTTCCATTTCCGGTTTATGTTATATTCAAATATTCAAGAACCCTTGGTCCATACCTTTTTACTTTTGTGATCACACATTAGTGGCCTGTGGTCTCTTTCTGTTTGAGGAATCTCTGGATCTAATTCACTAACAAAAACATATTTTTCAAATATGAGGAACTCTGATGTTTCTCATTTGCCCATGGCATGTGAGTGTGTGCCCTGTGATCTAGTGGTGTTTCCTTGTGATTTTGTCACCAATCTTTTGCTCCTGTCAGAACAACCCAGGACTGGATTAGCAGGAAAGGAAAATGGATTAATGTTTTGTAAACTGACACCATGGTATGACTAAAGGTATTCGATGTAGGCTTCCCAATCAATCTTACAAAACACTAAATCATCTTGATGGCATTAGCAAAGGAACAGTACTATATGTGAGTTTACAGAAATTTCCCTGTGGAAAAAAATTATGTGTCTGATTTTGTCAAAACATGTTCTTCTACATAATTATATTTTATATTTCCCGCCTTGGATTTTATTATATTCTTTTCAAGTATTGATATTGTATATAACGCTTTATATGAGAATTTGTTTAAAAGAATTTCATTACCTAAAAGAAATTCTACTCAGAAGTAATTCATGGGTTTACTACAATTTTTTATTTCATTTGCATAAAATCTTCTTCCACATAAAATGTATAAATTATTTGAAAATGGCACTTCTCTCGATAATTTTTCAGACTTTCAATTTCCTTTGAACTCTGAAAGTAGAGCACGAAGTGAATCTTCAAACATGGGTTCTACTGAAGATGCACTAACTCCGAAACTTTCCGCTTTCCTTTGAACACTGAAATGAAACACAAACGAATGTGTATCCACATGTACTTCAAAAATAAATTCTGTATTTCCAAGGCGCATACAGATAGTAGGTTATATGCATTATCCAGGTTGTTTGTCCAGGCTGAAATATCTTGGGGCATCTTTCTAAGTTCAGAATTTATAACTTGGAGTGTAGGGATACATGTATTAAGTAAAATTTTATATTACCTGTTTTTTTTTTTTTTTTAATTTTGCTATTCTTATGATTAACTCAATGAATAACACCACTTGAGATATTCATTCTGATCAGATTACTTGAGATATTTATTTTGAAAGAAAGGAGGGTAGTGGAATATACATTGTCACAATCCTCCACCTCCTGAACCTACTGCCAGTCTCGACAGTAGACAGGTGGCTTCCTACCTCGATCAGCACCACGGACAGCAGCCACCAATCAAGATTTCAGCTGTCACAAGCCACTCCACCTCTGATTCTGCACGCCTGGCTTCCACTAATGGCTCCAGCTGGCTTAGGGTTGGAAACCCTCCCTCAGCAGTCAAAAAGGAGACTAAATGTCTGGCTACTGCATCCAGCTTGCCTGTTCTGCTGTAGTGTCCCCTCAGCTGGACCCGAACCAGATTAGGTCTGTCAGAAATCCTGTGTCTGCCTCGGCCGCCGATTCCGATTCACGCAACCCCTCACTAGCAAGCTGGCCGGAACCTCCTGAATTGAATATACCTTCACTCCTCCAGAGTTCCATAATCTGTTATCGGCACAATAATTCCACTGAAATGTCTGAATAGCTGTGATGATACTTTTTTTTTTCCACATTCATCATGCTTCAGCACTTAGGAAAGAAGATGTTTAGCCTCCTGAAACCCAAGGGAAAAAAGTGTCCTTCAATTTTAGGTTATTTGTCTTTGGAGGAAATAAGACATCTTACAATTTAGATTTTTTCAAATTTATTCTTATTTTTAATTTCACAGCATGTCCTCTTTAGTGTACAACAGGAATAAATACGTTTCCTAACATCAGTGAAAACATAGATGCAAAAATAAAATGTCCACTACAATGGACATAAATGAATGGGTGGGGTCTCAGGAGGTTAGGACACATGCCGCTCTGTAAAAAGCTTCTTATTGCATATTTCATTTACTTTGAATAGCATGTATACATTAGCACTATAATTTAAACTGCATAGATGACTGTAGTAAAATTATTGGAATGTATTGCACAATAAATATGTAATAATGGCATATTGAAACTGATCAATCATTTGATATTTTGCCTGTTGTACCTTACTAAGCAGAAATGTATCATAGCAAAGACCATGGAACCTGGATTTAAAATATCTGAAGCGTACAGTATATGAAATATGACAGTAATGAAATGGAACAAACATCACAAAATAAGCACATCACGCACAAGTCTGTGCCAAAATGCAGCCAAGTCAGCATGTTGTTATGAAAAATAAGCAACCTTCCTGACCTTTACCTTATACGGAAAGAGGACAAAAGTTCAAGTTCTTTAGTTATAACAGTTAACATTGGATACAACATTAGATCCTTGGTGTTATCCATCCAATTGAAATACAAACTCTTTTTTTAGTCTCACAATGGGCCTTGGATAGTTTATATTTGTATGTATTTTATTAACGGTATTCAGTTTAAATGTCTAACTGCATGTTACACCATTAAAACCCTACAGAAATCAGATGAATGGCTTGTGTTTAGTTGCTCTTAGTGTAGACAGACACATTTCCTCGCTCCAGCCATAGATATTGATAGCTAAATTGGAGTAAACGCTAAGTAATTTTATCCTTATTCTGAAATGTACGGAACAGTGGGAATGGTAACTGCAGGATAAGTATTTGTTTGTTCATGCTTGGATAAAAAAAATTACTTGACGCACTGACTTTGAGCTACCCTTAAGAATGGTATTAGACTAAATTCCTCTTGATCTTCAGAACTACCACTGGGATTTATTCCCTTTAGCTTGGCATCCGAGACCTCATCTCAACACACAGCAGATGACACTTTTTTAGCAATATGCTAACATACTGTATCTTTGGCTATGGATCCACCAGTTTAAACAGTACTCATGCAAGGCTGTCTGCTTTTCACCATTTGATTAGGGATTCATTTGTTTTGATATTTGGAAATAATGCCAGTCCCAGATTTTGATTGTTAAAAATGAAATGCCTAATTTACAAAAGTAATCACCATCCCCTGAGTCAATACTTTGCAAATAATCTTTGGAAGAGATTGCAGCAGATGGGCAATAGGCAAAAAATACCATGCACACATCTTTCTGGATGGATTTTTAGCTTATTATTCCATGCACTTTGGTCCCAACTCTATCAAGTAAGACTGAGAACAATTGAGTTAAGGAAACACACAGATTTTCAGTGGAATTCCAATTAACCATTGTGGAACACAAACCTTATTTTACCTTTTTAGGTGTAATCTCCTGCCATGTACCCTGTCTTTGAGACCAATGTTCTGTTTGAACATAGGAAAAAGTAACATTTTTCTTTCTCCTCAGTTATTTACATATTTAATGTAATTTTAATTATTAAAAAAATAATGACCATGATTTTAAATATTTTCAGAAAGATCTACACACTTCGATTTTGAAATTATACTGTATTTTTAACTATTAATTTTGAATGTTTATAGACATGTACCTCTGCCTTGAAAAACTAGCAGAGAAGAAGAATCACAGAGGACCACCCATCTTAACTTTGTACTTGTGATCAGTGCACTGTCATTCATAAGGAATCTACACATTTCAAGGCATTGGGTACGAGGGGGATTTTAGTTCATTGCTGGCCAGACAAACCGATGTCTTTGAACTGCAACAGGAAAGTGGAGAACCCAACAGAAAACATATGTATGCAAATAAGGGAATAAATATATAATCTATAATTTCATTTTAGATTTCTGAAGGACTTATTCATATCAAAGAAATTTAAGGTAATGTTACAATTGTTGCAGAATTTTCTGTTTTATTTCCATTGTCTATTCTATTTTCTGTTTTTTCTGTTTTAGCATTAGTCAACATGACATCTGGAGTTATATTGTGTGTTGAAATGTAAGATTATAATACTGCAGGACCGGCCCACTGCATAGGCAGTACAGGCAAATGCTAGGGGCGCCGTTCATTAAAAGGGGGGGAGCCCAGGCGCCCCAAAGGGTGAAAAGGAAAGGGAGAAGACATGAAAAATGTAAACTTTTATTATATTTATTTGTGAATACTATTTTACACTAGAATTATTTCAAAATAATTAAACGCTTATTAAATAAGCAAATCTTAGTAAATAAACTATATTTTTTCGTTCGCTCGGCACCCCTCTCTCTGTTGCGCACTGTTGGTCAGGTACCAGGCAGTTTCACTTTGCTTCCAACAGGGGGCGCCAGCTAGGGCTGGTACTAAAATAATGTTGCAAACTGGGCCTGGCCAGTCACTTAAAAAAACGACCATGATTAAGATTGTATTTCAGTTTTAGCCTAATTATTCTTTATTATTCCGTTTTATTGATCTCTTTTTTTTGATCTTCACTTGAAGAAAGGAGGATGGAATTAGAACATAGGAAATGAGAAATGATACGATACTACCTTTATATGGCAGATAGGCAAACTACTCAGTGGCTATTTATAAATCTCAGCCCTTGAAGAAACAGCCTGTCAAAATAGCTCTTTTGGAATAGCAGGTACATTTTTAGGACTCTGTAACAGCTTCTTTCCCAAAATAGCTGGCTACATCTTACTGCATGGTATAGTTCAGCTTGTCACTTTATTTCAAGATAAGGTGTAAGGTTTTGCCAGGTTATCAGCCTTGTACAGGGCAGTAGGTGTGATGGATTTCCATGAAAAAAGGAAGTGAGTCGCACACAGTTTTGTGGGCCTCTAGTAGCAACATCCCAGCACTTGAAAATAATTATATAAGCCAGACATGGAGCTCAAAATAGATCTTTCTGATTCAGCTGATTCTGGAAAGAGATATAGAGAGAGTTGGAGGCTTGAAAGTAAATCCTGAAGGGGGGGGTCAGTGTGGAAGATGCTTTCTGTCATTGTTTTCCCAGAATGGATTGTTGTTTTATTTGTTTTTTGCCTGTTTTGAATCATATGCTTGGAATGTATCCCAGCAAAGAAGACAGACCCGGCACGGGATGCTGACCTGTCATAGACAACATGCAGATGGTCATTTGAAGACACTCACTCATATGCCTTTGGAATGTGGGAATATGGCTGTGTACTGTAACTGATTTTGGTTTGATCACCTGAGCCACGCTGTTAATGTTTACATAAAAGGTACTTAGGCTGCTGGCCTGAGCTAGATAAGAGAGCCCTATTAACAAGTAATATTTAACACATTTAATACTGAAATTACAGTCTGCCTGTAAAAGCTGGGAAAGACAGCTTTACTCATTGAGTTTGCTCTTCTGCTATGTTACAGATCCATCCATCTGCCCATTTTCCATACTCGCTTGTTCTAAGCAAGGTCACAGGAGCCTATCTTGGAAGCTAGAGGTTCGAATAACCCAAGACAGGGTACCAGCCTATTACAGGCCATGTTATGGATATTCTTTTTAATCCCCTTTTTTGAATAGAGTTTATTATTATATACAGCTTGTTTTTCATATGATAGAAGGAGACATTCATTAAAGATGTGAGGATTTTATAAATTAAATGCTCTATGATTGTGTAATAGATGAATTAATGAAGCTTTGGGCAACTCATTTTATTTTCTCAACTATTCAACATGGAACACAGACAATACAGGTTCCACGCTGAACTGGCCCATTCAGCTGGCAAGCCCTCTGCCCAACAATTGCTGGGTTTACTTGAAATGGATACCATGGCATAATAGAGACCAACTGGACTTTGTTCTGCGGACAGTCAGATGGCTCCAGAATCAGTTATAAAAGCTGGTCCTTCGTGACCTTCATTTGTATGCCATATGCATTCTTTTCTTTTTACCCTTTTTAGTATTTAAACATTATATATTTTTTTCAGTCTAAATAGGCATGTTGCATTTTGTGAAAAATAGCATTCAAGCCTCTGCAATTCTCCATTAGCACTCTGAAGTGACACTACTTTGCTGATTAAATGGTGCTAAGATCCATCCACCCAACTATTTATCCTAGTCAGGGTCACGGGGGGGATCTGGAGCCTATCCCAGACATATGGCTGGTGCATGTCATGGTCTGGGTTTGATGCTCTAACAAAATTCACTGTCGGTTCTGAATGAAATCAGAAAGAGCACATAGTCTAATGAGTCATCAAACATATTCTAAAATGATTTCTGTTGTGGGGAAAGCAATTTCAGGCTCCTTGATCTATAGTTTCAGGCTGACAGGTGGACAGGTAACAATGTATCAATTCTCACAATAGCCTGTCAGTGTCTCCACTTCCTGAGATATCTAAGGTTATACCAACTTCTACAGTAATACTACTGAAAGTGTTCTCATAGGGGTATTGTGGTTTGGAATAGTAGACCCACAGGTCAGGACAGGAAGGACGTACAGAGGATTGGGAGGTAAAAGATCATAGAAACTGAACTAACATCAATTAAATAAATATAGAAAATGAAAAGAGTATCACAAGACCACCAAACCCAAGCCATGGGCTGAACTCCACATTATGAAAGCAGCACTGCACTTTTAGTACTTATTTGTTTCTCTAATTGTATTAGAGACCTTACACTGAGTTTCATACTCATTATAGTAAGTGACAACATTTGTTTTATTTTCCTATTGTAATCTCTATGCTATTATCTCACCATTGGAAGAACATTGCAAAACTGTCTACTCTGGATAAGCAATTGGGAGAAAATAAGTGTAAATGTTGGTGCTTTGTCTGGCCTGATACCTCCCCTGGCAAACACTTGAATTTTACAGAAATACAAATTACTCCATAACCAAAACAATAGGGACCCACATCCTAGCCAAATCAGTCAGCAAAGATCATCTCCACTTAGACTTTAATATTGTTTGAAGCTGTATTGCTTTTTTGGAGATTATATTACTTTCATTGGTTTATTGTTAATTATGTCTTGTGTTTTGCTTGCACTTGTTAACCCATAACTTGTTCATCTCATTCTACTGTCATGTACTACTGTGATAATATAGAATTAAATCTTGAGTAAGAAAGGCCTCACACGTGACATATGATTTCATGTTTGCTAATCCGTCTCCTTACCCGAGTCAGGTTCGTGGGTATGTTTGCTAATGTAAATGTCAAGCAAATACATGCAAATCTATCCTCTCGTAATCTTTTTTCCAGGACTATAATTCTTTAATAGTAAGGTAATATATCATTTTCAACAGCCCCATGATGCACCCACCCCACTGTGTTCCCAATCCGCAAACCTGACCAGAATAAGCATTTAAGATGATGATGGATGAATGGATGGATGGAAGTTAATGCACATAGTGCAAAGTGAAAATTCATATAAAAATTCTGCTTGTGTGATTGTGTGAATACTGATTACGTAAAATAATACTATAGAATTCTCTGCAAAATTTGTATTTCTATTGGAAAAAAGAAAAAGACTCCTTCTATCCTTTTTAAGAAATATTAAAAAGAAAAAAGGCAATATTTGCATGAATTTTTATATTTTAAAAACCATAGAGGCGTTTTTAATGCTGAACTCTCTCTTCAGGTTGTATAATCATTTGTGACTTTCCACAGACTTGCCCTCTATGCTTTTCTCCTTCACAGAAGCTGGATTTATCTCTCTGTACAAATTAATCTTTATCTGTTGGTGCAACAAAGTGGGAAAGAGGCTTAGAGGTTAAACTGCAGACAGCAGATTCAATTACTGGGTTACAAGAATCAGGAGCCAAGAAACGCGCTTTCACAGATTCGCCTGAAGACTGTCTTGGTTTTGAAAATGTGCCTTCGCAAAATTTAGATTATGCACTTTTATTCTTGCGTTTTAGAAACATGTAAAAAATTATCTATATATTATATTCATTTCAATTTCAATGACTAGTCCTGAAATTCATAAATTTGTTATATTTTAAGACAGAAATTAACAATTGTTAGTTAAGATGTACAGAAAATTAATGTTCTGGGATAGAAGTTGCCGTATTTCATACATCATTTTAAAAACTTTGAAAGTTATAAAGTTTTCAATACAGTTTACCTTTTACAACATGTGCCATCTGTTTTGATTCTAAAAACATTCATATGCTATATTACTATATGTTGCATAAGCATATGTGTATGACAGATAGGTAGTCTTAAGTTGGTGGCAGGTTTGACAAAAATATATTATTTAATCGGTTTCTTTTTCTGTAAAGCAAAATTTAATGTCCAACATTAAGAGAGTGTACAAAAAGATATTCAATTTCAAACATGAAAAACTGCTTTTATGAAAATACCTGAATATAACTTGCTTTGATTTTGACAAAGCCGTCTATCAACCAGATATACACTTAAAAGATATATAGCAGTATTTATTATGGGAGTGATGCATTTGAAAACTTTCTGCATGGCTTTCCATGCACATTATGTCTCAGGGATGGCTTGTGATTATCTTTGACGACAATGATAGGCCCCTAAGATACATGTGAATACCCTATGAATGTTGTTTCCTTCAGTCTTTGTTACAGTTCAGCTCTAGGAGTGGAAAGTACTGTTACATTTGCCTATTCTGTAATAGTAAAGTAAAGTAAAATGTCTTTGTGTGTATAGAGATAGTCTCTGCAGATATTGGTTACCACATATAATATGCTGTTATTTCATTATACTGTAGATAATCTACTTGTATATTGGACGATTTACTGATGTCTGCATGTTCATTGTTTGGTTCCGGCTGAAAGTGGTCTGATCTGCAGCTGTAAAAACTGGCGACACAAAATCTTTTGGGATACATCCGCTCTTGAAGAAACTGGCGTAAATTAGGATAATGCAGGCACTTAAATGTACTGTAAAGCTCAGTTCCATCGGTCATTAAAAATCATTTTCCTCTATTATAGAAGCTAGCAAACACAGAAGCTTTGCTTAGTCAGTAGCCTTCGACTTAGTCATTAAAACTCTCATCACAACAATCTCAAATAGACAATGAAATTCAGGAAGCAAAAAGAATAATTCATGCATTCATAGAATCATATTTATGCATGTTTCAGTAATCATATATATGATTTAAGCAATAACATATGAGCAGGAGTGTGTTTGTGCTCCAATATATCACAGCTGTGATTTTGTTGTAGGCACAAGGCTGCAGGTCGAGCCGTTAGCCTATCGTTGAAGTGCTATTTGCAAATGGGTGGCCAATCAGGACTGTGTCATGACTCAGACACTTCAGTGAGTGAGTCTTATTCTTTTTATTCTCCTTACAAAGCTCTAAACATATATTTAGTTTCTTCCTATATATATTGGAAAAGTAGGCTGTTCAAGGTTTGAGTCTTATTCTTTTTATTCTCCTTACAAAGCTCTAAAGATATATTTAGTTTCTTCCTATATATATTGGAAAAGTAGGCTGTTCAAGGTTTTGGGGGTGGTTTTTGAATGTTTCTACGACAAAAAACTGTTTGGCGAAATTTCGGCTTGATCCTGTGGGGAGGATCGTCCACTCCAGAGGGTTAAGTTTAAGTTGTATTTTTTTAGATACAGCTGTAAAGTCTGAGTGTGGTTATTCTCTGATAACAGCACTCATGGAACGCCACTTGTCCAATCAGATTTCTTGGTCGGAACTTTTGTATAAAGTGATATATAGAACACAAAAAGGTAATAGCATAAATGGGAGTTAATATGACCTTCCTATGTCTGTATTTGTTTCCTCTGGGTACTCCAGCTTTATCAAAGACATGATTTAGGGGGACTGGTCTCTCTAATTGTGGATTGCAGTGTGTGAGCATGGATTGGCCGATAGTTCCCACTGTCTAGTGCCTTGTGTTACCTAGAATAGGCCCCAGAATCACCATAAATCTGAACTAAATGGAGTTATGGAAAATATATGCGCTGACTCCAGTAATTAAGAATGAAAGCAAGTTTCCGGAGGACATTCTTTGATGCCATTTAATGAAAGCATATTTCAAATAAATGTCAAGTCTTTTGATTTAATAATAATTTTAATCATTTTGAAGGGGGTAAGATAGACACATCAAACAATGGTGGTTAAAGTAGAAATTTTTGTTTATAATAATGTGTGGATGCACAGTCAATGCACGTAATCACAGAAGTGGTCTGAGGGGGAAGACAGCTTCATGCTAAATGCGTGACTTAAGACAGAGTGCAACCTACTAATGTATTACTATTGTATCAGCACTGAAATTGTACACTGTGTTCAATGAAACTAGACAGGCATTACAAAGGCAGAATGCAGGATTTGTGGGAGTAATGAGACCCCTATTGAATATAAACTCTTTGGCCATTTCTCAAAAAGATGATGAGATAAAGGTTAGTGAATCGTCAGAAGCAAACCGCACCAAGAACCCCTGAACATTCATCATAAGCATGTTTTCTTTGAGAGGCTAACAGAGAAACAGAGTAAAACACCTGCTTCAGATTTGGAGGATTCCCTCAACTTTTAACCTCAACATCATCATTTCAAACTTTTTTCTCACAGCATTTAAAGCATCCACAACCAGGCCGTGCAGCAGAAGACTAGAAACAAATAAAAGGTGGGAAAATTCGAAACATTTCAGTGAGACACGCCTAAGATATGGTGTAAAGCATCTTCATAAAGCATTGAGTGATCACCAATATGAAAGTTATCTTTATCTGTCAATTTAGTCTCTCCAAATAGATGAAGACAATCTTGTCCAAGGTATTCACCTGCCTTGTTCCCTACCTGAGATTGGTCCGCCTTTGACCCAGTACTAGATAAGCAAATAAAAGGATGGATGGATGGATGGATGGATGGATGATCGGTCAAGATCAGCTTCCCCGAAGTATTGATGATTCTGTTCATTATTTCTACGCAGGGAAAAAAAAGCTAATTAACCCAAAGAATGTATTTTGTCCAAGCTCGCATTTTCCGTCCTGCAAGGAATAAATGGGATACCATATTAACTGACAAAGCATTAAATTAAAGGAGAGAGGCATAAAATAGAAATAACTGTCTTCCTCAGTGTAGTAATTGGAAGTGGCATCTGGCAGTACAAGCATCCAGTTTCATTACAGACCAGCCACTGCTATCCCCAAAGACACACTGTCAGAGCAGAAGTCATTTCCGCTATTACATTGTTATACTATTATTGTAAGACATTGTGAATATTTACAAACATAATCAAAGAAATGCAGTTCAAAATCAGAAAATATGCTCTCTAGATGAACACATTCAGCAGGTGCTTTTATCTGGAGTGATGCACAATTACTCAGTAATCAGTACTCAGGGTCTGCCAGTCCCTGGAGCAACTGGGGTTAAGGGCCTTGCTCAAGAGACCAATGGTTAAATCATTCTGACAACCACAGGATTTGAAACAACGATCTTCTGATCATGGGTCAAGCATCCTGACCTGCTGAGCTGCATAGTGCCTCTGAAGCCAGAACTTTCTGCTGAAAAAGTGACACTAAGGGTCTCGAAACCACACTCTTTGGATCCGAAGGCCTTATCTATTAGGCCATACTCAGGTATGTTTATATCCTCCTGAGACCCCACCCATTCACTTATGTCCATTGCAGTGGACATTTTGTTTTTGCATCTATCTTTTCACTGATGTAAGGAAACGTATTTATTCCTGTTGTACACTAAAGAGGGCATGCTGTAAAATTAAAAATAAAAATAAATTTGAAAAAGATGTCTTATTTCCTCCAAAGACATAGAAAATCACAATTAACCTAAAACTGAAGGACACTTTTTTCCTTGGGTCTCGGGAGGATATATGAAGCCTACCAGTTTATAACGTATCAGATCCAGTTCACAACATAAAGAGTAAAACGTAACGGTTAATTTTGCTCTCTCGTGGATGGATCTTCAATTCTGCGCTGCCAAACAGACTATGGTCCCTGACACTTACACCTCTGCTGACCCTGAATGTTTCCAGCATAAAGCTGTTTAACTTTTGTGTGAGAATGGTATGGCTAAATGGCAAGCTTTACAAATCAGTTATGACCTCAGTCTACCCCTTGCATTTTTCAAAATCTATTAAGATGCTAACTCAGTATGACATAAGCCTGGGCAAGCCTCTGTTTGGTCAACAAAAAACATTGTCAACAGACCTTCAACAGAATTACCCATAAAGTCCCCACCTCCGACATAACATATTTTGATTGGTTAGTTTTACTGTTATTCTGCACTATACTGCAGAGCAAAGGTATTCTTCTGGCTCAGAGAATTGTTATGCATGTATTGTTATGCATGTGTATATATCGTAAACTGTAGAATGTACAGATATGGAACAATACCTAGGACATAAACTGCACTAGCAGAAGAGTAAACATTATAGTTATTATTTCAAGGAAATTTACCTCTGATTTAATTCTGAGCTGAGCATTTCAGTATTTTCATGCATGTACTGTGAACGTCTGTGATGAATTGGTGCCCAATCCTGGGTTTTCTACTTGCTGTATAATGGATAGCCTCTGGAGTCCTGCAATCCTGCATAGGACAAGCAGGTATGGAAAATGAATGAATGAATGGATGAATGTGTGCTATATGTGTGAATATGGAATATGGTAAAGTAATGCAAAAATGTTTTAGAATTTAAACAATGATTCATATAAGGAAACCATTTTTTTATGTACCATATAAATATATGACCCATATAAAAGTTGTCAATTAACACTCCATTCTGTTTTCTTTAAGAATTATTTTCATCTCTGCCAGAAAAACCTCAATGACCTCTCTAAGAGCTCTGAAAAGATACAAAGCCACAATAAATTACAGAAGATGAACATGATAGGCTCCCCTGCTTCGCTCGAGGTAACAGGAACAACCAGTCTGCCTGATCAAAGCTCATGTGAGCTGCCCTTCGTCCTTTTCTTCCATAAGACTTTGGCAGCTCAGTGCTCTTATACAAAGTACATTAATTATTGTTCACTTGTTGCAGATGTAACAAAAGCCTAGAACCTAATTATGTCACTACAATGACCAGCAATAATATTTTCTGAGTGTCTTGTAAGTAATTAGTTATAAATGTGGCATTGACTCATTGACTTTTACCTCTCCTTTTGTAACATTAACAGTAGGATATATAGGAACCTCTTATACATACACACACACACACACACACACACACACACAGACAGCTGCGGAAAAAATTGAGACCACAGCATTATTATTTGTTTCAATCATTTCTAAATTTATGCGTATGCATCTGTGAATAATATACACAAAGGCACACACACACACACACACACACACACACACCTATGGGCCTTGCTCCTGGGTCAAGCGGTGATAGGATGATTTGGCAAACCTAAAGGATTCAAACCCATAACCTTTCAGATGCAGATATCTAACCCATTGAGCTACACACCATACGATTTTTCCAGCTTCATTACGATATAATCATATGGAACCACCATCATATATGTGGTCCTTTGTTGACCGAAAGCAACAGCAGCACAGGACTGTAATGTGCTTGAAATTTTTCAGTTTAACTTCCTCCAGAGCTGTCAGTGATGTATGACTATCCTTTCATGTTGCATTTCTGTGAATACAACAGTACTTATGCTCCTAAAACTTACTGCTGCTTTTAACACAATCAACAATTCAGTCCGGGGGTTAAATAGGCTGGAGCATGAAGTCAGTCTGTGTCGGACTGCCAAGGGGTTCATCAGCAGAATGTTCAGTTACCTAGCAGTAGTGCTGCATTGTGGGTGAAATATGGATTCCTGGGGGAATCAGTGCTGGGACATTTATTGTTATCTCTGTACATGCTGCCTGTAGGAAAGATTATATGAAAGTATAAAATTCCTATGCGGACGACACACAAATACACCTCTCAATAGCATCAAATGACTGTATACTGGTAATTACCCCAGTGAACTACTTGAGGAAATATAAAAAGGCTTGTCAGGAATCATTCCATCCATTTTTTATACCTGCTTGTCCTATGCATGGTTGTGGGGGGTCTGGAGCCAACACCTGAGGGGGAAAGGCAGAGGAATCCCCACAGGGAGAACATGTGAACCCCACCCTCACTGAAGGAGTGGACCAGCATACCATCCCAAACTGATCATTCCCTATCTCTAAATATGGATAAGACTGAAGCCCTACTACTCAGTGGTAAGAATCCCACTTCTGATGTCTTATCTTCAGCGATTCATTCTAAGGACTTATATTTTAGTTCCATCGAATCAGCCCGTAACCTTGGTTTAATTTGCAATACGGACCTTTAATTCTGGTATTAATTTCTTGTGTAGAATATTCTTCAAACAACTTAGAAACATTGCTTAACTGAGGCAAATTAACTCATGCATTTATATATAGCAGATTAGACCTGCAATGCTGTTCTCTCGGGATGCACAACACATATGTAGTCTTCCTCGCAGTGAATTCAAAACACAGGAGCATGAGTAACAACTGGAAGGAGTAAATATGACCATGTTACACCCATTCTCATTCCCCAGCTTCTGGACTTCAGTATTGTTCTGCTTAGTTCCAAAGTACAATAGAGTCAAGCTCCAGCTTATATAATTGAACTGATCAATGTGTAAAATCCAAAGCATACACTGAGATTATGAAATGCAGGCTTTCTTGCAGTTATTCACATAAATACGAAGACTATTGCTGTGGAACCGTCAGCCACAAGGCTTCTAGTATATGGATCAATGAAACATTTCCTGACATATAAATCTATTAATTTAAATCTATTAATTCCTGACATTTAAATCCAAAGGTATATTAATTTACTTACCTAGCCCAGCATAAATATACCTGCCGTACATTCCGCCGTCTTTCTGCTCAGAGTTACTTTTGTTAGTTACCTAGTTACCTTTCAGCATCTGAAATGACCTGCAGTGTCTCTCCAGCATATAAGCCGGATGCCCTCTGCGTGAAGCAAAGTTCAGTGCCAGGGGTATAGCAAAGCGCAGACAGAGCTATTGTTCAGCGGCGGGCTGAAGGTTGGCCTGCAGATGGCCGAAGAGAGAGCTGACCTAGAGCACGATGATCCACAAATGGCATGAAAGAAAATAGTACTATATAAATAGATGCTATTTTCAGCCCTATTTCTCAGCAGGATGTCGGGGAGGAGCTGCCAAGTTGACTTTGGGCACCAAATATTTTTTTTCTTGCATCTAACTAAGTACAGTAGTTTTGCTTCCTCTCTTCTGTTGTCCTCTAGCCTTTTTCACTATCCATTTAGCCTAGCCTTAGCATAAACTGTGGTGTTGTAAAGTACCACACTGCTTGATTCTGTGTTAAGTGCTTTAGGCTAACTGCAATGGGAATGGTGCTATATAAAAAATCCATTGAAAATAATTTTAGATTTAGATTTATAACTGCAAAGTCGGGCAGCACAGAGAGTAGTGCTGTCTAGTCCCGGCCCTATTGTGTCTGTGCAGTCCTCCCCATACCACAGAGTCCATAGACATGCAATTAGGCTAACAGCCAGTCATCTATGTTCTATACCCACTTGCCCGATGCAGAAGCTGCGAGCACAAGGCAGTGAATAACCCAGAATGGGGCGCCAACCATTCACACCTAAAGACAATTTGGCAACTCCACTTTGCCTTAGCACGTTTTTGGATTGTGGAGGGAGACCCCAAGGAAAATGACACGGGAAAAGCATGCAAACTCCATGCAGCAGAGAGCCCATACATTCTGCCTACCCCACTGCCTCCACTACAGTACCTGTGGTGTCTTTCCGGCCTGCCCGCCCTCCTGCCCGTGACGTCTTCCCTGTATGCCCTGCTGCCGTACCACTGTTTGTCCAGCCATCTGAAGCAGCACCAGCAACTGCCTGCCATCACCGGCCTGCCCCCTGCTTTGAGATTCAAATATTAAAATTGGGACAGTGTGAATTGGGACTTTGCCATCTTGCTCATTTGGCTTCCTCTGCCAGCCCCTGGAGGATGGGCTCCCTCTCTGAGTCTGGTTCCTCCCAAGGATTCTTCCTTCTAGGGAGTTTTTCCTTGCCACTGTCACCTCTGGCTTGTGTACTGGGGGCTTTGTTTGGGGATGCTGTAAAGCGATTTGAGAAAATGTAATGTTGTGAAAATGCGCTATACAAATAAAATTGAATTGAATTGAACTGAAAAATTGAATTGAGACAATAGTGCTAACCACTGTGCAACGATTAGGCTAATCTGTGTTTGTAAACTACGTATAGTGTGTCAATGTGGATTGTATGTGTGACTGGTATCCCTTGCAAACTGGCTCCCTGCCTTGGTCCCCATTCTCCCTGGAATTGGCTCCAAGCCCATCCTACAATTCGTTCCAGAATAAGCAGTTGGAAAATTGATGTATAACCGGACCCTACAGTAAACCACATTATGATGGCAGGGCTGCTATGATTTGCAGTCATTATGACGTGTAACTAATGAGGTCCCAGATAAAAGCTGACAACCTGCAACACTGTTGAAATTATTCACAGCGTATTGATTTCTGCATTTTCTAGATGACCCTTTAAAACTAATGTTCACTGAGGTAATTTCAGGACCTGTGGTTCTTATTACTAATAAAACTTCTTTTGTTCTCTTCCATAGCGATCCTATCCACATTCACTCCATCTTCTAATCCTGTATCCTGGACAGCGTGACCGGGAGCCCATTCCAAGCAGCACAGAACACAAGTCTTGGGTCGACCATATATAGAATGCCAGTCCGTCACACATCGTACACACATCGGGAAATCTAGTGACACCAAATATCCTAGCTGTGCGTCTTTGGACAGCGAGAGCAGAACAAACACTCTGAAAGTTTCCCCATATAATAATTTATATTTCAATCTGATCAATTAATAACTATAGCTATTTTGAAAATAAATATTATATTAAAACTGCCTGGGGGTGGCATGGTGACGGAGTGCTTAGTCCTGTCACCTCACACCTCTGGGACCGGGTTTGAGTCTCATCCATGGCTCCATGTGTGTGGAGTTTGCATCTTCTCCCTGAGTTGTTATGGGGTTTCCTCCAGGTATTCTGGATTCCTCCCACAGTCCAAAAATATGCTGAGATTAACTGGAGTTACTGAATGCCCATATGTGTGAGTGAATGGTGTGTGTGTGTGTGTGTGTGTGTGTGTGTGTGTGTGCCCTGCAATAGGTTGCCACCCCATCCTCAGAAGTTCACTGCCTTGTGTTTTCCACGAGAGGTTCTGGATCCCCTGCAACCTTGAATTGGTCAAGAGGGTACAGAGGATGGATGGAAGAAACAGTCTGCCTGTTATTCACTGTATCTAATATGGCAAATGAGCAGCAAGATACTTAGGCACCATTACTTTTATCTTAATTTATTATCACAATAAGTTTCCAAATCACATTTAGAAAGGAGATCTGACCAGATACACAAACAAACTGTTAAACAACTGAAAGACACATAAAACATACAGTATATACAATGACTAAAGAAAGTATTCACCATGACGTACCTCAAAAACCGAATGCATGGAAATAATGTTACTGGTATCCAGTCCAGAGTATTATCCTCCTTCCCCTGCCATATGTGTATGCCGATAGGCTCCACCCCCCGGTTGGAAAAAATATTTTTATTCAGCTAAATTTTGTTACATAGTAGCCATCACAGCTTTGAGTTTCTGTCACCGTGGTTGCAGATGTTTTGCACATTTAGATACTGGAACTAAACTGTGAAGTTATATATTGTGAGTGATGGTGGACACATTTTCAGTTCTTATTTGCTCTGTTTAGGCTTGGTGGGCTATTCTAGAATACTGAGGTTCTTGTATCGTTTGTTTTGCATTTTGAGTTAAAGCCCATTTTGTAGTGCAGATTTCTTGCTATACACAGAATGTATTTAAGATCCAGTTCATGCTGGAAACACATCATTCAGTACAATTGTAAGCAATGATGCTGTTACCTGCTAACAGGCTCTGTTTGATTCCTGCTAAATGTAGTATTTCTTTATCAGGCCAAAGAGCTCAACTTTAGCATAGCCGAGAAACAAATTACTATACGAACTTTCGCGGGGTGTCACATGGTTTCTGGCAAACGTCAGGGGTGTTATCACAAGCAACCTGGTCCTCAAATAGACCATGTGGCTGAAGCTGGATACAAGCAGCGTACAGACAGGGTCGAGTTACATGTCAGCTCAGCATTGGAACAGCTAAGACCTGTGATGTAAGTGATTGTTGGTGCCAGACATGGGTGGCTGCAGCATCTTGGAAACTGGCTCCCTCCTTGGATTTTCACATACTACAGAGAATTGTGCAATTAAAACAAACCAAAAAAAAAACAAAAAACAACAACATCCAGTCAGTAACGTTTACGTTGGCGAAAACACCTTGTTAACTGAGAGAGGTCAGAGGAGACCAAACACGAAGTACGCAAATGGCAAAAAACAGCCACATACAGCAGCGTGCAGAAAGGCATCTCGGACTGCAATAATGAAGGCACTACACAACTATTCACAAAAATATAATCTAAAACAGTGGTGGTTTTCAGTGGTATGAATCCATCCATCATATCATCCATCTTTTCACTTACCTTGGACAAGGTCCCCTGCCTGAGGCCAACCCCAAGGAGAACAGGCAATAAGGGATATGGTGTAATCTCATGGTAAATTCTTTTCAAATGGTTATTGCCTACATGCATCATATCACAAAGCACTCATCATCTCAAGGTGGTTTTAAGAATATGTCCATAAGTGCATTTTGCTCCAGTGACTGCACAGTGCCCAGATCTCAAACCAGTAGAGTGCCTTTCAGAAGTGGGAGATTCACAGCATGAATTGAACTGTGTAATAAAGATTGCATTAACCAGAATCTATAAAGAATGTTTCCAGCACCTTGTTGAATCTAAGCCTTGAAGATGTGTAGGTCTGCCTAATACAACGGCCACTATCGCATAATAATCACATTTTCAATAATATATACACCTGGTGGCTCTATACCTTTGGTTCCAAAGCCGTTATTATAGTGCTTCTTGTATTGTACCAGTTTTTTGAGAAGTAAAACCTTGGAAATCTACGTAAATTTTAAAAACTCGCTTATGAATTTCTTCACCAAAATGTAGCAATAATCATCGCTAAACAGTCTTCATGTTTTATTGAATTTCCTTTTTACGACATAATTCAAGTACATTGAAAACTGTACCTGTGCGGACTGTACCTCAGGCAGATAGTGAGTACGCCTTCTATCAATCTTCTGTCTCTAGATGGATATATATCGTAAATATCCTCCTGAGACCCAGGGAAAAAAGTGTCCTTCAATTGTAGGTTATTTGTCTTTGCAAGGAAATAAGACATCTTACAATTTAGATTTTTTCAAATTTATTCTTATTTTAATTTCACAGCATGTCCTCTTTAGTGCACAACAAGAACAAATACGTTTCCCAACATCAGTGTAAAAATAAATGCAAAAATACAATGTCCACTACAATGGACATAAATGAATAGGTCGGGTCTCAGGAGGATATATATCAGTGTACTGGTTTATTTTTGTTTAGATTCTGCTGTGGTAGACTGTAAGACCAGATCAGAGCAAGTGTCAATTAAACTGGTCAATTCAAATATTAAGTAATAGTTTTTAAATAGTCAGTAATATATAATACTGGTGTGTCGTAACGGAGCAGCATGTCCTGTACAGTGTTGTGTTGAGTCTCACATGGACAGCACACTCAACAAAGAAAGGGACAAAATTAATGGCATACCAGTGTATCGTAGAGTATATAGAAGTATAAAGTATACAAAAGTATTGTAATTAAAAAATATGTGTATGATCTATTTATAGATAATTTTTTCCTCAGTTGTAAAACTCATAATCCATTTTTGATACATTCTAATAGAAATAATGCTTCAATAAAATGCATTATCGCTAAATTAACTTAACTTTTCTTCCTCTGATTTTTTTAAAGCATTTTCTACTTATATTTTAAATAGATCAATGGTATACGAATGAGGTTGTTGCCTGGTAGTACCTGTTTAACTTTGATTAAATACCTTTTAATCTCATCTGAAAGAGCAGCCCCACCCTCAGTCATATGTCATTTGGTTTGTGTGTATGCTACAGATATAGTCGAACTATGATAAGTAAAACGAGAGAAGTGACCAGAGGCACTCACGAGCCTGAATGGAAGTAGGCAGATATGTGTATTTTATTTCACTGAGTCTGTGATTTCAAAAGTAAGATATTCAACTATGACACTGATGTACATCCTGTATTTCCAGGCTCTGTTCAGTTTTGGTTAGAGCTCCATTTTCAGTCACGGCACTTTACATCATACTAATGAATTATCGTGGTCTGAAACCAGGTGTTTCGGTTTCTTTGTGCTAATAATCACGATTGTAACTATTGGATTGATTGATCTTACTTTGGATAATTTGGACTCAGTATAGCTTTCAGTTAACCAAGTGACACACATGCTTTGTGTGACGTGAAGCTGAAAAATTTGGCTTTGTCAAGATCATTGTGGTGAGCCAGAGGCCAATTGTAATCAGTTTCAGATTTTTCCACTAATTTTGAATGAATAATTAAACATTTTATCACATTTTATAATGTTATACAAATGTTATTAAATGTTTTATTTGACATTTAAATTATACTATATCAATAATATGTGTGAATAATACCATATTATTTAATTTATACTTAAGATTTATGCTTAAGGTTTTTATGTATTTTGTAATTTGGCTTGTATACAAATATATGTTCATTACACTGTTATGACAGCAGAACTCAATTAGTATGAGGAAAATTTCCTTACTGTGAGACCAACTGGCACATCCTTAGAGAGGAGAAAGTACATACATGGATTGGAGTACATAAGCCTTCCAATTTCCTCAAGTAATTATGTTTAAAATTGTCCTTTGTTTGTCTCCAGAAAGGAATATTTTTTTAGCTTTCATGTGCAAATCCTCTTTATAGGTTAACTGATAAATAAAATAAAAGCCTTTTAAACAGAGAAAGAAAAAGCAAAATTATTAATACAGCCGTAATTAACACGTTGAATATCAGAGCGAGTTTATATTAAGTATGATTATTTCACTTGGTTAAACTTGATTGTAAATCTTTTAATTGAACTCTACACGCGCTGTATAAATTCTTACTGTCATGGAATTAATACCATAGTTATATCTCCTGTTGCTCTGGAATTGATGCATAAATTCAAAATAGCATCCTCACTTAAAAATATGTACCCACATCTAACATGTACTCCTGCAGTCATAAAAATACAATCAGTGTTAAATACTAAAGTAATATTACTACATACAACCACTTAAATTCAAGCAGGGGATTTTAATACAGTTAGATATGAAATGCTTCTCTTCTGTGCTAAGTTGTACTTAATACTCAAAATTAGAAACATTTATTCCTTTCTGACAAGCATAAAATTATTTATAAGCCTATAAATAAACAAAAGTATGATTTTAGAGTTCACAGAAAAAGGCTCCCCATGAAGACGACCAACAGGATAGATTGAATGAAATGCATATTTTTGTCTCAGCTGTCAAAATTATTTCGTTCCATGTTAAACACTTGCAGTAACAATACAAAACTACAGGCAATTTAGTGTAATACGCTGATGTCAGTCCTGCATAGCAGACAAAACTCATAACACTGATGCATGTTACGGGTGGAAAAACAGATAAATGTCCTGGGAGATATATAATAATGATGATGTATTAAAATAATAACAATAATAATAATAAAATATTTTTTTTTGCAAAGTAAATTCTCATACGTTAATGTTGTTAAATAATCAATCCCCTAGAAATCCAGTCTAAATCCAGATATAGCCTTTGTACTTATGTATTTAACTATGAAATATATCTATCTACTGCAAAGTGTTTAGTTATTATGTTTCACATTGCATATGGCATCCAGCCATATGGTCTGTGATCCCTAATGACCCAGACCAGGACAAGTCATAGGATGATAGATAGGTATTACATATGATTCAAGGAATTACTCTGAGAAAAGTAATTCCCTGTTCATGGGGGTATTGCCTCATTTTGTAACACTGTAATATCCATAAATGCTAACCAGTTATGCCGCCATTTGGAAGATTTTCTTGTAAATCAAATTTCTCTTCACCTGATTTTATGAGACAGCCCAGGGTAAATATTGATCTATTTGATTTATTATTAATGCATATGCAGAGTGCTTGGCATGGCACTAACTGCTGTGAGGCTTGCATGCAGCTCAGCCACGGAAGCCCATAGCTTGAAGGTCCCAGCACACAGTTTTTGTGCTGGAGTTAATGCCAGAGAAAGTTTGGAACTCTGCAGTAGTCAACAAAGTACTGGGGACTCTTACACACCTACAATTGACTGTAGAATATCTAGTAGGGAAGAAATTTCACAAATGGACCTATTGCAAAGGTATTGCATACCAAGGGATATGCATGTCAAGACATTTTAGACATTTTCATCCATCCATCTATCATCTGCCACTTATCTGGGTCTGGTCGCGGGGGCAGCAGTCTAAGCAGGGAAACCTAGACTTCCTTCTCCCCAGCCATTTTGTCCAGCTTCTCTGGGGGAATCCCGAGGCGTCCCCAGGCCAGCCGAGAGACATAGTCCCTCCAGCGTGTCCTGGGTCTTCCCCGGGGCCTCCTCCCAGTGGGACATGCCCGGAACACCTCACCAGGGAGGCGTCCAGGAAGCATCCTAAGCAGATGCCCGAGCCACGTCATCTGACTCCTCTCAATGCGGAGGGGCAGCGGCTCTACTCTGAGTCCCTCCCGAATGAATTTTAGACAATTTTATGCTTCCAAATTTGTGGGAACAGTTTGGGGAAGGCCCTTTTCCAGCATGACTGTGCCCCAGTGCACAAAGCAAAGAAAATGAAGACATGGTTGGGTGAGTTTGGTGTGGAAGAACTTGACTGGCCCACACAATGCCCTGACCTCAACCCCAACAAACACCCTTGGGATGAACTAGAATGGAGATCTTCACGTCCTGAAACAGTGCCTGACTTCACAAGTGCTCTTCTGAATGAATGGGCAAAAATTCCCACAGATAGACTCCAAAGTCTTGTGGAAATCCTTCCCAGAAGAGTGGCAGCTGTTATAACTACAAAGGGGGGAGCAACTCCATACTGATGCCTATGGATTTAGAATGGTATGTCAAAAAAGTTCCTGTAGGTGTAATGGCCAGGTGTCCCAATACTTTTGTCCATATAGTGTATAATTAACATATGAGTAATGAAGGACACTCTATAATTGTATTTACTCAACCTCTGCAACAGCGGGGCAAGCTAAGGTCCAATAAACTTGCTGATGTTGTACCTGATAAAAGGCATTATCAAGCTGGCCCTGAGCCAATAAACCCCTTAGCGGGAATCAGGTGTTCAGCGGGCCACTGCTTCACTTAAGTTGGAGTTTGATCACTTATAATACTCTTAAGTGCCATTGAGTCAGTTCACATTTGGCAACTATATACTGTATAAAGCATTCCTCTAGAACTATTCATCTTCTATCCAGGTCTCCACATTCATAACTGAATAGCTGGACTAGGGATGCACGATACTGAAAAAATATGAATATTGCAATACATATAAAGCAAAAAGTTCAAAATTTACCCAAAATGCACTATAGCAAAACAGGACTTATTATCTATCAAAAGAGTCTGTCAAATAAGTTGGTGGTATTACCGCGAGTTGTGAGACAAATCACTTGCTTTTGCTCAATATTATCTCTATGGAAGGCAAACAATTTCCATATAATGAAAGGCATATGGCTTTTAGTGAACAGTTCTCATTCACTTTCCTCTTCCCCAGTCATTTTGTTAAATCTCTCAGAAACGTGTCTATGAGTGATTTAAACAGCTCAGAGAGCACATGCAGAGCTCATGCAAAAGCAGCAGCGGTAAACTCTAAACTGATTTTCTTACATATACTAGATAATCTTGAAAAGGAACAATCATTAAGATTGCGAAGCTTGCAAAGTTTTGTTTCCTATGACAGAGTTGAAATGTTTTAGTGAAATTATCGCGGTATATTCGGACAGTAGGAAGGTACAGTATATCGTCAGTATGATGTACAATTATTATCACACATCGCCCAGCCCTAAGCTGAACCAATAACTTTGCTTTGTCAAGAAGGAGAACTATGTGGAATGTTACCAAAAGAAGTTGTTTTTGTATCGTGATTTTTAGGATGGTATAGGATGAAAGACTTGTAGGTTCTGGGCTGATCCTATTTTTTGCATTTGGGATGTTTTTCTTGTCTCTGACTGGGAATGTATGCTAATATGTATGTGCTTGTCCTTGGGTCTCATGGTGGGATAAGTGACTACATAATCACATAGGAGTCCTCTAAATCACAGCAGTGTGTTCAATTCCAAGATGAATCCACGGCGTCCTATAGGGGCCCACATCACAGAGACAGTACAGCTCAGAGTTCCTTCGCTTTTCTCTCGCCCTCCTCATGGCCTCATTATTAAGTGCAGGTTGAGAGCCTAAAAGGGGCTACAGCTGGATGGCTTAATTAACCCCCCGCTGTGGCCAATTTGCTTTGCCCAGCACTGCTATCCGTGGCCGGGAAGACGCCCACACCCCTGCACCCATGCCGTTACAGTCTTTCTAGTTTCTTCAATCTCTAATTAGGATAGAGGTTTATGATTCCAGGTGCCTCGTAAAATCTGCATGTATATTAAAATTCCAGGTAACATGGTGGTACAGTGGTAGGCACTGTTGCCTCGCACGATTGGACCTGGGTTCATGGCTCCATGTGTGTGGAATTTGCGGTGGGGTTTCCTCTGGTTACTCTGGTCTTTCTCCCCGCACTCCATAAATATGTTGAGGTTAATTGCAGTTACCAAACTGCCTGTAGTTGTCAGTGAATGGTGAGTGAGCCCTGTGATGGGTTGGTGCCCCATCCTGTACTGATCCCTGTCTTGAGCCTGTAGCCTCTGGGATTGGCTCCAGATTCCCCATGACTGTGAATAGGAAAAATGGATGAAGAGCAAATTTACACTCAGCCACTCAGTCCACCCAGGGCCACAGACAGCAGTGCTGGTCAAACCAAATTGGCCACAATGGACCCTAAAATAATTGGATTGGTTTGGAGTGGGGGCCCAGTATGATATGCTTTCATGGGGCCCTAAAGACCTAGCTGTGCCTCTGAGTCCACATAATATACAGTATTTATGTGGACTTAGTGAGTTTTGGAAACAGCAAAAGTTCTTTGATGGATTCCATGAGGACTGAGTGAGTTTTGGTTCCCAGTATTATAACACGGGATGTAGAAACCTGACTTTTGGTCATTGGTGGACTCATCTCAAAAACGGCAAAAATGGACTGAATTTACAGAGTTCCCCCGATGGTCATCTTGCCGGAGAGACAAGACGTTCCATGCGCTTACCTGGATAGGCCGCCTCAAACTGGGACCCAAGTGTCGCCACAGCAGACCTGATCCCCAACAGGTCTGACCCTGTTAGCTCTCAGACGGTTTAGACTCTTCTGGAGATAAGGCTCCTGAAGGCTTTCCCCTATCCCCGTCATGGTGCGTGCAGCCTTCCTGTGACAAGCTGCAGCAGAGCGACTCTTCTGGAGAGAAGAAGGTTGTCGTGCCTGTTTAGACCGAGCTGTCGTCAAGTGTTTTACGGTGGCTGCAGTGCCAATCCCACCACCAACCCGGATGCAGTTTAACATCATACCCAGGACATTTGATTCAGAATGCTGATGTTACCAGTTGTGATTATTGTTGAAAAGGCTTTGAATAAATGTCCGCTCATATTCAATGGGAATGTTAATATTGTCCCAGGGGCTATGGTAGACAAAAATGTGAAGAAGAAGAAAAAAAAAAGTAAAAAAATGACTCAGTGTTTAACATCACTTCCATTTGTAGTGTTGGTCACATCCATAATTTGATATATCGTAATGATATTTCATTTTTCTTGGTTATTCCCATCCATTTGCCCGGTTTTTTTCAGAGTTCAAGCTTAAATTGTTAAATGTGAATTTACCAGCTTAAAGTACAATGCATTCAACATACTTTTCTCTTTGTTTGTTTTTTTGTGGAAAGCCCTGCATTCAGAAACCCAGTGGTACTACAGACAATCTGCAGTGGTTCAGGTCATTTCTATGCAAAAGACAGCAAACAAACCCAATATTATGTAAGCTTTGTATTAAACTGCTACTTCCATGTATATCCATCACAGCAATGTTACCTGGGCTGATTCTGTGCACAAACATAACACTTGTGTAAAGTCCAAAAAATGATTCATCAGTACCTTTTGCCCTTTTTGATGGATTTGTGTTTGAGTGATGCACATTCTCTCCCATTGTTACCAACTCGGTAGCTCTTGTTGCCGTTGTTGTTCTTTTCATGAAACCTTCACTGCGAAGTTCATTAGCAGTCCGAGTAGCATCACAGATACTGGAATTTTTATCTTGATATCTGTCAGCATGTATGATGGTCACTGGAACTGAACACATCGGTTGGCTCGTTAAGGAAATTTTGTGCATCTAACTTAATTAAGGCTTGCCCCAAGGAAAGGGCCTAAATCAGGGGTCTCAAACTCCAGTCCTGGAGGGCCGGAGCCCTGTGTAGCTTTCAGTTCTTTCCCTGTTCCACCACAAATGATTCAGCTCAAGAGCTGTGTGGTAATTAGCACAAGGAGTTGAATCAGGTGTGTTAAATGAGGGTGAACCGAAAACTGTGTAGGGCTCCGGCCCCCCAGGACTGGAGTTTGGAGTTAAATGCTTATGAAAACTGAATGTTTACATTTTTGGCGTATTATTATTTTGAATACTATATCAATATTAAAGCTTTTGTTATTCAGCAAAATATGTAATTTTGTCAGTCTGAAGTGGCACTCTAATTTCATTACTTATTATTTAAATCCCCCGCAACTGACAGGCTCCAATTTCCCTGTTTATTTGGAGGAATAATAGGGTCAAATATTCATTTTTATTCTTCCATCTTTCATTCTAGTAACAACACATGCTTTTGCTGGATGATTGTTATTGGTGCTGCCAGGCATTCTGATATAGCATATAAAGCACAACTTTTAAAATGAGAACTGGTTATATTTTATGAAAGCAAACAAGTTTTAGTGAACTGTGATTCCTTTTAATATGCTCCCATAATATATTAAAAAGGGTACATCAGTTGCCTGGTACCATAATAAGCAAGGGCTTACGATTTAAGTTTGTTGATTCCGATTGTTAAAGTTGCTAGTTTAGGTTCAAGGATTCATGCTGCTGTCATATGTTGATAGAAGTAAAAAAGAAAGAAGTACAGGTTAAATGGTTTACTTTTACATGTTGAGTGCTGTAACAGTTCAGCATACTGAAAATCGATGGGTGCCTTGCCATTAGTTGTATGGATTCTAACAAATCTAAACACTACATTTTTGCATTATATTTGAAATTCAGTTTATATGTTGTACTCTGACCTGCAGACAACAAACATACAATAAATACAACAAAATTACAAAACTTACTGCTATCGAGCTAAATAAATAATAATGAACTAAGGAAATATGTTGGTTGTACTTTCAAACTAAATGAACATGAATTGTTAATAAAAGCATAAATGTGGTTTATTGATGCAAACTTGCTGCTGCGGTAACAGTTAACTTGAAATTTATGGGGTGCCTTGAAATTGCATCATCGTGATTACATCATGGGTCTAACAGCTGAGCGATACATCACAGGCGGAACGAATTTGGCAGGCGGAAGAAATTTGGTGTGACAGACCCCAACACAGTCTCTGTTTTTGCTCCTTCTCAGCTTCCAGCCAGACAGTCTCCTTCCCTGGAAGCATGTGACACAGGGAAGGGGATACTCTGAACAGGAAGAAACAGAAGCAGAGGGAATGGGATTCTCATAGCAGGAAGCCAGAAAGGGAAGCACAAGGAAAGAGATACCCTGAACAGGAAATGAGAAACAGAAGCAGAGGGAAGGGGATACCCTGAACAGGAAAAAAAAAAAAAGAAGTACAGGGAAGGGGAAATTCTGAACAGGAAGAAACAGAAGCAGAGGGAATGGGATTCTCATAGCAGGAAGCCAGAAAGGGAAACACATGGAAAGAGATACCCTGAACAGGAAATGAGAAACAGAAGCAGAGGGAAGGGGATACCCTGAACAGGAAAAAAAAAGAAGTACAGGAAAGGGGAAATTCTCAACAGGAAGCCAGAAAGGGAAACACATGGAAGGGGATACCCTGAAGAGGAAGTAACAGAAGCACTGGGAAGGGGATACCTTCAATTCCTGTAAAAAGATTTTCTATGTACTTACACAGATTTTCTTTCTTTTCAATTTCTTAATTGGTTGAATAAGACTTTAAGCCCAGACTTTTCAGGATATTTGTATGCTTGCATAACAAACATTTCATTCACTTATCCAAAACTGGTTTGCAATGAGTTTGGAGCTTTTTCCAGGAAGCACAAAGCTCAAGGCAAGAGAGTAGTAATTCCCAATTAATTGTAATTATCCAATTAGTATGATTATATAAACACAAGTTTTTCCACTCTCTCACTTTATCTTACTGCTACACCATTCCTGCAGCTTCGAGTTCACAACTGACTGAGAAAAGCTTTTCAAATAAGAAAATAGGGTAAAAATGAATAATAGAATAAACAGGAGGTGTTGTAGATCGTCTGGGGAGCTGATTACAGACGTGTTTCGCATCCTGTGATATTGTTTTCAACTCCAGCACAAGTGCAAAGCCTGAAGCCATGTGAATATTTGAAGGGTTCTCCAGGAGACAGTGAACCTTCATCACAGACGATCAGAAATAACAGAAGAGTCATGAAAACATTATTTAATTGTAAACCCTTTGAGAAAAATGAAGAAAATAATTCATGTGGGAAGTTCCTAAAATCAAAGTGGCCCGATTTTCATAATAATGACAGGAATATAATCTCTACATTAAATAATGCTCAGATGCCTTTTTCAATAAATCTTGATACGTCTACAGACTAAGCTGTGAACCTCAATGAATGTTTCACCTGTAACCTTAATCTTGACTTTTCTCTGTTCCACATCTTCTCTTTAACTCCCCAATATTTTTTAATTCCAAATTAATTCTCCATTAATCTCTTAATCTTTTTGAAGATTAAATTTCATTCTCTGGATTAATCCCCTATAGATTTTTGTAGTCATGTGCTCAGGCCTTAATTTCCTGATTTTTAACACCATGTTGGATATGTGATGGTATCAGTCATATATCACAATGACAGACAGTCTAAAAGTTAGAAATGAGTCTGAATGGGGATTAGAAGATTCCCTGTCACCAGACAGGGTGGACAGCTCACAACTGCATTCAAAAGGCGGACCAGAGTCAGACAAAGGTGTCTACTTCTGCATTTTCTCTTCACATAAAAGGAATGGAATTCAGTACATACCCTGGTCGCAGCTTGACAATCAGCTGCTATCATTCATTTGCAGGAGACAAATGATGTATCAGCCAACTCTATGCAAATTAGCTTTAAAATTAATAGAAGACTTACATCCTCAAAGGCAACACACAAGTCCAAACCCAGTCAGACTGGAATCTGACAAATATAAGAGGTGGAGCCCATTTCCCTGCTAGCATCATTGACAAGCGGAACGACATAGACAATGATGTAAGACCAAGAATCAGCAAAGCAAGAGCAGCATTTCTTCAGTTGAACATCTGGAGCTCCAGGGACCTGTCCCTGCAAACCAAGGCCAGTCCTACATTAAGTGCAGACCTTCATCAACACTTGCTTAGCTAAGGAGGTTCCTTCAGAAACACTGTCCCAACACCATCAGTAATTGTGACCCTTGCCAGAGAATAAACCAGCTCACTGCAGAAACAGAGATCATTAAGTGATACCGGGGATGGATTGGACATAGTCTGCAAGCCTATAAACAATATCACCAAGCAGGCTCTGCCCTGGAATCCCAAGACAAGAGGAAAGGAGGCCAATTAAGACACATCTGGTACCAAGACCATATGGCAGATATTGAAAAGATGGGCTATACCTGGAGTCGACTGGAGAAATAAACTCAGGTCAATGATTTCTGGAGTGTTGTTAGCCAATGTTACAGAAGGGGCAGTAAGCTTCAGTAGTTACTAGCAGTTGTGATACAGTATATAAAAACCAGACAACAAGGCTTCTCATTCTTATATTTGGTATTATATATTTGACATTAGTTTCACAGGTAAAGCATGTAATTGAGACAGAAAATGAAAGAACATTTGATCTCTATAAGTGTAGATAAAATAGCATAGACAAGTTAATTGGCTTGTTTAAGAAGTCCTTTATTTGATTTTACAGACTTGGATGCATGTGTTGACTATTACAACATTGTCCTAAATCTTATCTAGATTAAAGTAGAATTGTAAACTAGATTCAGTAGTCATTAAAATATTATTCTGTCAGAGATCTACTGGTTTCACAGCCCGGAGTCCTGCAGGGGTGAAATGTGATAGAAGGCAGGTAACACATTCAGACCCTCCTGCAGAGTTCAAAGGAATAGAGAGATGAAGGGACAAGAGACAACAGAGAAAATCAAGAGGGGACTGATGACCCCATAAGCAGTGTACTGTACATGCCGGCTTAGTTTGAGACTCCATCGGCCTGTTGACACTAGGTTTTAAAAGGTGTCTTGGGAGATCGGATCACAAGTGGACAGCACTAAGTACAAGTGTAAACGACCACCACGACGCATTGTGATTTGATCACTGAAACCACTTACCGAGGTGGTCTGGGATGCATTTGACCACATAGCGTTTGTAATGAAAACGCTAATGCATCCTGAATCCTGATGCATTCCTGAAAAGGACATCACAATAACTTTGCGTGGGGCCATTTGACCTTCTAGCGGAAGTGACCTGGCAGCAACCCAACCTGAACACAAGTGTTCAGCTGGACACCTTGGAGATGCATGACAGACACAGGTGTAAACGGCGATGTGTCTCAGCTGTCCACTTGTGATCTGATTGCCCAAGACGCATTTTAAAACCAAGTGTAAACAGGACCCATGAAAAACAAAGTACAATCTTACGAGAACATTAACAAACTGAAAAGTTACTTAGCTAGCTAATTAATTTTGTAAATTTGGTTAATTGATAGAGCCAGATGCCGTTGAGGTTCTAAATCCATCCATCTTCCATATCTGCTAGTTCACCTAAGTAATGTGTGGCCTTACACTGGATGTGTTCTTTCCCAAGGGGGACCCAAAGGTCACTATGCATTCCACTCAGGCGCATGAAAAGTGACAAGGCATCCTGGAAAACCGGATGAGATGGTTCTTAAAAACAGGACATTTCCCTGGACTAAGAATCTCACCAAACGTGACAAAAAAGCTTGGCATAGACTTTCTGCGACAACACTTTCCTGTTGTAAGTTGGGTGGCAATATTAAATCCATTAGCAGCTTTATCTTTTTGGTCTGTTGCTTTATTGATATATACATAGCAATTTGTGAACACCAATTACTTTTATTCCAAAAACAGGACAGAATAGTCATTAAGGTAAATTTTCCCAATTATACCATAAAACGAATCAAAAATATTCATGCTGATATCAAGTCTATTATTATATTATATTATATAATATTATATTATATAATATTATTATATAATATTATATTATATTATATTATATTAAAACGACAGATTTCATGTTTTCAATATAGGTATAACTGACATAGACATTCCATTTAGCATTTTTTGGCAATAAAAATAATATGAGTAGTATGACTAACCAGCCATGAAAAATAAATAGGAAAAATGCTAAATTAAATGTTGCATGGATTTCTAAATTATACAGACATAAACAAATAATGGACTTAAAGCTTCGTTTGATGAAAAGAGAATATATCTACCTTAGTGCAAAACACAGCCCTTCAGAGTAACAATGCAAAGGCAAAAGTTTTTAACTGGTGCTCTGACCCATGGCAGCTGTATTGCAGAGTGCAATTCACAATATCAGTGTGCTACAAACAAAGCTAAATAGTGCAAGAAACACATAGACAATAGACAGATGAATGCAACTCATTGTTGCAGTAGCAATGCTATTTTGTGCCCTATAGCAATTGTAACAGCAGACAAAATTCATTTTAAAGGGGTGCCTAATAATTATGATAATTACTCAGCATAATGCAGAACTTTCGGAAACGCACCTCCAGGATTGAGGGTTTCAACCCCACCTCAACTCTCTGTGAAATTCTCTCTAGGTTGGGCAGGTCTCCTCCTGCAATCTGTAGACAAGCAGTTGGCTAATTGGAGTCTCTAACTTGCCTACAGTGTGAAAGCATACGTTTGATAAATGAAGCCCAAGAAGGGGTTAGAAGATAGATAGATGCAATACTGAATTTAGGTAATTTGGGAAAGAAAGGATATTCACAACATCCTTTTACCTATTTATTGTACCTTGTGATTGGTTAGGGCAGCATTTATGACCTATTGGCAAAAGCTGTGGACACAAAGTTTAAGGAAAAACACAGACCCAAAACTAATCAGCGGGTAATTTATTGTTAGGGGGAATTAAACACTGAGTCTCAAAGTCATTTGGCAGCTGCGAGCATGCATTAAATTTGGAAATATTAAGAGACTGGATGCCCAGAGTTATAAATGCTTTGAAAGCTGCACATTTGGAAAGTGGTAATGGTATGGCAACTACACTCATGAAAATTCCTTGCAACTACATAAAAGATTTGTCAGGATTTGTAAAGGATTAATGACACAATACAAGGGTATCACTGAAAAACGAGAGGGACTTGAAATAAACTTGGTGTGGACTTTATTACGATCTCAACACAACCTGAACAACTAACCAAACAAAGAAAGATTAAAAAAAATAAATAAAAAAAGACCAAATCCAGTTTAGTATGCTTTGTAACTTTAGGTTCCAACCTGTACAACATTTAAAGTGCATTATAATTTTTTCCATTATTTCAAACCTACATCTGTTACAATGTATTAATAATTCCACAAACAGTAATATCATACTGATTTAAAACAATATATTCTCAGTTCTTGATTCTTATAATATTGCACACGTCACACGATGGAGAATGCATGAGAATATAAACCAACTGGTGTGAGTTTCAACTTAATTTCAGGGAACAGGTAACATTATTATTTTATACACAATGCATTACAGTATTCGGTCTTAAAAGCAATGCTTTTATAAGCTGAACTGAACAGAAGGTTAAACTGATAGTGGTTGTTACACATTTAATAATAGCTAAAGCTGTATTCTGATGCCCCCCAAAATTGCAGAATCTGCAAAAAGGGAAAATATATATGGGATTAATATCATCCCCTGCATCTATCAAATTGTAATTGGCCAACAAACCATTCTGAATGCCAGTCATTTAACTATAATCTGTGTCATGCATTTTTTGTACTGTCATGTGATGTTGGTACAGATCCCTTTTGTTAGACAAATGCATGAGGTCAATCTACAAGGTTATTTCCCCATTTTCTAGTTGAGAACTTTGGAGGAACCATTACATACAAAAACTTATGGAGGAAGAATCATGCATAGGACTCTCAGCCCACCTTGGTGTCTGTCACGGTTCCTGGGGGAGGAAAATGCTGTTATGACTGCAAGCAGGCCAGAGTGGACCTTACATGCTCAAATATCTGACCAACATATAGGGCACTCTCATACAATCAGAGGCAAACCTAGTCTCCAGATGGGTTTCTCTCATCTTTGAGCTGGAGAGGCCTCATGTGACACAGACAAGCAGGGGAGGTTTTGGAAGAGACCAAGTCAAACAGTCATTCTACAACGTGGCCTCAGTAAGGCCAGAATACTCAGCCCAAGAGACCCACACGCTGTACTTCATACATTCACTTGTGCTCAAACTGCCAATAGATTTGACTATGACAGGGGTGATAATGCAGGTTGAATCTAAATAAATCCTTAGTAACCAAGTTAATCAAGATAAGGAATTTCAAACTTTTTATAAGCCTGAGGTCAGAGATGTTAGGAAACCACAACTGAGCAATTATTTTGTGTGTGTGTGTGTGTGTGTGTGTGCATGTGTGTTTTCAGTGACTGTTCTCAAGGTGTGCCATTATGTGCTGAAAATTATAAACTGTCAGCCGGCTTGCTGACGATTTTGTACTCCCAGGACTCGTTCCATTCCCTACACTTCTATCTGTCTATGTGGTCAAACCAAAATCTTCAACTTAATATTAGCTGCTTTCTACTACCTAAATATTTGTAATTTCTGTAATAACTACCTTACACAGAACTTCCGTAACACATACAATTATCTATGTTTAGTCACACCTGCATTGAAAAGCCCAGTAAGAGAATATGAATCATACTGGCTTTTATAACACAGAAAACTCACTGAACTCCAGAATCAATATAGTCCATAGGCACCACAGCCATCAATATAGACAGAATATTAAATCCACCTTTCCACAGTATAATGAAATGACTGTCATATCACTTTACCAAGAATTCCCTTGGAGGAACTTAACAGGTAATAAAAAGCGTATCTAACAACTGCAAAAGGCTTCAGGTAGTCACCAGCTTAAGAACAGGTTTCCACCCTTGTGAACAGAAATCAATTCATTCCAGCCCAAATAAAGTAAAATAAAGCAAATCCATATTCCTTTCAGTTCTAAGGATCCATTGACTAATAAAGTTGTATTCTTTGAGGGCCTATAATGATAAAGACAATTTATGTCCATCTGTCTGTCTTCCAAAAACACTTATCTTGAGAATTAAAATTCAAAGTAAAATTTCTTCAAGGATGAATAAACAACATTGTATTACCTTGACGGTCTATAAATTAATCTCAATAATGAATCCTAATTCCAAAACAATCCTACAAATACAAACTTTGTTCCATAACATGGTGATAATATTCATCAAGACAGAGGTGAGTGGCTCATTGTCACATCTTTGTGACAAATGAGAAATGCTTGAGACTTAAAAAATATATTGGAACTGTTCTACATGAGTTCCTAAGGCCAATGAGTTCTATTCAAAACAATATCACCTTCCTGTTACCAGTAAAGACTTCTTCAGGACAACCAACTACAATGACAGACTAAAGGTCCTCTTTAGTTACTGTCCCTCCAGAAAGACAGCTTTAACATTAGAATGGGCCTGTCCTACCATCCCTTTGCCCATCATATCTTTGTGCTAACCAACTGAAGGCTTGAGGCTTTGGGACGGCCTTGTTTCTTAAGCACAAAATGGCACACTAGAAAAGTTCATTCATTTCATACAAAGCACATGAAAAACACAAGTACACATATTAACAGATCTGCATGCGGAATCTTAAAAGGTGGCATTTACATTGCATAAAATATTCAGCCTTTGCATCATAAAAGTTGATCATAAGGTACCATTGTGTGAATAGAAGTTCTACCTAATGCCTAATTTTTAAACAGTATGTTTGCATGTCATCTGTCTAACCTTTTTTTTTTTTTTTTGGGGGGGGGGGGGGGGGGTGGTTCCTTTACATGTAACTACGGAGCACTCCAGAACTATGGTTGAAACATCTTAGATTCTTTTTGTAACACAGTGCACCTGCTACAACAAACCTGAATCTGGTATCTCTGCCAGTTTCCAACAAGGACAATAAGAAGATGACACAATATATTTCAACTTCAACAGGTTCCTCCAGAATTGTAGCTGAGCGCTGAAGCCTGCTCAGCAGGACATCCTGACTACACTTTGCGCGGACTGCGGAACGTGCTTGTGGATGACATATGGCTTCATATCACAGAGGCATAAGACTGTATCCTCACTGCAAACTCTTTGCATATTAACTCTTTCGTACACACTATCAACATAGCAGCAACTCTCGCGGGGGAACAACTCCCAGACAAATTTGATTGTGCACAAGATAAACAGAACAAAAACAGGAATGTTAGGCACTGAAAATTTCAGGATGTAATGACCCAATCAAATCATGGAATTAAATAGTGCACTAATTACCATGAATGATAGAGGCAGGACAATAACAGTTAAAAATTATAAACACCACACTAAATCTTAAGTAGGAAAAGATGTAACCTCAATTACAGGTTCCCTCTTGAGTTTTAAATGAGGGGGAAAAAAAGCTTTTTCAGAGGACACTAACAGCCCCTGAACAGCCACCCCTAGTCTCCAGACATAGGGCATGATTTTACAACATCGGAAATAATCCCATCTCGCACAACAGCACCATACTTACAGAGAGGGACACACAAGCTAACTTTTATTAGCAATGCTAAAGTGTTACATTGTTGTAGCCAGAAACATGCCCAGGAGAGCATTCTTCTCTCATCTGACAGCAAAACTGCTGTTTCAGTGCTTTCAAATCTTTACATTGATGTTGTAGCTATTCTGTTGTGCAACTGGAAATGCTATTGCCGCTACAATTATCTATAGGACTTGTATTGATGCAAGTGACACCATTCAGTCTTTCATAAAACATCATCTAGACATCCTGCATTTTCAAGCTGTCGTTTATTTAACCAGGCTGGTCTTGCAGTATTGACCACTGGCAATAGCAAGCCTTCAGCAGTTCATATTCTGTGATATGCACTAAAATGTGCATTATTGATGTTCAACGTGAAAATGTCAGTACAGAAGCTCCTCTACTTACGAATGAGATACCCTCCGAACAGCCATTCGTAACTTGAAATGTTTGCAAGTCGTTACTCAACATCATTTTAAGGGTATACGCAAGTACAAAGAACCAGGATGCTGGGAGTACGCACGCGGAACTGGGCGTACTAGGCGGAATTGGCACGCAGAAAAAAAAATAATTATGTTGCGGACAGGAAAAGGGAGCCCAATGACACAATTTGGACTTACATGTCTGAAAGTTCAGAAGTAGAGGAGCGTCTATATGATGTTTTTTTCCGAGAGTACTGAACCTTCCTAAATAAATGCCTCATATTTGTACTTGTATCTAAGTCTATCTAAGCAGCCTAAATTTTATTATTTTAAAGGTTAGAGAATAAACAAAAAACTGCACAACTGCATTCAGGTTCTGCAAATTTGACCACAGGTATCAGTTTCTAACCGTGTCAGCCAAGCAGGTCAATGTGTCTTTGGCTTTGGAAGGCGAGAGTGGTAAGAGGGGGATACCGCTACGGTATGCCGGAAGTTTCCCTCTGCATCCTCTGGACAACGGGCCCTTACATGCCTAAAAGCCTGAGTACGGCCTGGAGGGTTTGGGACGGGGCTTGAAGCCTGAAGAGCATAGCTGAAGCTGGGAAGTCCCCATGATGGTGGCGGTAGCTGTACGCCCCCGTGGCCTGGTACGGAGCCTTGCCTCTCCCCAGGTCCTGCAGCTCCACTCCCCAACCTGCCACCGGGAAGAGCTATCGCCTCTCGCACCAGGGTTGGGATGCAAACCCTACTGTGGAAACGTGGTGACTGCAGGATGCGAGGTCGGCTGCCTGGGAGTGGTCCCTCAAAGGGGCTGGTGGAGATCTCCGTAGGCAGCACTCTGATTGGTGGATGCCGTGGACCCGGGACGAGGGCCATCCCTGTAGCCCTTGGTGCATCAGGAGGGGCTTCGGGGTCATTGATTTTGAGTTGCATGCTGAGAAGCAAGCTGAGCTCATCTGCATCAGGCGTGGGCAGGACTGAGTCAGCGTTAGCGGCGCTGGGGGGTGACGGGGTCAAGCCTTGGGCCAGTTTGTCACCCTTGGTTTCAGTAGGACCATCACTGGGGTCCTCTGTGGGGGCTATTCTTGGCAGCTTTTCCCGCTGGAGGTGTTCTTTGCGGCAGGCTGGGTTGGAAGACTGTAGTATTTGAGGCTACGAAACAAAGGGAGGGAGCATCAAAACCATTAGAACAAATTATATTCATATTAGCTAATCCTTAATAAACCGTTAATTAAAACAGACAGCTGTACTTATCACAGCCTGTGAAACTGATACTGTCTTAGGTTGCCTTCCTCTACATAACATCATAATTTACAAATATATCTTTTTATAACACATTTGGGCAACTTTATAGATACCTTCATAACGCATCATAATGCATTCATAAAGTATTATAAACATGGCTATATTTACAAAAAGGCATCACACATTATAACCATGTTTATTATGCATTATGAATGCTCTATGAAGGTCTCATCTATGATGCACTATAGATAAATTTATAATGCATTATACTGGTCAGTATAAGCCATTATAATGCATTATGAAGGTATTTATAGTGCATTATAGGTAAGAGCTTCATGGAGCATTCATAATGCTTAATAAACATGGCTATATTTTATAAATATAGCCATGTTTATAATACTTTATGAATGCATTATAATGCATTATGAAGGTATCTATAATGCATTATACATAGGAGCTTTAGATAAAGTATTACCCATATTTATAACTAATTTACAGGTATGGTGGACTATATCATATCAAGATTTGCATGTGATCCTGGATAAAAAATACTTCCAGTTCACCATAGAAAAACAGCAGCCAAGAAATTGTTCAACAATGAACACAATATGTTAAAAACTGTACTGGTGGTGTTTGACCCATATGGAGCACTTGACAATGAGGCTGGGCGGTGATTGCATAGTTTCCCTAAAAGGTATGTCTTTGACTTGTCAAAAACAACAGGAAAAGCAACAGGGAAAGAAGAGCAATGCAGCTTTCTTGGTACTGAGAACTGACAGTAAACGAATTAAAATGAGCAGCTGAGCCGACCTTAACTGCTAATTAATACTTCGATCAGGATTATTCTTCTTACATGGTTGATGTTAGCTTAACATCAACCAGGTAAAACAGGGGCCAGGCCCTTATCTGCGTGCTCCTGCCTGCAAAAACAGAAGAATCCTGACCGATGTTGGCGTGAGCCGAATGACTATGAATGAGAAGTTATTTAATTCTCTTTGTGAAGTTTGCTGCCAAAAAGTCATGCTTGTTCCCCGAAGCAAGTTTGGTTTGGCACAGAGACTTTCAGTTGTGAGTGGCATGACAGCTTCTCAATAAAAATACTAGGGTTCAAGCAGGGTCAGGTGAAACAAAAAAAAATATATCAACAGAACCAAAAACACTGACACCCAGAAGGGTAAATGTGTGAAACAGGTCATTAAACATTCATACTGGGACGGTCTCATGGGCTCATTAGCACACATCTGAAATGAGGGCTATTCGATTATGGCAAAGATCAAAATCAAGATTATTTAGGTCAATATTGAAATCATGATTATTTAACACGATTGCTCATTGAATTTAGAAATATGATGTGTTTGTTGAACTTAAAAAAAAATCTAACAGTGGACTTCCTTGAACTCTAAGTGACTGGTAAGAAAAAGGCTGCACTTGATTTATAACACAAGACAAACCCTGATCTTCTTATCTTGATTATTTTGTTTTGGTAATTGTTGTAAGCCAAAACCAAAACTGAAATTAAACTAATGTCCCAGCCCTAGCTCCAACTACCTGCATAACACCCCCCCCCCCCCAAAAAAAACCCCAGAATTTGCTGTAGTGCTGTTCCTAATGACAATGTCTCATCAGACACCTTACATTCTGTTACTGACCAACTTCTGGGATTCCTGACTCCCACTGATGAGGAGGAAACCTTGTTTTACTCATTCCTTCCCAATACTCTCACGACTTAACATTCATTCTTCAAAAACTACTATTCCTTTCTTCACATAAAATTTAAAAGAAAATGAACCAGGAGGAGCAGCTGAGCAGGAGACCTCCCTGCATCTCAACTCCTGCTGTTTTCATCTAGGCTGCTTCAGGTATTGTGGCCTGAGAGCTTTAAAGAATGGACAGCCTGGTCTCTGACAGGAACTCATGAAAAACCAATGATGGTTTGGTGGACTGGGTGAGAACGAGTGGATGAAAGATAATACTACGCGGCAGGAAAGCAACAATGAAAAAAATCCCAGCAGGTGTTTCTAGGATTGAAGCAACTTGATTTCACTGGGAACCCCCCCACCACCACCTCAGAATCACTCTTTACCGCACTCCCCCCGTCTCCCAGCAGTCCAGAAACTCTATCCACATGTTGAGAAGTACCTGTTCCCTCACACCCATATTCTTCAAAATGCTTTTGCTCAAAACAGTCAATCCCAACTGGATCTGCCTGCGATGAAGTGTGACTATGTAGGTTAAAAGTCATTGACTGTAGTCACAGGTATAAATTCCCAGCAAAGCAAGACCCTTAACCACCAACTGCTCCAGATCTGTGCAATCACGTAAATGTTAATACCGTAATAATTAAAATAATTGTATATAAGGCAGCCTGGCAACTCCGATAGCATCTCAGCTGGATCGCACTGATGCCTAAACCATCAAGTTTTAATTCTTCCCCCAGGCCTGTCTTTGCAATAAGGACAAATTCTCCCCATGGACAGATACACACTTCAGGTACTCCGTGATCCTGTCGCAGCTTAAGGTGAACCAGTATGTCCAAATTTTCAAGTCTATTAAATAAAACTGCAGCAGCGCATGAGACACAGGTGAACACAGAAGGAATAAAAGGCCACAGAGATGAAGAAAGCTATTTGTAAGACAAATTAACTAACGGAAGTGTTTATCAGAAGGTCCTACCCTTAATTTAAAATATGAAATTCCCTTTTCACCAGCTCTATTTCGCCTATAAGACTTTGCTGTCTTGATATATCAATTCAAAAGAAGCCATTACTGCGGCACACTGCTAGGAAAAGCACTGGAATCCACCTAACTCTTTAGGCACATATCAATACTTTCTCATACTAAGGGGTATTTTCTCTAAGGATCAATAAACAATTCCTTTATGTATTATAAACATCCATAGTGCTGGAGAGAAATGCTGAGATACTGGCATCTGTAACTTAAAAAGTGATGGTAAGGATGGAACAGTCCACTCGTATTTAATATATCTTCATGGTAAACTTTAAAATATTTCATTCTCCCCTCTGTCCACCAGCGTTTCCCCCCTCCCCAAATGAGAAGTATTCAGTGAAGATGTCTAAGCACACACCCCAGACCTGGCTTTCACCGAGCAGAATAATGGAGACATTTGGGGAAATTATCAGCCAACCTTTATTATGATCCACGAAATATCACGCGCAAGGAACTACTGTCACCTCGTGATGTTTCAGTGTAAAAGAATTCCAGCGTTTCCGCTTAAAACGGGCTGCTCTTCCACGCGCCGCACAGCACGGGCGAACAGGCCTCGGCGGCGCGTAAACGGTATCGTCCCTGGTTGCGGATGAGAGGCCCGGTTAGCGGTAGCAGAACCGCTGCGTGTCTCGCCTCAGGAAGTCCTGGAGCGGGGAGTCACGACAGGGAGGCAGAGCAAAGGTGCTAATAGAGCCAGCGGCCTGTTTATTTTGCTGCTCATGAACAGCAGCAGAAAGCAAAGAGTCGGAAAATAAATACGAGAGGGAGCAGGGGGATAAATTAATAACAGGGACAGCAGAATTTAGTGAGGGATAGATGCGGACAACTGTACCTGGGGGACAAGGTATTAAAATGGAAATAAACATTAAATATAGGAAAATAAGATATTAAGGTACGGAGTGTGGCTCTGAGTAAGGACTCTGCACCTATGATTAGAAGGTCGCTGGTTATTGGCAGAGTGATTTCACCACTGGGCAGAGATATTAACCCCAATCGTTCCAGGAACTGGCCGACCCTGCATTCTCAATTGTACATCGCTTTGGACAAAAGTGTACACCAAATAAATAAGTGTAGATAAAGTAATATAGTGGCAGATGATGGAGAACCACAAGTGCTGAAATTCAGGCATAGAATTTTGAGAGAAAAGCAATGGTGGACAGCAAAGCATGCAGAGGACATACTGAGACGGAGGCAGCAAGACGTGCATGTTGCATTGTGCAGTGAAGGGGATGGCGCATGGGTCGTATGCGCTTTTGCATGCGAGGGGGTGAGGCAGTGCCTCTCCATGCATGGGACGAGGACTGGAGACACCGGCATTAGACAAATCTAAAAATCAGTACTGTACCACGCAATATCACGGAAGAAATGCACTAGCTGTTCCACTCCTTGACAAGGGGCATTATGGGAGAAGCAGAGGGAGAGAAACATTAGGGTCAGTTTGACCCCACTAAGAGACAGAAAGACAGGCAGTCAAGTCAGCTCTGCAAGAAACAGATGTTGAAGAAAGAAACCATCGGAGAGATTAGCCACTACAAAGATTTGATACTGCAGTCTTAGAGAAACATCTGCAATACAGATGAGTTGTTTGTAATATCCCTGTAAAAAAAAAACACACACACACACACACACACACACACACAGTTCATTGTGGGGACTACCCATTCATTTCTATGGGCATAACTATGATATCCCTAACCGTAACCATAAGTAACGAAATACAAGAGTTTTGGCTGTTGTAGATTTATGATTATATTTACAGATTTTTATATTGAAAAATGTTCCAACAAGCTAAAAAGTAAAAACTTACCACATTAAGGGGACATTTAATCCCCACAGTGTGGTAAATACAGACCCGCACACACATCAGCACCCAAATACACATACAGATTGGAGAAAAGCACACTTTCACTAATCAACATGCAATTACATAATTTATTATTGTTATTATGAATAATAATAATAATAATAATACATCTAATTGGTAACAAAGAGTCATGACTCTGCCTTATTCAGCTCTTAGTGGTCCTAGTACTAGTTCAATTATAAAACTGTACAACATGCAGACAAACACCCCCTGTAGGTCAGGATACACAGTATTCCACAGGCAGTGCTGTGGTCCCCCAACAACAGGGAATTCCTTTAGAAATACTGCTTTCATGCATGGCAGACAGAGAGATAAAGCTCAGAAGCCTTTGTGTTGCCAGCCCCAAAGACATTGGCTATTGGCTAATACAAAGGAGTTAGGGTTCGGGGTCTAACCTCATCCTGCTCTCTATCGCTAGTGACCCTCGTGTTGCCATGGGCAACAATAAACCAAGGCAGTAGTGAAGTACCATTCCTTCACCCCTTATCTTGTCCATTTTCAGTAATCAATATATCTGTGCTGCATTCTCATTCATTTAAGAAGGCCAACATGTTCCCATACATAATTTGGATGAATGACTTTAGTATATATTCATAAGTGTTATAATATTGTTAGAAAAGAAGGTAATATAACTAAAGAACTCCCTATTGTAGAAGCATAAAAGGCACATTTGAAAACTGCTATAAACAGGTGATAGACACATATGGAAAATAACACAAAAGAGTGAATCATGTATTATCCAATAATGCAATTTGCTGAGATTCTCTCTAACTGGCTTGCTGTAACCATGTCTTCCATTATACAAAGTTAACTATTATGTAAAACCTATTATGCAGACTGACTTATTTCTATTCTGAGATCTGAATGAAATCCAGCATTACGAGGTGAATAATTAAAGTAAAAAAAAAAGATAGATGTGTTAAAATACATGACAAGTTTGCCTCCAAAGGCAAAAAGAGGTCTGTTCCTACGCGAACAGGATGAGTGGGGGGGGGATACACGTAGGAGCCAGGAGGGGGATGGTGGTAAGAGAGCGGCAGGTCGCTGAGGGGCAGATAAGAGTGGGCAAGCGCTTAAGATGCAGCAGTGCCAAGGGGCGGGGCAAAGGTCAAGGAACTCACTCTGTCTGCGGTGGGGCACGCTGACCCGGGAGCTCCCCTGGTACTGGCCCTGCCAGGGGGGGGCGAAGGGGGCAGGCGGTGCACCCTGTGCGGAGAGAGAGAACATACACAGGAGGGCAGAAGGGTGACGCACGGAGTGGGGGGGCGGGTGGAGGGGGCAGTTGGGGGATGGGGTGTGAACGCACACGACGCCGAGCCCAACCCGGACGAATCACGAGCGGAACACTCCGAGTGGAAAGCTCTCAATCCCTCCCTCCAATCTCCAATCCACTGCTGTACTGCAAGGCAAAGACAGCTTTGGGAAGCCCCCCCCCCCCCCAAATAAATAAAGAAATAAATACAGTCTGATGCGGCTGACAGCAAATCAAAACACAAACACTTCTTGCTGAAGGGAAGGTGTGCCCGCGGAACATTCGGGACTCCACTAACTTCATTTTCTGTTGTGGGGACTCATCATCAACGCGGCAGCAGAAACGAATCGGCGTATCTCCTACGTGGGACTGAGGGGAGTTTTATTATCTCCTGCGGGGGTCTCATGCTTGCAGAGGCACAACCTCTACCTTTCCTTTGAAAGCCTTTCCAACTTGGAGCCATTTGTCCTCTGTTCCCCCGTCGGCACCATTATTGGGCTTTATTGCAAAATGGGTCTGTCCGTGACTGAGAATACCTGTCATTAATAATGGTCGGTCTCTGGAAAGAGCCCAAATCGGCCCAGAGATTAGAGCGGCGCTCTGGAGCTGCGAGAACAGCCAGGAGGAGATGAAAATCAGCAGGTAATCTCCCTTCCAGGTGTTTTGTCAGCAGCTTAAATTGAGCAGATCTGCTCTTTGAAAGTACAGGCTTCTTGTACGGAAGGTTCTGTTTCCCCACAGGGCTCCTGCTTATTTTCCACCCCTGTCCACAAAGTCCCCCAACCCCCGTCTTCTCAAGCTGACATCTGGACACTGCCGGAGCCTCAGAAAGACCCGGAAAGACCCGGAAAGGAAGGATTGCTTTGACATAATCCCAAGCGATGTGAGACAACACCCACCTCCCTTCTCCTCTGCCAGCTCTGGCCGCTAACAGGAACTTTGTGGACACCCCCCCCCCCCCGCATATAAACATTCTATATATTATACTGTAATGTGGTTGTTCACTGGTCACACACCAGCAGGAGTGTGGGTTCCAATCTCACACAGTGACCACTGTGTGCATTTCCTCTGGGTTTTTGTCTCCCCCAGACCAATCAAGGATGAGTGGTCAGGTGAACTGCACTCTCTAAATTGCCCGTAGTTTGTACACTGCAATAGGCTGCTATCACATCCAGAATATCCCCTGCCTTGTGCTCAACCCTGTGCTAGATAGGTGCCTATTGAAAAAAGGATAATTACAATCTTTATTTATAAATTCATCTGGAGGCTTAGTTCTAATTAGAACTAGCAACCAAAATGTGATCAGTTTAAGTCTTACTACCCTTGTACAAAGGGCCATTGAGCAAAGAACCTGACCTACATTCATCTTAAAAAGGTCACTTTAAATCTGAGCAAAACAGTTGGTGACTTTCCCATCGGAACAAAATGAGATATTATTCTTATGCCACACAAGCGGAAGTATTGTAGGATTTTGACAATTCTAATAAAGAGGCCACACATCAGTATAAATACAGTCATTCATTCATTTTTAAGTTTGTGGTCTCACTGCAGTAAAAAAAAAAAAAAATGTATTTCCCAGTATCAGTGTGTAATGTTAAATCTCACTATAGCATATGCTCCAAGACTGAAGAAATATCTAATTAAAGCTTAACGTGTAAATCATGCCTTCTAGGTGCTACTGTATCTCTTCGCAGCATTAAAGTGTTGGATTTTCACTCAATTGTTTTCCAGTTACTGTTTATTCTTATTTGACTCCATTAATAATGAAGGGTATTGCTCAATGTATTGGATTCTTTCATCACAGCCTCTGACATTTAATCCCATCTGAGCTCATCTTCCTCATTTTCTGGCTAAACAAGCCTACTCACTGAATAGCAGCGCAGAATATTACTTAGACACGCTCACAAGTGCACAAAGAGTTGGACCTCATATAAAAATGCTGAAGGTCCTTCCTCTAGAAGACAGTTGAGGTACAGATTGGAACTTCAAGTCCGAGAGCTAATGGCTAATCAGTCACTGATCGAAAACAATTACTAAATTCTCTGCATGCCTTTGAAAATGTCTTCCAAACACAGAAATATAAATTAGCGGAATCCTCGCTACATTGATTTAAGAAATAAGTAGTAAAAGCAGCAGGCCCTAAAAAAGTTTGACGACGATCCATAAAAGGCATCTCTACGTAAAGCACATCTGCTTCCTTTATCTGAAGCTGTCCATCCACAAGCTGTCATGTTTCATTATTGACCCACTGCAGTGTCACTGTTGTGAGCTTTAAACTTATTGAAAGCATTAAATGTAATTAATGCATTGTAACCACTCTCACGGATCGGAAACACATAATAAGTTCTGAAGGCTTCATGAGTTTGAACATCTCCATCATCCATCTCCAAGTCCAATTTCATTCAGCGAGGCAACAGGCTGTGCAACACTTCAGAGGAGTTGCCTTTAGCAGCAGAAGTTCTTTGTAAATAAATGTTTAATTTCTTCAAGTTACAGATTGATGAATTGCAAGCAAAGTCATAGGTTCAGCTTTGATTTTTCCGAACAAGAGTTTGTTTCAGACACCTAATACCCATCCATCCATCCATCCATCCATCCATCCATCCATCTTCTGTAACCATTTGTCCTATTCAGGGTCATTTGGGGTCTGGAGTCTATCCTGGAGATGCAGGGCAGGGAGCAACCCAGGATGGGGCACCAACCCATCACAGGGTTCACACACCATTCACTCACACAGGCCACCGAATATCTATTTGCATAATTCCAGGAAGAAAAAAAAAATGACTGTGGTGAGCTGCTGAACAGCAACACAGCTGGTGGCTCGCAGTGACATTATCCAGGGTGTTGACACAGTAGGATATGGCCACGGAGTACCTGCGGAGTACCCAAACTACCTGATAGGTCTCTGGACCCAAAGGACGTAGACAGGGAGGGGTGGAGCTGCAGCATTGCAGGCGACCCCAAGCCAAATGCAGCAGGCAAACTTATTTACTAACAAGGCTTTGAAGACCGCAGGCAGCTGGTGAGGCGGAATATATGTAAGAGGCCACAAACAAGATAGCAGAGTGAAGCAAAATACGCTACCTGGGGGGGGGGGGGGGGGTTCCAGGCAGGCTTGTTTTTCATTTCATTCCCTCTACTTTTATTATTTTTTTTGGAAACAGGTATAATCCCAAAACTACACCCCCTTACACCAAGTCAGAGCAGATACGAATCCTGAGGGAAAAATAATAATAATATTTTTTAAAAATGTGTGGCATCATACGGCAGATTTTCCTTCATAACTTTTGCGGCACACAAAAGATAAACTCTGAATGAGAGAGAGGGAACTACTGTAAGGTCACTTTTGGCTTATCTGAGAGTGTGGCTGAGGATGCCTGTTTGCAAAGAGACGGTGAAATCCACCGGAGGGGAGGTTACATAGCGCCAAATGCCCTGGGTAGGTTATGTTATTACAGCTAGAAGATAGCTTATGTTTGCCCACCCCCAGTCAAAGAGACATGCATGGGGTGTCACGCAAGTCCCCCAATAAGACCTTTTCCAACTCCATCCTATCACCCCCATTATGCACAGTTTGGTAAAAGCTGCAGCAGTACAAAAAATAAAGGAAATATGTGCAACATCTATTAAATCACTCTCTGAAGCACTATGGGATTCATCATGGGTCACAATATCTGAGCCAAGCCATTTTGTCATACTATTTCGGTCACAACCCAATTTTGATTTAAGAAGAAAAAAAAAATCTGTCTTTAAATGGCAGAACAGAGACGCAGTTTTATAACTCTTGCTTAAAATCGAATGCTTCTTAAAATGTAATACTGCAATTACAGGTATTCATCTAGATACGAGTTTTAGTCTTACCAGTTTTTGCACTCAGGTGAAATTATTAAATCTGACTTCTCAGTTTAGACACAAATAAGGAGGAGGCTGATTTTTACAATTAAGAATCATGAGCAGCAAGACCGGAAAGGCGGGGGAGGTTTAGAGTTCACACTATTGGCCCGTGTTGGGGGGTGGGGGGGGGTGGGTTGTTAGAGTTCACACTATTGGCCCGTGTTGGGGGGGGGGGTTAGAGTTCACACTATTGGCCCGTGTTGGGGGGGGGGGGTTAGAGTTCACACTATTGGCCCGTGTTGGGGGAGGGGGGTTAGTAGAGTTCACACTATTGGCCCATGTTGGGGGGGGTTAGAGTTCACACTATTGGCCTGTGTTGGGGGGGGGGGGGGTTAGTAGAGTTCACACTATTGGCCCGTGTTCATAGCTACTTTCTCTCCACCTTTGTTTCAAATTGTTTTCACTGATCCTCCTGTGTGATCTTGTCGTCTCGTCTCAATTTATCTAAATCAATTTTAATTACGTCTCCGCTTTACAAGATTTCACCTCGTGAGCCGATTTCCAGCAGCGCATCAGGCTTGTAAGTAGGGGGCTACCTGAACAGTGCTTCAATCCAGCAAAGCAAACACAAGAGCTGTGTGGCAGGATATTCCAGCTGAAATGCTGGCATGCCGTACTTGTATTTAACTGAACCAACAAATGCTTGTGCTTGTAACTACTCAGTACTCTATTACAATGCGTGGTAACCAAAGTACTTGCTTATACATTTCAATCAGTATTTGATTTACACATAGGACACCAGTTACATTACCGTACAATCCTTTTAATATATTCTCCTTTTGCAGTTGGGAGATGAGTTCTCTACCTCTGCCATGGTGCCATTTCTCCTTTTAAGGCTTGCAGAGGACACTGACTGTGGATTTACTACAAGCATTTACTCACACTTTCTGATACTTGCAGCAGGCTGAATAACGAGGAAAACGTCGAACTTACAGCCCAATGGTTTGCGTTCCAGGATGAGACGTGCGGCTATATATAGTTATATAAGCAGGTTATTCAGCTGAATAGTAGTTAATTATTTAGCAGCAAAATGATTAAAAATGCATGCTGTATAAATCATTGATTTAAATATTTCCTTAGCAGATTATGTCATGTAGTGTATTGTAATGATGTAAAATGACTGTTCTCAAGTGTTTGGATCGCTCTTTCTTCTTTTCCTTCTGCTAATGTTAAAATCTGACCCAAGATGGCAAGAACTGGAAATGGGGAGCGGCAACTCACAGCGTGTCCTCTCCAGGGTGTCTGTGTGGCCTTATCGTGATGCGTACGTCTCTCCGTCCTGGGTAACAGCGCCCTCTGCTGGCAGTGACACCTCGATGGCTCGGCACGAGATGACTGCAAGACGTGAACCAATAACCGAAATTAATGAATAATTATAACTTTGAAATAGCGTGCATTCAGAAGCAGTTTCACTGAAATATGGATAGAAATTTGTATTTCATAATTGCTTCGTAATCTTCAGTTACATATAGCAGAGAGAAAAATAGACTTGTTAAAGGCACACAGGGTAACAGAAAGAGACACAAACTATTATCTGACCAATTAGTGTATCTGAGAGACAGTGAAAGTAACAAATCATATCAAAAGGCTGCTGCATATTACCTCAGAGGGACATGAAATGAAGAGCAAGACTTTTGAAGGAGTTGTCAAACCATAACAAGCAGGAATTAATCATCAACAGCCTATGCGGTCATTGCCTCTTCTCTCACAAACCAGGTCCCTCAGCACACCAGGCTAATAGCGAACCAGCTCAACTTTAAAAGCGGATAGTCCAAACGAGGACGCCTTTTATTTCCGAAGAAACGCAAAGCCAGAGAGCTGAGCGATAACCTACCAACCTTAAGAGCCTTAGAAATTTACAGAATAAGGACTGCAAAGCTGGGTACTAAACCGAAACCATTTTTAACGACAAAGTGCGCGCGACGAGTGCAGCACTCCATTTCTCGAGATTCATGCTCCCCGCCGGCTTCTAATGGAGCAGTTGAAGACAAACTTTCATTTGTGTGAAATTCCAGGTAATGATCAGTTTCCACTCCATTTTAGTCGCCCATTTCTACCTGCTTCAGGCTTTTCACAGAGTCATTTCGTATTCTGGTTTTTCAAAATGGCTAGTGGATTACTGAATCCCAAACAACACAAAGAATCCATTGGTTCGAATACACATTAATCCCAAGAGAATTGCGTAAATAACAATTTGTCGACTTAAAAAAAAAATTACTGAAGTATCTCAGGTTAACAATATGTCTCAGTGGTGCAAGACCCCTCTAGGCAATTTGAACAATCATCGCCCAATCCCCAATTGACAATTACACCATTGTACAAATTAGGAGGGGCTCTGACAACACGAATAACAGAGGAGCCTCCAACTATGTTAATGTGGCCCTATCCGCTACTAACTTTTGATCTGACAACATTCTGCGCACCTGGATTCCAGACCGATAAATATCTTTGATGAAGGCTCAAAGACTACAGCAGACAGACATTAGAAGCGATTACGTATCCATTCCAATGCTAGCTAAATGCGATGCACACATTAACATGTGCTGGTAGAGCTGGATGAAAGGGAAAAAAGATGGAAAGAAAAGTTGAAAGAAGAGAAGTGATCACTGATCTACAAGGGGCCCTATTAGGAATTACAGGATACATGGAAAGTGAAGGCACTCTCACAGCAGCAGAATTGTAGAGTTGAAGAATTATGGAGCGAAATGTAACATGCAAGGGATAAACAATGACGAAGCGTGCAATTATATGAAAATATTCGACGACAACTTGGTGGGATGCAGACCGACACGAAGCGGAAGGCCATTTTCATATAACCACACACCTCTAAGTGGTTTATCCCGCTTATGCCACAGCTAACGAAAAAATAAAGATAAAAAAAAATAGAATAAAGTAGTCATAATTTTTCGTAAGAAATTCATTTCAATTAGCATTTAGTAATGTTCCAATGTGTTCTGAAAAATATAGTTCCAAAAAATATAGAACGTCTGGTCAGGATACTCACTGGAAGCGGCAAGTTCGTTATGGAAACCGTCAACAGATAGGTGTTTGCTTTTTGAAAACCAAGGAAGACTATGCTGATAAGAATCACTGCTTATTTATGAGCAAAATGTCACACAGGTTTTTATAATCGCATGTTTAATAAAACATTATAATGCATTAATATAGAATCGTTATTAGGCTGCTGGAACTATCTGTGGTTACACGAAAACTTTCTGCATCTTCAGTGCGTGTCAATATCATTTATCGAACAGCGAGAGGTGCTCCAGAGGCTCACCAGCTGCTGGGTCAGCTGAGCGATCGTCTTCTCTTTTCTCCTCAGCTCCTCCTTGAGCTCCTGCACCTCCCTCCTCAGGTCCTCCACCTGAAATGCAAATGGCGTTATATACTACATTTTTTATTTAAATATATATTATAGTCACTCAGAAGAGCCTCCATTAGCATAATAAATAATAATAACAACAATGAACTATGATATCTGAATTTTTATTGTATCACGAGATTGTATATGCAACAGATTATGTGGTGGGAATTCACCTGTAACCATTTGGCCATAGGTTCAATTCCGCTAATTAGAAACTTTGCAAAAATCCTGCAGTTTTTCAAATATTAAAAGATACAGTAATTACTAGGGCTGTAACGGTACATATATTTGTCGTGTACCATTTCATACATCATTTTAAATCAACGTTTTGGAAACATTTCTGTTTCTCAAGAAATTACACTAACATTGGAGAAAGAGTAGTTGTTGATTCAGCTATATAGAAGTAGGACACGTTGCTGGAAGCACCATCCAATATGCTAATTCAGTCACTTTTACAGGAAAATTCAGAATAATTCAACTAGAGGGGTGTTTATCACTACAGATTAGCGATCAAACTTAGCAGTATAGAACAGAGCATTTGGATGGGATGTAGTTCATTATTATTGTTATGATGCTATATTTGATTTTTATAATAATAATAATTATTATTTTTATTTTACATATTTTTACTATGTGCAAAAAAGCATCTCTTTGTATTCAGACACATTGACAGATGCATTGTCTTTTGTCTACAACTGTTCCTAATGGTGTTCGTGTTGCAGTTTTAATAATATATAATGTCAAAATAAATTCTCTTTTCCCTGTTTCCCCAAAATTGCACAGAAACGTGAACTCAAAACTGAGGTTTGTATCAAGACTGAATTTGTGTACCGTTATACCCCTAGTTAGTACTAAATGTTAAAAATAAATGCTAATTTACTATAGAAAGCAGGTATCTGTGAATGTGCTTTAAAAGATTTTATAAAGATGACTCAAACATGCAAAAACACAATCAGCTGGGCTCCACGGTGCAGATGTTCTCCCGGAGATTCACCTGTGCGGCAGAGCTGAAGTTCTCACTTGGTTCTGGGGTCGGCGGTTCTGGCGGCACAGTGTTGTGGAGGCTGACCCCGTTCTCCATCTGAGCAGAGTCAGGGACGCAGTTTTATTTGTCACAGTCGAGAGGTTCTCGCTGCTGCCCACGACTCCCCTATGAAGAGCTTATTTCTGTCCTAGAGCAACTTCCCCACCTGCCGTTCTGCACAGCGGGTTCTCCCAATGCTCCTACCCACACCCTCCGCCCAGGACCCAGCAAAAAAATCATGAAGCAGACTAATTTCTCTCCACTCATCTTATCTGTAGCAAGTAAGCAGCACATAACAGGCTTTTTATAATGTGCACAGAAATTTATTTAATAACTATTTCTACCTATAGCAGCAAAACGTTCTCCCGGTGCACAAAAAGAGAGGTTCCTGCAATTTCATTGACGATCCACTGCAGGATGAAAAAACATTCTACACGACCTACAACACAAGCCGCCAGTTTTAAAAGCTATTGTATTCTCCTTAGGTGGCCAAACAGATTGGATTTGGCCTATGGGTCAATGAATGTGAACACCATTACAACCTGAATTGCACAGCAAAGTTCAACACAACAGATGATGCATGGTTAAAAGCAGTTTATGCATTCAAGCCGATAACAAGTCCACAGTCAGCCACGTTAGACAACCAGAACAACCCAAACTAAACCGCTGCTGTTTTTAGTATAGCAGTCTGAGACTCAAATGTGCAAGGAAATTGAATGAGGAAAATACTATCAAATGAAAGCAAGTTATGACGGAGGACCAAACTGCAGGAAACCAAAATGACTACCTCTGCACTGTGTATTTTACCCACCGTGGACATTCCTGGGTCTCCAAATTATTTTTAAAGCTCCTTATACAGAGGAATTACAACTTATGGGCACTGACTGGTACAGATACCTCCTTGTACCAACAAGGGGGCTAGACTGTTCTTTTGCAATGAGGTTTTTTATTCTCTCTTGCCAATGTGAATAATAGGCTAAAAAAGGCCTTACCAGAATGAATAAGTAGTCATAATAACTTCCATTTTCCTACAGCTCCCACACTGAATGAGGCACTGGCTGACTATGTAGACATTCTGATAAGCGATCATATGCTTTCATTACGGTGGCTGACTTTTAGCTAGGAAACAGAACAAAGTGCATTCAAAAGTCAATTCCTGCTGCAAACACAAAGAGGAAACCACCAGTACTTCTGAAATAAGTCCTGGGTGGACCTTTTCCCCTTTTTGAGCATACTGCATTGTAGAGTTTTCACCCACAATGAAGAGACTCCCCTTAAGCAACATTACTCCAGCCCTGTCACAGGGTCCAAATTAAGTCAAACGTCAATCAATGTTTGACCACAGCACTTCAGTACCCTCAAAAGGTCAAAAAAACGTAAACGTTATTTGCGGAATCGCCAAAAAGCAAATGAGCCGTCATGCTCCAGGACATCTCAGAACCAGTAATGCTCAGAGAGGCTTAAAACAGACAGCTTTAAGTTTATTAAGCTGGGGGTTTATATGCATTGTTATAGGACTGGATATTTTAGCTGGGGTGTCGCACATTTACAATGCAACACAACACGCCCTTCCCTCACATCGGAAGTCACCTAGAAAGCACAGTGTATCAAACCGTCTGACATCACCCAGCTCTCAGTAGTCAGTCCTGCCACTAATGAACTGATATGGGACATGAATGGTTTGGGAAGTATCTCGTTCAATTCTACTGCATTAGCTATGCAACAGGGTGAGTGCTACATATGGGGGGGGGGGGGGGGGGTGCGTTCAGGAGGAGATTATTGGGGGGGAGAAAGATGTGACCAGCAGGAGTCAAAGGTACCAACAAACCGCAAAGCCGAACACGGACGGAAATACGACGGATCAAGGAAATACTTAAAGTCAGAGAATCGGGACAGGATTAGAAGGGAGAACATAAGACAAGGTCAGACAGAAATAAAACAGCCAGCAAGGTACCTCCTTTTAATAGCTGCGTCCTTACGTGTAAAGACATTACAGGTATAAAAGGTAGACCCAAATCCGGGTGTTACCCCGTAATGAGAAGTGCTCCTTTGACTGGGAGCTAACAAACAAACTCTAAAGTCAATCAAAAGTGCCAACTAACCTGTCGTTTTCGTAAACTGCTACTTAAGAGGGTAGATTTGTAGATCAGATCTCTATAAAGCAAGAGGTTATTTCACAAAAGGACACCTCTGTTGTCATGTAGAATGCAGGAAATCCAATCTCCTCTTAACGGCAGTCAAAGCGAGACGAGGTTACAAAGGACGACTCTAAGCGTTGATATCTTGCACTGATTAGTCACTGCTGTGGCACTTCTACATTCTGCATTCACAGCAAGTAAACATTTAGCGATTAGGGCCTGCAAAAACGCTTCTAGTAAGTACAAAATAAATGACACGGAAGTTAAAAATACAAAGAACTGCTTTAAGCTTCCTTTAATTCAAAAAGGTATGATAAACACACCTTAATTTTTTCCACTATCTTTACGAAGAGCTTTTAAGAGTTTGTATACGCCAGACCCGTCTCTAATCAGAAATGCTGTTAAGAACTATGCATATCCTATTCATATTCATTACCACTAAGAATAGGCAAATCCTGTCCTTAATTGTGCAGTGTGCTGCTGGATTTGAAGGATTACTTTTCAGCTAGGGACTAATGTTCACCTGGCGCACCCAGCTAAGATTCCTGAAGTCATTATTTAGACTGTAAGTCATACGTTCGAATGTGCCAGGTGAATGAAAACCAGCACAGCCAACGAAACTAAAGGACTGCACCATTTTTCAAATGTGGCAAATCCATAGCACATCTAAGAAATAAATCAGTAAAAAAATGGTAAGAAAAACATCAACAGCAACAATACTGAAGAAAATAAAGGAAAACACTTTGAAATAACTGAGAGATAATTGTTAATTGTTAGCCTGTTCATTTAAAGGATTTTCTCTATGGCTGAATTTATAGAGCTAGATTTAGTCTCCCTTTTCACTTCATTCCTAGAAGCCTGATCTCTGGGGTGTATTATCTGTTTTAAAGGCGCCATTCCCTCTGCTGTAACATCCCTGCATGCCCGCCACCTACACACACCCCTGGAGGAGATGATGTGAAATTACATGCGAACCAGTGCCGTGACCGGCGCTGCATCGGAGCTGAAGGAGATGAACCGGGCATGCCAGCATTGCTGATGTAGCACGAGGGATTAGTCACAGTCGCCAATCAACCAGAGCCTGCCCCGTAATCGGCCTCACAGTCTTCCCCTTCAGGTTCCTTTACCCCAGCTCATTTAAGCAGCGTGAGCCCAGGGATAGCTGAAAGGTACCCTGGGGAGGGCATATCAAAAGAAGGTGGGGATTTAAAGGAAGGCGGCAATTACCGCAGTCGCGCAGCTAGGCTGCAGCTAGCTGAGCTGGTTTTGCCTACATTAAACACGCAAAATGACAACGGTTTTGAACAACCGTACTGTGGACTACTCTCTGCTTTTAAGCTCCTCAGCTTACTATGGGGTTACGTTCCCATGAACCTGTCGTAACTGGAAAATGTCGTAAGTTGTATATCAATATAATATAATAAATAAGCAAATAAATACTTTCAGTAAATATGTAAATAATTAAGTTAACTAAATATCATTAAATGAAAAGTAAGTATATTTATATAAGTTAATTTGGTTAGACACAGGAAATAAACACTGCACGATATGTTGTTCAGCACCATACGAGATGTTTATACTTACGATCACTACAGAGACTGAAAGCGTGGCTGCGTGGATGCTGCAATCGCCTTGCATCAGTAGAAAGTATCGTATGACATATCTGACATATGTGATATAACCGATATAATGTACACCGCTATCGCACCATCGGAATGTGTACCATCGTTAACCAAGGACAATCTGTATTTTTACATTTTTTCATACTTGCTTTCAATACTCAACACAGCATAAGGTGAATGAGTTCTTTCCCAATGTCAATGTTAACTTCTTTAAAAAAACTACAACATAACTAGAATAAAAACAAATACTATGATGTCCTATCCGCTCACACAGTGAGATTAACCTGGATAGCCGAAGGTCCCTCTGTCCGTTTTAAAATAGTTACATCCTGAATGTGCGCTACAGAAATCTGAAGGACAGGTTGAAATGTGGCAAAAAGAATACCATGGGAAGTGTATGGAAACACATGCAGAGCTGCCAACATATCGTGTTGCAGTTCAACAATAGTGTCAGTTTGAGACACTTTGGATTCCACAAATTTCAGTCACAAAATGTCAGACAGCTTTTCTACCTTTTTGACAGGGAACACTGCACAAAATTAATCTTTGCACTGGTCTGCATGTGCATGTGTGTAGGTGCGTGTCCTTCTGAGTGTGTATAAATAAGTAAGCTTCTGACTGTGTCTATGGTCACATGACTGTCTGCATATGATGACGGTTTTGAGGGTGTTAAAATAAGTATGTGGTTCTATCAGACCATGTGTGTATGGTCTATCAGACCATGTGTGTATGGTCTATCAGACCATGTGTGTATGGTCTAATGGTTGCGTCTGCATGTGATAAAGAAGGAATGTGTTTAGAAATAAGTATGGTTCTCTCTGACTGTGGTTGTGTTTGCATTTGATGAAGGTGGCAGGGGTGCGTGAGCATCAGCATGCACGGTGGTGGGGGTGCGTGAGCGTCTGCATGCACGGTGGTGGGGGTGCGTGAGCGTCTAAATGCACGGTGGAAGACTGAGTGTCGCTCACCTGCAGAAGGTTCTTTAGCCTGAGGAGCTGCGACTTGACGGAGGAGCAATCTTGGGCCATGTGCCGCAGCATTGATTCGTCAAACCCCACCATGTGGCCATCAGATTGTGGACTGTGCTTTTGTCGGGGGGGTCCTATGCGGCCTATCGCTGCCCCATGGTATCCATCCAAAGGCTGAAACCCACTGCTTCTTCAGGGGGCAAGAAAATGCAAATACTGCTATTCTCCAAGGAGTCCGCCAGATGTGGCAGGAGGTTAAGGCGATGTAGCGACTGGATTTGGAGCTACTCAGACGATAAAAGATGAATGCTATAGAATGCTACATGCTAACACTACCTTCACTTACTCCTGAAATTTATGTAGCAAGGCATGAAAAAAACAGCTGAACAACAATCTCACAGTGAACATCAAAGTCATCGCCAATTCATGGGAAATAAAGAGGTAATAATAAAGAATACTGAAAAACAACTACCATGAATATATTATTCTACGTATATCATGCACAGTTTGTTTTGATGTCATTTTATAGCATAGGCGGCAATTTCCCAAGCAAGTGAGAGGCAGGCAGTAGTTATATGGTCAGTGACCACCTCGGTTATCGAAAATTCACAAACACGACGGAAAAAAGATTAATTTCCGCCTAATGCGCATTAATGATTAAATTTATTGTGTCTGACAACAACACACACTGCAGGGAGAAAAATGCTGCCGGAATTGTACGAGAACTTTATCAGAATGAGATGGCAGCAAACCGCAATCGTCGCGGCACGGAGCACAGTCACAGTCACAGTCACAGTCGTGCCTGGGCTAGCGTGATCTTCATTTAGGAACCATTTCGCTTAACGAGCTGAGTGCTGGGACTGAACTCGGTTGCTAAATGAAGAGAAGGTGACATATGTAGTTCTATATCAGTGAAGCTCACCTGTTGTCATTATGAAAGTGGTCAGGCCCATTCCAGCGATGCTGACGTCTCCTCCAGTGCCCCTGCCTGCCCCCCCTCTCTGAGCGTTCAGCCTGCGACATTCTGTCAGCATCTGCAGCATGGCAATGCCAAGACATCAACAGTAGGTGGCATGGTGATTAATGACTGAACTTACAACCCGAAATTTAGCATGACCCATTTGATTACTACTTTATAATAACCAGAAAACTACCTTATTATACTGAATTGTGAACTACCCAACTGGTAAAGTCATTCTGGACAACGGCACGTATGAAAGCAGAGGCTCGACATGTAGATGTGCAATTAAAGGTTAAATATAGTTCAAATCTAGGATAAAATCGTTCACCCTGAATATGGTACTTCACCAACTCTTTAAAAGTGAAAAACAAACTGCAAAACTGATTTTTTTTTTCTATTAAGTGATGTTTATATCTAAAGTGACATGCAACTGAGAAAGCAGAGTCAGCCAGTCCCAGGAGCAACTGGGGGTTAAAGGCTGTGCCCAATGGCCCAACGATGACATCACTCAGCCAGCCACGGGATTCAAACCAGCAACCTTCTGATCAAAAGCCCCAGTTCCTAACCTGAAGAGCCACAAACCACTAAAAAGAATACAGAATGCTGCAAAATTTAAGCAGGGAAACCATGAGAGCTGCTAAGGACCCAGACATGAAACATCAATTAAATATAACACGTTTGAACAAAACTTTCTAAATGGCATTGACTAAGTGTGGCCATAGAAAAACAATTTGTGTGAGAAAGACTGGGATGACAGGGCAGGTTCAGTACTCAGCTCAAGGCTGCATACTAAGACACTTAAAGTCCTACAAAATCCCCCATAACCTCACTTTACCTTTACAACACACTGGAACTACACTTCTTGGAACTTTCACTATGAAGTTGTTAAATAAATGAAGCCAAAAGCTAAAACAGAAAACAGCCCTTTATCTTTGCCCAGGTACCTAAACGAGAGCCTGGATTCTGTAGTTATTTTAAAGGACTCAAACGTAACTTCACTCTCGACAAAACTATAAATAGACAGAACACGGAAGACTCACACCGAGACACGTAAGCATGAAGTAAGAGAAATTAAAAGGAACAGGATGATGCTTAAGGTTAAAGATAATCAGTTTACTAACTTTCTCCATTGGCGACAAAAAAAGTAACAATGCAATGACGGGGGTAAAAAGAATTTCACAAACTGGAACATTACGTTGTTTAAAAATACTTTTAAATCAGAAAATGTGTTTTCCTTCTACAAAGCTACAAGATCCAGTAACTTTAGCCCGGCTGCCTACATTCCTCGAGTCTGTGTTAAGTCTCTGACACTTGTTTTTCTTCCAGTGTCAGATCAGTGACAAATACAACTAACTTTTCCACAATCTGTAAAATATTAGCAGCAACTTTTCTGGCGAACTTTAGAACTTTTTCCAACTCCTGTACCCTTTTTGTGGGGACTCACCAGGGGCCGTGGCAAAGCCTGAGCCGGGGCGGTGAGCTCTGGCGTAGGGGGCGCTGGTGTTCGGGCCTCTCCCGTCATGGGAGCCTTCTGGGAAAACACAGGCAGGCCTATCGCCTTCCTGCCTCCGTGACTGGCTGGCGGTGTGTCACGGGTGAAAAGGCCTTAAGCTCCCCCCACAACTCAGTGCTGCCTCAGTGGGCTTCTGGAGGACCACCCCCTTAACCCCCCCCCATTCTCCTCCCCCCCTGCTGACTACCCCGGATACCCATTTCTATAAATACTGACGGCATTCGCTTCCAAACCGGAGAAGGAGGGGACTCAGCCACATACTGCATTCCTTAGCTGTAATCGCGCTGAACGCCCAGTCAGGCTAACATGCGAAAATCCACTAAGGATACGAGCTTTCGGGGAACCTGCACATTTCACATCTAGCCGTGTAATGGGGACTTGCCGCGACAGGGTACATAACGCAGGACCGTGAGCGGTCGGCACCTTCCCGTTGCGCGAAGAGCCGGCGGTTTATGAGTTTTCCCTCCTGCATGTGAGAGGTGTCTGGTATGTGTGTCCGTGAAGCAAACTCAGATGGTCTGTAGTCACATACTGGCAAAGGGATTTCCAGTATACTGCACAAAGCGCAGCATTCTCCGTGCTATGGGGCAACTTGAGTACGCAGATGTGGGGGTCTCTAGCCAACAATGGACTGAGGGTGGCGTATTAATAATAGCAAACACTGGGAATCTGTTCCCCAAACACTGTGCAAATGTGAATGTGCCTTCTGGACTCTGCAGAGGATTGAATATGCAAAGAACATTGCATACTGCTTGTCCCACTCCCGGAGCCTGTCACTCACCACTACACAGAGAGCCATCCTCTGGGAGGTCTGCGTCGAGCATGAGGTCATCGTCATCCAAGTCACATGACTCCAAGTTGTCCAGGTTGTTAAGAATGTCCTACAAAAGTAAAAGGAATGAGTGCTGTGGTCAAGGTGCTGCAGATACCAAAACTTTCTCTCTCCTGCATGTTTGTGTGTGTGCCATAGAGATGCAGTGTCCCCACAGGGATGAAGACCTTAACCTATTCTGTTCTATTCTATTCAATAAAAATATCTTTCTAGAACTTTCAGTCTTCAACAATGAGAAAACTTGGAAAAATGTTGAAATATAAGAAGCATGTAAACATCGATAACAGTTCTTATTTTCAAAGACCTTTACGAACCAACATGCAGACACAAGTGATACTCAAACAGAAATACAAAACATCCACAATATCAAAGCAATTCACTAATGCAGTTCCGATATCTATTCTGCCGTTTTTAAACACAATACAAGCTCCAGGTTTCAAAAATAAAGCCTATTTTCGGACAAAAGACAGCAGACTGCGGCAGCATTACATTTAAAGATTTCATGTCATTCGGTGTGAGATTCTAATGGAGGCTGTTACATTAGGCATTAATTTGAAGCGAGAAAAGGACTATTGAATCTTCATTGTGACAAAGTGAATCTGAAACAGCAAAGGCACCATGGGAAGAGGCCCTAGCAGGAACAAGCAGTAATTTCCATTCAGAGGCAATGTGAATATGAACACAACAAAGAAAATGACCTCCAACACCTGTACTGTTCTCACACTCTCTGCTGTATCCCAGCATCCATTCACATGAGGCATGCATTAGATGAAATAAGACTTCAGGATATTTCTTTTGAGTTTTCCATCAAAAAGCTTGTGGGGGTCACTATTTTTACTGCTTACAGAGATTGTTTTCATTTTTTATTCAAATATTATTCAACCATCATTATATTACAATAAGATCATATGCAGCATTGAGCTTCATCATAAATCATTCCTCTATATCTGCATTATTATCTGTAAAGTCCTGCAATACAGCAGCGCAAGAGTGACCCCTTATGGATGGTATTTAAAAATCGGACTTTTATGCAGTTTCACAAACTCAGAAATGGGCTGAATTTTGCAGAATCATATACTTGGAAACCTTAGGACTGTGTTGAAAGGAACATAAATTTGAAACTTGAATGATGTGTGTCAGCATCACACATTCATCACTGACGCCTTTAAAATAACTCACATTCATACAATCACGTGTCCAAAAAAGTGTAATACGTAAATGTAAACAAAATACAATGATTTGCAAATCATACAAACCCATATTTGATTGAAATCTGAAGTAAGACAACAAATCAAATGTTGAAACAAATGTTACTGTTTTATGACAAATATATGCTCAATTTGATGCCAGAAACACGTTTCAAGAAAGTTGGGACAGGGGCAACAAAAGACTAGAAAAGTTGTGTGATGCTAAAACAAAACAGCTGGTTGAATATCTCACAACTAATTAGGTTAATTGGCAACAGGTCAGTAAGATGACTGCAGTGTTTCCCCTGTTAATCAATGTTAACAGATTTCACAGCAGTCAAAAAAACGCAGATATATTTGTCTGCTACTCAGGTGGTTGACGCGACATATTTTCCGACGGACGCTCTCTGTCCGCTGGTGGGATTGTGCTCACCTGTGTGTGCGCACGTGTCTGCGCGCGTATCGGGGCGGAACTCCGCCATGCGCGATACAGAGCAGAAGAGAATTGCAAACACGCGACCGTGTAGAGATAAAAATGACGAGCTGTTGTGTAAATAAGATAAATGACATAAGGCTATTTAGTTTGTTTAATAAAAGGACAGTGTATAGACCTGTTCTATAGGAAAGGTAAACACTGGACTGGGTATAAAAAGAGCCTCCCAGAGAGACAGAGTCTCTGTGCAGTGAAGATGGGGAGAGACTCACCACTCTGTGAAAGTCTGTGTGGGCAAACAGTGCAACAATTTATGAATATGTTCCTCAGTGTAATATTGCAAAGAATTTGGGAATTGCATCATCTATGGTACATAATATCATTAAAAGATTCAAAGAATCCAGAGAAATCTCTGTACACAAAGGACAAGGTCAAAAACCAATATTGGACAGCTGTGATCATTGGGTCCTCAGGTGGCACTGCATTAAAAACAGACACAATTCTACAGTGGAAATCACTGCATGGATTCAGGAACACTTCCGAAAACCACTGTGTGTGAACACGGTTAATATTGGGTTCCTTTCTGGTTTCAGGTTTTATTTTGGTCCTCAAATGTTATCTAATGTCATCTATCCCCAAATATCACTGTATCCACAAATACAGGATGAAACTCTACCATACAAAGAGTAAACCACATCTAAACATGATCTGACTTCTCTAAGCCTGAGCTCATTTAAGATGGACTGAGGCAAAATGGAAAACTGTTCTGTGGTCTGATGAACCAAAATTTCAAATTCTTTTGGGAAATCATGGATGCTGCATCCTCTGGGCTAAAGAGGAGTCGGACCATCCAGCTTGTCATCAGCGGACAGTTCAAAAGCCAGCATCCGTGATGGTATGGGGGTGCTTTAGTGCCCATGGCTTAGGGAACTTGCACATCTGGGAAGGCACCATTAATGGTAAATTATATATAGAGGTTTAGGAGCAACATATGCTTCCATCCAGAAGACATCTTCTCCAGAGAAGGTCTTATATATTACAGCGTGACAGTGCCAAACTGTATTCTGCGTGTATTACAACAGCATGGCTCCGTAGTAGAAGAGTCCAGAGGCTCGTCGGGCCTGCCTGCAATCCAGACCTGTCACCCATTGAAAACGAAAAATATGACAAAGGAGACCCTGAACTGTTGAGCAGCTGAAATCCTGTATCAGGAAAGAATGGGACAACATTTCAGTTCCAAAACTCCAGCAACTGATCTCCTCCGTTCCCACATGTTTACAGAGTGGCGTTCAAAGAAGAGGTGATGCAATGCAGTGGTAAACATGCCCCTGTCCCAACTTTTTAAAAATGTGTTGCTGACTTCAAGTTCAAATTGAGCATATATTTGTCATAAAACAATAAAATGTCTCAGTTTCAACATTTGATATGTTGTCTTTGTTCCATTTTCAATTAAATATGGGTTTGGGTGATTCGTAAATCATTACATTCTGTTTTTATTTACATTTTACACAGCGTCCCAACTTTTTTGCAAACAGGGTTGTACTTCATTGAATCGCTTTGGCAAATCTACTTGCATGGGGTTAGATGCCACTTTTTCCGGTGTTTCACTGACACAAAAATACAGCGACCAATACAAAGCCAGAAAAGTCTTGTGTTTAATTCCATTTTATTAAGAGTAGGACTCTTCCCTGCTGAGCTGTATCACACAGCCGCACAATGAAATGCAACAGTAACATTTCAGTCTTTCATCTCCACTGACGAGGGTCTGGGAATGACAGAAAATCTACAGCAGCCCAAACTATCTGACAGCTCTTCTTCTTTGGGTGGATGGAAATCTATGGTATTTGTTTTCTCCTGTAATTTGATTTCAGTACCAGACAGATACCATGGTGGCTTATTCATTATGTTCCTTAAGTCCCTGCTCAGTAAAAAGAGAGTTGAAGTGGCTCATAAGTGTTTACATATCTTTTAAGTAGATATAACTTGTTTTCTCATCCTAAAGGAAGCCTTAACAAAAAAAGTGTTCATATTACAAAAAAAAAGCCTTGTGACATATACGAGAATTTAGTAGATGGTACGTAACCTTCTGGCCCAAAAATTACAGTCCCACCCATCTCTTCCTTCAACACCCCATAAACCACTTCCTGAGATGATTCACTCACACCTGGGTCTTGGTCCTTCTACAGAGGAGTAGAGTGGGATACGTCACACCAGGAAGGGGGGGCCGGGGGTGGGGGTTATATATATATTATAGAATAGACCAATGGGCGAACCATGGTAATATGTGCCCCAACTTCTGCTTGCTTTTACCCCTCAAATGGTTTTACAGTGTTAAACCAACAGTTCAGAGTAGACGTGGTTATGAAATTTACACATAAAGACACACCCCCCATGACCACAAATGCTGAAGGTAAAAGAAATGCAGCGTACTTCTGTCCTTAATACTCAAAAAGTCAGGTGACTTTTACTCTTCAAATACTCATCTGCCAGTTGCCAGTTAAGCGCTTCCACTGTCAGATCAATAGAGCAGATAATCCCTAATCAACTACTCCAGCCATTTGCAGGCCTTGCCGTTGAAGGCTAATTGACTTGGTTCTAACCGGCTATGCCAGGGAGATTAAGCATAGCAGAAATAAAATAAAAACTAGATTACTTAGTTGAAAACCTTGACATAACAGGTAGAGACTTTCTCTATTCTACCGGAAGAACGGTACCTATACTGGATCTATAGTTCACAGCGGCCAACAGAGAAACCTAGCTCAGATAGGACAGATACTAATCTGAATATGACCCAGGTAAGACGAAGCCTTGGGAAGAAGTCTTATATTTAAGAATGCTGTGTTATATAAGCTATAAGCTATGCTGGCTGGCTTAATGCCTCTCTCAGTCGGTGTGCTGAAGAAAGTGAGACAGAATGTAATCCCGATTCAGTGACACCTTTCAAATCAGCCCAGCAGCCCTGCATCACTACTGACATCACCCACTCATAATTTCCATTTCAAATCCTGTTTCTTTATTTCCATTTGAGCAGTAAGGTCATTTAAAAGATTTGGGGATCTAACGCGGCGTCATATTCACAGCTCTCTGCAAGCTCCTTTACAGCCCGATTGGGGGGGGGGGGGGGTGGGGGATACGATGTTAGGTGTGGAAAGGTGGTACATTGGGTCTGTGATCCAGTTGGGGCCAACCAGAAGAGAGCCAAGACAAATTCTGGGGTTCTAGGTTCTAATTAAACCGTCAACCAGTTAACAGTAGGCAGTAGTAGAGCAGGTCAAAGTCAGAGCTGGTCAAAGCACTTAACAAAAAGAGGATACATGGGACCAGGTGTAAATATGATATAAAGACACAAAAACAGCAATAACCCGTGGTGTGTTATGTGATTAAACACATCTGATATGATGCATTATGATCCGATAAAAGAAAAATTAGAGATAACTATCCTATCATAACAATAATGAACTTTGCTGAAGAGTTTGTATCTAAAACACCCTGAAATCCTAGAGAGGACATTTCTGTAGTGCCATGGCAACATGAATCAATTTACCAAATTTTTTTTTTTATTTAAAGGATGCCTTTGCAGTATTTAATAAATCCTGCATGCGGCACAGGATTGACCAACAGCACTGAATCGTAGCTGAAGGAATGCTGGCCTTAAACCCCGGCAAAAATCTCCCGTTCTCTCATAAAAGGAAAAAATGTCATACTTCCCAACGTGATTGGTGTTACCCTTAGTTACAGGCAATATGCTGAAAGGCTATGACATCATGCTGTTGGGAAGCACTCACGGATATCATTACATTCCATCTTTTTATTCAATAAGTGCTTCGGTGGGGGGCATCGACATTCAGGAAAGGCGGCAGTACTCGAACGAAACTGGCACCCACATTGAATTCTAAAGACAAATGAATAAAATGACATTCACGTGCAGCCCAAGCACACACAGACTAAAAATAGACAGGAATAAATCAAGGGGCAAGCATAGCTTTGATGTTGGAGAGCACGGATTAAAGAGAGATTTCACTATATTCTCATGAAAACACTGGCAATACAAGTGACACGTAATTACTACAATAAAAACATTTGCATTTGCTTATTTTTCAGACAACCCCTGCTGCTTAGAAGCTCGAAATCCAATTGCACTCTCTCTGCATTTTGTCTCCCGTTTGAATAATGCAGGAAATGTATTAATTAATGGCTTGGATGGGGACTCTATGATAGGGCTAGGCGCTGGATATCGGTGTTTGTATGACAGAGCAGGAAGGTTAACACACAGCACTGTAGGACAGCTAGAGGTCATAGTAACAAGAATATATGAGTGGAATTAGAACATTGTCAAGGGCTGGGAACAACTTAAGCTCTTTGGTTTTCCTTCACTCTTTGAATCTCATTGTTCCACGCTAGCAGTTTTTCTTCTACATCACTGAGGAGGATTATGGAGGGAAGAGGGCCGCGGGCCCGAGGGGACACTGCAGAGAGCTGCGAATGAAGCACAGCGTGATGCACTGGGTTCCCACCAGCGCCAACTTGGCTTCACACCCAAACCATTTTCTCCTGTACAGACACACTGCCACCTGGTGGAGAGAAATGAGCAAAGCAAGCAGTGATCAAGCCACATTTGGCTAGCGGGAGATTACGTGCTTTCAGATATGATGTTCCTAAGAAAACGCTGTTCCACGAGATCCACAGTAAATACGCAAAACAGATCTGACTCTAAATAAGTGATGAATTTCATCAATTTGTTAGCCATTTAGCTAACAATACTAGTGAATTGTTGTAAACTACAGTTTACAACCTCAGGTTACAAAGCACCGAGTTTCTGGCTTCACCAGAAAACTTGCTGCCTTTTCACGAGACCCCGTCTCCTTCATGGTACCACCGGCCAGGTAGACAAGCTGTCCCTCCAGTCACATCTGCAGAAACCCACGTCAGCTCACAGCCTTCTGCTGCACTAAATTCAATACTGTAAACAGAGCCCATATATTCTACTGCATCTTACCCTTACTGGTACAGACTGTCCTTTATACAACTGCAATTTTGTTTAAGCACTATCTTAAACACGACGGTGCACTGCATGAATTACGGCACAATTGCTACAGTCAGTTATGGCTGGGGAACATCACATTGATGTTACAGTAATACAATAACACAGACTAACTTTCGGGTGTCACAAAACACATCTCGTTAATATTTTAACCGCACTACTAATCTGCTTAACAAATTGTGGGTGTAAAAAAAAGTCGGTATAGCACCAAATATCTTGCCGGTCATCTGACTGGTCAGGGTTTCTGCAGGTTTTCTAAGAGTAAATTTAAGACTTTTTTAAGACCTTTTTAAGACCAAATAAAGAAAATTTAAGGAAAAAAAAAATATCGTAGGGAAATTCATACGAATATATTATAATCATAAGAATTATGATATTATATTATAATCATAAGAATCATAAGAATATACGTATTCTTCGGCCTTCCAATCGCACTACATGTCTAAATAGCGCGCTTTAGAAGAAAGGGTTCATCTGCGCATGCTTGTCAAGTTCTTCTTCGGGTTACTGACAGATGAAGCAGCACATAACGCCATCTACCGTTCAATGAATATTGAGCGATCTAAGCCATGTAGCACAGAAATTACGCTTTCGCTTCTCTTTAAAATCAAAACACACGAGGAAACAATCCCTCACAAAAATTAATGCCATGATCATATGAATTTAAGACTTGCTGGTCTGATTTAAGACCTTTTCAAGGCCTTAATTCATGGAAAAGTGATTTAAGACTTTTTAAGACTTTTTTAAGACCCGCGGAAACCCTGCTGGTGATTGTTGCGCATGCGTGATATAATATCGATGTGATATCGCCCAGTCCTACAATCAGTGCAGAAACAAAACAAGACTCAACGTCGACCTGGAAAAATCAAAACCTGCAATGAGGAGAAGGAGGAATATCTGAGTCAGCACTTGGCTGGATGGAATCGGCATTTTGGTCAATGTGGCTCCTTGATTGTTCATTTCTAGGTGACAGCAGAAAGCTAAGGGCTAAATTAACATCCCTGGAATGTTAATTCATTGGAGGCTCAGGGGAGACCAGTATCTCCAACAAGAGTCAAAAGAAACCAGTTCTTCAAGTCACGAACTGCAAGTAAATTTATCTTATTATATTAGCTAGTTGTACAGTATTTGACATTTTGGTACTTAAACCTATACTCAGCCAGGCTGGGAAAACAACTTAGGTCACAACTGAACCAAGTGGAAATATTTTTCTTTTTGGATATATCCATTGTGCAGAACATTAATTACGTCCTTGGTTTTTGTGACTGTTAATGATGCAGAGTTAAATTTATGCATGAAGCAGTATTTTGGTGAATTTCCTACGACAGTCAGCATTATAAATTCAGTGCTATCCTGGCAGAAAGGGGAAACTAAAGAATTTTGTCCACAAGGGGTCTCCCTAAACTCATAGATTAGCCACGATAAGACGATGAAGACATGAGAAATAACGTCCATCCCTCCATCAATCCATCCATCCATTTATCCTGGGCAAGTACATGCAGGTGCCTGAAGTTTGTCCCAAGCAGCACAGCATAATGCTCGGCCACACCCTGGAAAACACGCCAATTCCTCTTAGGGTAAATACCTGGATTGTACGTATATGTTACAATCACACCAAGAACTGACACCACGCCTCTGAGAGAAAAACAACTAAATTACTTTGCGGCTGTTTACCACCACTTTGATCCAAATGTCTACAATGTATAGTATAGAGATATTATAAGAAAACACATAAAAGTAATTGCAGAAAATAAATACTGTAAAGTACAGTACGCAACTATGTCTAATTTATTATTACAGTAATATTCAGAAAATACATGTTACTGTGACTGCAAGTAAGTTTGTGTACAGAGTTTTGTCAAGTAACAATATTTTTGCAGTTTTACTACAGTGTTTCAAAATAAACCAAAATAAGCTAAGCTAACAATAATTTGTTCAAATTGATTTAAGCATACACTACAGACCAGCTACTTACATTATCTCTCACAGAATTTTGCATGGCATTTAAAACCAACTGTGCAGCCAAAAATACAGCATCATTAAATCATCACTAATCATTATAACGTCCGTCAATATAATAGATGATGTTTAACAGGCTGTAGTTATCTCTTACCGAAATTTTACATGGACATTTCTCGGTTTTCCAGTGGTCACCCAACTCAAAGACCAATTATCAGGATGAGCAACATGTAGCCGAAAATAAAAATCTTAAGGAAGGAAAAAAAAAAAAAAAAACATACACCCAGTTTCTGAAGCAGAGAAGTGACTGCCTCCCTGACTGAACACCCTGTATGCAACCAGCCCTAAAACATGAGTAAGAGTCAAAAAGGCGGTTTCATTCAGCCTGAAAAATGGCTACCAGAAAGTCGCTCTGTCTATGACACGGGCCAACAACCAGAAACACTGTTAATTTTCATAGTGGGTAGGTCAAGAGTTTCCTAAACCTACTAAGAGAAGCAGATCTGGAAGCCGAGGCATGAATCACTTTGAACGTTCAAAGTAAGCAAATGTCGAGGCTGCAGGGACAATGAAGTGCGGAGACGTGGCCGCGTGGTAGTCGTAGAGGAGAGCAAAGAGGTGGGGTGTCAGACGATCACACAGCTACTCCCTCTCTAATGCCAGTGTTTTACATGAATTCTACATAATTTAGAAGAATGTGGTATTTTGGCTAGAAAGCATGACCCCACCAAGGACAGAACAGTAATAATATTCTGCATAATACAGTGTTTGTGTACTGTTTGCACTATGTGTGCCGTCTCTGCTTGGCACTATATGTTTGCACCTGTGCATTTTGTGAATGCAAAAGAATTTCATCCTTTGGTCAATAAAGTACATCGTACTGTATATTAATTAAAGACAGTCCCCAGGTAACGAAAATTTAGCGGATGAATATTCAGTACAAATTCAACACAATTCAAATGTTTTTGTGTATAATAATAATAATATAATAATCATTATTATTATATGATTATAATTAAATAATTGTGTAATTTTAATTATTATTGCAGCAACAACAACAATAAGAAGAATAATAATTAGTAAGAGCAGTAGTAGTAAATTATGGGCAGTAAACAGGGTGTATTTTCTATGATCGCCTTGTAATCGCCTAACAAAGCACAAACCTTCACAAAGCAGGAATGGATCATGAAGCGCTGCATCTGCTTCTGTGCCTCTTTTCAGAATTGATGAATGAAGTCACTCCCCTTTTTTGTTTTTTTGTTTTTTTTTTTGCTCTGCCCGACAAAGGATATGACCAACATCCTACCCTAAACACGACTGGCTGCATCCTGTCAAGGGCATAACTTTAACATGAACTGCAGTTGCACCCTTGAACCAAGATACTTAAGCAGAATTGTTTTGCAATGTACCCAGCTGCATGAAAAGATGAAATATAAACTGGAAACTGGAAGTCCTTTTAGACAAATTCCTTTCAAGAACAATGCAAAACTGTATTAAAAGAAAGACATTTCTTAAAATGAAAATAGTAATTTCTGTTGAGAATATAATTCTACTTCTCAAAGTAGCATTACAGCAAAAGCTAAATGCAAAAAGTACCATGAACTTGCCCTCACAGATTTTAAAATACGCTGTAAAAATTTCTGTGGTTTGTGAAATAGTAGCAAATCAAACATGATTATCAAAAAAAAAGTAAAGCCAGTCTATAAAGATGCTCATAAACAAATATATTCATTAAAGTAAATGTCAGTTATAATAAGTCTGGTGCTAATTTTGAAACTGATTAACGGGTTAATCCTCTGCTAATACGTGCGTTGACACTTTCTGTCTCTTTGAGGTTACATACACGTTTCATCTCTGAGTTATACTCGGAGATTACAGTCAGGGTGCACGTGACCTACTCACCATGCTGTTAACGTCAGAGTCGTAGCTGCCGCAGAGGTGCACGGACGGACCCAGCGGCTCGAGGCCTTCCTCGTCCCACATGTAAATGCCACCAGAGCTATTGGACGGGGAGAGCTCCAGAGACGAGGCATGTGGGATATCTACCACCGGGGAAAGGCTGAGAGCAGCAGGACACGCCGAAAAGCTCTCTCTACCACCTGCAGGTAAGCCAGGAGAAATTAAAGAAACACAAGGACAAGCCATCGCAGCCCTTGCTTTTATCCATTTAGCTATTAGCAGGACATCTCACAATACAAGCAGCCAATCTTACGCGAGATTCATCCGTTCATTCAAAGGCACTGTGCAGTTTCATTATTTAGGATTTTATTTTATTTTTTATCTGCTGCGTAGAGCATGGAACATTATCTTTTACAGTAAGGCAAACAGAAGCAACGTCTGGCACTATATAGCATTTATTTCCCTGTCAAATTCGAAGCTTATTGCGAATATGCACACACGATCAATCAAAGATTACGGAAAATACAATTTGCAGAAAGCATCCGGAAATTGAGACCATTTGCTGATGACTGGCTATATTATATCAGTCTGTCTTCTAAACACTTGTTTTCAGATCTGGATCCTTTTCCCAGGCAGCAGAGGGGACTATGCTTCGCTACACTCTGAACAGTCTCTACACGTCAATCTAGAGGCATAACCTGCATGATACCCTGGCAGATTAAGGGGGCCCAGCACTTTATGGGGGCACTAAATTGTAGTGTACCCCCCCCCCCCCCAGTAAATTTTTAAAAATAACTATTTTTACCATGGGTGGCCCAATACCCCATTAGCTCAGCAAATCCTTGCACATGAGCAAAGGTGACATTTAGTCGGGGAGGGGCTCAGAATTTCTGTCTACGCCCCCGCCTGCAAGTGTGCGGCAACTTTTACATTACTTAGCAGACGCTGTACCCAAACCTAAGGACATCTTCTGTGCAAGCAGAGCAGGATCAGACAGCCACACAGTGTTCCCTTCCGCTTTACACATACACCCTCATAATTTTCTACAAACTAGTAACTACAAATCATTTATTTGCCAGAGTTACGGCTCATATGTCCCCTTATCCAGTGCTGTGCTGGGAGACTCACCGGCGTGGTCATCTGACAGGAAGCTGCAGGGGGCTCCCTGAACGGGGGGGGCTCCCCGCTGCCTGTTGTCGGGGACGTCATCATTAGAGTAAGCTTGCGGCTGGAGCAGCCTTCCCCCGTGGACAGGAAGCAGCAGAGCGCCACCACCGTCCCCCAGGTTATCAAAGTCGTCAAGGTACTCTTCGCTGGTGTCGTTGTGCTCCAGCGAGGAGGCGGACGAGAGCGACATGTCTTCCAGCCGATCCCCCAGACAGTGCGTTGTGAGTTCCGTTTCTCGTAAAGCCGGGTCACCCCTCAACTGACTCTTAGGTGCTAGCACCCCCTCCTGGTCACTCAGGGTAACTGAGGTTGTCAAAGGTGTCTCTATGGAGTCCATGCCTTGGTCAACAGGTGTGCTATCAACGCACTCTTTCCCAGCTAAGAGTGGACGTGGAATATGGATGAGAGAAGGTCGAGGCAGCCTGAAGCCTAGAGCCGTGGGTCTGCTAAGCGCGCATCCTGGGAGGAGCGGCTTCTTCAGGTGGCCAGTAGGGGTCGCCCCGCTGGACGGCACGGCTAGCCTGCTCATAGATCCCCTACCACAAGCAAGGCCGGACTTCAAAGGCATAGGGGAGTGTGTCTGCTTGCTTGATGGCGGCTTGGCCAACTCCACGGCCTTGTTGAAGGAGAAGGAGCGCGTCATCGGCGGGGCGATGGGCAACGACGACTGGTTGAAGTGGGAGAAGCTTTGAGAGCGAACCATGGGGTCTGGCGGGAGGGACTGCAGGCTGTCACTTAACTGGGGCCCAGCTTGGGCAGAGCCGGAGCTGACCTTTGGGCGGGGCAGGCCCGACCCAGCGCGAACCTTGACCCCGCTGCCGCTCACGCCATTCATGCCGAGCTTCCCGCTAGCGGTCGGTTTAGCTGCTGGCTGGGCGTCTGCTTTGGCTGCCGTCTGGGCAGGCTTTCCATTCGTGGTTGACGTAGCCAAAGCCTGCCGTTGCACTATGGCAGCTACAGTGGAGGGTTTCTTAAGCTCCCTCGTGCTACTCACCTTTCGTTCTTTACACTCTTCACCCATTTCTGACACGACCTCCTCAGGATTGGGAGGGGTAGTAGCTCCCTCCTTCTTCCATTTCAGTGAAAACGAGGGAATGCGCACCATTCCGTTCGGCCTCTTCAGGCCAGTGCCCTTCCCCTCGTTACTGGGAGCCGACTGGCCAGATCCATGCGGCTGAGAGGCCAAGCCAGGCTCAGGGCGGACACCAAACTTGGGGAGCCTGGAGACCATGGTAGGCGTGCTGATAGCCTTCTCTTCCATCGACCCCCAAAAGGGTCATTGATATTCACAGAGAAGACAGCTAGAGAAGGTGAGAAAATAAAGACATTCTGATTAGTGAAAGCTATGGATGCAACATTCAAGTACACCACCTACAATTATAGCTGATCAGACATTTCCAAAGACACTATTCAGCCAGTCGCCAAGGGGATGAATCAATTAATGCAACATCCTGCAATGCGATACCAGTAATGTCTGACTACACCAGCTCTGGAACTATACAATCAGCAAAGATTTGACACAGCAGTATAAACTAAATGTCTGAAAGAATGCATTGCTCCTTAATTATTCTTTAAACTTGTTAGGAAAAACTAAATTGCATTAAAAACTGCAACATTAAGTAAACGTCAGTACACATTTCCGTCAGAGTTTACATAATTAATTTCCTTAGTCTAACCTTGTCTAAGAGCAGCATCCCTACAAAAAATTATTTGATTCTTTCTTCATTAGTGTGAATAGTGAGACAAAACTTCAGATTAGCCAATTAAATTGTATGGAAATTAAACAAAAACATATATGGAGTAGAGTTATGCAATATGCAATAAGCCGGTGGCGTGCTCCACAAACTCAATCAACCTAGCTGTGCATTTATTGGCCGTAGGCTGTCAGTTCTTAAAACATTATCTTGTGATTGGATGGGACTGCGTTCATTTCTGTGACAATAGGCTGATGTGTGTTACAAGCAACGTTTCTTATCTACAGTTTAACAAAGTTTCTCATTTTCATATCATTAAAGTTCTATACGATAAGTCGATATATCGTTTATGTGGAGACTAATCATAATGCTGCCGTTTATGATTACAATGAAAATAACCATTGAAATGTAGACAGTGGCCGCTCCGCAAGCTTCTCTTCCTTTCAGGTGGTCCTAAAGCTTACAGCACCATGCAGTGCACTGTGTATGTAGAACACGCTGAGATTCAATGCGTGTCACAGAGTCACTAGCCTTGCATTGAGAGAAATCACCCTATATGGTCTTACTAGGCCCCTTTTAATCTATTGTTCTAATCTAAACAGCTTCAAAAGATCCCTCAGTGTTACATACATCACATTACCAAGGAGAGTCATGCATCTAATTTTTTTAATGCAAGGTAAACAGACTTAGCTACAGAACTCCATCCCCTTGTGCATTATTGTCTGACACTTCGACCTGCTGCCATGGTTATGCTGATTTTCTCAATTCAACACAAAATGTTGTGAAGAGTGACCAGTGTGGCTTGTGATTAGTCAGCTCCTCAACAGCCATGTGTTTGTAATGTGCCATTTGCACATCACAATTTGCAAATAGCACATTACAAGCATTATTTGCTTGTACATCACTTTGGACAAATACATCTGCTAAATAAAATAAATGTACATGACAAAATATGGGGTTTAGGGAATCTACTATAAAATAATATTATATAAATAATTTTGGTATAAATTGGATTTGATGTCCAAGGAGATTCATAGACCTGCAACTACGATTTTGCATTTTGTCCTTTTAGGTTGAAACACACAAAATAAGCCCCACCCTAAAAACACTGGTCACACTATATTCAAAAACCTTGAAAACCAGTGGAATTGCTGTGATTCTCCATTCAAAACCATTATGAAAGAGAAATAAGGTAGCAGGTGTATTTGATATGGCATTTCATAACTGATTTATTAAATAAAATCCATTTTAAATGCATCAAGAACGATATGATGTATTACTGAAGTTTGCCATTTTGAAAGTTTAATAAAATGCATACCAAACTTATATCCTTAACCCTTTTTAATAATGATCTGTAATGCTTTTGGCCAATATAATGTCACCAAAAATACAAGGTCTTAAAGTCTAGACTTAACCCTAGACCAGAGGTTTCAGCAGAAAAGAGTTTTATTAAACTCCTTCAGCTACATGCATTCTGTCACATAGCATTTTTCCAAACTAATTATCCAGATTAATTCCGGCATAGAAATGGAATATCAGCAGTACAGGTCCTCCTCTTAGACTGCCCTTGATAACCTCTTTAAATAAGAGATGTGTTCTTTATTGTTACATCATGCTATGATGTCATGAGCACAATGCCCTGGCAAATCTGCCCAGCGTGTGATCTCAGCGCAGGCCATAGCCCTACACGGTGAGAAATCTAGGTCTTCACACTTGTCCCTGGGAAATAACTAAATTCTTAAGCACTCTGGCAGAATGAAAACTTGCACATACCATAGGACCTTTAAAGAAGAGTGTGTGTTAAACAACACAAAAAAAACATGCTTTTACAGATATTAACCAAAATACACTCATATGACTATAAATCTGCCAGACGAAAGCAAAGCCTTTCCCAGTTGACTAGGGTGTAAATAAAAATTAAATGGGGGAAAAAAATATTTTACATTAGATTAAGCTACATTACAATCCTGTTGCTTTCACCCATAGAAATAACATCGCGCCTCTGTTAGAGTTACACAGCTGAATATGTAACCGGAATGATTAGTTAGCTTGCTGACACAGCGGGGGTGTCAGCTTCTTATAGCCTAATTCCTTCACCACAAAGCTACTTGCAGGTTCTTTTCACACAAGAGGTCAGATTTCTCAGGACTGGCTTTGTTAAAGCTGGAAGAAACACCGTCCCCAGCCGCTGGCTTTAAACGGCCCTTTCTGGCCATGAGGAGATCACAGACATGCAAATGTGAACCACACTGCACCCCCCCACCATCTCAATCCACTTGAGGGGCACACAAAGGCCACGGATTTGAGGGTAAATCCTAACAGCGACATTTAAGCTTTATAAAAATATTTTAAATATATAGAACCAGGCCATTTGAGAGGTCAACCCACACCGTCACACAGCGACCCACATCGAGCCTCGCTCTCGGCCCAGGCTGGCCAGCGATCAAAAGGCTTGGCAAACGCCGCTGGATCCCGAGCAAGCCTCCAAATTCACTGTAACCTCCACTGTAATGGGGTCAGCCAGTGCAGGCAGACACGGTGCCGCCCCTTAGGCACATTATAACGGCTTCAGATGCATTATTAGTGCTCTTCAAATGCTCAAGTTACAGAGTAAATCCAGCACATTACAATCAGGTACGTACCGTAAAGGACCTGCTATCAATGACAGTCAGGAAGACAGCAGAACAATTCCTACAAGACATACAGTATAGGGTGAATAAAGATTCGATATTTAAATTCGACATTTAACACGTTTGCTGTTCTGCGTTCTATAGCTTGGGGGGAAAAAAACAGCCCTAACAGAACTAATCACAGGAGGCTGGTCCAAAGACTTAAAGCAGTGGTTCTAAGCCCAGTCCTTGGAGATCCCCACATTTCTGCTCCCTCACAGCTCACACTACACCTATGTCAGGTATCCGGTCTTCTTGATTGTTCGGGTGCTGGGAGCTGGGAGGGAGCAGAAATGTGGGCTGTCCGGGGATCTCCAAGGACTAGTCCGAGAAACAAAGTTAAAGTATCATACTAGGTACCCTTTGGGCTAAGAGAAAAGTGACAGATTTAAGAGTGTTTAATATCCATTGCACACATTCATAACCCTAGAGTTGGCCTTTAAAAACATGCAGCAATTCTCTGGAATTTCTAGGGACTCACCTGGTCTGCTAAGACCCAGATCCACAAAATCAGGTAAGAAGACACATATATAGATAACCAGGCAGGGAACAAGGGAGTGAACCAAGGGCTTGTAACTACCTTAAGTCTTCATAAAAGCAGCCATTCTGATGATTCCAAGCAATCTCATGAATTCATCTGGAAAAGCAGTTTAAAAGCCACAATGCTGTTTATACAGTTTTATAACAACCATTTGGAGAGCTGTCCAGGGTTAATACGCAAGAGAGACCAATTGGTGAAGATACTGAATTAAAACACATCACACACCCTCCCTGTGAGCATTACCATCCTATGATAAACACATCTCTATCCTTCCTGATGACATATGTCATACAAGTACAGTATAGTACTCTGTCAATTTAAAAGACTGGAACAGCTAATCAAGCATTACAGAAACTGCAGAGAAGATTATAAACGCAGGACATCAACGTTAATCGCTAAACCGGAAATGTTTATTGAACTTATTGCTATATTCGGAAATAGATGAAAGCATTTGGGCGATTAATCTAAATTGGAGCGTGTGTCACATATAAACATACCCAATGTAGAGCAGGCCTGTCAAACTCCAATCAGACTCTTGTCAGTCTTCATTCTAACCTATTTTTATGGCTTAACTGGTCCAAGAGCACATTTAGCTGGATGCTAATGAAAAAAAACATGCAACAATTTCTAAAGTCATACAGCCACCTTCACCACAAGAGAAAAGGGCATGTAGGGGCATACATATGCTCATCTAAAGACAGATGAGGACAGATGCCTTCAAAACAGAGACATACATGCTAGTACAGATATTCCCCTTGCTGGATACGCCCTAACTTTGTTGCTATTAAATGGAAAGGAAGAGGGTACGGAGTATTTCCTAACCAGGAAAATACCACATTCTGCTCAATGCCAAAGTGCCAAAGTGGTATTTAGCTTTGAGCTGAGTAATGTATAATACATACACGCTGAATGACTCTTAGCCTACATGATGCCACAGCATAATGATTTCTTGTGCATGTAATGTAAGGAAGTCCTACATTAATGAATTTGTCCTGATATAGCTAGGATGACCTTGCCATATTATACAACACAAAGCATCATTTCAGGAAAGGGAATAAAAAATCCAACATTTTCATTACAGATGTCTTCTGGGACTGTACCTCTCACTGTTTTGAAATTTCAATTCAGACTGATGCCGATTAATCCCTTTAAACCTATTCACGCACACTGAGCTAAAGGAGTCTGATCCAGACAACAGGAATAGTAACTGAAGAGGAGAAGGACATGAGTAGGTTAAGAGTCACCGTGCACTAACGTCTGTGCTTCAAAAGACAAGCTATGTAGCAGACATGTAAATATTACATGGGGTCATCTCTCACAGAGCCCAATCCTGGTTGGATGGGTTAGGGAGGAATAGATTACTGGCCAGTGTTGAACTGTTTGGCTGCTCCAGCCAATCAAGCGTATAGAGGGTGTGGTCAGTGAAAGTCTGCCCTCCAACTGGAATCACTCTCCACCCAGTCCTGCTAAGGATTAGTCTCTCACAACAGGAAACAAATGATGACAAATGCAGCTACTGTACAAATGATTAGGCATATTTGAACCTTTGTCCAAATGACTGTGCTAAAGTACAAAATTAACATTCACAAGCTTCAATTTCAAAAATAAAATCCAGTTAATAAATGAAGATTATAGAGTAATGTTATATAAAAGAAGATTAAAACAAGTTTACAGTAGGATGATGACTTTTATAATGTACTTTTACATTATAATATTTAAGGTCTGATGTTTAATCACTGCCATTCTTGCAGCTAATCCACAGTACTATTTCAGCTACAAATAAAATTAATACCTACAAATAATTCCCTTCTTTGCCGATTACTATTGTTTTTTTTTTTTCAAAATCACAGTAAAGAAACACTTATTCGCCTAAAATATTAAACTTTATCCTTAAAGATAAGTTTTAATAAAGTTTATAAACTTTGAAATAACATATGACCTTATCGAAATGCACTCGATTGTTCAGTCCTCACAAACACACCAACGACTCAATAAGATCACTTATATATTTGATTCCTGCCCCATGTGTGAAATGTTTTGGGTTTAGTTGCACTCCCTGCCTGAAGCCAGACATGTATTTTAGGTGAATCTAGGTCGGAATGTGGCTCTGAGAGTTAGAACACCCTGCCTGTGATCAGAAGGTCAAAACCCCAATTCAAATCCCATGACTGGCAGACTGATGTCACTGCTGGGCCCTTCAGCAAGGCCCTAACCCTCCATTACTCCAGGGACTGTCGACCGGCTCTTTGATCCTCGCTTGAACATCGCTTTGTACAAAAGTGTCTGCCAAACAGATATATGTACCTGTGAATTGATGGGTGTGCTTAAAGTTTTCTTCTGTCATGTGTTCTCTGTGATAGATACGCATGAATGGTGTGCCTGACCTCGCAGCAGATGTTTCTGAGGATAACCTTCAAGCACGGAATGGCCCTGCACTCCATCAGCCATTCTGGGAAGACGGCTGGCCAATAATGAGAAGTAAACAACAACTGCAGCAAACACGTTAATTACCATGATCATTTTAACACCCCATTTCTCCCAGAAATTATTACAGAATATGCACCCTGCCTCTGCATGAGGAACATCTACATCATGGATATATAATCAGCAGGTAATGCAGATTGGAAGCAAGCAGGTTTTAAATGATGCATACTGGCCCCCACCTGCAGCTACCAAAAACTATTACACTGATTATCAGCTTTATTGCTTAGAAGAACTGACTGCTATATTCTTATGACCAATGTATTCGGCATAGGATAGAAATAGTCAAAGACTTGCTATTATAGAGGAGTAGGAACAGGTTCCCTATTGGACGGGAGTAGGAACAGGCTCCCTATTGGACGGAAGCAGGCACAAGCTTTTTATCCATTTTTGCATGCCTGTCCATTTATATTATTCCAGCGTGCAAACTGTACATTGTGATGATAAAAACGTGCTGTTTTGGTCATGAACGGCACAAGATGGTACAGTTTACCAAAACCTGGATATGAATGGATGCACTTTTCCATTTTAGAAATCTTTGAAGAACACTGCAGCCTGATCCCCAGCTTGTTTCCCTAGTAAGATGAGACCTTAAGGTTTCACTGGCAAAAACGTTTAATTTCTTTGCCTCCAAATTCGTAAAAAGCAAAAGCTACGTATTGGGGGGGGGGGGGGGGGGGGCTGGGGTTAAGAAAGAACACATTCAATCCTTAAGTAACTAAAGGTGAGCTTTTAACTGAAGAAGAGGGGAGCTTACACAGGCATATTAATATATAGATACTGTCCGAGCCAAATAGATATACCAGGTCAGGAACACACAGCCCCATTTTTACTCAAATACACCTGCCCCAAGACATCACCACAAAAATGACTGTCCTCATCTTTTACAAGGATGCACACAGAGTAGATAAGCAGTGACATTTCCCCCCTCTGCTTCATGTCACCAGGCTGCATGCATATAAAATTCTCATGCTATACACAGAATGTTTTACAATGGGTTCAAATTTATATGCATACAAAAAAACTAACAAAATGTGATAGCATTCTGTAGTCGCTGCCACACTCCTTGCAAAGGTAGGTTACATTTAGGGGCTTCTAGAAATTGGCCAAAGTAAGAAAAAAATAAATCCATACAGGATATCCTAAGTATCTTTTATCAATTAAGTTATTTTTTTTCCAGTGAAGTTGACATGAACACAGTTTAAAGTGCATAAATTCACATTGACTTATAGTTTTAGGCAGCATCAAAAAAGACTGACGCAGCACAGCTCAGGTTAAATCAGTAAACAAAATCACATACTCTGACACAACCAGCTGCTCTGTCTCAGCCAGGATTAATGGCAATGACAAAAAGTGCACATCAGCCTAAAACAATTACTAAATTGTGCTCAGCATGACAGGGTAACAATTAATCACATTATGGACATTTGCCATCATACTTCACTATGTCTCCTCCCAATGCACCATGCCCACCCCCAACGAAAACTCATCAGGAAAGCATCCTCATTTGATGTAGTTAAGTCTGGTGTAATCTGATTTTTAATTGCACATACACCATCCATTAATGGGTTGTATGCACAAGACTTTTTCCCCAGGGACTAATAAAGCTTCTCGTATCATATCAAAGCAACAGCCAATTACAAGAACCAAAATGGCTGCCAGAAAATGACCACTTCCTGTCATTCTATCAAATTCACACCTCCATGGCTTCACCTCACCCTCCACTATTCATCTCTAATGCAAAGGAAATAGGGAGCAGATGGCAGAATGAAGAACGTGCAACATCTCTCTGGAAACATCAAAGCTTCTCAATTTTCTTATTTAAAAAAATCACTAAAAACAGACAAGACTGTGCATGTCGTCTTCTGCAGAATTCCCCAGAAATCAGCTTTGACCAATGAGGCACAGATTAGAAATATATTCATGACCACTGTGTTCAGAAAGGGCAAATTCCACTCAGACTAGACACAGCACTGCTCAAATCACTACAGATTAAGCAGACAGGCCATGTGACAAACGCAGGTCTACAATAGCCCTTTGATCCATTTAAAGGTTTCAGGGCTAAGAACTGGAAGCCACATCAAAGTGCACTTGCCCAAGAACTACAACACGACGCTTTATTGAGACCCTGAGGATCATAAACACTCGTGTACTGAACACCCCTCACCTATGCAAAATGAGAACAGAACACCCTGGAGACAGTTTCTACTTTCTGTTAAGTGGCTTAAGTATATTTTTATCCCAAAAAAAACACAATGCACGATGATGGTTGTATCCCTCAAACACATCATTCACCTACAGATTAGTCTATATATTTTTCTGCAACAGATATCAAAAATCAATTAACATTATTTAAATCAGAAAAGTAAAAATATTTATATTTAAAAGTGTAAATACAAATTAATGACAAGTGATTTGAGAATTTCTACAAAATTGTGTGAACAGGAAAACAATCTTTCTTAAATGTGCAGTCCGTATTGATAACTATTGATAAAATGAATCATACCATATGAGCAAAGTTTCAGTAATTATAGAGCCCTAAACTATTTGTTCTAAGTGCCCAGTACAGCAACAAGTGCATTATACAAAAACAAAACCATTATTCCTGACATTACTATTATAAAATATCGAGTCATACACTGCAGCACAATGCAGCTCCTGCGAAACACTGCGAATCACGGGAAACGATCCGTAGGTTTTTAAAGTGGCTTAAAACACAAAGATTAAAAGCCAACCACTGACCAAGAACCTGAACGACGATACTGCAGGAAATGTGTGATGCGTCAAAGCTGATCATCACATCTGCAGAAAAAATGCAGGAGAAGCATCGCATGATCACGCGTGGCACAGACACCGATGTATTCCGGAGATGGTCAACCAAAGAACTTCTGATTATTGTTTTGGACAGCACTTTATGGGATTGAAAAGCTGCCCCAACATCTGCCTACTGATATATAACAATTCTAGATTAAAAAAAGAAAAAACACACTAAGACAACATGTAAGACAACTGCGCTTACGACCTACTTGTGTTATAAAATGAACAAAATACATTTGTCGTTTAAGTCATTATGTAGATCTATAAGAAACTATCAGCGCTTATGAATTATGACTTGCATACCTGCATATTTATTATGTCTATGCTTCTACTGGGTTCTGTTAAAATGTGTGTAATCAAAGGACAACGTTTCCATTATTATTAACTTGGTCCTAATCGTCTACCAGGTTAATAACTCGAAGGCCCGATCTCTGTGCACACGACCTATCTGAACACTTATTAAAGTCTTGCACATCGGAGAAATACATCTTACCTGGTGTGAATGGATGAGCTAGCAGATCATGATCGGGATCATTTAAGTCCAGAATGCAAATACTGCAAAGGTGCCCAACTTCTAACAGTCACTGCATTTACAGCTGGGTCGTATTGTACATGTACCGAAGACCATCTGTCGCAATGGTGGACAAAATGACAGCCAAATTGAAATTAAACTAATTATATATTTTTTAACTGGATCCTGTAGGTAAATCTGGCTCAGTCGTACAGCTCATGACCTAAGTGATGAACTGCTCATTAGCTTAGGTAGCTAAGCGAAGTATGGGAGTATATCAAGGGATTTAATGGAAATCAGTGTCCCGTTAGGAGAGGTATAGCTACTAGCTTCCGTCTCAGCGACACTAAGGGTATATAAAGTCCAATATATCGAAATACCTACCAACCAAAATACACAGAGATGCTTAGCTGCACACAAACGACTGACTGTTGCGCCGTGTTATTACTGCACGTTTCTCAGACGGGAATCTGCCTATATTACTGACAGATACTTGCTAACTATAAACACTGATGAGATTTCATCTGCCATGTCTTCGTTATGCACGATCTGTTACTGTAAGACTAATAAGCCTTCTGCCTAAGATATACAGGTATACAGTCAGTTCTCTGTAAAAATCCCACGACCAAAGCAAATGATGCTGCTGTGGTCGGAGAGGAGCTGCGATGCTTTTCATTTCCACATCATTTCATTTTCTCCTTCTCCGAGGTGGAGCCTCGCAAGAATCACCTGGACTCCACTGATTGCTCTTCTCTCATATTAAGCACAATTTGATCATCTTGTTCACTGAGACGATCGCATCCGAAACGCGACAGGCATCTTCATTTTTACTGAATGCATTCTGTTTTTTATTCCATCAGACTCCTTAATTTCCCTCTTCTCCCTTGTTAACCAGCCCAGCGTCCCTCCATCATTCATTCTCCGCCACCCTTGACACTGACGTCAGGCACTGAAACACACTTCCGGGCCGCTGTTTACGCGCAAACGGGACAATCAGTTCCGTATAGCATCATTTCTCATTTTTCTTTTCATTTTGTATTTTTTAAATTTATTTCTCTCTCATATGTTATAATTTAATAATTAAATTAGATCTTCAGTATGTGTATGCATTCCAGTATTTAATATAGCTTAGATGTTCTGTATATATATAACGATTCACGATGTCAATGGGGAACCAGCAATCAGATGCGGCCCGTTTATCATAGCCTACTTAATACACGATAAATATGTTGTACTTTTAAAAACAAAAAGTGAGATTGATTGACAAAAGGGATGGCTTGAGTTTAGATGGAAATTTAGATAAAGTACAATGCGGAGAATGTCCTAAAATTATTTTAATAAAAAATGTAATTGTACTTGTGTGTTTTTATAAATCGTGAGACATAGCCTTCTAACTATACATGTCTACGCTTGCCCTGTACCCTCTCTGACACATATATAACCATTTTTATGGTTTGTTTGGTTTTTTTTTTAAGATTCAGGTGTATTCCTGTGGTCTGAGGAATGTTTTAAGAGTAGGCTATAAAAATTTAATTCGTTTAGGAACTCGAGGTATTCTTGTTTCCATGTTGAAATAGGGTCTGGCTAAGTGGACATGGACATCAAGGAAGCAGGAAATTCAGTTGTTAGTTTGTATCAACATGGTCAAATTTGAAGTATGTTAGTGAATAATGTGTAGGAAGTTTGCAACTTGGAAAAAAAATATGTATGTATATATATATATATATATATATATATATATATATATATATATTTGATATATATATATATATATATGTGTGTGTGTATGTATATTATGCACATTATTGAATCTTTACACAATAATGTCATTAAAATGTTGGGCACTGTGGAGTATTTCTGAAATCGACTATCTCCAAAACCTGTTTTATTTCTTATGAATTGCATTCCTCACTTACATTTCAGGTAGGGCACCTTGCATTTTATGCAATACATTAAATACTTTCAAATAGGCCTATTGATCATAAACATCACAATTCAGAAAGCATGTAAGATTTTATATGACCACAAGATGGCAATAGACGATAGTTTTGGTGGTTTTCAGTGGCCTTTAAGCAATACACTTAATGCTGTAGGACCGTAGAATTGAGCGACAGTTAATAACTTCAAGCACCGTAAATCGAGCTTATCACTAATTGGTGGATTAAAACTGAGACTCTAAACACAAGTAATCTTAGTAATCCATGAATGGAGCCTGAATCATTTGTGTGTGTGTGTGTGTGTGTGTGTGGATTATGTTCATATTACACTGTGGGGACCAAATGTTCCCCACAATGTAATAAAAACCTGTTATTTCGATGTTGTACGGACCATTTTGAGGTTCCCACAAAGATCTGAGAATGCAGTCAAAAAACTAAAAATGCCAAAAGTCTCGTATTTTCTTTGGTTATTTATGGTTAAGGTCAGGGCTGGGTACTGGGTAGGGGTTAAGGTCGTCATGTTGGGATTAGAGTTTTCCCCATATAAATGAATGGGGAGTCCCCACAAAGATATACTCAAAGACATACATAAACTCTGTGTGTGTGCTTTCTGTTATCTCCTCTTGTTTTCACAGAACTGATTCAGTAGACATTCTCTTTTTTTTAAACAGGCATTAAACGTTCTATGCAAAGTACCCAGTGTTATGAATTACAAATCAAGTGAACATGAAAAAGGCTTAATTAATGAGATTTAGGAAAGCCATCTGCAAATTCAGTGTCCGACTTTCATATTTTTGGCCCTAGAGTGTAGGGATATGCATAATGGAGTTACAGAGACTGTCTGAACTGTAGTTTCAAAATTAACCCTTAACTCCTGTAAACAGAGATAACATACTGTAGATGAAGTCATAAATTCATTTAAAATGTAATGACTGTGTTGAAAAGGTTGTTGCTGAAAAGATTTGTTTAAATTCATTTAGTTTTGCATATGGAAAAAAAAAAGATTTTTATTGCCATTAAATCAAAGATGAGTTTATGTCATACTGTATTATTATTACAAAACAATTACAAAACCTGTAGAGATAGATCTACTTGCAATTTCTCTAAATTTTAGAAAAATGTGATCTGCTTTTTTATTGGATAAAAAGAACAAACAAAAGCTTTCCATCAGGGGGATAAATGAAAAAGCCACAATGATATTAATAGGGACGGCACAGTGAGGAGCCCTGTGCCTCGTACCTTCAGCACTGGGAGTTTGAATCCGGCATCTGCCCGGTATGTGTGAAGTTTGCATGTTCTCCCAAGGTCTCCTGAGGGTTCCATGTGGTATTTCAGTTTCTGCCTGCAGTCCAAAGACATGCAGTTGTGGTAATTCTCATCTCTGAAGTGCCTTCAGCGTGTGCATATATGTGTTCTGCCATGAGTTGGCATCCCACGCAGGGTGTACCTCTGCCTTGCATCTTTCACTGCCTGGCCTCCCTGTGACCCAGACTAGGATAAGCTGCTGAAAGAAGGAGGAATTTTTTTCTTTGTTTCAACATCTAATCCATCGAATCATCCATGACAATGGTGACTTTCCGAAATATGGCTGTGCAGATCAGGTGTACCGTATCTGCCAGGTTCACACTGAGTGCTGCTTCTTGTTGAAGCTGGCATGATTTCATAGGGATGTAGATTTACAAGCTAGAGAGAACACATGGTCTACAGTAGCACAGATAGATCCCTCTCTGCCTGAGAGAGCGCAGAGAAAGAAGAGAAAAAACAAGGAGGTATGTAGGGGTCTTTCACATATTCTTTCTTGTGTTTGTTCATGTTTATTTTATGTGTCTTGTTCTCATTAAATATGGAAAATGGAGAGAGATCAGGAGTAGCTGCTCAGGCGAAAAAAACAACAAAAAAAATAAGAAAGAACATGTAGAACGTTTGGGAAAGTTAATTTAAAAAGCCAGAGGTGAAGAAGAAAGCACATTTTTAAAAATTCAGTGTGTGTAACATCTGCATCAAAGACGGAATCGCTAAACAGTAGAATACTTTGGGAAGATTTTAAACCAAGAAATGTAATAATGTGATTTGTTTTTTGTTGTTGTTTCTGCAATCGTCTTTCTAGTAAGGTTATCCATCTCCTTCTACCTTTAATCTGAGTAAATCACTGTATTAAAACTGTATAAGTCAAATTGATTATCACTGGTCATATAAAAATAAATTAAAATAAAGCTATAAGGTTTTTTTTACTAATGTCGATTTCATATCATTTTGAAATTATTAATTATTTATTATAAGGCTTAAATGAAAGGCATTTAGAGAGAAAGAAAAAATGCACTCATATTTCTATTTTTAACAATGTGCTCTATCTACGCTCCTACCAAATAGTATGTCCTTACATTTCAGAAGTTATTTAAAGAAAATAGTTTGTTCAATACTTTGCTTAAGGCGAATATTTATGTGTTCAGAAGCAGTTTCTCTGAAGAATCTCTGGCCTATAGCCCAGTTGATTAACCTGTATTCCTGTCTGCAGTGAGTCCCACCTCATGGTCCAGGCCAAGACCCTACCATGCATTTGGCCGTGCACCTGATCTTACTCACAATACTGGTGCTGCACCCTGTAATGAGTGAGGTGAGCACCATTACAATTATAGCTTACTGGTTATACGCAGGTCTGCTTGCTTTGGCCATGACTGTAAACTGAACCAGCAGTTCAATGTATTGTGGATTAAGAAGGGTCTGTTTTTCATCAAGAGGGTCCACAGCAGATGTGAAACTGGCAAAGAGTACAAAGTTGACCGGCAGTTCCCAATTTATGGCTCTCCAGACTGAATTTTTTGTTTATGAGGACTACAATAAGACACTTTATAGCATGAAGAAACAAAAGTACAGTGTACAGTAAAGTGAAGTATTTACCTGCAATTGGATTTTCCTCATTTTTGCAAATTTAGCAATTAGCTCTGGATCATACAGTGCTCTAGAGGAATTCTATCCTACTCTTCCACACAACACTGCTGTAGCTCAGCAACATTTGCAGGTCCTGCCCCAATATTTGAATGAGGTTCCAGTCATTTAGATGCACCTCACAGATCAATAGCCTGACGATGTCCTTTAGAATTTTTCTAATCAGATTAGAATTCTTGGTTCATTCTATGATGGAAAGGCATCCAGATCCTTCAGCAGAAAAACATCCCCATACCACTATAATACCACCACCGGTTTTGATCATTTGCACCCGGGAAATTGTTTTAGCCTAAATGATAGATTTATGTTTTCCATGTGGGGAGTTTTTGTAGGGATAAACAATCCCAAGTTCAAATGTTCTTCATTTGAAGAGTAACCATGGTTCATCTGAAGTTCAGGGCCTTTTGAGTACTGTATGACTGGTGTAGTCTCCATAGGCATCTTCTCAGGTAATATTGGAGGATCAGTACTGAAAAGTGCATGAAAGGGGAGATCTCGGTGTACGGTGCGTGTCATGTGTGCATATGTGAGGCTGCATCTGTGTTTTGCTGCATCCCAGGGCAGCAGAGCCCAAAGGAAACAGAGACAAGCTGAGGAGAAACTGCAGCCGTATTGGGGTCGAACCAGCCCAGGTGCAAAGCAGTAACGCATAAATAACATCCCACAAACACATATAAAGTCCGGACTTGACCGTCTTGGGTCTTTGTAATGTACTAATGTAAGTAAGTATTTCTCTGGCTTTCTCCAGAGAAGCTGTGCAAGCTGTTGAAGTGCTACAGTCCGGTTGGCTCCTCATGCCAAGCGGTGGAGCAAGGTGGTATCTTAATCCCAAAATGCATATGTCCCCAGAAATGTTCGAGGTAAGACCACTTTACCATATGCTCTCTCGACATACGGTTGTCTCTTTCTGAAATTCACAGCTGAATGTTCACGATGGAGGGTAAGCACAACATTGCCCTCCTGCCCACCTTATGTTGGTTTCCTCTGGCTACTCAGGTTTCCCTCCAGATCGAACTGGGGTCTCAAAATTACTCCCGTTGTACATGTGTTGCCTGAAATGGATTAGAGTCATTTCAGGAATGTCCTCTGCTACCTAGGGCAGGTTGGAGGCTTACCGCATTGACATGAGGATCGTGTACATCTTCCTGAAAGGAAACATCGGTTGAATGAAATATTAATCAGTGCTTGTCACTTTAGGCGCTTTTCCACCGCACAAAGCACAGTACTTTCGGTATGGTACTTTCGGTACTTTCGCTTTTCCATTGACTTCCGGTCGAGTACCAGTACCAAAAGTTCCCGTACCGAAAGTGCCAAACCAGCTGGGGTACTTCTTTGGTACTTTGGAGTGGGACTTGCAAACATATTTGCTGTTGATTGGTTATGCAAATAGCGTGCCGCTGAAACACAAAATACAACCGCCATCTTTTGAAACACACAGCAAAATACCGAATAATCGCAAAAAGCTGGTTGACCGAGCTTCTAATTATGAATCAACAACACCAGTCTCAGGACGTATTCTATGTTTGAATCAGCGAAATAACAGCCGTTAATACTGCGCCGCGCTCTATGATGATGTCAGTCAGGGCTGGTTACTGATGATGTCATTTGGCACGGTACCAGTTTTTACGCAGTGGAAAACCAACACAAAGGAAGTGCCATACTTTCGGTACTTTATGGAAGTACCGAAAGTACGGTACCTGGTGCGGTGGAAAAGCGGCCTTTGTGTCTTTTTTTGTATTTTTTTAAGGCAGGGAGTGGCAGTGTGCAGCGTGGTGGGGAAGACCTATGCCAGTGAGTGTCTGTTGCATAAAGAGTCCTGCCGAAAGAGGCGACGCACTGGCTTGGCTCACCTTGGTCCTTGCTTGGGTACGGTTACTGTTGTCCTCCAACCCCTGGCCTCCCCGTTGCCTAGTGACGCATGCTCACTGCTTCTGCACATTCCTGTGCTCAGATAATAAGCAGGGTGTTTACTGGGACAGTATCCTGCTCTGAACAGTGTCCAAAGCGGTGTGCGCCGAGATGGAATATGGACAGTTCCCTTACCGGCTGATTGACTGGTTTCTGATGCTGAGTCGCATGGGCCAATCCTTCAGCTCCCCTCCCCCTCCCCAGGGCTGCCTGAGCCATGAAGAGCGCAAGATGCTAGTAGAGGTAACCGTGAGTGCGGCGCTCATGGGAATTTTACTTACGCAAAAATGTTCTGTGGGCAGAATGAAATTCGTTCAGAGAGATGACCAATCAGATTGCAGAGGAGGTGGGTCCAAGTAACTACAGGAGCCAGGACTAACCAATCAGATGTATTGGACCCACCTCCTCTACAATCTTATTGGTCATCTCTCTGAACCAATCTTTTTTTTTCTACCCTGAGAGTCTGTTTCCTTACATTACATGCATGCACGTAAATGACCTCAATGGGCATGCAGGTATTATACCATTCATTTTAGTGTGAACCTTCAGTGGTATAAGTCATAATTGAAACCAGTATAGTTTATTACTTGGGCCAAAACATTTTGTATCACTTATCAGTATGTGGCCAAAACATGTATGGTTATAATTACCCTTAAAAACCACTGGAAACAAATTAATTGTACTGTAACATTCTGTTGGACTACATCACAAGATCTGGTTTGCAGATGAAAAAAGAGCACAATACAGCTGTATTGCTAAATGATGTATTTTAAAGTTTTCAAACAGATTTAAGGCCTAAGCGCTGTGCGATCCTCACCAGGCCGATATGGAGATGTGAGAGCAGCTGCATAAATAGACATCATCAATAATTGCTAAATTATTCACGGAGAAAGTTAACGAGCTGGAAATATTATCCTCCATTTGAAACACCCCATCATTCTTTCCCCGACCCCCATCTCCCTCGCACATGTCTTACTCGGTCACTCCAATAAACGCACCCCCGTGCCCACCACATCTCCTCCACATCACCAGCGGCGATTCATCCTGCTGGATCGGAACAAGGACGGGAAGCTTAGCCGTCGGGATCTGAAGAAGCTGCGTTACAAACAGATGCCCCTGGAACATTGTGCCCATCGATTCTTCCAGTGAGATCCTCCAGCCACTAACACTGACACACACACACACACACACCCACACACACACACACACCCACACGCACATATTTTACCCTCAGGGGTCATTAACTATGCAAAAATAAAGTCAAATTGGGCTGAAATACCGAAAATTCACCAGTTATCCTGTATTTTCATAACCCTAATCCCACCCCCCTCTGGCAAATTTGGGTCCCAGGGCCATGACACCCACTATTTTTCAGATTGAAAATGGGGTGGAGGTGCACAACATACTCACACACACCCACCAGGATGAGAAAATTCACACAGTAACAAAAAATAGGTGCAAACTCAGATGACTTGCATTCTTTCTATTACATTGATGTAGGCTTTGTGCCAAGACATTTGCTTTATACCCATGGTGGATCTATAATGTAATCAAAGGGTTGCAAACTGTCTGAGTTCAGACCCCATTTTCATTATTTTCATTAGGTTGTATAGTCCATGAACAAATGGGATTAATCATTTGAAAAAGTAGGGTATGGTGTTTCAAGTTTATTTTTTCCAGAAAGTTACACTCTGACAGCAACCTCACACAGTCCCTTATCACAGTTCAATCAAAGTAAGTTAACTAAAGACACAAGAGATATGTGTTTCTGAAAAAGAAGTGTTAAAACATTTGATTTTTTTTTTTACATTTTCATTTTGGCCTTCATTTTTTGGTTGATTTGGATTATGAGTAAAAACTAACTCATAGGAAATTCTCATAAATATGCTTTATATAAACTTACGCGTGTGTGTGTGTGTGTGTGTGTGTTTATATGTGCGTATACATATTTTCCAGATCATGTGACAGTAACAGGGACAGGAAGGTGACCCTGAAGGAATGGATTGCTTGCCTGGTTGATCAGTCTGAGGGCTGGTTCCAAGACTTCACATGTTAGTGTAAATTGTTGACACTCTCCAACAGCAAAGACCAAAAATCTACACAGAACTCATTTGGACTTCTCAGTTTGTGCAGAAAAAGACATAATGAGCGTGCAGATGGTATACAAAACTGAAATTATATTTGACCCTTTCTAAATTCCCATCTACCATACCCAAATGGTGTACAGCTGGATGGGTTAGAGATATGTTGCCCATCTCCAGAAGGTCATGGGTTCAAATCCTGTGGGCAGCAGAGTAATTATATTACTTTAGAGCCTTTGAGCAAGGTCCTTAACCCAAATGACCCCAGGGACAATGGCTGTCCCTGCTTTATGATCCTGACTTGAACAGAGGCATCTGCTTAACAAATAAATGTTATTAGGCTTTCTAGTATATTCTTATATCTGTGTAATTTTAATACTTTTCTTAATATAATCAATTAACTAATAGGTCTCTGCTTCTTTCTGTCACAGCTATGAAGATGGGTTCCCGGAAATTATGTGCTGCGGAACACAATAACCTTTGAAGTGCAGTATCAAGCATGCACTGTTTTTCGACAGTATCGTCGCTAAATGTTCTTAGCTTGATCTGCAGCATACTCGTCTGTCATGATTGCCTGAAACGTTATATCGCGTACTGTCGCCTAGTGGTTATAATTAGTACTGCATAAATATTGCATTTTGACCACATTTGTTTTTAAAAGCCTACATTCATCAACATAGCATGTCGGTCCCTAATAAATGTCCATATGACTTTATGCTGTAATTAACTGTCAATGTGTATAAGTCCTGCATAAAAAATGTTCTTTAGATGAATGAATAATTTGTTATGGTCAAATTCTCAGTAGGCCTAATAAGAAATTGAGAAACTTCAAAGGAGTTTTGAAGCAGAACGAATACTGGCAATGTCATTGGATTCAAACTGATTTTTGACTAGCAAAATTGCTCTATTGTTTCAGTCATTGAAACAAACACAGACAAAAAAATCAGCTAAGTATTCAAATCAAATCCAATCCATTATGCCTAATAATTTATATTTACGGGAGCAGCTCCTTTTATAATAGTTTCAACTTCTGTTGTAATTCCAACTAAAATCTACCAGAAAGAAAAGAAATTGGATGAGAGTAAAGGAATGTAGTAACGCACTTTTAACACGAAAAAAAGAACGGTAGAGGACACAGTAATGCACTCTAACTGGGAGTTAGCAGAAGTGTGGGAACACACAAACTACACATTAAATATTTAGGAGAAAGGCTGCCGAAGAGAAGTGGAGCGTTAGAGTAACCGGAAAAAGGTGGAAATGTCCGATTCAGAGCACAGGACCGAGACGGACAGATTTATTAAACGGATGCGCTTGTGGAAGCTAAAAGAATCAGCCTTTCATTCCAACCACAGCTGACGGCGGTTTTGCCCAAGGGTGACAGCTTCCTGCCTCCATCGTGTCTCATAAGTCATCACGTTTGTTTGGCCAGGATGCAAAGTTCAAGACGTCTCAGGTGAATCTGAGAAAATTTCCACAAATGCACAGTAAAAGAGAGATTTACGTGCCACTGCTGAAGTTCTCACTGTTTCTTCCTGAGTCCCCTTCTAAGGAAAACTTGGAAAGTAGCTCGATGTGTTATGGAGGGAGGTGGGGATTATTTTGGCTGTGGAAGAAGAGAAGTGAACCCATGCATTTAGTATCTACTGGGAACACGCCGCGTTTCCTTTAGGGAGAGCTGTTAACACAGTCGGTAAAGGCAAGACGTCTGTGAAAGGGGCTGTGAATATAAAGTTTCCCATGGGGCGGGCTTTTTATGTGATAGCGAGTACTCCTGGGGTCGTCTGCCCCATTCACCATTACAAAACAAGCTCCCGCTAAAAAAAAAAAAATTCACATTAATTTCCCCAGTATGCCCTACAACACCATCCACCCCCACCGGATAATCCTGTTAGCCTCACCGCCAGAACCTAACCCCGCCCCTCGACTCTCATGCTCTAAGATGTTGAGATATTGTGTTGTCCCGGGAGAAGCTTTGCAAACTCAGCAGCAGATGGGTTGCCGTTGATGATGTGTAGTTAAAAATAAAGATTCCTTTTTAACCCGTGGTCTGCAGACGTGCATTTTCCAAAAGAGCAGCTCCGCGGTCTAACCTTGCAAATATCGCGGTACGCCTGAGACTGCTGCTGGAAAACATGATATTTAATAAATGATCATAATAAAGACGGCCATGCATTATGCATGCGACGTAACGATCCATAAATTATAAATAAACGGGTACTTTTGGCATTTCTTTCATGCAATTATTTAAATTAAATTTGCTCTTTCTCTCCAAGGACGAAGGCGTCCAGTAACTGCTTGCCCATTAATTATTAACAGGAACACAAGAGAGGAAATGTAGTATGATCAAAGAAAATATTGAGGCCAGGGATGATGGCATGAGAAGAGCTGTTGAAGCCCCAGACACCAGAGAAGGAGGCAGTGGAGCAGGAATGTGCAGGACAAGCATCGTGCCCCATGTGCTTGAGCACCTGTTCACTGGAGATAAGCTGGGAAAACCCAAGAAGACGCAAAGACTAAAAAATAAAAATTCATTAAAATTTCTTTCAGGCTCATAATCATCATCCTCTGCGAGGCGATCAAACTTTCCAAGACACTTTTATGAAAGTGGGACAAGGCTCAAGCTTTGAATAAAAAATGGGGCAAATCCTGGGGTTTGGGGTCTTGCTGGGAGACTGAGCACATTTTGCACTATGCTGTTTCTCCGGGGCTGTTAAAGTTGTATGCGATGGGATGATCTACTCCACTGTAAACAATGTGAAGCCAGCGGTCCATGAAAGAGCTGCGGCACATCACTGAAGGGAAAAAGTGTTGGTATGCGGTCCGGGTTTAAATTTTCTGTTGGAATTTCAGATTAGTGGGGGCACGTCTGGAAAAAAAAAACAATGCATGTACTTGCTATTGTGATTGCTTTGTATTGTGACTAGAAGGATGTGGGTGAGAGACAGTGATGAGAAAGTACTCTGTTCCTCTCGAGGGTGGTACTTGACCCACAGGGCAACCAACCATTGATTGCCTCGGGGCCCTTGGCACCGCCCACAATTCATTCGCTACCATCACACTTTGGGCTTTTTGGGCTCCACCCTGCTCTCCTTTCAGTCACAGTCTCTCCTTTCAGTCTGGAAACATTGCTGCAGTTTCATGGCTTATTCAGTCTTATAACCACAAGCTTTAAACCCAACTCTCAAACAGAAGTCACCATGATTTACCTATATGCCCTCCCTATAATTTATCGATAAAACATAAGTATTCCTAAGAGAAGTAACGCCTGTAAAAGTTTACCTGAGCACCAGCAGGATTTAACAAAGCATTGGTTGTAAAGTGCAAGTAAACTTGAAGAAACCCTGATTGAGAACGGAGGCCTTAAGTGTTTTAGTTGCCATTCAGTGCGGGCCCTCAATGCTTGGCTAACAAACAGTTAATGCGAGCAAGTTGTGCAACAACACCCCCTCCCCATCCTCTGTCACCATCTCTGACACCCCCACCACTCCAATCTTCCAATCACCCTCCTCACTCACACTGCTCACACACACTGCTCACACACACACACACACATGTGCGTGCCTGTTTGATTTGTGCAGCTTACTTACCAGACCGCTCTGATCTGGGCTTGGGGGTGGGGGGTGGGGGGGGTGGAGAGCGCAGACTGGCAGTGGAGCATTCAGGCTGACAGTCGACGATCAAAGCTCTGGGGCTTCACGTGCAACCTTCTCGCTTCATCTGCTAGGATCTCCGGCACACCTGAAGTCAGAAGGTGGAGAGGGCATACGGGGTGGGGCTCTGCTCTACCTACATCATCCCAGCCTGGGGATTGACGAGAGGTTCTCTTCGCCGGTCTTCAGCGTCTAATGCTTCTTCCTTTCTGTGGACCGAATTCACAATGTCGGGTAAGGAGATGGTCGCCATCGTCGTCTGGTCCTGCAGTTCATTGTAAACTTTGCCTTACAGACCGTTTCTACAGGTGCGTTGAGGAGATTTTTAAACAACTGCTGTACATTTATTACCATACTGTTGTATTGAGTAAGTGATGCTGAGAGTCTCTGCCCCCCCAACCCCCCCCCCCCCCCACGTTGTCTGAGTTTCCACTTCAAATCTGGTCCTCCGCTTCTCCCTTCTTTATTATCCACTTTCCCCCCCCCCCCCGGTCGGTCTCTGTGACTCTTCGGGATGAGATGCAGCATGATGCTTGGAGTGAGTTCGCGGATCGGGGTCGACGGAGGGAGGGGGGGCAAATCGGAGACAGCGCAGCTGACACAGGGAAATACACACTGAGAATGGGAGGGAAGGAGCCATAGGAATTTCACAAAGGTGCAGCTGCCTGTATCCTTTTGACATCAGGACTCTTGGAACTTCTCAACAAATCAGGAGCTTTTGGAGCGGATGGAAACCCAGCGGGCACAGATTCCGTGATGTGCTGCCGTTCTATGATGTTGATCCAGATGGGAAATCGTCATGGGCCAGGTGGAACCTGATACATCACACATGCTGTCATTTGAAGAAACTATTGATTCGCCCAGTGCGCTCTGTGATAATTACTGATGCAGTGGTGTTAAGTATAGTTAACTCAGTTACGCTCATAATGTAGCTGCCGTGCTATGAATCTTTCTGGGCGAGCAGTATATTTATAGAATGATGCCGAAGTTAAAGCAAGCCTTCATCTGCGTTTTTGGCTTATGAAAATTCAATAGGCTATAATTGCTGAGAAGGGTTCATTTTTAATGCAAGGTGCATTTTGACAACTGTGCCACACTGATTCACTGCATCGGCTCTCAATCTGTTAATCACTTAGTGACAGACGTGTGCTGTTTATTGAGCCATTAACAATAGGATAGCAGTAAATACTAATCAGTGGTTTGTTTGTCTTCCTCTCTCATCTTCAGGCTTTGCAGACGCTGTTTTGTTTCCTTTATCTTGGTTCAATCCCCATCAGTAAACTGTAGGCAGCACAGAAACAATACAACTTTCTATAAGAAATTGTTATATGGAAAAATAAATGTTCACATATTATGTCTTTTTCAGTTGAGGAGTCAGTTAAGTAATAACCTTGAGGAATATTCTAACAGAAAATTTCTGATGATTGTCTTTTTATAATCTTTAAATGTTAAACCTTAAAAAAATCTGTTGTCAACATTTAAGTTAGTTGGATGGTGTTACAAGGCTCTTGATTTTTGAATGTTCAAAGGTATTCTCCATTTCAAATGAGTCATAGGTCATGAAAGTAAGGAAATATGGGGGAAAAAAACACTTCTGATAAATAACGTGTTCTGTTACCATAAATAGATATGTCCTCAAAGGATTATACTCTTCAATAATAGTTGCATCTTCTTAAGCTTTGATAGTCAACTTGTGAGTGATTTTTTTCTCCAAGTGTCAAGCTGGGCTATGCAGATCCCAGACTAATACAGCAGGGCAATTTATTCCCAACATGAATAATTCTCTCTGAGTAAGAGAAATGTTTTCTCATATCAGTGAATCATCAGCTCAGAAGAAGTTTGCACGTCCCCTGGATGGTATGTGATTGACACATCGCCTCCAGCTGTAAGGCTTGGCCCTTCTCTTCCTGTTCTCTGTCCCACTCTGCACAGGTGTAGAGCAGATGTCAGCAATGGCCCTATCCTGGTATCGCTGCCTAACAGCGACAGCGCTAGTTTGGGGGACTGTGTGGTCTCAGGGCTCCCCACCCTCGAACCCTGAGAATGAGGTGCCACTACGGCCCACCATTTGGCTTCCAGAAGGCAAAGTTACCCCCATCTCTCTGCCAAAGGATCAGACTCGGAGGTAAGAGAATAAATGAAGGGACTACAATAATTAAGTAGCTGACTCTGTCACAGATACTTACATGATCCAATCCCAGGACTGGAAATCCATACTTCTAAAAAAAATATATCTATTTCACTGAAATACTTCTCTAAATATTCTAAATCTGCATTATAGATAGCTATTTGTGTAAATTGCAAAAAATATATAAACAAGTCCAAATTAATTACATCTTATAGCCATAGGGTTGCAAAGGAATGGAAAATTTCCAGAAACTTTCATTCCTTGGGAAGTTAAGCTGGGGAATTTTGGAAATATTCCACGTGGGAAACTTTCCATGGGTATTAACAGGAATATATAGGAATGAACGGGAAACTTCCCAGAATTTTGCAACCCTAGTGCGCAGGTCACTTTCAACAAAGCTGCATGATGTAGAGTCATTATAAAAGATAGATAGCAGTGCTTATTCCAAGCTATTGCATTAAGGAATATTAAAGGTACAAGGGTTTAAAGAGTGTAATGAAAACAAAAGCATAACCATAATAATAATTGCACTGTAAAATAAATAGGTACCACATCACATCAGAAACATTTCAGACAAAATGTATTTGATAAGATTATTCCACAGGGTTATATGCACTGATTACAGAAAAGTGAAATACACAGTCAGAATGGGATGATAAACTGCAAAAAAGTCAGATCATCTTCGTCCCAGGGATGCTTGGTTACAACTGAATTATAGTGAACATTAGGACAGTCAATATTGACCATATGCATAGTATATCTGTTGACTTGGTACTCAACAGGAAGTTGATTTTAGTTCTGTTGTGTTCTGTGATAGCTGGGGGAGGGGAAAGAGACCACAAGGTATTATAAATAGTATTTCATTAATGTTCAATGTATTTAACTTTATGCTTAATATCATTGTAGTTCGGTAGAGGACATTTCTGTAGTATTGAACCAATGGTGTAATATTCCTGGGAGTAGGAGTAATGTAAAGTTTTATCATGACCATTTTGAATTAAGCATCCCGTTTAAGTTTAATACGTTTTCCTGCAGGCTGTACTTCACTCTCAAGAAAAGGGCATCTTTGATGTCCGTCACTGTCATTCCGTGTGGTGTGCCGATTGAATGGAGCTTAGCAGCCAGGACAATAAAGGACAGACCCTCTAAAAGCCTACAATGTGAGTAAAAGGGATCATTCTAATTCAGAAATCAACCAAAGTGTAAGCCAGGGGTCAGCATTTACAGTCCTCAAGAGCCTCGTGGTTACAGAATGCATTATAGTTTGGACATGATTTACACCTGATGGTAAAACGACATAATATTCAAGTAATAACATAAACTTGTCTTTCACTCCATGTTAACTCTTCAGGGACTGAATTCTATTCTGTTTTATTCAGCTTTTAATCAAGAAGTGTTTTGGAATTTTTTATAATAGTCAAAAATAATATAATTTCTGTCATTTTAAGTGGAGATTGAAGATATTGCCCGAATACCTTAAACTGAAGGCTCCTAGTTTGTGTTCTGTCAATATGAGGCTATACAACATTACCACTCAGTGACAAGGTGCACATGAGAAGCTCCTTCCAGTCTTTTCCTGTGGGGAAGCTGTAGCTTGGGCTCTTGGTGCCTGATTATATCAAGTAAGCTTAAAGTGTTAATGTTCCATATTGCCAGTGTTGGACTGAAGAAAACATGAGGTTTGTAAAGGTGTTGAGAGACGTACAAGAACAAAACACACAGAGCCACTAAGGAAGAACTGGGTGAAATGCATAAATACTTTGGTATATGGTGAGGTGGTATGGAATTCACCAAGTAGTGGTTAACACTGTTGCCTCACACCTCTGGGTTCAGGGTCCCCACCATGGCTCCAAATGTGTGAAGTTTGCATGTTCTCCACATGTTGTCATGGGGTTTTCTCTGGGTACTCCGGTTACACCCCACAGTCCAAAAACATGCTGAGGTGAACTAGAGTTATTAAATTGCCCAGAGATGTGAATGGTGTGTGAGTGCGACCTGTGATGGGTTGGTGCCCCATCCTGGGTTGGTGCCCTGCCTTGTACTCGTTGCCTCCCGGATAGGCTCCGGACCAGAAAATTGATGGATGGATATATAACAATAGATCTCTATTCTTTTTCTTTGGAATAATTATCGTAAAATGTGTTATATAGATATGGGAAAAACTTTATTGCCTCTGTCTGCATGGGACATGTAGATGTTTTATGCCAAGAATAATTACTGTCCTTCTTACAGGGACTTCCAAGAAAAGTATGCCAGAGGTGTGGTGGAGAGGCTCTGGAACAGAGCAAAAAATGTACACATTTAAAGGCAACACTGTGGACTCCTACACTGGCCACACTGCGTCTCCAGCATCCATCTACATCCTTAAGATAAAATCCAAGGTACAGGACTCTAGAGTTTCTGTATACCTTCAAGAGGGAGACGGGGTGCCGGGAATATTTCTAGAGATACCTCCCGATCCCCGTGTACATACTGTGGGAGTAGGGATGACTAGTGTCACTCTGAGCTGGAAGCCTAGTGCTTCTATACTGAAACTCCAAAAAAACAGCCATAACTACCATTACTGTGTGTTGGTTAACCAAAAGCAAAACTATAAGAGTCTGTGTACTGCCCAAGAGGACATGAAAAGTGAAAAGAAGAGAGCTAAGAAGCAAAAATTAACAGTCTGGCCAGATGTGAGTGAGTGGTGGAGGCACGAGTGGGATTCTTTCAGGAAATCAGGAGAATCGACTTTATTGGACAATTCCGATGAACTACAGTGTGCTTGCAGAGGCATGGAAAGTGTGTGTACGGTGTCAGAGCTCATTCCAGAAACGTTATACTATTTTGATGTTTTTGTGGTAGACACAGTCAATGGCACTGACTCAGCATATGCGGGGACCTTTGCGCAAACGCATGAGGAAGCCCGACAAATAGCTACCCCTCTAGGAGAGGGTGAGCTCAGGTGGGTGGCTTTTCAGGGAACTGGGCGGCAAGGTAGCCAGATTTTCAGCTTCCGTCCCCGTGGCTGGCAACAGAGTGCTCTTCTTACGCTCCAGAGCTGCACTGGCCAAAAGGTGAAGGTCACAGTCTCTAACAAGGAGCAAATTCTTGCATCAGAGGTGGTGGGGGAGGCAGTAGCACAGATATGGCTGCAAGGAAAGCCTGTATATCAGATATTTTTGGAAGACATGAGTCCTGGTCAGGCAGTTAGGGGTGTGTCAAGGCCTATGGTTAAAATGCAGGCCTCATCCGCTTACCATCGTCAGGCCGTCCCCGCACTTCCCACTACACTGCAGATAAAGTCCTTCAACAAACTCAGGACCTGCAACTCTGTTACTTTAGCCTGGTTTGGAACGGAGGAGAGAAGCTTGTACTGCATGTATCGGCGCAAGATTAAGGATGGAGAATCCACCAGTAGGCAACAGTGCCTTGGTCCAGAGTCACGCAGCGAAACGGAGAGGGTCCTCTGTAAATACTTCCAGGAGCTGAACCCACGACGGGCTGTTACTACAGCGACCATTGGAGCACTGGAACCTGGAACTGCATACTTATTTGATGTCTATTTGATGAGACGTTGGGGAATTCCAGTCAAATACCACAGCAAGACAGTGCGCACCAGGAAGGAGTGTTGACTGTTTCTATTTTCGTGTCTCCAACTTTCACTGAACTCACAGGTGAAAGCACTAAACAAGATATGCATAATGCATTCCCAAAAATAGACAATTAAGGAATACTATACATTCCAATTAATGTTATCTGAAGAATTATTCATCAGCACCAGAAGTTGAGAACAACAAGCAGTTCAGAATCGCACCTGCAAAGCCGTTGTTGTTTTGTTCTTGATGTGCCAGTTATCAAAAAATGTTCCAGTTGAAATTAAAATAAAGAGAGGAGGTGTTTACAAGGAATACATCTTTGCTACTGAGACGTTGTGTTTAAGTAGAATCTTTCTAATCCAACTGAAGCAATATAGAGTAATAAGAAACTTGCTAAAGTAATGTGTACAGTGTTCTGCTTAAGCATGCGGTTAGTGTATGATGTAGCAATCTGTTTTAGTGTCTGTTGTGTATTCTGTGCTTTGCCTTAATAAACTAACACAGATCAAGTGTCTGCATCTGGTGCCAGGTGTCACGCAAGGCACCAGCTATGGTGTACATTAAAAATGTTTCATCTCCCTCCTTTAAATACATTACAGTGTGCTTTGTCCTTAACACCACACATTCAAGTCCTGGAACTTTGACATCTCCAATGATGGAGTGGAGCCGTCAGCTCCTGAACTCATGAGCGCTAGTGAGGCAGAGGAGACTGGGAGGCAGGCTTACACTCGGCTGCTGGCTGGCTGGCCCTGGAACGGCAGCCCCCTCGGTTCCGGCCATTTGCCTTGCGCGGCTTGGTGAGGACCTGCTGCTCCCTGGATTGGGTGGACTCGCGCAGCCTTTCCCAGCAGGCCATCTCTGTCTCCAGCTTCTACAGGGTGTGCTGCCCCTTCTTCATGTCTGCCTGCAGTCGCTCTTCATCCTGCTCAATCTGCACCCACCACTTGTCCAGCTCGGTCTCTAAAATGCGACATGCCTCCTCAGGGCCGAGTAGTGCCGTCTTGCAGCCCAGTAACGCCACCTCCACTACCTTGACCTGCCATTTCTAGTCACCCTCACGCTCCCAACTGGCCAACTCCTCCCACAACCACTCGCCGTCTTGCTGGCTTTCAGGTTGCTGTTCCAGGAGTTCTCGGCACTCCTGAGCCTCCAGCATGGCACACCTGCTTATGGCTGGGGAGCTAAGACCTCCTGCTGACCGGCGAATAGCCAGAGTCCCTGGAAGCTCCAACCTCTATTATTTGCTGACGTCATCTCCGATGGGGGACTGGCAGACTGGCAGGATCAGCTTCAGGATGCACTGCACAAGACTGGAGCAGTGCCTCCTTCACTGCGCCTCTCTCAGCTCCGTCTGCTGGTGGCTCTGGTATGGGCTTTTCGACAGCAGTGTGCCTGGTCTCCCTTCTCTCGGCGGCGCGAGCAGATGAGCTTCCTGTCTCTATCCCTGCAATCCCGCGTTGGCCTTGCAGTGAAGTGATCGCTACCACTTCTCCCACTCCGCCACTCCGCAGTTGCATGCAGGTCCACCAGGCTGGAGCGGGCTGTCAGGAAAATGTCCAAGACAATCCGCACAACTCCAGTGGGGCTGCTTCTGGCATCCCACTTCTTCCAGAGGCAACACTTGTTTGAAAGAGAACATACTTTTTAATATTAGCCCTTAAAAGGACCACACAAACAATAAACACAACTCCAACAATACATAACGGGGTAGGGAGGTCGGACATCGGACAGTAAGGCACACAGACAGTGGGTAATTTATACGCATAATGGCAAAAGACAAGCAGGGATGAGGCAAGGACGGAGTACAAACACAGGTAAGGGCACAAGCGACAATCAGGTCCTCAGAATGGCAATTTACAACAAGACATACACAGGGGCTATACACAAGGCTTGTGAGCATGCTGGGAAATGCTAATTGGCTCCCGAAAGTGGGAGCCTTCTCACCGGCGCTGCAATACCAGTTTTTTTAGGTCTCATCATTTTCTTGTGACAGCACTTTATTTTCAGTTTTAAAAAGGCAAGTTTAATGACATGTAAGTGGTAACAAAGCAATTACAAGCAAGACAGTCTTTTCATAAGGTTCTGTATTCTTACCATTTAATTATTGTGTTCTGACACTTGTATCAATGGAATTATTACTTTAGAGAAATTGTACATCCGATCATTTTTTGTAAGGTTTTTCGCAATATTTTTTTATTAAGCAAAATATGTATGTCTGAAAATACCATTTGTTTTCCTTATTAAACATAACTGCAATAATTCCATAAGAAGGTGTATTATTTTCAAATACTATCACATGATAGCATTTGAATAAAATTGGATATTTGTCCAAAAACACCACACCATTGGTATGTTGGCTTAATTGCTTGGCTGATTATTTTAATCAAAGCAATTGTATCCATAATGCAACTGGCTGTTTTCCTAGAGAAATTCTATACAGATCTAGGTTAATACAGCATTTTGTTCAGTAAGCAAAGATTTAGATGATCAACAGCAATAATTTCAGTTAATTTTTCCATAAATAACAGAAAAAGGTTGGGGAACAGATCATATTGCAGTTATAACCAATTGGCATATTAATTACAGGATTCTGACTATATTATAGAAAAATGTAACAATTTGCTTCACATATCCAGGTCTTGATTTAACTACATAAGCTGTGCCTATGACATTAATTGAAAAAAAGAGTGTAATTCAGTGTTCAATCGCATGTATCTACATTTAATCACCAAACACACCAAAATTACATACGTAAACAAAGCAACCGAAAAACATTAAGATGGCTTGTTGGCTCAGATCCACTTTAAAATACAGTAATAAAAGCAAAATATCAAGCATCCACACCCACATACACCAGTATTTTCTGCACAATCACAAAATTTACTCCTGAGATTTCAGAAACAAAGCATCTGTGTAATGATTACAAAATACCCCAGTGGTTTGGAGATAGTTTGAGATACTCAGTGTTGTTTGAATTGAATAAAGTCCCACAACGTGAGCATAACTTCCCTGTAATGTCCATTTATTTCCATGTAACTAGTTACCTTGAAAAATCTTTGGATGTTTCTAATCTTAATAATAAGTTACTTGTCTTTCATAAAATGGCATTTCAGCTAAGTCTGGCGATCACTTCGGTCTTCAAAAACGTGGCAGCAGGGGTGCAACGTGTGAAGCGATTAAGGTCTCGTATGAGTCGTAGTAAAGTAGTAAAATCAGTTAAGTATCCTGTAAACACAGAGTTCTGCTGAATCCAGACATTTGCATGCAGACTGAGTTTATTTTGTGGGTGTTTTTACTCGACATTCAGTGTTTAAAAATATATATCAGGTAACTGATATATAATTAATAGAATTGCTTTTAATAGCGGCTATCACCAAGGTCAAGCAGTTTGATTGATGGATGGAAACCGAATGTTGCTTGTGTTTGAATTTTTTAGGAACATGTATTTAATGCTGAATGACTACATAGCAGTGTTTTAACGGACTGTGGAACAGTCTGAATCTAACCCAGATTCTTCATTATGATGACGCTTGCCCTATTGCGCAGTACTGTGTCGCTTGAAGTGACCTAACCTTTAAGGTCACAGTGGAAGACATCCTGAATTTTATAAATGGGAAGAGGTGCGGTAAAGAGAACTGGAACATCACTCAAGCTTGTAATACATGGATGACATGAAAATAAGTGGCATTCACACTCTGCAGAACCCAGGAAGACTAGCTATGAATCCTCCATGCAGTCTCTGATATAACTTTTTTCTTAATATTTTATCAATATTTAGAAGAAATGTTGGATCTCCTTTTGTGCTTATCTATTGTAACTTCATGTCAGCATTAATTGTGCCATGTTTGGTTTGCTACACTAACAGAGAACTGGAAGAGGCTAAAGGACACAGAAAGAGATTTAGCCCTAAATCTCAAAGCTCATGGTATCCTGCGAGATATATAAGTTACGGAACTAACTGTTTAGTTTGTAATATTGTAGTAAATGATCAAAAACCAATATTTTAGCTAATTTAGCTACTCCCATCAAAGGCAAAATCCACCAAGAGTAATTTTAAGTAATTTCTGACAACCGTGGAGTAAAAGTGGTACATAAAATAAGAAAAGCCACAAGACAATTATGATTTGCCTGAAAATAGTGGCTCTTGGTGACCTAAAGTTTTTGGAAAATGAAGAAAATGATCCACGTTGACTGAGTACATTTCGAAATGCATAGGGTTTTCAGTAGTGACATTTTAAGGTACTATTACACTTATGCATACTATGACTGAGCTGCTTGTTCACATTGAGGAAGATTTATTAAACATGTGATGCATGTAATACTTTTGAATATATTGCATTCATTTCATTTAAATTTTGTAATTATGTAACCACGGCAACCATGGAAATGGCAGAATCATTAGAAATTCAGTTCTTTATTTATTTAAGAAAAACACAGTGAGTTCAGTAGGAATTCATTACTTCACAATAATAAGCTTCAAGCCTTACTTAGCTAATTGACTAGACTTAAATACAGTCCTAGTAACGTGGGAATGCCACGACGGTCTGCGTTATGTTTTTTGTGTGTCAGGATAGGGTGTTTTAGAGCTTGCATGTGTTGGACGTGTATATCACAGATCCGTAGATTGGTGGTGTTTGTGCAGATTCACCCACAGTGTTCTCAAGCGATCTCAGACACATCCTGATTTGATAGACTAAGACTTCATCCAAAATGGCTTACTGGAAAATGCATATATTTCACTATATCAAGCACATTATTTGTAAAAGACTGTTCTTTCCATTGTTTCCAGAGTTGGTTTCCCTGAATACCTGCATAGATGTGCTTTATAATTTTGCCTGGAAACCCAGATGATTAATGTCCATGTTTATGACTGTTTTTGGCAGCCAGGTGAGCTAAACATAGAAAAATAGGGCTCTAGAAAATGATCTGCCATACAGTCCTTTCATAAAAAAGCAAAGTGACAGGTCACTGCTGATGGCTTGTTCAAAGGTATCCTGCAGTGTTAAGGTGTGTCTGGTTTCTTGGAGGGGAGGGGTGCTACAGTCCTGGTTTGCTGCTCCGTGAAGTCAGCCCCCCCCGATTATGTGATCGAGCTGGGACTGACACAGGGACCAGTAGTGCTGAAGGAGACAGATGGGGATAAGGGGTTGTTTTTATGAGCATGCCTGCAAGTGAAGTCACCAGGAAATATAACTAATGCCTTATTGGCACCCTGAGATTGGAATATATTGCTAGCATATGGATAACGATAAATCACCATCAAATCCACTTATTCATGAATAAAGATGACATGGATCCCAGTGGCTCCCACTGACCTGGGGGCGGAGCTTCCTCATCCTCGATAGGGGAATGACCAACAGTGTGGTGCGTGAATGAGTCCAGAAAAGAAGAACTGCTAATTCCCAAGCTGATGCCAGTCACTCCGATATCCAAGCAGTCTGAAGAAAATAAACAATCTGTTATTAAATTTCTATCACATTTGCCTCAATTTTACCAAAAACGTCTTAAGTCTTGCATTTTATTTATTTAATTGAACATTTTTATCCAAAGCAAAGTATGACTGAATGAGCAGGAGGCAGCCAGTCTCTGGAGCAACTGGGGTTAAGGGCTTTGCTCAAGGGCCCTATGGTAATATCAGCCTGCCAACCCCAGGGTTTGAACTGGCCACCTTCCGATCACAGGCACAGTGGTCTAATCCACTGAGTTACACACCACCATATACTGTGAGTACTACAGTTATTGTGGCTTACACTGTGGTAACATTGTGTGGTGGTATTGTGTTGTGGCAAAGCAATGGTTTGTCATATAGTTTTGGTTTTTCAGGAACATGTCATATATTCACAAATGTAATTCAAGATGGAACAACATGAGATGAGTAATCATAGTACCAATATGCAACAGAACAATTGTCTTCTCTAAAAATATGAATCCTTTAATTATTAACATTGCAACTCAAACAGAAATTGCAAATGGGATTTATGACAACAAACCATATTATTAGCCTACATCAATTAGTATCTTAGTTTCTTAAAATGTTTGCAACAGTACTATCAAAGAGATTTGATAAACATCTTGAGACAATGATGGACATAAAGCATGAGAAATGCATGAAGTAGGGTGACAAATGATTTCACTAAAATATTTAACATGTAAACTGCGCTCTCAAATCAGGGCAAACATGTATCCTGATGTACTGAAAGTATTTTTATGGAAACAAAGGGTAATTTTCCTGTTTTGATTAAATTTCCTAGCAAAGAACAAAATAGACTGACGTTTTTTCTTCATTGGAATTTCCCTTTATGTAGGCACAGCTGATTAAATATACTTGTAGCAAGTCAGTGTCAGATTGTGACAGGCAAATAAGTGCTAGTTTTCTGGGGAATGGGGATTGTGGTTCTCTCTGTCAGGATATAGGTATTTGTACCCACCAGTGCCCACAGAAGCTCTGCCAGTTCGGCTCAGCCCGATGTTGTCCAGGATTGTGAAAGAGCGGCGATAGGGAGTATCTGACTGCGACACAGAGGAGAAGAAAAGCTTCATGAACATGTCAGATGTTTCAATGTGAGATCACAATTATCTGAGGAAGAATAAGGAAAGAGCTGCTCTGTAACAAAAATTGTAGAAATGTACATTTATGTAAAAATATTTCATATCAAATCAATTAAATCTTGATCAATGACATATACGAGCGTATAAAGAAGTTATGCTAACAAGTCCTAGAATGTTGGTGAAGTTTTTCATTTTTGTTCCATTTACCCCTGATCACTAATTTATCAGATTGACGAATGCAGGTGACCTGACTATTCAGGTGCTTGGTTCTTTGAGACACCATGGAAATCTGCAATAAAGTGAATGCTTGTGGTTCTAAACACGCATAAATGATTTATGTCTTCGACGTGGGCTTTTCGGATATTAGGTTCTTACCCTGTAGGTATGAGTGGTATTCGGACGAGAGAAGATGTCCAGCAGGTGCAGTCTGTCCCGGGGAACGGAGGCCCCCGCCTCGTCCGTGACGGCACTATGAGTCCGGCTGTTGGCGTGTGCCCTCTGCCGCTGCCCATTCACACAACACAACGATGTAGAAGTGAGATATGCGTGTGGCATGGGTGGCACTGGGAGACTTATACAAGTACTGTATAATTTAGGGAGGTGGGTACCAGGCATGGTCGAAGATGCTGGTTGGTGAAGGTCTCCATGTCTCCGACACCGATGGGGGGAAGAAGGCTGTTCCGGCTAAGTGGCATCAGTGGGGAAACTTGTCTGTCACTGACAGTTGCCCTGGAAGACCGACAAAAAAAAAAAAAAAACGCAAACCTATGAGGACGTAATGGCTGCCTGAGAAAGCAGTATCTTACTATCTGGCTAACATTTAAGCCTATACAGTCTAACTGGTAAACATTCGAAGTACCTGAGTAGCATGTCTAAATGGATTATCTAGTGTGTCTCAGAAGTAATATCTTCACAAAGTGAATTTCATTTTATCCGTCAGTATTCCCAGATTGAAACAACGCCTGTGAGGCGGAACAATTTTCACATAGGCGTCTTTCTGAGAGCTGCGTGCCAAACAGCAGGAGAGGCAGAGAGGAGGCCGTGAATGGAATGACTCACAGCCTCGTTCCCCGGATGCCTTCGTCCATGGGTCCTGCTGTGCTGGGCTGCACGGGACCGGGGACTAGGGGCAGGAGGGTCCGCGGCGGCGGGTTTCGGCGCCTTGCCGACTGCGCGGGTCTCAGCAGCGAGGAGGAGCTTTGCTCTAGGGCCCGGCGTGAGCGCGGCTTGCTGGACGTAATGACGCTGGAGCTCGGGCGATGGGACACCCTCTCTTCAGCGTCGCTTTCAGAGCAGCAAAAAAAACCCAGCACTGAGATATCGGCTTGTTGTAATGTGAAAAATGACAATAACAAGACCCCAACTCCATTTTCTCCATTTTTAACCACCTCTTTCCTTCTCACTCAAATAAAAATAAAAAAAAGCATATTAATGGAACTAATAACCATTGATTAAATAATAATGAATCGTTTGCTTTACTGTGTTTTGTCAGCTAAGACACCAAGGTTCCTCTGTTGAAGGGGGATTCCGTGGATGACAATGAGGTCATTGAGGTTCTGATGGGTCACTGCTGCTCCCACTGGGACTCTGTTGGACTGTGGCGACAGAGAGAGAAAGAGGAAGTATCAGCTGTCTGTGTGTAACTGTCTTGTCAATATCTATATTCGGTCCAACCTTCTATAAGATAAAAGTGGTCTCACATTACATCAGCTATAATAGAGGATGTGGTGCCATCCAGTGATAGCTTGAAATTAACCCTAATACCAGGTGCAAAGCCTAAAAACTGCAGTTTTGGAGGAAGAAAAAAAACTGCTTTTATGGTGACTAAAATCACTAATTCTGAATGCTACAGCATTTAGTTCCTGTAATAAACCAAGAGAATGGTTAGGAAAACTATGAAGGGTAAACTGTGTTATTGGTGAGGTATACTCAAGTATACTCAGTGTCTGACCACACAGGGCCTGCTAAGCACCCCGCATCAGCTGCTCTCCATCAGGGAGTTACATACAGTGGAGGGTTTTCTCTGCTTTTTGGATTTCCGCCTGGACTTGTGCTTTGAGCCCCTTGACTTTGTGTTCTTTGGAAACAAGACAACGAACAAGGGAACGGAGAAGAAAAAAAATATAAGGAAAAGCGACATGATAGGTGTGGAAGAGGGCAGGGGAAAACAGAAAGGACAAAAGAAGGAAAAGGGGAAAAAGTTCAATCAAAAGGCAGAAAATAAAAATGAACAGAAAACAGTGAAAGCAGTAAGAAGAATATTACTAATCATCATGTAGTTACAGTATAGTAGTATAGTCATATAAACTATACTAAATACACGGAAAGTTTCATGGTCTTACTAAGTAGATTTGTCCGTTTTTGGATTAATCTAATCTCTTAGCTGCTTTATTGAAGTGATTATTTGAATAATAGGTCACCTCTCCTGGTACTTCAGGTGTAAATCAGTGAATAACACCCCCCCAAAAAAAAAAACAGAGTACCAGTGTATTACACATCAAACTTGTACCTTCTAGATGTGCCAAACTGTCTGCAAGGACAATGTTTCTTTTATGTTATTTATTTGACAGAATACTGAGCAGTGTAATACTTGGAATTCAGCACAGGCGCAGGGACACTGACTTGTAGCTGCAGGCTGGCAGTAAGCTGAGGCAGCCGGCTCTGGCTCAGCCTGGGCAGCACTGTGGGCAGGGGGCTGTAAGGGTCTCGGGGGTCTGGCTGCACTGGGCTCAGGCTGACAGTGTTCTTTTCCTCATCTGAACCAGGGGAACCACACGTTATGAAAGGACAGCCAAGACTCTGGATAAGCACATTTAAAGAGTATGCAGCACTACGCATTAACAAGTACAGAAAAAAATATTTTGTGATACATTATATATTGTGTGTTATGTAGCTAAATGGCTCGTGTTTTTATCCTAAGTTCATTATTGACTATTTGACTACTGATTTGTCCTTGACTCTTTTGCATGACAACCCAAAGTAAAACCCTTCAGTGTAATAGTAGATGGTGACAAATAAACAATTTTGACTGTAGCAAACTTTGCTACTTTTGAGATTCAACTCATTGTGCTACGGTTACAGATCTGTGATCTAAAGGCCACCAATCCGTGCCTCACTACCTCACTACCTCACTACCAGAGAGGGCAGGAAAGCGTACCAGAGATGCAGCCCTCCCAGTGCCTGCGTATTAGCTCGCCCGTCCAGCCCACCAGCTCCCGCCAGACGTCGTCGAACAGCAGGTCCAGGATCGCCTGCCGCCGACACCGGTACGGCGAGACGGGAGGGAACCCGCACCTGTGCCGGCCACTCCCCATGCAGTCGCGCTCCCAGTCCTCGTCCCTGTAATCACACAACCATCTCATGCTGCATTGCATAGCTCAGAAAGGGACAGAACCTAAGATATGAAAACACAGGGCTCAGTCACTTTGTTTCACTATTCAGTATATAATCAGTTACTTCAACAACAAAAAAGAGAATTAGGACCATTTTAAGATTCTAAATTGTTACTATTGCTTACTATTAGCCTAAATGTGGCTGTCAGACTATAATGCGACCACATCTAGCATCACTTGCACAAAGGTTCACAGAATGACATCCCAGTTTTTGCTGCAATATATTTGAATCTGTAAACTTCTATGTCTAGAGAAAATGATACGTTGACAATCTTCTTTCGGGAAAGAATCCAGTGCAAACTGGTTTGTTCTGGTGCATTGAGGGCTTTTAAGGGACTTTAGTTTGTTGGGTAGAATGTACCACTCGTGCACTTCAATTTTTATGCACCGTGCAGTACAAAAAGCAGACCCAGTAGAGTATGATATTTTTATGAGCGTAGCATCCCACTGAGAATTCAGACCCCATCAAATAAAGACTGATAGAAGAAATAATGGACAATATGGAAGTTTGAAGCCAGCACTATGACTTTGCCTGGGCTACACAAGGACATTCGCTTCTTAATATACTCTAAAATGGGCATGCCGTAAACCTAATAGTGTAAGGAAAGGAATGGATGTCCAACAAAGTGCTTACAAACATGAGTACTCACAAGTCCCGGGAGTCAAATGCCAAGTATTCCTCCATGAGTCCCTCAGCCTCAATAATCCGGGGTCGGTCGTCACTGGTAGAGGAATGTTCTGCTGCCACACCTAACTTGGACAGCATTGCTTTTCGACCATGGACACTCAGCCTGGTTGTAAAGACACCTAATGTCATTCACAAACACATAGCATATTTATGGCCTTTGCATGCAGTAACATTAATTTTGGCTTATTATTTGAAGAACATGTACATCAAGACTGGTGAGTATCTCAGGTCATTGGATACAATACTTACTCAGTAGTATTGTCATCTACGGTACTCGTTGCATCCCTGGCAGCCCCCATCTCAGTGATGGAAAACCACTGGTAGCCATCATCAGTTGGACAAACTAGCTGAGTTCCCAGTATCCTGAGAGCCCAATCATCAAGTAATGGGCTATTTTAATACATCATAGGTCAAAGATCGCCAAACACTCAATCACCTAGCAATTGTTGCCAAATCCCAACAACAATGAACTGTATTAGTTTCCTATGAAGGTCTAGAATATGTGCATCTATTGATGTACATATCATGTTTCCGGGTGATTATTTGACTGCATTTTGCAGATATTATATGCTATATGATACATTAATTTTACTAATTAATCGATTGATTCATATGACAGAATAGAATACTCATTAATAATGAAGAAGTATAAGCTCTAAAATGATATGTTACTCCAGCTATGATTGGCAGCCCCTGGGCTTATGAAAAGGGTATATCGCTTTAAGACTAAGCCCTCATGCAGAATAAGCAGCAGTGGCATGGTGATAAATTACCGAAGGTGAGGGAATCTGGTTGCCCACTGCTGGCATTCCTCCCGCAGCCCCCCAAGCTGCCCATCGCTCCGGCACTCATAGAGCTGCTCGTCAATCTCCTCGAACATCCGCTGCACCTGCCGTGAAGCCGCCTTGTCGAACTCCTGTGCCGTGAAACAAAGCGATGTATGCGGTGAGGTCAGCCCAGTCCCTCAGCCCCCGTCCCGGAGGAGAACTGAAACAGCGAATCTTTGATTTTCCTACTGCTCATCCGCTATTAGCTGAACTCTGCTCTTTGAACTGTTTTCATAAATGTGTGTGGGTGGTTAAAGGAAGTTCCTGAATGATCCCTGTACTTTTAAAAGAAATACAGCCAACAGTCCAGTTACAGATAATTTTGTTCAACAATTCAGTCGGGAAATGTGTCATTATAGTGTTATTGTCATTATATTGTTGTTCACACTTGTCTCCTGAAACAACACGAGTATATATATAGCTAGACATTAGAGACACTGTTAAGGAATTATCACAGATGGCCGAATGAGCAGAAATCTGAACTAAATAATACATCCATTTACTAAACGCTGACATAATCTTTTTTAATCATTTTACATCCATAAAGTAATTCGATCATTTTGTTGATATTTCTAATGTACCTATAGCTGTTTTCCTATCCATATTCTCAGTTACAAATCATTTTATCAGTGTTATCAGTGCTAAAAACTATAATAATTCTTCTGGTAAGTCCTTTATCTTTCCAGGAATATCTAGCCAATTTTCAGTTATTTATGGAAGTATGACATCATCCCAATCATAAACCAGACTTACATGGATTAGTTTCATGATAGAATATTCATTGGCTCTCTCAATTTTTATCACTACCCCCCCCCCCCCCCCAAAAAAAAATACAAGAAATATGTGTCCAAGAGGATGACCTTCAAGGTTTAAAATTTCAGATGATATTTCTATCTTGTTTTGGCTAAACCTCAGGCAAGCATTTATGTCCTAAGTGAGCTGTGGTTTCTTGCTACAGTGGTTGCTGCTGCCAAATATCACATTTTTCCCAATGCACAGCTTTGCAGATTCCTGCATGTAGATTTAGAATTCTTTGTAACGTCCTAAATGCTTTTACATCTTGTTGTTAGAGAGTCACAAGATCACATTCTTACATTTTCTGTTCATTTGGACAAAGTACTGGGACACAGCTCTCAATCACTGAATTCAGGTGTTTCATTCAGACCCATAGCCACAGGTGTATAAAATCAAGCACATAGTCTTGCAGTCAGGTTTACAAACATTTGTGAAAGAATAGGTTATTCCGAAGAGCTCACTGAATTCAAGCGTGGTGCTGTCATAGGATGCCACTTTTGCAATAAACCAGTTTGCGAAATTGCAATTCCATGGTCAACTGTAAGTGGTTATTGCAAAGTGGAAGGCGGTTTAGGAACATCAGAGACTCAGCGACGGAGTGGCAGACCATGCAAAGTAACAGAGCGGGGTCGCTGAGTGCAGAGGCGTATAATGTGTAAAAGTTGCCAACGCTCTGTTGACTCAATACTGTAACTGCAAGAGTTCCAAACTTCCTCTGGCATTAATCCCAGCACAAAAACTGTGTGCTGGGAGCTTCATGGAATGGGCTTCCATGGCAAGTAGCTGCAAGCAAGTCTCACATCACCAAGCACAATGGCCAGTGTCGGATGGAGTGACTGCATTGTGCCAAGTGTAAAGTTTAGTGTAGGAGGGATAATGGTATGGGGTTGTTTTCAGGGGTTGGGCTAGTCCCCTTAGTTCTAGTGAGGGGAACTGATAATGCTTCAGCATACCAAGACATTTTGGACAATTCTATGCTTCCAACTTTGTGGGAACAGTTTGGGGAAGGTCCTTTTCAGTTCCAGCATGACTGTGCCCCCATGCAACAAGCAAGGGCCATAAAGTCATGGTTAGGTGAGTTTGATGTGGAAGAACTTGACTGGCCCACACAGAGCCTTGACCTCAACCACAACAAACACCTTTGGGATGATCTAGAAAGGAGATTGTGAGCCAGGCCTTCACTTGCAACATCAATGCCTGACCTCACAAATGCTGTTCTGGATGAATGGGCAAAGATCCCTACAGACACACTCCATAAACTTTTGGAAAGATTTCCCAGAAGAGTGGCAGCTGTTATGGATGCAAAGGGGGGACCAACTCCATATTGATGCCTATGGATTTAAGAATAAGAAGTTTCTGTAGGTGAAATGGCCAGGTGTCCCAGTACTTTTGTCCATACGGTGCATCATACCCAACTGATGCATAAATACTAGATGCAAAATGCTTCTTAGCTAGAGGCATGTGTATGTGAAATGTGTCAGAGTGATGCATGGGGAGGTTATTCCAAGCTATTTATCTTCCATACATTTTTAATAACAATTTACCTAATTAGGTTTGTGGTGGCTAGAAGCATGAGCGAGCTCCCTCTCGAGAGAATGTCTCTTGCATGCCACTAATACAAAGGCATTTTTCTCACACAGTAAACCTCGTGTCTCCAGATTTTTATAGGTCAAAAAAACTGGAGATCAAGCTATCAGTGAAGGATAATGTTTTATCTGGGTTTCAAAAATGCCACCAGCCTTAGTTAATTGATTGGTCAATCAACCAATCAGTCAATTGTCATCCAACAATTCCAGAAAGGAAACTCACATCATAACCCCAGGAAAATACCGAGCTTCTCTCTGTGGAGATGCCAGTACCAGAGTAGCTATGGATGCCAGACCATGACCTTTCAGTCTCACTGGTGGTGACTGACGACCTCCCAGATTCTCCAGAGGCCTCAGAGCTAAAATAAGGGAGAAAAAAGTGATGGAAAGGTAGTACCTAACACATGGCAAATCAGAAGAATCTAAAAATAAGTCCAATTCAGCTACAAACCAGAAAAGTACAGGGTCTTTCTCTTTATAAAATCAATTGCGCCTAAGAAGATGTCTAGTGAACCATCAATCAATAAGAATAACTATTACCTGTTGCAAGTAGAGAATGCCTCCTGCCGGCCATGTAAGGGATACTTTGGCAAGTAGCCATCAGCTTCCTCGGGGAGTGGGTGGTGATCTAGATTGCTCCGGGATAACCCACGTCTGTGGAAAATTTTGAAAATGATCTATTTTATGAATTTATTTTGATGCTACAATCATCAACTCAATTTAACGGAAACTTTTTTGTGCTGAGACTACGTAATAAGCATAGTGTTTACATCTAAGGGAAAGTAATACAAAATCTCTATATAGCTATTTGCTCCGTGTCTTCCACCAGATTATTTACAGATGAAGAATGTCCTCACATACGATTAGCTATACAGTATCACTAGTGATTGACCTAGCTTTTCTTACGGAATTCGGGCTACGACCATTATTTTAGCTCGCTAACTACACATCGACACATTTAGCTCAGAAATCATGACCGCTTACATGTAATACTCACATTTCGAGGCTGTGCGATACTGGCCGTCTCGTGTACCGTGAAATCATTCTACTACCCTCAGCTTTTAACGAACCACTTCTACAGTCATTCCTTCCTCCCCCAGCGTCTCTTCTGATCCCCCAGCCCAGCTGTGTGTCTGTTGACCGGGGTCAACCATTGTTTTCACCCGTCCCTCACCTCTCCACTTTGCAGACTAGCTATAAGCAATACAAGTAATATAGTATCTACCTTTGTTCGCAAATAGCTTGGCGAAATTGTCAAATATAAGCTATTCAGTTAGCTGTTGCAAATATAATGACTTTATGAAAAAATATGAGCTCAACTATATTAAAATGTTAATATAAAAATCACATATTGAAATTCTGTACAGTACAAAATTTTGCATAACTACCTATCTAATCACTTAAATCGTTCGCATGCATTTATTTCAATAAGAGTCACAACAACAACATCCAGGCTGTCATGGATACTCGACTTCCTTCCCGTCCCAGTTTGTGGGAAATGTAGTTCTACACCTAAACTGTACCCCAGTGCACCCAGCGCGATATTAGCGTCAAATATTGGTTTCCAAGGAATTTAACTTAAGGTAAATTCGAATGTTATGTCAGCAGCTCCACGATATTTTAAAAATCTTTACTTATCGGGATTATTAGAGCAAATTGTTGTGAATACAATTAAGTGTGTAGAGTAAAGTAAATTTTATAATAAGACGTCACTGTAGCGGAGGAACGTATGTTACGGAAGTTTGTTTCCGGTCGGGACGGTTTGATAGTCGCAGAACACAGCAGGCTGAGTATGAAGTGAGTGGTCCGTGAGACGTCAGGCTCTGTACAACATTACAAAAATTTGGAATATTCGCTTTGTAATACATAAACTCATAATCCATGTTTTGAAAACAGGTAACTGTCTAAATTCCGTTATTTGGTTGTATAGATCAGTTTCTGGATATGAAGTATTACCACTCAGCCTAGGTTCTTAAAGGGATGACACATTTTAAATAAATTGTAGGTTTTCAATTAAAATATAAACGTAATTTAAATTAATGCATACTGAATTTTATCAAGTAATTTTTATGGTTTAGTAAGATTTGTTTTTGAAAACTTAAAATTCTATATCGATGCTGGAAATTGAAGCTATAATTACTACATCATGTTCATTAACTTTCAGGAAAGAAGGCTCATACTGTAACTATCACTATGGACGTCCTCAGACGGCCTGCCGTGTTTGATGATGCGGTTCAGTACCAGTTATTTTTAGTTACACCTGATTCCTCTAAGCCCCATACCCGCGACACAGAGTATCTGCAGCAATTGGTACAGAAGATCCTCGCAGAGTTTGCCCCTCTCCTAGTTCAATACATTTGGCAACATGAACCCTTCAATATCAACTACTATCCAGAAAAAGGTGAGCCAGTTTTCTCATTTTTGCTAATTGATTTTGGTAACTTAGTGGACAATAGTTTAAACTATGCTGTGTTCAGGGTCCCCTGACAAGACGTCATCTGGGTGTCCCTGGTATATTTTGCTGGGGCGTGGGGGCCCCCAACATTACATTTTAGGGCCCATATAAAATGCTGGGCCCCCTGAATCTGCCAGGTTCTCCATGCCACTCCAATGTCCCTAGTCGTACTTCTTTTTCTCTAAGGATAAACTGGAACACAAGTTAACTTTTATTTCTATACCCTCAGGCCAAAAAGGAAACATGCATCATTATTATTAATACAATTGTGTGAATACTGTTAACGTCAATATAATAAATACCATTTTTCCAATAAATTCTGTACATTTTCACATTGGTTATTGTGTCTTACAGGAGGTGTTCCTGCCTATATTGGAGGTTCCACTAAATATGGGGATAACGTAGAGGATGAATGGTTCATTGTATACCTTCTTCAACAGATCACACTTGCATTTCCTGAACTTGCTGCCAGGCATGTTTGTTTAAATTCGATCCCCAGAAAGTAATTTTTCATTATCTACAGGAAAGCGTATTCAAGCGTATTTTTTGATAACCCTTTTATTGCAGAGTTCAGGATAACGACGGGGAGTTCCTCCTTATCGAAGCTGCAAATTACCTTCCTAAATGGCTGAATCCCGAGAGCAGTGAAAATAGGGTAAGTTGTGTATGTCAAGGTAAAATTCCTATTTAAATTACCTTTATGTTAGGGCTCAAATACTAGGTGCTATGACTTTAACAGAATAACTCCAAAGAGAATTATACTAAGTTAATATCAAAATATGTATTAACTAGTTGGATTTCACAAAGTCAAATGCCTATGTGTTAAATAAATCTATTCTTTCTGCAGCGTTTTCACATTCAAAAGAAATTGATCACAAATGCATGAAAAAAATTGTCATTAGGGTCAATTGGCTACTTTAACTGCTAATCGTGTATGACTGAGTGTGTGCATGTATGTTCTTTGTAAAGTCTGGTTCTTGATGTGCCGCAGCTTTGTGCACTCTGCTGGCTAACCAGGATTGGTGGTTGCAAACGGGTGATTGTACACTATTTCATTATATAGTATTTACAGTTTAGCATTACTTGGTTAGTGTTAGTATACGTTTCAGCTGGTGCATGAAGGTGAACATAAGCTGGAAAGTGTGAGTATTTGACATATCACAAACATTAAATTCAAGGTTGTATAGTTAGTTATATTTGTTTCCTAGAGTTTAAAATTGTGTACACATTTTCTCATATTGGCTGTGTACTAATCAAGGAATCAAGCCTGGATCTTTATGTGTGATATATATGATTGGAGTGGTATTATTTAAGAAACTCCTAAAAGAAACTAGAAAATGCTAGAAGACTGAGAGGCTAATGGAACTATTTTCAGTTTGTTTGTAGAACGAGACCCTTTTTTCAAAGTCCTGTCTGTGTTCTGGTAAAGGTGTTCTTCTACCGAGGGGAACTGCACATCTTGCCTATACCTTCTCACGCTGGGGACATGGGCTGGCCTAAGGATGTGGTCCCCAGCGAGGAGGAAGCCTTGGCCTTCCTCGTCACACACAAAGAAGCCTGTTTGGCAAGCAGCAGAATCTGCTCTGCAGTTAAGAAGAAGATTGAAGGGTAAGAGATCCACTGACATTTTAGCACCATAGGAAAACCCTTTATTTTCCTTGATCACATTTAAAAAGCTTTGTCTTGTATTTGGTAGATTTTACATTGTATTTGACCTCTGACGTAATTGTATTTAAAATGTTTTTTTTTTTTTAATAATTATTGTAGTTTTTTTCTATTTTTATACGTAGAATAGCAAATAAACTCAAACACACAGAGCAATTCATTTAGCAATTTAGCATTTAAAATAGAAGCAAGAGCATTTTTTTAACTGGATAATAAATCGTGTTTTGTGCCTTTTGTGTCCAGGTACCCTGAGAAGATCCGCAACAGTCTGCATCGCGCTCACTGTTTTGTCCCAGCTGGGGTAGCTGCCGTCCTGGCCAGACGGCCGGACCTCATTGCCCCCGCAGTGTCGGCCTTTTACTTGCGAGACCCGCTGGACCTCCGCGCCTGCCGCTCCTTCCGCACCTTTCCGGCAGAGACCCGAGTTCTCACCTCAGTAGGCATTCGTGCACCAATGGGCCACCTGTAGTAATAGAAGACGTGTATTTTCACATGTACAATGTTTATCAAGCACATTTAACCATAGAAACATATACAGATAATGGATGGATGATCTTGATGTTGTTGTAAAGCTATGATGTGCCTGTCAAAGTGTTAGTTTAACCATTTCAAAACCATTTAGCAGTAACCATCAATATTGCATCAAGTTATTTAACTTAATTTAAATTAAATTTAATTTAAAAACATGAGCTGTTGGTGAAATGTATTGAATACATGGGATGTCTGGGGTTCATTTACAAATTTTCTAATGTTAAATTAATTTTTTTCTGAACAAATATATACTTACTGGCCAGCTAAATAGCTTTAAACATTTATTTCCCTGAGATGTGTGTGCAGTACTGTATATTTTCAGTTAAACCGTGCTCTGTCTGCCCTGGTCTATACTGTCGTTCACTCGGTGTGACACACAGGCTCTGCTCCATGCGTCCCGCAGGTGCTGTTCACACGGTGTCTGTATGCTCAGCTTCAGCAGCAGCACTTCACTCCCGACCGACACAGCAGCTTCATCCTTCCATCCCGCTCGCAGCCACATTACCGCGCGCATGAGCTGGGCATGAAGCTGGTGATTATACGCCTTCCGTCACAGACCCACAAAAGCCGTTTCTTTTGTTTTTTTTAATGATCTGTCATATTTGTGGTTGTGTGCTTTGAATAATTGACCCCATTGTACCACCACTTAAGATGGTGGTTTAATCTAAATGATCCCGATTGTATGGTTTTATTGCTAACTGTTGCGCTATGGGGCAAACAGGCCCATGGTTTCGAGATCTTGTGCTCGAAGTGTAGCGAGCCGTCCTCGGAGCAAGACGTCCCTATCAGTGGTAATCCCCTCTGGGAGGGATTTATTGAAAGTCTGGAGAAGAACGGCTACTTCAGAGTAAGTCTCCTCAGGGTGATATTTGTACCGTGACGCTGGAGTTTTTGTAATCTCATCTTTGTAGTGTTTGGTTCTGCTTTGTTTTACTCCCGTTTAATTCTGCTACCTTATCAGGGAGAGCTGGAGGGTTCTGCCCACTATAAAGAACTAATGTCGCAAGCGGAGACTTTCTTCAAACAATCCGTCACCACTCCACACAGGTCAGCATCTCTAATTCCATGCTTGATGCGGATCTCAAAACCCATAGATTCTCTGTATTGTAGCTTCCCATTGCATGGATTTTGTGCAAATGAAATGCAGAATTTAGCATTTATATTGCTTTCTGATGGTACGTGTCCTGCAAGGTCCCCTGGAGATGAAGTTCTACAGGTGTTGCAAAGCTCCCCATTTAGTATAGAAGAGATGAAGGAACAGGAAGCCAATTTACCTCCTGAGGACAGTAAGTCTCAAACTGCTTTCTGTGGCCCCAAAAATGTGTACATTTTATTTTCTTAGCTGCACTGGAAACTATCACTTATGCTACTTCTTTTTTTTTTATGATTTCAACTTAATTTCCCACAATTACCGAATAAAAATTGCTCGTCCCTCTGCGTTCACGTTTTTAGGTGATAGCTGGCTCGACATCTCGCCCCAGGAACTGGATCGTCTGCTAGAAGAGACGACAGGTTTTGGCGCCAGACAATCAAACTTGGGTCAAGACAACAAGCAGGAGGGAGCAAAGTGTGAAGAGGCGAGCTACAGCCTGGTAGCAGTGACACAGGGCGTGAAGAACTTCATGAAGGCCGTGTCATCACACGAGGGAGCTGAATTTCCCTGGTGGGCTTGGAATATTACCCAGCATGCCGAGCAGCTTTCATTCTAGAACTCAATTACTTTTACTAGCATATCTTAGTTAATAGTACCATAACTGTTAATGACTTCCATTCCATTTTGTGTTGCAGGTCCCATTCACAGGAGCCCTTCAGTTTTGATCCCAGCTCCATGGCCAATACTTTGGATAAACTCCTTGGTAACGCTGATTTGTGTGGTTCTTTGATGGTCTTGCTGTTTCCCCTTCTGCTGCTAACTTGCGTATTAAATTATGCAGGAGGAAATGCTGAGGAGTTGGATTCAGATGATCTGGAAGATGACAGCATTGATGATGACGACGACGACGATGATGATGATGATGATGAAGATGTCAACGAGGGAAATGAAGGTGCTGCGGTGCCTGAGGGCAGAAGTGCAAAACTTGGAGGGGAAACAGGAGCTGAAGATTTGGGCAGCCTTAGGAGATACATGGAGGAGATGGACCACGAACTGAAGGATACAAACATTGGACAAAGCTTCTGCAAGCCTGTCAGTTTGACGTTTCTTTCCTCTGCATTTCAGATTACTGAGTAATGATTGAATTCTGACTAACTTTGAACTTGGGCTGAGTAGTATGCTCTAAAAATGATATCACGATATTTTCACAATATGAATATTTATTATGGTATTCTAAAATTCCTATGCAGAAAACAGTGTTCAGTGTTTTTGAGTTTTTTCTGATTATGATGACCAAATTATTTTGCTAATAGTTACGGAGCATGTGGCAGGTATAATGATGAATTATGCAAACTAGCTCCTAACCTTGATGTAATTAGTGTAAACATTGTGCATTGTAACTGTTAATTATGCAAGAAAACAAGTGTTGAAGCTATATCACGATACAATAATCGAATTGGTGACAATATGAATCACAATATGATATTTAATCGATATATTGTCCGGCCCTACTTTTGAAAGTACTGTGTAAAATTGTGACACCCTTTGCCAATTTGTCATTTATCTCTCCAGCAGGGCATGGACAAATCAGGTGTTGCTGAAGCGTTCCCACCAGAAGAGGATGAGATCCAGCCTCTGAATGTAGACCTGAACCTGGTGGCTAATCTCCTGGAGTCCCTCAGCTCCCAGGAGGGATTGGCTGGGCCTGCCTCCAGTCTCCTGCAGAGCATGGGTGTCCACCTGCCACCAAACGCTGACCAACCCTGAGCCCAAGACGTCAGACCCCCTCTCTAAATGGCTGTAGTAGCAGCAGCGTGAAAAACTGCTGTCAGATTGAAATTAAGTAACTCTGACATTTTTTTTCGTAATCCTTTTTCTACATATGAATGAGATTCCTTTTTTTAGTCCTATTATTATCTTAAATGACATGGATGCTCATGAAGATATCATCCTGTGAATATTATACATTTTGAAATAAACTTATTTTGTAAAAATGTATTTTAGTCAATCATTTTATTATTTTGAATAGGATTTACCAATCAATTCTCCTACAGTCCTGGATGGGATGATTCAAAGCCTTTCTGAGGAAGGACAGTACATATCACAGTGTACAGTGAGTCCGTAACAGGGTGCTTGCACACACACAAAGTAATTTGGCTGCCCCAGTTCACCTGACCAGTAACCTCCTGTAAATGATGGGAAAGTATGTAAAATCTACTGAAACCAACAAGCCTGATGTACATTATATACAGACACAGGGCAGAAGTGCAAATTGTAAGACACTGCCAAGCTCTTTTGATGCCTGCAAATGTCTTGTCATATTTTTTGTTATACTGTGTTAAAACTGAAATGTTCATTCTGAAAAAATGAAATAGTGACTCTCTATCTATACCCAATAATAACCAGGTCATGAGATGTATATACTGTATACACACACACAAAATGTTTAATATGTTTCTCGGTTGAGTGAGAAAAGATGTTTCATTAAAATTGTATGAATTGTGAAATAATATATGCTTAAAATTTGAGCTGTAACCCAAATCAAACCTTAAAATTGAATTATACTGTATGACTTCTTAAAACATCTATTTATACAGTAGATGTATCAAATAGAATTTAAATTAAACTCCAGTAGGAAACATCACATGCACCTATTCCATAACCGTAAAAGTATCTACAGTATGCAGAAATACAGAGTATATCATTTTAATGTGTGAACTCTGCTTTATTCATAAACAGTTCAAATGATTGATTTTTATTTTTACTAGGCCATATCATATTTTTGTCTTGTGAGATGTTTACTCACTGGATTTAACAATGAAGGCTTGGTGGGAAATCTATTAATAGGATATTCTACTGCAGACATCTGCTTCTGACATCGGTGTAGCCCCTCTGTTCCTCTCTGCCTCCCTCTCCATCAATTAATCTCTGTGATTCTTACGCTAAGATTAACACAACTTGTTCAGTATCTCCAGGAGAATTATGGGTATGAGTCAGTTACAGGGTTGTGCTGTAGAATCATTGATAAGGCCTGGTTATCTGGGAGCTGAATCTGCAGGCATCTGCTGCATGTTGTAGGGTCATGAGTGTCTCATCATTCAGTCTCTCCAATTCTGCTCCATCCATAACTCTTGCAGCAGAATTCATCAGATAACATCGAGCGAAAATTATGTTTCTCGTGTAAATGGTATCCTGGCAATTGAAATGTTCTTTCCCATGTTACCTAGGTATGTATTTTAATATGAGAACTCCTCCTTGTTGGCAAGTTCATCTAAATTCACCACAACGTTTTTATAGCGTGGCTAATGACGCCTCGATTCGATTAAACCGAGCACCAAGCCATCTGGATCAAGGACTGAGAGCAGATAAATCCATTGGTGGCGTGAGGAGATTATCAAGATCTCTCGACAGTAAAAAAAAAAAAAAAACAAAAAAAAGAGAGAGAAGAAAAAGTTGCACAAAGATAAAGTAGCTACTCAGATTTTTAGTAGAATCAACTATGTTTCATGGAAATGGGGGATCTTGCACGATAGTTTCACAAGGCATGCCTGGGGTATGCGCAGACTGAAGAAGAATATAGCAAAAGAGGACGGGGTGTCCTGATCATATCTACACCCACCTGTCACGCCCAGCTTCCTGGTGGTCATCCTCCACTCCATGGTGTCACCTAGGCAACATGCAAACATCCAGAAGAAGGCAGGAAAAAAAAAAGTCAAAACTCCTGTCTTTTACACATGGGTCATGCAGACAGCTTCAGTGTACAATAGGAGGGCAATGATAATGGCGAGTATGTCGGCGCAAGTCCGAGAGGAAATGATCCCAGGAAGAACGTGTCCCGTCTCTCACACTCATCTCTGCTGCTGTGAGATGGAGGCTGCAGCTGCTGGTACCAAATGCCTTCCACTGGAAACCATGGGCATTGTGCTGGTCAGGTACAGTAAGTGCAAACTTCAGGCAATCGTGCAAAATACTGTTTATTTTTTTGCACTTTTATTTTTTAAGCTAATTGGATTATGGTGCCAGTAACAGTTGCGGGCTTGGAATCTGTCATTAGTGATGTCATTTGTGATGTCATTTGTGATGTCATTTGTGATGTCATTAGTGATGATCCCATTTCTTGCTGCAAATGATCATCTTTCTTTTCTTTTCTTTTTTTTTATCTTTCTAAACACTGAGAACACGGCACAGAATTCATTCACTTGCCATACCATGTTAACCTGGTTCTCTGTCAATGTATATAATCTGGTTTCATGCAATTTGTGTATCTTTTCTTCAGAGTGGGGAACTGCCCTAGAGCACCTTCCAGAGTACCCCGGAATGACTGGCTGGCCAAATCCATCGCCCCCTACAGGGAGGCGAATGGTACTGCAGACCGCTCACACAATCCTGCTTTGCGACCTCCAGAGAGTCTTGGGCAGGGTGGGCTCCACCAGTAACGTGGTTCCTCGGTCTTGCTGTTAACCTTAATGCAGTACTGAAATACTGAAGGAATAATTTAATGTGAAAACAAGTCTGTTTCATAGAAAACCTAATACTGAACAATATTATTTATTTTTCATTTAAATCTGTCTAGGCAGCATCCATGTCTTCTATTGTATGTTGTTCCATGTAACATAATTCTAGACTTATGTATTTTGCATTTGTTATGGATGGATTGTAGCGGATTGCTTTTATGGATTGTAATAGGACAATTATTGTGTCATTGAAAGGTATAATGAAGTAATACTCAGTCTGGTATGAAACATTAAAGCTGTACAAAGGACTCTATAAAGCTTAAAAATGCTTAATTACTATAATTTATAGCAGGGGTGGGCAATCCTATGTTGAAAAGGCTGGTGTGTATGCAGGTTTTCACTGTGACTCCCTAATTAGACTACTAATTAGAGGACTATTTGGCTGATGAGCAGCGGAACCTAAAGGTTATCCCAAAACCCCACATACACACTGGCCCTTTGTGGATAAGACTGGCTACCTCTGATATATAGTAAGTAAGATGTGGATTATGTAAACAAAATATTTCAGGTTCAAAGGCAAATGCATCGGATAAGCGGGAGAAAATGGATGGATGGATGGAGGCAGCAAGAGATGAAGATAGCAATTTTCTTTGAATAAAAGTGTCGTTTTATCATTCAATTTCAAGGGTGTCGAATCTCAGTCCTTGTGGATCATGCATATACAGTTTTTTTTTTTTTTTCCAGCTGATTTGCTTATTTTGAACTGTCAGATTAGTATTTACTCATTACCAGTGATGCGGAAATGTAGTCATCCATTTTTAATGAATGTTTTTGTTATGAGATAGGGGTGGAGGAGGTGCCAGCCCCAGTCACGCCCGAGCGAGCCAGTGTGGAGCGCGGTTATGTGACACCTCAGCGGGTCTACGAGCCCCTTAACGCGGAGGCCGGGGAGACAGCCTTGGCTGATCTGAGCTACATCCTCATCCTGGACTGCCGCAGTGCAGAGAGGTGGCAGCTTCTGTCCACTTACAAAGCCATCAATGCTTCTGCTTTTACCTAATTCCTAAACCCAAACTCCCAAGGGGCAAAGAAATTCGCAGTTCATTAATTTTTCTGTTGTGATAATCCTAGATAAAAATAAAGAGATTGCAAAAACAAATGTTTTTGCTTTTTTCCTTCTGAGTAATCAGCTTTTGACCAAAAATATCATGTAAGGCTCTGACGGATCTACATAATAAAGTCTTGCTTTATCTCCATGAATAGTATAAACTATAAATAATATATATAAATAATAATATAGTATATACTACAAACTCTTATAGTATATCTTGACAGTATGATTGCAACTGTCTTATTCTAAACTTAGTTGGCCTACTAATGTATTCAAGTCTACAATTTACATTGTTCCCAAGATGATTCACTGATCTAATCATTTGACCTTTTAAAATGATTTTTCCCTCTAATATAAAGAAATAATTCAAACAATGATGACTTTGAAGATTTAAAAAAGAAATATCTAACTGTTAGATGGGGTGGGGGGGGGGGTCATCATTGGGCTGATACTTAAACAGCTATGTGACTCTGTTACTGCCCCCATGTGTAATGAAGCGGGCCTCCTCCATCTCCCAAATAAAGCTCCTGTCACTTTTTTTCAAATCAGGAATGACGTGACGCGGTTTGATGTCCTGTCCCCAGAAGACCACACCCTACATAAAAATATAAAGAACACTTCCCTTAGTTGTGTTGTCAAACTCCATCTCTCAAGGGTACGTTTCTAAACCTCTGGCCTTTATTATGTTTTACAAGTTGTCTATATTAATCAGCTTCAGGTGTAAATCTAGGAGTTCTGAAATCGTACCCAGAATTCCATTCTATGAGAAGTAGAGTTTGAAAGCAGTGTTTAATCTCTAAATGTAGATATATAGATATTGTAGCTATTGGGGCAGCGTGTGGCTCAGTGGGCTGTGCCGGTAATCTGAGGGTCACTGGTTCAAACCCAGCCTCAGCACGTCTGCGGGTCCTTGAGCGAGGCCCTTAACCCCCAGCTCCCTGGGTGCTGCTATGGGTGGCTGCCCTTCGTGGGCAACTTACTCTACAAAGAGCAAGTTGAGGGAGGTGTAAAGACAATTTCCCCACAGGGATCAATAAAGTATCAATAATTATTGTTATATAGAGGTCACCTCTCGTTTTGCAGATGGTTCCTCCTCACTGACCTCCCTGTGTCGTTTCCCTGTTACGACAGGTACAGTACAAGCAGAGTTACCTGGTGACAGCCAGAGCCAGCGTGACTGTGATACACCCCGAGCTGGGCTGCCTGATCAACTGTGTTCAGTTGCAGGAGTTTTCAATCATCCTGCTCTATGCAGAAGCAGGACACAGCCCAGGTAATAACCATACTCCATTACAGTTTAATTTGTCACACACACAATCATTCTACTGTGTAGTGAAATGAATTTCCACCTGCTTCTTGAACATCCATATACAGTGAAGGATTATTAATTAAACTGTAGAATGTTCAGAAGCACTCAAGTAATGACGGAGCTAATAAACTAATTTGATAGATGAACATAGTACAATTATGGCTGGATTCATTATACAGTAAGTGGCAGGAGTGATTAACTGTGGTTATGGGCCAGATGTCTATAAAAGGGTTTTTTGTGCATTTTAGAGGGACTAGGCTGTGTTAGTACAGTTACTGTTTATCTCTGATTTTTCATGCCACTTTGTGTGATTGCATTATGTGTGTTTTGTGTTAAGTGACTGCGCACGTTGTGTGCCGCTACCTAATGTTCTGCGTATCGCTGTATCAGTGGGGAGTAAGGAAGACAAGGACGACCCCCCAGCTCTGCTTCTTCCAGCTCAGTGCCCTGGGCATGGACCCCCGTTATCCTACTGGGCGGTTTCTCCGCCTACCAGCAGCTGTACCCCTTCCTGTGTATTCTTCGCATGGCACAGGAGCGGCGTGCCCTCACCATCTATCCCTCGGAGATCCTGGAGGGGGCGCTGTACCAAGGCTCGGCCGTCCAGGCACAGGACTACCGTATCGTCAAGACCCTGCGAATCACTCATGTGGTCAATGCTACGGCTGGCTGCCCGGATGCCTTCCCCAGCCCGCTGTGCTGCGCTGCCTACGCCTGCGGCTGAGCGACGACGTGCAGCAGGACTTGGGGGAGGAGCTGCCACGGGCGGAGCAGTTCATGGCGGCGGCCTTATGCAGCGGTGCCGGGTGGGTGCCGGTTCACTGCAGCCTCGGCCGCAGCCGCAGCTCGGAGCTTGCCATCGCCTTCCTCATGGAGTATCACCAGTGGCCGCTGCGGCACGCCTTCCAGTGGCTGGAGGAGCGTCAAGCTTGTGCCGTGTCCCACGCCGCCTTCCTGTGCTAACTCTCCGCCTACGAGGAGCAGCCCTTCGGCCAGATCACCTCTTGACGAGATCCACCTGTAAGCCCCATGTGACCATGGGAATCCACAGAGGCTCCACCTCACTTCTCTATGAGTGACACTAATGTGGCCCCTCCCCTCTTACAGCTACCAGGTCACATGATCGGGAGGACTAAGTCACATGATCAGGTGGACCAAGTCACATGATCAGGAGGTTACCCAGCACAGAGGACTGTGTGCAGAACTTTTTTTTTTATCCAGCAGGTGAAGATACCCGAGTTTACAACCACCAAGTGATTTATCCTGTTATCTGCTAGCCCTTGGTTTCACCTGCTAATTATTCAGACACCCAAACTCTCGTTTTTATTGCAAACGTGGCTAGAAATGTGCAGCAGTTATTAAACTGACTGCAGATGTGGCAGATATGTCCGAACCTGAAGAATCTGTCATGAAAGCATCATTTTTATTCTTCTCAGGTGTCTAAAGTCCCTAATAAATAACATATTCTGCTTCTGCCTAATGTTTCACAATAATTACTTTAGCTTTTCTGGGGTACTGGTGGAGAGTCAAAGCCCAATGATGCAGATTACAGAATGCAAAATATTTCTCCCTGAATTCATCGGCTTCACTACAAATATTAAATACAACAGTTCACGTCCTGGATCAATGTGAAACACTTCTTTGGATATAGCGACCTCTGGTGGACATTGATGATTTTCAGAAAGAAAAAAGCGGTGTGCTCTCAATGTGTTTCAGTGACCTGGTTATGCTCATTGCATATTAACCTTTTAATAAGCCTTGCCGCCATGGTCCATCACTTGCTGGACTCGTTCTTCTGCTAGTGTGCGTCTGGCCATCACTGTCAATCAAAGTTTTCATACCAGTTATCGTTGGTAGGAGGGGCGCGTGTGGCTCAGTGAGTTATACAGCTCTGATTGGAAGGTTGCTGGTTCGAACTCTGGTCTCAGTAGAATACTCATGTGTCGGTGGGTCTGGTCCCTGAGCAAGACGGTTAACCCTCGGCCAGGTCCTGGGGTGCTGCATGCGGTGGCTAATCCTACCCTGCAACCCCCCCCCACGTAATACTTCTAAACTTTGAAGGGTTGCTTTGCCCCCAAGCACATTCTTGTCTGCGCTAACTTTAGTTCCAAGCGAGCAAATTATATCAAATGGTCGTCTTGCGTTTACAGTACATAAAAAGCTACCTTTCTGAAAGGTGATAATTGTGCAGTTCCTGATATTAGATTGGTGCTAGCTTAAAGGACATAGTAGCTTTACTCATAAATGTTCATGAACAAAACACGAAGGGTTATATTTTGTAACTACGGAGATAGAGTAGGCTAAGCAAAGGGCAGAACACGAGAGCTACTATTATTCCTAATGGGCTGCGTACTATACCACAAGTATATGCGCTAAGCAAATAGTGTAGCTCATTTAACATTTACAATAAAGTACATTTGACGATTAATCAAATGATCGTAAGAAAATAACAGTCAAACAATCCAAATAAGACAAATAAAACATTTAATCAGCTAGTCTAACCGTAGGACTTATCAGAATTCGAACAATGGAATGCATAAAGAAAATGCACAGAGAAAATGCATAAAGAAAATGCGCAGATAAAATGCATAGAAGTGTATGTTCGATATGTGCATCCCCATTATTACAGTAGAAGTTGTGTGTGAGATTCCGCACGTAGCATCCTTAAGCTCCGCCGCCAGATGGCAACAAGAAGGACGTGGAAATACGTATAAAAAGTGCAGGAAAGAGCAGAAGTCACTTCGCGAGCGGATCCACGTTATATGAACTAATCCAGGAGGGAAGCGATACGCTGCCATCACTTCTCTTTTATTGCTGCGATTTCTCAAAATCAGACCTCCTTTTGCTTATGGTAAGCCATTTTATTCCCTTGTAAATTTTTTCGAGACACTTTTTAAACCTTTTCTATTTAGCGAAAAAGTTCAATGGCTTTCAGTTTGCGAAGTACTTTGGTGATTTATGGTGATTTATCAGTGCCCTGCGATACTTTTATACTTTCTAGTTACGTTGACTGTTAAGTAACAAAGAGGCAGCATGTAGACTGAATTCTGGTTTACGTGTCAATGAATGAAACTCTGACAGTTACTAGTTCAGTTACATTGTCTCACGGTGTAAATGCCACACTTTGATATTTAGTTGTGACATAATATTGTTACTGTAAGCCGATGTGTATTGTTATGCTGATTATGTATTATCATACCTTCGGATATTGTTTCCAATAACACTTTCTGCCCATAGGCAAACGCTTTGAATATTTAAATTTGTATTTGTCTAGTTTAGTATATATATATATATATATACACACACACTATTTAAACGTTCTAAAGTTACCATAGTATTGCTTATGAAATATTTCTGGACATAATGCATTTCGATTCAAGAAAAATGTTCTGACGGTGACAGTGTTGAAGTGGAGTTTATGCGTGCGATTTTATTCAGTGCAGGACGTAAAGGGAATTTATTATAACATGGATTTATACGTCTCGATTTTCCATGTCTAGTACAGCTCGCATTAATAGTCAGATTCGTGTGTGATCGTTTGTAATCGGCGCTAAACTGGTGAATAGTTAAGAAGGTGCTTTCACCACGCCGTGGTGCAATGGGGGGAAGGGCGGAGACGTGGCAGTACCCCTCCCCCCCCGCCATCCTCTCTATGGATGCTTACACGTAAAGCACCTTTCTACATTTTTTAACTCCATATCCATGGGCGTCTCCCTCATATTTCATAATTATTCGTTTGGATTCCCCCACATTTAACATAAAATATAAATTTTATGCCAGTGTGTCCCCCCACATTCAAAATGCTTCTGACGCCCCTGTCCATATCTCACGTAATGATGTTGTTAGACAAGCACTTATTGACACATAAATGTTTGATTTTCACTTGTGATGCTTTTTGCGTTATTTCGGATTATAACTTCGCTAACATAATCGCCGAAACCACTTGTGCAGTTCAGAAGTCAGAAAATAGACCCATAGGTGCAGCTGCATGCATTTTTATGATTAAACAACTTTTATATAAATACACTAACGTGCTGTTTTTAAGTGTTCGATTAATAGCAACTGATTGTAGCAAATATCTCCTTTCATGTATTATAAGTATTTTAGTCCAATGGAGACCATTTTAAAAGGTTCAAACATTTTTTTGTGGTACTTTCTACATACGGATTTGTCTGATCCACTGCTCGTGTGTATTACTGAGCAGTTTAGAACTGCACCGGTGATTGTAGGGGGTAGGTTCAAATCCCATGGCTGGCAGAATGAGGCTCAGTGGTGAGTAAGGTCCTTAACAGCAATTGCACCAGGGAGGTTGCCTGATCCTCACTTGAATGTCACTTTGGAAGAAATCTGCTAAATAAATAGAAGTGAACGTGCATATTCTGGTTCCAAAAGGGCCGCTTCTACTGCTTCACTTTGTGGCCAAGCATGCCTTTGCCTTTCTTCATTAAATTCTGACTGTGATTCTCTGAGTGCATTCTGAGTGCATTCACAGGCACGTCATTGTAACTTTGTGAAGGAAGCGAAATTCAGAGGCATGTGTCTGCTGTTATAGTAGCTACTGCACACTTAGAAAGGCAGGGTTGGAGGTAATTAGGCACGTTCTCCAGACAGTCCTGGGGATGAGGAGAATAAAGTAAATTTAACGACATCATCAGTGCACCCTCATTGACTCAAAGCTTGGGGGGGAAAAAAGTAGTATGGATATTATTAGTGAATGCAGCATGGAAAAAGTAGTATGGATATTATTAATGAATGCAGCATGGAAAAAGTAGTATGGATATTATTAGTGAATGCAGCATGGAAAAAGTAGTATGGATATTATTAATGAAAATTTGAGATGGTCATCGAAGAAAGAAAGTTGCCTTGAAAACCGCAGCCATTTAAGTTAGTTGTAAAGAAAGCTGCTCATTGGGGGTTTTCACTGATGGATTCTGATTGACATTTTGATAAAAATGCAACTTTTACCACGGACATAGTATTTAAAAACGTAGCCTACTTAGTTGTTTTTTCTTTTCTAAATCAAAACTTTTTGCCACGGACCTAAATGAGTCTAGACACATTCGCCCATGTGCCAACAGGTTAAAGATCCTTGGTGTGCATTCCTTCATTTTAAATGAAGATCTGCAAAATTGTCAGTGTCGGAATTTGACAATTTAATATCAATATTTATTTAACAACCCAAATGGTGACTCCTTGAAACTCTGAGAATTATACATATTAACTTATTTTCCTAACCAATTATCTTTTTTTCTGTGTCTCATTTTTGTCTCCTGAAAAGCAGGGGAACTGCGAGAATTCATGTGAGGTTTCTGTGTTATAGTTGTAGCTTAATTCTCTTTTCAATACAAGCCTCAGCTGTTCTCTGACACATAAAATGTCTGCACAAGTGATTAATTCCTCACAATGCTTTTCTCTATAGTGGCAGAGTGAATTGGCCGTTTAACATGCCTCAGTGAATCTGCTGTACACACATTGCTTGTGCCGTGCCTTTTCAACTATAGGAAAAGTGAGGGGGAATGGATCATTGACTTTCTGAGTTCCATGCAATGAGAGTGATGTTAATTTTAGAAGGTCACAAGGTGCCTGACTCAGGGCATAACCCACGTCACACGTGAATTCTTACTCATGTAAGCGGAGTAGACGGGTTAATCGATAAGTACCGGTAGCTTTTTGTAGAAAAGCTTAGCCAATAAGCCAAACTCAGTTTTGGCCACATAGTTGATTTAGTTCTTCTATGGTTTTTCCTTTTAAACTAATTGAAAACCTTTAAAAGTAACACTAAAGGACTTTGGAGCAGCATGTGGTTCATTGGCTAAGCCTCGGGCCTGCAATCAGAAGGTTGCCAGTTGTAGGCCAGCCTCTGAGCAAGGCCCCTAACCCCCATCTCTGTGGGCTTAGCTGCCCTTCACTGTCACGCCCGCGCTTACATGCATGTGTGTCATGGAGAGCAAAAGGGAGTAGGGCTCAGTAAAGCAGTATTATATAGTACCAATTGTCATACAGCATTTGAAAGATGAAGATGGCCTCTTCCTATGATGTACAAATGATTATATATACTTAACAAATCCAAAGTAAGACATAGTACACACTTCTGAGACTGCAACTTTACCACGTGTGTTTGTTGTGGACTCTCAAACCTGCTGTTTGATCCATATCTTGATGCAATCTGGTAGTTGAACTTGCCCATGCAGGTAGTTAAGTGTTGGTGTTGAACTTGCCCATGCAGGTAGCTAAATGCTGGTGCTTGTATTGGGGAAGGTTTCACGGACAGCTTGCTCTACAAAGAGCAAGTTGAGGGAGGCGTAAAAACAATTTCCCCACGGGGATCAATAAAGTATCAATTATTATTATTATATAGTTTAGAAGACAAAAAGCAGGTTCATGTCCTTTGGCTCATCCTAAATCAACCTCGCTTCATAGCTTTGGAATAGAAGCATGTTGGTTTCCCTCATATACTCTAGTGGCAGGATCTTCCATTCCATTATTACACAATCTCTTAAAATAAGTGCTTCCAGATACTGACACAGATTCCAAGATGTTCCAAGATTATTACACAATCTCCATATATTCCATTAAAATGTCTACGATGGGACGGTGCAGAGATTGGTGATCTGACTACACCTACAAATGAAGGGTGATGATGAGATCTTGCTGTTCAAACGTATTTCTGCTTATATCTTGTAACCATACTATACAACCAGTATCTGGGATAGATTTACAATAGGACTTTCACTCCTTCAGTTTAGCAGATATTTTCAAAGGCCAGAAGGCAGCACAGCGTTCAGGTACTAAAAGGCTGCGGACTAGAAAACCACGTCCACATCATTTATTGTGTAGAGCCAAAGACAGAACCCTAGAACTGGGTAACTCTGTTCAGTCTCCTTTCTGGCTGACTGCAGTGTCCACCAGTACTGTGCTAGTTGCCCCGCCCTAATTCTGACTGTCTCCTCCTCAGCATGATGGAGATGAAGCCATGGCCTGTTTGGTTCGTACTGATGTTCAGCAGACTTATCCAAGCATCAGTCACTCATAAAGACTTCTTCACATCCACTGGTGAGCTCCTTCCCACTAGTTTTATTCATGAATCCATGTTTAAATACACTGCATGTTGTCTGAAGGCAGTCTACACTTTCTTGAAGAAAGATCAGAATTACATATTTCTTTTTACATATGTCTTCATCTTCACACTTCTGTGATTTAAATGTCATGTCTGTTAACCTGTAATAGTCAAAGGAACAGATGAGGGTTTGCTTCTGCTTTTAAATCAGCAAATAACAGCTAAAATTTGAAATGTCATGCCTTTCTGTATTGCGTTTTTATATAATCTGTAATTGTAACATATTTAAAGCAACCACAATCCATATCTTTATTCTTGGTACAACATATAACATAAAAGGATACAATTTAATAAATGGGGGAAGCCTGCATAGCATTTCTGTTGCACTGCATTTCTGTTGCACTGTATTTCTGTTTCATTGTTTTGGTCATTAGGCCAAATGACGGATCTTTTATACACGGAGAAGGATCTTGTGACGTCGCTAAAAGATTATGTTCAGGCTGAGGAGAACAAACTGGAGAAGATCAAACGGTGAGATTCCTTAGATACAAAACACATCTGATACACTCTCTGCTAAATGCTATTGTGTAATTGGTTGATGTCAGTGGCCCTACAGTGGCACAACTGGTAAAGCCACTTATGTCTTTTAGGAAAATGATCTTCATAAAATTATAATGTAAAAGCAATAATTAATTGGAATTAAATCTGAGAACATAACCCCTTGAAAGCTGTCTCTGAATTAAAATTTCCCATTTACCGCTACCTAGGCACTGAAGGAAAGTAAGTAATGTGTCACTGGCTTGATGCGTAGAGGGTCAAACCGAGACAGAAGAAGTCTGGAATCATATTTTAACATTATGACTCTAGAACATGTAATTATTTGGGGTCCAAGCAGCATTCTGCATCCAGATTACCTTATTGTATTTGTAATTATTTGTTTGCATTTCAGCTTCAAAATTTTCCAGTTAATAATTGATCTAGTCGCATTTCGATTCCTCTTTGGCCTCAGAGGTTAAACCTGGATGTCTCTGCGCGGGCTCCTTTAGGTGGGCGATCAAGCTTGACTCTCTGTCCTCCGCGGCCACGCAAGATCCTGAAGGCTTTCTGGGACACCCTGTCAATGCCTTTAAGCTGATGAAGAGGCTCAACACGGAGTGGGCAGAGCTGGAGAGCCTAGTGCTTAAGGATGTTACTCATGGTTAGAAGCCCCACGCCTGTCTATCTTTCTTAGAAATGAGATAATTATGTCTTATAGCAGATGTGCCTATTCATGATAAATAGTGAAGGAACAAAAATCTTTGCTAACACTTTCTACAAATGTCATGTCTATATGAATCTATGAACATATTCATAACACATTATAATGCAGTCCTTAAGCATTATAAACATGACTACAAATATTTATGAAAAGGCATAACACATTATGGCCATGTTTTAGTGCTTGACAAAATGATGCTTCTTGAACCATTTGCTGTATTTTTTGACCCCACTAGATGGTGCTCTTTGTTTGCTTTGGGGCATGCCTTGCGCCCTTTTTCCACAGAGCACCAGTGTAGTCAAAAAATTCAGCAAATGGTTAATGAAACATAATTTTTATTCGTCATTACCATGTTTATTATGCATTATGAATGCTTTATGAGGCTGTCATCTATAATGCATTATATATACCTTCATAATGCAGTAAAAAAGCATCCTTAATTCTTATACCAACTATAGTAATGCATTATGAAGGTATCTATAGTGCATTATAGATAAGACTTTCATTGGAGTTTATGAAGTATTATAGTCAATGCTATAATGTCTTATGACTGTCAATTGAAGATGTGACGCTTTATTAATTTGTTTGCCAATCATTATGATGCATTATGAAGATATCTATAATAATATTATATTATATAATAATATATTATAGATGAGAACTTCAAGTAAAGTGTTACCATATATTTCAGTAAATTTCTTGTTATTTCAGTAACAAGCTGACTCTTGTCCCAAGGATACAATAAAAAAGTATGGAATAGCACACTCTGCTCTCTGCTTCCCAGGTTTTATCTCTAACCTGACCATCCAGCGGCAGTACTTCCCCAGTGATGAGGACCAGACTGGTGCAGCCAAGGCCCTCCTAAGGCTGCAGGACACCTACCAGCTGGACACCAACACCATCTCAACAGGGAATTTGCCTGGTGAGCTTCAGGCTGTCAGTGCATGTGCATGCATGTGCAGCCTGGTCTCAAATTAAAAATCGCACTGGAGCCAGCTGAGCAAAGTTGGCAACCCTGCATGTGTCTGTGACCATTTCATAGACTAGTCAGTACTTTATTGTTCCAAGATTGTGGGTTCAAATCTGGATCCATAGCTCTGACTCCTCATGTTTCCATGGAGCACCTACAGTTATGACCTATGTTTCAAAGATATTCTGGTCGGAATTATTGGGTGAAATTACCCTTAGTTGGCGATGTAGTTTTTCCTAATGAATAAATACATACTTAGCAATCCATGTAACTTGTAAGTATCTTCAGTGAAATCTTTGCTGATCAGAAATTGTTACTTATAAATAATTATCAAATATATTTGAATATGTAATTTTCTTACTTTGTGTTGATGTTGATTTCATTACAGGAGTGACCCACAAGAGCAGTATGACAGTAGAGGACTGTTTTGAACTGGGAAAAATTGCCTATTCAGAGGCGGACTACTATCACACAGAACTTTGGATGGCCCAGGCGCTCAGGCAACTGGACCAGGGTGAGGAGTCTACTATCGACAAGGTGGATGTGCTGGATTATCTCAGCTATGCCATCTACCAGCAGGGGGAGCTGGAGAGGGCCCTTGAGCTCACCAAGAGGCTGCTCAAAATAGGTGAGTGTCTGCAACAGCTGAGAAACAGCACCACCGAAGCATACTATGTCTAAACTTTCACACTGGATTTATGTATGATTTACCTGAAGGTCATGAAAACAAATCCTCGTGTTTATTTGTGGGTGTAGTCAAACTTGACTCTTGTTTCTGGCTTGGTTATCAAATAATGCCAATTTCCCGTGACTTCTGCTCCCAGATCCTGAGCACCAGCGTGCCAACAGTAACTTGAAGTACTTTGAATACCAGCTGGAGAAACAGAAACGGGCAGAGGCCAAGGAGGAGAGCAACGGGCAGGAGAAAAGAGATTCGGCTAAAAAGAGCAGGTCCATAGCCCCTCTCCCAGAGAGGAAGAAGTACGAGCAGCTGTGTCGTGGAGAGGGTGTCAGATTGGTGAGCATTATGGCCCACAGACAAGCAGAGTCCGCTTACAATGTTTGCACCACATCAATAAGATCTTTTTTCTCAATCAAAACATCAATCAGTCAGACATTCGGGTGACCAGATAATCCATGTTAGGCTGAACATTTTGATCTAGCACAGGATTTGTAAACCACCATTTCAATTTTAACGCACTTTCTAAGACCTGAAATAGCTCAAAGTCTCCTCTGACATGGATTATCTGGTCACCCTATTAATTTTCATTGTGCAGATGTGGTTTTTAAGTCAATAGACAAAGTGCTATCAGCAAGGTACGGTTATTACACTTAGCAGGTGTCTCAGGGTAGGTATTGCATGTGACAGTGCACTGTGGAAGTAGCTGGGGGTACATGAGGCGATTCCTACATCAGTGCTTGGAAGCAAATTAAGTAAACGTCAGAAGGTGGGCCTGCATGGTTATGTGGGGACTGTTTCTTATATTTTTTTGGGGGAGGGGCTTCTCTTTCTGTAGACACCTCGCAGGCAAAGCCGCCTCTTCTGTCGTTACTTTGACAACAACCGGAAGCCGCTCTACCTGATTGGGCCAGTGAAGCAGGAGGACGAATGGGATCGCCCGCGCATCGTCCGCTACCATGACATCATCTCTGACAGCGAAATGAAGAAGGTCATGGAGCTGGCAAAGCCAAGGGTGAGTTCTCTTGATTAGTGGATTACTGGTAGCTTGTGGGTGGTAACATGGATAAGTTTTCAGATACATGATTTAAGCATGGAACGTGCTTGCAATCTTTTAGAGTCTATATTTTAAATGAGATTTGTTCCAGGAAAACCATGATTAAGTAGGACATTCGAAAAGATGAGTTTTGAAAAAGCTTCAAAACAATATATAACATCATGGGATGTCTTAAAGATTACGGCAGCAACAAAATAAGTTTATACATAGTGCAAGACATCATCTATATAAAACAAATGGGTGTATTCAAAAGTCACATGGGTGTATTCAAAAGCTCACTGGCAAACTTGCTCTCCTTGCACAAGGTAGGCAGTCCTCTCATTTTCATTCATTCTTGCTCGCTTTCTTCATATAGGCAAACCAAATTTGTGAGTAGGCACCATTTCAAAAGGACACACGACAAAAAAAAACCAAAACAAATAGATATTTACTGCCGCTGACATGCAAGTCGTGAGTGTCAATAACTCATTGAGAATGTGTAGAGTTATCTGTAGAATATGAGAATGATGAGTGATGGGGGAGGAAATTAAGAGATGAGATCTGACGGAGGAATATCGGTCATTGGCCAGATTACCCTGACTGCAAGTTCATTATAAGCTTAACAACATGTTATTCACAGTCAATGTAGGAACGTTATTGGTTGACTGAATAATTAATTTTTACATTATGTTTTTACAAAACACTGGGTAGACACCGGCCTATCTAAATTGATTGGGCACAACGCCACTCTTTTTTAAAATCTGAAATATCAGTCATGTCTAGCCGTCAGCTGTGTACGAGTGTAGGCTCAGGTTTATTCATGCATAATCCTTTATCGGTGCCAAGCATCTTTAAAGTATCATAATGGATATATTTACCTATCTATTTGAAAGACAGGTAATTAAAGAAGTTAAGTCAATTTCAACCAGGTAGGCCGTTTTTCTCATTATGTGTTGAACTAAAAACGGTACGCTGTACCTTAGTCCGTAATTGGCTGGAGCGGGTCACAAATGTCAGGAAAGTAGTGTTGCAATACTTTAGAGAAGAATTTATTTGGCCTTCTCTGCATTTTTGCCTCTTGTACTTGGTTACTTTTCTCTTTTTAATTAAGAGTTTAATTTAAAGAAGACAATTATACATTCAAGCTATAGTATGCAACATAAGGTACACATATAATTAACTGGACCTTTGTGGACATGGAGTGGTTCAGCATTTAGGTATATGGCTGTTTTCCAAAAGATTTACTTGAGACAAACAGTACAGTCGAATAGCTTACAGATTCATGGAGCTTGGAGGAATGGAAGGAGTGAATGGAGTTTGTATGGATGGGAGCATCTTGTTGCCCCTCGTGAGACAGTAGGTGTGAACAATGAAGAGTCTTCCTGAGGCCATGAAGCACAGTGTAAGCTCAGCAGGTGGAGTGGTAGGTACAGTGTAACCCATCTCCTCTCGGCCGGTTGGCTCCACAGCTACGCAGGGCCACCATCTCCAACCCAATCACTGGTGTTCTGGAGACTGCCCACTACAGGATCAGCAAGAGGTAAGGGCCTGCAGGAACAGAGGGATTAATGGAGGTGGAGCTGTATCTGAGCCTAGTGATGAAGCAAATGAAGCTTCATGAACTGTATTTTGAACTGAACTGAAGCTGTATTTTTTGACCCCACTAGATGGTGCTCTTGGCTTGCTTGCTTTGAGCCCTTTTCTGAACAGACAGCGCCATCTAGTGGAGTCAAAAAATACATCAATAGGTCATACGATACATAGGTATCATTTTGCCCATCATTAGCTGAGCCCCACCTCCTATCCCCAGAACTTTATTCTTCACTGCCTCCTCTTCCCATTCTTGGACTACATTTACTTACTTAGCAGATACTTAGGGTACCTGGACCAAGTGGGATTAAGGGTCTTGCTCAAGGGCCCAGTGGTGACCGCAGGATTTGAACTGGTGTCCTTCTGAATCCACAGAGTCATAAACCACATTGTACCACACTCCTCAGCAAAAGCACATCTCTGTCAAGGGGCCACCAAAATGAGCTCTGACATAGACTGCTCTCATGTCAAGCTTAACAGAATGTAACCTTCAAATTAAGGGCTAGGAAACATAATGGTCACATTTTGTTCATGGTAAGGACCTGTGTTTTTGCTTTATATGACACGATTGAAGGTCAACCCGTCTTTCTGTAATGATTTTACATTCACACTCTTTTTTTCCACTTTAGTTTCCTTCAGACTGATTGTCCATTAAAAGGATAGGGATCGGCTGTTTTGCTGTTAAGAGTGCGGTCCTGTGGTTTAGAGAGTGCTGTTGTCCGGGAGGCTCGCACTTTGGCTCTAGCCGATACATCACACCGCATGGAGTACCATGGAGTACCATGGAGTACCAAATCCACAGCTTCTAACCTGCTTTCTTCCTCGTTCTCTGTCCCTTCTTCTTTCTGTGTGGCCTCGGGAACTAGCTAAGGCGTGCTACTGTGCATGACCCTCAAACTGGGGAACTCACCACCGCCCAGTACAGAGTCTCCAAGAGGTAAGGGGTCAAAGGTCAGGGGACCCAGGAAGTTATCCTTCTTTGCTCACTGCCTGGCCTTTCCCCTGTCCCTTCTGGACCATCACTTAACACAGATTGAACTGGCCTTCAGACTGCCTGATCCTATGGTTTTCTGAATGCAACATTTTACTTACTAAATTAACTTTGCTCATCATTGCAGCTTAATACAACATGAAATCTGCCTCTGCATCTGATGAAATAGTTTTCTGCATTTATAAGGCTATCCGCTTACTGAATGGTAACTGAGTTGCAGTATTCATCAGTGAATCAGTCAATGAAACCCTTGAGCTTTGGGCTGCTGATATTTTTTTGCCTGTTTTCCCAGTCTGATGAAGTGCAATGATGGACAAAATGACGCCCCATGAACCATTTGCCGCATTTTTTGACCCCACCAGTTGGAAGTCTTGGTTTGCTTTCAGCCTTTTTTTGAACAGAGAGCACCATCTAGTGGAGTCAAAAAATACAGCAAATGGATCAACAAGCATCACTTAGTTCATCATCAATGTAGTGAAGCCTGAGTTTTCAGCCCTCTCTGTTCTCCTAGGTGTAATAATTAATTTGCTAAGATGTACTACTTTTTCGGCATGCGGACAGACTGAACAAGCTGCGACTCACGCTGTCAAAAGTGTCAAAAATGTAGTCTTGATTACATTACTACTTATTGCATGTCCAAAGAAAGTAAGCCATGGTCACTTATGCAATTTCACCATTGCTTGATACATCCACATATCTCCCTTTTCTGGGTAGTTGTCTTTTGTTCTGTCTGCAGACGAAAGATTGGCATTAAGTGCCCCCTTGTGGCAATATTAACTTAAAAATAAGTAATACGATTTGAGATCAACTCAAAATATGAACCTTTTAGGATTTAATATAACTCAGTATATTTCAGATTTATTGCAGCTTAATATGAATAACAGATACAAAAATGCAATTAAATTACAATACAGTATCTTATAAACTAACTCTGAAAAAAATGCTGGGTTTGGTTTTAGGAGAAAAAGTACTGGTTTTCCAATTAAATTATGTATTTTTAACATAGTTGCTATGGCAAATTTTTATTTTAGTTAGTTTAGTTTTTTGTGTGGGAGTTTTAAAATAAGCCTATGTTTTAGCACACCCAACCATGGAATTTGCTGTGGCTTTATTCAAGCAGGCCATTACTAAAACCGTCCTGCAGTCTGCATTTCTGGGTGTGGATTTTTGGTTAAAGTGGTTTATATGAAGATGTTTGTGGAGGTTGCATACGTGACTAGCTTTATACAGGTGATTGTGTTTTGTAGGCCCCAAAAATCTTTGCATTCATAGTGTGAGTTTTCAGATACTCAGGAGACGAAGGTCATCTGACATGATTTTAAGAAATAACAGTGTGTTTAGGATACACTTCCAGTTTTCTATGGGAACCATGTTCTCCTTTCAGCCTAATTATAGACATTATAAAATCATTCTAATTAAAGACTATATATATACACACACACACACACACACACACACACACACACACAGAGGTCAAGATTTAATGAAGGGATACAATTTGGCCTTGTAAATAGATTCATATTTTGATATTTACAAAAAGGAATTGTGATTAAAATAATAAATATCAGTCGATCAGTTTCATTTAGGCATCCCGTCATTGCATATGGTTTTGCATTATACAATAGTTCTGAGAGCCTGTGAAGACTTGTTAAAGAAAATGAAACTATGGGCACAGGGCAGGGAACCAACCCAAGCCATTGAAGTGCACATTCACACAACATTCAATACTGCAAGTCATTTTTTCATTATTTACTTTTTAGGGAGAATTATTCTTTGAAGTTAAAACATCCATAATACCCTCCTTAGTGGAGATTCTGTCTGGCCATTACTTACTTTACATACTCGCCCCTTCTCCTGATGCATGCTACTCTCGTGTTACTCTGTATAACCCATTAGCATGCGGTTTGTGTCATTGCTGTTGTCGCATTCTATCAGCAAATTTGATAGTTTTTTTGTGTGATACCTTCACAAATGTGTAACATTTAAACAATTTAAACAAACGTTGAGTCTTTGCAACAAAAGAGTAGAAGATACAACTGCACAAAAGACAGTTTAGCTTCTATGTTTAGCCTTAAACATTATGGTATTTGTACATACTGCCTGTGCTGAGTCATAGTGCCAGTTCTCCCCTGATGATGCCCTCACCCCCATTACCTGCTCCCCTCCTTCTATCCCAGTGCCTGGCTGACTGGCTATGAGGACCCAGTGATCACAAAGATTAACCAGCGAATTGAGGCCATCACAGGCCTTGATGTGGAAACTGCAGAGGAACTGCAGGTGAGGATCAAGGCCGGGGAGTTACAATGTCTCCCATGTGGCTTCACTAAGTAGCTCAAATACTGAATGAAGGAGGAGGCAAAAAACTTGCGGGGTGTTGAAATGTACAGATTGCGATATTTAATTGTAGACAAGACCGGAAATTATATATAAAAATAATTGTGGAACAATGTGGAAAAAATAGAAAGTTCTAAGAAAGCTGAAAATCTGTTTTCGTCTCTTCAGGTTGCAAATTATGGTGTTGGTGGGCAATATGAACCACACTTTGATTTTGGTCGGGTAAGTGAAGGAACTAAATAGTTATATTTTCTAAAAATTCAAACTCATTACAGTATGTTTTGTATTTCTGTGTCAGGTCAGGTCGTGTGTTTTTATGATCCAGAACAAAGATATACAGCGGTTGATTATTTTCTGCTTGTTTCCATAGAAAGATGAGCCAGATGCCTTTAAGGAGCTGGGGACTGGGAATCGCATCGCTACCTGGCTTTTTTATGCAAGTGCCTCCCCGAACCTATCGTGTAACACATCAATCACCTCCATCCATCTACAATCTCCATCCCAGACCGTCCTCTTCCATTTTCGCGATTCCCACTTCATGTAAGGTGTAACCTCACTGATTGTGACATCATCGGTCTTTGCCCCTCCCCTCTCTCTATATAGATGAGCGACGTAATGGCTGGAGGCGCCACAGTCTTCCCCGATGTGGGGGCTGCAGTGTGGCCAAAGAAGGTAAACTCATCACGTGTCAAAAATAAAGGGAGACCCCCAACTGCAAGGCATCCTCAGTACTTATAAAAATAAGTCTAATAAAAAAAAATTATAAAAGCTGATGCTGTTTAATAAAAAAAAACCATTGATGTTGTAGCTAGAATGAGCAGCCATTTTGCATGTTACAGGGTACCGCGGTATTCTGGTATAATCTGTTCGCCAGCGGGGAAGGAGACTACAGCACGCGACATGCAGCCTGTCCTGTGCTAGTGGGCAACAAGTGGGGTAAGTTTGCTAGAGTATTATCATTTTGTTTGCATACATTAAACAGTATGCTGTTCTATATTATTGTATATAAAAGTGTATGTGTTACATTGTAATTGTACACGCCTACTGATTTCTGACTTCTCTTTTCTAGTATCCAATAAATGGATTCATGAGCGTGGCCAGGAGTTCAGACGACCATGTGGTCTAAGTGAAGCGGAATGATAAGCGATTCCTGAGGCGATTCCCACCCCTTCCTCACAGTACCCAGGACACTAGCTCCTTTTTTTCCACTCCGCAGAGACATGATGTGAAGCTGCCTTCCCAAATTCCCTCCCTGTCTGCGAGCAGAATCAGCCCTCTGGTCCTTAGCCTATCCTGTCTACTCTTTTGCTGCTAAGAACTTTATAAATGTGGATTCTGCCTTGGCAGCCTCTTTGCATTTGGGGTTATGTTTGTCTACACTGATTTTTACCGGCTGCCTAAAAGACTACGTACGGTGGTGTGTATTGAGCCTTATTATCTTCCCAGTGATGCAGCACAATCTGGAGGAGAGACGATCACTTCCACTTGCATAAGGCCCAAATCCTGCCAACATTTTTCAGTCTTCCTATGCACCTCTCCCACAGATGGCCCTGCTTTCAAGGGCTTATAGGTTTTAGGACTCATGATGCAATGTTCTCCCAGGGAATAACACTGCAAATTATATAATAACATGCACAGTTTTTTTTTTTACTTTGCTGTATAAATTCAAAGCTTGTTAGCACATTTTGAATTTCAGAGATTGATTAGAATACCAATACTTTTAATCCCCATGCAGAAATTCTCTCTATTTTTTTTTTTTGCCCCATCTTGTTCTCCGTACAGGTGAGAGCAAGCTTGGGGGTCACAGCAAGGGGGGGCAGCCTGGTGGTGCCCAGGGAGCTGGGGGTTACTGGCCTTGATTAGGGGCCCACAGACATGTGGCAATTCTGCCAAAGTTGGGCTCAAACAGACGGAGGCTTAGCTCACTGAGCAACTCATTGCCCCCAAGTAGTCTGTCAAAAACATTAAAACAGTTCCTTCAGAAAGTGTTTCTTTACTGGACCATTCAACTGACTATGTTGTAAAAACCTGCATATTTATGCATTTTTTAGCAATAATTCCAAACGGACTTTTCATTGTGTTTCACTACTTTAGTTACCCACAAATCCAGTATTGTTACTTCTTAGTAAAAAGTCATGAAAAGTTATCAAAAGATTATCTGAAACACACCTTCCATTTCATATACCCATGCTGATTTTGGGGCTCTTCATCATCTGGAATTTCCTGGGATCTCTGTGGGAGAAAGATTCTATTTATATATTGTGAGATTCTGTCATTTAATTTGTTTGCATATCGCTGGACATGTTAAATGAGTGTTTTCTATAAAATAAATAACATGTGCTCATGATGTGTTGTTTTTAAAGACTTGGGTCTAACATAATACTTAAAACGGATTACTAATTTCTTTTTCACTTAATGTTGCACATCGATGTGTAATATATGTCTGTAGTCCAGGTCTGTAATGACTAAATTACATTTAAACTATTGAGAAATATAATCCACCCCCCCCCCCCCCCCAAAAAAAAAGGTATTGTTTTATTTCTTGCATATAGGGAGTGGTGTATGAACGGCCTAATAAGGAGTAGGGCCACCCATTGCCTGGAGAATCTGATGGGCACACGCCCTAATTTAAAAATAGCCCGCCTATAGGGTATACCAGCAAACCGCTTATCTAGTCTTCAAAGGGCACAATAATAACCTTCCTATACCGTCGATATACTGAACCTCGGGCTAAACACCTGTATTCCATCAACTAACCAAAACAAAGTGTTAAATCCCTGCACAATATGTTCTGTTAGCGCACCAGGTGAAACACTTAAACCGCTATTTACCTACTACAGGAGAAGGCGTCTCCTTTCACTATTGCCACTAGCAGGGGTGGAATGGCGGGCAGGAGAGTTAACCGGATATAATACGAGCATATCAAACACTGTACAGTAGGTTATGTAAAATCACAGGTTTAATTCGCAGCTTTAATTAATAATTCTTTCATCATTAGACTAAGTTTGAAAACGCACGCATGCGCGCAAATCAAGTTATACAAATGGAATGGCCTTTACCTGTACTTTTTAACCGTTACGGAAGAGAAGTCCAGTTGTTTTAAAAATAGATAGATTAATACAGTGTAGTGATTTCTAATTAATAGTAATATTCCAAAAGGCGGCCAACGTCATTCTCAAAGTTGGACAAAATTCAACGAACCTTTAACTTAAGTTAATCGGTGATTAGCCACTTGAAAAAACGACTCACTTGTGCAAATTGGTTGGACAGCAAAATGATACTATATAAAATATCAAGTTGTACTAATTCTTATTATAAGTAAGAATTACGATTCCTATACTGTATTTAATGCTGCCCCTTCGGTGGAGCGGGTGTCACGTGACATTTGGCTATGAATTGATTTTGCCGGCGGCTGCACGTTCATTCCGGTCAATGAGCCGTAGGAGGCAACGCTGGTGAAACAGCTGGTGTCTAAGGGAACTCAGCTTAAAACCTACCTAAGGTAATTAAACAACCGACACAACGGAAAGTTTTTTGAATCATTCTTTTAGAGAGAACTGCACATAATGAACCGGATAACAGTAGAATACAGCAACGGATACGAGCAGGATGAATACATGATGCAAGAGGAAGAGTGGGACAGGGATCTCCTGTTGGACCCAGCTTGGGAGAAACAGCAGAGAAAGGTTAGTGATTGTGCATAGCAATCTAACGCCGGGGCACATAAGTTAGCTAAGGCAACGAAAACATTCAATTACGGACGTCTGTAAGTAATAGAATGAATTTGTACTGGACAGATGGACGGATGGACATCTGTAATATATATATCAGTATATATAGAAGATTGAAGTTCTTTCAACCTGAGCTCGACTTCTATTATTGTTATATTATATTATATATTATATTATATAATATTAATAATATATTTACCTTACTAGTGTACTTAAATAGCCTAGTGTAATCCATTTGACTGCTTATCCAGCTCAGGGTCGCGGTCGTAATATAGCAATCTTGCAGTTATGTACATTAGAGCTGCCAAGCATTAGTTAATACTTGAAAAAAAATCATGTTTGTGAACAGACGGCGCAGTGATGCGGTGGGTACCGCTAACAATAGCCCAGCCAGCGGCTCTGCAGGCTTTCACCAGCCCATTGATACGCGTGGTATGCGAAGTGTCAACAGATATTTCTAACACTTGATGACGCCCCTCGGATTAGAATGGACGCAATTTCTAATTTTAACTACGGACAAGGGCATTATAATGAGTAAATCCAATGTCATTTTTAAGAAATTCTTTGTTTATAGTAACAAATATACTGTGATGTCTACTTATCTAGGATGTTGACATCTTATAACACGATTTGCAAATAACTTAATGCACGAAAAGCAACCCTTACTACGCAATACTGACAGTGATCAACCGAAACAAAACAAATGATAACCAACAAGAATGGCAAAAACAAAACAGTGGTCACCTACATTTTTACACTGCCATGTCAATTTATATGTATGAGATAATACTTAAATCTTAAAACCATATGTGCATAACTTTTATACAACCTCATCCATCTGTCAAATGAAAGGCATTCCATTGTGGCCTAAGTGAGAATTCCATATCTGCATCTAAGAAACCCATGGGGGATAATGACAATAGGAATGAAGATGTCACTCAGCTAAGAATAGACTGCTCACTTGTCCTTTCTTAGAAACAAGATCAGGATGCATTCATTATAATTCATCCCTTAGTCCCTGAATAAGGGTATTGTGAAGCGTGTAACAGTTATAGCATTCTGAAATAAAGGATGCATTATTATTATTATTATTATTATTATTATTATTAGTAGTAGTAGTAGTAGTAGTAGTAGTAGTAATAAAAGTCTCATGAAATATAATGTGAAATATTGTTTTATTTTTGTATTGAACCCCCAAGAATGAAGAATGAAAAATTAATGATTTTAAATCATAATTTTCTCAATTGCTGATTACACATTATATGACATGCATTTGTATATAATATGTATACTTAATATGCTTGTCCAAACTATTGCAACTGTACAAAAGTTTGTAACTTTTATACAGATTACCACACAAACACACACACACACACACTCAGGTTTATAGTTTATAATTATATCTTTGTGGGGACTCTCCGTTCATCTATATGGGGAAAACTAATCCCAACATGACAACCTTAATCCCTATCCAGCCCTAACCTTAACCATGAGTAACCAAACATAATAAGAGACTTTTGGGATTTTTAGTTCTTTGACTGCATATCTGCATATCACAGATCTTTGTAGGGACCCACAATGTAAAAAAAAATTGTTTTTAATTACATTGTGGGGGTTCACTTGGTATTAAAGTGTTAAATAAGTGCCGTCGGATGCATTTTTTCTTCTGCCACAGACTTTTACAGCGTGGTGCAACTCGCATCTGAGGAAAGCAGGAACGCAAATCGAGAACATTGAAGAAGACTTCCGGAATGGCCTCAAACTCATGCTTCTTTTGGAAGTTATTTCAGGTTCTGTACTTAACTGGAATACTAACAGATAAGCAGTCAATTAAAGTAGCAGATAAAAATATCCCCACAAATGAAGCATTAAGACAGCTGCTTAAAGATTTTACCAGTCGTACTGGGAGCGCTGAATTTCTTGTCTGCCTCATTTATTTATAAGAATTGCCAGTTTTGCTTAAATGAAAGCACAACCATAACATATCCTACCCTAGTACATAGTGTAAATGGCACCATGCTGAACAGCACATTGTAGAAGTGTACACCCAGTTGGCCTGCTTCCTGCCACATGACTCTGAGGTACTGATAAAACAATCACACTAGATAACATTGCCTGCTTTTGTCACTCCAAACGGATCCCTGCTAATTATGAACTGCTGTTGACTGTTGACACAATGGCATATTCCATAAACCATAGACGACCCTGCAGAGTCCAGCAAATTCCTATACTTATGCTTAGAACCACTGGACCCCATCTATTAGGATTCCATCCCTTTTTAAAGAGAAAATGTAGCTTAGAGTCTTAACGTCTTACAGATTTTTTTTGTTGTCTTTTCAGCTCATTGGCATTCTGTCACCTCAGTCCATTGTCAACATCTCATAATTATATTAATACCAGCATGTTTATTTGGTCAATAAAGAATGACCAAATAATATAAAGAATGATAACAAAGACAATACAAGTATGTCTTTGTCAGAGATTTTATTCAGTATAATTTTATTAACTACAACCCTTCCGTTTGATTTCTATTACAGGTGAAAGGCTACCAAAACCAGACAGAGGAAAAATGCGTTTTCACAAAATAGCTAATGTCAATAAAGCACTGGATTTTATTATTAGCAAAGGGGTCAAACTTGTTTCCATTGGACCCGAAGGTACAATTTTTGCTATTAACAACACTACTGCACTATTACAAACTGAGTCCTAGAGACATTAACTGGACTAACAAAGATCTAAATCTATTACAATTTATTTTTCTACCAAATGGGTTAAATTGAAATCCTCAATCAAATATCATTGACTTACAAATAGATCAAAATCATATTTTCCAAATACAAAACTACCAAATACAATACAAACATGAAGACACAGCATAGCACAACAGTAGAATATTGATTCTTTACAATTTATTTTTCAGAAATTGTGGATGGCAATATCAAGATGACTCTGGGTATGATTTGGACCATTATCCTGCGTTTTGCTATTCACGACATTTCAGTTGAAGGTAAGAGGGATATTAGGTCTATATTGAATATTTTGGTACATATTTTATTGGACACTTTTTTTTTTACTAGACTGCTGCTTTTAAGTTGCTGTACTTAAGTACAAAGTATTTATTTTTTCACTCTGCTGTCATAAATTTTTCCCAAGATAATAAAATATTTTCAAGAGGAACGATAAGTATTATCAGGTCGACATTTTTCCAAACAGCTCTACGTTGAATGTAGTGTAAAACACTATTGTTTCTGGTTTCAGTTGATGAAATAAAAATGACTATATCTGACAATCCATAACAGTAGTATGAGTTTAAAGTTCTCACTAGCCTAATATAATGTAGGCTGCATTTGTCTATTGTCATGTGAATGGAATAGAATAGGCCATTTAATTTGCAGATACAGTGGGACCTTGAAACATGAATGTTCGAGAAGGCTGGTCGAGTTGCGATTTGGTCGAGTTCCAAATCGAATTTCCCCATACGAAATAATGCAAATGAATTGAATCCGTTCAAGACCCCAATGATTGCCTATTTAAACTTATCTATACCTACCTAACTAATGATACAAATCATTAACAATCAATCTAAAATAAATGCACACATGAAAAAGCACACATACAAAAGTGATAAACTTGAAATAAATGACAATCTCACACTCCGATTGAGAGTAAACACATGTGCACCACCTTCAAGTCTCGCTATAATTTCCTTTTTAAGTTTTGGAGTTACTCTCACTATTTTCTTCTTTGGTTTGCTGCCATCACTGCTCTCTTTCATGAGGGCCATGATTACTGTATCACTAAATGTACTGTAGATAAAGCACAAAAATTTCACAGAAACACAGAAACACTGCTTTCACCCGTCAAAATCGGTCGAGAGGTACCGCAAAACTGAGAGTGATTCATAGGCATCAGAATCCCAGTAGGTCCGTCTGCCTTTGTTTCAACCCATCAGAGATGCATCTCGATCTGTACAAGTTTTAGCAAGTGTTTTGTTTTGTCTTGTTTCGAGTTTTCGGTCGAGTTGCAGTTATAATCTTTCTCGACCACCCCAATCGAGGTCCGAATTGGTACAGTTGAACCCGTCTCGACCCATTCAAATTTTAGCAGGAACGGTTGAGTTCCAAGATTTCGGTCGAGGTACAAGTTGAAAAAAATTTGACAGACCCGTTCGATGTCCGAGTTGGACGAGTTAAGAGGTGTTCAAGTTCCAAGGTTCTGTTGTACAGTTATAATGTCTGGGTGTGACACAGAGGTTCAGTGGGCACTGCAATCCTGCAGACCATTCAAAGAAAATGGATTCATAGATCAAAATATTACAAACTTTTCAGAAACTTCTGCAAAGGAAGGTCTTCTCTTGTGGTGTCAGAGAAAAACTGCCCCCTACAGGAATGTCAATGTCCAGAATTTCCATGTCAGGTAAGTCCTGCGGTGGTAACAATACAGGAGCAACAAATTGAAAATATGTTACTTTTGTTGGATTATAATAATACTTTTCAGTTTTATTTTCATTAGATAGGGTTAGAGGAGTGTGACTCCTTAACTTTAATGAATTAAATAATAAAACCAGTGACACCAGTGGCAAAGTATGTAATTATATACATTTTAAATAAGAAATTATAATAATACATTAATAAATTATATCATAAACATCTCCAGTGGGTCTTATAAATCTCACCAGAATTGCCTAGTAAACGCTTCAACTGAACGTGTTGAACTCAGATTAAGTCCTTTTTTTGCACAGAGAGCACCATCTAGTGGGGTCAGAAAGTACAGCAAATGGTTCATGAAATGGCATTTGGCCATCCTTATGCGGGAGTAGTGAGCCACAGCCACCATGCACACAGCAGAAATACAACAGATTTCACACAGTGCATTTATAGCTGAAAATGACACAAATACTGTACAAATGCGATTCTGCGCTGAGTTGGACTTGGGTATTAATATATCAATCGCAGTGTGATATCAGGACTGACCGTATATGACTTTTTTGAATTTCTTTTTTAAAGTTTTTCCTTATCAATAATCTTAAAAATGTTCTTCCCTTGTTCTGTAAAGTTGGAAGGACGGTCTGTCGTTCTGTGCACTGATACACAGGCATCGGCCTGACCTCATTGACTACGCCAAGCTCAACAAGGTCATCTGTAGTGTTCTCAACAGCATGCTAGTCCTAACCTGCACTGCATGAGAGTGGAACCCTACAGCTACTCCCCTAGACTTATTATTGTTTGTTTATGAAACTCCGGACCCCAGCATTGACCAATAGGGATAATCTGTGTGGGGGTTGTATATTTAATTCACCTGTTGGCTCTGCTGCTGTTGTGAGAGCTTGTACAAGGAAAAAGTCTGTTTCTAGTTAGTTGGTCGGTCCTTTCATGTCCACATCCCGCAGGTACAAGTAATATGACAGATGCCTACATACGTTTTCTCTTAGATCATCACACATGACCCCAAGAAAATGAACATTCTCATTAGGTTGTTAATTTTGTTTTGTATTTGAATACCAACATAACAATCTCAGGCACAGAGAAATGGATTCCTTTGATATTATAGCATGAGTGTTTGTGGTACTTATTGAATCATTTGCTTTAAATGAATTTGGTATTCAGCAGAACACATAACAGCTTTCAGAAATAAAATGTCCTTTTTATTTCAATTATTTTATGGTTTTATTTACATTGCACTGCAAATATATTTGTAATCATTTTATATAATAATTGGAGCTGATTTTGCATTTATTAAATTCTTCTTCTCTTTATTTACCACAGGATGATCCTCTTGGTAATCTGAACCTAGCCTTTGAAATTGCAGAAAAGCACCTGGACATTCCTAAAATGTTGGATGCTGAAGGTAATTCACTTTTTGAAAGACTTATTAGGAAGTTATGTGATTTGGAAAACCCTCAGCACAAAAAAGTTCATACTTTAAGGAACGTTCAATGCTGTTCTACTTTCTTTTGCACAACCAAATTTGACAATTCAAGCCAATGGTGGAGACATGTACAACTGGTAAATTTTGTTTAAAAAGTTTTTATTTAATTTAACTATTGGTAACCGTGAATTACCTTTAAATGGATCTGGCACTTAATTTGATAGTGGGTGTTCGAATACTGAGTTACTAAGCTGACACATCAGATATAACCCATTTGTAAAGCTTGGTATTTTACTTGAATGGTTTATGTTAATATCTTGCTCAGGTTTAATACATCAGGGCTTTTTAGGCTTTGTAATCAAAACATACTGTACATTTAAGCAAATTCAGTTTATGTATATAATTATTTCATTGAAGAGATAAGGGGCTTAAAGTTTAAAGTTATTAGGATTTAGAATAAGTGCTTTTAAGAATCAGCCCAGTCCTTTATTTTCCTTCATACCGCCCCTCTCCTGCTCTCATTTATGGTTTTCTGCATTGTTTGCGCTCATCTTTATTTTCATTTATTTTACCTGCTGTCTTCTCTCTGGGTTCCACTTCTAACACACCATTAGATATTGTAAACACCCCAAAACCAGATGAGAGAGCCATCATGACCTATGTGTCCTGCTTCTACCATGCTTTTGCTGGAGCAGAACAGGTATACGTTTCATATTTTTGCATATGATTTTACGTATATGTTCATTTTTAATTGCATTTACTTTACTTCTCATTACTGGTTGCTGGACAGTGCCAATTCTTAAAAAATTAAGACATAAGAATCACCTTTCCTGTTTCGCATTATTGATACTTGCTCTCGCAGGCGGAGACTGCAGCTAACAGGATCTGCAAAATTCTGGGTGTAAACCAGGAGAACGAGCAGCTGATGGAGGAATACGAGAAGTTAGCCAGTGAGGTACAGATCCACCCATGAATATATGACCAGTCATTTGGGAGTAGTACTTATTTTGCTCAAATTGAAATTATAACACAGAAGTAAAATAGAATTATATATAGCACGGCCCAAAAAAAATTAATAAGGACATAAAGTTACTTGAATCATCAAAAAAACATGTTGTTTGGGGATTATTGGGTTTATTTTTAGTTTGGCAAACACTTATATCTACGACAACATTCAATTTTATCCATTTACTCAGCTGAATATTTAATAAAGCTATTTGTGGTAACTGCATTCGGGACGTAACAATAGGGATGCCTCTCTATCATAAAATGTCATAAATAGCCATGCTTCTTGTGCTATTTTTAAGCTTCTTGAATGGATACGTCGTACCACTCCATGGCTGGAGAACCGTACCTCAGAGAAGACAATGGCAGCCATGCAGGCCAAGCTGGAGGACTTCCGGGACTACCGACGCCTACACAAGCCACCCAAGGTTCAGGAGAAATGCCAGCTGGAGATTAACTTCAATACACTGCAGACCAAGCTCCGCATCAGCAACCGGCCCTCCTTCATGCCTTCGGACGGGAAGATGGTGTCGGTAAGTTCAAGATTCAGCATTCAAGAGATCGTCATTGTCAGCCCGTCAATACACTGTACATGTAACTGTCCAGGATGAAATATGAGACACATTGTGCTGCATTCGCATGTTTATTAAATAATACTATGATGTTCTAAGAAGAAACAGATGTAGATATTTATCATGTCACAACCAATCAGATTGTACAAGAGGTGGGTCCAAGCAACTAGAGGAGGCGGAACAAATCAGATTGGGTTTTCTCTGAGCCAATCATTTTTTGTTCTGCCTTCAGAACTTTTTTGTGCATCTCCCACAAACACTCACAATAGCAGCAGAGCCAAAAGGTGAATTAAGTATACAACCCCCAAATAGACACGGGCACACTGACTGGACAATATACTTCACATATTACATTTACACAGTGACTAAACAACATGCTACATACTTCACAACATAAAGTGCTTGATGTTACCTAAATGCAAACTGAATAAAAAGTGCAGTATTGTCCTGATGCAAAACAGTTTTGTTTTGAAGTGTCCATGTGTAGGGGTGGGGTGATGTACTGTAGCGGTATGAGGAGATACCGTGCTAGTATAACCTGACATGATCACATTCCTCACTGAGGGACAGATTCCCACTAATGGGGTTTTAAGATGTGAGAACTTCTCTGGGTGGGATGGGGAAAGTCAAGTTAAATTAGGACTGTTTTCTCAGCATTAAACAGGGGTGAAGCATCGTTAGCAATGAGAAAAAAATGAATGGAAATATTAGACGATAATCTAGGTTCATGAATTAGGACCAAAAGACAAGCCTAAGAAGTTGACATGAGGGAACAGACTTGTAGATGGATGATACAATTTTTAGGCCAATCCTGAAATTTATAATTGGATTGTCAGGGTCTAAGCAAACTATAATGTATGTACTGTATACATTTTTGCAAGACTCAAGGCAAGATGAAACTTAATACAAATAACTCCAGTCACATGACTTCACCCAGTTTGAGAAGCCCCAGGCAATGATTTACACATGTGGTAAACAGTGAGAAACACTATAGAGGAAAATCTGCAGACAGAATTTTGAGCAGTCAGTTTGAACAGATAGTATTTGAAAGAATATTTCCCCTGCTTTCGTTCCATGGTAGTGGGGGACTTTGTTATGGGGTTTAGCACAGTAGTTTTGAATTGTATTAACCTTAAGACTTGTTTGCTGCTGTGGGGTTTGTTAGGACATCGCAGGTGCCTGGCAGGGACTGGAGCAGGCTGAGAAGGGCTACGAGGAGTGGCTCCTGAATGAGATTCGCAGGCTGGAACGTCTGGAGCACCTGGCTGAGAAATTCCGCCAGAAAGCCTCCACCCATGAGAGCTGGGCTCATGGTAAGTTTGCTTTTGGATTGGTAGTGTGTGGCTCAGCAGGCTAGGCTGATGTTCCTTATCGGAAGGTTGCTGGTTCAAATCCCAGTGTTGGCAGAGTGGTTTCACCATGGAACTCTTCAGTGAGGCCCTTAACTGACAATTACTCCAGGGTCTGTTTGACCCTGCTTTCTCAAAAATGTATGGTGTTTTCAATAAAAGTATCTGTTAAGTTAATAGGACCTGTAGAGAGTTTTAGCATATAATAAGGAGAGTTTCTGATGTGTGCTAGTATAAGGTTGAGTATAAACAGTGTTGTGGAATAAGTTCTGTGTTTGGTTCTTGAGATTTATGCAAAAACTCAACTTCATGTTTTGAATGATACAGGTAAGGAGCATATTTTGTCCGAGAAGGACTATGAGTCAGCATCCCTAATGGACGTCCGTGCCTTACTAAAGAAACACGAGGCCTTTGAGAGTGACCTGGCAGCCCATCAAGATCGAGTGGAGCAGATTGCAGCCCTTGCACAGGAGCTAAAGTACATCATTCATGTTCCTTGTCCTTCGCAACATGGGATCTCATTTGGTCACATTGCTTGTACTCATATATGGAGTATTTTTATATTACCACATTTTCTTACTGATCTTGCATAGGAGATGTGAGGAAGGAGATCGGTGCATCTTCTAATAGAAACAAACTGTATAAACTTTAAAGATTATGAAAGACTATGATTATTTTACCTCAGGTATGTTTTGGAGTAAAGAATAGTTCCCGGTCCGGGTGTTTGAACTCAAAGAATGTGAGACCTTTCGTGCCTGACTCCTTCAGTCTGTATGCAGTCAGTAATTATCTGTCCTAAAGTCAGACCATAGATAAGTGAGCTTCAATTATAAGTTATTTGTCTTTGGAGGAAATAAGACATCTTACAATTCAGATTTTTTTAAATTTATTTTTATTTTTAATTTCACAGCATGTCCCCTTTAGTGTATAACAGGAATAAATATGTTTCCTTACATCGGTGACAAGATAGATGCAAAAACAACATGCCCAATACAATGGACATAAATGAATGGGTGGGGTCTCAGGAGGATACGACATGATTGGTACTTTTTGTTATATTGAAGAACTCTAAAATGTTGTGATAAAATATTTTGTGCTAAATATCACCATGGATGCAATTTGAAATTAAATATAAATGGAGAATATGAAGAAGTAAGTTTAGAAGCTTAGAAGCAGCGGTGTATATATCTCTAATGTCTGGTTTCTTCAGCGAGCTGGACTACCATGCTGTAGCTGCAGTGAATGAGAGGTGCCAGAAGATATGTGATCTGTGGGATCAGCTGGGGACCCTGACCCAGAAACGCAGGGAGGCACTCGAGGTAAGGGAAGGGTTGAAATGGAATTTCCAGTCAACTGGAAAAGTGGGTGGTACGTCACCAGGCAAGGATTCTAGAATCTTCTGGTCTGTACCGGGCTATTGAGTATGTAACTCCAGGAGATATGTATATGTAAAAAGAAACAGGTGTGCTGACATTGATCACAGGATGGCAATCACACCGCTGCCAAATAAACAAGTAATAGTTTGTTTTTTTGGTTATCCATAGGTATCAACAATTTTCATATATTATACAGAAAAGTGGGAAAATGAAGAATCCACTAACTTAATCTCAGAGTTATTAGTTAACTATCGATGAGAAAAATGGTCTGGCTGTCATGACCTGCGCGTCCAGTCCTCGTGTGTGCCACGCCCACCTCGTTGCCCGCGTGTGAATTCCCATCGTACCAGCTGTCTTGCGTTTGTTCTGATGTCATGTTCTGTATTTAGTCCGCGTTCAAGTCTGTTTCCCCAGGTCTGTCATTGACGTTGTCGACTATGTGCTCCCTTGTCTGCCTGCTTGCCCAAATAAACCCCTTTGTTTTGGATTTCGGTCTCCCATATCCTGATTCCTCCACTGATCGTGACACTGGCATCTCTGTGTTATCTTTCCAGAAGAAGTATGGCTGTTGAATTCCCAACAATGTGTATGATTTAGTAGCTGTAGTGTGATATATTGATTTTGAAAGTTGTTTGCATTCTTTTTCTTCAGTAAATACATGCCATATTAGTAAGTCTGATATGACTGACCAAAATTTCTTGGGCTATTTTGGATTCCAGAGGACTGACAAACTGCTGGAAACTATTGATCAGCTTTTCCTGGAATACGCTAAGAGGTCAGCACTGTTCAACAACTGGATGGAGAGTGCGATGGAGGATCTACAGGACATGTTCATTGTGCACAGCATTGAGGAGGTTCAGGTATGCTCAGCATTAATGAGTTTAGAACTGACAACATTATGTATTTGTTCAGTGGTCAAGGCAGAGCTTAAACTTATTAGTTCTGTATAGCCCACTGACATGGAATTGTGGTTGTATGTCTTTGTGTACAAGGCTGCAGATTTTCTTGTATTTAATCCAAATATTACTGGTCCTATATTGTGATAAATTTTTCTTGCCCTAGAATCTGGTTTCGGCTCATGAGCAGTTCAAGGCCACCCTGCCAATGGCGGACAGCGAGAGGCAGGCCATCTTTGGGATCCACAACGAGGTGCAGAAGATTACCCAGAGCTATGGCCTCAGAGGCAGCCTGACCAACCCTTACAGCACCATCAGCCCGGAGGAGATCCATGCCAAGTGGGACAAGGTAGCATCGGCAATTCTTGCAATTCCAAGAACCTTTAGTGCTTTAGGATGTCATTTTAAAATGTATTGAGCAAAATCTAGTAATACATTATTTGTTCACTATAAAACATATTAGTGAGAGTTTGTTAATTTGACAAAAATGCTTTGCTTTTTTACAGTAATACCTGTAATAACTTAATTCAAACAATAATACTTAAATTTAACAGACATTTCATAGATAGTTTTACACTTTTCCCATTAATATTTTCAAAGTACATAATGTTAAAGATGCTTTTCTTAAGGCTACGGCAGCCTATTTTGGCAGTCTAACTACCAGGATTTAGGTCACAACTCCACGACTGTGTAACCCACCCTGTGTGTGTTAATGTGAGCAGGTGAAGCAGTTGGTCCCCCAGCGAGACAGTTCCCTCCAAGAGGAGCTAAGTCGCCAGCACTCAAACGAACGCCTCAGGCGCCAGTTTGCCTCCCAGGCCAACCTCATCGGGCCCTGGATACAGACAAGAATGGAGGTCTGAGATTGGCCATCGGTTTCCTTTAATTAAAAACTACCTAGAATCCATGTTAAATCAGTGTCATAACTCTGTCTTTGGGGTTAAGACTAAGCCATGTATCATGAGGAAGAAATTTAGAACATTGTTCTGGGACACTAATAGATTTCACTACTGATGGTGAATGTGAGTAGAAATTGCTTGATTCCTTTGGCAGGAAATTGGACATTGTTCTGTTTCGTTGAACGGGACCCTTGAGGATCAGATGATTCAGCTGAAGCAGTATGAGGACGTCATTGTCAACTATAAACACAATATCGACCATCTGGAGGGCGACCACCAGCTCATACAAGAATCGCTTATCTTTGATAACAAGCACACCAACTACACTATGGAGGTGCTGCATAGATCTATTACACATTTCTTAAAACACAAGGATACTTTGAAAGCGAGATTAGTTACATCTGTTCAGATCACTAATTGATCATGAAACTGTACATAATATGTTTGCAAATGATTTTTAAAAATGTTACAATTTCGTCTTTTATGTACTGCATATATTTTAGCCCTAAAATATGGAATTGCTCTACAGTATAGTTATAGATTTGATTTTGTTCAAAGCTTGCAGCTTCATCTGACAAATTTCCCTGTATGGATGACAGCACATCCGTGTTGGCTGGGAGCTTCTGCTGACCACTATTGCCCGGACGATCAATGAAGTCGAAACTCAGATTCTGACCCGAGACGCCAAGGGCATCAGCCAGAAGCAGATGAATGAGTTCCGCTCGTCCTTTAACCACTTTGACAGGGTAGGGTACCACTGCTGCTCAGATATCGCTGGTCCATTTAGGCCTCGTGCTTCAGAATGTTAGCTTTTTCTTGTTTAATTAATGATTATATCAACAGTATGTTACGTAATACGTGTCACTTTTTCAATGTTAATACAAACTTGCCTGTGTATTTAAAACCAAAATTCCACAATTTCTATTTACGTCAACGTTCATGTAAACATAGTTGAGGAATCCTTCTTCCTCTAACCTTGGCATACGATTCTCCTTTAACGTCCTTTGAAACCTGCTCTTGATCTTCCTGAAACCTCTCTTCCTGATTCCACTTATCTCCAATGGCCTGCCAACCCCACAGAAGAAGAAAGGAGCGATGGAAACAGATGACTTCAGAGCGTGCTTGATTTCCATGGGATACGACTTGGTAGGCACACTGGTGTACCTATGCACACATTTGTAATCTCTTGAAAAGGCTATAAAGGAAAATATGGATTTACAATATTAAGGAAACTTGGAATGCATGGTGAGCAGCCAGTAGGGCTTGGAATATTCAGTTATACTGGTAGAAATTAAATGTATGCATTCAAGTAGGATGGATGTATTTAAGAGCAAATGACTTTCTTTATAGAAAAAAGATACAACCCCTACAAATATCAGTGTATGCAGCTTGTGAGATGTTGGTCATGAACAAAATCAGCATGATAATGCATCATGATGTTGTGTGTTTCACATAACGTAAGTGACAAGTGTATGTAATATGACTTCATTCTAGCAGATGTTTTATTTCCTAGAACTATTTTCATGAGCAATCATGTAGAAGAACACAATCTGATTGTCTTTACACTGAGCCTGTTCCATCTATGCAATGCTGAATGCAGGGTGAGGTGGAATTTGCCCGCACCATGACGATGGTGGACCCCAACGCTATCGGGGTGGTGTCTTTCCAGTCCTTCATTGACTTCATGACCAGAGAGACCGCTGAGACGGATACAGCAGAGCAGGTCATTGCCTCATTCAGGATCCTGGCAAGTGATAAGGTGGGCTACACTACACTCCACTCCACTAGGGGGCAGCACAGGCTAAAGGGGTGACTACCAAACAGAGCTACAATCTATATCCCGCTACTTGGTAATCATCCCACCTTCTACATGCTTTTAGGATTTTGAGCAAGAGGACAGTGTGTTAATGGGAATGTAAACTAATAATAATTTTTTTAACCAAAGCTTAAAGTACATTTGAGGTGAAATTATAAGACTTTAATTTGCTCCTTTACTTTTTGTAGAATATGTTGCAGTAATGGTATAAAAGAGTGGCAATGCTGTTAACAGAAGAGATACTATCTGTAGAACATGTTTCAAATAAATTAGTCAAATATGAATAATTCCTGAATCCAGTTTAAAAATGTGAATTTGTGTGCCCTGCAATGGACCTGCAATGCATATTTTTTTAAATGTTTTCCACCAGCTTGAGGCCTGTACTGCCTGCAATAAGTCTCAGCACCCTGCCCTTATGCTGGATTAGTAGTTAGAAGATTAGATGGATGGTTGGATGGATGGATGGTTACCAAAGACTTATGTAAGACTCTCTTGTGTCCACAGCCATACATCCTGGAAGAGGAGCTGAGGAGGGAGCTGCCCCCAGAACAGGCAGAATACTGCATCATGAGGATGCCCCCCTATCGCGGGCCTGGGGCAGCACAAGGGGCCCTGGACTTCTCCTCCTTCTCCACTGCGCTGTACGGAGAGAGTGATCTTTAAGGTTGCATGCAGGTCCTTGGATGAGATTTCTTATCCACACACATAAATCATACTGTACAAGTTTTCCAAAGTAAAACAGCTTAGTGATTTATAGCACAGTACAAAAGATAGGTTCTACATATTTGCGGAGTGTGGCATAATTGTTAGTCTTTATGAAAGTAACATGAATTATCTGTTTTGGCTACTTCAAGCAGAATCAGTTAAATGACTTTGATCTTCAATGCACTTTTCTCTAGTATATATACTAACAGACAAATCTTACAATTAACTAAGAAAATGTTGCACCACATAGAGAACTGAGGTTGTATGACATGTCCAATGAATTTTAATCACTGCATTCTTAAGACAAAAAATATTGGTGACCATAGACATATAAAAACAGCACAGTTTGGTTTTCATTAAAGGATTTCGTTAGTGAATAAATTCTTTTGGGTTATTTAGGACAATGGGATTGAAATAGCCAATAATTTGTTATTCTTAAAAGGTATAATAAAAATTATACCTACCAAAAATCTGGAAAATCAGAACCCCTGCTTCAGAAATGCTATGAAACCAATTTCTTTGTTGGACTCATTTCACCTGGTTACAACTTAATAAAAAATATAATGACAACTGATGTTCCTGATTTCTCTTTCACTGAAAGTCTTTCACAGTTCAGTAAGTGCAAATGTTTATACCCACAGTTACTGGAAAAATTAATCGGTCTACTACATTTGCTAACTAAAGATCAGGGTCAACTTGGTATTCTGTGTTCGGCATCAAAATCGGAAACATGCTGAAAAAATGGAAAATTTATTTGTATTTTTGTTTAAGTAAGCTAGTAAATTTTAAAGCTTACATGCCTGGTTGTAAAAGTGAATATACAGATTAACTGCAGTGGGAGGTAATTGTGAAGTTAGTAGGAGAGTACACCTGTGATAGTAAAAGCTTGTGGTGAAAAACTTTTTTGCCATTGTCTCTACCGAAAAAACAATACACTGGTCACATTAGCTGGTTTGGGCTTTAAGGTTCCATCTTCCAAGGACTCTTTCTGTCTAGTCTCTTTCAATTCATTTAACTTATGCTTTTTGAATAAAAATCTAACTTTGCACTAATCATTTTGAGATTCTGCCTTTCTGTGAAGTGTTTTTTTAAACCTACCATGATTTGGCCACCAGGTGCCGCCACTGAACAGATAACGAACCAGCTATAGGTTTACACCTGGATTTCATAATGAATGACAATATTTTGAACAGTAGAGTGATTGGACAAAGTCCACCAGAGTATGCTATAGTTGATCTACCTAATGCTTGATGCTGACAGGGGCATAAAAATCTAGCACTGTCCATGAATGAATGGCAGTTGGGTGATTTCCTTTCCTTACATTTCCATTCATCCTTTTCAAATGCACAACCCCTCATCCAGGACAGGCGAGCCTGGCCCAAGAAACAGAGGGCGCATGGCAGTGGAATGCCCCGGAAAGTATGCTAATCCATCACAGTGCGCACATTCACCACATGCAATTTACAAACAGCAATTCTCCTAACCACGTTTTGTCAGAAAAACAAACCTGCGTGAACGAGATCTAGGGAAAATGCAAACATACAGAAAGCCAGGTCAGGAATTCAATCTACAAAGCTGAAGGCGTGTGCAACCCACTGAGCCAAGGTACCAACAACTTTTAAAATTCACCATATGGACAAAAGTATTGGGACACCTGGCCATTACACCTACAGGAACTTTTACATCCCATTCTAAACCCATAGGCATCAATTTGCAATTGCTCATAGGCTTTCCTATGTCTGTAGGGTTTTTCTCCTTTTCATCTGATGGATATGATTATTTGTATGAATGAGAATGTACAGTATACACTGTTATCTCAGCCTCTGACCTATCATCTAGGTTCTTTCTAACCAGCAGCATCATTTCATGTATTAGCTTGATGAATAAAAATGCCACAACGTCAAGTGAAATCAGTCCTGGCCGTGGCTGTACTGTAATACTAAAGATTCTATATAATGGAGCTGTAATAAAAGGATGACATTAAGGGGAAACAGGACACAGTTACAGCTAACATGCAGTCAGTCTATGAGTCCCAGATAATTAACAGTCAGAATGCAATTACACTGAATGGGGAAACAGGCTAGGGGATAGTTTTAATTGCATAGTTAAAAATTTAACAGGGTCAATTCAATCAGGTCAAAGCCAATTAAAAACAGTAACTGCACCTTACAGTTAAGTCTGTAGAAGTAGTGGTTTATAGGTACGATTTATATATTTTTAAAGTTGAACTGTGTGAAAGTTTTAATTTAATGGTCTGGTTATTTGTAGTCATGTGATAATATTTACACAGTTCAGATCACCTTTTAGATTACCACCAATTGATTGCATAGGTATGCAAACAATTAAAATGCTCTGAGTGTTAGCTAACACACAACTTGTTTAACTCCCATTAGACTTGAAGGTGATTTGTCGTAAAATTGTCAGTTAGAGGCGGTAATACCCAATTATTCCTATAGCTGTATGAGATGGGGAGTGACTTCAAGAGCCTCAAATCCAACTGGGATACAATTATGTGCTTACAATCTATGCCTTCATTAACTCATGGACAACACAAGGGAAGTAGGAAGTAGTGTGGCTACAAACCGGACGCTCAGAAGCCTCACACGCTAACCAACACCAAGATATTATGTTTCATTTCTCAGCCATTTTTTATACCCATTTGTTTTCCAGGCTGGAGTTCAAGGTGAGATTTGGCTCCTTACCTTGTAATTTAGCTGAACCTATGCAGGTTGCCAGGATATGACTAGGGGGACCACAGCCATTCCGCCAGACATGCTGCCAGATGGCCTTTATCAGAGCCATACGCGACACATCGCTAGGGGCTGCTAGGGAAGGTGACCTCCTGTTCTTGGTCACATCATATTCTTCTCACATTCAAGCTTCATATGTTCTTTTTATACAGTTAGGTTAATTCTTACATCTGGGTTAATAAACACACATAATTATAATTTAATTTCAATATTCTGGTTATATGTTATGCAAACACAAGATTAATTAATTTATTTACATGATTACTACTGAATAAAGTACTTAATTTGTACCGTTCACTTTAAAAATCACTTCCACACTTGGCGAGCAGAAAGTTTAATAATCCTACTGCGATTTTCGAAGCCTGATTTTCTCCACTACTTATTTTGTTACAGTGTTTTACGGTAAAACAGAGGACACCACAGGAAGAAACCTACATCAGTAAAGGATTGGTCACACAAAGGCAGGATTCAAATCCCCAACCCTGAAGGTGCGAGGTCACCATGCCACCCACTTCTCAATAATTCTCATAAAAATAAACTAGTTTCACGCCCACTGCCTAAATTCTCAGGTAGGATGACCATTTAAATGCGTGAAGTAATGCCTGAATACGAACAATCTACAAAATGCAATCAACGGACAACCCTAATTATTACTGCACTGAATAGTTACACTGGTGTACTGTGATTTATTCCAGTAGAGACAATCACTTTTAAATGACGAAAGTCAACTACCGACTTCATAGAATATGTAATAGACATTATTCATATAGGCCTGTGATACAATGTAAGTAGTGCCATTTATATTGAGCAGTAATCATGTTACTCTTGTGGTACTCTTAAGCATATGTTTTCAGCTTGAAAAGAAAACCTGGGAACTGACAAGAGATAATAGTGCTACACTTCAAGTGTGAGACAACAGCATATGACAGACCTCCTCATTGGCTGCTATGTGGTCATTCTCAATCTCATAAGTAGCATTAGAAAGAAACTGGGAAATACAGTGAGTTTGTAGTCAAAATACCTGGAAAGGACTTCAGAGAGAATGCCTTTGGATTAAATCATCAGGCTTATTTCCATGTTATACGTTATGATATAACATCATATTTAATACATCAAAACATTTAAACAAATTTTAATCTGTCATGCTTATTGGGATAGCAACATACAACAACAGTGAGAAACAGTTAATTTCTGTATTTTTAGAAATGATAATCCAATATGCTAATACTGAACAGTCTCTGTTAACTGTTTAAACAGCTTGGATACATAGCTTGGTGTTCGGTCTTGTTGTTCGTAGAGATTTTGGCATACATTTTAATTAAAGTCTCATTTACTTCTGAAAAACAAGGTAACGTGACATAATCTCTCAGTAAATACTGTAATAAGCTGGGAAAGATAGAGACCAGCACTCCGTGTAACACTGGGTCTTCTCAGGTCCTGCGTTTGCATAGTTGGGGATAAAACAGATGCCACTGGACTTCAGTCCACAATGTTTCCTTTTAACATCATATTTTTCAGTTTATTATTAATTTTTTACTTCATTATAATATTGTAGTTTGTAGCATATTGTAGCACCACATTTGTTATATGTAAATATTTCAGTATATAATACATACTGTATGGTGCTGTATAGTAAATCTTCATATCTGCCTTATTATTTGATAAATCCGTCTATTTTGTCTAACCCCTCATCTTCTCTAATCAATGATACTCCAAAGCACAGGGTATATGTTCTCAGTAGGTCCATTGCAAGGCAAACTGCAAACTATTTTAGGAAATTTAATTTACCGGAGCAGAAGGTATATTGATTGCAGAAGGAAAACATGATATAAACCCACATAAAGAGAGGAAGAACAAAAAAAGTATTAAATCTCAGTTAGAGTCTGGATCGGCAGTATATATTAGGTTAGGGTTCGCCACTGCTGTAGCGTAACACAGTTAAGGAGATTGCTAAAAACATGGTAATGTATATGGATACCTTTTCTCTATCCATCCATCCATCCATTTTCTGAAACTACCTATCCCGTTCAGGGTCGCGGGGGGTCTGGAGGCTACAGGCGCAAGGCAGGGAACAACCCAGGATGGGGCGCCAACCAATCGCAGGATCCCTTATTTAATAAATATATCGCGGCATATATTTATATCACCGGTGTATATGTATTACAGTATGTTATAAAATTGTTAAGGACAGGGGGTCTGAAAAGCTCTCCTGATATTTGCTAGATTATAACTAGGTATTAGTTTGATTGATGCCAGAGACTGTCCAGTTAGGTGAAACCATACATTGTCTGTTTTTTTCTATAATATATAAATAAATATATAAAAATAAAGTCAATACCCATGTTTCTAGCAGCACTTATATAAAGTAATACATCTTGAACTGCTAGGATGATAAGTTTAAATTGACTCTTTCCAAATGAATTTATAGTCAAGTCAGATACACCGCACGTCAGCTGTTTGCTGTGGTTAGATATACTGTATATGCCTTCATCCAACGCTACATTCACATCAGATTCAAGATTAGACCACAGGGAGATTGGAAACAGCATTTCTTAAATCCAACATATTTTCATCCTCACAACATACAGTATACTGTACATGATGGGGGGGAAGGAGGAGGCATAAACACATAAATAAAAGGAGGCCATAAGCCGAGGGACTTTTGAAGCTTTTGCAGCATCTTCCCAGCGCAACACAATGGCTTTTACTATGTTTGCATTTACTATGTTCAAGGATGATGTCAGTTACAGTCTAATCTTGTTTTAATACACTTTGCTTATAATTCAGACACAGGACGCTAGTGAAGGCTTGCTCCTTATACTGAACCGAAGCTACTTCAAGGGAACGAAACCACATTATGTTCTGAAGAATATCATGGTTACTCATCTGGTAACAAGGTTACTAAACAAAAAAAAATAGTACATCAGCTACAATCTAAATAGCGCATGTATCTAGAAAACCCACTCTCTGAGCCTTGTGCATATACAACCATGTCAGAGTGTGATTGCATTTATAAGCAAAGCAGGATAGTATAGCTGTGTTGGTATCCCTGAAGCAGATCTGCATACTTTCATATAAGCAGCAACTCATTTTGTTTCTGTTGTTTTAACTTGAAATTTTGTAATCTGATCATTTCGCACAGCCTAATCCATTACTATAGTTCACTGGTTATTTCACACCAATGCAATAAATATTTGGGCTTAATTTTCATGCTATTATAAATATATAGGATACACATATTGCACTAGATAGACTTACAGTATTACTTTACCCACCCCATAATGAATGCGTTGTCTTAAAAACTAGTTTGAATTATGTGCCATTTTGAATTTCTCAAAAAATATGAAGAAGCAAACATTTCTTATAGACTCATTCTCTACATCAGGGGTGTCAAACTCATTTTAGGGTGAGGGCCGGATGAGAAGAAAATGTGACCATGTGCGGGCCGAATTTATTATTTTATTTTTTTAATCATAGTGCATCAAATTACAACAAATGCACTATATTCTGTAAAACTGCATTTAACAAGTCCTCAGAAACTGTTCATTAACACTCATTCCTTTTTAATACTACTACTACTAATAATAATGATGATAATAAAAAAGATTTGATATTTAATACTATTGTTCAAATCATCCCGCGGGCCGTATTGGACACCATAGTGGGCCGTATTCGGCCCGCGGGCCGTATGTTTGACACCCCTGCTCTACATGAATTGGCATTTGGTAGGCACAGCACGGCAAAGGAAAGGGATCACGAGGAGTCAAAACCGAGGCAGGTAAGATTAGACTCAAACACAGGGCTTAACTGAGGAGGCAGGCGGGCAGCAACATCAATGACCAGACTGGGGAGCTCAAGACAGGGAGGCACTATATACACCACTGACGAGGGAGCAGACGAGAGGCACCTGGGGTGATCCACTCGAAGGTTGTAACAAGAGGAGAGATTAAACAAGTAACAGGTGTGGCTCGTTAGAGCCACACAACAGAGAGAACGAGGGGAAAGGAATGCAGGGCGTGACACAGTTTTAAATTTAATATTATACTATTAAGAATACATTGTTTTACATGTACACCATTAAAAAAATATTAAGCATTTGTTTAAATATATACACGTCACTGATAAAACATCATTATCTAGTGCAAACATCTTTGGACAACAGCTAAATAAACTGAATGAAAAAGAATGGCAGCAAACCTTAGGTTTTGTTCTCCTTTAAAAGACATTCTTCCTCTGCATTACAATGCTTGCAATTGCATATTAAAAAATAATCACACACAATTTGAAGCTTGTGTATTATGTATCAGAATTGACGTGTAACCGCCCTGCAGTCAAATATGAATCAATATTATGTTAATTAGACCATCATACTGCATGTGTTCTTCTGGCAGTGACAGAGGAGTTGATTTTTTTTATGTCAATAAAACTCACTTTGTTGTCAGTTTTTTTGGGAAAAGGCTATAATGTTACAATAATCTTATTAAAAACTACATTTGATTATCAGTGTGATGTTACGTTTTGGGCATGTGAGCCAACTTTCATTGCGATACCTCATATTTAACAAACATTTTTGCAATACATCTAATAGTAAGTGTAGTCCTAACCAGTGTTGTAGTATTCAGATGTGAAGAAAATGTCATGAAGACCTAGGAAAAGACAACTGCGGTGCTAAGAGAGCCTGACTGCACTTACACTAGACTATGCAGTTATGCGACGGCAGATGTTATTGACGTGGGTCTGCAGTGTGAAAGTACCATGTTATGTATGAATAGTGTGTCAAAGGTGCTTCACTTAAAATGTTACTGCCACAAGGAATTGTGGAACGGCATTATCTCCATAAAGGATTGAAGCCCCTTTTCTGAGCATTTTAGAGAATTCGAACAGCTCTTATCATAGCTGCCACTTAGATACTTCTGGGTTATTTCACTCAGTTAGAAACCTTCCTAAGCAAAGAAGCCTATTTGACCGGAACCTTAGTGTCGGTGTCGGTTAAGAAAGTAACAGCTCAGCAGCCACATCATCTTTTTGAAATGGAGATATTTTGGATGAACAAGGTAAAAAAAAACAGTAAAAAATGTAGCAGTTCATTTATATGATTTATTCAATTACATTTCGGTTTGCAGTCCATTTCAATTAGTAGCTTTTCATGTTCTGAATCCATTTACATGGAATCCAAAGGGAATTTAAAGCAATAATGGAGACTTGAATTAAATGACTTGAATGACTTGAATTATCTGAATTAAAACTTCGCCATATTATCCAGTCCTAGGACAGCAATTGGTCACCTGGTAAATGAGTGCAAGAGGTTGCAAGGGCTCGAAGTGGCATAAATAGAAATGGGACACCCCATTGTGACAAAGCACGTTCCTTACTATTGTGTGTCTAGGACTTTTTATTTTGAAATTTGCACTTTCTTCATGGTCAGGGCACTTAAGGGACTGACTGCCTAATTTGAACATGTTCCAGGCCCTTGCATTACAGAATGGGCAAGAGGTAATTGTTCAATAATCAATTTACCCTTTTTTGGCAAAACAGCATCATTAAGCAAACACAAAAAAATGCTTTGGTTACCATTTACGCTTTTGGGCTGATTGCGACTTGGGTTACCTGTCTGCTGTCATGCACAAGATTGACACGGGATCAGGCAAGCCTGCATGCCAGCCAGTGAGGACACCTCATGAATTCCAAGGTGAAGAGGATATGCATCTTCAAGCCATGCTTAAGGTAGTTGTCATTATACCGTCATCATTGGAGTGGGCCTCGCTGGTCATTTTAATACACAAAAAAGGATGAAGGAGTACAATGGTGCATAGATTACCACGGCTTAAACTGTCTTATGGTCAAGGATGCACATCCTCTGCCCAAGACTGAGGAGTATCTTGATGTTCTTGGGAGAGCTACTATGTTCTCAACACTTGAGCTTCAGTCTGGATATTAGCAGATAGCAGTAAATAACAAAGACCGTGAGAAGATAGCGTTCATCACCAAATGGGGCCTCTATGAGTACACCTACATGCCATTCGGACTGTGCAATATTCCAAGTACGTTTCAGAGAGCAGTGGAGCTTCAGTGGGAAACATTACTGATTTTCCTGGATGATGTAATTGTCCTGGGTAGAGGAGGGAATGAAAGCCTTGTCTTCGAGCATCCCCACAGCGATGGGTTGAAGCTGAAGCCATTTAAATGGCAGTTGCTTCATCAGAAAGTCCCATCAACCTGCAAGACTTGCAAGCCTTTCTCAGGCTGTGTATTGATTATTGCAAGAATGTTCCAGCTTATGCAAAACTGGCAATTCCTTTCCACAGTCTTCTAAAGGGGGGTTATGTTCCTATGGACAGATGAACAGCCACAGTATTGGAGCCGTTCTGCCTCAACTGCAGTGGAGGGAAAAGGGGGTTCTAACTTACACCAGCAGTCATCTTATGGCAGCTCAGCAGAGGTACTGCATCACCAAGCGTGCATTATTTGTTGTCACCTGCTACACCCACAAATTCCGCCACTACCTGCTCAGCAGAAAGTTCCTGCTGCAAACAGATAATGGCAAACTCACCTGGCTTTTCTGGTTCAGATTTCTGGAAGGTCAGCTGGCTCACTGACTTGAAGAGTTCAGTTAATATGACTTCCACATCAAACACCATGCAGGCTGTAAACACTCCAGTGCTGATGCCATGTCAAGGCAAACTGAAGAACCGGCAGACGATCATGGATGTAAGTACCACCTAAGATTTCATGAGTAGTGGACAAGCTTTGAAGATGATGTTGACGATGTTGTGCTGCTGGCAGTATGGTGTATCCAGTCCAGCCGAGAAACTAGTGGTGATAACATCCAGTCAATGGAAACAGGTTAGCCATATGCACCCATGCCGGAGACTTCAGTAGTTAACTGGCTGGAGTCATTTGTCTCTCAAGAGCTTGCCAAACTTCCAAACATTGACCATGTCCTCTCCACCCTCCACAGGTGAAAAAATCTAGGACACTTTCTACTAAACATCAGGTGATGATTGAGAGCGCTGCAGTGAGAAAGTTCTGACTCTGTTAGCCACAGGTCTTGCGGTGGTGCAGAGTTTTCTACTATTCCCAGGAGGGGGTAGGGGCTCAACACCCAACCTTACTGTTACTAGTTGTAGCTTCCACACAATGATAGGTCCTGTGGTCTTGCCCCAACTCTCGCACTCTGGTCATCTTGGGAAAAGAAAAACCCTTGAGCTTCTATGCCAGAGCTACCATTAGTATGGGATAGATGAGGGTGTCCATCTGTTTGTAAAGAGATGTCAACCTGCAGTGCATGCAAAGGTACACGACCAGTGAAATGTGCCAAGCTGCAAAGCTACTAAGCTGCATCACCTCCGGACTAACATCCTCAGGCCATTTCTAGTATCTAGCTGTGGGAGCAAGTACATCCTCCTCATCATTGATCACTTTATCTGATGGGTGGATACCTTTCCTGGTCCTGATCAAGAGGCACAAACAACTGCCTGGAAGCTGTACAACTTTATTGCTCAATTTAACCCCCCCTCAAGTTTCACATAGACTATGATCGCAATTTTGAGAGTTCCCTGTTTTAGTGTGCATGCAAGCTTCTGCAGATCACAAAGACAAGGCCCACCCCCTACACACCACCTCTAACAGACATGTAGAACAGTTAAACGGAACCTTATTCCAGATGATCTGTTGCTATGTAAACCAAAACCAGGAAAACTGTGACAAGCACCTGCCGCCACTCACCTTAGCCTACTGCAGTCCCAGCATGGAGTCATAGGGTTCACACCTAACAGACTCATGCTTGGCCGAGAGTTGTACCAACCACAGAATATCCAGTCTGGAGCTGCAGAACTCAAATCAGAGGGGAGCAGATGTCCTGAATCTGAGAGAAAGACTTGAGACGGCAGGCACAAAATACAGCTAGAAAACCTCCCTGCACTGTACAAGAACATCAGAAAAAGCTATCTGATGTTTAAGCACAAGAGCATTTACAAGAGGATTTTTAAAATAACAAGCTCAAACGTGTTAGGTCTTCCTGTACCGTAATGGATCGTAGCTATTGGAGTTGCAGAGTAAATACTGAGGACTTGACCTTAGTGTCACGCCCAGCCCTGCAATCCTCGTGTGTGCCACGCCCCTTCGTTACCTCATGTCAATTCCTGATTGTGATCACCTGTGTCCTGTTCCTTTTGACTTGTTTGGTGTATATTAGTCCGCGTCTCCCACTGTCTCCCAGATCCGTCATTGTATTGTTGCGTAGTGTCTAGTGCTCGTGTTACCCAGTGTGCCTCCGGTCCAGCGAATAAAACCCACTTACCCGTCCACTTGGCTCTGCTCACCTGTCTTCCTGTTCACCTGCCTGCTTTGACGTGACACTTAGTGTCCTCAATGGTACAGGAAAAGCCATGAGTGCTAGGTACAGTAGTACCTGCATGCGTGGAATCACTAAAGGGAAAAGATGAGAAATGGAAAAAGACATGTATTTAGTGTGAGGGTAGGTCTGTAATTACTTTCTGATTTGTTGAGTATTTTGGTAGCATCAGCTTTAAGGAACGCAAGGCTGCAGCACACAAACAATAAACTCACTTGACGTTACTATGTATGAAACTGCCAATCTGATTTATTTATGTATTTTACTCCTGCTGTTTCATTTGTATCATGACAGAAAAATGTTAAGCAGCAAAATCTGATGTTATGAACAGCGATCACAAAACCCAAAAATATTGCAATGTGATTTTTTTTTCCAATACTGTTCAACCCCCTGCCCAGTCCCGTCTATTTCTGGTTCCCATCACTTGTCCTAATTATTATTATCACTTTTAATGTATATCACAAATTCCTATATGCTAAAATCATCAATCAGCCAGTACACTTATAAGGAACCGATCCTCGATGACGTAGGTCTTCTCCATCAGAGGTTCAGATCACTCTGCTCCACCCATCTCCTCTTCTTCGGAGAAGATGCTGCCTTTTGATGTCATCTACTGCTGCCTCTGTTTCTCCAACAGGAATTTCAGCAGAACACACATCCATACCCATACATAGAAATAACCCATGAAAAGAATATACTGTAATTAAATGTATGTTTAAGCTGAAATCAATAGTGGCCCTGTTTAATGTATTTTCTCCTATGGAAATGCTGCTTAGCCCTCTGAGCCATCGATAGCCCTCAATATGATCAGCACGATGTACAGTAACAAGGCCCTGGACATTCCAAGCGGCAGATCCCAGTGGTGAGAATAGATAGTAACATTTCCACCTCCCTAATCCTCAATCCAGGAGCCACCGGGGGATCAGCCCCCTCCTATACTCCCTGTACACCAATGATTGTGTTGCATGCTCTGCACGCTCAGCTCCATCATCAGGCTTGGCAATGGTACCATCATGATGGGATTCATCACTAACAACAATGAAGCTGTCTATAGGGCAGACTGAGAGCCCTGGAATTATGGTGCCTGGACAACAAGCTATCATCAGTTTTATTTCAAAGGGAGATTATTATGGACTACAGGAAGAAACGGGGGAGAACAAGCAGCAATCTACATTACTGGAGTTGCACATCACGATCAGATTGGACTGGCACATCAATACCTTTTCTTTCTGTCTTGTCAAACATTACTACTCCTTTCTGTATACTTTTTAATTAAGTTTTTCTTTTTTAGTTTTACATTTACATTGTAAATGATTATTCTTTTTTTTTTGTTGCATCTGAAGGGGCAGCTGCTTTGAAATTTTGTTATACATGATATAATGATAATATAAAGCTTCTAATTGTAACTCTAAGAGACGAATGAAATCTGGTGTAGCTTCCTAGCTCTTTACTGCCTTCTGCAGATGGATAGATGTGTTGTGTAAAGTACGCTGACCGAGTCCAACAGCTGTACCACCAGCTACTAATCGACAAATCTTAATTCCCATGGAATCAGTAAGGATATGCTTACGTTTACTCACCTGATTAATGCATTTTAACTTACTTTTGTTGAATAAAGAGTGACAATGAAATTTGTGTCTTCTGAGGCTAAGATTTCAGGACCAGATGATTGTTATTTATGCTCTGATATGTAATTGTTATTCATTTATATCATCCACACCCTTATAGCCTATATGTAAAACCAAAGAAATGAAAGAGGGTGTACTCTTTCACATCTCTGTATATAAATTCCAGACCATAACTTAGTGTGTAATGTTCTATCTGAAATCATATATCTCTAGCATGAATTATCGTGTTTAGTTTCCAGGTTTGTATTGTTAGATATATTTGTTTGCTATGACTAGCCAGGCTAAACTCTTGTGCGAGATGCTGGCACCTTATCCAATCACGGTGAAGCAGTCAGGAATCCATCTGCCCGGCGCTTTTGAAAATTCAATTACTTTATGCTATAGAGAGCAGATGTTGGCCAGCAGTGCAGGGTGAGAACAGCCACCCAGCCACACAATCTGAGAATATGAATCAGCTGTGCTCTAGCCTAGACAAAGCTGCTGTTCAAAGTGGATCTGACTTTTCACAGAGCGAGTGGATACTCCTTATTTCTGTATACTGCTTGATTTTCACAAGGGTAAGTAAGGTTTATTAAAAATCTATGTATAATGTATGTGAATATGTGTAAGAGTATTCCTTGGTTGACCAACTAGTATAATACTGTATTAGAGCATTGATTTTAATTTGTTAATTTGATTTCATTTGATCTGGTTATGTTTACAAATAGCTAATCATTTTCTATGATGATTTGTAATTGGGTGTTTTCGTGAAGGCAGTGATTGAAGTATTAAATCAGTTGATATTAATGGTACAGTATTTACTCTCCTCGTTTTAACTTTCTGCAACACTTTAGGAGAATAAATGATTTTGTCTATCAAAGTTATATTAACTTTCTGACACCAATAATAAACATGGAAGTACTGGGGTTATGAACCGGTTACTTGTAGCATGATTGTGGTACACACAGGATAACAAAACATCTCTGTCTGACAGTGTAAACTGACTTTCGAAAATACAATTTTAAGGACAGTAACGTAAATAAATGGAGTGTATACTGATTTTATTTGACATTCATTAGTACTGTATTCAGACAAAGCCTCTTTTTTCATCTTGTATTAATGGTCTCAGGATCAGTGGTGATGCTTGGATGAGGAGACAAACTATAAATAAGTACTGAAGCTCTCTTCTTACATGCAGTAGGTAGAGTGTTACACAGAGCTTTACATTTGTAAACTGAATAAGCTGGTTAAGCAGGAAATAGGTGAAGTTAAGCACGCATTACTGTAAAGACAATGGACAGCAGTTTCCTTTGTGCTTGTGAGGTACTGATATGCTTAATATCCATTGTGTAAATTGATTATGACTTTTACTAGCATTAAACTAGCATTAACGATAACTACAAAAGGTAGGAAGTAATAATCAGCAGGGATTTGTTGGTACTATTGAAATCACGCTCATAACCTGTATTAAGTCGTTAGAGGAAGAGCTCTAGCTTGATACCTTCTGGCTTTTTTTAACTTACAGTGTCGCAAAGCTTATTATAAACAGGGATAGCCTATTAAGAGGGCTCGTTCCAAGTGTTCTTGAACACTCACATTCTATATTGAACACTTATATCACATGGTAATTAATCATGCTACTTTCCCCCACATTTATATAACAAATATAATTTTGTGTGTGTGTATATATATATATATATAAAATATAATGATTATTTCCCCCCAGATTTCTTGTTTTAGGTCTCAGAGGTCCTTTGTAAAGATGAAGAGATTCATTTTTATGATGCTCCCCAGTCTGTTCATTATATAATTCATAAGACATCCAAGACGTCTTCTCTAGAGGCACAAAGCATCACCTAAACTGTGTTTCTTACCATCCTCATTGAACACTGGTAATTACATGTTGCTCTATTAAACCATTCATAGCTCTTAGAAAGATTCTGAGGAGGCTCACTCTCTGAACTTGTATTCCCATGTTGATTGTTTACTTATTAAATGTCACGGCATTACAAAATGTAATTTATTATGGAATAATCAGTTTAGCAAGCATGATGTCTCAGTCATTTCCTTCTAGTAATGACTTTGTCATCTTCATTGTTCTGTTTGTCTAGAGAACAGAACAGCAAACTAATAATAATACTTAGAACTCTGATGTTATAAAGTAAATTGTAACCAATTTAAAATGAAAGTGAAAAAAATAAGAATGAATAAAAAGAAAAGGCAGGCATGACAGAAGATTTCAGACAAGATTTTTTATCTGTGTTTTTTTATTAATACTGTAGTTACAGCATTGATGTTTTCCCATAACTTTATTTTATAGAGGTCTGTGGTGCAATGTGACATTTATTGTAATATTTCTTCCTTGTATTGAATTTCTCTTTGTATGGAGATAAATGTTTAATATTGCCAACTATTGGGTTTCTTTGTATTACTTCATTAAGCAAGTCTCTAGCAGTGGGTCTTCTTTACTTATCTAGGTGTTTTCAAGGAATCCGCTTGTTTTTCCATATTCTGTGCTTATGTTATCAATAGTTCCTTATTGGTTGCCTTCCCTTGACACTTGGTGTTATCTGTCTGGATCACTTTCCTTTTCTCTGGCTCTCAAATCTCATATCTTCAACTAATAAAGAATTCTCAGATGCACTTCTCTTCCTTATTTCCATCTCAATGGAATATTACAGAACATATATATCGATGTGTAAATGATATGATATTCTGCGTCTATAAAGATTATTTGGCAACGCTTTACTTGAGGGGGCACAAATATTTAGTAGTAACTCAATTGCTACTGGAATACAAATCATGAACACATATATTACCTACTTGTGATAAAAGACGAGTAATGATTCATTAATGATGAAGGAGCACAAGATCAGAATGTAACTAAGGCTTAGTTTGTGGTTAATTAATACATAAGTAATAGTATAATACGACATTATTTGTGCCCCACAAGTAAAGTGTTACCGATTATTCTTTAGTATTCCGAAATATGTATACATCTTAAAAATGGGAACATAGCTCTGAACATAGCTCTTGTTACTCTTGTTACAAAAACACTGGAAGTTACCTCAGTTGTTGTTTACAATGTTTCTGTTTTATTTGTAGAATATGTGACAGCATCATAATGAATGCAAGTTACAACAGCACAGGCATCAGCCTGTATCTGGCCAACAATCTGCAAGGAAAGAAGAGTTTCCTGGACGCCGCTGCTATTGCAGGGAATCAGTGGCCTGAACATCAAAGTGAAACTGACCCATTTTTCAGCGAGAATTCCAGCATAAAAGCTTTGACAAATGCTACATTTACAGCCAATTTGGTGTACGATCCCCTGGGGGGGCATCAAATCTGGCAGGTCATTCTCATCATCTTCTTTTCTGGACTGTTATCCTTAGTTACAATCATTGGTAACATTCTTGTACTGGTTTCATTCAAGGTGAACAAGCAGCTAAAGACGGTGAATAATTACTTCCTCCTTAGCCTTGCATTTGCAGATTTAATCATCGGTCTTTGTTCAATGAATCTTTATACAACTTATATAATAATGGACCACTGGGCTTTGGGAAACTGGGCATGCGATTTGTGGCTTGCTATTGATTATGTAGCTAGCAATGCCTCCGTTATGAATCTTTTAGTTATAAGTTTTGATAGATACTTTTCTATAACCAGACCTCTCACTTATAGGGCTAAAAGAACAACAAAAAGAGCTGGGATAATGATTGGATTGGCATGGTTAATCTCTTTTGTGCTGTGGGCCCCTGCCATTTTGTTATGGCAGTACTTTGCAGGAGCACGCACTGTGCCAGTTGATAAATGTCTCGTCCCATTTCTCTCGGAGCCCATTATCACCTTCTGCACAGCAATAGCTGCATTTTACCTGCCAGTCACCATCATGATTGTGCTGTACTGGAGGATCTACAAAGAGACGGAGAATCGCTCGAAAGAGCTGGCCGTCTTGCAGGCCTCAGGCAGCAGGAGAGAAAAGTCTCACTTCATTCACCAGCTTGGCAGTTCCCAGAGTTGCAGCATTTTTGAGACGACACAAGTGGCGCATACGCGTGTGCCCAAAAGAACACTGAGCTGCTTCAGTTTCTGGCCCAACACCATGGGACAAGGCTGTGAGGGAGAGCAGAGTGTCTCCAATGAGCAGTCGGTCTCTTCAGATGAGGAGGAGATGCCTGAATGCCATTCCATCTTCTCCATCGTTCTCAACCTTCCTGGTTTGAAGGCGGATAGCAGGCTGCAACTTATATCTCCTGAGGCGCTGAATGTTTCGGAGGAGAATACAGAAAGATCTATGGAAGAATGCAGGGACAGCACCTCGACAAAAGGTGGAAACAAGAAGGAGGTCCATAGCTACCGCCAGCACTTCTCCGAGATATCTGTCCAGGCGATGTCCACCTGTACAACCGTGAGCACAGGCAGAGTAGCACTGACTTCCAAATCCCCGATGGCTGCTATTTCCAACAAAGATGCTGCCCTAGCGAAGCAGTTTGCCTTAAAGACGAGGACGCAGATCAATAAACGCAGAAGAACAACTCTCATCAAAGAGAAAAAAGCTGCACAGACATTGAGCGCAATCCTGTTCGCTTTCATTATTACATGGACGCCCTACAATATCATGGTGCTGGTGAATACTTTTTGTAATGGGTGCATTCCAGATGCTCTATGGGCTCTGGGCTACTGGCTTTGTTATGTCAATAGCACAGTGAACCCAATGTGTTATGCCTTGTGTAACAAAGCTTTCCGGACCACTTTCAAAATGATCCTGCTATGTGAGAGAGAGAAGAGAGAGCGGTTCAGGCAGTTCGAGAAGAAGCAGTCGGCAGTTTTCTGCAGCAGGGTTTTTAAAGAACCTGGAGCGTCTGAAGATTCTAATATACATTTTGATTGGTCTGCGGACCCTTAAAGTCATCCTCTGTTTGTCCAATCAGTTTCTCCATGGTTTATGTTTGAATTGAAAAGGTGCGGTATGGGCATTCATTTGATCAAGACAAGTGCCAATGTCTTCTAAAAAGGCAACTAATACAAACAAGGTCTGCCTTGCCTTTCGGTAAATTTACAGAGCTTCTTTGCTATAGCACAATCTGGATAATTAAATTTAATGTTCTAGTGACAGTATTGCACTATTATGTTTCCTTTAATTGTATCTTAGTGTATTTAACTTCTTTATTTTTTTTCAACAGTTGTTGATATCTGGTGGTTGTTTAAGAGTTATTTAAATAGTTATTTCTGACATTACAGACAGCATATTTTCCATTTTATGTGATATAATTTGACAACTGCAATAGTAGCTGCATATGTTCTATTTACATAGTGTATAGACAAGTGTTCTGATTAATGTTTATAGACTCAAAGTATGTGCTAATATGAAAGATATAGTCATACTCAATAAGGACAGTCCTGAACTGATTCCTTTGCTTGTGCAATTGATTATAGCTTGTATAAGTAGAAATGCATGTCTTAGATTTAAAAAAAAAGTCTAAACTTGTACTTCGTTACCTTGAATTTTCCTAGACAGGCCCTGAAAGTGTTTCCACATCCATCTCCCGTTAGCAGCACCATCCTTTTGCAGTGGATGAACAGCGCCCCCTATTGTTATCTTCTCTTAATGTCAGTAGATGATAATGTTAGACATGGAACTGCATTTTGCCTATGCAATGTATACCATGTTGTAGGTTTTTGGGAAAATATATTCCTTATGTCTTTTTCCTCTCTCATTTTTTAAATTAGTTCAAATATTAAATAAATGAGGACTTAGATGTCAAATAACAGAATGAAGTATATTGTCATGTAGATAAAGGTGACTATTATCTAGTGAACAAAATTGTCCCTTTTGTTAAATCGAGCGTAAAAATAATTTTTATCTATAAAATTCAGTATTGTGTGAATTTCTGTGCACTCTGTGATGCACAAGCGAACATTCCAATTATTATATACATCACAGTGTTTATATTTGATTTACCATTAAAAAATGAACACTTCTTACTCAAATCTATTTTATGAAAAACTTCACCTTTATAGCATCTCATCCAAGGTTACTGTAAGTTTTGCTTCCTGGCAAAGGCTCTAGGTTCACCAAGACCCTGAATTGGGTACGTGCTGATGGATGGATGGATGGAACTATTAGTTATACATGTGCATTTGGTAAACTATGCAGCAAAACAAGTGACAAAGCAACATAATACTAAAAATTGTATGTAATTGAAATGTATCTTTAACACAAAAATAAATGGAATATATTTCCCAGAACATTAGTAGGCACTCCGTCTTTGAAAAATTACTGTCAATTCTCATATTCATGGGAGTTTGTGTGTTATATTATAGCTACTCTGCTTAAAATAATGGAACTTGAATTATTAATGTCTTTAGAATTATTAATGTCTACAAAAGTAACATGGCAGTACCAACAGAAGAACTGCAGTTTGCATGACATATTAATTGCTGACTGATTTTATAAAAGTGGTTTTTACTTATCGAATATTTGTCTGATTTATGTAATCTAAACTAATAATACAGATACTCGTGACTTAACGACCTACCTGTTTAATGACAGTACTGACCTTCAGACCAGCTCTCCGACCAGTCGGTACTGTACTCTGTACGAGAACTTTGGCCGTGGAAATTGCAGCACGGCATCTCAGCGTCAAGCAGTTATGCAAATTCAAACAAAGTTATCAAGTTGCAGTTTCGTTTAGACCTTTTCATTATTCATTATAAATAAAAACGATTACCTGTATTTACAGTATGCAAAGCTAAGTAATGTATATAAGAGCTTATTGTATGTTTATTACACTATACAGTACAGTACTGTATAAACATTTATAAACAGGGGTGCACATAACTGGTACACAGGTAGGCATCCACCTATGAAAAAGAATTAATGAAAAAGTAATTAAACTCTGTAAGATTTAGATTTTATGATGAGCATTTCTATGATGAACTAGAGAGGAAAACTTACAAGCAAATTTTGGTTTGGATCTTCAGTATATTAGGATGGAATGCACAAGGTCTGGCAGCAGTGTCTGAACATTTCTATGATGGACTAGGATAGTTTTGCCTAGGTATCACTATGAAAGGGAGGATCAATCCACACACAGCCTTCCAGCACAAAGGGGTTTATTATAGAACCAAAACAGCAACAAAAGAACCACAAGGGGTCAAACATGAGGAACAACCAATAGGGACAAACTGAAACACAGGGAACCAACAGGAAGAAGGCCGAGGCCTGTAGAGGGGGGGCACCACTGCCTCTTCTCAAACACCTGGAGGCGATGGGACTCTCACAGAACAGTGGGAGGTCAATAGCTGATTGCATCATCAATGTCATCTACCCCCAGGACACAAGCACCTAAATAATTTGTAAGTTAAATAATTTATTGCATAACTAATATTTGTTTGTTGCATAACTAATATTTGTTCCTCTCCCAATTGGAACACTGACTTCTAACAGCAAACCATCTTTATCTTCCTACAATGACAGATGGTCTTACATTTCCAGCGCACCACTACACAGAGTAAGGATTGTGTCTGAAGTGAAGTTATTCAATTTCTGCAGCTTAACAAAATGTCATTTTTAGCCCTTCCCTGCCACTTGTAAATGAGTTATTCAGTGTTCATTAGGAGAAGCAAATAAAACATTTGATCTCCAGATGGACCACACGGCTCCAAATTATAAAGTGCCAACCAGAAATTTAATGATTAAACCTTCAGTTTACCGAAAGAGTGGTGATATGACCTTGGCTTCCATTTTTGCAGCTAAAAACATCTTTAAGATGAAAAGACATTTAACCCTTAGCTTCAGCACATATTTTATTTTTCTATATGCATGCTGGAGAATAATAACAATAATGACTTACAATCTGTATTAATTTATATACACACACACACACACACACACACACACACACTTTGTGCCACTGTATATCTGCATATGTATGGTATGACAGTAAAGCCCATTTGACTTAACTTGATAGTAATAATATTATGCACCATTTTATACAACAGACTTTCAATATGGTAACTCAATATGGGATGCCATGTGACGTTAAGCACCCTAATTTCATGTGACTGAGGGCAGAGAGATGAAAAATATCAAATACAAACGGTTGTTTGTTTTCCCTCAGAACTGGAGACCGGAGAGGCAAGTACGGCTGTATTATCAGTGCATTTCCTTTTGCAAATGATATATTTGGCCTTGGCTTATCTATACAAACTGTTTTATTAATTTGTTTTGTATTTTTTGTGTTTTTACTTCTAGTTCTTGCGTCTTACCAGTTTATTTGTGAAAATTTAGGCAGGTTAGACAATACAGGTTAAACGGGTTAAACAGTTTATGAATATTTATCTTTAAGTCTGTAGTATTGTCTTACTTTCCTGTTTAAGCTTCACTAACAGATATTTTTACAAGCCCTGAATCACCTGCATTATTCTTTTTTATAATTACCAAGTAGGAAAACTTTGATTACTGTTTTTAGCTTTCATTTAAAATGTGCTTTTTATCTCGAAGTAACTAAACACGATTTTTAATAGATTAAATTCCTTGCTATAAAAAAGTCACTTTATAATATTTTTTACTATAATAAGATAATGAGATTATAATAAGTTTAATTCTTTACAATGTTGGTTAACTTAATTTTCTATAAACCTGGCTTAGTTTGAAATACGGCGTCTGTGTAAAAACCCTGGGGAATGCAGTAGTCTAACAAAAACAAGGAGGTAATTACCTTTAGGCTAATTAACCATATTTAGAAACAGTTTTCCTATGTGACGTCACAATTGTATAAATACGAGCAAAAAATGCCTCCTTATCAAAATATCTCCATAAATATGTTCATATATTTTGTATCTGATTCTCTGTTTTTAATGCACGGATACTTCTTTATTCTGTTTACATATTCTATTGTGAAATATTATTCAAAGTTTCTTATTCATTAAATTATATAAGTTTCAGCACTTTCTAAATATTCCAGTGTCTCATTCTGTCTGACTTTCAGGTCCTTTGATAGCTCCATACTCGGATAAAAGCTAAGGGCTCAAAATGCACACCATTCAGACCAAAGAAATCCAACTCCCTTTACTGAAAGAGAGCTTTTTCAGAAGCACTTTCAAAGATGGGAGATATTACCGTGTGGCAGGCCTGGGCAAGACCCAGCATCAGTGGGAAGAATCAACCGAGAAGGAAGTCTGCCTGGAGCGAGTCCCAGTACGACGCTCTGCCAGTACCACATTATGCAGTGCGGCCGAGCTGGCAGACAGGGGAGAGCCAGAGGCGGTGTCCACTTCTCTTGCATCAGCAGCTGTCTCATCACCGGAAAGTACCGGAAAGCCGGGGTCGCTGAGCAGGGTTGCGCTCAGAGGCAGAGCACACAGTGCCGTCGAGCAGCATGGCCTCAATGCTAAGGAAGTGCTTCTGCTGAAAAACATGGGGAGCCAGAATGGGAAGTGGAAAAGATCCACAGGAGACACGGATCGCAGGACTGACGGTAACGAAAGAGGAGCGGGGGGCAAGGATACAGAGAGTGCAAAGAAAGCATCTCAGAGCAGGAAATCACAGAAGAATAATGAGAAAGCCAAGCCGGATTCTAAGCCCTCTGTGTTTTCAAGCGTCCACAAAGTAAAGAGTCGGGCCAAGGCTAAAGATTCCTCAGGGGCATCAAAGGATGATGCTCTACATACCCAAGCTGGTCATGATAAAAATCTGACAATCAAGACAGAAACACCTAACATCAGCATTTCTGCAGATGAACTGGGGCTGTCAGATGCTGAGGAGCATTTTCACTCCACAGCCGAGAGCCGCAAGTCAGGTCTGGAGACCCCGGATGAGCAGATAGCAAGTTCTGGCTCCGACACTGATATCAACAGTTTCCACTCAGCTGCTGAACCAGAGAATTTGCTGTCAAACGTCCAGCAGGTGATTCATCCACAGCAGGGGGACATTAAGTCAGCAACTGACGACAAACCCATGCACCAAACTGAACTCCAAATAACTGAGCAGCTGTTAGTTCTGGAAGAGAACTTTAGCCAAGAGGAATACCCAGCAAAGGATGCCATTCTTTCACTGACCAACACCAATCAGGAATACAAATCAATTAGCCCTGAAGAAGACCTAAATCAGAAGTTGAACAAATCAGATATTAAACTTTATTCTGGCTCCGCGACAGAGGAACATGGACTATTGAACTGTCAGCTCCCAATGGTACAGATTGACAGTAGATCTAAAAATACAATCACCGCAACAGTCAGTGAAAACAATCTCAAAAAGTCTTTTGAAAGTGTGGAAGAGCCATCAGATAATGATAATGAAATGATTTCAGAATCAATGGAATCTATCAACAATACAGGTCTGGATGATTCAGCAAATAGGAGAGGAAGCAGACAATTTATCTGCAGTGGACCCATGCAGAATTGTCAGAAGAGGTCTTCTTTACCTTTTGTGTCCATCTCATCTATCAAGCCATATCCTCCCATTCACCTGTCCTATGTAAAGACCACTACTAGGCAACTGAGCTCATTAAATCAGTCAGCTGCACCTTCTTCATCCCACAGTCCCATGGCTAACCAGCAGGTGGAGCTCTACCAGCAGACAGAGAAGCAAAGGGCAAGGAAGCAAAGATCTTGCAGCATAGCTGGCCTAATTGGTTACTCCATAGACTGGACTGAGAAGCTGAACAAAAACCAACCAAGGAAAGCTGACTACCCAAGTTATGGAAAGTCTGAGGGCAGGCTTCGACACGGTAGCCAGCTATTAGGAGAAAATTCACCCTGTGTATACTCCTCCCCCTGCAGTTTTCATAATGTCTTCTCTGGTAAGTAAATTCCTAAAGTTTATGAAATGTACCCAATAAAATTCCCCATCCCTACAAGTAATATTTTGGATTCTCAAAAATTTACCAATAAGCTTTATCTGTCTGTCTGTAATATTTGTGTTGGCCATTTTTTGGTAAATGAATACGGATTAAAACACATTTTAAAAGCAGATAAAAAGCAAATAAAAACATCACACATCTTTAAAACATCACAAATCAAACCATGCAGGAGCATCTTTATTTTGTTTGTTTGTTTGCTTGCTTGCTTTGTTTGTTTTTTGTTCATTTGTTGGTTTTGAAATTGAATATACTTGTTAAATACTCCATGCCCGTGGAGCTCATCTGCAGAGTACTAACAATGGAACATAATAATAGCGCACGTGATTTTTCCAAGTCTCATTCTTCTTAGGTTATATTGGAACCTAAATGGAAGCAAATTGGGGATTTGCTTTCCCCAAAGTATTTATGCACACTGCTTATCCAGAGTAGGGTTGTGGGCAATCCCAGAATGCACTAAGCAAGGGACACCCTTGATGGTCTTTTACTCCACCATACTCCACACAATAACACACTAAGGGCACACATTCACATCACACTCACATGGTCTTAGACTTTAGGCTTGGGAATTAAACCCCTGGAAGTTTGAGTCTATAGTGTTTCTGACTGAGCCACCTCATCACCCTGTTACAAGTGACGTATGAGCTAAATATGACCTAAATACGATAAATGTATCAGTAACTACATATTCTTACCAAACACGTTTACAACTGAAGATAAAGTATGATATCGTAATAAGACATTATACAGTCTTTGTATAATGTAGCGTTCTTAGATGATTGTGGATTTACCATGAAATTACACACTGTAGTTCTCTCTGTCTGTTAGGCCACACCCTGCTGGAGAAGTTCTTTAGAGTCAGAGGAGATGATCCAACTGAGGAAGCAGAGGATTTCTGCTCACAGCTCCTAGCTAAGGGACTCCTGCTGCCCGTCACTGACTTCTATAACGAGGATGGAGAAAGCACCTCCCCCATCAAGCCCAAGTTCAATGTAAGACCCATTCAGATGTAGCTCAATGCTCAGTGTGAAGCTGTTAAGGCTTGTCAAGGCTGAGACAGAGGAAATAGGTGTAAGCTCCTCGCTACCATGCTACCTTCAGTCAATGTCAATGATTTTAGTGCCTTAGAGGGGATTGATGTAGAATTTTTAGCTGTAGTCAGTTATTTGCTTTGGTTTGGAATGATTACAGTGGCAGATGATGTTTATTTATTTAGCAGCCATATTTAGACTTTATCCAAAGCAACATATAATTGAGAAAGCAGGACCAGCCGGTCGTTGGAGTTAAAAGCTTTACTCAAGGGCCCAGTGGTGATGTCACGCTGCTGACCGTAGCATTTGTACTGATGATCTTCTGATCATAGGCACAGAGCCCTAACCGGCAGTGCCACACATGTCGCGATTCCCCTCGATGCGTATTCCCAGTGATACACTGAAATCCTGTCCAAGAAGTACTATGTATTGTGTAGCCAGGGATAGGCTATAGTCTCTCTGTGACCCTGCGGAGGATGAGCAAATGGCAAAATGAATTCAGGTTCTATTTTGTGTGCTAGTCTTTATTGAATGGTCAGCTCTTTAAAAATGCATTATGCTGCATTGCTATATTTATGCTGCTTATAAATATTAACAGATTAGTTCCCCTTTATTTCATTATAGAAAGACAGGTTGTACAGCTGGACAGCTGTCAGCCGGCACCCTCTCTGCTGTGAGCCCCCTGAAGGACGCATTCAGGGTCCATGTTCCCCATCTACGGCAGATGGGGCGAGGAGGGGGCTAGCAGAGAAGCACCCCAAGACAGGTATGGGGGTGTCTGCAGCAAAACATCTGCTGGACACAAGGCAATGTTCTAAAAACAGCATCCTGACCTATTGTAGCCTGTACTGTGGAGTTTTAGGTTATCTTTAAATGAAGTGATAACATGTTAATTTACCATTTCCTTAAAAAGAAGAAGAAACCTTTTTGGCATACACATAAGTGATTAAGGTGATTAAGGTTCAGTCAGAACATTAACGCTATACTGCTATCTACTTCAGTTATACCACCCCCTCCTTTTGACAACTATTTAAAAAAAAATAAAATAAAACAAAAAACGTTTTTGGAATACCAAATCTTACCGTTATAAAGAAAAATAATTTGACAAGAACATATACTAAGCTAACAAGCAACCACAGCTTCAAAAGCAACCACAGGCAATCGGATTAAGTGTATTAAACAACAGACATTAAAAAAAGGGGGGGGGGGGGATTATGAATAATACAAACTACACACCCCTTCAGGGCGCAGAATGTTTTAGATGCAGCAGCCCTATTGCAGAGAAAGGTTGATCCATATTAATAAATTATATGACAGATCTTTTAAAATAAATGTTACTATCTTTATTAACAGACACTATCAGTTCAATACCAGCCGTGGCACAGCCAGGAAAGCCAGCAATTAAGACGACACTCAGGGATACACGCTAAAGACACGCATTGACAGGGTCACCAACTCTCACGCATCTGGCGTGACACTCACTTTCAGACTCTCACGCTCACTTAAGAAATCTTACGGCAAATCTATATTACGGCAAATCTATATTACGGTAAATCTATATATTACGGTAAATTGTTACAAAACGTAGTGTCTATTACCTTTTTTTGTCTAGACCCTGAATAGAAGACGAAAACACTTTTTCCGACGTATTTTGAGGGGAAAAACTGTTTTATTTGCGGGTCAACAAAGCACAACAAAACAGAGTCTATTTTAAAGTTCTTTTAATTACTGACACCTTAATTGCATTAATGATAAAGACTTTCTGTTTTAGTTATTTGTCCTATTAATATTTGGACTCATGAAAAGTAAAACTGTACTATGTCCACACTGGAATGCAAAATACAAACTAATAAAACAAATAATATCAACTTCAGAGTTTATACTACTGTAGTCCCTAAGTGCAGAGTTTGTGTCTGAGTTTTTTTTAGTTGGTATAACTTCAATTTGTGTGAGTGGTTAACTTTTTTGTTTGAATGTTAAAATAATTTTTTGATAAATGATTTTCTTGGTCTTGCTTTTATTTTTTTATTGTAGGGCATGAGGTGATGCCATCTGGAACATCTGGAATGGGGAAGCTGCAGGATGATGTGAGACATAAGCCGCAGGTCTGACGTGTCACGAGAAGGTGCTGGGGTGACACTTTGGGGGCAACGTACGACTCAGTGGGTTAAGCCTCTGTGCCTGTGGTCAGAAAGTCACCGGTTCATGTCTAGCCTTTGCACATCTGTGGGTCCCTGACCAAGGCCCTTAACCTCCAGCTCCCTGGGCGCTGCAACAGGTGGCTTCCATTCATAGCCAAACTTGTTCTCATGGAGAGTAAGATCAATAATTTGAATTGTAACAGGTGAAGATGACAACCCTGATGTACTATGAATGGGGAGTGTGCAAGTACGGCATTTTCTAGGTTCTTTTTGAAATTATTTATCTATACAGACACTCCTCTTCTTACGAACTTTCAACTTACGAACTTTCAGACATACGAGCGAAGAGGACTGTAAGTCCAAATTGTGTTTGTTGGGCTCCCGTTTCCTGTCTGCAACATCATTTTTTTTTATGCGTACCGATTCCGCCTAGTACGACTTCTGCCTGCTCTTCCCGCCGCGCAGCAGCGTAGCGTGCGTACTCCCAGCAGCATATCGTGCGTACTCCCAGCAGCATAGCGTGCGTACTCCCAGCATCCTAGCTCTTCGTACTTGTGTATACCCTTAAAATGATGTTGAATAACGACTTTGGAACATTTCAAATTACGAACAGTCATTCAGAACGTATCTCATTCGTAAGTATAGGAGCGTCTGTATTCCCTTTCTTGGCTTTAAAATTTCAAAACAAATGCTTTAGTGCTCTCATGCAGTCTGTTGCATCTTTGTTTTAAACAGAAGGTAATTTCAATTTTTAAAAGCCTCTATATCACTGGAATTATCCATTTCAGATTATAAGCCAATATGAAACTCTATCCAGTCATCCATCTTGCACACGCTTGTCCTGCTCAGAGTTGTGAATGGTCCTGAATCCTCTCGCTGGCAAAAGGCTGGGGTACACCCTGGATAAGATATCAGTCAAATATAAAAATATTAGGTAAAATTTCATTAAACTATATTGCACTGCTTCACAAAGAAAGAAAGGATTTCTAAAATTCTGCCTCTATAGCTAAAAACAGAAACACTAAAATAAAATTAAAAAAATGATGGTCGTATAGCTCACAGTTGCCCAGTTCAGGTTTCTGGGTTGAAGGCAGTATTGGTTCTTTGCATGAACAGATTTCCTCTATCATTCTGGAAAAGAAGCAGTGTGTGGCTCTGGGAGTTACGACTGTGTGATCAGAAGGTCGCTGGTGTGATGTTATTGTTGGGCCAATATCACTGACTTATCTTTTACATGCACGTAACTTTGAACAAAAGCATTTGCTAAATAAATAAAAGCTTTTATTTACCACGCTGCTGCTACCATCATCATATCATGGGAGGATAAATCAATTCATAGAGTCTACACTTAGAGAAATGTTTATTAATCTGCCAGTAGGTGGCAGTGTCATAACAACTTACAGTATTTAAAATACTGCATTTAAAACTGCCAGGCCCAAAAACCAAATAGGTATTGTGTTGTTACATAAGCATCTTGCATGATTCCTGAAAATATTATTTATTTTGGATGTCACAATTTGACACATTGGCTCACTACTTGTAATTAAGTTTAACTTTCGCTGCTACTTTCATGGTATGGTTGTTTTAAAGCTTTAGTTCAGGGGTCTCAAACTCCAGTCCTGGAGGGCCGGAGCCCTGTGTAGCTTAGTTCTTTCCCTGTTCCACCACAAATGATTCAGCTCAAGAGCTGTGTGGTAATTAGCACAAGGAGTTGAATCAGGTGTGTTAAATGAGGGTGAACCAAAAACTGTGTAGGGTTCCGGCCCCCCAGGACTGGAGTTTGAGAACCGTGATTTAGATGTATAGTTATTTTAGCATAGGGATTTTGGTTTTCATGCAAGGAGCCTGGGATAAGTCATAGAGGTCTAGACTTGTCTCTATGAACCCTAACTTAGAAACTTAGCTTTGAATCAGTTAACCATCAGCTCAGTTTTTCATTCATTTACACTGTAATTATTTTGTGCTGAATGAAACACTCATAACTTTGCTGGATTTCGTAACTTTACTGGCTGATATATTATGGCAATGATATTCCTTTCATGCAAATATTAATTATTAGATACTGCAGATGCTGTGAAGCCTAAGACAACAATTTGTATATTTTTTCTTCTTTTCTGTCTATAGGAAAAAATATTTATAATGAAAGAAGAGCATGAAAGTGAGATTCGGCAGCTACAGAAGACTATTAAGAACCTGAGGACCAAAATAGCAGAGCTGGAAAGAAACAATGACTCACAGTGCAAAGAGTATGTCAATAGTGCAACAAAATTGAATGATATCTCTGATGCAGATCAACCGACTGAGGACAGGAGCTCAGAGGGCAAATCAGTGCAGACATCAGCAGAAGTAGATAGCAAAATGTCTGCATTAGTTGATGTGTCCTCCTCCCTGTCACTGGTCAGTCCTCCACAGGATTACTCAGTAACATCACCTCTCCAGTCAGGGCAAGAATTTGTCTGTAGATGCGGGGAGAAGCAGACTGGGATTCAGCCACTGACTCCTTTACCTCTTCCCATTTCTCCTGTCGTTAAATCACAACCGCTACCTCCTCCTCAACCTCCACTGCCAGAAGTATTTATGCCCTCATCTCTTCCTATAGCATTCCCGGGCCATGGACCTCTTGCTCCCACACCCCAAGCCGAACCAGACTCTGGTCTTCCACTGCCACCTCCACTGACTGGCATGGGACCTCTGTCATCACCTGTCCTTTCTGTCACAGATCCCCCATCACCACTACCCGAAGCAGACCTTCAACCCTCACCTCCACTTCACGTATCACAATCTGGAATGGAACTCCAACCCCTGCCACTACTTCCTGTAATAGGACCTCCACCCCCACCACCACTTCCTGATGTGGGACCTCTACTCTCAACCTCACTTCCTGGAGAGGGACCTCCACCCCCTCCGCCACTTCCTGGTGTAGGACCTCCACCCCCACCGCCACTTCCTGGTGTAGGACCTCCACCCCCACCACCACTTCCTGATGTGGGACCTCTACTCTCAACCTCACTTCCTGGAGAGGGACCTCCACCCCCACCACCACTTCCTGGTGTAGGACCTCCACCCCCTCCGCCACTTCCTGGTGTAGGACCTCCACCCCCTCCGCCACTTCCTGGTGTAGGACCTCCACCCCCACCGCCACTTCCTGGTGTAGGACCACCACCCCCTCCGCCACTTCCTGGTGCAGGACCTCCACCCCCACCGCCACTTCCTGGTGTAGGACCACCACCACCACCGCCACTTCAACCAGATCGTGGTGGCCTTGGTTCTCTTCCACCCCCTTTTCCAAAGGACTGTGTCCCTGGATTGGCACAAGAAAAAGCAGTGATTGAACCACCACGCCCCATGAAACCCTTATACTGGAACAGGATACAATTGCATGCTAAAAGGTAATTTCATTGCATGTTTTTATTTAATATTTTAATATGTCATTTCACCATACTTTCGGGGGTTAATTTTTCTTTAATACAGTTATAATACCCTTAATCATACAATTATTTATTACAAATATAAGAAGAATTGTACAATTATATGACAAATGGAGACAATGTATTTAGCTGTTTGAAACAATATTTCTAAATGTTTGATATGTACAGTTTTTACATTAGCACATTAAACTGGTACAATAAATGAAATTGATGATTTATAAACATTTTATATATTAGATATACCTAATGAATATGTCATTAAGGTATTATGCAGTGCACTTTATCAGTATTTTATCCATTAGCCTATAATTGATTCATATTATATTTGCATGCAAAATCGTGCATTGATGTTGGGTCTTTATCTTATTATTTTCAAAGAGAATCGAATGGATCATTGGTGTGGGAAAATATAGAGGAGCTATCAGTGGACTTTGACGAATTTGTCAATCTATTTTCAAAATCTGCTGTGAAAGAAAAGAAAAAGCCATTGTCAGATACGATCACTAAATCAAAGTCTAAACAGGTAAGCCATTGTAATGACCAAAACCTTTTAATCACAGTCTTTCATTTAACGTGCATAATTATTTTAGCAGTTTTACCATATACTGTAGAGTAACATATTAAAAGATATTAGCATGCGGCTGAATGTTGTTTGTGCTTCATCATTAGTCAAAGTCTAAGTAAACTTTATAGTCATTCGGACCACACAGTTTGAGAGTGCATGGTAGAACGAAATTGCGTTTCTCCTGGCTCAATGTGCAAAACAAACAAAAATACTACAGGCTACACACAATACACACAATATAACACAGAACTACACGGAGACTACTATTCAGCACAGAGGTAAATCTCGTGCAAAGTAAATAGTGCTCAAAGTTAAAATTTGCACCGAGTCAAAATATTGCATAGTTAAATATTGCACAGAGTCAAATATTTCACATTAAATTAAATTAGCTATAGTGTTATAATTGCGTATGTGTCCTGCAGTGGACTGACAGGCCATGCAGTGTGCCCTGCAGTGTCCCCTGCAGTGTGTCCCGTGCTGCCTGGGATAGGCCGTAGGCCCCCAGTGACTCTGACCAGAATAAGCGGCTGCAAGATGAAGGAATATATCCAAAAATGTCTTGGATAAGTCTAAAATAAGTCTATTTTTTTTAGAATCAGCAGATGACATATGCTGAATGATATGTAAAAGGAAAATGACAATTACCCGACCTGACAGCAGCATATGGAATGCCTTTGAGGTTTACACAGCTTTCTAATGGAAACTATAAACATTCCAAGCTTGGAAACAATTATGTCTGTTCGATTTTTCTTCAACTGTGCTGAAGTCCCATTCCGCCACTCCAATGGCAGTATACATTGATCATTTTACATTTCCATCCTGACCTTGTTTGCTTCTACCCATCCATTGTGCATCACATAAGGCTGTGATACACGGAATGAGTTTTAGCCGTGTTTCTGCTGGGAGCAATAAAGCAAGGAGTCTCTCATGCAGTGGGTGAACTGCGGTTTGGCATGTGCTCAAGGTGGGAAGCATGTGGCTGATGTGGCCTGTAATGACTGAACTGTCCAACCAGTACATCATGCTGATCTTGTGTATCTTAGGAAGATGGTAGTGATGAAAGGAACGGGGTAACAAACTGTAACTTAGATATAAACATTTCTAATCTGTGTCAAGTTTTCGAAGTTTTAAGATGCATTTCAAGGTGCATGGGGCAGTATATTGAGCATCGGACAGCTAATGGTTAGGGGATTAACTCGTACTACAAATATATTCTTTACTTTTGTTGCTGCTATTCATTTTAAGATATTTTAAGATGAACAAATTGCAGATACTTTTTTCTTAGTAAGTGCACCCTCTTTGTAATACTTTATTAGTTATGTATCGTTTATCTAAGGGGACTGATTTAGCATCCCTATCCTCATCGTTTTATTACTGGGTGCCTACAAGTTCATTCTCATATGTAGGTACTTACAGTAGGCATCTCATTTATCAGTATAGCAATATTACTGATATTTATTAATCAAAAGGGTTTTTTCTAATCCAATGTAAAGAGTGAGTAGTCTAAATTAAGTCTGAAAATGACCCTGACTTGCAAATGTTATGTCAAACTCTGCTGCATAGCTAAACAGATGTACCCATTAACACAAAATCTCTTACCCATATATTAACTGTCTTTGTATATTGTGACCTCTGTGTTAAGCTAAAGTTTGGGCAGGACTAATTTTTTTGTAAGTCGAATAACCTGGAACCAGGAGCGAAGAAAGTTTACAGCTTTGATTGAAAATAAAGCAATAAGATTTTTATATGGTTCAAATGTAAGGTTTCATTTTATGAAGCTCCTAAGCAACTTTAGAATGAGTGCACAGTACCTCTGCACAGATCGATACATAATATCCCAGATAAAAAAAATCCAGTGGCATCTTTTTTACGTTATTACATATTTCATTACATCGTCCAAAATATTTTATAAGAAAAACTGTCAGTGATGGGAGTACAAATGTCACTGGTTTGTAGGTCTAAGTTGTATGGGCTGTACTGGATTTGCCCGCTGTGCCAAAATATGAAGTCATGGAAATGTCAAGATAACACTCTTCTTTGTGTTTAGGGGGCAGGATGCTGCCAAACTTATACAAACCTGAAAACAGACATCACATGATTTCAGATTTACTGTTGGTCAACGAGAAACATATTTTTTTATTTCTGACAAGTTCTGATGCTAAAATATGTTATCTATGTGAGCTGTGTAAATTTCGGACTTGGTTTTGTTTAGTAATTATTTCATAGTTTGTAGGACCTTATAAGCCATAAGAAAAACCTTTCACCTTTCAGCATTGTCTTTTATTCCATTTTTGATCAGTCGCTCTGATTGTTCTGTCTTCTATGTGAAAATTTCAAAGAATTATTGTAATGCACTGCTGATTCAGGCAAGTGCAAAAGCTTTCATCAGGCATTTTCTTTCCTGTAGAATTCTTTGAATTCAAACTGAGTACATTTGTTTTTACCATTCAAAACTGATAGTACTGTAGATTCAGCAGATGCTAAGGAGGAATAAGGATTGATCTGGACACATCCTAAAAGTTATTTTCATAAATTACATTTTTATCACAACATCACAAAAATGTGGGAAAACACTGGAAGTATTCTGTAATTGCACCTAAGGGCTTTCTTTGATTTTTTCAAGCTACACTAAGAATTTAAGGTTTATGGGCTTTTCTTAAGCATACCCACTCAAAAAACAAACATTTTTACTGGCAGCCAGATGTGATTCCAGCTGTTCTATTGGCAGCTGGATAGCATGGTTTTCTTCATAACCCAGACTTCCACTGGTAGCCAATGAAGGGTGGCCAAGAGGGATGAGAAAGTGATGTGAAAATGTTTATGTCAAGGAACGGCAGTCTTGGTGGGCTTGGGTGGTCTGGCTATATACAAACTGGAGCTAAGTGTTACAACAAAGCATATTGGAGATATGGGAACCACAGACAAAAATAAGACAAAATAAGATCAGAGCAGCCAGATTTGAATTCAGTAAGACTACTGTTGCTAGACTCCTGTGGTGAGGAGATACAGTCGTCCCCGGACTGCGAAGCTAGATATCAGCAGTGGCTGCGGAACTTTGTACAACAACATCATCAGATGACTGACAGTTCCAAGAACATTGAGTTAAAATTTAATGATATGTAAAAAAATTTATGTGATGTTAATTTTACATGGTTATACAAAACAGAGACTGTGAATATCAAGAAATATTGTATCTCATTGTTACTATTTTTCTCAAATAAGAATGTGAGTAGAAATCTCTCTTCTGCATTTTATGGAGAAATGAGACATTTTGTACATAATAATAATAATAATAATAATATAAATAATAATAATAATAGTAGTAGTAGTAGCACTTTCTTACCACTGCATTGTAAATGCATTTTATGCCCCTTTGGACAAGTAGATAAAAAAGTCTTCTATCACTCTTCAGTTATTTGTTTGTTCATTCACTAGTTCATTCATTTATTGACTTACTGTATTAATTTATCTGTTAATTATTTTTTAAAAGGCTCAGAGTCCAGACCTTTTCAGAAGGAAAAACAAATCTTTATTCAAACATATGAGCCAAAATGAAACATATATAAAATGGAAATTAGAAGATTGTAACCTGATTGTTACTGCTTCCTATTATTTTCCAGGTGGTGAAATTACTGAATAATAAGCGTTCTCAAGCAGTGGGGATTCTAATGTCCAGCCTTCACCTGGACATGAAGGACATCCGGCACGGTGAGTAATGGGTCTCCTCCAGCATTTATATGGGTGGCACTCATGGAAAAGACATCTCTCCTCCCAGTCACGTTTCAGGAGGCTCTGCTGAGGATCCACCTTTTATTTGATCCTAAATCTCACACTGGATCATGCTGCTGCTTTAGCTGTGCATGGCCACAGTATTAACACTGTTGCTTCTACTCAGCAAACTCTGAAGAAGAAAAAAAAACTGACACTGCAGCAAAACTATCCAGAGAGATTCCACCATTAATCAATAACTAATATATGATTGCAGTGCCCAGCAAGGGGTGTATTTCTTAAGAATTATCTTCCAAAGTGTATTTCCCATACACTTTTATGCTGAGTTCATACATTATCACATGCTATATTTTTGCTTCTAATACTATGAGCTCACAATATATCATGAAAGAGCCTGTGATTCTGTGTTAGTTTGCCTTTTCGTTTGTTTGTTTTTGATATTTTTTTTATGTTCTAGGAATGAAAATATTACTGTTAGAAATTTCAGCACGAACATATCTATGGCAATCTTCTAATTCCAGGTCAACTAATTTCTTTATGCTAATTTTCTAACATTATTACATGACAAATGTAGCATTTTTAACCCATTTCGGATTTTATGCAGGTTCCCCTAAGTGAAAAATCATTAACGATTTCAGTTTCAAACTAACAAGTTCAAATCTATTCTATTATATTTTTCTTGTAAAGAACTGATATTTTGGCATAAAACTGGGTTGTTTTTTAAATTTATTTTATTTTTGTATAGTTTAGATAGCTTATACTGTGTATTAAAATGCAAACCCCAAATGTCTGACATCAGTAATTTTGTGATAAATGTTTCTGTGGTACCACTAATGATAATAATAATATAATGCATATTGACACAGTGCAACCAGAACACTGCACACATCTGCTATGGCTTAGGTTTCATTAAACGAATTCTTGAGAAATTTACAATGTTTATATTACAGTTATAATATGGTGCTGGCAACATGACTTTTAGAACCTGCTTAGTTGTTATACAGAAATTTCTATGTCTGTCTGTCTGTCTGTCTGTCTGTCTAAACTAGAGATCCCAATGTGTTTATGTTGATCTGGTACTTCTGTGTATAGGTTCAAAATTGTTTTGAAATTATATAAATAGCCTTCACCGATTTCTCACATTTACATTTTTCTGATTAAAATTAGGGTATTATTGCGGTGTCATCACTGGGGAAATTTTCTAAAGAGAATATGCTGTAGTTGTTGCTATTAAATGTATCAATATGCAAATTATGTAAACAGTGCATACCATATTGTTGCTGGGAATAACCAGCAACACTGAGAAATAATTTCCACCAATCTATTTTCGTACTACAATGGGGCACATCTGCTGAAACAAGCTTGGCATGTAAGGCTTAATGACAATAATCTTTTTGCATTGTTCTGAGTAACTTGCAAACAAAAAATGATTATGGTTTCATTTTCTCTAATTGCATTTCCATAGTTACTCCAAATGTTGTTTAAAATGGACTCAAGCTACAAAGTATTGAGTTTTCATGAAGCTTTCTCAAACATTCTCAGTTGTAGTTTTAGAGAGAGGCGCTGGTGCCAAGGGGTGATTTTATTATTATGGAAGCTGGCAGATGGAGCTCTGTTAAGTTGTAGACAGAAATCTGAAAACAATGTTATGGTCCTTTCTCTCAGTAGAATGTTTGACTCTGAGCTAATAACAAGAACCGTGTGCTTGTGCAGAATGGAGCTCTACTGAAATACGGCAGTTACCAGGCTAAAGTAAAAAGCAGTCTGGGGAAAACTACGAGATTGTGTGCATTTTTAATGTAAATAACCCTATTTCCCACGCGCCATCTAATTCTTTCATTCTTTTAGGCTATAAACAGTACTGATGTGTCAAAATGGGTGCAAACCTATATACTTATACTGATGGTTAATGAGATGATCCAATTGCATATTACAAGGAACTTCAGGATCTGTAGTTGAAAGTTTCCATGAAAATGTCATAATTTATAGAAGTACACATTGTACTCAGACTGAGACACAAGTGCTACAGTTCATTACAGTTCAATTCATTAGGTTTTATGGAGGAGATTTTCAGGTCTATTACTTGCGTGAAATAACATTAGGCATGCATAGTTATGATTCTGTTTCACTCCCAAGGTCTGACATCTAGAGCTTTCCAGGATTAGTGAGCCAGATATCCAAAGCTTTAACAGCAGCTGACTGCTGTTGTGCTGCTAAAGGCATGCAGAGCTAAACCCTGCTGAGATATTGGTTGGCCACCAATATTTTTACAGCCTTTTTCCAAAGTCAGTCACTGAAGAGCTTTGAAAAGAACATAAAAATCACGTTGTGTAAATGTATGAACTTATTACATAACAGTGATTTTATAAACTTACTGTATCTTTACCTGAAATACCTTGGTATACCTTGCATGTGTCTTTAACTACTCACACTACAACTGGAAGTCAAAACACATTTATTACAATGAGCCTTTATAAGAACAGCATAGTTTAAATTTAGATGCGTTTTTTTCTTTGTTTTAAATAATTTCTTCCACTTCTGCTTGTAAGTCTGGATGATTAACTCTGAGTTGTAAGTATTCTTTCTGGAACATGAAATGTTTAGCCTCCAGTGTTTGTCTCCATTGAAAGGTGTGCTATACTTCAAATGGGATAATTGTGACAGAAATATTTCACTGAATGGTTCCAATTTATAATGTATGCCCATTTTTGCTTTGACTAGTAGTATTTGTAATACAGACATAGAACATGGCTGAATCCTGATTCCAAGTTTGGGGGTGCACACATATGCAGACATAGCAAAGATAAGGACGGGGTAAGTGCTCCTGTTACCTTTAGGGACATCAAACACCACATTTCTTCACTTTGGTGTAAGAAAACTAAGTAGTAAATGTAATTTAAAGGAGATGATACACAGGGCAACTTTTTGGGCAATGTTACTGGGCAATTGCCAACCAGGTGAGACAAGGGGCAGCTCCTCTGAATCTAGATGATTGTGAAAAGTTGCTACTACCAAGGTTTTTCAAATAAAAAAAAATGTTTCCCAATATCAATGGGAAAGTGCCAGAGCAACATTGGCCCGCAACATTGCTCAAAAAGTTGCCCGTGTATCGTCACCCTGAGAGCCAGGACAAGTATATGATTTCAAAGTGTAAGACAGGTCTGTCAACAGGGCTCAAGTTGTCATGGGATGCACATGGATGCCATCCTACTGGTGGCAAAAATGTCAAAAATCACCCCCTTTGAAAATATACCCCCTCACCATCCCACTAAATTGTCCAGTGCAGTTTCACTCACATAAAAGTAAATCTTCCGATTATATCAGGGTTCCCTGCTGACGGACTTCCGGACACGCATCCAAATTATGCAATACATCCCTCGCTCATCAAATTTTATCCCTGGCCCCCCACTTGACAAATTTTATCGTGATTGCCCTCCCCCTGCTGCCATCCCCTTAGATCCCCACCCTCTCCCTTGCAATATTTTAACTCACCCACTGGTCGGCAGTCTTTCATGCTGCTCCACTCTATGGATTGCAGGGACTCCTACCCTGGACAACCACATGGAGGCAAACAAAGCATCCCAGCTTTTATATGAAGGTGCAGAAGATGATAACAGTCCCAAGGGACGTTTGCACCTAGACAGGGACATAGATGTGGAAGTGTAATCTAAACACTATCCCGGGTTCGCAAATATCACAGTACTAGCAAAAATCATCAAAGAATATTATGTTTAAAGCTGCTTATCAGGGCACTCAATGAAACACTCATTACATAATTATAAACAGAAATGCAATAAAAAAGTAGCATTTTTTTAAGTTCTCAAAGAATTCACCAGTATTACAAGTTATCAGTAGTCTGTCAGTGTTATTGGGGATTACTACACATTCTGAATTCTACAAAATCCCTTTAAGTATTACTGGTAGCTCTGATATTGTGTTCATACAACTCTGAATCAAAAGGGCTGGGTGTAAATTGTTAGGGTAATCATTCTTTCACGTTAATTTCAATGAAGATTTTCATGAAGACAACATGTCTGCTTGCTTTTTATGACTTTAGCATATAAATACTTTGTTTCTGGCACATGTTTCTCTGCAGTCCTACAATGTTTCATACTCAATTTAAGATATCCTGTAATCAAAAATAAATTAGCTTTCGCTATCATTTCAGTCTTCTTTGCCAGTTATTGGGAATTAAACAGCAGACCTCTTCACATACAATATTTTATTAAAGCCCATGGCACCATTTCTCTATGTACTTGTGAGTGTGTAAATGACATTATTGATAAAACTCCAAGTCTCTTGTGTTCCACATAGTCCAGGCTAAAATCAATTATATGCATCTATATACTGACACGAAAGGAATTACACTTATTTTCTTTCCTTTTCTTTTGTATTGTTATTTTCTGGTTTGCTGAGCTCTTTATAAATGGAATGCCCTCTTTTTTGTATCTGTGATGTTTTGTGGAAAAATTCTTTTAATATTTAATATGCCGTCCTGGGCTATTCTCTGCCTTGTGCCACGTGGACTAATAAAACAACTATTATTCTATTTAATAAAATAGGGGGTGTTGTGAACCTGGCCTCAGCAGAACAGTCACAGGTCCTTGGCCTTGAAGCTGCCCCCTTGCTCTGACCTCCAAGCTTGCTCTCAGCTGTATGGAGAACAAAGCCAAGCAAAGAGAATTTCCCCACAGGGATGAATAAAGTATCACTATTCTATTCCATAGCCTCCAGACCCCTATGACCCCGCATAGGACAAATGAATAATGGAAAATGGGAAGACAAAATGTTTTATAGGGGCAATAAGCAATATTTTAAAAGCAATAATGTAGCATTTTTAAGTCAAAGTTTTAAAAGAATCTGAGTCTCAGAGATCTAATATCTCTTCTGATCCTTTAATGCTTATACTACTGAACAAAACACCTGCATTAAATGTCATGTTCATGGTGGGTCTTTTTGTCCTCAGTTTGTAGATGTCCCTCCATCTTCTATAACTACTAGTCCAAGTAAATTCAGATTTAGTTTATGGTTTCTTATAACCATGACATATCATATCACGAATCATTCAAAAGTAAAATGGATATACATTTATCTAGTATTTCTTACTGGTATGTCTTCTCACAACTATGTTATCCCTCCAACAGCTGTCCTGAATCTGGACAACGCTGTGGTAGACCTGGAAACTCTGCAAGCCCTCTATGAAAATGTGAGTCCTGAAATAGTATCTGCATTTTAGCACATTGCATATTTGAGATTTCATTTGATCTATATTTTATGTGTACAGTCTCCATTACATTACTTGATGTTGATTTTGAAAATATGGTACCCATCTTCAATACTACTAATCCAGTATAAAGTCATGCCGATTTTTAATTTGCATCTTTTCTAATGTGGAAATGGTATTCATTAAAAACTTGCGAAATTTCATTGCAGTCATGAAAGTGTCATTTTTATCATCATTATTTCAAGATATTTAGGACCAGAGTAACAGAAAAGAAATATAAATTAATCAGGTTTTTGTCACAGTCAGTGTTACGTCAGTGAACAAGAAAGACATGACGGTAATTACTAACAATCAGTGTGTAATGAAAGACTGATGTTTCATTTTTGAACAACAAGGTTTTCTCTCAGTGTGATTCTTGGTTTATTACTGAAACATGTCAAATATGATAATTAATGGGTTGATTTGTACAATAGAAAATATTTTGCTGCCCTGAATTAATAATACAAAAAGTTCAGACCTTGAAAGGCTGAAACTGTGAAAACTGGCAATATTTTTTCTAAATTTTTAAACTTTTCTAATTGTTTTCTATTATTATTATTATTATTATTACAGTTGGACTCATTCAAGAAAGCGTTGCTTCATATTCTTTGGGCTATTTGTGTGAACCCCTAGGTGACCAATTACCTCTCAACCAGACCATCGATTTTTGGAACTAATTTATTACCTGTTTGTGCTTCATCCGTCCAGCTATCCATCATTTTTCAAGCTAGGAGTCTATCCCAAGAAACACAAAATACAACAGAATGCTAATCCATTGTGCACATATATGCCAGTTTACAGACATATTCTGCAGCCCATTGAAGTATGGGAGGAAACTGGAATTCCCAGTAAACCCACAGAAATTATGAGTCAGGGGAGGAATGGAATCCTCAACCCTAAGGTCACGTCAGTACTTGATGAGTCACCCTTCCATCCCCATGGCCCTGTCCAAGATAAATGGTTGGAAAATGGATCAATGGATGGATATTATTGCAGGTTAAAAATAGTATGTCTATATATACATATAAATGAAATATATAATGTATATCATTTATATCATGCATTCATACTAACGATAACATATAGACTTTCATATAACAATAACATATTAATATATGTATGCTAATGTTATTGTTATATGAAAGTCTATATGTTAGTTTGACTCACAAACTCTGTTCTGTGTGTTTGTGTGTGTGTGTGTGTGTGATCCAGGTATACCTTACGTTGTGGGGACAAAATGCCCCCACAATTTGATTAAAAACCTTTTATTTTGACATTGTGGGGACCATTTTTTCAGTCCCCACAAGGGGAAATTCAATTTTATTAAAATATCTGACTGAAATTAAAAAAGTAAAAATATCAAAAGCCTTGTATTTTGTTTGGTTACTTATGGTTAACGGCTGTCATTGATAGGATTAAGATTTTGTCCACAGAAATGAATGGACGGTCCCCACAAAGGTATGAGTACAGGTGTGTGTGTGTGTATGTGTTTGTTGTGCATCTAAATTCTCCATGTTTTTTTTTCTGCAGTGCAGAAATATGTACTAAATTGGTAGCTCTAAATTGCCCTTCTTGTGTTTGCCCTTTAATGGGCTGGTATCCTTTCCATGTTCCTCTGTAACATTGCCCTGCGTTTCCTGTACTCGATAAGCTACTGAAACATGGATACCATCCATACATTTATTTCCTCTACATACTATTCAGGGTCGTGGGGGGTCCAGAGCCTGGAAGCTGTGGGCAAAAGGCAGGGAATAACCCAAGATGGGGCACCAAGCCGTCACAGGGCACAGGCACATGCACAGACAATTTGGGAATATCAGTTCACGTTTGCATGTTTTTGAACTGTGGAGGGAAACTGGAGAACCCAGAGGAAACCCCATGACAACGCAAGGAAAACATGCAAAATCCACACACATGGAGGAAAGGCAGAGACAAGGACCCTGGTCCCAAAAGGCAGCAACTGTGCCTCTGTAATGTGGACACTGTTACTTTGAATAAATTAATGTTATATTATCACCACACAGTGTGACTGGTTTTGCTCACTAATTCCTCCAAGAGGAAAACCTTGCTTGAAAAAGGTTAAAATATATTTTAAAAAGTCAAAAATTTGTGAATCCCACTTGAGACAAAAAGCTTGTTTCATTTATACGCATATCTGTCTTCATGCAAGTTTTTCTTGTATGCATTTTCCCTTTCATTGCACTTTTTCCATTTAAGGATCCATTCTCTATTTTGGTAAAAGTCCTTTGAGCATTATTCTCAGGCCTGACATTCTCTGTAATTTAAGGGATCCTAAAACCACATTTTCACTTGTATTGTAACACATTACATGGAGGAAATGTTTAAGGCAGTGTGGTTATGTCCTCAGCTTTTTGGTATTGGCTTTCCTTAAGGCAAAGTTACAGAAGTGTTTTGTACTGGCTTATTGTGCAAACAAAATTTAGATTCTATTCTTGAAAATAGGGCTGTTTCTGATTTCAACAAGAACCCCCTTATACTTCAACAGTTTTATGTAAGAACATAAGAACATAAGAACTATACAAACGAGAGGAGGCCATTCGGCCCATCGAGCTCGCTTGGGGAGAACTTAACTAATAGCTCAGAGTTGTTAAAATCTTATCTAGCCCTGATTTAAAGGAACCCAAGGATTCAGCTTGCACTACGTTATCAGGAAGACTATTCCATACTCTGACTACACGCTGTGTAAAGAAGTGCTTCCTTAAATCCAGTTTGAAATGTTCTCCCGCTAATTTCCACCTATGGCCACGAGTTCTTGTATTTGAACTAATGCTGAAGTAACTATTCGGTTGAACAGCATCCAAACCTGTTAGAATCTTATAGACCTGGATCATGTCCCCCCTCAGTCTCCTTTGCTTGAGGCTGAACAGATTTAGCTCAAATAACCTTTCCTCGTATGACATTCCTCTAAGACCAGGAATCATTCTTGTGGCCCTACGCTGCACCTTTTCTAAGGCCGCTATGTCCTTTTTAAGATATGGTGACCAAACCTGTACACAATATTCTAGGTGAGGTCTCACCAAGGAATTGTATAATCTTAGCATTACCTCCCTTGACTTAAACTCCACACACCTGGAGATGTACCCCAACATCCTATTGGCCTTTTTTATTGCTTCCCCACACTGGCGAGAATGAGACATGGAAGCATCAACATACACACCAAGGTCTTTCTCATAATCAGCTACCTTTATTTCAGTAGGTCCCATAAAATACCTGTACTTTATATTTCTGCTCCCTACATGGAGTACCTTACATTTGTCTATGTTAAATTTCATCTGCCAGGTGTCAGCCCAGTCACTAATTAAATTAAGATCCCGCTGTAGCTGCTGAGCCGCTAGTTCAGTATCTGCTACACCACCCACCTTGGTGTCATCTGCAAATTTCACCAGTTTACTGTATATATTGGTGTCTATATCATTTATGTAAATTAGGAACAAAAGTGGTCCTAAAATTGAACCCTGCGGTACCCCACTATGAACGCAGGCCCACTGTGACATCGAGCCTCTTATAACTACTCGCTGCTTCCTATCCGTTAACCAGTTATCAATCCAAGTCGCTACAGTTCCTAAAATACCTGTCGCTTTGAGTTTAAGTGAGAGCCTCTTGTGGGGAACAACATCAAAAGCCTTTTGGAAATCTAAATAGATGACATCATAGGCCTTCTTATCATCAACTTCCTGAGTAGCTTCCTCAAAAAACTCCAACAGATTTGTTAAACAGGATCTACCTCTCCTAAATCCATGCTGGCTATCCCTCAAAATGTTATTTGAGTCCAGGTAATCTACCATTTTCTCTTTGATTATAGCCTCCATAACTTTACCAGTTATACAAGTTAGACTGATTGGCCTATAGTTTGACAAATTACTTCTATCCCCTTTTTTGAAAATGGGCGTTATGTTGGCATGCTTCCAATCAGAAGGTACCACACCTTCAGATAAGGATTTTTGAAACAGTAATGTTAAGGGTCGGCAAATAATATCCCTCATCTCTTTTAACACTATAGGTAAGATGCCATCAGGGCCCTGTGATTTATTTATTTTGAGCTTAGCTAGGCTTTGCAAAACATCAGCTTCAGTTATATATATATTAGTTATAGACGATGTTGAATTAGTAATAAGAACTGGTAAGTTACTAGTGTCCTCGACAGTGAATACCCGTGCAAAACTATCATTGAACTCATTTACTATGTCAATGTCGTTTTCAATTATAAGACCCTTACTATCCTGCAGATTAGTAATTTCAGCTTTTAGAGCTCTTTTAGAGTTAAAATACTGGAAGAAACTTTTAACGTCATCCTTAGCCTCCAATGCGATCTTCCTTTCGACATTCCTTTTAGCTCGTCTAATGTCATTTTTTAATTCAGCCTGTAGATTTAGATACTCTTGCTTTATTATGTCATCATCAGTTATTTTCCATCTCTGGAACAAAGCCCTTTTCCTCCTTACTTTATACTTTATGTCCCTATTAAACCACCTAGGTTGCAATTTCCTAGATTTATTTTTGCTAGAAACAGGTATGAAGTCCTCTTGTACTTGCAATAACGTGCTTTTAAAAAATTCCCATGCCTCTTCAACAGTTTTGTTATTTAACTCCATCCAGTTCACGGTTTCTAGTTTTAATCTCATACAATTGAAGTTAGCCTTCCTAACATTATATATTTTTGATTTGGACTTTGCTCTTCGGGCACTAAACTTAACCTCAAATTTAACCATGTTATGATCGCTACTGTCAAGTGGTTCTGAAACATCTAATTTACCAATCCTGTCCTGGTTATTAGACAAAACAAGATCAAGAATGGCATCTCCCCTGGTAGGGGTGTTAACAAACTGAGTAAAAAAACAATCCTGTACTAATTCCACCATCTCAAGTTCATTTTCAGAAGAGCCAGCAACAATGTCCCACTGTATCCCCGGTAGATTAAAATCACCCATAACTACCACATCATTTTTATTGCTCATAATCCTAATATCACTGTATAACAATCTGCTTTCCTCAGCAGCTACATTGGGTGCTCTGTAACAAACACCGACAATTAGGCTATTTGAGTTTGTAGCATCTAATTTTACCCATATAGCTTCCGTACTTTTACTTATATCAGTAAGCTCCCTTGCCTGCAAGATTTCCTTTACATATACTGCAACACCACCTCCCTTCTTACCTATACGGTCTTTACGGAACAATGTGTAACCATCCATATTATATTCTTGTCCATCCTTATCACTCAACCACGTTTCAGTTATTGCTATAATATCATAAGAGTCCGATGAGATAAGAGCCTCTAAATCATGAATTTTATTCCTAATACTCCTGGCGTTTAAATACAGACAACAAAGGGTAGGCTTATTACAGTGCCTACTTATAATATGATTTATTTGGGCTTTCCGTTTCCCCCCCTGTAGATGTTGACCCACAAGATTATTTGTCTCACTCATTTTATTCTGATTGACATTTCAGAAAGCCCAAAAGGAAGAAATAGATACAATTGAAAAACACATTATATCAACAAATGGAGTGGAAAATGCGAAGCCTCTCGACAAACCTGAACAGTAAGAATGTCCTATTTGTTTTTATTTTTCCTCAGTAAAATATGGGAAGTGAATGTAACAAGGTGTTAAACTACCCATTGATCTTCTATAACTGCTTACCCAGTAGAGTACAGCTGCAGCACGCCTATACTATATCATGAGAAACACAAGGCCCAATCCAGGGGATGATTCATACAGTACACTATGGGCAATTTGGAGGAACCATTTCAGCAGCAAATTCTTGGACTATGGGGGTGTGAGGCCATAATGCCACCCTACAAATGTATAATACTAAAAACAGAATTTGAAATAACATATTGATACAACTACAGTTTGAACTAAACAAAAAAATTATTAGCTCCAAAGTCTGTAGCTAAATCCGGAAGAAACACACAATGCATATATCATTAATGACAAAGAAACTTGGCATAAGTTTGTTTTAAACTTATGTAATGCTAATAAAATTGTACATAACTTGTATATCTAAAGGGGCCCTGATTACTTCCACAGGCAATATAGGGCACACACACTCATACATTATAGGCAATTCAGGGATGTCAGTAGCCTTACTGTGTGCCCCTATACACATATAATGGAGGAGGGATTCAAACCCCCAGCCCTGGAGGTATGGGGCAACCACCAACTCACCCTCCCACAAAATATCATTGTAAACCTGCAATAAACATCTCTCATAAAAAGGATGGCTAGTTTTTGTACAGACATTGTTGTGCTACAAACAGTGATGGGGATTAGCTAACTACAATTAGTGACGCTACGAACTTTACTTTTTTTTTTCGGTAGCTCATTAGTAATGCAGCTACTTGTAAAATTCTGTAGCTTTTCCAGTAACTTTTTTTGTTTGTTTTTTACAAATAGTGATAACATGGCAAAATTCTGCATCATTAAAAAATACTACAGGTCGTCGTTGAATTACGACTGATGCAATTTATAACTGATCGACCATTTAAATTTTGAAAGCTAGAGTTCCTCCATACATTTAAACTGGTTTCTCCCAGCATATTCAATCTTAAGTGGGAGTTTTAAACTGGAGGAGCAGCACGAATCTTTGTGATTCATGAATCGTGGCACAAAAGGCGATACATAACTGAATCGATTTTTGTCCTCCATCTCCAGTATTTTCTGCTACTAGGTGTTTCTGATTGGTGTTTTTTGGATGATTACTCTGGAGATTGATGTTAAAGGGTTGACAATACTTCACAGTAAACAATATTTTAGACACTTTCATTAAAATATATTTCAGTACTTTGGTTCTTGGACAGATTATCAAAGTCCATGTTTTTTGCTGTATCCCTTCTAATTTTCACACAGCAATTGTGAAGTACTCTTGGTTTACACCAAACAAAGAAACTTTTTTTTAAACCATAATGTCATTTGACATTACAGAACAGTCTTGGCTATTTATGAATTTGCTTTGTAGAAAAACATTAACATAATTTTAAACTGAAGTTAGACAAAATACATAAAAATGCATATGTAATATTTGGTCAACTTTTATGGAAACAAATGTTTTAAAAGTCCAGCAAACAGGATGCAATAATCGCCATGCTTTGCCTGGTAAAATAAAGGTTAATGAATAAATGAATAATGATGTTCAAATGCTTCTTTTCCATTTTTTTAGATTCCTGTTCCAGCTTTCACAAATTCCCAACTTCTCTGAAAGGGTATTTTGCATCCTCCTTCAATCAACTTTTTCAGAATGTATATCCTCTGTCCTCCGGAAGCTTGAAGTACTACAAAGAGCTTGTATAGTAAGTTTACAATATGGAAATGTGAATAATGACCTCATAGATATCACCAATTGAACAGATGTCATGGTAGGGAGGGGTACGGAGATTTGGAGGAAGACCTTTTTGTGCAGTCATAATTGTTATTTATGATATGCAGATGTATGTGCAGAACTTACTGTCCTTTTAAACTGACCATTCCATAGACTCTCAAGAGCAGCGTGGGTATACGCCAAATTTTAGGCTTGGTGTTGGCTTTCGGCAACTTCATGAATGGTGGGAATAGGACAAGAGGACAAGCAGATGGCTTTGCCCTGGACATTCTTCCAAAGCTGAAAGATGTGAAGAGTAGTGTAAGTGTGTGAGTTCATTTCCCCAATGAAAGTATCAGTGCTGTTGGAAAGTAGTGCTCCTAAGTAATGCTGTGTTCCATTTACCTCGGAGGTCAGAAGTCAGAGCTGGGAATGACATCATACCTGAGTTAACTACATTCCAGTATAAGAAGTCGGAAAGCCATTTAACAGCACCAGGAACCTGTTTCTAAATCAGGATCCCTTGCTTAGCCAGATAACTTTGTAAGGTATTTAAGATTTAAGGTACCTCAGTTTAAATGGCCTTAATCTTTGCTCACTTACATTGAGCCCAGACTACCTTAAATCCGACAAGTTATCTGGCTAATAAGAAATCCTGCTTTCTGAAACAGACCCCAGTTCTAGCCAGGTTAACTGTTAGCCATTGTTAGCAATACTAGTTCACGACAATGCATTACTCTGTATTTGGTGCATAAAAACACCGTAGCAACATGTCTACAGATAGCGGTTGGACAGTACTATGTGTATGACTGATTTAATGAGACACAAATAGTATGTAAGTGCTAATAAACAGTATAAAACTACAGATTTCACTTTTGTTGATAAAGAGCGCAGCCATCTTGAATTTTGAGGTTCCACCGACTTTCCGAGACAGAATATCAAATTAGGAGGCGTTCCAGTTGAAATTTCCGACTAGGAACTCGGAAATTACAGATTCCGAGTTCAAATGGAATGCAGCATAATATCAAATTCATGGACATCCATATTATGGCTCAGCAATTTGCTTGGAGTTTATGGAACCAAACATGACTTTATTTCTAACACTGGATTACTTTTCATAATTCTCACAATACTAACAAAGAAGTGAACTGATGATGACACTGGTCATTCACAATAGGTTCCACATTGCACTGATTCTGATAAGGGAGACATGAATGTATGTAAGACGTTAACGGTAATGAACATACGATGAGTGCCTATTGTTTTCCATAACATGCTGCCAATCTAACTGGACATGCTGATACAATACTGTCGTAATTCGCCTCTCCGAATCAGTAATAAGCTTCATTTATTTCAAAAGATAAAAAAATCACATTTCATTATTAATTCATTAGATAAATATACACCATCTGTATACGATGAATGTAGTTATAAATATATGTAAATCAGATACATACTAACAGCTTGTTTTACTTTTCTCTTTCAGGACAACTCACAGAGTCTTCTGTGTTACATTGTTGCCTATTATTTGAGACATTTTGATGAGGTGTGTCTTATTCTTTTTTTCCTGGCAAGAGAGAACACAAATATATCTTTTCACTTATTACATTTATTTCACTATGTACCCATTTGGAAATGTTACTGGTGTTTTATGTTTGTTAAGGCCTGTAGTCAGTTTTGTCTTTGGCTTCAGATCCAAAGGCTGCCTCTTGTAAACAAGTTGATAATCCAGATAATATGATGTCAGAGGAGTCTGCTGCCAAAATCAACCAAAGTGAAAAAGTCTTCAGCAGAAGACTCACCTTCACAACTTGTTATATTATGGAAAGCTAATTTCTATGGTTATTTTAGTATATCCATTTTAGTATCCATACAATAAGATTTATATATTCTTTTATAAAAATGTTTTTCCCAAGGAGTATTGCAATAAAGGTCATTTCTTGGAAAATATTGTATTTCTAGATTTGACAGTGAAAGTATTAATCATCAGGTCATCAAAATAAGTCGTTGCCAGAGAGTATTTGCCAGAAAATAACATTGCGTCCCAGTCCTCAAATTTCATATTTCTAACCCTTCCGTAAGTTATTTGGAGGAATTTAATTCAATTTACTGTCAAGAGGTATTTGACTCTGTTAGTACATCTAATCTTTGTGGATATTATTTTGGTAACTATGCCCTCTTGTGTATTGTACCCTTGGATTTCAGGACATAGGACAGGAGTCCTCCCTTCACCCTCTCCCAGAACCGCAGGACCTTTTCTATGTCTCACAGATGAAGTTTGAAGACTTACAAACGGATCTGCGAAAGTTAAGGAAAGATCTCAATGGTGACTAAATCTACTAAATCTTTTACCAAGTCTGGGTTTTGAGAGACATTCTCTTGCCTTTTAAGAGATGCTCAGTTGTTATAGGATATGTTACATCTGGAGGCCTATGTTGCCATGGTGATCATGTTCATAGGTTTATCAGTTACCGTCACTCTAAGAAGGTTAAGTACTTTTCCTCAGATGAAAATCAGGCAGATCTATTGCTTTGTCAAACTACGATTGACAAATAAGAAAGGAGGAATACTTTACATTTCTGTTTTTGTTTAGTTAACTCCATCTGCTAAATGTTACATATTCTGTAATAGTGTTCTCGAAGAAGGGAAAGACCCCAGGATAGGAGAAATGAGTTTGAAAAACAGTAACAATACCACCATAAAATGACAATCCACACGTAATATGCGCACAGTTGTAAGCCAATGAAAAGCAAACATTTAAAATGTACAAAGATGTTCTTTTTCAGATTACAATCAAGTCAAAAATATTTGTATGAGTGAATACCTTTAAAATGAATTATAACACTTGTCCAATTACTTGTGTAATTACTGTAGTCTATAATACGCACACTATGTGCCTACAATAGGTTAAAATTTTGGCTAAAGTAAAGCAGTGAATATGCCAGTGACTGAATAATCTGTTTTAACTTTTGAAACATGTCTCTATATCTGTCCATATTGTGCATAAATTGCATTTCACCTTGCATTATTCAGCTACATCAGTGACGTATCATATTTCCAGTGCAGAGTTACAAAAAGACATCATTTTTTTATGTGCGTGTGTGTGTGTGCATATATATATATGTGTGTGTGTGTGTGTGTGTGTGTGTATATAGTACTACACAAAGAAAATTTTAATATATGTAGTACTAAAGTTATTTATCTTGGCAGTAAGTGTAATTTGCTCATAAAAAACACAATTCAACATAAGTGATACAATAAAAAATAGCAATGATAATTTCCCAACATGCTGCTGATATCCTGTTGGACGGCTAGACGAGCAGCACTTTGCCCTCCAAGCCGCTCCTCAGGGGCACCCCAGCCATTCCTTGTATTTGTTCAATTTCACCGCCAACTTACTTAATTTTTTTTATTCTACTTTATGAGGTACTGAACAGGCAAAGAGGGTGTGCTTGTTTGAAATAATGACTGCAAATATTGGGGTTTTGAAATGTAAAGCTTATACATTTTGACTGACACGAAATCGTAGATTTACACTAATATAACTTAAACATAAGGCTAAGGCCTAAGGCTACATATATTGTGGAGGGCAAGTAGGCTCAGGAGATGGGGTCACTGGTTAAAAACCCAGATGGAGGTTAAGGTCAGCCAAGCCGGGATATATAGATTATCCCAGTCAGGGCTGCAGGGATATGTTTATAGTTAACAAAACCAAATCTGATTCACAATAGCAGTTTTGCTTTTTGATCTATTTTGCACCCTGCCATAAAAGGGATAGCCTTTCCAAGTTGCATATTTTACGCTGTTTGCCCTTGCTCGAAATATAATTTTCCCCTTCCCTTTTAAAGCGTATCTAACATTTCAATTTAAAATGGGATGGTGTGGACCACCAGTCAAATTTAGATTTCTTTTTTTTATGGATTATACCACACCGAAGAAACAAGATAACATAATTTTTAATCTGGAGGATAACCTTACAGTGAAAATAAAAAGTATACGCACCCCTGTTATGATTAACACCCCTGCATATGTGATTAAAAATATGAGATCATGATAAATCATTTCAAAACTTTTCCTACTTTTAATGGGACCAATAACCTGTACAATTCAATTGAAAAACAAACAAATTTGTAAATATATAAAAAAAAATGTACAATAAGCTGGTTGCATAAATGTGCACACCCGTAAACTAATACTGTACTTTGTTGAAGCACCTTTTGATTTAATTACAGCATTCTGACTTCTTGGGTAAGAGTATAACAATATGCCACATCACGACTTGGCAGTATTTGTCCACTCTTCCTTGCACTGTTTTTTGCCTTGCACCCATAGCTTCTGGGACCACGCAACCCTGCACAGAACAAGCAGGCATAGAAGATGGATGGATGGATGGATGTATTTTTTTAATCTTTCCAAATGGCTTCACTGTTGCACTAAAAATAGAATATACTGTAGTAATCCACGTCACACAAAGCAGTTCAGGAATAATAGCTAGATTAATTTATTTTACTTTAGTTATGTATCTACCAATCACATCAGCCTGTCCACACTATGCAAAATGACGGCCAATCATAGTAATCCGCTGCACTCTCAACCATACAGGAAGTTACACTGGGTCAAGAAACATTAATTATTTGAAGTAAATTTGATGGGTGCCCTTGCCATATCCTGTTTCACTTTACAAAGAACTGCAGGTACTGTTTGAAGTCAGAATTTGATACAGTTCCAAGGGACTATGCACGAGGAGGGCATCCCCTTGTCATAACAAGCTGTCTCTCATTCAGTATTGCATTATTGTATTGAGGCTCCTAAACAGTTTGGTTAGTGAGTGTTTCTTCTTTTCATGCTTTCTGGAGGCTGCTTGTTTGTGTTGTTAATGGAAGAGCTGGCCTTAGAAAGTGCTCACAGGGATGGGTGTCTGCAAGACATACTGTATTACTCTTTGGAAAACCTCAAAATGTGATACTACTTTGGATTCTTCTTGAAAAAAACAGTAGAACCTTTTTCATTTTCATGTACGTATGTACTTGCAAAAAGGAACACTGCGACTTATAAACTATGCTGGGGGGCCAGTGAATAGTCCACACATCCATTCTGTGACCGCTTGTCCTGTTCAGGGTTGCGGGGGGTCCGGAGCCTATCGCAGAGGCTACAGACGCAAGGCAGGGAATTACCCAGGACGGGGTTTGTAGTGAATTGTTATGCTGTTCAGTGACCCAGATTGGAAAAATGTAACCCTCTTCATTTTTACTGCTGGTAGAAGGGTTAAATCAGCTCTAAAGTCTCAGTTCACAGCCCCAAAACACACGTGAAAACATCATTCCCCTATCTTGAAACTCCAACATTATCCCTAGTGTGAACCCGTCCTGTTACACCAGAACATTGAATAGGATCAGTAACAAAATCAGAAAACCACTGAATGTAATGATGGTGAAGTTATTTATATTTATTAGGCAGCAAACAACTGAAGGAATGTTGGGCTAAGAGACCAGCACTCTTGGAGCAGTTAATAGGTTTATACTACCAGCTACGAGATTCAGACCCAAAACCTTCCAGCCACCGGCACAGACCCCAACCCCCTGAGCTACACCGATATAAGATTTTTAGTTTCCGTGTCCATTTAAACTGCTCAGATATTTGGATACCCAGCTATAAACCTAAAGTGTCATTTTGTACACACACTACTACTATGTTACCCAGTCATACAATCAAAACATTCATTTGTGTGACTCAAGGGTAATCGTCTTGGTTATTGATGAGTCACTGTTTATGCAATTTAGTCAGATGTGGAGAATAGATGAGTGGGTTATATTCATCAAATTTATGCTCTTCGTTAATATGTTTTTGGCTGTAAATGAAAGCAAACCTCCGTCTTCACTACAGCCTGTACATCAGAGGTGGAGAAGGTTTGTCGTCAATCCTCCGTGGACCATCTGCAGCCTTTCAAGGAGAAAATGGAAAATTTCCTCAGTCAAGGTGAGCAACCTTAAACATGAGAGTCACCAATCATCTGAAGAACCCGCTGGGTAGTAAACAGCCAGGACACTATGTAACAATACAAACCTCCTGGAATGGCAATAAGCTTTGTTCATTGTAGAGTATGTAACTGTTACTATTATCTGTCAAGTCCTTAAACAATCACAACTATTGTTATTTAAGAAATATTCACTTAGGGCCCTATTTTAACAATCAGAAGTGCGAGGTGCAATTTAGGATGTGTCCAAATCCACTTTTGCTAGTTTAATAGCAGGAAAACGGTTGATGCGTCAGGTGCATGATTCAGAAAGGTCATACCTGGGAGGGTCACCACTGGTATGACTCTACAAAGGGAGAGTCCTGTGTCTAAGAGGGAGGACTAAGGGTCAAAAAGGAGGGGGGGGGGGTAACTGCAACATGGCAGGAGAAGATGAAGGAGAATCTGGACAGAGGGTCAAAAGGGAGCACAGCAGTCCAGACAGAGGGCTGGAAAACTGCCCAAACCGGTACAGAGTCCAATACAGGAGCTCTTTTTACTTTACTTGTGTGTGTGTGTGTGTATATATATATAAACACTACTAAAAGCTAAAAATGTATGCCAATAATTCTCCAAAAACATACATAATGTACATGATGTACTGTTCTACCTCATTTGTACATCTTGTTTTTATCGGTTTTTAGGAATTTGTAGTTCAATTTTAATATCTTCCAAGATATTAAATTATATTAAGTATACACAAGCGGCGAATGCTTAAAATGTCCCGCAATTTTTCTCTACCTGGCAAAAGCATTACTTACACTTAACTGCGATAGCAGCCCTCATTCATCACAAGCTGTCCGGGAAACAGCCCAAGCCAGCGACTCCGAAATCATCCGTTGCTTTTTAAATATCACTCGCATTGTCTCGCACTTTTGCTTTGTTTAGTGAGATTTTTCCACTAAACGCTACTTCCACCTCTCAAAACTTTGTTTCTACAAAGACTGCAAATCGCCGTGCTACTAGTTGCTGTTAAAAGCTTAAAATTCTTCCAGATCGTCGCCCTCTTATCTGATTTTTACGCTTCCCCTACTGCGAACGGTATGCGCTTGACGTCACAGCAGGCAGAAGTCACTGCGCTCACACCCACTGAGTGGCAAAGAAACAGAGCGGCAGCGTTAACGCTCAGCTTGATCGCGGTAAAAAAAAAACGCATCTAAAATGGGAAACAGCTGTCGTGCGACGGATTGTACAAATCGATTCAACGAGAAATAGGAACTGTATACATACTCATATATATATATATATATATATATATATCAGTATGTATGTAAATGTGTGCATATGTATTATTTGATAGTACCTGATATAGTACCTGCATGGTTAACCCTTGCACGGAATCTTGAATCTTATAATTGTAATTCGCTATGACATTTGTGCCTCCTTGCTGTATCTGTGATCATGTTGGAGCTATGCACTATACATGTAAATGCGGACCCTCTATCTTGGGTCATGTTCAATTTGTCAGGCAGTAATAACCCAGAACCGTACTTTCCTTATCCGCAGTAGACATCCCAGAAACCACTGCTGGCAGTGACCCATTTCTGACGGGTATGGATAGATCCATGTTTCGGGCTCTTTCATGCCACAACTGTAAAAATTAAATTAACATTTCATGATAATAGATAATTGAATGTAGCTGTTTATCCTGCAAGCCTCAAAAGAAAAGTTGGGACGTTAATTATAAATGGAATGAGCAAAAATGATAAATATTTAATAAACCGATATACCATTCGGCCTATTTGTTTGTAGGCTTTTTTTTTTTTTTGCATTCTCTGACATATTCAACAAGTTGACTTAAAAGGAACTTCTGTGTTTGACTCACTCGTCATACAATAGTTAATCCAAAGTGCTTTATGTTCAAATAGCAGCATAATATGTAGCACATGTACCTCAGCTATGGTAAAGCACTAGTTTAAAGGATGTCTTGACAAGACATCTTTGACAACAGCAGTGAGTTCTAGGCTATGCTTTGATCCATGTGATAGGGCATTCTCTGCAGATGGCTTTCCTTGTGTAATGGGACATGTCACTCTTGAGGGCTAAAGTCGGTACAGTATATGCCTTTCTGAACTAAAAATAATGTGATGTTTTTGTTTGTCTGATTTGTAAGCCTGGAGAGAAATTCTGTCCTACAGTGTCAACTGTTGTTGCTTATAGCTTGACCATCAAATCAACCACAGAATGCTGGACTCAGAGAAGAAGCAGTGTTGTGTCTTAGTCAATTACCCCCGCTCTTCTTCACAGCCGGTGATGGAATTCACAAACTGTTTGTAGATCTCAAAGATAATGGTTTTTGTTACAATTTATGATCTTTTTTAGGACCTCAAGCTTACCAGTCTCTCTCTCTCTCTCTCTCTCTCTCTCTCTCTCTCTCTCTCTCTGTGTTTTATAACATTCATTGACCTCAGTATTATTAATACATTGTTGCTTCTGTAGTTGTTTGGATTTACTGTATGCTACCAAAAGTGATGCGCATTAAAATATTCATTTATGCCCAAATCAAAATTCATTATATCAGCCACTGATTTTTATTTCTCATGAGCTGAATGATCAAGAAGCAATAGGCACCACATGTAAAAAGATCAATGGAAAGAGTTAGTGCTGGAAACGCTGGATAAAAGTGCCCGTCGTATTGGACATGTCAGGGCACTCAGACGAGGCTCTGGCTTCAATTACACACGATATGCCCCAAGAGGAAGGCTGAATATCAGAGCCAGGAGGTCTCCGCATATGTGGTCAGTGATCTGGGACTATTGGTTTGGCTTATTATGACTGGGAATCAGGCAACTTGCTGTCCACTGCATAAAAACTCAGGGGACTCATCTATAGAAGTTTTACCTTTGTATCAGTAGTCTATTACCTACATTTTAGGAATAATTATAAAAGCTGAGGAAGGTGTAATCATCACGCACTGCCTGAATCAGCGTTTCAGAAGTTAGAAGGTTTAACACAGTAGTAAATGGTAGCGTGGGAATTACTTGGAGCATGCTTGAATTTGGTTAGTAGTCTGCTAGAAGGATGACATACTTCTTTTGATGCAAGCTGTCAATCCTCCATCTGGACATCATAAACAGGGAAGTAGATTAATATGAGGTGGAGTAGGCATTCTATGAGGTGCCGTACGCTGGACATGAAGTTCTGTGGCTCTTAAAAGCAGGAGCCACACATTTTTATTTGTTTGTTGTCCTTTTTCACGTGCGTCAGCATTGTCTAATAATTTCTTCCCCCAATTTTCATCAGATACATGACCAAAACGTTACCAGGAATGGAAGTACTTTGAGCTTCGTCTCGTGCAAAAAAAACCTGCTGAGAAAAAAAACCACAATTGACACAGACAAAAAAAAAACATTTGCCCAGTAAAAATGACCTGAAATTAGTGCTAGTTTGGTACTTGCGATGGCGCGAAGGTGACAGAATAGTAGCACAGTATCGTGGTCTTGGTTTCCACCTCTGGTCTTTGTGTGGTATTTCGTTTCTCTTCCTTTTTCTGTAATAAATGAATGTGGTTTGGAATATACTGTTGTGTATTTCTCCCACATTGTTTGACTTTCTGCTGGGTTACTGTGATTTCTTCCCATGGCTTACAGGCATGTAGCCAGGCCAATTAGTGTCGCTAAAATAACTATACTGTCTATCTTTATGTGTCCTGTGATGGATCCCATCCAGTATTTACCCCAGCCTTGCAGGATTCTGCAATGAAGCTCGCATTGTTTGGTTATTATGTTGCAGGCACTTGTATATTTTGTCGTTTTTAATCTTTTTTTTTTCTTTTGAGCATCAAACATACATTAAAAGGGGTTTCCTTTATAGATTAAACAAGCCGTTTTTTTTTTTAAATTATTGCAAAGATGAACCCTACACGTCACTCCTAGCTTTCCATAATGCACCTTTGTGCTTTCTCTGTTATTGCCCATTGTGCTTTCTCTGTTATTGCCCATTGTGCAGTCTCTGTTATTGCCCATTGTGCTGTTGCACCACATGAAGGGACATCTTTTCTGCGCTGAAAGCTATTTAAAAAAAAGTTTGTATCTTTGGAAAATCTATAAATATTCTTTTCTTTCCAAATTGTCTGCTGCCATTTCAAATGATATTTCTCAGAAATTTCTTTGACATAACTGCTAGTAGTGATGGTAGATATAGATGAAAATTAAATGCTTTGATTTAATATTACACATTTCTTGTTTTGCATTTCGCTGTGATGCGTCTGTCAAATTAGTTAAACATTTGAAGCTACATTTTGTTTTTTTCGTTTGTTTGTTGCAGCAAAAGTTGAGCTGGAGTCTCAGGAAATGAAGCTGAATGAAACTCAGAAAATGTAAGACATTTTCTATTTGATTTATTAGCAAGTACAGCTAGTAATGTTTACTTCACTTGGGAATCAAACCATTTAAAGTCTTTTTATAAGGACAATGTTGTTAAATTTCCCTCTTATGATTTCCAGTAAAGTTTCACAGCCTCGAACTATCATATATATTGTCTTGAAATCATAAATTTAGAGCTTATGAATAAAAATTAATTACAGTAACATTACACATATGAATGCTTTAAAACATTTAATACTTATAGACATTAATGATACACTTGTGCAATTTTATTAATGACATTTTTATATATATTTTCAGCTTCTTCGAGTTAACCGTTTTCTTCTCTGTCAAACCTAAGACGGGAGAGAAAGAGGTTTCACCCAACACGTTTTTCTCAATATGGCATGAATTTTCTACAGATTTCAAAGACTTGTGGAAAAAAGAGAACAAGGTCATTTTACAAGAAAGGTAAAGACATCTTTTTAAAAAGTCCTTGCATGAAACTAGCTCAGATTGATGCCTGTCAAGGGATCTGAAAATTGATAATGGTTATGCTATCAGAGCCTGTCAGGATGCATTTGTAATATGTTCATTTATTTTTAATGCAATTTAATTATCACAACACCACTTGATATGCTGTTTATTCAGAGAATATTAGATTAGACAGTTACATTTCAAATGGTTTCCCAAATTTTGAGACATATAATAAGATTTGAGCAAAAAATTTGTGAAGGTGATTAATTGTCATTGGTGACACAGCACAACACGCAGTGCACAACAACAAAATGTGTCCTCTGCATTTAACCCATGCGTGACATATTGACACCACAAAATAATTATTCTGACATAGTAAGGGGACGTTTTTTGTTTATTTTGTTCATTTTTATTCAGCATTATGAGAATGAATCAATTTGCCAAAATTCTGCTTGTAGCTGCATTGTGTTGCACTAGTCAGAATACTGGTTTAAAGTATCCTCGTATTCTCCAGCATTTGTTTGCGATAAAGCAACTTCTTAAGAGAATAGTATGACTGATCTGCTCACTGTTGAAATATCGTCTCCTTCCTGGCAAGATATCTGTAAACTATCTGTGGAAAAAAAAAATCACTGAGGTCAGAGTTGTTAAACTAAGTGGATTGCCTTCAGTGAATAAGACAGAAGCTCTTTGTTTTGACAGCTAAATGTGGAAGATGTAGCATTCCTGAAAGTCTATTTCAGCTCCTTGGACATTCAGCGCAGCGATGAAGGTATTAGGTTTAACACAGCGGTGCACTTATCTCTTGTACTGCTCCCAAAGAGAATACCATCATAGAGACCAAACAGGATGCTCAGGTCATAGGCCATGGTTCCGCTACTCATGTATTTCATATGTGCAAAAAAATCCATCCATCAATCCATCCATCTATCCATGTTCAACTGGGGAGAGTCACAGTGAAATTAAAATATGATCGCGTATATATAGGAAACAGAACACCCCAAGAAGTACTACACCCCACACACAGAAAATAAGGTTTGCATTTGTTATATTTATAATTCATATCCTTAGCAAAGACATTTGTGCACAATTTTTATTTAACAAGAAATCAGGAAATTGCTTTATGTTTAGATTGTTTGGCTTAATTGGGTAGCTAATTATTACTATATTACTAGGACAGATCAATAATGACCCAATTGCACATATACTTACACAAATTTTTGTATTATATCAATTTTTGCTTTTGCATGGAAATGTTGAACAAATTGAACTGAGGCTTTCCAAGCTCAGCACTTGAATTCATGTATGTAAAATATCGTTAGAATTTTTGCTCTTATATCACGGAAATAGAGTGCTTTATATCATTCTCAGTATCTGTGTAATTTTTAATTTTGGCTTTATCTATTGCACAAAAAAAATGTAGAAAGATAAATGAAAGCTCTGGCATTTTCTCTTTCAAGGAAATGGCAGTTAATGTCCCAGTGTGGTTTGGAATATACTGTTGAGAAAGCTGTGGATCCGGAATGCCAGTGAGCCTGGAACCATTCACACTATTCAGAACTTGGAATAAAATATGCTGGAGAATGGGCTTCTGGTTTTATATATTTAATAATATATTCGCCATATTCACCAATATACATGTCAGGACAACATTTAATTTTTAAGACACAAAGCACCTTACACTATTTAAATTGCACTTATACCTCTGTTAACTTTATTTATATCTTATTATATCATATCTTATTAGTGTGTGAACACTGGCATGTTATACAAAATGCATTAGCCGATATCTGTGTTATATTTGTGGGGACTAAAGAACAACAGTGTTTTCACATCATAACCAATCACTTCCAGTTCTGACAACTTTTTCAGATAGAAGGGCCTCTTGTAATCATTCATTTGGCTTTCAGCTTGTGTCCTGTAGTATATATTATTTCACCTACTGTACCATATATATATTTTCCTAATTTGTGATTTGGTCATCAGTATTTAATCTCAAGTGAAGTCAGAGGAGCATAATCCCATGGTATTATATACACATACATACAGTACATACATACATACATATACATACATATTATGTCACTGATTTTGTTAAACCTTTATCTTCATAAGGTCGTCAGAGACTCCTCAATTAAGAAAAACAGACTAAAAATATAAAGTAATGGTCTTTTCAGATTGAAAGTAGCAGAGGAATGCTTCAAGCAAGCCAGAGAAAAATCTTCTTACAGTGTCAAACCCAAGCACGCATCTGGGATCGTAAGTGGCATAACCATTCCTTTACCTCTTCCTTATGTGTTACTCAGAGATGGGTAATTCAGGTCCAGAGAGTAAAAGTCCAGACCGGGATTTTGTTTCAACCAACCAGTTGGTCATAAAGAGTCACAGTCACGGAGTATTCAACTGGTTGGTTGAAACAAAATCCCGGTTTGGACTTTTACTCTCTGGACCTGAATTACCCAGCTCTGGTGTTACTGATGTAATTGCTTGAAGACCAAAACACATTATCAATCACGGTATAATTTTAAAACAAAGATGTAAAAATTTGTATATGATTCACACTGAATTCACAAGTACAACATACTGATATACAACATTAGCTATAGCTGAGCTTTAAGCAACTTCAGCAAGTACAACAAATGCTTCTTTTCTGTCTTTCACAGAAAGCAAAACTGAACATGATGATCTGAGTGCCAATAACCGTGGCTGGTGCCTTGTGTCCTTTGGATATGCTGCTCGTTGGTGAAACATTGTATCATCTGAACACAACTGATAAAATTCAGTTAGAAGCTGGACTACACATTGAATTACATAAAGCACAAAAGCCACTTTATTCAGAACAACACCAACTAGACCTTTCATCTGCTGTTATTATATTACTACTTAGACCTTTCAAATTTTTCTTAATTTTTATTTAAAGCTTTGGGCTGAACCAAGGTACTAAGAATGTTATGGAAACAAACACTGAAAATGTACTAGCAATGATGCAGAAATGAATGACTGCCTGCTTTGAACTCTAAGTTGTTTTTTCTTTAATTTCTATTTAATTTCAGTTTTTATATATATAAAATCACTGTCATACTAATTTCATTCACAGTGCAATTAAAAGAATGCTGGACTTGAAGTTAAATCACAAAATATTTGACTGTAATTTACCCACAGTTAAATAGTTTATCCAATGTATACTGTCCAAAGGTAAATTGTAAAAGGTAAGGATGCATAACAATCAGTTCTACGGAAAGAGAAAAGAATTATGAGGTTTTTATTTTGTGATATGCCTTAATTTCAAAGAAATTAAAATAAAATGTAACTGAGGTGTTATTAAGTCCTATGAAAAGTAAACTAGTAACCAGAAGGAGCTGTCTGCTTGGTGCTACACTGATTTCAGTAGCTATATTTAGAGGCCTTAAGATTTTTTTGTTTATATTTTAATGCAATGCACTATTATATACCGCTTCTCACCAAGTTTTCGTTTTTGAGGAAATGTAGTTTGTATAACCGCAAATAAAATATGCATTCAATTACATTTAACATAAATTTTGCACGTTTCATTCTGCACTGAATAGCATTTGCTTAAAACAAAACTGATCTGTGTTTTTCACAAATTAGTACTACCTGGCATTTAGGGTTACTTAATAGCATTGTTTTATATTGCTCACATTGTATTAGTCCTACAATATAACAATACAGGCTGAGTGTTTTGATTAATAGTTTATATACTGTGTGTGTGTGTGTGGGGTGGGGGGGGGGGGTACTATCAGTTTTCTAGATTTGAGTAGATTCTTGTATGTATTAATTGCCTCACTTGAATAACCCTTGGGCCAAAGGTGTCTACTAAGTAAATGAAGATGTAAACATAGATTAAATTAAGTATAGATAAGGCTTTGCAAAAAAACGTGACTGCTGTGCATTGAACGTGAATAGTTTGTATACTAACATTCCCAAATCTTTTATACACTTGCCTTCATCAAATGTTCTTGAGTATATTGGAGTAAAATGCTATCTTAGCATTTCAGTTTTAGTACCATTTTGGAAATTTTACTTCACCTTACATGTCTGGATGTAATTCACAGACAAATATAATGATTCAAAGTACCAATAATCCCTAGTCATCACAGAAGATGCAAATTTCTACAGCATGAAGCACATCCACTACTCCATTGTCAGATGAATCACTGATTATTGCACTTGCATAACAATATAGCTTTTAAAACATATATATTTCATATTTTTATTGTCATACATTTACATGACCAAGAAAGAAGACTTTCAAGAAGCTACCTAAAAATCCTACTTGTGCATGTTCATCTCTCCAGCAGCAATCCTTAACTGTAGTCTCTGGGTGTTTTTCATCTTCAAAAAGGGAGATTGACTTTATATATAGCAGGTAAATACAGAATAAGTTCTTGATCTTCTTTACCAAGACTCATAAGACATCTCCTTTGAGAAGAAATGGTAGGTGTGCCGGTTTGGTTGTGCAGCGAAGCCCTCACGGCTTGTGGATTTTTGGGACGTCGGTTGAAATGCAGCGACATTGTTTGACCCGATGTATCTTGAGATGGCGGAAAGGGGGCTGCAGGCCGGGGCATTCAAGCTCCACCATGAGGGTGGCAAACTTGTGTGGTCGGCAAAATGCGCATGACTGGAAGGCCTCTTGGCCCTTCCGGATGTGTTGTGGGATATAGAAGGAGTTGCACTGGCCGTAGCAGAAGCGGTTCATGACCGTGAAAGTCCGGCAGCCATCTTCGGCCACCGTTTGCCGCAGTGGCCGAGTCTTGCACCAGTCGCTCCGTAGGTACTTTCGCTCTGTCACCACCAGAGCCTCCTGGCTAGAAGCCAGAACCTCCGGCTTGTGTGCCTGACTCTCCAACACATTTCCGCTACCTTTGTAGGGTGAGGGAATAGCACTCTGCGGTCGATTCCTTCTGGAATCCGCTGGTATACAGAGGAGTCCTGCCAGCAGGACAGATACTGCAAGTTTCCAGTACATTCCTCAAAAAAAGAAGATGCAAATTGTAATTAGCAGTTTTTAAATGCAGCCCACAGCTCAATTCACATTTGATTCTAGAATAAAAAATATAACATTCCTCGAGCAAACATATTTGGTCTTGGTATAATATCATTCAAAAGATACTAAAGAACAGCCAAAGCTCTTGTAGCTTTCACAAGTTGACCCCTCAAATAGCATTCTAATCGCAATTATCCTACATTCACCTACAGTTACGTGACAGGAAAAGAAATTATAATGGTCAAAGAAACTGTACATTTTCCAGTTTCTCACAGTGCTGCTAACAACAATATTGATCATGTATTTCAGCACCTTGGCCAAGTACTGGCCACACCACGACACCAGAAGAGCATTTGGGATGGTCAGTTGACCTTCTCAAAGATAAGGCCTGCTACAGATAACCTCATGTGCATTTTCAGAACTGCTGTTGTCAGAAGACATACTCTTGAAATACTCATCAAGGCGTGAATACCAACAGTTGATCAGAAAAATAAGCTGAGAAGAGTATATTTGGTGACTTTATGTGTTCTGATTTGTACATCAAAGTACATTTACTCCTTGAAATAAAAACCATGGGAGAATACCTATAGTTATTTTAAAGGCTTTTTAATTTTTTTAAATGAAAAAAGAAGTATTGTCAACTATATTTTTGTGATTTGTTTTCATTCATTTGGAGTGAAGAGACCAGCCTACACTTTTTCTAGGGGCCCAAAAAGAAATTGGAACTGAAACTGGAGATAATTGATTCAATACAGATTAAGTACAATTTGTCATGATCAGAGGTGGGTAATTCAGGTCGAGTGAGTCAAGACCAAGGTTTGTATCAACCAACCAGTTGAGTATAAAGAGTCTCAATCAGAGTATTTAACTGGTTGGTTGAAAAAACAATCCTGGTCCGGACTTTTACTCTCGGGACTTTAACCACATCTGGTCATGATTGGTGCTGATGCTCTTAAATCTCTAACAATGCAACCTGTGGTGTCACATTTAAAGATGTTACTGTAAATATGAAATGAAGGTTTTTGATCATGTTAACAGATATTACATTCTAAATATTGCATTATACATAGATCATGCATGTCCAGAGTATGTTTGGTAATGGCTCACCCATTTATTAAGAATATGTTCCTATGCAGAGCACAAATTTAATGTCCCCCAGCAAAAAATACGGCATGCCAACGTGCACAATAATTGACAGATTCATTGATATGATACAGTATGTGACGGCTGTGAAGATGACACAGTATTTCCATGCTGGGTAATAATTTAAGCCAGTGTTTCTTAGCCCAGACAACCAGACAGTCCACATGTTTTGCTCCCTCCCAGCACATTCTCGTTCCATGTGTTCTGTGTTCTTCATTGCTTGACTGTTAGGTTCAGGTGCACTGGGAGCTGGGAGGAAGCAAAATTACTGTATGGTCTGTCGGGGGATCCCAGTGGACTGGGTTGAGAAATACTCATCTAATGTTCTGCTCATTGAGTATGGACCCTCAAACTCCAAATAAATGGGATTATAGTGTAATTTGAAATTTATTAGGTGACCCTACAGCTCCACATTTCAAAATAAAAGTTTTTAAATCTCATTTTACACAGGGGAAAAATATGTCTTACTTTCAACCTTAAGATTAGGGCTTCAATAAACACTTGTTTTATGTCTTACTGCAATAGCAGGGATTCGATTGTTTAAGATAGTATTCAAACACTAGGAGGTTGTTGGGGCAGCTTTTGTTTCTGCAGGTTAAAACCTATGTGCTGGTCTCTAGAGTGTTGCTGGTTTGAATCCCACGACCATAGAGGAACCATATCGCTGTGGGGCCCTTGAGCAAGGATCTTAACTCCAAGAAATGCTCCAAAGGTGCTAGATAAATGACTGACCTCACACTCTGGGTCCTAGCTGTGAGTCTCTTAGGACAGTAACACATGCAAATAAAGAACTCTTACATAACTGTACTTGTACAAATAAATATCTTATGTTCCCTGAACAAAAGTAACATGAAATACGATCCCCAACGCAATTTAACTTTTGAATCATTTTTTATGTTAACCCAGAGTAGAGGAATTAAATATTATTTTTGGTGAAATGCTTTATCTTTCTTGCCTTATTAGAATTTTAGCAAGCAAGCAGAGTGCAGAAATACGTATGTAAATACAAACTTATAAAATACACATATTCATCGTCCATAAACCAATCCTGTTTAGTCTCAGAGGGGGTCTGGAACCTATCACAGGTAGAATAGGGAAGATGGTTTGGGTACACCCTGGAGGGGATGCCAGTCCATAACAGGACAAAGGTCACACTCTATGGGCAATTTAAAGATACTAAATTTTGCAGTTGAATGTTTTAGGACTGCAGGCGGAAATTTATGCAACACAGAGAGAACTTGTAAACTTCACATAAACCCCCGATGTTGAGAGACCCCAATTAGTGCTACGCTTGACATTGGACTACAGGGGGAAACTGGGGTACCCAGAGGAAGCCCATGCAAGACGGGGAGAAGATGCAGCCTCGACACAAACACAGATAGTGCAGAGGTAAGATTCCAGCCTGGGAGTCGGGCACTCACAGCCCTGCCTGCTGAGCCACTAAATCACTTGCACAAATGCAAATGTTAGTTTCTAAAATCAGGCAACTACCCAGATGCATTTTCCACCACCCTATAGAAATCACAAACATCAGTTTTCTAAACCCTTCACTGTTCTTTAGTGTAGCTCGAAAAACAGTATACATAGAAAATAAATTTACTTCAAAAATCAACTTAACTAAGATTAAAAAACATGCTAAAACTAAACTGAGCTATCGAGTTGAATTTCAATTTAATTATAATAGCTTAAATAAACAATTATACATATCCTTAAATTTTTTATTAAATTGCATGCATTTTATGGTTTTATGGACAAGTCGCAGTGCTAAAATTTTTATGTCCATTTCCAAACAAATCATCATGTATCCTAAGCTATAATTTATTTCTGGAGCAAATGTAAATAATTTATCGGCTAAGTATTATCTCCTACCCTAGTGACGTCACTTATTTTTTTATAAGTCAAGCTACATATTTTAAAATTTATCAAAATTGAATCATAAATGCTTGACTGTTAAAGGTTAAGATGGACAATGACCAAGCAATAATATTTTTAGTTGAGAAGAGTTGAGAGGAATTTCTGATAAAAGCCATATTTCTGGGTCATTGAATCTATTGAAATATTATCATACCAGAGAACTTTTATTGTGTTATTAAAAAGGGTCATCCCAAGCGTAACATGACAAGTTATCTCAGTGGCACAAAGAGAGGCAAAGCAACTGGATTGAATTTGACCAGCAATGTGTGTGTGGGACTTTTAGGAATATAAACTAATTGAGAAATAACTTTACATTATTTGTAATGTGGACATTGACACCATAAAGCAAAGGGCTTTATAAAAATCCAGAATTTGGGGGACTCTTGATGCTGAACTCAGGAGAATGCCAGCACTATAAACACATTACTCTTTACAGTACAATACAGCAAATACGGTCCACAGATTCTTTTTTGCTGAACTAGCTGACCATAGTAGGTAGAGCAATCAGCAATTAGGTGACAACCAACCATTAATCAGGTTAGAACCGCACTGAATCCCCATTGACTCTAACCAGACCTATTATTTTTCAGTTCCATCCGTATTAAGTTTCAGCTTAAAACGTTATATTGATAAATAGAATAGTGTTTCATCATTCCACAATGCTACTAATATTGTATTTTAGGCCACAAGAATAATTCAAATTCAATGATTTTTTTTTAAAGATATCTATATTGTACAGAAAAATGTATATTTGTAAGTAAACTTTAAAGGTTTGTTTCCATAAAAAAATTGTTTTAATATGGCATTAAAGTTTTCTTATACAATGACCATGAAAGAAGCAGGCTAAGTAAACAAGCTGTGGAATCTCACTTGGTAACAAACAGGCCAGTGACTTACCTATCGTTTACAGAGGGCAAACACTGGAGAATGTGGAGGGCTATTCGGCCTGGTGGCTGTCAGGTGCAGCTGTCCAGAGTTTGGGCCCCTGGAGCCAAAGGTGCAGTAAGGCCCATCTGAGCAGTAAGAACAGCAGCCGAGTGACGCCCGTCTGCCTCTCTGGTGCAGTTCAAGCCTCACGTCCAGCCCCACGCCGTCACCAGTGTGTGAATATTATCGCTGCCAGCGCGTTCCGATTGGCTCCGGACACTAAACACTCACTCTCTCCCCGTCTCTCTCTGTCTGGTCATATGTGTGTGTGTGTGTGTCTGTTTCACAGCCCCCAGCTGTCTTCCCTCCCACCCTACATCATTGTTACTCAGCTGGTCCTTTGAACACACTGAAGTGAGTTTTTTTTCTCCCTACGGCCTCCCCGCCTAACCTCCTCCATACGCCCTCACGCATAAAAACACGCACGCATACCCCTACACCACCTCTTCCCTCCCCCGGCCTGGCCCTTCAGTACACAGACACAGAGAGGAAGTGCCACAGAAGACAATCATCATTAAACCCAAAGCAGCGTCTATTCATCTTTATACAGTTCACTAATGGCTTTTCAGTGGCTTTCATGATTGATCATGGATTCATTTTTAAGCTCTCCACCATTTCTCAACTTGTTAACTTGTTGCTTTGCGTGTGCTCACACGGTACGTCGATCTTATTCTTTACTATAATGGAAAACCTCTCAGTGTAAAATTTTAGTGAATTTCATACGCACAGTTTGAAAGATAAGTTACAGTACGTTGAATGACTATCTTCTCTCACAATACAAGGACATGTCAAGTATGATCTATCATACGCCACAGATCTATTTATTGAAAGGTGCCCTTTTCATAAATTTTTCATTACCACTTATCCAATATATAGTCATGGTGACCCTAAGGACATTCCCGGGAATCACATGACACAACGCATGGGACTCCATAGATTGGATTTCAGTGCATCACTGGAGAAACACACACACAATTATAAGCTACAAGCCATTTAGAGCCATTTATTTGTCTAATTTCATCTCTTTGGACTGTGAGCAGTAACCAAAGCGCCTACTGAGGACCCACCAAACACTGGGAACACATGCAAACTCCATACACGCTTGGGCCAGTGGCTGGAATCGGGCCTCAAACCCTGGTAACGAGAAGCAGAAACATTATCCATCGTGCCACTGCACATAACAAATTTCACATACAGAATGACACATGTTCACTAATGGGGACACAGAGGTGGACACCAAATCCAGAAGATACTTTATGTCCTGGGTGGGAAAAATATCTTTGTGTTTAACTGCACTGTGTTCTTGGGATAGGCCAACTACCACCCTCTACTGGTTCTTCCTGGAATTACCTTTTTTAAAATTCCTTTTAATACCTTTTAAAATGCAACAATTTCCTCAGTATTTTATTTAATAAAAACTGTTCTGTTATACAATGCAACGTGTTTTACCTACATTTCACAGTTTCGCTTTCATGTGTAATTCACATTGTTTAGCCATTTTATGATTATTAGTTTACCAGTTTTCATGACTTTTACTTTACCATACAATTGTTGGTAAAAAAAAAATAGTAAGTTTCATAATATAAAACATTATTAACATCCATTATAATTAAGTACACCGAACATAGCTAAGCAAAAATGTTACCAAGCACAAATTTATTTTAAATGCTTAAATGAAATTATGTGATTTATATTATGCCCTAAAATATACCAAAATAGGTTTCACAAATACATTTTTAAAGTGTTTGTGTCTAAATAAGCCTGTTGGCTATAGCAAAAGCACTAATGCAACACAGGGTAAGTGCCGCAAATGGGCAATTCATCAAATGTATTGTCCATCATAAATGCTTAGAAGCTTTCATAATAAGGTCTTAATTATAAATGTACCATGACACAGCACAAAATGAAATCGATGCAGAAGCACAGCGAATTACATGCACAGATTTTTCTTTATCGGATTTTCTGTGACATTGAAATGATCAAAAATAGGTATCAAATCCAGAGAGAAAAAAAGATACATGAAACATGCAAACAATGGATTTCTCAGATAAGTGAAAATCATGTTCATTAAAAAACAAAAAGCTTTAGAACTCATAGGGGATAACAGGATGACATCATAAGTCATGTGAGAAGACCCTGGGCCATCTGCACAACCTTGTCAGGCTGTCAGCTCATCAGCTGATGAAGCCAAGCCTAACTGCGTACCATGTTCCAAGTCAATTTATCACATTTGGTTCTACAGTCCCAAATTAAATATTGGAACAAAAAAAGGAAAACTCAAGAAAAACAGGCAACTGAAATGAAGGAACGAAAGAAAGAAAACGAAAGCCAAAGAAAACGAGTGTGTTCACATAATAACAGAAAAAGGAATGAGTAAAAATTTTAATATAAAAAGAACTGATCAATCATTTCTTTCTCATATTATCCCTGCTCTAAGCTGTGCATTAATTTTAACTTGGGACTTTTTTTACTCTTTTATAATGTTTCATTAGAATCGGTCCATTCTTTTTAAATTATAAGTGAAACAAGTAAAAGCATTTATATTCAATTTCCATTTAAAACATCAAAAAATATGGTTTCAGTTGCAAGGGAGAAAAAAAGTTTCACAAATGGATACATAAAAATACTAAATATATGACCATATGTCTCAAAACTAATAATACTAATTATATTAGACTAAATGTGATTTGTGTATATTTCTAAGAGTTTATTGAAATATAGTTATAAGCACATTGATGAATATAAATAGAAATATCTGTTTTTCAGTGGTCAAGCCCATTGAAGCCAGTTTAATTTATGAACCAGTCCTGTTTGCTTGTGAACTTTGGGTTTATCTTACAATCCTCTTCTGTCAGACTAGTTTGAGGAAGAATCCTGTCTCAGAATCAGCCGCTTGCTTTTTTCTTAGCTTGCAGCATCTCCTGGTAGTAACTGGAACGGATGAATCTGCTGTAGGAGTCACTTTTCATCAGTTTGAATATGTGCTCCTGCAGATGTCAGAAGAACAAGCAAACAGGCTTACAGCGAGCATTATGCCCCGTCCAACAAAGGAGTTTACTCTATTGGCTTTGTTCTGTCCTTGTTTCCATCCAAGGTCATATACTTGGGAATGGCTGGTAGGGACATGTCCTACCAATACTGTGGGAGTATGGTGTGTTCAGGGGGAGCAAAGAGTTCGGGGTTGATCTGATCCCTATCAAAGTTCAAACCAAACCTACACCCTTGCATTCATTACTAACTCTACTTCCATGTGTGCTGAGAAACACAATACAGTCAATTCCAATCAGAGTTTCCAAGCCATAAAAGAGCAGAGGGTACATGAAGCATAACAACAGGGTATTTAAGCTAAGTTCATTAACTGAGTGACACAATGAAATAATTTGTGATACAATGAATTCTGGTGTTTTCTGTACCTGAGCATCCTCAAAGACATAGCGCCCAGGGTCCCTCAAGTTCTGAGTGGTTTTGGCGTAACTCTTTGAATCAACATTGATCGCACTTTGAGCACCAGCTGCTAGGAATTCGTGCCAGATTTCCCAAACCCGAACTGGGACTTCCCTGATGGGCTTGTTCTTCAGCTCCTGAACAGCCAACCAGAACCTAAAGAGTGTGGCACAGCCAACTAACAATGTCGAAGATTCATTGACAGAATATACAAAAAGTATGACTATTGTATGATTATTAAGTACAAATATGAATTAAAATGTAAATGTTTCCATAGTACAATAATGTCTTAAAATTATTAATATTTTCTTAACAATGCCCACAAACTTGACCAGCATGAATGGTTAGAGGATGGATGGATGGATTTTGTCAACTCATTTTCTCAATTAGCAAATCAGTGGAGTTCAGACATCTGGATTAGTTTAGTCTTGCCAAGATGAAAATAGCTCAAAAGAGTTTCAGAAGAAGGATTGTTGGTAAACATGTAACTGAGAAGGGCTAGATTCAACACAAAGCAAATGTATTAGACTAGTTGTAAAACTGAATTGACCCAAAATTTGAGCAAGAAATTTTATTCAGATTGATTCTTCATATATCATTCTGAATATATATATATATATATATATATATACACACACACACACACACACACACACACACACATACACACACGCACACAACAACAACATCAATGTATATAATTCTGGCTAAAGCTAGCTGAATGAATAACATTTCTTAACATGGGACTGTAATCCATATACTAAATACTGTACCTCAGGTTTTCTGAGCTGAATTCTGATTCCAGAAACCTGAAAAACTGCTCCTGGCCCACTGGATCTTTTAAGACCTCATGAATCCCAAAGCCCCATCTCCGCACTCTCTTCTGATTCAGATCCTTGCTGCAAAGGTTGTTGGCCAACATGTAAATGCTACATCCAAAGTGCTGCAGCAACTCATTTACAGTATCATCAATAGGCATATTTAAGTGGTATCTTCAAAAGCAATAATTATCAAACTCAAAGGTTATTCAAATCAAGGCTTTAACATACGTTGTATGAGAATGAGGGAAAACCAACTAGACCAAATGCAATAACAGGAATTTTCTGTCACCATTTAAGAGACAAATGCTATGAAATTCATGCCCATAAAGACATCGTACCCTATATGTACTGAGAAAAAAACCTCTACATTCTTATTGCCAGTGATACTAGATGACCAGTTTTGTGTAAGACATCAAATAATGATAAAGATTAACACACTGGCTGTGTACGTATGATTGGTCTTGCTGGAAAGCTTGCCAGATGAAAGTCTGAAAGACAGGCATGGTTACACACACACCTGACTGCCATTTCCCACATTACTGTGTCATCTGAGATCCAAGGGTTGGAGGGATCAGGTGACGTAAGCAATGGGTCATACTCAACGTACTGTTCTGTATACCCTATCAAACTGATGAGAAGTATCGCATGCATGGTGGTTATGAATTGATCTAATGGAAAGACACAACTTTGAAACCTAAGAGAAGAGTGAGGATCAGTAGATCTTAACCTATAATCCATTTAAAAATTCATTTCAGCATGCAACAGTAAACACATTTCCAGTTACTGCGAAATAATTACATGCATGCATTATTAATACATACATGCACACATAATACATACATAATTAATTTTCCATACATCTTCCTGCCACGTGTGCTGGTCCAGGTTTATTGTCGAAAATTCATATTTTACCATAACTTAAAACCAAGCTATTGAAGTAAGAATAAAAGCATTACCGTGTTCAATTAAACACTGTGAGTTTCATAAGAAGGTCATGTCTAACGGGAAATTTGGAAGACAGACCTTTCTGCAACTTTTGACATTTTCATCTGATGTCTATTTAGCTGAGCTTGACAAAGTTTTATCTGAAAGGAAAAAATGTCAGCATAAAAGTTTTGTATCCAGTAAAATGGGAAATGAATAAATCTCTAAGAAATGTTTGTTTTTTACAATGCAAAGTAGCTTTATATCTGTAAAGCACACTTGTGTGCAATCAGTGCTGTGACAGTACTAAGCTGATATTGAACACTTTGTATTTTTATTGCAATTAATTTTTTTGCTAATTATGTTGTGAGGGTGATGCGGTGGATCGGTGAGTAGCATTGTTGCCAGGTTTAAGTCCTGCTCTGCATGTACTGTAAGGCATTTGCATGATTTCTCTGTGTTGCGTGAAATCCCTCCAGGTACTTCTCTTGCTACTGCAATCGGAAAACATTCTCTAAATTACTTTTTGTCGTGTGCGTTTTGTGATGGGCTGGCATCCTATCCATAGTGACCCCCTCCTATCCATGCTAATCTTGTGTTATTGAATAAGTGAATTGGATGGAGGTGCCAACTGAATGATATGCGTTTAAGCATTTATTTTGAACCACATTTTTCACCAAAATTAACCAGATTATCGTGTCATTTAACATGTTGTTGTGTTGCCTGTGTGATGTCAGGGACCAAAAGAAAAGCAATATGCAATTCTTTTCAGTTTCTGCAGATTTACTGAACACCATAAGCCCAGGGTTGTCAACTCTCTTCCATCTGGTGTGAATCTCACGCTTTAAAACTCTCACAGAAATCTCATGGCAGATCCACATTATCCCATTATAAACCTAAAATTAGCTACATCAAAAGTGTTGGGATAGTGTGCAAACCCTACAGACTATTCACAAGGTAATAAAACTGTTACATGAATGTAAATACATGTGCATGTGTGTGCAGACTCGTCTCGAATTGACATATCTCACTCCAGCCAGCTGACCAAAGCTGGCAAACCTGTAAGCCCCACATCTGCATAAGTTGTCTAACCGGCAAGTTTGAGAATGTAGGATTTCTGCAGATATGCTGAGCAGACGTTGACCCATGTGACGCCCACCTGTTTGTGAAGCTCTTCCTTTGTGAGCTGGTAGGCCTCCGGGTCAGGAGTCAGGTTTGGACCGTTGTTGTGTGTGTCACTCTGCAACCCACATACCACAGACAAAACCGCCCAAACTTAGTCAGACAATCGGTAAGTCCTCAAAGTCAATCTACACCATAGTTTAAATATTCCTTCTGCTTAACCTAAAATATTATAGAATACAGTACATTACCTTTCTTGTTTTACGTGGATTTTTCATTCTTGAGGATTTCTTAATGTCAACTTCCGTTGTGTTTACACAGCCAGGCTACACCACATAAACACAATCATTTTGTGATTCTTTCCTAGTGCTGTGTAGTATTAGAAGACACCACAGATTACCACAGACTGACACTTAGAAGGCTGATGATACATTTCCAGCCACACTTCATCCACAAACATATATAGATCAGCCATAACATTAAAACCACAGAAAAAAAATCGTTTGTATTTTTACAATGGCAGCTGACATGAGTGCAATTATGTATTAGAATGCAAACAGGTGAACTGGTGATGGTGGCATGGGTGCCTAAGGCTCACTGATGTGCGCAGGGAGCGAAGGCCAGCCTATCTGCTCTGATCCCACCGGAGAGCTACTGTGGAACTAATTGCTGAAAAACTTAATGCAGTGTATGGCAGAAAGGCTTCCGAACACCTAACCCATGCCGACCGCTTCCCACTACCGAAAGCACCTACAATAGGAATGTGAGCATCAGACCAGATCATGGAGCAATGAGTGTAGCCTGGTCAGATGAGTCACGTTTTCTGTTACATCTTGTGGGTGGTCAGGTGTGTGTGCATCGTTTGCCTGGGGAAGAGATGGCACCAGCATGCATTAATGCTGGGTTAAATTAATGTTATGACTGATTGATATATATGATTGATATATATTCTTAACAGTTCAGTGCCAAAAGCCATGGTAAAATTACATTCCTTCTGCTTTACTGCATAATGCATATATAACCTGCAACTATACCTACGGAGTTAGCAATGCTATTACTCATCTGCACTCAAACATGTAGTATGTGAAATCTAAAAAAATAAATGCATAAGGAGAAAGCCTACAATACCATTTTTCAGAAACTTCAAACTTAGAACGGCTATCAATGTGGTGTTCATTTTTTCTTTTAACCTACAAAGAGTTACGGAATAATATTCATCCATCTTGCAACTGCTTGTCCTGATCAGGGCGATCAAGAAATAATATGAGGAATAACAGAAATATGTGTTACTCTGAGATAGATGAAAGTAGGCTATTCTTACCACTGGTCTATGAACATCCCAAAAGGCTCGCTCTTGACTGTCAAGTATTTTCCTCTCAACCTTGTCTCTCTTTCTATTAACTCTGAGGAACATAAGGGTATGTATTCAGCAACAGCGTTTATAACAGCTTATTAATTTCTAATGGATTGCTATACCCTTACAATGTGTTCTCCTATATCGTGTGCATTGAAAACAGGCTCACACAACAACACCGGTCGTTAACGTCAAAATGAATAAACCGCAAAATTATCACAACTAATTAGTGTATATCACTGCCAAATAATATTTATAATAGCTCATTCATTATTCGATTTTACCATTTATTTTCAATTTTATACACATTGTTGAATGTCCGAATATCCAACAATGCTGACTCCTCCCTACATTGTAGGAGAACATACCATATTACCATAATATTTAGCTTTCCAACTTGGATATATAACTGTTAGTGCCAGTGATTACAATGGGAAAGAATATAGTGTTCAGGAAAGCTAAATTAACCATTTATAGAAGTACGATCCACTTACTTTGCTTGTGCTTCTGCTTGCATAAATATAAACTCCCATTTTCGGGCAAAATCTCGTTGTAGTCTGGCTAAGCTTTCCTAGAACCAAGAACACAGTTATGGACGGGTCTGTATACTTTATGAAGGTACTTTATGTACTAATATGTACTAATAAATAACAAAGCATGACCTTCCTTCCATCTTCTATTTGTTTACCCTGGTGAGCATCCTGGATGAACCTGGAGTTCAGCATTAGGTACAAGGCAGGGACACACACCCACACAGGGTATGTGTGTGTGTGTGTGTGTGTGTGTGTGTGTGTCTTTCTGCAGGCAGCAGAAAGTCTTAGGATGTTTGATTAATTCTCTAAAAAAATGTTGCAGTTTTTTGGGGTTCATGACAAAATTTTCTTTTTCAATTCAATTCATTAGAACTATAATTTGGTATATATTGATATATATGTTATATATATTTTAAAAAAATAATTACTTTTGTTATAAAACCACTGGCAATGTTTTTTTTCTGAAATAAGCGAGCGTCCCAAGAGTTTTTGTGAGCACTGTGTGTGTGTGTGTGTGTGTGTTTATTTATCTACAGTATCTCTGTACTTTTTTCATTCATATCTGAATAAAAGCTATTTATCCAGGAAGATACAGAATCCAAGCTTTGTCTGTGTGTGTGTGGGGTCTGCCCCCGAGTGTGGCTGTCCAATATTCTGTTTTATCATCTAGGATGACCTCTCCATTGTGGGATTAGCAGCTATTGATGATGGATGCATGGATATCTTTGTATATCACGCAGATGATGAATAAGCTTATTATTAATAAGGTCATTATTACCAGTGAAGCTTTAAATGAAATGTCAGTGTAGGGACAGGTGACATGAACACCAAGTAAAAAGTTAATAATCACCCCAAGGATGAGGATACTTATATTTGAGATACAGCAAAACACAAAAGGAAGCAAGTTCTGCCAGAGTTTGTGGATCTCGGATCAGTTTACAGACACTTTAAAATCAAAAGAACCATCCTGTGATTTATAAATCATTATGAATTTAATTAAAATTTCATTTTAAATAGTAAAATTGCATGTCCAAATGTTTTGCTATTATCATTTTGGCAGTAATGTAGCTACCTAGATAGCTTAACTTTCTAAGAGGCAGAGGTGGTATGAGAGACTGCAAGAATAAATTATAAAAGAAATAAAGTAAAAACAACGTAAAACGAGGTGACAAAGGAAATGAATAAGGAACATACGGCTTCATGGTCAGCAAGCTCCAGCCGATCTTTGTTCTGCATTGTTCTTTTGCATAGATAAACTGCTACGGGAAGCAGGAGTAAAGAGTAAAAGAAGGAACCCTAAATTATTTAACTATTTATATAATTAAATTACATACATTGGTATATAAATATAATTTGGAAGGAGGACAGAAAAGAAAACAAGGCACAGATAAATGTATTAGGGGCCTTTCAAATACATGTAATGGTACTACTGTAATGCTGTAATTTAATGTAAAGATATTTTAACCAGTTTGTATACTTAAGTTTGGTATGCATAAATTAAATTTGAATACATATGTATTATTATTATTGTGTTGTTGTTGTTGTTATACACATATCCATAACACTGAAATGACCAAGATCTTAAGCTTACCATAGTCAGTATTTTCTGGTTCCCAGCAGTTTGATGGCCAGAAATAGGGAGTCTGAATCAAGATATTATTATTTTCAGTAAAGTTTACCTAGAGCTAGGGGGGGGGCAATCTTATCCACAGATGGCTGGTGTGTATGTAGGGCACTAGACTGTGTGGCAAACTATACGGGCTGCCAGTCCATCACCGGGCAGGAGGCTCTAGGTAAACTTTACTTTTTGGGATAATCCTTAGATCTGCTGTTCAAACCCAGGTTTGAGGACTCGTCAGCCAATCAGTCATCTAGTTAGTAATCAATTAGGGAGCTGCAGCAAAAACCCGCACAAACCCTTTCTGGATAAGACTGTCCACCCCTGACCTAGAGGTATCTGTTAATTTTGTATTCAGTTATTCTTCAAGAAGTTTTAATATACTCTATGAACATCATGAAGATTGAACTTGCAAATATTGGTTCAGCTATTTAGCACAAACGCATAAAGAAGACATAAAATAATATACCTCATAAAAAATACTGTGCATTATTTTTTGAGTCAGTCAAGTTGTTTGTTACTTGACAAAGAGCTGAGTATTAGTGCAGTAATAAATACCCCATGAATACCTGCTTCCTGCATCACAGCTGCCAAAACAGTAGCTTCAAAATATATACTAATGCGCTGAACTTCAATAAAAATGATTTTAAAATGTTTATTGGTGTAGAAAACAAAACATGATGCTATTTAAAAACATTGCAAACTTATTTATAGAATAAGAATATGACATATTTAAGGTTTGCTTAAATATTATGTACATTCTATAATGGTCTCCATCATTCACTTTCACCTGTTTAGGCTTAAATTTCCCTTCCCACATGCAGGGAAGTTAGAAAGGGTTCAAAAGTGAACAGTTTTTCAGATGTCAGTTTCAGATGAAAGTTATTATGCCACATATGAATCTACTTAAAATAATCCAGAAGGAAATGACTGAATGAATATACAATCCGCATTTTGTGAACGTCTTCTGACCTACCTGAAATCTATAAAATGTTCCATCATTCTTCAGAGTCAGAACATGGTCAGAAATTGGAAAGAAGTATCCGTGTGCTGCCATTAAGCTCCCCAGATGAACAGCCTCGACTGGAACACAGAATTGTTGTGTTTGTTGTTGTGTAAGTATTCGTTACATTACTTGCCCATGTACTTATGCAATTAGGCAAACAGGGATTCCCTCTAAACTGCCTGAAGTCTATATGAAGGTGTTCATGTATGTGCCCTGTGATGGACTGGCATCCCGTGCAGCGTGCCCCGCAGCCTAGTGCCCCGTGATGGACTGGCATCCCGTGCAGCGTGCCCCGCAGCCTAGTGCCCCGTGATGGACTGGCATCCCGTGCAGCGTGCCCCGCAGCCTAGTGCCCCGTGATGGACTGGCATCCCGTGCAGCGTGCCCCGCAGCCTAGTGCCCCGGGATGGACTGGCATCCCGTGCAGCATGCCCCGCAGCCTAGTGCCCCGTGATGGATTGGCATCTTGTGCAGCGTGCCCCGCAGCCTAGTGCCCCGGGATGGACTGGCATCCCGTGCAGCGTGCCCCGCAGCCTAGTGCCCCGGGATGGACTGGCATCCCGTGCAGCGTGCCCCGCAGCCTAGTGCCCCGTGATGGACTGGCATCCCGTGCAGCGTGCCCCGCAGCCTAGTGCCCCGTGATGGACTGGCATCCCGTGCAGCGTGCCCCGCAGCCTAGTGCCCTCTGCTGCCTGGAATGGGCTCCACACCCTCCCACGACTGTGATAAGTGATTGTATGATGGAAGGATGACGATAAACATTCTTTATTATTTATCACAATTATCTTAATAGGTATTTCAATTTATCTGACTCTACCTAACATGTGTAACTGAGAAATTAGCAAGAGCACATATTACAGTACCTTGGTCTTCAATGCTTAGTTTTTTCACCATCCAATGAACAACATCAGATCCTTAAGAAGGAAGATAATTTATTTAGAGGCTTATATAAATTTGTACCTTTCCACACTATGGAAATTAATTAATGTATACTATGCAAGGTTTTAACAACATAATATACTTTTATTACAGTAGTCAGAGATGGATAGTTTAGGTCCAGACGCACCCACAGTCACAGAGTGCTCAAATGGTTGGTTGAAACAAAATCCTGGTCTGGACTTTTACTCTCTGAACCTGAATTACCAGCCATCTCTAACAGTGGTTGCTGAAGGTGGCCTGGTGGCTGAGTGGATAATGTTGCTTCTCCCAGCTGGGGGGGTTAGATCCTGCCTGTTCTCTCTGTGTGTGGAGATGCATGTTCTCCTTGTGTTGTGCAGGTTTTCTTCCCGAAGGTGAAATACATGCAGTTAGGTTAGTTTGCATCTATATTTTAGCAGAACTCTAAGAGGCCTCAGATGGCATCCCATCCCGTGTGCACCCCTGCCTGCCGCTCTGTGTCTGCAACAGACATTGGCCTGTGAACCTGACCAGGATAAATAGACGGGTAGAACACTGTGCTTTGCTTTAAATTGTAACTGATGTGTGATAGGGCAAATAAATTGTTTTTGATTAATTCTTGCTTTTATGAAATTACTATCTGTATTAGATTCCTGGGTTGTGATGTCACTTTAATTCCTGGCCAGGATTAGTACTCATTAGAGCACTAATATTAGAGAATGGAACATTATACTCTGTAGACTCTAGCTTTCTATGGCTAGAGACATCAAATTCCATAATGAATGAGTGTAGTGAAAAGTAAGAAATGTATAGAAGTAATACGAGTAATCTTAAATTACATTAATAATTGGACTTATACAATTTACATTAGCAATACATCTAGTCAATAAGGATCACTTTGCTAGAAATTATGAGACTTAAATCTTAAAATAGTTTATAATAGTATAAAAACAAAGTCTTTTATATAAATGGAGGCAAAATGCAGTAAAAACACAATCATTCATAAATAAAAAAACAAACAAATTTATATTTGTTTAAGGCTAAATAATAATAGTCTTACCAGAAAAAACACTCGGGGTCTTGGATAAAAAGCTTTTCACTGTTCGAATAGTAATTCCATTTTTTTCATCTTGCATTTGTGCTACTACGTCCTCCATCTGAAGAATGAAAAGTTGAGATTTTTAATGTCAGCCAGTTTACTCTTGAAACACTTCTGATGTCCTTCCTGAATGGTATCATTTCCATAAATCTTAAATGGGCAGTTTATTTAGCATTTCTCAAAAGTACTGTAGCACACAATTCATATTCATGTCTTGGTTCTGCTGCAATGTCTTACCTTTCTGTAGATGAGCATATTGGGAGATTCATCCAAAGCACCACTGTTGCTCAGGCCAAAAGTGTTTGTGCGTGCCATAGTGAAATATGCTGAATAGCTCTGCTACTGTCAAATGCTCTGGAATTTATGGTTCTGTGTCCTGAAAGAGAATTCATTGACTTTAATGCAATTCCATTATAGTTATTGCCACTGCAGATATTACAGCTAAATTTATCATATGCATTATGGTGATGAGGTGATTATTATGGATGATGCTTCCTGTAACAATAACAACAGCCATCATCATCATCATCATCATCATTATTATTATTATTATTATTATTAATAATAATAATTAAGAAGCTTATGTATATTAAGTAAATATAGTCTAAAGATAACCAGCAATGATGAAGAAGCAACAAGCACATTTATTTTACATAAGTAATATGGCCACCCTTTAACCAACCTATCCAGGCTGAAGGAACTATGGCTGTTTGTTTGGTGAAAGAGTTGCTTCCCCCTGATTTTGCAACCAATGTTTCTTCATTGCCACAAGCTGCTCAAATTCCCCTGTATTTCTCCTGTATCTCTCCAGGTGTATTTCCCCTCACCCTCGTCTCCTGTGCCTCCTCTCCCACTGCATGACACACGTCCTAGTGGCCATACATGGTTGTCCAGCCAAGAAACCCCCCTTTGTTGGGAAAGTGGACTGTGCTTGTGCTGTGGTTACCTTGAATGTCCTTCTTTGAATGTCCTGCCTCCAAGGCTGTCAAGTTAATGCTCCAAGGATCATGTTATGGCAGAAAGGCTATCTATCCCTTCCACTTATTGGAACCCATAGGAAGTCTTTAGCAAGCCTCTGCTTGCCTACTTCCACACTCACCCTACAATTACACTAATCGCCCTGGTGCCTGGCAAATGCCTTATGGCAAATTCTGATCTTGGCTACCATCCAGTGATCCCTTTTTATTAAGGTATACAGTAAAGTTGTCCTCCAAAGTGCCTGCAACCTAGATTGTATACAGGGTGGGATGAGTAGTAGACTTTCATGCTACTACACGGCATTATGAGTAGTTGGTTATGCCTTTGGGGCTGGTAAATGCCCCAGAACTATTCCAGGCTTATGATGATGTCCCGAGAGACATGCTACTTCAGATTATCATTGTCCCTCAAAACAACACGCTGATAAATGATCCTGACAAAAAACCCACATTCAAGGTTATGGAAGCTGGTCACAAGTTACACTTTTGGATTAATCTGACATTCCATATATGCAGTCATCACCAGCCCTCTGGCCTCCTCCTGGTGTCTCCAATAACTCCCCACATCACTGACATTACTCAAGTGGACACAGTGAACTAGTGATCACATCATTCACATGATATAATTTTTTTCTGGTCCAATCTAATACTAATATTAAAATTTTGAGTATCTGCCAATATCAATACCAATCTAATATTGTTTTCCTCTTTATCAACTACTAAGCATTAATGTGATATTTCTATTGATATATTTCAATTAGTATCTGCATTTAGTATTGTAGCAGCATTGTTTCAGCATGCTAAGAATTGGAAAATATTAGACATGCGCCGACTGTATTGGGCAACTATCAGTAATAGCTGATGCAGCAACAATCGGCCGTTGGCTGATAGTTAAAAATGAACCGATATTTACCACCGATAATTCCCTTTAAAATGGTGACCCACGCTGCTTTGCACACCCAAATACTAAACATATCTGCTGTGTGGAATATATTAACGTTAGTGAAAACGACGTTAGAAATGCATTTTGCAAACATTGCTCTGCTAAAATTTCACAAAGAGGTCCTACTAATAAACATTAAAACACAATTAAAACAAATTTGACTGCTCACCTTAAAGTGAGACTGTAATGAGTATGAAGAGTTTTTGAAAAACAAATCCATCCCAGGACAGAATGCTGTAGTACTGCCAAATTACACCAATCCAGCAATAATGTAAGTGATTGAAAGCAAAAGAATATTCAGTTCAAACAGCATGAAATCAAAAGATATTACCTGGAAAACTATAGAGTTTATCACACTTGATGATCAGTCCTTCTCTGTGATAAATGTTAGAAATATATAAGATGTATACAATTATAAAACGTAGTACTGAGGGGGTGTTCAATGCCAGAGTTGGTGTTTTCTCACCAAAAATAAATGTTTTCATATTTTTTAAATGTAATAAATATATTTTTCAGTTTATTTAGGTGGGAAACTTTAAACTTATTTAAGCAGAACACCCCAAACTATTGGTATTGGCCAGAAATTCTGCTTCTGTGTTTTATTCGCTAACAACTTTAACAAAAATGAACAAAAATATTTCTTATAGTGTGCAAATTATACTATATGTATATGTATGTACATCTAGTGTGTATAAATTTTAGTGTTGAGATCTATGAAAAATCTACACTATTCCTTCTTCCTTCTGCATAAAGTACATTAAAAATGCAAAATTTGCCACACTGACAAGCTTAGGCAAGACACAAATGTGCGGCGCACCCAAGACAAGAATTTTAATATTAATAATATAGTATGCACTTACACTAAAGCATTTTATGTATTACTAATATTTACATATGATGTGATTTTATGTGATTCAAATCATTCTTAGTATTGTTTTTGACTTATATGTTTTTGCGAGTTTCTGCAATCTTTCAGCGAGCTCCAAAAATATTCCCGATTAATTGTTCACAGCCAACTCACGAATAACCAAAATTGCGAATGTGAAGGGGGTATTGTATATCTCCCACAACCGATGAACTTCACAGGAATTTTCATGATTTTTCGGACTACAGTATCTCTGATGGAAAATCAGATCGGTTTCTTTCTTTGTTGCTCTCCGATATCCAATCCAACATTATTTGCCGGTATCGACCCGATACTGATAATGAGTATCAGATTGGTGCCATCTCTATAGTGAACCAATCTTGACGCCTGAGTGATGTAGGAATAGCATAAGGTAAACCCGATCCAGATCATGGGAATGACCTCCATGGTCTCAGGCCTCCAGGTGAAACATCTGGTTTTACCCTAGAAGGAGGGGGTACTGTCACAATTCCCAACTTTAGTAATCAAAGTCATCATGGACGTTCTTTGCATCAAATCAAATCTGGAAGCATTCCCAGTTAACAGAAATGAAGAACAAGCAAACAACAAGCAAGTAAAAAACAAAGGAACAAAGCATTTTTTCTGCTACACTCCACATACACTGATCAGCCATAACATTAAAACCACCTGCCTAATATTGTGTCGGCCCCCCTCGTCCTGCCAAAACAGCTCCGACCCACTGAGGCATGGACTCCACAAGACCTCTGACAGTGTCCTGTGGTATCTGGTACCAAGACATTAGCAGCAGATCCTTTAAATCCTGTAAGTTGCAAGGTGGGGCCTTCATGGATCGGACTTGTTTGTCCAGCACGTCTCACAGATGCTCGATCAAATTGAGATCTGGGGAATTTGGAGGCCAAGTCAAGACCTTGAACTCATTTTCATGTTCCTTAAACCATTCCTGAACAATCTTTGCAGCGTGGCAGGGCGCATTATCTGACTGTAAGAGGTCACAGCTATCGGGAAATACATTGCCACGGTACTTAGGGTGTACTTGGTTTGCGGCAATGTTTAGTTAAGTGGTACATGTCAAAGTAACATCCACATGAATGCCAGGACCCACAGTTTCCCAGCAGAACATCGCCCAGAGCATCACACTGCCTCCATCGGCTTGCTCTCTTCTCATAGTGCATTCCGGTGCCATCTTTTCCCCAGATAAACTTGTCTGTCCACATAGTATAACAGAAAATGTGACTCATCAAACCAGGCCATCTTCCTCCATTGCTCCTTGGTCTGGTTCTGACACCCACGTGCCCATTTTAGATGCTATTGGAGGTGGACAGGGGTCAGCATGGATTATGTGTTCTGACGCCCTCTCTGTCATAGGCAGCTTTAAGTTTTTCAGCAATTGCGTGCTGCAGTAGCTCTCCTGTGGGACCACAGCACACCAGCTCGCCTTTGCTGCCCAAGCACGTTATCAATGAGCCTCGGGCGCCCATGACCCCATCACCAGGTCATCGCTTGGCCTTCCTTGGGCCACTTTTGGTAGGTACTGCCCACTGCATACCAGGAACACCCCACGAGACCTGCCATTTTGGAGATGCAAGCCATCACTATTTGCCCCTTGTCAAAGTCGCTCAGATTCTCACACTTGCCCATTTTTGCTGCTTCCAACACATCAGCTTCACAAACAAACTGCTTACTTTCTTAAATTGTAATGGCGCCCATGATAGGTGCCACTGTAACAAGATAATAAAGATAATAAGTGTTCTTATTGTCATGGCTGTTTGGTGTATTAAACGAATCACTCCCAAAATCATCTGGCTCATTTTCAGAAATCTCCAAAATGATCAGCTGCCAAATAGACATTTTATCTAGAACAGCTACTAAAATCTTCTGGAGTAATTCAGGTGCGGTACATAATTTCTCTTGTTATAATATATCTATAATATATCTTTTTCATTAGTTACAAAAATGATGGCCAGATTCTCATAACAAATAAACTTAGACAGCCATCTAGTGGACATATTAAGATATGCCCCGGGGCAATTTCTACATACAGTAGTTATCCATACCGAAAAAAGTATTTCCCAATCCTATGTTATGATTTATATTTTAAATGAGACTGACAACTTTACTGTTATCTGTCTTCCAGGTACTGTACATGTCCACAGCTGATGTGAAGAGAACTCTGCCATGAGTAAACTCTTGCAAAGCTGCTAGACCAGACAACATACTGCACCTGGCAGGGTGCTCAGGGATGTTCTCAAGATGCAAGACTTTTATTTGCCACATGCATGAATATAGTGATACAGCAGCAGTGAAATGAAATTGCTGATGCTCTAGACTGTCATAAACAATATAGAAGGACAACCAAATTAAATAACTTAAATTAGTAAAAAAGTATTCAGATAAAGAAACATGTAAAAAGTATAAAATAGTTAAAAGAAAACATGAGAACATATTTAAAGTGCAGGTTGCGGTTTAGTTAATTTTCTCAGTCCTAGCCATAAACCTTCAGAGGTTCTTGTCTGTGCGCAGCCACTGAAACAGCTTATGACATGGTGGTGAGTGTTTCTGATTATATTTAATGCCCTGGACCTGCAACATTGGATGTGGATGTCCTGCAGGAAGGGCAATTTTGTCCTGGTGGTTTGTTCAGGCGCACCGTATCATTCTCTGTCAGTCTCTGCCATCCTCGAAACTGCAGCTGCCGTAACAGGCTGTGATGCTCCCAGAAAGCACAGATCCCACAGTAACAGTGTAGAAGATTTTTGCTGCGCAGAGGAGATTATGAGTTTCCTCAGCTGCTTCAGGTGAGACAGTCGCTGTCTTGCTTTCTGCACCAGGGTGGGCGTGTGGGTTCTCCGTTTCAGGTCCTCAGAGATATGAACTTTGAGTTACCTGCGGCCGATGTCTCTTTCAACGGGAATCCCAAAAATCTTGAGAGGTGTGTACTCCCTCTGCTGCTCCTTCCTGAAGTCCATGACCATCTCCTTGGTCTTAGAGACATTCACGTCCAAGTTGCTAGCTTGGCACCACAGAGCTTCTTCACCTCATCGAGGTATGCCGCCTCATCCCCACTGGACCTTCCAGACCTACCACCATGTCATCCACGAATTTCCCAATGGTGTTGGAGCTGTGCATGGTGAGATAAGCACCCGAATGTGTACAATTTTTAATGGTATTTCCGAGCCTCAAAAAAGTCATGATGCATTACTACACCTTTGCTGTGGCACACGCCAAGTCATACCATTATGAAAAACGATCAACCATACCCTACAAGAGGAGATGTCGAGCAAAGCCGCTCCAGTGACACGCCAAGGTGAAATTCTTCTGCAACGGCGTTGAGAGGGACTCTGTACCCTACTATCCATGAGCACCATGGTTTAAAACACTAGGATTCCATAATGAAAATATCAGATCCAATATCATCATCATGATGATAAAAAGTGGTCTTAGCCTCACCACTGTAGAGAACTTGAAATTCTTGACAAAAATCATTAAAGTTGTATGTGTCTAGTCCAAGTACATCTGTCCAGTCCCACAAGCCTAATGCTTAACATTACTTACTAGTACAACTGACACACTATCATTATTGTCACAGATAACTGTTCTTTAGTCTCCATGCATTTCAACCAATCACATCGTCGCAAAATCACCAAGGGTGGATTTCCCAAAAGCAATTCATCTTAGCAAATAACTAACAAGATAATGAATAAAGGAAGTAAAGACGCAAGTAAGGTCCAGGAGTGTTTGCCAAAACCCTTTGTTATTCCAGAATTAATGAACAAACTAAGTAGTACTTTGTTGGTTCCTCTCCAGCTTGTGTGATAAAAGCACAGACTGTCAATAACAGTAAAATTGATTCCACATACACTGCCCGTCCAAAAAAAAGGTCACCATTTGAATTTATATCAGCAAATACTTAAAAGCCAATGACTAGATCATTATTACAGTCCTGCAACGTTATGCAGCAATAAAGTTGTCAGCTGAGTACCTGAATCTACTGAATGGTCAGGTTACACCTCCATCCATCATCAGTGGTTTTTCTTCTCTGTTGGCAGGGGCATATTCCAGGACAAGAATGCCAAGATTCACTGGGTTCAAATTGTCAAAGAGTGGTTCAGGAAGCATGAGGAATCATTTTCACGCGTGACTTAACCTCATTGAAGGTCTTTGGGATGTGCTGAAGGAGGCTTTATGGAGGTTCAACTCACTTGTCAATACAAGATCTTGGTGAGAAATGAATGCAAATCTGGATGAAAATAAAGGATGAGATGTTGCATAAACTTGTGGAAACAATGCCATGACAAATATGTGCCATAATCAAAGCTAAAGGCGGCCCAACAAAAAATTCAAATGGCGACTTTTTTTTTGGATGGGCAGTGTATGTCAATGGCGAAATACGAGTCAAATCATTGCCATAAACACCTTCAAAAAATGACTGTGTCTTGAGCTGACTGTAGCCTCTCATTTTCTTCTTCCGGTGCTGAGATATTTTTATCGGCCATCGTGAAATGTCAGTCCTCTTCTCTGTCTTTAGCACCTTTACTGACTGACTTCTTCAGTAACCTCAATCAATCAAACCAAATTCGTCGTAATAACGAAAACAGGCACAGCACTGTAACGTTAACATTACTACACAGAATAAAGTAATGGCTTAACGTAACAGGACAATATTAAGATAGCAAAATGTATACAATAATATATGATGTATAATAAGCAAACGATTTACTGAATGCCTTTACTTACCGGAGAATACATCAAAATACTTTGTACACACCTTTTCCTCTTCAGTTCATACCACAATGGTTTTATTATATTTTAGAGTAAAAATAAACTAAATATTAACACAAACCAGATGCCACCCAAATTTCATCAATCTTTATCAACAAAGTTTAAAAAAACATAACAAAAAAGTTAAGTAGAGTGGTGGAAATTAAATGAATCTGCACGTGGTGAAAGGTCATGTGACTGTATCTCAATAATTATAATATCAGATTACACTGACAACAATTATACAATTATAATTAATCTGAATAACTTTTAGATTAACAAGTACAGTGGTATCTCAGTTCTCGAACTCATTAGAACTCGAATTTCTTAAAATCAAACCAACCAATTCGAAAAAAAATTACCTAGGACTCGATCTGAATCTCAGAAGTCAAACCGTGAACGCTGACCTAAGATAACTTGTAGGCGTGGGGAAATGAGTCACGCGGCACGTCTCTCAGCGGAAACAAAGGGTAACGCTTCAGTCTCAGCCTCGCATTCGCTGTAATAGCATAGTGCATGTTTACACTAGCTGAATACATATATTTAGACAGTAAAATACATTTACACAATGATAGACAGTAACAGTTATTATTATTTAAAAATAAAGATTTCTTATTAATTATTTTAATATCATTAACAATAAGCCATTAATACATTTAATTATAATAATATTGTCGGAGACAAAGGCGCAGATATCAGGGTATCGGGGAATATGGGGTTTAATTACAGGTAAGACATGCAAAACGCAGACGGACAATACAATAACCGGATTGGGGAAACAAACTGAAACGTGGACGAAATACAGAGGACTAATGACAACAACCAGAAACAGCTGATCACACAGGGATTCCATACGGGGTTAACGAGGGGGCGTGGCACACGGAAGGAGCGGACGATTGGGGCAGGACACATTGTTTTTTTTTTTTTTTAACTTTACACATTGTTTGGATACATTTATTTTCTTACTTTACAAATTACTGTTTTGATAAATGTGCTTAGATGTGTTTAGTACAGTATATGCTCTTCTTGTTTTATCCGGTTCATTTTGTGTTTAAATGCTAAAAAACATATTTAGGTGTAAATGTTTTGTGGCTGGGAACCAATTAATCGATTTACCATTATTTCTTATGGGGAAAATTTGATCAGAACTCAAACTTTTTAGGATTCCATCCGGAGTTCTGAACGGATTAAGTTCGAGTTCTGAGGTACCACTGTATATGGATGAAAATAATATTTGAAATTGCAGAGAGAAACATATGCTAGTTACCTTGAAATGGAACAGCTTGTTCGTCCACGTACCGTGATGTCTGGTCCTAGCTAGATTATACATCAAAGGGAGTCTATCAACCCAGTGTAGATAAAATCCTGTAGTCCTTTATTAAATTATTTTAGTGGATTATGATTATGATCATGTATAGCCAATGAGTAGCCTTGGTGGGCGGGTCTTAATTTGGGAGCCGTTAGGCTGCCAAGAGAAGACTGTTGGATAATGGCGGACGGGTGACGTGGTAACGGATTAATGTGAAGTTTTCCTAGAGGGATCACAGTCGAGTAATACACTTCGAACCCGAGTGGCCCGGTTTTGCTGTTGCGGGATAAAAGTCTGCGATGAGAATTGGGAGCTAGTATCGACTGCACTGTCTCAAACGGAAAGCTTAGCGAGCAGTCTATGTTGGATACCATTTAGTGTGCAGCGGAAGACAGTAACGCAACAGGACTGTTATGTAATTGCGGCCGACGACGGCGGGTGTGTCAAATTGTATTTTTCGTGTGTTCGAGTAGTATCCTGGCGTTGAGTGGAAGTTTGGCCGTTTAAAAATTGTCTGTACTGTTATTTTTTCTGAGTTATACCTCTTAGTTTATGCCTTTACATGATCGCTGTATAGTGCTCAGACTGATGTTTCTCATGTTAACAGAAGGTGGAGCGTTTGATGACTCCGCGACAAAGCGAATGTGTTGGACTTAGTGAACGCCTATTGGTGTTGTGTTATGTTCTTCTTAGGCATTGTAACGCTGGAGTGTTTTTCTGTTATTGATGACGACGGAACAAATTGTTGGGAATTGTTAAAAGGGGTTGCTCGTGCTATCTAATTTCTTTTGAGTAAATGGTGTCTAATTCAGCCTTTCGATCTGAAATATTTTCCTTTATGTCATGCGTTTTATAGCCTACTGTTTATATATCCAGTACATTTTTGGTAAGGTTTGAGCACAAATGAAAGATATACAACCTTTCCACTTACAACATAAAACATATTTGCACACACAATTACTGGGACTAAAAGAACTTGGGGTGAGGGACTCGGATCTTCTCATTACTTAGTCTCCCTGGGTAGGATAGCAGCCGTTTTCCCCTACAAGGCGGGGTGTAATCCCCCCTGCTATACCAGCTTGTCCTGTGCCCTCTGAGGCAGTCTAGTTGTGCAGTCCTCTAAGCGAAGTGCTGATGCCAGTGCCCTGAATCTTTCCATTGTCATGACACTTTTATGATGAGCTTCCAAAGTCAATAAGTATTATTTCACTAAAACGAGTAGGGATGCACTGATACCAGCACTGGGTTTCAGGCCAATACTGCACTCATGTACTCATACTTGTACTCGTAAAATTCTCTGATTCCAGAAACCGATACTACTTAATTGCAACATTGTACTCAAAGTCATGACATTTTTTCTTTCTTTTTCTTGCTTCCCAATCATATTTTGTCGTCTTGCGAGCGATTTGTCAGCCGGAAACGTTTAGGAAGGATAAATGACAAGACCAGCATTGGCCAATTGCCAAGTATACGTGAGGGATGTCAGCAGTTTGGACATATTTTAAGATAAGGGACAATGGCAGAAGTAAAGCAGACTGTAAGCTCTGTTCTGCTAAAGTGTCAAAAGGCGAAAGGGACAGCATGTCATTTGACACAAGCAATTTGATCAAACATCTTAAGACACACCATAGTGCAGAGTACACAGAGTTTACTAATGCTAGCAGAGAAAGACCGCAACAATGAACCTTAGCGCAAATTCTAGAGAAGCAAGAGAAAAACTCTACAGCAGCGGTCTCCAACTCCGGTCCTGGAGAGCTACTATCCAGTAGGTTTTCAATCCTACCTGGCTTCTGATGAGCCACACCTGTTCTCAGGTAAATACCAGGGCCAGATGTGGCTCATCAGAAGCCAAGTAGGACAGAAAACCTACTGGATAGTAGCTCTCCAGGACCGGAGCTGGAGTCCCCTGATCTACAGACAACCCATGAGCAGTAAAAATAAGAGGCTCTTACTTACTACATTGCTGAGTTCGTCCTGTCATACACTTAGAGACATAGCTCGGAGTAGGGGCGTAGGTTTCATTTTTACACTGGGGGAAATGGGTAATAAGTGGGTTGGGTTGTGTAGCATGGCCCAGTAGAGCCACAACAATAGTTATATGTAGAGTTTTCTTAATACGATAGCATAAGTAATCGATTTATTTTTCTTTACAAAATTGTGCCTAAAACCTGGGTCTTGTGGCCAATACATGTGCTGCTGTTCAGTTTCGAAAAGCCTCAAAAGTTTTTTGTATTCACTCTTAGTTTAGTTAAATAAATGCTTCGTATATGTCCTTATTCAGGTAATGATGTCTCGTTCACAGTGCCCCCAAGTGGAACACCATGAATATTGGCAAGCAAGTGAAGAACATGAAGGACATATCAAAGAAGTCCTCTGTCATGACATATACCGCATACATACACCAGTTTGCAATACTAATCTTAATGCACATTTCAGTTTGTGCACATGCATTCCCCAACTGCACCAACCATCCACCTTGACTTGCACTCCCTGTTTCAGAGCTGCCCATCCAATAAGCAGCCCTAAAATACCATTGTGTTTCCCACAACAACTTTTGCGACTTACTCACTGAGCAGCAGACAGAAAAGTTGGCAGCATGAACCGGACATTCTAGTATGAGGTGTTTATGTGTCATTCTTTGGCCGGATCTTTGAACTCTTTGAACTCGATGTAATAAAACCCGGATTTGTACTCAGTGGTGGTTAACCATGTTTGCTTCACAGAAGTGCGTAGAATACCCTGGGAAGCACTGAAGTACCACAAAGTACCGATCCATTGTGTTCCAGTTGCAAGGGGTCACACCGCCGTTTTACCTAGGTCCCAACCAGACACGCATATGATTACCCCAACTATGGTGCTCACAAGTATCTGGGATTCTTCTTGCAGGGGTGTCTAGATTTTTACAATGAAAGCCCATGTTGTACCCTTGGAAAGCCCTAGGCTAGCTGTCAGAAGATGGCTGCCTAGGTAACTGCCTATGTTGCCCATAGGATTGCCCATAATTGTTAGTGATTCCTGCATAGTGGATACTGCTGCTGGTAAAGTGAAGAAAAAAGATCTGTAGTTTGAATTTTTCCCCCTGACCATTATTATCGTTTACATGGTGTGGGTAGGTGAACTAAGGTCTTCCAGACGTAACAAAGCACTTTCTAAAAGACAAGCATTTGAGTTTTTCTGAATTAGCTTTTCCCATACTTACCCAGCAGATGGAGAAACTGCTTCACACATTACCATTCCTTCTCAAGCCTGGCATGATGCTTACTTCTGAAAAGTAAGGAGGCTATCCATATCCTTATTTTCATCTTTCCAAAATCCAGGTGTTTGAACTACTGAAAAATTCATGGAGAAATTTCCCCCCCCCCCCCAGAAAAAAACGACTGATGCAATGCTTACCTGTACAGGCAAAATCTTAAAATTCCACCCCCAATGGACCTCATACATTTATTCAATAAAAATACTGTTTTAAAATGTCAGCAACCTAATGCTTATCTTACAGTAGATGATTGTCTATGAAAACCCAACTAGTATTTCCTTTTCCTTTTTTCTGTCAACACTTTCTTACCAAATACTTCTTTCAAACAGATTAAGTAGTCTAGTGTAGATTTCAATAAACAATGTGCAAAAACTATTAGTACAGTATTTCACAATCAAAACCATTTTGACAGAATAGAAAAATGGAATATTATACAAAAAAGCATGTATATATCGAAATACTGTTCCAGTTTATTTTCCAGCAGAACATTTGCATAGCAAATATTCATAGCAAGTATTATATAATTGTTGACTTCACAGGTTATAGTGTGAGTAAATGTGTAGCTGTTGAACTTAAGTGAATGGCAAAAAAGCATGGATTTAATTTTATGGAAAAATTATGCAATGCCTAGTGTATGTAAATCAGCTGATACATGTTAACGTATTGTGCATGTTTATTAGGAACGCTTATAGAATTTGTATATAGAATTTCCACCTGGGATCAATAAGGTAGATCTTATCTAACCTTTCATGATTTTCATGTACTTCAGTCTCTTGATTTAACAGAGAAAAGGCATCCAGTCAAAGGCAGGTTTGTTTTTGTAAACATTTTGTCAATTAGGTCACAAACACAGAAATCACTAGAGTAGTGGTGTGCAGAAAGGCAATTGCACAATGCATCGGTCCCCAAAGCAGCTCTGGAGATGAGGACTCATACCTGGTTCTACGCAGCCATGCCTAAAAAAGTGACATCTGATTGTATGTCATTGTGTATATATATGTTTGGATGAAAACAACATTCTGATACATGCTTATGCATCTGGAAAATGATTAACATAATGGTAATGAGATACATGATTAAAATAGTGTTAAATCAGTTGTGAGGGAAAGAAATGACTTAATACACATCTTAACTGATGTTGATTATACAAGATAATACAGTATAGCTCTGTACTGGATAAGCAGTTTAATAGATTTATTTCATAGTAACAACAGTGCCAGAATTACCTGTGTGTTTCCTTGTATTTATTTAAGGTGATGTGTTGGTGACAGGTGTCATTTTACAGATTAGGTGTTCTTGAAATTCCTGCTCGTCTTGACAGTACTTCATTACTTGTTTATTTGCTATGCTGTATGTTTCAAAGCAGGAGTCGCATGAAAATCCTGGGACAAATTAGAAAAGGCCATTGCTGTCTGGGCCTGCAGATGAGTGATCCTTTGCAAATCGGGCCCCCTGCTCTCTGGAGAGAGGAAGTGGAATGTTGCCCATTAGGTTGACCCTTTTGTCTCTCAAGAAAGGGATGCTGGGTTGTCTTGCTCCATTCTATAACCTTCTATCTTTCTTTGGTTGCCGGTTGTAGAATTTAGCCAACACAGCATTAATTTTAGGCATTTAATAAACAATTGTCTGCAGGGATCCCCTTTATCTCACAATGCAGTTACCCAACAATGCAGTCAGCTCATTGGTAGGCGTGCTTGGTCTGATGAAGACAGTATTATTGTTGCCTTTCAAGACAGAAAGTTTGACAGCATTTATCTTTTTGAAAATGTCTGTTGTTTCACATCCGTGGAAGAGGAATGCTGTGTCATCTACACTTTAACTATTCCTTAACCTGTTGTAAATAATATGCTGCTTTATGCAACAATGTTGAAGAACTTTTAAAGAAATTTGTTGAAATTTCAAGGGAAATATATTTTTTTTATTTATTTCAAGTCCTTTGTAAATATTACCATAATATTAATACTAATAGTAACATAGTAACATTAAGTAGTCCTAACACCATTTGAAGAGAAACCAGGGAAACTTTTATAGTTTAATTGTACATATGATTGTGCTTTTATATATAAAACACATAAAACACATCAAATGAATTGCATGTAACCCCACGGATCAGAAAACAACCAGTGTGACAAATATTGTTTTCCAAAGTGGGTTTAGAGTATAACTGAAGTACTGTTGGACTTCATTATAATTAATATTCCATTGAATTCTGCATGTAGATCAATTAAACAAAAGAATTTCTGATTTGAAAAAAAATCTCTGTGTAAATTGCAGAGCTGCTCAGATTCAAAGATAATGAGAAGGCAGCCAAAACAATAATACTAGATGTTATGCTTATCTACAAATGAAATAGTACTGTAATAATATGCTTGGGTGGGAGAAATCATGGAAATCAATCATGAATGGAAAAACCTGATTAAACTTCAGATAACTTAACATATAACACAGCTATACCATGAAAAGACATTGGCCACAATCAAACTGAGAAATGAACTATTCGTTACTAATGTTAACTGTAATCTTCCATTTCTCCTTCTCGTCTCGGTGTTGCACAAAAGCTACTTTGTATCTCTGTGTTATATAAAGTACTGCTGACTAGATCATGTACGCATTAAGGATTTCAACAAGTTAGCAGGTTCTCATTATTTCCAGCTTCTTTCTTTGTTCTGTGCAAGATGTTGATTCCTTTGTCTTCCACGTGGTGGCTGACTTAGGCTGTACTGGTCATTGATGAAACGGGCCGAAACAGAAAGCAGATGCTTTCCTTGTGTACTTATTGAGCTTCCCCCTTTGAATCGCAGCGATGTACCTTCAGACGGCAGAGTTCAGCATACCTTCATGCTGGGTTTGCAGCGCACTCTGCCCCTGTCTTTCCTCAGGTTTGCCCCTTTAATCCCATCACTTAATACCCTGAGTGAAGAATAAACTCAGCGAAAGCGCTATCATGTTCTCTTGGTCCAGAGCCCCTCCTGTGTGTCCACACACCCCCTCAGCTCCCTGCGACCCCAGGTCCAGGGACGGGGGTCCCCTCGGGATTCCCCTCGGGATTCCCGTTGGAAAAGCTACTTCTTGCTGAAATTACATGACGGGTCTGATTGCATTGGTCTGGTAAGAACTGGCAAAGAATTCACAATTACGTCTTTAATTGTGTCTGTATGTACACATTTTACTCCAGATTATTGATTAAACACAGTGGCCAGGAATGCTGGGAAGAAATACAGGCCGTCCAGAGTTTATGACAGATCCATTCCCTAAGTCTGTCTTTAAGTCAAATTTGTGGGTGTTTCAAAAATAATAATACAGTACTTAACTATGTATAGTAATTATGCAGTAATAATAAAATTAACTACATACAGTACTGTACTGAACCATGAGCCATGAGCTAACACCATGCAATGTTTTTACGAGCGTCACAAAGTAGTGTGGGTGTTCATCATTACAAACCATTGTATTTAAGCCAGATTTGTATTATAATAGACTTTATGATAGTCCGTTCGTGAATACAAGTATCTGTAAGTCAGATGTTCTTAACCTGGGGACTGCCTGCACCACAAGGAAAGAAGATAGTGTTCACGGCAGCTAATGAAAATAATTAAAAGGTTCTCACCATTCACTCATCTTGGATTTTTTTCCATGTCACCTTGTTAGGCAAGCCTGGGCCAATTGTCTTTAGCTCCCTTTCCACAGATGAAAGTAAAACCTGTGTACCAAATGGTGAAAGTTATGTTTGCCCTAGGTTGTAATTAGATAAACATTACATAAAGGATATTCAATAACAATGAAGCAGACTGGCACCTATGTGGTCATTGGGCACCTTTGTAGAAAAGAAAATGAATGAGTTTTTTTGATAAAGCAAAATGTGGTTCTTTTTTCCCATGATCTAATGAGTCCTTTAATTTGCAGAAACATCTGAGGTAAAGCTGTTCTTGCACCTGTGTTTGTATTCTGCAATAATGTTTAATTACCAGAAAATACAATTATACACAAAGAATGGCACATAGACCTCAGTGGTCAATTGGGTCATCGATTTGAATTGTTTGACAGACCCAGAGGAATAAGGAAAGTTTCAAAATCCCAAGTAAAATTGAGAAGTTTGTCACAGAATCTGCCAGAAAGAGATGTCATAAGTGATTACAGCGTATGAAAGGCTCCTGCAATCAAAAGTTCAAGTTCCCGCTGCAGATTAAATCTGAATTTTAATCTCTTTGTTTTTGACTCTTCATGAATCATGATCTGATTACAAGGGTGAGCAGTCACAATAGGGAATGGTGTGCTTATGTGTCTTGCAAAAGTTACACACAATGCTGGGAAAGGCAAATACAGCTGGCTTGAATGTTGCCCATCTACTGTGAGCATTATCTTCAATGTACTGAACATACTGAAACTACTGCTCATTAATTCCAGTGGTTTACACTTTTTGACCTTTCTAATGTAAGCAGACAGTTAAAATAGGCTTGGTCAAACGTAGCATCAGCACCACTGAGAAGCATTGTCTTTGTAATATGTTTCATCTATGTTTGTCTTTTTAAAATAATGCTTCATTTTTTGAAAATGCACATTGCTTCAAGATGTTGAATGACATGCTCCAACCATATACACTGAAATACAAAGGAAATATTTAACAACGTTCTACTAAATTTAGAATGTTGAAGATAGTAGTGCATTCCAATATAGAATGTATCAGTTTTCATTATGTGTAAGTGTACATATCTTTTTGAAGTTTTTATTCTCACTAACAATTTTTAACACATCTATTTATTTGTTTGTTTATGGTTTTTAAAATGGTTTTACAGGATATCACAATTAATACAGGCTTACGTGGAGCCTATCACAGGAAGCCCGAGGCAGGTCCTACACTGGATGAGACATAATGGCACATTTATGAACTGCAAGAACAGCTGGTAGTGCTATGGGTGCAGTGCAGGGAACAATCCTGGATGGGGCACCAACCCATCACAGGGCACACTCACACATGCTCACCTACGGGCAATTTGGTAACGCCAATTCACCTAGGTATATTTTTGGCGGGGAGGGGCTGGAGTACTTGGAGGAAACCCCACAATGACACGTGTAGGACATGCAAACTCCACACACAGTCATGGTGGCAATTTCAAGTGATTGCAGAGGTGTGAGGCAACAGTGCTAACCACTGCACTCACCTTTAGCCAAGTATGTTTTTTCTTTATTTTTTGTTTTCCTATATATTTTTTCTTCTTTGCAAAACTTTTAAGCTGAAGATAATGAAGTAATGAAGTGGTACATGCAAAAAAAGCTAATTAGCAATTCACATCACGATGAATGAGGACAGCAGAGGCTGCAAGATAACGATCCTTTACTCTCCAAAGGGGGGGGGGGGGGGGTCTGATGTCGGTGTCTCATATATGAAGTAGAGCTGCATTATATGGCTGAGCTGTGGCAAAGCCTTCAGCTTTGTGAAGGTAATCGAGGGATTTATCTGTCTGGACAGAAAGGGCGGGGCTGCTCTCCACTTAATGTGCCGCTTCATGGTTTCTGTCTGATGTTTTACGTTTAGCATCGTTACATTATTAATTCTGGTTACTTCTTCGTGGCATATATTTCTCAGTTTTCATTGTAGTATCAGGCAGATACTATACATAAATGTAATTGTTATTAGGTGCTGTCAAATCACTGTCAACTCCTGGCAATCATAGAGACGGCATTCCACCAGAATTCTCTGTCTTCTATCCAAGTCGTCAAGTTTCCCAAAGGCATGTTCATTGTTGTGATGAGTTCATCCACCTTGTTGCTCATCATCCTCTCCCTACTTTACCATCTTACATTGTGCTTTCTACATGTTTTGCTTAAAATGTTTAACATATTAAATTTTTAAGTGACAGATTATGGGTGCATTACAGTAACTGACCTTAAGTGATCATTAGTCTATCCCTTAAACTTCAGTCACAACCATTTACTGCAAAAAAATAAATAAATGAACCATAAATTATTATTGATATAATGATTATTCCATGTTTATTAATTTTGAAAATAACATTACCTGGAATGCTACATATTGCATGTGAACAATAGGTGCATTATTTTATATATTTAATTTTGTTTGTGAATGATTGTGCGAAATAGCTTCCATAGCTATTTCCAGTGTTTAATTTAATGTTTTTTTTTATTCATTTTGATCGTTGCCAGTATTAATTTGAAGAAAGCATTAGCATTTCATAAAAGGAAATGGAAAAATATAATACGAGTAACAATACAAGATGAATGATATACCTGATAATATTTCCCCTTTCAATCAAAATGACTGATTAGATTTTTTTATCTTTCATTAAAACTATACTTTTGCTTTATCAGGAGTCCCTTACAAAGCTAAGAATCACTGTTTTCTGTAATTAAGAAAATTCCAGAACGTTGGGGCAAAAAGGAACTCAAGTTGCTTCTCTTATTTACATGTGACATCTTTTGAGGTGGAATTAGGAAAGGGATCTCAAGCATAAGTAGTTTGAAAAATTGAATTTGTTCTGATTCTTTACAAGTGAACGTATCTTGTCTCTCGTGTGAGCACAGTTTCAGCAGGTCTCAGCAGGTTTGCACTGGGCCCCAACAGTAATGTGACCATGATGGTAGTATCAGTTCATTTTGTACATCGATTCTGAAAGAAATATGTTCCTGTTATTTGATATTACCCTTCTGTTGCACATTTTGATCATGTGTGCAAAAGTATAAATTACATTTTGGGTTTCATATTAATGGTAAAACAGGGAAATCCGCAGAATACCAATATATGTTATTAAGAAAAGTAAAATAAAAGTAAGCATCACTCTAAAAAGTCAAAGAAAACTTTCTTTCCCTTTTATGAACTTTTTTGCATTGAACCTCATGTGCTCTGTAATGTGAAATGCAATATTAATGCAATTATTTAACTGCTAAGTTTAACTGGGAGAATTTTTTTTTACAAATACAAATTTGGTTTAAATAAAAAATTCTCCAAATTTTATTTTGATTCCTCTTCCATGAAAATGCTTTTCATCACTCATCAGGTCTTCTTTCTGCTCTTTCTCTAAATCACTCTGTACTTTCTGGGTTTGGTTCTTAATTATGAATTAGATATACAATACCTTCTACTACGTACAGCATATCTTTGAGAAGCAGTGCTCTGTAACATTGTCTGTTAGAAACTTAAATAGTAATTTACTGATTGTAAGGTTGTCAGGTTATGTGAGCATTGCCTGTTAACTGTTATGGTATGCATAATAATCCTGATAATATTGTGTAACACTGAATTAGAACAAGCTAGGCAGTTTGTTAAGCCTAGTACTTGATGTGAATTGTTCCACTGTTCTTAAAAAATGCAGTTACCTCATCGTCAGATGGGTTTCACCCAGTCACAACCTCTTGAAAACAAAACCTCTTGTAATAAAAATTGTACGAAGTGTCTGGATTGATCTCAAGTGTAAACTGTGCGATTCTCCATGCCCAGAGAATGAGGAAGAACAGAGCTGCAAAGAAGGTGTTCCCATGAGTACATCAGTTCTCGAGAGCTCAGTGAGTCAATCTGTACTACCACACATTAAGCTAGCATTCAGACTCAGGAAGTGTCAAATGCACATTCTTTTAAAAAAGATTTTTGGTTTGAGTGTGTTGATATATGTGTGTATTGTTACCATTTTAAAATGTACTGGCACCTCAGAATCATGGGAGATCAGGTGACCAGCAGAGAAGCCTCATTCACCCGTCTATGACCTTCCCAGTTTCATCCGTCCTTGTATCTATAATCATTGCCCAACACACCTTATTTGTATTATTATTTTGTTGTTTCTCCATTTTCTTTGTTTCCCCTGCTGTTTTTAAAGACCCTTTTTTGACCATGTACTTGAGATCTACTATCTGTCTCGCTTGTACATTCATTTGGATAAAAGTGTTTATTAATAAATAAATCTAAATGTCCCAAAATGCCTGTTACATTTCCATGCCTGTGTCATATGGATTTGTTTGAATTCCCTGTCTGGAGAAATACTTCTATTTACAGTTTTTACGTATTTGCGTTTTTATATTTAACCCTCTTCACTAAAGTATCAAATTAAGAAATTAAATACCTTACATGAACTGCCTTTGACTGGAATACCGTATCTCTTTATTTGTCAAGTTTCTGTGCATTAAAATCTTTCATTGTGATATTGAAGGTTTTCTTAATTTGTCAAAATTATTAAATGTTTTAACTGAAAAGTGTGGTATTAGATCAAACCTGGAACAGATTTAATTGACTGTACTATTGGGTTAACTTTATTTATCTATCCTATCGTATACCTTCAAACCATTTATTTGGGAGACGGTCATGTGGAAGAGTTACCTCAAACTATTGTGATCTCTGGCCTCCAGAATATTCTTGAATCTTGTGCATTTTTACCCACTGACTTGTGATACTGTTTTGGATCAAATTATGTAATTTATATAAAAAAAAAGGTGATATGCAACAGTACTTCAGCAATATTACTTCACTCACTGTAATTAGGCATTGTGGTATTTCAGGGCAGACTGGATCATTCCTGGCTCCTTGCTGAAGGGGGTTGATGTCAAGATTTTCCCAATGGCTTTGGATAGTATCTTTAGGTTTCCGAGCGGATGGGATTCTGCGGAGTTTTAAGTTTCAGGCACATTTGACATATGTCAACTCCTGACCCTTCGCACCGAGTTTCCCAGATTTTTGTCACTCTCTAACTGCAGCAGATTAACACACTCACTTCCAAGGCAAATACAACAAGGAAGCTAGTCTGCCACAAAGACTGAAGATTGAGAATTGTACTACTATAAACACCGGAAAAAGGATTGTTTTTTTTCTCATTTCTCATTTGTGGGATGGCCACTTAAAATTTTTATGTGAAAAAACAAGCAAGCAACGCCAGTACAGAGTGGTACAAGAGGTCTCAATTCTGATCTTTTCATTGGCTATGCATTAATAATTCTACTGTTTGTGTGTGTTTTTCCTCACTCTAACATGAGTACTACTTTACACATTTGGGGCTTTTATTACCACAGGGAATAAGTTATCCCTCTACAGACAGTTTCCAGGGTAAAAATGTTCGACTCACAGACAACTCACACTTACGAACAGACTGCCATATATTATGTTATATTAAAAATACGAGTTAAATACAGTGGTTGATAATAATGAATGTATGCACTACTTTGTGATGCTCATGAAAACATTGCATGTCTTCAGTGGTTTGTTCGTTCATGGTACAGAAGAGTACAGTATTTAGTTACTTTTGTTATTGCTGTATAATTATTATGCACTGTATTATTATTTTTCTAAGTAACCTACAAATTCGACTTGAAAACATACTTAGGAACAGATTGTGTTTGTAACCTGAGGACTGCCTGCATGCACTCTAGCAAGACTGTTTTTTTTCTAAATGAACCACTAGAAAGGTTTGCTTTTTTCACTGTCTATAAAAGAGCATGAGAACACCATGAAGCAGGTGCACTCTCTTGGGAATGCAAACAAAGAATCTAAGATTTGTGTTTGGTGAAAAGCATCAACAAAAAAATTCTCAGAGGTACACAGTTTATTAGACAAACAATTTAACGTCAACTTGAATAGGCTAAGCAAGGCTTTGGCATATTCAGTAATTTTATTCCTCCTATGTAACGAATACAGACTTGGGTTCCCAAATGCAGAAAACTAGTGCAGACAGATGTGGAATCGGTGAGTGGGTTATCGTGGCTGGAGTCACGGAGCTGGAGAAGTCATTAGCCAGGGAATTCAGTCCTACGAACATGCAAGCAACGAAAGGTAAAGTACAACAGGGGATTCTGAGGGTAGCAGGGACTTGACAGGACTGGATCGGAGAAGGAGGGGCAGGGGGAACACTAGAGACAAGAAAGGCCAAGGATGACGTTGGAGTCGGCCACGGGGACAAGGGGCTGGCTTGGCGGGTATGTCGCAGTGTAGGGCAGCTACCATTGAGGATGTTCACGGCAGGTACCCAGGTTTGTTGTTCTGGGCTGTAACCCTCTAAGTCAGCCGGGTACTGTTAACCTCCTTGCCGTCAAAGAGAACTGAGGATGGCCCAGATGGCAAAGGCCTCTCGGTGGAGGTCCAGAGGCGTCCACAGATGGATGGGTGACACTGTAGTGGACAGGCTTGGTTTTAAAACAATTGAAGCAGCTTTTCAGGCCACTGAAGGCTACCTTAGCTTCTGGGGTCCAGCAAAGGGAAAATTTGCCAGTGCGCAGGAGGGACGTCAAAGAAGCAGCTACTGAGCTAAAGCCATGGATGAACCGATGATACAGGTTGGAAAATCCAGGGAAGTACTGCGTCCTGCCATTCTAGGGGTGTGCCAGGATGACACAACCGTGGGATGAGGGGAGAACGCGCTGTTGATTCTCCCCATGGTGGATGGCTCCTACTTGTAGTGAGAGGGGAATGGTCCATTGTATGTCTGTACCCGACGTGTGCTGAGACCTATCCACTTCTTGAACATCAAATGGGGGCAACACCAGCTCCACTGGAATGGCATGTTACTGGACAAATTTGATATCAACAAAGTGAGCTGCAGCTCCTGAGTCATCGCTTATGAGCCTAGGACAGCATGGAAGGTACTATAAACTGCTTCTGAGTGATGTTAAGAAAAGAGGACACACCTACTTGGATGTGGCATGCAATCTCAGCTTGCAATTCTGGGCGGAGAGCCCGTCAGTAAAGCACCTGGAGACATTGCTGTCCCCAGGGTACAGAACAAGGAAGAGTCTGTCGTGCATCGATTGCCTTGGCAGAGTTTGCGCAATCAATCTGCTCTGCTTCTGGCCACCACAGGATGATTGAAGACCACGCTGAAGGCTCTCTGAAGGACGACAGAGGAGCACAGGACAGGACTCTTTTCGGTCCACAGTGCAGTCGCTAATTCGGAAGCCCTGCCTGTGAGAAGGGAGATGACAAAGCGCACAGTCTACTGCTCTCAGGAAGATCTCCGGATGGTGATCAGCATATACCCCGCATTGCATACTTCTTGGGAACAGCAATTGGAACGCCAGAGGTTGACCGGGGTCGGAGACTGGTCAAGAGGGGAAACAGCAGTGAGCCCCTGCTGCAGCACTCCTACCAGGGCATTGAGCTGAATAATCTGAGACGGGGCATCTTGGAGTTAGCGATGACTGCCTGCTGGGCCCATCTTCCTTCAGAGTGAGGTATTCTGCAATGAATAGAGACTCGGGACCCAAATTCAGGGGCAATTTTTAGTGACTGTATGATTTTTTTACATGTTAAACCCATTAACCCAGATGGCCAAACTTCATCAGCAACATAAATCCAAGGTCTACTGCATCCACTGGCTGAACTGATCACACAATCCGGATCGAACTCCATTTGATTCAGAGCAGAGTCCATCAGTTGATAACCACTGCCATAAGAGATATAGAGGAGGGAAGCGAAGTGCTGAGCTACTGCTGTCTGTCACTGCAGGTTTTCACCCATTCAGCTGGGTGATTTATGCTCTTCCAGATCTCCACTCTGACAGGCTGGGAGAGGTCAGAGAGACCGCACTGGGTCCCTACATCAATGTTTAACCAGAGAAACATGAGGGCTGTAGAGCTGAAAATTCATCCTGGACCGCCTAAGCATAAAGAAGATGTTAATTGCTCCAGTTCTAGTACAGCTCCAGGAGGCAGGTATGAAGCATGGAGTATTTGTTAGTCACTATACCTGGAATTTAACTGGAGGGATAAAACGCTGTAAGCAGTGCCTGGTCATGGAATTATCTGCGGTTAAAAGGTGCAATACAGAAGTATGTGTCTCAGTGGCAGACATGCATGCTAGATGGAAGTACCCTAAATAATACTGTAATCATAATAATCAGCACCAAGCTCGCCTCCTTATTTGTGTGGGTGGGTGGTCCTGCGTTGGAGTGTGGGAGCTAAAAAGAACACTTTGCAGAGACCTTTCTCTGAGCCTGTCTGTCATCACTGCTAAGGCTGGATAATCATTACGTTCCAGTCCTTCAGCAATTATCTTCAAAAGCCTTCAAATGGTTTATTAAGAAAATGTTGGGAGAAGTCTATGCTCAGCATAAATATTCCATTAGAAAAAAATATTATATTGCTATCATATAATCTCAGTAACTTTCTGTTTATTGCTTTAAATGGACAATATTCAAGCAACAATGCAAAATATAAAAAGAAAAAAAACATTCTGTATCCAATGAGTAAAAAAAATCATATCACTTTAAATTAATAGTTTCTCCTGTCCATGATTCTGCTATTACCATAGCTGAAAAGTCACCTTAATCTGTGAAATGTTCTTTGACAAACAACATGCAAAGAGTAGTGCATGCAAAAGCAGTTATTGAAAGCTAATAAGGGTGAATGAATTGAAACATTGTATGACATTCAAATCATAATCCAGCAATCAGATTGCAAACATTAATTGACAGTTGATCTATGCTATTATGTGGTAATATATTTGAAAATGTTTTTATGATGCTATATTGCTTTGAATATAAGCTACTCACATTAAACACACTGGAGACATTTTCAGGAAAAACAATTAATTATATTATGAATAATTGTATGTGTTTATTCATTTATTATTCACTGTAATTTTTGCCTGCAATGAATAATAATAATAATTAATGTTATTCACCCCATAAAAACAGTATTCTTAACCTTATACAAATATTGTCTTGCCTCTAAATGTGTCTTTACATAAGTAGCCACCTGACTTGCTACCTAAATAACATAATATTTAGCAAGAATAGAATTCTGTGCTGCTTTATTTTTTTGATATTGTATCCTAATTAATCATTTTAAATCACCCTTAAGCATGATCATAACTTTGCTGTGTTTTTGTTTTTCAAGGTTTTGCAGACAAAAATAGTTCCCATCTTTTCACCATCTCTTTCTCTCCGCTCATTCCCCTCTTTCGTTTCACACTACTTTGCAATCTAGTGTGAGCTACCCAGCAGCAACTGGCCTAACTACTCATATGAACATTTGGTCTCTAGCAGAGTTTTAGTCTTTGCCAGAATATGTTACATGCTCACACTTTATATATTGATATGTAAGTCATTGATGTGGAACAGTACAGAATGATTATAAGTGACAAGAAGCCTATGCTGACTTAAAAGAATCTGTATGTGTTGTATGACCCATTATATACTTTACAATAGCTAACACTAGATGTGGACCAAGGAAATCACACAGCTGCTTTCTAGCACATACTTAACACAGCAAAGTATTACCAGGAATCTGAAAGGCTTACTGCAAACATGCTGAACCTTCTGTATACTCCAGTGTCAGATTTTGTTTGTGAGCGCAAATTATAACCTTTTATGTTATTGACACCCCTCCGCTTTCATGTTGAAATCTGTAGGCGTCTGTTTCTTCCTTCCCCGGGCAGTTGTTAAATGTCTTTCGGCGCAAGGTAATCGTTTGTGTATGAGACGAGGAGCGTCATCATTGCATAATGATGTGGGGAAATGGGGATCTGTTCGTATTTTACTGGGAGATATTTCAGAAAAAATTACCACCTCATGCCTCTTACAGAAGAGAAGGAATACATATATGTCATGACCAGACCTTCACCCCACAATGGAGAGATTGAAATCATTTGTCAAGTCATAATTATGATGCGGAACTTACACTGAAGCCAACCTTTACCTTTCTCACTAATAGCATATTGTTAAACAACCACTGATGGTTATCGGGCAAAGTCACGAGCCTTTTAACTGTTACAAACTGGTAAGCAGCTGCTGCATTATAATTTGTAGCTGCTGCATGGTATGTGGGGTTTCAGGCATTAAAGGAAAAAAGATGATAAGATGTTGATGACATTTTGAATCCCAGTAGGCTGACGGCACTGTTGCTGCAATCCCCATTATCCTGTCATAATGTCTGCGCTTAAGCAAGGCAAACATTATTATTAATATTGTTTTTAATCATTCTCTGACGTATCTTCCAAAGTTACTGGGGATCTTCCATGCCTGCAGATGTTACACACTTGGCAAACAGTTGTTTATACTTTGTGGGCCAAATAACTCAGTGCATGTTTGTGATTTCTGAACTTTTTCCAGAATTAGGTGTCTGTTTTGGGGGGGGAATATATGCAATAATACATTGAACAAAATACCCAGTTTATGGGAAGCATCAGTGGATCATCTGTGGGATAAAGCAGGTAAAAATCTGCTAATCACAGTATGGGCTAGAAAATTCAGGTGGCAGGGTGGCGAGTGCCTGTCCCACCCCCTTTTTGTTTCTCTCTGAGTGTTTGAAGGTCAAGTGGATTCTTTTCTATATTACCCATAATTATATGGAGTATTTTTTAATTCTGTATTGTCACTTGGGAACATATGATTAGCTGGAGATGGACAAACCATCTGCTGCTTAATATAAAAGTACCACAGTTTAAAGACCCAATCATTGCTGAAGATATTTAAAAATGGCTGTAAAATACTGGTGCTTCACAATGTTAAATAGCAACTGTATATCTGTAATTTAAATCTGGTATAGCACACATTGAAAACATGCAGGTATACTATTTAAAAATGACTTAACTTTCAAAGGCATCTTTATTTCAAACTGGTAATATTATTTAATAGAAAATAAAATAATGTGGTTAGTGAGAGTTATTTAAGGTAAATGGTAGTGAATTTTTGAACCCCCGTAATCATGCGTTAAATGAAAGAGTCCCTGAAAAGACAGAATACAAATTTTCTAGCTTCAGGGTTTGACAGAAGAACAGAGGAACACGTCTTAGAACACTCGTTAAATCAACTACCAGAAAATGTCTGGAGGGAAACAATGTTGCATAATTACAAGTAATTAGAGCAATTCAGTTATGTGCCAGATGAGCAAAGAGGTGAGGAGTTTTCATGTAAATGCATGAAGATCCTTGTGCAATCGACGTCTTTATTCCTTCTGCGTGGTGTGCTTTTAATTTTATGATTTAGGTCTGCTTATCCTTAATTAGTATATAGTAAGTTCCAGGGCTTTTTAGGGACAGGTGTTCAAAGGTTAAAAAGGGGTCACCGAGTACCTTTACAGCTCATGCATAAGTACGCATTAAATAATTCCATAAAAATGGGTAAGATCCATGCACCATGCACCATGCACCATGCCACCCAGAATATAGTTACAAACAGGGCTACTTGAGTTTCCACTTTTATAAGTACAACATGTATGGATTAAAATACAGCTGTATTGTTATGCCAGCAGTTTTGTTAAATTATACAGAAATTGCTTTAAGTCCTATGTTCGTGAAACTAATTTTGGTTTGTCTCATACTGCAGGTGTTAATTCATTTTACTGTAATGAATAGTCTCTGTCAGTGGTTCTGACTGAGATGGAAGGCTATACTGATGAAGTATACCACGGTTTAGGATGTCAGATTCTCTTCCAAAGCTGAGATCTATACGAAATGAAAGCAAAAGATTGATGTATTTATCCAGCTGCTGGACTATCAATGTATCTCTATTTAATGGATCTCATCAATTTTCCACATTACATGACTCATCACGCATTGCACATAAAATCCCAGACTAGATAACCAAGACCACAATCATAGAAACAAGACAGCAACACGCAAAGCTGTAGAGCCTGTGACAAAGCAGGGAACGCTGATCAAAACACAAGAATAAAATGGAAACTAAACCCCCAGCCTTAAAAACTAGTGCTGAGCCTTACACTCAAACACCAATGACTGGGCAATGCTCACTGTTCAGCCGAAAAAGATTCAGAGACAGCCTTACCTAAGAGCATACTAAAGCTATTTTTTCTCAATTATCTCATTACAACACAGCACATGTATTACTGGAGCAAATTTTCATGAATGAACGAAATTAACGCAACTATCGCAGATGTACCCAACATGACGAAGGACTGAATTAGAAAAACAGAAAATATCTTGGTTTTTTGAAAAAAAGAAAATCATTCAATTATATTTTTTTTAGCATGAATGTAATTTGAAATGTATTGTGTTGGGGGAAAAAATTGGTACAACATGATAATATAGACAGAGAAAAAAAGCTGAAGCATTCTTTGGAATTTTTTGCACAAGCTGCATTTCCCAATATGAGGCTGGGGGCGGGGCATCTTGTTGGGCATTGTTGTTATGATTGGCAGGAGGTCTGACACCCCAGCTGGGCAGTAAATCAGTAGCGGGTAAGAGCGTCCATAAGCACAATTGAAAAGGTGTCAATCAGAGAACCATGAGGACCAGTGAAAGAATAGGCCAGACCCTAACCCCCGGCTAGTGTCACTGCATGCTGTCTTTGATTGGCATTGCCAGGCCGGGGAAGATGGATGGAACTGTCATCTTGGGCTGGATAATTGTGCCACAGCTACTAACTGGGTAGCTGCTCTCTGACTCCGTTATTGGGTCAATACTAAACAAATCAGTGCATAATAGCCATATTTCTCATCCTCTGTTCTCTAACATTAGTCTAACATTATTAAATGTCAACTATGAATCTTTCATTGGAACTCTACTATAACTGAAAGTCCCAGAAAAGCAACTAGGGGCAGTTTTTTTTCTTCTTTTCCTTTTCTCTTTTTTCAAACAAAAAGGCATAATATAAAAGAAGCCAATGCACACATGACCCTTTGAGAAATTTGTAACAGCAAAATGTATCTTTGTTGTATTTGTTCTTGTGCATTGAATGATTTTCAGCCACTAAGAAAAGACCTACTGTGTCAGCAGATCTTTTGAAATATAAGTTCTTTTCTAAGGCAATTCCTCCATCTGAAACATGCAGAAGAAAGTTGAAAGAAATTTTTAAAAATGTGCCAGTGAGATACTGGAAAAAAGCCTGCATCCTTCATAAATAATAAGAAAAATATACACTACATCTCCTTTTGGAAAATACACTTTAAGGGAATACTTATCTCTACATTATTAAACAAGGAATTTGCATTGTTCATAAATCTTGTATCTGTGGACATTTAAGGATAGCTCCAGTCAGATGACGTTGATTGATTTCTATTTCATATAAGGGTATTTTGTTTGTTTTTGTTTAAGTTTCATCCACAATATCTATTTAAGTACACATATTTTTAAATGAAAGCTTCAGAGTACTGAAATAAATGTCTTTCTGAATTTCATGGATTTTGTTTCGCATATACTGTTTTCTCAGAACTACAAAAGTCCAGAAGATTATTATATTGGTAGAGTAAGCTTTGGTCTTTGATTCCAAGCTTGTCGCAATAAAACATTTATGCTATCGGCCATTAAAGATGAGCTGCCTTCGAACCCTTGTTCACTCACTATTTCTCCTAACGTAGGTACATCTGCACCCAGATGTAATGAGGCTTTGAATTTTGCCTGACAACCTATTCATCTACTGAGCCTCTGATTGTGTTACAGCGACAGGATGAATAGGACCAGCACCTGATCTGACTGAAACACTATGCTAAAACCATACCACCCTTGCCATTTCATCCATTAAATTAAAACATATCCATTAAATATCTCCAGCCAATTATACTGTAATTAAATGAACTGGGCCCCACTTATTTCTCTCATACTTCCTTTCTTCTTTCATACTGATATGGTTCTGCTTCAGGAGTCAAGTCCTTGTTTCCCAATAGAATTACCAGAAGGACCAGGGCACTCAGAGCATGCCGATCCTGCATTGTTTCCTGCATTCCATTTCCAGAGTCCATCCATTGCTGTCAGTCTGGCTTTTACGACCATTTTTCTTTGAGAGGTATTCAGGTAGGGTATTGACATCCCATCTGGGCATGTGTGGTTCCCATGCACTTCTTCAATGGTACAATTTAATGGTTCTATTGAACATAAGAACACAAGAAATTTACAAACGAGAGGAGCCCATTCAACCCATCAAGCTCATTTGGAGAGAATTCAACTAATAGCTCAGAGTTGTTAAAATATTATCTAGCTCTGATTTAAAGGAACCCAAGGTTTTAGCTTGCACTACACTAACAGGAAGACTATTCCATACTCTAGCCTGTGTAAAGAAGTGCTTTCTCAAATCCAGTTTAAAATGTTATCCCACTAATTTCCACCTATGGCCACAAGTTCTTGTATTTGAACTATAATATTGAGGTAACTTTTTGGTTGAACAGCATCCAGACCTGTTAGAATCTTATAGACCTGGATCATGTCCTCCCTTAGTCTCCTTTGCTCAAGGCTGAACAGATTCAGCTCAGCTAACCTCTCCTCATAAGACATTCCTCTAAGACCAGGAATCATTCTCGTAGCCTTACGTTGCACCCTTTCCAAGGGAGCAATGTCCTTTTTAAGGTATGGTGACCAAACCTGCACACAATATTCTAGGTGGGATCTTACCAAGGAATTATATAATCGTAGCATCACCTCCTTTGACTTAAACTCCACACACCTAGAGATGTAAACCAACATTCTATTGGCCTTTTTTATTGCTTCCCCACACTGGCGAGAGTGGGACATGGAAGCATCATCAAACACACCAAGATCTTTCTCAAAATCAACTACCTTTATTTCAGTGAAACCCATGAAATATCTGTACTTTATTTTTCTGCTCCATGTATGAATTACCTTACATTTGTTTACATTAAATTTCATCTGCCAGGTATCAGGCCAGTCACTAATTAAATCAAGATCCCACTGTAGCCTCTGTGCCACTAGTTCAGTATCTGCTACACCACCCACCTTTGTGTCTTCTGCAAATGTAACCAATTTCCTGTCTATATTGGTGTCAATTTCGTTACTGTAAATTAGGAATAACAGTGGTCCTAAAATTGAACCCTGCAGTACTCCACTATGAACGCAGGCCCACTGTGACATTGTGCCTCTAATAACTACACTCTGTTTCCTGTCTGTTAACCAGTTTTCAATCCAAGATGCTACAGCTCCCTGCAGCTTTGAGCATAAGCAGGAGTTGTTTGTGAGGGACAGCATCAAAGGCCTTCTGGAAATCTAAGTAGATGACATCATAGGCCTTTTTGTGCTTAATTTCTCTTGTAACTTCCTGAAAGAACTCAAGTAAATTAGTTAAACAGGATCTACCTCCCCAAATCCATGTTGGCTATCCCTCAGTATGTTATTTGAATCCAGGTAATCTACCATTTTCGCTTGAATTATAGCTTCCATTACTTTAACAGTTATGCAAGTCAAACTAATTGGCCTATAGTTTGATGGATTGCTTCTATCCCCTTTATTGAATATGGGCATTATATTTATATGCTTCCAATCAGAAGGTACCACACCTGCAGATAAGGATTTCTGAAATAGTAAAGTTAAAGGTTGGCTAATAATATCCCTCATCTCTAATCTAAAATTATAGGTAAGATGCCATCAGGGCCCTGTGATTTATTTATTTGAGCTTAGCCAGGCTTTGTAACACATCAGCTTCAGTTATACATATATTGGTCAGATGAAGCTGGATTAGGAATAAGAGTCAGTATGTTACTTATGCCCTCTACAATGTATACACATGCAAAACAATCATTAAACTGATTATCTATATCAATTACATTTTCAATTATAAGACCCTTAGAGTATCCTGCAGATTAGTAACTTCAACTTTTAGAGCTCTTTTGGAGTTAAAGTTTTGGAAGAAACTTTTAATGTCATCCTTAGCCTCCAATGCAGTCCTCCTTTCAACATTCCTCTTAGCCAGTCTAATACTATTTTTTAACTCAACCTGTAGACTTAGATACAAGGTACTCCTGCTTTATTCTGACATCATTCGTTATTTTCCATTTGTTGAACAGAGCCCTGTTCCTCCTGACTTTATTCTTAATTTCCGTAGTAAACCACCTTGGTTGCAGTCTCCTAGATTTAGTTTTGCTGGAAACAGGTATGAAGTCCCCTTGCGCTTGGAATAATGTGCTTTTTAAAATCCCCATGCCTCTTCAACAATTTTGTTATTTAACTCTATTCAGTTCATAGTTTCTAGTTCCGGACTCATACCATTAAAGTTAGTCTTCCTAACACTGTATATTTTTGGACTTCAGACACTAAAATTAACCTTGAATTTAACCATGTTGTGGTTCCAAAATTTCAAATTTTCCAATCCTATCCTGATTATTAGACAACACAAAATCGAGAATTTCTTCTCCTTTTAACAAACCGAGTAAAAAGCAATCCTGTACCAATTTCACCATCTCAAGTTAATTTACAGTAGAGCCAGACCCTGTGTCCCACTGTATCCCAGGTAAATTAAAATCACCCATAACCTCCAAATCATTTTTATTACTCATGATCCTGATATCGTTGTATAATGCTCTACTTTCCTCTGCAGCTACATTAGATGCTCTATAACAAACACCGACAATTAGGCCATTGACTTTTTAGCATCTAGTTTTACCTATATAGCTTCTGTGCTTTTATCTTCTTTTACATATACTGCAACACTACCTTCATAATATCGTAAGAGTCTGATGATATAAAAGTTTCTAAATCATAAATGTTGTTTCTAATGCTCCTAGCATTTAAGTACAGCCTGCAGAGGGTAGGCCTTTTACTGTGTTCACGTAATTAACCTCCCTCCTCAACTACCCAATACACTGGTTCCCGTCCGATTCAGATACAACCCACACGGCTTGAGCAGGTCCCACCTGTTCCAGAAGGTCTGCGCAATCGTGTTATCATGTATTCATTTTATACCTCAACGTGTCCTGTCTTTCTAAATTATTGACACTATAGCAGTATATATTACATATACAATTCAGACTTCAAAATTGATTTAATTTATATACTTATATTCGTATTTTCCCGTTTCCAGCTGGATGTCATAAGTAATACAACATAATCAGTAGTATTATAGCTTAATTTCTATCTAGCTTCATTAGATTGATGCTCATGCTTAGTAAATCGATGATAATATTGTCAGATTTAGTTTAGGAAATTACTGAAGCTAAATTTGTAGACAACCTATATGGTAGGTTTAATTTCAATCCGAAAATAGTAGTTGACCATACTGTAAATGATATTCTGTTGAAGAAAAAGAAAATTAGTATCAAATTTCATAGAATGTCAACAAAAGCTGGATTTTACTTAAGATAATACTACATTAACTTCTTTTCTTTTTTTGAAAATTATGAAATTTATAATGACAGACCACGTGGACACATAAGAATGGGTGTTGAATGTTAACAGGGCAAGTTTTGGCTGCTACAGAAATGCATGTTTAAATTATATTTATGTTGATGTAAAACCAGGATTTCAAAATGTGTCAGTGCCTTTGCTCAATTTATCACAGTATTTGATGTTCCAATTGTTTCTTTGACTTTTTAAGACTTTTGTATAGTACTGTAGCTTTAAGTCGTTTTCCTTGGTTGTCAAGGACCTTTGCGCGGCACTTTATATCTAATTTCAAAACTAAGTAAATATAGTTTTGTTACCATAAAATGTTCCAGAAGTGAATTGAAGGTATCCATCATAACTGCAAACTTCACATCCCACACATCCTAGAGTTACACCAAATTCTGCTCCTAACATCACCACTTAATACAGTTGCAGACCCTTGGACTTGTGTGATGAATTAAAACTACAGTGTGTCAGGACTGGCTTTGTTAAGGGACGTGGGGAAGCTTTCGTTCACAAGGTCTGTCAGAGACACAGTCCAGACGTGACCAGGCTCAGGCTCATTACTTGAAGTCCAGTGTTGTCCTGCAGCCTTTCCTACATGACACTTTAAGATTAATGTTCACTAAACCACTGTTTCCATTAGCAGGAGTAACAGAGCAGAAAACTCTAGTGTGTCAGGTATCTTCCTACTGTAAATGATAAATGGGTTGGGGAGAGTGCTGGAGCTCTACTTGTCGGGCATTTCCACTTAACATCATTGCAAAACCTGTAACTTTATCTTATAAAAAGGCTCTACAAAGGGAGTTTCCTCTGTGCTGTACAATGGAAACCTCCCCAAGCTTAAACTCACATAAATGTTGCCCCTTGTCTGTGGAACACTCAGCTTGTAAATGTTAATTGCTTCGTAATATTGTGTAATATATATATGGCGGAACGCTGGGGGAATGTCAACCTTGTAGAGAGATTAACTTACCTCGGCAGTGACATTCATGTCTCTGGTGACTCTTCCTATGAAGTCAGCAGACGGATTGAAAGAGCAGGAGAGGTCATGAGGTCACTGGAAAGGGGTGTGTGGCTCCCGATATCTTTGCAAGAGCACGAAGATCCAAGTCTTTAGAGTCCTGGTGCTTCCTGTCTTGCTGTATGGCTGTGAGACATGGACGCTATCCAGTGAGCTGAGATGAAGACTTGGGTACTGTGTCTCTTCGGAGATTCCTTGGGTACCGCTGGTTTGACTTTGTGTCGAATGAGCGGTTGCTAGAGGAGTCCCGAATGAGGCACGTTACCTGCATTGTGAGGGAGCGTCAGTTACGGCACTACGGCCATGTGGTGGGTTTCCCTGAGGGTGATCCGGCTCACAGGATCCTCGTTGCTGGGGAACCGAGTGGCTGGTCCAGGCCTAGAGCCAATGGGTGTCCATTTCCGGATGGTGGGACTGGACCGTGTATCTGCCTGGGGGATGGCAGGCCGGGATCCTGAGGAGTTTCGCCGTGTGGTGGGTGCGGCAACGCATTGCATCAGCTCATGCTCCCCAACCTGACCTGACCTGACCTGTAATATATCATTAAAATCACTTAATATTTCTGTCAGAAGTAAAAAGAAACATTTTTAAAAAGTACAGGCAATCGCTGGGTTAAGACAGTCTTATAGACAACTTGTACTTACGAATGGACTGCCAAAAAGCCTCTTGTTCCTGCCCCCTTGTCAATCACTCACAGCTGCCTCCTGTTTGCCCCTTTGTAGATATTGTATAAAAGTGCTCCCTCATCCTGAGCTCCCCAGTTCTGCCATTGTTACCTGTTAATGCCTGCGTCCAAGTGAATAAAGTCCCCTGTGAGGGTTCCGTCTGCATGGCGATCTACATTCAAGTCGCTGTTCCTTTGTTGGCATGACATGGACCTACCTACAAATTTCACATAGAGACAGACGTACGGAGTGGAACTTGTTCATAACATGGAGACTGCTTGTATGTGCATATTAATGAATATTTTTGTGCTAAATACAAGTGTACTGTGTTCTGTGAGAGATCTTCAAGCACAAGTCCTTTATGAACAATAAGGCATGAAAATTGATGCATGTTTCACTTTCAAAATTCTTCTTCATATGTCATAGGATCAAATTAATCTCAAGTAAATCATATAAAGAGTATATTATTCTTTCATTATTTCAGTATTATATCTTTTGCTGTTTCACACAGCTTGACCATCTTTAAAAAGTCATTCTGAAAAATCTTGATCATTTTATATGCAAATAACATATCTAGGATTTAATATCTAAAATTGCTAGTACTTGCTTCTGTATCTTAATAACACCCAACAGTCAAACACATACAGATGAACACTCATAGTGAGTCTCCTCTGTGCATAACTTAGCCAGATGTGCATTCTTTAGAAATGTACACAATGCCCCATGTTTTTGGCAAAACAAAATTTACCGAATACCATATTTAAGAAGGTGGAGAAAAACTGCAGAAAGCCGCAGCATCATGCCTTTTAGCTTCTTTTGCCCTCACTGAAAGCAGCTTCAGCTTGATCGCACTGCAGACATTAATGTGGTCCTCTGAGCAGCTACGCTGGAGTGAAGCCCCCATACAATGCTGTCCTGGGCCTCAGGCAGGCGAGGCAGGTGAGGCAGGAGAGGCAGGTGAGGCAGGCGAGGCCGAGGTCAGCATACAGGACTGCAAGGGGCATGTTTCTCAATAAAAGCCAGAACAGCAAATGAACAATAAATAATGCACTAGACTTTATCTCCTAGCAAGTGAGGTCTTTCATGCAAAGATCAAGATTAAGTCCTTGACTATTTTTCGTATCAGAAATTTAAATTCAACCAATATCATCCATTGCAACGCTTAACTGGACCTTTGTAAAAAATATTAAGAATAAGTATTTTCAAGATTTGTTGAATTATGATATTGTGTATATTTTCGTTAATGGAAGATATGTTAGTAAAGAATACTATGCATAATATTTAAATGTATCAAACTGGTTTGAATGACTTTTATTACAAATTTTATTTTTCATTTCATCTTGTAACAATTCACTTAGAGGATAATAATGGAATAATGAAGAGACCAGTTTTATATTGTAGGCATTAGGAATAGGTCTGGAAACACGGAGAACATTTCTTATCCATTTCATTGTGGATTTAGTTCTATTTTTACCTGCAGAGCTATTTTGTTATATGATCCTTGAGAAAACATGTTTTGGAAAATAGCATGAATGTGATCCAATTTCAGTTTTCAATAATATAGACATGTTGAAGGTGATGTTTTGAACAAGAATAGTCGAATACATTAAAACATATCAAAGCTAGTTAAAAGGCAGTATTAATGTCACCTGTGGCATACAATGTGAATCCACTGGCTTTAAGCCAGTAAAGCCTGTGGAGACTGAATGAGGATCCATAATCAAAAAGCAGTTATAATGCAAAAACAAATATACCGTCAAAGCAATGGCTGAAACATGCAGAGCATTCTCTCACTTTTAATGTAATTGTTGTTCAATGAAAGCTTTGTGCTTCAATGAACTGATGCTAAAAGAAAAGTGGATGCTTAAAATAGCAAAAGAATTTGTGTCCTTTCAGTATATTTTTGTAGGTATTTTTCCTGGGGATAGAAAAAAATATCCAATGAAGAATGAAACATTCATACATACTTTATACGAGTTAAACTCACACTCCTTTTGTAATGAGGGATTACTGTAATTAAACATACAATAAGCATGTCCAGAATTACTGAGATTTTTGTGGTATAAGGTGTGGAATATGATATAATGCAACAGTGATGCTTTTTAATGGATTTATACTTTGCCATGTCATTTGGGCTGGTTTGGTGAACATTTAAACAAGCTTATATGTAGGGACTTGTATTCATATCTATGTGCATAGACTTGACTAAGTGTGATACTTGCCTGGGTTGTTCATTAACTCCCAACCAAAGCCAAGATCCCAGGGAGGGTTATACTACGTTTGACATTCATTGGCCTCCAACAAGTAAGCCTTCCTCGCACAAATTGCTGTGGTGGGCGGGTGGACAGACCAGAAAGCTTTTCCTGACTTTGTTATTTGGCAATGGATGGCTTAATGGATTAAGGCTCCTCTGCTGCCCTTTTGAAAAGAAATTCTCTAATGGAAGAGGGTGCCTTTGACCTTTGTCGAATGCTCTCGCTCTTCGGCCTTGTTCTTGTGGTACTGAAGTTTGACCAATTTGGCCACTTAACCATTGCCTCAGGTGGATTTCCACAGGTATCTGTAATGGCCACAACAGAAATTTCCTTTTAGGACCAATTCCATTCATATTTTATTGACTAAAGTTTAGGACAATAGAAGGAAATGGAATACGTCTTCAGGTGGAATAAGTATCTTGTGACACGCATTATATGTAGTTTATTGTTCTTTATGCTTAAAACTTAACATCATTTAGAACATAGGGGGTGATGCAGGTTAAAATGTCTATTTGTCGTTTTGTCACTTTGTTGTTTTCCAGTAGTTATTTTTTCTTATAAAATACATGCATGTTCAAATTATACTGAAACTTTTAATTAGCAAAAAACCTAAAATCAAAATTTTAACAATGATCCTGTTTGTAATTTTAAATAAGCTACCTGTAATTTATTTGTAAAACTGTTAAATTGAGTAATCTCCATAAAAAAATAAGATTAAACCAGCATTGTGACTGCTTATTAAGAACAATTAGAAAAATCATTATCAGTTTATTCTTATCGATAATTCCCAGAACCCAATCCACTTTCTGTTCATTCACGGTAAATGAACAATTTGCATTTGTTGTTCCGTTAACAACACTTGGGTCATGATTTTTTTTTTTAGTTTTAAAATTATTAAACCATATTAATGTTCAAACTGATACTCATCAAAAAACTTCAGTAGCAAGGTCTAACTTATATCTGAAATATCTGAAGACTGTCACTAGCTTATGTTCACTTTAGTCACAGACAAATGCCTTGTGGCAGAGTTCTTTGATGAATGTGTTTATTTTTAATCGGGAGGATCACATATGTGTTGAAATGTACTTGTGGGGCAACAGGGCTTTTTTTTCAGAGGGGGCTCATGGGGCGGGGGGAGGGGGGTGGACTGCCCCAGTTCAAATTAAGCCCTTCTTCGGTACACTGACACTTCTGAAAGATAAGGAAGTGAGGCCAGTGGTCAGGCTTTACCTCCTCACCCCTGTCTTTCCCCTGGGGTCAGCCCCTGCACCAGTTCTGCTCCTCTCTGCAATAGCTGATGACAGGCCGGAGCTCACACAAGGGAAAGCCCTGGTCAAATCAAAGCAGAGGAGTGTCAGGAAGCAGGGGATTCGACGAGAGACCACAATGAACAGATGGATCGGCAGGAATGGCCCCTTCTGAAAGGGACCTGACCTGAGATTGAAAGATCATGATCTTTCTGCCAATCACCTGCCGACTAATGGAAGCCAGTCATCTCCACAATGGCTTGCCTTGCCCCCCCCTCCCTACTCTTTCGCTTACTGTCAGCAAGTCCTGGAGGACTCTCCCAACACGCTTACATCTCAGTCAGTGACCCTGTGACACTGCCACTGTTTCTCCCAGATGTTCCCACTTAATTACTTCCAACTCCATATATTGTAATCAAAGTTAGAAAAGTTCACAATTGTAAAATTCAGAAAGTAATGTATTGTTCCAATGCTTAGTTGGCTTTTAAATAATTCTTAAAATTCAGTTGCAGCCTCATGATACCATAATATTTTGTTTGATTGTTTTTTTTTTTTACACTTTGTCCTAAGTCTCAACTACATGACTGGGCACTCGATTGTGAACAGCAAACATATGTAATACAGAAGGAAGGAACTACAAATATACTGAGAAGCTTCCCTCGTCTGTGAGAAGCCAATTATATAATGTATTGGAGGGTAATTTTGGGAAAATGATTCATTCCCCCATGCATGTGTGAGTGACTGCTATGTCAGTGTGTCCTGCAAGGGGTTGGTGCCCCATCCTGGGTTGTTCCCTGCCTTGCACCCATAACCTCCAGGACAGGTTCCGGGCCCCCCCGCAACTCTGAATAAGACAAGCGGACACAGAAAATGGATGGATGGATGGATGGATGGACTCTTTTCCCCAAAGTGTTTCCTCAGTCTTTATGGTAAGTCTTGGGCTTCATTGCTAAGAATGCAGACTGCCTTATTCTCCAGCTTCATGATTTTGTCAAGACTATCAGGCACCCCTCATTTATTGGTTGCCTGCTTAAATGTCACCTTGCCCCTCCTATCGGCACTGAGCCTTCAGAAACTGCATTGCTTCCGATTTGCTGTGTGGAAACTGGGTGGAGTAAGCAAACATAAATCATAAGTGGACATATCAGCTGCCATGTGGCTCCTAATAAGAGGGAAATTCATTTGAAAATATCAAACACAGAAACCAATAATAAAACTGCAATTAAAAAAAAAAGACTTGGAGAGTAAACTGAGTAGTAAACGAGTAAACTTTATAACACTCACAATATTAATTATTGTATTAATCTAAATTTAAAATAAATACATACACTTGTATCCCACCTTTTCCATAAAAGGTGGAATAATTCTATGATGTTATAGGTTGGATCTTTTATTGTACTATATATAACATTAAATTGTTCCATTAATCAATTAATTGGTTGATTGATTAATTGCTTCAAAATGACTTTTTTTTTACTAATATACTATATTTGCTACCCCCACTGTCCAAAAACATGCTAAGGTGAATTGGAGTTGCCAAATTGTCTGTAGGTGTGAATGGTGTGTGTGTGTCCTGCATTGTTAGTTTTTTGTGCAATGTAATTGCAGGCAAACTTAGATTCTGTAAAAACAGAAAGAAAAAAAAATATTTTACACTTTTACGTTCTTTTTTCTTTCGAGAGAGTTATACTAGTTCATCTGTCAGTTTGAATATAAAGACTGACCTTGTTGAAATTGTAATATTATTTAATCAGTGTACTGGAGCTGCAGAGTGAGATCATTGAAATGAATGGTAAATAAAGACAAGAAACAGTTCTGGAGATATCACTGAGTCTGAAGATGAATTGAACGAGCAGTTTACACAACAATGTCACAACGAGAAGTCTAATAAATGATACCATCAAAGATTAACCCATCGATGAGACAAATGTGGCTGATGGACAGCAACAGAAAAAAAAACTCATGACAGAGGAGTCTTGAAGTATGAAGTTCTGAGGTATTTGTCATTTGGGACTGTCTTCCTCTCAGTCCTTCAGCCAACATGACTGTGACACAGATTATTTAGTCTTGCCTGTTAATTCTGTATTATGATGGGCTCACATTCTGTCCAGGCTGTTCCCTGCCTTGTGCCGTATCCTTCGTGGTAAAACTCTAGACTGACTTTTGCTCTGGACTAGATACACAGTTATGGATGGAAGGAAGATGGATAGATGAATTAATCCTGTATGTTTGCACAGAGTGGAAAGAACATGGTAATTTAGGGAAATTCAAAATTAAATATACAAAATGATTAGTGTATAATCATTTAAATATAATAAGTGAAATATCCAATCAGTAGTGAATATCGGTGCCTTATGACCACCCAGATTCATTGTATTTCACCGATTGACCTTTTCACCAGCCTGCTCACTACAGATTCTGAGGTACTGAAAGCTGGCTTCCTTGTTTTGCCCACAAAAAAGAAATCCTTCCATTCATCTTCTAGCCACTTATGCAGAGCAGCGTCGGTGGGGGGGGGGGAGGGAGGACTGGAGCATTTCCCAAGCAGGATGTGGCACGAGACTATAGAATACCCTGTTTCAGAGTCTTTTGTAGGGTTCACAGTCAGGCGCTACGAGAAATTTACAGGAGCCAACTCAGCAAACAGCATGTTTTTGTGCTACAGGAGGAGAAACCTGCAGAATACAAGACGAACATGCAAACTCAGCATGCAGAGGGCAGTAGCTGCAGGACCCAAATCCATGACACAAGGTGACAGTGCTGCGATCTGTACTGATGTACTGACAAGAATAAAAAAATGAATGAATGAATGAATGAATGAAATTGTGATAATTCCTCTTGGAATAAAAATCACTATTCTATGGGTTACCTACAGGTCAGATGGGGGGGGGGGGAGGACTGGAGCATTTCCCAAGCAGGATGTGGCACGAGACTATAGAATACCCTGTTTCAGAGTCTTTTGTAGGGTTCACAGTCAGGCGCTACGAGAAATTTACAGGAGCCAACTCAGCAAACAGCATGTTTTTGTGCTACAGGAGGAGAAACCTGCAGAATACAAGACGAACATGCAAACTCAGCATGCAGAGGGCAGTAGCTGCAGGACCCAAATCCATGACACAAGGTGACAGTGCTGCGATCTGTACTGATGTACTGACAAGAATAAAAAAATGAATGAATGAATGAATGAATGAAATTGTGATAATTCCTCTTGGAATAAAAATCACTATTCTATGGGTTACCTACAGGTCAGATGGGGTTCATCATTCGTCTCTTTGGTGAATGAATTGTCTATATAATTAATGTTGTTCTCCAGGCATTAAACTTTTTCTGGAATTTGTGCCAGACATGTTATGTATTGATCTGATTTTAACACTGCGTACGTGTAACAAAATTACTGCTCAGACTTCAGGATAAATTCTGATATCGAACGGATATAAAAATTGTTACAAAACTGGAGCATTTTTAAATGTCAGGTCATTTTGTTGGTTGCCCGTATATATGGAATTGATTTCTTCCTATATGGTTTATAATAAGCTTATTTATTTATGTTTATCAAGTTGTCATTTGACAAATTTCCTTAAATTAATCGGTAACTCTTAGTTTTGTTTTAGAAATAACTAAATAAGACGTTAATGTTTGTTCCAGAAAATATTGCAAGAGAGCCTCCGCCAAAACGTCCAGTGCCGCAGCAACAGGTGTTTCTGTGAGCTCTAAACGGAAAGGGATGACAAAATAGGCAGTAATACTGCTCTGTGAACGATATCTTCTTTATCTACTATGCACAAATGAAATATATACACGCACACGCCAACAGACACACGCACATACAGGCGGCACACAAACATATTAATTCAAAAGTTAACGGATATAAAATACTATCCATACAAGAAAGAAAAGTTGTAGATTTTAAGGACATTATGAAATCATAACAGTAGTTTTAAAGTGTTACGCGTATTTTCCTTGTTTAGAAAGAAATGATTCGGTAGCCAGATTTTCATGGTTGTTCTTTCGAGCTGCTCACGTTAAACACGCATATCGTCGTACAACCTGCAGATCTATTATGCACCAACGCTTTAGAATTTTTAGATAAAAAAAATCTCTTTAGATGTCTGTTTTAACATTTAAGGGGCTGAGTGCATTCGTGAGATAACTTAAGGACAGACGTAATTAAAGCTACTTCGTTTTGAAAGACCTGTTTTTATTCATTTCGAATTGTTCAAATTGATGCGTGTGGATAATATGTTTATTTCTGTCAAGGAACAACTATAGCTAAATATAAAATCAAACAATTTTGTGATTAATCACTTTGCCCAAAGATCGACTATCACCAACTTAAAGTTCAGCCAATCTGTGGGTCCCTACAATTGGTTACCTGTGTCCCCCCTGTGTCCCCGCCTGTCATTCGAGCTTCGTTCACCGCGACTAATAGTTTCCTCTCATTCTTTCAATCTCCGAATGTGGTCGCCGGTCACAGACCTGAGTGCAATGCTCGCAGATTTATGAACCCCCCCAATTTAAATATTCAAAAACATAGTACGTCACCTACGAAGGTGGATCATACATTGCGCCAATATCTATAAAGTTCCGTGAAAACAGAAAGCAGAAGATTGCACTTTGGAAAGAGTTTCAGAGAAGAAATCGTTCAAAGGGCGGCGTAAATCCGAGGTTTGTACGAAGTAAGTGCAACACCTTTTTAGTTATAAGCTGCTTCCGTTATTAGATCTCCAGAACATGTAAAAAATGCAGCGCAATAATTCTGGACACCGTTAAAATGTAAAGTAGCCTAACTGTTATCACTATACTGAGGTATTCAGTGTAGCTGTGTAATTACAATATATAATGAAATATTAGAGGTTTTGTGCCTTTTACGTAATATTTGTGCATAGGCCTATATAAAATCAGAAGCAATCAATATGAGAAAGTATTTCAGTAGGTTTAGTCTAAATGTTGCCAGTCCCGTAAAATCCATCGGTAAATATTTATGCGATTTTCAAAAATAAAATAAACAAATAAGCATATAAGCCATTAAAATAAGAAAGCAAGCAAAATAAATCTTACCGGTATTTGCCATTTCTGAAGTACAAATAAAATGTCGATAATCGTATTAATTAATTTTTACTTTTCTTCGTTTAATTCAGATATTTGAAGACCCCACAAAACGCTCCACTAAAATCGTTTCCTCTTTCTCTTGGACTATTATACTCCGAATAAAACGCAGAATTTCTGAAGCACATTTTTAAAAATTGCGGTCGTGGTTGAGATGCTTCTGCTGGACTTAAACCACGTCTCAGCGATGGCTGCAGCGGTCACATCGCTGCTGTCTGCGCTGCTGTTGCTCCTTATCTCACGGCACTTATGGACCTATCGATGGACTATAACACGGGACAAGGAATGTAAGTTACCGCTTCCCAAGGGCTCAATGGGCTGGCCGCTCGTAGGAGAAACGTTCCACTGGTTCTTTCAGGTATGTGACAAAATATATATGGACACATAAAAAAAACAACTGAAATATACTTTTTTCTGATGTTAGTTCTACTTTCATTTCCACTTAAAATCGTATTATGTATTACCTGCTCCAGCCTTCTACTATGAAACTCACTGAACTTTTGGGCATTTTCAACTCTAAGTCTGATACTGCATGTGTGGGCTTGTTTCGAAAATAATGGGTAAGTCGCCCGCTTAGTTACTGTATAGGAGTCAGCTTCAGATCAGCTGCATGGAGGAAGCATGCATTCCTATCTAGGAATGTGTCATATTCCTGCGCGTGGCGTATCATAGGGAGAGTTAAGGAAAAGGAACTTGGTTACGCGCGTTTGAGTTTACCACCTCATTTATTGAATTCCGTCTTTGGCAGGGTTCAAGTTTCCATATGTCGAGGAGGGAGAGGTATGGAAACGTATTTAAAACTCACCTTTTAGGCAAACCTGTTATCCGAGTAACAGGTGCAGAAAATATACGCAAAATTCTCCTCGGGGAGCACAACTTGGTGTCTACTCAGTGGCCTCAGAGCACTCGGATCATCTTGGGACCCAATACCTTGGTGAATTCTATTGGGGAGCTACACAGACAAAAAAGAAAAGTAAGAAATGTCTGTACCGCGCCGAGTAACATTGTTTAGATCAGACAAGGTTTCATAGGCTATAGTATTATATTAAATGCATCAGATTGTTTATTAAAGACGTGTTCCCGGGATAGCTTGTGCTATTCAGGTAGCCTATTGTTAATTATCTTATTGTTGTTATAACCTCTTTACATGTGGCGATACTGAGTAATAAATACTACTGCAAAACGGACTGATCAAACAGTATTGCATCCTTATTGGGTATTTCAAGTGTGAACTATACTTTGGCTAGTTTGGGTGCATAGCAAAACTCATCTTACATAAAGTTGATGTAGGCCTAATAAATCATTTAAGCTGCTGTCATAAGAGCATTTAAAAACGTTGTATGAATATTAGAAACAGGAGTATTCTGTTGGACTACACGTTTTGTGCCATCTGGTATATTTATTGTTCTCTTCTTTCTTTAAAGATCTTGGCCAAAGTGTTCAGCCGCAGGGCCTTGGAAGCGTACATGCCCCGCTTGCAAGGTGTTGTCAAGTCTGAAATTGCCAAATGGTGCTCGGCGCCCAGCTCTGTGAACGTGTATAACGCCGCCAAATCTCTTACATTTCGCGTTGCAATCCAGGTCCTGTTGGGACTGAACATGGAAGAGAGCCGTATGAACCACCTTTCCAAAATATTTGAACAACTTATGGATAACCTCTTCTCGCTCCCGTTTGATGTGCCGTTCAGCGGCCTACGGAGAGTGAGTATTTCTTAATTTGGTCTACATTGCTGTGCCATATTCTGCTAAATCTTTATTAACATTATTCATTATGTAGACATTATTAAGCTGTTAAAAAATGTTACGAATCCAGTAAAAGATCGCCAAACTAGAACCAGATAAGACGCCTAGCAAACATTAGCTTGTTATATTAGCCAGTTTCCCAAATGTTTTACTGCACAGTTTTAGACAAATGTATTATCTATTAAATTAGACTACATGAACATTACGTAACTTGCATAATTTTTTTTAAATACAATCTATCTGTATTTTCATCAGGGTATTAAAGCTCGTGAAACTCTTCACACATGCATGGAGACAATTATCGAGGAGAAACTCCGAACTTATCATACTGAAGGTCACATGGATGCATTTGATTACATGCTGAGTAGCGCCAAGGAAAACGGCCACGAGTTAAACGTTCAAGAACTGAAGGTAGTCTATCAGAGAGTGATATATAACACTAAAGAATTAAGTGCTTATGGAAATATTTGCAGTTTATTTATTGTATTTAATTAATAAAGTTATCACATGCATAGGTCCATGTAGGCCTATTGTTCTATAAAACGTGTCAATGTCGCTTATCATATGATCGCAATAGAAAGTGTAGGTAATATAACAAATATTGCATTGCTAATGACGAAGACTTGTTATGTCGTGTCTTTGAATTGCAGGAGTGTGCGGTGGAGTTAATATTTGCTGCCCATTCAACTACGGCAAGCGCGTCTACTTCGCTCATTCTCCTGCTTCTGAGACATCCGATGGTGGCTGAGAAAGCCAAACTGGAGTTGACTAAACATGGGCTTGCACCCTGTGATCAATGTCTGCTAAATAAAGGAGACGAATTAGTTTGGAAACCCAAACACTCCCACACCCGGACAGAAAAGAAGAATCACGAAAATCGCACCAAAAAAGCTGGTTCAGAAATTTGTCCGCCAGAAACAGTTTACTGTGATCCAGTGATGGATCCCATTAAAGAGACATCAAATTTGGGTTCTTGTCACCCTCATTTAACTTTAGAAAAGTTAAGTCAGCTGCGTTACATGAACTGTGTTGTGAAGGAAGTGCTCAGATTTCTCCCACCTGTGTCTGGCGGATACAGGACTGCACTGCAAACCTTTGAATTGGACGTAAGTCTTATCAGAGATATACGACATATTTTTAAGAATATAGCCTTTGTTATTGTTCACGTACACTTTACCATTTCTTTTGATATGTTGGTACAGAAACCATAAAACTGACATAACAAACCTAGACGTCCCGAATGCCGTGAAGCAGGTGTCGCTTTTAAAGCGTTATTATGTTCGCAGACAGGAAAATCATCCACTTAGTTGTTTCGAAAAGAGGTTCACACACGCACAAGACAATTTTTGTGAATAAAGTAAATAAACATCAAACAAATCTCGTCAAGAATATTCTACTTAACACAAAAAAAGAATGATGTACTGTAAACTTGGTTTAATTTATTATTCGCCCTTATACGAGTTTCTGCCTTAATTAAAATGAACACATCAGTGAAGTGGGTGTATAAGTTCCGAATATTCGAATCAAAACGGAATTGTTGTCTATAATATGTCCGCTTATTATTATTTTTCTTTCTTTCTTTGGATAGATCATATTAGATCACTTATGTATGTATCTGCTTTAATGTCACTATGTAATAAGCTTACAGTAGGTTAACAGGTTAACTCTTATTGTGTTGTGTTTAAAGGGCTATCAGATCCCGAAAGGATGGAGTGTCATGTACAGCATCAGGGACACCCACGAAACAGCTGCGGTTTTTCAAAGCCCCGAACTCTTCGACCCAGACCGTTTTGGGGGTGACCGGGATGAAAGTAAGAGAGGACGCTTCAATTACGTGCCATTCGGTGGAGGGACCAGAAGCTGCATCGGAAAGGAACTGGCGCAGATCATACTAAAAACACTGGCGGCGGAGTTGCTTTCTGCAACGGAATTTAAATTAGCCACCGAAACTTTCCCTCATATGCAAACTGTGCCTGTTGTCCATCCTGTGAATGGACTGTATGTTTATTTCAAATACACAAGCCTTATCGACAACCAAGTCTAGACACATTCATTATAGTAAGTTAGTTGCTTTGCGTCTTAAATTATTGTATTTGTGATAGCGTATTTCGTGTTATGTATTGTTGTTATGAACATACAGCTTTAAGTAACAAAAATATAGGGAATTGTGTTTTAAAGCCAAAATTAAGACTCTAGTACTTTTTATTGAATATCTCCATCTCTCTTCCCTTTGTTTCAGAAGCTTCGTTTTGCAGAAAATTGTTCAAGAATAATTTTCTGAATGGTTAGGATGTTCATAATTGCGAGAATATAATAAGTGTTAAATGTTTTGTCCTCATATGCAGATTTTTTATTTAAGAAGTGAAAGGAAACTTTAGTAATGTACGTAAACTAATAGACCTAGAATAGGTAGTTCATGTGTTTTATAGGTAGCATATAAAATGTCCAGATATAATTATCCCGCGTAGTATTGCAATTATACAGTGAAAAACAAAGTTGTTGAAAGCATAGATTATTTGTAATCGATGTTTAGCGTAATGTCGCGCCTTAATATAGTTTAGGTAGAGCTAGGCTACTTACTATGCCTCTTATAAGACACATGCATATAAAATGTGAAACTTGTTAAAAATGCTGTGATATCACTAAAGAGACGAGTATGGGTAAATGGAAGGATCAACATAGCTAATAGCACTTTTCTATCTATATAAACAGTATGTTTGAAATCGATAATGATGTGTTTGTTTTGTTGGCGGTGGGATCATAAAAATGACTTTCAATTGTATCAGGTCTTTTACTATTTATATATAATTATCTTATTTTTTTACTCTGTGTGGAAATGTGAAATGTCAATGTGATTACGATGACGATTTATGAGTTCACCTGCCTACTTCTGAATAATAATAATTAAAAAAATCGTTTCACTAGCTTTAGAGACAGTTGCACCTTATGTTGTAGGCTATAATAACTATGCAAAACATTTTAGGTTCGAAGGATGTCACGGATTTCATCTTTTTACATTTATAACTGAGCAACAGTGTAAATATGGTTAAATACACATCTGTTCACAACTGACACCGATTGGATAAAAGTAAAACCGAATTAAACTACTAATCCAGTCCTACCTAATACAAAATAAGTATATAGGGCAACAAACAAGTGTCTGAAATAATGAATCCAAATACGAGGATCCATTTGTGTTAGGCTATAAGTAGCCTAATAAGAATTTTCTGAATTGGCATTTAACTAGTCACTATATCGCATTGTCTTCAGGTCATTTGTAATATTAACTACACAATTCATTAAATCCAATATGAATTTCCATGTATGAGCAGTTAAATACTGAAAATGTATATTTGACACAATGTGTTTTTTAGTCAATGCTCTGAATATTCATGCCTGGTCTAGAAAACTGGCAATGGCATGGTATATAAAAGGATGTGGTAAAAGCGTGTTTGGCACAAATACTATGCCTAAAATACTAACAGTAATAGTCTACCTGATATTGATGTAGGCTAATGCAGTCCTAAAGCTGTTATATTATCCAAATGACCTCACAGAGATCACTGAACCACATATCTAAGTCCATTTTACCGGCTGTAGAGATGACGGTTTTGTTAGCTTGTGTAACTGTCAGCTGCCTTAACTTGACAAGGCATCCTAAAATTGACGACAGTAGCCTACATATGCAGTTTTAAGCACTAGATAAATTGAGATGAGATGACAAGATCGCACAGGAGAATCACCGAAAACAACCTGAAACGAAAGTGGGGAGAAATTACCCCCCCCCCCCCCCCCCCCACACACACACACACACACGGCTCATGATTTTAGAATTCAACCTGGTATTTGCTCCTAACTCGATAAAGCGCATTTAATAATTTCACTCATGTAATCGAAAGCACAAGTCAACTACTCGTACCTGGGACATCTGTAGCGTATAGCCTACAGAATTTAACGAAATTGTGAAACGAAATTGTGAATGTTTTCGGGAATATCTCGTTTCTATAGTTCCTGCCAATACTTAAAATCCTTTCCAGGCAAGCTGAAGGGCTGCTCATCTGTTGTCCCAAATGCAATTAACTTAAGTAGATTTAATTATCTTCTGATTGACACTAAAAGAATTAATGACTCTCTATATAATAGAGCTTCCCAGTGTAATTTTTGGTTCTTAGGACCCAGTATCCAGTTATTTTATGTACGTTGAACTTGGAAAGATTTTCACTAGGGTTCACACGGATGTCACGGTTCGTGTTGAAGGTCGCCAGCAGGTCAGCACCTGGAACAAGCAGAGACCTCTGAGGCATCACACGTCACTCGAGCGTAAATCAGTGATGATTGTGAAGCATGAACCTATCACACGAAAAAGCACACACCCAACGACAAGTTAAAGCCCGAATTGTGATTATAAAGTCTTTTGTATATATTTATGTCTAAGAACTATACACTTTACACACAATGCAATGACAGTGTCTGCCAGGGCGCAGATGGTGGGGGGACGTCCCCCCCCCACCCCACTTATATAGGGACCCGGATCAGTCCGTCCCACCTGCCCCCCACTTTTGAGGGGAAAAAATTAACAAAACTTTGGTAAGTATATACCGTTCCTAAATAGGGAACAGGGCAGCAAATTATACATTTTTCCTTTTTGTGCACTGTGTGCTGTGGTGTGTCAACAATAACCACTGATTACTAAATTCTAATTTTTCACTTCTAGAAGCTATGGATCGTTGTGCAGTGTTTTATAGGGGACCCCTGTTAACTCTGCATACCCCTTACTAATAGTTGCAACTTTATAACACCAATTTTCCATATAATATCTGTTCAGCATTATAGAAAGTATAGATACTGTCTGTGTTTGAAATTTTGGATTACCTGTAATATATATAATTAGGTCTGCATCACATACAGCGGGGAAAATAAGTATTGAACGCGTCAACATTTTTCTCAGTAAATATATTTCTAAAGGATCTATTGACATGAAATTTACACCAGATGTCGGTAACAACCCAAGTAATCCGCATATACAAAGAAATCAAAACAAATAAGTACATAGATTAAGTTATGTGAAATAAAGTGAAATGACACAGGGAATAAGTATTAAACACGCTTACCGAAATTTATTTAATACTTAGTAGAAAAGCCTTTGTTGGAAATGACAGCTTTAAGACGCCTCCTGTATAGAGAAACTAGTGGCATGCATTGCTCAGGTGTGATTTTGGCCTATTCTTCCACACAAACTGTCTTCAAATCTTGATGTTTATATGGCCTCGCCTATGAACTCTGATCTTTAGTTCTTTCCATAGATTTTCAACTGGATTCAAGTCTTCTGATGGACTTTTCCCCGCTGTAAGTGATGTCGCTACACAAGCCGTGCTGCTGCTCATACTTGCACAGTCCACCAGGGGGCAGTGCGAGAAAACCATTTTTGTCGGCTCAGCTGCTTTATTTTCGATCGGCCTTGTTTATATGAGGTTGTGGCATGAAATGTTTTACACTCGCTGCATCCACACCGAGTTTATGATTCTGTGACATTGCTGCAGTGTACTCTATATTCTACCCATTGCCCCACTTAATATTGGTATTTTGCCCAACCACATATAATTTTACTACGTCATGTTCAATGTTGCATGCATTATGTTGTTGGATCTCGAAGTCGTTAATATTTCATATACTTAGTATTAAGGCTGCACAATTTAGGACAAAAAAGGGAGTTAATATGTAAGTAGAATTAAAATGGAATTGATTTCACATTAAGTTATACACATATGTAAATGCAGCTTTAACAATACAGATTAATATTTCAATATGAATTACAGACGCTCCTCACTTAACTTCCGTTCCTACAACTAGGTCGTTAAGCGAATTGGTCGATAAGCGATACTTCAAGCAGACTGTACTGGTAGGTTTGTGTCAACCATCTTTAAATATTGTTTTAATGTCGAATTTGCACCACGTATAAGATTTTTAGTATATTTGTGAATGTTTATATAGTAGTGTGCTGTATACTGTAATAAACAGTGTATTGTACCGTTACGAGTTTTCTCCGTATGTGATAGTTGAAATAGTTGAGATCAAAGGATACCATTGTCTCAGTTGTCTTAAGCCTTACATTTTTCATTCAACATGACTCCTTTCCTTTGTTTACACTGACTGAGGTGGAATTTACATGTGTAATCAATCAACGATCATCCGATTCACTTGGGTTCTTCTGATTAATCTCTTTTTATGAAAGATGAGTCCCCAGTGCAGCTTACAATTGTTTCATATAGCCCTTCACATCTTTATAATTTCTTTAAATATGGAATGCAATTTAAATTATTCTCTGCACTCCTGTGTAGTCTTAAATATGAAGGTCAAATTTATTTACATATCATGTTTAAAATCAGCTGAAATTACCCAAGTGCTGTACACAGGGGCGCTGCTAGAGATTTTGGGCCCCATGAAAGCATATCATATTAGGCCCCCCAGTCTAAAGCAATCCAGTTATTTTCCTAATTTTTTAGGGCCCCTGTCGCTCAGGGGCCCTTGGAATCGTCCTAGGTTTCCTCCCCCTTACGGCGCCCCTGGCTGTACAGAATACGAGCAGGCAGGTTATCCCACAGTTAAGGAGCTGCAGCAAAATCCCAGTCTCCTTTCATCGTTAACTTAGAACATGGAAGCAGCAAATGAAGCTGACGTTATGGCGAGGCATGACGGAAGGAGAGACGATCCATGTAATGGCTCCAACTAAGCAGGATTTATTAACAAAAACAAATGAATAGCCAGAAAATAAAGTGACCGTGAGGGGTCAAAACAAACGGATAAAACAGAAATTAGGGCAGGGAGCAACACTGGGAGCACAATACTAAAGGCAGGGAAGTACTGAGGAAGATTGCAGTAATTAACAGAGAAAACTACAGCACAGGGAATCAGTACAACAACACAGGGTAACAGAGATTCAGCCACAACGAACCAACAAAGAACAAAACAAAAGCAAGCACTTAAATACACAAATAATAAGATGTGACACAGGACAGGTGAAACCCATAACTCTAACATGGCAAAAGGTCTCAGGGCAACAAGGAACAGGTGGGGTGCATTACAATTAAGCACCATAGAGACTAGGGAATATTAACAAAAACTGAGGGCTGCCTACACTACAAAAGACTAGGAACACAAGAACCACAGATCATAATCAGACAAGGCGCAGGCACAGTAGAACAAATACAGAGATACAACACAAAGACATAAATAAATACCAGACAACAGGGAAAAATAAACCAATAAATTAAACAAAAGATGAGGCTGAATAAATGGGGAAAAGGCACATGGGACAGTTACTTGACTGTTACTTGACCTAAGAAGGGCGGGACTAGAATTGATACGGCATATATCAACAATATAAGAAGGAGCCTGACCACGCAATGCCTTGAACAGAATTAATGAAACTTTAAAATCCACTCTATATCAAACTGTCAGACAATGTTGAGGTTAGCACAGGATTACAGGTTACGTGCTTCCTTTTCCTGGTACCAGTCGGGAATCTGGCAGCGGAATTTTGCACCAGCTGAGGACAAAACAACAATGCGTGAGGGATACCTAAGTAAAGAGAATTACAAAACTCTAGCCTAGAATAAACAGAAGGATGGATGACTGTATCTCATAGTCTTCTTAAACGATTGTAAAGGATAAAGAAAAATCTAGAACTTCTTTAAGTACAGTTGTAAAAGCTATCGGTTGCTTCTAAAACTATCTAATTAAACTCACTCTCATGAGGACAACCACAGAAGGACAGAACAAGAATTACCTCAGAAATTGCCAGTTAACCACATCTCAGATTACAGCCCAAACAAATGACTCGGATTCAAGCAGCGGACAGATGTCAAGATCAACTGTTCAGCAGAACCGGTGGGATAGGCCTCCTTGGCAAATTCACTGCCACAAAGCCACTACTTAAGAACAGCAATAAGAAGATACTTCCTTAGGCCAAGAAACACAAGAAGAGGATGATAGACGGTTCACATTTGAGGATTCTGGTTCCAACTGCCGTGTTTTTGTGCGATGCTTCAAAAGTGAATGGATGAAGTCCGCATATCTGGGTCCCACCATGAGGAACGGGTGAGAAGGTGTCATGTTAGGAGGGCTTTGCTTGTGACACTCTTGTGATTTATTTCGATTGTAAGGCACAATTAACCCCCATGGCTACCGCAGTATTTGCGCTCACTTGGGCTGTCATTTGGTTTTCAGCAGGACCTCAAGGACACCTCCAGGTTGTGTAAGAGCTATTTGCCAAAGGAGGAGAGTGATGGAGTAATGCAGCCGATGACCTGGCCTCTACCGTCACCTAGTAAAGATGGTTTGGGATGAACTGAACCAGGGAGTTATGGAAAAGCAGCCAATATGAGTTCAGTATATGTGGGAACTCCTTCAGTTTGAAGAAGTATGTGTGTGTGTGTGTGTTTTGGGGGGGGGGGGGGGGGTTATGTATATATTGCATTATGGGGACCACATGTCCCCACAATATGATAAAATTATGTTATTTTGACATTGTGGGGACCATTATTGTATTTTGTTTGGTTACTTATGGTTAAGATTTGGACTGGGTAGGGGTTAAGGTCGTCATGTTGGGATTAGAGTTTTCCCAGTATAAATGAATGGAGAGTCTACACAAAGATAAAAAGTCAAACCTGTGTGTTCAAATTGCACTGAAATCTGTGAATGCAATCAGCAAACTAAAAATGCCAAAAGTCTTGAATTTTGTTTTGTTACTAATGATTAAGGTTAGGGCTGGGGAGGGGTTAAGGTCATCATGTTGGGATTAGAGTTTTCCCCATAGAAATTAGTAAAAAAACACAGTAACCTGAATGTTTATTTTAAAAATCCCGGTAACCTGAGCACTTCACTGAGAGGTGTAAGTCTGCTCGAGTGCAGTAAGCTTTAAGCAGAGACTAAAGCTCAGGAAGAGCCGTGTGCATTGTTGAGCAAGTTGATCCATCCCAAATGTTTCACAACATTGAATATCCATCCAAATGCTTGTCCTATTCAGGGTTGCAGGGGGTCCAGAGCCAATCCCGGATGCTACAGGAGCAAGGCAGGGAACAACCCAGGATGGGGCACCAACCCATCACAGGGCTCACTCATAACCCATTCACTCACACCTATGGGCAATTTGGTAACTGTGGAGGAAACTGCACAATGACACAAGAACATGTAAACTCCAGATCATGGAGCCATGGCAGAGACTCAAACCCTGGTTGCAGAGGTGTGAGGCAACAGTGCTAACCATGAATCAACTTTAATTCCTATTTTTTTCAGTGCATGCAGCAAATTACCATGCTCTTCATACATGCCAGCTGACGCCATTCTGAGTATCACCGGTCGATACAAATACCACAGCTTGAGAATCACTGATTTAGCAGTGTTATAGTTTGGGGTCATGCCCGTCTTAAGGAAGAGTCAAACGCGAGCTTCATTGTAACTCAGAGGAGGTGCTCTCTGTTTCAATTACTGGACAAGACCCTTTAAGACACGAGCCATTCACACAAAAAAGGGGAGGAAATTTAAACACGATCCACCAAGGTGAAGGATAATTATTGGCTATGTCAGACAACATCTGCTATTGCAGCATTCCTCCAGTCAGCTCCTCCGAAGACAAGCTCAGACCTCCTCCAGAGTTCATGACTGACATAGGCCTCTGGCTGTTCTCTCATTCACACTCATTTATTTCCATTACAATACGTGCACCTGGCTTGATGCCAGAGGAGCAGGGAGATTAAAAAAATGGTATTTTTTAAGAACAGTAAAGAAATGATCTGCATCTCTTTGTGCACATGTGTGTGCTTGTCTTGGTGTGCCACTATCAGGCTTCCAGAAGTAACTTAACTGCAGATCCATAGTTTCTGAGCATTCCGGATGTTTCTTATTATCACTAAAGGTTCAGCTCACCCAGCAGTCAAACCTGTAACACTGAATTACCAAATGTAGTATTCATATAATGCAAAGCAGTGTACTACTAATAATATAATTATAACCTTTATATATGCTCTAGGCTTCCCTGTGACCGCGATCAAGATTATCAATTAGAAATTGGAAAAATGGATGATAATTATTGCAAATCACAAACAGCAAATATTACAAATTAACAATGTGGCCTGCAGGCTTAGAGGTTCCTGTATTTGAGTGGGTTTCCTCTGTGCGCTCCAGTTTCCTCCTGCACCACAAAAACATGTGATTAGTTAAATAGGTGTTTTAAAATTGCCCGTAGTTGTGAACTTGTAGCCTACAATGGGAAATTGCCCTCCTGGGTCACTGCCAAACAGCACAAGTTTATGGGAGATGGATGAATGGATGGACATTGCAGATAAAACTAATCTGTATAAAATCAGCAAAGCATCCCTCACCATTTGTCCTATTCAAGGTCAATAGGTGTCCAGAGCCTCTGGGCACAAGGTGGGGAATAACCCAAGATGGGGCATCACAGGGCACCAACCCATCACAGGGCACATTCACACCTATGGGCAATTTGGTAGCACCAAGTGACCTCAGTATGTTTTTTGGGGGAAACCCCATTATGACTCGGAGAACATGCAAACCCCAGCAGAGACTCAAACCCGAGTCTCAGCACTGTGAGGCAACAGTGCAAACCACTGCATCAACCTTGGTACCCCATCAATAAAGCACTATTTTCTTAATGTACACATTTTTGGTATTGTATTTTTTTAACTCATATTTGGTATTCAGAAATTTATATTTAGTAATTATGTTCAGTGTTAAGTGTTAAAATAATCTGAAAGGTTTTTAAAAACACTTTTTACGAAACATTTTTGCTGGCCTAAATCTCTTAAACACAATGACAAATAACTTGGATTGTTGTGATAGCTCAGAACTACTCAACAGCTCACTGTGAAACTCATAGCAGCCTTGGCCGTGCATTTCCAATAGCTTGACAACCCTAGACCTGTAACAAATAGTACTTTCATAAATTCATGTCCAACTAACAGCAAAGCTTCACAGTTGCTGTTCATGTATAGTCAGCTAAACACAGAGTTGTTACTTCATCCATTTGTCTTCTAATTGCTTGGTACCACAGAGTGTCTCATGTAGTCCTTGCTGTTTTGTTGTTAAGGATTCTCTACAGTACTTTTAGAATAGTTTAATGCTCAGTTCTATTAGGTCCTGTTACTCAATAATTCAAAATCCTTCATAAGTTATATCTTGTGCCCTTTGCTTATTGGGATCAGTCCCAGGATCACTGTAACCCTGTACTAGATAAATGTCTTTCAAAGACATTTGTATAGTTTGATTTTTTTTCCTCACGATCGTTTCCTAAAATTGAGGCTCAGACCAAATTGCTTCATTTTTAAACATCCCAATATTAAGAAAATAATGCATTGTGCCTGACTGACAGATTCTAATAATTCATTAATTTGTTTCACTGCAAGGATGAAGATAATTTTTAAACACCTGTAATGTCATGGAAACACTGTTCCTGGAGTAAATAGTTCTCGAAAGTTGCAGGTGATTTTCGTCATTCGGAAAAATCAGCAAAGACAAGCTGGCTTTGTGGCAGAGGTCAAAGGTCATCTTACATTATGGCTTCCTGAAGTGGTACCTGTTAAGTGGTGCCATTAAGAAGGAGACGTGGTGTCTAGTGTGGGTTAGTAAGCTGCAGATCAGGCTTCCTGCTGGCTCTAAACAGAGTAATTATCCTCAAACTCTTCATGAAGATAGGACTATAATGAGATGGTAGAGTGGTGCGTGTAGCAGGAAGTGAAGTCGCTCTGCTGTTTCATCAGGGTGAGAAGCATGTTTTGGTCTCCAGCTGTGTGTCACAGTATGAACATCCACAAATGAATTTCAATTTATGTGATAAAATCAAGATCATACCCAATGATACTGCTTGAAAGGCAGTGCACCTCAATATGTGCATTGATTAATTGCATTTCAGACGACATAATCTACAAAGGAAGTTGTTTTGTGTCCTGTATTGCTTTGTATAAGCCCCCTGTGACCCTACTGGATAAGTACTGGATAAGTGGTAGGAAGTTGGATGGATTTCATTGTAAAAAAGTCTTTAATAGTGAATTCCTCTGCCTTGTGCCTTGTGCTGTCTAGGATTATCTCCATGCTCCTATTAATCCTGTACTGATCAAGTGGATGGAGTTTCCCTTTATTGTTATTATAATCAGCATACATTTACAGATTTACATCAGTTACAGAATTTGTAGAATAAGGCAAGAGAAAACGTGTCATTGTTTGGTAGAGTTAACTTGGGTCAAGGAGTCCTGGCTGCACAGACAAGGCAAAGTTTTCAACAGAAGATATCAGGAAACTGACAGGTGGAGCCTCAGAGTGGTGCAACAATCTGGCTGCAGGAGTGAAAGCAGGGTATTTGGGTTAAGTACTTCATGGTTTTGTTAGGTGAAATGCTTTGCCTGTTAGGAATCTGACAAAGAGAATACCAGAATCAATTAAACGAGCTGGTCTGATCTAATAAATTTAAGCTGATAGATTTGGTATGTGCTGAAGCTCCACAGCTTTAGTGGGTGGGTCTTTGTGTAACTGCCAAGTTCATAATCTTAGTAAACTCATTAGCAGAAAGTGTTTTGTGTCAGACTGGCATCCTGTTCAGGGTGTTCCATAACCAACAGGCAAATGGGGGGCGGGGGGTGGAGGAATGAAGCAAATGAGAATTATGTGTTTCAGCACAAAAAAAATTCATTAAATGCTTAGTGACTATAAGCGCAACATGAATGTATCATAATTATCCAGCCACTGATCCAGTATATTTCCACAACATCTTCAAAGGTGGTTGTAACTGTCAGTTGAAATAAAAAAGATGAACCTACAAAAAGCAGAAAATATTGAAATTTGATCTTAGTCATTCTCAATAGACTAGCAATAGGTTGGGGACGAACAGCACTTAGAAAATAGCCAGGAGCAAAACTGGTTTTCCAGTCGATCAGGTTCACATCTATCACTGTGTTGTAGCTGATGCGTTGCAACCACAGTTAGGAAGGCGCTGGCACTACAGTTGCACTGACAGGAAACAATTTATAGGGTGTAATTATGATCAGAAGCTACAATAGGTGTGAAAACAGCCCACCAAATTAGGTCATATAGCGTTCAGGAGTTCAGCAGAAGCCACAAGGTTGAACCGTAGCTGGGAAATAGCTCTGTTATAGCCCTGGTCTTAGACATCACTAATCCACCTAAATCACAGTGACAGAACATATTTACTTTTTTGTCCATCTATCATTTTGCAGCTTCTCAGTTGCTCCTAGGAACTGCAATATCCACAGCTGTGAGAACATTTCCTGGGTGAGGGAACTACACGTTTTAATTCTACAATATAACAGCAAACGCTGTAGTTCCCTGACGTGTGCAACTCCTGGAAGTAGAAAAGTTATAAAGTGTGATTATAGCAGAGGGTGACATGCCGACCTAGGAAGTAATAATGAAGATTGCACACCTATTAGATACACTCTGTCTTAATGGTGCAGTACTCAGTAACATACGCTTAGAATCAGGTTTTTCCTCATACAGAACCACACTCACAACCTCCATGTATAAATTCACCTCCTGCCAACAACTCAGATGTTACTCCCACTATGGGGGCTGAGATATATCAGGGGCATCCCTGATATTTCCTGCTACTCATAGAATATCTTGTGGTCTTCAAGGGCCCGCAACTATTTTAGACACAGGAATGGTTAGAAAAACTAGCATATTAACATGTAGACCCCTGGTTATATGTTTTTTTTTTTGTTGTCTGTTTTGGACTTCAAGCAATTGTTTCTTTGACACCATCCCTAGTGAATTGTTCTACTGTGATTTCCATGATTAATTCTTTCCTCCATATTCCTGCATTGTTATCCTAGTGTATGTTAAGGTGCTTAAGATAACTGGAAATGTTCAGGATTCCAAACAAGAAATACCTGGTGAGGTCTGGTGATACTCCCGATGAAATAATTGATTTATCTGCAACATCCATGAAAACTGTTCCGAATCATGGACTTCAAGGATTGATTAAGTCAGGGGTACTCAAATAGTAGAAACACAACGTATTCTGGACCGTACCATTGCCCCCAGGTTGGCAAAATCTACGGAGGGGGACCCTTGCCCCAGTCAGTGAAATTTACCCCACCCCCCACGGTCCTTGGCTAAGTTTAGCTGATGCATATTAGACCTTGGGGAAAAATCATTAAATACTACTGCTGATTTAAACACAAACTTTTCACTTTGTTGTGGGTACACACTAATACAATCATTCTAGGAATGTGTAACTGATCCTTCCGTATTTTAGCTAAAGTGTGGTATAGAGGTACCATATCCATGTCCATAATTTCAGACTTTCGTTTCTTATAGGCTTCTATTGGTATTAGATACATGTTCAGACTTGAACTCTGTCTTGCAGTGATCAATTTTCTATTCAATACTGTCAACAGAAAGACACATCCTGACCCACTTCTTAAGTCTTCCATGACTTTTTATACTTCTGGAAAGGAGGGGTGAGACAAATCAGGTTTTAAATACATTTGCTTAAACTTACTATCAAAGACTGTTTTCCCCCTTGTATTTGTTCAGAGAAACATATCTAAAGTTGATCCTTATTTTATTTACTATCTCTTGTTCAAGATTCATTTTAAATGCATTATCTTGCTATGCAAGGTCACACCTAGGTTAACGACGTTTGTTGCCAATTGTTTGCGAAACAGAATCCTGTGATGGGAAACTGCACTAAGAAACAACAGGATATAATCAGAACATCTGCAGTTATACCTTTTAAACTTGATAGTTATACCTGTTGAACCAGCTGCATTGGCCAACTTTGCCACAGGGTATCATTATTTCGTGTGAGAAAAGAAGAAAAACATTATGTGGTTTTTGTTCTTTGAAATTGTAGATACTGAATCCTGTTGTACTGCTGCATTAAACTACCCGTTAACCTTTAAACAGTAAATATGAACAACAGCGACATCTAGTGGAAGGTTGCTATTTTTCTCATAAACATAATAGCTATGGATGGTCACACTAACATACATATATATTCAGGAAAAGCATTTATAGATTACATTTTCTTTAGTTCTAGATTTTTGAATAAGTCAAAATATTCAAATCTGCATCTCAAACATAAAACAAAAGGAAATTTTAAGAAATCTGCAATAGTGTGGAATTATTTATAAATGCTACATGGTTTCTTACTGTGCCAGGAAATTAAAGGAAATAAAGCATCTAGCTTTTATTTACTGCTATTCGTTTTGCCTTAGATTTCCACTGATGTAATACAACAAATTGTTTCATAAACAATAATGAAAAGGATTCGAGAATCACAGCAAAATCTTTCATGCAAAGCCATAGCATCAGGTGTGATTTATAAAAATGTGCCAACATACTGAAATTAAATTAATTACAAATTATCAAAAAAATTTGCTATGGGAAATGTTGTTTGGATATCTTTGGGAATAAAGCACAACTTATCATTCAATATATCAAAACAAAAATTTTATTATAAAAAAGTACTATGAAATATACGATAACAAAATCACACTTCTGTAAATATTTTTACACATATATACACACACACACATTTGTATTCATATCTTCATTTCTATGGACAAAACCCTAATCCCAATGAGCAGTAATCAAACAAAATACAGGATATTTGACATTTTTAGTTTTTTTGATTACAGTCACAGTTTTTTATAAAATTCCCCTTGTGAGTTTCCCCTTGTGGGGATGGAAAAAATGGTCCCCATAACGTCAAAATATAACACACACACACAGACACACACTTGTACTCATATCTTTGTGGGGACCATCCATTCATTTCTATGGGGGGAAAACCCTAATTCCAACAATGATATTATTTACTCCTACCCAGCCCTAACCTTGCACCTTTACCTAAAACAGTGTTGTAGAGTCAAATAAGTCACACAATGTTCTGCTTTAATTCGGCCATACAAGTCTGATGACTAGACAACATGTATATTCAAAATGGTCTTAATAAACACCAACCCAGCACTCTGCTAATCTAATAGTTTTGACTTCCATTTATAACTTCCATACAACATAATTTTAAATCTTTTTAATGAGCAGCAAAAGACCTGACCAGCAGATCAAAAAGAGGGAAACATTGTAATGTATAATGTAACAGCAAGTGTTAAAACAGTTGCAAAACAAAATTTATTTTTTATGAACTTTGGTAGTAATGATAGCATTGTCCATTTTAGCAACAGATAACCATAACCATTGTCATAATATACCTTAAACTCGTGATATTTACAGGTGAAATAACATTTTCAAAAGGCACAACGTGAGCGTAAGATAAATTTGTTTTCAATCTGCAGATCAAGAACATCCACAGTAATTCGGTTCATTATGCAAAGGCAGCATTAGTAAGCAGGTCAAAGGCTCCCAAGATCGGGGCTCCTGTATCCATATATTGCTTAACAGAGATATTTCCAAATAGAATAATTTGCTGTTGTTGATTTGAGACAAAGCTGCCTTTCTTTGGAATGTCATCTTTGTTGAATTACATAGGGCCATTTCTTTCAGAACCCTTTTACTCTGGTACTTTATGTTTTGAGGGGTCCTCTTCAAATAAGTAAACCTGTTGAAGACAAAAAAAAACATCAAAACAGCTAATATACCAGACTCAGATACAGATGTATTGCATGGTGTCAAGAGGAGCCACAAAGACACAACAGACAAATTACATAGCAATGAACGTCAAACGCCTCAAATGTTGACTGCTGTCAAACATATAGCAGATAAAATAGACATTCTAATCTCTTTACAGAAGTTTCACTGCAGAAATTAAACAAGACTGGCAGTAATAGAAAACAACATGCTCAAGAAAAGTAGCAAATGACAGAAGAATCATACATTTCAAATTTAATTTTCATTCAACGTTTTTTTTTTTTTTTTAAACAGGAACACTAATTTGGACCGTAATGGATGGAAATGTAATGTTCTCATTATACAGAAATTCTAAATGCACATACGCACCTCCTTTTCCAGAATACGCTGGTAAGGAGGGTTCTGCAGCTCCTCCAGTGTCTCTGCGATGGGCCTGTTGAGAGTCTCTGGGAGAATCAGACCCAGGCATCCCGCAGAAATGCCGGTGAGGGCAAATGCCATGAAGGGCATGGACTGGTGAACACCTCTCTACCAGGGCACAGAAATCAATAGGGTGCGATAAACAGCACACACCAAAGCATGGTTATCAGCAGGTGAAAGACAGGATGCTAGATACATACAAATATAGCACAGAATCTTTGTGAACCATTCTCTATTGTTATGTTATTCTGACTCAACAGATTATCATCTATATCCCAATAACAATTTGCACACTGTTATACAGACAGAATAAGGTCAAATTCATGGAATCCGATTAAAATTAGCATAAGTAATTATCAGAAGTTTGCACATTTCTCTAATAAAGACCACAAAGCTCAATCAAAGTGTTTATTAAGGTCATGGAAAAAAAATGTATCTATTTGTGTGTTTAATTACCATTACCGATTATTCAGATATAGATGAAAACCAGGTGAAGTCTCAATATGCAACTGCAAGAAACTATAGCCCTCGCAACTCATTTCACCTAAAAACTTCTGAAGAACATTTTAGTTACCTTTGGGTTATTAGTTTTAATAACTGTTACAGACCATGCTCGACAGTTATCCTGTATAATAATTATGTATATTACACATACTGATTTTAAAATTTGATATTGTTATTATTATTATTATTATTTTGCTTCACATACCAGAGAAGGCACAAATGGTGCTAAAATTCCCCCCAATCGACAGGACATTGAACAGATTCCAAGTCCGGCATTTCTACACATTGTAGAAAAAATGCAAATAATTTAAATCAAATTCCATTCATCATGTAGAGAAAACAAAATTCTGCATGAAAAACCAGAAAATACCAAAGTAAACCACTTATCAACAACAACCGCACACACAAGTATACATCATACACTTTATGCTGGTAAAAACCACTGCAAGCTGCACATAAAAATGCACCCACCTAACCTATATAATACCTAAATACATTTACCTGGAAAACCATTTGAGAGACAGAACACACGGTCAAATCATACTAACATCACATTAAAATTTCATAAACAAGTAAAGAGGTAAATAAATGAGTAAAAATTACCTGATAATCGTAGGATACAGTTCCGATGTATAAACATAGACAATGTTGAAGGCAGCACTGACCATAAGCTTTCCTAATAAGGCTAAAGTGGTAGCATCAAACCATGACCCTGAAAAAAGGTCAATTGCTTCATTCAATTGGGAATTGGGATATCAATTAACAATTTAAAATCATTTTACAAAAAGGATGTACCTTCATGAATTGGTATCCATGTTGTCAATAAACAGGAAACTCCTGCAAAGACTAGAAAACTTGCAACCGATTTCCGTCTTCCAGCCCTTACAAACAAGAATTGTTAATGCATCTTCAAGCATCTACTTAAAATCTTTTATTTCAAAAAACATGCCTAAACTGACACGTCAAGTTTGTGGAGAGATGCTGCAGCTGACTCAAATAATAAAATATGAATGTTTACCTTCCAGAATTTTCTACTGTACATACCAACGAGTTAAATGGAAATGTCCAAATATCACACAGCATATGGAAAGAAGAATTAAGGATTAAGAATTGAGAACGTACCATTGTTTATTAATGAAGTACATACAAAGAGGGTATGCAGGTAGCTCCACCAATCCAAACATTGCTACACGAAAGTAGCGGTTCCCAGTACTTTCACTACCGTTCATTGTCAACCCGTAATACACCAGACTGCAGGCATACCTCGAACACAAATACAAAATGCCCCATTAAAAACCAAATGACAAATATTTAAACAAGTCATGGCAGTAAGTATTACAGATTCTCACAATTTGTCCAAGTATTTCAGTTTCATGATAAGCACACTGCAAAGCTGAGTCACTTTCTAGAAGGTGAAATGTTATAACAGCTTCCTTTGTTTATCATCCATATATTGCATACCCATGGAACCAGATGAGAGCCTATACCGTTTTTTGCAGCAAATTAAGTTGTGAATAAACCAGGTGGAACTCTGTAGTATATCTAATGACGTCTCTTTCTTTTCCGGTTTTGCACACAAACAATCAACAGAATCATCATACAACTCAGCTTAGTCCCTAAGCCACATAAGCACAATGACAGCAGTAATATTATTTTCACTATGCTTTTCAGGAGAAAATATTAACATTAATACATCCCTCAGCTTGTGTTTAATTATTAACTGACCTCCTTTTAATTGCATGACTTTTTGTGTTTCGTTCAAAGGGGCAGAAAATTTCTGTTAAATTTCTAGAAATTTTCCACTTTCCATGGGAAGTAGGGATGCAATGGGGTGGAAACTTTCCAGAGACTTTCAATGAGAAGTTAATCTGAGGAATTGTGGAAATATTGAAAAATTTCAGTTTATTCCTATTAATTCCCCTACATTACCGTTAATTCCCATGGAAATTTTCCAACTTAGAAGATTCCCAGAAGTTTGCAATGGACTAAGGTGCTTGCTTATTGTAGACATCTCCCTGAGGTGCCAATACACTTTTTTTGAATAAAATTACATCCATCAATGTCATAAACATTCTGGTGACACAGTGTCGCCAAATCTCCAGAACTAGGTTTCAAATCCCACCCTGTTCTGTTCTCCTTGTGTTGCGCAGATGTCCTCCTGCAGTCCAAAAATGTGCCCTGAGGCGAACTAGTGTCTCTAAATATCTTCCATGATGTGCATGTCATTGGCCTGCAACAGACTGGCATCCCCTGCCTTTTGTCCTACACTTCTGGGAGCAGGGTCCAATTTACCATGTCACCCAGTACTGGATGACTAAATATGCATAATAAACCTTAGAAGGTTACAGGGACATCTTGAAAACTTCTATAATATTTGATAGCTCATATAGAGGGGGCAGAAAATACTGCCGGTGTTTGAGGTTTACCGAGTATGTGCACCAGTACAACAAAAGCAGCTTTCATGTACTCAAAGACTGGTCCACAGCAGACAATCTTATCACAGAAGCACTTACCACACATACATTAGTACCACAGTTCTCCACCGGAGTATGGAGTGGGTCACCAGAGCCAGAACTCCAGGGCCAGTGAAAACTGGCCCACCTGGATCCATGCACCTCTTGAGCTTCACCACCACCCTATCCTTCCCATTCTGGGAGGCCATGTCCTGCAGCACCTGCTCAGCCTGCTCTGTGAGCCCCTGGGAGTACAGCCAGCGTGGGGACTCAGGTAAGGTCCTAATCAAAGAAAGCAGTGAAACTCATTCAGGTTCACATGAAGAAATAAGAACGTAGCCATCCCATCTTTAAATGAATTAATAATAATAATCATCATCATTATTATTATTATATATCATGGGAACACGTTAATACATTATTATTATTGTTGTTATAATAATAATAATAATAATAATAATAATAATAATAATAATAATAAATCAAGTAAAGTTGATCTTATTACAAGAACATATAGGAAAAAAAAACAAACTTCACATAGAAGCACCTTCATGTCCATTCTCATAATCACACTCCCCCCCCCCCCCCCCCACAAAACATTATTTTTTTTTAAACTATATATAATCACATAGTTATTTTTAATTCCCACATACAATGGAATATGGCAAATTTACAATGGCTAATTTTCCCATCTTTCCCCCCAATATTTCTGGTACATTTGAGCCGTTAAAGTCAGTCGAACAGGGCTTGAGTGAACACTTAAGTGAACTGGTGTCTCCAAACTGCATAAATCGTATGACTGTGAGTGATCTGTGATGAAATTGCATTCCACCCACTGTCCCTACGGAGCCCTGCTCATGATATAATGGTAAAAATGATATAAATCATGGGAACAAATTAATAAAGTGTGGCTTTGATTTCCCTAATACGAAGGAACAATTTAGTAAAACGTGGCCACGATTAAACTAAAACGAGGGAAGGAATTAATAAAACATGGATATGATTTAACTAAAACAAAGGAACAATTTAGTAAAACATGCTCACAACTTAATAAATCCTGTGAACGAATTAGTGAAACCACTGGACCCCTGAGCATGGCACTTAACCCCAACTGCTTCTGGACTCCTCCAAAATCATTTCTACTGTGTTTAAGTCAGGTGGCCAGATCGTGTGCGGCGACATTATATCACTTCCTTTGTAGGCGGCTTGATGTGTCCAAACTTTTGACTGGTACTGTACTTTAACAAAAGGTGTGTACTGCAAAGGACATTACACCTCTGAAGTTGTGTCCTTGTTCAAAAATGTCAATTTTCAAGAGTCCTTTTGATATAGATGTTTCAATGTCAATAAAAGTTGGACAGGAAAAAAAAAACTCTGCCACTGACAGAAGTAATTAATGGTGCAATAGTTGTACTTAGATCCATTTTCTAGAAAATGTATTAGAATAATCTGGAATATAGTTTGTGGCAACTATGCTAGCAGAAGGTAGCAGCTACGAACAGCGCTATTGATCGTACAGAAACTACCAAAAAAAAAAAAAGTGTTTCACATTATTGACCACCACAGATATCACGACAAAGCTTATAACAACAAAAAACACGTAGAAAAATAGCTTTCCCTCCCAGAACTTACACACATAAAAGGAAGAAAAGCACTCCAGGAGAATTGGCTGCTGTTGCAAGACTACGCCATGGTCTTACATAATACCCAAGGGCAGCAAAGAGAGCTATTCCCACAGCAAACGTCATATTGGTGAAGGTTCCTGGAAAAAATTAAAAACAAATACTGCTTGTTACATTACTTATGTCATGTCAGTTTTATTGTAAGCTATAATACTATTTACAGGGATTCAGGAGGAAAGAAACACTTAGTGTTCAAGGTAATTCAATATTATCTTCAGGTGTGAAAAAAATTATTGCACCTTGTCAGTCAACAGATTATGTGTATATATGCTTAACTTCGGTCCTAGCTGTTAGTACAAATCTTCTACAAAAAATAGCATGGTGCAGGAAATTCCTGAATACTGCTGGATAATAGCAGTTAATGGATTAAAAAGTCATTTCTAAAACCCTGGCTCTCCACCAAACTACAATTCAGGGCTATATCAAGTTTAGGAGAGAAGTTATACGCTATATAGACAAAAGTATTATGACACCTCTTAATCATTGAATTCAGGTGTTTCATTCAGACTCATTGCCACAGGTATATAAAATCAAGCATCTAGCTGTGCAGTCAGGTTTACAAACGTTTGTGAGAGAATGGGTTGTTCTGAAGAGCTCAGTGAATTCAAGCGTGGTGCTGTCATAGGATGCCACCTTTGCAATAAGTAAGTCTGTGAAATATCTTCCCTGCTAAATATTCCATGGTGGACTGTAAGTGATATTGTTACAAAGCGGAAGCATTTAGGAACAACAGAAACTCCCAAAGTGACAGACCAAGTAAAGTAACGGGGGTGAGTGCTGAGGTGTGCAGTGCATAAATGGTATACAGTTGTTTTTCAGGAATTGGGCTAGGCCCTTTAGCTCCAGCGAAGGGAAATCTTAATGCTTCAGCATACTATGATATTTTAGGCAATTCTATGCTTCTGACTTTGTGGAAAGAGTTTGGGGAAGGCCCTTTTCTGTTGTAGCATGACTGTGCCCCAGTGCACAAAGCCAGGCCCAAAAAAGATATAGTTGGGCGAGTTTGGTGGGGAAGACTGGCCCGCACCTCAATCCCAGCACCTTTGGGATGAAGTAGAATGGAGATTGCGAGTCAGGCCTTCATGTTCAGCATCAGTGCCTGACCTCACAAATACTCTTCTGGGCAAAAATTCCCCACAAACAAACTCCAAATCCTTGTGGTAAACCTTCCTAGAAGTTTGGCAGCTGTTATAGCTGCAATGGGGGGACCAACTCCATACTGATGCCTATGGATTTAGAATGGGATGTCATAAAAGTTCCTGCAGGTATAACGGCCAGGTGTCAATACTTTTGTCCATATAGTTTATACAAAAATGTAGAAATTTGGAATATGTGGAATCTAGAAATCCACATATTTAACTGTCCCTATAATTCACTCAATCACACACAAATATTACAGAAAGTAGAAAATAAACCACCACTGTCAAAAAACAATGTTCTATAGAGATATCTGTAAATAGTGGAAATTCTAAAATGAAAAACAGGATTAAATTCCTCCAGAGCATCAGCAAATAATCTGATGGCAGATGTTTGCTAAAGATAGCATAACCAGTTAAAGAGGGTATTTTGAACTTATGCAGTTATTTTCATCTTGAAATACACATAGGCAAATTCTATTAAATATTTACACATTAATTTTCACATTATTAATTAGAAAGTTGTTTAAATAGAATACTTATTGTTATTGTAAACAGAATGTACAATTAAATCTATGCATGCAATTCACTAAACAGACAACATTGAAAAAAAAAGTGCCAAGAAATAAAACTGACATCAAGGAGGTCAATGGCACAAACTGTTACATTTTACCTGTCAATGCCCAGTACGACTTCCCCACATACTCCTGGGTCAGCACAAAACACACCAAGCCCATGCCACCATTCATTATGCCCACCAGAAGGCGCGATACTGCGAACACTTCATAACTGGGTGCGAATGCAGTGACATAACCAAACAGCACCTCAAAAAACAAACCTAAGACAAGGACATAAGCACATATCAATGCTACGGAATTCCGTACAATGCAATACGTTTTCCGTACAATGCAGAGCATATTCATTAGTTTGTTTTAAGCACTGCATGAACTTTCACACACTTTTTCTGAAGACTATTTAATTAGTCACCAGGCAGTTAATCCGAGTACTTTGCACAGATAAATTATTCGATTTTAAAATTTGTGCATTTTTTCTGATTACTTCCAACCCACATACCACTAAATTAGCTCATGAGACTTTTTCATAAATCATTTTTCGACTAACCTCAATGCAAAGACTATCTCTTCAGTGTAACAAGCAAACTGGGTAAACACAAGCTAGCATTTATTGTTCAGTGGATAATCTGTGACCTCATACCTATAAGAAACACCGGTCTCCTTCCAATCCTGTCAGAAAGTGGTCCAAAAAAGACATTGCCGATTAAAACGCCGGCAAAAAACAAAGAGCCAGCCAGGTTCACCTTGTAAGCTTGATGCTTAACCAGGAACCACTGTAAAATAAAGTTAAATAAATACACAATTAAAAGGTATGGTCATAAAATCTGTCAACAGTTTTGTGCTGTATTTACACATCAAAATTGTAATGAAGTTTTAAGCCATAGGATGGAAGCACCGTTTTACTCTTCGTAAGTTTTCTTTAACAGAAACTCTAAAAATATCGTTATAAAAGGTTAACATAAGAAAGTTTTCTGCTAAAGGTCAAAATCGAAGGGGTTGGATTGAGTATCAAATTATAGACAGATAACTGTTCCCACCTCTGTCACGATAGAACTGATGTCTTCAGTGAATGTAACATGTTTTATTAGATCATCTTCACTTGTCAGGTCGGAACCTTTTTCAATACGGTAATTTGGTACAGCTCCAACCAGCACTATAAGCATCGACTGGCATGCCATATAAATCTAAGGAACGAAAACGAAAAAGCTGAGCGAAGGATAACAGCTATATAACTATGCAAACAGATCGCTTATTCCCACCGTACACGTGAATTCTTCATAGGACTGCTACCTCGCTATTTACCCGGATAAGATTTGTTAGTTTGACTAATCCACTTAACTTAGCTTTGATTTTTCAAAACTCCGTAACGTTATCTAACGTGTTTTTATCTAATAGCAAGGTACAGACTTTGACAAATCAACAGTGCAATACGTTTTCCGTACTAATACACGTTATCAAAAAGATCTCATCAGTTGCGTAACTGGTTAGCAAGCTGTACTGAAAACATATCGTGAACCGCAAACGATGACAAAAACAGAAAAAACGGATAATTGACAGTCTCAAACTAGCTATTTTAGATAGAGAATCATTAGACACACTGAATAACGGCCTTCGCCGTTAGATTTCTACAACTGACATCAGAAGATAATACAAGATAATTCAACTAGCTCGTTAATTCAACGTAAATTAAAACAAGTTAACACCTGTAGTAAAATTAAAATAGTGACCATCCGTTTCTGGTGTATGCCAAATTCTCCTACTAATTGAAACGCCGCTTCTAAATCCATTCCAAATCGAAAACAAACCACCACGTAACATAACAACGACGAATAAACATTGACACGCGCGCGACACTACGTCACAGCGGTGCGCGGAAATGGGTGGGGGTCACGTGATAGAGCGGAACCCTATTGGTCAGAATGGAGAGCAACTGGAAAGTTCAGTGCAAGTCCTGAACACATATACGTGTTGCTAAAGTACTGGTATTTGAAAATGATCATTCATAGACGTTGAGGAATGAGATGTCTTTTAGTCATAAATTAAAAGGCAAAGGGAAATGCTGAGTTTATCAACTTTTTTTTGAAAATTAGCTATTAAGGACCACAAGTATCGGGCTATACATTTTTACAAGAAAAAAAAAATCAGATTTCCCTTTCACAGATTACATTCTTTATAAATTTTGGCACCTCGTCAGTTCAGCTGTTTAGTCTTTACTGCTTTTGGGGTGGTAAGTGCTGTCTCTTGGATCAGGGATCGTCAACAACTTGTCTTTACAAGAACAAACGTGTCCGTGGCAATACTTGTCTGTGTACGTGGTAAAAAAAAAAAAAAAGGAAAAGAAAAAAAAAAACTATGTAGGTTACGTTTTAGAATACCATGTACATGGTAAAAAAAAAAAGGCATTTTGGTCACAAAGTCTGTCCGAATTTTCCATCGTGTTAACCACTGACTTGGAGCAACAGGAACAAGGAAAAGATGCTGCTAATTCAGGAGAACATGCACAAACACAAAATAGCATTAATAATAAAAAAAAGAAATTAACTTGTTTGTAGGATTTGAATAGAGCATTGAGAGGACATGCTACCATTTACATTTAATTGATGTGCACCAAAAAAGCATATAAAGCTATAGTAATAAATTTTACTATAATTATAATTATAGTATAATTATATCTTAGGAATCCAATCGAAACAACAGCCAACACAAATTAAAAAAAAAAAAAAATCATTGGCATTTTATTCTGATCTATTTGGTTATTGATGTCTGGAGTGCAGAACGTTCAAGTTTATGAGATACAGCTATTACATGCCAGACAAAATAAAGTCTGAATAACATCAAGACAAAAAAACATACTGGATGTATGGAGTACAAGATGTAGTATATATTGGAAATACAAAAGTTTAAGGCCCGATAATTTGTAAAATTTAACAAATACATACAAAGTATGTTTCCACTGTTAAACATGTATTCAATAACTATTAACATCAAAAAGTTATGTTAAAACCATTTAAAATTCAGTGGCAGATTTTCATATTTCATAGTTGACGGAGTTCAGAGCAGGTCTTCGTTTCGTTTTGATTTTCAAAGATCCGTATCGGGGCTATAGAACAGAAAGAGAAAGTTTTAAACAGTTTTCCTCTCACAAACATTTCTACTCAGATGCCTGCGTAATAGTGCACTCACTGAAACAAAATAATACTTGTGAAATTGATTAATTTTTTTCAAAAAAAATTTCAAACTTACCTCCTTGCGCACTTTTGGTCTTGTGCTTTTGACACTCTGTGATCTTCTTAGACTGCGCTGGCCGATGGGCTCTTCATCAGAAAAGAAAGCTTCAGTAGTTTCATCAGTCTTCTCAGTTGGTTCATACAGACAGTAGTCTGAAAATATAAATTGAATTACTTTTTGCCCTGTGTTTTTACATGGCAATCAACACTGCCAAATAATGCACAATACATTCCTGTCCCTGCTTCCATCTATCTTCCAACCACCTATCCAGTACATGGTCAGGGTGAGTGTTTCACAAGTGCAAACCTACTGTAAGACAATCAAGGATCTTAACATATTCCGCATGGTGGACTGGTCTAAGATTCCTCTTTAAGCATGTAGGTTTGGGGAAGGTTTAAAAGTTCAAAAATAAATAACCAATTATATGAACACCCACAAAACTAGCCACAGCCCACAAGAAGGTATTCAGTCACCAGTTTATCAGTGATGCTTTGGTTGTACAGTTAATATTTGGAAGCTGTGTTGAAATGGTCAAAATACTCTACTCAAAGAATTCCACTGAGAACCCATTCAGAGTTCCAAATAAAATAATTCACACCTTAAATACAATCATATTATCTACAGTAGTAGACATTCAGTTCCAGTATTTCCCAATTTTGCCTTTCTAACAAAAATCAGACAGCTGTAATAAAAATATTCTTTATTTTGATTCAGAATTACAAACAAAGCAAACGTATCAAGAATATGCTATTTGGATTAACTACTACTGTGGTGTTTAATAACATATTTCATTATAGAATGAAAGCCATCAAAAATACACTTTTACTAGAATATGATACACTTACCTGGGCTGTTATAACCTTGACTTTTGCCTTTTTCTCCAGAAATAGAGATTCTCAAATATGCTTGACTGCTATCTTCATCACTTGGAATTTGTGTTAGATCGTGAACGCTGAAGCTCCTCAGTCGCTCAGCTATAGCTCCCTGACCCTACAGAGACAGAATCAGACAAATAGGTCAAATTAGCAAAAAACATTTCACTCCCAAAGAACGTCAGAAAGTCTCTGATGTTTGTGAAGGCCTACATTTAAGCTTCTAATTTATACAAAGCAGGATGAGAAATGTCTGTGTGAACATTCAAATAAGCACCCAGGAACTTTTATATATATATTATCAGAAATGTAGGGATATATATATTACTGGAAAGCTAAATTACTGGAAATTTGGACGAAAATGTAACAAAATGTCTTGTTTTGCATAACACAATTTTAAAATATCACCAAGATTCATGTTTGAAACTGTTCACATTCACAATTCAAATGCTTATATTGCACAGTGAGACCAATAAAGTGCCATTTACGACCCAAAACAAACTGATTCCGATGAGGCATTCAGCATATCCAAAGGTGGAACATCTGTAACTCAGCAGATCGAAGCTGCTTTCCTGCTACTGCCAACACCCATCTTATGTCTTTGAGGGGCTAAAAACATCGAACAGTCTCCCAGCTGACGTACGAGTATCACTACGTTCCTGCTACAAACGAATCTGCCACAAACAATCTGCATTTAATGCCACAACAATATAAAATCAAATACTGCATACAGATGAAACTTCTCTAGATACAAACGTGACTTTTGGGGCCAGACACAAATGGTTTTTTTGTAGAGAATGCTAAATGCTATTTCCGTACCTTGAGTGTAAGGAAACTGACGCAAGTTGTGCAGTGTTCATATGGGGGGTAGTATTTTATTTCAGAAATGAATGGAAAACGAAAGCAACAAAATTAAGAACAACAGAAGATGAGGAGAAAAGGTGGTTTCTTCCTGGAAAGGGAAAGAATGATTCCTTCCATCTCCTGCTTCGTCATTTAACAAAAATTTTGTGTCAAAAGAGCACTTACTACATATGCTTAAATATCAAACTACATTTTGAAGAGGAGTTCATATAAGAAATAAAAATTAATTAATATGAAAAAATTGAACCTGTAAGACGTGTATATTATAAAAGTTTACATGAAACACACTTTGAAATACCAATGTGCTGAAAGACAGAAAACACAGGGGAAAAAATGTAGTATATCCTATAGCAGGGGTCTCCAACTCAGGTCCTGCAGAGCTACTGTCCAGTAGGTTTTCAATCCTACCTGGCTTCTGATGAGCCACACCTGTTCTCAGGTAAATACCAGGGCCAGATGTGGCTCATCAGAAGCCAAGTAGGATAAAAAACCTACTGGATGGTAGCTCTCCAGGACCGGAGTTGGAGACCCCTGTCCTATCATGTAATGGTAGTATGACTGCACCTCATATAGCAACAAACACACCACCATAAGAACTCGCCTTGGCAGCTGCTGAGATTGCCGCTGTTGCCGCTATAGTAAGGCCTTGCTTGCCAAAGTTCACCATGGTTTCATAGCTCCGCTCTTTTGCTTGAACAAGGTAATCATCAATTTCCTAAGAGAAAAATAAGTGCACAATGAATGTTTTTTGCCATGCGCCTTTCCAAACTGGTTACAGTGAGGAGGAGAAATGTTGGGACGATGAAGCAAATTTTATTGTGATATATTCATAAACTTTGTATTTCAGAAGATGGAAATCAGTACATCATGTCCGCTTTCCTGTGTAATGTTTTTATACATCCTACACAGTGCATGAAGAATGGCGCTGGTTGTTTGGACCTCTTAGTTTCAGCTGAACATTAGTATTGGGACAAAATAATTAACAGATTTTAATTTGTATGTAACCCACCGACATCACCAGCCCTGACTTCTTACTTTAAGATATTCTACTAAGCATTAAGGGTAGCTTTTCTCAGTAGTTGCTTGTTTTGAGGGTGGTCTAACTACAATTTACTCTTCATCAAATGAAACGCACACTCAGCTGGATTTGGACAAGGAGGCTGACTTTTCATCTGTACGATGAACCCCCCGGTTAACTGTGCAGTGCGCTTTGGGCTGCAGTCTTTGCTGCATTTTGAAGTTTAACCCAGTGATCCGAGTTATCTGAGGATGAGATGACACATTCCAAAGGCAAACTCCAATGGCTACTGCCATGCCTTCAAATTCCCAGCTGTTTTATGTGGGCACAGGAACGCTTTGTAATTAGAAATATCTGTCACTCTTTTGTCCCAATGCTTCTGCTGAGCAAGCTGAAGACACTTTACACATGAATATGCAAAAATTTTCTTTAACTGCCACAATATTTATCATTCTGACTGTAACCGTATTTGCTGAAGTGCTGTCATACCCTTTCTCTTGAAGACAAAAGAGGATGCAAAAACTTCCTGTAGATAAGATTTGCACCTTTTGTGTATGGCGAGAGCAACCAAATCACGAAGGCAATTTTTATTTCATAATACAGGGGAAACCTGCAAAAAAAAAACCCACAATGATAACATAACCATCATTGAAGCTAATTAATAAAGCAAAAAATCTGCACAAGTAGATTAAATCACAACCTAGTCTTACCAAGATAAGGAAAAATCTGCTGCAGTTTCAACTACTGTATAGAGTGCAAAGACAATCCAGTACATCATCCAACGAACCTAAGGACATGGGAACAGGGCCAAGACATCAGAAAGAGGAGGAAATCATTGTTAGCTACTCAGCAGACTCAAATATAATAGAAATCGCATATTGACAAAAAACATGATTTACAACATATTGTCTCTCCAAACAATTCATATTGTTTGAAAAAGTAAGGTTAATTTGCCAGTAGAATTAACATACATTCTAATACTTTAAATTTCATGAAACAACAGAAAAGTATTCAACAATGGCAAAAAAAACCCACTTTATTCTTCCAGGTTGACTAGATATTAATAATCTGGAGGTCTGTATTTTATTAAATGCTTAAGAGATACTTTGGCATAAGTCTTGAATATATACAGCCACTTATTCTGGGCAGCTTGAAAGTGAAATTTCTACCAAGACAAAAATTTAGTCAACACTATTGCTAGCCAGGGGTTTCCGATTCACATCATTTTATATTAGTGTAACCGTATTTACTGTGCACATAATTAAAATAATCCAAAAAAATTAAGTGTATGTCACTGATTTATGTTATATTATTATTATGCTTTGCAGTAATTTTATTGAGGTTAATGTATATTTATTTTACATTACAATGTTATGTTGAATGATCAGATTTAATAATTTATTTTATTTTATTTGTAATCAGTTACAGCACTTTATTATTTCGGTTATATTTACATGTGTTACATTTAGGTTCAGTATGTTCCCTTGGTTAACCGTTTTAACCGGTTTAGAGGGGGAACGGTAGAGAGCGGCTGGAAAAAGAAGTTGGAAAGTGCTGTTTTGCCGTGTTGGTGATTATTAAATGCAGTTGTGGAACAAACTTTAGCCCGCTTACTACCCACAGCCCGAGAGGGAGACTGGCACATGCGACCCACTCATCCAGAACCCAGGGTTACACTAGTTATAATATATCCATGTTCCACCCACATATTCAGAACACAGTTCTGTGGAGTAGTATTTGTCATAATAGATAAATTATTCTTCATCATATCATATATACTCACATATTCTTTCACATTCTTGGATTTGACTGCTTTATAGGAGTAGTACGCAGGGTACAAGGTCCCAAAGACAAGCCTATGATTAAGAGAACACACAATATGAACTGTATCCGTTTTAAAAGGAAAGATGATACATTTTATTCATCTTGAAAACAAATGAAGAAATTAAAGCAGTATCAAATATTGAAGAACATTGGAAGTATGAATACAAAATACAGATAAATCAGGTTTTACACTACTACTACTACATTACTACTACACTACTAATCAGCATTTTTTACTTTCATTAGTATAACAGCATGCAGGAGGGTTACAGGTCACCACCGCTCTCTTCCCTGCCCCCTCGTGTCACATCTTACTATTTCTGTGGTAAAGGAAATTTCGGAAGTAAAGCGCCTGTTAATGTGCGGTTAATAATTGTATTTCCAGAACAGTGCATCGTGGCACAGTCCTCCCTCAATATCCATCATCATTACACCAGCCAATATTTACAGTACAAGCACAACGTAATTACTACTATATTATAAAGACACTGAAATACATTAAAAGACACACACTTAATAAAGTAGGTAATATACAGAACAAAAATTTAAATCTATGGATATTACAATAATCATTTTCCAAGAAGTTTTCATCATTCATTTTCTTAGAAAAAGTGTGAATGGGTGGCTGTTTTGGGGACAATGGATAGCCATTAAAGACAGTTGATGACACCATGCATTGTCCCATTTTCACAATGATAGCTTCTTTTCTGTGTTTGCCCCACAAAGGATCTTTTTTTTGTAAAATCAGCCTGTAAAGCAAATGTCAGGTGGTACATAACAATGCACTCTTCAGATGCTGACCAGATAAATTCTAAAAAGTACTGCAAACAAACATCCCTCCATCCCTATCACATTTCTATGGCAACTAATAACAACTAAATAATAATAATTCTTGTTTTTAACACCTGGGCCTTAAATACAGCATTTGTTGGTCATATTCTAAAAACAGGATAAGTATTCTACTCTTAACCCTCAAACTGTCAACAAATTATTAATTGGCATGTTGTTATCAATTGTGTTGTAATGTATTGCAAATGATGTCATCACCAAATATCATGCTTGTCTGCTGCATATGCAACTAGTTTACAAATAAAAAGTCAGGAAATTATGTTCCATTATGTGGAGACATTCTCCCTCTTCATTTGCATAAATATAAATGTGTTACATAATTTAACATCCTATTGTCAATGTACTAAATTAATGCACAAAAAGAACAATGGATTTGACCATTAAGAACAGAACTTAAGCAACCATCTCTAAACAGAATAGACATTTTCCTGGTATCTGTTTATTCGTTGATCTATACCTTCATAAAATCAAAAAAGCTGAAGAAGCCAAAAACAATTAAAAAGTATTTAGCACAAATAATTGACAAAATATTAGCTTTTGACCTATTATAACTCAACGTGTAAAATGCATTTGTGCTGCCAGAACATTCTGCGCTCATGACATGCACTTATGCACAACTGCCCAATAAATAAACAGAGAAATCTTTGCAAAGCAGAACCTGTGTAATTCCTGATGAAAAGTTGTACAATTTTAAAACAGATAACACTATTTACAATTTTAAGTACATCTCACCGAAGTACCAGCATATTTCAATGGTTCTCTAAGTGCATCTCAGTATCATTCTAAATGCAACTTAATAACGGTTAGGCACATGACTGTTATACAATGTTTCTACAACGTTTTCTTTACAACGTTTACTTAGAATATGTTAGAAATGCTCTATTTAAAGGGACACTGAAACAGTTCTATAACCCTGCTATTTTTATACCATAGGGAAAATGCATGCAAGGTATGGAAAATGCTCATCGTTTCGACAGGAAGAGGTCTGGAATCATATTAAAAAGTAAAACCGTCAGCTTTTACACACAGGTAATCCAGACCAGGCTGAACATAAGAAATCCGAACAGAGATTAAATACAATGGGAAAATGGACAGTTTGGGTAAAACACCTATCTAGTTATTCATCAAGACCGCCCTGTTTTTCAGGCAATTAACAACTGGACTACGATACACTAATTCCCTAATGGTTTTACTTATTTGGAAGATAAATAGTTGGTTACGGCTCTGAGAAGTTTATAGTTACACATCGAGAATTTAGTTACGATGGAGACAGTTGTAAAAGTTAGTTACCTACTTACTTTTACTATGTAAAGCTCGCGTTAATGTACATTTTTAAAAGTTCACTTACACAACAGCTCTAGAGAGGATCCAGGAGACCATCTTTTTAAAAAGAAATCAGGCCCACAACGCGAAAAAAGAGAACAAAAATTACAGGAAAACACCTTCGCACTGCCGGCTCGCCATTTATATCGCTGCTTACGCTACTTTAAAAAGGAAAAACAAAGATAAAGCAGCCGTCTCTATATACGTATATTTTTATAAAGTATGTCTGACCACTCTGGCGTATTTACCACTTCTTTCGCCATTCCCAGGTTTCCTCTCATTCACACCCCTCTATACTGCCACCTTTCGTTTCGTAATACAACCTCGTCGCCTACGGGAACGTCAAATTGTCTCCGAAGAGACACCGGGAAACAGAAGTAGCCCGTTCTTTCGGACATGCTACATGCTTTGTTGATGCAATTTGCGCTAGAATACTATTTTTAACTGAATAGATACAATGTGATGAATCCTTTTCCCCCAATAATAAGTTGCACTTGAAGTTATTTGGTATTTTTGTGCAATTTCCCGTTCCATCTGTAGTAGCATTATCTATTACTAATCATCTGAAACATTTTTGTTAGATATCACACTACCAAATTAAGTCATAAAGCGAATGAGGCCATTCCCTGTGCAGACTATTCTAAAAAGGTCATGCATGTGTGTGAAGTGAGAGGAAAAAATGTTAAATTGGAGCAGAGATTTATTGGGTTTTGTGTTTGTTTGTTTGTAGGTTTTAACTGGTATTCATTGCATTGTTGGATTTGACCTTTCTGCGTTCTCCAGATTGTAATTTCAGTGATACAGTTACTGCACAGTTCACCCAAAAGAGCTGTCCATAGCGTAATAAACATAATTCAAAACCATTGTGATGATGTCAAAATAATATGTGTGTATATGTGTAACTGAATTTATAGTGTATGCACAAGTATCCCGTTATCAGAACTGTCATTTGAGAGATTTTATTTCTGATTTGTGTGTTTTGTGCGAGATCCTGCTACACAGAGGCAAATCTGGAGTACCAAATTTGGCATTGGCTAACCTGGATCAGTATACCTCAGACAATGCTGAACTGCAGATGAAAACTTCTGCCTGATGATTGCAATATGACACTTGACCTACACCACAGAACCGTCAGATCGCTGTGTTGCTACCTCCAACAGCACCCATGCATCGACGAGCTGACACACAAATGATACTTCCAAGACGAAGACACAGAAGTAGTAAAATGAGACACCAAAAATTCATAGGGGATAAACATGTATAACAGTGTGAAAGGCAATGAGCAGCATGATTGTAATCAGTGTGGGTTATTCAAAAATGAAATTTTACACATACAAAGTATTCATAATCAAAATTAATTTTTCCAATAATAATAATAATATAAACCAGCACAACATGCTGATTTGAAACTCTTTACTGAAAAAACTCAGCAAGGCAAAAAAAATGGCATTTATACCACTTCAAATGACAATTCTTGCAATAATAGCAATACAATCAAGGACATTTTATACAAATAAGGAGAAATTGTAAGAAAGAAAAAGATTACCTAGGATGACAAATACATTAATTATAAAACAAAGAAACTGATGCTCATGCATGTATAAACCTAATTACAAAAGCATATTCACATTGTGCTTCCTTGACACAACATAATCACAGCCCCTATACTTGTATGCTTATTTTTAATCACATCTCTGAAATGTGCCCATGACCGAAATAAAATTATTGCAAGACATAAAACAAACAATTGTTATCACTTCTGACAGTCAACACTAAATTGCACGATCATGGCTAAATATATAAACAATTTACATTACACATATATACACACATATGCACACTGCACTTCAAATGCAACATGCTAGTTATACTAGATTTTACATCACCTCAAGTTTATTGAAGTAAATACTTGGATAATCTGAAAAATACCCAATAAATGATGTGAAATCCTATTGCGTACACACACCTACAAAATTAAAGCCAAGACAATTTGCCTCAATTTTGAAAAAAATAAAATAAGGCTCGATTTGGGAATTCTGACCAAAGACATTGACTAAAGCCTTCACATCCTTTGAAAGTTTCAACTAGAACATGTTGTGCAGTTTATGTCATTGCTCTAATTTTATTTTTTACTTAAGGCACACCTTCCCAGAGTAAAAAAGATTTACAAGTGACAAGTGTTCTCTTAACACAAGAATTACAGCAAACTTCGTTTCATGTAAATACTGTAGAGGAAAAAATGACCTTAAAATTCCATTGTGCGAAAAATCACAACCATTTTTCCCAATCGGATAAACAATCCAAAAGGACACATTGCGATAGACTGTTCGGCACAAACCAAAATGCCTTACAAAATGTTTCAGCACAAATCAAACAGGTTGCATAAAAACCTTAAAAGTCATTTTAATAAATAATTAACTAAATGAGAAAGACTGACAAAAATTGTGGGTGCCACCCAATACATCACAATTTTGATTAACACAAACATCTGCAAAACAATTAACTTGTTTTGATTTTAAGAAATCCAAATTATTTCATTCCAAAAGCTGCAACATTTTCACTCAGTTCTCAGAATAGCAAGAAAATATATTACTTGATGTACATTAATTTTTTACAAATAAATTAGTACAGCAGGGTTATAATTTCAAGCCTTTTTAGAGAAAATCCATAAGATCAGATTCCACAAGTTAACAAGGCATGCCTAAGTGCATCATCAGATAGTAAAATTATGAAAAAAAAATGCAGGCAGATAAAGTTGAAACTGAGTTAAAACAGGAGCACAGAAATAAATATGTAAAACATTTTATTTATTAGCAATGGATTATCCTGAGTGTCCCTCTGTAGTTCCAGTAGACATACTGATTAACGATTCACTTCCATGATTTTACTTCAAAGCGAAACCTCCGGGCCGGGGTAAGATTCACCACCACACCAGAAATCTGTAGGCTGTGGAATCTCAAGCAGCCACAGTTCTTTGGGTTCCTGGGACTCTGGTTTTTTGACAGCAGTGTCAGACATGGGCTGGACAACTTTGTAATAGTGGCAGTCCCTTCCATTATCTGGATCATACGGGGGTGCCAGAATATCGAGAAAAGCAGTTGGTCCGTCCACAGCATCGACCTGGTGAAGGTTGTCTTTATGGGGAGCCAGGACGCATGCTGCACTTTCTTCAGTGTATTCTCCAACTGACCGAAACACTGCTCTCTTCAAGGAGTCCTTCTGAAAGGGTAACAGCGGTGGACTAGGCTGTGTGCTGCATGCAGCATCAACGGGACTGTCCGATTTATCGAAACAAGTAATTCTGACCTTGCCGTAAATTACTTTGAGCATGCCGTTCATTCCGGGGTGGTCGTGCAGCGGGATAGATGCCCCGGTCTTCAGCAGAAACACCCCCATGCTGAATACGTCGGTCTCACATATATGCATATAAGTCACCGGTGGGGTATGTGGTGCAGACATTGCAGAACTTTCAGCCTTTCTTGGTGTGATCTTCAGATCCGCCGCTCTGACTTCATTCATGAGGCCGTAAAGCTTACCATGGTTTTCCAAAAATGACTTGCTACTGTCCCCGACTGATGGTGGATTTTTGAATGTCACAAGAGCTTGCCTGGCGATCCTTTGTACAAGCGAAGTCATGTTGTCCCGTGGCATACTGTGGCAATTTAGCTTACTACGAAGCAGTTACCTGCACCGATGCAAGTTTTCACAAGCAAATCCTTATAAGCAAGAGGCTTCGGATTTTTTTTTACCTTGTGATATTCACTTCAAAACCCTCTCAAACGTTTTACAAAATTACAATCACTAAACTTCGCAGCGATCTGCGTCCTCCGCTACATACAAGCTATTGACTTCCACGCTTCCAGTCATGCCCCTACCCCATTCATGGACATCTGATTCACACGTACGCACCCATAGCGCTTACGTACATTACACTTTGCATTATGGGATATGAATTTTCTTAAATTGTCTATATCGATAAATGAACAAAGTTAATCAATAAAGTGACATCCTTTAATGAAAGATATGATGGTAAATTAATTCTTAACAGGTATATTCAAAAATGATTGCTTACATTAACCGTTTACTGTCTCCCTTCATGTGCATTAAATGCTAAGCAACTACAATACCCAAGTGTGTCTAAATTAATGCAAATAGCGAAGAAACCGTTCGGTGATCGACATTATTTTCTTCTTCACGTGGAGGTCTGTCTGTTTGTTATTGCCGCAGGGCAATGCTGTCTTAAATATGTTAAACGTTAAATCTTAAAAACATACATTTCTATAACCTTATGAATATTAACTTCTAAACTGCATAAATAAGCACATTTAAAACTATGTCATTCGATATGTGTTGGTCAAACGTATGTGTATATTCACCATGCACATTAAAACATTAACTGAAATCACACGTCAAAGAACTATTTAATTGAAAACACATTTGCATAGGAAACATTTGTATAGGCCTCAACAGAGAACATAAATTAATATAAATTGACAATAAAATGACTCAATGAAATAAACAGAACAATATATACTGCAGATAAAATTTTATGTTATGATCAGTTATGAAAATGCTATTGTACTTAATCTATTTAAATAAAAATATAATATAGCATGAATGACACCAAGTGGTGATTTTGAAGTATTGAATTTTTAACTTTATTTCCACTGATTTAAAACAAAAAAATAAAAATTTCACGACCATATTTATAATTTATGATGTTTAGTGGTATTCTATAAGCTTATTTTATTTCATGCAAACTTTTGTATTAAGGAAATAATTGATATAAAATTAAGTATAATTAAATTAAAAACTCAAACCTGTTTAACACATTTCCCACAAAAGAATCATATAGCGATTTTCCATAGTAAAACCAGTGAAGGCCTAGCGTTTGACCCCAGGCTTTTGCCTATTTATGACATGATACAGGTCTCACGGTTCAGAATTATGTCATTGCATCTGTTGCTTTTTAAGACTCAGTATTTCACAAATTTACTGGATGTTCAAACACACACACAACAATGATGCAATGATGCTCCACAATGATTTTATGTACAAAATTAGAAAGTTTTTCATCCTTCAAGTGGTTACATCATACTTTAAGTGGTTGTACACATAGCCTCAAAGGAGGTTGGACAATGAAACTGAAGCACCTGGTTTTAGACCATAATAATTTATTAGTATGGTGTTTGGGCCTCCTTCTGTGGCCAGTACAGCATCAGTTCATTATGAGAATGACAGGTAGAAGTCCTGCACAGCTGCCAGAGGGATTTTGAGCCATTCCTCTTGCAGAACAGTGGCCAGTTTGCTGCGTGATGCTGGTGGAGGAAAATGTTTCCTGACTTGCTCCTCCAAAACACCTCAAAGTGGCTCAATGATTTTCAAATCTGGTGCAGAATGTGGGAGATGTTCAACTTCACTTTCATCAAACTACTGTCACCAGCCTTGCTGTGTGTATTGGTGCATTATCATCTTGATGCAGGGCACTACCTTCATGGTACAGTGTTTGAACCACTGGATGAACATGGTCCTCCAGAATGGTTCAGTAGTCCTTGGCTGTGAACAAGCAGTGGGCCTAGGGAATGCCGTGACGTTGCAGCCCAAACCATCACTGATCCACCCATGTGTTGCAATCTAGGTACTTAACAGTCCAGGTTGTAAGCCTCTTTGGGGCTTCTTCACACTGTAACTCTCCTGGATGTGGGAAAGACAGTGAAGGTGGATATTTGCATTGCTGGCACTATTGAAACTGATGTTTGGCATTGGCACGAGTGACCAAAGGTTTGGCTGTAGCAGCTCGACCATGAATATTGACCCTGTGGAGCTCCCAATGGGTAGTTTTGGTGGAAACTGGAGAGTCGAAGTGCACAATTGATTCTGCAGTGAGTTGGGAGCTGTGGTTTTATTTCTTTTTGGATATAATCTGGGTTAGTACCCGGACCTCCCTTTCAGACAGCTTCCTCTTACATCCACAGTTACTCCTGCTGGATGTGGTCCGTCCTTCGTGGTGGAATACTGACATTACCCTGGATACCAAGGCTCTCGATATACCACAAAGACTTGCTGTCCTGGTCACAGATGCACCAGTGAGATGCGCACCAACAATTTATCCTCTTTTGAACTCTGATGTCTCCCATGTTGTTTGGATTGCAATATTTTATGTATAACTGTGCTAAATGAGTTTTAATAGTAAATAGAGCTAAATAAATAGGAAGTAATCGTTGAGAAAGTTAGAAATAATCATTTTCAAAATAAAATAATAATGGTGTTCATCTAACTTTGCATTTGTCAAAGAATCCTCCATTTGCAGCAATTACAGCTTCTTCCCTAAATAGTTCTTGCATAGTTTGGAACTGTGTTTGGGTCATTGTCCTGTTATAGGATGAAATTGCCTCCAATCAAGCCCCATCCACAGGGTATGGCATGGCGTTGCAAAATGAAGTGAGCCTTCCTTCTCCAAGATCCCATTTACCCAGTACAAATCTCCCACTTTACCATCACCAAAGCAGCCCCAGACCATCACACTGCCTCCACCTGGCTTGACAGATGTTGTCCAGCACTGCTCCAGTGTCTATATTTGACCTGCATCTCACAAAAGTTATTCTTTGTGATCCAAACACCTCATACTTTTATTCAGAAATCCAACAACACTTTTTTTTCCCAGTCTTCCTCTGTCCAGTGTCTGTGTTCATTTGCCCATTTCTGTCTTTTCTTTTTATTGGCCATTCTGAGATACAGTTTTCTCTTTGCAATTCTGCCTAGACGGTCAGCATCCCGGAGTTGCCTCTTCACTGTTGACGTTGAGACTGGTCTTTTACGGGCACTAATGAAGCTGCCATTTGAAGACCTATGTGGCATCTGTTTCTAAAACTACGCACTTTAATATATTTGTCCTCTCACTCAGTTAGGCACCAGGGCCTCCCTCTCCTCATCCTGTTGTGGATAGAGCCAGTTTGCGCTGCTCTGTGAAGGGAGTAGTACACAGCATTGTACAAGATCTTCAGTTTCCCAGCAATTTTTCACATGGAATAGCTTTCATTTCTCAGAACAAGAATAGACTGATGAGCTTCAGAAGAAAGTTCTTTGTTTCTCATCATTTTGAGCGTATAATCAAACCCACTGCTGCTGATGTTCCAGATACTCAACTAGTCCAAAGAAGGCCAGTTTTATTGCTTCTTTAATCTGTATTAACATAATTGCAAAAGGGTTTTCTAATGATAATTAACCTTTTAAAATGATAAACTTGCATTAGCAAACACAACATTCCACTGGAACACACGACTAATTGTTGCTGATAATGGGCCTCTGTACGCCTATGTAGATATTCCATTAAAAACAGCTGTTTCCAGCTATGATGGTCATTTACAAGATTAACAATGTCTACACGCTATTTCTAATCAATTTGATGTTATTTTAATGGACAAAAAACGTGCTTCTCTCTCTCTCTCACACACACAAACACACGGGGTACGACTGAAAGTGAGTTGATTTAAAAAAACAAGACGACAACGAGGGTAAAAGATTTAATTTCATTAAACATATTTCCAGCTGTTAAGTTATTCTGGGTTCTATTTTCCAACTATTTAAAACGAATCTTATGGTTGATTTTCATTTTTGACGTTGAATAATTAAATAATAAAATCTAATTTTTAGTGATTTACCATGATACATGACCAGCATTTCATTGATTCTTTTAATATTGAACATGATCAGTCCTTTCGGATGCCAGTCCAACACGAATGGAATTGCAAGACGACCTGCATTCGGTGATCTCAATGCAGGTTAAACGAATTGAAAACTCAATTGTCCAGTATTACAAATGACATACTGAATTTATAGCTATAGGCATACTTATAATTGTAATCAAGTATTGTTTGTTTAAAGCAGCAAAAATTGTTATTTTTGGTTAATTCGCCGACATTATATTTAACCAGATATTCAAAATACTTTGTTTCCTTGTTTATTATAACTATAGCTACCTACGAGTACAGAAACAATGTTGAAAAGTAGTATAAAACAATATTATACAATTCAAGTGTTACATTCTAGCAACTTGTTCCGTATTACACAAATAAGCTAATCGAACGAAACCACTTCGTCACAGATGGGGATAGCCGTAAATATACAGGTATCTAAAATCTTTTCAGCGACAAATATTAGGAGATGATATTTCAGATCAACTAAATACTTCTTATGCATCAGCTTTATGTCGAAAAATCGCGTGCATGTTGCCGTAATACCTGGTAAATTTAAATTTTCAAAAATGGTAGATTCCCCTTATGTTGTTTTGTCCTGCCGAACTTTCACCCCGGTCCCTGTCGTAACTGAAGGGTGGAGAAAAGCTGCCGCTAACGTATCGGCTCATTGTCTGACTGAGACTGGACGCGAACCGCAGACATGGAAGAACCGCGGGATATTCAAAACTTCCGAAGAAATGAAAGAATCAGAGCAACTGTATCGTCCTGTTCTTCACTTAATATGGAAATAAAAAGAAAGAAAATCAGACAGAGCAGTTTGTTTTTACACAATGAGGTAATTTTCTGACATTTTAAACAAGTTTAGATTAAGGGAGTGGACATACAGTCATAGTTCAACATGTAACTAGTTAAGTAACGATTGTTGTAATCATCATTATAACAGGTTGAATTCGGTAATTTGTCATAGGCATATAATTCGTTTCCTCTGTGTGTCGTATGTTATCGTGAATGGGGAGTACCAGCCTATTATACGTGATTTTGATTTTCGCCTGTTTATACACAAGTGTTGAGCGACATTTAAATCAGTTGTTGCCAATCCTGCGACAGTAAAAACAGGTATAGCTAGGTCCCCATGCTTTGGTCGTTTCGTTAAGCCTAGGTCTAAGTTAATGTACGTCTGATTAATTGTTGTCCGTAACTCACACCTCCAAGCTTGGGGGTCTGATCCCAAACGGAGTTTCTTCTGTCTGCACTTTGCATGGGGTTTCTCTGGGTGCATGAGTTAGGCGAATTGGTGTTTCTAAATTGTCTGTAGTGCATGTGTGTATCCTTTTTATCTCCTTAGGGGTGCCCCCTGTCCCATTTTCAGGGATAGACACTAGGCTCACCTGACCATGCTCTGCACAAGTGAGCTGGAAATGAAAGGATCACGTTAATAATACCAATCTCAGCTAAGGATGGGTTGTATTATATTAGCACATAACAGAGCAAATAAAAGAACGTTAGGCGTTGTACTCAAGTGGTAATAAATTTATTGGGCGGTAAAACTAATCTCACTGCTTGCAATTAACTTCAACCTTATATTGTTTGGTGTCATTTTACAAAACAAAAGCATTTGCTATACCAATACCAGATGTATAGCTTATTTGATTTTTTTTCTTTAAATAGCTTTTTCATTTTATTTTTTATTATTAAGGTGCAAGCAAGGCTTTTATTGTTTTGTAATGTATTTCTGCTGATGGCTTGGGACTTTGGTTTTTATTAAAGAAATACAGAATCTTTGAAATACTGAAAGCTGTTTTTAGTATTGAAATATGATGAGTAGAAACACACATTCATCTAGACAAGTGGTTCCTGTGTGTGCCGCTTCCATTAATATTTTTTGTCATATTATTAAAAAAGGAGGCCTTTTCCCGGCTGATGCCACCAGAAGCGGACACTTCGTTTTGCTATCGGGGTTTTTTTTCTGTTTGTAGGAAAGCAAGATTCAAGAGAAAATAGACTTTGAAATACGAATGCGTGACGGAGCATACAAGCTGTTGGGGGCCAGCACCAAGAGAGAGCAAATCTTAAGTGTTTCCAAGAACCTCCTTACATGTAATACTCGCATAAAGGCATACTTGACTGAGCTACAGAACAAGAAAGATTTGGAAACCAAGTTCACAAGAAGGTGAGTGGGATGGTTTCTAAATAGAATATATACATTGGTGTTAGTGTGGTGTTGGTTAAGCCAAATTAGTACTTACGTTGCACACGTACAATAAAACTAGTATTTGTACAATTTGGTATTTTTTATCTCACTTTTACATAATTGTAGCAGTTTATATTAACTTGCATATTAAAAAACGAAACACCTTACACCTTACATTTTTTAGATTATCAGGTCAAGCTTGCAACAATCGTCTGGCTTGCAAAGGAAAAGTTGCAATATCAGGTAAGATTATGGCAGTACATTGTACAAGTACCTTGGAATATTTAATATCTCCTTTACCCTCAGGCTTCAAGTAGTATATCCCAAATAAATGTCATTAATCCTTGGGAGACACTGGGAGTTAAATGAATTGTGACCGATCACTTTTTAAAAACAGATGAGTATTAATGTGTATTCTATTTAGCAAAAGCAGTAAGTGCTAGATATGATTTCAAAATTATATAAACATTTTTGCACTCTTTTAAGGGCTAAGAATACCGCTGCTGTGGAAAGATTCAGATCACTTCAATAACAAAGGAAGTAAGTTTGTTTGTTTATTTTGTGGCCAGTACAGCATCAGTTTGTCTTAGGTGTGACGGATACAAGTCCTGCACAGTGGCCAGAGGGATTTTCAGCCTTTTCTCTTGCAGAACAGTGGCCAGATCACTAATTGAGTTATTTTTGCATATGACCATGGCTTGCATGTTGCCCTGTTTCTTAAGAAAAGACATATAAATGGAATGATATGCTTAACAACTATGGATATTGCTCTGGTTAATATCCCTGCACATTACATATAAAATGCATATGTCTATCTTTTCTAGGTTCTCGGAAAGTTGCTGTGTTTTGCTTAATGAAAGTTGAAGCAGAAGTTTTTGACACGGAGATGGTGATTGTAGACAGATCCGTAACAGATATATGTTTTGAAGGCTTAACACTTTTGTAAGTATTGATTTTAATCAGGGGGTGGGGCAGTGGTTAGCACTGCTGCCTCACAGCAAGAAGGTCCTGGGTTCAGTCCCAGGTCCTTTCTGTGTGGAGTTCGCACACTCTCCTCGTGTTCACGTGGGTTTTCACCGGGGGCTCCGGTTTCCTCCCACGGTCCAAAAGCGTGCAGGATAGGTTGATTGGCGAGTCTAAATTGGCCCTGTGACTGTGTGCGCCCTGTGGTGTGTTGGTGCCTGCCCACGGTTGTTCCCGCCTGCGCCCATTGCTCCCGGGATTGGTTCCGGGCCCCCCCGTGACCCCAGTTGGGATTAAGTGGTTTTGGAAAATGGATGGATGGATGATTTTAATCAGGCACATACTCCTCACATAAACCTGACCTGGGTGCCTAGCCTAGTTCTATCTCATGACAAACAAAATAGAAATAGCAGCTTTCTCTGGGTACACAATCATTATGCTGGAAGTATATATTTCTGTATCATTACCATTGTTTAAAGCTGTCTTATATACTGATAGTCATGCAATAATTTGCATTGTAAACAGCTGAATTTCAAGGTGCATCATTAGTGCAATAAACTTCAGATTGTAACTACAAAGTTTGTATTTAATTCCGGGATGATTTCATGGTAGAAACCGTTTGTGTTACTTGGAACTTTGTATTCAGAGCAGTTTCATTTGCAGTAAAGTTGCATTGTTTCATAATCTCACAATTTCTTCTATTGCAGTAATGAGGCCAGGCCCCATTTTGACTTGTCTCTGGAGATTTACAGCTGTAATATGGAAGAAGAAAGATCCTTGATGAACACACCTAAAAAATTAGCCAGAAAATTTCGTACATCATTTGGCAAATCAACGGGGAAAAGAGCATGCCATCTGGTGGAAGGCGCTGATCCTGAAACATTCCTGCAGTACAACCCAATACCCCCGTAAGAAACCCCTCCCTTCATGCCCTGTGACTTGTAATTATTGCTTCTAGAATATCCTTGTATTTACAGTTATTTTGATTTAACATGCTTCTTTGTCCAAAGTAATGTGCAGGTAAGGCAAATAGCACATTCATTGGTTTTTGTTTTATGGCATTATATTCAAAAACAGTCTTAATTCATTAATTCTGTGTTCTGTACCTATTGTTAACAGTTCTACATAACTGCTAGACTAGCTAGTAAAATTCCTGCTTTTGCAAATTCCATTGTATTGCTAAGGCAGGCAAATTTGATCACGCTGTCAGGGAACAAGTAATGGACGGGAAGTTTGCTTTGTTTACATTCTTGTCTGTAAATGAGAAATCACTGCTGATTCAGTTAATGCACTAATTCCGTGTGAGATCTGATGGAGTCCATTTCATGCTTGCATTCTAGGGATGCCAGTTACAGCCTGCTGGCCTACGCCACGCTGCACTTGGAACAGGCAGAAGGCACTTTTCAGTCACACTCGCTGGTAGTCATGCAGAATGGTGAGATGTTTGCTGGTTCCTTTAATTATGAGCTGAACTTTGCACTCTAGGAGCAATGATAAAGTATACAATGGCATTTATATGAAGTACATTTATGATTTTATTGGATTTAGATATAACTATACATACAGTAAATTTTTACATAAAACAAATATAGATATACGTAAAATGTTTTCTTAAGTGTTATGGACTTCAACGTATATATATATATATATCTGCTATGTATATCTTTATCAGAGGAATCCTCCTCCTGGTTGCCTTTGTATGGAAATTTGTGCTGCCGATTAGTCGCGCAGCCGGACTGCATGACCCAACCAATGATGAGCGGCTTCTTGAGTCAGCAGGTAAAACCCTTCCATTGGCTATTGTGAAGCTCGCTTCCCCAAGACCACCTGCCCCTGCACTTTTCACCGCCTGCAGTAGAGTTGGATGCCGTACGGACAGGAAATAACAGTTCATCTGGTCAATGGGAAGTGGCTGTTAATTTATTTCAGCTCTTCCCCTCCACCCTCCATACAACAACATTTCCACTGGAACTCCCTACCTCTTCATTTTAACCATCTCCACATACTTATACAACATATGCAAGACTACTGGCATTCTTTCACAATATTTTGTTTGACAGATTCTTTACTGTGGGCGAAAGACAGGATAATTGGGCCAGTTATTATAAACAACCTGCTACTGTACTTAGCAGTTCCCTTATTTACAATTTTGAACAATGCTCACAGCTTTTTTTTCTCACGCCCCTCTCTGGGGCTTACAGCCCATTTCCCGATGTTGTTGTTTTCTGTCGTCTCTGCTTTCTTGACCCTCTCCAGGTGACTTTCCTTTTAAAATCCAAGACAGAAAGCTGTGTGCTCTCTTTGCCCAGTATTATTGTCTAGTGACTTACGAAAGGGACCCGTTTCCACCTTTGCAGCAAAACATTGACGGGGCCGTCAGATGTTGCGACTTCTTCTGCGTGCTTAAAGCCGCTAATCTATCTTGCTACTATACCCCAGAGGAAATTGAGGCCAAAGTGGAACCTTCACTTGTCATTCCTGTCAACAAGGTAAATGTAAGACCATGCACATTGCATTACAGGCGGACCAGCTGCCGTTACTTGTACTTTGGACTGTAATACCAAACCTACTTGCTTTTTGTATGTATTTGCATTTATGCCGATGAGCCAAAACATTATGAATAGCCCCATGTGAAGTGAATAATAAAACACAACAGTGCTTGATGTCGTCACACGACACCCATGTAATTATCAAAATTATGTGCAGTATGTGTCACTGTTGCTTTGTACCAGACATGATAGATTTTGTTCACATCTTGGCCTCATTCCACCCTATCGACTCTTCAGGACCACTCAGTAGGTGCTCTCACAGGTCACTGTGATCACCCCCCGCACGTCTTGCCATTTTTAGAGACGCTCTGACCCAGTGGTCTGGCCATAATGATTTGGCCCCTGTCATAGTCACTCAGATATTTATCCCTGGCTATTTTTTCTACATTCAACGTGTCCACTATGAGTACTGCGAATGTTCGTTTACCATCTAATATATCCCAGACCTTGACACGCATAATAGTCAATATTATTTGCTTCACATAGGGGTGGTCGTAATATTGTGGCTCATTTGTGTTCCATAAATGCTGACCATATGATTCTCTGTAAGCAGATGGGGATTTTATCAAATGAATTATGTAGGTGATGTAATGAGTTAATTGTAGTAGCCCTTTGCAAAAGTGGAATTTATCAATGAGTACTAGGTTTATTGAAGTGGGGCATAGAATTAAAGCAGATGGATAATTAGTCCTAATTGTTTTAAAGAGAAGGACAAAGGAAAGGGAAGTTAAAATTCCATTCTTTATACAGGAGACCAGGATACGCATGGTACCAAAGGAACTGCAGAAAAGGCCCAACCACTTGGTAATTATCAACCCAGTTGTTGAAGAAGCTGAGACGTACATATTTACAGCAGAGAACAAAGAGGACTTGGAGAAATGGATGGAGGCTTTCCAGCAGCACTTCTATGACCAAGGTGAGTGACTTGAGTAACTGTAGAGCTATAAAAATAGCTGCAAGCTTTTACAAAAATCAGAAGAGCATGTACTACTGAAATCAAACGATGATCCACAATAAGCCACTGCTAATATTGACTAAAGGTGATATACTTCTCATGGCACAAATCCACAGTAAAAGGGCAAAATACATCAATTTGCTGGTTCTGTTCAGTTTGAGATTTATTTAGCATTATGTTATTTACTCAACTTGGCCCTTGCTAACATAATTGCTCGATGGTACGTCACGGTGCTCTGTATGACGACACTGCCAAGACACGCATTTTCATTTTCAGACCAATGGCGGCACTGTTGTAATGAACTCTTGGAAATTGATATCGCATCTCCGAGGAAACCTCCACTCTTCCTGACAAAACCTGCTGAATCAGTCTACAATGACCTCAGTGAGTGCATTTCACGTGCAGCATGCTATACCTGTGAAAGAAGAACTAAAAATTTTGTTAATATAGCAGATTGTCTTGCTGTGAAGCTATATGTTTTTGTTTTATTGATGTTCCTGATATGGGTATTTTTATTGCACTGTTCAATCTGCAGGTATCAGCTCCCCCAGTAAGTTTGAGAGCTTGACTGATATTATCCACAATAAAATCGAGGAAACAGGAGGCCGCTTCCTCATTGATCAGGAGAAGGAGACAGAGCCACCTCACTGGGCTGCCCTATTTGAGGGTTCCTGCCCCATGGTGGTGCAGAAGACTGTGCTGTCTCCAGGCAAAGAGAGCCAACCCAGTCCCAAAATCATCAAGAAGCGCCGTGCCCCACCCCCGCCGCCTGGCAAGGAGCCATTTGCGCTGGGCCGCTGCAGCAGTCATCAGTTAGAGAAGGAGAACTCCAGAAAGAAGCCCTGGACACGAACAGGCAGGCCATCCCTGGATAACAAATTCTCTGCTATCATCCAGCAGCTGCAGAAGAACCAAGAACCTGCTCGCAAAACAGCCCCCCTTGGTCTTATAGGTATAGTGGAGCAGGATTGTGAGAACCAGATACCTGACCACCTCTCAAGACCTGTGCCAGCTCCACGCCAGAGACTCAGGTCCTTCAGGGAGAAGATGAACCACAAAGATTGGTGACTAACTTAAGAAGCACAAGAACCCTGGCCATACCTTGGTGATAGATCCAGGTAGTTTCATATCTGTCCTGCTTTAGCCTTTCTATTTTAATGTTTTTTTTGTTGTTGATCATGTAAATGGTGTACATGATGAAAAATCTTCAGAATTAGTCTGTTAGACCATACAATACTACACCGCAGTATATTACTAGGGGATCTATTTTCTTTATAGGTAGTTTTGTTGTTTTATGGTAAATGTTTACTGTTTATAGCATAAACTGAAATCATACACAGATTAAGTAGCATATCATTGCCTTAAGTGTAGACTGTAAACCAAAAAGTTTAGTAATAAAGGGTTTTGTCACAGAACTGAAACTGCTAATCTCTTTCCAGTTTATGTAACATTTCCTCTGAAATTCAGAAGCTTTTACACAAAGTATATCTTTACTGTCCTAAGAATTATTTTTCTCTGGCACTGTGAGTCCGTGGTTTTACAGTGGTGATGCAGAATACTTTACATATGTACTCATTACAAATGAGCTTGTTTACTGGAAATTATTGCTTGTTTTTAGCAAGTCTAGTCATGGTTTATTATGGGCACAGAAAGAACAGAATGTGACATAGTGGATGTTTAAAAGCATTCTGTACAATTAACTCTTTCTTCATGTGAACAGACAGCAGTATACACCTTTTACAAGCCAGTAATTTAAATATGAACATCTCCAATATGAACATTCCTTCAGTGTGTATTGCAAATTTTTGTTTGGAGTGAAAGTGCTTTTCTCAATGCATTTTAATGTTTCTTGGCTATAAATATCAATAAAAACCATTGGAGCCCCATTTCAGGGACCTGAACAGCCCTCATTTAAACACCTTGTGAAACTTAGTATGACTTTTGCAGAAAACGCTGATCGTCACAGAGATGGTATTTCTGACAACAATGCATTTTCCATTTGTGATGACTGTTGATGATCTTCATTTGTGATGAAGTGTTTCCTGACCAGTAGATTCCTGCTGATCTCATTTTTCTTGTCAGCGAAGTTTTACTTCCATATCCTAATATTCTGTCAACTTATATCAATCAAAATTGATAATACAGTGGAAACTGCGTACAGTGATCACATCTGTCTGGGTGAAATTGATCACTATAAGCGGATCATTATTATAAACGATTTTCTTTGTCTCAGGCAGATTACCATCCAGTTGACATTTGTATATTTACTACATGAATACAACTGCTTCAAATGCTTTTCAAAATACAGTATTGTACAAATTAAATAAGGAACTGTGTGTAATTTAAATACGCTATAATAGTCCAGTACTGTACATAAAATATAGCTGCTTATAGTTTCATTGCTGCATCTCATTTTTTCTGTATGTTGTCGTGTAAAAGAACACAAAATGAACACTGTAAGCGGACTACTTGATTGCTATAAGCAAATTATTTAAATGGAATTTGCACAGGCATGATTTTGTCCCAAGCTTTTTGATCCATATAAGCAGTTGATCACTATAACCGTGATCACTATAAGCGGTTTCCACTGTACTTGGGGAAACGCAACTTGGCTCTTACAGACTGTTTGCTTTGCTAACTTTCATAGTCATCTTTTGAACTATCCTAAATTAATTGAGGTTGATTGCATTATTTGAATTGTATTAAATCAAATAATATTGTATGTGCGTTGTGCAGCATTTTCTGTTCCAACAATAGTCCTGTTCAATAATCGCAATGTTCTTTAATGGTTTGGCAATAATGATGTCTCCTGAGCGAATAGGACAGGCTCAGTGGAGAGAGGGAAAACAACAGGAAGTACTGTAGGTAGCAATTACTATTTCTAAATATGGGTGCCTGTTATACTTTTAAGTTCACAGAGGCACAGTTTATGCAATTCATGACAAACAGCTGCAAAGGACTAATGAGGGTGGTTGTGATTAAGAAAGAGGTGATTATAGAATACGATAATAAAATAAATTCTTCGTTAAATATAGTGTGATAAAAATAATGATATAGACCTTACTGGTAATAAAAACATTCCATTCCAGTAGGGCAGACTCGATATTTGGGTAAAATACCATATGTAAAGTAATTCTAATTGTATTATCAACTACATATGTAATAGGCCACCCCATCTATACTGCCTATTATCGTCAGCATATTTTAATAAATAAGCAATATTCAACATGTGTATTATGTATATCACAATATCCAGTTCCTATCCTTACTCCTAACTGACGTTACATTTCATTTCTCATAAATGCTTATCCAGTACTTTGTCTTGATGAGCCTATTGGCTATCAAACAAACAAAGGAGATTCTATCAGCAATTTAGGGTTGCTCATCCACCCATTACTTGGAGACCAAGCAAACATATTGAAACAGAAATCAAATCCATAAACCTCGATGTATGAACCCACAGTCCTCCCTCTTGAGTAATTTTTTTTCTCTGGTTTACTTTATTGCTGCAAATAAAAGCTTTAGGTACAAAGGAGCTGAAATCTAATTTGATTCAAGCACCGGAAAAGGTAATAAAATATTATTAAATATACAGGGAAACATAAAATGCAGAATATTATGCTGCCCATTTGACTGGGAACCTCATGACCCAATGGCGTTAAAAGCATTTCAATAAGGCAAAAATGAATTAAAAAAAAAAACTTAAGTGCAATAATCAGTTTATTATTCTTATTTATTTATTTTTTTTTAAATCTAAGGTCATTCAGCAACCTTAAAAAAACAAAGTGTATTGTTTTACAACTTTTACATTATATACAAAGCACACTCATACTGTAACAACAAATGTTTAAAAGATAATATGCATTATATATACAGACAAATATGTTTTTCTGGGACAAATGTTACAGCCCTTTGTCCCAAAACAGATGGATGCAAAAATGTAATAATGAACATGTTTTTAAGTGATCCTTAAAATGATTTACTCAACAACTCCAGTTAGAAATGTAGCCAGATGTTTGTCCCATAGTGGTTTCTGAATGGTGACCACACAATCTTTCCATTAGTCCCAGTGTTACAAATCTTACAGTGAATAACTACAGCAACTATCCATATGAAAACAGCCCATTTTCTTGTTTAAAATTAAAAGTTTTTTCACCTCTTCATAACATCATAATTTCCCATATATAAAGGCCAAACTTCCAAAGCTCATACGTACAGTAAATAGAATGAACTTTGAGGCTGAGTCACATACATGTGTTGTTGCAGCAGTAATTGTATTCAGTATGGCAAGAACCACAACTTCCGATATTTGGTGCATGGCTGTGTCTGTTCATTATCAGAATTAACCAAATCACTTTACTACCTAATAAAAGGTCATGTACCAAATGTCTGAATCTGCAGTTCCGCTCGTACTAAGCAGGTTTGTAACAGTTATTGCAGTAACACATCATTAACAAGGTAAAACTAACCTGTGTCACGATGTTCCATCCTATAGTTACTCAGCCAAACACATATGCTAGTATCAGAATCAGAAAACTTTAACTACCCTGGAGTAGTAAGAATTGCTTTAATATGACTCAGAAATCTATGTCCAAATCTATGTTCACTCTGTGACATGTACTGAATATCATTCGGTCAATAAGTAACATTTATTGTTATATATAATGATATTGTGTCTATGCGAAATTGCCTGGGTAACACTGATCACATGATTTTTAATGTAATCAGAAGGGCCATTTTCTTTCCTTCACAGAGTCACTCAAGTAAGGTTGGACTTGGACTTACAAAGCATAACGCACCTAATCAGCTTTCCAACATTAAAATAGCCCATGTATCTCAGGTGCAGAAAAATGCTCTTGCTCTTCTGCAGCAGTACTTGTATACATAACCGACAGTCCCAAAAGGCACTGTTTTCTTACACACCTAACCAAAAGATGTAATATAACTTATATTCAATTCCTTTATACAAATAGTAGATAGTGAATAAAATACAAAATGAACAATTTTAGACATGGGCGGATATAAAGTCATTGTCAAAACTACAAAACATTTTTACAGAACTGTAATAAAATAGTGAGGATTTTTTATATGGAATGTGAGAATACTACAATCTTCCAGGTGCATAGTCATTCGTAATCCGCACTGATGTCAGAAGAAGCTCCTAAACTGCAAATTGTTTACACTTAAAGAGGCTCCCCAAATAAGGATTTCTTCTGATAGTAAACATATAATTTCTTACAGTGCTTTCAAAAAAGGAAGCCAGTAATTTGGCAGATTTACTCTATACTTTGTATTGACTGAATTACTAAAGTAATTTAGTAATTACTACATAGTTTTAGTTTAACACTTGTTCCTCATACTGTACATGCACCACTCACTTTATTTCAGCACATCATTTTTCTCAGTTTTTACCTCTTCTTTATCAATATAACTTTCTGTTCCTTATTTATTACTTGTTTTTTTCTGTTTATTTTATTGCTTTTGCTATTTTAGTTATGGCAGAGTTGACGGCCTTTCATTTCACTGCAGGTTTATAGTCTCACTGTATGCCTTGCACGTGACCAACAAAAATCCTTGAATCATTCAATTCTTGACCAGTCTGTCAAATTTTGGAAACATACCCAAATAAACACAACACTTATGTGTCCTTCTGATGACAGCTTTACCTCCACATCTCATCTTACTCCATATCCAGCGGAACTAGGAAACCGCCAATGTAGAAAATCAGACTAGTCTATCTATGACATATTGGGGCTGGGGAACTCAGAGGAAAGTTGTGGGAGGTTGAAGGATGACTGGGAACTCAGGGTGGAGAGAAAATCATCGTAGGAGGCCCAAACATGGTGCTTGTCCAAGTTTTGAGGATTGGTGGTGGAATGGAACGCAAACCGAGGCATGAGTGGGGAGATGATGGCTGAGTTCTTCAAGAACTGGAGAGGGTGGGACTTTTCAGCTGGGACTTGGGAGTTCAAACTGTTACAGACATTCTGTACCTGAGAAAAGGGCATCCCAGGGTACAGCTTGGGAAAGATGAGGGGTTGTGGGGATAGTTTAAGGTTTTCAACTTGGCTGTAGGCATGTATGGCATGAGACATATCTACTGGCTTTAATCTCGCACTTTCACTGTCGGGTGTCTTTCCGGTCGCTGCTGTGGAGGGGACAGGTGTCACGGCCCGCATCTTCTTCTCAGGGACCCCGTTTTCTGAATCTTGCTGATACCTTTTCAAGGGCCTAGTAGCAGCAATGTTCTGCATATTACACTTGGTGTTCAGAATTGGCTGTACTAGCTCCTCCATTTTTAGAGTAACAATGTCATCTTCTTTGTCTGGATATTCCTGGAGAGTTTCTGTAGCTTTTTCCTGGCTAGATATTGTGACTGGGGAGATATGGCAAACCTCGGGGTGATAGTCCAGGCTGCTGGTCTGCTGACCATTCTTGGACAAAAGGGGGGGATACTTCAAGTCAGGATGTGCAATGCTATGGGCTTTGAAGGATGATGATTCATGAATAGAATCCTTAGGAAGACTCAAATCTCTGGGTTGGTCCTCTGGTGCTATTTTCTCATTTTTATTTAGAAGTCCATCATGGTCTAAGATGATACTATCATGTTGACTGTTTGGATATGACATCTGAGTAATGTTACAGTCTCCTGAAAACAATTTTCTTTTCCAGTATTTGGTCAGGGGCTCCTTAAACATATGATATTCTGTCTGCTGGTAAATGCTATGCAGATGTGGACAGGAATGAACGTTACCAAAGATGTTTGGTGCGTGGGAATCATACAATTTTTGATTATCTCCTGTTTTCTCCATGTTCTTGAGAACATTAGTACTGAGTGGGTATGAGTCAATGGTAGGGTTTTTCTGTAAGTGAAACTGAGAAGGTTTGCATATCCTGCACAAATCTGTCTTCAAATCTTCATGTGTGAGCCTTCTCTCTTCTACACCTGGGGGTTTAAAACTGTGAGCATGTTGTATTACAGATGGTCTCTTAACTACCACGGCCTTCACACAGGACACGTGTGAATCCTCCACTGGAAGCAGTTCCACAGGACTTTTAGTTATACATTTATTATTGACCATTAGAAGAGCAGAACCAAAGGAATAATTATTAGCAAATGAAGTACCAGTGACCTGAGACAGAAGCTTCTTCTTGGCCAAGGGAGACATAATACCCAGGTTTCCCTTTGGGTACAATATTGGTAAATGACTGAAACATGACTCTTCCTTGCTGGGAAGATCTGTCTCATTAGCTAATGTGTTACAGGCTGTAGGAGAGTGCAATGGCTTTGATTTTAAAGTGGGCAATGGCTTTGATTTTAAAGTGGGCAATAGCTTTGATTTTAAAGTGGGCAATGGCTTTGATTTTAAAGTGGGCAATAGCTTTGATTTTAATGTGGGCAGTACCATGTCCACATGACTTGGAGTCTTTCGATTTACAGTAAGGTCCTGCTTCTTATGTATATTATATTCAGGGTGGCTGCACTGCCATTGTTCCTTCCCTTGATGCAATGACAGATTAATACCTTGGCAAAGCCCACTGGAGTTCTCTAGCACCTTGTAGCCATGTCTTTCTAGGAATTCACACTCTTCGCGGTGCTCCAGTGAATACTGAAATGAGTTATCCTTGGACAGGTGCTTGGATGGACCATTTTCTACAGAAAAGGCAGGGGACAGTGGTGTCATTGCTTGTACATATATGTCCTCAGTCTTATTTTTGTCAGGGAGGTGTAATTCCTCTTCCTTCTCATTTCCCATTTCCGGGGGCTGCCAAAACTCTTGACTCTCCTCCGTATTGTCAGGTACCTGAAACAAGATGGGATACATTGACACTGAGTACAGTCCTATTCCTCCAAATGCTCCCTATCTTTCATCCAAGTGACGTGATGAAAGAAATTAAACATACTATACGGTGAAACACACAAATCAGAAACATTCTTTAAAACTAGGCAGACCGAAGCCGAAGTGAAATGTATCACTTAAAAGTAAAGTGAGCTACTGATCACATTGATACCACTGAAAAATAGTAGCACGTAGTTGCAAATGGAATCTTGAAAAAATTCTCCGGATAGAGTTATTGTTATTGTAAACTAGCTAGTCATTTTTAAAGAAGCACAGAGCTAGTGTATTACATAATATTGCCCACATCATGATCTAATGTGGAAAGGAATTAAACGGACTCTCACGGATGTTTCCCAAAGCGACAGTTAAATATAAAAAAATAATGAATGTGTATTAAATATTTATTGTATTGACAGTTTTTTGTCTTAAATGCACATGAATTATCGTGACCTGATGGTAGACACCGCTACCTTATACCTCTCCGCTAAGGCTCCATGTGTGGGGTTTGTCCCCCCCCCCCCCCGTGTCATTGTGGAGCTTACTCCAGTTTCCCCCCACAGTCCAGAAAACATGCTGAGGTTAATAGGAGTTATAAATTGCCCCTGAATGGTGTGTGCGTGTGCCCTGCAATGGGTTTTCGTCCCACCCTGGCTTGTTCCCTGCCTTGCACTCGTAATGTCCGGGATAGAGCCGGGATAGAGCCGAGCCCCCCCCGCAACTCCGAATTGGATAAGCGGTTACAGAAAATGGATGGATGCCACCACACTGGACATAGAATGCTGAAATTCCATCTCTGCAATTAAGAGGAACACATGGTGACTATTAATTATTATAATAATTGTCTCTGTTTGGAGTCTTCATTTCTAAAATGGTGATCTTATATAATTTTTTCAAATCTTCTACTCTGACATTATTTTTAATGTTTTTCATTCTTTATGTTTTTCGTTTTGCCCTGCGTTGGGTTGGTGCCCCACCCTGGGTTGTCCCCCGCCTTGCGCCTGTAGGCTCCAGGACAGACTCTGGACCCCCCGCAAACCTGAATAGGACAAGTGCTTATGGAAAATGGATGGATGGATGTTTTTCATTTTATGTCCTCAGTCTCATGTTTTCTGAAGAGTTTTAAATACTGAACTATACTAATAGGAGGGTCATAGACAAATGTGTACATATACCAAATGTGTACATATACCACAGCTCTGTTTCCAATCACAGTCCATATTTCAATTCAAAGAGAAATTATATATGATAGCAGCCATTAAGTAATGTCTTAGAATCTGACAAACCAGCATTAAATTCAGATAACATTTAATCACTTTTTCGATTATTTTGTTAGTTGTGGGAAAAGAATAGCCGTGGTATCATTTTATGTTCTTGGTTGTGAGTGACTATGTGGAAAATTTGCAAATCATCACAGATTTATAGCATTTCTAGGATAAAAATAATGTACAATTTTACCAGAGAGGAACATATGGCAGCACTTAGCACTCCAGACAATAATATTTGATGTAAAGCATTTATGCAGAAACTAAGTCTGTCGTGATTTCCAAAAGAAAAGAAACTAAAACAAACCGTTATTGCAAAGGGATTTTATTTGACAAAACTGCTATTCCCAATGTCTAAGAACTTACTGCAGCAAAAAAAAAATAATGAAAATTATAATAAAGGGAACCAAAATTCTGTTTGCATATTCCAGTTATTTGTGTTACATATTCACAGACAAGACAGGGTTGTGTGGTGATATTGTTACTCACTGAACTTAAATGCCATTATTTATGAGTTAATTAAAAAGCAGCATTTTTAAAGCATACTGATAATGAATAAAATCAATGTTGGTTAACGTGAATTTATTACATTGCGACCAGAGGAAAATAGGGTTTTTATGTTTTTGGGTATTGGACATCATACTGTAAGTAATTTACCTGTGAAGAGGAAAGTCCTTTTTCTGAATGAAAGCTGTCAGTCTTGGGTTCCGGCTGATGCTCGTCTTTGGTGTGTTTTGTTATGACGGCCCGTGTCTTGCTGCCAGTGTCTTCGATGTCACACTCCTGTTTCCGCGGCTTGACCTGAGCAATGGGCTTGCCGTCTTCCCCTTTGATGTACTTCTCATATGGGAGGATAAGCCTAGAGCAGTGGCACACGGTAAGAAATCTGGATGGATTTCTACACACACCGTTACTCAGTGAAGGGAGAGGCACGCACAAATAAGCCTTAAGCACAACATACAAAATTCCAGGTTATTATAATCTATAAGATTTTATGAGATAAATCATATATAAAATCCACAGTGACACTTACTCCTGTGACTACCACTCCAATCTGTTTTGTGCTGTATTCTTGTTTGACATCTTGCAACGGAGTTATTTGATGAAATTTACAGTTCTACCAGTTTCCATCTTCCGTAACGTTGTTTGATTAAGGAATAACACTGTGCATTAGGCCTTGGTCTAAAACTATAGAAGTCTGGTTGGATTACCTCATAGTATGAGTATGAATTGTGTATAAAAACAACTACAAAAGTACTTTATGAAGAATACACGCTAGAAAAAAATTTGGCAGTTATGCATTTCATGGCAGAGAAATATGTTTAAAATGGGTTGCTGGTAAACGACTAATAGCTTGGAAAAGTATTTACTGAAACAGCACTATAAGACATCAAAACCATGTACAGCACAAACTGAGCATACATTACAATTGTGCAAAACTGCATGGATTACTATTACTGATGCAGATATGGCCAGCTGCCAGTAGTGAAGAAGTGTGTCATGAAAGGGGAATTCATTTTGGATCCCATTACCAACAAAGTTCAAGCATGTTACAGCGGTTATAATGGAAATCTTGTGCTCAAGTACACAACTACCACAAGTCTGATTCCCACTGTAATGTTTTATTTATGAAAGCATAATGTTACATTGTTTCTTTTATCCTGAACCAATACTATGAAATATGAAATCTGAAGGGTGTGGTTTTTACCGTCCTTGGTTTTGAACTATTAGCCGTACTAGTTTTATGATTACATTCTTTCAGTAATATGACATGGCAGGCATCAGTTTTTGTCCTTAAGAAAAACCAAGTAATATTCTTTCCACATTCTCATATATGAATGGGAAAAGAACTGTTATTTCTTTGTTATTCTCCCTTAAATTGGCTAAGAAGTTACACTGTAAATTAGGTTTAGGAGCTTGTTTGCTTACTGAGAAAACTTTCAAGAGTTCAAGTAGATCTGCAAGATTTTAATTATTTATATTTATATTTCACTGAGCTCAGACTCTGGCAGTGAGGCAGCAGTTAAACTCCATTTCATGCAGATGGTCAAAGGCCCGATGCCAAAAGCACGAAATCTGCAATTAAAATGTTCCTTTATGCAAGAGACCGCCATAAAAAATTCTCTACTCTTGAAAATAGTTTTCTTCTGAATGTTCTTTTTTTGTTTCTCACAAAAAAATACAACACAGAAAGATTTTTTCCATTATCACAAGCCACAAAGAAACAATACTCTTGTCATTTAAGAAATCACCAGCCATACACTACAATGACCTGCAGGTGGCATTCTATAATATTGTGGCGTCGGTGAGCTAAGCACCGATCAGACAGTTTGCATATGCCCCAGCATGCCACACTGCCGTACTGTAAATAGCCCCTGCCTATGTCATGCATGTAGTTAACTTGCCTTGTTCTGTGTGTTATGTGTTCATGCACTGGTGTCCTGTTTAGATTTGTGCTTGATCCCTTTGTGTTTAACTGTGTGCAGATTGCCCACCAAGTGTAGTTCCTACTGTTTGTACAGAGACCAGGGTGTTCCAGCAGGAACTGTCATGTGTTTTTAGGGCACTTGGGTTTATGCAATTCTGAGTGCTGTTAAGGATTACAAATAAAAAGAGCATCACAGACTGCATCCCATCAGGGAACCTTCATTACCTCACCCTGTCCCACCTTGGCAGATGTCAGGATGAAACAACATCTGTGTGCCTTTTTTTCAGATATGAATAAGGTCATCAAGGACCTTTTTCAATTTTCTAAGACTTTCCTCAAAAATATAGAAATGGTAACTGAACCACTGACATCAACCATCTGTACTAAAACAATAAATTTAAAAATTTCAAGACAAAAAATAAACTGAAGAACTTTAAAACAGGAAGACACTGAATAATTTCATTTTCCTTAAAAGCAATGTACCTGAAAAAATATGGTAACAATCATAGCAATAATAGAATAATAACTAAGTATGCAAGCTGATCAAAAATGACACACCACTTCCTATAATCAATGACAAATTATTGAAAATAATTGTAAATAAATATCAGGCTATGGGGGACAACCTTACAGAGCTACTACACGGCGTCCCCTAGGGTCTTGGTTTGAGGAAATCGGCTAATAATTATTTTGCCGAAATCCTTCAATGTTTCATGTTAGATTTTCACAAAACAAACATTAGTCCTATTTCTTCATGCCATTGCATTACACGAAGGTTACAAAGGCTTAGTATTTACTGACCATAGATGGATAGAGGTATGATTCTAAAAATAGTTTAGAATATACATCTCAATCAGCACTGTTGCATTTCATTTCTTAACTACACTGTATCCTTAAGTCACATGTAATTTTGATACTAATTCAGCTCAGCTCACTAATTCAGTCACTGAAAGATATTAAAGCAATGGCCATTTAAACATTTTACGTAAGGGTTGTAAGGGTTTGGGTTATACATCACAGCTCATACTATTTCTTGCAAGTGTAAAGGTACATTTGACAAACAATGAGGATGAAAGAGAAAGTTCACCTCTCATAATGTCTGCGTGTGCAGGTTGCAGCACTTGTGCTTCCAGGATTGCCCCCAAGCGCATTATACACATTTTTCCACTGTCGGCGGGCTGTAATCTGTAGACGGAAAGGGATTATTTATCATAACAGATCTGATTTGTTTGGTCATTGGCAGTGTGCACACCAAAGAAGGCAATCAGAAGATCTCCTGGTAGGTTATAACACTGATGTTAAACTTCTACCGCTTACTCAATATGTATATTTATATTACTAGTTGACCATCATAACTATTAGTAAAATTTCTGTTTAAAATAAATGTTAAGTTTGAGTTTTTTTAAAGGAAGATTGGCATCGGGGCTTAAAATACTCGGGGCTATAGACCCAAGTGATCTGACGTAACGACGCCCATGAGTCCAACAAATGTGTTATCACACAAATAAAACAGAAGTGTAGGAGGGTACTTCTGTGCACCACTTAGAGTACAAAATTACTAAATGGTATAATGCATCAATTGCTTGATAAGATTACTGTTTCATCGGTCTAACTATAGCATGTATAGTATCCAGGATAAGGCATCACAGAACATAACACATTTTGCAGCTTCAAAAAAACATAAAAATCAATACAATTAAATCAGCTTTAATTTCTTAACCAAAGCACGATTTTAAAATGAAAGACCAGCAGTCTTGTTATTTCTTGTGCAGGGCCTGAATTATATTCCAGAGGGCAATAAGCTTCAATTACTGAAATTGTAGGGCAATGTTTCTGACAATTTTTGTTATTATTTTTCAAATGACATAAAACCACAGCCAGATTACAGCATAATGTCTAATATATCAAATGAAGGGGCAAAAGCAATGTTTAATGTCTAAAATGGTGAATTTGAAAAGAAAATATTCAACACAAATGTCGATATAAAAATGATGTGTGACTCCTTACCAGTTCATATCCTCCCAATTTTTGAGCAGCTTGAAACATAGTCCAAAGGTTTACTGTTGCAGGGACAACAGACATTATTACACCGCAAAAGGCCCATTTGATTTAAAATGTGAAAGTTTGAATTCTGCAATACTGTTTTTAATGAAACACACATTTTCAACAATACATTAATATCAAATTTTAAGGAATTCACAAAAATATACCCAGTACACAAAATTCTTCTGTCTATATATCTGTCTATATATTTCTACTGCAATCCAAGTGGTATTGGATGAAGTGACTCCGCATTGGTTCCGTAAAGTGCTTTGAGTGTCTTGAAAAGTACAGTATAAATGTAACATTCATTCATTCATTCATTCATTCATTCATGTGTGGTCTGTAGAGAGACGGTCTACTTACTTTGCTTGAATCCCAGGTAAGGTATCCTTTCAATGGGTGTTTTCCTCTCTTTCATGAATTTGTACAGAGCTACTAGAAATGCCTGCTCATCCACATGGGCTTCCTTGCCTGCCCCCAGCTTGGACTTCTTGACAGCAAATACCTTTTTACAGGCACTGCTGTTTTTGGGTTTGGTAACAAATGCCTTACTCTCCGTTTTTGCCTAAAATCAAATAACATTTTAACATGTGAGGAAATCAACCAGATGAAATATACCACATGGTTTTATTTTACATATCTAACTTGGCTGATTTCGGCTAAAGAGATCCAGAGCACTGCACTGCATAATTCATAGGGGTTTGCAAAAAAACACAAGGTGCTGTATTTTTGATCAGGGTGCTTAACCTTTATTTTTTCTGCAAACAATCTAATATTAACGTTTCGATTTTAAATAGTAAATGTTTTTGTCCAAGTTCAAGTGAGGCAAACAGCACATTATAAATAGAGAGCTGTCAAGCAGTCACATAGGCATAAGTGGCCAGATGTCAGGGAGGAATCTCTGAGCTACTTCAGGTTTTACAAGCTACTTTAAAACTGAAAGGGTCCTGTGCTTGGCTTCTTCTGCTTTGATTGGTTTGTTTCCTTGACTGAAAGACTCATCTAGCGGTTTCACATTAACATTTGTGATACATGCATAAGGGACTGACCAATCAGCAAGAACTCAGTGTTTAAGAGAAATCCAGGTCCTTTTAATTGAAATGGTTGTTCACAAATCCTGTCCTTGTTCAAAGTGTCCTCCTTTAAACGGATTATCTGCTCACCCTAGTTAACATATATGTAGATGTTTAGTTTTGAGATTGCTTGTGAATCGTGTACCTTGACAGTGGCCTTGTCCTCAGCGTTACTGGCTTCCTTGGTGCAGCACAGACCCTGGGCTCTGTGCTGCTGGGAGAGCGGCAGCTTGTTCTTCCTGAGCCGGCCTTTCAAACTAGGGCCTGTGAGGACAGAGCAGCAATAAGGCCCTTCTTTGGTGTCCATCTAACTGGTTTGCAAACTTGTGTAAGTGGATCACAAGTACTGAGCCAACACACATTGCCATTTACACCTGTGTTTATCACGCCTCTCTAAGGTGTCCAGCTGAACACTTGTGATCAGATTTCATTATTTCTTACAGAATGACTAAGATACATGTGCTGTGTAACCATCTACAAAGGCCAATGCCGTAGAAGTAGGGCAGATTTCATGAGGTTGAATGGGACGTCTGTAAAAATACAGAATGCAGATTTCATGAGAATGCCTTATAGATAAATTCAGAGTCACCGTACATTGTGACCCGTATTAGAAAAGAATTGACAGCTAGTTGCAAAATTGGTGCTGCAAGACAAAAATTCCAAAATAGGCCAATCAATTACATTTTACTTTTTACTATTTATTGCTTTTATCAAGCAATATTTTACTTCCCAAAGTCCACAGAGATTAAAGATGAGACAACAGTGGAAAGGAAAAACAGGAGAAACTGGACTCCTCACATATAATTATAAAATATTAAGTACAAAGCTAGCTTGATTTTCCATGTATCATTCATATTGCTTTTTTAATTAATGGAGCAATTATAATTTTATCTAGAGTCAACACAAAATAGAGAACAAAATGAAACTGCTTTACAGAAAAATTCAGTAATTTTCCCGATGATTTAATATCTAAAAATCGTGTGCCTATTAATCTCCCCTGATGTTAAAAATCAACTTGCAGAATATATTTTTTGACCCAGCTACAAATATGTTCTGAAACCTGAGTTATATGTCATAAATCTGCCAAATCAAAGGCTTTGCTTAAATTGCCTTGGCAATAGAGATCCGATGTTACTTTACTCTATTTTAGTGCTATAGGGAAGTAAAAAGGACTTGGAAGAGCTGATCTGCCAGGTATTGTTACCATGACCCTTACTAGAAAGGTACATACATGAATATGTCTCTGCAGTTGAAATATTGATGCCGCTAGTCAGTGTGTGTGTGTGTGTCTGTGTGTGTGTGTGTGTGTGTGTGAGCGGGTTTACCTATCCTTATGGGGACATAATGTCCCCATAACGTGATAAATATCCGTTTTTTTTCCCTTATGGGGACCAGTTTCCTGGTCTATTTATAAAACTCTATTTTATAAAAATCGGTGACTGCTATGAAAAAACTAAAAATGCAAAAACTGTTGTATTTTGTTTGGTTACTTATGGTTATGGTTAGGGCAGGGTAGGGGTTAAGGTTGTCATAGTTAGCATTAGCATTTTTCCCATTGAAATGAATGAGCGGTCCCCATAAGAATATGTTTACCCTACATGTGTGTGTGTGTATGTGTGTGTGTGTCTTTACCCTGTGAGGGGCGGCATCCAAGGCTCCAGATCCCCTGTGACCCTTCCTAGCGTAAGCAGTTGGGAGATGGACAGGATGGAAATAAATAGAAATCAGTTGCCCTCTAGTGAGTTTCTGAGGTATTATTTTGAATTCAGCAATAATGACATCATAAAGATGGAAATAACACAGATGGTGTTTTGTTACAGCAGTTAACAAGGAAACACCAGAAGAGAAGTGCTGTCTGGCAACTATGCAATTATTTATTGGTCAAAGTCCACTGTGATGTTCATATGCAAAATATGAAATACAAAAGCTATTTTGTTTCAATTTTTGTGTCAGCAAAATCCAACAATTTCTTCATGAGTTCACGAGTACAAATAATTAAGCATATAATTTACACAAAAAATGAAATGTAACCTAATGAACCTTGCCTAAAATATTTATCTAAAAAAACCATGCAACATCCATTATTAAGATACACACGTATGTGAAGTGTATGTGTGTATATATATATAGGACATTCTTATATTTGTGGACCAAAATCACTATAATAAGTAGTCTTCCACCAGAATAGAACTATTCTACAATTGGAATCCAAATCACAGAGTTGAGAAAACGATAATCAGAGGAGACGCCAAATAACTCAGAATATTTTTGGGCCCTGACAACTACTTTTTAAAAAGTACTTTATTGTTTACAAAATGGTTTTGTTCATACTTGGCAAAAAATGCTTTTACCTCAGACAGCACAGAACTAAGTCTCAATGAGTTGTGTTGCTATTAACGCAGTAACGTTTATGCAGGTTTGAACTGAATTGTTGCTGGCATCTAATTTCCACTTCTTATATCAGCTGATTGATAATGCATAATTATAATTTTCACCCAAGTGAAACCGGATTACGTAAATTAATCTGGAAAATTTATTTTTAAACTGAATACATGCACATTTTTAAAGTGGATTCTGAAATTATCCCAAAAGGACAAGCAGAGTCATCCAAATGGCCTGATTCTGATTGTTTTGTAAAATTAGCTTATATTTCTCTACTTAATTTATATTCTGCAGCAGGCATTGTAGAATGCTGAAGTTTGTAGTTCATTTCTGTAGTTGATTGTAGTGGTTATTTTACTTTATCACTATTGTTCAACATGTTCCACATTGGTAAAATATTATTTAAAAGTGAACTGATATCAAAATCTAATTTGATCCTACCCATTACCACATTTTCCCAGAACAGTTGTTGATGATTGAAAAAAATTTCAGAGCAATTTAGATAAAACCCAAAGACCCACTGTGATTTAGCATTGCAGGAACCCATTCACACATCTGAAATTCTGTACAGAGCAAATTCATCTGTATTGTGGTTTAAAAATGCACATCTAAATGCACATTTTTAGTTACTATTCTTCCGAACACTTCTCCTGGACAGGGTTACAGGGAGGCCTGGAGCTCATCTCCATAAGGCAAATACTGTATATACTCTGGATGGGAGCGTATGGGCACGTGCACCCAATCACACACACTATGGGCAATTTTGAAATAAAAAATCACCTATTGTTTTGCAACTGCAGGAGGAAACCAAGTTAGACCAAGGAAAGCTGTGCAATACAGGGTGAGCATGCAGACTGTACATATATGAAGGGAGATTATCCTGCGCACAACAGTGCTTTACTTTAAATAATTATAAAACGAATTTCAGAATAGCAAAGCTGTGTAAGTCAATCTATTCTTCTGAATGATTTCAATTTATGCCATTTGGTTATTACAATATTGATAGGAGGATATTGTGCTGTTTGTCCACAAATAAACCTTATTCTGTAGCCAAGACCAAGGGGGAGAGGCGAAGAGCCCCCCCCCCCCCCCCCCAAACTCTGACTATGGGGAAAAGTGACTGTGTCAAGTGGGAAAAAAACATCATGAAAGAAATCTATCATAGGAAGGAAAAAACATTCTGCACATAGAAGCTACGCTTTGTGTTTATGATGGCATAAAGGAACTCAGCTTAATACCATTCAATGAAGTTGTTTTCAATTCTGAAAGATTTATGGCTACCCTTTCGCCTGAAATGAATGAGTCAGAACTGTAATTGGTCCCAAATCACAGAAGAGAGCACTAAAAATAGTAGGACAACGTTAAATGTCAGATTTAATAGATAATCCGAGGCAAAGCGCTTTTATTTCAGAAAAAACACACATGAAAGTCTCAAGTCTATATATCCATTCTTTGACTAATTTCTGTACTTACTTGACTTACTGTTTTCAATGTGGTTTTTAGAAACATGCGTCCATATGTCTTGCAAAGTCAAATTTTCTAGAAAATAATTTTATTTTATTTTATATTTATTCCCATGGTGACATGGGGACTCAGTAGGTAACATTGCTAGGTTCCTGCTGCGTACCCTGATATTCTCCTACACTCCGAAGACAAGAGGTTAAGAATCCCATCCAATCTGTACCCTAGCCTTGTGCCCTGGGATGACTGGGGTGGAAATTGAGTACTTCCTGATTTAAAACCTGTATTGGAAAATACTACTCCTTAATTAACGGGGACTGCAGTGACAAAATAATTTATGAACCCAATCTGAATAAAACAGGTCCTCCTACACATTTATTCTTTAGCACTAATAAAGCTACAGCTCTCAGAACACAAGATTGCTGAGCCCTGCAATCAGAGGAAATGACTGATATTTTGTATAAATACACCGTACTATAAAATATTCCATAGCTCCTTTTCTGATCTTTATAAATCAATACCCTTCATAGCTATGCTGTCCAGTAGTATAAAGCAATTCCTTTTTCCACTGTACAGTTCTTAGGAATGTGGCGTGTAAGAACAGCTAGTATAATATATTGTTACTACCTAAAGTAGTTTGGCAGCCTAAGTCACAGGATAATATACAATAGATATATTTTTGCATGCACTGTCAAGTACTTTTCTTCAATATACTCCAAAATGTAAGCTACTCCAAAATGTTGCTGGACAGACACATAGTTTCTTTTCAATAATATAGTACAGATTTGGTGGGAAAGCAAATTTATTATTGTCATTTTTCAGCTAGATAGGACAGGAGTGCAGCACTGTAGCCATCCATCTCAAGCACTTTAATGACGACGCAAGGTTTCTTCTGATCCTTGCCTCACCGAAAATGTATTACCTTTTACCCTAATTACTGCCAATGAGCCTTTTATTACTAGTTAGTTATCGTCTTTCAGGCAAACAATGATGCAGTAAAATAATGCTGCTGACCCCAATAATGCCAGTGAAAGATACATCATGTAAAAAAAAATATGGAGATAAATGATGAAATCCAGGTTATCAGTATATTTTTTGGCACTTACCAAATTTGTCACAGACGTTTCCATTTTCGGGGAGTGTTGGGTGGTTGAAGGTTTCACGGCAGTAGAATATATGGGTGCTGCCAATGGAGACGATGCCACCCAAGGCCAGCAGAACATGCTCTATCACCAAGGATGAGGGCCACTCTCGCAGGCGGGCTATAACGGACCGATACCGACAGTACTGCGGGTAGCTCAGAACCAGAACTCGCTCCTCATCTTCACCTGATTGAGTAAAAACAGACACAAAGAATAATTGTGAGGCAGTAACATTTCTATCTCCTATTGTGATCATTTCGTCTTGCTTAGAGATCGATTAAAAGGTTTATTCTGTTACTTTCAATTGCAAATGTGTTCTCACATTGTTTTAATGCAAAGACTGGGAATTCAAGGATTCTAGATATAAAATGACTAATTTAAGTTGAAAACCTGAAGAAAAGGAAATTTGATGCACAAATAGATATATGCAGAATTATTGGCTTACAGTCATTGTAGTGCCTATCAATATAAGTTTATTTTTATGCGAGTCATCCAATTCATTTGAAGCAGTTAAAAACTAGCAATACTCTACCGTTACTGTGTAATTGCTCATATTTGTGGAAATTGTTGACTTTCCAAACAAAATAAACCAAACCAAATAGAACAATACCTTCAGGTTAAAACCAAGCATAGTAACTGGATAATTACGTACTGCATCACACTGCATCAGCCACTGAAGCTGAGTGAAAAATTTCTATGAAATCCACAGAAGACAAATCTATTCACTAAAAATGAAAACAATGCATACTAGCATCTTACTCCACAGAATTACACCCTCTCATTTCTAATTGTATGTTATAATAAGAAATAGAAACACTGAATTATGGTATAGCTTATTTCCAGTTCATTCAGATGGATATTTATGGATATTCAGCTTTGCGTAAGCACAGTTATTTGCAGATTAAAGAGCTACATTAAATGACATTAAACAGTTATGTCTGATTAGAGACGGCAACAATCCTATCCGTATCACAAATAAGCCAAGATCCCTGAGTGAGGCCTCTGTATTTGTTACTCTGCCCCCTCAATCAGCAGAGCCTCCACATATCTACACTGTAGTTTTGTTTTAAGCCTTTCACAACTGCCTGAATGAGGAACATTTTTTCACGAAAACCTATGTGGACTTGGTACCCAGCTCGAGGGTTCCAATATGCAGCTTGCAGGATTTCTACAGTATATTTTGCATATATACATTTACCTAGCAGATCTTTTCATCCGAAGTGACGTACCATTGAGAAAGGAAGCAATAGGGAATGTCCACAACCACAGAGCCACACACTGCCTCAAAACATATGCAAACTTCAAGGCTTACATGCAGTATTGCCACACAGATTGAAATTCATATGACAAGAAAATATACAATAAGTACACCAATTTGTCATCTACTGAAATTTATTGCAATATAATTTTGGTGTCCGAATGGGACCAAATCATTATTTATAATCAAAGGCGTAGGTTTGGTTTCAACATTGCCCTCCTAAACACGTACGGTACTCCCACAAAATTGGTAGGGACATGTCCCTACCAGCCATACCCAAATCTGTGCCCATGTTTATAGCATCAAGTGTAGCTTCAACAGTCTTTATGGAGAACTAAGGATGTTTTGATCAGTCAGTGTTATACCATTCATGGGTGTTACATGCTAACATAGATTGTGAAGCATGTTTACCTGGGCTAGGGAGCTTCGGGTGAGACTCATCCTGATCTGGAAATATATACTGACTAATTAAAATTCAATTCAATTCTATATATGCAGCACTTTTACCAAGGTACATTACCATAGAGCACTTTACAGTGCACTGTGCTAGAGGTCCAGTGAGAAAGTTTGAGGCAAGGAAAAATCTTGGTAGGAACCAGTCTTGAAGGTGAAGCCAGTTCTGCTTTGGCCAGCATCTGGCAGTACAAGTTTATAGAATTTTCATTTTAGCACCAACTGTGACAAATACATATCCAAAAAATACATGCAAAAAATTATTTTGAAAGTTTTCGGTGGCTGAACTACATTAGTGTTTCATTCAGTGACCAGTGCTCATTCAACCTTTTCCTATAAATGATTCAATGATGTCTCATAGGAAGACAGAACACATCCTTAAAGGAATGCCAGTCCGGAATACAGCAATCTAAAGACACTAATTCGCTAAACCCCAGGAAGAAAGCAGCAAATCCAGAATGGTGCAGGCAAACCTGCAGAAAACTGACAAGCTATCAAAGGCATTGTGATGACATGGCACCACTAACTGAGCCACTGTGCTGGTTGCTAATGTGTCAATAGTCTTTTATGGTCTTTTTATGTTTTCAGAGAGATTCTGAGCTGGGTATGATAGAGTGATATTACAGTCCGCTTACTGAAAGCTTTGACGAGTGAAACCTTATGGCGAAATCTACAGAAGACAAATTCATCCAGTAGTTATACAGTACTTTACTCGTTTACGTTATTTACAGCAACTAATAATATGGATAAGTACAGCATAATAATATTTATATTATCCGAGGTACAAAAAATTACTATGGGTGTTGGCATTTACGACACAGAGCATCTCGTTATGTATTGTTAACTTGTGGGCAAAATATTAAGTTGAAGGAAAGATAGGGATATTTAAATGCACTGTGTAGTGCCATTTGTGCTTGCAGTATTCATTGCAGTAGAGTTTCCCCAACTGTTTCCCTTTAACAGATGTCTTTCACGTATAACTCAGCATCGATTTGTTTCTTTTTTCCGCAGTGCACGTTTTTTTAAGGCAGGCAGTATCTCAAGCTGTTTGTCTTTCTTGCCAAAAGGAGAGCTGCCAGTAAAGTGCATGAAAAGAATGTCAAGATGCACAATCTACAGATCCATGTTGCTCGAAGATATAATGACCTATTCATATTTAAATTCCTGTAATAAGCTCCCGCCACTGTTTAACTGCGTTCTCCTAGTGAACTGCCTGGATGTTGCATGTGTCCTATATCAAGAGCGCAGGGAAATTCCTCTTCAGTCCACCACTGTTCATTTGGAACTATTGAGGGGTCCACGGTTTCGTTCCCAGCATGTTCTTCAAAGCATACTTTCACAAAGGTCACAGAAACAGAATCTTTTATTTGAAACTCTGTAAAGGAAAAATGCTATACAAGTTCGTTCCTGTTATTTGTTAGATACACTGCATAAGAATCTCCATTTAGCCAATATTTGTAACTGTTTTGGTGCCAAAAAAAAAGATATATTCCAGAATATGAACAAATCATGGGTAGATGTGTACTTCTGCACATTTCATTTCACAAATCACAATTTGCTGCCATTTGATTTCCCCTTTTAAATCACATTGTCCAAACTAAGACAATGCTGACGCAAACCATTTTCTTATCGTTATTACATTACACATTCCATTCTTCAAGCTTTCTTCTTTCACAGCAGCTTCCTAGCAACCAGCTAAAGAACAGTGCTGATTATTATGTAACTGGCACTGTTCCAGTTTCATCTGTCTGTGTTATTGATTGCTTAATACCAAGGTTTACATTAATGGTCTCTGTGATCCATGATAGAATTATTCAAAATTCGCCCACTAAACTGTTCCTTTGTGTATGTGTGTGTGTGTGTTTGTGTGTATTTTCCAAATATATACATTTCCCATAAATTCAAGTCATCTTGCTTTTCCCCAAAATACTATTACAGACATTGTTATACAGAGTAAGATTATAATGGCAAAAACTATGTTTCCAATGCTACTACCCACCCACATCCATTGTGTAGAGCTTTTTAATATATCTTTAATTAATCATGTTACTTTTCTTCATAATTTTTCCCTTTCTAGCAATAACTAAAAAAGATTAATACATAGAAAATTGTGAAAGTATTTATTTTTAATAACTACTGCGGGGCAAATCAGATGTCAGACCTATTTCTAATGGATCCAAATGGGTTTTTTTTCCCCTCAGGTGAAATTGCAAGAACAGTACATAAACATCATTTGTTAGATTTGTTAAAGGAAACAGTATGATCTCAATTAATCTTGCTATATTATAAATGTTATACAGTAATAATCGCTTTATTATACCACATTGTACACAACTTATACTTCACTTGGCAGTGATCTTTTATTTTTCCATATTTCCCCAAATGTGTTTGCCCTAAATACCTGAAAGTTTGCAGCCATTATAATTTCATCAAAAAATAATTAATTGGCTTTCATTATAATACACAATCTAGTTTCTGAGCAAATGTACTATGGTTAGTTCATGTGAATGATCAATGAATTATTCATTTCTGCCAACAATGCCATTTACAGCACACCTTTAATCACTGAAAACTTGCTTTCTGGCAGAATGATTCATCTTTATCTCTCAGCAACAAAAGTCTATCAAATTTAGGCTATAGATTGCCTTTGGTATTCTGCTATGACATTCAGCATATCAGGTAAAATTCAGGGGAAATTTGACTGAGAATTTTTTTTATAGACCTACATGTTTCTCTACCTCTTATAATTCCTCTTTCCTCCACTAATAAAATGACTACATCACCCAAAATGGTTTTGATAGAGGATTGTAATCCATACTAAATTTGGTGCACAAATTTGAGAATTTCTAAACATTATATAGAATGCATTATATCTTGAATAAATATGGGAAATTAAAAAAGGATGAAAAATAATTACCCAATTCTGCCTTTTCGTTTAAGACATCCTTGAAGTTGAGGCCACTGTTGAGAGTTGATTCCCTGTACTTGTGCAGAACCTGCTTCTGTCCATTTTGGCGGAGTTCCTTGACTATGGAAGGCTTCAGAGCCATTGCTTCCAGTCCATATTTCCACTCTGAGAAATCTGACATGGTCCATTTTGCCAAGTTTTCCAACTTCACAACTACTTTCTCAGAGGCAGCAATAATTTCATCCTGCAAAGACCAGACATTCACAGAAACACAAACAAACAAACAAAAAGGGTATAAACAATCAAAAGGGTAGAAACAATCAAAATATATTCAACCCTCCTTCAACTGGCCTTCCAGTAAATGGTCACAAGACACCCAAATATAGCCTATGCCAATTTTTTCATAGGATATTAGTGTGTATATTACCTGTAGCAATTGCTAATCTTTACGGATTGCTGTATTCAAAATAATACCCCCTCAGGAGAAGCACATTTTCAATAAAAAAATGTTTAGTATTATTAAATTCCAAACAGAATATATGAAATAGACATCAAATTAGATCAATTCATTCATGTTAATTTATTTAGCTGTGAGTAATGCAAGTCAGCTTTCTAATTTACTCTTAAACTGTTCCAGAGATGTCTTGGCAGGCAGAGCCCTATGAAAAATGGTACACACTGTTCAAACAAGTAAAACAGTAGATGTCTTAATGGGAGTGTAATGCTGCCCTCTCTAGCTTCAACTAGTATTGGATAGGATGTTTGCCAGAGCAAAAGCACTGCAAGCATGTTGCTGTTTGTTTCTGCTACTGCTGTTTTTCAATTGAATGACACACTCCAACCGGGGGGAAATGACATCATCTGGGAACACTGAGAAAGGCTATTTTGAAACGCTGCGTTTATACAGACATGCATGTTTGATGCATATTAACTCAGTCAACTAAGTACCAAATAAGAGAATGAAAAAAGGAAACTATTCCGAACACAAGCGCATTAAGTCACTGCAGCATAGAAGCTATTATTCTGGCCTAGAAAGTCTTAGTCAAAATTCACAGCCTTAACTCTCAAACCTTATTTTATTTGATGGGGGAGGTGTTTTTATTGGAAATGTATTGCTTCACACATTACCACACATTACCACAGGAGCAAGCAGGTTGCAACCCAAACACTATTCTAGAAAACTTCCCACATATCTCTAGTAAAAAAAAAAGACTAAATAGTTCAAATGAAATAAAATTAGTAATTTTATTAACAATATAGATAATATGGATATTAAAAATATAAATCACGTGAGTGGGTCTAGAATACAGTCGAAAGAGAGAAATACGTGATATTTATTACCAAATTTTCTGATTATTGTTATCTTAGAACTGTTCAACATAAAAATTCAGTTGAGCAAAATTAATATTTTCAACAAGATTTTTGTAATAGCAAAAAACAAAGGATATTCTGTTACTTCATAGTAAAGGACTCCTTATGAATCACGTCAAATTGTATCCAGCATTTACATAGTTAATCCTACGGTAAAGAACAGCACATCTTTGTTTAATTACACAATCATGCGTAAGAACATGTAACTGCGGTGCTCGCTCCCGTTTAGGTATCGTATCCTGGCCGCATTATCAGCTTGCTGTTGTTAATGGATTGTTGCTGGTCGAAAGCAGTTGAAAAGGAAGCAAAAAATACGGTTTACAATATCTTACCGGAGGCTATGTAATCACTTTGTCACTGCACGGTAAACATGGAAACGTGTGTATTAAAAGTGGCCGTTCATATTTTTAAGATATTTTTGCTTACTGACGTCTTTTTGCTTCTTAGTTACGTTTTAAAATACGCCCATGCAGATCTCAGCCAAGATATAAATACATCATTGTTGTACTTGTCATTTCTCGGGTATTCATCTAAAATATGCCAGCCTGATGGCTCTTGATGTCATGTTAGCTTTATTTCGTAATTTCCGCCATATTTCAGTGGCAGTGACCTTATAATCTTGAAACAGAATGCAACGACATTGAATTAAACTATTTGGTGTGCAAACTACACCAATAAAAAAAACATATAATTTGGGAGTAATAAGAAGTCGGGCACAGACACCCAGTAAACTGAACACATATATACAAAATGCAATTAATGTACTATACCGCCATATGCTGTGTATATGGTATCTTTAATTACCATCGCAGTCTCAGATTTATGATATATTATTCACCATTTATTATTGCTGATATATAAAGGATATCTACAATTCACCTTATCTAATATCAAAAGCAACACTCTCCATTATTCTAAGATACAGTAAAATAAGATATGATATAATATTTGTTATCACCTCTCCATGACTGACAGCTCTTCCCCGGGGAGTGTCTTCTGGAAGAAAATAAAGTTTAGAGCTCGATAAAAGTTGCTTGGATGTTTTTTCTTCCCACAACAGCTGGAGTTCTGCTATGCAAATTGGGTCTTCTGGTTCACATCTGACAAAGAAAAAGTCGCCAAGGGACAGAATTCTCGGTTTGCCGTTAAGGTGAAATTTAAAGGCTTTGTAGAGAATGCGAGGTCCTTGCAAAGCGCACGGCGAGCCGACCCACTGCGGAAACAATAAAAACACAATATATATCACAAATGACAGCGGTGGGGTTTATGCCATAGCTACACAAAAGACAAAACCTGAACGAATTAAAAAGAAAACAATTATGCTCAGGACACAGTAGACAAGAAACGATTTTATGGAATAATAACATACAGTGTTTCTCACCACTTAAGTTTAGTGATAAGTTTGTGGCATTCGTTTTAAAACACAAAAATAATTTTACCTGCCTTTTTACACTTGAGATTTATAATTCAAACGACAAAATTATAGTAAAGTATAATATAAATGGAGAGTAGGCAACGATACCTTCAATGAGTTGGGCTCCATCTCGACGTTCTGCATTGATTAAACTCAACATTCTCTCCAAACTTGTTGGCTTGAATGGATTTTCAACGGTCCTGGAAGGATTTTTTTCATCCTAGCTGTCACATCGTCAGTATGAAATCAACACAGCATAGAAATCACAGTTAGGCCTACTAAATATATACAATTACGAACTAGATTTAGTGAGAAATGTAGCATTCGCCATTTATCCCTAAGTAATATGTTTATTACAAAATATTAATGCTAACTTTCAGGTTCCTAATTACTTGATGTAAAGACTTTCCTCTCCAGTTTTTTAAAATGCCCTCTTTCTGGGATGCTACACTTTTATTGTTAAAGGAAAGAAAGACAATTATATTTCAGAACTAATTAATGCATTATATATTATTTAATTTATCAGAATAATATTTTCAAGTATCCATTTACCGTTATATTTATCTTGCAGGACCTGTGTCTAGAAAGTCATTATGTATAATAGAACATTTTATGTGGCGGCTCTGGGGCGCGCTTGTTTTTCTGAATAAATTTACGGTGGTTAATCTTGATTTTGTAATTAAAAGGTTTAAGGCAACATTTCAAGGACTGAAACTGCTTAAAATGGCATTTTGATATTTCGCCAGTTTAAACGTAGCGTATATTAATAGTTACAGTGTGGGCGAGGAGAAAGCGTGTAGCGCAGTAAATACAGACAAGCATCACAAAATGTAGAAAGGTAACTGCCATATTTTGCACATATAAATATTTAAAATGCCACAAGTCTAATATATATATATATATCAGATTAGCAGGAAGCTATTGACGAACGCCTCGCTATACAACATGTACGAAATTGATGTTTTTATATAAAATGTATTGTTAACCTATCCTAACCTATCAATCTTTCAGCTGCTTATCTAGTTTATGTTTTGGTTGGTTACAGATTTTCCTCATTAAATAGTTCCCAAAACAAAATTTCATGCTCAGAAAAAAATTAATAGCAATTAAAACCAAATGTTCTATTTTTGCAAAACCACTATAATTCCATAGAAAATCAAGTATTGTTAACATTTATCTTAAAGCTTTTTTCTGCCAGAAATATGCAAGCATCTGAACAGCTTGAATAGATTTTGTTGTTTTGTTCATATTGACACATGAGTGCATATTCAGGAATACACTTACCTGTACATGTACTGTGTAATGATCTATTTTCCCTGAAATGAATATTGTGCAGTGAAGAACAAGGACATTCATGGAATGACAACACTGAGACAAACTTGTGGATACTGCAATACATTTCGCTGATCTATCACTTGATAACTGTCAAGTCAGAGCACCTCGTCGACATCACAGTATATCTTCCAGGGTGAAGCACCTTGGGGGGAAATGGAAAGAGATGAGAATCCATCCCTGGCACGTTTGTGTTGTCAAGTCTTCATATGCTACCTTCATGACCTGAAGATGTGATGATCTGATATTTCACACCTTCCACCCCTAGAGGAAAAAAAATCCACCAGTAAGATTTCAGAAGGTTGGTGTAGGGGTGTTTTGGGGGGGGGGGGCAGGGGTTACACAGTGAAAACTGGAATTTTACATTGACCTTTATCACTACATGCACATCTTTTGGTTGCTACAGGATTCCAACTTCTATGGCTAGGAGTGTAGCACAGATAGCATGGAAGAAAGTAAAGGCCTGTCTTTTTTGTACGGGTCCAGATCAGCATTGTGTCTGCATGCACCATATCTGGTTACAGGTCCAAATTGTGATGTTTCCTGCTCTCTGTCCAAGGATAGCATAACTCAGTACATTTTTGGCTCAACACAGAACCTGCTGTATTTGACTCCTGATGTTAGTGGTGCTTCCCGGTTCTCAGAACTCTGTTAGAATGATTTTCTGGATAAGAGGCAAACCAGTTCAGAAAGGCCAATGAGTCAGTGCAAGATGGCACGGTCAACGATTGTAAGAAGTGCTTAAAGCCAGCAACATAATAATTGTTGCATTTCCATCCTGACAAGATGTTACCAGTTTTTTTTCCCAGCAGATTGTGAATGTCCAGATATGTGTTGACTTGGAAGGCAGTGAGTGCAATACTCTGGGCGCTTTCCAAAAACATTCGGTTTGGCAAATTAAGTTTTTCTGAGTTGCTTGTAGTATATGTCCATCTGCCACCCAGGTTGTTTTCCTGCCATATGCTTTGTGTTTTATTTACACGTGTTTCACGCTCACCTCTTCCTCTACTGAATGTTTGGTAAATAAATGGATGGATGGATCCAATATGGATTACAATGTCAAAGTATGATATTTTATCATTTTCATTTGGTTATACTGATCAAACACAAATAGTAAAGACCAATTATCCATGCTATAAATCCAGATTTTCATCACATAAGAAACATTTACTGCAAGATTAAAAACATCTACTTAATTAAATAATTGGATGTTATAATAATTAAATAAATTAAAACAAAACAAAAAAAAAATCCATGAGCGGTTCCTCCCTCTTTCCTCCTACTAGTCTATCCAAGTAACTGGAAGAAAACAATAACTACAAAAACAATGGGAATTTGTGCAGAAATGCCAAAAAAGCTTTGAAAATATACATGGAACAGAAACAGCTGTAAGTGATCAACATGACCTAGTACATTGAAACATTACCAAAAATAAGGCTGCTTTAAAACAAAACCAATTCTTGTAGTATGTCGCCACCCTTTGGGAAGTTACAGAATTGCACAAAATTTTCAATCGTGTAAGAGAGGGACCCTAATTGGTCCAAGGACTGTCTGTCCCAGCTTTCTCGGATATGTGTTGCTTTGGATAAAAGCATCTGATAAATAAATTCATGATTAAATAAATCTCACTATCTACACTACATCATGCTCAATCTGCTTTACTCCATTTCTTTGGGATTATATGTAAGACAATTACAGGAAAGGTTTGCCACTCTTGGTTTGGTTTCCTCTCACAAAGACTCCCTATCTCCTATTTATACTAAATCCCCCCCCCCAGAGGATATATAAACAATAAATATATAATAGACAGTGTTATACAGGATTAGCCCTTTATCACTGTCTGGTGGTAGAGGTGTGACCGCTGCGATGCATCCAATGAGAACGCAGAAAAAATATGTTCTCCGGAGTCTTTAATCAAGAGCTTAACAATGCTCGGAACTTGTATATTTCTGCGTGTATGTGTGTGTGTGGTTCTGAAAGTAAAAATAAGAAAAATAGAATAGGAATATAAAAATGTTATATATATACAGATTCCAGTATCAAATAACAGTTCTACCTTCACCGTTATCTTACGGTAACTTAAGCCGCCATCCCGCAAGCTGAATTAACAAGCATCTATAAATGGTAATACACAACGTAATATAAATAAAACTTGCTGGGATAAATAAGTAGGTAAATATAGACCGTCTATAATAAACATAGGCATCGCATGACATTCAAGGTAAACGCAACCTAAATCTAAGTAACAAATCATCAAAATAGAACGTTCGCCGCATCAAAGGGCTCATTTACCATTAATGGTATATGGTATCCCGACATAAAACACTCTCGTATAGTGCACATATATGAACTTACGGGTATCTGAACGCACACAACAAAATATACCCAGCACGGTATATCTCCCTTCCTTCTCCGATCTAACTAAACCCACGCTCTAGACGAAGAAAGAAAAACATGGCGGGGGGTAATGTCCAGCTTACGCTTGCCTCAGTCCGATTCCCCATTTGTCCCGTATCTCCGTAAGTCGTCCAATGACAGCAGGAACTGGGCGGGACTCGCAGGTTGCATGCTGAGCGGAATAAGCGGACTAAACCCGCAGCCCTTCAGCACAGCCGCCCCCAAATTTGCATTGTCAAATTTGTCTAATTCAGAAGGGGCTGCCCTGGTCTGAAGATGTGTCTGGAATAGCGGGGAGATGGATAAGTCGAGCAACGGGCCTGGTGTAAGTTTTATCCTTCACTTGAACATCTGCTGCTCGAACTCGTCCGTCTACTCCTGGGATGATCTTGGTAACACGGCCGACTGGCCAGAGTGCTCTTGGCAGGTGCGGGTCCACTATCAAAACTACTGCACCCAACTGCAGTTGGGGGGCATCCCTTTGCCACTTAGAACGAATCTGAAGAGCAGGGAGATAATATTTAATAAAATGTGCCCAAAATTGATCTGCAAGAACCTGTGAGTGCCTCCAGCGACGGCGGCTTATGAGCTCGGTTTCGGTGTACACTGCCTGAGGCAAGGACGGGTCAAGCCGCCCCATCAGCAGAAGGTTTGGGGTAACTGGGTCAGGATCAGCAATATCGGTTGATACGTATCCCAGTGGCTTGGAATTTAGAATCCCTTCCACTTCCACTAGAACCGTTCTTAGGACCTCTTCTGTAACTGTTTGGGCTTGTACAGTGGCATATAATGCGGCCTTGACCGACCTGATCTCTCGTTCCCAGACCCCTCCAAAGTGAGGTGCACCGGGGGGATTGAATCGGAAACTGATTTGATGCTTAGCTAATTGCTGTTGTAGTAGTGGGTGCAATGACTGAAATGCCTCTTGGAGCTCTTTCTCACCTCCTTTAAAGTTTGTACCCTGATCCGATAAGAGCTCTGCTGGTTTTCCTCTTCGGGCAATAAATCGGCGGAGGCCCATTAAGAATGAGTCGGTGTCCAAGTTAGATAGGATATCTACATGGACAGCCTTTGTGGTCAGGCATTTGAACAACACCCCCCATCGTTTCTCATTGCGCCTCCCGATCCGTACCCTGAAGGGCCCAAAGCAGTCCACGCCTGTTGAAAAAAACGGGGGCTTCAACAGCCGCAGCCGGGCAGGGGGTAGGTCTGCCATCTTGGGCACAGATGGGCTTGCTCGCCATCTCTGACAGTCGGGACAAGAATGCTGATGCCGCTTAACGGCCTCTCGTCCATGTAAGATCCAGTATTTTCGCCGAAGCTCCGCAAAAAGACGTTCTGCGCCTGGATGCTTAAGGCTTTTGTCAGTGTCCTGGATTATCAACTTAGTGACTTTGTGGGCTGGATCTAGTACTATTGGGTGAATGGCATCTCGTTCAAGCTCATCACTGCGGCGGAGCCTACCTCCTACACGGATTAATCGCACTGATAGGTCATATTCCGGTGCTAGCGTGACCAGCCGACTAGTAGAGGATACCAGTTTCCCTGCTGCCAGGTAGTTGTAGTCATCCTTGAAGCTGTCTAATTGAGCTTGCCTAAGAATGTCTCTCTCTGCTGCTTGATAGTCTTCAGCAGAAGGACTAGGCTGCTCACCTACCGCCCCATGGCGGGATAAGGCGACTTCCTCAACCAGCCCTCTGAAGGAGGAAAACTGTTCATAGTCTGGCAATGGGGGGTTAGTAGCCACCTCCGTTAAACCACAAAAAATGGGTTTCCGTAGTTCGGAGGAATCTCCCTGACCTCCAGCATCTGGTTTGGTGGGCCAAAGTCCTGGAGAATGCGTTAGAAAGGCGGGTCCGTCACGCCAACGGTTTCCTCCTGCCAGGTCCCTCAAGGTCTTCCCCCGGGTTATGTCGTCTGCTGGGTTACTGGCCGAGTCAACATAACGCCAGGCTCTAGCATCGGTCAGCTCCTGGATTTCTGACACTCTGGTGCCGACAAACACCTTAAACTGGCACGAATCCGACTGGAGCCAGGTGAGCACTGTCGTAGAATCAGTCCAGAGAATCACATCCTGTATGGTTATGGTAAGTTCCTTCAATAGAAGTGCTGCTAACTGGCTGCCCGTCAATGCAGCGCACAGCTCTAATCGGGGTATTGATAGCTGACGCTTGGGGGCCACCCTAGATCGAGCAGTCAGGAATGCCACTTCCACCTGTCCCTGGGTACCTTCAGTCCGTAAATAAGCAACGGAGCCATATGCCCGCTCCGAAGCATCACAGAAGATATGTATGGTTTGGTGACTACTGGAACAGTCGATTGCAGGGCTTACATAACAACGAGGCAAGGTTACCTGTGGGAGATGCTGTAGCTCTTCTATCCATGCCGACCATGCCTGAAGAGCATCCTCTGGCAGGGATGGGTCGTCCCATTCTCTCTGTTTACTCCACAGGTTCTGCACCAAAGTCTTGGCCCTAGTGGTAAAGGGGGTAAGGAAGCCTAAAGGGTCATACAGACTGGCCAGCACTCTGTATATATTTCTCATAGTCGGGGTGGGATATTCCACCAGGCGGCATTTGTATCCCAGGGTGTCAGAATGACATGACCAGCGAAGACCCAGGGTTTGCTCTTGGGGATCCACCCCTGCCCCATTAAGCCACAGCACACTGCTGTCTGACCTTGATTCCTCTGGCAAGTGACTAATGACTTCCGGCGTGTTACTAGCCCACTGACGAAGATCAAACCCTCCTGCAGCTAGCACCGTTTGCAACTGATCGACTAAGTGTTTGGCTATATCTTTGGAAGGCAGGCTCCTCAGGCAGTTGTCCACATAGAAGCAGCGTTCCACTGCCATCCGGAGATTTTCCCCTGGCTGAGTGTGGTCAAACACGTGCTTCTGGAGAGCAAATGTAGCACAGCAGGGGCTACAGGTGGTCCCAAAAGGGAGAACCTGCCACTCGTATATACTGGGTGGGTCTTCTTTCTGTAGGTTCCTCCATAGAAAACGCAGAAGAGGCTTGTCCTCGGGGAGTAGCCTCACTTGATGGAACATGCCTTTGATATCACTGCTGAAGGCTACAGAATGTTCCCGGAATCTCAGCAGGACACCTAACAGACTTGAGGTTAAGGTCGGGCCAGGCAGAAGCAGGTCATTAAGGTTATTGCCCTGGTAGGTGAAGGAACAATTAAAGACTATCCGATTTTTCTCATTGTGACTCACAATATGGTGGGGTATGTACCAGGACTCACCGGTTTGGTCCAGCTCGTCCTCCGAGACTTTAACGACATATCCCGCTTGCTCCAACTTGTGCATTTCGTCACAATAGGCGGCTGCTTTCTTTGGCTCTTTAAGCAAGCGTCTTTCTGTGCTACGGAGATGTGCTAGCACAGCTTCCTTCGGTGCCTTGAGTTCGGGCATGTTCCTGACCCGTAACAATGGGGTGACATAACGCAGGACTCCTTCCACTTCTACCCGTGCTGTTTTTTCCTCCAGCAACCTCATCGCTTCTTGGTCTTGTTTGGATCGGGTAACAAGCTTCTCACTCCTGTAAGGCAACACATCCAGTTGCCAGAGTCTTTCAACATGTTGCATTAAATCCACAGATGGTGTTGAGGTGGATACATGTAAGCACTGCGTGGGCTGGAGCTGCTGCTGAATGAGCTTGGTAGGTCCCTGGAGGGTCCAACCCAGCCTAGTCTTTACTGCGGCTGGTCCCCCGGGTGGTCCTAACTGCACAGGCTCCACTGGTGTAATCAAGTGGGGGTAGTCGGACCCAATCAACACCAGAGGGTGGGCATTTTTGAATGCTTGAAGTGGCAACCCCCGTAAGTGCCTGTATTTCCTTTGCAGCGATTTAACGGCATAAGTGTGTTCCGCTAGGCCCAATTGCTCAGCAGTAAATGCGCCCTGGATTCTGAAGGTCTTCTGGGGTTGACCAGCAGGGGATATAGTAAATGTGACTGATGTACCATGAATAACTCTAATGTCCTGACGTACTGTTCTCAGAGCGAGATCCTCAGGCTTACCTTGAAGCTTAAGGGAATGGGCAGCAGCAGGAAGTAGAATTGTGCGCTCCGAACCATCGTCAAGGATAGCATAAGTCTCCAAACTGTGTTCGCCATTGCGCAGTATCACTTTACTGACCTTCAACAGCACTTGGCTACAACCTGCTCGCCTATCTAGATAGAGGATATCGCTAGCAGAGCTGACAAGACAGGTGGTGTTCCTTTGATCTGGCCTTGTGTTGAGCTCATGGAGCGCCTCGAGGTGTTTCCCATTACATTGCTTACAGATCATCTTCAAACGACACTGTGCGGCTTGATGGGAGCGACCACAACGCCAACATCTCCTGTTATTCTTCACCCAGGTGGTCTTCTGATCTACGGTGAGTTGACTGAAGTTCCCACACTGGTTCAGATAATGTAGCGAGTTAACACAGTAGGGACAATATGCTATGCCTTTGTCTTGTTGCTTACTGCTGCTAGCCGAAGGGGAATCAGCGGCAGAGGTGCTCACCGCCTGTGGTGCTCCATGAAGTATAGTTGCAGTCCGTTTAGGTTTAAATGGCCTGTGCTTATCCCTTTTGATGTCTCCATCACCCCTTCCATCAGCCTGGGCAAAATCATATCCACTCTCTTGTATCCTTATTTCGTACTCTAGCCAATCTGCAAAGTTCAGGAGGGTGGGAATACGGACATGTTGTGGATATAGATATCTCTTAAATTCAGCCCGCATGTCCTGTGGAAGCTTGGACAACAGCCGAGTGACGTGGGAGCCGCACTGGAGCTCGATGTGCCCACTTTCTCCCAGCTGGTCAAGCATGGCTACCAATGCCCTCACTTTCAGAGCAAACCCTTTAAATCCACTAGCATCACTACTGCGGATATTGGGAGCGTCCATCAGTTCAGCAATTCGCCTCAAGGCCAGTTGATGAGGTTGCCCATAATGCTCTGTGAGAGAGGCCATGGTGTTTAAATAGGGTTGCTTGGAGTTCATGTATGAGTCGGCAATGAGAAGTGCTTCCTCAAACTTGATGTGATCTACTAGAATTTGGTATTTAAACCTCTCCGTTGCATCTTCAGGCAGGATGTTATCAAGGGCTATTTTCAGTCTTGCAAATTCTCTTGGGTCCCCCTTCGTGAAATATGGGATTGTGGGCTTAGGGCCCCGATAAACCTTTTCTCGGTGGTGCTCTGGGGCAATAGGCACATGTTTAGGGGATACTGCCTCATAACTGTATTGTGACTCTAATTCGGAGCCACCCTCTGGTTCACAATAGACTGGGGTTAGATACTGCCTCTCGTATGGCATTGGCTGCGGTGCCCTCCCCAATCGTCTGAGGCAGGCAGTCAGCTCCTCCACCAAACCTTGTGGTACTTCAGTGGTCGGTGATGGCTGAAGCGCATCAGGTACCACTGGAGGAGGCGGCAGCGGCCACTCGGCATCCTCCTCTGCCCACCTGCCTTGCCCTTTAGTCGGCTCGTGTACCACCGTTCGATGGCTCTCTCGTTCCTGGTGTGATGGCTGAGAATAAGGGGCGTGTAACACAGAGGGTACTGGCTGTTGACTGATGAGGGTGGGCGGTGGGGTATGGACACTGAGCTGTCTCTGCATCTGCATCATAGTTAGTTGAAGTCTATGGTTATCCTGCCGGAGTTGCTCAATTGCTTCTAAGGTCTCAGGGGAGGCCTCTGTTCCTGGTTTGTGCTGCGGAGGAGGAGTGCTATCATGCAGCGGTCCTCCATAAACTGATTGGCTGACTGGCGGCGGGCAAAACCGAGGTACGGGACTGCACGGCTCATACTGCTGCTGATACTCGAGTGGGGTCATCTCGGCTGCCCTCTCCGTATCCTGGTAAACTTCTGGCATTCTAGCAGCATGGCGCATCGAGCGCATTGGGGAGCGAGGTCTGTCATAGGCTGGGAGAGCGACATCGTAATCATCGTATCTAGCTGGCGGGCGTATGTACCGCCTGGGCCGGGCACTAGTAGGCTGGGCTTCCCCACGAGGCTGATCGGAGAACATTTTCTAAACTTCCACAGTAGCCACCTCAATCCGGCTCGAAGGACCAAAAATTGTTATACAGGATTAGCCCTTTATCACTGTCTGGTGGTAGAGGTGTGACCGCTGCGATGCATCCAATGAGAACGCAGAAAAAATATGTTCTCCGGAGTCTTTAATCAAGAGCTTAACAATGCTCGGAACTTGTATATTTCTGCGTGTATGTGTGTGTGTGGTTCTGAAAGTAAAAATAAGAAAAATAGAATAGGAATATAAAAATGTTATATATATACAGATTCCAGTATCAAATAACAGTTCTACCTTCACCGTTATCTTACGGTAACTTAAGCCGCCATCCCGCAAGCTGAATTAACAAGCATCTATAAATGGTAATACACAACGTAATATAAATAAAACTTGCTGGGATAAATAAGTAGGTAAATATAGACCGTCTATAATAAACATAGGCATCGCATGACATTCAAGGTAAACGCAACCTAAATCTAAGTAACAAATCATCAAAATAGAACGTTCGCCGCATCAAAGGGCTCATTTACCATTAATGGTATATGGTATCCCGACATAAAACACTCTCGTATAGTGCACATATATGAACTTACGGGTATCTGAACGCACACAACAAAATATACCCAGCACGGTATATCTCCCTTCCTTCTCCGATCTAACTAAACCCACGCTCTAGACGAAGAAAGAAAAACATGGCGGGGGGTAATGTCCAGCTTACGCTTGCCTCAGTCCGATTCCCCATTTGTCCCGTATCTCCGTAAGTCGTCCAATGACAGCAGGAACTGGGCGGGACTCGCAGGTTGCATGCTGAGCGGAATAAGCGGACTAAACCCGCAGCCCTTCAGCACAGACAGTGTCATCAGTATTCCACACGATAGAGACAAGCTGGCTTCCTGGGTCTTACTCTTCAATCCAACTCATGCCACAGCAGCTGCATGGGGTTTAGGTTTGGGGGACTGTAGAAGCAATAGGCTCTAGACCCCCCCCCGCAACCCTGAATAGGAGAAGTAGTTTCCGAAAATGGATGGATGGACTGCAAAGGCCAGATAATCTGTCGCAGTACTCCATCTCTTACCTTGCTCACAAGATTATACTTCTACATCACCTTGAGGTGCGCTTAGGGTCATTATCTCGTTAAAAAACAAACGATTTTCAGTAGGTGTATCCAGACTTTTAGCTGGTACTCTACATTTAGGATGTGATTATGTGAACATCCATAACGTACAAGCGAGGAAAGATTGGGGAGTCAGTCAGCACCCATTGTCCCGGAAAGAGTTGCAGTTAAGGGTCTTGCTCAATGGTCTGATAGGCATATGATTACTTCCCCAGCAATGGGATTGGATCGTTCCATGGCCTTCCGGTTACGGGCAGAGACACTTACATTAACCTTCTGAGCTATGCACCATGTATTCAGTCGGGGTAATTCACATCCTTGCCTAGTATGTTGCGTGCATGTGTAGCCCAGCCAATCCGGGGTGTACTCCTGTCTTACCATGTTCTGCCTGGGGTGGGCTTTAGGTCCACTGTGATGCTGACCAGCAATAGTGGTTAGAATGGATGAAGACGAATTCACCGTAGACAAAAAAGCACAACCGTACTTTGCCAGTGTGAATACGTTTTATTTTGTCATAATTGTTTAAAACAAATCGCCATGTTATTACATTAATTTTTTGAGTAAATAATGTTGCAATATACAGACTAAGGTAAAGACTACAGATTAAGACAATATAAGTAAGTTAATGAGAAAAGAGGTGAAGCATGTTTGACCCATTTTTGTAATGTTATATTCGAGTATAGAACCTAACTGAGTATGACAGAAAAATCCGATGAAAATTGCAACCTTCCAGCTGGGATTTAGTATAGTTTTGGTTTTTATCCCAATAATAAGACTATATAAAGCGTAAGATAAGTCTGTGTAGTAAGTTCTAAAGTACTCAGAGATTTTCACACATCATTACGTTGTCTGTCTTAGGGAATGCGATCAACTTGCGTACAAAGTACCTAAGTCAAAGGAGGAGCTTGTGTTTGCAGGCTGGCCGATATGCATAATTTGCTGAGTTCCTCTGCATCCGGAGTTGTACTTTAACAGCTGTAACAGTGCTGGCTCCCTGCACGAAAAAGGTTTCAAAGTTTGAGTTTACAATGGCTTTAGTAAAGTTTATATGCGCGATTATTACCCGATTTTTGTTCATCCTTGTAGCATTTTTGGGGGTATTTGGAGTTACATGGGTTAAAAAAGATCCTTATTATTGGTTACTGACCCTTCTCTTCCTTCCTCTCATTTTCGAAATGTTCTTAACTCTGAAAATGCGAAAAGGCGAAGACTACAAGTGGTAAATTGAGATTATAGCCTGTTTGAGATTTAAGCTTCTCGTCATTCCCCCCCCCCCCAAATCGTCGCATTCAACAATAACTAACTGCTTCATTTTAGTAAGATTTGGGAAAATTTTGTTTTAAACTCGACTTGCGTATTCATGTGAGATTAATTATAGTTTCACGAGAAATCACGTAATTGCACGTTATATTAAATTGTAGCCCGACTTCCACAAATCCGTCATCATTAACATCGTTGTTGTATATTTAAAATAGGTTCTCGCCAGCCATCTTGCTGTTCCTCATCAGCATCATACCCTCCATATGGATTTTGGAACTGTACCATCAAGAAAATAAATTAAATTATCCACAGGTTGGTGTTTCTCATAAAATAAAATTAAGGCCTACCGTTTTGGTACTGTACGTAAAATGTAACCGTAGGTAGTTAAAAAAAAATCTTGTTTTTTTTTCAATACAAAATATCTAAAAAAAAAAAAACCCTTTTATTACTTTGTTAATTTAATTAACTTTGACTTATCCCTTTAAGTTTTCTGTAAGTGATGTTTTTTTTTTCTAATTCTTCTAGTGTAAGAGACTGGATTCACTGGAAAACGTAATGAGCATTTTAAATATGACTATGCGCAATCAGACACTTACGGTAAGAAACTAAGTTGTACCCAGCAAACAAGGGACATCCAGAGGACATTTGGGGACGTCCTAAGGACATCCTTAGGACATCCGTGTTATTATGAACAATAAAGAGATCCTTCAAAAGCAAGTTGTTGTGACAACTTCCAGGAATAGCATTTTAAATAAATTATTTTATCTGAAGCACTTCTTTTTATTAATGTTCCATCAGAATGTCCAGAAGTCGTCCTTTGAAGACGACTTCCGGACCAAAAGAGGACGTCCTAAGGACAACCTAAGGACGTCTTGCAGTTTGCTGGGTATATGTTGCCCAGTTGTGCTTTATTTCTTTTCATTCATCCATCCATCCATCCATCCAATCAATGGGCAATTTAGAGACACCAGTTAGCCTAACTGCACGTCTTTTGAGTCCAGAGAGTATAGGTGGGACTCAAACCCCCAACCCTGGAGTTGTCATTAATTATTATTATTATTATTATTATTATTATTATTATTATTCTTCACTGAACTGAATTATAAAGCCATTAAAGTTAACAGGCACTTAATCAGAAAACCAAAACACAGTTTGAAATCCATAATGTCTGTCAAGAAAGGGTCAAATCCAGGAAATCCTAAAATACTAGGGCAGACCAAAGTCATGGTCAGGAAGCTGAAACAGGCTGAAGAGACTGGAGACAATGCATACAATACAAACAACGCATATGATACCTCTCAACGGGTCTGGTAAGAGGAAGTGTTTATGTAGATGACAGCTAGACCAAAATCGAAACCTATTTGCTTCAATACTCATGTGAAACCCGGTAACAAAAATAGAATCTTGAGGATGTCTAGTGTGATTAGTGTAGAAATTGAGAGGAAGTTTGGGAAATACTGCGTTGTTACTACATTTTCTTTTAGTAATTGTCAGCTAATTTTAATTTCACTAAGAATTCAACATAGGTATATTTAGATGAAAATAAAGCCGTAAAGATCAATTAATATTGAAACCTTTGTTCTCTTTCTCATGCTGGTTGCAGGAACTGGATGGACTTCTGTCTAAAGTGTGTGTCAATGACTGGATTCTTGCTCTTCACCAAATCCTGCTCATCCTCCTGATTGTGGGAAAGTGGCTGCTGCCTAAAGGAGGCAGTGTCACCAGAGACGGGCTTTCACAGCTCCTGCTCATTTTCGTTGGTGTAGCTGCAGACATACTGGAGTTTACAAGTGAGATACTGTCAGATGTGAAGTGAGTAACATCCTAAGTAACTGTCAATCTCAAGACAAAATTATTTGCAAGTTTATGAAAGATATAAAAGAACCTCCTAAATCAAAGTATGATGATCAGCCTGTTATTCACATGTTCTCAATTCTCATACTGAGCTTTTTAAGTAATTCTACGTTAGACTGATATGAGTATTAAAACAATGTTACTAATTTGCTTTTATATTACTATATTTATGACAGAGAAGTTGCAGTTTCCCATGAAGGGACCTCTTGTATCTCTTAGGAAGGATCTCAGTTTAATTAATAAGGAGATGGATATGCTTGTATAAATTGCTAAATGGACAAATATGTATCTTATATGAGCCCCTATTGTATAAGTAGCCTTTATTGTATGGTAAACCAAGTTTACTGATAAATATTTAAAAATTCTAAGAAAATAGGAATCGCCAAAAGAGAATGAACTCTGTTGTGCTTGAAATAATGACAAACATAATGAAATAACTCATATAGTTTTCTACAGCAACCTTACCTCTGGCCAATCAACACTTTCTTAATTTTGTTTTTGACAGGGAAAGTAGGCCTGAGTTTGTGTACATAATACTTGGTGTGTGGACTTGGAGTATGTTACAATTTCCTTTCCATGTGACAGGTAAGTCTCAAGCATATTGAAATTTTCTTTAATTAAATATTTTATAAATGTATCTTAAAAAACACAGATATAATTTCAGATTTTATTATGGGATACCATTGCCTCCAAATCTCAATGCCTTCTCTAATAAATTATAACAAAAATCATTAGAATCCACAGAATCAAATGCCCATATGAAAACAGTCTTCTAGTCTTCACATTTTTCAGCAGTAAAATATGTGTAAATGTTAAATTTGGAGAACTGAACAAGCAACTTAATTTAATTTCCTTTTTGCCAAGGCAACATTGTTAAGAAACAATAGGCACTACTTTCACTGAAAGTATTCATTGTGTGTTTATGTTTGTCTGTGTGTGTGTGTGCTTGTAATGTCTATGTTTAGTGGTGATCCCTGGTTCAGCAGACGCTACTGAAGATCAAAGCATGTCCTGCCTTAGAAGACGCTTCAGTGACATCTGGGGCATAACTGAAAGTGTGTTAACCCAAGATGGTCCCTTCCTTGTGGTTAGACTGCTGGTTATGATCAAATACAAAGTGTTCCACCAAATGTTGGTGTTCTTTACTATTAAAAATTTCCTTGTTGTTATCCTCAATTTTTACCGCCTGTATGCTATTATGTCAGAATAGGTAGAAATCTCAGAAAAAGACCCTGTATAGGAAGGATTGTGGTGTAATAATATTGTATTTGACATCTTAATATATCGACACTCCTCTACTTACGAATGAGATACATTCTGAACGGCCGTTCATAACTTGAAATGTTTGTAAGTCGTTATTCAACATCATTTTAAGGGTATACGCAAGTACAAAGAACTAGGATGCTGGGAGTCTGCACGCTACGCTCCTGCGTGATGGGAGTAGCGGCCAGAAGTTGTACTAAGCGGAATTGGCCCGCAGAAAAAAAAATTGATGTTGCGGACAGGAAACAGGAGCCAAATGAATACAATTTGGGCTTACAGTCCTCTTCATTCGTAAATCTGAAAGTTCGTAAGTTGAAAGTTCGTAAGTAGAGGAGCATCTGTATTGCATACAGTATTGTGCAATATATTGTACCTTAATATGTTGCAAATGTTATCAAATTGAAATTTTTAGAACATATGCATTTACATTTATATTTGCATTTACATATTCTGTAGTCACTTCCTGGGATAGGTACTAGGCTGGATGTGACCGTAACCTAGAATTTATGTAAATGAAATTTTACATTCATAAATGTATTCAACTGTCAGAATTATATTTCAAGGTAACTATGTTCATGTCTTACATTTTTCCAAAATGATGATAAAAAGATAAAACAGTGTTGATGGACATTTACTGTGTAATATGCATCATCATTGTTGAATACAGAAAAAAAATGTATAAAAATAGTGATTACACTGTTATATTTTCAATATTTTCTTTTAGTTATTTGCCCAAACTATAAATAGTAATAGGGGTACTAAACAAATTTATGAAGCAATTTCAACGGACCTTGCACATTATATAACGATTATTACATTATAAAATGAGTTATTTTAATCCAGGGAACATGTAGAAAAAAACATTTCACTACACAAATATATTGTTTTTGTATATGTGACAAATAACACTTGAATCAATGATTACTGTTAACACTGTAAACCGCAGCTGTCTAACTGTGACATACCGGTTTCATTGTAAGGTCATAGGATGATGACCAAGATCTGTATAGGAACTGTGACCTAAACTCACGACTCAATTGTCACAGAGCTGAGCTTTGTAGAACACCCTAGTAACACAGATAAAGATGCAATTTTGATCAGTTGATTTATTACAAATTTTATTTCTTACTTTCGCATTTACCCATTTCCTTGGTTCTTCAATGGCTTAGCTTGCATACAAACACACTATAGTACAGTCACACTATACTACATTGCATCACCTATGCAATGACAAGAAACAAATTCACTTATTTAACAAAGGAAATTAGCTAAGATGCAAATTCCTGCTGAGGAAAAAGTCAGGACACCCTATGCCCTAATAGGTAGTATTTCCCCTTTTGCCTGAAATAATCTCAATGAGACACTTCCAATATTCCTATCAATCTCTGATGTTGACTGACAAAGTTTCCCCCACTCTCCAATGCAGAATTCCTTAAGCTATGGAACTCTCCATTTCTTTCTTCAAGCCTTTTCTTGGTAGATTTACTAGAATGTTCTGAGTCATTGTCATGTTGCATGGTCCACCCCTGCTTCAGCTTCTGGACAGATGTTATCACATTGTCCTCAAGCACCATCTGATATGATGAAAAATTCATAGTGGATTCTATGATGGTGAGCTGTCCAGGATCTGCTGCAGCAAAGCAGCCCTAAACCATGACATTTCCACCCCCATGCTTCACAGTTGGTATGAAGTTCTTCTCAAAAGTGGTCTTTGGTTTATGCCAAACATGTCCTCTGTTACTGTGCCCAAATAATTCAATTTTAGATTCTTCTGTCCAAATCACGTTGTTCCAAAAGTCTTTGTCTCAGTGACCTCTGGCAAACCTCCTCTTGCCCTGATGTTTTTTTTGACAGCAAGGGTTTCCTCCTTGCACAGCTCCCATGTAAACCAAACTTTTGCAGTCTCTTTCTGATGGTAGGTGCATGTACCTTGACATGAACTGTGGCTTCCTATATGACCCGTTAGGATTTTTGGAGACTTCTTTCAGCATCTTGCAGTCCACTCTTGGGTTGAACTTACTAGGACAGCATGACCTGGCCATGTTGGCAGTTGTTTTAAATGTTCCCCACTTGAAAATTATTTTCTGGAATGGCTGATTCTAAACTCTCTTGAGATCCTTTTATATCCCTTCCGAGACTCATATATGCATCTACAATCTTCTTTCTGAAGGCCTCAGAGAGCTCTTTGGATCTCACCATGGTGATACCGCTCACTTCAAATATCAAGAGCAAACCAAACTAAATGTCTGTGGTTTAAATAAAACAGGCTCCACCAAAAAGCTCTGTAACGATGTTCTAATCATTTTCACCTGATACTGTATGGTGCCACCTGAATGTAATTCTATGCATTTTAAATAGTGATGAGTGTGAGGATGTCCTCAGTGTAAATTAGCATCTTAGTTGATTTCCTTTCTTAAATAAGTGAATTTGTTTCTTGTTTTTTCATAGATGCTGCAATTACATCATCTTTATCTACAGATATAATTTGAAAGAAGATTTCATATTGATATGTCGATATTTCAATTTCAATTTGTATTTTTCACATGCCTGTATCTTGTTGCCATCATCCTGATGTGGTTATTTTGTGCTATTTCTGTAACAGATATAATTGTATTAATATTTTTGATAGGAATCAGTAATTTGACCAAAGCATAAATATTAATAGACTTAATAAAAACCTTTACTTGGCATTTTCCATAGGCCACACATTTCAGTATTTCTAACATGATGAATGATTTATTTTAAGATATTCAAGAAATGTTACATTTATGCAATATTGTAATATCTATTTTAAGGAGGAATAATCCTAATTAAGTATATTTATTAGGTTAATGAATGTTAATTACATATTTATTGGTTTGTTATTTAATTATTTTTTTCAAAATAATTATCAGTTAAATTATCACTTAACTTCTAGGATGAATGATCCATCTAAGCCACTTTGCAATTCTTAGGTGTCTTTTTTCTGTTTATGGCCAGAGGAAACAAGAGGACTCTAAAAGATGGCCAGGACTGTGTTACATATAATCATGAAGTAAAGCGGTGACTAAAGCCCTAATTCACAATCAGTGTTATACAGCAAGCAAAGGCCCAAATGCAAAACGTATACTCTAGGTTGAGAGGTGAGAGATCAGGGAACTTCTAGACAAAATGCTAACTCAGGGACAAAGGAAAACTCAAACAAGGTTGTGACGGGTAAGATTTGAGAACAATTCAAGAAAAAGATTTGACTTGTATTTACTGAAAGCAATGGAACAGGGCAAATATCTAGTATCAATTTGGTTGAAGCAGGTAGGACGGTTTCTGGACCTAGTTGAGGCATCTTTGGTTTGACATCTTTTCATATTGTTTTTGAGCATAAGCGACAGCATGGGGGAAAAAACATTTCACTACACACCTATATAGTGTATGTTTGTGCATCTGACATAGATCTTGAATCAAGAATTGCTGTCACTGCAATTAATAAACACAACTGCTAACAGCATAACATTCTAGTTTCATTATTAGGTCATAGGATGATGACCTAGATCTACATAGGAATTGAATCAATATAATAAATGCATTACTTATGTTTACTTTCACTCTGGTTAAGTTAGGCTGGTCATCTACTTTCACATTGTATCAAAGCTGCTAAGATACTGAGAAGCAATAACTGCCCTCTTCCCCTTCTCTCACAGCTTCAGCCATTTTGCCTCCTTCATAGAGCACATCTAGCAGCTGCACAGATGATCTACAAAGCTGAGGAAATTAAATCACAGGAGGCCTCTGGATTTTGTGCAATGGAATTTGGCATATGTGCGCCCCTTCCACAACCTGTGACCTCATCTAAAAATGCTGTGAGTTAAGGAGCTCTTCTGGCTAAATGCAAAGCTGAAACCCTCTCATTGACCTCCTCAGCAACAGCGACTTGAAGGAGCCCGAGGAGGATGAGGACACTGAGGAGGACGTAGGTATGTGGATCACCCCACTGGTGTGGATGCCATGGTGGTCATCCTACGGCAGCAGGGAGGACCTACTGGTACCACTTCCCCCGGTCAAACTAGGCTCCTGCAGGGTTGAGCTAGCTGTGGACCTGTCTACTAGCTTCCCGTGGTGGACTGCCAATTACTGCTGTAGGATGTGGAGGTAGGAGACACAAGCAGTACTCCTCGAAGAAGAGGAGCCAATCCCCAGCCTGGTTTCCACTCCAGTGCCAGGGGACTCCCCAAAACTCTTCGCCCATTCCGGTAAAGACAGTGTAGAACAGCTGCTTCCATGCCAGGGTCCCTCCTTCTGGACCTAGAGTTTGTTCCCGGTGATATCACCGCTGATCTCATCCTGATTGCAGCTGAGCTCCTCAGGCTTGACCGGGCTACTGCAGAGGTTTCTCTTGGCTGGTGTTATCTCTGGAGCAGGTACCTGGACCCAAGGAACAGGCCATCTGATGCTGGTGTGTGGACTTGCTCAGCTGGAGGGCTGACTGTTGGAGACTTGGGAGCCGATGCCAGAGAGGTGGAGCTGATTGAGCAACACTTGCACACTGCTCAGATCCTGGTGAGAGTGTCACCTGCAGTGTAGACACCCAACCTGGAGAGGTCCGCTCAGCCTGTGACTACACCATCCTCCACCAGTGAGTCTCTGTCGCTTAGAACTCAATCCCTGCTCACAAGCGCTTCCGACCTAGAAGACAACTTCCCCAACGTTGCCGACAGGAATCCCAGTTCAGCCCCACTCACCACCAGGCACCTTGTAGGATCTGGATCTGTCTCCTGGTCCCTAACCAGCGCCCGCTTCGCTTACCCGGGTCACCCAGATGCCCTCTTCATTGTCCCTAGATGTCCCATTTGTGCCTATCCCACTAGTACCTGCTTCATAAGTTCCTGCTGGCCCACCAGTGCCTATGGTCACGCTGGCATCTGCTTTATCTCCAGTCGGTGCCCTGGTGTCTGTCCTGTCCCATGCAGGTCATTGCCTGCCGATCCCCGGACCACCTCCAGCCTGAAGAGGAGAGACCCAAGTGAGACCCAGCCAGGGGGTGTTCAGTGGAACCCTCTTAGACCGGTCCAGAGCCCCGTTTCAGGGACCCTCTTGCCATCCCAAGTCCCAGAATGGTTAGCACGGTAAACAGGCCCAGGAAAGGAGCAGGCAGGGTCTCTGTCCAGGAGGGGATGAGGAGGACACACTGTCCAGGCTAACCTCATAGACCCTGATCCACCCGGCGCTGTCCACAGGGACCTGATGGCACCCGCCTTCAGTAGAAAACCCACTGCACTCTCTAGCTCCAGCCCGACAGCGTCCCCTGTTCCCTGCCCTGCAGGTCCTCCCTGCCCTGCCGTCCAGGTGGCACCTCTTTCACCCTGTCTTGCAGGTCCCCCGCACCCTCCAGTCCTGCGGTCCCAGCAGCACCCACTGTTCCTGGTCCTGCAGGCCCCTCAACCCCTTCTGGCCCTGACCCTGCAGCTTCCATAGCCTTGCAGTCCTGGCAATCCCCTCCTGTCCTGCTCAACACCAGGGGTGGGCAACCTTATCCAGAAACGGCCACTATCTATGCAGGTTTTTGCTGCAACTCCCTAATTAAATTACTAACTAGAGGACTGTTTGGCTGAAGAGTCGTCATAGCTGGGTTTGAGCAGCTGACCTACAGGTTATCCCTAAAACCTGCATACACACCGGCCCTTTGCAGATAAGATTGCCCACAACTGCTCTACACCCTCTTTCCCGTCCTGCAGGTCCCCCAGTGCCACCTGACCATGCAGTTCCCTCAGAGTCTCCCAGTCCCATTGACCCACCGAGGCCCAGGAGGGCCCACATACCTGGGTTGGCACCCTGTTTCCTGGACTCCAGGTATCCTCCATTGTCCATTGTCAAGCCCCATTCCCAAAAGCAAGAGGACCACAAACAAAATAAGGAACATTTTTCCTTCCCCTGCAGCCCTTCCTGGTGTCCCTGACTTGGGTGTTCCTCCACCTGTCCACCATGTTCCTGTCTCAGTCTGCCTGGCCTGTTGTCCCTGCTACCCCTAGCTCTGCCTGTGTTCATTTCCTGGCCCTGGTAGTGCCCTGTCTTGTCCACCCGGTGTCTCGTCCTATGTTGTCACTTGCCCTGCCCTGGTGTGTGTTATGACCTTGGCTCAAAAGGCCACACATAAACCCAGGTACATGACATACAGACCCAAAAGATGACCTCAACACACAGCTTAAAGTGTCTCAATTTATTTTGACCCATAAACATCGGAAAAAGGATGTGGCCAAAACGAGAAACAGAACCCCAAATGCTAACTGAAACAAAATTAGTCACTAACTAACCTATTTTCAAAACAAACATAGAAAGAAATGACACAAACCTACCACTACCTCCCTAACAAAAAACACAGGCACAAAAATCCCCACCCCCGAAAACAAAGCCCCCCTTTTCTTACAAGGTCTATTCTTGGTACATATGGCTGTATGCTCAGTGTGAGTTCTTCTACCTGAGAGCTTAATACCATAAAGAAAACCCATTAAAAACACCAGCGGCAACATGCCCAAACACATTAGGGCCGAACACCAACAAACAGCCTCCCCCAAGTCAAACACAGAGTACCATCCCCGCACTCTTGAGATCCTCCCTTCCTCTTCCTTATATGTTCTAGTACTGCCCCTACAGGCCAATTGGACCATAGCACCATCCACAGGCCCTGGGGGGGAGGGAGGGAGAGAGAGAGAGAGAGAGAGCATACAAAGTGCATGCACAGCAGCCGTCACAGTGTGTCATGCATGCCGTCCTCCTGATTGTCCCAGTCCAGCTGGCATCTTGTCCCCCAGAGTGCCCCTGCCTACCCTGGTCTGTCTTGTCCCCTAGTGGTGTTCTCTGGGCAGTTGTCTTGCAGTATTGCCCATCTGGTGTTGTGTCCTGCCCTGTAATTGTCTCCCATCTTAGTGCATGTATAGCCTGTTGTGTCGCTAGTCCTGCCCATCCTCACTGTGTCCCTCGTGTGCTGTGCTTTGTCCTGCTGTGCTGTCTAGTCCAGTGTCCCTGTTGTTCCTTACCCTGTTTGGTCCCTGCAGGCGGGGGCAGGGTTACAGATTTAAAAGCTTTTACACATTCTTACAAACAGTCCACATATCTAAGTTACTCTCAAAATGTGGGAAGGAAAAGGGAAGTGTTACAAAAATAATGCTATTCCCTATAGGGATCCTGGATGATTGTTTTCAAATCAGCTGTTTAGAACATTTTCCTATTTATAAATTGAGCATTGTGTAGTAAACAAGACATGCAAACATTAATCTGAACTCAAAATTCAATTGTATCAAATGTTTGCAGGTAATATTTTTATCCCTTGACTGACAGAATTGAACATTATGCAAAAATCCCACACATGTACAAAAATAGCCATCTGCCCAGAGTCATTGCCTTGTATAAAGGCCTATGGCAGTAATTGTGGCTGTGAGTCTTGCATGTGCATGAACTTTGCATTTTTATTAGCTTTTGGGGGTTTTTTCTATTACTTCCTACAGAACTATGTGAAGAATGTCAAGACTACAAAATCCTCTTTCACTGTCTCTGGGTCGGTCACATGGTTTTTAACATGTTATCATCATCACTTAATGTTGACCATTATTTGTCCCACAGAGGCCTCAGTGTTTGTATTTGGAAAATTTCAGGCTCTAAGAACTGCAGCGTAGTATCAAAAGTATCAAAAGATTGTTATATAAGCTCATGACTAAGATTAAGATGAACTTAATTGAACCCAGGGGTAAATTCTGGCACATGCAGCACCAAGAACATAGTGTCATGACCTGTGCGTACGATCCTCGTGTGTGCCACGCCCCCTGATCAACCACGTGTGCTCCCCTGATTGTGCCCAGCTGTTTTCTATCAGTCTGATATGTTCTGTGTATTTAGTCCCAGTGCCAACCCTGGCGGCAATTATAGATGTCTCACTGGTGCCTGACGTGCCTGTCCTGCCCGTGCTGCCTGACCAGCCAGTCCTGCCTGATCTGCCTGTCCCGCTTGTCCTGCCTGTCTTGCCGGTACCTGTCCTGCCTGATCCCGACCTGCTTGTTCCGGCGTCCGCCGTACCGCCCAGTGAGGCTCCGGCTGCTGCAGCGCCCCCTGCTGGGCCCGAATCGGGGGTGCCTGCTGCGGTGCCCCCTGCTGGTCACGAGTCGGCGGTTACTGCTGCACCGCCCAAACTCCCTACTGCGCCTGCTGCACCGCCCAACCTCCCTGCTGCGACTCCGCCCGCGCCCGAGGTCCCGGCTCCTGCTGTGACGCCTTCAGATCTGCCCGCACCCGAGGCCTTGCCTCTGGCTGCTGCTTCGCCCGAGGCCCCGCCTCCGGCCCACGCTCCGCCTGCACCTGATGCCCTGGCCCAGGCTCTGTCCGTCCCGGTTCCTGACCCTGCTCTAGTTCCCCTGGTACCAGTCCCAGTCCCAGAGGAGGTCCCAGACAGTCTGACTACCGCTCCTTCCCCCTTGCAGGAGGAGGAGCTCAAGTGGGACCCCTCGGGGACCTCCCTCATGGCTCCTCTGCCCTTGCACCGGCGTGGTCGATCCCGGCCGGAACCCCGCCTTTCAGTGTCCCGAAAGAGCAGGGGACGCCTCCGCAGGGGTCAGGTCCCGCCCTGCCCCCTGGTTCGCCTTCGCTCTCGCCGGCTGTGGCTCGGTGGCTGCCTGCGGGTCCTCCGGCTCCAGTCCGGTTGTCGCCTGCGGGTCATCCACCAGCGGTCCCTCCTCCGACGCCTCGTTGGCCGCCTCCGGGTTCCCCTGCCTGAACTCCTCGGTCACCTGCGGATCCGCCTACTGTGGCTCGGTGTTGGATAGTGCCTTCCCCGGGTTTGGCCACGCCGTCGCCTGCTGTGGCTTCCCCCTCCTTCTTGCCTGCGCCGTGGTCCCCTCTGCGTTCCTCTTCGCCTCTCCCGGTGCCCCCTCCTGCTTCCTCCTCACCTCCTTTGTCCCCTGTGTGGTCCCCTCCGACTCCATCCTCCCATCTGCCTGTGGCCCCTGCGGCTGCTTTCTCTCGCCCGCCGGGGTTCCCTTGGGCTCCCTGTTGTCCGCCGTCCTTTGGTGTTCCGTCCTCCTGCCTGTTCCCCTCTGGTCCCTTTGTCCCTTCTGTCTCTGCTCCTCATCCATCTGTGCCTCTCATGTTCACTCCTGGCCCTTTCGTTCCTCCCGTTGGTGTTCCCCCGGTGTCTCCCTTCCTGGTCTGCCTGTCTGCGTTTCCTGTCTTGTGTCAGCTGTTGTCTTGGCTTTTGTCCCTGTGCTTGTTCTGTGTTTCTGTTCTGTTTCTTGTTCCCCATTGATGCTTTGGTCTTGTTTTTCAGGTCCCGTGTTCCCAGTCTCGTCTAGTCCGTCGCCTCCCCTGAAGCGCGCCCGGAGTGTGCGCCTTTTGGGGGGGGTTCTGTCATGACCTGCGCGTAATACCCTCGTGTGTGCCATGCCCCCTTCTATCAGTCTGATATGTTCTGTGTATTTAGTCTGCGTCTGAGTCCGTTTTCCCCAGACCTGTCATTGTAGTTTCGTTGTCGTTTCATGTTGGTCCCTGTTTGGAATGAATAAACCCCGTTTTGCTCCTATTCACGGCTTCCTTTGCCTGCTTCCCCGACCAGAACGTGACACATAGTGCCCAACAGGCAAGGTGCAAAGACGGTACACATAGTGCAATCAAAGTAAACATAGCGCAACGAGATTTTAAAAATAGACCGTAAATAAATTAAATATTCCCAAAAACAGGATGTGATGCTAAACATAAATTTAAAGGTAAGAATAATGATTATGTGTAACGTCATGATTGGGCATGGTCAATGACAATTCTGTTTGTTCTCCTTGCACCACAAGACAGTCTTGACTCATCTCCATTGCTGATGTATGCAACAACAGAGGAGTCATCAGAGAACTGCTATGGATGGCATGAGCTGGTGTGGCAGTGGATGTCCAACATGTAGCGGGCAAACGAGAAAGGGAACAGGGCGGTTCCCTGGGGTGCCCTGGTGTTGCTCACCATCAACTCCAACACACAATCCAGGAGCTTCACAAACTGCCGTCTACACATAGGTAGTCCACTAAGGCTTGATCTGGAAGGGAGGCCTACACAAGACTGAACAGCAAGTGCTAGTGCCTGGCTGTTTGTAAAGCAACAAGAGCACATTACTGTATATGCTGCCAGCTTTTCACATTGCACCATTACTGTATGTATACACAGACAAAACAATGTTTATAGCCCATTAAAGTGAATAATATGTTTGTTATTTAAGAAACGTAGAATGGTAATCATTCAAAACTGTTTTAAATAGCTTTGAACCAGGCAAAATTATGCTTTTATATACCCATCACTCTTTATCTTACAACCTCTTATCTTAGTCAGGGTCACAGAGGATTCCACTATCTATTTGTATATGATAAATGTTACATCCCCTTGAATAGCTTTGTGGGGTGCCTGCATAGCTATTTTGTCTTTGTTTCGCTGTCTGTTTTTTACCATCTCGCTCTCTTCTCGCTGGGCTGTTTCCCCATTTGATTGGTCTATGCTCCTGTCCATCAACTCGCTCATCCAATCACCACCCTTCACATAATGTATAAAGGTGTTTGTCACCCATCGTTGAAAACAGGGCAGTGATTTTGTAAAAGATTTCCTGATGTATGTTTTAGTTTATATTTAGCCTGGCGCTTGTTTCTACTGTTTTGTCAAATCTTTAAGACCAGGACTGGAACTAGGCTAGTTTGGGATACCCTGTACACACCATTCCCAGGAGGATTTTTCTGTTACAAACACTAGCAAAGATGCAGACGCCACCCTCTGTATGCATTTTGGTTAGTTAGAATAGGAAGCAATATTTTGGTTTGTTAATCGTATGAGTTAATCTCTATTTTGTAGTTAGTTCTAGTTTGGTGTTATGAGTCGGCAAGCAGGTGAGCGGGGAAGCAGGCGAGTAGAGCCAAGCGGACGGGCAAACGGGGTTTATTCAGAGAAGACAGGGCAAACAGGCACGGACTGGCACGAGACTTGACAACATCAATGACCGATCTGGGAAACAGTGGGAGACGCGGACTAATATGGACAGGATATGGTGAACAGAACAGGCCACAGATGAGAACAATTAGGGATGAACACGAGGTAACGAGGTGGGCGTGGCACACATTAGGATCGGACGGAGCGGGGCGTGACATTTGGATGTATTGATTTCATTTCTTTGGGATCACCTGTGGTCCCTACCTGTGTCTGAGATGTACTCCTCCTCTATTCCCCTGTGCAGGGGTGTGTAGAGTGTACCAAGATCAGGGTAGTAGCCCAGCAGCAGACCTCAGGTCACTTGCAATATACCTAGTTTAGGGGCAAAAGTGGAAGCGGAGATTTCAGTGTTGGTGTAAAATGACAGAACTGGCCGCATTCCTGCGAATTCATGACGCTTCAGAGGAAGCATTACAGGAAAAATTAGACTGAAACTGTTTTAAATGATTTTATTGAGCTACAAAAAACTTTGTGTTGCAGTTCCAATAAAAGGTTGACTTTTTCATGACTACTGTTTGTGTGTGTGTATAAATAATATAAAATCTTTTGAAGTTGTAGGTTACATTGCATAAAAAAATTATGCATATACAGTGGTCTCAGGTTGTTTTTAGAAGTTCGGTCATTTGAATCCGTACTAAATGAAAAACATCCAGCGGAACAGCAACTTTCCCTAATTTGGGGCATGTCAGAGATGTGTGAAAGACAAATACTTTAAACGTGTACAGAAAATTAAATCTGCTGCTTCCAAAACAGGTTACACATTGCCATTTTTTAGGCCTTCTAAGATTTGTTTATTGTTACTGGTCTTTATTTTTGTCAGATGTTTTGCAGTATTTCTTCTTTTAACAAGATGTAGAGATCAGCTGCAGCAAATGGATCTCTTGGAACATCCCATCCATTCTCCTCCATCAGCTTACAGCACAGTTCAAAAACTGTTTCATCACAAGGAAACTGGCCTTTGGTGGTGCACTCTTCTTTGCACAAATTCACTTCCTCCATGTCAATGGGTTTCAGTCTATCCTCTGCACTGTCCAACTCCAGAAAAGAGTACATCAGAACTGGCCGGCCAGATGCAGGTTCATGACTTGTTCTTGGCCTGATTCTGTGCGAGTTACATGTGTGTACAACTTCATTAAGCTCATCCTGCATGAAAAACAGATATATCACATTTACAAAATCAGGGACCTTAGACTAGTGATGGCCAAATGAAGCTTCATAAACCATTTGCTGTATAGTCTGACTCTACTACATCGAGCTGAGTGAAAAGATTGAAAAATTAGCCCCAGTGCCATAGTTTGACCCTATTTTTTAAATAATTGATTGTCAGACATCCCATGAACGAATGTCACCTGTTCAACTCTCTCAGCATTGGCGTTTACAGTCACTTAACACACCATGATCGGTAGAAAAGCCACTACAAATGCTATTGCTAATGTTAAACCTGCTGATAATAAAACCAAGATTTACTTTTTCACCTACCTTTTGCTCTTACAAATGTGCAATGGCTTCCTCTAAAACTACGAATTTACAGGAATGCTGCCAGTTCTGTAATTTTACACCAACACTGCCATCTCCACTTCCACTTTTGCCCCTAAATTCAGTGTATTGCATGTGACCCAAGTTCTGCAGCCAGCCTCTGACTCTAATGTCAGGATTCTGACTTTTTGTCAGAATCCTGTTGTGAAATTGTTGTAGAAAAGTCATGTGGACTTAAACCAGGAAAAAAGAACACTATGAATTTCAAAAAATATCTGAAGATGCATCGCTGACATCTCGCTGATGCTTCATGGCATTAAGTTAGCTAATTAGGTGCTAATGTTAGCTAACTAAAGAAACTCTATCAAGGTTCGCTACAGTAGTTGGCTTATAAAGCACGTGGAAATTGTTACGCATATCTAAGATAAGATTAGTAAAAACCAGCTGGCTACAGCAGCTGTCTATTAGCATGTAGTTGTGGCACAAACATTTTTGTCAACATTTTAGTTGGCTCCATTTTAAACTTAACTGACCGATATAAGAAAATAGCTGGTTTTTCCATTTCATCATTTCAAGTTTTACCTCTCATGTCCTAATAAGTATTTGAAAAAAATTGGAGAGATCAGGGAACGTAGTCGGGGGTTAGCGTGCTTGCCTGTATGTGCATTTGGGGAGGCGGTCTTATTAACGCAAAGAGGTTTTTATATACTGTAAAAATGTATACTGTAAATAACAATTTGGGTCTGTATTAAGTGTATTTATTGCATATTTGTATTTTATAGAATGTATTTAATATGTTTAATGGGAAGTGTGTGATAGTAATGTTAACCCAGACCATGGGCCCAGCATTTAAGGGAGAATGTAACCTACAGCCAGCAGGACAGGTTCGAGGCTATAGAAAAAAATCAACCCAACAACCCAGCACTAGGCACGCCCCAGCACCTGTGTTTCAATGTTCCTTGGATATATTGTAATTAGACACAGGTGTCACAATGCACTATTCCCAGTATCTGTCCTCTTCATCATCATTCGACCGGTGCGGTGTTGCCCTTGCCAAGTTTCTGCTGGACCAGCAGGGTGGGCGTTAACAAAAATAGCTTTAATCTTTATAAATGGAACAGTATGCAAACATACAGTACACATATCAGCCATAACATTAAAACCACCCGCCTAATATTGTGTCAGTCCTCCTCATGCCAACAAAACAGGCATGGACTCCACAACACCTCTAAAGGTGTCCTGTGGTATCTGGCACCAACACATTAGCAGCAGATCCTTTAAGTCCTGTAGGTTGCAAGATGGGGCCTTCATGGATCGGACTTGTTTTTCCCTTATATCTCACAGATTCCATTGCCATCGGGGAATACCATTGCCATGGAGGGGTGTACATGGTCTGCACCAATCTTTAGGTGTGTGGTATGTGCCAACGTAACATCCACATGAATGTCAGGACCCAAAGTTTCCCAGCAGAACATTTCCCAGGGCTTCACACTGCCTCTGCTAGCTTGGCTTCTTCTCATAGCACATCCTGGTGCCATCTCTTCCCCAGCTAAACGACTCTTCAGACCAGGCCACCTTGTTCCATTGCTCTATGGTCCAGTTATGATGCTCCTGTATTAATTGGTGGCACTTTTGGTGGTGGATGGGGGTCATTATAGGTACTCTGATTGGTCTGCAGCTATGCAACCCTATATGCAGCAAGCTGCAATGCACTAAGTGTTTTGACACCTCTCTATCATAGGCAGCATTTACATTTTCAGGAATTTGCGCAATAGCTCTCCTGTGGGATCAGATCAGATGGACTAGTCTCTGTTCCCCGTGTGCATCAATGAGCCTCAGGAATAAGGGTTAATGGAAATGTTACTGGATACCATTCAGTTTAGACTTACAACCATAAAGGTAAAGTTTAAATAATAACAATAAGCTGTTTCTTATCATCCATCTATTCATTATTCTGACCAGTTACCGATTACAAGTTCGTGGAGGATTATAATATTGTATGACGTAACTGCTGTCTTTTAGCTATGGTGTAAAGTTCAGTTTGAAAGGCAGATGGCGACATTGAGTAAAATGATAAAGTGGAATACATAAAAATGAATTTAGGCAATAAAGTTATCCATCCATCCATCCATTTTCCAAACCACTTATCCTTCTGGGTCGCGGGGGGTCCGGAGCCTATCCCAGAAGCTACGGGCACAAGGCGGGGAACAACCCTGGACAGGGGGGGGGGGGGCAGATAAAGTTATTAGAATTCAAATTAATTAAAAAGTAAATGTTGAGAGGGCTCTGATAAGAGTTGCCAGAAAGCTGAAATGGCTCAGACAAAAATTAAGTGACAGTCACCGAAGCATTACTAAACTGATAATTACCGTGAATTTTTAATTTATTCATCAATTATTTCTGTACATTAGCTCTTGATATATTTACGATAGATGTTAATTAAAAAAGGGTGGCACATTGGCCCAGTGGGTGTTTCCTCATGCCTCTAAAGCTCGGGTTTAGAACCCTGTCCGTGCCCCCTGAATGTGTGGCATTTACACGTTCTCCTCTCCCACAGTCCAAAGCCGTAGAGTTAGGAAAACTGGTGTCGGTAAATTGTCCATAATGTATGTGTGAGAGACAAGAGATTGATTGACATCCTGTCTAGAGTGTTTCCCTGCTTGTACTCTGTGCTGTGGGGGAGAAATTTGAGGTTCTCTGTAACCCCGTAATGATAAAAGAATGGAAGATTTATATTACCCAAACAGATATACAGTACTAAACACAAAACACTGAAGATACATTTGAGCATGTCTGATGGGAGTTATTTTTTCCTTTTTGTTTGAATGTATGAATTCCAGGAACGCTGTGATTTGTTAGAATCCTGGGAACCTCTTCAAAACTGGGTGCATGTGTCATATGTGGAATCTTGGAAGCACACCGTCACCCAATCATTTTTGAGGCCAGCTGTCTGTGGTCCTTGCAGCTGAGTCCTATATAGTGAGAAATCATGTCCGGGGGGTGGGTGGGGGCACGAGGATGAAATGATGGAGAGTAAGTGGGCAAGTGCCGCAAATAACTTTGAGGACACATTGAAATGGGTGAACAGCAGGAATATGGGCATTTCACAACATGCGAAATGAGGTGGTCTTATTAACCCAAAGAGGTTTTTATACACTGTAAAACTGTATACTGTAAATAACAATTTGGGTCTGTATCAAGTGTATTTATTGCATATTTGTATTTTATAGAATGTATTTAATAATGTGTTTAATGGGAATGATGATTATAACACTCTTACTGGTTTATAATCAGCCTTTATGTTGATGGCTAATTCTGTGGTGAAACTGTGAAAACAGATTTCAAAAGAGAATTTGATTTTTGTGGGTGTGTTATGTGGGTGTGACTGTATATATGTTCAGCAAACAAACAAACAAATAAATATATAGATAAATAAGCTGGTATTAGTATTGTTCAGCAGTACACCCCTTTTCCTGGCTGATTCTCTTTGTATAAGGCCAGCTGCATGCATTAGTATTCCTGGGTAGTCCTGGTTGCCATGGAGAAATACCATTTTGCTTGGTTACCATGGGGATTTTCTGATATAATGCACCTCAAGGAATCAAGCTAGAATTTTCTCCTGCTTAATATTGCCCGTGGCTTATGATGTCAGCTAGTCAGGATGTCTCTTTGGGAATATCTGAAAAATAGAATGGAAAAGAGGAATTCAGAAAACGCCATTCTTGGTTATTAAAAACAGTACATGTATCCATAAACTAATACATTTATTATTTTAATCTGTTAATTTGTATACTTTCTGAGTAAAAGCCTATGCCCAAGTCTGCCGTTACCTCCTCTTGGTACATAATTTTATCTGCTGACACAGTAAACAAATATGTTCTCTATATCTTTCATTGAACATTACACAGCTGTTTACTACATTAATACTCTTAATACCGTTGCTAATCACAATTCACAAAGCTGGGTATGGCTTTAGATGTAGTATTTTTGCTTTTGGTGTGTTGTGTTAGTATTTGCATATCCTGCTTATATTTAATTTATGAATAATTAAACACATAAATCATAATTTAAAAATACTTCAGAAGCCAGCACTGTGCCGGCCACAGCACCGGCTCCTGTCATGCCTCTGTTCTCCCTGTTCCATTAGATATTCCAGTTTTCTCTTGCAATCTGAAGACGTGCAGTTATGCAGATTTGCGTTTATAAATTTCCTGTAATACCTGAGTGTGCCCTGCGTTGGTCCTGGCACATGATCCAAGATGTAGCCGTGCCTTATGTGCTGTGCTGACTAGGATAGGCTCCAGGTCCCCTTGAGAGAAGATGGAACAAGAATATCAAGTCAGCAAAAGACACTAAAACAAAATGATATTAGAGCAATGGCTACCTTAGCCCCTGAAAGAAAAGCATGGATGAATAAAAATAGTGTTTTATAAAAAAAAAAAAAAAAAAAATCCTACAACTTGGAGGTAAATGTATAGAGAATGATTTAATATAATAATTTATAATATAGCTATAATACATAATATGATCATAATATAATTTATTATAATCAGTGCTTAACTGACATTGGTTGAATTTCACATTTGCTCACAACCTAGATATGATCCTGCAGTCTCATATATGCTCAAATGAAGGTGCTATTTTAAAGTTGATGACATGCTTTGTTCAGTTTAGGAACATAGATAGCTTGGGAAGTAATTTTGACATATGGGACACAGAGTCAGGTTTAGAAATGGTTTCAAAATCTTGCTACTCTGCTATAAGGCACTGCATGGGCACGTATCACCATATTTAACTAAACCGCTGAATATTTATAAGCCTAACCACACTGTTTATTAATCTCAGACCATGATGTAATCCCTAAAATAAAAAACACTACTGTTGGTGACAAAGCCTTCTGCAATAGTTCCCTCACATTGTGAAATATCTTGCCAACAGACTGGTTGACTGGTTTCAGTTTACGAAAAAATCAGTGTAAATCAGTGTACAAAAAATAATGCATTGATGCTACTGTGCATGTAGTATACTGTGTTGATGCTATTTTGATAGCTCCATTATCATTACAGTATAATCCCATTATAACGGACTTCAAGGGACCTGGCAAAACAGTCCGTTATATCCAGAGTATTGTATGCCCAGAACACAACTACAGGACACCATTTACTCATGCCACACCCCAGCAGACACACTTGTGATATAGATGATTATATTGTACATGTAGTAATCCAACTTTACCTGACCAGATGCGTCACTATTAATAATCCCGACTGCGTATCTGCGCTGGATATCACCGGCACGCCAGGCGCCTTGTAGGCGGAGCTGCATGTCCGTTATAGCCGAACAAAACTACAGCTAAAAGCGGCCTGGGGACCAAATTGTTTGTCCGTTATAAGAGAAATTCCGTTATATGCGAGTCCACTATATCCGATGCTTTTTCTGCATGTTGGTATAGGCGCACGACTGGGATCAGCGGACCTCCTTCCGTTATTGACGATTCAGTTATAAGCGAGTCCACTGTAACGAGATTATACTGTTCATTAATATACCAGGATTTATGGTATATTAATGAACATGGGAGCTATGCTCACACAAGTATGTTCTGAGGGCAGAACGAAAAATGGTTGGTTTAGAGAGACAACCAATCAGATTGTAGAGGAGGTGGGTCCAAGCAACTTGAGGAGGAGGGACCAAGATATTAGATTGGTTGGTCCCACCTCCTCTATAGTTGCTTGGACCCATCTCCTCTTCAATTTAATTGATTATCTCTCTGAACACATCATTTTTCGTTCTACCCTCAGAACATTTTTGTGTAAGTAGAAGTCCCTGCTGATGTTTGCACATATATTTGAATTGTATGGCTACCATCCCAAGGAGGTGTGGGAACTCAGTTGACCTCGGATCCCCACAGGAGATTCCTCAGAGGCTTTTCTTCCTTTACCCGACCAGATTAAGGGATTTTTATTTCCCTCCCTATATTTAAAACACTCACCCAAGGCACATTTTGGGTATATCTCCATACATGTCAGTAAGTGTAAAGCTAACATTGTTAGTTAAATTAAGGGAGCATTTTTGGATCATCTATGGGGTCATTCGTAAGTCAGTAGTTTCCTTGATTGCTCTTTCACCCTTCCTAAATCCAGGACTAAAGCCTGTGAATTTTACAGATTAACACCTTTCATTCATATCAGGTACTCAGTTCTCCTCAATTGATCCATTAACAGTTATTTTCTTCAGCTAATCGTACCACCTTCAGATTGTCATCTTCTTGCTTTAAAAATATAACGTTTTGTTTTTTTTTCACTTCAAAGTTGTACCATACTTCTAAATTTGCAGTGTGGTTAAAAAAGGTTTCTGTAGAGAACAAGCTGAGTGATCACTGAGAACTGACAATCTGCCAAATGTTCACTTAGACGAATAAAGATTATGTCCACTGTATAGTAATTTAAATGGACGGAAATTAATGTGCTTTTAAGGTGTCTCCTCTTCTGGAAGATGCCACCTAACAATCTGAAGATTGCTAGTATGAATCAAGTTAGCAAAAACTACTTCAGTTGGCATCAAGTATCTAATATACTCAATAGCACAGTAATGCAGTTGCACTGATTTTTTTTTTTTTGCTGAAGTCTGTGACTTTGCTGCACAATGAATGACAACTCGATATAATTTCCTGGTCTCTGATTTCTTGCTCTTAAACCCTTGCTTTGTCTTGTTTCCTGTCTTCCACTTAACCCCCTTTAACTGTCCGCTCCAGTTATTCCATATCTGGGTTTCTCCACAGCTGGGTACAGCCTTTCACACTCTCTGTGAGTGTTAGCTGGACTCTAGAACCAAGTCTTGGTGACCATTTACTGTATAATTTGTTATTTCTATAATTTTTACCGTTTTAATTTACAGGGAGTCTTCGGGTTACGACACATTTCTATTCTGTTCTGGGCCAGTGATGTAACCCGAATTTTGGTGTAATCCGAAACACACCCTTTTTCTGGTAAGCCTACTGGGGGACCCCAACTCCCTCACTCATAAGCCACATTACTGCATATTCTTCCACCTCACACAACCAAACTAGTTCGCTCATATAGTCCGTAAGTACTACGCTAACAGCGTAGGCTGAAACACTCACCTCTCAATTTTTAAATGTTTTTATGGGAGTGAGCGTCGTAAACTGGAAAAGCCGTATGTCGAGACGACGTAACCCGAGGACCCCCACCTGTAAATAAAAACATGGAATTGCTCTGAAATGTTCCGCTTCAGTGCAACCCTCAGATCTGGTCCATTCCTTAGTAACATTAAATACATTTCAGAAATCAAAATTGTTGCTTAACATTTCACAGCATCAAGGATTCAATGAACAATTCAGCTTAGAAAAGGAAAGTTTTAGAGGTGGAATTGTCCACCATCCAAAAGACATATAATTAACAGTAGGCCAGAGATCAAAGGCATCTCACTGATGACATGTGAAGTTGAAAGGAGGCTGACATAAACTGAACAAATCACAAGAAAGTCGACAATTACTTATCAGTAGATTACTGGTGCTGAAATAACCATTGTGAGAAAGTATGAGCACCTCACTGGCTGATGCTACTCTTGCTAACCAGGAATCTTTAGTCCTTTGGTTTCAACAATAATATCTGGTGACGCACATTCATTATCCATCTCCACTGTAGAGTAGGGCATTTTCTGGGCTATAGAAATATTCCTTGCACTGTCAGAGTAGTTTATGGCTCTGTGAGATAGAATTATAGAAACCTGTGATCAGAAGGAGTTCAAATCCTGTGGTTGCTCGATCGATATCAGTATTTGGCCCTTGAACAAGACCCCCGACTCCAATTGCTCCTTGAACACTTTCTGGCCCTTTTCTCAGATCCTCTCATGGATGAAAGCATGTGATGTCAATCTATTTTCATCCATTTTTCCACCTAACTCACATATCCTCATGTGATTTGTGTTGCGTAACTCTCAACTGTCTGTAAGCACATTCTCGCATTTAGGTCCCCTCTCACACTCAACACTCCTTGGCATCCAGTTTTATTCACTTGCAAAATTTAGTTCATACACTGGTTCCAGTTACCTCTCTACGTAGTGTTAGTCATGCCGTCTCTTTGTTACATTTGCATTTTAAATGTAGGGAACACAGAGTCAGGTTTAGAACTACTGTAATTTCAAAATCCTGCTACTCAGCTATAAGGCACTGCATGGGCAAGTATCACCATATTTAAGAAAAAAATGTTGAATATTTATAAGCTACACTGTTCATTAATCTCAGACCTTCTTGTAATACCAAAAGTAAAAATAAAACTACTGATGGTGGTACAGTATTCTGCTACAGGGCCCTCACATTGTGGAATATCTTGCCAGCAGTTGTATAGGAGGCCCCTGTAGTCTCAGTCCTCAAATCAATGTACAACAAATAATGCATTGATGCTGCTCTGTATGTTGCACTTTGTCTTGATACTGTTTTTATAGCTCCATTGTCATTATATTGATGTCCTGGTATGTTCCTCCCTCTCCTGCACTTTCTCACAGGTGTCCTCTCATACTCAGCACTTCGTAGGATCCGCTTTCTTTAACTGGTAAAATATATGACATACAGTACACCCAGACTGCTGGTTTCAGTTCCATTTCTATGTAGTGTTAGTCATACCCCCCCCCCCCCCCCCCACACACACACACTAAACATCAAATTCAGACAATTACCGAGAAGATGTTGAGTAACTTGGCATGTTTAGTACTTAGCCAAAGCTTAACAAGAATCATGCAGTTCTTGCTTGCAGTAAATATCAGATTCTTCATTCCAGGTCTGACTATCGAAAATGCCCATTCATCAAAACTATGTAATGGACTGAGGTGCTGTTTTAACATGGCATAAAACACTGTTATCCAGAAACCACTGAAACGCTGCATTAGTGTCTCACTGGAGACCAGGAACGCAAAACCAATGTCAGCTTTTGGATTCTAGCAATAGTGGTTGGGTTCTGTACCTTTCAGATGTCCTTACATTCAGAATGTAAATCAATGATCAAACACAACAGAAATGGCCCATCGTAATGCGTACGCAGGTGCACTGACTGGTTTTTGTGGTGTACCGTTCAATGCCTCAGATGTCTGTTTAGTTTCATTGTTTTTGCCTGGCTAACAAATTTAGCTTCTCGCCAATAGTTTAATTCCTGTGACTCCTAATTAAGTGCTATGCAGTTGTGTTAGGGCTGCTTCTCTGTGTCATGGTGGAACTAAAGCTCTGGAAACCCAAGTCCATCCCGCCAGCTGATGTCAGTAGTGAAAAGGTTTAAGATCATCAGACTGCATAGTGTTGGGCCAACTTTGTAATGCATGTTGACAAAATTCATATGACAGTGTCTGTACTAGTTACTGTCCAGGAATTACTGGTGTAGCATTTAGGAAGATAACCAACATCATTACTTCCAGAGGCCTAGGTATTGCCATTGGGCTTAATGATAATGGAATACGACTGAGAGCATTTGCACTGAGAATGTCAATGCCAACGAAAGACTTGAAAGTAAGCTGACAAAATCACTGCCCATCAGTAGATTCTATTAGAGAAAATTGGTGGAATGGCCTTGAATTTACACCAGAAACCTGACTCCATTGTGCAAAATCCAGAGGCCTCCTGTGATTTCATTTCCTCAGCTTTGTAGATCATCTGTGCAGCTGCCAGATGTTCTCTGATGAAGGAGGCAAAATGGCTGAAGCTGTGAGAGAAGGGGAAGAGGGCAGTTATTGCTTCTCAGTATCTTAGCAGCTTTGATACAATGTGAAAGTAGATGACCAGCCTAACTTAAGCAGAGTGAAAGTAAACATAAGTAATGAATTTAAATTTATGGCATTGATTCAATTCCTATGTATATCTAGGTAATCATCATATGACCTTATAATGAAACTGGAGTGTCATGCTGTTAGCAGACAGTTGCAATCTACTTTTGGCCTTGTTTATTAACTGCAGTGACAGCAATCCTTTATGTCACATGCACAAACATACACTATATAGGTGTGTAGTGAAATGTTTTTTTCCCCCATGCTGTCGCTTATGCTCAAAAACAATATGAAAAGATGTCAAACCAAAGATGCCTCAACTAGGTCCAGAAACCGTCCTACCTGCTCCAACCAAATTGATACTAGATATTTGCCCTGTTCTATTGCTTTCAGTAAATACAAGTCAAATCTTTTTCTTGAATTGTTCTCAAAACTTACCCATCACAACTTGTTTGAGTTTTCCTTTGTCCCTGGGTTAGCATTTTGTCTAGAAGTTCCCTGATCTCTCACCTCTCAACCTAGAGTATACGTTTTGCATTTGAACCTTTGCTTGCTGTATAACACTGATTGTGAATTAGGGCTTTAGTCACCGCTTTACTTCATGATTATATGTAACACAGTCCTGGCCATCTTTTAGAGCCCTCTTGTTTCCTCTGGCCATAAACAGAAAAAAGACACCTAAGAATTGCAAAGTGGCTTAGATGGATCATTCATCCTAGAAGTTAAGTGTGACTGATGATTGTTTTGAAAATATAATGAATTAACAAACCAATGTTTTTTTTTTTTCATATTGCGTTTGGTATGTTTATTTTTATTGTTACATTTTTTGTACAGCACTTTGTGACTTGTCTGCGAAAAGTGCTTTTAAATAAATTTTACTTACTTACTTAATATGTATGTAATAAACATTCATTAACCTAATAAATATACTTAATTATGATTATTCTTCCTTAAAATAGATACTAAAGTATTGCATGAAACAGACAGCTTCAGTTTACTTTTGGATTGTTTATTAATTGCAGTGTTAACAGCAATTATTTAAGTTTTTTTGTCACATACAAACAAACACTATATATTTGTGTAGTGAAATGTTTTTCCATCTGTTCGCTGGATAAAAATAAATCATTCTTATAATGTTATAAGTATTGTATAATGTGCATGGTCCATTGCTTGAGAAATTTATTAGCCATATTACTGTTTATACTTTTGGCAAATAACTGAAATGAATACAGGAATTGTAATCATACTTACAGTACCTCATTATTTTAATTTCTTTTTTTTTAATTCAACAATAATTATGCATACTACACAGTACAAACAATATTCCCTTGAAATACACTGTTTTATTATGTTTTGTATAATTAGCATTTTAGGAAAAAGAAAGACATGCACATAATTTTGACAATAATTTTGACAGGAGAATATATTTCTGAATGTAAAATATAATTAACATAAATTAAATCAAAACATACTTAAAAAAACCAAATTTTTTTTTTTTAGATTTTTTTATTTGTCAATATTACATTCCATCCTTCTGTCCTTCTGTTCTTTCTATCATTTCCTCATCCAGGTTAAGGTCAGATCAAGCCTAGTACCTATCCCAGGAAGTATCTCATAAATATGCAAATGCATATGTTCCAAAAATTTGAAGTTGATGACATTTGCAACATGTTCATGTATAATTTATTACACAATATGTAATATATTAAGATGTCAAATACAATATTATTACATCATCCTTCCTACACAGGGTCTTTTTCTGAGATTTCTACCTATTCTGACATAATAACATATAAGCGGTAAAAACTGAGGATAATAACAAGGAAATTTTTAATAGTAAAGAACACCAACTTTCTGTGGAACACTTTGTGATTGATCATGAGCAGCAGTCTAACCACAAGGAAAGGACCATCGTGGGCTAACACACTTTCAGTTATGCCCCAGATGTCATTGAAGTGTCTTCTAAAGCGGGACATGCTTTGATCTTCAGTAGCGTCTGCTGAACCAGGGATCACCACTAAACATAGACATTACAAGCACACACACACACACACACACACACACACAGACAAACATAAATACACACCATTAATATTTTCAGTGAAAGTGATGCCTATTGTTTCTTGACAACACTGCCTTAACAAAAACGGAATTAAGTTGTTTGTTCAGTTCTCCAAATTTAACATATACACATATTTTATTGAAGAAAAATATGTAGGGTAGAAGAGTGTTGTCATATGAGCATTTGATTCTGTGGATTCTAATGCTTTTGTTATAATTTATTAGAGAAGGCATTGAGATTTGTGGGCAATTTTATCCCATAAGAATTTGATATAGTTTTATAATTAAGTATGCCTCATTCAAAGAATCTGAAGTCATATCTGTGTTTTAAATGTTATTAAGATAAATGTAAAATATTTAATTAAAGACAATTTCAATATGCTTGAGACTTACCTGCCACATGGAAAGGAAATTGTAACATACTCCAAGTCCACACACCAAGTATTACGTACACAAACTCGGGCCTACTTTCCCTGTCAAAAACAAATTTAAGAGAGTGCTGATTGGCCAGAGGTAAGGCTGCTATAGAAAACTATAAGAGCACAACAGAGTTCATTGTCTTTTGGCGATTCCTATTTTCTTTGAAATTTAAAAATATTTATCAGTAAACTTGGTTTACCATACAATAAAGGCTACTTATACAATAGGGGCTCACATAAGATACATATTTGTCCATTTAGCAATTTATACAAGCATATCCATCTCCTTATTAATTAAACTGAGATCCATCCTAAGAGATACAAGAGGTCCCTTCATGGGAAACTGCAACTTCTCTGTCATAAATATAGTAATATAAAAGCAAATTAGTAACATTGTTTTAATACTCATATCAGTCTAACGTAGAATTACTTAAAAAGCTCAGTATGAGAATTGAGAACATGTGAATAACAGGCTGATCATCATACTTTGATTTAGGAGGTTCTTTTATATCTTTCATAAACTTGCAAATAATTTTGTCTTGAGATTGACAGTTACTTAGGATGTTACTCACTTCACATCTGGCAGTGTCTCACTTGTAAACTCCAGTATGTCTGCAGCTATACCAACGAAAATGAGCAGGAGCTGTGAAAGCCCGTCTCTGGTGACACTGCCTCCTTTAGGCAGCAGCCACTTTCCCACAATCAGGAGGATGAGCAGGATTTGGTGAAGAGCAAGAATCCAGTCATTGACACACACTTTAGACAGAAGTCCATCCAGTTCCTGCAACCAGCATGAGAAAGAGAACAAAGGTTTCAATATTAATTGATCTTTACGGCTTTATTTTCATCTAAATATACCTATGTTGAATTCTTAGTGAAATTAAAATTAACTGACAATTACTAAAAGAAAATGTAGTAACAACGCAGTATTTCCCAAACTTCCTCTCAATTTCTACACTAATCACACTAGACATCCTCAAGATTCTATTTTTGTTACCGGGTTTCACATGAGTATTGAAGCAAATAGGTTTCGATTTTGGTCTAGCTGTCATCTACACAAAAACTTCCTCTTACCAGACCCGTTGAGAGGTATCATATGCGTTGTTTGTATTGTATGCATTGTCTCCAGTCTCTTCAGCCTGTTTCAGCTTCCTGACCATGACTTTGGTCTGCCCTAGTATTTTAGGATTTCCTGGATTTGACCCTTTCTTGACAGAGATTATGGATTTCAAACTGTGTTTTGGTTTTCTGATTAAGTGCCTGTTGACTTTAATGCCTTTATAATTCAGTTCAGTATCTGTGTATGTCCTGCAGTAGGCTGGCATCCTGTCCACTATGCATGCAAGCCATGTGACCTAAGATACCTGAGAGAGGTTTCAGGCACCTGCAACCCTGACCAAGATAAGCAGTTAGAAGATGGATGGATGGATGGATAACAACTTACAAATAAAGCAAAACTGGACACCAAATACAACTCCTCTTTATATGTGTCATGATTGTTCGAATAAAATCGATTACTCAGCAAAATGGCAGAAGAAAGACGGTGCATAGAGGATGTGGATCCAAATACAGAATGGAAGCATCATGTGTGTGTATAAGCACTTCACATTAATAGAAAATGAAAATGCAGTCGTCTATCAGAATTGCAAAGCATAACTTTCGTATCAGTACATCAGGACTGCAATGCAAATACATGTTAAAAGGCGACACTTTGGTTTGAAGGACTCGTCCAATAATGCAAAGTTAGCCCTAGCCTACTGTCTATACTTGAGAAACTCTCACATCCCTGCTCTTCAGAAACTAAAGAAATTATGGATTTGATCAACTGGTCTCTCAACGCAATTGACACCATCTTCTCGATGAGAAGCCCAGGTTCGGGTGAACCTGACTGTCCTGCAGGAACGTATGCAGCTGGCTACACGATGGACGGACGGGAGAAGTGGAGGGTCGTGTGTCTGGCAGTTCTGTCCGTGGAGGACATCGAAGATATTTACCTATTCGGAACCATGATTACAGGTCTTATGCTGATTGGATTAGGCATTGCCCTGGTTTATCGGAAATTGAAGGTAACGGTGACAGCCGCTCAAAGCCCAACTAGGCTGGCCGGGATGATTGACGGACTTGGCAGAGCTGTTGGCGCTCAGACTATGGCTATAGATCGCAAACTGGATAACATCACTGTGTCTAATCACCGCAGATTTGATAACATCACGGAGAAGCTCACGGCTCTGCAAAGGATTTTGGATGGCGGAGACCAGCATGGACATTAGAGGAGCTGCGAAATTACAGCTTCTTGCCCGAAAACCCAAACATCCCCATTCTATCTGCTTTTAGCTCCCCCCTAATCAGCACGGGCCTTGGCCAAGGCCGCTGCTGAATTCAACAACTCCCCCTGAAGAACAAGGCAGTGAGACTCTCTTGCATTCCTCTCCCCCAACCACAAGGACACCCTACCCCCATCCCACGCCTTCGCCGCTTCACACCCCCAGCGTGAACAGGCGGGTCTGTGAACAGCGCCTCTGGCTGCAGGACCGGATGGCTGTTTGTCTATGCTGGACTACCTCCATCTCCCCATTCCCCTTCCCTATTGCAAGTCTCGACTTTAATGTTGTATGGTGTGGTGCTTATATGTGCTTATGTTGCTGAGGTGTTTTTTTTCTGTTCCTACATTGTACTCCCTACTGGAGTACAGTCTGGGGGCTGTTTTTTTAAATTTTATTCTCCTCCTCTCTCCTCATGTAATTCTGTTTTCTCTGTTCTTCCTATATCCCCCTGTCTTCCTGACCTGTCTACCCCCTATAATGTGATGTTTGTATATGTATGGTCAGGTTGATGGCCAGTTTTTCGCTGGTACAGTACTTGTGACTAGTGACATGGTGTATCGCAACAGCAATAAAGGGTTTCATCATCATCATATGTGCTATTTAACCTCTGGGAGCAACTTAGCCTGTCTTTGACATCAATTTGACTTAATTATTTTGCTTAATTTACTCTCTATGATTCCTATATGTCAAAATATTTGCTGCTAACACGAAAGCCAGCCACGTTGCTTAGCTTATTTTACATAATACAGTACACATAACCAATTACTGTTTATTAGGCCTATTTTTTGTGAACATACTTTGTATTAGAGCTGAACGATACTGAGAATTGTTCATATTGCGATATTTCAAGTTATTGCGATAATTTAGCAGTAGAAAATTAACTATATAGCCAAACGAAACTTATTAGGCCTATCTAACAACAGTCTGGCAAATAAGTTAGCGGTACCTTGCGTTGTGCCAGCAGACACAAAGCAGAGCTGACAAAACACTCTGTTCAATATCGCATCTCTATCGAACACAAAATATTTCCACACAGAAAAGACATTTGTCTTCCGCATGACCAGTTCTCGTTTGCTTTTCCCCTCTTCATGTATTTTTAATTTCTCACAAATGTGCCTCAAGATCTATGAGTGAGTCCAACAGCAGCAAGGACGTGAATGATTATGGCTGTCTCAGAGAGTGCATGCAGAGGTCATGCAAAAACAGTGGTGGGAAACTTTAGTTCTTTTTTAACATATACTACATAATGTTGCATAGGAACCATTAAAATTGCGAAGCTTGCAAAATATTGTTTCTTAAGATTGAGTAAAAATGTTTTAGTGCAATTTATTGATGGTTTGAACGCAGCAGACTATTTCAATGCGCAAGTGCATGTGCATGAAACGCCACGTCGATATTAACACGCACATCCTGTAAACTGCAGACATCCACTGCACACTGCCGCTTTGTGTTTGTGGAGTTTCCACGTGTGTATACAGTGCTTTGGCAGTGGATCCTCCAGTTTCCTTCCACTGTCTAAAAACATGCAACTTAAGTAAACTGGAGTGCCAAATTTTTGCATATGTGCGACTGAGTGTACAACTGGGGTGGGCAATCTTATCCGCAAAGAGCCAGTGTGTATGCAGGTTTTTGGGGTAACCTTTAGGTCAGCTGATCGAATCCAGCTATGAGGAATCTTCAGCCAAGCAGTCCTGTAACTAGTAATCTAATTAAGGAGTTGCAGCGAAAACCTGCAAACACACTGGCCCTTTCTGGATAAGATTGTCCACCCCTGGTCTACACCAATTACAATGCCTATATTATGCATCCATCCATTTTCTGAAACCGCTTGTCTTATTCAAAGTTGTGGGGGGGGGGGGGGGGTCAGGAATCCATCTTGGAGGCTACAGGCACAAGACAGGGAACAACCCAGGATGGGGCACCAACCCATCACAGGACTCACTCACGCATGCAATTTAGCAACTCCATAACCTCAGCATGCTTTTGGACTGTGGGACGGAAACAGAGCACCCAGAGGAAACCACATGACAGCAAACATTTGGAACAGAAAGCTGAACCTAGGTCCCAGGTGATAGTACCAACCACTGCACCACTGTCCAATCTCTATGTTTTATTGTATCATTGTATTAATTTTACAAATGATTACTAGATGGATTGTCAGATTAATCGGTAGATCACTCGATTATTGTCACAATCGATAGTGACAGCCCTACTTCTCTTCATTACTTACCCTGATTTTCTCATTGTTTCTGGTCTTATTTAAAATGCTCCTTACATTTTCTGTTAAATTCAGGTTGCCACACTAGGGGAATTAAAACGGAAAAAAAACGTTAGCTTGTGGTCAAATATATCATCAAATATAGAAATTTAAACGGATAACTGAAAGTTACTTAAATTAACAAAACAATAACATTTATTTAGATATGTTGCCGATATGTACAAAAAAAAAAAACTTACCGTTTCCCTGTGCATGATAAGCAGTCGGAATTAATGGGTGGATTTATTTTTTTACTGCCTAGGCTTATATTTTACGCACAGTCCCAAAACAGGGGCCCTTTTTTTAATTTTACTTTATTTTATTTTATGAGAAACACCAACCTGTGGATAATTTAATTCATTTTCTTGATGGTACAGTTCCAAAATCCATATGGAGGGTATGATGCTGATGAGGAACAGCAAGATGGCTGGCGAGAACCTATTTTAAATATACAATTTAAAAATGTATAGTATGTTTAGTATAACTATAAATTAATTGCACAACGCAAGGTACCGCTAACTTATAAACTATAATTAATCTCACATGAAAACGTATGTCCTGTTTAAAGCAATTTTCCCCTCAAATCTTACTAAAAACCAAGCAATCAGTTGTCAGTTATGATTTCGAAAATAAATGACTAATAAGAAATTCAAATGACGAGAAACCAAACCTCAGGCTATAATTTCAACTTACCACTTGCAGTCCTCGCCTTTTCGTAATTTAAAAGTTAAGAACATTTCCAAAATGAGAGGTAGGAACAGAAGAGTCAGCAACCAATAACGACTATCTTTTGTAACCCGGATAACTAACGAGACCCCCAAAAAGGCTACAATGATGAACAAACATCGGGTAATAATCGCGCATATTAACTTTAATAAAGCCATTGTCCTCCCCTTAAACTTTGAAACTTATTCGTGAAGGGAGCCAACACTGTTATCTCTGTTAAAGTACTGTACAACTCCGGATGCAGAGGATCTCAGTGTAGGAGGGTTACCACCCCGCTACTTTCGAAATGACTTTACTCTGCCAGTCGGTGACGCCGTGGCTGCTTCCTTCTGCTGTTTGCGCCACTGGGCGTTTCTCTTTCGGCACCTGCGCCCCGGCATCGTTCGGCTTCGTTCGTCTTCCTTTGAGCGGTGGACTGTGATCGAGCGGTATGACACGTGCTTAAACTGACTGCACGCGCGAAGGAAGATAACGCGCTTAGCAAAAGGCTGATTTATAGTCATGGGAATTAAATGTAAATACAATTAAGTTCTTACTTTCCCATAATGCATAAATAAGTCATACCTTCTGAAAGGCAAGGTCCTAGGTTATTTACAGGCTAAATTGTGTCAACTTCTACTATTCCAATTTGAGGTAGGCTACTGTAAATGCACGTTGAATTGCATGGCTTTATGCATATTTGGTTTATATGTACTGTACCAAGTCTGAGAGAACACATCTCAAGATTTTCGCATAATGCATAAATAAGTCTTACACATTCCAACAGGCAACGTTCTTGCCTATTCTGACAAACAGTTTGGTCAACTTTTACCGGGTAACTAACTGTTTACAGTTTAAACCCAAGTGCGGAGCAAAACAAAAGGTTTTAATGGACAATCGAGTTGAATGGTGAGTCGGACTTTCCAGGAGGGATAATAATTGTGGCAGGGATATTTTGGAAAAAAAATGTGTATTTTGTTCTAATTATTGTGCTTCAATATATAATGTAATATGTAACTTTATAAAGTAACTTTTTTCACAGCATTTTTCCAAGGGGCAATTGTATGTTAAGAGTTTTAGAAATGACTTGCCACATGTCACTCACATATATACGGGGGAAAATGCCACAAAAAATCTTATGGTTTAATTTAAAACTTGCCTGGAAAATGGTGACAGAAGCCCCAACGAGTGCTGGTACATGAACAGGACTTCATCTTGTATGTGGCCGCCAAGATGATCAGGCACTATGGGTAAATTCCTAGAAGAAACTTGCCACAATTAATGCATGAATATAAGTTTGATTTTACTTGACAAAGGTAAAGTAAAAGCTGACCAGATTTTGTCTGTATGTAGTCTGGTACCTTTCCTTTTAGAAAGTAGAAAACATTTTCTGAATTATGGGAAACATTCTGAGAAATGGCCTGTCAAACTTAACTCATATAACAAAAAATAACTTGGATTTCAAAGTGAATTTTCTTGAAAATGATAAAGTAAAAGTTGACCAAAGTTTGTCTGGAAATAGCCTTGGACCTTGCATTTCAGAAGGTATAAGGCTTCTTTATGCGTGGGAAAGTAGGAATTTCATTGTATTTAAGTACGTGTGACTAAAATGACCATTTTCGGATGCAAGATCTGATACCGTAATGCTATGCCTACGCGTGCAGCACACATTTAAGCGCGGATAGCGTGACCGCCGCTCGAGCGTCTTTGCTGTTGTATAACATTTACTGTAGAAGCATTTCGAAGTGAAGAGTGGCAGCTGCTGTTTTTCTTCTGCACGCTTCTACCTCCGTGTTTGCTGCTCTTATTTTTTGGTTTAGTTTCGTTATTGTATAATGATATTGGTATTTGTTATTGTGCCACTTTTGTTTGTGCCACGGATTTGCCAACTGTGTATTTGAACCTGATTTATGTGTTTAACTTATGTTTTGCGATTAGTTAAGCCTTAGTGGCTGTGCTCAAATTTATCTTCACTGGTAGCTGGTCTGAGTTCTGGTAAATAGCTTTTTGATATGTGTGTGTGTGTGTGTGTGTGTGTGTGATCCAGGTATACATTACATTGGGAGGACCATTATTTTGACATTATGGGGAAATTCAATTTTATAAAAATCTGTGACTTCAATCAAAAAACTAAAAACACCAACAGTGTCAGGGATCCGGGCGGATTTGGTGAATGGGCGAGGCATGGTGCAGGCATAAATGGTGGCGGTGGGACGACCCACTTGCAGCTTGCAGGGAAAACAAGGCTTTATTAACAAACTGAAAACACGAGGAACACTACAAAAATAAAAGGACCACGAGGGGACAAAAGCAAAAGGGATAAACAAAGACTAACTACGAACAGAACAGGGCAGGGCAGGGCAGGGCAACAAAATAACAGAACATTCAATACCAGCAACAACATCAAACAATCACAACAAACCACTGGGGAACTGAACAGAGGCAGGGACCTAAATACTGAGGGGTAACAAGATTAACAAAAGGCAGGTGAGATCAATCCACAAGGGTTGGGAAAACAGGTCACAGGTGAAACTAATACTTAACTCAAAGGAACTAAACAGGGAAACTATCCAAGAAACAGGGAAAACAAAACTGGGGGGTATTCCATGAAAGTAGCTAAAAAAAGGCAGACTTTCCCGAAAAAGTCAGACTCAACCTACCTCCATCTCTAAACTTAGCCTCACGTTGTTACACAAACGCAGTTCAGTTTTAATTAATCAAGGTTCATTCAAGACAGACTTGCACACCCGTGATATTTAAGAAGCCCAAATACAGTGGTACCTCAGTTCTCGAACTCATTAGAACTCAAATTTCTTAAAAGTGGAACCAACCAGATCGAAAAAAAAATTACCTAGACCTCGATCTGAATCTCAGAAGTCAAAGACCTAAGATAACTTGTACGCGGGGAAATGAGTCACGCCACACGTCTCTCAGCGGAAACAAAGGGTAACGCTTCAGTCTCAGCCTCGCATTCGCTGTGACAGCACCGTGCATGTTTACACTAACTGAATACATATATTTAGACAGTAAAAATACATTTAGACAATGATAGACAGTAACCGTAATTATTATTATATAATAAAATACATTTAAAAATAAAGATTCTTATTCATTATTTTAATATTAATAATAAACCATTAATACGTTTAATTATAATAATATTGTTGTGCTGAGCAGGGACGGAACGGAGATAAAGGCGCAGACGTCAGGGTATCGGAACGGGGTAAGGCAGGCAAAACGCAGATGGACAACACAATGACCGGATTGGGGAAACTGAAACGCGGACGAAATACAGAGGGCTAATGAAAACAACCGGAAACAGCTGATAACATGGGGATTCCACACGGGGTTAACGAGGGGGCGTGGCACACGGAAGGAGCGGACGATCGGGGCAGGACACATTGTTTGGATACATTTATTTTCTTACTTTACAAATTACTGTTTTGATAAATGTGCTTAGATGTGTTTAGTACAGTATATGCTCTTCTTGTTTTATCCGGTTCATTTTGTGTTTAAATGCTAAAAAAAACATATTTAGGTGTAATTTTTTTGTGGCCGGGAACCAGTTAATTGGTTTTCCATTATTTCTTATGGGGAAAATTCGATCAGAACTCGAACTTTTTAGGATTCGATCCGGAGTTCTGAACGGATTAAATTCGAGTTCTGGGGTACCACTGTACATGGATGAACGATAGATCGACCAATGAGTCGGAAAGCCTGTAAAACGAGAGCGGTGTTTCTTTCCGCCGAAGAATAAACGCTGCTGATGGAGCTGTATGAAAAATACAAAGATGTAATCGTAAGAAAAGGCAATAGCCTATATACTGTGGTCATAAACAAATCGAGGGAGTTGGCTTGGCAATGAATTGCAGACAGACTAAATGCATAAGTTACGTAAATGTTACAGATGCTTAGTACGGTGGCATGGTGGTACAGTGTTTTATGCTCTCAACTTATAATATGAAAGTTGCTGTTTCGATCCCCATAGCCAACGGGAACCTTCTTGGTTGATTTCACCTGTCCTTATTCCTGTATAATATTATTTGATCTCCGTAAAATACTTCAAATCACATCCGTGTGAAATGTTCTGCACAAATAACCGTATGTTTTCTTTGCTATTTTAGTAGTAAACTTTCAAAGTACACAATGACTAAAAATATAAAGATATCTTCCTGTTCATATTATTTTAGCGGATTTTTTTTTCCAATTACAGTCATTGCATTTCATGTGTCACCTTTGTAATATGTGTTCGCTTTCATTTTACAGTAAAATACCGTTATAACGGACTTCAAGGGACCTGGCAACAGTCTGTTACATCCAGAGTTGTTGTATGCCCAGAACACAACTACAGGACACCATATACTCATGCTACACCTCAGCAGACACACTTGTGGTATAGATTATTATATTGTACATGTAGTAATCCAACTTCACCTGACCAGATACAGTACGTGACTATTAATAATCCCGACTACAGTACGTACTTATCTGTGCTGGATATCACCGGCACGCCACACGCCTTGTAGGCGGAATCGCATGTCCGTTATAGCCGAACAGAACTACAACTAAAAGCGGCCCTTGGGACCAAATTGCATGCTTGTCCATCATAAGCGAAATTCCATTATATGCGAGTCCGCTATATCTGATACTTTTTCTGCATGTTCGTAAAGGCCCACAACAGGTGTTCCAGCGGACCTCGTCCGTTATAGACGATATTCCGTTATAAGCGATCGAGTCCACTATAACGGGATTTCACTGTAATTATTTTGGAATTAATTGGAATGCTAAGACGTGATTTTATAGGTTTTATTATATTGATTATGTAGCAATTCTCCATATTATGGAAGTATCACGCAGAGCTTTACTTCAGAAAAGATGGTTTTTATTCTCAGTTTTCTCGTCTTGCTTTTACTCACAGCACTGACTACAGGGTTACATTTTTTTATATACGTATATACAAGACTCATTCTCCCGCTAACTGAAACATAATCATGTCATTTTGGTACACCTTACAGATTAACAAAAATTCAATCAGATAATGTAAAATTAAATGTCAGAAGGTGAGGACACATAATTCAACAGATCACATGGCATTATTAATGATTAATAGTAAGATTGCGGAATTTCGTCCGACGGAACGATCTTTTGGGAATCTGTTCCCACACGTCGGAAGTTCTTTGAGACAACGCTAAACTAAGCGTTCGTAGGTATAAATTACCATGGTAATTCAGTGGGGATTCATTTTAGCCACGTTGATGGAACGGAACTCTCACTTAAGTAAGACTGACTTGTTGAAATAAGTCAGACTTTCCCTTAATCCTGCTTCACGGAATACCCCCCTGGGGGAATAAGAAAGACAGGTAAAATGCACAAAGCAAGAAACCAAAACAGAAAACCACAAAATCACAGGAAATAGGAGAAATTGATGAAACAAAAACAGAGGAGGTGAGATTCAAACACACAACAGAGGGATTTATACTGTAGCTAGCCACACACTCAGCTCTTTTGTTTGGTTAGGGCTTTTCATTTCCATTATTTTCCATCAGCTGATCTTGCTGTTTACCCTTATCAGGCTAGCCTACCCTATATGTGCACATAGGCCTATAGCCTACCCCTCTCTCCTGAACTCCAATCAAAATCAGTCTCATAAGAAAATGCTTATGAAACTGCTAGCTAAACCGACTGGAGCTTCTTTATTGTGCTCTCTGCTGCATTTTGCTGACAGTTGTCAGTTCTGCACCTGCTGATGCACTTTCCTTATCTCCTCCCCCTTCTGTAGTGAACCATTTGGAGGTTCGCACACAAGGGAGTGCTCTGCCCGCTGCCTGCATCTGTTCACCGTCTGCCTCACCTGCACACTTGCCCTACTGCCTTTCTGTCTGCCCCATGATATACCTATCTGGCTGTGCTCTCCTGCCATCTGCCTGAATTTCCCATGGCCTAAATTATTTAATGTTGTCATGCAGATCAAAGGAGGGTAGGTTTCCCCCTTCAGTCTGTCATTCCGCTGTCCTGGTAGGCTTACTCGTTGGGACACTCTGTAAAATGCTCTCTGACAGTAATCCTTGTTAAAAGTGCGATAGAAGTAAAAATGAATTCAACTAAATTCCAGAGGTTATCTGAACATCACTGTCAGCCATCTGCAAGGAAGTGATGTATGGGTTCACGATTAGATTTTTTTCAGCAAATGAATACCCATTAATTAATAGTCCATGAACAGTGAATTAAGCCTGTGCAGTCACCAGAGCTCAATATAAGTATCTGAGGGGTAGGACGGAGAAAATTATCCATAGCAGAGATATATTACCATTCAATGCAGCACCCCTGGGGGAGCCTTGGGACTGGACCAAAATTTCTTTGCAATTTTTTAAGATAATAATGCTGTTGTAAAAAGTTAAACACAGAAATATGCATGATGCGTGTAACAGACTGCATTTCTATACATTCTATTGAATATATTACTTGAAAATTGAGTCTTTTTAATTTGTACAACAGATATACTTGATACACAACACAGCAAGCACGGCTGCTGGTGATGTTGTATATGCCATTTTGATCTACCGTGCATTTCCATCAACATGTCTGTGCATGTTCTGACAACCCATGTGCTCTGCCTTCCTTCCCAGATGCCTGGATGGTGCTTGGGGTGGACACCATCTGAGCTGGAGTGCTGGTTCAGTGCCATAGAAGGGTGACATCATGGATTCGACTTACATATTTTAAATTGCGCATGCCGGCATCAATCTTCCACCCTACCCAAGCCAACATGGAGAACTGACTCAGTGATGAACTTTGGCTGTGACTCTTTCTTTTTCAATAGTGTTAACAGGTCTAGAGGAGGGGGGCGGCGTAGTCAGATAATAATGTTTTTATTCCTGGTAATTATGAAAATAGCTTTTGAGAAATGTATATTCTAACTTATAGATGTACCAACCCAGTGGTAGTTATATTGAACAGAAAAATGTATATTGTATGAAAAATGTATCATGAAATATTGAATATGAAATACTTTCAGGCTCTGGCTTAAAAAAAATCCATCGGTTTTTGAATTAATGCCATATGCGTTATCGAGTATGACATTATGTAAATAATTAAATGCAGAAATGTATGAATATGTGAATGTGGTTCACAGAGCGATGGGGAGACCCTGCAAACTCCATACATACAGACTACGGGGCAGTAATGTAACCGACAGCCCAGAAGGCGTGAGGGCACCATGTCACCCTACATAAATATTCTTCACTTGTGAGATTGGATTAAAACACGATTCCCTTAGACCAAGCCAAACTTCATATATATTTTTCTCTTCCTGACGTCTGGCACAAATCCAAATTGTGAATCATTTGCTGTTCTTTACAATATTTTTCCCTATTAAATGCAGAATGTTCTAGATGTTGTTGAATAATAGAAGAAACACGTTCTGCTTTGACAGGTGCTCCCTTGTCCACTAGAGGGCTGTATGGTGAGCAAGTTCATTGAAATAATCGATTTGTGAGAGGGTGTTCCCTTTCAACCGCTATTATCTATCACGGTTGATGCAATTTTATATTTTGCTATGTTGAATGCCATCTGTTATGTTTTACTTTCAAGTTGGCTTTGTTGTGGACATGCCACAGTTTCTGACTATGGTTTTCTCCCGTCTGAGTTTAAATAAAAAGCAAAAACCAGTTGTAAATGTAAATACTTAAACTATAACTCAGAATTAAGTGACTATTTAATAGTATATCCATTCTAATAGTATATTTAAACATGCAAATGCTATCACAATATTTTGAATGTAAAAAGAAAATAAAATATTTTAAGCCTGTATTAAACGACATACTTAAAACTATGCCAGTAACATTCAGTGTTGTCAACAATAGGGACTTAATTGTTCTTCAATGGACCAGTTTTAGTGGTAATTCTTCAAAAAATAATCAATGGTTTAATTTCACCCAGGATTCATTATTAACCTTAAAAGGTATTGTTTATATTAAACATTTAACTTGAGCATCAATTAAATCAATTAGATTAGTTTAAAATGACTGTCTTGCCATGTAAAAGGTCCTCTGCTTGTCTGTCTGTCTCACCATCTTGTCTCTGCAGTACAGGCAGCAGAAATGGTGCTGTTGTCTGGCAATGGCTGCTGTTGCCTGGCAATGGCTGCTGTTGCCTGGCAATGGCTGCTGTGTTCTGGCACCGGTGCTGCTATTGTTGTTTTTCGGTGAGAAATCATGTGCTGCTGAAATGCTTCAGAGAATAACAGTCTGTGCATGAAAGGAGGAAGCAGTGGGCACTGCAGCCTTGGCTTCCCCCAGCCGTGCCATCACTCAACAGTCTCTACCCATGATATAATGTTTTTTTTTGTTTTGTTTTTTGTTTTTTTTGCAATTACAAGATGAGGGCTCAGGATCTAAAAAAACAAGGATTCCTTTTCTGCAAGGGCTTGGTGCATTATATAAATTTCTGTTTTAATTGCATTTTGCTTATTTACTTGGTCTTAAAGCAGTAGCTGTTAATTCCAGTATCTTCTCTCTCTCTCTCTCTCTCTCTCTCTCTCTCTCTCTCTCTCTCTCTCTCTCTCTCTCTTTCCCTCTCTCACACACACACCCTCTCTCTCACTCTGCCTCTCCCTCTCTGTGACTAAAGAAGCGAGACTCCCCTTTAGCATCAGCAAAACTGTGAGAATCCCCAGAGGACCAGAGGTGGTGAAGTCCGCTCCACTCCCACTGTGCATCGTCGGACCTCCAGGAATATACGTTTCTTTGATTCCACTTTTTTCCCCGCCTGTTCCACACCCTTGTTTGCGTGTTTGGGAGCCAAGTCAAAGAGATCCATTCAAGTGACGCTGAGTGACAGAGAGCATCACCCTGCCAGGCATTCTCTCTGGATACTGTCTTTATGGACTTTCTTTCCTCATCCTAACCTAATGCAAGAATCTTAATGCTGGAAAAAAGAATAAAAGCGAGTTGCTCCCATAATGAGTGAGGATGCCAAGGATAAAAGCGCCGGCAAGCCGGCTCATCGCAAGAAGAAGGGAAAAAAGGTAAGAAGATCAATCCAAGCACTGGCTTTTGGGAATTGGTTGCTATGGTAGGATAAAGAAATGCTTCTGACGAATGCAGAAATTATTTGTTGATTTATTGATCGATGTCTTACTTTTTCACCAAAAACAGCACACTGTCCTTTGTTCTATAGGTCTGAGCCTGATGGGTGTGTTTTCTCCTCACATTTGATTTTCTCCATCTGAACTAAGCATATAGATTGAGCCCCTCCTCAGACTTCCTGTTAGATGGTGTCCAATGCCTGTGTCCCTCATATTTGGACACATTTGTCAGCGTGGAAGTAGGTTTATAGTGGTTATATGGAGTGTTAGATGGACATTGAACTAATTCTGTGATTTTTGAGTGTGTGTTTTGTGTGTCTGACCGACTGATTTGGAAATGGTGAGAGACACCATAAAACAGATCTGGAGATGCATTTGAGGTAAACCTGTGTGACTCTGGGACCATTTATTACACCTACTTAGATTTGGATGAGGATGATGTCTCAGTGGGAGGCTCTTTGTATTTGGCACAAGCCCATAGCTTGCTGGTTGCTGCTATTCTGCCTTGCTGTTATTGGTGTAGCGGCTGTAGCCTGACAGGCCACTCAGGTCGTTTTGTTCAGCATCAGTAAGCGAAGGAGAGTGTTGACAGTATCAGATTAAATGTGGTCAGTGAGGGAGGGGATGGATTACGTTACTGCAACCTGTTGCTAATTATGCTCATCCTTGATGCCATCAAATACATAGGGAGGTCTGTCTGTCTGCAGCAAATGGCATCCATCCATCCATCCATCCATCTATCCATCCATCCATTTTTCATATCAATGCTTAATGGAGGACTCCATTTCACTGCATTTGTTTGTTGTTGACTTCTATTGTAATAAAAATGACCATAATATTGAAAGAATATGCCAACTTTTAAATCAATATTTCAATATGCTGGTAGATTCTTCCGTATGATCACAATGCAATCTATGGAGATGAAAAATAATATGATTTTTTTCCCCCAGTTCAGTACCATTATCTAGATTTTTGGTGAAAGTCAGCTCAATAAATTTAGTGGGTGGAGCAGAACTATAGGAAAAAAGGTGGAGGGAAATCATTAGATTATACCCCATTAATGCCATTCGGTATTAGAATATACATATATATATATATATACACACACACACACATTTATAACTACTTGATGTGCCCCTTCTGATAATATTCAGGTTGATTTTTGGTTGAATATTTATTTAAATGCTGTATATGTATAGGCTGGAACAGTGACTCACTGGGTACTGTGGGCCCACACGTCTCGGACTGGGTGTTTGAATTCTGCTCTCTGCCTGTGGATTTTGCACATTTTCCCCACATTGCACCGGTATCATCTGGGGAATCTGGTTTTCTTCCATAGTGCAAAGAAAAAACATGTAGTCAGGTGAAATGGCCTATCTGAATTTCCCAAAGTGTATGTGTGTGTGTGTGTGTGTGTGTGTGTGTGTGCAAGTTGTGCAAGAGTATGAAAGTGTGAGCCCTGCATTGCACTAGAATCCCAGGTGTTCACTTGCCTTGGGCACCCTGCTGTCTGCTAGAGGCTCCAGACCCCTCAACAATCATGCTCAATATGAGCGGTTGATGGATGGATGGATGGATGGATGGATGGATAGGTAGATAAAGTTGCTGCATAAAGAATGTTGGTGTCAGTGGTTTTGAGTACAGGATTATCTCATTTGGAGGGCATTGATCAACGGACTGCACAACACAGAGCATGGTAAATTATGTGCATATAAATGCCACCCCTCAACAAAATTTACATTACACCCATGTGCATGCAGTAGCGATATAAAACATATACATTTTTATGCATTCATTTACAAGACTTTTTAATATAGATTGATTTTAAAGTACACAATTTTGTATGTACACACATCCATACATACCTATATACATACACACAAGCACACACAAATACATATTATTTACTAGAGTACAATAATTTGTATAATTCTGTCAGTTTTATGTTATGTAGAAAATTATGGAAAGTTCACCACTGAGAATCATCATCTAGCCTCTCATTGCTTTGCAGAAGTGACAGCAACAGACATTGCTTACCTGAAAAAAAATCATTCTGGAGCTGATAGGCTTGTCCTTTAAGCCTTCTCCCTCTACACCACTCAAGATCGCACCGGCCAGCAGCACAGAAGCATTTCTGGAGATCAGGTTCAGTGGATTCTGCCAGTAAATAGTCACTCATCGACTGGGCTCTGCAGCCACTGGCATCTCAGCCACTCCTGCTGAGGAGAGTGAATTTAGAGCAGAAGAGCCTATCAGCCCTTCAGTCGGCCCGAGTCAATGGAAGAAATCATATGTTGGAATTGCTGCAGTGCCACCAGCTCTGATCCCTGACTGCAGTGGTCACATTAGTGGAAAACCATTTGGCTGTCTGCCCTAATCTCCCTATAGCTACAACTGCTAATGGTTTGACTTTACTGGACTTTTCAGTCATCAGTAGCGTAGAGATTGTTAGGAATGTCAATCAGTTAATGCTACAGTGATTCCAAAAGCACCGTTGTGTCCATTTATAGAGAATTACTGAAAAGAATTACAATGTCTCCCACCCAACTATTTTCACATAATGCATGGGAACCTAACTTCATGTCATGTTGACTAAGCACTACCCTAACTGGATGCAACACCTCCGTGAAATATTACAATTACAAATATCTCTAAAGCCCCCTTCCATTTTTGTTCCCCTGCTGGAATCCCAAAGGAGGCTCTGATAGACTAAAGCACAACACTTTTGTTATGTAACCTCAGAGAGCTTCATAAAACACTGCCAACTGGGAGGGAACAAAAATGTGGACTGACTGGCATGGATCTGGGAGAACCAGCTTGAGAAACACTGCCACAGACATTATTTGATTTAATCTTGGTGTTCACTCTTAAATTTGTTTAGCTGTGTAAATGGGGCATTATTATCTTTGAATATGGAAACATGATAAGGGAACAATGTTTACAGCATAATGTATCCCCATGGCCCTGTGAAATTACTTCAGATTTCTTGACCGTTATACAAACTCGCAGTGCAATCATTGGAACTGACTCCCTCAAGATAGTTGCCCATGTCATCCATCTTTCCATCTTCGAACCATTTATCTTGGTCACGGCCTGGAGCCTATCCCAGGTAGTATAGAGCACAAGGTTCTGGCATTTCCTGGACAGAATAACAATTCATTGCGGGACGCATACATAAGCACATTCATACACTGTGGGCAGTTTAGAGACACCAGTTCACCTAATTGTACTGTATGTCTTTGGACTGCGGGAGTAAATACGCAAATTCAAGAATTCAACCTCCATTTGTGGAAGTGTAAGACTACAGCACTACACACTGAGCGACCATGTCTTTTGCTCATAACTCATGACTGCGTGTTTATTAGTGAGTTGAAAGCATCATTTGACTGAAAACAACATTGTGGATTAAAGGCGTCATTTGACTCTTTAAATTCCACAGGTAGAAAGTTCAGGTTTAGGAAGTACAAATCCATTCCAAGATTTTGTTTCACCTAACCAGTTGAGCATAAAGAATCATGTTCACAGAGTACTCAGCTGGTTGGTTGAAGTGAAATCTTGGTCTGGATTTGTACTTTCTGAACCCGAACATTCCATCAGCTGAATTTCTGTGGTAATTTCTGAGACTGTACATTAATGGTGTGAAGCAACTTTCCTGTTAAGCGTTCGTCTATCACTTTCAGTGAGCTTTGATTTTAGACCGTTGCTCCTCTTTCCCAGCGTAATTTGTCTGAGTTTGGAATATAATGTAGTTATTGTGATTGTGCCCCATGACATATTGTGACCAGTGCACCGGCAATTTGATCCCTGAGTCTGTTAGTTGCCTTGTACTGCTCTGAAACTTCAGAATACAAAATGCTAATTGTCAGACCGTTTTTCATAGCTGACACATGCTGCTAATTGGCATTCAACCTAACATGACTCACCTTTTGTAGCTGAATTTGTAATTATAATTTAGTTATTTCAAAGTTATTGTCCCTTTTCATGTTGCGCCCTTGTTATTTTGTTCACCTTCATGTAAACCTGCAACCCTGAAGAAACCTTGAGTATTTTGTGCCGTTGTGGTTCTAACTTCTCAGAGTTATTGTACTACATTTCTACTCTTAATATGGCATTGCATCCTACTTTGCCCTCAGAACCACCTCAAATCGTTAGGGCAAGAACCCAGAAGACTTCCACAGGGATGTTGGCCCAAGCCAATTCTAGTGCTACCGACAGTTTTGTTGAAATGGACAGTAGTACAGCTCTGCTTCACACAACTCATTCCATGTCTTCACCCCGATGATCATTTGGATTGAGATCTCATTACTGGACAAGTCAATATATACAATGTGAATTTATTGTCATGTTTGTGGACGGTCTTAGCCTCAGGCTCAAGGGATAATTCTACTGAAAAAATCCATTTGCAGATCAATGCACTGCTGCAACCCACCTGATTGGCAATAATGTTCGGATTTCCTGTGATATCAAGGAGTCCGATGTGTCCAGTGGAAGCACATCCCTGCATTATCATGCCACCACTTTCACCCTGCAAGGGACCAGGATTCATCATTCCAGACAATTGAGGCTGGATGCATTTGCTCAGGATACACATGAAGCACTGTTCAGTATTTGATACATGATTATCTACATATGGAGTGCAGATTGCAGTGATTTTTCAGGTCTTTGTACAGATTTTTAATGCTTCCCTGTACTATTCTTTCTCAACTCAGTCCTCGGGGGCCCCCAGAAAGTCCACAGCTTGGCTCCTCCCTGGGGGCTGAGAGGGAGCAAAACCGTGGATTGTTGGAGGACCGGCTTGAGGAGCACCACCCTGTATTTTCCATACACTATAATTATTTACAAAGTTAAAGAAAAGCCCCACTGACAATCCCAATATGCAATGTCACGGAAGAGGCCCGGTTGTAGGGTATTTATCCCTATATTCCCAGATTATTTTGACTGTGCTGCTGGTTGCATAGCGGACTGATGCTGAGCGACCAACGTTGATGTTATTAATGTCATGGGTATGTGAGACATACAGACTAATGCACAACACCGACACCACATTAAAAAGCCTGTGAAACCGGATCACTTGGTTCCAACCTTCCTTGGAAGACATACTGTAGACACCCCATGATCTTACAGGAAGCCTGATATCATCCATCACTGACTCACATCTTAACACTGACACAGTCTTGCCGACATTTACCTCGGAGTATAAGCATAAATTACGAGCTACTTTTGGCACCAGCAAGATTGTGACAATTTGTAACCAGCCCACACTCAGTTTTTACGATTTCATGGCTTGTTTTCTTTACTGGAACTCTGCGCAGCTACAATGAGATATGATAGACAAACACTGCTATACCACCTAGAATACACTGATAACGTCCTTCTAAGGACCAAGTTCCTAATTCAAATCTTTGTTAAAACCAGATACCAGCTTCAGGTCTGAGCATAGGAGGTCGAGGGTAATGGAAAGTAAAAAAAAAAAAACTGGTGAGAATGCAGCAGCATCCATTCTACCCTGCACTGCCATCTATTTTAGTGGCAAATGTACAGTAGCTGGACAAGGTGAAAAATGAACTGGACTACTAGATTAATTCTTAACAAGAGATGAGGGATTATTGTGCTTTAGCCTATACCAAAACTTTGCTGAACCTAAAAATTGATTAACAGCCAATTGCGTATGGACACTAAGAACCTTGCTGAGTCTTTTTCAGTAAATATCGAGTACCTCATGATTTATTGCTGGCCTTTCTACCTACCAAAGGAATTCTCGCCTTCACTTACTGCTTTGACTAAGGAATTGGGAATTTAATTGCACTATTTGCACATTGCCGATAAGACGCATTTAATTAACTCTTGAATAAAAAAGGAATGCGCAACTGATGTTGCATTTAGATGTCGATAGCCGTGCATACATCTTACTTATAACAATCATGCTAAAACCTATGGTTTGTTAATTAACACAAACTCCAGATTTTGCAGTAAGGTCTGCAACTCCTTTCTCCCCTTTTTAATATTTCAAGTAGTGATCCAATAAAAAATGCAAGGAAGAGAATCAACATGGATGTTGGGCCCAATAAAATGTGCGCATTGCTAAAAGCGACTAATCATTTTATAGCCACTGTGTCATATCTTTCCATATATTTGAAGAATTTTAATTTGCATATTTCGTGCGCCATGTCATCTGCTGTGAACCAAGAAAAGAAAGGACTTCCGGAGGATCCCAGAGTGCCTTAAGGAATCGTGTGCACACAGGAAGTACTGTGTTAATCAAAAGAACAGTGTTAATGCTGTATTGGAGGATTCATTCTCTTTCTCACAGCTATTCATCTTTAAATGAACAAGATGTTACAGCCATCAGAGTAACCATCTGGGAAAATGAGTCATTATACCTCTTTAAAATTAATAGATAATCATGCAGACAGAATTTTATATTGGTTTTCACAACGAACATAAAAATATGCACTGCACCAGAAATTCCAGTCTACAGTAATCCACGCTTTAGCAGAAGAAGATGCAACACACAGTAAAAGCTTTATCCCTGCAAGAGAGATAGAACCGAATGCAACCACAGTACAATGTCTTCCAAAGGTCTTATCAACCTAATTTTAATCATTGAGGTTAATAGATCTTATAATATAGTGTCCCTCCCAGTTCAGTAAAAGATTGATATTGATATAATCTAAGTATTGGGGCAGAGTGTGGCTCTATGGATGAGACTGGAGGGTGGAAGTGGTGCCACTGTAGGACCTTTGAACAAGGCCTCTAACCCCAGTCACTTCAGGGACTATCTGACCTGCTCTCTGATCCTCGCTTCCTGTGGACAAAAAGTGTTTGGTGAATAAAGGTTATGCTAATGTTTGTCTCAGAGCAATGATGTAACAATAAAGCCTTTTTAGAGAAAGACTGAGATCTGCCACACTCTGCCGTCTATGAAATTCAGTAAATCCTTTGTCTCTAAAATAGTCTGCAGAAGCTTTGGTATTACTGCCTAGTATGTACTGGAACATTCTATTCCTTGGGCCATTTATTGTAAATATTGTAATATGGGCACAAAGGTATAAATCAAACAGAGATGAAGTAAACTTGTGTTCTTTTTCTTTTAGTTTGTCTTCCTGTCTTTGCTGTTTTGTTTGCTTATAGGGCAGGAAAAATTACTGAAGAAAACCGAAAACAATTATTATCCTGGCCTGGCATGAGGTACTCTGAACATTGCTTTTTCTGTTAATGAGTTCTTCCGCTGCCATACTCCCTGTCGGCTACCAGGACTTAGTCATGGAGTGCTTGTAAACACAGACGAGCTGTGCAGGGCTAGACCCAGGTGCAGAGTAAGCCATGGAAGTAGGAGCCGAGAGCAGACATGCAGAAGGGGCTAAACTAGGAGGAGATTCAAATGCTGGAAGTGTGAGACAACAATACTACCCACTGAGCTAACATGCCACCCCCTAATTTGACAAAAACTCTGTTTAAAAGATATGTTTTTTGCTGGTTTAGTTATTTCATTAGTAGTATACTTTCATTAAAAATATTAATAACCAAACTCAAGGTTAGCGCACACAGCATTTACAAAAGGCTTCCACTGTTCTTAGTTTTTTTTCCATATACATACCTTTACACTTCTGCCTGAAAATTAAGAATTCTTGCATACAAATACATCACATTCATGCGCCTGAGAGACAGGAGATAGCATTTCTTTCAAAAGGTGACCTTTTTCAAAAAGTTTGAAAACAATCTGAAGGTCATGCTGTTGCGCAGTCATTGAATATTAGTGTGATAAGCTTTATTTTGTAAATACCTTTCATATGATAAATGAATGCATGATATATGAAGTACCTTTACTTACACTGTCAGCCTGGTAATGGAATAGCACAGACAAACACTACTATCCTACCAGGGGAATTGATAAGTTGTTACTGAACCAGAAAATGCAGAGAACCCCATTACCACATTGCTGAATATGTTTATAATAAACTGGGAGAGCATGAAGGTTAGTAAAGTAGACATTTTCGAAGGTAAATGCAAAGGTAAACACTTTTATTGTGATTTTTGCACCCAAGCTGTAAAACTGGGCTGTAGTCTAAGAAGCTCAGAAAGTGTGAATATATTGCAATGCATAGATACTCATTAACATAAACTAGCTGTTATGGGAAATACTCACAACACATATAAACAGAGGTGGAGATTTCAGGTCCAGAGAGTACAAATCCAGACCAAGATTTTGTTTCAACCAACCATTTGAGTACTCTGTGACTGTGACTCTTTATACTCAACTGCTAGGTTGAAACAAAATCTTGGTCTGGATTCGTACTCTCTGGACCCGAAATCTCCACCTCTGCATTTGAGAGTTCACACACCGTTTCACAATACCACGTACCAAGCCAGAAATACATTGTCTGCTAAGAGAGACTCAGTTTTACATTTAAGGAATGTTTTAATTATAAAATGTATAAATCGATGATTTTATTTTCTTTACATTGTATATTTCTGTACATAGGCAAACAAAGATTTATTCCAAATGACTGGAACTGTATTTCATATACCTGTCCTTTGGTCTGTGTCAACTATGGAGGATGAACTGACAATATATTTTTTAAATAGCACATTGCTGCTACTTGGCCAGCAGCGTCTAAATTTACAATCCAAAAGAAATTTACATTAAAAAGATATACAGCGGTGCCATTGTATAATTATAATAGCACAGGGATTGATGCGAGTGAAGTTCACCCGTCACGTCTAAATGGAAGATCTAGCTGCACAGAGTGTGTAATGCTCTATTTTCTGCTCTCATGTTAGTTGCCTAGGAGATCCATGGCTGAATCCCCATAGAGGCTCGAACTGACCTTACAGAGGCAGGCAAAGCAAATTCACTGACATCTGCGTGATGCTTCCCGTTTATTGCATTCCTTGGTTCCATTTTATTGCACGCCATGTTGATTTTGTATATCTGTAAACTAACCCTTTCCGTGAAAAACTGTTCCTCACCCTTAAATGAAAGCCAGACTGGATTTAAATATATTATGAACATCAAAGTATGTTTATAGTTCGAAGGTATCTATTTTTATATACAGTAAGGCATCATTTCCAACAGGGATACTTTCTTAGAAATGTGGTGTTATGTGATTTTGTCCTTGTGCAAACATCACACAGTGTACTTACAGAAACCTACATGGTATAGCACACTACATACAGTACCTAGGCTATATGATATGGACTACATTGCTAAAAGTACAGTACAGTAAATACAAATAAACCAGTAACATAATTTATCATTATCAAGTACTATGTACCGTACATAATGTGCTATACTTTTATATGACTGGCAGCGGAGTAGGTTTGTTTACACCAGCATCTCCACAAACGTGTGAGTATTACGTCGGCTATGACACGGCTAGGCGATAGGAATTTTTCAGCTCCATTACAATATAATCTTATAGGACCACCGTCGTATATGCAGTCCGTCATTGAGCAAGACGTTGTTATGCAAGCATGACTGTGTATAGATCCATATAGTTGCCTACATCCTGGAGGAGCAGTTCACTGGTGGGTAACAGAACAATGATTACCCGACCGTTACCTGGAAGACCCATACCGACTTTACTGTTCAGGGTGAGGGAAAGTCCAGATGTCCTTTACCGTCCTTTTTGTGATTGGAGCCCTAGTCAGCGGACATGAGTAAACCCTAGATGGCACTGGGGAGGGTTGGCTGTGAGTCCTGTCTGTTGGATGGATGGAGTTCAGTACTCTGCAGCACTGTCAGTGACTTCTATTGTGGATAGAAGTACAGTAGTCCTTGCCTAAATGCTCCACTACTTCATTCATGTGAGACATAGGGTAGCTAAGCAACACCAAAAGGATGCTTCAGTATTTCAAACTCCTAGTTCCCCAGCCATGGGATGGGTGTGACCCACCTCCATGGTCATGTCCATCTGGCTCTGCAGTAACAGCATTGAAGTAGTCCTCCACAGCCCTGGAAAACCTGTTTGGGAGGCAGCCAGCTACTCTCTGCTCACCCCTTAACCTCCAGGAAGCAGTGTGTTACTACGATCTTTCCATCATTGTTGAAGTTCAAAGGTCCCCGCCCATGTCACCTCCTGGAAAAGGTCAGAAAACTTTCACCCACTTGCACCAGGACCACCAGCTGCCATGCAGTGGTGGGTGTTCACTGTAGGTGACACTAATGCCTTGGGCATTGATCCCGGTTCAGGATTTCTGGGATGCATGACTGGAGGTCTTAATGCCGGTCCAGTCCCACCCCAGTTGTAAGGGTACTAGTAGGTTGGGAACCAATCTTGTCCATGGCAGGTTATTCCCTCCCTAGATCCACAATACACACTGTGGTGGCCGGGATGGTTCTCAAATCTCCACATACACAGGTGAGGGACAGAGAGCATGTTGTAGGAACCCCCCAGAAGGCAGGAGGACCAGGCAAATGATACTGTTTCTGGAATCCAGCATAGCCAACACCAAATGACCTTGGACGCAGACCATGCAGGAAACTGGGTGAATAGATTTGTGATGGTAGATGCTGCAGTATTCTAGCCAGTTTTCAGGGCTGGACCACACGTCAAGGCAATGGGCATAGGCTTATCCAAAAGGAGAAAGGTTGTTCCAGGACCCTCAAAGGTCCTCCTCAAGGGACTCAGCTGGGCTACAGCCTCAGGTCCAGAGTCTTCTGGGAAGGGTGACAGCCAGTTTGTCAATTCCATTATCTTTTAAGAGCTTGAGGGCAGTGATGACTCAAGCACTGGCATTGGCCACCTTGATGGAGATTGTTAGACCTGCTGCTACTTGTGTTGTGTGGCACTCCGAACGGGGCCAGCACTGGCTGGGCTATGAGCTGGCAGATGTAGGTGCGGCCGCCAGCTCTTCAGCTACTGTCTGGGGAGTGGTAGGCAGCCTGTTCATCCATCAGTAGTTATGGAGGCAGGAAGTGAGCCCCATGCTGCAGTCTGCCCAATCACAGTGAGGCATGCCTCAACGTCATCCGCAGCCGTCAACTCAATCAGCAAAAAGGCAGTCGCAGGTCGAGATACCTGATTTATTCCTTTTCCAGAGTAGTTGTATATTGAAGCTGCAGAGAAATTGCATCAAGTCCGATCTCCTATTCCCTCTAACACCTGGAGAAACTTTTACAGGATGTCGACACGCCGGGCTTCCCTCTAGTCCCAGTTCACAAGCGAGGACCCACAAGCCGGTGTCAGTGTCATCTCCTGCCAGCATTCTCCACCAGTGAGGAGACAGAGGTAACAAGAATTTCAGAATAAAGGGAAATATACACAGGTTGTGGCAACAAAGGGGCTGTGGTTTGTCGTTCTGGGGAAAACACCTCTTCTCCTAAACAGGCGGGCATCGTTAGTGCAGGACAGATGGGTTGGTCCAGAAGTGGCAGCCCCCTCAGGGAAGCCATCTTTCAAGCTGTCTCTTTTGGAGGGCGGAGAGAGCATAAGCAACAGGCTTAACCTTCTTCTTGACCTTCTTCCTAGTGCGGGCTTTAAGCTGCACTGAGGACGGCAGTCTCACCCCTCTGGCTGAGACAATTAGCAGCTGCCAGCCACATGTAGCAATCCTCAGAGCCAGCCGTGAGGAAATCACGTTCGCCTTCTGACTGCATGGTGTGTTGCTGTTGTGTGGTGTATTCCCAAAGCACTATTTTGTCACAACAACGGCTAGAAATACCATAGTAAGCACAAAATCTGTAAAGGAACTGCCAGACAGGTCAGCTGAAAATAAATAAGTAAACAGCAATAGAATGGCGTATCCTCCTGAGAGCCGACCTATTCATTTATGTCCATTGTAGTGGACATTGTATTTTTGCATTTATTTTTTCACTGATGTTGGGAAACGTATTTATTCCTGTTGTACACTAAAGAGGACATGCTGTGAAATTAAAATAAGAATAAATTTGAAAAAATCTAAATTGTAAGATGTCTTATTTCCTCCAAAGACAAATAACCTACAATTGAAGGACACTTTTTTCCTTGGGTCTCAGGAGGATACAGGAAAAAAAAGAGGCAAGAATTAAAGTCTGTGAAAATTGGTGGAATTAAAACCCTCCTTGGTTAAAAATTCTACTTAGATAAAAGCATCCTTGGTTACTAGTCAGGGATTCTGATTATAGAGAAACAAAAATAAAGCACTTACTATCCCAAGAAATTACTATAATAGTCTGTAGATCGAAACGCCGTTCTTCCTGATATTTCTAAGAGAAATGACCAATGACAATGACCAAATACTTTTTTCAAAAGCAGTAACATAAGACATCACTAATTCATTAACGTTTGAAAGCAGAGGCACCTTGTCGCCCTAACTTGGGAAGAAGAAAGCTCATAATTATCTTTTCCTAGAAAAATATATAACTGACAAAAAAGAATAGCAATAGTGGGAATAGCAGAAACCTGCAAAGGTTAATTATATCATGGATAGCACATACGTGGAATTAGTGGGAACTTTCACTTTTAACACCGTGGAGATATCAGTTCCTAAGTGGTATTGTTGCTAATTGCCTTCACTGTTACCTCACACATTCCCAGCACATTTTATGTAAATTTCACATATTCCCTTTGGGCTGTGCAGTTTTCCTGGTATCCTTCTGTAAAAATTTATATTAAATATGGTTGAAGTATAAAATGCGTGTAATATTTGTCATGGAGGGAGTGTGACCAAGGGAGTAGGTTTGGTTTAGCATCGGTAGGGAGAAAATCAGCCCCCTAAACACATGGTGCTACCACAGTATTGGTATAGGGACGAGTCCCTACCATCCATACCTGAATTTACACCCTTGACTTTAAGGCACTTATTTTCCATCCAGGTTGTTCCCCTGCCTGGTGCTCTCTGATTCCTGGGGTAACCTTCAGGCTCATCACCGCCCAAGACAGATGGAGTCTAATTTCAGGTGGATTTCTTGTAATCTAGGCCTGATAGTTCAGTGGGCAGCCCTACAGTCTCATGCTATCAGGGTCCAACTCCACCACCAGCTCTGCATATGCTGAGTTTTAATATTTTCTCTATATCTGCACTGGCTCCCCCCAGGTACTCAGTTATCCTGCAATCAAAAAATCGTTAGGCTAATTATCATCCTTAAATTGGCCTTAGCGTGTGAGAGTGTTTGTATGCCCTATGATGGACTGGCATCTGTTCTGCACATAGAAATGTTTTAATATTACTTTTTTAAAATTAATGTGAAAAATACATATTAATTTTACATTGTAGGTATAATTCAGGGTGATAGTCTAGATTTCCTTCTTCTGTTTTTTTTTTTTCCTTCTTAGAGTCTGCCTCTAGTTAACCAGTCATTTGTATAATAACACAGACTACTGAAGTTGTTCATCCATGTGACCCTCACAGCCAATAGCCCATGGCGATATGTGACCTTGCCTATTAGCCTATTTCTCATCAACCAGGCACCCCAACCTGCTTCATTCCACCAAACCTTGTGGCAACTATAGAGTCGCTGACATACAGTATATGTGCAGTAATGTGTTGGAATTAGAAATCAGACCATTTCTGTGTATCGTATGATGTCGTCTGAAAAACCGGCTGCCACAAACACCGTACAAAAATTGTTATTGCAAGAAAACCAAATACAAATTTGAAAAATCTATGGAATGCTTATTACACAAACCAATATGAACATCCCATCTAAGGTGTTCCTCAGCCTTTCGCCCCATGTTTCCTGGGATAAGGAGTTGGAAGATGGATGGATGTTTGTCAAATTGACAGTACAGGGAAATTAGTTATTTTGAAGAAATTAGGCATTTAATGTATGAAAAAATATGCTTTATTTGAAGATACAGTACATCAGTGACAAGTGCCTGTATGCAAATACTGAGCCCAAGTACAAATACATGTCCTAAGATCCATGAAAAAGTTTGTATGTACACGTTGGTGTTACGTGGGTCGCACAATTATATCATGTAATACTTTATTTTTTCATGTACGTATTACATAAGGTGACTAGTTTTTAGCACCACAGTGCCCTCTAGTGTTCGTGTGTGATGTCACGCATTTGTGATCTGAGAGTCCATAAATTTGTACATTTGATCATTTTCCTCTTCTTCCGGTGCGCATATTTGTTTTTTTGACCATTTTTCTGTGGAAATACATAGTTTTCTACTGAACACCTCAATCACACAAAATAACAGTGCATCACACATTTTATTTTTTCGCTGTTTTCACATTATCGCCTCAGGATTACAGTTGCTTTTTGCCAAAAAATTCACAAATTGAAAGGTTTTTTTTTGGTTTCGTTTATACCTTCTTACTAAGCTGTGTTAATTTCGGTTATGTTTTTTAAGAGATGGCTGTAGATGCATTGATATCGTGAAAAAACATATTGCTGTTGTTTTCCCACTTAGGTCATTTACTGATTCTGCAAGTTAATGGCAAAACTAGCACCACAATTCATTCTGTGGCTAATTTCATGTAACACCAATAAAAACTACCACCTTCTGTTTCTATTTTTGAGGAATCTTTTCTCATAATGACCTAGTTAGGCATAGCACAGGTTGAATGTAATCTCACCATCTCTCTGGAAAAAAAAAAGTTTTTCGTGTTTCCATGATGAATTGCGGCTCTTCTCAGAAGTCAAGGTGATCCAATAACGACATAGCTTTTAATACACCTATAAATGTTGTATTTATAATGATACAACAAGTTATCTATTAAATTTAGTTGAAATACTCATCTTCTAAAGAAATGATAGGATATTGAATCAGAATTTCATTTTCTGAAATATATTCTTTAACAGTGCAATTGATTCTTTCCCTCAGTGATGCTGAAGTTTGTTTTAAAGAGCCATGCATCTTCACGAAGACAGACATTTAATGCATATATATAATCCCCTAGATAATGGATGTTTGAGTGAATTTGTGCTTATAGTATGGGTACATTAACCAAAATAAAATTAACCTACAACAGCATAACTTTGAAGTAGAAAAGCGTACTAGTTAGGGATTCAAATCCTGCCTTGTGCTCTGTGTATTTGTAGTGTCCCTGATTCCTCCAGACAGTCTAATGTCTTGCTACAGTCCTAAGTCATGCAATTTGGCTAATTGCTGTCTCTAAATTGTATGTAGCGTGCGTGATTGTGCAGGGGTGCCCTGTGATGGGTTGGTGTCCCGTCCAGAGACACCAGCGTACCTCTGCCTTGTGGCCTGTTTTGCCAGAGAAAGGTTCCAGGCCCAATGACCCAACCAAAGATAAGTAGTACAAACCCCGTTTCCAAAAATATTGGGAGGTTGTGTAAAATGTAAATAAAAATAGAATGGTTTACAAATCATATAAAGACATATTTCACTGGAAACAGAATAAAGACAGCATGTCAAATGTTGAAACTGAGAAACTTTGTTTTATGACAAATTAAGGCTCAATTTGAATTTGATGCCAGCATCACGTTTCAGAAAAGTTGGGACAGGGGCATGTTTACCACTGTGTCGCATCAGCTCTTCCTCTAACAACATTCTGTAAATGTTTGGGAACTGAGGAAACAAGATGCTGGTGTTTTGAAAGTGAAATGATGTCCCATTCTTGCCTGATATAGGATCTTGGCTGCTCAAGTTTTGGGTATCCTTTGTTGTATTTTTCATTTATTGATGTGCTGAATGTTTACAATGGGTGAAAGGTCTGGCCTGCCGGCAAGAGAGTCTAGCATCTGGACTATTCTATTACCGAGCTATGCTGATGTAATATGCACAGAAGGCAGTTTGCCATTGTCTTGCTGAAATATACAAGGCCTTCTCTGAAAATGACATTGTCCTGATGGCAGCACTTGTTGCTCCAAAACCTGTATTCAGCAAATGCTGCCTTCCCATTGGTGCAGGCTATCCAAGCCATGGGCACTAATGCACCCCCCCCATACCATCACGGATGCCGGCTTTTGAACTCTCCGCTGATAACACGCTGGATGGTACCTCTCATCTTTAGCCCGGAGGGCACAACGTACATTATTTCCAAAAAGAATTTGAAATTCTGATTTGTCAGACCACAGGACAGTTTTCCATTTCGCCTCAGTCCATCTTAAATCAGCTCAGGCCAGGGGAGTTTCTAGGTATTGAAAAGATCAGGGGTTAACTCAAGTTTAACTGTGGCTTAACTTTTTTCTTTTTTTTTGAAAAAAAAAAAGATTTGCATTGGGGGTAAAATACTCGGAGCTAGGCTTAAAATACTCCAGGCTAGGCTTAAAATACTCCAGGCTAGGCTTAAAATACTTGGGGCTATAGCCTAACGATGCCTATGGCTCCAGCCCGCAGAAGTCAGCAGCCTTTCTGCACCATGTATAGATATGGTTTCCTCTTGGCATGGTAGAGTTTCATCCTACATGATGCAGCATGCAGCAATGAACTGTGTTCACTGACAATGGGTTTCGGATGTGTTCCTGAGCTCATGCAATGATTTCCAGTATAGAATACTGTCTGTTTTTAATGCAGTGCCACCTGAGAACCTGGAGATCACAGCTATCTAATTTTGGTTTTAGGCCGAACCCCGGACAAGCGGCAGATGATGGATGGATGGATGGATGGCCTTGTCCCTCACATACAGAGATTTCTCGGACAACATTTTTTGATGACCCAGCCCAGTTGGCTAATTTCAGTATATACACTCATAGCCCTATAGGGCTATGAGTGTGGGGTTTGCCTCTTCTCCCCATGTTATTGTATGCTGTTCTCTGGTTTTCCACCAAGAACATGTTGAGTTTGATTGAAGCTATGGAATTGTGTTTAGGTGTGAATGACGTGAGCCCTGTGATTGGTTAGCACCCTCTCCTAGATTGTTCCCTGCCTGCACCCATAGTCTCTGGACACCCTGTGACCATGAATAGAAAACTGGGTACAAAAAATAGATAAATGAAACATATGAATACAATGGCAGGTCTTTTATAAAAAAATGTAAACCCCCAATGGTAAAAAATAAACACTATGTTATACATGCTTCTGATTTTGGTATGGATCATCCCTCATACTTACAGTATTACCAAGGACATCCTCTTCTAATGAAAATGTATGCTTTAGCTGGACAGAAGCAGTGCAGAGTGCAGTGCCACTGTATACTGAACCAGTCTCAACAGTACTGTTAATGTCCCTCTTTCCTTCTGAAGTCATTTGGTTAAGTGGCAATGGGCTGCAATATACACAGGGGGCTTTATACCGTAGCCCCCATCAGCATAAATATGTTTTATCAGCTAATTTTGGAAAGTAACATTATCACTGGCAATACCCACTGTGTAACTTTACCTCGACAAAATTCAACTGTGGAACCTTGGCTGTGCCGTTAAGATTGTTCATCAAACCTAGCAATTCTTTGAATGTCACTGACAGAATTTAAAGAGCAGTGGCATAAAATCCAGCTGTATAGCGCATAAGAAATGTGAATATCCCGAACACACAATATTTCAAACAGATGTTGCTTATTCCCAGTATCATTGTAGTTACTTTGTGTAACTACGTTTTCGAGCATGAGCCAAGATTGGTTAATCAAACGTATAATGTTGACTATATTCTTCAACTTAGGAGCTTACTATGGTTACTTTTTCAATGTCATGATTTTAATGACTGAATGAACTGTTAAACATCCATTGCTCATCTAGATCATAGTTAAAGTGGAATATTTAAAGATGACTTTAAGATCTTTATGTTTGACAGTCGTTAGCCTTCCATAATGCTTCTTTCCCTCTATAGAAATGACCTCAGCTGTGCACATTGAGCTATTTCAGTTCCCCCGATGTACAGAAAAAAGACAATCTGAAGGTCAGACAGACTGGGGCACTAAAGCTTCATATACATCTATATCCAGTATATTTTTGCTCATTCTAATATAAAATATCTAGTATTTTATAGAGCAAATATATGTAACAAATATTTCTATTAAAATTTCACATCAGTATGTTAAGACTCAGAAGTTATAGCAATAAAAATGAAATATAAATTGTCAGAGCTTTGTTACAAGGGTGTTCCAAACGCACCTGCAGAAAGCCACCAAAGCTCTTTATGAACCTCCACATGATGAATACAAACTTGCAGTCCCAGGTCACAAACATGCCGTCATTTCACTCAATAGAGCCCATCAGCAAAGCGCCACTTAAGAATTTCAGCTACTACTGAAATTAGCCAACTGGGCTGGTTAATCAAAAAATGTTGTCTGACATGCAGGGGACGCGTGTTTTATTTTTATTCTACATTACTCCCTACAGGTGTATCTGCAAGCTTAATTTCTTCAATTGTCCAAATTGGCTAGACAACATTGATTTTACATTTATCATTTACTGAGTTGGTAGACTTCAAAACTTCAATTAGTAAAACTGGCCATGTTATATTATGTAACAAAGCACCAGTGTTAATTGTGTGCTTTTAGTTACATGTGCCCTGACCCCTATTGCTTAATACAAGACAGAGCACAGCTAAAATGATACAAGCTAACTTAGCTTAGTGTTAGTTTAACAATATTGTGGGAGTTCCATGTATGTTTAGGGGAGTAGGGGGTTTAGTCCTGATTAGTTCCTACCAAACTCACACCTTACATATTGGCTGACATACTTCCATTGATTACCAGGTGTCCCACTCCCATGAGTAATGTTATGTTGCATATTTATCAAATCTTATTAATAACATAACAAGCAAAGCATGCAATTAACACCTGCATTAATAGAAAAACATTTTTTGGCTTTTATGAACCAATAAATATCTAATAAGTGTGCTTTTAATTACAGCTAATCTTACCAAGTACAGTGATTGTAAAAATAGCTAATAAGAGTTATGAGTACAAAGTCAGGTGACCATAGAATAAAGAGAATTTGTATCATTATTTGTGTATGTAAAACATTAAGCTAGCTAATAAATAGAACTCACTTGCCCATGGTTTTATTTCAGTTGTTTTTCTAACAACTCTCTCTCTGTTCTGCCTTAGTAATAAGAATGTGCAAAGGCACCACATTACAAATTTCAGGTGTGATGTGGAGATTTCAGCTGTTACTTTGGAATGCATTACTAGATGTGTCCCATAGAACCTCTTCAAAAATACTGGAAACATGAGAATTAAGAATACTCCCATTTGATAAAGTTTTATCTGCAGGTGACATTTTAAGAATCAAGTATTCAAGATTATTCAAGAGATCTCTTAAAAGCCCATTGTAATTTCAATTTTTAAGTTAGTTTTCAATTTTTCGTCATGCAATAGTGAACTATTTTTGCACAATAATTTCATTTTCCAAGGAATGTACTTACTGGGATACCAAATATTTTCTTTACTGTGCATTCATTTAACTGAAAACCTGATTTTGATTTAAAGGCACATTTTTGGCATTGTGCTATCTGTGCATCTGCGTTCATGCAAAAGCCATCTGGTGTTGGCACCTTTGTCTGCTCCTTGAAACACCCCCTAAATGTCATTGGCCTTTGCCTAGCAACAACATTTAAATCAACTTAAATATGATATGAGCAAATCATGATTGTTGGTCCTGGCTCCACCCTTGACATTGACTGCTATCGCAGTGTAAAAAAGATGCTTTATTTATGTGTGTGTGTGTGTGTGTGTGTGTGTCTGTGTGAAACCATCTGAGGCCACAAAAATAAACTAAATTGAAGTGAGCTGAATTATTCAGAAGAAAATTGGCCACTCTAGCACGTATCAACACTGAAATATAACAAAACCAAAAACCTAGTATTAAACAAATCAATTTTCTGATGCAAAAACATTCGAAAAAGGTTTATTGTTTCACATTCTGCTATAATACATTAAAAAGGTAATGGGTATTATTTTTTGGAGAAAAAAAACAATGCCACATTGGCATTTTGATTTAATAAAAGGCCATAATAAATTAAAATCTCTGTGGTCTCCGACTTGACCACATGTGTCGGATTAGCGATTCGAGCATAGTATGAGTGAATGAGGTAACTGTTTCTAAAATTGGTTCCTTTTATTGGTTTATCGGTGTAGTTTGTCGAGCTGCACCATTTTTGTAGGTTTTACAGAGGTGCATTAATATATTTTTTCCCTCAATTTTTTAAATAACAAGAACAGGGGAAAATGTCCTGCTTATATTATACAAAAATCAATCAATTTCATTCAAACACATCCCCATCCAGTGTACACTAATCCGTGTAGCATCATTATCAAACGACCCCCTCCCCCCCGCTTATTCCCTCACATGGGTACTTCCAGCTCGTGGCCACGATACTGCCTTTTTGCTCTGGCTGCCTTTCTTTTTGCATCCACAGTCACGTTGCATCGTGAGGATTGGTTCAGGTTCAGGGTGGAGCAATGGAGCAATAGGAAGAAATCCAGCAAGAATCTAACGTGGTCTCCCTACAAACTGATGGCTCCCATATTGGTGATGCTAACCCACAGCATCTTCTTCCGAGCTAGTGTGCAGTGGGTGACACAGAACGCGCAAGCTTTTCTCCTTGCTCCCGCCGTAACCTTTGGAGGGATCCTTTCCTTTTTCATTCCGTGTTAGTCACTTACCTTCAGAAGGATCTTGCTAGCATTTCATAATGGCTCATGCAGCTTCCCAGCTAAAGAAGAATAGGGATATAGATATCAATGCTGCTGAGGATGAGAAGGAGAAGAAGAGGAAAAGCAGGAAACAATCGCGGGATCAAAAGAAAAAGGTATACAGGTTCCTCTTTTTTCCCCCCACGCTGACACCTGCATGCACGCGCTGTGGGTCTTTCTAAGGACACATTATCAGAGCTGTTAAACTCCTCTCACATCCATTAGCAATTGTCGTTGTTTTATACCAACTTTTCACCAATTCCATGTGTAATACAGGAATTACCTGCTTAACCGTGAGCAATGTGAGCTCCAGAAATGGTGCATCAGCACAGCTAGGCTTTACTGTTCACATCAACGATTATTCCATGCTCTTATTTATATTTCAAGCATGTGCTTCACAAACAAGGCATTTGGCAGGGACACTGATTTTATTGTGCAATAATGCGTGTGCGTTGGGAAAGCAATGTATATGCAATATGCATGCTGTACTGGTTAAGATGCTAGTACCTACATAGCGCTTTTCTTTTTTGTATATGGCAATAAATCTTTGAATTATTACTCTATATATCTGAAGACCAATGTCAAGTATATTTTATCTTCAATATAAGATAGTGGTTTACCTTTAGTAATACACAAGGTTAAGACTCTGCCTGTGTCCTTGCTTTGACCACAGAACATAGGCAGTGCCTTGTTGATTTAGATGTAATTATTTTGCAGAAATACACTACTCACTGACATTCAGAATAAGATACAGACCTAGTATTTTATTGTGTAAGTGATTGTGTTCCATTATTAATTTTAATCTTTATAATGGCTGTTCTTTTATGAGAAATTATGTTAAATACTTTCATAGTTCACATGCTAGGTTTTGTGCATTTAATTAGATTTGAAAATGTGCAGTTTACATGGATGTTTTTGCCCCTGTGCTTATGCTAAGTTGGTGTTCAGATTTACCCAGTAACCTGAGTGCATCTGAATGATGAATTGAACGTTACTTTCGCTAAAAAAAAAAAATTAAAGGCCACCTTTACCGGTTACCTTCGTACCTGATGAGTTTGGCTGTTCTTGCTTTTTTTTTTTGTTTGTTTTACTCTTATAGTACTCATTTGCAAACCTGAATTGTGTCGTATTAGGTATCCTAAGCTAAATGGTGTCTGGAGTCCTCCACTCGGCTCACCTCCGTAGCGAAGGGTTTGGAATGTCGTTTGACAGCTGCGACGGAATGTGTCTTGGCACACACTCAATAATGAGCAGTAAACAGTGAAGCCCAAAGGCAGCAAAAATAGGACACAATCAGATTTCTGTTTACTGATCTGGAACGATTTCTAACAAGAATAAACAAATACACTCTTAGAATTTTTAAATAACTATTATGGAACCCCAATTTTGTATAGCAATATAGGAATTATATTAATTTACCATTCATGCATGTTTTTGGTGGGTTTATTCCTCCACTGGAATGAACTGGCTTCCCATTAAGTGTTCTCATACCTCGACTCATACTATGTGCTTCTTGGGATAGGGTCTAGGCTCATGACACATGTCTGCTCATTGATAAGCAGTTATGGAAGAGGGATCGATGGACTGCTTCCAAGAAAAAACACAATTAGACTGACAGCACTTTGATAGATGAAGAGTCTCTGAGTGTTTATATATACATACACACACATTGGTTTAGCCGAGTGAAAACAGAATGGCTGCAAAGCCATGACATGTCATATGCTGGGTGACATTAGTTCAACTTCCTTCCAAATTAGTACAAAAATACAATTGGAATAGTGGCTGTGCAGGCAGCCCTGCTCCCAGCCATGCACGCCTGAAATATATATATAACACTGCATAGATTTTTGTATTCTCCCTAAGTTTTGGTAATTTAATAATACAGACGCTCCTCTACTTACGAATGAGATACGTTCCGAATGGCCATTCGTAACTTGAAATGTTCGTAAGTCGTTATTCAACATCATTTTAAGGGTATAGGCTAGGACTAATTAGAACCAGGATGCTGGGAGTTTGCACGCTACGCTGCTACGCGGCGGGAGTAGCGGCCAGAAGTCATACTAGGCGGGATTGGCGCACAGAAAAAAAAATTGATGTTGCGGACAGGAAACGGGAGCCCAATGAACGCAATTTGGACGTCATAAGTAGAGGAGCGTCTGTATTCAGACTTTCTTCCCGCAGTCCACAGAGGAACTTCATTCCATTAGGGCCCTGCATAAGGTTGTAGTACAGGTTGCAGTAACCATACATGGTTAATTACTGAAAACGGATGGAAAAATATATATGTATTTAATTTCTCCATTGTGTTTTAATTCATTTGAAGTGTTTCTTTTAAAACACGTCTCTTTGCTCTATGGACTCATTCCCACTACAACGTTATAACATATGACATTGAATGATCTGGGTCAGGCTAAAAGCAGATCATTTTGACCATAAGTGAGAGTACATTGATCAAACGTTCGACTCTACATCTAATGAATATTGCTGGCATATACAAGTTCCAATTTTGTGTATATCTGTTGCTGTTACTCTGCATTCTGCTGGCATTGTGTATTCTGGATGATGAATAGAGAGAGTGTGCTGAATTATTGCTCTTTTAAGTCCTATGATTGCACCGTAACAAAGTTCACTATGCTGTTTGTAATAATTAATGGATCTTGTAGCGTATGCTGGAATGCAGTGGCCTTTGTTCACTCTCTGTTTTTCTTGGTTGTAACATTTCGCTTGACATTCTTCCAATATGCCAACTTTACCCCAAATTACATTGGGAGGATTTTACCTGTGTGCCTTAAATTTCTAGCCTGAGGTGCTAGAAATTTGTAGAATAATTAGAGTATAGAGGAGAGAGAAGGTATATTTGCATACTTTATTATTCATATGAGTGTGTTTCCTGATTATATTGATTAATCTGTTGTTTAAGGACTGTGTACAAGCATGTTAATCAGCGCCTGGCACTTGGTAGGGTATGCCACATTCCTTAGAGGTCATCTGACAGTACTGGGCTTCTGGCTTTATAGCTGTTGTTCTTTTCGTGGCATACCGAGGTACATCATGATAGCTGGTTTCCCTGGAACTTTGCAGCTGTTTGGAGGAATCAGAAATCCAGCTGTTCCGTCTGAGACTGCATGTATTATTGCATGTTTGCATAATTATTATTAGTGCCCAGAAGAGCACATTGTGCAGAAATGCCTTCCGTGTTCCTTGCCTTCTCTCAATTGTCTTTGTGGACACAATAAAATTCATGAAATCTTAATTTTACTCTTTTCCTATGATTGCTAACTATCTAGGTTTTCCTACATCGCACTTCGAATCAAATCTTATACCGTGAATAGCATTTCTCATTTTAATTTATTCAGGTTTTCTCAAATGATCTTAAAAAAAACTTCATTTTTCATTCATACAGTTTTATTGTGTGTATTATATATAATGTATTGCTGATTAAAACTGAAGCATAGAGCTATAAGCAAATGGTTTGCTGTTTTATTAAGTAGTGGAATATTAGAACAATGTGGTCCTGTTCCCCAGCAATATGAGAACATAATGATATTGAACATGAACATAACAAGTAAACACATTTTGAGGTATCAGATTATTAACTCGTGCTTTATTTGTAATCTTTGTCCATCAGGAAATTTTGTTTTAGTAAATGTACACACACATTTAATAAACCATAAATATTGTGTATATATATACTGTATATTTGCGAAGTAATACATTCACATGTAACGATATGCCAGAAAAATGTATATAAAAATTCCAGACCTAGACCTACACAGCACCAGCATCTTTTTTATAATCAAATTTACAAAAAAATAATGAATGTTTCCCTTAATCTAGAGGCCATTCATGTTTAATGACTGCTTATGTGCTGCTAAATCACAGCAAACCTGGATTCTGTCCTAGAAAACATAAAGGCATAAAGTAGGCACCCACTCGCTCCACATTTTAAAATAAATGTGTTTCACTTAAAGAGAACCAATGTTGCAGTCATCCCTCCTTTCATAAAGATGTGTCCTTGTTTTATAACAATTAATTTAAGCTTAGGAAAATGACTGAGTGGCAGTTTATTACACGTGGAATGAATTGTGCAAACGTCAAGTATACACAGTAATGAACATAAATACTCAACGCTCTACAAATAGGCAGAAAGTAGAGTATGTAACATAATACGTGAAAAAGAATCAGTCAGACAAACAACCAAGGAATGGTGAAACCTCAACGTCAGTCAGTAAACAATGCATGTTACAATGACCCTTGGTGTAGGGATGCTCTCAAAGTGGGATGATCGCCTACCTCCCCCCCACGAACCTGAACACAGCACGTGGTTCTGGATCAAGTTGGAGAAAACAGTCCTCTCCACTAAGATGTCTGGAGACACAGCGTGAAACATCAGTTGATTCTTGCCTGTTTGCTGGGGGCAATGGACCCGATGATGGTGGATGATAAGGCAGGGTTCCTGACAAAGCTGAGACAGCACCTGTCAATCTGATGCTGGGGCTGTTTCTGATCACAGGCTGCAGAGCTATACAGGAGTTTATAGGCGGCCGATTCCAAAGACCTCTATACACTTTCAGTCAGGTATGGTGAACAACTTACTTCTAAGTCATTCTTTAGATCTGCAGTTTCATTCATCAGCCCATGTGCTCCATCTTTATCCATCCTCTTAAATGGGCTCTTCCATCTTGGCACCAAATTCATCTGTTAAGCAGGATCATCAAGAAGAACCAGATCTCCCACCTTATGAAACGCATACACTTTCTCGTCTTCATACTATTTCTGGTAATGATACTATTTCTGGAAAATGAACAAAGTCTTTGTTCATTTTCTTTAGTGTCATAGTAGTCACATTGAATGACATAGCATAGTGTTGGGTTGCTCCAGCAAAAGTATAAAGGAGGTAAGGTCATTAGCATATGCTGTTATGGTACATGGGATGGCAGGGGTCTTAATGGACCGGAATTCATCAGAATGTCCACAGACATGTACAATGACATGCACAATGAAGTAAGGGCTGAACACTCTGCTAGAATGGACACTGGAGTTGCATGCTGGCTCAACCTGTAGCAGATACTTTCCAGTCTCTACCAATACTGACCGATATATATATTTGGCTAGCTGGTCATTCAGCATTGAATTTGGACACTCAACCATGGCATCCAACTGAAAATGGTAGGGAGAAGTTAATGTCAAACATTGTATAGTCGTTCTATGAGATCTGACATGGACTGTCTACCCTGGTTGCTGTGAATATGTTATGGAATGCCATGTTGTCAGATACAGTCCTCGAAGATGTATTGAACTACAAAGGTAGCATGCTGATATTTAAAAGGAAACAATTTGACATAACAAGTCACATATTCCATTACAGTTAGCATATATCAATTTCCCTGTGATAAAATAGGCAACTCTGTTGTCTCTGCTGCAATCATCTGAAATGAGGGGCTCCTTTCCTGTGAAACAGGTGAGTTCAGACTGACAAAGTAAAAATTCTGTGCAACATTTGTAGATGTCTCATCATGTGTAAGGCCAGTAAGATATTCTAAGATCCGTTTGTTGTGTGTTCAGCACGAAGATTACCACTGAGCGTGTTCCCATGCAGGTATGTTAGAGCCTTTGTCATGAGTGCTGCTGGAAACCAAACCTGGCTTGTAGTTTTTTTTTTCTGTCTGACGGACGGCACATATTTGCAAAGAATGCCATTCCGTGAATTTAAGTGCGGGAATTCATGCCAGAGTGTGCTCAAAGTGACGGAGGCCTACTTCAGCTGACCAAGAGGTGGTCTCTTCCCGCTACTTTCAGTCCACAATGAGATTGTCTTCATACAGGGGTACATGATGTTGTTAATGTAGCAGGTCATTCATAGCATTTGCTGTATGACAATATCTGTGGAATCTGTAGATGACTTAGAAGCTGTGGATGTCCTGGTAAGTAAGTGTCGGACCCTGACAGCTCACTGGTGCCTCTAGCCCACACAACAGTCAATCATTTGATGTGAGAGAGCATGTGACTGCATGTTAAAGGTCAACGTGTCCTGACTTTGAGACTGCAGAACCTCCTACCAGATGTCAGTGCAGCAAATAGTTTGTCAGAGGCCTGTGTTGGGTCCTTGATGATGCCAGTAGCCCTCTGGATACAGTGATCATTGTAAATGTCCGGCAGAGAAGGTAGAGTGGTCCTAGAAATCTCTGCTGTTGTATTAATGACTCGCTGGAGGGACTGTCGGTCTGAGCCACTGCAGGAACCAAACCAGGCCGTGTTACAGTTTATGAGGACACACTCACTGTGGTCCTGAATCTGTACAAGAACACAGCCAATGGCATTTTAGGAGGCTTCCTTGTATAGCAGGAAGACCTTTGTACTACTGTAGGATTGTTTGTATTCTTTCAGATCAGGAGTAGAAATTATATGGCCATGGAAAGCCACATGACTGGTACCATTTCCTTAGACCTGAGCTCCTAGCCGGTGGCCTTGAAGCAAGTACACACCTCTGCAGGTGCTCTGGAAATGTTCAGCTGAAGGCCTGCCCTGGGACGGAGCATCTGGTTCTAGAATGCTCAGATAGAGGTGACGTTACCAAAAATTACCCATGGATCAAACTCCTGCCAGTTTGCTCATTTGGTACCCGGCCGGGATGCAGCGAACTTATAGTGACTGCACTGCTTCTGAGGGGAACAGTGTCCGAACAGTACTTGCACACTCATGCTGTCTGGTGTGGCAGGAAAAGCTTGGGCTGTGATGTTTGTAGGGGTCACGCCTGCTGAGTGATCATCTATCCTCTTGCCAGCACCGTGATGTGGAAGCAGAAGATAGGTAGTGCTGTCCTCTATCCTATGCAGAAAAACTAGCATGTGCAAGCTCACCTTGCTGTGGGGGGAGCCTGTACTTCTGTGGCATAGAATCATAAACATACCTCTCTAGTGATGTAGGTGGAGTGGTGTCCTTCTCGTTCCGTCTCAGCTCTGAACCTCGCGAAAGCAGATGCCTGTGAGTCTGGCCGTTGTAAATCTGCGCTTCCGTTTCAATTCACCGACCTCGAGCTGAAGCACTTGCACACCTGTTCTGCGGTCCACAGTGGCACACATTGTGGAGTGCAGAGAAGGGTCACAGTCAATCGAAAGAAATTTAGAGGACACCAAGGCTAAAACTGACTGTCTATTTAACTAATATGATCAGTTACCGTGCACTGTTGATGTACTAGCCTGAGAGGGTGCGCTAATTCTCAGTGCCTGAGCATGCTCACATTTGCATGTAATGTTCACGTCTTCGTACAAGGAGTTTGCTCTAAGTTCATAGCTTTTGGCCTACAGCAATAGATCAAGGGCGACTGTAAAGCATCTGAAATGCTCTTTGTGTTCAGCAGGTTGGCTGTATTTAGGTAACGACAAAAGCAGCAGGCGAATAATTTCAGCTGTATACACCTTTTTCACAAGGTTCATTAGAAAGATGGTGTCTGGCATTAAGAAATGTGTGAAAGTGGAGCAACATCTCCCAAAGACTTCGTTTATTTTCTTTAGTCACAAGGTAGTCACATGGAATGAAGAGTATCACCACTGAGATGTGGGTAAAATGGTAGTGATGTCACATTGCTGCACATCTATGACTGCCACAGATTAAAACCGTCCTTATCCTCGTCATCTGTACAATAACATGGCACTATGCAAACTCTTTAATGAATTTTTATAATCAAGCATTTCCCAGCCTAGTCCTAAGGGACACTCCGAGCTCCCAGCCAATCAGAAACACCAAATACCAGGAACAAGTGTGTTGGGAGCTGGGAGAGAACAAATGTTTGGACTGTCGGGGGTGGTCCCATGAGACTGGGTTGGGAAACACTGCTATGTATTAATAACAGAACTGTCAATGCTCACAAAGCTCCCTGTCATGCTCTATGCCTTTTTAAATTGCCCCTTGGGGACAAATAAAGTTTTTTGAATTTGAATTTGTCATCATCCAAATCAGGTAGTGTGATTTGTGTAAATACCTGCAACTGAGGTCTGCATGTTATTGTTGTTATTATGAACCATTGTATTGTATTGTAGGCAGCCCTGATCCTGCAGTGCTGGTATCCAGCAGGTTTTCCATCCTACCTGATGATCTCAGGCAGATAGTAATTCAGGTGTGGTTCATCACAGACCAGGTAGGATAGAAAACATGCTGGATATCGGCACTTGAGGCTTAGGGTTGCCTACCCCTGTAATAGACTTTATGGTAATCCATTCATAAGTACGAGTTGTCCATAAGTCGGACACTCTTAACCCAGAGGCTGCCTGTAATACCAACTGAATTTTTATGGGGCCTGAACAGCATATGTGTCTTTATTAAAACCTTTACAGAGTGTTTAGCAAAACCCTCCCCTCACCTCCAAAATGGGAAAACCACAGACCACAAACATTGCTCACTACCTGGCTGACTAGCTGCTGCTAATCTAGAGTAATGTAAAAAAAATAAATGTCAACTTGGTGTCCCATGGTATGCCGTAATGCTTAGGCGTCAACGTCAGAAAACAAAACCTCAATTCATCTTGATTTAAAGTCAAATAAACTTTGCGAAATGAAAATGTAGAATAATACACAGCTCCCCCAACCGCACACTGTCCTGCATGCTGTCTCCCAGTCTGGGAATGTCACTGCACACCGTCCTGCATGCTGTCTCCCAGTGTGGGAATGTCACTGCACACCGTCCTGCATGCTGTCTCCCAGTCTGGGAATGTCACTGCACACCGTCCTGCATGCTGTCTCCCAGTCTGGGAATGTCACTGCACACCGTCCTGCATGCTGTCTCCCAGTCTGGGAATGTCACTGCACACCGTCCTGCATGCTGTCTCCCAGTCTGGGAATGTCACTGCACACCGTCCTGCATGCTGTCTCCCAGTCTGGGAATGTCACTGCACACCATCCTGCATGTTGTCTCCCAGTCTGGGAATGTCACTGCACACCGTCCTGCATGCTGTCTCCCAGTCTGGGAATGTCACTGCACACCGTCCTGCATGCTGTCTCCCAGTCTGGGAATGTCACTGCACACCGTCCTGCATGCTGTCTCCCAGTCTGGGAATGTCACTGCACACCGTCCTGCATGCTGTCTCCCAGTCTGGGAATGTCACTGCACACCGTCCTGCATGCTGTCTCCCAGTCTGGGAATGTCACTGCACACCGTCCTGCCTGCTGTCTCCCAGTGTGGGAATGTCACTGCACACCGTCCTGCCTGCTGTCTCCCAGTGTGGGAATGTCACTGCACACCATCCTGCATGCTGTCTCCCAGTGTGGGAATGTCACTGCAAAATCAGCAGGAGCTCTGCTGCTGCTAGGACTGCACTGAACTGGGGGAAAAATTCAGCTCTCCTCCTCCAGATATCATTCACCTTCTATTCATATTTATTAAGGAGACACTTTTAATCCAAAACCTGGAGAAATTGTGGTAAAAGGCCCCGATCAAAGGCCTGACGGGAAGATCACTCTGCGCACCATAGGACTTGAACCAACGACTTTCCAATTATGACCACATGCTACCCAGTTTAGTCATGGTGGGGCTTCCTTCCTTTTCAGTTCCCCTTTTGGAGACATGGTCTTTGTTGTAATGCCTGCGGTCTGTTATTATGCTTGATTTCCCTAAATCCTCTCTGCAGGGACCTGTGTCCGTTTCCCAGCAATAAAGGCAAATGTTAATCTTTTAATCAGACTGCATGACTGCTCATACTCATCATTTTACTTGCACACGGCTCTACAACAGTCATAAAAATGTCTAATTATAAAATTTAAATGCATTATTTGCATCATTTTGCCTGAGAGACAAATGGTATAATATACCATTAGTGGAATGAAACACAGTGTACTCTGTGCCATATATAAAGCACAGCGCAGGATCATGTTTGACTGTGATACTGCGCCACATAAAACAAATGGAGCAGTATTACATAGGTACAGTTGCACATGTGAATGGAGAAGAGCTGCAAAGACAGTCGAGGGAATGAGATCCTTTCATTCTCTGATACAAAGATGGAATCATTATTGAAGGGATCTGCTTTAGCCTCCCATTGCGCTAGATGATTTTACCATAGCTGCCACACTAACCCAGTTACAGTGTAGTGACAGGAAGGATATAATCATGCATTATTATCTTTTCCATAAAGATGTTGAGCTGTTTAAGGAAGCAGCTAGACGAGTGCAGTGATATTATTCCTACCAGGCAATTCTCATCATGCAGCTAATTCAGAAGCCTGAGAGAAAACGTTACCTGGGAATTGGAATGATTCTTTTAAGGTGTAACACGTAATTTACTTAAACTGTAACAGTGGCTCTAATACTGATGCCTGCATTCTCCCTGACAAGAAAACCTACTAGAAGATAAATTCATATCATCAGCATATTGCCGTGACCGACTGCCTTGTCTGCTTCTTTTCAGACTGAAAAATCTTGTTCAATTAGCATTCTGCAGTTTGAGTAGTGCTAGCAATCTTTGAGTGTTTTATGATTTATAGGTTTGGACTTATAGTATTATTGATCACATTATTATTATTATTATTATTATTATATATATATTTTGTTAACATGCTGCATAATATGTAATGGCGTCTACCAGCGGCAAAGTGTATTAGGACAGTAGACTTGATGCTTCTTTGCTTGTCCAACTGAAACTGATAGAGGATACTTTTAAAGCACATGTAGTTCACATGTAGTTCAACAATAATTATGTGGCAATATCTCAAGTAAGCCAAGTGTCACTGCTTCTCATTATTTTTCTTCTCTCAGTGTCTGCGCTAGAGCAGCGTTTTGGGAAAATTCAAATCTATGCAGTAGATCCCAACTCCAGAAATATCCAACTTGCGGACAATTCATACTTACGATAGACTGCCATAAATACTATTATATTAAACATTTGAGTTAAATAACATGGTTTGTAATAACATATGGACATTCTTTGTGACGCTCATGAAAACGTTGTTTGGCTTCAGCAATTCGTCCGCTCGAGGTACAGTACCATATGTAGTTAATGTTTTATTACCGTATTATAATTATTATTACGTGCCATGTTATTATTTTTACGACATCTAAAAATTTCACTTGGACAGATTTAGAAACCAGGGGACTTCCTGTATTGTGCACCTGATTAGAACTACAGTGACTCAAAATTGAAAACAGTTTAAAGTAATTCCTCAGGTACACAGGAGTAGTCTGTTGTCAGTCATTAACAGCGGACTAACTCCTTGCAGTTTTGCTGAAAACTACAGAGAGGTGAGTCAGCCCAATCCACAAACCCGCTCTCAGAGTCATCGATCCCTTGCATATCATCCATCATAGTGAAGCCTTTCCTCTCCATTCACTGGATGCCAAGCAAGGACACTCATGCCGTGTTATATAACCTTAGTTGGATGGTTTTGTTCACGAAATGTAAGGTTCCTAAGTTCTAACTTTCATTGAGTCAATATTACTCTGGTTGAGGTTTTCACATGCAGAAGACAATTCATTCACTTTCAAATTTTGCTATATAATTTCATTTTTAGTAGTTTGTGCTACAAACATCACTGATCAAAAAGATTTCGGGGTTAGTATTAAATAGGTCTACCAGCAACTATTTGGAGCCAGGCTATAATAATTATTCAGCCGGCATCAAAACTGAAGATATCAGAACTGCAATTTTTATTACTGTAAATGGGGCTGGTTGAGAAACGGTGCTATAGATGATATAGGCATCTGCCTAGGGCGTCAAGTTCCGAGGGGGGGCACCGACTTGCCAGCCAGTTTCATTTTGCCTCAGATGCTCACCCAGGCTGCCACATCAGGTAGGACCAGTACGGACTCTAAATACTTTATTGAGATGATTAGCAGGAGACCTGGACATCATACAGTATCCATTAAAAGGGCAAAAGCCTATTTTAGGAAATACAGGAGAAGAGGCAGGCAAGGGTGTTATATTTAGGTATAATTTATGTATGTGAAATTAGCATGGCTAATGGCTAATTGTTAAAATAACAATAAGGGGTACTTTGGATTACTACATTCAAAATGTAAATTGTCCGTCATTCTAATTGAACTTTTCATATTGCATTCCCAGTCGTTACTTCTCTGCTGTCTTATTTACAGCTGCCATTAGTGATAGTAGGCAATTAATTTAAGCTACTAACCAGTGTTCAGGCACGTTTCCGTACATTATCTGGAAGAGCTTGGTTTACTCCACTAATCAGTAGGTATGGAAAGCCTATCAAAGTCTAAGCTGACCTTGGTGCTCCGTCCCCACCTCTATTCCCGGTTTATGATCTCCTAATAGATGAATACACAGCCTCATACAGTATATAGAGATAGCTGTGATCCATTAAGTGGAATCCAAGCCAGAAGTGTATAAAAGGCACACAGTGTACAAACAGGGGCTCCAAACCGCAAGCATAAACACAAGGCTTTTCCTTGCCTAATAGTCACTGCTTGCAAACATGAAGTATCAGGTTCTACTGAGGAAGCAGTTTTCTGAATTCTCATAATTCTTGTAACCTAATGATTTCCCTACTGACAGTTGTCATTTTGCCAAATATCGGTCTCTGTGATTTTTTTTCCCCATCAGAATTCAGCCTTCTAAAATTTACTGCTGAACAAAATAAATATATAACCTGTGCAGAACATGCTGAGTTTTCAAGCAGATCTCTCTGCTTTGGGTAGTACTGATGAATGAAGCTGATTTTTTTTCAGAAGCATTTTAAAAATTATTTTTCATGTAATCCTTAATTTATTAATAGTTTAACTTCACGTACAATATTTTAATTAACTATGAATTGTGTATTTGCATTTAAAACAGCATTTCTATTGATATAAAAAATGTGATTTCAAAATATTTCACAGATTGTATAGAATTTTTGGTAACACTTTACATTAACTGAATTTTCATAATGCTTTTATATTGCATTCATAAAATGTTTAGTACACCTTCATAATGTATTCATAAAACATTCACAAACATCATGTATGTATACTTTAACATCCTAACATCCCTTAACAGTTGTAATATACATTAATAACAAACATTATATAATAATAAACATTTTAATTGTATAATCATGTAATGTTTGTTATTAATGTATATTAAAGCTGTTAAGGGATGTTAGGATGTTAAGGTGTACTTGCATCCTGCTTATGAATGTTCTATGAATGCATTATGAAGGTGCACTTAAACCCAATGCCAGACACACAGAGCAGGGGCAGGATTAAAACCTCCACCAGTGCATTATAGACTAAGGGTATTCCACTGATTCAAGATATGTGCATTTTCTACATTCATGGCCCTTTTTCCTTTGATATGTCATGTCAGGAACACGCTGGCACAGGAGTCGGGTGAACACGGGGTTTATTCGGAATAGACACACTCAGGAGCACGGAATGACGCCAATGACCGGACTGAAGAAACACACTTAAATACACCACACTAATTAAACACAACTAGAAACAGCTGATAACACGAGGATTCCACATGAGGTAAATGAGGGGACGTGGCACACGGGAGGATCGAACGATCAGGGCATGACAACATGATACAACTGATCCCACATGCCCAAAGGTTAGCAAGACTTACTGTATGCCTTTTCTCTTTTATAAGGATTAGGGTATTTGGCAGAGATTATTAATCACATCTAGGACAATGGCAATGCACTGGATGTTGTGTAACCAGATTATTTCTAAACTTCGCATTGTGATTATTTGACCTGCACTGAACTGGAGTCTACACGGTGAATGAGCTTGGTTTTCTACCCCATTACATTTGACATTGTATCTCCCTAACCTTTGACACATTGCAGTATCAGTAAGGAGATAACCTTCACGGGATTGGTTTCTGTGCAGTGTCAGTGCATGTGTCATAGATGCTGTTACTGCGTCATCATCATTATCATCATGATTATTTGGGGGGGGGGGCGTGTGTGGCTGAGCTGGTTTGGCGTCTGTGCCGCTGATCAGAAGGTCACCAGTTCATGGCCAGGCTTCAGTGGAATTGTCACATCTCCACTGGGCCCTTGAACAAGGCCCTTAAACCACCATCCCCACTAAGAAATGCTCCAGGATGCTAGAAAAATGGCCTGTTCCTGCAGTTGGACCTTAACCCCTTTATTCCCATGAGTTCACACTGACCCATGTTTGAAAGCCTCAACTGGGTCCCCGGGACCCTCAAGTGAGCTAAGGGGCTAAACTTGGTTCTCAGCCTTGTGTGTTTATGCCTTAAAAGTAGAGCGTGAGGTGGTATATGAAAAGCAAACTTTCTAATGTACTTTTGCAAGTTGCAAACAAAGGATCCTTTGGCAAGTCTGGCCACGTTGTTGAGGAATCCATTCTGTTCCAGGTCTTTTACTTTGGCTGTAGTCATTAATGGGACTAGAAAATGGGAGCAAGCTTCTGATTTTATCCAGGTGTGGTTTCTGTTGCGAAAGGCGGGGGTGGGGGGGTTGAAAGCTGGGGTGGCCATATGGAACAAGGCTCTGTCAGCTAAAATGCCACAGCCACAAACAGCTCTCACCAGGCCAGACTTGCAGTACTTACATTGATGCAGCATGTGGCTTATAGAAGACCAATTGCCAACACAGGCATGTACGTCTGTGACACCATAAAATGATAGTATGTTTTATTGCAATTAATTTGCACTCTCAAAAAAAGAACTTCAATCCAGAGCTCTAGTGTTTCAATGAAATGCATTAAGTGGCAAGAGCTAGAGTCCAAAAAGGTAATAATATCTCTGAAACTTAAAAAGGGACTTATAAATACGTGGTTGCATGCTACTTTGTAACTGCAAGTGGTGTTACATTATATTCAATACAATCAGGGTCATCTTTTCTCAAGGCTCCAGGTGTTGTGCTCCTTACACCTGGCTACGCATCTTTGCACATTATCCTTAGATATGAGGTTTCTGAATGCCAGCTCCGCCATAAATTTCAGCTTTGTGAAGCTCACAGTGTACGCTCATCGTCAGGACTGGGTCACAGACATGCTGATTCAGTTCTGCGGTAAGTTCTGAAGCCACTTTTTAAACGTTGGTCTGTCCCTCTCAAAGAGCTAAGACTTGGCCCTTTCTGGAACTCTGCTAGTTCCTCATGTTGCTTTGAAATCTCACATTAAAGTACTGATTATCAGATCTCAGGAGCTGACGCATAGTCCTATGTGGCAACTGGTGTAAAATGAGTCACCTTGATTACATTCACTTGCATTACTGCAGAGTTGGTGTTCTAGTGGTGTTTTAGCTCTTTTGCCCGTTCCCTGTAACTGAAATTTTATGAGTTTCAAAAACTGATAACATGCTCAATGAGTCAAGTTTTGCTTTTCACATGTTTTCTCTTTATCGTGCATTTTTCTTGAATGTTTGAATCTTAACTGTTGGTTTTAAAGGTGATGTTTCACAATTAAATTCCATATTTTTTTTTTCCCTCATTCATCTTGGAGTTCATTGGGAATTAATAAAATCAGTCGGATTATTCATTAAAATGCTTTGTTGCTAAGCATGGTATTTCAAAGGAAGTATTCGCATCTTTTTGGGGATTTAGCATTACTCACAATCACCTGGCACTTATCGATATAGTAATTCTACCTTTCTCTGTTTCTTTAGCTATTAGGGCACATACTGCTTGTATTCCAAATAAGCTTCCAAACAAGCAACGTGCTTTGCTACATATAATTATAAATCTGAATACAAAACGGGTAACCGGCGTCCTGTGCGGGGTCTACTCCAACCCGGAACAGTTTCTAGGCCTCCGATGACTCTGATAAGGATAAACAGATGAATGAATAGATGGAACAGAGGTAGTATTTCATGCGTTCCTGCCAGACCTGATGTAAAATGGCCGTACAGCTTTTCAGATGAACTACTTGTCTTGTTGGAATACTTGTATGGCTTGAATGCTGCACAACATCCTGCACAGAGATATGAAGGAAAATGCTAATTAAAAGACTGCAGAACCATACAGTTGGCACAGAGAATTCAGCCGAGGCTGGTGTACGGTATTTTATTTATAATATTAATCTCAGTTTGATGGAATGTTACTTAAAATTTATACACATGCACGCCACCTGTAACGAGTCAGCAGTTTGCTCAGCAAAGACGACTTGCACACTTAATCCTGCCTCAGCACCTTTCATCATATGTACTCGGCAAATAGTACGGAAGCAGCAAAAACATAACGCTGGCAATGAGGCGGTTTTCCAAGAAGCTGCGCTGTGCATTTCCCTGCGAGCGAGATAATTGAATCAGGCGCGACCAACTTACAGTAAGTGAGCCATCAGCAGCAAGAGACTATGAGTGAAAGTAGACGGAAAGCAGGATGGACGTATAGGCAGGAATTGTTGATTGGATAATGCATATTGAAAGAATGGAACTGGACTTTCATGAACATGATACTGAGGCAAAAATTGCAAGTATTGATACGTGCAATGGATAGAAAAACAGAAAAGCATAGAGCTTACAATTATCACAGCAGAGCCATCAGATTAAAACTTCGATGATGATGATGATGATTTATTATTATTATTATTATTATACAGCAGCACGTCTCTAATGCCATTATTGATTGCAGGACATGTCCTATTTCAGAAATGCAACCAAAATGGAGTTCAGTCCATTGCAGAAGCTGAGTTTACGAATGTCAGCGCACTGTCGATTTGCTGATGCAGTGAGACCATTTAGGATGTGGAATTATGAATGAAAACACTCAGAAAAGGCTCCTACTCATTTATCTATTTTCCTACAACCACTTGTCCTTGAGCTGGTGTTGGGAAAATACGAGGCAGAAGATACTCCTAATTACTTTTAGATGCTAATTAAAGATAAAGACATAAATTGAAAAGGTGAGCCGAAATACCTACGCATCAATGGAGACTTAAAACGTTAAAATGGTTTTTCAAAACTAAAAGTCATAAAATGTCTGAAAATGTATTTTTTAGTATTAGAGATTAAATTATATGATGCTGCCTACTGTCTGCATGAGTAATAATGTCTGTATGGACAGAATATAACTCACTGTAATCTGCACTGGGCAGCACAGTGATGCAGTGCTCAGCCCAGTTGCCCCGTCCCTCTGGGACCAGGTTTTCAGTCTTCACCCTGGCTCCATGTGTGGAACTTGCTTGTTCTCCCTGTGTGATCATGGGGTTTCCTCTGGGTCCCTACAGTCCACAGTCCTAAACAGTCTAAAAACATGCAAAGGAGAATTAGTTGCCCAGTGGCGCATGTGTGAGTGTGTCCTGTGATAGGCTGATGCCCCATCCTGGGTTATTCCCTGCCTTGCACCTGTAGTTTCCAGAATATGTTCCAGACCCCCATAACCCCCATAGGACAAGTAAATATGGAAAATGGATGAATGTATGATTTATTGTTTGCTGATTTTCTTTCTTTTTTTCCCTTGTGTTTTGGTGTTTGCTCCAGCACGGCCCTCTAACTTTGTTTTGCGTGCTTATTGTTGTACATGTAGAATGACAATAAAATGAGAAGATGCAGGATGAAAAGCAAGACTGCTTGGAGAACGTGGTTTGAGACTCTCTTTCTGACATGCAATCTGGGAAGCAGTGACTGTTGTAGTGCTATAAGTGCAGTTCCAGTAGAACCACATGATGGATTGTCAGCTGCTGTCAGTTTGTGTGCTGCTGATATTGGACTTCAGATCAGGCGTAATGATACTGCGGCAGTCATAACAGCTGCTCGGTTGAGTTTGGTGTTCACTAGTTTTTCATTAACAGCAGCTCAGGGGCTAAGGTACTGCTTGCACTGTGTATTCTCAGCACTATAACAATGGTATTCTATAATGGAAATACCATACAGTAAACAATGGCTCATGTAATTGGAAATGACAAGCGATCATTTCAGTTTAATTGTATTTTGGTGTTGATTCTTTTGTCTTTATTGTTTTTATTCCGTCAAAGTCAAACCACCCAGGTGAAAATATGGGGAGATTTTGAGTCCTGCTCAAAATCCAATCCCAGATTTTAAAACAGTTTGATTTACATGCTACATGCAGTAAATCAAACACGCAATTTTCTTTCTGCAGTTTTCAAATTCTGGATGTTGGAGTGTAAAAATGACTCCCTGCTGCATGGTTCTCTAGGCCAGTGTGGGTGGAATTCACCGGAATGATGACCCTGGGACGAGCCGTGAATTCCCCACGACTTTCCAATTGGTTTTCTGCAAAAATTTTGCTTCCCCAATTTTCTATGATTTTTTAAAGTGGCGGTTCTGTGCAGGAGTGGGACCTACGCTTCCGTGATGTTGGGGTGACCTTGCAGGACTGCTGCACAGGGCCAAATACCCTGCCTGATATGCTCTCTTACACACGTAGAAACACCCTCAAGCAGTGATAATGTTTTTGCATTGTTGGTGTCTTAAAAGGGATTTAAAAAGCATTGAATTTGGCTTTTTAATTCGTGCCGCAGCCATTACAGAAAGTAGGACAAAATGGACTGTTACTGCTGTGTTAGAAGCTCCCGCACAACAGCCTAATATAGATTTAAAGGTGAAACTTGTTGGAAATGCTATAAAGTAGGACACATCCAGAAAGCTTGCCGGTCGGACAAGAACAGAAGGACAAGTAGCCAAAGATAAAAGGCCAAAATAAAATATAAAGAAAATATTAATGTGCTTACTGTGATTATGGAATCTGATGATGATGAGACGGGTGTTGGTAATCCGACAATTTACAATTTATCAGCAAAAGATAATAATGAACAAGCGCCGTGTCTTACTCTAGTGTGAATGGCGAGACAGTCAGGATGGAACTAGATTTAAGTTCTGCGGCCTCAGTGATTTCCCAGAGTGTGTCTGAGCAGCATTTTAAGGCTGTGAAGTTGAACTCAGCAGAGGAGGACTCGCACTGGAAAGAGGATGAAATATGACTTATAACAGTTAGCAAAATTCCATGCTCCTTAATGCTGTCAAATCAACAGGACCGGCATCATGGGAATGTGATTGGCGAAGGTAAATACAGCTGACCTGGAGATCCATCTACAGTGAACGTGCCCTTGGTGCCACTGAGGTGTGTCCACAGAGACAACTGCAAACAGTTCTGGATAATGTGACTAGTGTCTATAAAGTGGGAACTAGCACACTCAAGCATATCAAAGGATGACTCTAAGTGAAAATGCTACCGCAAAATTCCACAAGATTCACACAGATCCCTGTGAATTGGAAAATGTGAAATATTTCAAAAAGCGCACTGGAGTCCATTGGCAACAAAAATAGCGCCTGTAATTAAGAAGAGTGATATCACTGGAAGGCTACTTCAAAGTTGCCAGTAATAACTAAGGCTGAATGCAAAACAATCCTCATTATCAAAAATTAACTGCATTCTGTCAAATCTTGCTGGGGGGCAGCATTTCGCCATGACTGACTTTGCAGATGCATATCTTCAAAAGGAGATGGAAAAAGATTCCAGAGTTTTTTTTTTAAATATATATTAACACCCTCCGCATCTACAGACTATAGTAGTAGTATCTGTAACGATCGAGTGTCAGACCGCAGCCACACACTGTTTAGCAGAACGAACTGAAACACGCATCCCGACCGTCTGCGTTTTAAAAAAAGAAAACACTTAAACTCTCTATATTTAACCAACAAGTTTAAAGAAATAGAAAACGTTAAAAGTATTTGTCAGTGTCTCATGTTTTTATTTGATCACTGTAGAATTTAGTTCATAGATAACTATTAATATCGAAATCACTCCCTATTTCAACAGATATACTTAAGTACAAATTAACTGGTAGAAGTGAAATATATGTGCTTCAGTCAAACAATACTTATAGGCTACGTCTTATACAAGTAGCATCTGGCATTTCGTGTTCCATTAGCGTGTGAGTTTGTGTTATATTACTTTTGTGTTCAATGACTTTGTTATGCGTATCTAGGGGAATTAATGTCTACTTGCCTTCGCTTCTTGCTTTCTTACAGCCACTGAGTTAAACATTTTAACCGGCACTTGAATGGGAAAGAGTTCAGCCTAATTACAGACCATAAGCCTCTCGTGTCAATCTTTAATTCACGGCTGGAGCACATATTCAGAGGTGGGCACTGTTCCCAAGAGGACACAAGTATAAAATAGAATACAAAAAGACACATGATCATGCTGTCACTGAAGGGTTGTCCCACTTCCGGGAGCGTCACAAAAAAGACCGCTTCTTATGACGAGTTCTCTCATGCTAGTTAAGAGTTTTTTTTGTTACAGATGAGATGCCACATTGTGTCAGCAACACTGAGGTTTGGACTGAACTGTGTGTGTCCCAATTGGTCTTGTTCTATCGGCATTGAGATTATTTAACTCTCAACTGTGGTTGCATTATTGGGTAATTCCATTCAAGATGAGAAATAATGGATTGGATGAGTAGTTGTCAAAATGAAGACATTAGCCAAAGGTTTTGTACAGTTGTTTTAACATAGGTGGAAATTTCAGGTCCAGAAAGTAAAAAAGATTTTGTTTTAGCCAACCAGTTGAGTATAATGAGTCACAGTTACGGAGTACTGAAATGGTTGGTTCAAACAAAATCATGGTCTGGATTTTTACTTTCTAGACCTTAAAGTACCACCTCCAGTTGATTTGCATAGACCTGTAAATAGAACATCTCGCAATGTTTTGTACTGGATGTCAGCGTGTTCAGAAGATGCCAGAAAGATGACCAGCCTTAAATGGAGTATGCAGGAGAAACAGATATGACAGATTAATCTTGGCGAGAGAATACCAAGATAAACAAAAGTGAACCAATGGAGAGATCTACATAAGAACTGGACCCCTCTCGTACCCATCTCAAGTCTCTGTTGGCATTATCTGGATATAACATATTGATCAGTTAAGGGTATTGCAGGTTGATATAGTTGAGGGTCAGCCAGATGTGCTGATAGCACAACCTGCTGTTCCAGAGTTTACCTCAGAGGAGCTGGAACCCTTGTACTACTTCCTGTATCACTTCCGAAACAGACCTCTCCCAACGGGGGTGAAAGGCATCACCTTCTAGGGCAAGAAGGCCTCTGGACTTATTCATCTTTGGGGAATGAAATTAAAACAGAGTGACCTAGTGGCCAATAAACAGAAAAAAGGTTGCATGTAATTGTTTGTAGTTAGTACAGTAGGATATAGTCAAAGTAGATTAAGATTAAAGGCTATTGTTTGAGCTGAATTTTGGATTTTGCAGTATAGTGTATTTTATTTCTTTATTGTATAAATCTGTTTTCCAGAACTTTGTATGGTTACATCACATGCACTCAACCTGTAATGAGTCAGCAGTTTATTCAGTATAGAAGTTACATCCTTACTCCTGCCTCAGCATCTTCCATTATATGTATTCTGCAAATAACACAGAAGCAGCAGTAACATAACGATTGCATTTGTCACATAATGAGTAGTCTTTACATATACAGTCGGCCCTCTGTATCCATAGGGGATTGGTTCCTGGTTCCCCCACAGATACCAAAATCTGCAGATGCTCAAGTCCCTTAAACAAAATGGCATAGTATTAGCATACAACCTCTGCACATCCTCCTATATACTTTAAATCATCCCTGCATGACTTATAATACCCAATACAATGTAAATGCTACATTTACAGAAAAGTAGTTCTTATATGGTATTGTTTAGGGAATAATGACAAAAACCTTCAACTTACTGATTGTTTTCATTTAATGACCTGAAAGAAAAACACATAGAATGAAACACTGAATATTTAAAATACAAATATACAAGTTTGTGGATTTTTTATTATTATTATTTTTTTTCTGGTTGATTTTGCCAGTGCAGAACCTGAGGGCATGGAGGGCCGACTTTATAGCATTTGGTTCTAGATTCTTATTTTACATATTTTTATATTAGTTCTCTAAAACATTATCTGTCACTCTTTCCAAAATAAATACCAGTACAGAAAGTGACAGAAAAACGTAAAAAAAAGATATGTATTTTTTTTTGGTGATTTTGACCCATTTTCCTTTGATGAAATGGTTCCATAAATCTGACATCTCTCATGGGAATCTGTAGCACAAGTAGAAATGCTCACAGATATCACTCATCTTCACGTCAGCTTTGCACCCAACATCCAGTTCTGTTGATTGATTTTGGATTGCTACCGCTATCTGTGCAGGCAATGCAATGCAAAGAAGCAATTATCAGGCTAACAATAATTCATCCATAGGCAACACTACGGAAAGCAAGGTATAAAGCATCCTGTCACTGGCGGAAGTATAGGCAGAGCAGCGGGTGCTGCCGCACTGTGGCTCACAGAAGTGGAGGGCCCCAGAAATGGAGGGCCCCAGAAATGGAGGGCCCCAGAAATGGAGGGCCCCACAGAGGGTCAGAGGCCCTTTTCTGGGGATGATCCGGAGGCTATCGTGCATTGTATATCTCTGTAGCAGGAAGATCATTCATTCTAAGCTTAGGTAAGCAAGACAAAAGTGCCATGAAAAGTAGGCGGGTGGTTAGATAGAAACTTTATTAATCTGATGTAAATTGGAACTTTGATAGGCATAGATTGCAAACATAAAACCAAGAAACAAACAAACAAATTAATGGAAATGCTGTAACGGGTAATCACTAAAGGCAACACAGGAAGTAAATAAGGCTGCAGGCAGCAAAGGTACATTATAACTTCAGTTAGCCCAAATCTTTGCCTTTCACAGTCATAGTGGAAGCAAATCAACTATGATTCATCTCATTCTGCACTCTGGAAAAATGCCAGTGCAAGAGAGGAGAATTCTTATGGTTCCAATTAGTGCAAATTAGAGAAGCAAATAAAAGGCATTTAGTACAGAAGTGGTACAAGCTACCGGACTGAATACAATAAAATGAGAGGAAGCATCCCACTGTTCTCATACCCAAATGCCGCATGTGAACCTCTTCTTGCTAGTTTTGCAGATTATTGTAATGGCAGTCATTGACAAGCTGATATCAATTTTCTAGGTTTGTGATTTTGGTTAGATATTCCAGAAAGCGAGTTTGGCAACTAACCCAGCTATGTCAGCTTGCAGATCTTGAAAGTTTTAGATTTTCCCATTCGATAATTGAGAATAGAGTGAGACTCGGGAAGTTGCTATGGCAACTGTGTGAAATTAACCTGCTCCGGAGCAGGTTTACTTAAAATGAGATGGAGTTATGTGTTGGAGCACCAGCAGAGACTGCAGTTACTCATGAGTTGTTGAACATGCCCCCTGCCCTTTCCTTAGGGACATAGCTGACACAGATGCTTAAATTATTCACAAGGCTCTATGCTGGGAGAGATTGATTAGACTCCCAATTAGACCTTCCATCATTCAGTGATCAGCACAGTCAATCACTTATTTGAACAATGCTGCTCAGCCTCAAAATATTATAAATATTAGACATCATGGATTCACTCTTTGAATTACTGTATATGTATTGCCCTTCAGTTTTTGCCAATAGAATTTTTTTTTTAATAAAAGATATATCCGTAATGCAATGTCAATTCAATCACCAGTATGTCCAACCCTCCAGTATGGCTAGTTTTTAACCTGAAATTGTCTGATTTCCTTCTTTACACTGTGCTCATCGCAGTATACACAGTGGAAAACAGCTGTCCATGACCCGATTTATATATATAATTTAAAAAAATGAATGATATAACACTGACCAGAATTAGTGAAAAGAATGGATGGATTGATTGATGGATAGATAATAAGAACATTATATTGTTTTTTTTCATATGCAAAATATGTAGAAATATGCAATATACCTGGTTTTTTACTGTAATGTTGCACCTATAAAAACATATTTTGTTATATATGTATAATATTTATTTGTCAACTGTCTGGGCCTTCTTTCAACACCTCATAAATACACATAAATGTTTGCCTTCTGGCAATAAAGTGCAGGTCAGACTCTGTCTTTACATCATTTCCAGAATCTGTGAACTTGTGTGTGATGCTATATATTTACGCAGTGTTCCAGTTTGAGTTTTCGCATATACATTTAAATAAAAGCAACTGAATTAAAAGAATTTTAAAACTTTTTTTGTTTACCGCGTGTCTGTTGAATGTCAAGACTAAGGTAGGTCAGCTTAACGCTTACCTTTGTATCTTTTAATCTACATTTTAATGGTATCCTTGTGAGGTTACATCAGGATCGCTTTTTCATTATGTTTATATTTCCCAGTAAAAAAATTTAAGCATTGCTACTGGATAAAATTTCTTGGGGAAAAAGATTACCTGCTCATCAGCTGCCTGCACCATGACCTCTGTAAAATGAATGAATTCTCCATTTAGTCCATATTTTCTGCAGCTCTGTTTTAAATATTACAAAATATAAGTTGATTACAAGAAATCATATTTATCTATCTATGCTTAAACACATACATGTATGCTGTATATACAGTATATATGTACACTACGTAGGCAATTGTACGATGCATTTAAAGGCCTCTGATCAGCATTAGCAGAAAAGCCATTGACCTACATTTTCCGTAGTTCTTCGTCCTCAGAGATGGTATTGCCTGTTCAATCCCTCTGTGTACACGATTCCATTAGTGTCTCAAATAGTTTGCAAATATATGTTTGAAAAGAGGTAAAAAAAAAATTTGTTGTTACTTGAGTTCCAACCTAGACTCAAATTATGGTCTAGACATGTTTAAACTTACGTTTCTTTGGTGAATCACAATGATTACCTGCAAAACAGGGAAATTTCTGAGAAAAGAACGATCTAGAAACAATATACAAATACATCAAACCTTAAACAAACAGTCGCAAATGGAAAAACTAAACCCATTGTTACACCATGACTGACAAAATGCTCAATGTACAAAAAACTGCCTTTTTCAATAAAAAGGAATATTTAAAATTAAATAGGTCACCATATGGATTTTAGGTTAGGTTTTAGTTTTTGATTTAAAATCTGTGGGATCACAGAATCATACACATTGCTCAAAAATTGAACAATATGTGCAATCATTTCAGTAGAAATTGTACAGTTTACTAGCTTATTTGTTTATTTGAGCATGTTTATTACACAGAATCTGCTGTTTAGTATTTTTGGATGTTTACCTGATGATTGAATTTGGAGAAATTTGATTGGATAAAAAAAGCCAAACAGGAAGTGGAAGTTTTTGTTAGTGGGTACGATTTTGAAAACCCAAGTCAAGGCTGAATAAATGGTTTAAGCATTAGGGCTCTATTAAAGATTGTTATAGAAACCAAAAGTATTCCTTCCTGGCTGTATTTTTTTATTTCAGAATAATTGTTTTATTGATAAAGATAAATGAGATACAAGGAACATAGTCAATATATCACATATAATGGGTTAAACGGTATCGGGGGTACAGAGAAAGACTCCTTTCCTGCTTGTAAACAACTCAAGAGCTTCAGGCTTCCAAAATCCACAGCTAAAATCAATCCACGGGGAAGCTGATGGAGGGGAATCATTGTAATTTGGTTCATTTCCTTTTAAAACACTGACAACCAGTTAACAAGTTTAAAATATTGTGATTGACATTATTTTGTTTTATTTTGTTGAAGAGTAATATCTTAAAATGAAGGTCCTTTGTTTTTGTCTTAATTTGAGACCTCGAAGTTCAAAGTTCTTTGCTTGTCACACGCAGTCATACTCATACAACATAAAATAAAATGCTTGTTCTGGCAGATTCACCAACTGTGCTGTATAGATAAGGAATATATTCTATATTATACTATGTGTAATACAATGAAGTATACAAAAGTGTAATAAAATATACACTACACAACACTGTGTCATTAGTGCAGATGTGCAAGGCAGTGTGCAAAAATGCAAGTGAAGTGAAAAGGGAGGGAAACATACAGGGAGAGAGACATACAGGGAGAGAGACAGAGTGTAAATGCGTGCAGCAGCAGATTGTCCGTTATGTGCTGTTGTTGAGAAGCCCAGACTGTGAGGCTACGGAGGCGTCTCCCTGATCTCTGCAGCCTGAGCGGTTTATGTGCGGGGTGGGTGGGGTCACTGGTGATCCAGTGCGTTCAGCGAATGTGCCACCTGTTGCAGGGCCTTTCATTCCGATACGGAGCAGAATCTGTACCAGGCTGTCTTGCTTCCCATCAGGATGCTTTGTGTAACTCTAGAGTAGAAACCTTTTAAAATTAAGGGAGAGACCTTCAGGTGGTAGAGGTGCCGTCTGGCTCTGCCAGTGAGGAGGTCTTTGTGATAATTCCAGGTGAGGTCCCCAGTGATGTGGGCACCAAGGTATTTAAAACACCTCGTCCTCTGCACTGGAGATCCACAGATCTGAAGCAGGGCGCAGTTCTTCTTTTGTCTCCTAAAATCTATCACCATCTCCTTTGTCTTGTCAACGTTCAGGTGGAGGTGACACCATATCGTTAGGGTTTCCATCTCACTTAGGTAGGCCCTCTCATCATTTTTGGAGATCAGGCCACCGCCAGTGTCGCTGGCAAACTTCACAGTGGAGTTGATGTCATGTCTAGCTGCACAACCACCTCTGTTTGCAATAATGAAAATGTCTACACTGAAACAAGGAAGGAAACCCTATATTTGCATTTTGTTTGGATCACACTTTTTTAGAAGTGCTCATGATATCATACATGTGACTTTGGCTTAATTAAGATTAAACATAGCCCAATTCATAGAAAATACCATTAAAATCTTGGACCTGCCCGCCAGATTTCTTGTAGTACCTGCACTGCTTCCTCCATTGCCTGATTATTTTGGAAGCTACTTCATCCAGCTTTAGGTGAATCCATAACTAGCAAAAATGTCCAATATTGTATTTTACTCCAAATAGCCCATTCGCTGTAAATGTTGATGATGGAATGTTTTTTCTGGTTTAGTCACAGGTGTTTTTCATGCATTTCTGTCTTGTAACAGGAAGTGGTAGTGAGTGTGAAATGCTGATACACACGTCATGGTCCTGCAAGCCTGACTTAGGCAACTTTTCTCTTTTCTTCAGTCTGATAGCAATGCCAGTTATCTGAGAGCTGCTCGGGCAGGGAACTTGGAGAAGGCTCTTGACTACCTGAAGACAGGAGTAGACATCAACATCTGCAACCAAGTAAGAGCATCTCGATGTTTGTACACTAAATCGCATGTTGAAATTCTAGCAGCAAGTTCGATCATTGAAATAGTGACATATTAACTTATCAAAATGATTTATTCATATTTATAGTTTTTGTATGCATGATTATTTTCTACCGTCATCCAGAAATACCTAATGGCTAAGGCATTGTCTTGTAAAAAATATCTGAAAATATGTGGATATTTTGTGGATATGTGGATGTCTTCCTGTGTTTCAGAATGGGTTGAATGCGCTTCATCTGGCTTCCAAAGAGGGCCATGTAGAGATTGTTGCGGAGCTCCTGAAGCTTGGGGCCGATGTGGATGCAGCAACAAAGGTTAGTCTGTCATGTCACTCTGCTCTTCCTGATCAGGATCTCTACGGCTGAATGCCCGGGACCTTGCCGAATGCAATGACATTGGCCAGTGCAGAACTGTAGCAGCCTTGTTTTGCACTGGGGCTGCTTTCGGAAAATCCCAAAAGTATTTTTACACCTTAGGGAAGAAATTTAATTCCATAAACATTTAAGAGCAAATACATCCCTGTAGAAGTGTCTCATGGAGATTACTGCATGAGGATAGAGGTTGCACACAAAACAGCCATTTCAAAACACCAATTCACCGAGATGCTTCTTAGTAGACTGCAGGAGAAATGCAGCACAGGGAGAAGATGCAACTTCCACCCAGAGCAGACATGGCATTTAAATGCTAAACCTTGGAGCTTTGAAGTAGGAGAGACATCTCACATGCTTCCGTGACATTGACGTCCAAAATGCAATATCATACAGCTCACAACTTACCTGTTTGATACACTGGGAAGAAATTAATGAATAATAGATGTGAATGATTCTTTTCCATGCATGAGTTAGTATTCCTTTTTTAGAACATGAATGACAATTAGGAAAGCTTGTCTGCACATATACATAGAAATATCCTTGCAAAAATCCATTGATTACAATAAATAGGACGATTACAGTGCATGTTCTCATAACCATAATGAGTGTATGCAACAGTAAAATGTAATTTTTATTAAATGCATTACATTTCCTGCATCAGAAATCAGAAATAATTCGCTATGAATTAGAAAGGGAATGTGAGTGTAGTTATTAAAAAAATTAATTGAATTAAAATATGTTTTGTACTTTTGGACTAAGTGTCTGTAAACCTCTCATTTCCCCACAATAGTTTGATAATGCATGTGCAGAGTACCCATGACAACATTTGCAAATGCATATAGGCCTATTTCTGTTATAGTACATACAATGCAAATGAAAATGTACAGTACATGGGTGAGAAATGTTCTGCTGGTGTATGATTTTTTTCTGAAATTGGAGATGAGTTTGAATTGCAAATCACCACATTGTTTGCAGCATGCATGGAATAAAACGTACTTTCACGTTTCCCCAAATGCAGAAAGGAAACACTGCTCTACATATAGCCTCCCTTGCAGGCCAGACTGAAGTGGTCAAAGAACTGGTGAAGAGCGGAACAAACGTCAACGCTCAGTCTCAGGTAAGTGACACATGCAGCTTTCGGTTTCACAACAAACATTAGCATTTAAAAACCTGCTTGCATGATTTATGGAGACACAAAGCTTCAGAATATTATGCAGTAACCAACTGCACGATTCTATGATAAAGATGTTATTCTGTAAAATTCTATTGTAGGAGGTCTGTGAGTATGTACACTTGGCTTGAGTCTATATGGTTTTATGTATTGTCAGTAATGAAACTCATGTAAACCATTTATAATAAACTCATGTAAACATCGATAGATTAATCTTTGGAAAAATTGCCATTAGTGGCAGCCCTAAATGACAGAATTCACTGTATCATCAACAACTTATTTGTCACACTCTATTGGCTGATAATAAGTTCTGTTTGGCTACAGTTTATTTCTGGTAAATGTAATCTCTTCATTTTATAGATAGCGCAAATATTTCATGTTATCGCAATGTGATATCCTGCGGCCGAATTTTATAAGATTTTAGATAAAAATGTGGGAACGATGAAAGGCGTGCTTATTGGCCTGTTTACATAAAGGTTACTCTGAGGCAGCCTGGACAAAAAGAGGGGACAGTTATACGTCACCAGCTTTTGTGCTGTAAAGCCATTATCACCCATCAGAGCCAGGCAATCCACGAGTAGGATGCCCACCGGTGCCATAATACCTGAAAATAATCATATAAAACAAAAAAACATTGTTCTCTATCTAAAAAGATAAAAAGATGAAATTGCCGATACTTATACTATAAAGAGACTAGTTTCCAGAATTCCTATGTGAAAATAATCAAATTCACTTCACATTCACAAGGCAGATGTTTTATATATATATATACATACACATCAAGTATTAGAGACCAAATTCATAAAAATAATATGCTTGCACAATATTATCTCTAACATTGGGATAGTGATTCTGGTAGCTGATTCTTTGTAGTACATTACAGTGCTACTTCCCTGATAGACTGAAGATGGAGCTGCTCTTGCCTCTTACCCTGCTTTATGTCATACATCTGTATGGAACATTTATTTAACAAATAACTGGGGCCACATTCTCAGGAATAGGTCTCACAGTGATGTCATTCACATATCCAAACATGACATTTTATGATACAAAGAAACCACTGCTTGTCCAGTTCATTTCTCAGTATTATGCCTGTTAATTTAATGCTGTAGTACAGTGAGTATTAAAAGCTGCCTCTTGTTGCTGAGATGAATGGCATCACTTGCCACTGTTGGCTGTAACACTGTGATTTCTGTCACTTACCTGGGACAGAATGGCATCACTTGTCACTGTTGGCTGTAACACTGTGATTTCTGTCACTTACCTGGGACAGAATGGCATCACTTGCCACTGTTGGCTGTAACACTGTGATTTCTGTCACTTACCTGGGACAGAATGGCATCACTTGCCACTGTTGGCTGTAACACTGTGATTTCTGTCACTTACCTGGGACAGAATGGCATCACTTGCCACTGTTGGCTGTAGCACTGTGATTTCTGTCACTTACCTGGGACAGAATGGCATCACTTGCCACTGTTGGCTGTAACACTGTGATTTCTGTCACTTACCTGGGACAGAATGGCATCACTTGCCACTGTTGGCTGTAGCACTGTGATTTCTGTCACTTACCTGGGACAGAATGGCATCACTTGCCACTGTTGGCTGTAACACTGTGATTTCTGTCACTTACAGTACCTGGGACAGAATGGCATCACTTGCCACTGTTGGCTGTAACACTGTGATTTCTGTCACTTACCTGGGACAGAATGGCATCACTTGCCACTGTTGGCTGTAACACTGTGATTTCTGTCACTTACCTGGGACAGAATGGCATCACTTGTCACTGTTGGCTGTAACACTGTGATTTCTGTCACTTACCTGGGACAGAATGGCATCACTTGCCACTGTTGGCTGTAACACTGTGATTTCTGTCACTTACCTGGGACAGAATGGCATCACTTGCCACTGTTGGCTGTAACACTGTGATTTCTGTCACTTACCTGGGACAGAATGGCATCACTTGCCACTGTTGGCTGTAACACTGTGATTTCTGTCACTTACCTGGGACAGAATGGCATCACTTGCCACTGTTGGCTGTAGCACTGTGATTTCTGTCACTTACCTGGGACAGAATGGCTTCACTTGCCACTGTTGGCTGTAACACTGTGATTTCTGTCACTTACCTGGAACAGAATGGCATCACTTGCCACTGTTGGCTGTAACACTGTGATTTCTGTCACTTACCTGGGACAGAATGGCATCACTTGCCACTGTTGGCTGTAACACTGTGATTTCTGTCACTTACCTGGGACAGAATGGCATCACTTGCCACTGTTGGCTGTAACACTGTGATTTCTGTCACTTACCTGGGACAGAATGGCATCACTTGCCACTGTTGGCTGTAACACTGTGATTTCTGTCACTTACCTGGGACAGAATGGCATCACTTGCCACTGTTGGCTGTAACACTGTGATTTCTGTCACTTACCTGGGACAGAATGGCATCACTTGCCACTGTTGGCTGTAACACTGTGATTTCTGTCACTTACCTGGGACAGAATGGCATCACTTGTCACTGTTGGCTGTAACACTGTGATTTCTGTCACTTACCTGGGACAGATTGGCATCACTTGCCACTGTTGGCTGTAACACTGTGATTTCTGTCACTTACCTGGGACAGAATGGCTTCACGCCGCTGTACATGGCTGCTCAGGAGAACCACCTGGAGGTGGTGCAGTACCTCTTGGAGAACGGCTCCAGTCAAAGCATCGCCACAGAGGTGAGCTGACCCTGCCATCTAGCTTTATGTCTGTAAAACATTATGTCCAGCTTCTCTTGATTTATTTTTGCTTATCATTTATAACACGGTTATTCAACTCGCGGTCCTCGAGGTCCGAGCACTGCTGGTTTTCCAGCCTTCCTTTACCTGTCTGTCAGGTGTGAAGCCTCTGACCAATCAGAATCAGTCATTATTAAACAACTACTTGGGAGAACTGAAAACACGGCCTGGATTTGGAATCGAGGTCCAGAGTTGAAGAACCATGATTTATAACATATTATAAATTCTAAAATGAGAGCAATTTCAAACTAAATTAATTTTTTTTTTGTAAATGTATTGTCATTATTAACCAGGATTGGGCAATCTTATCCAGGAAGGGTCATTGGGTTTGTGAGTTTTTGTTGCAACTCCCTGATTACATCACTAATTAGAGGACTGATTGACTGAACAATTCTTACACCTGGGTTTGAACAGCTGACTTAAAGGTTATCCCAAAAGCCTGCATACACACCGGCCCTATGTGGATAAGACTGCCCACCCCTTGTATAGACAGATAAGAAACATTCCACATTTCACATTCTAGAACCATGACTAATTTTCCCTGTACCAGGGAAATCTAAATGTAAAATCTTGAGCTCAATATGAGCACTGAAGATAATAATGCAGCCCTTCATGTGTAATGAATATAACATCTTAAATGTGTAGAAAAAATGAACGTATTGCTGTGTATCTGGATAAATGATAAACTTTTGGCTTTTATTATATGTGAAAGGTTACAGGGCTGACGTTCAGCACCAGGCTTTAATGAATAAGGTGCTGCCGTCCACAGCATCTCTGATGGGAGACGGGCACACAGTGGTAGTGCAGTTCTTCAGGAAAAGTGGGAAGAGGTGTTGGAAACTGTCATAACCGTGTCTGCTGCCCCCCCCCCCCCCCCCCCAGGACGGTTTCACCCCCCTAGCAGTGGCTTTGCAGCAGGGCCACAATCAGGTGGTGTCCCTGTTACTGGAGAACGACACGAAGGGCAAGGTGCGACTGCCCGCCCTGCACATCGCAGCCCGCAAGGATGACACCAAAGCAGCTGCCCTGCTCCTGCAGAACGACCACAACGCTGATGTGGAGTCCAAGGTGAGCGTCGTCCTGTATCAGCTGTCAGCCGTAACGTTGCTCTTTTCTTCCTGTGCTGGGCACAAATTTACACTAAATACAGGTTTCAAGATATTGGGATTTCAGATTGGGAATAATTGGCTGACTGCTTTTTCAACTTGTATATCTCTTGTAGTTAAGTGTATGAAGTTTTGGGCAATTATTTCGTTGTACTAGGTGAGCTGCTGCCTACTGAGATTTACGAAGCGGGGATGCCATATATGTAGAGCTGTTGCGATTACTCGATTAAACTCATTTATTTGGTTATTAAAAAGCGTCGATTGAAATATTCCTTCTGAAATACTCAGCAATATGCTGGAAGGATGATGGCACATGCAAGATGAGAATCCAAATAGAGAGAGAAAGCATAATTTGTATGGAAGCACTTCACATTAATAGTGAATGAAAATGCAGTCTGTCAGTATTGCAAAGCAGAACTTCAGTATCAGCACAATAGAGGTAAAGTTAGTTTGATAATAATAACTGATACTTCATTGACCCCCATGGGGAATTTCTCTTTACGCCTCTCCCAACTGGCTCTCTGTAAGTGAGAGCAAATTGGCCACAAAGGGCGGCCACCCGTTGCAGCACCCAGGAAGCTGGGGGTTATGAGCCTTGGTCATGGACCTGCAGACGTGGAAAGGCGAGGCTCAAAGCAGCAGCCTCCTGACCGCAGCCATAGAGGCTTAGCCCACTGAGCCTCACACTATCCCTTAACATTATAGTGTCTGTTCTGATTTAGGGACTGTCACAAAACTCCTGCAAGCAACGCAAAAGGTTTACGTAAAAAACATGCCTTGTGGCATGTGAGGAATATTAATCGCTCTATATGAGTGAATGATTATGATCGTCTCAGAGAGCACATTCAGAGCTCATGCAAAAGCAGCGGCAGTAAACTTATTATTTTTTTTAAACATACACTAGATGTTGAAAAGGAACCATCATTAAAATTGCAAACCTTGCTAAGTTTGGTTTCCTATGACTGAGTAAAAGTGTTTTAGTGCAACATAGTCTGCTGCATTCAAAGCATCAGTATCGCGATCCTTGCGATGTGTAATCATAAGCAGGCGAAATGCCATTGCGATATTAACATCGCACATTCTGCAAGCCTGTCAGGGTGGTGCAGTGACGCAGTGGGCAGTGCCGCCGCTACACTGCACCCTTCGCATTATCACCTTTTGTGTATGTCTGTACGCTTTTTCGGCAGATTCTCCGGTTTCCTTCCAACGTCCAAATACATGCAACTTTAAAGTGAATTTGAGTGCCTGAATTCCCTATATGTGTCACTGAGTGTAAAACAATTGCAATGCATATTATATTATATTATATTATATTATATTATATTATATTATATTATTATAATATAGAGATTAATCACTAGATTACTTGATTACTGGTATAATCGATAGTGACAGCCCTACATATATCCTGGGGTTTTAATCTGCACTGGGAGAAACCAGCTATATAAGTTTATTTCTATTACAAAAATCAAAATCCTTTATTGTTAAGGTACAATATTCTCTCTTCAGCAGCGGAGGATTAACTTATCTAGGGGCCTTAGGCTGACATTATCATGGACGCTCAGGTGTTGCCGATTTAACGAACTGTTCCATTTTTCCCGAGGCAAAACGGGGCCTTGATGTTTGGCAGGGTCCCAGGCTATAGCCTAGCATAGCCTATGCATTAATTTACTCCTGCTGTTCAAACTAATGTTGCTGATCTTAAAGGTATATTTCAGGTCAGTTTAGGACACATTAGTTGCTGTATTAAATAACTGGATTTGTGTGGTTTTGATGGACAGTAGTAAATTTAAACTATGAAAATTGTTTTGTGTTTCATTAAACTAATAACAGTCTTCACGTTGTTTGAGTTTACTGTTCTCTTCAAAGACGAGGAGTGTGTATACTCTTGGCCTATATGTAATTGGTGCCTGATTCATTACTCTCCTGCTCTGTGGCAACGGTGTGGCTTGGTGCTCTCACTGTGACATTGTGTACACTAACAGACCGCTCTCTCTTCTCTCTGCTGGTGGCTATGTCTCCACTCCTAGATGATGGTGAATAGAACAACTGAGGTATCCACGTGCAAACTCTATACACTGCACACTTTTCATTCTGGATTCGCTGCATTGTCTTTGTTCCCTTCCGCATCACTCTTCCTTCCTACCTTACCATTTTTGGGAAACCCATGCTTCTGACTAAAGCAGCATGTTATTGGAATACTGGTAATGATGGAAGGGTTTCTGCAGCTGGTGATTGGGTGTCTTTTGAAAAAAAGAAAACAAAAACAGTGGCTAGTCTAATGGAGTTTAAAACGATTAATGAGATGTATCTGAGGGACCTGAGAAACCAATTTTTCATAGTGGTTATGAATGAAATGGTCCAGCTGCAGAGAGCCAGTATGATAGATGCTAGTTTGCATCTAGACAACTAGGCCTGAGTCCTTTTGCATGACACTTACACTTTCAGGTGTCTACGGAATGATAAAGGGGTCCAGAGGACAGCACGGTCCACTGTCTGCCAGGATTTACGCTATTCCCTTCTCCTGTTCCATGGTTCATTCGGGCCGTTTAAAACACTCATTTTTCATAGTGCTTGTATAATGGAAACTGGGTCAAACAGCACTGCATGATATGAAAACCCATGGAAAAAAAAAGATTTTTTTGATGCCCTTTAGAATTATATTGTATGAATGGAAAATTTAAAAAACATAGTCTATTACAGTAAACAACCCAAAAATGTCTCAATGGTTTGCAAAACTAGCACAGTATCATGTAGCATCAGAAAAACTGATTATGCATTTGCTGCATGTACTGTAGTTTTACTTCCAGTAAAGACGATGAACATAATATTCGTTTTATCATTTTTTCTCAGCGTATGTGAATTTTATTTATTTTTTTTACTTACTCAAAATGTGTTTTTGTACCTAATGTTTTAAAACAATCATAAGTACGCACAAGGCTGGAGGTGAAAGGGTACATTCAGATTATTTGTTAGTTCTTTGAATAATTTATGTCTGGGGTACAGTGAAACAGTCCTACTTGCTGCTTTTGTTCAGTCATGTGTTTGATCAGAACAAATTAATCACTGCACCAGTGCACAAATAACATACCTCAACATATAGCATATCTTTTTGAGTTACAATAACATTAAAAAGAATATTATTCAGCATTTTATTTTGTTTACTTTTTCTTTCACTGCTTCATTAACATATTTCCTTGTGTTTAAAAAAATAACCAGTTCCTAAAAAAGCCTGTGTAACAGAACTGAAAATGTATCATAATGCAGATTGCGTTTCTGTGGTTTGTAGTCATGCATTTTTAACAGATGGTTCCCTATTTTCTGCAAAGTTACTGGATTCTGTTATTCAGTCGTAATGTTGTTTCTTAATCTTCGGAAGTTCTCCTCGCTAAAATCCTGTCTCAGTGTAGATTCTTGCATACACTGGGGTGAAAAATGGGTTTCAAGTCAATGTTGATTTGCACTACAGAGCTTCCCTAATGAGGGCTGGAAATTTTAAGAGGATTTAGCAAATCTCTTCACTGGTGTTTTGACTCGGCACGTGCAGTAACGTAATGCCGACTGGCTGTTTGCTTTCTGTCTCCTTCAGAGCGGCTTCACCCCTCTCCACATCGCGGCGCATTACGGCAACATCAACGTGGCCACGCTGCTGCTGAATCGTGGGGCCGCGGTGGACTTCACCGCGCGGGTAATACCCGTTTCTGTGCATGGATGTCACACAAAATACCCGCTTCTGCACTCCGTCTTGTCTGTTCCGTCAAAAAAAAACTGTGTTATTTTAACTTGCATTGGCTACGAGACGACTTCATGGTTATTTCTCCAAAACGATTACCATTGTTAGCTGTCGATAGCTACCAAAGCTGCAGAAGAACTTCAGGAAAGTCTGCTGGGCGTTTCGACTTTCAGGATCCTGAGCTCAAAATTTCTTCCCACTTGGCCTTTGTCAAGCATGTCTCCAATTCATAAATTATTAGCAATAGACTAATTTGGTCTGTGAACTAAATTCTTTTCGCTAACACAACCCTTACTACTTCCCTCACATTTAAATGGAAAGATGTGTGGTACCCATTCCCTTTCTGAGTTAAGCGATAAGAAACCGTAACCTTAGTGACCCAAGCAGAGAAGCACAATCATTGTTGCACTTACTCATATGATTTTTTTTTTTCCAAATAAGCAGCATTTTGGATTTACTGCCATTGAATGGCTTGAAATGGTACAACTGCAATTCTGATAGATACCCTGCTGGTTTTCAAATGAAAATTTATGTAAATCAATAGACCAACTATTACTGTTTTCCACTACACTATGATTAATGGTTTGAAAATGGATGGTTGAGCTATTAGTATTATTACATTTGCATGAAAGATAATCTGCATATATCATAATACTTATAAGTTTTACCTAGATTTATGTGTAAATAAATAATTAAATTTTTGGGAAAGGAAAAATGTAACTGAGATAATTGAATTAAACTAAGATCACCATACAGATTGACTGCTAGTGTTTTCTTGCTTAAAATTGTTTTGAAAACAAATATTCGGCTGCCTGACAGCATTCTTTTTACACAGTAAAACACAGTAAATGAAAATTGAACATTGAAAGTACACAGCGCATTTAAAAACATGCAATGTTTTTTCTTCTTCTTCTTCAATCAACAGACATGGAGAGAATTGTCTGTATAAGGGCAGGTTGACAATTTCTGATACTTGCCATTAGTAATACTTTCATGTTTAGGGTATGACCAAGCAAAGTTGAACTATGTTAAACCCTAAAGGCATGCTGTATTAAAAATGCAACAAACAATTGTCTGTTGTGCCACGGTTTGACAGCTGTGCTGTTTCCGGTTCCTGCATTCCACAGAATGACATCACTCCTTTGCATGTGGCAGCTAAGAGAGGCAACGGAAACATGGTCAGATTACTGTTGGACCGAGGAGCTAAAATAGATGCCAAAACCAAGGTGAAATTCCTTCCAAATTCAGGAATCTACTGGAAATTATGTTTGCATTATAATGTAGTTTTCTGGTGTTTTTCAAAGCAATTTTGTTGTAATTTTTTATAAAAGATACCAGCTTTCAGACATTAAATGTGCATATTGAAGATCCCTACTCTAGCGTCATCACTGAGGTTGACGATTGCAGTTGAGCAATAATAGGACGCAGTGTCACAGGAGAAAATGAAGCTCTGTGTCTTCAGTTTCTTCTCCTTTTCATCCCTTTATATTGTTTACTTGTTAATTTCTGTTAAATAAAGTAATTTATATTAGTTTACATGTTAGATGTTGGGTGCAAGTTTTTTCTGTCATGAAGGATGTGGCACTGTGGCCGACATTATTTTGTCATACAGGATGGACTGACGCCTTTACACTGCGGGGCACGGAGTGGCCACGAGCAGGTGGTGGAGATGCTCCTGGACCGCGGAGCCCCAATAATGTCGAAAACAAAGGTAACGCTGGTACTGAAACACAGGCAATTTTGACTCTGAGATAAAGACAGTAACTAAATATTTGCACATTAGACCTGTTATTTACGTAATTGCCTTCTGTGCTATTTCATTTTCATAGCTATGTGATTATGTCCAGTTTTTGGATCTCAGCAGCTGAAATGAATATTCATGGGTTTTATTAATTATTGGGAATGCTTTCTATTTAATAATGTGCAGCTTACATGAAGTGCCCGCCCACTCACTGTAGGCACTATGTCTAACATTAAAAAAGATATTTTCATCATTTTTCCAACCTTTTATTTTGAACATGTGAAGACTGAATTTTGTCATACTTGATTGCAACTGCGCAATGACAGTAAAGGCATTCTATTCTATATATTGTTGAAACTAACCCTGAACAATAGTGAATTCAGTTGTCTTTTAAGGTGAATAAAATAGGGGATACGAAGGACATTATGCAATGAGAATTAAATTTGTCGATCACTCCCAAGAAATCGGCAGAAAAATACAATACTAAATATTTTTACATAAATAGGAAACCTGTTTTCACATATGAACACTAACACATCAGTTGTAAAAAAAAAATTAACCCAGATGTTTATGGGATACTGATCCATCACCAGTACTAGGTTCTTGAATTACTTTTGCGTCGATGAGATAATAGCAGTGCAGATGTGAGTTGTGTTTGTGATCAACAGAATGGGCTGTCACCCCTCCATATGGCAACTCAAGGGGACCACCTGAACTGTGTTCAGCTCCTGCTTCATCACAACGTGCCTGTGGATGACGTCACCAACGACTACCTGACAGCGCTGCATGTTGCAGCGCACTGTGGACACTACAAGGTGGCCAAGGTTATCGTGGACAAGAAAGCCAATCCCAATGCGAAAGCTCTGGTGAGGAAATATTTCCTCTGTAGTTATGTAGTTGTTCATAAAAATTAATTTAGTGCAATTCTTGACTTGTCTTACAGGAATATGTTTTTAGTAGTCTTGAAGTCTACGTATATTTCTACAGGAGTAACTGTGAAAAATGAAGGTATAAGCAAGGACTATTTTTGCAGCTTCCTGAAGTCTAAATGGTTCACAAGTAATTAAAATGAATACGCATTTCAGCATTTAATTCTAGATTTTAGAAGCTAAATTAGTAGCTTAAGATGCAAAAAGTCCCTACAACTTAGTAAAATAAAGACTTATTCTCTGCACAAGTTGATCATTTTAAAGACCAGTAACACGTGAACTGAGAATTATTTCTAAATAGTTTCTTTTATTTTATTTTTAGAATGGTTTCACACCCTTGCATATTGCTTGCAAGAAGAATCGTATTAAAGTGATGGAGCTTCTGCTGAAACACGGGGCTTCTATCCAAGCTGTGACCGAGGTAGGAGAGATGAATTGAACGTTTGGTTTCAGTAACAACCACCAATATGGCACAATCAACTTAAATTTAAATTTATGTGCTGTGTACTTAATGTAAGATATTACCGTGTTTTTTTTATTAAACAATACAATGAAGTCTTTCAATGATACAACTGGGGGCAATGAAGTCAACTAGTGGTTAGTACCGAGGCTTCACATTTCCAGGGCTGGGGTTCTGGAACTTCATTTTCCTCTTCTGTACTTCTGTCTCTACAGTCGGGACTTACACCAATTCATGTGGCTGCATTTATGGGACATGAAAATATTGTGACTCAACTAATGCATTTTGGTGCTTCACTGAACACAAGCAATGTGGTGAGTTTCGGACTGTGAATTTTTTCTGTTACGGACATATCCACATAGGTCTGCATAAGTACAGGTCGATAATTGGGATGTTACCTGTATCTCAGAAAAACAGATTTTTAAACACGTAACATCATAAATTTAGTTTTAGATCACTGTGGATATTTACATCACAAGTGTTTACAGTGAATGGCTAAAGTAAGGGTAAGTTTTGGTGAAACAACGAACCAATATGGACAATATGAAGCAGAATCTGACTACATATGTAAGGCCAGTATCCAGCATTGCTCTGCGCCACAGTAAAGCTTCTGTGGATGTGTCACTCTTTATTCCAGAGGGGGGAGACAGCACTCCACATGGCTGCAAGGGCTGGCCAGTCAGGCGTGGTCAGGCTCCTGCTGCAAAACGGAGCCAAGGCAGACACCAAAGCCAAGGTAAGGCTAAGCTAAGAGTGGAGTAGATCCATTTAAACATGATGAATAGCCTGGAATATTTTGGCCTTCTTTTGCTATGAGGTTTATGGGAACTATAGATGAAATAACTAAACCATGACATTAGTTAATGAGACTATATATGTTCACCTTCTCATATACAGCAAAACGGTACTCATTTATTATATTCATGTCAGAACTAGGATGTAAATACCCATTACAGTACATTGAAAATAAAAAAAAAACTTCTTGTCTTAATTTACCACTGTAATTTGGGTCATTCTCACAAACTCATTATGTACCATGTCAATTTTCTAAATTTTTTTTTTTTAAATAGTTTGAAGACAAGCTGAAATTACATAACATCCCTGTCTAAACTGTCAATTCAGCCTCAGTACTTGATAAACTAAAGTATTTAATCAAATTCAGGGCAAGAATTACAGAAAAACTAACAAGAAATTGAGCAATACGCATATATCTTATCATACAAATTATTTATTGTGGGATATATGCAATTAAGTAGAAAGTTTTGTGTTATTTGGTCTCAAAACCGTTACGGTAATGAGATTTAAAAAAAATCATTTAATCAGAGCAACAGATGGTATCATTTTAATGTACAAGCAGTCCCTGGAATAAGAGCGTCTGACCTACAGAAAACTCATACTCGTGAGTGGACTGCCATAGCGCCTATTATGTGAAAATTTGAATTAAATATGATGGTTCATAATAAAGATGGTTCTGTTTTACGCAGATTTTTAATGTAATAGGCTTTATGGCAGTCCATTCATAACTACAAGTTGTCCATAAAGCGGATGTTCTTAAACTGAGTATTGTCTGTATTATTATTATGATTATTATTATTGGGGGCGGCATGGTGGTGCAGTAGTTGGCACTGCTGCCTCGCACCTCTGGGACCCGTGTTCGAGTCTCTGCCTGGGTTACATGCGTGTGGAGTTTGCATGTTCTCCCCGTGTCGTCGTGGGGTTTCCTCTGGGTACTCCGGTTTCCCCCCACAGTCCAAAGACATGCTGAGGCTAACTGGAGTTACCAAATTGCCCATGGGTGTGCGTGTGTGAGTGAACGGTGTGTGAGTCAATGGGCCGGTCCCCCATCCTGGGTTGTTCCCATTGTAACATGTTGCGTTGCAAATATTCTGCGGCTTGTGAGCTCGGCTCATTCATGCGTATCTGCGTGCATGCACAGGATGACCAGACGCCGCTGCACATCTGCAGCCGCACAGGAAAGGCTGACATAGCGCAGCAGCTGCTGAAGCACGGGGCTTCGGCAAACGCCTGCACCACGTCGGGATACACGCCACTGCACCTGGCGGTCCGCGAAGGCCATGAAGATGTGGCGAGTGTGCTGCTGTCACACGAGGCCTCCCTCTCAGCCACCACCAAGGTCAGAAGAGCACGGCTTCCTGTCAGTATGCTGATGCGGATCATTCTCTCTCAGGGAAACATTTGCAGGACTTACAGTAGGCTCTCAAACTGGATGCTTTTCTCTTAATATATATAGTACAAGTCAAAAGTCTAGATGAGTCTTGATTACAGACTCCTGGCATTCATTCAACCAGCTTTCATATGTAGCCATCTGGAATGCTTCTCCCAGAGCAATGGAGGAGTTTCCACAAATTCTGGGCACAAGGTGGTTGGCTCATCCCAATCCAGCTCTGTAGGGTTTGGGGCAAGGGATTGCCATCTGTTGCTGTACTCCATCCATCCATTAACAGAAACCACTTATCCTGTTCAGAGTCACAAGGGGTCCGGAGCCCATTTGGGAGGCTATAGGCACAAGGCAGGGAACAACCCAGGATGGGGCGCCAACCCATCGCAGGACTCACTCACACACCATTCACTCATACTGCACACCTATAAGCAATTCGGCAACTCCAATTAGCCTCAGCATGTCATTGGAGTGTGAAGGGAAATCAGAGTACCTGGAGGAAACCCCACGATGACATGGGGAGAAGATGCCAACTCCACACACATGGAACCCTGGCGGAGACTCGAACCCGGGCCCCAGAGGTGTGAGGCGACAGTGCTAACCACTGCACCTCCTCACTGTACTGCATTATTTTTTAATCTGTATTCCAAATATATATGTCATCATTTAGATCTATTACTTGCTGCCTTATAACATATTAAATGGGTTTTTGTTTTTATGTAGCTGACAGCAGTACAATACCATTATTTACTTTGTTTTATGGCCATGCATGCTATGGTCGCCTGTTTCGTCTACAACAAAGTAGTACAGCAAGTGCGTAGCACACAACAACTAAAAAGAAAGCATTTTTCCATTGTTAATCAAAAGTTAATTGCATACATCATACCGCGTGTGTACAGTTGCATGCACACAGAAGGAGTGTGTGGACATTCCTAAGGGATTTGGATGTTTAAAAGTGGAAACAAGACACATAGAATGAAACATCTATCAAAAGACAGAGCTGGATTGTGCTGGAACAAATTAAAGGCATTGTATGCTCAGTTATCAAAAATGTCAGGCAATACAGTATATAGGCAAAACAGCACATAGTATTATTTTAACATTCCACTGTATTTCATTGTAAAAAAGAACTTACCGGACAAAACATGATATAGCCTAAAAAAACAACTTTATAAGATTTGGATGTGTTCAAACGGCTTTGAATGTTCATTTTTGCTTGTGTCTGAACCTGGTGCAAAATGCTAAGTGTTTAGATGTTTATGGAAATCGTTCACTTTGTGCTTCTCCTGAAAGCATTTCAATTTTCTTTTCACAGAAAGGATTTAGTCCTTTACATGTTGCAGCAAAGTATGGAAAGATTGAAGTGGCTAATCTTCTCCTTCAGAAGAGAGCATCGCCAGATGCAGCAGGAAAGGTGTGATGTTGGTACAATGAAGAATGTTAATTCATGTAACATAAAAATGTATTTATGTTTTATTATTAATATTAAAATAATGAGAAATCTATTTTAAAATGTATTTTATCATATAATAATAATTACTGTTACTGTCTATCATTGTCTAAATGTATTTTTACTGATTAAATATATGTATTCAGTTAGTGTAAACATGCATGGTGCTGTCACAGCGAATGCGAGGCTGAGACTGAAGCGTTACCCTTTGTTTCCGCTGAGAGACGTGCCGCGTGACTCATTTCCCCGCTCATACAAGTTATCTTAGGTCGGCGTTCACGGTTCGACTTCTGAGATTCAGATCGAGTTCTAGTTTAATTTTTTTTTCGAACTGGTTGGTTCCACTTTTAAGAAATTTGAGTTCTAATGAGTTCAAGAACTGTGGTACCACTGTACTTCTTATTTGAAATCATATAATAACATTATTGGCCACTGGTATCACTGTTTTTATTATTTAATTAATCTTGTTTGGCATAAGTTACTAAGTTTTGGAGTCGTATTTCCCTAACACTGTTTTTCCTGATGGATATGTGTATTTTAGTACGCGATTTTAGTGAACGCAAGGCTTTTCATAAACTCATTAGTCGTGTTGTAGCAGGACTGACTATAACGTATGCAGCATTTTGATGCACAAATGGGAAAGGAGTATGAGCAAATATTTTTAATAGAGACTTATACTATTCCTCCTTGGTTGTAAACAATGTGAGAGTTTAGGTTATAATGTTGCACAAAACTCTAAAGCTAAAGTCCAACCATTCAGTTTGCATCCCATGGGGAAGTTGATATTATCTGGTTTATTTCATTTTCATAAATTGCTTGACAGCGACATACATAGGCTTAAGAAAATCATAATTTGCAGTATTTGTTTTATTTTGTTGAAGTTAAAGATGCACCATTTGTATTGGCCAACTCTTGGTAACGGTTCATACAGCAACAGTCAGCCATTTGTCGATGGTTGAAAATGAGCGAATATTTACCACCAGATTTAAACAAAGGTCTTGCATGTTTTTCTTTCAGCAACCACTGAGTTTATGTTATGTGCATGTGGTATTACTTGTGCAAACTAAAATTGCGATGCACCACATAACAAGTCTTCATGTTGGCTGTACTGCCTATGGTTCAGACATGTTTGTCTGTCATTTCCTTCACCAATGAGCGTCTGTCAGTTGTTGTTTTAACATTGTCAATGCTGTACTACTAGTTAAAGTGATGTTCCTCTTTGTATTAAATTACTAGTTAAACTGATGTTCCTCTTTGTATTAAATTACTAGTTAAACTGATGTTTCTTTTGTATTCAATTATTAATAACAACCAACTAATGAAGAACTTTGCCTTTATTGTAGAGTGGTCTAACTCCACTGCATGTAGCGGCACATTATGATAACCAGAAGGTTGCCCTCCTTCTGTTGGACCAAGGAGCTTCACCACATGCAACTGCCAAGGTACACTCATTCTGCTGTTTCTCCATCCCTTCATCTCAATTGTGCTGATTCCCCTGCTTGGATATTTTACGTAATCTACTAATTTCAGTCTTTGTCTTGTCTTTGCCGTTTCATGTCTTGAAGTGAACATGGCTGTACTTCCACAGATTATTAGTCATTTTACTTATTACATTTATTTAAAGCATCCATTAAGTATTGAGTGCTGTTACCCTCCTACTCTTCTTTTGTCTTAATGTTTCATGTGTTTGGTATCTAGTGTACTATTCTCTTTGTGTTTCTTTTCCTCAGCTCCTATAGTTCAGAACAGTGAGTGATTGGTAGTGGGCCAAAAATCCGATAGAGAGCACATAATTTATTTATTCACATATGAAGCATTCTCACAGTATATGCAGTAGCTGCCAAAAAAACTCATTTTTGTTTGTTTGCCTGTTTTAAATTAGATAATTATCCACAAAATATTCACATACATAGAGTTCTGAAGTCGTACAACAGCATAACTGTGGTATAACGTAAAAAGTGAAACACCACACATTACAAATTTCAAGGCTAGAAATCCAGTTCAGAATACTGGTGATCCTGTTTATAGAGGGATCAAGAAGTCTGCAGCCTGTAGAATCGTTTTGAATCTCTTACGATTCTCCTAGGATGTGAGCATAAAAGAGAAATTCACCGCAAATCTCACTGACAGTTGGCGACTATTGAAAAAACTGCACACAATTTATGATGAACTGAAGGTGCACATGGAGTGGGCGGAAACACTGGCTTCAGCCAGCAGGACACTAAAGAAAATGGTGTGATGTGATGTAAAGTAAAACTAAACATTGGAAGGCACTTTCTGTACGTTATGATGCATGGATCTGAACAGATATGTTTGTCTGCCATGTGTATAAGTGTGAGTGCAGGAGCATAGGAGGTCTTTGAATTTCAGGTATCCCTCTTTGCTCTCCGTGAGAGACACGTGTCCTGGTGAGAGCAAAGGTTGGGATCAGAGCGCAGGGTTGCTGTTCATCCAGTACACCAGAGTTTGTGAGCGCTGCTCATGAGCCCAGCATTATATAACTACTCTGCCAGCCCTGGGATTGGAACTACCAACCTTCTGGACATTGATGCAGAATTTAAATAGACAGAGCTGCACCTCATCCACCCCCACACATTGCTGAACACAAAAAGGGGTATTAAAAAAATTTACAGGGCATTAAAGGACCTCAAGAGTATACTGGCCTTTCGTCATGGTCAGAGGGAAGAAATTTAGAATCAACAATAGTCCTACATTTTGATAATCAGACAAAAAGGGCCAAAGTCAGCAAGGTGTGCAAGGAGCCTACTGGCCACTTAACAGAGCTTCAGAGTTCATGTGCAATGAGGAAGAACAATTATGCAGCATTCCATCAGTCTTTGTGGTAAGGAGGCTAGATGGAAGTCAAATAAAACTTTATCATCATCTCAGCCACATATGGTACACAGTGAAATAAAATAAAGGTTTTCTTAGCACACGTGGAAACATTCTAGGTGGACATTCCACTGCTAAAGAAGGACTTTTGGATTAACTTAGTGCAAATAAGTTCCTGTACAATTATCAATAATTTAATGGGAGGGTAGATGGAAAGAAGACCACTACCAATATTTTCTGCATATATTTTCTACCCAGTGCTAAGTAAAAGGCGTTGGATATTTGGGGTTTGTATTGTATAATGAGTCAAAATTAAACTGCATAACTGGCGAGATCCAGGTATTGCTCATCACCTGGCTATACCAGCAAAACATAATGTGGGGATGCACAGACTGGGATATTGATCAAGACAGGAAAAGAAGAACAAAGATAAATAGAAGAGGTGTTTGAAGAAGTCCTGCTCTAGAGGACATGCAGCCTTGGGTTTGCCTTTCAGCATGACATCGACCCAAAGCACACAGCTAAGACAATCCTGGAGAGGCCTTGGAACAAAGTCTCCCAATGTCCTTGAGTGGCCTACTGTAGCTGAAGCATAGTCCCCATTGAATTGATTCTACTTCACTGATGCCTCCCATCAAATCAATTTGCAAACATTTCTAAAATCATGTTTTCTCTTCAGTACATTTCGAAATTGCAAAATTTGGAGAAAGTGAAGTTCTGAGTCTGTCAGAACAGTCAGACTTTTCGATGATTATGTTTAACAAACAACATACGTATACCCAGGTCAAAGTCTAGCTGCCGCACGGCGTTTTTGAAATGCTGTGAAATTCACATGCGTGGAGAAGGCTGCTGAACGGATTCCCGTTTGCGTGTTCCCAGAATGGCTATACCCCTCTGCATATCGCTGCCAAGAAGAATCAAATGGACATTGGCACCACGCTGCTGGAGTATGGAGCAGATACCAGTGTAGTGACACGGCAGGGCATCAGCCCTGTGCACTTAGCTGCACAGGAGGGCAATGCGGACATGGTGGCCCTGCTGCTGACCAGGAATGCCAACGTCAACCTGGGCAACAAGGTAAGCACCACCCATCTGTCGTTGAGAGTAGAGTAGCCGCAGAGTAACTTTGTCAGGACTGTATGGAGATTTCACTCGGTAATGTGCAATGAAAGATGCACAGCATTGGTCCTGCAGTGTGTGTTAAATTTGAAATATCATTTCTGTGCTCTGCCTATTTGCAGTGTTGGGCATTTCAGGTCCAGAAGCTACAAATCCAGACCAAGATTTTGTTTCTACCACCCAGTTCAGCATAAAGAGTCACAGTCACAGAGTACTTAGCTGGGTGGTAGCAACAAAATCTTGGTCTGGATTTGTAGATTCTGGACCTGCCATTAGTATAAGGTGTATAAATACTGATCTTGTGTACGCATAACATTTAAACTTCATATTTCTGCATAATATTTAATATTAATCCTTGTCCTTTACAGTATATGTTCATGGACATATTATCTTCAACATTAAATAACTGCCAGAGTGGCTCATTAACTGCTGCCTCCCACACAGTTGTGGGTTTCTTGGTCCTGCTTCGTGTGTTTGTGTGACATTTGCATGTTCTCTCTACGTTGTATGGATTTCCTCTGAGAAACTTCCAAATTCCGGATTTCAGCCACAGTCCGAGGGCATGCAGTTTGGTGACTTTTGTGTCTCAATATCTTTTCTATTTTAGAGCGGTCTGACACCTCTGCACCTAGCAGCTCAAGAGGAAAAACTTAATGTTGCTGAGGTTCTGATCAAACACGGAGCAAATATTGACCCTCAGACAAAGGTGAACATCAGTTGGACCCAAATGGAAGCATCCAGTTTCCACTGATAAAAATAGAAGTGTGTCATATTTATTAACTAGCTATAAATTAACTTAAGGAGTTATGTTAAAACAATGTGGAGCCCAAGTGTAAAGAGATTATGTGTTTTGTGTTTGTGCCAAAGAAATGTTCCAAAGATCATCTGCCAAGGGCAGGCGTTCCAAATAACTTCAAGTGTGTAGACCAGGGGTCTCCAACTCCGGTCCTGGAGAGCTACTATCCAGTAGGTTTTCTGTCCCACTTGGCTTCTGATGAGCCACACCTGTTCCTGGTATTTACCTGAGAACAGGTGTGGCTCATCAGAAGCCGGGTAGGATAGAAAACCTACTGGACGGTAGCTCTCCAGGACCGGAGTTGGAGACCCCTGGTGTAGACTGTATCACCGACATAATCAACTACTGTTCACTTAACCTAGATCATGAACATAATTTTTATTTAAAAAAATTGTGCGGATGTTCCAAACAATCTGCCAAAACAAATCTGCCAAAGTCAGACTACAGGACAAAATCTGGTGTATTTTGAGTAGCTAACACTGAAATCTATGTCCAGTATTAATTTTAAAAAAGTTTTTTCACATTCAACAAAACGGTGAACTATAAACAAAATGGATTACTGGATATAGTTATGTATTCATATGATCAACCTAAAATATAGATGCTTGCAGGAGAACAAGGGCTTAACTCATGCAATGTCATTTCTTTACTAACAGATGGGTTACACTCCATTACACGTGGCCTGTCACTATGGAAACGTTAAGATGGTAAACTTCCTTCTACAGCATCAGGCTAACATCAATATGAAAACAAAGGTACTGACTTGTGTCTGAGCAGAAATTCACCCATTTGCGAGAGTTATATGTGTAGGATGTTGAGACCCATGTGATGTTGTGTCATGTGCAGAGCGGGTATACGCCCCTCCACCAGGCGTCTCAACAGGGCCACACCCACATAATCAACGTCCTGCTTCAGTACGACGCCTCACCCAATGAACTTACAGTGGTACGTGTAAACTGAAGCAGTGAATGGGCCGGAGGTAGCGGGGCACGGACACTATGCACTATGCACGCCGCTTTACAATGCTACATCAGACAGACAAGTTTAGCATTTTCACTGAAACACATTTCTACATCCATTCTCCCACACGCTCACGCAAGCATAGCTGTGTTCAGTACACACATTTCAACCAATTTCTATGGATGGTTCAAGTAATTATTGAAATTATTTTATAAACACTTTTACTCTGAAAACCAAGCAAAACACATAACCATTAATCTCAGCTGAACAGATTAATTGTGTTTGTAAATATGTTTTGCTGCTCAAATACTACCAAGATGTAACTTTGTTTCTGTTTCCCCTTAGAATGGAAACACTGCATTGTCCATAGCCAGGAGACTAGGCTACATTTCCGTTGTGGATACTCTAAAGGTAGTGACTGAGGAGACGATGACCACCATGGTAAGATGTGCTCTTATTTTCACCAAAGTAGTACTTAACAATTTAAGCCTCATTTAATCTTATTTGACTATTATCATAGATAATAAGGATCATATTATGTGTAACATAATCTAAAGAACGTTAACAGGTTTGATGGTCCGGGTTCCTCCCATAGTCTGTGTGTGTGTGTGTGCGTGTGTGTTTCTGTGTGTGTGTGTGTGTGTGTGTGTGTGCGTGTGCGTGTGTTTCTGTGTGTGTGTGTGTGTGTGCCCTGTGATAAGCTTCATGGCCCCTAGGGTAAGTGGTCAGAAGTTAGATGGATGGTATTAATATATAATATAATAAAAACTTACACTGCCTGGGACAGCCTACCCCCCCCCCCCCATAACCTTTACCAGGAAATGATAAATGATGATTAGTTCAGTCAAATTTTGCTGCTACTGCTGTTGCTTACAATTTTGCAGGCATTTCGTAGAACCACAAGCAATCAAAATACACTGTTATTTGACTTTTTTTCTTTCTTTTAATAGATAGTAAATGAAAAACATAAAATGAATGTGCCAGAAACCATGAATGAGTTCCTTGACATGTCAGATGATGAAGGTAAGTGTGAGTCAACATTCTTCTTGTTGAGACCGAAAAAAAATGTATATGTTGTCTGTAAGAGTTCAGTAATTTGATTTCCCTTGGTTGGTTTTTATCATGAAATCATGGAATCATGAGTGTTGTAAATGCATTTCATAACATTTTATTTATCCAAATTACACAGTTTGTAAAGCCAATGTACCCGAAATTCTCAATGAAGACTATATTTCAGATGTCGGAAAAGGTATTTGTCATTTATTACTCCAAAGTCATTTGCAGGCATATTAAGTTGCTTTTATAATTAATTGAAAACCTACTCTCTGTTGCATCATCTGCTTTGCTTTAAAGTACAAAGTTTAAAGCTTTATCATGCTTTAATTTCTATGAAAGTAAGCCGTTTTTCTTTGAAATCTTCCAAATACCGTGTTGGCTTGAATACAAGATGTTTTTTTTCCTATCAAAATACGTCTGAAAAAGCAGTACCATCTTATATTTGGGGTCTAGACAAAAAATGGGAAAAGATGGCGCCAAATATGATATTTTGTAAAGTGTTACCGTAATATAGATTTACCGTAATATAGATTTACCGTAATATAGATTTACCGTAATATAGATTTGCCATAATATAGATTTGCCGTAAGATTTCTTAAGTGAGCGTGAGAGTCTGAAAGTGAGTGTCACGCCAGATGCGTGAGAGTTGGCGACCCTGTCAATGCGTGTCTTTAGCGTGTATCCCTGAGTGTCGTCTTAATTGCTGGCTTTCCTGGCTGTGCCACTGCTGGTATTAAACTGACAGTGGCTGTTAATAAGGACAATTGTATTTTTTCTTAAAGAGCTGTCATATCATTTATTCATACGGCTCTTTCTCCGCAATAGGGCTGCTGCATCGAAAACATTCTGTGCCCTCAAGGGTTGTGGAGTTTGTAATGTTCATAATCTCACACCCCCACCCCCAAAAAAAAAGCATTTGTTTTTTGGAATGTTTGCTCTTTAGTACACTTAATCCAATTGCCTGTGGTTGCTTATATGTTCTTGTCAAACTTATATGTTCTTTAATTTTTCTTTATAAAGGGAAGATTTGGTATTCCCAATTTTTTTTCTAAAAATAGTTGCCAAAAAGTGGGGGGTCGTTTTATAATCTGGGTCATCTTATATTCGGCCCAATACGGTATTTAAGTTTGCTAAATCTTCCATGTGCCTTTTTATGTTGTTTTTAATTGCTACATTTTTACAAATGGTGAAAACATGATGCAGTAGTTGCAGTAACTGCATTTCAATAAAATGTTCTAGTTTTTATTTAATCTTTAACTTGGTCACATCAATTTCTGTGATTCAAAATAAATCTTTCTATGGATGCATTCTGTTCATACTAAAAGAGGAGAGTATGAATTGGTGCATTTTATAAACTGTTTTTCCAGTGCATAATAATAATTTCTGTGTTACATATCACAGCAGCAAGGTCTGAACATGCACAAAACTGAAGAAAAAAATGTAATCTTATGGAATAACTGAGGTGCATATATATGCTTACAAAGCACTTTCTAGTTTCATTGTATTTCAATACACAAGTGTCAAGCATACACTCCGCAATGGTAAATTGGTTTAATTGGGATCAGGTATATAGTAGTGTGAACCATGGTCTATGTTGGAGGGTCATTACCTCACCAAGAACTGGATTTAGCTTCAGGTTTATGTTTTGTTGTTGTTGTTGTTGTTGTTGTTGTTTTGAGTTCGTTTGCACTGGAAAACACAACTATTAATGTTTAAATGCTGTGTTTCATGTGAGGGCTATAAAATGCTGCACAAATTCTCATTATGTTATGTTCAGTCACTGGTTATGCGAAGACTTTTATTTCTTATTACATTTTGCTTTGAACTTCGTCTACCAAGTATACCACTGAATATGAAACGAGCGTGACAAACTCGGAAGTTTAGTAACTTAATTACCATGCAACACTTCATATTTGAGATATAAAGATGAAGATGAGTGAAATATAACAGGCTTCAAGAGATGTTTTGCTAATAAAACTAAATACTAAGCAGAAAATACAGTTGGTACCCTCTGAAGGCAAGAGCACATCCTGCCACACACAGTAATAATAATAATAATAATAATAATAATAATAATACATCCATAGCTCAACCTAGGAAATAAAAGTGTCTAACCCAGGGAAAAATGGGTAGCTTTTGATTACATTTAAAAGTCTTGTTTGTCAGTATAATTTAAGATTTCAGACAGATATTAGGTAGAACAATTAACATAAATATTTCCCCTGAGCTTTTGTGCTTTGTCATCCGGATACGCCATCGGTGGGGGGGGTTAAAGAGATTTAACTAAATCAACGCGATTAACGCACTGTCCTGTCCTGCCCTGTCCTGTCGTGGGAAGGAGGCTCGGTCATTTGCCGTGTTCAGCAATGTGTTTGCTGGAGTCCCGCAGAGTTACAGCGCTGCCGGCCGCGAATAACGCAGCATCGGCGCAGTTGCCAGCCACAGCAGTAAAAGCAAACCGTCATCTGAAGTCTGCAGGACAGTCTTTCGATGTTACGTTTGGGGGACAAATACAAACCTAATCCCTAATGGATCTGTTTAGCCTTGTTTTTTTCCCGCGGAAGAACTTGCATTCATGGATTTAAAAACTGATCTTCAATTGAGTTACGGACATAAAAAAAGGATCGAGATGAGGCTCGCTGCAATAATGGCTACCAAACTATGTAAGAACCCGTGTTTTTTTTTAAAAATAACAGCGAATGCACTGTTATCTCGGTGCGGTAAAGTTGACTTTAAGCTCACCTTCTGTGCGGTAACGGAATTGCCCGAAATAATTCACCTACATCGCCAGCAGCAAAGGGAAGACGGATCTGTTTGGAGTGCAATGTAGCTGCGAAAGCCACTGCAGTGGAGATGGAAGAAAGGAATAATTATATGGGCACTAATGGCCGGAGAGCGGGTGTTTTTATAGACATACTGTGCTAAATTTAGTATACCGAGATCATTGTATTTTTGGCTAAATTAGAAGAGACGCTCCATTAGAGATGCATGTTTAGTTTAGTGGTGGTGGGGGGGGGGGGGGTTGCAGTGTAGAGGAGCATCAGGAGACCGGCAGTCCGGTACCGGCTTGGCGCTGCAGGGGGGCTGATGCTGCATGTCCTGCCTTAAACAGCATCGCCCCCGTCAGCTGTGAGGACCCATTTCTATTTTTAAGAATACTTTAAAGCGTAAATTTCGTCTTGAAGACAGTGACACAAATACTTTCTGGACTTCGAAATCCTATTTTGATTTGCTTGCTACGAGATAAGTTCGTTTTTAATTGTTTTTTAATTAATTGTTATTTTTTTATTATTATTATTTTAGCACGTTATCGGCGCTGGATATCGGTGTAACACCGGTGTTTGGTAGTGTTGCAATGAAGTATCACAGGGTTGTGGCAGTAACTTGACCGACGCGTGTTGAAGTGCCCTGCTAACACTGCGGCTCTCCCTCAGGTGAGGATGCGATGACCGGCGATACTGATAAATACTTGCGGCCCCAAGATCTGAAGGAATTAGGGGACGATTCGCTTCCTCAAGAGGGTTACATGGGTTTCAGTATAGGAGCTCGATCTGCAAGGTAACGTAATTAAATCTAGTTTGATTCGTCATATTTTGGCATGTTATGCTTGGTAATGATTTTATAAACACTGTGTTTTCAAATACAAATGTGATCAAGAAAGCAGATGTGAATGGAAAAAAAAACATTATATATGATGGATGTATCTGAGTTGAAAAAAGAACAGTAGAATGCGGCAGGTCAGCATTTGTGGGGATCACTGCACTTCTGATTTCATAAAAACTGCAATAAGATTAAGCATTGACAAAAATGATAGCATTCTAAGGTAATTTCAACACAAAACAAGCAAAAAAAAAAAAAAAATCATTATCTGGACTGATGAGTGGCTCTGCAGGTTTAGGACTATGTCCCGGTGTCCGAAAGGTCGTCGGTTTGAATCCCATAGCAAGCAGAGCACTTACAGTATATCACTGTTGGGCCCTTGAGTGAGGCCAATAACCCAGTAAATTGCTCCAGGGGTGCAAGAAGATGACTGATCTTGCACTCTGATTCCAAGCTTCACTCAGTTGTGTGTGTAACTCACCGGACAGCTAGATGGTGTACACAAAGAGTAAAGAATTCCTGTGTTCTTGTGCAATGGCAAAGTAAAATTATTTGTTTATTTTGCTGTAACGGTCCAGCAGTATTGGAGGTTGTGAAAATACGTTAAACCTGGTTTGCTGTGTGAAACTTTACCATTTTTAATTTGAATAAATAATTCCTTTCCAATCCAGAACATACTTTACAGGATTCTTTAGTTATTGACTTGGAATTTCATGAATGTATGATGCCCTTTGTGTTTTTCTTTCCTTTCTGTTACTGTCACCAGCCAAAGTAATGCTTGCATTGTATGCTCTTGGACAGATCTATGCTCAGTACCGATTTTGACATAAAATGCAGGATTCTGCAGTAGGAGCATAGAGCTATCACAGAGTATGACACATGCAAAAGCAGAACACACGGTTTCATAAAATCACAGCATTTCTGCTTTGTTGCTTTCGGGTACTTTGCTATCAATATATTCTGTTTTCTTTTCCCCTCTACCTAATTTCTTGTTGTAGCCCTAGAGTCAGGTAAGAGGGCGGAATATCGTTGTGGGACTAAGTCTATTTTCTACCAGCCTGGCTGCTTCCCTGCCCATTAAAACTCCACTAACATTCTTCTGTGATGTGCATTTTTTAAATTATTTCTATTATTTACAGCATTAACCAAGTATTCACCTTTTTTCTTTAATCAAGCAAAAATATTTAGTAAGTGGTGATCATTTAACAAAGGTAATCCATGGAAAAATAACAGTTAAACCACCTTCATCATCTACCGAAAAGGTGAAATGCTTTCTGCTTCATTAGATTTAAGTTGCTTATTTAGCGGGAACATTTTATATGATTGTTGTGCATCATGCAGCTTCCAGGGATAAGGTAGCTAATTAATAAGTCAGTTAATTTAAGTACTAAAGTTAAATGTGTGTACCTTTCCATTGTATTGGCCTGGCATCAACAAAACCTGGCTTCTATAGCTCCTGAAAAAATGAGCTTTATCAAACATAACTGTTTTAAATCTTCTGATTTGTTTCACTTCAGCTCAGTTATATGAACGTAGGCCAGTACAGATACAGTTAATGTCTTTTCAGCAGTTATTTCTGAGAATCAGTAAACATGACTACTACATTGTCACATTCACTAAAAAAAAACTATTTTGTGTGTTTTTGTTCTCAGAAATCTATAGTAGGCTTTAAAATTGTTTAAAAAGCTAGATTAAAATATTTATTGTGAAGTTGCAAAATGTCCAGTCCAAGGAAAGACACACACATCCTTTTTGTATGTACTTTATGTTATAAATCTAATTTAGACTTTGTCCACTTTTCCACACTGCACATTCCTCTTCACCTTTTTTTATTAACATCATAGAACAATCTCTACTGTATCATGTGGGTTTTTTAGTGGTGCACCAGTCCCTGGAAGTTACATGAAGCAGCCTTACTGTTGCCAAATGTATGTGATACCTTATACATACAACAGAATCCGCTCCTTCAGTTCAGATAGGTCCAACACCCTGAACAGGAGCTCTTTTGCACGGGACAGCATGATGATCGAGGAGATTCTGGCGCCCACTAAGGATCAGGTATGCTCAGTTTGTTTCTTAGTTGCATTCCTTCCTATTAGTTGTAAGGAAGTCCAGTGTAACTAAATTTGTGAATCACCTTTATTTATAAATTAGTGACATACGAGTGACTGTTAATTCAGGGAAACAGGTTGCCAGCCCTCCTACAACACCAATACTATTATGATTGTCAAACACGATCTGCAGTCCATTCAATGTTTTTTTTTTTCCTGAAATAAATTTTTTTGTAAATTTACATTTGCAGCTGAAATTTTGTGTGCCACTGTACACACCTAAACATAGGGACTACTTTAAAAATGGCATTAAAAAAATTTGGCGGTCCAGTGACTTAATGGTTTGCACTGTAATGCTTGTATGTGTTGAATTTGTGTGTTCTCTGGTTTCCTCTGGGTACTTCAGTTTCCTTCTACAGTACAAAACCATGCATTTTTTTGCATTGGTGGCTCTAATTTGCCCTTAGTGTGTATGTATGTCATACAATTGACTGCATCCTATTCAAGGTGTCCCATGCGCTGCTATTCTATCTAGAATGGGCCCCAGGGTCATAAATGACCCTGTACTGGATAAGCAGCTGTGGAAGATTGATGATACAAATTTGGCTGCAACAGCTTGAAGCTTTCTTAGTCGTTGATTTATGACCTAAACAAGAGCTTTCAAAACATTGAAAACAATTTCTGTTTTTTTAGAACTCAGAGAGATTATGGAATTGTTATTTTGAACGGTCATTAAATGCAGGAAGACTTTTTTTTCTTAATTAGATCAGGGCTCTTCAAATCTGGACCTCGATTCCAAATCCAGGCCTTGTTTTCTCCCAGGTAGTTAGTTTAATAATTACTGATTCTGATTGGTCAGAGGCTTCACACCCGGCTCACAGGAAAAGGAAGGCTAGAAAAGGCTCGGACCTCGAGGGCCGTGATTTGAATAACCCTGTTATAGATATTGTACATCTTAGAATGGTATCCTATAATAATATATATAGAATATATCTATTGTGGGTGGTTTGTGGCTTAACATGATTAGAAGGTCTGTGTTGGGCCCTTTTGCGAGGCACCTCAACAGGTTACTCCAGAGTCGCTGGATGCTTGCTGATCTTACGGGACGACCCCCAAACTGTATATGTGTCTATCTGTCCCATGGGGATGAAGTTGGGGTAGACAAAAAGACAATTCCCCCATAGTAAAGAATAAAGTATCACATTTCTATTCTGTGTGTTACTGAGGAGCCTTGTAACAAGTACAGTATATTAACGTATATTTTTTTTGAAGATTTCTGTAATTTTTTTATTCTGTTAAGATTTTATATGCTTGGGGAATAAGTATTTCATGAAACATTAATTATGTGAAATTTGTAATATGAAGTGAATTGGTGTACTGCACTGGTGTACTGCACTGGTGTACTGCACTGATGTACTGCACTGGTGTTCTGCACTTATGGAAACTTGAGGTCCTGCTACTCACTGTCTTTATGCCTATTACCTAAAATTTTAAGAACATTTTGTTTAATGTCTTTTTTCTTCAAAAGCTCCTGGGTGCCAGTAAAGACCTTTCCTTCATTGTCGATCCTCAGAATAAGGTATACGATGCACTGCTGAATGACAACTGCATGGTTGACTATAAGACCTATTTCATTTCTTATTTAGTCGTCGGTGCAGTATTCTGTAATGAGGTGATGGGTTTTAAAAGTTAAACGTTGCTTTATGTAAATCAAAAATCATAGTTTAGTTTTCAGATTGACCTGAAGAAGTATGTTTCTGATAAGTCAGATAGTATTGACCATGGGGCTGACCTTTCAGCCTGTTTTCTGTAGAATCTTGACTTAGCAAGAGTCTGATTCACAGCATCTGGCGGTAACCAGGGAGTATGACGCCGACTCAATCAGACGCTACAGCTGGGCTGCGGAAACCCTCGAAAATGTTAATCTCGTCTCCAGTCCCATCCACTCAGGGTAAGTGACTGCTAGTTGCCTTATAAGAAACCAAGTCACCCAGTGGTCTATGTGGATATACATAGAACTGCAGCAATATGAGTATGATTAATATTATAATTAGAATTTACTATAATTATCTCCTTCAGTTAAATGCAAAAGTGGATGACACTCTTCTCATGTATTTGCACAGTATGACCTGATATTTAGGCTTTACATTTAAGCTGTTACAAGGTCTTGAGAAACTGAAAACCTTTCATATTGATAATTTGTTGGTCATGTCATATGTGTTAATCTCAAACTAACTATCATATAAACCTTGGTTTCATTTTTCTGCAGTGTCTTTTGGTATTTTTAAATAATGATTTATTTATCTGCTTGTTAAACATTGGTTATCAGTAAGTCACTCTCTTGTATCTCAGTTGCTTTAATGGTTGTGGTTCATCATCGCAGTCAGTTGTGGTAATGGTTATAATAAAGTTTTATAATATTGATATGATAATTAAAAATAATCGTTCAGCAGCTTTTCTACTGCCCTTAATTTTATGACTTCAGGTGATATTCATCTGTCACTATAAATACATCCAGGCTTCTGTAAGCCTATGTTATGTTAATTGTTATAGCAGCAATTTGATCATTTGATGATGTACCTCTGTAAAATGTATATTCACAGTTTCAATCTGATTAGGACTGAAATTAGACTTGTATTGTGCTGGGCTGCCAAAACTGAATCTGACTGCTTACTTACGTGTGCAGTAACATATTTTTTCCACAAAAAATTCTCCAAGTTCAGATTTGAGCGACATTTCAAAATCAAATGTAGGAAAACACTATTTCATGGTAGTATATGTTCTTTAGATTGTATTATGGAATTTAATAGACATGGACATGAAACATAATTCATATGAATTAAGAAATACAGTAAAACTGGTCTAAGTCGCCGGCTTGTAACTCGTCAATGTGCACAAGTCGACGCTCAAGCAAAAGTCCCGATTTACTAGTCGGCAAAATGGCGAGATAGACATAAGTCGCCGAAGTGTCGATTTTATAAGTCAGCAAAACGGCGAGTTATATTTACTAGTCGACAAAACGGCGAGATAGAGAATTGACGAGACACTTTGGCGACATGTCTAAGTCGTCACTTTTAAGCTGGTCCCGCGAGTGTCGACTTAGACCGGTTTTACTGTACATTACGCTTTAAAGTAAGTTGTATAGAACCGGCCGTAATGTGATGCCCTGCAGGTTCCTGGTGAGCTTTATGGTTGATGCCCGGGGGGGCTCCATGCGGGGCAGCCGCCACAATGGCCTGCGCATCGTCATCCCTCCACGCAAGTGCACAGCACCCACGCGCATCACATGTCGCCTGGTGAAGAAGCATAAGCTAGCCTGCCTGCCCCCCATGGTGGAAGGAGAAGGGCTGGCAAGCCGGCTGGTGGAGGTGGGCCCAGCGGGGGCGCAGTTCCTCGGGTGAGTTTCACTCATATTGTGTATTTTGGGTATTATGTCACTGAAGACCGATGACTCTCATTCAACAATGGTAAAATACAATAAGGTTTGCTACGGTATTAAGATGATCTGTGTTCGGTTATGATCCACACCACTTATGGGCATAAAAATGGATTTCATTTTACAGATCACTATTATGCTGATATCTAATTGTCCGATAAACAGAAAAAGATAATAGTAATAATTATTGTGCTATTTGCAGAAACAGTACAGTCATATTATTCAGGAATCTACTGTATATGAATATTAATCCTTTTTTTTGTCTATAGTATCAAAAGCAAATAATTAAAATATTACTTGTAAATTGTTCAGAACAATTACGCAGCTACCTCTGTAAAGGAAATTTCAGCTGAAAGTATTTAGATCTGAGCTGTAGCCATTGCAAATTCCCCCTGCGATTATTATGAAGGAAGTAAGTTAGATATTATCAGGAGTGAGCATCAAAATATCACCAGTATTTTGCAATCTTTGGTGTTAGTCATGCTTTTAAGGATTATGTGGTTCTCCAGACCTGTTATTGTGGAGATTCCCCACTTTGGCTCTTTGAGAGGGAAGGAGAGAGAGCTGATTATTCTTCGAAGCGAGAATGGTGACACGTGGAAAGAGCACCATTATGACTGCAGAGCAGAGGAACTCCGCAAGCTTCTCAACGGAATGGATGAAGGTGCGATTATAGCTAAGTAGGAATGATCATCATGTGTTCTGACTGTGGAGGATGCTCCTTAATTACAGGGTGTATTTTTTTCTTTTCTTTTTAAGAATTGGACAGCACAGATGAGCTGGACAAGAAACGCATCTGCCGGATTGTTACCAGGGATTTTCCCCAGTACTTTGCGGTGGTGTCCCGGATCAAGCAAGAAAGCAATCACATTGGTCCAGAGGGTGGAGTTCTGTCCAGTGTAACGGTTCCAAAGGTCCAAGCGTCTTTCCCACCGGGGGCACTGACCAAAAGGATTCGAGTTGGCCTACAGGTTTGAAACTTTTTCAAGATTAATATGTTTAAAAAAAAAAATGTCACTCATTATCCATTTCTCTTTTTGACACTTCAGTGTAAATTATTGCCTTTGTGTGTAAAATTTACATTGTGAGTTGGACATAATGTGTTTTCTGGATGCAGGCCCAACCCGTCCCAGAAGACCTGATAAAGAACGTTATGGGGAGCAGGGCTGCCTTCAGCCCTATTGTAACTGTGGAGCCGAGGAGAAGGAAATTCCACAAGCCAATCACAATGACCATCCCTGTCCCACGTTCCTCATGGCTGAGGAGTCATGGTGACAGAGGGGGGCCCACCCCATGCCTGCGGCTTCTGTGCAGCATAACAGGCACGTGAATCCGCAGCCGTGATCATAGACTTACAGGTTATAGACCACTGATCATATCATGCTTATAGGTATTGAAATAATTTGCCCTTGTCTTCTGCAGAACTGGAACTTAATACCTTTTAGGATTAATGGGGATACCTGATCACAACCATGTGAAGTCTGACATGTAGTTTTCATGTACATTATATTATAAAATATTACCGCTTTAACATTCGCCTTTCAGTCATAATGGCAGCTTGTTTGGCAATAAGTGAGCAAACATTACTTACTTTACATATACATTTCTTTTACAATTTGGTAACACAGATGTTTTCATTAAAAGCTCTTTTTCTTCATTGTAACATTCACATATGTTGACAAGTTGCTAATGAAAAATGCAGCACAAGCAGTATTTCTATGAAACGCTTCTAACTAGTTATTTGAGTTATATAACTAAATAACTGATATTCAGTTGACTATAACCATGTGTTTGATAAGCTGTATGTATAGTTGGTAAATGGCAAACATTCGTCAGATAAGTGGTCATATATTGAGTGTTTAAGCAAATCCACACTTGAGCTTTTTCTGTTTAATGATTTCCTTTCAGGAGGGACTTCCCCAGCTCAGTGGGAAGACATTACCGGCACCACTCCTCTCTCTATTGTAACCGACTCGGTGTCTTTTACCACAAACGTATCTGCAAGGTAAGGCATTGAACCAGAAAAACTGAGTAAAGAATCAAGAATGTGCAAAAATGCTTAATGGGCACAAATTAATTTGTACAAGAACCAGCTGGAAATCACGTACTGAGGTAGAAGTTGGCTGCTACCACAATTCTGATATTATTCTGAGACCCCAAACTTATGTCTAATGTATACTGCAATGCATTAAAAAAACAACAAACAAATAAACAAAATTATATCCAGGCTTGAAAGTACCACTTTAGGTGATAGGAGAATTTTCATTCTTGGCACTTATGCACCTTAAATTATTGTGTGTCACACAACCCTTTTCCAATTCATTAATAGGTTCTGGCTTGCCGACTGCCTTCATATTGCGGAAACTGTAAGTCTAGCATCTCAGCTCTACAGGGAATTGATCTGTGTGCCGTACTTGGCGAAGTTTGTGGTGTTTGCCAAGATGAATGACCCCATGGAATCCTACCTACGGTGCTTTTGTATGACTGATGACAAAGTAGACAAAACTCTGGAACAACAGGAGAATTTTGAGGAGGTGGCTAGGAGTAAAGACATTGAGGTTTGTTTAGTTTGTTACTGGCCTGACACACATTGTTCTTTATTGTTTATTCTGATACACACGGCCTCTTCACAAAGCACTGAACTATCAGACAGCATTAAGACATAAAATCATGCTTAAAAACCCATCTTACATTATTTAATATTTGCATGAAATACTGAATTATATACTCACACATCTTTGCATTTATATATACATAGCATTCTTCTACACATTTTATACATAGCATTCTTTTTGGAGACAGTGTATAAAAAATTACGTTTTTTTTAGTTATAGATGATTCTTTTATTTACAGGTTTTGGAAGGCAAACCAATTTTTGCTGACTGCTATGGCAATTTGTCTCCCCTGGCAAAAACTGGACAGCAACTTGTTTTTAGTTTTTATGCTTTCAGAGAGAACAGACTTCCATTCTGCGTGAAGGTAATAAGACAGGTTGCTATTTTGTATTGGATATGGGTACTTTGAATAGACTATTATTATGGAGATGTCCAAATTCAGCTTTGTATGCCTTAGTAACTGAAATCTACTTTCTCGCAGGGTAAATTATTAGTATTTGTACATTTGCATTGAAGAAAACCGTAAACAACCTGTTTGATTATACAGACAATTTAAGAAAATCATATTCAGTGTGTCAAAGCTGTTCTATGTAATTTTAGCACAGCAAAGTTTATTTCTGACTTCTCTGCACGTGGCAGACTGACTTTGCCTTATAGTTTAATATACCATTCAATCTGTTTGAAGTAGCTAATTACAAACATTTCAAGTTAACTTTAACTCCCCCAGGTCAGAGACAATAGCCAAGAGCCTTGTGGCCGACTTTCATTTTTAAGAGAGCCAAAAACTAGCAAAGGTCTTCCACATACTGCTATCTGCAATTTAAACATCACATTGCCAACACATAAAAAGGTAAGTGAATATATGAAATTACAGTCATGTATCATATCACTATCATATATATATATATATAAAAAGTATGGCAAAAAATGCCAGTGTAGAAGATTTATTTAAACTTACACTGTCTGAATGTGTCTTTTATCTGTTTGAGCCTGTTATGGATGTTTTTGGCATTTCCCTCCAAATCAGGATTTTGATTTTGTTCCTGCGCTTGGTTCTGTGCACAAAAGCTATGTGCACTACAAAGGCAGTGATGTCGTTTTCATTTGTTCTGTGGTGGCAAATGTTAGACCTTTGTTTCGTTGGCTTTGTGGTGGCATTTTAAAAAGCTCATGTTGTGCCCTTTCACACCTTGATGATTCTTTCCCCTTGCTGTCCATTATATTACTCTCTCCTATGCATCTTGGAAACCAAAAGGAAATGGAGTCAGAACAAGATGATGAGGTAATATCATTACTCCATGACATACAGTGTGCTGGTTTTCTTTTTACTGGTGAGCTTATTGTGCTGTAAGGCTGTCCATTGTGTTCTTTGTTACAAAGATGGATATTTGTGCGTTTGGTAATACATATAGACTAAAACTTTAGGTCCGAAACTTAAAGTATGAGTGTGTTCCCACATTTTCTCCCAATTTAGTATTGTCAGTTTCTGCTGCCCTAGATTTTGTCCTCATCAACCATGCAGGCTTGGTTAAGGTATAGACTGGCAAACACTTTCAAACTATGTGTTGTCAGCCATCATTAGGCTGCATATTTCATCATCAGATGTGAAAAGCTTGTTGAAGGCACTAATCTTTCAGCTACCCTCTTAGTCATTAAATATCTGAAAATGTTGAGATGTTGCCAAAAAACTGATTGAGTAATCATACCATTAACTCGAATTGCAGTTCCAGTCGTACTTGCAACATCATCCCAAATTCAAAAAGAGCAATCAGATTTATATGCTGGGTGGAAGGTTTAAAAGTGTTGGATTATGCAGTCCTTGAAAGACAGTTTGCAGCCTACAGAGATAAGGCACACTGAATTTAAATGTTGTGATGAATCACAGGAATAAAGGCACATAGACAGGTTCACAGGAAAGCAGTATTAATTAGCAAAAATTAGTGCAACGATGGATGAGCAAGGGGAACGGGTGAAAGGTTGCATCGCATAGTAGGTTTTGGCCTGTATTCATCTCCAGTCAGGGTGTGTTGTGGCATGATTTGCACCAGTGCAGGTATTCCAGTGCCAAGCTGGAGGCAGTAGATATCCACTGCCCAGCTGCCACTGAGGGAGGCTTCCTATTGGCTGCTGAAGTAGCCTTACCAAACATGAGTCAGCTGGAGCCTCTTTGGGAGCTCTTGATAACTGGCTCAAAACAGAGGTTCTGAAATTTAGCCAGGTGGTTGCTGTCCATGGTGCTAATCGGGGTCTTTTGGCCAGAAAGCTATAGTTTCTGGGTCCCAGAGGCAGTTAATTATAACAATATATTTTCAAAAGTGTAGTAACAGGAATGCTGTACTTGTTTCTACCAGTGCAGCCGATGTTCCTGGAAAGAGCTACAGTAGTAATTACTCAGAACTATGCCATTGGTTTCTTTCCCTGTTAAAATTATGCTTCACTGATTTTCCGTGGATTTTTGAAAGTGCCAGTTGTGTACAAAAAAAAAGCTTTCTAAATTTGCACTTTAAAACAACGTCATACTGGCCACTTATTGGTGTGACATCTGCTCCCTGTAACTTTTCTCATTTAGACACATGTTGGAAGACTTTGCTTTCCTGTGTTTTTTTATGTTTGAAACTGCTAATTCAGTACAAAAAATGGGATTTAGGCTTTTCTGAGAGAAGAATAGCTGGATAGGACTCCTTTACAGGGTCGAGTACACATATATACTGTATATATTTTTTTCTTTGTTAAAGTGTCATAAATAGCACTCAAAAGCACTGAAATTTATTTTGAAAATACTGTCCTCCTACATTCTGTTTAAGTCAATCCGAAAATTTAGTTCCTCAGAGAAAATTGAACATAGATATAAAGAGCTATGGGATGCCTTATGATGATACTGATGCTCAAAGCCCCTGATTTGTATGTTATTTTTCACATAGATCCTTAATACTTTATTGTTGATTTTTGCATATATGTGAAACATCGCATTGTTATTTAAAGAGGAGGCATAATTTATTATCAGTGTAACAGCTTTATTTTATTTTGTTTCTTTGCTCCTCTCTTCAGTTATTGAAATTTTTCATACCATCCTCAAGAGCGAAAGGTTGTTTCCCACCTCTCTTGTCGATTTTGTTCCCTCTAGGATCATCCTGATTTCCCCCATTATTTGTAGATGAATTTCAAATTACACACATTCCTGCTAAAACTAAATAGATGTGCTCCCTCGTTGTATGCAAAATCATGCAATGAAAATAACAGGCCTTATATGTTTGGGGTACACTACTCAAAACATAATTAAATGCCTAACTAAAGCTTTCCCAAATTTAATAGTTTCAAAGCGTTTTATAAGATTAAGTTTCCTTCAAGAGCTAAAGCAGTGAAACATCCCCCAAGTTGCATCAGCTAGAGACTCCCAATAGCCCTAATAGTAGCTATCATCATTTAAGACATTATAATATAATTTATAATAATTTAAGTAAGTCACTGTAGGAAACTGATGTAGTTCAAACGCTGATTCTTTGCTGAGAATCTAAGTTGAGTCAGTTCAGACAAAAGGCCGAAAAAACCCCTTCTATCAGTAAATGAATTTATGCTACGAAAATGCATTCTCCATTTTCCAATTGATCTACAGTTTTCTTGTTGTTGTTGCAGACTGAAAAACCAGAGCGACGCCACAATTTTGCATCACTAGCCTTACGTAAGCGCTACAGCTATCTGGCCGAGCCAGCGATGAGTGAGTGGGACTTCTTGACTTTATGAAATCCATACAGATATCATGCCTGGAAATAGTTCATACATCATATATTACCTACAAATGATACTTTGCATAATGTCAATCTAGACTCCTGTTTCTATCATTTGCATGATTTATTGTGAAATTTTAAGTTGCCGTTATTCTTTATTTCAACATTCCCTGATGGGTGGGTGGGTGATTGGGTGGATGGGTGTATGAATGGATGGGCGCCATTGTTATATGAACTAAAAATTACTCATTGGAAGTGTATAATGATGTATTTTGTCCTTATCTTTAAAAATCTATTTTTATTGGCTTTGTTACTGTGCAGCATTTTGTTACATTTTCAATGAAAATGTATGGGAAATGGTTCTTGGGCTTTTTAGCGCTTCTTGAAGTTTGGAAGTGAAATGCTGAAAAATGACAAAATCTGTATTATTATATTGCAATGGTATTATATATCTAGTATTTTATTTCAAAACAGGCAGAATAAGCAGACAAACTTTCAAAGAAAAAGATCAAACAGATAAAAGGCAAGGGACTGAGTCAATAAAGCAAAATTTAGAAGCATATTTTCTGCATGTTCATGCTCCATGTTGATCGTTGCCTTGTTTTGATTGATGTCTGCACTTTTTATTGTGAGTTTTACATTGAACCATGGATAAAAAATGATCATTCTTATTCTATCCTTTCTTATTTCTTATTACTTTAATTCTAAGAGATGTTATTCTGTCCTGAGTTTTGGATGATGCAATAATTGCTGATTAATTTCTTTTCTCTGGTCTGTGTTTTCCAAACTTTTTTTTGTTGATTTTCTGTCTGTGTTTTGATTTACTCAATGAAGAAACAGTTGACCGAAGTGCGGCAAGAACAGTGCCTGCTGGTTGCTCTTACAAACCAATCTTTTCACCAAGATCTTACCAGGCGTGGTCGACGGCTCCTGTTACCACCTCTGGGCAAGCAAGATATGGATTTGGTTCCCTCTCCAGCTCGTCGTCCAACACACCATCTGCCTCACCATTAAAGTCAGTGTGGTCAATTACCTCTGCATCTCCAATCAAGTCCACCCTAGGAGCTTCAACTGCTTCTTCCATCAAGTCAGTTAACGATATAGCATCACCTATCAGGTCGTATAGGACTACTTCATCACCGATAAAGGCTGTAGTTCAGCAAGCTCAATACCCTGTACCAGTTTCCACTGTTCTGATGTCCTCCCCAGTAAAATCTTTGTCTGATTCTGTATATGTTAAAGGATTCACATCGTCATTGTCTTCAAGGACTTCATCTATTACAACAGCAGGGTCTCTGCTGGAGAGGTCTTCAATTACTATGACACCACCTGCTTCTCCAAAATCTGCACTAAACGTGTACAGTTCAAGTATGCCGTTTAAGTCTACCTTGTCCCCTACGGGACTCATGACGTCTTCCTCTGTAAAGCCCCTATCTTGCCTGTCCTCTGGTAAACCTACGGCAGATTCTGCTGGAGCATCCAGCAGACGGCTGGCTCCATCTCTTTCTCTATCCGTCAAATCCTCAGTTCCTCCCTCAGCAGCTGCTCTGATTAATGGATCAGTTTCACCTGTTAAATACCGCAACCCGTCATCAAACTTTCTACACTTAGGGAATTCCAACAGTTTACAAGAAAGGATACAAGCAACTAATAATGCTGTCACAACATGTGTCAGTGCGGCCATTGAGGAAGCGGAAAAAACCTTTAATTCATGCTCTGCATCAGGCTATGGCACATTGAAATCCACGTCTTCTTCAGCATCTTCATACCAGTCAGTTCGATCTCCTGCTTCGAATTCCATTTATGCCTCTTTGAGGTCTCCAGCTTCTTCCACCACATCTGTCACATCAAGTACAATAACTGTGCCAGTGTATTCTGTTATAAACGTTTTGCCAGAACCAAAATTCCCTGATGTGTCCAAAGCCACAAATACACTTCTATCCCCTATAAAAAACATGTCCACACCAGTACATACCCAAGACACATCATCATTTTCAAGAACTTTGTCACCAGTCAAGTCTTCCATGTTAAACTCTGCCATTCCTCTAAAATCTACGGGTTCTACTTCATTAACAACTAGCCAGGAAATACTAAAGGATGTTGCCGAAATGAAGGAAGACTTAATAAGGATGTCTGCTATTTTACAGACTGAATCCAATTCAGCAGCTAAAGACTATATCTCAGACAATCGAAAACAGCTGGCAGTTGAAGATGATGAACCATACAGACTGGTGGAGAAGGTTAAAGAAGATCTAGTTAAAGTTAGTGAAATCTTAACAAAAGATTCACGGACTGAAAACAGAGTTATTAAAACTAAAACAATGGAAGATGGCTGGGTGGAGTTTACAAAGGATGAAATAGAGGAAGCCCAACAAAATGGCTGGAGATATCCTCAAAGTTATGACACAGATTCCTATCAAATAAGAGAGAAATCCATATCTGATAGAGATTTTAATTTAGCCAAAGTGGTCGACTACTTGACAAATGACATTGGCGGAAGTTCTTTTTCGAAAATCTCAGATGTAAAACATAGATATGATGAACTGAAAAAAGAAGGAGAAGAAAAAACAAAGCGAATTCTTAAACCTGCAATAGCATTACAGGAACACAAGCTTAAAATGCCACCCTCAAATATGCGGTCTTCGGCTTCCGAGAAGGAGTTCTGTAAACTTACGGATGTTTTATTTGGTACTGAAGTCATAGAATGTCCCGATGACATATCTCATGACCATGATAAGAGCCCCCTTTCAGATAGTGGTTTTGAAACGAGAAGTGAAAAAACCCCCTCAGCCCCTCAGAGTGCAGAAGGAAGTGGACCCAAGCCTCTCTTTCATGATGTTCCCATTCCGCCTGTTATCACAGAGACACGAACTGAGGTTGTTCATGTCATAAGAAGCTATGAGCCCCCTGAAGAAGAGCTGGATCCCTTTAAGGAGAAAGTAAATGTACTGACTATACCTTCTGGTGTAGAGAAAGAGACAAAAGTTAATGGATTCATTAAAGACAAAGTAAAGTCATCTCAGCTTAAAGTCACTGCAGATGAGGACCTTGTTGTGAGCAAAGGTATGTGCGTTAAAGAAGAAACTCACATCACAACTACAACCCGAATGGTTTATCACAAGCCCCCCAGCAATGATTCTGAGAGGACTGATGAAACAAAGTCAGTTCGAGACATAGTGAAAGCATTCCAGTCTGGTTGGGATTCTTCTAGAGAGCTAACTGGCTTATTTGAGAATAAGGCTGCTAGTTACTGTCAAATAGGAAATGAAACATCTCAACTTCTTCATGAAAGAGATAATTTAAAACCCAAAGTTGAAAGAATCATCGAGGTTCACATTGAAAAGGGAAATAAGGCAGAACCAACAGAGGTTATCATTCGTGAAACACGTCAACCTCCAGAGGAGAAATACATTTACAAGGCGAATAATAGAATAAAAGAATTATCAGACAAAATGGACAATGATGTTGAAGCACAACAGGCAGAGAATGAATTTACTGCTGAAGAATGTATTCCGACGTGCGTAGAATCATCCAGAGTTAATACCCCTGTGTCTCAGGAAGAAGAGAGTCGTCCAGATTCTGCACAGCTTGTCATTGATGACTCATATAAATCCTTCAAGTTACTAAGGCATGATGATGAGTCATCAGAACTGAGGAGAGAGTCCTATAGATTTGCTGAGAAAGTACTTTCTGAGAAATTAGGCATATCTCATTCTGACAACGAGGTTTCAGTGGCTGATTCCCGCAACATCCAGAGTGCAGGTATGCTGGACTCAAGTCGTTGTTATACTGAGAGAATGTCTGGTATTCCCAGTAAAGAAGTTATCATGAATTTGTCGACAAAAGTGGCTGATAAGTCAGGTAAACCTGTCAATACAAATGATCACGTTGACAAACTGACAGTGTTGCATTACAGTGTTGAGCCTGGTACTTCGAAGCGTACTGTCTGTATGCAGTTCAATGAAAACAATTATAACAAAAGAGAAGAAAAACGTGTTTTTGAAGACAGAGTAGATCAGACTGTAAAGGAAGCTGAAGAGAAACTGAATGAGGTTTCACAGTTTTTTCGTGACAAAACAGAAAAACTAAACGGTGAGCTGCAGTCCCCAGAGAAGAAGGCTCTCAAGAGGGTTCCGAGAGAAACTCAATCTGGACCTAGTTCTGCTTGCACCAGTCCAGAAAAAACACAGCTTAAGACTGCTATGAGTAATAAAGAATGGAATAATGAAAGGAAGTGTGCCAGCTTGCCAAGCAGTCCAGAAAGACTCATTTTGTCCCGAAGTAATGATCGAAAAACTAAGGAAGGAAATGACCTTCAAGACAACCAGAAAGGTGAGGACGTCAAGTCTTTCCAGTTACAAACGTCCAAGGTGAGCTGTGCAAAGATGAAGTTTGAATCTGACGCTCAAAAGCAAGAGACAACTTTTCAAACGGCAAATACAAAACCTCCAGTAAAAAAACTGAGAGAAAGTAAACTTCCTGTGTATCAATTTTTTGGTGGAACAAAGGCTACCAAATTAGTAGAAAGGCAGACTTCAGAGGAAGACCGTGAAAACCAGACGATGATTGAAAAAGATCCCGATATAATTAGACTACTAGTCTCTCCCAAACAATTAGGTGAAAAATTAAAAAACATAACAGACAACCATTCTTCTCAAAACTTGCAGGAAGCAAATAACAAGGAAATGGGTGAAAGGGGGAAAAAAATGACATTGGATAGTCAACAATATAGTTTTAAATCTGAACATGATACCTCACTTCATGATGCTTTCAAAGCTTACAAAAAAGAAGCATGCCAAGATTCAAAAAAAGGAACAGCATCTGGAGAATTTTTAGTGGGTTCCTCAACAGAAGCAGTTAGTTTCCCTGAAGTTGTGATCACTGATAGTGCTTCAAAAAATACCTTTAAAAAAAAGATGGAATCTCATATTCCTGTCAAGATGACCGTTAATGCCAGAAATACTTGTCAGTCTGAAAAGTCAAACACTTTTCCTATATCCTCTGAGATATCTAGAAACAGACACAAAGGGAATTTTACATCCAGGGGTGAGTCTATCAATTCTCCAGATTCTTTAGAACATTGCTTAACAAAAAACACACATTCAAATCATACCAATCATAGCAGTACACATACTGACAAAACAACACCAATAGTAGCATCAGATATCAAAACGTTACCCGTCTATGTCAGTATTCAAGTGGACAAGCAGTATGAGAAAGAAACGGCTATTGGGCAGCAGGCAACTTACAAGAAAATAGTCAGTCAGGAAAGCCACACAGTCCATGAGACACTGGGAACAATTTATACTGTAAAACAAAAACAAACGTCTTCTCCCCAAGGCAGCCCTGAAGATGACACACTAGAGCAAGTTTCTTTTATGGATAGTTCTGGCAGAAGTCCTCAGACTCCAGAAACGCCTAGTTCCGAAGAAGTGAGCTATGACCTCACTTCTAGAATACCAGATGCAACCATTGGTTTCATGTCAGGAAAAACCAGTCCAATTCCAGAGGTTTCTGAGGAATCAGAAGGAGAGGAGCAAGGCAAATTATCTCCAGAGAGGACAAAACAGTCAGAGCCACTAACCCGAAAGTATGAGATTGGAAGGAAAACAAATGAGAAAAGAGTTGCATATATTGAGTTTCCTCCGCCACCACCTCTGGACCAAGAATCACACCAATGTAATTACATTTCATCATCTAAGGCTGACACTGAATTGATGGAAGTCAACCTCCAAGAGGAGCATGACAAGCACCTTCTCGAGGAACCTATTATTAGAGTCTTGCCTCCAACTCCCTTGCCCACAGGAGCTGATGACAGCAACTCAAGTGATGACGAATCAGTCTTTCAGCCCATCTCTTTTAAGAAGTACACCTTTAAAATTCCTGAGGAGGATGAGGAAAAGCAGTCCAAAAATAAGAACCCGGAAAGGAATGGACAAGCTAAAGTAACAGGCGGCAATGGTGATACAAAAGGAGATGATTTTGAATTGGAGCAGAATGGGAATGATCCATCCATTACAGACTGTTCAATTGCCACAACTGCAGAGTTTTCTCATGATACAGATGCCACAGAAATAGATTCCCTTGATGGATATGAACTCCCAGATGAGGATGATGGATTAAGTGAACAAGGCTCAAAATCTGCAAGTTTTCCCAGGGACAGTAGAAAAAGTAGATGGTCAGCAGAGAGTTCCATAAAGTCATGCGATCGTTCCTTTAGCCAGACAAAGCTTGAGGTTATTGAGGAAGAGGAGAAGGTAGTAAATGACGGAGGGGAGGAAACAAAAGAAAATGGTGATTCTGCAGAAATTAAAACAGAAGTTAGCAAAGATGGGGAAACGGTATACTCTTTGGAGGGTAGACACCCTGACAGACCAGGATTTTCAAATAGCTACTTTAGCTACCATCTAGAGGAGGAGTTTAATACTCCCTTCAAAACTGTTGCCTCAGAAGGTTTGGACTTTGATCCCTGGTCCAGCAAAGGTGAAGATGATGGAAACTTTGATAGTAAAACAAAAGATGAAGAGCCTAAGCCTTTTGGATTAGCTGTGGAGGACAGATCCCAAGCAACTACACCAGATACAACTCCTGCTAGAACACCAACCGATGAAAGTACTCCAACTAGCGAGCCAAACCCTTTCCCCTTCCACGAAGGGAAGATGTTTGAGATGACTCGCAGTGGTGCAATTGACATGAGCAAGCGGGATTTTGTTGAAGAAAGACTTCAATTTTTTCAGATTGGTGAGCATTCCTCTGAAGGGAAGTCAGGGGACAGAGGGAAAAGGGTCAAAAGTCCAGGGGTAGTTATCTCACAGTCACTTATAGGGGAGAAAGTTGCAAGTGTAAAGGTAGATGCCCTCACTGACGCTAAAACAGACAAGTGTGGGCTAACTGAGATTGGCACTGATTGTCTCGACATATCATGTGATGATAACATAGCAGAGACATCCTCATGTATGGTAATGGCTTCTAAACTTGATTCTAAATCACATACTCCCATTAAAATGGGAATAGCAGCATCCATTGCTGTAAAAAAAGAGGCTAGTTCTGGGGATGTAACAAATAATAAATTTCCTGGGGACATGGGAATAGAAATAGATGCAGAAAGTCAGCTTTACAAACACAGAAGTGCAGAATCTGCTGTTAGGAAAGATTTCCCTGCAGAGAACTCCAACAACAACAATAACTTTGAGTCTTCAAATATTCAAGCTAATTATATTCAATGTGGCAGCATAGTATTTAGTTTACAGTCATCCTCAAAGCCATCGCTACAACAAGCTAGTAGGATAGAGGCATTTTTTGGTCCTGAAACAGAGCAGGTTAGGGGAAATGTTATGGATTGTGAGCAAGAAAAGAATAATGAGACCAAGCAAAAAGAGGTGAAACAGCTAAAATCAAGACTGCCAATTAAAGCATCTGGCTTTTCCTCCCATATGCAGAGTACACCGGCTGGAAAGTTGAACTCAAAACATATAGTCACACCTGAAGAAAAAAATAGATACATGAGGAAAAGAGTAGACCCTTTTGCAGCCGTTGAACCCAAATCTAGAATTCCAGTAAAGGAGTTTAAAAGGAGTAATGCAAGTAATCCAGTACAGATTGTGTCCAGGTCCTTAAAACCTGAAATAGAAAGACCAAAGCAGTTGCCTACCAAGATGCCAGTTAAGAAATCTACATTAAGCAGCAGTTCAGTTTCTAACCCAGACAATAATCACATAAATGAGGTCTGTAAATGCTCCATCGAGTACTTTAAGGGCATTAGTGGACAGACATTAAAAATTGTGGACCGCCTTTCTGATGAAGAGAAAAAGATGCAGTCAGAAATATCCGATGAAGACAGCACATCAAGAAGCACCTCATTGTCAGAAGCCTCTCAACCATCTTTCACACCGAGGTCTGCTAGAGACCTGAAAACTGAGCCTATAGGAGCGAAAGCTGGGAAGGTCTGCAGTGAGAGAAGGAGAAGTAGGCGGACTGGGAATGAAGGCAGTCAGGTTGCTGGGCCCTTTGAGAGCCCCGCCGTGGAGATCGAGCCTAGTTTGTAAAATTTTCAACTTGTTGATCTTAGTGCATGAGTCGTTGTGATTGCCTGTGGCGTGACAATTGTAGTTGTCATTCTGTCATTGTCATCTGTGTGCTGTCTTGAAGAGTCTTCTCGAGTAGTCAGTTACTACAGCATGCCAAAATTATGGTGCTCTGGATTGCCATCCCTGTGAGTGACTAGCCAGTTTAATATAGAATCATAGCCACGGAGCTTTAGCAGAATACACAGTCTGTCCGCATGTGTAGCTTCATTTTAAACTGTGAAATCACCTTCTGTAGTTCTATGGAATGGGACATATGTTTAGTTTTTCATGAGATATATTGCCTGCATAGTTCCATGGAATACATAAATATCAGTATATTCTGAGCACCTGTTAGCCATGTACAGTAGTCTCCATTACAATGATTGCTACCCTTTCTTGCCATTTTAAAAAGCACATAACATTTTGGAATCTTTGTTTTCTATCCTAGTAGTTTGATGTAACATAAATAAATAATACTTGATAAAAGTCAATTTTTCTCTTGACATAAACTTCATTTCAAAGAGCTCAAGTTCAATATTTTGTATTTTTTTTTTAAATGGCTAGAAAATAAGCAGTCTGTTTTACAAATCTGTTTTTGCAAGCATAAACCAAATCAAAGGGGTTTTAACACATTTCTCTTCTACATGCCAGGACCGCAGAGCCCCTGCGAGAGGACTGACCTTAGGATGGCTATTGTAGCTGATCAGTTAGGCCTGAGCTGGACAGGTAGGAAATACATAAAGCAGATACTTTTATAGGGGAAAAATTATAAATAGACTGATAATAAATAGATGAGCAATTAATAATAAAAAAATAGTTTTAGAATTGTGCAACCCTATACAAGATGTGTTATGGAAGATGCAGTGGTTGAATGTTTATTATTGATTAATAATTGCAGTTTTTGTAAATGCATATAAAGTTTTAGTGGTCTTTCTTTTATGATCTTTGATTGGTCTGATGCATAATTAGTCTGTCCTCTAGTATTTGTGGTTACACTGGGAAAGAGACTCAAATTCGATTCAACTGCATTGAGAAATCACACAGGCACGTCTATAAAATAATACACATTTGTCTTGCAGAGCTCGCCAGGGAAATGAACTTTTCTGTTGATGAAATAAATAACATTAGAGTGGAGAACCCAAATTCATTGGCAGCTCAGAGTTTCATGCTGTTAAAGAAATGGGTTGGCAGAGATGGTACAAATGCTACAAGTAAGTGCATTTTTCTGTTCTGGTGTGTATGAGCAAAGATAGACTCATAATTTTTCCTTTCCTACCTCTACAAGGTCAGTTGGTTCAAACTGAAGGTAAACGTCACTGTATAATTGACGTCAAGTTATTTTGCAACTTAATATTTTTAAACTTCTTATCTTTAAATGTGTATTTTAACTGTGAACTAGTGGTGCAAACTGAGAAAAACTTGTAAGTAAAATAAAAGTATTCTGAAGTATTTTTAGCAGTGAATGACCCGGTTAATGAAAATGTTTGTAGTTGTTTAAGATTTTGCCCTTGATACGTATACATAAGACAATTATTTCTGAGCTGAGATAATTACATTGTTAATGCACGTTTATCTGTTTCAGCGGACGCCTTAACAGCCGTGCTGACCAAAGTCAATCGAATGGATATTGTGACTCTACTAGAAGGCCCAATATTTGACTACGGAAACATTTCAGGCACCCGAAGTTTTGCAGAAGACAACGCTGTGTTCCTGGAGCAGGCTAATGGTAAAGGTTAGCCTCATTTAAGTCAACTCTAAATCTGATGTTACTTATAATTTGAAATTGGTAGAAATAATCATCGGCCTGTAGCTTTCAGGTTCTTCTGGTTTGTATTTTTCTCAGAAATCGGATGCCTGTGTGCATGTACTGTGGTGAACTGACATCCCATTCATGATGAAATCGAATCAATGATTATTGAAAATGGGCAGATGAAGACATTCCCTCTTGGTGGCTTTGGGTGTCCTGATTTATTATTAGACCATAAAATTCATTTTAAGAATGCTTATGTTTAAATCTTTTGCAACCCTGACCAGGGCAAATGGCTAGATGATCAATGGATATGTTGAAAAATATATATATACTATTTAACAGCAACAGTTTAAGAGTGACGGGTAAGAGAAAGAGAGCAAAGAGAAACTGCAAGGAACAGTAAACAAACAGTACTTATACTTTTACAAATTGCAAGTAAGCAGATACTGGATTTTTCCACTCATAAAGAACCCAAATTAATAATTCATAATTGGCATATCATTTACACCAAAAATTGCAGGATTTAGCCATTAAGTAATAGATTGAAAATGCTTTGATGTATTGTGGCAAGCTTTTGTATATAATACTGTATGTGACTAGTGCAATTTAGAATAAACCACCTGATATTATCATGCTTCCTCACAGTGCTTTTCAGCAGGGACTTGGCAGATTCAGTTCTGATGTTTCTGACTTGGTTCAGTCGCCAAGACTGAATTTTTATTTATTGATTTATTTACTATTTTTATACTGTAATTGAAGATCGTCTGTGCTGTTTTTGGTGCTTAATCTTAAAGGCCTTTCTCTCTGAAAATGCCCCCCTTGCGCTAAACAGCATCCTTCCCTGCCCCTAAACCAGGCTCTTCGGCCCCCTCCTTTCAGTAATCCCACTGCTTCTGTTCATCGTTCCATCATCGTATCCATGCCAGTCTTGTCGTGTTACTCAGTTTATACTTTGCGTTGTCTTTATTTTTTTTGTCATTTCTTGCAAGCACTTAGTGTGTTTCAATTCTCCCTCTCCCACCTCAACTCCCAGCCTATGGCTAAGTGCCAGGAGTGTCATCAAGCCTTGGAGCATATCCTGTTTATGCTTCTCCAGCATTACACAGTAGCACATCTCAGAGGCAGTGTGAAGATCCCAGTGTTACCACCTCCATGCACTTTTCATAAGAGGTCCTATTAACACAACAGCCAACGCATCCACGCACGCTGGACCTCTGTGCAGCTTTACATCACTAGTCCTTTAAAATATCCGATTACATTTTCACAGCCTCATTCAAATGAAAACTTTGTGATTCCCTTTTACTATAATTTATAGCTGAACTGACCTTGTTCTGTTTAACTTTATTCCGCTAAAGCCAAGAACCTTCTGTCATATTTTTCTATTGACATTTCAACGTGCTTATAGTTATTGTCGTATTTTGTGTGCCCTGACATAATATTGACTGTCAATAAACTTGCAACGCTGATGAGAAAATACAGATGAATAGAAATGAATGTATCTTGCCAGATATGACTGTAGTAGGCTTTACATTTTTACTTTATTTTTTATTTACTGATGTGTATGTTATCAATCTGTGTTACATTGTCAACTTTTATTTAAACCATGCACATAGTTTGTTATTCATCCAGTGTGCTGATTGTCAGTCCAATTGTGTTATGTTACTTAGGTTACCCCAGCAATGAAATGGAACTGCAGCCTTCCATACTGCTGAGTCATGAGCACATCCCTCTCTGGAATGATGATGTCATTAGTGAAGACCTTAGCATAGATCCTTCTAGTACAAAAACGTGTAGACGCACAGAACCCTGCAGCACAGCTACAGATGAAAAGCCCCCTGACGCCATCACCAAGGACATTTGTCCTGATGGTCCAGAGGTTGAAGGCGAAGATAAGAGCTCCAGAGAAGAAGACCTTGACCTTAGTTGCAAATCTTGTAGCCCCTTGGGCTTTCGTGATTTTGCAACTGTGATAAAAGAGCAAGGTCTGTTATTTGATCGAGGGCAGAATGAAGACATATTAGGAGGACAATCCTTGGAGGGTGATGTGGATTTTGCCCTTCACGCCTGGGCCTTTGCAGAGGGAGAGGGGTGTGACTCTGTTTCTGACAAGGAAGAAGACGAAATAACAGAGAAATTTAAATCTTGTTTAGAAGATACAGAGGAAAGCTCACATGGTGAGGGAATAACAGTGGAGAAAGCTCAGGCAAATATCACAGTAAAACAACCCCCAGAAAAAGACATGTCTTCAATTCCAGGTTGGAACAGTGGGAGTTCAAATTCAAATATGGAGCCGTCCACCTCAAAGTGTTCGTTGAGCTCTGAAACGACAAATCAACATGAAAACAGGTATGAACTTAGTGTTTAATAATGATTAAGGCTTCATTGTTTTCGGCGTAATGCTACTCTTTAGCACGGAGAATTCCAGTAAGTCCATGACTTCCTCATCCCACAGACATACAGGGAGTCACAAGCAAAATGGAAAGCATACGGAAAATTCACCTGTGATGCAGGAATCAACTACCGAGGTTACAAGACATGATGAAAGAGTGGGACAAGGCTGTGAGAAAGCCACCCCTGAGTCCAAGTTCAAAGTTCAGGTAATGATCTAAGTGGCTGTTATAATGGGAAAATATCGATTTTCACAAGTGTCATACAGTATATGCCTTCAAGTCTTATTAAATGTGCATATGTATTCTAAAGTAGTATTATGTCATGAAATCAGTATATAGATACACAGCAAGTGATTGTTGGACAGGTCAGAGGTCTCTGCTAGCTCCAACTCAAACTCATATCAGGATGCAGAATAAATGAAATATGTTGGAACAGTGCTGGAGACAATTTAACTATTACTGTTAATTAAGATTTATAAGTTGTACCAGAAGGTATCATTCACAACCTGTTTTTGTCTGGCAAGTTATCCCTCTCCAAGAGTAAGTTAGGGTTCAACCATGAAAAAAGGTTGATGAGCTGATTGGCAAGCTAAAGTTTCCAAAAGGTATATTGATTGAGAGGTAAAGTTAGTTAATGTTAAGAAATATGGATGAGAGTCCAGTAAGATCCTGTGGAGAGGCGGACAAGTGGGTCTTCAGCCTCTGCATGTCGGAGCTGCACCTGTAGATTCATATAGCTCACACCCCTTGCAGTAATTAACTGTTGTTTTCAAAATTAGTCTTTGGTAAAGTAAGGTCATTGTCAGGTACCCAAAAAAGTATTTGCAGTTTAATGTCCCAGGAATGAGAAAGTGATGCAAATTTTCCTTTCGTCACATCAAGGGCATTAACTCATTTAACAGTGGGCCCCTTGTTGTCATTCCACTGCAACATGTGCCTCTGTCTCTCTTACAGCAGGAAGATGATTCTGTGTTGAACAAGAGGGAAGGGAGACCTGGAGATAAAAAGATTTACTCTTAATAGTCCCTCTCTTCCTTTGGTATGTGCATTCTTACTTTACTGTAGGGTTAGGGGAGCTCAAGTAAAGACAGACTGTGGGAACTCTGGAATTATCAAAAAACCCATCAAGAAATTCATTATCAGGGAAATGGGTGGGTTCGCTGGGTAGCACTGTGACCTCAAACCTCCAGGGTTCGAAGTTTGAATCCTGCTCTTGCTTTGTATGTGTGCATGTGGGTTTCCCTTTGGGTACTCTGGTTCCTCCCACAGTCCAAAGACATGCCTTTAGGTGAATTGGTACCTCCAAATTGCCCTTTGTGTGTGTTTGTATGTTCTGCAATGGACTACCATCCTCTCCTGTCCCCCTACCCTTGTACCCTATAATTTCTGGGATGGATGGATCACAGAAATGTTCAAGTATTTTAACTTGCAAGGTAATGGTGGAAGACTTTAGGCTTAGAAATCCGTGGCAAGTTGAAGTTTTATGAACTACCCACTTTCTGGGATAACTGAATGGGGTATTTCAGACGTGGGTGACTGACATGCTAATCTCTCCCACTGAGTTTTTCTCTGTATAAAATGCTGAGCTCTACACCTTAGACAATGATTTTAGTCAGGGCTGTTTTAATACAATTAACACTGGGAGATGGCAGCATTTGAATGAATAACAGTGGCCGATTATATCTTGAAGCAAGATACGGTGCAGGTAGATTTGAGGATTCTTGAATGAGTTATGGTGCTGCATGTTGGCTCAGTGGGTATCACTCTTGCCCTCCAAGGTTGGGGGTTTTAATCATTTCTCTGCTCTACATCAGTGGTGTTTGCATGTTCTCTTTTTGTTGCATGAATTTCCTGTGGCTGCTCTGATTTCCTTCCACAGTTCAAAGAGATGCAGTTAGGCTAATTGGTATCTCTAAATTGCCCATAGGATATGATTGTATTTGTGCATGTATGTGCCCTGCGCTGGACTGGCATCCTGTCCAGGGTGTAACTCAGCCTTGTGCCATGTGCTGCCTCGCTTCCTATTGAGGACCTGGACCATGGTGTGGACACCTGGGAAACACCAGTAGAGACATGGAAAGGACCATGACTGCAACAGATAAAGGGCAGACATTTCCTGTTACCAAGATGGAAGAAACACTCTGAAACTGAATTACTCCTTAATCACTCTCTACACTCGCCTTATGTTTCTTCTTGAAACCACAATGTCAGGGTGTAAATTGTCTTTCTTTTAAAAAAGGTTATTAGGGATTTTACTGTATGTATATTTTCTTGTAAAATAGTCTAAAATAGTTTACAGCACTGAATCTTATGCTCTGGACATAATTTAGTTCCACTTATAAAAAAAAAAAAATTCACAATAAATTCACATTCTTGTATAAATATAATAGCAAGTATACTGTTTATAAATGGGGAAAAAGCTAGGTTAATTTTAACAAAAAAAAAATCCTTCAAATGTACTCTAACATTTTTGAGATTATGAAAATGGGAATATTTATTATTCAGAATATTCATTTATTCAGACTTTTGGTGCATGCAACTTTCCTTATTTTAAAAACATTTTTTTTCTAAGTTATGTTTTAGGTTACTGCTATCACCATACTAAGAATTTAAAAAGTAGAAAACCTCATATATATACACATTCCATTCATAACATGTCAGCTCCAACAATTTCAAACTGTTCTTAAAATTCCCACTGTGGAGAAAAAAAAATATATATATATATATATATATACATACATACATACATACATACATACATACATTATTTCATTTTCTCTTGAAACAGTCTACTGGAGGAGTTTCATTTTCAATATATAGCTAACTGACAGATTGTGCTGATGAAAGCGTAATTACTGTAAGAGGTGAATTATTTGTATAGACTCACATACTACATCATGTATGTAAATGTATTATGTATTGACTAAGCTGTAGAAGTTTCTAAGTCAGTCATTCATAATCATCCTAGCATTGTATTACTTTTTCATGCTGATGTTTTTCAAAAAGGAATTTTTTGCCAAATATTTCCTATTTATTTGAATCTGTCCATATTAGATGATCCCAGAGAATTTTGTTGCTTGTAGTGCTCATATGTGCGGCACAACTACAATAATTCAAATAACTAATTTTAGCATAAATCATTTTTAAACTTAGAACATTGTGTGTTCTTCGAGAAATGAGAATATGTATATGCCGCATCTTACACTTTTGACTTATTACAAGTCACATTATAAAACTAGTTCATGTTGTAAATTTTCCTCCCAGATTCTTTTTTAAATGAATACCTCTTTAAATATTTGTTTTTAAGATGTGAAGATTTGCCAAGCTTTTGCTGCTGTAATTGTGATAATGAAATGAAAAACATTACTTCAACTTTTTGAGTGTGTGAGGTAATTGTAGACCATCACTGTCATTCTTTAGAACTGTAAAGTATGGGGTGGAGGAATTTTTAATATGATAAATGGTTTGCTTATTTTGTGTTATTCAAGAAAAATATACAATGTATCATTCTTACATGAAAAAAGCTGTTTGATATAGCTCTTGAGATACCTAAAGCCAACTTCTTATGTTGTATTTTTGCGTTATTCCATTTCAGTGACATGACTGCATTACATATAGCCTTGTAAATATACAGAATTTGACAGGGTCGCCTTTGCAGACCATTTATCTGGTTTCCTTTCATGTCCTTTTTTATTCTTGCTTTCTTACAATCAGACACAAATCATGCATTATAACTACGTCATTATTATAATAAATGTACTTAGTTCCAGGAGTATGAAGCTTATTTTGGTGTTATTGCTAAGCTATTGAAGCCCCAAAATAGCTCGTCTAAGAACTATTTTCAAATAGCACAGTGACGCTGTTATTTTAAGTAGCGCATTGTGCGGTCAAACTTCAGCCAGTGTGTTCATTGTTATTACTGTTAATTTTATATATGACCTGTCATGGAGTTTATGTAAATTATTCATCAAATGTATTGTAAAGCACTGTTTTTGAATAAAATCCCCAAATAAAGTGAAATAAAAACCCTTTTTTCTGTTCTTGTGTTGTTGTTTTTATTCTTTCATTTGAGACAAATAAAATTCAGTTACAGTTTTCATTTATTCCAATGATTGTATGAAATAAATGTGTTCGGTTGACACTTTTTTGCCTGACATAACCATTTGCAGTTTCCATTTCTTGTAATGAGAAGCAGATCCAGGCATCACGGCAGTGACAAACGGACGAGGCAGGTGTATTTGAACGGGATTGCTCTTTATTTTCAGCTTTTAAAAACACCGAGCACAAATACCAACCATCCCCAATACCCAGTGTTACCAGGTCCAGCAAAAACCTCCAGCCCAAGGTCTACTTAAAATTGGCCCAACGAAAGCTGAAACTAGCCCAGTATTTGAAATCCCAGTATACTGTATCTTAAATATTTTTTGTTTTCCAAGAAAATATAGTATTATTAAATATGCCTAAGGTATTACTTTTTATATAATTTTTGAAAATTTATATTGCCTTAGGTTTCACTTTGTTTTGAGGGACTTTTACTTTGAAATTACGTGCCTAGCTTTAATAAGTTATTACGGCAAGATAAAAAAAAAAAAAGGAACTGACCGGACGTAAAGAAAAGAAGCTGACACAGAATGATTTGGACACTCCGAAGCGGCACAAGGTTGGTTTTCATGAAAAGGCACAGTTAGTGGTGTGTTAATGTTTTGTTTGAGGTATATTTTTGGAACTTTTATACTCTTTCACTAAGTTATGCTGTTACATGGCGCTATCTATAAAGGTGATGCATTTTTTCTTGTGCTCTGCACAGCTGTTACGTTGGGTGATTGGATTATTGGTTGATTAACGCAAAGATTTTAATAAACAATAAAACTATCAGTCAAGTCTTGGCCATCTTTAGGGGGAGATGCTTCACAATGACGTCACATCGACGGACGCGCTCCCCTCTCCCAGGTAATTGTGCTCAGCTGGCTGGAGTGAGATATGTCAATTCGGCTGCACACACATGCACATGTACTTGCATGCATGTAACAGTTTTATTATCTTGTAAGTAGCATGTAGGGTTTGCTAACTACCCCAACGCTTCGAATGTAGCTAATTTTAGGTTTATAATGGAATAAAATAGATTTGCCGGAAGACAGATGAGTTGGAGCTCGCAGCCCTGCTTTCTGTCTGCGTCTGTCTCTGACTTTAGGTGGCTAGTGATTCAGTATTACTAAGAATTCGAAGCCATTTCTTTTCCCAAACCCGCAGCCCACTAATATTTACCTGAAACTGTTTTTTCAAAATAGCCCAGTTATACGCGAAATCCGCTGACCTGACAACGTTACCAACCCCGCTGCGCACCGTGCTGGCCGCCCCGACCGCTCCAACCCACAGTGGGCGCGCACACACCACTGATCACAACCATGAACATTAACGCTGCACATGACATTACATACAGAGCAATGACACCGCGATATATGATAGATGCAGGGAAGTATTTACATTATTACATGGTTGGCACCGATTCACATGCTGCGCTGCCTGACGGGTACCTCCAGCGTTACAATATATGCAGGCCTACATCTACATTATTCTTTATAAAGAATATAGCAAGATAATTCAGTGGAAATACCAGTACACTTTGGCAAACTGTGACTGCAAGAATGCACTATCCAATGTAATCTGTTTTTAATAACAGCCAGAACACCGATTAACAATAATGATTCTTGTAATTACAGTGAACCCGATGTATTTTGGTAAGTTTAATATAATGTGACACGCATTTCTGTTCAGTGCTTCATGACAGTTTTTATGTTAAATACTGAAGTTATTTCTACGGTTTAAGCTTAATAAATAATTATTAAAATCCGTATTTCTCGACCTTTCCAGACGTGCAATTCTACTACTGTTATTTGTGCTTATATGCGTACATAAAATAATCTTTTTTTTAAATTTTGTGATTCAAGTTCATTGACAATTTCATTTCGGAATTTGACTTCAAACACATTATAAACATTTATACAACTTATATCTGTGCTTGCTGTGTAAAAGTTACTATCAGGCCTGTAGCCTGGAATAAATTACATGGAGTGTTCCAGAAGCCCAGCCAATAGGTTTCCCTCGGTAGATTTTCCTGGGGGGAGGAGGAGTCCCGTCAGGCTGTACCTTGCTACCTGCCTAGCTGTTATATAAAATCGGGCTATATAAAACACTGAGATAATACAGACGCATTGAAGGCCCGTCGGTTGTGTAGCAGCTAGCGCCCCCCAGCGGCGGCAGACGTAAAATGCCTATATTATCCACAGTATTGCCATCATGTGACCGGTTTCAACTGGAGTATCCGAAATGTCAACAATGAAAGTACCGCAGCGTAGATCTAAAAGGCATCTGAAAGGATAAATCACAGGTTTTGATCAGTGTTAAGCGTGTCGTGTACATTTCCTCAACATGATTTACGTATACATTGCTCCAGCTTATTTCATGTTTACTAAAACGCGAGTGCTAAATTTAAATCGTTGACATTTGGACTATGATCTTTAGACAGAAAAAGGCTTGTCGGAAATATATTTGACTGGCATCTTTCTGAAAACTGAAGAATTAAGGTTTCTGCTCTTAACAGGTAGGCGTATTTATAAATAACTAGCTGTTAATGCAAAACAAATTCATGAAATCACAGTGATTACAATTAATAACAAAGCATGTTTGACACATGCTAGGATGAAACGGATAAGCCGTACCGGCATATATTTGTCATAATTGTTCTTGTTTAACGTTGCTGTTGTAATGTCCTATCTATGTGTATGGTACCACAGTGCACTGAGAGCTACTCTTGCTTCCCGGCCGGCATAAACAGCTTCAAACCGGTTTCCACCAAACCCAAAAAGTAATGCTTAGCAATTATTCGGGTTACACTGATTACCAAACAGGCACATGATTAAAATTTATTATTTACGTTCATTATGGTTTACTTTTGCTAAGAAAAGTCGTTGGAACACGAGTACTATTAGTATTATTATTATCGTTTATTTTTATTATACAGTTATGTGAAAAAGAATATCATTAAAAATCACATGGTCCTTAGCAGGTCTTAAAATTAAGTAAATACAACCTTAGATGAACAACAACACATGAAAAATTATACCGTGTCATTAGTTGTTCAACATAAACTAAGCCAAAATGTAGACGCAGTGTGTGAGAAATTAAGTACACCCTTACCTCATGGGAATGGAGAGGGTAAGTGGCAACCATGTGCTGCTAATCAAATTCACTTGATTAATTGTTCATCAGCAAGTGTGACCGCCTCTATAAAAGCAGAAGTTTGCTGGTCTAGAGCATTCAGGTGTGTGTTAGGTGAACATTTGTGAACAGACATACGTATTCATTCCCCAAATTTGGGGTCAAGCCATTGATCCCTGTAGCACCAGCATCAGACCAAATTTCAAGGTACATTTTGGCTTATAACTTTTGAACCATTTGTCCAAGGTTTATGGTCTTTATTTCCCTTCAACTTTTCCAGATTGGAATGCACTCATTGTTAAAGTCCACCATATTTTCCGGCATTTAGAATTTTTCAGAAAACCTACTTTTGCATACTCATCCTAGGGTGTTGATCTTCTCACCACCAATCTTGGTACACATCACCTGTAGAGGGTTGGAACCTAAAGTATTGCAAACCATTATGCTAAGTCAAATGATATGGCTACAGTCGTCCAATGAATTTAATGGCAAAGCCATCAAACAGGATGTGAGGTCACATCTCAGCAATATTTTGATATGTTAGAACCAACTTCGTTAGCTGTACTTGGGACCCCATTTTGAGGAAGCCCAACAAAAAATGTCATTTGGCCAATAGGGGGTGCTGTAATAAGCAAAAGATATGTTTTGGCTTGTAACTGTTGATGGGTTTGTCATAGTAAAATAATTTGTGTGTATGCTAACATGGTGGGAGGTTCCAAGGCCGAATCTTTTCAAAGTTTCAAGACTACCTAATATTACTGACTGCCATATTGGCTTATTAAAAGGTATAAAATTTCGTACAAGCCACAAATTTTGTCTAGTCTTCACCAAATTTAGGACAGATAATCTTTGGACCAAGGCTCACTATAGATTTCAGAGGGATGAAGCCGCCAATCTGGATGGGTGACCATGTCTCTGCATTGCTTTGATTTTTGAGACCAGCCTTGGGAATTGGACTCACGGTCACAGTCTGGGCATGTGCACCAAATTTCAACTTTTAAGACCGTATATGTTCTAGCTCCCCACTGTCCTCTCTTGTACGCCTGCCCATTCTCGCGGGTCTGCAGGTGCTAGTGTCCTAGTGGTGCCTCAGCTCTGCTTGTCTTCTATGGGTGGCAAGGCATTTAGTGCGTTAGCTCCAAAACTTTGGAACTCACTGCCAAAAAGGCTCCCGGACCTGTCCTCCATCACACTTTTTAGGCAGAATTTGAAAAAATATCTCTGTGATTTACTTCCCATACTTGTTCCTGACCTGTTGCTGTTGCAGTTTTTTTTAATGTTTCATTCAGTGTGTTAGCTTGTGCTTGTGGTATATGATCTATGTTCATTTGGTAATATGTTTTTGTATTTCATACTTTCTGAATTTCTTTCAGTGTGCTTGGCCACATTATTGCTGCTTGCAGCTATATTATTATTATTATTAAGCTATATTATTATTATAATAATAATAATAATAATGATCTCTGATCTAAAGAGGTTAAATGTTCCAGGTTTTTTGTCTTTTCTTTTGCAGGGGGTCCTGTTGAGACAGCCAAGCTTAAACATGAGCTCAAATATCTCAAAGAAAACTCTGGATGGTGGTTGGGGATGGGTCATTGTTATGGTGTCCTTTATGGGCCAGCTCTTGGCATATGGGTCTCCCCTATCTGTTGGTGTACTGTATCCAGAATGGCTTAGAGCCTTCAAGGAAGGAAAAGGCCTGACTGCCTGGGTTGGCTCTCTTGTTTCCGGTGTTGGACTCATTGCAAGTAAGTCTATTTCACAAAGGCCACTAAACATGGCAACACCTCAATAAGTATAAAAGTTACATTTGTATGAAGTTCCATTTTGCTCACTTAATGATGTATGGATGTCAGATGCAAAGATTTGCTGCTAAACAACTGCCAAATGTATTGTGTGAATTCCACTTGTCAAATGCAAAGAAACAAAGTAAAATAAAGTAAATACATGCTACTGGGTGCCACCACATTTGAGGATAAGTCTTGCCTCTAGCTATCTGTGCATGGAGCTTGCATGTTGTTTCTGGGTTTGCTGTGGTTGAATTGTGACTGGCTTGCTTTGGATGTACTGATGACAACCAATCTATTATTATTGTTGCATTCAATCGTAGCATTATTCATATTTAGTTCACTAGACAATCTACCATGTATGAGAATAGTCAGGTGTATGAGAAACATTTCAAATAAATATTCTAGCAAACAACTGTATTCAGTCTTTAATACTGTTTTTTAAAACTACTATCAAAAAATGGCTGCAGTAGCAGGACAGAAAGATTTAAATGTGAAGATGATTTCATACTTGTTTTATCTACTAACCATAAGCAGATGTAATATTTAATCACACACCAGTATTGTTAAAAGCTGTATCAGAAAAGTAGAAAATGAGTACAAAATTTATTCTCTGGAGAAAAAATAAGCTAGAGCATATGTATCCATCTTTCATTAGTGCAGTGGGTCTGGAAGCTGTCCCAGGAATCACAGGGCATAGGATGGTTTGGACAGTATACAGTCCATCACAGCACACCATAACATATTTTTGGCTATTTTTGACATGTTTCTGAACAGCAGGAGGAAACCCACAGAAAACCTGGAAGAACATGCAACCGCCACACACATAAAGCCAGGTGCATGGAATCAAACCCATATCCGCAGAGATATGATGTCACAGTGCTTCGTACCATTCCACTGTGCTTCCCCGCTAGAGTATGTGAAATGGAAAAAAAAAGCATTATTAGCAATGTGTATCAACACAAGCCACAAATCAACAGACAGGCTCCTTTCATTTCAAGTAGAGAAAAGACACTGATGTCTTCATTGAATCCCAATATTTATGATCTTTGGTCATAAAACTGTAACTGTGTTTTTTAATCACTGAAAGTTTCTCTTACCATTGCACATGTAAAATGCAGTGCTGCTTTTCTCTATGTTTTTCTAGGTCCCATCTGCAGTGCCTGTGTCATGAACTTCGGTGCTAGACCTGTCACAATCTTCAGTGGTGTTATGGTTGCTGGGGGCTTCATGCTCAGTGCTTTTGCACCCAATGTGCAATTTCTTATCTTTTCATATGGAATTGTTCTCGGTAAGGTTATGCTATAACTGACAATGGTGTAAGCATTTGAAAAATAGCATGTAGTTTTAAAGAAGGCAGGTGTATTGTTTATTTTAATGTTGCGGATGTCACTGATATATATGACTGATCCCTTTGTATTTTAATTATAATTCATAATATTCATAAAGAGTAACTGACATACATTCAAAATTGCCTTTATGTATAATACGCAAAAAAGCAAAATGTGTATTTTACTTCTACTGTTCCTCCCAGTGCTCATCAAGGCCCATGTAGAGTCCTAGTTGTTCTGAAACGTATGTATTTACTAAATGTTCCTGTTTGTTGTAGGCTTAGGCTGTGGACTAGTTTATGCTGCTACCGTGACTATTACTTGTCAGTATTTTGACAAGAGACGTGGCCTTGCACTGGGAATCGTAACGACAGGTATGACTCTCCTTACATATGCAAATGTTTTTATACAATACAAAATAGTTTCCTATTGTGAGCTTTTCTTTATATCTGTTCTTAGGTACAAGTGTGGGAGGCTTTTTGTATGCCACTGCTCAGAATGAACTCATTGAAATGTATGGACTTGATGGGTGTTTACTGATCATTGGAGCACTGTCATTGAACCTCATAGCCTGTGCTGGACCAATGAGGCCCTTGCATTTGCCAGGCTTCTACCTCAAGCAGAAGGCAGCATTAGAGCAGACTGAGGAGCAGCCATTCTCACAGTCTGAGAAGCCACTGGCCACTGAAGACCCAGTTAAGACTACGGTAGCCACTGAAAAGGGCTTGATTGTGAAGGACCTGCTGATCACTGCTGACACCAAAGATTCACTGGCTTACAACAGCAGCTTCTTTGGTAGCTCTGCACTGGTACAGAGTATTAAGAACAAACAACAAGCCTACACTAGCTACATGTACACCACCAGCCAGTTCCTGAAAGATCGAATCTTCTTGTCACTCTGCGTCACCCTCTTCCTCTACAGCCTGGGGGCCTTCCCTCCTGTGCTCTTCATGGAGGATTTGGCACAAAGCGAGGGCTTCATCGTTGACATCAGAATCATACCCCTGGTTTCCATTGTAGCTATTACTACTGGTATGGGCAAGCTAGTGCTGGGAATGATGGCTGATCTCAAGGCGATCAACAGCCTGTATCTCTATGCCTTTACAGTTGCCGCCACAGGACTTGCTCTACTCATCATTCCAATATCTAATAGCTATACTGGTCTTCAAATCCTCTCAGGGGTAGTAGGGTTCTTCTCAGGGAACTGGTCTATAACACCCTATGTCACCACCAAGATTGTTGGAATTGAAAAACTGACCGAAGCCTATGGGATTCTAATGTTTTTCGGAGGATTTGGTATTATGCTTGGACCTCCGCTTGTAGGTAAGATCTTTCTGTACGTCAAAGCAACATAAAGAGCAGAGAACTGATTTATTGTATTTTGATGATGCATAAATAATAAATAAACAAATAATATGAAATTAGTCGTATGGCTTTGATATGTATATATTATTTGATAATATGTTCTTTAAAATGTATGGTAACTGTTCTTTATCAATTATCTCTTGTTTCATCTGTTCTTAGGCTGGTTCTATGACTGGACACAGTCCTATGACCTTGCTTTCTACTTTAGTGGAGGCTGTGTATTGGTGGGAGGCTTCAGTTTCTTCATTTCTTCTATGCCTTGTTGGAACAAGCACAAGCAAGAAAACTCAATACCTGTGATTCAGGGAAGTGGCGACTGCAAGAGAGTTGCCTCTGTAGCATAACTGATGGTGCAGCCTGATTCCACCATAGCATGTAGAACCTGATGGACATATTTCCAGTGCTGGGCTTCAGTTTATGTTTTTTAAACAATCATATTTATACAACCATTTTCAGTGTCAAATTGATTTCTTATAAGACAGTATATGCATTATTGCTTCATTTTAAGAGGCTCATATGTAATTTAACCATCTGCTGTATCCAGTCCTTGTGCCCTTCACTCTCTAGGGAAGGATTTTTTTAAATATTTGCGTTGACAACATTTAAGGGAATGTACAGTATTTTAGCGTTTTTAATGACAAACGGTTGGTGGTTAAATGTCAGATAATGCATATGTAAATTCCAATTTCTTGACTTCTATAAATTTGGATGGGAATAATTTTGAAATAAATAAGGAAAAGCATATTAGTTTGCACAAAATTCAGCTGCACAAAATTCTTTTATTTATGTATTGTTTTGATGCCATTTTAAATAGCCTTTGTAATTTTCCAAAGCTCTGGGCTGGGTGAATTTTAATTATTCACTCAAAACCTTTTGTATAAATATTGCTTTACTTTGGTGTTTACACAAGTGTAACTGTAACTATATTTGTGGTAATTATACAATGAGTATAATGTTTTAAAATTTGTACTGTTACATGTCAATGGGCTGGCATCCCTGTCACACTGACATCAAGCAGAGCTTTCATTCTGTCACACCCAGTTGGTTCTCACTCCACATCTTCTGAACTAGACTCACCTGTAATTCATCAACCATTCATCAACCTACTTAATTGGCATGGATTAAATGACCTTTTTGTGAAGTATTGAGTGTCACACCATACTGAGGGGTTGTTTTATGACCTGATTTCCATCTATGACCCCTGCTTGTGTTCCTGTTGTTTTTCCTGCCCCTCTCTGTGATTTGAATTTGATTCTTGGCTGAATACTGCATGTATCAGCTTGGTAGCTTTTGGCCTGTGTTGGGGCTGTGGATTTGGATTGTGATTTAAGTTTTTTTCTTTGCCTTTATTTGGCTCTGCCCGGTTTTTGACTGCCTATTTGTGAATTATGATTTTGGAATTAAACATCTCTACATATGGACTGTGTTGCATTGTCTTTGGGTTACAGGACAGGTTGGGTTAGGATGTGCTGTACTATATCTGTTTGCTTCATTTATTTTAGTCTCACTTGGATTCTCCCCTTGTCCAGTTATTAAAGAACACTTTGGCAGCATGCATACAGTGGAATTAGAGTCGGGGCTGACATGGCAGTAGGAGAAACTGACCATGTTGATCTTGTTATTCCATGCTAGTTTACAAACCTCAGTCATTCCTTTAGGGAAGACCTCTCCTGATTCATTCTGAGTACCTACCCATTCAAAGGCATTTACAGCAAGACCAAGGCATGGATTCTCTTGAGCCTTGGGATAGTGCCATTGTCCTTTTGCTTGGGACCGGCCCTGTTTATGCTTAGATCAACCCCAACACTAGAATCAGAGGCCAGAGACCTGTAAATCAAGGTGGATTTCACCTTGGGGATTATTTGGCCATGAATATCCCCTGCCACTTTAAGTTTCTTCTTTGTAGAAAAGCATGGTGCAATTATTGGGCTCTCAGTAAGATCAGTTAAGTTCCTTTAGCTTAATTCCTGGATTCTTGCAGCTTTGGAATGCGTCTGGATTGCTGCCCTGTGCATGTCTGAATTTGTGAGTGTAACAATTACATCAGAAACTTCTCCAAATAAGACCAATGTTCCAACCAGAATTTAACCACAATGGGTGTACACATCCTTGACAGCCACTCAGGTATAACTTGTACCTCAGAGAAAAGTTCTGGTGATCACCATGGATGATGTGCTTTTGGTACAGGTGGGAGATGGCTGGGAGAGATGCTGTCCTCACTGTCCACTGCAGGGACGTCTTTTCAGCTGCGGTGCAGTTTCTATACCAGACAGTGACGTAGCAGCAGAGGACACTGTCAATGGTCCCGTGGTAGAATGACGTGAGGATGGGAGGGGGGAGGCTAGACTTCTTCAGCTTTCGAAGCAAGTGCATTAATTAGGAATTAATATTTACATGTATAAGTATCAGTAAAAAAGTATGATCTTTCAAATAGTTGAACCTTTTGCTTATGTTGTCCACATCATGCATATTACATAATTTGCAAATGGGAATTTTTCTGCCAAATTGGTTTTAACAAGGTGGGTGCTCTTTCACCAAAAGATAAAAGCAAAGACAAATCACATACTACAAAATGTTTTGGTGATACTACTTGATGGGGCACAAATACTTAGCAATGACTCAGTTACTAGTGAAGTTGATCATGAACAAATTATAACCAAATATTGTTGCTAATTGAGATAAAAAATTCATTAACGGTCAACAAACTTGATCAGTATTTCGCTTGTGTTATTCATAACTTGTTCTTTCAGTAGTTCTTTATAAGTTCCTTCAGTAGTTCATTCAGTAGTTCACAAAGGTTTACGTAACTGACAGATATGGTAACAAATATAGTAACTGCTTGGGATGAAAGATGCATCGTGATTCATTAATGATGAACAGATATGAGATCAGTATTTAACTTGTGTTATTCATGACTTGTTCCTTCAGTAGTATATACAGGGGTAACAAGGGCCCCCTCACTTGTGACAGCAGGAGCCTCCCAATCATGAGCACTGGCGAAGCTGAGGAGACCGGAAGGCCGGCGGACGCTGGGCTTCTGGGGGGTCCTGGCATTGCAGGTCCCTTCAGTGCCGGCCCTTCGTCTTACGTGTCTTGGTTGGTGGGAACTTGCTGCCCCTCCTGCTCCCTGGATCCAGTGGCCCCACTGGTACTCCCCGCACTGCACATCTAGTTCACAGCACTCCCTAGCCAACTGGGTCTCCAGAGCAACACATGCTCCCTTGTGGTCAAGCAGCGCAACCTCTTTGGCTCCACCCTCCTGCTCCTGGAGGCCATGCTCACGCTCACAGCAGGCCAGCTCCTCATGCATCCTCTCCAGGCTGTGCTACCCCTGCTCCACGAACCCACGCAGCCACTCCTCATCCTCATGCAGCCTGGGGGGCTTTTGGGCCAGCTAGGCTATCAATATACACACTACTATACTACAAATGTGATGTGATTACAGTAATGTGTTACTTTGTAACATGTTACACCCAACACTGCCCCTGAAAATCTGACTTTTTTAAATAAATTCCTTTTGTTACTTATGTTTGTGTTGTTGGTCTTTGTCTGACAGCTGGGAAGAGAGGAGGGGGAAGATGAGGTACAGTTTGTTTATGTTTGCTTTATGTACGCTTCCATAAATCGTTGTAACACCTGGGTTTATGTTTGTTTTAAAGCATTAAAAAGGTGTTGTAAAAGAAAGCATTATCAAATTGATTAAAGCTTGCCTATAGTTGAACTGAATTGTCCTGTGGATTGATTACATCTAACAAGAGGTTGACATAGCTCTAGTTACCAAGGAGTATCAGGTCTCAGCAACAGCAGTCCAACAGAAGGGCTAGAAACATGTTAAAGAAGTATATATCGTACCGTAAAGGAACAATTTGGAAGTTGTGTGTCAGCTTGGGATCTGTAATGCATTTTGTTCATAGGAAGTTAAAATTGTACAGTATTTTTTCATTTTTCATTTGTTGAATGTGACACCTGATTTTAGAAGAGAGTGGTGAGTTTGTTTTTTATTTACATACTGAAATATTTTTCAGATCCATATTAAAATGCTTTTTTTGTTTATTTAACCATGTGTGTTTAAGATAAGCAGCGTTTCTAATCAGGAATAATTATTAGCTACTTTTAAAGACAATGACACTTCAGTTACGCAGCACAAAATGATCAGGAGGAGCTTTGTTGCCATTACAGTTGAATATTTAGCTTCTGAGATTGTCAAACAACATTTTATCTGTTATATATCAAATGTATAAGTATGCTTATGTTTTATTGGTTATTCAAAATTTTAGAAATTTGAATAAAATTGAGGGACACTAAATATATGTCAGCACTGTTATGACCAAACCTATATATGCTTATAAGTTAGTCCTTTTGAAAATCATTTCATCATGTTATTTAATTATATCCATAGCAAACAAGTGTAATATTTTACTATTCGCATGACACGTACAAAGAAAGCTGCATATCTGTCACCAGAGATGAGGGTATTGTTTGTATAGAAGCAAAGCAAAACTAAACCCAAATAAAACCCACATTTTTATATGATCTGGTTGTTGGGAGATTTAGATTTAGTAGTATTGAAACGATATGCTTGAAAATGGTCCTTTAAAATTTCTTGTCTTAGATAAATAAAAAATGTATAACATGATGGACTGTACAATTTGATAATGGGTAAATTGATGTAGCAATTTTAATTATGTAATTGTCTTAGACATCCTAGTCTTCAACGGTATCAGCATTATTGTGTTAACAAAATCATTCTTTGAACTTATCATTTTCGAATGTAGGATCATTCCAGTAAAAAAAAGATTCCATGATGTGCAAAACAGAAAATTTTGCATAAGGGTAGGGGAGGTCTGGTTCATGTAAGCTACTATCAAAGATCTATTTACTAACAGTGATGAGTAAAGAAATGTGAAAAATCTGTATTGTATAATACATAACGTATTTGTGCATGTCAACCTCTTTCTTCCTGCCTGCGTTCATCTAATTGCAGAATCATCTTAGAAATCAGCTGGTATTTTGTTAATGTGTAACTGTTGTGAAGTGTTAGCTAGTTCATCTTATGATTTTGTTGTATTGCCTTTCTTATGAACAATTACAACAAAACCAATGTGAAATTCCAAATATATGAGACATGGTGACACTGCTCACGAAAAGTGGTGGGAAGATGAATGGATAGATAGATGGATATACTATTGGATGGCCGAACTGAGTCCATCCATCAATCCATCCATCTTCCAAAGATGTTCCTCAGCAGGATTGTCTGGGGGCCTAGAGCCTATCCCAGGTAGCATCAGGTAGGGATCACACTAGATGGGATGCAAGTCCATCATAGATCTAAAGGAGACATATATTTCATTTTCTGTAAATATTATTTTTTTTTACATCATTATTTGACTAAAACGTGATTATATGTTCATGCCTAATTGGATTGATGGCAAAATTTTTCCTTCAATACTGATACCAGTTTGGGTTAGTTGATTTCAATAGCAAATCAATACTGTACAACATTCCAATTTAAATATCATATTGCTTGAAAAATGAATGAATGAAATCAACAGGCCTGTTTAGGAAACCAACAGTCACTGGGTGGGCAACAGCAATTTCCTCATTTTATATATGTAACTACTCCCCACAAGAGACATGTTAAATGAAAAAAGTACATATTTGTCTCTTTCAATACTCAAAATTTGCTGAATGGCTAATCGTAGAGCTATTCCATATTGCACATTAGTGTAAATATGTCACGAATTATTTCCTTTTTTTCAGGAAGGCCCAAAATATCGCTTGATATAAAATGCAACAGAGGTTGTGGCTCTTCAGCTGTCTGAGGATAGGATTTACATTCTTTTGTTTGTTTACCTTCAGTTGGTCTCAACAGAATAATAGTGAAGGTAAGTTTTTAACTTGTAAAGGGAACTTTTGAAATATTTTACAGTAATTGCAATGTAAAGGGAAATGTGAATACTATTGTTACTATTGCTGCCATAAGGGCAAGTAGTCAGAGTATACGTGGTAAAGAAGTCTATTTTGTGGGTGGCTCAAGTGTGAGGCTAACACTATATAGAAAGTGAATGTTATATCAAACCACATCTTCCTGTTTGCAAGTACTATATAACAAAAAACTGGTTATATTGTTTTTATAATATAATATAATAGTATACTACATTTTGGATTATACCATCCATATCCCAATTGCTTAGCCAGTCACAGGATACAAGGGCAGCAAGGACATGAAACAGGGAAATATCCTGGATGACAATTCATTGTATAACACATACATTGACACACTATGGACAAAGATGCTATTTAGAATGTTTGCTTTTACCATGTGACCCTAACCGAGATAATCAGGTAGAAGTTGGATGGATGGATGGATGGATGGATGGATGTCTCTAGACTGATAGAAAACCCTCACAACACTGGTGAACATACAAACTACATTTCTGATAAAGCGCAACACAGTATGTTTCATCTTCCAACCAGAAAAATGTTACCAGTTGGGAACAATCAGCTTACACTCTGATCCTGATCAAGGATTATCTGAATACCACAGATCACGCAATCTATACTAATGTCAGCCCTGAATATCATCCAAAAATGATCATTCAAACAGCACATTTTCAAAGATTTCTGTCTATGCATGCAGAACTTCGAAGGTGCTTTAGCATACCATCCTGTTATGTCACTGTTGAGCTCTTAATGATATATGCATGTCAGTAGGTGGAGGTGTGTTCAGGTTTGCCCCTTGCAGGGATTGGTCCAGGTCCCAAGAGATTGACATTCTTTGACCCTGGAGGACAGGACACTTTAAAAGTGAAATGAGTAAAGAATAGGGCCTAATAGGCTTGTTGGGCATTCAACCTTTTGGTGGTCTGGAGGTACTCTAGATTGTGATGGTCTGTTAACACCAGGAACAGATGTTCAGCCTCCTCTAACTAGTGGTACCACTCCTCCATGGCAAGTTTTATGGCCAGTAGGTCCTGGTTTCCCACATCATAGTTGCGCTCGACTGGGCTGAGCTTCTTGGAGAAGAAAGTCCACAAGTATGTCAGACCTGAGTCTCCCAGTTTTTGAGACAGGACAGCACCAACTCCAACTTTAGACGCATCGGGGCAGCTACTGAGCTGAATCCTTGGATGAAGCAGTGTCTTCAAAAGTCCATACCTCACCACAGAATGTAATCTCTGCCTGCAGTGCCAAGTTTAAGATGCGATGGTACAACATATGCAAAGAGGAAGATGGCCACCCTAAACCCCTAAACCAGCGGCTAGGGTTTGGAAATCAAGCAAGAAGTCAATCGTGGTACTGTTTCCCAGCTTGAGCTTGCAGAGTCGATCCCCACAGGTCCAACCTACTGCAGGGTGATCAAAGACCTCTCCAAAAGCTTGCTAAAAGGTGATGGAGGAATCCAGCACCGGACTCTTCTCCGTCCACAAGGCGGTCGCCCACTTCCAGGCTCAACCTGTTAGCAGGGAAATAAGGAAACATACCCAGGCAGTCCCTCCCATAAAAATCGCAGGATGCAAATCGATACGTAGTCTCCTATGGATCTTAAAAGTCTCACAACAATTACCTTGTAACTGCCTCAACCAAAATTAACCAAACTCGCTAAATTGTCAAATGCCGAGTGTCGGGAGTAAGGGGCCACAGCCACCATGTGGCCAGACGTGGGTACTACACAAACACAATGGATTATGGTATGCAGAGGGGCACTGAAGTAAACATGGCTACAGACATCCTATGAAAAGCAAATGTAAGTGAATCAAAAAGGTTGCTGTGTGTTTTATATGATTATATGTCAAATATTTTTAGATTTTTAGAATCTAAGACTTTTACCTGTGCAACGCATGGATGTACAAAAAGTTTGATTCTTTTGGATTTGAAAACCGATTTGACCAATTCACTGAAAAGAACCAGTTCAAAAGAAAGATTCGTTTACAAATCAAACATCCCTGTAGTGGAGACTGCTGTTAGGATCACTCTGTGAAGTTGCTGGGTTGGATTCTAGTCATGTGTATCCCGGAGTGTCGGCCAGAACACCACTTGAGGCTCAAGGATCCTGATGAATCTTTATTCATTCCAGTACAACATCCCCTTTTTTGGGCTCGCGTGACACAGGTGCTGATGTGGGTGCTTGGGGGTGTGTCTGTATGTGTGTGTGGTCTAAAGAAACAAAGGTATGGTAAGTATACACTCAGCAACTACCAATAACAAGGTCAGCTTACAACCATACATGAACACCGCGATCTCTCCATTCGCGTATAATTGAATCTGCATACTAAGGTTAATTATACAAGCACAGCACTGCGTTCTATAATGTGCCCGCAATATAATCACAATCTCTCCTTACCTTAACATTAACAGTGAGAATATACACGAACTCACGTTTAACATACAATACTTCACAGCGCGAAAGAAGCGAACGCGCATTTACAGATCACCTCACGGATAATAGAACAATTGCATAGAAATAAATATAACTAGTCGTATACTGAAGGCGCAAACATAAAGATTAATATTAATTTGGTTATCTTACCCTTTGTTCATTTACGCACACGAACAATGGATTAGCACTCGCAGTTAGCCCCGCTACTAACCTTTACTGTTACTGAACAGAAATAATAAATGGAGACAGCAACTAAGTTCGCGCCATGCGTGCCCACGTGCTACCATGGAAACAATAAACTAATGGCTGCTCCCATGTAACATTATAAATGAATTAGCGAAATCAACAAAATAAGAATTTCTGTTACTGAATACTTAACAGTCGAGGGCCTTTTGTACAATCCCTATTGTTCACTTGGATAGCTGTTTTTGCATGCAAGTAGTATTTCATGGCAAGATCATATCGCATTGTAGTTCGGATAGTGGTTTTGTCTATGACTGAAAATCGCACAAATATAGATGCAATTCCACATTGTATTGGACTTGGATGCTAATAAATCAGTTGTGTTGGGATAGACTCTTGGTATGATATCACACGTTGTAGCAGGACCAACTGTATTAAGAACATTATATTGGCCTTTCCTGATGTTTCTTCCATGGTGAAGTGCCACGTTAATTAATGGAAATTTTCATGGTGATGCTTTAAATATACTTAGGACGTCCAGGTAAATGATGCACATATACTGTCACGCTACAGGCAACTTAGAGGATTAGTCTGTGTAATATGTGGGGAAAAGACATGCAAATTCAGAACCAATGCAGAGTTAAGATTCAAACTCTTAATCCTGAAGATGTGAATGGGATTAACCACTGAGACATGATGGTAATGTGATATGAGCCGTCAGGAGAGTCAGCACTCAAGCCAGCTGGGATCCGCCAGAAAAGCCAAGTTGTGATTAATTATTTAGTCACCTTGTGACTAAGGCACATTTTAATGATTCCAACTATTTTGAGATTAAACCTATGGCTTTCAGGTATATAAGAATATTTTATCATGTTTAATTTACTCTCATATACTCAGTGAGGTATATTTACATGTCAGGTGGTAAATTGATCTTGGGGGCATGTTGGTTCAGCTGGTAGCACTGTCGCCTTAAATCTCTATCCATAAGGGTCTGAAGCCCAACCTCTGCTATGCATATGTGGAGAGTGCAAGTTCACCCTGTGTTGCATGGGCTCTGCAATGGGCATCCTATCCAGGGTGGACCCCAGCTTTATGCTCTATGCAGCCTGGGAAGGGATTCAGGCCTCCTGACCAGCAGAGCAGTTCAAATACAGATGAATGGCCTATTACCATTATTCTGAGATCAGTTTTTATTTGAGATGGCACTATTATTCAAATACTACATATTGTATTTTTGTACATGAAATACATTTTAAACAGGAGATGGATAATTAAAACAATATAACTGTCTTTCATCTCATAGCATCCTAAAATATTTTTGGAAAGTGTGAAGACTGTATGATGGCATTCAATTGACATTGTTCCTGAATTGTTTGTTAATCTGATACAGAGAACCTACTTATGTATATTTGATAGAGTATCTGTTGTTAAATAGCTATTACTAGAACAGGAATCTTTAATAGGAAACTCTACCTGTGGGCAGCGTCAGTGTCGTATTTGTGCCATGTAAGCTGATTCCTATTCATATGGGTCCTTTTCAGCAAAAAGCAGATAGTCAATACAATAGTCAACTGTACTGAAGCACATCGTTTAGTGAGGCCTTCTGTTGTGCTATAAATTAAAATATATTGCTGAATGTTACCATGAATGTATTTTAGGTGTACATTTACAATATTAAATATTGGAGTGCAATTAAGTTTGTGATCATGCTAATAATGTGGAATGAAAAATTAAGTTAAGCAAATATGAAGGCACTGCATACTCATACATATATTTAACACCCAGTGAGTTTGATGGGTGACTTTGACAGGTAATTTTAATGGTTGGTATCATTTATAATTAATAATTATTTAAATAACAATTTCAACATTCAGGTAACACTTTACCTAAAGCAGTTATTATAATGCATTATAGATACCTTCATAAAGCATTATAACATGCCTATAAATATTTATCATAAGGCATAACACATTATAGCCATGTTTATTATGCATTATGAATGGCCTATGAAGCTCTTATCTATAATGCACTATAAATATCTGCATTACATATCTTTTCCATTACGTTTGCTTAGAAAACTGCATTTGAACTCCATCAGTAGTTTTGTAAAACGTATTTAAAGTGGATTTCTTTCTTCTTGATATGCAGAATGCAAATTATCAAGGACAGGCCCCCCTGCCACAATAGTTACAATTGATGAGGAAAGTCCAAATGGTATGTATTTTTAAAAAATGACTTGTTCTGTTAATTAAATTTCTACTGTGAAAAAAGGTAAACTGGTCAAATTGGTTCAGTACTACAATATATTAAGACAGGAAAAAACTTAATATACTGCATGCTTGCGTTTTCTGTAGTTAAGAAATTTTAGACTGACAAGAAGAAAAGGAATCTGATAATCAGTTTTCACTGTTACTCTTATTTGCATAAGCATGAATAGCTTTAAAGTAGTTTATCTTTCGCATAGTACTGTAAATCAAATATATATATATATAAATAATGTTAATATATACATCTACCATCTACAATGTAAAATCTATAATATAAATATTTCATTTGGCAAAAATTTTGTGTGATTGCATTGAGTTTCTTTGAACTGATAAATTCGGACCAACCCTGGTACATAATAAACTAACCAATCAAATTTGTGTTCAGTCACATTCTTGTAACTGGGAAGGTGAATCACCCCTCACAACCAGCAATGGTATCCGAAGATTGCGTTTCAGACAGCACTGTCAGAGTGTCATGTCAGGATGCAGGGAAGGAGTGACGAACCTTAGAGCGGCTTTCGGACATCAAGGGAAATTAATTTGAAACTGAACCAAAAATACACTAAAAACTAATCAGGACTATGAGCGGTTAAAACTAAGGAAAATAGGACATCATGAATAAACAGGGGCTAGAATTGAGAGAAATACCAGGGAGACAGCAACAAAGAACACTATCAGGGGTTCAGCCTGGGGAGAAATAATGAGTCTCCTTGGTCTGCTGCAGGATACATTGAAAAGTGGAAGAGATTGGAATTTTGTCCCCATTCCCATTGTGCAGCTTCTAACAGCTCTCTGTTTCTACGCCACTGGTAGAGTTCTGCAGATCATCAGTGATGCACATAGCCTCAGCAAGACTGCTGTGTCCAAATCTGTGCATGCATTGACCAGATACAACTACATATAATTTCCAGCAGGGGGGGGATGCCTTGCATGATGATAAAATTACTTTTCATGCAATTCCAGACATACCTGGCATTTCAGGTGCAGTGGATGGAACCCTCAACCCTATTCATATTTGCAGCCTCTTGAATCACATCTTCACCTGTTGAAAAAGGTTCTAGGCAGTAGGCCTAAATGTCCAGCTGATATGGAACCTTCAATAACTTTTTACAGACATTGGGCCTCATTCACCAACCGTTCTTACGAACAAATATGTTCTTAAACCCCACGTACGCACTTTTTTTTACGGATTCTGACATTCCCCAATGTTTTCTTATCTGAATTTGTTCTTAGCTAAGAACAGAATCTATGCACACTCAAGACCATTTGAGTAAATGATCGTTTGTTCAAAATAATTGGTTATAGCAGTTTTGTTCATTTTACAGTTCATAAAATGATAGTATTTAAATAATTTATAAAAGTAAAATATAAAAAATAATTTTTAAGTGTAAAAATTATTTTCATGGCAGTAACGGCGATCATGCGGATTATAAATATTTCAGAATCTTCATAAAAAAGTGTGCACGTGGGGTTTAAGAACAAATTTGTTCGTAAGAACGGTTGGTGAATGAGGCCCACTGTGATTAAGTGGTCTGGGAATACATACCTGTATGATGCTTATATCTGATCCAACTTTGGAGTGTGTCGGATAGCAAAGGATGGTGCGTTTGCTGGTGGCTGGTTATTGAGAGACATCAGGTATTCTCTTAGCTAATAGCTGCTGACTCCAGTGTTTCTCGTGCCTACACAAGTCCTTGGGAGCTCTAATCGCAGATCAGTACTTCCTTCAGTCATTCCTTGTACTACTATATAATTGTCATTATTTTGGTTCTAATGTATTTTCTTTTTCAGGGACTGTGCTGGTTGAAAATATGCAAATAAATGGGAGAACTAAAGACCCTGGCAGAACAATTTCATTATCTTTACTTAACAATTATGACTACTGGGTTATTTTGGATCCATCAAGACAAAGGTTACATTTAAACAGTACAGGGCGAGTTCTTGACAGAGATGTAAGCATAAAGCCCTACTTTAGTTACATACAGTGCTTGAAGTGGGCCGGTACTCACCAGGGGCGTCGTTAGGCCTGATCACTTGGGGCTGTAGCCCCAAGTATTTTAGGCCAGATGCCAATCTTCCTTCAAAAAAGAAAAAAGATAAGTCCCAGGTAAACTTGACTTAGCCCCTAATCATTTCAATAGCTAGAAACAGTCCTAGTACTCACTGATACACAGTACCAGTACCTCTTTGTTTGAATAAAAAGGGGAGTACCAGCACCTGGTACTGAATAACAAGGGAGTACAGGCACCTGGTACTGGATAACATGGGGAGTAACAGCACCTGGTACTGAATACCAAGGGGAGTACCGGCACCTGGTACTGGATAACATGGGGAGTAACAGCACCTGGTACTGAATACCAAGGGGAGTACCGGCACCTGGTACTGGATAACATGGGGAGTAACAGCACCTGGTACTGAATACCAAGGGGAGTACAGGCACCTGGTACTGGATAACATGGGGAGTAACAGCACCTGGTACTGAATACCAAGGGGAGTACCGGCACCTGGTACTGGATAACATGGGGAGTAACAGCACCTGGTACTGAATACCAAGGGGAGTACCGGCACCTGTTTTCCCTCCACTTCAAGCACTGGTTACATATTTAACTTTAGTTATTTATTGTATGTTTGCATTCTTTTATAAAAATAGATGGAATACCTAACTGAAAGATAACCAACTCAAAAACATCTGCTGAAACAGCAAATTCAATGCATCAATATTACAATATATGTAGGATGAGGAGTGAGTATTAGGAAATAAATTGTAATGATAGGGTACAGGTCTATCTGGGTTGTCTTGACAGTATGTAGTGCATACAGTACATATACACAATATCAATTGTATCTTGCTTACAACCATTAGACCCAATTATTTCAAATTTTGTACAAAAAGCATGTATAAAAAGCTTAGGTAATTATGTTTTCAAGCAGATGAACTTATGTATTAACCTTTCATACAATGACAATGCAAATAACGAACAGTTCCCGGTAATATATAAAGATCTAAGCTTATACAGATTTCCAGTTGAGGCTGTGTGTATATATACACATATACATATATATATATACATACATACATACATACATATACAAGTTCATAACCAATTTATTTAGATACTGCTTGTGTACTTTTTCCTTTTCAGCCACCTTTCAACATCCACTCCATAGTGGTCCAGATTCAATGTGTCAATGAAATAGTTGGCACTGTAATTTTACACGAAGTGCGGATTGTTGTGAGGGATCGTAATGATAACGCCCCTCGCTTCCAGCGGCTCCGCTATTCTATAGCAATAAATGAGGTGAGTGACTCCCAGCTAACAAAATGATGTCCTTTCAACGTCATCTGAACGTCAACAACGTCATGCAAACATTTATAATTGACGTCATTTGGACGTTATTTTGTAGGGTCCTCGGTACAGGACAGATGACGTTATTTCCGATGTCTTCACCACGTCTTCACAACGTTACCATGCTATTTCAGAAACAGCTATACAACGTTGTTTTTTGTCTTTTGTAGGACATTTCCAAATTATTTATTAATTTATTTATGTACAGATCATACATAAATTTGTAACCTAGAAAGACTAATTTAAAACATCTTATTAATCAAATAAAACACTTAATTAAAAAAATATATAAAACAGCATTTAACCATGGCAGAAATGTCTAAACTATTTAAGCAGTTTAACTTAAACATACAATTAACCATATATATAAACAAACCTATATAAAAATGTTTTATATATATATAAACAAACCATTATACTGTATGTCTTAATGACATTTATGTAACTATTCAGTGTTAAGATAATCATTTACATTTACAGCATTTAATAATGTGTTTATGGGCTTTTTCGTGATTTTGGGTGGTTCTGAGGTTACCGTGTTCACTTCGGTACATTTCGGACTGGGAGCCTGTTTTGGAAGCCGCATGCGCGAGAACATTCGTTTGACTCCATTAATTTACACCATTTGATTATGTCAGATAACAAAAAACGGCAATATTTTAATGACAAGATTAAGTCCTTTGCTTTTTATCGTTCAGTACAAGACTTTACAAATGTATCTTTAAATGGTAAATTTGACTCCACCTTTGGGAAGAGAGAGCGCACACACACTTCAGCAAAGCCGATTGCCGATCCAAAGACGTGTGTATTAATGATATAATACGCACTTAGTGTGACAAATATTATGTATCACTAATATTTATATATTATATGATTTTATGTGATCTGAGCCATTTTCGACAAACGAAACTGCGAATGTCAGATCCGCGATTGTGAAGGGGTTACCGTATAATGCTGCCTGACTACGTTTCAAAATTATAATTATTGCGCAACTTCTTGTTGTATAAGCGGTGAAGGCATGGAGAAGCGACTTTCTGCCATTATCAATGTAATATAACCTCTGTCTATGTTTTTTTCCCCCCTGCTGTTTCCCGCAGTTGCCCATCCCCCCTTTTGTACTATAATTATAGTTATACTTTTGTATTATGTATGTTTTCAGCTTACTCCAGCTGGAACAACAATTTTTACTGGCTTATCTGGAAATGGTGGAGCCATTGATATTGATGATGGACCGCATGGACAAGTGGAATATCAAATTAGATATAATCCGAATGATCCAGTATGTGAAATTAATATAAACAATATATTTACAATGTCTCATGTTATTTTTAGTACTATTTCTAAGGTGCTTTGGAGGTCATTCACAAGTGATACAGAGAAATATTTTGGCTTTAAATTATAATATTAATTATATTCAATGTGTAATATGCAGTATCTCATTGGCAGGTGTCACACAGAATGTTCAGCATTCCGCTTGCTGTCTCTGGGTCTGTCATCTTGAGGGGAAGACTCAACTATGAAGAAAAAACTCGCTACTTGGTTCTTATTGAGGCTAATGTGAGTTTTAAAGAAGTTTTTTTTAATTATAACTATATTAATAATATTATAGGCTTTAGAAAAGTTATCAAACACTTAACCAATATTTTAAGAAACTACTAAAAGAACCCTAATGTAATGAAAATCTTTCTACTCTTTTTAAGCAGATTTCTTATTAAAGATTTTGAAGCAGCTCTTATTTCTGATTTTTCAATAAATAGTTAATTTGCATAGTAAATATACCTAATGTTGTGCAGTATATCTTAAATGTGATTAATACGTTTATAGATAGTATACTCTTGGTTTTGTGTAGTTATTGTTCAATTCAACATAATTTAATTTATGTAAATGCGTTCAATATGAGCACATTTACATGAAAGATAATTAATTAAAGGTAAATAATTACATTTGAAATGTGCATCCAATCCAGTAATCCAGTGACCCAACAAGACTTTTAATTTGTTTAATTCTGTATTAATGTCGATTATGCATAGTCCAGAGAAAGTTAGAGCCAATAGCAGAACTGATTAACCTTCCACGTGACCTTGAATGGTCTGATGTAATGAGCCACCAGCTTCAGGGATGACTCACAACGGGAGGTTGTTTGCGGAGAGCCAGACCCTGAACCCAGGATGGACATCTGAAACCTGTGGCACCAAGCAGGCTAGGCTGCTGTTGCCAGGCCTCCCTTCAGATCTGAGGATAACACTGAACCAGCTCTGCTGGAAATAACAAGCCTACAATGAAATCTTGCTTGTGAGACAGAGGAGGTTGAAAGCCAAAACGGCACATTATACATTTTGGTGATAACCAGATGAGAGACCAACTGATGTTAATTCATTTGTTTCAGTAGAAACAAAAACATGACAGGCTTTGTAGAACCAGTCCATCACATCCAGACTCACAGTGTTCTTTTGGGTTGGTGAAATTGTGTTTATGGGACCAGGGATGACAGGGTTTTTGGAAGGAGTGCAGCAAGCTTTACAGATGGGAACAAGAAACTTTATTCTGAGAATAGGTGGCTCACGCGGATGTTTGATGAACTCTATGCACAGACACGAGAATTACCTCTGTATGAGTTCTGGCAGCTTCCCACTGCAACATTCTTGCAAAGAGCTGAAAATCAATAAAAGGTCAAAATCCATCATCCTTCTGGCTGAAGAAAATACCCACATCAAAGGAATGATGAAAAACGGAGCGCCCCAGATGAACTCTGCCCTGCTCATAGGCCCAAAATAGCTAGATCTGCCTCACTTTGCATTCCCTGATAAAACTGAAGAAATTGCAGAGGCAAGAACTTTGTCAGAATCAAAGGAAATGCAATGGGCCATGTTGCCACAGTCAGTTGGAAACCTGCAGCTCAAAGACCAGTGACTGCAGTCCAATGCTGGACTCCAGAGTATCTGCTCCTGCTTGTACAGCTTCAAAAGATGAGACAGACAATGAGATGAAACCAACAAAGCAAATGGCGCACTCTAGTGGTCATTTAAGGAAGCAAAGAATAGGAGGTAAAGGAAGCCAGAAGAAAGTATGCTGGTGGATCTGATTCTTGTAAACAAGGCGTAGTTATGCGCGTTAAATGCTGATAATGCACTCAGGAAGCACAAAATACAGACACGATGCAGAAAATTTTAGAGGAATGCAGTTTGTATATTCACAAGTAGCTGATGATAACTAATAATGATATAACTGTTTATGTAATGTGAATGTTTATCTTATGTACTCCGAAATATGTTTATCTTTCTTTACTGTATGATGCCAAGAATTTGTGTCCACATTTAAACAAATAGGTCAAAAGGCATTTTATTTCAAATGGCAGTATGGTGCAATTCATTATAAAACTCAGCTTTTCTTTCTAAATTATTGCGGTGGGTTTCCAAAGATATGCATTGAACAAGGGTGGGTTTCACGATAACGGTGAATCTTAGCATCTTACGAAGATATATCTTACAAAAGGTATTTGTTTTCCTACATCTGTTTCCCAAGCATCGGAAATAGGGGAAATGCATCCACTACAAAAATATCGGCAGATCCCTCCACCCCTCATTCTCAATTAATAAATAAATACATAATCAACAGCGAATTCCTTATCTTTCATTATGAATCCATGCATCACTGAGGCCTATTCACTGTGCATTCAGAGCGCAAGGACAAAACTAACAAAGATTGTAGTCATGTGTCAGATAAAATAATTTTATCATATTATCAGTTATTTTTTAGTTAGGTGATGTTTAGTTATGAAACTCTACCCTTAACAATTTTAGTATAATTTTAAAAGAGCAGTATGAGCTGACAACAGCAATACGAGACCGCTAAGAGAGGCTCAGACCAGCCTTACGAAAGCATATCTTACGGAAGATGTACTTAACTAAGGACGGTTCTTAAAACACATCGGAGCATTAAGAGACAACTTAAGGTATAGAGCTTCCTAATGACGTAGTGTTAAGAAGGTTTCGGGAAACCCACCAAAAGACATTAATTTTCTTATGACAAATTTGTAAGCAGGGCATTTCCCAGTCTTCATTTTTAACAGTTTGTGCAAGCTAGTGCATACATTTGTTTTTTGTGAAATTTGTCGTTTATGGAATTGATGAAAAAAATGGCAACTCTACACAATTTCTTCTACAGGACCGTGCACCCTATCCAGGTGACAGGCAGACTGCCACAACTACTTTGACAGTAGATGTGCTGGATGGGGATGATCTAGGCCCAATGTTTCTTCCCTGTACTCCGGTAAACAGCACCGATGATTGTAGACCCTTGATGTACAAAGCAGCTGTGCCAGAGCTCACTGACCCAGTAAGTTCTGATACCACCACCATTGTGGAACTGATACAATGGTTCTATCAGAACACTTAACAATTTCTAATGTGAATTTTGAACTTAGTCACGCAACCCTGGCCAGGACAAGTACAGTAGTTAGAAGATGGATTCAGAACGATTTTTAGATTTTCCCATTCAGCTTATCAGCCAAACAACTAGTGAGTCTGGCACTGGGAAGATAGATTACCTGATTACATCATACTCCAAGGTTACTGGGTAGGTAAAGAGCCACAGGGATTTGTTGCTGTAGTAATTTACTAGTAATTAGATGAATTACTAATTAACAGATTAGTGGATTAGAAGTACAATCATTATAGAGATAAGTAAATGAAGTAATGCAGACTGCATATATATTTCTTTTTAATTAGAATGAAAATGTGTACGTAGCAATTTTGTCAAGTGGTCATCTTTCCTGATCTGTCACAATTTTGTTTATCACATTTGAAACCCATGCATTAATTTCAGGGACGGATTAATCCAATTCAAGTCACTCCCATCATCAAAGCTGTTGATCAAGATCAAAACATTCAGCCTCCATCTGATCGACCTGGAATTATTTACTCGATCCTCATTGGTAGGTACCTGCAATGTGTAATATCTCAAATAGTCACTCATCACCATGAGTAGATGAATAATGCTGCTCTTGCTGTTCTTTTGGTGTTGCACCTCTACCTATGGACCTTGGCTAGAGAACTGGTTCCCTCCCATTCTTTCTCAGCTGCATTAGCAACTGTTATTAGCAATATTACTTCATTCTCAAAATGATTTGAATTATTGTCAATATCATTTGCATTTTTCCACTTTATGTAAATCTCAGTTTCCCCTGGTTTACTGATTAGCTTGATAATTTAGCAACACTCAAATTTCAGGTAAACCGGCAACATTTGCAGAGTACTTCACATTAAACAGAACAACAGCCGAACTCCGACTTCTGAAACCAATCAACAGAGATCTGCATCAAGCTTTTGACTTGATAATTAAGGTAATTGTTCCATGCCTATAGTTTACTTTTAGTCCTAGTTATGAATAAATATTATAAATGGATAATAAAACAATAATATTTTAAATATTACTAAATAATATTAAATGTCATTAAATATTTATTTATAATGTGACAATTAATAGAATTTTTGTTTTATAATTTTTATCCCTGGAAGTATAATGGTATATTTTGCAAGGATATGAATTTGTCACATTGTACTTGATCTAAAATGTTCTTTATAATGAAATATGGTGTTATAGTATTTATGCTGTTACTTTTACTTAACTGTGCACTTATATCACAGCTTGATTAAACTGAATTGCTTGCTTCACATTGAAATTCAATATCATTATATACACTCACTTGGTAACATCATAATTGACAAATTTCTGAATTTTATTCCCAGGCAGAGCAAGACAATCGACACCCCCTACCTGCTTTTGCTAATTTGTATATTGAGGTCCTAGAGGAAAACAATCAGGCCCCGTACTTTCAGATATCCACTTATCAAGGATTCGTCATAGAGTCGGCTGCGGTTGGCACCACAATCTCCAGCAATGCTGATTTTACTGCTCCCCTCAGCATTATTGCCCTCGATAAGGACGTTGAGGAAGTGTGTATGCCACTATTTTCCAGAAAAATACTGGAGTGATTTAGAATTTAGTTAGAATTCGACATATGTAATATTGTCTATAAATGTATAGTTTTAAAATAATACTCAAACCTCCAGTGAATAATTTATATGGGTTTATTTTTAGCATTTTATAGGCTCCATAGTCTACATGGTGTTCTTATTTTTCATCGAAAATTCACTAACTTTTGTCCCCCAATGTCTTCAGCTTCAAATCACATTTGTAATCTTAGTTTACTTTTTGTTTTTACACGATATATTTTTTAAATACTTTCACACTTTGCTGACAGTGAGTGCTAAATTATGTCAGTTTTTTTTCATTTTTATTCTGCTTATAATACTCAGGGTCTTTCAAACTGAATATACACTTTAAAATTTATGTCATAAGTAGTACTGTAGGTCAATCTACATTAACCCATTTTCCCTCATTTTCTATATTTAGACAAAAGATCCCATGTTAAAAATATCCTTGAACAAGTATAACAATGTGTTCAGAATCACACCATCAGGAATCACTCGCTACTTGACACTGTTGATACCGGTAGACCGGGAAGAACAAATGACTTACTCTTTTACGGTAAGTATTTCCAGGATTTTCATGTGCTGTTGCCCAGTCTCAACCTTATTAATGCATTCTTATCAAAAATACTTAACTAAAATAAGTATACTGATACTGAAACATAGCAACCTAAGTATATCGTAAATTTATTATTTAAATTTTTTTTAACTATATACTGTATATGAGAACTGTATATATGTTTTATGTACTATAGTGGACAAGGAGACATGGGAGACAAGTCTGCAGGAAATTAATCCCTTGAGAGGCAAGATTTTATTTCAGGAATGAAAGGGTTGAAAATATATGGGCCTCCGGAAAGGTGGTGTTCCATGGATCCCAGAAGGGAGAACACGGTGCTGCCAGTGGCTACTAGACACCTCCTTGGAAGTGTCAATAATCCTTGGTGATGTCTAGGGTGGATATGAAGTAGGGCCATACCCAGGTGCTTGACGCAGCTGTGCGGGGGCATGAGGTAGCTGTCAAATTGGGCAACCTCATTCAGCAGGCGGAAGTCCTTGTAAAATGGCAGAGTGTGATCCAGCTTGGGAACCATGATAATGGGGCTAAAGCAGAGACTTTGGGACGTCTCAGTCACTCCCAGCTGTCACAACCTTTCAACCTCTTTCGGGTCTGGTAAGGCCTTTGGCAGATGAGGAACATCTGCCAAATACAGCAAGGCTTGTTGCTCCCAAACTTCCTTTGCCACCTTAAGTAGGTCTGGGGTTGTTGTGCAAAGGGAAGTTTGAACATGGGGAATTCCATGGAGGCGTGGGTAATCTAGGAATCTATGAAGAGCACATCACATCATATCCCACTTTTGGCTATGCTCGTTTATGACACATTGAAGCTACTGTTGACGTTCTTGTTGAATTGTCCCATGAGGCCATCTATCTGGAGGTGGTAGACTGAGGTGCAAAACTGGTGGACCTCAGTCTGCAGCTATCCAGCCAGAAGACAAACACTTTGATGATTTTTTTTCTAGTTAATGCTTGTTGGGCTTATGGCCAGGGTCTAGGAATTAGTTTTCCGTTTGTTGTTCTGCCAAGCTACCCTTCTCCTCTGCTGCATACTATTTGGAAAGAATAGCCGCCTAGAGTAATTAGTGTTCTCCAGGAGTGTGGCATTACGGGCACGGTTGGGTCAGGGATACTGAAATTTTGGGCATTTGTTGAAGGGGAAATGAGACCACCTGTCACTCGGCTAGAGTGGCAATGGAATACTAACCCCAGAGGCAGCACTGTGACATCACCAGTAGAGGGGGTCTCAGCTTTCCAGAAGAACACTGCAGAGACTGACTGCAGGATACCTAAACCACACACCAGTCTCATCTTAACAGAAGTGGTACGATGAAACTTCTAGAATCAAGTAAAGTGGGCACAAGGCGACCTGGAACTTGGACCCTACTAGTAAGGAGGCAAAGCAGATGCCCCAATGAACCCAGCAACTAGCTATCTAGGCTTTCTGGCTTATGTACATGCTGGGATTCATATATATGGATGGGCTCATCATTACTCTGGGTTTCCTGAGGGTCCTCACATCAGTAAACTTCAGAGTCTGCTTGGGGCTGCAGATCTTGGGGGTACTGTGGCAGGGTTGCTTGCGGTTTGTCAGTCCTGTCTTCGCTCAGGACTGCGAGTGTGGGAATGGCTGAGTCCGTGGCTTCGACCATTGCGACAGAGCTGATGGCGTCTGAGTTACTAGACTTTTCCTTTGTCATCTGGTAGCCTGCGCATCTCATCTGCGGCTTTCAGAAAACTCCCCAAAAAATCATTCAATTTCTTCTGCCAACCCTGCTATATATATCGGAACCGCAATGGGGAAAGTCATGATGCAAAAGGGTTGACTGTATTTGTGAACTGAATAAAAATGAACGTGAGATGGAAGGAAGACAAAAACATTTAGACAAGTAAAAAGCCATGAATGATGAATTTAAGACCATCAAATGCCTCGTGTAATGTGAATTTCTCCTAAAAAGATGGTGGCCTCTGATGCAGTTATGGAAAGTCCAGAAGTCACAGTTAACATCATAGTGATTGACGCCAATGATAATACTCCAACTTTTACAAGCATCTCCTACAGTGCAAATGTTTATAGTAACATGCAGCCTGGAGATCCAGTATTGCAGGTAATAATTGTAAAATTTTCCTGTACCATATTTTCTTGTCTTCAGTAATGCTTATATTACCTTATTGCATTTTATTTAAAATTTGGATTTAAATTATTTAAATACTTTTTTCCCCTTGAAACATTCTTCTTTATGCAATTAAAATGTGGATGAATAATTTCATGATGGGTATAAAGATAAGAGGATTTTTCACTGAAGCCTTTTTTATATTGACATGCATTGCACCAGTTAATAGATATTTATATAAATTAAACTCTTTAAATCTAATACACAATATCTCAAGTCTTACAGTATATTTCAGTTGTGGTATTAATCATGATGCTAGAAAAATCTGTTAACTATTATTTGATATAGAGAATAACAGTTTAAGGGGTTGGTTTACATTATAAAATCCTGAGATGTTTCATTTGATATCAACGTAGATGATCAATAGATAAACAGATAACATAGATGATCAATAGATAAATAGATAATGTTATAGTGTCAATAAGAATACATTTTTTTTCCAACTTTATTTTACTGTTAGGTAACAGCTCGTGATATAGATGAAGGTCTTAATGGACTGATAACTTACGAGATCATAGCTGGCAGTCAGGGACACTTCACCATCAATAACTATTCAGGATTGATCCATGTGGCACGTGAAGCCAGACTTACTGTGGGCCATTCCTATGCCCTGACTGTGAGAGCATCAGACAATGCACCTGTCCTGCAAAAAAGGTAATTCCAGTGTGAAACAGATGTGTTGATATACTAGATACTGTTCACTTTCAGACACCTTCAAACTTAGATGAATTACATCAAACTGCGCAAGATATTTTTAACTGCAATATTAGGGAACAGAATAATATAATTTTAATAAATAAACTAGCAATAACAATAATGTCTATAAAAAACTACCACAACTTTTGTATTATGCTGAGCCCCTGTGCAAAAAAATTTAATGCTCTTACTTTCATTCGCGCACAAAAGATAGTTGCGTCGTCGAAAGTAAGTCGTGCGCACAAGAAAATTGTGCGTAAAGCAATTTATTTTGCGTAAGAGCATTTTATTTGCGTAAGAACGTTGTATTTTTTCGTATAGTTTTCCGTACAGGGGCTCTGTAGTACTATGTGTTAAAATTCTTCTGTAATTGCAGGAGCTCTATCACCACAGTGTACCTTGAAGTTCTTCCACCCAACAATCAGAGTTCACCAGTCTTTCTGCTCTCTGTATATAGCCTTGAGGTCAGTGAAGCTATGAGGATTGGAGCGGTTCTGCTTAATCTGCAGGTAAGGATTATCTATATTACTAAACTAGTGAAACCTGAAGTATTTAAACTTGAATGCTTGGAGGGAGGTAAAAAAATTATTATGCATTTTCATTTGATGTAATTTATTTTTTTTTCATGAAATGTTTATTTGAATTTATTTTTACTAATAATGTTGATTGATTGATTGATTGATTGATTGATTGATTGATTGAACTGGTGGTGAAACTTAACAAATATATGGAATGGCTGAAGTTCCCCTCTGGAGAGGTTTCAGTACCAGAAGTGTTCAGAAGTGGTGTTCCTGTAGCTATCCAACAACATATCAGGAACTTTTTGGAGAAAAGAAATTCTTATGTATTTTTATTGTGTTACTACTCAAATAAACAGCCTGTAACATTTTCTTTGACTGCCTAAGATTTTTGTATAGTACTGTAAAAGAAAATTATACAAACAATTAGAATCTGAATGCTTGTAAATCTGCTTTGTTGTTTTAGGCAACAGATCGTGAAAAGGACCCAATTACCTACCGTCTTATAAGTGGAGATCCCCAGAATGTATTTAACCTTTCAAGAAAGTAAGTTTATTAGTTTTATATACATTTTTAGTTCCCTATGATCCTGCCAGGAATACCATTTTTGTATTGGAAAAGTATCTAAGATAATATATACCTATTTTGTAAAACATAAAACTCTTTGGTCAGCCTGTCCTCAGCTAAAATTTTTGTAATATATAACCTCATATGAATCTAACTTTTTCTCTCTATTGTGTTGTATTATCAACATATGTATCTGGAGAACCTAATGTAGACCACATATTTCTGGCCCTGCAACCAAAGGTGTAAAGGAGTGGCAACTATTCTAGCCAGTGTCAGTGTATGAATATGAAATGTGTGTGTGTGCGTGTGTGTGTGTGTGTGTGTGTGTCTGTGTAGTTTGCAGCTTTCCACAAGATGTTGGAGAGATTTTTTTGCCCATTCATCCAGAAGAGCATTTGTGAGGTCACTGATATTCGATGTGAAGGGCAAGTTCTTCTACACCTTCCACACCAAACTGTTCCCACAAAGTTGGAAGCATAGAATTGTCCAAAATGTCTTGGCATGCATTTCAAGACACTTTGAACGATTCTATGCTTCCAACTTTGTGGGAACCGTTTGGAGAAGACCCTCTGCTGTTCCAGCATCTGTGCCCCAGTGCACAAAGCACGGTTCATAAAGACATAGTTGGGTCAATTTGGTGTGGAAGAACTTGACTGGCCTGCACAGACCCCAGACCTCAACCCCAACAAATACCTTTGGGATGAACTAGAATGAATATTGCGAGCCAGGTCTTCACATCCAACATCAGTGCCCGATGTTGAGATCACAATTTTACTTTAATATTACACAAAACATAGATTAAGAATAATAATCAAAGTGCATATGATATTTAACAAGTGTATTAATAGATTCTATCTAGAGATTTTACATTTATTAGTAATAGGAATAATTGGTGTTAATATTGTGTATTTTTTGTATTCTTGTTACAGTTTAGGTTTGCTATTCTTGGAAAAACCTCTTGACAGGGAAACCACAGATCAGTACATCCTGACTGTTACTGCTTCCGATGGGCATCCAAATGGAGTAAGGCTGCAAGTCCCTCTTTTTCTTTCATTCAATGATTGTTTTTTCCAAGTTCAATTCAAAACTTTGGTTTCATCATTACTGAACTGAAATTGACTGAAATGAAGGTTAAAAAATTCAAAAATGATGCATACATATGTATTCATATGGGGAACGAAGAGTTAAGATTTTTGTCTATTCGTCTACCACAAGGAACTCACATCAGATTGATCTTTCATTTTCCACATGTAACATCATTCCGTTAATCAGTACCGGCAAGTTTTATGACTAGCTAGATGGACGAGAGAGGACAGTAGCCGACTTTGGGACACTCATGTCTGCGATGACAAAAGGAAATCTACCGTTCTAGTCACCGGTGTGACAGACCTTATACTTATTGCATGCTCATTATAGACTCTGGCTCTAGACAAGAACTCTATCGGCACTCAACTGCTCATCCTGCTAGTCCCAGATGTAGAAGGTTGAATTTCAGTCCATATGTTAAACCACTGAAATTTTGGCAGTGTATTTGTAAAGCGAAAATAAAAGGACTGAATATTGCATATTGAATTATGAAGATGTCATTAAAACAAATTGAAATAGTAGTCTTGACATTTGTTTTGAGGCAAAAGTAAATTAACTGAATTCAGGTGATTGAATTATAAAAATGAACATTATAAACACTGGGAGGAGCTATCTGACATGGAAGCATCAGCAAATTCTGAGTGTTTGTCTACAACACCCTGCCCTCCACCCTAAGTGATTAACTCTACTTTGTCATTGAGTAGTGATTGAATTATGGCTCTACCCGCTCTCTTCACTCAAACACATACTCTCGGGTGAGATGACACAACTTACAATGTCAATCACCTTTCATAATATAATCATTCCTCTCCCATTTAACAGTCATTAGTCAACTTCAATGATAAGCACCTGCTCTAGTAAAAGACCACATACCAAATCCATGATCACATGGGGACCTTTGATTTTCAAAGTGTTTTTTGTCTTCCACACATGGGTTATACTTAACTGTAAATTCTTTGATGTTTTGTCTTAGATTTCAACAGCAACTGTGACCATAGTGATTACTGATGTGAATGATAATGACCCAGTTTTTGATCCACTTCTGCCAAAAAACTTTACTGTCCAAGAGGAAGATGGAAATGCCTTTGTGGGTCAGGTAAAGGTATGGTCATAAAGTTTCTGAACTAGATTGGCTCAGTGCCTGCACCTTCCAGGGATGGACGTTTGAACCTGCCCTACTCTGTGTGCATTTCCAGGTTCTTTGGTGCCTCACACATTTCCCATGGCAGTCCAAAGGCATACACTTAGGCAAATTAACGTATCAAAATTGCCCTGTTGAGCCCACTGCTTTGACCCCACCCAGGATAAAGGCTTGGAAACAGATGAATGAAATGTGATCGCAGTTGCTCAATTTGTATTTTTTGAAGAATAGCCACTTATACATGCAGTTTCACAATTATGGACGTAACAATTTTGCATATACTGCACAAAGAAATTGCATTTCATTCATCAATGATCAATGTCGCTTAACATTGTTTATTGTACTTCATATTTGGGTTAGTATTTTTGCCTGACTCGTTTAATTTGTCAAGCTACCAAGAGGGCAGACATACCTAAATCAGCATGGGAAATTAAATATGGTTTGAGTGTTTTTAATTTCAGAATTGAAATGTCTATATGTATATACACCATATGGAAAAAAGTATTGGGACACGCCACTTAATCATTGAATTCGGGTGATTCATTCATTGCCGCAGGTGTATAAAATCAAGCGCCTAGCCATGCAGGTCAGGTGTACAAATATTTTAAAAGAATGGGTCGCTCTGAAGAGCTCAGTCAATTCAAGCGTGGTGCTGTCATAGGATGTCACCTTTGCAATAAGTCAACTTGTGAAATTTCTTACCTGCAACATATTCCACGGTGTGAAAGCGAAAGTGAAAGCGTTTGGGAACAACAGAAACTCAGCCATGAAGCGATAGACGACGTAGCGTAACACAGCAGGGTTGCAAGTGCCGAGATGCATAGTGTGTAAAATTCGCCAACAGTCTCTTGATTCAATAACTGAGTTCCAAACTACCCTTGGCATTAACCGCAGCACAAAAACTGTGCACACGGAGCTTCACGGAATGAGCTTTCATGTCCAAGCAGCTGCATGCAAGCCTTACATGACCTAGTGCAATGCCAAGTGTTGGATGATGTGCTGGAAAACAAGCCACCTCTGGACTCTGGAGCAGTGGAAACGTGTTCTATGGAGCGACAAACCACCCTTCTTTGTTTGGCAGTTTCATGGATGAGTCTGGGTTTGGTGAATGCAAGGAGTATTTTACCTGTCTGAATGCATTGTACTAACTGTAAAGTTTCTCAGGGGTCGGACTAGGCCTATTAGTTCCAGTGAAGGGAACTCTTAATGTTTCAGCATGCCAAGACATTTTGGACAATTTTATGCTTCCAGCTTTGTGGGAACAGTTTGGGGAAGGCCCTTTGCTGTTCCAGCATGGCTGTGCCTCAGTGCAAAAAGTAAGGTCCATAAGAATAGAAGAATAGAATTCTTTATTGTCATTATGCATACACATAACAAAATTTTTATTGGTAGGACTCAGCTTCAAAAAAGAAAAATAAAATAAAATTGTTATGTGTATGCATAATGACAATAAAGAATTCTATCTACATCTACCCCAAACCTGCCCCCTTGTAGACATGCACACGTACTAAAGACATGGTCGAGTGAGTTTGGCATGGAAGAAATTGACTGCTACGCACAGAGCCCTGACCTCAACCCCATTGAACACCTTCGGGACCAGTTCCATATTGATGCTTAGAGATTTATAATGGGATGTCAAAAGTTCCTGTGGGTGTGATGGCCAGGTGTCCTAATACTTTTGTCTACATAGTGTATTTAGATCTATTCATAGATGACGTTCATAGCAATTATATTGCCTTAATTTCTTCCTTTTCTTAACCAAATGGCTGATGAATATGTTGTTACAGGCCACCGATAAAGATTTAGGGGTCAATGGACAGATCAGCTACAGAGTTGTTCACCCTGCTGGCTTCTTCAGAATCAATAGCAATGGTAGCATCTTCACCTCAATTCCCCTGGACCGTGAGATCAGGAGTCAATACGACCTGATTGTGGAGGCTTCCGACGGTGCATCAGATCCTCGCCGGACAACCACCACACTATCTGTTGAAATCCTGGACATAGATGATAATAGTCCTGTGTTCTCGCAAACATCTTACGTTGTAAACCTTCCAGAGAACAGTCCTGTGGGGACAGTCTTCCTGCAGCTCAGTGTACGCTTTCCAATTGTTCTTGTATTCCAATATATTTCACCTTAATTTGAGAAAAACATTTAATCAAATTTAAAGACTTCATTACCTGTTGCATGGAAATTGCATCTAAAAAGCATAATAATTAAGAAATTCCTTTAAAAATTGTTACATTTCAATGTAAAATTACAGTTTTAACAATCCACCCGTAGATGGATCAGAGTTTAGTTATTCATGTGTTCAGTTGTTATAAACACATAGCTGTATCTTGATGCTGTTTTATACATCCAGGCTGAAGATGCTGACCTTGACTCCAACATCACATACCACATTAAAACAGATGAGGCTAGACAGCTCTTTGACATTAATCCAGTGACAGGTCACCTGTCAGTTCAGCAAGTACTAGATTTTGAGAAGCTTTCTGTATCTGGAAGTACATACACTTTTGTTGTGGAGGCTTTGAACCACAAAGGGAAGATGCCACCTGGACTGTGTACTGTCACGGTCAAAATAACAGTAAGAACACCTTCTATCCTTATTTATTTACTTTATTGATAGCAATTAAATATTTTATTCAAAATTCAAAAATGTCTGTGCAGATCACATGATAGTCATGGGTTTGAAAATTCTAGGGTAAAGCTGCTTTTCAAGGTGGTGTTGCAGTGATGTTGTTCCAGTTTGCATTGATGGCTTCTTTCATAAAAAGACAGCAGCCAATTCGGCTTTTGGTGACAGACCTATGCTTTTCCAAGATGCAAAGGTAGTTTCTTTGCTAAGAAATTCAGACCCTTCCCTTCCACATTACAGGAGTTAGGGTTATAATAGATATCTGGTAAAACTGCCAGACTGAAGATGACTGCTGTGTTTGAAACTTATTTTGCATATTTTAAGTCATCAATCCACATTCTCTACATCAGGGGTCTCCAACTCCGGTCCTGGAGAACTAACATCCAGTAGGTTTTCTATTCTTCTGATGAGCCACACCTGTTCTCAGGTAAATACCAGGAGCAGGTGTGGCTCATCAGAAGCCAAGTAGGACAGAAAACTTACTAGATAGTAGCTCTCCAGGACCGGAGTTGGAGACCCCTGTTCTACATAATCTGCAACATTTTTATTTGAGATCATTCAAATTAAAGTCTGCCAATCAAGTAATTAAGAATGAAACTTGGCCAATTGAAATCAACTGCCAATCGATTGGACCATCTCATCCTCCCCAATGCACTTTGGTACATTGGACAGAACATGCTGTGTTGCTGTACAGACTGTCACGTGATCAAATGAGCTGTATCCTGTCTTAACTGTTATTGATAATTATGATTAGTTAAATGTATCATTTTTATTAAATTCTTTCCCAATGGCATCAGTAGCACTTTATCAGACAGTATAAATATGTTTTGAAAAGCATATACTATAGCAAAAAACTGTATAATCCAGTTTACCTCAGCAGCATATCTTACCATAGTTGTGAATTGTGCATTTTAGGATTTGAATGATTACGCGCCGGTGTTCAGCCAGGCTTTGTATCGTGTGATGGTGTCCCCAACAGCAGAAACGGGAACGTATGTCACCACAGTCTTTGCAGAAGATGAAGACCCTCCTGTGAGTTGAAATAAGACCTTTTATTTTCTACCAAAATGATTAATAAAACAATAATTATTAGTTAGGCTCTAAAAATTAATATTGATATTAGGTTCATTACTATGGCTAAATATATCTTTCCATTCACATTTAAGTATGGTAATTATTATATACAGGGCCGGATTCAGGCATAGGCTAGCTGCCTAGGGCCCGGTCAGTACAAGGGACCCAGAGGAGGTTATGAGAAATGATACATTATACACAGGCGGTATAGGCTTTTGAAGGTTTGGGCATCCCTGGTCAAACTTTCTGTTACTGTTAGAAGATGAACTGACCTCTAAAAATCATAAAGTTAAATATGAAACATTCTTTTCAACATTTTAAACAAGATTATAATATAAATATATATAGAATATAAACGTTTGGGCAACCCAAAGAAATTGAGCTGTCAGACAAGGTCTCAGACCTTAATTAGCTCATTAGGGCTATGGATTGTCACAATCATCATTAGGAATGGCCAGATGATGCAAGTTTCAAAGCTTTATAAATACTCTTGCTCCTCAGATCTAGTCCCAACAATCCTTTAAGCAGCTGCTTAGCACTCTGAAAATTAAAATAACTGATGCTTGCAAAGCAGAAGAAGGCTACTTGAAAATAGCAAAGCATTTTCAAGTAGCCATATCCTCAGTTTGTAATGTAATGAAGAAATGCCAGTTAACATGAACAATCCAGTTGAGGCCGGGAAGACCAAGAAAACTTTCCAAGAGACCTGCTCGTACAATTGCTAGAAAGGCAAATGAAAACCCCTGTTTGACTGTAAAAGACCTTCAGGAAGATTAAGCAGACACTGGAGTGGGGGGGGGGGGGGGGGCACTGTTACTGTGCAGCGACAAATGCACAAATATGACCTTCATGAGCAGCTTTCCTGCGTCGCCACCATGAAATTCAGCGTCAGAAGTTTGCAAATGAACATCTAAACTAGCCTGATGCATTTTGGAAACAAGTCCATTTTGGGCTTGTGTGGCAGCCAGGGGCACAGGGCACATTTCACTGGAAAACGGAAGAATCAATTAAATACCAGCAAATTCTGGAAGCAAACACCACACAGTAGGTAAAAAAGCTGAAGATGAAAAGAACATAAGAACATAAGAACATAAGAACATAAGAACTATACAAACGAGAGGAGGCCATTCGGCCCATCGAGCTCGCTTGGGGAGAACTTAACTAATAGCTCAGAGTTGTTAAAATCTTATCTAGCTCTGATTTAAAGGAACCCAAGGATTCAGCTTGCACTACGTTATCAGGAAGACTATTCCATACTCTGACTACACGCTGTGTAAAGAAGTGCTTCCTTAAATCCAGTTTGAAATGTTCTCCCGCTAATTTCCACCTATGGCCACGAGTTCTTGTATTTGAACTAATGCTGAAGTAACTATTCGGTTGAACAGCATCCAAACCTGTTAGAATCTTATAGACCTGGATCATGTCCCCCCTCAGTCTCCTTTGCTTGAGGCTGAACAGATTTAGCTCAAATAACCTTTCCTCGTATGACATTCCTCTAAGACCAGGAATCATTCTTGTGGCCCTACGCTGCACCTTTTCTAAGGCCGCTATGTCCTTTTTAAGATATGGTGACCAAACCTGTACACAATATTCTAGGTGAGGTCTCACCAAGGAATTGTATAATCTTAGCATTACCTCCCTTGACTTAAACTCCACACACCTGGAGATGTACCCCAACATCCTATTGGCCTTTTTTATTGCTTCCCCACACTGGCGAGAATGAGACATGGAAGCATCAACATACACACCAAGGTCTTTCTCATAATCAGCTACCTTTATTTCAGTAGGTCCCATAAAATACCTGTACTTTATATTTCTGCTCCCTACATGGAGTACCTTACATTTGTCTATGTTAAATTTCATCTGCCAGGTGTCAGCCCAGTCACTAATTAAATTAAGATCCCGCTGTAGCTGCTGAGCCGCTAGTTCAGTATCTGCTACACCACCCACCTTGGTGTCATCTGCAAATTTCACCAGTTTACTGTATATATTGGTGTCTATATCATTTACGTAAATTAGGAACAAAAGTGGTCCTAAAATTGAACCCTGCGGTACCCCACTATGAACGCAGGCCCACTGTGACATCGAGCCTCTTATAACTACTCGCTGCTTCCTATCCGTTAACCAGTTATCAATCCAAGTCGCTACAGTTCCTAAAATACCTGTCGCTTTGAGTTTAAGTGAGAGCCTCTTGTGGGGAACAACATCAAAAGCCTTTTGGAAATCTAAATAGATGACATCATAGGCCTTCTTATCATCAACTTCCTGAGTAGCTTCCTCAAAAAACTCCAACAGATTTGTTAAACAGGATCTACCTCTCCTAAATCCATGCTGGCTATCCCTCAAAATGTTATTTGAGTCCAGGTAATCTACCATTTTCTCTTTGATTATAGCCTCCATAACTTTACCAGTTATACAAGTTAGACTGATTGGCCTATAGTTTGACAAATTACTTCTATCCCCTTTTTTGAAAATGGGCGTTATGTTGGCATGCTTCCAATCAGAAGGTACCACACCTTCAGATAAGGATTTTTGAAACAGTAATGTTAAGGGTCGGCAAATAATATCCCTCATCTCTTTTAACACTATAGGTAAGATGCCATCAGGGCCCTGTGATTTATTTATTTTGAGCTTAGCTAGGCTTTGCAAAACATCAGCTTCAGTTATATATATATTAGTTATAGACGATGTTGAATTAGTAATAAGAACTGGTAAGTTACTAGTGTCCTCGACAGTGAATACCCGTGCAAAACTATCATTGAACTCATTTACTATGTCAATGTCATTTTCAATTATAAGACCCTTACTATCCTGCAGATTAGTAATTTCAGCTTTTAGAGCTCTTTTAGAGTTAAAATACTGGAAGAAACTTTTAACGTCATCCTTAGCCTCCAATGCGATCTTCCTTTCGACATTCCTTTTAGCTCGTCTAATGTCATTTTTTAATTCAGCCTGTAGATTTAGATACTCTTGCTTTATTATGTCATCATCAGTTATTTTCCATCTCTGGAACAAAGCCCTTTTCCTCCTTACTTTATACTTTATGTCCCTATTAAACCACCTAGGTTGGAATTTCCTAGATTTATTCTTGCTAGAAACAGGTATGAAGTCCTCTTGTACTTGCAATAATGTGCTTTTAAAAAATTCCCATGCCTCTTCAACAGTTTTGTTATTTAACTCCATCCAGTTCACGGTTTCTAGTTTTAATCTCATACAATTGAAGTTAGCCTTCCTAACATTATATATTTTTGATTTGGACTTTGCTCTTCGGGCACTAAACTTAACCTCAAATTTAACCATGTTATGATCGCTACTGTCAAGTGGTTCTAAAACATCTAATTTACCAATCCTGTCCTGGTTATTAGACAAAACAAGATCAAGAATGGCATCTCCCCTGGTAGGGGTGTTAACAAACTGAGTAAAAAAACAATCCTGTACTAATTCCACCATCTCAAGTTCATTTTCAGAAGAGCCAGCAACAATGTCCCACTGTATCCCCGGTAGATTAAAATCACCCATAACTACCACATCATTTTTATTGCTCATAATCCTAATATCACTGTATAACAATCTGCTTTCCTCAGCAGCTACATTGGGTGCTCTGTAACAAACACCGACAATTAGGCTATTTGAGTTTGTAGCATCTAATTTTACCCATATAGCTTCCGTACTTTTACTTATATCAGTAAGCTCCCTTGCCTGCAAGATTTCCTTTACATATACTGCAACACCACCTCCCTTCTTACATATACGGTCTTTACGGAACAATGTGTAACCATCCATATTATATTCTTGTCCATCCTTATCACTCAACCACGTTTCAGTTATTGCTATAAGATGGCTTCTGCAACAGGATAATGATCCTCAACATACCTCAAAATCCACAATCCAACATCCAATTCAGTTGAATCAAATTTTTCAAAGTACTCCGAAATTAAATTGTTGCTAAATCAATTTGGTTGGCACCAAAGCACAAAGGATATATTACTTGAGGTATTAGAATTAAATTCACTGTTACAATTGAATATTGTAACAGAGGGGTTTTACTTTTATTTGTAAATAAGTAATTTTCAAAATGCCAGTTAAAGTACCTTGCTAAAATGACTGAAAATATTTTGTGGAAAGTGTACTCATATTCCATTGGGTAAAACTAATCCACTTATTTTGCTAATATGTAGAAGCATCTATTATGCCAAACCAAGCATTTTTTACTTTTTTACTTAAAGTATTAAATTATTAACAAATTATGTCTTAGTAAAAGATTCCCAAATAATAAATGCAAATTGTATAAACCTGGTAAGTAAATATCAAATATCTGTTCAAACTTGATGGATTAACTTCCCTTTACAGGGCACTGCGGCCAGCAGGGTCCGATATAGAGTAGACCTGGAGCGTTCTGGCTACAGTGGCAGCCTCTTTGCTGTGGAGGAAGAGTCTGGAAGGGTTATCACAAAAGTCAACCTCAATGAGCGACCTAATGCAGTCTTTCAGGTAAATCTGACTGCTGTATTAAGAAATTCTATTTTATGTTTTTTCAGGTCTACAAATATGTATTTTTGTTTTGACAGATATTTGTCATTGCTTATGATGATGGGGACCCAATGAAGCAGAACACTTCCATTGTTGAAATAACCATTCTTCAACCTTCAATAATCCCAGTTTTCACCCAGGAGGAATACGAGTAAGAATGTAAACTTAATTGATTTCTTAATCAATAGATGTTCAGTGTGATTAAACCTACAACGCAATTTGCTGTTTGCTAATGCATTTCAGTAAGAATTCATAAAATCTGTCATACTTATTCTAATAATAAGACAAGGTTGAGGAGGAAAACAGCAAAAAAATTACTGTTCTGTTTATACAAAAGACATATGTAAAAATCTGCCTTATTTGTTGTTTTTTTTTTTTTACATACAACAACAAATTTATTCTGACCAATCACATGATTCAAGGACCAAAATGTCAAGTCTAGGCTTTATAAAGCAAGGAAAAAATTAACCCACTCAATAAATGCATAAAACCTGCAAAAGCATGGGGAGTCGTTAAGTGTTCTGGGTTTGATTCCCAGCCCTGATTGTGTGTCTCTCTGTGGTTTTTGCATTCTCTCCTGTTGTTATGAATTTTATTCATATTTACTGATATGGTAATCTGAAATTAATTCAAATGCCTTTTATTTTATTATTGTTGTTTCAAGATTTCCCCCCATGAGTGAGAATTCACCTATAGGAAAAGTGGTTGGGGTCATTTTGGCTGCTGCCATTGACCAGACGATAATCTACTCTATTATAGGGGGTAACGAAGCAGGTAAGTTCTGTTAGCCTGTTAGTTGAATATAGTGTAGTTCAACAACTCTGGGATGATGGAGCACCTGTAAACTAATGTTTAATTTAATTTTTTTTAATTTATGAAAAATGAAAGTATTTCATGACAGTTTACTGCTACGACCTACAAAGACAGAAAATGAACATACATACATACAGTACATACACAGAATTGTGTTGAAAATGTAAATGTTATTTGAATAAGTGACGCTAGTTTGCATGTTTGCTCTGCAGGGCAGCCACGAGTTACATAACAGAATCCAGTCATTACAGAATCCGTCATTTGGATTGGAATTAATTTATTAATTATTTAAATATTTTCATAGAAACAAAAAAGCAGAAGACAAATCATGAATTTTCATAGCTCCTTAAGCACCAATATTTTGCAAGTAGTTAATAAAACATGTAACAAAATGTCAAGAATGATAAGAGAAAGGCTGGGTGGTTTGATGATTAGAAGCACGTGATTAGGGAGTTTTACTTGGCTATTCCAAGACGTTACACATTTCTATTTAAATTTTGACTAATTAAAAATCTAGGCTACTTTTCTCTTTTTGTCAGCGTAACATCATTTTTTGTTTTTTTTTAGGTGTATTTAAGTTAAATAACAAAACAGGTGTCATCTTCACAGCCAAACTATTAGATTATGAGGCCATCGACAGTTACGTCCTTCATGTGCAGGCAGACTCCTTGGCTATGATAATGTCAAATCTCCATGCTCCTTCAAAAAGTAAGCTGTCACGACATTGTTGCATATCATGAAAACTTTGAATTGCCGGAAATTTAAACTGGCAGCATAAACAAATAACACAAAGTCAGATTACAATTTATTAGCACATTCTTACTCACATCTTGTATGTGTTTTATGTAGGTTCATGCAAAAAACATTTAAGCCTTTGTATATTTTCAACAGGTAATAAAGCGAAGGTGTTTATATATATCCTGGATGAAAATGATCACCCTCCTGTTTTTACAAAAAAGCTCTACATAGGTGGAGTAACTGAGGACACAAAGACATTTACAACTGTACTACAAATCAAAGTAAGAAAATTATTTGTCTTATCTTTTTATCATACTTGTAGTAAAACTGTTAATGATCTTGGGTACACCTTGAATTAGATGCCACACACACACACACAAAGCAGCGTTATGATTCAGTTTCCCATGAGATCTGTACAACCTTCTGTCTAACCAATATATAAATATTACCCTAGTTTCAGCCATTTCTAGGATATTTCTGCTTGTTATGGTGTCTTAAATCACATCATTCTAATCAGAGACAAATAAATCATTCCGTATCTGTGATTAGAATTAGAATTTAGTGATCAATGGTCATTGTCAACACACCACAGCACGCAACAACGAACTGTGACCTCTGCATTTGACCCATATGTGACTTTCGTGACATAGCAGGGGGCAGCTAATTCAGCGCCCGGGGAGCAGTGCTTGGGGACGGTACCTTGCTCAGGGTACCTCAGTGGTGACTTGCTGGTGGGGGATTTGAACCTGCAATCTTTCAATTACAAGTGCGCTACCCTAACCATCAAGCCACCACTGCTTCTATTGGATATAGAAGTAGTGCAGTTTTTTTTTAATTTACAACTACAGCCTTTCTGCTACTTGTGTCAGTTGATTACAACACTAAAATGTATGCAGTTCTAAATGTAACCTGATTGTGTCATTTAAAGATATTTTTGCTTCATTTGTTTTTCTTACAGGCCACAGACAAGGACAGTGGGAATTACAGCGCAAATGAATACAGATTAATTATGCCACCACCTAAAGATGGTCAAGATGCCTTTGTGATTGAGCAATATACAGGAATCATTAAAACGGCGATAACGTATAAAAACATGCGCGGCTCTTACTTTAGATTTAAAGTCATTGCAACAGACGACTATGGGAAAGGTTTGAGTGCGAGCTCAGAAATTTTGGTGTGTACAACCGATACAACTGATCTTATAGAATTCATTATAATGAGTAGTAACCAGGCTGTACAACCAGTGGACATATAACAGTCCCTCTCGTACAGGTGGTGTGTGCAGAGACAGCGGTTGTGTTTGAACCATTTGCATATTGGTAGCTTGTTAGTATTACGTCCTGTTACTGAACATACTACAATGTGTCAACCGGAAATAAAGAGCTGCAAGAAGGACTCCTGGTTTGACCATTTTGTCTGCTCATTTATTTGTGGATGGGAACTAAACAAAAGATCGGATTGGACTGTAATCACCTTTGGAATGAAATGGGCAGTTGAGCTGAGCAACATACACAACAACTGTTTTACTGTTAAATTTGAAGAATCATAGCACCACAAGAGCAATGCTCCTTGTCTCCTTCCATTTAACATATGCAGCTAACTTGCTTTATCATCTATATACAACTGAGTGACACAGTTACACATAAACGGTGGGGCTTGTCATTCTAACTCAGACCACCATTTGTTTCACAAACAAATGCTGTAGTATTCTGTACAACTAAAACAATGTAAAAACTTCATAAATAAAAGCTGTCCAATACATTTTTTTCATACCTCCACACTATTGTATAGCCTTTCAGCATTTGATACTGCATTACGCTAACTACATACAACTTTAAACTAATTCACTGCTTTTTGTATCATTCTTTCTTTTTTCTAGATATCAGTAGTTAATCAACTGGATATGCAAGTGGTAGTATCCAATGTGCCACCAACTATAGTGGAAGAGAATATAGAGCAACTCACAGGGTAAGAATAAAGATATTACTATGGAAGCCTTTTTCAGCAAGATACTAAGTTATGATTATGAGAAACTTTCTTCTTATTGCAAAATAGTAAATATAATTATGAAAAACATTCTCGATATTATGAGAATCTTTCTCATTATTATGAGATAGTGGGTCAAAATTATGAGAGACTTTCTTGTTATTGCAAAATCGGAAGTGATAATTATGAGAAACTTTCTTATTATGGCTCTGTATCTCATAATAACAACCATAACTCTGGGACAAGATTAGCTACCAAATCTAGTTGGATCAGAGGGATGGTTCATACAGATATTAATTTAGTTTATAAGCAATATTTGTTATGGCTATCTGTTTAAAAAATAAATAATACTCTTTGGCAGTACTCCTTGTTGAAATGGAATCATTGAAAACTGAAGATCCCACTAGAAGAATAGATTTTATTCCATTAGTTTCACTATAGATAAATAATACAACAGCATTTTAAAGCAATTCTGCATTGTATTTCTGCAATACAGGATCTTAGAGAGCTATATTCAAGACCAGTATCCAGGGGCAAAAATAATTGTGGAATCCATTGGACCGCGACGATTTGGAGATGGATTTGACCAAGAAGAATACACAAAATCTGACCTGATGGTGTATGCCATTGATCCTTTAACAAACAGAGCCATTCCTCGACAGGAGCTTTTTAAGTGAGCTATCAGATTTTCTTGCTGTCTTGCTCTACTTGAATCTGCCCAGAATAGCAAGAAATTTGTTATGATTTATCAGCTGTAGAAAGATTCATCCATCTTTACATTGCTTATCCAGTAGAGTGTCGCAGTATCTACACAATCATAGATTGCTAAAATGATTGTATTGATGTATGTCATGAAGAATTAACTGTTCAACTTTGCCGTAGCGGTGTGTCAGAACATCAATTGTTGTTGTTCTAAAATATTTCTGCTAAAAAGTGATGAATGAGCTGTGGTTAATCCATGTTTTTGTAGTCAAAAAATGAAGTGAACAATTTTACGTCTTATGTAGTACTGATACAATGCAACTCATTTGTCATTTGGGTGATACAGGGTAAGTCCAGTGACGTTTTAGATTGAAAATGTCTAACTTAGTGAAGGAAAACACATTATTTCCATGGTTTACATTTGCTATTCAATGATCTCTCCCATTACAATTACAAGAGCTTTATATGTAAAAAGTATTGGGACACCTGGCCATTACACCTATAGGAACTTCTAAATCAATATGGAGTTGTTGGTCACCCTTTGCAGCTATAACAGCTGCCACTCTTCTGGGAAGACTCTCAACAAGATTTTGGAGTATGTCTGTGTGAATTTTGCCCATTCAGAAGAAGAACATTTGTGAGGTCAGGCACTGATGGTGAACGTGAAGGCCTGGCCTACAATGTCCATTCCAGTTCATCCCAACGGTGCTCAATGGGGTTGAGGTAAGGGCTCTGTGAAGGCCAGACAAGTTCTTCCATACCAAACTCACTCAGCCATGTCTTTATGGACCTTGTTTTGTGCATAGGGGCACAGTCATACTGGAACAGAAAAGGTTCTTCCCCAAACTGTTCCCACAAAGTTGGAAGCACAGAATTGTCCAAAATGTCTTGGTATGCTGAATCATTAAGAGTTCCCTTCACTGGAACTAAGCAGCTTAGCCCAACCCCTGGAAAAAAAAACCCCATACCATTACCATTACCTTTACAGTTGGCACATTCCAGTCAGGTGGGTAACGTTCTCCTGGCATCCGCCAAACCCAGACACACCCATCAAACTGCTAGAAGGAGAAGCATGATTGGTCACTCCATTCGTCACCCCTGCTTCAGAGGCGCTTCCATCCGAACGCTTGGCATTGCGCTTGGTGCTGTGAGGCTTGCATGCATCTGCTCAGCCATGGAAGTCCATTCCATGAAGCTCCCGGCTCACAGTTATTGTGCTGGAATTAATGCCAGAGGAAGTTTGGAACTCTGCAGCTATTGAGTCAACAGAGTGTTCGTGACTTTTACACTCTGCACCCCAGTACTCAGTGAACCCGCTCTGTTACTTTCCATGGTCTGTCACTTTGTGGCTGAGTTCCTGTTGTTCCTAAATGCTTCCACTTTGCAATAATATTACTTTCAGTTGACCGTGGAATATCTAGCAGCGAAGAAATTTCACAAACTGACCCCTATGACAGTACTACACAATTCGCTGAGCTCTTCAGAACAACCCGTTCTTTCACAAATGTTAGTAAACCTGACTGCATGGCTGGCTGCTTGATTTTATACACCTATGGCAATGGGTCTGAATGAACCACCTAAATTCAACGATTAAGAGGTGTGTCCCAATACTTTTGTCCATATAGTGTATGTCAATGTATCCAATGTGTGCAGTGGTCATGTGTGAACCTCTGTCACAGGCTTCTTGATGGAAAGCTTCTGGATATTAACAAGGACTCTGAACCTTACTTGGGCGAAGACGGCCGCATAATTGAAATACGCAGTCCTGACATTCTGGCTAGTGTGAAGAAGGCAGCACAGGCAGTTGGCTACACAGAGGGGGCGCTGTTGGCTCTGGCAATCGTCATCTTCCTCTGCTGCATTCCTGCAATTCTCATAGTCACGGTCACCTATAATCAGTAAGTACTTCACAGTACCTCTAAACTGGCAGACATGGGTGGCAATCCTTATTTTTAATAGAGGGACCGGAGTGTGTGATCCATTTAGAGTGGGATCACACAACTCATAGAGCTGAAACTCGGCCTGATAGATCAACATAGAATTCAGGAAGAGTAACACAGATTCCAGCCTGGCCGTATTCTAAGTCATCACTCAGTGCTCATCAAAATATTTGCTCCGAATCTCTAAGACCAGTGGCTTTACAATAGGCAATGTAAGAGGAAGTAAATTAATAACTGAATAATTTGAAAGGAAATGCATGGATAATGTAATTTCACCAATACCAGAATGAAGAGAAAAGGACGGAGAAACAGTATGAATTGTTAGCTTAGCAGCTCCCTGTTCACTGTAACATTTTATTTTAAATACAAACTGAATCTTACATTTCCGTTTCAATTCTGCTAACTATATTTTCTGTGTTCTTTTTTGTACCCCGATCAGATTCAAAGAGTAAGTAAAATTTAATCCTTATTTATGATTTTCTTTTGAGAAACCTTTCTGTCCGCCTTTCTAGTATTATATGACACTTGGACAGGAAGTTAAAAACAGTAGTTGCCTTCATAGACAGTGGCAGTGGATAGCAGAAAATCATGTAAAAGAGCAAAGGTGATTCCTCTAAGTTCTCACTTATTGTATAGAAAAACGCCTGATTATAGATATTTGTCTTTCAATCCTCAAAGGCGACAAGCAGAGTGTGCAAAAACAGCTCGGATACAGATGGCGCTGCCAGCAGGCAAGTCAGCCAGTGCCCCCCCCAGCAATCTTCATGAGCAACTTGGGGGCCCTAAGTAAGTATCACTTACAATTTGGTCATTTTTCTGGCGGAGTACATATATCACCATTAGTCCCTTGAGAAAGGCCCTCAACCTCAACTGCTCCAAAAGCACTCGGGTCTAATAAATAAATGTAAATGTAGCCTTCTGTAGATTCCAGTGCTCAGGTCCTGTTATTAATTAACATGGTACATTAAAATAAATGTTATATTTAACATTAAATTAATATGAAGATGATCCACCAGGCAGCCTAGAGCAAAAGCAAGAGAACATTCTGCACAGGATAGCAGTCCATTGCAGGGTACACACCAACATGTTCATGGTATGGAGATATGGTAGCTCACTTAACCGTATTTCTTTGGACTGATGGAAGAACACAGTGTGCTCAGAGGAACCCTGCTAAATATGGGGAGAAAATGCAAACTTTGACATTCTCTTATAATATATAAACTGTATATAAATATATAATATATAATATATAAACTATAAAATTCCAGTTTGCATCTGTGACAACTAGTCCTGGGTTTACATACAGCAAAATGACTATAAAATTCTATGCTCATTCACCAACATTCAAATGTATAGGAGGCATGAGAATGTGACAGTGAAGTATCAAACTATCCAGTCGAGCAATTTTCCATGAATGAAATCATTTACCTCACATTATTGTTTGATAGATATAGATAAAAAGGTACGCAGCTCTGTTGATGTGTTATTCTTCTTGCAACCATCATATAAAATCAGTTGAGACTCTGAGGTCTAGGGATACCTTCAGATGGAGCATGTAAGGCTGGGGCCAGTTGTGGAATAGTGCAGGGATGAAGACAAAGAAAGGATTGGGATCAAGAAGCAAGGGATCAGGAACCAGGAAACACCAAAATGATCAAAGTGAGAAAACCAATGGAGTAGATAGGCAAATACTAGAGAAAATAAACTAGGAAAGCTATGAAACAAGCAACATGGCTCTGAAACCAAGGTATTTATCTCTACTCCATGAACCATTGTAATAGTCTTAGGTAACTCATGGTACTGCATTCAATTAAAGGTAAAGCAGTGTTCTTACAACACTGGTTCGCCTGATTCCCTGCAGGGAGCTGCTCCAGATCTAGTGCTCTGAAATGAAATGATAATGAGAGACAGCTTCATCAGGCTTTTAGAGTATAGGCATTACTGCATGCGGCCTGAGGATGTTTTGCCAGAATTCACATCCCAAGGCGTTTGAGAGGGAGGAGCGATGCCTAGACCTCACTCAGCATGATGTATGCTAGGTTCATAACTTGAAGGTTAGTTATTCTAACTTCACACAGGGCTTGCCCTTTGATAATTAAAAAATTGACCTTCCTGCCTACATCATTCAAAATGATCTCTTACGCTCATTTTTATGTTTGACTTCATGCCAGCCACAAAACTATAAAGGTGCCAAAATGGTACTAGACAATTTACTCACATGATAACATGTGATAACTTTTCAATCAGCTAGTACCGGTTTATATGAGAGACAAAGTATTTTGCATTATATTTTTATCAGCAAAATCTGTGATAGTGACAACATTTAAAAGTAAAAAAAATCAGGAGCTTGTCATGTACCGGCCGAAGGGAAGGAGTGAAGGTAAGCGTGTTGAAGGGGCAATGGGGTTTTACTTAAGCAAAGCAGAAACAAACTCAAAATAAGCATAAGCTCAAGGGGCTCAAAATAGGGCCAGACAAAGGAAGAGAGCACAAGCAACACCAGGGAACAACTTCAATGACAGAACTATGGCACACAGGACTGGGAAGCATTTAAATACTAGACTAACAAAAGGGCAGACAGGAGGCAGCTATGAGCAATTAAATGGAGGGCAAGAACAAGAGGTGAGACTAACAAGCTTCGGGCGTGGCTTGTTGTGGCCACGCTGGGGAGGACAACAGGAGAGTGTGGCAGACATGACTGGCAGGACATGACAGAGCTCACTCTTTGTTAAACTCTTATATTCTTACACCACCATACCTCCTTCATATATAAAAATTAGGGTTTTCAGAGGGGGGGGGGGGGGGGGGGGGCACGATGCATTTTCAAGCAGTGTATAGAGATGTGCTCAAAATATGAGCTGGGCAGTTCATTGGTTCCAGAAAAGGAAACTGTGTGTAAATCTTTAAATCCTGTAAACGTAAAGGGTTAATTCAGACTGATCTCTAGGAAAGAGATCCCCCACTTTTAGCAGAAAATCTATAACAGTTATTCACATATCAAGGTCTATTTTGTGGTGTCTTGAACACACCCCTCGTTACTTCCAAAGTCGTGCTCTTGCCAATCAGGCATATTACATATTTTATTTTTCAGAGCATTTTGTTTCGATGGTAAATATATATTAGTTACATTCTCAGTGGGGAAGGTACAGAGCTGTATTATTTATTCTACATTTTAACTTTTGCTAGGTTTTCTGCATTTATAACCAAGAATCCATATAAAGACAGCCAAAATTTGGCTATAATAAATTTACAAAGGAACTTACAAGGGGACAATACGAACAATCCGATGGGAGCTGGAAAGGGGAGAATGTCAAAGAATAAAAAGAACCTAACCAATAATCAAACATACAGTATATCGGGTGGCAGTTACTGTACTCCTGGCCAAGTGTTTATAACATTCAGTTTCTATGTGAAGCAAGCATCTGTAGGCCCCACTACCTGTTCCAGTTACTAGACCCAATTGTTAACTGAAAACTTACAAAAGACAAAGGAAGGTATCCCGGAAAACACTGGCACCCTCCATAACCCAGCAAATCATTCTTTTCTAGAAGGTTGATCGAGGAGGTGAATGCTGGACAGTTATGTTTTAGAATAATGTCTTGCACCTATAGCCTCCCAGATAGGCTCCGGACCCCCCCGCGACCCTGAACAGGATGTGGTTTCAGAAAATGGATGAATGTATGGAATGTTGAGGCGTTTAAATCTTACAGCCTATTGCTAATTGTTATAATTTTAAAACCGTAACATACTTCTGGTGTGTCATAGTGAGGCACTGTTACCTCATAGCTCCAGGATTAGTGGTTCTAATGCGCTTCTTCACTCTGTGTGTGTGTTTGCATGTTCTCCCCATGTATTTCATGGGTACACCGGTTACCACTCAGAGTCAAACATGCATTCAAACTACAAACATGCAGTTAAGTTAATTACTCTATGCTGCCTGGGAGAGATTCCAGCCCTTTTAAGTCCCAAACCTTTAGAATAATTGAATGACAGTTTTATTTCAGATAAAATAATTTTATAATTATTACAATAATTGCTATAATACGCTTTATATTAATTCATTTATATTAGTTGTAGCTATACATTACTCATGATATTTCCTATTAATTTACAGGCAACATCCAGGGGTAAGTTTTATTCTATAATAATACATATAAAACATTTGTATCTGATTTATTTTCTAAGACTGTGTTCAGTTCATTTACATTATCATACATACCAAAGAAAAAATATATTTATAAGTTTAATTTTTCGGAGGAAAATATTGTTTAAAAGTACTGAGACTGTCAGTTTTGTATTTTTAATTGTCTATTTTTGAGACTTTTTTTTGGAAATCCAAAATGATCACACATGTAATTGAATAAAAGTGCTGAGGAATCACATGTTTTACCTGCTATTACAGTTGGTGCCCAGAGGGGGGCCCAGGGCCCCTCAGGATTACTACTCTTATGATCAGGGGTAAGTTCTGTACACCTTGGTATTGTGCATCATCTCCCCATGTGACACTTAATACTTGAATGTTTTATAAATTATATTCAGGAATGTATACATTAAAAGGCAGGAAACAAATGAAAACACATTTCTCACGTAATCAGATTTGATCCATAGATAATCATATGTGCTGAGTATTAATCAATAGCTGTCATTGCATAACATCTTTTAAAATATTTTTCAATTTTACCAATTCAAATATAAATCTGTAAGTTGTATTGCTTTTTACGAAATGTATGTATTTCTGCTCATATCATCTGACAATTATGTATTTTTTTCAGGTACCATATTCCCCAGTATGGTAGTCGGAGAAAATTGATACCACCATCTGAAATGTATGATGGATATGGGGAAGAGATCTTGGATGATAGTGGTTACTATCTCAGTCCACATGGGCATGGACAAGGGGTAAGTTTCTCCTGAAATACTATATAAAACAAATTATAAATTAATTTGCAATTTATGATGATTACACTGTTTAATGAAAACAATTATAATCTGGGATGATGTAACTGTTACAGATCCAAGGCAGGGGACGAGGCAGGAGGAAAATAGAAAGTCTGCCTACAGTAGCTGGATTTAGTGACCAGCCCCCAGATGAAGTGATTGAAGAGACAATGCCATCAGATTCGGTTGCAACACCTGGCAGCTTCAAAGCTGCCAAAAGCCTAAAGTCAGTGGCAAAACTGAGTAAACTGTTAAGGGCGAGAAAAATCACTGAGCAAAAAGGTGATGCACCTGTCACAGGTTACTCCCCATGGAAAAAAGCCAAAATATTCCCATGGATCTTCTCGAAGAGTAAGAAAGATAGTCGCTATTCTAAGCTAACATCTGCTAGCCGTGCTGAAAGCCAAGAAAGTGTGGGATATTCATCAGCACATAAAAAACTAAACAGAGTCCTCAAACGCATCAACATTGCAAAGAAGCTTCGAGAGCGAAAGCAGTCACAGAGCAGTGTGAGAAGCTCTGCTGAAAGTGAAAGGGAGGGGTCAGTATCTCAAGCTGCCACGGATTCTGAAATAGAAGACAAAAAGACAAAGATCTCAATCAGTGTTACTGATGAAAGTGAACAAGAAGCCAGTGCCTCAGAAAGAGGCCGAAAAAGGGCTCCTGATGTTGAGCATTCTGAAACAAGTAGTACTGCACCAACTTCAGACGACAAAGATTACCTTAAAGTTGACCTAGACAGAGATGATGACAATGAAAGTACTGTAGATTCAGAAGAGGAACAGGAAGAAAAACCTGAAGATTCTGATGAAGAAAGCAAGGACAAATCCGAAAGAACTGACTCTCAATCTGAAGAAGAATCTGAATCTGAAAAAGAGTCAGGAACAGGAAAAGACTCTGAAAAAGAATCTGAATCAGATAAAGAAGAGTCTGAAGCAGAGAAAGGATCAAGTTCAGAGAAAGAAGAGTCTGAATCAGAGAAAGGATCAAGTTCAGAGAAAGAAGAATCCGAATCAGAGAAAGGATCAAGTTCAGAGAAAGAAGAGTCTGAATCAGAGAAAGGATCAAGTTCAGAGAAAGAAGAATCTGAATCAGAGAAAGAATCCACAGAAGCTGACATGAGCAGGACATCAGAAGTATCCAGAGAAATATCATCACTATCACAGAAGGGTTCAGCATGCTCTTCAGGAAGCACTTCAGAGATATCTGTGGGGAGCAGTAATGCCAGTACAGTAACTTCACAGTCAAGTTCTCAGAGATCTTCTGCTCAGTCTTCAATCAGTTCTTCCCTCAAGCAGACCAGAAAAACTTCAGAAATATCTAGTGAAGGAAGCAGTGGAAGTGTGTCTGAAAGCGCAATGACAATATCATCAACAGTAAGAAGTGGGAGCTACAGATCCATGAAATCAACAGCTGAATCAGAGGGTACAATTGTGGAGGCAAGTGAAGAAGGTGAACCACTTAGTGAAGAAGAAGATGATGCTGACAGAGAGAGAAAAGAATCTGACGAGGAGCTGAGTGATTCGACAATGTCCAGGAGATCTAGCATGTCAGCTGAGAAAAATGGAGACAGTCGCAGCATATACAGTGGGCAATATAGTACAGAACCAAGTCTGGTGGAGACTTTAACTGAAAGCCATGGATTGTCTACCATCAGTGAATTGGATGAGAATGAAATCTCAGGCGAGGGAGATTCTACTTCCTTCTAAACTGAAACAGAAATCATGGAACTTTCTTAGTAGTTTTTTTTAATATATAACTCTAGATTTTTTTGTTGCCGAACTAATCCTTTGTAGATGTATTATGATTATTTCCCTCATATTATTGTGATATTGTGTTTTGAACTGATCTGTAGAAATGGAAAACAGTGCATGCCGATATATTAAAAATTGACTACTGCCCTCAGTATGACTTTTTTCATTTTCTAAAAATGAGTACAAAGCATTTGTGTGTCCAGTAGAATTTGTATGTTCATTTGTAGAATCATTAAGTATAGGGCTGTGGAGTAAAGTATTACAATAAATAGAATTAAACATGATATTCACTGCCACTATAAATTATTCATATTTTGGCAATTCGGTGATGGCCACACAGGTCATAAATAGAATTTTTTTTTCTAATATTGTAGTTATAACTTTTGAACCATATATTTCACTCAAGAACTGTGTCAGATGAATATCTCAGCATACTCTAGACATGCCAGAAGCGAGCCAATTGAAATTGTTCTGCATGCATTTACTGTAGCTATTGAACAACAATATGAATATGTAAAACTTATAGTTCTTTGGATCAACTTAAGATATGTCAAAACATAAACTGTGCACGCTAAAAAAATAATGTTAAACAAAAACAAAAGTTTGAGGAATTGAAGTGCAGATAAAAAGAAACTGTTGAAAAAATGAAGAAATGAAGTAATGACCAAAAATTACTGTTTGACCAGTATTCAGTTTTTCAAGATATGGTCAGTAACAATCGGCTTCCTATTAGCGTAAGAATCCATCACAAACAGCGAACAATATATGATATGAACTAACATACTATATCACTCACATAATGTAACAAAATATCAGAAGGCTCACATTAATGGATGGGTAGAGAGCATAGGAGTTGAGGGAGAAGATGAAGGTCAAAATATATTAGCCTCATGCCTGCCTAGATTCTTCACACTTTCATCAATATATCATTTTTAGACTCAAGAACCTGGGCTGTTTTAAAGTCAGCCAAATCCATAATGACCTTTGGGGTGAAAGCATAGCACATACATCAATCTCAACATTATGAGTAAAGCATCCCACAACCAGGGGCCACCCAGGTGAAAATTAAGGCCCATCCATTCAGGGTTAAAATGATGGCGCTTGCCTGACAGGTACACGTGAGCGTGGTTAGATCAATCAGAGGAAATATGCTATTAAGAGGCAAGCAGATTTTTCTTTCTCTTTGTTCATTTGGTCTTTGCAATGCAACAGGTTATTTAAAAAATGATTAAAAATGCTGAGTCTGCAGTATAATTTTGTCGCCAAGTGAATTGTTTTGGGACTAGCCCACCTGATTTTCTGTCAGCCTACCTATGCTGATTTTTGGCTCCACTATTGCTGCAACTGAAGTCCAGATAGGGTTGTCCTGAACAAAGGACCCTACATTTTTATTCTCCTCACCGAGATGACCTACTGCTGAGCCTAAGATTCCTGGTTCCTCCTGTTCTTCCTGAAATACATGCAACATTTCAGTACGCTTGTTTCTGGACTGCAGGTAGAGTGCTGACGTTTCAGGGACTCCACATGCCTGCGTTCCCACCTGCCTCTCCCTCTTACTTATGCTGCCATAGCCGTATCTGCCGGATCTTACATACTGCACTCAGCTAACTGTTCGCACTGCCTCTAGTCTCCCCTACTTTGGCCAACTGCACATTATTATTTCCCCCACCCCTCCTGGGCTGTGCTGCCTGGAGACCCCAAATTATCAAGATAATCTGCCTACCCCACTGCCTCCGACATCTGTGGCGTCTTTCCGGCCTGCTCGCCCTCCTGCCCGTGACGTCTTCCCTGCCTGCCCCGCTGCCGTACCACTGTTTGTCCAGCCATCTGAAGCAGCACCAGCAATTGCCTGCCATCACCTGCCTGCCCCCTGCTTTGAGATTTAAATGTTAAAATTGGGACAGTGTGAATTGGAACTTTGCCATCTTGCTCATTTGGCTTCCTCTGCCGCCCCCTGGAGGATGGGCTCCCCCTCTGAGTCTGGTTCCTCCCAAGGTTTCTTCCTTCTAGGGAGTTTTTCCTTGCAACTGTCACCTCTGGCTTGTGTACTGGGGGCTTTGTTTGGAGATGCTGTAAAGCGATTTGAGACGATGTAATGTTGTGAAAATGCGCCACACAAATAAAATTTTATTGAATTGAAATTGAAAAAATGAAACACAGGCACACATAAACCGCGAAGTGAATCAGAAATACAGCCCTAGATGGATCACCATGCATGCTTATACAGGCAAAATTAATGTTTTGTGTACCTACAGTAGCAATATAATGAATTGTATGTATGCTAATATATAAAATGAATTTAGTTAAATGAATTTTATTTCATTATTCTGTGTTTCAAGGTCTTTTCCCAGTGATTGAGAATTCACTGATAGGAAATTTTGGCTGCTGCCATTAAACATATGATAGTATATTCCAGGGCTCTTCAAATCTGGATCTCGATTCCAAATCCAGGTCTTGTTTTCAGTTCTCTCAGGCAGTTAGTTTAATAATTACTGATTCTGATTGGCCAGAGGCTTCATACCCGGCTCACAGGAAAAGGAGGGCTGGAAAACCAGCAGGGCTCAGACCTCGAGGACCGTGATTTGAATAACAGGGGTATATTCTATAATACAGTTAATGAAGTTCAGACAGTCTGTTAGATGAATATGTTATGGTGAAGTAATGGAGGGATTATGAAGCATATCTGAAACATTTAATTTGATGAATAGATGCTCGGGGATACTATGGTTTTGATATCAAATTTTTGACTACACCAAAATAAGATTTAGCGTAGCAAAATAACAATGTTGATGCTTGATTCCCCACTTTACAAGGACAATTACATGTACTTAAGAATTCTTTAATTTTGCACTCCCATTAAAAGCAAGGACCAACAGGTGAGAGGGCATAGCTTGTGGTCAGAATGCAGTCGGCCATTTTTCCAGCATATAACTGAGGAAGTTCAGGTTCACTTATGGAGATATGTTCACCGAGAATAACAAAAACTTGCATTTCAGTTATAGATTAACCTAATCAGTTTCATACAGTTCCAGAGGGACCAGTCTAGTTTTTGAGATGGCTCAGAAATATTTTGTAGGCAATATTATGAAATGCAGACCTTGAATCCAATAGTAGAAAAACTGAAACATTATTTGTATCATTTTCACTAATACAGTTTCAGTATAGCCTGATCAAAAGCCAGATTGGAATTTGTCACAAAAATTATTATTTTATTTAGGAATGGAAAAATGGAAACTGGTTTGCAGTTACGCAAACTGAGGAAATTCTGTTACTTCAGCATGGGTTTGAATGAAGCTATTTTGAGTTTATCTGGAACTATACCTGTTTCTAGGGAGCAATTTATTGGTTAAGACGGCAGTTGAAACTAGACCTAGGATACAGATGGAAAAGCTAAAATGCAGAACAATTTTATATTCCATTTCATCCTTTCCTTGTTAAAATATCTAGTGTCTTGTGACAAAGTGACAAAGTACGTATATAATTTGTTCTGTAAACAGCAGAAGATTCTAAAGCATTGTGGATATTAATCTTTTTGTAATTGAAAAACAATACTCAATGAATTTCGGCGGACAGATGCCGCAGTAACACTCAAGGATTATTTCAAAAAAGATAGTTGCCTTTTTGTACTTGTGCGTTTTCACAATATGCAGTTAATTTAGTGTTTTTCTGTTCTCGTTCAATTTACCACAGTATGAACAGTTAAAGCAGGTGCAACAGCTCATATTTCCAAAGCATAGCTATAGTTTGAGGCTTTTCACTTTCTCAGGTGCAAATAAAGTTAGTCTGGATCACAATCTGGAGTTAATTAAAATTATTAGCCATGTAACAAACTGTTGAAGGTGAAACAGGTCTATTTCCTAAAAGTGCTAGTGAAAACAATACCAGTATTACAGAGACAACAATACTGAAAAATAAACAGTTGTGAGCTGAGACTGCAATGTCAAAAATCCTATATAAATTAACAAACAGCCCTTAAGTGGTCAATAAATTTAATGTATAGCCCTACATGTGAGTTGACCCAGAAATACGTTGGACATCAAAACTGTATAAATTCCATAGTCCATCTGTTACCGCTATTGTCAGTGAGATTTAAATGACCAGTTACAAGTATATTCCCATCGTTAGTGATGCCAATAAAAAGATGTTCTGGCAAAAAGTAAGGGTTTGTACTTTGAGGTCAATATGTTATTAGCAATAACATCAACCATTGCAATTATGCAACGGTAGTTGCTAAAGAAATATCTTTGTAGCTTAATCTGATCAAAAGCAGTATCTACACCACTGTCTTTTTTCCATCACATACTGCATGGAGGAAACTGTATGTCTGTGAATCAGTAACTATGAAGGATGTTGCACCATTGAGTAAAAAAGAAGCTTAACTTTTAATCACAAGTAAGAATTATAATAGTTTAAAATTGATTTTTAAGATTGTTTATTGTTTTATTCTTTTACCAGACTGGACTTATTGACAGTGATATTATTCAAATTTGATAGTTTCCTCCCTGTGTTTTCCTCTATAAATACAGTGAGTATACAGTATTGGTTGTCTCACAATAGATCATTACCATTGAAACACAAGGGTAACAGTCTATTTTGGATGAATTATCATTTTCAAGTCAAATACAGGTCGTAATATTTTCACCTAACACAAAGAGAGCTCTGACAGTGTGGACACCAGAAACACAGAACTTAGCCAGAATGTGTTGACGTTGCCAATAAAAGGAACACTGCCTGGAAGACACCAGTTCTTCATCAATACCGTCAATACAAAAAGGCAACTAAAAATCATCACCGGTAAGCTGATACATGGCACTCAAAACATTCAGCTAATTTGCTGTGCTCATTCACATCTTGACATCATTCTTTAAGACAGTACAACACAGCGTCATTAGTTGTGTAATAAATCCACCGGCCAGATCTCCATTAGTGATGGAAGCAGTGTATTTATATCCAGAACAGGTGCACCTGGGAAACAATTACATGAAACCCCACCTACATTAATAATTTTAATGACATGATCTACATGGCGGGGGGGGGGGGGGAATGGGGCTGCCTGAGCACCTGCCCTTTTTGCCTACACAATGCAAAGTGCCCCTGTTTGGCAAAATTTACCAAATCCCCCCTTTTGATTACTAACAATCTGTACAATTTGGTTGGCTGCCTCTGTCAGACAGGGGGCCAGGATTTTGGTCCCTTCAATGTCCACTTTCAGCAAATCCCTCCAATATGGTGAAGTACACCTTGCAGTCATTCTCAGCAGTCTGGAACTGGTGGGCTACGCACTGGAATTCCTGTAATCTCTGCAGTGCCAATGCAGTGATGGACAGGAGATGTTGGGAGATCATGCCCTGACCAGCCATAATTTCTTCGTTCCACCTAGGGATATTTATATGGCCTGCTGCAGAACATCGACCATGCATTCCCATTCTGGCACTGGTTCACATGTGAGGTCCCACGCGTCAGTAGCAGGATGAACTCCTACCTGGATCCTGCACCAGTCAGGGGGGAACAAACGCAAGTGGGAAGCCCCAGTGAGGACAATTTTGATTTTCAATGTTTAAAAATAAAAATATCACAAAGAACTTCATTTCTATCATGCCTTCTCAGACCACCCAGATCCTCCATAATGGAACTGTCAACATCTCATCTTAGATTCTCATTTTTGACTGTGGATTGTTCCCTATACTTAATGTGGATTTTGACCCATAACTTAAATTACGGTTTCTTTATTGCAACTAAAACCTGTATCTGGATCCTATTCTACAAGTTTCTCAACACCATAACAAGACAATATAATAACAAATTATTATTTAAAAAAATTCTACCTCACGCACAATTTAAAGCCCTCAATCCACCCAAACTACGTCTTTGGACGAGGGTGAATACGTGGGAAAACGGGGAGATCATGGGAACTCCAGATACACCGAGCGGAAATGGAATCCACAGATCCGCCCTCCCTACATGCCACATTCCACACTTTTGTTGCATATTAGTCCAATTTGTTAGCCAGAGTAAATATCAGTCGTTTTTCTCCAGGCAGATCAGATAGGGGGCATCCCTCGACCAAGTTTAAACGGTGTGTTTGAAGCTTCGTTTGTCAAGTGATTATAATGCTAAATATGTCGATATTCGCTCCATTCATGACGGAAATTAGAAGGATACTCGTACTGCCAACGATAACTTTTTTTGTTTGTGTAAGCTCTTATAACACTAGCATATGGCAGGCAATGTATTACTGAGACCACTGTACACTTTCTAAATTATTCTGCCACTTAAAACATAACGCGTAAAGCTTTACACATGTTCTCATTTTCTTGACTATTTGTTTATAATTGCCTAATATCCAAATTAATAATAAAACACACACAGATTACGTAGGGATTTAAACAGCATTGATACTTCCCCGAGTACTGGAACATTGTGCTTCCTTTAACACAAAAATGAGTTCCCTGTGTTATGTCTGTGTTCTTCCGCATTCAATAAATTAATATGCAGACCATGAATTAAGGCAAATAAAATGCGAACTTGTATTGACAGGCTTTATTCAATATTTTTTTCTATTCAAATGACAAAAACACTTTAGATTTTCTATTTAAAATAGAATCTGGAAAGGGACTAAGTTTGCGGCAGGATATAATGGTTGATGTACGTCTACCTTGTCTCATCGCCCTCTGTTGGAAGCCATGATGGAAGTTTGAGAGTTGGATAAAAAGGCAGCATAATACATGCAAAAAGATTTGTCAAAAAATATTTATATAATTTCATAATGCTTTCGTATATTTTAAAATGGTAAATATGTGGGCTGTCAAAATTGTATGTTTTTGTTGACATTCCGAAGACAAGGATTGCTCGATTTGTATTTCAATTGCTCTACTTAGCTAGCTAGCTAGCTGGCTAGCTATCTAGCTATAGAATGTCAGGGTTGCTAGTTAGCTAGCTAGCTAGCCTTTGCATATCTGTCTAGAAATACGTGTGTATAAACGCGTATGATTAAAAGAGTGGAATTACTAAGATTATAAACGGCGTAAAACTTCTGATTTTTGACCAAATAAATTGAGGTGGTAGTACTACAGATTGGAGCCGGTTTGAAAACCTTAAGGGTCGGAAGGTGAATGACTGTGTGCTGTTTTCATTTGTGGGATTGCAAGACAAATTCCAGGACCGGGCAATACGGGCCTGTGGACGAACGGTACGAGGCCCTCTTTTATTCAGCCGAAGCCATTCTAATCCATCCTGCAACGTCAACTGTTTACACAGAGAAACTGGGAGAAAAGCGACCGAGGATAGTGGCATTTTTTTTTAATAAGGCAACGCTACCTTGTTTTAGGTTTAGAAATTTTGTACTCCTGTGAAGGAAATGGCCGCAATAATTAAGGAATTTGTCAGCCGAAACAAAAGGAGATACCAGGAAGATGGATTCGACTTGGACTTGACCTGTATCCTCTTCTCATAATTTATATATAAGTTCAAACAGAGTTGAATAGGACGTTGTTGTAAGGTGGGGGGTTGGTTCCCATTATGTTATGGATACAAATATAAAGATTGGTAAGTATTCTTTCTCTTTGCCAACTATCGATAATCCACTGTGCACACTATTTAGGTAATATAGTTCATATACCAGAAACTTAGCAAGTAAGCATCTAACCATCTTGCAGCTGCTCAGATGCATGCTAGAGTATTAAGTATTTATTATATTGTCTGTGTAATATTATTGATTATTACATTTAATTTTGGTGGCAATATAGGTACCACGCAAATCAGGTCCTAGGTAACCAGCGTAATAGTCTTGGCCTACTTAGAAAAAATCAATGGTTTCGATAAACAAAATCAGTGCTGTTCTACACAAAGAGCCATTGCATCAGCAGCTTGTACTGACCCTCATCAGAATCTTATAACTTATTTTATTGCTGTGTTTAATTGTACAAATGCCACTGCATCAAATTTCCTATTGATTAAAACAACTTGTATTGAAATATTCAGGTAGATCTCTAGATAGAGCAAATGTTTTTGAATTCCTCTTTCAATGAACATTCAGAGTGTAAGAAACTGTTTATCAGTAGTACTACAGAATATACAGATTGCTTATTTTGAATCAATATAAGATCATCCATCCATCCAGCTTCCGCCCACTTATTCATTTGAGGGTTGCAGTAAGGTACTAGGTCTTGTAGGACATAAGGCAAGGGTGCGAGTACAAAGTTAGGATACGTGGTTGAAAAATGGATGGACCTTTGATGTTAAGCTCCTCCAGTAAATGAAGGCACAATATCTAACAGCAGTAGCATGTACATAGAATTTTATTTACGTACATTTTATTTGGTTTTATAACGCTACATTTACAATAATGATTTTGAATAGCCAGGTATAATACTTGAACATGTGAGACTAATTTATTTGAAGTACAAATGCAGGTACTATAAGCCTACATGCGTTATTCTGAGCACTTAAATATTTTAGAAACAAATATTTCATGGTATGGTCATTTAAGGGAGACATAGGACACAGGAATTTTAAAATTGCTTATAAAGCCCATGTGAAAATCTTCTTGGTTATCTTTTAAATAACCATTCTATTAGTAATATTTGACATCTGTATTAAATTTATCAACAAGCCCAGTTTTCAACAAAACATGCAAGCCTTTGTGTATATGTGTCTTTGTTGATTATAGTAGTGACTTAATGTTTTGATCATGGAAATATGATAACCTGGAGTGATGTAGATGTTCAGGAAGTCCTGGGGTGATTCAAGAAAATTGAGTGAGAAACCAAGGGAGTTAATGACATTTGTTTGGGCAGCATTGTGCTGGCCTGGTAGGTCTTCTGTAGAGGATGTGTAATGCAGAGCTGAACAGAACTGGTAATTGTTTTATAAAAGTGCTGGGTGCATTAAAGATGAGGGCTATGTAAAGTAACCTCACAGAAGTTTTTTCAAGATCAGTTGAACACCTCTCCAGTATTTGATTAATGTGACGAGAGAGGGACATTTTTTTCCCCATTTACGTTATTGAGAATGATTGGTCAGATTTTGCAGTGCCAGTTCCCGGCACTCCTGATTGCTCAGTTCTTGGTGAAGGTGGGCAGAAAGTGGGACCCTGGTTTTCCACATCTCTTTGTAGAGTTGTTTTGGGAGGAGGAGTCCTGAATTGTCAATAGGGTGCATGAAATACTTGGACTAGGGCTACCGCTGTTGATTTATATATTGATTTAAGTATCCTTCCGATTAATTTGACAGTTACTCAAGTAATCATTTATAGGTAATATGTTCATATACAAAATATTTCTATATATATATATATATATATATATATATATATATATATATATATATATATATATATATATATATATATATATTGAAATTGGCGCCCATCACATGGTGCACATGCACTCACACATTCAGCTTAGGCATTCCAATTCACTAAAGTTGCATTTTTTTGGAATGTGGGAGGAAACCAGTGGATCCAGTGTAAACTTATGCACACGCACGGAGAACAAACTCCACACACAAAGTGGGAATGTGCAGCAATAGCACTAACCACTGTGCCACCCAAAATATTGGACCTCAATGATGTATGTCAAAGGGGCCTTATTATTCTCATTTTCATTGTTCATAATTTTATTTTTGGGGTCCACTGGAATAGTGAAAAACATTTTTTTTTTCTTCATATTGTACATCTCTTCACTTTATAACTCTGAAACACTCTGTTAGAGCTTTAAGCCTTACCACTAATGAGCCCAGTGTGCTCTGATTGGTTAGCTTGCCCTCCACCCCTGTCTTGAAGGTTGCCGCTTGCAGGTAGCTGGCCAATAAGGATAATGTTACGGGGTGACCTCACTATGTTGGGGAAGTAAGGGCTGGAATTCCAACGAGGCATTTCAAGCAAATTAGAGAACAGTGGTTTCTGGAGTGAGAGTTACTCCTTTTGGCCTGTAGTTTGGGCCTTAAGGCCTTGCAGACCATTTTGTGCACAAAGCTATATAACACACGAAAGGGAAAAACCGGAAAAGCATATTGACATTGCATTTAATGTGCATGTAGTCACCCCATTGCAAGGACTGCAATAGTCAGCAGGATTAAGACAATAAGTTATGCAAAAACATTTTTACTCTGTTATAGGAAACAAAGCTCTGCAATTCTAATTTTCAAGATTACCTAAAAAGCAGTCTAAATTACCTCGGCTGCTTTTGAATAAGCTCTCTGAGCCAATCATAATCACGCTTTGTGATATTTTTATTTCTAAACATCAAATAATCGGCTGGTCCACATTTTTTCAGTTCTGATTCCGATACACATCCGAGAGTTCTTTTTACCTTGTTTCCATATATAAAATGTATATTAAGTATATACATTTTCCATATATAAAATGTATATATTTTTTTTATTATAAATACAAATGTATGCCAAAAAAGCTTTAATTAAGCTACTAGAAACATGCATAACATATTGTTCCACCTCGTTTGCATGTCTTGTTTTAACCATTTTTGAGGCATTTGCAGTTCAGTTTGAATATCTTCCAAGAGAGTATATGCAAGTGACGAATGCTTAAAATGCCCCACAATTTTTCTTCTGTCAACAGCGTCCCTTATACTCAGTTGCGATAGCAGCCCCTTGTGTATCAGAAACTGTAGCTAATATGCAAAACAGCCCAAGCTAGTGACTCCCAAATCAGCCATTGCTATTTTCATATTACACTCATTTTCTTTTTACTAATTGCTGAAAACTAAATAAGAAGGTTTTGGATGTGGATTGATCCACATGACTGATACCTGAATATTGGATCAGTGCATCTCTCTTTTGTATTATTGTACAGACTCTTCTCAAACTATGGCCAGTTGCACATGCAACCAAAATTAAAGTAAATGTATGTAATAATAAATTTCGGTGGGCCTATGCCCTTCAGCACTACCCTATCTGGTGCACGCTGCATGCTGTACATTAGTTGCAGTTGGAAAGTACAACATATTCTATAATGGATAAATGATAATGAATGATGAAACTTGAGTATGTAATGTCTGAGCGTCTTCTGCCAGTGGTATGCAGAGTACTATGGAGAAAAAAAATATATAAGGGGGGATTTGAATTTAAGATGATAGGTTCAGACACCGCTTCCTCCCCAGAATACCAAGGCCAGGCAACCCAGGAAGAAAACTTAAAGAATCTTAGCCATATGAAAGAAACGGGGCAGTGTGGATTACTAATGACACTATGACTTTATTATGTATTACATATAAATGTCAAGAACTTCTCCCCCTGTGTTACAATTCCTTATATGCTATGCATACTAGTAAATGTACAGTATGATGTACTGTGATTTAAAATGTTTGTCCTTAACCACATTTTATCTATACAAATTTCTTTCAATTTTTTTCTCCAAATCATTTTAAAGTGCTTAATTAGCATCATTTAAATGGAGAGGAGGCATAGGGGTATGAAGGGGTTGATCTCTTAGGTTGGAGATGGAAAGGATTGATATGAAGGCCAATTTTGTGGATCAAGGTTTCCGAAAATTTGGGTCGCCAGATGATTCTTTGCCACCAGTAGGGCTTCAGGTCCAAAGGAGGGTTGGTGGCACAAGAGTCAGTTAGAGACTTCCATTAGGAAACAAGAGTTCCCATACCACCTGATCCACAATGTACTCGGAAGAGTCTGTCTCTGGCTGAAGCCATTGCCTAAAGCCAGTAGATGTCCAGTTCTAAATGTGTTTGTGCAAAGACTAGCTCTTATAGCTATTTCTGGAATCTTTCTGCTGCCCACTCTTTGATAGTTCTCCAGAGGATGTGAACTGCTTGTATCTAGGGTGTTAAAGATTTTTGCTTTTCTGGCCAAAAGACCAGTTTGACAGATGCTTCAATGATCTATTTTTGGGGCCTTGAATTTACGTTGGTGGCAGTGGAAAATGAAAGAATATGTTGAACAGAATGCTCAAGTATCTTATGTAGAGAACTATATTGGTACCCCTGAATCTGCTTGGCTGTGTGTTTTGTGGAATTTCTTCTACTGGATTCATCATAACTGCTTAAATTTATATGGTATCACTGAATTAATGTCATCTTTTTTGTAGGATAGAGCTAGTAGTTGTAATGTTTATATATAAAAATATATATATATAAAAAGTGTTACTATCTTAACATAAGAGGATGTCCAAAATTTTACTGTGACTTTAGATATACTTTTTTTGATGTACTGTGACAGTAGAGAGGTGTATGTATTACAGCAGAGTTGGAAATAGGGGGGATGGGGGGCATGTACACCCCCCCCCCCCCAAAAAAAAAGAAAACATGCAGATAGTGAAAATGAAAGACAAATATTGCAATCCTGTATCAGACAAGCATATTTTGTCATGGATCCATTCTTTTTTTTTGGTTAAGTATAGCTGTGAAACTGTGCCATAAACAGTGTTACTCTTTTTACAAATCTTTATTCAAAAAATTAACCTTTCACGATATGACTATTGCATATGTGTCAAACACCTTCCAATGCCACTGGTGTATTTTGACACTTTTGAAAGCTACTACCTGTTTGGTGGTGTGTAGTCCAAACAGTGGCGGCCACTAGCAGTGTGAGCTGACAACCTTCATAAGTGATGGTTCAGACTAACTAGTGATGCACCGATCCGATATTCGGATTGGTAACGGCGCTGATCCAGACCTATTTGACGGATCGGACATGCGTGACCGATCCACGTCCTATACTTATTTAGCTTTTGGCAATTTCTGAAAAGTTCCTATTTCGTGTTAAATCTATTTGTACAATCATTCGCTCGACAGCTCTTTCCCATTTTACATGTTCTTTTGCAGCATTCAAATCAAATGTTAACGCTGCCTCTCAGTCTTTTTTGCTACTCAGTGGGTGTGAGTACTGTGACGTCCGCCTGCTGTGACGTCATGCGGATACCCTTCGCAGTATGAGGAGTGTAAGATAAGATGTGATGATCTGGGAGTATTTTCTGCTTTTAACAGAAACCAGTAGCACAGCGATTTGCAGTCTTTGTAAATAAAGTTTCGAGAGGTGGGAATAGCGTTTAATGGACAATCCCACTTAACAAAGCGCATGCAAGTGTGCAAGACAAAAAAAAAAAAAGCAATGGATGATTTGGGAGTCGCTAACATGGATTGTTTTGCGAACTCGCTGCAGCTTGTGATACAAGAGGGGCTGCCATCATAATAAAGTGTAGCTGAGCTGACGCCAATGGGAGAAACATTGTGTTCAAATTTTACGCATTCGCCACTTGTGTATACTTCCTTTGAAAATATTCATATTGAACTGCAAATGCTTCAAAAATGCTTAAAACAAGACATACAAACGAGGTGGAACAGTACGTTATGTATGTTTGTAGTAGCCTAATTAAATATTTTTGTCATACATTTTTTCATCTGTATTTACTAGCTTAAAAAAAATAATATATAAAGTATAACAAAGTAAAAAGAGCTCTTGTATCGGAATCTGTATCGGCAGTTGTCTATCGGAATTGCATTGAAACTGAAAAACTGTGGATCGGCCCATCCCTAAGACTAACCTTAGGAAACCTTATCTTACAGTGGGTATACTTGGCTAAGGATATTCTGGGAAACACCTTGAAACATTAAGGTACAGCTTAAGGTACAACTAATGAATGACATAGTGCTGAAGATTTCAGTATCCATCCCAGTATCTTTTGAATGGATTTTTAAATCTTTGGGTAACCTTGTGCACAAATGTTTTTTTTGCCCATTTAATTAAATGCTGTATGCTGCATTCCTACCTAGCTTATATGGAGTTAATTTTGCAGTGAAAAAGGACTAGAGGTGAGTAGGTGAGAATGTGAGCCAAGGTGAAGTTCTTCTGCCTGCTGAGAGATTGTATGTTTAGTGTTAGACGTATCTCCTTTTGTGAATGCAAGGTTCCAAAAAGGAAGAAAAGCCTACTTTTTCTATGAAAATGTCATTGTGGTGAAATAGGAATGGATTACTTAAAGGAATGAAAGGACATTTAAGGACATTCAGTTAAAATTGAAAGACTTTATCAAAACAAATTCTGCAGCCTTGTCAAATAGATGTAAGTGGGAAACAATTAGTCATACAAAACATTTGTACCATGTCATTATTCTTCTTCAAGGAATTATGTGGCTATGAACAAATTTTAAAAAATTAAAGTATATGACATTATGCAACAGTTGTGATTGTATTCAGGTGTTTGTAGGCATCACACAGTGTTTTGTTGCCTGCATCAATAGATTGTTCTTGACACGGTTAAGCTTCGGAAAAATTTTCATGATGCTGTTAACCACTCCTTCCTGTATACACAGAGCAAATTTTCTTTTTCCCCTATTTGTATAGGAAATGTGGTCTTTTTGAATTGTGAATATTTGTACTCATCTGATTTTATTTAGTTATTTTTGCAATGGTGTTTCAGCTGCTATTAAGAACTGGAGAAATAGGATGAGAGGCATGCTTGTGCTGAGTATTCTGCCATATATTCTCCATATTTTAAGACATGGTGTGGTTTTTATTATAGTTGTGTCTTAATGACAGTATATGGTTCCAACCAGGGCTTTGTTAGTCAATTTCATTGTTAGGCGAGTTGTTCTATACATCTGACCTGACGTAACCTTCCTTAAGCTAACATAACCTACCTTATGCTAATGTAACCTCAAGTAACCTAACATGACATTAGCATACATACATCACATAAAAATGAATAATTATTGAAATACAGTAATACTGAAATAATACTGTAATGTGCTGTACTTACCAACTGCATTATGGAGCTAAAGTTTTCTATCTTGTGGAGTGTGGCACAGGGGTTGAGACAACTCACATGACATCATGCACGATCCTGAATGTTCATACTTATAGGGCCCACACACCAAGCAAAGCTGCACTTTAGTTGCGTTAATGAAGTCTGGTATCGATATTGTAAGAATAAATAAGAATTTTACTAAAACTAACCATGTATCATGTATTTATAGCTCTCAAGGCAGGGTTATAGTTGCTACTGAAAACATTTCCATGAACTGAAATAAAATGTGAAAATAACAGCTATAAACAGCAGCTATAAATATTGGTTCAAAAACCGACTGAGGGAAAAAAAAAAAACAAAACGTCAAACACTTCCCCTTATTGTCAAATACTGTTTAGCTAAAGTAATGATTTTGGGCACCTCGTGCAATGAATTTGAACCATAGCAATATAGCCAATGGCACCTGAGCATGACATTTTGTAGTAGGTAGTGGAGTCCTGCAACTGTAACACTGACACAAAAAATACATGTTTAAAATATTTTATTTTAGTTTGTAGCTTTCTAGCAGTCTTTATCATCCTGTAGCAAGGAATCATATAAATGCTGGTATTTCTGGACTTCCTCAGTCAACCATTCTTGAAATCCATTATCCATTGTTAATATTCTGATAACGGAAGGTAAAAAAGGTATATACACTTTTTGGGTCAAATTCTTTCTGACTTCGTTACTTTTTTTCTGACCAATTAATGATTGAGGTTCGTTAGCGGCCTTTCAAATTGGATTGCCTTCCTCGTATGCAAATACACAATTATTTAATTTTCAATATTGCAAACGGAAGTCTCAAAATGAAGACAAAAATTGCCTATTTGGGTACAATAAAGCTGCCTCGACATAAAGCCCTTTCACTCCACTATTTCTACCAACAGCTTTTTTTTTTGTTTAAATGATGACATTGCTCTTAAAACAGAAGATGAATGTTTATCAATAAAAAAAACTAAAATCTACAACCTGGCAAATGGCTCAAAAAAAACAAGCTTGAAAACCACTGAAAGTTTTAGAATTTTAGGTTATTAATTTTCAAAAAAATAAATATTGCAAAATGCAGTATTTTTAACCTGTGAGCCATTTCTCAATGTTTTAAAATTAAAATGATCCAAGTAACAATAATTCTACACTTTCCACTCTATCAGCTTCCCCATGAGAAGCTAACTGAATTGGTTTGATTTTAGCTATGGATCCTCAGTCTATTCAGTGTCACAAGCAGCTCTTGCATTGTTTGCAACCAGGAGGGAATACTATTGGTTGCTATTAAAAATCTTGAGTACAGCCTTAATTTTAATGCACAGTAAAAGTAGATTGATATAAACGGCATTGTCATTCTACATCTCGTCTTGAAAATATATTGATGTGCTGCAAAAAATCAGTATTCTGCGCAGTCATAGTGAGTCAAGGTCTGTTTCTTGCTCTGATATAACAAAATATATGCCAGTTTGGAGATCTTTCTTGTTGGACAATTATCTTTGATCCTGTTTGTAGGTTGTTTGGCTTATTCATTCTTAACTCTGTTTTGTGAATGACAGAAATTGATTTTTAGACATTATGGTCAGCTTGGCTGTTAGTGTTTGTCCCTATGGATACATCACATCCTATGTGTTACTTGAAGTGGCATACAATGGCATACAATGATGCATATCCCTCACACATTTTTTTCTCATAATCAGTTATGAGAGTAGTAAAGTTCCTGTATCCTACTTCACTAAAGATGAGTGGGACCATTCAATATGTTGATTTCAGTAACACAATTTCTGGAAACAGGAGGAAAAATACTTGAGAGTTTGCCACCTTGTGTTGAGTGCTTTGACCTTTTCTTGAGCCAGCTTTATGCGCTGTGTTTACTTCATGTCTTTGAGTTGCTAGGTGATGGAATATCATTTAATTTTCTATGGGTCTCTGTTGGATTCAAAACAAGGCTCTGCACTTAAATAAGCAGGGGCACAAAAGGTATGTTGTGCCTGGGTATTTTCCTGCCATTTATTCTACCTATATTCAGACATGGTGTTGTTTTGAAAGGTGACAATGTTGGTGCCTTGTTTTTAGGCTCATTGACCAATTTTATGGTGGTATGATCATGTATTCCAAGCTAGAATTTTTGTGGTGTAACACAGCCTTAAAAAAACCTGTTTGTTTGCCCTATTTCTACACTTAAAAGTCCTTTTACTAGTGTTAAAAATAATTTGATGGATACAAGTTAATGGATGCTTGTTACCAAAATTCCAGAACCAGCAACCACTGTAGAGTGCTAGCCTATTTTGTAATCCAAACTTGAATTTTTTTAGGGAATTTCATTTATTTCATCATTGTCGTGTGGTGCTACACATATGCAAGGCAAACTAATAGAACATTTATTTTATCTATTTTTTTTTTTTGAAAAGGAATATTTTATACTGTAAAACTGAACCTACGTATCTAGAATGTATTTAGTCTGGATTTAAGTATAGTCTTTTATTTTTTTTCCCCTGTTATGATCAACTTATATATGCTAAATACAGTGGTACCTCAGAACTCAAACTTAATCTGTTCAGAACTTCGGATTGAATCCTAAAAAGTTCGATTTCTGATCGAATTTTCCCCATAAGAAATAATGGAAAACCAATTAATTGGTTCCCGGCCCCAAAAAATTACACCTAAATATGTATAAAGTTAAAAAACCAATGTGTCCTGCCCCAATCCTCCGCTCCTTCCATGTGCCACGCCCCCTCGTTAACCCCGTGTGGAATCCCCATGTGATCAGCTGTTACTGGTTGTTTTCATTAGCCCTCTGTATTTAGTCCGCGTTTCAGTTTGTTTCCCCAATCTGGTCATTGTATTGTGCGTCTGCGTTTTGCCTGCCTTACCTGTAATTAAACCCCGTATTCCCCGATACCCTGATGTCTGCGCCTTTGTCTCTGTTCCGTCCCCACTCAGCACGACAATATTATTATAATTAAATGTATTAATGGTTTAATTAATAAAAAATCTTTATTTTTAAATGTATTTTATTATATAATAATTATTACTGTTACTGTCTATCATTGTCTAAATGTATTTTTACTGTCTAAATATATGTATTCAGCTAGTGTAAACATGCAGGATGCTATCACAGTGAATGCGAGGCTGAGACTGAAGCGTTACCCTTTATTTCCGCTGAAAGACGTGCGGCGTGACTCATTTCCCCGCGCGTACATGTTGTCTTAGGTCGGCGTTAACGGTTTGACTTCTGAGATTCAGATCGAGCTCTAGGTAATTTTTTTCCGAACTGGTTGGGTCGACTTCTAATGAGTTCGAGAACTGAAGTACCACTATTTAAATTCAACAAAATTGTGGCTCTATCCTATCATTTTATGTGGATTTTATGTATTTCTGGCTTTTCCCCTTAACACATTAAAAGTTTACTATGAATATAAATTAACAGTGGAACTGTTTCAAGCTTACCATGGATGCCTGCAACCACTTATGCAATAGATACCACAATGTTACTTATTGTGATGTTCCTGGGAGACGGACTAATTAAAAGACCTGCAGATTTATAACTTCATTGACATTGAAGGCTTTCTGCTGGGGCCACACAATGTCGGGAAAAAATTCACATTGTGGTTAGGGATGAGCCAATATTGTCTGTATTCTAATATTCAATAATGTAATTATATCAAAGATCTTGAAATCAAATAGTAAAGATATTTTAAGTATTATTTACCAGCAATGTTATTTGTTGTGATTTATTCATTTTCTTATAAATTTGCAGTTCATTCCTTCTGAAATTTACCTCCATGGTTTTTGTGTGGGCTCCGTGTGCTCTCTGAACCAAACATAATAATTTTCTTCCCTACTCACTTGTATTGTGTTGCTTTTGTAAGACATTTAACAAAGATGATTGAAGTTTCATGTAAACAAACTAAAAAGAACTGATCACCAGAAAACGTTCACCTTTCTCTGTATGGAAATATTTTGGATTCCATATAGACAATATTGAGCAAAAGCAAATTCTCAGCACTGCTTGTGGCAAGGAAAATCTGTTTTGCTGCTCATTTTACATATACATTTAGGTTGTCATGCTTGTCATTAAATTACCTTAAAAAGATCTAATTTCCTAATGCCTTAAACATTTTTAATAATTAAAACAAGCCTTTAGTTCGTTTTACATTGTCATTTCCACTTTCTCCTTTCATAAAAAATTACCTAATCGTAATGCGTAAATAACATTGAAAGGATTATTATCAGTTACATTTCCCAGCAAAACCGTTACAATCCTATGCAAAGATCACAGATAGAACTGAAAAAATATGAGCTGAAAGGGTGTGATTAAATTAAATGTATGTTTTTTTTTGCTGGTGTGCATCGGCCAGCTTTGTGTTTGGTATATGGTACACATCTCCTTTATGACATTTGAGAATTGGACTCTAAAAAGAGCAGTGTTCAGTCCATGCTACGGAGTAGTTGGGGTTCCGTTTACTATGCACACTTAAAATGTTACATGTTGTAATTAATATATATATATATATATATATATATATATATATATATATATATATATATATTCTCACTAATGAACAAGCTTTTTACTAGAATTATATTCTTAGATCTGAATCATATAATAATTCTTGAAAGATGATTGTTTAAAGAATGAATGCATGTTTTTTTTATCCTTTTTAATTTGATGTTTCAGGCACAAAAAATCCATGAATTTTACCTTGACTCCTGGTCTCAGATATTTATCCTAACATAATTGCCATGGGTTTTCCTGCTGAAAGACTTGAGGGTGTCTACAGAAACAACATAGATGATGTGGTACGGTAAGTACTTTAAAAAAAAAAAATAAAAAAAAATTTTCTTTCTTTTTTTCTTACATTTGCACCTTGGGTAGTTTGGATGTTGCAAATCCCGAGTTATTCCAAAAATTGAAATTAAGGGTTATCTCCCGAAACAAAATCTATAACTATGAACAATAGAAGGTAAGGTTTATTTTGCATTGGTGTATTTCACGTGTAACCGCTTATCAAAGGGATATGTTTAGTGCATGCAAAGCCACATCTCTGCTTGCTACATCTTATCCATCCATACATCCATTTTCTGTAACTGCTTATCCTGTTCAGGGTCATGCGGGGTCCGGAGCCTATCTGGGAGGCTACGGGCGCAAGGCAGGGAATAACTCAGGGAACGCAGGGCACACTCACACGGCGTTCACTCACACGGCGTTCACTCACACGGCGTTCACTCACACGGCGTTCACTCACACGACGTTCACTCACACAGCATTCACTCACACGGCATTCACTCACACATGCACACCTATGGGCAATTTGGTAACTCCAATTATCCTCAGCATGTTTTTGGACTGTGGGGGGGAACCTGAATTACCTGTAGGAAACACAGGGAAAACGTGCAAACTCCACGTACATGAAGCCAAGGTGGAGACTCATTCCCTAGTCCCAGAGGTGTGTGGCAACAGTGCTAACCGCTGCACCTCTCTGCCGTACCTTGTTACATCTTAGCTGATTAAATTCATGTTTTGTTTATTAATATCCCCTTTTTCGTATCATCAACTGGCTGTGCCTGCAGGAAACATTAAGAATTACAGTATTTTTTAAACATTTGCATCTGCTAATAATTTTATATAAAACTAAACACAAAAGTAAACCAAGATAAACCATACAGTATTTATCTAGGGGCAAAAGTTGTACAATATAGTCCTTGGTTTTTTTAGTGTTTATTTAATTGATAATAAAACAAGTTGAATTTCATATTACAACTGTTTCTCCCTTGTAGTTATATCACTGAAATTATTTAAATTAGTGTATTTAAAGAATCAGTCATCAAAATTCAGACACCTATCAGTGAGACATCACTTATTATTCGTCTTTCTTTTTCTGTACATTCTGTTCTGTACATATTGGCAAGAAAGATTTTTTGCCACAATAAATTTAACTGGGGCGACAAATTGACTGACCTAGAGGAAAATAAAAATGTCCTATCTTTTTAATAATTTTTCTCATAGTGTACATTCCTATGGTTTGGGAGTTGTGGCCAGATGAGATCTTTTTTTTTCTTTCCATTTTTATTTTGTGGATCTGTTTTGTGTCGTGCAGTACCAGTCACAATTTTGGGTATATTTGCCGGAAGCTAGATTTTTGAATGATGTTTTACATTATGAAAATATCATCTTTCTCTATGTACTTGACAAGAACAACAAATTATAATATACAGTACATAAAGAGCAACAATGTTTTTATCTGTTCAAGAAAATTGGAAGTTGTCACTAAATCTTGGATTCCCCAAACAGCCACCATTTGGCTCGATAACAGCTTCACATATTTGAAGGAACTTTAAGCTTCAGCAAGAAATCACCCGGCCTTCCTGCTGCAATTCCCAGATATGCAGTGTGCTCATATGTTGCTTGCTTTTATCTTTCTCTCTGGTTTGTCCCATAGTTCAGGAGGAGTGGGGAGGGCAGGTAGTTCTTGCACAGTTATGATGGATTGGCATGCCTTTGAAAAATGTTGTTTATAGCTATGCTAGTTGAGATTTTCAAGAAGTTAGTGAAGATCACCAACTCTGTCACCAGCAAAACTGCGCCAGACCATGACACTGCCTCTTTCATGCTTTACAGTGGAAATCACACAAGCAGAACTCATGCACTCACCCTCTCTGTAGTGCCAGCTGGACCCAAAATATTTAACATTTTGACTTGGACTGTAAGAGGGGAAACCCAAGACGCAGTGAGAACATGCAAAGACCACACACAGAGTGGAAGCAGATTTTGATCCCCCTGCCCTGCAGGTGCTAGACCCCGCAAAGTATACTTGTTTGCTTGATTTTGTCTGTTTGTGTATGTGTTGCTTTGTTCAGTAACCCCCCCCCCCCCATTTATCAAAATGACACTTTTAATACAAAATTTGAAATATTGAAATTGGAATTGAGGGCCAGATTTGAAGAGCCCTGTTTCAGGCTGTTTACCATTTAACATCATCTTATATAATCTTATATACATCAGCTGGATACACAAAAGCACTGAGAATTAAATTGCAAGTACAAATATATCTCCAGAGGTTAACCATTATATTGATATGCCAAATATACCGCATTACCAAAGAAGTAAGAGTAGTAACAATTAAAGCTCATTGACAGGGATAGCCAGACATCACCACAAAAATAGTCTCAGAAGTACCAGAGAAATGATTCGGCACCTCTATTACCTGGTCTTAACAAACGTTTTGTGTTGTAATTTATAGCAGGACTATGATTTGGAAACCGCTTGTATCAATGTCCTGTGCACAAACATGCATAATGTCACATAGGAGTTCACATTTTGTGATCCTTGAGTAATGGTCTGAGTCATCTTTCACCCTTTTCCCTACAAGTTGATGGGATTTCATTTAGAGCAGGGGTGGGGAACCTGTTCCATGGAGGGCCGGTGTGGGTGCGGGTTTTTGAGATGGCCTCTAAATCAGCCAATAGCAGTGGGTCCCCAGGACTGGAGTTGAGAACCACTGCTTTATTATTGGCTGATTGTGAGGTCATCCCAATAACCCGCACCCACACCGACCCTCCATGGAACAGGTTCCCCACCCCTGATTTAGAGAGAGCCTTCAATCTGCAGTGTCTGTTTCCAGCTGTTAAGCATATTGGGGTAGCAGTATGGGCAGCCAGTTTGCTATGATGGTTGCTTTGTAAGGCCATTGTTACAGAATCAGGTGATCCCATGATGCAAACATTGTTCCCTCATGTTATTCTGATATTCTGAGATGATAATGCCACACATTCTACTCTGAGAATGGCACAATACCCCACTATATTTAGTCCAGGAATTGTGTGACAGCATTCCAAGGAAATGGGCTGTTCTGAAGGCTAAGGGTGGCTCTGCTCCTTATTTGAATAATGTTAGATACAAGTCACACACCTAACAAAATACTATCTCTTCCCTCCCCCATGTCCTTTAGCAAAAACAAAGTTTAGATGATTAAAAATAAGTGCCGGGCTTATAGTGATCTTTAATAGTTAATTTCTTACTACCAATAATAACTTGGCAGGGACATTTAACATCTGATTTATTTCTTTGTATGGCTATAAACAATACAGCTAGTCAAAAACAAGGTTGGCGGGAAAAATTTAAAATATCATTGTCTGTGTAAATACAAACCAGTTAGGCAGAAACTAAATTTTCAACTGAAAAGATTAATTAACATTTGGAAATGAAAAGTTGATAGGTGTATCTTTAAAGATACACACATTAAAGATTTGGTACTCAGTTAAGACATCAAAGAAAATCATATTTTCAACTAAAAGTAGTGATTGTTGCCATTTTAAATTTGTTCTATTGATAAAATAACTTCAAGATATACAATTTCTTATCACAGAATAAGAGAATATCCTTTACATTTGAAAAATACAATGATTTTTGAATGGTCTATCAAATGGAATTAATACTCAAGCACATGCGTTCATTGTACAGAAAGCACGCCAGAAAATCTTACTGCTGTCTGGTTATGTCAACCCTCTCAGTCTCTCTAGAAAGCAGTTACTGACTGCTTATTATTATACTTAACCTGCAACATCCCACTTTGCATATTTGGTGACCTTATAGCTATTAATCTTGCTTTTCCTAAATGTTTCAACTATACTAGTTGCATTCTCTATTGCCAAGAAGTCTTAAATGCACACACCTGTGTGAGAAGATATCAACCAACATGCACAGCCAGCGCACGCAAACCCTCTATCCTTAATTGTAATAAATCCATTCTTCTAATCACTTATGCTGCTCAGGGTCACAGGGGTGTATTATAATGTCAGTACTAATATTGATAAAAATAGTTTCAGCTCTTATATTCAACTCTTATGCTGATCTGTTATGTTGAGCAGAGATGGAAAGCTCAGGTCCACAATGTGCAAAGCCAAACCATGATTTTGTTTCAGCCAACCAATTGAATACTCTGTAAATGTGACTGTTTATATGAAACTGCGTGGTTGAAACAAAACCTTGGTCTGGATTGGTATTCTGTGGACCAGAACTTTCCATCTCTAATACTGAGCGTTATGTTATTGTTAAAGAACTTCATGGAGAATAAGCAGGCTCAAGGGAGCGGTCCTTCCTCCTCTCACCAATAATGAGCAATATAGAGTTTATATACGGGGATTGACGTAACGGTACGCAAGTACGCATTCACCTTTAAAAGCAATACATGTGGCAATCGATTAATGTAACAGCGCAAATATGTACGCATTTTATGTGCATTTACGCCAGTATAACAATTTCTTATGAAATTATCATGCATTTTAACCTCTATACCACAAAATGAAGTACAAATTAGCATGTAAAGGTTAAAATGTACAATAATTTGTCATATCAGCGCAAATGCACATAAAATATGTACATATTCACGCTATTACAACAATGGATTGCCGCATGTATTTTAAAGGTGAATGCGTACGTGCGTAACAGTTATGTCAAACCCAGTCTACATAATTTAGTGCAAGTAAATTCACAGGCAGGTAAGATGGCATAAGGGGATGGCAAGGCAGCGATGGCACAGGCAAGTAGGCTTGGTAAGTAGGTGGTATGGGAAGTACATCAGCAAGTGTGGTGATGGTCCATGGTTGATGGTCCAGAAATGGTCAGCAAGTGTGGTGATGGTCCATGGTTAATGCAGCAAAGAAGCACCGGCAGATCTAGCTATGGCAGTGTAACCAAAAGGCAGAGGCAGGTGGGAAGACAGGCATGAGGAATCCAGGAACATCAGGACTCCCACATGACAGCAGGCCATACTAGACATTGTGGAGATTTAATTGAAGAGACTTGATGGATCAGTGATGCTTCAAATTAATCAGAGGTGTAGTTCAGGTCCAGAAAATGAAAGTCCAGACCAAGATTTTGTTCCAACCAGGTGAGTACTCTGATTCTTTATACATAACTGGGTAGTTGAAACAAAATCTTGGTCTGGATTTCTATGTTCTGGACCTGATATATCCACCTTTGAAATTAACGTAAGAAAAGTTACATTGACATGATTCTGCTTTAACCCTTTCCCCTTGTCAGTTTGGTACCAAAAGAATATAAGGAGTGTTCAGAAAACTTATAGGCTGTACATTTTACTATAATATAAGTTGGAATAGAGAACCTCCGTAATGTACTCTGTTGCACAAATTCAGCTTTGATAAAGCATGGCATATGTCTGTCTAATTTCCCTTTTTTGTAATAATGTCTGTTCTACATACAGAAATTGTAAGTAATGTAGAATTTGCAAGTAATGTAATATTCATTTATTCATAATCTGACAGAGGGAAAAATATGTGGCATTAGCATAATCAAGGTAGCAAACTTGCTTTAAAGTACATACGTATGGTTTTATGAGTAGCCCTAGAATGTTATACCAAAAACTGTGATTTCTGTTGTTAATAATGGGATTTTAATCTTATGAAGACAAATTACTATAAATTATATTTTGAACCATGCTTTTAACTTCATGTTTTATGCTGTAGACCAGTCTGTTAGTTTCTGGATTCTGAGTTCTGTATGTCTGTCTGTTTACCCATTTTCTAACTGTGTATTCAGCACATGGTTTCAAAATGCACTGTCTAGAGCAGGGGTTTCAAACTCCAGTCCTGGGGGGCCGGAGCCCTGCACATTTTTGGGTTTCCCCTCATTTAACACACCTGATTCAACCCCTTGTGCTAATCACCACACAGCTCTTGAGCTGAATCATTTGTGGTGGAACAGGGAAAGAACTAAGCTACACAGGGCTCTGCCCCCCCCCCCCCCCAGGACTGCAGATTGACACCCCTGGTCTGGAGAATAAAGTTTGAATAACATAAAAATGAAGTTCATGCATGTTTATCATTTTATTCAGGCCTGTTTGTCTTTTTCAATAGCAGTGTTGAAAGATTCAAAAAAGTGTCATAACAGCGATCATTTTTCATTTGCATAGGTTCCTGGATTCAAAACATAAAAATCATTATAAGATCTATAACCTGTAAGTATTTTACCTTAATATTTTATTATTGTTCTAATTCTTATTACTACTATTTTATACAAAGTAACCCAGCTTCAGTTTTGCATTCAGTTTTTCTTAGAATATCTACTTGGGACTTTTTGATCCACTTTGCTCCCTGTCCTTTGCCAAATTTCTCTCTCTCTCTACTAATTTTTTGTAAGCATATTTTCTGCGTTCTCTTCCAGATGTGCAGAAAGGCACTACGATACTGCCAAATTTAACTGCAGAGGTAACTTAAAGGGATCTATTTAATAATTTGGCATTTACCTATTTTTTTTTATAAACAAATAATTTGATGCTATTGTGTTTTACAGTTGCACAGTATCCCTTCGAAGACCACAATCCTCCACAGTTAGAGCTTATTAAACCTTTCTGTGAAGATCTTGACCAGTGGCTTAGTGAAGATGACAATCATGTTGCAGCAATTCACTGCAAAGCTGGAAAAGGACGCACTGGTGTAATGATATGTGCTTACTTACTACACAGAGGTAAATTTTTAAAAGCACAAGAAGCACTAGATTTCTACGGTGAAGTAAGAACCAGAGACAAGAAGGTTAGTAGCAAATTTAATTCCATGTTTTTAGATAATATCTTAGTCATTTATGTAATACACATTTATACCAAATATACTGTACTGTTTAATTAATCATTTCACTTTATCTCTGAGAAATGGCTATACTTTGCTCAAGTATTAAATAATGGGAAAGACTGATATATAAAATGCACCCTCACAATTAATGCATGAAACTGGCATTCTACATTTTATACTTCAAAAATTTAAATTTTACTTAATAGTTCATTTTTCGAGTTATGTTCATCCTGCTAAGACAAGGGGTCAATAAGCTACTAAAATCACTGGTTCTTTTACAGGGAGTAACAATTCCCAGTCAGCGGCGCTATGTCTTCTACTACAGCTACTTGTTGAAAAAACATTTGGAGTACAAGCCTGTAGCACTGCTGTTTCACAAGATGGTTTTTGAAACCGTCCCTATGTTCAGTGGAGGAACATGTAGTAAGTAGTTTCATATTTCAAGTAAAAACAAAGACTGAAATGCATGGGAGTACAAAATCTTCCATGTTACATTTGGTGTGTGATTCATCTATTCCTACACCCATTATGTTAGTGACCTAATTGGCGTTCTCCAAAACTGTCGGCAGAAAAATACCTGCTAACAATTTATATAATGTTCGGTTTACTATGACATTGATCTGGAGATTACATTTCTTCAATTAGGTATATTTTACATTAAGAAATTTAAGTGGTAAATATTTCTGTATTTGATTGTTAAAGTGTGGTATAAATGTGAATATTTTTATGGATAATGAGCAGTGGTAGGAAGAAGTATTCAGTTTTCATGCTTAAGTAAAAGTACAAGTATCATACTGAAATGTTACAAAGCTTTTCCACTGCACCAGGTATCATGCTTCTCCAACTTCAAAAAAGTACCAAAAGTACAGTACTTCATTGTGTTGGTTTTCCACTGGTGTAAAAACTGGAACTGAGGCGGTATTTTGTTCTGAATATGAAAATGGCTAAAGAATTAAAGAATCAGTTTAATGTTTACCTCTGCTGCTTTTGACAAGCAAGACGATCAATAATCATTTTTATCCTTGCTGTTTAACTCACTTCTCAACAAGTTTGTGAGAAATTTATTTTAAACTCCATTTTAGCTTTAGAAATATCCCAATATTTATTATAACAAAATCACATTATGATATATAAAATTTTCCAATATCATGCAGCCCTAGTATCTTATACAAAATAGTTTATTTCATGCCATCCTGATCTTGTTGTATCTGTTCTTCCGACCAATTCGCTAGTAAACCTTGGGTCTCTTCATTTGTCCTTGCTGTTGTGATTTCCTTTTTTTTTTTTTTTTTTTACCTTGTAGGGCAAGGTTACCAATCAGAGCACACTGAGCTCATTGGGGGTGGGGCCAAAAGCTCTAACAGAGCTTTTCATATGGTTATAGACAGAGTGAATAGATCTGTACAGTATGAGGAAAATACTGTGTGTTTGGAGCATTGAAGCATGTAAATCTATTCTAGTAGACCCCAAAAATAAAATTATGAACAGTGAAAATAAGTGTAATAGGATCCATTTAAGTAAGTCATCCAATAAAATACTACTTAGGTGGAAGTAAAAAAAATATATATATCAGTAATCATATAAAAGTACTAAAATTTCAAAAGTGAAAAGTACTACACATTCAAATCTGTTGATCTTACAAAAAGCAAACTGTCCTTTTCAGTTCCCTCAAGACGGGTATGAATACAGCACTGCAAGTTACTGTATATTGGATATTTTTCTTTTTATTTGCAAAATAAGCTGTTTGTAAGTAACTTGGTCACAGCTGTAGGCTAATCGACGATAGCAGACAGGTAACCTGATGTTGGTGTCTGACAGTGACTGACCGGTAATTAGCACCTTTGTGCTATTATTTTTACTCCTCATATGGTATACGACAGCATCGGAGTATGTAACTGTTGGTCATAGTGGTGGTACGCAGCTTACCGTCCATCCCCCTAGATTTAGGATACATGTAACTAGTCATGTCTAGTACGTCACTCATTAGAACCTAATAACCAGGGAGCACAGTCCAGTTTTTAAGCTGCTCCGGTAAACATTAACTGCCTTTGCTGCTGCACTCGGGTGCACGGCATGCTTTTTGCAAACTAATGATGGTTCCCTGCAGTATGTATTGGTGTAAAAAGCCATTATATGACTCAGAAATGTAGCAGAAGTAGAAGTTGCACCAACTTGAAATACTCAAGTAAAGTACAAATTTGGAAGTATTTGTACATCGTTACTTATACCTCTGGGAATAACTTCTGTTATTTCACTTACTTTGGTGCTCTGTCAAAGCTTATTCTGTAAACACTACCACCTCCAGCTCTCCTAAGACCAGGTGGCCCAATTCTGAATAAGGGAGAGTTCATGTGCAAATGAGAAATAATTTAAGTATTAAAGATTTTAGGCTGTGTGCACTCAGCCTAATTTAAGTGACTGTTCGATACTAACGCACAAACGCATTGTACAAAACGGGGCCCTATTTATGCCATTGACTTTGTCAACACCACAAAAAGCAGTGAAAATTAACTGAGAAAAACATATTGAGAAAAATAATCTGACATACCTTTGCAGATCCACAGTTTGTCGTCTACCAGCTGAAAGTGAAGATCCACACGTCTAACCCAGCGCACACACGGCGGGAGGAGAAGTACATGTTTTTCGAATTCCCACAGCCTCTACCAGTCTGTGGTGACATCAAAGTGGAGTTTTTCCACAAGCCAAACAAAATGATGAAAAAGGTACTTATAACCGTTTGCAAAGTCGCAGTACTATAGTAACACCTTCCATGTGTTGCTGAACTTTTGTTCTACACTAAAGTGTTGTCTTGTGTACATATTATATTAGTTCTTGGTGTTGTATTATTGGCAATAATAATAATCATCAACATACCACTGTGATTGATGAGTGTTTACACTTGCAGGAATGAAAGTTTCCACCGTGAACTTTTGATGTAGTACATATTTAAATTAGTATAATGAGTGTTTTTCTTCAGCAGTATTCTAGCTGTGTTTTGTAAGTGCAAAATATAACTGTCTTGTAGGACAAGATGTTTCACTTTTGGGTCAACACCTTTTTCATACCTGGACCAGAAGAAAATGTAGACAAGTTTGAAAATGGAAGTTTGTTGAAGGAACTGGATGGAATTCAAGCCACAGAGTATGTTGATGGTGACAAGGAGAACCTTATTCTGGTATTGACAAAGAATGATCTGGACAAAGCGAATAAAGATAAAGCCAACAGACTGTTCTCCCCAAACTTCAGGGTGAGTTTGCTGTCGTTTCCTTTTTTCTTCCTTGTTCCTCCTTCGGTTTGGACCCTTCCCCTAGACAGGAGTCCACATTGACTGCCATCTTAAATGGCTTTTCTTAGATGTCTATAATGCCATGAAATTATACAGTGCAAGCTGTGTATTTTTACAAAATTTACTAGATGTCTACTCTATAAAATCATAATTTTGATTCTTTTGCATGCAGTGGTATTATCAGTCTCTTTAGAACAGTTTTAATCTTGCCTTGCAAGTGAAATCCAAATACATCAATTGTCAAGATGCATTTCCTTCGATAAGAAGTGCAGCAATAATCCCCTTTTATTTGAATGTTTTTGCTAAACATCTTAAATATATTTTGAACTGCAGTAAATGACGGTACATAAATAGTGACTCTTCAACTGACGGTTTAAGATGGGCACAGCTTAATGGGATGTAGAGCATACACTGGAGGGAAATGCTTTATTATAACTGATAATTGATCAATGAAGCAGACTTCTCAAGTTCACTTGAATTAATGTGGGACATAAGAGTATTGGGCAATTAAAAAAAAATCTTTATAAATGTCTAATGTTTATTTGAATAGCAAGAAATACTTGTATTTTAGTGTCCACGGAATTAAGTTGAAATGCATGCAAACAATTAATGCCATAAAAATCATTTTAAAATCTTTAACTTATTGATTAAAGCACTGCCATCACCAGTTGCGAGTAGTCAAAACTAAATAAAAAAGGTACAGACATCGTGTCAGTTTTTGTATTGTACAATAATAAAAACCCGGGGCCCCCAGCAACTGTGACCAGGGTAACCGGTTAGAACATGGATGGATGGTTATAGCAATATTATCAGGAAGGTTGCAGTATATAGCAGTGGACCCTAGAATAAGTGGGGTGACGTTTCTCGGGTTTTTATTGCGTGGGAAGTACTGTGACTTTTTCTATAAATTCACATATATTGAGATGCGCGTTCTCTTCCAGGTGAAGTTGTACTTTACGAAAACAGTGGAGGAGCCATCAAATTCTGAGGCCAGCACTTCAACATCTGTCACGCCGGATGTTAGTGACAATGAACCTGATCACTATAGATATTCGGACACCACTGACTCTGACCCAGAAAATGAACCATTTGATGAAGAGCACCATACACAGATAACAAAAGTTTGAAATATTTGAGAAAGAGAAATAAACAAGAAGAAAAAAGGAGAAAACTTGAATAAAAGAAGTACCTGTTCCCCCACATGGCAATAGAACTTTTGTTCATTGTTGTCATGCTACCTGTTGCAGAAAAACTATCATGACCAATTTTTTTCCCCCCGAATATCCACAAGGTATTCAGTGGCAAATGGTTTGGTAGCTGTTGTGTATCTATTTGTGTCATAAGGACAATGGGGAAAAAATGCAATTAGGAGATGGAAGATTAGGTGTGAGAGACAGAAAAATACAAATGTGCTGCTCCATCTCCTGTGGAACCAAGGCCAGTGCTTTGCCGTCTGACTCTGCAGCTACCCTTCCATCCTACCTACTGTGAATGCTTCTTGTGCTGTTTGCAGGCTGTCTCAAATGAGTTGACATGCATGCAGTGAAAACTGCATGTTAGGATTCTGCAGTCTTGTTAACATTTTGAATAGGCTATATGACATCAAATATTTGCCATTCCTTCTACCACTGTGTATTCTGTTAAAATATTCAGAAAATAGAATCCCACGTAATTGTCATTTTTAATAATATACAACTCAGCAGGGAAACAGTGTTGCAATAATGTTAACACTATTCATGAGCAAATGAGTGTGCATGTCTTTGGAGTTGGTGTCCATCTTTAATAAATGGTATATGTTTTTCTAAAACAAAAAGTTTCAAAGTCTTTTAAAATTGTATTTGCCCGAATCTTTCACAAACAGTATTTAACTTATCCATTATACAGTGGGATCCCATTATGGGTCACGGAATCCCTTTGACTGAACCATTTTTGTCTTTTGTAGTGCTAGCAGAATAAAAATATCTTAATGGTATGTTGGTGACAATTCCACAGTGAAATATAAGCTTGTGGAGAATTTACCTGTTGTACAAAACCTTCTTTTAGTTCTTCAAAAGATGATTGTAATTTGTGTGAGTTCTGGTTAAATCATTTGCATATCAAATAATGGTGCTTATCAACTTCCAGATAATATATGTTAAATATAAAATGCATAGTGGTAATTAGAACTGTGTTCATTCACTGTGGAATTTAAGTAGTCTTACTCTTGCTTCAGATCTTTATCAGTTTCTTCTGCAAATCCAATGACTACTTCAGTACATTCCTCAAGCAACCAAAGTGTCTTTACAAATGAACATCACCAGATTGAGTGTCGAACAATACAAGAGCTAGACGCTCAAAGTGAAGATAAGGAAAATGGCAATCAGACATTCAAGAAATACCTATAGAATCCAATGTTACCTTCGAAGAAAACATCCAATACTGAATTAAGATGCTGGGCCCTTCAGGGTGACGAACTAGACGTACTTGATGCAATTCAAAGGAATAATCCAAGAGCAATCTGAAAATGGATAAATGAAAATGCCAAAGAAAACATGATGGATGACAGAAGGAAAGTTAAAATTACAAAGGAGAGAAACCAAAATCAGTACGGAGCTCCTAAAAGTACTGAAATGTGAATTCTAGAAAAATCAACATTGCAAAATCTTCTAGCAAGCAGTTTCATTGAATGAGATGAACATGAAAAAGCAAGGGCTGTGTTGAAGAACTATGAAATTTAAAGAAGTTCCGACCTCAAGTATGGATGGACATCGATTGGCCAATAACTGATCGACGAGAGTCAAGTAAAGATGGAAAAAATACTAAGAGACTCTATTGCAAAGACGTCAACGACTAGTCTATAGAGTTTAGATGCATGGAAGAACCTTTATTAAAGTGGATGTGGGATTAGCCCTGAGATCACAGCTGAAAAGGAGGGCAAGAAGGATAGACGGCATCCCTATAGAAATACTGTAAACAGCTGAAGCAGAATTAATGTGTTGACTAAATTATGCCAAAAAAATCTACTCATTGGAAGAAATCTGTTTATGTTCCTATACCAAAGAAAAGTAATGTGACGAAATGTGAAAAATATTCTCCCTCATCCTGCATGGCAATAAGATTACACTTCAGATCACTCAGCACAGATTAATATCCTACATAAAGAAATTGCCTGATGTACAAGTTGGATTCGGGAAGCACAGGCACAAAAGACTAATGAGAATCACAAAAGCTTTAAAGACCTAAAGGCAGTCGATGTGTGGTTTACTCACTACAACAAAATATTTAATTGTGTTGACCATACCACACTATGGAATTTTCTCTGGAAAACGGTTGTGCCAGAGTCTCCATGAAAAATTTAGACTATACAAACCACAAAATGAAATATGGAGAAACCGGTTACAGATAGCTAAATAAATTAAACAATAGAATAGAATGCCTTTATTATCATTGTAACAATGATGGAGTACTATTACCATTCGACTTGTATATGGAGAGAAGCTGGAGTCGAAGAAGACAATGGTGGACAATTGCCGTCCATATCGCAATAACACCACACACAAGAGAAAATGAAGTATATCTGAAGACACGAGGAGGGGAGAAGATGGGACTGTAAATGTAAAGAAAAACACTGGATCCAAAACTAACTATATTGCTGGTGATGCAGACCGAGTTTAAAGACAACTTTTGCCTCCTTGGAGGCAACATCAACAACAAATGGCCTAGAAGTCAGGAACTGCATTGGAGAGTGGCTTCTGCAATGAAAGATCAAGAAAAAATTGTCACATGTTGAAGATCAGAATATGGTATTTTCTGTGGCACTTTATCGATTTGAAACCTGGACAATAAAGAAGCAAGGATATCAATGACTTTTAAGAATATGGACTACAATATCTGTTGTTGAATTAATATACAAATGTAAAAAAGACACTGTACTGAATCCATGAAGAAGAAAAAAGTAGTGGATTTTTCATCACATCAAACCAGAACTTTCACTTTGTCATTGTAAAAAAGTTAAACTAATCTACTTTAGCTGACCCTGCTTTAAATATAGGAGTAATTTACATCCTGTTGGTAGGAGAAAGTAATTCACTTTTCTGGTTATCTTCTCTCTCAGAAAAACAAATTACCACTTAGATGCTTTAGGGGGAAAACGGTTATCACTAAATCTGACACTACTCTGTTTAATCGTTTATCTGGTTTGTATGTTTGTTTTTGTATTAAAACTGTGATTACATATGTAGAGGTGTGTAACAACGCATTTGTAATAATGCCGCATTATGTAATAACTCGACCAAATGTAACAAATTTTGATCACAATGTGATATTACATAATGTGTTGTCACATACTATGTAACAATGCAATATGTAATATCGCATTATGCAATAACAACAAAATGTTACAAATCTATAGACTATATTATAATTTTGCATTGCAACATTACCCTATTATTATCATCATCATTATCATTGTTATTATGAGCATCATTCAGTTTGTTACTTTCTGTCGAGTTATTACATAATGTGACGTTATTGCATAATGCATTGTAACAACGTGACTATCCTTAATCCCCAGACCATTGTTTGATATGGTGTTCCCCAATTTTGAAGGACTTGCTTCAGGAGTTTAAACGTTAAAGTGGAACTCCTTGAGATTTTGAGGTTTATGGCATGACAGCGTTGAAAATTTAGTTGCAAATTCTATGCGTTTCACATGAAGTGCCTTTGGTTAAATACTTGGACAGTCTCATTTTTTATTTTTTATTTTTTCCAGTTTAAAGGTAGTTTATGTGATTTTAATGTGATACACTTTTGTCAAATTCAGGATATGTCTCCTCACAGTCCAGTAGCTGTCCGTTAGCAAATTCCCCTGAAAATTAGTTGGCAAAACTAGGGAGGAGTGGCTTCGGCGGAATGCCTTAAGCGAAGAGGTGGGATTGTGTTGTTTGGTTTGATCCAAGCCACTTTGTTGGGGCTGCTTAGAAACACTGGGTTTTTTTTTCCCGCACACAAACAGAACACTAGAAGACTGGAGACATTTGCTGAATTTGACTAGAAGAGTATTGGATTAAAACCGCATACCCTAACTTTCACAGATATAGAGATTAAATAAAAATATGAAATGGACAATACAGGTTACCTCAAGAAATAAACTGAAACACCTGTTCCTCGTTAATACCAGGGTTTCATTTAACAGCTGTAAGCATATGCAAACATTCTGTTTTCGTGTGTAAATTAGCCTTATTCCTTATTAGCCTATTTACATACTATAGTGCTGTGCTACATATGCTTTCATTATATCTCATTATAATATTAATTATAATGTGTATGACCAAATATTATAAATGTTATGTTAAATATCAGCTTTCCATGTGTTTAACATTTTCTGTTCAAGAAATATCAGTGGATATGTTTGAGATTATATTTAATTTTTTAACTTGTGTTGTGTTAGTCTGTAAAGAACTTGAGAGTATAGCCAGTTACACTTTTATACATTTGACTATTTTGAATTGTATTGGAATTGAAAGCCAAAAAAAAAGCTTAAAAAAATAGCAGTGATACGACGAACCTGATTTGCAAAATTGAAAGTTTCCAAATGTTTCTAGGAAATGTTAACGTTGGAGATGTGCGCAGAACACAAACCTAACATTGTCTAGAAGTGCTACCATCAGATATTTCCATTTCTTATTAGGCAGATGTTGCTCAAACATCCCCTAACGTAAAAGGGAAAATGAAATGATTGGAGCATTAATATTAATTGACTAGATAACCATAAGCACTCCCTGGAAAGATTTCTCTACGTGGCAAAATTTAAAAGTGCTGCAGAGGCCAAGTGATGAGCATTAGCACTGTGCCTTGTCCCCCTTAAATTGACAAAATTAATTTAATTTGAGCCACATGCCGGTGGAATTCTCACTTCTTTACATTTACAGTCCCATTCTAATGATTACAACAAAACAATGGATATCATAGTGATGGTGGCACAATAGCACTACATATTTTATGACTTTAATTGTACATTCTGATTTAAAGTCAAATAAAGCAAACATGTGCAAAACCTCCCAGCCTCAATCTGAAACTTATACTTCAGAATTTGTTACTCAGATCACGCCAAAGAAAATGTGGGTCAAAATACAGATTAAACTGATCGAAAAAAATATTTAGTGAAAAATATACAGATAAAGTATATTCAGTCCAACCACAAAAAAGGAAGACATTGATTCAGGATGTGTGGGAGGGAGTCTGTCGCAACTTGAGAAATCCAAGGTACTTTTTATTGTCAGGTGCATATAAGCACAATACTTATTTGTGGTATTTCTGCAGATGAAGAGGCCAAATATTTTTTAATTATAAATATAAAACGTGCCACAGTCAACAATAACACAGGTAAACCCATGTAGAACATATTTTGATGACCAGGATATATTTAACGGGTTAAATAATGTGATTGTCCATTGTAAAAGCATTTCAGGGCTCTGTTACTCTTCATATGTCTACGATACGGAGTGCTTAATGTACAAAGAGAAAAGTAGCTGTATATGGAGAGTGGAGCCCATTGTAATGTGGTTAGGCTTTGTAAGGCATTGTGCATATATATGTGGACTGCTGTGAAGTATATGCCAGTACTGCAGTCATTGCTGTTCCCCACTCTCTGCAGTGCTTTGTGGTCCTGTGCTGAATCCTGATGTAACATGTTACACAATGAGTGAGAAATTTCCTGTGCTACTGGTGGTATTCAGACCTCCTTCAGACATCTGGGGAAGTTAAGGCACTGGCAGGCTTTCCTAATGACTGATGGATTACATGTTATCCAAAAGAGAGGCTTCTGGTGGTGAATTTCACAGCTTTAGCTGGTTTTTGCATGTCCTCTAAACCTTTGGCATTACCCTTCAAGTAGTAGTTCATATGTACATAAAACATACTCTAGAATTAAGGGTTAAATTGAAATCTGGGAGATGGCATGTGCTATGGACATGTGCATGTGCATAGGTAGAGCAGAGGTCGTCCTGATCAGCGCAAGAAATGTAGATGCAGACGAGTTGGCGAAAACCTCTTGGTGCGTCGGAACGGAGCCCACATACGAATATTCCCAGCTCCATCTGTTTTAAATTGACTTATTTCCAGGTCCAAATCAAACTTTTTCAAATGCAAAGTAAGCATCTGATCCTTATGCTTTGGCACTTTGATTACTGGAACATTTGGTACTTGATACTTGACCGGAAGTCAATGGAAAAGGGAAACTACCAACAATACTGCAGCAAAAGTACGGCACCTGGTGCAGTGGAAAAGCACCCTAAAAGGCAGGCTTGGGTCAAGAGGCACATCAGTTTTGGCATCACTCTCCACTACTGCTCGATGTCCCGCACTTCGGACGATATGGCAGATCTTCATCAGTTGAGGCCAAAAGAACATCTGCAAATAGCAGCCCCTCCCAAATCTGATGGAAGTTCCTTGACAGTCTGTGCATGAAAACTGAGTGGAAACTTGGTGCATGTCTTGATATATATACAGGAGCCAGACAGGACACATTTAATGCCCCCCATACACCATTTTCCTGCAGCACATCTGACAGTATGTTCCATAGCACACAATTATGACTTAAAGCCCACAAAACACATGCAGACTGTTACCAGACTCCTGTGAACTCAAGGGAAACCAGGGAATAATTGGTCCACTAATTTTGGCCAGGCTAGAATCTATATTATCCTTCCTGAATATTACGTTCAACCAATGGCTGGAATCTGGCGTAAATTTTCCCTGGAGTGTCGAGACGTGTGAACACACCCTCTAGTCCCCCTTTCTAAATGTAAGGTCCACCTCCCTTGATTTATAGAATAGTGATACTAAATGTCTATCAACCCTGTATCATCTTTCTCTCCATAAGACAGACGCGCCTCTCAGGGGTCCAACGGTGGCATCTGTTTGCCGGAACCAGCAAGTTTCTGAATAGAATCCATAACAAACCACTTCTGACAATTCTTCCTCTCCAGGTACTTAATTCCAAACAACATTAACCACAACACGCCTTCGTTATTCTACGTTTTCAGCATCCCTGGAGAACTCCTATAGCCCTACAGTCATTCCAACGGAACGGTCTCTGGCCTCCATAATAGCTTGATTTACAACATACCAGCAGAGCCTCTTGATGACTGGGCATTAACATTCAGTCATTTGAGAGCCACAGGGATATCATTCAGAACATGTAGATTCACCCTGGCAATAGAGGAGGACACTAGGTTTGAGAGACTTCAGGTGAATGTGGGGATTACAACTATGCTCTTCAAGTTCTACACATTTCAGAAGTGCTTAGTACAAGCATCCCCCACATTTAAAAGTACAACATTCCTATGTTACCCTTCATAAACCAAAATGGCATAAGGCAAACAAGCAATTACCATTAATATGGGAAAATAGTTCAGCGTTCCCAGATCCAAAATCATCAGATCATACCAAACACAAAAAACGTAAAGTAACACTAACACGCAGGAATGATATAAATATGCAGCCTATATAAAACAGAAAATTTATGGGCAGTGTAATTTCACTTCTCAGAATCAAGTCATGCATCACTTAAGCCATACTTGAATTGTAACCCTAACCGCTTAGTCACAACACCCGCTACAGGCAGAAAACCAAGAAATAAGTGAAAATGTTGAGTAAATTACTTTATTTAATGTCAGATTAAGGGAAGCAAAACAGTTACCACACCTGTAAGCAGCAATGCATAGGCATTCAATACATTTTAAAACTACCGAATACAAAGGATCATCCCTCACAAGGATAACCCACAAACTAGATAGTGTGATTAATGCAGTATCCTACCAAAGCAGAAGAATCTTGACTGAAAAGGTTGTTTTAGCAATACATCATTTTTATAAATTTCATAACTGTGATGAGGGGGGGGGGGTGGGGGGGAAATAAGGCTGTGAAGCACTTTGACAAGAGGCAACTGTCAAGACATTTCAGCGGCGGACAGTGGTCCATCCCTCGTCGTCAGTCTCGTTCTTGATCCGGCGTGGGTTGTCTTTATCTTTGTCTGAACGCCAAGAACTCCTTTCTCCATCACGGTCCCTTTCCCTGGGTGGAGTCTTCCCAGGAGTTTCACGGTCTTCTCTGCGCTCATCTCTCTTCTCTTCATTACGCCGCCAAGAAACACCTATATGCACAAAGAGCATGAGATACCTAAATGACCAGACAAATGCAAGAGAAGAAGTATTCCAAGCTGCACAACAGGTCTAGCAAATGCTGCTGTAACAGACAGCTATCCAACCTTCTTCATTTTCTCTTGGCGGGGCTCTGTTTTCCCGATCTTCCTTCCGCTCTCTTATGTCCCGGCGATCACGGTCTCCACGACGATCATCACGGTCAAATTCTTCACGTTCACGCCGATTCTCTCGCCAACCGGAAGCATCTTCAGTACCACCACGCCTCCAGCCTCCACCACTTTCCTCCCTGGAACACAATCAAAGACAATAAGTGTCATGCCAATAGTCCTTGATAAAAAAAATAAAATAAAATTGGATTTATCAACCAGTTGTATTTCTGAAGTTTGGGTAGACTGATAAAACGTAACTTGTCAAAAGCGCCATTTAATTTCCAAAAGGAAAAAAATTCAGAGTATCTTACTGCAGAAACCACTAGTAAAACAGGAAAATTACAGGTGAACACACTTCTAGCAGACCACTGAACAATTTCCAAGTATTTTACTACAATCGTCGATGTCCCATAACTACTTATCCACTTATATTAGCATATGCTTAAGACTATCCTAGGGATAGATGGGGCTGGTTATAGATTTAATCTTAAAGGAAAAGGAACACTCGAAAGGGAATCAGCATTTTCAAATGAAATCAAGGTTAAACAGACCTGACTTAAGTCACTGAAACAGATAAGGTGCCACAATGATTTTGCTATATTGCATAAATTTGCAATTATATTCTCACCGTTGAGGCCTGCGCTCCCTGAAACGATCCATGTCTTCCCGTTCATCTCGCTCTAGTTCGCCTCCTTCATCACGGTTCTCGTCACCACGAGGAGGTCCCCAACTCTCTTCGCGAGCCTTCTCCCTCTCCCTCCAGCCACCTTTCAATTAGCATAAAACAAGTCTCAATTTAGGCAAAGCCACAAAGCATTTTCTGTAGAGTGCTTTAAAAAAAAAAAAAACCTCTTAATGCCCACTTCCAACACATGTAATTACTTTCCAACCTTTGACCTTCATGTTGTGCAGGTTCCTTGGTTGTAATATAAAGGAAACCAAATGCTATCAAGCACCATTTTTCAGCAGCACATTGAGCCAAAACTTCCGTAAAAACCAAGAATGTACTAAAATAATTTGCTTAAGTTTTGCTCTCAGTGATCAAATTTAAATAATTACTTTCCACTGAACTTCCTATCAATACAATGTACCAATTATGCTTTATTCCTTATGTGCCCAACTGAATGTTTCCGTCCTGCTGGTCTTCATCCAAGTGCCAGCAGAAAGCTTACCTGGCCTGCCAAGGGGTTTCCAAGGTTTGGCATCATCCCCATGGTGGGTTCCTTGATCATCATCAGCCCCTCGCCTTGGACCTCTCATTTCGTCCATCCCTCTTCGTGGCCCACGGTCATCATCAAAGCCTCTCCGGGGTCCACGGTCTTCATCCAGCACTCTCCTGTGACCTCTGTCGTCATCCAGAGCTCTTCTAGGACCCCGGTCCTCATCCAGACCACGACGTGGCCCACGATCCTCATCAAAACCTCTCCTCAGCACTCGCTCTTCCATCCCCCCTCTGCGAGGACCATCTCCCCGTCTGAAAGGTTCCTTCCCGTCTTTTTCTTCATCTTTGATGAAGCTAGCTTTATCTTCATCTCGATTTTCTTGGCGCCAATCTCTATTGGAGAACCCGTAAATGCGTTCAATAATTGGTTCTGAATAAGCATGGAATACATCCAGGAAATTCATCTAATTTTCGCAGCTAGATTAAATGAATTGGAATTCACCGTTCAGGCACAGGACGACGCCAATCAGATTCTCCCTCCACTGTCCTCTTCCGCCAACCTCCCTCTTCTTTTTCTGACCAGGGCGGAGTATCCTATAAAGAAATTCCTTTTTAGTTGAGCGCTCCCCAAAGCAAATGTCTATTAGCCATCAGTCTATCAGCAATCCACTGTGCATTTCCTAAATCTGTATTTATCCACGTACCAACACAACCTGAAATACAGCTCAATCGTGACTTCACGATTGAGCTGTTAGCCAGTCAGAAATCCAGGCAGCATCACTACTCGGTACATCAAACGCATTTTCTGAAATTACATTTTAACAAGTGTATATAAAGAGCATCCGTGTAGTCAACAGCCTTTACGGATGTCCATTTCTAACGTTCATCACATACGTGTTCCTAGAGATCGGTTTTTAGATTTAAACTTTAGAACGCTCTCGGGATTAGCCTGAGTTTTCGCTTCGCTACCTTGCTCGGTTTTTCCTCAGGAACTCTCCTCTCCTCCTCTCGCCGGCGCTCCCGTTCCTCGATCTCCTGCTGTCGAGCGCGCTGCTTCCTTTCTTGCTCCTCTAGCTTACGGAGACGTTCCTGGTACTCCCTTTCTTCCTCTTCACGCTGCTCTTGCTCAATTCGCTCCCGCTCCTCTCGCTCTGCCAGCACAGATACATGTACCGTCAATGTATTAGTGACAACCACAACAGCCTAGAAAAAACCTGCAGGATTCCATGTGGGGTACCTCAGTATACGAGACAGGAAGCTGCCAGTGTCACAATGGGCAAGAATACAATACACTATAAGCAAATGTTTTTAAAGCATGTTCATCAATTTATATAATAGCTAAAATGTTACTCACTGCACTGTTTTATAAATTACCCATGCATAGTTTAAAACCAGGAGGAAAACAATTCAAGCTGCATTTATTTAACGCAGGATCTCTCAATTATTTCTAGACACACCACTGGAAGAAATTCTAGATTCATTCTAGTAAGAAAGGGCTGCAAGCAAATGATTAAGAAAACCTAGAAATGTGAAGTGTTAAAGGAACACACATAAAGGAACGGCCACTGGTCTTATTTACAGCCTGCTCTTCTGCTCAATTTAAAAACTCCACATTACGGTGTAGTCATAACTGACTCAAACATCAACCTTCACTTCAACAAAAGGGGATGAGCAATGCAGAGCAATTCTAGAATGCACCCGACCTTTTTTCAGCTGTTCCTCGTGAATTCTTTGTGCTTCTTCTTCTTTCTGCCTATGGTACGCATTGCGCCGGTCCTCTTTACGCTGCTTTTTCCTGTCCTCTAACCGCCTTTTCCTCTCTTCCACCAGCCGTTCTTGAAACTGTTTAAGCTTTTCCTACAAGACAAATTATTTTAAGCATACAAATAAGTCAGGATGAAAACTCAGAAATTTGTGTTTTCACTTTAAGCAGAAAAGGACTGAAAACATGGCCAAGACTACTAAATTGGCATGAATCACAATTCTGATTACAACTGTAATGCATTTCAACGAGATGAAGTAGATATCAGCACAGAGAATGAGAAAAGTGAAAAACAAGCATTATTATAGCAGATCTGTCCCTTAAAAGTGGAGTGGCATCAATTAGTAGGGGCACAAATTTATATAGTGAATTAAAAATAAATTAACCCTTTATTTTAAAACACATGGGATACTAAAAGCCTAGCAACGCATCATTTTAATTTGTATGTACAAGAATGGAATTTAAAGAAAGGTTTTCAGGATTTGTAATTTGAGGTATTACCCATGGCTCCCAGTTAGCCATATAAAATACTACTGTAGGAAAAGTAGCAAGACTCCTACTTAGTTTGGTGACTCAAACTCAAAGATATTCATACGCAAACTTTGAAAATGTACACAAAACAGTCCAGAAGAATGGGTCAAAAACAAACAAGATGAAACTCCAAATAAAATTACCTCGTAAATAAAGCTTCGGGCAGCGGTAATCTTGGATACAAAGTTCTCCTTGTCCTCCATCATCCGAGACATTCTCTGTTTGTGTTCCAGTGCCTTCTCACGTTCAACTTTCATGTTGAGTATCTAACACAAACAATCAGTGATTAATGACGGAATATAAAACATTCGTTGACATTGTTCCCAGGGGAGCAAACTTCAGGGAAAATTCTTACCCTTTCTTCTTCTTGTAATTCCCATAACTCCATGTCCTTTATACGTTGTTCCTCATATGCTTTTTTAATTAAGGGGATTTCTTCAAGGCGTTTGGCTCTCTCAAAATAGTCAATCTAGGAAATGACAATTTTATTAAACTTTAAAATAAGGCCAAATAAGACTTCCAATACATCCCAGAGAGACAGACACAACTTATCCAGCTGCTTTTCACAAGTGCAGTTATTTCACATCAAGCTGACTTATCCTCACCTTCTTCTCCTGGTTTTTCAGACGTTCTTGCAGCTCTTTTTTCTCCTTCTCCAGCTGTTCCACCTGCTTGGCCATTATGAAGTCTGGATCAAGCTCCTCCAGGTCCTACACATCATTGGACAAAACACAGGGTTGTTTCAGCTGCTTTTACCGCTCAACCTCATGGTGAGTTGCAGTCGAAGGACGACTCCAACGAACATAACAGCACTGATGTACCTCTATGTCTATGTCCTTGAAGGCTTTGGCACCCAGTTCTGTTTTCTTGATCTGCTCCAGACGTTCCCGCACAGTCTTCTTCTTGATCTGTTCATGTTCCTGCATGATTCGTTCCTTCTCCCGTTCTTTGGCCTCCTGCCGCAACCTCTCCTCCTCAGCCTTGCGAACCTTTTGCATCTCAGCTTCACGCTGCTCCAGCTCTTCTTTTTCTCTTTGAATGTTCAGACTCTCAAGTCGCTCTTTACGCTCCTCTATGGTTTGCCGGCGAGCGAGGATACGCTGGTGTTCCTTGCGACCATTTTTCAAATAAGCAGCTATGGCCTGCTGGCTTTGCTCCTCATGCTCTTGCTGTTACAGGACACAAAATGCATATTTCAATACAAAAGTGCAATAGACAATCTGTGAATTCAAATAAGACTACATAGCTTTGAACCTTATTAAGTGCTTTACATACACTCAGAGTCACTGCTGGTAGATTATATGCCAGAGATGGCCATGTATGTTTTTGCACATACCAGTATGGAGGCAGGTTTAATAATCTGAATAGCTTTGGCCAGGGAGGATGACATTGCGGTTAGCTGATTTCTGATCTGCTCTGAAGGCATGTTTTGCAAGAAAGGGCCCACTGGAGAATCCTCTTTGGTAGAATAGTTCAAGTCTGAACCAAAACTAAGGGTGGAAGATGTGTGGTCAATCCGCACCTGGTACAAATAGCAGAAAAATCAAACTGAAGCGTTGATTTTATGCAAACAGTAAGAATCTTGTATTGAATATTTGTAAGATTTTTTTAAGTCTACAATGTTTGCAAATGCTTATTGCAAACCCTACAATAATGGAAGTTATTTTGTCTTACAATAAAAGTGACATTCCTGACATCACGTCAGGAAAAAGATTAATTGCTTGAAAAAGTTGTACAGCCAGAGATGGAGAACTATATAGCTACTTCACCTGCAAGTCACAGTGTCGTGCAGCATCAACAATGGAACGTTCCAGCTGAAAAGCATCCACAAAAGGAACCAAGGATGCCAAGCGACTAAACTCAATGCTCTGATAAATCTGAGCAACCTGGGGGAAAAAAAATATATACATTTCCAGTTAGAGAATGGATAATCAACGTAACATTGAAAAGGTTCTTTCAATGAAATAAGATCTACAAAGTAATGGAAGCACCATTTCTTGTGCAGTGCCCTGGAATTATACCAGTTATAGCATAACCAGGTATCTGGATACCAACACAGCAATACCTCACCTGCTGCAAAAGGCGGAGAATGGTGTTGTTCTGTAGATGAGGAACATACTGTTGAAGGTCCAACTCCTTTTCAGCTTGGTCTTTAATCCAATTCAGAACCTATCCACAAAAAAAAAAAAAAGCTGCATCGGTCAAAGATCAACGCATACTGAATCAACTGCGCAACCAGAGTCATCATTAACAATAATGCAGTAGTTGCATACACTGAAGCAAAGGCAAAGTAATCAGTTACTGGACACAGCCTATTTTTGACCAATAAACACTGTGCAAAAATACACTAAAACGCTCAGACTAGATTGGCTGCTCCAGAACACAAAGATATTCCAGTTGTCCAGGGCTGCCTGCTACTATTGGCGTGGCCAGCAGTCATTATTTCCCTGAAATTTAGGCTAATTATTAATTAAAAAAAAAAAAATTGGGGATTCACATCAAAAGGACAAATCTCTCTGGAAGCAAAGAACTTTAACAGAGCCATTGGAACAGCAATCATGGCCCAAATAACCTTTCAACACACCACAGCACACAGTGCGCAACAACGAAATGTGTCCTCTGCATTTAACCCATATGTGACTTTTCGTGACATAGCAGGGGGCAGCTAATTCAGCGCCCAGGGGCCTCAGTGGTGCCTTGCTGGTCGGGGATTGGAACCTGCAATCTTTCAATTACGAGTGCGCTTCCTTAACCATCAAGCCACCACTGCCCCATGTGATCAGCTTTAATGCACAAAACTCAGAAGATTAAAATACGGAAGCTTCAATTTGTAAAGTAATATGGACGACTTCTCTCGAAATAACTAGCAGCTCATATTTAAGCAGAGATCCACAATATAAACTTCACGGTATTTCACACATTTATGAACATACGTTACGCACATACACACAGATCGCAACTGTTTCACACCTTGTATTATATAACAGCGAACTGGGAGAAACCAGGTCCGGTAAACTAAATTCATGGCAGAATATTAGTTGGATATCTGGTCTTTTCAAAAGAGTATGTCACTCACCTTTATTACTCTTCCACACAACTTGAGGGGGTGAAAATCAACTTCCAGCCAATTGTAGAGCTCTTTCACCTCTGGAACAACATACTGTAGCAGATTAAATCTCACCTAAAGAAAAAGTGGAAGACAAGAATGTGTAAGACTATTAACTGCTTGCAGAAGCTTTGCAGCAATCCCTCCGCTTTGAAATGCATAAGACTCACTGTTCTACGCCTTGCTTGGCAGAACTGTGCCCATTCCAGATTTAAAGGCATCATTTTGAATGAAAGGGCAATGAGTAACAAAACCACCTGAAGTTTAACAGTGTTTGCACACAGTTCTTCAATATATATGGAGTATAAGGAATTCTATATACCACAGCCAGCATTTTGGTTCTTTAAGATTAGCAACTTTATCAACACCGTAGGATTCATTATCTATTCTGCTCCGGTTGGAGAAGACTGGTCAATAAGGGCATTTAGAATAAATTTCATAAAACAATTACACCTATCCAAGTCAATGGTCATACGGGCGCACGAACATACAGCTGTAATATTGAACTGATCTGCTAACCATGTCATTGATGAGGCTTTGACGGGTCGGAGGAGACTGGAGGCCAAGGAGTGTAGCCAGACGCCTGTGTTTCTCCACAATTATTCCATCCATGTCCAAGAGACGGGCGATGTCTGTGCGCTCGGGGGTGATGGGAATAGACAAGGTGGCAAGAAGCACCCTTGTAGACATCCTCTGCATTTCCTCCGGAGTAAGATTCTTTCTCATCTCTCTGGAGAGGTGGTAGAGACGGTGAAGGGTACAGGAATGGAAGAGCGCATTCCCCGATTTCCAGAAAACCGTTGAAACCTTGTTGTAATAGTTTGCCATCAGTTGAGGTTTGGGGGGCTTCTTAGACAAGGCAAAAAGACCATGGATGTCTTCCACCGCTTTGAAAGCTTCCTAAGGGAGGGGAACAAAAAGCTTAATATTAGAAGAGCTAGATGTGCATGAAAAGTCCCTAAGACGGAATGTCTGAGTTACACACCTGCCAGAGTTCCATGCTTATGGCACTATCAAGCTGGACCAGACGCGTTTCCAAGTGCATGGATTGACTTTCTGGGTTGTTTAGGTTAATCGCTGTGCTCTGGTTGTGATGCCTCTGTATCTGGCCCAGATGCATGCGCAAGTTATCGCACAACTTACGGAATTCAGCCTTGCGTGTATACTGAAGGCAGAACTTAAATGCTGTTAAAACAAGAAAGAAATCAAAAATTCAATACAGGCCAAGGCTGCGATTTCTCTCACACCTCTAATCTATTCCATGTGTGCCAGGCACAGACTGTTCACTCACAAGCAAACAGGATAAATATTCACCTTGCTGGGCAATATCATGGTACAGGCGCTCAACCTTGGAGTTATTGCGCAGTAAATCCAGACACTGGCGATAGGATTCCCAGAGAAATTTTACCCAGGGAGTGAGCAGCAGCCGGTCTGTGCGGTCCTGAGTATCCTCTCCACTAACTGCACTCAGCAACACACTGCAAAAATCAAGACATCACAACCTATAAAACCAAGAAACTGGAAAGTTTCATCCTCATGTAACACTTATGCAGGATAAAATGACTGCAACCATGCTGCAAATTTTATCATGGGTGTTCCTGAAACACACCCCGTCTTTCACTTTGAGTACAGAATGAGGGCAGATAACATGGTGTTATGCTTGACAGAAACCGTGGGAGGAGTCAAAAAGACTGCTTTCATAAAAAAAAAAAAAAAAGTGGCATTGTATCTCCTTGGTGCAAGCTTTCAGAGCCAGTAACGGGAGAGCACCGAGCATGAACTACATCCCATCTCACTTGGTTGGCAACCGCCTCCATCACAGAAGTCTCATCACAGACATGTGTGTGTGGTTTCTCGATGGCAGAATGAACTACCCATCCACATACGGTTCATAAAATGTCTCAATACTCAAGAAACACCTCTAAACCCGTTTGTTCCGAGAACACCTCAACTAGCCCTACAACTGTTCCACTCTGTGGGGGACAATGTGTGGCTCAGCAGGTTAAGACTGTGTCTGTGATCGGGAGGTTACAGGTTCAAATCCCAGTTTCAGCAGAATGACTTGACTGTCACTTTGGCAAGGCCTCTAACCCCAATTGCCCCAGGGACTGTCTGACCCTCCTTTCAATTGTTCATTGCTTTGGAAAAAAGCACCTGCCTAACAAAATATTAACAGATCCCTCAATTGATTTCTTGTGTAATTGGAATGATTAGTTTTGCCCTTTGTGTTTCTTTTATCTTCTTGCTATTTTTGTACATCCTGTTTAGCTCGTCATTCATTATAAACCAAGCCAAGCTGCACGTATGCCTTATTAGCACCTTGACAGCTGTATGCTTTTAATGCACTTTTTTTTTAATGCTTTTAAGAAACATTTTATGGGTTTGAATGCTTCTAACCTGGACCTAGTTCAGCCTGTCTTGCCGAACTTTCACACTTGTTCAAATATGCCCTTGAACTTAATGCAAAATGCTGACTCACTTATTTCTCAAACATCCCTTGGAGCATGACTAACAAAAAACATTTCAAAGAACATTTCAAAGGTCCCACAAAACCTGTGAATTTTATAAAACAAAATACACAATATTACCGGTATGTAGAAATTATCTGACATAATCTGACATGTCGCTAATGGAGACAAGTGCACTTAAACTGCACTGACAAGCAATCAAAAAAAAGCGGTACAATTGTCTTACATGACAAGACACATGGGTAGCTCTGCATGCACACTTGCAATATGTGAAGGCATTACCCACAGAAGAAATGCAAGCATACAGTATGTACCTCTCAGGAGTCTGGATGTTATCTAGATCTTCAATATCTAGCACCATCTGCTGAGACTCTCCTTTAGCAGTTTCAGTCTTCTCCTCAGCCAGCTTAAGGTAGGCTCGCACAACATCCTCCAAAGATTTTATGTTGACCTTTTGAAAAAGAACGATGGGATATTTTTTTCCTTTTTTAAGTACAACTACTACCCATAGATGGTACAATGTTACAGTAGATTTCACTTCATCATCACCATTAATTAATATAAGCAATTCTAGAATGATAGTGTTTGCATCCACAGAACCACAATCTACTATACAATAAAACTGCAAATTTGAAAAATGTATATATAAAAAACACATTAGAATCAACATCCAAAAGTTTGACTTTTGTCAATATTAGAGTAAATTTACCCTAAGTCCCCAATCCTAAACATTTGCCAAATTTGCACCATTTGTAAATAACTTTTCATTCTGGAATGATGTACTTCCTATTATATGGCTTTATAACTTCTAAGAATTAATAAAAACAATGTGTCATGTTTCAACCATTGTAGAAGAAATATATTGATCAGTAAAGCCACCTGACACTCTCCTCAAGTACTTGTAACAAGTTGATTAAGTCAAGAATTTAGAATTCCAACCGGGATACACGTCAGAGTCAGATAAAAACCCACCTGCTGACAGATGTTTTTGTACTGGTACAAACCCTCTTTTGCAAGGTGGCTCTTGCGCAGATCGACACAGAGCTCCAGGTACTTGAGCATGATGGGCTCGTGAATCTTCTGCCATGTTCGATGTTTTTTACTCTTGATAACATCGTACAAAACATCCAAAGCTGGCTGCTTCTTGCCAACTTCAAGAAATTCTGGAGAGAATACACGAGATTATACATGGGTTTTTTTTAAACCTCATAATTAAATAATAATAATAATAAATCAACAGTGGAGGACGTCAAGTGATGCAAGGGCGAAAAGGAAATCTTGCACCTTTACAATTGCAGGAAAGATCTCATATCACCAGAACAGGTTAATTATAATCAGACGTGATAAAGGCATACACTTGTTAAAGCATAAAAACCGTGCCAGACAGAAAAAGGTTTTTTGGTAAAATGCACATAATATATATGGCAGTGGTAAGATTAGAACTGAAATATGTGCTTTCGAATTTGCTGATGTGCTATGGAAATGAATAAATATCTTACATGAATTTATACCAGACGAAATTACAGGATATTTCAGTGAATGCTCTTATGCTCATTTAAAGCATCGCCAAAATAGGAGACGATTGCCCAGTAATTAGAAAATTTCTACAGCTAACCTTAACTGCTCAAGCAAAATATCCAATCGTGTATAGATATCTGCTAAAAACCATACATCCCCTCATGAGTAAAGGCGTCGGCTAAATGCGTTCTCTTGCTCGACATAATCAATCCAGGTGGAAATCACTGAGCAAGTCATATATAATAAGGTGTCCAAATCGCAGTGCAGTAACAACATTCACTGATATTCAGTTTTCTCACTGAGAAGCACTGAAATGCTTAACTGAATAGCCGAATAAATGGGAGAAAAGGAGGTCAACGTTACAATTGACATTTAATGAGGCAACATGATAAGGGAAATCAAGAAGTGCTCAGAAAAATACCAGGACATGTTAACTGCAGCATAAATTTGACCATGTAACTGACACATAAAAATTGTCATAAATTTATAAGTTAAATAGGCTGAAAGTCAAGCAAGGCCCGAATAAGCTTCTGCCTGACAACATGGCTTCCCCGCCATGCTGTCGAGAAGAGAATGGTGGGAAGTAAAAAATGAGAAATGGAAGACGGGCCTGACCCAATATACTCACCATTAGCTCTCTTCAAAGCGTTCTCTGGACGCTGAAAATACGCCGGCATCGTTGCAACTTGCTCCTGTAGCTATAGTTGAGTTTAGAATATGTTCATATGTTAAATCAACTATCCATCCACACCGACGCGACCCGCACGCTCCGCGAAAGTCTTCAGAAAGGGAATGACGCAGAACAATCGTACCCGGATGTAAGAAATTACCCATCTACCCCATGCGCCGCTAGAAAGCGGGTTTCGGACCAATGGTATTTGAGATTGAATTCAGAGTCAGTAATAATAAATATAATATAATATAATATAATATAATATAAATAATAATAATACACTACTAAACTCAGCACAACGTAAGCAAGTATGGTGTAGGGTACTAATCAAAGAATAGTATACAAGTATGTGATCTGAGATTTTAGATATTAGAATAATGAGCACTTGCCTAATTTTGCATTAAAATCACATTCAGAATAAATTCATAATAGCGAACCTGGAACTAATTTCCATGACCTTTATCCAGCGATGCATATTACACAAATTTATGGTGACATCTTGAGGTTTTGAATAAAATTACAGCCAATACATTTACTAAACAGGCTTGTAACTTTCCTTGAAAAGTAATTGCATCTTACTAACCTGGAAAAGAAACTTGGCCGTGTTACTGATCCTTGTCTTTTTCGTGATGCACTATTTTAATACTGTATATGACACAGGAGGCTATGATGGCTGACATCAGGGTTGGGCGCTTAATTGCTGCTTCCACAATGCATTTGTGGAGTTCACGTTTTAATTTACTGACTATTGGTGCCATTTAAAATTAATAGCGTAACATAATATTGTCAGTAGGTTCTAGTAAAGAAGATGACCCCTTTGTCGGGATTACAGCTAGGGGAAAAAATCAGAACATTGTTTTAAATTTTGTACTTTTATTAATACTTAAAAAAAATACATCCGTTCTTCCTCCATATGAGGGTTACAGAGAGCCTACCCCAGGAATCCCAGGGTACAGAACACCAATCCATGTACACACTGATATACAATGGGCAATTTAGTAACATCAGTCCAGCTAGTCACGTAATTCTACATGGGAAGAGTACCTGGAGGAAATAAATTTATTTACACTGTCTGTATTTATTCAATATGCTCAGAATCACAATATGCTTTTCTTCACAGTGCATGCTTTTAGACTAGATAGGCCAATGTCACCGTCCTTAATACAGACAAATTACATGAATTATTTTTTGAGACTCATGGACAATTCAAAGTTAGGCATTACCCAGCCAGCACATATGTGGGGCCTGCATGGGATGCACTTGGGCTGGCATGTAGCCCCCACCTGGGAAACCCAAGTGGGGCCCAGTCAATTTTGTCCACAGTTTCCATGGTGGCCCCACATGGGTTAGCCCACATGGGCTAATGTTGGGCCCTTGATGGGCTCCATATAAGGCCTATATGGGTAACCCAACTTGGTCTTAATGCTCATTTGGGCTAAAGTAGGTACATCTTATTTGTCATTTCACAGAAAACCCCTAAATACCTACTGTATTTAATGGCACACTGAAATCTAAACTGTATTGTTTCAATGAAGAGAGATAAGTAGTATAATTCATGTTTTAATTAACCAATATCTCTTTCAAACATGCAAATGGAAAAAAAACAGCAAATGTTGTTCACCATCATATTAACAGTATACATTTTACTACTACTTCTCCTTTAGGGGGAAGATGAACTTTCAAGGCATAGGAGCAAGATGAACTTCACAGGATTAGAGTCCAAAATGGAGTTGATAGGGACCTGCATGCAGTGCAGCTCCTCACTCCTCGCCTCCAATAGCTCTAAAAAGAAATAAATCAAAAAACAAAATAATTAACCATTCAGCTTTTCACGCCATTCAGTTAATTCGCATAGGTCTGGTTAACTTTATAATTTTGGTGCCTCACATGAACATGTTCTAGATCACTGGTCTCCAAACTACAGCTTGCCATGTCATTTTCGGTGGCCCCCTGAAACATCTGTGATATATTGAATGCAGCCCGCGCAGGAGTCAAACACTGTTCAATTATAACTTACTTGATTTCCTCCATTTTGTTACCCATGTGTTCTTCCAGAAATTTTAAATAAAAAAGCAAGCCTCTGGCCATTTGAGAGAGATATAAAACAGAAGGATGAGCTGTAATTTGTGATATGGCTTTCTAAGGAATATGTTAGAATATTTAGTCTCTAAATTGGTCATCGTTTATGGAAGTGTTTGCGCGAATGTGCCATGCGAGGAACTGTACGTATCAGGGGCGTCTCTAGTTATTGAAAAAAAAATCAGGGGCTAAGTCAAGTTAACCCGGGGCTTAACTTTTTTTTTAAAGGAAGACAGGCATCGGCGGTAAAATATTTGGGGCTATAACTCAGACTGGAATTTCATCCAGGATGTAACTCAATCATATACGAATTGCCTGTGATCGATTCCCTGCCCGGCATAAAGCGGTTAGATGACGATTGGAACACGGTGAATTTACCAGATGACTGCACTCCGAGACGGTAGGTGGCAGTATACTTCCTTATGATTGCTTTAAAGCCGCCATTAAATCCACATTAAATCACCTTTGATTCACCAAAATGGCCACTCTATTAAGAAGACTTTCTGTAAGTTTATTAGAATGTCCTAAATGCAGGTGATGTTAAAATAGGAGAGTTTGTCAATAATAGTTTTAGTTTAGAGACCGTTTAAGATGATGCAAAAGCGGGGTGGACGTTAACTTGGTGTTAAAATGATACTGTGTACAACTAATGGCAGCAGTAATGATAATAGGATTTAATACAAATGTATGTATTCTTTGATAGACGTCGATAGTAATAACAAAATTGTTGTATATATTGCTATATATAACACTATAGTGCAAAAGGCAAGGGAAGCGTAAACCTTGCATTTGTACAGTAAAGCTTAAAGCTTTGGTGATTACCATGCTGTATAAATAGCCATTAATACAAATTCATAATTTGAAATGTAGCAATGACATTAAATTTAGATGGAGGCTATATGTTGACAAATTGTTGACGTTGACAGTAATATTAGTAACTATGCATAGATAACTTGAATTTGTCATGTATAATTTTTAATATTGAGTTTTTAGCAAGGTAATCCATGAAATCAATAACTTTAACATCGTTTAGTTTGTTAATGGTTGCCCAGAATATAGAATTAAATTTAATATCCGTAGTTTGCTCTGTCTCTTCATTAATGCAGTTTGCACTTCAGAAAAGCTGTACATGACCCATACGTGAAAAGGTTTAATGTTAGATATATTATTCTATATTCGACTTTTCTTACTTCTACAGATTTACTCTTAAGTTAATGCTTAACGATTATCTCAAATGCTATGCATATGAAATTGCTTTGAGGTGGAAAAGACACTCAACTCCTTTCATTTAAAACATTAGTACTGTTGGATTTCTGGCCGTTCTTACGTGTCTGTGTTTAGCCAGTTATGCTTGTTTCTAAGAGTCTTAATCGGCACGAGTAAAACAAGACCGAGTAATACCCCAGACCAGAATCCAGCCCATTGCAGAACACTCATGCACACCCACACACACTGTGTGCAATTCACAGATGCCAATTTATGGAGTCTGTGGACTGCGGGAGGATTCCTATGTACAAATGGGAAAACTCCAAAATAGTTTGGGGCTGGAATTTGAACCCACCTATGAAGGTCTAGGGCAACAGTGCTGCCCTCCTAAACATTTTTTAAATTATTATGTGATGCTTATTAAAATAACTGCCAAATATACAATGATTTATTTGAACTTACAACAGTGATGATTTGTTTTATTCCCCCCCCCAGGCTTCCAGGGTTATTTCAGCATCTGTTAAAGCTGCTGTTTTAGGTGCTGGATCCGTGCACAAGTGCTCCAGGATTTTTGCCAGTGATGCCGTCCACAAAGCTTGCTTCTCAAATGGTATGCTGGGGGGGGGGGCTAAGCTTAAATGTAGGGGGAAGGGAGACTTATGTGCCATAGCGATGCTTTAGAATGTGCTTAAAATTTTTGATGATTCCTTTCCTAATATTGCATTGCAGATTTTCCCATTAGGACAGCCTCAATTAATAGGGACATAGACTTCAAATGATGTTAATCATTCCTCAGCTTTTGCTGGGCAGGCGCCTGCATTAAGCTAAATTTATTGGCAAATTTAGGGAACTATTGCTAGACTGTCTTAGCCTTGTGGCTAAGATTCCATATTACACCTGTGGGGGGGGGGGGGAATGCTTAATATTTCTGCTGGCATTTGAACATTTCTTATAATATTGTATATTACTTAATTAACTTCGCTTTACTTGGTAGGAAGGGGAGGCTTTGAAACAATTTTTTACTCTGGGATGATGAACTTTGTATAGCTGTTAGCAGTTTGTTTGTCCAGTTGTGAATGATGGACTCATAAGATTGCAAATGGAAATTTAAGCAGAGAAAGACTCTTCCATTGTCACAAATTGCGTGTACACTCTTTATTTGTCCTTTAACATCTTAAATAAGAGAATACTAATACAAAGCATTGTACTGAACTCCAGGAAGTCATTGTTGGAAAAAGAAAGATTAGTTATGCGTGCTATTATACATTGCTGCAGGCTCTCATTCGGTAAATGTGATGCATATATTGCAACATATTTTATGCAGCCATAAATAAGTGTGAAACATTTTATCAGTAGCTCTTTTCTCATAATTAGGTACCATATCTGAGTGTGTTGCTGGTTGCAGTCTGTTGGCAGAAGATCTTTGGAAGACACTGTCTGTTCAGTCTGTACAAACCAACCAAGCATGCAAAATATGGCATAAAATTTTGGCTGCAAGGCGCAGATCACCTTGTGTGTGTGAGCAGATGTGACCGCAGTGTAAGCTGCATGTCTACCATTGGGCATCTGGTGATTTTCAGCACATTATTAATGTGTCTGCATGTAATTTTATGTCACGGCAGAAATTAAAACAAAAATATATATAAATACAGACTGTACCTGACTTACAATGAATTACACATTCAACCAAAGGTTTTTTTTTTAAATTAGTAATGTTTGTAAAAATAATTTTTGGTTGGTCATATGCCTGGTAGTGCTACTACCTAGTGAATGTTGCATGTCGTATTAAAGTTTTCACGGGTAAGTTAAGTTGAGATAAGATAATCTTTGTCATTGTCACTTAACGAAATTGAGTTCTCTATTGTATGGCATTTAAAACTATCCCAGGTTCACATGCATCTCCCAGTCTAATTCACCCTACTAAGTCAGTGCAAATATCCTATTCCAAAATATGTCCAGTTTAACACGTAACCTTTGTGTTGGAATGGATCCCAGTCATAAGTTGGAGACCGTCTAAACTAACAAGGCTCTTCCGGAGTTGCAGCAGGCTACTTCCGAGTTCAACTGTTCGAGATGTGAAACATTTTCCCCCAGGAATGTGATACGTAAGATATGTATCTTATGCAGCAAGTACAAGAAGTACATCTTGGGAATTCCAGCACATGGAATTTCAGGTGTATAAAATACAGTTAGTGAGCCAAATGTAAAATTTGATGTTTGGGTAAATAAAAAAGAAAAACTTACTCAAGGCCACAACCTCAGGAGTGGTCTGTAGTAAAACCCCATCAAGTATAGCAGGGGTACTCAATCTTATCTGCAAAGGGGCGGTGTGTATGCGGGTTTTCGCTGCAACTCCCTAATTGGATTACTCATTAGAGGACTGATTGGCTGAAAGAATCCTCACACCTGGGTTTGAACAGCTGAACTACAAGTTATCCCAAAAACCTGCATACACACCGGCCCTTTGTGGATAAGATTGGGTACCCCTGAAGTATAGCAATGAGAGATTTATCTAGCTAAATGACAGTTAAGAGGTATATGACATTAACAGATTTTACTTACAGAACTATACAAGAGGTTCCACTTTTTGCTGTTTTCCTCTATTTCTCTGCTGCCTCTTCCCTGACTCTGTTAATACCTGCTGCCTCTTCCCTGACTCTGTTAATACCTGCTGCCTCTTCCCTGACTCTGTTAATACCTGCTGCCTCTTCCCTGACTCTAATACCTGCTGCCTGTTGTTTTACAGTATATAAACATAGTTGCTGAACACAAAGATGGATTCTGCTAACATTTTAAATGTTTCACCCAGTTTAGCGCAAACTGCATGACATAGTGCTTGGCAGTATGTAGTACAGTGTGGCTGATGTATGCAGGTGAGGGAATAAAACAATATGGCTGAGCTCCAGTTTGAGAACCAGCTTTTATGGGAACATGCAGAATGTTTTCTTTCTTGCCGTTTCTTCGGTAGGTAGGGCAGAGTTCTTTTTCAGGATGGAAGTACTTGTATTGATGCCTTCATTGGCTTCTTCACACACTGGAATAATGTAGAGTTTGGGTTTACAGAAATCGTTGAATTTTGTTTGACAAAATCAGGCTTCAAGTGAAATTTGTGCCCTGCAAAACCGTATTCTCGAAGTTGTCGTGGATGAGCACCAAATCTGACTCAGCCATCAGGAAGTTCAAACTAAGCTTTACTTGTTTACCTTGTCTTCATTAACTGGAAGACAGAAGAGTATACATAAAATGTCATTTTCTGTAGTATAGGCTAGCGTTTCCTGTCATGGATTGTGTTGGGAGGTTACACTATAGGTTAATTCTTTTTTGTCTTTACTAAGATATTAAGTAAACTGAGAATGATTAGTGTTTATGTTTTTTAGGTACTGCGCGGTGGGCTCCTGCAATAACTCAGCATGCACCTCACTTCAAAGGCACAGCTGTTCATAACGGAGAATTTAAAGAGATCAGTTTGGATGATTACAAGGGCAAATACCTTGTCCTTTTCTTCTACCCCTTAGATTTGTGAGTATTAAGTTTTCAGTTCTTCACATGTATATGAGAAAATGGCTGCATGGTAAACAGGAGTGATATGCAGCCTGCCTAGGCCTTTAAATGGATTTGGGCTCCTTGTTTAATTCCTCTAATCTTTCCAGCTTTTTTTTTTTTTTGTTGTCTGTATTCATCTTAATGTTTTATTGTTTTTGTTTTGTTTTTGTTTTTTTTTCTTCCAGGTAAAGCAGTATTAAAATAGGAAAATCATAATGTTTCTACCATTTTATTCCTAAATATAAAGCAGCTTTAAATTCTAGCAGTTTAATCCTTGGAGTATATTTGTGATATTTTCATTTTACAGATTTTGTTTTTCTTTCTCTCCCCTGTTTCCAGCACCTTTGTCTGCCCAACGGAAATAATTTCATTCAGTGACAAGGCCAGTGAGTTCCACAGCATTAACTGTGATGTTCTCGGTGTGTCTGTAGACTCGCACTTCACCCACTTGGCTTGGGTAAACACTCCGAGAAAGGTGGGTGTGACCATCATCACGTGACGGTCCTTTTTTATTTTTTGAATTAAGCATAAGAAAACAAGGACTCAAGGCCATTCAACTCATTTTACTTGCAAAGACATGAAGCGGCGCCAGAATTTTATACAGTTTTATATATGTTTAAGATTATAACTATGAAAGTTTTAAGTTTATTCCTAACCTTTACTATCCTGGGGAAAAAAAAAATCTAATTACTTGGAGCTTGTAGAATTTATGGAAACAACATTTCTCATTCATTTGTCAGAATTACTTTTGCTTAGCAAGCTGCTTTTTCCCTAGAGTGGAGGACTAGGTCATATCCACATTCCCCTGCTGGCAGATCTCAATAAACAAGTGTCCAGGGACTATGGAGTCCTGCTGGAAGGTCCGGGTATTGCACTGCGGTATGTTGTATGTTTTTTTTGTTTTATTAATGAGTGGTCCCATGAAGCAAATTTACATTTATAACAGCAAACCATAAAATGCGCCCGTGTTTAACTTAGAGCAGACACCACGGCGTGACTGTAAAGCAAATATGTCTAATAAGAAGACATTCAGGTTTGACAGACTCACCCAATACTGTGAGGTTAGCCATAGATCTGTGTCATTCAGCCTCTCAAAGCAGCCTAGCCTGCCTTTGTCATCACTCTGACTTTATTTATTTCGCTTATTGTGATAACTGTGTGTCAAAATAATCGCTGCTAAAATGCGGGTTACCTCGTTGCTTAGTTGCATAATTTTACACAATAATATCCATTATTTTTTGTTGACGTATTGCATATTTTGAATACGGATGAATGAGACTAGAAAGGTCACATTGCGATATTTAGGAGTTGAAAATGAACTATAGAGCCAAATGTAGAACTATTCCACCTCTTAACTTATTGTCTACCAACAGAATCTGTCAAATAACTTTGTGCCATTAGATACAAAGTAGTGCCGACAAATTGCTCACTTTTGCTCATTGTCACTATAAAACACATAATATTTCCAAATAGTGGAATACAGATGGCTTTTCATGACCAGTTTTTCTTCGCCTTTCTCCTCTTCACTCATTTTTTGCTTAATTTTTCACAAACGCGCCACACAATCTATGAATCAGTCCAACAGAGAGGATGAAAATTATGTGGTTGTCTCGGAGATCGCATGCAGTGCTCATGCAAAAGCGGTGGCGGGAAACGTTAAACTGAATTTTTTTTAAACCTATACTACATAATGCTGAAAAGGAAAAATCATTAAAATGGCAAAGCTTGCTAAAGTTGTTTTTCTGTGACTAAGTAAATAGCAGAATTATTTAATGGTTTGGACCCTGCAGACTATCGCAGTCCTTGCAATGTGACGATTGTGCATGTGCATGAAATGCCTTGTTGATTTTAACATCGCACATCATGCCAGCCTAGTGGTACAGTAGCGTACTGGGTAGTGCTGTCGCCACACACCGCCGCTTTGTGTGTGCGGATGCCTTTTCAGCAGATTTGCTGATTTCTCTATACTATCGAAAAACATTAAACGTAACTGCACTGGAGTGCCTATATTGACGGTATGTGTGATGAGCGTGTACCCTGCAGTGTATGGTTGGTTCCTGCTTTGCACCAATTGCAGTGTATAGTATAATTATAATATAAATGATTACTCGATGAATCGTCAGATTAATCGGTAGATTACTCGATTATTAATATAATCGATAGACAGCCCTAGTTTAATTTCAGCTTGTTTTACTTTGAATATGAATTCTTGAACTATTTTTTTTTCTTACTTGTGATTTAACCACAGTACCCTCTAGACACTTGGATATTTGGCTGTTTGAGTGTGGCGATTTCAAGATTACGATCTTTAAGTCCAGGTCAAAAGCACGCTTGTTACTGTCAGCTGTATTGTCAGTGCTGTCACTAGCCCCACATACAGCTTCATGTGGTGTTGGAATGCTGGCATTTAGGGATTCCTCATGCCAGTGCCCCCGCTTGCCCCCCCTCTTGGCACACTGCCATTATTAGGCCTGCCAGTTTATTTATTGCATGCACCCTGGTGTCTTCCAGTGTCGCATTTCAGTTCTGTCCTTGTTAACACACTTTCCCTTATCTGAGGTGGGGGAAAAAAGTACTTCACACTGCTTCATTATCTATTTACTAAGTGTACATTTCACATTGGATAAATAGAAACTATAAGAATATTTAAGTAGAATCATAACTATGTAACATTCCATGGATACTTATGAAACCATTTAAAGAACGTCATTTAAAGCAAGTTTCCCTCCTGAATTGCCTGCTTTTTCACATTACGTAGACTTTTTCACACTCAACATGTACCTTTGCATATCATAAAGAAAATAGAACATAATTTAATGCCTAGTGGGACTATAGTGTGCTGTCATGTGTTGGAGTCCTGGTGTTCCTGGATTCCTCATGTCTTTCCCCCTGCCTCTGCCTTTTTAGTTATGCTGCCAGGGCTTTTTTTGGTAGCAGAAAATCTGTGCGTGACACAGATGGATCCATATCAGGACATATTTCTTCAGGAATAAATGTTCATCTTGCATTCACATGGCATGCCTAATGAATATTCTCTCTTACAACTTATAATTTACAACTCTGTAAACTGAGCCTTAAAAGAACATAAACCAGTGGTTTCCTGTATGAATTTATGATTAAGTCAACTCTCAAGTTCCATAAAATCCACTTGTTTTGAGACTGGATATTACAATCAGAAGACAAGCAGAAGGCACAGAAATTACCAAGTGTCTAAATGTGGACTAAGCGGAGATGATTAAACAGTTTCTCTGCATATTCTGAAACCAGTAGGACCATCATAGCAACATCCGCTGATAGAGAACCTATGTAATTCAGGCTTTGTTGCAGGCTGTTGATTAAAGGATCAAACTGACCAGACTGGTTCAAGTAACTTTCAATATGTTTGATTTATTGCTTGATTGCCTGTAATACATTTCCCCATTCAATTAAAATGCACTTCTGCTTATGTGACCGCAAATATATTTATGGTTAACTGGTCTGTACTTCTTCCTCAGGGGATTGTTCATCATTGACCCTAATGGAGTGGTGAAACACATGAGCATAAATGACCTGCCAGTTGGCCGCAATGTTGAGGAAGTATTTCGTCTGGTCAAGGCCTTCCAGTTTGTCGAGTCTCATGGGGAGGTGTGTCCTGCTAGTTGGACCCCCGACTCTCCAACGGTAAGGATTCTCAAACAATTCTAACCAGGTTTTGTTTCCTAAGTACTATGCTGATCTGAGAAGTAACTCAATGTTCCAGGAGATGGTATATGGATGCAGAATTGCAGAATGTCGAGGTTTGTGGTGCAGTAGATTAATTTTACTATGATGTATATCCTTTTATTGTAGGGTTGGGTGCATTAATTTTGTTTTCTTTTTCAGATTAAGCCAACTCCTGAAGGCTCAAAAGAATACTTTGAAAAGGTCAACTAGAACTATTAGTTTTATTTCTGTGACTGACCATTAAAAGCTTTACTGATCATTTAGAAATTTACATTGTTGTGTTGAATGTGTTTAAGGAATGTTGACAGTGTAAGGCCAAGCCAGATGTTAGCATAATTGGATTCATATACTTAAATGTAGCGATTTCGATACATCAGCTTTGATCGGATTCAAATTTTGGATAGAAATTAGGAATGAGAGAATAGAATTTGGCATTTATCTATGCAGGTATACCTGTCTTTCTAGAAATAATGTGTGCCCACCATTTATTTGTAGTTTTTCACCGACATATAAAGTCTAAAAAATGTAAGTGGTGTAAAGATAAAAACCAAAAAAAATCTATAAAATAAAATTTCATGCATTTGTGTGAACTACGTCTACCATGTGAAAATTCATTAAACACAACCAATAATTCAGGTGCAGCTTTATTTCTGTAGTTTCTGCTGTGAAAATAGCAAAACGGATGAATGTTAGTCATGCCTTGCACTTTACTCTTTGCATTAGACAGTCAAAATAGAGCTCATGACGGCAAAGAATGTCATTATGTACATATTGCGACAATATTACTAGTGCTTCACAAATCTGGCTTCTATGGGAGTGTTGCAAGGAAAAGCCACTAACTCAAATACTCACACTGAGTATTTATAAGCTAAAATGAGACATGTTGTAGATGCTGAGCCCAAGTGGGGAAAAAGGATCTATGGTCAGATGAGATCAACACCAAACTCTGGCCTCAACGGTACATGTGGCAGGAAGCCAATACAGCTTGCTATCCAAAGAACACCCTAAATACAGTCAAGTAGTGGTAGGATTCTGTTGTGGGGGTGTTTCTCTGCAGCACGCACTGCTGCACTTGTCACCATATAAGGGAAACGGAATGCCACAAAATACCTTCAGATTCTTGAAGAAAACCCACTGCCCTCTGCCAGCAGGTTGGGAAGGAAGACATTTCGCCTTACAAGATGACAGTGACCCAAAGCAAATTGACCATACAGATGCTGAAGGAGAAAAAGGTGAATGTCCTTGGATGACCTAATCAAAGCCCAGTCTTAAACCCCACTAAAAATCTGTGGAATGATTTGATTGCAGTTCGCCAGTGGGCACTGTCCAATTTGACTGAGCTTGAACAGTTCTGTCAGCAAGAATGGGCAAATATTGCCCAGTCAGTGTGCCAAGTTTGTAGAGAAGTATCCAAACAGACTCAAGGCAGTTATTAAAGCAAAAGCGGGTTCCATGAAGTATTGATGCGTTTTCATTTCAGCCTGTAGTGACAAATGTGCTGCTTTTTGACAGGGGGTGATTTTCTATACTCACTGTACAACTTCAGCATCTCACACTGCAGGGGTGAGGCAACAATGATAGCTACTGAGAGCACTTCCTCTGTGCATTTGCCTTATTAGTAATTGTTCAAAGTCATGTCTAAAATGTTTTGGATCCAACATCCAATTAATGAACAAACAAAAATGTTACCTCTCCTACATTTATGCCTGATATCAAGCTCAAGGAAGTCAGTGTTATTTTTGTCTTCACCTAAATACTAACCCAGAGTTACATAAACGTCCCGTGTCTCATTTCTGCAATACAGAATAAAAATGGATTCGAGTTCATTTATCATCTTTCTTCAACCTGTCTGGGCCTGGATGCCTCATTACTCATGTCCAGTTTGTCTTACAGATGAAATTCTTCAAACAACTCAATTGCAATGGGGTCTTCATCTAAACTTCCAGAAAATTACTACATTTCCTTTCATACCCTCGGATTCAGATTTTTTTTTTTTTTTACAACAGTGTTGATTCTTGTATCAGGCAGTAGCATATTACTTGGATGATAGCTTGCACCTTATTTGCCATTTTGTCAATCAACCCCATACTACATATCCAGCAGACCACACAAACACTATGAAACAGTAAATGCAATTACAGCTATTATTTGACTCTGCACTCAGATTGTTGTTAAAGAGTAGAATGTCTTACCAGCATCCCCCTTTCCTGGGGGCTCAGTTTGGGGGAATAGCATGATCTATTCTATATAATTCTTCCATTTCTTGATGACACAGGCTGAACTGTTCAGGGAGATGTTCAGGAACAGTGACTGTTTGCTTCCCCTAATTTGTAGGTGGTGATAAGTCCCTCTGACTTGTTTTGAAAGTACCTTGTTCTTGATGTCTTTGCTTCAGATTCCATTACCTGACTGAGGGACCTTGCAGATATAGGTGGGTTTTTAAACTTAAAATTTGTCATTTATAACTAGTCCTGCACACCAGCATAAACCATTCAACTGATTGAGGGGCACATTAAAGTATTCTGGCCAACTTAAGGTTTGTCCCAATGAACTGGTCCAAATACTTCGGCAAACATATGTCATGTTTTATTTTGAGTTTACATTTGATGTAAAACTCAGTGAATTTTGATTATTTTGAATCCACAGTCCCTAGACCCCCCTCAACCCTGTATGGGATAAGCAGTTACAGTAAATGGATGGATGGATATATTATATAAAAATTCAAGAAATAATGCAAACTAGTTCTTCAACAATAGCAAACTATTTCATAGACTATAAAGTATAACTAGAATTCTTTACTGCTTAAAATACCTTCGTAAAACAGTAAGAGACCACAATGAAATTTTATGGCAGAAGATGACACAAGGAACACAGTATATACTTTTGGAAATAAAGAAAATGGATTAATTAAAACCAGTGATCCTATTAACCTCATTCAACCAACTATACCCAGCAAATCTGGGATCTCTGCTACTTTCCAAGGCACTCTGGGAAAACCCAGGTAGAAACACAAAACCTCCATAAAGGCACCTACATGGGCACCAAAAATCTATAAATGCTTTCAAACAAATAGCACCATAGGCAGTCTATACTAAAATGAGTTAATTTAATACTAAGTTTGTATTTAGACCAATCTGAAACAGCACCTCAATATACTTCGAAAAGATTGCATCCTAGACAATTTAAGTCGAAGCAGACAAAATTAATACATTCTAGTTTTATTCATCAAATGGAATAAATTTAACTTATCAAAATTTGAAAATGTATAAAACAGAATGGAATTAACAGATTAATTATTGATCTTAATATCTGTATGATGGAAAAAAAAAAGTTTCCCAGAAAGGAAGAGATTCTTACCTTCATAGAAAAAGATGATTTATGGAGAAATACACTTCAAAAACACTGTACAAAAATATAAACAGTGGAAGAACTCCCATGACACCATAATTTTATTCCACAAATTGGAAAATATGATTTAAACAGGATTTCCCCAAAAGCACGTGCACACATTTTCCCCCCTCAGACATAAGCAGGAGTCAGTCTTGTACAATAAAAAAAACAATCAATTATTGTACAGCTAAAGAACTTCGGAGCATGAGAACTTTAATCAATTCTCCTTTCTTAAAATACAAACCATGTCCAATTATGTTCTGTCTCAACAGCAACTGTGATCATTTTTAAAACGTTTTAAAGACAGTTTTCTATGAAGAATCAAATTGTGGGTGGAAAGATAAAAGTAAATTGATTCATATCTTCAGAATGTTTGAAGTACATATGGTATTTACACAATTACACATGGAAATATTTTAAACATTTAACACTACAATGGAAACACCCAGATAAGTGTGCAGTAACGTTTTGTACAGTATATCCGCAGCAACTCAGTTTCACAAATTTTAAAATAAGGAAATAAAATATAATCATGGTCATGACCGATCAGAGTTAGAGGACTCTGTTAAAGCTTTAAATTATAATTAAAAATAATGAAGTCACGTTTTATTTGTAATGTGTGTTTTCTGTGAGCATCACCATCTCAGATAATCATATTTTTTACTTAAATTTTCCTTTACACAGTGCATATTACCAAGATATGACAGGCATTATGGGAAAAAAACAATTGATACATACAGTTCAATGAAAACTTCATGCAAGATTTAAGAATGAACTTGTGATGAGGACACCAAACTTTTTTTTCTTTTTTTTTTGCACGCAGTGTTCATTAAAAAATAACCCTAACCGAACAAACATAGTAAATCTGTACAACCAAATACATTTCCATTCTACAACTAATGTTACATTATTTTAAGGTTATATACATGTTATATCACCTATGATATTATTTTCATGAATATACTTAATTCAAACCCAAGCATTAAAATGGTATGGGGGAGGAAAAGAGATAAGACACCTCAAAAATAGTTTAACAGTTCTGCATACTACCTCAAGCATTTGCCCACATGTACAGTTAATTGTGGCAGAACTAAAACTTAGCATTATTTCTTTGGATGGGTAGATTTCACAATTTAGACTATAAAGAAAATAATGTATACCCAATATGGTGATGACTTTGACTAAACTTAGAATATATGTAGCCTTCAAGATGTATACAGTGTGACTGAGCAGGTACATCACATTTTGCAATCAGAAACAAAATGCATAACCTGACATAGAAGAATGGCATTCTCAACAGCTAATAAATACAAAATAAAAATCGGACTTCAGTGAACGGTTAAGCAAACTCCCTTTTTCTTATACAACATAAAAATTCTCAAATATACCTTTTCCTCTTCACTGAAGAGAGCCTCAAAAATGAGCTGTGTTCTTTTTTGGGAGGCGAAAGGGTTGCAGGAAAAGGGAGTAATTCCGCATGTAGCATTACCCCATATACTCTAAGCATTTGCCCCAAGGGAAAAAAAGACATAGAAAACATTAAAAAAAAAAAAAAACCTAATGAACATGTGACTTCTGATTTCTGTGGCTTGATTCAGGAAATGAAAAACAAAATTTGTATAAAGTAAAATACCACAATCTTGCAAAATGACTTGTGCCTGTTTGTGTTAGAAAAGTTGAAGCTGATCCACATTTCCCAGTGTTAATCATGTATTCTCTAATCAATTTTCACATTTGTGTAGATTTTCCTTACAAAGGCACTTGTTCCCATGTAACCAACAGCCCCTAAAGGGGAAGGAGAGGGATGACACAGAAATTTACTTTAAGATTCACCACTAACACCAAAACACATCTGTAACCTATTAACATATTTAACTTGTCAAGTATTAATGTTCTCCAATAACTAGAACAGAAGGCCATTTAAAAGAGAAAAACTAGGCCTTTGGATGCAAAATGAATATTAGTGCACTTATGACACCATACCTGTTTTGCATTGCAATTCAAAACAAATAAAGCAGTATTTCCAAAAGACATTTCTCAGGGACTATGGGAAGGATGTCTGGTTTCGGGTTAGTTTTATATATCGTACATTTATAAATGTAAGCACTGCACCTTTTAAAGGCTAATAGCACATGTTCAGCAATGTATTAGTTATATTCCATGTACTACGGTTCTATTGCAGTCATATTTTATTTGCCTAAATTAGCATTATAGGATTGGAACTTGGGCTAATTTACCACTACAGTGGTACCTCAGTTCTCAAACTCATTAGAACTCGAATTTCTTAAAAGTCGAACCAACCAGTTCGAAAAAAATATTACCTAGAGCTCGATCTGAATCTCAGAAGTCAAACCGTGAACGCCGACCTAAGATAAGTTGTACACGGGGAAATGAGTCACGCGGCACGTCTCTCAGCGGAAACAAAGGGTAACGCTTCAGTCTCAGCCTCGCATTTACTGTGACAGCACCGTGCATGTTTACACTAACTGAATACATATATTTAGACAGTAAAAATACAATTAGACAATGATAGACAGTAATTATTATATAATAAAATACATTTAAAAATAAAGATTTCTTATTCATTATTTTAATAGTAATAATAAACCATTAATACGCTTAATTATAATATTGTTGTGCCGAGCGGGGACAGAACGGAGACAAAGGCGCAGACGTCAGGGTATCGGGGAATACGGGGTTTAATTACAGGTAAGGCAGGCAAAACGCAGATGGACAATACAATGACCGGACTGGGGAAACAAACTGAAACGCGGACAAAATACAGAGGGCTAATGAAAACAACCGGAAACAGCTTATCACATGGGGATTCCACACAGGGTTAACGAGGGGGCGTGGCACACGGAAGGAGCGGACGATTGGGGCAGGACACATTGTTTGGATACATTTATTTTCTTACTTTACAAATTACTGTTTTGATATATGTGTTTAGTACAGTATATGCTCTTCTTGTTTTATCCGGTTCATTTTGTGTATAAATGCTAAAAAAACATATTTAGGTGTAATTTATTGGGGCCGGGAACCAATTAATTGGTTTTCCATTATTTCTTATGGGGAAAATTCGATCACAACTCAAACTTTTTAGGATTCGATCCGGAGTTCTGAACGGATTAAATTCGAGTTCTGAGGTACCACAGTGTGTGTGTGTGTGTGTGTGTGTGTGTGTATATATATGCTACCTAGGTTAAGTGCTCCGTCTACCATCATATCTTTTTTTTTTTTTTGTCTGACGGCAAACTAAAGAATTCAAAAACTTACCACACATTATTCCCAAAGCTGTACTGAAAACAGCCATATATCCAAAATAAAAGGATGTCTGAAATAAGCCATACATCCTAAAAAACAGGGATTACAATAAAATTAGCATTAAGTTACATTAAATCAGCAAGATGCAAGACATATCAATTAACGTAAAACACACAAGCACATTACAGCTTCTGTACTTGGGTAATGAATATTTTAAATACACAAAGTTAAAGGTCATTTTACAGTTATTAAAATACTTGATATGGATGAAGAAAAGGCAGAACTTACTTAGTCTTAAAGAAATAGTAGTAGAAAGAATACATGTAAACATATACAGCAGTGGATGCTGCTGACAGGAAGCTTGTCCATTGCCTGGTGAGGAGGGTTAGGTAAATTTTAAAGTGTGCAAGGAACTTAAAGCTTAAATCCCATACAGCTTAAGCTTTATACCAAACTTATTCCATCAAAAACAATTAGGAAAAATGAAAATACATATGAAATTCGCCTTCAAAACCAATATTTTGGTACAGATATAGAACACGGTATAAACCAAAAATTTGGGTATATTCCGACTGCAATGCTGAATATCAAAAATTTGGTTTTATTTTTTTTTTTCCTGTACAAACTCATTAGAATATTAAAAATGATATAAAGAGGTCTCAATTAGAAATCCACTGTTCACATGCATTACTCACCATCTATAGTCTTCTGCATTGAGAAGGAAGTAGGTGCAGACGATAGTTACGCAAACAGTGACGATACACAAGATGACCAGAACAAGCATCATAAATCCATATACGTAGTAAATCTTGTAAGCCCAGAATGAGGTGAAGATAAAATACCTGCAAATACAGTCAAAATTCAAATTTCCAACCAAATTAGCATTTTTAAAAAGACAAAAACAGTCAAAAAAGACAAAATATCATGGTCCAGTGAGAGAACAATGGAAATCTTACATTTCGATGAAAATTGAGCCAAAGGGCAGGATTCCACCAAGGCAGACTATAACAGCTGGCTCCATGAACCTAGGAGATCCAACAGAATAAGGTCATTCAACATACCAGAGTAAAACTTCTGTGGACTAAACATGTTACATTTAAATTTATTCACTACAAAACAAAATCTAGACAAAAAAAAAAAAATAATAACCACCATTTCTTTTCCGGGATAGGTCTTGGAACAGCATTGACACGGCATGGGAAGTTGGGCTGGCCTGATAGATTTCTACCCAAAATGGTTCCCACTAAGTTCAGAGGTAGTATCACAAAGAAACAGATGCAGCACACAGCAACCTGATAAAGGGAAGAAAAGATCTGCTGAATCTGATCAAAATTACAAGCAAAGAAATTCTCACATCACGCCAAGGTTCTACAGGTTGCTCAATGATCATTAAGCACAAAACGCTATTCTGGATATCTGAATTAGCAGATTTTCTATTGTAAACTATTATATCACTTTTAGAGGATTAAGACAATTCCTTTGACACTGTAGTTGACAAACATTAAAATTTCAAGTAATTTGATTTTAAAAAGTCTCACGCTGAAAATTTTGGTTTATGTATAACAGGGGTGGCCAATCTTATCTGCAAAGGGCCGGTGTGTATGCGGGTTTTCACTGCAGCTCACTAATTATATTACTAATTAGAGGACTGATTGGCTGAGGAGTCCTCACACCTGGGTTGGAACAGCTGACCTAAAGGTTACCCCAAAAACCTGCATACACACCGGCCCTTTGCGGATAAGATTGACCACCGCTGATGAATAAACAAAGGGCAAGTAAACAGCTAGTGGCTGGAAAATGACCATGTCAAAATAACAGAACACCAGTTTTCACTAATGATGAGGGCTGTTCATAGAAAAGTTATTGATTCTGGCATTTAAAATTATGAATTGTTTACATTCATTACGACATAGAACATAGCTAAGAAAAACAAGTGAGTATACTTAACACTGAAACAGAAAACATTAAATGATTAACAGACTTGAAATTCTTAAACGTTTTCCAGGTAAAAATACACCAGCACTGACCATTGTGCCAAAAGGAATGGCTCTTGAAGCATGGTAGTAGATGGCAATGAAGTTGATGAAGAAGGCAGTGCCACACACCATCGCAGGAATAAGGAAGGCGCCAATGAACATCTGCTTAATCCATCTCCTGCCTGTTGGATTAAAAGATAAAAATGTAATCATTGTATTCATTAAATGTTGCTAAATGCATCAAGTTGTCATGTCTTTCCATAAAGCCGAAATGCAAGTTTTCGGACTGCAGATGGAAACTGAGTGTACCGAAAGGAAACCCACGCAAAAGGGGAAGACAAGCAACCCCCAACCTTGGACATGTGAGGCAGCAGAGCTACCCGCCGTGCCATCCAGCACAATGTGTGCTGTATCTAAAAAATAAACAGAACATCTCTGTGGTATGCCTTTTTTGGGGACTTTACAAAGAAAGGTTATTTAAAATTATACGCCAATTCCGAAGAACATGGCCTACACTAAAAGCAGACCGGAATTCATTTTTTAGATATTCAAACAATGCCCAATGCCCCGACACTATTATTCAACTTTTTCGTAGAAATACATTTCTTGATATGGGGTGGAATCAATACCATTTTGGAGCATGAAAATAGATCCAGTCAAAAAGTGTTTAATCATCTTGAACTCTGCTGCCTCTTTTTTTTTTAATCTTAATATTAGTGTATTTTACATTTGTACAATAAATATGTATCACTTTGCAACACACATTTTTAAATCCAGATGACTCAAAATGTAGAATTTCACTTTACTGCTTACAGAATCTATCACATTTTTGTATTAATTTGGAGCAAAGCCCTTAGGCTCACAATTTCTTCACAAGCACATAGTAGAAAGTTAGGCTCTTCTAAACACCATAAGGTCAAGACCACACTGCAGCAACTTTTTATTAATGTAATATTAATATTATTATTAAAGTAAGTCATTGCATATAAAAGAACAATGATTTAAGTTCACTTAAAGGCAATAAAAATAAACATTTATTTAATATTTAGATTCTTATTAACCATGAACTCTGTACAGGTCATATGTTATTTAGTTTTGCTAGAGGTTCTGTGGACACAAAAGATTTTAATTTTGGGGTGGGGGGAGGACATAATTACACATCAGTTTTGTAAAAATTACATATCAGTATTGAAAGTCATCTTCTCAATGGGTATATTCTGATTGCAATGCTGAATATCAAAAATAATCTAAACCTTTCACACTTCATTTATCGCCAAAACCTAAAAAAAATTTAAAATAATTTTGTCCAAGATACTAATATTTTGAATACTATAGATGTACTTTCCATTACATTGTAAAACGTCTTGAAAAATGTTCCTAAGAATGAAGAGAAAAAAAAAAAAACCAAATTGTGCATCAATCTCATGCTTCCAATTTAGATGTGAAACTTCTGAACTTTGGAATTAGTGTTAAAACCAATTTAAATAACTTAAATATTTTGAAAATACCACCGAAGTGAACATTTCTACTTACCCCCTTGCTTTGCATACAAGCTTCCCCCAAAATAACCATTCACTGGTGAAGTTGCTGCATAGACAAAGATGGCAGTGCTCAGCATAGATCCCCTCCTAAAAGCATAAACAAATCCACATGTATTAGAGGTCTTATTATTTCTGATAAATTTACATTTACTCCAACAACACTTCTGCACAATTGTTTGGGTCTTATTCAAACACCATCTTCTTTTTCAGCATATGAAATACCGCACTTCACCATCCTACAACGCTTCATTAAAACATGCAGAAATACATCAACAGCATCTATTCCAAGTAGGAACTGAAACCAAGCAACTACCACCGTAAGCTCCCCAAATGCTATAAGGAGTAACTTGTGTTTCAAGACTTACAGGTTAGTCAAACGGTTAGGTATATAGTAAGCCTTGACGTATATAGTCTACAGTGAAAGCTAGAGATGCACCGTTCCGATATTCGGTTCGGAATCATCACTGATCCAGATCGATTGAACAGATCGGGCATCAGCCATACGTGACCAATCCACGTCTAGTACCTAGTAATTTAGTCTCTATTTCTACAATCAATTGCACGACTGCTGTCCCATTTTACGGTGCTTTTTCACTGCGCCAAGTACTGTACTTTTGGTACTTTTACTTTTCGATTGACTTCCATTGGAGTACCAGTACCAAAAGTGCCAAACCAGTAAAAGGTACAACTTTGGTACTTTGGGGTGGACCTTGAAATGCTTTCTTTGTCAACCGGTTATGCAAATATCCTGCTGCAGAAACACAATACAAACGCCGCCGTGAAAACAGTTGGGAGTGTAGGATGTGTTTAATATATTAGGATCCCAGTGATGAGACTTTAAATATTGGGGTATTTATATAAAACAAACTTGTCTACAAGTAATTTAAACAGTGAGGATGAAAATTATTCATACTCACTTTGGATGACAGCATCATCATTATACATGCTTATACCAGTGAAGTATCAGCTTACTATCAGGAAGTAATGGAGCCAAACTCAGGTATTTGGGTTTCAGCTCAGAACGAGAGATGGATCAAAAAGATTACAGAATCAAAACTTACTCTGTGTAAAGATCTTCAATCATTGCAACAATAATAACAATAAGTGAAACGGAAAATATCTGGCAGCCTGATCCAATAAATGATGAGAATATCATGGGGTGGCTTGAAGGCCTAAAGACATCTCCATGGACCTGTTTCCAGCCATATTCATCACCAAGATCCCTGTCCTATGGAAGGAAGAAAACACGGAAACCCAAGTAAAAATACGGTGGAAGGAATCATGAAAGAATTACCCAACAATACTAAAGAAAACATGCTTCGTACGATATACAAATTTAACGGAGAATTAACAAAAAACAAAGCAAAGAATTTGACTTACTATAGAGGAATAAAGAGAACAATGAGATTATGATGCAGATGAAAGCCATTGTAAAATTTACATTGCACTTACAGTAATTTAAACCCTTAATTTCAATAGCACCTTTCCACGAATTCTGTAGGCACTTGATCTACTGGAATATCAGGGATCTTAAATGTTTAACATACCACATACCTCACCACTCCCCTTAGAACAGCACCATTTATGTTTATGAAAACTAACTTTTAAAAAATTTTAAGCACGGGAAACAAAACATTGTTCTATTTAACGATAAATGTTTGATACTAACGATTTAAGATGGAGGTGGCAAAATGGCGTTTAACAAATGCGGATGAGTCAACTACTGCATTTTAGCTCATTTCAGTAGCTTTTCTTCGTCTGGCTTTTTCCCCCCAAGAAGTTTATTATATATTTTAAAGTGAAGAAAAATTGTCTTTGTTTGAAATCAATACATACAAAGAGTAAAAATACATTTGATTCCACTGAATCAATTTCCATGGAGACAACCCAAAATAGTCTTTTTATATACATTGTCATTAAAGGTTTTATTGTTCATGCAATTTTAATAGATCAATGTGGTCAGTTTAAATTCAAGCGGTGAAATGTCAAAGTGAATGAATAATTAAAGTTTGAATCGTTTGATTTTAATAAGTGCAACCTTAAAGTCACTTTTGAATACTTTATACAGTGAACCATTTATGGATTTTCCCTTGGACTGTTGTAGGGATCATATACTGTTCATATGAAGATTTGTTTGCATTTTTGAACTCCTGCATTATACACACACCAAATAGCTATGTTAAGACCAAGCAACAATACTCACCATGTCATCCATTTCCTCCTCCTTACTGTATCTTGCATAGTCTTTCCTTAATGTTCTCATCAGTATCATAGAGACAAGTCCCACAAGGAAAATTACCATCATGAAAGAATTAAAAATGGAAAACCAATGAATCTGTTAAGGGGAAGAAAGCATTTAACTCAGAGGGCTCTGCCTTGGGTGAAATATCAGCAACATACAAACAATTAAGCATTTTCATAGCTGAAATCAAATTCAGTAATTATACTGCATTAAATTATGCGCTAATTGGATTAGTGGCTTAGGAGACTGAAAATACAAGATGGCCCCCAGGCAACCATGTCAAGAAAGCTTCATAATAATCCTAACAAGAAAATTTAGAGTAAGCAGTGAGTGCTTTGATACAATACTGATATAAGGATCAGTGTCACTATGCATCCAAATAAAACTTTAATGTTCAGTTTCAGTGACCATGTGGGACAGGTTAAGACAAAGGAAATCAAAACAATTATCGCTAAAATAGAAATCCAATTATTGCACACTGACTGCTATAGAGGTCATTATTATATTGACTTCTAACATTTAACACTACTAGGTTCAACAAAACAACCTGCAAGGTACTAATTTGACCACCCATCCAAAAACATACAAGACAACAGCTGTTTGACTTATTGGGTGTAAACTTACTCTGTGTTGAAAAAAGGATGGATCAAGATATTTGTCAAATCGGTCTTCAAACTTGACGTCAGACTTTTTCCATTTAACCTATAAAAGGCGGGAAAATAATCAACTGGATGCCTCACAACAAATGCAGGGACATTCAGGAGCATTTAACAATGCTACACTGAAAACACAACCAAAGAAAAAGCAATGCAATATAACAATTTTTTCATTTCATCAGTGGAAGCTTGTTTGCAGTAGTGGTTGAATCTTAAATTAGCAAGATCAAGAACATTTATTCTATTCTATGGCATTGGACTATAATATCCATCTTACAACCATTAATGCTGGACAAAGTAAGATCAATATAAAAAAACCAATAGAAAAAACACCCTACTAAACTGGTTAACACCCACAGATTTCCATATACATCGAGACACATTTAAACAGAAAACCCCACAAAAATTTTCATTCTCCAACACCCCTAAGTTCTCTATGTGGGTGCATAATTTGCAGCATGATATATCCATCCATCTTCTAATCACTCACCCTGGTCGGAGCTGCCAATTAACCAAACTGCATGTCTTTGGTTTGAGAGAAGAAAACCCAAGAGATATGGGGACAATATGCAAAAGCTACACACAAAGCACATGTGGGATTCAAACCAGGGGAGGTCTGAGGAAATAATGCTGGCCACTGTGCCACCCAGCATGATATTTCAATAAAAATCTGACAGTTGTCAAGTTCAGCTTGCTACCATTTATGATAATTTTATTCCCCCCCTATTATACAGTGCCAGAATAAATTGAGGTGGTCCATTTTTGATTGATAATCCAGACATCACATAATTGCTTCTGCAGCACTCTGTACCGTCAGAGCCCAAGACCACCTACAAATTCATCCACTGAAATGAGATGAAAAAACAGAAGATAACCAGCAAATTGTTTCATAAACCTACAGTCCGCCACATGCAGGATAATGAATTGAAAGTACCACAAAAACAAAGAAAACTGTCTGCCTGTTTTGGGAAAACATAAGTGTCAAAATTCAGAGGTTTCAGGAAATTGCTAAATCGTTTCCTATTATAGAGCACATGTATGCAAATTATCCCTTATTACATTCCATGTAATTCTTAAAATAAAAGTTGCCGTTTTAAGGATACTTTAAAATAAAGCTAGTGCTCTCCACAACAAGATCCTTCCCAATCATACAAAAGTATACATTTGATTAATGATTTTCCTCCTTATTTTAGTACAAAGACTTTTTGTAAAAGAATTTAGCCTAAAGAACTTCCATAGCAACCAATCAAATTAAATTATTAAAGTACTAAGGAAGACAAAATTCCACAGATACTTCTGGCATTTTACTAGGGTTAAAAGGGTAAACGCTGTTTTGTAAAATTTAAAAGGTGCGTAAACGGCGTTTAGGTGCATTTACCCTCCACTACACCACTGAATGAAGGATTTGCGTCTCCCTTTTCTTTTATGGCGGTCGGCATCCAGCTTATTGGTGCTTTACTGCCACCGCGGCTTTGGTTAGCTTATTGCTCCCAAATTAGGGGGTAGCCACTGTGATTGTGTGTATAACAACATGGAACCAACTAATTGATTATTAAATTAGTTACCAACTATTTTAATAGTCGATTTTAATCGATTAGTTGTTTCAGCCCTAAGACACTACCTTTTTTTATTCTGTGCTTGCCAAAAATTAAATGCAACGCTTAGGCCCTTTACACTGTTTGAACAAGCTTTACAAAAATAGAAAATCCATCCATCTCATAACTGCATATCCAGGACAGGGTCATATAAAGTAAAGGGCAGGGGCATACCCTGGAACCACAGCTGCCCAACTGCAGAATTACATGTACACTTCAACTCTGCTGTTTCCACCAAAACTGTTTGTCGGGAGCTCCACAGTGTCAATATTCATGGTCTGGCTGCTATAACCAAACCTTTGGTCACTCATGCCAATGCCAAATGTACGTTCCAATTGTGGCAGTAGTACAAATCTTGGGCTATGGACAATGTGAAACATATTGTTCTCTGATGAGTCTATCATCACTGTCTATCATCCAAAAAGGCTTATCATCAGGACTGTTATGTACCCAGAATACAGCCTAGGGGTGGATCAATGACGGTTTGGGCTGCAATATCATGGCATCTTCTGGGCCCATTACTTGTTCTAAATGGGCACATCACTGCCAAGGACTACCAAACATTCTGGAGGACCATCTTCACCCATTATACTCTGAAGGTGGTGCCACGTATCAGGATGATAATGCACCAGTACACACAGCAAGACTGGTGACACAGCGGTTTGATGAACACAAAAGTGAAGTTGAACATCTCCCATGGCCTACACATTCACCAAATCTGAATATTATTTGGAGGAGCGAGTCAAGAAACTACCTCCACTAGCATCACGTAGTGACTTGGCCACTGATCTGCAAGACAAATGGTTCAAAATCCCTCTGGCCACTGTGCAGGACCTGTAGCAGTTATTCCCAAGATGAACTGATTCTGTATTGGCCTAACACCATACTAATATATTATTATAGTCTAAAACCAGATGTTTGTTTCATTGTCCAACCCCTGCATATATCCAATGAAATTAATACATTTATTGGATTGGGCAGAGCCATTACTAAACACTGTTTCTTACTTGAAAAGTACTCTTTTGTGTTTATCATCATATTTTCTGGGTTATTAATCTGTTACAATATATTGTTACTCTTCATAGGCAGCATGCAACCAAGTGGATCAGGGATCTGTGCCAGTGTCTAGAAGGTTGCAGGTTCACATCCCGTGGCTGATACATTAATCATTACTGTTGGTTCCTAGAGCAAGGTCCAGTTACTCCAGGGGTGCAGCACGCTGAATGACCCTGTCCTCTGACCCCAAAAATTCTTTTAAGAGAATAAGATGTGAAATGCAAAAAGCGAAACAATTCTGGTGTGCCTTGTACAAAAGGCAAATCAAGCATATCTTATAAATGATGGTTCTTGCCATCTGACAGGTTTTTGGTTCTGTCCATGTAGCCCTTAATAACAAGCTTCTCAAGGCCTCCTACTGAAAAACCATCTTACAGCATAATGCAGCTACTACCATACTTGACAGCAGGAATCCTGATACCTTGGCGATCCAGTGTGTTTGATTTGGGCCAAATATAGATCTTCACTTTCAGGCAAACCGCCAACTTTACTTTCAGCAAATCATAAAATATTTTTCCAGGTCTGAGACTGCCATATAGTTTCTGGCAAATCAGACAACGCTGGCACCCTCCCAGACAGTCAAAATTGGTATTAACTAGGGGTGCAATGGACCACATAAGACAGTTTGGATCGTGTCAGTTTTGAGTCACAGATCAGGGGGCGGAGGACAAACATAACTTTACTTTCCATTTATTACTTAAAAAAACACAAATCAAAGAACTTTTAACATGTCACAAGAACACAAATACTAAGGCGGCATGGTGGTGCAGTGGTTAGCACTGTTGCCTCACACCTCTGGGACCTGGGTTCGAGTCTCCGCTTGGGTTACATGCGTGTGGAGTTTGCATGTTCTCCCCGTGTCGTCGTGGGGTTTCCTCTGGGTACTCCGGTTTCCCCCCACAGTCCAAAGACATGCTGAGGCCAATTGGAGTTGCTAAAATTGCCCTAAGGTATGCATGTGTGACTGAATGGTGTGTGAGTGTGCCCTGCGATGGGCTGGCCCCCCATCCAGGGTTGTTTCCTGCCTCGTGCCCATTGCTTCCGGGATAGGCTCTGGACCCCCCACAACCCAGTAGGATAAGCGGGTTGGACAATGGATGGATGGACGGACAAATACTTTGCCTTTTCACTACAACATCATATAGACATCTATAAAGAACATTTAATCAGTTTTGTTATGTCAGGATTACGGCTTATTTTTCTCGTAATCTCAACACAGCAAAAATTGTTTTCAAGATCATGAGTTTTTTTTGAGATCACAGAATAACAAAGGATGTAATTAGACATGCAAACAGCATTTATCAAGAATTCCACAGCTAATACTACTGAATCCACACAGGTTTTATTGCATTCCCATCTAAAATCTATAATTCCCCCCATGTGTTACACGAGGGGGAAAGTCTGTCCCACTGTGAGAAATGAATTTTAAGTCCTTAATGCATGTCCCCTATGGACTTCTGTAGCAGTTTCGAACTGTGGGGGGGGGGGGGGGGGGAAATCAGGGCGGAATTTGTATGGATCACGGATCAACTATGATCCATTACAGCATTAGTATTAATGGATCGCTAAACAGATCCTGATTTCAGCTAATGAGTGAGTATTCCAGCTGGTCACCAACAATGGACTCTGCGAATTTCAGTTTGGCAAGACTGTCAGATCATAGTGACGTCTGAGTTCTAATTCTCTCATGCTGAACTGTGTACCTGTGAAGTTTTAAATCCTCTCCAAATTCCCTCTAAAAGTCTATTTTCAAAGCTCCACAAGCACCGTCGCTGTAAATGATCTGCTACAACTGAGAATTCAGCAATATTTATTTTCCACAGAAAATATAGGAAAATTTTTAGTAGTTCAATAAAAATGGCTGGTCTAATTTAGGTGCCATGAAAGATATGAATAGGTGAGCCAATTTAACAGTTTACTTACCGAGTAGGACATGGCAATTCTTGTGTTTGGCACAAGCTTGACTTTCCCTTCACTTGTAAGATTTACATCCACTATTCTGTTGCCATTGTAACCAATCTCCAATTTTTTGTATGTCCAGAGGAAATAGTCTTCTCCATTTTCATCTGCTTCCCCAACAATTCCTGAAATACAAAAACATTGCCTCAGATGTTTGTATAAATGCCTAAATACTTCTAAAGCAACAAAAATTCAATAAGCAATGACGGGTCACACAACATTCAACACACATCATACCTTTTTTACCCAATAAACAATAAGCTGAAATTCTGATGTATACATTGTGAAAGCTGAAGGACGTAGGCCTATTAGTAAGTCAGACTTAAATGCAAATACCCAATATCTACTCACCCCAAATAGGTAGGTCATCAATATACATTTGGTACCAGTAGTGGTTTTTTATGGCATAAACAAAGGCATCCCGCCTGGCTTTATCAAGCTCAATCTCACAGTAGGTTGTCTGCATCACTTCATCTGTAGGAATTCAACAACATTGGAAACAAGGTTATCAAATTATATCAATCATTAGGGTGTTCAAATTTTGCATTCGATACATTGTTCGAATTCCCAAAAGTTAATTCCAGAATTCGATATTAAATTGAAAACTGCTGAACAGAACTGAAACTTGATAAGAAAGATTTAGCTGCCCTATTACAGTCTTGATGTAATACAAATTAAAAGCAAGATGAACTACAAGTAGTGATCACGGTTTCTTTTTCTGAGAACATCAGGAAAAAGATTTTCAACCAGCCTTTAGTAATGAAAAAAATCAGCTTCCTTTTGACAAAACATATTTAACTTGCAGTCAATGATCAAGAAATTCCCTAGCAAAAGCCCAGATCTAGTATTTGCTTATGTGAGCTACAAATAACTCACACCTTGTCCAGGGTGTTCCTCTGCCCTTTGCCCAGTGCTGCCTGGAATAGACTCGATGTCACAACCCCAGTAGGTGGAAGATGGATTGATATTAAGTGGCTTAAGGACCGGATTGACTTTCCACTCATGCTTCACTCAACACTACTGCAGGCTAGGAGTGTAAAGATGCATCAATGCAAAGTGAATTGATTAAGGTGGTGATTCAACGGCATCGATCTGTAACTTCAGGAGTTGATTATGAGCGATTTTTTGGGAGCAAATCCTCCATGGAGATATTAATTCCGAATAGCACACCATCCTGTTCACATGCTAGAAGTACATGCTTAAAATAGTACAGGGATGGTGAATATCCAGAAACTTTGATGGCAGGGGAATGACCATTTATATTCATAAACGAAGCACAATCTGATGATCTTTGAGCTACAATGCTTTTGGAAATATACGCATATCACTTTACTACATTTTTTAAAGGGAAAATAACTAAGATTAGACACTTGTCTTTAGCTACGTACAGCTACCAGTCTTCTGTTAGTCCTACTAGTACGGACACCTTTGAATCTCTCTTTCAGGTAAAACAATCAGAACTTTTTAACTTGATTTGTTGGAGGAAATTATTTACTAGGTTTGTACACCCAATTCCTATGCAATTCCTGAAGGAGATTGCACCACTGATTAGCACGACCCTAGTAAACTTGTTATCTAAGCCTAAGAGGCAAATTTCTTTGTGTTAAACAGAAAAAATGGAAATAAGCTTGACAACCTCAACCTTGGAGGTCTTCCTAATCAGCTTAAAGTGGTCAGAGATCTTGTCCTGGTTTATTCAGATCTGTTTCAATGCTCACATAAGAAGTATTACTAGAACTGTGTTCTATCACCTATGGAACAGCCATGCTTCTGAAGATGCTCACCTTCCCTGATGCAGAAAAAGTAATGCATGCCTTTATAACTTCTAGACTGGACTACTGTAATGCCCTCCTTTTTGGTTGACCATCTGGATTCTTAAACAAACTTCAGCCGATACAAAATGCAGTAGCCATAGTTCTTACAAAAGCTAAAAAAGTTTGATCATATTAGCCCTGTTCTATGCTCCCTTCACTGGCTTAAGTCTCAGATTGATTACAAAATACAGATGCTCCACGGGTGACGATGGTCGTGTTATGATACTTCAACTTTACAATGGGTATGATTATTCAATTACATGAGATATTTAACACCATATTATAAAATAGGTTGTGTGTAAATGATTTTGTTCCCTTACAGAGCTCTGCAGCTGTGTAATAGTCCTCCAATGTGCGAGATTCAGATTCACTCTCAATATTCGAATCTAGACTAAAATACACCATTTAGTCTAGCTCATAGGGGCTACAGTTCTAGCTAACTGCTTACTCCCAGTTAGACCTATATAATGTGAGGTGTAGGTCTGAGTGTGGATCGGAGCCATTGGCTTTGGATGGACTGAACCGTCAGTGCTGTCACTCTAGCTTCACACTCCCTTGTGGAATCGGAGTGCTGACGTTTCAGGAACTCACTCTGCCTGCGTTCCCACTTGCCTCTCCTTTCTGTTTATACTGCCATAGCCGTATCTGCCAGAGCTTACATACTGCACTCAGCTAACCATTTGCACTTCCTCTAGTCTCCCCTACTTTGAGTAACGCACTTATTATTTCCCCCACCCCACCTGAGGTGTGCAATCCAAAAAAGAAAGATATTCCGGCTTCCCTGCTGCCTTTGACACCTCTACTACCTGTCCGTCCAGCCTGCCCGCCGCTGTCCCTTTAACATCTCTCCTTGCTTCCCTGCTGCTGTACCACTGTTCATCCAGCCATCAGAAGCAGCACCAGGTGCATGCCATCACCTTGCCTGCCCCCGCAATGACACTCAAATCTCAAAATCTGGACAGTGTACATTGGAATTTTGCCATCTTGACTTCCTCTGCCAGCCCCCGGAGGATGGGTTCCCCCTTTTAGTCAATGTTTGTCTCTTCCTTCGAGGGAGTATTTCCTTTTCACAGTCTCCTCTGGCTTGCTCACTAGGGGTTTTGGGCAGGGAATAATATGACGAGCTTTTAGAAAATAATGTTGCAAAAATGCTCTATAATAATAAAACTGAACTGAATTACAATGCAAGGGTATACAAAAAGTTAGTTTTTTTAGATTTGAAAACTGCTTTGATCGATTCACTGAAAAAAAACTAGTTCAAAAGATCAGGCATTACTATATACACTCATTGTTCACTTGGATAGGTGTTTCTGCGTGCTAGAAATATTTCTAAAGACCATATCTCATCGTTGCATAGTGCTTTTCCCTCTCTGACTGAAAATCACACAAATACAAATGCGCTTCTGCATTGTATTTGACTTCGGTATTAATATATCAATCTTGTTGGAACAGATTCGCAGTGTGACATTACATGTTGTAGCAGGAGTAATTGTATAAGAATATTCAAAGTTAGCAGCACTAGACATACTACTAGAACTATAACTACTAAAATAATGGACTTGATTAAACTGGATGATGACCATTTTCCAGTTTAATGGAAGGACAAGGGATTTCGTTGGCTCATTCACCACATAAGAGGTCCCAAAATACCAGCATGTGGCATATTTATAATTCAATATTAGATCTGGCCTACATATCGATCTTTCATTTTCTATAGAATAAAAAAACAAATATCATGTTATTCTGCTAATCTGAGTTGGCAAGCTCAGCAAGTTTCACAGCTGGCGAATTGGTGCACCACTATTTTGCCTTGGTGAAAGCAGCCAATCAGGTAGCACTTCCTTTGTTCATGTTTTTTTTCTGTACAATACAGTAGTTGGCCTTTTCGTAGTTGTTTCCCCCCCATTTAGTAATAATAAAAATTAATAGTGATATTCTACTTTCTTTGGATTCCATTCATGGTAATCTGTAATTTACAAAAAGGTTTAAAGTAAAAAAAAAAAAGGTTTAAGTTTTGGTTATCAAAATAATCAACAACAAAAAAAAAATCAAATAGTAGAAATTAAAGAATTATGATGTGTCAAATTGTTCCCTAAATAATAGTAATTTTCACCCCAACTTTCCTTTTCAGGAGCAACACCTGCACAAGTTTAAAATGAGCAGTCTTTATTGGTAAACTGCATGCAAACAAACAGGTGCACTGCTTTGAAAAACATGATCAGTGATTTGTACATTTACATATATTTTGCAGATACTTTTGTCTAGAGCGATATACAAATGACAAAAGCTTGGGGTCAGAAATGAGCATCAGACAATACCTTTGGAGACATGAAAGGCCTTGCCCAACACTAATATGATGAATATGATAAAAATCTTGCTAGACGCAGGCATCTAAATGCAGTTGCATGTGGAATAAATGTTCAGAGAATTTTCATCAATCCTCCCTTCAGATGATGCAAACATGCTGCCAGCATGCCATTTCATTGCGTCATTAAAATTTTAAATTAAAAATATTCGCGCCAGGAAAATTTTGGAGAAGACCCATGATCTTACGGACTTCGTCCTATAAAATTACATTATCGTTAATTACAAGTGATTACTAGAGACACAACAACAACTACACTTGTAATACATTTCACATGTTCCACAAGGGGGGCATTGTAATGATAATCTCAGTTCTATTCCATTATTAAAAGTCTAACCACCACAAAAGCCCAAAGCTCCAGGAATGGCTTTAATACTTTAAAAACATTAAAACAGAAAACTACACCCTTTCTCCTTTGGAACACAAATTTTTATAGTTAAATTTGAGATACCTAAATCTATACTTCTAGAAGACATCTGGAGTCAAGAGAAATGTAAAGGAAAGATTTTATTCCAAAAAATGAAAAATAAGAATCACTGCCTGGATAAATGCATATGACCACTTACCAATAACATGACATTCTGCCTTTGAGATAATATCAGTTAGGTAATGTTCAGTTATAATGATTAATTATGGTCTTCATAATGTGATGAGAGAGAGACCAAACTAAACTGCAGCTGGAGACTTTCAAAATAAAGCGGCAGAAAGGCACAAACCAGGAGACAGATAAGATTTCAAAGGCCATCATTATTGAATAAGGAAACCTGTTCAAGATTACCAAGGTCACCAAGAAATAGATGGCATATGGTGTCACCAAAATATTGCAACAATGATAACAGCACCAACAAGAATCCAATGACTACTATGGACCTGCATCCCAGGCATTGTATGACATGTCTAAATAAAAAGGAAAGCCTTTAGTCCTACATTCAGAAAAGCTACTTAAGTACAACTCCAACATTTTCAGACTACAGTGGTACCTCAGTTCTCAAACTCATTAGAACTATTTAAAGAACACGAAAATCGAACCAGCCAGTTAGAAAAAAAAAAAAAGTACCTAGAGCTCGATCTGAATCTCAGAATTCAAACTGTGAACGCCAACCTAAGACAACTTGTACGCGCGGGGAAATGAGTTACGCTGCACGTCTCAGTGGAAACCAAGGGTAACGCTTCAATCTGAATACATATATTTAAACAGTAAACACACATTTAGACAATGACAGTAACAGTAATTATTATACAATACATTTAAAAATAAAGATTTCTTAATTATTTTAATATTAATAATAAACCATTAATACATTTAATTATAATAATATTGTCATGCCGAGCAGGGACGGAACGGAGACAAAGGCGCAGACGTCAGGGTATCGGGGAATACATTATATACTGCATATCATTGATGCAATAAGAATGACAATAACTGGTTGCCCTAACTAATTGGCCAGAGGGGAAAAAAATCCACCACACCATTCTATGCTTAGTTCTAACACCTAGTTGTTTCAGAACTGTACAAGGTCAGCCAGTATAGCTCAAGAGCAACTCACAGCATGTTCTTGTCCATGTAAACAAGTCAGAACAGTAATTTTGCCACGTGGCAGCCCCTAATTTCTATTAATTACACTCAGGAGGCCAATCCACAAACACCATTTATCATCAAATATAAAAAACATCTGAATTGGGAAGAATGCTGAGAAACCAGTAAAAAGGTGGATGCTGGGCTACAGATCTCAAAGCTCATAACTAAGAAATTTGGGAAAGGTTTTACACTCAGGACTTTTACATGCACAGCTAAGTCGACCTACGGTTATAACTTGACTATGCCATTTAAAATCAGACTACTGTCCTTGTCCCAGGACACATGCAGTTAAAACAAAACGAGTAGAATTACCACGAGCTTTGTGCAAGACACTAGAGGTACCTTTTGAGTTTAAATTTTCAGGTAAATGGCAAAAAAAAACGTGTCAGACATTTTAAAATTCAATAAAAAAAAATTAAAATTAGGATTTTCCCCTGCCATCCTAACTTTAACTAGAGTTGTAGAGTTTTTTTCTCTCCCAGAAAACACTGGACAAAAAGAACACAAAAGTAAAATCAAACTTTGGGTTTCTATTGTAGCCATTATTTCAAATCTGACTATTCCAGAAACAAAGCACCTAGTTCTTGCCAAAATCACGTCACCCTGGTACTTTCTGAAACTAATTTAATGCTTTAAGAACCAATAAGCAAAATATTAGCATTACATCAACATACAGAATTCAGAAGACAGTCATGAGGTTACATGGGGTGTTTTACCTTTAAATTTGATGTCCAAGCCACTGAATTCAAGTTCCACTCCTTGAAGAGCTTCTCCCAAGGTTTCATGATAATGACTGATTGTCTTTTTGGTTCCCACACAAAAGGGTAGGGAAAAGTACTTGTAGGTTTCTTGTCTATTGTGATATGGGCCCACTGTATTCATCCACAAAACGACCTCCTCCTTATCTGTGTACTGCAAGGGAGGAACGGAAAAGAAAACATTCTGAAAAAGTTGCAGTGAAATAAGAAACGCTTCCTACAATTAAAACATGCAAAATAGGTTACATTTCCTAAACACTGAATTAAAGAGGTTGTATAATACAGGGGAGCGTAGGCACCAAATATTTCTAGTGAGACAAAATGGTTTAAGTGTAACACATCTGTATCAGTATTCCTCATTATACTCAAGCTGAAGAAAAAGAAAAGTTTGAAATTCTGAGCTCAGAACTGAAAAGGAATAAATGTGTTTATATATAAAAAAAATAATAATAAATGAATAAAAATAAACACACTTTTGTGGGAAATTCACTTAAATTCTTATGCAGAAAAAACACACACCACTACTGAGGCACAGAATATTGACTGAAAACGATCCAGCACTGGGTAAAGTTATTTCAGAAATAAATATGCCCATCTCCAAATAATATTTGCCATCAAATCCATGTACATGTTTTTGCAGGGTGTCTGAACCTCAAATTTAGAAAAAGCAATTTAAAAGTTATGGAGAAAGACTGGGGAAAACCGACTCTTCAGCTGGGAAATTTAGAATGTCACATATTACATGGCCTTGGTGTAATCCCCTGACACTCTGATATTCATTCAATACATAATCAAAAATCAGATGCACTGAAACTTGAAGGCGGCATATCAGCGTGCATAGGACTGTTGTCAGAGTAAACAATTTGGGAGATGTACAGGATGTTTGGAAGCATGAGGGGAGAGAATGTTGCTGTATGGTTTCAAAATGGATTCCAATTACAGTTATCTAAGCAGTTGTCTCCAGATACTTTAGAGCTTTGTCTCAAGTTTAGAAAAAAAAACAAACAACTTGCGATTGACTTCCTCTGCGTGAAATAGTCTAAATTGACCGACACACGCCAATGCTAAGGCTTACGGTAGTCTGAACTATCTCCATCACAGCACTCAGTGATGAACAATCAGGGTCCCCAGGTTTTATAGACTGGGTAACCAGAGAAAGTAATATCATTTCTAATAGGACAAGCTGAACAGTGGTGAATAGAGGGCCTAACTTTAATGGATAAAGCCCTGACTATTACAAAATCCACAAGCACCGAAAATTGATAATGTAAAAAGCTGAAACTGTCGACCAATTTACCAAGCACATACTTTATCTATATAAACAGGAAAAAAAAACAATTTTTTAAACATTTTGACTATTAAGTCTCCTGGGTGTGACACAAACCTATAACTTATTTAGGAAACAATACAACAGACATGACACTGTAAAACAAGTAATGCTTGTAAATAAGGATATGCAAAGCCCTATAACTGTTTTTCTGTCACACTGATTTCACAGATTGATTGGAAAATGCAATATTTAAAAACTCATTGATGGCATGTAAAAAATAGTACACTCATATAGTGCTCTTTTAGAAATAAGTAATTTTTTTACAGCAACAAGTACTACAGAAGTTTATGTATAAAATTACATTATGAAACAAATAAAGGCTAGAGGCTTAAAGACACACAGTGTAATTTCAATAGAGGCCAAAAGTAACCTAACCAAATAGACAGAATTAGAACTGCAAATACTCCGTACTGTAGGGACTTATTGCTGCATCCCATTTACTTGACACATTGACGTTTATACATGGAAACGTCTTTTACATTTAACTGTGGTACAATGTCTGTTGTAAAATCTCAACTGTAAAACCTCTAGGATTCTACAAGGAAATGTAGTCCATTAGTGGTGTCACTTCTCCATGCACTCCTTTTCAAACCCTTGCAAGCAACGTCTTCAGCAACCTGCTCTCTATGAAATTAAACTAAGTGCCTTCAAACTCGACAGTATGACCGGCTTACTTTTTGAGCCTTTCAAAAGGGTTAGTTCTATAAATGTAAGCTCACAAAACGACTGGATATCTGTCATGATATTTACCCCTTGAATAGAGAAGTTTTTAATTCTAACTGTCGATGCGGGCCTTTTTAATTTAAAAACGCCAAATCATGTTATTATTGTTATTCCCGTTTGATTAATTAGCGATCAGTGACGAATGGACTGCCGCGTGGATATGTGACACACTTGCGCCCAACAGTGCGACATCTGAATTCTTCCTGAGGAAGACGATTCTCCATCTTTCTCCGAACTGGGTTCCACTTGTCGGATTTTTCCACGACAGCGATGTCTGCAGTCTGGCATGACGATACATTCAATACGCTTTACGTTCATTGTCCTTTAACACCCCCAAAGAATGAATTAAAGCTCCAGTCAACGACACGTTCAGTACCTGATGTATCAACACATAACAAGGCCAAAACCCGGATATAGTTACTTGGATTCAACTTCACAATGGGACACGGGTTTTTACAAGTATCGTGCTATCTGTGTGCATTTGAAATAGCTGACATCTTTAAACTAGTGTCGTGATTACCGAATATTGCTGGAAACTAAATAGCTGCGGAATTTTACATCGATGGGCACTTTTACGTTGGACTTAGCAACAGCTATCACAAAAACTGAACTGCTCTGACTTATACTGCATACTATTTAAATGCAATATATCAAGCTCCTGGTGATTATATTAGATCCCAGGAAAATATGCATAGAATGATGGGGAACGTCGGAAATTACCCTAAAGTTATATTACAAGTCAGCTAATTAACATCACAATTTGTCCTAGTGACAACCTTTCGTTAACGCAACGGAATGGTACTTCTCGGTTTTATATTATTCTTTCTTGCTAACTTAGTTCAGACCACCAGGTGTATCCGACATAATTATGCGGAGATTTCTACCAACGGCTCAATCAAGGCTTTATTTCTGGGCCTCATATTATCTTACCGTGTGTTCATGTTCGTCGGCTTGAACTGGGAATGGTATTTCCACAGCAAACAGCAATATCATTACGAATAGTTTACATTTTGGTAACCCCATTATTCCTAAACCTTTTTTCTGATCAACGATGAGGTGTTAGCTTTGCTGGAGCCGTGACACCTTCCTTCTTCCTGGTCGTATTTCAGTGGCAGATTTGGGATTCTCGCGCACACATTACGGCCTATTTTTCTGAATACTGCACGCACTCGCGTTTGATTGTCTGGGACAAGTCACGTGAGCAGTTGAGTCCAATCAGCGTAGACTCTGTTGAGCTTGCGTTGAATAAAAAAAATCCATTCAACTACCGGTGGTAGAAAGAAGCCACGTCATCCGGTCGTGAAGTCAAGAACCGGAAATCCTGTCGAGTTTCTGTCATTTCTTAGATAAATTCAGTAGTGTCTTGATAAAGAGGTATAAAGTGGTACGGAAGATGTAGTTTACGTAATTAAGGTTAGTGACTGATTATGGGAGTAGAGCCATTGAGTTTGACCGGCCTTTTTTTTTAATCAATTTAGTTCACACATTAAGAGTAATATAAGAATTAACTTCAGTAAAATGCTGATAACATGTAATTCTTGAATCATTTTCAGATTATCTAAAACGGTTTCATAGTCCGAGTGAGGTGTAAGGCCAGGAAAAAAGGGCTTAATCCTAAAATTCTGAAACAGCCAATATTTTCATTCTCATATGTTACTTTTATATTCTGATTTAGTTTTGATTAAAACATGAATATATCAGTTATTGTGGAAGGTTTTTCCGTTTTCTTTGCTCTCCTAGTCTTATGAAAGTGAACGTTGACCTTGCTTAATATTATTTTTGGATTCTTACAACAATGTTAAATTAAACTTTCTGTACATTGTAACATTGGAATAATGTTGATACAAAGTTCCCTTTTTCTGCAAAACAATGTAATGCTTCTTAATGTTGTACTTATAGATTTATTCTTCCTGCCAGCATAGAGCACAAGGCTAGGGAACGCCCTGGGTAGAATATCAGGACACACACTCTGCATGTCTTTGGACTGTGGGAGGAAACCTGCCAATATTGGCTGAACGTGTAAACTCCACATACTTAGAGCAGGGGGTGGGATTCAAGATGCAGCCCTGGTGATGTGAGGTAAAAGTATTTAAGCCACAGTGGCAAGTAGCTCTAGGAACCGAGGAATACGTGTTGCCTTTTCAAGAAGGATGAGAGTAATGACATAAATGAACTAGATCTCGAAAATGAAAGGAGTTATTTGTGGAAGCTCCAAACCGAGGCATGTGCCTCATGAACAAAAAACAAAACTATAAACTTTATTGATCCCAAGGGGAAAATTACTTCATGTTGGTGAAATTCTGTACCTTTCAGTACTGATGTTCACAGCATGGTCCCGGTTGCGCAGGGCAAAATTAAATAATAAATACTAATTATGAAAACTAATTAGTATGCCTCGCTTATTCACAATTTTCCGTTGCCAAGCAATGAACATGGTATGATGTGCGTTTATAATTTTAAATGTAGGCTACTCAAAATGTTTGAATAAATAATAATAAAAACAGTAGTCTCGAAGAACATGATTATAGTCAATATCTAGGTCGAACTTTTGGAAAACGATCCGCTGGAAAAAAATGTATGCAACTATTTAATGACGCTAGTTTAACCTTTTTATTTATGAAGGAATTATTCGGAATTTGCACGTTTACACCTTATCTTGCAAAGGGAATTCACTATAAACATAATAAAATGTATGTAATAAATAAATTAAATTTGCTCAATATTTGTCTTGATATTAATGGCCCATCTTCTCATGCTTTGTCGGCCGGTGACCCTGACTGCTCACGTGACAGTGTTGTTATTTCCGTGTCCCAAGTCCAAAAGGCGACTATGGCGGGTGCAGGTTCCATGGTGGATAAGGTTTAACGCTTAAATTGATTATTGTATAGCTAACATTAACAGAAAAGATCGGCGATTTACACATTAATGCAGTGTACAGTATATATAGGCGTAACGTCAAGATAAGCGAACTATAGAACCGGTAGATCGGTTAATGGGATACAGAATTAGCAACATTAGAAATAAGAGCATTAATCTGATCATTTATAGTGTTAGCGAATTTTACATCTGTGGACGGATTTAGTTGCATAACTAGATTCCATTGTAGAATCGGGTAGTTATGGTTGGCATAGCAGAAACGTGTTGCGTTGTGACGGCTTTTGAATCGTCTGAAAAACACGTCGGTGAGCAGTCTGATTACTCCAAGGTACACAAACAATTCAGCTGCAGCGGAGTCATCTTAAATGAGTCTCATGGGCTTGTGCTTTGCAGTGGCCACTTGTTTTCTCGTTTTCTTATTAGGAAAGACGTGTTGTCCACTGACTTCCAGTTTTTGTTGCGAGGGAGTTTTAGCGATACTCTTACGATCTACGTACAACACGATTACACGACTCATCCATCAAACGCAATAACGTGTCGAGGTAGGACGACGAATCCAGAACAAAACAGGCTGAAATTAACCCACCTTAAGGCTGAATTTATTGTGTTGATAAACTGTCTTGAGTTTCAGACAGCGTTTTTGGAATTATTTAAGGTTTCAGACAACTGGCGCTTTTCCTTGGGTGAGGAGCATGCTGATCTAATTAAGGATTCGGACTTTTTAAGTTACTTCGCTCTTCTTAGGGTGCCTGGTTTGGTAAAATCGGCAGGTAAAGACACTGTCCATTGGGTTTCTAGTTGTGCTCTAGAGAAAGGATGTGAGGTTTTTGCCTGTGGTTCTCCATTTGGATCTGTCTGCCCTGATCTTTTTATGAACACATTGAGCAAAGGTATTGTGAGTAATGTTGTAGGAAAGGATAATTCAGTTATCCTTACAGACTCACACTGCTTGCCAGGTACGGAAGGAGGAGGGCTGTTTGTTAAAGAAGGAGATGCTGCATTCCTTGTGGGTTTGATTGTGTCTCCATTTTGTTGGAAGTCAAGGGAATGGGTTGGCCTCACTTTAGTGTGTTCCTTTCATTTGATACTGCAAAACCTAGCACAAGCAGTAAATCACAGACAATCACTGAACAAGTTGTCTATTGAAGTGCCTGTTGATGTAAATCAAGCCTTGCTGCATAAAGGGCTGTGTGCGATCATTCAAAATTTCCCAATGGTGTGTTTAGTTGACAGTAACCAATTCTGGGGTTCTGGAGTTCTCTTGAACTCCCAACTGGTTCTGACTTGTAGACATGTATTGAATGGAAAATCCAGGGTGGTTGTGAGGTACAAGACTTCCAAAAGGTATGTAAGTTTGACACATGATATATTGAAAAGAATAGAACTAACTGATTTTTTAAAATCAGTCATGAAAACATTGTAGAATGTTGCACTGAAAAAATACAGTTCAAGAATTAATGCAATTGTGTGTGGTCTTTCTGGGATTGCTGCAGGCTAATTGGGTTATTGTTTTATTCCAGTGTTCAGTTGATTGTTTAGACAGAAAATTGTATTAATAGGCTTCTGTAAAGTAGTAGCTGAGTAGACAATAGGCCAATAATTAGGGGTCTAAGTATGTAGTTCTGAAACCTTGTTGTTTTTGGACTAATAATTCTTTCCTAAAATGAAATAGCAGCAAAGATTATAAGTTCCAAACAAAGCAAAGGCCATGTTGGAACTTGACAGATGTCTTTAATAGCCATTTCAGACTATATTATATGAATTATTGGGGGAGAGGATTGCTCTATAGTTTTTTGGATTAGGCCTCTAGGCTTGTGATCAGGAGGTTGCTCGTTCAATTCCCTGTGGCCAGCAGAGTAAGAATACCACTATTAAGCCCTCGAGCAAGGTCATTAACTGTACAAACTGTTCTAGGGGTTCCAGATGAATGGTTTACCCTGTACACTGACCCCAAATTTTGCACTCACTTGTATGTGTGTGTCACAGTAGAGAACAGGATGGGATATGTGAAGAATGAATTTTCTTGCACTTGCTGTCTGCACAATGACAATAAAGACATTCTGTTCCATTATTATAATCATTTGTCTTTTATAAATTCAGTTGTTGCATTTTTTTTTGCCATAAAGGAATGTCCTTTTGAAGGATGGAAACCGTTAAATCAATGTCTGAGATATACATAAATTTCAACGTGTTTAAAGTCTGCACTAGAATGGATATGATCAAAGAATGAACTTAAAGTATACTTTGAAAGCTTCTTTTGTTTATGCCCTCAGATTGCTTTCTGTGATGGGTGATGTGCTGTTTGCCACAAAAGTTACGGCACCATTTGATGTGGCAATAGTGTGGCTGCAAGAACCTCTTCCTGATATTATTGTTCCAAAATTAGCCTCTTCTTTCAAGCCAGGTACGTTGGGTCCAGGGTGTGTCACACTTTAGGCCCCCTAAATGTTTTTTAAACCCCCCCAAATAAATTTTCATTCATTGGCTTAAGTCATGAATAGCTTTTTTATATTAAATATGTTTGCCATCATCCCCCAATAGTAAAGACTCACCTCCCTATCTATTCATCTCTAACTATACCCCTGGTTGGGTCACTTCTTGTACAGTATGCATATGGTTCCAGCCTCTGTTCCTGCCTAGAAATGGAAGGATGCATCCTGACACAACTTAAGACTTTATTATTGTCTTGTAGAAAGGTATACATCTTCTTTTAATGTTTTTCTCCGTGTATTTGCAGGTAAAAGTGTGTGCATCATTGGCTATGGTGTATTTGGCCATAGTTGTGGACATTCTGTTACATCGGGGATTTTGTCTAAAGTCGTCACATGCCAGTCGCAAGCAGCGATGCTGCAGACTACCTGTGCAGTGCAGGCAGGTGCCAGTGGAGGTGCTCTGGTGCAAACAGACACGGGAGAACTTCTAGGTAACAGCGCCAATACTAACATTTATATGCTGCCCTGTAAGATGTTAGTTTCTGTTACTGTGCCTGTTCTGATACATTCCAATAATTGCTGTAGTTGTGCTTCAGCTTTTGTATAACAGCTTACTCATGTTCTTTTACCCTTTTCCATTTTTTTGTAAAGTTTTACTACCTGGTTTCTTATTTTCAGGCAATTCCTTGCTATGTTGGGCTATAACAAATTAAAAGGATCTCATAAGGGATCAAAATTGAGAAATGTGGTATTAACTGTTTGTTTTGAATAACTTAACCAGAGACCTAGCATGCAAAACTGGTCAGATATAGTTTTGTGAAAGGCCATATGCAATTAGCCTGAAATGAAAATTACATAATATAGAAAATGTATGACGGATGGAAGGTATACTCACTTTTGTTTCACTGAATGTTTGTTAATCTGCAGTTTCAATATGGTCTGTTTGTTTTTAATAATACGTGCAGCATATATCATAATGTTCAAATTAAAATGCATGTAGTTATTTTAATATAGGGTCATTCCACGGCAACTTGTAATCAGTTGTCAGACATTTACAATTTAATTGATAACAGGTGTTGTGTATTATATGTCTATAGACATAATGGATAATATAGTGTTTCATTCCCTGCCTCATAGACTGTTGAATGACATAAGAAAGGGCATTGTTTCCCTGAGTCACTAATCTGGCAGCAAAACACAGTGCTTTGCCCCATACATGCTGCCACACTTGTGCATCTTTGTATTAGCGATGGTGAAGCACCTTAGGCTTACAACTGCAAGATTTTTATTAAAAAATGAACAATATATAAATAGAAATGTTGCTATTGACATTTGGTATTTGTATTAATCTCACTCCATACAATTGCTTTATTATTTCACAGTTCTGCAAGTGTATCTTGTATGTCTGACTAAATTTTATATATACCCCTGTGTTCAGGTCTTGTATGCAGTAATACACGGGACTTTGCTGCTGATGTGACCTATCCACACCTCAACTTCTGCATCCCTATGAGTGTGCTGGCACCTCTACTGCGGGCTTTTTCTGTGACACATGATCCCACAATATTCCAGAAACTGGATGATGCTGGACCCGAAGTTGCGAGGGTGTGGCGACTGCAAATCAGGCCCCAACGGCACCAAGCCAGCAGACTTTGACCAGCTCTCCAATCAAAGAATGAATGAACGAATGAATGAATAAATGAACATTGGTCTGTATTGTTAGCCAGATGATTTTAAACTTCAAGGAAAATACAATTTGTACTTCAATATCTAACAAAGCTAAATCAAGCCATAGTTTTATAGTTTTTGTATTTTAATGTTTCCATGGTATTTGCCTAGCTTGACTTGTAATTAAATGACAACATATGTATGAAAATATATATAAATTGTTTATTAAACATTCAATACATAATTTATTGTCATTATCTGTTTGCTGTTTTTAGCTGCATACTTATGAATAATCTGGTACTGGCATAGTACAGTACAATCTTAATTGCATCAAAGAAATTTTCAAATTGAATGTTTGGTGGTTATCACCTTGTTAGGTAAGTTTAATACACTATATTTTGCTAAATAACATTAAGTGTATAGGTTTAAATTAAATTTTACAAAGATGGTTATGTAGTAAAATTAGAAGAGGTCTACATCACACAATGCAACCATTTAACCAAAAGCTGGATAACTCTATAATGTTCTTGATTTGTTTTCCTTCCTGATTTTTAACTTGCTGGTCCTCTGTGCCTACTGTATGATGGTAAAGTCGCCGGTTTGAATCATGTGCTTGGCAGAATAGTCACATTGCCAAGTGGCCCTTAAGCAATATCCTTAATCCCTGAAAAATGCCCTTGAGGTGCTGGGTAAATGGCTGACAGGCATCGGAGCTCGCACCCAAAGAGTGTTGATGGCACCAGAGCCATTTTGACATCCAACTGCGGGTCTTTGGATGTAGCTATCATCTGCAAGAGTCTAGGACCTGGGAAAAGGTGAAGGTACGCCTCACTTTCGTGTAGTTGAGATCATGCAACCTTGCCTGGCTTCCATCCTCCAACAAATTCATTCCTCTTGGCTGTTGTGGTCCTACTGCACATTTGGCCACTTATTTGCTTGAACATATCAATAAAGCTTTTATGCCATCCTCAAATGCTGATTTTGGGACCAGGGTCAGTATACGCAGTGAAAAAGAATAGTTTTGGAAATGGGCTAATTTTCAAGTTGCAGCTATATCTGCAGCCTAGGACTCAGCAAGTTATCTAATGGTCAGACTGCAGGGCAGCAATGAGGCATCCATGCTGTCTGTGATAATGTATCTGTTCCAGGGATTTGGTTAAGACTTGCTTTGGCTAGGACCCCAAAAATATCCATGTCCTTGTCACTTGGGGATTGGAGGAAATCATGGGGACACTTGAGAAATGATTAACGAAAACTTGACAGAGACTGAGCTTGGTGAATGGTAATAATATCTGAGCTGTCCAAACAGAAGGGGTGACAATTAGATCAGGAGCTTAGTGTAAGACAATACAACTGATTTATACCGTTGGCAAGTGATTGCAAGTGGAAGGGACTCTTCAAGGTCTTCGCTGCTACAGTTGATGTCCATGATCATATCTCAGCAATACCACAGTTTCAAAAGCATCTTAAGGCATGTCAGGTGCGTTGGGCTCTCTAAGGTTGATGTGCTCTTACGACACTTTGTCACAGAGGATGACGGCGAACCTGAGAATAGCGAGTGCAAGTGATTCCCTTTGTTTTCAGGGCCTTGACAGTAACTGGACAAAATGGAGGGACTAAATGTAAGAATGGCTGTAATTTCTGAAAGCTATAACTTTGTTAAACCCTTTGAATTAAAGTTGAAAGTCTACACTACCATCACATCTTGATTGCTACATTACAAATCCATTGTGGTGGTGTACAGAAGCAAAATTACAAAAAATGTGTTACTATGCAAATACTTATGGACCTAACTATATATGGCATGTGCCCGTAATATGTCTGCTAATAGCTACACCTGCTGTCTGTTCCTTAACACTGTTGGTTACATGTTTCTACGGATTTTATCACTAGTCTACTTCAGCTGCAAGGACACACTGGCTTGTTTGGATTTGGCTTTCAAAGGTTGCATGTTATTCCCTTTTCCAAGGTCCTGCAGTAACAGAGACTGCTGCTACCATTATCTGGCATTCAGATTGGTTGGTTTCCAGTCCTTATCTGTGGCCCTATCAGCAGGAATTGGTGGCAGTCATATCCGCATGTGCATTTGTTTCATGATGTCACCAGCTATGGAAAAGATCCCATGAAGCTCTTGTTTGTACCTCTAATCCAGGAGCTGGCTAACTGATGTCACAGGCCCAGTCGGCTGTTTAGGTCTGCACAGAGGGTTTAGCTTTCCGCCCCTGGAACTGTTGATGTTCGAATCTGTCCACAAGCTTAGTCCTCAATCCCATCAATCTGATCTCCTACCACTTGGCCATTACAACGGCCCTCCGGGTAAGTCCTGTGTTGAACATATCACTCTTGAAACTTGTTCTCACCTTTCCCTTGCACCCTCTTGTCGTTTACATGGCTTGAAGACTCATATACTCTCATTGGGTATTCTGAGGCTTCTGGTACCTGAAATGAGAACGGATTTGTTTCACATTGGTACAGGAACTAGGTAATGTTGCATACCATCACCATACCTATTCTACTTATATACAGAACAAATAATGAGAGAAGCTGGGCTGAAAAAACTAGACTCAGACTCAGGAGTGCAGGGGAAAAATATCAAGTGTTGATACACTGAAGACATCACACTTGGAAACAGTGAAAAATGAAGAAGATATGAAGAGAAGCTGAGGCTATGGATAAAGATGAAGCAAACTGCTTTGGTGTTGATGATGAAAACTATATACAGCCACCTTGGAGCAATCATTGATAACAAGGGGTCCATCAGTCAAGAAGTGTTGTAGACTGGCTGTGAATATTCATTGTGACTTAGTGATGTCATAATCAGAGGGGGAAAGTTCGGGTCCAGAAACTACAAATCCAGACCAAGGTTTTGTTTCGGTCTGAATTTGTACTTTCTGAATCTGAATTTTCCATCTCTGGTGATATTCATTTTTTTCCTTCATTTTTTGTGCCATTTTTATAAATACATGCACCTTATTTTACTCCTTTTTTTTTTTTTTAAATCAGTCAGTATTTTGTTTCTGTTAATATTTATTTTTTCCTAGATCGTGTGACTTTCTTTTAATATTCATTTAATTAATTTCGTATCTGTCTATTTCCCCCTCAATTCCACTTCGCATGCTTTTAGGCTGCGTTTGTTAAGTCTTTTGTACTCGACGGCCACCGTATTTCGTCTGCAGCTAGAGTGGCGATCGCTGCAGCGCAATTTTCTTGACTAGTCTGTAATAGATCATTCAGTACGCTAGATGTCATAGTATTTTCCAGTAGCGATAACACTGCAAGCGTCGCGATTTCCGCTATGCTTTTATACGCTTCTGCGTGATTCGTCCCTTCTTATTTACATATGTATTTACATTTGTGTTTCCTGCGTACAGAAGTTTCTGAATCGTCCGCATATAATACCGGATACATTTCCAACTGAAAATTTATCTTAAATATTTACATTCGAAATAAGTTTGTGAGACTTCTTTAGAATTAGCAGCACGGCTAAGGCAGTGAAAGCTTCGCTAACACCTTTCGGCATGGCAGCGGCAACCGTGATACCTGAAGCCGATACATCAGGCACCGAAAGCAGTACGGCAGACTCCGACGGCCGCAGTTCGGCATGGAGTGAGTCTCAGCTTCGGAAGTACCCTTTTCAATGCAAGCCCATCCCGCGACTCTCTCATACCGACCCCCGAGCGGAGATACTCATAAACAATGAGGTAATTTGTCGGTCGCTTGTTGTTGCCCGAATGCCCAGCGAAATAGCAGGATAGGAAGATGCCCATAAATAGCAACTGTGGCGAGCCGCATAGGTGAAACACTCCTCCTTTTTAAATAACGGTAGCCGGTCAGGTCCGGCTACATGTTTCTGTGTAAGCTAACTTCATTGTATTTTAGAATCCAGGATTTTTAGGCAATGACAATGGTTTACATACCCAAGGATGTACGTGGCTGTTGTCTTTCGGTTTCTTTCTTATGAATGTGCACCGGGTGGTTAGTATTTCAGACGTGGGCTCGTTTAGCTAGTGGAGGCTTTGTTTGATAATTTAAAAATCATAAACCGTGATAATGTTTCATAGAGGATTTGTATAAACCAGTTCCAGTTGGTGTGATTCTAAGTCCTACAATAATTTGTATAGCCAAGTTGTTTTTTCAGCGTCTTAATGCATTTAAATATATTTGTTTATAATTATGAAGTGTACCGATATTATATGTGTCTAAATCAATTGAGTGGCTTTGTCCACGGAGTCAGTTTACTGTATAGCTAGGCATGTAGTCCACTAAATTGTACATCTGAATTTCGCTTAAATGTGTCTTTGATAGAGGTTAAAGCTAATTTAAATGTCATATCAAGTAAGGAACTTCTGGAAATTAGAAAATTAAAAATAAGTTTGGCTAGTAGAATAAAATTAAAGGGAGCATGCTGCGAATTGTCTGTCTTCTAATTTATCCATCCATCCATTTTCCAACCCGCTTATCCTACTGGGTTGCGGGGGGGTCCGGAGTCTGTCCCAGAAGCAATGGGCACGAGGCAGGGAACAACCCTGGACGGGGGGCCAGCCCATCGCAGGGCACACTCACACACCAGTCACTCACATATGCACACCTATGGGCAATTTAGCAACGCCAATCAACCCCATGCTTGGCAAGTGGCTCAGAGGGTATCTGTATCGGTGATATTAGGCAGAAATGTATTGGTTATTGCTATTGGCCAAAATTTTCATATTTGTGCACCACTAGAGAATGGCACATATTGTTTCTTGTAAATAATCTTTGTTTCATTTTCATTTGCAGAGCAGTATCAGTTGACCCTGATAAATATTTCTTGTGTACTATGTGTGGAAAATTTGTCTTAAAACAATAACTTTTAAAGTATTTTAATTTTGGCTAAATAGAATAGTGCTTTTGTATTGATGACTTGGCAGCTAAAAAGCTTAAATTATTTTTTTATTTTTATTATTTTTAATGTTTTATTAATACATTCTGAGTTACACTCACAAGATAGTAAGTGCTAAAAAAAATTATGCTGCTTTCCAATGAAATTCTTTCTGTTTGCAGGAGCCAGTTGTCCTAACAGATACCAATCTTGTGTATCCTGCACTTAAATGGGACTTGAACTACCTGAAGGAGAACATGGGAAATGGAGATTTTTCAGTGTATATTGCCCAAAACCACAAGTTTCTCTACTTTGATGAGAAAAAAATGGTGAACTTTGAAAACTTTGTACCAATGTCACGGCGTACAGAAATGAAGTTTTCAGAATTTGTGGAAAAAGTAGAGGAAATTGAAGAATCGGCTGGTGAAGAGAGGTAATGTTTATAGTGTAACTTTAAAAAAAAAAAAAAACTATATAATGTATTACCATGATTTCCTGAAAGTCATCTATTGTCATTAAGTATTGTGTAGTCAGTGTGCAACATATGTGGTTTAAGCCAATTGTAGTGTCAATTGTATGTACCCATGCCCTGTGGTAGGTTGGCTTTTCATCCAAGGTGTGTGATACTCTGTGCTTCCAAAGATATCCTTCTGGCTCTCTGCAAATCTGTATTTATGATTTTATGGAGAAATGGTTGTCATTGTTAACATGTCATCATATTACTTTCACTTAATTGTAAAATTATATTTAATATACATATTAATGTATTACCCCTCAGTTTCTTCTGCTGTTTCTGTGGCCTTTTTTCCTTCAACTTAACATTTTAAAGAGCGGTTTATCTGTGACCTTTAAGCTAAATTAATTTATTGGTTAACAATTTCACGCATGGTAGTCATTAACGCAAAATTGGATCATTTAATCAGAAGAACCTGCATGATCATTTGAGAATTAATACTTGAAGTTTGCACTTCTTCGGAAGCTCTGTCTAGCTGCATTTATGCCTATTTGACTGTTTGACAGCATGTATGTTTGTGATGTGCCATTCCCCACACTTGTATGTCTCTTTGGACAAAAGCATCCCCTAAATATATAAAATGTCAATATTTTAATGTAATTGTTTTTTTTTTTTTTTTTTTTTTTTGGAGACCAAAACACTATATATTGTTTAGGGCTGAGCGAAGTGAGATATTAGTATCGACGTTGCATGTTATGTGCATGTAATTGTCACATCACAAGGAACACGACAGCTGGGTTGAGATTAAACTTGAGCTGTATCTAATTTTTTATACTGTCCTATTGCAGTATATGGTATTTGTCAAAAGCAATGCTGGTTTGTAATACAGTTCCAGTGTTTTGAAATCTGTGATAAAATTCACAATTTGTGAAACAAATTCAAAATCCCTAAGATTCGCTAATTGGAGATTATCACTACATTTTGCTCTGTCATAGGAAACAAGACCTGGCAAGCTTTCAATCTTAATGATTGCTCCTTTTCAAGATTATGTAGTATACGTTTTTTTTTTTTTTGTTTAAATCAGTGTAAAGTTTACCATCGCTCTTTTTGCATGACTTCTGCATACGCTCATCAAGCCAGTCATAATCATCTTCGTCCTTCCTGTTGAACTCACTCTGAGATGGTGTGATGTTTTTGTGAGTTTAACAAAAATGAGTGAAGAGGAGCAAACTGAAAGTGATGGTCAATAAAAGATACTACCCTTCTCCTGTATGGAAATATTTTTGATTGGCATCAACACCACTGACTTATTTGATGCATTCTGTTGGTAGATAAGTTCTTTTTAGTTATAGTTTATTTTGGGTATATTTTCAACTCCTGTTTTTTTTTTTTTGCTTTATTAATAGTGCAGTTTCACAAAAAACAAAATCACGTCATGATATCTGAAAATTTTCCGATATTGTGCAGCCCTACTACAACCTAAAGGAAGTGAGTGGACATTTACATAATGGCAAAATGTTATTTGATATTATTTTGGATTTAAGGTAAAGATCCTCCTTTAATAGACTAATAAAGCTGGGGAGTCATTGGACCTACTACAACATGGTTGGGTTAATTCACCTGTAGCAGCCTACAACAAAGCTCCATTATAAATTTCACTCAACACATGACACTTGTGTCAGCAGGTGCACGTACTTCATCCAGTATGTATGCGGTCAATCGTCTTCTGTTTTTCACTGTACCAGTTGCAGGTTTCACTTGCTGTAACTGGGCATTGAGAAGAAATGCAGCCTAATCCAATGTGATTGTGAGCCTCCACACCCTAGGTTGCTAATGTCCCATAGTGGAGATAAAGCCTGTTGTCCCTGCTGTAAGATGCATTATGCTTTGTTTGGGGCTCCACTGGGGGGCTCCATAAATGTTTGATTACATTTAAAATGAATCAAAATTAGGATTAAGTACCTCATCTCAAACCCTGTGCTCCTTTGATGGCTATATTATGTTTTCATGGTTTCAGGGTTTACTTGCAGCAGACACTGAATGATACAGTAGGACGAAAAATTGTTGTGGATTTTCTGGGCTTCAACTGGAACTGGATCAACAAGCAGCAAGCCAAACACAACTGGGGGCAGCTAACCTCTAACCTTTTACTCATAGGCATGGAAGGTAATGTGCACACTTTCCACCATTTCCATATACTTGTTACTGAATTAGAGACCATGCAGTTCAGTCTCTAGAGTCTGTCTGTAAGCTCATTATGTCTGTGCTAGGCTTGGGCGACTGGTATCTTGGGCAACCGTATAACATGGTGATATATGGATAAATTTTGTATTTAACATGTGGAGTGATATAACAGAGATAAACGCAAAATCGAAGTGCATTGAAATAAATAGTAACAAATAGTTGACTTTTCTTTTAACGTGTTTGAAAAGTTCACTGTCATGAACTGAACTCGGTTTAGAAATAACCACAACCCACTTGGTTTTTCAAGTATGCTACTTGTTTACATTTTTTTTTAGAGAGGACACTTGAGTTTTCTTTATTCATTTTCTTATTATATGAATGAAAATATGTCGCATGCAAGTATTTTGTTTCCGACTAAATTCTGGTCTTATGTTTCGTTTAATTATACGTAAAATTCATATAAAGCAATTTTTGAATTGGATCAATGTTTAGTATTAGTCTTTGCAACAGTTAAATCTGCATCTTTAAAGACCGTATGTTTAGACCTAATGACATGCCATAACAGCTTTACATGTATTTCCTTCTGCAATGTAGAGCAGGTTGTGTGTGTGTGTGTGTGTGTGTGTACAGAAAATTAAGTGAAATTTTCAAAGAAATAGGACTTATGTAAATAGACTATGACTAAACCTGTTAGTTTCATTGACTGCATGTACTGTAGTCAATCTTAGCTGGTTTTTGTAAAATATATAGGTTTTCCATTGTGGCATTATATCCAATTATAACTCCATGAACAAATGTGTAATTTTGCTTCTTGTTTTTTTCTTTTATTGCTTTATAAGTGTGATAGTTCAGATTGTGACCTGTAAAGGGTTTAATGTTAGTGATGCACATAAAGCATTAATGTCAGCACATTTTTCTTCGTTTGTAGGGAATGTAACTCCTGCGCATTATGACGAACAACAGAACTTCTTTGCACAAATAAAAGGTTACAAAAGATGCATCCTTTTCCCTCCTGATCAGTTTGAGTGCCTTTACCCTTTCCCTGTTCATCATCCATGCGACAGACAGAGTCAGGTAAAACCTCAGTGTATAACACAGACATGTCCTACATTCATGTGTATGATGCGGAGTTTATACTTTTTTTAACTGGAAATTTGTTTGTATAATTTTAGGTTGATTTTGAGAATCCTGACTCTGAAAGGTTTCCTAAATTTAAAAATGTTGTTGGATATGAGACTGTGGTAGGACCAGGGGACGTTCTGTATATCCCAATGTACTGGTAAGAGGATACAGCAGCACTCAGTGAGTAAAAATTGGTTTAGTTGTTATTATCTAGCATCTAAAAAATGTTTCTTCTGTTTTGTAAACGTCCCAGGTGGCATCACATTGAGTCCTTGTTAAATGGAGGAGTGACTATCACAGTCAATTTCTGGTATAAGGTATGTAGTTCTTGCAGTGAGAGAAGCAGGAAGTCTGATTTACAATATTTAATTCTGAAACTGTGTTGTTGTTTTTTATCTGAAGTTGTCCTTTCCATCTTCTAGGGAGCACCTACTCCAAAGAGGATAGAGTACCCTTTAAAAGCTCACCAGAAGGTGGCTATTATGCGGAACATAGAGAAAATGCTGGGCGAAGCTTTGGGAAATCCACATGAGGTACAGTTATGTTTTTATAAACATTTTGTAGTTTCAGTTTATTAAGAAGTATCAAGGGCCTAAAAAGCAAAATAAAAATATTCTGATTCTAAGGAGGGGAGTGGTTGGTGTTTTGCAAAGGATACATTCTTATGATACACACTATATATCCATTTATTATACAAGGAAGAAAAAAAATCATTAAATGTAATTCATTTGACCAAAATGCAAAGATAATTGATGGTCTGAACTTGGTTAGCCCCAAATAATCTTATCCTAATCTTATTGTCAGACTACCACTATAGTGTGGAATATGATGAAATTGTATATGATCAGATATAATCAGTGTCTATTAATAACCTGTCACTGTGTTGTACCAGTTTATAATATAATATAGTATAGTATAATATGTATACTGGATTATTGTGTATGTATTACGATATAATTACTTGACATTAATATCTTTAATTGCGACAATGCCTATAGTTCCTAAAATGATTTTCACTTTCAGATTCTGTGAGTACTTTTATTAATGGCAATATGTGTGTAACACTAAACGTTGTTCTGATACATTAATATGTGAATGGCTATTCAGTAATTCTGTAAGTAGCATTATGGCCACACAACTGTAGGGCTCGACCCTCTGTGTGTGCGAAGCTTGCATGTTCTCCCCGTGTTTGTGTGAATTACCTCTGACTGCTCTGCTTTTCTCCCTCCCTCCAAAGACATGCAAGTTAGGTGCAGTGGTGCCTCTAATATTGTCCTAAATGTGTAGGCCTATATATGCATGTCATCCTGGTCATACCCTGCTCTGTACTTTGTGTGCCCCGAGATTAGGCCCGGTATCTTGGTGGTCCTGCATCGAATGAGCAGTTCTAGGGACAATGAATATATGAATGGCTACACAGAAAGGAACATGAACTTTTATTGAAAAAGTGTCATACGCTCCGTTTACTTGTAGGTATAATAGAGGCACAGAGAGAGAGATAAAGATGGTCATGAAAAATGAATCTGTGGTTTACTTGCATTGTATTGGGAAACTACAGTTCAGCAGCATATTTTTTTGTTGTCTGCCAAGCTGAGTTTCACAGATATTTTTGTAATATATGTATTTTTTTTCTAATTGTTAGCCCCCCCCCCTTTTTTCCTCCAAATGTGATAAATGTGCTCTGTGGTGTGTATCATGAAACCCCCTAGCAAAACAGCCCTGCTACACCACTGTCCTCCAGGAAAACCCATTCACAATTGAATTAGAATTCACCCTTTTAACATTTAAATTGTCTTATTGAACGGTATCGTATTGTTACTTTTCAAAGAATAACATGAGATCATACCATGCAATGCTGCTGATCTTCATTTCAGCACTTTTTTGTATTCCAGTGGTAGCCTAGCCATTTCCCATGTATAGCTGCTTTTTAAATTAAATGCTCATTAAAGGGCCAGCTTCTTTGTTTCTCTACTCTCATTACACATTTCCCCCGAAGGACACATGTTAAGCCAGTGCTTAGAGTACATTTCCAGTCTCATATTTCTGCCTAAGCATATGGAAAGTGCACTGGTGGTCTGATTTAATCAGATTTAGTCAGCTTTGAATGGTGCTGTCAAATTTCAAGAATTAATGAAAATATAATACTGCATATTCTATTACTGTTCTTGGTGATACATACCATAAAGGTAAAGAATGAGGCAATGTTTCACAAAGCAGCACAGTTTTGTTTGCGATAAAGAATGCATTTCGAGTTTCTTGTGCTGTTAAGCTTTATGACATCCTATAAAATATTTTAGGTATTTTATTGTGACATCCTTTTCTGTTTGACTCTGTGAAAGAATATACAAAAAATACTGAACTGTGTTACACACCTAAACACTAATGTGGCAGCAAACATCTTATCACAGAGCACATTCAAAATAAAATAATTCTGTGCAATGGAAGGTCTTAAATCATAATGTTCTGAATGTCTACTACTACTTATTATTAATTGTTGTTGTTAATTTATTATTTATTACCACCTCCTTCTATCAGACAAATAATATGAAGCTTCTCTTTCCCAGGTTGGACCTCTACTGAACACAATGATCAAGGGGAGATATGAACAGAATTTCAGCTAGTGCACTGTCATTGGTTTTGTTCCCTGTGTGCTTTCATTTCTATTTTTGTATGCATGTAGAAGCTACAAGTGCATGCACTACTTGAACACATTTGCCTATTTATCATCTTATTTGATTCCAAAAATGTGTAAATATTCCTGATGTATGATTTAAAATGTCATTTATGATGCTAAGATATTACAAGTGAATGATGTTTTCAATAATGGTTATTGTATAGGGTGAGTTGTACTGTAAATTAAATATAGCTTGAAAACTGAAAATACGCATCAGAATTTGGTAATCAAACAAAATTTGTGAAAGTGTTATTGGACTCTTTCTTTGTACAGTGAAATATGCCCTATATTGCTTTGTTAATGTTCAAATATTGGACAAAGTTAGAATAATGCACATTATTCAGTATTAACTTATGGTCCCATTTTCAGTTTTTCTTAGTTTTTAACATAAATCTTTTTTTTTTTTTTAATATAGAATATATTTAGAAAATGTAAATGCTCCCTGAAAGTTTTGCTAAGTGTCAAGTAGCATTTTGTAATGTATTTATTGACTATGATGATGTTGGGATCCTCTTTACACATCATAGTGCAGCAGTTATACCAAATAAAGTACTACAAATTGTATAGTACTTTATAAATGATCACAGTATCCAAATTTCTAAAAATGACAACACCTGGAGATGATATAGGAAAGTAGGGGCATGGTGACATTTACATGAATATTACATGTTTTGTTTGGTTCACCAGGAAAGTAGGCACATGTGTTTCAAAACACTGGATTGATTTTTTGTAAATGCCTGTAGTTGATATTCATCAGGTAGTTGATAATATGAATATAGCTGAGTATATGAATTTGCAGGTTGTGTGTGTTTTATATATATTTTTAAACTTAGTTTCAATCCTCTCCTGACCATCATTTAGCAAAAATCCCAATTAAAAATGGCAGTTAATTGCTTTGTCACTTAATGTCTTTCCAGGTATTGCTGATTTTTAACCATATTGTGCAAATTGCATATTTTAAGACCTAAATTGTTCATGAATTGTATCAAGTCGGAACATTTTTTACATCATGTGGCTAGTCACGGGAAAACAAAAACAGCCTTGTGTTGGATTGTGTTCGCATTTGGAACCGAGACCACCAAAAGCAAGTCAATTTGTGTGTATCTCAATACTGTAGCTGTCCATCATATAAACATTACTGTATGCATACGGTATTACAAGTTAGATTTGGACAGAGGGTTATTATACAGCTGGCAGTGCTGCCCATTCTTCTGCACCTGTTACACAGTGATATACCCACTAACGCCCTACTGCATCCGCTTTCAGGCACCTCTAGATTAGTTTATATTATTGACCATGTACCTCGGATGGGACTTGATCAGGTGTAACTTGATGTAAGACCACTAATTTTCCATTGCTTAAGTTCCACCCCAGAAAATGGTGCAATAATTAGTCAAACAGAATTTTAGTATCGCACACCTCTGGGCTAAAGAGAAATCGAAAAGAGACAGAAAATGGCTGTATTTGTCCATGCCAGAGGCAAAACCCTCTATTTTAAAGCCTTCAAGTATTGCTGGTCATATTCATTAAGGCCAAGAGTATTATCAAATCGCTATGAAAACCTTTTGTGTCCCAGGATTTGAAACTCTTAAAGGCTTATTTAACAGCATGTTCTTCTACTATTCGTTGTAAAGTTAAGATGGAATGAGCATGTGTAGTTAAATGTGTTTGTGCAGTGTCGGGTGAGTTAATGAGTTGGCTAATTAGATTCCTAGAGGACAGCCATTTCTTTAACCTTTGTGTTATGTAACGTGACAGTCCACCAGGAATTAGGCTGACTAACAGTTGACCACAAAGGAGTGTTAAGAGGAAAGGACTGCCAGCCACTATTTGCTCCAAATGGAAGGTGGCATTGTCTTCCCCTGTCCAGCTTCAAGCCTGCACTGGGGAGCAGGTCAGCGAGAGAATAAAATGTGCAAGCATCTTATGATCTCTCTCCCTGCAAAAACTGGACTGCTTAGAAGGTTCCTGCTCATCACCCTATTTCAGCACGATTCATTACGCCACAGAACATGTTTTCACTCCAGAGTCCAGTGACGGGCTGGTTTACACCACTCCATCTGGGGCTTGGCATTGCACTGGGTGATGTGAGGCTTGTATGCAACTGCACGGCCATGGAAGCCCATTCTGTGAAGCTTCCAGTGCACAGTTTTTGTGCTGGGATTAATGCCAGAGGAAGTTTGAATCTTGGCAGTTATTGAGTCAACAGAGCTTTGGCTACTTTTACACTATGTGCCTCACTCAACCAAGCCCTGTTACTTTACCTGGTCTGCCACTTTGTGGCTGAGTTTCAGTTGTTCCTAAACACTTCCACTTTGCAATAATTCCACTTACAATTTCTCAGAGAAGAAATTTCACAAACTGACTTATTGCAAAGGTGATATTCCATGACCGTATCATGCATGAATTCACTGAGCTCTTCAGAATGACCCATCCTTTCACAAATATTTACAAATCTGACTGCATGGCTAGTTGCTTGATTTTATACATCTGTGGCAATGGGTCTGAATGAAACACTTGAATTCAATGATTAATAAGTGTGTCCCAATACTTTTGTCCATATAGTGTATTTACCTATTTTTCCTTGAATAAATCTCGCCCTTTCATGGATATTTGCCTGCAACTTCATATTGTGAAAAGGAAAAGAGGCATTTCTTGTGGAATTGATGTAGTTAGCTGCTGTGCCTAGATACCAGAAGGACCTTGGAAATATGAGATATAATCAGATGAAACTGGGGCACAAGGAAACCCAACTGGTCCAAGTAATGGATGTTCGGTGGAATTCTGAACACTAAAAAGATGGGGCTCTTAAAGAACCATAGACCTCTCCTTGTTTCCATGATGGGAACAAAGTGCCCCACAGCTAAAAAAACAAAATAAAAATCAACAATGGGAGCAAGATGAATAATACTGGTGTCAATCATGCTAATGATATGGATATGGGGTGATCACAAAAGTGACAGAATGGTCTTCAGATATAGTTGCCATCCCAAAGCCCATGTAAGAAGATTAGGATTTCTACCCCAAAATGCAGCAGTGTAACAAGACTACCATATTCTGCCAGTCCAAAAAAAAAATATGCCTAGTATGGATTTTGCCAGATTTTCCAGATTACCAGTCATGACCCCTCAACGTTAATCATTCCTTTCGGGAGATTCCAGTTCAACAGGTCTAAGGCCTTGATGCTGATAAGAATTTTGCAGATGACAACCTGCTTGACAGATGTTCATTATTTCAGAGGCATTGTGAAACTGCCTGGCAAAACGTTTATCTCAGATGGACCCAGTCCCAAAACTACTGAAAGAATGGTTGAAGAATAGAATGGATTTGGGCAGAGACGCAAATCGGAAGGTGAGATGGGAACTAAGCCCTCGAAACATGGTTGTGCAGTGCTCTAACACAACTGAGACAAGGTTTAGCATCAGCTGTTTGTACTCGATATCAGGCTGGCCAGTGACATGTATAAAGAGGATTAACAGACACCAAGAGGTACTATGGACAAACTTAAAAAAGAGGTTATCGAGCTTAATAAATACTATTAGGAGAGGGATTAGTAATGCTACCATCTCTGTGAGTGGAGAAACTACAGAGGTCCCTTGAGGGGATTTTAGGGAGTCTATCTGTTCCCTGATAGGTCAAATAATAGAGAGATGTAAAGTCTGCTGGAAACACAGAATACAATATAGAGATGGATCCGATTGAGTGGCCCAAGAAGACTTGCCTGCTAATCATGGATTACTCCTCATGGTACATCGAAGAAAGACTGCTCAGGTCCACTTACAATTCAGACGATCAAAGAAGCCTTTGTCTACCTTGCGACATCAGAGACTGTTGTGTCTGACAAAGGGGCACAGTTCTCAATTGAGGCATTCATTTTATTTGCAAAAGGGCATGTCTAAGAACAGCCAACAAACTTAAATTGTTCTTGAAAATACATCTTCCTCAAATTGGGTGGTTGCAGTCCAACCGGCTTACTGGTTGCTTTCTCCTCTCTCCTACATGATTTAGATTTTAGCTATGCCAGGGAAGATATGCTGCATTCCATTTACCTTGAAAGTTGGAGGCTCTTGCTTACCGGATAAATTGTCAGATTTAAGGTACCCCAGTTTAAATAACCTTAATCTTCATTCACTTACATTTATCCCAGACTACCTTAAATCTGATAAGCAATCTGGCCAAGCAAAAAAAATCCTGCTTTCTGAAACAGGCCCCAGTTCTAGCTATTGTTAGCAATACCAGCTGATAACACATTGCCTGGTATATTGCGCAAACAAACACCATTGCAACGTCCACAGTAGTTGGACAGTGTGTGTACGACCGATTTAATGAGCCACACAGAAGTGCTAATAAACAGTGCATAACTACAGCTTTCACTTCTGATGTAAATCTTGAATTCTGAAGTCGGGGTTCTAGAGCAGGGGTCTCCAACTCCGGTCCTGGAGAGCTACTATCCAGTCGGTTTTCTGTCCCACTTGGCTTCTGATGAGCCACACCTGTTCCTGTTATTTACCCGAGAACAGGTGTGGCTCATCAGAAGCCAGGTATGATAGAAAACCTACTGGACGGTAGCTCTCTGGACCGGAGTTGGAGACCCCTGTTCTAGAGGTTCCTCTGACTTTCCAAGTCGGAACTCCAACCTCAGGGGGCGTTCCATTTGAAATTTTGACTAGGAACTCGGAAATTTTTACTTCCAACTTCAAATAGAATGCAACAATAATGCTCACTCTCTGTTCATGGTGATTAGTGGCTTGCAGCTGCCGCTATGCAGAAGGTTCCTGGATGACTGTTGAATTACACTTATAGGAGCTTGAATATTTGCCTAAGCAGAGACCTATTCCTGAGTTAGCATGTTACTAACATAATGAGCAGTTTTTGTTATATATAAAATATGATGTATTTAACAGACTCCAAACCCTCCTAGACGGTCTCACGTCACGTTTTCTGCAACACTCCTGCTGTGAGGTAATATTTGTATTTTTCTGAACTGGATTCTGCCTTACCCTTTTTCCAAAGAGGCTAAAGCATGTTGAAGAGATTACGGAGTTCTGTTTTCAACTTTAATTAATTAACAAAGACTACATAAAGTGTATTTGAAATATGTGAACATGCTATCAATACATTGGCCTTTCCAGACTCTGTGAAAAATGTTCACAGTATAAAAATTACTAATAAAAAGAAAGAAAACTTGTCTATGGCATTTTAATCATTTTTTGTAGCTTTGCCATGGTTCACAATCTTATTATCATGTGGGCAGGGTAGAGCTTCATAAACAATGAAACCATTGTTTCTAATTCAATGCAATTAAATGCCTATTCTTAGAATGCCACAATTACAACAATAACAAAGAAATGAAACTTTTTTTCACTGTGTTAAAGTGTGTGTATATATATAGAGCATTTTATCTTAAATAGCTGAAGAACAAATGTGTCATAACTAGAATAATGATGCTGCAGGAGAGTGTATTTGTATGGTTAAAGTGAATTCATGTTATTCAGGTTAACTTGAACTTCCGTTAATGAAAAATAAAATTCACATATGGTATTTTAAATATAATACCAGAAAAACATGAACTGATTAGGTAACACTGGTCTTCCAGGACACAATTGCCTTATTATATGTGCTAATTGGATTAGCTGTTCAGTCATATTCATTAAAATTCTTTTTGGGACTTAACAGTGTGTGTGCTTTCCCGTTAAAAGGCCCCTTAAAAGAAAGCCTCTTATGAACATACTATGGGATATCAAGACAGACTAGATAGTCAAACGGTGATGCATTATCAAACTGCAAAGTTTTGTTAAAAACATTTTTGTCAAAAACAAAATGGTGACTTTACCTGAGGGATTCAGTGACTTTGACGTTTTCTCAATAGGATGTACTCTTTTTCTTGAAGGTAAGCTACTGGCAAAAAAGAACTTAGAAAGATGTACATTTTCATAATTAATAGTCAAATTATTACTGAGTTCTTGAAAAACTTTGTAGTGAAATATATCAGTTCATCAGTTTTAATATGCAGTTTAAATGCTTGATGTTTTAATGGTTTCTTCTGCTTTCATTTTTAAGGTTTGGTGGGATTCTCTCTCAATGCTCTCACATTTGTTTCTTTCTTCAAAATACGACAATTACGAACCCCAAGTAACTTTCTAGTGTTTAGCCTGGCTATGGCTGACATTGGAATTTGCATAAATGCAACTGTTGCAGCATTCTCAAGCTTTTTGGGGTAAAAAAAAAATAACTGAAGACTTTTTATTGCTGTTTAAAAGAAATGATCATAAATTATACAATATACAATGTTGATTCCTGTGTATAGTATTTTTGATAAAACTGTACAAATTGTAATTTTTCTAGTTTTCAGATATCCATGTTGGTAATTAATGTTTTTTTTGTTTGTTTTTTTTTTTAACATAAATCTATTAAGCTACTTAACATATGTCAGTGAAATACAATTGCTGTTTACGGATTTTTTCTAAATCTGAGTAATGAAATAGCAGCTCATTCCATTAAGTGCTTGTTAACACGTTTACTTGAGTTCCACAGATATTGGCCATATGGTTCAGAGGGATGTCAGACTCATGGTTTTCAAGGATTTTTAACTGCCCTTGCTAGCATTAATTTTATTGCTGCAATTGCTTGGGACAGGTACCATCAATACTGTACAAGTAAGTAGAACCACAGAAAATAATGCACAGAGAAACCGGAAGCATAGACATTTTAAGGGTTAGATAACCTTTAATTAAGAATTCTTATCATATCCTAATTCCCCAATGTTCCATTTAGGAACAAAGTTACAATGGAGTGATGTAATCACTCTGGTCGTGTTCATCTGGTGTTTTACTGGATTTTGGTCTGCCATGCCATTACTTGGATGGGGAGAATATGCCTATGAGCCCCTCAGAACATGCTGTACTCTGGACTACTCCAAAGGTGACAGGTACACCAGCCAGCACGTTGTAAAACAGTATCAGAAGAATATAGTAACACTTAAGATCTTAAGAGCCTTGTATCAATGTTAAGTGAGCTTGATTAAAATATCATTTTGGAAATTAAGCCATATTGAAACGTAATGTGTTTTGAATTTCCTCTAGGAACTACGTCTCCTATATGCTCTCAATGGCTATTTGCAATCTGTTTATACAAACTGTCACTGTCATGAGTTCTTACCAATCAATTGAAAGAAAATTTAAGAAGACCAGCCAATATAAGGTAAGACTGTTTGCTTTTTGAGTGCTGTTCTGTCACTGGTGCATAACTTTTTTAGGAGACACAAGCATTTTTAGTGCACAGCAACATCTAAAATAATTTTTGAGACAATTGCTTGTTTAACCTGAATCAACGTCAGTAATAAAGAATTCCATTGGTTTTGTTGCAGAAAAAGAGCATTGCTTTTAACTTTTAAATTTTAACTGGAATATGTGATGTTCTTGCAGAACCACACCTATATGTATGTGCTGTTTTGGTTATTAGCTCAATAAAAATTCTAATTGCAAAAAATAAAGAAATACATGAAGCACATTATTTGACTGTTTCAAGGTCAATCCAGATTGTCATTCATTTCTAGTTTAATCCTGACACTCCCGTGAAGACATTGTTGTTTTGCTGGGCTCCATATGCAGTGCTGTCCTTATATGCTGCTTTTGAAGATGCCACTCTTGTGTCACCTAGGCTGAGAATGGTAATTATACTTTTTACAATATTATAATGCATGACATACACTGCCCGGCCAAAAAAATTGTCAGCATTTGAATTTAAATCAGTAAGTACTTAAGAGCCGATGATTGGATCATTATTACAGCTCCGCAACATTATGGCACAAAAAAGTGAAGTCAGCTGAGCAACTGAATCTCCTGACTGGCCGGGGCATCCCATCGATGGATTTTTTTTCTTTCCGAACGGCATTGGCATATTCCAGGACAATAATGCCAAGATTCATAGGCTCGAATTGTCAAAGAGTGGTTCAGGGAGCATGAGGAATGATTTTCACACGTGAATTGGCCACCACAGAGTCTTGACCTTAACCCCACTGAAAATGTTTGAGATGCGCTGAAGAAGACTTTATGGAGTGGTTCAACTCGCCTATCATTGATACAAGATCTCGACGGGAAATTAATGCAAATCTGGATGGAAAAAAATATTGAGATGTTGCATAAGCATATGGAAACAATGCACTGACGAATGTGCACCATAATCAAAGCTAAATGCCGTCCAACTAAACATTTTTTGGCCAGGCAGTGTATATTGTTTTTAATAATTATACTTTCAAATATATTGTTTTTCTGTTTTTTTTCTAGGTGCCTCCTCTTCTAGCAAAAACATCCCCTACATTCAATGCCTACTTGTATGCCTTTGGAAATGAACACTATAGGCGGGGGATCTGGCAGTTTCTTACTGGACATAAGAATGAAAACCATTAATGTTATGACTGCAAATAAAGTAAATTTTTTACTTTTCAATTTTCACTTAAGTATATTTGGCATATTTATCATTTGTATTCATAACACACAGTGTGGCACTGATTAATCATTAAAAAAAATAGAGGATATTCATTTATGTATTGCCTGAAATCTAGTTGACTATTGTGGTTGTGATTTAGCTGAATTATTTTTAGAATGGTCAAACTCCTAATCACATCTTTATATCTTGTGGCAGATGTGCCATACCAGATTAAGTGTATTCTTATGTTCTCTCACTGTGGCATTAGAACCATGTATCATGCATGTTATTTTACACACTACGTACATGGCCTTGCCATATTGAGCTATAATGGATTAAAAGGAGCCCATAAGACATAATATTGAGATAAACGTGGCATTAACGGCTTGTCTTGAATACTTACTTAACCAACTATCTGAGTGTAGGTGAAACGATTTAAGAGGCCTTATGCAATTAGCTTGGATGTACTAAAGTTTCACTTAGTCTCAAGTCTGTAATTTCAATATGGTCTGTCTAACCTGTTTTTCATTATACGTGTATGCTATTGTTCAAATAAAAGGGGATAAAGTAATATAAATATGAAACTCCTTTGAATGGTTTTAAGAAAATAACACAGGGGTACTCATTTACATATTTTAAGGTCAACAGAGATGATACCGATTCTCCGAACATATATATATGCCTATTTTCTAACCACTTTTCCTGGTCAGGACCACAAGAAACTTTACACTAATTTTTTTCAATTTCACATTTGCCATAGGGGCTGTATGAATATACCACACACATTTTACTTTTTTGTCAGATACTTAAGCATCTCTCATTGACCTCATAAGATGACTTTATTGCAGAGAACCAGCTACTTCAACAGCAATTACAACATATAACAGGACAAACTGCAGAAATGTTCTGTAGTATAATAGGGAATGCCACGGAGGCAGGCAGCATCGATACCCGGTTTTCTGTCTCTGATGAGGGAATGTTGCTTATATCCCTGTCTAACCATTAACCGTCTTACCTCCAGCAATTCAAAATCACATTAAACAGTTATACAAACCTTTATACTTTCACACAGCCCTAAGCCATTTACATCTTTAGAGGTGCTGCGAGTTTTATATTGTTGCCAATCATGTTAGTTCATTTTAATTTGGAAAGTTTCCCACGTACTATATTAAAATTATACTAGAATTGTAGCCTTACCCAGCAGGGTTGTGGGTTCAATTACTTTCCTCGTTATGTGTGTATGGAGATCAAGTTTACATGGGCTTCCTCTCATTGTCCAAAAACATGCAATTAAGTGAACATTGGATGCGAGTACATGGCCTGTTTAAGGTCTATTAAATCCAGGATGTTCCTCTGCACTGTCTGGGAAAGTCTACAGCCTCACCACATGCATTTACTAGATAAGCTGTATGGTTTTAGAATGGATGAACAGTGCCACCCACAGGTTGATTAGTGTCAGTAGTCATTTCATTATGGACATAGTGGGAGTTCCACCAATAAGACCACAAGGCCTTGTTTAAATTTAGTTGATGCTTGATGAATAGATTGTATTTCAATGAATCTCACAAAGCATGCTCCATCTTTGCTTTTCACAGCTATGATAAAATTAATGGGAAAGCGGTTTGCATCGGAAACATTCAGCTGATATTAATTCTTAAATTAAAAGTAATGACAAAGACAACAAACCCGGCTGCGGATGGGAAAGTATTAATTGAAAATGACGACTATTGTTAATTTAGACCAGCCTATTAGGCAAGTGGTATGGAACATGAATAGATGGACAGCGCAGCCCAAAGATCAAAGATGTATCAAGAGGATGCTTGGAGGTAGCCCACCCAGAACAGGTGAAACATATGTAATTCAGTAACTGAACCCACAAATCTAGTGGTGAGGTCACACAGTCCTACCCACTAAAACCATTCTTCTATAATGTCTCTGAATCACAATCCATATTTATAACAGAGGATACCCAGCATCCTTTTTAAGTTGACTATTCAATTTGAAAACAAAAAGTTACCCAAAAATGTCCACTCCCTCCACTAATATAATCTTGGTTACATTTCCAAATTTCTGAAAGTCAAGTAATCACGCATTTTTTTTATTTTCATGTTTAGCTTGCCAATATGCAAACAAGCCATTTTAATTCAAAAATTAAAAATGACAAATAATGAAAAAATTAATTCATTAATAAAAAAACAATACCTTCCGGTCACTGATGTGCATACATAATATTCATGAGGTAAAAGACCTTTACCTAAATTTTTTTTATATATCTCACACATACATACACACACACACACACACACACACACACACACACACATCTATTCCAATTTCTCAACAAAAAATAGAATACAAAACCAAATTACATCTACCACCAATAAAATGCTACTAGAACCATGTGAGACTAGTTATTGCAAGAGAACATACATTAAAAAGATGTAGTTCGACATTTACAACATTTCTCTGGTTCTTAAATATCTTATATAACATTTCGCTTATTTTTAAATGTCTCAGTGCATATATACATACCCTTAATACACATGTATATAAAAATAAAGAACATGCATCTTAAAGGTCATTCGGGTAAATCTAAAATATACAACCTAACAAGATAAAAAAAAATTAGACAAAAACAGGAGAAAAAAATAAATCTGGCCCAGATTAGCATTAGGCTTTCTATTATAAGATTACACAGAATTACTCTGGTTTGAAATCATGATGGTACCATGGTAAACCACTGGATTTAATGATTTACTATTTTTTACCTTGGCAGATAAATGCTATTAGTGAACCAGTAACTTTGGTACACCAAAGACTTGAATAAAAGTTTAAAATTGGAGATTTAAAATTTTTAAAATTTAACAGGAATGTGAAATTATGGATTAGTCATCTCATGAACAAAGCACTCACATGTTCAATAATGACCTTTTTGATTTGTTTGTCTTTAAAGATAAAACACCACCACAGTAAAGAAAACTTTTAATTTGCTATGGTACCTTGTCTGAAATGTGAATGACACCCAGAAAACCATCTAGTCTCCTAGATATCAATGGAATCTATACTTGCGTGCTGGTTTAAGACTGATGTAAGTTTTCTTCATTTCCTCTGTCTGTTCATTCTTGACTTGGTGATATTTTTCCCCTTTGGTTGTCACCACCTGACCACCATGATAACGCACCAGTTTTTTGGGAGCCTGCATAAAAGGCAACATTGCAATCAGGGATCAAGCAATGTAATCTCAGTTTAAATTCCTTTGTGAAAATCTTCATACTGTTATAATATACAGGCTCTGAAAATCTTTTGCTGAATCCTACTGAACTGCAGAATGTAGCATTTATCAGTACACACTAGTATTATACGTAATTGTATCTGTCTGGACATTGATCAGAAAAATCAAATCGATCAATCCATGCATCCATCCATCCATCCAAAAGATTAACAGGAAAATGATTTACTTCTTTGGGTGTTACAGGCCTGTGAATTTTCTTATCTTCCTCATCATCTATTAACATATATCTAGAAGAAAAAAACATTTAAGAGCAACTTAAGAATACATTATTAAACTGTGGGACTGTATGGTTGTAATAAACAGCACCATGTTTATTGGGGGGATGGAACTGGATGGGATGAATTTTACACAAAGTGAAGAAAATAAAGCTGCCAGTTCGATGGACACGAAAGTCAAAACTCAGTTATGAATCCTACAGTTATTATTGGGTCTAACTTGCAATTAGGGAGACCAATTAAAGGAAAACAGCAATTACTTCTGAAAATGACATGAAAACACTGGTTACTAATGCCCTCCCACATTATCCTTCTGGACATACAGTTGTTATCAACAAATAATATATGAATGGAAGAGAACCATTAATCACGCATAAACAAGATTAAACTTACTTTTCAAGAATGCTTGCCTTCAACTTATCATCAGCTTGTGGTGAAACAGCTTTACAATGTTTCACCTGTTAAAAACATAACATTGGACAAAAATCTGGATATTTTTCTTCACATTCCTCTATATTGACCATAATATTTTATTATGCTAAATTCTTATTTCTTCTTCACGATAGTACGGCAAAAAGTATTAAGAAAAAAATATATAAAATGCGATGCATCCATTTTCTGGAATCTAGAAACCTAAAGTGGCAATAATGCACTTGTTAATGTTTTATTCCATAACTCCTGGATCTATCATAAACCAGGATAAATGGCTGGCACCATTGAAATGACTAGAAATACTTCACTACTAAACTGACAAAACAGTGAAAACACACAGGTGAATTTCACAATTGAAGTCAATCACAATAAAAATGATGACCTTTTCTCATAGGGGGAATGAATTATGGGTTAACTTACTTTAAGAGGATGGTCATGACGGAGCTCAACATCTCCCTCTATGATGAGCCGAACAGCTTCCTCCATATCTCCCTTGGCAATGGATAGGGCACCCATGGCCTCTGTCACACTGCATTTAGGGAACATCTCAAGGAGTTGCTGCATCTGGACATCTCCTCCAAAACTATTCTCCTACATATAAATTAAAAACACACAGCAAATCATATTAAGGTTTTACTTTTGAAGAACTTTCCATTCCACATGTCGCATTCTAGTCGTATGACATTTATAATACTGCTTTTTTTGCTAAAACAAGTCTTTGGGAATTTTTATCCTTTTAAGAATGTTCACCTCCGCATAAGCCTTTCCTAAAGAACATCCCAATTAAATAGAAATATTACACTATAACTGGGGCATGCCACCAAAAACTTCAAATTAAAAGAATTTCATTTCTTCAAAAGCGTATAGGTCACTACTAAGATTCAAAAAAGGGAAAAAAAAAAAATCTAGAAATGGCCCGAAGCATTATGATTATTTTGTAAGGGTTTACCAAAATGAGATTTCGGTCTCAAACACAGCAATTACTATATTATTGTTGGACATCTGTCAGCCTTTGCCATTAGGAAATAGGAAAGCAATTTTTCCACCTATTTAAGACTGTCTTTGAAAGTTACTCCAGAGGAATTAATACAGATTAATGTTATATTCCTCATATGGTTGGCCACCTACAACTCATATTATCATTCTTCATACCTGTGAACTCAGATATTCCCTAGAAGAAACCTTACAGTAATTAGCCCCATCAATGTTGCAAACTACATTTTATTAAGATATGAGTAACTTAAGACACCATTAAGCCATTACTGCTTTAATCATATTTTATTGAATTATACAATAATCAGGTAATAAGTAATGTCTGCTTAACCCAGGGGTGGGCAATCTTATCTGCAAAGGGCCGGTGTGTATGCAGGTTTTTGGGATGACCTTTAGGTCAGCTGTTCAAACCCAGGTGTGAGGACTCTTCAGCCAACCAGTCCTCTAATTAGTGACCTGATTAGGGAGTTGCAGCGAAAACCAGCATACACACCGGCCCTTTGCGGGTAAGATTGCTCACCCCTGGCTTAACCTCTTACAATCGGTGGCGGATACCTTAGCTGTAGCTCCCTCTTCCATTGTTGAAAGGCCCTGCGTTTCGTGCATGGAAATCCCATGAGGTGAGACAGTACTTTCATTTAAATATGATTCCTTTATCGCCATCTCTGGTAGGCCGTTGTCTTTAAATAGATACAAAGAATATCATGTCAAAAGCATCGAAATACCAACTTTAAGCAGTAACAAACAAAGAAATACTTTGAAATGTAATGCACTCAGTCACTGCAAGCTGCCTTCCCTGTTCAAACTCAAAGCTTAATGTTTATATATGCATGTGAACCAAAAAGTATGAAAAAGCAATATATATATATATAAACAATTTATGAGTAGATACTCCTCACTGAATGACCTACCTGTTTAATGACCACCCAGACTTACGGCCAGCTCTCCAGCCAGTTGGTATTGTACACTATAAGAGAAGTTTGGGCATGGAAATGGCAGTGCGGTGTTTCTGTTCTATTCTGTTTGTTCTGCTCTCTGATTTATTCGGGTCACCGAAGGAAGGTTGTGTACTGTTTGCAATAATTGACCTTTATTTTGATATGCCGTATCAATTTACACTGAACTTGCGATCGACATTTATTCTGAAATGTTGCATGTAGCTTGATGCACATGCTTTGTATTGTAGGATAGGGAACCTCCAGTTGCACGCAAAGCATAGGCATGCATTAAAGATTAAAGTTTTCCTGTGTCTTATACCTTTGCTACATCTTTGAAAGCAATGGCTACAAGTTTAATTGTTTCAAAACTTAGTCAATATGTACAAGGAACTTTTATTTTTTATGCGTTTTAGTTCGGTAATGTGCAAAAGGACGCCAACAGTGATTCATTGGATTGCAGTGATGTTAATTTGCAATACATGCCTATATATTTAGCATATCATTTATCTGTAATTCTGTTGATTAACGCTAGCACTTATCAGCCAGCTTGTTGTAAATTTGCTATCCTAGATAGATCTCCGAAGTCTTTTCTGTGTTTATTACAATTAATCACTCACAGATTTTCACCTGTCACATACGGAGAAAACACGTAACGGGAACAGTACACTGTTAAAGTATACAATACACTACTGTTTAAACATCTACAAATATACAAAAAAATTATATAAATGGTGCAAGTGACATTAAAACAATATCTAAAGATGGTTGACACAAACCCACTACCAGTACAGTATGCTTGAAATATCAGTATCTCCTCGCTTATCAACCAATTCGCTTAACCTAGTCGAAGAGACGGAACTTGTTCATTAAGTGAGGAGTATCTGTATTTTACACCATATCATTCACTGTTTGCCAGTTACACAATATTGAAACTTACCTTCTCCTCGTGCTCTAGCTAGTTTTGACGCCAAGTGAAATATCATCTCACATACTTTTACCCTGGGAAAAAGATAATAAGTTATACCTACATTCAATTAAGAGATTAAGTAACAACACTTTCAGCATAACCAGCATCATGAGAATGAAGTTTCAAAGGCTAATTTAATGATTCATTAAAATCTTCATCCATAGATGCTGTAGTGGGTAAAATTGTTACTCTCGAACTACACTCTTGGCCACCAAAAATGTGTTTTGTCATGTTGTGTTTTCTTAATTTACCTTTAAAGAATAAAAAGATGGGCAACATTTCAAACACACGGTATAATTTATATAAATAGCATTCTAACCCTTCGATTTCAGCAAAGCCAGGAATGTATGCTTCTAGCATTTCAACAAAATCATCTACATCAAAGTTTTCCTCCATACTGTCCTGAGAGCCCAAGTTTTCCAGCACACCAGTGATGTAGGAAAGAAGCACGTCATCCAGAAAGCTGCACAGAAAAATGTATATTACACACTAAATACGTATGCAAAGCCATTGCAAGATGTTTACATTACGTAACACTGCAAGTAGCATAACTCTGAGATCTTAAGACGGATCATTTGGTCAGTTATCTTACCTTAAATCTGCGTTTGGTATACACGCCTGGATGAACTCATTCAATGTATCTTGAATAATCTTATGAAGATCCATTTTGTGGAAACTGGCGATAATACAGACAAAAACGTCTATATTATTGAACATGCAGATTACTAATAATGTTAGTTTTAGCTAGCTAATTAGCAGAGTTAGATATTAAACCGCAAATAAAGGACAACAAACCTCCAGCTACGTAGCTAACCTGTTATTCGCCGAGACTGAACCTCTACGAACGATTACATAAGGATACAGTGTTTTTATTAGACTTCTCCGTGAGGTTGTAATGTGACCAGTTCTGTACTGATAACCGTATTTCCTCGCCTATCAAGATCGTCTGTTTTTCAGGTTATTTATAGCTGTTTTTTTTGGTCATTACGGCCTATAAACATTCAGAAACGTAATAGCTACGTTTATGCAACGAGCCAAACAGCTTGCATACGAACGAGCGAACACAGAAATGCTAACTAGTGCCTTAAATAGATAATATCGACACTATCAATTAACCGTTAATTGTGGCACTAGTAAAAAATACAGCGCGTATGTCTATAAAAATATCACGTCTTCAAAATAATATACAGCAGTGGTTTTAGATTACCAGCGATTCACTTTCATTCATGTTTTCAACAATTTCAACGTATGTAGCTAAATACTATAATGGTTAAAAAAAACATGTATCTATAACTCGGAAGAAAAAAGCCCTCACTCACAAAACGAGAAAATGTTCGCACGGCCAAGGGGTATCAAACGTAGCCAGTAAATACAGCTGGACATAGTGAGGCGTATGTCACTCAACTGGCAATTCGTTACTGTGATTCACACGCAAATATCTTCGGTTTAATTCCTCCATTGGATTACTTACAGGCGGGACTAAGAAAATGGCGGTCCGAGTGAAACCCATTTGAAGATACGATTAAAACCTTGCGTCCTTTTCACTGGTTCTTCTTTGACGCACGCGTCCAATCAGCGAAAGCGCAACGTCCTGAGAGCGCTTCCCCTCAGACGACAGGCGATTGGTTCCTGCGGAGCGCAGAAATGTTTGACGTACCCATGAACTCGTTTTAATGCCTAAAAGCCTAGAGGTCGCTCAGTGTGCCTGGGATTCAGTGACACCCTATAAAAAACTGCAGTTCGTTCAAGGAAAAAAAGTATTTGTTGCTCCATTATTCTGGTTATTAATTCTACTAATATTAGATCTACTATTATGGAGAATTTAGAGATACCATGTTGCTTATCTGCATACCATGGGAGGAAACCCAAACCTATATAAAAGAGGGAGAACATTTGAACCATGCTCTAAATCACCTACATTCATTTTCAAGGGAGACCCACCAATATAGCTAGACTGAGTGAGAGGGCACACTAGCTTTCTGTTTAGATAATATAAAACTCTTACTTGCACTGTTGCTTCACAGCTTAAGCTCTGTTTTTGATTGGCTGCCTCCTCATGTTTGAAGGTAAGGTTAATATAAGATGGAGGATATTAGGACATGTGATATGCCCTGTGAATGCCCATGTTTCCACTCTGCAGCATTAATAAAGACTTCTGCTACTTTTTCTGATAGTTTTCTCATAAAAAAAGATGATGCCTTTGTGCAACCAATGTTTCATCCATCTCTCAGTTTTCCAGTATAGGCTCATGGTTGGCGTGTACCTGGGCTCAAGGAAGAGGGCAATCTGGACAGTATTCCAGTTCATCCATTGGCATGTAGTCAAACAGTATGGGCCATTCACCAATTCACTTTAGTGCTTGTTATATGCAAACTAGGGGATAACATGGTCATTCCATGCATATTGAGCCAGGTATTGGAATCAATCCCTAGAAATTTGAGGCTGTAGTAACAACCACTGAACCGCGGTCTTACCCAGTTTTAATGCTTCTTAGGAATATAATATGCGTTACCATTACTGGACTGATTGACATATAAAATCTGAAGAGAATTGGTTTACTTGAGAGCAGGGTTGTACTCAAATGGACAGTCAGTACCTTTAAAGTTCATGCACATGTTCAAATTAAATCATTTAGGCACCCATCCCTTCTGTATTGTGATAGGACATATACTTAGGTCCATACGTATTTGGACAATCATTGTTCATCTCTGTTGAGAAGCGCCATTCCATCTGTTTTGCAGCATTTGGCAGAATCTGAGCAGATACTGTACCCTTATTATAGCCTTAAGGATTCATCCTGCTGCTTCTGTCAGCAGTCATATCATCAATAAACACTAGTGACCCAGTTCTGTTGGCAGTCATACATGCCCATGCCATAACACTAGGTGCCTCCACCATGTGTCACAGATGATGTGGTATGCTTCAGTTCATGAGCCGTTCCTTCCCTTCTCCATACTCTTCTCAACATTCTTGTACAGGTTGCTCTTTCATCTGTCCACAGATTAGGCTTTTGAAAAATGTTTTCTGGCAAGTCCAATCTGGCCTTCCTGTTCTTCAGGCTTGTGGTTAACTCCCTGTATTTACTTTCATGAAATCTTCTCTTAATGGTTAACTTATACTCCTGTAGCTCAACAAGTAGAGCTTGTGTATTAAAGTGTGTTAAATCCTAGGGAGCACACATACATTGTAGTCTTTCCTCTATTGTATGTTGTTTTCACCAAGGAAAGAATTCTGTGAACATTATTCTCTGTTGTCTTCTGTGGTTAACTAGGCCTTTTGGTGTTACTGAACTCACCACTGTGTTCCTTCCTTTGTACCACATTGTTGATAGCCACTTGTAATGGTCCTGCTGTCTCTCTGATGGGTTTGTTTTGTTTTCTCAGCCTAATGATGGCCTGCTTTACTAGCAGTGACAGCTCTTTGGACCTCATATTGAGAGTTCACCGCAACAGCTTTCAAATAGAAATTCCACTTGTAGGATGTTTATCAGTATCAATACTTCACCATTCCTGTGTTCTCCCATACATGTTTGATGTCATCTTCCATTGCTGAAGTAGTTCCAATACTCAAGATCAGAAGTATGGAAGATGGTAAAATTCCCCAGATGTCATTCTTACTCAGCCCCAAATGTTAAGGATGCATTGGTTGCATCCTCACCAATGAGAATAAATCCCATGATTCATTGTGTCCCAAGTTTGCTCTTGGATGTCAAAATACAAGTATTTGTATTCTTGGTATTGATAATCACCCATGGATTCAAATCCAGACCTTTTACCTGTTTAATTGTGAATGAAATAATGTGGAAAATAGGCCTGCCATTATTGGTTTTATCAATAATCGAGTAATCTGCTGGTTAATCTGAAGATTCATCGAGTAATATTTTGTAATATATAACATGCATTGCAATTGGTGCACATTGAGTCACACAGTCAATTTAGGTACTCCAATACATTTAAGTTGCATGGTTTTGGGCAATGGAAGGAAATGATGTGTGATGTTAATATCAACATAGCATTTTATGTACATGCAAATTGTTACATAGTAAAGATTGCGATAGTCTGCTGGGTTCGAACCATCAATAAGTTGCGCTAAAACGTTTTTACTCAATCACAGAAAACCAAACTTAGCAAGCTTTGCAAGTTTAATGATGGTTCCTTTTCAACATTATCTAGTATAGGTTTAAAAAGTATCAATCTACAGTTTACCGCTGCTGCTTTTGCATGAGCTCTGCATGCGTTGTGTATTTGCATTGCAGTCGTATATTTAAGTTCTGATTTCTAATGCTGAAGACTACTGCATATTCATTCAGTTTTAATGTGAAGTGTTTCCACACATATTATGTTTTTGCTCTTTATTTGGGCCCTCAACATCTATGTACTGTTTTGCTTCTGCCATACTGCTGAGTAATCGATTAAGAAAATTCTAAATGATGCTTTTTAATAATCGAGTAATTAAGTTTTGTCGGGTAATCTTGACAGCTCTAGTGGAAAAGCCCATACCTGGCCATGAAATAGCTTGTCAGTCAATTCTGCAATTATTTTTAATCTTGTGAAGCGAGCGGGGGGGGGAGGTACATATACTAAATGTTGTAATTCACCCAGTTTGAATGTAACTAGTTAAAGTCGACAGTCTGCACTTTATTATATTCTATATATTCATTCGAACAATGCAGGGGCATGGCAGGCCTACCAACTGGCAATACAGAGTGTAATAAAATAGGTTTGCCATTATCATTCTCATCTAACAGTTGCTGGCATATTCCTAATGCTGGGTGTCAGCCTTTAGCTTGTATCCCTGGCATGATGAGTTACCTCCAGTCTGGGGTTTTGTGGGTGAAGCCTTGACGCCACATGCTGGCTGACTATCCAAAACACTGGCCCTGCGATCTGACAGGTGGCTGTTGTCCAAGGTGGAGCACCGGGCACACGCCCACCTGTTCATTGGTCGGGGCAGCATGCGTGCGTAGGCCCCGGAGGTGCCGCCATGACATCTGATACGAATACAAGCATTTGTGCTCCCTTTTCAAGGCAGTCTGTTACAGAGACAATTACAAGTGCTTTACCTCCCTGTGTAGCGCTTCTGGTTCTGCAAGAACTTCAAGTGCTTCTAACCCCTTTTCAAGGTGGAGAGGAAGCACTTTGAGCTTCCTTTCTAGGGCAATTTAGTCTTGAGACAGCTGAACACTTTGGGCTCTGTGTCAGGTTTTCTAATTGGGACCCATGCATGCCTCTGAATTCTTTGTGTCCCTTTCTTACGGTCGCCTGTGATCCCTTCATTTTTGGCCTTTGATAAATCCTTCCCACCATCCAGTGATTGTATCAGTGTGCAAGTAATAATTCTGCTATTTATACCAATCGACTCAGGTGCACTTTGCAGGCAGAGCAGCTTAGGGGGCATAGGTTAGGTTCCAGAAAGAATAAACAAAACAAACAATCTCTCCTTAAATGTCAGCAAGATTAAGGAGCTTGTCGTTGATGTGAAGAAGCAAAATGTAGCCTACATTCCCATATATACCAATCGGTGGGAATATTGTACAATTTAAAATGTTGTCATACCTCAACAGTCATTAATAAATCCCACCAGTGCATTAATTTCCTGTGATGTCTGAGGAAGGTCCAAATGCCACCAGCAGTACCGATCCATTTTTAAAGATGCATTATAGAGTCTATTCTCAGTGGTTGTATAACATCTTGGTATGTCAGATTCTTGGCACAGAACAACAAAGCACTGCAGAGATTGGTGATTGGCTCAGAGCATTACTGGCACACATCTCACAGCAGTCCATAACATATACATAACACGTTGCCTTAGAAAGACAGGCTGTTTAATAAAAGTACTCTAGTCCCCCAGTACAGTCACTTTTCTCTCTCCTCTTCCTTCTGTCATATGGGACAGAATAAGGAGCAGTTGGATCACGAGATTCAGGGACAGTGTTATTCCCTAGGTCTCCCCTCTAACTCATCATCAAGCATCCCTAGGTGAGGTATGTATTTTTTGTGTATATTGTCCTATATTCATTTACCACTATTGCCTACTTAAAGTATGCAAATAAGATTTTCACCATTCCATACCTGGCAATGGAAGCCTTGGAAGATTGAAGTCTCCATGGACTGGATCACCTACACATCAGCAGTGTATCCTATGGGTTTAAGTGCCACAGTAGCTAGGATTCAATAAGGGATTGCAATGCTGCTACACACACAAATGGGGATAAGAAGTATTGAGTGAATTTTAAGTGCAATGTGAAGTGTGAAGGTACTGTCAGATGTGGCAGTTAAGGATGACTAATCAGTTCTTTGTTACGGAGCCCCTCCCAATGCATACTGATAAAAATCATATATTTCATGGCCACATTTTAATATGATTTAACTAAAATGAGGGAATGAATTAGTAAAATGTGCCCATGATTTAACTAAAACGAGGGAACACATTAAATAACATGTGGCCATGATTTAACTAAAATGAGGGTACAAATTAGTAAAATGTGCCCACGACTTAACTGAAACGGGTTCGGTAAAGCATCCTGGATCTCAATATTACATGTAAGTACCTCTCACTCGTAACAGTTCTTTGCAATGCAAGGCTTTTAAGAATGTGTTTGTAGGTCATTCCAGCCTGGGATTACCACACCCAATCTGAAGAAATATGGGATTTCCCTCACCATAAAATATGCCAAGTAGGGGGGCACAATCACTTCCCGTATTGATTCAAAACGGGATACATCATTTTATTTTTCAATATTGGATGAGCTCATAAAATGCGAGACGGGTGGCCACTTTATTCCAAATTTAAGATTAAACTCAATTGAACTTTCACTGTCCATAGCTTCAGATGCAGATGCCTAATCCAAAGAGCACACTGTACCGTTGAAACACAATCTTGGTATGTATTTTTACTTTCTGGACTTGAACTTTCCACCTTTGATTACTATTCAGTTAATTAATAGTAATTAGTTAATTAACTAATTTTGGGAGGAAACAATGTATAGTGAGAACCTTCTGTACATGCATTTAGATCCATATTAATTGGGAGATATAAACAAAAGTTTCCAGGACCTGGTAAACATTGTAAACATGAATATTTCTGTGTAGTCTTCCACCTTCCTGCGTATGTAGCCTTTTAGAGTGAAATCTATGCAAAGTTTTATGCATAAGACCCCTGGAAACTGATGTAGAGTGATGTAGAGGTTCGTTTTAGTTCACTAATTCTCAATGTTTTTCTTGTCATCTCATCTTGTACCCTATCACAGTGTTTCCCAAACCAGTCCTCGGGGCACACTGGACAGATCCACATTTTTGTTTTATGCCAGTTTCCAGAACACCTGACCCAAGCAATCAGGAGCTCTAAAAGCCTTACTGGGAAATGGGATAAAACAAAAATGCTGATCCATCCAGTGCACCCTGAGGACTGGTTTGGGAAACACTGTCCTATCTGGCTTCTTGTGGTTCGTAGTTCTTGTGTTCTAGTGGTGAATAGTTCTTTGCAACATTGGATTTTCCCTTCATGCCCAAGAACCTCAGTTGCTAGATATCACTTCAGCTTGGATCTGGCTGCATCGTGACCTTGCCCTCTGTTGTTTCTCCGTTAGTGACATTCACTCTCATGAGCTGGTGGCAAGAGTGTAATATACTCCACATCCACCATTAGAAATGGGGTAAAGGGTTTTTTTTTGCAAAACTGGGGCAGTCAAAACTTTTGAGTAATAAAACATGCACCTTGCGAGCCATAAGCAATGACCAGCTCAGCTTCCTCTTTGATAGTATGATTCTGTTCCTTTTCAGGCCACCTGCAAACAGGAGAAATATTTAAGAAATGTTTTACAGATGGTGTACTGAAACGATAGGTTCAGCGTTCAACGAAACCCCATTATAAGCATTCCTTGCAATCAGGTATGATTGTGGAAAGCATAATATTTACCAGCTTCCACTGTAGCTTCTGACTGGGTTTAAACAGAATCCAATGGGACTGTTCTCCTTTTTGAGGTCTGGAAACTCAGATTATGAATGAAAAAATAAATATGTTTTTAGACCCACAAGTTGAAGGAGTAACTATATACAAAATCAAAAATCTGGTGAGTATGGAATGCCCTCTTGTCATAGAGACAATATAGTTAATATACATCAGGGCAAGATCATTAGGAATCCCATAATTCTTTGTGTGGCTTTATCCACAGCAGCAACACAGATGTTCTTAATTACGGAAACCATAAAACATGGTTCACACACAGCAATACTCATTACAATTACAAATATCATACAAAGAGAATACCTCACTCCAAATCAACCCTGCCAGTGAGATATTAATTTACAAATGAAGACATTTCCCGCACTGTTCATAAAGGGCTGAACAACCTCAAACAGCTGTCCTGGACTTCTATTCCCTAAACTGTGCTGACCATGAAAACTGGCATGTTATACAGTGACAAGAGTATAGGAGGATTGACAAAACCTATGGCCGATGACAACAAACAGATCAAGAATTTTGAGAACATTTCAGAAGCTTATTAGGAACAAATGAAGGAATGAAGGAAATTATGGAATGAAGGAAATTTTTTGCTCATTAATGGACTCTGGTCTTGGCAGATTCAGGCAGTTTGGTTTTAGGTTGTTGAAGTCTTGAGTAGAGGACTGACTCTTGGATATCAAAGGCATGCTAGGTACAGAGAAATTCCAAAGAAGGGCTCCAGTGATGTTGTCACATTCCTCTTCATCCTAAGAGGAGCTAAAAGCAAAAGGTTAACCTAAAAGTAACTGACTTTTAGCATTTCACTCCAGTCTTTTGGCTATTGGCAGAATTATCCTAGAAAACTCTTTCACCCACAACAAGCATTAATCTGAAGACATCGAAAAAGTCAAATCAATACATGCATATTCCTAAAGACCTGATTAAATGTCAAAACTACAATATAAGTGAGAAAACCACTCATTATTTCCACTACAAAGTACATTGTCGATGGAGGTGTTTTTCGGTCCCCGCAACCCTGTTGAGGATTGGAAGATGGATGGAGATGGTGTTTTTCAGTAAGATATAAATAATTTATGTATAATCTAATAATTTAATACATATTTACAAGAAACAAATACATTCAGGAAAATTTATTGTACTGATCACATACCTGCAGTAGGTTGGTACCCCATCCTGGGTTGTTCCCCTGCCTTGTGCACGTAGCCTCTTTGATAGGCTCAGGACCCCTCATGACTCTGAACAGGACAAGTGGTTGCAGAAGATGGATGGATGGATGGGTGCATTTTTGAGATGCAGGAGTTCCTTGTGTTTTTCTTAATCAAAGTAGCATGCATGGCCATTCAAATAAAGAGGATAAAAATGAGCAGCTGGGTCTTAGGAGGATAAAAGAGTGGGGGCCTTCCTCCACCTGTTGCCTCCCAAATCTTTCTAGAGGACGGCTTTCCACAGATGATGCAGCTGCCTCGCTTAAAGGACCTGCTAGCTTTGCGACACACAGAACTGGCACAAGAATGGCTCATCTCTGTTTCAGCAGCTGCCACAGTTGTTCAAGGAAGTCTCATAGCTGTTACCAAAATTGCTCCAGTTCCGCTAAGAGGACCTGCTCTAGATCTTCAGCAGCTCTTTGCCACTGGGAGCATAGTTTGTCTCATTTAGGGGCAGACCACATTATCCTCAATGGTGATGTAGGGTACAGAAACAATGGAGGTAGAAAGGCCTGTACTGAGTTTATAAAAAGTGCAACTGGTCTGCTACGTCTTCTGGATGAGACATAAAACTGAGGACCTGACTGTCTGAGGTCATAAAAGACACCTGGGCATCTTTCGAAAAAGTAGGGGTGATACCTTGATGCCCTGGCTAAAATTGCCAACTGTGGACCTCTCAAATTTGGCCTCCTAATAATCCCTTATATCTAATTGGTCAATTCTCTCCTGCCCTTTCATCACCTGATCTACTGTGTGGTGACCGTACTGGTGCAGAATGGCTGCCGTTGCATCATCCAGATGGGGGCACAGTGGTGGTGATTGAAGTGCTGCTACCCCATTGGTTCTGAAAAGCACTATATGTAGGTAACATTCATTCATTCATCCATCCATCCATCCAGCCTGGTACAATACAGGTTATCTCTCTCCACATTATCTCCCCTTGTACAGGAGCTGAAGCTTAGACTTGTGGGATGACACCTTGAGTCCCCTAGAGGGGAGACCCTTATATCTGTCCGGACATCATCAATGTTAGCCTCAATATCAAATCCGAATTATTTGTCTCTTCCTTGGAAGTCTGTTAGGCACTGTTGTTAATCCTCCCCTCTTCTCCAGCTACTATCTTTGTCCCGTTGTGGCTGCCGCTGAGGTTCCCATACAGACATTATCACTGCCTCTATATCACTGTCTTGTTGTGGAAGTGGTGTCAGCAATTATGATGGTTCTACTGAGCAGTTTTCCAAGGGATAGGCCATCTCACCACTGCCTTTCCTCTCCCCTTGTCACCAAGCCCAGTACATTTAATCTCTGTCGACTTTCTCGCTATCAGGCATCTGTGCTGTCCAAGGCCCAGGGGAATCTAGAGGCCTGGGGTGTTCTGGGAGACTCTTCAGCCTTTTTTTCTTTAGGTGGAATTGAACACTTTATACCTCCTGTTGACTATGTTTCATAAAATAATTATTTTTGATAACTTTTGTGATATCTGTGAATGTAACATATTGGTTATGCAGTGAGACTTATGGTCATTTTCAACACATCATACTGATGGCTGTATCAGCACCCGTCCATCCCTGTCCTATATATGTGTTATATCCCCCTTTGGCCAGCAGGTGTGGCTGGCCGTCTTGTTCCTGCCTTTGTCTTGTAGCCCCTTAGCTCTAGTATCGTCTCCCTGTTTCCTGGGCTACAATGTAGCTTGACAGGTTGAGCGTGTGGTTTGAAGGCTGTGCCTTCCCATCGTGGGTTTGAAGCTGAGCTGAGGACAGCCTCACCTACTATATTACATTTGTGTTTTTGAGTTTCCTAGTGTATTAGGTTTACCTGTTTTAGGTTTACCCCGCTTGTGTTGTGTCTTAGCATTCCTGTGTATTTTTATGGTCCTGGTCTTTCCTATTGTTGTTATCCTAGTGTTTTGCTATGTCTCCCAGCTCCTGCTCATTGTTCTTGTGCCTTCCTTGATTGGTTAATTTGATTATGATTTGCACCTGTTCCTTGTTTGCCCTGTGTTCTGTGTGTATTTAAGTACCCTTTATTACGCGTTGTGCATGTTACTGTATGTGGATACTCTGTCTGCTTTCCCCAGTGTATTTACTTTGTATTTTATTTTAGTTAATTCTCGTTTTTCCCATATTGTTTGATCAAGTTTGGAGGTCAGAGGAGTGGGCTAACATACTTTCTCTCTTTCTGACTGGGAAACCCCAGCCTGCATACTACAACCTTCTGAATAAGTGAAGCCACTAACCACCATGCCTAGAAGGTGTAGATCCTGCATCAGACAGTCCTCTCACCTTGCAGGCAGCACTGGATCAGTGCATCAGTGGAAGTGTACCATGTTGTTCCACCAGACCTAAATCTTGAGGCTGTTATGGATTGTGTAGCACTGGTTAAGGCCTATGGATTACCCAGTCAGGCATATCATGGAGCAGCATATCATGGTGGTGCGTGGTTACACAAGAGCCCTGCCCTATTTGTTGCAGCTCGCTATTGGGTGAATAGCTCCATAGACCACCCTATGGGCTCAGGTCAATTGTTAAAAGGGTGAATACCATTTGCATTAGTTTTTATACTGTATTTGTACTATCACACCCTTAAACTGGTTTTTATATTGTTCTTTTACTGTACTCTTTAAATGGGTTTATGCTGTCTTTTTTATCTTATCTACATATCCTGCTTATTCTGCTCCACACTGTATATCATGCTGCTACCGTGTTTTTACTGTTTCAGTTTTTTATTTGCAGTTATAATTCCAAGGCCAATCATATACCTCCCACCCACTCACTGTACTGCCTGTACTTTGTTGTTGCACTACAGTGCTACAATAGTTGGTTTCATTGTCTTGTCTGACCTTTGCACTGCCATGTCACAACTGTAATTTATCTCTGTCCCACGTTGTGTCACAACATTTGCTCCTAGAGAAATGCAGTTTTAACCCTCTGTGTATTTGTATATGGCTGGGCTGACAATAAACATATTTGACTTGATACTAAGAGTTGACACTTGAACAACAAGCCTGGAAGGGCTGTGAGACCCTGTAGCACATGGATTGGAAATAGCACCATGAAGAGCAGGCTGGCAGGATGCACCTTACATGGGGAGGCCAAGAGCTCAGTTCCCAACCATCAAGATTAAGCTTCAGGGGCAACCAATTAATATGGTGATACACAGGATGTACCATCTCCCTGGTTAGGGCTGCTGTCCTACCCCCAGGAAACTCCCTTGAAGACTGGCTAACCCTCAGCAGTATGTATAAGGATTTTTGACAGGTCCTTGGCACTAATGTCTGGGTGGAGCGTGCATCTGGAGTATGTGGTGGTACAAGACCTCCTGGTATCCCTGCTCTGTGTTCACTCCACTGTGGCAAGACCCGCAGACCAAAAGTTCCGGCAAGAAGAGCGAACTGACCTGCTGGTAGTACCTGGGGCTGAAATCCTGTAGATATCATAATGCATCTGCTCAACACCTACCTGATTAGAGGACACTTAGGAGCCTATAACACTCTGGAGAAGATTTGGGACTGGTTCCAATGGCTAGGTATAGAAGCAGAGTTCCAGAATTTCTGCCAGCATTGCACCATATGTCACAAGATGTTCCCCACGGTGCCTCTGCCAGCCCTACTAGGGCCATTGCCTATTATCGAGGTGTAATTTGATGGACATTGCAGGGCTACTTGAAAGACTATGCCATGCAATATCTTGAGCCTATCCTCTTGAGGAAAGCCACTTCCAAAGCTATACTTAAGGAACTGTTCCTCCTGGCCAACTATCTGGCACTTCTTAAACATCTCAGAACTTCAATATACCACCACCAGTCCTCGAAAGCATGCTCCAGACAGTGGTAGGCAACGATGTTCACAGCTGGGACCTCATGAACCCATAGGTGCCCTCTGCTGTATGGTAGACTACCTAGGCTTCCACAGACTACACTTCCATGCAGACTACTTGATATAGCCTAGGAGGCATGGCAGGACTGACTTCCCCCCTTCCATTTTGTCATTGAACATGTGCTGGAAATGGAAGAGTGGCTTCAAAGGGTAATGTTGGTGCACCTAGAAGACGAGTGAAACCAGCAGTGCCTGTACTGGTAAACTCAATCCTAAGATCAAACCTGGTGAGCTAGTGTTAGTACTCATCTCTCCCTACTACCCTGCCACCTGGCAGGGGCCATACATTTTGGAGAAAAAAGTCAGATCAGGGAGCTACCAAAGCACCCAGCTGGGATGACATCAAACAGAATGGGTTTATCACGTCAACCAGCTTAAGAAGGCAATTGAACCCACCCCCTCCTGTTTGCCTGGGGCAGGGGTCTCCAACTCCAGTCCTGGAGAACTAGTGTCCAGTAGGTTTTCTATTCTACCTGGCTCCTGATGAGCCACAGCTGCTCCTGACATTTACATGAGGACAGGTGTGTCTCATTAGAACTCAGGTACGATAGAAAACCAACTGGACAAAAGCCCTCTAGAGGACCAGAGTTGGAGACCCCTGGCCTGGACAAAGACAGGAAGTTGATATGGGGGAGCAGCGCACTATCCACCAATGCCAAGAAATAAAACAGCTGCAAGATCAGCACCCATATGTGTTCTTCTCTGTCTCAGGCTGAACCCATGTCACCTACCATGACATCTGCACCTTGCTTGGAATCATTGTGCTACAATGGCCCTATACCAAGTCGGCTGAACATTGAATTACAGGTCCGACAGATGCAGCAGCTGGGAGTTATTGAAGAAAGTTGAGGCTCATACCACCTAATATAACTGTAACATTGAGCATAATTATATTTTACCCAGTCAATAGTAGGAGTAATAGTAGCAGTACTACTACTACTAGTAGTAGTAGCAGTAGTAATAATAATAATAAATCTTTCTTTTCACTGGGGTATAGGTTTGTGGGGGGCGGCTCTGGGAACTATCTCAGGCAGCACAGAGCAAGGGGACATACTGGATGGACCATTACAGGGCACACATATGCAAACACGACAGGAGATTCAGAAACGCATTGGACTGTGGAGAAAAAAACCCTTAATACCCATACCAAGGCTGTGCCCTGTCTTCTTCTCTGAGTGTCCTGGGACTCACTGCAACCCTGCACTGGATAGAAATCTGAATATTAATAACAAAAAAATTCAATTGAGAAGGGGATCCAGTAGGCCACCAAATCATTTAGACAGTATCATTTCATTAACATGGTTTCAGAAGCTACCCCCCCCCCCCCCATCACCCTCCCCCAAACCATTAAGCCTAAATTCTTTGGAGGAACTTGTTTAAAAATCTTTGAAATATTATTTTACCCCAATTATTTGTTTGGTGGTTAGTGGACTGCATATTTTAAAACCGTAACTACATGCCCAAATTTCACCCATTCAGCACAGTTTCCAGACTTTTCAGAATAAGGAAAGGCAACAGCTCTACTTGTGCAGTCATTTAAAGTAATTGGCCCCATTTACAAGACAAAATTTGTCGACATGTTTGGAACCAATCATTTATTAAACGGGTGTTTCAGCTAGTCATTACATCCCTTTGATTTCCCAAATTATTATATTTGTTAAAAATATAATAAGATTTTAGCGAGTGTATGGTAACATCCCTGCGTATTAACATAAGCAAACCATTCATCCAATCCTGTTCTATCTTCTAACTGCAAATTCAATATGTGAAAATACGTATCTTTCCGATAAATAGAAATTGGCCAATTGCTTATTTTACTAAGCGTCTTCTTGTCGCTTCAACTTAGTTGCTATATAACGTGGTGGGTTAGGGTTGGTTAATCGTCTATTATTTTAATTTTCAAAATTATAGTAATACTGGATATAACACTTAGACATAACGTAATGAGATCCTAATCGGTTTATTCTTGGTTCCAGAACAAAACTAGAAGGCTAACTTAAATCAATGTTTAGCATTTGTACACACACGGTAACCTGATGAGTTTTTAGATGAGCGGTGAATTTATACACTACTATTTCTAACTTTTATAGGCATCTGCGCAATGTTCCCTTGTAACCCTTCAGAAGGAGATATTATTCGTCTTTAGTAATAATTTGTCGTATCCTAATGTCAAGGTTGTATAATGATACATTTCTATATGAACATCTGCTTTTAGAGTTGAAAAACTGATGTCTTTGTTCCGTTGTGGAAAATTACATATCCGAGTCCTACCTAGCACGCTGCTGTAGCACAATCTTTTTTGGCAGCAGTAATGCATTTGTCACTCGACATTTAATATATAATAATAATAATAATAATAATAATAATAATAATAACAATAAAAATAGTAACCTCGAGTTGAAAAAATATGTATTCGACTTACAATTTTAAAATAAATTTAATGCATGACTCAAAATTTAATATGCAAAAGAGAACGTTTAATTATTATAAAAGCATTTTATATTAAAGATCCATACTGATTGTCCGCTTTAGTAACATACGATTTCTTTTTTCTTGATATTTAAAGATTGCCATTCCTATTATTGCTATTGAGGATCAACATAATCTGAACGCATAATACTTTAAATTTACCTGTGTCGATACATGTGGCAGGGAATGTTTTTGTTTCTGCTTTAAATCAGTTATTTATGTGGTTTTTTTTATGGCGCATACGACATTAATTATGTATTATATCATAGCACTGTATGTTATCTGCCCTATATTAGGTAGTCATGCAGTTTAACCTTGTTTCAAAAACTTAAAGGTGAGCACTCACTGGAAGATATTATTATTAATAATAATAATTATTATTATTATTACTATTATTATTATTGTTATACGTTTCGAATGGGACTGTAGAGTCCCAAATTAAAGTTATTTCATAATTCCAACGTTGAATTGTAGAGGCAATAATAAAAAGGCTGTATTACAAAATACACTAACTTTCTATTCACCCACACGAGATCTGGGAAACACAGGCTACATGCTACATACACATGATTGCAAGATTATAAACGTTAACGTTCTCGACGTTTAAAATGGCAAACCAACTGTGTAGTCATGTGCTTAGTCTTCCTCGTGTAAACTGTACACTCTGCTTATAGAGACGGTAAGAGGTGCTCGTTTGACTACAAATTCCTCCAAATTTAAGCATTCTTCATTTATTTATTTAAAAACCAGTCTAATCGTTTAATTGTCACTTTATTGCATTGATTGTTCTGAACGTATATTAAAGCATTTGTTGTTTCATACGTCAACTGACAGTTGTTAACTGAGACATACGAACGAACAAAATAAATCAATCGCGAGGAGAACACTCGAGTGCTGAAATGTTTGTAACCTCACGTTCCGCGACGGCTTCATTTTACAAATTGAATGAATTTAGGCCAGTATGATATATATAAAAAGTTAAATATATTCTGATTGTTGCGTGACCAGTTCATCGTGTTAAAGTCAAATATATTGCTAAAAGAGATTGTTCTGTAAGCAATACTCTCAAACTCCTATTGGACGAAGGTTTCCCATACAATTCCTCTTATTCTTCAGATAAGACAATAAGTCTACCTGCAATACAAATTATCTTGTGAGGTAAAGGTAGTACATAAGGTGATTGAGCTAGTGATACCGATTGAAATAAAAAGCAGCAAATAAACGACACTCTGATATGTTTATAATTGATTTCCTCGTAACTTTTTTTCTTATATCAATGACGTATAATATAACGATTGATTAGTCTGTCGGTCTTTTAGAAGTTGAATTTAATTAAATTCTTCATAACCACTGAATACTGAGTTTTCGGAACAATATTACTTTGACAACTAAAACGAATATCCTTTTTGCAATTCCGCTGTTATGAAAACATTTTCGGGTTCAAGGGTAGGGGACAAACTGATTTAGGCCTACCTACCAACACGTATACTATGAAAAATCAAGCTATTTAATTATAATGAACTGAATGCAATCATAATAATGAATGGTTCTATTCTTGCAATTTTCTTCATCTTTTAGAGTTCTGAAATTTAACAACTATGTTGCATCTTAGATTCAGGTTATATGTTGTCTTCTGAAATATACACAAAGTATAGTATTTTGCTGACAGAAATTAAATGTTGCTATGGTTGTTGGGCTTAATTGGCAAAGGTGCGCTTTATGTCCACAGGAAGCCGCTATAGCACCGTCTTTTGAAAAAATACAGTCGTTTTTCAGTTGGTCTGTTTACGAGTTCCCTGTATAATCAAACGGAACTAGCAATTTCTTTGTTAAACATTTCTAGTAATGTGATTACATGTGTATATTGAACTGTTGAATTATGAACGTATAATCATGTATAATGGCTTTTTATATTTTTAGCATAACACGTAGTTTGGATGAGGAAACGCAGCTCTGACCTGAAGCGGTGTACTGTACATTCGACAAGCATTATAAAAAATTCTGTTGCAAGCAAAACTGTTATAATAGGTAGTTAACTTATTTGCTCGTGAAATGTAAGGAACGTTTTAAGTTCAAAGAAACCAATTTTGTCAGCGAAATTATAGCAAATACATCACATCAAACCGCATAGTTTGAAAGCATTCAGACAATAGTTTACTTACTTCCTAAAGCGTTAATGCTTAACGGGAAATATTACTTTTTAACATTTTACGTAATTTTCTACAATCTACAGATATGAGATAGAACACCAGATATTAAATTAAGAAAATAACATTAGGAAAAAATAAGCAAATACAATATGTGGGTATGAACAATAACTAAGACACTTTGACATGTGACGTAACATCTCCACTATAGCGTGTAATATGCAATATACTCTAATTTTCAGGCGAAAGTACTTCTACTTACCGGGGAGTTTTTCGGTGTACTGTTCTGGGTACTACTGTTTCATTGTTGTACATGAAACTGTCGTATTGGTAGATGTACAGTTTTTTTTCGCATCACGCCGAACGCTAATGTATTACATGCGAATCGTCTTCTGGAGCCCACCTTTCTGTTTGTTGACTTCTTCTAATTGCTTTAGAATGTTTCAAAATATTTTGTTTCAGCCTATTTTAGCGCGAGTTTAATTATGTAACCAAATATTACATTTGAGCAAATACTGTTTTATTTAAAAAGAATACTGTACGTTGAATAATAATGAAAGTCTGTTAACAAGCGAAATCTGGAACATACGAATAGAGCATAAGTTTTTTTTAGTTGTAAGCATACTATTTCACAGACTTTTAGCAAAATACAGGCCTATATATATTATATATGTGTGTGTAATTCTCTGATCGACATTTCCAATTTTTAAACTCGGATAATTTATGCAGTGCTTTAACAATGTTCAGCACACAAGGATACGCAAAATTTCTTTCCCTTCACTTTTTGTATTGCTACATCAACTGACATTTCTTTTGAACACAATGGATATTTAAAATAATAATTACACCGAAATACGTATTATGTGCGGGCGCAGAGCGCATATGGACAGTATATGGAAGAGACATGGCAATAGAAATACTCATCAACTTTATTTGATATTTTGCAAGAATAAGGTGTGCATTCCAAAATGGAAAGGAACTCGCGCGGCACCTTTTGGTAATAAAATTCTGATTAACCATATGAAATTACGTTAAAGATATTTATAAATGGCATAACTAATACTGACAATCGATCTTTAGTTAAATACTATATTATATCGTAATAATAAAAATACGTCACTTAGAAGGAATGAAATTATAGGCTATAAGAAATCTCACACGTACTGCCATCTTCAAGATACTCTGGACGCGCTAAATAAAGCACGCTACAGCTGCTCATTCTACAAACCATATATGTTATTCATACAATATAATTACCGATAGCTGAATAATACGGTCTTACAGCCGTAGGACAAACAAACACAGAAAAGCGTATTGTGTGTATCTAACAACCGTCTTGCCAATAGACCGGCCAATAGAAACAAAGAAGCCTTCAACCCCTAAATTAATCTCAGGACCATCGGAGAAAATGAAAACGTGGAGAGACATAGAATTTGCTTTCGTGATGGGGGATGGGTGGCACAGCGAACAAAAATTAAAATAATAGCAAATTTAAACCGTCATAAATTAGTCTTAAAAACCTGTAAAATCAACAAAAGTAGCGACGCAAAATATTTCTTTTTAAATTAACGTATGAAACAATAAACATTTTCAACAAAAATGTCATAATGATTAAATGCTATTTAATGAACTGTCGTCTTAACGAAATAAACTGCTCTACAAAAATTCAACTACCGTATTTCAATAATGTTCTACCTACGAAGAAACTAAAGTACCTTCTGGCTTTCTACTGGCTCAGGCGAGTATGTAAATCGCGGTAGGTTTCGTTCTGAACGAATCCGTTCCGTTTTGCTTGAATCCGCCTCTCCGTGCTAGTTCATTTGACGCACTTAAAGAGTCTTCTCTCAACCTTAAGGCAAGTAGCAGCGACCAATCACCAAGCCATTACAAGCTTCAGAGGAAGCTGTTTATGTGACTCCATCACTAATTAGGGCTCATGAACTAACAAATCGCTTGCACAACTGGTGAAGAACTGATCACATTCATGGATTGTCTGGACTAGGCGATTACCTTTAAAGAGATTTGTTTTTTTTTTGAGAGAGAATTTTTTCGACCTGATTTATTTTTCGTTATACAACTTATACATCGCAGGAAAACTTTCAACCTCGGAGTGGAGTATTTTTAAAATAGAAAACTTGCTTTGACTTGAGCTGGTGGATTTTGACTGGTAAAACCATGTTTCAGCCGACACCGAAGCGGTGTTTTACTATTGAATCGTTGGTAGCGAAGGATAATCCTCAACCGGCGTCGAGGTCAGAGGAACCCATTCGACCAGCAGCTCTCAGCTATGCAAATTCAAGCCAGATGAATCCTTTTTTGAACGGCTTTCACTCCAGCGGCAGGGGCGTCTACTCTAATACGGACTTGGTGTTCGCTGAGGCGGTTTCGCATCCTCCAAACTCCGCTGTCCCGGTTCATTCTGTACCCCCTCCACATGCTTTGGCTACTCACCCGTTATCGTCCTCGCATAGTCCGCACCCTCTTTTTGCTAGTCAGCAAAGGGATCCTTCAACTTTTTACCCTTGGCTAATTCATAGATATAGGTATTTGGGGCATAGATTCCAAGGTATGTTTATGCTTTATTTAATACATAAAAAAAGCAAAATTGTAGCAAATTAACGTTGCTTCTTATTTAAATTGTAAGCTAGGAAATGTAAGTAAATGTCAAGACTAATTCAAACACAGGTTAAATGCTAATTTTATATGCTAATATATTAACAATTGAGAATAAAGTTCTATACACTAAATATAAAAATATGAATTGATATTAACAAAAATAAAATGGCTCAGTTCAGTCGAATTATATGTGTGTGCAAACGAATATATTTAAATATTAGCAAAAGTAGATATTTAAATACATTATTGAGGAAAAGGCCTTTCAGTAAGTAAACATATTGCCCTATTCCACAACTTTATAGTATTCGGTTGGTAATATGCGTAATAATAAATTAGGTTAACTCAGTTCTTTAGAGCTTCTTGAATTGAAATACATTACGATATTTCCGTTTAACACAGTAAAACCGTTTACCGTTTATATTTGCCTTTGAAATAAACATTGAAATCAAATGCTTGCCAGGTGTTTGTTGTATTAAAATTTTATAATCTTGAAATAATGTTTATGTCAGTCAAAATACAATACATAACATCCTTCATAAGATTTTTTTTTAACGTTTTCTAAAATTTCAGACTTTTAGACCACGTGTTATTAATTTTTATGCCTACCCTCGAGCCCTTTCGCGTTTGTGAACTTAAGTAAAAATTGTACTCGTAACAGCAATTACCGTGTAAAGCAAACGTGTGAATATTTTGTCTTTTATTAATCATTGTGTTTATACTTTTATTACGTTTAAATTTCTTTAACAAGATCAATCTTCCGTACTGTAAATATCCAAATTGACGCGTAAATTCGTGTGTTGTATGCCGTAAAATCGCAGTACATTACGTCTTAATTAAATACGTTATTCCTCGGAAATTTATGTGAACCCAGTTGTTGATAAATTGGAAGACAGGCCAGGGTTAATTATATATTTTTTTCTATTTTGTACACAGGGAACGAAACAAGCCCAGAAAGCTTTCTTTTACATAACGCATTGGCAAGAAAGCCCAAAAGAATTCGGACAGCTTTTTCTCCTTCGCAACTACTGCGGCTTGAACACGCTTTCGAAAAAAATCATTATGTTGTTGGTGCCGAACGAAAACAGCTTGCTCACAGCCTTAGCCTCACAGAAACTCAGGTAAGAGATTTAAGTTACATTTCAAACGTAAAATCCTATTTTTCAAATTGTTTACAAACTGCACAGGGTAGGTCGACTGGAAAAATATCCGTAGTTATTAATTAAATTATAATTTTGACAAGTTGTTTAACTTGTTTTCGGCATTGTTTCAGTTGCGTTTAACTTAGCTTTAAATGACATACACCTATCGATATTCTGGATAAACAATACAGTCAGGCCTTAAAATGTTCTTATTAAACGAAAGACATATAATGTTTTTTTTATGTTACTGAATTCCAGTACTGCAGCTGAATATTTGTCATGTTTTGCATCAGCGGAATTGTGTGAATTTGGCCTAAAATTGATTAGGTATATATGCAGTTATAGTTATAAGTTTGTAATATAAAATATATGTCATGTTATTGTCTACAGAGAACTCCGCATTCTATATTTAATAGTGAAATGGAGTGAAAGGGAGTGTCCGTTATAGAAATGCAAAATGTAATATTTTAATTTTTTGCATAAACTTGGAGAAATTGTAAAACAGGTCTTTATTTTTCTGTAATATGAAACACCTTTTTCCGTAATATGAGGTTATAATCGAGTTTAGATTTCCTTCGAAATGCCAGGACTGTACTTCTGTCTGCTCCGTTTGAGTTGGTTCTCATTTTCCTACAGTAATGTGTCATCACTTTATAATAGTTCTTAATAAAATGCATCCGTTAGGGAAACCCGGCAGGACCACTTTTAGTACCAATTTATTGGTCTTATTGACGTTTCAATGTGTAATTAGTGTTAGAGTCGTACGTAACGTACTAACCGGAATTAATGACAACGAATAGTGTTGACGTTCACACGGTCCTGCTATATACTACGGCACAATGACATTTATTTCACGTTAAGAAAAATAATAACAAATGCAAACAGTGCAGAATAAAATTCATAAATCAGAACGGCTATGACAAGCAATTGATAATAAATTATTTTAACAAACCAATATTCTAGATGCATAAACTCCGCTCAAATAATTTAAGGGCATTTGCTCCTAAAAATCAGTAAGTCACAGTTACGGGATAAAAACGATTGAGCACTAAAGATCATTCTTCAGGTCACAATACAGACACGCATGCATGTAATATATGAGACAGATTGCTAAACGCCAAATATTGATTTGTTTTTGCGTTTTCCCGCGTGTATATTAAAAGGAATTTTTTTAATGTAAATTTACAAAAACCGTCTTAGCCAATGCCTCGTCATGGCAAAGCCCCGAATGGTGTACAGAATGAAATTATATTTCTTAGACGTTAGTGTCAGTAAAATCTTTAACTGTGATGGTGTGTAAAAGCACATTTTAATTACCGGTGTGGTGACTGTTTAATTTAAATATGAAATCTTGCGGTTTTTAAGATGCCATTGTAGAGCGTTCTTATGTCATTTTACCTTGTTAGACTTTTTACATGCTGCATAATGAAAACTAACACTTTAGGCCCAACAATCGAAACCTTTCACTCAGAACTTTAGAGTTACAAAGATATACGAATGGGCCTCCTGATTCGGTCGTGTTCTGAAATGTTGCAATTACTACGTTGTTCGTTGTTTGTTTACTCTCGGTGCTGTTAAGCTGTCAAAGACTGCGCGTATAGAAGACATGTGATTTATTTTCATAAATTCCCTTCTAGGTAAAAGTTTGGTTTCAGAACCGAAGAACAAAATTTAAACGGCAGAAACTAGAAGAAGAAGGGTCAGACTCCCAACAAAAAAAGAAAGGAACGCATCATATAAATCGATGGAGGCTTGCCACGAAGCAGGGGAGCCCGGAGGAAATCGACGTCACTTCAGACGATTAAATTTATGATCGCGGGACGTCGGCGTTATGGATGACACTGAAAAGAATACCCAGTAGCAGAGAAACTGAGGGTAAAGACAATATTAAAAAATCGATTCTTTGGAGATCGGCAGCTGATAGTGAGAAGTCGGACTGGTGGTACTGTTATCAAGACCACGGAACTGTCAATCCAATTCAAAATACCAAGGCAAGTTGACACAGATGTCACGTGCAGATACCTACTACGACCTCACACTCACACGCCCCCGCCATCCATCGCATACACAAAACTATTATCTTCAGAAAACACCCACTACAATATCAATCCAATTCGCATTGGACATTTGCACTTAAGAGACTTTCTAAATATAAGCGTTCCACTCGAGATACCAAAACACTTAACTGCTTTTTGTAAACTTGAATTGCATGGCAAATCATATTTGATTGTTAGTTTTCTTTTACCCTTTTCATATGCATTGGTTTTAATTCGATCTCCTCAGAGATATTGTGTGCTTCATTTTTACAGCAGTGTGCAGTCTGAACGTTTGACTTCTCGTGTTTAAGTGATTGTGAAAACAATATGAAGTAGCAGTGCTGCGTTATAGTGTTTTTTAAGAGACAAACGAGATTAATTGCAAAACTTTATAAAAGTTTGCTACACCACAAGGAGAGTACTTTAAATACAAGTATTTAGGACATTCCTTTAATCTAAAGCTTTACTATGTCTCCGTAACCTTGATACGTACATTGTAAAATCTAGCCCTCCTGTACTCGCTGCCAAGAAGGATTAATTGTAATAACTGACGACCCTGTGGGCAGCAAGATTTTAAGCACTGAGCATATTCCATGTATAAAGGTACTAAAAGTTAATGTTTCTGTTACTCTTTTACCAGAATGTAAATAGTTTTGTGCTTGTGTTAAGTTTGCTACAATTTTAACACAAAGAATACTTCTAAGAAGTATGTCATTGTCAATATTTTGTGAATAAAGTTTTATCAGTATGCTGCTCCGAGTAAAATCAACGGTTTTTTATTTAAAAATGTAATTTTAAAGTTGATCCACACGGCTTTTTGAAAGTATGCTAATAGGTTAGCAGTTTTAAATATTCAATGGACATTTAAACAACCTGCATTGAAGGCAAAGACAGTATTTTTGTTTCTCAGGTTACTCGTACTGAAATATACAATGTGCAGCCCTATCGTGGATTCAGTTTTGATTTGTATAAGACAACATACAAAAGCAGAGGAAATCAAGTCAAATATCAATAAAATGTAAATTAATGTAGTGCGTTATTACAGTTAAATAGTTCATAAGTAACATATAAAGAATGTTGTTACCAACTCTAAAAAGCTCAGTTTTCTAGGGCAAGTAGTTGTTTTTTCATGCTTCATTTGCCGCTTAGCCTGATAGACGGCATTAATCAGTTTTATTTCCATTGATGGCAAAGCAGTGTCTGTTCTGTTCAAGATACAAAGAGTCCTACGAGCTTTTGTGAAAGTGCAAATCAGTTTAGGCAATTATCATACGAGTAATATGAAGGGGAAAGGGGATGCGTTGCCCAGTGGTCCGCTTTAATCTCTTAATCCGTGGATCCAAGGGGGCTTGGTTGGACATAATTTAGTACAATCTGACTACCCCTTACGATGTGATAAGGGAAGGTTGCAATGTGCCGCAAAAATAGAGCTTTGTCTGAACTCTTGTCATCGAGCGCAGTGATTAGGACATGCGAGCACGCGCTGGTTTCTTCATTTGATTACAAACAAAAAACCCAGGCATCTCATTTTGTGTGTGTTTTTTTTTTTAGCATTTTAGCGATAAATCAATATAATTTATAATTGATGACAGAGATGTATGCTCATTGAGAAGCAGAGAAATTAAGAGATACGCTGACCAATTATAGACACTTTAGGAATGTTATAATGGCACAGGAAGGGTACAAAATACGAAGGATGGCGCGCGAGGTCATTTTTATTATTATGATTATACATGTTGAACTGTATTTTATTTTCACAATTAAACATACGTTGAGATCCACCTTGGACATTTTGTACTGAAAGGCAAGTAGCTATTCTATAATTGTTTCCGTGCTTATAAAAGAGCTTTTTTGGAAGGGGGGGCTATACATGCAAACTATGGATGGGGAATGTTAAAATGGTCTGTGGACTATAACAGCAATAAAAATCTTCAGAGAATACCATTAGCTTTGAAAAACCCCTAAAAGCTTTATTACAAACCCAGCTTTGAAATAGGGGGATTAGAAGGCTGAAAGGGTCCCACAATAGTTAGAAGAAAAGGTTTCATGCTAATGAGGTTAATGCCCTTTGTATCTCAGGACTCCACAACTTCATTACTCCTATCTCGGGCTACACCGAGCGGCTCTGAGCGCGGCAATCCACTCTAGCTTTTCCCTTCCCTGCTTAAAGAAGGATTTGATAGCGGTCCTGTTCAAACTAGATAATTATATCTTTTCAAGTTGGAATTAAGATAAAGAAAGTGCAGTGAAGGCGGTGAGCCTTGATCCGCTGCAAACAAATTTGGCGCACTTTCTCTACCTCTGCCTCAATAGGCAAAGCAGCTAAATTGTGTTTAGCTTCCTTTATTAATTTTCCCCTCTCGCCAATTAACTGCGTCAGTGTTTGCATCTAATATGAAGTGAGTGACAAATATAAAACGAAACAACTTTTCCAGGGAGCTATTAAATGCACCATACTTTCCCAAATAACATATTATTCATTAGGGTGTTTTCATGCATACACGGAATTGTAAGTGTGTGGCTATAGTAAGTTAGTAAGTTACAGTAAGTTAGGCATACAAAATAAACGTCAATGCAAATACATCTGTAGTAAATACAGTTTGTAGTTTAGTAGTAATAGTAGTAATGGAGTATGAGATGAATTGACCATTATAGTCAAATCCGACGATATAATATAATATAATATAATATAATATAATATAATATAATATAATAATCAAATTACGCAATAACACTAAATTTGAAACCTCATCGTCAGTAGGCCTATATTGAATTTCAGTATAAGAATTTTTACATGACACATTTGCTCAAGGACCTTACACCCACGACTGGATTTTAAATGATCTCCTCGGGTTGGTGTGGGTTTCCTCGACTCTCCTCCCACAAGCCGATGCTCAGGTGAATAGGTAATCTTAAATTGCTGTTATTATTTGAATGTAAGAGCTCTCCGATGGCTTGGCGTCCCGTCCAGAGGGTACCCTGCCTAATTTACTATACTTAGCGGAATGTACTCGGGATCAGCGAGACCTTGAATGGATGCATCATAAAAATGGTCATACAAATGAAGTAAGGGAGGTCACCTCACACTAAATTTATCCTTATACATATAATTAGACCAGGATTTAAAGTATCAATCTATTAAATGTATCAGTCAAGCATGATCGTACTATAAGCGGTACTTTCGGTTACTGTCATCTCGCACGTTTTATAACAACCGGATGACAGTGAATAACTAAAAAAAAATCATCTGTTAAAGTAATTTTCAGTTTCCGGAATATTTCAGTTAATTGCCCCCATGTACAGTAAGATAATTTCAGGATACTTGTTTTTAAGAAAGCAGGTACCTTTAGGTCTTAAAACCTAAATATATAAATTAATTGCTTTAAATACGTTCTACAAATTGTAAATGACGTGCTTGTGTGAATTGTGCCAGTTTAGAGATTTCCTTCTCAAAACAATGATTTCAAACAAGTCATACATATTTTATTTCCTACATAAATTATCGGAAAATAATTACTTAATCATTAATAGATTTAATTCATATAGTTTTCACCAACCACTTTCGGCACGTGTTAAAAGATACTGTCATATTTAAGAATACAAATTACATAGCTCAAAATCCAAAAATTATTGAAACAGAAACCTGGAATATGGCTCCTAAATAACTTTAAGGTTTATGCCACCGATAAAAATTCAAGGGAATGTTTCCCGAATCGCGGTAGTATATTAAAAATACTCGCAATCTGTGCTGCGCGGATACTGTTCTTTTAAACAAACATGTTAAGGTCAGTTCAAATTTATAAATCATTGTTAACAACCTGCTTGGAGTTCAAGTGAATCAGGCTGTGGCAGTAAGACCTGACGTTTTATTTTCTATGGTTCCTCCTTTCATTACTATTTTAAAACGCCATCTGAAGGCACCGTGTCTTTTTTCATGGACTATAAACCATCGCTTTCCTGTAACAGAACGACTGAATCCAGCATACCAAACATCGAACACATAGAACGCTTATATAGTGTAATATTTATAGGTTGAATATCCAGTGGAGCTGGCAGAACCTGACGTCAGTACAAATTTGATCTATCCTGTTTCACAAATTGCTTCTGAAACTGATCCCTGAAACCGGAGAACAAACCCTACACAATTCCCATGGCCTTGACATAAGGTACAGCGATAAATATACACCGCTAATGAGCAATTACCATATAATCACTCTCCAAATTGCTTACATAATGATGAATTAAACATTCTAGTCTCATAGATTCAGTTTCCTGCTTTGTGTATTATTTACGAAGGTGTAAGTTTTTTTTGAAGCACCATAATAGAAATAAATAATCACGTATGTTTTTATTCCTGCAGTTGTGTAAACCGATGCCACCATTCAATGTCGTGCATGCATCTTTGAAAATATTATCGACATATAATACAAAACACATCTGCTGGTCAAAGCTGAACATTAAATATTTGTCGTACTTTTTCAGCTAGTCTGTGAGTTGTTCCATATATTTAATTAAAACAAAGCAGAAAGATGTATTGCTCTTTCTTCTGCAACACTATGCTGTCTCCCTTGCAATAAATAAACGGCTGCATTCCATCAATCTCATCAACCATTTTCCTCCCTTCTTCCCCGAGACACATTAATGTTCTGGAAATGCTTTCCAAATCAATTGATTGTATTAAAATTAGTATTATTAAAAAACAGTTAATTTTTATATTTACACATCTTCAAGTTGAAAATACCAGACTATGTTTTATGAATTAAATTAGTAATGATTCATTATCTAAATAACATTTCAAGATGAGTTATACTTCGTATATGTGGGCGATTCAGGAATTCACTGTCATTGTTAAGCACCCGATTTTAAATTGTAATCACAGGATGATCTAAATATATGATTAGTTTTCTTGCTAGTTAATTAATTCGTCATTACGACAACAAACTGCCTTTGGTGGACCCTGTTGTCCATAAAGTGGACAAGATAACTGCATATAAGTAATGAAAATAAATGACAAACTGCTTTAAACAGATTATTTCAAATGATATGTAAACGCTAAAAGTGATTTAAGCTTAAAACAATGAATAACATTAACATGTAATTTAAAACTTCATTCACAACAAACACACATACACCTGCAGTGCATAGGCCAAAGCACATAAAAAGTATGAGAGAGTAATCACTGGCATGAAAATATTTTAAGTGTCATGCTGGAATTTGGAGAATTTGCTTGCATTTACTTTTTGTAAATTTATTATGGCAGACACGTGCGTAAGTGCTTAAGGTAAGTGATCACGAAGGTATACTACACATTACCGAATCACTGCTGAATGGGACACAAAAAGATAATTTGTTTTCCAGCCCCAAAATATTTGGACCCAGGTAGCAGTGGTTGTAGGAATGAGCTTGCTTTTCGTTATTAAGCATTCATTTAATAAAAAGCTAAGAAACGTGCAGAAAGTTCAATAGCTCCGGCCATCCACTCACAGAAATACTTTTTACTTATCAAATTGGTGTTGACCCGCTGAGTTTGCTATTCATAAAGCAAGTCTTGTGCCTATTAACTAAACACACAAATAATTCTGCCCTACAGAATACTGCTTATTTGACTGGAAAATGGAATATTTGAAATGTGGTCTTTTTATCCGATTAAACAAAAAGCAATAACATCGTGACGGTGTTATTCATTACAAACTGCGCATAGACGATATAGACTAGGGTTGCTTGCAAGGGCGTAGGTTTGGTTTCTACATTGGTAAGGACCCAATCAGTCCCGAACCATAACACACAGGTTACACCCACAATATTGATAGGGGCATGTCCCTACCGTCTATACCCAAATCTACGCACTTGCTTGCTTGTGAACCAAGTTATGAACCAGTCTTGACTTCTTCACAGCCATCAATATGTTAGAGTCAGGGCGACATCGTTGCCTCAGATGTATCATCTTGCGCGTTCGAATGTGTCCTGAGGCTGTGACGTCAACGTGTTTTACCGATGTTAGCTTGGGATATTCTCTGGTGAGTCCCGTAAACACCTGGCATGCTGCTTAGATAGAAGCCAGTGATTCTAAATTAGCCGTAGTGTACATACACCCTTTGATTCCCGGGACATTCCTGCATCACAGCAATCCTAACTAGCTAAGCGCCCGTAAGAGAATGGGCAAAATGCACGGCCGCACGCAGGCACGCACACACACACACACACACACGCACACACACACACACACTTCATATATATACTCCAATGTGTTCCGACCATCGGCGAGAAACGACACCGCTTGACTTCAATAATCATGTTTACTAGAAAAAGTCTTAATTCAACACGAAAGAACTGACGAGCAAAGCAAAGACCAAAAATGACACACAAAGAATGAACCACAAATACTCAACATAATACAAAAATACCATACGATTATTAAACACTCACATTTTATTCCGCCACTATTTTGGGGCTTAAATATGCACGTTAAACGAGGTTAATTAGTATTATATTTTGATAACGATGATGTTTATGTGGAAAAAATCTCAGTGGTTCATTTGTATCCCAGTACATCATAAGCATTAATGTTCACGTGAACAGTTTCAGGACAGAGGTTGAAAGACAAATATATATTTTACGGGAGTGGTATAGGTCTCCTCACCTTTACGGATTCTAATAATTAAGGATAATTCTGTATAGTCTGTAATGAATTTGGGTTTGGTGCAGAAAACTGCGCTGACCTATTATGGAAACCAATACTTACATACACTTTTTCTAAACTGATTATTAGGCTAATTGGGTGATCTTTTTCTCGGTTTATATGTCGCTTTTACTGTTATAATGAGAAATAAAAAAAAGAACAAGGGAAGTATATGTCAATGGATTTGCATACACGGTGTCATACACTACTCCTAGTTTCAGTGTAGTTTCATCGCTGCTTTGCATGTTAATTTTAGTTTAACCAAAATTAAATCTACGTGTCTTCAAATTTTGCAAAAAATATTCAATTTTGACGGGAATGGGACAATTTAAGTATTTACGTGATTTTAGCCTTCAGCTCATAATATTAATATAGTAGTTACATTCATTATATCACAAAAGTCATAACATTAATTAATTCGAAAGATCTCTGCACAATCCCATCTGTGGAACACTCGAACATGTCTTTAACTGTCAGCTACGGACTGAAAGTTTTCTACTTGCTGTTCAGGTGTTGTTGATTGACTAGAAGTGTTATTTTATAGGTTGATATTCGATTTTTTAATGGTTACTTTCATTACTTTTTAAAAAAAATGAAATAGATACTTTACAGTTATAATAGATTTAACACAGATTTTAAGTTGATTATACTTACCCAGTCATTGTCAGGGTTCTGGTCCAGTGATTGACTGAGATAAAAGGGAAAAATAATACATAATCTGGATCTTGGATTTTAAGTATAAATAAAAAGACACCATTGGTATATCTATCTATCTATCTATCTATCTATCTATCTATCTATCTATCTATCTATCTATCTATCTATCTGTCTGTTTGTCAGTTTGTCTTTTTGTCTGTATGTTTATCTAGGCCTAACTATCACACTTTTAACATTGGCATGAAAGCCAAGAAACTGAAGACGTATTTTTAATATTCTTGTAGGCTATTCGGTCTCAGTAAAAGAACCTAAGAGTCTAACAGTATTTAACTGTTCATTAGTAACCAAAATTCAGCTTTTCTTCTGCCATTTCTCCTGAGACCTGCTGGATAACTATACGAAGACCTCCATCAGTGATTTTTATAAGGACAGTTTCTCCAGCTTAAAAAACTCCTCTATAAATGCGAAGCTTTACGTTTGAAAAAATACAAATAGCAAATGATATATGACGCAGAGACATAAGTAAACAAACCAATAAATAAATTCCAAACATAAGGATAGTTTTCTTTATCATAATTTTCTGACCTAAGTGAGAAAAAAAAATGCTTAAATGCTAATACATTGGAAAGATGGAATACCCATCCCTGGCAAAAAAAAAGGGTTTTACTTCACTTTTTGAGAGTACAAAAATCAACAAACAAGAGCCAAAATATTTACCGTGCATAGTTCTCCTTCAGTCACATGACACCAGCTACCAGATGAGATCCATGTGTCAATGACTGGTCCACTGTTGTGTCAGTCAATGCCATTATTTCCTTGGACAGCCACTCAGAGCTAACGGGTGGTACAGATATATTTGTACAGCTCAGCTCCCCCTAAGTTTCTAACCAGCTACCCAGGAGCGAGGGATAATAACATTTGAGAGTGCCTTGCTCTGATGTTACACATACTTGTGACAGATAATAAGTTCTTTTGAGTGTTTCTGGAAACAATTTTACTGGTGGTCGGAATTCATTATGCATGACTCAGTGTTCAACTTCACACAATATATTACACATAACCTTGTAACATATGACCTACGTGTAAAGTTCATGCCATCCTTTTTGGTTTCGGGTGCTTTGATTTATGAATTGTTTTATTCTGCCATAAAGTTTCTTTATATCAATGCAGGTTGTGTAGTACAATCGTACCTTACCATTGTTCATCTTGATTTCACTCTTTTGAGGACAACAAATGCAGTGATTTCTAGTTGTATGATTGCTGTAAACTATGGGGGCATATATTTGCTAACTGACCTTGTATGGTGACAGCTAGAAGGGACCAGACAACATTAATCCTGAAAACCTGGTGAATTTCATTTTTATATAATTTTTCTTGTTAGAACTTATGGCGAATACGGTGTATCTATACTCTATAGCTTTTATGGCCTGTTCTCAATCTAGCATTACACAGCATTATTCTGATACTGAAACAGCTGCCGTTTTATTTTGTTGCTCTTGTCCATTTCTTTAATCCCATCTCTTAAACCCATCTCCATCCCAAATAAAGTGCATATTCTTTCCTACCATCCCGATGTCACATGGTTTTGTTCACTGTCCAAACTAGTGCAAACCTTTCATGTACCTTAAACTCACAAAACATCCCATGTTATCTAATCTCCTGATATCGAATTCATTAAAAAAATGAAATTTGTAGAATTAATGGAAATAATATGGTTTGTTGTAGTCTTTGAAACCCTGTGGTAGCAGATCTTTTCCTTAAAACCCATATGTATTGAATTGGTATATATTTATGCATTATTGGCCAAAGCAAAGGTTGTGTTACTTCAAGTTAGAATACTTTGTACTGTCTTGCTGTCATGATACTTAAACCTTTTCACCAATGCTCTTCAATTTACAGAAGGAATTTCTTTGTTTGCTTGCTTCTCCATGTAATTGCTTTTATGTATTAAGCGGCCAACGATATTTACTGGTCTACAGGCAAATATAGAAAGTGGTGTGGCATAAAATTAGTCTCAAACAAACTGGAAAATATGTGTGCCCATACGCCCACCGACCAAATTTCAGTGATTGTATGTTTTATTCTTGTCGGTCAGTGTGTATGCGTTCACATTCTGGAAAATTTACAATTTTATTTATCAAAATTTTATATTTTAGCCAAATGAGCCAAATGAGACCAATCCCATGATTCATTGTAAATCATCAAATATTCACCAGTGAACATATTAATATTACAATTTGTAAATCTGTTGTTCTGAAGAGTTTCACAAAATGGAAATACTGAATAGCTGTTTTTGTAGTAAATTGCTGATGATTACAGTGCATGATGGGAAGGGTTATTAAGAATGGCAACCGGCAGGAGGACATTTCCACTGTGGTTCGACACTGATATTGTATAAATAACAGATATTTAATATATTTGCATTTATTTTGAAAATTTAATGAACTCTTTACTTGGTGTTTGATATCTCTGCACATAAATAATAATAATAATAATAATAATAATAATAATAATAATAATAATAATGATAATAATAGATAGATAGATAGATAGATAGATAGATAGATAGATAGATAGATATATAAATAGATAATAGGTGGGACAGTGGCTTTGAGAGTAGCACTGCGGCCTCACAAAAGATTATGGATTGAATTCCTGCCCACCCTGCTCCGTATCTGTGGAGTTTGCATGGGTTTCCTCTGGGCAGGCAAGGTTCCTGTAATACACAAATATGCAGTTAGGTGAATTGGTGTCTAAATGGCCCAAATTATGTTGTCTAAATGGCCCAAATTATGTTAGTCGGTGTGCTGCACTGGACTGACTCCCCCTCCTGGTTTCCTCTGCCTTGTGTTCCGTGCTTCCTGGGACAGACACAGCATGACTCTGTACTGGATAAGAAATTAATATGGATAAATATGGATACATAAATATTAATAATATTTTGTCTGCATCGATAAAGTGATGTTTAGAGATTAATTGTCACACCACAATGAAAGTGTGTCCTCTGCATTTAACCCGTATGTGACATATCAGGAGGCAGCTAATTCAGCGCCCGGGGAGCAGTGCTTGGGGGCGGTACCTTGCTCAGGGTACCTCAGAGGTGCTTTGTTGGTCAGAGATTCGAACCTGCAATTTTTCAATTACAAGTGCGCTTCCCTAAGCATTAAGCCACCACTGCCCACAAGGTGTACAGCACATAACACGACTGTAATGGATATTCTATAAAATCAATAAATCCCAGAAAGAGCTCAACATGTGCTTTACTGATTAGAGCAAAGATTTGACTTGGGTTAACTGGTCACTGTGGAATGTTTTCAGCAGTGCCAGAACAACTTAGTGTCCTAATGAAGAACTATTATGCTGAACAGGTAACCACTTTCAGGACAATATATGGAGAGATTACTTTCATATTGATTAATGAGTTTGGCAGGGCTGCATATTATCGCCATTCATCTTGTACTCAGGATGAGAAAAGCTGGACTAGAAAATGATAATTGTGGACTAAGGATTGGTGGAAGAAACACCAACCAACTTCAATATAGTTTTGTCACCATACTTATAAAAAGAAATCCAGAAATTGTACATACTTATAATAAAAAATTAAAGAACGGACTGAAAAGTGGGGACTATGAAGAAAACAGGTTATGACCTCAGGAACAGCAGTGAACTTTATGGCTGATGGTGAACATAGGGTGTACAGCCCCAGATCTACAGTACATCTCATCTTGCATTTTTCGCTCAGCAAACAAATGCCACTTGGAAATCTCTCCACTCACTCCAGTCATTCATTATGGGTGGATTCCCAATGGTGGAATGAGCTGCTAAACCACATCTGGTCATCAGATTCCCTTTCAACCTTCAAGAAATGCCTGAAGACCCATCGGTTCCAGAAAAACCTCTTCTAACCTACACCACTCTATGTTTCCTGAATGTTTTTAGTGTTAGACTTTGTCTATAAATTTGGATAGTTGTCTCTTTAGCCTCTTGCTATGTGAGAATGGTGGTGTATAGTCCTAGCTCCAGTACTGCTTACACTTGTACCTGGGCATTCTTTGGAAGCTTAATCTAGCTGCACTTATGCCTAGTTGAGTCCTTGAAAGTTATATGTTTGTATGTGCTGTTTGCCTCACTTTGGACTGCTAAATAAACAAATGTTCACGTTTTGTTGCCTCCTTGAAACAATCATCCACAACAAGGGATGCATCAATTAAGAAATACATCACAGAGTGGCACTTGGCAAAAGCCGTAGCGAATCTCCAAGGTCAGATTTGTCCAGGATATGGTGACTGTGACTCTATATGGACGTGAAAATTGGATAACAACGAAGCCAGAGAGGAGGTATACGGCTGTACTTTGGTGCTGCTAAATTTTTCTACAAATAAACTAATGGATTCTTGATAAAATAAAGCCAGGTACAAATACTAGCATGAATGTATATTCTGCTATATTACATTAACATGTTTGTATATATCTGCCCACCAATCTCACATTCCCTGTCACTTTCATTCATGAAGAAGACCCTGAGTTAAACTCCTTCCCTAAGGGCAAACGTTCCTCTCTCACCTGAAAGGAGTACTCTACCCTGTTCTGAGAGAGTAGCATGGCTTTGAATTTGTAGGTGCTGGTTCTCATTCTTGTTATTTCACACTCAGCATTGACATTTGTGTCAGACATAATGGTCAGAGGAGGCTAAAAGAGCAACATCGTCCCCAAGGATGTGACCTCCTGCTCCCCAAAGCAGATACCTTTCCATCCACAGCTGTGCCTTTGTGTCCTGTCCATGAAAAACACAAACAACAGTGGGGACAAGATGCACCCTTGCCGGTTATCTAAATAAGCTTAACGCTATGCTTTTATTAAATATTCTGGAATGAAGAGGACTAAGGACAGCTCCCAATACTATGATTCATTCACACAGCATTCATTCAGGAAAAAAATGTTTCAGCTGTAATTTACTTCCTTCTTAAATAAATCTATCAAGCTCACAAGAATTTTCTTCTGCCAATAATACAAAAATACACTACACGCTAACATCATTGCATTCCATTACTGGCATGAATACATACATTTTCCAAGAAAAAATCTGATATTTTCATATTATAGTAACAACTTTAAGTGTATAAGTTCTTCAAACTTGAAGAATTTAAATATATTACATCTGCTAAGTGACAGTCAAAAATCAGTTGCTAACACCTGTATCCTGATTCCTTTTAAAATTAAGAGACCACTCTATATTTTTAAACAATTCTGCATTATTAAATCATGGTTTAATTGTGCTTCTGCCGGCAGAAGGCTGCGCTGAGCAGCAGGTAGCTTCCAGGTTCACAATTTCTAAGACAGCAGTACACAAGAATAAGGTGAAGCAGGAGACACTGGGAACAACCAGAAACCAGCCTGGTAGAGGGCGGACGTGACGTTCTAATGGCAGAGATGACTGTTAACTTATCCGAGAATTTCTCTTGAATCGGAGGATGACATCAAGTGACCGTCAAAAGGAATGGGAAGCATTAAGTGCAGGTGTGAAGTGCACTGCTAGGACAGTTCATATCAGGCTCCTAGAAGCAGGGCTGAAGACCCATAAAGAAAAGAACAAGCTCTTCATTAATGAGAAACAGGGAAGAACTAGGCTGCAGTTTGCAAAAAAAAAAAAAAAAAAACATTCACAGACGCTTAAATTCAGGAATGAGTGAAGCAAAAAATTGTGCTGTGGTCTCAATGTTTTCCGCGGCTGTATTTCTTCAGTTCTCTGAACATGAGTCTCTCTTTTGTACACCATGTCCTGAAGCCACCCATCTCCAACTCATGCCTTGATAAGTATCTGTTTCCTACAGTTTACTCTACTATGGTCTGTTGATCAGAAATTCTGGCATTTTGGATGCATGTCCCTCTTTGGGGAGTCTAATATTGGACTTTGTCAGTTGCGTAAATCAAAATTTATTTCAATCAAGCTTTCCAAGTTCTGTTTCATGACAATTAAAGAGTCTTATCTGATTTTTCCAATATTACATTTTGCATCCAAGTAATACCCTTTGAAATAATTTGGAGTATACATTTGGTTTCTGGTTGTGCTCTTTGTCTTGATGCCTGTTAGTCAATCATGTGACTTTGCGTGTTTATATGACCTTGTCCTTTTTGTTATGCATTTGTTCTACTTAGTTTGACTGCATATCTCAGCCTGCAGCTCAAGTCTTTCACTAAGTAATCCGAGGGTTACCAGTCAAAGAAGAAACGTCTGGCAGACAGAAAACCTGGTCACTTGGGTATATGCAGGTTAGGATGAGCCCTTTTGTCTGGCACCTCATTCACTTTGCCAAGGGCCGTGTTAATAAAGTCCTGTTTTCCTTAACTCTGTGATGTAAAACTTCTGATTAACTATATAGCTATTAATTCTGAAATCATTGTTGGTCAAGGTACCTTCCCTCACTATTTCCTTGGCAATTTCTTGTCTCATTTATCAGGTGAAATAAGGTCATTAATTTTGTATACAGTGCCCACTTCTGTCCACTGGACCCAATTCCAAAAATTACTTAAGCTATCTTTGTCAAGCCCATTTGTATCATTATAAAAATATCCTTAATTCAGGATAATATCTATAGACCAGTGTGAGATTCAGAAATCCTTAAAGAAATTGTATCCTTCTCATTTAACAAAGTGCTCTAAAAGTGCTCCTGGCATCTATGAATAATAATAATAAATAATAAAATGGATAATAAATGACATTAACACCACATGAGTAAAACAGTTCTAAATTTATTGTGTTATTCAACATAGGTACAGCCTTAGATATCATATTATTGAACAGACTTCCGTCACATACAGGCCATTCTGGAACTGGATTCATAGCGCTTAGAAATCTGATACCTCTGAAGGGTTACTGACATCAGTAGTCAAATCTGGAGTTCCACATGGCTCAGTGTTAGGCCCTGTGATGTTCTCCTTGAAAATGTTTCCACTGGGGAAGATTTTGAACAATATCTAAACTTGCAATCCTATATAAATGACACAAATGTCTATTAATGAATGATATATATATATATGGAAGAGTGAAAACTAGAACTAGGAAAAAAAGAAACCATATTATTTGCAGAGAGAAACCCAAGGAAGGATTTATTATTATCATCAGATGTGTACATTTTGCATTGTCTAACATAGGCTTCATCTTACAGAAATATAGAACTTAAGAACTTAAGATTATGTAAGTTAAGCATCAGTGACACTAGAAAGTTAACACGTGCTGTCATGCAGCAGCCTGGTTGGGAAGCCTCTGTACAATGGTAACGGGCTGTGGTAGTGGGCTAACGCTAACTGTGGTTTTCTTCAAGAAAAGCTATTCAGGTGCAGCTAGCATCTAATGATTGCCTCAAGCAGGGGGCAGGACAGTCTTCCCTTTGCAGGGCTTGACACCCATGCTGGGAAGAAACCAAGAGAAAAGGAAAAGTCAGTCACCAATTTGAGCTTCAGCAGGTGACCATTGGAAGATGATTGCCTTGAAGGACCACTGCTGCCAACCTACAAGGGAGGGAATATTGGAGGATAACCACCCTGAATGGATGTCACCTTGTAACAGACCCCCGTTTGTGTGGTGTTTCCTCATTCCTTCAACAAAACTTTGCCCCTTGAGGGGTATTTATCTCAACCCTTGTCTGTCGAGTCTTCTATGTCTGCCATACTAGTGGAGGATGTGGTTACGGACCTGCAGGACCTCACCTATGATGTGAATGATACCTAGATGTTCACTGTGCTGTAGAAATCATGCCGAATAAAGGAATTTTTACACAATTCAGTCAAACAAATACTTGCTTTTGTATTTAGTAGGTTGGATTTCTGTAATGTTCTACTGGCAGGGAGTACACACTGCACAATAAACACAATTAATTCAAAATTTAGCAGTTAGAATTGTTATTAGGAGCAGAGAGCATGGTCATAGAACCATTGATCTCAGTTCATTGGCTTCACTTAGGACTGATTTAAATATGAGGCACTCAAAGGTCAAGCACCTGCCTACTTAAACTGATTAATGTTAACAATACAAATTGTTCACTTAGATTGCATAAGGCAGGTAAAATAATGAAATAACAGTTAGCATTGAAGCCATTAATTATAGGGCCCTTAGATCATGGAACAGTCTGCCAGTTATGTATGGGATGCTGAGTCTGTAATTATGGCTGCTGGTGCTCCTGTATATGTCCTTGTGTTCCTCTCTGTTTACCAGTAAAGAGTATACACCTCTTTGAGCTATCCTTGCTTTTTTTTACGGTCTACATGTCTGGATGGCATCACCATCTGAGTTTGACGCTGCATTTATCCAACGGATCCAGCTGTGATATTATGGATCCAGGGTACAATCAACAGGATGTGCTGGCTTACACAGATCTTCATGGAGAATGGACTCGGGAATGGACTTGGCCACAGCTTACAACTCACATAATCCATCCTTCCTTCCATTTTCTGTGCAAGGCAGGGAATAATCCAAGATGAGGTGCACTCACATAATAATTTAATATAATAACAACAACAACAATAATAATAGCAAAAATGGCAGTTTCAGACACTTGATCCCATTAAAACAATAACTCAAAACATAGTTGATGGATCTTCTGCAGATATTTCAAATTTTGCAGTGGCATTGACTGGGACACAGATCACCTGAATTTAAGCAGCGCCACATAGTGATAGAAAAGAAAAGGGCAGTTTTTACACTTGATCTTGTTACAGCAATAACTGAAAAAATATATGAAGGGTAAGAAACTGGAATTGATCAAATTTGGAGACAACTCATCTGAAAATTAAAGCACCCCTTAGTGGCAGCAAAGGGAAGAATGAGAGCAGGTGACATCTGACCTTATGAATGTGATAAATCAAAAACTGCTTCATGGTTTTTATTAGTCCTTTACAAAAAATGTGTGCAATATATGCATGAAGATCATTACCTGGTTATACTTTGAGACAAACTGACACAAAAATGAAGCAGCAGCACTATGTGGCAGCAAAGGAAGGAAACAGCAGCTGTAGAAGACACTTGATATTGAGAACACAGTCATTCTAAAAAAACATCGTATGTGTCACGATGAGGCATGATCAAGAACAACTCACTCTGCTGAGGAATGGTGAACTTTATTTGAGGTTAAACTTAAAAGGACATTAAATGAAAGAGACTGTGAGGGGTCAAAGCTAAGGCAGGTGTGTGGAACAAGGACCAAGAAGGGCTAGAACTGATGCAGAAGAAAGACAGAGGGAACACTAATGAGGAACATTAACACGGGCAGGAATCACATGCAACACCTACAACATCTATAGCACATACAAAGACCGACAAAGAAACAGGGCATAAGCAGGTGCATATACACACTAGTAACGATGGCAAGATGAGGGTCAGGTGTGGGCCATTACCACTCAATCAAACACTAGGGCAAGGAGTCATGACGAACAGAGACAGATGGGATGGCCGGCGACACCTGCTGGCCAAATGGGAAAACCACAGGCAATGCAGGGACTGATCCTGACAGTACCACCTTTCAATACATGCACTGTGGGTGTGAGAGGCACTGCCAGGACCGGAACAGGGTACACAGGACCATGAACAAGGGACACCAGAGAGCCAGACAGGACAACCAGTAGAGGTCAAAGAAACACCCAGGGAACAGAGACCCTATAATAGGACATCAAGCCAGAGGGAAATCAGGACAGACAGGTGAACCACAAATAGCCCAGACAGGACTACAAGATCAAAGAACACCACAGGAACCTGCGACTGGGGACTTATGCTGTGTTCCATCTGAACTCGTAACTCAGAAATTCCAAGTTCCTAGTCAGAAATTTCAACTGGAATGCCCCCTGAAGTCAGAATTCTGACTCATGAAGTCTGAGTAATATACACAACCCCAGCCTCAGAATTCAAGATGGCTGTGCCCTTTATCAATATAAGTTAAAGCTGCAGTTTTATACTGTTTATTAGCACTTAAATCTTATTTGTGGTTCATTAAATTGGTGGTACACACAGTACTGTCCAACCGCTATCTGTGGATATGTTGCTATGGTGTTTTTATGTGTAAAATACCACATAATGTGTTGTTATCAACTAATATTGCTAACATTGGCTAACAATTATCTGGGGTAGAACCAAGGACTGTTTCAGAAAGCAGGATTTCTTGGTAGGCTAGGTTAAATGTAAGTAATCGAAGACAAGGGCCATTTACATTGGGGTAAATTAAATCCGACAAGTTATCCGGCTAAGCAAGAAATCTTGCTTTTTGAAACAGGTGACTTGGGTAGGGAAAGGGTCAAGGCATGAATGTAGACCAGGGAGCAAATGGATGAGATGCAGGGCCAAACAACAGTCCACGGAACATGGTGGCCCTACACTGACCAGCGGTGACACAGCTGCGGACTGAACTGGACCAGTAGGAACCGTAACCACCAGCACATCAGGGCTCCATCAAGGGCCTGCAGGCATCGGTGGTCTTGCAAGTAGGAGATCTGAGTGCTACGGATGGAGTCTATGCTCCTGGGGACGATGCCTGGACACAGACACAGGCCACAAAATTGTCTCTGGCAGAGTCCATGACTTTGGTGGCCTCCTTGGCTGACTGAAGATGTGGGACTGATGTACGCAAAAAGGCTGAATGCTGTCATTAAACCAAAAGGTGCTTCAATGTAGTATTAGTTTAAGGGTGTGCACACTTATGCAACCAGCTTATTATGTTTTTTTATCTATATATTTTTTTCTCCCTAACAATTTTGTTTTGTTTTTCAACTGAATTGTACAAGTTAAAAGTCACATTAAAGGTGGGAAAAGTTTTGAAACGATTTAATGTGGTCTTTTTATATTTACTATAATCTGAAAATCAAGTGTTGTCCCACATAGTATATTGCTTAAACCACAATTTACTGGACATGTCTATCTCATTAAGTTTTATAGTTATTAGTCCAGTTTTATAATTGTAGAGGTTTTTTCTTTCTTTCATTGTAACTTAAGGGTTTAGTCCATTCAGTTCTGGTTTCAGGGCAGGAGTGGTTCCAGCAGTTAGCTAAGTGGGTGAACCCTCAGAAGATGACAACATTTTGTTAACCTAATTGGATCATTGACACTCATGGTTTCTGGATTTTTCTGCTTGCAGATCATACTGTTACGACGGGGCATGACGGAGGGACGATCCATATAGTGGTTCTCAACAAGCAAGGTTTTATTAACAATACAGAACACAAAGGGAGAACCAGAAAACTGATAGGGGTCAAAATAGAACAGGTAAAACAAAACTAAGGGAAGGAACAACAGTGGAAAGCATAAACAACTAACACAAGAAAACTACCACAGGCTACAAACACAAAGCTACAACCACAGCGCAAGCAGCTGCAATGACCAACTGAAGAGTAGAACAATAGCAGGCACTTAAATACACTAGACGAAGGACAGGTGAAAACCAGAACCAATTAACCAATCAGGACTCAGGGCAACAAGGTACAGGTGGGAGCAATCAGGTACAGAAAAGGGCCAAACATCAAAGGAAACTAAAACAGGGAAAACTGAACATACAGGAAGCAGGGAGCGAAAAACAAGGAGCTGTAACTGAAATACACAAACGGAGGGAGCAGGGAAACACACTAGAGTAACACCAATCAGGATAGCCAGCAGGGACTGCTGACCAAACAGAGAGAAGACACATGGGACAAGGCCAGACAGGCACTGATCCTGATACATACTGTGTGAGTTTATATATGTATTGTGGATGGGCGAGAGTTTAACCACATGTAAGCAACAGGTCCTTTGCAAGAGTATCAGGCAAGGCAGGGGATACAATTCAACAAAAGGAGCTTCTGGGTCTCAGAGACAGGTGTTGGAATGGCAGTGCTGTGGGGTTTGGTCTGGGTTAGGGGTGAGGGTAAAATGCGGATTCCGCCGGACGTGAACAAAAGAGCCTTCGAGGAGCTCAGCAATGCGCTCCATGTCATGCCAGCTGCAGACACACCTCGAACGCACCCCGTGATTAGGTAACGTCGTATGGGTTTCTTTCTATGCCACGTGATCTGTCTACGTGGCATGCGTCCTTTGCGACGCGTCTGTTTATAAACATAAAATCCATTGTTTGTAAACAGTCCGCATTTTACCCTCACCCCTGGATTAGGTACATTGGTGATCAGGCTGAGTTATATGTGCATGATCATGGAGTAAATATGTTGGGAATGGTGCTTAATAGAGAAAAAATCTAAATGTTTCAGACTTTACACCAAGAAATTCTCCCCCGAAGAAAATGCTGCCTATGACACCAATTATCATTGTTACTCTGTGCATCCTGAGCTGCACCATGTATATCCTCAGCTATTGTTCATCATTTAAATTTCAATATTCTAGCCACCAGTACTTAGTGACAGAGGATTGCACAGACTGGGCATGCAAAGCTGGATCCAAGTGTGAAGCAAACTAGTAAAGATGAAAGTTTTGAAAACAGAAGATGGGAACATGTGTTTAACACGATACCCCCAACAAACAAACAAGTATAGAAACAAACAAATAAATAGAAAGTATATATATATATACCTTCCATGTATAAACATGGAAGGTGCACAATTTAGTGCAAGTCAAATAATACAGCGATCACTCAGTGAGAGTTGGGTGAGTGACCTTCAAGCTTCTCAACTGCATCAGCTCTCTTTTGAGAGAAGGGGCCGCATTCTTTAGAATGGAATACAATTTGAATGCCATTCTTCCCACCACCACCACCACTTCCAGACTCAGTCTTTTGACAAAGTTAGCTTTTGTACCAGTGGGCAGGAGGGATGAGAAGTCAAATGTGGAAGTAAAGTACACTCAAACTCTCAGAAGAAATTAAAATAGCAGGTGCAGTAAAAGACAATGCATAACAGCTGGAAAGAGGCGTGGCAGGAAATAGTACTCACCGGTGAGGGCGTGGGCTGGACAGGGTTTCCCCGATTCAACAGGATTCCTAGAGCGGGGATTCCCTGGGGGTTTGGCTGCCCGAGACAGGGAATCCGTATGTGAGCTGAGTGATGTCAGTCGGGCTCCTCCATGCTGGTTTGTGATGTATCCCCTGCTCGATGACCAACTCCACGTGCTTCATCTGGTACCCTGGGGTGATTCCTTTGGAAATTTTCAATGAGGGAGGTGTCCAGGATATGCCTTGCCAGGGGCTTCCATTACTTGGTGGATTGGGAGAGGTTTGCCCCCCACGCTCAGTGACGTATGTCCCACAGATGGCAGAATGCACAGGCTTCAGCCCTGTCTACATACAGGTTAGAGGACTGATGACCATGGGCTTGAGCTGGGAGACGTAGGACGTGGGGTGCAGCCGCAATAACGGGTAACTTCAAGCATACTGCTGCGGGACTAGTCATCTTGGTTATAGGGGAGCCAGCGACAGCACCTACATGGCAGATCCTGTGCCGACAGCCAGGTCCGTTAGTCAGTGTGATAGACCGGAGCCTGGGACTGGACTTTGTTGACATGCCACAGCATCGGTAGTCGTGACAGCAGCAGAGTTGCCTGAGGCATCCTCCAGACCCAATTACTTTTTATCCTACTCTTCATTCACCCATCCATTCATATATTTATTAAGTAATGATTATGCTTCTTTTATGTTTTTGTGGTGGCATTTTAGCTCAGTGGGTAATGCTGTTGCTTGATATTGAGGTCTGTGCGGGACTGTTTTTTTAGTCCCGCTCCCGCGAGGTTTTATTCCACACCCACCCGCTCTCGCTATATATTCACTCTTTGTTCACCCGCTGCCCGCTTAGAATAATTTTCTTCCCGACCCGACCGCTCCCGCTAAATTTTTATCTGTTTCCAGGATCTCACATTTAAACCGAAAGAGAGGGATAACAAAAACGGATGTCTTGGCAAACCAATTCAACACATTTCTCTGTGGTCTCTTTTTTCAACTGCTCTGGTAACGGCCTAGACTTAGTAAATGCCAGTTTGGTTTGCCCCTTTGTAATGAGGCATGAGTGCCGCCTTAAACCAGGTTCCAGTCTTGTGACTGCTAAACATCAAAACTTTTAGGCATTTATCGCAACGCGCAAAGGGTAATTTTTTTCCATCTGCATCTATGACACACGAAAAAGACTCCCATACATCAGTCTTGCCCGATGTGGGTTTCTTAACAGTAAACTGACCATTTTCTAGTCCAAGCTGAACGTCCTTCAAGGACAGCGCATTCACACTTTTCTCTGCCATCCTCGGTGCAGCCCGCTCTGATGACCGTTATGCAAACCCTGCGTGCACAGACCTTGCCAATAAAATGCGTGACGCAGTCCATGCGTGCAGCGCGTGCATAACAGTCATGAGCGCAGGCCATACAGGTGCTCGATAAGATTGAGTAAAGCGCAGATATGCTGTTCAGAAAGGACGTCGGGAACAGTACAGTATATTATTAGACCGCCCGCTCCCGTCCAAATTACACTAGAGTTACCGACCACTACCGCGTTTTGTTTGTAAATTTATTCCCGTGTAGCAAAAAATCTGGTCGGGCCGCGGGAATGCAGACCTCTAGTTTGATATATCCAGCTTACCTCCTCCACTCTGTGTGGAATTTGTAAGTTCTTCCCAGGTTACATGGGTTTCCACCTGAAGTCCAAAGTCATGCAGATAATCTAACGAGTGTTACGAAGTTACGTGTCGTATCCGTGATGAACCCCAGCCTTGTTCTCTGTGCAGCCTGGGATAGGCCTCAGTCCCCTGCGACCCTGACCAGGATGCATGTTCTGTGTTCACTTAGTTGAGGGTTGGATTTATTTGTCGAATAAATACTTTCAATAAACAGATGAACATATAGACACACATTAGGCACACACTGGGAAATCTAAGGACTTTAAAATCCAATTTCAACAGACCAAACACTATACTGTCTAAAAGTATGATATCAATTATTGAAATCACTTCCACCAGTTTTATCATTGGTTGTATCAAACTCTGATGTACTGTGTGCATAAAAAGTATTTTACAGTTCTAAGCCTACAGAAGAACAGGGAAAGAAAAGAGCAGGGACCAGAAATGATTGTCATCCTCACAGTCTTTTGCTCCTTTAACATTTTAAAAAGCGTGGTTCTGAAGGAATATCTTAGGTTATTCAGTATGGAAACATTTAATTACATCTGTCCACCACAACATTTTGTTAAACTATCATGTCAACCTTTTAATGAATTTGTTTATCATTTTGCTAAAACTGTTTAACTGTTTCTACCTTTATACTTGCAAAGAATTCCTGTTCCTGTGCAGAGTATTTGGCCTAATACCACAACATATTCATTTCAATAACAGGTAATATTCGGACACAGTGGGGAACACAAGAAAAGAACTTAATTAGGATCCTGGAGTAATGTTAGTGTTTGTAGATTGTTTAGGGAGGTCTGTGAAAGAATAGAATGTTATTATTTAAAAATTTTTGTTAAATGAGCTCACTGCCAAATATGAAAAGCAGAAACAGCAGGACTGGAACACTCAGCATTCCCACGGATACATTTTTCATTCTAATTATCACATTTGCTTAGATTGTTTGACTGTAGTGCTGATAATGAAAGTTCACTCGGCCTCAATTAAGCATATTTATCTGAGACTATCCTTTTCTGAAATTTCAGCATGAACTAAAAGATTGGAGCTAGCGATATGTAATAGGCATTAAATAACCCAATGAAGGGCATCTTAAAAGTGGAAAATTAAATTGATTAATTTTTTAATGCCGCAGAAATACATTGTCTTGAGTATACAATACCATATATCGTTTACATGTACATACATACAAAAAAAAACCCCATTTGATTTATTCCACTCGAAATTGTCAAAATCATGTTTATGGCTATTCTGTGACTGACTGCAGATACAAAGTGGAATGATAAATTATTTAAATTGTGTCATAGACATAAACATACAAAGGCAGAGGTGCTGTAAAGGACATTCCTGATTCCAAAGACCTCCGAGTAACAAGGGCCCTAAAAAATCTGGAACATAATTATATTGGTTACAGGTTTGGATGCTGTTCAGCCGAATGGCTATTGCAATATTACTAGAAGTCGTGGCCATAAGTGGAAATTGTAGTGCAAGCTAAAACCCTGGGTTCCTTTAAATCAGAGCTAGATAAGATTTTAACAACTCTGAGCTATTAGTTAAGTTCTCCCCAAACGAGCTTGATGGGCCGAATGGCCGCCTCTCGTTTGTAAATTTCTTATGTTCTTCTTATGTTGGTCTGGGTTGGAGGGCCTAAAATGATATGCTTTCATGGACCCTAAAACCTCTATCGGCACCATTGTACATGTATACAACAGAACACAGAAAATGAAATCGATCGTCCAATTTTTTAAAATCATTTACTATTGGAGAGTATTACAATATAGCTGAATCATGATATCTTCGAATGAATAATAATAATAATAATAATAATAATAATAGTTTATATATTTTATATAGAACGCTCAAAGCATTTATGGTGAAAGATAAAAATATTTTAAAATGTATTTAAATTCAAATCAAATCCAATAAAGTTAAAACATGAAACAAAGTAGAATCCTCTTATCTTCAGATATTCAGATACATGTTGAAGGCATTTGAAACTGTGAAGCTGTTTTCCTAAAACAGACATACAGATTAATGGTACGCACTTTAATTATGTAAAATAAAACCAAAAATATGTTTTGAATATATTTACATCTGGCTTACAGAATATTTCTGGGAGCTTATATATATTGCGTCTTGGTATTTTACTTTGCTATACTGTTTGTTTTGTATTATTTTGCAGTTTTGGGATGGAATGGTGGCTCTGAGGCTGGGGATCAGTGCCAGCAACTGGAAGGCTGCTGGTTCAAATCCTGTAAATGCCCACAGAGACTCTACTCGGTTGGGCCCTTGAGCAAACCCCTTAACCTGCGATTGCATTGTCCTGGGTGTGACATTAATCTACATCCAGCCCAGCAAGCAGGACCTCCAACTTACAGGGAAATTAGGGGGTAGGTGGCAGGATTGGCTCTCCAGCCACTGGCAAAAATTAGTGTGGTGCTGAGGTGTCTCCTGGCACACAGCTGGCAGAGGGTCTCCTCCCTGTGTGGTGGGCATGGCAACTCACTGTAATCAGCAAATGCTCCTTACCCACATTTGTGTTTTGAATTTATTCACTAATTAAAGCTTGAGAGGCACTGCTAATTCCACGTTTGAAACTTCACGCCTGTTCAGGAAATACCTGGGAAAACTTAGACAAAGGGAAGAATGTAAAGTATCCTTTCCTGAATTCAGGTTTTATATAGATTGAAATGGTAACATTGGTAACTTTACATTAATTGCACCTTCTTAATGCATTCATTATGCATTCATAGAACATTCATATGTAGCATGTAAGTATACCTTAACCTCCTAACATTTTAGCAGCTTTAATATACATTAATAACAAATATTATATGATAATGACAAACATTACAATCCTATAATCATTTAATGTTTATTATTAATGTATATTAAACCTGTTAAGGTATGTTAGGATGTTAAGATATATTTACATCCTGCTTATGAATGTTCTATGAATGCATTATGAGAGCATTATGAAGGTGCACTACATGTACTATGAATGCAATATAAAGTTATTATGAAAATAAGGCTAATGTAAAGCATTACCATTGAAACATAAACTACTGCTTATTATCTCGTTTTGTCTTCGCATTCCATTTTTTTTGTTGTTATGGGTGAGATAATTCATAGAATGCCATGCATTATAAAAAACAAAAGTAGCATTTGAAATTAAAAAAATTCTAAATTAATATTGTTTGCTAGTATTTTAAAAGGACCAGTCATCATCATGCTAATGGTTATTGATGATTTAGGGAAAAGAAGCAGCTATTTAGAAAATGAACTGTACACTGTTATTGCAGGATATAAACTGCAAATGTATTAACGTAACATAGATCAGGCCTTCTATTATTAAACCACACATATTAACAGAATTATTTACATTTTTCTGGCAAACATCAACATGCAAAAGTCTCTTACAATACTTGCTCTGACTTAGACTTGAATTAAAGGCCTATTTTTTATTATTATCTTTTAGGGATCCATGGAGAGAGGAAATCAAACAATACAACTGGTCCATTCAACTGGGGAAAAGAAACTGAAATAAAGGGAAACAGAACACTGAAACTTAGGATTATGGGAGTCTGGGCTTTGGTCTACAGTGATATCCAAGTGAGCAGACTTAACCTCTATTACCTCCACCCTGCTTTCTCACATTCCACATTCCTTCTCTATTGGGGCCTTCTCTGACCTATGTACAACCTGGAAGTGAAAAGGCCACAGTGTGATCTGAGCATGGGCTGTTTAATAATTCCTTTTCAATAGATTTTTAATGGTTTTTTTAAAAGGCTATGGCAGTGGATTTACAACATTCCGTGTTCCCTGTTGATACATAAATGACTCTAAATCTCTATCAAATTGCATTGAATTAATTGCATTAAAACAAAATCCAAAACATTGTTAAATGAAATTGTCAAATGGCCTCCATGAAACACTGACTTGGTGGCCAAGAACACAGTTTTGCATGAGGTCATGCATGAGGTCTGTCAATAGCATGTTAAATCACAAAAAAATATATGTATACTGCTGCACGTCATTTCCTAACTGCAGGGACAACTATTTACCTGCTGTTTGAGGTTGGATTTCAGGTTTTTGCTACTGTTTTTTTAGTTTGGAATCAAACCTTTCTGTATCCCAAGAGGAACCGCAACTACATGATGTTTCAATGGTGACTGTCAGATCAACTTCCATCAACAACAGAAGAACATGGTCTATGAGTTGGGTGACACATTCCATTGTTTCACAAAATCCCAAATGAAAGTATGAAAACTTGGTATAATCTTATGAGTGTAAAAGGCCAATTTAGTTTTGGTGATAAGGGAATCTGCTTGATCAAATCCAGTCTTAAATAAAATTCAGTAATAATCAATTTATTCAGAAACTCATCACCAGCTGGGTCTGCTTGGTGTTCCAAGTCCCCGCTCTCACCGATTCTAGCTTTAAAAATTCTTGAATTCCCATGTTCTTTAAACAGTTACTCAGGCCCATTGGTACTCTCAGTGTCCTCCAGGCTGCCAGAATCACATCTTCCTAGCTGAAATAAAGCAATAAACTCTGCCGCTGACCCTTTATGGTGTGCAAACTTTTAGTTATAGCTGTATTCCACAGTCGCATGTTTTATTCACTGCATTGCATCTCCTCTTGTCTGAGGCATTTCCTATTTCCACCTTTGCTCAGACATAAAAAAACGACCTGGTTCTGCCAAACAAACACATCAGCCCATTACCATTTTAAGACATTCTCAATCTTGTACAAAATGATTACATTTTATGTGATTGTATTGGTAGCTATAACAAACTGACAAGACAGAAACAATAATAAAAAATGATCCAAACAAATTACTATTTATTTGTTCTGCTACAATACAAAAACAGGTACAGGTTGAACAAAGTTTTAAATGTAACTAAAATTTGAATATAAGTGCAATTATATTATTGCGTAAACAACTGATATTACAGATCAATGTTATAAAGCTATGACATACGTTTCATGAAAACCCACTGCCACAATTAAAGTGTAATTAAAAGTGTAATTATTAAATACTGTAATTATTGCCTGTCTGAACATAAAAAACATAACAAATCAAGCTGCTTATGTTTCACTTGTCTGCTGCTTTGGACAAAAACATCTAGGGGTGAACACTGTTAACCCCAAGGCGATTCAATTTGATTATGATAATTATGGGAACAATTCTATCACGATTTGATTATTCGATTATTTTATTTTTTTCATAACCTAAATTGAACCCTTTCTTCACTGAAAAAAGCCATTTTTTCCACTATTTAGGAAATGAATAACAAATATAACAAATAAAGTAGAATCTCGGAACATTCATTTATATCATTATTATTAAAGAGGGAGAACATACCAGTTTAAAACTGTCAAAAGGCAAACTACTGAAATATACATGAAACATTGGTACCACTTTACTTAAGGCCATGTTTTTAGTAATTTATGAACACATTCATAACAAATAATAATGCATTAATAAAGCATTACAAATATGGCTAGAAATATTTATCAAAAGGCATAACACATTATAGCCATGTGTATTATGCATTATGAATGCTTTATGAAGTCCTCATCTATAATGCACTATATATACATTTATAATGCAGTACAAAGCATCCTTAATGCTTATACCTACCATTATAATGCATTATAATGCCAGTTATAATACCAATTATATACCATTATAATGCCAATCCAATTATGTTCCAAATTCTTAGGACCCCTGGAATCATTGTAACTTTCTCCCCTTTACAGTGCCCCTGTTTCTGAATTATTTTTGTAATCAAGTAATTTCGCATCAAACATGGCAAAATGAACTTCTAGGAAGTGCTGAAATGTCCTTAAAATCATTAAAATTTATTATAGATTGCATGTTTCTCAAACTTTAGACTGTGTATGGTAATGTTATACATTAATAACAACATTGATGATAATAACAAACATTTAATCATATACGGTTTGTTATTAACGTGTATTAAAGCTGTTAAGGTATGTTAGGATGTTAAGGTAAACTTACATGCTGTGTATGAATGTTCTATGAATGCATTATGAATGTGCACTGAATGTTCTATGAATGCATTATGAGAGCATTATGAAGGTGCCGTTAATATAAAGTGTTGCCCTCTGTATTAACATGGGAATTCTTTCCTGTGGAATTTTTTGCAAATTTATTAAAAATCACCTTGCAAGATTTGGGCAGTGAAGCAAACAGAACCACATAACATGGGATAAGGGGATTTTATGTGGGTGTGGATTTATTTACCAAAATGGTAGGGGGAATTCAAAGTAGAGGACAGACATTTTGACATGAGCATAAGGGAAAGAGACAGAAAAATCAAATGGACAAAGTGTCTTGTAATGGGAATCCATTCCAGGAACAAAAAGAAACAGGTACTATTGATAATAAACCACAAGTGAATGTATGAATGTCCCCTGATTTTACTTCCTTAGGGCGTCCATACAGGATGTGTTTCATACACTGTGGTGGTCAGTTAAATGTGTATGTGACATATTTGTGCTTTGTCATGTAACTCAGTCAGTTATGGTTCAAATATTTAAAATATGTTGTAGCTTACAAATATTACAAAGCTTTTCACAGACCACATTGAAAATTCTCCCTCATGCACGCTCATCTTAAATATCACAAACATGATCTCTAAAATAGCTCCAAAAATCTTTAGGGCTTTATTTTAAATTCATGCCAATTAACTTAAAAGTTCTAGGAAATATTTGATGCTACATTTTCTTTTTATATGTGCTTGGAGAATATAATATATTGGAAAATTTTATGAACCCATAATGTAGAACTAGAGCAATAAATATTCAAAAAAGTATGAAATTATCACTTTGGGGTAGTTTTTTTCTCTATTTACTAACCAGACCAGCGAGATTGTATGAAAAAACTAAGGTGTACCTCATTACATGTGCATACACAAGGTATATAATTGTCCCTCAGAGGACAGGTGACAATACTGAAAAAAGATAATCAGAATGATAATTAAACAACTGAGACTGCACATTGTTACACTCAGTGGTGTACAATATATGAGTTGTTATACAGTATTACTTTTCTTCACAATTAAAAGATCATTACTCTGGCCACTTCAGCAGTCCAAAATTTTTTGTGGGGGTTGAAATTACAAAAAAATATTAGACAGAAAAAGTGTGACTTGTAACTTTTCTTAATTTCTGATTTTGGGTGCTTAAATATCAGAAAACAGTTTACTTACAATTAGACGACTAAAACACAGCTACTAGGAAGGATCCAGGCGGCAAAAGACAATTGTGAATTCTGGTTGTAGGTTATGGAAAATTCCATGTCCGCCGCTACTATACAGCCTCAGCTCCCCTTACGGGACTGGAGAAGTCAGAACAGGACCTCCTTCAGGGGTGGCTTCAGTTGGCACACTCATAATGAGACTACTGCCGAGTGGTATTACTGTTGGGAGAGTATCCTCTATGCCTAGGAGATAAACTTGGTGGACCTCTGCAATGAGGTCTAGGTTAAGTAGGTCTCTGGCAGAGACCCAGGATATTTCCTCAGGCTGATACTCCTCCAAATCTACCAGATATTGAAGCTGGAAGCCTTATGGACGACTGGGTGTGCCGGTGGGCTGATGGAAAGGGCTTTCAGCAGAGTCAGGTTGAAAGTTGGGTTGACTTGTAGCTGACATGGTATCAGGTTCACTTGTCATTTCACGGTTTCTGGTGGATATACCTGAGAACCATTTGGTACAAAAAGACCCGCAAGTGAATGGCAGATGTATCATGCCAGACATGTTGTGCAGGAGGGTAAGTAGGAGATGACTAGAAAGATGGTCACCTTTATGTTTCTGTGATGACTTTCTCTGAATAAGCCAGCAGAGTTTGTCAGTAGACCTAGCTACTCCATTAAATAACTGATCCATTGAGGATACATTGGCAGTTATATCAAATGGAAACAAGGTCAGTTTGTACCCCATGCAGACAGAGTTAAAATGGGGTAAGACTCATCAGCAAACTAAGTAGTGGGTTTTGGGCATACTCCTGAGAATTTTAACCTAGTCCTCCTGGCTGATATTTCTGTGGGAGACTGCGGGATACAGCCAAGTTCCTGTTTTGTCATTCCAGTCTGTGCTTTAGTCTGTGGGTGGTAGCCAGGAGAAAGTCTGATAATTACCCCCTGGTGCTTATCATAAGCCTTCCAGACCCTAGAGACCAAATGGAGGACCCCAGTCTGACACAATCTCTTCAGGAATCTGAATGGTGTGGTGGAATAAGAGTTCTGGCTGCTCTTGGGCTGAGGGGAGCATCTTGAGAGCTAAGAAGTGAACTGCTTTACAGAAGCTGTAGTAGTGTCCTCTGCGATGCAGGAAGGCTCATTATAAAATGCACAGCAATGTGTGACCAGGAACGCTGTAAGCATGGTTAGCAGTTGGAGTAGGACGTCTAGTCAGTACTGAGAAGCTTTCCGCTACACACCACAAATGAGGTGGTGTTCCACTTGCATTGTGGGTCCTAAAACTGACTTGGGTACAAAGAATAATGTTCAGATAAGGTTTGTGAGCATTAATAAAAAAGCGGAATTCATCCACTCAAGCAGGGGGGTAAAAAATGGAGTTAGAGGTCGGAGCTGGAGGGGTCACTCACTGGTCAGCTGTCTTGGCATCTCACAACCTACCCTTCTACATGGGCTTGAAAACACTTGGCTAACAACTTCGACTATGGAAGGGAATCCCTGCTTCACTACCATAGATGTGGGATAGAGCATCTGCTTCACTATTTTAAAAACCAGTCTCCAGGTAGTTTGGTACTGGAATCATGTCAAGGAAAAGACCCAATGTACTTGCCAGGTCCCAGTTGCTAAATGTTCAGAAGACACTTCTGGTGCTTCAGGTTAATAACTAAAAGGAATGGCAGTTGGCACAATTTGTCTAATGTCTAAAAATCCTGGGTTTCATGCGTTGCAGTAAGCTGCAATGTGCTCTGGATTTTGTAGCTGAAGCTCAGAGTATCGCTTGATGTCCATGGGGAAGTAGCAATGATGTGAAACTGACAAGCATCCATTTGATGCTCCTACATAAAACTGCTCAGTCTGATTGAGAGGGAAATTAGGGATTTAAGATTGTTCCTCTGCAGGATAGCTCCTTTTTTAAGGACTTGGATAAACCCTACTGATAGTCAGTAACCAGGGAGACGTTGTACCTCATGCTTTCCACTGTTACTAGAGAGACAAGAAGGGAAACATTCACCCTTGCTGTGCAATATTCCCAAGGTTGGAGAGCAAGAAAGCAAAACCCCCCACCACAGGTAAAGATTCCCATTCGCATGTCACCATCTGGGCGTCTTAATCAGAGCTAGATATCTACAAAGGGTTGTGCAAGGGGGAAGAAATCACAGTTCGGGTAGAACTCTGAGCAGCAGTGCATAGGGCTCTTACACAATGAGATTCCCTGTAGCTACTTCTGTCAAACATGATGGGGAATTGTGCACCGAGTGAATACACAGGCGGGGCACGAAGGCGGGATCGGACAAAGTGGAAACACCAGAGATGGTGTATCGGGGCACAAGAAAAAAGGAGAAGCGCAGATTGTGGAACTGTTAGGCACAGTCCAGGTGACAGCAGGAGGATCTTGAGGCAACAGGACCATGGGGATTAGTGAGAGACAGAAAACAGGGCAAAGTAAGACCTAAAGACAAAATCCAACACCAAGAAGGACGTTGGTGAGAAACAAAGTCTACAAGCAGTAAGATCAAATCCAGAGAAATCCAATGGTAACAAGATTCACTAAGGAGGCTTATGACTTGGGGCCACAGAGCTTAAATGCTCAGCCCTTCCTTGTTGACTCACAGGTCATGGAGGGCATCCCCAGCACCCCCTGCTGGACCAGAAATGTTGCAGCATTATTGAATGAAAAAGACAATGAAACAGACGATGTCCTAAATGGAACACTATTTCACACACACCAAGGGCAATTTTGAGACACAAATTCATGTAAACCACATGCAATTGGATTGTGGGAAGACGTGTACCAAAAAAAAAAAAACCCATCTGAACACAGGAAAACATACAAACTCAACACATAAAATGCCAGGGCAGGAATCAACTCCACAGTTGTACTGGCCTATAAATCCAAACAAACGCTGTGGAAAGGCCGAGTCTGTGGTCACTTTGTATGCACTTACACCAGACAATATTTGTATAAACTTATTTATTTTATTGTTCCATCTCCGCCTGGGTCACATGTGTGTGGAGTTTGCATGTTCTCCCCGTGTGGTCGTGGGGTTTCCTCCGGGTACTCCGGTTTCCCCCCACAGTCCAAAGACATGCTGAGGCTAATTGGCGTTGCTAAATTGCCCTTAGGTGTGCATGTGTGAGTGACTGGTGTGTGAGTGCCCTGCGATGGGCTGCCCCCCCATCCAGGGTTGTTCCCCGCCTTGTGCCCATTGCTTCCGGGATAGGCTCCGGACCCCCCGCAACCCAGTTGAATAAGCGGGTTGGACAATGGATGGATGGATGGATTTTATTGTTCCAAACAAAATCATGAATGAAACTGCTATGTAAATCAAACCGATCTTTCAACGAAACAAAAAATATTTTAAAACAATCAATCAAAGCGATATAACGTGAACATAAAGCGATGTGCACCATTTGCACAGCCAAATTCAAATCTGCTGCCTCACTATCAGTCGTGACGTATGTGTCATTCACGCCCACACAGCCCATCACCTTTAAGATCGGCATAAACAAGTTCACTAATTAGTAACCATTTTCTCAATTATCTCAAATATTTACAATCACATGTTTACTTTATCCTTTACACAGTTCTTGGCTACAACAACAGTCCTGGTAATGTGAAGCCACTGTAGACTTTTCAAACAAATGAAAAGACTCAACCTTCACTAGGAGAAGAGGAATGAAAAAGGAAGCATCTTTGCGTTTTTGAAAAATTCCATATGAATAAGATGTATTATTATTATTATTATTATTAACCTCCTGAGACCCAAGAAAAAAAATGTCCTTCAATTGTAGGTTATTTGTCTCCGGAGGAAATAAGACATCTTACAATTTAGATTTTTTCAAATTTATTTTTATTTTTAATTTCACAGCATGTCCTCTTTAGTGTACAACAGGAATAAATAAGTTTCCTTACATCAGTGAAAAGATAGATGCAAAAACAAAATGTCCACTACAATGGAGATAAATGAATGGGTGGGGTCTCAGGAGGTTAAGTATAGAACCATCCATTGAACCACCTGTTTTTTAACTGTTAGTCCTGGTCAGGGTAAGAGGTGGGAGGGAATGAAATCAAGAGTATAACTGAATATAAACATAGTCGAATAAGAATACTCATTCAAATCAAATGTCCCTGGTGATGACAAAGGAAAAGGAAACATTTTTAGGAACTGGGTTCTGCTCAGTAGTCAGAAGCTTGATTGAAAACCAGGTGGTATGTGACTCTGTGGTTAAGCCTCCATGCCTGTGATCGGAAGGTCACTGGTTTAAATCCAGTGGTCGGCAGAGTAGTTACATCATCCTTGGGCCCATGAACAAGGTCCTTAACCCTGACAAATGCTCTAGGGTCATCCGATAAATGTCTGACCCTGCACTCTGACTCCAAGCTTCATTCTCACCTGTAAATATGCATATAGAGCAAGATGAGCTATGTTACAAAAACAACCTCCTATGTATCTGGACTTAACATCAATATCTATCAAAGATTGACCCTAACAGTTTTTACCTGATCTAGAGCAGTAACAGGAGTAAAAGTGCACTTTCTGGACACTTGAAACTGGTATCTTTTAGCAGTCTGCTTTGATGGTGCCAGATTATAGCCTTTATCCAAGTAAATACAAAACAGACTAGCTTCATATAAAAACATCGAACAGCTTATTTGACTCCTATGCTCCCATACAGGAATTCTGTCTTCAGTATCTATGTGTGCATGTGTATGTGTGTGTTTCTATACATGCAGAGATGCTACAGTACGTAAAACAAAGAGGTATCTTTGGTAGCTGATCTGTCCATTGGTCCGTGATGCTGTACCATATTTTGAAATGTACTAATTTCCCCTATTGTTGAAGATATGTGTGCTGCAGCCTAAAAAGTAGAAAAGGTGGAAAGAAACCTTTGGTCTGGGAATTAATCTCAACTTGAAGCTACACACTCAGCCTTGATTAAACACAGTGATAGGTGGCTGAGGGAGCAGCAGCGAATGACAGATCACTCGCACCTGCAAGTGGCTGCTGAAAGTTACAGCTCGCTTAAGAGACTGGATTCCATGCCGGTTCATTTGTCATGGGGGAAGCGCAGAATTTAGACTCGTAGTGAATTACAGCTCAAGTGATGTCTTTGCCAATGTAATCATCTCAATATTAGTATGAAGGAAAGAATACAAGGAGTATTCACATTAGATACTTGGCAAATGAGGTGTGGCTTATTTAGTGAATGATACATTTATATTATCAACTTTTATTTATTTACATACAGTTTTCGGTAATCTTATTCAAAAGTATGATTGTCATAGAACATACATATATCATAAAATGTAAACATAAATTCTAATGTATTCTTGCTAAATTTAATTTCTAAAAAAGTGATCAGTTTACACTATGTGGGCTTATTTATGATTGTTCCAAAGGCAGGAATAGTTTATAACTGTTATAAACTAGTTTTCATTTTCAGTTTTCAAATTATTACATTCATTGATTGTAGAATACTATTCAGTTCAGTTTCCCCGTACCATGTAGGTGTTGATGATGTCATGGTTTTAACTCCCTTTTTTACATGGATTTAAATTATTTGGCAGAATTAGTTTGTACTGCTAGAAAAAAGATATATGTACCTTCAACATAAAACATTTAAACGGTATCTTTGAATAGTGAAACGCTTCTCTACCTTTTCTTGCAATATATAAATATTTCCTAAATCAAATTAAATTAATGTCCTCTAAAATGCATTTTTAAAAGGTTTTTAAGGCTTCAACTCATTAGATGTAATAACAATTGTGTTTTCTTTGCCAGACTCAATAAAATTACATCTTATGTAAAAACACCAGAACCCTGTGATGTGTTTTGCTGTATATAACCACAGAGCTCTATTTGAGCTGTATTTTGCTATGTATGAGCTATATTTGTAGACTGTTGTTGGTCAATAATTGCATGTTACTGAGGTTTCAAAAGCAGTTTCTTATTAAAATGACTGCTGTATATTCTATAAAGAGTATTCCAAAATATTGTGTCGTTCTGATCCATGTCATGCATAACTGATTTTCTGTTATGAGGAAAAGACTATTTTAACATTCCTATTAAATTTTTAAGGATAATAACTACACATGTGCTGATAGCCATGAGAGAAGGATGCTTTGTCATTTAATGGTGGTATGGTTCTCAGGGCAATGTTTCAGAACACCCCAATGGCTCAAGTGCTGCTTGACCAAATTCCCAATAAAGATGTCAAAGTCGGGAGGATCTGTCTTTTGCTTTCATCTGGCCCCAGCTCTCCTCACTGGTGCTTCATTTTAGCTGCAGCTGGCCTTGGAGAACACTCAGAGAACACCTCACATCTGGTTCTTGGTCTTAGAATGAGGGATTGTTGGAACAAGTAAGTTGTTGGGGGAAGGGTGAAAACAGTGCTAGAAGAATGTTTGAGAAAAAAATGGGCTTTATATAGTCTGTTATTCATTACTTCACGAACATTATGCATTTACAAGTGAATTTATGCATTAAAATGACGAAAAAAAATTTTTTCAGAGACTGGACAGATATGGGGTCAGCAGAATGCAACATATTTGCGATATTTAATGTTACAATGTAATAAAATGCCGGTGTAAGCCATATAAAATACGTATTTATCATAATTCAGGCAGGAGAATCCTATTACAGTTTAGAAGGGTAGAAAAACAAAAAAGTACAAATTTTTGTAGGCCTGTTATTTGTATTTGGAAGCCCTTGTGTATGTCCATAAATTACCTCAGCAAGTGCACACATTTACGCCAGTATTTACTATTATCAGCACTTAATATTTATTTGGCTAGAAAATCAACCTGTCTAGGATGTACGCTTGCCTTGTGCTGTCCAGGGTAGAATGTCCAGAATAATCAGTTAGAAGATCAATTGGTGGGTGGATGGAAGCAGTTATTGAAAATGAACACTGGTTTCAATGCACTTAAAATCCTGGAAAAAATAAGTACAATCTTGTTACTTCATGAAATACCATACTCATTATAATCACTTTTTACGTGGGTAGTGTCTTTTCTTGTAACTGAAAATAATAAATTGTTATCAGAATATATAAAAATATAGAAGCATTTCCATTTTAAACCATACTGAATAATAGTGTTGTCACAAGTTAATTGTTGTTTTACTTGAACTGAGTTTGTTACAGATAAATTTACCAGTAAAACACTAACAGACTTACCTTCACAGACGCTAAGTTCATAACCACTAACAACTAATGTTTATTATACTACAGTAGGTATACTACATGTAGATGATCATTTTAAAGTATATTATACATACAATACACACATTGGTGTGCTATGGCCTACTGTATTTACTGTATTTTTATTTATTCAAATAATGTACCATTGACCTAATTTATAAGGTAGACCAAATACACATGAAATGATGTAGGGAACAAAACAAAAACATTTATACAGTAATGCACAAGGAAGTTATTTAAAACTTGTCTAAACTATAAGAATTCAATTCTACACAACTGCGAAATGAGAATTTTCCAGTTTTACTGAAACTATCCCATGTGCTGTGAATTCATTTTATCCAATTCTTCAGTTTTAATTTATTTTAATATTGTGCTTTCCCCAACACAACTGCCCTAAAGCTTTAAACAAAAACTCAAGTAACAGTGTAACTGGCATGCAACAGTTATTGGTCAAAAAAGTAAAAATAAATAGTGAATGAAAGACAGAAGACAGCAGAAGAGAGGAAATGGAAGCACACAGACTGGGAGTCTGAGGTCAAGCGACTATCAGATCCCCAGGTATACTGTAATAATGCTATATGAGTTAAAAAGTAATATGGGTATGATACTGTCTTCTTTTATGCCATCTGTAGGTCAGCTCTCTCTTCAGCATTCTGCAGGTAAGTATTCAGCACTCTATTGACCAGGAGTCCTGCCTGTGGTCCCGCCATATCCATGGCATTAGCTCAAATGAAGTTTGTCATGTGACCAGAGCATCAGGGTATGTGGAAAGGAGAGTAACACAGCAGGCCAATGCAGATGCTGACATATGACTGAAAAAAGATGAAACGCTAACATGCTAATTTGCATCAGCAATTGTAATTGATCTCAAGCCTGGATTTAAATTCTGAGACTGAGAAGCTCTATATGGTTTTACCTGAGAAGCACTGTTTGTGTCATGTTCAGAAGGATTTCATCGTACTGCTGATCCATGTAGTCAAAAAGTGTAACAAATTTTTTTTTTTACATATTTTTTCCTTTTACTTTTGAACACCTACACTGTACAAAATTGCATACTGAAGAATTTGAATTCTGGAAATTTATCTGACTCTAGTGATGTGAACAATGTGGATATGTTTTTGGATGGGTGTGGATGCCAGATATATAAATTGACGTAACATGTTATTAGCAAAAACTGAAATTATTTCAGATGTTGTCTAGTCGGAGATTCTCTTTAAGAATATTTATCTGTCCATCTTTCATAGCCTAAGTGCGTGTTTTTGGACAGTGGGAGGAAAGCAGTACAGCTGGAGGGAATCTATGCATGCAACTCTGAGATAGATGTAGGATTTGGACCCAAGACCTTTGTCCCAGAAGGTTGTAGAAGCTACCCCTCTCCCCCATGGTCTATATGCAATTTATTTATTTCTGTTTCAAATGCATGAACTTAATGCACAGCAGTATGGTGACAGTCAAAGTTGTAACATAAACTCAGCTAAAATATTATGCAGGACTTGCTTATGTTCAGAAACCTACAAATTTTGCTAAGATAAAACAGTTCGGCTTGGAAGAGTGCAATCACCAGAGCTTAAGGGGATGTATGCGGTTTGGTATGATGGGGGCAATTACTTGATTGACACAAGCTTTTATGCTGGTGCATTGTATTGTATTTTTTGCTGCAATTTATTATTTGTCTAGTCCTCCTGTATGTTATACTAATATTTGGATGATGATCAGATGAAATTAACATTAATGCTAAATATGCAGGATTATGGCGTGGGTATGGTGGTATGATATATGGCACTGTGATGCAGTGGTTTCCACTGTTTCATCACACCTTTAGCACTGGGGTTCTCCATCCTGGCTCCATTCGTGTGGAGTTTGCATGTTATCCCCTTGTTATTGCAGTCTTCTCCCCCACAGACCAAAATTGCAAACAATCAAATATAAACCTCAATGTATAAATGTAATTATGACAAAAAAATACATTGATTCTCCTACTGAACATTCCGATGACAGTGATCAATGTAACACGTCTGTCAAAAAGCATTTCATACTGACTTACTGTAAATATTTTCAAGAGGGAATAAAAAAAACAAAAATATAAATATTTGAATAGCAATCCTTAATACTTAATACAGTGGAACCACGGATTACGAGTAATGCGGTTTACGAGTGTTCCGCAAGACGAGCAAAGATTTTTAATAAATTTTGACTTGGAAACCGAGCAAGTCCTGGTTTATAAAAATCATATGGCACACATGCGCTCCTTGTTTTTCTTGCATGCGCTTCTTGTTTTGACGCCGAGCGCACGTCATCACAACTGAAACAATGGTTATTCACTTTCTCACGCTACGGAATTGTGGGTAATCGTCTCCCATGCTCGGTCTCAGTCGGCATGCCTCACTCGTATAGTCAAAATTTAGTAGAAAAGCACCACCTGAATAAGGGCGTAGCAGTGCGAGCGATGAATCTGTTTAATGACAATGCAATGTCCACATTTTTGCAAAATCGAAAAGGAAGCAAAAGAGGCTGTCATTGGATGGGTTCCTTGTTAAAGTCGCACAAACAGAAAAAGATTCCAGTGAGCCAATAGATAGCAGTGATTCCGTTAATTATAGTGAAAGTCGTCCTACAAAATAACCCTCCACTTCTACTCTCTTGTCTCCCTCACACTATCCACGAAAATCCGCTTTGATATACGAGTGCTTTGGATTACAAGCATGGTTCCGGAACAAATTATGCTCATAAACCAAGGTACCACTGTAGATGGATTATAGAATGTATAAATGCAATTGTAAGTCTTTAAGATGGAAGATAACAACAATGGCCTCTTCTCTTTGCTGAAGTTGAGGAAATATTACTGCTGCCTGAAGACCAGTATAGAAAGGCTGAGGAAGAGCTTAATTCCCCAGACAATACAGATCCTTCACGAGCACATTTTTTAGGGCATGCAGAACCAGTTTTCTAGCCTACTCAGCAAAATAGGTAATGTTTACATATATAAATGCTGATGTATTCTTAGATTCTTTGCACTACCTGCCATTTTACTGCCAATTCCACACCATGGATAGGTATGATTATTGTTTAGTGTTTAATGTCCTATGTCATGTCTCTTTATACTTATGTCCCCTGTATACTAATGGCTCTTATAATTATGATCCCTGTGTCATATCCCTGCCCGTCTCCTTCTTTGTCATGGGCCCTAACAGGTCACGCCTATCCCTCTCATCTTGCCTCTTGTTCGTAACCCTTGTGTTAATCACTCCCAGCTGCCTCTTATTAGGTCCCTCGTTAATCCTGTATATACATGCTTTCCAGTCATGTGTTCCCCATTCTGGTCTTTAACGTCAAACCTTCTTGTTGCCTGTGCCCTTCCCAGTCCAAGCCTTCCCATTTTTGATCCCTTGCAATCCTGTTACATTTCCCAGTCCCTGTTTAGTTTGGATTCAATAAAGCCCCTTTCGTTCTCCCAACATCTGCCCTCGAGTCCTTTGTTTCTCAATCCAAGACACCTTGTTCATAGGCTGGACCTAGGCAATGATGCATTTCAGTGCACATGGTATTGAGTGTAATTGAGTATGTGACAAGTAAAACTTAGAAAAATGTGAAAACTTCAAACTTATGTGATCATTAATCAGTCGTACAACTGTTGTAAGCAGGGGGCTAAGATTGGGCCAATACTGACACATGTATTAGCACACTAGGTCACACCATCAAGTCAAACAATTTTCAATACACTGTTGAAGTGTTGAGAAAGATTGAAAAAGGAGGAAAAAAAGAGTAATTATGAAAATCAAAGTGGAATCAATAAACAGAAACAATAGAGTAAATCGGGTAAAATCTGAAATAGCACCAAATTAAGATGATAGGAATTAGGAGGTGTTGGCCTCCTTGGGCAGAGAACAAAGCAGGTAATAAGCCAAGTCTGCTGACCTATTTCTTGTCTCCCATTATTATATGACTGGGAATATGAAATTATTTTTGCTTGCACCTATTCAAATGTGCCTTTACACTGCAACGCTTTTGTGATCATATGTTTCTTTGGTTTTCGTATATGTGTTTTCCCCCATCCTTATGGGAATTTATTTTATTTAATTTTATTATTTCTGCTGCTGCTATTCCTTTCTCCAATCCCTCCCATAATTAAAAATCCACATATTTCTTCCTTCTATTCATGTGTCATGTGGCTCTGTTCACTGTCTCTCCCAGAGCAAGCCTTACACCCCAATAAACTTAACTATGGAAGCATAATGATAAGATGATGTGTTGCAGAGAATATTTGCAGGCATGACAGACACCAGAGACCATCAACATCAACCAGAATGTTCTTATTGGGTGAGAGTGCAGAAGGGAAGTCGAATTTCTGTTACATATTGCTCCAAATCCATTTAAACAATTTAAAAGACTGAAAATATTTCTAATTTTACTGTAAACTGGATAGGCATCAATACTGAGTATGTGTAAAAGCCACAGAGTTCAGAAATAGTAGGTCATAACCTTTCTGTAAAAACCTTTAAACCTACCTTGGATCCTTTTTTAAATATTTTGCTGCCAACAAAATTCAAGATCATGGTTTTGATACAATACATTTATTTGTGTATTATTCATTATGGGATTCACTGTTCAGAAAAAGCATTCAGTGTTACCGATGAAATGATTGTATGTCAGAAGTATGCTATATAGAGTACTTTTTACTTGACTGTTTTTCCAGGGAAGATAAGACTACCTATAATTTAAAAAAGTGACAGTATTTATTACCTCAGTTTCATTTAATGTTTTGTGTGATGAGACGTTAAAGTTCAGGAAAAAGGCATCAGAAAGACATTACGCTGCTGAGAATGCTGCAGCAGTATTACAGAATTTGCAATAAATACAAGTATTTTTAAGCAATATATCCATCTTCCTATTGTTTCCAGTTAATTTCTTGTTCAGTCCTCCTCTCTTCCTCATATCTCTTCCGGTTCTTTAAGAGAACACTGTTTAGGATTTAAATGAATCGGTTGCCCACTTAAGTGTAAACATTTAAGCTCAGTGTCTGGTATATGGGGATGACTGAGAAATGTGCCTTTATATTCATTTATTCTCATAGTAAATAACAGATATTTCATCTTGCTCTCTCATACATACAGGCACATATGGCCCAAAAATATGGGTATGCTGTGTTTCTCGTGTAAAGAATAATTTCAAACTTTATCTCAATAGTCATGAACTTTACAAAGGACTGCATGCTTATTTTCGTACTGGATTTTTAAAACGAAACTTACCCATAATAATCCACCCATAATAATTCAAGGAAGCTAGAAAACTTGAAAAGATGCTTGGGTATTTGTCCATTGGCAGAGTTCAGTTATCTCTAATGTAGCAGATGCGGAATGAAGACATCTAGTTCACACTGGTGCTGCATAAAATATAATGCCAAACCGACTCCAGCTGCTTTGTGTTTTCAGAAAACTAAATTTAACACACACTGCTAACATATTCAGTAGATATTAAACTATATGTGACTGAATAAAGTAACACAATATTATATTTTAAAATTTTGCATGATAGTAACAAAAGTCAGAGACAGAGGTTGTTTGCATGTTTCCCAGACATTATATATATATAAACATAGTTAAAACATGAATGTCTTTGTTGTATTACACAGGATTATAGTCACAGTTAAATAGCATTAAATCTGTATAAACTGCAAATTTTTGGTCACAAAATAGATGTGTCCTAATTGCAAGCTCAGAGATATCAATATTGTTAGTCTTATGTCACTTTCTAAACTCATGTGATAATGCCAAATGTATACTGAATTTTAGCGGCCTTCAGTGCACAATGCATGTTTTTCTCATTAGCAGCTAGTTAGATATTATTCAAGGCTGTGTGTGCCAAACCTTACGATTTAAAGCACTATCAAAGAATTTATTTCATTTCGCTGTAATGTTACACATCACCCTTTGACTGCTGGATTTGTTTACTGTAACAGCTGTAATGTGTTTATGTACGCAAACACCCAAGATCAGGGATTATGGTCAATTTCCTTTGTAAAGACTGGATAAGTTTGTACAAGTTGTGTAATGTTCACAGGCACAGATAAATCAAAACACAGACAACGTTCCAACCATTGTAACTGCTATAAATGTTTTTTAACAGAGATTTGATTGCTTTTATTGTCATTAGTAAATCCATTCTTTTCTTTTTGCCAAGCGCAGCCCATGATTTAGTTAACAAAATACTGTTTATAATCCTGTCAATATTATTAGACACCGTCAAGTCAATATTTTCTCCTGTTAACTGTATATACAGCATTACTTCCCTACATTCCTCTCCCCAGGGCTTTACGCTTCCCACTGGCATATACTTGTCAGGATGATTCACATTCGCATTGGTGCTGGTTCCCCTCATTTCCTTCCACTTTTACATGCATTATGTAAGGGACTTTCCAAATTATGTCCATTGTACGGTCATTTCTGAATCAAATTAAAGTTCAGGCTTGATTTCAACAAAAATCTGCTTGCCTGTTTTTCCTTGCAAGTTCAAAGGCCCCCCTGTCCGGCTTCTTCATTACACATCCGTGTAACAGTCACAGAAAATGCCATATTATAATTAGTTTTGATCCATGTTCTTAGAGATACATCAGTACTTTTGGAGGTTATTGTCCTTTGTCACAGTTCTGCAAAGTGTTGGTCCACCGTATATTTTTCATTGCTAGTAAAATGTGTTTGTCTGGCTGAAAGTGTCCTAGTCCAGCCCATATGAGCACACTAATGCCTAACATGAGCGACTGTACAGGGATCCATTTCCACCTTTACCATACTGAGCATATTGCATCTTCTGTCCCGAGGGTCACATCTTCCAGCACTATATCATTATTTGTCCATGTGTCCATGCATAAGGTTTTCCTGATAAGATAAGGAAGTGGTTTATCATTGCCTTCTTCTGTGCAGTGTAATATGGTGTCATTGCCATTGTCAAACATAGTTCAATATACCGGTCAGATAAATGGTAGGTTTTGTCTGGCACTTCTGCAGAGACCTCTTTGCCATGGGCAACACTGACAGGACTGGAAATACGGCTCTTTTCTTCCCTTATCCGCACCTTGACAAGGCAATGAATTTTGTTATAGCAAAATATAAAAGCAGAGCCCTCTCATACAGCCCCTCAATACATTTTACAACTGCATTTTTATTTGTACATTTAGCATAAATACATATTACATTTATTATTTGTATATTTAATGCAAATACTAATACCGTTATAGGAGTACAAGGGTAGCTGTGTGCTTTTTCACTTAAGTATATTCTCCCATCGACGTAAGCCTACAGTTTATACGTACTTTGGGTGGAGAATCACTAAAATATGGGTGTGTCACATGTAAATGACCCTTACTCACATTCTACCCCTGACTTAAGCACTTTTAATTGCATTTTTTCACTATGCACTCTGGAGGGTTGAATTAAGTCATGCATCTCTACATGGCCAAACACAATATGACAGTGTTCAGGAAACCGGATGTGTAACGGTAATGAAATTGGTGGGACAGAGGGAGACACCCTTATCTAGATATACTTCAACCAGGTGGTTCATGAAACGCTCCGCTTTGAACCAACATGGGACACAATTTGCCCTGTCTTTTTTGTACACATACATACAGTTCATACATACACTGCATACACTAGGTCAGGGGTACCCAATATAAGTACCTGACGAGGACAATTGCCTAATTGGTAACCATTCTATGCTCATTGGGGTAGATGTGCAGGTTTTAGTGGCAGTAACTAGCAACTAATTTGGAATAACACATTGCAGCCGACACTGAACCACATAAGCCTGTTTGAACTATGCCTTTGTTTGCATTATTATTTTATCAGAAATGCATTCTAAACTTTCAGTCCATGCAACTACTAATACTACATTTTATATACCTTATTGACTGGTTCAGCATATTTGCTTGTTTACAGAATTGTTCTGAATGAAGAGGGGAAAAGAGGCTTAAGTATATGGATTCCGGATTGAGGTCTCTGCAGAAGTGCCAGACAAAACCTACCATCTATATGGCCAGTAAATTGAACTGTGTTTGATATCTCAACACAATATGGGTCATTTTCATGAATTCATTACCATAACATAACAATTTTCTCTAATATTAAAAATGAGTTTAATGACAGACACATTATTTTATTGTGTAAAAAGTCGCTTTTGCATGTGGGGTACTTAATCAGTTGCAGTGTAAAATAATTTACAATACAAAACAATAGAAGAAATGTAGTGATGTGGATGAGATGGCCTATATCAAATTCTATTCAAGACCAAAACCTCAAAGGGTAGAGTCCAAATCAAGAGATAGACTTTTAAAGTGCATTTAAACAAACAAACAAACAAACAAACAAACAAACAAAAGTGTACCACTGCTAACCTGACCACATTTTTATCTGAGCCACTCATCTGGGTGAAAGATGTGTAAAATGCTGTAAGTTAAAAAAATAAGCCAAAGTGAGTTTTGATTGGATGTACTGGCTGTTTATATGAAATATAAAACAACAAATGTCCAGCACACAGCAGATTTTTGCATGACTTGCTTAATGACTTTACATGTTTGAGCCGAAATTTAAGCCAAATACAATTTGCCGAGTGAGGAATGCGGGGGAATCAATGTGCAGTCCGAGAGTCAGGCATTTTATTTTTCATCGTAAGATATGGGAAGAGAACAGAATAGAAACTGACAATTCACCTAATATCAGAGTCTCAAAGTGGATGGTGAGAGGCTCAATGTCAGGTTTGAACTGACCATTCCTGGACTAATTACATGCTCTGATATCTGCTTCACCACAAAGAGAGGGCTAAATCATAGCATAACAGGGCATATATGACATCAAAGCACACTTGCAATTATCAAGGGTACTTGGTATTATGAGGAACAAACTAGCATTTCTATTCCAGGCAAATTCACACTAAATTTAGAGGTGGGATTTATTCAACCTTTAACATGAAGGCACTTAGAAATTTATGAAGCATGTATTTAAAGGTGAGTTTTGACACTTAGTTCATATGCTTGTCAGGCAACATGCTTGAATAATGATGTTGCAGTTCAGCAAAAAAATCAGTTTTATTTGGTTAAGTTGCTGCACTTTGAGGTTTAATGTTATCAGTGGTGTGTTCATGAATTGAAAAATGATTATGTAAGTTCTGATTCACTTTTTTTGAGTTGAATCTAGGAAGTTGGGTTACAGATGTAATACATTCAAAATCCTGGTTTTTAATGTTGCTGCCTCAACCCCTTGTAAATCTTTGCTGTAATTTGCTCTCATTAACTTTGAAAGATCTCCTGGTCAGTACATTTATACAAGTGTTTGGAGTCTTCCTGACTAACCTGGTTGTAATTACAGATAAAGCTGTGATTTTGGGGGATTTTTATATTCATATGCAAATCAAATTGCAGCATTGATTAGTCATATGTTACTAAATATGATAAGCCTTGGACATATGCTGGAACCTCTCAAGATTGCCATAACTAGATGTGTCCTTAAGGAACCAAATATTGAAAATAGTTGCATAGCAATCAACAGACATACCTGTAAACTTCTATTTAAAGAGTCATGGGGGGAAAAAAGATGCAATGTCTGCTTCTCTACAGAAAAATAACATAAAATAATTGTTTCAGTCTCAAACTATGGAACCTGCACAAGTGAAAGTAAAAGATGACTAATGGCCTCTGAGCACTGAGTTATCACCTTGGTAATGCTATTAGATCTAAGTGCAGCATTTAATACTGTAGAACATGACATTCTTTTGGACCTTGGTTGGTATTGAAGGGCAGGCACTATCCTAACTTCAATCTTATCTAACTGACCACTACCAGTTTCTTCATGTGAACAACCAATCTTCTGAATCCCCCAGAGCAAATTATAGTGTCCCATAAGGATTGATTCTGTGCCCATTACTGTGTACTTTGTACATGCTGCCAGTCAGCGATGATGTGCAGACTTCCACTGTTATGCTGCCGATACACAACCATCCGGTACGCAACAGCAAGACTAAGTGGGATGTCACAGCTTTCAAAGATTAAAGACTGTTTATTCAATGTGATGAGCTGGATGGCCAATAATTTCTTCTTAACAAACTCACATACAATGATCACTTGATGTGAGGCGTGCTTGGCAAGGTAGATTGCGATCATTATACCGTTAAATTTAGCACCGAGGTTAATGAGCGTAACGCCATTGCTGACTCAGCAATCTCTTTTGATACAGTGAAAATGAAGCTAGAATAACATTTGTCCATCTGAGAAATATAGCCAGGCTTCGGAAGTTTACAGATAAGTCTGTGTTTCAAGAAACCTGTACTCTTTAATAGAAAAAGCCACATATAAAACTGTGGCAAAGAATAAAACAAAGGAGTTTACGCATCAGGGAATGAACTGGGAAACAAATGGTTGTCAAGTTTTGGGAATGGCAGTCACTGGGATGAGGGAACAAAGTGGGGGCATGTGGTCTGCTAGCTGAAAGTCTACTTGTTATTACTGGTAATTGAGCAAAGGGTGATTCAATCTTCTCATCACCAGAATACGCCGACCCTTGGGAATTTGAGGCTGTCCCTCGTCTTACAGGAATAATCCTTAACGACATTTTCTTTGAGAAATAGTATATCAATTATGTGACACATGTCAATATATTTACCACATTAACGACATCAATCACACAGGGTGTGACATATGGTACACATCTCAGGGAACAATCCAAAACATTAAAACATTCCTCGATTATATAGTCCAGTTATTAAAGTACTTTTATTTCTTTCTCTAAAATGTATTTATTCTGGGGAAGACAAAATACTCAATATAAAATCATTCCATTTTTATTTCTACATTGCATTGGCAGGCTATTTGTTTTATGTCAAAATTAACAAGTTATATACATTTTTAAAATTTAATTATCCAAATTTTTCTACAATGACACAATGCTACAATGTAGAGTAAAACATGCCTTTGCTAAGCAAAAGTTTCCAAAAACTACTTTTCCAAAAACTGGATTTATTTCCTATTCTTCTCCCATCCTACGTACTATAAAATTTATAGTGCATAAGCTCCTTCGGTACTCGAAAATGCCAGATAAACTTTTCTCATTTGCCCCTAATTTGGTCATGCACGATAATTCCAACATCTGAAGGGTCTTTAAACTGCTTTTAAAATGCATTCCTGAAAAGAGCTGGTGATGGCACCTCTGCACCTTGTCAGCTTCTATAATTATTTTCAATCCAAAGCTGCCCTTAATGTGCTTATTAATCCAGTCCATTTCTCAGTGTGAGATGCATTCAACTCCATTAATTTTTCAAACCCCCTTTTTTGGATGCTGGCGCTGCAGCAGAGAAAGCTATTAGAACTTAACACCTCTCTCTCCCCAGGGATTGGCACGGCCTTAATGCCAGTTTTTTCACAGGGACACCAGCTGCCAGGTCTGGCATTGTCTGAACCTACAGTGGAGTAAACAGTGATCGAGCAAAGAATGTTCAGTTGTGTAACAGCGTTTTAAAAGCTGCTGTTTGATAATGCTAGTAAAGTACAGTCTATATGGTCGAAATATTCCCTTTTGTATACTTTTATGAATAACCAATGTATGATAAATAATACTGTACTACCTTCGATGGTTCCACTGGGCAGAATTTGCTTTAATTAATCTTTCTTCCTTTACCTTTTGAGGTCAGCGAAATAAGTGTCGTTTTAAGAAGCACGGTGGGCAAATAGGAAATAGGAAATGGAAAAACAAACAAAACATTGCATTCAAAATTTAGAAGCATGTTATGTTAACCAAATGGTTTGGTTTTTAGTGTATATGTATATTTCATATATGTGTATATTTTTTATATATACAAATTTATATAAATAAAATTTCCCTTTCATATATATATAAATTATATACAGCTTTTATAAATATATGTAAGTAAACCACAGAAATTCAGGAGAGTAAGTAAACATCTGAAATAAATCTTGACCATTAACTTATGTTGCTTTACTTTGGAATCAAAACTACTTACAAAGTGTTTATTAGTTTACAATCAATTACATATGTTTTAATACACCTAACACCATTTACAAGGTGTTGTGTAACTATGATAATAAAAAGGTTTTTAAAAAAATACATTTGTTATCATTAAAAAGTCACCAATGCAATTAAACAGTCAGAACGGAAAAGTGAATAAATCAAAAACCAGAATGACTTTTGATTCTGACCATTTAAATAAGCACAAAAAAAAACAAAAAAAAACAAAAAAAAACTTCAATGGGCAGAGTTCACAGAGGGGCCAAACTGGATGGATCGGCATTACAAGAATTTTTTAATTTCCTGTTACACAATAATTCTTTTTTCATTAGTTTTCGAACAACATCCTACCCAATGTGTTTTTCTGTTCAGTTCAATCCTTTGCACATGTAGATGTGTTATAAGACTTGTGATTGGTTCCCTGACCTTGACATCATTTCAAGTGGCACCGTTCAATGACAGCAACAGAAGTTATGCTTGCTGACCTGTTCTGAAGAGTTCTGAGTCAAATTTCCGTCACTACAGTCAATATTTCATGAAGTCATTAGAATGACATTTTGTCATTAGGAAATAGACATACACAGTACACAGTATAAGTTATACATATGAAATGTGAAATATACAACAACTAAAGTTTTTGGCATCTACTAATAATTTTAAAAAGTTTAAAATTTTAATGAAAACATGTCTATTAACAGATTCTAAAATGGCACACTTCAAGAATACTGACATTTACTAATGTTGAACTCAAGTGAATAATAATTACAGTGACAACTTTTGCCCAGTGCTTCAATATCATTGTGGAAGTGAGAGTCCATTGTAGTCAATATATTACAAATGTAGCAGTTTTCTACCATGATTCTACCAGTTGGGATGTAGGTAAATTAGCTCATGAATAGAACATTTAAAATATTTTGCTTAAACATTTCTGCATCTTTCTATATTTCTACCACAAAAGCAATTTTAGTCCAAAATGGTCAAGGCTGTTAGTAATTTTATCATTTTTATTATTTTTATAAGTATTTTTAGTATTAATATCACAATGTCAATAAGTATTATATATGATGACAATAAATGACTAAACAAGGTATAAAATTCTTTATGAAGTCTTGGTAAATAATAACTGACCATAATAACTGACTATACACGCTTTTACTGCATAGGCTGCTAGAAATATCTGTATCAAATGATGATCTTTTCATGTAATGCAATGCTAAGATTGGAGGAGATCAATTAGGATTTGCACTGAAGCAGGAAATAGCTTACAACTGTGGTGAGATATAGAAATGTAAGAGAAAAATAAACTTTGCTTCACTTAACACAGGAAGACTTTTTCAGCCTTAATGGGTTTTCAGAATAAACAGTGCCACCATGCAGTTCAAAACCAAACAGAGAGAAGAAACAGCCAAGGCAGAGAGAAAACTAAATAGGTAGGACACACTCATTTTTATTTTGTATACTTGAAATATTACATAAAACATGTTTAGGGTATTTTTAGTGTTTATATTTAATACTCTTAAGATTAACAAGTATATAGTTCATCCCAGGCAGCATTTAAAAGGGATGCAATACCACTTGAAAACATGAAAAATGCTTATTCTTTTAGGGTGTCTCAGAATGTCAATGCTTTCGCTATTTTGTCCATATTTTTGCATGCTTCTTTGTTTAGCTTGTCTTGCCCCACAAAACAGTAGCAAATTCACAGGTGAAGCAAAATACAATAATGAATATAGAACCAGTAATATTCAGGAGTATAATTCTGGGGCCTATCTGAAAATTTTGCAGTAGGCAGAGAAACACACCTCCTATATGGATGATTTTAACAAAGACACTGCAGTGGCATAGTTTTATTAACATAGACATGTATGCATTACTATTTAAATGAAAACTATTTATCGATGATCCGTCCTCTAGCCCTGGTATACGTTTCCATTGAATTGGGAGCTTATGCCAGGAATCAAGGAGGGCAAGATGCAGGGGACACCAGTTGATCACAGCACAAAGATTCACACATAAAATCACACGCCATAGACAATTTAGAGACTTCAATTTACCTAACTGCCTATTTTTGGGCTGTGGGAGGAGACCTGCGGACACTGGAGTAACATGCTAACACCACACACTGCGCCAGTGCCAGAAATCGATCCCTTAACCCTGGAGGTGTGAAGCTGCAGCGATAACTGCTGTGCCACCATACTGACCACTATATGTGCCATTTTATGTTTAATTTAACCGTAGTCTTTTCTTTTTTCCCAAACTTATTTCCAATTAACACATGAAAACTGTCAAAAAAAGACATTAGCTCAATCATAACTTCAAATTCAGTGGCCTAATCAGTTGAATCCTAGGCATACTATTGCATGTGATATTTCATCCATTTCATGAAAATATAGGCAGTATGTAAAACTGTAGACTAACCATATTGATACCTTACGCAAGTTGCCTTGTTGTCAAAGAACAGGACTACTAAACACATTCAATAGGCTTCCGTTAGATGGCAGGGCATATACACACATTGATGGGAATAAACTAGAGAAAATGTAGGGACACCAGTTAGCCTAACTGCATGACGGCAGGAAGAAACATGCTCACGTAGGGAGAACATTCAAAAGCTTCACACAGAGCACAGACAATATTCAAAACCACAACCCTGTAGGTATGAGGAAACAATGCTACCCAATAGGCTTGGGCTTGGCCAATTACAGTTTATCCCACTATTTAGAAATCTCAAAGTTATCATTTCTAATACCGAAAAAAAAATGCAGACGCTCCTCTTTCTACTAAACTGTTACGGAGATGCATAGTAGTGCTTGGATTAGAGCCTCAGTTAACTGTTTTCCAAGTACAGTTATATACCATAAACCAAGGTTAAATGTTTAGTAGGTATGGTGGGATGTCCAAGCCCACTACCCACTAAATCACCATACCCCCCATTCTTTAAATATACAGGACCTGAGTCCCCCATCTAGTTGAATTTGATGACCTTACTTTTTAATTTTATTTTTGCCATTGACATCAATCCTTTATACCTTAGCGTTTTACCAACATGTGATCGATCAAATACTTCTGAATAGTATATTTTCTGTATTTTCTTTGTTCTGATTCTGATTTTAGACTTGATCATGTGGACTAGCAATAACAATACTAACAATACTTACACTACTATACATTGAGTATACTTGCAATTCTATATACTGAGTATACAAAACATGAGTGATTATATTATTATGATTAAATGATTATAATTATCTTCATAATATTGTATAGCCACCTCCCTTGCCCTCAGAAAAACTTTAATTTCCAAACAAAGACTATATCGCATATCAGAAATGTTTCCCAGGGATTCTGACCTATGGGCAGAGTACCGCTTTAAGATAAATCCATTGTCATATTTGTGGAACAGTGTCAGCCTACAAAAAATCCATTTGCATATGTTTACACTGCTACTGTGAAAGGATGCACCTGATTAACAGTGATCGTCTGATATCCTGTACATTCAATTGTAGGTTTTCTTATCAAGGATGAAGACAATGTGTCATTTAAACAAACCTCAAACCAGCACTCCTGCATTGCCAGCCTGAAATGTTGGAAGAATATATGTACTCATGATATTCTCCATACTCTAGTCCTTGCATATGAATGCAACCGCAGGAATCTAGGTCTGTTGACCGTCTGTTGATCAATCTCTCGCAACCTCGTTCAAAAAATACCTTTTTTTTTTTACCAATAGCATCTCTTCCAAGGTTTTACATCACTGTGTTTCCTAGGATAGGTTCCATATTCTCCATAATTGTACAGTAATATTATTTTGGGCTGTGAAGTTCACTTCTGATGACCAAATAGATGACATTCCTCCAGAATGTCCTGTCCTCTCTCTGGTTCTTCAGACTTTCCAATGCGATTGTTGAAATGGTTAATTTTTACAATATTTTACAATATATTAAGTCATTTTCTTAGCTGAAATGCTATTGATATTACAGCAGGTAGGAAGTGGGCGAAGCTCAGACATGACCTGAATTAAATTCCATAATAACAATATATAGGTATATGTTACTTAACAGTATCAGTTCCAATACCCCCATGTAGGATTATTGCAAGGGGCCCAGTTCAAAAGTGCGCAGTTGATATACTGTGAGTTGTTTTAACTGTTATAGCTGTAGTAATTTTACATGGGTTTAAGTAAAGACTGTGTTGACTGTGTTGACACCGTCAAAGAGAGAGGAAATATCATGGGAGGTAAATGTTATGAACACCATTTGCATTTGAAAATGTGTGGTAGTTACCATGTGAAACTGTGGGATGTACTTATATGTGCTGGTCACGGTTTATAACTCGCGTGAAACTTGCTCTATTTCACTTTTCAGCATAGTAATTACTGGATTGTCAGACTGACTAATTGTCCTACAGTTAACTACAAACAAAAGTCATCTTTAGGGCTGTGTAACTGATGCCGCTGCACTGAGCCGGGCACTCTAGGGCGTCCCGCTCAAAATGGAGACTTGCCTAGGTAAGTTATTAAGTAATTTTATTTTTTGCATTGATTGTATGATGCAGCTACGTTTCATCTGAATATTATTTTGGCTAAATATTAGTACTGTAACAGTACATGTATTCATCATGTACAATGTGGTACATCATTTTCAGTTTGGTATGCACAATGAAATAAATGAATGCATTTACTGACAGGAGTGGAACCTTAATTCACAAGTAGATGTTCCACATGGAAAACATTATGCTAATTGTGGCTGTTCAAAATTTTGCAGTTTTAATAATAAACAGTTTCAAAACAAATTCTGTTTTCTCTGCTGTATCAAAATTGCACCAAATCCTTTACCCAGAACCCCTGGTTGTACCAAAATGTGAGTTTTGTTTACAACTACACCCCTATTAAATACCCACAGGAAAGACACTTAATCAAATTTCAATCTTAGCTTAGCCACATTACCATTTGGCGCTAGCTAGTCCAAAATGTCCAGAAAGATCACACTGTAGACTGTTAGGTATTATTCTTCATTATAGTTGCATCTTGTATGAAAATGACCAAGCAGTAGCAGGCACAATGGTCTCCATTACCTGGCTTATGTTGGCCTAAGAGGGACCCCAAATAAGCTGGCTCACCCTGGGCCCCGCCCCTACTCAGAGATGGGCCTGCGGCAAACCAATGACATTGTAAAACAACACATTTGATTATGATTGGCTTTAAGGGAACAAGTTAAAACAGTGCAATAAAGACAGTAAACAGCTGACAGTGAATATGAGCAGAAATTTGGGGAAATATTAAGGGGAAATATTAAGCAAGATATTTTTTGTCACAAGGAAAGAGAATTAAACCACCTGTGTTTAACTCTAAAGGATTGACAGTGATCAATATCAACAGTTCATGCCAGTAATCATTTTTAATGGGTTTCTATTTCTTGTAGATTATGTAAATAATATTAGATAATTTATAGAAATTATCCTTAGTAGCTTATTACAGTCCATAACTACTCATTTTACTAATTCTAAACCTTTTAGTTAAAATGACTAACTAATTCGTTGAAATTTATTTTACTTTTTTTCATTAAACAACATCAAACAACTTCTGATAATTTATCCAGCATGGAAAATCAAGCAGTTTTTCTCTTCTCCAGCAAGAACACTGGAAGCATCCTGATTTAATTCTCTTACCTTTATAATCACACTTGAACACTTGCATGTTCTGGAGGTTTATAAAAAGTTAAATGGTCTCTGTTTTCCTGTGTCTTTTCCCCTCTCTGTGACAAATGGACTGTAAGACTTCTAAGAGTTCTTTACAAAAGGTAATATATATAGCACAGACTTATGACTTGATGTTTGCAAATGTTATGAGTCAATAACAAAAAACATAAATGTAATACAGTAATCACAGTTATGCCATGGGATGCATCACTTATGAGTAAGTAACTGAAAGTTTAAAACTGCTCATACAATGATAACAGCAGTCAAAATATGCTAAGAATTCTAATGGCTTTTAAAATAATACAGTTATGTTAGGTGTATTGGCAAATTTTTGCATATGCTTTTATTTCTGTTGTACGTTAAACTATGTCAGCATACATACTGATGTATAACATATGTATATACTGTTGAGTTAGTGAAGTAACATTAAAGGGTATCTCTTTTGGTATTGGTCACCCGGTGACCCTGACCAGGATTAGAGGTTGGGAGATGGATGAATGGATATATTTAATAATCACAGCTAGCAAATGTCTAACGTGACATAATTATTTAATAAAAACTGATACACAGCATATATATATGTGATCACCGTTTAATAGTGTAAGCAAATTTTATCAAGAATTAGACCTCTAAGATACGGAGGATCATAAAAATAAATTACACAATATGTTGTTCTCCTAAGAAATCAGAGTGTTCCTCTGTATAATAACACTGGCTTAGAAGGTTAATTTAAACTTGTCCCCTCTGCTTCCATAGCCTTAAATTGAGTAAAGGTCAAATGTGAAATGAGTTTGGCGACCTCAACTGCAGTGCAGTGAGAAAGCACACACTGTGGCACGGTCAAGCATAAAAAGAGAAAGAAAATGGATTGTATAAGTAGGAGAGATAGAGTTTCACCATTTCCCCCTAAAATATAGACTCCTCTTTTGCAGACTTCAAACACTTAATCGGCAATCATTTTTCAATAAGACCCAGAGGACTACATTTAGTGTTACACCAAAGTCTACTGCTTTTTGTTCTCTCATCTCTCATGGCAATGTATCATGTGTAGCTGATCGTCACCCCTGAAATTTAGTTCAGCCTCATCCCATGTTTCATCATCTTCCCTTCATTTGGCTTTGCAGAGATCATCTGTATTAATTTGGATATCCTTTTCAGAAGAAAGCACGCAGGAAAATCACTCTTTGATCTGAGCTGGCAAAATGCGATTGAAATAGATATTATAACTGCTCTTTTTCGTCTGGCTCATTAGACATAGAATGAAAATAGAAAAGCACGATGGATCTGGGTTTAGCCGCTGTTTCATTTGGCTGCATCACTTCATAAGAGTTGGATAACAATAACATTCAAGTTTACTGCAGAAAATAATAACGAGACATGCGATTATTAGTAATAAAATTGTATATATAGAATAAGGCTTATATGGCTTGTAAGAAGACCTTTCCATAATAAAAACATCAGTCTACCTGACTATTCTTTCATAAATGAAATATTTAGCATTCATTCAGTATTGGTACTGATTAATTTGTACAAGACTTTTTTTTTCAATTAAAGCTAATGTATTTATGTGCCAACTTGTAAAGTTGTATCAATTAATTAATTTAATTGGTGTGTGATTTTGCCACCTGCGATATAGTTATTCATTTTGTCTTAATACTACTTGATTTTAGGCACAGTGCATCAAACCACAGATAAGAAGACTGCTAGACTTGCTAGGCTACATTATGTTAAAATACATTAACATTAACTGATCTGAATAGTGATTCTGATGATAAGAACAGAGGGGCTAAGGGTACCAAATGCAATTCAATGAATATAAATATGTAAAAAAAAAACATTTTTGGGCTTGTTGTGATGTGTAGAACTAATCTGTCTTTTTCTTCAAAAACTGGATATTTAATAAAAGAATCTTTATGTATTCTTTTATTCATGTAGCTTTCATTACAAATAAACATATACAATACACACTTAAGCAAGTATTATGAATTTGATGCTAATGTGCATTATAACTTAATTTCTGGTAGTCTAGCTACTTACCCAGGATTTATTCATAGCATAAACAACAAACATAAAACATAAATATTTAAAAACTATGAAGAATTGTACAAGGTTAAATTATTTTGATTTAGTTTGGTGTAAGTGAGTATGTTGGGGCACAAATGCAGAAGGTTAAGTATTGTGAAGTTTATGAGCTGACGGTGCAGTAGAAAAAGACACTGAGACAGAAGTGAGAAAAACATAATGAGTGACATATTGTGAAATCAGTACCTACAAAGCCGGGTTTTCTGCCATGCAAATGAGACTGCAGCTCCCCATAGATAAGGATCTATTTGAAGGGACACATAGAGAATATAAAGCTCCCTAATTCCCTAATTAGTATTCAGTGAAGCTGATTGGTAAAATGTGAGGAAAGCTAGTGGAATTGATGCCAGAAAAAAACCAATATTGATTTGTTTAATGGTGTCAGGAAGTCAAAAATCACAAATCCCCTGTCAATTGTTTATGAAGCAGTTACTAAGGCAATAGAGGTACTTTGCTTAATTAATAACTCATTACTGATGTGATTATATGCCTTAACTGCTAAATGAGGCTCCATTTGAACTGCCAAAAAGGTGTTTTCACAAATAAGACTGAAAATAACCAATTTTATTAAACCGAATCTTTTCTGTAATATATACTGCTGTGGAATGAGATTTTAATGTCTGATACATACTATTTTCAAAATGCTTTGCTATTTGTAAAATATTTTTAAAAATTTCACTCATTTTAAAAGATCTTAAAAGACAGCATTGTATGAACATAACGAATTTATCATATATTTATAATATATATTACATATTACATATATATCTCCTAAAGGTAAATAAATATTAAATAACATATATTAGAACCAAATAATTTATTACTTAGTTTATTACTATTCATATTAACTGAAAAAAATAAATATAAAAATATTAAAATAAATACTTAAAAAGTTGTCTAATTATAATACATAGGTATTTCCAGATTGCACAACTGAACTGGGTTAATTCTCATTCTCCCATAGATTTGGGAAACAGCGTACTTCGATGTGTAAATGTAATACATATATAAAATAAATCTAAAATGACTGTAAGCTTAAATAAGCGCATGAAACATACTTGCAATTTCATTATTCAAATTTGTTTACAGTAATGTACTACATTAATTACCTTTATTCATTAGAAAATATGACAAAAACTAAATATTAGATTTTATTTGCGTTGCCTTTTTAAAAATAAGCTGCAAGAATTTGCCATGAAGTGAAATGCAAAACTTTGAGCTATGGTATATACATTATGTCTTGATTTTATTTTTCATGATAGAATTATCAGCTCCTACAGTTAAAATATATTAAGTGAATCTATAATGGATTATATTATGCCTGATTATGCAGAAGGAATGGGAAGGTTGCTACTGTTTGTACTTAAATAACTTCACCAAAGCTCTTTGAAAGCTACAATCTTCAAAACGTAAATGGTTCTGCAGTTCCAGGACAAAGCAAAGATTGATTTCTATCCTTCCCCTTTTTGTTCCATGGTGTTAAGCAGACAGGTTCTGGAAAATTAATTTGTCAGTATTATTAATGGAATAGCTAAGTTAAGTTCCATATTGCAGCAGACTGAAACAATGCAGCTGTAAACGCCAAATGTGACACCTTTAAATGATACAAATTATTACACACACACATGCACACACACACACACACACACACAGGTTTGTAATTATGTCTTTGTGGGGACTCTCCATTCATTTCTATGGGGAAAACTCTAATCCCAACATGACGACCATAACCCCTACCCAGTACCCAGCCCTGACCTTAACCGTAAGTAACCAAACAAAAAATGAGACTTTGGGCATTTTTAGTTTTTTGATTGCATTCACACATCTTTGTGGGGACCTGAAAAATGATCCCCACGACATCAAAAAAACAGGTCTTTATTTACATTGTGGGGGATATTTGGTCCCCACAATGTAACATAAACCTAATCCACACACACATATGCAGACGCACACACACTTTTACTTTGTTTAGCAGATGCTTTTATCCATAGCTACATACATGCATGCATACATACATACATACATACATACATACATACATACATATATATACAGGGGCGCCGTAAGGGGGAGGAAAGCTAGGACGATTCCAAGGGCCCCTGAGTGACAGGGGCCCTAAAAAATTAGGAAAATAACTGGATTGGTTTGGACTGGGGGGCCTAATATGATATGCTTTCATGGGGCCCAAAATCTCTAGCAACGCCCCTGCATATATATTGCAACACATATATTATATTCAATACATTTAATTACTTTTCACATCCAATGTTTATAAATTCCTTGTTCTTGTCTTAGCAGCCTGGCCTAGGGAGAAATGTTATAATATTAGTAGGACACCAAAAATAAGGCATTATCATTGTATTAACATACGTGAACCACTTCTGTGATTGTTTAGACAGCTGCGAAAATACAACCCATTCGTTCTGAGATTGTTCAAAACAGGTATAATATCTGATAACATGTCTCTCAATCATTACTCTAGAAAAAAATCACGTTAATAAATGCTACATAATAAATAATGCAAGGATTTTACTACCATAAATAACCTTCTCACAAATAAGTGATCACTGAAGAATGACACGAATGAAGAATCTGCCAACACTTGTTAAATATCCAAACAAAATAACCTGAATGGCCTCCCCTTATTCTTAATGCATGTTTTTTCTTATGTTGTTAATTGGTAGTAATTAGTACTTCCTGAAAAATAATATGTACATGGCACACCTGATAAAATACTTACAGTTTTAGCACCAAAACACCACTCTAATTTCTTATAAAACAGTCTTTAACAACAAGATCAACAAATAAGCAGAATTCCAAGTGATTGCCAGGAGTTTATAATGGAAGAAATATAAAGAAAAGTGTTTATTCTCTACAGAGTAACACTAGAAATGTGGTGGTCAGATGTTCATGAGGCAGTTTGTCAAATAGGAAACCTGGTTGGCTGGGGGTCATACACAGCAGCTATTCACATCTGGCCCTATGGTTTGGGATGGTTTACCTTGATTAAAAATGCACTAGCTATTACTATTTAACACCTGTTAGTCCTAATTTCCACTCTAGAGGACACAGAAGATTCCAAATCATTTATCACTTCTAAAGTGCTTCCATATGTTGGCTTTCTCCCAGACTCTGTGCTTGTTGCTCCTGCCTCAGGCCAACCTTTTCCAAATGTATTAAAATTCATCTTGGGCCAAAGAAGTTACGACACTGATGTTTTATTGTTGTGATGTCTGGTAATTATTACTTCAAATTATTGGAGTCCTTTTATAACTCCAAGTTGGACTCCACATAAAGAAGGAATCCAAAAGTTTTGCATTATTGAAACAATGAAACATTTTTAGAAAATCCTGTTTGAGACAAGAAAAATGAATGTTTAAAAATATCTAAAGATTTTCATTTCGCATATCAAGAATCTGACACATGCTGTATATTCAAGTTCAAATATATTATTGAATATTGTATGCCAAGAACATCTGACTTGACAACTGGGGTGTTCAACAACACACGGAAAGTGATACAGTAGGAAATAAACTGCCAGCAAAAATTTTTAAGAAATAAATGCATCATATAGGCACATTTGCCACATACAGGGTATTACAGGAGATTGAAGATTTGCTCTGTTCTTTGAATCCTATACTCAGAGTCGAATGCATTTGTATAACTTAGCTGAGAACTAGCTTAAGGTTATATTTTCAGTTCTTTTTAAGGTTTAATTAAAATTTAAATTATTACATGTATTGTTTACTAAACATCCTTTAAAAATTTTTCTTTGCCATTTAAAAGGAATTGTTTGAAACTTAATGTAAGTGTTCTTAATTAAAGTAAGGCTGTAGAAATGTGTACTAATCAGATATGGGTAATAACAAAGTCCATGAAATTACTAATTAGAATTTCATTAAAAGGTGGAGCTTTATCAGCTAAGGAAATCATAACCTTTAAAATGCTTTCAGGATGCTGCATGCATTTTGAAATGAGGGAAGAGAGAAAATTGATGGCTTTTGATGTAATATCTAGCTTGGCTTTATAGCCAAATTGTTGCTTTCTTAACATGTCATTGTTTTGAATGTACTTTATCACACTAATTGAAGAAATGAATTGCTAGTGTAGACATGGTAACTCCAACATTTTTTAAAGATGTCACATATTAAAAACATTACTGTCTTTTATTTGAAGTATACATTGTACACACACACACACACACGCACACATACACACACACACACACACACACACATATTTGTAATTATATCTTTGTGGGGACTCGCCATTCATTTCTATGGGGAAAACTCTAATCACGACATGACAACCTTAACCCCTACCCAGCCCTAACCTTAACCATAAGTAACCAAACAACATACAAGACTTTTGCTATTTTTACTTTTTTGATTGCATTTACAGATCTTTGTGGGGACCCGAAAAATGGTCCCCTCAGCGTAAAAAAAACAGTTTTTTATTACATTATGGAAGACATTTGGAACACACACAGTTCACATATTCATGCCCATACCTACCACTGAGGACACCGAGGTCAAGTCCTCAATATTTTTTCTGCAACTCCAATAACCACGACCTCAGTATTTTTCTATGGGCACAACCCTAACCCAGTATTATACTCATTGTACACTTACATGCTATCTCATGTGTTTATGTAAAATTGGATTGATTCGTGGTTGTATATTATATATGTTACATACTGTATTGTGTATTTTAATAGAATCTAGTATTAAAGCACACAAGATAAGACAGTGCAAGAAATACATATAGCCGTAGACTCATAGAAGGTTTGTCCAATGCTGTAACACTTCAATAAACTGAGTAATTAATATTTTCTGCAGTGAAATGATGTTTAGACCAGCAGGAGTGCAGCAACACATTCCCCATCCACTATAATTCAAGGGCCCTATTAAGTTAATTGCCAGTGTTTCACAAAGGAAAGCATGCTGAGTGCACAGAGGAGGCTCACAGTGGTGCATCTGTTAAACAGACTAAAAAGTGAGACTGGAGAGCATACAAAATGTTTTTAGGAAATAATCATTTAGACTTCGAAGCACCTATTGCTATCTGCTCTTTTGGAAAAAAAAAAGAATTTATGAAGTCAATACTGCATAAATTAGTGGAGTCAGAAGAATATGGAAAAATAGCTCATTAAAAAAGCCGGCATAGTGATTTGATCAGCGACAGCCTCATGCTCAGGCCTAGGATAGCCACGTAAAAAAATTTTCAGCATATGCGACTCTTATCTCTTTGAAATTAAAAAACGACATGCGCAGGTTGCAAACTTCAAGCAAATAGTCAATCAACAATATACTTAAGTAAGGCAAATAGGTGTCAAAGATAATATAATCAAAGAATATGATATCCTTACAGAACTGATTTTTGGTTTAAAGTTTAAAAGTGACTCTAAAATAACTTTTTCTCATTAGGATTTCCCATAAACACTTAATACAGACAAGAGCATCATCTTCTCTTTGTGTAAGAAAGCTTCCTACTGACCAAATCTCCTGCATCCTTTAACAGAACTAAAATGGAGACAGGGGAAATCGATTACCTTTCGTACCATATTATCAATATGCATAATTCACCCCATAACTTTCCACAGTCTTCAAAAGTATTAGGTAATTTGCAGCTCCGTACTGGTGACATTAGAACATTCGCATGCTTGAGACAGTACCTGTAATCAAACCAGATGGCCAAATTACCGTGTCATGACTATTTCAAAGTAGTTAACGGTGAGTCTGAATTACTCTAAATTCACTGTTTGTATAGAAACCTTCTGCTACTTGCTATACTAAGAGAAACGTCAGGCTGAATTCCCTTTGCAGATTTTGTTACATTTGCAATGTTCTTATCATCTTGTTTGGTTTTCGACCAGAATTAATCTATACGGAAAATATAGACAGGACACGTAAAGGATGAGATGCGTTTAATTTTTGTATGTATATTTAGACACTTTGGATACATGTAGTGTAAACCATAAAAAACAAAACAAAATACTATCTAAATGACAGCTGGTTCTCAGCTGCTCATAATGCATCTGTGGAATGAACTCAGTGTCATCTAATTAATGTACAAAGAAATTTGTTTTTAATCTAATGTCATTGAACCCCAATAGCAGGACATCTAGAGATTTATGTCAAACATACGACTCTTAATAACTATTAATTATGAACCAAAAGTCATACAATATATCATAGTCAACTGGGCTGTCAGCCTGAGCCCTGCTCACATCATATTCCATATAATTTAATTTCTACACAGGTCTACATTATGCCTTATCAACCCTTTCCCCCCAGACCACTATGAAATTTGAAGTGAGTATAATACTAACATATCGGTTTTTGAAGCATAAAGATTACAAAATCTAAATAAACATAATAAGCTCTAGCAATACTCTTGTTGCCCATGTCTTATCTAAAAATACTCTAATGAGGCTAAAACACCTCGCAACTTGTTTCACAAAGAAGACCCTTCTTAATGATATTGAGTGAATGAGACAAACACAACGGAGAGAAAGAGAGAGAGAGCGAGAGGGGGAGAGAGAGAGCGAGAGAGAGAGAAAGAGTGAGAGAGAGAAAGAGAAAGAGAGAGAGAAAAAGGGGGGGTAGAGAAAGTGAGAGAGAGAAAAACATTAATTATAAGACCCAGTGGGATCTTATCTATTCTGTCTAGCCTGGACAACACCAATTAATACAGCAATTATTATCTTGCCCTATAGCACAACCCCGACTAATATGCCTTCCCACCATCTAATCACTGGATATGGAGAGGGGGAAACCACATTACTCACCAAGGTTTAGCCTGCATTGTTTATTAAAAGAGATATATTTAGTGAATCGTTATTTAACAGGAAATTTTCACTAGTGATACCAGTAAAGAGTGCATCATTTATACAGGAAACTGATAAAAGAGTTTTGTGAAAAAAAAACATTTTTTTAATAGTATCATCAAAAAAAAAAAAAGAGTGAGACGTCTCTTTAATCTGTTATATTTCTCAATCCAACCTCCAACTGTGGCCAATAGTCTGGGTACCACTTATCTCTGAGATCCACTGAAACCTGCACTTGTTTAAGTGATAGTGCCTGCTGTGCTGGATCATTGTTAGAGTGCAACCCTATTTTGTCCAACCACTGTAAAATCTATTCTGACAGCCAATGAAAACAACGTTGATGCCTGCATGTTATCTTAACATTGCCATATAAAGCTACGCTCTGCTGATGCTAAATGGCCATCATAAACCTTTTACAAGCTGCATAGCCTAATGTAGCCTAAAATAAAATTGTACTGACTTGTAATATGTGTAAGCGGAAGATGAAGTTCCAATGTAGTAGTACACTTAATGTCACTGACAGCTCATATTATTTGATCATATCATGTCATAGCCATAAAAATGTAAGGATTTAACAATGCACAGTTTTTTTTCTTGAATTTAAAGGAATGTTTGCAATATATTTGAAGTTTAAAAAGGTTTTGAAATATTCTTCAGAATGTAATAGAGTATTTCATAACATAACATAATGCAGAATATAGTAATCAAATTTATTATTATTTATTTTGAGATAAACAAACAAACAAAAACAAATACAATCAAACAAATAAATATCAAATGAATGAATGAATGAATGCTACATCACCTTGTCCCTGTAGCCTCTGGGATAGGCTTTTCCCCTTAATAGGACATGCGGTTACAGGAAATGGATGGATGAATGGATGGATGGGTGGGTGGATGGATGGATAGATGGAATATGGACTCTTAAACCATCATGTCATGGATTAGAGAGGGCTTTGAAATTTTGAGAATTCTTAACTTATCATCCATACCATCTTATAGGCATATATATTTCAAAATTTTTACATTGTCAGTTGGCTATTAAAAAACTTTGCACACTTTATTGATATTTTATATCATGTAGAAGCTACATAACAATTTAACTGAAGTATAACTATATAATAATATAGTGATGTTGCTCATTGGCATAACCAAGAAAATAAGCTTTAACCAATCTTATCAATTACCAGACCATGCATCTCAGGTCATTGTCTTTGCTAGACAAAGGTTGGGGTGAAAAAAATGGGATCTAGATTACTGACCAAAAAGTATTAAATGAAATATTTGTAAAAGTTCCTGTAATATGTTCATTTTACTTTCTGCATTGTATTTATTAACTCCCAAAATCTTTTCTGAATATTTCATGTAAGTTTTTCTTTTGCATAAATTTAGGATGGAACTTTTTGAACTGTTGTAGTTACTTTTAATGTAAGTAAGAATAACACAAAGTAATTGCAAGAATAGCACAAATAATTGTAATTTTGTATTTCTGAACTATTATGAAAAGTCTATTACTGTTGTAATTGTTTTGAGTTCTCTATTATATGGTGAAAGGAAGTGCACACCTGTCAATGCAATTTTTTAAAGGGGAGACTAGGGATGTGATACACGTGTCAGATTGTTATATTGTACTTTGCCGTTTAAATTATCCATAAAATACATATAGCATCATCGAAAATGTACGGTGAAAACCCACCCTGAGAAAATGTAACTTATTTTACTTTGTTTCGGAAGTGTAGGTATATTTTTAACTTTACTTCACATGTATTGTAGCTTAACGTGATTCAACATGAATAACTCAATAGAGCGAAAAAACACAACAGACTGAATATAGATTTTTATGTGTTCTTCAGAACAGAAATACTGTTTGTGCCCTCTCGAGCAATCTTTAGGTGTAGCTTCATTTATTTACAAGGGTGTCGTGTTGCGTCGAGACGCAGTTGAACAAAGGCCGTCTTGAGGATGTACTGTCATTGTCATTGCAAGGTGTAGAATAACATCTCTTGAGCACGTTGTAATTAGAGTGCCTCCTGTGTAATGAGGGTGCAAGATTCCCTCTTGTCCCTAGTGCCAGAGTTAGACTAGAATGGGACGAGGCAGTCAGTGTGTAATAAAATGCCAGACACAGTATTTATATGGATGATGTAGTTGAACTGCAATTAATTTAAAACAAACAAACAAACAAAAAAAAAACTGTCTGTAGGTGCATAATACCAGCACATACTTCATTAAAATATATCTAAAATATTTTGTTGACAGTAGTTAAAAATAATTAAATAGTATTGTAATAAAATAAGATGCAGTGTATTACAAGCCATATACAATGTTTCTTCAAAGATCAGTAGCGTGTCACACATAATTTCAGACATAGGACTCGTCTTGATTGAATTACACATAAAGTATACTTTTAGGTTTCGTTTTGCCTTTTATTATCTTTATATCCTATGCAAAAATGTTTACCTTTTTCAACATTTCTTTTTGAAAATATGTCAACAATTTTGTTTTGTTTTTGAGTACTTTTATACATCATTGGAATCAAACAGGCAGACAGCATTTATAAAAGTCTCACATGGAATATATAAACCAAATTCTACATATATCTTGAAGATACCGAAACATGTTAATAATGACATTAAGATCAATTGATCCTCAGAACTTTCATCCTTGCTTGCGTAAAATTGCTTGTGGTTTTCAATACATTTTCTTGTTATAAATAAGGCCTAAAAAGCTGTGTAAATATGCCGGTCTCATAACCAAATTTATAATATACATAAGTATGTTACCAGGTACAGAAAACATCCAAAACACTCAGAAAAGCAGAAAAACAGACCCACAAATAAAGAACAAGTTGTCGCACCAAAAATGTTGCTTTGTCTTATTTGCTTGCTAAGAACTAAAACAACTAGGAAGCATGACTGGAAAAGACATCAAAACAAAACTAAGCTTGTGCATACCAGACAGACAGTGTTCTAGTGGCAGTTTGTAATCCTAGATTTATCCTGATTGATCACTAGAACTCTAACCTCTGGTAGGTATTCAGGCAGTAGGGTCTATACTGCAGATTTTGACTGCAATTTTCTCCAACATTCTTTAGTAATTTCTCAAATTATTAGATCCTGGATCTACATTCATGTTTGGCCGAAAGGCTGAGTACTATTGGAAAAACAGGACTTTTAATGTATGTACTGATGTCATCAGTCCATTCTCACTTGATGTTCTGTAACATTTTAATATAAATGGCATTAATTCCACTGAGAAGATCTTGTATCAACTCTCAAATAGGGTTGATGATATGATGATAGTTTAAGGGATGTGTCTACAAATGTCAGCAAGTTGTCAATTAGCTCTTGTAAGAAATCCTGCTACTTCAGTCAATGCTATAATCATTTTTAAAGGGCAAACTGTGATTCTGCTTTTACTTGTGTCCTACTCTTGATATCTTTTGGATTTACTGTGTGGCCTGTTTTGTTTTGATCAACTGAAATGAAAAAAAAAAAATGTTTGAGAGTATGAAAACTAAATAATGACTACTGTAACTTATTTGAAATATGTACTTATAGTTGAATGTTTTATAATTCCCCCTGACCCTATACAGCATAACTTAATAGAACAGATGGATGGATTCTTTATAATATATGTTTACTGAAATGTATACTACAATAACTTTTATACACATCAGTCAAGAAACTGCCAGCTGAAATGCGGATTTATGAGTAGTTTCACTGTTCCCCTCTCCCAGAAAATATTGTGGATGGTTCTGCATAAACCCACCTCCAGAATTTCACTACAGCAACCATTTACTTCTGGAACAAAGAAACCTAACATTCAGTTCATTAAACATGCACTTATGCATTAAGTTTTATTTTATTTTTTTACATACAGCATTAAAACAAAGTAAACAGATTAACAGATTAAAACAGCCATCAGACATTTCTGTACTTCCTATACATCAGGGTTGGCATGAATGTACTTTGCATTTACCTGTTAATTCGCACATTATTTTGGTAATTTATCTGTTAGCATGTGATCAGCTAAGGGTTAAGGAGGATGATGGAAGCAAAAACTACACCAGTAACTTAAGAGCTCACCCTATCCTATTGCAATGTCATCAGCAGGTGAACTTAAGTTAGAATGAAGAATTTGTATACAATGGTTCGATTGCTTGTATCATTTTTTCCACTGCATCATTGTATCGATTGATCCCATTATTAATCACTCGCAAAATTACAATTTCAGAAAAGTGCTTCATAAAGCACAGATGAATAAATCAATTTATACATAAAACATAACTGGTTTACTCTGGGTTTGAAATATCATAAAAATCAGTTATTAGAGTGAGAAGATGGCCGGTTCATTTACACCTTACATGCCTAGAAAAATGAAACATGTGAAGCTTAGTACTCTAATGTTCCAAAAATCCCACAGAAGGTAATTTTGTTATTTTGCTTGTCTTTAAATAAATGGATGGATGATTTACTTTAAAACTGTATAAATACAGAAGCAATCATATAATAATGACTTATGAGTTCCAGTTCTTCTATAAGGAAAGGTGTGCAATCTGATAATGGCAGAAACACAGGGTTCTAGATTCACAAGAAAAAAGACTATAAAAGTACAAGACTACAAAAGTGTGTTGTCCTGATCATGTAGAACCAGAATATTTGTGGAGTCAGATTTTCGCGTGGTGTTCTCAGGTGAGCACCTGGTGCTTAGGCCACCCACATTGACTCCAGTTAGTTTCATCCTAAAATTACTTGGTGGAGCTGCATGTGGAGCCGCTCACTAGCCATAAACAAATAGTGATTGTAAGGTTCCATTCCACAGTGGTGCAAGGGGTGATGGGGGCAGCTGCAGTACACTGAGCAGCAGGAACTGCGCAAGAAATGCCAAAAATACATAGAACAAATCAGTCATTCCACGTTACATTTCTGCTTATCTAATTCAGGATTGCAGCCTGTAGCCTATCCCAAAGCAGGTCCAGAACGGCATGGTATTCCATCATATAACACACACAACCACAATAGACAATTGAATGCATGTGGAAATCGGAGTACCCAGAGAAAACTCAAACGCACAGTAGAAAAACATGCACACACATGCACACACACACACACACACACGCACACACACACGCACACACACACACACAGCTTAACCTACAGTCCTACACATTGACCTACCCCCACTAATGCCTGTATGAAAATCTATAATGAACTTATTGCACAATAACTGTCAGAAACACACAATGAATTCAGAAATCACATTATATTTTCCATTGTTATTAATAACAGATATAATCATTAGAAAACACTTGTTTATGAAATAAAAAGTGGAATATTTCAATGCTGATCCCTGATATTTGTTCTTGAAGATCAGCAGACACTTCAGTACATATTGATTATCCCAACCGTGTATGTGACACAAGTCACAAAAAAATCTAGAGAAAGGGTTTGGAAATGTCTCATTGTCTTTTAAAACATTTAGGACATTTTTTGTAAAAGGTGTGTGTATGTGTGTGTGTGTATATATATATATATATTTTTTTTTTTCTCCAGTCTATCTGGTGCTTTTCTCTTAGCGTTCTAACAACCATTGTCAATCAAGCACTCACACTCAAATCCCTTACATTTAAATATGGCCCTGGAGTGGTTTCCTTGCATGCTCAATTAGCTGCAATCACTACATACAGTCCAATTCAGCCAGCTGGCTAATTCCTAGCTGAGAAAATCCTACTTTGGATCAAACTACAACCGCGTCGTTTTGCCCTCCACCTCCTTTCTCTTTGCCCCTGGCTTTTCTTTTTATTTCTGCTGAGCTCAAACTAATCACTATTGTACCCTTTAAGGCAAAGGTAGAGAAGGAAACAGCACTCTCGTCCCCCTGTGGTTTAACTACGTATTTTACCTCTGGTATTTATTTGTATTTGTAATGCACGATTCCCTCCCTTTCGGTTATGTCAACCAGAACTAAAAGGTCTGTTAATAAGGCTCAATCTCCCTGTTATCTGTAAATCCTAAATAATAGGGTAAGAAAAAAAAAGATTTAAAAAGGGACATAGGGATCAGAATAAAATAAATCACACCTGGATCCCTAGTAGATACTGGCACAGGCTCCTTATATTACACTAAAATTACTTCATTTGTTCTTCAAGATATTTTAATCTTGCCTGACCTCAAACTTCCCATGAACCAGGGTCTGAACAAAAGGCCTCCCACTGTCTTTGCAGTAAATCTGTTGTCTCCCTTCTAGGCCCTCAACTGGGGATCATAGATCACCACTGTGCCGCAGCTTGCTTCAATTTACTCAATTAACTCCTGAAAAGCACTTGCAAGTTCTGCAGATGTTGGTTTATTATCAGGGCCTAAAATGTACAGCTAAGTTCAGGAGCCTGGGGTTACGGTAAGGTTGAGGGGGGTAGGGGAAAAGGGTGACTATTCTCAGTGCTGCTTTCTGTAGACAAGTAAGAATCATGCAGTAGTGTCTCTTGTATATGTGCATACGTGAATGCATGTGTATATTTAAGGGTCAAGCGCTCCTTTAGTAAAAACATTCTGCTGCATTACAGCACGCATTAAGGGAAAATAAGAGTAAGCAGATTCTATCACCTATAAGAACAGGTTGAATGATTCCTGCTTTCTCCATATGGCAAGGTAAAATTGGCGATTAACAGATGTTTAATTAGGCCATAAATCAGAGAGAATCTGACTAAAGGCAAGTACAGCCTAAGTAATTTATTACTAACAGTGCAGCTGGAATTTCAGGATGCTCAGTTCACCTGAATGTTTTCTACATACAAATTCAACTTGACCATATTGGCATGAAGTCATTGCGCAGTAATCTTATTAAAACCTTTCCCTGTGAAGTCAATTGTGCCAAAAGTAAAATGAAAATGCTTATCATTCATTGTAAGACTTCTACCACATGTTACGCATTTGTTTTGCCCTAAAAAATAAAATAAAATGTATTTTATATTGGCCATTTCCCAACTAATCCTACATAAATCTACAGTCATTCCATATATTTGTGTTATTTCAGCATCGACAAATACTTATACACATCTAATTAGGTGCTCACGTGTTTTTCATGGACCTGAATAAATATGTGTAATACAGCAACTTTTTGCTGTATGTTGCATATACTTCATATCTGAAAGTATACAACACTTTTTTTAGTCATAGGAATGGTAGAAATTATTTTATTACGCTGTACACTTTACTTCTTATTCAGCAGACCAGGGGTCACCAAACTTTTTGAAACTGCGAGCTACTTCACGCGTACTGAGCCATACGAAGGGCTCAGTTTGAACATGTTTGAAATGCCCTCCTCAACTTATCTATAAGTTATAATGTATAAGTTATAATAAACATGTTTTAAATGCTTTTTTTTTAGATATTGTCATTTTCAAATCTACTGTATATAAATGCAAATGTGATTAAAGAAGAATAGCAAGAGCATAGAATAAAATTTTAGACACTGCTCACTGGTGGGTTGTGCTATTTTTAGAACAGGTCCACGGGCGACTCATGCGATCCTTGGGGGCATCCTGGTGCCCGTGGGCACCATGTTGGTGACCCCTGCAGTAGAGAGTGACAGTGAACCTGGAGTACAACCCTGGGACCACAGGAGGACCTGGGTCACCATGAACAGTACTCCATCCCGTGGCATGGCACGCAGTAACATACTATAGCCAACAATTCATTACAGTCAACAATTCGTTAAATTATAGGCAACAATTCGCTATAGGAAAACCACACAAAAACAACCAGGACATGTACGCTCCATCCACACAGAGCTGGGGACAATCAAACTATGGAGGAGTGAGCTACAGCGCTAACTGCTAAGCTACTGTGTCACCCTGACGTGTCATTAAAGCTTTAGAATAATTTTGTTATATTGTTTTATTTCAATAAAGCTATGCATCTTGATATTTGTTTATATGCAGCATTTTATATTGAGAATCAAATATTATTTAAAGGGCACTTTAGTTCATTCAAAATGAATATGACAGCCTGCTGTTGTTTTTAAATCCCCTAACTATGAATTGCATGCTAACAGTCCACTTACCAAGGTTGCAATGGCATAATAAAATATTAATTAAATATTAATGATTCCTACTAGCAATTGATATGTCAAATATAAAAATATGGCTGGGGGTATTGTTCATCTATTAAGCTGTTTTTTTCATAGGAAAACACTGATAAACAGTTGAATCATTTGAAGTATGACTAGAACTGGACAACAGTACAATATTGTGGATGGCTCTGAACAACACCAGGGGATGTGTAACTATGTATAACTATAGAATGTACGTTTGATGATGAAAAATATATTTCATGTCATACAACTGCAGCTATTTCAAAGGTTAAACTAAATAAATATCTGTTGAAGAATACGCTCTTAAAGTAATGGCTGGGAAATGCTGATGCTCAGTATTTATATTGTGGATTATATCACTGTCTACTTGTATAATATAGAGGTAAATAGGCTACAGTGAACACTTTCAAAACATAGATCCAAATTGTTTCAAATGAATTATACTAGAATTATATGAAACAGATAACTATTGTTTTTCAGTGGGAAAGATTCAAACCTACATATGAAATTAAACTATAAAATGTTTGGTTTGAGGTCTATTACAACAATTAATTATCATTATTACACGGCTCTCTGGAATGCTTGATTCTGATTGGTCAGTTGAGACATTTGCAGGTTCGTTCTTTTCAAATAATGACCGCTCCAAAGTAATAACGCATAGCCGGTACTACTTGTATGTTTAAAATCAGTCCGCGCCAACAAAGATTATTGTTTAAAAATGTTAATTTAAAACAAATATGTCAATAAAATGTTTCAAATTTATATTCATGTCCAGTTTTTTTCCTTATGTGGCAAGTAGCCGTGTAATAAGCGGGATAATGTACAGGCAGCCGGTAGTTATCGCGAAATAAGCCCCTTCAGTGTGATACAAGACCCTCCGCTTCGCGTCGGGTCCTGATCACACTGTCGGGGCTTATTTCTGCGATAACTACCGGCTGCCTTTACATTATCCCTTACTTAATAAAGCTCAACAAAAATAAGATTCTAAATTCTATAAGCTCATTAACAAAAATGCTATTTTCTTAGTTAATCAGAAATCAACAGTGTTATGCAAGCTACTGAAAATGAGTAATTAGTTACAGTTACTTCATTGAAAAGTAATTCAATTGCTTTACCAATTGCTGCATATAAAAGTAATTAGTTACTAGGTAAAGTGACTGTGTGTGTATGTGTGTGTGTGTAGTATAAACCAATTGTGGGTTATATAGCCTAATCAGGAAAAATAACAGCAGGCTAAATGTCACAGAGTGATCTGATAACATTATGTTGCCACTGAAATACATCCCATAGGGGGAAGGTCGAATCAATATTCAATAGCAATGTCTCTGTAATACAGAGATGCTTTGCTGATGGATTTCCGAGCATCGTGGAGACATCAGTACCACTGCACAGAATATCACTCATTCATTGTGCCACCGTAATGTCGGTTGACGTTACAGCATAAATTGAATATCAGGGGAATAGGTTGCATTTGACCATTAATATTTTTATGCAAGATGCAAATGACGAATAACGAGCCCTTTTAAATTTCAGTACTTTTGATTGCCATATTTATTTTGTATAGGTAATTAATTACATTACTAGTTACCCCCAAACGTAGTGGAATTACAGTAACGTGTTACAGTACTTTGTAACTTTGTAATGCATTACAATGCATTGTAATACTAACACTGGAAATCAATAAACACATTTTTAAGGAAAATAAACTGCCAGACAGACCCACAAGAAATATATCAATATTCATAATAGCAACAACAAAGAAACTAAATTTTGTAACCCTTCTGATGGACAACACAGCAAGTAAATACAATTTCAAGAGGGAAAAAATAAGTTAGCGTATTTTGAGAACTTAAAAATGAACATATGTGCCACATGAAGGAAATGCATGACATCAAAGTCAATTCAGTGAAAGAAACTAAAGATGAATGTGATGAATTTTTCGTTTCCACAAAAGGTAAAGGCACAGATGTAAGCCTTTTTTGAATGAAAGTTGGAGCACCACAATGCCATGTAGTTTAAATTGAACACAGCTGCCCACTTAACATAATTGCCCTGAGCAAATTCAAATATCTAAGGAAAAGCAGATAATTACAATCTACAGTGTGCAGATTTACAGGTTACGGTGGAGAACCACTTTATGTGAAATACTGTAACCCCGCAGAAGAGAACCATTCACCCTCCACAATAACCTTAAAGAGTAACCGGATTGCATGAACAAAGATGGCACCCTTTAGAAGCAAGATTATTTTGGTTTTTATGATTTGATTGAGTTTTTATTTATATTCGACTTTGTGTTTTCATCCCACATTGTGCAAACCATATGGAAAATTTTCCCTCACTGACTTTATTTTTAGGTTTCGTTAACAACGTTAACTTTGTTAAGCAGGTAACCAAACCTACAGATATTCCTGGATCGCCGAAATTTGAATAAGACCATACTCCTCAGCTCCATGCAGAAAATGTACTTCAGTGGTGGAATGCCCCACATTTCAATCTTAGATAAACTCCAGGCTTTGGTTAGCATATTTTTGTACACCTCCCATCCATCTTACAACCACTTATCCAGTGCATCCAGTGTGGTGGGGGGAGGGGAGAGGAGGGGGAGGCTGGAGCTTATCCCAGGTAGCATAGGGCACAAGGCAGGGAACATCCAGGATGGAATGCCTGCTTAGAAACAGCAGTTCAGAAGCACAAATTCATCTAACTGCATGTTATTGCACTATGGCAGGAAACTGACATGACACAAGAAGGACATGCAGGCTTCATACACAAAGCAATTCAATTCAAACCCACAACCTTGGACATTTGTAACGACAGCAACAAATACAATTCAACCTTGCTGACATTACTGTAGATCTACAATACCTTGGATCCAATACACAATATTAAAAACGTACCCCACTGAGCTCAAGCCACAATCCTTCTGAAATGGAACAGATAATAATGCTGAAAATAGAGAAATAGAGATTTTACCTTATTTGCTGTAGTACTTCTTGTACATTAGGATGCGTATAAAGATTACATGAAAACCCCTGATATGAAACAACATATTCACATTCTTATTTCATTCGATTGAATGAAAAGTGTATAAACTGCATTCTGCACTATTGTTTACGTTACTGATTACATTACATAATGTGCATATGTGCCGATTTTGTCAGAAATGCACCCTCGCAACTATAGCAGAACATGCTAGAAAGTAAATTTTCAAAATTCTGATAAAAATTATTGAAGTGTGTTTCTACATCAAAAATACATGTCAATCTTTTGTTGTATCTTTTATTCTTCTAGGTTCTCATTTGTCGACTCCAATGTACATTTATGATATATTTAGGAACTGTTGCAGTATCCATATTCCCTGATTCTTGTGTGAAAGTTATAAAACAGTTAAACACAAATAAAATGTGCATGTCAGATAACTAAATGGTTATTTTAAACTTTGTAGCATGTATGAGTTGATTGGAAACCAGGCTTCACATGAATGGGACCCTCGATATATGACACAGGATGAAAGAATATGGTACTGACCTTAGCCAGCATACTGAATTGTTAGCAAAAACTGAATATATGGTATGATTGTGCAGTTAGTTATTTTCTTCTTGTAAATTCAGCAACTGTAGGATTTTTGAACATTTGTGATTACTACCTACTGAGATCTGAAAGGATTATAGGTATTATGTAATAAAGCAATGTGTTTGTGCTGTCTGGATATCAGGCACAGATCTGGAGGAATGTCAAAATGTCACAATTACGTACAAAATGCAAAATATAATAACCTGGCCGAGAAAGTAAAGAAAAAGAAAACAACACATATACAGTACTGTATAGAAAGTAAATGTTTAACTGACTTAATAATTGATGGTTCTCTGTTGTCACTGTATATCAACCAATACAATACCAGTCAAATATGTGTTTTTTCCTTGACTGTTAAAGAATAGATTTTCTGAGGCATGAATGTGCCACCAGGACAATTTCAACCCGCATCTAAAAAATTTCAGAAAGGATGAAACATTATTTTTCCATGCAAAACCAAAATGATCTCACCCCCAGTTGATACAGGTGGAAAATTCTGTTTTAGACATCGTTCAAGTATGTCACATAAATTCTCAAGAAGGACATGGCATATGGAGAACATCATTGTCACGCTCATCAACCCACTGGAGTTACCACATGTATTCTCTGAATGGTGGCATTGTCACCCTGAAGGACGCTGCGAGAAATGTCGCAATCGGGGAAGATGACTGAAGTATCAATTAACTTTAACTATGAGGAACCCTGCAAGTTTACATGCTATCTGAGCCGCTTTTAAATGTTCAGGCTTATGCAGTTTTTCATTTTTTTCTATAATTTATTTTTTACTTATTGCCCTTTACAGAAAAGTGCCCCCAAACTATTTTATGTTCTTTAAAGACTCCCCCGGTAGTCCATTGCTAGTGTTCTTCATATTTCCACATGTGATGAATAGCTTTTGCATTTCAATCTGACTTATGGTATCCTGATCTGTGGAGTTCATGGAAGGCATTTACTGGCTGCTTGCACATCAGGTTGAAATTTGCAGTCAATTTATCTGCGATTCCTCGCCTGTTTTGTCCTGCACTTAAATAAATGCATGTCATGATCCTGCAGTATGTAGTTCCACATATCTTTGCTGATTACATCTGACTTCCAGGCCATCACTATATTACACACTGTTGCTCATGTCTTGATCACTGAAACGCCATCAAACATTAAGCCTATTTTAAATTCAAGATACTCACAATTATAGGTTGGGAGCCGCATTTGTACCCATTGAGCACAATTATTGTAAAATAAACACTTATTGAGTTGACTGACTGAGTTTCCAATATTCTGACAAGGTTAGGTTGACAAATTTATTTCTGGAGCATTTTGCAACTACATATCTGTCAATCCACATTGGTCCAGGTAGTGAGTTTGCAAGCAAGCCAAAAAGTGCTATGGAATAAAAAAACAGTCTATAAGTCTATAAAAGTCTTTTGTACTTTCAGATTTTAGTAGCTATAATACGGGCAAATAGGAAAATGTTTAATGTGCAAGTTGAATAGCAACAAAAGAGCCAGTATACACAAGAGACCTTTGCCGTTAATTAACATAATGTACTTGCAGATAAAATCATTTCTTAAATTTTGTCCTGAATAATTAGTCTACTTTTAATGTAAAGCCTTGCATCCAGTCTTGGAATTAAACTATAGAGTAAAATGTGACAACCACTGAATCATCAATTGATGTAATAAAAACATCCTGTTGAAACCTAAATAATGACAGAATTTTCTGCATGTTTTGCCCATGATGCATCTATCCATTTTCTCACCATTTATCCTGCTGAAGGTCAGAGGACTGGCCCAAGCCTATGCTTAGGAGAGCAGAGCACAAAGCTGAGCTACATCCTGGATTTGCGTCGCAAGGCATATACGCACTCATTGTTACACTAAGGGCAATTCAGTAATACCAATAAATCTAAGTGCATGTATTTGGACTACAAGAGGAAACTGAAATACCAGCAGGAGTTATGCATACCACAAAGAGAACATGCATGATCCACAAGTGACTCCGAGTTAAATGTGAGATTCAAACCCTCCAAGTCAGGGGTGGGAGGCAGCAGTGCTACTCAGAGCCACAGTGCCACTCATGTTTTTCCCATCATGGCTATTCCAATATGTTACTAAAATGATTTATTTTAGCCTAATAAAGTACTGACAGCAAACTATAACAGTGATCATTCTTTCGAATGTACGAGGGCATCCTTAAGATAAGTGACCAAAAATGAAATATATCTATATTTTGTAATATTGATTTTATGCACTTGTAAAAGTAATTAAAGTTTACTTCTGCTTTTTAACTTTCAAAACTTTGGAAATTAATGGGGTAAAAGGCCAAAAATGCCTCCAAGAAATCTCAGAATGGCCCTAAAAATCATGATTGAGGGGCAAAAATTACCCCCTAAGATTAAAAAAATAAAAATAAGTTATATTTACTAGTTTAGCCCAATATCCTACATTATACCATCATTTCTTAAAATTGTCTAAATTGTAACTGTAACTACATCCTGCTATGTAACTCTGTTACAATACCTGGCAAAGGCCAATTTTAATTTTTAATAAAGGCATTCATCCAAAAACAAATAAGCCAGTCTTTGCTAGGGGCGTGGCTACGGATCATCTGCTTAACCATGACATCGTCACCCACCCATCAAGATCTTCTACAGCTGCCTAGGGCTGAGTAGTATATCGTATTTTCATGGTATATCGATATATTTTCAGAATGAGATATAGGATGACGCAATATCATTTATATCAATATACCTTTTATTGTGTGTTAAAACCAATAGTACTCCATCCTGGGTGTAACAATGTGAGAACTTTGGTCACGATGCTGCACAGACTCCCAAAATTCACACCTAACATACAGCGGTGGAGGTTATCATTGAAGTAATGTGATACGATACACGGTTAAACTAACTACTAAGGTCAGGATTAACCATTGAGGTTAAGGTCAGGCCAGTCAGGTTCTTCAGCACCAAACGTAGTTTGGCATCTTATTTGGTGTTTCTCAAATATTTCTTGAACTGACTTCAACTAAAGAAATAATATTGCAAAAGCAGTATGCAGGCCTATGTTTTGTTTAATTATGGTGTATTTATGTGAAGTCTATCTTGTAGACCATATGTTTTTTCATCTGTTAATAGTTATAAATACAGACTGCTAAAATGACATCAATTTTAAATAGATTTCTGTGTATTCTATTTGTTATTAATTACAGATGTAGTGTTCATTGTATGTGGTTGTTAGTAGTGAGATCATATACATTTTTGTGGTCAATTCCATTATTCAACTTGCCCAGTTAAAAAATTGATCTATGCACTCAAAAAATAAAATTGAATGTGGTGAAAATACATATGTGCATGAATGGAAGGATAACAGAGAGAGTACAAAGACGAGATGAGATGAGAAAGCCTGCTGATTATTATATGCAAGGTTTGCCTAGCATGGCATGATTATGTAGACACTGACTCTGAGAATACTGTCCAGTTACAAAGGACAGTACAAAGGAATTAGTCTTGGCCTTTTGGGAAGAGACATTATACAGTTACATAGCTACTGGAAGAATGGAGCCCTGGTTTGCTTCTTATACTGTACTGGGATGAACCGATGGCTTAAATGTGCTTATGGATTTAGCATCATTGGTCATGAAGGTCGAATACCTTTCCTGACTCTATCCTTCGTGTCCAGGCTCAGGCCAGTAACAGGCAGCCCTCCTGACCAGCTGGGCTAATGCCCCCCTTTCAAAATGTTGCTCCCTTGTCAGGCCACAGTAAACGAGCTACGATACAATGGTACAGTATGATGCATAGCTTAGTCTACTCAAAAAGAACATCCTGCTATGGTATTTCTTGAAAGGAACATATCTAAGTACTTGTATGATCTCCACATCCTCTCCTGGGATAATGATTTTCTCACAGTTTCCCTGGCATGATGATTGTTCACTACCAATGCACGTTTTATTGATGTTAAAATATAGGTAATTGACAAAGTTCAGTATAAACCTCCTATATGCCCTTTTATCTACAGGTACATCGTCAAACTTGCCAAAGGAGGATTCCATTCCACTCAGAATATCTATGAATGGCAATTTGTAAATTTACTCCTAGTTGCTGGTGATCCCATGTTGCTCCCCACTATATCTGATACATGGTTCCAAAGCCGTACACGTTGTCACTTTTTTGTTAGGTAGTTCATCATCCGGGCCACTATAGGGGCACCAACCTGCATGTCCTTGAGTTTGTTCCCCAGTTGGAAAGGCTGAAAACTGCTGAAAGCACTGGCAAAATGGAAGAACATGACCCAAATTATTCTGTTCACGTGGATGATGGAATAATTTGTTCAATGATTCTTTTTCTTTGCACATATAAGTAAACTGCAGAGGGTCTAGGTAGTCCTAGGGACTGAGCTATTTAAAAAGTATAGCTGAATGGAAATTGTTTTTCTAGAGATTTTGTAGATTCAGAATCTATGGCCCTACTTATCAGCAACAAGTAGGAAATATATGTCTTAAGAGTACACAAGAGCTCTGAAGAAGAAATATCAATCACTTTCGGCTTACAGGGTATTTAGTTTGTGTTTAAAGTTTTGCCAGCAGATTGTGCGGTTAAAGACATGGAATTAACAGGCACTTAATTTCCAGTGTCTTTATATTTCCTGTGAAAAATGGAAACTGATCATTTTTATGACCTTTTGAAAAGTAACTTTCTTGGGCTTTATCAACGTTTTATTTATCACTCATTTCCCTCAGATAACTACAGAAAGGGCAGTGAAGTTGATCAGTAGCTGAATATAATGTAGATCCAGGGTTGCCAGCCTTAGCACCGTTACAGTGCTAAAGCGTAATTTCAGTTATACATTCACGTACAAAAATCACAAGAAATGTTATATATTGGTGGAGCTATTTAGGTCTTCTTTCTTGTTTTAGTATTTATTTTACGAGGATGAAGGTAGTCTGTACCTGTGTGTAGAATGCTGCCACTTTGAATCCCGCGGCTTACAGAATAATTATATCACTTGTGGGCTCTTTAGACAAGCCCCCAACCCCCCAAATGCCATTAGAGCTGCTGTAAAATGGCTGGTCATATGCTTTGACACCACACTTTACTTTCACCTGTCATAGGAGATAAAGATGGGCTATGTGAAAACCCAAGAATTTCTATGTATCAAATATCTCATCAAATAATCGAATTATTCCAACGTAAATAATATCATTGTCATATAAACTAGTTCCCTAACTTTATCTTTAATTCACCTCAACATTTTTACTTGGACTAAGTCCACACTTTGTTGTTTTTGCTTTACAATATTTTTGTTCTTTAAAACCAGGAACCATTATCATTTGTCTGAGCTCAAGTCGTTCTACAGCAGAAACATATTTAGTCATTTAGACTAGATAATAGACTTCTAGCTATCAAGGATTTTGGCAGTATTCACACAATGGGATCCATTGAAAAGGAACCAGCATTTGTGCAAGAAATAAGCTGGACCAGAAATTAGATCAGCTTTATCCACTTAATTTAGCTAATTCTTTTGTAACTTTGAGCCTCCTTATTTATATTAAGCAGCCAGCAGCACAGAAGTGAATTCTCTATACAGTGACTGTTCGGTTACATTCAGACAAACGTCTAAGAACTCAATGATTAGATCTCTTGCATAGTGGATTCAACAGCGCAGATTCAAAATACAGGCCCAGTGTGGCCATTAATGCTTATTACTGGTGACTTAATACTAAGGAATGTAAATACCCTGAACTCTTTCAATCAAACAATTTTAGTGAAATGTGTCCCATTGCTGAATATTGTATACAAGTGGAGGATCCAACCTATTGTAGCCAAACTTTAAACAAGTGTTTACATCATTGAGCTGAAATTAAAAAAAAAAATACTTGAATAATTTTGAGAATGAGCTGAGTGTTGTAAGATGTTCCACATAAACCGGGATGGCATTGCATTGCGTCTCTCTTTTGGAGTGCTCCAGGCTTCTGGGTGCAGTATATATCGAGCTAATTAAGAACTTTTAATGATGATAAAGATGATTTTCAGCTTCTGATTTTCTACTTTTGTTGCTGCCACTGATTATAGCCATATTAAGTCAATTTCACTGAGACATTGAGAAGGACTGGATGGTGTAATGAGTTTAGGATCACGTGGCTGAGTTTCATGTCCAGTCATGGTTCACGTTAGTTTTACCTTGATAAACCATTAATGAAAATCCCAAAAAGCTAAGCAACATGTAACTTTTTCCTTCTTATAGCTTAGATGTTTTAGTTAGCTCCAATCAAATTTGTCAGGCTTGCACTTAAATGTATTGCTTCACATTATAAGAATTGGTTGAATGAGTGTGGATATTCAGTTATATAAGGCATGTTTAGGCTCAAGCAAAATGAAAGCGGAAAGCAAAACTGCACACACACATTAGCAGGTATTCCACCTGACAGACATTCCGCTGTGCTTCTGATTACTCAGTATTGTAGGACTTGGGCTGTTGAATGTGAGGCACAAAGTAGAAGCAACTAAGTAGGACTCAAGCACTGAGTTCAAAGAAGTACCACTGAGAACGGCGATGAAAAACTAAGCAACAGGCAAACTGCTTTGAAGATGTAGAGCTAAACCAGAGAATCAAGCTCAAATTCAAGACAAGGACCGAATTAAAAACTCAGAACAAAACCCAAGAACCAAGAAATCAGACATAGATTCACCCAACCAAATCACCTAGATTGTTTATGTACAACCAGACCTGAAAACTGAACAATGAGGTATTAACCAGAAGTAGCTTAAATGCAGAGTGCAGGTGTGAGTGATTATCCATTGGCCTTGAGGAATGGTGGAAAGTAAATAACAGACTGGGTTCTGAGCTGCATGTGACAAATACCAAGTTAGATTAGAACTTATACCCTTTACTTCAAAACAAGTGTAAGCCTGACAAATTTGATTGGAGCTAGCTAAAATGTCTAAGTTATAACAGGTAAAGCCAAAAAGGGCCAATCTGTAATATAAAATATATAGTCCAACAAGTATGCTTGATCCAATTGGGGTAGAACAAATATTTTACTGAATAAATATTAAACACTTATTCTGACCTACAGTGCACTCACACACAAAAAAGAAACAAAATTTCAGAAACAATTTTTTCAGTTGTCTCAATGAAATACTTTTAGAAATCTATAGGTATAAAATTTTGAATTGACATGAATGTGAGGTGAGCAAAAGATTATAGTAATGCTTATGAAGCTGTAAAGTACAGTATTATGTCATTCTGAAAACCCAAATGATACAGTATTGTACACCTTTTATTATCTGCTCAATACTTTGCCATATTTCTGATGAGGACCTATTATTGATATAAATCCAATTAATTGCAGTCATGGTACTTGAATGTATACTCTTGTTTTAGATATTGTATAAAACTATATATAATCAAAGTGAAATAATCTAAAGTAGTCTAAACATTACATTAAAGAATAAAATGCTTGATAGTAAACATATTGTGTATTAATCCTTATTTGAAGTCTGGTCTTACGCCTCGTTTGTAGGGTTTTTGTTCAATAAAGGAAAAATATCCTCTTAAAACCACTGAGACCATGTTTATCTAAAGTTTATCTGACCATCCCAAACCTTTGATAAACAGCATTCCTTTCTTTTTGCCCTGTGATGTAATGTTGTTATCAATTAGCCAACATTAATTTCCCAAAAACAAATAAACCCCTAAATGAGGCTATAAAGCACATATGTTTCTGATTTCCTGCTTCTTTATCACTGCTGACTGCTTTCATGAACTCTGGTCATAATGCCCTACGCTTAAAGGGTCATCATCTTTCTCTTTTACCATTATTATGAGGCATAGAGAGAAGGTTTTTCGTACTATTTTCATCATATTTATTATCCCAATTTAGAGGTAAAAAAAAACGACTTAATCTGTCTATTTTCGTCTGTGTAGCTGGTTTTGATTTGATTGTTAATGTAGCTTCTCAAACCTTCTCACTATCTGATGTATTTGACCTTATTTGGATAATTTATTTTTCCTTCTTTTCCAGGGCCAATAATATAACGGTTTTAATTTAATCTAAATGTTAAACACATTCCATTTATATATAATGACAACAATTAAAGAAAATGTGCTTTACTGTTTTTGTCTTCAAAAAGTTACATTTGAATACATCCTCTCGGCTTGATGCCATGTGTGGTAATGGGCAGTAGTTTTACTGAAGCATTAATTCCCTCATATTTTTTTTAGAAAAACAATTCCTCCATCCATCTTCCATGCCGCTTTTCCAGTGCAAGAAGCTGCAAGTTGCAAGAAGCCTATTGAAACTGCATGTCTATAATATACGATTCCTTACAATAGCTACTGCTGACCAGGTCCCAAGGTTTAATATGTCAAATTTATTTTCGCCGTAATATGTTGGCTACCATGCATAATGAGAAAAATAAAATGATGCCAAGGGTGTAGGTTTGGTTTGTACATTGGAAGGTATAACGTCCGTCCCGAACCCCCCGCCCCTCTAAACACAAGATGTCCCACAATACTGAAAGCCGAAAACTACACCGTTATATGACGTAATACTGTATGTTAGACTATGCAGTTTGGTATGTTTAATTAGTGTATATGCATTCTGTAGGCACTGTGCATTAGGTACTATATGAACACTGACACCATAAACAGTTTGTATATTCACAAGCAAATGCACTTTTCTACCATCCAGTTTTATACAGTGTTGTTTTTTATCTACGAAAATATATCAAAACATCTTTTTTTTTGTGATTAACATTTTTTATAAGAAAATACAACAAATCATAAACATATAAACCACACAATACAGTACAGATACTGACCATGGTCGATTACAGATAGTTGAGACTACGAAAACATGCAAATCAAAACATCTTGTGCAAGTGCAGTCAATTATTTAACATGCAGTTCAGTGTATTACATTATAATAATCACATAATTATTCCTATTTGTTTTTCTCCACATAACATCTATATCTGACTTTATGAGTGTATTTTATTTCCGACTAAATTTTGAACGAGAAAAAAATCATATTTACTTTAACAAACTCAGATTTAAAGTAAGGTTTTTTTTTTTAAAGAACTTAAAAATGGTCTGCACATCATATGGGGAGTTTAACAGGTCCCAGAAAAAAAGATTCAGTTCATATGTGTGAAAACGATTTCTAGCTAATATTCCATCTTCATCATAAAAATAATAAAGTAAGATCTAGTGGGTTATATTATCAAGCATTTATGGGCAACCTATATTTCATGTTAAACAAATGATCAAAGAAGCCCACTTTCTGAATTCATTTATACCAAGCAGCTGTGCAATGCTATCTCGAGACAGATTTATATGAGGGACCTGCTTTTAACCTAGTGAATGGTAGAATGTCTGGATGTTAGCAAGCAGTATGGATTTGAGCAGGGCCCAGGTTGCATTTTCCTTTTCAGTACCTAGCATCAGACACAGGTTAGGTTTAGGGAGTTCATCTCATCAAATGTGTGAATAAATCTGTCAGACTGCCCGATTTTCTCTCCCTCACAGTGGATCTAAAAGCTGAACACCAAAAATCCCATTAATGTATCTATTCCTGCACTCAAAAAAGATTCACTTTAAAGACCCGACACCAAATTTTTAGGCCGAGATGCAGACTTTCGGCTAATTTGTAACGTGCAGCTGACAAATAGTTTTGTATAACAAATACAGAAACTAAATTTCAAAAGATTCTTTAGTTTTTTTAACTAAAATGTCTTCACTAAAGCCAGTGACAATAAAATAAAATAAAATATGTTGATCATGTAAAGATAATATAATGACAATGATGCAGCATAATAGGTCAGTGTGTAGGAATGTAATCTCATAAGATGAAGGTTGAAAGTTCAAATCCCACCTCTTTTGTGTGTGTGTGTGTGTGTGTGTGTTTGTTCCCTCATGTTATGCAGGTTTTCTCTTGCAGTCCAAAAACATGCTCTAACCAAATGTCCCCACAATGTGATAAAAACCTGTTATTTTGACGTTGTGGGGACCACTTTTTCTGTTCCCACAAGGGGAAATTCAGTTTTATAAAAATCTGTGACTGCAATAAAAAAACTAAAAATGTCAAAAGTCTTGTATTTTGTTTGGTTACTTATGGTTAAGGTTAGAGCTGGGTAGCGGTTAAGGTTATCATGTTGGGATTAGAGATTTCCCCATAGAAATGAATGGAGAGTCCCCACAAAGATATAATTACAAACCTGTGTGTGTGTGTGTGTGTGTGTGTGTGTGTGTTCCCACCTGAAGTACAGGTGCTGCACAGTATCAGCTTCAGGTAAGTGGATGGGTGATAATAATAATCCAGCAGGCAACAACTGCGTGAAAATGTGGTGTAAAACTATGGCTGTGATATTTTCCAGTCATTTTAATAATTGGATGTATTGCACTATGACTGATATAGGTTCTACTAAAATAATATAGAATAAAACATGATTGATCATAAGACATCCTATAACAGAAGTTAATTGTGTATGTGTGCCAGTACAGGCAGTTTTTAACAATATTATGGTATGTTTAAGAATATCATGGTATGTTGAAAGCCATGTTTATCTTTTTTCCCCCCAACAGGACTGGTGACATTACATTTAGATAAAAATAATAAAATGTGAAAGGAAAATATGTCAGAAGTATGTGTGTTGGAATTAATGAAGTGTTGAAGTGTTAAAAAGCAAATAAAATAGACAGAGCCAGAAACTGGAAAATAAGTCAGCTCAATTAAACAGGGCACGTGTTTAATCACTCCATGTTGTCTGTCCTGCTCCTCCACCTACATGCCACAGTGGGTGATCAAGGCCTTAATATGCAGATTACAAGAATGGGGGCAAGGTCCGTGCTGAAAACCACGAAAGCACTTACCAGAAGTTGAAAACATAAAGGTGCATTTTTTCTTAAGAGTCCAGCTCCTTGCCAGAGGTAGGAAAACACACTTCATAATGATATAGATAGATTATAAACTTTTACTGTACTGTACCTGAGAAACTCTGAATTACCATACATGGTGATGTAGCAGTAGATTAAGCCAGGATTGTTCCATGCTGCTTATGTATAGATACAGCTGTTTGCAGGGTCATGCGGAGAGTCATTTTTCTTGACTAATCTAAGGATAAAGAGAATCTCACACACCGTTTTCTTTCACTTGTATCTTGGGTTAAAAAAAGATCTCCATAAGACATACATGCACCCTCTACATAATATGTGTATTTACAGTTATTATGTTGTTAAATGATATATTTTGTCCTACACTTTCATTTCATTCAAAGTCTTATCACCCCTCACACACCACTCTCTTACTAAAAATATGTATTTTTATCATATTCGTCTTTGCTTTGCAGTTTTGTGTTTGGGTTTTGTTCCAGCAACATAGTTGCCAATTAACACTGTGGCTTCTATTCTTGCATTTTATTGCATAATAATAGAACCTATAAGAATCTGAGGGATTATGTACTAGTAATTTTATTTTCCAGTTACTTTCTGCTTTACTATCCTCCTTATTTAGCCTGAAGTAATCTCTTCTTCCCTTTAGCTGAATTATTCTTAATATACTACAGACATTTGCATCTGGAATTCACTAACAACTTTCAGTGTCAGATACAATACATTCAGTTTTAAGAGGTCACACCTTTGCAAGAATATTTTCCAGAGACCCACAGACCAAAGCCCACCTCTCACCTACATGAAAAGTTATAGGATTGTATCTTTAATTAAAGTAAGCACTTGTAACGTTACTGTCAATAAAGACCAGGAACACAGCACTTTAAATTAATGACTGTAATGACTGTAATGACTGTAATGACTGTTGGATTAGTAAGTAATATGAGCATATGCTATATGTACTATATTATCCATCCATCCATTCGACATCTAACTGCTTATCCTGGTCAGGATCGGGGGGGGAGGGCAGGACCCCATCCCAAGCAGCATAGAGCATTAGATTGGTTTACACCCCAGACTGGATGTTATTCCATCACAGGACAGATACAAGCAGACACTCACACACACCATCAAACTCTATGGGTAATTTACATGGGTGTGACTTTGGACTGCAAGGAGAAATTAGAGTAACCAGAGGAAAGTTACATGACACAGGAAAACACAGTGTCATTCAGGTCCATAATGTTCAACTGTATTTCAGGAAAACAGTGTGCCATTTAGATGCAACATGATACATTTAATACTCTTTAATCTTTTTATAATTACTGTGTTAATATCCTATCAATGGGTTTTAAAATGTATACGTTTTCCTTCTGACGTCTTGTAATGCTTTTGTTGTTTATTTTAGAGTTCCAAAACCATGTAATGGTTTTGTACAAGGTCTCAAATTCATGTAGAGAAAAAGCAGAGCACCACTTCATAAAGAGAGGAGGTATTCTTTACGATTTAAAAGATTTAAAAGAGAAATTGCTCACAGTGTCCACATTTACCATATGGTTATGGTCAAAAGTTATACAGGAATCATTCATTTCAATTTTAATCCTACAATGCCATATGTTCAATAAAAAGTTGGTATTCAAGAGTATAATAAAATATGTGAATGAAATCCAACAAGAGTATGAGGGAGGAACAAGGACTGCACTATGGTAACAAAGTACAACAGGTTGAAATATTATTGTTTCACAGTAGTAATCTTCAGCATTACATGAAGTTTCTGTACTCAATATACAAAATATAGCACATAAAAGCAATATCCTTTTTGTTCTCATTGTTCTTCTATGATCTGAACTAGTTAGGATTACAAATACAAATGTCCTGTATAACAAAAACGATTCTTGTGTTCTGTTGTTATTAATCTGCGTGTCTTGTAAATGACGCCTTAACTGATTATTGATTTTATGTTTTTTAATTTCCCTAAGATAGTGTAATAATGCAATGTAATATCAGCCAATTTCTATTGATAAGCACAATGCCCCATTAAGAATAAAAACACTGAAAGATAGACTGGCATAAGGGCTGAAAAATCCCTTAAGTTTTCACTAGTTATATGATAATGCAAGCTCATGACCCACTTGGTACAAAGAGGGAAATTATGTCATTTGCAAATATGCTTTCATTCCATGATATTTTGCAATTGTCCAAATGAAAATAGATTATCTTTGGAGTCCTTCATATGAACCTCAATTCTGCTTTAGAGAAAAAGTGATAATTTCCTGAAAACCCACAGCGAAATGCATGTACCAACCTAGGCCCTAGGTTATTTTAAGGGAAGTCAATCTTTGATCAGCCAAGCTGAAATGGCTCTGATAAGTGGGAGCTACACTCACGGCAGGGAGACGCTCTGGTTTGTTATTGCTATTTCCTTGCAGGTTTCTCAAGAGTGGAGAAAAGCAGCGCCAATTTCCTTGCCACCCCTTATCTGCTTTCACTTTCTTCTGGAGATCCCTGTCACTTTAATCCACCAAGTCTGCTGCTGGTTAACAAGGAAATCCTATGTCAATTATCACCAACAACTTCCTGCCGAGAAGCAGAGGGGAATCAAAGGTTCAGAAAGCCTTCCACACTGGAGAGTAGCAGTAGGCCTAATTAAATGGCCCTTATTTCATACAGTCTGGTGCTGGCTTGGTGACAGATAGCTCATCAAATGATAACCTCCTTTTTCTGCCGATTGTTTTGATTCTTGAGCAGTGGGCACTTTTCACCTTTGAAGTCGATGGATTATGATGCGTGAGACAATTTATGACATGCCAAGGACATTTATGAGGTAATGGATGAATATTTACATGTGTTGGAAATGATGGATGTTTGTAAATAACGGAATAAGCTTATTTTTCCACTGTATAAAGTTTTGGGGATATATATTAGACTTTTAACTGTTTGTTTAAATTTCGCTAGCACGTTTTTATTGATTTTTGCATGGAAATTGGTAGATCGAAGTAAATATTTAGCACATCCAACCATCCATCCATCCATCCATCCATCTCCTACCCACCTGTACTGGTCAGATTCACAAACACTGGGAAACACTAATAAGTAAATAATATAAATAACAAGAAAAATGTATGGATGGCGCTTTTTTATTCATGAATTACATGCACTTGTTATTTGTGATTATAAAATTATGTAAGGCTGAATAGTAAATAATTTAAACTTCCCAGAAAACAGTGTAACAAACCACAAACATTCCATACTGCTATTACATTTTCTCCCCACAGTGCTGATCATGATAAGTGGTTGAAAGACGGATGAATATTATATTCCCTATTTCTGACATACTAATCTTAAAATAAACAAAATGATGATACATAATCTGTGATTTAGGGTAAAATTGATGTTACTAGTGACTATTAAATGTCAAGAATGTCTTTGTTGCTTAAATCTCAAGTTATATTGAAGCCCATTATTTTGGGTCATTCTTTTAAACTTCCCTCTCCCCACCCTCTCCAGACACATATACACAAAATCAAACCACTCAAGAAGACAGTGGATCTCATTTGAGCTCTTCATTCTCATTATACTTACAAAGCAACAAATCCCACTCTCTTCTAGGGTGAAGCTTTCTTACAATGTATATGTCAACCCAACCATCATTGATGCATAGCCCTTTGACCCAATTAAATTAACAGAATGGAGAGACATTCAGCATGGCTAGCCCTTCACCCAGATCCTTCTCTTCACCTTTTTAACTTACTGACTGCTACGTTCATACACTTTGCTCTTTTGCTCTTTGTCAGCTTTTTCCCCCAGGTACTCTGCAGTAGGCAGCATAAGCGAGGACATTTTTATCACTTCAAGAAAAAAAAAAGACAAACTGACCATCTGTTGCATCCAAAAATTTAAACAAATAACCCTAGCATTTGAACAGTTTAAGATTACCATGGCTTTACTCTGTAGTCACTGGACTTAAACACGGCCCCTTTTATAATTTTCACTAGCAACGAGAAAACATATACATGTGCATTCTTTGTCATAGTCACTGTCTAGTGAGGCGTTGGACCTATCATCACTATCATCATTGTCTCACTTAACTGGAAATTTATAATTTGATCAGTTTTTAATTGATTGGTTTTAATGATGTTTTGTCTCATATCAGAGATAGCAGTGAATTTAGGCTTATAATTTCATACTCAATGTTCTTCCTAAACAAGTTGTCTTACATATGGGTCTAAAAAACCTTTTTATAATGGAAAAAATAAAGAAGATTCCATTATTAATAAACAGCAAAACGAAATAAGCAAAAACCTGAACTCATTTTCATTGAACATTTAACTGATCCTTTTACGATTCACTACTTGAAATAGCTGCTGAGAAGTCAAACTTTTTTCTTCAAAAAATATCTTCTAGAATTCTATATCAGGCACAGAAAAATCATTGAATACATTTTATAAGGGTTTTAGCATATTATTAATTAATTAAATAAAAAATACAAACAACATGTTTAAAAATGCAGAATAAAGTGATTAAGTTGTGTTCTGCAGTTAATATAAAAACACTTCTTAAAATATACTTTAAGGTTTGTATACGATTCAGAAATATATACAGCCAGAGAAATCCAGAAACAAAATTTAAATTAAAAATCAAAGCACAGTAAAGCATTATTTACATCTGACATTTATTGCATGCTTCTCAGAGCAGTACAAAATATCCGTGGATTTTATGTTCTATTTTGGTTTGTCCCTGTAATTATTCAGATCCAAGGGCCCCCACTTTAAAATTCAGCACCAAGTGTTCCTTAACATTTTCATATGGGAAAAAAGGGGACAGAGTGCAGAAACCAATTTACCAACAGAGCGACATCATCTGTTTGTCCGTTTATCTCTTACACACCACCCCTCGGTCCAGTGTTGACAGGACATGATATTCCATTAATCTGCCTAATGAAAATTTAACCAGTGTTATAAACAAATAATTGGCTATTATCCTCTCAAAGATCCCGAATAAATTACTCGCGTTTTTCATTGCTTAAAAGCTGGCCCTTCTGATTGATGTTAGAATAAATGTGGGCTGTTCTGTCCCTGCAAGTGGGTCTTGGTTAAGCCTGTGATTGACTTAATGAGAGTCTTTGGGGTGAGTAAATGTTCCAAATTGCTCAGTCATTAGCTTTGCTCGGCTGTCTGAAGATACCCTGGATCTGCATTGCAGTCTGCTCCTCTTGTACCATTCCGCCTCCAATTACATTTTCATTTAGAGCAAACCTCTGAAGTCAGATAGGCAGACCTCTTTTCATTACGCTGGCCTTCTTTTTCTTTTTTATCTAAATAGTGTGAAATGTCTCTTCATTTAGAGCAATTAAAGTTGAAAAAGACTGCACTGTAATGAATTATCATACAAATTATTTACTTAATGCCACAATCTTCTACTCTCTTTTTCTCTCATCCCTTTTTCTATGACAGCAGTATTGCAACAAGAGTCTAGGCAGACAGAAAGAGCCTGGCCATTTGGCATGAATTCAGTTATACGATGGTTTCCCAGAAAATGCATCTCCTTGATCTCCTGAGATTCATCATTTGTTTTTCTCTGACAACCTTATTATTGATTTAGGGAACTGTATGTATATTACTGAAAAGTATAAGGAAGAAACTACTTAGACAATACTACTAAGAAGGGCGTTAAGGTTTTGGTTTTGTAACATTAATGATATAATTATATTGTATAAAGTGCATCAACGATTTGTGCTTTTTGCTATATCAGATACAGGATTCCAGATTTCTTACCCTGAGTCGATAAAGACACAGATATGATCATGAAAAGTAGGTACGATCAATCCAGATAAATGATTAGTTGCAGAAATTCCTCAACTTAAAATGTTCTGAGTAATTACGAATACGTGAGCCAAACCATTGAGTATAAAATGTATGCAGAAACATACCAAAGCAGACATCCACTTTCAAGTCTGGTGGCATAAGGTGTAAGGGGGATATTTATTTACAGATTGAATTGCAAGATAATTATTAATTTGAATAACATGAAGTAAGCATTGACTTGAAGAATACTTCTCCACGAATACAACAAATGTAGCTTGTTAATGGGCAAAAACAGCATTATGGTTATTATGGAATATTCAGTGCATGCATGTTAACTGCTAGCATAAATGTGTAAGTTTTAAAACAAATTCATGGTCATTTTAGACTAGTGAAAATTCCGACCTGCTGTAAGTTACAGACTAGGTTACACATCATGACCTTGACCAGCCCAGGACAAATGGATGGAAGACGAATGGAAAGATAGATGAATAATGGAAATTTAAGCATTTTCAATGGAACATTTACAAAACAAATACAATAAGCAGCTGTAAAATAACAGTAGACATCAATAAGCCTGTTTGAAAACTCACAACATTTGTGAGTCAGTATCCCATATTGTATCTCTCGGAGACTCGGCGTCTATGACTGTTGCAATATTTTATCAATGCTGTCACAATGCATACTGCATTCATAAATATCTTTTAGATAAAATTAACTTCATAAATATTCTATTTAATAAAAACAAAAGGAAGAATAATATTAAGAATGATGTAGTCAGTCATAAGTTACTGATGGAGAATATGTCATCAAAACTGTTACATCACAGTAACATGTTATTAACAGTTAGAGAGGCCTGTTATTTATACAAATCGGCTGACACCATACTGTATTGATTGCTAGCTATCAGCATTTGTTTGAAAATAGTACAGTTTATCATTTTATTGTGAACACCCAAGATCACATCAGCTGAAAGTATTATGATATTACCTCCTACCAAAATACAAAAGGGTTTGTTTTTTGCAGCATTAATAACTAAGCTCACCTACAAAATCAATTTTAAAGTATGAGATGACTCCAGTAAGGATAAAGGAAGAACTATTAATTAAAAGTGGAACAGGTTCTTATTTTAGTGGAAAATGGAAAAATTGCATGTCTTTGTTAAGGAAAGCCCAGGAGCAAAGCTTTCATTAGCCTACATGCATGGCAAAAGCAATTCATCAACTATAATTTTCTTTGAATAGAAAAAAGGGATCAACTTCAGTATGCTATTTATGGAGATTTACGGAACTCCAGCAAATGGTAATGTGATTAACATTTATCTACAACATGTTAAAATGGCCTTCCTGCTTGTGTTTGGTTTAAGATTAAAATACCACTCAAATAAAAAAAAGCCATAAAAAAAAGATATGCAATGATATAAAATCTGCTTTGCTTCATGAATACATAATGATGAAGATTTTTGGGGAATTCACTGTCACATTAGAAGGGATTTTTCTTCCTTCCAAATATCTTTTTTTTCCATGTAGGCCTGTCCCTAGATGAGCACAGCAGGCTGAACACAGTTATTGTCCTTTAGATTCTCTGTAAATGTGAACTGTTCTGTGGATTAGTGGAGTGGAGATTTAGTGCATCCTTGTGGAGTATTGTTGAAATCTATTTTGGGATGTACGATTGGAGGGCTGTAAGCCTAGTAATATATGCTACAGTTGACAAGAGACAGTTGAGAGACCATTTTATGCAAAATCATATAAAATTATTTTGGAGGACCGTAATGCAGCTAATATTATTTAAAAGGTCTGCCATTTCAGTGTTTATATAACATATTTACATAAATGTTTGATATATATGTCATACATTCTTGTCTATGTGTAATTTTATTTTGATACTATTATGCCCTATTATTATTAGCTATTACCAAGTTAAAAATAAGGTATATTAGTCACAGCAGAATGATTTTTTTGTAACAGATTCTATACCTAGTTTGCAGGATTGGCACTCTTTGCCACCGGAAAAAACTCACGCTGGTCCATTCGGACTAGTGTGGTGCTGAGGATTCACCCGCCGCATGGCTGCACTCAGGTTCTCATCCCTGAGGTGGTTTGTCATGTGGTGGGTGCAGCAACACACTGTAATCAGTGTATGCTCCTCATCTCTCTCCTCTGTACCTAGGTCTATATCGGGTATTCCAGTATTGATCCCATTCTGCCCAAGGGACACTCTGAAAATAAAAGACAAAGACGTGGATGGACACAGAACTGAAGGGAAACAATAAAGACAATTGAAGACATGAGCTTTCAGAGAAGACAATCTACAACAGTATTAATCCTCACTATATCAGCGATTATGTTAGTCAGTATGTATAATTTAATTTAATAACAATATATTTCCTCATGGTTTCTTTTGTGATGAGCCTTGAAATACCTTTGTAATGAAAAAAATTTCATTCCTAATATACATTTCTGCAAAAAATGGTTTCAGTAGTTATTTTTCACATTATATTTACATTTGTTGTTTTGTGTCCATACTATTATCATACTAACATTCTTGAAATAGTATTCAACAACAGGTTTCAACGTACATAAATTTAAATGCAATTCCGTCCATAAGCACAGAGCACTGACACATCATGCTAAATGCGATTTTCTCTTTGTAACTCAATCTTGGGTTAATCTTGAGGCAATTAACTTCTTCAAATCTTTAACAAAGCCCACCATGCAAGCAGCCCTCTGGGAGTAGTTTAATAAACAATAGTAAACCACTTTCAAAAGCCATCAACTTGGAATTCAGCATCCACAGACAACATTCTACTTTCATAAAGTGATTAAAACAATATAGAATGCATTTGGAAAAACGTGTTAATTACTGAACTGATCTGGTACTTCACTGGTTTCTGTATGTGTTTTTGTAATTTTGTGCAATACAAAAATGCAGGTGCTTACTTTTATACCAAAAGCAGGTGTATGAAGCCTTAGAACGGGATGCTTTCATGAAATTGGAAATTTTGATTTATATCGGCAGTACAAATTTGACCTGTTGCACACAAAATTACAAATACCCTGTCCTTGTGTCTTTATGCTACTGATCATACATTCAAAACATGTGTCACTTCTTTCTCTCTCTAGAGGTTTTGTCAACTTCATATATTTGACTGATTTTAACCATAAACACAAGCAGTTTAATATTACCCCCCTCCACAGACAATTCTTTCCATTAAAAATTACCATTCATATTCAACCACCACCACCTACCTATTGATCCACAAATTCTCAGGAAAGGTCAGTTTTATGTTCCCTGTTCCATTACCATAACTCTCATGACAATTGGCAAAATGGTTCATGGACTGTATCAAATCAATTGAGCTTCAATTTGATTGGTTTATGATGATTCCCCCCAGAGAGAACATGACAAATTTCATGTAAATTAAGTCTCACATCTTATGCCTGAACAGTTCCTCTGAAAATGCCTTTTGTAGTTACCAGTTAATCTTGGCGCCTCTAAAACTATACCGTACTGCAACTGTATAGAAGACAGATTGTTAAACCATTCCCAGTACAAGTATAGTAACATACTACTCTTGAAATATTCAGATGTTTTAGGTGTCATTTTGTTAGGCAGCAATTTTATTTTATATTTGTATACAATATTTGGTGTGTGTTGTATGCTATTTAAAATTGCATAAATGTTAAAAGTAATGTAGTAAAAGCCTGACTGGTGCCCAGATTGTCCAAGACATTCTCCCTTTTTGTCCCCTATGCTGCCAGGGATATATAGAAAGGCCATGGTAATGGGTAATAAAGACATATAACCTAAAAAGTAAAAATATACGTCAACTACATAGCCCTATCTTCTCTAAGTTGAAGTCTATTATATGCTCAACATGAAAAGCTACTATCACTTACTGTGGTGTAACGTGAAAAGTGACTGCCATTTAAATGATATGGTTAACATAAATCCTCCGCTATACCAGAGTGTACCAATGACATAAGTTAAAACACTGACAACCTTTAAATGCCCAAATCCCAAATTAATCTGCACAAACGTGATTACTACCTCAGATGTTTGACAAAATTCTACAGTAGTAGCTACTGCCTAATAGGAACGTTTACATGTAATTAGGTTATAAATCTCATGAAATATTACAAAGGAGGGAGTTAAAGTAACATGTAGAGTGAAAATGGTAGTTTTGATTTTTTAAAAATGCCTTGATATCTACAGACCTTCATGTTAAACTGTATTTTGCTGGCATTTACTACATGCCTATAGCTATAGAGACACCAGCAAAAAGGACACAGATTGATGTAAAATCCTGGCCACAGCACAGAAACAGCTTTAGAAATAATTGCCATTGATTAGTCAAAAGGGGCCTGGTGTGGCAGAAATTTTGATCTCACATTACACTCAAAAAATACTGCAAAACTATTACATTAATTTTCATTCTTATGCTAATGAGATCTGCATCTACTAACCATTGTACAGCACCTAAGCACTACACTCAAACTTTTAGGAGCAAGGAGCGAATAGAAAATTGTAGCTTTCAATGTGAGGTAAGAAATTAAAATGTAGTATGAAAACCTATTTTGGTCTAATTTTGTTTACTGGCACTGAAACCGTAGTGTGAAAATTATCCCATTTTTTTGCCTCTCCTCCATGCCTAGTTGCTGCCAATCAAATTTCACTGGCTGTCTTAATAGAGCTGTATGGATGAGCACTGCTGCAGTGCAAAATTAAATTCTAACAGCATCAATGGAAAACTGGAGTATTTAGAATACTCAGTGGAGTGGGGACCATCTATCTATCTATCTATCTATCTATCTATCTATCTATCTATCTATCTATCTATCTATCATCTATCTATCTATCTATCTATCTATCTATCTATCTATCTATCTATCTATCTATCTATCTATCTATCTATCCACCCCTCCATGCACCTACCCACCCGTCCATCCATCCATCCTTTGTGTTCATTCAAACTTTTACTGAATCTTAAAACACATTGTTTTTGCAGTCGGGAGGAGCCAGTGTACCCAGTGGTATATTAAATCACAGCTTACCCGTGTACCCAGTGGTATATTAAATCGCAGCTTACCCGTGTACCCAGGGGTATATTAAATCGCAGCTTACCCGTGTACCCAGGGGCCTCCACTGAAAAAGCCCCCCATGGTTCACAACTACACCATCATGGAAAACAGTACCTGGGTCAAATAGCCCAGAGGTATCTGACAATTTTGATGTTCCTCTGAGTGCACTGGCAGTTATTGTGGAGATTAATCTATAAAGTTTATTGGTATTATGAATATATGAGAATATATTTTTCCCAGATGGATCCTTTTGGTTTATTTTTCCTTTTTATAGTTTTCACCTCTATACTGTGTAAATCCTGTTCCTATCTGGTATCAATAACCTTTATCCTCTATGATGAATCTCCTGCCCCAACCCCGTGACACATTGTTCTGTTATCTGCCCTGAAACAATTCTGACTCTATTGCTATGTTAATCTATAATGTACTATTTGCCTCACTTGTATGTCGCTTTTGACAAAAGCAGCTGCTAAATAAATAATTGTAAATGTAATGATGTAGTTCTTGTTAAATCTTTGTTGGGCGCTTAGGGGCAACTATAATGAGAATGGTGCTATATAAAAATAAATGAACTAAATCTATTGCCATGAGTCAATACAATCACAGAAATATATTCCCCCCCCCCAAAACTACCTCATTTTAGCCATTGGAGTTGGTTTTATTTAATTGAGTGTTCTATCCATACATAGACCAAAGGACACCCAATTTAATAATGTGCAATGTCAAGTCATTTAATAAAATGGGGCATGCCTAAAAAAAGAATAATAGGTTTAACTTTAATTTGTATTAATTCAGTTTTCACAATCTTTTCAGAGAATCATTATTATTATTATTTTTAAAAAAAATCTGTTTTGCACATATATGGTGGGTCCTCAGAGTGCTCAACTGAAATATACATTTATCCATTTTTACAGCCATGGTTCAAAACAGAGTACACCATCCATCCATCCATCCATCCATCCACACTGCCAGGTTTTCTGCCCACTGGTCCCTGAGGTCCTTGGACACCAGCCTACTGGAAGCAAGTAGCCAATGGGACTGATGACTGGATAGATGGGTAAATAAAGTATAGAAAATAAATTAATGATATTTAGTATTTAATTTCTGAGTAGTCAATACAGTACATATATAACTTAAGGTATGATTTTACCCAGAAATCCAACAAAATTCATGGAAAATGGCAATCGCAAATATATGTTTTGGAGCTTGGATTCCATTTGCTGCTATGGATCGCAGAGATACAATATGTTCCCTTTATTCAGTTTTCAGCAGTCTGTAAAATGGTAGCTCCAATTTCTTTTTGAATCGTTTTGTACAATCAATATCACAGCAGATTTTTCCCATTTTAGATGTGTTTTCGCAGCATTCAAGCTGAGCGTTAATGCTGCCACAGTCTTTTTGCCACTCAGTGAATGTAACCAGAGTATATCCCACCTACTGTGATGTCACATGCATACCCCATTAACTACACGGTCTAGGCAGGAAGGTCCGCCCAAAGCCAGTCGATTGACAGCTTGACCGTCAAGAAAAAGTAAAAGCAATACAGAAAAGGCAAAAGTAATATGGAAAGAGCAGTAAGCGTTCTTATTCTTTTATTTTTATTTGTATTTATTTTACTTTCTTACTCAACATTTACTTTCTTATTCTTTTACAGATTTATTCTTTTTTATGGCACTCTTGTGACTCCATAGAAAATACCGCAGTGAAAAGAAAATAAGCTACCTACACTCCGAAAAAATATGTGACATGATTAAATTCTCCCACAATAAATTTCCCCGAGATCCACACGATACATTTCACCGACTGGCTACCGGACTGCTACGGATAAAATTCGCTGGATTTCGCTGGGTGGCTAGAGATCAAAAATCAATATAAACTTTATTTCAGAATATTCAGGAAGTCGTCTTTCACCCCACAGTTCTATAATTACGGACCTGTACAGTGTTCCTGGGAAGTGTGCGCAAAGATTCATGGAATAAATCTAGATGGGAGATAGCTATGCACACAAGATGGTGGCTGCAGGCTTACTCTTGGCTGGTCTAATTTTGCTGCCCTCTGTTGTTGTAGTTACAATTTATGGGTGATTTTGAATCTGATCAAGGGGACATATTTAGTGGTAGACTTTTATCCACATAATATTTTTGTGAAGTGGTAACATGACCCATCAAACATCAAACAGAGTAAATAATAAGAAATAGAGTGATCTGGTTCACAAGGATCTGCCTCTAATCACTGACTTTCAGTCAATAGAGAATTTTTCTTGTGACATTTTCTGCTTGTTATCCAACTATATGTTATGGGCATGGACCAAAATCTGGTTTTCCTTTTTTTGTGGTTACATGTGTGATAAATGTAAAATATGTAATAGATAAATAAACAAATAAAAAGTCACAAAGTTACATATACAGGGTGTATAATCTATCCATCATCCACAATTGAATACATACTGTCAATGTAGCAGTGGAGTGGTCAAAGAACAAAGAATATTAAACATTCTGGAATGGTCAACTCAAAGCCCCAACCTCAGGTAGATTGAAAACACATGAGTGATGAGTGATTTGGAAAGAACACTTCACCAATATGTTTTTTCTTTCTGAAATTTGACTAAGCTGGGACAGTTACATAATGAGCAATGGGCAAAGACAAGCTGGACAGCATGGGGGTGCCAGTATTAGGCATTTATGGAATGGCCTGCAGGTCATCACCAACTACAAAGGACAGAGGTGTCAGATTACAATTCCTGATGTCACACCGACTGATGAGCTGAAAAACTTTTATGCAAGGCTTGACACTCAAAATAAGAACCAGGCACACAAAATTTCCAGTGAACCAGTGAACCAAGGGAATTTGTACTCCAACTGTCTGAACAGGACTCAAGGGCCCAGTGGTGAAACCTTTCTGACCTTGGGATTTGAACCAGTGACCTTCCATTCTCAGGCACAGCACCTTCAGGTTCCTTGACCTCCAGATCTCTTAAAGGATGAGCTGGACAGAAAACATCATATCAATTCTGGTCTGCATCTTCACTTTGTGAGAGGAAGGTCATGCTTACCATATTGTAGCACAATACCGCTGAAAATGTCTTCATCGATGGAATGGTATGGCATGATATGGTGTGGAGTGGTAGAACCACAGCTTAAGACCGGAAGGTCATGGAGAGGGTTGTGAGGCTGGCCTAGAAAATCATAAGAATCAAACTACCATTCATGCTGCAGCATCAAAGCACACATTAAAATACCTAAAACTCCCTGGCTGCAAGTTGCTCTCACCTCTACATTTACTTTATCTAGAGTCTGGTAGGTGTAGTATCAGAACACTTCAAGAATAGTTCCTTCCCCCGAGCTGTCCTTATCATCAAGAGCGAAATCTGGACTCCAACCCTATTACTTGCATGTGCACTATAAGTGAATTATAATGTCAATGCGTTACTTGTCCTGTCTGCAATGTGTTATACCTATTGTGTATGTCTCTGTAGCCAGTGGGATCAGTGTGCTAGTTCTACACATGCCTTTAGGATATAAAATGACAGGAAATCAGACACAATTTTAGACAGTGTGGAGCCTGAGGAAGTTCATTCTCCCTGCAACATGCCAGGCTAACCATTTTCGGTTTCAAGAATACGTCAGGCTGTATGTACTGGTAACCAGTTTTCTTCAGGTTTTAGTTTTTGCATCCTTGAAGTATATGTTTTTATATTTAATGAAAGGTACACATGTTTATGATTCTTTTTATTGGGTATATTTGTAAGGCTCCTCCAATATTTTGCTACTAATGTATGCTTAAATGTAGCCAATAAACTTGGTTTCTTCTTTTAGCCATATTGTGGTGCATTTGGAGAATGGGTGGCTAGCTATTATTTATTTTGCATTTTCATTTAAAAAAAAATATTTATTTATTAATACTGTATTTGTCGTGACCTAGTTCGGCCAGAACTGCTCCACTATTCGTAGATTTGTATTTAGTCTGAGGGAGTTTTTGATTCCTTGTTAAATTTAGTTTATGTGTGATTCACTAGTTTATAGTGTCTCTGTGTGCTTTTGTGACTTAATTATGCTGGTCTTTAAGACTGCTGTTTGAAACCTTTGAGGTATATCACCTATTTTAGCTCCTTTTACAAGTTTCTGGTATTTTATCTTCTGTATGGGTGGAAGTATGATTCAGCCTGCATACATTCTAGTACCGAGTGGCATTGAGTCCTATGATGTTTAGTCTTAAACGAGTCGTAGATGAGTCAAAATCTTACCTTGGGGATATTTGGAGCTCTCCCCTCAGCTCTAGGCAAGACCCAGGGTGAAGTAGCTGTAGCAGTTACATACATATTCATGATTTATATTTAGACTGATAAATATGCCCAAATTTTGTTGGGGTATACTGGTGGGTAGCTATTTAATGTAATTCAAGAAAAAAAAGTACATCTACCAGAGGTGTGTACTTAGAATATACCTATAGTGTAAGTTTTAAATGTCATAAAATGTCTTTCACTATGAAATTATAGGTTACAACATGTTTGAGAGGTGGAAGAAAATTTTTTTAGTTTAGCATATTTTTAAAGGGTATGTTTTCCTTCTATATACATGGCAAATATGCTGCAGTTTTCTTGCTGTTCAGGGAGATAGCTCTGGCAGAAACTGTTCGAATTTTAGTTGATTCTGGTCTTGATGGACCATTAGAACCTGCCAGAAGTAAAGTCTGAGGAAGAAGGGATATACTGTGTGCAAAAGGTTAGCAAATATATTTTTACTCTGGAGCTGCATATATTCTTAATGGGGGACACAGTATCTCCTTTATCTTTTTAATTTATTTTAAGACAGCCTGCGCATTTGCCTGACACTCTGCGGTTTGTGCAGAGCATGTAAGTAATGGGGAAAGAAAATCTAGTTGGTCTTGATTTCAAGTAGCAGGTCATAAAAAAGACTTAAGTACAAGCATTTATGGACAGCATTTGGAGTTTTGTAGCTACTGCAAAAAAACTAATGTGTAATACTATAACTGTCTTCATGGCTGCCCTTCAAAAAGGTGAGTACTGTAGCATATATGTTTAAAGAATAGAATGTTGGCTGTGCAACAACTTTAGATTCCATTGTTATATTGTGTATAAATAACATTAGTGTGGTTTGATGGATGGGAAGTTCACAGCGGTACCCTTCCAGCTAAAGTTATGTGCATCGAGCATAAAGCTTTATACTGTATGTGCAGGGTTACTAGCATATCCTGGCAGATTCAGGAGGCACAGCACTTTATGGGGGGGGGGGGGGGGGGCAGAAATTCTAGTTATGCCCCTGCACATGTGTCTGTTTAATCATACTATATAGTGGACTGGCTACAGTATGTGGCTGTTTATCATTACAGACATGCGATCATACTCCGGAGTTGTAGACGGGATTTAGTTATATAGTATATTATTGTATTTTTGATGTTTTCTTTTTTCGAGAGACACATTGCCTTTGCTGTACAACTGTTCCCAATTGTGTTTGCAGTTTTAATAATAAATAATTTCAAAACAAATCCTGTTTTCCCTGCTGTACTGAAATTGCACCAGACCATGAACCCAAAATGGAGGTTTGTACCGAACTGTGAATTTTGTATACCATTCCATCCTTAATATGCATGTATAATATGGAAAATTTAGAGAATATATATCTGAACAGTTGAAGTAATTCCATAATTGTATCTAAATGCTCATGGACTGTGCACAGTTTAGAGAAGTTTGTTTAGTGTGATTTGATGTAACAACTGATGGTATTATATATTCATCATAGAAGATAAGGCATATTCTAAATATTGACAGAACCAAAATATATGAGCCCAAATTGCTAATTTAATAAGTGAAAGGCTCAATGTATATCACTGTAGCCTCACATTTCCAAGGCTGTGAGTTTGATATCCACTCCTAGCTCTTACTGTAGCATTTGCATGTCCTTCCTGCATTCACAAGAGCTACCTGCCATAGTCCAGATAAACTTGTGGTTAGAGGAGTCGATGTCTCTTGATTTTGTGTGAGCTTGTGCCCAAAGAAGGAACTGGCATCAAAGCAGCCCGACGCATCAGATATTCTTTGAAAGACAAATGAGATATTCTTCGAAAGATTGGTGCAACAGCAGCATAGCACAGTCATGTTAACTTCAGATGAGTGATACATTTTCAAGGCTTTTTTTAAAGCTAGAAATATGTTTTAGCCATTCTTGATATCTTGTAGGTTCCTAAATGAAAGTTGAGTTATATGTATGAAAATATGAAAATATGTGAATGAAAATCATGATTCCACTGCTGTTGTCACAAGCAGCATAACTTGGGCAAGAGAGATTCATTGCCACCACAACAGCTAAGACAGGATGCCGTACAACACTTTCACCTGCTAAACCTGACCCACCACCTCCCAGCAACACACAATGTAATGCTCTTCCATCCACGGCCACCGAGGTGCATAACACACACCAGCACCAGATCTTTCACAATGAGTTGGAGAAGAAGCTTCAACACTTTATGGACATGACTGGCACTCAGTCTGGCATGCCTGTCACGGACCTGCTCGGGGATTCCCCTTTTATGTCATTACGTCCAGGGCAACCACACCCCACAAGGGATCCCCGCCGACGGACCCTGCTCACTCTAGGAGACCCTGCACAGCCCCCACCCCAGGATCCCCAGTGATTTCATTCTGTGCAGCCATCTTCCCAGCTGATGAATGTGCTACTGATTGCTCCCATTATTTCCATTCCAGAGTCACGTAGGACTAATGCGAGATCTTCTCTTTTTCTGAGAGTTTGAGCGTTTGTTCCCTGTGTACACTTCCGAGATTTTTCCCGGTTTTGATTGTCGCTTCTGTTCCTTGACTATGAATTTGCCTAACCCCTTGTATCGCTTGTTTGCTAATCACCTAACCTCTGCTTGTTTTCTCAGACTCCAATTGTGCCCGATGATTTGGACATTGTTTCACCTGTTCTGCTTTTGATCTGGACTGTCCAACTATTATTATTGCCTGCTACAATTAACCTCTGCTTCCTGGATTTGATCCACACTTGTGTTCTCTTTTCACGTGCTGTCACAATGCCTTATAATGTTGGTGAGCCAACATCACTTCCATCACTACATTATACACCTCCAGAGAGGATGGTTTCCTCTCTTATCTCCAGCACAGGGAGTTTAAGGTACATGGAGGGCAATTTGGGGAAAACAACTCCAACATCATGTAAAGTAGCATCTGTAAATAGATTGACGAGGGAGTCAGAGAGGGTTTCACAGAGGCAAAAGTGGTCTGAGGTCTACTGAAGATAGTAAAACCAGGTATTTTTAAGGATATGTTCATAAATCAGGCTGAAATCACCATGAGTGAAATCAAGGGCTTACTCAGGTCCCACCTCAGTGAGAAGGTCATCACAGAAATGTTCCAGGAACTAATGTGTGCAAAGCAAAATGACCAAGAACCCCCTCAGCAGTTTCTGTACAGCATGATTGGACTCCAACAGAAAATCCTCCTTCAGTTGAAGCAAGAAAGCATGGACATTCCGTATGACCCCCATAACCATTCATGAGGTTTTTCTCTATACCATTTATCAGGGCCTAGGCCTATTAGACAGCGACTGAGGCCATTCCTTTCAAATAGCCAAGTCACGTTATGAAAAGAATCAGTGATGTGAAACAACACCTGGGCCTGCGTTCATAGTGGGGTACCGCAGGGTTCAATTTTAGGACCACTTTTGTTCCTAATTTACATAAATGATATAGACACCAATATATACAGTAAACTGGTGAAATTTGCAGATGACACCAAGGTGGGTGGTGTAGCAGATACTGAACTAGCGGCTCAGCAGCTACAGCGGGATCTTAATTTAATTAGTGACTGGGCTGACACCTGGCAGATGAAATTTAACATAGACAAATGTAAGGTACTCCATGTAGGGAGCAGAAATATAAAGTACAGGTATTTTATGGGACCTACTGAAATAAAGGTAGCTGATTATGAGAAAGACCTTGGTGTGTATGTTGATGCTTCCATGTCTCATTCTCGCCAGTGTGGGGAAGCAATAAAAAAGGCCAATAGGATGTTGGGGTACATCTCCAGGTGTGTGGAGTTTAAGTCAAGGGAGGTAATGCTAAGATTATACAATTCCTTGGTGAGACCTCACCTAGAATATTGTGTACAGGTTTGGTCACCATATCTTAAAAAGGACATAGCGGCCTTAGAAAAGGTGCAGCGTAGGGCCACAAGAATGATTCCTGGTCTTAGAGGAATGTCATACGAGGAAAGGTTATTTGAGCTAAATCTGTTCAGCCTCAAGCAAAGGAGACTGAGGGGGGACATGATCCAGGTCTATAAGATTCTAACAGGTTTGGATGCTGTTCAACCGAATAGTTACTTCAGCATTAGTTCAAATACAAGAACTCGTGGCCATAGGTGGAAATTAGCGGGAGAACATTTCAAACTGGATTTAAGGAAGCACTTCTTTACACAGCGTGTAGTCAGAGTATGGAATAGTCTTCCTGATAACGTAGTGCAAGCTGAATCCTTGGGTTCCTTTAAATCAGAGCTAGATAAGATTTTAACAACTCTGAGCTATTAGTTAAGTTCTCCCCAAGCGAGCTCGATGGGCCGAATGGCCTCCTCTCGTTTGTATAGTTCTTATGTTCTTATGTTCTTATGTTAACACATTCGTATACTCGCCCAAGCTCACAGCCAAAAGACAACACGCGCACATAGTGTTCAGGTAGATCGAGGAGACCAGACTAACAACAAAAGGGATAATGAGACTATACAAAAGCTTACTGCACATGTAGAGACTCTGACCAACATGTTTGCACCTTTAATGGACCAACAGACAGCAGTCATGCAAGTGACCCCCTCAATGACTGTAGCTATACCCAAATACATGGCCATCCTCAAATACACCCTGACTCTCAGACACTCTCCAGCAAAACACAATTGAAGTCACCCTCCCAAAGCCAGCCATCTCCTACAAGGAAAGGTAAAACATGCAGCTGGACTAACTGCATCCAACAAGGCTTAGACAACTGTGAACACTGCATTGTGTGTGGGGACCCAGAGCATGGAGCAGAGACAAACACACTGAGCCAGTATGTAGAAAAAGGGGAAGAGAAGATGATTGAGGCATACAGGATAGCTGGCGCCAACAGCCAGTGCTCAAGTGCAAATGCAAAACGGTATTATGTCAAGTGAAACAAAGGTGTGATCCTTCAACCTGGGGACAGAGTCCTTCTCCACAACCTTGCTGAAAGAGGAGGTCCCTGCAAATAATATTGGGAAAAGACAGTATATATTGTTAAAGAGCAGTTTGGTGATAGCACAGTCTACCCGGAGACTGGAGGTTGTCCCATCTGCACTCTTCACCAAAACTTGTTAAAGAAAACAACTAACAACGTGTAGAGCCACTGACCACAACACCTGCTAAACCACAAAAGAGAAAAACAAACTCCACAACACCAGAATTGCTGAACAGACACAAAATTACACAAAAGAAGATGAAGCCCATCATTACTGGCTGTGGGTACTAAGGGAAGTGCCTAGAGTTGAGCTTTCATACTTCACTAAAGTGCTTCCAGTGAGCAACAGATCAACCATGAACCATGATTGGAGCTCACCATGTAGAATCTGATTATGACAGACCTGATCCTAAAAGAGGAAATGTAGTTGAGGAGGCACCAGAAGGACAAAATGAGATTAGCGCCATCAGTGGAAGAATTCCAGTCTCATGAGGAACAGGAGCTGCCCCAGGCTAATGTGGAAGAATCCTAGTCTGATGCCCGTCCTACTCTATGGAGGTCTACTAAAGAAAGACAACCTGGCCAGATGTTGACATATACCCATCCTTTTATTCACTCCAATTGACACAAATCATTTCTTCCACATACATACCAGCCCCAAACCCCATTCACTGCTATTGAAAAGCTCATAGATGGGCAAGCTCATAACATTTAAGACTTCAGTATCTCATGGTTATATGTTTGAAATGTGTTAATAATTACATCTGTGATGTTAAGTGTTACAACAATAATTTGAATCATTAGTAACAAGTGTCAGGAGCCACCTTTGTTGTTCGGGAGTACGTGGCACACATAAAACAGGTGACCACATCGGTCTTCATTTTAACTTCATTTGGCAAATTTACACACCTTGTGAGATGAATGGCAGTAAATAATGCTAATAATTCAGGTAAACATTAATTACGGGTAAAGTGGGTTTTAAAAACAGAGCAGCACCCTGTAAGAACTTTTGAAACTGGAGCAGTGGTGCCAAGGTTGGCTTAGGGGAGGGACCTTCGCTCAGCTCTCAGGTGCAATTTGGATGGACTGAAAGCTCGTTTTTTACGGGATTTTTCCTGTCTTTTACGGGATTTCATTATTATTGCAGTACCATTCCTGGGACCTGAAACAATGTGGTTTGGATAATGTAAAAGATGCTGAAGGGCAGGTAGCCTCTATATATATTTTTCATCTGGAAAATGTCCAGTTCCTTAAAAGTCTCTTTATTTTGTCTAATGCAATCTGTTACGTTGATCATTTCCATTGCCTGACCACTGTTCCTGCAAAGAAGAACTCCCACCCCCTCACCCCCACCACCCCCCAGTATGTTGATCCTTTCACTTCCCAGTTCCCATGGTTTGCTGATCTGGGGTGAGTTTCCTGAAGCCAACTCAATGCTACATCGTTCTATCTTTTAACACAGAACGTATGAACGATGTAGCGTTAATAAGGCTTGGGGAAACTCACCCCTGTTCCCTATTGCAACAAAGTCATTTTCCATTCTAGAAGTGAGTGGGCATTCTTTAAGGAAGCAAATTATTCTCCAGAAATATCATCCTTATTATTATGGAAAACAGCTAAAGTAGTAGGAAGTAGAAAAATGACTTTGTATTCATCACAGTGGAAACAAGAGGAGTTTATAACACAATATTAATCCATGCATTTACTTTATTCTTTAGAGAAAACTCCTAGAACGTTTTTTCTCTCAAAATTTGAAAAATGCAGTATTATTGTAAGAGGGGCATTTAGAGTGTACCCTACTTTATAGGATGGGAACCTGTCTTATCACAGTTCTTATTTGCATGAGTGGTTCTGCTAAAATGACTGACTGACCAGCTGTAATACAAGATAGACTAGCTGTAATACAAGAGAGAAGGTCACTAGTTCACCAAAGCATCAGATCACATTTTTATGCACAATTAAAGTCCCACCAAAGCATTATTGACACATGGAATTGCAGCTTGGGTGAATACATGTTAGGTATTTGGTACATTTCTAATTCCCATATAAGAAAGTTATGACAAGGTAGGACAATGAGCTTTACTATTCATAAGTGGTTTTCCAGGGTCAGTGGATGCCTAAACCTCACATGAGCACAAACAAGCAAAGCATGAATCCCGTAACACTGGGGGTGTGAGATCATGGTTCTACCCACTTAGCCATCATGCTACCCATTGCCAGTATTCAAAAATCAAAATGTGTTCAGTGATATGATATCGCTCCTCAGTGTATGTTTACTAAATGCAATGCACTTATTGACAGAAGAACTTTCAATAAATTAGGAACTTTAAATTGCACAAACTGTCCACAAACTTTATTCACTGTGCTTAAGAATGCATCTTGCATTGATGTGACATGAAGCTGCATATTTATAACAGCAACGTAGACTCTCAGACTGAAGGGAATTATGTAAAAATAAAGAAGTCAGTTAAACAACTGAAGAAGGGGGCAGTGTTAAAATATCAATAAAGATGGTAAATATTTAGGCAAACCATTGTGCAAACATTTCGCCACACAATTACTTCTCTCTGGTTACCATAAAAAGAGACATTGGGTTATACCCAATGTCAGTGTTCAGTTGCAATCAGCCATTAATGCAGCATACTGTCAAAATGTTATGGACAAAATGAAAATGATTTACACTTTAGCCATATATTTAAACAATAGTAACCTGAGAGGAATCTCTGCCGGCACATTACTCAACTAGCACCAGGTACAGTAGCATGGATGGTTTTGTTATATATAAATCATGACTTTTAAAACGACCATAAATGCAAACAATTCAAATGTGCTATATGTGATAAGATGATTCCATTTTACAGGCTAAAGACACTTTTTCCTTAGATATGTTATCTAACAGGTCTACTAATTTAATTCAATTTGGTAATTTAACTGTTTTCTTGTCACTGGATGACATTTTCAACTGTTCAATCACATTCATCTTTTAATAAGATTATAATATAAATACAATATTATGTAATATATATGTGTGTGTGTGTGTGTGTGTGTATACTGTATGTGTGTGTATGTCTCTCTGTGTCTCTGTGTGTATAACAAGTATTTATATCAAGTACCTTTACAACCAGTTCAGACACTATGTCCATTCTATCTCTGAAAATGTTGATGCAGCGGACAAAATTATAATCTGCAAAGTATAGAATCCTTCAGCTTCATTCATTTCAATAAGCAACGTGTAATTTCTTGTAAGAAAGTCAAAAGTAAGCATATACCTTTACATATTAAGTGTTGAAAATATTACATGACTGTCACTCTGCTGGCAATAAATGAAACCTGAATAATATGAAAAGATTCCTTGTTTAAACAGTTTCAGACAGGACTTATTCTTCAAAGCTGATATGCAGAACGTTATGACCAGACACTATAGAATTTATCTGAAAAGAAAACAGAAGTATCCTGACACGTCCAGTGACATCATACAATGAATTTCATCTTATTAATAGGATGACACTGTTTATGGAATACTGTATGACAAAGTAACCAAATTAATACTACTTTATTGCTATGAATAGTATTATTGCCACTTAATACCATAACATATCAATCACAGCGACATAACACAAAGATCCAGTCCATGAAGTACAAAGCAGACACTGTGTCAAATAAAAGGACATTTTAAAAAGAAATCATACCTTTTCAGGCACTACAATTGGCTGCTGATGATAATAATAAAAAAAAAGACAGAGAGCAAAAAGATCTGCAGTATTTTTATATAAGAATTGCCCATCATGCCTAGATCTCAAGAGTTTACACTGCAAAAAGCCTTACCCAGCCCTAACCTTTAACCATAAGCAACAAAACAAAACTTTTGGAATTGTTAGTTTTTTTCAATGTGGTGACCAAGAAAAATTACCCCATGAGGTAAAAATAATAGATTTCTTTTGTAATATATACACCCCCGACACACATACATGTGTAGGTAGCCTGACAGCTATAATGGATTTACGGTATACGTATCTATCCATGAAACTAGTGAAAAAACACCCCATTAAATGAACAATAACAGATGAATAGGAATGCTGCTGGAAAACCTGCTTTACAAATATAATTACAGTGATGTCCCTGGGTAGTCACCTGCTTACCTTTTACCCTTTACTCTTTGAGATCCAAATAAAATAAGGGCAGAACTCCTATCTAGAGTATGCATAAATATTCAGGAAAAGGATCACAAAGGCTTACAAGATTGCGTCCGATTTGGCTGTTAAGTCAGCAGCTAAAGGCTAGAGGACACAATAGCATATGGAGCAGAACTGAAGCAAGGGAGCGCCGTCCTTGTCAGAAATATGAATTAAACAGAGTGTCCAAGGAAGGTATTATTGAGAAAATGCAAAGACTGTCCAGTTTTTTTGGTGAAATATAATGGAGCACTGTATGGCCCTTTGGGTTAGGATTCTGTGCCCGTGACTGAAAGGTTGCTGGGTCAAATCTCATGGTTAGCAGAGTGATTTCATCATTGGGCCCTTGAGCAAGGCCCAAAATGTAACCCTAAATGTTCTAGGGACATTAGATGACCCTGATCTCTGATCCTCACTTGTATGACTTAAGCATCTGTTTCTCACTATAGCATGTGATCCAGTACAGGGTTGGAGGTGAGTCTGGAGCAGGCATGAGGAAGACCTGACATGAGAGGCAAGTCCATCACAGCACACACACAGACCAATGGACATACTAGAGATACTAATTCATCTAACTGCATACCTTTAGACTGCTGGAGAACACACACACACACGCACACACACATTCACACACACACCTTTGTCTTCATATCTTTGTAGGGACCATCCATTTATTTCTATGGGGAAAACTCTAATCCCAGCAATGACAACCTTAACCCCCACCTAGCTAAGACGTTTGACATTTTAGATTTTTTGACTGTAGTCAGATTTTTATATTAAAAGAACGGTCCCCACAATGTCAAGATGACAGGTTCTTATCACATTGTGGAAACATTTGGTCCTCACAATGTGATATATGCATAACACACACAGACTGGGGTAGGATTGAACCCTGGAAGTGTTTTACAAATGTGCTACCTACTGAGCTTTTTATTCAGGTTGTCCAGAAAATACTTAATATAAAATTGTTTAGGTTGGTCATGTGAATTGGTGACTTTAAGTTGCTCATGGTGTTGGAGTGTGTGTGGACACATTCAGTGATAAACCAGAATCTTCTCCAGGGTTTTTCCTCCCCTTGTGCCCTGCGCTTTATGGGATCTGCAACCATGCACTAGAACCACGGACTAGAACCACACACTGGAACCATGCACTGGAAGAGTGCCCGGAAGTTGGATAGAACTGTATGGGATATGCAACCTATGCTACTTGCTAATGTCTGGTTTCAAGCATATAAGTTTCATTTGTGTGTCCAGCAGGGTTGTTTGGTGTAAGTGTTTTAGTTGGAAAAAAACACTAGTTGCACTTAGGAACACCTGCTATCACAGAAAGTTATCAAATTACATTTTTTTCTACGACCCCCACTTTCTGCGAAAGGCTGAGTGGCTAATGAAATGGATGGATTTGGAAAAGTTGACTTTAATAGTAGTTATGTTTTTTTTTTCAAATACATATATTTCTTAGGTTTTCCACCTTGTGAAAATCCTGCATCAGTACTTTAAAGGACCCAGGTTTCCCAGCCCGGCCCTCGGGGGCCCACAGACAGTTCACATTTTTGCTTCCTCCCAGCTCCGTGCTAGACAGTCTACATTTTTGCTCCCTGCCAGAGAGCAAAAGCATGGACTGTCTGTGGGTCCCAAGGACCGGGTTGGGAAACAGTGCTGTAAAGGGCCAAAATGAATCTATTCATACAGGCCTTGAAGGTCAGTCATACTGGGTTACGTTGAATACCCCTAAACCCGGAAGGTCTTTCCCAGAGAGACAGAGGTTTAAAGGCTATATATATGTACTGCAAGAAAAATTTTGGCAGAATGAGTGACGCTACTATTGTAAATCAAATAGTAACATTCACAAATGAAACCCCTTTATGAAAAATGGATCTGAAACTGTTACAGACTGGTGGTGGTTTGTGTGGCTCAATAACAATATGCCCTCACCTGTAGTTCATTCTGACCCAAACTTTGCATTTGTAGTTTTCCTGGACTTCCTTCTTCACTCCAAACGGATGTGGCTTCTGTGAATTGGTGTCTCTATGCATAGCGTGTGTAGATTAAACATTCCCCGGAAGAAATGAAGACTCGTACTGTACGTCATCAGTTCGTTGCTTATTCATGGAGACAGGGGTTTAGTTATTTGGGTGACAACTAGGTTCATTAATATAAATTTTTTCATCATAGCAGGATGAGGACGGTTTTGGGGTCTAAGGAGAAAGTCGTTGTGGGGGAGGGAATAATTTGTCAGTATAATACAACTTGTAGAAGCTTATAAAGTAAAGTCTACATGTTGGGTTAGCATTGTGTGTGTAGCTGTGGGGATCAGGAACGGAACCCGATAGTGCAATTTGAATCACATTAATCTGTGTACTAAATTGATGGCGATGAAAATAAGACTCCCCACACACAAAAAAACACTTGTTTGCAGATTAATGTCTCCTGAATACGGGTTCTTGACGGATGACCTCACATATTGGCTTTTGCTGCAGTCCAGGGAGTCCATAGGATTATTCAAACCTGTCAATTCTGAGTTCCTGGGGCAAGAACATTATTGGAGATTTCTTACCATGCTGTTTCCCCCTTCCTTTTCTTTTGAAAAGGATATAAAAGCACTGGTAAGTAACCTTTGGATTATAGATGTGTGGCGGACTCACAATGATTTGTTGTCTAGATAATTCCATGCAGCATTCATAACAGAAAACAGAATTTTTGGTACCGCTGGCATTAGATTAATTGTATCTAATATTTGGAATAATTAACATAAATTACAAAATACAAAGGAGAATGTGTGTTTGTGTAATTTACATGATAGTGTTAAAATATTTGCCATAAATTATCATTTTATATTTGTAATTATATTTGTGTACATGTAATACATCATTGGCAATATATCAAAAAACATGAAAAAGCAAATACATTATGCCTTTAAATATTCATTTTAATCTCGTTTAATATTTACTCCAGTTTTATGTAAATTTGAAACATTTGCATAATCACATTTACAACTCTATACTTTCTTACTCAACAAAAAAGTGGATTATACTTTTAACCAAATAATTTCTAAACCTGAAACTTTCATCAAATCTCATTCCTGAAATTAAAACTTCCATGACATTGAATGTTCTCTATGTAATTTAAGAAACCCAAAATAGTACAATCACTGTTATAAGGGTCATTTTAAAATGTGTAACTCTGGCACTTTATTAATAACTTAGTTTTAATATTAACCTGCAGCTGATTTCCATTTCACCAAACCAAAACAAAAACATTCTATATCATTATACATTAACAATATGTTTCATAAACACAATAAACAGAAATACAGTTTTTCTTTTGTCTCCTTTTCAATGAATTTTTATAACATACCTGTATAATAATCAGTCTTGGAAAGAGGAACAAACAGGCCTGAATTCACTACTGTAAACAGTTTCTTTTTGTCTTATCACTGTTACAGACACTGCCTCGATCTTAATAGTATCGTTTTCCACTCCTGATAAGTGACAGGGGGAAAAAATGAGTTTCTAAGAGGAAAAAAATTGTAGGACACATTACTTCCATGCACTTAAGTGGGAACAGGGCAAGTAAAAGCTTCAGCAAGATATCAGAGTGGATAAGGACGGCATAAAAGGGCCATTATGCTGCCAGGAGACTCTTTCTCCCTGCCTTGAACTTGTCAGGGGTTCAGGTGGTTCTGTGTCTCTAGCTCAGACAGGGTCCCGGAATGTGAGATCACCGCAAATCAAGCTCAGCCTTCCACCCTCTCCCAACCTGCCACTGAACCAGCTCCATTTCACTAGGAAAACTTACCTAATAATGGACAATGAGATTTTAATTTTATCTTTTCCGTAACACTACATTAACTACCAAAGAACTGGAAGTGCATTACCAGTCCAGAAGCTTGAATTCCCTTCAGATGTGAAGTTCATATACATACTACCCATTATCAAATATTTAAAGCCAACTTTTCGTTTTGTTCGGTGAAAAAATTACAACATACTGGTTGCATTTATTTGCTCTAAGCCAGTAGTAAAAGTGAAAATTACTAAGTAAATTTACTGTATAGATTTGAGAAAAGGATACTTAATATTGTAAATGATTTATTTTAATAAGAGATAAGTCAACTTATGAATGTAATTCATTTATGTACTATGTAAACTAATATCATTTAACATTAAATAATATTATTTATATACATTACACGTCTGCCTTAGTTACTAAAAATGAACTTAATTGAAACCTGTTTCTACTGAAATAACTGCTTGCATGAGTTTCATAATTAAACTTAGAAATATAACATTATACTGCCTCTATTAAAGTCTTCTGATGTATTACTTAGATTTAAGTTTTTTTTTTGTGAGCCGAAGAGAATATTTATCCTAGTGTTTGGTACAGCACTGAAGATAAACTCGATGGTGAAAACATACCGACATAGAAAGTGTGCATGTTCGATTCCCTGGGGAATGAAGAGTTAAGCATTCTGAGTGCCGTCCTGGATCATTTTCACAGGGTGGGGAGTGGCATTCACGCACTACGGCCGACCCTACTACAGAATCCTAATGACAGCATAATTAGAAGTATCATTGTGGTAATTATTCTTTTCATCTGGAGGGAAGCCTACAGCGTGGGTGGGTGGTTGAGAAGAGGTAAGAGAGGCCCTTTCATTCAGTCAATTTCACCTGCCTCTTCCTTGCAGTCTTTGGAAGGAAAGCAATGTATTGGGGAGAGACTTTCCATTATCATGTCAAAATCCAGGGGTTAATACCTGGTATCCAACACAGCATGCTAAATCCACTGAGCTCATCACACTAATTAAAGAGAAACACATCCGTCCTTAGCCCTGTTCAGCCAGCAAAAAAAAGGCAATTCATTCCACGATATTTGGGAAGGGATAGGGAGTAGATGCTACCTGACTCGCTGCGTTTTATTAATGTGGCTGACAATGCCCTTCTTGTCAGAGGCAAGCCAGGCTCACTTGGTTCTGGTTCATCGCTCTGGGAGAGAGAGAAGCCTGTGTGACTCTCTATTGCGCTCTTTCCCTCTGTGCCTCTTTGCCCATTTACCAGTCATATTCACAGTGATAAAGTATCCTCGGCAAATCATTACAGGAAAAAAAAAACGAAGATGAGTACATGAACATTTCAAGCGCAAAATAATTATTACTTTTCATTTACTTGGCTAGTCTGCAGACAGCCTTATCCCAAGTAACCTAAAGTATAATTTGGACATCTATTTAGAGCTGCAAATGAATTTGAATTGAGATTCAGTATCTTACATATTGGGCACACCAGTGAACTGAAGGAATGCGGTTCAATCTTTGTTGATTGAGTAGCTGTTTAAGTTTGGCGCTATGCAAAGCCATGTTCATTAATGACTGCCAGCTGCATCTGATCAACCTGAACTTACTGACAGAAAGCGTAAGGAGGCAGCTGGGCTGGTCACAAGATCAAGTGGAGAAGAGAGTTGAGCTGAAAATGCGTTTCTGGCTTTTACTTCTCTGTTGGTCTTGTCCATGTGGGCCGCTTTTGATTAAGGATGAGGAAACAGTTTTATATAATACCTTAGCTCAAAACATCATAAAGTGTTTTTTTTTCCTTTCATTTGTCTTTAAAATGATCCTATTAACTGGTGCCTCTGAGACAAAGTACTCCTTAAAAAATAAAAGAAGTAGTTGTAGTATGTTCAGACCCTCTCAGAAGAAATTCTGGAGGGGGGTGGAGTGTTATCATGCAGGCCCCTCCGTGGTCCCCCGAAATACTTATACTACTGGGGTCTGAAACAAATGAATTATTATTACTACTATTAATATTTACATTCATATATGTGGGCTAAAATTTTGGGCTCTGGGAATAGACGGAGCAGAAACGTAAGCACGTTTTCTTGACGGACCCATAACGCACATGTGCCAAGTAGTTGAGTTGCTTCAGTTGGTGAAAAGTGACATTAACTACAGAAGAAAAAAAAACAAACTGGTGGAAGCAAGACAGTCTAAACAAGAAATCAGAGTAACATATTTGTAAAAGCTGTAAAGCATCGCATAAATAACATCAGTTTTCAAATTTGTCTTCTGTTTCTTAATGCTGGCAATCTAGTGTAAGTAATATCGAAGAACATGAAGGTCAAATGCATCTGGCCCCCCCTAACAGAACAACTGGCCTTAGTCTGGGTCCCCCAGCTGAAAAGGTCTAGAACCTCCAGTGGGCCTAATGTTTCTAGCAACATGGTATATAATATTTACTTAAATTTACTTAAATTATTTGTTTGAGGTAGTCATTCTTTGCAGTTTTGTTCTTGGGAAAAAAGAATTGCATGTGAAGTTGAAATATTGCCTTTGACCAAAACATACTTTCTACATTAAAGCTTGCAAACAACAGCAAGCAATGGCCTTTCAGTCTCAACAGAATGAAATTCAAACTTCTCTAGCATGGATAGTGTATTGTCAGCATTAAGAAAAGAATTAATATTTCAACTTTACACATGCCAACGTTAGAGGCCAGAAATCAAGGTTCCTTCTGTTACTGTGAAACTTACATTAGTAAATTGTCACTTTTGCTAATGTTTCTAAATCAGTCTCTGAAGATTATTTCACAAGCAAAAAAAAAAGTTAGGTTAGTCAGTTTTTGACTTCAATGCGTGAAAACTACAAGGGTCGACCCAGACAAATCAGGGAAATCATTTATTGTGCTTGTAAATGTGAGCAATATGTAAACATCATGTCCTCAAAAATCTGAAAAAAGTTACACACTTCGAGTTGTTTTGAAAAATATGCACTGGTTATTTTATGCATGCCGGTATTTATAAAATGAACTTTGAAAGTTTACAAGTGTCGATCTGCATGCTTGATTTGCTTCAAATTTAATTTTACATCAACAGTTCATTTACCAATGTTCTACATAAATGAAATGTTAATCATAATTAGCAATAATTACAGCCCAAATGAAAAAAAGTACCGATTTATCGATTATAAAGATGTTTAAATAAGGTTACAGACATGGTTTAATTTGGACTTGATATGCTTTCCATAGTTATGTTACAAAATGAATATACATGTTACTATCTTACTGTAGATGAATGCTACTGTATATCCTGGGCAGTGTCTTGAGAGTCAGGGGCTTATCTTATGTGGGACGGGGTCTAAGGCTGAAGTACACCCTGGATGGGATGCCAGTAAAATTAGTCATGTTCATTTAAATAAAAAGAGAACGTAAGCAAGAAGATGTATTGTTAAAGGATACTTTTTATGATCTAACGCTTAAATTTGTATGATACGCATCTTCGGAAAGCTGTTTTTCTGGGCTGCAAATTCAAAAATATTGAGCCTAACGAATAATTAAATCCAGTTCAACACAAAGAATACCGAACACAAAATCAATTATTACAGCAGCATTTACTCACCTTTCAGTTTTAGCTTTTACTACGATTACACAGTTTATGATTACGAGTCACTGAATGACACTCTAGGGAAGGCAGAAATTACTGACACTTCTGATTTTAAATGCCCATTTCATAAAAAACAATTTTTTGGTGACAAAATAGATAAATCGTACTGTAGTAATACTGTATTTTTATTATGATCTCGAGTTTTCTTTTTCTTTTTTTTTTGTGGAGCGGGTGGTAGTGTCCAAATTTGTCTAAAGCAGAAGGCTTAGCACCTCCTGAGAAAGACTTTTCTTAACAACAGACTAATTACCAATTTCTTTTTTAATCATTGAAATTCTCCCTGGAAGCACATTTGTATTGGAGTAAATGATTATTTATCTGAGATTAATTTGATTAAAGACCCTTGAAATCTTGTCTCATGCAGAGTGCCTATGGAGCTTTTCATTGTGCTTGGTAGAAAAAGCAGAAAATCTTTCGAGCCTGCCATCAACAGTAGATTAGAGAACTGTAATTAATTGGTCAATTGTATAATAGTTCGCTTCCTTAATTAGGCTAAGTACAGAAATGGATGGCACTGCTTAATGACCTTTTTTATATGCAGGAATGAGTGGTATTATTACTGTTCCACTTTAAAACATTACATATTCTGTTACTCCTGCTAAGAGTCACAGGAGTAGCAGAATAAAAACATAAAGGAAACCAGTCTTTAATCACACTTTTTAACCACTGTAGTGTCATGATCAGTTCAGTTAATACGTTTATTAGCATTTTCAACCAGAGTCAGAAACAGAGCATCCCAAACCTGGCTGCTCATCCATAATTTTCCACCCAGTGTTCCCTTAGACCACTGGACATTACACTGCACACTGCAGGAAACAGGCAACCAAGGGTGTTTGGGGCTGGATGGGCATCTCCAGGATGAGGGGGCACAAAAAGCAGCCCAGAGGACAACAGGAGAAAGAAGGAGGAAATGGGAATGGAACATAAAAAGGACTACAACAAACCTAAAAGCAGGAAAACAACAGTTTCATACAGAACTCTGGCTAATCAAGACAGTGAAAAACAGGAACAAGATGCAGGCTACCACCAATCATGCAAATCAAGGCAAGACGGTATCCAGAATTTCAGACCTGGAAAGACGATGCCCCACACAAAACTGCAAAAATGGATGACTTTGCTGGCAGCCCTGAGCAAAAAAAGAAAATAACACGAACTGAAGCAAGCCTTACAAACCCCAAAAGCTAGACTCTGAAAATGAGTGCTTCAAACTGAGTGCTAACTGTTATGCCCAAACAGCAATGACTGAGCTCTGAGAAATGCTCATTGCCCACTTTAAATAGGATTCAGACAGAGCTAACTCTGTCTCAGAGCAGGATCACACAAACCTTGCCCAGTTACCCACTTATAGTTCAGGTGTGGAATAATATGCCATGTATCTTTAAGGAAACTGCAGAAACATTGCCAGAAACAAACTGTTCTTGATTGACTTAACTCTAATCTGCAAGAAATGCTTGAAATAGTTTATAGTATTTTAATGATGGTTTATGATGGGTTGTATAGTAAGATTAAAAAAAAGATAGGAAATTGTTTTTCAGAGTTTTCTAAAGCCCATATTACATCAGTCTTTTTTGATTATATAAATTATGGCTCAAAAACGGTGCACAATTGAAAAATAGCTAAAATAGCGACAAAAGTATTATTTGAAACAAACATATCAGGTTGAATGATATCACTGTCATCTGACCACAACACAGGCTTGTTAATGTGTGCGGGTATGGCTGTTGCATCCTAACCTACTTCACCTGAAATACTCCAGGTAAAAAGTAAATTAATAAAAAATAGTGTGTGTGTGTGTGTGTGTGTGTGTGTGGTGGGAAAGGGGGTGATGAATAAACCCCTTCATTTACCTGCAGTCCTAAGGTAGCGAGGAGATTACAAGCTATGGATAGAGAGAGTATCTGGTGTGTAGAGTCACAGTAGTCTAAGCTTACAAGACAAGCAGTACTCACTCCTTATGGTTTGTTGCTTATGTTTGTTGGTCTTTTGTTTGGTTTTCCTGGGTTGGTTTTCTTAATGATATCGTATAAAATATGTAAGGATTCAGAGGGCCTTTTTGACTCAGGTTTCTTCATTGGCCCATCTTCTATGAAAGGGTTGGCGTGAAGTCTCTTAATCTATGCTTTCAAAACAACCCAAATCATATTGGAACACTCAAGTCTTTTTTTACGGCTTGAAGAACCAGCTCCAACTTGCCCACATTTACACAGAATTATTCAACAGCTTAAGCTTATTATTGTTTCTCAGTGTGTTGACACGTAATAGATCTTTCATTAAAATAAGCTTGTTAAGACACAGCAAGAACCTATGTATCACTGAAGATGAAGTTCTATTTTTATATAAACATCATTTGATTTGTCAGATATATTTTTTCTTTCGAAAGAGGTAGCAAAATTCAAGAAAAAAATTACGTGTTTTTTTTTTGTGAAAATCATGGTCTACATTTAAACAAATTGACAACTTTGAAACTGGAGTAATTTATAAGAATACTGGAATAGAAGGATGTTTCATTCTTTGTTTATTATTATTATTATTATTATGTCTTGAATAATATTCACTAATAATTTCTATGACACATTTGTTAATGAGAAAACTTCACCATTTTACTAATTTATATAGCTGGTCATTTTATCGTAAACATCTAAATCTTAGCTGATGGTTGTCCCTTGCAGTGACAAAAGAGATCATTATTAACAGCATGTTTTGTTGCAAATTACATTTCACACCATGTTTCCCATTTAATGAGATCCCAAAGCTTTAGGGGCAAAAAAACGAATAAGCATGGAATGTGAGCTTTTATGACACTGATAACTGAATGGAATACTAAAATACTATTGTGTAGTTCTGCTGGCGAGTCTCCTCATGTTTCATTCTGCTGGTCGGCACGTACCAGGCACACGTCAAGAAGTAAGTGAAATTTGAGTTCCTTCCCCAACTCATTTTTTATACATAGATCATTAAAGCTCATTTTAATGCCAGCATAACCTGTTGCTTCTGCTCAGATGACATTTTTACAGCATGTAAATTTACAGTAAAATAAAATCAATGTTTTAAGCTGCACACAAGACAAATAGCACACATTTTCATGTTGACAGGAAATAACATGTAATAATAATAACAACCACAACAATAATGAAAGAAAATTATCTGAATTCTGTTTAAATAATAATGAGAACAATTGTATTATCAGCCCAACTGTCTGTTATTTAGTCATTACATCATGCATAGATAAAAGAGAGACTTAAATGTGATATAATTCAAGTTAATGCCATTGATTTTATTTTATTCCTTTCTTGTTCATTTGGCAATTGTTCAATTGCCATAAGATATGTAACAATGTTGTAGTACAACGGTAAACAATCCCATAGACAGCATCAGATTTGAATCCACATTAATTTGAAGCCCTAAATATTCTAAGCATCTACTCAGATTAATTTATTATCACTTTCAGATATAATGTGCAAACAATCAATTGAAAAGGTGGGGAAGATATGTGACATCTGGACTATGTTTGGGTACTTTGTCTTGTGACCAGCTGACTTGCATATATACTTACTTCAAAAGCTTCTATTTCATGTTTTTGTCATTTGGCAATCATGCCGCGAGAATCGGTGTCCCATCATGCCAAACTTATCTGTCTGAATGACACCCAACTGGGCACTATCCTCTGCCCTTGTCAGCCCTGTCGTGTTGTTAAAACATAAAGTGTCACCTTTCAAACTACTTTTGTATTCATGTTGCTCAAATTACTCCAATATCATATTTTAGAATGTGTTTGAATAATGAATAGCCAGATCAGCATATGTTTTGGTGACACGTGCTCTTCTGAATATATTGGATGTTCCCATTATTAGGTATTTAAATATTAAATACAACAATGATAGTAAGTACGCTGCTATCATTTTAAATAGAATTTATCTGCTCAGTTCCTTGTAGAAAATATAAAATAAATCATCCACTTCATCATATAAATATATTAATGACAATTTATTTGTATGTTAATGGCTTATTTAACAGTACGCTATCAGTTAATTTGGCAGATGCGCAATGCATTGATACTTGTTATTGAACTTCAAATATGTCCTTTTCTCTGTGCAAATGAGTCATGTTAATGTCTTTTGCTATTTAAATTATACACAGGTAATTTATGTCTAATGTATTTTTTTTTGTCTAGTATATAAGATAAATTTTATGAAAATTTCTTGTCGATAATCAGGATAGAAGAAGCTCTATGCTGCGCGTGCCTCCTGACCTTTGGTCTTTATGAGCACGTTAGATGCTACCAGGGGAAAAAATAATTTGTATTGTATCTTTAGCTCTCATGGTGGCCCGTGTTGACTCCATTGATCCCAACAGTTGTTGATTAATATTGTATCTTGACTCTGAATGAATTCCTTCCAACTCCATCCCACAGATGACGAATGAGATTTCTTGGCAAAACAGGTGTGCATGTAACCTACTGTAACTACCCTGTTCAGATCTTGCTTCCATATTAGCTCTGATGCAGTACACCTTCATGGTTGGGATTGGAATTCTGCCCATATATGTGTGTGGATTTTGTATGTTCTCCCTATGTCATGTGGACCAAAGACATGGTATTTGGATGTTTGCTGAGACTGATAGCGTATGTCCATGTACGTGTCAGTAGTGTCCTGCATGATATAGGTTAGAAGTTGGAATGTATGGATTAATGTAGTGGTTGTATCGTTATCCTGTTTCTCAGGGCTTGAAGTGGGTCAGCACTCACCAGTATACATTATCAGGACCTCTTTGTTTTTCTTATCAGAGTACGAGCACCTCTCAAAATCTGTTGGTACGAATAACAAAGGGAATAGTACCGGGACCTGGTACTGAATGATAAGGTGAGTACCGGCACCTGGTACTGAATGATAAGGGGAGTACCGGCACCTGGTACTGAATGACAAGGGGAATGCCGGCACCTAGTACTGAATGACAAGGGCAGTATCGGCATCTAGTACTGAATGATAAGGTGAGTACTGGCACCTGGTACTGAATGATAAGGGGAGTACCGGCACCTGGTACTGAATGATAAGGGGAGTACCGGCACCTAGTACTGAATGACAAGGGGAGTACCGGCACCTACTACTGAATGACAAGGGGAGTACCGGCACCTACTACTGAATGACAAGGGGAATACCGGCACCTAGTACTGAATGACAAGGGAAATGCCGGCACCTAGTACTGAATAACTAGGGCAGTATCGGCATCTAGTACTGAATGATAAGGTGAGAACTGGCACCTGGTACTGAATGATAAGGGGAGTACCGGCATCTAGTACTGAATGATAAGATGAATACCGGCACCTGGTACTAAATGACAAGGGGAATACCGGCACCTTGTACTAAATGACAAGGGGAATACCAGCACCTTGTACTGAATGACAAGGGGAGTACCGGCACCTGGTACTGAGCGATAAGGTGAGTGCTGGCACCTGGTACTGAATGACAAGGGGAGTACTGGCACCTGGTACTGAATGACAAGGTGAGTACCGGCACCTAGTACTGAGTGATAAGGTGAGTACCGGCACCTAGTACTGAGTGATAAGGTGAGTACCGGCACCTAGTACTGAGTGATAAGGTGAATACTGGCACCTGGTACTGAATGACAAGGGGAGTACCGGCACCTAGTACTGAGTGATAAGGTGAGTACCGGCACCTAGTACTGAGTGATAAGGTGAATACTGGCACCTGTTTTTCCCCACTTCTAGCACTACTGTTTCCTCCTCCACATCTATACTGGTTAAAGTGATTTTAAGAGGTGAAGTCACTTAGGGATCATTCATTGGTAACAAACATACATTTTATTCTTGTACACACAACAAAACTAAATGTTTGTCATTTGTAAACATTTTAATGGACTGTTTCTTCTTGTTCTTTCTATCCTAATGTATAAATAACTTTTATGAATTTGCATGAGAGCTAAATGAGATTTTCAGCAATGTGTGGGAGTGTGTGAATTTTCTTATGGGTGGGATGAAGTCAGAGGACAAATCCCTAAATTCACCTTCAGTCATTTGCTACTTATTATGGATACAACATAAGCTTTTTACCTCTGGGGGGGAGTGAGTGAGAGTGGCAGAGATCATTGATTTTATTTTATTCCTTTCTTGTTCATTTGCCAATTGTTTAATTACCATAAGATATGTAACAACTGGATGCTACCTTCCGTCCTTGAGCTGTGATTGTCAAATTGTCCATTTCCATTACTCCCTTTGCTTCTTTCACTCTCTCAGTTTTTAAATCGCTAAAAGTTAAGTTCCCTAATCAATATACCAATGATCTGCTTGCTCTCCCGATAGAATCAAATCTTACAGGCAGGTAGTGCAAAGTTTGTTTGTGGATTCGTTTTGAAGAAGAATAAGCAGTGGGGAAGGAGTCAAGACAATGTAAGACTATTACAAGAAATAAAGGTAAACAAAAAAGAAAAATACATTTGAATGGAAGTGCCAGGGGAAAAAAATCAGCTAAATAGGTCTTGGGAGTTGGATTTCAGTTGGGTACAGATTACAGGAGCCAAAACAAAATAAAATGCAATTATCCATATCTAATAGAGGTAATGAGGGACAGGCGAACGAAACCTGACTCTCACTCCTGTGGCAATCCTGAGCCATGACCACCTTCCACACAGTTCTCTCAGGCAATCTGGGACTGGCCTTGTGTAATGGTCTACGAGGTTTAACTGAGGCGTGATTATTGCTGGTTGATAACTTAAATGAAATGAAATAAGTAACATGAAGATTGCCATACAATCTCTAAAATGTAACACGCACCCTATGAAAACTGAATAGATGATAGTACAATCGGTGTAAATTGAATAGAGAAGGCTGAAATATGCTACTACTCCTTAGTTGAATCAGGTGAAAGGACAGCTGGAAGTAATCAGTAGCACAAATACCTGACATCTGACTAACAGAGTATATTGTAAATAATTTACACTTATAAATGTCATTTAATCTGACAAATCAAATGAACATTACATTATGTAGATTCTCTACTTTCAATTGCACATGCACTTCTTTATGAAACAATAAACTGCTAGTAATCATTACAATTTGTCTAATTTTCTTAGCCGTTTAAAAAAAAAAAAAAAGGTTGTTGTTTTTTCCAGTTGAATGTTGATTGGGTTTAAACCCCTTCTTAATTATGGAGAATGACATTGGAAGCTTAAACAAAGTTAACATTGTCAAAGATGTCTGAGAGGGAGATGGTTACCGTTTAAAAGTTAAATAAATTAATGAAAACATTATTTTGAGAATGGGCTAAAAAATTCCAACAGAATAAATTTAAACAATTTCTTTAAAACGCCAATTTCATAGGAAATTGTGTTCAACTACTGTAGTGCTTAAATATTTAATGTTTTAATGCGTAGCTATTGTTTACAAATATGTCATTAACTCATAACAAACATTTTAAAACGTTTGCCTCACTGATAGTACTTGGCTTAGAAAATGTTGCCAATCCATTATAAGTACCTGCTTGTCACAAAAAGTGCACAGTCAAAACGTCTTGGAAAAGCAATCAAAACATTTGTTTATTAACATGATTCAAATAATGAAAAGAGTCAGAAAAAAGATGTAGGATTTCAGAACAAAATACATCTATACAACTTTATAGGAAGATAAGGAATCTGAAACAAAGACGACACTGTCAAACATGTCTGCGAAGCAGCTGCACAAACATTTCTTCTGCTAATGAAGTAAAAAGTATGAAAAACCCTGTGTTTTTGTTATTTTTAATGCAACAAGGAACAAGAAACTCCCACAAACCTGCATTTTACTAAAAAACAACAGTGTAAGACACAAAACGTAATCATCACACAACTAAATACACAATTAAACAGTTTTTTTCCAGATCAAGTGTGATTTTTAATTTCACAATGAAGTTGATCCAGCTGGCTATTTTGTACTAGAAAATAAAACAATTAAAAAAACAGAATACACATTTTCCCAAGAGTGAACAGCTGCAAAGTAAAGAGCTGAAGAGAGAATCTTGAGAATCTAATAAATATACTTGTAGAAAGTCCAATACTATGCATTTATTGATGGGTGTATTTTTTATTTTTTTTTACTTTTAAATGTGAGGGATTACATCCCACATCTCAGTACCTACATCCTCCCATAAAAATATCCCTGACTATCATTCGATAAATATCGTCTAAGTGCATTTTTGTAGTACCAGAAGTTCATAATTGCCTAGTTTTACACTGGACATTTAGAAGTGCAAGAGATACTAATTTTAAACCTATATATGCCCATTGTTTTATGTTCCTTTATTTATATCCTGCATCCTTAGAAGTAAGTATAAGAATTAGAAAGAACACTTTATTGGCATCAGTCCTGTGGTAATACGCTGCTGTCATAATGTGTCATTATGAAATCAATTATTTAAGGCTAACAAGCATTTTTTATTCTTTATATACTACAGATCCAACTAGAATGAGCATTTATTTCTAGTGTAAAATATTCCTAGTTTTAGTCCAGGGACTGCTCCTTACAATTTATGTACACATACATTAACTTTCAGGATTTTTTTTCTGCCTTTTTCGTTGGCTCATATGGATTCCTTAAAATACTGGGTGTTTCCTCCATTACTCGAACAAGTAGATCATCAATGTAGTCCTCTAGTTCCCGGATGTGCGCATCTTTCTTCTTAACCACCTCCTTTTGTTTAATCAGTTCCTTTACTACCTCATCAAATGACAAGTTCTGGTATAAGTCCCCGTGCACTTTAATTGTGTCCTAGAAGAGATAAACAATGTTAGATGGCTACTGTTCACGCAAGGCCAAGACGCAAGGCCAACACAATACAGCACAACTTTTCCATTCTGTTAGCATGGAGCTTAAAATAATGTGGAATCTAGTCTGCACAAAACACATATCAGTGCAACAAAACAACAAACTTCAAAGAAAACAGACCACCTTTGCTAAAATTATGTCTAGAGTTGTAACATGAATATTATGTCAAATAGTGTATTATATTTATATAGTCCAAAGTAGTTCCCATACAAAACTGCAGAGATGGAATAAATCATAGATGTTGTTAAAACAAGCATCATCATGACTTACGGACTTGTTCCTCTCCAGAACATCAGTACACCATGGAACAGGTTTTTGTACTGACTGAGGATTTTTTCTTATGTTTTACATTTTATCATACACTGATTGAGTGCACCTATTAGAAAACATATACATGCTCATCTCATGTTATTAAAGGGATAGGAAGACCTAAGGTTAACACTTCAATTGTCTCATTACTACTCTAATGAGGAATTTTCCTGTCAGAGTAGCCAACCAGCTACTTTCACATTTTTCATTTTCCTTCCTTTAGTGGTTAATTAGGACCTTAAAGTGACCGGGCTGCCGTTACACCCAGGCACTGATCAGAGCAGAAGAACAGATGTCAGCTCAGATATACTGAACACCCACAAACACACTTAGTCTGTGATTAAATGCAAGTTCAGGGCCAAGTGTTGACAGAGGTGAAATTATCATTATCCATATCATCTGCATTGTTTAAATAAAGGTTCAGTTATAGCGCTCATATTCAAGATAATTGCTATTTCTTCGTGATTATGTTAACTTGATCTAAAAAGGGAAAAGAAATACATTAAATGTAAGTTTTTATTGCATTCTGCTGGATTTATTGTGCAAAGAAAAAAAAAGCTTCAATGCTTCAAAACCCCTAGGTAAGGCAATTTGCACATATTTTATGCACCAATTACTGTATATGTATAATTCAGATCTTGTGACTTAAAGAGCAAAAATCCTAACTTCACAACATTCTGAATTATGATAACATATGATGTTAATTAGATAAATGGCACACATATAACAAAGTCTCAAATATGAAAAGGAATCTAATCATTTGTGGTCCCTAACTCAACCACTGAATCCCCAATTAAAAGTTTAGAGAGTTTTGTCCTTTTTAGTTTACATAAATCATCTAAAAAATCTGTCTAAACAGCCATTTCAGAAATGACTAAACATGTACTTTTAATAATTGAGCCAAAATTAACTCACATAAGTAACCTATCTACACAAAGTCACTGACTCATATTCTATCATGCCCCCTATGGTCAATGGGTGATTCCTTCACTGTGTGGAGGAACATTAGACACTTTGAATGCTTGCTTCTGCCACTGTGGAATGAACTACCCACATATATGCATTTAGACTTATCTCTTCTGAGAACATCAAAACCCTTCTTCGCAAAATACCATCCTCTGCCTCTGTCCCTCATTGGCTCACAGTCTACCATTGACTTGTTACATTGAACATGCTAAGTGGGCGTTACTGAATGCTCTACTTCTGTATGTTGCACTTAGACTAATTTCTTACTTGGGCTCTCTCTTGGGTGATATTGAAGTCACTGATCAGGATCTATGTTCCACACCCCCAGCAATAGATGGGGGAATCCTTCACAGGGCTGTGACAATGATACCTCTCTCCAAGGTGCATTGAATGACTTCTACACACAGTTTGATGCACTAAACAACATACCTGAAAAAAGACCATCCCTCTTACTAAAGAAAAGATACTTCAGTTGACGGTAGGAGGATTCTGTCAAGGGTCAGTCTACACAAAGCTATTTGACCTGTCATACACACACACCTGTCATCATAAAGTGCTTCAAGAGACTAGTAATGGAGCTCCCAAAACTGGAATCCCAGTTTCACATAACTCCCTCCAGTTCACCTATCGTCTTTATCAGTCCAGTGAGAATGACAGTTGCTCAGCTCTTTTCCTGGCCCTGTGCCACTTGCACACTAAGGGACTCCTATGTTAGAATGCCGCTCCTTAACTTCAGTTCGGCATTCAATACCATCATCCCTCAGAAGTAGATAGGGAAGTTGAGGCTGATGCGTTTCAACACCCCCCCTCCCCACCATGTGCAACTGGATCCTGAACTTCCTGACCAAGATACCTCAGACAGTTTGCATGGGCAATAACTTCTCTCCGGCACCACCGTGATGAGCACTGATAGCCCCCAGACTCAGCCCACTTTCTTTTGACCCTGACTCATGACTGTACTGCAAAGCACAGCTTAAACAACATGATGAAGCCTACAGATGACATGTGGTGGGTCTCATTAGTAACAGCGATGAATCACCATACAGACTGGAGGTGTAGTGGTTCGCTTACTGGTACAATTACAACAGTCTGTCTCTTAATGTGGACACAAGATGACTGTGGACTTCAGTGTGTATGTTTATGATCTGAGATGTTGATAGCCAGGAGCTCCACATTTCTTGGGGAACACATGGTGAATGACCTCATTTGGAATCTCAACATTTTCACACTAGCTAAGAAGGCACAGTGGCATCTCCACTTCCTGTGGCAGCTAATCACTGCTCTCTTCCACTTGCATTCTCACTACATCCTATAGGGGCACCATAGAAGGGTTCTTGCGTATCGCTGTATGGCTTGGGAATCACAAAGCCTCAGAGTGTACGTTCCAGCAGTTGATTAAGGCAGGTTCTGCAGCAGCATCTTCTGCAATGCTGTCAGAATGCTCAACACCTCACCCCCCCCCCCCCACCACCACCTACCTGAGCCCCAGAATCACCTCACTGGTGCTACTATATTGGTTTATTGTGAATGACATTATTGAATTTATTCTACTGTTCTTTAACTCTAAATTAGTTATTACTGTTAATTACAAACTCAGGCACTATATAATCTGTTTTGTTGTCAGTTGTTCCTGTGTTGAAGTGTGTATGTAGGATGTATGACTCTACCTACGGGTACAAATAAAGTAACCTGAACCTGAACCTGAACCTGAACCTGAACTACGTGTATATATAGCCTTGCTTCTCCTGCAGTTGTTACTCTTTAGATGTTTAGCCCAGTAGCACTAGACTTGCTGTCTCCATAAGAGCTGTATACTTTTACCGATTTCTTTGTCTCACTTCCATTCAAATAAATAAAATACAAATAAATGTAAATGTAATTTTTGACACACTTTATCTATCACATTGCTTGTTATTTTTAAATGAATGCATTTGCATTAATGCACTGTTGCCATATTTTCATGCAACAAATTTATTAAAATAACATTTATCAGACATCAGAGACATGCAAGTTTGTTCAGAGACTATTTTCCAGCCTTCATCTGCACAACATCCCACAGGATGCATTATATCAAAAAAGATTTATATTAACCGAAATACACACTAGAGCCCTGCGCGGGACTATTTTTTTAATCCCGCTCCCGCCCACTCCCGCTGAATTTCTGACCATTACCGCCCACTCCCGCTGAATTTCTGACGATTCCCGCCCAATCCCACCCGCTGTCTCTGTCACTCCCGCCCACGACAATCTAAAACCCGCCCAATCCCGTGAGATTTGCGTTGGGTCCCGCGGGACCCGCGGGATCCCGCTCCCAATGCAGGGCTCTAATACACACATTTTAGTTCACCTCACCTAAAAGAGCACTGCGTGCAATTCAATTTACATTTATCCGTATATGTATATAAATGATCTTATATCTAAAAAGTAAACAATCTAGCAAGATGATCAAATTAGACACTCTTCAGTTTTTAGTTTAGCTTTGTCTTACGTTGTTCTTGTCGTAGTTTTCTTCCTCAAGTACAGACGGTTTTTGGCCCGAACTGATGTCCTCCTTATTTTTACGCTGTTTAAGATTACCACTATCAAAAAGAAAAAAGATTTTCTTAGCAACAAACAATAAAAAGTATATTCTTACTACAGCATGAAGAATACCTTTTCATTTACCCAGTAAATAACTTTGTAATTCATATGTTCTGACATAACTTTCTATAATTTTCTATCATTTATTAGTGACTTTTGAATTTGTTTTCCTTGAAATTTTAGATTTTTTTAGATTGTAACATATATTTTCAATGTTGAAACTATGAATAGTATTAAGATTTCAGTAACAGTTTACTGAAATTTAAATTAAATATTTGCATTAATGTTTGTTCTTTTTATCAAATGTAATGGCTGTTTAACATTTTCAAGTTTCAGTCTTTGGAAAGAATATCAAAACCATGTTAAAAGAATCAAAGTCCATACTACATTTTGGGGCTTAATGCTATGCAAGATTTTGTCTAGAGAAAATATAAGAAAATTACAAATATTCCATAATTAAATACCAGGTATTCTATCAAAGAGTTTACATACTATTTATTTGTTTAGCTCGCACATTTCTGCAACTGGATATATGTTATCATTAAAGGACATGTATTATTATTTAAACACCTATGAAGTTAAGTTGTCTAAGTATTAGTTTCATTATCTACAGATGAATTATATTATATACAGCTTCAGACCACACATTTTAACGTTGGTGCAAATTGCAAATTCTATAGTTAATCTTTATATAGTAAAAAAAACACACACCTTAATTTGTAGTGCTGAATGAAAGGATTGGAATCACCCTGTACATCGTTGCTGAAGGGGTTGGAGCAACGAAGGTCACCGGAGCTGCAGGATTGGCCATCATCCTTTTTTCCAGTCACCCACTCCAGCAGACTGACTTTGTCCTTCTTCTCTTTCCAGTCAGGATTATCCCATATCATTGATCGCTCACCTTCAAAAGGGTTGTGACTGCGCGGCATGGTTGCATACTTCTGTGACACGTCATCAGTTATATCTGTGAAGAGATAAGTATGGACATCAGCTGCTTTGTATCCATGTCCAGGGACATTGCTCTGGGGCTGGGGGGGGGCAAAGTAGACTACCTGAGGGAAGAGGTCAGTCTCATTCTGGGATTTCACCGAGTTCATTTCTTTTTCAGCACATTACTACATATTAGACCCCAACACGACGTACACAAAACTTTAGGAACACCTACTCTTACCTTGAAATAGACCCGCCAGATGAATACACATGCAAGTTATGATCGTTAATTGATTGCACCAATTAAATATACTTCAATCACTACAGCTAATGGGTTAGATTCAGGAGACATGGGACAACTGAGATTGTGGATTTGAAGTAATATGGGCAAGAAAATGTGCCTTTCAATTGACCTGCAGCTGCTGGGTTTTTGAAGTTCTAAGTGTCCTGTAATACAATGGACCACCGCCCAAATTCAACACGACCAATAACAGACCAGTGGATATAGTTCATTGATGAAAGAGATTTGATGAATAAGATAAATGAGACCTTTAGACGTTAACGGTCAGTCAACTCGGTGCACCCTCGCAAAAATGGGGTGTAGCAGCCAGTAACATCTCATCACACGTCTTAGACTCTTTGATTCGACTGGAGTAATGTTTGAGTGCCACAGGATATCTGAGCATCCTTTCCAATCCACTGCAGCATGACGGCGCTGTACCGATCCGCAAATGGATTTTTAAAGTTCAAGAAATGTTGTGCGACAAGGTTAAGATTTCCAGGTAATGGTCCCACAAGCATAAAGTTTGCCTAAAACAGCAATCTGCCCGGTCTCCAGTTCTCAATCCAGTCGAACATCTGTGGAATGAGATGGGAGGAACTTTTGCAGAGCTGAACTCAGCTTGAAGATGCTTAAACTATGAGATGCATTGAAGTCAACATGGATCGACATAACACTTTTGATACCTTACGTTACGTTCATGCCTTGACAAATTGAGGCTGTTCTGCAGGCATACATGCAATACAATACAAGTAAGATGCCATTAGCATCTACAATGTTTTGGACACTTAGCATATGCTGTTATCTAGTAACACTGAACATCAATGTAACCTAACCATACATAACCATAATACAACTCTGTAGATAGGCCTCTGACTCTTTGTGGGTATGTCTGTATGAATTTTCTCTAAAGTTGATTTTTTTTTGCCACTTCCTCAATACAAATTTTGCTCACTTTGTGTGTATTTCAACTTTATTCATATGCCCTAAAAAAAGTTTTTTATTTCGACCCGTGAAAAGTTTTCTTCACTTTTATGTAAACTAAATATAAAGCCAGACTGAAAATATCACCTGATTAGTGTCTGGTGCCCCTGAAAACAGATCAGAGACATTTCATTCTTATCCAGACTAACCATTTGGGTAATGTGTCTGCTTTAGATGAAACACCAGTCTATTGCAAACAGCAGACGTATATTTACATGTTGTCCACCATTATTCTGTTGCAATGCATTGACTTACCTTTTTATGTACTTCTTGGCCAAGACTTTGAAAAGCCTTGAAGGTGGTCATAATTTTGAATCTTCTACCTCTATTATGGTTAACTAGAGCACAATAACTGTGTATTACCAACTCAGATAATTGTTGCTTTACATACTCTTTTGTCACTTTGGCACTTGTTTTATGTGGACATTAAAAAGTATATATACACTCTGTAACACTTTATTTGTGGAGACACAAATACTTAGTAATAACTCAGTTATTACTGAAATACAAATCATGAACAAATATAGTTAAATACAGTCGAGAGAAGATGCAACATTTTCAAAAATAAAATATGATTCAAATGTATGTTTTTAATTAATCTTTAGCGGTCTTTAGCAAATTTATAAAAGTTCCATCACTCTAAAATACTTTGATGTGGTCAGCCATTCTTGGTACCAAACCCAGGAAGTATAGGGTGCAGGGCATGGAAAAACCTCAGGGGATGCCTATTTATTTTAGGGCACAAACTTAATAAGGGCAATTAGGAGATGCCAATTCATCTAATGGCATACATTTGGACTACAGGAAGAACATGGAGAAAATAGTAGTAGTGATTTTGTCAGAAGATCTCTGCCTCAGTATCGTCAATGAACATCTCCCACATATTAATCCCCTTTGCAGGCAAACAAATATCAAGTAAACTAAGTCTGAGAAGGTTCTATTTCAGTGGATACTTGTTCTGCGCTGTAAAATTATTGCTGCAAACAAATTCTCTTTAGATTCTGTTGTTCACTGAATCTAAAGTGCCTACTTTTGGATGTAGTACCCCTAGGATTGTACATAATAATAAAAATATCAGATTGCTTGAATCAGGATTGCTTCAAACCCAAGATAACTTACCTCTGTTTTCAGTTTTTTTCGTGGGGTCCACCTTAGGTTGGAAATGCATAAGGTCAGACATAGAGTGGGCAGCAGAGAGCTTCTGTGGGCCAAGCAACTGGGAACGCTTTTTCTTGGGTTTCAGCTGATGGTTCCCAGTACTGGAATGGGACCCCACCTCACAGAATGATGAGCGTGATATAATAGCAGAAGAAGTGTCTGAAAAGAGTCCATCATGCTTACGGCCCTTCATTTTGTCCTTGAGTTTAGAAAAAGGCGAACGAGTCTTTTCTTTCATTGAGAGGTCAAACATGCTGGCAGTCAAGTTATTCCTCACAAATTGGATGCTGATCTGAATTTGTCCTCGATCCTTCCATTTCTTGCCTGGCCTGGACTCCAAGCTAAACCAACTTATATACATAGTTGGGAAAAAAAGACATAAAGGATGAAACTTATATATTTCATTAATATATTTTTTTTTATTGTTTGAATAAATTATTTGGGACAATTAAATTTAAGAAAAAAAAATAAAATAAATAATAGTACAATATGACAAATAAAAATGGTTATTAAAATGTTTAAAATCATGACTACACTTTTTCATCATTCCAACTTCATAATCCTCTAATATAAAAAGATTCTGATTTTACACTTAACTGAAACTGGTATTTAAAAATAAAAAATGTGTTTACACCACTTGTTTACACACTGAATCGATACATAAATTAATAGGAGCATTGTCGAATCAAAAGATCAGCCAAGATACATATTCTGCATATGATGCTTATGTATGCATGTATACACACATATCTATTGGATATACTGTACTGTGCAAAACTCAAAGAAAATTATGTTTCAATAATCATTATGTTGGTGTCATGTCTGTCAAAGTGTGTTAGCGTAACCGTTACGAAACATCTCCTAAAGTCACCCCGGCATTTGCAGCAACCATCCAGTACAAAAATATATTATTTTACTTCACCAATATCCCAGCATGTTTGGTTAATCAATAACTGATTGAGTTGTTTAACTAATTAAGTCAAATAAAAGAGCTGGTGGTTAAATTTAACAAATATATGGAATGGCTGGAGCACCCCTAAGGAGAGTTTTGGGAACTGAAGTGATATTTATCTAGCCATGTAACATCAGTAACTATTTGGAGGACAGAAGAAAGCCTTGTTAGTTATTATTGTGTCACTGTTCTTTTGCATATGCTATGATGTTAAATTCTGATTTTCTTTCTGAGCAAATATACACATACCTCTCAGTAGCTTTTGTTTATCTTCTCTGACTAAGACTTTTGCTCAGCACAGTACATACACAACTACGTAGAACAATGACAGAAATTGCTAGTTAAAGCTCCCCTATTTCACAGTTGGGAATGATATACAATTTTCAGTTAGTTTAAATGTTTTTCTATGCATTTATTATTACGGGGATTTACTATTAGGTGCCATTACGTTGATGTTGACTCCTGGTGACCTAAGAGATGGCATCTTTAAAGAATGTCCCATCCAGAAGGTTATAGGTTCACATTTCCAGCCAGTAGATTAAACACATCACCACTAGGTCCGTGTTCAAGGCCCTCAACTCGACACTCTCCAGGGATACTAACTGCTGACTGATCCTATACTTTTATCCCAAAACCTGTTCTCATCTGTATATACATATGCTTCTATGTTTCTCAGGCAAGGTGGGTTATGTGAAAAATACCTAAATTTCCTATGGGGATGAATGAATAAAGTACCGCTATTCTATTCTACCTTCAACTTTTCTAAGCCTTAAGCTTTTTTCCAATGCAGTCTCCTCAATTATCAAAACAGGATAGCTGATCAAGATTACACTTGTTTGTTGTCTGCCTACAATTGTCTTAAAAGTCTTAAATTCCAAAGGCATTGACAAATGTCCCAAATCCCATTTTGTTCTTTTGTTCTTTACCTCTGTGAAGTGTTTTTGAAAATACCATGTTATGAACAATTCTGATCTTTGTACTTTCAGATACAATAGTACTTCTGTATATTTTTTTCAAGGACCTTCAACACAGCTCTTCCAAGTGCCAGGCTGTTCCAAGGAGACAAAAGCTTTTTTACAGTCAACACTATAGTTAGCTGACATAGACTAATTTTCTTAACACTTCACTCTGCTCTTTCAATGTCTTTGTGTACTGAAATTCATTTTCTATTAAGTGTGATCTCATTAGCCAGTGGTGTAGCTATTGGCATGTAATAAAAGTGGAAATTGGACAGCACCTTACACACTCTGTTAGATCTCCTTTCTTTAATGTTGAACTACAAACCAGAAAAAGCCAACTTCCAACTGCTTTTCCTGGTCAGGGTCACAAGGAGCCTGGAGATCATCCCAGGCCAATCCATCTCAAGGAACATACACACACACTTACACTTATACAATGGACAATTCAGGGACACCAATTAGCCCAATTTTATGTGTTTGGACAGTAAGAGGAAGCTTTTCTTACCTATATTTCATAAGGATTTTTCATAACAACATGATAATGCACACCTTATCAGCTTATGGTACTCATGAAGAAGTTACATCACCGCAGCATGTTGCATCAGGCTGAGAGACCACAAAACCATCTGCACAACATCTGCACAACACCTCTACCACACCCATTCGGATAAATGGACTGACCACCATCTGTGTAGACATAAATTTGTCAGCATCCAGAAAGACTTGGGGAGGTGGTTTACTAGAGAAAAGGTACTCAATTTGTCCATAGCTGATGTAAGTGGAACTCAGAAGTAAATCCATGCAAGGCTGTTGGACATTACAACATACCTGGGCAGGTGCTCCAAGAATGTGTAAACCAGACAGCTAATGCCCTCACAGACGTTTTCAACATTTCCCTAAGCCAGCTGGCCATTCCCAAATGCTAGCACCATCATACCTGTACCAAAGAAGTCACTGGTCACCTGACGCAATGACTATTGCCCTGTCACGCTCACACGTCTGATCACAAAGTGCTACCAGACACATGAAAACTTCAAACCCAACTTGTCATGACTTCAGTTTTCCAGTCACCCCCAGTTTAAAATACATCATTCCCCATAAACGGATTGAGACATTGACAGCAATATATCTGGCACTATCATGCTGTGCACTGGTGCCCCCCAAAGCTGTGCATAGGCAACAACATCACTGGCAGTACCCTGCTGAGCACCAGTGCCCCCCCCCCCCCCCCAAAACTGGGTGTTCAGTCCACATCTGTTCACTTTGTTGACTCAAGACTGTACTTCAAAGTACAGCTCAGAAAACACCATTAATTTGATACAATGGCAGTGTGTCTCATCTAAATCCATAGCCATCAATATGGAGCTGCTCCCCCCTTTGCAGCTACAAACAGCTGCCACTCTTCTGGGAAGGATTTCCACAAGATTTTGGAGTGTGTCTGTGGGAATGTTTGGCCATTCATCCAGAAGAGCATTTTTGAGGTCAGGCACTGATATTGGATGTGAAGGCCTGGCTCACAAACTCTCTGTTCTAGTTCATCCCAAAGGTGTTCAATGTGGTTGAGGTCAGGGCTCTGTGTGGGCCAGTCAAGTTCTTCCACACTAAACTCACCCAACCATGTCATTATGGACCTTGCTTTATGCACTGGGGCACAGTCATGCGTGAACAGAAAAGGGCCTTCCCCAAACTGTTCCCACAAAATTGGAAGCATTGGACATTTTAGAAACTGTCCAAAATGTCTTGGTATGCTGAAGCATTGAAAGTTCTCTTATTGGAACTAAGGGACCTAGACCAACCCCTGAAAAACAATGACATACCATTATCCCTCCTGCACCAAACTTGTCAGTTGGTACAATGCAGTCAGGCAGGTAAGGTTCTGCTAGGATCCTTCAAACCTAGACTTGTCCATCAGACTGCCAGACAGAGAAGTACGATTCATCACTCCACAGAACACATTTCTACTACTTCAGAGTCCAGTGGCAGCATGCTTTCACTCCATGAGCACTTGGCATTGTGCTTGGTGATGTGAGGCTTACATGCAGCTTCTTGGCCATGGAGGCCCATTCCATGAAGCTACTGATACACAGTTCTTGTGCTGGGCTTAATGGCAAAGAAAACTTGGAACTCTGCAGTTATTCAGTTAACAGAGCATTGGCAACTTTTATGCACTATGCGTTTCAGCAGTCAGAGACTCCACTATATTAATTCACATGGTCTCCACTCTGACTGCCAAAGACTTTTACACAGCACTAGGTATTTTTTATGCGTCCTTTAACTGCTTGTCCTCTGCAGGGTTGCGGGGGTCCGGAGACTATGGACACAAGGCAGGCAACAACCCAGGATGGCACTCCAACCCTTTGCGGGACGTGTACACACACACATGCACTCCTATGGGCACTTTGGGGTTAGGGTTAGGGTCTCTGCATGTTTTTGGACTGTGGAGGAAAAACTGAGTACCCTGAGGAACCCCATGATGACATGGGGAGAACATGCAACACCATACAAATGAAGCCATGGTGGAACCCTCAACCCAGAGGTGTGAGGCAACAGTGCTAACCACTGTGCCACCCCAGATATGTATGATTAAATAAAATACCTACTGTAAGTATTGTGCCATACCATTTCATTCCAAATAAAATGCCTCAGAAGTCCAAGGAAGGACAACCTGGGCCCCAGAAGGCAGCAATAAAATTCCAACCCCCCAAAAAATGCTCACCAAGAACCTTTACTCACAGTCTTGGCCCAGCCATCATGGTGTTGTAACACTAGAAAACAACCTGAACTTCTGGACATTCCTGCTCATATGACAGCAGCTTCCTGAACAGCTCATGCAAGTGCCCTCTCATTTCATGCTTTCTGTTGAGTCTAGGAAATCTGTGGTGCACTTAGGACATTCCTCCATCCCTGTAGATTTATTTGCTGTGCCAGATAATGTCTTAGTCCAGCTAATGTTATTCTGGCTTAATCTCATGACTGGAATGGTCTAAACACATTACTGTATTCCTCCTCAACTTTTCATCTGCCAGAGCAATATCACCAATCCAGGCAGTGTTAGTGATAATAAATGAATAAAAAAGGCTACATAAGACTAACGTATGCTTGAACCTCAAGACGTACACCTTCTTTAAGTCTTTCCTCTGTTTATAGGGCCACATAGTGTGTACAGAAGTTAGAGTGACCACAAATCTCACTATCCAAGTGTGTCCTACTCTAAGGAAGGTGTAGGACATTAAGAATTTTTCTGGGATGGTCGATAGTATCATAAATTCTTCCCACTTTTCCGATGTGGCAACTTCCCCATACTAATTGTATGGGAAGGGGGTACAATGAGAATGGATGGAGGACCGTCAGATAAGTTTGAGTAACTTGAAAAGGCTCAACCTCAGGCTCCTGCACTGGGAAATCAAAACTTGTCAAGCCTGGTCTATCTCCACACTGGTAACAGTGAGATGTGGTTGGGGGATTTCCATATAGATGGAACGTGAGAAGGAAATTGCCAACACATATACATCGCATCTACTGCTCAAAGGTGACAAAAAATTATGGGTCACTTATAAAACGCATGGGTTACCTATATCAGCTTTGTAAGCAGATGTGCAACATGATTACCATGATGATCCTTTAGAAGGTCATCTGGAGAGGCTGAAAACTTTGCTCTGTGTCTTGAACATAGCTGAGTGACTCAGTATACATTAAGAAACATGGATGTATGTACAGGAGTACCCTGCTTGCCAAAAATACAACCCCCCTAACAGTTGTCCAGATGGACACTTCCACCCCCACAGAGATTACAAAACCAGACGAAATGCTTAGACTCGATGGATCCTCTTCCAGGACGTCAATGAGCAAAAACACTTTTTTATTCATTATCAAAATGAAACTTCACCAAGTGGGTGCAGTTGTTTCCTCCCAGGAATGGAAAAGCTGCCAAAACTGCTGACATATCAGTCAAGGAGATATTAACCAGTTGAGGAACATCATGGCATTTCTCATTTGACTGCAGAAGCCAGTTCACCAGCTAAATACTTTCAGATGTGTGCAAAACCTGGGCGGGTAATGCAATTAGAAATGCAAAAGAACTTCAATGATTTCTTAAATGGTAAATGAATTGCATTTATATACTGCATTTTTCCACTCCTTTGAGCACTCATAGCGCTTTACAGTTTGCCTCATATTCACCCATAGGCGGCAAAGGCTGCCATGCAAGGTGCCAACCTGCTCACGAGGAGCAATTTGGGGTTCAGTGTCCTGCTCAAGAACAAGTCGACGGGGTCAGGCGGAGCTGGGGCTTGAACCTGCAACCCTTTGGTTGACGAATGGTAGCACTACTTCCTGTACCACCATTGCCTCCCAGCAATGCTAACAGTGGGCCATTAGCATAAGAGGGTACAGTGGAAATGGGCAGAGGATTTCATCAGTTTAAAGATGGTTCCTGAACTAGGACATCAGGACCTATTAATCCTGTTTGCTATCCACAATGACGGCAATGAAGTGAAGTTGGGAGTGGTCTTAACACAGGTCAATGAGGTGGAAGAAGTCTTTAATTACATCAAGATTTATTCTAAACTCACAGACTGGATACTCCGGTTACATATTAAAATTCATAACTTACTAGAAAGCCCAGATTCTTTTTATAATTAATTTCCAGCAACCATACCTCTTAATACAGCACATCTGGATCTACCTGTGACTCTTGGATTCTCAACATATGATCTATGTGACGTTGTAAGACAAGGCATACTAACTATTACATTGCTATTAACACCTCCATACATACCTGGTTGTTATCCAGCACAGCATACATTAGGTTGATCACTGACTGGCCTATTTTATGTTCTAGCAGCAGTCACACCAGCATCCACCGCCGCCCCCCCCCCCCCAACATGATTCGACTGCCCAGAGTTCTATGTGACACCACAGATGAGCTAAACATACCTCAGGCCACCCATGAATGTGCTACTTGAACCCAGGAGTGTAATACACTGGCATTAGCTTTTTATAACCTGGAAAAGTACTATGCATTCAAAGTGCGTTCACCTTTAATGGACAGGTTGAAAAGCAAGGGGCTGAAACTGGGAAAGAGGGAGGTTTGTTGCATGGGAGAATTGTTTCCACTCCATGTATCTTGTTTGCTTTTGTATTTCTATTGTTTGTAGTAATTGGTTGGAACCCAAAACTGCAGCTTCACTGCTGACTGATGAAGCTCTCGTCATCATCATATCATAATCATCATCTCCATTTCGGACTATTTGGTAAGAACTTTCCCAATTGTGCCTTTCCAGAAGAATTTTTTTAAGGTGGATTGGTTGTTTAGTGTGTTGTTTACTATTTTTTGGCAGCTATTAGAATTTATACACCTTCTGCCTATAATTCACTGAGGGTCTGTCAAATTATTGTTTTGTGATGTAGTTTTTGTAGGTCTTGCATACTATATAGTCACATAGCATGTTCACATTTGATATAACCACTTTTGTCTTAATATGCATCAATTATTAATTAAATGTAGCCATTTCTTCTACTTCCTGCTCAGTCCCCTACTCATATATCACCAACAATTCTTACTTGGAACTGTATTTACAGACTTACAAGATCCCGTAAATTGATTCTGTCGTATACTGAAACCAAAACAGTGCTGTCAGCAGCTACTGTATATCCCCAGACAATGACTCCTGACTCCCAGCTACCATTAGCCATGAACATAACGGTCATATATAGTTTACAAATGAATTTCTAATTTGTAAATTTTCCATTGACACACATTTTCATTTTCGTTATAGGGATCAGCTAATTATTTATATTTAGCCTACAAGTACAAACATTCCTAAACCACCCCCCCCCACACACACACACACACACACACACACACACACACAAAGAAATGCAAGACTACCCTGCTCTCTGCAATGCCTCTACTACCTGTGACGCCCTTCCGGCCTGCCCGCCCTTCTGCCTGTGACGCCCTTCCGGCCTGCCCGCCCTTCTGCCTGTGACGTCCTTCCGGCCTGCCCGCCCTTCTGCCTGTGACGCCCTTCCGGCCTGCCCGCCCTTCTGCCTGTGACGTCCTTCCGGCCTGCCCGCCCTTCTGCCTGTGATGTCTCTCCTGCCGTCCCTGCTGCTGTACCACTGTTCATCCTGCCTCAGCAGCACCAGCACCTACCTGCCATTACTTGCCTGCCTTCCACACTGAGACTTAAATCTTAAAAAAATCTTAAAATTTGGACTGCGTGAATTAGAATTTTGCCTCTTGTTCATTTGACTTCCTCTTCCGGCCCCTGGAGGATGGGCTCCCCCTTTGATTCTGGTTCCTGCCAACGTTTCTCCCTTCTAGGGAGTTTTTCCTTGCCACTGTCGCCTCTGGCTTGCTCACTGGGGGCTTTGGGCAGGGATAATGTAGTGCTTTGAGACATTGTAATGTTGTGAAAATGAGCTATACCAATAAAATTGAATTGAATAATAGCATATGATATTGCAAATGGATTGATCATATTCATGTCTTTGTCAAACAGCAATTTTGTAATAAGATAGTAAAATGTAATTTTAACATTCGCTTCAGCAAGAAACTGCTGAAATAGTGTACAGTTCTTTTTGAAGTACTGTTCTGTTTGAAATTTTGAAAATGTTACTAGACTTCATTTCTTTCAATGCAATTAGTACAATACAATAGCTTTGGAGGAAGAGTCTTATTGATAAGCTGTATTATACTACATCATTATTCACCTTTGCCCTGACCTAAGAAAATGGATTTGCTAAAATATCTCTCAAGGAAGAGAAATACCAATCAAAGCTCATCAAAGCAGGTAAAATAAGTCAAGATAAAGTTAATTCAGGTAATGATAATTACTGATTTATAAATTAAAGTGACAACCCCAAATACTTTCACTGCTATGACATTTATTTTCTATTGATTTTATTGTTATTTATTACCTCTCTGGGGCTAATAGGAGAAGGTTCAGATGCACGGCAAGGCAGATGAAAGAAATGCCATTATTTCAGACTCCAGTGAAAGGCTAGTTTAATTTAGTTGGCAGGGTAACAAAGTAGAGCAAATGAACAAAGTATAGAGAAATAAAATAAATGAGGACATATACACAAGTGTTCAAAAGAGGGTATACAGAACAAATGAACAGTTTCTCAATTGGGAAAAGATTCTACACTTTTAATCATGCTTGTACAACAATTCATATGGCAACTCACTAATGCAGTAACGGTTTCCCTCTGTGTAAACTGGATATAGTGAGAATGGTCAATTTCGTCTGTAAAGAAATCTTTGTCCTCAGGTAAAGCCAGTGAGTGTATTAGCAATAATTATTAGGCATATTGTCCTGTTATATATATATATTTTTTGGAAGTACCACAACCTTTCAAGAAAGGGGAGCTTGGATGTGATGATGTTTCAATATTCTTGCCAGTTGAACAAAGAGGGAATGTGTTCACCCTCAAACAATTTATATATTAACACAAATGTCAGCACATTTTTGTTAGTGTTCTGGGAGGCTATGATGTTACACTTTTTATTTTGTGCCAGTTCCTCAGTGATGGTGGCATTTGATCATACCAATTGAACACAAAGTGGCCACCGAGGGCATTGAATGCCCAAGTCACTAACAAAGAGAAGGTTTACGATATAAAATATGCTGTGCTTTATGAGTTGGTACAGTTATTCAGTTGTGGGTACCTTATCAGTCTTAACCAAATTATTATAAATTAGACATTTTTAGTGAAACCGATCAATTAAGCAGCTTTTCCTCCAGTCAAAATATTTCCTTATTTCACTTTAAAATCAGAATATTCTAAAAAATTAATGGACTCATGAGGTAATTGATAAAAAGCCGGAGATAATATTATGCATTATGAAGGATGTCCATTGGGCTTGAGAATATGAAAACAAGGATGACCGTGCTTGAAAATAATTGTGACAGTGTAGAAAATCTTCAGGATTTGGCCAAGTAACACTACTCTCGTTTGATTAGGCACATACACAACATAAGACGTAAGTCTGACTAAATCAAATCAAGAAATGAAAGCAAAGCCTTACTAATGAGATTACCGTGAATTATGATTATCATGAAAACTGCACTTGTAAGCAGCACTGGAAGGAGAAAGGCAGTTATTTTTGGATGAGATCAGCAGCAAGCAACATACAGAACTGATATATGATGAATAATTATGAGTGGCAAAAAAAGGAGGAATATCTGTTATGTCCAAAGCTGGTGAGAAACAGCCAGCGATTAACATTTTACAGTACATAAGCAATTAGCTCCATTGTGAAGGTGGAGATTTCACCACCCCTTCCATGAACATTTGGATATATGGTCACCCAAGATGTACTCTGGGATTACTAGGCTCACATTATATTTGTCCTTGTGCGAGTTACTTCTGCAAATGTACTGTACAAGGTGTCTATGTTTTTATTAAATAAAATCTACTACAGATACTAATTTATATAAATTTACAAAAGTACTTTTATACAACGTGAACCTTTTGAATATCCATCCATGTTCCACAACCCTTTGAGGCGATAATACATCTATATAATACGACATTTGTTTTTTGTACAGTCCATTAATTTTTCAACATTTTTTCCCCGCAGGCATTCCAATAATTTCTTAAGGAAGCTGTAATTAATCCATGTTTCATATAACTCATGTCACCACCTAGCGCAGGGGTCTCAAACTCCGGTCCTGGAGAGCTACTATCCAGTAGGTTTTCTATCTTACCTGGCTTCTGATGAGCCACACCTCTCCTCAGGTAAATACCAGGAGCAGGTGTAGCTCATCAGAAGCCAGGTAGGATAGAAAACTTACAGGATAGTAGCACTCCAGGACCGGAGTTGGTGACCCCTGACCTAGCGGAACATTTAGACAAATTCTGCTAATATCAATCCATCCATCCTTTTCTATTAGATCATAAACTACTTACCCAGTATTGGGTCATGGTGAGCACTGGGCACAAGGCAGGGGACAGCCAAGATGAGATACCAGTGTACAATTCTGTTTATAATTTTGACATCACAATCTTTCAACACTGTAAAACTCAATACTGCATTGACTAATCTCAAGTAAAGAAATAAAAAGATATGCAAGCCAAACATTCCCCTGTGTACTGTTGGATGGGTAAATTTCATGCTAAAAGCAATTTCCGACGTGCATCTTTAAAATATGACCATTAAGAAACAATACAACTAACAAATATGGCCTGAATACAGCCCACACAGCTGGTACCCACAGATCAATGCCAACCAAGGACAACCAACATCCTTCAGCATGCCAAACAAAGACCGCGAAAGTCACCATCACTCTGACAACTCTTGAGCTAAAGTTCTTCAATCAGTAAACAAAATTGTATGTGGTTACAGGTTACCAATTATTCAGAAAAAAATAATTTCTATTTGTAATTCCTATCTACTCCTAGACTGAAGATTTTTTTTAACCACAAAGGAATATTACTCAGCTTAAGCACATTCAAATAACAAAAACATATTTAATTTGTCTGTGAAAACAGGGAACAAGAGAAGGCTTATGCATTACACTGCATTAAAAGCACAACTACGAAACTGCCTTTGGATTGCTTGTGCATCAACTAAGAAAACTGACAAGTATTGTGGACTTTTTAAAGTTTCCATTTGGCTGTTTTGTCATACACCTGAGGCAGTTAAAATGATCTAAATTTTATTATAATGTTCGGTGTTTCTGGTGTGGACATAATCCTACAGCTCACTGGCACACACAATATATACTGTACAGTAATATGGCTCATGAGAAGCAGTCATGTGTTGTTAGAGAGACAAACATGTATCAATCCAAGTTATTTAACAGCAAACAAGACTAAAGGACTGAATGGATAGATTTTTTTAGTTCCTTGAAATTTATTTAAAACTTCAGTCTGGTTTCCAATTTGCTACAGTATTGGATTTAAAAGGACTAGTCACATAATGATTGTGTCTTTAAGTTACACACACTTACATTGTGCGTCAGCCTCATGAGATCCATCCTTAAATGATTTTTCCTGAATACCTCATTTTCTACTACAAATAATAAATCTTGCTACGTTTATGCAGGTTACCCTGAGTCAGTCAATGCTTCAAAATATTTAATCCTAAGTAAACGATCAGTTTTCATTTTTTAGTAACTGGTGCATTTGCCTGGACGCATGCATTTTTACAAAAGCAGCTTCATTATGAGGAGAAAAAAAAATATTGGTGATGACGTATTTTAATTAAAGTACATCAATGTGCAATTTCTTAAAAACCTCATATCTAGTCAACTAGTGTACAAAACACTCAGCAATAGATTGCAATTGCAACTATTTCAAGTTTATAAAGCATCTTACATTAATATACACAATTTAATACGTGAAAAATAAACAGTTGAAGCCCAGGTTAGGAAATATAGTGGCTAAAGCACTGGTAGGCAAAACAAATGGCAGAGAGGACTAAAACAGTGAGGAAACTATATAATGTGTCTTATATTATGGGTGAACTACATACAACAAACAAATATTCCAACTCTCAAAGATTGCAGAACTGTGTATGCCTAAATACAGACCATACGGCTGTTACCCACAGAACAACCATATCCAACCAAAAATCCCTAGGCATGCCAAACTAAGCTCATTACAGCCGGTACAACGGAGCAAGAGTAAAAATAAGACAATTTCTTGTTATATAATTTAGACTAAACATATATAAAAGAATTTAAAAAACAGGGTAAGTGAAAGATATGTAGAAACAGCCATTGATGCTTCAACCAAAAATATACTCGATGGAAACTGCCTGTCTTTTGTACAAAATGGATGGCTGCATTCTGGTCCTGAGACTGTGCAAGATAGTGTATCAGCTCTTTCGCATAATGTATGCCTTTGGAAATAAACACAATTTTCGTGTGGCATAAATTCACTAACTATATAGCTTTGAATACATAAATACCCCGTCGTGAATGTCAAATATTTGAGTACGTAGTAGTTTGCATGTTTTTTTGTTTTTGTTTTTTTACATTGCATTGTTTTAATTTGTCATCTTATCAAATTAGTTTTTAAGACTAATTTTGCACTTGATTCTGGTCAATCACTGGAAGTGCAGCCTAGCAGCAATTGCACTCAACTAGGCTCCTTGGCAGCCACACGTTTGTCGGCCTCAGCTGTATTTCATAGCAAATAAATGCACCTTTAAGACAGTTGAGAAATGCTGCTGAACAAGTACACATTACTGAAAACTGAATTTAATTTGTGCCCTTTTCACGTGCTGTATTAAAGAATGTATCACATGTCTCTGAAAGTTTCATACTGAAACTGATAACATTGTTTTCTGAGTAGTACAGACTGAATTCTCAGCTTTAATAGCCCATAATTGTGTCTCACAAGAAAAAAATTATTAGAAAACAAATACCTAATTTTTACAAATAACACAACAAACACAAAATAATTTTGCAAACAGTGATACATTTTGTATATCTCAAAGATATTATAAACAGTTGGAGTGATCTACATATGTGTCTATTGTTGGACTAACAAACAAACAAAAGCACTGGTACACAACTTAATTACCTAATTTTCTACTACTTAATTTTAAACAACAAATACAGTAAAAAAAAAATCAATAAGGCAAATAGTTGGTCAAAATACCAATGTTTATTAGTAAATTATAAATTTAAAATGAGCAAAATACCACTAAAACCTAAAATAGCACACATTTAAATATTCAGGGCCATCTTAAAAACCACTAAAATTACTAATCAGTTTAAGGTCTTTCTACATTTTGCTCATTCATGCAGTAATAAGAATTATTAAAAGTATGCAACATTTTAAATTTCAGCCTTTCCTGCATGCATAATCTATAGATAAAGAAAACACCAGTTGTTTACTTACTCGGTTTTCCGTCTCTCCTTGCTGACAAAGATTTCATTGAGGTTAATGGTCTTCAGACCCAGAAATTTATCAATACCCACCAATGACCTGTGCATTGCTATCAGAGTAAGTTCATGTATTTCAGGGTTTTCCTCAAGAAGTTGACCAGGGAGCTCAAAAGAAGCTTCTTCTCTCCAAACAGGATTCAGTGTTTTCTCTGAAACAGATGTACAGTACTTCTCCTTCCCAAGCTGAATAATGGTATATGCATCATTTGTACCATTTCTGCCCTTGGCTTGTAGGTCTTTTGCCTGAATAACTGTGACTTGGACATGACTTGGAAACCATTTCTGAGACTCTTTGGCAAGAGTCATTTTCCCTATTTTCATATTTTATATATATATATATATGTATTTAATTAGAGACAGATACTGACAGAAAAATATTGGTTAGTGTAGCGAGGTGTTTTTAAGAAATGTAAAATTTAATAAAGGTTAAACACAAGACGAAAGAAAATAACTTTCAGCTGTGGTCGTACAAGTTAAATAATAGAACAACGTACGACAAGAAGACACTTATAACGTTTAAAAAACATTGTCACATCCAAGGTGTGTCTCATGTGAAAACAGTCAACTTCATGACGCAGCCATCGGGTCGGGGAGGCCACCTAAAATTAACACAACGAAAATACAAGTTCTGGAATTTTAGACACATATAAATAAAATAAGCTATGAAATACGACAAGGACTCACAGGTTACTGTCGGACATCACTAAATCTGATACCGGTGTAAAAGTAGCGAGATATATAGCATCTCCCGAGATGACTCGTATGTATATATAACAATACCTCCAAAACATCCGGGACTAACAAAAAAAAATAAAATTAAAAAAAATATATATTAATACCGTGTTCTCGTGCCAGAAATTCCTGTACACCAAATTCAATAATGATGGTTCTTTAAATTATTCGCGTTCCAGTCACCCGGTGGTGATTTCCCAGCTCCCCCATCTTGTTTTTTTTCCCGCTGTCAAAGGTGAGAGTTCAGGCTCCTCCCTCGGTTACCGCGGAAACGGAGCGTGCGCGTCATCCGTCAAGTTCAATGTTTGCGGTTTCCCCAATCGTTCCCAAATCAATGTTATGTGTCGTTTTCTTCAACTTTTTTTGTGAACTAAACGGAAGACTTTCAGATTAATAGCATACAATAAGATACATTTTTAGAAAGTATTCGATACTTAGTTACTACTGCTCGTAATTCACACACTGTCGTCGTAAAGTGATTTACATGTTGTCTCCGATTTTAGAAGAGTATGACACGGCGATTAAGGAAGTTTAATTTTGTAGTGGGTTCACAAACACTAAGAAGAATACTAGATATGCACAGTAATAATAAGCAATGTGGCCCAGGAAGGGGTGTAGATTATTCACTAACTTTGGGTGTGTTCTTGTTGTGAAACACAGTCCTTCATATCCAACAAATTTTATTGAATAAGCTCAGACACTTCCTTTATTGACTTTTCTACATTGTAACTAATTAGTCAGTGGATCTTAGATTCAATTTGACATATGCACACCTCTTAACCTCGATTGTCAGCGTAGCGTGCTTTACATGTTAAGAAAACCAGTTGCTAGGCAGACCTTGTTTGCTACCTTGTTTTAACATATAAAGTACTTGTATTCGGTGTTCTTTTGCCAAATATTTCATCGGATAAAATTAAATTGGAAAAAAAATGCTCATTTGGTGCTTGGTAATGGCATTCATACATGGTTTGTGTCCTGTCTGTTGTCTGCCTGTCTCTCTCTCTCACAGACGGAACATTCTAGTACAATCACAGAAAGCCCTTCAGAACATAGCCCAATATTTCTCAAACACAAATTTGAAATTATACATGTCCCAGCAGCTAACACGAAACATAGTACTTTATTGTTATATAAATTATATAACAATTATTGGATCATTGAACCTAATATGTGGCATTTTGAAAGACATTTTTTTTAATCAGGCCTCAGGAAAACAAGGGGAGAACTTACAAAATCCACACATAGAGAGCCAGGGAAGGAACCAAACCTTTCCCTGAAGGTACAGTGCCACCTACTCAGTGACCACATACTCCTTGGGTGTGCAAAATTGGTATGTTAAAATTTGATGAAGCAGTTACTCATCTTCTCAGATTCTCAGGTGACTGTGAGGAATTTGGTGTTTGCTGCTTGGTTTAGATCTTATGTGAGAGCTAACTCTTTACAACAGGGAGCTGTTCATATGAAGGAGGCACTAATGAGCATAAGTCACTGTAAAAATGCTTGGGAGGCACTCAGTGAGGATTTTATGGTTTTTCTAGTGGGTTTTTCCAAGTTCATAAACTAGCATGGCAAAGAAAATCCTCTCAATTGCACAAAGAAGTGAGTATGGCCCTTCTAGGGCGGCAAAAAGGAAAACAATCTGTAAGAGAACTAACATAAGTGCTCTTATGAGACATCAAATGTGCGGGGGGAAGAGTGAGTAAAACAAGAGGTGGACAGTCTGGCTCACGACAGAACATAAGAGATTTGACCGTGTGTTTATAGTGAGCCCCACTACTGATCACACAGGTCATATCTACTGCTATACACAGAGGGGTGGATCTCCAAGTGGATACATAACTCTCCCAAAAAGGTGAATACAACAAGACATGATAATTACAATGGAGGACAATAATGCGAAATGATATCAGAGCCCTACATGAGCTTCATTTTCCTAGCATGACAAGGATCAGTACAATGCTGTTTATGGGGTTAGTTAAATGGGAAGCTTATTATAAAAATGTTTTTAGTGTTTCACTGAAGAGAACAGATTCATTCATGTCATATAAAAAAGAGATCATGTACCACTTTACATTATAACTGTACATATGACTACTTATTATATTATTACTTTTAATGTCTTTTTAAATGTCTTTTTTGCTTTCACTGTTTTTAAGCTGGAGTTGGTCACCCTACATTTCACTCTAGGTTATGGTCTGACTGTATAACTTGAATGTGATGAATAAAACCCATGAATCCTGAATCCTTGAAATCTTACATAAGATTACCTTATTGCCCATGATTGGTAATAGGCATTTTCTATAGACCAGACACATGTGCTTCACATGTATAGCTGGGCTGTTCATGTTGTTATGTCAGGACTTTCTAAGATGAGTTCCCTTGAGGCATTAGACAGGGCGTGCTACTCTTGTGGTATGTAACCATGAACCTTACTACTGCAGTGTTTCCATAGCTACAACCACAAAACTGATCTGTTAATGGAGGATATAGTTCTAGGTTAGTATGTCGGGCATCTGATGTCTTATATCCCTGTAAAATTGTGAGAATAGATCAGGACATGAATGTGCATAAAAGTGGGAAATTAGTGAAATATATTTAATAACAAACACAGATGTTAGGGTCTAACCCTAGATTCTAACTTAAGTGCTTCACGTTATGTTACAGGTGTTTGACACAAGAGTAGAGGCAGGACTTGTCAGCCTTGCAGGGACTGGTGACTGAGGACACAGGCATCAGTAAGCTTGCTGTGTATGCTTATTGTATTATACACTATAGGTAAAGCCAGCATTTCAGGCAAGCCCTCAGCCATCTCTTATTATGGGTTTTTGCATCTTTAATTGACTATGATTGAGTGGAAATGGTTGCTGTCCACTGGCACGCTGCTGACCCTTTTCAGGGTATTGGTTCTTAGCAACGCACCTGGTGGTCTGTCACTAATATACCAATAACAATAAAAGTTTATAGCACAAAGATATTACTAATAATGTTCCACATTTATTGGAAGGTTGTGGAGCCTATTATGTATCATAAGTCCATTGTTATGAGTCTAGTTTGCAGTATGTTTGACATAGAATGAATTAATAATAAAATAATAACTGACATACAGACACACAAAAGGTCACACTCAAAGCAGAGGTATATACGAAAATGTGTAAAAACCAACAAAAAGTTATGGGAGAAAAAAGAAGCAAATAATATATTTCTTAATAAAATCTAATAGTACTTTTTAAGGTAGACAATGTGATTTATATTATATACAGTACTTGTAAACATATATACTTCTGCAGCTTGCTAATGCTGAGACGCAAACCTGAGTGGAAGAGCACGCATTCAATTATCACATTCTGAACTTATGTCGTCTGATAAACCTTTTTATTTTTAATTATCATTTAAAGTTTTTTTTTTTAAATCATCTTTTACTTACTAACACCCCCAGGTGTTGTTCAGGAAAAGACTATTATAAATCTCAGTACTGTCATTTTTAAATGGTATTAATAATAAAATAATGTAGATATTAGCATAATTGTATTTTCATGCACCATGCTTTAATTATACCACACATTCTCTTAAAACAGAGTGCCAGAAAGTAGTATGTAAATGGCAAAATAACTAAATCATATGTTTTCTTTCTGCATGGAATGAAAGTATTTTTGAAGTGTTCCTGAGATGTAGAAATTATATCATTACCCTAAATAAAATGTCTACATCTTCATGATATAGGAGCCTGTTTCCTGTATTATAGGGTAACAGTATTTAATTTTTGTGGTTCAGTTTTCTTACTACATAACTTTCAAAAAAGAGACTAAATAACTTTGAAGAAGAAGCTGCTGTATTTTATTTACATATGACCAGTCATATAGCAGAACCAGTGCTGCAGTTTTATTCAAAAGTCAGTAGTACAATAGCCTTCAAAACAGATTATATTCGGTCTTGGATATTCAGAAAAATTTTCAACCGCCCAAACCATTTCAAATGTACAGTATAAACATATATGAGCCCTTGGTTGTTCTGAATAATTGCATATGTTGTGATGATTCCTTGATTTCCAGCAGAGTATGCAGAGTGTAAATATTAGCTTAGACAGGAGTGGCATGAGTGCTGATAGTGTCAGGAAGCACTGGGGGGGGGTTACAACTGAGTCATATAAAAGGAAACCCTGCTTCCTATAGCCCTGTCAGAAAGGGTTGTCAGCCAGATGCACTGGGATTTTGCATACACAAAAATATACAAAAGGAAATTCAGTTTTCCTCTGAAAATAAGTATAGCTTTAAAGCAGCTCTTTAAAATGTTGTTTTCTCTATATTTTCCCACCTTGATTTCTCTTTTCCCACGTATAAGACTCTCAGTGAAAATATACTCTCAAAATGTACTCACAACCAATTACTTCCTAATGAAAAGTAAACAATACAAGTGTCATTGCTTTTATCCCATAAAAACCGTAGAATGTAAAACAAAATTTTAGGCTTTTAGGATTCAAACAAGTGGTTTGTGACATAAAAGGGAATGTAGTTCTGCTCAACAGGTTCTCCCCCTTCCTAATGAGCTGTAAAATTTTCCAGCCGCTTGGGATACTCTTAGCTGAAGTGACCACTTGCACCATAGTATGTACGCAGACCCCCAGAGAGTCAGCCATTACATTCACTTGGGGTCAAGCCCTAATTGCATAGGTTCACTTAGGCCTTAAACTGCCTTAGGAGTCACAGAAACAGATGGGGTTTCAACACTCAGAGTATGAAGGATTCTATATATTCTGTCTTTCCATCTCTCCTCTAGAAGTCTGTGATAGGTTACTCCTTTTTCAGTTTGTTACACTGCATAAATGGCCTTCCACATGCAATAATTCAACTTGCTTTGTTCCTCCATGTCCCTGAAATCATATGACATAATCAACAGGTAAGTGTTGGTGAGTAACTGATAAAGACACAATACCTAAATAAATACCCATGCATCCATTTTCTGAAACTGCTTGTCCTATACAGGGTTGCGGGGTAAATATATACCTTAGACACCAGAAGAGCAATAAATGCCACTAACTTTGGAATGAGTCAAAAAACTCACTAAGTTCTGAAGTAAAAAGGTCAGGGTCATCAATCTCTGACCGCGATCTCTCCTGAATCATGGTCACCCAGTTTACAGCTCATTAGAAGTGATAATACGTATACTACTGATGAGCACTCAGACTAGTAATTTGAAGGTTGATGTTCATAAAGTGGAAATGAGGTGCTTGTTGATTAAATCAGTCTCTTGTGTGGCCTAGAGATGAGCATGACAATATCCCTCATCTGAACCCCAACAAACCAAACAGGTACAGTTTGCACACACCTAAAGACTTTCAAAGTCAATATTTCACAACTCCACACATGCCACGTTACCACACATTCCCTGTATGAATCAATCAGAGTATCAGCTTTATTTTCATAAGAGGTAAAGGTTCTCAGAAAGGTTTTAGTGTTTACTAAACACCAAAAAAAAAAAACTTTTACTGTTATGCCCTGGTTCATAAAAATATCAAAGCTGATGACCCCAGCCTGCTCATCATTCCTCCACACCCCCGTATCCCATGGAAGATCAAGGAAAAGATACAGACTGTTCTACAGGCAGAACAAAGTCCTCCAGACACACTCTGTAATAAATAGTTTCTCCCTGCCCAGATCTATCCTCACCTGCTCTAAATGGTATATACCTCACTTGGCTCAGAAGTCACCAATTCCCACAAGCTCCTTCCACCAAAATTCTGGTGGTCATCAGTGAAGATGATGTCAGACTGCGTTTCCTTCTGCCTTATTTGCAACCAGGCAGAAACTCCGAAACAACTGCTCACTGAAGATTTAGAACCCATTCCCCACTTGCCATGGTCCTAAATAGGTACGGTTATGTTTATTAGTAATATGCCAACTTCACAAGGACATGCTGTTATTCTCATCATAGTAGATCACTTTTTCAAGATCCCGCTCCTGGATCTCCTCTTGGCTATCCACTGGGCAAAAGGCCTCTTGAAATCAAGCTTTCCATTTTTTCCCCATTTTTTTCCTGAACGTATTGTGCCAGACAGGGATCCAGAATCTCCCAGGTATGGTGAGATTTTTGCATGTGGCTGGGGGTGAATGTGCACTTGATGTCATGATATCATCCCCAGTCCAATGGGTAAACAGAGTGACTCAATTGGGAGATTGAGTGCTACCTCTGCAAGTATAATGTAAACAAGCAGTCAGAGTGGGGCAGAGTATGCCCAGAATTCTCAGGTACGGATCATTTTAGAGATGTCAGTTAGCCATATGTCTTTGGATTATGGGCGGAAACTAGAGTGTCTAGAAGAATCCCATATATTGTGCTGAGAACCTGCAATCTCATCTATGAAAAATGTCTGTTTAAAAAACATATAAATAACGTAAACTATATGAAAAGGCATTTCTTGAATGAAAGAAATTAAATGGTTCCTTTGTGGATAAGAGAGATTTCACATCCTTATCATGCTTTGTTACCAGTAAGTAGGAAGATGCATGGCTGGACAGTCCAGCGAGGAACATGCAAAACGTTAGAAGGTCAGAAGGTGAAAAAAGTCACTGAATGACTGCTGTGAACAACTTGCACCAGTCTTCAATGACATTTTTAAAGATCTCTATTCTGTTCCCATATGTTTTAAATCCTCCACCATCATCCCAGTTGCCAAAAACATGAAGGTTATGGGGTTGAATGACTACAGGCCAGTTGCCCCTGATCTCTAGTCATGAAGGTGTTTGAACACCTGGTCCTAGTCTACCTAAGGACCATCACAGACAGGGGGACCCCATGCAATTCACGTACAGAGCCAGTAGGTGAGTCAATGATGCGATCAATGTAGAACAGCACAAATTGAAGAGGGCAAGAAACCTACAGCACGCCGGAGTTCTGTTTGTGGCCCTTAGCTTGGCCTTTAACACAACTGATTCTGATGTGCAACAGGTTAAACTCTCCCAGACTTCCTGACAAACAGCAGGTAAGACTGGGACAGCACACATCAGACACCCTGACCCTCAGTACTAGACTTCCTGGAAACCATGTGTTCTCCTTCCTTCTCTTCGTTCTCTACACAAATGACTGCTGCTCCAGAGATCAGTCTATGAAGTTGTTTATGGATGACACCACCATGGTTGGCCTTACAGTATAACTAGACATGAGTTTACCTACAGAAGGGAGATTAAACACAGTAGAGACAGTTCTTTCATAAGCAACTGAGAAAACACATCTGCCACAAGCCCTGATGATTCAGAGTTACACTGATATCGCTGAAGCATTCCGTCAATGTGTAATTTAGTCCCTCCATATCACAGAGGCGTCCAACATCCATCAAATCTTCTGGGCAACTGAGCTGATCATCAGATGTAGCCTGTCAATGCTCCACAACATCTACAATAGCAGGGTCATGAAACATGCGGACAAGCTAACCCTTCTCACCCAGGATACCACCCTCCACCAGCCTCTACCTTCTGGCAGGAGACTCAGAGCCATCAAAGTCAAAACATCCAGACACAGGGACAGTTTCTTTTCCACAGCAGTGTCCCTTAACAACAGTAATTAGTCTGCTAACAACAAATACTTTATACTTTAATCCGCCGTGATCCTGTAAGTTTTCCTAGTATTACCAGTATTTACATTATCTATCTATCTATCTATCTATCTATCTATCTATCTATCTATCTATCTATCTATCTATTCATTTATTTATTCCTTTACCCTTCTTCCATCCAGTGCTGGTAGACAGTCTAGTGTTAAAAGTATGGGTAAAAATTCATGTGACCATGCTTGTATATTGATTTGCATGTTGTATCTTATACTGAGAGCATACCCACCAAGACAAATTCCTTGTATATTTAACATAATTGGCATAAAAGTTGGTGGAAGGCAGATAAAGCGGCAGGGAAGGGGACCAAGTATGAGCTTTGTAGGCCTCATATTTTCTAGGCACACAGCTTGGTAATTTGTTACCAGTTGCACAGTTGCAGCTGGGGAATAGGGTTTGTGGCTTTTTTAGGGGAGTGTATCTCACAGCGAACACCTGCAGGAGTCCAGGAATTGCTGTGCAAAGGGGTATTTTAGATCCAAAAACTTCCCTCAGATAACTTCGAAATCTCCTTCCTGTGCAACACCTGGGTCATCCATTCCAGCCTCAGCCACACAGCAGCCCTCCACTGAAAAACGTCAATAAATGTTTCCACATTATGGTCACGTGCCATTTTATGAGCTGAATTTGCACAGGCAGCAGGGACAGGGAGCATGCGGAGTGGCAAGTAGTGTCCCTTAATGTGACACCTCATGTTAAAAATATTACATGTTAAAAATATTACACAAAATATTTTGTGTATTAGTGCTTACTAGATAACAATTCTGCAGTATTTAAATACCATCACTTTGCAGAAGAAACATTTTCATTCTTCCTTCTGTGTCATTTGCATGATTATAATGACAAAACTGTACTTTAAAGAACATTGATTTAAATCAGTTGAATGTTCTCTGGGACAAATAATTTAATCTAGTTCACTGTTCATTGTTCTGTTTATGTTGAAATGATATGCATCTGTATTAGCCATTTTTCTTTACCAGACAATGGTTTGTCTAGTAAAAATGACCTTTACATGCTCTCTGTAGCAAAGGGCAAGATATTTCAGGCATGTTCTTGAAATAATATCTCCACTAGATAGTGCCTCTGGAAACTGATCCTTTAGATTGTGGACAAAAACTATTTTGTCAGTTTCAATTCTCCGGGAACAATCTGGAGTGTTAACCCCAGACGGTTTCATAGTTTATTTGTTATGTACAAAGCTACAAACATTTTTCAAACAAAACCTGGAGGAGGGATCTAAAAGAAGCTCATCTAAAAGTGCGGTATCATTTATGTATGTGCAATATATCCTGGACATGATAGCAAAACTTCATTCATTGATGGTAGTATCATGAGACAGTCTAACTCCATTAACATAAACACAATTGCATTGAAATTGGTGGTTAAGTGCCCTTGGCCATTTGAGGTCACATGGCAAATTGGCTACTTAGGGTCAGATCGGCAGATTGGGGATGTCGACTACAAGGTTTGGTGAAACAACATGTGTGGAGAGGAATTCACTCTATTCTGTCACTACAAGCTCCTGGACTTGGGAAGTTGAACCTGTTCTGTTAGCCATATTGGAACTAATCCTGTTCTGACCAGAAAAGTGCCCCAGATTCAATCCACTGGATGAACTCGCGTTAAGTCAAGGTTTTAGCTATTAGGACAGTACTTCATGCTGGCCACTTGTTGACATACTCTGACCTCCCTTCCCTTCATTTTCAGATAGGCTTTTTAGGGCAATCCTGTTATGGAAGGTAGAGAGAAAGAGCCGAATATCAGCTAGGGAAGCACAATACTGTTGATGAGTACTTTAGCTATCAAGTGGGTAGTCCTCAATCTCTTATATTGCCTCCTGGGACAGAGCTGTATTCTACTATGACCAGGTCCCTTTATAGTAAATCAACCCCAGGAATAATGCAAATGCTTCAGTTACCCAGTGGGCCTAATTGTCCCTTAATGATATGTGGAATTATTTTTATTAAAGACAGGTGATGCAATGTTGCCAGGCAACTGCCAACCTGGCGAGACAAAGGGCAACTCATCTGGATCCAGAGGATCATGAAAACTTGCTCACTGCCGATCAAAGTTTTTCAAATAGCAATTTGTGGCCCCAAATCAATGGGAAAGTGCCCAAGCAACATTTGTCAGCAACACTGCCCGGTAACAATGCTCAAAAAGTTGCCCTGTGTATAATCACCCTAACTGTCTCTTAATGATATGAGGAATTATTTTTATTAAAGGCTTGCATAATAAAATGAGCTATATATTTGCTGGCATTCTTTGTTTTTATGTATTTCTGCATCTTGAACTTTAAATTTTCTCTCAGGACAAGTGTTGTGCAAGTTACTGAAAAGTAGTAATCAGTTACTAGTTACCTCATTCAAATGTAATTCAATTATTTTACCAATTCTACGTATAAAAATATAGTGGTACCTCAGAACGCGAAACTTAATCTGTTCAGAACTCGGGTTCGAATCCTAAAAAGTTCGAGTTCTGATCGAATTTTCCCCATAATAAATAATGGAAAACCAATTAATTGGTTCCCCGGTCCCAAAAAATTACACCTAAATATGTTTTTTTTAGCGTTTAAACACAAAATGAACAGGATAAAACAAGAAGAGCATATACTGTACTAAACACATCTAAGCACATTTATCAAAACAGTAATTTGTAAAGTAAGAAAATACATGTATCCAAACAATGTGTAAAGTTAAAAAAAAAACCTACCCCCATCGTCCGTTCCTTCCGTGTGCCACGCCCCCTCGTTAACCTCGTGTGGAATTCCCATGTGATCAGCTGTTTCTGGTTGTTGTCATTAGTCCTCTGTATTTAGTCCGTGTTTCAGTTTGTTTCCCCAGTCCGGTCATTGTATTGTCCGTCTGCATTTTGCCTGCCTTACCTGTAATTAAACCCCGTACTCCCCGATACCCTGACGTCTGCGCCTTTGTCTCCTTTCCATAAATTATTATAATGAAATGTATTAATGGTTAATTATTAATGATATTAAAATAATTAATAAGAAATCTTTATTTTTAAATGCATTTTATTATATAATAATAATTACTGTTTCTGTCTATCATTGTCTAAATGTATTTTTACTGTCTAAATATATGTATTCAACTAGTGTAAACATGCACGATGCTATCACAGTGAATGCGAGGCTGAGACTGAAGCGTTACCCTTTGTTTCCGCTGAGAGACGTGCCACGCGACTCATTTCCTCGCGCGTACAAGTTATCTTAGGTCGGCGCTCACAGTTTGACTTCTGAGATTCAGATTGAGTTCTAGATCATTTTTTTTCGAACTGGTTGGTTCGACTTTTAAGAAATTTGAGTTCTAATGAGTTAGAGTACTGAGGAACCATTGTAATTAGTCACTAGGGAAAGTAACTTTTGCATTATTTCAGTTCTCTTCTTAATGCATCCATACCTCACTGGGACATTGTTTTCAGATCAGAATGTCATTAAATGATCACGTTCCATTAAGGCCTATTAACAATATTTAAATGATTACATATGCTAATGTATGTTTCGGCAAGCACATTTTTTATATATGTAATTTTGCTTTAATCAGTTCAGCATAACTGTTAGGCCTATTGTTACTTGTTCTCTTATGTTGTCAATATTTCAAATATATATACATATAACTTTTTATGACTTAAATTGTTTGTTTGGTATATGGTTTTAAGCAGTAAGCCTACATGCAGGGTAAATAGAATAAATCTGTCCTACAGTATATAAATATATAGTATAACCCTATTGTGGGTTAGATAGCCAAGTTGAGAAAAATAACAGCAGGCTAAAGGTCACATAGTTATCTCATTAACATCATGTTTCAGTTGAAATACATTGGGCAGACATCAGGGGGATGTCAAATCTATTTTCGGTAGCAATGTCTCAGTGACATTGTGCCAGTGAGCAAATGATCTCATAGAGAAGCTTTACTGATGGATTTTAAAGCATCACAGAGACATTGTGCCCATGAATATGTGCTGTCTGGGTAGTTATATTACTTTAGTATTGCCACTATGAATGCAAGACAAAACAACTGTCAAAATTTATTTATCACAGTACCTAATATCACCCATTCATCGCGCCACTGTAAGGTAGGATGGCGTTAGATCATAAACAGGAAATTAAGGGAATAGGCTGCATTTGTCTATTAATATTTTCACACGACAAAAGTAATGAGTAACAAGCCCATTTAAATTTCAGTACTTTTAATTGTGTTCATTTGGAACAATAATTAGTTACATTGCTGGTTGCCAGCAAAAGTAGTGGAATTATAGTAGCACATTACTTTGTCATATATTGCTACCAACATTGCTCAGGATGCATTTGCACAAACTGCTTTTCTTTGTTTTTCTTCTCCAGTCTCTGTGTCACATAATTCATTTCCTGACCAGAGGCTTAAAACAGTAAAATCTGACTATCTGAATAGTTTAAGCAATAGTAATGGTTAATAGTAAATATATCTTAATTGATATTACTGTTAAAGTGTGTTGGCTTAGCCATTTCAAAACATCTCCAAAAAAGTAACTGCAGTATTTGCAATAGCCACTCAATATATCCATATATTTGTTTGAATCACTAACATGCCATGATTGACATCATTGTTATTTAACTAATTAAGTGAGCTGGAGGTGAAATTTAACAAAAACATGGAATAAAGCCTGTCTGTCCATTCTCCTCTGAGCTTTTATGGGAATCTGTGTTTCCACCCACAGAATTGCTACTCACTATATGTTTTATTTTGTTTGTTTGTTTTTATACCATTCTGTGTCAATCCTTTTGTGTGAAAATTTAAGGGAATCAGCAGTTTCTGAAATACTCAATAAAATAAACCACCTCATCTGGCTTAATATCAATGCTATGGCCAAAGTCACATATCGAAATGGAAGCAAATGATATCCTTCGAAGGTCAGGATAATTTTCCTTATAAATATTAAAATCACCAACTATCACAGCCAGATTACTGGCAGATTCTTCCGGAAGGATGAAAAGCCCCGCATAAAAGTCCAGGAGATCTGTAAACAGTAACGGAAGTGAAGAATTACAAGTGAGCCAGCAACATCAAGAACCAGAATTTAAAATGTGTCAAATCTGTAACCCAACTAGATTCCTAGATTCATCTGAAATACAGTAACAATGCCAGTACCTCAGTGATTAGGATGACGATTATGTTTATAAGTATACCCAGAGGGGACAGATTCATTAGGTACCATGAAGTCATTTTGTTTAAGCCAAGTTTCTGTTAGGCATAAGATATTGAGACTTATGTCAGTTAAGATACCATTAATAAGTAATGCCTTGGGAGTCAGTGATCCTACTTTCAAAGCCCAAACTTTAGCTTGACATCACAGACTTGTGACAGAGGTTACAACTTTATTAAGTAATTATAGCAGATTTTGCTTTGGAATATACAAGTATGATTAACAGTGCAGGAAACAGACAGTCTGAATTGTATGAACCCTAGGTGATAACTCTAAGCAGCTATCAGGCAGACAGTTAAGCTGGTTCTTCTTAGCTTGTTTTCAATACAAGTATGAATCCAGTGACTAGTATGAATAAGAAGTTTAAGGCATATGACACCAACCTACATGGAACTTGCAGTGAAGGACTGTTCAACTGGTGGAGAAAACAGCATCACCAGCTGCCACAGAGAGCTTCTTGGTAAAGAACACAAAACCAAAACATGGCCTTCAAAGAAAATAACTCCTTCCCTTCTCAGTCAAACATGGAAGAGTTTCACTGCCACTGGCATTGTGTACCTTGACTGTGTGTACAGCATCATGAAGTAAGAAGAATATGAAGTACTATGTATAAATCCCAGTGAAACCAGTGAAGAGATCTAAATGTAATAGCTAAAAGAAGGGTCCCTTTAAATATGAAGAAGTTGGCACATGAAGAATGGCGCAAACTTCCAGTACAGAGGTACAGGAAGCTCATTGATCATTTAGGGGAACTGCCTAATTATGACCAAAGACTGTGCTACCAGGGTCTAGGGTGTCAATACTTTTTCTCGATCCAACTTAATTTTATTGTCTAATTTAAGAGGATACACCAAGGACAAAATAAAAAGTTCTGCAGACAGGGAAAGAATTGTGGAAAGCAAACACTTCAATCAACATTAGCTTATTTTTAGGGGAAATTGTGTTCTTTTTGGCCAACACTGTATGAATACACACCAGAGTGAACAGCCAGCATATATAGCATATCGAGTTGCATAGTCAAAATCAATAATTTTTACAAACGTACCTATATCCAATTCCAGCAGTATTGTAATTTCCAAAGGCCGAACAGATTTGAGGTCATTTTAAAATATGGGTAGTATAATAATACTCACCCATTCCAGATGACCTGGGGGCTGGGTCATTTCATTTTGCCAACAAATTAATTTAAAGATTTATAAAGTATTTATACAAGACATATTCTCTAGTACGACCAACACCCAAACCAGTAGCAGTTTCATATTTGGCAGTCATCTTTTCAGGCAGTAGGGGAGGTCTGAGGTTATCCCATATCCTGGTGGGGGGGTGTGGGGGTGGTATCTCACAGGTGCAGTTAATCATCAGGATCCTTGAAGAAGACAGACGTGGGATAAGGCCAGCAGCTCCAAGCCTAGGTCATGCTTGGAAGAGAGTCAAATTGCTCCTTTTCAGGACAGACAAAGCCATGGCATATTTTGAACACCAAATTCCCCACTAATATGGCCAGGATACATGTCTATTCTTGTAAAAAAAAGCATGACCTACCTGTAGTATGATGACCACACTACAGCATATAATAAATAATATTTTATTTTTCAGGGAAACAGATAAAACAGATGAACATGCAAAGTATATGGCCTGGTACACCAGATTTGAGATGCATCTTTGGTTTTAGTTGCTTTTTAACATACCTACAGTATTAGTACATCAATCTACTTCAATATCTAGCCTTGTAATCCAACCTTCTGAAATCCTAGTGTATAGCTTAATTTCATTAAATGTTTCTTGCAATATAGCTCACCAGATTCTCTTTGACTGACTATAAAATGTTGCTGGAAAATGTTTCCAGTTTATTGCAACTGGTACACAAACAGCCTCCAAAATAGCGAATCTGATGGATGCATCTGAATACACACAGCACTCAGTCAGGGTCAAAAGGTTCATTTAATGCAATTCAATTTAGATTATTTTATATGGCACCTTTCACAACACAGCTGAGAGTTGGAGAATGGCTTGACTCGTTAAAGCTAACAGGTTTCAAGTGCAAAAATAACAGCTTACTATAACAGCAGTGTTAAGTCAGGCTTCTCTGAATGCACAACCCTAACACCCTTGAAGTGGTTCAGGAGGCAAATGTGAAATCTACCAGGTACTATCTAGGTGTATGTAATAAAGTGGCCATTCAAATACTGTGTATGTTTTGTGTTTGTTTTATGCAGATACAAATAGTTCTGGGAAATAGGTGTTTAATAATGTTTTATAAGAGCTTTACAGACAACAGTTTCCAGTTTTTCTGTAGCAATTGTGTTGATGGTCACGGACTTGCTCAAGAATGGTGGACAGTCCAAATAGCCATTATCCTGCTGGAAAGGCGTGCCTTTGAAGTATACTACTGTATGCTAACCATGCTTGTTGAAATTGATTTGGTAAAGATCATTAGCTCTTTACCAATGCTATTTTGATTGACACAATAAGAAATTTTTCAGTTTTTGTGATTGTCAGACCTCACTTGTAACTGACATATACTACTAATGTCTCAAAAATCATGACAGCAATCATGGACAGACTGCACTGTATAACCTCGAAACTTACCACTGATTTGAATCAGCGTCACTCTTTCCTGCTCCCGTGGGGGTATCAGGTGCAACCACTGATTTGCTGATGAGATGAAATTTGGGCTCTGTCAATTTTCAGTTCTTTAAGCATGAAATAATTTTGGGGACTAGATAAGACAGAACCTTTTCCTTTTGATTTTTGATAAAATGGAAATGATGTAATGATACGGATAAGATGGAAATATTAATGGTCTCTAAAGTTATTGAAGCATATATTATCAGACTTTAATTTGAATCCTGATGGATTTTGGGTCAGTACGGATAGTTTGGTGATGGAGACCTGAAAGTAGACTACATATAATACAGTTTGACTAAAGTGTCCGTCATTTATGGAATATAAGCATGATCTGGAAATGCTGCGTATAAACGATGGAGAAAAGCACAGCCATTAATTCTTCAAATCAGGACTAGTCTGTTATCTGCTTAGACTAACTTTAAATTGCACAGGATGCTCATTGCAGGAGTTGTTATTAGAATGTGACAGTTTCATTCTACCATATACTGGCTGCTTATTCGACGTAAGTTGAATATAATTCACTTTTCTCACCTTTAGAACCTTACATGGTGTTGTATCTTTTTCTCCCAGCTACTGATCTCTCATCCCTTCTTTTTATTGAGATTTCCTGTTATATGAAACATTATGTCTGTTCATATGCAGAATTAAATCACATTCTTTGCTTTAAAATACAGATAAAGTTACTGAGACAAGGATCTTGGCTACAGAACTGTCTGTTGTCTGTACTGTTAGTGTTGACACCATGATATTGAATGTTGAAATCCATATTATTCTGCTGCATTTATTGCTGCCTTGTCTCTAGTCTCCTTCGGTTACGTATATGCTCTACCTCAGTTATTTTTAAGAAGTTGCATTAATTTAATTGAGGTTATCCTGCACTGCACTTGGTAAACTATACCTATCATTTGATGCAGTACATTCCTTATAAATCAGCTTACTAAGATTTTCTGTCATCATGGGGAGAATCATACAGTAGGTGGTTAGTTTCACTCTGACTTGGCAAACTTAGCGTATATCCCATACCTGCGACTTTACGGCATGCAGATAAGGTTGAAGTGCTTTTGAGAAGTATCTGTGAAATACGTAATATCTGCTTAATACATTACCAGTCTGAAATCAACCATTATTCTGCAATTATCATCTTGCTTAACTTGATTCAGCTCCTCTCTAGATTCACATTAAGCACTGAAGAGTAATAAGTGATAAATTTATCCACTTAGGCTGAAAAATTAATCTCTGTTAAATAATAACCTCATAAACTTTGGATTGTCACACGTTCTCTTCAAATAAAAATAATTATTATTATTTCGAAGAAAATCATTTTACAGAAAGTATTCATTTCATTAAAATATTAAGTCATGCTATAATACTATTCATGCTTTATCTGTTGCACTTATCCTTGATGTAGTAGTAACTGCTCGACTCTGGGTGATTATAAAATTGGCTTGTATTTATTTTCTAAAATTTTAAATAAAACCCACAATTCCCTGCACATCTTCTCGATGCAGATCCATGTGTGGCCCCAACTTTATCTACCTCTACCAACTTCATAAAGTTGAGCCCAGAGGAGGCTGGCAGATCAGGTGCCACATACCCAAGGTCCAGGCAAGAAAGTACGTCAATTGTCAGCTGCTTTCTGAGTCAGGGCTTCAGGAAATTGGACTCAGTTATTCAAAACATCTCTAAATGTGATTTAAATGGTGAGGATTTAATAACAGAGAAGGAAACCATTAAAGAGGTTCAAGCAGGGAGAAGGGAATTCCGTTCTAGTAGAATAAGGGGGTGGGGGAAGAAAGCAATTATTTGATGTAAAGGCCATGGACAGAACTCCCGCTGTCACTGAGAAATCAAATCTGTCAGCAATTAGTGAGATCTGAGGAGGCGAAGAACCACTCACTGCTGGACAATGAAGAAAAAGGGGTGATGCAATTATATGACCCAACAAAGTAGCCTGTTTATCTAAACAGCAAGCTAGTTTTCTTTTTTACTTTGCCTCTTGTTTCACATGTTACGGGGCACAACTTTATCGTAACTGTAATTCTGTTTCATGACTGATCTGCATTAACTGAATGATTTTATTTTTCTTCTGTAAAGCGCTACATAAAACTGAACACAAAACAGTGCAAATTCATATAATGTCATTGCAATGGTGACCAGACCATAGACAGCTGTTTCCCCTTTTTGCATCTGAGGACATTCAGAGTGGATACAGCTTACAAAATGCTTGGTTAATTGCCAGGAGGCTTATTTTCTCACGAAGGCAAAGCGACACCTTGAGGGACATTTTGACAAAGATTTAGGAATTAAGCATGCATGCTGTTTTCTAAGTATCTTGGAATTTCACATGTTCATATTCAGCTGTGATCATTTTTGTCGTAAGTATGTCTGATATAGAATTAATTCAGGTTTATCAGACTTTCAGTATATGTATTAGAAATTAAAAGTTATTTTTAGTGACAGGAAAGGATCACAAAAGGTTAGCTATGATAACTATAAAAACTAGCATTCGATAAAAAAAATACATACCTATCAGGATCAATTGGTTAAATTAAAACTCATATTATCTGGTGAATAAATACAAGACTTTTGATTTCAGTGCTTTTGGCTTAAATTTAGCTATGCACATATTATATAATTAAGAATTTTCTTCTCACTTTTTTCATTATACCTATTGTTGTAAATCAAAAATAGTGAAGGGAATACTATTGGATATTCTTGTACTGAAACTGATTCCTTGAACAGCCTATTAGATATAGAAATTGAATCATGTTGGCCAAGTTTGGATTTATAAATTAGACTCTGCATTCTTCAAAACAAAGATATCAGCGACTGTAGATATCAGAAACTGTATAGGTTAAACTGACCTTTTTAAAGGTCAGTTTCATTTCAACATTCAGCATGTTCTAATTTACATTCTTTTGTTTCATATCAAACATTTAAGCACTTGGATTTTTTTTTGTTTTTCTTTTAACATTCATAAATTTTCTTTAAAACTGAAATGAATACCATGTTTCTATTAAATACAATACTTAGAAAGCACATACATTCTTGCCAGCCTTTAGTGACACGTAGTTTGAAACCTTTAATGATAAATTATCTCTTAAAATACCAAACATTATTTCCTTAATAGTGTACTAATAAAATGAACAAAATATTTAAAGGTTATGATATAAAATACCATTTTTACAAAGTGATGATGTGTTATTACATTTCCTGAAAGTATATTATTATTTTCATTGTTTTAACAAATTTCAGAGGATTTTACAGCTACATATTTTTCTATTAAAATTATGTGGTTTAAATTACTCTTATATTGGTTTGTTTGTTTCTTAACAAGCTATAACTATTTAACATCCTATCTTTTAGGTGAATTTCACATATCCATGATCTAATAACATTTAGTTAAATGCAAGTTAAATATTAATTATATTAATAAAACAATAACAAACATATGAATTGTATAATCCTACAATGTAAAGTAAAAAAAAATATATAAGATAATGGAAAAAACATACATTAAAATTCTGGAAGGTTCAATAAAACTGTATAAATTAATAATTGATTACAGTAAACCAGTGTGTTTATATATTTAAAGGTTTAACTTGTAGGAGTTACAGGTTAAAAAGTTACAACACTGTAAAAAGACGTAGGGTCTGTTTATACAAAAAACTGGCCTTACTAAAGGTTATTGGAATAATGTACATTTTCAGAGAAGCAGCGAATTTCTTTCCACTGATTTTTTGTAAAGGAATTATTTTTATATGAATGGGAAATATTTCAGTAAAAAAATTTGTATGTGGAAAATATGTATCAAACCTGAAAATATTACTCAAACCTGTTTTAATTTTTAATCTTTCCTTTTTGATTTTTTCTTCTGTTTAAAATGTTTAGTTGTCTTTTAAGAAATGTAACAAATATGATTTATCTGCATTGATATCTTCATGAATTGAATGCATTAATGCATTATCTGTATTTTACAGAAGCAATCACATTTCTTTATGTGTCACACAATTGAATGACCTATTAAACTGCAAGTCCCATAGATTTGCTGTATTGTAGAATATGGGAGTACATTGAATTTTTGAAGCTTTTTTTTCCCTAAATGTAATGTTACAGCTATCCAAAACAATTTACAAAACATTTATGCTGGGTCAACTGAAACAGAGATATACAGTGTAATTATTATGTTTATAAAACTACCAAAACTTTTGTCAATATTATATGCTTGTGTCATTGCTGTTCATTTTTATTGTGCAGTTAACTCTAAAGAAATAGGATGAAATACACTGCATGTTGGTGATATCTAGTATGAAATACACTGCATGTTGGTGATATCTTAGAAGGGGGTACCTCACTTTTTACTGAACAGTGGAGTGTAGCACCACATAGTGCTTTCTCAGTTCTTTCCACAGGTGCTTATTAGCACATAGGAGCTGCCATATGTTACTGCCCACACTACAGCCTAAGGCAGTGCAATCAGTGTGTGTTGATAATCTACAAAATCCCACTGAAATTCACATTAAGGAGACAGAAAATGAATTGCATATTGAGTATTCTTTATGATGTTCACAGCGCTAACAATTTACAGTCATTGTATTTGCTGAAATATTGTCTGAAGAAAAGCGAATTTATAGCATAAATTATTCCTGCTATACCACTGCATTGTAATTCTGAATGATATGTTGCCCTGTGCAGAAAATTCTTTACACCTGGCACACATGACATTTTATACCAGCCCTACTTATGAGACATGAGACATTAATGATTCTGCTGTGAATATCTGAAGAGATGGAGGAAAGACCAGTCAGTGTTTGATGTGAGCATATGGCCACTGAATTTGCATTTAATGTCCTTCAGATTACTTGCTTTAACTGGCGCTAAACACCTCTCTCAGTTGGGGCTAATTTGATGAGGTCATGGTGTGACCCCTTAACCTCCTGCATGTTCTTTAAATGAAACCACCTGAGAGAAGACAAGACGTGAAGCTCTCTGCCGTAGCTGTTTCTGTTGCTTTTTAATAGAAATTCAGCCCTGGCAGATGTTCAGCAGGCTGCAGCTGTCCTCTCATTTCCAGAAGAACAGTGAATGGGGTACTTCAGATTGTGAAATTCCAGTGATACCATGAGTTTACAAAGCACGATCTTCTTATTTAATCTCTGTTTTGTTTTTTTTTCTTCTTTTTCTAATTGTGGAGTGATTCCCATCCTGTAATTAATCATATTCTGCATTTTCAAAGTGTTTTACATTACATGCAAGTGTTTTACATATTGCTGGCTTTTTAACTTAAACCGAAATTAAGATGACCTGTCATATGCCGTTGTACTTTATTATAAATCGTTTTTGAATTTATAAAACGTCCAGAGATATACAGTAATTCAAAAGGAAGCACCACACACACTTCAGTAGCAAACACACATGATGTTTCACTCCTGCAACAGCTTTGTCATAAAGGTTTCCCTAACCTTGCTACATAAAGGAATTGAAGGCCGCGAGGGCGCATTGAAAGAGCCACTTTCATGTCAAAGAAACAGCAATGTAGTTTAAAGACATGCCCAGTCGTTTGATCAGTTCACAAGTTACAGTTTAGTCTGGACCATTTTAATGCAAATCAGCATTCTTCAGACACAGTGCTGAAAAAAAAATCTTTAAAGGTTTGCACTCTTGCCGTGGGAAATTACACCAGCAAGGACGTGGTCAAGAGCCCCCTCACACGACTATAAACAACTTCTGCTTACAGGTGTAGAGTGATCCTGTTTTAAAATTCCATTTTGAGTTTTAATAAGCTTCCCACCGTTTGGCTTCAGAGACAAACAGCAAGAGAGATTTATATTTTCTGGTGAGACATTTAATCTATAGATTATTGACACTGATTTTTATATTTTAAACCAAGGAAAGCTACATTTCTTGTTCACTATTCAATTCATTTTACCTACTATAATCCCTTTGAATTTGTGTCTTTTTTTAAGATGGCATCAAATCTAGTATTTCAGACTGTTCTATTTTTTTTCAGAAGTTCAGTTACATAAGAAGTATATGTAAAATAAAAAAAGAATCCCATCACAAATCCTGACAGAACTTTAAAAATTTGAAACACAAATGAACCTTATATCAAACACACACAAAAAACCATGATGTAAACCCTTTAAAGGATTACCAACATTTCATTTAGAGATTCTTGTCCGTGTTTGTTGTTCTTTCTTTACTTTGAAAAGTAAAAGGCACGTTTTTCCCCATTTATGACAATATCAGAAGAAGACTAATTCTTTTATACTATTAAAGTTCACAATGACAGGGATTGGAAATATGGGATGAATGAGACTCTTGTCAAATGACAGAAATACATAGTAATGTCCATTCCTGCAAGCATGGTTTGACCTTAACCTCTTTTGAGAATAGTGAGCTGAATAGTGAAGGCATGATATCCTCTTCTTCATCCTTGCAAAAACAGCTTGATGGATTATCTGCCAATTAGTTTCAACTGATGAACGCATTTATGTAATGTTCAGTACTGAAGTATATCTAATGCATTTTAATTTTTTCTCTTCTTCACTGACACAATTGCCATTTTTAGGATTTTTCTGGCTGTTTCGTTTTTTTTTTTTTAAAGTTTAATTTTGTAATACATGAAACAGAATCTACAGTACAAACAGTACAATTGTTAGAGAGAAAAGTTGGGCAGCAAATCATTTTAAAGGACCCCTGTGAAGGACTCTCCCCCTCCCCTTTTTTCAATGAGCTAATCGGTCTATTCAGGGCATTTGTCAAAAATTTTCTGCATTATACTTTGTAATGGATGTATGTAGTGGCATTAATGGTTAACCCTTAATTCGATTCAATATATACATAGAATTTATGTAACCTAAACCTAGGTACACTGCCATTGTTCTTGTAATACATTAAGTATGAGGACTGGTTGATTGTAGTGATTGTAGGGTACCATGCGATCTTATTGACAACAGAATTGGGTAAGGTAGTACATAATTATTTAATTATTTTCTCTGCACTAAAATTGCATTAGATAGTCATTTACTATTATTGCTATCATTTACTATTATTGCTTAGAGGTGGGTTTGGTGTTACTGGGCCCTACTCAAAAAGTCGTTTAACTCCCCTTGAGCGTAGTGAGCATTTGTGGACATCAGGGGGCTCCTTAAACTTCGGGGAGGCTCCCCGCTAATGTGTGATTTGAGTGGTAGAAAACACCACTGCTAGCTATTCTACATACAGAAATGAGAAATATGTCATATACCCTACAAGAACTACACTGTACAAAAAATATATATTTGATCATATTCCATTTGGATTTAATTGAAATTTATATTTTAAAATCTACTGAAGTATCACACATAAAGATGCACAGGGCACAAGGCGGGGAAATATCCAGGAAGGGAATGCAACGGACAAATTACCCACACGACACAGGGAGAACACGCAAGCTCGGCCTGCACAGAGCAGGGCTGGCATTCAGATCTCCAACCTTGGGGGTGTGAAGCAACACTGCTCCCCACTGTGCCACCTTGTTCAACAAATATGCAGAGTAAAATCTTTCCACAAAGGGAACTGAGACTTGTATGAATAAAACATGTGTTCCTGTTTTCTGTAGCGTTTTACTAACATATGTTAATATACAGAGAAAACATTTCATATTACACGTTACTATATATTACGTTACTTTTGCAAATTTTTTCCTTACATTTTCCAAAAAAAACAAAAACTGAGTAACTAAACTGTGTGCTCAAATAATGCCTTTTCCTGTAGTCATTACTCAATGTCGCAGGTGACTTCAAAATTTTGCATTAAAATGCATTTAGGTAAGTTGAAAAAATGAAAGGCATTCATCTAATCCGCACTTCAAGACCACTATCTTACAGATATTTTCTGACAGGCTAACAGTTTATTTTATGGTGTCCAGTCATAATATATGTATTCCCTCCATCCATCCATTCATCTGTCCTCTAATTTCTTTTCTTTGTCAGGGTCATGGGGACTGATCCAAGTCACTAGTGTAAAGCTAAAGAACTAAATCAATGTGAACATGGACAGTCATGTGACTGTGAACGGACAACACACCCATATCCATAATTTACCATCCTCCCCACTAACCTATTTTAAAGTCCTTGCCCCACTCCACAGTTAATTTCTAATATATTTGAAGGCATTCCCAACATACTCTTGTCCCTGCAGTTCAGATGTAAAGCACCTGGGATGTTTATGCAGTTTTGTGTAAGCCATAACCCCTTCCTTCTGCAGCAAGATTTTAGTCACATATTTATTTTCTATTTCTCAGGACTTGGGGTGTAATTTTTTGAGAAGACAGCCACCAAGATTAAGCTTATAGGTTAATTCCTTTACTGTGTATTCATGTCTTACCATACTTTTATAAATATATCACATGAAATTGATTTTCAAAAATTAATCCATAACTCTTAATGGGGCATCATGAAATGGGACAAAACATGACATGAAATTTGGGGGGAAAATAACTTTATTATATCATTTAGCTTCATTTCGATAATTAAAGGAGGGACTACACAGTCAAAAGTTTTTTTCCCATTCTGGCATGACAAAAAAAAAGACGAGCACAAAAATAAACAGTGGAAGCATATGTAATAAAGACTGAACTGTTCAGTCACTTGTCTCACTTTTCTGGGACAAATCGTTCCAAAGAATCCTGTCAACATCAATTATGTCCGTCCATCCATTTTCCATTTTCTACACCTGCTTAATCAATACTGTGAACCCGGACACAGGGGATAGAATACTCAGGGCAGTGAACAGCCTGGATGGATGCCAGCCCATTAGTAGGTGAGTACTAGTAGACTGGAGTTCATTACATTATAAATTTTGATTTAATTTTAAATCACTGATTGTTTATGTTCTGCAAGTCTTACTGTGACTACTTATACCAGCAATTGTATGCTGTGTCAACAAACACTGAATTCGTTTCATATGTCTATTATATGTTACCTGCATTACAGCAGGTAATGGGTAATGGGTAAGATAATGGGTATCAGACATTCTAAAGTCGTCTTTCCTTACTTGTGATTTGATCAGTCCTGTACTAATTACAAACTCCTTGTACTTGACCTTAGTCTGGGCTATTGCATATATTGAGGCATTAACAGTTAACCCTTTCACTGAGTAAAGAAAAATATTCCTGGAAGATGACGCACGTGGTCTTTCCATGAGCTACTGTAGTATAAAATGTCATCCAGATAAGCTTTGTTAAATTCTTCCATGTCCTGTATTATGAAGTCTATTAACCTCTGGAGCGTAGCTGGTTCCCCGTAAAAGCATGGTCTTAAAATGGTACGGTCCCCTGGGGACCCTGCCAACTCTCTGGATGGTTCAAAGAAAGGGATTTGCTAATACGTTTTACACAAATCAAGGGTACTGAGTGGGAGTGGGAAGAGTTCCACCCACTTACTGAAACTGTCAGCTGCTACTGAAAATATGGTCATCATTCATTTACTCTTTGGGAAGAAACCCATCAAATAAACTCAAAGCATTTCATTTTCTTCATCAGATTTGTCAACGAAAGATATCTCGCTGGAGGAATTTTGCATCGCTTGAATTGATGTACCCCCGAGGATTCACACAGTCAAAAATAGCTGAAATGGCCCACTTTGGGCCCCCCTACCCATCTCAGCCTAGGGCCCCTAGAGAAGTTAGTCTGCCCCTGGTTAGACAGTAGTGCACAAGACAAGTGCATCGGGTATGGTGTTAATGTAGCTTTTTGATAAATCAAATAGAAAGTTGCATTGTAATCTTATGTGGAGCAATTCCTACCAGTTACAGTTACCAGCTACAAAGCAAAATGAATTGATACTTATTTCCCCTCTTAGATCTAGTATATGGCCATGCCTGAATCTATACCCCTGACCTCAGTGTGTAGATGGAAAGCGTTTCATGATCTGGATATTCTAGAATAAAAGGGAGTGAAGTTCTGCTTATGGCATCTGGCTGGACAACCATGTGACCCTCATTCTCCAATGAACTCTATCATATAGTCTCATCATTGCATAGACCTACTTACAGTAATACCTCCCAGGACTTGTCACACCATCTAACACCTCAAATTCCCACCAGCAATCCCTCCCACCAGAATACTAAGTGGACCATTCAGGTTCCTGATTATGTACACCTGTGGAGTATTAACAAGCACTTAAACCACCAGGAAGCTAACCCTACTGCAAAGTCTCTTCTCTCTTCTTCAACTTATGGTCTGAGCATTTGGTTAGATTTCTGATTCTCTAGTGGCTTCATTTCTCATCTTACAATTCTGGATATTCCCCAATACTCTATTTGCACTTGATATATCCTTGCCTGGCACCCAACTCTGATCTAGGGCATAGCATTGTGGCTTTTTGAAATAGGCTCCTCTACAGGATTATAACTTTTCACTTGCACCTTCATTATTACAATTACAAACATCTCCACATCTATAAACAACATCTTTTTCAGTCCTTTATCCAAGAGTTGTTTACAAAATGAGGCATTGTACTGCTTGCCAATGAATACCCAGTCTAACAAACAACTGAGAATTTGACTTATGTAGGCTATTTTACTGTAGTCTATTATAAAACAAGTGTAGTGTAGCTTTTAGTAATATTATTAAGTCACTCCATGTGTCCTTTTTCAATTAGTCTTAAATGGATATTTTTTAAATCTTTGTCTGTAATCTGATTCTACAAACTGCTCATATGTGATTGTGGTTTTATGCATCAATCACCCACCTTGTTGGATGAGGGTGTACATTTTTTTTTATTTTTTCTTCTTTCAAAATAGAGTGCTTTGTATCCTTTGGTTGCAGTGTGCATGGGATTTCTTTGTCATGTCTACCACCTAATCTGGCCCCATATCCAGGATCTCGCATGGATCTTCAGTTCTACCGGGTACCCTTCTCTGACTGGCGTCACCTATTTATTGAACTAATCTGGAGTTTACATCATATGTAAAACAATAATTCTACTCCCATCCAACAGCTTGTTGCACAGAGAGACTCTACAATTTTTAATGACTAATTCTCCATGCGACCCAGTGGTGTTGGGACATGGCAAACTATGTTTACATGACCCAGGTTTTTTTTTCTGGGGTAGAGGAGAATTAATCTACTGGAGTCCCCACTGCATGGTCCCATTATATTATTTTACTCTAACGTTGAACATCAAGCCAAACATCTGGATCTGCACTCTGTTGAACCTGTAGCCTGAGAACACCAGTAGTTTCTGGGTGTGTTCAGTTAGGAGAAAGTGGCTGTCCATCCCCTTTTTTGTAGTTCTGCACCCAGGCATGCCCGTTCCATGGAGTAATGTTTACCATGGAGGAATGTCTACCCCTGTCCCATTCTGAGGACAAGGAACTAGGCAAATATATAGACAAAGCACTCAAAAATGCAGCTTTTCCTGCGGCTTCCAGTTACTTTTTTTGCTTGAAAGATTGCAAGGCAACAAGTGGAAAACCAGCTTCATAACTATGTGTACCTCTTTATAACTTATGGGCTGGCCAATGCCCCTTCAGCAATCCAGCCTTTCAAGAGTAAAAAATTTCTAAAACATGACTGACAGGCTCATCATCATTTTCATTCATTTACACCCCAAACTGGATCGAACACAGTAAACGTGCACAAACCATTCTGCAACATTTAATGGAACACCAGCAGTACACCAAACCAGAAAAATGTTAGTTTAACTAATGATTTGTTTTCTAGGCTATGTACTGAGTCTGCAGGCGGTAAAGATGGATGGTTAGAGAGTGCTGTTGACACGTGGCCTGAGCCCAAGACAGATTAGTGTATGCAGCAGTTTTTGGGATATGCTAATTTCTATAGACAGTAACTTCAGCTCTGTGGCTGGCTCATTCAAGGCCATGATCAGGTAACACGAAGTTATGGTGTGAGATGCTTGAATAGCATTCAATTGCCTTAAGGATTTGTTAACTATGAGCCAGTTTCCCAGCAACCTGACCCCACTCTACCATTTATGGTTGAAGAAGATGCATCCTAGGGGGATGTCGGAGATGATGCATCAAGACGAATCCCACTACACTTCAGCTTATTCCTATTTCTTCTACAAGCTCTTCCCAGCAGAAATTATATTGTTTTAATATTACCATCACCTACCATCCTGGTTCCAAAAATACTAAACCCAATGCATTTCTCAATAAGCAGATCTATAGCTCAGATACCAAGGCTCATATCCAGTGGGAAATCAGGATGCCTTACCAAGTCCTCTTGAAACACCCACTAACAGTTTGTCCCATCCCTAATCCATACACGCAGCTCCCCTCAGTTGTGGTTACCGAAGAATCACCAGACCCTGAAACTCATCTCCCCAAAGTTCTGGTGGTTACTGAGACTGTGTCTATCCTAACCTATTTGTGCCCTGGCAATGACTCCAAAACAACTGCCCACCAGTGAGTTAGAATGATTACCTGTTCCCCACTGCCCATGGAACTAAATAGATCTGCCTCCTTCCCTAGGGAACACTACCATCTTGGTAATTTGAGATCTCTTCTCTGGATCTCCCGATGGCTATTTATTTGGTGGAATGCCTCTTTAATCAGTCTACATTTTTGGCATCCCTGATGATATCACACCAGTCTGGGGTTCACAGTTTTCCTCCAGGGAATAGCAAGCGTTCTGCTCCTTTCTGGGAGTAAACTCATGGTACCATCCCCAGTCAAATGAACCGACTGAGTGACTCATCGTGGAAGTCAGCTGTTATCCGTGCTACCAAACAGTCCAAATGGAGCCAGTATATCATCTTGGTAGAATATGTTTGGGATTCCCCAGAGCACACCTCCTTATATCCTTTGGTAGAATATGTTTGTGATTCTCCAGAGCACACCTCCTTATGTCCTTTGGTAGAATATGTTTGTGATTCCCAAGAGCACACCTCCTTATGTCCTTTGGTAGAATATGTTTGGGATTCCCCAGAGCACACCTCCTTATGTCCTTTGGTAGAATATGTTCGGGATTCCCTAGAACACACCTCTTTATGTCCTTTGGTAGAATATGTTCAGTATTCCCAAGAGCACACCTCCTTATGTCCTTTGGTAGAATATGTTCGGGATTCCCTAGAACACACCTCCTTATGTCCTTTGGTAGAATATGTTCGGGATTCCCTAGAACACACCTCCTTATGTCCTTTGGTAGAATATGTTCGGGATTCCCTAGAGCACACCTCCTTATGTCCTTACGTCTTACCTCCTTACATCTAAGCTCCCCCACTCATGACATGCCTGCATTAGGTATGTGGTTCTGGCAGAGTGGTCAAGTCTGGGAAACAGCGCATGCACGGCTACATAAAGCAGTTCAGATTCAAAAGAAATTCTCCATCAATTGCCACCATCCCTGTACCATGCCAATGACTCTCAACCCATGACATTAAGCTCCAACTCCCCCCAAAAATCAGTCCCCAGTTGACTTGTGTCACATTACCACTTTAACCTACTGTTTCCAGTTGCCACTCAGGTACTGAATGTCACCAGCTTTTCATGTCTCCCTCCTCAAACCCATCTGGAACAGTCCTCTACATCCCCTGAGGATTCCTAACAACATCCCCCTCCCCTCCGGTGGACATCAGCGATAAACTGGCTTATTTCGTACATGGCCTTCAAATATATTGGTACAAACACTGTCTTCCATCAACTGAAGTCTAATTAAATATCAGTAACTACCGGGTGGTATGTATTTAAAGCTTGCATAAAACATAAAATCATTAGTTGCACAAACTTTACCAGCAAAATTACGGAGTTTGAAAGTGATATGAAGGACTAAAATAATTCTTAATGTTACAATCAAGGCCAGACAGAAGCTTGCTGTCCATAGTAAGGCTTTAACAGTTGAATAAGAATGAGACAGACTTAATATCGCCATGGAGAAAGGGCAGAGAAAGTCATGGTCTAGCCTGCTAAATCATTGCATCATGAAAGATTAATCTGTGAAACTGAAACTACAGTGAGAACAAGAACAACAAATCCAGAAAATATTAATAATGTAATAATCAAAAATACTATTGACTGCTTTATACGTCTGAGTGTCCACTTGTTACACAATGTCTTTATAATTTTTTAAGACCAGTTACAGATTACCGCCATAGTAAAGGATCCAACATTAGTTAGATTCTCTCATTGAAATTCCAGAACTTTTTTTATTCTATTTTCAGCTTGAAGTGAAGGAAGGCCTCCGGCCCAGATGCTATACCCAGAAACATCTATAAAAAGTTCAAGGATAAATTATTGGCCCCACTGTTAGATATGTTTGGGGAATCTGTCACTTCTGGTCAGTTACTGACCTCACTGTAGAATTCATTAATAAAATGTTGCCAGGATTACGTATTTTAAAAAGGCTAGAGATATACAGTACTTCATATATATTCAGACCTAAGTATTCAGACCAAAATCATGCAACTGCCTGGATAATAAAATAATACTTCAATATTTATTTCCTTGTGAAATGTTAATAAAAACATTTTACTCAATATTAATCATCAGTATGACTCACATCACGAAGTATTTAAAAAACTTTTAAAATTACATGTGCTGTTTGCTTGGGAATTCAAACCCTTGAACTCAATATTTAGTGCAGGTATGGTCGGCAACAATTACAGCTTCAAGTGTTTTTAGTAGTTTACCTGTTGTTTTGGTCAAAAACTCATTGAACTGACTATTATAGAGAAACTGGGAATAAAGCATTATTGCCCAATAATTGCATAAATTATTCCTTTGGACATGAGCTTGGGCAAACACTCAATACTTGTCATAAATCTTTAAGTTATAAGTTTTGCCTGGGTCATGGTAGAGAACGTTTATCAAAGAAAGGCTATCATATTCTAAGTTACTGTAATAGCCCTCCTGGAACTTGAACTGGCTAGATATCACCTAACTAAGTTGGTATTGCCTAAACTAATTCAGATAACATTTTAATTATCCATCCATCCATCTTGTAATTGCTTATTCTGATCAGGGTCATGCTGGGGATTGGACCCTATCCCAGGAGGTTTAGGGCCCAAGGGTTACACCTTGGGTGGGATCCAATATGAGTAAAAATGATTACAAAAATGGTAATGCTTTAAATTGACTGCATCCTCAGTATGCATTCATTATGCATTCATAGAACATTCAGTGCACCTTCGTAATGCATTCATAATGCATTTATAGAACATTCATAAGCAGCTTGTAAGTATATGTTAACATTCTAACATACATAGCATAATGTTTGTTATTATCATGTAATGCTTATTATTAATGTATGTCAAAGCTGTTAAGGTATGTTAGGATGTTAAGGTGTACTTACATGAATGTTCTATGAATGCATTATGAAGATGCACTGAATGTTCTATGAATGCATTATAAAGGCATTATGAAGGTACAGTTAATGTAAAGCGTGACACAAAAAATAAAGATATCATGATTTAACTATTCTTCTCAAACACGGAACATTTTATTGTGTATTTTTCCCCCAGAATTATTTTATTTGTTATGAAAATATATTCTTTTTAGCTGGTCTCCAGGAACTGTTTTGCTGCCTTTCACCAGTACCCAGGGTAAAAATATGAGGTTACACACATGTAAAATCCATTTGCCATTCATCACCATGAGGAAAACCAAAGAGTTCTCAGCTGAAAAGAGACTGACAGCTGTTGAACTACACTGATCAGGTAACAAATAATAATAACAATATGAGTTTGAGATGTTTTGCCAAGAAGAGTATGTGCATATTGCTTCCATGCACAGTGAGGAAGATGATGAGGCAGGAAAAGAATAATTCATGGATTAAAGAACTGCACGTTTTAGTGGAATATTTGGGGTTGCAGTTTAAAAATTCACTATTAGATACCACCTCCATGTCAACAAGTTCATTGGAAGGATTGCACTCAATAAGCTCTTACTGTGCTCAACCCACACTGCAGAGCCTGAACTTTGTCAGGCATCATTGGAATTACAATTGGAACTGTGTGTTGTGGTTTGATGAGACCAAAATAGAACTCTTTGTCCATGTACACCATCAGTATGTTTGGCGCTGAAAGACGATTGCATGCAAGGGAAAGCACCTGATACCCAGAGTAAAATATGGTGGTTCATCATTGACGCTTTGGGGCAGTTTCTTTGCTAATAGTCCGGGGATCTCCTTATGATCAATGACATAATGAATTCCACTAAGTAGCAGGATAATTATGGCCAAAACCTAATTCCCTCTGCTTAAGAGTTTAGGATTTGGCTATAGATCCCATACGTGAAAATCAACACAGAAATGCAGGAACACAAAACAAATAATATTCCAGTGTTCCTCTTGGTCTCCCTACTCAAACTTGTGGTCTGATTTGAAGAAGGCAAGCCAAAACATATGAATGATCTTGAAATCTTCTGCATTGAGGTGAGGTTTGTCATACTTAAAGAGAAGAGGCCGTACCGGGTGTCCTGTAGGCAGAATTTAAATGTATGTCCTGTAGCCATTAACACTACTAGTACTACTTGTATACTTATATTGCTTTATAGGCAACAAGGAAATCACCTATGTAACAGGAGCCAATGACACAAGTAAAATATTAAATAAACAAAGATGCTATGGAGAATGATGAGTTAAGGGTACATGTTAAATTTTATAGCACTGAATATTGAGATGTTCCAGTTATAATAAATTGTTCTCGGCAATCAGTATATGGGATTGTCAATGTAACTGGCTAGATACATAACTACAAAGACTTTGGTACTGAGAACATTGTCCTCATTATACAAACAGTGACCACTTTATTATGTACTGATACATGATTCCAGGTAGGACCCCTATTTTGTCTCCAGAAGGACTTAAAGGGTTGATGAGTTGTGTGCTCAGAGAAGCCTTTCTGAATGCCTTCATGAATGTACTTTAGTTGTTATTATTTCAATCGTACCCGTTCTGTTACCTTTAAAAAATGTGGCAGTTCTCCTCTAACTTCTCTCATTAAAAAGGTGTTTGTTGCACACAACACTTCTCGTACCTGAATGTTTTGTTTTTCTTTTCCTGTTTATTGCACTGTTTCCCTGTAAACGCTAGACACTGTAGGGTATGAAAAACGCCAGAGGGCAGCTGTTTCTGACATTTTGGACCCACCATGTTTGGCACCAACAATAATAACTCACCAATCACTAAGATCATGCATCCTACTGTAGTTGTTATAATGCTTAGCTGCAGAGTAAATTAACCTCTTGACCCTGTCTGTGTGTTCTGTGTATTCAATGGCAGCCACATGATTCACTGTGTGTAGGAGCAAGCCGTTTGTGTTAAACAAAGTGGCCAGAGTGTCTGCTACTACTTTACAAACATCATAGGAATAATGTGCTTTTTCTCATTATTTTCTCATCCAAAATGTATTACCTGCATTAGGTGCTGCAGTCTGAAATGCACTACGAAATATAGCTGTTGGGAATACAGATTAATAGACAGGCAAGAGAATATTTTGTCTTTCAGGAGGTGTGAAACATTTTATTGTCTGCATTTAATTTATAACAATCACCATTCAGGCTTGACACTTTACGAATTTTCTGAAAAGTTCTCTGACTGCTGACGTTGCCAGACCAGCAGAGGACCAACAGTTTTCTTGTGTCCTTCTGTGTGGCCAACCACCATTTCAATCTCCAATTACAAAGCAGTTTATTTTATCCCTGTACTTCAGCTATCGAACTGGCTTGTAAACATTTAAACAAATTCAATACATGCAACCATGTGTGGTACTTCAGTAGGACGAAAAAGCAATACGTGTATTAATTTATATATTTATTATATAATGTATGATGTTAAACTAAAATAGGTTCCTCTGTGCAGGTTGTTTGTAATTTTCATATCATTTACGTAATATTTTACATGTAGCACTGAAATGTGAAATTATTTTTGTCTTTCATTTTCAAGTACAATTTTAAAGATATATATATACATATCAGCCACATAGAGCAGAATCTCCTTGTTCATTTTTGATTATCATGTAAATGGATTAAAATTTCTTATGAAGCACATAAACGGCTGAATGTAGGTCAGGCACTTTTATTATGGTGTGAGCTGCTGTATCCTCATTCTTATGGCGTGTTTGTACTTTTAACACAAAGATAAGTTATGTTGGACGTGTGAATTAAAATCATCTTTGTCATACATTTCAATGCACAGAAGCTCTATATAAACTGCCAGGATAAAATGTACTTGTAATCCTAATCCACTTTCCACTTAACTTTTTTCTGTCCATCCATCCATACATAGATCCATCATTTATATTGATTAAAGAACTCATTTCAGGGTAGTTTTCTATTTCCATTTCTAACTGCTATTCAGTGTTAAATTGTTTTTGTGTTTTTTGTCAATGCAGATTAAATTACACATAGTAGTTTGTTTAAAGATACAGCAACCAATCCCATGCACTCTAAGTTTTGAAATTAAGTTCACAAATCATAGATTACCTTTTTTTTTTTAAACTGCTCAGTATAACTGCCTATTAGGCCTTCAGTGACAATGATTGTTCTTTGCTGTTTTTACAGAGCATATTCCTCTGGCTATTAAACAAATTCATTCTAATGTTTCTATCACTGTTACACAGGACTGGGAAAATGCAAAATTACTCAGCACACCACTGCTCTCAGATCAGTGGTCATTTACTCAGAGCTTTGGGTTAGATAAAATTATTCAATCATATATTAAACTTTATGTGTGTGTGTGAGTGTTTTCTGTATCCTGCTCCTCTGTAACCTTCTAAGTACTGAAAAGACAGGTGTTATTTTTCAAGTAGGGTCTCATGGGCAAGGGTTTGGTAATTTAACAAAGTAAGGGGTAAATTTGGACTAACCTTGAATCCCAGCAAATTGAGTCTATAGAAAGTTCTAAAAAGTCTTCAAGGCCAGCTGACATGGAAACCGGCTATATATCTCAGCTCAAAAGAAAAGGGAGAAGAAATCAAAGAATTTTACCTCTAACAAGGCAAACTAATATGCAGGCCATCACAAATCTACACTTAGCTGATTGATGGAAATGTGAACCTTACACATTATGTTAGAAAGAGTTTTCTTCAATTTTTTTGAAAATAGATTTTTCCCCCCGTATGTAGCACTTTTGCATCAATACATTTAAAAGCCCAATAATTTCTTAGTATAGTATAGTATATATTTTATTATTGCTTGTAAATATTATATGTATGTAATATGGATCTGCTATGTAGTATGTACAGGAAAACACATTATATAAGTATAATGTATCTAATTAAATTAGAAAGAACTCTTATCTAATACAGAATAATATGTGAGACAAACTGAAAATTGTAAAACTGCTAATTATATGCAGACATCACTTCCTTATCAATCAAAGGAAACTGATTGTATATTTAATATGTATTAATATTTATACATCATATTTAGATTTTATATATGCAATCTATATGTATAATTAATGTATATAGATATTTAAGAAGTGTGTATATTCATTAATTTTTAAAATTACTTTAGGGTTGATATAATCTACCACAAAATTACACTGTGGCAGTAGAATTTTAAATAAAATAAAAAAACAATGCGTGCATGCTTTTAAAAAAAGCAAGGTGTATTCCTTTAAAAAGCATCCAAACCTAATCATATAACTATGGAGCCTTTTTAAACACAGAAGCTATATGTATTATTTATTTGTTGCATTATATTGCTTATTAATGTCACCTCTGAAAATTCATAATTTGAACTATAGTATTATTTCCTGATGTTTTGAAGGTCACAGAGATTAAATATAGGCATTACAGCAACCCTAGACAATCTTCTCTACACTGCATTTGTGATTCAAATGAAAAGGAGAAAAACAGCATTTATGGGCACTGTGAGAATTGTTGAGTGTGTCATTACTTGGCTTGTTATTTACACATCACAAGCCAGTCTATTACATTGACATTCAGCAGGCCCTTTCTGCAGTTTGCAGCACACAAGGCCTTATTTTATGTTTGTTCTTCAGCTCAGTGGTTGATTGGTGATTTCTGATACGGTATTTCAGTAGTACAGAGTGCATGTAAAGTCCTTATGTCAAAATAGTCTTAAGGCATTCATTATCAGCGAAAAAGTAAAGGGCACTAAGCACAGAAGGAGTGGTCGATTTCATTTTAATGTTGCCTGAAATCTCATACTTTAAATTCAAAATATCTCTTTAAAGGTTATAAATGAAAGCAGATTTAGCAAATATTAGATTTTATGTGGTATAGTATATGCTTTTGTTAATGTGACAGCTACCAGGATATGCCAAAGGATAACTGTTCAAATTTAGACTTTGGTGTATCTCTCCATTCAGTTATATATTGTTTTCAAGGCATTAAAATACACATGACACGTCTGTGTGCTAAATGCTTTCCGAATCACATTTTCAAGTATAAATTGCATGATGACAGGTTTGAAAACATACTGTTTCTTTTATAAATGTTTCTTTTGATTAATTTTCACTAGTTTCATCATTTTATTTACAATGTACAGTTCTGAAGACTGGGCACTTTAGAGAAAACATATACTGTAAAATATAATATATGGAAAATTAAACATAAACGTGTATTGTTTTAATGGGAATTATATACAACTATTATTACTGATTTTATAACATTTAAATTTAAAATTTCAGTGATTGTAAGTGGTTATTTATTCTAAATAAAATAATCATTTTGAAATTCTTAATATTATATTACCTCTCAATTTGCTATCATTCTATTTGATATTATTATTTTCAATGTATATTAATATTTCAATGGATACTATTTTTAAGTATTTTCATTTTTATTGTCAGGTGCATGCTAAGCATTTTTTGTTTAATGTAATATTATTTCAGTTACTGTTACAGTGTATTACTACTATATAAAAGAATAAAAAGTTACTAAAGTACTGAACAGCCTATTTCTGTTCCAGTTTACTTCTATTTCTTTGTTCCTAACTGTGTTTTTTTGATAGTGTTCTTAGAGGTGAAACTGATACAAGTGGACATGACACACCATCTAGTGGTAATAGTTGGTTTGAAGGCTGAGAACCAGCTTTCTATTAACCAATTCCTTTTGTCAAAATAATAAGGCATTTTTCTAAGCATATACAATTATCTTTCACTCTCGTGTTTAAATCTGTAAAGGAGAGTCCAGAATAGCGATAGCGGACTGATTGCTAGCAATAATAATATAAATACAGAAAGGCCATTGTTTTTTAATTAATTTATTATTATTACAAATAAAAGGTTGTCATCATTCAAGATTCTGATTTTGATTTTAACTGAAATATATTTTTCAATAAATTTGATAAGTAACAAGCCAGTATTTAAGTATACTCTGATTCAATACTCTAGACAAGGTTGTCATGCTTTGGGACTCCAGACTGTGGTGCAGATATGCTTAATGTCTTAACAAACGTAAGCAGGGAATATAAAACTCTCTCCAATGTAGTTAGTTAAAAGTACATCGTTGTTGGAAGAAGGGTTCCGAAATAGAACAGGATATAGGTCCGAAATCCAGAAGGGTCTGAAAAATGAAGGAAATGAAAACAGAGGATTCAATGAACAAAACAATGGTAGTTGGGCAGGGGATGATCAGGAAAAAGTAAAAACAAAAAAAAAACATGACACTGCGATTTGAAAAAAAAAAAGAAACAGATTACGCCGAAAAATACTCATGGAATATGAATGCCAGTCGGCTAACAATACTGAAATTCTAACAGATAACAGAGACTTGTACAGCCCCCTTTATAGTGCCAGGTCCTGGTAACCCTAGGTAGAGCATGGAGCATGACGCTATGGGTTGGCCCTTACCTCGATGGAGGAGACCAACCTGGTTCTTGACAGAATCCCACTTCCCAGGGGCAGCACTGCAAACCCCAGAGGGAATGCTAGACCTAAGGGACTGTATTCTGGGTCTTCCTCTTGATCTGGGTGGTCCATATGGGATTGCTGTGATAGCAGATCCAGGTCAAGGATCTCTCTATGGGTGTCATACACCCACTTCTGATGAGCCCTTGAGTCTGCGTGTACCTGGTGGCCAAGCTCACGCAATTTGTGTAGATACTACATCGCTGCCTCACCATGTTATTCATACCATGATGGGGACCAAATATCACATCCAAGGGCATTCTCAGATTTTAAGAGAAGGGTCTGGATACACACCTCACCTATGAGTTAACCTCTGTTAGTACATCTCATCTGAAGGTAAGGAAATGACGTGCATCTCATGCATGGAATGATGGACTTTGCATTTCGATGTAAAGGACTTTAAAACTACATGTGAACAAGAGTACATGGTAGGTGCAAATGGGTAAAATAATATTCTTGGTGTCAGCATGACTATTTCTTTTAATAAAATGTCATTAATTACTCGAGTTTCATCAGTGAGGTTTGAATAGTGTTGGTGCAGGTTTGAATAGTGTTGGTGGACAAAGGGGGCAATGGGTATATTTGCAACAGGTCTCACAAGGTTTCAGTGCTGGCAGAGATCCTGTCTTCCATATTGATTTGTGCATCTATATAAGTAAGACGAAAAAATCAGTCAACACATAATCAGCAACCATAGTCAAAACATTTGAAATGTGTGTTCATTAACATATGAATACATTTATAAGATATCAATACATTTATGGTAGACAATGGAAACTATGTACATAGGATATATAAAAATAATATTTTCTTATTCACGCAGCCTCTGATCACTTGAGAAAGTAATCAATGACCACCTAGATATATCGATTCCCCAAGTGCATGTTGGGCCATGGCCGCGTATCAATACACTTAATGGGGACCCACCCGATACAGCGGCATTGGGCTATGGGAAGGACAAGAAGGTCCTTTCTGGGCAGTACAGGTATTGCAATGGAAAGTGTAGTAATGCTGGCATCCCTCCAAGTAGACCCAGAGACAGTTCTGAGATATGGAGACCCAAAAAATTAAGTAGATTACCTTGTTTGGTACTCACCAGTGCCTAAACCAGTGGTCATTTTTTGTGATGCCAAAACTCATGCTTTAAGGTGGCCAATTCAGCAGGCCACTGTGACTTTTTCTGGTTGCAGCATCTTGTTCGGTTGAGTTGACAGCCATTGTATGTCTTGTCTAAGTAGATTGTTCAAAGATCAGAGATGTGAACAATAAAAACGCAGTGTTTACGGATGAGTAGAGGCATCAGAGGGGCATAGATACTCTGATAGATTCAGGTGGTTCAGCACTTGACAGGGGTCCTTGAATAAGTAAAATTATATATTTAAAATTTGGCAAGGGAGCCGAGAATTTCTAGGTATGCCACTGAATAGACAGACAAAATTGGCTTTATTCTCCAAACAAGAAATACAACGACACACGTTTGTTTGATCTGTTTCAAGTCTTTAGCAGTTGTATGAAGTGGCAATATCAAATGGCATTATGAAACATAACACCAAAACTTTGGAAAAATCTGTTCACAGCAGTCTGAGGTAAGGATTTGAAAAATAATGAAACTCAGAGCCTAGGAGGGTCCTCTTCCAGTCTTTCACTGCTCAACAATGAACACACAATTGTTCCATGAGAGTACAGTGGATTTTAAGGGAACACAAACACCCATTTACTGATGGAGCAATAGTAAAGGGATGCATGAATGTAGTTGCTGAAACACTACTAGATGATAGACAAAGAGAAGAGCTTCTGGAAAGAGTTAAGTTAATCCCCCTGTCAGCTACAATGGCTGCAAGAGGAACTGAAATATTTGCAGGAGATGTGCATGTTTAAGATATTTTTAGGTCATCACCAAATTCATATTTCAATACATACATATGTAAGTAATACTGTTAAAAATCTTTAATAAAATATTGTAAATTGCTGTTGATAATTTTGCCATGAAGTCCCTGGAATCATAGTAATGCGTAATATCTCATTTGTGATTTGGATGTCATTTGAAGTGATGGTTGAGTAACTCTAACTGTATGCCCCTGGTCTGGATAGAAGACCCTTTCATGATGGGAGCATGTCCCATCGACAGTAATAAGCTTTTGTCTCAGGATCAATCACTGACACTACCTTCCACTGGTTACCTTTCTACTATCAGCCATCCATGTATCCTGTCCAGGACAGTGTCCTTTTCCTGCTCCTATTGTAGCTGTCTTGGGTTGAGTGTGGGCAGACTATCACGCTCTATGCTACTCCCTTTAAGTGTCGCCACTGTGCTCCTCCTGACAACAAAAGGTACCAGCATTCCACAGTGGCACAAGGGAGTCAGGATAGTACGTTGGCATTGCAGTGGAGTCAGCCAGTCCAGTGCCACACCTCAAAGACATAGCCTTAGATTATGTCAGTCAACCAAGTCAGTTGACCCTCAAGTCCCTAAAAGCTGTGTAGCCATGGGAGGGAAGCATGGTCCACAACAGAAAACACCTTCCATACAGGTAGGAATAGTAGTACCTGGACCACAGCGAAGAGCTTTGTGTGTGAAGTGATAGTTGTGCTTAAAATAGCTCAAGGCACAGCAAGAATAGGGCACCACATGCTCCCCTCTTCTACCTCTTAGGAAAACAAAACAGCAATTCCCATACTGCTAGTATCAGTGTTCGCAATGAATGGCTATTAGGCAGTTGGCAGGAACTTCTATGAGAGTGGAGGAAAGCATATTCAAATCATGACACAACCATTCCAATTATGCACACCTTCTCTGTCATTTGATAGATTGGACTTGCTATGGTGATAAAACCCTTGATAAATAACCAATAACACAACACCAATCCCAGGAGGCTATGCAGCTCTGTAATTTATGATGGACAGGCCATTTGTGGACAACAGCCACCTTTGGTAGATTGGTCACCATGTCATGAGTGCTAACCACATAGCTCATGAAAAATGTCTCACGCAAAATTTTGTTGCGTTAAGGTGGAGGCCAGCCTGATGAATGCCACAAAGACTTACTGTAAGTGGCATATGGCTGCACTGAAATCTGCTGTGCACACCAGTAGGTCATTGAGATGCAAAACAAGAAAGTTTGTGGTTTAGGGGCTGGCAACCTCTCCATGAGGCGCATAAAATTTGCAGGGGTATTGCAAAGTCCAAAAGGCATCACCCAAAACAACTAAACCACTTAGCCAGTAGTAAAGGCATTATTTGGCTTCGCTTTGGGTATCAGTTTGATCCAGCACTGTCATCAAAGCTGACATCAGAAATGGGCAGTAGATAGGAGTCCTTATGGGTAACAGCATTTAGATGTTGTTAATCCATGCAGAACCACCAATAGGAGTCCTTCCTGTGGATAAGGACTGCTGGAGCCATCCATGGACTTTGTGATGGTTTTATGAGTCTCACTCTTACTAACTCTCTTAATTTCTGCTCCACTGCCTAAAGTTTGTATGTGACCTCATGACTGCCAACAGTTAACTGCAAGAGCCTCTTCTCCTTCATCCTTCCTCATTCACCTTTCACTGTCCCCCCCCCCCCCACCCCCCCCGCCCCGTTGCACTGTTGCAGTTAGGGTAAAGCTGGCTATACGTCTGAAAGTACACACAGTCAATTGAGGGATACTGTAGAAGTCCACTTGGATCTTGTACGGATGGTAGCCGAGTACACATGTATGCCCTAGACATCCCATATATGCCTGCTATGCTGGAAGGGTGGTGAAATCCCCCTAATTGCACTGTCTGCTCTGTTTTCCAGTGACTCTGCACTGGCATGTGTCCCACTTCTGCACAGTGGTAACACAGCTTGTGCACACAGGCCGTGCTGGGGTACGTTTCCCAAAAGATCCCATTACCAACATACATAGATGGAGCCATTCAGATGTGTGGCTCCAACTAAGTAACCTGCTAACTTTGTTAGCAACTATGATTTTAGGAAACCTACTCCTGGTTAGATTTAGCAAATGGACTCACACCCATTAGTCCTGTCGTCAGTGTTGGCCTGATGAATGCAGCCAGTGTGGTATGGGGCAGAGTCGCCAAATGCTTAGCCGCTTACAGATTCTCCATTCTCTCTGCCTCTGTGAGGGCCTTTGGGTCCGATAGATGAATATGCTACTGCAACTGATCTGGAGTGAGTGTCTGCATGAAAGATAGTTTGACTGGTAAACCACAAGCTTCACCTGATGACTTAGCTCCCTCATCACCCCACAGACCCATTCAGTGCTCTGAAAACATCAAAAAATCGCCATACATCACCCTGTCACTTAGCTAAATTGGCTGTTACTTAACTATATATATTTATATAATATCTCTATGTATACAATGTAGCCATGAAAGTGCTTTTCAGTTTTAGAGCAGGATTGATTATTCTGCTGTAGCTTAAAATGATAATGATAAGGTATTTGTACTGTTCCACATTATTGCGTTATATAAAATACATTAGAACAAAAAGAAGTTAGAAAGCAGAAAGATAAATTATACATCAGTTCTTGATATGTTAACTACTCAGTTGGGACTGTAGAGCCCTGTTTAGGGTGATGAAGCCTATTTAGACCATCACAGAACACTTCAGGGCAATTTTCACCTCAAGATGCCTTAGAAAAGCAGACGGCATCAGTACAATCCCAAGTCTCTGCACACCCACTTCTGTACCTTGTCTACAGTGGCCCTGCAGTGCAAAACATGACACATTATGAAAATCGAAAATAAAGGAGAGAAAATACAAAAATATTAAATAGAACATTATTTGCTTGTGATGTTTCTCTGAAAAATTGACACTTTTTACAAAAACCGGTGGGTTTGCAGAAACCAAGGCCGCATACACAACTTTTTTATTTACAACACGCAGATGGAACACAAGGGACCACAGACAATAATCCCTAAATAGATAATAAACACAGAAATTTTGCTTGATATTTAAAATAACTGTCATGATTGTGGAAGACTACAGGCCACATGCATCAATTCAGTCAAATCATACAATTATTGCAAACAATAAGCTTTATAATATATGTACAAAACAAAATGCTCACATAAGCATTTATGTGACCTGCTAGCATTTTACAAATGTCTCCCTGCACTGATGGCTACACAGGGATCATTTAAAAATTTTATTCCTTTGATGGACTGGTTAACACAATGACAATATTAAATAGCTCTTGGAAGCCGTTTCAATTTAAATTGTGAACAGATGGTCTCTGCATTAAATTAAATACTGTTCTTTTCCTTTTACTGTGAAGCACGAATTTGCAGGGCTGTAGGGAAAAGATTTAGTGCTCAAGCTATGGCTGATACAGCCTTTTTTGGAGTTGCATGTGCAGCAAATGGCTCCCTTTAAATATAATCTTACATTACAAGTTAAAAGTCATCCCAAGAAAAGCTGCCTAAAATGTATATATTTAGCCAGCCAGTGGATATAATAAAGCAAAAAAAAAAAAAACAAAGACCAACAACATCTAAACTAACAAATTAATGCTGGGTATTGTTAAACATTAAAGCAGTCATGATGTGACTGGGAATGGCATGGTGATGCAGTGGTTAGCCCTATTGCCTGGGACCTGGGTTTGAGTCTCCACCAGGGTTCCAAGTGTGTGGAGTTTGCATGTTCTCCCTGAGTCGTTGAGGGGTTTCCTCTGGGTACTACAGTTTGCCCCCACAGTCAAAAAACATGCTGAGGCTAATTGGAGTTATCTAATTGCCCGTGGGAGTGCATGTGTGAGTATCTGGTACATGAGTGTGCCCTGCGATGGGTTGGCACCCCATCCTGGGTTGTTCCCTGCCTTGTGCCCGTAGCCTCCAGGATAGGCTCCAGACCCCATGTGACCCTGAATAGGACAAGTGGTTTCAGAAAAATGGACTATGTGTCTGGTCATAATGCTGTCAAAGATAGAAGTTTGCTGTGTATGGCGTTGCGTAGCCATAGGCTCTTCAAGGTGCCCATCCTGACCCCTGTCCACTGCTGAAAGCACCTACAATGGGCACATTAGAACTGGACTATGGAGCAATGGAAGAAGGTGGTCTGGTCTAATGAGTCACATTTTCTTTACATCACGTGGATGGCCAGGTGCATGTTCATCGTTTTTCTAGGGGGGAGGGGAAGCCAGCGGAGGCAGAGTGATGCTTTGGGCAATGTTCAGCTGGGAAACCTTGGGTGCTCGCATTCATGTGGATGTTACTTTGTCACATACTATCAACTTAAACATTGTTGCAAACCAAGTATGCCCCTTCATGGAAATGGTATCCTCGGGAAACAGTTGGCCCTTTAAGTAGAATAATGCAACCTGCCACACTGCAAAAAATTGTTCAGAAATGGTTTGAAGAACATGAAAAAGAGTTTAGGGTGTTGACTTGGCCTCCAAATTTCCCAGATTGAACGTCTGTGTGATGTGCTGGTCAAACAAGTCTGATCCATGGATTCCTCACCTCACAACTTATGGAACTTAAACTGGCAGTTCACCCCAAAAGTGAAAAAAGATATGTTTTAGAGGGGCTTTAGTGCTATTTATCCATCTATTTTGTTCTGCTGGGAGTTGCCTAGTTTTGGAGATATCATCTGTAGAAATGTCGAATACAATGGGAATGAATGGTATTCTTTCTGTGGTGATTAAAGCGCCAGAAAAATACATTTGATGAATTCAGCAGCAATGTCTCTTACCAGAAATCAAGACTCAGTTATTGAATATAATTGATGGAGTTTGTAGTAAGCAGTTCATTGTATGAACTATTTTCTTCTACTGAACCCCACACACCAGTCGTATTACTGAAGAAGATATTGCCGAGATGCTTGTGCTGGTATCTTCAGGACATCCGATACTTGGCATTGTGCTTGGTGATGTGAGGCTTGCATGCAGCTGCTCGGCTATGGAAGCCCACTCCATGAAGCTTCTGGTGCACAGTTTTGGTGATGGGGTTAATGCCAGAAGACGTGTGACATTTTACAGTTATTGGTAAATAGAGCATTGGTGACTTATACATACTATGCGCCTCAGTACTCGGCAACCCCGCACTGTTACCTTACGTGGTTTGCATCTTCATGGCTGAATTTCTGTTCTTCCCAAACGCTTCCACTTTGCAATAATACCACTTACAGTTGACCGTGGAATATCTAGCAGGGAAGAAATTTCATGAACTGACTCGTTGCAGAGGTGGCATCCTATGACATTGCCATGCTTGAATTCACTGAGCTCTTCAGAATGACCCATTCTTTTACAAGACCTAACTGCATGGTTAGGTGCTTGATTTTATACACCTGTGGCAAAAGATCTGAATAAAACACCTGAATTTAATGATTAAGAGGAGTGTCCCAATACTTTTGTCCCTATAGTGTAAGTCAGCTATGAAGTCCATGGGTAAGTGTGACCATGGTCACACTTATGCAATCATGGATGTTATCTATCATTGACGGCCACCAGAACCTACAGGATAGGAGAAATAATGTTTGAGTGATGCTAGGGTGGCCAGAACTCAGTGAGGTGTGGACCTATTGCAAGAGTTGACCACGAATCGCTGAGGGTACACATTGTTTACCCAGTGGTATGTTGGGGGGCAGGGATCCATCTGCAAGACCTCCTGGACTGAATCCATGATTTACCAGCATACTGGGTCCACCACAATGGAGGTGGGCAGGATGGTCTCTGGAGTGGTTAGGAGGATCTTGCTGCCAGGACAGGGCATCTGCTTTGGTGTTCTTTGAGTCGAGTTGGTGGGTGATAGAAAACTGAAAATGGGTGAAAAATGGAGCTCACATGGGTTAACCCTTAGAACCTGACAAATGTAAAATGTATTGATTTTCTCACCCATTAATCTCAGACTCGTAACTTTAGATAGGTGTAATGCACAGACATGAATATTGTTGGAATCGAGAGAACTTACTCAATCTGGTCATCCAAGAATTGCAGCATTGTGTACTAAGTATTCCAGAGTAATCCTGTGCACAATGAGGCATATATTTTAAACATTTTCCACCAAAATGCACCCAAATAGTCCAGAAAACAATCATAATATTTACATTAGATGGAAAACAAAGTGCATATCCGCTTCCACAGTGATCCACGCGGTACCCTTTTGGAGGGGAAAAAAATGATAATATATTTATTATAAACCTGTAAATAAAGGGATACAAAAACACTCAAAAATTGGCTGACGTTCTACTAATAATAACAAAACACAGCATTCTATTTATTAGGAAGACAACTGCTTGATATTTTCATAATATTTATTCACAAAAGTTTGTATTTGTATCTTTGATTTCAAGTTCCGTCAAAACAGTTGAAATAGAACGCTCCCATCATGTAACTGGAACGCCTCGCATATGTAAACATGATGACGTGCTACAGTACTGGTATGTTGCTTGACAGCATATGCGACTAACTCATATACATACAATGTAATAAAACTAAAATCAAAGGGATAGAAAAACATGCAAAAATGGATAGGGTTGAAAGGGATAAGATGCTTGCCTTCATGGATGTATTCCAGGTTGCAGTAGTCAGTCAGCACTAAAAAGGGGTGTATCGACCCCTCTAGCCAATGGTACCAGTCTTCTAAGGCTAGTACAACAGTCAGTAGCTTCTAGTTATCTATATCATTATTACATTTGGTTAAGGACAGCTTATGTGAAAATTAAGCACATAGATGTCATTTTGAATGCAAACCATGACATTGCAAGAGCACAGCTCCAATCCCTAACTCTGACGCATCTACCTCCACTACAAAGGGCAGCATGGGATAGGGCTGTTTGAGGATTGGAGATTGGAGTGTCTTTAATTCTTGAAAGGCTGAGTGGGCTTCCTCCCTACAACTGACACAAAGCTGAGGAATCATTGGAGTGCCTTCATGGTGGAAGGGGTTGGCTATGCTTGTACCTTGCTCTCACCCAAACACACCTCCCCTAGGCCTAGGACATAATCCAAGAAGGAAATCATTTGGTGGAGGAATTCATACTTTTCTGCTTTAGCGAACTATTGGTATTCCCGGAGACTCTGCAAAGCTTGCTACATGACGTTTATGGAAAGCCCGGTAGGGAGAATATATCAGTAGATCATCTATGTAAATGATTAAAAATCATGTTCTCGGACACCTCATTCATGAGCAATTGAAAAACTGCCAGAGAATTGGATAACCCATAAGGCATAACAAGATACTCATAGCGCCCTCTTGTGGTCACAAACGTCTTCCCTTCATCACCTCCTTGGATTCGAATGTGGTTACATGCATTTTTCAGACCCAACTTGGTCAAGATAGTGGCCCTCCGGATGGGATTTAAAGCTGCGGGAATCAGTGGCAAGGGGTACTGAACTATATTGTCATATTATTGAGAGCAAGATGACGCATGGATGAAGACCACCATGCTTTTTCTTGACATAAAATAACCATATGCTACAGGAAAAGCTGACAGCAAAATGATGTCTAGAGCAAGTGCTTCTTCAATATTTTTATCCATGGCTTGCTCCTCGGGAACAGATCACACCAGGCAACAAGTCTATGCCGCTGTCCCAAGCCCGATGTAGTGATAAGCAGGATGCTTTGGTGAGACTGAATACATCACGGTATAGGTTATACTTGGTGGGAGTCAAGAGTGGGTTCCAGGATTTGTGTGCTCTCTACCTGGATTGCACTGTATATAATGGATAAACAACCCTACCAACAACAACCTCCCAAGCAAGCAATTCCCATTTGGTCATGTTTTAATAACCAGGGAAGCCCCAGGATGACTGAGTCCAGGGAAGATAGTGGCAGAAGAAACTCAATTTCATCTGGCCTGTATGATGACAGACTGGGTCAGCTGGTGAACAAGGCTTTTCCATCCAGCCCTCAGAAAGATGCCTGACAAATGGGCCCCAAGCTTCTGGGCCCAGGTGGTGTCCAAGAAGTTACCCACAGATCCTGAATTAATCAAGTGTGGGACCGGTCAGGCCAGGCAAGTGGTGCAAAGATGTCCAGCCTATCCACAGTATAATTAGGGTCTGTAATGGATCTGTCTTTGGTGTTCTTCTGGGCTGTGGGGTCTCCTTTCAAGTTGCATGGGCTCGGGCTTCTCCTTCTCAGTATTATGAATCCGTGGAGTGGAGGACAAAGTGGTTCACATGGGTCTTCTGTGTTCCTACACTAACTTGTCTGGATAAATCTCTCTACATCCCATTTCTCCCCAACGGGCACCTCCATTCAGAGTTATGGGTTTAAGCCCTGGCAATATGCGGTTAACAAAACAGCATTGTTCCATCCAATTCTTGCTGCCACAATACTGAACTCAAGAGTATATTGAAACATGGGGGCGGGGGGGGGTTACCTTGTTTAAGGGTGAATAGTTGTTCCCCCACTTCTCTTCCTGAGGAGGGGTGATCAAAAACCTGTTTAAGGCTTTGAAGAATCGGGCATAAGAACCCATTACAGGATTGTTTGAAGACCATAAATCAGTTCCCTACAATGAGGCTTTTCCAGTTAGCAAATATTTGATAAATTGCACCACATGCTTGGCAGTAAGAAAACTTTCTGCATGATGGCTTAAGTACATCGCACATTTCATTAGGAAGCCCTTGCAGTTATCAGGATGCCCATCAAATTTCTTCGGGAGTGCAACATACACTCACCTAAAGGATTATTAGGAACACCATACTAATACGGTGTTTGACCCCCTTTCGCCTTCAGAACTGCCTTAATTCTACGTGGCATTGATTCAACAAGGTGCTGAAAGCATTCTTTAGAAATGTTGGCCCATATTGATAGGATAGCATCTTGCAGTTGATGGAGATTTGTGGGATGCACATCCAGGACACGAAGCTCCCGTTCCACCACATCCCAAAGATGCTCTATTGGGTTGAGATCTGGTGACTGTGGGGGCCATTTTAGTACAGTGAACTCATTGTCATGTTCAAGAAACCAATTTGAAATGATTCGAGCTTTGTGACATGGTGCATTATCCTGCTGGAAGTAGCCATCAGAGGATGGGTACATGGTGGTCATAAAGGGATGGACATGGTCAGAAACAATGCTCAGGTAGGCCGTGGCATTTAAACGATGCCCAATTGGCACTAAGGGGCCTAAAGTGTGCCAAGAAAACATCCCCCACACCATTACACCACCACCAGCAGCCTGCACAGTGGTAACAAGGCATGATGGATCCATGTTCTCATTCTGTTTACGCCAAATTCTGACTACCATTTGAATGTCTCAACAGAAATCGAGACTCATCAGACCAGGCAACATTTTTCCAGTCTTCAACTGTCCAATTTTATTGAGCTCGTGCAAATTGTAGCCTCTTTTTCCTATTTGTAGTGGAGATGAGTGGTACCCGGTGGGGTCTTCTGCTGTTGTAGCCCATCCGCCTCAAGGTTGTGCGTGTTGTGGCTTCACAAATGCTTTGCTGCATACCTCGGTTGTAACGAGTGGTTATTTCAGTCAAAGTTGCTCTTCTATCAGCTTGAATCAGTCGGCCCATTCTCCTCTGACCTCTAGCATCAACAAGGCATTTTCGCCCACAGGACTGCCGCATACTGGATGTTTTTCCCTTTGCACACCATTCTTTGTAAACCCTAGAAATGGTTGTGCGTGAAAATCCCAGTAACTGAGCAGATTGTGAAATACTCAGACCGGCCCATCTGGCACCAACAACCATGCCACGCTCAAAATTGCTTAAATCACCTTTCTTTCCCATTCTGACATTCAGTTTGGAGTTCAGGAGATTGTCTTGACCAGGACCACACCCCTAAATGCATTGAAGCATCTGCCATGTGATTGGTTGATTAGATAATTGCATTAATGAGAAATTGAACGGGTGTTCCTAATAATCCTTTAGGTGAGTGTACATCACCGTAGTAGAGGCAGGTGGAACAGGTGCGGTGGTGGTTTGATTCAGCTAAGGAAGGCAGGCCATGCCTTCACTATACAATTGGACAAGTTGTCTCAGTTGTTCCTCTTGCCTTATCAGCCTCTGTTCCACCTCTGCTGTATCCATGGTTGTGGCTGAGTATCCTATAGTGAAAAGACTGAGAGGATTCAAATGCAGGGTGATCTGGTGTTTAATTTGGAGGCTCGTATTGAAGTTGACAACATGCATGGTCAAAACCAGAGAGGCAGAAAAACAAAACAAGCCAAAGGACAAAATGCAGGTACAGGGTCAATAACGAGACGGCAATCAGCAAGGCAACCAAATCCAGGCAAGAATTGGAAGGTTTTTGTGGTTGTTTTGTTTTTCTGTTTCAGTCCCATTTCCTGATATTTGTGTCCTGGGGTGTTTCTCAGTAGCAAGAATGCAAAGATCGTACTTGTGGTCTTAACGAGACGGGTCTTACTAACTTGCTTCCCAAGTACGACCTTGAGGTGCAATGAATAATGGGATTGGTCTCGCTTGGCAAGCATGCAACCAATGCGTCTTTGATATTTTGGGCGGGGCAAGCGATATCCAGGGATTTTTACCGCCCCCTGTACTTCTGTTTTTGAGTAGTGGAACTGGTCTTCAGCAACAGAAGATGATGTAAAACGGGTACATGAGAACACAAGTACAGTCAAGTATGCGTATTAAGAAACACATCCATTAGCAGCCATGAATCTGATTGATTGCTTGTTTCCTGTGGTGTACTGTCCAAAAAGCTAGAATTGTGGTCTAGTTTATGGTGCTCTGTTCATCTGTTAACTGAGCGCCCTGAGCCTTGATCAAAATAGAAAAGATACAAAAAAGTACAGCAGGAACATTTTTTTTAATACCAGGACCAACACCAACCTAGGACACTCTTTTCACTAACTGGAGACTAGAGCATTGTCTCTAGGTCTTGATCAGTTTGTGCAATACCAATAATATTTTCAGTCATTGATGAAGAACAACATTGAGCATGATGCAGTTCCATACAAGGTACATCTAGCGATGCAAATTGAATAATCAGTTTCTTAAAAATGTACATTTTTATTTAAAAATGCAGTTATTGAAAAGTTGATACAAGTTTCATGCAACTAACTTCAACCTGAGGTCATATCATGCAGACAGTAATCTTCTCAGATCAGGTGGAAAACAGATTTAAATTTTATTACAATCCTTTGAAACATGCATCCATTGCCATTTTTTTATTAATGACTTAAGCACCAGCATATATGCACAAAGACACAACTCTTTACAAAATCAGTATGCTCAATTTAGTGCATCTCACAAAAATTATAGACATTAAACTAAAAACAAACCCAAATAATTAATCAGCAAATAACCTTTTCCCCATGCAGTGTGGGAGCTCTGTTTAACTGTATTTCATTACAGACACCCATCATCTTCCATCCTCTTGGAGGAACATTTATTTTTCATGAATCCATGAATTGTCAGAGCCAGCAGGAAATTAAGACAAACAGTAATTACTTAAACAAATAAGAATAAGATTGCTCACAAAGCAACTTCTTTAATAAAGAGATAAGAAGCAAAGATGGAGTGTAATGAGTAATGTAAGATGATCTTTATTCATATGTAGCAGTCCTTATTTGTTTGTATTTTTCCTTGGCAAAAATAGCAATATTGAATTTTTTAGAATACTGTGCACAGATTTCAAGAATGCTTCATCTGACCGTCTTCTAAACACTTAGAATAATAAGGGTCCCCAGGAGTCTTGCCAAGGCAGCATAGGGATCAACATTAGGGCCACTTGGACATGCTGCAAGTCCATCACGGGACGTATGTGGACACACAGTCTACACCAATTAGCCTAAATGGATGCCTTTAGACTGCAGGAGGAAACTTATGTTATATGGGAAGAACATCTGTACACGCTCATCATAGATGGGATTGGAACTCCCATGTATGTAAACGAAACTGAGCAAATGAATTGTATCATTCAGCAAAGATTGTTGTAATATGTAAATATTTTCAATACATTAATTTTATGTTAAATTATACCACACCAATTTGAAGAAAGAACATTGTGTTTTCTTTTTACCATACTATGAATATTTTACTGCTCTTCTTTTCATAGCTACCAGTTTTTGTGAACTTCAATTATACATATTTGGCAATATTCGTAATACAATAATGTATCTTAATCCAGTGGATCACCTGGGTGTGGTGAATTGGAAGAATTGCAGCATGAACGTGCAGCCAGCAAATCTGTAGCAGTTACGTGCTGCAGTCATGTCAGCATGCACCAGAATTTCTACAAACACTTTGAGTGCTTTTAAAGATATATAAGCGCACACATTTTACACGTCATTTAGACCAGGGGTGGGCAATCTAATCCAGAAAGGGCCGTTGTGTATGCAGGTTTTTACTGAAACTTACTAATTATATTACTAATTAGAGGACTGATTGGCTGAGTCCTCCTCACACCTGGGTTAGAGCAGCTGACCTAAAGGTTACCCCAAAAACCTGCATACACACCGGCCCTTTGTGGATAAGATTGCCCACCCCTGATTTATGCATACAATTTTAAACATACATATTTTCATGTATAATGATGATAATGTTATTGTATTATGGTCTTAAGACCGAAGGGATCACTATAGCCAATAATAATATAATGCTAAAACTTGACTCTTGACTTCTGCATGAACTCAAGACTCGTCGGTTACATATTCATCATTCAGTCATATTGATGAAAGAACTCTTGGATATTTAAGGATAAACTTTGTAAATATCCTATTAATTTGGTTAGCTATAGTCCCAAAGGTCTGGCACTTATAAGTAAATTAAAACACCCTTTTGGGTACTCAAAATGCAATATTAAGTATTTGCACAATTTCTGCCTCTAGCTAAAATTTCACAGTTCTCCACATGATCCATCCACTATATAGCATAAATTAATTCTCAGTGCTAGGTATAGCAGAAATATTCTGTGTGGAATAGACCAGTGTTTATTTATGAATGTTTATATCATTTGCCCAAATAAGCAGCTCAAGTAAAGTGCTACTTCAATGGGGGAAATTCAAAAATATTTTTTTAAATAACTCTCACATGGCGCCTTAAGCAGAGAACGGAATATGTGCCAGCGTACATTATACATTATATTAAACCAAATGCATTGCTGACATTATGTTCTTCTTAACCCTTGCAATGTTTGGCGGAAAAGAAAATCATGGAATGAGACTTATATAGTACACAGTTTATGAAACTGGGGACTGAGGAAAGGAGTTTACGAAGCTGTTGTGTACAGATTTTAACACAGATTTTTGCAACTTACTAACTGCATACCTTGAACCTTGAAAATTCCATATGGCATTTCGATCTTATCCTTGAGGAAAAGGTTGCAATGTGAAGTCAAAGAAAACTCTCTACAAAGATTCCTGTATCACAATCTTTACGAGGGCTGTGCATTCTTGTCCACAGTAGTAGTATGCAAACCAGTATGCTTTGTGTCAGTTGTAGGGAGGAAGCCCACTCAGCCTTTCAAGAATTAAAGACGCTCCAATCTCCAATCCTCAAACAGCCCTATCCCATGCTGCCCTTTGTAGTGGAGGTAGATGAGTCAGAGTTAGGGGTTGGAGCTGTGCTCTTGCAATGTCATGGTTTGCATTCAAGTAGTAGTGCTCTCAAGTCAGCAATCCATACTTCACTAGGTTTGTGGTGGATATACTATGTATTGTTGTATAGATTTGTTGTGATTAAAAATAATAGTTTACTACTGTGCTATATACAGTTCTGTTCAGAATAATAGCAGTGCGTCTAAAAAAGTGAATAAAGCTGAAAATCCTTATAATAGTTTTTATTTCCATACATGCAAATGCATCAGGAACACTAAAAAGTCTATTCCAAATCAAAACAAGAAGAGAAATTCATCACATTTGTGTTATTCCAATACAGAAAGTGAAGGAAAGGGAACATTAGGCTGTTCAAAAAAATAGCAGTGTCCACATTCTTCTTTACAAACTCAAAGGATTCACTGCATGAACTGAAAAATGTTTTAAGATTTTGCTTTCCTTTGAATCATTGAACTAATATTTCATTGTATAACCACTGTTTCTGAGAAATGCTGCACATCTGTGTTGTATGGAGTCGACCAACTTCTGGCACCTGTGAACAGGTATTCCAGCCCAGGATGATTGGACTACATTTCTTGGTTTTGCCTCAGAAACAGCATTTTTGATGTCACCCCACAAGTTTTCTATTGGATTAAGGTCCAAGGATTGGGCTGACCACTCCATAAAGTCAATCTTCTTGGACTGGAACCAAGATGTTGCTTGTTTACTGGTGTGTTTGGGGTCGTTATCTTATTGAAACACCCATTTCAAGGGCATTTCCTCTTCGGCATAAGGCAACATGACCTCTTCAAGTATTTTGAGGTATTCAAATTGATCCATGATCGCTGGTATGTGATAAATAGGCCCAACACCGTAGTATGAGAAACATCCCCATAACATGATGCTTGCACCACCATGCTTCACTGTCTTCACAGTGTACTGTGGCTTGAATTCAGTGTTTGGGGGTCATTTGACAAACTCTCTGCGGCCACTAGACCCAAAAAGAACAATCTTGCTTCCATCAGTCCACAAAATGTTGTGACGTTTTTCTTTAGGCCAGTCAGTGTGTTCTTTGGCAAATTGTAATCTCTTCCGCACGTGTCTTTTTTACAGCAATGGGACTTTGCGGGGGCTTTTTGCAGATAGCTTGGCTTCATATAGGCGTCATCTGATTGTTACAGTACTCACTTTAGACCTTCTTTGATCTTCCTGGAGCTGATCATTGGCTGAGTCTTTGCCATCTTGGCTATTCTTCGATCCATTCGAATGGTAGTTTTTCGTTTTTTTCCACGTCTTTTAGGTTTTGGTTGCCATTTTAAAGCATTCACAATCATTTTAGCTGAGCAGCCTATCATTTTCTGCACTTCTTTATATGTTTTCCCCTCTCCAATCAACTTTTTAATCAAGGTATGCTGTTCTTCTGAACAATGTCTGGAATGACCCATTTTACTCAGAATTTCAGAGAGAAATGCACTATAACCAGCATGTACAACATTTGCTGCCTTCCTTCCTTAAATAAAGCCCATAATTGGCACCTACTTTTTCACAGAATGAATGACCTCACTAATTGAACTTCACACTGCTATTATTTTGAACACGCCCCTTTCAAGTAATGATTCTGTTACACATAATCAGCAGCGTGCATGTCATGACTGTTGGGTCTGTTGGTTTTCCATTACTCTACTACACCTACTAGTAAATTATTTGCCATGTAGAAATACAATTTCTACCAAAAACAGTGATTGATCAAGTTAGTGATGTCAGACTGCTATTATTTTGAACACAACTGTATGATCGGGAATATATTTTGTTGGCAGATTTGTTGATGCAGAAAAGTGTAATGTGTGACAAGATTTTTTGACAAATACAGACTTTATACCTGAAATTTTATTAACATAATTTTAATAAAACCAGATTTCAATAGCATTAAATTACTACTATTTCCAATAGCTCACAGCTTTAAATCAGCTTTGAATAACTTACCTTACCCACCATTAATATATTTTATTAAGTATAGAAAGAAATTTTGAAAACTTTATGTGGAGTCAAATGACTGTAGGTAGTAATGTATGATTTCATTTTAATAATTGTTAAAATTTTCTGACTGCATGGATGAAGCTATTTTAGAGTGTAAACCTACTTATTACTGTATAATGTCAGTCAGTTTGCAACCTTGAGAATTAACTGCTAATTTTAAAAAAGAATGTAGATTTTTGTATGTATTTATGAATTTATGTGTGTACTTTATAAAATAGTAACTTTACCCTTCTGATCAGGAAAGCATTCCTATTTGCTCTTTTTTCATATCCGGGACAAATGGACTGCATGGCTCTCAGTTACATTCATCTATCTAAATATTTGAACCACATAGCCACTGAACTTCATGAAGCTGCCATTCAGAGACCACTTGTATCCAAGGACAATGCATGCACAAACACACATAACCTGTTGTGATGAACACAAGGGCTGGACCCTTGAGCAACATAAATACGGTTGTGTTTGGAATGTTTTGCCAGTTCACGTTTCTATCAAAGAATGCTTAAATCCCCTAGGCCTGTTGACATGGGGCAGTGGTAGCCTCATGGTTAGGGAAGCACACTTATAGTTATAGAAAGATTGCTGGTTTGAATCCATGACCAGCAAAGTACCGCCCCCAAGCACTGCTCCCAGGGCGCTGAATTAGCTGCCCCCTGCTATGTCACATATGGGTTAAATGCAGAAGACACACATCATTGTTGTAGTTTAGGACTTCTATGACAGTGGTCCAAGACGGACTGAAACTGTTCTGAAGGTAAAGCCTGACCTTACTCCTAGATTTTGACATAACTGTAGATGTGCACGTTATTTTGTCCTTTCCGTATATGATATTCATTGAGCAAAAGTAAAACGACACTCGTATTTAAACTACTAACTAGTATTAAGACATTCCTAGAAAACATACAGCTTCCGGTTAAGATTTTTGATATCAAAGTGCTAGAACATTGTTCTAAGATTGTAGCTTATCTGTCATATTTGACTCAGGGTTACTATTGTCTTGCAGTTTTTATTTTCTTTAATTTTGTTTCTCTCTCAATACAATGGCTTATTGATTTCTGATTACCAAAAACATGTTAGGATGTTTCTTTCACCGCGGAACCAACTTTTCGTTTCATTTGAACCATATAATAGGATTGAATTTTTTAAAAAGACTATTTCTTAAGTTATGTAGAATATGCAGGTCATGCCTCAAGTGCTTTGGCATATACAAGTTTGCTTTTTGCAACAAAACAAGAAAAAACCTGGCCTGCAGCAATCACAGAATTTTTGCAGTAACAAAGACAAAAGGTATTTTCAGCCTTTTAAGGCAGACATATTCTCTGCTCAAGGCATTCAAAGGGATTTAAAGATCAAGAAATGAGATATGGGGCGTGTTCTGAGTGTAACTCAACATACCGTAGGTTATACCTGCCAATACATTTATAAACAAATTCATAAATAACGCATATTTTTAGATACAACAGGCAGGGTTTTAGATAAACTTCAATAGGATTTAGAGTCCTTGAATGTAAATCTCTGTATCAGTTACAAATACAAGGCCTTTTCCATCCATACATTCTCAAACTGCTTATCATTTTTAGTATTGCTGGGGAGTGGAACCTATCCCAGGCAGCAAAGGGATGCTACTCCATTGAAGGGCACACAGACCATCATAGTATGGGCGGACTGGACACACCAATTAGCTTAACTGCACACTTTAGAAATAAAAGAAATACTGTAGTATCTGACGTCAAAAAAATGCAACCTGCAGTTGGAAGATAGAACTTCAGTCTTGTAACTGAGGTCTATAGCTGAAGCCAGTGCCACACATTTTCTACACTGTTTGTCAGGAATGACATGAACAGTGATCTCTACCTGTGCAGAGATCAATCCAATATTTAAATATCCAATATTCAACAATTCCAGGTGTGATAACTGGTCTGTCGACTGCAATTTCACGATTGTACTCCAATTCAAGTATATATTAAGTTTCTTAAGCTTGAATTGGTGGTTCATGAACCAGTTGACCATTACAGTCAACTGACCAGCAATTGTTTATTTTCTTTCATTTTAAATGACTTCTTATCGTAAACAGACCGAAAACACTTTTGAGCACTGTTGTGGATGACTGAGTTTCATGATGAAATTACCTTTCTCTCAGAAGATATTGAAATTGAGCTTTATTGGTCACTGAATTCCCTACTAACATCAGAGCTCCAGTGTCACACCTCTTTTAAACTGAAGTCTTCCATTATAATAATTATAGCTAAATAGGCTTCTTTGGGGGGGGCAGCACATTTGCCTCACCCCTCTGGAGACCAGGGTTCGAGTCTCCACCCCACCTTGACGCGTGTGGAATTTGCATGTTCCTCCGATGTCGTCGTGTGAATGGTGTGTGCCTTGTGATGGGTTGGCACCTGTCCATAGTTTGTGATTTTGCAATTTTGTGTGTGTGTGTGTGTGTGAATTTGAATGTGAATGTATGCCTTGCAATGGATTAGCATCCTCTCCAAAGTGTCCCGTTTCCTGGGATAGGCTCCAAGCTCACTGCAACCCTGCACTCAATAAGCAGTTATGGAAGATGAAGGGATGGCTGTTGGTGAGGCTAAGGAAAAATCCTTGCTGTTGCTGGAAACTTCTAGTCATCTCTGGTTGTCTCATGCATAAATTGCAAAACATCTCCTACAATTACATGTAAAATCAATGCTTCTACAAATGTGTAGCATCAAAGATCATCTGATTGAAATGGCGATTTATTAATCGGCCATGGATTTCCTGCAATTTTCAATTAACTGGTTATTGAAGATCATTGAACAGATGTATTTATAAGTATTTCAAGAATTTTTATAAAATGTGTGATTTATTGTGATGTGTTTCTCTTTCAGATACAGCAATACATATGAATGAATTGAACATATGAATTAAGCCCTCATACACAAAGCACTGTCAACTGTACATTACAGCTGTTTCTTATGTAACATATTTACATTACATACTTGTATACAAAAATCACATTTCATGTTTCGGTATACCATTTTGCACAATATAAAATAATTATTACAGTATTTCAAGCAATTAACTTAAAATTCCCCTAAAAAGGCAATGCGCATATATATATATATATATATATATAGAAATCTTATATGTTGAAGTCACATGTAGCCCATGTTGCTCTTAGTTTCCCATCTTTTCTTGGCTTCAAATCTGAAATGGTATTAAAAGAATAGCATTGACGTTAATTTTCAGTTAACCACAACAAGATGGCAGGGTTCAGGGCCACTGCCATATGATATAGAAATGTATGGTCGAGGTGATGGTTTATTAATAAATAATATTATGAATGATGATCTATTCTGACATCAATTGTAATATCAAGACTGCATCTGCAGTAACATTTTAATGACATGAAAACAAATAGCTAGGACATTGTAAACTGCCTTTTGGAACTGATTGCATCTTGATTCACCACTGACAGCAATTTTTCCCCAGAGACACTGGATTTTAAAAAGTGAAAACTAAAGAACAGCCACTGAGGCCGCCTTACGATAGTCATAAATGTGGTGTGTAAAATGTATTTTGATTTAATGAAACTGAAAAATAATCCGAGAAACATGACTAACCCCCAAGCTACTTGTTTCTTCTTTTTCTGGGCTTCCCCTGAAGCTGCTGCTTCCTGTTTGGTTTTCACAAAGTCACGGCAATCTGTGGCTTTTGCAATTTTCACGGCCAGCTATTGAAAAGGAGACAGAGACGAGGCCCATTAGCAAATGTAAAGCAGTCATCCTGGAACACACACCTTCTACAGTGCCGTGGAACAAAAAGCAATTCATAATGTTGCCACAATCTAGCATTATATTCCGTCATTATGGAAAATAAAATGAGCTGAAAAGGGAAAAACAAAAAAAAAAAATCTTCATTACCAACAAATTCAAAACACTACAGCAGTCAAATAATTAATGTATTTGAACATCAGTATGGGTTTTCGGGTAAAATTTAAAATGCTGAATAAAATAAGTCCGATGTGCTCAGAATTATCAGTTTGATTAATATTATGTGATAAGACTGGTAACTTTGATTTCCAAAAAGAACATTAACGAAGACAATATTGCTTTCGAGCCAATAAGCCTCATCAAATAACCAAATCTCACTCCTCTCCACCAACAGACCAATGCCGCCTTTGATGGGGAAAATGATCAATTTGAATTGCGTGTCATTTGTAATACCATTACATTTGTGATATGTGCATTGTTATAGCTGAATTCACACTGTACACCCTCAATGAAACCAATATAAAAGACTATGCGAGGGAAAAAATACCAACCCTGAAGATTTTGGAGGATAACAGGTGAATAAATGAAATTCTAACAATCACTAAATATTACTATAATTCAGCATAATATTCACATATTCAGTATAATACCAAAAACAAATTCTAGATGGCTTACAGCATACAAAGAAGGGGAAATTCTTGGGGTAATAAAGAAATGTATCATAATTTCTCCACCTGAAAAAACAGGGGAAAAATAAATGTTTCAATAATAATTAACTGGGATAAACTTTATTAGAAAGACTGAAACTAAAATATCTTATAATGTATGCTGGGATTAAGCAGGTCAGAGCGCGTAGTCAGGAAAAATTAAACTCTAAAGGCTTTTTATCACCATATTTCAGGAACCAAGGGTGTAAAATGTTCTAATTTGGGATACATTAAAAGCCATAAAGGTCTTTCAAAAAGATTAATGGTACTTTGCTTGGATTTAAGATAAGGGCTTTAGCTGGCTGTAAGTGGCTGGCTCTGGCTGGGCCCTCGAGGCATTCATCTATAGAATCACTTGGAAGATTTGTAAAAGCATCTGCATAACCTGGAGCTAACTGTGGCAGTCGGTTAATTCTTCACATTTTTATAGGTTTAAAACCTGTAAATCATGTTTTCTAGTCAGATGTTGGTAAAAAAAAAGGCAAAGTTATAATGGCAGATCATGCTTATGTTAAGTGTAGATTAACGAAAAGATTTTTTGAAGGGGTCTTACTGAGAACTGCGCAGTGTTGAAGGACTAAAACATCTTTGGTGAAAGACGAAAAGAGATTTTTCCCCCAGATATTCTCACAGAAAATATCACATCCAGCAAAAATAAACAATCTAGAACATGCTAAATTATTTCAAATTTCCTTTTTGTTCTACACAAGGATTACTCACATTATCGTGCTTATGTTTAAGGGATATTTCCTATGCAAATATCTTCAAAACGTTCCATGCTAAACATTTCTTCAAATATTTCTCAAAATCAAAATAATAACCATTTCCCCCTCTTTCAAATATGGAGAACTGTAACTATTTAAAGCAGTAAAGGTCTTTTTTAATCAGTTCTTGATTGTCTTTACCAGAGCACAACATTAATGTCAACCAAGTTACCTAGGAGACGGAACAGATCAAAGAGACAAAAAAAAAAAACACCCTCAAATGTCTGATTAATCAAGCCTGCAAACAGCTTATTTCTTTTAGCCTGCATGCAAGTATGAAAATGAGATTCTAAGCAGTACATTGTGCAGATTTGTTCATTCTTATCAGAACAAAGCCAGCGGCAGCTTATTTCATGGATCACTGGCACTGTCATCGCCGCTGCAGTGAGCAGGTGACGGCTCTTCTTTTTATGGCTGGAACAAAATTAGCAAAAAGTCGGGACAAATTAGCCTCTCATATTTTCAGTAATATGACATTATTTTTCATTTACTTTTTGATCCACTTTTCAGGATTTTTGCCCTCCCCTCTCATGCATACTTCTTAATGCCAAATCCTTTCATATCATAAACTGGCAAAGGAGAAACAGGGGGTGAATAATAATATATGTTCTCATATGTTCTTTGTTCAAGAGAAATACAGGGGCTACTCCAACATTTACGAAAGGCCGACATGTATCATTTGTATCTTTTCTTAAAGCTGTTTAAGATTGCTGATGACGCTTAGAACAAAAGAGCAGGAGGAACACAAGGCCAACATTAGTGCCGTGACCTAAAATCAGGTAACTCCTGCAAATATACTACTGCAGATTTTGTCCACTAGGGGTAGATGAATAGCATTCTCCTCTATAATTAACGTTATGTTGTTTACACGTTTACTTTTTAAGTAACTTCATTTTGCACATATATGCAGCCATGTATATTTCTACCACAATGTCACTCATTAAAAATGTCTTGCCAACACATTTAAAAAGTACTTTAAGGGGAAAAAATTGATGAAAATGAATTATATTTATAACCAAAGGACCAAGTGAGATAAAAAAGGGCATTAAAAAAGTAATAAAATAAAAAAAAAATCAATTTCAACTTCAAAAGAACAATAAAATAAAAATTAAACCCTTATTTTTATATTAATGCATTTTAAAACTTAGAAAACAAAATTAAGTCATTTACATTATTACATTATTATAATCTAGTATGACTTACTCTGAGGCCACTCTGCACAAATCCTTACACAAATCAACACTTGTACAATAATTTTTGCAATAAACTCCTACCCATGCACAAGTAATACAAATCCAACACAATGACAATATCAACTTACAATCTTCTGCTATTTAGGTGCTATTCTGTTTTGCAAACAACATTACTGACTATATGAAATAAGACGGAACAAGAAACTCTGTCTTTCTGCCATTTAAATAAACTGCTTCTAAACTTACAGGACATATTTAGGGAAAGAAAAAAAAAAACTATGAAAGTTTTTCTGCTTTGTGCTCATCCCTTTATCTTATTCTTCTGAGTAGGCAAGGCTTATTAGAAAGCTTTGAACTCACACTTACAATAATGTGCCATCAACAGTTTTATAAGCTAATTAGAAAGCAGTTTAATTAATGACTGACTAGTAATAAAATGGCAATCATGAAAAACAAAACAGAAGGTGTTAAGCTTCCACTACCACCAATTAAAGAGTAATTACAAACAAATTATATGTTTTGCTATGGGCTTTAATTTAAAAATGCTTTAATTAAAAAAAAAGAAAACATGGTAATTAATTAAACAGCATAAATCTACATTGAAATGTATGGTTTTCTAAGTAATTAATGAAATACAATAATCCAAATAAGATTACACAGCTTTTGATAAAGCTTTGTATCAATTGATTTCAAAATTATTTTTTGCCACTCAGATATGTTGTTTTTTGTAAAGAAAAAAATCCATTCAAATTAAAAAATCTTTGTGGATTGATATAAAAATGAAACGAAATATGTGGGTATGTATTTAAAATCTTCCCACAAAGAAAAAGTACAATGATTCTTAGCCCTAGTACTCTGGATTTCACCCCACTAAGTATGAAGGACCAACCCAACAAGCTTGTAAGTAAAGCAGACATACAAAATATAGCCTTTATCCAGGTTATAGGTCCAAATTAAAAGGTTACGGATTCCTTTTTTTTTACAAATAAATAAACAATCAAATAAATAAAACTTAGGCTTGGTGAAATAGGCTTGGTGCATGTGGATGGTTGACCAGCAATGGACTGCCATACCATTAAGAGAATCTCCTGATCTTTGCTGTACATTTTGTTTAATATGGTTTTTAATTACAGGTCTTACAAATTCTGCTCTTATAAACTGCAGTTACTCTTCTACTTCTACTCTACTCCCGCTATACAAGACTAGATACACTTAGCAAACATAAACACATTTTGATGGCTTTGCCCAGCATTGCTGGAGCTACTAAAATGTAAAGATAAGTATTTATTACAATGAAGCAGACACCTTTTTGGAAAGTTTTCTCCAAATATATAACTCCTTCTAGGTTACTCGACCTCATCATAATCTCGTAAACATAAATAAGATATAATGGACTGTGCTCTACAGGATGGAAAAAAATCTAAGACAAAATGCCAAGATAGGTTAGCTTCAATTTCCTCAGCATTAAGTTTAATCATAATCTTTCAGAATCAAGGGCCAATTGCATAAAACACCCTTAAGTCTTCTCCTTAAGGTTTCCTTAAAATGTTCGCTTAAATATTTAAGTTTTTCTCCTTATCTTGGTCTTACACTTAGGAATCCCTTAAAGTTCATTAAATGGTTGCACAAAGGACCTTAGTAACCACAGTAAGTAAAACAGCTTTCAACCTCAACATGGCCGAGTTCATGGTGATAAATGAAGAAAACATGCCAAAAAGTGTGTTCCGTGACTGGGAGAACCAAAGGATGAGCAATTGATTTTGCATTACAGATTGGACTGACAGTCAATTTATGATTTTATACAATGTTTATGTGCGCACTTCTCGTTCACTAGCCCAGCTGTTGTTTACAATCGCTGCTGGTGAACAGATACAGTGCAATTATTAATAAATACATATAAAGACACACATAGAGAAAGTTACATGGTGTGCATTTTCCCCAGTTTAATGCTTATACCACACTTAACGGGATATATCTGTATCATTTAGGATTATACTTTAGTCCATTAATTCTGTTTTGTACTTTAAACGGACACAGTACAGTCATTATTAGTGACAACACAAAACTATTACAAGGGATCGAAAAGTATCATGGGTGAACGCAAAACTATTACAAGGGATCGAAAAGTATCATGGGTGAACGCAAAATTATTTCTCACCTCCCTTATGGGCTCTGTACAAATGTGATGTTGATGGGCTGTTGTAATACTGAAAAGAATGATTCTGTGTTGCAGGTTTTTTTCTGTTGTTTTTTGAGGGGGGGGGGGGGGAGCAGGGTTACAGGTATTCAGTATGATAGCATATATGTGCGCATAATATAGCATAGATGTGCACTTCTCACTTAAGCGTGTTCTCCCATCAATGTATGACTGGGGTTTACGTGCGCTTAAGCTAGATGTGCAAAGTGTGTCGCATATAATGACCCTTACGCACATTCTGCCACTGACTTAAGTACTTATAATTGTATTTTTCACTATGCACTCTGGAGGGCTGCATTAAGTTACATACATCTACATGGCCAAATGTAACATTGTAGTTTTCAGAAACCCAAGCATGTAACAAAATGAAACTTTACAATTATCATACATTTTGAAGTAAATGTCATAATCCAAAGCACATGTGAATGATTATACAGTTACATAAGAATTATATAACAGCCGCATACAGAAATGTAAACTCCTGGGCAAAAAAGTGGGCCAAACCCAAACTGCACAACATTAAGGTATGGTCGATTGTCCAGGAGTGTATATACAAGTTTAGTACTATTAGGTAAGATTCAAATGACATCGTCCTTGTCAGCGCGCCTAGTAGGCTGAATGACTGGTCGAATAAATTATAATTCTTTCAATTAAAATGAGTAAAAAACAGGTTCAAAGGAAGTAGTTTGTCCTTGTAATCCTAAGCAGAAGTGCATGTATTTGCGCTGCGACAAGAGTGAGATAGAGATGCCCTCATCTTGATGTTCTTCAACTGACCAACACTGAATGCACTGCAATCCATGTGGATCATGAAATGCTCCTTTTTGAACCATTGAGGGACACGACATAATTCTGATTTACCTAACAAGTGAAGGTAATGTTACAATGAAATGCAGTGTTTGAACTGACATTTCATTTTAGTCTAAAAATTCTCATGTTCATGTTCAAAAGTACATGTACCATGTTTTTCTTATTGCCAAAATCACTGAGGGAGTAACTCCCTATTCTTTCTTGATGAATTATTTAGACTTGCCTTCTTTTTTAGGTTAAACATGGTAGGCGTGACCGCACTGATAAGGAGAAAATATGGGCAACTCAAAATTGTGTTAATTTAAGTGCTTTTTTGACTTACGATAAGTGTTTGATGGGAGAATAGACAGAGAATAAATACAAGACATACAAAATATATAAGAAAGAGGGGTAAATGCTAAAATGTTATAGTGTTTTTGCTACCTTATGGTCATCAAAAGAAAGTTTTGATTTGTTTCTATGACCAGTGAAATGAGCTGTTTAAGCAGTAATAGGCCTTTTCTAGGCTGCTGTGCCTGCTTCAGATTAGACTTCGAAAAAGGTCGATACTTTCAGATTTATTGTTCACAAGATGGCTTCTGCAGTCTCTGATGCCATTTAGCTTCAGTTTTGGGGCCATTTGTCACAGTTGCATCAGGTGTATATTTTCATCCATATAATGTTTTTGTGAAATGGTAATAAGATCCATCAAAGATCAAATAGAATAAACAGAGTAAAAAGATCCAGAGATAGGGACTCAACGGCAACTCAACCTCAAGCCACACTTAAGTGGAGCATACCTGCCACTTTAGACTCGACTCAGATGTACACCTGAATAACTTCAGACTCAACTTGGACTTCACTCTTAGGACTCATGAACAATAAGCCCCCCCATAACAGGACAGTAATACACGTTTAGCTACAATTATGTATATCATTAAATCATGGCTTTTGGATGCACAAATTACAAAGCATATAAAAAGAGAAGAAGAACTGAAAAGTCCAAGGAATGCAATGTGGCCATTAAAGATGCTGATAATGCATAAATAATGATATTGTCTTTCATAATGTCACTGGAAAATTAGCATAATATTCTCCATTCAGTCAGCATCATAATCAACGTTAGTTGGCTAAAGTCAATGGGTGCGGCACAGGGCTGGGCAACAAACGATATATCGGCTTATCGTCATATAAAATTTAAATTATAAGAAAATGAGAAACTTTGATAAACTGTGGATAAGGAAGACTGTTAGACAGTACACATCAGCCTATGGCATCACAGAAATGAAAGCAATTCCATGCACAACCTACATAAAGCAAACAGACAGCAAGGCTGATTAAGTTAGCGGGGCACGTCATAAGGTGCCATTTTGGCAATATCATAGGAGATAAGTGGTTCCTCAGAGGAAACGTTAAGTGTCAATGAAGAAAGCAGCAGCTTAGGAGTCACAACATCCTTTAAAAACTGAGATATGGTGGACAAAGTAAAAAGACACTGGTGGTATGGCAGCACTCTTTAGGTTTAAAGTTCAACACAAAACACACTGGTACTGTGTACTACAAACTCATGCCAACTAAAATCGGAAATATAGCAAGCTTATTTCACTACTTGAAGCACTGCCATGTTGTAGAACAAACGAAATGCAAGTGCGTACAGGCACAAACTAGGGATGCATCGATTGATCAGTTAGTGACGGGAAACGGCAGATTTTTGCCTGATCGCTGCTGACTGGCAGTTGGCCAATCAGTCTAAATATGGGCGATTTTATGAGCCGATCAATTAGTTTACCAACTAATTACAAACATTACAAACATAGGTGCTATCTACCAATAATGTAATAAAATGACATAACATCAATTCTTAGTGTAATAAATGTCGATAATGTAATAATTTATTACATTATCGGTAAAAAGTTCATCACGTTATTGGTACAGAAAATGTATTATATTATTAGCCAGTTATTACATTATCGACTTTTATTAATAAGAATGGTAAATTTATTACGTTATTGGTAGTTATTACAAGTGCTGCTTCCAGTGAATGCTCACTTACAAGTGCACTACTTAACACTATTATAACGACAGAACTGGCAAGCACATATCAAGCACATGTAGTTTAAATTACTGAACAAAAATAGAGGGTATGCACATGTCACAGTAGGCAGTTGCCACTGTGGTTACACCCACTGAGTGGCAATAAATGGACCTGAACGCTGCCAAAAAAACATCTAAAATGGGAAAAAGCTGTTGTGCGACTGATTGTACAAATCGATGTAACAGGAAATCCAAGCTACCTTTTTAACAACCACTGAAAAATAAATAAAAGTGAAGCAAATGGATAGCTGCAATCTGCAGAAACAACTGGAATCCAGACTCTGAAACATGGATCTGCAGCTGGAATTTCAAAATAAAAGTTATAATAAAATAAATTTTGTACAGAGCTGTCCACATGTAAGTGGAATATCCATTGGTGTCCTCCTCACTTTCATTTCGTCATCAAATCCCACCTTGAAGTACAACCAAGCGTCAAGCTTTTGTTTGCCCTCTGGCTTTGCTTTGTGCATTTCCCTGGCGTCGAAATCAGGTACATATAATTCAATTCAATTTAAATTTCAAAGGTTTTATTGTCATTCCTATACATCAACACACTGTACAGCGGACAGGAACTAAACGTGTTTCCTCAGGTCCTGGTGCACAGTACAAAAATACTGAAGGAAATATAACAAGTAAGTTAAAGAAATGGAATTGAAAAATAATAGAAAAATAAAAACAGAAATAATAATAATGAATAATAAATTTTAAAATACATCAAATTTGAAATATAAATAGGTAGTGCCTGCAAGGTGACAGTGCGGTCTGAGTACAGTCATGCGCTAAATGAGGAGGCTGCACACATATTAATGTCAGGAGACCTGATTCCTGGCCACATATCAATGCCCATGGTCCATTGGTCTTTTGGGTAGTTGTATGGATCTCTGTCGAGTCCAACTGCTTGCATGGTCCAGTGGGCAAGTGACATCAGTGCATACGTTCTATATAAAGTATTAGGGCTTAATTTACTAGGGTAGTTGCTATTTTAGCAATTGTTGCTATTTTAAATGATGATTAGAATTAAGTTGTGTGTATCAAGATAGCAGGCTATTGGGTGGAGTTATTTAGCCTATTGTAGTAGATTAATATAGTGAAAAAGGCATTAAAATAGCATGGATTCAGAAATAAAATATAGCATACAAATATATACCACAGTCTGCTAAGACATGGAAACACCAGTGCATGTGAACTATTTTCGGGTGTACTTAATATGAGTGTGGCAAAATTTCCTTCAAAAAGTTCATTTCATTATTATGTAGCTTTAAAACTTCAGGCAAAGTAAATTGTGTTTTCACAAATGATGATTCATACTTTTATCAGTTACCTTGAGAGCAATAAAAACATCAGTAAAACAAATCTGGATACTGCTACAGTATACTTCCAAAAAGATGACTGGAAAGACTCAAAACTGCTGATTTCCCCCCTTTTTTTAAAAAAAAAACAAAAACAGTATTTACCTTTTTCAATTCTATCAGCTGCTATAATTCTCAATACAGTTGGTTTTGCACTGCCATCTTGTAAAACCTACCTCTCTAGTGGCAAGTCTATCACTCAGTTCCTCCGCTTTTCCATAGTCACCTTCTGTAATGGCCAGATCAATGCTGTTTTCTAGACCTGTCTGGGGGAAACAAATACAAGAAAACATATTTAATGCATACACTGTCAGTCACATTTGGACACACCTGATTAAATAGTAGTTACATTAAGTCTATCTTTAAATGCTTGATTTTTTACAAACAGAAGTAATAAAGTTCAAATGAACGGATGTTCTCTGCAAGGGCCTGTTATAAAGCATAGAGGAAGAGGAAGATTCTGGTTCGCGGTGCTTTGCAAATGACAACGTGGTGATATGTTTGGTAGGTATCTCTAACTTTTTCCGAAAATTACGCTATGGTACAGATAATCTTTATGTTCTTTAGTAGCTGACTGGCAGTAACAACACTAGTACCTAATCTTGCTAGTGAAGCAAGGTGGTTTTTTGACAAAATTCTGATTTACCAGTTTTCATATTGGTAATCTACACAGTAAGTAAACCAATGGAATTAGGCAAATTTACAGGATAATTAGACATTCCAGAGAATGCATTAATGAGATTAATGGCTTATTTGTACAGAATTAGGTGGGTCTTCTAGTTATAGTTACAAAGGCTGATCATTATATTGGTGGTGTGATGTTTAAGGCTGATATTTAGCTGTATTGCAGTTGCAAGAGTTTCAGTAATGAGTGTAAACAATGACTGCAGGAGTGAGGCCCCTTTCCTGATCTCCATATATAATGCGAAGCTTTGTGATGTTATTTCATTAGCAGTGACTGTGGCCATAGGCAAGTTTTGCAATATTATTATCCAATGAATGTACGGTTTTCCAAAGCCAATTTTCTGTGGTTGCAAATAGAAATTTCTAATTTATTTTGTTGAAAGCCTTTTCTGCACCTAATAATTCAATTAATGTTTTCATTCTGTTTTGTTTTGAAGGGTTCAATTATCTGTGCATTTATTCAAGTAATGGTTTTTAATTAAACCAGTTTGAATGCATAATGAAAACTGTAATAATCTCAATTCAGGTGACGAATGATTTACTAAAAAGTTCACCATATTTATAAAGTCTGACCTCAAATCAAGATGAAGCTGATAGGCGGAAACATGTAATTTCTGAGCAATATCATACACTTTTAGGAAGAGTAAAAATGGCAATTAATTTACTTTACTGGAAAAATTAATTGAATCATTTCCGTGTATCCAACTCATGTTGGAGTCAGGTCATAAATAAAATCCATAAATATGGTACATTTGTACATATGTTATTTCATATATGACTTATGTGCTTGAAACATAAGTGTAATACAGGAAAAAAACACAGTAAAGAATATTACATGCCTATCAATTTCTCCAACCAAAGCAGACAATATTCAGACAGTCTACATTTTCCATCCATCCTCTGTACCTGCTGCCTATGTAGGGTTGCAAAGGTCTGGATCTGATCACAGACACCCGTGGACACAAGGCAGATAGGAGTGACCAGAGGAAACACCAGAACAACACGGGAAACCACAACAGAGACTCGAACCTTGGTCCCACAGGTGTGAGGCAATACTGCTAACCACTATGAATAACCACCATAGCATACATTTTCATTAAATTAAATACTGAGGATTCTTACAATCCCTTCAAACACACAGGAGTATGAAAGTAAAGGTCACTAGTCTACTGAAGTATTTTAAACAATAATAGCTAGATCAACACATGTGTTACATATGTGCTGGATTGTTTAAAATGCTTCCAAGATTTTAGGATTTCGTGGCTGAAATGCAGTTTTAAAAGGTCGGCTGTGGGACAAACCAGTTGGGGCAGCACTACACCAAAACTGACATTCAGCTTCGCTTTGGAGTCAGAAAACATTTTTAAGAATATACTTTAATTTAAAAGCTTCCATTTTCAGAAACAGCAGATATTCGTTTTACTAATCAACAGCAATGTGAGGGAATATTTAAATTCAACATTTCAATTTCAAAGAGATTTTTGGATGTCTTGTTTTAAATTTCAGTTGGAATAGCACCCGAAGTTTCTGATTTTCTTGTTTAGAAATTATTAAATATTAGAAATAATATCGGAACAAAACTTTACATCCTTAAAGACCTGTGGATTTCAACTACTTCTTTTAGGCACAGTTATTCATATGTTTGATGTCTTTAGGAATTTCCATCCATCCATCCATCCATCCATCTCCTAGCCATTCATCCTGGTCACCAATTAACCCCTCTCTGGCAGCATAAGCAAAAAGCTGAGATTCCACACCCTGACGGCAAGCCTTTGGCCTGCAGAAGGAAGCAGAAGCACCTGGAGGAAGACACAGCCAGTACACACACAGGGAAACATGCAATCCCCACACATACAGAGCAGAGTTGAGATTCGAACCCTCAGTCCTGGAGGTATGAAACAGCAATGTAACTACACACAGAGCCACCACGCCACAACATTTACATAGAAAGTTAGATCCATCAGTCCATCCATATTAACATTAACTTTGCTGAAGGCCCCAACAGTAAAAGGCCCCAAAAATCACTATGCTTATGCTGGGATTTGAACCAGCAACCCTCCACTCACTTGCACAGAGTCACCCTGGATAGGATGTCAGCTCACTGCAGAACACACACACATGTACACACAATCACACATTACACACAATTTACTCCTTATCAACAATAAACTAAATAACTTTCACAATTAAGCAAATGTACACCCATAACAAAACTACAAAAAAAATTCTCAGGAATAATTTAGCAACATTTACAAAATGGTGTATACTGATATCAGTTCTGTTTTATTTCATCAATTAATTTGTTCTCTTTGCTTGTCAAAAAAATACTTCAGGAATTTTTACTTAAATTAATATATAAATAGCTGTAAAATTTTAAATAAATTGTACAAATATATTTTGAGGTAACTTTAGTTACTTATGCTTTGCTAAGCAAAAAAAGCAATAAAACTTAATTTTATGCCTCAGTAAGATAATTTGGGCTCAGAACAACATTTCAAGAAACTATTTAAAAGGTTTTAATTGAATGTCAGACTTTATTTCCAAATAATTGCAGATAAAACACTTTCTAATATACCATTAAACTTCTTGAACAGCTTACATTGAGAAATAACCATTTCGACATTCACAATGGGATACTATAGACGGAACTGGATTCTACTGGAAATAGTACATTCATATTAAAAATTTAAGTATAATTATGCTAGACATTAAGTCCTTACCACATTTCCTGCATTAAATATATTTCATACGCAAATCATCACTCTGACTCTATACTGGATAATTAAATATGAAAGACGGATGACCGTAAATCACATTTTTCTTTCAGTCAACAGCAGCACATTTACATGCTAACAGAAGCGTAGTAGATTAATTAGAAGTCAGTGCGGAAATGTGTAGAAACCAACCTTAAAAAGAATGCATGATTTAAGGATATGTACCTAATTAATGTCACTACATACTTCTGCTTTACCCAGTTTATTCAATTAGATTGGTCTACATTTGTGCATTGTTTTACGTTAGTCAAAGTATGCAGCGCAACATGGTTTCTGGAAGCCCGGACGATATTTAAGCTAAAGTTATCATTGAGGTTACGGCTCCCCTTTTTGTCCAAGGTGAGCATGCCATTAAAAGAGATTCTTTTTTGCAGGGCTTTTTGTCATCCGAGAAGAATTATATACACTGCTGCATGTGAAAGTAACCCCCGGCCAGCCCAGACAAATGATAACCAGACTCTCAGTGATTACTGAAATTAATCAATTGTTTGTTATTCAACATTCACAAAGTTTCAAAGTTCCGAAGGACTTTTCCCTATTTTCATTGATATACAGCAACCAGGCGAACAGCACATTAGATCTCATTTAAAATACGGGAAGATTCAAGTCTGACAAATAAGAGAGCAGGATCGGAGCAGAAAGCAAAGTGCGATGGGTGCACAGTACAAAGGGGGTAGCGGGGAACATCTGCTCCGGTTTCAGAAACAGCAACAAATGTCATATAACAAAGGGATTAAATTACAGTGGGAGATGGAGAGCTGCTATTATTACCCATACTTAAATCAAACTTAATCAGTGGTCACAAGGTCTATTAGGGATGTTTAGAGCCATTGAGAAGAATACACTGTAAATGTATCACTTACACTTCAACCTCTTGAAGCGAAGGGCAGTATCTGGAGGGGCCCACCAACGATTTCAGGGTAAACACCCCTAATCACAGCACTTCCCAGTAATCCCAGACAAAAAAAACCCAATATTATTCCGTATAATTTTAGGGTTTTTGTTAACTGTTGAGTATGCTCTATTTCTATCTTTTGGAATTTTATATACCAACACATACCGAATAGAAGCTGACATTAAATTGGACGTATTAGTATTACTGCATGTGAAACATCTGTGTGCCACTGTGTTAAATCAATTTACTCTAACTACGAAACAGGCCTAGTCTATAAAGGTATGGTTAGTGGGGTTTTTTTGCCACTTCTGTGACGTCAGGTATGTGTTGAAATAGGCTCCACGTTCACCTCCATAGCACTGACAGGAAAAAAAATGCTAAGAAGTTGGACAAACGGATACACAGTCGTCATATTTCATTCTCAACCAAGAACCAATAACATACACAGACCAAACTATAATAATTTTTTGTCTTTATTGAAACAAACATTTAATTTCATGTTCAGGGAATAATGTTAATATACATTTTTTTAATTATAAAATAATAAAATGGTATAAGTATTTACCTTTACACTGGATCTGTTACAAGGCGGAGGCTGGAATCTATCATTTATGGAGAAATATTGCTTAAGGTTATTCCACTGTTCTTCATGCTCAGCTTGAAGCTTTCTGGAAAAAAGAATGTAAAAATGCAGTTAAAATGCCTTATAATTAGTTTTATGCAACACTGATAAATGACAAGAACATCTTTAAACATTATTTTAACTCTCTAAATTTAAAGTATTACTGGTCATAAGTATGTTAACCATCCTTAACTTTACAAATATAATCATTCCAAAACCTAAACATCAGAGACTGTCAAATGTAATGTTTACTTATCTTAAATATTACTAAGCATAATCTTTTCCTCGCTCCTTTCACAGTAAAATGCTAAAAATTTCAGTTACAAGGTATGAGAATTGGTTACCACTGCCCCACTGACTGTAAGATATGTCAGCCTTTAAAGTCACAAAAACATACAGAAATCCATCCATTTTACACAACAATTTATTCATTAGAGGGTTACTATGAACCAGGAAGCCCAGACACAACAGAAACTTTAAAGACACAGGCTGTTTTCAGCTACATACGACAACCGTAACACCCAGAAAGAGAACAAGCATGACGATGTATAAAAATGGTGTCTGTTTTCATTACAATGAGACATACAAGTGAGGCTATTAATATACAATAAAACCATTAACATATCATACTCAATTACATATATTTTTGTAAAGTTCATTACCTTTTTTTCTCCAATTCACAGGCAGCTGTATCACCTGTTTTAGGAATATAAAGACAAAAATGGTGAAGTATATACATGGTGAAAAATATAAACAGTAAACTTTTTTATTTATTGAAAAATCAGAAAGAAATCATAGTCATACATTTTAGGCCAAATGCAAAGTTACAAGTTTCCATAGCTTAGTGTTTTTATATTGCTGGTTAATTTTAGAAAAATTGTCTTTGCATTTCAGTTAAGCAATGCAGAAGTTAGTTTATGATTTAATGATTTAAGTTGCGTCACTACCAGTATGAGAAAGACTGTGACAGTGTTTGAAGTAAATTCAAAGTTGTTGATCATGCACTAATGAGTGTGAAATTTAAGTTAATGTAACGTCTACAACCAAAAAGAGCAACAGTGATATTTCAAAAGTCATATACAGACTGTCCCAAAATCTATGGCTGAGTCCCTTTCTGGCAGACAGCTTGTACTCAGAATTGGACATATTTCAGAATAAGATCATCACATTGTCTTTTAGGTGTGAGAATGAGACTGGGAGATGTATGTGAGACTCAGATGGTCACACTGCTATACAGTACAGTACCTTCCAGTGGCAACTACTGCACGGCGCACAGTGCACACTGGATAGTGTATCACTGCCAAGGTGTACGGCTGCCCAAAATGTATTCTTACATATATTTGGTTTAAACGTTGGTTGTATGTCGCATAGGCTGTAAGTCGGAGACAGTCTGTATATAAGATATCGTGGGGTGACAAACTGACTCAGAAATGAGCACTGCTATTAAACAAACAAACAGTATACTGACTATAAAGCATTCAATCATATTCCTCACAGCTACCGAACTTCTGAATGATGACAGTAAACCCCCAATTCCATTAAAAAAAAATACTGCAAGGAATAAAATCAACTTAAGTATAAAGTATAAAACAAGTCCTGAAGAGGTAGGAAATACAGATAACACTCTATACATTAAAACATTTTTGCCAAAAGGTTTAATTAATACCAAAGTGAAAATATTGCATTTCCTGGGGGGAGGGGCTTGGAAACTCCAATATTTGTATATATCTAATTTGTTTAAAAGCAGAGACTTTAATTCTGCAGACTTAATCTTAGGCACCATTGTAAACAGGTATACAGCTGCAAGTTTACCGTTACAGTTCAAAAATGATCTGGATAAATATGCTAAATGCAACAGAAACTATAACACCACTGTTGTGCTGCATTTGCCCCACAATGCACTCTAGAGTTCAATACATTGTGCAAACATGTCTGTGAAAAGAATGTCAAAAAGACATTAAATTCCATCTATTAATGTAGCATTTTGTATTACCAAAAAAACTATTACAATTACAACAAATAAAATATATGGTAATTAGCCTACCAATAATCACGTGTTGCTAAATAGTTTTCCATTCACAAATTACAATCTTTTATAGATGTAAATGCTCATAAGTATTTTCAAATGAGCACTGTTATGCTGGAATTTAAATGATTATACCTTTTTTATTCCTCTTTCGTCTTTTACATTTCACTTCAAGTAGCTTCTGCTCCTGGTTTTTTTTCTTAAGTTCTCTAAATTTCTGGTTAAAAAAGACAAGATAATAAACAAAGGTTTAGTTACATATAGGTCCAGCGTTATAACAATAGCACATGTATGAAACCTGCTTTACTCAACTAACAAAAGAAATTTGCTCTACATTTGGCGCAATTCGTGTGATAATGAGATGTTTGCCAATGGAAAAATAACTACTACACCAAAATGTCAATATATATTAGTTACACAAACCCCTTTAAACTACCTCTGCATTCCAAAAATACTATTTTATTTATATCAATTAAAGCACGGTACTGCTAATATACTAAGGGATTCTTTAAAGAGCTAAAATGTTTTGATATTAATCAAAATTGACAAATTCAAAGAATAAATACGACATTTCATGGTGAGAAGAATGAGCAGTTCAAATAAATGCACAACTTAACTTTTTGGCTTAACATTAAGTAGATATTAAAAGTGTAGTTGAGTACAATAATGCTATACACAAAATGGGGGGGGGGGGGGGGTGAAATCAGGGTTTTAATATACTCAATTCTGAATTTAAACGAGCTACAGCTCCAGCCATGTAGACACCACAATGTTGGTGTTATGTTATGGGTGAAGATAGACTGCAAACCACTGGCAAATTACTAACATCGTGTCTCTTATCTGTTCACAGACGTAGATGGAAACAAGCACAGCGAACATCGCAAACAGGTTATTCGATTTTTACAAGCACTTACCACCACCACCAACGCGATTACTTGGGCAATTCTTATATCTAAAATATCCACTTAAAACAATTAATAACACAATGATGCAATGGGAACACTGCACATAGCAACAATATACACATAAAGCAAGGCTAAATTTTACAAAAACAAACGCAGAATTATATGCAGTTTTTTTTAATAAACAAAAGTTATAAGCAGAAAGTCATAGGGCCATTCAAATCTAATATAATTTCAGTCATTATTTTCCTTTCTAAATGAATATTTCCCTGCATAGACTTCAGCAGAATTGAGATCTGAGTGCGCTTTCACTCTCTGTCCTTTAGGCTGGGACACTGCACGGTCCCGACCTTCATACGACAACGATGGATAACAAATTATACAAACAAGAAACATGCCGTCTTAGGTCAAGAATGGAATTTTCATCAAGCCATCCCCTATGACAGCTTATCCAAAACAGGGTGGTGGTGGGAATTATTTTCAAATGTCCCATGCTTGTAAAAATTTAACATAATCCACCGTAATAAAAGGGCTGACACTGGCTGTTTCACAACCCAATCTGCTTACCACAATTAACAGAATCAACACCAAAACAGACTGCATGGGCAGTGACTGACTGGGAAAACCATGTCTAATTTTTTTAGAAAGTGACCAAGTCTTCAATTAATTGTTAATCATTAGCAATAATCTTCAGTGTTTTTTTTCTACAAAAAAATTATTCAAGGCAGGTCGTAAGTTTAAGATTCAATTGAAATCTGTAACATAAAAGCAAACATTTATAATAACTAAAAAAAATTAAAAATCACATAAGTATCAATAAATTAGGAGGAAAAAAGAAGGCATTTATTGTATGACCCTGGAGAAGGAAAAAATATTTTATAGGTTAAGATCAATACATATATCGGCATTTTTTCCATTTCCATTTTCAGTTAATCTTTCTCCAAGGCTAATTCAAAATATTATAACTAGCTAGCTGTAAATTATACAGAGAATTGATACTGTACATTTTAGTTATCACAGAAAATTCCTTTGGTCTACTCCGTAAAGGCTTAATTTTAAATTAGACCACCACTTATTTCAGTTTTGTTATCTAGTAATACATTTTACATACATATAAAAAATAAACTGAAAATTATAGAAGATACTACATGCATATTTAAATAGTTATATATTGTTCAACAATTTAAGATTTTTTCAAATCTTCAGACTACTCAGTTACCTTTATCAGTTATATTTTAGTTGTGTCTTTAATTTCTACGATCAATAATATTTCCCTTTATTTAACTAATGTTTTGACATTAAGAAATAAGCTGCAATAAAACTGCAGCTTAGCGAAGGTCTGCAATTGGTTTGCTATGCTTAGTATGCATGATATAAAAATATGCATCATAATGCCAGAAAGCTTCTATTAACAGATTCCAGTCAGTCAGTCTCATAATTTCAGTCCCACTGTTCTGCAACAACCTCCTGGACGTGCAACTTCACAAGCAGTACTTTTAAACCAGAGTGGCCTATGGTAGCAGAACATACACTTTAACAGGTTTACATTTACACACAGAGGCCTGAAATTTAATACTGCAGGAATCCCTTCAGTCAGAATGTAAAATAAATGCATGTGACAAGGAAATCATTTTATTATGTATTTAGTATGGTGTGGGATGGGGGCATGATCAACTCCACACTATAACATAGCACAAAATCTGGAGAATAAAATATTATGCTTAAGTCAATTTAAAATCTATGTGAAAAAGCCGTGCAACTAAACAAAGTATAAAAACAGTATACACATGCAGCGTGCCTATTATGCAGCTTAATTATTTAAGTATTTAAATCCAAAATGCAGTTAGGGTTAATTGGTGATATTCTGCTCGTTTTGTGTTGCAGTGGCTATATTATATATATATATATATATATATATATATATATATATATATATATATATATATATATATATACACATACACACACACACACATACACACACACACATACATATATATATATATGATATGGTCGTCTTGAGATTTCCCCGCATAATGCATACCTCCCCTTTTGGAAGTACTGTATGCTTAGAATGAAAGGCCCCAGACTAAAACCCAGAATATACCCACACACACATTAAAGTTTTCTAAATTTACCACTAAGTCAAACTTCACTTAAATTCGGCCTCAGCTGTTTACGGGGTCAAAGAATATCCTTTCATTTCGGTGCTAATGTGTGCATAATTAAGATTATATAAAATTATATACGAAGAACATCTTTAAAACAGGGTAGGAAAGGGCCTGAAGTTTAGAGTCAATTCCAGTGTTTTAAACTTACAGTCTAACACTTAAATTGAAGTAACAATAAACACATAACTACAGTTTTAGAATGTCACAATATACATATTTGTTTACATAAAGCTAATGATAATAATAATAATTCTTCTTCTTATTATTATTATTATTTAAACTGTAACTTAAAAACAAAACTACTCGTCATATTTTTTTTCGACTGCTAAAATACGTACTTGCCACAGCTGAGGAGAAACTCCAGGTAAGCAGTCCTCTGTGTCAATGGAAGCCAGCTTTTCTGTAGGATCAGTTATCACACTGTGATCGCGCTGATAATCATTCTTTTCTGTTTCGTGTTGCTGTTCTGTTTGATTCTGTGAAAGAGTTTTGCAGTCTTCGGAATCGGATTCAGAGTCACTGTAGGAGAGACCGCTGGGAAGCCCGCTGTACATCCTTGGGATAGATTAAACAAATAAAAATCGATGTAACTAATAAGGGATACTAAACTATTGCAATGGAAACAGGTAGATGACTGGGCACGTTCCGTTTGATATGCGATAGCTAAAAAGCGACGAAAACCTATTCGACTGAACTGCTACCTGACGTCACCGGCATAGTAGTTCGGCAAATTCTCTGATGCTTAGCTATCTGGAGTTACAGTCTGAGTATTTGTTAATAATAATATGATATACGAGTACAATGATTTGATTCGTAATTAATCAAAAAATTTAAACCCATCTTTAATCTTCGGTGATAATGTGATTTTCAAACCCGGAAATACATAGTGAGGCTGCGTCCCAATTCCCCAAACATGGCTCCTTGTTCTTATGCAGTGACAACTTCCGGTCGTCATCTTCAGCCGTGTTCCAATTCTTAGGAACAACGCACACTCTCCATTTACCTAGCAAACCTCCGAATATAGTGCTTGGTATCTTAAACCGTATTAAGACCGTATGTTGTCGTCTGCATATTTTATGCAGACCGTTTTATGCAGCACTGAAGTACTGCTATTAGAACTATCTGGTGGAACTGGATTAAAAATTGCATTCACTACTATAGTCTCAGATATGGTGAAGTTCTAATCACTTTTTGTAGTTAGAAAAACTAGGTGTACCAGGCACAACCGAAGTAGATTACGGATCTCCGCGAATCTGTACTTAAATCGTAAAACGGGTAATTTAATCATACCGTTTACTGTGAAATACAAGAATACATCCTATAAATTAGTTAACATTAACATTTAATCTAATTCAATTCCTTTTTTTCTGTGGTTAACATAGACAACTGCTTATTAGCATATACCGATTGTGTTGTACTACTTCATAAAATAACGAATACTTTCTTTTTAGATTTCGTGCAACTGTTCCTACTGAGAACGAAATAGTACGATGAGTCCTAACAGTATCTTAAAAAGTATGGACTTCCAGTATAGCTCCTCTAATCTAATGAATGGGGAGCAAAACGCGTTGTACTTTGACCTTTTGAGGGAGGAACTTCACTTGTCACGTGTGACCTGGTTAATTGACGTGTTTCACAAAAACAGGCTCCGATTACAGTTTTAACTTGGGAACGTGAATATTTTAGAAGTGTAGTATGTTAAAATACTGGGGAGGCATCACAGTTTCTGTCACTTGTTGAAACAACAGCAGAATAGCGAAATGTAAACGTTGTGTTGTTTAGGGACCATTGTAAAATTATTTCTTGCTTTTTTCTTTTCTGATTTTATTTGCTAGTATTATATGACTGCTTGGGGGGTGGTGGGTGCCTCCCCTAGTCACCTGAGTCGAACTTGCAGTTAAATGGCAAGACCAGCATTGTACTGTGTTCTATGCTGGTACTTGGCACCTTTGCATGAACAGCTTGTTGGTACCCTAGATACCCTAGGTAGGTAAAATATGTCATGCGTGCATCAAATGCATGTATTGACATATAAGGCATGCAATATGCCCACAATTGCAAACATCAAATTCTGCCTACAGTTGTTTTCAACAATGTTGTCAAGAATTATACTTTAAATTTCTGTAGAAATGCAGCAGCTAATAAATCTGCATTTGGCCTACATTGCAAAGGCATACCTGGTAGGCAATATGTCTTTGTCCTTGTTAGCTGAACATAAAAAATGCAAAGACATTAATTCTTCAAATGTCTTCAGCCACCCAAGTGTTGTATCCTTTACACAATAAAATGTGAGATTCTCAATGGAATACAAAACTGTGTAGCAAAGTACCACTGACATACTCTGACCAAGGTACAGCCCCCAAGCACTGCTCCCTGGGCGCTGAATTAGCTGCCCTCTGCTACAACACAAAGTTATATATGGGTTAAATACAGAGGGTCCATTTTGTTATTGTGCACTGTGTGTCAACAGTGACAACTAATCACTTTAAATGTTGTTTTATAAATCTTGTCATAGGGATAGAGAGTGAATTGTTAAAAGTATGCAAATTAAATATAATAAAAAAATACAAAAAGCTTTTTTGTTTGGATGGCTCAATGAGTTGCACTGATACCTCACACCTACAGGGCTGCGGTTTTGTGAACCTGCATGTTCGTCCGGTTTTGTGTGGGAGTTTCTTCCTGCAGCCCTAAGACTTGATTTTAATCATTGCTTTCAAATTACTCATTTTACCAAGCACCCTTAGTCATGTGATTCCAGTAGAAGAGCCTGTGAAGTTATTCCTCGGATTCATAGTAAATGTCAGTCTTCTTTTATGTATATATGTACACTTTCTTATATCATCATGAGGTAACTTCACTTTCATAGTAAAACTCTTAGGTCTTAGACTACCTAACCACATTCCCAATATGCCAAAAGCCTCTTATCAAGGCTACTAGTGCTGTTACACCTCCCTCCTTTCTGTTTGGCCTTCAATGCCAGCTGCAATGATGGGCACTTACCAGAAATACATCACTGGCTGCATTTCCCCCATCCGTGATCAAACATAAGGTCTTATTCCACTCTGAGAACCTGGTCACAAATGCTGAAGACAGCGATCGAGTCTTCATCACCAAAAGACCATTTTATAGGATCGACTTTACGTCACTACAAAAGGTTCTGTCAGTCTGCCGTGACCCATATTTCAACATAACATGACCCATATTTTCAGTGTTGCCCACAGGCATTGAAATTCTGCACCTTTGATCACAATTTTAGCAAGAACATTTAAACAAGAAAAATTAGTAATAAGTGGATTTCCATTTTCTTTTCAGATGAAAATGTCTATTGGAGTTAAGTCTATCTAATAGTTAAATAAAAGTAGCATTAAATTGTTCTGTATCATATGCAGCATTTCCTCAAATTCCAGAGGAACTAAACACACTCTTTATAGATCCTCTTGCTCTATCACACAAAAAAATATAATATTGATGGAATGAAAAGTAAAACATAACAACATGATAACGTTACTTTATATAACAAACCCATCATAATCCTTCTTATCTGTCCATCCATTGATCAATAACTGTAGTACACACCGATGAACCAAAACATTATGACCATTCATGAAGCATATAAGAAATAAGAGAATAAGCATAAGAAAACTTATTGTAATTGAACTGCTGAAATCGACAAGCAACAAAATTAGGTTCGTATGTTGACTATCTTGTAAAAACGGTGCATGTCAAGGTCTGGGATATATCAGCTGGGGTATAAATCTGAGTGACTTTGACAAAGGCCAGTTCCTTATGGCCAGATGACTGGTTCATAGTATCTCTGAAATGATTACAGATCATGATCATAGATGCGGATTGGGTAGATTGAGTCTCACCATGGATCTGTTTATTGTCCATGAACCTGCAGCCACCAAATGAAACCTTCTATTCTTGTCATGTATAATCTTACCATCAGTAAGAGACTAAAAGCTAACCATAGCAAACATAATTAAGACCACAATAAGTCAGTATTTGTTGAAAATATAAAAATAGGCTCAAAATGTGATGTTGTGTCCTTATAAAAAAACAGGTGTATGAGCAGCAATAGGAAAAGAAAGTAACACTTAAAATTATTGAGGAGGTGATCAAAATATATTTTAATCAAATAATTACTGCAATATTGTTCAGCATACTACACATAACAAAAGTAGCACATCAACATTCAGGAGGAAATCTTAGAACTCCCAAAGACTTGTGTAGGCACCAGAATCACATCTTCCACATGCCCAAAGCATCCTCTACAGCAGTGTGTGTTCTTTGGTGTGAAGTGTACCTCTCCTCAGCCACAGTTTGGGACACTACAATCAGCAGATATTAGCTAAGAGGATGCCTGATGTCTCCCAATAACCAGCCACCAGAAAATGCACCATCCTTTGCCATCTGACACAATCCAAAGCTGGATCAAATATACTCATCTTGTGTACTACCAGGCCACATGGCAACAATGTCTGTAAAATGTCCTTGATGGTTGCATATCACCTGGACATTGAAACCTAGTGCCAAGAACCCTTTTCAACAGGTGCAGGTGGGATTCAAGGGGCTGCAAATATGAATAGGGGTCACAGCACTTACAATGATAGGTATGCCGGCAATGCCAGGAAAACCACTTTTAGTCTCATGCAAGGCATCTCCTCTTGCCAGATATTGTATGTAGTTGTGCACACGGTGCAACAGTGATCAATGCATCAATGCAATTCTGGTGTGTTCCTCTTTTTGATCTATCCTGCACCAGATAAAGGAGGTTCATTGCATCACCCCAGACCAGCCTGTATTTCTCTATGAATTGTGCATTACTGAGATGGTCCATGGGGTTCTTGGCTTCCTCAAACACTGTCTTCTGTTGACAAGCACAATTTTCTGCCATTTTTGGTGGTAAGGGCTGATTCTCCTTCCCAATTCAAAGGTTGTGAGTGAACACATAGTAAGTTTGATTGGCTAGCTCATTATGTAGCCTACCAGGGTAGTACAGAATTTATGAACTGGAAAAAAAAAGTGTCAATGTGTTTTTGTCATCTCTTTTGGTCGATTTCCGTGTCTCTATGACAGGACAGCTGGAAAAAGTTGGACAAAGAACGATGTAGAAAAAAAACCAGTGGGTCAGAGCACTCGTAAATCTACGAACAAGATAACAAACTACTTAGCGTTACGAAGCTTTTAGGAAAACCACCCCTGGTTGGTTGGAATAAAAACTTTCTGGAGCTGAAATTTCCACAACTGCTGCACGGGGTGGGGGGGGATTTAACAAGATATAAAAGTGGCCCCAGTACCCCATGTTTTTCCAGAACCTCCCATTCTATGTTCTGAGTATTTATGACCATACACCTTTTCACGATCTACAACATAGATGTAGACAATGTTAGCTTATTCTGACAAACAGTCACACAGCTCTGTGAGGCACAATGGTTGATTCATTGTTCTACCACCAGACGGAATCCACCTTATGTCTCCTTTATAGCACATGGGCTTTCACAGAACCACCAGTGTTTTTCAGTCTGAAAGTATTTGACCAAGACCCAAGGACTTCCAGACAGTTTTCATCTGCCCTTGCAACCTTTCCATCACAGAGGCCTCTGATCAGCTAAACTTATAGCAGTTAAGAAAACAAAAGAACAGATATCGGTATTGGATAATGACAGTGAGTTGTTAACGCCGCATAATTATACGCCAAACCATACTACACCATACATCACATATGTTCCATAAGACTTAGGCTATATGAAGCAAGTTTGTCACTGCCCTATTATGCATATTTTACACATAAATAATTTAGTTAAAATTTAATGACTTTCTTAGGTATCAAGCGTCAAGGTCACAGACAGAGTCAACCACAGATAAACAATTACTACCACAATCTCTCTTTTTATGGTTAAGTTAATCAGTGGTACATTACTGGGATGCATTTACAGTATAGATACAATGACAGTTTCTGCCATGTTGGATGATGGCACTCTACATTTAATACCAGCAAGTACAAATTATACAGATTCCCCTGAATATTTGAGGTTTCAGTGCAGTTTTGAGATAAGCTTTGTAATTGAATCTTTGGCTATTTATTTGGTTTTTATGGACAATAAAGACGACAAAAGGGGTAACATGGTTGCTTTAGTGTTGGGGCTCAAATCCCAACCTCAGCTCTCTACATGTAAAATTTGTGTGTGCCCCGCATGTTTCTTTCTGCAGTAAAAAACATGCGATTAGGTGAATTGGGATCTTTGAAATGCCCATAGTGTGTGACTGTGCGGTTCCCTGTGATAAACTGGATTAAGAATGAAATTTTAGGCAGCTATCTTTGCAGGGTTCAGGAAGTATTTTTTGAGTTTCCCTTAATCAGTTCTAGGTACACAGAAAATATTTCTTTCATCTGCCTCAGAGCTGTACATCCACAGTAATAAGAAACAACGTTGGATTTGATAAAAAAAAGAAGTAATCTTTATGAAATAAAAATTATTTATAGTTCAGAGTAAATCAAAAGACCTCTTTTGATAAGAAAATAATAAGCATTATAAGCACCTTTATAGTCAGAAAGGTAGAATGAGACCCTGTTTTGAAAGTGAACACGGGTTATATAAATCATCACATTCATTAAATGGAATTCCTACCTCTGCAATACTATATGTTTAAAAACTTGAAGTTTTAGCTATGGCCGTAAATGATATAACTGCAGAAAGATAAGCTAATCATTGTAAAACCCTAATTATAAGTATCTTAGCATGACAGTCTGTTTATTGGAACCCGTTGAATTGAGTCTCAAATGAGGAAAAGCATATCTCTGTTAGAGCTAATAATTTAAATAATCTCTGCTTGGCTCGGGGTGGTAGAATTCATTAGCACAGATTAACAGAATATATACAAAGTGTATGCGATCTCTTAGCAAAAGCAGAAGTCCAGGAACAATTAATTTGCTGCTGAATTTGATGAATAATGTCAAGAGCTGAACTTCCAGTTGTGTATATGCGAGAATACTTGAAGTATGTGCTGTCAAATAAAATCTAAGATTATAAGGCAAGAAAAAAATCAGATTGCAGTATTGGCCTAACATGTCAGACATTTGAAAATATTTTGAGTGGACATGAATAAAGCTAATTATGTTTGTAAGAAAAAAAACTGAGAAAATAATAAGATTACAAAGAATAATTTGCTGATATAATTACACCAAAATTGGGTACACACAATCATCAAATACATGTATTGCTTGACCTTGGTGAGCCAGAGAAATAAATCCTTCTTCTATAGCCTTTGTTAATTTGTTTTTATCATCTCCAAGTGGTGTTTGTGCAGGCAGTGCAATTTGCATGTGTAATTTTGCTGTGCAAATTGACAACAAGTAGATAATTCTGGAAAATAGCTTAGTCCTGCAACCAGTCTATCTTCCAAAGCCCATTCATTTTGAGGAACTGCTGAGGCATGAAACTTATACATCAACTAATTTCTGACAATGCTCAGACTTATTGTCTCCTTAAATGTCATTACAGGTATTATTTGTGAAGCTAATTCATTTATTAAGTTATATTTAATTCAGACAGAATTTGAAATAATTTAAACATTTCTATAGTGGACTGATTGTGATTGTATTTTATAATTTTATTCATTTTTTTAAGGGTTATGTCCTGTCCGCCTGACCCTCCTCTCTCCTCCCTAATGTGGCCCTGATGAACCACGCCTGTTTCTTGATATCCCTCGTTAGAATTTGTATTCAAGTATTTGTTTGTTTCATCATCCCCAGTCCGATCATTAAGATCAGTCCGCCTGTTGCCTGTGCCCGTCCCTGAGTCAGTCCTCTTGTTTTGACCCCTCACAGTCCTATTTGTTTTCCTGCTGTTAATGAAGCCTGTTTTGTTAATAAAGCCCCTTTTTGTTCTCCTGATGCCTGCCCTTCAGTCCTTGGTCCTTCGCAACGTGACATTAAGATATGGTCGCGTTTTTCTGTAAGGATTTTTTCCTCTGAAAAATGGTTATCGACTTTGCGAATCAGTGTTATAATACAAGCAATTATGAAATCTAAAAAGTATGTTACCCAAAGGTCGTCTAACCGAATAAATAATTCAGATTGTAATATAAGGTCTTAATTTTTTAATATTTACTGCATAATTTAATTATGTTATATTAAGATCTTCGCAAATTCATTGGTGGTTTTAAAATCAGACTGGAATTTAATTTAATGCTTGGAGCAATTTGGAATAGCTGACATTCTAAACATATAAACAGACAGTAACTCTGCGATGAATCCCCACTATTTGTATTTAAAATGTGATTAACAGTATGAAAATGGAAGGGTGTGACTGTTCTACTATTTTGAAAAGTGAAATCCGTGCCCAATATGATTCAGATTTGGTGAATGACTCGTCTAGTATAAAAGAATCCACTTTCACTGCCTTCTGAACATCTCTATTAGATGTGCAGTATGTTTCAGGCCATCGATCTGGTGCATAGTCAACTGCCAGTTTCACAGGTCTATTTGTTTACTTCTAAATTCATTCAATGATGTGCAGTTACATCACTAATCAAACCATTAACCTCAATCCAAAAGCAACCCAAGACATGATAAGTATTTTGCTTATTATTTTATTGTTGTTATATATGCCTGATTTTTATTATTTCCATTACTTTGATAGATCTATGATTTGATCACAGACTTTCATAAACCATTTTTTTCATAATTCATGTGGCTTATCGCATGTTTATTGACTAATTCCAGAGGGGCATGTTTGTTCACTCAACTTACACTTGGCAGTGTAGCTTCTGTATTTTTCTTGATAAAGTCTTTAATATTTGGTAATAAGTTAAAAGCACTCAGTATTTGCATGGCCATTAGATAACTATTCCTGATTTCACTAACAGTAGTTTCACATTTACGGACCTTTTCTGTAATACATGAAATTTCCTTTTTTGAGCAATCACTTTCAAACCTGATCTGAACCTATCCTTTGACATGTCATAAATCAGGAAAAAAGAAAACATATGAAAATGTTTTGAACACCTTATAATAAATCATTTTTAATTACGGAGTGAGTATTTACATAGTAAAGTTTCTGGTAAAAGGCTTAATAAAACAGTTATTTCAAGGTGAAAAAGATGCAATGGTGCATTTATATTAAACGGAAAAATCAAATAATCAAAATTATAAACACATAACCAGTTTTGCTACAGGGTGAGATGCTTTAGACTCATTATTAAAGCCTTATAAAGCACTTTCACAGTGAGCTTCTTACAAAGGTCAAGAAGCAAAAAAATATGCAGCTTAAGGCATGTAACATGCTACTCTAGCTTCTTCAAGCCTACTCTACCAAGCTACCCTTGTAATTCTATTAAATAAAATATCACATTGCACTGACAATAAGAATGCTTGAAAGAAAATAAACTGAATTACATATACTGGACATGATTAGCAACAAATTGATGATTTTATTGCTTTCAGAAAATTTTATATGTGGTTTCCTCATCCAGTAACTAGCTATACCCAGTCTGTTTTGATATTCATTCTTTTAATCATTGTAAGTACACTAAGCTACCAAAGAGCCAATATGGGTCTGTGAGATTAAGGAATCATTGTAGGATATTTTATTATTAAAATATTTAAAAGAATAGTTTAATACAATAAAATGCATATGCGTAGTAAATTTGACATTGTAAACAGTGTGGCAGATGGATATTTCAGTTGTGGATAAATTCAGTTTGGGTGAAAACCTTATGATTAAATCTATTATTACCATTTGATTGTACTTGATAGCTGTATTTGCAAAGTCTTACACAAACAATAATTGTGATCAGACAAATCATAGATTTTTTTTAACTCTTGTTCAATTGGTGTGTAAATAAAGCATATTTTTTGTGCACATATTGTGTTTGCAGTTCATTTTATTTTGGTTATGTTAGGTTTCAGATTTACTAAGTATGTAAGTAAAGTAGGCGCCTCATCTTTGTTATCCTTTTGTTGTTTAGTGCTGTTACATTTTGACTGGTCCTGAAGAGGGAATCAGGGTTGTACTGTATAGTCAGTTGTTGATCCCAGATGCCCCGTATGACCTATGGTCTGACCTGAAGTCCTATCAGTTAACAAGGGTAAACAGCCTATCTCAGTCATTATGCCTTTAGTGTCTCATCGCAAGGGTTATTTAGTGGATCTAATCTGTTAACCAGCATTCCACCCCTCCCTTACTGACATTAATCCAATCCGCACCTGGATTCAGTCTTGTACACTATGTCTGACCATACAATACATTGAGGGCCATCCAGTACCTTGAGGTCTAACTGACTGGGTAGGATGGTTGGATAGGTAATAGATATTGATCACATTAGGTTCTAAGTCCCTCTGCAACCCTGATGGGTATAAGCAGTTAGGTTGATAGCTGTGGATGCTTTTCTTTGCAGGACTCTTTAGGATAGTCCAAGGATCTCCAAGGTTCTAGATGATCTACTCCTGGAAACCCAATACATGCTGAATAGGTAAGAACCAGGCCAGAAAAACAGGCAATAGGCAAATACAAAACCCTGCAACAGACTACTGGATCTGTTGGGTTTGGCATGCTTACAGTTATTACTGGATGTAGCCAATGGCTATTACAGATTCCCATACTGAGTCTAAGGGGGAAAAAAATGGGTTTCTTTCCAGATTGCATCAATATTTCTGTTTTCTGTTTCTGCGTGGAGTCACCCATTTTCAGCAGCTAATTGAGCGTGTCTTTGGCCTTCATGTTGCTTGTGCCACAGCATACATGGGCAACACTGTAGCAATGACTGCTCATCACATTTGCAGTACCTGTGGGGCACTGAGGGAGGCAGGACTAGTGTGTTAGTCTGGTAAGGCGTGCAGTTAGTAAGTGGAAGGATCCGTGTTTGCTGTTAGAAATGAATAAGACAGTGACTATTGTAGCCTGTTAGCCAAACAAGGCCAAAAATCAGGGCAGGTAATTTCTGGGACAGACTAATTTCTATAGCCGATTATTTCTTAGCTATGACTCGTATGCTTATGGACCTCGCACCAAAGAGTGTCCTATATTCCATCCAGTGGACGGAGTCCTGCCAGGTGGTGACTATTAAGCAAGTTCTCTGCAGAGTAACATTGTTGATGTCTAGTTCCTTTATTTCCAGATAGATGCTTCAGACAGACAGAGTTATGAAGTGTGGAAGTAGGTCTGATTTCCCTACCATTTTCTGTTCCATTTGTACAAACATTGAAAAAATACGCCATCAGTATGTGTTACATGTTGGTATTGATGACAAAATGAATTAAGTAGGATCCTTGCATTGTACTGTTTGGAGGAATAATATAATTCTATTCAAGTCATGTTGAAAAATCACAATTACAGTCATAAGCATAAGTAAGAAGCTTTTTTACAGATTCAGGGAAAAACGGCACTTTTTAATGAGCTGTCAGATTATCTACATTATTATTAAAAATAATCATTGTGAGGGTTGCAGTTACTCTGAACATCTTGTTTAAGAACAGCTGATTTGTTATGAGAATGGGACTAGCATACATCTCTGTCAATGTGATCATTGTATTTCAATAGAAAATAAATAAATCAAATAAAAAATGATCAGAACCTTAATTTTAGTGTTTCAGAAATACTGTACTTGTCAGTGAAGTATAACATTTACATTTAACAAAACTGCAAAACACAATATTAATATTAGGGGCAGTGAAGCCTCCATTGACCCCTGGAGACCATATAGATGGTGCCCCTCCAGACTTTTCTGTCTTCCGTCCAGGTCTTCAGGCTTCTCAACGATATGTTCATTGTTGCTGTTCATTCTCGTTCTCTTTTACCTTCAGATTTTCGAAGCACAGCATCTCCAAAACAAGGCAGCTTCATCCAGTCGTTTGGGCCTCAACTGAAAGTTTGGACTTGATTTTATCAGAACTCCTCTTGTTTGTTTACCTCGCCGATTATGACATTCTTAAAAATCTTCATGAATGGTAACATTTAAAGGGATCAGCACTATTCCTGACCCGCTTCTTTAATTTCATAAAAAGACCATATTCTGAACAATTCTGATCTTTGTTCTTCTAGGTGCCGGATGATTTGTTGTTGTTGATAATGATGAGGCAAAGGCTATCCATAACCTTTATGTCTCTCATCAACACTAAAATTAGCTCCCCATCATGTGATCATAAACTTTTATTCATATTTAGCCATAGTCCAATCACTCAGTTCTTATGTGCATTAATTTTCTATTCTAATGTCTTTCTCCTATCTTGAGTCTGCAGTTTTCTTGTTTTATTCTCCCATCTTCTCTCATTTTATATTCGGTGTACCAGTTGAAATGGTATGGTAATAATATGCATCCTTGTGTGACTCCTTTACCAATCTGGAACCATTTAGTTTCTTCATATTGTGTACTGACTGTGACTTCTTTAAGGACAGTAAGATGCTCTGGTTCACTTACTTTCCTGATAACATTGCATTTTGAGACAAAATGCAATTTAAAGCCTTTGTTGTAATTGATAAAGAATGTTGACCCTTCTGGTATTCCTTCATTTTTTTGATTATGCATCAATGATATATTTTGTTCCTCTGCCTTTTCTAAATATATCTTGTATATATCAGGCAATATTCTTTCTGTTTAATCTGAATCTAAAATGGAACCAATAGTAATCATGCACAGCTCAGAAACTCACCTAGGAGTTGGGAGACTTCAGTCCAGGGAGAAGTTCTGTGGTCTTCATATACAGTCTCAGCTACATAAGAAACATGTGGAGGTAATAATGATGGAATTGGGTTGAGATTGTGGTTAGTAGAGCAGTGATGCAGAGCGACACCAAACCGGCACAGAGTGACACAATGTGAATGAGGGTGTGACATTTGCTTTATCTTTGTACCATCAGATATTATTTGCATGTTAATGTCCTTCATAATACTCATTTAAAGCTAGAAATTCCTTTTTATCTCATTGATCTTCTGGGAAACAGTTTTGCTATTCCATGTTTATTTCCTTCTTTAATAACTTTTCAGGTTTGGTTGTAATATTTGGACTTCGTCTTTCCTTTATGGAATTCAGTGGTTTTAAAAGATCTTTATCTTTCTCAATTTCGGCTCCTCTTCACAATTTCGACTATGCCTTCTTTCGTCCGTTTTGATTTCTTTGGCTGCTTTATTTTGACCAGCTTTTTCTTGAATTTCTCTTGGCTGATTTCTTTGAATTCCATCCACAGTCTGGTTGTCTATCAGTTAAATCCAGCATCTCCAGTTGTTTTCTGTTGATATGGGTGGACATCGTCTTGAATTAAAAAAGCATACTTTATATTATTATGTTTAAGAATATTTTAGTGCCAAGATTATTTTTGCCTTGAGAAACATTTGATCATATTGCACTGTGCTTTCCAAAGTCTTATATGTATTTAATTGAATTTGAATTAAGTATAGTTATTGCAACAAAATCTGTTAGCATTAACTTTTAATAAACCCATTAAGTTGTACTTTATAAAAATTGAATGTTGAATTAGAAAGACAATTATCCTGACAAATTGAGCCTGCTATATTTTGCTTACATGTTTCTCTAAAAGGCTAATGGTTATTAGAGATGGAGGAACATACAAGCAGATGACTACAGAGTGACAGATATCACCATTTACATCAGTAAAAGCAATTATGCTCAATTATTTTTAGTGTATCTTTACTATTTTATCTTTATGTTTATATGATAGTAAATTAGATCTTATTGCATGACCAGGAGCATGTAATTTAATTATCTTAACAAATATGCACACAAAAAAAAACAAATATTTGTTGTACATCGTCCCACTTGCCATCAGGGCAGTCTTGCTCTGCCAACCCAAATATCAGCTTATAGATTTCCTTTTTTTTTTTGAAGGGGTACAAAAGATTTTTTTAATGTTCTCCGTGCTCCAGTATTCAGGTAAGCTTACCATCTTAGCTCAAAAAGACTCAAATTGTGTAAATCCCTGACCATAAAAAAGGAGTGGAAATGCCTTCCTCATTACATTGCTGTCATTTGCTCTTCATCCCCTGTACTCTTCAGTGGCATTAAGACTGGATGTAAATTTGACAGTTAATGCTGTTAGAAAATGGATAGTTCAAGAAGGGCAGGAATTAGAGATCGGCATTAGGTACTGATAAGCTCCATTTCCTCTGCAGTGCCGGCTGCTTAGCATTCATGGAAAAGTCATCATCAAACAACATTATCAGAGTTCTGTTGACGGCTGAAGAACATCATCACTATGATAATTTTTTTTATTGCTGTGAGCCAAAAAGCCCCTTTTATTTCTCCTGTCTGTTAATGAGATAGGAACTTGTTGGAAGGCAAATGCAAACTTGCTATTTTACAGCATTTGCTTGAGTTCCCCTCCTCTATGACAGTATGTTGAATGTTGCAGGAAGCCTTTAATGTTTTCAAAGAGTGCCTGGCTGCTCTGAAACTGAATATGAGGTTGCACCGTCGCTAAGTCTTTAAGGCTGCCTTGCATATATAAATTAGCATGCGCTACACAGGGGGTATTCTACTGTTTCACACAATGTGGTAATTAGTGTTTCAAAGAAAATAACAGTTAACATGCTATGAGAAATTTATAGACACCAGTGCAGCTCTCCACATGCTTTTTGACTGACAGGACGAAAGCAGACAAAACTGAACCCGCAACTTTGGAAGATGTGATGCTACAGTGCCTACACTGAACGGCATTCTATTACGCTATATTCCATATACTCATATTTGCATTTATATCTTCTTATGGCCGTTTCCAATACAATGGTGTTTATTTTTCCTTCATGACCAGAAGCTTGTGTTGACTGTAGACATTGATTGGCAAAAAAATCTAGTACTGATGGGATCCATTGAGTTTGCTGTGATGATTTTCGCCATTATACAAACCTCCATTTTTCACGGTACACCATCAATGCAATCAGTTTTACAAGCTGTAAATCATTCTCACACCAGGTCCCTGACCACATATTCAGCATTTGAGTCCTGATAGCCCAGATATCTGTATGATTCTTTGTCGAGTGCAGCTTCAGTCTTGTTTTCTCTGCCCATTTCTCTTTTGGTTTTGCTTAAGTTTCACCCCTCTTGGCAAATCTATTATACCAAAAATGTCCTCTTTCTTACCCCCAGTTCCATGTCACACGGATCAGTTCACCACCCTAGATGAAGCAAATCTTATTCTCATTATTGCTTAAGGGGTTCATAATAGATAAAAGTGTTGTGTGAAATTTACTTACGAACCCTTATATCCTGAGTCGGTTAATCATGAAGTATAGTTACAAATGATGACACCCCAGGGCACAGTGCGGTGTGGTGACATTTTCATCCATTCACCTGTGCATAGTTATTGATAATATGAAATGAGCTTTTGCTTTTTTGGAATGAATACATTATGAGAGAGGATCTGTGATCACCCACAAATAAATGGCTTAGTCAAATGCCGAATAAAATGAGAACAGGGACAAGTCGATGGAGAGTTTCTTTTTGTTGTTCTGACAGTACCTCACTCCTCTGCTGACTCTTATATAGCCAGAGGTGCAAGCCTATCTAAAGGCAAAATTCTGAGTGTCCTGGATCCAAGAGAAAAACTCCCCTGAAATCACAAGCGCATTTTCTTACATACATGACAGGAGCTAAATTGTGTGCTTTCAGAATGTGCCTTCACATTGCTCATATTTCTGTCTTCTTCATCTAGATCTAATTTGCCGGGTAAGTGGCCAGAACTGTTTGGCAGATTGGGGATGCAGACTGTAAGGTTCAGCGGATTATTCAGTAGAATGCACTCCAAGTTTATCCACCAGAACTGATTATCTAGTAGAGGGTTTTGGATTTTTGGTCTTCCATACCTGGTTACACTAACCTCCTAAAATACCTCGTATAGACCCCCACCAAGCAGGGTGCTTAGGCCCTCCCATGCTGTCTTCCTGAAAACAACAAAATCATGGTTTGGGAAAAGATGACTAAGATGCTGGACGTGGAGATGATCACAGGATCACATGATGACTGAAGCTGCACTTAGTATTAACGAGCTGCTCAATATGTTGGGAACAGTTGACTTTTATTCTCTAATGAATTTGAACAAAGGTGTCACATTCAGATTCCACTTCACAGGTTATCCACTGCAGGTCTGAATCGCAATACTTATTATCATTTTTAGCGATTATTAGCATTTGTAGCATCCTTTTTTAATTTACACAAAACTTTAATTCCTTAAATGATCCCATTAGTAGTTTACAGTATAGAAAATTGTTATTGTTAAACAAGGATGCTGTTATTCATTCCATAAGACATTTTTTTCCATCCAACAGTTGCCATTACATCACTGCATATAGCATTACATATAACACTACCCTATGTTTTGCTATGTATAAATATATGAGGTCACTGGGTTTTCTGGCACTGAACCACGTGGTGTTTGAATGGTATCTCTGTGAGACTTCTCTAATTCCCCCCCCCCTCCCCCCAAGGTCCAAAACATGCTAAGGTGAACTGACTAATTGTCCATAGGTGTGATTGATGGGACGTCCTGTGATGAGTCGGTGCCCCATCCTGGGTTATTCCCTGTCTTGCACCTGTAGCTACCAAGATAAGCTCAGGACCCTCGTCACCCCGCATAGGACTAGCGGGTATGGAAAATGGATGGAGATGTTCTGCTCTTGCATAAGTTTTATCTTTAGTTGTCTGGCAAGCATATCATATGCAGGATTTGTAAATAGAAAAATGAAATTATCATCTTGTCCTCACTTACAATAACCTAACATAGCATAGATACACATGCTGGTGATCCAAGAGATATTTTGGTTTAGATACTATCAATTTGGTGTGTAGTTCCATAGCAGATGATGATATTTCATTTTAAATTTTTTATTGACCCTCAGAAACATATAATTCTAGTTTCACGAGGTTCTGTACTTTGTAATTTTTTCAATTTCCTAATGAAACTGATGGAGTTTTTCACATTATGAAAACTGCAAGATAACAGAACTTGCAACCCAATGTCTAATCTTTATGTTTAAGATTTCTGGATGATGTGAACTACAACAGTTATTTCTTGTGTCAAACAGATTAACATAACCGCTAACATTGGGGCCAGTTATGTTGTGTAACATTCAATGACACTATTAACAGCAACAATGTTCCAAAAGTGAAGTCTGTGTCTTCCATTAACCATAATCCTCCTGATCAACAGCACACATAAGCAGTAAGCAGCTGCAATACACTTTAAAAAAGGCCAACGAACGCTTTCATTTCAAACAGCGATGTTCAACTTCTATTAACTCTTTTAAAGAGAGATGACTACAGATTAGTGCTCTTTGCAAGGTTTTTCTTTTAATTAATTCTATACAACCCCCACCAGTGTTTCGAACTTAGCATTATTTTAGCTATTTATCATGTACAATAGAAATGGTTTGTTGTCGCTTTTTTAACTACACATGACTCTTAGGACCGGTGCAAATATGAGCCATTTCCCAATACTCAGCCATATTTGACAAACCAACTTGTTAAACTTTTGATGAGGAACATGATTTCCAACAACTTTTACTATTTTACTATTTAGACCTCTTATTCAATTATATGTCATTAACACGACATTCCAGTGATAATTAATTTCTTTGTGTGTGGACAATAGCATAGCACTTACTAAGGTAACTGCAAAATTCCCAAATTGAGTAAAAATAGGTAGTAATCCAGACATTTAATGTATGTGGCAACTGCTATAAAATAATGTTACTGTACTTTACATGTAAGATAGAAGTATTTGCTAGCTAACTAGTTATTACAGCTATCAATTTTATAGACAGCTATGGCACCTGGCTAGCTTAGAACTGTAAGCTCTACAATATCCTTTTAAGTAGCAAACAATCTGGAGAAATATAAGTTTAATAGGTAGTCCATTAAAATCTAATACACCAGAATAATTAGGAAAGAAAAAAAAAACAAAAAAAGAGACTAGATAATGGCTTTCATTTACCCCACAATTCCTCTGGGCTTATGCAAACAAAAATGCAATTATATCTGCCAACATGTGGCTGTTCAGAGTTTTTTTCCCTGTTGAAAGGAAAGTTCTTCTTTTTCTCCCCAATTACTGGTACCCAGTAATTTAACCCACAGAATTATTACAGAGCTGTGATTGTGTCTGCCAGGATACTGCCCTTACCTGAAAAGCCCAATAAACTTTGCATGTTTTTATTAGTAACATGCAATATACACTTTCTCAGAAACTCATCAAATTCTTTTGCATTAAAACTAATTAACCTAATGAACATATACTGGCTATATGGCTAGAACATGGATGGATGGATGGATGGATAGATGGATGGATGGAATGTAATGAATAAATATAGCTTACATATAACAGTACATTCCAGTTATTCAATTTAAACAAGTCCCAGTAATAAGGCCAATAATTAACTAGCATTTATATAGCTTTAATATTTCATTAACCTTATGTGTGGTTGTGGCACAGCAAGGATTATGCCTGGGTGCCTACTGTAGAATATACCCCACTTAAACTGAAATGCCATTTAATTATCTTCCATAGTACAGGTAATGTTATATCATATTTCTGGCAGCTAAACAGAGACTTCCAATATATTATGATATATACATTTAATATTAGTATAAACCAGAGATATTACATACATTAATCAATAAGGTAACTTTCTAATTCCCTTGCAGTTTCAGTTTTAGCACCAGAACCAGAGCTAATTTCTGTGTCTTAGGGGCGAAGAAGCAATAATTAACACCACTGTGTCTGCTGTGGGCTATCAAAGAACATACTTTACATTTGATGGCAGTTTTACACACCTCAGGCTGATAAAATGGACAATTTAGCAATACCAGACTTCAAACAGATGCCATCATACTGCAGATAATTATACAGTTGCTATTTTAACGGCACGTTGTGGGTTACATATAGCAGCACTGCCCACAAGTGGCAGCAATGAGCATTGCAGACCAGTTTTTTGTATTTCAATTATTTTTGTATTTCAACTATTTAAACTGTACATACATTTTACAGAGAGGAGGCTCCTTAGTATGAGGGTAATGATAGATAAATATCTCCTGATATACACAAATATCTGTAAAATATTAATTAAAATGAATTCAAGAATTTCATGGTCTTTGTGTCACTGTGAGTGACCACAATCTATAATGGGGTGCAAAAAAATGGGATGTAACAGTGTGAATGCTTTTTCCGTAAAGGCGCATTCAGGTAAATATAAGCTGTTTTAACTGAGAGGAAATACTATAGGAGGTACTTCATCAAATAATCAAAATTCAAAGAGCAGCAGACATTAGGAAAGAAAAGTTTCATGGTTGGTGACTTAATTTATTATCGATAAATTTGAAAAAGTATTCACTGTCATAAGCTGTATTTTTCCATCTTAACTGAGCATTCCGTAATGGTATTCTGAATGGTATTATGGAATATCTTATTAATATGTGAAATAAATGAATTGATTTTGCACATGAACTCTTTCCACTTCTACTCATTTCTAGAGGATTTCAAAATGGAGTACCTTATAAATATGAACCATAATACTATACAACCTTTCAGCTAATGGTAAATGTTATATAATGGCAAATATTTTAAAAAATGTAAAATAATAGAACATACAGTGCATCAAATGTTTACCCTTATCGAAATTTAACACTTAAACTTAAGCACTATATTTGACTTGATTAAGACTACAATGCTCAGATTTTTGTTTTCCCTTGTTTATGGCCCCATTCCCCAGTGCTCTCAGGTACTGGGAGCCTTACTAAACTGGGGCCCTACCTGTACAAACCCTGGTTTCCCTGTAGGTGTCAGCATGGGTAGGGTCAAGTTCACTTCCTACTCTTTAGATTCTTCTGGTAAATTCCTTGCCACTATTGTGATTTAGTAGAGGTCTTCAGCAAAGAGCCATACGAAGTGTTTGACCCAACATTTACAAAGAGCCGCAATGGGTGGAGAAGGGGGTTTGATGCCATTTTTAATGCAATATTGGTATACATCCATTTAACATGAAAACATAACTTCAAAACGCTGTTTTTTTCTTAGTTGCCATCTAGCAGTTCAGGGGGGGAGGGGGGGGCATGACAGTTTTCAATCACTTGGACACGTAACAGCACAAAGGTGACTAATATTGCAACACTGTTCAGTTCCGTAGTGACAATCTTCACCCTCACCCCTCCTTTCTTGAGTGAAGTCCATTTGGCTCTGCAGTCGTCTGCCCTTCACTCTCTACTTCACTACTGTAACTGTGCTGACCAAGCCGTGCAAAATGTATTCACCACTGCGAACTCATCTGGCTATAATATGTAAATCGGAGAAAAGATAATAACATTTACAAAGACCTGGGAAGGCGTGGGGACGATTTACTATGAAAAGTATAAGAAAGAATTAGGAAACCCAATAAACACTGAAGTGTCCATCCAATCTCGGGTACTGTAGAAAACTCCGGAAAGCATGTAATTTAACCGGAAACATAATCTCTTTGAAGAGAATTACTTTGAAGAAGATGTAGATGATGCATTTAATAAGATGTCACAAATGTGTGCGACAGACCTCCTAATTCACATATAGCTAAAGAAATATCTAAATGAAAAACAACAATATTAAACCATTAATACTTTTGTAGAGATAAATTATTATCAAATAATATGTTAAGCCATGAAAATGTGAATGCGTCTGTCGTTCTGAGAAGAGCTGCAGCCACGTGGTCAAAGAGCCACATGTGGCTCACGAGCCGCAGGTTACCGACCCCTGATCTATACGACTGTGCTATCGATCTGCTTCTAGGCACTGGAAGGGGCAGCTTTATTCATTGTTTGAGATTAGGGAGAAGAGTACATTCCACCTCACCAGCTGGAGCTGGAGTAAAAGACAGCCAGCTAAGATTACAATCAAAACAAATATCCTTTACTTTTGATATCTACAACCTTAGAAAGACTGAGTGAGGCAAGTCTTTCAAAGCTTGATGTATACAATTCTTATAATCTTGTTAACATCTGACAGGTAGATAAGTGGAAGATGGTCTTTAACCCCCTTAGTGGACATTACGAATACCCTGTGTTGCTGTTTGGTCTGTCCAATAGTCCATCAATCTTCCAAAACACTGGTTAATGACATGCTGAGAGATATGCCTGAAAACTTTGTTTTTGTCTGCCCTGATTATATCCTATTTTTTTCTAAGACAGAGCTCATTCAACATGTGGGACTGGTACGTGAATACAGGCTACAGAACAACCTCTATGTGAACTCAGGGACGGCAAAGTTTCATATGTCTCAGGCCTCATTCTTCGTTTATTACATCTACTCTGCAAGAATATCCATAGATATTGCCAAGGTCAAGGTGATTACAGAGTGACTAATCCCCATCAGAGTAAGACAAGTTCAGTATTTTATAGGATATGCAATTCTTTAGGCTTTTAAAGGGATCTCCTTCTAAGTATGAGCAACGGAGGTACTGGCCAGCATCGTTGAACTAACATGTCAAACTAGATTAGAATAAACACTTGGAAGATGGATAGTTGGATCAATGGATGCTGCAGTAATGTTGTTTTAACACTGCTATGGATTAAATGATGGTGAGATAGTCAATTACATTATGCATATTTTCTGAGGTCAGATATGTGTAGATGTACTTTGATGCTCTTATTGCCTGCACACACTTTTATAGTGAATTGGCGCAGTGACGAAACATTCTGGCTCCCAAGATTTGCGAGTTGCACAGCCCGAATTTCTGCAGATGTGAAAGGTGACAGAAGGCAAGCAGCAACCTAGATCTGAAAGTGATAGGGAAGTGCACTTGAAAACCAAGGGGTGGAGCCTGTTAGTCCATTCAGCAGCTTGTTTATTTTAGTCATCTGGATCATGTTATTTGCTTATGTATAGCATATTTTAGTTTTAGCTTTTTGTAGTTAGAAAACTATCAAAAATAAATGGGACAGATTTGGCCACATAGTCTTGCAAGTTACTACTTGTGGTTCCTACCTCGTAACAGTTTCAGTTAGCAAGTAGCTAATGATCTGCTTTGATGGGCTGAGGCACAATTACCCCAATGTTTGTAATGTTTTATTAGTGATGATCTAGCTGTGGTTCTTTTTTGCTCCTGAATAAGCTACTTCTGTACTGTCATATGAGGCAGGTATATGGGTCTTTACTGCACAGTGGATATGGGTCAGATTTGGGTAGTAAAAGATTTGCTATGTGGGTTAACTCCATGTCAGCGGCTGAGATTACAACAGGGGGCATATTACCTTGTACAACCATTTTTACCCATCTATCCATCATTCAACCACTGATCCAGCACACTGTTGCGGTAACAATTACCAAAAAATTACTATTACTTAAAAATGGAATTAATTATTCTCTTCTGCAGCCACAGTCACTTTCACAGGAACATTGGCTCAGCCATGCGCAGAGTATGTATCCCGTGTACTTTGGAAAGGGTCTATTAGTAAGTCTCCCTTTGTCAGGCAATGTCCGGTACAGATTGCTCTCATCTACCTCAGTGTTTATTAGAAACCAAAACAATTGTCACTAAGTTTTTAAGTCACAATGTTTTTATCAACTGGAAGGACAACACAGGACACCTTCATGGGGAATGGATGGTTCACCAGCAACTATACCTCATTAGACATCTAAAAGACTTCAGGCTTCTCCTCCCAATACTAAAGAATCTCTACACAGCCACCGTCGAAAGCATCCTATCAGGGAGCATCACCGCCTGGTTCGGGAACAGCACAGTTACCCCAGCCATGACCTTTTCTCAGTGCTGAGGTCAGGCAAAAGCTACTGCTGCCTGAAGGCCAGCACAGAAAGGCCGATGAAGAGCTTCTTTACACGGCCAATATGGATACTTATAGTTTAGGACCTCCTATAGCCTACGTAACTCACACATGTAGATAAGTAAATATTTATCTGTTTCTGGACTTTTACAGTACCTCAGCTAACTTAATGCCGATTTTGCAGGCCAAAGATATTTTGATTATCATGTTTAATGTCTGTAATAAGTGACATTTTGTCTCTGTCTCATCTTTCACACGTATATCCCCCTTTTCTTGCATAGTTTGCAGATAGGCAACCGTGCATTTCACTGCACATTGAACTCTTATTTCTATAAGCGACGAATAACACTTTAATGTGTTTCCTCTTTGCAGAGGCATACAAGACACGGTAGTCTAATGCTAGTTAAAAGCTGGTCAACAGATACCAGCTCAAATACATCAACTGGCCCAGAAAAACTAATTGTCATTGGGCTCAGAGCCAACATTAACGATACACCTAGTAATAGACTGCAGAGTAGTAAATGCTGGCATTTTTAGTCATTATAGACAAGGGCTGATGATTGATTTCATTTGCTTGAATATAATCCATGACACTAATTTTACATTATTTATCACTAAACACTTCAGATGTATATTCAGAACCATACCTTTATAAACTAAAAACACAAGTGATATCTATCACAGATGTTATCTCAGCAATGGCAACAAACTCTCCTCTCTGCTGACCAGAAACCACATCATCATTCCATCATTTAACATTTGAGTACAGCTGAAACCTACAATCACAGGTATGGCAGTTACCATAATCATCCAAGGACTCTAGAGCTTCATTATGCAGATGTTTCACCAAATGACTTTCCTATTTTGTTGAGCCACAACATAACATCTTACTACAAATGAGCCTTTCATCTGTTTGAAGGAAATTAAAATGCATTAAATACAATTTTGAAAGTACTGCCATTATAACCAATCGTATTTCCATGTGATACTTCTATGAGTCGGGTCGCTGGCCTAGACACTTTCATGCATAGGTATGAATTTAGGTGGTTACCATGCCTACGCTTCGCAGGACAGAAGAGAAAATGGTTAACAACTTTCTAGCACACAAAATAAAACAATAACAACATAACTACAAGAAATGTGTCATAGCAAATGCAAAGTTATGCAATAGTCCTAAATAATTTATGGTATAAGCCCACAGTTTTCGGAAGTGAAGTTGCTGTTCTGGTTTTGTGATTATTATTATTAATATTATTATTATTACTGTACCATACAAAGCATTTTTAGTATTTTTCTCCACTGTATTTAAATTTTATGACATTTAATAGGCCCAATTTTATAATCCAATCTAAGTTTATCAGTTCCAGCTTGTCTTTCTCAGAAAACACTGAAGTGCTATATGGAAAGATAACCATCTTGCATTTTTGTGAATAAGCAAGATGCCAAAGTCAGTTTTCTGCATATCCAATTTTATTAAGGTATGACCAGATGCAACAGATTTTGAAGTTTGTTTTTTGAGATTGCTCTCATTGGAAAAAAAATCAAAACCACACTTTCAGTTTGGCCTAATAGCAGCAATAAGCATAACAATCCTTCCCTAAACAAATCCTGTTTTCGAAAACGATAAATCTGCAATTAACTGGGTTATAAATTCACCAGTGTCTTCTACCTGCTTCATTATGGTTGAATCAGATATTTGCCACATTTTGATTTGCTTTATAATTGTGCCTCTGTTACTGAAATCTGCATTCAATACATGTGTTAAGGTCTCCATCAAAAAAAATGCCTGCACTGCATTTGTCTACCTCTGTTGATATTTTCTGCGTTTGTTGTGCACAATATTGTTCTTGGCAGCATGCGTGCTTTGATTAGCTTACAATAATACACTCACCTCCTTCTCTCCATACGGAAAGATAGATGGATAGATCTCAGATAGTTCATTAGTTGTGGATGCTTTGTTGTCCAAACAAAAAGAAATAGTGTGTGTGTGTGTGTCTGTGTGTGTGTGTGTGTGTGTGTGTGTGTGGTTCAGGTATACCTTACATTTTGGGGACCAAATTTCCCCACAATGTGATAAAAACGTGTTATTTTGCTGTTGTCAGGATCATTTTTATAAAAATCTGTGACTGCAATCAAAAAACTAAACATGCCAATATTTGTATTTTGTTTGGTTACTTATGGTTAAGGTTAGGGGTGGGTAGGGGTTGAGGTTGTCATTGTTGGGATTAGGGTTTTGCCCATAGAAATAAATGGACTGTCCCCACAAAGATACGAGTACAGGTCTGTGTGTGTGTGTGTGTGTGTGTGTGTGTGTACCACCCCCTTTTTTAAGTAAATATAGTTTTGAAAATTACACTTTTTAAAATGAATATATAGTCAAAGACTCTCAGTTTTTGGGATTAAAATGTAACAATTAAGTCCTACTCAAATTGTTCCAAGGTAGGAATTTTATGTTGCAGTCAATGGCATTGCGCCAATCAATTTAGGCATGTGCCTACCCAATCTTTTGTAAAAATGTAATTTAAATTAATTATTCAGTCAACCAATAACATGTCTATATTGTTCGTGAATAACACGTTATTAAACTGGCAGTAAAATTGCAGTCTGGGTAATCTGGCAAATGAGCGTGCTTCTGCCATCAGATCGCATCTCACCCTCATCTACTATCAATAAATCTACCCATCATCAATGAGTAGTCACATCATGACATTCATGCCTTACATCTCAGTGTATGTGTATTTTATGTGTCATATATATGTGTGGTTTTCAAATGGTGCCTACCCACAAATTTGCTTCGCACAATGCCCCTGGTTGCAGTAAATCACACTGGCCTGTTTCAAAGATAGAAGCACTTTCACACAGGACAGTGAAGTTATGTCTGTTGCTTCGTCTTTGAGCTGAAACAAAACCTCAGGAGGAAGTTACATAACCTGAAATAAAAAAAAAAAAAAGCGTAGATTTTCTTGATGTTAGTCATTGACAAACACACGAGAAAACAGTAGGCTACAAGAAGATAGAACATACCTTTGAAAGTAGAACACAAGAAGACAACTTAAGATAGCTTAAGCATAAATGGGTCAAAGGCCTTAACACAGAACCATTAAAAGAAACTATCCAGTGTTTAGCCCAAACACTTGATTGCATCAGAGAACGGGATCCTGGTTCAAAACCAATCTTTTCAAGAAAAGGCATAGAACTGTAACTTCAGGTCTGCATATAGGTCCTTCCTCCAGGCAGCGTACTTAGTCGGTCAGGAACCATCGCATGCAGCAAAGACAAGAAACAAAGCAAAAGCGATAACTCTGAGTGGCTTCTAAACCAGAAGGGAAGTCATGACAAACACATAGCATAGTGATAATTTGACACAGACTTGTCCTTTAACACTCATGTTAATTTTTTATCCAATATGCATTGCCTGCAGCTCAGCAATATTGCAAAACTAAGTCAATTTCATACTTTTCAAAATGAATACATGCATTTGTCTGAACTGAATACATGCTTTACTTTCAGAGAGTACAAACTGTGCACCTTCTGCCCTACAGTAAATTTAAATTGCTTCTACAAGGACATGTAACTTGAAGAAGAAAATCTGATGCATCTGATGCCTCATCACTGGTTTCCTGTGAAGACCACACTTCTTCCTCTGATTTATAAACCATGCCCTTGCTTATCTGACTGAGTTGTTTGTGTACTATCTAGATTGTACTCCTGATCTTGTGCTAATTTCTCAAATGAATAAGATCTGATGGTGGTAAGGCTTTCAGCTGTTGGACTCTTACCTTTTGTAATGGATACCCCTTAAATCACAGTACTGTACAGTATATAAATCTCAGAGCTGAATGAACTGTCAAATGACAACATTGCCTAATACTAGTTCAGGATATTTTTATACCAATTGGCTTATAGTGTGGTCTCACAGACCAAAGTTTTAAGCTGAGGAAAATAGTATTATTTTTGAAATCCACTTTCCCCTGGATCTTGACTTGTGATAACAACAGATATTCTAACCATTGATGCAATTGCTCATTTCAAACTTATCAAAGGCTCATTTGGAGTGGAAATTATACTTATTTCGGCAAACTATTGAGTAAGTTCTTCTTTCTTTTTTAACATTTCCTTAAATACTGTGAGAAGAATTAAATTTACCCATAATAAATTTATGCTATTTAAATAATAGCTTTTCTGTTTTCTGCAAATTCATGAGAATTTCCACCAGTTACTTGTATATTGCTTCCATTAGTGTTACTCCTAAAACAAATTCCCTGTTTTTCTGGCTATGGTGATTATAATGAGTATGGTGCTGGGAAGTTGTTGTTGGCTATTTAGGGATTGACTGTGTGAAATTAATCAGCGTTACTGGTTGTAAAGCATATGGCACAGTTGGTCCCCTTCTATGGGTGGCAGCTAGAGTCCCTGAAATCCGGTTTGGACTGAAATGAGCTGTTACCTTGCCACCTCTTATGTCAGCTGCTAGTCTACAGCTATCTCTTAGCTTACGTCGTTGGATGGATGTCTCCTGTGGGTTCCTGTGTTCCTCTTCCCAGTACATTGCATTTTCACTTTCCAAAGTATCTGTGATTGAGAGATGCAATAGCGATGCCAATTGTCATCTAAGATATAAAGCAAGATGCCTCTTCCAGGCTCTTATTACTATTATAGCTTAAGCCTGGGGTGGCCAATCTCATCGACAAAGGGCCATTGTATATGCAAGTTTCTGGGATAACCTTTAGATCAGCTGTTCAAACCCAGATATGAGGACTCTTCAGCCAATCAGTCCTCTAATTAGTAATCTAATTAGGGAGTTGTAGCAAAAGAACCCACACACAACGACCCTTTTTGGATAAGATTGGGTACTCCTGGCTTATGCAATACTCTGCAACGTGATGGCCCTCCTCCAACTGCAATATACCATACTGTCGTCCCCCCGCCCCGGTTCAATTGAACTAAGGCCTCTGTGTTCAACTACGCTATTCCCTGCTCTTACTCCCCTCTCTATCATAACACTAAGTAAATAAACACTACGGAGATCTACATAAATAAAAATTATATGCAGTACAAATGATAAAATGGTGCTTTTGATGTATGAGTTCACAATCACTTCATTTCTGATCAGTATTACAACTAAATGGTACTAACAGTTTTATTAGTTATATATTTTTAAAGACACAAAATCATTTAAAACACATAAACATCAACAAACAAAAGAAATACCGCTATCAAAATTAAATGTTCTGAAGCTAAATGTCTTGCAAACATATTCAAATTATTTTCATTTTGCCTTATGGAATTGTTTAAAAAAACACTTCTTAAATTATTATTGTGCTCTGAGGTATGTAGGCTTTTCCATTTCTTAACTTTGAAGTATGCTTAAAATATACAGGTAGAAGGGGGCACCATCAAATCATCAAAAAACTTCAAAAAGCAAGCTGCCATTCAACACACTCCCTGCTAATATCCTCAAGACATTTAAATGTAAATTATTCAAATTCATTTAGTGGAGGAAAATTGGTCTAAGTTCAATATGAAAAGTGTCAGAGAACAAGAAGTGCTGCCTAATTGTCACTTGTTTGTTAAATTTCATTTGGATAGGATGGAACCTTCAAGACAATTCTTTTAAGGTGACCTGTGGTTGTATTATCAGCTAAGTGCAGTAAAATCCGTAATCATGTGGTGATAATGAAAACGGTGCTGTATTAACCTTTAGGCTTGAGTATCCGCAGGGCACACAGTAATAAAACATAAGTACTATAGTAGCTTCACCAAAGGACCATTGCAGTGTGGAAAATGTCAATATAAAAACACTGAATTTGAGGTGAGACTTTATTAATTGGAAAAGTATTGCTTTTGACATTGTGGAGATGTTAAGAGAATGAATGTATAACCTTTTTGTTTAGTTAGCTGACCTTTTTTGTTATTGTGAAACTTACAAAATGTAATTGTGCAAGGCGTTAAAATATCTTAATGTATATTGGCATCCAAACATCCACTGCTCCGGAAAAGCTAATATATGCAGCGTATGCTTTGTTAATGTTTTGATCAATCTTCTGGTGCATTTTCAATAGGCACACCAGTGCTTAAGCCAGGAGTGGCCAATCTTATCCGCAAAGGGTCGGTGTGTATGCAGGTTTTTGGGAATACCTGTTGGTCAGCTGTTCCAACCCAAGGGTGAGGACTCTTCAGCCAATCAGTCCTCTAATTAGTAATCTAATTAGGGAGTTGCAGTGAAAACCCGCATACACAGCGGCCCTTTGCGGATAAGATTGGCCACCCCTGGCTTAAGCCTTCTGATATTTTCCGTGTATATTTTACAACAAGCATAAGCCTGTGAAAACTGAATAACATGTTTACATTTCGTAGTTTGAGATAAAAAAAATTTATGAGGTTTTGATTATGAATGTACAGTATTGCATTGGTTTTGACCATTCAATGTTCCTGTTAATTGTCTGTATACTCAAGAAATTGCATTACTTTTCAAATACAGAGTGAATCAAAAGTCTGCAACCACCTAAATACTTAAGGCCTGATGCTGGATTGATATAACCGATATCATTTTGCATTAGATCAATGGGTGCATTTGTAAGACACATGTCATGCCACAGCTTTGTTGATGGTGACTATCTGTGAATTCAGTTAAATATTATTAAATAGAAATAAATCGTCAAAATTTCATACTACATGTGTCTTTCTATCTATTGGAATGAAATTTGACCCAGCACAGTATAGATCTCGCTGAGAGTGATACCGTGTATCCAGTTCATACCATTTCATAAAATGTGTTCATGTATTGCACCTGTATGGTGCTATTTTATTATAGAAAAAGAATCTGTACCGTACAATGAAATATTTCACCACAACTTCAAGTGCTGTCTTCTTTCCCTGCGCTCATTGTTTGTTACCGTGAACACCTTTTAATCTCTTAGTGCATTTTGTGCCTTTTTCATGAAATTTAAGCGCAATCTCCTTTTATTATAAAGTGCTGTGATTTCATATTTACAGTATTTGCTCTAGAGTGCTGTAGATTTATTACAGTATGGTCCTTAATGTCTTGCCTCGCCCCTATAACTATCAAGATAAGCCGGAATTGATGTGCAAACGCAAATCGACGCATTAGTATGTGTCACCTGTCTCCATGCTAGGTCGTTCTCTTTCTTTGCCAGGCCTCTGGTAAAGCTGTCACACAATTCCTATTTTTTTTCTATTAGGTCCAGCAAAACTTCCTCCTCATCACCTGCTTCTCGGTGAAGTTCCGTTTTTCGTCAACTAAATTTCTTAATAGCAAAATACAGTTACAAAATAACAAGTGGAAAAATTATATTACAAACAGTAATGAGGATACAGTATGGAGGACTAAACATGATATAAGCAAATAATCACAAAATATATAAATAAATACATATATACATTTTGTTCATGAAAAACTGCCTAATACAAAAAGTTTATTGTTGTGCTTATTCAAAGAAAAAATATCTTCTTGTCTCAAAATAATGAGATTTGTTATCTTAGGAGAGTGGCATAAATTGCAAGCATGACCGTTTTCAGTTTCCATAATTGATACATCGTCCTCTTGCTATATCATCTCTTGAGAATTAGGCTGAAATGTCAGAATCCTGTTCATTCAAGAGAGTTCAGTATTGTATAATAAGGTATGATGTATTGTATTACTATATTTAATGTTGGTATAGTCTTACTGTGCGTAATTTATCAATTACACTTGACCATATCTATGTACACGAAAATCACGTTATGTATGAGGCTATGAGCTGACTGTGACGTGTGAAAGGTGCGAGTGGCTCAATCCGTGACTGAGCCTGTAGAAAAACAGAGACATGAAGGCCTGTCTTTTTAAAGACATTAATAAAAGAGCATCCTTTTCATCCATACAATGTTTCTACCTCCGTTTGTTCCACCTGCCTCGCCTCATTCCTGCCGCCGTGATGTCTAGATCTGTCAACAGCCACATTTGCTAACCGTTCATGCCTCTATCTTTCTACCGGCTCAGCCACAGGCTGAGTTCCTCACACCTTTCACACCTCATAGGGCTCTCTCACTTTTCACCCCCTGGGAGAAAAGCCTCAAGTCGCTTATGCATGGCAGCCTGCATAGACAGTGTCATCATCCACCCTAAGAGCTGCGCAGAGCAATTTGTCCAAGTCCAAGGAGGATGAACACTTTTTAAAGGCACTATATTATACAAACCAACATCATTAATCCGTGGCACTTTAACTGCCAATGTACATGTCACAATTTCTGTATGTTTACCAGTTATTACCCATTTGGAAGTGTTTTATGTTCATTAAACAGTGTTTTGAAGGGATTATAGCATATTGATTATGTAGTGACTTCAAAAGCAGCAAAGAATCACAGAGAGGCTGAGTAAGGGAGTGTTGTACTGTATAACATGTATCCAAAACACTTTGCAAACAATAATGCTATCATCATTCCTTCACGCTCTTCACATACAAAACAGACATGTGACAAAGTATCAAAATAATACCATAATATTACATTCATTAGCGGTACTTAATTGCGGTCAACAAAAAATAAAGCCTTCTCAATCACCCGCAACCAATTCTGCTAAGCATGTGACTATATACCCCATAATCACATTGATCACATGACCTACATACCATAAAGCATAAAGTAAATGAGCAAGACATGAAAAAGAAACAAACTAACCTCTCTCCTACATATTGATCACTTAATTAATACAAACAAATATTACAAACCATAGTAAATTTTAAAATAATGATCCCGCTACACAAAGTAGTAACAGTGCTACCACTGAAACACCTTAATGCCCGCTGTTTCGAACCCCATAGTTATTGCAGTTCAGGTTAGATTCAAGTTTGCTGAAATGTACACCTAGAATAGGTTAATACTGTACTGTTCAGGATTTGTTTTGATAAAAGGAAGTTGCGGAAGATGTGGCAGTACCCAGGTAACTGCACTAGAGGGCACTATAGCACCAACAGTAGTGATGCCAGGTCGTGTTGAAATTCATCAGGACGAAAACTGGCATTTTATCACCCTTTTACTACATCAAGGATTTGCCAGTCATTTAATGAGATGGTAGTGGCCTGTTTTAAGCTTCCTCTTCCTTTCGCCAGTTCTAGTTCCGTCATCCTTCTACTCTAAACTTTTGTGCAATCTCTTTGACCGGGGCCCATCCAGTTAAGGTCCCAGCATTCCCCATCCCTCCCACAAAGTTCTCCAGTGCCCCAGCAGTAGTACGGAACAAAGTCACAGCAGTTGTAAGGCATTCAGTTACAACTGGGGCGTCTCGTCCACCTGCCAACATGCCACACGTGAAATGAGGCATTTTTTTTTGCCAAAGTGTTATATCATGAGCTGATAGTCGTGTGTTTTTTAACCAGTTGCAAAAAATAGTCTATTGTAGTAAATTTAGTGTTTGAAATAGTAATATGAAATTAAAATACGGCAATGATTAATAATTAAAAATGATTAACCAGTGCAGTAACAACACCTTACGTCAGTTGGGTTTATATAAATTATCACTTATAATATTTATAAATGCAACAATCAGTATACTGTTCATTTATGTTATAAAATATATAAGATTTATTGTCTTTAGATTTAACTGGGTTGCTATAGATAATTTTCCAAATGTATGTAGAATATATAGACCTTGTGTACAGCCACTTGTTTCTTAGAACAGACGACGTGTTTCAGGAAGTAACAAGCTGTCAGCCAACTCCAGGAAGCGGTTGCTATTAATACAATATGAAAGAGATGGTGACAGAGGGCGAAGATCTGTTTCTCACAAAAACAGCTAAATAGAACTAACTAGATGCCCATGTTTTGAACAGGGTATAACTGAAAATCAGAATTGTGAAGGATATTTACAGTGGCATTTAAACTTCTCTGAAATTGACGCTGCACTGTGGATATATGGGTGCATGAACACTGCACCATGATGTCAGCATCATGTGAGTAACATGTACTAATCCCATTTTGTTTTATAATTTTGATAATAAAGCAAGTGAAGTACAGATTTGTTGCAATACAAAGACGGACCTCAATTTCAAAAGAAAGTAGCATTTTAAATCAGTCTTGCTCTGTTCACCAATACCTGGTTAGTTATAACAATTATTCTATGTGCTGATTTTGTGTATTTTTAAGTAAAGTAAAAGTTTGTATTTACTTTGCTTTTAATCAGACAGACATATTTCTACTGAAGGGAAACATGTCTGCAAAAACAGGATGTAGAATTTCTCAACTCTGTCAGCTTAAGCATGCGTGCTGCTCAGTCTGTGAGTGGCCATCAAAACTCAAATAAAATATTGAATGTACTTTACTGAGAAAATTATATCTAGAATCAGTGTTAATATAATGAATGTTATAAAATTTCAGTGCTAAAATTTCCTTTATATGGCCATAAAGATAAAATTAAATACATGGCAGCTAACATTAAACATTGGCGCATAATGTTTAAGCTGACATATTAAATAGCATAAAATATGCAGTAGTATTTTGCTCATTTTTAAGAAACTGTAATGTGACCAGTATGTTACAAGGAGAACTGAGAAAAAGCAGTCAGAAATGTTCTGTATCCCAGGCATTTTGGAAAAGCACATGTACATTTATTTTGATAATTCCATAATTATAATTGGTGGCATTCAGTGAAATATCTGGTCTACTTAAGTGCAAACCCTTTATAGACAGAACCTGAGACAAAGTGTCCCTGGACGAGATGAAAGACAGGGGAAGAAAATCTGCTGCATATTGTTAAATGGAGTTAGCATCGTATCTGGCCTCAAAGGTTAACATTTAAAATAAGGAGAAGTTAGTCATTTTGTGTTAAATGCAATTTTGAACTAGAATAGAAGAGGAAGTTGGATATCATCCAAACTTTCATATCACTTTTTATACTTAAATTTTCAGTACACATCTAACTAGCATTACAAAATGTAATATCCTAAAACACCTTTTTGATGTTTAAAGAAACATTTGTTCACATACAGTATTCTGTAACTACCACTGAAAATAATGAGAAGAGTTTTATATGATAATTTTGGTAAACTGCATTGGATTTGCATGAGAATTATACAGTACAATGATCAGTGAATAATAGATTTACTAAACTGATCAGTCCCAAGTCAAATAGCATTTAGGAATGCAACATTTGGTTTGGAGACTCATTTTGACACTTGGGAACTTACAAAAGTAGTTTTATCCAAAGTACGTTCAACTCTCTGTGTACTGATGCAAGAGTAACGAAACCAAGGTAAAGCAACATTACTATATTAATATAAAAAAATAAGCCTGGCGCACTCAGACCTGGGCATATTCCATCATACAGGCACTACCAGACCAGTCTGTTTTTAATTTAATACAAAAAAATTACTAAATAAGTACATTAACTAAAAAATATATCTTATAAGGTGGTACGTCAATGCGTATTTAACACATGATCATGGTGAATTTTGGAACATTTGCATAAAAAATGCAAATTACCAACTCACAATACATAAAACAGCATATTTTAAACAAGAGGTTACAAATAGAAAAGGTGTTATTGCTTCTGGCCCGATTGTAATTAATTTCTTTGTCAATTTACAAAAAAAAAATTCCTTTGTCCATAAAAAAAAAACTCATCAAAAGGACAATAGTAATTTAACACTAAATTTGATACCTAGGGATAGAACTCGGAGGCAAGCTCAAAAAAAATCACTGTCCCAAAAATTCTTAAACCGTTCTTGTTTTTTTAGTGTACATTAGGACCCTTGGGTGGGGGAGGGGGGGAATCTAGTTTTTTTTTTTTTCCAGATAGCATTTTTCTGAGAATACTGAGAATAAGGTAAAGTAAACAGATAAAAAATAAAACATATTATGGATAAGGAAGGTTATATGCTTGAACAAAGAAAAAGGTTTTTATCTTGATTTTGAAATCAGAGACAGAGCTCAACGGACGCATAGCGTTGGGGAGGGAGGTCCAAAGTCGCGGAGCCAAGCAGGAAAACGCGCCGTCATCATAGCTATGTGGAAGGGGGGGGGGGAGAAGAGAGGATCCAAGGGGGAGGAGAGGCTGGTCAGGGAGAAGACGTGACGGGGCTTGGTTATTAAGAGCTTTGAATGGTGGTGGTGGGCAATAAAGAAAAAAAAAAAAAAGAGCTTTGAATGTTAGAAGAAGTATTTTAAAGTGGATGCATAGTTTTATAGGGAACCAGTGAAGGCTCTGAAGTATGAGCGTGATTCGCTGGTAGGAGCGTAAAAGCGTATGAGATACTAAGTCATAATTATCAGATGGTAAGTCGAAATTATGAGATACTTAGTTGAAATTATGAGATACTTAGTTGAAATTATGAGATACTTAGTTGAAATTATGAGATACTATGTCATAATTATGAGATACTAAGACATAATTTTGAGAAACTAAGTTTAAATTATGAGATACAAAGTTGAAATAATGAGACACTAAACCATAATTATGAGATACTAAGCTTAAATTATGAGATACAGCGTACATTAGTATCCCATAATTTTGACTTACTGTCGTGTTTTCGATGGCGGAAACAGGCTTCCATATACATGCAATAATTTGAAATAAAAAAAACTTAAATATGAAATAAAATGATGTAAGACTGTACAAAAAAAAGATGTAATACTTCTTCTTTATAAGCATGCCAAATGATCAACAATGTTTTCTTAGGAAAAATATGAGTGCATGGTCAGCTGTGTCAAAGGCTGTACCATAGGTTACACCAGCGGAGAACCTACAGAAGCACTGAACAATTTTAGCGAAGTCCAACTTTTTTCTTTTTTTTTACAATCACTGTTACCATCACTGTCACTGTGTTACGATACATGACAGTTTTTGGGTTATGCCCCGTATATGGACTCCAGGATGGCCCCCGGGCTACATCCCGGAACACATCCAGAGTGCCGGCATAAACTGACAATGGTGAGGATGAGCTTACAGAGAGCTGATAAAGATTCCACAGACGGTTTAGTGGAACTTGGGTCCATTGGATGGGTAGTGGGTTTAGTTTTCGAAATCCATGACCTCATTTCTTCCTCACTAAATAAACGGAAGTTGCAAAGGCAATGCTGGGGGAAGGTATATTGATCAACAATTTCAGAATTTACTAATACTAATGGTTACTAATACTAATAGTTAATAGAAATATAACTAATATAAATTCTGTAGGTCATTGGTGGTAGGTGGCAGATGAAGCCTGGCACAGGAGAGATTTTCTCAGATTTCGAGATTTTATGCAGCCACACTTGATGAGGCATTTGGCATGATTTAAGATACTAAACATTTTGATTGACACTGGCGGACATACATACAATGTTACAATGTTATATGGGATCGCCCAAAAATGGCCTATTAGACAACAGCATAAACAACAGATTTTTCTACTGAACCCTGGTATACTCTAAAGTTACATATTATGTGAGGACACATTCATAGATTTATAGCTTTACTCTAATAGCCGTAATTTAACATTAGATCAAATTTGGATGAAGTCGTTTTCTTTGTTGCAATAACATAAATCAGCCTGTCAGAGATATGGGTATTGCTATTTGAAAGAACACTGTGACACTGTGTTTTATTCTGGGTTACTTTTATTCTGTATTGCATACTGCTTTGGTCTGTACAGAGAAGGATTAGGGCCACCATGAAAATATTATTTGAATTCTGACTTTTTTTCTCAGAATTCTGACTTTAATCTCAGAATTCTGACTTTAATCTAAATTCTGACTTTTTTTCTAAATTCAGTATTCTGAGATGAAAGTCAGAATTCAAATAATATTTTCATGGTGGCCCTAATCCTCTTCCGTAGATCTGTGTGACCAAAACTTCATGCGGCATATTTCAAAGCAGCTCAGTTCTCAACAAAACCCACAACAGCAGAATACAAACAGAAGCAGGACTGAAGACTGATAAAGTTAGGGAGATGTCCTTCATCAATGAAAAACAGAGAAGAGCCAGGTTGGAGTTTATGAAAAATGTATATTTTAAAGAAGCATGCCCATAAATTGAGAAATTAGTGAAACTAAAAATATTGCTGTGGCCTCAATTTTTTCCAGAGCTGTATCACTCTGTTTAATATCCCATTTCCCATTTCATGGTTTATATTCACAAACTAACTAAATGTTCTGTGAAGACAGAAGGACAAACTAAGCTGTGCATCTTGCTGGATGAACAAAACACATTATTTCAATACAAGAACAGATTTTCCGTGTCCAGGGCTCAGCTGATTACTTTATAACTGTCTCTAGTAAAGTTTTAATGTGCCATTAGAAAATGTATCAGTGACATCACTTGTGTCCTGTTTGAAGTGGTGATTATTTTCAGTTTAGCTAACCAACCCATCCATGTTCCAATCTGTTATCCTATCCAAGGCAGCATAGGGCACAAAGCAGATGCATAACTTGCACATGATACCAGTACATTGATGGGCACATCAACACACACACACTCACATACAAAATCATACTCTATTTGCAATTTAGAGACCTTTGCAATTTAGCCTAACTGCATGTCTGTGAGTGAAAACTCAATCAACACAGGCAGAGCATGCAGTGTCTGCACAGGCATAATTTGTAGCTGTCATAAGATGAGAGACAAAGGACCCAAAGGCAGGCGTTTGGCAAACAAAAAGAGGTTTATTGAGTTGAATGGGAGCAGGGAAACAAACAAGACCACAAGGGGTCAAAAAAAGAAGGCTAGTACGGGGACGGACAGAGGCAGACAGGAGAAGCGACATCAGTGACCGGGCTGAGGCTAACGAGACAAACAGGTACTTAAAGGCAAAGACTAACAAGAGGCAACTAGCAACAGGCGTGGCTCAACAAGGCCACCTTAGGGAGGAGACAGGAGGGTCAGGCGGACATGATAGGCAGGATGTGACAGTAGTCTAGTTAGACAAAATGTTACACGCTTTATTTTTACAGTATTTCATATACCCACAACATTACTGGATAAGCCATTTGAAGGTGCCCTGCGATGGGTTGGCACCTCATCCTGGGTTGTTCCCCAACTTGCTCCCTTAGCCTCCAGGATAAACTCTGGACCCCCAGTGACCCTGAATAGAAGAAGTGGTTTCAGAAAATGGATGGATGGATGGATGGATGTAGCAAGTGTAGGAATTGTTTTAATGAAGGACACAATAGCTCATTATAAAATCGACAGCCAATACTGATCTAAAATTTGCAGCGGTGCCTGGCACTCACATCGACGCGAATAGACACACTTGATGGTTAGACATTTCATGGTTACATATACAGTATATACATATAAACACACACAGTACTGTGCAAAAGTCTTGGGCAGTCAAAGTCTTGATGTCTGTCAAAGTGTGCCAGCTTTCCATTTCAAATACTAAAATCTTCCCAGGATTTGCAGCAACCATCCACTATATCCATGTATTTTTGACTTGACCACTACCGCACTTTAATTGGCTTATCACTATCTCATTAAGTTAGCTAATTTAACTGATTGATTGATTGATTGATTGATTGGTGAAAATTTAATGAATACATGGAATGTGGGGCTCACATACATATTCTCAATTTTCTCCTTCCTCATAATCATATGTTTCTCAATATATGTCTGTAAAATCTTAGGGGAAAATGGTATTTTTATTAAATATATGTGCACATGCATTCTTTTACAGTAAATTAATATGATCAAATGAATTGTAAATGTTTTGTTTTTCAGTTATCTCTCCAACTATTTCCACGTACAGCTACCAAGTGTTGATTGTTTACACAAGGGACGCTGAAGAATGGGCCACGTACCTTCAAAGTGTCCTAAGCTCTTCTCAGAAGTTTCCTGCCAAGTCAATTCTCTTGTATCCAGTCACTGCCGACGTTTCTTTGCAAGAGGATGAGTTTGCTATTTTTAATGCCAGCAGATGTATTGTGCTTTTGCTATCCACGGAATTTTTGGACATGCAGTGCAACCCAGGAGTGCTTGAGATTTATAAGAAAGTTTTTCGTCCTCCTAATAAAATGGTATTGCTCTTCTGTGGGGTGTCAGAAAGTGACTTGCTAAATGAGCATTTTGGACACTGGCATTTCTGGAGGAAACTTTACCCTGATGATGACCCAGCAATATACATTTCTACTGTTCTTGAGTCTATTTCTGATGGTATGTACTGTATGCATTTTCTACATTTGCATTCATTTCAAATATTGTGCTGCTGGAAAGACAATTGAAATACTGTTACTATTAACCAATTCAAAACCACCATAAAATGAATATTTAAAGTAAATATTTACATGTTCAGTACATTGTGGAATTTGGCGTCTTTTTCTGTTTTACTATTTCTTAATATATTACATAACCAGATGTAATCTAAATGCTTTGCATTCTTTAATATTTTGCTAAAGCCAAACACCTCAGTATAGTAACATGCAAATTAAAGCTGCATCAAAGGATGTTGTTAGGATCTCTGATTTCCTTCAGGTAACTGAAGACATACAGTACAGCCTAAAATGCCAGTAGAGTATGATTGTGTGCATCGTTTGCCATGTGATGGACTGGCATTTTTTGCAGTCCATAAGAACTGTGCGGTCAGTGCTCTCACTCTTGTTTAACAAGCGGCCTCTTCTTGCTAGCATAGACCTCATGTCTTTTCCCACCTGCCTCTCCTTCCTATTAAAACTGTCATTGCGAGACTTGCCACAACTTCTTTATTTCATGCACCCTGCTGTCTTCTCTGTGTCCTTATCGCCTTCCCTCGACCAGAGTGAACCATTCCAAGGTCCAGAAATCAGGGAATGTCTGTCTGCCCACCTGCCTGGCTGTTTTTGTCAGTCACATGACTGTCTCATCTTGCTTATTTGCCTTCTGCCTAAGCCAGTATACCTGCCAGACATTGTGCAATGGGCTGGCCAGACTAGACCCAATGATTTCACTGGGTGGCAATAGGGTAATATTTAGCCCACTAGGTGGGGTCCTTGGTGTGTTTTACTGACCCGGGGGGCATGTGCATTTTGCAAGCATTATCCATTATCATCTCACAATGGAGTTAGAGACATGCCCCAATCAAAATATGGAATTAAATGCTCCATATTTCATTTTTATTTTCTGGTGAGCAGTGGCCACATATTTACTTGGGGGGTCCATAGCCACCCTTAGACCCACCCCTGCTGCCTGCCTGCGCTGTCCTGCCACCTGCCTGAATTTACCCGGCACTAAATTGCATAAACTTTTGCTGCCGGTGCTCACTAATGGAGGACAGAATTAAACATGTGTCCATGAGAGACTGGTATCCTGTCCAGGGTATACCACGTCCTTGTGCCCTATTCTGCCCCTGTCTGTCCCTAACTGCACTGCAACCCTGACCAAGACAAGAGCTAGGAAGGTGGATGGATGGAAAAATCAAATTAAACATTTAAAGGAAACAATAACTGAAAAGTTTTGGGAGTTGAAAGTTATTTTTGAGTACTGAAGACCTGGGATTCACTTATACACTTCCTTGGTAAGAAGTATTAATTTTGAAAAATATTCCTGTAAACACTCAAATGATAGGAATTTGTTTCAAATGTGTTAAACAGGCGATGACGATGTGACAACCAATGAAACTGAAACAGCTGAAAATACAACACAAATGACTCAGAGAGAAGAAGGTGAAGGTGAACCTTCAGTATCAATACTAGAGTGTTCAAAGGCAGAGCAGCTACCTGAAGAAGATGGTGTGAACAATCAGGAGGTTCAGACACCACCTGGAAATGATGAAGATGTCTGTCTCATAGTCCAGCCGGACAGGATACTTTGTGGGGTAAGAACATATTTAAAAATTATAGTGAGTGAATAAATAAGTATATAAAGAAATAAATATAAATTCTGCGCAAAGCATTTCAGTAATGACTTATACTGTATGTATAAAATGGTATTTCTGAAATGGTACTCCTGTTTATGGATCATGCCCATCTACAGTCGCCAAACCTGTAGTCAATCATTGTCCAATTAATCTCTATCCTATGCTGCCGCTTTGATTTATGGTGTCTCGATTATCTGGCTCTACATGTTTTAGCTATTTGAATTATTTTTGTTGGTCCTGGTTTGTTCTCTGTTTGTTTTCTAGTTTAGTTTGCCACTTGTCTGAAACTCCTTTATTCTATGATTTTGTCATTGGTTACTCAGAACTGGGGTTCAGACCAGCAGTTTATCCGTGTATTTCAAAGTTAATGACCTAGTCCCGTCAGCACTTAACACTCCGAAACTCACCTTACAAAGAGGAAACGTATAAAAGACACAAGACCATGCAGCAAAAATCAGGAATTCTTATGTTTTGTCCTGTAAACATAAAATTAGAAACACACCTTCTAAAGAAGAAAAATTTTTTTTGCAAGTAATAAGCAGAATATAATGATTCAAAAAGTCTAATATGAATTACCTAGACAGTTTTCACATTCTGCCAGCTTTAGCAGCTTTGTGTCTGAGTAAATTTAAGCTTTTGATCATTCTTTTAATTTATTTATTATGCACCAAAGGAAATGAAAATGTTGGTAATTTTCCATTTTTGGTAGTCTCTTGAAATGGTGTCAAATACCTAAAATTTTGCTGCCTTAAACCAGTATTTCTCCTCTGGTGGGTTGCAGCCAAGATGTGGGTCACGGGACCATTTTCAGTGGGTCACGAGGTGTGTGGTTGAAAACCCCCCTCCCCCCCGGCGGAAAGTTTTACTGTTAGCACCCATCCCCGGGCTGACAAATGTTACAAACTATTACTTTGGTTTCAACATTAGTAGTGACCGGATCACATGTGCAGCACAAGCAAGGCAAATAGCACATTGCAGTGCATGCTGTCAAGGAAACAACTAGGCATGCTAAGCTTCCAGTGAATGCCCAGGTACACATGTCAGCACTGTATTTGCACAGACAGTGCACCATGAGTACACAGCAGTATGAACCCCATAAGACTGTTCAAGGGCCAGAAGTAGAACATAAGAACATTGAATGAGTATAAAGAGACATAAGGTTAGAGGAAGCACAAAATTGATAGTGAGGTGTCCCTACAGTCCCTAACCCAAATGCTTAAAACAAATGTCCAGTTGTGCAAATGAGAAAAAAAAATGTTTTGTGTATGTGTGTGTGATGTTATAGACCAAAGTGACTATTTACATCCTCCTGAAATGTAAGTTGGACGCTCATGCAGAAACTGCAGTGGAATTTTCCTGTGAAGAATGTGGTGCCAAAAGAGAGCCAGGGACAGTGGAAAATGAATACACTGTGAGCGTCACATCACCTGGTAAGAGGAACATCAGAATAGCACATATAAGTGAAAAAGGAACTCAAAACAATCATTTCATTGCTCTTGTCTCAAGTTAATTAACAGCACATGACCTTTAATGAAGTAAATGTGTTACAAATTTTCATGTCTATAGATAACATTAGATCTGAAATTGTGCCTCTAATCATTATTTCAGACATGCCTTCGGGAAGTGTTTTGCTTTCTCTGTATAGCAATGACTTGATTGTCTGCTCAAAGTCTGTGACATATTTCACTGGCATGGAGGAAGTCAATAGGTACCTGGAAAGTGTAACAAATCCCTTGGAATTTTTCAGTCAGGTAAAAAATATATATGCATTTGCCTACCAAAATGAAATGAAAGTATTTAAATATCTGAATGCCAGTACAGTGTGGGGGTAGGCAGCAGTGATCCAGCAGGTTTGCCCTGCAGGGCATCCGGCACTGCAGGACCAGGCATGTCTACCCCTGATGTAGTGTTTTTAATGTACCCTATTAAAACTCCAGCACAGTGTACACAAAGTAGCATGCATACATGCATACTGTATATACATACATGCATACTGTATATACATACATGCATACATACTCATACAAATTGATATATTGTATGCATGTATGCATATATATATATATATATATATATATATATATATATACACACACACACACACACACACACACACGTGTGTAGATATAATTTTTTTTATTAAGAAATACATTGTGTGTCTGAATTTGTGTCATTTGATTTATTATATATATTCAGGCTTTCAACATCACATCCAGCTGCAGAGAATCTCTGGACAAGGTGCTGGCTGATTTACTTAAAAGTAAAATGCCAACAAGTGGTTTTGAAATCTTTGGAATAAACCAGCTGGAAGAAGAAAACATGTCTGCCTGTAAGTATTTGTGCCTATAGACGGTTATGTGAAAGAAAATGTGCAGACAATATATCAATGTCAATGCAGTGCCATTGCATTAATTATTTTATTTTTCATTTGTGTCTCTCTAAACTATTAGTGTATGGTAACCTTTAGATTATACATTGAATATGTTGTTTTATGGCCATTTTATTGTCTAAACACTGAATCACGTTAAATCTGTCTTTCTACTTGTAATTTTACTTAGCATTCAAAAAGCAATAACTGATTTATTTCTTAATGTATATATTTTATAGATCAACGAAATGAGGAGTTACCTACATTGTTACATTTTGCTGCAAAGTATGGGCTAAAAAATCTTATGACCCTTCTACTGCAATGCCCTGGTGCTTTGCAAGCATACAGTGTGGGAAACAGGCGCGGCGATTATCCAAATAACATTGCTGAGAAAAATGGATTTTTAGACCTTAGACAGTTTATGGACAAGTATGTTGTAAGTAATCAAAATGTACTCCTGCTAAAGAGTAGAGATGGTTAAGAACCTGGCTCATAACCAAAAAGAATTCAGACTGTCTTTTCAAAAGTAGATAAGCAATAATTTATTTTATTTCAACATTTTAAACAGGAAAATGCAGGAACGGACAAGAGTCACTTAAAGGAAAGCATCACAGAAGAGGAAAGTGAAGACGTATATGAGCCCATGTCCAAAACAACTCAGGATAGCTTAACACTGGACACTGAGTGTAAGGAAGACATCTATGAATCAATGCTGGAGTTGGACCCAGATTGCATCCAAGATTTATGTAAGTTTTTTTTTATGAGATAATACACTGCACATGAACATTATGCCAGGAATCTGGTTTCCTACATACGTCTAATAAATAAACATATCAAGAAAAGTTCAGCATTTTAATACAAGACTTCAGTCCCTTGACTACTACTATTTAGAAAATACCATTATTATACACAAATTGTACAATAAGGCATATTTTCTTTCAGATGTCGTTATTTCAGCTTTCAATTCACCTGACAATTTTTTGATTAAACATTTTTCCACAGCTGTTAGTCTGAGAAATATGCAAGACGGGCTAATTATTTTATTTTAGTGATAATTTAATGAAGTGCTTCTTCCATTGCAGATGAGGACATGGAAAAAGCAATGAGGCAATCTCTCAATCCTGAGGAGGCCATGTTGCGTTCATTTTTTCAAGGTAAAATGGAATTTAAATGTGAAAATTGACTATTCCATGATATGTATTCATCAACATATGGATAAAAACATTTACAAAAATGATTGTGACCCAGTAACATTTCAAAAATTGCAGCTGGGACAACAAGCAAGACCGAGAAATTCCTAAACTCAGAGGAGGAAACTCACAGAGAAGAAACAGAGGGAAATGAAAATATAGCAAGTGAGGGGGAAGAGGAAGATCCTTATAACTTTTGTCCTGCTGATGAAATTTATGACACTCTAGATGAGCTTGCCCCAGATCATGTCTCACAGATTATCAGTCGTCCTCCAGCACCGATCCCTAGACCTTCGGTTGTCACTGCTGAGACCGAGGAAAACAAGACCTACATTTCCAGAGGTACATGTCATTACAAGCATGAAAACATACTAATCCTTTGAAAACTTTCACTGCATTGCACCTCTAATTTCACACTGTAATGCATGTGCAAAAAACTAATTGAAATGTCTGTGTAATTGTTATACAAAATACGTTCTGTAAGCAATTGTAGTGCATTTTCTTGCTGTTTACGACACTCTTTGGTTTTCAGTTTTCAGATTTGTTTGTTTGTTTGTTTTTAGTGTTTTCTGAAAAACCATCAATAGCACCCCAGGATATGCGCTTTGAGGAAAGGCTGGCGAGAGGTAAATGATTGATCCATCTTCCAGCTACTTATCCTGTACAGTACTATGAGGGGGGGTGGGGTGGGGTGGGGCATTCTCAGGTAGCACAGAGCACCAGGTGGGGCAATACAGGATGCCAGTCCATTGCAGGGTGTTCACACTACTGTTAAAATCACTGTTATAATCACAACTTAAATTTAGTGTAAAAATTACATGACACAAGAACAAGTAAACTAAAACCTGAGGTACTTGTGGTCTGAGGGAATAGTACTACCCACTGATTTTTAATTTATTGGGTTTAATGTTTATCTTCTATGTTCATCTCTACAATGAAAATAATATTTATAGCATATTTATCCATCCATCCAATTTCTGAAACCGCTGAAATCCCAACTGGGGTCACAGGGGGGACTGGAACCAATCCCGGGAACAATGGGCGCAGGCAGGAACCAACCGTGGGCAGGCACCAACACACCGCTGTGCGCTAGCATATTTATATTACATTGAATTATAGCATGCTCATATATGGAATTAGGTAGCGATATTATTCACTTCATTATCATTCCTAACACATTTAAAATGTTTGCATACTTCGATATTTTTACCAAGGCATGGCAGGTATTGAGTGCTTTTAAGTGACTTCTGAACTGTTGCTTTGTTTAGATTATCTATTCTAGATCAATCTGGAACTCACAGTTATTTAATCTATTTTAAGCTTTGGGATCATTAATAGGATGCAGATAATCTTTAAACACATTAAATTAACAAATAAAACAAACAAATGAGATGAAGAAGTTCAAAAACGTCCAAGTAGAGTTGGTGCTTGAATGTGAATAGTAAAGAAAGGCCGTGTGTTCTGGGGTATTTTGCTATACTGAAATTACTAATCAGACAGTGCGACATATTTTCAAATATATGCATGGGTATTAAGTATGAGAAAATACTACAGCACACTGTAAAGTTTCAAATACTCATTAAAAATATCCAATGTAAAAAAAAAAATCTGTATTCTTAAATGATGTGACCAGTATTTTCTTTCTGATGGTGCTAACAGGACCTGCCAGAGACAGACCTCAAACAACAGCCTATGACCCATATGCAGGAATGAAGACTCCTGGACAGAGACAACTCATTTCCCTACAAGAGAGAGTAAAAGTGGGCGATATTAGTGTGGAGGAAGCTGTTCAAGAATTCAAGGAGTGGCAGATGAATCAGGAAAAGAGATCTCTGTCCCTACGCTTTCAGCAGGTCGTATTCTTATTATAAACCATAATGTAAAAGTACATGAAAAGTATTTCCTGTTCTGGTACAGGAGCTCTCTATGATATGGTAATAAGAAAAGCTTAATTATCTGACCCATCCAACCAATGAACCTAGAGAGGGCGACAGAAAGGCCTGGATACTATCCCAGGCAGTACGAGGCTGGGGTACATCCTGGACAGGGTGCCAGTCCAGCACAGGGTACATACTCTCTGCGATTTAAAGAGACACTGTTTAATCTAACTGCATGTCTTGAAACTGCAGGTGGAAACTAGGAGGGAATCTATGCAGTGCAGGAAGAACATGCAAACTTTGCACTCACAGAGTAAAGGCAGTATTCAAACTCCGCAGTATGAAGTAACAGTGATCCCCATTGAGTCACCATACTGGTTTGTTTTTGTATAAACACATCTTATCCTATGTGGCAGAGTGGCTCAATAGGTGGCTCTGTTGATTCACACTGCAAGGGATGGCGGTTCAAATACCACCCCCACTTTGTGAATGTGTGTTCTCCCTGTGGTGCGTGAGTTGCTCTGGGTACTCTGATTTCATCCCACAGTCCAAAGATTCTGTTAGAATAACTGGCCTCTAAAAATGCTGTGTATGCGCCTATATGCCCCTACACGGACTGGCTTCACGTCCAGGGTATCCCCCAGCCCTGGGCAGTATATTGCCTGGAATAGGCTCCACCCCCAGAACACTGACCTGGGTAAGTGGTTAGAAGATCAAAGAAAGGATGGACAAATGCATCGGTGGTCCAGTCGCTTCACATGTTTGAGGTTTGAATCCTGCTTCCATTCTGTGTGCTTTATATGTGCTCCATGTGTTTTCTGGGCTTATTCAAGTTTCCTCTCACAGGACAAATGCAGTTTGGCTTGAATGTGTCTGTGATTTACCTATAGTGTATGATTGTGTGTCTCTATGATGGCTTTCAATCCTGCCCAGGGTGTACCCCAGCCTTTTGCCCTGCACTATGAACCTGACCAGGATCATCAGAAATAATATCAACACGGATGTAGTCATTCACATTATTTATATTATTATATGAATTATTTATACAAATTACTCTAGGTCCCATTTAAGGTAGGATTTAAGGATTTTCATTTGCATTGATAATGGTGTCCTTTGAACCTATATTACTGGCAGTTTCACCTCGACATTTATTCACTGGATTATGGGACCTCTTTGTATCTATTTCAGGAAAATCTAAAGCGTTTAAGAGACAGCATAACAAGACGACACAAGGAGAACGTGAAGATGGGAAAGGAAATGGGTAAAGTGTGTTTTATCCCAGTATCTGCTGTCTTTTCAGTAGCACTTAATGATGCCGTCATATATGACTGACAAAATAAAACTAAGATTAACTACAAAAGGGGGGTCGGTGTCAAGAGGGGGGGGGGCATTCGCAGGCCATGAGCCCCCCCAAAGGGGTCATTGTGTCTTTCCAGCGCCACCTACTAAGGACACCATCTGTTTTTTTAATTTAAATTTTATTTTTTAATTAAGGCGTTCATCCTAAAACAAATAATCCGATCTGCTAAATTCCCCCGGGGTGTGGCCACAGATCATCTGTTTATCCCTCCTGCCCTGCAAATTATTTTAAAAAGATTTTACATACCTTTTTTTTCTTCTTTAACATTCTACAACATTGTATGCTTGCTTCAGTTAAACTTCTATTTTGTTTCAGTTAAAATGGAAAAAACAAGACTTCAAGGGGGAAAAAAAACCATGGCAGATGCTATCTGCACCCAGTGTAGATAACCAGTCGGTGTTACAAAACTTGTGGTTTAATTAGACATGTAAACAGCATTTGTCAAGCGAAAGAGGAAAGTGCATTCCACTAAAAAATCCATGGTTAATGCTCTTGAATCGGCGCTGTTTTTTATTGCACCTTCCCAAAAATATAAAATTCCTCCCCAGTGGGGGAAAAGGAGAAGTGGCAGGCTTCACATGACCCTATATATTCTGGGGGACACCTGGGGTGAGGCAGCTAGGAGACAGGGTTGTGAGTAGTTAAGTGACAGTGTTAGGATTCTTCGTTCTACTTTGTGATTGCCGGGAGCTTTGGCCATACTGGGTGTGTTCATCACAATATTCTTACCCCACTTTGGCATTTTCTGCTGCTGAAGTGGCAGCAACCATGCACACAACACAGTGTTTTTTGTACAGCCAAGGGGGCAGGAAGCTTGAAGGCTGTATAGCTGCACAGATGCCGTGAGACTATTTTGACCCTGATGCAAACAGACACTTCAAAAAAAGATGATAAAACAACATTTATAGGAAACATTCATACAGTTACATCTGCAACAATTCTTATGTAAATTACCTCTTTTTCCTGAGATATAGAAATCACAGCTCCCTTGCAACACAGCCCCTGCAAGGATATGGCAGTGAAACTGGAATGTGCAGTGTACGAGCCTTGCCCGCGAGTGAACGCCGATCCTGATTATCCAGTTCACATAGGAAATTGGCAAAAAGAGAGCATCTCTTGTATTGCCAGTAAGTGCAGATTTTTGTATTATTTTGTTGTTTTTATGCAAAATTTTGCATGAATATTTTACTTAAATAATATGCATCCATTCATTCATCCATTTTCTGCCGCTTATCTGGGGTCGGGTAGTGGGGTAAGCAGGCTAAGCAGGCTAAGCAGGGACATCTCCCCCTCCAGCTCAATCAGAGAATAGCAAGGCATTCCCAGGCCAGCCGAGAGATATAAACTCTCCAACATGTCCTGGATCTGCCCCAAGGTCCCCTCCCATTTAGACTTACCTAAATCACGAGGGAGGCACATAGATGACTGAACTACGTCAACTGACTCCTTTCCACGCGGAGAAGCAGCGGCTCTGCATTGAGCCCCTCTTGAATGTCCGAGCTCCTCACCAGATCTCTAAGGCTGAGCACAGACACCCTGCGAAGGAAACTCATTTCTGCTGCTTGTATCCACGATCTCATTCTTTCGGTTACTACCCAAAGCTCGTGACCATAGGTGAGGGTCGGAACGTAGATCAACTGGCAAATTGAATGCTTTGCCTTACGGCTCTGCTCCCTCTTAACCACAACAGAATGGTACAGCGTCCACATTACTGCCGACGCTGCATGATCTGCTTGTCGATCTCCTGCTCTATTTTTCTGTCACTCTTGAACAAGACCCCAAGGTACTTAAACTCCTCCACGTGTGGCAGTAACTCATACCCCACCTTTTCCGGTTGAGAACCATGAGCTCAGGTTTGGAGGTACTGATCCTTATCCTGGCTGCCGCACACTCAGCTGCAAACTGCTCCAGTGCACACTGCAGTTCGCCGGCCACCGACAAAAACAGGCCCCCGAACCGGACGCCTCCGCCCCTTGGCTACGGCTTGAAATTCTGTCCATAAAAGTTATGATCAGAAATGGTGAAAAAGGGCAGCCTTGGCAGAGTCCGTCACCCACTGGGAACGAGTCTGACTTACTGCTGGCAATGCGAACCAAGGTCTCGCTCCGCTCGTCCAGGGACCTGCTGACCCCATACTCCTTAAGCACCCTCACAGTACTCCATCATTAGCCATTTCCTAGTCCACAAAATCAGGGTTCATACATTTCTTAATCAACAAATTTCCATGGCTTTCTTATGAATTATCCAGGACAAGCTAAATTTCCAGGAATCAATTCAAAGATAGAATTTTTGTTCAACCCATTCAGGAAAAGTGTAACTTCGTGTTGACGAACCAGTTGGTATGATCTTGCACGTATCCTTTGGATATGAATGTACCTTCCATTGCATATAATTTTAAAGATACGCATGTTGCCTTTCTCTTGTTCAGACACACACTATCAAAAAAGCATAGTTTCCATCTGGTCTAATAATGGTGAGCTGAACAATTATTAACCACATGTTATTTTAGCTAGCTATTTCTTCTAGCTATCACCAGATAGTCATTAATTTATTCCTTACATTTGCAATTACAAGAAATACTAATTACTAAGTTGTAAGCACCAAAAGACATATTACTTGTGTGCCATTAAAATTACCCTAATGTAACATAAGATACGTGTCACAAAAGTTAAAACTAAATAAGGTTAACTTGAAGTACACCCAACAGTTTATATGTAAAGTTGAAATATCAGATGTTATTAAAATAATAATAATAATGGCATAAACAATTAATGTCACAATGCACTTTGCATGTAAACATGTAGCAAGGAAGGTCTTTGGGTGTGTGTTGTGACTTTTTGCACCTGCGTCAAATTATAAGCTAGAAATGACTTTGTACCTTTGTGAAAGTGTTAATTTTACATTTTAAACGTTTTCCTTCCAGTAACCACTTAAATGACACCGACTCTCTCTCTCGCTGTCACGCACACACATCTTTATTTTTACACATTCTGTATCTAAATTTTTCTGCCAGCTTGTACTCATAGCAGTGCAATCTTTTTCACAGGTATTGCACTGAGCAAAGTGTACTGTGGCGTTTCAAAACACCACATATTTTAATGTCAATGCTAAGTAGGACATTGCCGTGTCAAGACTTATAAAGGGGAAAAAAAAACGTTTTCTGCCCCGATGGCCTTCCGTACTCACGACCTGTGCAGACGCGGAAAGTATAATCAAGATAATGCTTGAGAGAGACGAGGTTAAACTGTGAATGTGAATTTAAAAAAAAAAAAAACTAGTTTTCAAAAATCCCATGACTTTTCCAAAACTTTCTGATATTTATTTTGCCAAACTTTTCTAGGTCTGGAATACGTGATTCCTTAATTGCATGATTTTTCCAAGATCTTCATGATCGTACGACCCCTGAAAACACATGTGGACTGGTTGGGCAAACTCCCACAAACCCTCTTAGTATACTTGTGAGTTGGTCCAGTGTTCCACAGCCAGGACAAAATCCGCATTGTTCCTCCTGGATCCGGACCCTCCTCTCTATCCTGCCATGGACCTTCTCAGAGAGGATGAGGAGTGTCATCCCCTTGTAGCTGGGACACATCCTCTGGTCCCCGTTCTTAAAGACTTAAAGAGTTTTATGACTACTTCAGTGACCTCAGCCCTACAGATGGGCAAGTTCCCCTCTGAATCTTCAGGCTCTATTTTGTCAGAGCAAGGAGTATCAGTTGGATTCATGAGATCCTCGAAATATTCTTTCCACCGCTGGACTATATCCCCAGTTGAGGTCACCTCAAACTGTAAACAGCATGAATAAAGTCCTGCTTCCCCCTTCTGAGTCGTCTGACAGTTTGCCAGAAGGCCGTCTGAAAGTCCTCCTCCATAGCCTCACCAAACTCCTCCCAAACCCGAATTTTTGCTTCAGCAACCGCCAAAGCTGCTTTCCGCTTGGCCTGCAGATACCTGTCAGCTGCTTCAGGAGTCCCACCAGCTAACCAAACTCGGAAGGCCTCCTTCCTCAACCTAACAGCTCCCTTTACCGCTGGTTTCCACCACGGGGTTCGAGGTTCGAGGCCTGCAACATGACCCATTCAGGCTCATTGTCCCCTGACTCCCTCAGAGAAGTTCTGCCAGAGGTTAAAGATCTCCCGGACAGGGACCTCCACCAGACGCTCCCAGCATATACCTCACTATGCATTTAGGTCTACCAGGTCTATCCAGCATCTTCCCCTGCCATCAGATCCAACTCATTAGGTAGTGATCAGTTGATAGCTCAGTTCCTCTCTTCACCCGAGTGTCCAAAACACGCAGAGGCAGATCCGATGATACAATTACAACATCAACCATTGATCTGCGGCGTAGAGTGGTCTCATGCCAAGTGCAGTCACGAGCACCATTACGTTCATTTATGTTCATTTTTTTCTCCACTTTTGACTTTTAACAGGAATTGGAAGTAAGCGGCAGAGTACCAACAGTGCTAGCAGCTATACTAGTAGGACAGAGAATGATTACGAGGTAAAACTCCTCTTTCAATAACAGATCTCAGCAATTCACAACAATTTTCGGTATCATAAAATAATGACATCTTCTGCATGTGTAGTGCAAAATACTAAAATTACACCATCCTGTTCATTTCCTCTCAAGGATGTAGATTTTGGTATGGATGGTAGATGTGTGTTTAGGGAGGCAGGGGATTCGGCGCTGATTTGACCCTTACCAATGCTGCAACCAAACCTACACCCTTGTTTCCTGTTTTGATATTTTCTGCAGGTCATTGTTTTTGCCGAGATATTTTAATCTGTATTTAAATTTTCCCTGTTTTCTCAGGTTATACCTTAGACAGATTACTGTATTTATAACCTTTCCATCACTGTTCATGTTACTTAACTGAATTTGGAACATTTTCATGTGATTGGCAAAGTCATCCATGCATTTACTATATAATAAGTGTCATGATCACTTCAATAAATAATTTTTGCATTTTGTTTTTATAAAGTAAAATATAATAAACCTTTCTCGAGAAGTACAGGGCAGAGGAACAGCCTGTATGGGACACATGTCCATCACAGAGCCCTCTCACATGCACAAAAGGCAATTTAGAGATAACAGTTTGCCTAACTGCGTGTTTCTTGGTCATTGCAATGTTTACCAAACCTATTTATCTCCTGGCACATTTATAGGACGAAACCGATTGCAGTTCTGCACCTTCTCTTCCTCCACGTAATATCGACATGCCACCACTGTTGCCTCCTCGAATTCCGCCCCGGTATCCTGAAAGGTGAATAAAATAATAAACATTTATTTATTTTAAAAGGGCTATGAATTATATACAGGTCATATACCTCTCATAAACACATTCACTTATGTTTTAGGAGAACCCGAATACTGTCCTAAGAATCACATTATTTTCAGTTTCCAATGTCACTAACTTGTTTTAAGATACTTCCTCTTTGATGGGATCTGGCAGTTATTTGTGGTGAAACAGAAAAGGAAGCAAAAAACAGACGAGCCAGCAGTTTAACAATGAACATTCAGACTCCATAAATGGGAAATTATTAATCACAGCAATAGTCAAGACAACAGTGTTAAAGAAGATCAAGCTTCATTAACCCGGTCCCCGATAGAAAAGTACACCCTATATTGCACATGCCTGGTTAGGTTTTTATACTTCTGCTCCTTTTCAGCTGGAATGTCTCTAAGAGCTTGATGTAGACAGGACTGCAAGGTATATAGCTACCATGGCAAAGAAGAACTTAAGCTGAGATTCAATGGGTATCACAAGTAACAGTGTTGAGGGACTAAACAAAGTCAGACAATTAGCAACCGGGACCAAGACACAAAGCTATACTAGAAACAAGAGCACAAACTTAGGGTCAAAACCAGGACCAATTTAAGAAATCCAGATCACAGATCCAAACCAGACAACCAAGAGATCAGACAAAAAAATAAATAAATCGCAGGACCGCAAGAAAGTTCACCAAGACAGTAACAAAGAAGTACTACTTCCTCTACTTTTATAGGACTGACAAATGTCATCTGAAGACTAACACTTTTGTGTTTCAGGTTTTCGGAGGGCATGGCCTCAGACCGCTACACATTCTGTCCCACTCGTCTTCAAAAGCCTCCTGAAAGGTCAAACTCTCCTCCACCAATTCCAAGGCGAACACGGTGATAACGTTAGCAGAAGTAATACATTCTAGGCTGTTGTTTTCTCTATTACGGGCAGACCTCAACAATAACAGGCACATAAATAATCGTAGTTTCTTTTTCTATCTATTCTAATGCTTTGAAAGTATTACTTTTGGTTTAATGATACCTTGCAGTTAAAGAAAATGAATCAATCTATGTCTATGAAATGAGTTTGGTGTCTATGAAAGTTGATTATATCCAGGGAAGCCCAAGAGTTTACCATGTGCAAAGAAAAGTTCTTCCAGCTTGTTGTGGAATTTTTAACTGAACATGATGCTATGATAATTTACATAATGTACACATGCTGCAAGGCATTTAGCATTTTTAAATGTAATTTATTTATAATGTATTGTTTTGAAGAAGTATTAAAATAATGCGAAAAATATTTTATTTGTAATATTTTATTTTCTTTTATTTTGTATTTTAACTAAGATCAATTGGCCATAAAAGATTCATTATGCTTTATGATGGGTCAGCACCCCCCCCCCCCCTTCCCCAGGCCCTGCACAGGATAAGCATATAGAAAATGGAGGCAAGGATGATTCATTATGAACTGCAACCCTGTACAGGATAAGCAATGTGGAAAATGGATGGATTGTTGGTTATCACTGGATGACTCGTTATCCTATAAGAACACATGCAGTTAGCACTGGGCATAAGGCCATAAGTATGTGGGCTATCAGTGTATTAAAGAGCACATTTTCACCTAAAAATCTCCGAACAATGCTAGGCAACCAGACAGCACATATATCATCACAGGCTAAGTTGTCAGAATTAATGTTATCTGGGCTAGATATAAGTGAATGAAGATAAAGGCCATTTAAATCCAACAAGCTATCCGGCTAAGTAGGAATTCTGGCTTTGTGATATAGGTCCCAGAACACACACCCAGACCTTGTGACTCAGTATTTTATTTTGCCTTTCTACTCCCCCCGTGCTAAACTTCAAAGGCTTATTTAAGTCCCCATTTCACTTTCCCCATACATCCTAGATTAAGTGTTACATTCCGGCACAGGTTGTGATCTAATGACGCTTTTCCACTGGCATACAGGAACCAAGCCGTGCTCGGTCCGTACCACTAAGAGAGACTGGATATGAGCCCATGAATTCATAGCCTTCATAAATGGCAATGAGAGAGAATATAATGGTAAAAAAAACGTATATTACACTTGCATAATTAACTAATAAAGCGTGACAAAGACAAAAAACCATGTAAGACAAGATCAATGACTCAGTTGAAATATTGTGATATTAATGGAGGATAACATTTTTTTTTAACGTAGAGTCACAAATAGCCTTTACGTAAAGGTTGATGCACGAAGTGCCGTGCATTATGCGTTTTGAAACGCACGACTGCGGAAGAGAAAAACTGTGTGAAGTAGAAGCAGAGTGCATGATTTGGAGAGCACTGATCTGCTCGTACCACTACAAGCTACTTAGCCATGAAAGAATTTTGAAAAGGTATATGATTGATAAGGTATATAGGAAATACACAAAATCCTGAAGGTTTCCCAGAATTGTTAATAGCGTAAATTTATATACACACACACATACATATAACAAAATCATATGACGTGTGTGTGTGTGTGTGTGTGTATCAGGGGATCAGGGATGGGCAATCTTATCCGCAAAGGGCCGGTGTGTATGCAGGTTTTTGGGGTAACCTGTAAGTCAGATGTTCAAACCCAGGTGTGAGGACTCTTCAGCCACAGCCCTTTGCGGATAAGATTGCCCACCCCATATATATATATATATACTGTAGGTATATATATACTAGCATACTATATATATATATATAGAGAGAGAGAGAGAATTAATGTGAAATATAATAACCATAATTGCATACTATGTTTTGGGTAATAGTATCACACACAATAAGGAATTGTTACCTTATCTGCGACTGGGGTCTACATAGCTAGATCTACATGTGTTGTGAACCAATTGAATCCAGGGATGGCGAGCCTAGACAGGAAGCAAGGTAAAAGTGTGATTCAATTACCTGAGGTCCAGAGTCCAAACGAAAGAGGAACATTTTGAGGCGACACTACAGTGGGGATCAATGGGAGACGGACACTGGGACAAAGCAAAAGTTCTAAGATAAGAGTATTAAAAACAGTAGCTAAAGGACAAAGTTGAGAAGTGAGGTAAATAGATAACACAAATAGAGCTTGCAGCACTTCCTGATCCATTTGTAACATGATGAGAGTACATGCTGACCAAGTATGCAACCTCATCGCCCCCTGCTGGATCAGGGAAGTGGTGACCGACAACTCTGACAACAAACACCCCAACACAATAACACAGAAGCGGAAATAATAAAAAAAGAAAACTTCACTATTAAATATTATTTTCTTTATTTCCTTAATATTATATACTTAACATTTGTGTTAAATTAAAAAATAATAAAGTTCATTGTCTTCAGAGTGTCCTGATTGATCAATACAATGAAAAGTGAAATGAAACAAACAACATTTTGCATTTGTAGTTTAAGAAATGTACATAGGTGAACTTCAAGATGATGAACTGAAAGTTTATTGGTGGACATTCAAATCGCACTGCAGTGCTATTTCATGTGGAAGAATTATAAGTTGGATAGTAATCTCACAAATAACCTTTATGTAAGGGTTAATGCATGAATGCACTGCGCTGTACGTTTTGAAACACATGGCTGCAGAGGAGAAGAACTATCATACACAAAGCAGAAAGCAGCTGCCTCTGCGGAATGCAGTTAAAAACTATAATATGTTGTTTGGAGTGCATTGACCTGCTTATATCACGGTTACCACAATTTTTGGCTTACATGTACCATATATGAACAAAAGTATCGGGACACACCTCTTAATCATTGAATACAGGTGGTTCATTCAGACTCATTGCCACAGGTGTATAAAATCAAGCAGCTAGCTGTGCAGTCAGGTTTACAAACATTTGTGGAAGAATGGGTCGTTTTGAAGAGCTCAGTGAATTTAAGAATGGTGCTGTCATAGGATGCCACCTTTGCAACAAGTCAGTTTGTGAAATTTCGTTCCTGCTAGATATTTCAGTCAACTGTAGGTGGTATTATTGCAAAGTGTAAGCATTTAGGAACAACAGAAACTCAGCCACCAAGTGGCAGACCAGTGGCCTGTACTACGAAGCGGGGTTTCTGGCTTATCGGGGTAACTTGTCGGATTTAAGGTACCACAGTTTAAATGGACTTCATATTAGTTCACTTACATTTTGCCCAGACCACCTTAAATACGACAAGTTACCCCGGTAAGCCAGTAACCGCGCTTCGTAGTATAGGCCACAGGTGAAGTAACAAAGCAGGTAACAAACACTGACCTCAACCACATAAAACACCTTTGGGATGATCTAGAATATGAGCCAGGCCTTCACATCCAACATGTGCCTGACCTCACAAATGCTCTTAGGGATGAATGGGCAAAAATTGCCACATACATACTCCAAAATTTTTTGTAAAGCCTTCCCAGAAAAGTGGCAGCTGTTATACCTGCAAAGTGGGGGACCAACTCCACATTGATGCCTATGGATTTAGAATGGGATGTCATAAAAATTCCTATAGATTTAATGGCCAGGTGCCCCAATACTTTTTCTCCATATAGTGTACTTTAAGACATTATTTTCAGGCTTACGAACAGAAAACTTATTAGCAGAACTATTATTTAAGGCTGAGCGGTATACCGGTATCATATCATTCTATTTACATTTGGCAAAACTGTCTTAGGGGATTTCGAAATACCAGAATTCTTTTTAAAAAATACTGTAGACCGCAGTGTAATATCTGGACGGGTGTAAAAAATAAGATATCGCCCCCGCCTACTACTAATAAATACTGTGTTTATCCACGACCCAAGCCACCCATAATACGGTGATGTGTGGCAGACCGACTCACCGAGGCATTGGGACAGTGGCAATTAGGGAACAGGCAGCTTTCGCTGGACTGAAGCGCTCTCTATTTATAACCCTTACAAGAACAAAATACAGACATACGTACAGTACCACACTTATACCCACTGCCCACTGTGCTGGCCGCCCCGACCGCTCCAACAACCCACAGCGGGCGCACACACACCACTATTTTCAAAAATGAACATTAACGCTACACATCACATTACATACAGAGCAATGACACCGCATTACATCACAAATACAGGGACGTACTGTATTTACATACCGCGCTGCCTGATGGGTACCTCCAGGACTACACTACAATACATAGTCCACTGCAAGAAGCGTATTATAAACTTTTCAACCCACGGTTATACGGTTTCCGTTAAGTAATTAAAAATTATAATCGCGCATTGATTTACTATACTGTGATTTGCCTTGACGGCACTACGTGTGCGGTTTTAGAACATTAATCAACGCTCAAATTCGAGATTTCCATAGTGGTGTAAAGGAATGCAAAAAAATGTCATGAAAATTGTATAGCAATATTAACATTAATTTCCTTTCAGAATGAATACAATCTCTATTTTCCTATGCGCAACTTTATTCTTGCAAAAGTCACAGAAATTTGATTATTTTGGTTATTTTCTTTATAGTATTACACAGGATTTTTGTATTAGTGCCAAAATATATTCTGGCTCATGAGGTATGATTGTGATAATATTTTTTTAATTCTAACGAATAAAGTAGATTCCTTGCTGGTCCTGAAATAGTTAACCAGCTTTTTTTCTGCTGCACAGAGTGCATTAACCAACATGTGGTTTTCTGTTAGAGGTAATGTAGGAATGGTGTATGAGGAGTGTCGCTATCTGCTTATTTGTGAGAACTATTCCTGCAATCTCAGTATTATCAATACCGGGATCTGATTTCATTAAGCCACTGTCTTGTCACCTCTTCTGATGCGGTTTTGGGGAGGGGGGGTTTCAAATAGCCATTGAGGATGTCCAGTTTAAAGGCTGACGTGGTTGCTGTTTGCAGATGATATCACCCTTTGGCTTCATCCACCCGTGACTTTGAGTGTGAATTAGCTGGGATGAAAACAAACACCTTCTCTCCCAGAAAACGAGGATTCCTCTGTTTGAGTAAACCTCTCTGTGGAGTAGTTTCTCAGGAGTATCCAACATAATGGCATGTCACTCTTTTAGCAGCATAGAATAGTTCATATCGCATTTGGAAAGAGTACTGAAAAGTTTTTGGATGGAAAAATGAGATACTGTACACTTGTGGGCCAAACCCCAAATTGCGGAGCATTACACTTTTAATCGTCTTAGCAGCAAATAGCCAGAAGATATTTTGGAAAATTTTGAATGCCTAGACATGTTAGTTTGAATTTTATATCAAACATTCATATTGCATTACAATGCATTCATAAAACATTATAAACATGGCTATAAACATTTATTTAAAAAAAAGCATAACGCATTAAAGTCATGTGCATTATGCATTATGACTACCTTATGAAGCTCTCAACTATAATGCTCTATATCAGTGGTTTTCAACCTGTGGGCCGCGGCCCCCTAGTGGGCCGCGACGGTATTGCAGGGGGGCCGCCAATTATTATTAATAGAAATTGTAATATTGTTAATATAATAAAAAATGTCTAGTCAAAATCAAATAAATCATAATTTGATATATAATTAAATAAATTACCAGTTTATTCAATAAAGACAATTAACAGCCTTGCTTCCGAGTACTTAGTTAACCCGACACAAAAAGCGGGATCGTTTAAATTCTTTTGCAGTGGGCCGCGGAAACATATGTGTTTGGCTGTGTGGGCCGTGAGTTAAAAAAGGTTGGGAACCACTGCTCTATATGTACCTTTATAATGCAGTACAAAGCATCCTTGATGCTTATACCAACCATTGTAATGCATGGCCTTAAGTATAGCCCGTATAACTCCCCCTGTTCATCCTGGCAGCACCAGCACCAGAGCGCCATCACCTGGCTGCCCTCCGCATTTACACGCAGATCTTAAAATTTCAACTTCTGAGTCTGGTTGTTTTCAAGCTTTCTTCCTTCTAGGGAGTTTTTCTTTGCCACTGTCACCTCTGGCATGCTCACTGGGGGCTTTATGCGAGGATAATATTAAAGCACTATAAGACAATGTAATGTTGGGAAAATGCACTATAGAAATAAAATTGAATTGAAAATATATATTTTTTTTGCCCAGGAGTGTATATAGTGTATGTCAGCCATTATATTGGAGAACCTCAAACACTGGGAAGTAATTTTGTCGGTATAATACATTTCAAGAAAAACTCCTCGCATACCTGTTCCCTCCATATGTCATCCATCACAGCTTATGCGGAATACGCATTGCAATGAGCCTAAAGTCCATCCCAAGAATCATGAAGCATCTGGCCAGAGGCATCGCGGAGGAAAAGAGTGTTATTAGTGTTTAAGGGGGAAGTGTGTGGCTTAGTGGGCCGAGCCTGTGTGCTTGTAATCAGAAGGTCTCTGGTTCAAACCCCACCTCAGCAAATCTATGGGTCCTTGAGCAAGGCCCTTAACCCCCAGCTCCCTGGGAGCCCCAACAGGTGGCTGCCCTTCACAGACAGCTTACTGTACAAAGGGCAAGTTGAGGGAGGCATAAAAGACAATTTCCCCACAGGTATCTATTATTATTATTTTGCTATAATTGTAAGGGTGTTTTTTTTGCCTGTCATCGTCAAACCAAAAAACATACAAAAAATTTGTTTTGCTCTCTAAGACAAACAAGCAAAACCGTAAAACCAAGGAGATCTGATCCATTGCTTTCAGGTACTCTTACAGTGAATGTGCTTTATAAACAATTAGTTGCAACTAGGTAAGAGGTCTTGTCCCCTAAATTTTCCCCTGTCAAGGATCACAATATGCCCTTTAACTCCTTTTCCTGTAATGAAAATGTTCTTGCGAAATAGTTGGCTAAGAGTATAAAGGTTAGTCACTGGTTGGAAGCGGTTGGTGTGTTAGTTCCGCAATTGAACTGAATCAGTAAATCAGGTTTTCTTGGAGCACAACTTCTTCCTGGGTGCATTCGCCCCAGGGACAGGCAACCCTGATCCTGGAGAGCTGATATCCAACAGGTTTTCCTTCTTACCTGGTCTCTGATGAACCACACCTGATCTCAGGCAGAGAGAGAACCTGCTGGATACTGGATGGATAGGTTGCCTGCCCTTGGGGTAGCACAGTAGCGTTGCTGCTGATTTGCATTGTCATTGGTTAAAAAGGTTGCCAATCATAAATGCACATATTCTTGCATATCCTTAAGTGCCCATCCCTTTTATGCAATTTGTGCAGTGTTCAGCAGAGAAGTTTAAGCCTAGCCAGGTTCATCGTGTAACATTAGTAATGTTATTAGTAATGGGTGTAATGGGTGTAATGCAATTAGAGCATGTACATGAACAGCAATTTACTATATGGGAATCCTGCTATAATTTTCCTGTGTTTTGTCATAGTTGCTAACATGCTAAATAATGCTATCATTATTTATTACTGTTTATTACAGTTGCCCTGGGGTGCAAAACACAATACACTGAGAAAAGGGGTGAAAAAACTTTAAAAAAAAAAAAAAAAAAAAAAAAAAGGGGGGTAAAAAATGGGCGGGGGTAAATGTAGTGTTTCTCAAACAAGTCCTTGGGGACCCAGTAGGGAGCTGGGAGTGAGAAAAAATATGGACTGGGGAATATCCAATGTCTGGGAATATCCAAGGACCACGTTGAGAAAGACGGCCTTGCTTTTGCACTTTCTTAAATGATCTCGCATCGAGCTTCACGACCACCATAGTTTTATAATTACTTAACAAATCATACTAAATATTAGATGTTAATTTATCATATGATAATAGTATCAATTACCAGTATTATAGGAGTTTTTTGCAAGCATTTAGACCTTTGTGGCCCGTACCTGTAATGTGAAGTACACAAATATCTTATAATTTGTTTTTATATTACGTTGTTAATTTAACTGTCTATTAGTGTGTAATTTAGTATAAAAACATATTTATATTTTCAGAAACACACATTCCTGACTCCCATACATATTTGACCTGTCACGATCCGCTCCGTTCGATCCCGATGTGTGCCACGCCCACCTCGTTACCTCGTGTTCAGCCCTGATTGTGATCACCTGAGTCCTGTTATGTCTAGCTTGTCTTTTGTATTTAGTCCTCGTCTGAGTCAGTCTTCCCCAGATCCGTCATTGTATTGTCTCGATGTTCGTGCCTGTCAGCCATCCCGTTCCTATTAAAACCCTGTTTGTTCGACTTCTCGGCTCAGCTCGCCTGCTTTCCTGCTCGCCCGCCCGCCAGTCGTGACATGACCACACATTTCTGAACACAGAAGTTAATGGGGTCTGACTTGTGCATTGACAAAAAAATTGTGTATTTATGTAAAAGGTTATGGAAAATGTCTGGAATATATGCGGTGGTATTCTACAATCCAATGATGGCAAACTCAGAGTAAAGCCTATAACTGAATACAAAACTTTTTATTGCATAGAAACAGCAAATAGACACAAGCAATTCTTATTTATAAAGCTTAAATGACAGGCAGTAACTATACTTAAAAAAGTCACTTTATCACATATCCCTTCTATTTTGTGTCACCAGAAAAATATCACTTTTATTTAACAAACTGACTGGATATAATTTTCATTGATGTCTGATGGTATACTTTCAAAGAACTCCCAGAGCTTTACCTAAGCTAATGGCAAGAGATAGGCCTTTGTCTGTAACAATTACAACTAGTCAAAGAAACCATTACACTGAAGCAAGTGCCTGAAAGGAATTCTTGAGAATGGCAAGGGAGTTGAAAATACACAAGGGAACATACACATCAGTGTAGCTCCAACTGAAAAAAATCCATATTGTAAACCAATGAATGGTCAAGATTTCTAAAAAGCTAATTGAACTCACTGGGAAACACTGGTAACCTTAATTTGACTGCATAAATATTATTGTTCACTGCAAGTTTTTTAGTTAGGAAAAGAATGCCATGTACATATACTGATTCTCATTTAGCTATTAAAAAATAAAGCAGTTAAACATGAATAGAAATCTTAGACTTCTAAGGTAGATATTTTTGTCTGGGTCAGATATGTCTTAAGAGTTAGACATTCCGGTAGAAGTGTAACAGAATAACAGAATAGCAACTGGATGAAACTCTACAAACTCCTGTGAAAATCTTCCTCTCAGTTAAACCTGTACAAGGAAATATAAGCTGTTCCTCCCATCTTCCAGGAAATAACAATGAAACTGAAATTAAATGCATTTCTCCCAGATTGGTAGATACACTGAGCTGTATATTTGATATTGGCACATTCTGAAATGCTTGATAGCTTAATATCTAAAATTAACTTTTTCAATGTCTCCAATTAGTGTTCTTGCCAGGTAGATTCCCACCATCTACAATTGGAAGCAAGGAAAAGGGAAAGTTGAAATTAACCAAAGGCATACAACAACAATGAAACAATGCAGAGGTGTCAGCCCGAAAGAGCATGCTCTGCAAATGCAGAGGTGGCAATTTCAGGTCCAGAAAGTAAAAATCCAGACCATGATTTACTTTCAACCAACCGGTTGAAAGTAAATCATGGTCTGGATTTTTGCTTTCTGGACCTGAAACTGCCACCTCTGTGCAAATGAAACTGGAAAATCTCCCAAAAAGTGGCTGGGTCTTCCTTATTAAGAAATATAACGTGAGGATAAAGGTGTATTTTTGTCATACATGCTCATTTTACAGGCAAAACTTTCTTTACATTTGTTAATATTATTTATGTAATTTTAAGGAGGCTAATTTTTTGATTAGTTAACCCAAAAGAGAGAAAAAAATGAAACAGCGGTGTATGCCTTATGATGCTAATGAAGTATTTATTGAGAATATTCACTACTGGCACTAATTTACCAATTATAAGACACTGTACCAACCAACTAATATTCAGACTGCAACTGCATTTTGTTATTCATGAAGAAAATAGTGGATAGTTTCCAAATTGGCAGTAAGAAAATATTTTATCCTTAAAGTGCATGTTTAAAGGTCATAACCTGCAGCAAGGAGATGCCGATGAAGACCCCAGCCACAATGTAAATGTTGCGTGGTAGCCATTCCTCCAGCGCTACGATGCAGCCCTTCGTAAAAATTTGGCTGCTCCAGTTTGCCTAAAAGGAAATTAAGCTTCATATGAGAAATCAGGTTTAAAAAAATCCTTCAAATTGTGTTTTTTAATGGTTTTGTTCTCATACTGTTTTTTTTCTGTTGCAAACTGAGGAATTAGAAGAAACCACACAGTGTATAATTTGACTGAGACATACTCTGTAGTTAACTTCACTTTGTAAACCGCAGTAAATTCATTGGAAGGTGGTAACTGGGAGACACTGTTCATTGCTGTGTTTTATTCAGTCCCCAAAACAATTCACGATGTTCAATTATGCAGTTTTGGTGACATATTTTCCAATAACCAGCAATATGAGAATCTGAAACTGAACTTTTGGTCTTGTTGGGTTAAGCAATAACAGACAAAATGGGTTTAACAAAACAATTTAAGATTACAGTATATCCACTGAGCCACAGTGCCAAATAAACAGCACTGCTATGTTTGTATGTTATATTTGGCTACCGCAAGTAATCTATTTTTATGGCAACCTTTTTTTTCCCCTCACACTTCATGCTTAAAAACAGAAACAATGTGAGACTCCGATTTCAGTCTGTATTCATACTGGAAATCAAGATCCAGGGAACTTTTGCCCTTCTGCCCCATGGAAGGCAATTTAAGCTTACAGACAGGTTATTTTTTATAAACAATATTAGTTTATATTATATAATTAAAAAGTATTCACATCACTTTTAAAACAATATGCAAAATACTACTATACCAAATAATGAAAGGGCAAAAATAAAGCTTTAACTTCATTTGGCAAATCTGACAAAGACCACACCGCAGTGCTGTTCCTCTCATTTACCTGAAGACAGCCTTAACCTTTGTTTAGGCCATGGGTGGGCAATCTTATCCGCAAAGGGCCAGTATGTATGCAGGTTTTTGGGATAACCTGTAGGTCAGCTGTTCAAACCCAGGTGTGCAGACTCTTCAGCCAATCAGTCCTCTAATTAGTGACCTAATTAGGGAGTTGCAGCGAAAACCTGCATACACACCGGCCCTTTGCAGATAAGATTGGCCACCCCTGGTTTAGGCCGTGGGGTGGGGGAGGTTCAGTCAGATATGGATTTTAGCTTTTCTGTGAATCCATTAATAGTAATGTTTTGAGAATTCAAAAAATTAAAAAATATTCTTTTTTAAAAAGAATAACGAGGATGTAATTTACTTGTAACTTCTTGTTCGAGGAAATAAAAAATATGATGACAATTTAAGGCACATAATTTATAAACAAATTCAAAAACATCTTCAAGAAAAATAGAAACATTATGTTAAAAGAAACAATGTCGTGAAGAGTGTTCTACGTGTTTACTCTTGGGCGTCGCCGCCATTAAATCTGAGGGGGACTACCCCCCCCCCCCCCCCCCCATTTAACATAAAATATAGTTTTAAGCCATCAGTTATGTATTGCTTAACATCAAATGTCTTTTCTATGTCAGTCCATGATCATAAAGGAACTCATTTTATATTTGAGGTTACAAACTATAAATTTCATATTCAGTAAAGGAGGAATTATTTTAATGCACAGTATATCAGAGTAGTGAAAGATAAAATTGTTCAAAGATTGTTGTAAGATTTTATTAGGCTTTACCGGTGGTGCTCTGGTGTCATAGCCACACTGGGTATTCACAACAGAGTCCTGAGTAGAAAGTGAAACAGAGAATTATAGAACATGATTTTAAAAATGATGAAATTTTAAGTATACTGATATTGTAGGGTTATTACATAGATATAGCATGTCAATACTCATAACTAGGTTACATACACAGACAGACATGAGACTAACAACATGGGTACTCTTGTCTAGACTAATGAGATAACATGATACAGTGAAATTAGACAAGTTTTTGTACGGACCTTACGGGGGCCAGTGATACAGCAGGAGAACGGAACTCCGCAACGCTCCCTGCTGAGGTTCTCAGGTGTACAATTGAAGTACATATTCTCATCCCAGTCATTTGGGTTTTTGGCACCACAACACTGGTTCTGTGATTAGAGATCATTTCATTAATTGTGCTGTATTTTGTGAAGTTACGTTTTGATGCTTAGCTGCTACTTGCATTCAATACAACTTAAAGTTTTATACATTTACACAACTGAATTTTATTCAGGATACAGGATTCAGTGTCACTGGGCCCCTCATGGCACTACAAGTCCATATTCCGAAATACTCTCTAGTCTCCAACAAATTCCACGATAAAATGCTGATTGCAAGAAGAAAAAAAAATCAAACTTATATCAAACTCAAAAAGGAATCACAAGTTGACCTTTCTGAGTTATACATATTTCTCCAAGGCGAAAAATCCTGGAAAAATAAAACATAATATTTGCATCCTCCATTATGAATTTTAATTTCAATACCAATTTGCAGCTAGTAAGTAGAATATGTTTGCAGCTGCTTCAAAAATGTAAACAAATAAAAATTATCTCCATGCATCCATATGACTTATCCAGTACAGGGTAACAGTGAACTGGGAGTCTAAGCCTGGAAGCACAGGACACCTGGCACGGGGTGCCAGTCCACTGCAGAGCAGAGACTCATATTAACTACACACTATGGGAAATGGGAGTCAACAATTCACCTAACCACATGTTTCTGGAGATTAATATATGTTAATTCAAATTAACAAAATCTCATCATAACATGTGTTTTTGAGCAAACATATCTGATTTTGACAATATCCTATCAAGTAATCAAAGTGTGATGCTTAAGGGCTCTTTTTCAAACAATGTTAAAAGAAATTGTGTGCTCTGGTGGTTCTAGCCATGGATTGTAATAGTCCTCAAATAGTCCTTAAATCAAGCCTGCCTATGAAATATTACTTGGGGTAGGTTGTGCCTCTTTCTATAGCTTAAAAGCAGAGAAAAAAAAAACATGAAGGGCTCACCAATCTTTGTAATGAATCAATGAGGTTCTGAAGGTCAATGTCATCCCGGTAGGCCTTCACATTGGTCAGGAAGAAATCATTAATCCATTTCTTTAAGGGATCCTTGAAAACGAAGGCTAGCACAGCTGCCGTCAATTCCAGTAAAAAGATGAAACCGATGACTACAGTAAACTGAAAGACAAATGAAAGCTCTCCTGCTAAAAAATTCTGATATTATTACAGAAACAGATTCTGATTCTAAGAGGGATGGATGGAACTACAAGAAACCCACATACTTAGTAACAGATGATAACAATTGTTGTTTACGTACACTTAAAATACAATTGTAATTACAATTAAATTAGACAACCACAGCAAATATTAATGGAAAAAGACATGAAACCTGTAAGTTATAGCTTATCAACAAATTTTAAGTACAGAGGCAGCAATCACTTCGCTGTGTACAGCAACACATTAGCTTTTTAAAAATCATTTTCAATGGCCAGCATTCAAAAGTATGTTTCCCTGACAAAGAAGATAAGCTATATGAGCTATATGAGTGATTCTGAATAATTCACACTAACTAGGAAATCACTGGAGATCCATTTCCCGTGTCAATTCCATGCTAACAACAGGAAGACCTTCTGAAATGAGGAAAATGAGAAGGCCTGCATCAAAATCCAAGGGAGTGCAGAAAAGAGGAGTCAGAACTCACAAACTTCAGAAGGCAGATGTTCTCACGTAGTGCCCCTACACACCCAGCAAATCCTAGGATAAAGGTGACACCTCCCACTACCAGCACCAACCACACTGGGTCAAATCCATGTGACCGTGTCACTTGGGTGAGGTCCAGTAGCACTCCCTGGTGGAAATCAGACACGTGGTAACATAATTCAGTACCATTCATATACGTCACATGTTTCTTTATAATAAGGATATGAAAAGATATATTCACATATATCACAGAGATATATATCACAGATAAAGCATGGTGATATATATCACAGAAAAAGCACGGTGCACAATTCAGCATGAAAAAAGTCGCTTATTCTAGGAAATATCTATAAATAAAACAAAACCACACTTCACAGTACGAATAGTGAAACCACACATCAAAATGAAGTGCTATATGCAAATTAGCCAGCCTGTTGTTCAGTTCCTTTTTAAAAATTCCTGCCATAAAAATATTTCTGTCATCATACAGAACAGGGGTAGGTAATCTTATCCAGAAAGGGCAATTTTGTGTATGGGTCTTCGGTGCAACTCCTTAATTATATCACTAATTACACAACTGATGATCTGAACAGTTCTCACACCTGGGTTTGAACAGCTGACCTAAAGGTTATCCCAAAAAGCAGCACACACACTGACTCTTTGCAAGATAAGACTCCCCACCCCTGATATGGAAAACAAGCAAGCGTTAAATGTTGCATGTCGTGTAAAGTTGTCCTCATTTGTTTATGGGTCAAGTCCCAGTTTTGTCTTTTCCAAGAGTTAATAGCAATCACTCTATGTATTCATCTTCAGAATTTCAGAATATTCAAAACTAAAAGTTAAAAGTGCTTTGTTAGTTCGGAGTAACTAGCAAATACAACACATCGCTATACCACAAACCGTCATCATCAGTTTTAACCTTAAACTCCAAATTAAAGAGAGACAGAAGGCAGAACTTATTTATTTTTTTTAAATAAACAAAGGCAGACTTCATGTGCCATGTTTACAATCAGGACTAATTCTTTAACGCACCGGAATGAATAGTGAGGTCTGTGTGATATACTCCCCCTTTTCACAAACACTGGCTTATACAGATTCTGGAGCCATATGGTTAATACAGTCACATTATGTCAATATGAATGTGAATCCACCCATTCAGATATTTGCAGGAAGTGTTTATCCAGCATAAATGATATGCTGGATGCAATGATGGTTACTTCCTGGACGTGATGCTATTACAAGGTACTCACATCTGTATCAGTTCCGTCATGCAGTTATGTAAAAGGTAGCTTGCAATTAGTATTTTGACAGTGGAACAAAACTGACAGCACGAAGAATACAACAGAGCCATAGCGATGTAATCATTCAAACTGTTATATAAAAAAATCTAAAAATCTAATCTATTCATCTGACCCAGATTTACACCAACCCATGATGAAGCGTTAAAAACGTTTAAAAGAAAAAGAAAATCGGCAGCAAACTATATATTTAAAAATTTAACAAAAAATAATACATCAAATTTTCTCAATTGTACCTTTTCACTCCAAGCCCAGAAGCCAATAGCAATAAACGCTGCTCCAGCCAACTGTAAAGAGATAAAGAATATGTCAAAGGGCATCATAAAACTTTATTTGCATTTCTATAGAAATGGGTTAATTCTTTTAATTAAATGTCAGCAAAACATTTAACATTTAAACATTTAGCATAAATATATGCTGCTGTTTTTTGCAATTCCAACTGCATGAGGCTCCTATGAAATGCAGGTCTGCGAATTCCACTTAGGAACTCAGTGGTGGCTTATTGGTCAGGGAAGCACACTTGTAATTGAAAGATTTCAAGTTTGAATCCCCGACCGGCAAGGTACCACCCCCAAGCACTGCTCCCCGGACGCTGAATTAGCTGCCCCCTGCTATGTCACATTGTCACATATTGGTTAAATGCAGAGAACACATTTCGTTGTGGTGTGTCAACAATGACAATTAATCACTAAATTCTAAATCTAACTCTTTCACGTTGTCCATGCTACTGGTTGTGTATCGCATGTTGGGATGAGTGAAAACGAGAGAGGAAGAAATGCGAGGCAGTAGGCTACCTACTGCTTGCTATTGCTGGTGTGCCAAAACAGTTTTGGCTGACAATACAACTTTAGATGCATGTATGAACAGAACCGCAACTGACTGAATTTGCCCTGTAGCACAATACTAATGATCTCTCCAAAAAGGCGGCTCGTGGATATAATCATTCACGATCTAAGATCATCAAGTCACACACCCCTAATTAGTATTTTTAGACAATTCCATCTGGCACATGGAAATAATTATGGACTATATGTTATTTATTGTTTGTTTCTTAATTGATTGAATGATTTGGCACACACTTTTATCCAAAGCACACAAGCTGGTGACAAAGGGCAGGATCAGCCATTAGCTAGAGCAATTACAGGTAAGGGTCTTGCTCAAGAGCTGAATTGTGAACTTAATTAATGATCACATACGCAACCTTTTATGGAGAGTGTGCAATTTAAAATTTCACCTGGTCTCCTCTTTGCCAGTGCATGATAATCATTAGGATGTTTTACTCCTACAAGGGTACCGCGTTAGCAAATTGTGATTGAAAGTTTTCTTCTTTCTTCCCTGGTTCATTACAGGGCTCTCAAGTGTCACTCATTGAGAGTGACAGTCACTCTTTTCAGTCTTTTGTCACGCACTCCCGCCACACATTGTATTTCTCACGCGGAAAAATAATTTGTAGGCTAATATGCCGCAGAGCCCAATTTTTCCGCAGACCGCGGCACAGTAGCGCCTCACTATAAAACAAGCGTGTCTCCGCTGGAGTCTAATGGTGCGTTCCGTTTTTCTCTCGGAACTCGGAAATTCTGGGTTGAGTGACATTACGTCCGACAATCCCCCGTTCGAGCTACCACATCTCGGAACAAACATGGCTGCCTCCTTGAACACGCTGCTGTGTGTTGTTGCTTTATATTTTAGCAGATTTGGAGTGAGATTTTTTTTTTCCGAGAGACAAACAAACAAGAAATACGAACTAGTCAAACCACATTAAAAGCTTTATAAAATATTTTAGTACATTCATAGCGATATTCTTTTTTCGATAGGTAAACAAACTACAAACAAACCAAAGACACTAACAAGTCTGGTAAAAATCTGATACTGCATGCTAGGATACTGTTTACGGTCATGATATGGTATTCTCTAAATCGAATACGTGCAATTACATTTGTAACTATTAATACATTTAACAAAATAAACATTTTTAAAGATTTATAAAATAGAATTACTGTTGAGTGTGCAAGCCGCTATGTTGAAATTACGTCACAGGGGCAACTCGGACAACTAAAAATCTTGTCTGACATCAACGTCATAAAAGAGGCGTGTTTACGACGGGAAGTGACGTTTCGTGACGTTTTCATCCGAGTTCCGACTTGGAGAGAACGAACGCACAAGAAGCCTAATATATGCCAGTTTAAGTTGGAATTGAAATTTTATTTTAACGTTGGATGGACTTAAAAAAAACCGAAAAGCTGTAAAAACTATCAGTTTATATAAGGCCCTGAAGAATCTTTTGTAAATGAGAAAGAATATGGACCCCTTTTTCTTTAAAATGCAATTTGTATTTGTTATGTGTTTTACATTGTTTGTATACTGTTAAAAAAGCAATAAATAATAAAAAAAAAGAACGAACGCACCATTAGAGCCCCAAGAGCCTGTCACTTACCAGCCAATCAAAAAAAAGAAAGGGCCTACACAATAGCCAATCAGAAAATAGTACTATTGTATCTGAGTAAAATACAACACAACAACCAATGAAAAGGCATCCTGTGGAATGTCACTCTTGCCTGTCTTCAAAACTTGACAGCCCTATCATTATGTCTTTTTTTTTGTTAAATTGGTCTCTCCTTGCCTGCACCCAGGAATTCGTACATATATGCAAACTGATGGTAAAATGCATGAAACCGTGATGTGAAAACGAAGCTGTGCTGTTAAAAATGGAAGCACAGTCTATAGCTGATTATGGGGGAAAAAAAAACAAAAAGAGAGGAGGCTGGTGGAGAAGTATAGCCAGAGAGAGGCCCAAGACAGACACAAGTGACAACAAGAGTAAGGTTATTAAAGCTAATGTTCAGATTAAAAAATTAGGCAAGAACAGTACTTTACCCCCTTCTCTTCTGCGCATTTGACATTTTTGGTTTCAGTCAGATATCACAGAATCTCAGGCGTTGCACAAGCCAAAAGCAATACTGAAAATGATCTGGGTTGCATATAATATATAAATATTATTAATACATAATATTTGTTTAAGTTCATACTAAAAGTCCTGGCTTTGTCGCGGTAACCAGCCTTACCGCAGAATCTCGCATTTCTCTCAGCAACTTTGAAACTTTCCATTGTTGTTAATTTTACATTTTTAAAAATGAGTCCAAAATATAGTGCTTCCAGTGAGTACAATAGTAACTTTGTACACACAGAGGCATATTTCAGATGGTTTATATATTATATAAAAATGTCTTGATAGAAAATGACAAAGTCATATGACGTGGAAAGTGACCAGTACTGTTTGTTCGGAAATTGGTAATAAACAGACTTTTATGTTATTGTTCAGGCTAGCAGGCTGTTATGGGTAGTGGTGAGGGGAGCCTTTATTTATCATAAAGTTGCTTTTCACAAACTGTCACATTCGCAGGGATCTGCCATCCCTAACCCTCATTAATGTGAAGGGGTTACTGTATCAAATCTCGAGTCACTGTCAGTCTTGCATCAATACAAAAACCAGGGTTTGCAAATTAGGACAACTATATATCGGCAGGCAAGGTCATTGATTAATACCATGCTGCACAAAAAAGAAGGGTACGACCAAATCTTGTTCTGGTGCGACCAACTGAGAAAGCTGGTAAGAGAAGTGCTTCCAATAGAAGCTAACCTGGAAACCGGACTTTGCCAGCCATGGGATTCAGACCTGAGCCACAGATCACCCCAAAAAAACTGAAATTTTATATGAAAACAAATATTAAATTATAACCTTAAGACATAAACCCAAAACTTACCCAGAAGATAATGTTATAGCTGAACAATAAGTATTTGTAGCAACAGCTGACTTCTGCATTCTCATATCTGTAATAGTGCATCTTCCACCGTTTCGCTGTGAAGAGACACAACATTATACGTGAATATACGTGCAAAGTCAGAAAATATGGAAGCATCAATCTCCTTACAAGGAGCACATAAATGGTTTTAGGTTTGTTGATAACTCTGGATTCTCTTTTACGGTTTGCTTCAGATCATACCTCAGAAGGGACAAACTATTTGCCATTCCAAAAGATACTTTCTCTTTATTTTGTTGTCATTTGTCAGGCTCACAGACACACAACATATCTTCTCCTGTACTACATCCTGATAGATTTGGAATGCATTGCTCCTTTGATGTTTGGTTTCCTCCAAAATAATGCCGTGCATTGTTCAACTTTTGCTCAACTTTTCTCATATCTGTCCACAGTATTATTGTGAAACATCAAGGCAACTTTAGGAAAAATTACGAAAGGTAACAAAGATTTCTTAGGAGAGCAGGATTTCCTCCAGCTACCATAAACACCATGGCTCCAGTGTTTTTCTTATCTTATTCATTATTGCATGAGTGCAAGAGACACTTGCAGACACATAAAACAAACAAGACAAAATAATAGGGTGATCTTTTTGCTATACTGCATGGCAATGGGTACTTCATGCACTTCAGGTTTGCTCCAGTTATCGGTAATTTACCATTATTTTTAAAACGCTATGGCATCATCATTTTGCTAATTTCAGTACTTAGCGTTTTCTTACTGCTTTTTTCACTGTATTCTGAAATGTACCTTTAAGAGTTCACTCCCGTACCCACCCATCAACACTAAACCGGCGGCTCATGGGTGTGATTTAAGTCACACCCAAGTCACTCTTAGCACTGAAAGAGCTCTAAAAAAACAGTGTGAAGATAATATAAAGAAAAAATATCATGGCTTCGGCATCAGCCCAAACAGTTCCGAAACTTGTGGAAAAACAAGGTTGCTGAAATGAAACATGGAGATAGTGACAGTGTATTCATACAGGGAACTACAGGAATGGAAGGTATGCATGATTATCAGATATATATGCTGAAAATAAGATTGTCTAAATGACAATCTTTTGTATGGTTAGGGTGACCAAAAATTGTGCCTGGCCAGCATTTATAAAACTGTGAGAAGTATCCGGGATTTTTTATTATTTTTGTTGCATGGAGCTCCTAAGAGGTCAGGGTGGGAAAATAATTTTTTTAAATAGTTTTGCGTTCCCTTGCAATATTTTGCATTATTAATAATAACTGTACTGTGTCTGTTTAAAATATAAAAGACAGAGTTAACGTTATAGTGAAGTGTGCTTTAAGCATTAAACTATGGGGGACAATGCTCTTCATATAACTTTCATATTGTGTTTTTATATGTATTCATTAATCATTGCATGGTGTCCGTTCACCGCCAGTTACTTTAAGCTAGACAGCTGGGCCACTGATAGTGAAAATTCGGCCATAAAGAAATCTGGAAAACCAGATGCTTTTGTTGAAAGACATTACAGCCAGAATACCGAATATAAAGCTAACTTTACCGTGGTGTCATAGTTAAGGTTTAAACTCTGACCCACTTTCTGGAATATTTCAGCGTAAATCCACATATTCATCAAGCAAGAGTACCAGGGAGGTGTACCCAAAAGTGGGTTTGGGTTTAAACCTATCACATTAAGTTTTGAATTTAATCCATTGTTCATTTTCAAAAGCCTGATTGATGAATACTTGTACTTTTTCACCATAAAACTTTCGATGTTTATTAATTTGATCAGTTTGTGTGAATATTTATATATTTATTGCATTGGTACCGAACTGGTACCGTTATCAATCTACCATGCCAGGTACCATACTGAACCCTAAAATTTTGGTACTGAACCAACCCTAATGCGTTAACTGAATGCTGCGTTAATGTGAGTGGCAAGCCATTAATCACGTGAAATGACAGATCATACCATCAAGTTGGGAATGGGTGGTCCACAGAGCACAGAGATGAGAGCAGTACATGAACAGCGGAAAACAAGATGAGTGATATTCCCAAACCCACCATAAGTCAAGTAGGTTTATTGTCAGTTCAGCCATATACACGGTTCACAGACAAACAAAATATTGTTCCTCCAGGACTATGATGCAATACAAAGAAAAAAACAACACCAGTACCTGAAATAAGTAACTTTTGGATGCGTTTGAACAGACAGCAGAAAGGCAGAATGTGGAATTTGTAAGATAAAACTACCATTTCGACTAGGGTCTACTAACAACCTTCACTGGCATATCAAAACTGTACTGCACCAGATGTGCAGCATTTAGTGTTTGTAGCAAAATGCTAATACACAACATTCAATACACATGGATAATAGTGTTTAATGTTTTTATGCCAACCATAATGTAAAATAATGGTATTTTTAAACTTATGCGGTTACATTGAATAATTTAAGTGATATACGTGCACACATACCAATCATAGGTCAAAACATGGCTAAATTTGGCTGAATTATAGAAGCCAGAATTGGTACTAAATTAAGAGCCTTTTGGGAGCAAAAAAAAAGCTGGCTCTTATCGTTGAGCTGAGTCAAATGATCCAGCTCATTAAAAAGAGCCGTAATTCCCCTCATTCGGTAGAACAGCATCACTATTCAGTTTAGTCCATTTACATAATACCCGGGGGGCATTCCACAAAGCAGGATTTCTCAGATATCTGGAAAAACTAGAGTCACTATTGTCCAATAAGAGTTTAGCTAAGGAGCATTCCTATTTCACAGTCTTGACTCCTAACTTGTACTACAGGCAACAAATCCTGGGTTGTGTTCTACAAATCAGGGTTTCTCAGTTAGCTAGGTTAACTTAAGCTAGAAGTCATGACTGTCAAATAGGAATGCTCCTTACTGAAACTCTTATTGGACAATCGTGACTTCGAGTTATTCCACCTAACACCCCCCGCCCCCCTTTCTCCCAGACTGGATGGAGGCACAAACCTACCTTGAGTCTAGATTTCTTCGGAAATTATCAGGCATACACCATTTCATCAGAGCTCTATTGTGGAAAACAACATACACAAAGTTTTGGCATTTTTATAAGGCAAAGTAACTCAAACCTACACCTAAATGCTCATGTGTCATCTGACTCCATTTACACCCTTTCACAGACATTACTGAAATATAAATTTGCGCTTGCAGGGATAATACAGGGAATAAATGAACAATAACGGAAAGAAATTTGGGGAAAATACAATTGTTGGAGTGTTATTTGACCGAAGATTTAATCATTTTTTAAAAAGCACTACATGCAGGAATCTAGAAAATTAGAGGCCAACATTTTTATTTTTTAACTAAGCATGTGTTTGCGTTTAAAGCATTGTTTTACCCTTTACACTTCCAAAGGAATTCTGCCAGGACGAGACGCTTTAAAAACTTTATTCTATATTTCAGCTTTAACGTAAGTTTTATTATTATTATTTTCATCAAAGCAGTTTCATGCAGCATTAGATACTTGTATCTAGCTAATGAACTAAGAAGTTACAAATGAGTAGGCAGTGAGACATTTTACTTAACTGTTCAGTTTCCAATAGATAAACACGTTGCGAAAGCTAGCGCGTTAGCTAGTTAGTGTCGGCCTTTTTAAAATGTAAATATACTTCTTCTTTTGCAAATTCTTTGCTTCTGGTTAAGTATAAATATGATTTAATCTCATACTTGAATAGTTTTCCAGAAAATATCTATACTGGGACTGTAGTATTGATTTCCGGACAATCAAAAGTTCTGACTTAGAGCAGTTAGCTAGCTAGCGACTGTAAACATTAAACGGTATTTCTTTGCATGTAAACAAAGAATTTCATAAGTAATGCCAAGTCTATTAAGGGTAAAGACTGTTGTAGAGTGGAAACAGTGATTCTTTCTATACGACATCTTTGTTAAAGCGACTTGCTGCACAACACTACCCTGCACACACGGACAGTGCGACATAGTAAATCAATTCTAACCAAAACCAAACTCAGAACTTTAATATGAATATTCCGCATCAGTGGTCTGGTAAAGTGTGTTTTTATTTGAAAATTTACACACTTACTTGCGCTCTTCCGCCACATACACTGGTTACACGAGTTCTTTTTTTCCAGATATCTTTAGTTTCGGTATTACTCAAAAATCAGCTTTGACGCAATTAGATCTCCACCTAGGGGTGTGCCCCATGTCCAACGCTCGGCCGAATTCGGATCCGTTTACATACTGTTTGTCCAAGTAAATATAACTTTAATTGGGATTAATTAAACTGAAAATATTAATTGCTCGTGCTTCAAATGTAAAAGTATGTTTCATGCATTGCATACTAGCAATGACAAAATTATTTGTTCGTTTACAGTTGCAGTTGTACAGTATTCTGCCACAATGTCAAACCCTGATTCTTAAGAATCGGCTTTTCCATTAAATTTATTCCACAGATACCTATGGTTTAGTTGCGATGTAACAAGGTATTTCATTTGCTTTGCAGAACTGACCCCATTACTGCTTTTAAGAGGTGTTTTGAAGCAACCTTGGCCAAAGGCCCTATTTCACAACTATTTCACAAAATAAATCAATTACTAAGTAATGATAGTTTCAATACAATATCAAAATATTTTATTACATATATATTTATATATTCCCAGTATTGTCCATTTACACAACAACACTTTTATGCACAAAACCCGATACTCATTCTTTTTCCAACAAATAATCCACATAATTAAACTACCTCCCCTATTCACTATTAAAATTAATTTTTCCTTTCATGAGCTTTGATAAGCCTGAAAACAGTCATCAGTCCACCTAAGAGTAAAAATGGCAGCATTTCAACAATAGATCAAGGCATTTTCCATGGTATTTCTTGTCAGTCCAGTAGGCTCTGGCTGCAGCTCCGCCAGGATGTCTTCCAGAACTTGGCCTGACAGATCAGGAAGTGGTGCCTGATTCAAAGGTTCTGAAGAACTGGGCACAGCAGATACCAGGCAGTCAAACGTAGCAGTCTCCCAGGGCTCATTGTACTGCAAACAATAAGTGGAATCAGTGATGCTATCCTTACCTACATCACAGCACCCAGAGTCTGGTGTTGCAGGGGCTTCTGACTGGGAATCATAGTGGTCAAAAAGGGAATGTTTGTCAGCCTGAGTTGGGCAGAGGATGGTACCATGGGAGTTGTAGTTTTGTAGGTGTTGTAATGCTGCAGAGTCCCACAGAGTGTTAGGATATTGTAGACTTGCCATTAGGTACTGTTGGCTCATTGGGAAAAGACTAGCACTGGTATCTTTCAATGTGCCCTCTGTGTGTCCATAGAAGTAGCTAGAATATTCCAGTGAATGCTGGTGATTGAAAAAAGAATCATCATTCCACTCTTCCTTTATCTGAGTGTGGATCACTGGCTGTAGAGAAGGATGCTTTAGATTCAGTGAGTCCTGTACTGTGAGTGAGGCAGATTGTACATTCTCTTCCACTGCCTGGTGGTTTGAGTAAATGGCTTGGCCTTGTTTCCTTGTGCCCTTGTACTTTAAAGTTCTGGCTCTCCTATTCTGGAACCACACCTGGAAAAGAATAATAAAATGAATAACTGAATAATATATATTCACATACAACCAACTGTAATTATAATACTTCAAATGCTTTCATTAATGATTATCCAAACATATTACAACAGTCACATAGATTACAATCAGAGTCTCCTCAGCTAATTTATTATCTAGTATCTTGTATTGTTGCTACTGTTCAGTTTTGTAGAGCCTGTCCACAGTCCTGAGAAAATAGCAGATAAGTTATGGACGCTCATATCATCTTGATACCATGGTTTAACAAAACCTGGTACACTATCGACCATTCATTCATAAGAGTCTCTATGCAATTATAATCTTATTCCTGTCTTGTTGGAGCGTTTTCTTTTACTTAATGAAGCAGTTTACTCGAATATTTATTATGGTATCATAGATGCTGAAGCAATTTACTCGAATATTTAGCACGTGCGTGTGTGTGTGTGTATGTGGGTGTGTGTGTGTGTCTGTGTCTGTCTGTCTGTGTTTTCAAGTGCTACAGACTTTTTGTGTTTGTCAGTGTAGTGCAGAAGGTACAAACCTGGATGCGTGACTCAGGTAGGCCTGTCGCCTGGGACAGACTCTCTCGCAGGCTAATGCCAGGATACGGATTCGTCTCAAACGTGGCGCGCAGCAGCTCCACGTGCTCCTGGGAGAAGCTTGTCCGCTTCCTGCGGCTGGCGGCTCGGGACTGGGTGGTAGGAACTGTTTGGTTGAACATGCCTGAAACATAAAACAGAAAGAGGTGTCAAAGTGTGGTCTGTTACAGGGCCCAGAGAACCTTTTCTATGTTATTATATCATATTAATTATATCATTTTCATTCTTTTAATTATTTTTATTGTTTTATACATATGTAACAGGCATTGAAACACAATTATTATTTGATTATAATAATATTCATGATGATTTCTTACCATGGTTTGATTCTTTCCACATGCTGTTGGGATGAATTGAGAAGGCCGACTGTATCTGTGATAGACAGCAAGTATCTTGGTCTTTCTCTAATGCTGGTGTTTTCTTAAATGTCTGCTTGTGGTCACAGGCAAACCCTTTTATACCGTCCTCTCACAACAACCAACAGAGAAAGGCTTAGTGCTTGTTTTATCTGCAGTGGGGAAGGTTAAGGGTTTGGGCTCTTTGAAAGCTAGTGGTGATGTCACACTCTGATGGGCTGCTAACTCCACAATCCACACCTTAGCCCAGCCTTCAAAGACTCCACACTCACAAGTAACAGGGAAAAATGTTCTTGTTGTATGATTCAGTTTTATATTTTCAGATCTAGATTTTCAAGATGATCTTACACATACTGGTGTCATGTCATGCATTTATTTCTTTTCCATTTAACCATTTTTCATAACCGCTGATCCAGCAGAGTGTCATGGTATTAACCTGGAAGAACTGGCCACAAGCTTGGAGTAGAAGATGAGTGTGTTGCTCTTGTGACCCTTTATTTACCTTATTAGCATTTATTTAGTTATATCAAGTTGATTCGACAATGTGAAAAGAGTTCTAATGTGCTTAAAATTTATGAAGAGAAATCACAGAGTTACAGCAATAAAAGAACCAATATATTAAGCGAAATGGTTTGAAACTTAATGTACGTAAATAATGTTGTCAGTAAAAAAGCAGATATATATATATATAATGACACACAAAGAGTAGTATTAATCTGCCAATAATAATAGTGTAAATTAAAAAAAATGTGATTATGTCAAAACCCAGTTGCAGCTTTTAGATTTAAATGAGCTCAGTTTTTAAAGGAGAAACATTGATCTATTGAAGGTCCAGATGATAAACTTGTCAATACAATTATGTGTTGTTTAGAATAGCTTTATATTATAATTGCAATGCAAACAAGCATAGTTGAGCATTTAATCAATAAAACAAAAGACTTTATAAAATCATTAACTAACACACCCATTAGTAAAATGCTCTAAGCTAATCAGTTCCAATGTCCTTGAAGAAAACCTTTTCCTTAAGTGTTTCTTAAGTTTTATTTGAACACAGAGCATAATCAACTGTCAAAACTACAAAAATACAGGTGATTAACTGTTGATTAGTTGTTCTTCTTTAGGTCAGGCTTTTGGGGTGAGAGGACAAGCAACTTGTGCCGTAAAGTGGCCAACTTGTGCTGACTTGTCTAGACGTAGGACAAAAATACTGCAAATGCTTGTAAATAAATATATTTCATTGCTAATAGCATTATTTGTTTTGCTTTGTTATTCCTGTTTCATTTTATTGTGTTACTAAATTAACTGGCTATAGTGGAGTAACACCTCAATAAAACAAATGCAAAATGTGCTGCATGGGATGGAACAGCATTTGGTAAATGTTATACTGTCTTGTATTATCTTACTATCTGAACTATTCATTGCTGTACAAGCAAGTAGTTGATCCACTATGGGTGAAAACAAGAGATATTCAATTCTGGTTATTCGATGGATACTCTTAAAATATTATGTTAATAAAGAGGAGTTTTAAAAATACTGGCCTACATGAGATATTTTAGATAATTAAATTTGCACTTAACTTGCACTTAATTAAAACATGATTCATGGGGATATTGTCTAATGAATATTTAAAACAATAGTTTTATCATGGCATGTACATTTGTGTAAGTTAGTTCCAAAACGGTTTGTATATTTTTTGCCATTATCTTTTTAAGAACTGTGCACACATCCGCTGCACACCAACAGGGACAATCAGCACTAGGTAGGCTAATGGTAGCTATGGGTAGTTGAAAGGAAACCACATGGACACAGCTGGCGGCCGCTAATGGCTTGAACCAGGGGGTGGTACCATCTTCTCCAGCACTGCCTGGGGAGAAACTCCAGAGATGTAATGAGTAAAGCCAGCGGCACATGCTCTCCCTGCCCATGTGACTATTGGAGCGAGAAGTCATCCAGTATTAGAAAGCCAAACTGCGTTTAAGGACAAGAATTACATTACTGGATATGCCATTGAAAGATGAATGGATTCTAGCAGCTTTCCTGGATTATCCGCAATGCTGAATTGAATCAAGCCCTCTTATTCAGATCAAGACCCGAACCTGTGTGTATGTGGATTGTAATTCTCACAGCTGGTGCATAACTGGGAGAATCATCGCATATAGTTACAGATCTCTATCATCCTCCACAGAAGAGCAGACATTCTTACTTAATCATACTTATATTAAAACTCTTTATCAAAATTTCTTCTCTTGTTTTTCAGCTACAGTCAAGACCGTAGATATGAAGTCAACACCGGAGGGGGACCAAAACCGTAATTATAATATATACTGGGGGACGACGACATTGTGAGCACATCTGAATGCCCCCCCCCCCCCCCAATATATTTTATAATTATGACCTTGGCTACAGTTGTATGTAAATATTTTGGGATCCTTGTTTTAAATGTGAGATCGTTTCCTAAATGTTTTATCTATGTTTTAACAGCCGTGCTTAAGCTTTCACCTACAACCCTGTATCAGGCACTGTTACAGTCATGCATATCGCGTTTGTGGTGATTGACACACACAAAGTATTTAATTGATAATGCAACACAAGATCTTTACTATATGTGAAGCTTTGAAGGGATTGGAAATATTACTAAGATTTTGCATTTATGTATCAGAAGCCAGTATATTTACTGCTGGTTGTGGGGTTTTTTTTAAAAACCATCTGGGAGTTCTTTTTATTTCTGGCGCTTATTTTGAGAGGTCGAGGCCTGAAAAGTTTGGGTACAAATGCCTAATTGCATAATCAGTTATTCACAATGCATTTTTGTATTTGGTGCAAACCGACTTTGTAGTAGCGCATTTTCACCACAAGGTGGTGCCAGTTGACTGTGCATGTTTCATGTCAAATTTGTATTCCTAACCTCAGGATAGGGTGAGCAGCTACAATGTCCTTAAATGCTCGAGGATGGTCTAGATATCTCATGTAGACTTTGAAGGGCGAATAGAAGGACGAGCTTGTTTTTCCATTGCACTGTAATTGATCTGGTCGTGATTGAACTTTTTGGAAAAGTAAGAGGTGTTTGATCTAGACCAAGGCCGTCTTCTTGAATTAACACAGCACCAGTACCCGTGCCGGCCACCTCGGCCTTGAATAAGATAGTGAAATCAGGGGCACACTACTGGAGAACTAAACTCTTGATTTTTAAAAAAAAAAAACAGCTTGACAATCAGAGGACCACAGAAAATCTGGTGTCACAGAGAAGGTTTGTTAGAGGTAAAACGACACTTGAAAAAAATTCCTCAGAACCTTCTGTAGTATCCAGCCATCCAGCCAGGAAAGCGCGAAAGCTCTTCTTTGTCTTGGGTACCGGAAAAAACACTAATAACCTCAATCTTGGCTTCCAAAGGGCAAAGAACAACCCTGAGCAAAGGCACTTAACCCCCGAAATGCTCCAGGGGTCCCAGATAAATGGACTGACCCTGTGCTTAGACCCAGAGCTTCACACTCAACTGTGCAAATGTGTGTGTGTGTGTGGTCCAGGTATACCTAATAATGTGATGAATACCTGTCTTTTTTTACCTTATGGGGTAAAAACTCTGTTTTACAAAAATCTGTGACTACAATGAAAAGACTAAAAATGCAAAAACTCTTGTACTTTGTTTGGTTACTTATGGTTATGGTTAGGGCTGGATAGGGATTAAGGTTGTCATAGTTAGCATAAGCATTTTTCCTATAGAAATGAATGAGCGGTCCCCAAAAAGATATGATTACACGACTGTGTGTGTGTGTGTGTGTGTGCGTGTGTGTGTGTGTGTGTGTGTATGTGTTTGTCTCAAAGGAGAGCATGATGGGATATATGAAAAGAAGCATTCCTATGTACCTGTAATTCAGCTGTGGCAAATAAAGCATCATTTCATTTCCAATCCCGTTTACCCAAGTATGTCACAATAGCATGATAAATCTCAGATGTAGCCTGGTCCAGGGCAAGAGAGATGTCTTGAAAACATGGAAACACAAGGTAAGGAGGGGCAATTATCCACATCAGTTGGGCCTGATTCATTAAGCGTGGAATGTAGCGTGGGATGTGATTTTTTTTCTTTTCCTTTTCATCTGAATAATGAATAGTGTAGGAAGGAATTTGGGATGGAAAAAGCTAATGGAAAAAGCTGAGATTTCAGGAGCTTCTTCAGTGGGTAGGATTTGCCAGTAGCCAAAAGTAATCCTTTCCTGTTTTGTCATTTCTACTGTTTCTAGAATAGTGGAACAAATTCCAGAATACCCTGGAATGTCCAGGGCAAGGGGCATGCACTCCTTTGTCCATTTCAGCGGCTGTATTTTGATATGTTCTTAATGAAGCAGTGCTTCTGCTTTGAAAGTAAACTCTGCCCTTTTCCTTCTTGCCTCCATGGCTACTACAAACCGTAGCACGTTTCTTCTCAACAGCCTCCAAATGGAAGCTACCGTGGTCTTACCTCCAGTCTAACTATATGCCCTTTTGGTTCCTTACATCTGTCTCTCTCATGGGCAGTCTTCACAGCTATCTCTGCTGTTCAAGTAGTCCAGCTTTGCCTCCTTGGCATGATGTTTCTCTTCCTCGCTCTTTCACTATCTGCCTGTGGGCCAGCTCCTAAGATCTGCAGCTGTATGCCTCCAGCCTCTAACAGTTGTCACCTCCCTGTTTTGTGCAGACTCCTCCTGGCCTCTGTCAAGACACCAAATCTCCCCTCCGTCAAGACACCAAATCTCCCCTCTGTCAAGACACCAAATCTCCCCTCCGTCAAGACACCAAATCTCCCCTCTGTCAAGACACCAAATCTCCCCTCTGTCAAGACACCAAATCTCCCCTCTGTCAAGACACCAAATCTCCCCTCTGTCAAGACACCAAATCTCCCCGGCTCCTCTTTGGCACAAACTGCAGTTCTGGTTACTTTCTGCTCACTCTTCACTCTCTACTTTCTACTTCCCTCTTGCATTTGTGGCTTATCCATTTTAGTGGGAGGTCACCACAAATTTCCTAATTTCACTTTGTCCTTAACAGTAATTATGCTTCCAAACTGTCCACTGCTCGAATCATACAGATAACCCAGTGTCTAGTATTATACGGGTCAAGATTAATTTTTTCCTTTACTGCCATGTACCTTAACACAACAACACTGGCAAATGTAATTATTTAACTGATGGTATTTATATAGCTTATCAGACACAACAGCAGCATGTCAGTCTATCAGTCAGTCTACAGACACGATGCCTTTGGACAAAATAAAGGTTCCTGAAACCCCTTCAAAAGCCTGGGTCTGTTCTGTTTTCATTTGGAAACCAGGCAAAGAGGGTGAGAGAGACACCGAGAGAGAAAAGGGAGGGGGGCCTTCTGACAGCCTGCCTCAGCCTGTTAAAATTCCTGTGGTGTCGCTCTCACTAGAACGTTCACTCGTTTTCTCTTACTGTCTCCATCTCTGTTGTGCTCCTGATCACTGTGATTTGACTTATTACTTTTGAAACTTTTTGAAATCATTTCCTTTGAAGAACATCAACAGATTCCACTCTCCCAAAACATCACACTTAGAGTCAGATTCCAGCTTTCACCTATAAGATGGCCTTGTTTGAACTCCTGCATCTCCTCATTGGCCAGGTAAATGTAGGTAAGATGTGTAAATGAGTAGCTCTTAGATTCCTTGCATGGTACAATAGTGGGTGAGCCAAATGGAAAAACTGATCGTTGGAAAAATACTGAAAAATCCCTTTGTTCGTTTCTACTACATTTTGTTCTGAAATATCCAGCAACTCTTGAAGATCTCTGCAAATGTGTCTGTGTACCATTGAAAATATCTGATAGGGATTTTGGATGTGGGTGAGGCTTTTGTTCAGTCATTTGACCGTTTTTTTAATTCTATATTTTAATGCAAATGTTGTCTAATTCGATATCTGTGAGAATATTGAAGTGTTACCTGCAAGTAGCAGTTCAAAGAAAAAATATGTAAACCGCCGAATTGGTCACAGTGTTTCTAACCTCTAACAGGCAGTGTGTCCAAATTGTTTTATAAAATATGTAAGAAACTTCCATCATAAAACAGATAAATGTAATTCCTCTCTGTAAACAAAATATATCCGATCCATCCTTTTGGATGATTGTGCAGTACTTTTAACTACAGATTTACTGTCTGATTTTACTTTTCTCGTCAATTTGCTACATACTCTAAATAACAATATTTGTGACTTCACTCACATAGGAATGTTCAAATTCTGCAAAAAGTTATTAAACAATCAAGACTTGGCTAATTCTCTGCCCCGTCTTCTGATCTAAATTTTCTATTGTTGTTTCTTTGCATATAACACTCACTAGCCCAAGTGTGTGTCAATAATAATCAGTTATTTTTGTGTGAGATTCTTGTTCTTAAGGAGAACTGACCACAACTTCTCACTCAATTTAAGTAAATGAGTACATGGTTACATCCTAAAAACAGTGTTTCATGATTAATGTTGTTGACCTCAAGAATAAGAATACTCCTATTTATTGCTTGCCCCAATGGTCAGCCCTGTAGTGTCACACTGTCAGAGTTCAGGGTTCAAGTCTTGTGCATGGAGTTATATTTTCAGTTAGATGAATTGGGATCTCTAATTGGCTGTAGGTTCACTGTGACCCGGTACTGGATAAGCACTTCTGGTTGGCTGGATGGATGTGTATCAGATCAAAATAAAAGCATTATACACTTAAATACAATATGAGGGAAATAAAAAACTTTATTTTGCAATAAACACTTTCAGAAATTCTCATTTATATGCAAAATAACTATTTGAATTTTACAAAACATAATTTATAACATAAAATGGAATACATCAAAGGCAACTGGGGAGCTTTGTGCTTATTCACTGCTGCAAGATGTATCAAGAGGCACCTGGACACTGTTTTGTGTGCTAGTTAATCTATATTATGTTTCCGGAAGGATACTGGTGTAGGTAAGGTGCACGCTCTGATTACAGTGCGTTGCCGTCCCCACCATGACAAACCGCCTCAGGGGTGAGAACCTGAGTGCAGCCAGGTGGCAGGTGATACCTCAGCACCACACTAGTCCGAATGGACCAGTTTGAGGTTTTTTCGGGTGGCTGAAGTGCCAGTCCTACGTAGGGTATTAACAAAATGGTTGTTCACTAATAGTACTCCTAGTCTATACTGTCCACTTTGTAGTGTGTACTCGAAAAACTGTAAACAAAACAGTATTCAACAGAAACTAGGACACATTCCTAGTGTGTCAGAGGAGCATATTGTCTGGATAAACCTGAGCAGTTTTGGTAAATTATTGGGTTTATGAAGGTCATAGGTGTTCTGTATACACTGAGCCAAGGTGGTGCTGGGTTGAGTCATCCTTACTGCGTTCCAGTGCAGCATAATGAGAAACACATGGTACAGTACAAGCTGTGGAGTGGGAGTAAGACAGGCCAGCACTCTATTCAGATTTCCCTGCCAAATTCAACAAACTGCCTCCGCAGGTCTTATCTCTATGTATATCCGTGTTTGTTAGAGAATGGTCTTCGAGACATTGCAGGATTACCATCGTTTGTGCTTCTCAAGATTTTCTATTTACAGTTTTCAACTGACATAAAATGCTCAATATCTATTAACCTGATGATGGGAGTGTTTCAGAGAGCTATATACAATATCAATATTGTCATCAAGGTAACCTGTCATTTAATATTAGTCCCACATAAACCATTGCATACAGTTTGAACTAGAGATTACAGTAAAAGTTTTTGAGTATTTTATATGGAGCTGGGTGTTACAAGTACTTGTGTTTATGTACAACAGCAAACATTCTGATTCTTATCTTATGTACAACAGCAAAGTACTTAGTTTTTTTTTTATCTGAATGGAAGACTGGGGAACCCTTCAAAATTATAGGATAAGACCTTGCATGACAAATAACAAAAGAAGACAACTGTAACTGTCAAGTTATGTACACTAGAGTAGTGATACTGTGTTCATCCCTGCGGGGTCTTTACCTACCCTATCTTGCTCTCCCTGAGGCACACAGAGGTGTAATGGAGGGTAAACAAAAGTATATGGCAAGGGGAATGCAGGTATACGTCTAAAAAAATGTGTTTACCATATACCTACCTAATTGTCAGAAATGCATATCAGTCAGAGGAGACAAGGGTATATGTAATTATACGGTATAAAAGCATACCACCTACCTGGACACAATATACCACCCACACAGACCCATATACAGAAAACGGAGAGTTTGGGGTACACAGGCAGTACTGGTCAAAGCCCATACAGAGCCCGAGGCAGCTTCATTATCAGCACCCCTCATAAGATGGTGCCCTAGATGGCTCCCAGTGTCACGTGATGGTTAACTGGCACTGGTCACATGGCAGGGTCAGCCAGCATCCCCGGAGCAATTGGGGTTAAGGTCTAAACAGTGACATCATTCACCTGGCAATGGAATTTGAACCAATGACCTCATGAGCGTGGAGTCCTAACCTGCAGAGCCACACATTGCCCCATATTTTGAGAATATTCACCTGACTGATGAAGGTTACTGATCACCACTGTCCTACTCGGGGTTGTGCAGGACAAGAGCACGACCTACTGTGCAAGGCTGTCCAATCCCAGGCTTGCCACGGTCACACTACCCTGCGTGACAGACTTGACACTTTGGAGAAGGTAAGAAATCCACATACCAAAACAGAGCAATTCAGTCATACGTATGGTAAATGCATGCATTGTCATGTCACCCATTGAATAGGTGATGAAAAAACAACTAAAACTGAATATAAAAAACTACTGGCAAATAGGCTCCTATAATCATCTATATATCTTTGTTTGGCAGCATGTGGAAGACGCCATGTGGAAGCTAGAGACAGAACTGGCTTTTCTGCTTAATGTGATTGAACTTCCCAAGTGGCATTCTATTCCAAGCATGGATACGTGACACTGGTATTCTAGCTATCCAAGACCACATTGGGCTATGCTAAAAAGATCAAAAACGAACCACCTTATATTTGCCTTTAAACAGAAGAATTCTAGCTTGATCCAGTTTGTTCTGCCTTTGTTCAAACATGTCTCTCATTTTTTGTATTTAAATATCATAAAATGTGTTTTATATGAGAATAATGTGTAGCGTCATTTTTTAACACATGCAGCAGATATTGAGACATAGATCGCAAAACCCTGTAACACACAGTAAAAGAGGAAACATCTTATTCTACATACTCACAGCACTTACATTCATAGCATATCACTGCATAATGATCGACCTAATCAAAATAAAAATTATTTAGAACTATATATAGAATTGAAAGTTAAGATATTTATTTAGTGTAAAAAAAAATTGTACAATATTTGAGTTTTAGACTAATTGGTTATGAGAATAAAGTAAATAACACAGGAGTGTATTTACAAAATAGAACATCAATGAGAAGCCATTGTTTTGTGCACCAAATTCAGATCAGTGTAACTGAAGCAAAACTGATGTACAATTTAGTAATTACTTCCATTGTTTATGTAACACATAGAGCTCTGGAAAAAAATTAAGAGATCACAGCATAATTTTTTGTCTCACTCATTTCTCAATTTATGGGTGTGTGTCTGTGAATAATGCACTTCCCACCTGCACTTAATGTGTCCTATTCACCCTTGAAGGTCACTTGATGTCATCCTCCGATTTATGAGAAAGTAAGTCGTTTTTTAAGGGAACTCTGAAAAGATGTATGTATGCATTTTACTATATATAATATTAAGTAAAACACACACTTTTTTAAAAAAAAATCTCTTTATAATTTGTGGTACAGCAAGTTAAAGATCATGACTCTAAACACATACTATTGTACTTTATCTAAAGCTTATTAAAGCGCTGTGACTGCATATGGAGTTTGCATCTTCTTCCCCCCACAATACAAAGAGATTAAGTTAGTTTAGTTCAGGGCTCTTCAAATCTGGCCCTCGATTCCAAATCCAGGCCTTGATTTCAGTCCTCCCAGATAGTTAGTTTAATGATGACTGATTCTGATTGGCCACAGAGGCTTCACATATAGCTCACAGGTAAAGGAAGGCTGGAAAATCAGCAGTGCTCAGCCCTTGAGAACTGTTATTTGAATAGCCCTGGTCTGGTTGGTGTCTCTGTCTTTTCTGCTCTGTGATCGACTGGCATTCTGGGTGTAATTGTGCCCTGTGCTGAATAGCAGGAGCTGCTTCAATTACCACAAACCTGCAACTCCCCCTTTTCCTTGTGCTTTCAGTATTCAGCAACTGTTTATAACGTCTAAAATATCTCACATTCAGAATCCGCTGCTGCATTGGCTGTCCTCTTTGTTAAGTTGCAAATGCTTGGAAAATGGATGGATGGATGGATGGATGGAAATAAAGAAACGACAAATTATGTAATAGGAAAGTTTATTTTTAGCTTACCAGTACGTTTAAATACACAAAAAACTTGCAAGTGCATTCATAATGAAAAGGTAACTGGAAAATGCCGCTTTTAAAGTAGTATGAAAAATATGAAGTGCATGAATATATTTAATGATGTTAATTGTCTTTCTACAATGTAATTTAAATAGATGATTTCATGTCAAAGATGATGCTATATATATATGTATATATATAGCAAGCCAAAAACCGTTTTTGAAGACTTTAATTCAATACATGCCCATCGATACTTAATGTTATACCTTGCAAACCTTATTTAAATATACATACATATCCTTTGCAGACCATTTTTACAAAGCCATTGTTCAGATATTCATATTAAAATACATGTATGTAGTGAAACTATTCATTATGTACTGTACATTGAGTTCTATTTTAAATATGGAAGATGCCACTGCTAAATTAATGGTATACATCATTGTTTTTTAACCAGAGTACAGCAACTGAATATTATTACTGCGTAATGTTGACACCGATGGACCAAAAGGCTTTCAGTCATTACAAATACTGATGCATACAATTCAACAGGATATTATCGAAAAGATCAACTGAGTCAAATAATCCTCCAGATTATTTGATTTAGCTAACTGTATTATATTGATATTTATGAATTTTGACATTTTTGTCAAACATTCATATCAAATCCATATTAAACAAGTTGTTTACAAAATGTAAATATGATATTGTGTAAAGCATTTTTGTGACAAACAAGAAACACATTTTTTCTTGCCTATACACCTGGAAAAAAAACACAAAACTCTGTATGAAAACACTATATAACAGTTTTGGTAAATTCCACATATAACTGTGGTGAAGGCGTTACACTGTTAATAATATTTACACGTATGTATGTTAAACAGTCATCATGTATTCTTTCTCACACACTACTAAATTGCTATAGATTTAATCTATATGGAACTAAAATGGCAAAATGAAATCATATATTTTAGTGTTCTATCAAGTTTCACGAGGTGCCTATTCAATATAGAGGGCCAAATGGTACTTTCTCATTTAAACGTTAGCAGCAGATTGTGTGATTAATTGCAGCTGTTGTTAGAAATTAAGATTTAAATAGTTCTAATAACAGTTAATATAACAATATTTAATGACAGGTGAGGTTCCTTAAGTTTACATTCTATTATCACTTGAATATGCCCTTGTTACACCAGAAAGTCCAATGAGTTAAATCTATATTTCTTACATGTTTTTGCAAAAGAAATTCAAATAGTACTGAATGTACTGTATAATGATAGAATATCATAAAATTGTAAAATGTCAACAAATATTTCAGCATTTAGCTGCCATAATTAAACAGACTTATACTATTTACCAAGGAAATTGTAGCAGAATGAAAAGAATACATGTTAATGTTGAAACCCAGAAAGCTTCTTATACATATACTGTGTTATCATGCTCATACTTTGATGGGTTTAATAGCCATTCCACCAAGATTAAGTCATTATTCATGCTTAATATTGCATAGAGATCTTAGCCTATTCTACAGAAAAGAAAGCAGGACCAGTAGGAATTTCCTAAAGTCATACGTGTTGGTGCTACAGCAATGGAGAAATGAACTGTGTTAGAAGGACTCTCCCATCATAGCTACAAACTAGAAGCTACAGGTATCTATACATTTTGTCAGTATAGTGCAACATATCAGAGGATTGAGTTTAAGCATTACATCTCCACTAGGTGGTGCTAGCAACTTCCAGAAGATGAACAGATAGAGCGACACATGTTTAGGGCTGATGTCTCTGGTTCTGTCTCATCCTCCATGCCTTGCTCTGCCTTATCAGTAGCTTCTACCTCACCTTCCCCTCTGGACAAAAGGCTCTCCTCCTGGCTCTTTTTCAATCTGAAACACATGTAAAGAAATTAAGATGGAATGTATCAGTGATGTAGCCAGAAAATCGAGTTTGGGTTGCCAGAGGAAAACAACTCAAGCACAATAAAGTAATACGTAGCTATAATGAACATTGCTTAATTTCTTATTGGCCATGCATATGACCACTGTTATATTGTAGTTAGGGTAGTTACTATAAATCTGCAGAAACAGGGGACACCACCCCCGATAAAATTTGCCGAATTCTATTGCTGAGCCAGTCCAAGCCATATCAAACCATATCAGAAAAATTTCTACTCCAGTTGTGATATAAAGAATGACAAAGGATGACAGATCATGAAGGTTCTGTCCCTTTTCCATTCCAGGAATCATCAAAATCAAAGACCCAACCTTGAACCCAACCATTGTGATATTGAATTTCTGGATTGATTAAGCACTGCGTCTTCAAATGGTAAATGATGGTTCTATAAAGAGATTATTCATAAAGCAGTTTTTTTCCGTAAATTTTGTAAAAGCAAAACAACAATATTAAGTACACATGTCCAATCATTTTTCTCTGTTTCTGCAGAGATTTCCCCAGTGGGCCCTAGAGTCATTAGTCTGATATGAAAAATATTTCATCTCTGCAGTCTTCAGTCATTAACATTCTACAGCTCTATGACTAGCTGGCTACCTGGAAACTATTCCATGGTATCAGCACTTCAGTAACTAATCACAAGTAGATTACCCTCCACCACATTCATTTTCTAAAAAAAAAAATTCTGTCACCACCTTACTGTCAAAATCGCAGCAAGGCCTTTTATTACAGTGGAATGAAGAATAAATCCAGCCAGCTTTTCCTTCATTCTTACTTGGCACAACACTGGAAAAATCACATGTGTTGGAAAGGGGAGCCATGTTTACTGAATTCTAAATGGGGCATCGTGTCCTACTTTTTTTTTTTCTATGAAAACACTGGGGATCCCATTAGAATGAAGTCATGTAGATGTCTATAGACAACAGCATGTTGCTGTTATGAAATACTCTGAATTTTCTTACTTCTCTCTGTTGAAGATCTTAAACTCTTGCTGCACTACTTCGAGATACTCTTGAAGATAGTCACTCTCCTAGGTACAGAGAAGGTATAATTATTGCAAAACATCCCAAAGCATTACAAGAGTAACAATTCCGAAGACAGATATACTATGGCTATTAAATGTTTAAATGTCAAGACTGTTAATAAAAGGAATGCAATTATTAGTGAATGAAAATCATAATCATTAAAAAAATATAAAGTAATGGATACCAGTTTCTTGGTCCCCATAAGGGAAAACTCAATTTAACAAAAATCTGACTGCAATGAAAAAACTAAAAATGCAAAAACTCTTATATTTTGCTTGGTTACTTATGGTTATGGTTCAGACTGGTAGGGGTTAAGGTTGTCATAGGTAGCGTTAGCATTTCTCCCATAGAAATGAATGAGCGGTCCCCATAAGGACATGTTTACCTGACGTGCGTGCATGTGTGTGTGTGTGTGTGTGTGTCTGTGTGGTGGGGGGGGGAATAAACCCAAGCAGCCTAGGACCCAAGGCATTGGAATAGCAGTCAATAGCAGACCACATACAGGCACGCACTCATGCACTATGTGCAACTCAGAGATACCAATCAGCCTAACTTCACATCTATGGACTGTAGAAGGAAATCAGTATATGCCAAGGAGACCTGGGAGAACATGCAAATCACATACACCCACTGCAGAGGCAGGAATCAAAACCTTTGAGGTGTGAAGAAACAGTGCTGCCCGCATAACTGTTAGCATCGCTGTTACATTTCTGCTGCAGAACTCTGCATCTATGTTTAGCATATAAGACCATGCACAAATATGTGCATTGTTACTTCAAAGCCATTTGTAGATTCTACAATAGAAAACAAAATTGGTGAATTTGATGGAAAGGTCAATTCAATACTTTATGTTAAATTACTTGTCCCTCAAGAATAACTGCAGGAAAATGTATTTCCAATTATTTAGTCGTATTTAAGGCTTGTGTACATGTGGTTTTTATGACAACCCTCTTTCCTAATAACTAACAACATTAGAGATTTAAGCCTCTTCTTTTGGTCCAATACATGTTGAGGTAGAGATCTCATGAGTTTTTTCATGCTACTCACAGACTGGGAGTCTTTACTGTTATCTCGAGACCTGTTCTTGGCGAGACGCTTTTTCTTTTTGTGAAGAGGTCGGGATTCCAGAATCATTTCCTCTAGCTCAAAAGTTGGATCGCAGTGCAGACGACCTTTCTGTAATAGTAAGACATACAGAAATCATCTACGGAAGCTTTGTAATGAAGCTCTATATACAAATATATATATTACAATTAAAATATCACAATTAAACATCTGTGATTCTGCTTATGTGTTTGTGTAAGAATGTGGCTGTTTTGGTCATGCTTACATTAGGTACAAACCCTGGCTCCACCTTCTTCTCATAAACAGCGTCCCAGTTGACATCTAGCAGGTAAGGTGATGCTTGCATGTGGGAGAGGCAGGAGTAACGATGCTCGGGGTTGACAGTCAGCAGCTGTGGAGTGCAAGCAGCGTTTTATTAATACCTTTTCCACTTCTAGAAAAGCCCATCCCCTAATAATAAAACATAACAAACCATTTTTGTTTACATTTATTTGCCTACATTTTCTCCTTGAATCTTAGTTTATTCCTTCATCTTTTCTAGTTTATGTATTACAAAAACATAAAGGAGATATAATTGGGAATGAAATTAACATCATATTTTATGGACTGACCAGTAGAGTAAATCATAAGCTAACTGGTGAAAAAAAAATGGCCCTTTAAATGTCAGCAGAACAAACAAATGAAAATCATTAACTAAAATATGATTGTTTCCTTGGGGAAAGATTCTTAGATTCCTAGTGGAATCTCCAATTAACATGTTTCAGAAAACATTACATGAAGTCCACCTTATTGTGTTTAGGTTTGCCAATAAATGAAACACATATTTTGCCAAAGGACTTGCCATATTTCACTTTTTTTGTGATTTTCGGTGTGGTGTCATTGTCGGTGCCGCACGTGTATCTGAGAAACAGCCGCCATCCTGAGAATTTCACAAACTTACAGTGCTTAGAGTTTACAGAGGATAGTGAAAAATACAAAAAACACTGAGTCAGCGGCAGTTCTCTAGGTGAAAACACCCTGTTAATGAGAGAGGTCAGGGGAGACTGGCTGGACTCATTAAAGCTAAAATGCCAAAAATAGCAGCTCAGTACAACAACGGTGTGCAAAAAGCTTCTCTGCTACCCACAGCTCAATTACCTTTGTAACAGCTCTGGAGGAAAAAGTGGGTCCTACCTGGTAACTGATTTACAATCTCAAACAAGTGCATAATTTTAATAATATACAATATTATAGTAATGTATAATACATGCAGTGTATGTATATATATATATATATATATATATATATATATATATATACACACACACACACACACAACACCATATGGACAAAATTATTGAGACACACAGAAAAAAGTACCAATTCGTACCATTGGGGTACATTAATGTTCTTTGTACCTTGGGGAACAAAACTGTGCCAGGGCTGTACCCTGTTTTCTTAAAGTGTATATATAGTGTTTTATTAGAATAAAACTGCATAATATTAAAATTAAAAAAACATATATGGGAAACATAGCGATATTATACAATCTAGAGAAATAATGTGAAGCTCAGTCTTTGGAAAGGCATGGTAGGGACTGTGTCTCACACCTCTTGGACCTGGGTTCGAGTCTCTGCCAGGATTCTGTATCTGTGGAGTTTGCATGTTCTCCCCATGTCATTGTGGGGTTTTCTCTAGGTACTCTGGTTTCTCTCCCCCCCCCCCCCCCCCAGTCCAAAAACATGTTGAAGTTAATTAGATTTACCAGATTGCCCATAGGTGTGAATGGCATGTTCCCTACAATGGGTTAGTGCCCCATGCTTGGTTGTTCCCTGCCTTGTGCCTTTAGACTCTGGACCCCCTGTGACCCTGAATGGGGCAAGTGGTTTCAGAAGATGGATGGATAGAGACCTCAGTCTTACCTTCCTCATCAGAGCCACAAGACCTTTAGGCCAGGCAGGGCAGTACTGCACACTCACTGTGCTGAACAACTGGATAAGAGACTCCACTGAGTTACTGGAATGGATTTCATAGGGCCTCTGAGAGTTTAGACAGTAATAAAGAGAGAAAATCCATCATTTCAAAGATCTGTTGTTTTGAAAAGTTGAAGTATAATAAACCGTTACGTTTTTATGTACTAATAATGGATTGCCATACAGTCTTGTTATGTGCCTTGGGGCAAATGTGTTGTGAAAGTCGCTATATACAACTGATACAAATGCTTACCCATCCCCTGAAGATTTCAAAAACAGTGACTCCTAGTGACCACCAATCCACCTGAAAGGCATAGCCAGCTCCCCCTGTCATAAAGGACTGGAATATTTCTGGGGCTGTTTAGGAAAATTAAAATGAGCATTAAGATAAAAGTAAATCGAAATCAGAAGAAGCAGTTTGCATTCTCATACAATTTCAGCTTATTGAAGAAACTGGATTAGAATATCTAATTTGCATTGAAATGATAAATAGAGCTAAATTCACAATGCATAAATACATAAAAGCAACATAATTCCCTTCGTAAATAAAAGTAATCAATTTCCCTGGAGACCTGAGACCTGACACAGGACCGAGCACTTAAATCTGAAAAGTGTTTCTCATATAAGCCCTGACTTTGCATAACAGAATTATAAAATGTTTGACGGTTATTGTAAGAATATAGGGCATAATCCTGTATTCATTTACTACAGTATATTCTTCACTCTTTATAACAGTACAATAAGTGCCCCCCCCCCCCATAGTGGCATGTTACCCATATAAGGCTTGGTTCCAGCCATGGCAGTGGCCCTCTCCCCATCCTTTATAATTGTTGCAACATTGAAGTCTGTAAGATGAGCATGCCCTGTAAAAAAAGAGATCACAAGAATGCATATATATATATTTTTTGATATTAAAGTGTTAATATATGTGCTTGCCAATTAAGTATTGCTGGTTTTATGAAAACCAAAACATCAAAATGATTATAATAAACATGTGAAATCATAACCATCATCGAAAATGAAATAATTTCAAACATAACATTTAGTTATGAATCCACACTCAAACCTATACATATCTATACGGTATTTTGCACCTGTACTTTACCTGTACTCTCTTAAAATGCAAGATTCTTTATATAAGAGAGAGAAGATACATTAAAAATACAGATACAGAAAAGTAAATAATAAATGCACAAAATATATGTTTATTATCGTTATCAAGTATAATTGGTATGATAAGATATGCATAAGCTAAGCTTACATCTGCTATGTTCAGTCAGGATTTTTCAGCTCTAAAATAAAGTTTTTTTTTCCCTTTGCATTGCAGTGTACTAAGTTTTGCCTATATTTTGATCAGACTGGGCTGCTCCTGTGCAGTCTGTGCTCTCTCTCCTTCACTGTCCTATTGTCCTCCTGTCACGTCAGCACAAGCCTGCAGAGCACAAACACCCACCGCGCTCGGAGTTAGCAGGAACACTAGCTATTTGACTTTTTCTTTTTTTTTTTTATGAAAACAAATAACTTTAAAAATTTCACAAAACAAATATCTGTAAAAGAAAAACTAACTCACTATTGTGCTTATCCAAATACCAGATAAGGCGTATTTTACATTTGTTGCAGCTACATTTATATCACTCCAAATCAGTGGAATCAGTTGGGTAGGAATTAGAGGTAGAATTCCACAGAAGGGAAAGAATGATGCAGGAACCTATGATATGGTGTATTTTAAAGTTTTTAAAGTGAATATAGTACTATAGAAAATAGCATCTGACAGCTTAGAACATTTTACAGTAATTTGCCCATATAGCAGATGGAGAGATACAGAAAGCTGCATTAAATAGAACACTGTGCCCTTGAATTTTAGTCCCATTAGCTTTAAAGTATAGTGGCAGTTCCATGTGATGCCATTTGGGCTGTGCAATGCTGCTGTATTATATATTATCTGTAGCAGATAGAAACAGAATCTCAGTCAGGGATGAGAATAAGCAACTTGCTGTTTCTTGCCTGATGTACATTCCATATACTGTATTGGATCTCTTCCTTCTGTTTTAGAGTTCATAGTCCCTGAATGTATTTGTTTACCACACCAACAGAACATACAGCAATACAGGTGTTTATTGCCATTACTGCAAAAACACAAATTCAATGCTAAGGTTGATCAGGCACAAATATGTGGAGAAGGGTAATCCAATTAAGTATTACAGAGAAGGCAGGCCTAAGTCATACACAGAAAACCCCATTAACTAAAGGCTCAGGCTGCAGCTTGGGAAGAGGTAACACAACATGGCATGGCAGCCAACATAACTACATTAGGGACTTATATATAGAAACAGGTAACAACACAGATAAACAATGATTAGGAAATAGGATTTCTACATTCATTATTCTGTTATGGGGGGGTATGCGAGGTGTGAAATGTACACATATGCTTGTTAACACATTGCATGTAGAAAACAATACATTTCTGGAGAGAAGGAAAATGATTCCTCACCTTGTTCATCCAGTAGGATGTTGTCTGGTTTAACATCCCTTAAAGGGGGCGGAAAATAGCATGGTAAATTGTTACAACTAGAAAATTTTAACTGCTATTCAAATAGTTTGACTTTATCACTTTTGGTTTTTGAGTACACGTCCTTAAGTCAACATTTATTGCTTAACTGGAGCCACTGGTGCAAGTAGCAAATGGCATTTAATTCCTGCAACTGGGAGATTGAGTTCTGAAAGCCAGTGTCAAGTGTAAGTACTGTCTGCAGAGTATAACTCCCAGTTGGAAAAGCAGTAAGTATGAGATTGGGCTGTTAGTAAGAGGAGTAAGAGGAGGTCAAGTTTTTAAATAGCACTTTTACCCATAGAAATGCAGATCTGGAGTATTGTGCAAAAGGCTGTCAAAGAATGTTTAAAGCTATTTTGTAGAGAGTTACTATATATATACTGATATTTTGTTGGATGACTAGGGAGCATGAATGGAAAGTTTGAATCTTCTAATAATATGGTGTAGGTTTGCTTCTGCAATTCAAAAGTGATTTCCTTTCCTGTGTGGTTTGCAATGATCCAGCATCCCATTTAGGCTGTCCCCTGGCATTGAGCCCTTTACTGGCTGGGATAGCCTCTACTATATAAGCCAAATGGAAAATGGATGAATAAATTATGTATTTATCTTTATTGTAACACTTTATTATTGTTGTTGTTGCTGTTGTTATTATTGGTCTTGTTGTTTGTTTGTTCATTTGTTTTTTTGTAAAGCATCATTTCAGGTAATTTTATATATGACTTTAATAGCACCTCAATGGGCCAGTGTAAATGAGTCTTTGTACCTGTGGATAATATTCTGAGTCTGCAGGTAGTCAAGTGCCAGACTCATCTCACAAAGGTAGAGCTTCACTGCTTCCTCTGTGAACTGAACGTTTTGCCTTAGATGGTAGCGCAGATCTCCACCCAAAAGTAAGTCCACCACCATAAACATATCTTCTTCATCTTGGAAGGAATACCTAGGAGAAAAGAGAGCAGTCAAAAAACAAAAGTTAGAATTCACTACACTGTGAATGACTTTCTGGACCTTCAGCCATCCAAACAACAAGTCTCACTCACAGCTGATACAGTCACTTAAAATTTCAAATATCAGTATGTGCTAGCATGTAAAACAAACATTCATTTATTTGTTAATTTATTTGTTTTAATAAAATGCTAAATGTTTTAAGCATGACATTAGCAGGCCAGGCTTCAGCTTAATAATAGCAGCATATTCACCACATTACCTCTCCCTTTCCCATCAGTATGTTTACTGAAAATGTATTTTATTCTTCTGTTTGTCAAAGCTTGCTACCTATCTGTGAAAGGCAACTTGCAGGCCAGACTGTGACAATACAATGACATCTAGACAACCAGAGAGTGTCTGCTAATCTAATAGTATTAGATTGATTGTTTTGCTAAAACCTCGCCGATTCCCCAAGAGGTCACACCTGTGGAGAAAGACTGTATGGTAACCCTCAGAATTCACTGCAATAATCTAATAGAAAGACAGAGTGACAGGCTAGTATTCTCCAGCCTGGTCCAATAGGTTTTGGAATTCAGAACATTCACACATTTCAACCACAAAACTTTCCTTATATATGCCTAAACTGCTTATAATTAAATAATAGTAAATGGATCTCTGAGTAAATGGATCCACAAACCTCATTTGTGGATATAAAGCACCACTGACATTGATATGGGTAAAGTTCAGGCCCACCAGAAGATTTTCTGAGAAGCCAGGTGCATGGTGAGTTTGGACATAGAGGGTGATGAAGTGGAAAGTGGCTGAAAACTCACTGACATAATCAGGTCAGAATGAAACATTATTTCAGGAAGCATAAAATAACCTGAATTTAGTGTGGCCTACATAAGCCTCTAAGACTGGCTACTTAACTAGCAGTGTGATCACAAAATTCCAAAACTCCAGTCCTCTGGCCCATTCTTGAACAACGGGCTCACGGCTACGGTCCTCTGTGCCATGGCTGCATTCTCTCAATGATCATTTTGAAAGGTTTCTTATATAAAAACTGCTCTCTGAATACTAGAACATTTTTTGAAAAACTCTTTTGGTAAAGTCTTATTAGGTCTGAAGGGATGGTCTTGCATTTGGCTCGTCGAAATTACAGAATGATTATTTTCATGATGATTGGTGTTTGTTGTTATACATTGTTTGTATTTGTGGCAGTGTTATTGATGAGGAAGACAGCTTTTGCCATTTGGGAATAATCATCAGTAACAAATGATCGAGCAATCAGGAAATACATCATAAAGTGGCACTTGGCAGAGCTGTGATGAAGTACCTAGAAAAAAATCTTTGAAAGTACTGACATATCACTAAGACTACAGTTGTACAGAATATGGTATTTCCTGTGTAAATTGGACTGCGAAGAAGGACAGGAAGAGTATTGATGCGTTTGAGCTTTAGTGCTGGCAAAGAATTTCAAGAATACCATTGACAGCCAAAGAAAACAAAGAAGTGGTGATTAACTCAAGCCTGAATTTTCATTTGAACCACAATCACCAGATGAATGCTTAAATCTTGTTTTGGGCACATTATGAGAAAATCGTATGAAAATTCATTTTGAATGATTTACCTAAGAATGCTTTCCTGAGTGGTTTATAAGTTACATTCACCCCTTACTGCTATAACATTCTAATATAATAGACATGATCCCTTATATTATGCACAATTGTAAATAGTAAAATAATAATTAACATGGCTTATGGAATAAATGGGGTTGAGACCAATAAATACCTAAACAAAAGTAAATTTATACTAAATTTTATATTTTCATATATGTTTATAGGTTTTCATATAAGTATATAGGTTTTTCTTAAATATATAAGAATGTCTCAAAACTTGTACATATTTTTACAAATACTTCCAAAACAAGTAGATGTTGCACAAACCAAGCTAAGTATATAATATATAGATATATAATCCCTTTATATGTTAAAATACAGATATTTCATAATTAAGCGCTATCATAAGAACATTATAAATGTCTAGCCATATAACTTCTGCAGAATTTCTGAACTCAGTCCAGCAGGCCACAGAAATGTACACTGCTGTTTCAACAAATGCTTATTATTGGATACTAATTTATCAGCAAATTCAGTTTCACTTAAAATATATACTTTTTTACTTTTCAAGATGTACTTTTTTAACAACTTTTACCAGAACATAAAAAAAAAATCGTTTGAAAAATGCAATTGTACAAAGTATAAATTGAATAAAGTATGCTGCCATAAAAGCTTACATGCACCGTGGCCCTCAGAAAATAGAACTGGCCTTAGAATAATTTACCAAAGAATGCCTTCAATTCTGTTGACACTTTCATTTGAATAAACTAGAGGCACAACATGCAAAACACAAAAAAGAAGAGGTGAAAAACACAGGATAGTCACCAGAGGTTTACTAAAAAAACATGTTCAATTTCCTGTAGGATCTCTAGCTCTCTAAAGACGTTTCGGACCTCGTCTCTCTCTATGCACTGCTGTTTGTTCATATACTTCATGGCGTACATCTTCTCTGTGTCTCTCTTCTGTACGATGCACACCTACAGGTGGAAGAAATACAGCTTTGTTAATTTCCTGCAAAATAAAGGACTAGCTCAGCGATTCTTTATAGTACCAAATGATGCATATTAAATTTAATCATGATCATCAAAAGCTGTACTGTTCATCCAGCCACTTTCTATACCCGCTTGTCCCATTCAGGGTCGGGGGTTCCGGAGCCTATCCCAGAAGCTATGGGCACAGGGCAGGTAATAATCCAGGACTGGGTGCCAGCTCCTCACAGGGCGTTGCATTATTCAGGTTATGAATATATGTTGGTCATAATTTCGGTGTGTGGGACACAGTAATTGCAGTGACCTGTTAATCTGATTCACAGCCCCTGTGTAAACCATTACTACATTCCACATTGTAACTATAATGATAGATTGCTTTTGGAGAAAACTGAATACATGCATACAGTTTTTGATGTAAGTTCTGCAAAAATGCTTGCTTTCTGTGTACGCAGGACATAAAAACACACTACCCTTAATGCGTTTTAGGAGAAATTAACATTATTTTAATTATTGAGCACATAAGAGCGCACTCGGTTTAACAAATATTTTTTAGAACACAAATTTTTAGGGGATCTCCTCTTTAGGTCATTTGTTAAATAAGATTACAGGACTATTGTCTACAAATGTTTAAGCCATTCTTTTGTTGTAAGTCTTTGTACTTCATATTACAGATGTGTCAAAATTCAGCGATGGGTAGCAGGTGTTGCAACAAAATAGCTTTTACTTGGAGCTGTTCACCTTCTCCTCTATCCTGACCATAGCTTGCTTGTTCCCGCCATATCATTTGGGTTTCCAGACGCCAGGGCTCTTCAAATCTGGACCTCAATTCGAAATCTTGGCATTATTTCAGTTCTCCCATGTACTAGGTTTAATAATTACTGATTCTGATTGGCCACAGAGGATTCACACCTGTCTCACAAGTAAAGGAAGACTGGAATCAGCAGTGCTCAGACCTTGAGGATCGTGATTTGAATAACGTTGAGCTAGGGTAATTGATATCTCCAGACTGCTTGTTGTGTATGTGCTTTGCTTTCAAAACACCTTGCCTCCTTCTCAGAATGCTACCGTATCGGTGTATTGAACTGTTTGTATTGGTCCTGTTTTTAAGAAGAAAGGTTTTTACTTCTTTGGGGAATGAATGAAAAAACTACTTGGTACTCAACAGTATAAAACTTCCCTTTAAGGTTCAATAATTTATAGATCTGGTGACTGAGGAGTCCATGGAACACATTTGACTTCATCTGGTGTTTTTAAATTGAGCATTGTCATCGTTGCATATGAGAAACAGGGCCATGCATAGGGGTGGCCCCCACCCAACACAAAATAGTCAGTAGTCATAGGTGAAGGAATATGGTTTCATTCAGAGCCATTACCACAGGTGTATAAAATCAAGCACTTAGCCATGCAGTCAGGTTTACAAATGTGTGAAAAAATGGGTTGTTCTGATGTGCTTAGTGAATGCAAGCCAGGTACTCTCATAAGATGCCAGTCAGTTTGTGAAATTTCTTCCCTGCTAGATATTCCATGGTCAACTGTAAGTGGTGTTATTGCAAAGTGGAAGCATTTAGGAACAACAGGAACTCAGCCACAAAGTGACAGACCACATAAAGTGAAACTGAGGGACACAGAGTGTAAAAGTCACCAATGCTTTGTTGACTCAATAGCTGCAGAGTTCCAAACTTCCTCTGGCATTAACCCCAGCACAAAAACTGTGAGCCAGGAGCTTCATGGAGTGGGCTTCCATGGCTGAGCAGCTGCATGCAAGCCTCACATCACCAAGCACAATGCCAAGTATTGGATGGAGTGGTGTAAAGCACACTATCACTGGACTCTGGAGCAGAGGAAATGTGTTTTGTGGAGTGAGGAATCACGCTTCTCTGTCTGGCAGTCTGATGGATGAGTCTGGATTTGGCAGATCCCAGGAGAACTTTACCTGCCTGACTGTATTATACAAACTGTAAAGTTTGGTGGAGGAGGGATAATGGTATGGGATTGTTTGTTGAGGGGTTGGGTTAGGCCCCTTAGTTCCAGTGAAGGGAACTCTTAATGCTTCAACATACTAAGATATTCTGAACAATTCTATATTCCCAACTTTGAGGAAGGGCCTTTCCTGTTCCAGCATGACTGAGCCCCAGTGCACAAAGCAAGGTCCATAAAGACATGGTTGGGTTGAGTGGGAGAACTTGACTGGTCTAGATCCCTGACCTCAACCCCTTCAAACACCTTTGGGATGAACTGAAACAGAGAATGCGATCCAGGCCTTCACGTCCATCATAAGTGCCTGACCTCACAAATGCTCTTCTGGATGAATGGGCAAAAATTTCCTTGTGGAAAGCCTTCCCAGAAGAGTGGCAGCTGTTATAGCTGCAAAGGTGAGACCAGTTCCATATTGATGCCTATGGATTTAGAATGGAATGTCATAAAAGTTCCTGTAGGTGTAATGCCCAGGTGTCCGAATACTTGTGTCCATATAGTATAGTTGATACATGTTGCTAATTGGCATTTAAACTAATATGACTTACCATTGTAGCTGCCTTCATAAACATTCTACTAAGTATACTCTGCTATTTCTGCAACAAATATCTTCAAATCTATTAGATTTTCTAAAATTTATCCAGTAAGGGTTCATGGAGAAGGGGGTCCTGGAGCCAATCCCAGACAACTTCAGGCACAAAAAAGGGGAACACCCTAAATGAGATGCCAGACAATCACAGGGCACTCTCACTATTGTCATTCGTCAATTTAGAGAGCCGTAACATGTAGACTGCAAACTCAAAGAATAGGATAGTCTTAATGATCTAACCTACCTATCTCAGGCATTATGCCGCACAAGGCCGGGATTCAACCTGAATGGGATTCCAGTGGTTCGCAGGACAAATACACACAATACATACAAGCACACAAAATATCATTAACAGCTCTCTCAAATCTGTATTTTATTAGTTAAAACACTTAAATACCAAAGTAGAACTTAATCAACCCAACCTTCCTATATTTCTAACTGAACTGTCTTACTATAAGATTGAATTCATAACATTCATTCATTCATTCTCCTCTTCTTATCCGGGGCCAGGTCCCTAAGCGGGGAATTCATAAAATCATTTTATAAAATATATTTCCCAGGTGTTCAATAAGATTTTCCTATTAATATAGTTATAGCTTTATGTGAGACACTTCCACACTGAGTGTTTAAATTTTTTGAGATCCTGACTGATGTAAAAAAAAAATGTAACTGTGATTAAATTAATTGACTTCCATGGCAACAGTAGTTAAAATTAATCTAAATAACAATGTGATTATTTAAGACCCATTTTAGGAAGCTACTTTACATCCATATTTAAAATAATGAGTGCATGCCAAGTTAGTGCCATCTAATTACCCACATGGTTCTCCAGTAATGGTGGTGATGCATTGCATTTAAGATTCTAAAATTACTCTCAGCCAACAGGTTATGCTTTGCTACTATCTTTGAATGGAGTGCGATCAAAAGAATATGATAGTAATTACCTTGCCGAAGCTCCCTTTCCCAATGGCTCGGAGTATTTGGAAATGGTCAAAAGTAACTGCAAGAAGAAAACAGACAGTTACTACATAGAACAATGCACTATGCAATATGTGTATTTTTTCAGTCTGTTAGAAGCAGAATTCTGGTTGTAATATGTTTGAAGTAGGAGTTTTATTTAACAATAGCAAACTATACAATCATTTTAATTCATGACCCACAGACAGTGAAATGGGGCCAGTCAAATTTGTACATATATGAAGAACATTAAAATTAACAAAAAATTATGCTTAGGAATTACACGCCCAAGCATAGTTTTAGGTTGGCCTGTGAAGAAGTTTAATCTTAACCCTCTGTTCAAATAAATATAGACTGCATGAATTTACACATGAGAATTTGAAACAGAATTGTGTATTCATTATAAAAAGGCAAATCAATTGTTGATTCCAGTTATTTCTTTACAAGTTTTGCTAATAGCTTAAAAATCGATAAGAAAGCAATATATATCTCAGGCTGGAGGCCAGAAGCCTACTCTCGACATAGTGCGAAGTGGTCCAGCATAACAACAACATTTATACAAAGTGAGTGGCATGCGAGTGGCAGAGAGCCCAATACTACATGTTTAGAAGCCTCAGTCAGACATTACTATCAAGATCCTATCTGGGTCTTTCTCCTCCCCATTCTATAAAATCAACTCATGGCCGAACCCATCTGGGTGTAAATGGGTGGTCTGCCTTCTTCTGCATAAGCATTTATTTAGGCGACACTTTACCCAATGCAATGTACAATTCAAAAAGCAGGGTCAGTCTGTCCCTGGAGCAGTCGTTGAGCAATTGCAAGGCAGGGAATAACTCAGGATGGGGCACCAACCCTTTACAGGGCCACTCACACACCCTTCACGCACACATTCACACCTACGGACAATTTGGCAATTCCAGTTCACCTCAGCATGTAAACCTCACACACAGGGAACCATGGCAGTGACTCAAAACCTATACACACACCAATGACCCAAAGCATTATGAGCAACCTGTGAAGTGAATAATGTTGACTAGTAAAAGGGTGTTTGTCAAGGTCTGGGATATATATATATAAAGTCCGTCCCTGTTCTGTGTCTTGTCCCCATTTGGCCAGCAGGTGTCACCGACCATCCTGTTCTGTCTTCTATTGTGTAGTCCCTAGAATGTATACCTGCTCCCCCAGGCCACTGTGTGGCTTAACCGGCCAAGCTGTCGGCCACTATTCCCCACTCCCCTTTGGTGGGTGTGGGTTTGAGGCTGGCTTGATTTTCTCCTAGTGCTGTTTCCCAGTTCCTCTGTTCATTAGCGTTGTTGATTCCACCTGTTTGTTGTTAACCTGTGTCCCATTTGTTTGGTTGATTCTGTTATAGTTCACCTGCCTTTTGTTAGCCTGTTATCTGAGAGTATTTAAAATACCGGAGTGTAATTAAGTGCTCGCCTGTGTTCTATTCCTTAGTGAGTCATTCTGCTAATGTTACTGTGTGTGGCTGCTGTGTGTTTCTTTGCCGGTCCTCCTAGTTCTGTTCCCTGCTTCCCATCTGTGTTACTTGTAGTTATTTCTTGCCTTTTCCATTTGCTTTTGACCCCTCATAGTCGCTGTTATTTTGTTCCTTCCCCGGTGTTCAGTTCCTTTAATAAACTCCTTGTCTCTTAGAGCCGGCAGCGCATCGTCGCCTTCTTTACGCCCACACCATGCCCCACCATCGCGACAGATATAGTAGTTAAAAAAATATTGATAAGATTGTGATCCATGAGATTTTAACAAATTTTATGGAAAATAAAAAGTGATATTAAGGTTGACCTTTCTAAATGATCATCAGTCTGCTGGTTTGACCAACATGTGTTATACCCTGGTTATTTTTGTAATTGTATTTTATGATATTCTTCATATTAGATTGGGCTTATGTTGTCCTGGAAATCATTCTGCTGCAACATATTTATATTATATTGTAACTTTTATTCAAACTTAACATAATTATAACTGAAAATTGTTCCAGCTGTATAATATCTTTTTGTGATTTCTATTTATCTATTTTCTGCTCTAGGCAATAGAAAAAATACAGGGGCGTCAGAAGCATTTTGAATGTGGTGGGGACACACTGACATAAAACTAATATTCTATGTTAAATGTGGGGGGGGTTCCAAACGAATAATTATGAAATGTGGGGAGGACACATCCCGCTCAGATTTAATGGGGGCGACGCCCATGGAAGAATATCGTGGTACCTATAAAAATGTTAAACATAAATAGGATGAAAGTTGAATCCTAAAAAATACCCAAGTGACCTCACACATTTACGGCTGTGAGTCTGTGTCTTGGCTCATTTGTATGTGTTATCTGCCTGGGCTCGCCTGGATTTCCTCACAGGGTCTAAAAACATAAGGTTAAATGAATTAGTGTCTATTTGTGGTATATTATCCGACCAAATTGTATGTTGCTTTGGAGAAAGGTGTCCACTAAATAAATAATTCCATCCATCTTCTGCTCATTCACGCACACAATCATACACTATGGGCAATTTATGAGCTCCAGCTATCCAACCTGCACATCTTTGGGATAAAATCCACACAACACGATTAGAACATGCAAACTCACACACACACAGAGCAGTGCTGCAAATCACACCCCCAATGCAGGAGAAAGTCATGCAGCGCTGCTACCCACTGAAGTCAAGTGTGCATGTGACAGGTGGTGGACTGGTATCCCATGCAGGGTGCCCAGTGCCTCGTGCCCCGTACTTACTGGGATAGGCTTACGGTGACCCTGCTTTCGATAAAGACGTTGTTACTATTTTTAATTTGTTGTTACTATTCATAACCAGCCAGTTTCAAGTGCTGAGAGAATCCCTAATGTTGATTTGCTTTGAAGGACAGCAGAATTGCAAGAAAGATGCTGTTTCACTCATATACACTAATGTGACATTAGACCAGCGAGAAAATGCAGACACACACACATATATATATATATATATATATATATATATATATATATATATATATATATATAAAACACAGATCATTATATACACATGGTTTATTTTGCTAAAGAACCAGCACTAGATCATTACACACAATGCTGACAGATTAAAGAGATGATATGAGTCCTACCTGTACCTTGTAGACTGCATACCTTCTGAATTTGATCTCCTAACATTGTACGATGGAATTTCTAACTATGAAAATTACACTAAGACCCCATATTTTTCTCCTGTCGGCCCGTCATCATTTTAATGAACAAATAATTAAAAAAAATATGACACACAAATAATTTCATGCAGATTATTCAGATTGTCAGCGCATGAAGTAAATTATCTGATTTGCTGCTCTAAGTTGCCAAAACACTGAGAATTAGTCAGCCATGGTTCTGTGGGTGTCAAGTAAAATTGAATAAATCAGTAAAACTGAGCCGTGCAAAATGAAAACCCCCTATACAAGCCACAGTGTAATCAGATATAGCTTTAATATGAGCTAACAAAAACAACTTTGTGATATTTGTAATGTAATAAACTACAAATAATTAACGGTAATTGAACACAGTTTAAGTCAAATGAGTAAAGCCCACACTTTAAATATTTTCTCAAATATTTTCTTATAACTGTTTCATCTTTACTTTTTTATATACTCATATATTTGGATATTATTAGTACTTATATTTAACATATTTTTATTTTGTTATCCTACTGCCTTGTTTGTAACACAGTCTGAAGTAGAGAAAATTTAATTTCACTCCTGCTGACCAGTACATTCATGCATGTCACAAATAAAAATCTTGAATCGTTAAATCCACACATAAAGAGATACAGGAACACATAAAGAGATACAGGAAGAAAGCAAGTGAATCACCATGGCCTGTATTCCCATAAAAGGAGGAAACATAACACATTAAAGTTCGTCAGAGAAATAATCAATAATAATACAATATATATTTAATAAAAATAATCTTTATTTGCTTATTTTCTCATTTGATGTGGGCTGGGGATATTTCAGTTTTGAATTGTACCATAATATAGTGGTATTGAACTCTTTAGGGGGGAATATTAATTGTATCTGTTCTTTACATGTTTGCTTAAAAGAACTGGGTTTGGTGCAACAAAAATGAAAAAAGCAGTGTAGATAAAAATGAATGTGTAGGCCTACTGGTAATCATAAGAAATGATCAACTACTGGATTTGATTTGTATGTTTGGTCACACCTTCTGGGTTTGAGGTTAAGCCACGCCCCTGGCACGATGCACACTGGTCTCCTCCATTTACAAACCTAACACAGCAGGACACATTGGGCTCAGTAGTTTCTAAAACATGCTGGAAGATTTGTTCCACTAAATACTTCAGTGGCCCACTGGGCTTTTTTGGTAGAACGATGTGAAGGAAATAGCATCATGAATAATATTTAACATAAAGGCTTGCTTAAAATAGTATGCATCTCACAATGTCTCTCGTGATTTAATGTGATTTTTAATTTAATATGCAGAACTCATAAACTCAATCCTCAAATCTAATAAATAGCAATGTTAACATAAAGAGATATGTGTTCTCAAATACAGTTTATTATCACTGTCCAATAAAACACAAAATTCCATTATTTCAGCAACGTTAAAAAATGCATTTTCTCAGAAAATACTTAACAAAATAAATCTAAAACAATGTAATCCAACACCCTTAGCACCACAAATAGAAACCTCTCTTTACACAGCCGTTAGTATTATACTGGTTATTAGTATTATATTATAATGGTTTAATGGTTTCAACGGCCTTACGTGGATCATCGTCAGCAAGAGAAATATGTCAGTGTCAACAAGATACGAACTAATCTCAGTTCATATTCACAATTATCAATGATTGTTGCCAGCTAGCTATCAATATTAAGTTGTTAAAATTAGCAAAATAGAGAAATCCATACAAACGACCATCATGAATACAAATACAAACATAAATACTAGCTAAACCGATGAATTCATAAAACGTGTTTTCATTAGTGAATTAGATGGTCAAATGCTATCAGTAGATAATGAACACATACCATCCAGACCATCTCTGGTTGATGAAAATGTATGTTTGCATACTTGACAGTGAGAATATACTGTAGTAAAATCTGAAGCATCTACCATGAAATATGCATAGACTGTTTCTCATTAAAAGGTTTGTGTGTTCTACAGTTTGCTTCGCTATATTGGAAGGTTTGTATCAATATGAGACCTGAATCACTGTGTAAACATGACCTAATTTTCCATCAGAAATTTTTGCTCATGAAAACAATGTAGTAGGTAACATTACTAATCTTGGGAAAACATGTTTTTATAGTTTATTTTTTTAAGAACTGCAGAGCAGACAGAGCTATATGGCCAAATGCCTTTGTATACTATAACATACATGACCTGGCCAGGATTTTGTCCATATAAGAATTGGGCTATTGTAAAACTCACAAAATGGGCGCTGGAACCAGATTGGCTGATGGTGGCCCATCCACCCATCCTTTTTCTGTAGGCACTTATCCTATTATGGGTTGCGAGGGTCCAGACCCTATCCCGGAGGTTACCGGCACAAGACAGGGAATATCCCAGGATGGGGTTCCAACCCCACACTCACACACCATTCACTGATGCATACATACCTACGGGCAATTTGGTAACTCCAATTAACTCAGCATGTTTTTGAACTTCAAGGGGAAACTGGAGTACCTGGAGGAAACCCCACGAAGACACAGGGAAAATATACAAACTCCAAGATCCATAGCGAAGACTTGAACCCTGGTCCCAGAGGTGTGAGGCAACAGTGCTCTGATGGTGGTCTTGTTTTTTATTTCACTATTCAACCTTTTGAATGAAATGAAAATCACAAGTATAAAATTTCAATTATTTTCAGAGAAAGTATACAGATATTTACAGACGCTCAGGACCAATACCAAGAAATTTTCAGCAGGGCTAAAACAGCACTGACCACAGTGTCAGAACCAGGAAATCAACAGAAGAAAACAGAAAAAGAAGTAAGAGATTTATCACTAGCAATCCAGTAGAGCCCAACTCACAAGCCACAGGGAGTATCGCTTATGTCCCCTGCAAGACTACAAAGATACAACAAGCATTGCATCTTTATTACAAAATGACCAAGGCTGGTGGAGATTTGTGTTGGCAAAGTTACAGTTACAGTGGCAGACACCACAACAAAAGACAATTAATGATTAGACAGAGAATAAATACAAGAAACAACATAGAGAACAGAAAGGCATAGACGCAAGGTATGTGTAAATACAGGGGTTTCTGCTAATTTAAGCTAAAAGGTGACATAGGTAATATACAGACAACATACATCCATATATGACGACATTTTCTAATAAATATATAACTCCTCCATGAAACTCTCCATTCTGTTTGTACTGGATACGTCGGGGATCTTTTCCAGTTGCGCCAGCAGAATTGTCCATAGCGGTCTCATCCCATCCTTCCAAGCCCCCCCTTTAAAACCCTGGCAGCTCACCTGTTATTTCTTTATGTGAAATGATCCTAATTATGCACAGTGCATTTTTACAGTGTTTATAAGACTGTAGAGGTGCATTACCTATTTCAGTCAAGTATGAATAGGCCTGTTTGTATTAGCTTTAGCATGTTTCATATTATTTTTCTATTGCTAGCATTTATCTGACAACTAAATCCCAAAATATACATAAAGATACTATAATTTATTGCGTAAATAATAGCTACTCAAATAGTTCAAATGACCTGTGAATGCTGGGGAACTCTCTCTAAGTATTCAGTCATAAGACTAATCCCACAGTGGACAAGAGACTTTTTTGTAGTAGTGGCCTTCAACCCTTTTGAATGCAAAAGCAGACTACTGGAGGCCTTCAGACTACTGGAAGCCTTCAGACTACTGGAAGCCTTCAGACAACTGGAAGCCTTCAGCCTACTGGACGGCATTTCTAAAATCCTGAAGTAATTCTTGACCCCTGGTAAAAGTGCAGCATTCATCCGTCTTTGTGCCAGCAAGAAGATATAAATACCATGATGTAGCAGGCAATCCATAGAAGATTGCTGAGGGGGAGAGCCACACTGGCACACTCTAGCCTATATTTGGTCTTTGACGGATGAGGTAAGGAGAATTCTCTCCAGTCTGATGGAATAAAACAAGACAAATACCAAAAGGCTAAAGGAGTTTCATTAAAGGTATAGCAGTATGCTCTTGAACTCAAACCAGTATTATAAGCAACATAAGAATGACTACTGCCCTGTAGTGCTAACCTCAATCATCATGAAGTGCATGGAGTGACTGCTGATGCATCACAGCGACAGCGCTATTCCCAACTCATTACACCCCTTACAGTTTGCCTACTGGAGGAACAGGTTAGTGGATGATGCAGTTTCTCTGGAAGCTCACACCACTCTTGAATACCTAGACAATAGAAACACCTGTGCAAGGATGTTATTCATTAACTTCAGCTCATCCTTTGACTGTAATACAATTGTTCTGAACAAGCTTGTGGTGAAACTCAGAGGACTTGGTCTGCAACTAGCTAGACCCTGAATATTCTGTCAAGTACACCCCAGGTGATGAAGATGAGGAACAAAGCTTCATCACCTCTGAGTCCATGGCTATTCACCCACTGTTCACTACGTGGCCAAATTTAGCAACAATCTAGCCATCAACTATGTGGATAATTCTGCACTAATTGGTCTTAGAAATGAGATCAAAGCATCTCCAGGCGTGAGGTAGAGGATCTGGTGAAGTTACAGTAGTGGCATGATATCAACCTCACCCTGAAGACTGCTAAAAAACAGGAGTTCAATTGTGGATTTCAGGAAGCCCTTCAGATGTCACATTGCGAGCACAATTGATGGCTCTCCAGTACCCACTGTCAGCAACTTCAGGTTCCTTGGTCTCCAGATGTAAGAAAAGCTGAGGTAGACAATACACTAGATCCACCCTCACCAAAGCCCATCAGCAACTTCACTTCCTGAGATGCCTGAGGAAATGGGGCATGAGCACGGCAACATTTAACAGTTTCTACCCCTGCAATTGGAGGTCAAGGGGCTTTGTTCAAGGGCACAACAGTGAAATTACTCTGCCCACCCTGGTATTTGAGCTGAAAACTGCCTGATCACAGCACAGCAGCCTAACCCACTGAGCCTAACCCATCATTCCAAACACAATTAATCCTTTAATTAAGAAATACTATACTATAATGACTGTTGTCCAAATTAGGTGGATTCATCCAGACAAATGGATATGAATATGTAATGACTAAATTATATCACCATGCCATACTCACACCTGTTATCATGAAGCACTTCAAGAGGCTAGTTGTGGGGCACTTAAAAATTGCACTCCCAGCCTTATACAACATCCTTCCTTTTGCCTATTGCTCAAACCAGCCCATTTAGGATGCCGTATCCTCCATTTTCCCAACCTGCACACAATGAACTCTGTGATACAATGTTGTACATTGACTTCTGTTCATCATTCCACACAATCATCCCCCAGAAGCTGATCCGGAAGTTGAGGCTGCTGGATTTTAACATACCATCATGCAACAGGATCCTGGACTTCCCGAACAAGAGATGTCAGACGTCAAAGTCTCCACAGGGCTGTGTGCTCAGCTCACTTCTGTTGACCATGCTGGGTAATGATTGTACTCCAAAGTATAGCCTAAACAACATCAAGTTTGCCGAAGACACGCAGTGGGTTTCATCAACGGTGATGAGTCAGCATACCGACTGGAGCTGGAGTGGGCTCAAGGCCCGGTGCAAGGGCAACAGACTGTCACTCTACGTGCCCAAAACAAAAAAGATGATTGCTGACTTCAGGGTGGCCCCAGAAGGCACACCAGCATCCCCATTTCCTGTAGTGCTGATGAGTGCAAGCCTTCAAGCCCCCTTCCTCACCACACTCTATAGGAGCACCATAGAGAGTGTTCCAGCAATATCACTGTCTGGTTTGAAAATGGCAACGCCTCAGACCGCAAGTGCAGTGCATAATGTATACAGTGGAAAAATTCTTTGGAACCTCTCTCCACTGCATAAAAGACATTTTCCTCAAAATCTGCATCTGACAAGCCTTGAGCATTGTGGAGGACCCCCCCCCCTTCCCACCCGCTTCCCATGGACTCTTTGTCCATCTGGCAGAAGTTACAGGGGCATCCAAGCCAGTGCTTCCCAGTTCGGTAGCAGCTTTTCCCACAAGGCTGTCAGGACAATCAACACCTTGGTATCCCTCTTACTACTTAACTCCAACTGACTCCCAAACCAATTCCCCTCCTCACTGGTACTGGTCAATTTACTATTTATAGTCAGTTTACTGACACTAGTGTATTTATTGTACAGTTCTATGCTGCTGCATTATTTATTACCATTGATTACACACTCAGGCACTATCTATATATGTACAGCTTCCCTTGTCATACACTGTCCTGTGTTTTTTCACTTTTTAAAATTAACGTGAAGTATTGTGAATCCCTAATTCTATAACTTGCTGTCTGTATTTTACACCACAGTCCTGAGGGATTATCTTGTGCCACTGTTAAGTTGTATATGGAAGATAGGCTAATAAAGCTTACTTGAATTAATAATAATCACCGGACAGGAGTAAAGCAGACCATAAAAGGGTCAAACTGAAATAATTGGTCAAACAATTATGCTCATTTACAGTGAATTTATTGCTTTTATGATATATAAAAATATAACAAGTGCCCCATGTGAAATATGTGAATAGAACCATACCTAAGGGCTGGTTCATAGACCTCTGCAATTTAAAATTATTATGTGAATCACAATACAATAAATTATTTTTGAATCAAAATAGGAACTAGGAAATTTGTTTTTAGTTCTCAAATGCAAAAATGTCACTGTTTGCATTTGATTTGATGACAATTATAGCCTCAGTTCCAGGAGCAAAATATGTTGTGTTTTTCTTCCTCATCGATGATTATATCTTTGGTGTATAGTTTGTGGGGGGTTCACAAAGGACATTAACATCGTTCTGATAGTCCTGAAAAGAAAAGGTTTCTTTAAGGCAAGGTGAATGAACTATAAAACATCCCACATTATGCTTCTGAGATGGAACCAATATCTTTTTTCTGGTTCTGCTTTTATTCCTTCTTAGTCTTCTGTCCTCTTGGAGCGCATCCAGCAAGTTATCAGAAGCCGAACAGCCCTACAAATCAAACACGCTTCCTGGAAGAGAGATTTAGCCTGAAGAAATGACCATTAATCAAATGTCTGACATCTCACCCACTTTGCTACCTCCACTGTGCCGCATGAGGGGAATCAGCTGCTGCACACTGCATTGCATTATCAGTGCTGGCAGGCGTGGTGAAAGCCTCAAACAGTCCCACAACGAAGCCTGCATACTGTAGCACTATCACACAAAGCTGTGCAGGATAGCAGTCCTTTGAATACTAGCTCCCTGGGGTTACATAGGGAAGAAAGCAAGAAATCCATTGTTGACTTCAATCAAATTGAATAGTATAAATGATTTATAGTCCACTGAGTGAAATTTTATGAATGAAAACACAGAATCTAAACTATCATGTCTGAATTGTTGCCATGCTGTTGAAATACAGAGACTTGCTTAAGAAAATCCAGTTCCTACTTGCTCAAAGCACTCAGAGGGCACTCCTGCATCCAGCAATTTATAGTCTGTTCTTCCTGGGCTGTGGGAGCCAAACATCGCCAAATGTCTAGCTTATCTAGCTAGTGGGCAATGTAGATAAACAGCAATTTGGAAAGCAAAAACAAAACTCTGTTCAATAGAGAAATATATTTAAAGAAGTCTTATTTTTTAAAACATATTATTCCACCCAATTCCCCCAAACATCTTTGGCTTTAAAGCATGAACCCGACAAACCAGGTCTGATATATATTTGTTTTCCTAATGATGGGTGTTCTGTAAATAGGTTGAGCCAATGAGTTAAGGGTCTTTTGTTTGTTTTCAATTCAATAAATTGTACATTCTTGGGTTTTATTAATGCCATTAATACATATGGTTTAGCCTCTGGAGCATAAGTGAACTTCTGGATTTCCAAATAATGCAATACGAGGGTATGTGGGATGCTGTGGTTCACCACTACTCTGAATAACAAGATCAGCTCCTGTTCAGATGTGCTGTTGCCTTTACCACCATATTTAGGAGCTGATTCCCTTGAAGACATCTATAGGTAAGTATATATGATCATATATAATGATGAGAAAATAACATTGTACAGTTCATTGTCTCATTCTGTTCTAACCTGGCATATCCTGTCCTCACTGCCTTAACACGGCCTGTCTTGCAACTTATATGTCCATAGTCCTATTTTATACTGTCCTGTCACCCATCACTTAAACTAATAACTAATATTCCACTATGAAGTTGTACTTATGACTTTTACCATTGTTACTATTCTCATTGTTAAAGAGTTGTTTAATGGTTTCCATAAGATACTGTAATCACACCGAAATAAAAATAATAACTTTTATTTTTATAAATTCTGTGATCCAAATACATTTTGCTGAAGTCCTCCCTTGCCAAAAATGCTTTTAGTGCAAAAGTCATACGAATTAGAGGCTACAAACATACTTACAAAATAATTTCAGAAAGAACAGCCATATTGCATATCAGTGTTAATATAATTATACATCAGATAAAACCTAATATAATGTGTCACAGACACATCCTTTTCACACCAACTCTCATCTAATTCATTTCCATTTCTGTATCCTTTCGTAATGCCTTCCGGGAAGTAGACACTTAACCTCCTCGACCCCTACTTAACCTCCTCGACCCCTACGACTGCTGATGCCTGTAAATAATTAAGGTTAGGGTACTTTTAAGCAATTAAAATCAACTTTGAACATACAATACAGCCTAGAGATGGATATTTTAATGAAAAAAAACTATCAAAATTTTTACTACAATATTTATCAACACACCAGCTAAAGGTATAAACAGCTAATAACTGAAGTTCCAGAAGTAAACATTTAATATTTTGTACCTATGGAGCAACATCCTACATCGATCACCGTTTTACTGAGGTAAGTCGCACGTGGATTGGACATTTTCCATAACTGATGATATTCATAACTACAACAGTACTTCAAACACTTTTTGTGGCACCCTAGACTGAATGCTAGTCCCTCACAGATACCCACTAAGGATGAACAGAAAATAAGCGAGGATATGAGAATGATGTGTTATAACATCATGCACAGATCAGGGACTGATGTTAATTTCTTCATTTCCACAAACAGCTACTGATGCATGAGGCAAGAACATTTGATAAGTGATCATGTTACCAGCTGAAATAAACCAGCATTTGGAAATGAGTTAAACACACCAGCTCTTAATTCAGTTTCATATTAATGCATTTATAGGTCATCCCTGAGCTTGTCAGTCTGTATGTTCTTTAAGGATTCAGTATTTTCTCCGTAAAACAGAACTGCAATAGTCATCCATATGCAAATTCAAATGATAACTATATTCCAGAAAGTATGAACGATAAATAGATTTTAAAAAGAAAAAACAGTACTATTTAAAACTATATATCTACAGAATTGTAGTTGTACAGACAAAATGTATTCAGAATTTATTGTGCAGCTGGCATCTTGTCGAGGGTGTATCCCAGCCTCATGCCCAGTGTGGGTCATGTGACCCTGACTGGGACAAGTGGTTAGATGTTGTGGACTTTAATAATAACACTGTCTGAAGCAGTATAGGGCATAAAACTGGGGAAGATCTCGGACAGGATGCCAGTCCATCAAACACACACACTATCATGCACTGCTAGCATTTCATGCACTGATGAGACGAACTGTATGGCTTTGGACTTCAGGAGGAAACACATACAACATATGGAGAACATGCACACTCCACACACAGAGCAGAGAGAAATGTATCTAAAATTCCTTTAATAAGCATTTTTGGCCACTGATGGGAATGTTCCTACAAGTTTGATTTTGCATACTATATCAAAATCATAATGTTGTCATTTCCTCATTTAGACTACATTTTCCCAAAAATTATCAATCTTCAATGTGCTGACCTAGTTGTAAACAGGATTTTTTCTTCAAAGACCTTCGAATAATATACAAGTATATATACTGTATAAGATAATACATAAGATTTGCAATAAAATATAAACCTTCGTCTCCATTCTAAAAGCATCTGAAAACATGTATTATACAAATACGAACAAGTTATTGGTTCTACAGAAACTTCATTTAATGAGTTGTTGAACAATACGCATTATTAGCATTGCTTTGCAACACTTGTTTCTGGAGCTTCACTGATATTTGGCAAAATAAGCAGCAAATAAAATGCCATAATGACTTGTGATTGATGCAGAACAGAAACCTCACAAAGCATACGTGGTACCAGCATTTTATGCCAATATTTTTTTTTCAGATTCCACCAAGCAATCATACATTAAATATGAGTCGAATGGTTCATATTGTGACCATTAATCGTATTCATAAAAAAACCCTTTTACTGTTGAATGAAAAGCGAAAGACAATCTTGACATCATCTAAGAATATTACCCGTTACAATGGCTTTTGTTTGGCGAGTTGCTCCTCCTACTTCGATCATGTTTAAAAACCAATTGCATATTACATTACTTACGATTTTTTAAACGGTTACTATGTTATTTATCAGTTCTGTTTTACAATAGACTATGTAAGCTACATTTAGTCACAAAACAGAGTATTTTTTTTATTTGATCAAAAAAAAGACAAGTCCGTACTGGCTTATTGTGCACTCACCGTCTTCCTTTTCGTCGAAGACCGGTCTCTTTGATGAACTGTTAGCTCCCATTCTTTTCTTCCACTTGCCCCGATGAAAGATTAATTCGGGAGCTTAACATTTCTTACTTTGTAAATAACAGGCAATACTGTGCATTGCACGGCTGAATTAGTGTTCCTTAAATATCATCTTCAAAATACTTTTGCCTCAGATACCAACAATAAAGCAAACGGCACAGCTATTCGAGCAGATACTTAATATAGAAACAGAAATAATTTCCTATGCATTTTAAATTGAAACTGCTGAGAAATAATTGTACTTCTTTTCAGTTTCAAGGCAACGGTGTGAAGCTGACTTTCTCGTCAAGCTGTACAAGGCATGGCCAAAAACAACCTTCTCCGTTTTACCATTCGTGCTGACGTTCATGCGGAGCAAACCAAGGAAGATTTCCCGTCCGTACCAGTGCAAGGAAAGTACAGTACTTAACTGCATTTTTTTGTAAATCCAATTAGTGATAGGTGGCGCCAGATTATTTAAAAAGAGAGTTACCACCAGCTGTAAAATCGAGTGCACAAAATGTAAAGTACATTGTTATTATTTCTGCTTCTACTGTAGAGTGGGGCTCTTTGGAAAATGGACTGTCTTCATAAAGATTGCGCTGCCAAGTTCAAATAAACAGCTAAGTATGTGACGTCAACCTGTGTCTGCAACCACATTCTTGGTTTTGCCCTCATGATGGTACATTATGGGATGAAAGCTCGCTCTTCAAACATATCCCACCATCAGGGGAAGGCATGTCTGAATCTCTGAAGAGTCAAAGAGCAGATATTGAATGCTCACTGAGCTCTGGTGGAGAGATTAGCATCATGAGAAAGAGTGTGACACCTGACCAGAGTTAAGAGACTGCCAGTGGTCCAGGTGGGTCACGCCAGTGGAGCATCAAAGACAGGCCATGGACCTGTGAACTGGTGTTGATGCAGCTCTCACAGTACAATGGGAGGGAGAGCCAATGGGGGATGTATGAAGCTCAGCAGGAGATGACAGCATGGTGGCTGGTCCAATGAAGTAACGAGGCTATATAGGCCCTCGTAGATGGTAGACCACCAGCTTGCCACATCGACGTCCAGGAGTGCTTCAGTACACACCTGGTCTCAATGCATCTCCTCCAGCACGTCTCCAGTGGATGAGGGAACAATGTAGCAACCATTGGGGTGCAAGAAACAGAACACCATACACTGGCTTAGCAGCTGTATCTCTACTACCCAAAGAAAGGTTACAATGACCTGGCACTGCAAATCTGAATGCTATTAACAGTGTCGCAGGGTAACTTTCATGTTTCACCAAAAACACATTTCCACAACAGCTTCTTTCCAGCAGTAATCAGGTTGTCTCTTAAAGGACATTCAGGATGGTGAGACGTACTCTCACTCAATCCCAATCTGAATGTCATTGTTAAACTGGACTGTCGAATCACACCTGGCCAACTGCCCCCACCATTCAAGGCACCTTTTATGTTAATTCATTACACCTTGCTTCTCCTTTTGTTAAATTTAACTTAGGATTGTGGCTGTCTGCAGCAGAAGGCAGAAGACATGAAGATTGCCACTTGGGTAGCAATCTCCAACCTCAACAAGCAGCATGTTCACACGGAGAAAGAAGTCACTGAATCAACAAAGCCAAACCAGTGTGGGCAGTCGCTTGCACTCCAAGGGAACTGAGGACTTGCCTCAGAGAGAACAGCAGCCCAACTATAAGAGTAGACAACAGGCCAATGGTAAGGACTGGCTAGCAGTGCATGATAAGAGGCAGCAGCACAAGTACATTATTAGGACGACAGCAGAGCTATGAAGGAAAGCCACAATGAAGTTATTGCTCTTCATCCATGTTAATATCTTTGCTGCCCATGACAAGGACTGCACCCAGACCAGTCTGGTCCAACATACTATTAACACCCATCCACTTTCATTCCACTTGCTAAGAGGTATGGAGTGGAGAGGATCCACTACCAATCCAATGGAGCAGAAACTGAGTCAGCATGGATCAGCATCTCTGTGAAACAACAGCTCTTTGAGTCCATGCCACAGTGAATTGGAGCTGCTATGAGGGCAAAAAGAAATACAGCATGGGTGGGGGGGGGGTATTCTTGGTAATAGTCTTGCTTATTCATCCATGATGTCCCCATGAAAATGCATTAAAATATCAAGTTATTCACAGGATGCTTCTTACACAAGTCTTACCTCTAGCAAAGTCTAGCTAGTAAGTAAAGTTTTGGCAGCAGTACAGAAAGCGAATAAAACAAAATACAAAAACACCAGGTGTCATGTAGCAATATCTCACCCACTGGAGAAATTAATGTCTGTTCAGGGCCACTAATGATAATTAACATTAAGGCTGATGAAAAACTGTAATTTTGTGTAAAATTGCCTTTTGGGACATTAAGAGAAAAGGTTAACGTTGAAGGAGGAGGAGCTGTGATTCAGCAAGGTGTGCTTTGGACATAAAGAGGCGGGGACGGGCTCCGGCAGGCTCCATCTATATTTAAACCCTGACTGTTTCGTGAACAGCTGTAGTGTATAATAATATGCACAGGATTTCATTTAAGAAAGTTTTGCGACATCTGCTGGTTGAACTGAAGTTACATAATGGTATTTCTGCACGAAGGTGATGATTTTATAGGGGACCACATTTGAATTAATTTATTTATAGGAGCTCTGTCAAAATACAATTAAATGGTTCGTTTTTTTCCGTCTATGTTGAGGACTAGGAAAGGATCTGGGATATTATAATGCATGCCAACATTGAAAACAACACTGCACCACAACGAGGTACAGAATAAGCAGTACAGAAGACAGATGGGTAGATGGATTTTTTAAAACAATATACACATACATTATAAAACAAACAGGCTATGAGGAAAATAATCCGAAGTCAAGCACGGAGGACTAAAATACAAAATATGGGATACTCCACAAGAAAGCCATAAACACATCAAAAAAGCCTTTCCTCACCCTAACCATCTGCATAGTGTATAATCAGAGCTCTAGTAGTTTTTCCCGCTGCCTCAGGTAAAATAGAGAAAAAGAGGGACCAAATTCATCTAAAAGTTTCTTTATTCCCACATTTACAGTACAAAGCCCGGGGGGAATATATTCTTTTAATACGAACATATTTAGAAATGTTTGTTATTTTGGTATTATTCAGTAGGCCTATGATATTTTTAAGATAAACGACTACAAAATGTTAATTGGTTAGCCCTAATGCAAATGCTATTAGCATTTCAATGATAGGCAAAGCGATGTTCACTTCCACAACGTTAATTATTCATATGCAAGAAAAGGAATGAAATTTCTGTGCAATGCAGGCCACGTTTCCATGACCCAGTATTGCGCTCTTCTATCCCCACAGTTAACCAATCAGCAGTATGAATAAAAAGTTTATTTAATCGTGTCTTAGCAATTTATGATTATGATGAATGAACAATGATTAAATTACAGTTATTTGTTTTTTAACCATACAATCTGTCATTGTTATTTATCATTCTGTCCTAAGGCTATAATGTTTGGGGTTGTTGTAACATGATGTGGACTTTTTAATTATTGTGCCCTAAGACTATGACGCTGCATTTGTTAATGCGTAGGCCTACTTTCTAAGTGAGAAGCGATATCAAGTAATTCATATGAATTTTATTAGGTAACTGATGTCTGGAACATACAGTATTTGCTACAACACAACCTCATAATATGTGCATATATGTCCAACAGTTTTTAATAATAATTAATGACTGGCACTTTTTCGTAGGAATACTATAAGTACGTCTTTCGAAAAATCAGGGTGGTTGGATGCTTAGGCATTGCAGGTTGGGGATCCCAATCCTGCCCCTCTGTTAGTGTAGGTCGTACATGTTGTCTCCGTTTGCTATGGTTTCCTCTTACAGTCCAAAAATGGCGCTTAGGTAAACCGGTGCCTCATAATTTCCCTTAATGCATTAAAGTGTCTACTGTGATACCTGGGATGGGATGGGGGCTCAGCAAGACATAGGGTACTGGATGGACGATTAAGGATCAGTCATGGCTACCTGAACAAATTGCCTAATTAATTTTGAATATGACATTTGATAACTATGTGAATCACATCATTAGTAGGAAATTTAAATTGAGACGTTAACAATTTTAACTGCAATTTACAGTATTACTGTGCCACATGAAAGAGACCCAGGTCTATAATTAAGGTCATAATATCTGTGACAAATACTATAGAACAAAACAAACATCCGTTCGTCTTCGCACCGTTGGTCAGGGTTGCCGGAACAGCAATTTAACACTTTGATAAAAGCCTAATGACACTGGAGTACTCTAACAGACGACCTGTGTTTCTAATAATAATAAAAAAGGAAAGGGTGTGCGTACGACTGGGCCGCGCTGTAATTCAGTATCTTTATTCCGAAATTCTCAAACACCGAATGATGTCGTTAGTCATAGCTTAAAATAAAAACCTCTGTGTTCAAAAAATGTTAATGTTTAATAATCATCATATGTTGCGTCATTCAGTCGAAGCATCTATATAATAGACATATCAATTTTCAAGAAAGCCATAAGCATCGAGCATTAGGCAACACGAACTCAAGAACGAGACATGAACAATGTATAGTATACATATCCATCCAAACGACCCATCTACTGTAATACCGTGGCTTTAGAACATTTATTTATACAGCAAAGAAAATTAATTGTCCTCCTTGCGAAGGTGCCACCAAAGACGGCCCTGTTGTAATGTAATTATTTTATAGAAACTAAGATGTTTTGTTTTAATGATATGAATTTCATCATAATACATTTACTTGTATTCTAGTTTGAGGTATCATGGATAGATTTTTACATTTTTGTAATAATTGCATGCTTTTAAGTGGCATGCTGTAGCCGGGCCGGTGGAGGTGATGGCGTCATTCAGTGTCTCGGTGTAATTGCTCCGGTGGAGGTGATGGCGTCATTCTGTGCCCTGGTGTAGCCTCCCCGTGTTTGGAAGTAGGAGAGAGGAGGATCTTAGGCCGAGGCGACGTGGCTCTCGCAGCCGGGATTGAGCAGCGCCAAGTCGGACTACTCAGCCGGGCAACATGGAGGCTGTGGCGGAGGAGCTGCGGGCCGGCTCCCAGATTCCGGTCACCATCGATCAGATCATTAACGACACGCTGGTTGTGACTCTTAGCTACCGGGACAGAAGCTACACGGGAATATTACTCGATTGCAACAAAAAGTAAGTGATTTGTAGCCGAATTATAAGCTGGATAGTAATTTGGAGCCGGTTTGTGGGCCTGTAGTTATACAAAGGGAGGACGGCGGAGGATGTTAGCACTAGGCCTTAATCAGCCGAAACAAAATAATTTAAATCTGATATGTAGTTTAACGTTTGGCAGCAGCTGGCACGTTAAATGTACAATTAAGAAGTTTGATTAGTGAACGATATGTGTTGGTTTTTTTTTTTTTTTTTTTTAAATAAAACCACAATTAGCTTATGGTGGAAATTGGGCATAACCTAGGTCAAAAAATGGTTGAGTTGGCAAATGTGATAAATTCTGACGATTAAAATCTTATATACAGTCGATGTTTAATTCACATTTTGTTAAAGAAACTGCTACAGGATTATTCGTGTTTGTTTATATTTTTTAATACATCAAGTTACCTAAGGGTGGATTAAACAGCCCCAGTTGTAGCTTAGCTAAATCATTTGTGTCGCTTATTCATTGTTCACTCAAACTTTAAAATATCTTCACATTTTCAATTATAAGGGAAAAGGCGACTAAGGTGAGTTTTTGGACGTTTTGACGTTTCTATGTTTCTCCACATTGTGCAAAGCTAATTCCTAAACCATGCGGGATGGGGGCGGGGGGGGCGATGTATAAATGTAAAGCATGTCGATCACCACAGGTACACTGTACAGTTATTTTATCTTAAGTAAAATGTTTATTTTATAATTTGGTTATGTTGGTTCGGTTTTAAGGGATATGGCAGTGTGGGGGGTTCTTATTTTGCTAGTGCAAATGTATAGTTTAGTCTTAAAGTGTAGAATAGCATTTATTGATACTAATTCACAAAATGTCTTTTTTTGAAAACCAGCATTCCCTGGTGGTTTACTTAAATGTAATTTCCTTGTTGCACTAGTATAGCAATGTAGCCTGAGTGAGTTTAGCTGCCTTTGAATACTACCATCAGTCATACTTCACATACAAAAGGAATAGCAATGGTGCATGGGGTCAAGCTTTAAAAGGTCAGTATTACAACAATTAATATTATAGTTTCAAAATTTGTTATTCATTGTCATTTGTTTTGAATTTTTGTGATGCTGTTCCTTTAATCTGAACCGTGATGTGCTTGTATTTTTACATGCTTTTATTTCATAAACTTAAAGTACCTATTCTTTTTGTTTGTTTTTTTTTGGCCTTAAGTATATAAAAAGGAAATGAGACAGTATGAGTTTTATATCTCGTAAAATGTCAATGGGGCTTTGGTACAACCCAGAATGTACTTCATTAATTGCTATACACAAGTACATAAATACAGACGTTGATATAAAGTCAGCTCTCTGGGTTTCTTTGGATTGCAAGTGATTCATGGGGTTGTTTTGTTTGAAAAGATGGAGGGGGTTTTAGGGGCATCCTGTTGCCTTTTGTCTGAACAGTGACAGAACAGAAATACTACTATACTGTAGCTGCAGCTGTCATTTAAAGTGTGCTATCTCTTTTTAATATGGTAGCTGGACCAATGTGGTGTCAGTATTTTGAAGAGGATAGTTTTGTGATGAGGGAATAGAAAACATCCACATTGAGTGTGCAGTTCTTTTTTGTAGCAAGAAGCACACAATGCCTTGGCAGCCAAGTGTCCCAGCCCCCACTCTAGCAGTCTGTTAGCATGAACAGTATGTATTCAGGTGATCTTCTGCAGCAAAACCTATGACGTTTTATAGCTTTGGAGATGTGGTTTTGTTTTAAAATGAGTCATTGGCAGAGTGTTAAGGCTAATCACATTCTAAATTAGTGGTCATTCCACAGTCCAGATTTGCATATCCCTGAGGAAAAACCAAATCCATTGATTTGTCATTTTTTGGCTTATTACCATCGAACCCAAGAAATGTTCCTGGGAATAGATCTTTGACAGTTTCGGTGCCTTACTAAGGTTCTTTAGACCATCAGAAGTTTATAGACTTTGTGAATAATCATAAATGCGAAAGACAAATAGGAGGTTCGAGTTGGTACTGTTTATTCTAGCCTTCCAAGTTGTAAAACCACCAAACCAGTCTAACAAGTGCTGCCACAGCGTGCTTACACTTGCCTGTAAAAGGTACATTGACATATGTTTTGCAGACAAATAAACTTGCATATTTAGCTTTCTGCTCACATTTGGGGAGATTTTGTCATACTACCAACTAGAATTTTTCCTGTTCTTTTTATTACTTAATATAAATGTTAGAACTGTTTTTCTGCATAAATGCGGCCTTTATTGTTCTCCCGTACCTTCCCGTCTGTTTCCTTGGCAGCAAAATTTTGTACCTTATTTTATTATGTATTTAGTGTTTAATCTTGAAAGAATATAAAATGATATAAACAAAGTATCCCATCAGTTAAATTTAAAAAAATTAATATTGAAAATACTGCCTATTCTACAAGGAAAAACTTGCATTTAATTTTCATAAACATTTTGTGCTCCAGTGAAATTCCATCCAAACCAAAGTATCTTGATGGATTTTGGTATAATTTGGTATAAAACTGTCTTTGATGCTGACAGTATTGCAGTGCAATAATAGGAGAGAATGCCTTGTCATTGCACACAACAGGTCCAACAAAAGGCAGTGAGGTTGTTTCCAGGGTTGAGAAATGCCAAAAAAAAAAATTCCATAAAGGGTTTTTGGCTGCCGTTAACATATGATGTTTTGGAATTATTCCAGATACTGCTTAAGTACTGAAACACACTTTGGGTTTTTTGCTAGAAGTTTCCTTAATATGTGAGGAATGGTGGTTGTTACTTATTCCGCGGGGGAGAAAATTTTTTGCTCAAAGATTGAATTGATGTATGAAGTAGTGTAAATAAATGTTTGTTCAAAGACTTTTTAAAAACTTAAGTACCCTCCTCCCTTTTTGAACAGGACTGGCTTGTTTTGTCTTCAAGATATCACATCCAAGCAAGACGACTCGCCTCTTCAAAGGTCCAACAGTGATGTCTTAACCGAGGACCCTTGTTGGAAGCCATCTAGTCAACCAGAGCAGCAACCAAGGGATGAAAATACTTTACCAGAGAGAGAGCCTGGTTCAGGTCCTGAAACTGCCCCAACCCAAGTCCCTGCCCCTAGTCCAGTCCCCACAGGCCAGTTTCCTTATCCCCCTTATTTTGAAGGAGCCCCATTTCCCCAGCCCTTATGGGTACGGCACAGCTATGGCCAGTGGGTCCCTCAGCCCCCACCACGTTTAATTAAGCGAAAGAAGAGGCGGAGCCGTGAGACAGGCAGGATGACCATCAGCACCATCAGACTCCGCCCTCGACAGGTGCTGTGCGAAAAGTGCAAGAACACATTGAACAGCGATGAGGACAGTCGAGATGGACAGTCATCCAAAACGGTCAAGAAAGAAGATGCTGACATTATGAAAGACCCCAAAAAACGTGATGAAACTACAAACTATGAGAATAAAAGGTGTAGGAAGGACAAAAGGGAGGAGGAAAAGTTTCCTTCTGAGATAGTTCCTCATAGTCCAGTTATCAAGATTTCATATAGCACGCCTCAGGGTACAGGTGAAGTTATGAAAATCCCCTCCAGGGTGCATGGTTCAGTCAAACCTTTTTGCCCCAAACAATTGATACAGAATGGGCTGGGCACTCATGACCAGAGCCCCGAGCGGCTCGAAAGGTCAGGAGCCAGCGCAGCTTCAACTGTTCCGAAAATCAAATTGACGAGACCTCTGCCATCTGAACGGGAAGTTACGTCCCCAAAGATTCGACTGAGACCGAGGGCGGCTGAAGACGACAGTCTTTCGGTTTACGAGGCAGAGCTAGTGGGTGGGGAGCACAGGCGAAGTTCCAGAGTTCAGGGTCCCGCTTTGGGACATTCGGAAGACTCTGCAGAGAAGAGCTCATTGGAACTGTCGTCAGGGAGTTCAGGGGAAGGTGAGGAGCTGGAGAGGCATGGAGACCTTACCCTTCTAATAAATTTCCGGAAGAGGAAAGCTGACTCCTCCAGCTTGTCAGTCTGTAGCAGTGATAGCTTAGATGAGTCAAAGTCCTTTAGTTCTGATGGAACATCTCCAGAGCTGTGCGACTTTGCTCCTGGAGAAGACATTGCTGTCTCATCTTCATCTAGAGATGAGAATAAGACAGTTCCTCCGCTGACAGTGCGACTTCACACTCGTAGTATGACCAAATGCGTAACTGAGGAAGGACACGCGGTTGCCGTGGGTGATGTGGTGTGGGGTAAGATCCACGGCTTCCCGTGGTGGCCTGCTCGCATCCTCAGCATCAGTAGTAGTCGGAGGGAGGCAGGCAGCGAACCCAAGTCCTCATGGCCTGAAGCCAAGGTGTCCTGGTTTGGCTCCCCTACCACCTCCCAACTCTCGGTCTCCAAACTCTCCCCATTTCGTGAATTTTTTCGCTCCCGATTTAACCGCAAGAAGAAAGGGATGTATCGCAGGGCTATTGTTGAAGCAGCGAAGGCCGTGGGTCATATGACTCCAGAAATCACTTCTCTCATTTCTCACGGTGAAACGTAAGGTGAGTCTGCTTCACTCCTTTACCATCTCCTGAGTTGACCAGTTTCAGTATGGGCACTATTACTGTCCTTATCAGCTTATTAATAATAAAAAAAGAACTCAAACTTAAACTGATAGCCTACTTCTGACATGATTCAAATGACTAAATCTAATAGGAACTGAAGAAAAAATGAAATTTTGCCAATTCCTTTTTAATACCCTTAGTGAATACTGATTAGTCTCATTCACATCAGTGTGAATTGGTAAGACCTTAGATTATTTAAAAAACTTTTAACAGTTCTGTATCAATACACCTGCTTTATTCAATTTATCTAAAATGTTTTGGTTCAATTAAATAAACTATATATATATATATATATATATATATATATATAAATATAAAAGAACTCGCTTTGGAAGTTAATACTTGTACAGTTGCAAATCTTATATTTGTATTGCTTTCAGAATGGATAATGAGTTAATTGATTTTATTTTTATATTGGACTAGAACTTTATACGTAAGCTTCATTGTAGCACATTCAGAATATTGTTTACAACCTACACCTCAATAAGGTAGTTGACTGCTCTTATTTTGCCTGTTTTTCTGACTGCGGTTTTGTTTTCACTAATCTAGAAAGTTTTTATAATTCACTATATTCAATAAATTGCACTGCTACTTTAGATACCTAACTCAAGTAGGATGTCTTCTGTCCATTAAATCATTGTTTCTGTTTATTATGTCAGTAAAAATTAAGAGATGGGCCGATCCACATTTTTTTCAGTCACGATCAGATGAAAAATCCTTTAGGCTACTAGAAACATGCATAACGTACTATTCCACCCCATTTGTTTGTCTTGTTTTAAGTGTTTTTGAGGCATTTTGCAGTTCAATTGGAATATCTTACAATAGAATATATGAAAGTGGTGAATGCTTAAAATGTCTCTCAATTTTTCTGACTGGCAACAACGTCACTTACGCTCCGCTGCGATTGCAGCCCTCGTGTTTCACAATCTGTACCGCAAACAGCCCAAGTTGGCAACTCCCAAATCATCCATTGCGTTTTTCATATTACTCGCATTGTTTCACACATTTGTGTGCACTTTTAATGCCATTTTCCACGCTGTTTTCACCTCTTTAAACTTTGTTTTTACAAATATTGCAAATCGCTGTGCTACTAGTTGCCGTTCAAAGCGCAAAATGGTCCCAGATCGTCACCCTCTTATGTTCTTACGCTCCCCTTCTACTGCGAAGGGTATGCGCATGACGTCACAGCTGGCGTAAGTCACTGCCCTCACACCCACTGAGAGGCAAAAAACGGAACGGCAGCGTTAACAGCTTGAATGCTGCAAAAACACATCTAAAATGGGAAATAGCTGTCGTGCGATTCATTGTGCTAATGGCTCCTATTGCATGTTAAATCTATCTCTTTAGAGACTGTCAAAAACTAAATAAGAAAGTATCGGACGTGGATCGTTCACGTATGGCTGCTACACGAATATCAGATCGGTGCATCTCTAGTAAAATCCAAGCAATACATATATCCAGTTCTGGGTACACAGTCCAGATAAGCTGAATTATAGGCTCCTCTGTTTAAAAATCATATTTTTTTCTGACTATGATTGCACTGTGCCATAATTCCTCTAAAAATTTCCAGAGATTTTTTTTAAGGAGAAATATCCACATAATGGCCATTTTACCTTTCCAGATTGCAAAAGATTGACTCCCAAGAGGTTTATATTATATTTATACAAAATGTGTTCAGGCTTCTATCAGAGACAAAATGAGGATTGATTTATGCCTTTTTTTCTTTGTTACAGCTGTAATTAAATGGATCTGCAGTTTTGGAAACTCCTTTGCTTTCCTTGTATACTGAGCTGTCTAATAGTAATATAAAAAAATGCATGCCTTGGTTCCCATGTGGATTAATCCTTTCTTTCCCTCCTTCAAAAGGAGTTCAAGCTGGACAGCCAGTCGTCGTAACACTCAGTTCCTGTGGCGCCACACCTTGGGAAAGGTGGAGTTCCTGCTGTTGTCACGGAAACACTATGATTGAAGTTTGCAACATGGAGGAAAATGTCCACTCAGGTGAACGTGTGTCCAGGTTTGGGAGCAATGCCTGCACTTGGCATCTCAAGGACTATTTGGAAACGATTCCTTTTTAAAAAAAAAAAAAAATGAAAATTTACATTATTGCAATAGAATGAATAGTGACACTACAGATCAGAATGTATTTATTCCATACAACACTTTAGTCAACCTTTTAGGACTACATACTGCTGCTGTTTTCCCTTGGATTTGAATGACTGTTCACCTCCAGCACCAATGAGTCAGTTGAATTGAGTTATCCATGTGTCATCCTTTTAAAAGACACAACTGTATGTCCACAAATGACTAATTGTCTTATTGTATGGTTGTCACTCTTCCCATTAGAAAAATGAAATGTGAACGATTGTTTTACTGATACTATGCTGTGGGTCTTACCATATGCAGTATTGTTTTACTCAATTGCAGTCTTCTTAGCCATGTATTCCTCCTTTACATGCAAAATAGGAGCTTGTCACCCTCAGATTTTGTCCAGATGTTGTAGTAATTGTTTTTTTTTAGTTTGCTTGGTAAGATATCGTCAATATCCAATTCTGCTCACTTTAATTATTTAATGACTCAGAAAGAGAAAGCACTTTATCTTTGCCTTGGTGGCCTGCTGTAGACCAATATTATTATTATTTTTTGTGGCAACACTAACTGGACAGTCACCATATTGGTAGACAACAGCATTGCATGGAGTACAACTGAACACCGGAACCTTTTTTGGGGTGATTGCCTATAATGTGTTAATGCAGTAATTGAGACTGTCTTGTCTTTCACAAAGTACCACTGGACAAATCAACCAAGTGTTAATGATATCCTATGCATCACATCTTTATTAAAGCTTTAAACGAACCATTGAAAGAACACTGTGAACTCAACACTGGTGTATTCTGAAGGGGGGGGGTGTAGTGCTCCAGATCTGCCACTCAACAAAGTCCCAAGCAAGTGTATTATGGCAAGGGAAGCAGAAGGTGTGATTGAAATCTTACTGTATACTGTACAGCCCTTGGTGGGCCTCGGTGCATCAGTTTCTGTGTATTGCATTTTTTCTTTTTGTTTGTTCCCCTCAATTTTTTTTTTCTCTCTCCCAGTGCAAAGACGATACTGGGGTTACTCAGTTGTCTTCTCCTCCTCTGTCATTTGATGAGGACTTTGCGGACGTCGTGAAATTGCTTTTAAGCGACGTGGCAGCTCATTGTGGCTTGCCTCGGTCAATTTAGTGGGCTGTTTTTTATTTACTGTATATAAAATAAAATATACAAGCAATACTCAGTCTGGTGTACTACTGTTTTCTAACTTGATTGTAGCATTCTACATTCATATTTGTTTTTCCCTGAGACCTGCAAAGTAGATGCAACCACACTAAAAGTGAGATTTTGGCCATCTGATTAAGTACTTGTCCAAGCTGTTACCTAACTGTTTCAATATTTTTACATTTCATTAGATAAACAGAGATGTTAGTCAGTTTGCATACATTTGGAGAATTGGATTGACCCCAGAGAAAGACAACCATATTTTAACAGGATGTTTTGCATCTGTTGAGCTTTTCCAATCGCACCAGACGTTTAATGTGGTTTAAGATTCCAACTGTTAGGTAATGGTTTTTTGCTGAGCTTTAGGCCCCTGCCTTTACAGATTGATGCTACATGATTAACTAAATCGTACGTCACCATTCTTTAACCTGAAACGAGCTAGTAACATACTAATGACATGATGGTCATTTGATGTGTTTACAAGTCATATTCTGGTCAAAGTTCTCAGCTGTTTGTGTCAAACCTAAATCATCCTCTTGCCGTGACACACTCTCTCATACATACATATTATTTGTTAAGTTTTGTTTGTCTGAGAGACTGAACCTCTTTGTGCTGATAGCTTTGGCCTGTGGCATGGCATCTGCGGTGTCGTTAGGCTATGTTTATGTCAGAGGAATTCCCGGGATGGAGCCATAAACCTTCATGGATGTACTATGGGGCAATACATGGGTGTGTACATTGCAAGAGAGCAAAGATGCTTTTAAACGTTTTTAATCTTCAGTTGGATTATTATCTGTCGAGATAAAGAGGGGGGGCTGTGCGTCAGTTACTCTTGATTTAAGCAGAGATGTTGATTATTGCTTGTGTGTCGCATTTATAGCCTTTTGTGATTAAACTCGTGGTTTGAAAAGCAAGCCTGTTTTTTTTTTTTTTTTTTTTTTTTTTTTTTAAGATGAGGGTTGGTTGAGCCACAAGCCCAAGAACTCAGCTTGGATCTGACTCAAGAAATAAAAAGTATCTTGCAGCAGAATTAAAAAAAAAAAAAAAAATGCAGAAATCAGGCTGGCAGGATGAACATTGCCAAAGGGAGAATCACTGCGGTGCCGTGCATTGTGAGATACTGCAGGCTGGGCCTCTCGGCACACCCAGGCCGTCTGTTCCCACCAACAACGGAGGAATAATGGCTAATTAAATTAGTCACTAATCAAGATCTCCTGCGCTTACCCTTCCTCCCCAGGCTCAGCTGCCCCTGGGTTAAGAGCATGGAAAATGAGTCCCAGAGCTGTTTCACATACTCAGGAGAGAGTCACATGCACGCAAGGGTTGGTACGCTGTGCCACAGAGACTGATGCGTTGCGCCAAAATATTCATACATGCATTTGGTGAGGGGATAGGTGATGGTAGTTTGGATAGAATAGGGATGATTTATAGAATATAAAGGGGGAAAAAAAATTATTTGTATGCCCTTATTGAGAATGGTATGTCTAATTGCAGAACTTTACTATGATTAACATGGATGAGAAGTACACACAAAGAACACCCAAGTGATTAAATAATCCTGAGTTACGGGAATGGTAGGACCAATTTAAACAGCATTGCCTTTTTGAGGAAAAATAGACCACATATGAAATCCCATGCAAACAAACATCATTTGTGCACTATGGGAAAAAGTCTAAAACCTGTCTCTGTAGACATTTCTTTGGTATTAAGTAAAGTTGTAGTTGAGTAATATTGTTTTTCCCAGAGGAAGGTCTGTTTCACAAAGAATGCAATAATTTTTACAAGGTCATTTATGCTGCTGTCTGCCCAAGGATACATTGTTATTTTTGGGCTCTGACTTTTATTTATTTATTTATTTATTTATTTATTTATTTTTAAATGCTTTTGTTTCCCCCTTACCTGTTACTATAGGGTTGAAAGCATTATCCCAAGTGCTTCTAACACACTCCTGGGTAAAAAATAAATACAGTGGTACCTCAGTTCTCGAACTCATTAGAACTCGAATTTCTTAAAAGTCGAACCAACCAGTTCGAAAAAAAAATTACCTAGAACTCGATCTGAATTTCATAAGTCAAACCGTGAACCGTGAAGATAACTTGTACACGTGAGGAAATGAGTCACTCGGCACGTCTCTCAGCGGAAACAAAGGGTAAGGCTTCAGTGTCAGCTTTGCATTCGTTGTGATAGCATCGTGCATGTTTACACTATAGCTGAATACATATATTTAGACAGTAAAAATACATTTAGACAATGATAGACAATAACAGTGATTATTATTATTATATAATAAAATACATTTTAAAATAAAGATTTCTTATTTTAATATTAATAATAAACCATTAATACATTTAATTATAATAATATTGTTCTGCGGAACAGGGACGGAACGGAGACAAAGGCGCAGACTTCAGGGTATCGGAGAATACGGGGTTTAATTACAGGTAAGGCAGGCAAAACGCAGATGGACAATACAATGACCGGACTGGGGAAGCAAACTGAAACGTGGACGAAATACAGAGGACTCATGACAACAACCAGAAACAGCTCATCACATGGGGATTCCACATGGGGTTAACGAGGGGGCGTGGCACACGGAAGGAGGTGACGATTGGGGCAGGACACTTTTTTTTTTTAACTTTACACATTGTTTGGATACATTTATTTTCTTACTTTACAAATTACTGTTTTGATAAACGTGCTTAGATGTGTTTAGTACAGTATATGCTCTTCTTGTTTTATCCGGTTCATTTTGCGTTTAAATGCTAAAAAAACATATTTAGGTGTAATTGTTTGGGGCCGGGAACCAGTTAATTGGTTTTCCATTATTTCTTATGGGGAAAATTCAATCAGAACTCGAACTTTGTAGGTTTCGATCTGGAGTTCTGAACGGATTAAGTTCGAGTTCTGAGGTACCACTGTAAATAAATAAAATAAAGGGCCAAACCCAAAACTGCAAAACAGCAACGATTTTAACAGCAAATAGCTAGAAGGTATTTTGAAAAATTTTGAGCACCAAGGCATGTTAGTTTGAATTTTATATCAAACACATTTTTTTTATTTTATCTTTGCATACAAGACGACGATATAATATACATGAATTTCCCTATTTGCAGGTTTCTAGCCACCCCCCAACAGTTCAGTGCGGCAATGAGAAATCGTGGCACAGATACCGGGAGTGAATTGTTTTTTTTTTTTCCTAATTATCTGACCAATGATTTGTTCATAAAACCATTAAAAGGCAGTCCACGTTTTTGCTTCCTCTCACGTTTCTGCCAGAGCAAAAAACGTGGACTGTCTGGCCGGGGAGGGGGTGGGAGCGACAACAACAACGTGGGCTGTCTGTGGTTCCCCAAGGACCGGGTTTGGGAAACACTGCATCAGAAAATAGTATGAACATCTGTTAGCAGGCCTCCGTTCTAACGTGACCCCTTCAATCCTCCCCCTCAGGGGACACACTTTTCGGTTCCGAGTTGAATGACCAGGTTGAATTCACACATAAACAAAAGCTTTTCATTATATGTGCCTGTAAGTGTGGCTGTGCCTCGCTCGCAGAATTCTGAAGAATTGCTCACGGGCAGCATGTCTGAAATTAAACAAGCAAGCTCCTTTTTTTTATAGCATCAAGGAAGTTGAATATGTTCATAGTTAAAGAGACTTGTTTTGCAGGAAATATTCAATACTCAAGGAATGTAGACCTTCAATGGAGAGTTTATGTTTAGTACATTGACCATTTATATATATATATATATATATATATATATATATATATATATATATATATATATTTACCATATATATATATATACCCATTAGTCTATCACACTAGTATTTTTTGGTACAACATGTTCCTTGTCCTACCCAGGAGTATCAGACTACAAAGGCTTATTTCATACAATGAAAGTAAAAACACTTAGACATGAACATAACAAATCCTTTTTTTTTACTTTTAAATCTGAGATATGTTTAAAATGATTATTTTAGATTCTCTTGAAGACATAAAGCTTCGTAAAACTATAGATTTTCGTGTGGAGGAGCAGAATTGCAGGCTATCTACAGTAAATTAGAGCTGGGGGGGAGGTGACAGACAGATTATTCAGCTGGTTACTCATTAACACAGTCTGTCACTCTGCTTGTTCATACACATTTTCAGCTGAATGAGTCCTATGTGCCTCAGCATTCAGGAAAAGGGGGAGAGACTGAATTTGTCATCGGAAAACAGCCATCATTCCTATAACTTCTGTAAAGAATACATTTTGAGAAGATTATCCAATTTCACAGGTTAAAAGGATGAAAGTATAATGCACGTATTACGTTGTTTTTGTATCAAGTTTTAATTAAGCAATCTTGTTTTCAATGGTGAAGTGTGTAAATTTAACGCTGCTATGAAAAAAAAACTGCTCAGATCATTTGTCCAATAAGCTAACAATACATGTGTTGGTATATTAATATCAGAAAGTGTAGCTGACTTCCTGCTTTTGAATGAATCCCTTTCATAAACATATTTCTGTTGTTGTCCCTATAATTTCAGATAATTTCCATTCCTTGTGCAGATGTCATCTACAACACAAAGGATTAATCCAGTAGGTTTAGGGTAATGAGTGCTCTCTTGATGCTGTGCGATTGTTTATATTACATTAATGTGAGCCAGTGACAGCGTGCTAAAACTTCACCCTCCTGATAATAGGGGAGAGGTTAAGCTAACATGCTATTAAATGGTATCTACAGCGGAAATACTGGAATGTGGGTATGATTGAGATACTGTCATTGTTTCTTTTGAGTATTGTACCCGGTAAACTATGTAGTAGCTAGGGAGAGCTGGTGAACAGAGATCAACTTACGCGAAGATGCAGCGCACTTTATGAAGCATCGCAAAGCTTAGCGTTACTGATATCTTATCCATTGAATTGGTGTGGAGACTTCAGTGCAAGAAGAAAAGTAATTAATTAAAAGAAACCTAGAATTAATAGAATAATGGGATGTTTGTGTACTGTTTTCAGGTTGATATTTCAGTGTGGCTCTGGGGTTTTCAGTGTTGACCTGAAGTGTGAGTGTGTGCATACATTTGTTTGCTTTAGCTGAAAGGGAGTACTATGCTGTACCACATGCTGGCTTACACCTCGCTTGTGTTTCACATTCCATGCCCTAATAAGGAATGCTGACTTATACAGGAGGAAACCTGAACACAGTTCCTTACAATCCCTGACTCTTAACTCACCGCTCTTTTGCTCAAGTGAAGAATTCCAAAGGCACATTTTGCCATTCTCCAACAAAAACCATATTCCTATAAATGTCTTCACTTCACTTTAAATTCCCGTATATCTTTATGTGAGTCAATTATACAACATTTCAGATCAGATTCAGGTAAGAAAAGGTGTATAACTCAATGGCAGCATTCAAAATCTAGAGCAAGATACTAAATCATCGGTCTGTCAACAACGAAACCTGGGGTATGTATTAATATGTGTACTTGACAATTTTTGTTTTCACGTACCTGTTTGACATCATCGAAGTACAGTTTCAATGCTCAAGAACAGAAGTATGAAGCATGGTAAACAGTCCTAGTTTTTGGTTTTCCAACCCCAAATATTAAGAATGCATTAGTTGCTTCTTCGCCAACGAGAACAATCCCAATGCGTCAATCAATCATTCAAGTGGAATCAAGCTGGCAATACCGTTTTTGTAGAACACAAGAACTATTTTTGCATCCTTGGTGTTGATAAACACTCCTAATCTGGGTCATGGGATGTCATTAGTCCTTGAATGGGGTGCCAGTCCTTTGTAGGATACAACCACAAAGTCATATGCTATATGAAGTTTTAGAGACACCAGTTAATTTACCTGCATGTCTTCAGACTGGAGGAGAGGAACAGAATCCCGAGAGGATCCCCATGCAAAATGGTAAAAAAATATCCCTAAAACATTTGTGCATTTCCCATACAAAACATTCATAGCATTATATGCATTCAAAAATAGATGTGGTGATGGTTTAATGTGTTGATGATTCAAAGCCACAAATGTTTTGGCTTATTGATTTGTCAAAAGTGTTTTTGGAGCCCTTCATGTTGTACACTTTTGCAAATTAGAGCTCCCTGTTCTTGTTCGATGAAGAGAAATAATAATCTTGCATCAGTGAGCATTCATCCTTGACACCCTCAGTGTACTGGGGGCGGTGTGTAGCTCAGCAGACTAAGCCTCTGTGCCTGTGATCAAAAGGTCAATGATTCGTGCCCGGCCTTGGCAGAATAGCCACATATCCAGGGACCCTTGAGCAAAGCCCTTAACCTACGGCTCCCTGGGTGCTGCAAGGCGGATGCCCATTTGCTGTGACCACCAGGCATGATCTCAACTGCATGTAGAGCAAGGCGGGGCGAAGCGAAAAGAGATTTTCCCCACGGGGGTTAATCAAGTATCATTATTGCTATTGTAATCCTTTCTGCATCATTATTCTTGTGTAGGTGCTTATAAATTACAAATATATGGGAAGAATATGCATACTCTGCATACAGAGCAGAGGCAGGATTCAAACCCCCATCCCTGGAAGTGTATGGTGATGGTGCTGACCAGTGAGCCGACACGTCACCAAGACAATCGCTAGCTATCCATTTTCCATAATCACCTGCCCAGTTCAAGGTCACAGTGTCTGGAGCCCTTTCCAGGAAGTGCATAGCACAAGTACACAGCAATTTGCTTTATGTCATTGTCCACTTATTCTGCTGTATTTATTTCTACATAAATTATCCTTGGTTGTATTTGTCCCTTCCGTAATACTATACAAAGAAATTTCCCCCCCCACAGGTATTCCAACTATGGGACATGAAGAAATTGCAGGTGAATAGAAAAAAAAAACAGAGGAATGAAGGAGGGGTGGCTGAGATAGGAGCTGACCTATTTCAAAACTGCAATCCTCAGAAATATTAAAAAAATAATGTAAACATGTTATCTGCCGCTTATCTGGGGTCGAGTCGCAGGGGCAGCAGTCTAAGCAGGGATGCCCAGACCTCCCTCTCGCCAGCCACCTCCTCCAGCTCCTCCAGAGGAATACCAAGGCGTTCCCAGGACAGCCGAGGGACTCTGCATGTCCTGGATCTGCCCCGGGGCCTCCTCCCAGGTTGGACATACCCGAAACAACTCCCCAGGGTTTTATATGACAATAAATTAAAATAATCACATTTTTAATAATTTTATTTAATAATAGTTTATTTGCCATCATTGTTTGTGTGTGTGCGTGGCCAGGCCTAACCCCTAAGCTGTGTGAAACATTTCGGAGAGTAATATTCTTGGCCTTACTGTCCATGTATTTTTAAATACAAGACGTAATATATTGTAGTTCTATGCATATGCTTGCTTTGAGGATAATTATACCACATAAGCTTTTTTCCCCTCTCCCATGAGCAGATGTTGCTTTTGTTATGTAAGATTCCATTTGTTAGAAATTACCCTTTTCTGACTCTCTGATCAGTCAATTAACAGCTCAATGCCTTTATTTCAAAAAGATGGTGGAAAATCTATGGCCCTCTCCAATGGTTTTTCGCTCCTATTCTGCACATCACTGTGTGTTTTTCTTCTTATTTGATTGTCTAATGTTGTTATATTAATCCAGCAATGGTATTCCATGACTTTTTGGTAGTATAAACTGGTATTGTACCAAATGAATGCATAATAAATAATACCGTCATTCCTGAATTGGAGCGAAACCCATTGTTATTCCTTTATTGACATTCAGATGTGAAACCGAAATGGACATCTGTGAACATTATGCAGATTCTTCTGACATTTTAGTGACTGGAGCCATATGAATCACATCTGATGCCAAATACATTAACAAGCCTGTCATTTTACTTTAAAACAGCAGAAAACCCAGATGTGTCATCCACAATTACAGTGTGTGCAGCACTCTGCTTCAGCTTCAGTATCAGTGCTAAATTATTCAGATCATTATCACATATCTTTTAATATCAAGTACATATGGTGTGAGCATTAATTTTTCAATGTAATCAGGAAATTTATTAAAATTATTTGGCTAGCACAACCAGGAACTGAGTTAGACAACCTAGTTGTTTATCAGTGCTTGAACTGAAAAATTGTACCTTGATATTTAATAGTAAATTGTAACCAACAAATGCAATAAAAATATGTGTAAATTCATTAATTGAGGTTACATCAGTATGAAGTGGTTTTAATCTACTTCCCATTTGTTACCTAAGAACTGGTCAACAGTTTTACCTGGTCAATTTTACCTTTGGACCCTTGAACAAGGCCATACACATTAAACAGAGAAAGTGAGTGAAAACACATGCAAAGCATAAATCAGTTAATCTAAACACAACATAACTCCCAGCTTGTGCGTGGTTGGAGATGCTTAGGTTGCATTAGCCAGCTAAACACCGGTCCTGAAAATATAGCTTTAATACATACATTCACACATAGAGGTAGGTAAATATATTTCCACAACACACCAAGAATAACAAATATTGGTGGAAAAATATCACACAGTATCTTTATAAAATAAAAAGCCATTTCGTTTGGACACCATGAAATTCCAGATGCCAATTAACAGTCTGCTTCAATTCAGTTAGGGAACAGAAAGCTCAAGATACAATAAGTCAGAAGAAGGCTACTTCAGAAAGATTCTTTGATATCATATTTCTCATTCACATAAAACCGGATTAGACTAAATCTAAACAACTTCTAAACTAGATGTGTGCTTTTTACAACAGTATGATACTTATATCACCCTTATTTTTATTTTTTGATCAACATGTACAATACTATGTGTGGTTTTTCACTGTCTTCAATAGTTCAGTTTCTGCCACCTTGTGGATTTTTTTTAAAACTGCAACTTCAGAATTTAGTACTGCTGTATTTAGTTACACCAACGTCTACAACATAAAGACATACATTTTTGCCTACAGCATGTGCCCTGCAACGGTCTGGAATCCCATAAAGGCTGTTGCCCTGCCTTCTATCCTACGCCTGCTGGAATAGGATCCAGGCAACCTGCCATCCTGTACCAGATAATCGGCTGGGAGATAAAAACACTCTCATTAAAAAAAAAAAGATTGTATCCTTGTTAATAAAGAGAGACAGAAAAAAACAACTGTCAATAATAAGAATTTTACATACTGTAAGACTATACTAGGTTTTTCGACCAGAAAATCTACAACAATACTGCAACTTGCTTCCCTGTGGATCTACTATCAGTGCAGGAATAGCTGGATCTGGCAGCAGACGCACTGGAGTGCACTGTAAGGGAGGACAGCCGGCCACCATAATCTGGTCAGAGGTTTTGCCGGCTTATAGTCCAGGCACTGAACTTTGTTACAAACCAGATCCTGGATAAATTGCCTTTATTCATGAATCCCACAATAAGCCGGTGACCTCCTGACATTGATGAGATGTCTTTAGCTCAGGCAGCCGGGACGAACATAAAATTTCTGGCTGTGACTTCTGGCAGGGCACTTTTGATGCTTATTAGAGCTACAACAGCTGGCAGGCCACCTAAAGTTCCTGGAGAAGCTATGGCAGTTGGCAGGCCATTTCTGATGCTTTGGAAATTTGTGACAACGTCTCGGAAGCTTATGGCAGCATTTTCTGGCAGGTCATCTTGTGATCTCATTTTCCAGCGTCGTTCTCTAAGCACCAGTGCTCCAGCTCTCGCCCAACCAGTTATATCTCGTGCACCATAGCAAAAACTCTCCATTGATCTGATGTCATTGGTCCTTCAAATTAGGTTGCCAACCTGCTTCGTTTGGACACACAGAAAATACTAATATACTCTTGAACTAAGTTTCTGTAATATCTGTTGCACTGCAGCTATCCCATATATCTTTGTAGAGATACATCCCAGACCAGACCACGCCCTCTACATCTGAATTGCCCCTGGGCTATTCACCTACCTTGGGCTACCATCACCTACTTGGCATAATACTGTTCTATCTCTGAAACAAGGCCCTCTGTATGTGCAGAACGAGGACGACAACATTAGCATTGGGGCTAGTGGTGACTGCATCTGTTGCTCGCATACCAGTGGCTCCATCCAGTAGGCTGAGTGGCCGCAAATTGGAGACCGTTGTGAATATAGTTTGACTAGATGTTTCTTTACCTATACTGTCCTACAAAGGCAGAACACAATAACTTTGCTGACTCTGAAACTGAACAAAAGCACATTAGCCTTGGTTTTAGCGTGGATTGTGCTGTTACTTTTAATTTTAACATTCTGTTTTCTTCGAAATCAAGCATAATTAAACTAAAGTATTTTGCCACAGGATGAAACAGAGCCTACGATACTCAATTTGGGTCATCACTCAATTTTGATAAAATATGCAGTTACAGTATTTTGCTTTTATATGGCAGTATTCCTATCCACAAAAATAAAAATTATGACTAGTTACAACTGGATTGTAGATATCTGAAATGGGAGTTTTTCCTAGTAAGAATTCAATTGCAGATATCCAGAATGAACATTCTGGATATTTGAAATATAATTGTAGATATCTCAATTAAAAGCCCAATAGACATGAATGGCAAAAGTGACATAATTTCTCCTAGGAAGAATGACGATGTGGATATCTGAAATGACAATTGTGGATAGGAAGAATGCCATTGTGGATATCTCAAATGCTCTTTTTGACTAGGAAGAATACAATTTTGACTAGGAGAAAAGCTATTGTGAATATCTAAAATGTAATTACTGATAGGAGTGTGACTTGATTAAATGCTAAAACGGCTTGCCATAGGGGCCAGGGTTTGAGTCTCTGCTATGGCTCCATGTGCGTGAAGTTTGCATGTTCTCCCCAATATAACATGTGGTTTGTTCAGGGTTCTCCCAGAGTCCAAAAACATGCTAAGGTGAACTGGGGTTGTCAAATTTAGTGTGCGATGGGTCGGTGCCCCATCCTGGGCTGTTTCCAGCCTTGTGCACATTCAGTGTGCGATGGGTCGGTGCCCCATCCTGGGCTGTTCCCAGCCTTGTGCTCAAAGCTTCTGGGATTGGCTCCAGACCCCTGTGACCCTGCAGAGGACAAATATAGAAAATAGATGAAAATACTGAATTAGGAAATTAAACTCAAACCTATGATGCACCACATTCTGCAACTCATATCTCTCTACCCTCCCAATACTTAGTCCAGCAGTTTTATATAAGGAGTCACAGTTCATTAAGTACAACAAGATCAAGCTGGACACTATTACAATTTCCTTAGTCAAACCAAACCAATACTTATATAATTATGAAAACAAACTTGGGAGGACCCGTATCTATGAGTAGGACCTATTGAGAGATGGATGGATTTAAATTTGGGATGACATACTAAATTAGAACATAAAACCCAGACATAAATAAAGCACTTTTTGCAGCTGAAATAGGTTTTTTTGGAGCTGTCTTCTTCCACATAAGGGGTTCATTCAGTCCAGCAAGAGTAAGCTGGGTATTATTAGCAGGAATACATTGGGGTGTAAACCAAGAACCTAAAAGGGAGATGGTGAAGCCGGAGAAGTGCACACACAGATGTTATTCTAACTTGACGTCTCCTCCGATGTCCATAATACTGGACACACTAAACAATGTCTCTTATGTCCTCCTCTGCTATACTGTATGACTGTTTAAAATTTCAGGTTTTATTCTTTAAACTGCTTGCCTTTATTAGGGTAGTATAATTAAAACAATAAAAAAAAAATATTAGATATGATAATTCTCTTGGGGTGGCGTGGTAGCTTGCTGGTTGGCACCGTTGACACACACCTCTGGGACCAGGGTTCTCTGCGGTGGCTGTTCTCCCTGTTGTTGTTGGGGGGGGGGGGGGGGTGTTTACGCTGAATCACTGAATGGTGAGTGTGCCCTGCAATGTGTTGCTGCCCCATCCTGCGTTGTTTCCTGCTCCATCTCTCACGTCCAGTAATAAAAACTACTAAATGTTTCATTGAGGACAGCAGGGAAATCTAGGGACTCAAACCTAAACTGTTTCCAGGGCAACAAACAAGACTTTTTTTCATTTTACTTAAAATTGTTATCATTGTTCTCTCACAACTAGTTCTTTCACCATGATGGACTAAATATAATTTTTTGTATCTGTTAGTATCATTTGCACATAACTGTAGAAGATGGGCATATTATGCAATATTAATGAATGAATGAGCATTGATATACTAGCAACTACATGGACATGCTTGTATTCCAAGCACCAGCCTGGGATCACAGTAATTGACGCTGTGGCTCTTAAAGACGCTGTGGATGTTGTTGGGTTTATATGATCATAGGGCGGTTTTCTGAGCATTTCTGTATATGTGCATGTTTATAAATATTAATATTTAATAAGTAATTGTAAAGTTTGACATAATTATTTGTTTTTGTTTCACTTCAATTTAAGTAAAGCAACACTCCCAAAAGTATCTATCCTAATCCATCCTTAACTGAGCAAACCATTTGACTCATCGTACATCATTTAACTTCAATATAACATAATTCTGTCTTGTAGTTACAGGAATACAAGCCAATGTGGTTAGCTTGACAGGGGTATAAATAGGCTTTGTATTTGTGGAGGTTGTTACTAAGCGACATAATCAATTCTTTAATCATTTTAACTGAAAACAGCAAAATGTCAGAACTGGAGTCATGCATAGTTATATTTGGAGCAGAAGCCTCCTTGTTCTATGGAGGAATATCGTGTGGGCGTTTGCAAACAATTTTTGAGCTTGTGCTGAAACAAACAAAGCAGGCAAGGAGGTGTAACAGAAAGCTGAGTATAATGTTCTTAATCTAAATTTGTGTTGCTTAAGAGGGCGTAATGCTTTAACTGTTAATTCCATGAAAAATATTTCAGCATTGCATTAGTATTATTTTGAAAGCAGAAATATTCCCAGGCTATTTTTATAACGTTTAATTTGGTGGCTTTCCAAATCCTGCACTTGGTGACACCGGGTGTCCTTAAAAGGCCATTTCTGCCATCAAAGCACTAAAACAGGGCTCCTTGTGTTTACTGCAACAGGCCTGCTGCTGGTTCACTGTGGACTTTCCTGGAACTGGGCTTCTGAAATATAGTGGTTATGCTTTAATAGACAGTCAAAATTAATGGAAAAATATACAAAGGTTGCATTCTGTTCCCTGTGTTTTAGGAAAATGGGGCACTCTTTGAGGCTGAAGTGGTGACATAAACATAGGCTGTGAATATTTAATTCCCTATTCATTGCCTAAGTTAAACTCATACTGGAATAATGGTTATGTGTATATTTTTTGTTATATATTTGTAGTTCATCATATTAAACTTTCAGTTATATAAAATAACTGTTACTGGATTAGTAACCAACCAACATGAGATATTATATATATATTTCTTGCTTGTAGAGAATATGACTTCATGTATGCAAAATCCTGACATATAGTTAGATTCGTTGAAGATGATTTTAAAGTCCATACAATTATAAATTGTTTAATGAGTCTAGTAAGGATACGTGCTGACATATTTAACTGTATTGTAATAAATTGTATTGTTATTGATCTTTGCTACCAGAACCTGATGTTCAATAGTTAAAGGTTAAAATAGCAAATAAATTATATAAAAATAATATAAATTATTATTACCCTGGATGGGAGTCCAGTCCACAGCAATGATGATATTGAGGGTCACATGGGTTTTTCAAAAGACACTGACTTGGGTGACACTGTGAATCTAAGTTCTGGCCAATTCATATGTTTTCAGGTTGTTGTTTTTTTTTTTTAACAGAAGTTCCAACATTTTTAGTAAATTAAGTTTAGCTTTTTATGTAGAATTTACATACAATGACCTATATTACTCAATATTATATTCTGCAATATGTATTATTATGGTATATATTACAGTAAATGACCATTCACTTAAATCTTGACATTGGATCAACTGAAATGCTTATTGTAGAACTGCAGAACTTTGGTGCATAGGATGGGTAAAACATTAGTGTGCTGCACTCCTGTTGTTTGAAGCAGTTGCTTTAAATGTGAGATGAAGGGAAATGTATTCACCTGATTTTCATTCTGCTAGCCTACATTTATTTATATAATTTGCGATTGCTAGACATACTTACAACCTCTAGGTGGTGCACTATGCAATAGAAATCAAAATTCATCCCATACTAATCTACAAACAATTCACACAGCTTGCAATTTAATGTTCTAAATAACAATTTACACCTAACCTTAATGCTGAACGTATTTGTATGGCACACTGTTTTATTCAAAATAATTTGGATGACTTTCAGTTTTACAATTTTTACAATAGCAAATGGTAAACTTCGTATCCCGCATGTACAAGGAATTTAGGGCACGAGACACGGAAACATCCGATTTCAGTCACAGGGCAGCGACACATTCTTGCCCACACGATCACACACTATGGGCAACTTAACAATGTCAGTGTGCTGTACCACATGTTTTTGAATTGCAGGAGGAAACTGGAACATCCTGGGCAGACCGGTTAAACACAGGGAGGACATAAAAACTCCACACACACAAACCACGGGCCAAATTAAAGACCCCATTCCAAAAGTTGTGAAGTGACTATTTTCCAAACCAGTACAAAACTCGCGCGAAACCAGACGGTTATGCTGCACTTAGTCCACATATGACAAGCTGCCTCTAGAGATTCTGATTTTAAATTATTTGGGCCAAATATATAACATGCCTCCCACCAGGGCATCATGCTCCAAATTAATAGCCTAGCAAAGGAAAATTAAAGAAAGATTTTATAGACCACACTAATGGGCTGTCTTTAATAGGCTTAGGTCACAGAGGAATCCACCACTGAGGGGAATACAAGAAATGTGTCAAACATTTTATTAAGGGGCAGTCAAGTAGAATTGTTGACTTTGTGAACTACTCAAATTGAAATGATGTGCAAATTAAATTGTGGCCTCATTGTCACAAATAGATCGAATGCTATTGTCAAATGTGTTTTGTGTTGCAAGGGCAAATGTAGGTCAGACTGATAGACATAAAACACTCCTCCCGCACCTGTTATATTCAGACATTAGATTTTTTCCCATTGAGATATTTATATGCTGACATACATGCAGAGTGAGTAAAGGTCCAATTGGGAAGTTGTGATTTAGATCAACAAGTGAAGGCATTAGTTTTGATGTGACAAAGATTATGAATCAAATCATTATCTTGGGAAAAGTATTAGATTATATAATCCCCTTATTTTACTTTTCCACATCTCACTAAACAGTACATTGAGTGAATGACAAACTTATAACCCTAAATCAGTCTGCAATAAATCCTAGCAACACACTCCTGCGTGCTCTCTGTTAAGATTAAATTTGGCAGCCTACAGAATAGTGTGATTACAAAGTGGTAGGTGTGTACTTAAGACATGAATTTTAAAAAGCCATGTCTGTTTCGAGTATGTGGCAGGTGCAGGGTGCAGAAACTTGGTAAAATACACAAAAGCTTAAGTACAAGTATAGTTCATAAAATACAACATTAACCTTGTTACGGCACATTACTATATTCTAATAATATATAAAAAGTCTCCACAATGCAAAAAAATTGTGTTATTTAAATCTTGCAAGTAAGTTAGATATTTTAAAAGTTTAGTGGATTCATTGACAGATGGCATGGCAGTGGTTAGCATAGCTGTCTCACACCTTTAGGGATGGAGTTTGTGTCCCACCTCCCCTGTGTGTGGAGTTTGTATGTTCTTCCTGAATTGTGTTGTGAGTTTCCTTTGGCAGGCCTAATGCACTCAGTTAGACTAAATCTTGTGTCTAATTTGCCATCGTGTGTGCCCTACATTAGACTGGCAACCCATCCAGAGTGTGCAGAGCCAAGCAGAGACTTTTTGGGGGGCAGGTGCTCAATTTCACTTTGTTTCAGAGATATATATGTCAGCTGACTGGAGAGGGGGAGGGCTGTGACAATGGTGAATAAAGGGAGGGAGGGCATTCCATACCATTAAGCGATGACACTTTGAATAGTTTGGGGCAAAAAGGGCAGATTCTCAGGCACCCAATCCCCAACCTTCAAGTGAGTACCTCAGCCTTGGGATCCTCTTGAGCTTCCCCTGTCACCTTGTCCAGGTGAAGCACTTAGAGGATTTCATTTAAAGGTAGATAATTATCCCATTATGCTGACATATAATTGAAACAACATCTTAAAAATAGATGTGTCGCTTGGCTTAGAGTGATATTTCCACAGTTATTTCAAAAGAAATTTGTTATAAAGTGAAGGAACCATTCTTACTCAAATTTGGCTTTCATAATAATCACTGTAGAATCTCAGAGTGTTTATTCTTTTTCTATTTCTGTAAGATATACTCTGCTGAATAATCCTTATTCATTCTTGGACAGTTCTATTCAGAAAACAGAGAATAGTACTAAGTTGCACTTATGAATTCTCACGTACAAAGAGTAAATGTCAGTTCATTGATGCTATTTTGTCATAATGTGAGTTAAGTCCTTGGTCTTGGACATTCGCTGTGTTAATTACAGGCTTGTTTTCCACCCTTATTAAATCTGGATGTCCCAACATTAGTCAAGCAATGTTGTAATAATAATAATAATAATAATATTAATAGTAATAATGAACAAAACGGTAAAATTTGAAAGTTTTAGAGGTTTTTTAAAATCCCAAGGTTTCCTTCTCATTTGATTAAGGATTACACAGAACAGGGGTCAAAGTGTGCATATTTGCTCTCACACTGGAATTCCTACATCATTTTTTCCATTACCCAGAGTGCTGAGGGAGGGGCTTTGGGCCAGTCAGAGGCCTTTATCATTAAGTGGTAGGGGACTGAAATACACATGCTCTGTGTCTCCTTTGGGGCTACTCCGCGTTAACAGTGTAAGAAGGGCATTACCTGGCAAAACCATCACAATGTACACAAAGCACACGTGTATCTACAGTTTATTTTTAGCCTGGTTTACTTTAGACTGTTTTTTTTAAAGAGAATAGGGAATACAAGCAAACACATTTAACACACTCAGTGAAAGTAAATAAATTAGATAAAGTTTCTTTTTCCCATTGAGTGTAACTTTTAAAACAAATTTCAATATCAGACTACGTAAGCTGGAAATAACCTCTCATCCTCATTAGTATGTAGTATTTATTCGTACTACATTATTCATATTAACAATTAAATGACATAAGAACTTGTTAAATATGAAGCAGGGTTATTGCTACATTCATTCTCTGAAGTGTCACTCCCTTTATTCGTTTGCAAGGCCCAAGTGCAGTAAAGATTATCAATGGACATAAACGGGTTATGGGTTAATTTATATTAAATATTATTTTAAACGATTTTTTAAAGGAATAGCTTGTTTCCAACTGTTTAATAGCATAAACAGACCAACTGGAATTATCCTTTTCTTGAATACACTCAGTTAGGTCTGACTGAGTATTTTATGTATTTCAATAGACTACTGCTTGTAACAAGCTCTAACAGCATGACAGTTTACAAACATGTGAAAAGAGGGAGCAGTTGCTGTTCTTCAAGACAAACCTGCAGCCTTTGTGCCAGGCACAGGTGTGGGCATTGTCAATAGCTTGGTACTTCAATAATCTCCTCTCTCCGCACACTTACCGAGCTGCAAGCTATCTCTACCCTGGTCTGCACTGTGCAGTCCACCTTTTTCTGCATCGGCAGTTTTGCAGTGCTCATGGTCTTGTTGCTTAATGGGCAATACCCTGAGGATGACGGTGGCTGGCATCCTGTTATGGTTTCTAAAGATCTTTCTGCCAGATTCTAACACTTCTCTATTCTCATTATCCTGACATTCCCAGCATCATCCCTTGGCCTCTACTGAACACACCCTCTCCTCAGATGAGACAGCTGCACTGAGTTTAAAGATGTTAGTTAACTACAATTAAAATCCATGAATTCCATAGTTATGTAACAGCTCTTCACAACGTGTCCCAGCAAGTCTTCGACTAGCTCACGTCAGTGAATAGGTTGTGAAAGAAGAGGATTCCTAGATTGAATTACTATGGCACTACTGTATTACATAATCTACAGTACCTCTTTCAGTAAGTTTTTTTGATTTTCATGTAATGGGGGCATCCACCAGAGAAGAAACTGAACATGAAAGAAATGGTTTTGGTTAATAAGCCAGAAAAATATACACTGGAAATGTGAATATCTTTGAGGATGTAATTTTAAATGGAACAGTTACATGTTTAATGATGAATAAAGGAGAATACCCAAAACCATTATAATAACTATTATTTTTTTCAATTTCTTCAGCAGATGTAGTATTTTACACTTCATGCAGAATTACAGATGCATTTATACAGGCAGACTTTTACTGTAGCAGCTTAATTTGTATTTATCATAGATCAATGTAGAATAAAAAAAATGATGATTTGAAACTTTAAATCTCATCACATATTTAAGATCTACTGCTTTACACTGCATACAATTTATAACCTTCGATCCATTTCAAATAATATTAATATTTTGATATTATACAATAATGGTACATTAAACCACAAAACATATTTCACATGAATAGCTTTTTTGGTGCCAGTAATAGTTAACACTTTATGTTCATTTTTTATGAATTCACCTGAAACAAAATTTTTAGTATGTTCATTGCAAGTTTATTTATCGAGTAATTCTGCTGACCAAGTCAGTAAAGGAGCCCTATGCTAATATGTCTGCAAGTTCGACTTTAATAAAATGATCCACGAGCCCCATTCCCCCACCTTCTTTTTTTTTTTTTTTTACATATTTTTATACTTTTATACTTGTAATACCTATACGATTTCTAAATTTAACAATGTATTATGTAACTACACAATGCAGGGTATCACGGTATATGTTCCGTGCTTATTTCTGCACACTCAGCCGCATGATACGTAAACGCATCATAAACGTAAAAGCTTTTAGATATTTTATCAACAGATTTGGAAAAGGGCTTTAGATAACAGCTAATAAGAATATCACCAGATTTGCTATGCAAAAAAAAGTGGTCGGTCGGACTTGCGTTGCCCTTTTAAGAGCCGAATCTTTCAGTTCGCATTGTGACGTCAACGCCGCGAAGGACTCCAGTCCCTCCTTCTAAACAATCGGCAATGGTTCTCCTGGAGCAGTAGATAGTGGGGAGCGAAAGCCAGGGAAACACCCAACACTGAAATGACCCAAAGTCCAGCGTGCACTGTGGATTAAAACGGAAACTTTTTGTGATGGCTGTTATTATGAGAAAGTAACCGAAATATCAACAGGAGACCTTGCGACAGCTACTGATGCACTCGCACAGCTATGACCGAGCCGATTGGCAGCATACCTGGCTCCAGTCGTAACTCCTCAGTGTTTTAATAGAAGCGGTTTTGCGTAGACATTTTAACAGTCCGTTCGCTTTTAATTTCAGTCGGTATTAGGCAGCTTCAGTTTTACATCTGAGAATTATGGCAGGGAAGCTGACCGCACAGGGCACTGGTGTATTGCTCGTAACAGCCAACGTTGGATCGCTGTTTGAAGACGTAAGTACCCAACTCCCCCGATCGCTCTTTTCCGCCGTTTTAGTTGCTCCGTCGAGGTGCCTATGATAGTACGATTTCTGTGCATTTATCTTTTAATTGGTCTCTATACACGTGGCGATCGTACAACGTTGTTTACCACAACATATTCTCTAACCTGATTTTTACAGGGCCTCGTTTGGTCACAAACAAACCAAGTCTTATTACGCTGTGCATGCTGCAACGACGGTCCATGTTTGGGGGTCTTCGTCAGTGAGACAATAATGACGGTGGTGAAACTGTATATATATATATCTTCATTTGCAGCTTAGAAGTAACTGGCAACACTGTCGAAGGCCTGCTTTCTAATAATTTTGGAATAGCACACCATATATTGCTGCAATGTGTCAATGAACTAGCGAGACCAAGTTTCCCTGGGGCACACGAATATGATTTTCTTTTATTTGTTTTTAATCTGTATATGCTCAATTAATTTGTCATTGACAGTTTAGCAGCTTTGCATGATCGTAGTTTGCAATATGTAGAAATGAAGAATACGTTTCGTTTTTAGTCCTTAAGTCCATCAGTTTAATGCAGTGCATTGGATATGCTTATCACCAGCTTGTTGGATGCGTAAAACTTGAACTACTAAAAAAAATGCTACTCTTCGAGCACCTTTCCCCCGGTACCGTTCCTGTGTACAGCGATAACAATCTAGAAATCACGAAACACCAGTTGCAGCACTTTGCATAACGCAGGGAGATGCCCATCTAAAGATACTTGTCAAGGTTCCTCATGACTTTCTGTAGTATAATGTGTGTATGTGTGTGCGCGTGCGCGCGTGTGTGGAAGTAACGTAACTGTTAGTATTTTTAAGTATATTTCTTTACTAACCTATTGTATGTAAGATATTACCCAGTGTTTCCTTGAAATATTCGAAGTTTTTTTTTTTAAATGTTTTTATGTGAACTCTTGACACATGGCTTTTCTCTGTAGAGATGTATCTGTTGCCATGACTGCAGAATTTTGGACGTATTTGGATATTTCATCCTGACAGTTAACAGATCTCAAGTTTTAAAAGTGAACCTGAGTATGGTATAGTGTGCTGTATATGTATGTAATTATATGTGTGTGAACAAGTACAAAAATCCCTGTTAACCAGGGCAACGAAACAGTAGTCAACAGTGTTGAATGAACACAGTGTTAACAGAGCAGTTGTGTTTCAGCAATCCTGAAAGCACCGTTTATATGATATTGCACAGTGTACTTTTTATTGATTCCTCTTAATTCATAGTCTTTGCATTACTTCATTAAATAGTATTAAATTTAACTTAAAAATTTTTTCTTGTTGGTTGTTGAATCAACATGAGATAAACTTGCAATATGGAACTTTACGGCTGTTTTTCATCATGTCTGCACTTTTCACTTATTTTTTTTCCATCACAAATGAACACTTTATGCCTTTGTTCCTGTTAGGTTACAGTATTGAAATACACATACAATGTATTGATGGCTATAGTTTGCACAGTGGAGACCTTCATTTAGGATTGAAATTGTTAAACAATTCAGACAATATGTGACATTTACATTTACTTGTTTTATCCTAAGCGACGTACATTTTGAGAAGGCAAGGTCAGGTTGTTCCTGGAGCAATCTGGTTTAAGGGCCTTCCCCTAGGCTCCAATGGTGAAATCATTCTGCTGACCATGGGATTTGACCTGGAGCCCTTCTGATCATTGGTACAGTGGGTAGTTCATGTTTGTTTAATTCTACACTGCTGGTGGATGATTCTTCTGAAGTTGTATGGAGCAATAGTCTTATAAGTTTATACCAATGTTCCTTCTCTTAAAACTTACATCCACTAGCAAAGTCGTGCTCCTACTGGTGACTAGGTGCCATATTCATTTTCTTTACGTTTTTGGCACGTTTGTTTGTGTGTTACAATGATTTTTGTTCTAGATTTGCAGCAACTACTTTGGCTAGGAAATTGGCAATCATTACTGAAAAGTAAACCTGATGAGTCTGTCCCCATTATTGTCAAACAGTGATATTTTTGACAGCTGATGGGCTTCTTCACTGTCATTTATAATGTGTACCCTGCATTTTTACATGGCATAATGCTTTATTTATATTGCCATTATAGCCACAGTGATCTGAATCTCTTCAGTAGTAAACAAGTCTGAAAACCACCTTTCTTTGAGTGTTGAACACTGACTGATTGCTGGTAATGACCATGGGAGGGTGTTAGCAGAAACTATTCTCAGAAACTGGGTCTTATTGCAGAACTAAATGTAGATTTTAGAGCCTGCAGATTGCTTCTAATCAGATTTTTGAAAAAAATCAATTTTCAGCTGATTTCAATTTTCTTTTTTTTTCTGGAGACCTTGACACAGGCATCTGCTATTTATAAATAGTACAGTGGAAATATTTTGTGTATGAACCCATTTTAGGAACTTCTTTTTCCACGCATAATTTCTTGGGCACAGGTACAATTATCTAATTTTTAAACTAGTTTACAAATGCCGTGACCCAGTTTTGCATTCGTAGCATGCATCAGAAACATTTTCGATCATTACACATAGTTTATAGAATGTAGAATTAATCATTACAGTAAATTTTGCTATGCATGATTTCTTTGCAAAAATCCTCTTGCCTCCAATTAATATTCAGTCATCATTAGAGGTGTAACAATACATCAATTTGTATCGATATATCGATTCAACGGCAAACGATCCGATGCATCCATGTGACCGCATAAATATCGATACATGCGTTTTTATTTTCTCGCCTGTTCCAGTATTATTTTCATGACCCACTCCGACATATACATGGTGTACACCAGGGGTGCCCAATACGTCGATCACAACCTACTGGTTGATTGCAAAGGTAGTGTGGGTAGATCGTGTAGCATAAAAAAATAAAGGATGGATGATGACGCGTTCAACCGCGCCAGCTGCTGCTAGCGGCCGAGTCGCCTAGTTAGTCTCCAATTTATTTCTACTAAACTTAAGAAAGGGAATAAAAATGAATGGAGGAACTGGACCAAGTAAGAAGCCAAAAACCTACCACTGTTTTTTTTTCACCACGTCATATTCGAAGTGCATTTGCCTCATCTCTCAGTCTACCGCTGCTATTCTGAAGAAGGGAAATGTGGAGCGGCATTTTCGGACTGTTCATAAAAACTACGACATTAACTTCCCTCTGAAAAGCGAGCTGAGAAATAGTAAGGTGAAGGAACTAAAATCCCAGTTCAATTCAAAAATACTTTATTTATCCCAAAGAGAAATTAATAATAATAATAGTAATAATAATAAATAATATTAAAGAATACTCAATATTTTTATACATAAATATGTTTTGCATTTTTATAGTAGGTAGATCACTTTGACTTAGTCATTTATAAGTAGCTCGCAAGCTAGCGTACCTTCACAGCGTATGTTTAGTACGGCAGGTGACATAGGACGTTATGCTCAGAGCACACAATCTCCTATACACATTTTTCTTTAAAAAAAAAAAAGCTGTCAAAGAATAATACTGACATACTTGTTTCACCGCAGAAGTCAGTCATGTTGATCTTCCTCATTCTATATGTCTGTCCATGCAATGTTTTTTTTATTTGACTTTATTGCACTTAATTTAATTTGTTATTGTTGTATCCCAGCGTAGGGCGAGGAATCAGGGTCAAGCAGACGGGAATCCAACAAACGTGGGGGGGATTATTGCAAGCACAGCACGCAACACGGGGAAAACTTCAATGACAGATCTAGGCGACAGACTGATGTGGACTTAAATACACAGGACTAGACGAAACAATAAGAAACAGCTGGGAACAATTGGGACAGCATGCAAAGTTAATGAGGGGCGTAGCACACGAGAGGGTCATACCAGCAGGTCATGACAGTTATGGACATACTTTTTGTTACAATTTTGTATTTGTCTGGAGAAAACTTGATTCAAAACAAAAATTAGTCACCATATTAAACTACATCCATCATTTTTATTTTCACCTTATTGCAGTTTATTTTGCTTGATTTATGGGACATACTTGACTACACTAGATTTTGTTTACAGTTCCCAATAAAATATAAAATGCTAATTATATTTGCCTTTTTTAATTTATTGAAATGTAAAGGATTGTGTGAAATTTCCCAGTATCGAACTGAATCGTATCGTATCATATCATATCGTGGGAATTTCTGAGGTATAAAAAAAAAAAATCGAACCGTTGGCTTAAGGAATCGATATTGTATCGTATCGCGAGGAAAGCTGTGATTTACACCCCTAGTCATCATGTGTCTGTTACAGATTGTGGGGTAATTTATGTGATCAATGCTCTTTATTTATTTTTTTAATCTTGGGACAGGAGACAAAACTTTAGGAACTGTTTAATGGAGATGGATGTGTTAGTGGTGTTTGTTTAAGCAAGTAATTGATTTTGTGAAATGGTGAGTTAATCACTTTTTTGTGGTGCATGATGTCTGACTTGGTATTTCCAACACTTAGACTGTATAATGCTGGACACTTTCTGAACCTGTTCAATGTTTATTATGGGTGAAGCTATTTCATTGCTGTGATTGTTGCTGGTCTGTTTGTGCAGTACTCCAATGCTGTTCTCTAGAATCCTAATTAACTCACACCAGCAAAACCCTTCAAAAACAAACCCCTCCCCTCACACTTGTCCTTCCAGTAAAGGAGGGTCACAAACTAGAATGTGATACCTTCAGGGTTTGTTTTCTCTGACAAAGGTGATTGAGATTAATGTTTTTGATGTGTGAGAGCTAATAAACAGTGTACAGTGCAGCTCTCTCTATCCATTATGTAGAAAGACACCCTGAAATGCATTCTATTGAAACCACGCTTGAATATCATGAAAGTTGGCCATTAGAAAACAAGATATCAACAGAGTATCTTTTCTTTCTCTATAAAAGTAATGTTTTGACCTTACTGTGAAGTGGGGTAATTACCTCCATAACTAAAATGGAAAGTTTTCTTGTCAGTGAAGCAATTATATATTTATATATTTTTATATAAACCCCTTACAAGAAGGTTTAAAATATTTTTGGAGGGTTATTGGGGAAGGGAAACCCACCAGATACTGTATGTGCTTTGCTTTTGTTTGAAAATGATTTATTCCCTCATGACAAAATATTTCTGGCCATGAAGAACTAACCTTTTTTCCCCTAGTATAAATGTAATTTCTTTTTAATTAGGTTCTCATTTCAGTTTGAATACTTGAGGTTTTAATAGACCAATTATATTGTATAATGCAAAAATCAATGAAAGAGAATTTTATGAGAAGAACATGTGTTTCATGTGAATTTTAGTGTTAGTACAATTATATTGATTTCCAAAAAAAAAAAATTAACTCTTTTTCTCATAATGGTGTAAAATATTAGGGCAGTGTATGTCTTCATCTCCTACAACTAGATACAACTAGAGCAATTCTTCAGTATAGATCCATTCTGATTATACAATTTGGGTCAGCTCTGACTGGGTACGATTTAGGTCAGTTTAACATGTATTGAAGTGTCCTACTTTTCAAAATTGAAAAACAAGTCACTATTTAGATTGTACTGCCAAAACCATTTGAGACTGGTAACTGAAATTGGTCATATGCAGTAATAGTTACATGACAGGTGTATCAATTTGTAATGACTTATTGGTTTTTAGCTGATTTCTAAATTTGCTTGGATGGGATTTTTTTTGTGACACTGCATAAATATAGCACACATAAATATATCACCAGTTGTACCTTGAACTGTTGATGGGTTTTTTTTTTTTTGAAGTGGCCAGTGATGGGTTTCTTTTTTGAATTGGCCAGTGATGGGTTTCTTTTTTGAATTGGCCAATGATGGGTTTCATTTTTGAATTGGCCAATGACTGGTTTCTTTTTTGAATTGGCCAATGATGGGTTTCATTTTTGAATAACTGATGTTTAGCAGTTTAGCAGCCAATAACATAGCTGCCAATAACTTTTTAATACATTAATGGTAGTTACACAACCAGTAATGTAATAACCAGCCAATAGTGTAATAGCTTTTTTTGATTAAGAAGATTCTGAAATTTTTACATTATTGGTAAGTTATTACATTGTCGACTTTTATGACATTAAAAATAACAAAGGATTGTTATTTGCAGATATTTCATTATTTACAGTTAATACATTATTTGCTGCTACAGAACATTCATCTATCCCCCCAGTCAACAAATCATTGTCGGCACCGCCCCCGGTCAACAGTTGGGCCGTAAGCTTAGTGATAAGTAGGTCTTGAGGCTCAACCAGAGGAGAACCACTGGTATCGAGAAAAGTTTATCTGTAAACAGGAAGGCCAGGTGCCATCTTAAATACATCCTGACCAATGTAATAAAGAGATGTAGTGGATCACTTCTGTAATGGCATGTTGTTGATTTGGCAGATATTGATCGTAGACATTCTCAAAATGGAATTCTCAAATTTGTACAAGACCTTTGTGGCCATCCTTAGTGATGTGACTGCCCCGAAAGTTTCCCATTCTACTCTTTGCTTACATCAAACTTCAAAAAAGAGTGATTTGCTTTCGTACACCTATTTTACCGACTGCTGTATGGAAACGTAAGCGTGTACAGTGTCTTGCACTAGGGGAAGTAATTTTCTGTTCCCTCTGTTACATAGAGTGTAATTTTGCTAGGGGGGTGTCACTGGGAATGGAACTAAAGATATATTTTGTTTTTATGACAGTTTGTTCCCTTGGCTTTAATCTCCCCAGTGAAACCTGTCTGTTTTTAAACTGTGACTAAACCACTCATATCTCAGAGATAATGAATAAAAAGTAATCTTAAAACATTTTGCTTGTGATTGAATTAAAATCATTTACTGAAACGGTAAATGCTTTAGGTGTAAATAAATGTCTCATGGTAGAAGAGTGAACATTTCTGAGGAATATATATTCATATGGATGTCCTGGCTTTTGAGGCAGAATGAACCAGGAAATAGAAATATGGGAAGTAATGTCTCCAACGATAGTGATTCTAATAAGATATTCCTTCTTTGGAAATTGTTACATGTGAAAATGATTTTTCATTTTGTGACACTGATAGTTTCACCTAGCAGTGACATCATAATGACACCTAACCTCCCTGATGGATCGAGTATTGAAAGTACTTGGTTAGTTTTACGTCACTAAAAAGTGGTATGGAGCCAGTGTTTATTAACTTAATTAAATTTAATTTAGTCTGCCCTGATCTCAGGTCCAGTATTATGCTATGCTGCATCCCACATGTTGTAGCAGAAAGTAGTAAATTCTGAAGGTGTTTTTTAAGTATGCAGTATTTAGTCAACATAGAACTTGAGCCTTTTTCCATTAATGCCTCATTTCTGAAATAAAATATCATCTGATTCAGGCCTTGTAATTGGGAAAAGTAAGACAAGATCAGATTTGTATTTTCATGTATGGTTTGTAATGTGGGATTATTTAGGGGGAAAAACGTAACTCATAAGAAGCTTTTCCATTGGCACCAAGAACCGAGCCGTGCCATGAGCTGCCGGTTTCCAAATAATTTTGGAAATTATTTGAGCTGTACCTGAACTGTACCCGCGCTTACGCGGCCCCGCGCACTAGCAGGGATGAAAGTGTGACCAAACCGAGCCGGTTGTGTCACCACCATCTGATTATTAGAAATAATGGTGTTGATACACATGGATTATCTGAAGGACAAAATGGCATATTCCATATACTATTCATCAGTAGTATCACACATTGCAATGTAAATGCATTATAGATAACTCAGAACTTGAAAATTTCCAGCATCCTATTAAAAAGGACTGAAGAATAGCTGGATGGAATTTACACAAGCGAATGCTAGTATTTCATGCTAACAAATCTCACAGGCTTGGTGTTGGAAATAAGCACATAGTAAATCATAATGTACACCGTTTGAACAGTAAATAAGCATCTCTTCTATTCTATGTAGCTTTCACTTTGCAGATCTGGCAACGTCTGTACTGAGCCCATCCTTCTGCAGTAGAAAGCCAAAGTGAGCTGAAACTGCGCTGTAACTAGTCTCTCTTTGCGGTACGGCTCGGTTCCTGTATGCCAGTGGAAAAGCGCCAATAGACCACTCCGATTCTTTTGTGCTTGTTTTTTCATTTGGACTATGACTGGAATGAATACTTATTGTTTTTTGACTTGTTATTATTCAGAAAATGACTCATTAACTACTTAAGTAAATGCAGCCATATATACACCTGTTCTTGAACAATTTCCTTTGGGATGATAATAGTATTATGATTCTTCTGAAATGACTTCTGCTGGCGATAAAACGGTAGTAATTATATGAACCATTCAAATTATTTGTCATTTAATTTAGGCTGCAAAAAGCTGTTCTTTTGATAATCGGTTATGTGATCAGACAGTCAGCTAATTAGTTTGTAGGCCTAAAGCACGGGCAAAGAAGAAAAGTGTATATAGGCTTCATTTAAAGAAAATTGTAAAGCAGTACTTTAAGTAAAAGTTGTAATAAAAACTTTACACAGTCTGTAGTAATAAAGTGGCATAGAAACAAAGATTTCTCCGCCATATTTATTTGACTACTGTATATTGATAGTATTTTGGCTTTTTGAAATCTTGGTGTCAAAATTGTGCCCCTGCCATCTGAGAGATTTTATACTATGTTATATGGAAAAAGTCACAGTATTGCCGTATTAACTGGTCTGATGGAATACGGACAAATGTAGTATGTACGTAAGAGTCTAACGTAATGGAACACACAAAAGTGAAGCATGAACTAGACTTAACACACCAACGTTAACGTTCATAGGTGGTGTGATGTCATTATATGCAGTTCACGCAGAAACCATCAATATGCAACCAATCAATGACAAAATTTGTCTGCACTATTTTTTTTACCAATTATTTTCAGTTTAACGATTAGTCGTCCTAATGACAGCTGCCCTAATTTAATTACTTCTAATTCAAGTAATGCAATGACAAGTAAAATCATCTGGCATATGGAACAACTTGTTCAGAAAGACACCATAAACTAGTACGCAGAAGTGTGATAACTGCAATTCTACTGCATTAATATTGTCAGAGCATGGATACTTTTAGCAATAAAGAATAGTTTGTGCTCAGTTTTGCCTGAGTTTATGGACTTCTTTTTGCACCATAGATAAATTAGACACGGTAACAATGAACACTGCACTTTGGCAATAGATAATTTGAGATAAAGTTGGAGGATATTGTTTTGGGTTTCAGTCTGAAGCAGTAATTGTCCCTGTCTGCTCTGCGAGACAGCCACGCCCACCTACTATACCGCTGTATTCAGCACTGAGCGCTCAGCTATGCAGCTAGCATAACTGTGGTTATCAGTCTCAACCTTCATTACCTCACTCATTTCAAGTGAAATTTGTAAAATATTACTAAAATTTAATTTACTTACTAGTGGCCCGTTGACTAGGATTTTTCATAGCATGTATTAAAATCTGGACAGGAATGTCTTCTTGACATAAATTTCATGATTACGCAGGAGAATGTACTGAAGTATTCAGTACTCCTGTAATTCTGCTCTTCATAGTAACATAAGCATGATGACCTGTACATGTGTAATATTTGCGCATCAAGGGTAGTATGGGGCTTTTCCTAATCATCTGTCTCAAAAGTATGTTCCCCATAAATAGTCATCACGGTGGACAAAGTAGGACGAAACAACATATGTCAAGTAATGAATTTCATCATCCTGCAGAAGGATGGATTAAGAACGAAAGTCACTGCTTGCATCAAAGACAAAAATAAGTTTCGTGTTTGTCTTAAGATCTTTTGAGAATCTGCCCTGGAAGTTTGTGAATCCTCTTTAAACAATGTCCATAACTGTAATATAACAGTGATGACGGCATAGCATGCGGTGCTTGTGTCTGAGGAATCCTGGTATTAACTGTTTGTTTGTTGGGTTGTGTACATTTTAAACCTGCCATTTGCTGATGATTCACCCGATGTGTGTTACTGAATTTAGGTACTGGGTTCCTGTTCAGGTTATAGGCCTCGGTCAACGCTTGAGAATACCAGAATGATTTAAAAATTCTTCTTGGGGGGGGGGCAACAAAATAGTTCTATTCATCTGTGGTGTCGCTTTTGTGAGAGCGAGAGCCAGCACCTTGAGAGTGGGCCTGGGTGAAATGTAGGCTTCTCTAGCAGAAAAGGAGGCGTTTGCTGAGTATGTGCAGTGACAGGGGGCTTTGCGCTGTGCTGGCGCTCATGCATCCAGCAAAGAAAGTTAGCGTTGTGACACCTAGCTGCAACCAAACCGGCTCGCGCTAAGACACGCGCTCAACACCTGTGGTGACCTCTTTTTTCTTTTTTTTTTTATTGCCAACCATTCTTTTTTTTTAATACAAAACCGCTATAGTCTTAGCAGGCTAATTATTGAAAACGCTAGTTTTTATTTCTGCAGTCGTTATATATCAACAGCACTGCTGATTCTGTGTGAATTGTTTTCTGAGTCTGATGTGGTCTGGTGTATTTATACATTTTGGCAGTGCTTTAACTGAGTCATCACAGCTACTCCAGCCCCATATAAATGGTAGCCATGGTTTCCTTTTTGTTTTCTGTTTTGCTGGTGGGTCGACTCCTCCAACCTGAGACGTGGCCTTCCTCGCTCTTTATTTTTCCTTTCAATTATGTTCACGTCTGTTCATGCCCTGTCAAGGGAATGTAAATAAATCAAGAGGTGTAAAATAATTAAAGGAAAGCTCATTACATATTCTTGCTTTCTATGCAATTTTAATATGTAATCGTATGTAATCGAATCAGTTGCACTTATGAGATGTTTATCATAGATGGATATTTTTAAAACATTCATAGGTTGTTAATTCACTGAGAATGAGTCATGGTTATGCTCATGGGTGGTATTACGGGAATATGGTGTACTGTGGTATTTTAACTAAACCTCAGTATTTTGGGAAAAGGCTTACTTAAATATTTATCATAGGGGACTCAATTTGGCAGATTTTAAGGCCAAGATTTCAGAATAGTGTGGATGCTCATTTTAGTGCTACTGCATATTAGTAAGGGAGTAATGCGTAAAGTAAAGAGTAAAGAGTATATTCTCTGACAGGTGGGTAGAAACACCATCTGCAACATTGTGTGTCCATTGAATCACACTCCTACGTGACCTAACATCTATAATGGGAAAGAGTTTTATGGGTTTATTTCAGGGTCGTAAACACAAATGATGTTTGATTCTTGTGACCAGCACCATCATTGTGTGTTTTCCTCTGTGTAGATAAACACTAGTACTTGGTAGTGTCCTGCAGTTGGCTAACGTGAATTGCTCCTGGCTTTTTACAGTAGCATGAATTCATATACAGTAATGCTTCACAGAAGACAATAAGTGAAAAATAGTACTGTATTGATTCGTATTAAAAAAGTTAGCCTCTGCAGATTAATTTCTGTAAGTCCTTTAAAAAGTCAATTAACAAGTCATTACTTGAAAACTTTGAAAAAATGATTTTGTTCTCCTAGAGCAGGGGTGTCAAACTCCAGTCCTGGGGGGCCGGAGCCCTGTGTAGCTTAGTTCTTTCCCTGTTCCACCACAAATGATTCAGCTGAACTGCTATGTGGTAATTAGCACAAGAAGTTGAATCAGGTGTGTTAAACGAGGGGCAACCCAAAAATGTGCAGGGCTCCGGCCCCCCAGGACTGGAGTCTGACACCTGTGTCCAAGAGAGATCGAGTGTAATTATGTACTTAGAAAATCCTTTATACCTGATATGTTTATTTTCCGCGTGGACCAAGTCTGTGAACATCAGCTTTCTACAGAGTCAGTGAAGCACACTAAAGTACAATATGGTACTTTTGATATTTAACAATGTGGTCCTTCATTCAATCTGTTGAAGCCTTGTTTTGATTAGTACTGCAGTTTATAGTTTCTTGGATTATCTTGATTACCGTGCAATTCAATCTAGAAATGTGCCCTTATGTTTTTATTAAAGGGTTTGGATATTACACTGTGCTGAATAGTAGCAGTTTAGATAGTTTGCCATACTGAACTTTCTATTGGTAGCTTATGGAAGTTACTGATTAACCAAAAAGTCTCCACTTAAAGGAGTGGGTTTTCAGTAGGCGGGGTCCCTGGTGGAGAAGTCCCCAGTCTCCATGACCTGCTGGATATTTCTGTTTGATAATGAGAGGGATGCACTGCTTCTCTGTGACATCCCAAATCATCTTCAGAACTCTGCTTCAAAGAGTGCACAGAAGCTCTTGGGCACATGTTGTCCTATTTCCAGCTGTCATCTCAGTGGCCTCATTTAGATGGAGCTAGAATTAACATGCGGATCTGAGTGTACAGCCAGTAGGGGAGGAGTGACCAAACTCCTCTCCTCTCTTTCAATCTCAGCATTCTCCCCACTTCAGTCCCCTTACACATGAGGTCTAGACGCCCCTGTTTGTGTGTAAACTTGCAGTGTTTGGATTGAATGCATCTCTGCTGCGGCCCTTAGAAAATTCTAGAGTATTCTCACATGCTGGGTATGTATCTGAACTCCCTTCTGTGTTAAGTCTCTTGTGTTGCTTTATTAGTATTGTGAATTAGTCCTTACATAGCTTATCATATCACCTCTGGGTCCTGTTTATAGCCCCTAACCCCAGCTTCTCCAGGGGCACTGCATGCCCACCGACTCTGCTCACTGACCCCAGCATTTTTTCACCTGTATACATACGTACGTCTGTGCCTCTCTGGGGCAGTACTGGGCACATATAAAATTAAGGAATTCCTGTCCACACACGGAATAGGAAGTATCCTTTTCTCTTTTCGTTATTCATCAAACATTTTGTTGGGGTTTTTTTTTTTGGATAGCCTTGTGGGTGAAATGTCTGACTAAATAATCACATTCTTGGAAGTACTATAACCAGTTTTTAAATTTGGCTTAACATAATATTAGGACCTGACGTTCCTAAAGGTCGTGTGATGGTTTGTATTCCTCATGTTTGGGGGTTGTTTTCTCATGCCTAAGATCTCAGTGGTTTATTGCTTTGTCCATGATTCCCAGCCAGGTTAAAATGCCCTCATGGCAGTTCTGTTCCTCCTCCTCTAAAGAGAAACACTGAAATGTCAAAGCGCTCCTTATTCTTCCATTTGTCAGATGAAATTTCTCATCTGTGCCAGATACTCTTATATAAGAATGCATTTTGATTTGTGTAATTGATGCGCTGGGCCCACCCCCCCACCCCTTTCCCTTATATATGAAGTGAATATATTTTTAGGTACCGTATGAGTGTTCCAGACAATCTCATATGGGAACTTGTCCTGTTCCTCTGTGTGAACCAATTACTTGGTAAGGCCTGTATAGATTTTATAATATGATAGCGATTACTCTGTAGCGTCAGTGGTTTTCTGACCAAAGAGGTACTTACTACAAAGAGACTGTAACTGAAAGCACTTTAAACCAAAGCATATATTATACGGGAAAAACTCTCTCGGAAATTATTGATTTAGCTACCCTAGTTCTGTATTGTATTGCATTATAGATATAGATTCTTCTTTTTTTTTTTAAATAAAAATGAGTGTGTCCAGCTAAATGTTAACAATGAATATATAACAACATTTATAGGTTACTCTGGCTTATTGTAGCCTTTGTGGTCTGCTCTATATATAATATCTGACAGAAAGCTTGTATGGCCTTCCACTTGCAGCTATAATGTATTGTACAAACATCTATGCCTAATGGTGTACTGTTTCATTTGATAGTGACATATGGTTGCCACTGCCAGAACTTTATCACTCTCACCAGGAATGTGGTCACCCAAGGCTTATCAGCCCGTCTCTTCACTGTGTACTGTTTACTCACCAACTGAATTTTCCACTCACGAGGGCACAAACAATGCTTAGTCGCTTGGATGACTTGCCTTCTGCAGCTATTTATAGTTTGTGAAAACATGTCTTTATCCAAGTCCAGAAATCCCAAGGATTGAAGGAAGAAGGACCAGTTGAGGAGCTTTGCATTGCAGGGGGAGGGAAGGAAAAGGGTGTGCACAGTAAAAAAAATAAAAAATCGGTCACATAGCAGGCTGTTTACCGTAGATGTGGTATTGTCTTTTAAGCATTATTTTACCTTTGTCGTATATTTTTAGCTGATAAGGGCATGTCTTCCATATATAAATAATAAATGAATAAAAAATTGTCACTAATGACTGTTTTTCTGTCGATTGAATCTATTGACTGTCTTACCAATTGGCTGATTAATCGAAACAGTTTATTTTCCTCCAGAAAATCAGATTGACTCTTTGGACATTTACACCCAGAATTTGATAAGCAGATTAGTAGTACACCTAAAATATCAATGGGATGAATATTGTGATGCCCAAAAGTTAGTAATCTGTATAAATTCAGCCTCCTGCTACTATTTTGTATGTATATCATGGAAGCGATAAGCAGTGAATTGGTGGTGAAGGAAGGGACAGGTCAGCAGCTACAACATCTTGTCAAAGAGGAGATATTTTGGTGGTTCATTTTCCTGTTTAAAGTACGACACTTGGTAGATTTAATTTTCATTTTGTTTAATGAATTATTTTTTATTTAAAAAAAGCTTCTGTTTTTAGTTTTAGTTTATGATAACACAACAAGCCCATGGATACATGGATGGATAGATGGATAGATACTTAATTAGGCAGATATTCGCATCCTATGAATAATTTGAAATCACTATAGATTTGCATCATATGCCATATTTACAATCTGGAAAAAACTGTGTCATTTCAACAAGGGAAGAGACATACTGCAGTTATAGTGCTTGGTTTTAATTTCCCACACGTTATGAGTTGTTTACATACTGTCATACCATAGCATAGATTAGATTAGATTAGACTTTATTAATCCCACAATGGGGAAATTCTTTGAGAAAACAGCAGCAATAATGAAAAAAGGACAGGATCCATAGGATCAGCAAAAAAATAACAATACAGATTATGGTCGCAATATGGTCGCAAATGTTTTCACAATAAAATTGGGCTGCTACTAACGACTATTTTTCTATGGATTAATCCATCAACTATTTTACTGATTGGCCGATTAATCAAAACAATTAATTTTCCTGGAGAAAATCAAATAGACCGTTTAAGTTAGTTTGTTGTTGTCAGAATAAAATTATGTTATTTCAGGGCTTTTCGGCACTGTACGGACATTTTCACCCACAGTTCAATAAGGAAATTAGTGGTATGATTAAAATATTAACAAGATGTGAACTGTGACACCCAAAAGTTAGTAATCTGTATAAATTCAGTGTATCCTTATGAATAAAAGATATTAAAAAGCTTTCCATACTGATGAAAATTTTATAAACTAGTTCACTTCAAAAAATGGCTCAAAGCATGTCCAGAAACAAACTAAGAGCACCATGTAGTGGACTCAAAAAGTACTGCGAATGGTTCATGAAGTCTCGTTTTGGCCATTACAATCAAACACCATTTTTTTTGCTCTTTATCTGGGCACTTTGCTTTCCTCCTGTAGTCTAAAATCATGGTCCTTGAGGTGAACTGGTGTCTCAAAAATGCCCGTATTACGTGTTCTGTATTTCTTGAATGTGTGCCTTGTGATTTACTGGCATTCCATGCATCTCGCCCCCTGTGCTTCTTGCGATAGTCACAGCAAGCGTGGAGGCCATGACTGGATGAGTGGTTATGGGACATGGATGGATGGGTGCAATATGATCCATATCGTGCATCTGATAATAGACCTACCTGTCTTTAGGCCATACTCTACCGTTCTGTTATTTGTGGCCATTGTGAAGAACAGCCTTTTCGGTTCACGGCATGGTCACATTTACCTGTAGAGCTATTATTCATTGTATTTTTCACATGTTGTACATCTTGTTGGGGAGGGCACTCTGAATGCATGATCCTCTATTTAAAAAAACCAGTGACAGATGTGCTACTGAGTCCAATAAGTGATGATGCGACTATGTGTATGCAAACAGACGCTGCCCTCTTTGCCTTGCTGTCTCATGTGCTGCTGGCACCATATATTTTCACCCAATTGGGCATCCTGCCTAAATGGCTGGCTTTTTGCAGTCCCACTTGTCAACGTGTTGACAGAGCAATTGCGTCTTTTAAACGACTGTACAGGTGTATTGGGTCATCAGCAACATACTAGCAAATGCATTGCATTTAGTCCCTCGACCAATCAGGGTTAAGGGCCTTACTGATTGGCCCAGTGGTGAAATCACTCTGCCAGTCATGGGATTTCAACCAGCGACCTCATTGTCGGCACAGAATCTTAACCCACAGAGTCACATCCCAGTCACCTGGATTGGATGTTATTTCAAGTAAACACTTGAAATGGGTAGTGGGTTATGTTGTCTGTCTGTAGGTATGCCAGTTCAGGCCTTTTTTAAGTGCTTCTCGGGTGCTCTTAGTGTCCATTTCCCAGTATCTCGCTCATAATTTTGCACAAAATATTTGCTCCGCCACGAGTGCATATTTTATTACAGACAAAATTAGTCTGAGTAACAGGGTTGTACCCCAGAGCCCTCTGTGGCTGTAAAGTTTCTGAAAATATCCAGACGCACTCCACATCCACTGAAATTTCCCAAAGTCTCCCCCGACACACTCGGCTCACCCTGGACGGCCAGCGGGCTCCCCGCCACGGCCGTCTCACCATGCTGATCCCTCAGTCTGTGTCAAAGAAGTGGCAAAAGGCATCTTATCTGATGAAAGACCCACTGAATTTAAGTGCTGTTAAAGGACCCTGGGGCTGATAAAGAGCATCAATCCCCAGGGACCGTGCATCAATGGGGGTCTGAGTCTGTTTCTGTTCTGCTAGTACAGTTACCCCTTCACATTCGTGACAGTTAGGGGCGGAAGACCCCCGCGATTGTGACAATTCTTGAGTAATACTTGGGTCCATTATTAAAAATGCGAACTTAATGGCATTGAAAAGTTTAAAAGTCGCTGCAGGAAACTCAAGATTCTACAGTCACAGAGACGGCTAATGCAGTCAGGTTGGTTGCTGAGACAAACACGTGAGGTTTACCTAAGCCAAGATGCGTAGATCCCACAGTCTTTTTTTAATATTAAAGATACAGTATGTGCATACACCAACAGATATTTAGAAACACTGATATTCATATATTATGTAACTTTATGTGGTCCAAATCATTCAAGGTTTGTTTATGTATTTTTGGCTTAAGAATCGTCCAGAAATATTTTCATTTAGTTGTTCACGGCCTGCTTGCAAATAGCTAAAACCGTGAATGTCAAAATCGGAAAATCTGGAGGGGTGACCGTATTTAAACAGAAGTATCAGAAGCAGTTATGTAGGTGGTAAAATCTCCATTTCTAATACTTTGTAGGCTTCAAACGTCTGACTGCGTGATCTGTAATAGATGAATGTATGACCCTTGAGCACTTCAGACAGAAATGTAGTTTTGATGTCTCCACTGGGTAAAACACCACAAACTTTACGAGAATAGTAACTCGTATGATGAAACTTCAGCAGCGTGAACATAGCATACAGTATATTTTTAAATGCATAGTGTGATTAAACTAAATTGATCTTCTTTTGTCCAGGCCAGAGTTATTGTGTAATCTGTTTGCATTTAATGTGTACTCTTTCAAAGAGTACAACACCACCCATCCATTTTTTCATAAGCGCTAACATCATGGGTCACCATGTGCTTGAAACTTGTCAAAAGACCATAATTGGCTTATTATTCTTTACTTATGCAGAGAAAATATGCTTATCTGTTTGGTATGAGTGAGATCCCACATGTAAGCATATTAAGTGCTTTTTGTTCTGTAACAGAAGCTTGGTTTATTTAGCTGATTGGTTTAGTTTTGGATTCCTTGAGGTGTTGAGAATTCTTCTGTTTTTGTGCTCATGATTTTGTCTTTTGTAGAGAAACAAAGCGCTAGACCAAATTTAATTATACGAACTACCAATGGTGTAAGAGACATTTGTTTTAAGTTAATATTATTGGTTAAGCAAGGGGAGAATGATAGATTTACATGAATGGGTGGTCAGTTTATTCTACTCAAAAAATGCTTTGGAGATCAGCAGTTTTTTCCCCCCAATTAGTCAAGAATCCAATAGGTTATTGAAGGATGTTGGGCAGAAAGTAGTTCATCTATCTCTCATCCATGTTCCAGACATTTATCTTGACTAAAGTTGCTGCCTATCCCATAGTGCATGAGGCATGGGGTTCGTGCTGGATAGGATGAAAGTTCTTCATAGGGCGTCCACACACACTACAGGCAATTTTGAGATGCCAGTTGGCCTAATTGCAAGACTTTGGGCTACGGAAGGAAACTGGAGCACCCGGAGGAAACCCAGATGATACGGGGAGAATGTCCAAACTGTGCTACCCGCTGTGGCACCATACTGCCCTACAAAAAACGGTCATATTGAAAAATACTATATTAGAACAATATGGTAATTGTCATTTTCAATGCAGAGAACTTGAGTTGGTGTCAGCTTTGGTGAAATTGCTGAATGTCTTAAATCCAGTTTAGCTCTTTCTTCATGAAACGTCAAAGTGCATTTCTGTCTAAGTCACAAATAACCTGTGGTCTATGTTAAATGTGATTTACTTCTGTATTGTTTCCCAGTTAGGTGTATGCTTCTGGAATCTAGAGATTAGAGTGTCCTTTGTCTTTCTGTTCCTGTTTATGATCTTTTCACAATGTTTAGGTGTATATTCCACATCCTTTAGACTTTTCTCTTTTGTTATATCTCTGTGGACAGTGCAGTGTGTGTATGCACGTGCATGTCCTTTTTTTTGTAAAACTGTCAATTAAAGGAAACATGAATGAAAAAAACTCTTGGGAGTGGAGGACTTGAGCAATGTAGTAGCACTTATGGCTGGTTCCTATGCACATGACATTTTTTGCAGGATGAGGGGAAATTTGTCATTGATTCATTTTGTTTCATGACCTTAAATAAAAGAAAAACTTCCATCCCCCCCAATGTAATCTGATAATTTACTGCAGCTTTTATAGCAGGAATTATCATGTTTTTCTGAAAGATTGGAAATTGTTTGCATAATTATGTTTGCTTTAAATGTGTTACTTAGATACATTCTAAATCATTTCCATTTTAGTCAGACGTATTTATATTTTGAATGTCAATTGCTTAGAAATTAAAATTAGCATGAGAACCTGAATTAAATTACATCCGCAACATGAATCTTTGTCACAGCATTAGCAGTAGTAACATGCACGTCTTATTCATTTACCCCAAAAACCGACCAACATTTTACTGCGTCATTAATGCCAAAAAGATGACTACAGCCGAGTCAAGAACCCTGCCTTGGAGTCTGGGGTTCTTTAAAAACAGGAGTTGATGAAAACTATAAAAGGAAATATCCAAGAATAGCTTGGGAGGGGCCAGCGACAGGTCAAGAGGAAGGGGAAAATGTGCTTTGTGACAAGAGCAGGCCTGGGAAATCAGTCACAGACACTGGCAGATGAGGTGTAATGCAGCCCTAATCCCCGTTAGACGCTTAATTTGCATATTTTTGATCAGGGGGAAAAAAAGGCTTGCAGATGGTAATAAGTTCAGAATGTTGCGTACATTCTCCCATTACATTGTAATATAATAAACCACTCTTTAATTGCACAATTGTGACAACAATTTATTTTCAGTATAGAGTTTGTCATTCTTTAGACTGACATTTTTTCGAGGATACACCTCAGGAAATTTTAGGGTGGTGTAATTTGTGGAACTACATCAGAAATGTTACACTGGCTGTTTGAGATCCCGTGGGCTGCATAAGGTGTTGTGTTATTAATTTTGAGCTTACCAGACCATTTAAAGACTAACACTTAACCACCACTAAAACTGAAAGGTACAAATCGGTGTGTGGCTGCTGGACTCGAGGGTTTCCGTATGACGGTGGCAAAACTGATTGGACTCTTTGAGAGATTCAGTGAAAATAACTATTATTATGGATTGTTTTAAACCGCACACTTTAAATCTCTGAATGTTTCAATTGTGAGGTTCAGTCGCTGCAGAACTGGAATCCCAAAGGACATAGACGTAACATAATAATGCTGCTAGTCTTCTGAAAGTGTCGGCTCTCTGTTGTGAACTGTACTGTACTCACTACCCTTTCTGTCCCCTGCAGGAAAGGGTCCAATTATAGAGCTATATCTGCTAAATGCAGAATATGAGAGAGCCTGTGAAATGTCTTCCGTGTCGCACAGAAACAATATTTGTCTTGCCCCAGTGCAAACAGGATGTTATGTGCAAAGGGGCAGAAAGAGATAATGTCCCTTTGAATAGTGTATCTAGTCCCACTCTAGCAGAAAGGGACGCGCCTCTGTACTCCACTACTTCACTCTATCTTTCTTTATCTCCTGTATAAATCTACTTGCTGCCGCAATAAACACGTTGTTTTTTTGCCGTTGTTGAATCTGGTGTCATTAGATTCTAATGTTTCTAAGGATATTTTATTTCTTAAGTCAGAGTGTGATGTACTCATTCGCTGGAAGAGTCTACAAAGGAAAAAAAAAAACAGTCAATTCTTATAATACAGTATATAAAGTACGTAATGTCAGGTTTTGGGGGTGATGGACACCAGATATACAGGTTTTGATAGGTCAGGGCTTCATGTGCTTTCATTACTTTATTTATTGTTTTATTTTTCTGCCACTTTTTTTGGACTGGTATTTTTCAAGTTTGCTATTTGAGATGCAAGTAATAGATTTGCATTTGCTTATTTGCTTGTTCATTTGTTGTTACTTATTTTTGCTTGGAAAAGATCAGTGCTACTTTTTGTGATATTAAAATCCTCCCTCCTTTCTGTCTACATGTTACGCTTGATTTTTTTCTCGCATATAACATTGAATGTTTGTTTCCTGTAAGTGAGTATTTAAAATGGAAAAATGTTTTATACTGATAAAATTGTTTCGGTTTCAGTTTTCAAACTCTCACTCACTTTTTACTGACAGTATGCTTGAGTTTTTTTTAAAGACAGCTCTTGTGTTTTCCTCTTACATTCTCAATATTATTTCACAGAGAGAGCAATAATGCAATGTATCAAGTACTTTTTAAAAAAATCATTATGCTGAAAGTCTTTACATAGATGCTTAATTTCTCGTCACCATTTGTAGTGTAAATATTGGTACTAAAATAAATCATTAAGACACATAACCATAAACTTTTCTTAAAGGTGGGTTAAAAAAAGAGCAAAAAAAACACTAAGTTGATAAAATTTGTTTAATTAAGTACACCCTTTTTCCATTGTTGGTTTTATGGTTGAATGGTCGATTCCTGCTTTACTATAGTTCACACCTTGTATGGATGAGTGTATTCAATGCTTCACTGGAATTCAAAAGTTTACTTTTAGGGTGTACTCACTGGTGCATTTGAAATATCTATATATTCTTGAAAATCATACTATTTTGTCCATGACAAAGCATAATATTTAAAATGTAATTCTAGAAAAGTCACAGTTTTTGTTCCCAAGCGATGCAACTTGAAATGCTGTTGAAAATATGTTCCTCTATATGAATGTTAGCAATCTGATGGGTAGCTGATCCTTTTACTGAAAGTTTACAGAGCTACCAGTTTACACAGCTGAGTAAATGAAGTGCGGAATGTCATTTTAATAGCGAACTGGATATACTTTCTCAGAGTATATGGATTTGTGCTTCTTTGTTAAATGTTATATAATAAAATAAAATATAATATAATATAATCTAGGCTCCATATAGCATGAACCTCAAGATGTGTCTTGTTTTTTAGATGATTAGAATATCATAAACAGGAATATGTTTTGGCGCCCTATTCTGGGTTATTGCACCTGTTGTTGACAGGATAATCTCCGGACCCCGGTTACCCTGTATAGAACAAGCAGAAGAGAAAATGAATGAATGGTTCATTTTATATGAGAGAGAGCAGAACTATGCTATAGAATAGTATATTTTTTAGTATTTTACCACAAAAATAAACAGACCATTAATTCTGTGGAAAACCGCACTGGTGTATCTCATTTGATAACATTATACATGCACAGACTTTTTTTTATAAAACCACTTTTAAAAAGCCAATAAGAATGAAAGCAGCAAATCAGCTTGATGTTCCCTTTGCATTTCATGCCCCCCCTCCCCCATCAAAATCAATAAAGCCCTTAAACATGTCGCCGTATTAGGACTCATTCTACTCAGTTATACTCAGTTTTAAGATGCAAATGCTTAATATACCCATTTTTCATATTTGTCACTCTTAAATATATGTTACTGATTTATTTTAGACATCTGACAAAGGGTATTATTTGACTCCGATTATGTGGTGATTTATGGAATGTCAGGACATGTTGAGCACTAAATGCTATTGAGCACTATACTATTGATCGGGCAGGTGACAACACAGACAATAGTCACGTATATGTAAAGCAAGAAAGATTTAAAAATCTTTTTAAATTAATAAAGATTTCAACGTTCACAATAAGACTAATACAATGTTTAGTGTGCTGCTTCATAACTAAACATAACTTAAAAAAAAACTGATATATGATAAAATGATTTTGTTTGATACAGACTACAGTCTTTGTTAGGTATATGTTTTGAGCAGCAAATTGGCCTCTACTGCAGGGATTCATAAAGAAAATAGAAAATAATTAAATAAAATAATAATTACATTGAAATAAAGGAAAGCAGTCTTAACTCGTCTCATTTGTTGCATCTGTATCATGACAGAAACATATTAAATAGCAAAAAGCACAGTTATGGATGGTTATAGCAAAACCCAAAAATACTGCAATTAGTTTTTTCCAATATCGTTCAGCCCTAAATAGTTATCTGCTAATATTGGGGGTGCGACGTGTCTCTCCCATTTCCCCTATTTTTGATGCCCCTGGGTACATAATTCTAATTTCTGCTGTTTCTGTGAGTACTTGAACCACATAGCACATGGCCAGATGGAAGAGTGATAATTATTTAGCTAAAAAATGAGGAGTATTTTCTTTTGTATATTATTTTACACGTTATAGTACTCAGGCTGTATGTCTAGGACCTTCTTCATTTAGCATCTGTGAGTTACTTTTCAGGTGCACTTTCTTCTGGATCGTTTTCTATATTTCTCACTCCTATGCCTGTAGGACTGAGTATTAAAATAAGGGAAGGTCCAGTGTTTACCTTATGTTAAACTGAGCTTATAGTGTTTGCCTTTGTTAAACTGAAATAATGTGTCACACTGGATTGCTGCATGTTAGATAAAATGCAAATACATTTAAGTGTGCCGGGTTTACTGAGCTTGCTACTTAGTTATTTCAAATCTACCGAAGCTGATGTAGCCCTTGAGTGTTATGGGCTGTTTAACCTGGCTAAACATTCCATTGGTATTTAATGTGATTCATTTTGAAGAGGCTGGTATGTCTGTAAGATGCTAGAAGTGACCCCCTGTTTATGAAATATGCTTCTATTTTATAACATGTTTAAGATAAAAGTTTAATAATAGTTTTACGTTCCATTGCATGCTCTCAAATTTATTAAATAACCCACTTTTTTGATGTTGAAATTAAAAGTACAATATATTTTATCAAGGTTATTATTGGTGTTAGGTGTTTATAGAGTAATGTTTTTGAAAGGGGACTCCTTTCCTGAGAAAACTGTTCCTGTCAGCTAAAAAGATCTCTGTACCTGTATTTACTGTTGTAACCACAATGTGACGTCTGCTCAACAGTATAAAAAATGTATTTGCCAGCTGTTTATCTTGGCATCCTCATATGACACAAGAAGCTTTGTGGTCTATCTGTTTGCATATGTGAGCTAGTCTTCCCCATCAAAGGGGAATAAACGTGTTTTTATAAAGGCCAATTCTGATCAATCTTTGATTTTTTTTTTTTTTTTTTAATTTATTTCAGTGTCCGTGCCTCTGTTCATACTCTAACTTTGATGGCTGACAATGGTCAACTTGGGGGGTGTCCTTCAGCTAGCTGTGGTAGACCTCTCTTGCTGTGTTGGAATGAGTTTACCAAAGCGTGGAACTCGTAAAGACGCTCGACCATCGCAGGAAGAGAACTTGCTTCCTCCCCATGACACCCAGCTCAATCAAAGCCTTTCCTTTTCGCTAGATATTTTTAGACGGCACAATCCCCAGGAAGTGATGCCCTGCTTCTTGGACTTGTATAAATCGTCAGGAGTGCTTTGCTTCTATGAAAGGAGGCCAATCTCTCACAGTGGGGGTCAGCGGGGGCCCCTTGGTGTGTGACATTACTGAAATGCCAGTGTAGAGAAAATAAGCCTGTTACTGTTTTGGTTTACTGTGACCCTGCCTGATGTACAGCACAGTACATTTATAAGTGCATGGTAAAGATTCTAAATTTATAGTAGTTCTTTATTAATTTTCAATATTTACCAGCATTTACCTTTTTCTCTGAGAATGTTGATACATTTTCTCTTGTGGTTGTCAGTATTTCTTTTGTATAGTAATATATGCAGTTATTCATTATATGCATATCATAATAATATGTAATAGTAATATGATCAGTAGTCTTCCAACCTGACAGGCCTATGTGATCATGTGTACATTTTTAAGAATAGGGTTGCCATGACATGTAATTTAAAATGACTTCTATTTATATTCAAATTGATATATTTACAAAACGCATTGTTAGGTTATCATATATTGTACTATGATGAGTTAGTATGTAATGCAAAACAGCACAGTGGCCCGAAAATGTACAGCACTCAATGCAGGATTCAGAAATTCACTTATTGTTTAACTGAACATTAAGACACATACGATGCCTAATTCGTACTTTTTGGTGCCATACTTGGCTGTTCCAACATCTCAGAAGCAAAAACCTTCCTGAGCTTTTCACGCACTTGTGTCTAGAATTCACAGAGAATGCTGTGATGAATGAAAAATGTCCAGTTAGTAACATTTCTGTGGTTGAAAACACCTTGCTAATGAGAGAAGTTGGAGAAAATTGCCCGTTAAAGCTAACAGGAAGGTCTCAAGTGGTATAACAGCAGTTCAGTACAACAGGAGTGTGCAGAATAGCCTTTCCGAGCACGTAAGTCATCTACCAATAGCAGTTCTGGGAGCAAAACTGGTTCCTACAGAATACTGGCTAGGGTGTACCTAATAAAGTGGCCAGTAAGTGTATAAACGGAGCAAAATATGGAAATATTACACTTTTTTTTTACTGCAGTGTTTTCTGTGCAATTTATACCGTAGTCAAAGTTAATGAGAAGTAATAAACAGAATATAAATACTGAGACACATAAGCGTAATATAACTGACATTTTAAAGCAGGGACATTACGACCTAGACAAAGAGATGCAATTAACCACTAGATTGGTGGGGAAAGATTGTGCAAATTTGACTGAGCAAATAAATTGAGTTAGATTCAGAGTTATGAGTCCTTTTATTAGACCCAGTCTTGGCTGGGAGGAGCCAGACCGTTCAGCAGTCAGATAGTCTGTGGAATCCTCAGTGTCCTGACCTTGAGGCTGCAGAACCTCCTACCAGATGCCAGAGCAGAAAAGGGGCCTGCAGTGGGTCCTTGATGCCGGTGGCCCTCAGGGTACAGTGGCCATTTTAAATGTCCAGTTAGGGAAGGTAGAGTGGCCCCGGAAATCTTCTCTGCTGTTTTAATGACCCACTAGAGAAACTGGCGGTCCGAGGTGCTGCAGGAACTGACCCAGGCCATGATGCAGTTTGTGGGGATGTTCTCGGTCGTGCCTTTGTAAATCTGGACGGGATAGGAGGTGGCAGTCTCGCCTGTTCACTGCTGGGCTTTCTTAGTCAGGGAGAATTCATGCTAGCTCCAGGAGAGATGCTGCGTGAGGTGCTCAGCCAGTATGAAGCACATTTGGAATTTTGTCATGAAACCAAAATTGGCTTTCTTGACTTTTTGGCTTTTTTTGAACAGTGGCTCTATGGTGGCTTCCAATGCACATTATGCTACCAGGGGCTGTTGTGTAATTTGCAGCAAAACTTCATGTACACCTGCCTCTATGCATGGACCATTGTTCTCCTAAAACATTTACGTTTGTGCAGAATTTATGAAATGAATATTTTTTCTTCTAAACACCTTTTACAATCCATAATAATGAATTATATGTATAATTATATATATAATAAAGCAAATGTTATATGATTAACAGCTAAATGAGTAGTCGTTGTGAAGAATGAAGTGAACTGCCTTACAGTGCTGTACACTTGCTTACATATTACCATTTACCTCTGAATAGACAGATAACACTGAAGGTTCACTGCATAGCCACACACTCTGCCCGGCAATCTTAACCAACAAACTCTCGTGTGTTAATCATTGTTGTCGATCATGAAAATATATTTGTCCCACCTCTGCTGTGCAACATGATGGCTTAGCGTGGTATTATCTCCTCTGTGCCTGTAGGGTTTTAGGGGTTCGCTCGGACACGACTTTGTGTTTCATTTACATTTCATCCCAGTAACTGATTCTCTTCGGTCTTTTACAATTGACACGTTGCTGTTCAGTTTTAACCCTGTGGCACTGAGAGAAGACTGAAAAGAACATGGCAGAAAGTTTCCGTTAGTCACAGTCTAAATAGTATACCAGCAAAATAATTTTTTCCCGAGTTTCGTTCATTGCGACTTGATTATGTGGAATGAGAAATACTTTCCTACGCATATGTACTATTTAGAAAAGAAGAACCAACACACACGCTGTGGAATTGTTTTGCAGTGTGGCTTCTGGTTGCCAATGTTTTCTGGTTTCCATGAAATGCGCATGTATCCGAGCAACGGCACTCTCCTGTTTCTGCGCTTTAGGATGACAGATGGAATGGAAGTGATTGTTATGATACTAGGCCTTTTGAGTATGCAGGCAGGCATTAACAGCACCGTAATATGTGCTTTTCTCAGTTAAATTGATCTGTAACTTTGTTATTGGCGTGGAAGTTTTAGAATGCTTATAGAGATGGGTCCGGAGCTTAATTGCTGCTACACTTTAATGAGAACCAGATTTCTTTTAAGCATTCCCCTGGGAATGCTTTCCGTTTTTAGGTGCACCCCATACCGCCACATCAGAGTTTGCATGAACAGAGTTAATGAAGTGCTTGCAAATTGGCCTACTTTAGCTAGCCAGAGCTTCTGAGTGAGGCAGTCTTGTCTTTCTGCTACGTGTGCTCTGTAGATCCCAGTGTAACCTGAGGAAAGGGTCCACACATGTAATCAGTAAAGAAATGAATGGAGATATGCTTTTTAAACAAACAAAAATCATTCCACATCAGCATTTATGTATTTACTAAATGAAAGGAAGATTATTGATACTTTGGTTGCATATCTGATCCTTAGTTGGATATGTTGGCCCTATGAATTGTCAAGGTTAATATTTTCCTTCTTCTAAAGATGACATATTACTTGCAATGCTTATGTGCTGTTGTATGGCTTGTATTCTAATTATGTTTAGATTCTTGGGTTTGATGAAGGAGTGTGGTCTAATTCTTAGAAGCGTAACTGGAAACAAGTTCAGTGCTTTGAGGAAATCTCTGCTGTGCTAGGAGTCCAATCATTAGTATTCAGATTAAAATAAAAACCTGATTGGCGAAAGAGTCAAAATCCTGGATTCTCATTGGTTTTTTGAAAGTAGGTCAAACTGACAGGTCCGTACAATGCCAAAATGCTATTTTTAACTTCTGTCACTGATGCTCCCTCTTTAATTAAACTGCAAATTAACTTTTGATAAGCTATGGGAGTGAGAGGGGCAGGACTAATTTTGGAGTTGCTGTGAGTGGGGGGGGGGGGTGATTAGTATCCACCGGAGGTGAACATAAAAGGTCACTGATTCACCACCCAACCTTATTGTTGGATATAAATTTTTCCTTTCCTTTTTTGTGGGACTTTGTAACTTGTCATTTTCTGTTTTGTTTATTACAAGCCATCTGCCTGTAATGAGTCTGTACTTTTCTAAAATTCCCAGAGCGCCTGGACTCTTTTTAGTGGCAGGGGCGAGGTCTAGTTAAAAAGGAGGATTAGAGAGCTCATTTAAAGTCGGAAAGTTTCATCAAGTTTTCCATAGGCTTTCAGTTCGAAGCAAAGAAATGTATCTTGGTCATTTCAGAGCATTAAATTGTTTTTTTGGGAATGCAGAAAGCACATTTCATACATGTTTAACATAATTCAGTGCGATATATGGTGATTCAGCTGGATTAGGTTAACCTGGTAAGTAATCTTATGTTTAATAAATAAGATTAATAAAAATTGGGAATCACCCTTTTTAGACAAATGAATCAAATGTACCTCAATCCAAGTGAATATGGTGGGGTGTGGCTCAGTGGGTTATGACAGCGTCCATGATCGGAAGGTCACTGGTTCAAATCCCATGGCTGGTGCAGTGATGTCACTGTAAGGCCCATATGCCACAGTAAGGCCCCTTAGCATCTACTAAGTGTATACTGTCTACTGTATTTTCTCTAAGGCTGTAATGTAATGGTAGCAGGACCAAAGACTGCAATGCAGGTTTATTTGCTCATTTTTTCGTCAGTTATATAAGGTGACTTCTCTGTACACACACCAGTTGTCTAAAGTAATTTATTTTTAACATCTCATACAAAAAAGAAAAACTTAAGTGCTAGAAATGCTCAAAGATAATATTTTGGAGCAGTTTCTTGAAATCAAAGGTAATATTACACCAGTTTTTCTGTTAAGCCCCCAAGCACTGCTCCCCGGACGCTGAATTAGCTGCCCCCTGCTATGTCACAACGTGCAAATGCAGGGATTCATATACCCAGAGTCAAGTTGTGTAACAAAATTAGCAATTTTCCAAAGTATACTGTTTAAATTAGAATATGCAGGAAATAAGCTTATCTGCATATTTACAAATTTGGATAATCAGATGCAAACCTGATAAAGTATGCACTTCAGTAGTGCTTTACATAATAATACTATTAGGTTAACAAATGAGTTTAGAGTAGTGTTATCCTGCATTTGTCACCTTTTTGTTCTTACATTAATGTAAGTCATAAATATATTCCCATTAAGGTCATTCTTTAACTTTTACAAAAATCTGAGTTCTTTATTTCTTTTATTGCAAGGTTTGTCACTCATTCTTCTTTGATGCATTTTGTGTGTGTACACCAGGGTTGGGGCCACTCTGGAATGCATTCATCAATTCCAGTGCAAATCAGAAAAGGGACTGGAAAAAACAATTGGAGTTGAATTTGAATTTCAGGGATTTTATATTCCAACTCCAGTTTCATTTCCTGATTTGGATTGGAATTGACGAATGCATTCCAGAATGCCCCCAATCCTGGTATACACACTACATGGACATATATATGCACACACAAATACAGTATATGGATAAGTATTGGTTACACACCTCTCACTCGTTGAATTCAGGTGTTTCATCCAGACCCATTGCCACTGGTATATAAAATCTAGCATCTAGCTGTGCAGTCAGGTTTACAAACATTTGTGAAGGAATTAGTTGTTCTGAAGAGCTCAGTGAATTCAAGCATGGTGCTGTCATAGGATGCCACCTTTGCAGCAAGTCAGTTCATGAAATTTCTTCCCTGCTATGTATTCCATGGTCAACTGTAAGTGGTATTATTGCAAAGTGGAAGTGTTTAGGAGCAACAGAAACTCAACCACAGAGTGACAGACCAGGTAAAGTAACTGAGCGGGTGTCTGGGTGTGACGGTGTGACTGATGTCAGGGGAACGTCACCTGTCTGACTGCACTGTGCCAACTGCAGTGTTTGGTGGAGGAGGGTATGGGGTTGTTTTCTGGGGTTGGGCTGAGCCTTTTAGTGCAAGTGAAGGAAACAAAGCCATGTCCAAAAAGACAGGGTTGGGTGAGTTTGGTGGGGAAGAACTTGACTGAGCTGCACAGAGCCCTGACCTCAACCCCATCAAACACCTTTGGGATCAACTAGAACAGAGATTGTGAGCCAGTCCTTCACGTCCATCATCAGTGCCTGACCTCACAAATGCTCTTCTGGATGAATGGGCAAAAGTCCCACAGACACACACCAAAATCTTGTGGAAAGCCTTGCCAGAAAAGTAGCAGCTGTTATGGCTGAAAAGCCGGGACCAACTCCATACTGATGCCTGTGGGTTTAGAACGGGGTGTCATAAAAAAGCTGCTTTTATATACTGAATGTATTCATTTTTCTAAGAAAGAAACCAGTCAGAAGCTGGGTGCCGTTTAATTGTACACTAGCATTTGTAGCTCTTTGACATTAAATAACATAATGAATGAGCTGCCCAGAATAGCAAGCTCCAGTGTTTTTACCATTACTTTGATCTGTAACTCCGCTCATCAGAAATACACACACACACACACACACACACACACACACACACACACACACACACACACATATATATATATACACACACATATATATAGAACTGCTTTGAAATTATAGGGCTTTTAATTATGGGTTTCTTAAATCATGCAGTAATAACGTACTATTATAACTTGTTCTCAGAACACCTGTGACTAATCTCCACTGATAATTAGAAAGTTAGAGGCAAGTGATGATAAGCTCTGCTCTATATATGTTGGAAGTCAGAGCTGGGAATTTAACCGCGCTCCAGTACAATTGTCTAGATTGGCCATTAGCAGTGTCATTCATTGTTAGCCATTGTTAGCAGTAACAGTTTATAATGCATCACGCTGTATTTTGTGAATGCAAACACTGTAGCAATGTCCCCAGAGAGAAATTGGGCAGTACTGTGTGTATGACCAGTTTTTTGAGGCACAAATAATATAAAAACACAGCATGGACAGTTACTACAGCTTTTCATTGTTGATGAAGGGCACAGTAATCTTGAATTCTGAGGTAGGGTTTGCAGAGGTTCCTGCGACTTTCCGAGTCTGAGGTCTGACTGCAGGGGGGCGTTCCAGTGGAAATTTCCAACTAGGAGTCCATAAATTCTGCCTTCCCTTTTTAAATGAGTCCATCCTCTGTTTTACTTAATTACATTATTCTTGTGTAGTTCTGAAGAAAATGGTAAAGAATGGGTTAGAATTAATTGAATACATGTCTTCCATGCAAGTGATGTGCAGAAATGGAGGATGTTATAAAGAAAAGGATAAGACGGTCTGGTGTGGTCCATCTCTTGTTAATTTTAGAATTGTTCTGCTGAATCAGATACCTTTAGGATTCTGCTAAGAGAAGTATGCAAGTATTTATTGTACTTGAGTTTTTGAGGACTTAGCTGAACTCATTTGACCTTCTCTTTCCCTTCTGAGGATAATTACATAACATATTCTGGCCTGTAATGATCAGGTTTGAGAACATCAGTTGAAGAATGCTCGAGGACATCTCTCATTAGCAAGTTAAGATGGTTCATTGACGTGTGGCTAACAGCCTGAGATGGGCTTGTTTCCAGTGTCCTTGTGTATGTAAATGGGGCCGGGATAAAGCCTGTCAGCAGAGGTGTGGAAGGGAGAGCTTTGAAAGATCATTTGTTTTGATACTGTGTGGTGTAGTGTTTCGAGGATCGTGTATTGTTTACCATAGGTACCAATGCCAAGTTAGGTGTTCCTGATCCAGAAATGTCAGTGTTACATCTTAGTGTTCTGAATCAGTTTTTCTAGTATCCCTGCTGATTGTTTTTTAGTAACAAGAATGAAAACAGTTGGATTGTGTTCTTAACCGTATCTGCATTTTTAATCGTATATACGGAATCCATATTTCACATGAAAACTGTTGTATTTCAAAGTGTCATCTATTCTACAAAGTTCTTCCCCATTTAATAACACCCAGGATCAGCTAAAGATGTGACCTGTTCAGTTGCCCATTGCAGTGAGGATTTAACACAAGACACTCTTGAAAGTAACTCCCCAGTTGAACAATAGCGTTTCATGTGACAGTTGACGTAAAGCAATGCATTGAGAATATTGATATTTACATATTTCACTTTAGACTCAGCTTTGATACTGAGTGAAGCTGGACACTGTGCGGTGTGAATAACATTGTCCTTGCGGAGCGGATTTTCCGTGGTGTGGTGTATGGGGGCATGTTATAAACAGGGTGGCATTGGGCAGAGATCATCCCACTGGAAAGGAAACTCAATGGCCAGGCCTAGAGAAACAGCCATGTTTAGTGTAGGTTCTACTGCCTTCCAGTCTGCATGATGGATGATTGTATTTGGCACTTGTCCTTATATAGCCTTGTAAACAGAGGCCAGGCAGAGCAATGTGGTGGCTCCTACCAGCACCCATACAATAAAGACTGAGGCCTTTATTTGCCCAGAAGGATTGGGGCTTCTGTGGTATAACCTCTTTCACACATATTTATACCTGTTTATTCACTTGCATGTTTTTCTCGTTCTGGAGTGACTCCGGTCGCACCGTTGAGCATCTGATCAAATGCTACGCTGTGCAGAGAGCTGTAACCTCTCTGGACAGAATCCCTCACAATTCAGCAGCCGAGAGTTGTCCTTAAATGGTAGATCACCTTGCAGGCTGTGTCTCGTTGTATCCACAGCTGAATGTGGTCAACTGCCGTTGCGGCTACGCAAGTGGCATTTATGGATAAGAATAAAAGACGAGAGACACACTGACTTTTACAGAAAATGCTATCGGGATATTGGCACTGTATTTACGATAAGGACTTAAAAACTTTAGGATTTAGGATATTGATTCAAATTAAAAATTGTACATATTTGTGGCATTAATCTGTATTAATATGATCAGTACTTAATGTAGATTTAAAACATAAGCTAGCAGCTGTTTGGATGATGTTTGTATTGTAAAAGTAATAGTGTTTCAGGGTATGTGGTATTCTTAAACAGCAATAAAATATACATCCAATCCAAGCTGTACCCCAGCTCTGGAAAAGCCAAAGGAAGCCGTGCAGCCCTGAACAGGATAAGCTGTTGGAAGATGATGGATGGATGGATTTATGGATGGATGGATGGAATAAAATAATGAAGTTGTACAAAGGATCTCAGTCATGAAGCTGTGTGCCTATGACGACCCACCTTCTACTCTTTGGGCCGCTCTGTCTAATATGACTTTGGGAGGATGTGATGATGACTCGGCTTGAAGATCGTTTCTGACTTGAATATAAAGCTTCTTAAAACCTAATGTTGAAGCACCGATTTTCCGGATAGTCATTCATGCATCTTCTTTCATTTGTTTTTCAGCCAGAAAACCTACAGAAGACATGGCTGCGAGAGTTTTACCAGGTAATTTTGTGTGATGTGGTTGAGTAGAAGTATTTTGACTGTCTTTGCATTCAGTTGCTTAGGCAGCAGTTTTATCCAAATGATCAGACATGTTCAGGTTTTGCCCCTTTTACACCTGGCAATTTCCATTAAGCAGGACATCAGAAAGCATGCTTAAGTGTACATTTACATTTGGCTATTTCGCAGACGCTTTTATCCAAAGCGCAACATACAAGTGAGACAAACAGTGCATTACAAGCATATGCCTGTCAAGGAGTCAATTAGGCATAAGTGCAGTTAGGCTGTTTCCCCACTGAATGGCCAAACTAGCGTGAGCAGTACTGGAGCCAGAGCTAATCGGCACCTTTCCAACATAGCAAGAACATAAGACAACTATTCAAATTAACCAAAAAGTGCAATATTAAGAGCATTCAGGGAACAAAGAGATCAAGGGTATTATATCAGAGGTCCTTTTTGCCTCGTGGTGACCAGTGAATTTTTTAAAAACTTTTCGCCCTGGTCACTTTGCTTCTAACATCAATAAGCTTCACCAACACCCACAACATGTCCTTGAGGCTTGTACCACATGACATTGATAAAATGGCTGTTTTGTTCTTACTTCCTTCAGTACTCTCATAACACTTTTTTTTTTTTCCTTTAAATGACTGTGTGATGGAAAAAAGTTGATCTCTTACCTTTTATCTTGATGGTAGCATCAAAAAAACCACAGCATTTTCCACTCTGTGATAACATGAATGTACTTCCTCAGCCGTTGCATACCGCTGTAAAGATGTGCTCCGACAAAGCTGCTCTTTCTCTTTTCTGCATTGTAATATGTAGAGATGTCATTGAGAGGCACTACGGCTAAAGAGAAACAGAGAAACAAATTCAGCGTTGCAGTATCTAGGTATTTGATTGCAAGAAAGTGTTTTATGTGTATGATCAGGAATGCAAATTATAAAATCCACAAAGTAGTAAAAATGCTTTTGCATCAAAGTGAAAGTAAACTTTTTTTGTGCTGATTGTATGATTATATAGTTGTCTTCAAATCCATAATTTAAACACCGTGGCTACATGTCTGGAGCAAAACATGGTATTTTCTGCACTACTGTACAGTATATCCCACATTCGCCCTACTCATACCTCGCAGTATCAGCACCATATTACCACAACACAAAGTGTTTTCAGAATTATTAGGTCCATGAAAGTGAGGATCAGAGAACAGGGTCAGTCAGTCCCTGGATCATTTGGGGTTAATGATTTGAACCAGCAACCTTCCTGTCACACCTAATATAATACATAGCATAATTGCTTGAAATGTTAAACTGTTGTTTAAAAATCTAAATGAACTCAGTATTCAGGCATCTAATGAAATAGTTACTGTTCCAGTGTTCTATTTCCACATATTTGCCAGCGTGAAATGCATGAGCCGTTCAGGTTGTGGAAGCACATTAAGTAATTGCTTGTTGTGTAGTGCATGGAATTAAATATGCTTTCTCTTTGGTGTAGGTGATAAAGATGTAAGAAAGCCACATGAAATGGAGAGCTTCAATTTTCACAATACCCAGTCTGTGGGAGACCTACAATAATTTAGTGGTATTTCACCACTTTGAATGTTTTCATTTTGCCGCAAAATCTTATTTATGCACTTTATAAAGTATATTATATGTGTATATATGTATGTATGTATGATATACATACACATACAGCTGAATGTATAGAAGCCATCCATATTTGTTCTATATACTACAAGATATTTTTATTTAGTCTTGAGCTGAAGTTTTAGTGAATGTTGTGCGTAAATGTTTCGTTCTGTTCTGAATTAAGTATTTCATATTCGTCATTTTACCAGTATCATTTCTATTCATTATTTAAGTTACCTCTTCTTCTGTACAGTTGGAATAATCTAATAAAATGTGTAACAAGTGCTTCCTGTGAAGAGAAAAAAAGTTGTTTGATGGGCTTTTCTGTGGTTTGCAGAAGTATCCTGCAGACCTCACTCGCAGTAAGCATTTTTTCTGAGCTTTGTGAATGTGATCACATTTAATTGCTTTAAAATGCTGGTCAACATAGTGACTTACTGAACAATCTGTTGAATTTTGCCTCAGATCGCTACCTCTGGAAATAGTTAACAGTATTTTAATTTTGAATGCAATACTATATGAAAAAATGCACATGTGAAAGGTTTTGTAGAAATGTCACACGTGCGCAAAACAGAAAGGCAAATATCTCTGTGCTGTTTTTTTTTTCTTTCCAGGATGTTGGAGTGAATTGTAGCGTGCTGGTGGGAGTAGCGTGTTAGCATTAGTATCAGATGCTCAGGCAGAGATCCAGGAAAATGAACACAGCCTACCTGCAGAGCTGATTCTGGAAACATTGTATCCAAAAACATACTAATGCCCACAAACGCCTTACAAAAAATGTATTAACACAATACAGCCCCTCATCCTGTGTTGTTGTAGATCAGCACTAACACAACATACAGTGTGGTGCAGACAGTCTCCCTAACTGAACATCCTCTGGGTGCCATTTTAGGCAAGGTAAAAAGAAAATGAAAATGAAAAATCAAATGTGAATGTATTAGGAATAAATTTGGAATTAATGAATTAATAATTTTAAATTTTATATTGATAAATATATGGAATAAGCATTTCTACTGTACTCTATGTGATGCCCTATTTCAGTATTTCCCAGACCAGTTTCAGGGACTCCGTTTTTGTTTTCCTAATTCCCTGGGAGTTTGGAGGCAGCAAAAATGTGGACTGTTTGGGGTCCCCAAGGACTGCCCTGAGAAACACTGCCCAGTATGGTACTGACAGTTTAATACCAAATTATTTGCCGTGCAGAGGGAAATTTACACCAGGAAGCACTTTCAAAGCCTTCATTTTCAGTCTGCTTGTAACAGGAAAAACATTGTGTACCTCCATGGACTGATCTTTTTTTGTCAGGCTACATTCTCATGTACAATAGGGGCATTAATCTTGAAAGGATTTAAATCATGAAAGCATTTTAGGTATGTTTAATTGCCTACATAGAATTAGGTACCAAAAGGTTCCTTTTCAAATCATTTAAATATATCTAGTGGGACTTTATTGGCGATGGGGACTTTTACAAAGATATTCAATAAGGTCGGAGTACGTGTTGGATTATGTGTGGTCAAACAGTGGCTTACTGGATCTGGATGACTGAGGAGTATGGTTATTTTTGGCCCTATATTGAGTTTCAGTACCTGGATTGACCGGCTGTGCCTATCCTATAAAGGAAATGCAGTTGCTTAACTATTTAATATTGAAACTTTATACCTTCTGCTGATGGACAGGAATCACATTCAGGGTGCTCCTTGCCCTGTACTGCCTAGCCCTGGTCCCAGACCTCAGACCCTACCTTTGGACAAGTGGTTAGGGAAAATAGGTAGATTACTGTACCTCCAAGAGTAACATTCCCATCCTTTCAGAATTAATTAACCAAATTATCATTTGCTCATTTAACCGAATGAAAGAATACATTTCTTTTCTTAATTGTGCGATTAGCAGTGATTGTTCCTGAAAGGTGTCAGGTGTACTTCTTATTTGGTTAATACACCATGTGTCCCTGTCAAACAAGCTGTTAGCCATCTTTGGAGTCCTTCAGAAATCGGGTGATTAATCTTTTGTTCCCACTTTGTTTCGCAGCCTATGAAGACGTTTTATTTTGTACAGTGGCTTCAGAAAAAATTCAGGCCCCTATGTTTTCCAGACTTTGTTGTGTTGTGAACATTCAAAATATATTGAATATATTCTTTCGCTAACGCTTTACATTAATTGCACCTTCATGATGCCTTTATAATGCATTCATAGAACATTCAGTGCCCCTACATAATGCATTTATAGAGCATTCATAAGAAGCATGTAAGTATACCTTAATACCCTAACATACCTTTAACAGCCTTAATATACACTAAAAACAAACATTATATAATAATAACAAACATTATAATCATTTAATCTGATAATGTTGGTTACTAATGTATATTAATGCTGTTAAGGTATTTTAGGATGTTACCATTCTTTCTCATGATTAGTGGACAAACCATACAATTCAGGATATGCAAAATGAAGCAGAATATAGCAGAATCCAATTTTTTCCCTGCTTTTCTGTAATGTCCTGAGGCCAGCTAACCTGTTAATCTGCGGCAAGGTGTGCCTCTCGTGCCACAAGGGAGTCAGTGAAGCAGATGCTAAGCTACTGCATGGTGCTACTGCTGGTAAGATGAACATCTTCTCAGTGTTATTCCTAAAGGCAACAAGGGGATCTTATCGAGCTTATCCAGCCTAGTGCTGATGTCCTGCACATATCACGGCCCTGGGGAATGCAAAGAATCAAAGTTCCCCCAAGCACCATAAAGACTTTGCTAAAATTGTACATCTCACAACCAAGACAACACTCATCTGTCAGCCCCATGAGAGGAAAGCGTGAAGGAGGCACTCGAAAGGAGCATAATGAACTGTAAGGGACTAATATTCAAGTGTGGGAAGGAGAGCAAAACAGAATACACGCTTTCAGAAGTGGGCAGCTGAGGATTTGCAAGACAATCTGTGAGCAGAGGCCTTCGAGTGCTTGACATCACTAGATCAAACGATGCCGTCAGTTACATCTGGCAGCAGAAGCAGCCTCAAGATGGCCCTACATCAGATTTGTTTTTGGCAAACCACAGAGCCACAGACTTAAACCTAATCATGGTGTCAAACCTTATTAACCTATTAACTAATCTCAACTAAAGTTGCTTTGAAAGATGCATATAATGACTAATAAATATTTATTAGTGCGGCAATTAAAATATTGATGAAGATGTATCAATGCTGTCAAAAGCATCAGAGGTATTGATTCTATCTTGTACAAAACGGGTTTTCATAGTATCGATTCTATAGCCTGCTCTTCCAGTCCGCCTTGACCACTGAGGCTTTTAGACGACCAAAGCGCATACTCGTTCTGGGTTGCGCAGAAAGAATGGCTATCCAAGTGAATGACAGATGTCCGATCACTTGAACAAATCGTTCTTTTGAACCAGTTCTTTTTAGTTTCATGTGAAACCGGTTATCAAATCTAAAGGAATCAAAATTTTTGTACATCCACGCATTGCACAGATCATTGTCTTAGATTCTAAAAAAACTAAAAATATTTGAACTTAGCAAGGGTTGCAGTGTGTCTTTATGATAACTCGCATTTGCTTTTTGTACACTGTCTGTAGCCATGTTGCGTTCAGTGCCCCGTACTGGTACCCAGACAGAGTGATCCATTGTTTAGGTCCTAAGCTGAATATAATGTTTCCATTTAAGCATTAAAAAAAAAAAAACAGATTTATAAACAAATTTAAGATATATTTTGTTTATGAGGATTGTCAGTAGAGAAACTATGAGAAAGCTAAACCACTGGTGTATTTTACAGTTTCATTATATAAGTCGGAAGCCTTGCTAAGCTCCATGGCCTGTTTTAGAAACTTGTTCTTACATGCGTTTGTGCTAGTGCAAAGTTTTATATAAACAGTGGTCAGAAAGGCATGGTGGAGCAGTCATCTGGACTGCTGCTGAAATGGGGGGGATCTCAGTGGTATGTTTGCGTCATTCGATGATGGAATGTTCAAAACAAATAAGTGAGGCAATATGAGAGTAGTCAACCATGCTGTGTGCATAGTGACTGCCATTCCCTGGAAACAGGTGGGATAGGTACAACAAGGTCGTTATAGATCTTCAGAACCAAAACGGTTCACTGTAACATTCATGATGGCCAGCCTTATAGAAGTGAAAAGTTGTCTTAAATATTTATTGTATTGATAATTTATCATATTTGTTATATTAGATTTTGGAAATATCAGGCAGTAGATGTCTTATAATCCTCTTTTGCATTTCATCCCCCCCCGTTGTTTAAGTAGGGTCCATTATGCTTGAAATCGAAGAAGGTAATTAAATAGGGGATGGATTTCAGTCTGCTGAAAGACAAAGAAGCTGCTTAGAATGAATAATTGTTTTGTGAAGTCTCACAGTCTGGAATTTAACTACTAGTTTCTAAAAATACAGAGGAAGCCACCACATAATCATCAGGCACTATTTAGATTAAGTAGTTTGCCCTTTAAAGTCCATAAAGCAAATAACTGAACTCAAGTAAAACATACACACCTTTTTTCTTGCGTAAAATAAATATGCGATTTACTGATACCGTGATGGAAGAAGGAACTGCACACAGACACTTGCTCACGCACTGCTGCGTTAATCAGAGTAACCTCCCAGAATGAGACCTTTTTAGACCCGAGTGACAGGGTGAGGAATTGTTTAACACTGAAATGTTCTTTGGGCTAGTCTTGGGTCATACAGCTAAGTGACAAGCCATAGGTTGATGGAAAATCCATAGCATTATTGCTGTACATTAGTTTTATTCGATTTCACCTTTACCGTAAAATAATATGGGCCTGTGTGTAGAGTAGGCCTTCGAGTTCTGGAATTGTCCCCGGCATAACATCGCCCAAGGGGATTACATATCGTCTGTGACGGTGATCTATGGCCTTTGCCTCGTTCCCCCTCCCCACATCCATTCTGTGACCTGAGCGTGCCTGTGAGTGCTGTAATTCACTTCTCTATGGATTTTATGTTATGAGTTGACACCTTAGAACAGCCTTTGGTCTTCACTTGCAAACAGCCTTAAGTCCAGCAAGGCCGGGGGGCTGGTCATATATGCCTTTATATGGGCTCTTTAATGTGGGAGAGATTTCCGAACCAAAGGTGAGCGTGACACTGAAACGTCACGCGCGCATAGTGGAACAGGCATACCTTAAGAATGACGTGCCAAAAATAAAGGTTGATGCAGGCTATAAAAACAAAACCACAAAATTAATAGAGACCAGGGCATGTAATTTCATACCTATGCAAATAAAACCTTCAACTTTATGTAAACTTACGTGAAACACAAATGTTTGCTTAAGACTATTCCAAAATTATAATTACATGGTTATTGTGCAAGAAAGAAATGTTGTGTGTTTGATAGCATTTAAACTGAGTAACAAAGACTTTATGTGCAGTTCCGTGTTATCTAGGGATGCTCTGTGACTCTGCATGTTAGAATTCTGCGCCTGTAATTGGAAGGTTGCCGGTTCAGGTCATATGGCTGGCAGACTGAGGTCCCTGTTGGGCCCTTGATCAAGACTGTTTACTTAAGCTATTTCATGGACACTGTCTGTTTCTGATCCTCACTTGTATGTTGCTTTGGACAATGGGTGCTGCTAAGTAACAATGAATTAAAATCCTCCATATGTATATTGTAATTTTGATAATATTCTATGTAAACGTCCAATTCATTTTAGTAAAACATCCCAGCACACACTATTGAATAGTGTCTTTAATAACTGAAGTATTTAAATTTAGATATTAAGATATTACTCAAGAAATGTGTTCAGTTATGACCCAATAAAATTTGTTCCCTGTTTGTTTTTGAAACCGTATCACCTGCAAACATTCTGTTTTTAGAATCTTAATAAATGTCATGTTACCGGTTGCAAACATCAAACTGCAATCTCTGCTTGACTAGCTAGGGATGTAGTGTTGTCAACATCATAAGTAGTGTGAGAAAAAATCTTTTACTGATTTTAGCTTAGCAGTCTGTCCCAGCTGCCGTGACACATACATCCCACTGTGTAGTGTGGATAGAGCCTGTTGTATCATTTTCTGTCATACATTTTCCACACGTCTCACTTTGCTGTGTAGCCACATAGCAAGAATCTGTCTGCATCCACCACTGTTGACTCATTACACTAGTTTCTTACTTTACTAGAAAAATATTTGAGAAGTGTGATGTGTGGTTTGGGGCTATACATTAGAATGTAGCTCAGTAGATCTGTCTAGCCTTACACTTTGCTGATGTAGAGCTTTCTGATGAGAAAGTGATAATATTCATTTTTAGCTTGCTAGCAAGATGATGTGGATTAAAGACTTCATGAATTGGGCAAGAACTTTTTTTTCCTAGACTCAAGACCAGCTTTAAATTATTACTTATTTTTGCTGTTTTCTCTCTTCAATCGAGGATATTTCTCTGTTCTAGTCTGATTTGTTTGAACCGCACTGTAAATGACATACTTAAGATACTCAACGTTTTTTCCGTTTTGCAAGTTATGTGTCTCTCTCTACATATGTATTTTTTTCTTTTTCAGGCTGTTCATACCTATAAGCCCCATTTCATTGCAATACATTGTCAAGAGGTGGGCGGAAAGAACTATGAAGAGTCCATGACACATGTGGACAACTTTGTCAAGTAAGAGACTTTTCTTACGTGTGTTATGGTTTCATTATGCGCAAAGGGGAAAAAATGAGAATGGCGTGTTTCTATACTTTTCATGGAGGACTGTGTGACCCTTATATGAGGGAACAGCGCCCTCTGCTGAAAGTGACGCTCCAGGTTACGTTCGGATTGAAATATGTTCCTATATTATATTCCGTTTCTGTTTTCTTCTTCACATGGATTTTGGCTATTATTATCAATTTAAAATAATTGTCTTTCTGCAGTAATTACATACGGTTCCAAAGCGCCCATATAGGTAACACACGATAATTTAAAATGATCAATAAAGCGTAATGAAGGTTTCTTGTACAGATTTGCTAAGTGTAACCTGATGGCTGGTACGTCGTGTTATGCGTAACATTGGCGGAAACCGTCCCGAAAACTCATTATCACTTTATTTATTTATTTATTCGTGTATGTGTTTGTTTGTTTGTAGTATATTTTGCAGCTAAAAACGTTAGTTCGAGGTAACCGGTCCGTAAATCGAAATTTTGTCATCAAAAACGGCGCAAAAAAACCTAAACCGTAAATCTAAGGAATAGTGAGAAAAGCCACAGTTAGAATGCACTTACTTTTTTGTTCTTCAGAGAGCTGCTATCCAGCGATGCCATGAAGGAATACAATAAAGCCCGCATCTACCTCGACGAGAACTACAAATCCCAGGAGCACTTCACGGTAAGAACCAACTGCACATGTGCAGAAGAAATTCCCACTTAGTGCCCTTTTGTATGTACAAATTCATATAAAACAGATATAGTTGTCTTCGAATTGAAAAGCTGTCCTTTGTGCGTGACTTTAGGTTTTTTCCCACTGTCCTTTTGTTTTGAAATTAACAGACATAAGAAAACCTCACCTTATGTGAAACCAGCGACGGAGAAATCGTTTTTAATGCCAGTTAGTAACCTGTCTGTTGATAAAAGATATTTGAGGTTGCTTTCTGTAATTAGATAACTAAACCACTTCTGGTTATAACTAAAAAAATAATTTAAAAAGGGAAAAAACGAACAACTTTTATTTTCTGTATGATTAATCCTAATCCCAAAAATCGCAGATTCTGGTGACATTTAAGATAATCTCTCCAGTACTTACACTGGAAAATTAAGACGTCAACGTTAAGTTGTTCTTCATGATTATCCAAAACGGAAAATATTGGAATTTACTTGCAATATACTGAATGGCCTCTAGATGGTGGTGAAGTCCATAGAATGTAACGGTAAACGGTGTTTCAGTAGGATGTAATATAAAACTTGAGAGGAATTCATATTGTGCTTAAACTGACTCAGCCCCAGCAACTTGTGGTTGGGTGTATGTAAAACTAATTGGGGTATAATTTTTATTTATTTCTCATCATATCCAATAGATATGCTCCAATCTGTGGTTAACAGGAAGATGGAGATTTGTGCTATTCTTTGTAGGATTATAATACTGATATAACATCAAAAATCAGTAACTGGAGTACTTATGAAATAATATAATTTTAAATTTGATTTTTAAGTATTTTCTAATACTTCTAATTCTGATAATTCTAATGTTGTTGGATAAAGTGACCAGTGGTACCATACACAAATTATTATTATTATTATTATTATTATTATTTTAAACTTTTAGATAATTCACGTTAAAGTATTTGCTTTTATTTTCCTTCAAATAAAATTCCGAATGAGTGAGTAGGATTGTATGGAAATGCCAGTGAGCAAATTATATAATAGTTATACACATATTTATTACAAAAGTCAGTTGATCATAAAGTGAATTATTTCAATTAAGATCTCTATTTTGTCTGGATTATAGTTTTTACCTTTCAGTGTTCTGTAATGATATTTGTGCTCATTGGTGTTTTTCCCCTTAAGAGTAAATTAAGGTGGTGGTGGGGGGGGGGGACGGGACTGGAGCATTTTCTCCTGAGCTTATAAAAAGAAGAGGTAGGAGGCTGTTGGGGGAAATGGGAAGTGTTTAGCAAATTAGTAATTCAACGCTGATTGAGCAGCCCTGTCTGTTCCAATTGATGTCTCAATGTTTTCTGAAAAGGTGTGACATCCTGCAAGTTTCTTGTAACAGCTGCCCGGAAAAACAGGCCATTGTGAAGTCAGTGCTCTGATTATATATCATATAAAATTAGCTGGTTGCCACCATGTTAGTCATTTTTTGTTTGATTTTATGGCATGTAGTTTTTTGCAATAGTGCATGCCTTTTTGTTTTAGTTTTATCAGTGACAGAGAAATGTAATTCATATCTTAAGCTGTTACCTTTAACGTTAAATACAAGCATGATGAACTGCTGTCCATTCATCTGCTGATATTTGTTCATATTTGTTTGTCATCCTTCAATTTTCTTGGTCCTCGGTAATTATTTGTTGTCTGCTGTTCTTGTCAATTTTCAGATAATGTAGTGGAATACTTTGTGGTTGCCTGAACAATAAAAGCCTTTCTTTGTAATGTGAAGCAGCTAACATCCTCATCATGAAGTAGCATAAAGGCATTCATTAATGACATGTTTTTGTCTCTCTTTTTTCCCTTTTTGATTCTAGTTGGCCTTAAAAATAGTATCATTTTGTTATGTTCTGGACATGGACTGATTCGGGAATCACTGGGCGTCGCTTTTTCTTTAGGACTGGGATGAGTAGGCCGCTCGGCAGTGTCTCTCATCCCGCTCAAACCTAGCAAGGAGCTTCCCTCTGGGCCTCGGCGCTCCCTCTAAAGGGTATTGATCAGTCCATCCTAACCTCCATAGGAACCATGCGTATAATTTAAGCAGCCGCCACTGTGAAGCAGAGAAAAAGCCATCCATTGTGGCTGTCATGTGCAGCATATTAATAGAGAGGGACGCGACGCTAACGTCGCCTGCTGTGTCTTCGGGAAGGGGCTAAATGGGAAAAGAATTGGTATGTCCCTTATTGCCTGGAGTACTCTTCTGTTTTACAGCACTGTTAAGGTATACAGCAGGTAAAATGTCAATTAGGGAGGCCTGCCCTGATCACTCAACTCTCTATCCACTCATTCCAGGCCATTAATATTTATAATTCAGCAGCGAGGGCCTGGACTGTAATGTGTAATGATGTGAGCTAATATCTCCACTTATTAAAAATCAGACTACAGTATGTACAACCCAAAATGCTTTATTGCATATGGCCAGATGAACAAGCACCTGTTGCTTCCCTTAATACATACACAGTAGGAGGGAATAATTACAGTGGGTTTATTAAAATGTGGGTTGTATGGTGGATAAGTGGGAACCCCTGTTGCCTCAAGGCCCAGAGCCGGGGGTTCAAATTGTGCCTCTGTACTGTGTGTGGAATTTGCATGTTCTTTCTATATCGCCTAGGTTTCCTGTGGGTACTCTGCTCTCTCAGAGTCCAGAGACATGCAGTTAGGCTAGACGGTCACTCTGAATTTCCCCAGGTGCCCTATGCAGCCTCCCACCGACGCTGACCAGGATAAGTGGTTGGAGGATGGATGGATGAATGGATGGATGGATGGATGTTCCGATGTGAGCTTGCTCTCTCATCAGTCCAGCATGCTTATAGAAAAAAGTGCACCGTGATAGAGCTTCCTGTCAGTAAACAAAAATCATGTAATGTTAAAGATTCCAGTACATGCTGTTACAGTACTATTCAGCAGTGTGTAGCCTACATTTTTAAACCTAAAATCTTTAGCCCCAAAAATGGCTTGGTCTCGTAGAAAAGATAAAACGCATAGATACACACGCACAGCTGTAGTACGTTGTCAGGTGTACGAAAAACTGCAATTTTCAGCTCGACTGAAACATTCTGATAAACCTATCATAAGGTGAAAATGCATTTTAATACAGTACACCAAACCTAGCAAGCATCATAGCCTAGCCTAGCCTACCTTAAACATGCGTAGAACACTTATATTACCCTAAAACTGGGCAGAATGTAAAGCCTATTTTATAATAAAATGTTGAATATGTCATGTAATTTATTGTATAGTGTACTGAAAGTGAAAAACATTCACCCTGCGTAAAGTCGAAATATCGTAACACGGACCATCGTAACCCAGGGAGAGCCTGTAAATATCTTCCCGTACTTACACAGAGACCAGTTCTTCAGCAGCTGGCCCAGAAGGCTGAGCTAAATGGGCATTTGAGCTATAAGAGGAATACAATGGTTACCTCTTTATCAAGCCTAATGACACTGCTTTGCTCATGTCTCTCTTTAAGGAGGGCCCTGACAGTGAGAAAGTGTTCCAGCTTCTGGAGACGGTAAAAATCAGCCGCGGTTATCCCTCCGGCACGTTCCGCAGCTTGGGCAGATTAGGGGGATGTCAGGATCTGCCAGCAAACTCGCAGCCTGAGGTTGAACCCTAATTCTTACCCTGGCACGTCTCAGTATTGCAATAACCAGAGCGTGCTTAGCTGCACAAATTTCTGAACATTTGCGGTCGGCATGCAGACAGGTGCTGTGCTTGTGCGGCTCCACGGCGGCCCGCACACCTGCCGTCGGCTGCTGTCCTACGTAGTTTCTGTTGGTGGTGGCGGTGGCGTCGTCCTGCGCATCTTTTTTTGCCTCAACTTCTGTCGTATACGTAAAACCAGCATGAGATCACGCGTGGTGGCGGAGAGGAAGGGGTCATCGCAGAGTGGTTTTCATGACGTCATATAAAGATGAAAGTCAGGATGGCTGTAAATAAAATGTTGTGAAAATAATGAAAGTTGGGCCTGAACACTGATGGCTCTGCAGTGGACTGTGCTGCGTTCCTGCTGGAGTTCTAGTAAAACAGAAAGTAAGCCATCAGAATTTGGACCCGATCTTCGTTATTTTGATTGCATCGCGTCGTCTACGGACCAATGGAATCAGTCATCTGAGTAGGTTGTCGTGCTTTAACTTATTTTCCTGTACATTGTAAATCAAAGGTTAAAATACTGGGGTTTGTTTCAACACGGCAGGAACACCGTGACAGATGAGCAGTGCTTCCCAACCCAGTCCTCGGGGACCTGCAGACAGTCCACGGTTTCGCTCCTTCCCAGTTGCCGGTAAAGAGCTGGAAGGAAGTAAAAATGTGGGCTGTCTGGTAGGGAGCTGGGAAGGAGTGAAAAGGTGGACCGTCTGTGGGTCCCCGGGAACTGGGTTGGGAAACACTTAACTAGAGGATAGTGTGCTGTCACATTTACTTATTTGCCGGCTGCTTTCGTCCTAAGCGACATGAAGTGAGAATGCCGGGTCACACGGTGTCCCTGGAGCAGTTCGGGTTGAGGAACATACTCAAGGATCTAATGGTAGTGTCACTTTGCCGGCCACAGGATTTGAATCAATGATCTCCTGATGTGGTCAGTGGTGACTTGATGGTTAGGGAAGCGCCCTTGTGATTGAAAGATTGCTGGTTCGAATCCCCGAAGGTACCACTGAGATACCCTGAGCAAGGTACCGCCCCCAAGCACTGCTCCCCGGGCGCTGAATTAGCTGCCCCCTGCTATGTCACAACGTCACATATGGGTTAAATGCAGAGGACACATTTCGTTGTTGTGCACTGTGTGCTGTGGTGTGTCAACACTGACCACTGATCAGATCAAGATAAGACTGGCTTGGAATCTTAACCCACAGAGCCACACAGAACCTGACAGCATCTACCAAATACCATGTACTAACAACCGAGTTATTGATAACTGAACAGTGTCCAATTAGCGTCTCTCTGCCCATCTCCGTACACAAACAGCGCTGCCCCCACACACATACACACGCACATACAGACATCAGTGCCTGGGAAAAAAATCTGTGGGGTGGTAGGTTTACCAGGGGCCAAAGGATCTCGATGGGGAGTAAATCAGTCCGGCTCGGGAGGGGTCGGCAGGAGCAGATAATGATGTGATTCCAGCGCATGGGAGCCCACCACGCCCCACTCTCTACATTATGATGTGCGGCCCTCAGCCAGCGAGGGGCAGCGTGAAGGTGAAACTGTCATATCGATCTTTTTAGCGCTAAAATATGAGCCACTTTACTCCGCTCCCCAGCGCAGTGATGTGAAAAATAATAACTTGGATCCAAATTAAAAATATTGATCGCTGAGAAGGTGTTGAGAGCAAATAAACACCCGCTGAAGGTCCCCCCCCCCCCACCCCCCCACTAGCCCGTGGGTGGGGTCAGGGCTACAGTGCACTGGGCAGTAAACATGCCCCCCTGTTTGCGTCCCCACTCTCATTTTGGCTTTCTGCATTGATTTTTTTTCACTGCCATCCATGCTACCACACATGCACCGGGCACCTTCCTCAACCTCTCACTCCAGAACCCCCCCACCCCACCCCCACACCCTGCCTGCACAATCTTTTCTGCCAGATAGTTAGTTCTTAATCTCCGGCTGGATCGTTTCCGACGAGATGCCAATGAGTTGTTGTTAATCCACTCGTCCATTGATCGATCGGCCCCCGACTCAATAAACTTGCATTAGCGGCCTTTTATTTAGGACCCTCCGTCATAATTTTTTGTACATTTAAGCCTGACTTTTTTATTTCCGCCGTAACGGATGAGATGACTACAGGCCATCAAATGTGTGGGAAAACAATTGCCGCGGGGTTAATTTTATCGCCGGCTCCATGCATTTTTAACTAGGCGGTACATGTTTTGTGCCTGGGTCTTGATAAATGGACGTCCCTACAAGGCAGGAATGAGAATGAGAGAGGGAGGGGCCGTGCAGTGTAAAGATGAAGAGAAGGAGCCGGCGACATGGAAAATTTAAACAGATTATTTGACATGCTGCTTTTCTTTTTTTTAATATTGTGTTATGTGCAGCCCGCCCCCCCCCCACCCCCCCCCCCCGGTTGTCTGGACTGTCTTGTTGATCCCAGAGTCCTTGTCTTGCAGTGTTTACCACTTTATTTGCTATGTGCGGTAATTGCTGAATGTCGTGTCCCCAGGGTGTTCGTGTTTAAACGCAGTGTCAGATACCTGAGGCTCCCCATTCTGTTGTGCCTTCAGAGCCATAAGTGGCTCTTCCACTCCGGCGTGTCATTGATTGGCTTAAGCGGCAGCAGCTGCTGGCGATCTGTTTGAATAAAATGGAGGACAGCTGCGCTTGAAGTGAGACACAGCGCTGATACAGATCTGTCACCGAATGTGAAGACGCCGGCATCGACAGTCACACATTAAGCTACTTGTTAGACGTAGACCGGACTGAAACTGAAACCATCACGAGTGCAGTTTAGGTCCTACCTGGGTTCCCCTGTTTCTTACTATAAAAAATGCACTGTCCTTGCTCCCTAAGCCTTAATCATGCGGTTTCCATTTACGTATTGATTCCTCTGCCACTTCATTTGCATGTCCCGGCTGACCCTGGCAGACACCAGCCATTATTCTCCCATTAGCTAATCTCTCTGGTTTGATTTCCATAATCCCCCACTATTTAAACTTTGCACAGCCTCTTGTCCCCGAAGGGGGGAAAAAAATCCACACTGTCCCCTAACCTCACGCCCACCTCTGTCCAGCTGGACCAAGGCTTTTTCCATCACACTTCCTGGATGTCCCCAGACCCACCCATATTCTCAGATTTTAAAGGGTTTTCCCCTTGTGCGGCACCCCTTCAAAGTACCCCATCTGTGTTCCACGCATTTCCTCTGGATGATCAAGTTTCCTGCCATAGTTCAAAAAAACAAGTGAATTGTCTATGATTGTTTGTGCGAGCACGTGCCCTGCAATAGACGTCCTGGTTCACTGTTACCCTGCACTGGAGAGACTAATAATAATAAAACCCTGTCCATATATTTTCTCTAACACTTACATGTCACAGTGGATAGTAACATAATTAAAAACTTAACCAGCACTTCGGAATAATTCTTCTGCCCATTGAAAAGAAATTTTGCCAGGAACATGTCTATAATTCATTATTTCAGTACCCTTGCTCATTGTTAAGGAATCGTTTAGACTGTGCTACAGTTACTGCTGTCTAGGCAGCTCTGTAATAAACTGCTTTTTAATTATTACATATTATGAGAACCGCAGCCATTATTTTATTTACTTTAATTTACAGTTTATAATAGCACTTTAGAATGATAGTTTTGATCTTATTAACTAAAACAATGATCTCCTCATGGCATATCATTGTTAGTTTATTTTAGTGCTCAAGATTTGTAACTTTAACGTGTAAGCCCGTTTCTGCTATATTGCGTTTTAAAAGCATTTGGGGTTTTTTTTTTCAACACTTCTGGCATGCAACGTCTCAACGTTACAGCATATAGATGCACTTCCTGTATGCGTGGATGCCATAAAATTATTGTATCCCCTTAAAAGGTTTTTTTAATTATGTGAAACTGACTTTGCTTACCCTTGATTGGGAAGATTCGTGAGTGCCGGGGTTTCTGGGTAACCGGGCTGCCTCCATCAACATTATTAATGCGTCTAAGAGTGGTTTAATGCACAGCACAACCATTATGCATGCTAGTGGTGGTTTTGTTAGGACTCTGGGGGGGAATTGAACTGTGCTCTGCTCCCTCACCTATTGGTTTTATTGTAGGCCCCCCCCCCCCACAATCAAGTCGCATTATGGGCCTAGCTTGCCTCTTCTCCGCCTCACATGCCTCTGAAAGAATTCCGACTGCTCTACCTCATGTGTGGAAAAAAGTATTGGGTTAGCAGAATCTAATTGATTCCCTTAAAATTCTCACTGACTGCCCCATTGATTGTGGAAGCAAACCCCGAAACTAGCTGATAATTAATAAGGCAAGCTACAGAAACACAAGTCAACAAGCCCAGTGATGGATCGCGAGCTGGCCGATCTGGAAAGCACTTCAGCTTTCGCTCTACAGTGCTCAATGTCCATTAACCAGGCCCATTAACAATGCAGAGCAGTGCCCATGCTAATTAAATGCACAAAGGTTGCCTTTGTTTTAAATGCAAAGTGTTTTTATTTATTCATTATTGACAGTAATTTAAAAATTCATTAAGCTGTGGCATTGAGGGCGAAGTACTGCCTTGTCATTGTGTGATGAACTGCTCTTCTGTGGTTCAGCGTGTCCTAGAATAAGGACAAGAAGGGCTATGGTTTTTATTTTTTCTTTTATACAGCAGCAAAGGAAATACCATCTAGGCCCCTAGTGGCGAAGAGGTGCAGTTGCACTGCAGGCAACATTTTTGTGGAAAGGAATTTCTATGTGATTTACTACCAAAGATCATGATTTACTATTTCGAGCTCAATTTTCTGAGCATATGCAATAAAATAGCAAACTGATTTAGTGTTTTTCAGAATTATTGCTGTTATGATGAACCTTGTGTTTTGCAGTCCAATACTTGCTATAATGATGGTTGGTGTGAAGGGATCTGATTTACTGTATCCCAACTACTGATAACTGCAAATACCAACGTCGTTTTTAAACCGACATATACACCTCCCTATGCTGGTCCCGGTAAGTTTCATGTCCTGCTCAGTTTTTTTGCCTAACTGGACAACCGATTCTTTATTTATGTGTTTATTTCATTTATGGGATGAAAGTAGTCTTTGACCTTACACATCCCTGTCAAAACCCAGCCAATCATGCAATTATATTTGCCTAGAAAGCCAGAGTAGACCTGGTTTTATAGATAACATTTAGTAAGAAGGTTGATAGGACAGGTGGTAGGACTACCCATAAAATTTAGCAGTTCACATATAAGGGAAAATATCCTTATTGCCTCACCCTACTCAATGAGATTAAATACAAGGTCATCTGAGAATATCCTCATAATATCAGAAACATTCTACATGGTATCCTCTTTCTCTTAAAAAAAAATCTCGTCACTCCTTTTGCTGTGGTTCTTCTTGTGTCGTGGTACTTGATTTTGAAACTTAACCCTTTTGCAATTTATGAAAAATTTAAACTAGATTAACTTTAATGACAGTGAATCCTGGTTATTGTTTGTTTTTTGAGATTCTGAGAACCTGAAACCATTAATTATTAAGTCATTTTGCTTACGCATGTATTGAACAGTTGAATTGTTCCAATGGTTCTGAAAGATGATCAGTTGATGAAATTTATTCCTAATGCAATAATGCAACATGCAAATTGTAATTATCTTCATGAGGATAGCATTGCATAGTTGCTCAGCCCATTAATCTGTTGGTCATCTGACGCTAAATTACTGAAGGACTGGTAACACTGTCAGCATGTTTACAGGAAGCTACGCCAGTTTGCCATGTTTTCCCATGATGCTTAGCAATTTTAATGGACTCGTTATTTATAGATTTATTAATGAGATTAAACGATGTAATGATTTCATTTGGGTCTAGGCTTACACGTACTGTACAGGAGAGTGAACTTCTGTGGCCGCTTCATGATTTAGACTTCCTTAAGCAGCCTCAAGGAGGAGGTTTAGGCTACAGTGATTTATTTAATGCTAACCATCACAATTACTTTAAGGGCTTTTCAAAAACCAGGAAGAAACGGAGCAAAAAAATAATCAAATAACACAATTACTGCTGGATTTCATTCGAGAGTTAAGTGCATTTTTATTGTCCAACTTTTTTTTTCCTTATTCCCTCCATTTTTCCTCTTCTTTAGCAAGCATTCCCTCCCTGCCAGTTTTCATCTAATATCGCAGTAATTGAGTTTGCTGCAACAAATCAAATTTCTTCAATTGGGTTATCCTCTTCTGAAATTGGAGAGCAATCCTGGCAGTCAGGGGCTGGGAGTTAATCTGCTTTTGTTAAGCCCCGGGTGGCAGTGACTGCAACAGGATTGCACCAGTTAAAACATTCTGCTGTCACCGTGGACATGGTGTAATTTCTCCCCGATCCCTTGTGCAAATAATGACATTTGAATCGAGCATTAACAGGCTTAATTACTTTAAAATTGTCATTTTAATTTACACTGATATAGTATTGATCATACAAGCAGAGATGAAGCTGCTCAGTGGAGCGGATGATGTGGAATTAAGCAGTAAAGGGTCCTCTTGGGGCCGGAGCTCGTCCTGCTTCAGCCAGAAGAGGAATGATATTTCTCTGTAATGAACTGGCAGCATGCAGAGACATGAATCTTTGGCCTGCTGGAAAAGAAGAGAAATAATGGGGTTTGGGAAACCGTCGCAGGATATTCATTCACTGCCATGCACCAATTCTCCTGTGATTCATCTGGCCCACCGCAGCGTATTTACCCGGCAGATTCGGCTTCTCTGACCTTTTCCGGCTAAGTGTATATATATCCACGTCCGGTGGGAGTGCCCTGGGCAGGTGGCACACGGGCAAGGGGAAGATAGCTATTTTCTTTATGAGCCAAATTTCACTTGAGGGAGCCATCAGCCAGTAATCCAAACATCCCCAACAGCAAATGTGTGTGTCTGTGATATCCCTTCCGCTTCATTGATGAATCCAACAAAAAAGATACTTCAGCTGAGATATATATATCTTTTACAACGCAACAGTGTGATTTAGCAGTACTAAATTCGAATGAAAAACTTTACTGCTGCCACTTTCTCATATTAAAAATAAACAAACAGTTCAGGCAAACAAGGTGCCCACATATTCACCCCTCCTGCAACTCTATCATGGCTTCAGCTCCAGCAGTAAGTTATCAATGAAAGGCAGTTTCTAACTAATGGACCTTGCATATAAATCAATGGGTGTCAGAACATTCCACTTGAAAACGTTTTTATTTGATCTGTGGGTTGAGTATTCTTTATGCTTGATGCCTGGAAAGGCAGTGCAGAGAAGCAGCCCACACTTGTTGGTTTCTGGTATGAGAAGGATGATAAATGTGTCACGTGTTTACCCTGCTTGCGCTGCTCGTTTAGTGTGCCATTGTTTATTTATGCAAAAGCTTTATAGCCACTTGTTAAGTGACTGTATTCAGTTCACACCAGGGTTTAAAATTTGTCTTAATGCCAGTTTGGCTGTTTAAGATTGTGCATCAGATTCCATTCCTCGAAGGCATCGTGTGACCTCACAAACGCTACCGTCACTGTCTTTATACACGTCAGAGAATACGGTGCCGTGCAAATGGGAACAATGCATATAGCGGTGCTATTAACCCATGAGTGTTTACCAAAGGTGACTGTCATCATTTAATTTTGCTCCTGCATTTAGAATAAAGGAAACATGAAATCAGGCATTTGGGCAAAGTAAACTAGGACTGTCAAGATGGAAGTCAAGAAAATGTATAGTTGAATAACTACATTAATTAACTATATGGTCGGCTCCATTTTTGTCTATTTTAATGGGATTGAAATATGTTACAGGAACATGAGCTGGGCAGCCATCTGTTTTACCACATTTCTTTTACTTCAGTGTCAAGAAGCAGAGCCTGTTTTTATGATGAAGACTCAGTATTGCTTAATATCTGGAAGGAGAACTTTCTAATGTTAAGCCCTGAAATGCTATTGATGCTCTAAAATGCATATGATGTTCCTGCTCAGATTCCCTTAGGTCACCATCTCACTCCATCATCTAGTCACCCTTCTGTGTTCTTTGCAGTCTGGTTGTTCTTTTTCATCATCCCGTATCTACAAAGCAACTAGATTAAGAAGAATAATGGATACTGTGAAAAATATTTCTTTTCATGGCATTCTTGTTTGATTTCATAGTATAGCCACGCTCAGTTTGCGGCCTGGTTACTCAGACAGGACTTTATTGTGAGTAGCGTCCTTCCTATCTCTGCATCTGGTAAGCTGTGCGTGTTTTTAAATTCTTACTGTCATTGGATTTAATATATTTGAAAAAATCTGCGGTAAGAGAATATCTTTATATGACTAATTTGATTTAGAGAGCATATCGCAACATGTTTTACGTCTGTTTGGAAGGATATAAATGAACCGTAAGAAATTAAATGTCCACATGCTTGGAATTTGTAGTCATACGCCAAACATTCTTGGTGAATGATTTCTGTGTTTCAACCTTTGAGGACTCCTGACACTTCAGTGCTATCCCTTAAAAATAGATTAGTGTCATGCGCAGTCTCCCATGTGATTATTCAAGATAAATGCACTTCAAATCACCAAAATTGTTTTAGCTTTTCATTTTCTAACAATATTAAGCATGCATAGGGCAATTGATTTCAAGTGGTTCCTAAAGGATTTTCCAGATGAACCATCCCTTTGTCTTACCTCCGCCTCTTTGACGGAGACCGTGGATCTCCAATTATGGCTGGCTCCATGATCTCCCATAATGAGGTCTTTCTTCCCAATCCTGGAGCCTCTTAAATCAATATTTTTTGGAGAAACTAATACTGCTTCTCAGAGTTAGCAGGTCAGATGACAACCATCGACTGTACAGTTGGATGGTAACTGTGTGAAACTGTGGACTGCTGTCACCTTGCAGTTCTGCTAGCATTCATTTTTTGGCAGTGTGTTGCATGCGTTTTCTATTATTTTTCTCTGAATGTCTTACTATTGTTACCATATTATAATCTGACTGCCATCTGATAAACTTAAGTGAAAAATGAATCTAGTAAGACTCAAGCATTTATTGGTATCCTTTGAGCACTTTACGGGTTATTCTGGTTCTTGGAATTCTAAAGGGTATAAGGTAAACGGCAGTATTTTAGTGGTTCTGTTTTTTTTTTATATATATAAGTCTTACACCTGATTCTATAATGGCCCGAAGCACAAGTTCAGGGACAATATTGTCTGTCACCCATTTACCAAGAAATTATGGACAAACTAGAGATTCATGTAATTCGATGGGTACTATTTTCTTTCAGTTAGATTCTGTTTCTTAGTTAAAATATTTACTTGTAGGAAGACAGAACATTTGTCACTTATTGTAACTATTTGATATATGTACACCATATGTTAATGTACAACAAATTCTTAGTTTTGAAAGACTAAAATTAATGAACTGAGGGAGATTGGGGATTTTGGGGTACTTTGGAAAAATGATGTCCTAGGTGTTTATTATTATTATCATTGTTATTTACTTTATTTATTTTTTTTAAAAAAAGGACAGCAAATTTTAAATGTAATCTCTCATTATGTCAGAGGAAAGACTCGTGACACATTGTATCTGTCACAGGTTAATGCTTTAGCTGTAATTGACTATTATGTGTATACTTTTTCTAAATTGACTTATAAATACTCACCAAATAACTGATTACGATTATCAAAATAATACCTTGTGCATTTGTGTTCCAGTTTACTAATTATGTTGTTTTGGGCAGCGTCTGCAAAAGGAAAGGAGAATCATCAAGGTTAAATATAATAATGGTGGAAATAACTAGTCCTGTGGCTCATAAGAGAGAACCTGAAATGCATATTGGAACACAGGGGAAATGTATGTTTGTATTTTCATTAAAACTGCTGTAGCCTGAGTTCTAAAGTTACAGTTTAGCTGGGGCACCCTATGGCACAGAAAGACACAAATTATTATTTTTTTGTTTTGTTTTTTTGTGGGAACCTTCCATTGACTGTGGGAATCAGTTGATAATTCCTTAACCTCATTCCTACAAAAGTCCCTCCTTTATTTTGGGGGGGTGTTTTCTTAAAATTACATACACACACTCGCTTTCTCTCTCTCTATGCAGTTTTTCTTTCGTAATGCAAGCCTGTAAAGGAAAAATAGTGGAAAAGAGGAGCGCGTAGCAGAGCATGGAAGCGGGGTACCGCTGAGCTTTCAGCTCCTCCTCCAGACTATTGCCATATTCCAATTGTGTTAATAGACTGAAAGACATCTGCAAAAAGCTCTGCTCGCTCTTCATTTCAAAGGCCAGTGTTTTTTTAATTTTTTTATTTTTTTAAACCTTGACATAATTTCTGTTATCTAAGAGGCTGGAGTCGCATTTACATGAACTTTTCATGCATTAGGTTTATGCAGGTCAGACCGCTCTCCACGATGCAGTCAAGTATAACTAAGCTAGCATGGTGGATATCCACCATTTAAATCAGCCTAAGAACTTTACATAACACATCATTGGCAGGCATGCATTTTTACATAAAGACAAAAGCACCTCAGAGACAGATCGAGTTTTAGAAGAGATGACGACCTCGCATTTCGGTCTTCTGTTTTCTGCGGTTTCACGGTGCTGTGGTTACTGTTTGTTTCCAAAGGACACGTCGGGGATATTGGGGGAGGAAAAGCTGCCCCTTTTTTTGGGATGTGGAAAAAAGGTTGATTTTTGCACCACAAAGCAGATATTTGAAAAACTCCATTCAAGTCCTGCCTGGGTAAAAGCCTCACCCTACCAAAGCAGCACTGGTTATTAAAATTGCCCCTTTGATGAATGCTTTATGAGGGTTTTCTCCTGGAAGCATGTTGTGTATGTGTGGGAAGTGTTGTAGCTACATGCAAAGATGCGTGGAGATCAGAACTGGGAAATGGGACTCCTTAAATATAGTCTTTGACGCAATAACTGATGGATCTTACAGAAGTACCCCATAAATATGCACCTCGCAGTGTGAATCGGGGCCGCAACTGCATCTTCCTGGCCGGGCCGAATTCTGCTGGTTTTTCTCCAACAATGCAAGGCTGCAGTTGCACGAACAAGTCTGCCAGGAAGGGCCTGCAGTAATAGGTTGCATCCTAAACTGACGTTTCCACGATGACAGCAATCCCAATACCCCCAGCAGTGAGGACCTTTGGCTTGGATAAATATATTGCACTGAATGAGAGTTAATTTCTGAAGAATTCACTGTAACATATTCCCTTTTAATATCCTAAAATGTTTAAATTATGTAGAAAAATATGGAAATTAAGATCATAACTTCATATAAACTACTAGTGAAAAGTTTTTATACACCACAGGTTTTTACCACTTTTCCTTGTACTTTATAAACTGCAGATTTTTTTATTCTTTTTAATCGTTGGAAAGTTGAGTGTATAAGTATAAATGAAAATTTAAGTCAAATAATGTAAGTTTCCTTTATAACATGGAAAAGTGCATGTCTGGCGTCTTATTAACTGGTTGTGTGGTGATGGCAGTCAAATTCTAGGCTGTCCTGTATCTTTAAATGCACTAGTTAACAATTTCATCCCAGGAAACAGGCCAGTGTTTAATGTCCCTTGCAGAAAGAATGTCTCAGACTTTCTCTGCTGTTATAACTGCTAGAGGAGGTTACTTTGACGAATCAAAGATTACTTTTTTTTTTTTTTGGCAGTAAAGGTATTCAAATGGTGAATACACTGTACATGCATTTGTTAGCAAAGAATATTGAGTATATTTTTAGTTAATGTTAAGTGAGTGACATGCAAATGTAGAAAATCTGTGTGGAAAATCTTTTGACTTGTAGTGTACATTCTTTGCATTATTGCAATCTGCATCTGTCTGCTCTCAGGCATACGTAGAGAGTAAAAATACTTATAATAATACTTGTTTGTTTTTGTGACTAATATCAATTTCTTAGCCATTTACTAAGCTTGGTATTAATTTGAGTTATTTGAGCACATATATAAGAGAATAAAACATTATCTGGGTAGTACCATCATTCTCTAAACCACAACTGCTCCTATTACATACTGCAACTCTCCAACAGTAAAGTTGTTTTATTGGGTAACTGAGGCAGCTTCTGCGCAGACGTAATTTCCCTTGTTTTATACACCCATCAGTTTTCAGAAATAGAGGTGAGCTGGAGCCTGTGCTGGAAAGGGAGAGTATACGGGTCTCAGGGTTGTCGTCAGGTCAGAGGTCATTCACATATGCCAAGGGAATGTTATCGCTACCAGTCTGTCAGAACAGCATGTGTGTGAAGCCCGCAAACCCACAGATCTTTGCGATAAGCGTATGAACAACATTTAGGGGCTGGTGCTGGGTTCAGTCCTGTAACTAAGTGTGATTTAAAAGTGACACTCATTGAGCCACTCATGTTTGTTTATGTATGTGTGTGTGTGTGTGTGTGTGTGTGTATAAAAATAAGACATTATGCTACATACAATGCACACAGAAATCCTAGGACTGCTTGCTTAATTAAAAATTGCATTAAAGTTTATTGCAGAGCACTGTATATACATGTAAGTGTTCTGAAGCATCGAAAGTCTGTATATAAAGGAAATTGTTATTCGCTCAAAAATGTTTCATCAGCCATATAAAATACGGATCATGCCAATAAAAGGAACACCTGCAACCTAGATATAATATCACGATTATTAAGGGGAATAAATGTTGGTAATTCTTTCTATAGACTCAAATCCAATTAAATAAGTAAAAAAATGAGCAATTGAAACAGGATATTAAATTATGATCATCTAGATTGATGAATGTTCTTTGTTAAGTGCTTTGGGGGGCAACTATGTTAGGAAAGGCGCTATGTAAAATGAATTGAATGGAATTGAACATTAACAATGTCTTGAGATGAAAAATCAATTGGATCTTAATTTTATAATTTGCATAAATATAATTTGCTAATGGAAGTTCCTTTTCGAAAACAAGTTGAAATTTTCTTTGTAATTATTGGACATCCATAGCAAAATATGATTTCCATTAATGAGCATAAGTGTATTAAATGCATTTTATCCATGGTATTCAAAAAAAAATTAAATAAATAATGACCTGGCAGCTGTGTATGGCTACAACAGATAGAATGGAGGTACTGTCATTGTACAGTAATTACTAATGGATGCTCCAGTTGTTCTGCATTTGATTTTTCAAAAATAATTGAATAAAATATATGATATTCATCATCTATGTATCCTTTTAAAAGATGATTTGATTAGCTTCTTCAGTATAACTACTCAGAGAAAGTGGTCATTCAGCACACTGGCCTTTAAATCACTGGTTTATTTGAAGATTACAAGGGGTGATGGCATTTTCCCCCAGAGTCCTTCCTAGTGGCCCATCGTGTTTGTCCTGTAATTTTTTTGCCAGGATATTTGGATGGCTCTGGGTGACTTCAGGAAATCACTGGCCTGTAGTCTGGAGGATACCGTAACTCCCGCTGTTGTCCCTATGGACAGAATCTCTCTTGCAATCCCCTACAAAATATCAGTTTATAAATGTCTGTTAATAGTGTTTTGCTGCCGGGATGGATTTGAATTTCAACGGGTGTTTAGTGACTTGTAGCTGTGGTGTTCAACAGGTACAAGCAATGTAAAAATCTGTATTCAGTCATGTAGTACAAAACTATTGTGGCTATAGGTTACCTTAGCAGAGGAGTAGGTTTTAATGGAGATGGCTGTAGTGCAATGTTGTGTTAGCTCAGCAGATACGGAGAGTAAAGAAGATGGCGTCATCTTCGTGTAAGCGCTGGGACAGTGACTGTCATCTCTTTCTGAGATGTAGTTAATGTTTTTGCTGCTAATGAGAGGTGTCAGGTTAAAGAATAAAGCAGAGTGCTCCTGTGATTAATCAATCACACGGTCAAGTTGCATTTCATGGAATATTCTGTTTTTCTACCGAAGTGCCCTGTCATCATGAAATGTTATAGTTTTATAATGTAAGCCCCCTTGCCCACCTTGAAAAATGCCCTTAAAATGTCTGGAAAAACCGATAGCCAGATTACAAAGATATGTAGGCGTGCGCAAATCTAATTCAGCAAACAGAGGTTTAAAACTTCGTTTCAAAAGATCAAGATTGTTTGCTTTTATAGCGTCCTAAAATGGTAATAAACATGTTTTACCATATTTATATGGATTATGTATAAGATGGGATTTTTTGGTGAAGTTAAGAAAAAATAGAATGTCTAAAGTAAAATTACTGAATTGAATAAAACACAAAAGGACATAATCCTACTTTCAGACAGTTTCATGGTGCTGGAGATTGGGCACTAGAGCTCTTTTATGCTGCGTGGATCATGCATGCTATTTATTCACTTCTGCATTTAGTATTCATATTAAAAACACAGCTGAAGCACGCTAAGATTCCTACAGGTTACCCTCTATTCTTTACAGCAATGATTATTAATGCTACATTTTGGAAGCTGGTCTCCACAGTACCCTTTACAGACCACCTTTACAGCACAGAATAAAGCAATATTGTTTCTTAAATAGGTTCTTTAAAAGTCTGACCCGTTTCATTTATAAACAGATTCATTCTTTGTACACTCTTATTTTTGTGATGTTTTTATTGCTTTAGATCCCAGAACCTTGCAGGTTAAGGATTTTACTGCAGGAATGAGGAGCGTGGCAGAAAATTGGCAGATCAGAGCATCCATTTCTCCGCTAATTACAGAGTCCGCAAGCTCGAGCCCTGACACAGTTCAACTGGGCAATGTAGTGCCTGCCAAGTCCTATCCTGTTCGCTTTATAAAATGCTCTTTAATTCTGCGGCACAATATCATTAACTTTGTAAGTGGATGAACACAATGGACAAGCAATTTAATTAACTTCTGCCATTGGATAGCTAAATGAAATTAATGCACGATATTTCCCATGGAAGCGGCCAACCCTGGGAGCACAGCAGATTGTTGGCAGGTCAGGCCCTTCTGTTGGTTTGTCCAATTACTCCTAGTTTAGACCCATCCATAATATTTTAATGAAAAAAAATAAAATCAGTGATTTGTAGATCAATCATGCACATCTGTCACTGTAGTTTAAGAGGTTTATAAAGCGAGCAGTGAGCCTCATTCAGAATTACCCCGTAGCCTTTGCCACATCACAAAAAAGTCAGAATCTGTTGGTGAATACTGTCAACAAAGGTTATTGGTTTGCTTTTTGTTGTTCTTTGGACCAGATTCAGCACCCTACATTGTCCCGAAGAAGAATATTACTCTGTTGCATGGTGGCGTTTTACATTATGTTAAATAACGTTGGTCCAGACATTCGTTTTTCTCTTATGCCAATATCGATATTTTACGAAGTAGCTATTTGAAACGCATGTCTCCCAGTTGCAAACTTCCTGATATTCTGTACTGTCATAAAGTTCAGATGAAAAAGTGCTTATTAATTTGTGGTTTTGTTGTCTACTTCAGAACAGAAAGATGTAAGAAGGGCAGATATATTAAATTAAGTTAGACGTTTGATTTGGATTTAACTGGTTATTTTTGATGTATACGTTGTCAGATGTGATTTATTTTTGTTTACCATTTGGTCATTCTAATTTTGTTACAGTTTAATAGAACAGCAGGCCTATGTTTTCTTGCCTGCTGTTGAGGCGTCTTGGAAACGGGCTCGTCGTCGACGTTACAATAAGCGAAGTAAATATTGTTTTTAGTGTTAACACGGAGCCACCCAGTTAGCCATTTGTCGTTCTGCTCCCCGCATGCTAGTATGGAAGTGCCAAGTAGAGAGGGACGCGTGTGAATGTACACTGCTGAACGGTGTTTTTACTCAGATAACAGCTCTTTCAGGAAATGATGGGTAGTCCAACAACTAGCTTGTTTGCAAACAGGAAAAGTGACAGAATAACTTTTAATGAGTTTTTTTTTGTGTGTCCAGTCAGCTCCTCCACCATCCAATGAATAATAGACACTGTAGCTCAATACTCTGAATACTCAATCAATTGAGCTGTGAGCGAAGGTTGGCAAACACATACGGGCAGAGCTGCTAAGCTTCCCGATCTGTATTTCAGTGCTGAAATGCTCCCTGGCTCTATTGACGCTCTTTTTTTTCTCCCCTTTTTTCTTTTCTTTTTTTTTTTTTGGATGTTGTCATTGCAGAGAATGACAAACATCCTGTTTGTGCAGTATTGGAGATTTTCTTCTCAGAAGGCACTGTGTAAGTTTGGTTCTTGAATAACAAGTGATGCTCCATAGCCGCCTTGTTCCGCTTGAGCCAGTAGCTGCTTTTGTTTGATCATTCACTCAATTGAGATCTACGTCAGTTGTAGTTCTTTTTACTTGGTGGACTTTTTCTTTCCTTATTTCAAGGCCTTGAAATATGACTGAAGAATTAAAGCTGAATGCCTTTGCCAAAGCTGTTTGTCTCAATGGCAGTAGAATTCAACAACTGTGTAAAATAATAGAACGGAGATGGAGACAAGATTAGAGCAGTCTGGTGTTTTCTTTTTTAGCTATCATTAATTAGGTGATAAATAGTAGATTGCATAATATGGTGAAACACAAACAACAGCAGTAAAATAAAATATGGATCGAGGCTGCAGCCACCATAGGGAATGGCGTCATCGGCAGCCGGGCAGATCGACCCCTTCCATCAGAAAGGCTGAGCTACAGTTCTGGCATTTGTAAGTGATTTAACCAAGAGATGCTGTGATGAATGGACAAACGCTGTCATGAGGAGATTCAGCTTAGCACATGGATGCTGCCTGCAGCTCGGTGATGAGTTAAGCTCATGGACAGTTCTGAACTGACATTTTAAAGCTCAGTTGTAATTGTTTGATTGTGGAAACGATTCATTTTCTTTCTTTTTTTTGTGCTGTCATCTAATGCCGCAGTGGTTGGAGATAATAGTAATAGTGTCAGTGTTGCTATCAGGTCCTTTAATGCATATCCATTGCTGCAGCAAACTACTCATTCAACCCAGCGATGGAGTGGAGTAAAGCCACGTTGAAAATTGAGAAAGTGTCCCTCCCATTGTTTGTGCTGTATTGGTTTCAGCAAAACCAGTTGAGAGCCTTGTCTTGCATTTTAGCGAGGCACGTATGAAGTGGAATTAGCATGGTGAATGTGGGTAGGCATACAAAACCTCTATCTCCCTCTATAGTATTGAGATGGTTTTGTCTTTAGATGCCTCTTTCGGCAGTTGAAAATGGGGGAAGCCTTCCAGATAACCTTTTAATATCCTTTAATTTCCTTCCTTATTTACTTTGCGTTCAGTGCTCACTTTTAAATGGTTCCACTACACTTGACTTGTTTTTGGCATGTTTTGGATTATGGTGCACACCACTCTGAATCCTTCTGGGATTCTCCAGATACTAGCTGACATGTCCCTCCCCGTGAATAAATATTTCTGCAATGGAAGCACATACTCATCTGTAAGCTGCACCTTAAACAGGCATGTGCAATGCACCCTCTGCTTGAAATGTACGGTGCTTCAAGTGCAACTCAAACGGGAGAGTGTTGCTGGAGGCAGAAGGGCTCTGGTGGCTTTGCCCCTGAGACCTGTATTGCTGTGCTGGGCATTGCAAGGTAGGCGAGAGGGTCAGGAGGCTGCAGTAAAATGATCACTTTTATGTTTGGTTTATGGTTCATTTTTCAAATTAAATGCAGAAAATCCATTTAGAGGTCAGAGAGGTATCTGTGCTACTTTTCACAGTGTGAGTGTACTTGGAGCAGGAGAACTCCGAGTATGTAGGCCTACTAGATATGTTTGTGGAAAGTGTTTGCTCCATACTGCGTTCACTACTTTTACATGGTCCATGGGTATCTAAAATGAATTGGTCAAAGAAAATATGCTTTATTGGTCAAAAGAGTGAAGTAGACTCTGTTTTTTATCTCTGCCCCCTGAAAAATTATCCAGATCCTTTTAGTGATTTTCCTGTATTTTCATACGCTTTTTGTACAAATTTTCGTAACCCTACTGGAGGTCAAATCCTAGATATCTCTTGAGGTACAGCGATCAATTATGTTATTTCAGCAGATTTTTTTGATAAATTTGTTTTAGTCAATTTTTTTTTCTTTTCATAACAGCATTTACTTCTCATTCTTAACAAAAGCTTGCTGTAATGGTTGGTGTAACCTTTGTGGTGTTTGGTGAATCTGCCGTCTGGTATATACAGCTCAGGCAGGAGAGTGTAGCCAGAATCGCCCATAAAACCCAGCCTTTTTTGGCATGCTTATTGTCTTTCTGTCTACAATTACACTGATTAGTCATTCCTTGCGTCTTCCTGGCTCGAGTGCTGAACTTAATAGAGTGCATTTTACTAATGGAAAATTAAGTAGGACTTGTGACAGTTTGGTTTATAAATATGTAAAATATACTTTTAATTATTTCAAGCGAATCTGGCAAGTAATCAATAATGTGAGACGTGACAAACATACGCTTGACATTGGCTATTGTGTGGGGGCAGGTAAAAGATAAGCACTTCCTGTCATCGGAGACCTAGTCTAATTAATATTTTGAACCTGTCATGTCTAATGATAAATGGATTAATTGCACCCTGCTAATATAATAGGCTCTTCATGCTGAAGGTTGTGGGAGGAGAGGAAAAAAATGAGCCAGTCTGTTTGAACTCTGATGTTAAATATTTATTAGAGGTTAAGTATAGATTTTTATGATTGCGTCTAAGTGGCTATCTTTGCTATTGTTTGTCATTTATTTGAATCTCGATTAATTGCAGTTTGTTTAAAGTAATCATGTAAATCCCATTTGCAGTAATTGCATTTGTTGAGGTAATGGGGTAATAAGTCATCAACGTCCCAAGAACAGAGTATTGGAGATATATATTTTATTAATTTTCTTTTATTCTCTTATGGAATCGGTTAGGCACTGTTTGCCACTGCAACGCACCTGTTGCTATGAGCCACAAGTCATGCTCATTAAGTGCCTCAAACTTTTTGCAGTGCTTCTTCATATCACAGTGCAAACGGTTTAAGGTTAGTTGTTGTCAGCTTGTAGGTGGATAATTTGTGTGTGTTGTGACAGCATTATTCACTTACTTGTGTATCATAAAGACACTAACACTAATTTCGCCATTCATTTGGAATTAATTACAGGGGGTAATGCAGGGGTGAGCTGCTGTCACATCAACACAGGTGATGATTCAAACACTGAAAACCATTAAGGCACACAATTATAAGTATAAATAAACTTATACATGTAAAAAATATATAAATTTGTTTAGCTATATATGTTGTATTATATATAAAGTATAAAATCTGCATTGGTGGATTTTAACTATAGCCTTGTGTTTTTCTGGGTTTGTCAATTTGGCTGATTATATGTGGATATCTGTGTGTGAAAACTGAAGTGGATGTATTTCGGTATCATAAAGCAGGATGATAAATTCTGCATTGGGTACAGGTGCAAAGTGGATTGGAGGTGATAATTAAATGAAAATAGGAACAGAACTAAGCGTGACTAGCAGATGCCCTTTTTGTCGAAGTTAACCTTGAGTTTCTTAGCAGTTTCTGTAGCTCAGATTTTACACCTTTGAAAGAGAGAGAAAATAAGCAAAGATGTGCTGTGTTGGGGCTGCGAGGAACTGTTCTCATCAATTAAATGCATGACATTGTTTTTTGTTGGATGAACTTATATGTCAAGGAGATGGGCAGGACCTCATGTTTACACTTTTGACAAATCAGCAAATGTTTAATCTCAAGATGTGCTCCGTCTCATAAATAATGCAGCGCGCGGTGAGCCAAAACTCTGACTGCCAAGAGGCCGTCTCTGCCACAAAGGAAAATGACAAAATGGGACTAAGTCCTTTCCTACTGAAATCTGCCTCTGCCTCTTTTCTCTGACTTTCTTTCTCACTTTTCCTCATCTACACATCTTGTGTTATTGGGATTATTATCTTCCCTGCCTGTGTTTGTCTGGTAAAGTACTTGTGATGAATGAGCATTACTAAGAGAAATAATGTAGTGACCAGGGGGGGGGGGACACGGCAGCCGTGCCACTGCTGTTCCAGACTGGTTCATAGGTCAAATTAATGTACAGATGTAAAGGCTGCTTTGAACACTTGGAAAATACGTCTTCTTCCTTTTTCCTTATGGGAAAATCAATGCGCATACTGAGTTGCTTTTAGCCCTCTGGCTGTTGGTTGAATACCAACTTTTGGGATAAACCATAATAATTATGGTCTTACATATGCACTTTACTTAGTTTCTTTATTAACCCATTCTTCCATTTGCTTGTTTGTTTATTTACTTACATTTTTTTCTGAACACACACACAGATTTTGGGCTCTGTATTTTAGTATTCTGGTTTACCCACTGATCTTGGTCATTTTCTTGTCTAAGAGATTTTACCTTTGAAAGATCAGTCATTCATCTCCAAAATGCAGAAATATGACTTGCTTTTACCTATATTTTTTTTAGGCGCTGTGTTGGCTACAGGTTTCTTTTCCCCTCCTACCTGAGAATGTGTGTCTTACATGTTACTGGCTTTGTGTACTTTGATAACAATCTGAGTTTCTCTTCCCCCCCCATAGGCACTTGGAAGTTGCTATTTTATTCACGAAACCTTGAAAAACGTCCAGCAATTTGATTTTAAAGGTAAAGTTTGTTTTATTTCCTAGGAATAAATACCACTATTTACCGATGTTATACAGGACAATCCTTACTAGTGTTCAAAAAAAAAAAACTGCTAAAGTACACATACTAGCATTAGAGTCTCATTCGCAAGATTTTCCCCATAATAATTGAACTTGGAAGTTATTGAACAGTTAAGCTTGACTCATCACTGGCTGATGCCAGGGGGGCAACATCCCTGAGGCCTCACTAATTAAAGCTGGGATATAGATATGAGGGAAAGTGTCTCATTACAGTGGAGTCAGCATTAACACGGGTCATCCCAGTGAAGGACAGGGCCCCCACGGACCCCCTCCACCCCCCTCCCTTCACATCCCAGGCTGACTTATTAAATTACATGGATTTGTGTAGTAGCCCATTGAGAAAGTTGGCTACACACATTTACAGGTCTGCTTCAGAATCCTCTGGAGGGGTTCGCAGGTAACTTGTGTATCGCCTTGATTTTGCATCCTTTTAAAATCGTTTGCTGCAGCAATCGTATGGTACCGACGGAGTCATTCTCCTCATACTGTCCCATCAACAGAGTAGGAAATGAATTTTACAGGTTCTACAAGTCAGTGACTGTTGAGCAGTAAAACAGAACATGTCTGTAATTTTAATTGATGCAGTTAATTTTTTAATTTATCTGCAAGATCATTTCTGATGTGATGGAACAGTCAGACATTATCTGAATCTGGACACTCTTGTTCGTCTTGTCTCGCAAAAGGAGTATACTACAACTAGCCAGTAGATGGAGTAGTTGCAAGAATAGCTTGTTACTAAGTAGCTGTAGCCTCAAAATCCATAATCGATTACCTGGCTAATAGGTTTCTTATACTACTAACATGCCACAAGTGATAACACTTAAATGTTACATATCAATAATCTCTGTTCACCTTTGTGCCTTTTTTTTTTAAGCTAAGAAATTCAAGAAAGTGATTGGGAAAGAGATCTACTCAGACACACTAGAAAGTACTTCAATGGTGGAAAAAGAAAAATTCCCACAGGAATATTTCCCAGAGGTAGGTTTTCTGGATTTATTAAATAAGCTGTCAGTCTGTTTTTTTTCTCCCTTGTCTGGCAAATACCAGCTGAATGGTTTGCTTGTGAAATAGAAGAGAAAGGAATTTGTTTACAACCATCTGTCTGATATGAAATCAAATCAGATCTTAAATGTATGGATTTTAGTTTTTCCTAATTAAAAATATCTACCAGTTTTTTTTTAGCACTTTGAGTCTGTTTGTTTCGGGTTTTTGATATATCCTCTCAGCTATCCCTCCATTTCCCCATTTATTTATTTATTTATTTATTTATTTAACAAAAAGAAACACTTTCACTTTTCTTATTCTTTTGGGTTATTTTTTTTTACCGATACATTGCAATAAAAAAAATGTATTTAGTTATATTTTTATGATTATGTGTTGTTTGCTTAATAATATTACTTGATAATTAATATGCCATTATAATTTATACTTAATTTTTGAGTACAGCAATACACAAAGTACTCTGTGTACAGTGACATAAGTATCCCTGTTACGTTTGTTATCATATCATGGTATTTTGGTATTTTGTAATTTGCTTTGCCTGCCTTGTATTTCATATAAGTATGCAGTGTAGTGGAGTTGGGTAATGTCTACCTAATTGACGTATGACGCATTGTGGGGTTGTGTTGTCTTGAAAAGGTAAACTATAATTTTTTTATATAGTTTTTTTTTTTTTTTTTTGCACTTTTTAATAACTATACTTCACAGCCCACTCTCCCCTGCTCATCTGGCCTCTTTACTTTTCATTTGTACAGACTGCTGCGAGTCTCCAATCGCGTACTTCACTACTTAAACTTATTATTTTGAGTACACAAGTGAAGAGCTTGATTGGAGATTCATGACTACGTTTACTAATCATAGTGATGTAGTAATGGCGTCAACAGACCTGCTTTCTGAAAAAGATAACGTAGCCTATAAAATGTTGCTGTTCTTCTGTTTTTTTATTGTTTACTTTAATTTGTCTTTTATGGCTATTATTAACTAATCAGAAAAAGTTATTATTTGAAGTCACTGAAGTCTGGCTTGGTGATGAGCCTAAACTAGGGCTGCTGAGAAGCAATGTGGAAAATTAGGGTTATAACAGCCAGGATGTAACAGTAAATCAGCAAGAGTTTTCCTCTAGTGATTACAAAATTAATAATTAATCAATGATATTTTTCCTACTCATGAAATATTCTCAGTTGTACGTGCAGGGTGAGAAATGGAGAAGAGGGTTAAGGTTTAAGACAGGTGTAGCAGAGAATGGGAAAGTTCACTCTGTAAGTAAGTTTTAATTCTCAGTTATTCATAATGACTTATAAAATAAGTACTTGCCCACTTATTTATTGAGGCAGGTGTAAACTGGATGAATGGGAGAATCACAATACTGGCTCCACATCGTGATGTCTCTGGTGATGTCGGTGATCAGCCCAGCCCTACGGTGTATTATGGTATTATATCACGGAGGGGGGGGGGGGGGTGACTAGGGCCATGGACTCATAACCTAAAGGGTACTAGTTCAAGTCTCATAAAGTTATATTAAACTATTATAAAATAATAGTAAAATAACTATAGTAAAATAATAATAAAAGTTCAGTATAGTAAATGCATAAACCAGTAACATAGTTATTATCATTATTAAGTATTATAAACTTATGGGATCAGGGTCTTATGTGCAGTTCATTGTTAACAGAAATGTCGTTATGTGGCTCATCTACAAAAAAACGGGGCAAAGTCAAAGCATGAAAGTAAGTGATTCAATTTAATTTGTGGCAGAAAAGAAATAAAATGAAAAGCTGCCTATGCATAATGTGAATTGTATATCATTTTATCATTTTAAAAAGAAGCCTCTTTTATTATGTTATTTTAATTTCTTTTATCTTATCTTAAATAAGCATTGCTTCATTGTTATGTGCTTGCTTTTGTTTATTTTTCTTGATATAATGTTTCGAAGGAAGGAAAATCTGAACATGGCACATTGTGAATGGTGACATTTTTGGCTTTGACCTTTGACCGTGGTATTTTTTATTTTTTTTTACTTCTAAAATTTATCAAAATCCTTGAAATGCTCTCAGGAGCTCAGAAACATTTCAAAACTCTTTGATCGACGTCAACATTTCTGAGACCCCTTAGCCCGGTGCCTCAGTATGCTGTGGTCAGTTTGACCTGTGATGGGTGTGGCTTCGTCGGCCGGCCTGGGGGCTGGCCTTGCTGAAAGCACGCCCCCCCCCCCCCCCCGCCCCCATGCACAATCCAATCGTCATGATTTTACAAGCTCTTTTGATAAAGTAATAAAGACCATTTCCAGTGTGACTGCGCCAGTGTCATCTCCATTTTTCACCCCATCCGTTACCCACGCTCCAGCAGGCAGCATACAAATATATGCAAAAGAGATGAACGTGGCCTTTGAAAGTATCCCCTGTTTGTTTTTCCCCTGTCCTATAACCCGTTTCATTTTCCTGTATCCATTTTAAGATGATCTAGAACTAATTACATTGGCTGAGGTGTGATGCAATTTAAAATAATTACCGCTCCGACTTAGTCTGTCAAGGAAAATAAACAAAAAAAAAGGGCAAACAGGGAAATGACAAAAGTTTCCGTGTGATTTATGAGTCCCCCTGGGCAGGGTTATGAATCTCAGATGATCCTCATGGGAGCAGCACTTTAGATAATGTTGGGCCATTTAAAAGGAACAGATTTGTGTAGTCTATCAGGGCCGAGTTTTTTTAAAGCCTGTAGTGAGAAATTGGTTGTTATCATAGATCACAGATACTGCTCAAACCTCTTATGAAAGATGAATTAATTTCACTAATGCTTTAATGCAAAGCTCTCATGAGGCAGGCAGGCAAGCGATAACCCCCTGTGCCGTCTCTGCTTTCTCAATGCTGATTTATGTTGTCTTTTAGTAGATGAAACCACCTATATTTGCAATCCATCTGCAGCCTAAAGGAACCCTATTAACGGAGGATCTGGGACAAGATGGAAGGCTGTGGATTTTGTACCCTATGTTTAGAGTAAAGTGTTGCGGAACAAAGCCAGGCGCGTGGAGAGCTGTAATGGGACGCGCAGCATGGCAGGTGACACGGAGATGCTGTTAGATCATAGGGGGTAAAAACACGAAGTAGTCAGTGGAATTGAGCCCTCCCTTTATGGAAAGCTTTCCATTTTTGTATAAAAATACATTTTTTTTGATAGAACAACATGTTATCAATATAATGTACATTAATGAACCCTTTTTGTATAACAATGGGTTTTAAAGAAATTAAATATAAAAGTAATTCAATATAAAATAAAAACACAATAATCTACCAATAATGTAACCAATAAATTTTAAATTTATTATACCTTTTTCCATGGATGTATTAGAACATTAATTGTTTCTGTTGTAAACCCCGTTAATAAGGTGCAGTTCAGTAAAGCTCGTCCTGTGTGTGTGTGTGTGTGTGTGTGTGTGTGTGTGTGTTGCAGCAGACTTACAGCAGTGATTGCTGCTCTCCCCTGACCCCATCCCTGGTTGGTTGTCCTGGGTGGAGGTTATGCGCTGCCCAAAAGCAACCCCTCCCCATATGTAGAACACATGACAGTAAACACACCCCTCGGAGAGTTATGGCTCTGAGCTGGGTGGGGTGGGGGGGGGGGGGACTTTAATTGGAAAGCTGAATAAGAAGGAACTGGACAAAACAGCGGCTGCGTTTCCTTTGAAAGGTGGGCATGACGGATTTGGTCAGCTGTCATTTCTTGTTGATTTGTAATGTCTTTAGCAGCCGGCTGCCTTTCTGTCTACTGCAGCCGCATTTCCTGCATTGCATCAAGGTGACACATTGTAAATACGTTTTTAACCGTTTCCGTAACTCTCATTGTGTTTTATCTTCATGCTGTAAAATCCCAGGTTTGGGCCAATTACATTACATTTTGGGCAAATATGTGATTGGCTATGAAGATGTAAGGCTTGACTTTTTGACATCTATAAACACCCAATTCTGAGAGCAGATTGGAGTGTAGGGTGGTAATGGGATTAGTGAAGAAGTTATTGATTAGGGCAGAATGTATGCCATCTCTTCTGGTAGCTGAATCAAAAATGCTGGCAGTAGAAGGATTAGACCAGGGACCATATTCATCCAGATGGCTCCCAGACCTGTCTCCAGCCAAGTGTGTCCTCTTCTACATCATCATTGGCCTCTAACAGAAATGATGGGATCCTCCAATCAAAAAACACCATCACTCTTGGTCACTGTTAAACCCCGCCTCCTGAGTCATTCTCTAATTTGTACCTTCCCTTTCTTGAATGACACTGTACAGATAAATGGGGGCCTGCATTGGACTGTATTAATCAGGGTTTGTCTGTATAACTTTATGCTCACAGGGCCTTTCTGACACTAGACCCGTGTCACATCTCGTTCTCCCGGTGCCGTCTGTCCCCTTGCCTGCCAGCCTTGTTATTTATAGAGATGTGGTTTTCGCTTTTAGATGGAAAAAGGTCAGTGAGTAAAACAGAGAAATATATCTCCACCCGTGCAACGTTTGAGAGATTTCATATAAGGAAAACTTCCAATAGATGCAAGTGGACAGTTTATGGACTACTGTGCTAGCAATCTTTAATGAAAAATCCATTTGACGGAAGCCCCCCCCCACCCTACCCCCACCCCCACATCTTCATCTCCATCACTTTAGAGCTTACAGGATGGAGGCCTGTGGCAAGTCTGTTTCTTGTTCATCACTGTCAGTGCCAGAGACCCAGTGCTCCTTGTCAAAGGTCAGTCAATGTCACCTACAGTGTCTGACCTTTAGCAATGACCTGACCCAACACTCGTGGGACAAGGAAGGTGACACTAGTTCACAGGGGCACCTTATGCTAGGTAGACCTTTGTGTTCCTCTGGTTGAATATATTTTATGTGGTCATATTTTGTATAACGCGTCTTTGTCTTTTTTTCAGTTGCGTATTGCAAACTAAAAAATTAATGGTATTATTTTTTACATTTAATTTTTAATTGTCTATTTTAATGTGATGTTTTCCTGATTTTAGGTATATTTCTGGAAATCTCATCTAATATGAGTTTCTATATATTTGGTATAAGGAATTTGTGATACAAAAATTAGGGAGAAAGTGATGATTTATGAGTTTCAGTGCTCTGCATTAAATTCTAGTAGAAAGTATTAACATTGCTGAAGACTTGTAAATACCACTGGATATTTCATAGAAATTAGAAATCTATATGGAGTAGCGGGGTGTGAATACAAACACACATGGGTAACTGATATGGCTTTAGCATCAACCAGGAGAGGCTGGCATTTGATGGGAAATGGAGGGTGACAATCAGGTGATCAATCGTAAAGGAGTTTCGGTGGCAGGATTTTAGGTGCCAGGGAGGTGATGGCACAGGCTTGTTCTGGGGTAGGTGTTTGTGCAGTGGGGAAGTCAGTTATGCTGAAAGCCAGGCTGGGGCACCCGAATTCATGCCTGTCTGCACTGTAGGGGGGAAGAATGGATGGAGTGTTTAAAAGGGGGAACGAGGGCAGCCTGTTTTCGGGGTCATCTTTAGGGTCAGGTAAGCCCCTAAAATGCTTCGCGAGCCCAAGTGGATGCTGGGGCGTCCTGCATCCATCTGCGCTTGATTAGGGGCGGAGCCTGGATCCAGCTGTCCGCCACCTTGGTGCTGAATCCTGATAGGTGGCTGCTGGCCATGGCACTGCGACTCGGGCTGGACGACCTGTCAGGCGGCGGAAGCAGCAGATCAGCAGCAGTCCCAGAGGTGGCGCCATGACAGTGGTCTGTGTGTACTTTCCATTTTTGAATGGAAGCTGATTGTATTTGAAGAAAATCCATTACACATCCAATGAACACAATTTGTCGTGTGAAGCCATTGGGGATCTATTACATTCAGTGTCAGGAAGGTGATAAATTTTGTTGGTTGTAGTTAATGGGTCTATAAATTGAATGTAGATAATGTTTTCCCCGGCTGTACTTATCTAAGGTATTATTTCTGAAAATTGTCTTTAAATGCTGGAATTTAAAGATTAAAATATATGGTAAGAAGGATTATTATGTTGTAAGACTTGACAAACCTCTTTCTGATTTCATGAATATTTGAAGTATTAATATTACCTAGTGTAATATGTCATGTTGTGGTTTCACCATATACACTCTAATAGCTTGACTGTTAAAATGTATGACATTAAAACAGAATTTTGAATGACCATGTGTTCTGAACATACAGAAAGTCTACTCTATGCCTGTATGTTGTGTATAGTGCTCACATTGTGTGTGAAAAGTATAGAGCTTTTTAAATTACAAACTCAAAAGGTTGTCATTTCAGAACTTTCGTGGTTTCCCCCTATAAAAAGACCTCGAATAACATGCTGTAAGAACAACATGAGTGTAACTACTTTGTCACTTGAAAGTTTCATGTTACATTACAAATTAAACTAAAAAATCACTCTGATGTTGGACAAAAAAAAAAATATCTGAGGTAAGCATTTGGTCATGAGGTGTCCAGCTAATCATGAGCATCAAGAAATGGTGTGAATGTTTTTTTTGTTTCTTTTTAATGTACATCTTTGTAAAGAAGAACATTGTTTATCGTCTGATTAGCAATTTCATATACATTTTCATGTAGCTGTATCTACCTTTTATACCTATAGATGAAAAGACAATTTCAGTGCACACATTTTTGTATACAGGTTTGTGGTTTCTTTCCTGTTGGATGGTACACATTGAAGTCTCAGAATTATGGTGAACTATAATTAGGACTGCATGTTCATTGAGGCGGTATAGATTAATTCAAGTATGCTAATGTGATTCAATTTGATGCAGTTAATCTTGTACTAATTCAGATTGAACGATATGAGATGTAATCAAATACCTCTCAAGCTTTTATGCGCATGTGAATTTTTAAATAAAATTAGTCAGTTTGTAATTATGTGACCTATGTCTTAATTAGTTTATTCAACATTGCAGCTTATCCCTCATTAGGAATATTTTAGAGTTTTATTTTTTATTTAATCTAACTGATGAGAACGGCACCGTTTTTCATGTGCGCTCTGGAGCAAATGTCATACATGGACAGGTTCAAGTCGCGGGTTCGAGTTCCCAGCATTAAACCGCATAAATGGATAATTTGCGATATGTTAACAGTGAAAGTGATTCAGGACCTTCTGCTGAGAGATTAGGTCATGTGGGTTCATTGACACAATAAACACAATAATAATGCTGACATAATCTTTTTAATTACAATAAATGTATTATGTATCAAATATTTTTGTGTATGTATGTGTATATAATATAAGCATATGTTTATATGTTTTTTAGTTCTTTATTGTGTATTCCTTTTTTTTTTAACTGTTTTTTTTACCGTGTATTTTTTTTACCGTGTATTTTTCTTTATTGTTTTTTACATAAATTAAATATAGTGTGATGATGACGGTAGTCTTGTTGTCTCGCAGTGCAAGTGGTCCAGGAAAGGTTTCATCAGGACCAGATGGGCTCTGGCTGAATGGTAGGTTTGCATCTCTGCCTGCCCTGTATCTGCCACTCTCCCTAACCTTTCTCTGCAGGCCTCATTTGCCATGAGGGGCCTCTTGGAGGGTATGAAGGGAGTTGGGTCCACTCCTGTCGCCGTGCAAGGAATCTGGTCAATTGGATTAGACGTAATCACGTTAATCATAGAGTTGCCTATGACAGATGACAGAAATCATTACATGCAATTGAACCTGCGCTGGATGGATATCAACATCCACTCCTGCGGGGTGGGCTGTAATCTAATAGAAGGAAGACACGAGAAGAAAAGGACGATATTGTAACGGAGGGATGACATGGGATGAAAGGGATGAAAATGTTGCAGAGGTATTCCAGATTGCAAGCGGGGAGATGAGACAAGGCAGCTGTCGTTTTGCTGGGGATGGGGGGGGGGTCATGAATCTTGTTAAGGGTATGGAGTGAGCACAGTCATTTATGCCTTATATAATACACAACAAACACACCTCCTCTCTGTGTCTGGTCACAGCCTAATGCATGTTTTCATTATTGCACTATAGCCCTTTATACTGCAGGGTTATTATAAACATACAAAGTGTCCCTGATTTACAACCCATGCATCTTATGACTCGGATGTGCAACTGAAAGTAAATTAGGCAAATGTATGTAAAAATAATACATTATATAAATGTAAAGATAATTTTCAGGTGGCAGTATGCCCAGCAGCGCTACGCTACCTAGAATATGCTTTGCGGAGTATGAAAGTTGTTCCGGTGCAAATGTCTTATTTCAACATACATCCGTTTCGACATATGAGCTGTCCGTTGAAATGGTACCCAGTCGTAAGTCAGGGACAGTGTGTAATCAGAATCAGAAAGACTTTATTGATCCCAAAGGGGGAAAAGCTTACTTTCCCAAGAACCATTTGCACATAGCTGTGTTTCTGTATGCCTGCCCGGTTGTTTGTCTGCAGGTGTATGTGCTTATGGTTTTCATTCGAACGGACATTAATGGTGTATAACAGAGCTTAAACCAACGGGGGGGCTCATGGCACTAACGCATGACCACATAAATAACTAAGAACTACGTACTGGAGGGGGGCAATCTTAAATAGTTTTCGCTCAGAAACTCGGATGATAATTAATGACTTTTTTTTTTTCAATTTACGATACGTCTCTGTAAGCTCTCTGCAACAGCTCTGCAGACCTCCAGTCGAAAACCCGTGTGCTACAGCATTAGGAGGTGAACACAGTAAAAAGTAAAGCGGAAAGGTTAACACGCAACTGCTAACTACACTGTAGGTTGGGCCAACCATTTTTACGTACGTATATATGTACGTATGTAAGTATGTATGTATGTATGTGGAATCTGATATTCACTTTTTTTTTTTTTTTTAAAACTTCCACCAGCACTTTCGACCTGGTGAACATTCATCTTTTCCATGATGCTTCCAACCTGGTGGCTTGGGAGAAGAGTCCGTCGGTGTATTCCGGAACACGACAGAAGGCCCTTGGCTATGTTCTTGACAGGTGAGGACCTTTGCCTCTGCTCCCAATGGTGCATTAACCATGTAAAGGTCTCTCCATGAAGCTGAAATGTAGAACGTTGTGGAATTTGATTTATGGTTATAGCTTTTGACTTTCTACCAGTGAGATCAAATAATACGATGACAAATCTATGATTTGATAACATATTCTGGTTGGGAAAAGTAAGTTGGAGAAAAATAAGTTTATCCAGTTTGGAACAATGTTTGATGGCATGCCAAAATAATTATTGGTGTTTTCATTTTATTGAAAATAAATTAATAGGTTGGTCGGCTGTTGATGAACATCTAGTACAAAGGGATGTTTTTTTCCATATTCACCATCTTTCCTCTCAAAAGAATTAACTACAGGGAGAATACAACTAGCTTATCAGTCTTGTCTTGTACTTGCACTGTATTTATGAATAAACAGCTTGCATCATTTATGTCTCATACAGTTAAGCCACTTGATAGAATGCCTTTTTAAAATTGACTGCAGTTTCCCCCCCCCCCCCCCAGACGTGGTACTCTTACTTAATGTGGCCATCACTCTAAAATGTCGTATGAAATCGAAAGCCTTCCTCACAGCCCCTTGATGTGATTTAATTTATTTATATTGTATGTATATATTTATTTATTTATTTATTTATATTTTTTTTCTGTATGACAATTGAAAAGTGCCTTTTCACATGGCAAGCAATATAACTGACAACAAAAGGTTTTAGGTTGCATGTTTGAACCAAATTTTGTTAAAACATCCAGCAGTTAATATGGGTGAACCTGTGAAACTGTATGCAATTTCACAAAATGAAAGTACTCTCGACCTTGTCATGCAGTGAATAGAAGAACACACCTATCGTACCATACTTATTTGCAAACGACCAGTGCTTGAAGTGGGAAAAAATAAGCGCAGGAACTCTAATTTTCCGACATTTGACATTTGTGCGGTGAAAAAAAAATCAAGTCTTTAGGATGTGTTGGTTCAAAAACTATTTTAATTTAATCATTCTTCCAAGCAATAACCTATAGGCATAGGCTACTTTTTTCTAATTCACAAATGGAATACTGAAAAACCATTAAAACAACATGTAGTCTTTTATCGGTCTTGTGATATTGTCTATTCTCGGGCCACTGTCGCTGCGTCGGATCAGTTTCAGTAAGTACCAGAACGCAGAAAAAAGTGGCGGAACCCAAAAGACGAAAATACAGAAGTTCCGGAACTGCGTTCCGCTGCGTTCCGGCCCACTTCAAGCACTGCAAACGACACAAGTCCTTCTAGAAGTAACGCTAGAACATTCCGTCTGTCATTTCGTACCTGGTTATCCATTCCTCACAGAATCATGGGGAATTTTAACATTTAATATTCTTTCAATATTCTGTTCTAGCACTTTCAGTTATGTGTTCAACCTCTGTTCAGAATCTGAGTTCATAATGCGGCGTGACTTTTACCAACATTCAAGTGTGTTTTCAGTGACTGTTCATAGGGGCAGCATATATTTCTCAAGGCTTTGACATGCGTGAAATACGAGTTGCTTTTTAAATTTCAAAGACCATATTTTTTCCTTCTCTCTTTTTTTCCCTGCTTCATTTTTCATTTGATAAGAGAATGGATTTAATGGACAGGGAAGTTGGAGTGTTTTAGGTATATGGCACCCTTTACATTTTTTTTTATTAAGCTGTAAGTTAAATAGATTTATGGGCATAATGAAGTTTAAAAGGGCCTTCCCTGTTGCTTACATTGAAGATTTTCATCATATTTTTCTCTGCTTTCATCATATTGCAGAAACTGATTTATTTTTAAAAGTTCCCCCATAAATATGTCCCAATTGTGAGTTTACGCATAAAGCAAAACCATATTATGCTTGCATTTTTACGACCTGCTTCTTTCCCTACTGTTTTTTGGAAGTAGTGGCGCTCTTTTTGGTGTCCAATTAAAAGGCGGCAACGTTTTATTGCTTTTTGAGGTGGATGAAGGGAGAGGCCTCTACAGAGGTGAATGCGGGGCCTGGCTCCCGCACGAGAAGGGCGCATCGCGGTTGAATTGCTCACTTTCTGGGTGCAGCGGGCCACAGATCCGGGGCCGCCAGCGTAAATACAGCAGGCCAGGCCACACAAAGGGCCCAGGCTCTGTAGCAGCAGTGAATAACGGACGAGCCCCTTTCAGAGGAGCTGCTAACCTTTTGGCAGCCACCAGCGAACTCCATTCTCATCTGCCAATCTGGGAGGACAATACAGCCAGGCTCCCTTTAAATGAAGTGCTTACCACCAACAGTGTCCCATTCAGCGAGGCTTTGGGAACCATCTTTACACATTGTCTGGCCCCCGACTCCCTGCAGGAGAAAAAGCAGGAAAGGGAAAGTGAGAATATCTATAGTGTGTAAACCCCCCCCCCCCCCCCCCCACCACACACACACACACACACACACACACACACTTCTTGCTCACCCCCCCGGAACTTTAATCTCTTTCTGGAGGTGGAGCTGGCAGTGGGGGGGCGGGGGGGGACTGGTGTTTCTGGACACCTCCAGCTCAGCTGTAGCAGCTCCTGGTGCTGGATGGTCACGGTGGAGGGCAGTTCCTGCATCAGGCTCCCCGTCTCTCTTATCTGCCTCAAGCTAATAATACAGCTTACAGCCTATTGAAAGCTGATCTGATAAGTCTTTTCCTCCCTGGCCTTTTAACTGCTAAACACTGTTTATCACCAAGGCGTTTCAAGATCCCACGAACAATGCTGAGAAGGAACGCCGTTTAGCCCGCTGAACTCCCACCAAATCACATCAAAAACACTTTTCTCTTTCTACTCTGTTTTACTTGGTTTATAGGCTGTATTGAGGTCGATCTTAAAATGCATTATGCTTATTTTTCTCCATGTTCCCATTTTTCTCTAACAAAGACCTTTTTTTTTCTTTTTCAGTTTTTTTTGTTTTTATAAAATCACATATCTACTCCTTTTGGATGTTGATGAAGTTCAGTTTCTTTTTAAAAATGCGTGTAGGAGATGCCGTCCTCCATTTCGCTAGTTGAGGTTCTGAATGGTTTTAATTGAACGTTGTTGTCCGGGTTCGTATATTTGTCTTGAAGAAATGCCTTGAAATCGTGGAAAAAAAGAGAACAGCAGCAGCAAGCTGAGCTCTGGTTTGTAAAAGGCTCCTAATTTGCTTAGGCTGGAGTTCTGACCGCGTCCATGATGTGCTGTGTTGATTCAGGACTTTCTAACAGTGGCTGCCAAAATGTGAGACTTCCTCTGATTGTTAAGTACCGCAAACAGCCTACGGAAATGGATAAAATAATCAAAAAATGTACAAGCAATTAACAGTTTATGTATAAAGAAAAATATTTTATTCTTTTTTCTGTTTTTGTGGTGGATGGTTCAGATTAGCAGAAACAATTTTACATTACAACTGTGAAATTCAAGCATAAAGACCTCCTTTGTCCCTCTCCATTATTTTCTCACAAATATAGTCCATTGTCACATAGCTGAAGTTAATTTGATCAACATTGGGACATTTAACTTTTATGTTTAGTCAAAAGGCTTGTTTCATGCTCATTTTCGGGCATTGAAAAGCCATGATTGGCAGAAAAATAATGTTGCCATTAACAATTCAGAGCAATTAGTTTCCCAGGGGAAGCGATGGGTAGCACTGGCCAGCACACAACAATTCTTTGTCATTTTATGGACGGTCATCAGTCAACTGTCAGTGTGTCTCAAAGACCCCCCCAATCTAAATGTTTCCCTTTCGACTTTTCCCAGAACAAGCAGCTGAAAGCAGAGAGAAAGGCGACTCAGTTTCTAGGCAATAGACATCTTCAGCGGGAAGGGGGATGGAGGAATTATCGGGAGGACCTCCACAAAAGCTATAGGAATCTATTAGGTTTTGTGTGTGCGGTGCGCAATGTTGCTGCATATTTCCCCCCCCCCCCCCCCCCCCGGTGTAATTCTGAGTGCTTCCGCGAGAGGCTGTTTTCATGTTTATAAACATCGGAAAGAACAGGGGGTCCTGTGCCAGGCGGGAAATCTGAAGTATATCAGCCTTAAAATGAATCAGTTTCGGGGTGGAGGGGCAGGCTGCCAAATCGGTGGGTGAATGTAGAAGCATGGCTAATGTGGTATCATTGATGTGGCGGATGCTGTAATTGGGTTGTGTGCGGGGGGTCCTCAATTAGGAGTGGGTGATTTGGGAGGAGTATTTGGAACCTTGCAAGATATGTATTTATCTTCTAGTTAAGGGGATGGTTAGCGGTATATGATGTGATTGTGTATTGCAGACGGGGGTGTGTGGGGACCTAAGTTGAGAATAAATGTTGTGGGTGGCGTGTAGGAGCTGTCGGCAGCTCTGATAGGGATTGTCTCCCAGCTAACCACTGAATGGGGGTATTAATGTCCCTGTCGGTGACTCTGTGAACTGCCTTTTCACCTTGGGGGGTCTCCCAGCAGGGGTCAAGCTCTTCAGGATTCTGTCACATCAGCTTCCCTCCTTACTGACTGCTAAGTTGTCTTTGTCTGGGTGTTTTCTTGCTGCGAAATCTGGACGTTTCCGTAGTTGTTTCCCGTCAGCATCAGCTAATTAGCTTCAATGCTACTCGATTGCTCCTTAAAGTATTTAATACGTTTTTTTCTAGGTCTCCACCATAAAGATATTATGTTATCTAAAGGAATAACCTTAATAAACACTCCAAACGACTCCATGTGTGAGCAATTGTTAAATTTCTGACGTCTCTTACTTTCAGTTTTTTTTCTCATTTTTAAGCACTGATTTTAGACATTTTGCCGAAAAATGCAAAAGGTTTTTATTAAGCTGCCCTATGATATATATTCTGTTATTTTTTTGTCCAATTTCTGCTTCACATTACATTTTTACTATTCTTTATTTGAAAGATCCCTATAAATATTTAGATTTCGACATAGATATATTTCTCCCAGTTTAGAAAAGAGCTGTAAAGTCAGGGGTAATTTAGATGGAAATGTATTCTCCGTCATCACATGGGATTCATGTTATACATCTTAAATATTAAGTAAGCCTCAAAGGACCTTAGATTAGATCTGGTAGCAGTGATATAACACAGACCCCAACAGGCAACATAACCCATGAAGGCCCGCAGGCCTGTGCTGCTTCACACTCCATGAGCTGCTGTGCTCTATGTGAGTCTTTGCTCATACCATGGGCTTTGCACTGCTGGGTGGCTAATCCACTAAACTCTAACTGACCCCCACCACCAGCACAGTCTCAGCCCCCTGACTCCGCTGGGACAGGCACAACCTGGACGTGTCACAAGGAGAATACGTTTCTTCCCCACTGCTGTAACTCTGGGGGGCACAGGTCAAATTAGGGGCCTCCCCAAGACCATTTGCCTCCCTGTCAGGGACCCTATTCTTTAAAATGTTAACATTATCCGAAATTCCTTAATTATTAGACAGGTTCACTAAGCTCCTTTTCCATGGTCAATACATGGAGCAGTTGATTATCTCCATTGGAGGTAAATTCTCACAATTATCTTATTCTTTTACTCTGAAAACTGCTACTAACAGATCAATACAGTATTGGTGTATGATTTAGTTTTCTTGCCAGTTTCGGTTATAAAGCTTAATTATTTATGGTTGTTAGTTTTTGCACAAGCCCCCAGAAAGGTCTTGTGTTGGCCGTGATTCTGTGTAAGTCTGCGAGTAACATTCAGAGACCGTGTTTGCAGTTTGGAACATGAGGCATTTAAAAATGCAATATTTACATGTTTGAATTCAACAGCTTAAAGTCTTGAAATGTTTATCCTCTCATTTTCTACAAATTAATAGGAAGCCAAAAAATTAATATGAAGTCAAAAAATAAAAGTGCAAGTTTAAGGATGTTCATACATGTGAATATAAGTGTTTATACAAAACAGAGAGAAACTGTGTGTGTGTGTGTGTGTGTGTGTGTGTGTGTGTGTGTGAAATGTGAGTGTGAGAGAAATGTGCTCTTAGCTCTTTGTGGTTTGCTGTAGGGGGCCTGGGAGCAGAGAGGGGGACTGTGTTATAAATTAGCAACTGACCCCGGCTTTGTGTGTTCCCAGGAAGGCCTGACGAATAGCCCCCCCTCAGTGAGAACAGCGTTGTGAAGAGCCCTTTTCACGGGTGTCACAGCACGATGAATTGGCCGGGGGGAAGCATGTTTATAGACTGTGTAAAGAACTGCGTCTTTGTGTGGGAATGTCGGTGACACTGTTACAGTTCGCCTGAATGAACTGTCATGACGCGGCTAATAAGGGTTCCTGCTGGGGGGCCTGTAGGGGCCCCCCCCGGACCCCCCACCTCTGTCAATTCACGCTCAGCTCACTGTGGCTAATTTGCCAATTCTTCAGCCTTCACAAAGGCCAGAAAAGTCAACTCTCACACTGCTGGGTCACCATAAGTGCTTTAGGAAATAATTGTGTAAACAGAATGTTACCTTCTGACCTGCGCCTGATACCTTGACTGTGGACAAAAACCGCAGGGGCTATCACATTAGGCATGGCTATTAGGGGACTAAAGTCGGCAGCTCCCTCCTCAATGGGAACTAGGGAAAAATCCTCAAGGACAGCCAGTGAGAGTCCCTTCGGCTGCCTGAGCCAATAGCCTTTCAGCTTAGACCTTCTAAGACTTTCATCCGTGGCAGAGAGAGTTGCTTACATCTGGCGACCATTACTACACCTGGAATGAAACAACTGTCTCATTACATGACATTGAATAGCCTTGTCCTTATCAAGCCAGCTCTAGCTGCAGAAGAGTTTATAAGACTATGGATAGGCTGTCGACTTTGCCAGTTTTCCCCATTCATTTTTTTTTCCCCAAAGAAATTTTATAGGTTATTAACAAAAAGGTATTTATGATATGATATTAATGATAATGAAACCTGCCTTAATTAAAAAGTAAATAAATAAATAATATAAATAAGAATTGTTTTTGGCTGAATTTAGTTACTGATTAAATTGCATTTAAAAAAAAAAATACATTTATTAACATATTTGTTTGTGCATATATTGGGGAAATTGGTTAGTGTTTATAAATTATATTATGTGCCTTAGAAGGGTCACCCTGCAATAATGTTTCTGATGTGAACCTGCAGCTTTATGGACAATAGTCCAGTTTTAGTGATTTTCACATTTTAATTTGCACAAACTTTAGCGGATTTACTGACAACATGTCATGCACGTCAAAGCATGTGAAAATACAGTCATGAATCAGGGCCTTGTTCTGGTTGGGTATCACTGTACTTCTGTTAATGCTGGCCTATTATAATATGAGCACCTCACACAAACTAAATCAAAGCATGGCTGATTGAAGATGTCCTGACCTAGGGATTGTGGAGTGAATTTAATGAGCTCTGGATATCACCTCACTAAAGCCTATTGGCGAAATATTTGCACAACTCTTCATCTTGAAGGCAGTGGAAAATGCAGATAATTTAGGGACTAATGTTGTTTACTGTTTATCTACTGTTCAAAAAGCTACTTGATTTAATTTGTTTAATTTCCTTTAAGGGTGAATCCTTTAAATATTTATGGAAGTAGCTAGACTACTTATGCAAGGAAAATATTGGTGTTGCGTTTAAATGAAAGGGAAAGGACAGCTCTAAAAAATGATTGCATTATAGATAATGGCTTTCCTTGCAAAATACATAATGCATAGTTCGAGTGAAACTTTGACCAAGTTCCAGCAATTCAAGATTTTCATGGTCCTTAGTACCAGCTAATGAAAACAAACCACACAGTGCTTCATATTTTGTTGTTTAATATAGTTGACATCTTTTTCCTAAGGTGACCTTCAGTTTCACAGCAGTGTTTCTGTAGTGTTGTTATTGCAGTGGATTGTTCATAGTAGATTTTCACTAGTGTAATGTGATGTCACAGTTATAGTTGTGGTAGATTTATAACACTGATTCTTAGACATCCCTAAATTAATAATGAATATATATTTAATATCTGTCTACTTCACATACCTCAGGGATGTGGCACACACAACATACAACACACAGAGGGTTTGACTAATACAGCGGTTGCAGTTCTAGTTATCACTCTGCACACAATTTTAGTTCTGACTTCGTTACCTTATGCCCTGATGGTTGTTCCTCACCCTGTTAGTCAAATTATCTTAAAATTTGTGCACTGTTATTTAAAATGACTCAATCAAGAGTTGTCTTGCTTGAATTGCGCTAAATTTTTCCTGCTAAATGGTATAAGCATGGGGTGTCTGTACGAGACAAACAGTATATGGAAATAGAGCCAGGCATACTGTATTAAAATACTCTTCATAATAGCACAGTGTTTTTTTAGTAATACTTTCTGTAAAGTATTCAACAGTTAAAGTTTTTAAGTCTAAGCTACAGATGCAGTCTAAAAAGATGACAAAAAGTACATGAACCGGCACCAGAAATAGTTTATATTCACTTAAGTTGTACGTCACACGGTATTATAGCCAATAACAACAACAGCAAAGTATTTTAATATAGTATTTCAGTTTGATTCATCTTTGAGCCAGATAAAAAAAATACTCCAGATAATAGCTAAGGTTCTCATATGCGATATTACTACCACAAAGATAAATTAATCAAGGTAAATGCCTCGTTAAACTGTTAGTCATCTTTGCCAGTACTACGTATACTTGGACTGTGCAATTGCAGATTACACATTATAATAAACAACTACAATAATATATATATATATATATATATATATATATATATATATATATATATATATATATATATATATATATATATATATGATATTTTTAAAACACGCAATATTTTACATTGATCCCTGGACTTGTATGCTAGGCCGCTTGAGTCCACTTGTGATCCTTGGATCAGAAGTACATTGTCATGCACAGAGTGCCGTTAAGCTGTCAAATTATTTCCTGCTTTGAGTAAACCTATATTCTAAATCTCTCTAATGAGTTATTGGAAGCATCCAGACAGATTGGTTCTGTCACAGGAGCGGCTCAGACTTGCGACTGTGACATCGCAATGGGCTTTTCTTGCTTTTGCATCGTGAGAGTTTGAACGTTAGGGCTTGAGTGGAAATGCCCGATCCCAGAGCGATGGAATGGATCCCTCCGTCAGCCACATGGATCTCTCTACACGAAGCCACTTCTAGCTAGAAACAGGCTCTATTTTATGATGAAGGGCCAGGATGGCACCAAAAGCTGAGTGCCTTTTATGGCGTCATAAATATATTGTTATCAGGGTGAAGTCACCAAGATTTATCCCTCTGATTAGCTAGGCAAGCATCCTGAATCATTAATTACACAAAGGTACCTTCTCTTTTTAATGTCTTATCTCTCCACTTTACTGGACCCTTTCAAGTAAATGATTAGGTAAAGGAGTCAATTATACACAGCTTAACTGTATTTTAAATATACTGAAATGCTGGCTGGTTTTACCTTTGAATGTCCCTGATTTGGAAGAGCTTCATGATTCCAGAATCAAGACTTCATGAATCTTGAGAGAACTGTCCTTCCGTGTGCATTTATTACCGTCCCGATGTTCCCTCCAGTTTAACACATATAAAACCCCATTGCCTATGTAAAAACACCATGCGAAAAAGGGAACTGAACAAATATGCTTGTGGTGCGTTCCTGTCTTTTTTCAGATGAAATGATTAATAAGTATACAAGCCACACAAGCCGAACTTGAAAATTACTCACTCAGCTTCACACAAACTTGAACTTACTCACCCCCCCCCCCCAATACTCAGTCTTATGCTACTACAAGAAAAAATTTACCAGATGCATACTCTATTTTTACTTCCATCCAGTTAATAATAACACATGCTATTTGCTAATATCTGGGAAGTCAGAGATGGAAAGCAGGTACTTCCTGCTGCCATCAGGTGGCGCTGTGTTCCTCAGAAGAACCACTGAAAACAAACACGGGCCATTAATGTCAAGGGTGCCTCTCACTGCTCTCAATTTATTAAGATATATGCGGCATTATTTGGGTGTTCTGAATCAAATTCATTTTGTTTATTTATTATATTGTTTTTTTTGCAGGATTACAGACCAGCGGTATGAAAGAGTGCCATATTTTGTCTTCGGGGATTTTAACTTCAGGCTGGATTCAAAGCAAGTTATTGAGGTAGGCCATTTTATTTCATTAGGATATTATATAGTGACTAACCATTGTGTGTGTGTATGTGTGTATACACACAGAATATCACAGAATTTAATTTTTTTTTATTCAAATGTAATTTATTATTATTATTCATAAGAATGAATGAGGTTATTAGTTCCCTTTTAGTCTGCCACTTAAGGCTTTCTTGAGGAGCACGTTTGTGAAGCTTCAGAACCTCATTAGCTCTCCACTGAAGACCGTCTATTCTGTACGTTTTCTTTGGCCCGCCACTGTGCGTCACTCTGGGATCTGGGGGAAGCTCCGTGCTTAGCCATAATGGAGGGGTATATTCTAGGCCCTCTTCCTGGTTGGTAGTATAGAGGTGGAGCCTTGGGCGTTCAGATTTATGGCTCATTATCCCCTTCTCCAAGGCCAGCCCAGCTGTGTTTGCCCTCCAAGTGCATTGTTATGTTATGGGTGCTCTCACCCAGCAGAGAATAGAGCGGTCAGTTGCTCCTCACTACGTGCAAATGAATCCCCGAAAGAATGGGCATGCTGTCATTTAGCATTCCTCATTATGAGATAGGGGTTGCTAGATAATGAGCTGTAAAACGGGAGAGAAAAAGGACACTCTGATAAGAGTGGGATCACTTGTATGGTAATTGCTGCGCTCACAGACAATGCTGTAGCTGTAGTAACTCACTGCAAGGTGCTATTGTTCATTTGGAACAAGCCTCATGAGAGTAGTGGATGTGTGTGTGTGTGTGTGTGTGTGTGCACGTGGGGGGGTGGGGTGGTGTTGCTGAATTAAAGTCTCCGGGTAAATGGTCCAGAAGACACTCTGTGGTGACCCAGGTGCAGTTGCTGTACAGTGGAGTAAAGCTATATATGTTCCTGCCTCTAGGGGCAGCCTTGACCATACCCCTACCATGATGGTAGTAAACTTAGTCTTGGTTTTCAGCAGTAACTTCATTTGTTTCTTCAGGACATTCATATGTGTCCTTGTCTACTTACGCTATGATGTTTCCATGGGGTCAGACTGGATTCTATATATTATAGATTTATTGGTGCTAAAAATAGGATAATATTGAGGTGTGTATATATATATATATATATACATTTACTGTAGCATACTTTAAGAACTTTAAGATTTTTTTTTTTGGACCTGAAAATAGAAATTATCTGAATAATTCCTTTGAAGCATCCATCTAAAAATGTACTCCGAAGTCAGAATAAGGCATGGCACATGTTGTAATACCTAATATATACCAAACATTACAAGTACGAAATGCTTTTTCATTCTTATAACAAAATGAGTTTATACTGTTAGAGAAATGCGGAGTTGGTGACTTGGTTGGTGAATTTTGCTTTGGCTCCAGTTCCTGTTCGTGCCAGTATGATTTTCCCATGCTGTACAGAAATGTGCTATCGCCTTGCACTGCGATAGGTAAACAGCAGCAGAGGTCTTATCCCTGTGTCTACCACTCAGAAAGCACTGTTTAAATTGGAGGGGTCACAACCTCTTTTCTATAAATGTGTAAGGCTGTGTTCAGCTCAGGTCTGCTTTTTCCTTTCACATGCAGAGGTATCATTCCACCTCCAGTTGTTGGGCCAGATGTTGCCGATTGATTTTTGTGGCATGGAGAGAGGAGGCCTCTCCACAGGGGGCTTTAGTTTGGGAGGGGGATTCAGGAAGTCCGGGCTGTGGACCATGAAAGACCCGCCCCCAGCCTGAGAATTAAAGGTGCATTCTTCCCCATTGCAAGTCTTCATCGTTGAATTGAATTGTTTTCAGATTTCTGCATTTTTTTGGTCTTATTTTATTATTATTTATTATTTGTCCAGTTGTTGATTGGGAATTTTATTGTTAGGAGAATGCTTTCTTCAGCTGTGCAAAGTTCAGATTTTTAATAGGATATATGTTCAATTATGGAATAGGCTGCCTGCAACCTCCCCAGACGTGTCTCTGACAGCAAAGATATATTTCGGTGCTTTAATGACAATTAACGTCAGCTGCACAATTATTGTTCATTTCCTAGTCCTCAGGTTCAGATTGGCCATAGTGTATTGATTGTGCATACTTAACATGAGATTGATTTGGACCAACACTGGCCCTGTTTGCCGTTACTGAGTCTGTCTCATAAATCTCCACAACTGTAAGACTAAATTGAGACTGGGAATTATTCACCATAAAGCAGCATCCTTTTTTTTTTTTTTTTTTTGTCAAGCTTCAACGGTTTCAGAACAAGGAAAATGGCTTAAAGTAGAAGTGGGAATTATGTGTTGTGAAGCATCCACATGCTTGAGCCCCTTCCAGGGTGCTTGGTGTCCTCCCTGCGTTCCTCAGCTGCGATGTAACCCGGGTCCACATTGTCCTTGGCTGGACCCAGGTGCCGGATTCTTAAAATGCTTTCACCATTGGGTCAGTAACCACTGGCTGTGACCGGCCCACAGACCAGGGCTCACTATTAATGGTGACAAACAGAAGGAATTGGCTTCAATTGACCTGCATTCAGGGGGCCTTTTCACAGCAGGACAAAGGACACAGCCACGTGGGTACTAATGGTAGCCCTGATCTCCACTAAGGTGGTCCTCCTTTTTACAGATGATTGAGAAAATCTCCAGCTTTCAGCTTTGGTCAGGAAGAGGTTCAGTCACTTAGCCTCTAAATGCTGTTGAATTGCAGGACAAGCTACATACATAATAAACAACTTGGGATTTTGACCCTTTTATTTCTCCGCCTGTAGTTTATCGACAATATTTTATCTTTTCAAGCAGTCTCCCAATGTTGGCTTTATAAGGAATTAAGATTTTGATAGTGAAAAATAATGTACTGCACAAAAGATTTTTATGACCTATAGGTTCAGGTTACATTAATTTTTCTTTATTTCTTATTATTTTTCTGTATTGTAGACCAGTTACCATTCACTTGTGCATTTGGACTGAGTCATGTTAAATGCATGCTAAGGCAGTCCATGCGTGTCTCTTTGTGACTTCAGTGTCATTGGCGTGAATGAAGGATGACCACCTGTGTGCTGGAATGGCTGCAGTAAAGTGAGAAAAGTGCATGATGGGAAGTCTGAAACCCCTGGGCGACCAACACAATGAATCAGGCCTCCTGACAGCACCGAGGCTCTGTGCCTGGATTCCAGTATATTTAAAATCCCTCGCAATTAAACTTAATAGAATGTAAATTTAATTTCGGGAAAAATTGCGCGCTTCGTGCTGGGCGGTCCAATTTAAGGATTGATAGAGGGTAGCTAGGAGGTTAATTGCTGACATGATCTACTGTCCCCGTGACATGACTTGTGCCCATTTTAATTGCAGTTTATAGTTGCTATGCATCAGATTTCCTTATGCGCATATAGCGCTAGTTGCCTTTCTCTGGCTCCATGGCTGGAAATTGGCATGGCGAACTGTAGAGGTGTTTTAAAACAGATTGAGGATTCCTCACATTTCGTAAAGCTGTGGAGCACATAGCTATAGGATACGGTAGTGCCTGTGAAGGCAAGATCTTATTCCCTTTGTCGTCGTCTTTCTTCACCGGAGTGCCATTAAATTAAAGGTGTTAGTATATATGGCCTGTGGTCAAAATGAATGCTGTACAGTGTGACTTAATGACAAGCAGGGGTAGTTTCCGAGTACAGCGTGCTAGTGACGTGTGAGGTATTGGTGTGTGGAGCAGAGGTTACCAAAAGCAAGATGCTTATTGGCCAACAAGCAAAAAACAAGACATATCATTTTCACACAATAAAAGATCTCTTCCTCTGTATCCTCACTTGTATCGTCAAACCTGACATTCGTTCTTTCATTCTGGTATAAATCAAAGCATTGTATTCTAATTAAGTGCAGACTACATTAGTCAAGCTAATTAATTTTGCAATCCATCCTTGCATTAGCCAACAGGATGCAATCACTGGCTTCCCCCTTTACACACTTGACTGCAGCCATAACCCTTCTACTGCATACATCCCCCCCCCCCCCCCCCCCACACACACACACACAAACTGTACTATTCCAGACTTTGTGGGGCCCTTCCATTCATTTCTATGGACATAACCCTAACCCCAGCTATGACAAGCTTAACCCCTACCCAGCCTTAGCCTTAACCTTAACCGTAAGTAGCCAAACAAAATACCTCATTGCATTCACAGATTTTATACTATTAAGTTTCCCCCAAGGTCAGAATAACAGGTATTTATCACATTATGGGGACATTTGGTCCCTACAATGTAACATATACATGCCCACACACACAAACAAACTCAATATCGCTGTCGTCCTGTCAGTATTGCTATAGCTCTCCCCTGCGCCTCCTAAATCATAGCAAAACATCTGGTGACAACTAGTTAAACTTAACAAGCCCCCTCCTTAGAATAAGCTCCCACTGCCACGGCTCCAATGACACCTTGAGCAGAAGTGATCTGGAAGTAAACAAGAATTCCGTGTTGGCGACAGTGTCGGGTCCGGCCATCAGGGTACCTTTTCCTGTCAAGTGTGACCCTCCCACCTCATTGAACAGACCCTGTATGACCCATGGCTGATAAGCTCACTTTTCATACACGTACCCTCAGAGGAAACAATCCCTATTTTATCTGCGCTACACATCACTATAAAGCTTCATTATCTGATAGATGACACAGAACGGAATAAAGGAAGACTATTCCCAATGGACAAACCCCGTTTTCTGTGCACGCTTTCTGTTTGTTTGAGATGTAAATGAAAACAAAAACAAAGAGACTCTGCTCAGTGATGGAACAGAATCGTCTCTTCTTTGATCGAATCCTCTGTAATTAAGACACGCACGCAATTAGTGGGATTTCAGTTGGTGCTTCCTGGTGACAGAGGCTTCATTAACGACGGTGTACTTCAGCCTGGCTCCGCGGGTTCCTCTGTCATTGTGTCGTGGAGAGCGTGGTACCCCGCGGCAGAGAGCACTGGGGGGAAGCTGGGACCGGGGCCGTGACACGGGGGCAGGGCACTGCCTGGTGCCGGCGTCTCCGGTCGCCCCTGGCCTTCTGGCCCAGCTCTCGCTGCGTTTGCTCGTTTGCGGACGCACCTGCATTTTATCTCCTCAGAGTTCGGTCCTCAGTCCTGTTACTTTATGTCCTTTCGCACATAGACAAACGCGCAACTGTGCCTGTGTGTAGGGAAATGCAATTGCCACCCACTCCTTAGACTGTGCCTTATAGAAAGACACGACATGAAAAAAGATAATATAAAAATGGCAAACAAAAATAAAATGTTAAATATATAAAATAAAAATGTTTTTAATAGATAAATGTTTTTACTGACTTTTTAAATTGTCTAATGCTTTATTTTTTTAATTTTGGGGGTAAGAAGCCCTTGTTTTAGAGTTCTCATCATTAAGATTAACGTTTCAGGAAACCAAAACAGCCAAAAAAATTTAAAAAAAAAACAAAATCTGATGATTGACACCTTCAAGGACATGCCCTGTTCTTAATTAAAGTTGCGCATTTAATGGGAAAGGGTTGGCAATATTGGCTAAAAGCACAGATGGTCTAATTAGACAAACATAAATGAAGGCGGACGAGTTGTATATTAATGCAGAAGCATTTGTATATGCTGGACAAAAATGTGTCATTTAAATTACTCAGAATAGCATCATTCACTAATGAAGGAGGTTCATCGTTTTGGTTTAGTCAAAGTTTCTGTGTATAAATTAAAAGTTTGGGGGGGGGAGGGGGGGAATACTGCGTTGAAAAGAAAGGAAGCCCCCAGGAACAACAGTGGTCTTTTATTCACTTCAATGAAATGTAGCATAAACTGTTGGACACAAGGTCATCATTGTGTTTTTCTGTAGTACTTGTTTGTATGATGTCAGTCTATTTTTGACTTATTCAGTCTGCTTTTGCAGTCACACAATAATAGTTTTTTTTCCCTCCCCCTATGTGTGTACAGCGTGCCAAGCGGATCCAGGGCACGCTGTTTGTTGTCCTGTCACTTATGTAACAGTATATTCAAATTGCTGCTGATCTGAGCTTTAAGAGGCAACCAGCCTGCTTCCTGTACTGAAATGCTTCTTGAAGTTAAGTGATACAAAGAGCATCTCCTTGTACGTACCTCATCAGCCAGATCCTGAAGTTCAGTAATGATACTCTGAGCTGCTTACAAGTGTTTTTATTCAGGCAATTTCACTTTCTATTTAAAAGTGTTAAGAGTTGAAGAACACAAGGGGATGTAAATTGAATGAATTTACATTCAGCAAGGCGAGAAAATACCTGATAGTAGTTGCATTTCACTATAATTTTTTATCAGAAAAATTGAGGACACCCACTGCATCAGTGTGGGTATTATTTTTGCAGAAATGTCATTGTAAAACCTGCTATTTCACCCGCGCCATTTAAACAGCCCTGCTCGCTGACATTAAGAAACGCTCCTCTCTTTCACAACCCTGGATAAATATCAAATGATATTTAAAAGGCCCATAAAGTGTCACATTGAGAATTCATGGCTTTCATTCGACTCTTTGCTCTGTGATTTATCCGTGACGGCCATATTGGCTCACTCTTTCAGGGGCTTTTTTTTTTTTTTTTTTGTTTTAGGGGTGCCCCAAAACAATGTGTTTCAGGCCCATTTCTCCTACAAGGCTTTCCTTTCAGCTTGCTCAGAGGACGGGCTGCGCTAACATCTGTTTGTGTCCGGAGCCAGGCGGGTCCTATGCCTCAGTCCGCCTCGCCGCTCCCTTCCCATCCACGGGGGCTTTTGTTCTCGATTTCATGCTATCAGAGGGGCTGCATGTTTTCCTGCGTGAAGTTGTCAGGGGCATAAAAGCTACGGAGTGGGGTCACATCTAGAGGGACGGCCATGAAAAATTGGTAAAATGTATGACAAAGCCCACCCACAAGATGGTTGCTTAGCGCAGAGTAGAGTTAGGAGGGCTGGGCATTCCTTCTGTACCTCTATCCCTGGTTGAGTTATACCACAGAGCTTTCTTTCACCCTGATGGACAGGCGCATCATTTAGAGCAAATGGGGCAAACAAATAAAGGGAAACTAAAATGAATCATTGTTCTTTGTTTCAGTAACATCATTGTACTGGCTTTTTCAAACTGTACAGAGGGAAGGAGAGAAAGGCCTTCTGAGTGACAAAGAACTTTATCTTTATGCATGTTAGATTGGGTGTGTCCGATCTGGACCGCGGAACAAGTATATTAGTTTGAAAACAGAAGCATCTTGTTATGGTGCTATTGCGTTACAATTGAAGTATGTCGTTATTTTTTTTCCCAATCAACAATATTAGTTAATTGTACTTTCGATTGTTGCTTTTGTAGTTTTTGATTTTTTCTTGAAAGAAAAGAGCTAATATTGTTGCGTTTAAGCTATCTTGACCGCGATGGTAATGAACTAGCTGTTTGGCCAGTTTTGCTAATCGCCTGTTAAAGATATCTGTACTGACCATATTTGTTTTATTCTGTACTAGCCGTTCTGTGTCACCCTTCACTGTGCACTAATCGCTTGAAACATCTAATTCCATAGGGGCAATATATCTCTGTTGTTTGATTAGAAGATTCTACAGTATGGTAAACTCAAGAACCTATACATGTTTTGAGTAGGCCAGACACAGTACATAGTTGTCTGCATGCAAAACAGAAACAAAAAGAAGAAATCCCACTGTTTTTTCTGTAGTAAATATTGTTTTGTAGGAGAAGTTTTTTTTTTTTTTTGTTTTTGTTAGGGAGCTGGCTTTTGTGCTGGTTGCAAAGAGCTGCGCTCCTGAGTTAAACACGTGTTCAGCAGCGTTGGAGTACTTTTTAACATCAATTCATCAGGAGGAGCAGTTCTTCAGCTAAGTGTTTTATTGCCATTGAGAGCACTTAAGAAATTTATTTATGTTAAACAGTCCTGGGTTCAAACTGCTGAGATAATGCAGTAATGAGGAGGTGGTCTTGAATTTTAGGATTAAACCCTTCGTTCGTCTTTCTTTGTACAGGTGGCAGTAATGTGTCAGGGACTTGGCCTGAAACAATAGCACCTCTTTAGTTGCCCCAGAATGCAGTATAACGCAGGCTGTACTAACTTGTATAGACACAATGCAGCATCTGCTAGGCTTTTCCTGTAGGGTTTTTTTTTGGGTTTTTTTGTATTGTACTGACAAATGTGTGGCTATCTATTTGTGCGTCTCTGTGTGGAAGGAACAAGAAAAAGAGCAGGGGTGTAAAGTTACCTTACAACTGTGTGTGTGTTTGTGTGTGTGTGTGTGTGTGTGTGTGTGTGTGTGTGCGCGCGCATGCATTTGTTCCACGGGGCTCAAAAGCTGCCGGATTGTGTGCAGAACCCCGACAGTGTGGGGTCAACAGGGTCAAAGTGATGAATTTTTATGGGCCTGTTGCCTGTGTTTCAGCCCAGACCCAATTCTCCGTGCGCTGCACTGCCTCTGAAAGACAACCAAGCAGGGCAATTTGTTCTTCAGGGCCCAGGAGAATGGGCCAAAAGATGAGTTAAAAACTGGGGGGGGGGGGAGAGAGCACAGGCCCTTTCCTGTGGTGACATCCCCACTCTGTTGTGCTGAGATGATTTGTGGCCTGTCCATTATCTGTCTTGGGGCAAATGTGCATTTAACTGGGACCTAAAAGTTACAGGGGAAAGAATAGCACTTCTTGGAGGAGCATTTGTTATTGAGAAGTTTTCCAGATGTTATATGCACCAGATAAATGGTTGTATTATCTTTGTGGCCAGTTTCATAAAGCCCCAACTACAGTCTTCACCAGGACTCACACAGTGGCCATGTCCTGGTATATATAGTCAGGCTTAATATTAACTGTGGTACCCACAATGGTGTCGACTGATACAGAGTTAAGTTATTGGTTTGTGTGTCTTCTTAACTTGTTCAGTTTGTCTTACAGAAATACTCAGACCCAAGCAAAATGACCCATAGTCTTAATCGGGGTCATACATTCTCATACTTGAGAATTTGTTTTTGCTGGATTCAACTTGTAATTTCACTCTTTGTTGTAAGTGTGCACAATTCATGATATTCTGAGGACAGGGATATGAGGGACACAAATGATCCAAATTCTAGATAAGTCATTAAATTTGTAACGCACAATATAAAACCGGACAGACTGTAGAATTTGCAGATGTCTCAGGAGAAGTAGTGATGAGCTATGTTGATCCATTTTTGGAAAAAAAGGACATTAAATATGATTCAAGTAAATGAATAATTTGACTGGAATTTGACAAAATAATCCCATAATTTCTGTGGAACTGAGAATGAGTTAAGAGTTAAGCATACTGAGGGTGTTTTGAAATATATAAAATGTTAGATGTGTTTTTTAAATGGTGTAAAATATAAAAGGCAATATGTCTCAAACCAGTAATGTGCAATACCTTAGTCATTTGTTGTTTATTGCCATTTTACTGGATAGAAGCTTTATCTTTGTTAACTTTTAAGATGAAAAAGTTTTACTTTTGTGATAATGGGCTATTAGCCATAATTATGTAATGTTAGTCATTTCTGAAGGCTGTGAAACGGTGCAGTATCAGTAAACAGTTATTTTTTGTTATGAAGCATAAACACAACATATACTTTAAGTGTAATGTTTAAATTATTACTTTATGAATGTAGAATATTAAGTAGAATATTATCAATTTACATATTTAATTGATTTAGGGTTTCTGACGCTTATCTAATAATAGGTGATCATTTTGTGTTAGCACTGTATTCTGTGTGCCTTGTTTTTTGGCTTGTGTCAGTGCTGTGAGAATGGTGTCAAGTTTTAAATATGTTTTTGAGGACTGCTAACTATTATTGTATGCTGTTTGAGAGACACTCCTCATGTATTTGGAGGAATCAACTATGTCCCCACACAGTTTAGAATGTCAGAAAGGTAAAATATATGGATGATAATTCCTTTACCCTTTATCTGTAATACATACGTTCTCCTTGAAGTGTATAGATCAATGTGGAGTTTTCTTTTATCTTCCTTGTTGGTGACAAAGATTATCCTTCAAGTCACATATAGATTGCTATGACCGTTACCAGCATAAAGGGAAACTTGCGTTTGACCAGCCCTATAGCTGTCATTCAACCCTATTCCTTTCTACATCTGATCTTTGAGAAGATGAACTTTGACCGAAGTCCAAACTGGAATGGACATCCCAGAATCAGGGAAAACATGCTTTTCCAGTATCTCATGTAGCAGCTGATACTCTGCCCACCACATCCGTGAGAATCATAAACAACATATTTTAATATTTTATCCGAACAATTCAATTGTAATTGCATGTTTAGAAATTTAGATTAATTATTTGATTAACATGCCTCTCATCTAGTGTGAAAGGAACCGGTGTCTTTCCCAAGACACATATATTGTCTAATATTTCTATATTAAGTAGAGACAAGCTTCTGGGTTAGCTTGTGTCAGAATCAGCATTTGTACTGGACTTTTTTCTTAAAGTATGCATGTTACTTTGGTTAGAGCATCTAGGCATCTATATGTAAGTACTACCACGGAGGTTCCATTCATTGTTCCGCATTAGGATTGTAATTTCTTGATGACTTGTGAGCCCAGCATAGGGTGTAAGTTGCTTTGCTGTTGTGAAGAACATTGAGTTGGTTTGACCTGGTAGTCCACACTCGTTGACTCGTCTTGACGTAACGTGGCATAAACACTTTCTCAATAAATGTAGATGTATGAGTGATGTCACTCCTCGGAACACTGGCTGAACCAAGTATGTTAGAGTATAGTATACTCCGGAGGAATACTTACTGAGCTTTCGTCCAAGCTTTGTCAAATGCAAAATTTCCTCCTAGTTATGTTTTTAAAGTAATAGTTTGTATTATATTGAAAAATCACTGTAGATGAGAACTGTGTGTGTATGGGGGGGGGGGGGGGGGTGTCATACAAGACTCAGAAGCATCATAGGGGAACCCCGGAATGCAAATTCAGCTGCTGCATTGTAAACTTAAAGTATGAGCTCATGGGCTTCAGCTTTGAGAAGCAGTAAAAGTGGTAAAAGCCCCAGAGGGAACGGAGAGGGGGGGGGGGGGTGTCCATCAACAGTGACAAGCAACTGTGACCCCCACCGTCCAGCTACCAAGCAACATTTGGCAGGGGTTTCAGCCACTGGATTATAAGAATAATTTTAACATGAATAGAGAAACCATTTCTGTACCCTAAAACTATAGTATTTCATTTAAATAAGCTGTGTATTTGGCACTCAGACCCGGACTGAATTAGCAAGAGATTTCTGGTTGGCTGATTTTTGGATTTGTGATTCTGACAGGAGAGATTCTGAAAAGAATTTATAAAAAAGACAAATGCCCATAAAAGTTGGTAATTTGAAAGATTAATTTGAATAATATGCCTTTTCCCATTCTCTGCAACATTGTTGAAGATGTGGACTGTAACCTGCTTTACTTTGCAGCAAAATGGCTATTGCTGCTAGCTAGCCTTCACTGTTACGTATTTTACAATAGAAAAATGAATTTCCTGAATCGCTGTCTCTACCGGGTGGCAACAATGACATTTTGACAGGAAAAGTAACTCTGCCTTGCCCTTTTTTAGCTCCTTCTTTGGCCTATTCATCGCAGAAAGCTGCTTAAACGCACTTAAGCGCATTTGCATTTGGATACCCGGGAACCATATTGACCCTGCGTTTGGAGGGCCTAAACGAGTGAAAGATGGAGCGATTTGTTAGGTCTTTAGAAACCAGCTCAAGAGACTGGGAGGCTTGTTCCACTTTAAGTTTCTCTGGGTGTTTGTTCTAATCTGGTGTGCCGTTTCGGGAAAGCAGGACTGATTTGTGACATTTTAGTCTAAAGACCTTTTTCCTGTTATATTGGCTTGACCTGATTAACTAATCTGTGCTTTGAATTTAAATCAGCCGGTATACCCGCGGCATGGTATGGGAACCACTGGCTGGCGGATTATCTCATTCAACTGTCTTCAAACACAGATGGTCAAATGTTTAACTAATTGTTAAAAGAGTCTACAAAAGGGAATTTAACCATGCACATGGTTCTTAAGGTCAAGACATATTGCAAAATGTGGGGAGTGAAACGAAAGGGATGTTTTTGTGGTTTGTCTGAACGATTAAAATGTATATGCATCAATGTAGAAACAAATGTGTTTATGTTTGTTTGGAGTGATGGGTAACATGGAGAAACATGCCCCCCTTAACTCCTCCCTCCTCTGTAGCTGGCTGACTGACATCATATGGGTTAAGGTTGAAATGTGATTTCTGTTCTGTGGTTGTGGCACAGAACAGTATTTGTTGGGTGTAAGTGACTGTGTGTATGTGCCTATTTTACAGGGGGCTTGTCCATCAACCCTTTTTTTTTGAAATTGTATGAGGACAAAGATATTGCCTTACGAAACTTCAACGTCATAACATTTTATCAGAGTTAATAATTTGTCGCTATTATGCTAAATCTGCTGTCATTAATTGGCAAACGTAAATGGTTTAGTGCTCTTTGGCTGTTGATCACTTATTATTTGCTGATATGTTACTCTGATCTTCCTCAGAGGTTATGCTCCTCAGCCACTATGCAGACTGTCAGAGCTGCGGACACCAACGAAGTAGACAAGTTAATATTCAGAGAGGTGGACAATGATCGGAAGGTAAACTGCATGTGTTTTACTTTGTCTTGAACAAACACACACACACACACACATATAAATATACAATACGGGTTAAGGTCAGATATATCATATCTTTGGGGGAATCGTAAATTCATTTCTGTGGGAAGAATCCTAATCCCAGCACTAACAACCTTAACCCCTACCCAGCCCTAACCTTAACCACAAGTAACCAAACAAAATACAAGACTTTTGGCATTTTTAGGTGTTTAATTGCAGTCACGGATTTTTAGAAAACTGAGTTTCCACACAGTGTAATATACAGACACTCCTCACTTAATAACCTACCTGTTTCAGGACCACACGGACCAGCTGTCGGACCGGTCGGTATTGTACACGGTGCGAGAACTTTGGTCATGGAAATGGCGGCATAGCATCTCAGTGTCAAGCATTTCATCTCTCATCACCTTTTCTCAGCCTGTTACCTTGCCACAGTCACTCAGTATTCACTACACTGGCATTCGCAATCTCCAAGACTACATATTTCATCTATAAATTTGTACTTTACTGTGCACCCCATAGTAGAAGATGTCAGGAATAAATAAATAAAAATGATTACATGCTACCTGTAAACATTTACAAATATACTAAAAAATGTATAAATGGTGCAAATGTGACATTGAAACAATATCTAAAGATTGTTGACAGAAGCCCACTAGCATTACAGTCTGCTTGAAATATCAGTAACGGGCGGCTCACCGCTTATCAACCAAATACAAAAGAAATATGTTACACTGGGAATAAAAATACTTCCATCTAACAGTAATCCACCTCATTAGACCAAGATGATAACTGAGATTTGCGGTATACCTGACATAACTATCCAGACTAAGGAGATTCTGATATGTTAGTAATACCAGCTAATGTAGAGGCACAAAAAGGGGAAAAAAAACAAACCTTACAAGGAGTTATAATGTTTTATTAAATTACTACTAATGACTGTTTTGTTAAATGCATAACTGTTTTATTAAATAAGTACTAATAATTTTATTAAATACAGCAGAAAGATCCTTTGTTAACGATCAAAAAGATTGAACACTGTGTGGCTAAAAGATTCTGTAATTGATGACCCCCATATTTTCCTTCTTCCTATTCAGGTTGTACTTCAACTCGAAAAGAAGCTTTTTAATTATATTAATCAAGATGTTTTCCGGGAAAACAATGGAACACAGGTAAGATCACCTAGCTTCTTAAATCTGATATATTTATTTAATATTTTTTCCAAAAGCTACTTTAAGTAATTTAATTTTTCGCCATTTAACATACAGATATTCTTCTGTCTTTTGAATGTTTTACACCATACAAATGAGCCTGACATGTATGGATTTTTTTCCCCAAGGGACATAAACATTTTGCACCTTTCATTGTGAGTGAATGGGATGTTCAGCAAACTTGAGCTTATCTAGCAACAACCTGTCACAACCATTAAAGAGGTGACCTGTCTCTGCACTGCTCCCAAATAGCCAGTGGCAAAATCTCAGATTAGATTATCTGGACTGTCTATAATGAAACACATCTTTATATACTCCCAATTGCAGCTCTAGCTCTGCACTTCTATAGCCGCAAATTGACTCCACCTCGGGGAGGGGGGATAAAAAAAGAAAAGACAGAAGCTGGTCTATTAACGATTGCAGTGTACGCATTTCTAACTGTGTACACAATGCAAATGGGCCTAAGCATCCATGATCTTATGGCCTCCTTGCTCTCCCATGCTAGGATCCTCATGATTTTACTTCACGGACAGCCTGGAGGAGAAGGTGTTCTTCCAGATTGACTGTGCACAGAAAGATAGATGGCATAATGAGGCATCAGAGATAATCTAATCGTCATGGTCTAGTTAAACACACAGTGTTGTGATCCTTATGAAACAAACTACCTTTCTAAGAGGATAAATGTCCCTCTTCACCCAGCTCAAAAAAAAGAAAAAAATGATTCCTTGGCATCCTTCATCAAGTAGTAGACTGGTACCAGCTTGACAGAAATTTAATTCCAGCTAGCTCTCGAAAATAATTATTGTACTTTGAGAGGAGTAATCATTGGTCGGGACATGATTGAATGTGTCCATGCCTATTGACTTTTCTTATGATTTATAGGTTTGTTTAGTCGATATTCCCATCGAAATTGTATAATTAATTATCCGCGCGGCTGTCAGGCCGGGAGGATGGAGAGCCCTGATGAGTATTTGGGAAGATTAAATTTCCCTGGCCGCGGCATCGCGGACAAGCCGCGAGCAATGGGGCCTGCAGGGGTCCGCCAGCGCACGGCCCCGGCGACTGGCCGCCGCCCAGCCTCCCACCTGTCTTCTTCGCTACGATTGATTTTGTTACAGTATCTCTTTATTTTAACTTTATCTGTGTGGTGTCTGCATCGGTGCAGGCCGGGCATGCCTACCGCGGAGTGATGAACCTTCCTGTCACCGTAACTTCTCTTGGTCATGCTCCCAACGTACATCCGAGACCACTCAAGCAGCCAGAGGAAGGGGGGAAAAATAGCTCAGCTTCGTCAATATTTTACCTGTCAAAGATCTTAAGTGGAAATACAGCGGCAATCTAAATAAAATCTGACCTTACTGAGAAATATACAACTCTATCGTGTAGTAAGTGTAATGGTACGGCATACAACTTTGTAACGCTGCAGTAATCTTGTTTATCTTGTAAGAGTATTGATTAGCATCTTAAATAACAGCTATACTCGTAGTAGGTATCTGACAGGGCTTTGATCTTATCCATCTGTATATTGGCTTGTGACCTTCTTTTTTTTTTTGCACATGGATTGAGCCCTATAATGGAATGAAATTGGTATGTAGGTAAAAATTTAAGCAGAGAGTTTCAAGTTTTAAAATCATTCGGTAACTGATAACGGCATTCAGAGGAGAAAGTCTCCTTTGAGTCTTTTGGAAGGAATGTTTGTTTGGATTGAACCTGTCACCCTTCAGCCACTTGCAGCCAAAACTGCCCTGTACCGCTGCACAAAATAATGAACATCTCATAAAAGAAGGAAAATATGGCTTTGCAATGAAAGGAAAGAGTGAAGTCAAAAATAAAATTAAACGACCTTTCAACTCTGTCCTTATTGATGGCTTTTAATGCCAGCAGATGACATCAGGAGGGTATTTGACAAGTTATAAATCAAAGCACAATTATGGCTGTAGACAGCTTGGCAGGCCAGGTCAGGGAGACAGTCAGCAATGAAGCTTTTTATACCTTTTACCCTCAACAAATTCCCTTTATCCACAATCCAACCTGCTTTGATTTAGGACTCCCTGTTTATTGAAGTGTAGTGGGAATTTTGACCAAATACTAATTTTCACTGCATTTAAAAGTGTTTTTTTTTCCTGTTCACCCTTGGCCGTGCTTCTCCCAGAGTTTGACCACTCCAGTAGGGAACTTCAAGGTCATTTCCAGCTGATAAACTACCACCACTTTATGCTGCAATGAGCCCTTGAACCCATATAAGCAGTGATTTTACTGCTGACCTATCAGACCAGCAAATCATTATGCTTAATTGACCCAAGATGAAATGTAGTGTGAAATTTCAGCCCCTGGGTTTTCCAGTCACCCTAAATGAATTACTCAACATTCACTTAAGATGGAAACACATCACAGGAACACAAATAGTGTTGGCACTGTTGTTTGTTGTTTTTTTTTTTTTTATTGCCAGCTGGCTCTTAATTTAGGATGCGTACAGGGTAAGGTATTTACACTCATGCACATATGTTGTGTTCTAGGCCATAAATGGTAGCCGTGGACATTTGGGGGGGGGGGGGGGCATATCTGTGCACGCCCGTGCTGTGCAGCGTCCCTTAACCCCATTTCTCATTCACGGCCTGCAAAGTCTCCCGTGACCCCAGCAGCCTGAGTTTGATGAATGCTGTAGATCTGCCCTCTTGAACCTCAAACCTCTGTCTGTAAACTGCAGCTCCTCCAGACTGGCTGATCATGACTTTGCTCCCTCCACCAGCACATGGTTACGGATATGCTTTCCACTTCCCACTTTCCACTTTCCACTTCCCACGCACACGCACACAAGCACGTGCTTTCAGGGATACTAGTTTGCTGGTACGCGTAATATATGCGTAGTTGCACACCGTATCCACATTTGACCCCAGACAGAGACGTTGAGACTTTTGATGGATTGAGTTTGTTCATCATAAGCTGGGGTGTCGTGCTTCTCGTTTTTGGTTAGCGGGGATGGTGGCTTTTTGTTAGCGGGGATGGTTGGTTTGGTTAGTGGTGATGATGATGTCATTGTTAACCCGTGTAATATACTGTGTGGGTAGGACAGGTTAGTTATTCTTTTGTTCAAATTACCTCTATAAACAGCAATAAATTATTGACAATAATTTACTATGAAATCAGTATATTTTAAAGAAATACTTTATGCTTAAAGTAACACAACAAATTTTACGCAAAGCTCAAATTGGTTTTAAACCAAGTCACAGACAGATGCTATAATACAAACCAGAGCATGGATGCCCTGGCAGATTCATGGGGCCCAACACTTTTCAGGGGCCCTTAAATATGTGACAGTGGACAGGGGCCCCAAGGTGACATTTTGTCAGGGAATTTCTAGCTCCTTCCATGCAAGTAACATTTTATTAACATAAATTGAATCTAAGGTGTTTGCGAAAAATAAAGATCCGGTCAAAGATACGTTATATTATGTGGTTTCGGAGAATAAGCTCGTGGTACCTTCTGAGCTGTACATCGCTTTGAGTTTTTAATTTGACATCCTGTCATGAGTCACATTGTCTTCTACACTATATTTCATGTCACTGAGAGAGTTAGATAAAGAATGTGTGTAATTAATTGTGCCCGTGTCTTCATCAGGTAGGTCCTTCTGTATTTGCATTGCTTTATTAATGATTTGGCTGCCCGGCTGCTGGGCAGCGTGGACAGACTCATCTTGTGTGTCTCCTGATACCCGCTGGTCTTGTGGGAATGCAGTGATCCAGGTGTTTAACTTACCTGTGCTTCTTATAGATAATTAATGTGTACAAGAAGCTGCTAATTGCACTTTTCACTAATGATTTATGAGGTTTGTGAAGCTGTGTGTGGGGCGGGGGGGGGGGGGGGGTGGCTATGAGAGACAGCGAGAGAGAGAGGCGTCATCTTATACCTGAGCACTTGCCATTACTGCAATCAGAAATCTACACAGCTGGGAGATGAGACATGATTGATGAAAAGTGGGAAAACAGTCTCAGTCTTTGTGATGAGGTTAGGGAAGGCCCATCCCTCGACTTCCTCACTTGGCATGAGATTGCCACAGACCTTCACGTCGCCAACACAATACACGCAAACACACATTAAATGTATGAGAACCTTTCTCACCGCAAATAACAACCCATATCTCACTATGGGACAGCTTACAGTTATACCTTCTTTTTACCTCTTTTTCAGCTTTTAGAGTTTGACAAAGAGCTATCTGTGTATAAGGAAAGGCTGCACGAACTGGAGATCTCATTTCCTCCAAGGTATGGAACCAAGTACAAATGTTTCAATGATATTAATCCAGTGTACATGTGTGTCTATAACTCAAATACTGCGCATCATACTAGCAATCATTATTACATAGGTGTATATAAATTTCGTAAAAATTTAAATTGTTATAGTTTTCATTTGTATATATTGTGTAATTATTTACATTTGAATTGATTACATATTGGCATATCTTTTTACTCTTTTTTTCCCATGAGAGCGAAATGTCTTTTTGTCTCCAAAACACACTTTGAGTACAATTGTGAAATTAGTAGGCTCAGAGATTTAAACTGATGTTCATAATTATCAAAATGCTATCGGTAATTTAGAAAAGCGTCAACAGAAATACCTCTTTAAATTCTAATCAAAATATCTCTTCCAATAAGAATCCGAAAGTGGTATTTGCACGTTTCTAAAAACTGACAAATTTTCCAGTTACCATTAACCTCCCGTTGCTCAGGCTCTGATGTCCGTCTGCAACATCAAGGCTAACTGAACATAACAATTCATACGTGGTGGAAAATTACACTGCTGCCTACAGAGGAGAGAATTCTACTTTCTCCTACTCCTCAAACAAATGAATTTGCAATTAGCCCTTTCAAAAATCGAGTGCAAACAAATGATTACGTGGAATATGTTTTGGAGCTGGTGTGATAATGGCAGTTGACCTTTGGCGCCAGTAGTGACTCAATCACTGCAGATAATGAAAAGCTGTAATCAAACAATAATCGCTTGATAAACTGCAGTCGTGGCGAAGTGTGTTTGTGTGGGGGGGTGGGATGTGGCGGGTGTAGGGGGTCAAGGTTCTGGCAGCCGTGCAGCGTTTTTAAATAGCTTCTTGTCTTAATCACAGCACTGATTTACATCGCTTTACATAAATGACATTTGGATTCATTTTCATTTTACATCTGCCCCCCAAAGGCACACAACAGTAATCTATTAACCTATTTATTAATAGCTTTGCAGAACATGGAGTAACGTAATCCAGCTGTATTAATGAAATATTAATTAGGTAGTAGAGAACACATTATGTATAATCGGTATACTTCATGAGAAGTCCGTGACTATACGTAGTTCACACAAAATCGTGTTTTTATGAGGAGAGATCTCTCCGCTATACGCCGCAATTTGTGCGTTTCTCAAAGACCAAAACTTCCCTTTCTTACGTTTAATAAATACCCACGCTTAAGAGTCTTATCAAATATACTGGCTTTTCCACATCTCTCGGGCCTGTAACGCATTTAAACTACTTGTGGAATATTGAAATATTATCCCGACATAGTTAGTGACCCATATTGGCTTTTCTTGAATGCATCAGTACATACATGAATATCGTGTTGTTTTGTCAATTTCTCTGCATTACAACTGATTTAAGGAAGCAGACAAAATTATAGTATGCCAGATTTGAATGATCTGTCTGTCATTGTAATCTTTTCTAAACTATATGGTTCTGTCTTCACTGAATAAAAGCCCTTATTTCTGGTTGACCTTCTCAGGAATCTTCTCATAAGTCATATGACCTTTGTTGTTGAGTCCAGATTAAGATGGCTGTAATTATTTTGCATCGCTCACAGGCCAGCATAGTGGCATGGCTGTTAGGGTGCGACATTTCCGTGCGCGGTGTTCGCCTTTAAAGAACGTGCTACAAATTGTAAATTCATATTGTGCGCTGCAGAGAGGTCGTGTGTCAGGGTGAGGCCTGACAGCTCTACACCTACACACCGGTGTGTGGAATCTGGCTTTCTGGTGCGAGCTGTGTCTCTGGAGCCAGCCTGCCGCGCCAGAGTGGCAGGACACTGATCGACTGTGCCATGTCGGGAGAGAGCATAGGATCCCCGGTTTGTTTTTGGCAAGATTGACGACTATACAAAGCCGACACTGGGATGACTTAGAAAGCGAGGAGTTAGCGTGGACTAATATGGTACTCCTGATGAGCTTGTTGAGAAAGGGGACTTGTAGCTGTAGGGTATCAGAGAGCCCTGTGTCTGCATTTCTTATCTTCAAGACCAAGTTAACCTGAAGTAGGAAAGGGTGAAAGCAGGGAGACAGTCCAGTAGAATGAGTGACTCCATTCCCGCGTCCCTCTGTTTGCCAAGTCTGGACAGGCAGAGGGGGTTGGAGAAGGATTGATATATAGTTGTCTCTTCACCGTTTGCTGAAGCTGCCAGAGACCAACTGGGGTTCTTTCACATATATTTTCTAAACTACATGAGCCTATGATGATGGTCCAAATACCACTGTGGAAAGAAAACATCCACTCTGGGCAGGTTGGTTTGTAACCTTGTTTCCAAAAGTCAAGCCCCAGGACTGCGCCCTCTAGTGGGCCCCAACTTAAGTGCATTAGTGTGCCTTTGATCTGTTAAGCAAATACATAATTTTGTAATGATTTGCATCATGGACCGAAAAGTGACTTCAGCAGCTTTCCAGTATCTTGAAAATGAAAGTGAGACATTAAATTATAGTTCTTTGGATCGATGGACGGACAAATGGACAGATGGATGGATTTGGAGCAGTAATATGAAAACGGATATGCAGCATGACAGGCTTGTGTCTCTAAGATGTTCAGTTCGGTCCAAAAAACATATCTGATCGTTCGCTTGAGTGTAGAATAGTTCAGCTGTTATCTCCTTACAACCGTCAATGTTATGAGAGCATCAGTCAGTACAGGCACGTGGTATAAGTTATAAAGAAGGATAAATTATTGTCACATGCAGACAGCAGCAAGGGCTGACAGATTACTATGCATATGTGTCTTGTCACCTTATCCTGACTTTGGGACCCTCTGTGTGATTTAAATGCATAATAGGGACCTCTTTAGAAACATTTCATTCAGTGCAAATCTTTTCTCAGGGAGTGATATTTCTATGCACCTTTTAAGATTCAATGCTAGGGTCTTATTAAACACATAATGTAATGCAAATTTAGTTATAATCTGAATGTATGTAAAATGGCAGCAAATCTGATTATTGGACATTGTGGTGGAAACATGCATGTCATATGTCACAAACTGTTTGGCTTACTAATTAAGGGCCACTGTAAGTGGCTGGATTGGCAGAAGGGAACTTGCTTTGATGAGGGCATTGATTTGAGCTGAAGGAGTGGGATTGACTTCATACCAGTTCACCCAACTGGGAGTCATGTGAGCTTAGCCTGTGGCTGCCCCACCTTAGCCCTCACCTCGCTGCCGTCACACAGTATCTCCTATCTCTGCTCCTTCCCCTTGTATTCACAAGTTTATATTGCCCTCATTAAATAGAGTATTTCTCAATGGAACACTGTTTGACTTGTCACTTATTTGTCATTATATAGTACAAGATAAGACTGCTTAACTGTTAGATAATGAATGTTGACCAGGGACTTGGCTTGAGTCATTTTCCCCCGGGCTGTTAGTTTGCTAGGGACAAAGTGCTATGCCAGGTTGACTTCCTGTGTTGGCTGGGGAAACAATCACACATGGGTATCTGGAGTTTTTGCTAAACCGCCCAGATATTTAAACAAGCACATCCAATAAAGGTTATTACAACTTTATTATGGCGTTTAGTAGACATCCTGCTAAAATGCCCTGCAGTAGTTAACTTTACTCATTTATATCATTGGACGTGTATCTACTCAAGCAAGTTAGGCTGATTTCTCAAAGGCGTAACAATTGCACTCTAAACTTGTACCAAACTATTTATTTGTCTGTGAACTATTTAAACTGGTATGTTACCTTTTAACATACTGGTTGTACATTCTTTAAAAGTAGTATGATTTTGCCATCTACGTAAAGGGACCGGCATGATTGAAGACAAACTAATTATAGCTCCCAAATATAAGTGCGTTAATTCGTAGCTCCTGGTGTTCTGGTTAAAAAAAAAAAAAAACTCATTCTGTGACTGAAATGATACATTGTAGCCATTTGAGAAGCTGCTTATTGTGCTACCTTAGTGACAGCGCTTGGTGGTGAAACACACCATATATGCATGGAAGTATTTTCAGAAACACAGAGCCCTGATGTACAGGTGGGCAATTGTTGTGTTTATCAGCTCTGCCCATTAATTACTGTAATTACTCTTGCTTCAGGTAATATGAGCCCGATAGGAACTGACGGCTTTCAGACTTCACACCCACCTTCTAAGTTTGCTCTCAGATAAGTTTGTGAGCGCACTAATCAGGCGCATTAATCATGTTGCTCAAAGCGCCACTCTATTGTTTGTCGTTGCATTAAGGCTGTCATGTAATCTAGCGTGATGTCGTCAGGGGAAATGCGACTGCCTGCACATCTGCGCTGTCCTCTGTCCCTCTGGTCACCAAGTGAAGAGGGACTAGAGTATCATGGCTGTAGGCAAAGTACATCCCATGTCTTTAAAAAAAAAAAAAAAAAAAAAAAAAAGATAACTGTTTTGGAATTTTTTTGTTACTGTTCCAGTACATCTCCCAGTACATCTCCCAGTCCCACCTTGGTTTTCCCACTGAGGGCCACATGCCACTTGGCAGCTTCTTACAGCCTCTTACATTTTTCCTTGTCATTGGCAGCATGAGTTGGTTCACAGATAATACTAGATGTTTCTTGGTCAAATAATTAGTTAAAGAATCTTTTCTGTATTCACCATACTTCTAGAATGGTTTCTGTTCTAAACTGCTCTGGTTTAGCTTAATTGCCAAAAAATGCAGAACATGGGCATCAATTTAAAAATCCCATTATGATTCCATTATTAAATCCTTAATTTTCCCCTGTTCAATTGCTGATTTTAAATCACAGCTTGAATTTATTTGCATGGTTAGTTATGCCATTTGCTTAGTTTTCATACACTGTTTTGTTATTGTAACTGATGGAACTTTCATTATTAAGTTCTGTCATATTAAGTCCGTCACTGTTATTGCCTGCAAATCACTTACCCATTCTAATGAATCATTCCTGAATATGTTGTAATGCTGATGTGATGGTTGTTTTTTTTCTTCCTGTGCAGGTTATTGTTTCACAATCAACTTTGTGTGTTGAACTCTCCCAAGTTTTTTACAGCAGTATTGTTATTTTTTTTTAATGGCACTATACAAAATACAAATTAGTTTAAAGGTGGCCATTTTGCACTTAAGTGTTTTGAGCCAAACTGGCAAACTGCAGTTCCTGGGCAGTATCGGTGTAGCCTGGTCAGCTCCTTCTCCGTTACGGTTCAGTAGGCAGGGAAGCTCTGTTGCCGTCTGCTGTTTTGTGGGACGTCCAGCACACATGGTGCGTAGGAATAATTTTCAGCACAGGATCAGTGGGGAAAACAGTAATTATACGGTTGTCTTTAGTCCCTCCCCCCCTTGAAAAAGCATGGTGATTGGAATTTCTTAATAGCTATTGGTTTATCATGTTCAAAAACCTAGATGTTTACATTGATATCTTTGCATATTTTGTCGATTTCTGTCATAAAGTATATTTTCCAAAACAATTCAGATGTTTCCAGTTGTCCAGTTATCAATGTGACACATTTCCTACATGCATGTGTCTCAGTCTTATTGATTGATTCTTTTCCTAATTGAAGCACGAGTGTTTAAAGTTGCATCACAGACCAGTTTTGCATCGTGTCTGAAATTCAATCAATATTTTTCATCATGCATGGGCTCATCAAATTCCCTTCAGAGGTGTAGCAATATCATGTCATTAAAGTCTTCGATAAACCTTTGAGAGGCTCAGTCTCATGAAGAACGTAGCGCCTTGATGACGATGTTCTTCCACTCTCTGTCCCTCTTCACTCCCTCTTATCTCTGTTGTACCATATCTCTTCCTTTTCTCCCGCATCTGCCTCTGTCCCATTTGCTCTATTCTCCTCTTTTGCTTTCATCTCAAGGATCAGTTTAACCCCCCTTTACAAGTGGCAGCTTTTCCAGATGCTGGAGGTGCAGTTAATACTAATTGGAGCTGCTAGCTTTGTAAGTCAGCCTCCCCGGTCCCTGTGCACTCACCTGCGGGGGGGGGGGGGGGGGGGGGCTGTGTGCCGGCGTATCGGAGCCTCCTTCCTTCCTCGGAAACCATTCACCTACCCTTATGTAGACCTTTCACCTCAGTGTCATGGTCACTATGGCACAACTGTAACATTTTCTATGGAGCAGCTGTTAAGCAAGTTGAAGCTTAACTACATCGTTTGCCAGTCAGTTCACCTCACTGATTTCCTTTATATTATTGGAGACTAGATGCCCTCTATCCTCATCACTGATGCATGGATATCGGAGTGCAAAAGGACCTGATTATGGGTGATTGCCGTGGCAGGTGTTTGTAGGAGTGTTAATGCGTGAACTAATTAGCTCCTGCTTTTTTAAAAGGATCTAGGAAAAAACTGTTGGATCTGACACTTCAGCGTAGCTCTGTCGCCTCACGCCTCCTGGGTGTGGGTTTGAATCCTGCCTCTACTTTCTGTTTGGAATTTGCAGGCTCCCCATATTTTGTGGGTTTTGTCTAGGGATATAACAATTCATCGATTCTAATGGAAATATTGATTGGTAAGGCCACTAGACGATTTAATTAACTCAACAAATATCAATTCATATCATCAAATGGTGTGCCGAAATGCTGCCAATAGAAATTGGTGAAAAAAATCTCTCGCACGAAGCAATCTAGATACTCACTTTGGTAGAAGGTAGAGACCAATACATTACAGTACATTGTATGTAGTTTAGTGCATTTGTGTTCTTGAGTAAGTTATACATATCCAGACATAGGTTTTTGTTGTTAAAATAAAAATATAAAAGAATGTTTACTGTGCAGGCATTGTTTCTGTTTTTGAGACATATGTTTTTCAATATATTCTATTTTAAATGAAAGATTAAACATTTATTAAGTGTTTTTGATTTCAAATAAATTCCACTAAAATCAGCTTGTTTCTCGGCATTGAAAATATTGATCATGAATTACTGAATTTAATCATATAATATCATATCATATCATATCATATATCACAGTAACATTTTAGATATCACCAGATACCGAATCACTAACCCCAAATTTTGTTCAGGTACAGCAGTTTTTTTCCTGCAGTCCAAAGACATGCAGTTAGTCTAGCTGGGGTCTCTAAATTGCCCGTAGTGTATGTGCCCTGTGATGGACTGGCATCCTGTCCAGGTTCTGCCCAGCCCTGTGCCCTGTGATGGACTGGCATCCTGTGCAGTTGTACCCCAGCCCTGTGCCCTGTGATGGACTGGCATCCTGTCCAGGTTCTGCCCAGCCCTGTGCCCTGTGATGGACTGGCATCCTGTCCAGGTTCTGCCCAGCCCTGTGCCCTGTGATGGACTGGCATCCTGTCCAGGTTCTGCCCAGCCCTGTGCCCTGTGATGGACTGGCATCCTGTGCAGTTGTACCCCAGCCCTGTGCCCTGTGATGGACTGGCATCCTGTCCAGGTTCTGCCCATCCTTGGGCCCTCCGCTGCCTGGAATCGACTTATAGCTTCTCCTGCAACCCTGATCAGGATAAGTGGTTGGACGATGGATGTATTTTTGAACACTTTATTCCTTATCTGTGTCTCCTAACACACATATTTAACAAACAAGCATTTATACAGTTATTCAGACAGTGTGAAACAGCCTAGTCTGCTGAAGCACTGGAGTAGTTAATTTGATTGTCGTCATTCAGATCTATTTTAGCTCAATGAGATAGAGTTATGAATTGGATTTTCAATAATGTAAATCCGTTTTGGCTTCGGTAGGTGTAGAAAGAACTTAAATCACTGAATTGTTCCTCCCATTTCCAATACAGCCTCTCTTGGATATTTGCCATATCCCTAATCTCTTTTTGATGGCAGCGAATCCTGCATGCTGGCTTAACACAGCCGCGTCTCCCACCTCTGCTTTCTGCATCGTCTTTCGGAGCCAACACACCCTCACACTCTCTCCTTTATCATAGTTATTTATTTATTTATTTATTTATTTATTTATTTATTTATTTTTATACTGACTCTGGTTTCTTCAATAATGGTTACGATTTGCTTTTAGACTGGTCCTATTCAATATCTCTTTATGTGTCTGTCTTTGCGAATGCCTGTTTTAAAAAATATATATATTTTGGTTGTATAGAAATGTTGTTGTTTCGTAACCAGTTACCCATACAGTGAAGATGCCAGTCAGGGTAAGCAGTACATGAACACTCGCTGTCCTGCCTGGTGTGACCGGATCCTGATGTCCGCCTCAGCCAAGGATCTGGTTTTAAAGGTAAGTTACCAGAGATGTGCTTCTGAACCTGCCACAGACATTTCCTTTAGATGTCAGTTTGAGCCCCACTTCACCCACCAGGAATGTTTTTTCCTGCCAGTATGAGCTGGGATTTTCATATCAAATTTGATTAGAAATGTTAAAAAGTTGCTTTTATTGCACAAACCAGCATTTGGTTTCGGCTTTTATTTGTTAATTTTAATGTTAACCTCCCAGGTCCCCAAAATGACGCATCATAGCACTTAATATGTGGTTTACATGGTTCCGGTGTCTGTCATGTGTGACGCATATTGTAACTTTTTGAAAAACATTGAAAGGCCATTTCATTAATTGTTCTTAATAGTTTCTTATGTAGTTAAGAATACCCAACAAACAATGACTAATAAAATAATAATAATGGGCAACATTAACATTTAACTGCTGGTGTGCAGAGCTACTGCAATATCACTCTGACATGGATTTTAGTTTTTATATGGTTTAGGCATAAATTGTAAGGAAAATGGTCTACGGTGGGCAGAAAGATTTTGATTCTGAAAAATAGGCTTCAACTAGTCTAGTCAGTCAATAAATAAATAAATAAATATGTAAGTAAATAAAATGCCTACCGTCAACCTGACTTCATTGCTGGATTCAGTTGAAGGTGTCTTTCTGAGATAGTGGTCTGGTGGAGCTATTTAATTTTAATCCTCTTTAAACTGAAGTGAAAGTTATTGTCTTATACCAGTTCTAACAGTTTTTAGACTTTGTACTTAAACTAGTAGGCTTCTTGGATATTTGTTTTCAGTTGTGTATCTTGTGCAATTTCACCCACTGGGTGTTTTGGTCCCATGTTTGGAAGATCACTGTAAATCGCGTACAGGATCTCCTCTTTTTTAAGCTTCACTTCAGAGTATGTCAGATACTGGCTTATGTAAGGTTTGCATGGCCAAATAAAATTTCATTCAAAATTAAATACAATATATGTCCTGCTTGCATTTGGCTTCTTGCAGTTATTTGTTTCTTGTCTTTGTTTTCTATATTATAAATTCCCTGAGTTTCTGCTAGGAAGATATTTTTAACAACCGTGATGAGAAATGCTTTTTTGGCTGGACCTGGGGAAGCTTGCAGTGAGTTTGTCTCCCTAAATTTCCATCCATACTTACATGAATTTCACCGGCCTCTAATCCACATTAGTTTGTTGAATTTGCCTCAGTAGGTAATTTGGTTTTTACACTGTCAGTGACGCTCTCCAAATTGTAGTGGATGTTGAGTCTCTCGATCGCTCAATACCCGTCTGTCCCTCCCTCTCCCTCCTCCTTTTCTATCTTTGTCTATCCATCTTATTCTCTCTCAGCTCCGCCAGCCCCACAGATGGAGATACGGCATCTGTGAATATTCATATACGGAGATAAGCTGAGTCCACATAGGCAGTACATATCCAGGCTGTACATATATGCCAGTTGTGTGTATGAGCACTGTGGCCCAGGAGAACTTTGATTTCTTCAGCTCTAGAAACTACTCTCCCCCCGTTTCCTATTACTGAAAGTCAACAATGTCACAGATCCAAACTGCCATTGTACACTCAGACAAATCTTTCTACCCCAGATCCATCCAACATGCATACAGATCTGCAACCTTGTTTAATGGTCCAGCATTAAAAACACATGAAAGTCGTGCTTGATTCTGTTGGATGGTTGTGTTGTTTTCGCATTATGGACTCTATTTCTGTGTTTTCTTTAACAAACTCAAGAATGACCTTGGAATGTGATTCTTGTGGAATTTAAAATAAAGTGAATTCTGCACACCAAGAAACCATAGTTAGTTCGGGGGATCAATCTGTTACTTAGGAATTTAAAATTTGTTTTTTTATATACATAAAATAAACATGATGATGATGAAATATAAGTTGTTTACTATGCTGTAGACTTGGTAGCGATGAATTCATACTGCAACAATGTGTACACTTTAGCCAGCACAAATTAGGTGGTAATAAGATTAGTTATCAGTAACTATAATAAATATTACATTCGGAGCTTCTGAAATAACACTGTGACACTTTATTGCATATACTTTTGACTATTATGAGTATTTTTAATTAATGAAGTTTAAATTGTGGCATTTTTGAATATGTTTTCTAGGTTATTTTTGGATTATGACATAATTGTTGCATAAAACAACATTCTGCAGTATAGCATTCCAGTTGACCATGGTACATTACTTGAAATTGCCAGGTAAAGTTAAATGATGTTAAAGCTAGCTGTTAGGCTAACAGCATAAGAATTGTTTAATGATATTTTGATATATTTCAAAATAAATTACAGCTCAGTATTAGTGTTACTAAACTGGAAGCTAAATAACCTGTTATCTGATCATTTAATTTTTTCATTGCAAACATTTAGCAGATAGTTTGACCTCAGTGGCAATTGGAATATTCTTAAAGCAGTAGTACATAGTGACATTGTTTAAGCGTAAATATCTTGTATATATAGATCCTGTTCATATGTAAATGAATTACCAGCTGAGTATTTCCCTTATCCTCCTATTAGTGTTAACTATATCTGGTAAAACTTGAATATTAAATCGTCAGTAAGCAACTTTAAACAAAAAAAAAAGGATGATTTCAAAAATTGAGTTACATGCATATATTACTTAACTCAATAATATCAGTTTTTAGCTGTTAATTGTTGATAATAGAGGGTCCAGCCTGAGCTTTTTTTATAAAATCCCCTAATGTGTGAATCTCCACAGATGAGCTTACGGGGCACTGAGCGTCGACGCAGACACAAGGCGCCACAGATTGTAGAGACATGGGGCTGTAAACAGCCTTCATGCAGCATCATCTATCATGGCACGGTCCGTTAACTTGCCATCATGTTATTTTCTGCTTTCCGAGCCCTAACACACCAAAGGTTGCCCGCTGCCTGGGCGGCCCGTCGGCAGCGCAGAGCACGCGGTAATGAATGCTCACCCGAGTGTGTGCTTGTTTCTGCCGGAAAGCCCTGGTAATTTGTTTATCTGTCTAAAGATTATGCAGCCCGAAAATCCACAATTTTATGCTGCCTTTGTAAATGATCAAGTCCTGTTTGATGAATGTATCCCGGCTCTCAGAGTCAGTGGCACGATGCTCCCCAAACATATTGGAAAGTGCTGATGCATGCCTTACGAAGAGGTAATATCTGTGTTCTAGCCCTACCATTGGTGCGCTGCTGTGGTGGTGACCTTAGACTCTGTTATTGGTTTGAAGTTAATTCAAATTTAAGTTTATGGTTCATTTTTTACTTTTTTGTCCTTAAGCACATCTCACCTAGTCATACTTGGTTGCATCCTGCTTGACTTTAAAATGAAGAGTGTTTAAAAAGTCTTTAGTTCAAGTACAAAAAAACATGTATCTTTTCTACATCTTTTGAATATTATTCTGTAGGAAAATATTTAGAATAAAAAATATATTTTTTTATAATGATCTTTTTATTATTTGTGGATTAATAATTGTTCTTTTATAATTTTCTTTCTCTCAACATTTTCTGCAATTTTCTTTAAGCTTGTTTGTTTCTTAATCATTTGTGGTTTGTTTTTATTGAATGCATTTTTCTTAGTTATGAAGGCATTTAACTGAATTTTTGTTTGTTTTTTATTTGTTTGTTTGTTTTAACCTTTAGCCTGAAAATGAGGACAAAGCTGTGATCTATGATAATATAGGGCCTAACGTCTGTATGGGGGACCATAAGGTAACAGCATTATTGATCTCTCTCTGTCAGCTGTCTAGTTTCCTTTAATTCATTAAGTCTGTCGTTTGAGTGTGCCGTATAGTTTTTCGTCAATTTTTGCATTTTCATTTTGAACCTTTCATTTTGCTTCACTCTCCTCGATCAGTATAATATAAACAGTAATAGGTTTCTCAGATGTCTTACACTCTGTCATGAGCTCTAACTGTGTAATTTCACAGGAGATGCCACTTCCAGCTAATTTGCACTAGCTTGAAAATACTTGCGGGATTGTTTACATATTTATTTGTTGAAGAGATGACTGCTGTCCTGCCATTCCTTTTATACACTTCATACTCAGCCCATGAAACAATGACGCCATACTCTCGCTGATCCCCCAATGCTGTATGTGTATTGCTTTTGTATCTTCTTCTTTTATATCACTCGCATATGGACACCATCCAATCAACATTGTTGTTGTGAGTGCAAGTAGACAAACAGTGCACTTATTTAAGAGAGTAAAGCTTGGTAACTTTTTCTGCTGCTTTCTTAATTTTCAGAGCTGTTACTGCTCACAACTTTCTTTCCTGTCTTCAGTAACCGTATTGTCATATTAATTGAAAATAATACTGAAAAAGCTATAAGCCTGGTCAGATGAATTAAAAGTTTTGTTGTTCTCACTTAGTCTATTAGTGGAAGAGAAAAAAATCATTCAGACCAATGATTAATGAAAAGCTGTAATTTTCGGTATCACAGTGAAAAATTGTTAGCAGAAACTGTTTTACACAGCTAAAATCTCATATTATTAGTGAATACATTACACCAAGAACATGGGGACTCATGTGATGTGTTTGCTTATTTCAGTTTCGAGTTGTTGAGTATGTGTTTCAAAACCAGGAAAAACATCTTATACTTTTCCATGTCTCAGAATTAGACCAAGTCTGATGCAATTACAAACACGTCTGTATCTTTCTTTTGCAGCCTGTCTTCCTGTCATTTCGAATAACAGCAGGGGCAGGTAAACCTAATGCAAATAAGCACAAGTGTTGTGTCGTGCAGTGATGTTGTGGTAAATATTATTTTATTATTATTATTATTACTACTACTACTGCTACAACTATTATTATTATTATTATTATTATTATTATTATTATTTCATTATTTTTGCACTCTAAAATTGGAAAAGTTATTTATCTACTGCTTTTCATTTTTAGCGTGCTTTCAATTTTGCAGGTAAGCGGTGCCAAAGGGTCGAGAAGATTTTTCAAGAAACCGACCTCTAAGAACAATATCAATATAAAAAACAGAAAAATTTGTATAGACTTTGCTGCCGAGTCCTTAAATCCACATCCATAGACTGCAATTGGTTCACAGTGCTTCAGACATCTGGACCGTGCTCAAGAATCACTTAAAACATTGGACTGTGTTCAAGAAATGCTTAAAATATTGGACTGTGCTCAAGAAAATCCCTCACTTACCTAACCCGTCATCATCTTCCCCGTAACGGACCCCGAAATATGGACAATTATTTTACACATCACAGGTTTGTTGCCAAAACTCTAATTGAAAATACTACATATTTTAGATACCATATTTACATTTTATAGAGATGCCTCTACATAGAAGATACTTCCATACAGTATGTAAGATGTTAAAAAAGTAAAGTGCAATGCAAAAAACTTGTATATCTATATTGGTAGATTTATTTGTATATTGAATTGTATATGTAGATGTATTGATGGTTTTAATGCCTTTTTTTTTTACCACGACTTTGTGGTCTCATTCCTAGAATAGATAGTTATTTTCATTTCATTGATTTTGTTATTGCTGATTTGGGTGGATATTATACACAGCCATGCCTCACAGCCATCAGCTACTTTTCGTTTTCTATACTTAAATTAAGGATAATTTTAAATTCGTACCAACATTCAATGTTGAAATAGGGATATCTTACAATTTTTCGGGTTGGATCTTGTTTCAGATGCCCCATCAGGCATTTAAAGACCTTTAAATCTAGCAGTTTTAGATTATTCAGCGAACCTGATTTATATAGCCTGTAAAAGGTATTTTAAGCAATGCCATAGATCATTCAAGTATATAAGATGTTGTTTATCACATATAGTAGTCTCACTTTATTCTTATTCTAACTTATTTCTACATAATATTATGGCTCTGAATGTGATGTTTTTAGATATGCTTGGGTATCTTAAACTGTAAACTTTTTTTTTCTGTTTTTGTTACTGCATTTCGGTGCCAAGTATTGTATACTTAAATAAGAACATTGTGAAAGACAACTTAAAACAGTTTAATCCAACAGTAGCTAAAGATGTGCAGTTATAAATTGTATATATTCTAATTGCAGAAAAAATTGCTTTTTAATTCTGTATGTAGCCATCTGCAACATTCAAAGCTATGTTGCAACTAATTACTCTCATAGCTCATTACAGCATTAAACTGCGATTAAGAAGTTTATTGATGAAACATAAACGTTTAGTTTATTGATTTAATTTAGTACACTACAGAGTTCACAAATTGTGTGAAACCGTCATTGATTCTTCATCAAAATGACTACAAGTGGAAATAATTTTCTGCCTGCCTCAGAATTGATGTCGTCTTGACAGTGTGATTTGGTTCTAGACAAAACTGCTTGTAAACGTTTTTTGCAGGTCACGTGATAGCGTGGAAATGGCCGCGTTATAATCGCATTTTTTTCCTTCAAGCAAATAGAGATTCTACCCCGTAGACTACATGGCCTTTAGAGTTGGTTATGTGGCTCTGAAGCAATAAAATTATTAGAATTCAAATTGTGTGATTTATTTTCGTCAAATGCATTTAATCATTGGCTGCCTTCTTTCGCATAAATCGTTGCCTTTATCTTCACTTAATTGTCAAGTTTTTTCTGCCTTTTTAATATCCGTGTACTGTAACTGAAGATTGTACTTAAAATATGTTATTATCCCGTACTATATAACTAATCCCCAATATTTTTTTTATTTCGTTTTCCCGTTGTCTGTTTAATAGTCTTTGTTTCACATAGGCTAGCTGCAATAGTTATGCGTAATTAAAATGTACTACTAGGTCACCGTTAGAATCAACCAGGAATCCCCGACAAAAACATTCGTTCATATCAAGACCATAAATCTTGCATCAAAATCACTAAAAGTATTTTTTTCTCTTTTTTTAAAAAAAAATACCCTATTGTTAAAAAACTATCGAAAAATCATGTTGTATGAAAATTGCAGATTTTTAAAAATCGTGAAGGGAAATCATTACATGAGCTGTTGTTTTTAACTTTTCTCCGTTGTGAGAAATAACGAAAATTATATCCAAGTAAAAGTAAAACGAGTAGTTTTCTAACTAGCTGTAACATTACGGATGCGTGTGCGCGCCAGTATATTGAACTGTGTACTATGTAGCGGTTAAATTGGTGTGAAACGGTACCATGAGGTACGTATTGATCTTAATTTAAGTTGATCTTGGTATTTAATGAATTGTTCGTCTAAATTACATGGGTCTTATGTTAAACTCTTGAGTACGTTAATTTTGTGTGTCTCCTATCACATGTAGTTCAAGCAATAAAATAGTGACTTGTTTATACCCGAGGGCTATATTTTGGTGGTATTGTTGCATTCCCTTTCGTAAATGGGTAATATTACAGTATCAGTTCATTTGATACTAAACTATGAGCCACATATATTTACAAATTATAAACGTCACAGATCTAGAATATAACGGAAGCTTAGTAGTAAAAGGCGCACCCAAAGCGCCCCATGTTAGTTTACCATTAACAGGTTGTAGTGCATATAATATTGCACAATCGGAGTCGTTTCATGTTGTCCCAATGTTGGAACAATAATCTGTAATGTGTATACTGCATCCTGTTAAAATACTACAAGATATATAAAACAATATCTTGTTAAATAATTTATTGATAATACAAAGATTTTCTTCCTACATTTTGTGGAAGTAATAATACTCTCTTAATTCAACATAAACAGTAATCGAGTTTTTTTGGTAAAATAAAAACATAAATTCCTTAAAATGTAACAAAAAAACTGTCTAAATGGAAAATGTGAACAAAACTTTTTACATCATAATTTACAACATTTTACATTATGTACCTGCGCAGTCTTTTAAACTTTTAAAACAGGGAATTGCTTGTTAAGTGACACTTGACAACAAAATTAAGCTAGTAATAACGCAAGAAAAAATTTTGTTTTTGGGGGGGGGAAAAGTTGCTTCCCTGTACTGGATGTCTTCATCACATAACTTATTCAGTAAAAAATATATACATCTCACTTACATTATCGTCTGTACAACATATATCTCATATTTCCAATTACCGCCCTCTCCTCAATCTTTGAACGGTATATACCCTGGTTATTTTAGCTTTTGGAGTATCGAACAGCAGAGTCCTCCGCCCGCGTTAAGTTATCACAAGGCGTCCGAGCTGTTACTGCAGGGACTGATCAAGGACATATTCGTCGCTTTGTGCTTCTTCAGCAGTCTCGTTATTTTTTCGTCGTCTGAATTTGGATCCAGTGGTTTATTGTACTCGTCGTCGTCCTCATTGTCCGAACTTTCCTTCATTTTCTCCGTTTCCGAATCGTGTTTTTTCTTGGCTGTGGCCATTTCAGCTGCGTGTCGCTTCCGCCATTTGGTTCTTCTGTTTTGAAACCAAACCTGTTGATTAAAAATGGGAAGAGTTACGCAAAATATCACTTGGGGTGGTAGCTGATTATATTCACTGCATGAGCTTCAAATAAATTCAATATATGCCTAATATAAGCAGTATTGTTAATGTTTATTAGGTAGGAATATATGACGGGGCGTAATTAAAGAATATAAAATACTAAAAAAAAAAAAAAAAGAATCGGTTACAGTATTTCACTTCTACTGCTAACAACAGCAACAACAATAACAATAGGTTCTCGGTTTGACACAGCGTGATATTTAATCATGGGGAGGGAGCATCGTTACCTTCACTTGGCTTTCGGTCATCCCTAAAGAATATGCAAGACGTGCTCTTTCGGGACCTGCCAGGTACTTCGTCTGTTCAAAAGTTTTCTCCAAAGCGAAAATTTGTTGTCCTGAAAATGTAGGTCTGGAATGCTTCTTCTTGCCGTCCTTGTCAAGCATCATGTTCGCCTGGGCTAAAGAGATAAACCTCAGTGTCAGTAAAAACGTACAGATGCATAAAATGCTGCTAATCAGTTTCAACACCACTTAGGCTACATGATCCTCATACCACACCGAACTGTTTATTTTCCTTTATTACACCGATTCTGTATTGTTGACTGAAAACAGCTAATTACGATTTTATTTTTAAATGATACTTCTCAAATCTTCTACAAATATAAACTTAAGTAACACTGCAACACTTTAATATAATGAATATTTTATTATTTGTGTTATTGTTGTTGTTATTGTCGTTGCATAACGGGACATTTTAGCAATAAGGTCCACTGAAACATTCCAGCTCGTTCATTAAGTTAAAGATTATAACAGGCGTCCATGACTTCTAGTATCGTTTTCAAGCACCCAAGCATTGTATTGCAAACTTAACACTTACCGGGACAAGGGACCCGTGGGTCTCGCCACGGAGAACTCTGCATTACACCAGGCCAAAATATGGGAGCTCTGCCAGGCAGTTCAGTCAAGGGCTTCGGGTACCGAGAAACGGCAGCCGGGTTAAAGTACATCCCCGCGGAGGTGGCCAGCCCATTTATCCTGGGAAATCCCGAGAGCAGTTGTCCAGCTGTTGTAATCGGTCTGCCCAAGATGTCGCTTATTCCATGCGGCGTACCCAGAGAGAGATGCGAGTTCAGGTTTGTGAGCGAAGGTGCCTTGAAGCCCGAGGGATTTTGCAAAGTGTAAGGGAATAAAGATGTCTTCATCTCGGTCATATTGTGTAAAGCTGCCAGCGGTGTACTGCCTAGGACGAAAGCATTCTGCCGATTAGTATCCATCTGCCCAACTGCTAACATTTGTGAGCATGAAACACTGAATGCGCGACGGTAAAAATAAAAACCAAATAAAAAAAAAGGTAAAAAAAAAAGAAAACGGTCAGAATACACAGACACAACTACCAGCCTTGTGGAGCTGATTCCGAAAGCTGCAACAGTTAAAAGTTCAACGCAAAAAAGCTTACTTTTTCTACAGCGCAGTTTTCTAACTTGTTCGTTCAAAAAAAGCTTGACTTCAGACAGTCTCTTGTGTATTTGCCGTGTGCGTCCACAATGGGTATCCACTCGGAAGTAGAAAGAACAGATGATGTGTTTTAGTGGTTTGGATGTAGTACGGAGTAAGGTCGACTTTCTAAATTGACTCGGGCTGTGATGTGAGCGCAGCGGGATGCGCTGATAACCGCGCAGCCACCTGCGTGCGCATTTTTCCCATTGGATAACATTAAGCGAGTCTGCACTCTGATTGGACAACGCGGACTTTTGTACTTTGCATGCGCCTCACTTTGACAAAGCTTCACTCTATCAAGATCTTATTGTGCTGCTATTAATGACGCATCGTACTGTAGAAATCATTGTTTCAAGATTTGACAAAAAGATATATTTACTTTATAATCAATTACCGCTGACAAAGTAAGTACATTAACCTCAATACAAGTATGTTGTACTATGATTTTCAGTGTTGCAAGGGAATTCAGAAGGACGATAGACCGGATAAGAGCCTTAAAAGAAATCTTGATTTTATTGCGTAATGTAAATATAACTGGCTAAAATGAACATATTTCAGGCAATCAGACCGTAATTCATTAAATGTTTATTATCTTTATTGTACCCAACAAAAATGTCAATAGTAATTATTTTATAACTAATAATATGTACAAAGTTTTAGAGTATACAACTATAAAACACAAGCAGATGCATTTATAATCACTGAGATAAGCAAAAATAAACAATTAAACTTTGATTTTTCTCAAGTATTATAACTGACTAGAAGTTTCATTTAGGCCTGTTGTAAGTCAAATTATTTGCGTGCAATGTTCGCGTAAGAGTTTTGTATTAAAATCTTTAGCATTGTTTTAAAATATGTGGGATCTCTGAAGAAAAAAATATAACATATTTTATTAGGCTCTCCATGCATTTTTGTGATAAGTCCAATAATGTCTTTGTTTTCATTATGACAAGTCTTTTTGCTTTCGATTTGCTTTATAGTCTAGTACGGCTAAAAAAGCGCAAACCCTTCACCGTCATCACACTGAGTGGTGCACTTAGCCTCTGCGTATTTTTTATGGATATGTGATTTTTATCTTCGTGACATATAGCCTATTCAAGTAGGAATTAAAACACGCAGCACAAGCTTTAGTAAGTATAGAAAACTTTTATATTACTGAGAAGCATAATTATTTTGAGTGTATCACAGGACAATATTTATTATATTAAACAACCTAAGCGAGTAGGGAAAATGGTACGTATTTTACCGTTTGTTATGTCTTGTGTTATTAATTTTACTAAGTTATTATTATTATTATTATTATTATTATTATTATTAGTCCTATTATTATTATAGGCCTATGTATTCCAGTTCTAGTAAACTTTTTTGGTACCGGTTTTGTTTCGCGGATTATAAAGTTCCTAATAATGGGGAAGGTTAACCGATCCAAAAATGACAGGTGACATCGCCTATATCGATAGTTCTTAGCAACTTTTTAAGTGGATACGAAGGACTATGTAAATTGATACATTTGGGTAAAGTTTAAAAAATAATTGTATTTTGCAAACATTTCATGGCCTATAATTACATTGTCATTGCGAAATCTTTGTATAATACTGCACTTTATAAATACATCACGCTTAAAGCATTTAGTAAATATTTCGTCATTTTGGCAATTACCATTCCTCTATTTATTACTTGACTTACTTGAGGGGATGAGAATCTGCAAGAAATCTATCATTTGAGCACATTGAATTTTAAGTTCTTGGTAATAATTGTTCGTTTTAATTTTGCCCTTTAACACTACAAACCTTAAATAATATCGATTCTTATAATATAATAATGGAACTTAACATCTATTTCAAATTAGTCATTCTATTTTGAAACACGTTTGTACGGCAGCAGTTTTGGGCTATTCTAAATATTTTATTCGTGCATAAATGTTTTAGCGTCAAAACGATGTGCTGCGCCTTCTACAAGTTAAGTCCGAAACTACTATCTAAAAGCTTCCAAATCCCGCTCTTAGAAAAACAAAGTTGACCGATAATGATTTGTAAATTTAATCATGTATTTGGACAAGAATGTTGTATTTCTGTCACAGTTTTGTGGGAACGATATTATTACAAAATTGGCAGAAATACGCCCAATTTGATCTACTCCACTCAAATTGCAAGCGATTTTTACGTACATACTTGAAAAACACTCCAAGCAGGCCTATTTAATATGAACTGAAGCACTTATATAATTTATTGTTTTCAGCCGCAATTACAAATGTTAGCTATATAAATATCGTTTCCTGCTTAGTAACGTAGATACGACAATTATAACCAAAATATCAACAACGTCAAGATATTTGACTCAGAGGAGATACTTGATGTAATACTTGGAACACACGACATGGATTTTATGCGCCATCTGGTGGTCATTGTTGGACGTGCATGTAGCCGTTCAGTTTGCACAATGACAGTCTGTTGGAGGAACCAATGCATTAAACTTTCGATAAAAAATATACTCTGTGGAATGTCATATGGTGAATCCTTATTATTATTTTTTTAACGTTTTTATACTGAATACCTTTATCTATCTATCTATCTATCTATCTATCTATCTTTCATCTAATCAGTCTGTCCATATGTTCGTTCTTCATCACTTGCATACAGTTTGCAATTTCTACGATATCCATGGAACTGGGGTGGAGTTCATGTTTCCGGAAGGAGTTTATGGACTGATATTTGAACAGTGGCTTCCTTCATCATCATCATCATCATCATCATCATCATCATCATCATCGTCGTCGTCATCGTCATCCATTCCTCCTCCAGCGGCTATCCATGAAATGAGCTGCGGGACTAAGGGAGAAAAACCGAACTGTTAGTGAGACAACTGGAGTACCTTGGAAAATGTGACCTTTATTAGTAACAGTTTTTTATTGATGGTGGCACAGTGGGCGGTTTGTTGCTTCATACCTCCAGTAAGGGGGGGGGGGGGGGTTCCTCCCAGTTTCTCTAATGACATGCAGAATTCCGCATGGTGTATATTGTGTAGGAGTGTGTGTGACATTCCATGGACTGGCATCCTATCCAGACTGCTCCCCTACCGCTCCCTCACAGCGCTGATCAGGATAAGCAGTTGGAGGATGGTAAGGATGGATGAATGGGTGGTCTTTATTGGACAGTCTACATGTTAAATGTCTAATGTTCTTTAATCCACTTCATTGGGTTTAATTTAAACACATTTTTTAAGTTACAAACATGTGTTTGTGATTTTGCTTGACATTCACAGAGCAAATATTGGACCACCCTCAAGCAGGGAATTGATTGGAAATCCACTTTTATCCAAGATTTCTCACACAATTATTGCTAATTCTTTTCTATGTTGTATATAGTTTGACACCTTGAACGTTGGGAAGCTGGGAAATGTAGTACTTGTGCCTTCATCACCTGATGGATTGTTTGTACAGACCCTTAAAGTCCTATCAGATTTTAACAACAGTCACAAATGTAGCAGCAATAGCAGCAGTAATAATTGTATTTTTAAGAGGCAGCTAAATATGGAATAATCATAAAGCAAGTTACACAGTCCTATCATCATGCCACATTGTGAAGTACACAACCGGTAAACTGAATATAATAGTTACATATTAATTCCCAAAGGATAAAAGGAAAGTAGTTGGCTTCTCAAATATTATAATTTTCTTTTCCTCGAAAAATATGGATATTTAAATTAAACATTCTATTAAGAGCACGTATAACATAGTCTTCTGGTGTTTATCAATGAATGACTCGAAAGACATTTATAGACAATGCCCTACAATACGGAAAGATGCATTCGGAAGATCTGTGAATTCAAATAAATATTCCTCACATCGTAATTATAGTAATGGTTTTCTTTTCTCAGCTTGTCCACCAGATTCTAGATTTATAGCTGTGTTTAAAACTGCTGAATGGATCATTTATTATTTAGAAAAACTTAACCCGAAAAGCGTTACTTCCTGTGGAAATTCAAGTGAAAACCAGTCATTTCTAACCTCTTAACACATAATGACCACCAGATGGCAGCAACTATTAATGGAATGTCATTAACATTAGTATTTATGCTGAATGTCAAAAAATGTAATAAGTGTAATAAAACCACATGTTGCTATGAATATAGGTACTTATGTCTATTTATGTTATCTTATGTCTATTTCTATCATATCTATTGATCTATGGGAGACTAGATCAAAGTTATTTTACATATTCTTTTTTGTCATCATAATGGTTGAAATACTTTAATTTGTTCATTCATCAATTCACGTCCAGTCCATTTACGCTGGGCGAGGTTAAGGGGCGTGCTTTAATCCCTCTGGTATCAAGAGAAATATAGTGTTTCCCAATATTCAAAAGTAGTAAGATCAGAAATTTAATGGCAACATCCATGTAGAAGTCTAAATGACTGCAAAGGGTTGACCAGGTTTTTTTTAGTGAGATTTTGAGAAAGGGAAGGTAGTCAAGTTATGAAATCAGCTGACCTTATTGAAAGTGGTTAGCTGTTTCTTCAAGAATAAAGTATGAGCTAAATTGTACTCCAAATCAAATCTAGGATTGTGAAAATTGTGACATTGCCATTCATCAGTTTAAAGGGTCAATTGGAACAGAAATAATAATTAATCTACATATATACTGTATATGTGTGTGTGTATATATATATTATACCTACCTTATAGTACAATTATAATGTGTTGTCCTTGGTTAGTTTGGTTTCAGGATTTTCATATTTCATATCACTTTAAAATGTTGTGTTGAATTACATGTGTTCCACAGAAGGTCAGCATTTAGCCCTCATTCATCTATATTTATTTTCCACACCTTGTTCACATTGCAGAATACCTGCTGTGGAAACCTTGGGGGAAGACAAGATGTTTGTTATGTTGTTATGTTTCACTCAAAGTGTCACTCCAAGGAGAGCATCTGAAAGCAGGTCCTTTTTTACATAATGATACTTACATGCAGGGCCATAGGAACACCGAAGGGGGGAGCGAAAGGACATGTACCCTATAATATTTAATATGCCACCCTCCCCAACCATGCCCAGGATAAGAGGAAGATGGGTGGATTTATTTTCAAATAAAAAAAATAAATAAAAAATGTAAACCATCATTGTAATGTGATTTCTCCATGACATTTGAAACAGCTTATTAGGTGTTTATCATTGCATGTGGCACATAAATGTAACTATGTAACAAAACTGATATTGATAATATTGTAAGGTAAGTAGCCTCACAGACAATGAAGTCTTATTTTTATTATAGCATCATAAATTAGTAGGGCAGTCCAAATTGACCTTATCTGTTTGTCCAAGTAAGAAAAATCAAAAGCCAACTCTTTCATTTTGGTTGCATTTGGAAATATCGTTCTATTTTTGCATGGTATAAAATTATCATCATTGATTCCAAAAGACCACCAAGCCAGTCAGTATTGCATGATCCTCACTGTAACAATAGACAATAATACAATTTCTTTAGAACGTTATTGACAATCCTGGCACTTTCCAGGATATTTGATATCTATCTGACATATGTATCAGCGGATGTATTTCAGGTTTTAGAGATAACGGCATGACACTTTTCCAAATATGTCATGTCCCTAATGTTGAATGTGAAATAATTTAGTAACAAACTTGAGATTGACTCAAAAATTAACTATTCATGCACATAGGCCTGGACGATATGGCAAAAATTTATATCACGATATATTTCTTAATTTTGGTCGATACGATATAATTCCGATATCGATATGGACAATATTAAAAAGCCTCAGGAAAAAACTGCCGAGGACACGCACAATGGTTGTCTGCAAACTGAATTTGCAAAGTCTATAATACCTCCAGGCTCCTCCTATTAAAATTATATAATTTTTTTTTTAAATAAAAACAGTACAAAAAAAAAAGGTTCACTTTTTTTTTGTATTTAGCCTTTACAAACAAGAAATGTGAAATAAACTATCAAATAAATAAAACTCTCAGACTCAGCTTATTAACAATAATATATTTCCATTTAAACTAGAACAGGCTGATTATTCATATACAGTCGAACCCGGTTATGTCGCCGGCCTAGGGGGTTGCCAAAAAGCGTCGAGATAACCGATGATCGAGATAACCGAAAACCAATATGGCAGCAATATATTAGCATGTGCTTGAAATGTATTTATGTGCGTTAATAACTGAGAATGTACATGCACGGGTTTTTGGCATTGCCGCGATTTGTTTGACGCGATCGGCATGCTATAAATATGTACATACATCGGGGCCGGTTCTAGACATGCATATATGAGGGGGCAGACAGAAATGTGAAGGGGGCACATGGTGGCGACAAAGGCGGGAAAGGGGTGGGGTGGTGCTCTGGATAACTGTTTTTGTCATGTAATTGGATTGCACTTTGTCAGGCCTCTGCCCTAAGACCTGTCCAACTTGGGTGTCCCACCTGAAGGCTAAGCTTCTGCTGGTGTAGCTCTTAGGGTCACTGAGGCACGCAAAGCCCCTGACCACAGTAAGGTGGCAATCCCTCAGGGGGAAAACTGAAAAGTAAAACAAAAAATAAAATAAAATATTCCTCATCAGATTAAAAACAAGACATTTACCTTAATTGGATGGCCTATATCAAACATATTTGAACCCAACAAAACACTTTTCACTATTGCCAATATTACCAAAACTAAAAAGGGTAGGCTAAGTTATGAAAAAGAAAAAATCAATTCACCGAGTCTTGAAATATAAAACTGAAAAATAGGATCGGTCAGGGTTCATTTCACTACATGTTGTACTTGTTATAACTATGTATGTGACGAATAAAGAATCTTGAAATCACAACGAACAAGTCGCTCAATGAGAATGAATGACGTAACCGACTGGCTAAGCTGCTTCTAGCGCCAAGGTGGTTCAAATGGTACGATCCACACTAGGGGTGTCTAAAATCGTTTTACATAAAATTTTCCTACAAGGTGAGGTTTTTTTTAAAAAAAAAAAAAAACAACAAGAAAAATGTTAATACCCCCCCCCCAAACTGCTATTTTTGTCTTTTTGGGGGGGGTCTTGATCGGGGGGTACTGGGGGGTACAGTACCCCCCGATCAAGACCCCCCCAAATAGACAAAAATAATTCGAACCATGATCTCACTAGTCACTATGATTTTGACGAGAGAGATTGCTGTTTCCTCCAAACCTTCCGCAATCACGCAGCTCATTTCGCTTTGCCCTGCCTACTGAGAAACTGGCTCATTTGCATACTAACAGTGATTGGATGTTTAGCTGGGGGGAGGGTGAGTGGGGGATCTGCCGAGTGCTGCGTGAGCCCGCGCACAAACAGAACGCGGAGGGAAAGAGCGAACAAGAAGTGAAACTTATCATCTCGTTTGTGCCTTTTTCAGTGGATTTTTCAGCTACTGTAGTAAATCTTGTCCATATTCAGTTTGTGGGTAATTATTATTTTCTTCCTCAACTTCTAAAAGTTTGATTTAAGGGGGCAGGACGTTTGCTTAAGGGGGCGTTGCCCCAGCGTAGAGCCGGCCCCGACATACATGTTGGCTAACAAAAGGCATACCACCAACTAACAGCAGAGATTTACCAGTATACAATAAAAACCACCGTCGTTTCTTGATACAAACCTTTAATTATATTCTCCAACATTGAAAACACAAAGATCGCTCACAAAATCACAAAAAACCTGCGGGGTGTACTGTAGTTCGTTTTCACAAAAAGCTAACCAGTGTCAAAATTAAATTCACGAGTCATTTCCCTCTGACGCAGCTCTGAAAAGTATCATACACGTGGTTACTATGGTTTCTTTACAAAGTCTAAAATGCTTTGTTGCTTTTGCTTTTAACAGTCTGCTTGAAAACAAATGCTTCAATATTATTTATGCTGTCTAAAAAAGTTTTACCTGGATCACGTTTCACAGCTGCGTTGTTCAGCAAATTACCATGCGAATGCGATTTGAATACGCGCTGTTTAGCACTTGTGATACATTTTTAAAAGCCGGTGAATATATATAATATTCAAATGTATATCGAAATATCGGAAATGTGTTTAAAAATCGTATCACCGTTATCGAAAAAAATTATATCGCGATATATATTGATATCGAATTATTGTCCAGCCCTACATGCACATATAAAAACAATGACAGAACATTGAATGTATCCAAATGTTTATGACATTAAACCCAAAAGCTACATTTTATGTGCAATTAATATTAAATGTAGTAAAATTTGGAGGCTAGGAAGCACAGGCCAGGGGTACCATTCTTATATCAAGGGCTAGATAGTGACACCCTTTGCCTAAATCAGGGTTATTCAACTCACGGTCCTCGAGGTCTGACCACTGCTGGTTTTCCAGCCTTCCTTTACCTGTCAGTCAGGTGTGAAGCCTCTGACCAATCAGAATCAGTAATTATTAAACAACTACCTGGGGGAACTGAAAACACGGCCTGGATTTGGAATCGAGGTCCAGAGTTGAAGAACCCTGGCCTAAATTATACGTTTTTGGAGAAACCCTGTACATACATGAGGAGAACATGCAAACACTACCCACACACAGAGCATGGCGATCCAAACCCTTCCCCTACAGATGGTAGGCTAATCACCTAGCTGTCACACCACCCATAGTGTAGTCAAATTTAATACATCAGAATTTCCTTATAAAATTCCATTTGGTTAGAAAAGATGGTTCTTACTACTAAGCCTCCCACCCAAGAAGAGCTGTTTCTGTAACTTGCATTATTCTTTTGTTGCATGCATCATATCCTTGTAGATATTTAGGTGCAAAGCAGCATATAAAGACATCACTTATCAAATCCTCGCAGTAGGCAAAAGTCTGGTGCATACTGTATTTCTAAGTTGACCATTTAAGAGGACTGGGCTGACATGTAAAGTGTAAAAAAAAAAAAAAGAAATATTACAAATACTTTGGAATAAAATTACATTCCTCAGGCATAACTAAAATTATCCAGTGAACAAATGCTAATGTACTGTGGTAGTTACAGTTAAGGAATTAATTTCATAGCTGAAAGATTTGTAGGCTTATTGATTTAAATTAATGTCCACAGCAGTTCTTTTGTTGTGGACGACAAAGTCAATAACTAGGTCATTGATCCATTGTTAAATAAGATGGTAGAATAATTTTTTTCAGCAGTTGGTGAGGGCTTTCTAGGGGTCAGACTATTTCACCTGTTGTCTGAATACCAATCTGCAAGCCTCATTGCTTAATTTTCAAAGTAATGCAGACAAACTAGACTTGAAAAGCAACAAGAAATGGATCCCTGTCCTTCTTCTGGTTAGTTCAGCTGCCAGTTTTACTAGTTGTTATTTGTATTCATAGCAACATGCTGTTGTACAGAGCTGCATACCACAGAAACTGATGTGGGATTGACTATAGAGACATAGGACACTATGTTGGTTTAGATAAAGCATAATTTAGGCCTGAGATTGGAGACAGATTACTCTGAAGTAGTGGGGAGGAATAAAAACAAAAGATAGTTAATTTTACCATCTGCACAAAAAGAAACATGTAAGTAAACAAAGTAAGTGCACTCCCCTAAAAGAATCCCAAAGCAGAACTTAAATATCACCACAGAACGACTGAATTGCAAATATATCTTAATATACCTGAATATCAACCACAGACACTGCAGGCGATAGACGAACAGCTCGTCCCTTTGTACAAAGTATATAGCAATGTGACGGTTAACTCGTTCTGACAGGAATTTAAAATGTTGATTTATGATAGACAAATAATATAGGATTACAAGTTAAATATTCGTTAAACCGTCGTATTTTATCACTTTATACGCGTTACTATGATACTATGAGAATTTTCTTAATGTTTCATGTACAAAGAAACGTTTCGCATCTTACCCGTCCGATCTGAACATCGACGGCTTTGAACACCAGTATAAGCGAACGAGGACTTTGCGCAAAGCGTGCGCCGAAGTTCCGTCTCCATGGCATCAAGGCCGTAAGTTTGAAATCTCGCCTCTCGAGCCATCCGGGCAGTCACTTTTATATATTTAAATACTTTTCCTGCAAGCTAACATAATAAATTGTTTTTGAAAGATTTCTTTATTTCTCATAGTAAAAAGGGGACGTGATGCTGCTGTGCGGGGGATGTCCTGCGGCTGCGGGCAAATGAACATTAATAAGTAAAGAAATACTTAAGATAAATGTATACATTTTTACATGCTATTCCTGCAATCTAGCTTTTTTATTATTATTATTTTATTTTGAAGGATTATTTATTTTTCGTAGTAAAACGGTCATCCTGTGGAGGTACCCAAAATGGGGATAGGATGTTGCTGTCCAGGGGATGTCCTCTACAGGTGGGTAGGGGGGATGTCACAGTGCAAGAACAGCTAGCATGTAGCGCCCCTGACGCTGGGGGTTAAGGGGCTTACTCAAGAGCCCACAGACATGTGACTATTTTGACAGGCCTCAAACCAGCAATCTTCCAATCCCAGGCACAGACAGAGGCTTAGCCTGCTGAGCCATGAACCACCCCGTAGAACGGAGAGTCCAACAATGTAGTACCGTAAAACAGTTTGGTTATAAACACATGCTGTGTACCAAAACCCAATTGTATTGTGTGGTAGAAATACTGCTCCAACCTTTTACTATACAAATGCTTAATAATATGATCCAATTTTTGCAATAAATAATAAAATAAACATGTTTTCATGGTCAAATTTATTTGTCCAAGTGGGTTTAAGTGGTAATCCCATCAACAAGTCATGACCATGGAAGGTCGCTGATGTTAATTAAACAGAGACACAATGCATAATAAAAGCAGAATAAATGTCTATGATGGCTATAGTGGCTAAGCATTAAACAGAACAGCTGATCAAATCATTTCCAGTGTCTGAAATTAATGGAAAACCCTAGGTCAGTTCTAGCACAGCTGTCACCATAGCTGTTGGAAAATGGTTGCCATTGATTGTATGAGTCATTTGGGTAATGGATTTCTCTTCACTCCTAGTGAATACAAAGTAGGTATTGTAGAAAAACTGCATTCATCATTGCCTAATGCCAGACTGTGTTGTGTAAAGACAAAACAGAAGCTTCTCTGAAGGTACAGTACATATGTTGACGCTAATGTTTACTTTGGTTAACAAAATCATTAAAGCTCTCAAACTCCATCCATCTAGTTCACTGGTTTTTCCGTAATTGAGAAAAGTAAACAGGTTGCTGGCTGATAGAGAAAAATACAAAGAATGAATGTGGGACAACCAAAGGTAGCATAACAACTGAGTATAGATTACTAAATAAAATGCATAAAATCACATTAAACTGTCTCTGCAGCTCGCAGGAGGCAGTAAACCCCTAGAAATACAGGGCATATACAAACACACAAGACAGTTCAGCAATTTTCTTAACTGTATGTTTTCAGACTGCAGGGTGAAACCAATGTAACACAGGGCTACAATATGTAAACTGTATTTCTGTATGCAATTTGATTCATATGCACTATTGTGCTAAACCCATTTTTCCCTTAATTTGTAAAAGCATTTATCATTTATTTTATCATTATTTGATACAGTATATCAGGGACCTTAGCTCTACTAGTGCCTTCTAACCCCATGGTGTAGCTGGTGTTTGTCAGACCTTTGTTGTTAAATTTAAGACAGAGGAGTATGTCTTGGGTATTGTGAAAAGCTATGATACCAGGTATTTGCTGATGATAAAGGCAGATAAGAAAATCAGAAGACAAAACTGAAAAATTACAATCTGTCCTTTATGGTGTTGTTAAACAGATAAGAATCAGAAATCAAATAATGTCTCTTAGCTACTTACGAAGACTTAAGATGAACTTTACTAAGGTTGTTTACTTTTCTATGTATGTTTCCCAAACTGTCTCTTAAGAGATTTCTTAAGGGGTAGCTTCTTTAGTACAATATTCCTAGGTGGTATTGAATTGGCTGTCATCGATGCCTTGAGAATCGATTATTCCCTCCATGGGGCGATTGCTTGACTGTTATGAAAGTGGTGTTCTTTATAAATATAACACTGCAGGAATGCTTCAAAATATTGCATTAATCAGACCGGTCGAGAAAATAAAAAATTAACATACTGAATTATTCAGCCGTAAATATAATTTTCACCAACTGGTTGCATGAACCCATGTGCTCAGAGTTAAGTATTGTATCTTCTCCCACCACACCATATGCCTTCTTTGACGTGTAATTACCCCCCCCACACACACACACACCTCTGTGACACCTCAACACACCGCATATTAAGTCCAAAAAAGGGCTACAGTTGTGTGACTGGTAACAGCACATTAACAACTTCGTTGTATAGTGGGGTTGCCAGGACCGTCGTCTTCGTCTTCCTCCTCTGGCAAAGGTGCACCTGCACCAGCTGCAATATTGTGCAGCATGTTTCTGCACAACACTTTGGTGTAAATTGTAGCCGTCCTGCTGGTTTATCCAGGCACTGATAGCTAAATATTTTAGGCCCGGACTAACCTTGTTTACCTTGTTTAATATCTCCTCTTTTAGAAGATGTTGAGGCTGCTGGGCTGTCCCTCTCTTTACCGCCACTTCATTGCTTATCGCATCCATGGTATTCATGCAAAACAGTAGCATGAGGTGAGCTCCGCTAACCAAATTTAATAATCAGAAGAATACACCCATCTGATTGGTTGGGCCCATCTCCTCTACAATCTGATTGGTTCTCTCTCTGTATCAATCATTTTTCGTTCTGCCCTTAGAACATTTTTGTATAACTCCCATGAGCGATCAGAAATCTCAGGAAACTTTGGATTAACTTTACTGTACACTGTGTAAAATTCCATGCAGACCTACTATAGTTATTAAGCATAAATTAGAAACACTCAGTTTATCCAAATAATATATATTTTTTGCAATAAATAAATAAAACCACATGCTTCGTATGTATTACACATTCTTACAGATATTCACACAAAATAAACTTTATGACTTTGTCTGAACTACAGGAAATTGAATATTTACATACAGTCATGGCCGAAATTATCGGCATCCCTATAATTTTTCACTGCGGACACAGAATCATTAAACAGCCAGACTGGAGTTTGCCAAACTGTACTTGAGGAAGCCAAAATCCTTCTGGGAGAATGTCTTGTGGACAGATGAGACCAAGGTAGAGCTTTTTGGTAAAGCTCATCATTCTACTGTTTATAGAAATGGAATGAGGCCTACAAAGAATAGAACATAGTACCTACAGTCAAACATGGTGGGGGTTCTAAAATGTTTTGGGGATGTTTTGCTGCCTCTGGGACTGGATGCCTTGACTGTGTGCAAGGTATCATGAAATCTGAAGACTACCAAAAGATTTTGGGGCGCAATGTAGGGCCCAGTGTTAAAAAGCTGGGTCTGCGTCAGAGGTCATGGGTGTTCCAGCAGGACAATGACCCCAAACATACCTCTAAAAGCACCCAGCAATGGTTGAAGACAAAGCGCTGGAGGGTTCTGTAGTGGCCAGCAATGAGTCCAGATCTAAATCCAATTGAACACTTATGGATGATCTCAAAATTGCTGTTGGGAGAAGGCACCCTTCAATTCTGAGAGACCTTGAGTATAGTTTGCAAAAGAAGAGTGGTCGAAAATTCCAGTTGAGAGGTGTAACAAGCTTGTTGATGGTTATAGGAAGCGATTGATTTCAGTTATTTTTTTCAAAGGGTGTGCAACCAAATATTAAGCTGAGGGTGCCAATAATTTTGTCCGGGCCAGTTTTTGGGATTTGTGTGATATGATGTCAAATTTGGCTTTTTTTCCCTCTGCTTTTTTGTGTTGTTTCAATACACATAAAGGAAATAAAAATGTGTATATCAAAACATTTGTAATTGTAACAATTTTCTGGGAGAAATGGTGCATTTTCTGGTAAAATTCCAGGTTTGACGATAATTTCAGCCATCACTGTAGTTAATAGAACTCTATTGGTAGGCACAAAGGATAAGCAAGCATTCAGAGCTATTTACAGAAAATATTTTTGTCGATCTTTTCTCATATTTGTACAATTGTATATTTATAGAATTAGTCTTTGCCTATATTCAGCATTTAGTCATTTCTGTGAATAATTTGACAAACTTTTATAAAATAAATGACTGCAGCTAAAATGTCATTTGATAAAAAAAAAATTCCAATATATTTGTTTCTTTCCTGTAGTGACATTTTTAATTGAGCTGTATATTCGTGCCCCATAGCAACATAAAATTTGAGCTGGGCTTTCAGAAAGGTTAGAACAATATGAATGCAAGATTCACTGTTTGCAAAGGGAAAAGGTTTGTTGTGTCCTGTCCAATAGTTTGATTTCCGTTCCGTCTTTCATCCACAGAATAATAGAGAGGTAAGGCAAGCAGTGTCTGCTGTTCTTCATGAAAAGAGCAAATGATTATCTTCCGCTCAGAAGGTGGTCTGGATGTCTAAAGTTATAGATTAGCAAAACATATGAATATATTTGTTTCTGTAGCAGAGGGGAATCGTGGCATTTTTATACTGGCGAGAAGTGTGAATATAAATCAACCTGAGAATAATGTGTCATCAGTACAAGACATCAGGTATCTGTCCCTCTTTGTCCTTGCTATTGCAGTTTCATGGTGGTAACATGCGTGGTGTGTAAGGAAATCTGTCAATAGCATTTCTTGCATCTGTGCTGACACATAAGAAGGTGCTGCTGTACTTCTATAGGTCAATGTAATGCTGTCCTCTCTAAGATAAACTCAGTGAGAGTTAATTGAAACAGCCGTAATGCACATCAAAGAAAACAAATGCCAGTAAAGGGACTACGGGCTTAAAAATAAATAATCAAAATAGGAGAATATGTATTAGCTACACAAATGGTTAATGATGGTAACTAAATTGTTCAGTTATATTCATTTAAAAAAAGAACATAGCTAATAAACAGACAGTAATCAGGGGGCATGGGGAATGTAACATACCGATTATGTACTGTGCTCATAGAAAGTCCTGGGATGCTCACTTAATTTTGTAAAAATGTTACTAATTTATTGGTCTCATAGCAGAAGTCCATTGACAACCAATGTTTAACATATCGGCAGATATCTTACACACAGGTATTTCTTTTTATAAATTATAAATATAACTTTTTGACTGACTCATTCAGTTCTATTCTTGCCATTTTGCTATTAATTGCAATTGTAGTCACGGGCCCCAAAATGGATACTAAACACAATTGTTTGGTGTTCTCTGTTATTGCAAAGGTGATACTAATTAAAAAGCACCCAGTGAGATCGCTTGTCAATGAACCTTTGAACAGCTGTTTTAGAACTATAATTTGGGTTTCAATTTATTATTACTTGAAATTAATGTTTTACTTAAAACTACTTGTTGTTTCTAATGTGATATATGTTTTTCTAAAGAAATTACAAAAGTAATTTTTGTTAGAAAACCAATAAATTTACAAGATTTTTACTGAATTAAGCAAGTGTCCCAAGACTTTCTCTGAGCTCTGTATACTTGGAATTGCGTATCCCCCCCCCCCCATCATCTTCACTTAATGTAGGGAACATAATATTACACAACTCCACAGACCTCAGAAATAAAACATAAGAATACATTGCTTTAGTTAGTGAATACCTTTAGCAGGCAGAAATGACAAACTGATAAAAAGTGGTCTTTGAACTGATAATCAGCAGAGTATCGTGAGCTTTTATGTACTAGAATTTTATTAAAAGGAGCAATGGGAAGCACAGAAGTGATAGAGTTTCTGGTAGATTGACCACAACATAATTGAAAGTTTTTGTTGTTCAGTTGTCACAGTATATAACTCAATATAACTGAAGATCAAAAATTATAATTGTGATCATATGCGATGCAGGTTCGAGTTTCCTGTATAAAATATGTGATTATACTTCTTAATATTATCAGTGATCCAAAATTATTTTGCTTCTAAATCAAAATGAATAAAATTTTGGCTAAAGTAAGCTGAGAAAATGGCTAATTATTGCCATTACTACTGGGTAAAAACATAGTACAAAAAAAGAGATTGGTACGGCAATTGGTTTAGATAAGCAGTGAAAATGTAATGAGAATTTGAAATGTTTCGTATGAGAGGTACAACATTTAGTGTTTGCCGCAAAGGTGTGACTAAAGTGTCTTTGCTAGCATGAAGGCCAATTCATACTTCACTATTGGATGCACACGGGGTGAGGTGATGTAAATTTCCAAGACCAATGCAGTTGTCATTTTCCCATTCAACACCCATGACCTTTAAATAGCAAACACACTTGCGCCCATCTGTGTTGGTCACAATGAGTTAAATGAGTTAGATGCATTGTCGGCGTATTGCTGTTTTTAAGCCTAGTTCATACTTCACTTTTTGCATGCGCTGTCGGGCTGATGATGCTCATATGCGCAGCAGCAGAAAGTGATTACTCTATTAACCAACAAATCTGATTAGCGGGCAAACTTACGTCGCCATCTTAGGGATTGGGGTTCAGATCCTCCTCCCACCATGTGCGCATATGTTTGTGTATGTCTGTAATTTACATGTTCTCCCTGGGTTGTGCATGTGTTCTCCCAGTACCAATGTTACTTCACGCAGGACAGATATTCATATAACAATATATATGTAATTTTCTCTTTGGCAATAATATCTTATGACCTGGTGATTTTCCCCAGAATCTTTCCAAAACTGTTTTGATGGATCTGTCTTTATCTGACCCAGAAAACATCTATTAGTCTGTTGAGCTCATTGTGATTGTGTGTCTATGTTCATTTTTCTCCTCGGTAATTTCAGATACTATAGTAATATTATGGGAAGTATTTATAGAAAGCATTTCCATTTCCATTTATTTGCTTGACAGTTTTCTACAAAATTACAAGCATCTATGTTGACAACAGTATAAGTATAAATATATTGCAAATTGTAAAACACATTATATTCTTAAAAATAAGTAATTTTATTTTTAGATTTTATTTTGACATTCAACAGAAAATATAACAGAAAACAGAAAATGTAATAAACATATCATTGAACTGCTAGTACAGCAATTGTTACCAGACATATCAGCAATGCATTTGTACTCTGCACAATCCTTCAGAAAAAATAAATGAATGAACAAAAACATAAATGGGTATAAAGAGGTCACTATGGCACATAATTCCCCTGTACCTCAAATTTGCATAATAAAAAGTAAAATGTTTTCGCTGTTCCTTATACCTCCATAAGATGCACTTAGCCAAAGCAGGAGGGTCCTGACCTAATTCAATGTCTGTGTGTTTTATCACAAATATCATGTCACTTATATAATGTCACTAATAGACTGATATTAAAGGCAGCAGAGCATGTACACTAATTAGGGCTCTTGGGTAGTGCTGCTGAAGATTCATGTGGAAATAAACATGGTGATTTTAGTGGCCCGTGTCCTTAAATACACTGGAAAAAAGTAAAAAAAACGTTGTACTTGTGTGTGTGTGGGGGCGCTGTTCCGCATTTTCCAAAGTTTGTTTACAGTAAATGTCCTTTACCATAGTCTGCCTCACTATTGTGTTAGCCACAATGTCGTAGTAAATCGGTCATTGCTACACACTCACAATGCATCAAACATTTGATACCATAGAAGCATGTAGTTATTTGCTATTTAAACATTCATTGGCAATTTTGTGCCATTTTTCCCCTGCCCCCAGTGTATAGTGGTCTCTCATTGTATGATTATTTATAATACTCTGCACAAATGAGGCATTAAAGCAAGACGACCACACCATGCCAACTCAAGTGTCCCTCATTCTGCCTCCCCAGAACACTGCAGTTACCTGTTCCTAATTAGCCACCGCATACATATATCCTCTTCCTGCCTTAGAAGATTTTGCAAGGTATTGTGTCACTATTGCCATTACACTGCCTGTCTTTCATTGCTTGATTGCCTGTTCACAAACTGTTTGTTGATTCTGATTTAAGACTTCATTTAGAACCAGTTTGGATTATGATTTTACGCTGGATTTTGGCGATGATTATAGATTGTAGATGTATCGTTAAAGACGCCTTGATCTGCCCTTGGATCCAGGCTCCGCATCATTGCACTGAAACAACATTCATTATTGGCCATGATTTTCTAGGAAAATAAAATGTGGCAGCCAGAGGTGGTTCTCCGAATTTTTAACTAGAGATGGCCACAGTGTGTTGTTAATGTGCGTGTTGTCAGGATCGGCCCCTGTCCTGCCCCCTTCAGTTGGTCGGTAATCCTCTTTAGTCAGCTGGGGTTGCTGGTCATCCAATTCTGTGTATCCCCCAAGCCTTATGTGCTTCATAGTCCATGGTCCATAGTTCATAGTGTGTGTTCTGCTTCCTGGACCGCCATATGGCTCAATGGGCTCAGTAGGTGGCTCTTAAACACACCCCCCCCCCCCCCCCTTTATTGTTGTGGGTATGAGGCTTTCCAGAAGCAAACTATTATTTAACATACTGTATGTTATTCTGGGTTTTCTTGGTTTATCGTGAGCTAGTGTATTTTACTTACAGTTCCTTGTTTTTGCTTCTTGTTCCCTGTATGTTCAGTTTCAGATTTCAGAAGTTATCTTGAGGTCACATTGAGCTGTTAAAGAATTCTAACTATTTCACCTATTCTGAAGTTTCAGCTTTTGTCAACTCTGTTGTTTTCCTACAATACATAGGTATGCCTTTTGGAGTGAGAAATGCACCTGATACCTTCCAAAGGTTTATGAATTGTGCATTCACCAGTGAGTGATTGTGAAGCTAATTTATACAATGTTTTATTCTCCTGACTGGGAAGAACACTTATCAGCCTTGGTAATGGTACTGTATTTGATCAGATAGATGAAGCATCATTATCCTTGAATTTAAGCATGTGCCTTCCAGAGGGCTGCTGTCACTTGGGAAAACAGGTTATCCAAGGTCTAGCACATCAAAAGTGACCAGTATTCCTGGGGTGCAGGGCAGATTTTGGAAGGGAGGGGGACCAAGCAATGAGTAAAACTTTTAAGGTTATCCAGCCATACTTGATGAGGCAATTGGCGTGATTTGGGCTAATGGTTTAATACACTCAACATTTTGATTGATGCTGGATAACCCATAATCACCCATAAACTGACTATTGGACAACAGTCTACATAACAGATAGCCTTCTCTATAAGGTATGGCAAGTTTAAATTTACTGAGCCATAGTATTCTGTAATGTTACACATTATGTGTGGACACATTTATAGATGTATTGCTTTATTGTAACAGACATAATTTCACATTAGGTCAAACTTGAAGTTTTTAGCTTTGCTGCAGTAACAAATTGGCCTATTTTAAATATTGGAAAAATTATGTTGACAATTGCATTTGACATAGGCTTGGTGTAGGCCATAAAGAACGTTTGCTATTTGAAAGAATGCTGTAATAGATCTTTGTTTTTTTTTCTGTATTGCATCCTGCACAACTTAGGCAGCTCAATTGTCAACTTGTTCAGGACCTAAAACCCACAAAGATGGAACACAAACAATGCATGGAGTCAACACAAAAATACCGCAAGTGTAGAAGTTTTTGACATTTTAGAGTATTCATCCCTCATTAAATTGGTAGGCCATAATGGAAGTGAAGATTTTTAAAGCTTTGTGTAGGCACTTCTGCCAACAAATGGAGGGAAAAGGAGACCTTGGGAACGTGTCTGCACAGATGCATGTGTGTGAAAGTGGACTCCTACCTGCAGCAACCACATGCTGTGTGGAGTTTGTGATGGTCAACAGTTTGAGTACAAACATTTAGATATCCAACTTACTTTTTTTTCTCTCTCAAATATGGGTGGAAGGATCAGGGTCCCCCTGCTGTCTGCACCCCTGGCTATTGCTGAATTCCCAGTGACTACTACTAAAAGCAAGTGTGGAAGTAAAATTGGACATTGGTAGGCCCAGGAGAGCAGGCATATTGGGTCTGCTATGTCTTAGGCCTTAGGCAAGAAGAGATTGTTTTGAATACTGTGTGACCTCGCTTTGTGATAGCTGCCTGTGGTTAGTTCCGCAGACCCTGAAGAGAGATCGGACCTTGGAGAGACAGACAGCGGAGAAGGGGGGGGGGGGGGACTGTCTGCAGGAAGGGACTGGTGCACGAAGAGTTATAGTTATAGTCGCAGTAGACAATATACAATATGTTACGCGGTAGTGCAAATGTATAAGTAATTGTTACATTAATCATACTAATCAAATGTTAACCATGCATTTGCAGTGATTCAATGACAATATGTCAATGTGTTAATCATTAATCAATGGAACACCCAAACATTAACAGTGAGTCAATGTCATATACTCCATATCTATATACATATCTCAAGTAGAGTCTAGCAGTCGAGACAAATTCCGGTAAATTGAGCAAAATGGGTGATTTTACCTTGCTACAAAGGTGAACCAATAGAGCAGGAGCAATGTGCTTGTTATAAGTTTGAGCTTGGTTTGTTGGTGTTTTGTGACCAATCAGGACTTAGAAATCCTTATCGGGAATTGGGAGCTATGGTTCAACTGTTTGCTCTTTGTGCTCGAGGTTACTTGGTACCGAGTGCCAGAGTGTGATGGGAGCGCTTTGTTGGATTGCTCGAATAAAAGAGATTACTTTACTCACCAACTGAGAGGTCCAGAGTCTTATTCTAAGTGGCTCAACTAGAGTTATCAGAGAGGTTGATTTATATTTTTTCTACCACACAAACTATGGTAATGCCTTGTATAATAGGTTGTTGTCAAAATATTCCAGACAGATCAACAGATTGGCTCAGGACTCAAACTTTTGAGTGGACACTTGAATGTTGAATGTCAGTTTATGTTTGATTCTGTGAAGTTCTGTGTGTTCCTCTCTGGTACTTATTACCTTCATTTTGAGTTACCATTCAAGTTAGAGATGGATGCTAGTTTTATGGTTTTTGTGCCTATTTTAATCTTGGAGGATAAGGCTGGGATTGTTCATCCTGTTTACTCATTTTCAAAGAAATTTTATAAGGATCAACAAAATGATCAATGAGGTTGATATTGAATCAAGCTCCTTGCCAGTGACAGTATATACTGACCATGATCCTTCATTGTTCCAGGATTAGATGCATGTCACCTACCAATGAATGATGCTCTATGGCCCGTTCTCTAAATTGCGACCTAGAAATATGGCACAAGAAAAGCACCCAGTTTCATAGTGGATGCCTTGTACATACCTATGGATTGTGGGGGGAGACCAGGGTACTTGGAGAAACCATGTGCAAAACAGGGGCAAGACATTCAAAATCTACATACACAGAAACAGGTGCTGTTTGGTAAGTGTTCTTAATATTTCTGCCATACGTGGAAGTGTGAATTATACATTTAAAAATCACATCCATTTACTGATAAAATCAGCCTGTCTTACATTACAAAAGATGGTTCACAGACCATTAGTTAAGTACGATGGGAAAAGTGGAAGCAGGACCAGGGAGACGAGAGATCAGGGAATGCAGGGTTAATTCGGAATCTATCCAAATGCAGGACACAGGAACATGTAACATTAATGACATGACTGGGGAAACAGACTTGAACGTGGACTGAAATACACAAGACTAATGGCAGGAAACGTAGAACAGCTGGTAAATGTAGGGATTCCACACGAGGTTAATGAGGGGGGCGTGGCACACAGGAGGATCGTACGAGCTGGGTGTGACATTAAGGCCCTTGAAATGTTATTGAAGCCCTAAACTGGCAAAATAAGGCCGCTAAACTGTGAGTCCCTTTGTCCCTGTAAAATCTGCTTTGTACTAATTGTACTAATAACTGACAACATTGGTTTCACTGGTTATTTTCACGTGCTGTACCTCAGCATCTCAGTAGATAATCTTTTCATCCATTTAAGCCATTTAAGCCTGTGACTGGATTTGTTTGTTGCATTTTGGGGATGAAGATAATTGTGTGAAAAATCAATAATCAAAAGGAATGGTATAATGTAACACAGCTTTTCACTTTGCTGTGAAAGCTAGTTTTCAAAATAATAGCTTCAGTATTGACTGTCTGTGTCCAAAACATTTTTTTCATGGTGTTTTCCATGGAATTATTAAGGTATGTATGTGGAAAATCAAAAATCAAATGTCCAACCAAATGCATTATGCATTATGTTACATTAAATATTATAAGTTACATTTGCATTTTGTCTCATATTTATGTACAATTTAGCAAAGTTAAGCAATGGCGCTGCTCTAAAATGAGCTATTTTCTGACATTGACAATTTAAAACTTTAAAAGGTTACACCACACACCTGTAAACAAACTACAGACAGCCATAGGCCAAGCAGAGGCAATGAATCTTCATTTTTGTTGAACTCTACAAAGGCAAGATAAGCCAACTGGCACACATTGTAATACAAGTATTACAAAAAATGTCTATAGCTGCATAAATCAACAACTGAAAGAACAAACACAATATCATACCAAGATGGACTAACAGAACCTGGCAGAAAGATTTATTCCATTTATTACAACCATTATGCATAGAAAATTAACAGTGAAAGTGAGACTGCTCAGTTTCAGATTTGTGTGGTAAGCACCATTTCACTTGTTTACAGGAGAAAGCTGGGATTTAAGTAGAATATTGGCTAAAATGAAATGTATACACATGCAAGCTGATATAATGAGCCAGTAAATGTTTAGGACTAATACCTTTAGTGCAACCTCTGGGCAACTGTAATGTACAGCTAAATGCAACATTACACAGTACATGTGAGGCTTCTGTATGAAACACCACCAACAACAACAACAACAATTATTATAATCATGATGATAATAATAGCTTGTTAGACTATTTTTAACACTTAGTATTAAGCTATTACTTATGTATTAATTAACCACAAACAAAACTTTAGTTACATACTGCTCTCATGTTCGTTCATCAATGAATCATGACGCATCTTTGTCATGATAAATCTTTGTCAACTACTGAAGGAACTACCAAGGAACTGCTGAATGAAGAAGTTATTACACAAGTGACATACTGGTGCCATGATTCTTCATTAATGAATCATGACGCATCTTTTATCTCAGGTAGCTGCTATATTTGTTCATGGTTTGTACTTAAACTGAGTTACTACTAAGTGTTTATGCCCCTCAATTAAAGTGTTACCAGATTATTAAATGTGTTTCCTCACCAGATGTTTTAGATGTTCTTATAAATAATGAATTTAATACATAGAATCCCTGGAGTTCACTTAAGTGTAAAATACCGTAACCCGAGACGGTTCATTGGTCCTACATGGCTGACAGATGCGGGATACCTTGAGTTATTGCGCAACTAATCGCTGACTGGCTATATAAAGCACCTCGCATATAAAGCAATTTTTATAGGTCGATGGCAGCCGCTGGCTCATGCTTATACTAATATTCAATACAGGATTTGTTCACGGTTTCTCCGTAGCCAAGAGTTTTTAAACGCTTTCACCTTAACGAAAATAATACAGCTTTACTATATATCCTCATTGGTTTATGCACACAATGGATATGTTTATTTTCCCTTTTTTCTAAGTTACCACGCCAATTAATTATTAGATTCCAAATAAATGAATTTCCTTGAGATCTGAAAATCGGGAAGTGTATCTGCATGAGCAATAACATTTGCTGAAGAGTAATTTTACTATTTATTCGATACAGCAATTACTAGTAATAACTTCGGCTATTAAGTATAAGCCAATTTTAACTTTTTGTTGCAAATCCCGGCACTTCTCTACTAATGGATACATTTACCATTGCGGTGAATGGTGTCTCGCACACGGAGGATGGAGTAACACCGCATGATCCCTTTGCTGCTCCACTTAAATCCATCGCTCCTTGGAACTTCAAGTTATTGGCAACGCTGATGTTTATTGTCACGTCTTTATCTTTGTCTGAAAATTTCACTGTAATGCTGGTTACCTTTAAGTTCAAACAATTAAGACAGCCTCTGAATTACATCATTGTCAATCTGTCTGTCGCGGATTTTCTCGTGTCACTTATCGGTGGGACCTTAAGTTTTCTTACCAACGCGAACGGCTATTTCTTCTTGGGAAAATCAGCTTGCGTCGTGGAAGGATTCGCTGTCACGTTTTTCGGTAAGAAAACGTTTAATTGTTTTGCATTTGATATCAGTTCGACTAGGAGGGCTTTTAGTTAGCAGATTTACGCTATTTCGCTTGGTGTAATATGAGTATTACCTGATTTTATGCCCCTCTGGTGAACTTTTGTGGAAGATATAGGTGTCATCTCCTCAAATATAAATTTTCTGGCGAAAATGTGCTTTGTACATTTAAGAGGTCATTATTACATTAATATAGGCCTAGTTGACAAAGTATACAGGACAATACAACCAAGAAGAATACAAGCTAAAATAAAAACCAGTGGGACAGCATGAAGTGCTAGATCAACATGATAACGTAAAACACGTCGCTTAGTTGCATATACACTATATCACGCTGTGAAGTTATCGGCTATGCAGTTATGATAACTGTTGAATTAGTTTATTAAAAATGTATTAAAAAGCATTTATTTATTTATGGCAATTTTCAACTTTTCCAACGCCCTTGTGCGTTATGATGTCAAATGTCAGAAAATATTTTTGCTCATTATTTGACTTTGCAAAATGAATGACTTATTTATTGGATACTGAAGTGAAACTTATATAACTTATAACTAAAGCTCTGCTGACCCAACTTGAGTAGGAACTAAACCATATTGGGAGAGAGAAAAAAACAATTTTATTTCAACATATCAGTGTATTTGCCACATTAAATTTGCGGGAAAATATGGATGGATGCTCTGATCTGTGCTAAAAATACAGTACCATTATGGTGACTATCCCATTGTTAAATTTTGTATTTTGCACAAGTCAACAAGGATGAGTATGATCTTACCTAGTAACGGTAAGTAAAGTTAGTAAAGTAAGACAGGTGTTTGATAGCAGCACGATTCTATGTAATGATGTCTTCTCTCTATGCTCTGTGATACATTCTCTTCCTCAATAGGAATAGTGGCTTTGTGGTCCCTGGCTGTACTGGCCTTTGAACGGTTCTTTGTAATCTGCCGTCCACTGGGGAATGTTCGCCTGAGAGGGAGACACGCCACACTGGGTCTCTTATTTGTCTGGACGTTCTCCTTCATCTGGACCATTCCCCCTGTACTTGGCTGGAGCAGCTACACTGTTAGCAAAATTGGTACCACCTGTGAACCCAACTGGTGAGCCTTAGAACAGCCTACAGACCCTATTTATGATGAACCTCTTGGTCTTATGTTACTTATTCAAAGCTTTCCCTGCTGTTGTTGCTTCGATTTCCTTGCATGAAGAGAAATTATAAGAAGTCATATACACAACCACGATATATCTAGCCATCTAATGTCAATTTTAGATTAAAATATGTTCTGTATAAACATTATTCCATTAACCAATTTCCTTTGAAATGCCTGAAACAAAATCAAATTCAGCTTCACTACAGCTGTCATACAGTTTCTCTAAATGGAAATGTCACCATTCTTTAATGGTACAATACGAAACATAGAAAAGACTATTACTAAACATTCATAATGCAAATTCCTATTCTACACATACATTGACTAAATAATACATTCATTTCAAAGACATGTTTAGCACTATTATTGGCTATTGGTGCATCTTTACTTTTTAGAGAGCAGTATTCTGTTTGACATACAAATGACTGTACATCAGAGGCTGAAATGCACATGCATGCATACACACTATCTACTGCTTCTGTCATAGGGGCAGGTATGTGTCATGACTCGAAAATTCCATAAATGATTCAATTTAAATAATCATTAGGAGGATGTTTCCTATCATTGTGGGAATTTTCCATTCACTTCTATGGGCATAACTCATGAAAACCCTAACCCAGCCCTAACCTTAACCATAAGTGACCAAACAAAATGCAAGATTTTTGATTGCAGTCACACATTTGTGTACAACTGAAGTTTATATTGTGGGAACCTGAGAAACACACACACACACAGACACAATGAGTGATTTTGAGATATCAGTTCATGTTTTGCTGCATGTTTTGGACTGTGGGACCTGGAGGAACCACCTGTAAGACAGGAAGAACATGCCCATCTTATGTTTTGGCATGTACTGTATGTATCCTGTGTCTGTGCTCCCCGATAGCCTGTGTTGCCTGGCATAGGATCCACATTCCCCCTTGGCCCTGACCAGGATAAGTGGTTGGAAGATGGATGGATAAATGAACACTTTCCATTCAAATTTACATTCTAAGGAGATTTTTTCCATGATTCATTATTATATCAATCTGATTCCAGCAGACGGAGCCATCACATTGATGACACATGCCGAGCTGGGAGGGAGAAGATTCATTTAATATAAAGATACACTTTAGGTCCATAAAGACACAAACTCATTCCTGCATTCATCAATATACTTTTAGAAAAAAATAGAAACAGACTCTTTCATGTTTTAATGTCTGTCTGCATTAGTTACATTTTGGTAGGCAGGTGCTTTATTCAAAGATGAAAAACTGAAAAAGATGAAAAGTCAGATACTGTAAGAAATATTTAGTCCCTCTGTTTGCTTTATTCTTCTAGGTATTCTGGAGATTATTCAGATCACACCTACATTATCGCTTTCTTCACGACATGCTTCATCATGCCTCTTGGAGTTATCTTTGTCTCCTATGGGAAGCTAATGAGAAAACTGAGGAAGGTAAGTTCTAAATAAAGACATGCTAAGTTCACAAGCTTCATTGTCATGATACAATGAAAACTAGAACAGTAAATGAAAATAAAACAAGACGTTGCATAGAATGGTCATGCAAAATCTCAACAATGATTTATATTTAAATGTAAGTATTGCTTCAGTAAACCATAAGACTGGCAGTGTATAGTAGGGTGGCAGGCTCACCTAGTCTATGATCTGCTAAGTTGTGGACTAAATCGTGATGTTAGAAGCCTCATTTGACATCCACATGTCACAACCTGTCAAGTTTCATTGGCACCATTTCTGCAGATAACTCATGTCTCATTTTGAAGGTGTCTAATGCTCATGGCAGACTGGGCAATGCAAGGAAGCCAGATCGGCAGGTGACGCGCATGGTTGTGGTGATGATCGTCGCCTTCATGGTTGGCTGGACGCCGTATGCTGCCTTCTCGATCGTGGTCACGGCCTGTCCCACCCTCCATCTCGATCCCCGTCTTGCTGCAGTTCCTGCATTCTTTGCCAAAACAGCCGCTGTCTATAACCCAGTCATCTACATCTTTATGAACAAACAGGTGACCTCCCTTTCTTTGTCGCGTCATTCCTCTGGGTGTCAGTCTGGCTTTGTGAACATCGTGTGCTTACTTATCCCAGCATCACCACCCAGTTTTAATACACTGCATTTTCTTTAAGGACAGTGAATGTTTTTAGTGAATGTTCATGAAATTGCAGATGGTCACTTTTCCTCAGCCATTTATACAGCTGTTTATTTTACTGGAAAATGTATGTCTTGCTAAATGGGTATAGGCTACTAATGCATGGTCCTGTCAGGGCATGAACACCTTAAATACTATTAGGATAACATTGATAAAGTTATTTATAAAAATAATAAGAATCTTTCTAAGAATGTGACTGATGACAGGTACATGACCTTGGTAGGATGTATGCTATATATGTGTATTTATATATAATTAAATTCTCTAAGAATGAATATTTCATAATATGCCCGATCAGAGCCAGCATTGTTTTCGGTTCTGAAAAAAATAGTACTTTTACACTGATATCCAAACAGTGTCTTTCTGGACACCCAGCCCCTTTCAATACATTTGTCTTTATTTCAGAACTAAATGTCTTACATGCTTTGCAATTACCCAGAGCCCATAATGGAACACAAATGTATTCACCAAGGTTGTAGTAAAATCCATCAATATTAAACCACCACGTGAATCAGAGGTCTGCTGAGTTACACTGACTGATGAAAACACAGCTGCTAAGAATCTAAAATTATAGTTATTTTAAATTGCTGAATGAAAATTAATCTTCTTAATTTAAAGATTTAATGATCACTTACTTTTGCAACTGTAGTGTAAGAACAAGCTATTAAACTACGTCAATATTTCTCTTAATACAATATTAGTTATTGTATGAATAAAAATAGATATGTGAACAATACAATTCTATTTTAAATAGAGTTAATTCACATTGTACACATTGAATTATCTATTTGATCTGTTTATCAATGCAAGGTAAATACATGGAACACTTTCTAAGTTTGTGTCACGGTGTGAAAGGAACGACTTCTGGAAAGATGGTTCCGACAACAGAATGACAGGACAAGGGGCAATATTATGACATTTTGGAGCTTGTTATTCCCTGAAAGTCATAACCAGATTTGCAGATTTGTATGTTTCATTTGTGTTTATGCTTGTGTCTGTTAATTTAATGCATGTTCTTGCTTACTGGTATGTTCAAACTCTTAATATTTACTGTTTGCAGGAAACACCATAATTAATGCTAATGGTGTCTTTGTCAGTACTGCACTGCATATCTACAATGTTCCTGTATGATTTATGGTTCTCCATGTTTGGTTCTTTTAATACAGTTATTGTTGTTGGCTAACCTGCAATGGTCTGTATGCTCCACAGTTCCGGACGTGTCTTATTCAGCTGTTTAAATGCAATGGGGACACCTTGGAGCCGAACCCTAACCAAACTGTGGACAGAAGGGGCGGGACTGATGAGAACAATACAGGAGAGATAACCGCCATCGCAGCCCGGATCCCCATGGCAGAGGATGCCGCGCAGATGGACAGGAAGTCCAGTGACTGTGGCTCTTTTGTTCAGCTTCCTGTACCTGAGAACAAAGTCTGCCCAATGTAGTGGTAACCATACAGGCCGCCATGTTCACCAACCAGCTCTCTCATCTGTGCGGACAGCACCATGTTTTCTCCCAGTCAAAGGGTATCCAATTAAAAGTTTCTGAATTTCTAAACATTCCAGCTACAAAAGAGGAGAAGTAAGTGGGCAAATTAAAGTTTGTACCTTTAATTGCTGGTTAGACTAAAATGAGCAAAGGATAGTGCTCAAATGGGGCATCAAACATCCAGAAACGTCTTGTGTAACATATTAAAATAACTAATTCTGAAACCACAGTTGTAATTAAATGACCGTTTTACCTTAAGAAAAAAAATGCACAGGGAGTTCTTGCTTAATCCCCAAATGTAACTCTGCCCCAACAATGATCATCTTGGACAATAACGGGAGATGGCTTTGAAGTTTAACTGCAGCAATAGCAAATGGTGTAAAGTTTTTTTCCCCGTCTCAGTCCTTTTCCTTTTGAAGAAACCATTAATTTTCACAGCATTAGAATGTTTTTGTTTCCTAGTCCAAACTGAATGGAGGAGTTAAATCCTGGACATTTTACATGAGTAAACTATGTGCAACATGCAACATTAGCATACCAGTATGAATAGTTATTCTCTTCCTAGTAAGTTTTGTAGGATGAATTAAATCTATGGAGAAAATTAAACCTACACATCTTGGTTTGTAATTTTGAAATAAATAACTTGACATTTAGGAAAAACGTGGTAAGTAAGATATACATTGTATATTGAGGGTAACTTTGTAACCATCGCCATGCACGCACACATGCACGCACACACACACACACACACACACACACACACACAAATAAAACATTGCAAGGAAGCTTACAGATTTATATTTTTTGTTTTAGTCAGGTTTCATGAGTAGAAGTAAAGCTTGCTGAACTGGATTTTAATGAGTGATGCTTCTGAAAAAATTGTGCTGAATGAACAATAAAGCCATTTTAATAAAGAGATAATTTTATAAAAATATGTGCAACAAAAAGTGTGAGCATTTAACCATGAACACTGATTAGGCTTTAAAATCGTTCAGAAACGTGCATTCTATAATAATGGGTTATAAGTATAATAGGTGAAAGATAATTAAAAGGAAAGTCACCACTGAAGTACTGTAAGTCAGTGTTTCTCGGAATCACCAGACAAAATATGGACTGTCTGGCAGGGAGCTGGGAGGGAGCAAAAACGTGGACTGTCTGGCAGGGAGCTGGGAGGGAGCAAAAACGTGGACTGTCTGGCAGGGAGCTGGGAGGGAGCAAAAAAGTGGACTGTCTGGCAGGGAGCTGGGAGGGAGCAAAAACGTGGACTGTCTGGCAGGGAGCTGGGAGGGAGCAAAAACGTGGACTGTCTGGCAGGGAGCTGGGAGGGAGCAAAAACGTGGACTGTCTGGCAGGGAGCTGGGAGGGAGCAAAAACGTGGACTGTCTGGCAGGGAGTTGGGAGGGAGCAAAAACGTGGACTGTCTGGCAGGGAGCTGGGAGGGAGCAAAAATGTGGACTGTCTGGGGGTCCCTGTGGATTGGGTTGGGAAACACTGCTCTAAAAAGAAGAGGTTCCTGATGTATATATACAAGCATATTAAATACATTTAGTCTGTTGATGAAATTTTTTAAAGCATAAGTCCCTTTCTGTCATCTATAGGAAAAACACAAAACATAAAAAACCTTATAGCAAAATATCTTGATTTCATTTTCTGAAATGTTTGTGAGAAAATGGCATTAAAATGCACATAATGCAATAATGAGAACACACAAACTCCACCAAGACAGAACGAGGAATCAAAACCCCTAGCCCAGGCAGTGTGAGAACGGTGACTGATTCTGATACCTGTACTCACCAGGGTGTGACATACTGTGTGTTGCAACAGTTATTTAGTCCATCCATTTTCTGAAACTATTCAGGGTTGCAGAGGGTCCAGACCCTATCCCAGAGGTTACAGGTGCAAGGCAGGGAACAGCCCAGGACAGGGGAGGGGGGGGGGGCGCACACACACACACACACACACACACACACACACTTTGGCAACTCCAATTTACCAGTGCATGTTTTGAACCGAGGGGGGAGGGGCAATTGGAATGCCTAGAGGAGATTCCACAACAACATGGGGAGAACACACAAACTTGGTAGAGGCTCAAACCCTGGTCCCAGAGGTGTGAGACACCAGCCCTAACCACCACACTACTACACCACCCCAGTCATATTGCATGCAGTATTAAAAATTTCTGTCAGTTGTGCCACAGTAGCCTTTCTGTCACTCTGTACCAGACGGGACAGCCTCTGTTGCCCTCACAGAGTAATGCGACAGTCCGCCCAACAGTCGCCAGTTTGTGGTTTTTTCTTCCTCCGACCACTTTCAGTAGGTACTCACCAGCACTAACCAGGAGCACCACACAAACCTTGTCGTCTGCCCATGACAATTTGTCCCTTGTTCACGTCACTCAGACCTTTATGCATGCCCATTTGCCAATATGTGACGTGGGAAAAGAAGCATGCCAATGAACGTGTACGTATGCAAATAGCAAATAACGGACCATATCATTTACATGTCTGTATCTTGAATGGAGAGCAAGATGGGACATGTGAAATCCAATACAGATTAATAAAAGTGCTACTACTGTATTCTCCAACAGGTCCACTTATTAAATTGAAGTTTGGCCAGGGAATTACTCTTTATGCCTCTGGCACGTGTAATGAATTCTTAAATATCTTATGAATCATAATTTATTACACATGGTCAGGCACAGAATTCATCACTCTATCATGTTTAGGACTTTACCTTCATTATACCGCGGTCAGCTTCATTATCACGTCAGCCAAGCTCAAGCTGGTTATGCGTCTTATTGCAGCCTTCAATAAAAAAATGTCAAATTGGGACACTTTAGTAAGTACTTTTCATCAAATATTAATAAATTAATCAGTCTGAGCCAGCCCTTGGCAAGTGGGCATATTATTCCATCACCAGAAGCCAAGTTTCTGAAGAGGAAATCGTCTACCAATTAGGAATCCTTTGATTAAAAGTCAGGCAAATATAACAGCAAACATTTTAGCATGGAGGATTAACAGCTTATGTATAATTACATTTTATGCATGTTCTCAAATTTCAAAATTAGAGCAAATCATTCACTGTTTTTAATTACGCAAACCAGTTCATTTTTGTCAATACCAAGTGAAAAGACATGTTATAGTTGTAAAAAATAATCCATTATCACTTGAACTACTACCTCAATGTAAAAATAAGCACAGATATTTAGGAGACATAAACGTATTGTTGCACTGAAGTTCATCTTAAGTGTCCATGTACAGTATGTGTGCATACACTCAATAGCCACTGTATTTGGTACACCTAGCTAGTACAGGTAGGACCGACTGTTTTAGGTAGACCTAGGTAGTACAGGTAAGACCCACTATATTAGGTATACCTACCACTGTATTAGGTACACCTAGGTAGTACAGGTAGGACCCACTGTATTAGGTACACCTAGCTAGTACAGGTAGGACCCACTGTATTAGGTACACCTAGGTAATACAGGTAGGACCCACTGTATTAGGTACACCTAGGTAGTATAGGTAGGACCCACTTTTCCCTCCAGAGCAACTTCATTCTGTGTACTTCTTTATATTTCTACAAGCTTCAATGAGTTTAGCCATTCTCCTCTGATCTCATTAAGAAGGTTTTTCAGTAACAAAACTGCATTGTATCTTTGTGTACTGCACAAGCCTTATATTAACCTAGCCACATACTAAAATAACAGGTTTGAAGCCCCCTAAATTTGTTAGCTATAGATGAGGCACAAAGCCAGTTACCTCTTTGACCCTGTACATTTAGTGTAATGCAATGTGTATGCAGTTGCAGAATGATTCACTGCTTGCTGTGTTAACATGCAGATTTATCAAATAAATTGGACACATAATATATTTGTAATTAATATAGCACATGATTATTTTTTGCTTGTTTATTTCCATGCTACAAGAGCCGTAACTTTCATATAAGATTCACATCAAAAATGCCTGGAGACAAGAAAAGCGCTTGTGTCTTACAAAATAAGCACTGCCTGGGTACTTAACAGCTAATGAAATTTCTGCTTATACCCAATTTAAACTAATCTATTGGCAAATTATACTCAAGTGCACCTTTTTATGGTTTTATCAAACATTCTCACAGGAGGTCATATTCTGGACCTTGGGATAAAATTTGAATTGGATTAGTTTGCGTAGTCAGTGGTATTAAGGTGTTTGTCAGAATAGAGCTGTAAAATGCTCAGTTTGAAACATAGATGTTGGATCGAGTGTGATTTCAGCCTCCTAACAGCCAGTTGACATCTGTAAGCATTAGTCATTTTTTCTGTTAAAATAACACAATGCTAGAACCTTCTAAATTAAATGTAGGTTACCTCATTGAGATGAATATGGAAATTGTGAAAAAACATAGAAGCACAATATTTTTGAATATGATAAATAATTAGAAAGTGAATTGGAAAAGGTTACAATTTATGTGTGTAAATGTACTAAATGTATGATATAGATAAAAAGTGTGTCATGTTACCACTAAATTTGGTAGCCCATAGATGACATAGTTGAAAGCCCAGGGAGAAACAGAGACATTATTCTGGGCTTTGGAGTTGGAACTACCTTCCTTACACGTTTCAGGAAGCTCTGACGACATGGCAGCTGCAAGACAAGCAAACAATCAAGAATTATTTTCATTAAAATCAACCAGATTTAATAACAGAACCTGAACTTTGGGCAACATGGAAACTTTTTTTATATCCATTCGCACAATGTAAGCCAAAAAGAACTAATATAATGAAAGAAACAGAAGGTCCAGCAAGGTGTAAGAAACTTGGGAATTATTTTAACCTGTGTGTCTCAAGGAATATGTTCATGCGAAATCCAGAGATTCAATCTGAACAAAAGAACATTCTGTTCAAGTTCTCTACCTCTGTGATCTGTAGGTACCATACTTCCATCAGTGGGAAAATTTTGGGCTTCATGTCTTCGAAGATCATGGACTGTCTGGCCTGAAGTCATTCCAGTCTTCAAAAGGTCTACACAAAAAATAGAGCGTGCATACGTGCACACACAAGCACGTATAGACACATGCACACACACACACACACACACACACATGCACACAGACTTAATTTCTATATATGGGGAAAATTCAAATCACAACATGACGACCTTAACCCTATCCAGCCGTAACCTTAACCATAAGGAACCAAACAAAATACGAGACTCTTGGCATTTTTACTTCTATAGTTGCATTCACAGATCTTTGTGGGGTGCATTAAATAATCCTTGCTTGGTACTGTTGTGTGGTATTCCTCAGTTTTATTAGCAAGTTTCACCTGAAGATTACACAGTCAATGAATGTTTTGAATACTTACTCTCCAGAATAATATCCATGTTGTGCACATTCCTCTGAATGGTGGTGTGCCACTGATTGAGCATAATGCAGTGAACCCCACTGAGACTGAGGAGCACTGCTGTCTCTACGGGGCTTTCCAGTGTCAGCTGCCTCACACTGTAAAAAAATAAGTGGTATTATGTGCACAAAACAGTATGATGTCAAATTTCATAATGGACTACAATTTATCTGCCACAGATAACATCAATAAATACAACTAAAAACAAATACATCATGGATAATTTTGTCCAAACCATCAAGCGCTATACACATTGCCATAAGGTGCTGGGTAATACATACACATTATACTCATACATATACATTTGATTAGCTTCTTTTGCATAGATTTCTGATAGATTTCTGGATTTACAAGCAAATGTAGTACATGAAAAAGTGCATTTACCTCTTTTGAGAATCTATCTTGGACTGTCTGAGTCTGCTAACGGAGCTGTGTGCTAGATCAAGGAGGATGGCCATCTTGCACTCTGGAAGAAAAATAGTACTTGTGTGTAACAGCATACACAAGCCCTCACATATAACAGGTTTATTGCCCCCTTTATTAAGGGATCCAGCCCCTGGCTTCTTTCTCTTCTCCATCATCAGGTCTTATAAAATATGTTTGATCATAACACACAATGCTGCACTGATATGTTAGCAGTTGAAAGGAAATCATTTCTAATCTTCTCATTACAAATACTGCTTCTCCTACCAGTGTAGCAGATCTTCACACTACAATGTGCCAAAATAGTTATTATACTAGTTATAGGCTATTATTGTGTAATAACATATCCATGATTTATATACAATATCGTCCGTTTCGGGTTGTGTTTCATCTTCATTCAATTAAGCAATATCCATTCTGTCAATGACTTAATGCAATTTAACCGGACAATATGAAAAAACATTACACAACTGAAAATGGTTGTTAGTTCACATTTACAGCTTTTATGTATGTACTTTTTAAGCCCTCTAACAGTGCTCTAATCACATTTTGATCTGGAAATATAAAGATTTTTTGTATGTACTTTAACTTTTAAAGAAAGAAAATTCTTCTTTTGTTCCTAACACAGAAATGCATGGCTATATAGTCTCCTTCAATAACGCAAAAAACACTGACACTTTGACATGTTGTCTGCCTTTGAATTATGATGACTAATTTGACCTTGTCAATTCAGGCAGCAATTGGAGAATTATCAGATCAAGGACAGACTGACTCCTGTTTATGCAATGCTGCATGTATTTCCTCCTGCAGATGCGCCCTACAATGGACCCCAACCTTGGGCCCCGTGCAGTCTGGGATAGGATCCAGGCCCCCAAACTATACTGACCAGAATAAATGGTTGGAGAATGGATGGATTATTATGCTTATAAAATGAATATACATTATTAGTAACAAGGAATACATGAATATATAATGAATAAGTTCAGCCATATCACATCAAAAAGAGCTGTAGCATTATCTTTTAACATACCTGAAATGTTGAGGGCAACAAGCTTGGAAGGTGAAATATAGGATAGAAAATTCTCCATTCCGTTGAAGATGAAAGCACTACAGTTAATCAGACACTGCTCAAATTCAGCAAGACTGCCAAAACAATGAAACGTGACACATTTGTTACATTACAGTATAGCTCAGGAAATCTGTGAATACCCAGATGACCAGTCCAACAATGGATGCAATGTAGGTTAACAATCAAATACCTTTTGATGTACATTTTCTTCTGAAATACTGTACATCTACAAACTGTGACTACTTAAAGATACATGTAAGTTTGTGTCACTCTGACCTTGGTGCGTGATGTGAACCAGTGAGCCCCTGCCAGAGGGAGGTATACTGGTGTTTGTGCTTCTCCAGTATCTGCCTCATTCTCTCCACTGGGCCACTAGACCCTAAGAAGAAAATAAAGACGCACTAACAATGTTAGAGTCTGAGGAGGCAAAATGAGGACAGGACACAGAGAAACTTTACCAGTGAAATTCACTCTGAAATATATCAGCAGGAAAATGAAATCTTCAAAAATCTACAGATTTTAACGAACAGAAGAAATTTAGATCTGCCACTAACTGACAGATATATACTAACACCGACAGAGGAGAAGAATCAATAAATTCTAAAATATCTTACTGACAGAAGGTCATATCACTTATTTCTGTTGTACTGTTTGGCTAGTTAGGCTCTCCCAACCTGTACCTGCTTTTATAATTTAAGTATATGGGTGGTTTTCCCCTTTGATTATTTTGGCACTGAGCTGAAAAAGAACCAGAAATGAACCTCCAGGAAAGAAAGGAAATAAGAATATGTTTATAGTTAATTTGACTCCTAAAGCCTCATTGGGATTAAAAAAAAAACATAAATACAAAATAAAAGTTCACCCAAATATCCAGCTTCATTGTAGGGATCTACAACATCTACAGAACGGTGTCAAGGGAAATTGTAATACCATTGGTCCCCATGTTCAAAAAGAGACCGTCAGAAAAGGGGTTATATCTTATTATAGCTATACAGGAGGTGGCAATGGGAACTGCCCGCAATCTCTACAATAAGGCAACGCAGCTTTAACATCCTGCAAATGTAACCTTTTCTTTTGAATCCAGTTCAACTTAAATATTCTTTATTTGGAATGAAATAAAACATAATGAATGACCCACAGCTGAATATTACCATGCACATGTTGGTAACATTAAAGACCCTTTGTGAAATAAATTACTTCAATTTTCTAAGCATGGACAGAGGGTTTAAGGATTTTCAAATTATAATAAAATACCTAAATTAAACACTTTTTCTTCTGTTTTGAAGCTTCAAAATATAAATTTTTAATTAATTTAAGACAAAAGGATACATTTAATGTCGTGAGTGTCTACAGGAATGGCGTCTGGTGGCAAAACTCGATTTACAGGCACCTTTGTAATACAATAAAGGAAAATAATTGACATAAACAATGCATTATTTAATAAAATACGGACAATTAACTACAGACAAATAAGAAATATAATGAATAAGAAGCAATGGATACAGAGAGCGGCAGACAAAAGTAATATAACTTGAAATACAAAGGATCCTTATTATTGTAAATAACATATTTGTAAATGGTAGGAAGCACTTTGAAACAATGAGAATAGGAGGTAAATTACAAACTCAATTTAAAGGCATAAACATCTATATGCATCAACTTTCTATTCCTGTCACGCTCCTTCATTCAGCTCACCGCTCCGACGGCTTTGCCTTGATCCCCTGTCCCTTTCACTGCCTTCCCACCTTTCACTCCCCTTTTGCCAGCACTTTCAACTGTAACAGATGCAGAATTATCAGTGTAACCGAAGGCTGGGCATCTCAATGACCGCTGAATACAGAAAGTATAAGAGAATGTAGATTCAAGATTCAAGATTCAAAGATTCAGAATGTACTCCTCAGCCAATAGTTATGGAGAAAATTCCCCCATTAAGACAAAATAAAATAATTATTTGATTAATGACCAGTAACATACTGCTAAAACAACAATACAATATTAAAATGGGCAGCATTGTAACTTTATATGTTTAAGATTAGGGGTTGGAATCTGTGTGTGTGGAGTTTGAGTTACCTGGAGAAAAACCGTACAGAACAAGGAGAATATGCAGTTTCCACCTGCAGTCCAAAGACATGCAGTTAGGCTAATTGGTGTCTATAAATTGCCCATTGAATATGACTGTGCACGTTAATGTGTGTGTATGTGCCCCTGATTGGGTTGTACCAACCTTGTACCCCAAGGTCACTCCCACTATTCTGACCAGGATAAGCAGTTTATAACATGGATTTGATTGAGAAATTTTAGTCTATATTTGCATTTGGGCACATGGAATCTTTGACCTATAATAAGCTTATAAGGATATTTGTACTTTTCTCTGCAGTTTATCATTTTTTTAAATTGTTAAATATGGAACAAAAAAGTAAAAATATGTGATGTTATATTTTTATTCTTAATACTTATATTTCATTTAAATTAGTGCTGTCAGTGGTTTAAGCAAATGTTCTTTATATTGTCATAATTTAAGCAAATTATGAACAGAATTAGACCTGGATATTATTTCCAGAAAGAAGCAAATTACAATAAATTAAATTTATTTAAGAGGCATTCATTTTATAAAAAGGCAGTTTGGCTGTTTGAATTTTAAAGAGGAGGTTTAAACAAAATAAATAAATAAAGCCTCTCAATTTCATGGGGTGAATATAAAACCACAAATATTCAACTTTAATTTAACTGTAATTTCACTAGATGGAAAAATGCATCGACAACCATGCAACAAAGCATCTTTTAATCTCTATTAAAATGTGACATGATAACTGAGGCAATCAGGCACAAGTTAAAATCTAGGTTTTAAAGTTGAAATTCTTATGCTCTGGGCAATATTTTATCTTTTAAATGGTCATGGTCTAGTTGGCAGAAGCATTGACAATACTATTTAGTCAAAATATCTTAAAATAGTTAACAAAACTATCATAAGTGCAACATTTTACAAAATGTGTATTAAATGTGGCTATGAGGCAGTCCATGACAGCACTGACGGAAAACCAGGCTAAGTACAATCATTCCAAGGCACAAGGACAGCAAGAACAAAAGGAAAGAATTAATTTCAATTACAGCGATCACCTTGTCAGAAGAGTGAGAAACACCAGATAGGCGCTCATGCCTCACAATCATACCACCCTGAGCTCCTTAAACCAGCTGCTTTGTGTGCAGCCAGAAGCTAATTTCCCTCCTTTTAGGTGATTTCAGCTACAGGCATGAGCCTGTCAGGTATTATGACAATATTAGCAACTATATGCACTTAAGGGCAGCCACAGTATGCTGTCAACTTGCATGGTAGATGGTAAATCATCTCATCGCTGGGACATCAAGGATCTGCCATAAATTTTGCTTAAAAAGGCCCCTTAACCTCCTAAATACCTGGTCTCACCTGTGTCTGAATCTTGGCTGAGGGTGCACATCTAATTTTCCACATGAGGGCTTAAAACCAAAGAAAGGGTGAATGTGCAGTGCCTATAAAAAGGATTCATCCCACTCTGCTCACAGTGTTGGGACGCTTGGCTGTAAAAATGTTGCAAATATATTGGTTTCATAACAAAAGTCCATTGACAAGAATTGTTAAACATATCTGCACATATCTTACACCCAGACATTTTCTTTATATTGTCATATTTTTTTTGACTGACTCATTCAGTTCTGTTCTTGCCATTCTGCTATTAATTGCAATTGTAGTCTTTGGCTCCCAAAATGATACTAAATACAAATGTCTGTTTTTTACTAGTATTGCAAAGGCGATACTAATTAAAAAGCACCCAGAGAGAGTGCTGCCAACTATTTAACTAAGAATAGCACTTTTATAACTATAATTTGGCTTTCAGTTTATTACTACTTGAAATAAATGTTTCAGTTAGAACTACTGGTTGTTTCTAATGTGATGCACATTTATAAACCCAATTTGCAATATCGTTACTGAATCAAGCAAACATCCCAAGACTTTCTGTGAGCACTGTGTGTGTGTGTGTATGTATACACATATACTGTACAGTATATATATATATATATATATATACACACACATATATACATATATATATAAAATACAGCATTATTTTATAAACTGTCTCCTATTTACCAGTGTGATGATTCTGCAGACGGCTATGGAACAGCTGCAGGGAGAAATCCCGGCTAACGGAGCGGATCCCAGGCTTCTGCAGGACCCTGAGCGCCTCTAAGGGAAGCTCCATCAGCTGCCTGTCTGCCAGCAGAATCACACACTCCCCACTTTCTGCTGGGGAGCCTGATGCATACAAACACTCACTGATAACACTAGACATTTACATTCAGCTGCTTAACCGATGCTTTATCCATTTACACGGGTACCTTACATATGGGTTCTACAGAAAGTCTCTTCTTTGGGACCACCATAAACGCATGGGTTCTAATACTATTGCCCATTGAATACTATTCCCACAAGCACTAGGCAAGACATTTTAAAATAGTTCAATCTCACTAGTAAATTCTGAAAATTGTTTAATTTCACTAGCAAAATCTAAAAATACAACTTTTGACCCTTAAAGCCTATGGCATGACATGAATTTAAACACTACCAAGATCAGTTTTGTAGTACATGTACCATCTGCTGCAAAAAGACATAAAGAAAAAAAGATTGGAGATGCCAATCTTGATAAATATTATCTTTATTCTATTTTTGTAAATGGAAAACTGAGTGATCAGTGCTGAAGTGGTGGAGATGGCTGCAATACTGGTGCATACACTTAAGCAAAGGCAAAAAAGAATTAAAAATAAATTTACTTAACATCAAAAAAAATTGACATAACAAATATATAGCAGTATTATCTAATGTGAAAGAGAAGTGACTGTGACAGTTGCATAACCCAAAAAGTGAAAATAGAAAGTGAGTGTAAAAGGAACATTAGTGTGAAGCTCTGAAAAGACATTTGTAAAAATATAAGAAGTTATGATCAATCCATTCTGATCAATACATTCTGATCAATACATTGATCACTGCTTGCCCAATAAAACCAGAAAACACCAGATGACCAGAATGGTACAAACCAGAAGGGTCTTTATCTGATAGTGATTTCTCCTCTTTGCCTTTGGTCTTGGCAGAATCCACAATGGGAGTATGAACAGTACCATGCCTTGTTCTAAAAGAGAAAGAACAGAATCAGCAAACATCTGTCAGCTTTGTGAAGTAAATTACTGGAAATTGTGAATGTGTCAATTACAGAAAATTAAAAAACAATGAAAGAACAAAATGGATGCACAAGTTTTACTAGCATCCAAGCTTTGTCTGTGATTAATGTCATGAAAGTGACAGTCTTGGTTTAAGATTGCTCACAAATGTATCCAAAAACAGACCATGTCCTCTCACATGGACAACGCAAGAATAGGAACGACCCACTCCTACAGCCAAAAAGTTGCACCAGTTAAAGTATGGAAACACTATTCAGTCAGAATTATTAACTACACACCAGGACAAAGTCCAATGACTAGCGAATTGTCACTATAGTCTTATATGTAATGCTTCTAATTCATAAATTGACAATGAAATGAAACTTACTTACAAACTGTGATGGAAAAAAGTAACTCAAGGTATGTTTACTAACAGTGAAAGACATCACTTCAAAAATCATGGAACTAATAGGAAGTTGTAACTCATTTGTCACTGACTTACCCAAAACATGAATCAAACTGAGAGACAATGGGATGCAAGTAATTCTCCATCGCTTGCACAATAGAATTGAAATTAAAAGATTTTTTTTCCATATTGATCTTTGCACAGACAAACAGAATGAAAAAGAAAACATTAGAAATATTGACATAGCATTTAATAACACACAAGCCTTTTAGATTGACTTAATCTGAAAACCTATAATTGGTTTGGAATTAACTTTTTCATGGAACAAACATAGCACTGGCTTCCTAACTTGCAATATGAATTTTTCATCTCTATCTCTCTTTCTTCACCTTCAATATTTACTTAATTGTATACACCATATGCGTAAAGCAGCATTGGAAAAATAAGGCCCATTGAAAAGCTTCTATTCACAATTTCAGCCATTCTAATTATGTACTCTTGCTCCAATCAATGGCTATTCCATTTGTGTTTCATTACTGCTTGGGATAACTTAGACCTCTAGTTAGTAACTCCTATTGATTTTTCCAGTACGAAATATTGATAAGAATAAAGAGAACTCCATTCAAGACATTTAACAGCTGTGTAAAAATCTGAGCAATTAGTACATCTTGAGTTCGAATCACGATTAGTCATTTGCTAAGCCAAGACAAACAGATAAATAAAAAATTAAGGATAACTACGGAGTTTTTGGGCACCGTGTGCAGATTCTTGTCCTTCAGCAGATTCTGCATATTCTCCTGTTTGAAGGAGCTGGCATTTTGCAAGATCCTGGAGAACTCCTCTGGGACAACATTGGCCTTTGCCACCTTTGTGCATACCAGTGTACCTGTGATGAGTGCAAACAGCTGTGATAGATCCTAAAGCCCCTTCTCCCACTGCATATTCTCTTTGTCCATCTCATCATTCATTCTCATAAAAAAGCTCACTTCATTTGGCCTGATCTATTGAGCCAAAAAGATGAGTGAATTTGTCCCAGGGAAAACTCTTTAAAGGACAAATACAAGTCCTGAAAACTTTCTGAGATGGTGTCATCAAACACACTCTATCTGTTAAACTTTTATTCTTCTTCATTGCGACAGTATGACTACATTTACTTTAATAGGTATTTTAGTTATATATTTTAAGAAATCCTTACGGGATTTCTCTGTGCAGTTAGGATGTCTTTAATTTATCTAATCCAATATTACTTATTGATGTCTTTTTGTCGATAGACAGCAATGCACTAATTTGAAAATCTGATCAAATAAAAATGTCAATGTGAATGAGAATTAAAACTAACACAACTCATACTAATGTTTATATTTATTACAACACTGAACTCATTCTGTTTACAATTAACAAAAATCCTACCAAATACTTACCGGAGAGATGATCCCCCTTTTGTCTTTGGCTTGTTGCCATTGCTTTATCAAAAAAAGCTCCATAAAGCACTGATCTGTGGTGACGGTTAACATCATTTCAGATTTATCACTGTACATCATTAGGTCAACACCACACTACTGTAGCAAACAAATCTAAGAAGAACAAAATCATTGAAGGACGGCAGCTTGCTAATAGTTATGAAATCAGATTAGTACGGCAGAACTGGTGAATACATCAAGAACAATAATACTTTCTATAAAATACTTTTATATTCCATTTCAAACCGATAAATGTTAACATTCTGGGTACAATGCTATACACAATACCACAAAGCAACCCCTTTTCTTAATACATTAATCAACCCTATGAAACTGAAAGAAATGCTGATAATGTATGAAAACTGTTTATACTACAGTAACATTTCTTTAAGCACCAAATGCATATAATTCCTGCATTTTATTTAGAACTAACTGGCTTGCTCATAATAATTATAAATAAAAACAGCTTAGACCCACCTATCATCTGTGTGCTGGAGCAGCAGGATCTTACAATTAGATGGCAGCTCTTTCAAGATAGAAAAAAATGCAGGGCTGACACTCAGATCTCTGTAAACCTGTACAACAAATATGTTTGTTTAATGCTGCATGGTTAATGAGTTGGTGTTTAAAACCTGGAACTTCAGATGAAGTCCCAATGCGCTACCTTTGACAGTTCTTGTAAGATCTCTTCAGTACTTCTCAGCAAGTTACTCGGCCCTTCTTCCTTTGTTGCTAGCAGATTACGCTGCACGTTAAGCAAGGCAGCAAGCTGGGAGGCGTCTACATCAGCACAGGCTGTTCTCAGCGCATCATTCATCATAGATGAACAGCGGCAGCTCTGAGGAAAAGTAGGTAAAGAACTGCTGAAGATACAAATACATGAATCTATGACAGTGTGTCTCAACCCATTCCTCCGTGACCCCCAGATGGTCCATGCCTTGGACCTAGCAGGAGCTGGGAGGGAGCAAAAATGTGGACTGTCTTGCAGGGAGCTGGGAGGCAGCAAAAACATGGATCATCTTGGGATCGGCGAGCACTGGGTTGAGAAACTCTGATCTTGAAGAACACATATACATAGGAAACACATACATACTCATTCAAGACATGGATCTGGAAGAACAGACATACATCCACTTGGAAAACACATCCATACACACCACTGCCCTACCTGATATAGAGCCAGGTATTGACCAGCTAAGTTTGAGTCGAACTGTCCATAACATTCGAGCATATTAAGGCTGGCATCTGGCAGGATGTGGGTAAACTTATGCTGGAGTGACAAACCGATGACCTGGGCAAGAGTTTCATTCGCTTGGGCCAACAGTTTCTGGGCAGCATTGTGCCTTTGCTGAAAGACACAATGAATCCTTACAGTGATCGTCTCACTTGGGCATAGAGGAACTCACAGATAATTGTTTCACACTTCCCAACAAATTCCATATATTAACTAATCTCTTTTTTTTCAAATAAAAATTTCAAGCGTTTTGTTTACATACACTATATTGAGAAAGACATGCACACATTAAATAACAGAAAGTCATTATAAATATGTGGTATTAAAAACCTGCAGCTCAGCAGCCTTGGATGAGTACTGTCTCTGCTTCATATTAATTGGCCTCACGGCATTTCTTTGTAGATCCTCCATTTGTTCTTCTTCATCATGTTCTTGTTTCATGTCCATTCTGTTTTTCTCCTACTCACATTTGAATATCGGATGGCCATAGAGAATTTTGGTATTCAGTTGTATATAATGGACATATTGTTTAATACAAAAAAAAGTCCACATTAAAAATAAAACATAAAATATAAGGCATAAGTATACATGATATGTACGGAGCTCCTGAAGGGACCTGTGCAAAATAATTAAATACTCTTACTTCCGCTAGTGCACGTGAAAGTACCTTGTGTGCACGTGATAGTAAGTCGTGTGCACGCGAAAGTAAGATCATTTAAATTTTATACACAGGTCCCTTCAGGGGCTCCGTATATGTGTGTAAGCCATGCCAATGGTAAATGCTGAGGCTGTAGTTTTGTGGTGTTAAGCAACTATCCTGTTAAGTGTTCATCTGTGTGAATGAGGTTCAGTTTGTGACCACTGCTGCTCTTTGCAATGTAATTTGTTTTTTGGTATAAGTTGGTATGATTTTTGAGATTCCATATACACACTAAGTAATGTTGCATGTTTTGTGACTGATGCACCTGCAATTTGAGCACTGACTCTTTGACCTCTTTGAAATTGTTCGTTGCCTCATACTGCTTTGAAAACTCACATATCAAAGTGCTGACTGTCAGACCTCTTTCATAGCTGTCACATACTGCTAACTGGTATTAAACCAGATATGACTCACCTTTGGAGTAGTGTTTATAATTCAGATATATTTCAAAGTCCCTTTTCATGTTTTCATATCTCATGTTATTTGTCCATTCCCTGTATGTGTTTTGTATATAACCATATAACTGTAACCATATAACCATATAGCTGGCTTTTCATTTAATTTACCCTGTCATTACTGCACTGGCTTTAGGTAAAAAATATTTAGATAATACTGCATAATGAATTCTATAAACCTAATGACATGTACTGAAGATAAGCACAATAAATCAGAAGATAGACATTTGTAAGAAGTGTTTCGATAGGTGATATTTCAAAGTGTTTTCAAAAGGAAATTCAATTTCTGCTCTTCCAGTTCATTACATCAAAGTCTTAAAGGTTGGCCTGTTTGAAATGTAATTATAGTCACTAAATATCAAATGAAATGCAGGAGGCTAATTTCAAATGTTTGTAGGTTAACTAGAATATTGGACTTACTGAGACCTGACTAGATTTAAAGTTGCAATGTCTTAAGTACTGTTTCAAACTTTGACAGGTAATATTTCCTTCAATAGCAAAAAAGGAAGTACTCCGTAGTCACAAACACAATTCTCATATAATTCTCATATATACTACCGACAGTCTGTGGTTTAAGAAAGTCTGACATATGGACAACTTGTACTTACGAATGACTACCATAAAGCCTCTTACATTAAAAACTCAGAGCAAGTACAATTATTTGCAATAATGAACTCACACATTACTTTGTGATGCTTGTGAAAACATCGCATAGCTCCAGCGATTCATCAGCTCAAGGTACAGTAGTGCCATATATGTTACTTTTATTGTTGCTGACTCACCTACAGTACAAATTCAACTTAAAGACATATTTAGGGAACGGATCTTGTTTGAACTCTGGGGACTGCCTGTATCCAACTTGACACATTCCGAATTAACTATTTATGACGAAAGATAATCAATAAACTTAACATAGTCAATATTACTTGAAGTATTGGCTCCTCTCACTTTAAGAAGCTACAAATCCTTATCATTATGCCTCTATTTAAATTAGCCGATGGTTTTACCACTAATTCGATGTTCCACTGGGTAGCAAGGTACAGGGGGTCCCTCTGGACGGCCAGCAGCCTCAGACACCTTCCCTGCATGCACAGGGCCCTGGTTTTGGTTTCCACACTGTCTGTACAACTGCTTGTTACAGCTTCCAGCTGCATCAGGACCACCTGTCCTAGACTCTTGCTTGTGTTGAGCCATTCCTACAGGAAGGAGAATACAGATCAATCAAATGTCACAGAAATTGCAATTGTCACATATAGCAGAGCTCACTTTATTTATTGTGGATAATTCAGTTTTTACATGTGGTACCATGCCAGATATAAAATGAATACACTTATTTAACAAATAAAATAAACCATTTTAGGTTATATTGAGTGCACATTGAGAATTCCATTTGGAAGAAAATGTTCTGTTTATGTATCAACACCACCACACACAACAGCTTTGAACTACCACCACACGTTGTACTTTAACCCTGCATGAAACTTCACCTGTTGCACAGCTGTTAAGTCTGGGGTCATCCGTACAAACTCCTCAACAGTCCTCTCAATGGAGCCTTTCCTTTCCCATAAACGGGCTTGTTTCATCTCTTCTTTGCAGACCTGTTCCAGCATTTCCAGAGCCAAGTCCGCCAGAGCCAGTCTGTAGCACGTCAGTCTTCTTGTGACAGGTAGGCTCATGGCTTGAGTCTGACAAGAAATACAGAGAAGAAAGCATTGCTTCTTTGTATATTTACTTACATTAATGAGTTTTTCTTAAGCTAAATTGATATTTTAATGGATTTTTAAACCCTATTGTCATAATTTCGTTCTTTAATTACCTATTAATTATTTCTGTTTAATGCAGAGTCAAGGAAATTAACCAGGAAAATACGGTACTCTTACAAGGCCTGTATTAGTGATAATGCTGTTTTTGTTTAAATGGTGTAGATTTATTTTCTTTTAGAATAACAGAGTAAAACTGGATAAAAAAAATACACAATAATTTTATAAATTAAAAACTACAATGACTAAAATAGGCTCAATATAATATAATAGAATGGAGACTCTTAATTCGAACTTTAATGTCCATTCTCAGTATTACACTTATTTCTCAAACCATATTTAACTGTATTGTTCAGATAAAAAAAAATATATATCTACAGCAATATAATGTGACATGAGTGCCACCTGTTGCCAGGTCTAGGCTATTACACTTGAAGCAGGTATTTTTTTTATTCTGAGAAACAATGAGTTTCCGTAATACTGTACATAGATAAAGAAAGAATTCTGAACCAGTAAAACTCTTAGTATCAATGCCTAATAATGAATTTTGAAATTATATTATTTGTAAAAATATTTGTTAATACCTTACATATAAAACTAGTTGTTCATAAAATTTAAACATTAATATGGATATTTGCGGGTTCAAGACTCAATGCTTCAGCTAATATGTTTTTGAAGGCAGTTTCTCAGTTACGGAAAGGTTCCATTTAAGATCTCTCTTTTTATACAGATTTATCCTTACTTAGATTAACAACGGTCATTGATACAATACACAACGTAAAATCTGTAAAATCTTAAAATGATTTTTCTACACATAAACCATACATTTGGTTTAAAACTAATATGAACAATTGTAAACATACAAAATGCAATTCATGTGTTCCATGTTGATTATTTAGGGTTTATCTTAATAAAAGAATGTACTACACCTCTTCAGGTATAAGAATATGTTGAACATCCAAGACCACATCGAGCTGTACGCCAATGGCTTTTTGCATCAAAAAGTAGGAGTCCAGTAGCTGTCCCTGTTTCAGCTCCATGTCGTCAGTGTGTTTGGCAAGGATTCTTTGGAAACATTTAACACATAAACACAAACAATCAAGAACATAAAGAGTATGTGGAAATGTTTAAACAATGCTTCACCAGAAGAATTTAGACGGATAAGACAAAAAAGATTTCTTTCATCATCATGCTAGATATCCACTGCATATGCTGGTTTTTAACCAAAAATAATTTTTGCTGAATTTTGATTATGCCTTGACAAAATATTTAAGTTTTTTGTTACCCCTTAGCTCACTTGAGGGTCCCGGGGACCCAGTTGAGGCTTTCAAACATGGGTCAGTGTGAACTCATGGGAACAAAGGGGTTAATGATAAAATTAAACCTGCCACATTTAAATGAATATTATGATGAGAAAAAAATTCAATCAAATAAATATTTCTTTAAGAAATATAACACTTAGATGATAGACAGTGTTCCAACTAGGGCTCCAACAAATATTTCAATTATCAGATGGTTGTTGGCTCAAGGCCCATGACTGGCAGAGCCATCGTTGAACCCTTAAACAAGACCCTTAAGCACATTGGCTCTAGGGACACTCTCTGCCCCTGCTCCCTGATCCTCACTGGTAAACTCCTCAGGACAAACATGTTCACTAAATAAATGTTCGAAAAAACATACAATCAAATAATCTATAATGGTTGAGTAAGGATACTTCTGCAAATGGGGTAAATTACAGAACTTTACATTTTCAGTTTGTATTCTTAACACACACAACATTTAGCGGCATTTCGATTAAAACCGAGTGAAAAAATGGCAGAGAGAAGGCAAGAATATCAAGCCAGGCGTCGATGGCCTAAACGGCCCTGGCATTTTTCACACAAGTGAGTGACGGTTACGGGCAGTGTGAATTATGCAGAAGTTAATTTTCACAAATTCACAACGTGCATGAAAGAGTCTTTGAAATGGAAACCGAAATGGTGAGTTCAAATAGGTGACTTCATTCAAAAATAAAAATTGTCAATAGTTATTTTAAACAAGAACTTTTCATTAAACATTGAGTAAAGCATGGGATTGAATTATTTTTATGATTACCTCAGAATATCCTAAAGAATAAAAGAAAAATTCTAAGAAAATCAAATATCAAAATATCTGATAGTTTGGTGTTTAACAGAAACATGTTTGTCATTAAGAACTTTTTCTCATCACAAATCAATTTAATCATTCCATCTTATAATACCATCTTGGGGGGGTTGGAGCTTATACTCCAGTACAGGGGACAAGGCAGAGGACACCCTAGATCAACTACAGGACATATAGTCAAACACACTTCAGGAGAAAACCCAGAGGAATCCTGAATAGCTATGCAGAGAAAATGCAACGATGCAGAGCAGGGACTGGAATGAAAGGCTCCCCTGGAGCTGTCAGGCTGCTACCCAACAAATCAGCACAACAAACCTATCACTTCCACTCATTTTCATAACAATATGCCATCAAAATTACAAAAAGAACAGGATGGGCATTTTAACACATATTACAGTATGTAGAAACAATGACTGAAAATGGTGAATTAATGAAGAATGCTTATTTAGACAAACTGCTGTTGTAATTTACTTTGCTGCCACATGCAACGTAAAATTTGCATAATGCATCCTTCAGATGTTATTTGGAACAAAAGTGAGCATAGATAGTAGGTTTTGAAGTACAGTACATGACCAGAAATCCCTGGATATAAAAATGCCCTGGATCCCAGAATATAAGAAATGCTTACCTCAGGGTTTCTGCATGCCGCAAAGCAGTCTCTGCCCCTTGTTCTCGATGTCCCAGCATAAGAAATTCATTAGTGGTGTCTCTCAGTGCATCACAGCTTGTCATTAATGTCCTCACAGAGTCAGGATGGAAACTGACCTCAGGGTGAGACTGAATTTGAAAAAGTGCTTTTCTACAAGAAAAGTAATGATTTTTATATCATCATCATTGTCATCATCATCATCGTCAGCATTTTCCCATCATTTTTCCTGGTGAGGGTTGTAGTGGCAGCAGGTCAGACCAGACGTCTTTTCCCACGGCAGCAGACTCTTGCACATTCTGGGGGACTCCTAGATGTTTTCAAGCCAACTGGGTGATATAATCCATCCAGCGTATTCATCTATCCCTTCAGCCTGCAGTTTTTTTTGCGGCCACTGTAGTGACTGAGGTCTGGTACAATCAGACATAATATCCCCAACCTCACAGGTTTTAGGGAGGTGTGAGTTTAATTCATCTCACACAGAAGTGTTGCCCTGGTCCATTGGGCCTACGCTCTATGTACCCAATCGAACTCACCACCAGGCATCGATCATTTGATAGCTCTGCCCCTCTCTTCACCTCAGTGTCCAATACATGTGGACTCTAGTCAGACGATATAACCACAGAGGGGGTCACTGACTTATGGCCTAGGGTGCCTTGATATGTTGTACACTTGCAAAGATCCTTGTTTTCGAGCACAATCTTTCTTATGAACAATCCATGGCTTGCATAGAATAACAATTCTTCACTTGGGTTTAGATCTGTAAGGCCTTTCATCCCAATAACACCCTTTCAGGTATCTCCATGTGAGCATTGATGCCTCCCAATGGGTCAGTACATGACTGTACACCCGCTTTCACTTAGAAAATTATTTGGTGCAGAGGCAACAGTTGGGATTTTCTTCTCTGTGGCTCACAGCCACATAGGGACAACTCTCTTTTCCATGAGAGAACTGAAAAAGTTCAGATGTACAGCCCTCTGCCTGGAACTTGTGAGTATCCCTGTACCCACCCAACATTGTTCACCAGGGGGAATCTCACAGTAGGAGGGTCTCCACTCTTGAATAATAGGTCTGCATCCACAGCCCACACTGTGCCTGGAGGTAAAGCTGCCTAGATCTAACTGATAACTTCTAACCTCCAGCACAAGCTCAGGCACCTCAAGCCAGTGTCCACTGCCAACGCCTAATCCACCTGAGTCCTTCCCAATCATGCCTGCCTCCCCAGTGGCACAGCACCTAACCTTCACTTTTCATCTCGGAGATGATGAGCCCCAAAGATAATGATAATTATTCGCAGTAAGGAATCTTTGAATTGCAGAACCTGCTGTGAAGTACAATAATGATGCATCGAAGTCTGATTTAACAGGGGGCAAGATTTTGATCACTAAAATCTTTTGATCACAGTAAACTCACCTAGCTTCCATCGATGCGATCTGGAACTTTAAAACAGGATTTCTGTTGAGCCTCTTGTCCAAAACAGATTTGAGGACACTGATGGCACGCTCTAGTGTCAAACATGCCTGCTTGAGATTAAAAGTAATAAAATATAATTCAAAGTGAATGTTATTAATTTGTAATTATACGAGGTTGACATTTCCTATTCATATTAAACAGTACTCTTTTGGGGTTCACCTGTAATTTTTTCTCATGACCTTCCCCCTCTGCCAGAGTTTCTGCAAGACTCATGGTCAGGCTGTACCAGAAGTCCTCGTCACCACCAATTTTTTGGGCTGCTTCCAACAGGGCCAGAGCCTGACCAGAGTTTTGCTCAAGTCGGGCCAGGTTAGCGAGGAAGAGTAAGCTCTTTGCTTCCGCAGCCCTATCATCGAGCTCCTGGCTCATAACAAAGAAAACCCATCAATTCACATCATTTAACAGAAATAAGAAATGTCCTTCACTCCACTGATGCATTTCATCAAAGCAATAGGCAAAAAAGCAAGAGTGGAAGACATATACACAAAATATATACAGAAAATATATACAGAAAATAGTACTGGTACTTTCATCTGAACATTGCAATAAAGTTTTTGTTAAGTTACTAATAAATGCTTGTCAACAGATGTAACTATATAGACAAATGTCTATAAGAGGTATCTCCAGTTTTACTAACCTTTGCGATAATGTTAGCCTCTCCTAGAAGAAGTCTGGCTGGCTGATATAAACCCACACTGAGACATAATTCAGCTTTGTCAATCCACACATGGTGAGCAGAAGGTCCACTTGATCTTCCCCAACTGAAGGTGATCTGTTCAGATAAAGCTTATCAGCATCATTTTATTTACAGAGAAGCACAGTTCAATATAAGTAAATATAATGCCTGAAACACATCAATCACATGTCAGGGGTTGATTTCCTGTCAATGTTTTCTCCCCGTGGCCTAATTTATTACCAATAAATTAATAAGAATAAATACCATAAATGAATAGTGAGAATCTGTTTGTATGGTTTTCATTGAACGAAAGTAAGCAAATATCAAATGATACACAATAAGCCTGAAGTTGTTGCAGAAAACAAACATCTAACCTTACTGACATCAGCATCAGAAACAGTCTGACGCCCATAATTCTTCCACTGATAAACAGCCTTCCGACAGCTTCAATTTTGTTTCACCATAAAATATCACAACAGAGAGACAAGGTCAATTTGAATTGTTAGGCAATACATAGAATGGATTAAAAGCAGGACAAATGAGACAACATCATGATGTAATACAAATCTTCTGTTATTTTGTCTTTATGTTTATTAAATATCAACAGACTTAATCTTGCAATTTTGATATTTTAGGTTGACATTTTATAACACTTCATGAAATAACAAAATAATTCTCTTTCCATGGGTAACATTCCATCTCTCGTAAAAAATACCAATGGACACCTCATCAAAGAATACAGATGGATACACATACGCAATTTGTTCCTCTTCATATATGAACTTTGAGCCGACACACATCTCCTGGTACGCTGCTGATGTGGTGAAACCTAAAGCTGAGCAGCTCTTTGCGATTCTGGAAAAACATGAATGTGAAGTGAAGGAGATGAAGTAGTAATGGTTTGGATTTCTCATTTCTCTATAAATAGCTCCAAAATGTCATATTATCTTCATTTAAATCATAAAAATAAAAATACCGTTATGTTAAACATTACACACATTTCACATTGCTATATCTTTATTAAACAAATGGTTTAAATAATCAAGGTCATTAGTGGAAAGGTATCTGAACCCATGTATTTACTAACTTTATAAAGTAATTTTGAATGAACTGACAGTTCATGAAGTGTAGCCAGTTACCTGAGCCGGTACAGATCAGAGAGACTTTTGTTGTCCATTAGGTCATGTGAAATGAGCTCTGCAAGGTGAAGAACTGGCAGAGTAAGGTGTGTCAATGCTGCAGAATGCAATTCCTTTGCCAGCAGATCCAGAAAGTACAGGGTTTGGGTCTAATGACCAGACAAAACAACAACACAGATAGAATCTGATCACATTTCAGGGTCTTCAGTGCCCGAAAAAAACAAGTTAACAGGAATACTGCATCAAGGTGACTCACCTGCTTGCTGATGCTCTCCCGGTTGACAGAATGCATGCTTGTGTCAAACCTAACGGCCAGTCTTACTTCCTTAGGACAGTCGTACTGAGCCCACTCCTCTGAGGTAGAAGGCAAACACACCGCAGCGACGTCCTGTTTGGGCTTATCCTCAGCAGCAAGCAGCAGCGGAGGCTGTGGTGGATCGAATGGAAATATTGAATGATTTAAAGAAATGAGACTGAAGAATAAGTGATAATTCCAGAAATATAAAAGGATCAAAATAGCTCATATTTCAGAGGCGTAACATTACAAATAGTTTTGTCTGTCTTGTGACTCACATGGATATTGGTTGCTGTGAGTAACTGCATGCTTACGTGTGTAACCACCCCACAATAAACTAGTGCCCTGTTTATTATTTGTAACAGCCTACATTTCTTCGAGTGAGCATTAGATGACTGCACCCTGGCTGGGATTACCGATGGATAAAGTTAAGCACTGAATTATTCGAAACAAAGACCTCTTTGGACTTTTTCCCCTTGTCTTTCTTCACTGTGGGTGATGGTGACGACTTTGAGGGAAGAACGGGATTCTTGGCCGTTTCTCCGATAACTTCACTTGCAGTTGCCAAAGATAACTATCATCACAGGAATGTTAAAAAAAAAAAAAAAAAAAAAAAACTTACAATGAAGATCTCAAGAATGGCTGTCAAACATGTGAAACACAAATCGTTAAATAATAGAATGTTTTGTGGTAGATTGACACATATCATATAATTAAAGCTGGTCTACAACATGATGTAGAATCATACATATTTGCAGCACCATAGATGTACCCCATAGCTATAGACCATTTATACAGTGTGTACCAATATGTACCTGGTAGAGAAAAGTGCGTAGTATTTGGCATGATTTCCTGATCCTCCCAAAAGGCTTGGGTTTTTGAAGGATTTAAAATGTACCCAAATGACAAAACAATGATGACAAATAGTTTGGTGACTTAAAATTACATAGAACATGCACCCATTAAAATGACTGTGGAATAATCAGTTATAAAGCTAGGCTGTGCTCTCTCATGGATCCGGGTCTACCCAGATGTGTACCTGCCAGATACGCAGAATAAAGGAACAGGCCAGGAGACAATGGTGCAGATGCTGGTGAGAAGCCCTGCCCAGCATGGTGGACAGAAGCGTGTGGGCTCTGACCAGCCCAGCCAACTGCTTCACGTCTCGCAGGTCACACAATGATGGACTGGAAAACGGCCCCTCCGCTGCCATCTGAGGCTGACATCTCACAGAGTCTGGCCGAGCGCCTTTGTTTACACCTGCCACCGGGAACGGAACACAGAGCTCACAGCAGCAGTGTGGAGCGTGGAAACACACGTACATGGTTGAACAATCACAAAAAGGAGATACAAACATTCTGCAGGATTTTTATATGGTAATACTGATCATTTGTAAGAGAATAAAATACATTTTTACACGCAAAGGCCTTCATTTAGCATACTTTACTCAAAGCAATGATGCTACAGATAAACCAGTGCATAAATAAAAGTGTTATTTTGATTCACAGGCAGTAAGAAAGGTTGTGCTATAGATTTTTTTTTAAACTTATGAAAAAACGGTTAACAAAGCTTAAATTTATCTTTTTTGTTTATTATTTGTTCTCAACGTAGTGATACTTGATCTCAATGTTTCTATTACAAAAAGCCTACAAAATACAGTGAGAAGAGAACTAAGAAAAAAAACCACATTACTGCTCGGCCCCTTTACCATGACTGGCCTCTGCATCAGCTTTAAGATTGAGGAGGAGGTCGATGGCCAGTTGTATCTGGTTCACGGCATCATTGAGGGGGAAATGACTGCAGTATAGCCATTCCCCAAACTCCAACAGGTATTCAGTCTTCAGCCACCGAGAGTCAGCACTCTGTGAGTATGTGGGGTAAAGCGCAGGTTCCATTAAACTTTAAGATTCCACGTGACTAACGTGCCCAGAGTTCTATGTTCACATTATATGTCTTTGCCACATAATGTAGAATCAAAGCAGACTGAAATTCTTTACTGACCTGGTGTTACCTTTTTAGAAGGAACAAGTTGCAACAGAGAAGAAATTCTTTCAATCAATATTAAGCTGATATCAGGACAAACTGTATATATTGGACACAGATACTGCGCTAAATGTAAACTTACCCACAAGTGCCCAAATTTTTGGGCCATTGTTCTCCTTACATACATCACCACTTGTTACAATTTCATTTAAATAGTTTATATATGTAATACAGAAGGAAGCAGTTTCGAAATTAATTATAAGAGAAATACCTCCTCAAAGATATGTGCTAATGCTACGGTGGTCTGGGGGCCCGGAGCCTATCCTAGGCAGCCTATCCTATACAGTGCATGAGGCTGGGGGACACACTGGATACACATGACAGATAGGCCAACTAAATACCCAGAGTGGGATTCAAACCCACAACCCAGAGGTGTCAGGCAACAGCTACACAATGAGCCACCCAGCACAGATCTTTAGCTACTGGACTGGCATCCTGTCAAGGGTGTACCTCTCTGCCTTATGTAGTAAGCTGAATGCCACCCCCACCCTGATAAGTGGATGAATATTCCTAACAGAATTTATACACATACAACAGCAGTATTCCTTAAATAAGAGAACCCTAAAGAAATAAAAAAGGGTTAGGGTTAGGTATCCATAAAGTTCATGAGATGACTTACAAAAGACCTCTATTCTATACAGCAAAAATGTAACAATTAGAAAGTTTTGAGAATGTGAATGTGAAAATGTCTCTTAGTTTTAATTGATTAATTTATGTAGCTGGTTTCCTACATTTTATTTTCTATTTCATCCATTCAGGGCAGGTTGAGGGGGAATTAAAATGTCAAAAAGTTCTGTACAAGGGCAACTTGATAAGTTGGAAGTAGTTCCAAATTGGAAGAAGCAGATCTATCCCAAGTGTGCAAAATAAATAAATAAATAAATAAACCTTTTTATCATCGGTAGACTCAAATTCTTTGAGGAAATTTATGGTGAAATTAATTAAACATTTTCAGGGTCCATGGTACAGATTTTATATGTTTTATTCATAAAGTAAGATTAAAAGGCATCTTATCAAACTTAAATCTAAAACAGTGCCATTCTCATACTTAACATTAATCAAGGGGTCTTGATGACTTAATGAGACACTGGATGTCGATTCTGTATGATTTTGGATGTTTCTGTCAAGACATTTGCAACAATTATGCATTAGTGACAGTCCTGGGATGCACACCCACCTGCAAGGACATAACGGCATTCTGATAGCAGACCAGCTTCTGGGGGGCGTCTCCAGAGCATCGGGCCGCACGGTGCCACATGCAGGACATGTGCTCCTCACCCTCCTCGCAGAACCTCTGCATGTCCATCGCTACGCTCTGACCCAGCCTCGCTTTCGCCAAAACACGGTGTTCGAAGATGATCCTGCCAATCAGGGACAAACTATACCTATCAGGTGTTGTATGACTCAGTGGTTTAGCTCACTATGCCTGCGATTGGAAGCTTGCTGATTCAAATCCCAGCCGCCTATCCACCGGGTCCTCCGGCAAGGCCCTTAACCCCCTGAACTGCTCCAGGGATGCTTGGTAGACAGCTGACCCTTCGCTTGGACTCCAAGCTTCACTCTTAACTATGTGTCTGTCTCGAGGGAAGGAAGGATGGGATATGTAAAAAAAAAAAAAAAAAAGCGTTCTAATATACATTTATAACCAGAGGGTCCCTGGAAGAAATGATCCAATCTGAATATCTCCTGCAAAATATCCAGAAATTTAACTTTAACTTCCATAACAGACATTAAAATAGACACAGACTGTGGCCCTTTACCTACCGCATGTGTTGTGTGTCTGGCAGCTCCTGTACAGCCTGGTCCAGGATCAGCAGGCCTGCCTTCCACTCAGCTCGGTCGGCATGGATACGGAAGAGGAGGCTGTACATGGCTACGCTCAGGGCCACGTCATCATCTGCCATTTCAAGGGCTGCAAAATGCAAGAATGTTACAGCAGATGCCTGAAAACAAACAGAAACTTTGACAAGGACTTACACTTTTACAATTACTCCGTGATATTAAAAAGCAATGTTTAAACTGCAAGCAAGCTTTAGAAGGTGTCCTTCTTTGGGGTGTGATCCATCTAGACTCACTCTGCGAGTTTCTTTTGAATCCTGAAGGCTGCTCATGGAATAATTTTGTCTGTGTGGCTAATATCTTTCTTTCTTCCTGAAGGAAAAAAGAGGGAAATCACATCTTTTTAAATTATACTCTTATCACCCAGGCTTAATTGGACTGAACTGAACTGCATTAACATAGTGGTGGCCAAACCCTTTTCCCTCCTGTCCTGGTTCTGGTGCTGGCCATGGCTCTGAGGATTTCTTCCATAGGAGCTTTAAGCTCTTGTCTCTGCAGGGGTGTGTCCATCAGCCGTAGGCCTGCATTCCAGTAGTGCTTTACAGCCACCACACACATGCTGTAGTTTCCAGCTTGTTCTGCAAAACTTCAATTTTAAACCAAAATCAATTACTAAATTCACAAAATGAGCAAGATATCTGTATAGCAAAACATATTAGAGGGATTTGTGATTCATATGAGATTATATTATATAGGTATAATTTGCTAATTATTGTCCAAAACAAAACAAATATATGTCACATTACTTATTTAATTAAATTTGTACCTTGGCGCGACTGTTTGACAAGGGCTCACCTGACAGCAGCCTGCAGAGTCTTCAAGGCATCCCTGTATTTGAGAGGATCTCCATTTGATTTCTCTACAGCACTCAGACCCCTCATACATGCCACATTGCTTAGCATGTCCTGGATTGCACTACTGCTGCATCTTTAAAGACATCAAATATCAATTAACTCAGAGCTCCATGCGTTGCGATTTCCCCCTACAATCATTACATCATCTGATAAAACAGCTTCAGGGTTGGTTAATCCTACAGACGGCACGGGCGGCCACCTAGAGCGCCAGCTTCTGACTTGTCAGGGAATTTCACTTTGCCCTGGATGAGGGAGCGTCGGTGGTGAAGCTCGGACCAGTACTGAACAACATACATTTTAACATTTTTTAAAATAAATGTGTTAACCTTGGATCAACACTAGATGGCATTTGTACTCTCTGTACTAAATGTAACATCAAAAGCTGTAAGCCCAATTTCTTATTAATAAAACAATGCACACAGAAAGAGAATGTAAAAAAGTGGTGCAATATTTTGGAAAGCTTTTAAATAATTGATCAGTATGTTGCATAATTCACCAAAAAAAGGATTCAATGTGCAATGCTTCTTTGGAATGTCAAGGGATTTTCTGAACTTACGTAATTTAAAGCAGAGTGTAAATATAAAGTCAAGAAGCGGAACGTGAAACTAGAATTAATTTAATTGGTTGTCGCTGTGTGATTTTATTGTGGTATTTTGTGCTGTCTTGTAAAATGAACGGTTGGATTTTGTAAAATATTTATATAACTAGTATTTGACATATGATTCCAAGGTTACCTATGGATTAAATTCCAAGAAAGCAGTATAGTATGGTATGGTATGGCATAGTATGGTATGGTATGGCATGGTACGGCATAGTATGGTATGTTATGGTATGGTATGGCATGGCAGGGTATGGTGCGGTATAGTATGGTATGGCATGGCATGGTATGGTATGGTATGGCATGGTATGGTATGGTATGGCACGGTATGATGTGGTATGGGAAGGCATGGTATGGTACGGTAAGGCATGGTATGGTATGGTATGGCAGGGTACTGTATGGTAAAGCATGTATGGCAGGGTATGGTGTGGTATGGTACGGCATGGTATGGTATGGTATGGTATGGCAGGGTATGGTAAAGCATGTATGGCGGGGTATGGTGTGGTATGGTATAAGCAGTTTAATATAGTTCCTGTTTGAGTGAAACCATGTTGCATGTGTCTCCATGGAAACAAACTCACAGGACGCACGCTGAGGTTTTCACCCACTTTACAGCATCGGCTTCCAGCTGCAGTGCATTGTGAGAGCAGCTCATGATCAACTCGTGATCCTGGGCCAGGTGAGCAAAATGCAACAGGTGGGTCCACACCTGCAGCTCAACCACAGGGTCTGTCCACCTGCAGTCTGATGCCATCTTTACGAGCTGAAAGGCAAAGAGGAAAGTTGAGCCAAGGTCACCTGAGATCAGAAATAATTACTCTTTACCAAGATTACATTTTAGTCACTATTTTTCAACCATTCCAGTAAGAAATACAGGTAATTTGCATTAAGATAGAAATTGAGGTGAATATTAAAAAAATATTAATTCTTAAGAATGATTTTAGTAAAGGAAATGGGCTAAGAATTTAAACCACATATTAATAACTTACCACAGACAGACTGGGAAGTGAAAATTCCATCACTGTCGAGTTAGTATTACAAAGTAGCATTTCAATTCCAACCAGTACACGTGTCATGCTAATCACGGTTTCATTGTTACTCTGAAAACATAAATAGATCAATTTTGAAGTGTCACCACACAAACGCCATGACGACTTAAAAAAATATGTCATTTTTCTCTTTATACTAACAGGATATAGAGAATCAACAATCAATTGACTATTGGATACGCTGCATAATATTTCGTTGGAAAAAAAGACTACAGGTCAACTGGATAATTAAGCTAATAGAACCACTGGACAAATTAAACGGCAATAATTAACCAAAATAAGAGTTGAACAATGAATGAAGAACGCTCTACAGTGCAGGGGGGTGGAAGAACGCTCTACAGTGCAGTATCAGAAATGTAGTAGAAAGGAGGTTTCACCTCATCTTCAACGTCCAGCTTTTGCTCAGTCTGTCGCTGGAGCATCTGCTTGATCCGCACCCATGTGGCAATAACCTCCTTCCTTGCAGCAATAAGCAGAGTTTCTCCAGGGACGTTGCCATTGGTCAGGTGCAAGGCATAGTCGCATAACTGCACGAGGATAATTTTTCACACTTTACACTGAGGAGCAGTGACATTTATGTAAAACAGTGGTACTTGTCCCTATAATAGCACAATAATGGTAATTCCAAGCTTGAAAAGACAAAAATATTAGCCCATCATTTTTTTGATACATTCAACTGTGATGACATTAACTACCAGTTAAATAATACTGTAATTTAACATTGTAAAACCACTAATGAAATGCTTCATATTAAAGCATTTACACAAAAAATGTGCAAATTATATAATACACCTCATACCGCCATTTTGACATTGTAAAACAGATAATGTCATCAAGAGGAACTGACTGAAAAATAGGCCGACTTGTATGGCTGAAGCCCTCTAGGAATATGCTGTAGTCTGCCACTGGCAATTTGGCTTCAAAGAGATCTGAAAAAACCTGTATGTGCAGATATGCTTATGTGTGCATCTGTGCACCAAAGCAACATAAGTAAAACTCTTGAGACAAGCCCCAAAAAAGCTCTGCAGACTTCAAGACAACTCCAAAACATCAGGCTGGCAACTGGAGAAAAAAAAAACCATTAGCTAACCTTTACTCTGCTTCTGGTGGACAGGACCATGTTAGAGTCTGAGGTCTACAGCAGGACTATGTTCACAATGGGGGCAGATCTAAGGGGCCACCCCTGTTACCACCGGTTCACAGTTTAACAGCATCATTCAGCACTATCTCACTTCTTACCAAAAGCAGAAGCTGCTGTTGGATATTTTTTAGTGCTCCAAGTAAAAATTATGCAAATTGATTATAACTACAACAAATTTGGGTCAGAGTAGCTTCAGACTGAAACGCACAACATTATTTGATCTTCCCATTCAAATACTTTATCTCCAATCATTCAGTATTAAGTCATTTTTAAAAATGACATTTCTAAATATGCCTAGCTCATATTTTGAGTGAAGGGCAATTCATTTAAAGTTGTAATCCATTCAAGAATCTGAATTTAAAATCTTCTTCTCCGGCATGTTATTATGTGAGACAGCTCATAGGAAGACACAATGTTTGCACCATAGCGTGCACCTGCTTCAGTGAAACAGCTTCATATTCCTCGCCAATTACACATATATATGAACATGCCAAGTAATCACCCAACCAAACAGCTTCCACAAGATGGCTTCCAATATTATTACACAGCTACTATAACCTCCATAGTTCTCTTCTGTCTTTCAGAAGATGTGGTGTTGAATGTCTTTTGATTACTCATCAATGATACAGCAACAAGCAGTCCAGCCAGTTCAAGTGTACCTCCAGAGCTATCTTGATGTCCTGGAGTGCACTGGGGTCTGGGAGGATGCTGGGAATGCTGCCAGACTTTGCGGTGCCTTTCCCTGCTCCTTTTTTAGCCCTGTTAGCTTCCTGGCCCCTTTCATCGTCCCGCTTTTCCTGAGTAGTACTGACACGCAGACTCAGAGACTCAATCAGGCCTTTGGCTGCCACATTGCACAGCAAAACCAGCAGCGCTGTCTCCCTGAAAAGCGTTTACCATTCTATTTCAGTGCCATAATGCACATTTGTTCTTTTCCACATTTAGTGTAGATTTCATTACATAAGAAATACAAATATTTCAATTAAATATACAAATATCATTGTATGGCTAACAGTATAAATTCAAAGTATTCATTTTTTTCCACAAAAACAAAAATAACATGGTTCTAACTCTAATATACACTGCCCAGCCAAAAAAAAAGTCGCCATTCGAATATTTCATTGGACCACCGTTAGCATTGATTGTAGCACACTTTGTCAATGCATTGTTTCCACAAACTTATGCAACATCTCAACATTTATTTTCATTCACATTTCGATTCTCACTGAAATCTTGTATTGACAAGTGAGTTGAACCCCTCTAATGTCTTCTTCAGCACATCCCAATGACTGATAATGAGGTTAAGGTCAAGACCCTGTGGTGGCCAAATCTTGTGTGAATATGATTTCTCGTGCTCCTGAACCACTGTTTGACATTCAAGCCTGATAGATCTTTGCATTATCTTCCTGGAATATGCCCATGTCTTTAGCAAAGAAAAAATCCATTGATGGGACAACCGGACCATTCAGTAGATTCACATAATCAGCTAACCTCACTGTATTGCTGCATAACATAGCTGAGCTCTCATAATAATCAAGTTATTGTATTTGAGTGTTTGCTTGATTTAAATTCAAATTACACCTTTTTTTGCCTGGGCAGTGTGTATTTCCAATAGTTCTAATTCTAATATACTGTATAATGTATGAAGTACAGGGAAAAAACTCTGGCCTACTTGGTTTCTCCCATCAGTTTCATCACGTCTATTAGTCTGCGAAAAGTGGCTTGTAGCTGGCGGTGGACCCCTGAAGCCAGGACATGGCTGTTGTGGTTCCACAGATAAACAGCTGCATTTGAGACAATCCACGCCTCCCCGAGGGCAGCCCCCAGCTCTGCAGCCTGCAGGAAGCTGGCTGTGGCGTATGCAGACAGCCCCCGGAGCCATTCCCTAAGCGGACAGAGGTTTCGCGTGTCAACACCAGTCTCCATACACGTACTTGTAAATACTAATTGGGACATTTCGGAATTACATGCTCAGCACATAGAAAATCAGGGAAGTATAGTCATGAGTAGTAGAAATATAATTAACTGCTGTCTGAATTCTGTTTTAAATTTCTGCTTCATATCTCAACCCCTGTAAAAGTACATGTCTACAATTGGATTGTGTTTCTTTACCTATATGCTGCCCATTGTGGATTTTCCTCTAATCCTTGACAAATGTCTCCCGTTGGCTCTCTCCATGTGCTCTTTGGTGGTAATGGCTCCTGGTTGAAATCCACACCCTCTGAATGCAGTTTTTGTATAGTGGCCTAATGAACAATCCAAAGAGACGAATATGAGTGAATGAATGGGATAAACGCTTTAATAAAATAAACTGCTTATCCAGTAGAGGGTTACAGTGTTAGCCTGGAACTTATCCCAAGAGGGTTGGGGAGCACCGTATTTAAGAATTTCCTCTTCATTTGCATGCGTAAAAAACGTTTTTTTTCTACATATCATGTTTCTTTTTTTCTGAGCTTTAGCAATTTGCGGTTTTCCTTTCAGCAACAGCAAATGCCTGACAGCAGTAACAATAAAATCACAATTGTACAACTCTATCCCGTTGCGTGTTTCATTTGAAATACAGCTTCAGAGTTTTGCTGATGACAGCTTGAACCCTGCAAGGCTCTGTTCTGGAACAGTAGAGCCTTTCCATATTGATTAATTTAAACATTCTGCTAGAGCAACGTTGATGCTGCAGAAGGGGATATGCGGCAGGGAAGATGAAAGGAGGCTGTAACTCTTGCCACAAAACTGCCAGTTAAAACCACTCTCTCTGCAAAAAAGGTGAAAGGACCATTTCTGATAGAATGAGACTGCATGCCACAGATATTGTTTTCCCAAAATCTATTTTAAAAGAGATTCTGGTTCTTTTCCAAAAAGATTAAAATGAATTTACAGCTTGTTAACCATAGCACAGCTAGCCATGTGTCCGCAGAGCAGCAATCAGCAGTTCTATGCCTGGAGCTTACATAATGAGCGCTGAAAGGAGATGGATTTAGTGGGAGGTTCTAGAATTAGAGCTATTGTCCGCGACTGGAATCAGAATAGGGACAGAAGAATGAGAAAGGGCAAGCAGAGATAGCTTTAATAAATGTGACTGGCAAAAAAAAAGGACAGCTGTAAAGGAACAAGTGAAATAAAGGGAAGTAAATGGTAAAGACTGACAGAGGGCAGCGGTGGCGGCTGAAAGCAAAGAATTATCTGTGTGGGACCTTAAAAGAAGGGAAATGGGGAGGAATATGTGCAGTCAACACGCGGTGGATGGACAGATCAGCACAAGGATACAAATTAAAAGAAGCAAAGAAAGTGATTTTAAATTGAATTAACTACTTTTACTGATACCCACACAGCTTGCACTTCTTATGGTTTGCAGCATCTGTGTAGCAACAAGGCCAGTTCAAGGAACTGTGTGGGTCAGAAGCCTGGATCCGTGTCCTCTATGGCACCTACTGCCCATTCGAGTAATTTACAGTAAATTAGAAGGTAAAATATGGAAGAGACTGACCTCCCCATTAATGAAGTGAACCTCGGCAAGCAGTCGAAGCAAGTCTCTCTCTGCAGAGAGAGAAAATTGCCCTTCTTCACGGAAACCTGGGCTTTCATCTTTTAAACATTCACCTGAGAATCAGAGGCACATGTACCAGTACTGGTATAAGAATGCCTACATCGTAAGAGAAAACTGCCATTAATACAAACAAATAACTCAGAGACAAGTAATTGGATTTCTTGAAAAATATGTTTGTCACAGCTAATTTAGTGGAACAACCTGTTCCCCAAAGAGGAAGTGTTTGATAACAGCTGAAGATTTACGGAGACATAAGCACTGGAAATATACTGACTTCCTGATGTTTTAGCATTTCCAGGGAGCCAAATATTTTATGATCTGTATCAAATACTTAAAAAAAATCATTCAAAAGCTGTCATAGACCTGATGAAAAGCAACCATTTAAAATCATTTATGCAATGCCAATAAGCCAATAATCCATATACTGCCTATGAGCAATGTGCATATACAAATATGCTCGCGTTAAATACTTACGTCATACTACACAAGCCAAGTACCACAACTGTCATTTTTTGTGTAAACATCCAGCTCCTGTGGTTTAGTTTACTTACTGTCCTTTCTGGCTGACTTCCAGCGTCCATCATCGTAGAGCAGACAGAACCTGCAGGCTGCACGGCAAACATCCCAGACCTTCTGCTTCCTAGCTGTTTTAGCCAGTGCTGCCCAGAGTCTCACTCTGGGAAAACAGTCCCTCAATGCCCCTTTTCCCTTGTGCAATACCCACACTCAAGCAATATCCCAAAAATAAAAGAATTCCTTTGTGATCAACAATTCATAAGTGTATTACAATTCTGCTACTGTCTAACATGTATATTTACTGTAAAATGTTTCAGTAACACTTTACTTAAAGCAATCACCATAATGCATTATAATGGTCAGTATAAGAATGAAGGATGCTTTATACTGTGTTATGAAGGTATTTATAGAACATTATAGATGAGAGCTTCATAGAGCATTCATAATGCATAATAAACATGGCTGTAATGTTTAATGCCTTTTTATAAATTGTTTTGGCCATGTTAATAATATTTTATGAATGCACTATAATGCATTACAAAGGTATCTATAATGCATTATACGTGACTGCTTTAGGTGAAGTGTTACCAGTGTTTCTTCACCTGGCAAAATCACCTTCTCTAATTCAGGTAAGCATATAATATACTAAAATGGTGGACACAAATTTACAGTACAACAGGTTTGTATTGTAAAATCTATATGCTAGTATTGTGGGACTTGGAAAGCAAACGGAGTAAGCAACAATGTATGCACACAAACACACACCTCAGTCTGTCATTTTCGTTTCCTTGTTTCTTTAGGTGCCCACTTGCCTCATGAACACATGCGGTGTGATGTTTTGCTTTGGCAGAGAGCTGATCAATCTGGCTTTGTCCATCTTTGTCTGAGGACAATGGATGTGTAAATAAAACAATGAAACAAATAAAACATAGATGGATTAAGACCTACTTAGAGACAGGCAAACTGTATAAATACAGAGGAAAGGGTACGATTTAAACCAGCAGTCCTGAAGGCGTGAGGCTACAGTGAGGGGCCAACAAGCCACCCACGAAAGCATCACAGTATCATTAGATTAAAATGCATATAATTCTTCTTCAGCTGGCCTTTTCTGACCCTGCTCAAAAGTTTGGAAGCACCTGCTGCCATTACAGATCTACCACACAGGCAATCAACATGGTAGTATTCCATATCTGCCTTTTTTTCTAGGCTTATAACTACAATGCTACGCATCTATAGAACATATATGATTCTGTAGCTGAAAGAAAATGGGTATCAGCCAACATCCACTATCCCATTCTGTAGGATTCACAGCAACACAGTCACAATATGTCAGCTGAATTTCCTCTGCTTAGATTTCCCTGCAACCAGAGTTGTAATTTCATAAGGCATGTTTCAGCAGTCCCAAAAGGGTCCCACCCATCCCCCAGCTCCCGCCAGGGTGTATCTGTTACCCTGGTAACAGTATGGAGATGAGTTATTGTGTTAAGTGGCTCTGATCTAGCAGTGACATTGGTAACACTTCAGAAGAATTTGAGTTTACCTTCCACTTCGGCGTTTGCATCAAGGACCACCGGAAAGGTGCCGGGGGCCAAAGCTATACCCGCCTTCACCAGCAAAGACCGATTCTTTTTCATGGCATTCTTTGACCTTGCTCTTTTTGCCTTTAATAAAGGAGCACACAGTGTTTTTAAAAGTAAAAATTTTAAATATACACTACTATTGTCAGGGTCGGGCATAAGGCGATCCGGGAAGCAGGCAAACGGAGTCAGGAAGTAGGGCAAAACGGGGATTTATTCCAAGGAAGATGGGACCGGGGAAGCACAACAAGTAACATTAATGACGAGTCTGGGGAAGACTGACTCAGACGAGAACTAAATACAAAAGACAAGCTAGACTTAATAGGACACAGGCGATCACAATCAGGGCTGAACACGAGGTAACGAGGTGGGCGTGGCACACATTAGGATCGAACGGAGCAGGGTGTGACAACTATACTGCACTATTTTCACTTGTGTGTCACTTTTTTATTTTGTGATACTTTTTATAATGTTTGTGTATATACCTACCTTATTCATATCCAAATGAATATGAGTGAACAAGCGAATAGATTATTTTTGAGAAAAATTATGTCATGTTATTTGTATAAATACCTGTGTCAGGGGAGCTCGAATCTTTGAGTTGACTGTATAAATATCCCTGTTTTGTTTAGAGATTAGAGTGATCACACGTTGAATTGATAAAAAAAATGTTTTTAAAAGAAGAATTAAGAGCATTTCACGGAATTCAGAGATAATGTAATGCAAAGTCATACAATAGTAAAATGGTAACAAGATATTTCAAAGTCTTTGTACTTTCCGGTGAGAAAAACTAGATCAATAGTGTAAGTTACATCACAAGGCGGAAGCCAAGGAGATGCCAGTGATATTAGGAGAGCTACAGCATTCAGAGGCTGAGAGCAGGGATAACGTGCATGAGTCAACGATATCAACAGCTTGGATAAGATGGGCCTTTATGAGAGGCTGAGAGCAGGGATAACATGCATGAGTCAACGATATCAACAGCTTTGGATAAGATTGGCCTTTATGAGAGGGTGAGAGAGGGATTTGTGATGTGAACGTTCTCAATGTCAGTATGTGTTGGAGATACTTTTATCGACAAGGATAGCAAATCTTGTGTATTAGGAATACAGCTGTTTTTTTTAGGTCTTATTGAAAAACAAGCTTGTAAATAAGTTTAGATTTAGTCAATGATCTCAAGCATGTGTTCAAAGCAACAAAAGACCAACCCAAGAATAAAAAAGTCAGTGAACTCATCCATCCATCTTCAAACTGCTTATTTTGGTCAGGGACACAGGGGCGGCAGGGTCAGACTGACCATCTGGCATACGGTTATTGGATAATGGGTACGTGGACCGGCAAAATTTATTGTGCAAAAATGACCGTGGGGGACCACAAAGTCTAAGGCCTAATTTCAGTCTCAGTCTAGTCCTGCAGGGGGGACTCCCTGGGCCTACCTACAGTCTATCCTGGGTGGAAAATGACATAAGGCTGGGGTACACCCTGGATGAGATACAGGTCCATCACAAGGTACACTCATACACAACAGGCAATTCAGCTTCACTGATTTTCAGGAAATACATGGAGAACATGTAAACTAAGACCAGTGGGCAGAGGTGGGATTTGATCCCACAACTTTGAAGGTCTGAAGTGACATTACTACTTACTGAGTCTCATTCCAGCTGTATATATTCTCTAGTGGCTCAGCTGAAATCCTCATTTGAGTCACACTGAAAATTTGTGGCCCTATATGAAAATTGTACACAAGTGCCATCCAGCCAACTTGAACCACCTGTTAAGAGCGGAGGGGCATCACTGGAAATCATTGTGAAAATCTCATTCCTACAACTAAACATTGCCGCAAAATGACAGTCCATCAGATGTCATTTTTCAAAGATGCATAATATTTGTCTCTTTAAAATAGCTGATATAGTTGTATTTTGCATAAAACTGTTGAAAAGATAATACCAAAAAATAAAAAGCAGAAAAATTGCTTCTACTTTGTGAGGCCTTCAATGTGTTGCAGCGAACAAAATAACAACGGAAGTTTTATATTTAAATCAAACAAAGTTCATGTTAATCAGCCACACTAGTAAGGTTATATTAATGCACATGTCTACACACCTGGTCGATCAGCAATGCGGCCTGATCTTCCTCCTTCTCTGGGGTCTTATACATCATGCTTTGTATCTGCAGCTGATGCAGGACCGTGGATAAGCGCTCTAGGTGCAGGCCTCTCTCATCCAAACGCAAGGCCTTCTGCAGGTGTTCTAGCGCAGATTCCAAGCGATCCTCTTCTGCATCTGCTTCGCCAACTTCACTGTGAATCTGACAGCGCAATTCCAACAGTGGACTGCAAGATGCACACAAGGACAAATACACATAAAATGAATTAAAGCTGTGGCATTATCTATATGTACAGTGCTATGTAAATAACTAGTTATCAAAATTGCATAGGGCTCAAAAACAAGTGAATTAATTCATATTGCTTGCACAACTTAAAAAATAAAAAAGGCAGAAGGCAGTCTCTCCATTACAATTCTAAACTTCAGTAAAATGATTTTAAAAAGGGACTTTCCTGTCAAGAAATATAATGTAATTGAACAATAAATGTCAGTAAAATAGCATTATATTATTAAATGCTGCTCAGCTCCCACTAAAGGGGAAGAGTGATCCAACGGGAAGCAGTGTTGGCTCACACCTAAACCGTAGGTTTCATTCCCGCTCTGCCTGTGACGTTTGAATGTTCCCTGGTTTCCTCTCACACGAATTATTGGAGTTTCTATATTTCCCTAATATGTGTGTGGCCTGTTAAAGCACACAGGCGACACACCAGTGCTTTTCCAATAGAAGAAGAAATATTTCCTGGTGACTAAATACATTTTACTGAATATGGGAGCAATCTAGCAATTGTTATTCAAAACCAGCAGAGTTACAGTGTTGGACTCAGTTTCAATGGGGCTCGGTTTCAATGGTTTTTCTTTGCACTGGTGATTGATCACTGCACTAATGCCAGAAGACATTCACAGGTAATGAAGTCCAGCTGGTTCTCACTGGAACACATTCTTCAAGTGGGATCAGCTGGGACCAAAAATGAACAAAAATGAATTGAGGGAAGCCAGGGGCAACCCATCATAACACAGTGTTACCTCCTGCTTTCCTATTTCCTGAATTATTTGCTTTGGTTGTTCAAGATATTTTACTTTGCAACTTTTCATTCTGTGCTGATTTTCATTTAAAAGACTAATTTCTAGTTTTTGTTATAATATAAGATTTTGCTTTGTTCTAACCATGCTCTGTTTACAGACTTTTATCCCAAAATATAATTGCATTTCCCGACTGTGGGGAATCCCCAGGTTTCAGCACGGTCCCCCTCCGCAGACAAAAACAAATGCTAAAGGACGATTTAGTACTTTTTCGACAGTTTTTCAGCAGTGTGCCAGCAACCAAGAGCTCGGATAAAAGCCCCAGTTGAATAATAATGAGTTACATTTACATTGTGCCCCCCCTGGTCTCTGTCTATACCAGAGGTACTAAAACTTTTTTTGACAGCCCCTCCCTATGGCTCATATATTCATAGAGTTGCTTTGCCATCACTTTTTCTTTTAACACTTCTAGCAGCTAGACATTTCTAGAAATCTACAAATCTAGATATATTGCAGTCTTTATTCTATCGTATACTAAAAAGCATATACTTGATTCATATATATTGAAACCAGAAGCCAACAGAGCTTAACTAAGGAGTCTTTTTTCCTGTTTTCCACTGTGTGACCATAGGTGCAAGTGCTTAAATCTGCTCAAATCAACCTGAAATACTAAAGCACTGCTCATATGAGGTCAGTCTTTCAGTTTAAATATAACTGCATACATATTTATTAGATTAGTAAAAGAATTTCTAGAAGATTTTAAGTATTAGAGGCTCGCATTTTTTAAAATTGATTGACATGATGAAAACATTTTGCCAAGGATATTAATCACCTGTGGATGTCCTCCAGCGTTTGGGCCAATCGGACGAGTTGGCCTCTTATTCTCTTCCTGAGATTGTGCTGAAGGAGAGGTAGGCAAACGTTCCATAGTGTCGCACACACTGCCAGTATGACAGGACTGTCACCTTCTCCCACTGCATTCTGCAGGCACTGATCCAGTCTCCTTACTATCCTCAAATGATCCTAAAGTATGTATATTAGCATCATCAGGGGTGCTCTCTCCCCCCCCACCGTGTGGAATAACACACTTCATTGCATCATCTCAAAACTCTGATCACCATCAAGAATTACTAAAATGAATTATATTACAAACATTACAATTAATTTATGTTTTTCCATTTCGCATTTAAAACCTATCAGTTCCACAAATATGGTCCTGCTTACCTCCACATCGTTTTTGGAGTACTCTTCTATTTTTGCTCTCCTTCTGTGAACATCCAGTTCACTTCTCAAGCATTCCAGCTTAATGAGCCACTTAGTGTCCTAGCACAGAAATAATGGGTTTAACTATTTTGGTTGAAAATAATGACTTCCATTCATTTTACTTTCGGATCACATAATAATTATGTCAGATTTTTTTTTTTTGGTTTATTTAAATATAACAATTGCCTGCTAACTGACAGATAAACCAGATTCTGGAAGTGAACAGCATATACATGTACTTACAGAAACATCACCCATTTCAAGTTCTCTCAAACAGTCAGCAGCCAAATCCGGATATTTCAATTGCAGGGACAGATAAGCCAACTCCAGAAAAAATATGCTTCTAAAACAAATGAAATTTGAAAAGTTGAAATACAAAAATACTAGCCTATTTTAGCCTGAAATACAAAACAAATCCAAATTATTTATGTTATATTCCTACAATTACTCTAAAAATGATGCTGGTTATCTGATTGTGAAGAAAATCTGACAAAAAAAATTTAAACACTGACCTAGCATTTAGTCTTTATTTTAAAAAAGGAACCTTAGCCTTTAACCAGTCTTGTCCATTATTATATTGTCATTTTATATTACCTGTTTGCAATATCTTTTTACCATACCGCTAACTGCTTGTTTTGTATAGCTGCTTTGTTTTTTTCTTTCTTTCTTAATTTTTATCCTATAGGTAAAGCACTTTGACCTGCATTTCATGTATTACAAGTGCCATATAAATAAAGTTTATTATTATTATTGTCGTTGTTATTATTAACCTTTGAGGTATTTTGGCCTCTTTGGCTTCAACTCATGGGCATGTTTTGGATCGTCTTGCTCACATTGTGCAGCAACATTTTCTCTTGTTTATGGTCGACTTCGATTTGCCCGTTCCCAATTGGGACATTTCTTTTCAGCTATTTCATTTATTTTCATTTATTTATCAGAGCTGCGCTTTGAGCTTAATGCCATCGACAGAAACTCTGACATTCTCCTAAAGGATTTGCAAGAAATCTTAAAGTAATTGCTCCCTAATCACTGCATGCAGCCCTGAAGCTATGCTTCATGCTGCAAGAGCTATCAGAGTCACCCAGATGGTCACTGGTAAACTTGAGAGAGGCAGCAATGTTCTTTTTTGAGTTTGGCAGTTCATTCCATGGTGTCCTCCACTGCATACTACTCATCCTGCTCTCGATGTTTTTGGACCGTTATCAGCCAAAGCAAAAAAGACCTACAAACTTGTAAACCACTCTAGATATTCTATATTATCAGCATTATTATCAATACTGACATTGGTACATGTTATTTTACTATCTCCTGAGAAGCATTTATCTTGCTCTTATCCTGAAAGAAAAAAAGGTTTCAATTTGCTCCATTTCTATACTGTCTAGCTACCACAGACTGATGAGGGTAGAGTGTATAGAAATGGTGCTGTAATATTTTCAATCCAAAGGAACATTAACTTGTTTTTATAAGGTCCTTGGAAATCTCATGTTCACAAACAAGAAATGTGTTCTGAGATAAACACATCAGCAATAAAAGCATCAAAGCTGATTTTGCAAACACAGTTAATGGAAAGTACAATCATGACATCTTCTGATTTTCACCCAAAATGATAATAGTAAAATCTCCTAAATCATTTCCTTACCACTGAGATAGTATAAAACACACAAACTCAATCACTATTGGAAATATTAAAACCAATAGAATACTTTAAAAAGAACATTTTACTTACTTGATCATTTAAATTATCAGCACAGTAGGAAAACACCAAGGAACAAACATAAATATGGCGGTTCCTTCCATGGTTCCTTGCTTCCATTGTATCTCATATCTGTGTGATTTTCAGCTTCATACATACCTCTCTTCTGGAGTGATAGCTAAGATGCTCCCTCCAAGGCTCAACTCTGAATCTTTGGTCTTCCCCTTTGAGTGAACCGTTGTTGAGGGCAGGAGAAGCAAGAAGACTTCTTTCAGCTTTGCAGGATAATCTTTACGGATTCCTGGGCAATCTGCTTCACTGTAGTTACACAAAAAAAAAAACATTAACAAACATACACTCAATGGCCACTTTATCAGGTGGGCATAGCTTGTACCGGGTATGTAACAACACATTGTTTAATAACACCGCATTGTGTAATAACTTGATAAAATGTCAATGAAGACATCTATTTTGGTTGTTTATTACATAATGCAAAGTATACATTATGTAATAACCACCACAATATGTAAAAACTAATGACAAAATGCAGGGACATTTATTATATATTGCTTTCAAGCTATCGAATACAATATGTACCAGATTATTACAAAATGTGGGTGCTATTACATGATGAAGTGTGTTGTTACAGGGTAGGACCCAGAACTGCTTCAAGTCATGTAAACAAGTCATTTACAGAGAAAAACCATTCTAAAAAAAACACTGTTGTACTGGGCGATTACTTTTGCACTTTGTTTTAGGCCACAGACATGTCATCAACTGGATGTTTTATATTTTTGTTCATCACACCATTGTCAGTAAACCGTGGCTACTATAGTGCGTGAAAATTAGTTTCTGAGAAGCTGGAACCAGCATATATGGCAACAACAATCACACCATGTTCAAAATCACTTAGATCAGCAATCATAACCATAATAATGTTTAATTGAATAGTAAATTAACATCTTTACTACCTGTTTACCGTGTCTGTGTGTTTTATATATTTGGTGCAGACTCATGGTCTACAGTTTGAAAAAAAAGCTGTGTGCATAAACAAGCATCCATATTTAATAAACTAGCCACTAATTTAGTGTCTTAAACTTAAACAATATTCAACAACTAATACACATCTGCAGCAGGCAGCAAGGACAATCAGCCATGTGCTTTTTCTTACATGCCAAACACCCACAAATATAAGCCCCCACACCAGCACTGCAACGGCATACATTTTTATCATGAAATACGAGAAGCACCCATGGTCCATTTTTGCAAGTTGAGAACCCCAAGAATTCAATTCATTATTCAGAGAGAGACAGGATTTCACAGGATCCGGAGTAATATGTAAAAATAAATCACTTACCATTTGAGTTTCTGAATTTTATAAATAATTGCTAATGTCAAGCTTGTCTCGGTTTTCTTGAAGGCTTTGGACATTTCTAAAAGTTTGTGTCGTACCTGTAAGGGATAGAAATGGAGAATCGAATACTTTGAAAATTGCATCCACCCATCAGTCTTCAAATCTATTTATATTTTAGGCTACATAGTACACAGACCTACTGAATACACAGACCTACATACTACTGATCAAAAGTTTATTTATGTGGGGTGAAGTTTGTGCATAATGATATAAACTTGTACTTCTGTGGGAAGTACATTTGTATGTTGAAACTGGATTAAAAAATGTAATCATCTCAAATTCCGAATTAAGAACAATGGACTGACAAATGACATTTCACCTGTAATGAGAAAATCTTTGGATAGAGATCAGGTGCATTTGTTTCAATAAAGTCTGAAGTATGTTTGGCAAAGCTGGCAGCTTCTTTTGATTTTCCGGCTTCCACCAGGCACTCTACCAAGTGTCTGCAGAAAACAGGTAAATATATTCACATTTATAGTGAAATACTTCAAATGCAATTCTTGCAGGATCTCTCACAGACCATTCTGACAATACGTGAGTCACTTTCAAGAATGTGTATGGAAAAAATGGATTAAATATATGCATTTTATATGTAAAGGAATAAGATATAAGCACGAGATCCACTTATTAAAGGACAGTTCTCTCTGAGCAAGGAACAAAAAACTGTTGTAGCAAAATGGTCAGTGAAGTAGAATATTGAGGAGCAAGTACAATTTGAATTTGTTCAAATACACAATATAATTCAGACTGGAAAACATTCTGCATCACTCCCCGCCTTGTTTTTTTCTGTTTTATTTATTGCATGTATGGAGAAACATAACAGGATCAAAACAGCTTTGCTAGCTGCAGCTATGGGCACTAACAACATGAGCTGGGCCCTCCATCTGTGGTCGGCCTCTCCAATCTCCTCCAGGGCCTTCACAACCTGTGCCAGACTTGAGACAAGGTGCTGGCGAAAGCCGGGTCTCAGCAACGGCTGGATCATTTGGAAGTAGAGCACGGAGGCATTGAACACCAAAAAGTGGTATCTGCCCAAAGAAAGATCAGAAAAACACACAGTCACATTTATTATGTTTGCAGTGTTACTTCTCGGAAAATTTGTTTTGCAAATCTCAAATTAAAGATAATGCATCTCGTAATTACAGACCAGGCCAGTACTTAACTTATGCAGTCAAAAAACAGCATCTATTAGTCTTTAAGTGCACAACCAAAGAAAAATAAAGTTTTTTCGTTTGGTTCTTAATTTTCCCACCAGAGTGTTGTCAGCAGGACAAGGCAATTGTGTCAGTCCTTTATTGAATCCATGCCTTGAATACTGTCAGGCTGTAGATAAAGCGGGGCTCAACCTAAACTAGGACGGAGTACCAAACAAAATGAACGCTGAATATAAGTTCTCTTTGGTCTTAACTGACATTTTTTTTTATGCTAAGATTATATGCATTAACTGAGATTTGTTGATGAAATTCCAGAAATTGTGTTGACATCTAATGGTTTCAGAGTAGGCTGCTTACAGATTCTACTCCACCTACTGATCGTAATGCCTTTTGTGACAGGTTTATGGCTTGCTTGCAATACCCGTGGTGCCTTTCTTGTACTAAAATAAGCATACAGAGAATTTTAAAACAGGGCAGCACATACAAGGTCCATGTCATTTTAGTGGCTAAGATGAATGCATGCAATGCTCTGTGTCGTAAAACTTAAAATTTTTTGATGTAAGTGCACTTTTTTTCTCCCTTGAACAGAAAATAAATGCATTCTCTTTTCAGCTGAAATTCATTTCACAACACCCAAAGCTTTCGCTTCATGTTACACTAATCAGCAGAAGTTATTTTTTTTTTCCAGATTATTCATCTTTTCTCTTGCAACAATGAATGCAGTCCAAAGAGATATCCATATATGAAATGACATACCTGGGTTGTTCCTTTGAAATCTCTATAGCCTTCAAAAAGTAAAGCATGGCTTTTTCAACATCTACCTGAAAAGAAATGAAAGATAAGAAAAGAACAAATTAAAAACCTTCATTACTATCATTATGTATTAGAAAAAGACATACAGCAAAACTAGAGTATTTAAGGAAATATCTTCATAAACATAATGAATTGTACCCTAAAACGTGTATTGTATATTTTATAGTTAAAAATATAGGTTTCAAAATCATTAGAGTCCCTAAAATGATTTAAAATAACAGCAAACAAAATGGATGTGATTATCTACAGTTTTTAGCTCCTCTCAGTCTACAGGAACTGATCGCTGCCTTTCCCCAGTTCCTGCATCCCTGGGGTATAAATATGAGGTTGCATGTATGTAAAATTCATTTGTCATTCATCACCATTGGGGGGAACCAAAGATCTCAACAGAAAAGAGACTGACAGCGGTTGATCCACACAGACCGGGTATAAAAAAATATGCAAACTGTTGAAAATACCACTAGGCATGATGAGGGCTGTAACACATTTTCAGAATTCTGGAACAGTTTCAAATTTGAAAAGAGGAGAATGTACACTGAGCAAGATGGTGATGGAGTCAATGAAGAATTCAAGGATTAGAATTTAAAACTGAACAGTTCAGTAGAATCTTGGGGTAATGGAGTTTCTAATTCTACTTTTACACATGTTAACTGTTACACTTTGTACAAGGAAAAGCATGTGACATCCATGAAGTATAACAAGGTCAATACACGCATTTGGAGAGATTGTGCAACAGTCCTGTGTGAGGAATATTTTAAGGTTTGCACTTCTGGATTGCCCTCTTCAAGTTCAACCACAAGTTTCAAATAAGATTCAAGTTTGCCATTACAAAACTGATTTTGTTTTCCATCTCTATTTGTGTGTTGCTTTTGATTGAAGATTGGGGTCATTCTGTTATTCAAGGGTCTACTAAAATATGGTTGTGGATGATGGATGCTTTGTTGTTTTGTTTAAGGGCTCTTGTAGAGATCAATGATATGATGATTTCCCTTAAATACCAGGATGTTTTAACGCAAAACCCGGCTACATCTGCGTAGAGATTCAGACTTGCATGTGAAATTTTGAAACGTTTGCTTTGTAGAAAAAAAACAATGTTTTAAAACAGTTCCTCTTCATGGAGTCCACAGGGGGTGGATTTGAAAATTTGCCACATCTAATGCTAAAGCAACTTATGGTATTATGTCATACTGAATGTAAACAAGCATGGAAGAAACTGAGAATCATTTACCACCATTGAAAAGTTTTAAAATGTACAGTGTGCTTACCACACTTCCAAAAGTCACTGGAGAGGTCAGCTGACCTTGGCACAGGTACGCCCTGCTCAGAAACTGATTAGCAGCTGGACCTGATTCGAAGTACATCATTAGGCAGTCTTTGCCGACCTCTGGGCATCCAAGCTGAAACACAAATAAGGAGACACACACACGCACACACACACACACACACACACACACACACATATATATATAAACCAAGACTACACTACATTTAGTGTCTGTTTAACACTTCAGGTTCACAAAACTAAAGCATTTGTGTGTAAATCACTTGAATTGCCATTATTAATAAACTTTTATATGTGACAGCATATATAGGTGTGCAAATAAAGTTACTGTCCCTTAAGAAAATAATAAAAATATAAAAATAATGAAAGCATGGCCCAAATTACAAAGGTGCCATATTTGAAATAAAATTTACAGTAATTTCAGGACAAATTTTAGGACTGACACATCAAGTACCACTCAAGTATTCACACACACACACACACACACACACACACACACACACGCATGCACGCACGCACACACACCATTGAGATATCCAGTTTTCGTAATTTAAAAACATGGTATCCAGATAATTCAACAGCACATTCTCTCATAAAAACTGATAAACTTGCAGAGACAGGGAATGGACATGAAGGTTTGATATCTACTGGATTTTCTACTGGGAAAACCCGACGGAGAAAAACACAAACTAAAACAGATCAATTGTCGAAAAACAACACAACAAGACCTCACCAATGGACCCAGAACAGTTACTCAGAATCATACAAAGCACGCAAGGCTTCACAAAGAAATTCTGGGAAGCGCAAGCATACTGTATGTAGTCTACGATGGTTATGTGAAAGTGAGATCAATACTTTGGGTAGGCAGAAGGAGGTAGAGCTGACAACCTCACTGATGTGGGAGTGACACATTCAACCCACAGCCTTTATGATACATAATGTTTTCTCAAGGTACAGTGTATAAGCACCACCCACTGAACAGAAATCTTTTGCACTAGGCTTGAACTGGAATACAAGAGAAAACCATTCCTACCTAAGTGAGAAGCTACATTATCCATTCCTTCTATGTAATGGCTGATTTAGTGATACAACAGGTGTTATTCACAGAAATACTGACTGCTTTTGACCTATCAGAAAAAGTTTATATCGTTAATGTCTTTACGGAGAAGTATTGTAGTATGATATTTAGTATACGCTAATTTATCGCAGAATATGTCGTTCTATTTGCCTGAAAGGGCAAAATGAGGTAAAATAATAAAAGCACAGCATATTCAAGTGAGGAGCCAGCTGAATACAGCACTGCAGCAGCACCACTGACAAACAGCGCTGTTCTCCCATCTTACCTGGATCGCTTGTTCGGCGCAAACCACATACAGCTCAGGGCAAAGGGACCTTGCATCGGCTGCACTTTTTCCTTTAGTGACATCTTTGATTAAAGTGTACGCTGCCTTCAGAGCATCGGTGTCTACGACAATTCAGCCACCACAGAAAAACGGGAAAGAAAGCAATTTAAGTTACAAAATTAATATATATCGTATAAGTAGGTAACTCATATAAAACGCATATTGTTGCAAACGGTTTACCTCTAAGTGTCTCTGCTTTAGTCAAACATTGTCGAATTTCAATGTCCACGCTGTTTACTTTCCTGTAAAATAGCAACAATACTTGCACAAATATATATTATTAACTAAGCTAAGCAAGCACATATAAAATATTCAAGCAAAGAAGAAAAGTTATAAAACGCCATTAGTAAATTAACTGCGTTAACTGTATCGTGCCAGCTAATCGACAGTCGAAAATGTGTAAGGGACCTCGGTTCTGGTAAACCCAGAAATGCAATTATCTTTTCTTTTAAAACGGCTGTCTTACCGTGCCGTGCATTTGCTTACACACATGCACCGAGGCTGGGTTTGTGCCTTAGCAACGCGTTAGTAACGCCACCGGAAGAGGAAGGGCCACGAGACTCTGACACCTAATCCAATACATGACAACCCCAGTATACATTTTATCTACAAACGTTTGTTGTTGCTGTTGTTTGTGCAACCATCGATAATATTAACAGGATAATTACACCATATGTTTTGCTAGATATTGTTGAACAAAAGTTAGATTTTTGTACTGACCAGTATATAATTATCAATTATCTTGCATTGTGGTGACTTTGGTTATAGCTGGCTAGCTATAACCCCAGAATTGATATGCCACTGGTGAAGGTATTTTGGCCCTGCGTACTGCTGCTGGTGAGCAGGAAATTAATTTATCTACTATATATCTTCCCATCTGCTGCTAAACAAAAAGGTGAGTCTGCTCTGCTTGTTTCCTTGGTTATTGTAGTTATTGAACATGGCTGTACTCACTCACAAAGTCTGATACTGTGTCCAGTAACTATCTTACATCACACACAGCACTTTTTCCACGTCTCTCCACTGCATTCTTTCTTGATTTTTACGAAGCGCACTTCCTCAATCTGACAAAATAACAGGGTGCCATTGATGACTGAAACTAGACCACATAGGTTTCCTTAATGTTTCTCATCTTCATTAATTTACCAACTACTGTGCAAAAAAGCCTAGGTGGCCTAATGAGTAAAATTGCGCTATACCAGCGTCTCAGTTCAAAGTACTGTAGATTAATTCCCTTTTCAGAGGTTTAAGGAGAGTATGGAAATAAGGAAACTGCCATAACATGTCTCTTTATTTAGACAAAGAAATGTCTCCCATTAGAGGGAACAACCCATCCTCCAGAATTTCATATGGCTGAGATCATGGGGAATGAGCCCACCCCAGGCAGACTGAAGCTTACCCCAGGGAGCACAGAAGACAAGGCAGGGATACACTTTAGGCAGGGTGCCAGTCTATCACAGGGCACACACTCACACACACCATGGCCAATTTGGAGATGTCAATTAATCCAGCCGGTTATCTTTGAAAAGCTTGAGGAAAATGGAGTTCTTCCTCTATTGTAGAGACAGATGTTTAGTCAATGGTGAAGGGAATGGGTTTTACACCCCCGCTCCAAAATCTGATTGGCCCTCCAGGTGCCCCCCCCCCTCCCATTTTAAAGACATTATAGCCATATTTATTGGGCCATTTGAGGAAATACGGTGCTTTATTTTTCTGGACACAATAGAACAAAATGAATAATGTCTTGTGACTGTCTTCTTTTTTCCTATAGGTTGCAGTGGAAACAAATGCTGCTCCTAGATAAACCAATAAACCAATAGAATGCAAAATCATTAGCCAATAGCACTGCACAACGTGCTGACCTGACCTGTACAATGCCCCTCAACCTCAGAAACAGCCAATGGTACTACACTGCAACATTTTAGCCAAAGTCCTGCAACTTTCCATCTATCCTAGAAATAAAATTATTAAAACCTAAAGTAGTATATATAACTAAATAGATTTACATCTTTAAAATAAAAAACTAATGAAACCATACCTATAACTAAACTAGATTTCAAATGGAAATGAAAAGGAATATAGAAACTAAATTAAGAAAAAATAAGCTATAATAACACTGATGCAAAAACATACATGGGCATACTGTATGCAAGGGCGCTGCTAAAGATTCTCGGCCCCATAACATATTGGGCCCCCCAATCCAGACCAATCCGTTTATTTTCCAAATTTTTTAGGGCCCCATGGCACCCCTGGGTACAGGTATATGGTGTTGCAGTACAAATGTATTTTATTTTTGTCTGTATTCATCTGGGACTTCTAAAAACCCTGTAGTGAGGAGTCATATGAATGTCAGTATTTTCTGACTTTCTCAGTCAACCATTCTTCAAATTTGCTAGCCATGCTTGTTATCATTCTGAACACAGGTAGTAGAAAAGTTGTTTATATACAATCAACCCTTCCGTATCCCAACTTTCCCCATCTCAGTTCTGATATGTCACGGGGTTGGCAGAAGAAATTAAATGGGATTTTTTTGTGAGTTTTGCAAAAGCTGCAAATAACACATGAATGCCAGCAGACGACAAACAAAAATTTCAGTAACTCCATGGCTGATTCTAGTGCTTGTTTTCGGTCTTGTCTTGGTCTCGGACATAGCGGTCTCGATGGGATGGGGAAAAAAAGAGAAAACAGCACATCCTCACAGAACAGTATCATTATTTATTACGTGCCTCAGTTCAAATGCAACCAGTCAGATGCATCTATTTTAAAAACGTCACATTGTATACATTTTCTCAACGGACACTGCCAGTGCTTCACAGTCCACACACATCATACACATCGCATCATAGCGAAGTTGGCAAAGATATGTCCGAAAATGTCCGCAAAGTCTATAGCATAGTTACACTGCCCGTCCAAAAAAAAAGTCGCCGTTTGAATTTATATCAGCAAATACTTAAGAGCCAATGACTGAATCATTATTACAGCTCAGCAACATTATGCAGCAATAAAGTGAAGTCAGCTGAATACGTGAATCTACTGAATGGCCAGGTTACACCTCCATCCATCATCAGTGGTTTTTCTTCTCTGTTGGCATGGGCATATTCCAGGACAAGAATGCCAAGATTCATTGGGTTTGAATTGTCAAAGAGTGGTTCAGGGAGCATGAGGAATCATTTTCACGCATGACTTGGTCACCTCATAGTTATGACCTTAACCTCATTGAAGGTCTTTGGGATGTGCTGAAGGAGGCTTTATGGAGGTTCAACTCACTTGTCAATACAGGATCTCGGTGAGAAATGAATGCAAATCTGGATGAAAATAAAAGGTTGAGATGTTGCATAAGCCTGTGGAAACAATGCCATGACAAATATGCGCCATAATCAAAGCTAAAGGTGGTCCAACGAAAAATTTAAATGGCGACTTTTTTTTTGGACGGGCAGTGTATAATTCAAATAAATTAGGTATTTTACATTCATTAGAAAGCACGGTCTTGGAGGTGCAAGTCAATCTGGAGGCTCATTCTCTTCAATTCAAAGCAAAGGATCATTACATAGCCGTATTCATAGCTTACCCGAGGTCTCTTATCCCTGGTATAAGAGACTTAATATGAACATCTTTCTGGTACATCCCATCTCTTTCCCTTGACGAGGTCTGATAAAATGGTTGTAGGAGAGGATTGCTGAGAATATCATTTTCCATCAGGCCTCGTAACTATGACAAATCTGGGAGATTTTAAATGAGAGACATATGGACAATATGATTGAAAAGATAACATGAATTTGATTTAATGAGTAATGACACTTTACAGCAATGCCTTTTTTCTCTACAGTTGATCTGAGTAATGTGATGTCGATTCTAGCCCTAGTCTGTTTTCGGTCTTTGTCTTGGTCTCGCCTTAGTTTGTCTTGGTTTTGGTCTTGGACTTGGTCTTGGTACCCTCAAGTCTCGGCAGTGTCTTGGTCTTGATACCCTCCGGTCTCGGCAATGTCTTGGTCTCGCTTTAGGCGGTCTTGACTACAACACTAGCTGATTTAAAGGATGCAGAGCGCACGTAATATTGTGCAGTGATCTTTCTATCTTGTTTCTCATATCTTTGTGTGCCATTTCACTGCCCTAATCTGTACTTAAAAATTAAACACTTTGATTTACTCGCATGCTTACTTAGTTCACCATGGAGACCAACAAACTTTACTAGGTTTCTAGATCGGCAGGGGTCTGCACCCCTGACACCCGCAATGAGGAAGTGTCAACTGCAGATGTTTTGGTCCGTCTCCTTTCTGACTCCCCACTGCTTTTCCCTTTGGAGATGAAGAAACACGGTTTGGTTGCATCACTGAGGACATAACAATTGTAGAGTGTTTCGCAAAAATAAGGTCAGGGAAGAAATTGTAGGTGGGAAATCTAAACACAAGTGCCTTTGTAATATCCAGAGAAGGAGTCCATGTCCATGTCAAACATGTTACTTTATTCCATCTTATGTTATTTATTTCTAACTTACAGCCAATATGTTACTTTGCACTTCTCGTTAAGAAAGGTCCTAACCATTGCAAGACTGATGAGTTGCAGGATATTACAGTGCATGTTAAGGAACCTGAAAGTCCATTTTACCTGTTTTTTTAGTTGTAGTTTTATTTATTTGGGATATTTTTTCCAATTCCATTGTCTGAATTATGAAAAAAAATGATTTTGAGTCTTGACTGGTGTCTGTGCCATCTCAGGCCTTGAAACTGGGCAGATGTTTAACCCACCGAAGGCCAAGTCAGTGCTGATACCGACTCTAAGATGACCAGGCTTCTGAAGAAATGTGTACTGTGTTCATAAGTTCTTGGATGCTTTTCTGTGAGCCCCAGAGTCAGAAATACAACAGTGGCTGCTAGAAAAGAACAATGCCCCAAACACAAACTTAACCTTGGCTTTCTATACATAAATTAAATATATTTTCCTTGCTTCTGTATTTGGCATATTTTGAGACCTCATGGTGAACTACATTTTTGTTTTTAAATTTTCTTAGTCTTTGTATTATAAATCACCCTGTTTTGAGGCATAATTATAACAGGAAGGGTATTAATGAGAAAGAAGCAGTGAAGTTGGCTCAGTGGGTTGCACTATTGCCTCCCACCCCAGAGATTTGAAGCCCTTTCCTATTCTATTTGTGAACTTGGCCTTATTCTCTCTGTTATCCATGGGTTTCCATCAGCAGTCTATATGTAGCTAGGTGAGTTAGCGTCTCTGTGGCTGCTCATGCTGCTCATGGTGTACTCAGCCTTGTAGCTGCCCATTGTGGGTATGGGTGTTCCCAGTGATGGACCTGTATGCTGCTCAAGGTGTACTCAGCCTTGTAGCTGCCCATTGTGGGTATGGGTGTTCCCAGTGATGGACCTGTATGCTGCTCACGGTGTACCCAGCCTTGTAGCTGCCCATTGTGGGTATGGGTGTTCCCAGTGATGTACCTGTATGCTGCTCATGGTGTACCCAGCCTTGTAGCTGCCCATTGTCGGTTTGGATGTTCCCAGTGCTGGACCTGTATGCTGCTCACGGTGTACCCAGCCTTGTAGCTGCCCATTGTGGGTATGGGTGTTCCCAGTGATGGACCTGTATGCTGCTCATGGTGTACCCAGCCTTGTAGCTGCCCATTGTGGGTATGGGTGTTCCCAGTGATGGACCTATATGCTGCTCATGGTGTACCCAGCCTTGTAGCTGCCCATTGTCGGTTTGGATGTTCCCAGTGCTGGACCTGTATGCTGCTCACGGTGTACCCAGCCTTGTAGCTGCCCATTGTGGGTATGGGTGTTCCCAGTGATGGACCTGTATGCTGCTCATGGTGTACCCAGCCTTGTAGCTGCCCATTGTGGGTATGGGTGTTCCCAGTGATGGACCTGTATGCTGCTCATGGTGTACCCAGCCTTGTAGCTGCCCATTGTGGGTATGGGTGTTACCAGTGATGGACCTGTATGCTGCTCACGGTGTACCCAGCCTTGTAGCTGTCCATTGTGGGTATGGGTGTTCCCAGTGATGGACCTGTATGCTGCTCACGGTGTACCCAGCCTTGTATGGATATTCTTTCCATGTTGCGCAGGTTTACATATTCCGCAGGTGTCCAACTCCGGTTCAAAAACACACTAGACTGGTATTAATGAGTAGTCTGGTGCCCTGTGTGGGATAACTACTGCCTACGAATTTACAAAGGAGAGGAGGCCATTCGGCCCATCAAGCTCGTTTGGGGAGAACTTAACTAATAGATCAGAGTTGTTAAAATCTTTAACAAGTCTGATTTAGCTTTAATTTAAAGGAACCCAGGATTTTAGCCTGCACTACTTGAACAGGAAGACTATTCCATCTGCAGCATCACTGGATTTCTTTCTAGTTTTGCAAATATACATGAAATGACTTTGAAGGCCTTAGGCAGGGTGACTTTATATGCTTGCATACTGTTCAGTCTCAAATGCTTAAAGGAATTAAAGCTTTTAATGATATATATATATATATATATATATATATATATATATATATATATATATATTATTATTTAACCACCATCATGCCTATGAGAATTTGTAAAGTGTTTTTTGTATAACTCCTATGCCTACTAATTTTCTACAAAAGTAGGGTGGGAAAAAGTAGTCATATTAATCATATTAGGATCGGTGACAGATAAAATGTGTGAAAATGTAACCCCTGGAGTAAACAGGATTTGCATTATACAGAAGTACGGGAGCATCATGGAACATGAGAATGTTTTTAAAATTTAATCACCAAGCTCCGGACCTTATTAGAACAATGACTTGTTAGCATTCGCTTCTTGAAAACTACCTTCACATGAAATGCCAGTATATGCAATTTTAATGATTTGACTTTCTCCTGATACATGTCTAATATGCCATTTGCTCTCTTGTGAGTCTTTATAACCTCAATACAAAATTCAACAGTTTACAGTACAAAAAAAAAAAAAAACAGCTCCATTACTGCAGGTCTTTAATGAGAACAATCTTTAGAAAAGTAATTTAGGCAAGACAAAACAGTGTAATCAACCTATGCAGATAATTCATTTGCATGGTAAATCCGTTTCAGTGTTCTTCTGCTTAGCCCTGCTAATGGTGCCCATTAGCCTTGTGGCTATGCTAAGCAGCTGGTTATGCTCTTGCCAACAACCTGCAGCAACAGTAAGGAAAACATTAACTGATATTAAATCTAGTGAGCACCAAATGAACACACAGTTCGCCTGTTTTAACAGTTTTTGTTAATTTAATAAACACAGTTTGACAGACTAGCGGTAAAGTTGCAGCCTTGGTGCAAAAAAATGAAGAAAATTCCTGTTTGTCTGACATGCAGATGCTTTGAACAAAAGTGATGCTAAGTAAACAATGTTATGAAAATGCAAATAAGCAGCATAGCATATCTACTGTAAATGTAGTTGGCAAGAAAAAATAACCAAAGTATGACACTTTGAAAGATTTAATACAGTTATTTAATGCACAAGAAAACAAAATATTTGAAATATAGGTCGAAATGCATACTACCACTTACTTGGCACAGTAAACAGAATATATGATATCCAATATTGACTTTTAAGGTGTTTCTAGCAGGAACGATGTCTAATTTTTGCCCCATAACATAAAGGCGCAATTCTAAAAGAAATGTAATATGTAATGGTCAATACATTAATTGCTAATCACTGTTAAATACATTGCTTAATTAGATTAGTAATAAATAAATTGGTTGACCGACAAATGAAATTGAATATTATTTGAGGTTCCTAACTGAAATGGGTGAGTTAGATTAATATTAATATTTGTCTCTGTAGATTGGGCCATAAAGACGGACCCAGCATAGTCCAAGCAGTTCAAGGCAGCCGCAGTCAAGCAGGAGGTCTGTATCAGCACCAAGCAGTAGCTGCAGTTTCTCAGAGGTTGTCATACAGCTTACTGAGAACATTTGGAAACTGCAGGCTCCTGCTGCTGGGAGAGCTACCCTGAGGATGTCACACTCTCCCTGGTCGAGCGTCAAGGTTCGGGGTAGGCACCAGAGCTCAGTCAAAGACCGCTGCAAAGACTCAGCCGGCATGCAATTAAGGTTGGACCCAGGTGTGGAGCAAATCAAGGTTACATAAACCATAAGGGGTGATGGAGGAGGATCAAACCAGGACACAGAAACTAAAATAAAGTGAAGTCTGAGAAGCCAGGGATCAAGAGCCAAGGAACATTCACCAAGATGAAAAGACTTTCTGGCAGCACTTCCGTGACGTTGGGTCATAGGGTTCAGAAGACATACACAACCACCACCATCCAAACCTGGCCTCTGTTGGCCTAACAGACATCACCTCACAAATAGGAAGCGGGGTAGCAGTCATCATGATGCATTATAGGTAGCTTCATAATGCATTATAATGCATTCATAAAGTATTATAAACATGGCTATAACTATTTATAAAAAGGAATAACACATTATGGTCATGTTTATTATGCATTATGAAAGCTCTATGAAGCTCTTATCTATAATGCGCCATAGATACCTTTATAATGCATTATAAATGGAGCGGGGATTCCATTGAAACATTTTGTTGCCGACCAGCCCTCACGAGACTGTTTCCTGTCTTGAACTAAGTCAGTACAAGGTTATATTGGGGGGGGGGGGGGTGGGGGCAGTGGCCCTAAATCTTGTAAGATGGTCACCCCCCTCAATTTAAACACTGATTTGTATGCAGTAATATACTAAACCTTGGTACCAAAGCACTGAGTGTTGAGCGAGAAATGTGGTGTGAAATTAAATAAATATGAAATTTTGGGCTTTACTAGTAACTGATCACCATTTAAAATGAGCAGAGGTGTTACCTATGAAGATTTTTAAATAAGGTATATTTTATTATTTTATTCCTGCAGATGCTCAAAGAGAAATTATAAATTGATGTAAAGATCTATTTTGGGTTAATGATTGTATATTTAATTCTAATGCAGAATAAACTTGAAGACGCAAAGGCCTGTATTTTTCCTTTGAAGTTTTTTTTCCCCCAGAAACAATAGATAGTGGTACAGGTAGATTAAAACAGACCTTATTTCATCCTCTCTTTCTGCTTCCCAAGTTTATTCATTTTTTAACCAGCTCAGGATATCTCACAATACAAGTAATACCCTAAAGAAAGTTGATAGACCTGAAAATTGGTTCATGTTTACTTTTCATCCTTTTTAATATCCTGTGACACTTTACAAATGGGCTCCATGAAGACGAAAATAATTAAAATATTAAAATTATTCCTTGTTTTGTCTTAAACTTTTAGACCGTAGGGTTATTTTGCTTTTTGACAATATAACTTACACCTAAATTATTTTAAAAAACAATAAAGTTTATGTATTTTTTTAAATTTCCCCTACTCCTTCTCACGCGTACATATTCTTTGTGAATTACAGTCATCAATTAATATCTGTGATTTTATGAGAGTAAATTGTTTTTTTTGTCAAAAGTTATGGTGTACGGAAAGTTTTGGGCATACAGATACCTGTGTAATATGAATTATAAGAGGTACAGACTGTGTCAGTATGTGACATAATGTACATGAATCTGAAATGTTTGTCTTCAGTCAGCAGTCCCTGTATCCACACCCAACAAGATCACGGCCAACCTCACCTGTACTCCAGTCACACCTACTTCACATTCCTTGACTAACCAGAGAGCGATATAAGGAGCTTTTCTGAATAAGGCTCTCTATGTGGATTTGATCCTGCTTATTACTAAATGGACAAATTGTTTTGCTTCTTATTGTCTGCTTTTAGTTTTTAAACTCTTACTGTGTGTTTTTCTAACCCTGTTTGCTGGATATTATTTGGATGTATTCTTGGCATTGCGCAGGTTTGCTTTCTGGGTATTTGACCTAATCTGAAATGCCTAAATGCCACTTCCTACTTAACATGCTTTATAATCTGAGACAGTGCCATAAAGCAACATGAAACAAAACAAAAAAACTGAATGATGATGAGGGAATAGCGGTGGTTGGTGAGGAGAACTACTTAAATTATCTCCAGTAAAGTTTTATTATGGGATAATACTGTATAATAACTTCATTTATAATCACAGCGTCTGTAGTGAAGATTGAGTTTCCTTGACTTGCCTCAGTCATTATATTTAATTTTGTTTACAAAACATGCCATTATTATAAAGCATAACCTTGGTTATACACAGATGTTTTGTTATTAAAGTATCCAACTTTGCACTTTGCATTTTACACATAGGTTTACAGCGGCTTTACTCAACCAACTATTTAAAAGACACATTAGGTAAAGGGCATTTTAAGCAGCAAAACTGGTGCGTATTACCCTGGTCACACACCTAACCCCCCGACCCTCTACACCTGGTTCTAGTTAACCCTATTTAATTAAATCTCGTAACCATGTCAGTTCAATCAAGATCAGTTACTGATTACAGGGAAACACCCTTAACTACACAGATTGTCTTGGGGTAAATCGGAAGGTAGCAGGCCTCGTACCAACTGCAAGAACTTGCCAGAATTATTCGGGTTTTTTTTTCAATGCATTTGAACAGACAAAAGGTCGCTTATCATGCTCCCGATTTCAATCAATTTTTATTCAGCACTGGAAGCTGGTCAGTTTACTTACTCTCATCCACACGCATGCTGTTAAATGCTGCTTGGAGGGGGACTAACAGAGTGATGGCAGTGTGTTCTTAGGTACTGTAGCTAGTTTTTAGTTGTGATGTGCCTGAGGAATGCAGTAATATTAATACATGTGAAAACCATGTTATTGTAGAAATACAGACATTCCTGCATTGTTTATATGGAAGAATTTTTTTTTTTAAAGTCCAGTTCATGGAATTCACTAAACTAAACTATTGACTAAATCTTAGCCATGCACAATTAAAATAATTAAGAGGTTAATCAGATCTGCTGTGTTAGTGTTGGTCTGTACCCCACCTAATGGCAACAGGGGATTTTTCTTTGGCACACAGTTCTGCTTGGCATACAAATATTATGGCATTTTACCCGTTTTGCCTGTTGTCATTCCTCCTGTATATTACCAGAGCACCTGTGAGATCGTTAGAGCTTGTTTGTGTATGGCAAGATCCATATTTCAAGGAGGTTTTGAGAAAAAGCTGAACCAAATTAGCCTCTAAAAACTGTCAGTCTGTCATTAAAGGCTCTTAAAGAGACGTTGCAGACATCATGCACGATAAGTTAAGTTTGTAAATGAACCTTGTTTTTCCATTATATATGTCAGCTTTACTCTGCCTTAACATTAGACTGGGGATGCTGTATAACATTCTTCTCACGCTTACTCTGCTTGTTTGTTTGTGCCATCATGCCTTAAGGCCTTGTAGGGCTGCCCTAGGCTACCATGATCAGAACACCATTTAAGTATTCATTTTATTTCTTTGCAGCTTGATTCTTGGATCAAGTTATAAAACCTGAGTCATTATGATTAAAAAAGTAATGCAAAATGCCTTTTCTGGAAAGAATCACAAAGCCATGCTGCATAACAGGAAACCGGCCATTTTATGCTACTAAAAAAACACGCAGTTAGGTGAACTGATCTGTAGAGACCATATTTTAATGATCTAAAATGTATGGTCTTAAGCACATGGCTCTAGGGTGTGGATGTGTGTTTGGTACATGCGAGCAAACATACTTGCATCATGCCTTGCACTGCTTTGCGCCGGGTGTACAACAGGCCCCTAAAATGCCAATAGTGTGTGCATGAGTGTGTGTCCTATGATGGAACGACTTACCATGACCCTGTACTGAATAAGGATAGACAAAATGCAGAATGATGCTGAGGCAAAAAATCTGAACAATAACTACCTATTGTTGTAGCTTTGGCCTTTTACTGGAGACAGCTACCTTTACCTTTTCCCTCAGTGTCTTCTCCTCCTGCGCTTTCCAGCTCTTGCGGTGACATACTCCATTTATGAATGCCATTAAGGGCAGCTTAGCTTGTGATTATTGCACAGAAGATGATGTTCATGGGCTGAAAATGACATCATGAGGCTGGATTCAGCCCCTACCCAACTAATTCTGCTTTTAGAGGAGATGTACTGTAAACCAACCTCAATCTATATCAGCATTTTGCAGAAATATACTATATACAGAATATAACAGTAAAAATTTAAATATTCAAGTAAAACTAGAACATTAATTAAATTGTTGGTTTGTGACACAACTTCAGTTTGAAGTTTAAGCTTAGTACTGTTGGCTTACAGTAATTGCCTTTAACATTACATTTATATTTTATATATTTATCAGATGCTTTTATCGAAGGCAATGTGCATGTTTGAAAAAACAGGGTCATCCAGTCCCTGGAGACACTGGGATCTCTGATTTTTATTTATTATTCTGATTTTTTTTCTATATTCCAACAAATCCAAATTTGAAATAATTTTGGATCATTCCACTGTCTTCTAATGGCAAGAGGGAGGAGAGAGCAGTACAGTATGTGACCGCAATATAGGCACATGATTCTACTAGAATGACACTGCATTACAAGGAAAACAAGCCAATGGGCATCACTTTACAAATTAGCTTAGAAAATTTACTTTTCAAATAATGTATCTTTATTATGAAAAGTTGTGTGTAAGTTTATCTGTTAGACCAGGGTTCTGTCTTGGTGTTGATTGTAAAATGCTAGGAACACTAGTGGAATGTCAGACTACTTCATTCATTCATTCATCCATTCATTATCAGTGAGGGAAATCAATGAAAGTTGACACACCCTCACAATTGCTTTTGGTGATGGTTAGTCCTCTTATGGTGTGGACCAGCAGCTCTCTCCAGTGTAGGGTGTAGAATCTTTCCCTGTACTGAAACTTGAGGTTTATGATCATTAAGAAAAACATAGTGCAGCAGTCTTGATCCAGGTTTAATTATAGCTGTGTCCTGCTAGATCTGCTTTGCGATATGTCACCCAGTATTAGTGCAATAAAAACAGCTTTAAACTTGGATTTAATACCTGGAAGTGTTTTCTGGAGGCATTTTTCAGAACCACATCATTTGGACAAAACACTGGCTTAAGTGCTGTGACGAGCATTTTTTGCTATTAAAACAAAATATATTGACTTTTACATAAGTACAATAAAAGAAAACACAGAGCTTGTGCTCTGCTGCCATGCCTCATGTCCGGTTTTTGCTCTCATGTACTGTAAAGTGCATTTTTTGCATGAGTGCATGCTGTAAGCTTCAGGGGATTTTTCAGAAAAATAACTGGTACTCCTGGCTATCCTTTTAAATTCATACGGTGATGTCGATAAGTGACAAAAATAAAAATATAACAATATTATTATATGCAAGAAATAACTATGAAAAATAGTGTAAACGCAATAATTATAATTTAAATGCTTCATGTACATTCTTTGCAGTTAACAGTAAGATAATTATATTTTCTTCAATAAATATTGTGGACTGGAGCAGCTGCGTCTTACTGTTTTAGTGCATGTTGCTGTTACAAGTGTAACTTTTAAAATATATTATTCATATTTAATCCCCGTGAAGTTCAAGCTAAGCAGCTGGATGATCATACTTAATTGCAATTTCCAACAGCAGAGCATCCAGGGGTAATGATTCCAAGCAAGGAATGACAGGTACCAAGTTGTAATGCAAGAATCAGGGTCACGGTCATAAATCAATTCAGCTGAATATCTAAACCAACTCCAAATGTCATTCAAAAAGAGGAACACAGATGTACTTCCCAAGCCTACCATCGGGAATTAAATTTCACCACCAGCTCACTTTATTAATTGATTAAGTGAATTAAGTTATGTTACTCTTCTGTTGTACAGTTCTGGATGGTAACAGAAAATACTATTTTGACAGTTTTGAAACCTATGACATCATAGGTTTACACCAAATAAACATGACTTAAACCATTTTCTGTCGCCACCAATGAGTTTGTCCTTGTACTGTATATAAGAATTGGTAACAGAAATATAGTTCTTAAATATAGTTCTTGAGCACCTGGAATACGTCTAAATAGTACAAAGTGATGTATGCCATACGGTAGTAAAATTCTACTCTGTGCAAACATCCAGTGCATATATTGTGACATGAGACTCAGAAGGAAATCACAGCAGTGTCACTCAACGCCGTGCAGGTGGATGACAGTAATAGATTTCTCATGGTGGGCATGGATGCAACCTGTAAGAATGTTAACAAGATGCGGAACCTCCTCCCCAGAACAGAGAAGAGAAGGGCAGGGATAGGCAGGAAGCCTGGTCACTTGTGCTTTCTCCTCCTGCTTGATTAGACAGTCCTGAGGAGACCACTGATGCTGAAGATCCCATGCCAGCTCACAGTGTCCATTCATCTCTCTCCCGTGTCCTTAAATAAACCCCCTACACCCATGTGCCTCCCCACCCTCTGCAATTTTTAGAAACAATATAGCATACTGACTTTTAAATAGTACATACTGTGTGCTGTGACCTAAAAGCACATCAGAAGTAATATGAGTGTAATGCTTTTCTCATTCTGACTGAACACCAAATGCCTTTGAAATGTCACTTGTTACATAAAACGTTGCCTGTTATTAAGAGGGTTCAGATGAACGACTGCTGGAAATGCCGTGTGAATAATGTTGCCAAAAATACACAAAGTGTAGAAAACCTGAGCACTGAACTGACAGCTCTGGAAGCATCTCATGAAAATATTGCTATGATTTATGTAATGCCTAAGGTTATGCATTATGAATAATTAAAATTAATTTTTATGAATTAATGATAATTTTGAAAATACCTACCACTATAATAACATTTTTTTTCCATAAGCACTTTAACCTGTCATGTATAACGTATTATAGATAGTCATAATGCATTATAAAGTTCAGTATAAAGAATTATTAAAGCATTACGGCATCTGCTATTGACAGTCACAAGGCATTATAGTGTTTATTATAATACTTCATAATCTCCAATAAATTCTTTATAAAACACTCATCTATAATGCACTATATGGTAGTTACCTTCATAATCCATTATAATGGTTGGTATAAGAATTAAAGAAGCTTTGTACCTGCATTATAAAGGTATTATAGTGCATTATAAATGACAGCTTCATAAGGCATTCATAATGCATAATAAACATGGCTATAATGTGTTATGCCTTTTTATAAATAGTTATAGCCATGTGTATAATGGTTCATGAATGCATTATAATGTGTTTTTAATGTGTTTATAGATTCTTAAACACATGACATTCATACAGTGTTACTTTTTTTTCTCGTTGAGCTGGCACAGCTAGAAGACAGAACATGTGACGCACATAACTCGGAAATGTACCTGATCTTTCCTTAACTGTATTTAGCTTACAGGAGTACATGAGGTAGGCGGGTAAAACAGCTGAAATAAAAATCCAAAAGCATGAAAGGGTTTACAGTCAATTGCGTAAGGTGAGCGAATTTAGGGAATAAATGAAAAGTGAAAAGTCCTAAGACAGACACCCCTTATCACAATATTAATACCTTGAACTCATCGTCACTATTTTTAAACTATTAATAATTATACCATGGATAATCTGTCATATATTGCATTTTGCTGAATTATCTGTCCCCCAGGACCTTTTATGCTTTGATCACATGCAAGTCCTCCAGGTACAGCAAGTAACTTCCCAAGATGGCCATCAGGGACCACAGGGACTCCAGCACTGAGAAGTTATGAGAGTGATTCCTGCTAATGACACCTCCAGCTGAGCAAGCTTTAGCATACAGCAGTGTTTCCCAGTCTGCTCCTCCGGGACCCACAGACAGTTCACATTTTTACTGCCTCCCAACTCAGGGAGCAAAAATGTGAACTGGAAAGGAGCAAAAATGTATACCCTTTATGGGTCCCCAAGGACCAGACTGGGAAACTGCCATATAGAACTGTAGCTGCTGGCTTGTAAATGCCAGGATTTAGGTTTTAAAAACCAGGGGTAGCTTTGGTGTTAACCCTGGTGTTTACCTGTTTGAGAAATTCAACTTTATTATTTTAACTCACAAACAAGAAAACATCCGTCGACCTACCGGTCGATCATGGTGGGTGGTGGCTGGGTCCTAGGACTTATCCAGTGCAACAAAGGGCACAAGGAGGGGCATCAATGCTATGAAAACATTTTATGCTTGTTGCTGAACACACTTTGCCCAGCAAGCATATAATCACATTCCAACTCACATTGCAACTCAATCCACAGAGACTGAGGGTTTTTTCATTTGCATACCTCCCACCAAACCAATAAAACAGGGTGGCTTTTAAATTGCATCCTGAGGAAAGAGCTCCATTAGCACATGCACATTATTTAGCTTGAAGTTTTGTGTTGCACCCAAAGATACCATGGCCCTTTCATTAAAATAAAGTGGTTTCTATTCCCTTGTCCATGCTGCTTATTTTCGTGGTTTAACACCTGATTTTTGTGCAATTATAATGGTAGACACATTACATCTAAATGCTATGCATGTATAACCCTTCTTCAATTCCTGAAGCATTGTCTCCAGTCCTAAGCTAAATTCTCACCCACAAGCAATAAACCGAAGCATCCGATGTGGAAAGACCTATTCTAACCAATTTGACTCCACTCGCCCAAATTTTGGACTCTCTACAGTATGTTTTCAGATCATCACTCATGTGTTGAAAAGCAGCCTGTGTGCAGCACACTGATTCCTTGGGGTATCTTAACCGTACAGCTCCAGGGTTCTGCCAGTTTAATGTACGGCAGCTGACTGCAAACACTCCGCAATGGCTTGGAGAATGAAGGCTGCAGTGGGAAGTAATTGGCAACATGCAAAGACAGGGAACAGACTCTACCTAATCAAAAAGAACAGGAGGAAGTGAAACACAAAAGCTGGATGCTGGAAAACACAACACTGTAAAGATGCACTGTAAAAAGGTTCATGTTCAAATGACAATTATGAACTTTTAGATTTCAGCTCCTCTTCTTATGAGTACTTAAATACTCTATGAGTGATTCACCATCCCTTTACTTTGGAGAATTTATTATATCCAGTTGTAAATGGTATCCAAGCAGAGGCATATATTGTAGCTTAAACCAGTGGTTCCCAAAGTAGGGGTCGCGACCCTCTAGGGGGTCGTGAGACATTGAGGGGGGGGGGTCGCGAGATGATTTCCAAGAAATCAATTTTTTTTTTTAAATGATTAGAAATAACATTTTATCAACATTTTAACATTTTATCCATAACTAACAAAAGATAAAAACTAATAGTTAATAGTTACATTTAAAAAAAACAATTAAAAAGCCAGAGAAGGGTCCAGCTGCAGACGCCTGTAGAGTGGAGCTCCACCGGAAATACGTCACCTCCACAGGAAACACGTGGCCTCAACTCTGTGTCACAGCGAATAAACCCTAACCTTAACCCTAACCCTAAACCTAACCGGAGCTCCACTTTACATCCTTAAAGATCACGTGTTTCCTGTGGAGGTGACGTATTTCCGGTGGAGCTCCACTCTACAGGCGTCTGCAGCTAGACCCTCTTGAAAAGCCATCAGCCTTTCAAATTTCTTTCCGTTTGATCGCGACCCCTGAAGTGATTACGACAGATTAACGACACATCAATAGCGTCAGTTGCAGCAGAATTTACAGCACCATGTTAAACATTCCGACATGTGCACGTAACGTGTAGGTAATTTTCATCGCTTTATGCTTAGGATATTATTTTTGTTGAAATGAAACGTTGGTTAATATCGACCAAGGACAACACAGATAGGCCAGCGGAGGAAAGTGGAGAAGCACCACTTGTGCAAAAAGACTTTTTCGGCACTCACGTACATTAAAAATAAATACAGGTCGCGACTGAACGTGGAGGATGATCTCCGAGTCGCGGTCTCCAAAATTAACCCAAGAATGGACTTGCTGTGCTCCAAGCATTGTGCCCACCCATCTCATTAGGTGAGGTATTTTGTTGAAATTAAACGAATGAGTAAATAACAATTTTAAAAAAAGTTATATGGTTGTTAGAGCGTTGTGTTCTTTGTGTTGTCATGCTCTTGTTTGGATAGGTCTACTGGCGCATGTGCACCGTTGCGTGCAACATTTGTATATTTTAACCACTTCCGGAGATAGTGGGGGTCACGAGTCACTGGCACGGTTATTTTGGGGGTCGTGAGCTGAAAAGTTTGGGAACCCCTGGCTTAAACAAAATAGACAAAGAGCATGATTAAACCAGACATAATGTAGTTTCTAAAAAAAACAAATAGTTTATGAGAATAATGAGTTCATACAAGTAAAATCAAGTACATAATATACTCAAATGCAAGTAAGTGTTTTACTCCTGAAAGATATACTGGATTCACAAATTCTAAAATATTCAACTTTTAAATGTTTTTATTTTATTTTTTTAGAAAATTCAATATTATTCAGTTTAATTTGATGTTGTGCTACTCAGAATATGTTTTGCTGAAACAAAATGCCATGGAAATTGTTGCCCATCAAGGTATTAAGAGTGCATGGATCTTGATAATATATACTTTGACTAATTTTAGAGTAGTAGTACAATGGTTAGGTATAAAATCTATTGAAAAGATAAAAAAAAAAGCTATATCTGTCACGTTCAGGCAAAGGAGGCGAGCAGGGAAGCAGGCGATCGTAGCCAGGAAGTCAGGTAAACTGGGTTTAATTCACCACGGACGGACATCGACGGACAATACAATGACAGATCTGGGGTACACTGACTTAGACACGGACTAAATACAAGACACAGGCTAAGGGTAACGAATCACAGGTAAGAACAATCAGGGAATCACACGAGGTAACGAGGTGGGCGTGGCACACATCGGGAGCGGACGGAGCGGGGCGTGACATAACCCCCCCCCAAAGGCGCGCACACCGGGCGCGCCCGAGAGGAGGAGACGGACGAGACGGAACCGGGGAACAGGACCTGGAAGACAAAGTAAAACATCAACCAAAACCAGGGAACAAGACAGAGACACAAAACAGGAACAAAGACGAGAAAAACGACAAGACCCGACAAAGGACAGGAAACGCAGACAAGCAAACAGAGAAGAGGGACACAGAGGGGACACCCACAGGCGACACGAAGGGGCCAGGAGTGCACAGAGGAGGAACAAAGGGACGAGGAACAGAGACAGGCGGGACCAAAGGAAAGGGAGGAGGAAGCAGGGGAGCCCGAGGGAGCCCAGGCAGGCGACGGGCAGCGGCCGGAGGGGCCGCAGGCGAGAGGAAGGGGGGAGCAGGAGGGGACCACCCAGGGGCCAAGGGAACGGGACGAGGGAGTGACGGAGGGGACACGGAGGGAGCAGGAGGGAAACCCAGTGAAGGCAGGCAGGAGGGGGAAGCTGCGGCAGGCGGAGGCGCAGCCAGAGCCGGCGAAGGCGCCGTCCGACGCTCAGCCGGAGCAGGGGGGCCCGGAGGCGGCCGACATGGACCCGGAGGCGGGACCGAGGACCGGCACCGAGGATCCAGGGGGGGACCCGGAGGCGACCGCCGACCCCGAGCCGGAGGACCCGCAGGCAGCCACCGAGCCACAGCCAGGGGCCTAACGGGCGAGCCAGGGGGCAGGGCGGGCGGGACCCGGGCCCGACGCCTGTGTCCCCGTCCCTTACGGGAAACTGACAGGCAGGGTCCTGGGGGGTGTTGGCCTTGCCGGGGTAAGGGAGAGGGAGTCAGGAGGGAGGTCAAGTCTGGGCAGACAAGTGTCATGGCCTCCAAAGAGGCAACAGGCGGGGCAGCCGTCGCCTCTCCTCTGGCGCGCCCGGTGTGCGCGCCTTTGGGGGGGGGTTCTGTCACGTTCAGGCAAAGGAGGCGAGCAGGGAAGCAGGCGATCGTAGCCAGGAAGTCAGGTAAACTGGGTTTAATTCACCACGGACGGACATCGACGGACAATACAATGACAGATCTGGGGTACACTGACTTAGACACGGACTAAATACAAGACACAGGCTAAGGGTAACGAATCACAGGTAAGAACAATCAGGGAATCACACGAGGTAACGAGGTGGGCGTGGCACACATCGGGAGCGGACGGAGCGGGGCGTGACAATATCAATGGGTAAAAAATTTATATTGATTTTGATGAAAGCATCAAATAAGCTACATGTTCATTATTTTAAAAGTTCTACATATATTTGGAATTGCAAATGTAGCCATGCAATTTTTTTCCATAAAGAAATTTTCATACAGATTAATGGACATTTCATCATTTTCATTTAGCAAAGAAATAGTGGAATGTATTTGGTGAATAAAATTTAAATTTTCATTTCTCAGAAGTGATTGCCTATCTTCTTTTATCACATTAGCTAAAGGCCATTATTGGTTAAATAAAATTTTGATCTAGTTTTCAAAAGGTCTTGGAAGCAAAGAATGCATGAAAAATGTGGTGATGTAAATTTTATTGTGCACTTCCATGCTGTAAAGATGGATGATTATATATTGATCAGGAAATCTGGGATGCAACAAAAAAGAACACAGTGCTATATGCAAATTTATGAGTTTATTGTATTTTTTTCTTTTTTTTTTTAACCACACAGTCATAGTTGATTTTTTCCCTTAGAGTGTCAAATTAACTCAATTGTGAGTCTCAATACACAATACCAGTGTCAACTAAAATGGGCACAGACTAAAAAATACCTGCTTTGATGTGTTTTCTGTCAGCCACCTGCTCTGTAATGCTTTACTGATTTGATGTACCTCACCTGGAAAAGATCACTATTCACACCAGAATGCAGGCAGCCACCTGACAGCAGATATCACTGAAGAGCACTGGGAGGGAGAAAGCATTAGCAATGGGTCTCCATGCTGTAGGCGTTCTCTGGGCCTTCGCCACAGACAGCTAAAATGGCAGAATCGGAATCACTGTATATGGCTTCTTGGGGGAGAGCCGAATATGACAGGCTGCCATAATATCGAAGCTCTGACCCAGGAGGTGCAAAATTAAATATGATCATTGCAATATGTGTATTTTTTATTATTATTAAATAATGAACAGTTGTCATACAGTTGAGACATAACCCATAATTACAGTATTGTAGTTTAACCACTGCGGTGGGCTGGCCCCCCATCCTGGATTGTTTCCCGCCTCGTGCCCGTAACTTCTGGGATAGGCTCCGGACCCCCCGCGACCCAGAAGGATAAGCGATTTGAATGGATAGTTTAACCAAATTACCTGTAGAGCAACTATCTATAGAAGCCACACAGAAAATATGGAGTGCATGTGAAATGTTAAAAAAATTGTTTACTTCATTTTTTTACTTTCTTTTTATCAGTCAGTTTTGTCTGCATTCTATCAGTCTTGATACTTTGTTATTTTGAGCAATGAGCCACAGAAGGACCATCTATTCTGGAACAGGGAGGTAACAGTGCCGTGTGACCCTGTCCTATGTGTCTTGTCCCCGTTTGACCAGCAGGCGTCGCTGGTCATCCTGCTTCCCTACTCTCTGTCTTGTAGCCTTTCAGTCCCCTGAGATTGACCCTATCCACCCACACTGAATCAAAAAGAGGCCAGATAGTGCAAGGCAAAGAAAAACACACCATAACAGTAAAGAAGTATTGCAAAGTAGAGCACATGTACTGTAAAGACAAATGAGTACCAAACCTATGACAAAAATATATTTGTTCAAAAATTTTGGCAAACAAAAAATCTTTTAATACATCAATTTTGTTTGCAATTTATGCATGCTTTTGTCTACGGTACACACATTTGTTTCCAGCGCTATGTGACAGCAATTAGTCTCTATACAATCTATAAAACTTTTGTACAACCTAAAGTTGCTAAATTCTTGAAATACTTTTTTCAAAAAACATTTCAGGCACTCGTAGATAGTCAATTTGTAATTCTTTTTTTTGGTTCATGTGAAACACTTCAGCAGAGGAACAAAACTGTACTGAAAAAAATGTCATTTAATATCTTATTTTAGAAATAAGCATTTGACTGAAGAATCTAATTGTAAAATGATTGAACTATTGATTTACATTTCAGGCACTAGGACATTTATTCAATTTGTATTTTCTTCTAAGAATTCAGTATTTTTTTCTTGTGTTATGTAATATTGTTATGTTCAGCAGAGATGCACTTTCTATGTTTTCCAATTGGGAAACAAGATGTGAATAAATACAACTATAATTCTTTCTGACATACTGTCCCGACTGTCCTTACTGTTAATAAAATGTAATGATATCGGTAAATATTGAATATCAATACAGTGACCTAAAATATCGAGATATTGTTTTACAGCCATTTCACCCAGCCCTACAGGACAGCACAGCTGACTTCTCAGCAGTGGATGGGGGGACATATAACTCCGAACTCATGGGCCCGGCAATAAATAAAATAAATTCTATAGGCAGGTACTGTATGGCCCTTCCTGTTCTGTGACGTCATTTCCTCTAGCTGGGCACTCTCACCTTCTTGGGCAACCTGGTTCCTTTTTCCCGGTACTCCCAGGGACCCTAAACGTCCCAGAAACGTTGGTAATGCTTTACATTACCTGCACCTTCAAAAAACGTTCAGTACACCTTCATAATGTATTCATTAAGTATTTATAAAACATTCATAAACATTATGTATGTATACCGTAACATCCTAACAGCTGTAATATATATTAATAACAAACATTATATAATAATACCAAACAGTATAATTGTATAATCATGTAATGTTTGTTTTTAATGTTAGGAATGTTAGGATGTTAAGATGTACTCTCATGCTGCCTATGAATGTTCTATGAATGCATTATGAATGCATTATGAAGGTGCAGTTAATGTAAAAGTGTTACCGAAAAGTTTAACACCATGCTGCTGGACAGCAGTCATCTGCACTATCAAGGGGAACAAACAGTTACGTGAAAAGCCCCATCCCTAGGATGACTAGAGTGTCCAAAGTGACCAAAGTGTCTTCTGTGACATAGATTATCTCGTCACCCTATAGGCATGGCTGAAGGCTAGTCAGTCCCTCCCTGCAGCTGTACATTTAAATACTGGTCTCATTCAGGGTAAGAGAGACAGGCTTGTGGTTTTCCAGGCTCTAACGACTCAGAGGACAATGAGAAGATTTGGCTCCAGTCCTTGCCCTGAGTATAAGCCTAGACTGCCCAACAATAAAACAGAACTACAATTTCACATGTAGATCAGAAAATGTTCTTAGAGATCTTTGTCTTTTTGCCTTAATAATTGCAGGGGTGCGATTCATTATTTAAAGGAAGGGAAACACAGCAAAGGAAATGATATCATTGTGTGGCACGGGTAGCCCAATTCTCATTTGAAACATAATCTTAAAGAGAATTTAACCTCTGCCACTGCATTAATTAATGGCTTAGTTTCCAAAGTACACAGGGGCATGTATAAATATGGTATTAATAAATACAGAATATTGTAAAAGTCGTAAATAAATTCAATATTTACACATTTACTGGAAATTAACTAAAAACCTTAATTTAAGGTAAATTAACACCGCCGATTTAATATGTCTAAAACGGCAATCTAACACACAGTTTGTTCTGTTGATAAATTTATGCTCTGTGAAGTGATTTTTTCTTCTTTTTAAAATGTATATTTCCTTATTTAACTTTCCTTGCATAATGAACGTAATTATGTCCACCGCGGTTAGCGAGTTATAATTAGGTTTATCTCTTCGTTATGGTATTGTCATGGAAACAAATCGAATACATAAAGCATTCATTGATTCGACTGAATTTACTAAATGTTATATGATCCGTGTAACAAAGATTATCGACATGCACTGAGTAAGAACACCAACATCACCCCTCCTCTGTGGTGTTTGGGGGGGGGGGGGGCAGACCATAATGCCTTACAAATTCAGTTGGTTTGCAGGCAGACTTACGCACACCAGCGACTTGGAGAGATTAATTTTAAATGCTCGCAGTTTTAACTCATTTTGTTGCTATGGGAAACTTCATGAACGTTTCATATAATCTCGATTAGCTATTTTTCTAATTTTTGTGAAATGCACTCTACTTTACATCTCTACAGGTAAGTTCATATGTGCGCTGTCTTTATTTTAATTTGGCAAGAGATTCATCGGTAATTGATGAAAAATAAATAAAAATGCAACTATGTTGCCGAATCGTTACCTTTATCTCTACAATGATGTTATTCCATTGCTGTCATTCAATTTAGGTATTATTCTGGCCAGGTGTTAAGTCGTAGTTTTTTCCATATAAGATATACGTAATAAATTCAGAAGGGACACTTATCTTTTGTGTTATTTGTTGTGAACTTTGCAACATTTCTGTTACTAATTATTCTGATCGATTTCAACATTTGTATATTTAAACTATTTTAAATATTAAAATGATGAGATATGGCATACGCATGCATTTAAATGAATGTATGTATTCGCTTTATTGATGGCAGGTTAATTTGGATGAAATATACGAGGAACACTACAGTGCAAACTAACGGACAGTAGATAGGCTATACTGTATATCAGAGAGTACATATTTCGTACTTGAATTTGAGCGTTTCTACCATGCGTAAAGAGTAATATAAGAAATTGCGAACAATACTTTCCTGGACCACTCAACATTGAGGGAAAACTACCGAACTGTAACCCCCCAAATAAATAAATATATAAAACACTGATTGTTTTGGAATATACACAATCAGAATCTACCCCTCCTGTCAGATTTTTTTTTAAGAAGAAAGCAAATTATTATTATTATTATTATTACTGCTACTACTTCTTAAACACCACAATATAGAATATAGATTTAGGCAATGTTGCTTTTAGCTCAGAAGGTGACATTGTTTTTCTGCTGATTAGCCTTCAATGAGCAATGAGATATTTATACTGCTGGTGATTAGATGGTGGATAATGAACATTACCGTTACATCAGAGGATCTGGATGTAGTAAACAGCATAAGAAATATACTACCTGAGACTCCAGGTCAGGCAGAGAAGGGTGAAGGATGAAGGATGAAGAGAACATATTGATTTATTAAAGAAAATCAATCAGCATAAACAGCAATACAAGTATCTGTACTGCTCTGAGGTCATTTTGCATAATTATCCTTTTAGATTCTTTTAGCAAGTAAACCCCTTCATTCTGTGCTTGTTTGCTGAACTTGATAAATTATTCAGTTGTCGTTGATGATTTTATTTACTTCTTGCCAGATTACTGAGTGCTGTGCTGTATAATTGTCAAGTATTTTAGCTCAATTCAGCTTCTTGTGCTAATGTAGTATATTGTGGAAAATGGAATATTGGTATGAAAATATACATCTTTCACCACATAAATGTGTAAATTGTCCTACAGTACACACATATATTTGTGTGTGTGTGTGTGTGTGTGTATATATATATATATATATATATATATATATATATATATATATATATATATATATATATATATATATACGTGTATATATGTATGTGTGCGTGTGTGTGTGCGCGTGTATGTTGGTTCAGGCGAATGGAACAATAAATAAATACACGGTCAGCTGATATTTATGATTATAGGTCTAGTAAAAGTTTCCAGGTCAATCACATGAACAGTGCTTGAATAAATGTGTATGATCTGAGCATAAAAAAATCACATTATGGATAATGATATGAATGAACAAAATGAATCTTTTAAAATAAAAGAAACTGATTTGAATATAAAACTGCTAAGTTTACTTTTACTCTGTTCGATTAGTTACAGCAATGAAAACTTGGCACTAAAGTTTGAGAGAATCTTGTCTATTTTATTTAACAGTCCTTTGTTAATACAGACTTATGTTTTGTGGAAATTCTGGCATATTGTGTTTCTATGGGGTAGACTTGGAGCTCAATTGATTGGATCAGCAGTTACTTAAAACTAATGCTTGGAAATGTGTGATGCATTAATATATTTCCTTGTTTAAATTTCACTTTACTTTCTGAGAAATTCCACTAGATGATTAGTTTAATGCGGTTGTAAGCTTTTTGATCGTAGGAACAAAAAGTGTCATAAACTAATATGAACGAGGTACAGCTTCTCATATCTCAAGAGAGGTGAAGGCCACATGATGGGAGTTGCCGTTATTGACTGACACAGCTTTTATGAGCTGAATGAGGTGTCCGCATTAAATTAAATTTCACTACTGCTGTGTTCTCTACATCTGATTGGATCGCTGCTATGATTTCTGCGATGCGTTTGTTGATTTTGCCTGGTTTCCTGTTGGTTTCTTGTCAATGACATTTCCCACCTTCTTTTAGTATCAAGACCGCCTGTGTGTTTTCTACCCGCCCCTGCAAAACAAAAGAAACATTTGTACTTACATTTTTGCTGGGCAAATGACCGCAAATATGAAAACTTCTCATGTAGTTTAACTGTATTTCATTTTCATGTACATTAGGAATATTACATTAGGGAAATTTATTTAGAAAAAAAAAGTTTTGTCGGTAGATTTAGATTTATACATATTCTTGACTGTCGGCATGAATTTACTGTGCTATTAAGAAGAAATATCTACATGAAATACTGGACATAAGGCTTTATTACCAAGGGAATAATTAAGTAATTATCTGTGTTTAGGACTGGCTGACTACGGTTTGAAAAGCCTCTTGAAGTGCCACTCATGTAAGAATTGTACAAGACGTGCACATGCCATAATATTTTCATAAAGGAATAATGAATAATGCAGAAGAAAAGAATGTGCAGAAAATGTATCATGAATGTTTCTTGAATGCACTTTAGGGTATACAGTAGCACAAGCAGATTGCAGTAATTAATTGGGGATGTCCCTACCTGAGTTACATCTTGTTTAGGTGATAGTATGACATGTGATGGAATGGCTTGTGCAATAGGAGCTGAATCATTGAGCTGATGTTTGACATCATGCAACTTGATCATGGATGACTCCTGTATTTTGAGTGGAAAGGAGTCTATAAATTTATGAGGAAGAATCTTGCATTATCACATCATCTGCTTACACTTCCAGAAAAAAAGGAGCCAAATCCGGTACAGTTTTGTTACAAACAGCATTAATGTACCCTCAATGGTACAAAAATATTACATTTCTATACCTTAGAAGGTAAATTTACCTACAGCTAAGGTACAATTGGCAGAGCCTTGAGGGTACAGCCCCAGTGACAAGTAATTGTACCCTCAAAGGTCTAAATTGGTATGTTTTTTTATATATGGTATCCTTTGGGAGTGGGGGTGCGGACAGCTGAAACTGATAAATACACCTCAGCAAACTGGACGGGGGAAGTAGGGTCCAGGTGAAATTTGATAATAAAAAGGAGGCAATTCAAAATGGTATGCTCTAGTTTTTCATTTCTGTGTCTGCTTGTGTTCCATCAGCTGTGAAAGATAACACATTGTCATGTTACACATCCAGGCCCTGCCTTCTGACTGCAGCATCTGTGAATATATACTAATTTAACATGCTTCAAGAAAAACCAGAAAGACAATAAGTCGAGGTGGAGATAGCTAAATCCTTATAGTAAATGAGGGAAATTTAACTCCCAGGTTTAGTCCATCATATCTTGACTACTTTTAAGGAGATTTTTAAAGAGTTAATCAACCCATTGAGTTGTTTTTGAGTAGATCTATCTGAAGAGCACAGAGTTGATTTACTACATAATACAGAATTATATACCCTGTTCAATGAGGTATTGTACAAGTTACTTACATTCACTGAACATTTTATTCAGAACACATGCACACCTGCTTATTCATGCTGTTGTCTAATCAGCCAATCATGTGGGAGTGGCGCAATGCATGAAAACACACAAGTCAGGAGCCTCTGTCTATGTTCCTACACCAGATCTCCTGGAATTTTCACGTACAACAGCTTTTACTTAGAATTGTGCAAAAAACAAAAAGCATCCGATGAGTGGAAGTCCTGCTGATGGAAATGCCATGTTGATGACAGAGGTCAGGGGAGAATGGTTAGACTGGTTTGAGCTGACAGAAAGGCAAAAAGTAACTCAGATGACTACTTTGTACAACTGTGCTGAGCAGAAATGCAACTCAGAATGCACAACACGTTGAACCTTGAGGCATATGGGATAGAATAGCAGGAGACCACAGGGTGCCAGTCCTGTAGGCTAAGATCAGGAAACTGAGGCTACAGTGGGCACATGAGCACCAAAATTTGACAATGGAAGAAAACGTTGCCTGGTCTGATGAATCCTGATTTCTGCTGAGGCACACAGATGGTAGGTTCAGAATTTGGCACCAACAGCATGAATCTATGGACCCAACCTGCACTGTGTCAACAGTCGATGCTGGTGGTGGTGATGTGGGAAACGTTTCCTTGGAACACTTTGGGTCAGGTAATACCAGTTGATCATCGCTCGAATGTCACAGCCTATCTGAGTATTTGTTGGTACAGTTGCTTGAGTCAGACTCATGGTCTTTTAATGACTAATTCCAGCATGACAATGCACCATGTCACAAAGCGAATGTCAATGACAATGACTTCAGTATTCTTCAGTGACCTGCCTAATCATTGTATCTGGATCCAATTGAACACCTTTGGGATGTGGTAGAATGGGAGATTCACAGCATGGATGTGCAGCTGGCAAATTTGCAGAAATTCTGAATAATGCAAACATGTCGGCATGGACCAGAATCTCAAAGGGATGTTCCCAGCATCTTGTGGAATCCATGCCACAAAGATCTGAAGCAGGTTCTGAGAGGGTGATCCTACTCAGTATTAGTACATGGTCCTTAATGAAGTGCTCTGTGAGTGTATATAAAATTAAAAAAATGCTTCATACTATCTCAAGTCATGCTGATTCTGGAATCTTCCAGAAGATTAATAATGAAGTTGCTAATAAAGACTGACAAGAGGACTAATTCACAAGCTGCTTCCCAGTTGTCATGTATACATAAAACCAATTGCGGAAAAATGATGAAATCTGGCCAGAGATGAAAAATGAATGGCTTTTATATCTCTCCTTTTGCATCGCAATATATTACCTACCTTTCCCCCTTTTCTGTGTTTCACTTATGGATCTCTTTTACATGCTGTGACCTCATTATCCAGGAATTTGTCAAGATTTAATGTTATTGTTATTTTGTGCCTCTGTTTTGAGAACAAAATTATGGTAACTATCTGTCAAATACAGGGAAGGAGGTTAATCAGACAAATGTAGAATGTGCCTATAGACAGACAAACTCTAATGATCACTCACAAATTGTGTGTTATTTAAAGGTAGGAATATCTATTCCAGAGGTTAGTGGTTGGACACAAAATCACGATTTTGTAATGTTTTTTGAGCTAAGATGACATTTTGGGGTCATATAAATTGTTTGATAAATTTCTAAGTCTACCCAAGTGTGAATACGGAGATAAATTATCTGAATAATACCTGGATACAGTAATAATATTTATATATAAACAGCAGAGTAAACCTTGGCTGTACATAATAAAACTTTCCAATTTTTTTCTTGTACAACTTGATTTACATGGCACAGGCTTACAGACTGAGCCCAGTTATCAATGAATGCATCATTAATGCGTCTAATTAATGTATCATTTGTGTAGTGTATGTGTATAAGGAGTTCTCCAAGTATTACAAGCAATGTTTTAATTGCTACATTTTTATGACAATTTGAACCATTTAACAAAGAAAATGCTCTTTTGTTTCTGTTTCAGATAAACACCATTGGCCTGTTCAACTCCTTCCATGACAATGTCTTTCTTCAAATCTGGAGGGATTATCTTCACCTTTGCCTTCATGATCAGCAGGTATGTCAAGAGAAAATACAGGGATTTTTTTGAAAACCAATTCATGTTTTGGTTATTGCCTGAAATATTCACAATGGCAGCTTTGAAAAAATAGATTTTTTTTAGCTGGTACAAACTTGAGTCATGGATTATTAATAGCTTTAGAGACATTTCCAGTATACAGAGGTGGTTTATGTGGTTCTTTAATGTTAATTTCTCTGTACAATGAGCATTAATTGCAAGCTTTTCATGACTGAATGATACAGTAAATACTTTAACTTTATTTTTGAATGAAGTTAGTTTTCATATAGCATTGTTTGCAGAATTGTTTGCAATGTCTTAATTCATCATGTGATCAGAATTTATGGTGCATAACCTTTTTAGTTATTTTAACCTCTTATTTGATAATTAGTCAGTTGTTTATTTTCCTGTGTTCCCTTCTACTGCCTTTGAAAATCATTGTATGTTACTTAGAGCTTAATTTTTCAAATCTCATTTAAGAAATTTTAGAGGCTTAGTTTCTTAATTTTTTTGTATTGGCATCAAATCAGTTTCAATTCTAAGATCACACAACATTGCACCCATATGGGAATTTTTTTGGCTTCCTGAGATGAAAAGATCACGAAGCTTAGGACTCATATCTGCATTTTGCCATCTGTGATAAACATGTGGCATAACATCAGTGTCCTCAAGAGATAAAAGACCATCTTAGGCTAATGTGCCCTGTAAACATAACATTTAGATCTGAAGCATCACAGAAAATCCTAACTGGATAAATAATTGTTGAGTGAGTTATACTGTATACGGTGAGGAATAACATCTGAATTACTGTCAAAGAAGGATGAACAGCAATTCAAAATGGATTTTGTGTTTGTGTTATTTCAGCCTACTAGTTGAGTACTATGTGAGTGTAGCTCTTTATACTTTTTACTTTCTGGACCTGAACTATCCACCTTTGTTGAAGGCAGGCATCCTTTGCAGCAAACAGAAAAATAACTGAAATATCAAACGATGTATTATCCCTGTATCTGAATTTCTATGTTTACATCGTAATGTATAAACACATTGTGTACACAAAATTTTGAATATCTTTCATTAATCAGTAGTATATAAATCACCAATAGTATTGCAATACAGTTATTGCACAAACCCAGTATTTATTTAACACTTCTGTTTAGTTTTACCTGTAACCTTATGCTTTTTCTTTTTTTAAGAATTATTTTAAGATGCACAAAACTTAAAAGATAAATAATATCATGATATTACAATGGATGCAAACAATTCAGTTATCGCATTACATTATTAGTCATGCATCACTGTCAAACCAATCAAAAGCAGTGAGATACTTAATTTATTCAGTGTCTGTTAATAACAATTAAAAATGTCACCATTACCAAATTATTTGGGTGTTCTATACAATACAGTGCATACGCCTTCATAATGTTTTAGTGTCTTGCACAACCAGTTACACTTTTGAATTATAGGATATCATTTAAAGTAAAAATAAGAAACTGATGCAAAAATAAAAATAAAATATAAATAATAACAGGAATGAGCTGGGTTGGGTTCCAAGCTCAGGGTCTGTGTCTTTTCATTCAGGACAACAAAACATAATCCAAAAGTAATATGTAAGAAAAGACATAAAACAGGTAAGGGTTGTAACAGGAAATGAGAGAGAACCAAACTCAAATCACTGGGTTTATGTCACAGTCACAGTCACAGTCACAGTAACACAGGCAAGAAGTCAGTAACACGGAGGAAGTCAGAAATTGCAAAAAAAATTCTTAGTGCTCCACAAATGTCACATGGGTGTTGATTATTTTCATGTGATTGCACAGATACTTCCAGATATGCAGATACTACTTTTGTTAACCGTATTTGTTTAAGCGGTTATACGAATATAATCAACTCCAATTTGCTTAGTGGGCTGCATACACCTGGTTGTCCTTGATTATTTTAATATAACTGCACACCTCATTGTGGTTCATCGCTTACATATGACATTGAACAATGGCAGTATTTAAGATATACTGTAGTAAGCACGTGATATTAATTAACCAGGGGGTATTTCACCAAGCAGAATTTCTTGCTTAGCCAGATAACTTGTCAGGTTTAAGGTACTCTGAGCTATGTTGAAGTGGATGAAGATATAGTCCATTTAGCCCAGACTACCTTAAATCTGACAAGTTATCCAGCTAAGTAAGAAATGCTGCATCGTGAAATACCCCCAATTATCTGCAATCTGTGGACTTAATTCTGAATCTGCAGGGTGATGGAATGACAGTTACAAGAGTAACGCAGGTACAAATTTTAGCCGGGAAAAGTAATACTAAGAGTGTTCTAGTTTCCTGTACTTACTGAGGTTTAACTGCATTTTCACCACAGGCCTGATATGATCATCATCAGAGGGATGACTAGTGAATGACAAAAGGTTTACCCAAATGGGTTGAAAATCTCAAACCAAGCCAGGATATGTATGTTCAAAAATGCCTTGCTGAGGGATTTTCGTTCTGTCGAATTCTCAGACCCTTGTTGATTTTAAAAGCATTGCAAACCTTTCTTATAAACCCTATTCTTTCTGAGAATATGAAGTATGTTTTGACAGGTCTTTGTTCTTTCTCCGTTTCATATTTCGCAAGCTCGCTCTCTGTGACGCAACAAAACCATGGAAACTGTCTGTTTCAGTATGAACTTTTTTCACGCTTTAGACCTCCCTGGTAATTCTAGGTTTGCATGAAAACCAGTACGGCAGGAAGGTCATACATAGGATAATGTTTTGTTCATTGATGCATTTCCCTAGACTTAAAAGTAAATTTTTATTAAATATTAAGACTCTTTTGGTGCAGATAAGGATTTAGGTGGTTGGTGCACTACGTAATTCTTCCCAATTTGTATTGCAGCTAACAGAGTAAATATGCTTAGGCTAAAATTATTAACAGAGGCGGTAGAGCTTAGAGCGGCTGGCACTGCGATCCTGTTTGCCCACTCATTACTAAGCCTCTCTTCTCCACTATCTTTCTGAACCAAACTACAGCAGCTCCCTGAAACATTTGCAAAAACAACACAAAGTTCTCTGCATAATTGGACTATACAGTATGTCGGCCCACCAAGCCTTATTTCCAGCACCCTTATTTTATGTCATCATTGTTGCAAAAGAAAACAAATGCTGCTCCTATTTTGTGTCATCATTAATGGAAAGTGTCATTGGAAAACCCTGCATTCCCTGACAGCCTTTCAAGTAATACACACAAATATAACCAGAGGTGTCCTTTCAGCATTAGTTTAGATTTTTTTCCTGATCTAATAACAATTAGTATTGATTCAAATTGATATGTTAATCAATTGAAAGTGAGGATGTGTCATGCAAATGCAATACTTATTTTTAGGGGTGTCGTTAGGCCTGTTTTAGCCCCCCAACATAAATGTGTATTTATTGGCTTAAGTCATGAATAGTTTGCCATCAGCCCCCCCCCCCCCAGTAAAGACTCAGCCACCCTATCCATTCATCACTAACTATGGCCCTACTTATTTTAAACTTACCTGTGTAAAATTGCACCAATGGATATAGGCAAGGCTTCTTGAAACAATGTCTAAAGAATGTTATGGTTATTTAAATAATGAACTAAATTATGCAAATGAATGTATGCATGACACGTGGGTTTCCGCTAGGTAAGCAAACTGAAGCCTCCAAATTTGCCATGTTTTGCATATGTGTACCTTGCATACCCTGCAATGAACTGGCTTCCGAGCCAGGCTGTACCCCTGTCTGGTATCATGTGCTTCCAGGAATAGCAAACTAAAAATTGTAAGTTAATAAAAACGTTATTGAAGATTATTATATTGTTGATGTGATATTGGCTCTTGAAATTTCCTGGTGAGCTAGTATAGATAGTAGTAGATTATCTATAGTAGTATAGATAATCTAGCAGTAGTGTGGAAACAGATACACTCTTCTGTTTCATAATCCTGTTTTACAGGGGCGTCATCAGCATTGTCACATTCGCACACACGTATCATTAAGTCTGCCTGCATCCTCCCGCACACGCTCATAGAGTACATCTGTCTCTTTGTCCTGGGGGGGGGGGTGGTCTGCACCCCCTTTGCAGAGCCAAGAAAAGCGGGACTAAGACAGGAGCGCAAAGATGATTTGAAGGTACCGTGAGGAATGGCGGCAAGGGGCTGGCCGCGGGGCAGAATGATCTGTTGTGATGTGGTGCTGCTGACACGTTGCCTTCAGAGGGTGAAGCAGACAGCTCCGGGCAGGCTTCAAGTCAGAGGCGTAGTATTAATAAACACAGGTACCCGTGCAAAGGAAGTCTCTATAAGAGCTGCAGCCATTATGCATCAGCTGGCTGCATAGCAACCACTCAACAAAAACAGGCTAATTAATAACAGTCACAGGTGCTATTTATAGAGGAACAACTTCATTCCCTTAATGCATCGGTCAACAAGGCATCTTTTCCTCGCCAGTTTTCTCTTTGATCTTTTTCGCTGTTTCACCAGAGGATTCAAGTCTATTGCACTTTTTTCTGAAAGGTTTTTGTCTTCTGAACTTCAAGGTAGTTTTTTTTCCCCTAGCCAGTAGAATTGCATTTCAGTTCACAGCTACTGTCAGCAGCAATGCATAAGACCATTTAATCAGAGGTAATTAAACTAATTGCAAATCATCCACAGCTGTGTTGATTAATATACTGTTGGTGGATGTTTATTCACTCTGGCTTTAAGGAGAATAAGACAGCACTGAGTCTTCCTCATGGTACATTATCATCGTAAAGCTAACTGAGTGCATGTTGGTGTGCTATTAAACATGATGATGTTGAAACAAATCAAAAGTTTTGGTTTCCTAAGCTAGACACATGGGTCTGAGGGGGGGGAGGAGTCAACTAATGGGAACCCAGACATGGAATTTATTGGCCAAATTATAACTCCTGTAATCAAATAGTCGAAGTTGGTACAGTTGCTTGAGTCAGACTCAGGTCACTGCAATGAAGGGCAAAGCAAAGTGGGCTGACGAGGTGGTCAGCACAGTGGCCTCATAGCTCTGGAACCCGGGTTCATGCCTCCACCAGGTTTCTGTGTCTGGAATGTTTGTGTGTCCTCCTCATGTTGTCATGAGGCTTTCCCCAGGTACTCGTCTCCCCCCCCCCCCCCCAGCCCAAAAACATACTTGAACTTAATTGAAGTTCCCAAAGTGCCTATATATGAGTGTAGCCTGTGGTGGGTGTGGGTAGTAAATTCGATAAGGCCGTTCACTTCTCTGGCAAGAGGGGACCGAGTGATGGTGCGTGGGTGAGACTGAGGTGTGAAAGGACATGACAACTTTCTTGATCCCTGCCTGGCAATTAGGGCACTAAGACATTAGTGGATTAATTACTGTTGCTTGGCATAATGTGCGACGTTAAACCTGTTAAACAGAAACAATCTATTTAGTCAGCTTTTGCAATCCAGTAAAGCAATACATGCATAGAGCATGAGACCCAAGCATGCAGAAAGTGTATCAACATTCCTGTTTATAGAAATAGGCCTCTGTGCAAGACTCAGGCTAAAAGCATGTTAGCAAATCACTGCCACATTTTGCTCATCCATCCATCCATCCATCCATTTTCTATAACTACTTCCACAATACCTGTGATGGGGTTAATGGTTAGCCTGAAATCTATCCAGGGAAGTACAAGGTACAAGGCAGGACTGGGATACTTCTGCACAAATTCCAGCATAGTTGCTCAAAGTGCTTAAAAATATTTAGCCTCAAGAACAGCATCGTAGATGGATGTAACAGCATTTAAAGATATTCAGTTCAATACAAACCTCAATGGAAGACAAAAGACATATACTCTAGAAGAGAAAGATCTAAGTCACTGGAAGTCTATGGCAAACTGGAAGTTAAAGTGAAGCATTTCTTGCATAGTATTCCTTTTGTAGAAGCTAGAATGCTGAATACACCTAAAATTCTTTGCTTTCCTTCATAGGGTCTGTAGCAACATTTTCTTATTTTATGTCACCATTACTACGTCCAAGGAATTCAAAAGAATGACAGCATCCCATCACAAGTTTGATTAGTGAACAGAGATTAGGTCAGCAGGCAGGAGATGTGGTCGGGGATGTAGTGAGGGCAGGTCGGTTGCAGGAGAGATCAGTCCTGGATGCCGAACAGAAACACAGGGAAACGCAAGCGGGCAGGAGCAGGCTGGATGAGCAGGGCAGGCAGGACAAGTGAGGCAGGCAGGATAGACTGGGCAGGGAAGGCGGATGAGACAGGGTAGGTAAAGCAGGTGAGGATGAAGCAGAACGCAGGAGATAGAAGACAAGGAGATTTACACACTTGGTACAGCTCATTAGAGGGCAACAATACTTCGCTATGGTTGCGAAGGCCAGCCAGTTTATATGAAGCTGCACAGGCGGAAGTACGATGACGTTAATTGGTTTGCCCCGCCCTGCGGGGCGTGTCAGGACAACTGGGGTCAGAAACAACTTAGTGTGGAAAACACTCATTATGCATGTGATTCGCGTCTCTTGCAGGATCATGGAGAACTCATTACTCAGCGCAGAAGCAAAAGAGGGAGAGATCCTTCCACCCACCATTCAGAAGCTGATGAAAGGATACAACAAATACCTTCGTCCTTTCTTTGATAGTAAGGAGATGCATGTCATTAGAAAATCAGGCAGCTGTGCTATATCTCTTGTCTGTATTTCCAGAAAGTGGACAGCCTGGTATTTTGCAAGATGAAACATTTTGAGTGTAATTGAGTGAATAAATAATTCACTTTTTTTATTTACATAGCATATAATAACTACACTTAAATATTTTCGTTAGAAGATTACATACATTGCCAAATAACTTTGCAATAATAATAAAATGAGATTAATAATATGAAATATAATTTGTTTTATTGCGCCTTTCACAAAGAACAGAACCGGATCCCTGTGTATCCTTTGAAGTAAATTTCAGCATAAATCCTAGAAAATTATTGCACTATTCCTCTTGTTTTCACAGTCTGTCTAAAGCTGATTATGCCTTGTAAAAATATCATTTACTGTATGCTGTTCCATTATAAAGTCACAAAAGAGGCATAAAAGAGCATTGGGTATAAAGTAAAACTGAAAATGTATGAAGGGGTGTTATGCATGTCATGTGGAAACGTTCCACACATCTCTTACTTGTCATTTGCACAATGACTTAGTTAATTTACCTTCTTGCAATAGTCTTTTCTATTTAAAAATGTTGTTTTGGCCACTTATATCTTCTTTTCCTGCTTGGATATTTTACTTAACTTTCACTTTGAAATAGTTTTTTTTCTTCAGAAAATAATTGTGTTAATTCCCTTTGGGATTAGTATCTCTAATTTGTTTAAAAAAAAAAAAAAACAGATTTCTGGCTTCTGTCTCATCCTGCTTAATGTATGCTGTATCATTTCCCTTCATATTTGTTAAAATGCAACAATGTCACTTCCTGTTTTGTCCTCAGATGGGCCTGTGACAGTGGGCATGAGTTTGGATATTGCAAGTATTGATACTATATCAGAAATAAACATGGTGAGATACCTCAAACTTCACCCATGTTCTCATCATAGAATCCATAAATGCTAATGACTACAAATTTCTAACATTCTGTAACTCTAATTCTGACTAGCATAACTGGTACCGTCTAGTAAATCTTGTTAAAGTAGAACGTCTGTTTGTTTTCAGGAATACATTGTTATATATAATTTACATTACTTGAACTACAACTCCTGAGGTACTATAACCCATGAATATATTGTTATGTAACAAACTCCCCCTGTGCTTCTGCAGGATTATACTGCCACTATATTCCTGAGACAGCGGTGGACAGATGAACGCCTGTGTTTTGACGGAAACAAGAGCCTAAGCTTAGATGGACGGCTGGTGGAGCTTCTGTGGGTGCCTGACACTTTCATCGTCGATTCAAAGAAATCCTTCCTCCATGACATCACAGTGGAGAACAGACTCATCAGGATATTTCCCAATGGGACGGTTCTTTATGCACTAAGGTGTGTCAGTTCTTATTGACAGATTGTTGCATGATTAAAACGAGCTACATTTAGTGCAAGTTAAGCAATATTAAAATAGACATATTGCTGTATTTTTTTGCATAGAAAATTGAATGTATAGATATGGTAAAGAATAGCATTTGTTAATCCTTAGATGAAATCTGTTACTTGCCAATGAATTGCCGTGTCTGCTTTTTAATTTAGGATCACCACAACTGTGGCCTGCAATATGGATCTAACCAAATATCCTATGGACAAGCAGACCTGCACACTGCAGCTCGAAAGCTGTAAGGACAGGTTACATCATGTGCAAAGCCGAGGCATATTCCGGTTTACAGGATTTAAAGTGACAGATATGTTTTTGGAACTTGTGGTTCATGGAAAATAGGAAATGACTCTATGAGATTACAAACTCCCCACAATGTGTCTTCACATTGTCCACTTCTTAGCAAACTCTAGTATTGTTTTCTGTTGCCCACTTTAATTATTATGGTGGTGCATTTATGTGTCCCACGTTACAGCATTGTTTAAAGGTATTTATCCAGCTCTATCAAGTACTTTGGTCATTCGGCAAGTTTTTTACCTCTACACTACTTATAAGCCTAACCACAAATCGCAAATTTGGATTACTGGAATGGTGTAGGACTGAGTGACATACATTTGTAGTCAAAGCATAAATCAAAATCCCTTCATAATGTAATCCAACCCTTTGCAAAACATGGAAAGTGTTTATGAGAGATTTAGATAGGTTCACCTAATGATGAAACTCATTGTTGGAGCATTAAAGAAGCATTGTGAATTGTTCTGATCCACCATAACATACAAGAAAAAAAGTTAATCTGTAGCACCCTCTAGAGGACAGAAGTCATATATGTCTCATTTTTCACTGTAGATGCTCTTCATTCAGAACATCCATCCATCTTCTATATCAGTACAGTTACAGTGGCTTATTACATTTTATGAAAATTAGATACAAGTCTTTTATTATTAAGATATCCTTCATTTTCTGGCCCTTGTTACTACTTACTTGAAAGCTGGATAACATTTCTAAAAATAATTTTTCTCCACTGTCGGGTTGATATGCCATAGCATTCTATGGTATTTTAATATTCAGAAATACTGTGCAAAAATATGCTGTGCCATCAAGTGGTTTGATTAAATGTGTGTTTAGAAATATGGATAGAGTTATTAATGTGATATACTGTATATATATCACTATATACTGTATATATATTTTGTTTGTTTTTACAGGGGGCTATAACATCAATGATGTGATGTTTTATTGGACCAGAGGCAATGATTCTGTTAGCGGGATAGACTCTCTCCGCCTGGCGCAGTACACTGTGGAGGATCACTACACCTCTGTGTCAGAGGCCATCTATGAAACAGGTACTGCTCCGGTCCAGCGCTTAGCGTTTCATTGGTGAAATCCACTCTGCACTCTGTAGTCCATGAAGACCTGAGAACGAGGACCTGGTGCCGCGGTGCTACAGGATACCCATGTCTCTCCTTACTTAAGGGGCATCACACCTTCTTAGCTGTTCTCTTCTTGAGAATCTGCACTCTCTGTTTGCATTTATAAATACTGGCAGAGTTATTCTTATTGTCAATTTTGTCTTCAAAATGTGTGCAAGTGAATAAATAGTAAAATATGGAAAATTAAAGCTTGTAACTGGATTGGTGTTTTTTTAATGTTACTTTATGTATTGTAGGCAGTTATCCCAAACTGATCTTCCACTTTGAACTGAAGAGGAGCATTCTCTACTTTATATTGGAGACTTATGTTCCTTCCAGCCTGCTGGTGGTCTTGTCATGGGTGTCTTTCTGGATCAGTCAGTCCTCTGTTCCTGCTCGCATTTGTATAGGTACCCCGTCATATTATGTCTTAGTATGCATCTGGACAGGTGCTCCATCTTTCAGTACCTTTGCACTATGAACTGCACTTAGTTCAAGATGTGCTTCAAAACGCACCTGTGCATACAGTACTGTGCAAAAGTCTTAGGCAGTCAAAGGAAATAAAGCTATTTATCTGGGCAATAAGTCTATATGTGCTCAAAACAAAAAGTGCAGTTGAACATTAGAACAGATGCAAATTATGAGTAATTTGAGCAATAATAAAAAGTAATAAAAATTTCCTTTGTTCTCCAAAAAACTACTGACATATTGCATGGATAGATGAATACTACTTAAGTTCCCAAACCTCTCCTCAGGGGCACCTCAGCCATTCCATGTTTTCATTATATTTCAGGATCAGCTCACTTAATTCAGTGTTTCTCAAACCAGTTCGCAGGCATCCCCAGACGGTCCATGTTTTGTTCTCTCCCAATTCCCTGGGAGTTGGGAGGGAGTAAAAACATGGGATGTCAGGGGATGCCTGCGAACTGGTTTGAGAAACACTGTCTTAATTGAATAACTAAATTCACTTAAAATGTAATTGAGGCATTGATTAGCCATAGAAGATGGGGTAGCGGTCAAGTCAAAAAGTACATGGGTGTGTTGGACGATTGTTGCTGGTTTTTAAATGGTTAAGCTAACACTTTGACAGACATAATATCATAGTTTTACACCAACATAAAGATCATTTAAACATTAAATTCAATTCAATTCAGTTCAATTAAATTCAAATCAGATCAGTTCAATTCAATTTACTTTTATTGGGCGCCTTTCACAACAGAGTCATCCCAAGGTGCTTTACATGGGTATGTTGTGAAACAGTGCAATGTCACAAAGAGAGAACAATACAAAAACAGGGAAATGGAAAGGCAAAGAAATAAAAGAAAACCAGATGACAATGGAGGAGAGGAACCAAAAACCCCTGGGGGTCCAAGGTCAACTGGCTGCCCAACCCCCGGACATGCTAGCATTATAGGAGAAAGAAAAGAGTGGGCTTACTTGCCAAAAGCAAGGTGTAAACTATAATCAAGTCAAGCCAAAGTCCATCAATGACTCGATCCTTTATGCCGGCCTGTGCAGGGTGCAGATTGAAGTCTGCACCCACAATGTTACAGTTCATCTGTCACATCCACAATGTCACCCTTCCATGGGACTGGACCAGGACTGCCCCAGGCGCCGTCCGGACACCTGGGAAGGAAGGCAGAGAGCATTTTCTATAACAGCCTAAGACTTTTGCACAGTACTGTATATGTATAGAGTATATGTGCTTTTGGCATTTTTAAGCGTTTATTTGGTGTCCTACTCTAGCACGTTACAGCACTAACATATGGTGTAATATAAATCTTGTGACCTTCTTACGCGGCATATCATATGAGAGGTGCTGTCTTCTGTAGGGGTGACCACAGTGTTGACCATGACCACGCTGATGATGGGAGCTCGAACCTCCCTGCCCAATGCCAACTGCTTCATCAAAGCCATCGATGTGTACCTGGGAATCTGCTTCAGCTTCATCTTCGGAGCGTTGATAGAGTATGCTGTTGCCCACTTCTGTACCCTGCAGCACTCCGGTGCCCAGAATACATTCACGGTGAGGCCTTGTCACCATCATCACGGAGGGTCATTACCATCATCAGCATCATCATCCTTGTCTACATAGTATGTATCTCCAGTATAAATACAATGGTGAAACTCATTCTTACTGTATGACCGTTATTATCAGTCGCTATTGTAAAGCATAATTGCTGCATATCTTGTGCCCCATCTCTGCATTATTTGTCTTAATGTCTTTTCATTCTGTATATAAACTGCCATGTTACATACTGGAATATTTCAATCTACTTCATTATTGTAAACATTACAATATATCACGGGGATGGTACAGTGGCACAGTGGTTAGCACTGTTACAGTACCTCACACCTCTGGGACTGGGGTTTGCATCTCTACCCAGGTTCTACCTTTGTAAAGTTTGCATGTTCTCCCTGTTTTCATCCTGGGATTTAATCTGGGTTCTCCAGCGTTCGCTATAATCCAAATAGATGCTATGGTGAACTGAAGTTGCCAAGATGTCAGTAGATGTGAATGGTGTGTGTGCCCTGCAATGGGTTGGCACCTCATCCTGGGTTGGATCTGTAACATCTGGAATAGACAGTGGCTGGACAATACAACATATCATAACACTGACCGCTGCTGTTACGTAGATACTAACACAATGAGAGGGGCAAGCCACATATCAGGGAGACTTTGGAAGTTCAGCCCAGGCAAGCTATCAGTGAAGACATTTTTATTCTATCTTTTTGCATTTTTATAATACCTTAATCAAAGCTAGCAGGTTCTATGCTGGACATATAGTCAGGGACTCTGATGTTTTCCTCCCACCTTCACAGCAGTGTAGACACGGTGTGCTGGACTGTGATCACGATGTGAACGGCACGGTCAGGACCATCGCCAGCGAATCTCATCACTCCAAGAGAAGTCCATCCGGATCTGAGAATAAGGATGAGGTGCAGGGCTGCTGTGGGAAATCCCTGTCTCTCCTCAAGGGGGCAGCACACCTCATTAGCTGCTGTCGTGTTGAGAATCCGTACTACATTGATAACTATTCCCGCATTTCCTTCCCTTTGTCCTTCATCCTCGTCAATCTGCTCTACTGGACTTACTACCTGTACTTCTAACATCTGGATGTACGCGTTTGTGAGTCCAGTAACTGTTTATAGGACCTTGTTTAAAAACAAAAGCCCCGCCCCTCCAACATTAGCATCACTCTGGTGTGTGGTGAGTGACAAGTCCCTCAGTGTATCATCAAAATGCATGCTGTGATGCTGACAGCCAAACATTACTGAGGACTGCTAGAACCAGTCTGGATTGGGTTGATAAATGAAAAGCGCAAGAGTATTTTTTCAATTATTGAAAGTAGTTCTTCATAAAAAATACATATTGAAATCATTATTTATTTCTTTTCCTTTGTGAGTTTATAGAGATTTTAGAGATTAAAGGACAAAATGATCTGAGGCATATACATTTTACATATGTACATGTTGCCCAGAAAATGAGAGGACCAAAGATATAAATGTTGAAGTGCAATGCAAATTTGTTACACTACTGATCTGACACCTTCAATTCAGTTATGAGAAAGACTCACTGAAAGAAACACAGTTTATCCAAAACAGCAGGAGTATAATGCTGCATTGCTGTTTACTCTATGCATGATAAATTAAAGTTTCTGTTTTGTTGTGCATTATAGATATATTTTTCATCTGCCACTCTAAAGGAGAGTAGAAGTATAGTGGATATAAATGCACCTTTAGCTTCTAGGCTCGCTTTAATGAGAGTATGGAACTCATTAGTGATCTAAGTTGCTTAACTTTACACTCTTATGCATGCTTCTTTATCATTTCTATATATTTGTTCTGTAGGTAGCCTTTTCTGCCTAGTGAAACAACCTTATTATCCGGAATTTCCACATACATAATGTTTTATACTTTTTAGTATTTATTCTTGTTTAAAAATTAATTTAAAAAAAATAGTATTTAAAAAAATACTCCAAATGGTGAAAGTTATTTGTTTATTTATTATGATTTGTTTTCAAGTATGATTTTTAAACCTGTCAAATAAACTTCTCATAATTATAAAAGTTATTATGTATAATTTATGATAATCTCGCCTATACACAATAACATAATGTGTTTTTAAATCTGTATTTATATAAGAGCTGCATCTTGCATAAGTTTTAAAGGTCCTGCAGCAAAGATATTTTCTTGCTACATGGACAGTTAAAATCTGTATTTATGCTTTAGCTTCAAATTATGCTTTAAGGTGAAATAATGTTAGAGTATATTATATGTACGTTTTTCATTGGTGAATGAACAAATCACATTAAGTCACTGATTTTAATAAATTGGTTATAAATTGGGTAATGTTTATTGATAAAGGGTTAACATATAAAAAATGACCTTATAAAAAGAGATTTCATTCATTTGTGTCCTTTTAAGCTATAAAATAAGACATTGAAATAAAAATAAAGTTTATGGGAGTTTCTAAGCTTTTGAATTTTCCATTCATTCATTGCTGTTTTTCCAAATATGCATTTTCTCTATAATACAATAAGGTTTACCAAAACACAGCAGTATAACTGTCTCACAGTGAATGTATCTTGAAGATGATCCTGGTGGCCACTATTTCTCAGTTTAGACAAAAACTAAGACAATACTAATTGAACAGAACCGGCATTTTTCAGGTTAACATTTTAAAAGAATAAACTATATACCTCCGTTGCTGGGTGTATCAAATTATTGCCAGCTTCCAGTGGTAGTTCTAGAACATTCTCACAGACCCCTCAGTCATCTTCTTTGAGATATATCTGTACTGTAATATAATATGTATTTTGTTATTATTAAAATTTCTTTAAAATACATTGATAAATTTTGCATGTTTATTTGTTGTTTAACTATTAAATATAATTTAAAAAAATACTAAGACATGTCTGGGTAATTGTGTGGGAAAAGGAACAGACAAATTACATCTAATGGAAACTAATTACGGCATATATCACTAAATAACAGGTATAGCAATGTAATGGATTAAAATATATTATTGAGCCTTAAGTTTTGTTTAATGAGTTCAAACACAAAACAAGTTAGGGAGCATAATCTTTTCATTTGAAGGTCAGAGGTCAGATGACACACATCCTACAGTACCTATGAGATGAAACCCACAATAGCATACAAGATCAGTTGGGCTGGAAGTAGTTGCGCTGAGAGTGGTTCAGCTCCCCCTCTGGTTGTTGTCGGTATTGCATTGTCAACACTGTAGGGCAGCATGCCCTTGTATAGCTTTAGTCAAAGGAAACTACAGTGTTGCAGTGGTTACACTGCTGCCTCACACCTGTGTTCAGGTCTCTACCACACCTCCGTGTGTGCAGGTTTTCCACATGTCATTGTAAGGTTTCCTCTAGGTGCTCTGTTTTTCCCCAACAGTGCAAAAGCATGCCGAGGTTAACTGAGCTTACTAAATTGCCTGTGTGTGCACCTGTATGACGTCGTCCTCCACCCAAGTCCGAGAGCGTTCATTTGGAATGACAAGTAAATTACGGATTCTTTACCAACCAAAAATGTAAAATACATCTCCGTTCTTTCCTCTAATTCGTGCTCCTCTAATTCTCTTGTGCCCTACGTTATATTACATTCCTCAACCAGACACACCAGGAGAGCTGTAATCATTGGTCCATATTTATTTCATTTAAAAATCCAAGAATTAAATAAGCAAATAAGTTCAGTACTTTATCACAGCATGCTGCCTGCAGATGAACAGGTAATGCACAGCCTGACATAGGTCTACTTATTATGAACTATGCAACAGGAACTTACAATGAACACTGATTCCCACTCACGGACTGGCTTCATGATGAAAGAACTGAAAATCCCCAGTACAGATTCTAGCAGCTAAATACACAGTGGTGTGATCTGAGCTGGCATGAATAATGCGATAGGCCACAGTAGCAGAGGAACTGTTACTGTGGTAAAGGGCTTTTATAACACCTCTGCATGAAAAACTGTAGGAGTGGCAGTAAAGCTGTGGACGATTCTGGCAGTTTAGGATAGTGCACATTTACTGAAGAACACATGCTGGATTCTTAAAACGCTGTTAGTGCAAAGATTAATCATATGGCCGAAATATGATGAACCCAAGAATAATGTATAATTATCTTCACAGATTATGGATTATGAATACTAGTTTAATCAAATATTACATATCTCATGGGGAAAGACTGCATAATTTCATTCTCAATAGACATAAAATTTCCTTTGTAATTTTTAAGACACTTCATTTCGTTGTAGTAATAACTGTTTCAACTTTAAATGCATATAGTTGCATAAAAGCTTTTTTTGATCATGTAATAATTACAAAATAATAGGGAAAGGTCTGTAGGCATAAATGACATCTGAATTTTTATCATTTCTTTCTATCTGTGCTGTGGTGATTAATGTGAATTGAGAGGTTTGCAGTGAACAGGAGTGAGTAAGGTGTGGGAAAAAATTTAAATGGATATATACGGGTATGATTATGAAGGAATGTTGGATTTAGTAATGAAAGTGTTGGAATGGTACTGTAAGTATTTGTGTGCCTCTGTGTGGATCATTTTTGAGATGGTATGAAGCTGTGTTGTTACAAGGATTGTATCGAGTGCTCTGGGGATATGGAAAGGCTTTCGATACCACAGAATAATGTCCAAATGCTTGATTAGAATGAATATGGTGTTTTCAAATTAAGAGGAAAAAACCCATCTTGAATGCAGCAGAAGCTAGTTGTAGAAGCTATAAATAGTTATATTTTGCAGATTTTAACCTTCATTTATTGCATGCAGGTACTATATTTGTTCATGAGTTGTACTTGAGTAGTAACTGACATACTAAGTTACTCGTACTGTAATGTTACCGTAATGTTTTCCTAGATTGGACCTACACCAGTCACACGTTTGTGAAAAAGCAAACACGAGACCCGGGTTGGCAGCTTTGGTCAGACCAAAACTAGGGGCCCTATGAACACAGAATTTCTAGAAGTTACATTTATGAATATAAAATAATATGATAATGTAAATAACAGCAACATGCCTGTTACTTGCATTACGACAGTATAGACAAAGTTGCCCCCCGTCCCGGCTGTAATGAATTATTCCTACTTTCGGAAATCACGCTACTCCGCTCTCTTTTCACACCCGAGTCTAGCGGTACCTGCTGCTTCACTGCCAAGCAAATCCCCCAACCTGATTGGTAAGTTTTACCACTGGAACCTTGCGCTTACAGTAGCATATTTTTGACCTTCAGTTACTTTTAATTCCTTCTTGTTTCGTTCTTGGCCCAAATGGCGCACTTTTTAGGGGCCATCCAATCCATGTTAGCCTAGAGTCCCCAGAGAAGTCAAGCAGCCCCTGACAGAATAGACATCTTTGTTGCATGTGTGCAGGTGTAGATTATTCCAAAATATTAATTATTCTAGAGCTGGACAGGATACATATAAGTAGGTGTATTAGCATGTGTTTAGATGGCGTTATGACTGGATTGACTTGGTCCGTTCTGATTACAGAACTCTTTCTGCCTTGACTGTAATCCTATCTGTCTTTAGTCCAGCACTGGTACCAGTAGCAGGTCATTCCACCCTGGGTCACAGTTATAACACAGTCTGAGGGGTCAAAGAATGAACCTTCTGCACAATGGTCACCAAATAATACTATAAGCCGCATATTTCGGATAAAATTCCTAACTGACGTAGGCCAGTGGAGTCAGTAAACTGCATTACTTCAGAAGTAAATACTGACGCTGAACTATCTTAATTTTCCAGCAAAATATTTCCAACCATGGTTGTCCTTGCTGGCAGCAATGATATAAACTGCTCAGATAAAACGTTAGAACTTTTCTGGTCCTTTAGGAATATTCTGTAGAGGGGATGTACCCTAGAATAGGCTGTATTCAATAAACCCCTAGTTAGAGACATGGTTTTCATGAAAAAGCGTAGGCTTTATTAATATCAGGCATGTTTTTTGGGCTGGTTTTTACCAGAGGAATGGTCTCTCGCCTAATTCACAGAGATCAATAGTGTTATCAAAGAACACAGCAAGCAGACTGTCTGCCTGACTACGGTACTCAGAGCACTACCCGTGCCTCAGCAAGTCGGTCATAAAGGGAATATCTTCCGTCCTCTAGTTCTTATCAATAACCTACGATGTTTAGAAAAGACCATGCTACAAATTTCACAATCATTTTGATTGTTATATAACTGAGTACCACCTGTATTAAATGTCAGAAGCTCCACTAGCAGGTATTCTGTAAAAATGTAATTACCATTACTCAGTCAAACAAAAGCTCCTAATTAAGTTAATATATATTGCTCACTATTAAGTGTTCACTGCCTGGGTAATGAAACTGTTTGACAGTATGACTAGTGACATCTGTTCTGACCCCTGCCTGCTGATTGAAGTCTTGTAAAGACCAACAGATATCATACCTTAGTTGAAGCCTGATCTGATGGCTTTACTTACTGTATTTACACAAAGCCCATCTGACTCAGCCATATGAATTCTGTATACATGTGTTTCTCAAGCCAGCCCTTGCAGACCGCCTAATTCCCTGGAAGCTGGGAGAGAGCAAAAATATGGACCTTCTCCCTCCATGTCCACCACTCTATGATCACAGTGTACCCAGCTTCTAATGGCTACTTCCAGCAGGATAACATGCCATGTCACAAAGCCCATATCATTTCAGACTGGTTTCTTGAGCATGACAGCGAGTTCGCTGCACTCAAATGACCTCCACAGACACCAGATCTCCATCCAGTAGAGCAGCTGTGGGATGTGATGGGATGGGAGACTCCCACCATGAAGGTACAGCTGACAAATCTGCAATGACTGTAACATATAATAATTAAGGCAGTTCTGAAGGCATAGGAGGTCCTACCAGGAACTACAATAGCAACGTGTACCTAATAAAGTGACCAGTGCGTATGTGTTTTTAACAATTATGGACTGGTCTCAAATGTCCTCATTGCTCAAGAATCCTTGAGAATATACTGTAGTTGCCACCCAATAGCAAACTAAGCTGGACACTAATAAAAAACAGTACTTGAAAAATCTAGCTTCGGCCCGATCTATAGCACTGAAACTACTTAAATTAACCGGCCTCTGAGACAGGGAATGCAAGAGTGCTATGCTACTAGATCTGGGTTCCACTTATGATACTATCAGCCATTCAATTCCGTTAAATAGGCTGCAGTGTGGTTGGTCCATCCAGAAGCATCCTTAGGTGTTCCATCAACTCTTTAAACTATCATCACCAATATGTTCAGATACCTAACAGCTGCACTGCATAATCGGTATCTTGGGTGAAACATCGTTGCTGGGATCATTGCTGAAACCTTTATTGTTCTTACTTTAAATGCTGTGCCTAGGAGGGATAATATAAAACCTTAAAACTAACTTTCATTCATATGCTGATGACATAAATATACCTCTCAATTGCACCACATGGCCATTCGTCCCTGATCTCCCTACTAAACTGTGTTAGGAAAGTAAAGACATTGATGAATGATAATTATCTGTCTCTAAATACAGATACAACTTGGAATGGAAAAAAGTAATTTATTCTGAGGTCTTACGATTAATTTTCACTGAATCAGCTTTTATCCTATAGGTGCAATTTTCGATATATTTCTGTCATCTGCTTTTCATATTTACTCCAGATTTAGGACGTGCTTCACACAACCATAAAACCTTTCAAATTAATACACACATTTATATGTATCACAACGGACTATTGTTAAGCCATGTCAAAAATGAAGCTGGAATTATTGTAGGAGTGAATATGGCCATATTGCACCTCTTCAAATATCTCACCACTCACTTTCCTGACTGAACGTTCAGCCATCGCTTATTTAACTGAACCAATCAAAAGTTATTATCCAGAGGGTACATAAGGTCATGGAATGCAGGCCTGCTAACAATTCTTCATATAAATAAAAAGACTTCTGTTTGAACAGCCTTCAGCCAAAGAGCTCCTACAATATGGAACAATCTGCCAGCATGTGTGAGGGATGTTGCCTTGAGCTCAGAATTTCAGACCAGACTGAAGACCTATCACTTCGGCTTAACCAATCATAAATATGGCTGCTGGCACACGTCACCGTTTCATCTTTGTTTTTGCTTTGTCGGTCACATATCAGCAACCGACCCACCGTTTCACTCCCCTGTCCAAGTTCATACCATGTATATAGCAGATCACAGGCAGAGCTACTGGTTAGTAGATGACTGAGAATGACTGAGGACTAGTTACTGTAGCTGAAGGGCCACATACGGCAAGACAGAAGATAGCACTACCCAAACACATACACTATTGTTTGACCTACTTTTCAATACCGTGTCTCCTGTACCAGATAAGTGGCTGGAGGATGAATGCGCAAATCATATTACTGCAAACATGCTTAATGCTTGTTTATGAAATATTAAGAATGTGTTGAATTATACCAGAAGGGGGCACTGTGTAATAATGCATAAATGATACAACGCCTAAACACTTCAGCATAAAAGTATTTTAAAAGAAAAGCACACGTAAATGAATGTATATAAAATACGGCTGATATTTAAGTAGTTGGAGGTCATCCTTCCAAAAATGTTAAGCAACTGATATCAAAATTATGGATTTTTCTGTTCAAAGAATGCCCCCACGGAGGAAACACAGCAGATGATTATGTTCATATGGTTCAGATATGAGAAACATGTCAGGGATATACGCAGAGTTATAAATGTGCTGTATATTATCTATTCTGATTCATCAACGCCGTATTCTCCAGTGGAACACATCAGACACGTATGTGTTCTCAAATCGTATTTTTCTCAGTGACCTCCGAGCAGGATTCTCTCTGGGGCTATACATTCAATCTGTTCAACAAGGTAAAGCTAACACAGCCTTTAGCCACATTCCAAAATCAAATATCATAAATGTGCTGCAATGACTCCCAATTCACAACAGGGGAAAAAAATGGAGCAAGAGTCTGCAACTACACTTCTGTTCATGATGATGCCTTCAATATCATGACGAGATCTGCAAGTGCTTTCCAACCTGTTGAAGACAATTGACTGGCTTCATTCCTTTTTGTTGCAATGATGATACTTAATTGTCCTAGGGCTGATATTATTTCAGCACAACAAAACAGCAAGCTATCTTGATTTTTTTTTTTTTCCTGACATCACTTTTCTGGTTTATCAGAAGCAACAAAGAGACACCCTACTGAGCGTAATGCCTAGTATACTCTGTTTCCCACCATTACTAAATATATCACCCTTAAAAGTAGTACTATTTTGATAACTTCAATCAGCAAGGCCTACCTTATAAGAAAAGGAATGAAGGGAAAAGGTACTTCTGGGAACAAAACTGCAATCCACAAGAGAAACATTCCCCGTGCAGTCAGAGGCTATGGAGAAACATAGGAACTGAGCTGGGGGGGTTGGGGGAGGCTTTCAGACAGAACTCCTCCATAGTGTCTTCCTCAGTGTATACCGATTATAATGCGTCTTTGAAAAAAAAACAACACTACATTTGAAGACACTTTTATAATTAATGAATGAAGCCGAACTACCAAATACAAAAAATAATACACCAAAATACATCAATTACATTTAGGAACTGCAGAAATATTTTCCCTTGGTACAATTATTTGAATTCTTTTCCCACTGTAGCTTTTTCTTTTGATTTGAAAGTCTTTGCTGATATTACTTGAGTGACAGATTGCCATCACTTTATCTGTCCCTGTTTATTCTTCATGACAGCTAGTGTTCCCATGACTGCAGGGCTTGCTGATGTTGTGGAGCATACAGGTGTTCATTCCCCGGCTTAGGGAAGCTTTTCTTTCAGGTCTCCCTGAACCACAACTGGTGATGGCCCAATTCTCTCCTCTCTGTTAGATACGCCAGCATATGAGACGGGCAGCATTCCAGAAAAGATCACAGAATGAGCCCATATTGCAACTCCCGCTTCATTTGCAGCTAGAGCGTTTGCCCTTTGTGAAAGACATTTTGTGTCTTAAATGACCTGCAGTTTGCTGTGATTGGTCTCTCTCTTCCCCTCTGTACATTTGGGCTCAGTCCAGCTCTCATTTAAATCCAATTGAAAGGCTCTTGCTGGAACTGCTGAAGTGATTCTTAATCTCCCCTGAAATCTGTGTTGTTCTATGCCTTCTAAATAGGCATATAATTGGACTGGAATGAGAAACAGCCATATTTCTGTTTATGTAACTGTATTTTGGAGCCATGACAGTATAACTATCCCCTGTTGAGATGAAAGGGCACAGAAAACACGAGTCCTGTACTGTGCTGGTGACGTAGTGTTTAGGAAGCAACGCTTCACCTTAGCAATTACCTCTGCGTGAAGGAACATGCTTCAATTTATGTAGCAATTCTTCGTTTATGATAGGTAATATTAAAGAAACGAACTGTTGCCCTGGTAGAAAGTGCACGGCAGTCTTGCCACAAAAATTTCTGAAGAATTTCCAAGTGCCGAAAGGGACTGAATCCACAGCAGGTAAAAACGCAAAAAAAAAAAAAAAACTCAGAAATCCCATATAGTGTGAAAAATCTGCTGCGCAGCATCTGCTTTGCTCTTCCAGAAGAGCTCAGTCTTGGACATGGAATCTGAAATAGTTCTTACCACTGACTCCAGGGCATGGTATTACTGTTTCATTACAGGGTTGTGATGCATGAAATTAACAGGTGTTCAGTTAACCCTAACCTGCTAGCCTAGAACTTGGATCTAAATTAAACAGTTTGTTTATTGCATCCAAAACGAATGCATGGCCGATTATGCTGACTCCTGTGACTGACTCGCAAGGCACTCAACAGGCCCTGACCGCCACCTCTCCCAGGAAGACCCTAATGACTCACCCACCACGAGGAAGACGGCACTTGCCTTTTTGAGTCAGGAATGCATTACAGATTAAATACATTAGAGTTTAAACAGGGCTGGGTTATCATTAACAGTGTGCAGAGACGCATTATGCAAAGAAATTTAGTTGTGCTGTTCTATTAACTGGCAAGAAAAATACATAATGAATGAAAAACACCAATGGCAATGTGCTGACAGATATTCCAAGCAATTGGTTGTCTGTTTCAAGGACCAGTATTTAATTAGCTGCCCATCTCAGCAAAATGGCAGACCCCTCCCCTGATAAAGACACCAGTTTCACACAGTCATGGGAATCACCTGAAACCTGTCCTGTTTATGCTATGGATGACAGCACTCTGCTAGTTTTTGGACCGGGAGCTTCCCATAGGACCATTTTGTTTTGTTTCATTAAGACAATTCCAAATTTACTGCTTACATTACAACCCAATGCCCAAAGCACAGTAATAAACATCCATTAATTACTTATTAAATCACGGGAAAAAGGAATCATTGAAGCGTTGTCTTGGTTATTATGTATGTTTTTACAGGTCCTTGACAAAAATAAAAATAAAAAAGATTATAAAGATGATGTTTTCTTGAAGATTTATTTAAGGGATTAAGTTGTAAGCAAATCTGATTGCTTAGTTTGTGAGGACATGAGGACAGAGGTGGAAAGTTCAGGTTCAGGAAATACAAATGCAGAGGTGGAAAGTTCAGGTTCAGAAAGTACAAATGCAGACCAAGATTTTGTTTCAACCAACTAGTTGTGTACTCTGTGACTGTGACTCTTTATGCTGAACTAGTTGGTTGAAACAAAATCTTGGTCTGCATTTGTACTTCCTGAACCTGAACTTTCCACCTCTGCATTTGTACTTCCTGAACCTGAACTTTCCACCTCTGCTTTTGTACATGGAATTCTGGTCTAAGAGAGGGGGCAGGGGTGTAGCTAGAAATTCTGGATCCCCTGTAAAAATGTCACCTTGGGCCCCCCACCTGGGTTGCTACTTGAAATCTGAATAAATATGGGTCCCTCACGGTAGATAGTATTTACTGAGTGTGAGTGTGTGTGTGTGTGTGGGGGGGGGGGGGGGGGGTCCCACACCCACAGTAAAATTTGCAGAGAAGAGGTATAATGTTTCCTGAGCAAACACATTATAAATTTTCATATTCATATAGAGTGTCTGCCAGGGAATGCATGCCCTTCTGACACCCCCAGGAGGGGGTTTTATAGTTTTTAGCTTTTAGTCAGTGGATGCAAATTCAACCTTTCACCTTCCTGATAATCGGTTTGATATACCTGGTAGCCTTGCTTATTCAAAAGTCAAACCTTAACTTGAAATAGGTTCTTGTTATTAATATTTAGGCAAACATTCTGATTTAACACAGTCACTTTGTATGTTTATAGAAGAGGATTAGAACACTATCCAACAGCAATTGTCTGCATGCTGAAACTCCATTTGACAATGTTCAGGTCTTTTGTCTATGGAACTGTTTAAGTGGAACATTGCCATGGACACCCTTCATAACAAAGACACTCACTTTTTCATGTCAGGTTCATTGAATTGCCCTAAATATGTACAAATTAATTTAAATAACAACAATTAACATCTTTCCTGTCTTAAAACGGTATATTCTGTTTCTCACATACTCTTAACTTGATACTGAGCAATTGGTTTCCTAATATAAGTACCTCTAGTTGGATGTTACACCATTTTGTTGCAGTCAAAAAAATCCTCACAAAAATTTGTAATTCAACAGTATATATATATATATATTGAGTTTAAAGAAAGTTGCAGTTTAACCCTTTCAAGCAAGGCTGTACAGTAATTACAATATATATGAGGGGTACACCTTCTCCCCAGTATTCAGACGTGCTCAGAATATCCCCCCAGTATATATTATAATTACGACCTTGGTCTCCCCCCCAGTGTCGACTACATGGCTGCAGTCTTGCCTTCACGCATGGTGCCACCTTGGTGGACAAACCAATTTTAGGTAAATGTACGACATTGCTGAGCACTAGTTTTGTGGAAAAGCACAGTTGAGCATTTGCCTATGCACCCATGTCAATACTGCCTATAAAAACCAGTATACAGTAACTTAGCAAAACAGCACTTAAGACGTGATGTCACCAAGAACGCTGAGACATCACTATGATTTTTTTTGCCAAAGGAAAATGTTAATACATTAAAATGAACAAATAGACTTAGGAACACAAGTTGATTTTTCAGCAGTTGTCCTCTATTTAACCATTTTTACTTATTTGTCTGAATATGTGGACAGTTCCATAACCTTTCAATAAAACTGAAATAAAGAAAATGTGACTTTGAATACATTTCTGAGTAACAGAAAACATACATAAACACCTTTTTTTCATTCATGAAAGTCGTAACTAAAAATATTAGTCGTAATTATTTTACTTTGTACCTGGTCAGCTGAGGTCTGGCTACAAGGAAGTTCTTTCACTATAACCATACTTTATTATCAATAACATACAGTTGCATTCTTGTCCAGACCTTTGTGCCTGATCTGATACTCAGTTGTAGACCTTTCCATAACGCAATGATCTTTCTGTTTTTCCTGTAAGTTACCCTTGTGTTGTAGCTGAAATCACTGGCTTTTGCTTTCATTTCTCTCCATCCATTTATTAAATTAAATCCCCATTCTATCCTACCATGCCTATATTGCATGGTCTTGGATATTTAATATGCATAGATATATTTTTCTGGGGAATCTGCCATAAGCATAATGCAGCTATTAAGGTGTAACTGCCACCTCCACCAGTAATAATGTATGATGTTTAGACAGCAACAAGTCATCAGTGAAGGTTAGCAATCGGTATTCCACACTGCAACAGCCAGGCAGCATGTGCACTCTTTACATGTTAAAGGCTCAGCTCCATATCAAAGCAGGTTTTAGAATCGTTTTGCTTCCCAAAGTAAATACAACTTTTCAACATCTATATCTACAGCAGAAATCATTCAGCATATTTAAAGAAAGACTACACTGTCTCAGGATGTAATCTAAATACAGTAAAATAAGCACAAATGACAAAACATAATGGTTTGACAACAGCTGAACATTAAAATTATGACTTACTGTATTTGTCCAAATAATACAATACACTTCTGTCCATCCGTCCATCCTGTCACGCCCTGCCTCACGCCCCTCTTCTTCTCTCCTCTTTCTTGCTTAGTCTTACCTCTCGTTACAGCCCTCATGTGGATCACTCCAGGTGCTTCTCATCTGCTCCCACATGTGCCCTGATAAAACGCCCTTCAGTCTAGAGCTCCCCAGTCTGGTCATTGAAGTAGTATGTGCTCTGGTGCTTTCTGTTCGAACCACACATGGTCGGCCTTTTGTTTGCCCTGTTCCTGTGTCCTTAATAAACCCCTTATTAGTTTGCCTTCATGCCTGCTCTTGCCTCCTTAAGCGTCGGAACGTGACACATCCATCCATCCATCCATCCTTTATTTGCCACTTATTCAGGGTTGGGTTGCGGGGGTAACAGTCTAAGCAGGGAGTTCAATACACTAAAGTAAAAAAATGTATGACACATCCATACAACAACAAAAATTGAACCTTTGAAAAGGTTAAAACTGATGCTAAGCAACAAAAGAAATGCACATCACACTAATTATGTATTGCCCTGTTAATCTAAAGATACATGTTTTACACATCACCTCACTACAGCTCCACTTTCATCCCATCAACGATCAGAAAGCCAGGGAAACCACTCAGGGATGACTCACATCCCGATCTGCTTCTTCTTACTCAGAGACTTTATGTAAGACCATGAGCTGAGGGGCAGAAGAAAACAAACTCCAACGAAATCACTTTATATGTGGGGAGCTTATCCATTACAGTGCGAAGAGAAGGTCCTGCATCCACTGTCTACTGCAGAAAGAGATGAGTAAGCAATAACTAAATTTAAGACCCTATCATTGGTCACGCGGCACTTTCAGACCGATCATTTTCTAAAACCTCCTTTGTTAAACATGCAATTATTAAAAGATGTCCTGCAAAGTGCAAGTCTATCTATACACAGTGAATCATTAACGGCGAATGTCTGGCTTTTCCACACAAAAAAACATTGACAATAGAGAATTTTCTGGCTATATAATACAGGTGAAGAACAGTTCCATCCATCCATCCATCCATCCATTTTCTGTACTTGCTTGTCCTATTCACGGTTGCATACTACATTCTGCAAAATTCTAAAGTGTGCAACCCAGGAACGCTACGCTGCCCCACAAGGCCGCGGGATCCGCAACCAGACACAAAACAATGTTGCTCACTCATTTTTGTCAAGATGACAGAGGACGTGACATTGCGGTACACAATTAAGTAGAAAACAATGATTACACAAGTTGATTCGAATAAGAATTTTTTCACTGACTGTTTTTAATAGTCTAACTTTTGCAGAGGTCAGGCTACATCATCGGTAAACATCCGGGTCGGGTCATATGCAAGATGGCGACTGCAGTGTGTCCGAATGCATGCATACAATTTTCATTCATAATTATATCATGTACTGCATTAAAGGCTGAATAGTGGGCTTCTGACAGAAATTCAGTACCTACTTTGTGAGTATGCAGTTTTGGATGCACCATTATTGTAGGGTTCAGGCTGAGTATAGGCCATAGTTAACTGGCTTTGTAGACTCATTAAGATGCAGAGTCATTTAAGCCCGAGGGATTTCATGAATATTCATCACCTACATTTCAAGGGAACAAATTAAAAATTTCCAATAGAGGTTATAAAATTACAACTGAACAATCGAGTCTTGGCTGTTTGAATAACTTAAGGAAAACCATATTGTCACCTGAATACCTTAACCTCAGCACCTATACCTAAGTGTATAGTGCTATTTTATGGGATTACATCTACAGGAATGTGTGGAAAATTTGTAGTATTTAATGTATGCACAATGCAATGTTAATTGTATTTTTTCCAACATTTACTCAGGCCTGCTTAGTCGCCTTCCTATGTACCATAATGGCATCCAATGTTCATAAAATACATAAACAAGGTACAAGCAAACTTTTGTTCAGCATTTTTACACACTCTTTATAGTTATCTTCTTTAATTTGTATGATTATTTTCAGCACACCAAAGAACAATCAATACACTAAAGAACAAGCAACTTAAGTTACTATCCTTATTATTTAACTCTTGGTATGCTAAACTTCAGCAGATGCATTGCAACTATGGAAACAGGAACTACTCTCAGTACGTGTCTGGGCAACAGGCAGCCATTATTTCTGCTGGAACTGTTTGCGATACAGCGATTCTAGCTAATGAAAAGGTACAGAAGCATTACCAGATGGATGATAATTTGAAGTCATTAACTATTAGAACCACGCCAGCACAAACCCTCCATCTTATTTAACATTGCAGCTACAATGTTTAGAGCCTTGTTCAAAGGACATAGGAAACTATGAAACATTTAAGGCTTTTCTTTAAATAAAGGGATACATTGATTGATTGCTTGTTTCACAGTCATGATCCCGTTGAAGCTTGCCTTGTCCAACACTTGTTTAGCTGAGTAGTAGCAGCCATTTTTCTGGTCTCCATGCATCGGCTTTCTCACAAACATTTAACAGACATTCTAAACAACTGCGAGACAGCACAATGACCATGGACGTGTTCTACCCAGAACTATGTAGCTGGCTATGCTGTGTAATTGAGGTCAACACTTTGCCTGGCAAGTTTCCAACTCAAGAAGTTGGAAGAGAGCCAAGGGAAGAAAAAAAAACAGGAAGATGGCAGTATTTCTAACTGGAGCCTTATACAAAAGAAAGTGTCGACATGATTAACATTTTAAATTATTTATTAGGGGTCTAAGCACCAGCAGTGCTGGATCCCTTTTGTTTTTATGAATTGTGTTTCGTCCCTTTTCATTCTTTGTTTGAAGCTCAAAAAGTGAGGAAAATCAAATGTCTGTCTGCGGTCCCCAAAGAGCTTATGAAGTAAAACGCAGTTGTCAAGATTATGACATTGATATACAAATGATATACAAGACAAATGTAACATTTTTATTCTATTATCACTATCATTATCATGTCTTTATTAGTTGTGCCTGAAGGAGGCATATAAATTTGACTGGAGTTACTGGGAGGAATTGTGTGGTTCACTGCTCTGTGCCGCTGGTGTTGATTCAGCTGGAGTCCACACAGCCCTGACAGGCAATTGACAGCCTCTGTCAGTAACTGCAGGGTTATAATCATGACTCAATAAAGCCAGGAAATCGGTTGAAACAGAAAACACACATTCTGCCTGAATGACACTGAGTGGAGCAGAGTTAGACCTTGGGAGGCTTGCCTAGAAGCTGATTTATGGTTAAGGAGTCCAGTCACTCCAGGCATTAAAGAGAAATGTGCAAATGCATTTGGAGTGTGTTAACTGGAAACAGAAGCTCCACATGCAGACATGTTGGGAGCAAGAGGGGCAGATAAAGTATTAGAACGCCGTCAAAGCGTTCACTTTCTCATTATGCCGGAGAAGCCGAGGGAGGATTGTGTGAAAAGAACCTGTTGGTTTTTTTTTTGCCCAGACTTCTGTACTAAGCCTGGCGTTTTTGCATCTGTACGAGCTGAACTCTTCCAGGTTGTTGAGGGCCGCAAGGACCTCGTTAAGGAAGAAAGTGGCGCGGTGCGAGGCTCCTTCCAGCCCTCGCACGCTACTTCAAGCCCCCTCCAGCGTGTCCCACATTTGTTGTTCACTTTGTACAGCAGGAAAAAGTACATCAGATGCAAAATATTTCTGAAGTTTCTATCATCATAAAACATTATCAAATAAAAAAAAAATTGTTTAATGGGAAAAAACAGCATTGCACAGCAATGTCCTGTAATTACAGAAAAGAGGGCTAGTAAAAACAACCATGCATAGAACCCAAAGTATATGCCCCAATCTGGAAACAAAAAAAGTACACAATGCGCTCTGTACAAAGGTTATGTGTCGGCAAGTTAGCTGTATGTGAGAAAAGCAACTGCACAATTTTATTTGAACTTTAGGTCATAAACTTGTTTGACTCTATGTGTAAAATCCAAAATAATTCCAGATGTATTTCTCAGAAATAGGAAGCGAAAAGAATGAACATTCTAAATGTTCATGTTCTCTACTTATTTACCTTGTTGTAAATATCAGATTAGCTAAGTGACATTTATGTATGAGGCTTTATTTGTGGCCTGGAATCCCAGCAGTGAGATACTATAAAAATATGCTTGATGAAAAAAGAGCATACAGTAATGCATCATTGTTCATGTCCTGGCGGTCACAGTCTGAGAGAATGCGGTGCGTGTATCCATGGCTGAAACCAGTCATGGGGGGCCTTTCTCTGGGCCCTGCCCTTTCCCAGCCCTTCTCAACAGCAGGAGCGAGTGAGAAGCTGGGGTTAGGAGGCCACAGACTGGCTGGGAGGGGGCTCAAATGACAACTCATAGGACAGATATAGGACAGCAGGAAAACGCTCTTCTGCCATGGAAAACAAACCTTCCCTTGGGCACCAGTACTCCCTTCAATTGGAAATTCTCTTGCAATCTGGATTCAGTCCATGAGACATGAATGGCCTCAATTGTGAATGATTACAATGCTGAACTTAATAACGATTGTCAAGCTAAAAATGAGATTAATTTTTGCAGGTTGAAACTGAAAAACACAAGAATCTGCACAAATCTTACATGTCAGGTTAGTAAGGAAAGAATGCTGTTATAATAGCAATAATGATACAGCTAATATAATTTCCCATAAATCCTAAATAATGCAATGAAACATAAATATTCCCCAAGATATATGAATAGAATGAATAATATGGAAAAGCAGTTTTTCAGCATAAGTCATTATGACCTAGAGCAGGGGTGCCCAACTCCAGTCCTGGGGGGCCGGAGCCCTGTGTAGCTTAGTTCTTTCCCTGTTCCACCATAAATGATTCAGCTCAAGAGCTGTGTGGTAATTAGCACAAGGAGTTGAATCAGGTGTGTTAAATGAGGGGAAACCCAAAAATGTGCAGGGCGGCTCTAGCCCTCCAGGACTGGAGTTGGGCACCCCTGGTCTAGATGTATAATGATAAATTGAATGGTGGGTTAATCTTTTTTGAAGAAACATATAAATACATATATCATATGAAAGATTTGCACTGATGGGTCTCCATTATGGGTATCTTTTAAACTCTATAAGAAGTATGTGTTGGTTAATAATTACTTCTTATGTTTAGCTGGTTTAAAATTCTAATAATGACATGGCCTTAACAGTATATAACATGGTCAGAGTTTGAAATGTCAATCAGTGGATTTCCAGATGCTGACTGATGGCAAACAAGCTTCTGTGTTTCAATATAGGGCCCTAACAGAGTGTGGATCACAAGATGACTGTTAAGGGCCAAACTGCAATCCTACTTAATGTGAACATCGCAGCATTACAGGTCTAAATGATTCCTTACTGAGCAATTACTCTTCTAACATCAGTAACTGTATGGACCATTACCAGAAAGGACTATTAGGTTTTCATTGCAATAATATTTCTGGGGATGATACAATCATCAATACAATGACTGTGTTCCTGTGTGTGACAAAGTATAACATGACAAATTTGTACCTGCTTGAATAAGTGTTAATTCCACTAATACAACTATCTTCCAGTGATTCCAGTGGCCCCCGTGGAACCTTGTATCCTCTGTCTGTCATGCTTCCCCTCTCCAGTGTCAGTCCTGGCACCCAGCTCTCCTCCTATGGACGTGTTAAACAGAAACACTCAGGCTCCTCTTGGCACTTGCCGCCTCATTCCCTCCTCTCCAGTGTTCGGCCTTATCAGTGACACTCTCAGCTCAAGCCTCTCCAGTTATTCTGAAACGTGGTATTTATGTAGCAGAGCTCCTGGTGTTACTTCATGCCAGACCCACCTGAAACCACTATGGTCAGCCTCTGGATGATGCTCTGCACACAAAAAAAGATATTTTAAAAACGGTCATGCATTTTAGTTCAGAAATCAGCTCAGCACAAATTAGAAAACAAGAACCAACCTGACCAGCAAAGGGTTCCAAAGTCAGTAACAAAATTTTTCCAAAATAGGGCCTTTACCATACAGTTATTTATTTATTTTTTGGCTATGATGGCTATTTTGTATCTAATGCAAACCCTTCCTAAGACATTATGTTCCAATAAGCTGTAGTTCAGTGGCCTTGTGGTTAAAGGGTCCACCCTGACACCAGAAAGCTGCGGGTTCAATTTCAGGCCAAGTAAAACCATAGACTTTAAAAGCAGTACCCATTTACCTCCCTTTGGCACTAACCAGCATGGATTAAGGAGATGGCATGGCAATGAACAGCTTCTTTTTTACTTCAAATTAAACCATTTCACACCACAGAAATCAGGTTTGGACTCAATGAGACACACAGTTGGTCAAAGATTCCATGTTTCTATTTTGTCTTTAAAGTCCATATTGCTGGCTTAGAGATGAAACTGTAGTCTGTAGAGCTTTAAATATTATTTATTGGAATATGTTTTATACTGTATAGTCTAGCACTGTAAGCCTGTACTGACAGCCCATTCTTTGAGATGTAGAATATAGCATAAGTAAATAAAGGAAAAATCTGTTTAAACTGTGGGAATAACAGTCTTTAATTATGCAATTTTTATGCAATAAAAAGTTTTCTGTATTTTACAGACTGTATATAGGGATGCAAATGGGAAAGGAATCAGTGGGAGAAAGAAGTATTGAGACACTAGTTACTGCTGATACATCATAATGAGGGTGCAGACCTCAGGGTGCAGACCTCAGTGGTAATTTATTTATCGGCTTTAAAAAAGGGAAAAGCTCAAAGGAACTGTTGCTCTCTGCCCTTCTGAGTGCACACATATAAATATTTTTCAGAAATAATGGTCTCCCTGCAGCTATGGTATATTAATCTGTATTATGAAAGAATTGTGCTGTTATGCACATTACAGTATATGAGCATGGGGCTGACATGCAAGTGACTGGAGAGACTTACAGAAGAGTTTGTATCATACATGCATCATACACAAAAATTTTTAGACAAATAACTGCTTTTCACAATGCATTTGTTTGTGCATAAATACAACAAACCAGTTTATTTTAAACATACATGTGTGTTTATTTCAAATGCATATTCTAGAAGTGGTATGTAAAAAAAGGGTGTTATGTAGGGCAGTTATCTGTGTAAATGGCAGTTGCAGGAGTTGCTACTAAAATTAAACCATGTTAAACATGTTTTATTGCATCTCACTATGTCTAAATGTGAAAATCTGGTTCTTTGCCACTAAAAAAATGACTAAATATGGAGTCTGCGAGAGCTCTGTTTTCCATTAGGGTGATGTAAGTAGCCAAGTCAGCCTCCACAGCCAGAATCCAAAAACATCCCTGTCTCTGGCCTAATTGAAGATTTATCGTTTCTGATGATGAAGTCAACTAACCAAGCTTATTTCTTAAGTGACTAAGGAGCTGGTTCCCAGAACGATAACCCCCTTTTTTTTAAAATAAATGTTAAGTACTGTACATCTGTGTAAACCCCCAAAAAAAAAAAGATTACATGTATGAAAACATGGGGTCTGGGTATGTTTGTTTAGCTCTTCTTAAAGAAAAATGAAAAGATGTGTTTGGCCATATGGTCCTGTGTTTGCCATGTTTGCCTGTAACAGTTACGAATGATAAACACTGCATATTTGGCAGGTCGAGAAGCAGCGTTAAATTCTCTTTTGTGCTCCAGCTCCCTTCTGAGACGGAGCAGTTAATAAGAATGGAATTCAACATGGGAAGCACGGTGAAAAGGGAGCCTGGGCCTTTTTCCAGAGCTGCCTGCTGCCATTACTTGTGCGGCTGAAGCTGCTGTTACAACCACATGGCCTGTCTTTGTCTTAAACATGCACAGAAAATATCATACATATGTACAGTACACCTGTACATACATATATGTGTCCAAGTGCTCATATTTGATTGCCTTACAAATGCTTTGAGTCATATTACAGTATCTCTCTTTTTTCTCCCAGCTGGCCGTATTTCCCCCTGATAGTATCTATCCAATTAGGCTCATCTGGTCTAAGTTCAATAAGGCAAAGTCTGCAGACGGCTGGCTTTGCTATAACGGCATAACCCCCCCTTAGTTCCCACCCCAGGTAAAGTACATTATATAAAACAAGAGCGTTAACACCTCATTTTGGAAAACCTCAACCTGAGCAGCCTCGTGTATATGGTATGTTTTATTCTCTGACTGCTTTAGATCTTTAATTGCATGCATTTTAATCCACTTTCAAACCTGGAATTTGAGGCAACAGTTTTCCCCAATGAGTCACTGTGTTGCTCCAATATAATGATGCTAATAAAATGTGCAGAAAATGACATAAAAAAGGTACGTTTCAGGAGTTATTCATTTAAAGAGTTATATGCTCTGTAATCTTTAAAATGTTTATGAATATAAAATAAATTAGAGGCTAATGGCAGGAGTACATTTATAAATCCAGGGTGACACAAAAAAGCAGGGGAAAAAAAGAAAAAATGCTGGCACCTTGCGCGGAAACATTCCGTATGCTGGTGATTAGGCCGGGAATGTCAAGAAAATTATTTGCCACTTTATAACTTTTTAGGCTAACCATGAGATCACTACAAGTTAAAGACACTTGTTTCAGAAAATTGCCAATAATAATATTTGTTTAAGCCTTGATCAAGCAGCATAATAGCTCAACAGAAGGCCAGCCTCAGTAGTGAAATCAACATCAAATTCATTTCCACATTTGACAATGGTTTCTACCAAAAAGGAACACTTCACACCAAATACAGTATTGCTGCCATGACTCTTACAGCACTTTATATAAAAAGCAATATTCTGATTCTGTGTCAGAGGTAAATGAGTTTTTATCAATATCATGCTTATTAATATGCTTTAATTAGTTTGTAATGCAATTAACAATCAATACCCATCAATAGCTAGTCTAAATCATTCTATAAATTTATCTAAAAGACCATTTGTTGTCCCATTTCGCCCAAATTTACATTTTTTCTTTTTTGCGTAATTCCATACAAAGGTTCATTTCATGTCACACATCAACGTTGTTAAAATGCTGTGTATTCCTAACATGTAAAATAATGCATGACTTCTGAGGATTTGTCTATATTCATCCCAAGAGGTTACATAAAAGACATGCAAATAGACTTATTGATATTAAGCTCGTCCATGCTCTGAGGCATTTTGTTTATTATTGATTCTTGAAAATGTCAAATCCATATAACGCTGGAATTGCCCGTACACTATTCCGTACCTTGTGCACATTATCCAGACATTTTCATATCGTTTTCAGTGTTACATAATGCAAACCTGGAAAAAAAATGTGACTTTGCCTGGAGTCTATGAGTAACAGTAGCATTCTAAACTAATTCTAAAAATCAACTGAATTTATTTCGGCGTGAATTGACCGTGGCAAACGTCAAATAATTGCTTATAGTATAAACTATACTAAGGATAGTGAATTACACATATAACTTCCCCTTACAATTTACACACCAATAGACAGATGTTTAAAAATACCACGTACGTCCGATTTGGCTCATCAGCCCAATTTTACGACAACCAATTCACAAGACACGTGGGTAGATTTAAACCAATCAAAATGAGCAGCGCGCTTGGAGGGGCGTGGCGGAGAAAGCCGCATCTGCTCGACCTGCCACTGCTTGAACTTGAGTGCGCTTTGGTACACGCGCCGTGTCACGCGTAACCTGTTGCATTCCTATCTGTACATAGTCAGCTCTTGGTTACAGATAACAGAGAAAATACACTTCTCTCCTCTGAGAAGTGCGAAGAAACAAAAACGACTGAGAGGACTCTTTGAATTAGTATATTTAGAGACACTGGAGAACAAAAGTGTTTTGCCGTTTGAAAACTATTTAAAGCATAGAGATAGCGACAGAATGCTTTGGAGAGTGTACGCGTTTGATACCTTGCGTTGATATACATATTTATTTTTGTCGTTTAATATTAAGTACATGGTGCTACTAAAAGTACGATAAGATAAAAGTCCGACGACAGAGTTAACTGGCTGGGAGGTCCCTGTCCACATCTTACTTCACCTGAGGAGAGTACCTTTGTTAACCTACGTAACATTCATGTGAGATGGTATTTTCCTGTTTTTCGTGTTGGGAAGGCATCACTTAGGCAAAAGTCGTTTCATGATGAGGCTGCCAGTTTTGCTGTGCGTGGCCGGCTTGTGGAGGATGCTTTTAGCGAACAGGAGCTGTCCGGACCTCATCATTGACAGTTGTCGCTGCACGTCGGAGAGATCTAAAGAGCTGACTTGGCAGCACGTCCGTGTCAAGGTGGCGTGCAACGGCGTGGAGCTGCTGGAGACCCTGCAGCCGAGCTTCCTTCCAAACCGGACCGTATCGCTGTGAGTAATGCGCCGTATCCGGGCTCAGTACGCAAAGTGACAGGTGGCATTTCTGGAGCTGCTGATCGCAAAATAAAAACATTATTAAAGCATGCTGAATTTATGCAGAATTTTCACTTTCCTAATTGTAAAGTCGCTGCAGAGTTAGAAGTATTTCCAGGACTAAAGAAGTGAAAAAGTGCTTTTAGTATATACTTTACGTATCAATATATTATGTTTTGGCTGTGTGTTCTTTTCAGGTTATGAACTATATTAACTTATTACATTTTCGTCCTTAATTGTGTCCCTTCGGGTAGCAGTAAAGTAAAATCTGTTCCTAGAATCTGACAAAATTTGTAATGCATATTGATGTGGAAAAACATGCTTCTTAAGACTTAATAACAATGTTGTGATGTATTCATTAGTATGACAGGGTATTCATTAATATGACAGGGTTTAGTGTGGTCTGGCATTGCACTGGTGTTATTTGTGATTCACTGCATTTTATTTAAATATGCACATTAGGGATGACATGCAATTTCTACAATATGTGTTGATATCATCTTAAAATAGTGTATACCTGCCACATTATTTCAAGAAGCTCATGCATACCTTATATGAGTGATTCTCATCCCATGGGTCACAACCCAAATTTGGGTCACAGCAAGTTCTGAAAGGGTTGTGAGGCAGGTTTGGAAATGTAAGCATTTTAGAACCAGCAAGCTCATGTGCTGATCCACGATCAGATTTCCCAGCCACAATCCTAGAATTAGCCTATATAAACAGGTTTTGGTTCTGTAGATGCTAAGTGCAAAACTAGTGAACACTCAACCAATCCAGGGATGCTTAATTTAAAATTCACTGGCACATCAAATCAGATTTGTATGATAGGCATTGATTGCCATGGCAGAGTTCACTGCGTGCTTGATCATAGTGTTAATTTAACCTTATATTTGATATACGGTAGTGACTGAGCTGGCATAGTAAAAAATTGGGTCGCGAACCACCGGCTTATATCATATATTCAGTTTTAACAGCTGCCCCTGTAGTTAGGGCTACAGGTTGTAAGCATGCACCATGGCTGCCTTGGAAACAGGTATATACTCACACGACAGCGGGGAGCAACATGACCCAGAATGCAGGCCGATTCTGGGAAACCCCGTAGTTGGAGGTGTTTATTGAGCAGTTTAGACACAAGCAGAACCGAGAACAGCAAAACAATGACAGAACTAAGGACTACACAGCTACAAGGAACTTAAATACTATCACTAATAAGCTAACAACACATAGCTGGGAGCAATAAACATGGAGGCTGGAATGAGAGATAAGGTTCACAAGTTTTGGGAGGGGCTTGTTTGAGGCCACGCCCCAGGGGAAACAGGAGGGTCGAACAGGTGAAGCGGGTAGGGACGTGACAATATACTAACAGGTATAAATTAGCGTAAATCTAGATGAACATGGACCCACATAGCCAAATTTGAACCTGCATGATATGTAGCCATATATTTTTACAAATGTGAAATATTTACACAGTCATGCAATTGTGCACTTGGACATGGTACATAAACTGCTCTATTAACAAAATATTCAGTATTCTGGGTAGCGGGGGGGGGGGGGGGGGGTGGTGTTCCTTTTCAAAATTACTCTTTTTCATATGCAATGCATATACGTTATGTAATGCATTTACTTAATCATTAATCCCTTCTTTTCCACCATAACGATAAATTTTATAACGATAAAATATATCTAAGGTAAAACACATGTTTGTGCATGATTTTTTAAATTAATTGCAGTAACAATAAGGGTAATATTTCTATATGCTTATTTGTGAAATTTGTGAAGTGATGCTGACAAAATATATCCTGAATATTTTGATATATAGAGGGGGTTTGCAGTGTCTTTATCATCTATGATATTGTAGCAACTACACTTAAACTGCAGCCTATAAAGCCACATCCTGATCCTCAGTTGCATAATAGTTTAACCACTGTTCATAGTTCAATCAGATATGTATAATATGGAATAATATGGAATAATAAAGAACTTTGAGGTTTTCTGCAAACTATTCAGTGTTAAGCTGATTTAAATGCATTATAGTAACAGGTATACAGAAATCTGTGTCAAATATGTGTGGTAAGAGTTTCAAGGTATTGCAGAATCATGACTAATGATTGTAATTATGACATATTCATAAGTAATAGAATTTTCCTGTTTTGTGTCTTCTGGTAAGATGCAAATTTTGGGTTGGCCACTCCTTTTACTCTGTGTGATGAAGTGGTTAAATTGAGCGTAAATTTATGTTAGGTTCTCAAAATTTCTGTTCATCACCTTCGGGGCTGTCAAGAAATTATTCATTTACAAAAATTATATGGTTACTTTTCAATGAAATAAAACTATGAAGTGGACTTCTTGAATGCCAGGACATTGGAAATATGCAGTCTATGCTTCCTTCAAAGGGCATGATTGACTGGATTTCAATGTTACAGAATGCTACATAGCCGATACACATTTAGATAAGTGGTGATACATACAGTAGTGAATGGGATAACAAAGCATCAAGATAACATTGTATTCAAATATGGAATTTAAATGAGCACTACTGAGGCATAGTAATATTCCTGCCTTTTTAGTGAAGTTAAACTTCCAATCCAGGTTATGATTGATGCATTTAATAAGTAGGTTCTGTGACTTCTATGTCGAATATTGCGTTTCTTTTACGGGGGCAGCACTTTAAGATTTTGTGCATCTTTTGTGGGTGTGTTATGAAATGAATTGAATTCTTTCATCTTCCTACTTCAGCCTTCAGAACTGTGAAGGAAACATGAGCTTTACCAAAAAGAATGCCCATAGAGAGACATGCCTTGCTATTAAAATGTTTGTCATATTTAAATTTATACAACTCAGATCTTGCTTAAGAATACATTGTTTTGTTTCAGACTCCAGCAGTAACTGTGTCCACAATCTCTTTCCCCGGCCATTCAAAAGTTCTGAATTTTGCTTTGTTGCTGGAAGTCTTATTTGGCAACGAGTCTTTCCTGCATTAGGAAATGTGACCTTTAGCAGCCTGAAGTGTCTTTCCTCTTCTCACTTTTGTTTTCATATGCAATGAAAATAAACTGATTAGAAGAAAGCGTATTAGTGTGTAATTATACAAAGTGTGTTTCAAGAGGATTTGCTTAACATTTCCCCTTGGACTATGTATGTGTATGTGTGTGCCTGTGTGTATTTTTGTGTGTGTGTGTGCGTGTGTGTGTTTTCTTTAATATATTCAGCTATATATTGTGTGACTTCTCTTTATGGTATTTTAGTTGGAACCAGATTTCGATTCAAATCTAGTGTAGCGTGTTTTTAATAGAGATAAAATCAGATATGTGAAGGTGAAAAACAAGTGATTTTTTGAGAATAAGGGTATAGGTTTTAGTTACAGAATATAGACTTTTCTGTCAAAAAGTACCAGGCATATTTTGTTACTTCTCTAGTAGATATCAAGGCAGCCTTTGTCAAAACTGATTTATTTTGCTTTTTCGATACATCAGCAGCCCGCTAGACAATGACCTTCCCATAGATTTTGTTTGCTTCAGTTTGCCCTGGTGCTGTCCTGGGATGCGTTTTTGGTGTTTTAGTACAGTATGCTCTCTTTTTTGCAATGAGCAGCAGCAGTGATGATTGTCCCTGACACCTGTGGTGGTCGGTGTTGAGGGGCGAATGTAATTTAGTGTGGTTGGAGGGACCCCATGGCATTGTGTCCAAGAATGAGCTGGCCTTCTGTCAGTGCAGTTTAAACGACTTAGCAGAAAAGGAACGTTCAGCTTAAATATATTTCTTGCAGCAGGAACCATGCTCTTCACATAATGGAATGTGAATACTAATGGCGGTGTTCTAGTGCAGTGCTTCTCAGGGTGTTAAAATAATTAGCAAATTACTTATATATTTTAGTGTAAAGCATATAGCATGAGGTGCAATGAATATTAATATGGTCCTAAAATTAATAAAGCAGATTTTAAAAAGATGCCAATAAAACATTGAATGCATCATGAAATAAAAAAGTGGGACTGCCATCTTTCATAGTTTGGACTTTGAACTACAGCATAATGTCATCATAAAACTAGTGTATTTTTTTTATTAAAAGCTTACCAGACAGTGGCATCCTGTCCAGGGTACCTCCGACCTTGTTTTTGTTATATTGTACTAACAGTTATGGAAGATAGATGGAAAGCTGTATTTAATCTCAGATTTATGTTTTCTCATGGTGGCTGCACTGTCACCTTACACCTCCAGGTCTAAGTATGTGTGAGTGTGGAGCTTGCATGTTCTCAGCCCGCCGCCCAGGGTTTCCTGCTGGTACTCTGGTTTCCAAAGACGTGGGGGTAGGCCAGTCTGTCTGCACGTTCTCCCTGGGTTCTGCAGGTTTCCCCCAGGCAATAAGCTTTCTTCCTGCAGTCTAAAAGCATGCAGTTAGGGAAACTCTGTATTGTCCGTAGGATATAATTGTACATGTACCCTGTGATGGAGTGCCATCCTTGCCCCAGCCTTGTTCCCTGTGCTGCATGGGATAAACTCCTGGCCCCAGGATGATCCTGACCAGGATGAGTGGCCAAATGATGGATGGATGCTCTTTCAAATTTTATAAAAGAAACTCTTGTAGCTCATAAAAATAGCACTAGTCTAAATGTTATCACACATTTTCTAATGATACTTCAGGAAATACTAGATTTTTCATTCCAAGGAACTTTACGCTCTAGTCGGTATAAATCATAACAGCTTAAATGCTGCTTTTGCATTATGTGAAATATTAATAATAATAAAAAATGTTATTGCTCTGCCTTTCTTGTCAGTGACACTGTCTCCAGTGTCTTTCACTGCTTGCTTTTCCAGTGCTGCAGCAGCACATGCATCTTTCAGAGCCATATTGATGTGACTGGTGGCTCTTCACAGTGCATTATCACACTGAAGGGCCTGCGTGGAGGAGAGGGACGGCTTACTGTGAGAAATGGACTCTTAGGTCACGAACACTGGTGCCTTTTTCGTCTGAAATAAACAAAAACAAATCAACTAAATTTGTAATTTATTAGCATGTTCAGTAAAGAGTAAGCGGCAATCAAAATGTGTTTGTTCATAAAACAATACTTATTAATCTTATGTGCATCTTAGAATTAACCCTGAAATCTTGTAAGTGATCCCTGAAAATCATGGTCAGCCTTGTTTAAACACAGAACATGTATCATTTGCCCACCATGTCTGTCAGTTTTTTTACTAATATACAAGAAAATGTTGGACTTTAAGATTTTAAAAAGGAAAAGATTATTTCAAAAGTCATCTGATCTTTCAGTTTAATCGCTTGTTAATGACTATCAACAGAATCAAATATTGACTGGATCTGTCAGACCATTGTATTGATTAATTATTTACTCCAACCTGGTAATGTAGATGTATTAATCCATTGCAGTAATAGATGTAAACATATTATTACCTCTTGGTGTCTTTTAAAAGAAATGTGTCACTTGTAGAATTTAGCTACAGTATTTTGATTTATTACATTCAGAACTAACAAGAACACATCTATGGACTGAATGCATATAAGCTAATGAAACAACATTTTTTAAAAGTCTTTAGCAGCTCTATTAGGAAACTGAATAATAAGTAAACAAGACAGAATTCCAGTCAATAACAGAATAGATAACAGCCTGTATTAATTTCTTTTTGTTTTCATATTTTGAAGTATTTTTATTGTCTCTGAAATGTTTCCAGAATCCTACAATGAAACCACCAATTAATGTATGATCAGTTGTATATCATTCTTGCCTTACAAAACCCAAGAATGCATCCGAATATGTTCCAACATCTGCCATCTAAAAATATTAAGAAAGACAAACACGATGAGAACCAAGGATCCTTTTCCGGTCTGTCGTTCCTGCCTCCCCTCCTGAACAAATACAGGGGTTATTTAAGCTGTCATAAGTCTGGTGTCGTACCAGAAGCGTTCGTGTTTTCTTTTTCTAAACCATTATAATACAGGATAATAAAAACCCGTCACATGTTTTTTTCTCCTTACGGGTATTAATGTGAATGGCAGACTTCATTTTGTGTGCTACTAAAACTCCTGGGTGCCAAAGGATATCAGCAGTTAGACTTGTATATTTTTTAATTGATCATGATCATTTTCACATAAATGACACATATGTGCTTTATGATTTTTTATCAGCTTTTGTATATATTTGGAATATATATCTTACTCTTACCCTGTTATTCCCGGTCAGATTTGAGACTCATTGCATGAGTAGCCTAGATGTGTCTTTCCAGCTTGTGTGTCTTGTCTATATAAACATACTATAGAGAGCAATACAGTACATACCATGTTGGCTTCAACTTCTTTGTGTATGAATGCTGTTTATAAAATAACTTAACTGAAGAACTCGTTAACATTTGTAAAGCGCACCATGCCGGAGAAGCCAAGTGCTTCTCCATGGCTAACTTGCACTCATGCCTTGTCCAGTCAGGTAGTGGGATATGCACAGCTGCCCACACTCATTGCTGAGGCCTAATTGAAGCCCTTCTAATACCAACCTGAACTCCAGCGTTCCCTCTGTTTTGTGTCCAAGGTCAATGTTAGTCGATATGAAATATGTTATTTTGGTTAGCTGAGCCTAGCAACCTGATATTATAGAATAACAGAGTTTGGACATGTGAAGGGAAAGTGGCTAGAAACTTTTTGGATGTTTGCAATAGTTATAATTGTAATCTTTACCCTATTTGGTCTCAGACACTGGTGTCTTTGCATATGGCTGTTGGAGTTATTTCTGTTCCTGCTATTTTATAATAATAATGTTGAAAGCGGTGATAAAAATTGCTTTTCTGAATGTGGACCTCAGAGGAAACCCAGCTGTGCTGAGAGCAAAATGAAAGAAAGAGAAGAATGAGGACAGAGTTGTTGATGTTGTCTGACATCTTGAGCTTATGTCATTTGTCTTCAGTCCATTGAGAGGGGGAGAGAGAAAAACAGTAATCATAACAGTACTGTATACCAGTAGCTGATGCTAACTAAGAAATCTAGTTGTAGTTCTGATTTAAGTTTTCATCCTGTTCCCCCAAAGTTTTCCTTCATATAATAGGTTTATTACACTGTTTTTTGAAGCTTCTGTGTATATTTGCCCATAAATGTATATACATCTACTTCTTTAATCTCACCCCTCCCACTTTGGACTAATCAGAAGAACACAATGCAGTAATATGGAACATTCGCTGGTCCCCCACGAGACGGTATTTAATTTGTTCGTTTTTACTGGGAGCCGCTTATCCTTGGAGAACATAATTGATATTGTAAATAGAAAGTTGGAAGGACAGTCTAGAATTTAGTTATGCGTTGTTTACATAATGTACAATTATGTTTGGCTTCAGACTTCCTGGAGGTTGCGCAGAAGCATGAAGTGGGCTGAAAAAACACGCCCGGGTTGTGAAGCAACTGCTTTCTGTTACATAAACAGCACGGGCACGGCTGAGTTTGTACAAACAGAGGCTGCCTTTCTTTCAGAGGTCACTTGTGCTCAGGGAGAATTAGTCCACCAAGAGAAACTTTGGGGGCTTGTGGGGGCTGGGCATCTAGACCAGATGAACCACGCTAATGCAGCACATGTAATATTCCGGTAATGTAGCAAAAATACAATCAATTTCTGTTCGAGCAGGATGATTAATATAGTAGTGGGGCACAAAAACATGTTTATACAGTCATCTGCGCCATGTAAAACTACTCTCCAGAACACACTGTAAAATATTTAAAAGGAAAACATTGGTTAAGTATTTTTGTTTGTGTGTTTTCTAATTCAGGAAATGTTGTTGTTACTAAAGTCACCCTTTTGTGGTGATGGTAGCATAGCAACAGCTGTTTTAAATGAAGGTTATGCCTTTCATAACAGATATGTTTTATCCACTACAGATTGTTACATGCAACTGATTTCTACATGCGATAGTAGCTCTCAGTAGAGTATTAGCCAAACATGCTCAGCCAAACAGTTTACACTAATGAAATAATATACTTTTTCAACTCTTCTACTGATTTTTTTTCTTGTTTGGCTCTTCGTTTCATTCATCCTTGTATAATTATAATTGATCCTTAAATATACTTTAATGGTTTTCTTTTATAGACAGTATATAGCTGAATAACACGTTTGTGTATACACCTCATTTTATATAAAGATACGTATATAAACATATGGTGTAGTTTTGTATATTTATGGTTTAATCTTTCTGCATTTTTCAACACTACTGGAATATGTTGTGCATAAAGATGTGCATTATGCAAGAACTGGCTGCTTATTACTTTCATAATGACAAATGACAGTGAAAAGTGAACAAATCAGGTCTCCTGTGTAGACCTGTCTAACACAAATCTTTGTTTCAGCCATGGAAAGTATTTGCTCCCAAGTGTTAAGTCCACTGGGTCTGACTTCATTACGGCTTTCTTTTCCCTGACACACACACATGCACGCACATTTCAATTGAACTACCTTAACTTTTTTCATGTTCACATATTTTCTGTCATAGCACCTTGGTGTATATAAAGAAGGTTTCTTACTTTTTTATACTTTTCAAGTTTGTTTCACGTATGTTTTTGAATGATGACATTAGTGGGAAACTCATGCAATTGAGTTGTTGGGGACTACAAAAACAGACCATAAGTGGGATTATGTGGAAAACATTTGTTTGGGATGGTGCCTGGCTCTCAGGGTTACGACTCGGTGCTCATGATCAGAAAGCCTGAGGATAGCCGAGTGATGTCACTGTTAGGCCCTTGAGCAAGGCCCCAAACCCCCTCTAGGGACAGACTAACTGCTTTTTCAATTGTACATCACTTTTGATAAAAGTGTCTGAAATACATACATTTAAAAGTATATGTGTATGCATTTTTTCACTCCTGTGTGTCTGTATCATGTAAAGAAATATTTAGTGGGATGGTTATAGCCCTAAGCCTGGATTCAAATTAGACCCATCACATCCAAACTGTGCCACATCCGAACTGATCCCGCTGTTGTTGTTGATGGGCTGAGCATGACAGGGCTTGAATGATGTACAGATACCTTCCCAGCCAAAGAGACATTTGACAGATGTGGCTCAGATTCAGACTTTGATGATCCATTAATAGGATGTTTGTTGTTTTAAGCAACAGTACTGTTGAGCCAGTGACATATTATTGGGGAATATTGCTTTGTCGCAATTTATTTTATTTTATTGTAACATCAACAACACTTTTAGATTTAATTCTCACTCCGGAATTTGCATGTGCTGCTTGTGTTTGTGCAGACGTCCTATCACAGTAGATAAGCTTGTGGTTTGGTGAATTGGTGCTTAGCCCTTTGGATGTGTGATATATGTGACTGACTGGCATCCTGTCTAAGGTGCCTTATGCTTCCTGTGTCTAGACTCACCTCGAACCTGTACTGGATAAGCTCTTAGGAAAGATGCATGTATAGTGAAACATACATGTTCATAAAATGGTAACGAAAAAGACAGTTTATTGTATTCCACAGCCTTTGGGGAATACATATGGTTTTAACACCAGTCCATCATTGCCTCTGTCTCCACCGCTGCTACAGACGGTTTGGTATGTGAGCCAAAAGCTTAAAAACAGTTTGCCAGATTGTTTTCAAAACCGTGCACAGGAATTACGTTGAGGATCAACCTCAAATTGAAGCAGCGCCGCATAGTGATAACAAAAAAAACTTTTGACACTTCATCCTGTTAAGATAATGACTTAACCAAAATTGAAATCTGTAATTTTCATTTTTGAATTTGGGGGTGGGGGACAAAATATTTCAAGTACTGTTCAAATATACTTTATTTGTTGTTTTTATCAAACTTTTGTTTATATTTGCGAGTGAATAGAAAGTTACCTTAAAATTTCACTGATTAAAAGAATAACAGGCTACTATGCCTTATCTGGCTTTTGCACAGCCAGCCTGTCCTGGAACTTTCGGAAGGACGTTAGCAATTTAAAAGTCCCTCGTGAGAGCCTGGCTAATGGTGGCAGAGTGGCATGAAAATCTTTAATGCCCGAGGATGTGCCAGCTTCAGGAAAGGCGACCGTAAAACTATATAAGTACTTAATGTCAAACTAAGTAAAGGGAAATCTGATATCTGGCAGTCCTTTTTATAGTAAGTGACCACAAAGTGAACCACTTGCCATTTGCTCGTTGTGACAAATGCAGCAAAGTGCTATCAAAGTGCTCACACTGGGCATAAGTCTGGCACTTCGGGGACACGTGTGTTCAGTTTCCAGGGGCCAGACTGCAGTGACATTCACTGCAAATGCAAGCAAATCAGACGTGATAACTGCACTAAAAACTGAAACAACGCAAAAAATGTGTGGATTTTGTCTGTGTAGATCTATGACCTGTTTTTGCTAATGTTGTAGGTGAAATGTGCCTACAGTATATGTATGAGGGAGAAATGGGAGTACCTGGAGGAAATCCCACAACAACATGGGGGAACATGCAAACTCCACACACATGGAACCCTGGCTGAGACTCAAACCCAGATCCCAGAGGTGTGAGGCAACAGCGCTCATGCCACCCTCATTTAAGGATATAAAACATATAAATAATATAATAAATGGCATTTTCAAACCTGGGCATTAAAATATACACAAAGCAATACAAGTAACCACCTAATTGGTGGGGAAATATTCTGTAAATTATCATAGTAGAATGTGCGATACATGAATAAGTATACTTTCAGGCCTACATGTATATCACAACAAGAACTCACAGCATTCAGGTAAAAACACATTTATTTAGTTTTACATTCCCAGGTGATCCATCCAGTTATTCTAGACATTGCACTTCACTTTCACATTTCGACCTGATCCATCCAATACTCATACAAATTGTACAAGCTGATGAGTGTGGGACTAGTATGGCTTAGATATCTGAAACAAATGACAGGGCACTTCTGGGAATACAGTACAATGCTGCTGTTTAAAAATCTAGTTTAAAAATATTTTTTTTTGCATCGAGTCAAAGCATGTGTATCTCAGTTATGCCCAGATTACACAACATAGTAGCATATGTTTCTTAATTATTGCATGGTGTTCAAAACATGACAGTTACAATGCAATATGCATTTGCTTACCATAATGCTTACATAGCCAGTGACCCTTGGGAGCTGACCAGGTGGCATTATTATAAGATGCCCGAGCTACCTCAGCTGACCTTCCTCAATCTGATGGAGGAGCAGCTTTGTTACTAGGTTGTTTCAGATCTACATACTCCTCACCTTTACCACAGTTCATGTCCATAGGTGACAATAGGGATGTAAATTGGCTGGTATGATGATTTAACTCCTGCTTCACCATTACGTACCTCCACAGTGCTTGCAAAACTGCTGTGTCTGAACTGGTCTCTAGATCAACATCATTTTCTGTCCGACCATCACTTGTGCACAAGATCTCAAGGTACTTGAACTGCATCATTAAGGGGAAACTCCCCCCCCCCCCCCCCCCACAACTGAAAGGAGCAATCCACTCCTTTCTGAGCAAGTACCAAAGATTTGGATTTGGAGCTGGAGGCGGTGATTGGCTAAAAGGCATGACATCATCTGCAGATATTGGGTATTTCTAGAATCCCCATATTGGACGATCTTTCAGCTACGGCTGCCCTTTAATATCCTGTCTATGAAAATCACAAACGGGCTTGGAGAATTGACACTCCCTGGTCCACATTTTAATGCAGTTTATATTTTATTTTATCTTCCGGCTAGTTGTTCTAAATTAGCATTTTTTTCTTGCATTTAGGTTAAACTGTAATTTTGCAAGGTTTTACAATGATGGCAGTGTGCTAACTCACCAAAGCCTTCGTTGCGTTACAGAGCACATCATAGGTTTTCTCACAACTTGAGATCAGTCCCACAAGTGAAAGTTTTGACCTTGTTAAGGAAAAAACGGCAGAGGGGGGAATCTGACCTTCAGCACCTTGGGAATAGCGCGGCAGAAGAGAGGATGTGTAGGCCTCTGCATGTAAAGCGGGTTTCCACACTCATTCACCTGCTGCAGCTGCTCTTGAGACTGTAGTCCTTCTGCAGACAGAATGATATAATGTCTCGTATGAGAGATCGATATTTCAACAAATATGAAATCCAGAAATGTCATTTTGAAAAGCATTTCAAATAATGCAGAGCTTGCCAAGAATGAATGCCTTATTAATCACTGGCAGTTTGTACCTTTTAACTCACAGTTCTGTGGTCCAGGAAAGACAGCACTTCCTTTTCAGTTAAAATAAATAAATAACTATAATAATTGGTTATTCAATCACTTATGGAATCAATGGCTGAGTTTTTCTCATTCAAAGCCTCACCCACTGTTAAGCTTCTGCCAAATATGTCCCATTTGATTGAAAGTGGAGAGTCCTGCAATATCCTGTTTAGAATCCATACATGAAATGAGTAATATTTTACTACAGTCTGAATATGGTCTTTTCCAGTACTGGTATTGGCTAGTCCAGTTTGGACTTGGTTTGTCTGGAACAGTGAAAGTCCTTAAGGGTTTCCCCTCAAGTATTTTGTTTGTGTGTGACATGTCTAAATCATGTATTAATGGGTCTTCAGACAAATAACTTTTTTCTATATTTGTGTAATCTTTAAAATGTATTTTCGCTTGTGGCTCAGTATCTTTCTCTGCTTTTTCTCTCCACAGGATCCTCAGTAATAACAAGATCTCCATATTGAAAAATGACTCTTTCTTTGGTCTTTCACATCTTGAGAGACTGTGAGTAATTGATCGTTTCTTCTTAATTGTGTTGCGCACACCGTCTACCTCTTGCATTTATCTGAAGAAAAAAAGTAATTCCATCTGTTACATATACAGCTGCAGTAATAATTACTGATCCTTCCATGGGGGTTGGTGGGAGATCAATAACATCAGATCTGATGAGCATGATGCAGTGATGGCCTGCCTTAATTCAAAAACATATTACATTTTGTCCTGCATTTAAACAAACTAGTCATGTCTTTCATTTTAGTCACATTCACTGATTCAAAGCCCTTATCGATTGATCCATCCATCCATCCATCCATCCATCCATCCATTCATCCATCCACCTTCTAACCACTTATCCTGGGCATTTTGGATCTCCTGTTAAAACTTCTCTGAAAAACCTTGTAAAAATTATTATTATGTCACATGACCGGAAGCAAAGCACTTTCCCTTTATATGGTGCAACATGTAAGACATTATAGCGTTACAAATGTTAAAATATGATAAATACATGAGTCAGTGATTCGTATTTGTGTATTAGGTCATGATGTACCATCATTTTCAGCTGTTTTCGGCTATTTTTTCTCCCCAGATTATTTTTAGGATAGCAAAGTCTTCACAGTAAATTTTATTGTACAATTTTGAGTTTTAAGATGTCTGTAAATTGTTCATAGAGCATGATTGTGTTTGAGTGCACAGCCTTGTGCCCTGTGATGGACTGGCATCCCATCTGGGGTATACAGCAGCCTTGTGCCCTGTGATGGACTGGCATCCCATCTGGGGTATACAGCAGCCTTATGCCCTGTGATGGACTGGCATTCCCTCTGGGGTATACCACAGCCTTGTGCCCTGTGATGGACTGGCATCCCATCTGGGGTATACAACAGTCTTGTGCCCTGTGATGGACTGGCATTCCCTCTTGGGTATACCACAGCCTTGTGCCCTGTGATGGACTGGCATTCCATCTGGGGTATACAACAGCCTTGTGCCCTGTGATGGACTGGCATTCCCTCTTGGGTATACCACAGCCTTGTGCCCTGTGATGGACTGGCATTCCCTCTGGGGTATACAACAGCCTTGTGCCCTGTGATGGACTGGCATTCCCTCTTGGGTATACCACAGCCTTGTGCCCTGTGATGGACTGGCATTCCCTCTGGGGTATACAACAGCCTTGTGCCCTGTGATGGATTGGCATTCCCTCTGGGGTATACAACAGCCTTGTGCCCTGTGATGGATTGGCATTCCCTCTGGGGTATACCACAGCCTTGTGCCCTGTGATGGATTGGCATTCCCTCTGGGGTATACCACAGCCTTGTGCCCTGTGATGGACTGGCATTCCCTCTGGGGTATACAACAGCCTTGTGCCCTGTGATGGATTGGCATTCCCTCTGGGGTATACCACAGCCTTGTGCCCTGTGATGGACTGGCATTCCCTCTGGGGTATACCACAGCCTTGTGCCCTGTGATGGACTGGCATCCCATCTGGGGTATACAACAGCCTTGTGCCCTGTGATGGACTGGCATTCCCTCTGGGGTATACAACAGCCTTGTGCCCTGTGATGGATTGGCATTCCCTCTGGGGTATACCACAGCCTTGTGCCCTGTGATGGATTGGCATTCCCTCTGGGGTATACCACAGCCTTGTGTCCTGTGATGGATTGGCATTCCCTCTGGGGTATACAGCAGCCTTGTGCCCTGTGATGGATTGGCATTCCCTCTGGGGTGTACCACAGCCTTGTGCCCTGTGCTGCTTCATCCCCCTACACCATCTCCCGGTGATCCTAACCAGGATATTCAGTTAGAAGAAAGATAGAAGGATGGATGACTTTTAAAGGCTACATATTCTGCCCTCCATATAGTAATGTGTGTAAAAACATATTTCATTTAAAAATGCTACTGTTATACAGTCTATGGTTTTCATTGCAAAAGATACAACTGTTGGAAACAACTACAAAGCAGACTTCAGCCTCTGCTGACATTTCAGGACCTCTGCTCGTGTACCATATGAGTACCTCGGTTAGCATATTTATGACTATATGTAAAATACTATGTTATATAAACTCTTCTGTAACAAAGGAGGCATGCTTTGGAGAAGGCTGGTGGTTTGTCTAGGCTAGTACCGACGAATGAATGTAACATGCCTATAGTTGTCATTGCCTTTTCTATCACGTATCAAGGGCTTTGTATGTCAGAATGGAAATGTGTGGAAAACCAGGTTCTTCATGGTGGTGAACGGATTCACAAGGGGGACTGAATCGGACGACTTTATTGGCACCCTTGGGATGACACAGTCAGGCGAACTGAGCAACTTACAAAATGCTGTTTGACTCTAACTTAAATGAGCCGACTTGTGAAGCCGCAGAAACACGCCAGTGCTGCCGGCCTCACTGTTTCTCTAACACCCAGCACACTTGCTTCACACATTTACTACACTTAATTAAAAATGAGTAGAAGGGCTTGACTACAAACCTCGGCCCATCCTCACACTCTCCTCATGATTCCCAGTCTCTTGTCAGTTTGTACTATTATAATTTATTCATCAACTGATAAGTATCATTTTTACCTCTTTGCTTGTGCTTTGTGCCAGCTGCTCATATGTAAAACCTGCTAGTTCTCCTATTCTACTGTTTCCCAGCTCGGGCCTTGGGGACCCATAAACAGTCCACATTTTGCTTCCTCCTAGCTCCCGGAACTGTGGATTCCTGAGGACGGGATTGGGAAACACTGGCATTTGTGGGTCATGCCAGCCCCCTTCAGAAGCACAACTGATAGAGGATGGGCTTTTAGCCACCACTTAATGACATAAACTCTATTGAGGGGTCAGGCATGAGTATGACCTCTTGCTGCATATATTATGTGTGTGATTGCACACAAACCATCTGCTCAAGCCTAATTTTTGCAGTTGCTGTTTAAGGAAAGTCTTTCTGATTACCTGAAAAAAAACTATATGAAAAATGTATGGAAAGTCAGCTGGTTATATGCCTATTATCTCAAACTTCAGATCTTGTCCCGTGGTAATGGACGTCAGTGAAACAGAGAGTCCCATCATGAATACATTTAATTTATAGATTTAGCAGATGCTTTTATCCAAAGCAGCGCACAATTCAGAAAGCAAGACCAGACATTCCCCGGGGTGATTGGGGGTTAAGGGCCTTGCCCAAGGGGCCCAAGGTAAAATCACTCTGTCAGCCACAGGATTTGAACCGGCACCCGATCACAGCCACAGCCACACACCATCAAAAACCAAAGAAAGAACTAGCTTTGAAATCTAAATTGCTTTTTTTTGTACAGTAAGAACTTTACCCAGAAGCAACTGATGAATCTGGAGTTCCTCCATGCTTCTGTTAATGTTTGTGCATGAGTATTTGTGGATAAAAAGAAAATGGTATAATCGCAGGATCACAGGGTAGTTTGTACATGAAGCAGGAATAGAGGAGAGGTTATGTAAAAAGAGTCATCTAAGCATCTCGATTATGCAACACTGAGACACACGTCAGATTAAGGAGATGATTTGTCAACTTGTCAGCCTTGAACTTCCACCTAACCTGTCCATATTTTCCATTGGTGGTTTATGTAAAAAAGTATTATTTTACTTAGTCTTGTACTCTTGTTAATAGAGTGCTAAAAGTTAGTTCCAGTTAATTTACGTCAAATTAATATTAAGCCCTTTCTGACATTTAGCATATTTTCTTAATTTTCAGTCTTAATATAGTCAAGTCAGTCTTAGCAATCTAAATATCTTCCAATCACTGATCAGCATGATAGAGGGGCTGTAGCCTATCCAAGTTAGCATAGAGCAGGAAGCTGGGTTATACTCTGGACAGAGAGCTAGTGCAATGCAAGGCACACTCAATTACCCACAAACACAAACACAGGGCTTGTAGCAATATATAAAAAATGAGTTTGGTGTTTTGTTTTTTAATAAACAGGTGTGAGAAAGTTATTGAACCCCCTAATTAACTTAACCCAAAAAAGATAATTAGGGGCAGATGTTTGAAACCTAGTTAAAAAAAAAAAGCCAACTGCTATCCAATTTTAAAGTAATTAACTTTGCCCATTACATTGGAATGAAGTTGTCACATGTTCTAGACTCACAACTTGTGATAATCAAAATAAAATCCTGAGGACTTGTGGGAAAAAGCTGTTAGTAAGAGTTAAGGGATACAAAGTCATTTGAGAAATGTAGTGGCTCCATAAATCTATAGCCAGAGCAAATGGATAAAGTTTTGGAAAGTATTTAATCTACCCATGAATGTCTGTCCAAAATATTTTCAAAACAAGGTGTGAAATTACACAGGGAACTGCAGAGAGTAGCATCCGGGAAGCTACAGTACGCTACTCTTACCTCTGCTGTTGTCAGTGTTCATGACACCACAATTATAAGAATTTCCTCCAGGACACCTGACAGAGTAGCAAAGAGCCAACGACTACTCCCACTAAGAAGAACACAAATGCCCACTGCATGTTAGCCAAAAACCAAACCACCTCTATGATCCTCTGATGATGTATGATGAGTTCTAGAACAGTGCTCTATGACCAGATAAACGAAATGTGGAACTTTTTTAGCTATCAAAGGCTTTGTTATGTCTGGCCAAGTACTACATTGCATTCCACACCAAGAAAATCATACCATCAGTCAACCCTAGTGGTACTGTCATGGGTTGAGTATGCTTTGCAACAGCAGGACCAGGACAACTTGCCATTGAAGGGACCATAAACAAAAAATTCTGTACCAATTTTACAATGGAATGTTATGCCATTTTAAGCTGAAACACTATTACTATTACTTACTCAGCAAGACAAAGATCTCAAACAACTACACCAGCCCAATTGAGGAAACAGGGAAGTTAATAGTTTGGATTTTGTGGTAAAACCTCAAATAAATAGCTCATGCTTATAAGCTTGAATGTAAACGGCTTTCATAGAAGAGTAGATCAAAATTCCCTAACATTTGGGTACAGCTCTAACTGCTAAATGTGTCATAAGCAATTACTAAATGAGACCGCACATATATAAACAGTAGCCTGCCTATGACCCCCTTTTGAATACAGAACAGCCTGAATTCTTCAAAGCAGTGATTCAAGATGCTGGCAGCTATGGAGTTTGGTCTATGACATGTTTGCCCTTCCTGTTGACTTTAACAAGTCTAGCCATTCCCCTCTGACCATTGTCAATAATAAGTTGTTTTTGCTGTCAAAATTGCCACTGTATGGATCTTTTTTGTTTATTGCACCATCGTATGTAGAAACTGTACTTTGTGAAAATCCTTCAATGGCGGCTATTTCTTAGATGTTGGATCTACTATGTCTGGCACCATGAAGTATAAATCAAGTGAGTGTGTGGGTGTACACATATTGTGTGTGTGTGTGTGTGTGTGTACAGTATATATATATACAGTACACACATACATATATGTGTGTGTGTATTCTGTATATAGAGATATATCTTTTTAAGTTTGTTAACATTTTGTGTCAGATATATACATTTTCCTGTTTTTTTTTATTCGTCCTATGTGGTGTATAGAAATATCTTCCTATTTAGTTTAACCTATATATGGAATTGGAAAGTGTTCCTTTAAAATTGTATAGTGCCATGTGTTTCATTCAATGGAATCAATTACATTTCATTTAGTATTTCCATCCATCTATCCATCCATTATCTGCCGCTTGTGCGGGGTTCGGGTCGTAGGGGTAGCAGCTTCAGGAGAGATACCCAGACCTCCCTCTCCCCAGGTACCTCTACCAGCTCCTCGGGGGGGACACCGAGGCGTTCCCAGGCCAGCTGAGAGATATAATCCCTCCAGCGAGTCCTGGGTCTGCCCCGGGGCCTCCTCCCTGTAGGACATGCACGGAAAACCTCTCCGGGTAGCCGCCCAGGAGGCATCCGCACCAGGTGTCCAAACCACCTCAACTGGCTCCTTTCGACGTGAAGAAGCAGCGGTTCTACTCTGACACCCTCACGGATATCCAAACTTCTCACCCTATCCCTAAGGGAGAGCCCAGGCACCCTGCGGAGAAACCTCATTTCGGCCACCTGTATTCGCGATCTCATTCTTTCGGTCATTACCCATAGCTCATGACCATAGGTGAGGGTAGGGACATTTGGTATTTCACAAGCAAGCAAGTTTATGACAACTTCGCAGAGGAAATATAAAAGCTAACAGGTCTGTATTGGAGAAGCCAGTGAAAGAAACTCCCCCTTGCATCTCACGGATGGCCATGAAGGACATAGTGGGGCCACTTAAATTCAGCAAGAAGTCGATCAGATGATTATTGGAAGCTGAGAGTCAATGCAAATGAATGTGCAAATATTTAATGCAAATTTTTTTATTTTTAATTTTAAAATGTTTTAATTATGAAAATGGGACATAGCATGATCTGGTGATCCAGCTTCAGTACAGGGCTTTTCCTTAAAAACAATGATTTCAGTTTTAGCAATGCATACACCTGGGAGAATTTCTGGAAGTACTGTATATCAGATCTTTACATTCCTTATGCTGTATTAACAGTGGTGTAGGAGAGGAACAGTAAGCAAAATAACGATTTGTGGAAATGATGTCTAGTACGTAGTAACCAGAGTTGCATTTGGGGTATTTTATATCAAGCATGCACTGAAGCCATACATTTTATAAATGTATTATTTTCACTCCAACAATGATGCAACATGTTTTTGATATTTTTGATAGATTTTCAGTGCAATCAGTCCATTTTAAGGATAGGCTGTTAAAATGACATATTAAACGTTTTTTCTTGAGTCTTTTTCTTTTAGTTTTTTAGAGGTTTATAATTTCTGAAAATCAGGTGGGAGTTTTATTTGGTCAGTTAGTTTAGAAAATGTACAATCATGTTTAATCAACAGCTGCTCATTTAAGTATAACGAGCATCTGTTGAAAAGCCCATTCTAATTTATCTTGCTGTGGTCCTTCAACAAAAAATAAAAGGATGCCGTCAAGTTCATGTGGATGTGTTTAATTTAAAACATGGAAGGGAATAAAAATTCTTTGCTTCTTTCATAACCATTATTGTGCCGGCAATGAGGGTATTAATCAGCAAGTCGTATTTCTTGTCAAGTGGCTGTTATTCAAGTATGACTGCTGGTTGTGGTGTACATTTTTTTCTGATGCGTAAATATTCTTGATAAAACTCCAGTGTAGTCTGTTGCCGTGATAATGGTTTTGACTTACCTCAGTTTCAGAATTGTGTTGGAAACTTTGCATCAGCAGCATAGTAGGGTTGATACTAAGGGATTGTCATCTATAGGTACATAATATCATGGAATGCCACGGTTATACTGTATTACTGCAACACTATAGTTTCATGAATTTACTGTGCCACTATTTCCATGTACAGGTAGTTCTTGGTCAGCTCAAGACCTTTCTTAGATTATCAAAAACTAAAGAACAATAAAATGATGAAAAACTGACAACAGCTGTTCCCTTGAAGTAAATTCAGTTTTTATTCCAACCACCTGACCACACTGAAAACATACTTTAAGGATCTGTTGGAAAGAGTCGTGTAAAACCATTGCTGAGTGTTTTGGGAATGTAATATCATTATTCTTCCAAGGAAACCATAATATTTCATACGAGATAGTTATTGGGTTTAACATTCTGCGATTGAGGTTTTCAGCTTGGATGACCTCTAAGTTTGGAATGTATTCATGTATGATTATATTACAATATAATGTTGAATGAGAAATAATTTTTGAATTGATATATTCACTGTGAATTTACAATAGACTGAGCCTGAAACAGTCAACCAAAACTATGGAGAATTGTACATCATAACAATTTTATGTAGTATCTCTTGGTAGTACTTGGCCAGACATAACAAAGCCTTTGATAGCTAAAAAAGTTCCACATTTCGTTTATCTGGTCATAGAGCACTGTTCTAGAACTCATCATACATCATCAGAGGATCATAGAGGTGGTTTGGTTTTTGGCTAACATGCAGTGGGCATTTGTGTTCTTCTTAGTGGGAGTAGTCGTTGGCTCTTTGCTACTCTGTCAGGTGTCCTGGAGGAAATTCTTATAATTGTGGTGTCATGAACACTGACAACAGCGGAGGTAAGAGTAGCGTACTGTATAGCTTCCCGGATGCTATCCGTTGACGGATTGATCTGTTATATGGTGTTTCTGCCATTACAAGTTCTGTGCTCATATATTTTCTTTCTAAAAGTCTTTAATCACAAAACAGTGTGGGATATTTAAAACAAAGCTAGTGTTAGCCCAGGTCATAGTGTAGTAATTTTGGATCTGGACTCATTACTCCTAAAATCATGGTTTTTCTTTTGATCACTGAAAATATGCTAAAAGAAGAAATGTAATAATCATAATGAAGTTAGCACAAACATGCTTTTTTGAGATACTACTGTTGTAGTCAGTAGTATTCATAACTGGCCGATTGCAGAAAACGCTTAATGTAATGATTACATTTGAATCATTTTGAATAATTGCTTTATTTGAATAATAAAATGACTGTATTTGACCTATAGGTTGCTGCAAATCTGTAGGCCAAGCTGGCTGCAGCTGCTGCCTTTTGGGTGGCTTTCACGCCGTCGTCACTCCCTCCAGTGACTCACAAAGCCAGTTAGTGTTCTTTTCCCTTTATCCCAGGAGAAGCATGACTCAGTCAACATTAAAATGCGGGCTCAGTTAGGGCGGCCCACACTGCCCATTTCATTTGCTCCTTCTACTGCTCCGCTTCCTCTGTCTGGAGCATCAGTGGCTTGTGGAGGCAACATGAAACGCTGAATATGAAACGTCGGTTTTAGAAAAGGCAAATGGAGCCAAAAGGTTAGATGAGTTATTTACATGTGAGCAACACCATTTAGGGGACTGGGGGGGGGGGGGGGGGCTGCTATGGCCCCCATATAATCTCTATTACCTCCACAAAGGCTAACAGTCAGCCACAGCTGGAGAGGAGCCCAGGAAAAGCACTACAGCTTTAGCGATACAACATTTTTGATACATGTCATGCGGCTTTAAGAATAGTCAAAATAAAGCAAAGATTTTTTTTTTTAACTGGGTAATTTGTTGTAACTAAGGACTTTAAAACAAATTCAATTGTCTCTGTATCTGACATGCTTTTCTTTTGACATGTTTGTGAAGTTTTTATTTTACTTATTTCTTAAACACTGCTGTACAATTTTGGGGTACTGTGCAGAAAATATATGTGAAAATATAAAAATGTTACAGCTTTGCCATAGCTCTCTCTGCTCTCAAGGAAATCAGTCCTTGTGTAGAATTTTAGCTTTCCACATTCGGCTAATCAATACCTTAAAATTATTTTACTCATAAACTTAAAAGTTAGCTGGTGGTGAAATGTAATAAATGCGTGGAAGGGCTGGCATGCCTCTGATGAGGGGTTTGAGACCTGAGGCAGTGTTCTAACCATCCAACAAGATATTAGTAACTTTTTGAAAAATGGAAGAAATTCTTGCACTGCTTTATGTTTCATTTGCCTATATTTTAACGTTAAATTGTGTTTCTAGTCGGATAAAATGCTTTATTGTGTTGATTTTGCCAGTTGGGGGGGTGGGTTGGTTTAGTTTTTTATGCATATATTGTAGTATATTTTTTTAATGTGCAAATCACTTTTTGCACTTGCTGGTTTTTTTTTTTTGCTTGTTTGTGCTTTCCATACCCCCCCCCCATCCTCTCTATCTTGTCTACCAGCTACCTAGTGAGCATCCAACCAGCAATGGAAGAAATATGACAAAAGCTCCCAAATGTCTTTATACGCATATGACTAATATTTCCACAATTTCACGTACAGGTCGGGTTCGGATTTTAGATTTGCTAGTACTACTTGGCCTGGGTCGGGTTTTGGCTCGCAGTGACTTTGCTGCAGGCCGCGGGCTCAGGCTTTCATTTCAGGCCATTACAGAATATCCCATCAGGCACCGTTGTAAAATATGTCGTGAAATGCAATGCTGTATGAGGTGCAAGTAGGGCACTTGAATTTGGTTCAGATGCGGAAGATGATGATGAGAATGATGATCATTGAGAAGATGGTGATCACTGAACGTGGGCCAGTCAAACATTACACGCTAGAAAATGACATGGGAACACCAACAGAAATATGACATTTTTGATTCATTCAGCTGTGATGGGTTGGCGCCCCATCCTGAGTTGTTCCCTTCCTTGTGCCCGTAGCCTCCGGGAGAGTCTCTGGATCCCCCCCCCCCATCCTGAATAGGACAAGCGGTTTCGGAAAATTTATGGCTGAATGTTTCATTCAGATTATTTTATACAGGTGAATGGAAATGATTAGTGTTCATGCAAAATGTCGTGGTCAGTTCAAATAATTGTGATAAGGCGATTATGTAATATGAATATTCACCTACTGCATTTAAACATTTACAGCTTTGGGGGTAGTCCTTCTTGACCTTTATTTTGTAAAAAAAAATCATACAGCAGAGAGCTTGCTGTAATTCATGGGTCTAGCCCTGGATGAGGCTATAGCTGATGATGATATATATATATATATATATATATATATATATATATATATATAGAGGAAATCAACCTGTCCATCAGAAAACCTCTCTGCAGTTCTCACCTGTGAGTTTTTTGGTATGTGATTTCATTTATTTAATTTTATTTTGCATTTGGTGCTTTAGCTGCAGGCTACACTGACTAATAGCCTTGTCTTCATTTTCAACTTTCATTCGGTATCTATTTGACTCTCTATTTGTTCTTTGCTGAATTCATGCTCTGCTATCGGATCCAGGGTCTTAGCCTTTTGGAGTAGCACCAAATTGTCTGTCTCAAGCTCTTGATGGCGGTGTGGTGTCTGAAGCTTAACTGGCTGTAGCCCCTTATTTTCATAGACAAAACACTGTCATGTGCAGACCAATGTTATACTGTTACAGCTCCCAGAACACCCCCCCCCCATTGCAAATGGATGTCAGAGTGTCTACTGATATATTCAGATTTTGTTCTGGTGGGTAGTGATTAATGGGAATCTGTGTTTCTTTTTTGTTCTCAAAAAAGCCCATTACAGTTCCCCACTGCACTTACAATTGATGTGACTGTAGCTATTTCTTTAGTTATCAACATTGATGTGCTGAAAATCACTATCCAAAAAGTTAACTCCTGTGTCAGAATGACATTACGTTTTCCCCATTAAATTTTAATGTAAACCATATGTTTTTTTTTCTTGGGCCTTCCAGCTCAAAGCAACACTGGTTTCGGAGCTGAGTGCGGCAGCCCTTGTATGGGCCTGCCCAGATCATAGCTGGCAGTGCAACTCTTTTCATCATCATCTTTTCATTACAGGCTTGTCCAACATGCTGGATCATTCACTGATTTTGAAATCTGTTTTATGGTCTTAGCGGCTTGTGAAAAGGCAAGGCACGAGGAACCAGATGGCGCATGAAAAACAAGCGGAAAAGAACCGCATCTCTCCATATTCATCCTATTCATTCCGACTAAGAAATGTTTGTTATGCTTACTTATGTCTTTCTATTAGTGATGTCGACTAAAAATGTTAAATACAGATGGAATTCAGGCAGCAGTTGTAGGAGGACATACAGGGCAGAATTACAAGTTGCCTCAGTAGCACAGAAATATTAACTGAAAACTTTTGAATTTATGTCAAGACTTTGCAGGAAGTGGGAGCAGTAGTGTAACCCTTCACATTAAGCATTTGGGATGGGGGGGGAATGCTTGTTTTTTAAACATTCATCTCCTTGAGTTTATCCAGCTGGACGTTTTCACCCTTGGCAATTATTCCCCTTTTGTACATTTTAAGTGTGTGATTGGCGGTTTTTTTCCAGTGGCCTGTTTGACCTGAGCAGCACACTGGCTGTACTTTCAGGAAACAGGGACAATTATTTATTTTACTTTGCTTCCATTCTGTCAAAACACCGTATTTTTCTTCCTGTCAGTCACTTCACAATAATACAGAGAAATCTTTATTTTAACAGGATATTGGCTAATATGTGTACTGTGTAAAATTTAATATAAGGCAATCAAATTCAAATTTGTATGATTAAATAGGCGACACATTTGTCCAGTGGATGTTATTGCTGCCTTTATACATGAAGGATCTTGTGAGCGATTTTGGCAATTCTCTTTTTCACTCACGTTTCTTTTTGTAAGCGATTGTAGAGTTTGCGGGGGAAAGGATGAGTGATAACCTATGAGACAAGTGAAACACATCAGAGACTTTCAACTGCGTAAATCTAGACTATGAGTTTAATGACTACGGCGGAGAGACATTATGAAATAAAACCCAAAGTACTGGCAGTAACCGCGTGACAGAATAAAACAACAGCTTACCTGTGTTGTGTTGGAAATATGAGCAAACTGAACTAAGGGCATGGTGAACATAGAAAGGTTACTGTGAGTTATTACCGCTGTATGTCTGATTAGCCAAGCCATATAGCTATACATCATTTGTGGATGTGTATGTCTTTGTTTGGAAAAAAGTTCATGTACATACAGTAGTCCTTATAAGGAAATCTCATTCCTCCTTCGGCTGAGGTAATGTAGTAAAAGTACATTGTAACATTGTAACTGATTTCATACAGTTGTACATGAGTTACAGACCGTTGTAAATCGGGAATCATCAGTCACTGTTTCATAATGATGTCTTTTGGAGTTGGAAAACCTTTAATAATTACTCTTTGGAGGTCATGGGTCATACACACAAAAGTTATAGTACATATTACCACCAGCAATAAAATAACTGTGGCAGAATGCCATTGTGTGAAACCATTTAAGGGAAAAAAACCTAAAATCCAGTCTTACATACACATATATGTTTAGAATGTATAATGGCTTTTCCTAATTTTGGAATAGACTGGGAATAACAGCAGATGTTAAATGTTTTCTTGCTGTGTGAAAAAAAAGTTCCCTCATATTGCATCTGTAGGCCACAGAACTGCCCAGTAATTCTGATTCCCATCGCTTGCAGCGGATGGGAGCAAGGGGAAACGGGGATACAATTTCAGGAAGTTTGCATTGGCTGGGAAGAAGAGGGAATGCTTTTGAATGAAATTCATTTTTAGTAAGTTGAAATCTGAAAGGAAGGGGGGGGGGGTGTCTGCATCAATAAGTCTGTTCATGCTCAGGCCAGCATTGAGCGGAGAACAGTATAGCATGGGGCCATATAGTCACTATGCAAAAGTGAAACATTCTGAAAACATGGCAACATGCTTATTGTTACAATGTAAATGACTTTAGACTATAGAAGTATTCTTTGTTAGGAGGATATGAAGGCTTCTAACAAAATACATTATGCTGAAAATACCAACAGCGTTGTGAAGCTGTATCTCACAAGATTCATTACCCGGAGGGAACTTGTGTGTGAATATGGTCTCGCTCAGATAAAGTCTCCAGATCAGCACCTGTGACAAGCAGTTAATAACTCTATGTCTGTAAACGATAAATTAATGTGTGACATAACTGCAATTATATATATACATATATAATTATATGTATATATATAAAAATGTTACAACAGCTGGTCTTGAATCTGGCCTGCAGCCCCTGTACTCTATGGACTTTCTGTGTTGTTGTAAGTCTGTTGGGCTGGGTGCTGAGTTAGAGAAAACACATGTGTGACATAACTGCAATATCATGACGTGTGCAAGACATTATTCAGGTTACCTGTGATTGACCTTTTGGCTTAGCAAATGTCAGGTAGACATCTGAAAAGGTCAAAAAGAACAAAAATGGTTATTATGCTATTCCATTTCTCTAAAGTAATTTATTTATTGGAAATACTGTAGTGTTGCTCAGCTTGCCTTCTTTAATAACTCGGTTATGGGTACAATTCAAATGAGTACGCACCACATTACGCCCATACCTATTATATTATTTGCTGAAGCTCTCGGGCCTACTTTTGACATTTAAATTCACTAGAAACATTCAAATGTCTTTTTAAAATAAATTGGATATATGTCTACTGTATTAGTGCAAAATGGATTACCTCATTTGCTGAGCTCATTTCATAATTGTCATAAGCTCTGATCTGATATGATCGGAGGTCATTATATTCTTTGGGGACAGTAAATTAGGTAAAGTTTTTTTTTTTACAAAGTCTTCCTTTCTTAGTGCTAATGATGCATTTCATGAAGGCATTATGACATGATATGTAACTAACTTTCTCCTTACCTTTTTATTACAGAGACTTGAAGAATAATTTAATTAGCACTATAGAGCCTGGCGCATTCCATGGACTTACTTCACTACGGCGACTGTGAGTATGAAAAGTACACAGCATGGTGGGGGGTGGGGGGGTCACTCCCTAGAGAGCCTTGGGCCTGGGGGAGGAAAGCCGGAATCATGCGTGACTGAGGCATTCGGGATTTACAGTGACCAACCCATATGTTCCCTGAAATATAATCAGTGGGAGATGGGTTTGCAAGCAGCAACAGATGCTTCCAGGTTCTTGAATTATGTTGATTGCTTCTTGGATGTAAAATGCTAATCAGGTTGACTAATTAAGGGAATCCATTGCATTCAGTCAGAAACTGGTTCCTTTAAATTTCCTTTTATTCACCTCTGTATTTATGATTCCTGTATGAATGTACTTCTGTGTTGATGTAAGCATGTCACTCTCATCTAAGGAGACCACGCATATATACTGCAAGCAAATGTTGTTTGGTTTTAATTCTGGTCAGTTGGCTACCGTCTTCTGTGAGCCTTAGTTAATTTAAAAAGAATTTTAGCTGGCGCAAAAGATGCTTGGGGCTTCAGATCACAAGATTGATGGAGACAAATTTAACATTATTGTCACCATAATATCACTTAACTTTTGCCTTAATCATTTGATCATTTTTTTTTGTTCTATTATTGCGTAAACTGCCATCACATGGCATGAGAAGTAGAACTGGCCAATCATGATTTTTTATGTGCATTTTTAAAAATTATATAAATCCCGCTAAGTGATCCAACTACAATTGAATTAATTATTTTTCAATATTGTAGTATTATTTTAGTGTATTAGTTCTTTTTATGTGCCCAGCATTAAAATTCAGAAAAAAATTTAAAGCATTTTTTCTTTATTAAATCTCAAATGATGCTGAGAGCTATTAAATTAAGAAATGGAATGAATTCGATGCAAAATTAGCAGTTTAGCACAGCAGGAAATACACATTTTGAACATTGCTCTGGAAAATTTGTTTGTAAGCTTAAGATTTAGTCATCCAGATATATTAAGCGTTTATTTATAAAGGCAGTAAAATGTTAATTACTATTATTATTGCTAAAACAGATAAATTAAATAACAGTTCATAACTTTCTCACATTATTGCATAGCATTAACCTAAGTGCATGTTGTATTGCAATGTTGATGTGTTCTGGTCAATATATTAAATGTAAAAAATTTGGTTTTTTTTCTTAAAGATACTTACTTATTTGAATTACGCAGCTGATACTAATGGCCAATTATACCATTGGCCATTAGTATGTGTGATTAGTAGACAAAATACAGAACACGCACAATATTACTGTATTTGTCAGTATTACAATTATAAGTATCGGGGCATTCATTCCCAAACCTACTGTATGTGCCATGTGTTGTCAGTTGCCTTTTAAAGTAGGTCTTTAACCAAGTTTTCATTTGTTGCATCTAGGCTTAGTCATTTAAAACATTAACTTAGTCAAGAAATCTAGTTAAATCCCTGTGAATCCAGAGAACTGCAGGATAAAGATTCTTAATCTGATTTAATTGTTATTACAGTATTGGTCTCTTAACCACCGTCGCCAATAACCTCACACCAGCCTCAAGCCTCAAGTCACATACTGTATCAGTTTTTGTTTCTGTCGTCAGACCCCTGTGTGTGTAGTATCATGCTGAATGGTGTCATCTCTGGTTTCCCTTTAGCAGAAAAGGAGATGGGACATACAGGGCATGTGGGCATTCTGACACGTGGGAAAAATCTATTACAGCATCCGCTGGCCCCTTGACAAGAAACACATAGACGGCTGGTACTATTAATATTAGTACTAAAACTGCTATTACAACACGTAGGCCGACATGCACGCACAAATGGGCATATGCTGTGGAAATGATGTCAGTGTTGCCAGACAGAGAGGAAATTTTTTCCTCACTTGAATGTCATATCCGCAGTTGACTTGCTGAATATGTGCCCGGTCTTAGAGGGGTGCCATGTTAATTGAAGTACTCCCTGACTGGTGATTATGACACGTCTTTCTTACCCCTGCACAGCTGCTCTAGAAAAGCAGGATGCTAATTAAAATCTGGCGAAGGGAGACGAGCCACATTTCTGACACAAGAAGCCTGTTAAGAGTGGAGGGAAATTAAGAGAAAGAGCCAAGTCTTACCACCTTGACCTGTCAGGATTTATGGAAATTTACTAAGTGAAAGAGGTCAAGTGCTCTTGAGTGTTGATGACTGAACCAATGTATGTGGGCTTAGCTTCCTGGCACTCTGAACTTCAGAACACTCATGCTGTTAGCTGTTGGAAGGAGGTCATGCAGAAGTGGGTATACCACTGTTTGTGGAGACTTCCTGTTAATTCACGTTTTATTGGTGCTCTCAGCAGACTTTTAAACATCCCAAACAGCATAAATAAATAAGCTAGAAAAAGTCACTGCAACTCTGACCAGGAAAAGATATTAGAAGATGGATGGATGTATGTATGTATGTATGGATAGATGGATGAAGGTATGGATGCATGGAATCATGGATGCAGAAATGGACTCAATCACTACGATCACAAAAAAGGTTAAAAAGACAACACAAAGATTAAAACACATTTAACTATTAAAATACAATGGTTAACCACTGAAATTCAAAAAGAAATTTAAAGTGATAAACATAAAGCTTAGGCAAGGAAGGTATTAAGAAAGATCCCGGGGGGAGGGGGGGGGGGAGTTCGTGTCACGGTGTTTATGTTTTCAAATTTCAATTTCTCTAAGTGTAGCGAGATACCCACATGGCATGTCCTCATACAGAAACACATCTGCCTCCCTACTTCTGTTCCTCAAAGATCTTTTGCATCAAATTAAATTCAGTCTTTTAGATGAAAAAATGTAATCAATCTTGTTTTCTTTTAGGGATCTGTCCAACAACAGAATTGGTTGCTTCTCTCCCGCAATTTTCACTGACCTTGGAAATCTTCTAAAGTTGTGAGTATATTCATATATTTTTAGAATATTAATGAGGCAAATTTTTCTGCAAGAATGTTTATAAATAGATAAGCTATTTTGTATTTTAATAGATTTCTTACTGTTCTGTAAAATATTAAAACTGTTGTTGTCCCCCCCCCCCTTTTTTTTTTTTAGAAATATTTCAGGGAATATTTTCTCCTCTCTTCCCGAGGGATTGTTTACTCACCTGATGTCTCTGAAAATATTGTAAGAATCCCGGATTCCTCTTTTTCAATTGATGAAATACACGTGTGGACATTTAGAATGATTCCATTGGCCCCTGAGTGACAGGGGCCCTAAACAACTTGGAACACAATTGGATTGGTCTGGGTTGGGATATGTTCTCATGGGGCCCAAAATCTTTAGCTGCACCCTTGCACGTGCATGGCCACTAACGGACACTGTTATTAAATAATGCATACTGTAAGTGCAGCTATGTCTTCAAACACTGACCACAGATTATTGTGCCAGATGATAGGTATTTACATGTGAAAGCTTTGATGTATCCTGACAGGCACTTCAGCTCAGAGACTCTTTTCTGTGACTGTCACCTGGGCTGGCTTCTCCTCTGGACACGGGCAAACTCAGTCCATGTAGGCAATGGCACATGCTGTATATACCCCACTCACCTCCATGGCCTGGACTTTCGCCAGCTGAAGGAGAGCCAGCTGAAATGTGGTAGGTTATTGAAACTCTCCGCTGTCTATACCGTGAGCGGTCATTTCTTTATTGCATCCACGGGTGTTTATGCACGTGTTTTTGTTTGCAGTTAAGTTTTTGTGTCGGAAATGGCAGCATTGTGATTGTGCAGTTTTGTTGTTATACCTGAATTTTTCAGGTTTTTTGGATGACAGTTTCTAAATTTAAAGGACAAAAGTCAAAGAGTGTCTGTTAAATGGTGTTATTATTTAACTGTGAAATTATTTACTAAATTAGTATTAAACTATTATTAACTAAATCAGGTGGTTAGCACTGTTGTTTCACATCTCTGGGACCAGGGTTTGGGCATCCGCCATGACTCCATGTGTGTGGAGATTGCATGTTTTCCCCATGTCATCGTGGGGTTTCCTCTTGGTACTCCAGCAGCCCAAAAACATGCTGAGGTTAATTGGAGTTTCTTGTAGGGGTGCACATGGGGGGGGGGAATGGTGTGTAAGTTGGCGCCCCATCCTGGGTTATTCCCTGCCTTACACCCGTAGACCCTTAACAGAACAAGCAGTTAGCGAAAATGGATGGATGGATGGCTTATTAACTAAATCACCTTTATGGATGAGCTACATTGGTTAAGTTCTCAATATTATGCTATGGAAAGTAGTTACTTTAATCCAGCTGTAAGTTTTTGAGAGTCTCTCAACATTCACACGTTCTGCAAGCTCTATTTTTCTATTTTCATGTTTAGTTAGGTGTTCCCAATAATATGGCCAATGATTGTGTATAAATTGCTTAACATTTTATCAAGTGTCTTTTTTTTTAGTAAATACTAATAATGTGTACCTACGATATAAACCAGATTTTACTGTATAAAACGTTGGATAACTGTATTCAAATCATATTGTTTATGGCTTATTTCTGTATTCCTTCTCATTTATGTATTCTAATCCAGTGATTCTCAACCCGTGGGTTGCAACCCATATTTGGTTTGCGGCAAGTTAGGTAAGGGTCACAAAGCAGAGTTGTAAATGTAAGCATTTTAAAAGCAGCAAGCTCCTATGCTGATCTATGATCAGATTTCCCAGCCCCAATCCTAGAATTAATCAATATAAACGGGTCTTGGGTCCGCAAATGCTTAGTGCGAACTCTAGTGAACACTCAACCAATCCAACCACAGATGCTTAATTTACAATTCACTTGCACATCCAATCAGATTTGTGCGATAGACATTGATTGGCACAAATTGTAAAGTGCACTGCGTGCTTGATCATATCGTTAATTCAAACCTATACTTGATATAGGGTTGCAACTGAGCTGACATGGTAAAAATTAAACAATAGGTTGAGAACCACTGATCCAATCAACCAATCCTGTGGCAGCACCCACATTGCATAATATCATGCCGACATAGTTAATTGTCAGATTAAACCCCAGAAACCTCACTAAGTTACTTTCACCACTAGTTGGTGTCAGATTTGTTGGTTTTTGCTGGTGGGGGTGGATTTTGTACTTCAGAAACTTCTAGGATTTTTATGTACAACAGTCTATAAAGTTTATAAACACCTTGTTGATGGCAGAGGTCAGAGGTGAATGGGCAGACTGGATTGAGCTGACAGGAAGGCTGCAGTGGCTGAAACAGCGGTGAGCAGAAAAGCATCTCTGAATTCACCTTGAGATGGATGGGCTACAAGAGCAGAAGGCCACACTGGTTTCCACCCCTGTTGGCTAAGAACAGGAAACTGAGGCTATAGTGAACACAGGCTCAATGAAACTGGACTGTTTAAGATGAAAAAAAAGTGTTGCCTTTTCTAATGATCCCTTTTTCTGCTGAGACATGCAGATGGTTGGGTCAGACTTTGGCGAAAACAGCATGAATCCATGTCCCCAACCTGTCTTGTGTCAAAAGGTCAGTTTGGTGCTGGTGGTGTAATGATGCAGAGAATGTTGTCTTCACACACATTGGGCCCCCTGAGACCTATCAAGTATCATTTACATCTGAGTATGTTACTGACCATGTCCGTGCCTTTATGGGCTCAGTTTACCACTTCCAGCACAATAATACACCATGTCGCAAGCCACAAGTAATTTCAAACTGGTTTCATAAATATGACAATGTGTTCAGTGTTCTTCATTGGCCTCCTCAGTCACTAGACCCGAGTCCAATGGAGAATCTTTGGATTGTAGTGGAAGGAGCGATTTGCAGCTTGAATGTGCAGCTGACAAGTCTGCAGCAATTACATGATGTAATCATGTCAACATGGAGCAGAATCACTGAGGAATGTTTCCAGCACCTTGTTGGGTGGATGCCAGTAAGAATTCATGCTGTTCTGAGAGCAAACCAGTGGTGTTCCAACTAAAGCGATGAAGTGAATGGTGGGTGTATTTTGCAATTAACGTATAGCCTGTATCTGGGGAAGTGTGTTTTAAAGAGACATTTTAGTTGACAATGACAATTTCAGTTTATAATGACTAGAATGGACAGGTACTTCTTTGAACATCAGAACAAGTTAACTTCATCACGTCAAACAATTGTACCGCCTTGCAGCATGTCCTTGACTACCATTCACAATATACTTTTGAAGTAACTAGCTACAGTAAATAACAGACAGTGATTCTTTTTGTTTTCAAAGGAAATTGTATAATGTTATTTTACTGTGTTTCTCTACAATTTAGATTCTGTTTATTTATAGTCTTCTGAAACAACAGATGTTAATGACATTACGCTTATGTCCTGCCAAATACTGAAACAGTGAAATGCAGGTTATTTTAATTGAACACTTGGAATGGGGAATTCCTCTTTTTTATAAGGCATTGATGAGAAACAGACGGCCCAATACACATCTTTAAGCAATTACCCTTACACTGCTCTAACATAATTTGCCCCAGGATGGCTGACATTCAGTTGGACTCCTCGGAATATTTAAATTGTTTTTTTTTCCAATATTGGCAGAAGAAGGGAAACAGCCAACCATTTCCTGCAGAAGTCAGGTGGGTGCCTCAGATTAGGAGAAATTCTGCTGAGTCCACCTGTTTTCACCTCTCTAGTTTTCTTGGGTTGCTTTATTTTTCTAAGTAGTAGAAGGTCCTCTCACAGACAGCATATAAATCACATTTTTAAAGGAGTCATACATACAGCAGCAGTCCAGCATTATATTTTCAGCATGTGAAGATGAAAGTAAAATGATGGTATCTGTTTCACTATTTTTCTATGAATTGATTCTGTAGGTCATGTAATGAGGCTTGCTTGAAGTCTCACTGTGTTGATGCTAATTTATATACAGAATGCAGAAACATACAGTTTAGGTGGTGCTAGTGTTTCTATATTGCCCAGTGTGTGTGTGTGTGTGTGTAGATTATGTTTATATTACATTGTGGGGACCAAATATTTCATTTTTCAGGTCCCCACTAAGATCTGTGAATGCAATCAAAAAACTGAAAATGCCAAAAGTCTCATATCTTGTTTGGTATCTTATGGGTAAGGTTAGGGCTGGGTAGGGGTTAAGGTCATCATGTTGGGATTAGAGTTTTCCCCATAGAAATGAATGGAGAGTCCCCACAAAGATATAATTACAAACCTGCGTGTGTGTCTGGGTGTGTCCGTGTGTGTGTCTGTGTGTCATGGGATAAATTGGCAACCTCTCCATGGTGCATCATGCTTCCCAGCCAAAAAGGTTCTCTGTGATTCAATATTGGAAAAGCAGTCTTCTGAAAATGAATGAATCGTTGTGGTGTCTAAACAATATTAATAAATAATGTTATCTTTTAAAATATTAGTCATACCAGAGTACCATCTCTGTAATGTTCCTGCAATATATTATATGAATGTCTAGTGTAAATGAGATCACGCAGTGGCTTTAATGTTGAATAATTTCCCTGGCTATTCAATGGTTCCCTCCCTGAAAGGACATGTGTCATCAGTAAAATTAGGCTCGGCATGCAGTGGCAGATGCTTAGGGTTTCCCGTGCCAGACCACAGGGCCAGTTTGGTTAATTTGCTAACTGCCGCAGTGTGAGATCGCCACGTTTTTACTGGAGCAGTGCAGCTCTCGGCGGTCTGCTGGAGGGAACTCTCCGCTCGCTTAATCTTACCCTGGCAGTGGGAGTGACATGTGAGGGGCCCGCTGAGCCAAAGTAGGCCAGGACACAGACTGTGCATCTAATTACCTGGGCGCAACCGAGAAGCACACCTGCTTCTACAGGACACAGTGGATTGAGACATGCTCAGAAGCATCGAGAAAGGCGGCTTGGTCCAGAGTGATTGCAATGTATCTGGAGTATGAGATACAAAATATGCATTAGTTCATATAGGAAAGCTATAAGACGTACAATTACATTTGATGTAGTTCTCCCTTTAAAAGTAATTAACGAAGTTGGCATGGCTGTTAACACCTCGTGTTATTCATTGTTATAAATTAGCACTTTTTGAGACACCCTGCAAGCTGATAATGCCAGTGATTATATATCAGCGCTAGCAGTATGTCAGACCCTACCTATTTCAGCACAAAGGTCTCATGATAATAAGAAACTATGGGGTAAAGCAGCTTGATACGTACATTTTGTGTACCTCAGGGCACTATCAGCTGATATTAGTAATGCAGAAGGAGGAAATTAATAAGGTTTTAATGAGTGTGTGGTACATTTTGATCGAGCTGCGGATTGAAACCACAACATGCTTGCAGGGTGGATGTTTTAACAACTATACCACTTAAGCCCTTCAGGCTGGCGAGGATCTCACTGACACCGCGGGGAAGGCTTATTGTTTTGTATTTTATGTATATATTTGAATTTCAAAGCCACCGTCACTACAAACGAAATCCCGCCGCTGTCATGCTTCTACATTGATGCTAATTATGGATTTTGTCAGTTATACTATAACTATTTTTATTGATTATATTAATATTTGAGTAGTCTATTGATTAGTATGATGACAAATCAAGTAATCATTTATAAAATATATGCAGCAATTGATGCAACATATGGCCAATTTCGGCACTCCAGTTCACTTAAGCTGAATGTTTTTTGATTGTGGGAGGATCGGGTGCAAACCCAGGCACACAAAGGGTGAACATGCAAAATGCACACGCAGGAAGCAGTGCGACCCACTGCGACCCACTGCGACACTGCGCCGCCTAACCGGCCTGCACGATGCACAATGTTAACATCAACGTTAGCAACATGCAATTGTCTTATCAGCTTGGTTAAGATAATGAGTTATGCTAAAACATTTTACTATCATACAGGAAATAAAACTTAGCAACCGCTACAATTTCAAGGTCAGTTCCTTTTCAAGATTACTTAGGATATGTTAGCAAAAACTGATGCTCCTTTTACATGAGCTCTGCATGCACTGTCTGAACCAATCATAATCATCCTGGCTTTATGGAAATATTTTGGATTCCACAGAGATGATATTGAACAAAAGCAACTTATAGAAATCCGGTTTATATTGTAGGTACACATTATTAGTATTTACTAAAAAAATTAATAAACAAATAAATAAATAAGACACGACAAAATGTTCTATTTGGGTAGTTGGGTATATTTTCAACTTATTTTTTGCTTTATAAATATCACAAGATGTATTGGAACAATTTCGAATATTGCTATATGAACTTTTCCTAATATTTGCTATCCCTACACAATACGGTCACTGCGCTTGGTGTTTCCGGGACAGTTCATGCACACCCCTCAGACGCTCCCAGGACAGTACAGCTACTCCATATCCGGCTTCTTAGGTCCAATCACCAGGTCCGGTAGCGTGCGCAGCTCCCTCCCAGAACATCAGCCCGGCCGGCATGCACTGGCTGCTGTGTGCACCGCCACTCAGTATGCCCACAGGACCACAGGACCAGGGGCAGGACCAGGGGCAGGACCTGGGGCAGGACCAGGGGCAGGACCTGGGGCAGGACCAGGGGCAGGTGGCGGTCCCAGTCACTCTGCTGTTTGGTGACAAGGATGGTGAGCTGCGTGGTGAGGGCACTGTTAACCCGCTCCACCAGCCCATCACCCTGAGGATCTTAGCGATGCCCAGCCACTTGCAGCCCTCTCCATATACCTGCAGCTCCTCCAGCGCCTGAAAGCAGCAGATGAACTCCTCCATGAGCTTTTTGGCTGTAGTCGGTGTAGTCTGGTTGGGACCTGTAAATCCTTGGGCAACTTGGTAAAGTAATCAGGAGCATGTAGCAGCATCACTGTGAGAGAAAGGGCCCAAACGTCTACCCTGACTCTCTCCATGGGTGCCCCCACATTGTACTGCTGCCTGGGCACTAGGGACTGGCAGCGTGGGCCTTTGAGGGCAGTGCACACATCACAGCAGTGCAGGAACAGTGCTGTGTCATGGCTGCAGCTGGCCCAGTACAAACGGCTCCGCAGCTTCCCCAGCATCTTAGTCGCTACTCCAAAGCACCTGGCTCCCGTCATGCACCACCATCAGAACCATGATATGGAGCCTCTGGGGCCCCAGCGGCTGCAACAGGTGGCTCTCCATCCAGGGACATCCAGGACCAGTACAGCAGACCATCATGCTCCGCGAGGATCCCCCCGCCCAGTGAGAGTATATGGCCTCGGTCCCCGGGTCGATGTGGAGACCTCTCTCCACTCCAGATGCCTCCCTGCCCGTGACCAGCACCCCTGGCTGCACTCATTGGCAAGGTGGCAGTGAAGCCAGTTATCTGTCTTGCAGGGACAGTGAAAAAGAGCATGTGCATTTCCGAGGAACCTGTACCTGTCCAGCCAGTTCTGGCCCACAAAGCTATACCCCTGCAGCACCTGCAGCCAAAGCCCCAGCTGTCCCTTGTGGTTATAGTTGCTAAAGCTGAGTGACCAGGTGAGGGATGCATGGATGGTGCCCACCTGGAAGCACTGTCCGCAGGGGGCGGGAATCAAAAATGGCAGCAGGCTTGGATGACGAATAGGAGCTTGTGGCATGTGATGCAGTAGTTCCTTTAGTGGTGGATCAGCATGTGGCTGAATTAGACTGCCACTCTCTTGCACTCAGATCCTGCCTGAGATAACATGGTGCCAAGCCCCTCGTTGCTGGGAGCACCAAGTTGGGGTTCACCAGTACTGAGGCCTCTGTGAGCACTGCCTTCAGCTGGTTGAAGGCCCAGTAGAAACAGCTTATGCTGCACTGGGGAGGTTCGTTGCATGTTGGCGGGGGGACTGGAACAGTTGGGGGTGAGGTGTCCCTGTCGCCACAGCCTGCTGCTGTGCCCATCATCTCCACATGCAACTAATTTCTATTTGGAGGGCTGCTGAGTCTGTACTGAGGTGGTGTGTGACTATGGGCACAGCTGTGTGAGCCCCCAGATGGCACAGCAGATCCATACCATGCAGGGATCACGGTTGTTGATCAGCCACACCTCTTGCTCCGTAGTTTGTTCTGCCAGCATGATGTTGAGCCTCTGCTTCCCATTCATCGCCGCACATGTGCTAATGATGGAAGTGAACCAGATTTCCGTCACTTCCCATCCCAGCTGAGCCGGCTGATTGGTGCCTTTGCGGATGAGGGTGACTATGGACCACTAAGGTTTGGCATTGGGTGCCCTCCACAAGCCAGTCCATGTAAAGGCCCAGCCAGCCCTTTTAATTAGACAGACGTGAGGGCTCTATGGTAAGAGCGAACTCTTTCCTGGCGCGCCTCACTCTGATCTTCCTCTCAGGATTCTCGGGGTTGGAGGCGAGCACAGTCTCACAGTGGGCGGTATGGTGTGGCTGGCGGACGACAGGGTGTTGCTGGTGGAGACAGGATCACTTCTGCTCTCTCTGCTTCCAACAATGCATCAGCCAGCATGGCTGGTACTCACAGCTGAAGGTGTTGCTGGAGCTGCATCGGTGTCAATGCCTTGACAACGGCATGGAGGGCCAGCTCTTCCTGCACATCATGGGGTAAACGTGGGTATCCCCACCATGCATAGCTGCAGAGATTGGCAGCAAATACCCCAGAGTCTCACTCTCCTCCTCAATCTCCACTGACCCTCCCGCTTCCTCCTCGTGGTCTCTTCTGACGGCCGCTGGTGGAAACACTACACCAGCATGGCGACCAGAGCGGCGTAGTCCCTGCTGATCCTCTGGGGTACGGCTGAGGAGGACCTGTAGTGCCTCCTTTTGCAGTGCTAGTGCCAGGGGGGTCGCGGCCTCTGCTGGTTGCCAGCAGGCGCATTTGGGGGGAGATAGGGTTCCAGAAGCCCCTCTCCGCTCTAGCAAGAAGAGTTCCACCACGATCTTTGTCCTGCTCCCTGCCGAGCTCAGATTTGATGGTGCATCTCGCCATGCTGCCAGCTTTGTTCTGCTGTCTGGAGCTGGGGTGCAGCGTACTGGCTCCGTTGGGTCTCCCCGGCACGATGCTCGGTTCCCAGGATCCCCCTCTGGTTCGCCACTGCTGTCTCCCTGCACCGTCCAAAAGCTTTGACTTGTAAAGTTTCCAGAATATGTTGTCAATATATCCCACTCCTGACACCAGTGTTGACAATTGCTCTTTTAAAAGTGATTTTTTTCTCTCTTTACTCATAGCCTCCAATGGTTAGACTAGTAGTAGCACAGACATGGAAACCACCAATTAACGTGACATTCGTGACGGCCACATTCATGTGAACGCGAACAAACCACACATATTACATGGTTAAAAATGACATGGTAATATTTACTATTTACAACATAAATATACAAATACACATATTGATTTACACTGTTTACAGATATGCACGGTGTGGTGCAAGGCATTACAATGAAGTACATAGCTGGTCCTGCGACACAGTTTACTGTTGTGCAGTGCTCTCACAGAACTGAGGTGTTTCGCAAATTTTAATCAATGCTTTTTATAATTAAGTTTAATCAAGTAATTGTGGCAGCTGTATCGTCAGTTATATCGATATTGTAATCAGTCTCTTTTCTAAGCGTTTCACTTATTAGTTTCAGTCTCCCAAAGAATATCAGGAAACTAGGTTGTTTCCCACTGAAAGCATGACATGTTACACAATTTGTGCACTATAATAAAAGCTATAGATGCTCATAAACAAGTTTGTGAAATTAGTTTTGTCTTTTACTGTAAATATGCAGTACTGAGCCAATCTGTTTGGTTTAAATTTGAAGCCTGTTGAATTCTCTTGTAGGCAATGGGAAGTATTTTCTAAATGGTTTTTTTATAAAGCTGATAATTGGACTTTAATAAAATTAGGATTTTTTAATACAGCTGTGGTAAGAACATTATGCTCACTGGGGCTGATTCACAAGCAGTGCATGGACTTTCGGTCTTATACATGGAGGCTCTAGCTAGCGGGGGTATGCAGTGAGGGGTCATGGTAGTGGGGGGGGGGGGGGTTGGGGGTCAAACAATTGCCTCACTGTACAGAGTCAGGGTGGAAACATAAATATCACCAGCTTCGGCTCATGAAACGTTTAGCAAATGTGGCGCGGTAATAAAAGGGGGGGCAGACCCCAGTGCACAGCCTGACAGCACGCGCCCTGCAGGGAGGCTGGCCTCCAGCACGTCCTCATTAACTCCTGACTTATCGCTCTTTTTAACCTCTACAGCGGCTTCAATTCCACAGACAAGGAAAACAAAGATAATAACACGGTACTCGGTCCTTTTCCTCTGTATCCTCAAAATGTGACTTTGAGGTCATACAACTCATTTTAAAAATGAATCTCCGTATCCATATTTTAGCAATTAATGGTCAGTCTTCACATTTATTTATACTTTGCTATGTATGTCATCGTTGCAATTCAGCAATTCAATTGGTGTGTGGTAGGTTATGGTGAGTAACTATTGTAGAAACTTCTGTTGAGTGATGTATGGATTGAATGGTGTCTGTCAAGACCTACTATGTATGTTGCAGTTCTTATTTTCTGCCGTTTTCATTTTTTAAATCTGACTCTGGCATCTTTCTCTGTACTTAGTTTTGAGCAGTATTGCGACCTGGAATCCAAAGATAAATTTATGTCATGTCAAAACAGGATGTGATGTTATCTCCACATCTCATGGTTCCAGAACCACATGCTAATTCAAGGTGTTCATCTCCAAGAAAATCAAAACAAGTGCATCCTTTGGATACATCTTGGTTATTTTAAACCAACTACACAATTATGATACCAAAAGAGTTGATTTGTCCCTTTCTTCGTTTTTATTTTCCTTCAGTATTCTTCCCATTTAACAAACTGGCTCAACCACATTGGTCAACTCTGTTTAGAACTATCAGTTAGGCCACCGATCTTCTGACCGAAAATTTGTATTCCAATTTTCCTTTTTTTCTTTTTTTTATGCAGCATATTTCAGTTGAAAGCAGGGCATCACCATATTTAAGATTAAGATTATAATTCTGGGGGAAAATTCTGGTGTATACAGCACCAAGGACATAATGCACAGATGAACATACATAAATTGTCAAACAAACAAGACATTTGCTGATTCCTCCTGGATGACAGCCAAATAGAAAATAATAATAATAATTGATAGGCTCTACGCCTCGCTCTTGACTCAAAGGACACCAGACAGGTCTACAACTGTTCTGCCCTTGATATTAATTGCTGTGTTGTTGACTAGGTAACCGGTGTCTTTCAGATGGACCCCTAGAGCTACCACTGTTCCAGCTCATCCCATCCCAGAGGCAGCTGGTGTTCCCAGGCGACCGGCTGCCCTTGCAGTGCACGGCCTCCTACCTGGACTCCTCGGTGACACTGCAGTGGAGCCATAATAGGCAGGTCGTGCACACGCAAGAGGAGAATGGCATTTTCATAGAGGAGAGCATCATTCATGACTGCTGCCTGATTACCAGGTGGGAACCATACCACACATGCAATCCTTCACAAAGCACACAAAAGACATAAGCTCTTTTGTAGTCGCACACATACATGCAGAAGCACCTACATTCATACAGATTCCTCATTTATGTTAGTTTGGTCCAGAGCCACACTTTTGATTACTTGTTTTTCTCATCAAAAATGAACCCAGCAATTTGGTCTCTCATACTTCTTGAAATACTTCACACACTTCTATTGGCGGACTGCCAGAGATGCAGTGACCCATTCTGGGAATTTGATGAGTGCCTCAAAAAATGGCTGAGGCTAAGTGGTCACATGGTAGCCAGAGCAGATGCTGCCATTTAATTACAACGATAATGTGAAAAGGAGACATTCTGTTGCCACTACTCGGGCTATTCTGTATATTTTTCCTTCTTTTATTTCACTCTTCTGTACCTTCTGACTTGGCCTTGGCTTCAGGTAGAAGCAAACACTAGTAATGATGGTCTGTATGACCTTTTGCTTTGAGACCTTTGTAAATATTGTCCAACTACTAACAGAAATATGTTTCCCTAAGTCAACAGTCTTGTGGGCGTTATGGGCAATTTATATAGCATGAGGTATGTCGGTTTCATCTGTTCTTCTGCTACATAAAAGGATGTGGGCCCTTCTATGGTGCTTTATGAGTGCTTACTGTTTTTTATGATGTAGACATTGGCTATTAATGATGTTTTTATCTACTGTATTGCCGAGGTGACATCACAGTGCTTTGATGAACAATATTTACAGAATTCTGACTGTCTATAATGACATGTGATTTGTCATATGAAAATAAGCCATATTTACATATAAATACCATTTCAAAAAATGGAAAAACCAAACCATAAATATATCAGTGTCTTTGCTTGTTTCTGTGTTATTAAAATGGGTATTTTGGATGTCTTTAAAGTTGGATGTTCCAGCTCTGAAGTTTAGAAATGTTTCCTTTTACAGTTCTTTCCATCCGTTAAACCTAACTTTATATCAGACTGGGTTTAGATAGTTTACGTAGGTTAGTTGTCAAGCTGCACAATGTACAGTTCACTTGCATCACATTATGGTGCAGAATTCCTGCTAGCAGGCCAACAGCACGTCCCTGTAGAGGGAGATTTAGTACTTAGTATAATTCCAGTTTTGAGTCACGCAATTAGCACCTGCTTCCGCTACATATACTAATTATGTGTGTTCTTGCAATAAAAATCATATACGGTAATGTTTATTTTGGCAGTGTTTCCTCACCCGCAGAGGGTGGCACTGTGCTCATTTACATGGAAAACAACCTAACCTATAAATCCTTCAGCCAAGAAAAACAGTTCCTTTGTATCCAGACCAACTCTGCCTTCTACCTTTTCATATCATAAGCATAGGTGTTGAAAGAATAGCAAAGGTAAAATCTTCCTCAAGTACAGCATCCTCACCATGGATTTTAAAGTAATACCAAGAATTGGGATGTTCACTTCTTTACATGCCTGCCAACATGCAGAACATTACTTGTTATGGACCATTTGCTGTCTGCCAATTTTAGAACTAACTTTTGAAGGTCTCTCCCCTGCACGGAATTTCTGTTCTTACTGGAATGTTCTAATTTGGCGTGATTGCCTTGATGCCATTTAGTAATGTCTGCTTAAGTTCTGCACCTTTCTAAATGCAGATGAGCATCAGAAACCCTGATTGACCTGTGCTTGAGGTTATACTCTTCTGAGTAGTTTGGGTTTTGGGTTTTCAAAAACAAACAAACAAAAAAATAAATGATTCTTTTTCACAATACGAAACCTTAATAAATTAACAGTATTCAGAGGGTATAACATCATGGAATTCATCCTGTTTTTTCAAGACAACAGTTAAATTCCATTTAATGGGTACTTTTAACTGTTGTACAGTGTGTCTGATGTAGGGCAATTCAAGCTAATTTAATAAAATCTGCATACTACGTTGTATAAAATATGTGACTACCTTCCTATTATGTTTTTCAACACCGTATCTTATATGGAATTAGCCCAAAAATAATTGAAGAGAAGGACTAATTATGATATGCTTTGAGGCCTCATCCCTGCTGAGTAGAGGTGCTCAGCTAAAGACACAATAAATGATGTTAAGAGAGAGTCGGAACGTGAGTCATACACCATTAATCAAATTCTTTAATGCCTGCAGCTGTCCTCTACTTCAGGTATCTTTCTTAATCCCCTCCATTTTTAATCAACCTGATCTGTTTCAGGAAAAAAAAACAACAGAATAAATTAAAAGAGAAAAGGAAAAGTTCTCCCTTCTTTATCATGCTCTCAAACACCCTCACACACACATAGACACAGCCAGCTGATTGGCTTTACCGCTTTTCTTCTTACGCCGCTCTTGGCAGACTTCAGTCACCATGGAAACGGATTTAATTGGCCTATTACTTTCTTCATCTGATCACAGTCACATGACATGGGGATGGGTTTGGAGAAGACGGGAAGAGAAATTGTGAGCTATTCCATGAACCTCACACAAAGCGTGCATCCTAATGCTCCCTCCTTGTGATAGAGCCAGCCCTAATCAATAGCCCCGTCACAGAGAAGACTGTACATAGCTTCAGACAATCCCAGAAGGTTGTCATCTGTGAAGCAGCGTGGCAACTGTGAAAGAGACATTTGGTGGTAAACAGTGGATTAAAGGAAAATGGTCACGGCTAATTGGAAAAGAGTCAACTACATCACCTGAGATACTGTCCCTAATGAAATGGCAGGCGGATTCTGGAGAGCAAAGGTTTCAGCATGAACCTAAATATGTGAGAGAATAATAGGGGTGTAGTGAGAGGAAGATATTTATACCAAATTCACTCTACAAAGCTTTCAACCTAAGGTAGTTCAAGTCCTTTTATGCAATTCTTATTATTGCTTACCATTATCTAACAGCCACAAAGTTCTGCCACCAACTGCCTGTTACCCTCTAAAGAAAGGGGCAGGTATGTACATGCATCTGTAGTTTTTATCATTCACACCCACACTCATATACACAGACATAAGGATCCTTCCATATGTGTGGGAAAACCAAATAATTGGGGAAGGGCTGGTACCATGGTTTATGTCTGGAATGTGATCTGGAAGTGCCGGGTTCTGAAGTTTACAGCCTCATAAGCAGCATTACACAAACAAATCATTAAATATCATCAGAGGACTATAAACGCCCCTAATGAGTCCATTGGGAAGAATTCCGGGCAGACGGCTTTACAATAGTTGAGTGTTTATATGAATTTAGGTCAACACTTTGTGCTTGCCTCTCTGTATTTGTCCCCCAGTGGCCTCTCACTGTTACAATGGCACTTTAACGGATGTCTTGTGCTGAGCGATAAAGTTTGTGGGATGAGGTGGGGGTATTGCTGTCCAATAAACTCCTGTTTTCTTGACATCTTGACAGCTTGTTTAATCCTATCTTGTTTGATGATTTTCTTTGGGTTGAGGGCTTACAGAGATGTCCATCTGATCCGCTGTTACTGTATGCCCAGTGCATCTTAGAATTCCTTCAAACATAGAACGTTATGAAAGCCTTTAGCTGGTCAAGGGCACATATCAGGCAGCAGAAGAGACGTTTTTCAGAGTAAAGAGATGTAGCTTTTCAACTGTTTAGTTGTCTTTCATTTGTCCGTTAGCTGTTTAGTGCATGGAGTAAAGACCAAGGAAATGTTTGATAGCAGATATCTTGATGATCACAATACTAGTGATGTGAAAGCAGAGGCTCTGCTATTATTTCACGTATACGTATATCACGTATTTCAGTGTATGAACATCACAAAGCTTGATGCCGGTTTATGCTCAAAATGTTGCTATTTCGGGCTTGTTGGAGAGTTGATATGGCATTTTGTGGTTTCATTTATTTGAGGGAAGGCCTTGAGCAGAAGCGGCTGTGTTATTTCTGGACTGTGGCTTTGTGGGAGAACTGGGAGTAGTGTGTCTGCTGAGCTCTGAACCCTGGCAAGAGATATCAGAGGATTTACCCTAAACTTAAAATGTCATAAGTGGGTCCACAACTAATTAGGAACCACTGAAATTATGAGTGTGATACAACAGAAGATGACTGATTTAAGGGTAAGTGGATTCTCGTAACTGAAAGGTTAACTGAATGTTTCAGTGTAATTAGCAACGGGACAAGTACGGCTTGTGCAGCTGTTGTTCACATTTTTTTTTTTTATTCCCCTTTTGAAATCCTGCCTGCATGTAAATGTTTTAGGCTGTAGTATATGAGAATATGATCTGCAACATATTTCCTTCCTTTCCGTCATCTCTCATTAGACGCTGCATTCTATCCCAAAGCCATTCACCTGAGTTTGTGTTGGAAAATCTCAGGGCAAAATGTCATTTAAATCAGTCGCTCACATTTCCTGTTTTCAAGCACATCCTGTGCTTTAGAAAGTGCAGGAATTTGGGAATATTTTAATAAACATTGTTGTGGTGAATACCTCAAATGCATTACTTCCTGAAAGTTAAAAGGAAATGTTAGTGTGAGGTTCTGAGCACAAGGCAGGTATGTAAATTAATGCTTTATTATTTATGAGAAATCACAAAATGTTCATATCGAGAAGAAATGGCTCAGGCACTGCGTGTTGGGAGATCTCCAAAATGTTAAAAAGTTGAAAAGGGAGTGCTTTTCATTTCTCCAAATAATGGGGGAAAGAGACGTCCTTACCATTCCTCGTTATCTGAAGTGGCAGAGCACAGAGCAATACTTTAGACATTGAAAGCCATCGTTTTGCTGGGAGAGATTTGAGTGCTATCAATTCAGTGTCACTTGTAATTTAAATGTCAAGTAAAGCTATGCAAACATGAACATTCAGGATTTGAGGAATCAAATGCGTTTGAAGCAAGCCACTGCTGCTAGCTGAAATGGGAATCTACTGAATACTCTTACAAATTATGTTTCTGTAACATCTTTATCCAGAAAAATATTACCATTGAAATTGCATAAGTGTATGTGTGTTGCTTTGCATCTTATTTGAAGTTTCTTTATTATTTCTTTAAATTAAAGGTCATTGTCGAATTCTCTCTTTGTTCTACATTCTACTCCCTAAATTATACTTTTTTTCTGCTTTAATTAGTGAGCTCATCCTTAGCAACATTGATATGGGTGCGTCGGGTGACTGGGCATGCCTGGTGACCAGTATCCGGGGAAACAGCTCTAGAAGTATGGAGATAGTGGTGCTGGAGACGTCCACGCTCTACTGCCCTGCAGAGAGGGTCACCAACAACAAGGGTCAATTCAGGTGGGAACTTGATGGAAACTGCGTCTGATTGACTCTTGGGGTTATTAGTGATGCATGTGGCAATAATTTTCATCGCCCTGGTGTGTGAGGATGCATGAGCTCATATGCTTTTCACCCAGGGTGTTTTTTTATAATGCATTGCAGAACTACTTTGTTTTCGCAGAGCAGTAATGGTGTGGAAAATGAGACCTTTTTGTTCAACAGAATTAGTGCCATTTATTACTAAGTAGCCAGTGCTGAAGCTGACAGTGGAGAATGCTGCCTAGATAGAAATGGAAGGTAGTGAAGTAGAGCAGACAGGCCTTAACGACTTCCCTCCTCGTCAGGTGCACTGCCTTCATTTCCTTTTTGAAACACTCATTCCTTCTTCCTTCTGTTTTGAAGGAACTATTTTGAACTGAGCTACGGCACTAGGTTGTGTTAATAGAAATGTTACTTATAAACATGAACAGAAAGATGAGATTAAGATATTCAAGCAGAGGAGTGTGCTGGTTTGGTCAATCAAAACATGATAACCGCTGTGTCATAGCAGGTGGCTAAAGACTTTGGCTGGAGTGTTGGCCTTTCAACCCTGCAAATCTTACAAACAAAACCCCACTTCTCGGGGGAAAAAGGCTTGGAGAAGGTGTGACCGGGCGGGCAACTGGGCAGAAGAGGACTACAGCCAGTGCCCATACACCAGTGAAGTGACTCGTGTTCTGCATGAGCTCAGCCAGGTATTCTAACCTCCTCACATCATTCCTCCCCATTGACAGGTATAGTGCTTGTTCTGCAGGGAGGATCTACATCTATAAAAATTTCCATGAAAGCTGTGGTAGAACAGAAGATTTAGCCATGAAGTTTAGAGCTTCTCAGAAACTATGTTGTTATGTTACTTTTTATTTTGCTTGCAAACTTTAAATAAGATTGCTCTGTTCCATTCTAGATGGCTGTCAACGTCACCAATGCACAGACCCTGGCTCAGCAGCTCTCAGCCTTCACCAGCAGAGCAGCGCACTTCAACGATATGATGGATGTCATCTATGTGACTCACATCCTGGAGAGACTCATACGCTACATGGATCAAATTCAAGATGTACAGCATTTTATTTTGTGTTGTAAGGTCATTGCTGCTGGCTGCACTAATGCCTGGTCTTCCTTCTTTAGTGTTGTACTACATTTGATACAGATGTGTGAAACAGGTAATGGTAACTCTTTCCCTTGGCGTCCCCTGTCTAAGTCCCCGGACGGGCGAAGGGAACCACATGGATAATGTTGTCTCCTGATTCCTCTGGTGCCCCCTAGTGAGGCCCCAGAGAAAAGCCTCCATGGGCAGCAGCTGCGATCTCGGCACTGGTGGATAGTGGACTAACTGCTTTAATTGCCAGGCTTTTGGGGCTGAGTTTTAGACCTGGCATCAGTGCAGTAACGTGGTAACATGCAATTTAAGGAGACTGTACATATTGTTAGGTGGCGTTTTTTGGTCTGGCCTCGTTTGTTCCTGAATTCATTAGACATTTTTAGACTGGAAATGCTATATTGGCAGAATGGAGGCAGAAAATGTCAAAAAATAATTTAGCCACTAGAGATATTCCTGCTTCCTGTAGGATTTTTTTTAAAAAGTCAACATATTTAAAAAGGAAAAAATAAAACAAGTTCTTATACATAATACGGCAAATCTCATTGTCCTAATAAAGAAACGCAGTACTTTTCAGTGAGATCATAAATTCTAGTTTTGCTCTTTTATGCTCAAAACTGAGTGTCATTGTCTTCTGTCCTTGTTAGTGTCATAACTGCATGAACTAAATGATGAATATCACTTTGCAAGGCACACCGCATAAAACAGGAAAAAGGGAGGTGATCTTCATAACATATGATTCATTTTGTATAAGACAGGACAAAAGAGAAGAACAGATCACACTCTTCTTTCTGTTCATTTGGTGTCTTTAGCAAACGTCTTATGCAAATTATGGTGCTCTGCTGTAGAGTTAAATAAGAAGTTTGGATCAGTGCTCGGGCTGTTATTACTGGCTATCTCATTCACATTCCTCAGAAAGAGAGCATTTTTACAGTGACATTTATGTAAATATTTTAATAATCTCCTTCAGAAAATAATTGTCTGGTCTAAAGAGCATGCCTAAATTTTGCATTTAAAAAATGATTGTCTGCTGCATTGTTTTTTTAATACGGCAGAAAAGATTCCTGACATTCCAGTCACAGACATCTTTCTTCCCTCAGCTTGCCGACTACATCGCAGACGTAGCCAGCAACATGATGCAGATTGAGGAGCATGTGCTGTGGATGGCGCAGAATGAAGCTCGGGCCTGCACCCGCATCGTGCAGTGCGTGGAGCGCATCGCTGACGTGCTCCTTTCCAGCCACACTCAGGCCGTATCAAAGGTACCGTTTCCATTTCTCTGCCTTCTCCTTCTTCATTGCTCTTTTAATCCATGCCTCATCTTCCTTGGTCCTTCTGTCGGTCGATCCCCATACATCACACTGTACTGAAAAGATAAGTAACGATTTAATTGGTAGCAGAATTAGCAGACTGTTTGTCCGTCTGCCTGTTTTGGTGGAGGTGGGGGGGTGGGGGGTGGGGGGTCTAGGCACCTGAGTGAGCCACTGGGTATGTTGTTCACCTGTTATTAGGATTTCACATTTTCACTTTTGGCGATACAACTGTGCACATTCTTGGACAAAAACATGCATTTGCTGAAATAATGGGCACCTGGAATTTTCATAGGCAGTTACATGGAAAAAATAAAAAAGAAAGTCATTACTGTAAGTATGAATCAGGGAAGATAAGGTTTAATCATCTGCCACCATCATCAGTTTAAGACAGTCATGCATTCGATAATACACTAAATCATACAGGAAAACTTGTAACTCCTTGTAATAAGATTTTGTTATTTACTGTTCAAAATGCAATATTTGTATATATGAATATTTATAAAAAGGTACACAGGTGAAAGACAAATCTGTGTTCACAGGTAACTGACTAAATACATACTTGTCTTATTTCAGTGGCATTTGTATAACTTTAATTCAAAATAAATTACTTATGCTGTTTGTTTTTATTATTACTGCATCAATACTTCATTAAAAAATCTATATGGTTATAATAACGTTATAACAAATTGGTGCACTTTTGGTTTGCTGTTTTTCTCATTTTATTAGACAATCACAATGAGGAATGTTTGCACACAGTAATTACTAACAAAACAAACTGGGTCATTTCACTTAGGGAATTTTACAAAGTCCTGACACAGTGGTTCATTGGTGGGTCAGCTATCTTATTGGATCGAAAAACAAAGCTCTACGTTTTGTTTTTTTTTTCTCTCAGTGGGTCAAGTGTTTCCTGGTGCTGTTTTCTGTCAGGCTTCTCCCAATATCGCCCTGAAGGCCTTCATGATTAAGCCATCAGACTTCGTGGGATTGTCCTGTGCAGCACTCCAGCAAGCTCCGCTGGCCCCTGACTGGGGGGGGCTGAGCCACGGAGGAGGTGACAGGCCCCCTGGAACCCCTGGGGAGTCACTGCTCAATTTCACGTGCAACAGCGTCAACCTCAGTAGCCCCCTGGACGGACTTCTCGGCAAGGTAAGGGTTAACTGGCACCAGCAACCAGAAATGCGACTACAGAAAAGAAATTGCTTCCGAACGGGCAGAAGGGCAACTGCAGTTAGCCCATGAAGGCTTCTGTTCCTTGCCTTCTCTGATTATAAACCGCTGACATAATAATAAAAAAACTCCGATGCCTATAATTTGTCATTTATGACAGGGAGACATTTTATTAACATTTTTCTCCCCCCAAAAACATTCTACTGTTCTTTATTTCCATAGACTCAGATTACAAAAAAATGTACCCCATTTATAAAGCATTCTTTGCTATCATAGATTCATGTTTTACATTTTACCCTTAAAAGTTTTCAAAGTCAATTTAAATGCAAAGCAGCTGCTGATGTAACACTGCTCCTGAAATGTGCAGTTTACTTTATGACATTGAATGATTACTAATAAGTAACACAAGAAAACCCTTATTTGTATCTCTGCTCGTTGTAGGTATGAACTGTAACCCTAGAAGTCATTTCTCTCATTTTCCCTTTCTTTTTTTCTGTAAAGCATTCCGAGGGATTTTCCAAGTAAGAAATGCCTATTTAATTATCATCATAGACTATTTTTAACAGAAAGTGGGTACTTTCCATATTATTCACTATTGTATGTCTTAATGATGTCACAGTGGTGAAAAAGCTGTGTGGGTGGTAGTGGGGGGGAGGGGGTGGGGGAATGGGGCGGGGATTGAAATAAATAACTATTTATAAGGATCTGATTGGTGCAATGACCTTGCATCCCTTCCACAATAAATCCTAAGTCCTCATGCTGCTCCTTTAGATTCCCTGAACTGAATGACAAACGAAAAGCACATTGTAATTGCATAATGAGAAAAAGTGTCCAGGTCCTCATCCCTCTGGCAGTATTGTAGCATGCTGTAACATTTACTGCCCTTACATCCCTCTGTGGACAATGTGCTGATCCTCTGCTCGGGCCGGCCAGCTGAAAGTGCTGCCGTTCGCTCTTCTGTGCTCTACTGACCCGGCTGGAGAACACAGAGGCATTAATGTGCCTGCATGCGATGACTGAAATTTGCCAGTGCACAGGACAAGCTGCAGTCCACCACTTTCTACAGCAGCGGGAGCTGTAGATCAAACAGCCAGTGCTCGTTTTACTGCACTCTAACTAGTCCTCTGTCAATGTATTCTTATTTTGGGAGTGGTGAAAATAAAACGTTATGGGTAAACATTTTGAACAGGCATTGCAATTACTGTTTATGTAGTATACTGTACTGTATATTTCCTTGTTCAAACACTTTCTGCTCCACTAATCAACTTAAATTGCCGTTCTCTTTTTTACGCCTCTGGGTTTTTGTTTTGTATATCACTATGTTAATGTATTTTTTTCTACTTTTGCTTTAGTATACAAGTGCATAATAAGAACCCCCATGTTGTTCTTGGTTTTTAGATGAAAATTTTCTGGTTGTATAAAAAGATTTTGGTTTTAGTCAGGTGGGCAATCTTGTCTAGAAAGGGTCGTTTTGTATGTAGGTTTTCGCTGCAACTCCCTAATTAGGTCACTAATTAGAGGACTGATTGGCTGAAGAGTCATCACACCTGGGTTTGAACAGCTGACCTAAAGGTTATCTGAAGACCTGCATACACACCGGCCCTTTGCAGATAAGATTGCCCACCCCTGCTATAAGAAGCGCATACTACAGGTCCTGTGATGGGCTTTTGTTGTTCTGTGAGGTATCATGTTTTACCGAATGGCTCCCAGCTTATGCATAAGTCCCCCATTTAAATATATTCTATGGTCTGTCATGCTGGCAGTACTTTTGCTGCCACATCACTACAGTTTAGAATGGACACTGTGCATTAGCCGTGAGACACAATCCGACCCTTGGGTCTGTAACAGAGGAAGTGCATTTGTGACCCAGGCGTGGTACTGTAACTGTCTTGAGTCCGAAGGAATAAAACAATTAAATATGCAAATGTTCCTCCTCACAACACTGATAATTCGTGTAGCAGACTGACCCATTTTCAAAACACTCTCTCTGATGCCTTTGTTGGTTCCTCCGCCAGACTGGGAGCTAACAGCTTCAGAAAAGCAGAGAGGCTTTCAGCCACATTTTCTTGCAAATGTTTTGCAAAAGTGGGGATGGGTGAGCAGAATGTATTTTCCCTCTAGGTAGTGGAGAAAATCAAGATGTACCGCATACGACTTTCACTTTGTAGTTTTAGCAAATGCACTCTGCTTACATCTCAAACATAAAATTACGCTTTATTATCCCTCTGCCTACTCAGTGTTACAGGTCCTGCCATCTATTCCTCCCCCCTCCATCTCTTTGGCTCTCGCTGACGCGTGCAGCCAGCCCTGCCAGGTGAAACTTAAATGGGTATATAACAGCCTGCTCAGCAGTAAGAGTCTGGCTTCAGCTGAGGATGCAGTTAAAACAACAACAAACCACCACAGACTGGAGAACGTGAGGTTATAGCCATCTGCACGCTTACAAGGAGCAGATTTAATGCTCTAAAACAGTGAGACTGAGACCATCAAGCAGATAAACTCACTTAATGTGTTTTACCCCAAGACAGTAAAAAGGTCAAACTGTTATGGTCTCCCTCTAAGTTTAAATTTAATAGGAATCCGCTGCTTCTGCTTTGTCTTACTGAGTGAATCAACCGAGGTTCACAAGCTAGGCCGTTTCATTTTCTGTACACATTGTCATTGGCGTTTTTTGCTCCTAAAATCCATGTCATCCATAACTTACCTTAATGGTACATAGTATCTGATAGGGAAAATGAATGTATTTCCCTTTGATTCATAGCCTTGCAGCATGCCGCTCTCTTTACACTCCGCAAATTAAATGGCATTAATGCTGCAGACCTCTGGTGCAGCAAAGCATTGTGGTCTTCCCACTCGCGACCTCCAGCTCAGAGTCGGCTAACAAGCTGGATGGGCGGCTCGGTTTTACACAGCCAAGAAACCCAGCTGATCTTACAGTTACATTGTCCGCAACAAAATAATGTATTTTTTACATTATTATGGAAATAACTGTGCCTATACTTAATCTCTTCTGCTGGACACACACAAGGAGAATGCAAAAGTATTGAAGCACCTCAAAATGATCAGATTTGCCTGAATTATAAATGATAAATACATATATTCTTCCTGACGGTATTTGCCAACTCATAGTCTCTCACAGTAAAGTCAAAATTGTCTGCAAATAATTCAAAAATAATCAAAAAACGAAATATGCTGCCCGCATAAATATTTGCCTCCTACACATTGGTATTTGGTAGAGATACCCATTATTGCAATAACAGCTCTATGTATTTTGGGGTAAGTAGCTACCAGCTTTCTTCCAGTGCTCAGGGGTGATTTTTGCCCATTCGTCATGGTGGACTTGCTCCTGGTCTTTCATGTTGATTGGATGTTGCTTGTTGACTGCAATTTTCAAAGAAAGCCGCAGATTCCCTATGGGGTTCAAATCTGCACTTTGACTTGGCCACTGTAAAACATGCTTTAATCGCTCCTGGGTTGCATTGACCTTGTGCTTGGGATCATTGTCATGCTGAACAGAATTTTGCTCCATCCATTCTCCTTTCAGTTTTGACAAGATGCCCAGTTCCTGAAGATGAAAAGTGCAGGATCTGGTTATGTGTCCCATTAATATATTAAACTTTTTCACTTGGTACTTCACATAGGATTTTAGCACTTTCCAACCTACCACTAGTGCCCAGTAAGCTAAACGTCTTGCACAATAGCTTTAACAAAGGCAAAGTTACTGTAGGTTGACATTATTTACAGAGGAAGCAAAGGTTTACCGCATTACTGTTGCTTCAAGGTCACACTGTCACTTGATAATTTTGCATAGTGTTAACACTGACTTTCAAATCACCAGCTTCCAAACATGTGAGATAGCATCTGAGATATGCATGTGTGACAGCTTTAACAATGTAAGGCAAACGAGAAGTGCCCTTTTGTCGTTGTGCTGCAGAGAACTGGAGAGTGTGCGTGTCTGCACATCAAGGTACCGAGAAGCTCATTTGGAAAGGCAAGTAAATCTGATATAATTCCCAGAGACCTCACTGCAGATCTCAGGACGTGTTGGAGTATCTGCTTATGCCGTGGCTCAAAGTGACAGTCTTGCGAATTGTTTTCATTTGTCCTTCCGACACAGTACTACTCTTGAGGGACACGTGTGTGTGTGTGTGTTTTTTTTAATGGGACAGGTCACGTACTGGGTTGTAGGCAGGGGAAGCTATTGTGTCCATGTTGTATCCACTCGAAGGAAGGGGCTTTATACTGTAGCCATTGAATACTCTGCTGTAGTCGAGGGAAAAGCTTGTTTCTGTCATGTTGCCAGTAGTAGGGGCGGTATCTTGTGTTATAGCAAGTATATAAGATTTCCCATGTGTTAGCCAGCAGTAGGAGCAAAGTCCTTGAGCTATATGGTGTTCTCAGCTTAGTAATGCCTTAACAGCAGGGTTAGTCTTTGGGGACTTATAGTAGGGTGTGTTTTCGTTACTCAAGGGGATTAAAGAAACCTAAGTGCAAGCTGATGTAATGTAGCCCAACACGTAGCATCATTCTAAATTATGACAGCTATAAGAAATGGGACATAACTGTCTCCCTTCAGGCTATTGCCAGAGCTGGAAGCCGTTGCTTCTGTTGCTTCTGACTGCAAAGTAAGAAAAAAGTAGTGAACACCTGAAGCCCAAAACAATTACAGTCAAACTGCTCCAGAGTGAGTCACTGACACCTTAATCCAATATTGCATGTAAGCTTTGAGCTAGAAAGGAGTATCCTGGGTATACCGAAAATCACTTCCCCAAGTTGACTTAAAATTTTAAGGGAACTTTCATGGTATTTATGGAAACTTTACTGTTGAAAAGGAATTTTAACATTCATTTGTGGGTTGTGATTCTGTTTTACATCCATTATTTACATGGAGTTCTCGCAAAGTGGATGAATGTATTTAAGATAATACAAAGAGAGTCGTTTTTAAAAATAATTTCTTTACAAGTCAGTTACCTCAAGTAGCTGTCTTTGAAGTGAGCATGACCAAATCCCTGCAGAGTCTGCCCTTTATGGAGGCGGCGGCCGTCCGCTGAATGCTAAGCACAGTGCAAAATGCGGCTCCTCTTCTGTGTTTGATAAGGATGGGGGAGTGTTTTCCAGACAGAGGGAGCCCTGGGGGAGCCTTTTCAACTTGGGGAGATTGGGGCCTTTTGCAGCCAGTCAGTCAGCTTGGCCTAAATGGGTAAGGTTTCAACCACGGTATTTCTCTATTTTTTTTTTTTGGACACTCCTGAGAGAGCCATTCTACCCTTCAAAAAAGCAAAGCCCACCACAGTGTGTGTGTGTGTGTGTGTGTGTGTGTGTGTGTGTGTGTGTGTGTGTGTTTTGATACTTCTGCATGATTGTCATTGTAACCTCAGTAAGTACAATAACTGACTGTTAAGTTTATGTCGGAACCATTTAGATTGTCGTTAATTTACTGGTGATATGATTTCACGTGGGAGTTTTCCAGATGGACAGTTATTTGATTTTACTGAAATGTATGACATCAGTCAATGAATGTGAGACAGAGAGTAATATTCTATCACGTCCTTTACAAAGTCATTTTATACATATTCCTCTGAAATGATGTCAGGTCTTGAATCACTTACTTCATGGAATCTGATTAAACAAGTTGAATAAAAAAACACTTTGATGCTCTTGGTCAGTTTTCCCAGCTGTCTGAGTGTCCCTGAGGACCATGTTGGGAGTCACTGCTCTAGGTGATACAGTGGCTCACTGGGTCGCACTGCTGCATTACACCATTGCAGCTGGGGATTGAATCTCACCTCTGCTGTGTCTCTCTGTGGAGTTTGCGTTGTCTGGTTCTCCCCCCAGGTATGCCAGTGTCCTGCTGGAGTGCAGTTAGGCTAACTGGCATTGCTGATTTGCCCACAGTTTGTGAATGTGTGAGTACGTGTTCCCTGTGATGGACTTTCACAGTCCACGATGTCTTCTGTCACATATGTAGGAAAAAGAGGGTTCTGAGCCTGCTGATCAGCAATGGTCATATGGGGACCTGCTATTGTGCCTTATCAAAAACAAAAGTACTTACCACTGTTTTGGCATCTACTTCTCTCTTCCTTTGTCCATTTCTCTTTTCACCTAATTCACCTTGGCTGTTTTGGTCTCTTTTTTTCTTTTTCCTTTGTATTGTTCTCATTTTCCTATCGTCCTTCATTCTGTCTCAGATCACTAAAAACACCTCGTCTCACCATGGCCGCCACTGTGCACTAGTTAATCTGCTCCGTCCAGTTTTATCTGCCTCCTTTTTGCTTCTGGCCTACAAATCACTGTTCCATTGACCTGCCAGGCTTCCTCCTCCAGCCCCCCTCCCCCCCCCCCCCCCCACACACACACACACACACACATAAACACAGGCGCCTGCCTGAGTCTGCCTGCCCTTCATTTTATCTCTGTCTCTCTGCATCTCTCATCCATTTCCTTCTAGCATGCTTTCTTCTCCTTATTCAAGCAGTAAGCAGGAATTGTTCCTTCGAGGCTAATTATCAGGACATGAAGATGAAGAATACCCCACTGAAGGTCATTGAAACACATATTTGCTCATGTGCAGGCCTCTGCAGACCTCATGTGGTACTGTTTTACCAGGCCTCTGCAAAACATACGTCTCATGTCATTTCCTTTTATTTCAAATCATCTCCAAAATCAATTACGCCTGTCTACAAGATGCATTTTATATTCAGTGTGATGAAAAAGGAAATGCCGTAATTATTATGCATAGTGTGCATGTGGTATGTGTAATGTGGTGTGTGTAATGTGGTGTGTGTAATGTGGTGTGTGTAATGTGGTGTGTGTAATGTGGTGTGTGTAATGTGGTGTGTGTAATGTGGTATGTGTAATGTGGTGTGTGTAATGTGGTGTGTGTAATGTGGTGTGTGTGTGTACCGTCTGTGGACTTTGTGGCTCCCCCAATAAAATTTTTTTAATTAGTCAGAAACTAATTAGTCATTAGTCAGAGAGGTATGTTACACTGTGATCTCTATAGCTACTGCTAGTATTTCTTATAGAGGTGATAATCTCAGTAACAGCATTTTACTTTTTCGAATGGCTCACTCAGAGTGGGTGATTGTTACTATTTCTCTGCTTGAAATTGTTAGTGCTGCTTGTCTCTCTCTCTCTCTCTCTGTCTCTCTCTCTCTCTGTCTGTCTCTCTCTCTCTCTCTCTCTCTCTACAGTTTTGCTAAACTTTGTCCTAGCATTCATGGAAACACAAGGCCTGTAAAGCCAAAATGTGTAACCTAAGAAATAGCAGTCATTGTAGTCATCGCGCTTTACTCAGTTTGGCTCAAAAGACACCTGATATTTCATCAGTCAAAAGACTAGAGCAAAGCTTTGATGAAATGGACCTTATTCAAAATTCAAACACAATCTGCCTTCATATCATGCAGTAAAATATAGACTTAGTACTTAAAGCTGAAAGCTTACTGAAAGTGTGTAAGTTAAGGCTCCAGCAAATATATTTGTGCTGCACACTTGAGAGGACCTGTTCCAATAAATATCAAAAGCTTTGTTGCCTGGATTGGATGAAATTGTCTAATAAATAACTGCTGTAATACTGGCCATGTGGAAGCATCATGCCAAACAGTAGCTGGCAGATGCCTAAGGATGATGGAGAGCAGGACTTTCTGCTTCTTCCAACCCTGTGATCATTTGGCTGTGCAGTAATGTCCCCTAGGAACTTTTCATGGTTTCCTCCTTGAAGACAGAAACTTCTCTTATGCTTATCTATTTATTGTACATTAGGCTTCTTCTTTAGTCAATCATTTGTGTTTTGTTCTTTGCAATAATGAATGGCTGCAGTTCTGTGTTGTGCCATAATGCTTAATGACTTTGACTTATTTACTTTTTTAATTTTACCTATTAATTGCCCAAATTTCTCTTTATCCTGATATTTCAAGTTCTCAGTGATCGTATTTTAACCCAAATAGTGGCTCAGTCTAATTAGAATCTGTTCCTTGGAGAGGAAAACACTGGAGAAATTTAATTGCTCATAAATTTTGAAACATAGGGTGTTTGCTATGCCGAGCAATTGATTTTTCGCACGCACACACACACACACACACACAAATATATATATATATATATATATATATATATATATATATATATATATATATATATATATATATATATATATATATAGATAAACCTTTAGTAATCCCACAGTTGGAAAATTAGCATTGTTAAGAGCAGCCAAGGACAGTACAGGAGGAGTAAATGTAGCATGACTATACAATCTTATTTATAATAAAAACTGCACAATAATCAAAGAATATAAAAATAAACATATGTGAATTTCATATATGTACAAAACTGGAAATCTACAGATGCCTTGAAGCAGCAGAAATCATATGATTGAAAATAAATAGCAGCAGGAATTGAATATTTGTATATGTTCTATGCTTTTTTTTTTTTTTACCAGTGCTTTGCAGTAATTATATAATTTTGGCTGTTTTGATGCTGGATCGTAATGTTAATGTTATCAGCTTGCAGACAGTCGTGTTCCCAACAGCATCCTGCAAGCTGGCGCCCAGATTGACAGCGTAAATAAAAATGCAAGCTTTATAAGCTCTTTAGAAAAATGGAGTTATTCTTAAGTGAATTGTTCCTCTGCAAGGCCGGACTGGGATTAAAGTTCTGCTCTGGACTTTGGGGTTTCCCATGCCCCCCAACTATACGTTTTGCTGACTGGGTGGGTTCTGGGGGTCACATACCATTTGGCCCTCTGGGAAAATGCCCGGTTTGCCAGATGAACAGTCCAACCCAGTTCCTGTGTTGTACAAACTTTTTATTTTCTTGTTACTATTCATTTCTTATTTGTGAGTCAGTTTGTCAGTGGAGGTATTTGTGATTAAATTTTCCCAACACGTATGTAAAGTTATATTACAATTTTCTGTTAAATGTAGCAAAGCAGTGTATTTACAATTTGCAGGCATATATTTCGTTTGGCTGCCAATTTTCCATTAAATGCTGGAGAGACACTGCAGAAATAATGTTGGTAAAACATTTTAACAGTTAATAAAATTATAAAATTGTCAGATACCATTGTCCCCTTAATTTGTTGTTCTAACTCATGTGTCTGATAAGAAATATCAGATTTGATGACAATAACCATTTGTTGAGGTGATGATGAATATAACCATTCTGTTGTTTATTATGTGCAAAAATCTGTTTATCTGGAGCAGCTGTAGGTGACAGGATTGGAGTGCCAAAAAGTATGCTGGTGAAATATTGTCTTGCAAATTACAAACTTGCATTAGTTATTTTACTGTAGTGGAAGGATTTGTCTCTTGGTTTTTTTTGTTTTTTTTTTGCAGAAGCATTTGACAGTCTTATGAAGCCAAATGTTAAAGTAAAAGTAAAATCTCATATGGATCCTTCCTCATCCTTGAGTTTCTCGTTTTCCAGTTGCAGTGGCTATTGCTTTTCAATTTTGAGGCCAAAAAATATACAACCGTTGAACTAAACAAGGTTACAAAGGGCAAAGTACTGAAGGCAGTGAAGCGTTTGAAACCATGAATGATGAATCATGCCATGCCAGGATGCATGAGTTAGCAAAGGTTTGGGTGAAGGAAAAGCCAAAAGGTAAAGGTATTTAGAGCGGCATTCAGGGAGAACAGCGCTCACACGGTTCAGGGAAAAGGCATGCTGGATTTTCCAATTTTCCAGTCAAAAAACAGTGGAACATTCAATAAACCTTGCTGTGCAGTTACCCGCCAAAAGTCTCTCTGAATAAGGAAAGGCTTTGCTCACACAGTAGCTCAGAAATGCAATTATGCTCATTGACTGTCATTTTAAGCACGAATATATATTGAGTAGATTGATTATTCATGAAGACCACTGCCCTTAAAAGGCACATGGTACGGAAGCCGTAGGTGTGGAATAAAAGGATAACACCCACAAACTAAACTTCACTGAACTGAAGGAAGCAGACATTTACACAAGCCATAATGGAAGGAATGGGCACGATGTCGTGTTCAGGCACTCAGAAGTCCAGCAAGCAGAGGTAGTAAAAGCAGCCATTCATGCATTTTTAAGAACCTGAATACCAGCGACATTGGAGATATTTTTAAACACACAATACTTAATATGTATGGTTAGAATTTTGGACAACTGCAGTCTCCTGGTCATTAGCCTATTGGTAGGCTGTCATTACTTTTTATTTATTTCTATTTCACTGTTTGTCATAGCTTAATAGTATTACAAGAATGCGCTCAATCTAAGTTTATAGTTTATGCACAAAAATGACATGTTGCTGCAATATGTGCTATTATGATGCTGCCTGTTTCAATGCATTGAATGCATGAGCCTAGAATCGCTACATACTGTAGCATTATAAAGAAGGGAAGGCAAAGAGGGCTTGGTTGATGGTTATTGCATAGTTACTAAGTATACACTCAAACATGGTCATTATTTTTAAATAGTGAGTAATTGTACTTAAAATGGAAGTGTAAGAGTACATTGAAATAATACAGTATAGTCATGACATTTAGCATTAAATGAACACAGATGTGTGTAGTTTTATATTCATTTATTTGATTGTTTGTTTTTGCATGCCATGGCAGTAGGGCTGCATGATTAATCATCTTTTAATCACAATCTTGATTCATACCCTGATCTCATTCTTACATGACACCGATGGTACCGGTGGTGATATTTGCCAAGCTTGCTGGTGCAAATTAGTGAAATGATATTACATCATTTTTATATTCTGTGGAAAACAAAAGATCAAACTGCAGGCCAGATTTAATGATGAATTATAAACATGTCGCGGGCTAGTACTTTGAGAGCTCATAAATGGTGAAAGAGCTGATGAAATCCCACATTCTATGGAAAATCGTCCAATGCAATCATCTCCATAATTATTAGTTGTGTCTTTAACTCTGGTTCTTCCAGCTTTGAATATTGATAAAGCTTAATTAAATATCGGCCAGCAACATTGGCCATGATTTTTAATTAATACAGAGGTCAACAAAGATTTAGTCACAGAACAACCAAGTTCAATGCTGATTTCAGAAATGCGATCAGAATTTTGCAATCACTCAATTTTTTATTGATGCCATTTTTAAGCTACACTGATAGTATAATTCCTTGCTAAGAATTTGTGGGGATATTAAAGTTTAATGTAGGAGAAATTATTTTATTTCTTGTGAACATTTGTGACGTTTACAGGATGCAACATGAACATGTTGAGACAGGATTCTGCTCTCTCTCTGATATGGAAATGCGATATCAAGGCAAGTGGAGTCCCAGTATGCTTGCTAGCTTCTATTGGACCATTAAAAGGGATGTTCCTGAGGTCAAGTACAGCAGAAAATCATACACTTTTAGATAAGTCATCAAGCACATACAGTATACTATAAATATATGTATATTATGAAGTTTAACTGTGTCACTCAAAATCCTTGCATGATAGGGAAATCCCAATTATATATTTGAATTTGGTGCCAAATACTTTATGATTTACCTGTTTTCATTCACGTGACAGAAAGAAAGTAAAAATTATTGACCAGTAATGTCGACCGATTCCAATATGTTAACTGATAAGTCTTACCAGGGTTGGTCCAATCTGTAGGCGATCACCCTGGGCAGTATTTTCTCAATCCAGTCCTTGGGGACCCACAGACAACCATTTTTTTGCAGCAAAAAATATGGACTGTTTGGCAGGGATTTTGGAGAAAGCAAAAATGTGGACCATCTGTTGATGGTTTGTTCCATCTTCATAAGAACAAAATGTAATGCTAGTAATAATAATAATAATAAAATAGGCAGCCATGACTGTGTATGAATGAGTGCTGTAGTGTAATGCACCCTTCTTCAGACTTTCTTCTGGCAGATCTCTCCAGACATTGTGACAACCCTGAAACTAATGTCAGCATTTAAGTATAGTCAGATTTAATTGGCTCATGAGTGATACATTGTAAATGTTTGCATTGTTACTCGTCAAGAATATGATTTTTGGTAACCAGTGCAAATACTTTGTATCAGTCAGCAAAAGTGAATTACAGTTATACAGTACAGGCGTCCCTCGCCATTTCGCACTTCAACTTTCGCGGCTCCACTCTATCGCGTTTTTTTCAAATATATTTATCATTAAAAAGTTGATGGACAGTGAAAATAATACAGCGCGTGCTCGGTTGTCTGAGTCAATTATACACCTCTGTATTACAATTAAAATTAAAATGACTGTACGTATGGACTGTAGGCCTATGTATTCGGGCACCCCCGCAAATCCTTCAACGCCAGGTGCAGCCGAATAATAAAGAAATAAAGAATCCTACTTCGCGGAAATTCATTTAACGCGGTAGAGTCTGGAACGGATTAACCGCGATAAATGAGGGACGACTATATCATTCCATCAATGGTATAATGTATAAGTTAAATGTTAATCTTAACCAAAGGTGGAAATTGTGTCTTCCTGTGTGGTTATTTCACTGTTCAATTATTAAACAGTCATTAAAATCACACACTTTCCACCAATGGATTTTTTGAAGCTATGCCCACAGTATCATTTTATACATACATCCATAAATTATCAAAGCAGTTTTCAGATTCATCATTTAGCTCTAAATTGTCTGTGTGTAAGTAGCTCAGTTTCTGTATGAATACTTGTAGATTGGTGTTTTTATTGTAAGCACAGATACCTGAACACTGTCATATAATCAGCTAGAGTTAATTTACTTTTGAATAGTGGGTAGCACTAATGTCTCTCACCTTCATGGCTGGGATTTGAAATCTTGCCTCTACTCTAGTTTGTGTTGAGATTGCATGTGCTCCACTCTCACATAGGTTTCCTCCTGCAGATCAGAGACACGCAGTTATGCTAATTGGCATCTCTAAATTGTTCATACCTGGGAGGTTTCCCAGTGGCCGGCCCTCCATTCAGAGCCCAAACTAGCACAGTGAGCCATTGGGCTAAAACTAGATGTTTTAGTGCAGAATGCACATGCAGTGTGGTACGGCCCATGCCTCTCAGTCTGTGGTATGATATCTCTGTCAGGATTTCAGCTTAATGGCTGACCCTCCCACCCAGATAACTTTATTTACAGTGGATTCTAAATGAAAAACAAATCAGCTGGTCCAAAGAACACATGTTCATTTCAGTGAATAGGAAAGATGAATTCCATGCCGTTTGCACACTTTACCGATGTGATGTGGATATAAGCAGCAATGGAAAGGGATCAGGTATCACTAGCTGGAATGTTTATGTGAGTCTTAATTTACCATATTTATTGGTTTATAAACACCTTAAATTAATCTCAGCTTCGTAACATTCATTTTGTTTAATTCTGTGTCTTATGGGATAATCTCATAGTAAAAAGCTGTGTCCCGTTTTGAACCAACATCATATCGTGTCCCCGCCCCCCGAAATTCTGTGATGGCTTGGCTTAGAGGTAGGATTCCTGGCCTCCCAGTCTGTCCCGGGGAAAGGAGATATACCTCATGGTTATAAATTATCCATTTTCCAAACATTTACCCTGGTCAGAGGTGCCTGGAATCTCACTCGGGCAGCACAGGACACAAGGCAGAGATACACCTTGGATGGCATTCCAGTTTATCGTAGGGCAAACTCATATACTGCATGCAATTTAGAGGTGCCATTTACCCTGACTGCATGTCTTTGGGATGAAACCTGTATGAATATGCTCCACAAAAACAGAGCAGTGGTGGGATTCAAACAACTGCTGCACAGTGAGCCATTGGGCTGGCCTTTTAGGCTATAATGTTTTCAGTATATGCTACGATAAGGCTTACAAATGATGGACTATTGCCAGAGTTTCTGGCTTTCTCTCTGTGCGTGTGTGTGTGTGTGTGTGTGGATTATGTTTATATTACACTGTGGGGACCAAATGTTCCCCATGATGTAATAATAACCTGTTATTTTGTTGTTGTGGGGACCATTTTTTTAGTCCCCACAAAAGATCTGTGAATGCAATCAAAAAACTAAAAATGCCAAAAGGCCTCTATTTTGTTTGGTTACAGATGGTTAAGGTTAAGGCTGGGTGGGGGTTAAGGTCATAATGTTAGGATTAGACATAGAAATGATGTATGCATAGAAATGAATGGGAAAGTCCCCACAAAGATATAATTACAAACATCTGTTTGTGTGTGTGTGTGTGTGTGTGTGTGTGGAGTTTGCATGTTTTCTATATTGTCCATAGTATACAGTTTAAGGGAAATTGGATGATTGGAAATCAGTATTTGTTTCTTTTTTAATTGTAAAAAGTAATACGGCTTCTGTTTAATAGCGCAGCGGAATTACAAGCCGTGCAAAAGGGAGCAACTGCTGCTCTGGCTGTGAATTATTTATCACCCTATAGCACGCCACATTCTGTCAATACAGCAGATTAACAAATAAACTAATTAATATGAAGCCATTCATGAGGTATGCCGCCTCAGGAGAGCTATAGCTTGGGGTCAGCAGGGACTGGGATGTGCTTGCACACTTCCTGGCTTGCAGGACTATGATCTGTGAAGAATTGCTCAACAGTAACCTTTTGTCCTTTGCTGAAGACCGACCTGAGTAAACAGACTCGCTTGTGGCTATGAGGCACGTCTCAGAGGCCTGGATTATTGGCCATTTGTTGAAGCTGAGAGAGCACCGTTTCTTTGCTTGTCTCAGTGGCTGAAAGAGCTGAAAGATAAAGAACCCATTCTTCCATAATTGTTGTGCTTGGCTGTTAACCTTCCATAAAAGGTTTATTCATTTAAGCATTGAGAGTACATTACCATTTTTGTTTTTATGACATGTTTGGAAAGCGTTGCGGATAGCAAGTCAGATTGCTCTTGAGGTTATTCTTTGAAAAAGTATGTTAATATACAGAGAAAGAAAGTTTTCCAGGTTTCTGGTTGGTTCTAAATTCCATTATACAGGATTTTTTTTGACTGATTTTTTTTCCCAGAGTATGGCGGTATGGTGCGGTTAAGCAGTAGTGTCCATTGGTGGTCCATGGCATGTGCATGTACATGGGCTGGTGTCCTGTCCATGGGTTCCTCTGTCGTTTTCACTGTGGTTCCTGGGACAGGCCCTAGGCACATTATGATCCTATACTGGATTATCAATGGCTCAGAGTATGTATTACAACCAAAAGCCTCCTGGTATCCTGAATTCATTCATTCATTGATTCATTCATTTTCTTATGTGCTTCCTTACTTACCGTGTGGTTTCCATTAAAATGATTTTGAAGCTGTAATTGGCCTGATTAATGCATAATCTTGTTCCTTGTTACAATTCAATTTGAAACAGACACAAAGGACCATAAACAGAGTAAATTAACCTTTGGATTTGCAGTTATTGTACTGTTCTGAGTGCAATATTGCATTGACATGCAGACAAAACGCTGTTACCACTGATGTGCGTAGCTGAAATGTTAGCAAATACCTCTATAAAATCTCAAGAGAAGCTGCGGCACTAAGCAATATGCAGACTCCGTCTGAAGAATATCTCACATTGATGTATTTTACTTCCTGTAATTAGTGTACCTCGTGTTCTTCACCAGGACAAGAAATTAGAGGATGGATGGATGGATGTAATGAGTGTAAATCCAGAGTAGCCTCTTACATCCCTCTTACTCATGTGCCCAAGCCACTTACCATTTGAAATCTTTCCTTAATTTGTTTTCTGCTGTTTCCCAGTCTCCTTTTACCTTTATTTCTGTATATAGTTTTTGGTATTTGTTTTTTTACCTGCTGCCGGACTTTGAAACAATAATTAAAGTATTACAGCTGTAAAAACTTCATGGCATCAATTGCTGATTTTATATCAGCTTTTTTCATTGACCGTGTCTTGTTTAGTTGCTGGGCTATCCTATCCTGCCTTTGACAGCAGTCCCCACATACGGAACAGCCGTACGCCCAACGGACTCACATACCCTAACTCTCCTGAAGGTTTCCTGGGGGGTTTCCTGGTTTTCTCTGCACTATAATTCCTATGTCTCACCTCAGCCTAACTGCCAAGCATGAGAGTGATCGCTTTGCGGAACCCTATCCTGCATCAAGTTAGATTCTTTTGGCACAGGAACAGGCCTTTACTTGACGCCCAGGGTGTGCACTACAGCTGGTAAAGGCAGTGTTTATCAGTCACACATATGGCACAATGGCCAAGTGATGATTTATAAAAAACATGCACATGAGCTGTTAGTCACAGAACAAGCTCATAATTTGGCCTTTAACATCTCCATGTTGCCAGCCTTTTGGCCTGTCTGCAGAAACCCTTTAAGTGATTAACAGATTTTTTATAGCGACATTGGTGAGACTCATTAAAGGTTTGTTGCACAAATAAAGGCCCCTATGAATCAGAGGCATAGAATAACAGAACATTTCTGAGGTGCTTACCATTCCAGTTTATTTAGCATTTAATGTTTCTTTTCATAATGTGTACAACATTATTATTAGACACAAGGTGTATATAGGGTATATATTGTGTATTAGCTAGAAACTGTGCTAAACAGTTCATCAGGTTGGAGATGCTGGACTGGGGTCTTTTATTGCAATTTGATGAAGCTCCTCTGGTAAATTTATTGTTGTAACCTATTTACATGTATATATTAGATAGCAGCATTTACCTGTGGTTTGCAGAGGGACATATGGGAACCCAGAGGAGAATTGGAGTGGAGAGTAAACTTTGGTGGATTAAAATGATGGAAGTATAAGGCAGGACAATGAAAAGTGATCTAGAGGCCTGGGGTATGGGGTGAGATTTAGAGAATAAAATAGAAAGGCAATAGGAGAGGTATTATTGAGAGACTAGAGGAGATGTCAAAGTATCCACCTTTCCATCATCGCCAAGCTGTAGGGAGAGAGTGAATTTAGAGATCAGCAGCTGGGATGTCATGGAGATAAGCTGGAATAGTGTTCAGTGCTGTGGAGAGCCAGTCTGCTCCATTTATAAAGGTAGCAATAAAAATGTTTGCAAATAACGATGCTGATGTAAATCCATTATTTCAGGAAGTGCAGTTTACATCTATGTAGACAATGGATTTCTGTCATTATCTCCTAATCTATAAAACGGCCTAGCACCAGCCAGATTCTTCTTGCTGTACCTGACCGGCTTGAGTTTATTTAATGTCCATTTAAGCCAGAAGATGGTTGCTTTTATATGATCCAGTATAGCTTAATATGTACAGTATATCCTGTTATGTCAAGCACATGTGATATTGGTTATAATGTTAAGTGCTTTAGTTTTAATATCTGCTTATATATTTTCTATACAGCACACTGGCTGATTCTGCACTCCAGCCCTCAGACTTGCACTGCACACTGGCTGATTCTGCACTCCAGCCCTCAGACGTGTACTGCACACTGGCTGATTCAGCACTCCAACCCTCAGACTTGCACTGCACACTGACTGATTCTGCACTCCAGCCCTCAAACTTGCATTGCAGACTGGCTGATTCAGCACCCAACCCTCAGACTTGCACTGCACACTGGCTGTTTCTGTACTCCAGCCCTCAGACTTGCATTGCACACTGGCTGATTCTGCATTCCAACCCTCAGACTTGCACTGCACACTGGCTGATTCTGCACTCCAGCCCTCAGACGTGCACTGCACACTGGCTGATTCAGCACTCCAACCCTCAGACTTGCACTGCACACTGACTGATTCTGCACTCCAGCCCTCAAACTTGCATTGCAGACTGGCTGATTCAGCACTCCAACCCTCAGACGTGCACTGCACACTGGCTGATTCAGCACTCCAACCCTCAGACTTGCACTGCACACTGACTGATTCTGCACTCCAGCCCTCAAACTTGCATTGCAGACTGGCTGATTCAGCACTCCAACCCTCAGACTTGCACTGCACACTGGCTGTTTCTGTACTCCAGCCCTCAGACATGCATTGCACACTGGCTGATTCTGCATTCCAACCCTCAGACTTGCACTGCACACTGGCTGATTCTGCACTCCAGCCCTCAGACGTGCACTGCACACTGGCTGATTCAGCACTCCAACCCTCAGACTTGCACTGCACACTGACTGATTCTGCACTCCAGCCCTCAAACCTGCATTGCAGACTGGCTGATTCAGCACTCCAACCCTCAGACTTGCACTGCACACTGGCTGTTTCTGCACTCCAGCCCTCAGACATGCATCGCACACTGGCTGATTCTGCATTCCAACCCTCAGACTTGCTCTCATCTGTATGTAAATGTGTGCTGCCATATTCTACCATCTGAATGAACTATTTAGTATTTTTTGTGCTCTACCTTGATTCCCGTGGGCATCAACTGGTTTCTGTTTTTAGCAACTTAGTATGTTGCATTTATGTAAATATATCCTATCCATCCATTCATCTGCCCATCCATCCATCAATCCATCTTTTAATTCAGTGCAGTGTAGCTGTGAGCCTAGAGTCTATTCCAGTAAGCAGAAGTTGCCTCATATTAAATGACATTAAGATTTGTATATGCCAAGGAATTATGTTTAATAGATGCAGAGCTGTTGAGTCTGAAAATAATTAAAACGTTATACATTTATTTCCAACAGAAGAAAAAAACACATCTGCATTAAAATATGGAAAAATATGCATATAAATATATTTGCATGTATTTTCCCAAACTGCTTTTCTTTCTAACTTTCCTCTAAGTTGGGTGATCAGTTCGGCTTGTAATAGAAATCAATGAAAAGCAGAGCTATGCTTATTAGAGCATATAAGGGTTATTCTTATTAAACATTAGCACAATCCTGAAGCATCTCATTTGTTTTACCAGCCCTAACCTGCATAGTAGGAGGTATGCATCGCATGAACTGCTTTCTCATAATTCACTTATCTATTAAAATATTCACTAGGGAAATGTCTCATCTGAGTGGATCATGATATGACAGGGCTGCAAAAGATCTACCTAATATGCTAATGACAAACCTGCTTCCCATTTTATTCAGGAACTGTGTAAACAATGTCAACCATCTTGGATTTAAGGTTCATAAGAATTTGGATCCTGCTTTTAAATCCTAAACATTGCTGAACAACAGTAAATAGGGTTTTTTTTATATATATATATATATATATATATATATATAGCTTTTTTGTATAAAGACCCTCTTGTGAATTTTTAACTACACTACTAGAACTTTCCAACCTTTTTAATTTAGGCTATTTTTACTATTATTATTATTATTATTATTATGTATCATTATGAAGCTAAAAATTTTATAAAAAGCATGGGTCCAGTGTTTGGACTTAAATGATTAGATATGCTCAGTCGGTTACTTTATAAATTGACCTTGTGTAGAACATTGGTTTAAAGATTTGCAGTGACAGTTCAAACAAGAACAGTATATTCCATTCGGGTCACAATTAAGCCAAGGGGACACTAAACAAAACATGCACAGAGGTGACAACACCTGTCATTGGAAATGTGTCCCCATGCACAGGGCTGTATGGACAGCACCTGACAGTAGGATACGGTGGTAGCCAGTTGAGTACTGTTGCTGTGTCGGCATCCTTCTGCCACTGTTGAGAGGTACTCTGGTTCAGAGTAACTGTAGATGATGGTAGCTGAAGTTTGGCCTTGGGGCATTGTGACTCCTGCAGTACTCGGGGCATTATAGGAACGTTAGTGGCGTGTAAAAATATGAAGTAGCATACCTGCAAAGTTCTGATTTTGTACTCAAAAGTTGTATATACCTTCTGGAGTCTTCAATGTTGACCACGGGGTCAAACAGAAATCTCGCCAAACCGTTTTTTTGCTCATGAATGTTCTATGAATGCATTATAAAGACATTATGAAGGTGCAGTTAATGTTTTATCTAATAATAATTTATTAAATCATTTTATTTCATCTGAATGTGTTATTTTGGCTAAATATGGGTACATTGGTAATACACTTACAGTAATCTAAATTCTATTTTAGGATTACATAACTTGCATGGTCACACTACAGTTTGGATGTGGCTTCGACCTCCGAATAAGTTGGCTCGCACTCTGCCCTGCCCCTAAGTCGAGATGGCCTGGTTTTATACATATTCTGTGGCTACAGAAACTATTTCAAATGCATTCAGCAGGATGAGCTCATGTTACAGTGTAATTAATACAGTAATTGGTATAGGATTCAATGGAGGGTGTTTCTGTTAGCTTTGTGTTTGACATATCCTTTATTTCTTAGTTCAAAATATTTCTTACTTGGTGGTCATTTTAATTAAAGTATTTAAATAATAAAAAATGTAGGTATTTGTTTAGTTTTCAATTTATAGTTTTAAATTCAGATGTATAGTCTAGAACTAAACTTGTGTTTTTCTGCATATGGATTCAGGCTTGGCTGCCCAGCTCTCGTCTCGGACTCTCTCCATTTTTCGACTTGGTCTTATGTCAGAGTTGCTCCTCTGTTGGACTTGATTTGTCTTTACTCGGACTCCACCAGGGCTACTCAGACACAACACTGGTTTATTTATTAAGAATAATGTATTGTGAATTATACAACAAGCTTTAGGGATACATTCAAAATGCAGCAATTTCCAGAGCAGAATTGTTTCTTATTACTGTGGCATTATTATGTTATTATTGTATCTTCTGCATTTTGAAACAACATAATTATCACAGCAGCTTTGGGGGCTGTACAACAAATATTCATCTCAGTAATATCAGTTTACATGCAATTCACAAATGTACGAATCTTTGGACTGTTTTCTCAGCCCCTTATGACCCTTGAAATTGAACCAGTTCTATGCAGATTGCTGAGAGTTTATTTGATTAGCATTCAACCAAGCCAGTGGGAATGCCTTTGAATATCCCTTCAATGAAACTTTCCTTAAATTTGATTTTGCTCTAGAGATTTACTATCCCTTTCCATACAATTGTCTGTAGGGGCCATAATTCAGGAGTTTGCCAACCTGTTCCTGGCAGATACCTACACAAGGCAGAGCTTATGTATTCTCTATTACTCATGAAATATTAGGTGTTCAACTACAGGCAATGACTGGGGGGTAACACATTTAATCTGCCTATCAATGACGTTTGATGTGATGTTTAAGTATAGTACCTGCTATCATGTTTTTAAAAGTATTTGGATGTTCATAATGGTTTATTATTTTAATTTGAAAGTGAAAGTTTGGAAAATTAAATAAATAATCATAGGGAGTTTCACATGAGCTTGTATAATATTGAAAGTAATCTGAATCACTTGCTATAATTGTTTTGATTGAAGCCTTGAGCTTTAGTCCGAGGTCTTTATCATTTTCAGTTTTGAAGATCATTTCTTCAAATGATTATTTTGCAACAGATATTAAAATTCATAGTTTAAATTCAAACTTCATCTGAATCATACTGCTTTTCCTATTGAGGTGGCAGCTCACCACGCAGGTTTGACCAGACCTCCTTTACCAAGGCCACAGGCTCTAGCTTGTTCTGGGGGATCTGCAGATGTTCCAAAGCCAAATGGGAGGTAAAGTCTCTCCCACAGCTTGACAATATTCCCAGAATTGGTCAGCATGTCCCCACTTCTGCTAAACCCAGCCTGTGTGGGGTTCCACCTCCCACTTGAGCAGACATCAAACAGTTTGCCAAAACATTCTTTGGCCCAATCTCTCTATGGCCTCTCTGAACTCCTCACATTCACAAGATATGGCCTGGTGGTACCGACCAACTATCTCTGGGAACCTCCAAGCAAACACTAAAAGCCTCCTTCATCAGATTGACAGCTTCCCATTCTTCTTGAATTCATCTTTATCTTCAGCTAGATGTTCTCAGCAAACCTTGACTGTTCTTCTGCGTCATCCTGGGCCATCTGGCGTCCTCTTTAAACAATGACTCCAACTCATTTGACAGTTGTTCCCCTCTCTCACTTAAGGTGTCCAAAGTACCTGCCCTCAAGTCAGCTCATTGGCCTGAGGTGCTCTGGTGCCATGTATAAGTTATGACTACATGGTATTTGTTATGGAAAATCCATGCCTTGCAGGGAAGTCCAATAACAATTCACTACTAGATTTTAGATCTGGAAGGCCATTCTTCTCAATCACAACCCTCTGGACACACTAAAGTCTAGGAAAAGCACCATGGAGTCTACAGAGGGGGACTTTTTCAAGTACCTCACCCACTTCAAGAAGGCTTTGTGGTGTGACCTGCTGTTCAGTGCATTCACACAAAAATACAGTGAAGAGTTTTTCTCTCTTGTACATTGGGAAAAAGTCCAGCTGCACAGCCTGGAATTTTGTGAGCATCCCTAGACCCACCTGAGGTCTTTCACCATGGGGAACTCCAGATTAGAAAACACTTCATCCTCGATTGAGAAGTTTGGTTCCAGAGCCTGTACTATGTGTGGAGGCAAGGCTGATTATATCTACCAAAAACCTTTCCAACTCCTACACTATCTCAAGCTCCTTTCTCATCAGAGATAACATTCCAGTGCCCTTTGCCCAAGTGTGGGTCCCTCCTGCTAATGCATGCTGCACAAAGAGCACTGCATCTCACCCGCAACCATCACATTGTAGGTGGTGAGCCCACAAGATCACTCCCTATAGCCATTTTGAACTGAATCAGGTCAGGTTACTTGGGTGGCCGTAACACCAGGCACTTGCCATCAAATGCTACCCTTCGGCCTGGCTCCAGGGGTGGGTCCCAGTAACCCTATACTCTGTTTTTATTGCTACCTTTCATGGAGGTCTTTATTGGATCATAGTTCCAAGTTTCTTCCCACTATTTGGTGGGAGGCCCTACTAGGAGATCAAGCATCATGTCATAAAAGTATGCAAACTCAGCAATGTTAGTATTAAGACCATCCGGGGGTTAAATTCAAACAACACTGAACGTTTTAACAAAAACATTTAAAGTAAAGTTTTTGGTCAGTGGTTAATGTCTGCTCATACGAATATCTAATTCAGCATAATAGCTATAATCACTTGCAAGAGGTTGATTATGTATTTATTTGGCTTTTTATCTATTTATTTATTTGTTCATTCATTCATTCATTCATCCATCCATTCATTTGTCTGTTTGTTGCTGGAAAATCAATCGTTTCCTGTCCCAGCAGTGCCATTTTCTAGGGCCTTATAATTTTGCATTTTCTTCATTTTTGAAGTTACGTATTTACTGCCCCAAAATCTTGCCAACTGCTCCTCTCTGTGTTTCTTGGCTTGTATTCACTTGGGTGAATGGCGTGAGAAGGAACGGAGTAGCTACATCACCATTTCCATTACACTTTTGTCAGATCATATCATATGAGGTCAAGGGTTTTTGTCAGCTTCTCTCCGAATGCCTTGAGGTACATTATTGCTGTGTTGAAGGCTCTTCAATGTATAGAATTTCAAGAATCTTGGTTCCATTAAGGCACCCTCATATATAACTCATATGAACACAATATTGCTTCTCTAACACTTATTTAATAAGTGTTATTTAATAGCCAATTCTGAAAAGGCCAAAATAAACCCATCCATCTATCCGTCTCCCAACCACTTATTCAGTACGGAGTTGTAGAGAGCCTGATGTCTATTTCACAAGCACAGGGAACAGGGCTGTGGAGGCCTGTCCAAGCCAGAATAATTTAATTTCCAAACAGTTCTTTTATTATTATTATTATTATTATTATTATTATTGCTGCTGTTGTTGTTTATAGGTCCATTAAGCCCCTAAAATGGCAGCACTACTGCCATTATATTCACTTAATGATGTAAAAGTGAAAATACAGGGTTTGTCTTGAAAATGTTAACTTTCATAACAGTGTTACCATGGAAACAGTATGGCCATTTGCAAATGCCTCATAAATTGTGAAATGTGAGCCAACAATGAACAGTGGTTATTTCTCTAATGAAATTCAGATTATACGTGAAAAAACAGGGGATTACCAGAGATCAAATGGGCACTTCACACTATGTTTTAAAATAATATTATTATGGTATGTAGAAATAACTATTTACAATTTTTTTTCACTTTTTCAAAAATATTACACAGTGGTGCTGTGAATGTTCATTCTTTTGCTACTTTGGTTCCAAACTACTTTGAGCTTTTCTGAATTGTAATACTTTTCTTCTTGCATTTAATGATGTCTTTAAAGTGTAGTATTTTAAGCCTGCAGTGGGCTGATTGCATGTCATTTAGAGACTGAATAGAAGAGTGGCTGTCTGTGTTCCTGAGAGTTAGAGTTGTACTATAGAGATACATCCATTTTCTGTGACTGCATGTCCGATTCTGGGTTGTGGGGAGTTCTGAGGTTCAAGGGAACAACCCAGGATGGGGCATCAACCCATTGTAGGGTACACTCACACCTATGGGCAGTTTGGTAACTCCAATTGATCTCAGCATGTTTTCAGACAGTGGGGGGGGGGGGGAAACAGAGCACCCCAGGGAGACCCCACAACAACCCATGGAGAACATGCAGACTCCATGCATATGGAGCCATGGCAAAGACTTGAACCCAAGTCCCACAAGCGTGAGGGGATATTGCTAACCACTGCACCACCATGCCGCCCTTGAGTGGCACATCATACTCTATAAATAAGATAAACAAGCACTTGAGGCCAAGTTCAGCTGCCATTACGGTTCCTTATGCTGAATCTCCAATGTTATATTTGATGGACAAAATTATTCTAGCCTAATTTTTCTGCTATTAATAAACTTCTTAGGTTGGAGGGCAATTATAATTAAATGTGCTACAATCATTAATTACAGTTGTAGTGAATGTGACCTTTATCCTCTTAAAGAACTTAGGCAGATTTCCTAAGACATGCATGAAAATGTGGTTGTGGACCGAACTAAAGCCAATAAACATGACTAAAGAAAAGATTAATTAATTAGTAATTAATTATCCCTAGTAAGTTATCATTATTAGGGAATGGCAAATATATCAAAATGACTGTTTCTGTTGCTTGAACATGCTTATTTCTTACACTGTACTTCAGGATTCAGTGTCTTAGTAGAAAATAACATCAGGCCATCTCCATCGGTACTTATTTCCAGTACTGTAGGGTGAAATGGAGGCCCAGCGAGTGACGTTGTGTACTTGCTGGTGGCTTGTTCTCCCCATATTGTGTGGCTTCCCTCCTGCAGACATGCAGTTAGGCTGACTGTAAGCTCTAAGTTGTTTTTCATGTATGGTTGTATGTGACCTGCAGTGGACAGGAAGTCACATCCAGGGTGCATCTGCCCCCCCCCCGCGACCCTGCTCAGGATATGCAGTTAGATATATATATATATATATATATATTTGTGTGTGTGTGTGTGTATAAATTATTGTTATAGCATACCCATTTCATTGCATTTCCTAACACTTCAGGACCATTTACACTTATTTTTAATTATTAAATTAAATGAAAACATGATTTACTGTTTCTCATGATACTGAAGAAACATTAATTGCAGAATATTTCTGCCTCTATTATAGCAATATATTCCCCTTGCCTGAGGTAGAGCTGCCTGGTGCCTTCAATATACATCAAATGTTACAGCAAATATATTCATCTGATGGATACTAAAGACCTTCTCTGCAACTGCATTTCATTTTGATGAATGTAATACTATGTTGCAGGAACCTCGCATTTTACAGAATGCTGAATTTGCCGCTAACACAAGTAGAGAATATTTAAATAACTAGACCCAGGGCTGACTACACAATTGAATTGAAAGGATATACTTGGGCAGCCTGATTGGAATTGCATATACGGTGACAAGGGTGGGTTAGAATTTCTCTTTCTGGCGAGATGTATTACAAACCTTTTATATCCTTAACAGCAATGCTGGAATCCTACTGAAGGTCCTCTGTGGGCACCATTTTAGTCACGTACTCTGGTTTGATATGTCAAAGAAATTTAAAAATTACACATTACCAAGAGTGGCTTTAACAATAATACTATAGGTATGATTTTATAACCTGATCTTAATTTGATTAATTTGTGGAACTTCCTCAAGGACAGGGTGATATTCTGATCATCATATTTAAGATTACTCATTTGTTCAAAAGTATAAACTGGACAAACATATTGGGACACACCTCTTAATCATCAGATTCAGGTGTTTCATTCAGACCCATTGTCAAACTCCTAGCCATGCAGTTAGGTTTACGTACATTTGTGACAGAATGGGTCATTCTGAAGAGCTCAATGAATTCAAGCGTGGTGCTGTTATAGGATGCCACCTTTGCAATAAGTCAGTTTGTGAAATTTCTTTCATGCTAGATATTCCACGGTCAACTGTAAGTTATTACTATTATTATTATTGCGAAGTGGAAGTGTTTAGGAACAACAGAAACAATTCAATTCAATTTTATTTGTATAGCATGTTTTCACAGCATTACATTGTCTGAAAGCGCTTTACAGCATCCCCACCCAAAGCCCCCAGTGAGAAAGCCGGAGGCGACAGTGGCAAGGGAAAATTCCCTAGAAGGAAGAAACCTTAGGAGGAACAAGACTCAGAGGGGGAGCCCATCCTCCTGGGTCTGGCAGGGAAAGTCAATTGATCAAGAGTGGCAGAGTGCGGTCACCAAATGCTGAAGTGCATAGTGCGTAAAAGTTGCCATGCAACGCTCTGTTGATTCAATAACTACAAAGTTGCAAACTTCCTCTGGCATTAACCCCAGTACATAAGAACATAAGAACTATACAAACGAGAGGAGGCCATTCGGCCCATCAAGCTTGCTTGGGGAGAACTTAACTATTAGCTCAGAGTTGTTAAAATCTTATCTAGCTCTAATTTAAAGGAACCCAAGGATTCAGCTTGCTGTACGTTATCAGGAAGACTATTCCATACTCTGACTCCACGCTGTGTAAAGAAGTGCTTCCTTAAATCCAGTTTGAAATGTTCTCCCGCTAATTTCCACCTAGAAAAACTGTGCACTGGGAGCTTCATGGAATGGGCTTCCATGGCTGAGCAGCTGCATGCAAGCCTCACAGCACCAAGCGCAATGTCAAGCAGCGGATGGAGTGGTGTAAAACTCGCCACCACTGGACTGATGGATGAGTCTGAGTTTGGCAGATGCCAGAAGAATATTACCTGCCTGGCTGCATTGTGTCAACTGTAAAGTTTGGTGGAGGAAGGACAACGGTATGGGGTTGTTTTTCAGGGGTTGGGCTAGGCCCCTTAGTTCCAATAAAGGCAACTCTTAATGCTTGAGCATACCAAGACATTTTGGACAATTTTATGCTTCCAACTTTGTGGGAACTGTGGCTGTGCCCCAGTGCACAAAGCAAGGATCATAAGGAAATTATTAGGTGAGTTTGGTGTGGGAGAACTTGACTGGGCCACACAGAGTCCTAACTTCAACCCCATCAAACACCTTTGGAATGAATTAGGATGGAGATTGCCAGACCGCCTCATCCAGTATCAGTGTCTGACCTCAAAATGTTCTTCTGGATGAATGGGCAAAAATTCCCACAGACACACCAAAATCTTGTGGAAAGCCTTCCCAGAAGAGTGGAAGCTGTTATAGCTGTCCATGGTGTCCATATTGTGTATGCAATGGACTGCATCAGACATACTTGGCATAAAATTATTCGATTGAGTCCAGAGGATTTTTCTTAATTCTTACCACACTTCGGAGACTATGGACAATTTAAAAATATCGAGATGAGTCAAAATACAACCAGAACCTAATCAACAGCAATGAATTTTATAGTTCAACAAAAATAAAACATGGAATAGCAAATTGTCCACAGGAACCAGAAATGATATCTTCTACTTTTCATGGTTTATTTGAGAAAGTACTACAATAAGAAAATCAATCCTTGTTGCAAAATTTCCCTTTCAACTATCTACATCTGACACCCGCTTTATTGCCGCTAACACACTTTTTGTTACTTGAACCAATAAAAGTGGAATATGGCAACTCAGACTTCATACTATAAGTATTAATGCAATTTAGCTGCCAGTTACAGTCTGCATCTTGTTTTTGGTGTTTTTTTTTTTTTTGGTGTATTCTTTATTGTAGCTGGTTTTACAATGCATTGTTATTGTTTCTGACAGCAAGTTCAAAAGAAACACAAGCTGTAGCTGAAATTTTTTTAATTCCCATCAATTACGTTTAGCAGCTAAGACACATTTCATATCTGAAACAATACAATGGCAAATCGGATGCTTTTTAAGTAGGCCTGTGTGGAACAATGAACATGACTTATTTTATTGTAACGACTAATCCTGATCAGGGTTACAGGTGAGGCTATCGCACACAGTACAAGCAATTTAGAGACTGAGCCATGTAATGGCAGCTCCATCTTAAACATTAATTTGCATTCCTCTATTATGTTGATTATATGCCCAGACAAAAAATATATATATATATATCAAATTGAAGTATAAAGTCTTACGCTGATTTTTTTTCTTCGCTTTTGAATTTAATAAAATTTGTTGTTTTAGGAAATTGTTTTGTATTTTTTTGGTAAAATATGCTTTGTAACTGTTATACAGAAACATACTGGATGCAGAGGTTGGCATGGTAACTGTATTCCACTCAATGTGTAATCAAGTAACAGAAGTGCTCAGTACCTCTAGGATTTTAATGGTAATCACAAATATTAAATGATTATTTATATATTAAAAAAGAAACTCATATTGTGCTGTGCTAACGTTTGCCTCTGTTTCTTTGTTGTAGAGATCAAAGGGTCTAATGTTGTTACTCATTTTTGTACTGAAAATTGAAAACTATTAAACTGAATGGCAATATTTCTCTTGCTTTGTGCTACCTAGCTACACCACAATATGACAAGGCACGTAAGATTTGTTTTTATATCGTGTTGAAATATGTTTAGACGTTTTTCCCATCCTTATGCACCTACATTTTGATGTTTTTACATATGTTAAGTTTTAGCGTGAGCTCCTTTTAGCTGTATGCAGGTATGGTCATGTGCGTTGTGCTTCTTGGTAGTTGTGAAGTTGACAGTTATACTTACACTACTTCAGATTAGGTGAGCGTTGTGTTTTTCTTTTTCCCCCAGAGTACCTTTCACAGTGTTCATCTTTGCAGTTTTGGGCCATAGACTGAAAGCAGAAGGTGTTGTATTTTTTACCCCTGCCTACACATGGCAACTGGAATCAAACAAAAATTCAGTGAACTATCAGAGAAGTATATGTGGACAGGATGATGATGGACTGTATATGCAGCAGACATCAATACAGGCATCTCCTCACTAGACAGAAGGGCCTGGAGTCAGATATGAATTCAGACAGCTATATATTCAGCCTGCTGTTTTCGACACAAGCAACGACTTACTGGGGTAATTCAGAAAGAAGAGGTGATTATTGTTACTAAGGCTACAGCATGCCAAACTTTCAGTGTTTTTGAAGGATGGGGCAGGAATTACCGTGACAACAACACAGATTCTGAAGCAGATGTGACATGTGGCCCAAAAAAAGTCTGGAAAATAATTACCTATATGTTGATCTGTCCTAAACAACACTTCTAGCATTTTTTGTAGTACCCATAGTGCCAATTACAATTCAGTGTGCTCTTGAATTTACATTTTTACGTTTTTTTATTTCTGTAATTTAAAGATAACTTGTGATGTGAATACATGGTGAAAAATATGAATAATTGTGTTTTTTTAATATACAGTTTCCCATATTTATTACATAGTATTTAGGAAAGGAACAACAAAAAATATGGAATTTGGTCAGTGTCCTTAATATAACATAATCAGTTAATCACTTTTACAAAAACTGTGGCATTACAGTTTTTGTAAAATTGCCAATAATTATTAATTGGACAGTACGATGGTTACTGTAAATTTGGAGTTTTTGTAGGTTGAAGAATCTTTTCATTCTTCTGGCATTGTAGAAATTTAAAACAAATCAGGAAAAATCACTTTCAGCTAAGACTTAAAGCTTTGCAAAATGATGGTGACATCACTTCTGTGGAAAAAAAAGTTTTCCAAAAAACAAGGCATGATTCCAAGTGCCTTCGAAAAGCGAGGAGTTCATTAAGATACAATAGTGGCTGACAGGGGCGTTGCTAGAGATTTTGGGCCCCATGAAAGTATATCATATTAGGCCCCCCAGTCCAAACCAATCCAGTTATTTTCCTAATTTTTTAGGGCCCCTGTCACTCAGGGGCCCTTGGAATCGTCCTAGCTTTCCTCCCCCTTACGGCGCCCCTGGTGGCTGACATGGAAAATGCAGAATACAATACCATTGTGCTGTATGCATGTTAAGAAAAGCATGCAAAGTGCATCTGAGAAATATACGAAAATTCGAGTGTATAACAAACTTTTCTGAAATTAGAAGAACATCCATCCATCCGAATTCCAATTCACCTTAGCGTTGGACAAAACGGGACAAAGGTACTCAAACCCCTGGCGTGAGGCTACAGTGCTAACCACTGCTCCACTGCGCCCCCCTCCATGCGCACAATTTATTTTACTATATTCTTTATGTATTTAACATAACGACATTATAATTATTTGAGCAATTTAAGTATATCGGGTGTTTCTTATATTAGTACGAGGAAGTCAGTGAAAGTCTTCATTTTTCCTTTTTGAAGTGCCCTTTGAATCCTCTTCCCATTTTGGCTCTGATATTGTGCTGTCACGAAAGCCAAGAGCGTCCAGTTTAATTCTCAAAGCAGAAATGTGCTATAAAGATTTTGGTACTTAGCTGTGAAAAAGAACAATGCACGTGAAAGACAGATGCTGGTAGAATTACTTCCCATTGTCACTGTGAATGATGGTTCACTCCATGGTAGTTAGCTCAAAGTTTCTCCAACAAGTTACTTGAGTTCAAGACAACAAGTGTGTTGCCTAATGAATATTTTAAGGACATTAACAAAGAAAAAAGTATGAGTATTTAATCCACAGTATAAAACCCCTTTCGGGTAGTCTCTTTAATGACATATGATCCAATTGCTTTAAATTAGTATCTGAAACGTCGTCAAGTTTATAGTTTTTAATCTCGTTTAGCAAGAAATGTATACAATTCTTCTGTGGAAAATATGCATGAAAGGGCCTTTGGTAGACTATCTCCAGGGTGTAAAAGCATACTATAACTGGTTTATCCATCTTATTCAAGTCTGTCATAATCCCACACAGAAGGCGTATTTTGCTGCTCCTTTAAACATGACGTGCATGAACTATATAGTGTACAAATAGGCTACTACATGTAAACCAGCTAACTTCCTCCACCATAAGACGTTGTTAAACAACTAATATATTAAGAGTTACAAAGCTTAACATATCCTGCGGCTTTAAAAGGCTGAATTACGACATAGGCGTGTGTATCAATAAAATATAGTTGATGTTGTAAGCCGAATATAAAAGCATATTGTATAATGCATGACTCTGATTTTCTGTAACTGGTGTTATGAAAGTAATATGGATCAGCAAACTTACGGTGGTTCTTTTTAGATATAACTTTTTGATCTTAATTGAATTTAGTCAAGGGCGTAGATGTGCATATGGACGGTAGGGACACGTCCGCACCAATATTGTGGGAGCATCGTGTGTTTCGGGGGGGGCGGGGAGTTTGGGGCTGATTTTCTCCCGACCAATGTTGAAACCAAACCTTCACCGATAAATTTAGTACATTACAGCATAGCATTGTGTACATGCATGTTACCGATGACATTACAAAACGCGACACAATTTAGCAGTTATTAAATCAATATAGCCTAATATTTCATATTCCAGTAAAATGCTTCCTGTGTTTAACCTGCCTTTAAAATGATCAGACAGACTTTGGGTTCTTTCTTAATAACTTACATAATTTAATCGTATTACTGATTTTATTTCTTTTGTAGTTCTGATGGTTTATTTGGAAATGCTTTTTTTTTCCTGGGTGGCTTTGTGGGATATGTCGGTAATGCGCGGTGGTTTATTGCGCTATACAGAAGCATAGGAGCTGGTAGGTTGTCTCTTTAAATCACCGCTGCAGTGCTGATGTGCCTTCGAGCAGAAATGGTAAGAACCATTTCAACCTCTGCAGCAGGGAGCCTGACCGAATACACCGGGGAGCGTCTCACAGAGCCGAATTAAACACCTTTCCATTGCTACTCATATACTGTTTCGGTAGCTTCTAGCGCGTGGAGAGTGAGTTAACTTTTAAATCCTTATTTTGTGTGAGTTAGCAGTTTGTACACAGTTTCTTAATCCCTCTTTCCCCCTTTTTCATTCTGTCCACAGAACACAGTGGCAGTCGTCTCTATCCAATTACCCCTGGCTGGTACTCCTAGATCCCCTGCGTTGCAATCTGTTGATAACTCGACTTGCAAGCTGCACTTTATTGTCTTTCGAAATGGGAAACTCTTTCCTTGCACAGGGAATTCATCAAATCTTGCAGATGATGGAAAACGCAGGAGTGTTTCAACACCAGTTGCTTTCACAAAATTAGGTAAGAGAAGGACCCTTTTTCCAGACTGGATAACGAGTTGCATTTAACTTGGTGAACAACATGATCTAAACATATGCCTGTAAAATGTAATAATTCTGAATGTTTTTTTTTCTTTTAGTAAAGTACTTGGAGCCACCGTTTTTGTAGGAAATGTTCTATTTTAATGTTAGTACATGTAATTTTAAACAGGAATATTGCAATTATAGTAAGGTCATGGAAATGGAATTTTATACAAGGAATTTCTACGGATCATTCTAAACGTCTAACGCATTTAAATCTATTTTTTGCCGCTGACGTGACTGTGCTTTTCTATCTTTTCGGTGTTGCTTGTTCAGTCGGGTTTTAGCGTTTACAAAGGACGTCATTGTGCTGTTAGTCGGATAAATGTGGTAGTCAAGGTTACTGTGCGTATAATATTTAGCGTTGTATACCGGTAGGTGCTAAGGTTGTATTGGAACCGTATCCCACCAAGAAAAAAACAAGGAATCACATGCCATTTGTATGACACAACTGAATGAAGTATATGGTTTAAGCCTATGCACTTACCAGCACTCTATCAATTATCATTACTTGCTATTTAACTGTAATGCCATACACAAGGATATGTGTAAACAGACAACAAACGTGTGTGATCATAGACTGCGCACAAAGGTATGTGTGTGTGTGTGTGTGTGTGTGTGTGTGTGTGTGTGTGTGTGTGTGTGTACACACTGATATACATACACACATATATACATGTATACATACATGCATACTGTACATACACGATACAGTTTAACATTGAGTATTTCGCAGGCAGGGATTTTCCACTTGGTCTCCCTGATTCCGTTTGTTCCTCCTGCAGATGGGTGCCGCCTCGGGAGCCTCTCCCAGTCCATCACCATCGCTCTGAGGCACTTCGCGCTGGGTGTAGACCCAACTGCAGCCTACTGGGATTTTGACCTTCTAGATGGACACGGGGGCTGGAGGGCAGAGGGCTGCCACATAACGGGCTCTGCTGGAAACACCACCGTCATTCATTGTACACGCAACGATAACTTCGCAGTGCTGATGGTGAGTACCTGGAGAGTCATGCCTCTGAAAGTATAGCACTTCTCTCCCTTCCTTCACGGCTGTTCTTTTTTTCATGTGGCTTATAGCCCTGGACTACACAAAGAACCCCCAGTTCCATTTGGATTTTCTTAAATGCTAATTAATTGTACATAAAGTTTACGAAAATCAGATTTTTTTTTGTAACTGAAAAACATGTGAAGGACTGCTGATCACTTGTGTCGCCTGTTGTTTTGGCTGTATGCGCTGTATCGGTGGTCTCTTAATCGGCTTCTTGCTCGTTTATTACAACGATGCTGTTTAAGCTATTGAAGTACAAGCAGTGATCGCCCATTCAGCGTCTACTTTCGAGTGCAACGTCCGTGGTATACTAATTTGCCATTATACCGCAATATGCTCAACAAGAGCGATGCCCTGTTTATTGCTTAAAGCAAGATGTGTATTTATATTGCATAGCATGGGACTGTTGTTTGCATGTTTGCTGCCGACGTGCCTTATCAAAACTGTAAGGATGAAACTAATCGAAGAAGAGCATCATTCCCTATGTTTCCATAGCAGGACTAAGCGACCAGAAATGCGCTGCATGTTATGCCAAACTGGGGGGCGTGTTCGGATTGCAAATTATTTGGCGTCGTAGTCGCATTGGTTGATTTCTTCTGTTGCACTTTTGTGGTTCTTTGAAACATTTCAGTGTTTCATTGTCAAAGTACAGTGCAATTTTAACTATCAGGATAAGGGATGTGCGAGGGAAGGACACTGATACAGGCAGCTGTTGAAGTGAGAGCAAGGCGTGCACGGAATACCGATCAGGTGCTGTCCGATGGGGCGCAGATGTCGGACAATCATAGCGTGAGACTGTAGTAATATGCATATTAAATACACAACAAAACAGCAAGTGTGGGACAGGAGGCTGATTGTCCGAAAATGAGAAAAAGTGAGGTTGCCGGATGGTGTTAGTGAATGGAAGTGACTATAGATCAGCTTAGAAGCCATACCTTTCGGGTCTTTAGTAGAGTATAGCGAATAAAATCGAGATTAATTTACGTTTATTTATGCAGTCACCACACACCCGCAGTTTCCTCTGCAGCGCCCGATACGAAGAGTCGTCATTTACTGATTTGTGACATCATATTTCCCTGGACAGTGTCTAGGAGGCCTGTGTTATTAACTCGCCATGTGTCTTCTGTACCTGTTGCGTGATGTTCTGACTGAGTTTAATCAGTTTAATTGATGTACTTCGTTGGTCATATTGTTATAATACTTTATACAATGTGATGGAAAGGTATAACTTCTTCTTCTTCTTCTTCTTCTTCTTATTATTATTATTATTATTATTATTATTATTATTATTATTAGTAGTAGTAGTAGTAGTATTACATTGTTGTAATTCACTGTAATAATTCATTTTAGGTATTACTCAAAATTTGTCTAAGAAGATACAGTTTAGATACAGAGTATTTTAAAAGTGTATGAATGAATTATAGCTCCCTTAATCTACTACTGATGTATTTTTAATTCCAGTAAGTATTAACTTTTAAACAGTACATTGGGTTATTTATTTTTTTTCTTCAGTGAACAAGATTAGGTTGTGCCTGCCTTTAGAAGGCATCATTCTGTTGTAGCATTGAGCAATTGCAGTTATATTAAATATATGGTAACAAGGAACTTTAATTCTAGCATACAGTATAGCATTGTAATATGCCTTTACTGACGGTTTCTGAAACCGAGCAATGATCCTCTCTGGATGAGAAATGTGCAGAGTATCATTTAATAATGTTACAGCTTTGAATTGAGCTAACTACAGAGCTTTGATTTGTAAGATACGGTAACATGAATGAAAAGTCTTCAAGGCATGTTGCAGCCATCCCTTGTAGTGATTAAGCCCTTGTAATGATTAAGGTTTGGTCTGCATGTGCCTTACCATGAGATGGCATCCAGCTCAGTTCAGGGATTGGGAATGCCCATGCCATGAGCCTTGTGCTGGAGAAGCGACTGCATGCGCAGGTGGTTCTGGGGGCAGAGGATCTCCAGGGCTTAGTCTGTGTATCGGAACACGATGATACTGATTTAAAAGTGATTGTAAAAAGAACAAGAACTGGCACTTTGTTAAGAACATTTGGGGCTAAAGCCCTCTAAACCTAGCCCTGGCTGGATGGATGGATGGATAATTGGTCTGCAAATAGAACTACAGACCAGTAGGCTTGTGCCGAGAGATTTGTGTGGAGTCGTTTATGGAGTATGTACATGTGGCAAGGTTTTTGAGACTGTAGCTGAGATCTGGATGAATTTCAGTGTAAGAGATGGGATTGGTAATATTTGTTGTTTCATGACGACACTGCTAAAGAGCTAGCTTTAGCTCAGAGTTAACGTAATTTCTTCTCAAACATCTCTTCATCACATTCATTTGTTTACCATGTCACTTTACTGAGCAGTGGTGAAATAACTCATATAATGAACATGTTTGCATATTGTATTTAAAAATACAATTACAGATTAAAGTACAGCTTCATATTGCCTGACATCCTAAAGGATTAATAATGGTCTTTACTTTGCGTGGCTGAACAGGTAGCTGTCTGTCTCTAGTTGGGCATCTAGTTTGGTTGACTTTTGTTGTGCCTCATAGAAACTGAGTGGGGATAATTACATTCTGTAGTTTCAGTGATTGGTTGTTCCAAATCTTTAAAAACGAATAACATGGACAAAGGTTCCCACACTTTGCATCAGGGATATGAATGTCACCCACTTTGCTAATATAAGACCTTTGCATTTCATTAAAAGTAATTGTATGAAACTCCATCCATTAGAGTTACATTGTGCTTGTCACTGTATAATTAAGGTCAATCAGACCTGAACCATCCATGAAATTATAGTCTATGTTCATCATTTTTTAAGTGTCTCACAAGTTCATATTGCTAAACTCATTAAGATAGGGTAAACTGTTTTTCTTTCATGCATCAGTGTTTTTTTATTCTCTGTGGTCATTTCTAAAGTCAAATTCTAGTGCTAGCACTTTCCTTTGGGGGAAATTTACATTTAAGCTTAAACGTCGTTTTAAATTAGCTGTGTCATATATGTAAAGGTCTGTAGTATGGCTTTGTTACTGCAGATTAAGATTTGCATGCATTTCCCTTGCAAACAGCATCATGTTAGGCATGAATACTAAATAGATTTTGTCTCAGTTCATTTTTATATCGTACATTTGAAAGCATTGATGTTATCGCTAATTATTAGTTATATATCAGTGTACAGTCGCCCCTCCGGATTCACAAATTTGAATTCACGGTTTTGGCTACGTGCAAGTTGCCCGTGGACGATTAAATGGAGCTGTGGGATGTATGCATCTCGCCTTGAGTATGTCATGCGCCTTTGTCTCCATAACCAGCCTGACGTGTCAGCTGTCTCTGTGACTGTGGAATCTTGCATTTCTCGCAGCAACTTTTCATTGCCATTAATTTGACATTTTTATTAATGGACCCAAGTATTATTCGCCAATTTTCACATTTGCGGGGATCTTCTGCCCCCTAACCCTTGCGAATGCAAAAGGGTGAATATAATGTGTCATTTTGCTACCTAGCATAACATCAGTGTTAGATTTAAACAAGTTTTTTGGTTTAATAAATTTGATTAAAAAAAGACACTGAGAACCTGCCTTATCATTGTCAGAAGGATGCATGTTGTTGTATCAGCACCATGGACAGATCCAGTAGGAAGACTCACCCATCATCATGGACCTTTCAAAATGTAGATCTCACAAAAAAAAACCCCAAAAAACATGGTGGTGGCCTTGGAGACGTCTGCTGAGCCAAATATACAGTGATTGAGTTCTCCAGCTTCCCCAGAAAAAAAAACAATTCCTGATGACAAATGCACCCATTTTTGTTACAGTGAATGAAGTCAGATCCCATCCAGTTTGTGGTAAAACCAATAAAGGATCCCAAACCTGTGAATTGGCTGCATGTTTGCTTAGATCTACATAGGAGTGAGAAGATTATATAGAACGATTTGTGTGAGGATTTTCATTTGCTGGAGAAAATTAAGCAGATTACACTTTATTATTATTATTATTATTATTATTAATAATAATAATAATAATAATAATTAGCAGGAACCTTTGTTCAAGTGAGGAATAGAGAGAAGGGTCAGATCCTTAGAGCATTTGGGTTTAAAGGCCTTCTTCAGGGGGCCAATGGTGACATCACTCTTCTAGCCACAGGATTTGAACCTTCCAGTAATGATCACAGAGTCCAAACCCAAAAAGCCGAACAACGCACCTATCATTACTGCTAAACCTAATCCTTAAGAGCTTGATTCCTCTTATTTGAATAGATTTAAAAGTGTGCTTGCATGAACAGTACTACAGCAAGAACTTTGCAAACCCTGTAACACTAAAGGACCAGAATTTTCATCAGTGTGTTTTTTTTTGTTTCACAGAGTGTGTCTACTGTTTAAGTATTTCGTCCTGTTATAAATTTTAATTTAACTGTTCCATTTGAACTATATTGAGCAAAGGACACTGTAATGAGCACTACAATACGATTGAAACTTTTCATAATGAAATTTTATGTGATTGATGTGTTCTGCCCATAAAGACTAAATAATCATATACTAGGTTGTGTTGCTCACCCCCTGACCCTGTCTAGGATAAGGAGATCATGGATGGATGGATGGATGGCTGTGTTGTTTGTGTAATTTAACTATGTTATTTTTATGATGTAATACTGATAGCATGAGTCATAATAATGATTTATTGGCTGTGCTGAAATTATTGATCATAAATGTGACTTTTTTGTAGACATAATATGTATGAGGAGTAATGTAATAATAGTCAGCACCAGCTTTTGAATTCTGAATTCCATAGATATATAAATATATACATTTATATTTCATCTTCATCCCAGATTAATTTTTGCTAGTAAGCCAGTTTCATTGTACCATTGATTGTCATGTACTGGTGTTGCATCTAATATGTACCACTGGGTTGCCATGACAATAACTCAATAAACATGTTGGGTACTACCTACTAATAATACATTTATTATTTACCAGCATTACTCTTTATTTACCTGCATCCAGCCTATTTTTACTAGCTTTGTTTTTATTAATGAACAGGGCAGTGCTCACTGTCTAGTATTACAGTTCCTCTCAGTGTTGCAGTTATTTAAATTTCAGATGTTCCAGCAGGGCTGCATGGTGGCTAAGTGGCCTCACATCTCCCTTGCGCTGGATTGATGTCTAGTTCAGGGTGTCCCTTGCTGTGGTCCCAGTGCTTTCTGGGCTGCCAGTGCCTAAAGGCTCACTGCAATCCTGTAATGCATAAGTGGCAGGAAAATTGGCTGCATGACCATCCTATGTAATGTAAAGAATACATTTAAATGAACACTGCTTTTCAGAATAATTTATTAATTGCCTGCATATACCACACTTTCAGTAAACAGAGGAATTTAAGTTATTGTTGATGCTGGATTCGCATGGTAAACACTTTGTGATATAATAAAATGGCTCTTTGTTGCAAAGTTCAAATTATGCTGCCAGAATATATTTGCATAATTACATTTTGACTGGTTCTCCTTTTATTTCCCATTTATTACATTTTTAACCGAATAATACATTATTAGACTAACTTGAATGAGACTTATTTGAACTCATTTGGATGAATTCATCTTTACATAATTATTCTGAAAGGCATGCAGTATAGCTGGATCAAGATATAATTTTATACCAGGACAGATGTTGTCAGAAAGGTAATCACCCAAAAAGTTCATAAATATCTTTTTTTGTGTTTTATGTGGGTTTCATGTTGTGATTAAGCCCTTGAACACACCTTTGAACATTTTGCATTTCCAATAACAGCAGAAGTGGTAATGTTTGGGTATTTGTTTATTACCGTGAGTTAATTGGAGTCCTTTAGGAATTAGACTCTGTGTTAAATTAGTCCTGCACATGTAAATGCCTTTTTTTCTTCTTCCTCAAACATAAATGTCTCCTTCCATTATTGTGCCACTGACAATATAAATGATTTTGTAGTGACAATAGTAAGAAACTGACAAGTTGTTTCTATTAAAGAGTCATCAGAGCACATACAGTTACTATATACTCAGGACTCAAATTGAATGGGTCAGGTTACGAATTTTTATTGCTGCCTTTACTTTTAGTGCATTTTACTAACTGGTATATTAAACATTTATTTAAAAATGAATAGGTTTTGTCTTAAGTATATGTATGAGCAAATGCCACAGTATTAAAATGAAACATTACGGAAATTCAGAATTCTGCCGTAATGTAGCATAATCATTACAGTCATTTTTTTGTGTGAATGAATCATTTGGCAAAATGATGCTGTTATGATCTATTGTATAGTTGGTTCCATTTGATACACTGCACATTCACAATCTTCCCAGTGCACGAAATTGGTTATGGTTGGTTTTGTAACTGTGGTTTTGTTTTAGTTTGGGGGAATAACACTCCTTAGGTAATTCAAAGTAATTGTGTTGTAATTGGCTGTGTATTTTGAGAGAAAAAGCGGCAGAAGCCAGAAGGTCAATGCAACTATTGTGCTTAATAATATATTATTTTTATTTTCATTGATCTCTGGGAATTTGGGACTCTCTTTCTGGTGCATGCAGTGTGCAACAGATGCATAAATTCATTTCTTGACATTTGAACTCTTGACTTTATTATAACAGCTCCTAAACATCTTTATTATCCACCTGACTGTGTGGAGCCCAGAAAATGTATTTCCCTCCTTTTTAATACAATGCTGCAATGATACTTTTGTTCGGAATTGGCATGAAGCCAAAATAATCTTTTCGTTTGTGACAGTATGATTTCTGTGGTCCTTTAGGTGCAATCTGAATGTATTTCCCAAAACGGGAATGCAGATGTTTGGTTTGTGATGACACAATGTATGTTCTTCATATTTGCCCTGCATGTATTTCCAAAGCTACTTGTGCATTGTGGGATATCTTTTAAAAAAATTAGAGTGGACAAAACAACTTGATAAGATTGTAACTGACTGCCTTTAGGTAAAGCAAGATCTGCAGCAGCAATGGCTATTAGATGATCTAATACCACCACTGGCCTCCAGATTAATAGGGTAAAAATACAGAAGTAATTTATTTATTTGGCTTTTTATTGATAGATTTTTCTCAGGTATATGTTGTGCAGTTGAGGAGACCGTGCTGGCACCCCTCGTTGATAGTTAATCTAATATCAAATTCAACTGATTTATGTAGAAAGTCAATGCCAGTGCATTTCAGAAATTGTAACAATGTTGTCCTTCCCTGTTTAAATCACATAAGTGAATCCAGAGGACATAGGCTTTATATTGTTGGAGCATATCAGTGAAAATTTTCATAATTGTTTTGTGGTTCGATTTCAAATAATGTGCGATTCCACACAATTTAACTGGTCAGACCTTATCAGAGACTCCCCTTGCTGTCAGGACTGTAAGGCAGCCTTTATAGTAGGAGATAAACAAGCCAGCTATACAAGAATGAATAGGTAGGACAATTTCGTTTATAGGGGGCAGATGGACTAAGCATCGGTGTATGCAAAATTGGAATTGAGTCTCGTAATGAAATCCCCAGCTGAAGGAGTAGAATTATCACTGTTCTGCAGAAGGTTGGACCTGGAAGCCCATCAGAGAAGAAGAGATCCAAAATCAAAAACTCAGGCATCATTTAAATACCCTGTGACATATGAAAACACATAAAAACAAACACACATACCTCGTACAAGCAGGGATACAAATGTGTCCATGGTAACATTTGTTTATATCCATTGCAAAATGTAGGCTAAAAAGAAAAGAAAAAAAACTATGTAGGCTACATTTTTAAATACCTTGTCCGTGGTATAGATTGCATTTTGACAAAAATTTCTTTCAGCATTGATCTTAGTGTTTAAGTTTAAGGGAAATGTATGACTGGAAGTTGGACATGGTCATGTTTTAGCGAGATAATGTGTTGCTTTTTTGTATTGATGGTATTATCATCTAAATGGTACATCTTCTTTTTTAATATAAAATCAATTTAATATATTTCATGCATATGTAGACCTTATATATAAGTAGCTGATAAAAATAAGCAGGAAATAAATTCTGTAAATGCTGTCTTATGCTGCAGTGTTTTTAGGTAGAGGTTTGGCTTAAGGGTACACTACCACGCCATCCTGAAGATTCAGGATGACCCAGAAAAGCATTTAAACAATGGGCCTGCCAGATATGGGCATCATTATGCTCGCGGCTCAGAAGCACATGACAGCTTTGGAGTTTGCAAAGTTCAATGACAGCGTTCCCCTTTTCAAGGCTGACTGGAGTAAGGAGAAAAGGCCTAACACATACACGCCCACAAAGCACTAAACATGCATGTAAGGAGGATGGTGACCTCATTAATCGGAATATAATACCAGCAATTCACCTTCCCTTCTCTCAGATCTCAAAGAAGGCAGAGTAATGTGGATACGAAGTGCAGTGTGCACTCAGTGTGTCTTGCGTGCGCTACAGAAAAGGCATGCCAGCCTAAAACATTACCATCTGTTTTAGGGACCACCTGAATTAAACAGAAATGCAGGGTGGTGACAGGTATGCAGGTATAGTTTTTCATGGGGAGGTATGTGTTATTTCTGGAATGATTCATTTTTTCAGTCTAAATCACTCAGTGTTCATGATGGATGAAAGTTATAATCTGACATTGATTGTAACATTTTTAGGCCAATGGCTGATGTTATTATTGGGATTGGGTGCTAGAAATCTGATTTTGTTGTCTGGGGGCACTGCAACAACAAATCCAGCTGCTTAACCTTGTCAAGGACCATGGGACATACAATTTGCTCAAAACGAACCAGTTTACAAACTGAACAGAAGACAAAGGGATTTATTTGTTTTTCCTAGGTAAAGATAACATATCAGCACTTCAGTTGAAAATTAAAATGTTTTAAGTGCTTGATGCGAGGTTTCCATTAGGGATTTAATTGGCAGGGTTATACAGAACAGTCATACTGAGTGAATGTTTGTGCAATATTTATTCTACAGAAAATTGTAAATACCAGATTTGCATATAAAATAATTGTGTTGCACTGAGGTCACTGTTAAATCGTTCCATGATCTGGCCTACTTCACTGCGTTTTCAAATAAAATAGAAGGTCAATAAAAACAGTGTGGTTTTTACTGGCTAAAGCTCTACAAGCATTTGGGGAATTTTAAGAAGTTCCTAAGCAGAAAGAGTTTGTTTCATATTGCCCATCCGTCTTCCAGCCACCCATTCAGTACAGGGTCACCAACGGCTGTCCCAGCCAGCACATGGCATAAGGCAGCGATGCAGCGGTGCAGCGGTGCAGCCACAGCCGCATTGTAGGAGCCATGGACACACGCAGCTACTGCGGGCGTGTTAAGAGTGCCACAAGGAAACACACACAAATTCCACCATACAGAACAGAAGTGGGATTCAAACCCTTGGTTCTGGAGGTACAGGGGTATATTTGTGTGAAATGTATACATTTAGCACAAATTACATTATAGTGAAAATTCCATTTACGAAAAAAAAATTCACAATATGAATAACTCCAGCATTACGCAGCTGCTCCTGTTCTATTTTGGTACATTATGTAAATCAAATTGCTAGTCTTCTAAGCTCTTTTGTGTGTTTTTGTGTATTTGGGTGTCTGCATGTGGTGGGGAAGCAGACAGGACGGTTTTTCCTTTTTGGGTAAATGGATAACAGTGTGCTGACAGTGTCTCACTGCGGAGATTGTAGAGTACAGGAGAGGCTTTAGGCAGGCCTGCCGTGCCACAGCAGCTGTGAATAAGCACTGCAGGTGCTTGTGCTTGTGTCTGTGTATGTGTATTGTGCTGTATATAACTGCTTCTATAGCAGTGGATACTAGTTCCAACCTTTTGAAGTCCAGATCGTGGATGCGTGACAGTGCTGTCATTGTGGTCAAGCAATCTTTACATCCACATCTTTGAAGTCTTGCCAGTCGCCTTTCACTTCTGGGCTTCTGCATGTATCATCATTTAGGAGTAATCTGAGCCTGTATGCAGAAGTATATTAACTTCATTTAATTACTCAGCCTCCCTGGCTTTTAGGTGAGATGTGTAGTAACAATATCAACGTGGCGTGTCCATGCTTTGTAAAACGATCTCGTCTAATTAACGTCACCTTTTTGCATCCAGAAAGGAAGGGTAGCTGGGTTGCGTTTAATTTGCAGACGAAGGGTGAAGAGGATGGATATAAAATCCCACTTTAAACATTACTGAGAGAGAACAATAAAGTACGCTGTGAGAGAATGGTCTGATGATTATTCAGGCTTTTTATGCTTTATGTACAGAGAAACTGCTGTAATGGATTCTACTGTTAGATGGGACAATGGCTGGGAGAGGAATAAGTGCCATGCTACCTATTACTGTAATAATAATAATAATAGTAATAATAATAAGTACAATATTTTGATCCAAGGCTGCAAGGCTGTGTGAAACAGCTCTAATTAAACAGGCTTGTCTCTTAAGTAACATGTACTGTCACACTTTAGACTGGTACATTTTATAGTTAGGACTTAGGAGCAATGGCTTCTTAGTTTTCTAGCTAATATACAGAATGTCTACATTAAATTGTCATCACAATATTCTACATAAATGCGACTGCATGAAAGTGCTGTAGAAGACGATTCATATATACTGTACATAATATTATGGGTGAGTATTTGCATTTTTGAAGTCAACACCTGGAAGCTCTGTATTATAAGCTTCTCCTCCTCCTGCTCCTACAACCAATACTAATATTAATCTGCACTGTTATTACGCTCCCACTGCCAATGTGACATTTGCATGTTTGCCCCATTTTACGCAGATTACGTCCAGATAGCCCTCCTGCAGTACAAAGGCACCTGTATTGCCCGTGGTGCATGACTAAAGTACAGTATGTATGCTTGCCCTGCAGTAGACTGGCATCGTTGAGCCTTTGTTGGCTGGGATACCCCCCTCTCCCCTCCCATTAACCCGGTACTGGATACATGGGATCTGTAGTCTTACATGAGAATTCTGATTTTTAAAGGTGCAGGTTAAACCTGTTGCACCAGATGTTACTTTCAGGAAGATCAGCTGACCTCTTGCGCTGTACCTGTAATCTTGACTGAAGAGCATGTGGATCATATTAACAGTATTACAAGAGCATCAAAAATTAGGCATACATTTGCCGTACAAGCAGATAGTAAATGCAGTCTGTTTAATATTGCTCCATATCAGAGACATACTGTAAATACTGATCACCGGTATTTATCGGTCTTCAACACAGGTATAGCCAGATGTGGAGATTTCAGGTCCAGAGAGTACAAATCCAGACCAAGATTTTAGAGATTTTAGAGAAGAGTACTCAACTCACAGTCACAGTCACAGAGTACTCAAGTCACAGTCACAGAGTACTCAAGTGGTTGGTTGAAACAAAATCTTGGTCTGGATTTGTACTCTCTGGGCCTGAAATCTCCAGCCCTGGGTATAGCAGCAGTCCTGTCTGAGTCATTGTTCAGCACTTACTCTAGTCTCATAATTACTCCACCCTCACCCTGTTGGGTACTATGCAGCCATTGTGTGATGCATTACAGTTACACTTCTTACTATGCAACTGGATATATCATAATTTCTGTAATGCTGCTCTGTGTTTCAGCAAAATCATTTGCCCTAATTGCTGTGTGGCATTTCATAATCGCTCCAGGGTCACTTAAAAATTGGATTAATTAGAGTCGGTGGTTAGACTGTTTACTATATGTATTTAGGTTGGGTATAGAAAATGGACAGTCCTGCATCTGCAGAATGGAAGGCCTGTGACCAGTAGAATTTCCACTTGAATTATTTTTTTTTTGGCGAGGGAGGTAGGATCATTTTTACAAATATAAATAATTTTTAGGCCTTCAGTTACTATGCCCACACATGGCTCTGTATGACCCCGGAGAGAGTCCCAGTGTATAGATGAAGGCGGACAGCTGTATGTATGGCACTCCAGTGGCTGTGCTCCGGAAGTGTGCTGGGGGAGAGACGGAGCCCAGAGCCCTGCTGCCACTGTCCTTCCTAAACGTGGAGCTTCATCATGCCAGGGACACGCCAGACAGCAGGTTTCGGCTCAGGTCTCCAAGTGCAAGAGCAGTTTAGATTCACAGTGTTACACCCTCAGGTCGTTTCCCTGATAACTAGGTCAGGGCAGGCACCAAATATAGGCAGCTTGGGGTCGATTGTTGGGGGAAACACAGTTTTTATCACAGGTTCAAAGGAGGAAGGTCTCCTGTGGATTAAACGGTCCCCATCTGTCAGTATTCTTGTATTGCATACCTGTTCAGTGCTTTGATATCTGTTTTGTAAGCGGCTCAACACGTCCATGACACCAGAAGCCTTTGTGTGTAATTGGTAGAACAGAGTAGCTGTGTTTCATTTATTTACGCACCTTTAAAGAGGATTTCCAACAAATTGCACAATCTTAGGTTGTTTAGTACAGATGGATTCAGAATCTATAGAGTCTGTTTAGTTTAGTAAAGCAAGTATTTAAAGGCCTAAGTACCTTTTCTGTTTTGGCTTCAGGTTTGGGGATCACACTTGTTACCAAGATAATTCCTAGGAAGCGTTTTGTTATCATCGTGTCTCGTGTACTTTACTGTTTTGTAGCAATAAAGACACCGTAACCTAAAAAGTGGGGTGGGTTGTACTTAAATATAACAATAGAATAATGTTGTTTTATAACATTAAACACATTTGTAAAGCATTGAGAATTAGCAATACGTGAGGCAGGAATTAATACCAATATTAGAAGAACATAGCTATTTTTTTTATATAGAAAATAAAATGCAAGGTCTCTTTTTATAGTGCAATAATGCAGTTTTATTTGGATAAACGGGACATTATCAGGTGATTAATAAGCTTGACAGTGATTTTTAGTAGCCTTCCCTTAATACGCTCACCCTTATGTGACAGTTTTTTGATACAGGATAGGCTGCTGTACTTTATTCTGATACAATAATTGCATCGTGCCCATGTGAGTGTGTGTGAGTGTGTGTGTCCTAGTGCACGTGCGTACATGTGTGTCCCACGAGGTTAGCTTTGGCTAGCATGGCTTGTCTCTCCATGTCTGCAGACAAAACCCGATGAATGCCAAATGGATTCAGCCAACGCCTGCCTGTCCCACTGCCCCATGTCTAAGGGGGCTTTCCGTCCTTCTCTCTCCCACAGGATCTGAAGAAGGTGCTGTCCTTCCCCCATTACCCTGGCGAGTTCCTGCATCCGGTTGTGTATGCCTGTACAGCTGTCATGTTGCTGTGCCTGTTTGCTTCCATCATTACCTACATCGTGCACCACAGGTAAAGCTCCAGGCGTTAATGCACTTTTCTCTGTTTATGTGTGTGTGTGTGTGTGTGTTTGTGGATTATGTTTATATTGCATTGTGGGGACCAAATGTTCCCCACAGTGCAATAAAAACCTGTTATTTTGACGTTATTTTTTTTAAGTCCCTGCAAAGATGCAGTTTTTTGACTGTGAATGCAGTCAAAAAACTAAAAATTCCAAAAGTCTCGTATTTTGTTTGGTTACTTATGGTTAAGGTTAGGGCTGGGTAGGGGTTAAGGTCATCATGTTGGGATTACAGTTTTTCCCATAGAAATGAATGGAGATGTAATTACAAACCTGTTTGTGTATGTGCGTGTGTGTGTGTGGTAAATAAAACCTGTTATTTTCACCTTGTTTTTTCAGTCGTCCCAAGGAGGAAACTCAATTATATAAAAATCTTTGCCTGCAATCAAAGGCTAGGGGTTAAGGTTGTCATCGTTAGGATTAGGGTTATGCCCATAGAGATGAATGGAGAGTCCCCACAGAGATATAGATATTGAATCTGTTTGCGTGCTTGCCTCTCTGGCTTAAGTGAGCATCTCGTTTTTTTTACACTGTTAATGTCTCTGTGGTGCACAGATGACTGAGCAGGGCCTCATTTGTTCAGTGGAGCCTTGATGGGTGATCGGTGATTGACTAGTTTTGACAATCCAAGAGCTTTGCTCTCCAAAGAGTAACGTTTTGATTGATACGTTGTTAGCAATAAAGTCTGTCCAATTACTACTTTATCTTGTCATTCATTTTTATCGATTCCTTATTAAAGTCCTCATAATATACGAGGCCAGGAATAATGTTAGGAAAAGGTGCTTTGTACGAACATAAATGATTAAAAGCTGTAACAAGTGGGTCTGAGCTAAGCAGCACGGCAGTATCCTCACTGTGCTTTGTGGATGTTTTTCTGTTGGTGCCGGTTGAGAGGAGATGTCATATGTCCCTATCTATCACATCAGAGTATACACCATGAGGCATGAAGAGAGCAAAAGTAATAAACGCTATGAGATTTTATTAAATGTTATATTTATGGTGTACTTTGGCGCCACAGGTATTGTAGAATTGACAGGAATATTAAGAGCAGGTATTGAAATTCTTTTTCAGAAGAATGGTGGTAAAAATCTATAAAGTTTCCCCCAAAATGTGTAGAGGGATGGTCAATGAACAGCTATTTTTTAAGCTATTTTGAACAGTGAATTATTCACTGTTTTGTGGCGTTTTCGAATAGTTGTATTACATCTTTGTTAAATTCGCCATTGAAATATTATGAGATATTTTGCAAAGTACTACATAAATTATGAAGGCATTATTAAACAGAAAAAACTGTTAGTGTGGAAATAAGAGGTCTTGTTGTGAGAAGTTTCTTCAACCCCATTCATTTTACAAAGCTATCATGGAAAATAAAGTGCTGTTTGAAAGTACAGAATTACCTGAAAACAAATTAAAATGAGGCGATTGATTTAAAATTTAATACATTTATAATGTTACTCCCAAAATGTCAGCTATTTTATGTATTAATAATATGTTAAGTAAACTCCAAATTTTTAAAAATGCTTTTCCAATACACATGACCTTTTCTGTTTTACTAGAGTGATTCCACTTAAGTGCCTAGCTAAAGGGTACTAAAGCAATGTCCCTCCTGGGATTTGAAACTGCAACATTCAACATTCGAGTTGGGAACCCTTGTCCAATATATTACATTCTGCTCTGCATGTATTCAGGCTGCTAGCATGAAGACATAAAAGTGCACGATTACTGTAACAACATCTAGAGTTTAAATGTCTTGGTTATTTGATCATTAGCCCTTCTGTCACAGATTCCCACAAAAGATAAATAGCCGTCACAGCAAAAGAACACATTTACATATTTAGTGGACGCTTTTGTAAAAGCAAAAGTGAGGATCAGAAGGTAGGATCAGACAGTGTCTGTTGGGAAACTGGGGTTGAGGGCCTTGTGCCAAGCGCCCAGTGGTGACATCACTTACGGATTTGATCCAGCAGCCTTCAGCTCCTGGGCATGGATTCCTAACCCACTGAGCCACACATACTCCACTCTCAGATCACACACAGGTTGAGATCAGTTGCATTTTAGCCCCATCCATTTGTTTCCCCTTTGCCTTTAAACCAGATTTGAAGCCTGAAAATTAGTTCTGTGTTTTCATTGTGTCCATTTGGGAGCTGCTGTTGGCAGTTGAGAACGGGAAACTGGAAGGAATCTGTGTCCTCCACCAATCATATGCTTCAGCCAAATAAACCGTGGCACCACACAATAACGTGTCTGTGAATATGCATGTTTTTCTTCCACCTCAATTAAATGAAAATGTTTCAGATATCGTTAGGAAGGTTAGCCAGTAGGTCCACCAGCAGGCATATTTGGTTATGCCGCATATTGTCTCTCTCATAACAGTTTCCGTCTGCCAAGGACAATTACGAAAAGGAGACCAGCGTCAATTTAGGGGTAGGACATTTTCAGGATATTAGCAGGTCGACCGTGAGTCATAGTTTCTGGGCTGGAAAGTCACCGGGGACGGTCACCCTCTGAGAGGGCAGGACTCATCTCTGGTTTGACCATGCCTGTCAGGTGCAGGTTAATGCACCTGAACCAGTCCATCCTAAACCAGCTCTCCACCCAAGCGGCTTCCAGTTGGCTGTTAGGTGATTTACAGCTTCCTTTGCCATGCTTCAACAGAGATGGAACTCTTTAGCTCCATGGCTGGGTGTCTTCAGAATGGTCTCATTTATAAAGGGACGAGAAACCCCTGTCCTTCATGAATGACTGAATATTGGGAGCACTATGGATCTTTATCTTCTCCTTTATTTACTGACTTCTTTATCCTAGGGCAACTCGCTCATACAATGATTTATGAAAATGGATGTTCTCCGGTGCAATTCAAGTTAATTACCCCATTCAACCGAACAAATGATTACCCCACCTGGGATTTAAACCCATAAACACATGGTCGCAAATTTATTTGCAAGTAATACACCTTGCCCTTTAGCTGCTAATAATTAAGTGAAACTAAGGAAGCAGTCAGTATGAAGGAATTTGTTTAAAGTTATGGCTAATTAATGTTTACCTTACTTACTGTGCCATCTGTAGTTTGTAGTAATAAAACAAACTATGGGTTTGTATATCATCTTTGTGGTCTTTCATTTGACAGATTTGCATTTATTCTGTTAATTTCTTCATTTCTTTTTGGTAGCACAATCCGCATCAGCAGGAAGGGATGGCATATGCTCCTCAACTTCAGCTTCCATACGGCACTGACCTTCGCTGTGTTCGCTGGCGGCATCAATCGAATCAAAAATCGCATCATTTGTCAAGCGGTAAGTTCACTGCCCATGATATATGTACCCGTATGTGGTATAAGAAACATTTGGTGCAAGGCTCATGCCTTTATGTACATGGTGTAAATGCTGCAGCTTTGCGCTCACATGCCAGCAGTAGGGCATCTGCAGCTCAGGGTGTGTAATCACATCAGTAGCTGCTGGTTTGAAGTAATGTCACTGAACCTAGAGGGGCTTCATCAAAGTCCCCAACATATGACGTCTTAAACACTAATGTCTGTTTCACACCATGCAGCTCCAGACGTGACAATGTGCTTAAACAAGTGAACAAATGGGATTAACCAGCTTTTTTTTAGGGGTTAGTGATACATTATAGCGGAGTATCCAGTCATGAAGGCTCCGGTTCACATCTTCTAAAATGGACAGGGGGTCTTTCAGGATACCATTGTCAATTTTGATAAGCATCTGATTTAAATCCAGCTCTTGAGTTCTGATTTTGATAGTCTTCACTGTAAGCATTTGAGCTGAACAAAATTGGCAGTGAACTGTTCCTGAAATTGAACGCATATTGCATATTACATCACTGCACAGCCTGTGACCTGTTGCATGAAAAGGATTCTCAGACTTCTTCTCTGCTCAGGTATCCCAGGTACAGCAAGGAGCGTGCTGTGATGATGATGTGCTTTTAAGGAATCCGATCTCTTGCTATGTGCTTCCACCCTGTTATGTAGCTATGACTGTACCCCAGGAGTTAGTGCCAGAGGGTATTATTAGGTATGGTAGTACTATGGCTTGGGCACACTTGCAAACAGGCAACACAGAAAAGCAAGTTCATAATGAGACACTTACTTGGAAAAAGTTCAAACAAAACACACTTCGACTGGAGAGACCAAAGAATAAGCAATGACAAAAGTTTCAAAGTATATAATCATTAAGGCTGGGAGACTCGCTTGTGTCAAACCAAGCTGGTTCAAGACTGAGAACAGATTGAAGAGCAAAGAGAGCTTCTACAGAAACACAAGATACAGATGAAATCGGTGACACGATGAGGGGCAGGAAACAGAACAGAAACAGGAGCTGGTCAGATGTGATTGTTTAGAACATTCTGGAAAGCTTGTGAACCTTCTACAGAAATCAAGGTGTTCTCACTGCAGCCCTCTGGTGGTCACCCTGAGAATTGCCTGGAGCTGTAATATTGGGTTTCTCAGAAGCTATACACCAACAAGCCATAACATTACATCCACTGGTAGGTGAAGTGGATAACACTGATTATCTCACCTGTCAAGGGTGCCATTATATATTATGCAAGTGAACAGTCAGTTCCTGAAGTTGATGTGTTGGAAGCAGGAATAATGGGCAAGTATAAGGATCAGAGTGGCTTTGACAAGGGCCAAATAGTGATGGCAAGACTGTGTCAGAGCTTCTCCAAATCAGCAGGACTAGTGGAGTGTTCCCCGTATGCAGTGGTCAGTACCTACCGAAAGTGGCCCAAGGAAGGTCAAGCGATGACCTGGTGACGGGGTCATGGGCGCCCAAGGCTCATTGATGCACGTGGGGAGCAAAGGCTAACCTGTCAGGTCCAGAAGGACAGGCGCGCTACTGTATCACAAATTGCTAAAAAAAAAGTTCATTCTGGCTATGGCAGAAGGGCGTCAGAACACACAATGCATTGCAGCTTGCTGCATATGGGGCTGCATAAGACCGGTCAGAGTGCCCATGCTGACCCCTGTTCACCGCCAAGAGCGCCTACAATGGGAATGTGAGTGTCAGAACTGGACCAATGGAGCAATGGAAGAAGGTGGCCAGGTCTGATGAGTCACATTTTCTGTTACATCATGTGGACGGCTGCCTATGTGTGCGTCATTTAGCTGGGGAAGAGATGGCACCAGGATGCTCTAATGGGAAGACAGCAAGTCGGCAGACGCAGAGTGATGCTCTGGGCGATGTTCTGCAAGGAAACCCTGGGCCTTGGCATTCATGTGGATGTTACTTCGATGCAGGCCACTTACCTAATCATTGCTGCAGACCAAGTACACCCCGTCATGGCAACGGTATTCCCTGATGGCGGTGGCCTCTTTCAGCAGGAAAATGAGTCCTGCCACACTGCAAAAATTGTTCAGTAATGGTTTGAGGAACATGAAAAAGAGTTCAAGGTGTTGACTTGGACAAAGAAGTCCAATCCATGAAGGCACCACCTCACAATTTACAGGACTTATAGGATTTGCTGCTAATTTCTTGGTGCCAGATATCACAGGACACCTTCAGAGGTCTTGTGCCGTCCATGCCTTGAGCAGTCAGAGCTGTTTTGGTGGCACAAGGGGGACCTACACAGTATTAGGCAGGTGGTTTTGATGTTATGGCTGATCAGTGTATAAGTACAGTGGTACCTCGGTTCCCGAACTCATTAGAACTCAAATTCCTTAAAAGTCGAACCAACCAGTTTGAAAAAAAATTACCTAGAACTCGATCTGAATCTCAGAAGTCAAACCATGAACGCCGACCTAAGATAACTTGTATGCGCAGGGAAATGAGTCACGCGGCACGTCTCTCAGCGGAGACAAAGGGTACCGCATTTGCTGTGATAGCATCGTGCATGTTTACACTAGCTGAATACATATATTTAGACAATAAAAATACATTTAGACAATGATAGACAATAACAATGATTATTATTATATAATAATAAAATACATTTAAAAATAAAGATTTCTTATTCATAATTTAATATTAATAATAAACCATTAATACATTTAATTATAATAATATTGTCGTACTGAGCGGAGACAAAGGCGCAGATGTCAGGGTATCGGAGAATACGGGGTTTAATTACAGGTAAGGCAGGCAAAACGCAGACGGACAATACAATGACCGGACTGGGGAAACAAACTGAAACGTGGACTAAATACAGAGGGCTAATGAAAACAACCAGAAACAGCTGATCACAAGGGGATTCCACACGGGGTTAACGAGGGGGCGTGACACATGGAAGGAGCGGACGATCAGGGCAGGACACATTGTTTTTCTTAACTTTACACATTGTTTGGATATATTTATTTTCTTACTTTACAAATTACTGTTTTGATAAATGTGCTTAGATGTGTTTAGTACAGTATATGCTCTTCTTGTTTTATCCGGTTCATTTTGTGTTTAAATGCTAGAAAAAAACATATTTAGGTGTAATTTTTTGCGGCCGTGAACCAATTAATTGGTTTTCGATTAATTCTTATGGGGAAAATTCGATCAGATCTCAAACTTTTTAGGATTCGATCCGGAGTTCTGAACGGATTAAGTTCGAGTTTTGAGGTACCACTGTATTAGAATAGTAATTGTGCTACACACAAACATATACAGGCCCAGAGCATAAAGAATTTTGACAAGGACCAGTATTCTGACATTCTAACTCATTGTCCTTTTGACAGATATATAAATAACTGCCTTTCCACACATATGCAAACATACTCGTATAACACTGGTTTACAAGGGTTTTGTTTCCTTTAGACTTTAGACTTTGTGATGATGATCAGAAATACCTTCAAAATTTTCATATCACATAAGGTTTTTCAGAAATGGTTAATTTTGTTATAATTACTGTAAAATGTTTTAAACACTGGTATTTCACATAACACTGGTCAACAAAGAAGTTTTTCACAGAACAACTAAGGGATGTCTTACGTGCTTTTTAATGCTGATTTAAGAAATGCGCTCAGAATTTTGCTCTAACCAATAGTTTGTCAACAGTGATGTCATTTTAGGCTATATTGGCAGTATATCCTTATTATGAATGTATGGGCATATTCAAGAGTAATTTAGAAAAAAATATTTTATTTCTATTTCTGAGCATTAAGGGACTTTACAGAAGGGGGTAAGTCTGTTTTGCCAGAGTTTACAGGCTGTAACACGTTTGGACATGTTGAGACAGGATCCTGTTCTCTCTCTGATATGGAAAAACGATGTCAAGGCAGATGGAGTCCCAATATGCTGCCCGACGACTTCTGGACCCTTAAAAAGGATGTTCCAGAAAAAAAAATTCACTATTACTTTTTAGATGAGTCACTGCCACCATGCACATATACTGTAAATATAGGTATAGTGTACCAAACTATATAACTCAAAATCATTACGTGGTTGGTACATTCTGATTAGATATTTGAATTCAGCACAATCAATACGGTAGGATTAACCTTTGATTTGTGTAACAAAAAGACAGCAAAAATTTGTTGGCCACTGATGAGCTTTTTTCAGTTAAAGTATTACTGGATGGTAGCAATCAAGATGAACAGTAGGAAAAGGCAACAGAAAAAGGAAAAAAATCCAGGATTTGTTTGGTCTGCATTGCTTCCTGTTGCATTCGGTACATTTGAATAACACTGACTATGGTGCATCAAATAATGATGGCATCATTTTTCAAACCTTCTTTAGGGGAATTCTACACCCCCCCCCCCCCCAAAAACACCCCCATTCTCGAATCAGGGATGCAGAGCACAGCTTCTGCAGAACTGCAGTGCACCACCTGCCAGGGAAACTTCAAGGACTTTCAGACTATCTGCGGGAAAAGGGGGCTTTCATCAAATACCTCTCCCCCCTCACGGCAACTCGCACAGCCTCGGCAGTCCTTGTGTATCACTGTGTGTATAGAAACCTCCCATCAGCTCTGAGTGTATGATAAAAACCACTATCAACCCAAATGCCAAACCTGTCCACTAACTGCAAGAAAATCTGTAACCTGGTGTCATCCTTTCACTATTGAATGACGTAAATATGGACCCTGCCTTTCTTAAGCTGCCTGCTTTGTGCCGGCATTCAATTTATACCTTACATTAAGCAGTACAAAAACATTCTCATTTCTGTCGAGCCGCTTGTTGATTCCTCCTGCTGTGGATCTCTAACCTTACTCTAATCTTATTATGCCAAAGAGTGAAATACGTATGTCATTTAAGAAATTTCTGAAGTTTGCACATGCTAGTTTACAAGACTAAGATCATAGGTACACTATATTAATCCCACAGTATAAAAAATATATTTTTAGGTTACTTGTTTATGTATATTGGGTCCAGTGTGAAACTGTCCAGTTAGATGGATGGATGGATGGATTACAGTAATATTTAAACCATTTGCAGATGCTGGAGACATGTTTTGATTTTTATGAGGTTATTTTGTTTTATCACACAATTCACCATAAAAGTTAATGTCAAAAAGACAGTTTTCATGCACCTGTGTAATGATCCAGAGCCTTCTTGTTGATTATAAACGGTAGATTTTGATTTTAACAAAAAGTTCTGTCTAAAAACCTGCCTTGTCTCTGAAACTTGTCTGTCACGGCTGCAATGTAAGAGCACAAGGTTAACAGCTGTCCTGCCCTCTTCTGACCCACACTAACCCCACTGTTCAGCACTGACCCAAATTACTGTAGCTACATCCCTATTCACTGCCTTCCTCATTCTATCCAGTAACGCTTCTCCCTGACATACAGACCTTCTCTCTGTTCATTTAAACCACTATATTGTACCTCATACTGATCCTACTATCCCAGCACTACCTCATACTGAATTAAGTGCCCTAACAATAGCATAATTAAATAAAATATTTTACAGTGTCAAGTGTCTTTTTAGGAATAGCTGATGTATTTCAATGCTCCTCCATGTACCCAGGCTTTACTATATATATATTATTTATTATTTTTTTTTTTTGACAGACTTTTGAAGCAGGAGAAATGGACAATCAGACCATGCTAGTGCTCTGACAGTTACATTGGTCCTGTCTTTGTTTTACGTGCATATACTGTACGTGTTATTGAGATACGGCGTGTTACTCTGGGTGTACACGCACCTGTAATTCACCTAAGCATGCGACTCTCCCCGGTGCAGGTCGGCATCGTGCTCCACTACTCCACACTGTCCACCATGCTGTGGCTTGGTGTCACCGCACGGAATATTTACAAACAGGTGACCAAGACGTCCCACCAGACACAGGACGGAGACCCACCCCCGAACCCCAAGCAGCCCATGCTGAGGTGAGCAAAGGTCTTCCTGAGTCGAAGTTTCTGACGAGCAGCAAATCACATGTTACTCAAGCACAGGATTGAACACGTCTGTGCAAGCTGGAGCACATGTGTGCTTATGTGCCTCTTAAGCATGTGATTAACAGTGTTAGGGCATAGCTAACTACAATTAACGACGGTACCAACTTTACTTTTAGTTTTAAAACACTGTAGCTTTTTTTTTTTTTAACAAATAACGTTGTAGCGTGGGAAAGCGCTACATTGTTAAAAAAAACTCGTTGACTTAAGACCTATGCAACTTATGACTGATCGATTTTACCACCGTTCCGCGACTGGCAGCACGGGTGCTGCCCCGCATGAATGTACAGTATGACAGCTTCCGTCCCAACTGCTGACAGCACGAGGGTCCACGCGAGACGCTCCAGGCTACTGTTCGCAGCGCTCACAGTACAGAATACATCGTATCCGTTTCTGTGTTAGCAGCTTAAATGGTGATAAAAAGGTTATAACAACAATGAACTCAGAAAATTGCGATAAAAAGGTTAAAAGCACCAAACAATTGACTTAAAGATGATATAATTTTAATATACAGTACACTATACATTTTTGTTTATGAAATTACACCAAATAAGCTTTTTTGAAACCTTATAATGATTTGACCTTACATTGTTTAAAAATATAGATTTTCATATTACTTTTAACACCATGTTTCACATGTTTTAAAATTAATTTGCTTTGTCCTACAGCACAGATATTATTACCCGATGAAATAGCTTCAGTGTAATTAGCTACTTTTTCCCTGTAGCTTGTAGTGTAGCTAACTACTATATTAAAACAGTAGCTTGGCTGTAGCTTAGCTACTTTTAATCATACTGTAAGTAGCTTGTAGCTTGAAAAGCTTCTATTTAAAAGTAGCATCCTCAACACTGGTGATTAATAAGTCTGTGAATGCGGCATTATTAAGGGTAACATTAGCTGAGTGATTTCTCCTAAGATGGAATTTATTGAGCAGCCGGGGGGATATCTGAAGTTTGCATTCAAGTACTAACCTGGGATGAAAATTTGTCTGACTACCCAAACCACTTTCCCCGATATATAATTACCATTTTCCTTACCTTGCTGAATCAAACCTGATGAGGTATGCAGTGTTTATCGATTCACTATACAGTACACTATGTATGCATGTAAATTTTAGCAATGCAAAGATTCAGCTATGATAATGATATCCTCTACCTGGCTGTGCTGTTTTCTAATTTAAAAAACCGACGATTGTTCAGTGGGGATCTTTTACCGAACTGTAGTGAAATGGGAATGACGTTCTTGAATTCGAGAGCTATTTCAGCACTGCGGCAGAATATTTCATAGCTTTTTTTGCCATAGACTTGCAAACCTTATTAAGGAATAAATGTTATTAGATACGTAATGCTGACAAATTTCATGGATCTTGCATGATGATTAATTTAATCCAGTTATTAGGATAACTGTTAAGGCTTTAATTGCATTTCCTGGAAACATCTATTTGACTGCTGTCTTAACATGTTTAATATTTAAAAGGAATTTGGAAGCAGATTTTTAGTATGTTCTCTGTTTGCAGATTAAGTACATTTTGATCATCCACCTAAAGAAAATTATATCGGTGCCACATGTTTCTTTTTCTCTTATGGAGGATTGTTTAATCTTCCACATGATTGAAAAACCGTGAATGTTCCTCCCTGATTTGAATAGGAATTCAATTAAGTTTCTTATTTATCATTTCAGCTGCATCAGATTATAGCTGTGAGTTCACTTTTGAGAATTCCACAATGGTTTAATCAGCCATATTAAGCATGGGAGATATACATATGGTGGTGCAGTGGTTAGCGCTGTTGCCTCACACCTCTGGGACCAGGGTTCTAGTCTCTGCCTGGGTTCCATGTGTGTGGAGTTTGCATGTTCTCCCCGTGTCGTCGTGGGGCTTGTTCCGGGTACTCCGGTTTCCCCCCACAGTCCAAAGACATGCTGAGGATAATTGGAGTTACTAAATTGCCCATAGGTGTGAATGGTATGTGAGTGTGCCCTGCGATGGGCTGGCCCCCCACCCTGGGTTGTTCCCTGCCTTGTGCCCATCGCTTCCAGGATAGGCTCCAGACCCCCTGTGACCTCAAAGGATAAGCAGTTTGGAAAATGGATGGATAGTGAGAGCACTGCCTCATACAGATGACTGCGGGTTCAAATACCAGCTTTACTCTGTACAGTATGTGGAGTCTGTATGTTCTCCACTATTTGTGTTGGTTTCTTTTTGTTGTCCAAAGACATAGGTAGGGGCACTGGTGTCCGGATTTTCATTAAGAATTGTGTGAAGGGGTGCAGTAAAGCTGTGTGCTGTAGAGTACAGGGAGCTGGGAAGGTGCAAAAATGTGGAGTGTATTGGGGTCCCTGAGGGCCGGTTTCAGAAAACACTGCCCTAGAGAGCAACAGTGATATTCCAGTGGAAATAGCTAGTAGTGCATGTATTTGCTCATTAATCACTCCTTCCTACTGTTCAACTTGTACGTGCGTACAGTGATTTATTGATAATGTGTTATTATTGTCCTCATCCTGAACATGAAGGTCATCAATCTAATATGATGTGATGCTTCAGTGTATAATGCATTTATTCTTGGTCTTCCATCCATTGACTAATCAGACCTTTATTCTAGATCTAATTTCTTTTTGTGTGGATTTGATGCATTAGAATATATTACGAGGCTTTTTTTTTGCACGAGTGTCTCAAAGTGTTATTGTACTAATTGGGGTGTTTTGCTGTATTACAGAACAGGTCAGAGTGTAATCAAGGCATAGTACAAGATCAATACGATGGTTCATAAAATCCTGTGGTCCTGTGTGGTTGTTTTAAAGTGCTTTATGAATAAAGTTGGTATGGTATGGTATAAAGTCAGATTGTCACAGCATGGCCAGGCAGGCACAGGTGAAGGGAAAACAGGATGTATATGTACAAATGGTTTCTTGGGCAATACAAGTACAAGTACAGCTGAGGGACCCACAGACATGACAGCAGCGACTCGCACAGAGACTGGCGCAGTGACACGTGACAAATGCACAACCTGGCAACCCCGGCCTAAGACCTTACATACAAAGGGGAAGACACAGGTGCAACACATCAGGGCAACCAGGGCAACATAACTGACAACTACCAGACGCGCTAAGGTACAACCTAGGTAAACGTGACACAATTAGTGCTGGTGTGTCTGGGGGCTTTGTAGATTGTGCCAGCAATGCAAAGGTGTGGCAATATTGGTGCAGTAGTATGATAAGTTTAAAATACAATATTTAAGCAAGATGGAAAGGAAAGTTGGTCTTTTTGAGTCATAGAAACCTGTTCCTAAACCAAGGGACTTAAACTCTGAGGTACTGTACTTTCAGAGAGAAGCTATTGTTTTTCTGCTTATTTATTTAATATAAAACCTAATATAAAAGTCTATAACTGATGCTGATATTCAATATATTTGAACATGTGTCTTTTTCTGTACACATTTGTCTGCATTCCTCCTCTCAGTGGCAAAATTTGACAAAAAAATACCCTCACACTAAAGATTAATATTTTATGTACTGAACTTTTTTTACACATTATGTTCTGAAAAAGACTCTCAGCATGTCTGTTTGAAGACTGTTCAACTGACCTGTACAAAATCTGGGATTTAAGAAGAAAGTCCTTATACTAAAAGTCAACATGTGGAGCTCTATAGCAATACTAACATTAAAGCTATAATGTTTCAGTTGAAAGAACTCTTGCAGTGTTTCACCTAATGTACTAGCATTAAAGAATTAATTTGATTCAAGGAGCCATATCCTTCACTATATTGGATTTCTTCTGTTTTTGAATTTTCAGGTTTATTCAAAAACACTTTCAGTGTGAAATCGTACGGCTGCACAATCAGATTTCAGCATTTACACTTTTCGGAAGCATTTCCCTTTCGCAATTTTTCCTATTAGGTTTACTTCATTGTACCTTTTATTTAAGTATGACTTTTCTTTGTTTATTGTATGTGATGTGCTAATCTGAGAAGATCATTGCTAGACTCCACAATTTTCCTCGCTAGAGGAAGGTACTGTGCAGGTGCTTTTTGGTTTATTGCCAATTCAAGTAATTTGATTTTCGAAAGCCATTTGTGGAAGCTTGTCAAAAACTGCGTGGCGAGCACATCGCTAACGCTACAAAACCACAGTGTGAGGCACATTTAATTTCTTAATGTCTACGCCTGTCAGTGGCTTTCTTTTTTTTTTTTACATACTGAGTGACTCAGCATCATTTTCCTCCATTTAACTGTTGATGGTGGCGGTGATTCTTCCCCTCACATGTGACACAGCAAGTGCCCGAAGGAGCGATGGCTTACAGGCATATTCTGGTCTACCCTGTGGGGTCCTCTGCAGGGAAGTGCCACAGGCCCATCTCATTATCTGCACACTACACTTTTTAAAATGAGATAACGCGGCTCCTGACAGAGCACTGATATGCCGTGATAGACTCTAATGCTTGTGGCTGAGGGACCCTGGCCAGGGCTTAGCTGTTAGTGGCAAATCAATTTCAGTCGCTGTGTGACGCACCCTCATTGGCCACCTCAGCCAGCCTCGCCCCTGGCACTGCTACAAGAGTGCTTGTTCGATGACGGCCCATAGTTCTGAAGACTCTGAAGACCTTCAGTTTATGCAGCGGTGTTACTCAGAGTTAAACTATTCGAGATGAATGGCACGGTGTTCTGTCAAATTTTTTTTTAAAGCTTTGCTGGAGGCTTTCAGATCGGTTATATTAGTACACTATATTAGACAAGCTAATGGTTTTATAAAGTGTTCATGATATGTTTCTGCATTAGAATGTACTTATTAGTCTGCGATTTTGCTTCTATTATTTACAGACATGCAGGCAGGACTTGAGTCTCATAGTTGAGGCAATAAAGAAAGGAGGATTTTTAATTGATCTTCCCAACGGACTTTATTTAATGCTGTTAACTAGTTCCTTTTGGTGTAATAGTGGCTGAACTCACAAATTGAAAGAAATAAAGGTTTGCCATTCTGTAGTTATTTGTTCCTTTTTGGCCATTGGAATTTTTTGTATTCAGTCAGCATTTTTTCTTACTCAGTAGCTTTTTATTTTGCAGGAGGGAAAAAACAATTTAGTCGCTATTCATGGAGCATCTGTGCTGTTTATGAATAATTTTTTGATTTTTTTTTTAACTCTTTTGAAATGTCATAGACATAAACAGCTTAAAAAGGCATCTGATTAAGAGATCATATGGAAAATCATCAAGGGTTTATCCTGAGCCACATAATCAGTAAAGGTCAGGTGATCACTTGAGGTCTTTCAATAATCTAAAGTCAAAAGTAGGGGAAAAAAAAAGATCTTTTTCTAAGGCTCAGCGAAGACCTATTTTTTATATCCGTCTGTGAGATTCTGAAGGATTTCTTGCAAAAAATTGGCAAATATGAGACAAAAGCAGAATGTCTCTGGGGGTGCGTGTAGTAATTTTGTTTTCCTGGAGATGCTGAAAAGAAATGCCAGAGATGAGGCTACGGCTCTTTATTTTGGTCTGAGTTGACCTTTCCATTTTCCTCCCCACATTCAAATGTTTGTGTTTTTTATACGTTTGTGCAACTACATTTGCTTGTAGTTAATCCTGTATGCAGTGAATAATAGGAAAATTAAATTAGTAAGGTTGGTATACGCAGCCAAACGCCAGCGATTTCTTTAACTGAATATAGTGAGGGTAAGATGCTATATGATTGACCACTGACAGTGTGATCACTCCGCTTGGATTTGGCACACTAGCAGAAGCCTTCTTTTGGGATGAGCGGGTGCCAGCTCAGTTAATGTTATTGTCCGAATTTAAAAGCAACCTAATTTTACTGTTCTTTGTTTCAGAAGTTCTGTTTAATACTTTGTGAATTTTAATGTTGAAGAAAGATATTGTGTAAGACATCATACACTGCTATTGAAACCTGAGTTATTGTAGTTATCCTAAGTTATCCTAAGGTCTTATTTATGGCTTTCCTGCTGACACGAGAGGAGAATCTCCCCACAAGCGACAAGATTGTTAATAGCTGTTTTCCCACCCAGAAGAACATCTTAATAGTAATTGAATTTTGCAACATGGAGTGAGAGATGTGCCAATGCAGCTTTCACAGGGCATGCTGGGAAATGCCAACAATGCCGCTGCTCAGCTGATTGAAACACTTGTCTGTAAAGAGCGATTCACCCAGGGGTTGTTTGTATGATGTTTCTTGTGGTGATATGGGGGTTACTTATCCTAAATGGCGGTCAAAGATGGCAGATGGCACACATCCAGCGAGATGTTTCTGTGAACAGCGGCAATCCAGAGTACACACACAAACTGAGGCACAGATAGACACAGGCAAATTATCAAATTAACTTATTTCAACTAAACAAGCTCACATGCACAACAAACTGGTTTAATGTACTGTCACTGGTAGCAGTTACTCGATTATGTAGTTATGGGATTGTGAACTAGGGTTTTGTATAAGAAAAAGGCCATTCTGTCCTAACATCGTGCAGCATTGATAGCCAATAAGATCTAATCCCTATTAAGTCCCCATCTTGATATTAATTACATGTACGAACCACTTAATTCCCAACCACTGTCTCTTTGTCTATCCCTTCTTTCTCCTTCCTGTAGATTTTATTTAGTCAGTGGGGGAGTACCCTTCATCATCTGCGGAATCACAGCGGCCACAAATATCGACAACTATGACAGCGGAGAGGAAGCGCCTTAGTAAGTCTTTGCTCAGACACATAATTCAAGGTCATTTCGTTATCATTCACAATAAATACCACACTTTAACTCATCTTTTTGACTCTCAAGTAACATTTGCAGTCTCTGTGTGAAAATTGGCGTGTTTTGAGTAGCAGTCACATTTAGTAGCAGATGGGACTTCTGTGTACTGTTGCTCCAGTTTCTTATTTAGTCGTCCAATGTATGATATTTGTAACATTCTTTGATTGTTTAAAAACATTACTGCCAGTATTCGTATAGTTATTTTTAAAACGTAATGCCAAAAATGCTGAGTGTTTCCACAATTTTGGCTGCTAGTATACATGTGTGGACCTCAGCATATGACTGGGACTGACTGGAGCGCCTTACTCTGCACAGCTGCTGGATGGTGTGGGAACCCAGCCTGGGAGCTTTCTACGGACCCGTGGCCTTCATTGTTCTGGTGACCTGCGTCTACTTCCTGTGCACCTTCCTTCAGCTAAAACGGCACCCGGAGCGCAAGTATGAACTGAGGGTCATGACAGTGGAGCAGCAGCGGCTGGCCACGGCTGAGGTGGGTCACTGCCACGGCGGGGAGCCGGGGGCCACGTGCCCCGCAGGCCACCACCACACCTGCCCCAACGCCTCCATGCTGGCCAATGAGCACTCTTTCAAGGCCCAGCTGCGGGCCGCTGCGTTTACGCTCTTCCTCTTCCTCGCCACTTGGACCTTTGGCGCGTTGGCGGTCTCCCAGGGCTATATCCTGGACTTAGTATTCAGCTGCCTGTATGGGGCCTTCTCCGTCACCTTGGGGCTCTTCGTGCTCATCCACCACTGTGCCAAGCGTGATGACGTGTGGCACTGCTGGTGCTCCTGCTGCCCATCCAGACGAAACGCCAACACCTGCGGAAGTCTGGGCCGCGGCCGGCCCAAGGTCAACATCAATGGGGACACCCAGGCTCACTGCCACCTAGACCCTCCCTGCCTGGGTCACGTCCACGGCCACGCGGCCTCCTCACACTGCAAACTCACCAACCTACAGAGCCCCGTGGCTTGTCTGTCGCCGGCAGCGCCCTGCTGCTCCGTCCTGCACAGCCAGCAGCTCCTGGAGGACGAGCCGCACGTCCACCTGCATCGCTGCCTAAGGGGCAGGACTAAGCCGCGGCACTTCTCCCGCCACCGGGGTGGCGCTGGCGAGCGCGAGTACGCCTACCACATCTCATCCAGCGTGGACGGCGGCAGCGTACACAGCTCACACTCGGACAGCCCCCGCAGCAGCCATGAGCGCCCCCGCTGCCACACCTGCCACCGGCACATGTGCTGTGCCAAGGCGGACCTCTTCCCCACCTTGTGCCAGCCAGAGGGCGGCGATGCCGGGACCCCAGGGATTTACGCCTGCGGCAAGATGGCCGACGACGACCTCGTGCACCAAGCCCATATGGAGATGCACTCGCGCAGACAATCATACCCACAGAACCCACCCAATCAGAACGGGATTCTCAAAAGCAGCTTGCATGAGGGCTTCCTGTACTCCTCTGACAGTACAGGTAATATACGCACTGGGCCTTGGAAAAATGAAACTACCGTGTAGTTGACGGACTATCAGTCCCTGGGTCCTTTAGGACAAAATTGCATTATAATGCTTTTCCTTTTTATATTACATTTCTCTCTGTTGAAATATTTTTTACTTCACAGGTATTTCCATGTCTCTTCGTTTCAAAATATTTGAGAAAGGTCGGGGGGGGGGGGGGGGGGGTGTCGTTTTTCTGTAAAAATTGATTAATGAGTGAAAGAAAACACGAAGGAGCCAAAATCTTTTCTTTAAAGTATTTTTATAACTGTTAAGGAGCAAGCGTGCGTTGTGTTACGTGTGTTGTGCGTGTGCCGATGCATGAAAGTGGATGCATTCGTGGCCGTGTGTGTAAATTATTCCGCATAGAAGAAGCTATTTAGAGTTTTCATTTTCTCCTGAGAGTATATTGAGTGGGCCTCGGTTGGCGTCAGTTTCCAACTGAAACTGCAGCACTCGGAGAAAACATCGGGATCCGTATATGACAAACACACCAGCAAATTAGCAACGTATGTATTTCACTATTCAAACGAGCATACAATATACTGTGAACAGTAACTAGATATGTCTTAGTAATTATATCAAATGAATCTGCTTCCATGGAAGTGTTATGGTGGCCAATAAGATGTGCAAAACTAAACAGAGAAGCTGCCTGTTTAAAAAGCTGCCACACTGCTTTTTCTATTACAGGTTAATATCGAATTATCCTGTCAATAAGATGTCTTCATATCCTTTCATCAGAGAGACACGTGTTTATCAGAATCACCTTAAAGCCTGGTGTTTGAATGATGGTCGTCTGCATGGCAAATGTCCTTCCACGGCACCTCACGGCAGTCAGGTCCTGCATCTTGCATGAACTGCAGCGTTGGGAGGTGGGGGGGGGGGGAGGGGGAGGGGGACACACACGCTGGCGGAGAATATCAAGTAGCACCCTAACTCCCTTCCACGACTGAGTGACACGACACCACTGTGTAAACAATTCCAACGAGCGGCAGAGGAGCTCTGCAGGAAGCCAGGGCACCCTCCGCTGTCTGTTTATTTTTCTATACCAGCGCATGCAGTGCTTGTTGTCTGTGAATCTGTGCAGTGTGCCTCGCAGTTGCGGCCAGTTAAACACAAGCGCCACGCTAGTTGCGTCAGTTACGTCTTTGGAGCAAAGCGAATTTTCAAAAAAAAAAAAAAAAAAAAAAAAACAATAAAGATGCCTAAACTCATTTCACTCAAAACCACATTCGGTTTGATTTTTATTTAATTTATTATTTCTTGCCATTGCAGTATTTTTGAAGCCTTATTTATGAAACGTTTTAGGCAGAAAGATACGTGCAGGAGCTAGCTTCTTCCCCACCGGGCATTTTCCCTTGGAATTTCTTTAACATCACAGCGACGTCACCGGAAAGCCAGAACATAAAAGTGTGCGATGAGAGGTGACAGAGTGACACAAAGGGAAAGGGAAAGATTACAGTCTGCTGTTGGGTATGTGCTCGCACTGAGGGTAATTGTTTTCCAATGAATGACAGAGAGAGACCACAAAAACCAATTTCTTACATACGACGATTCTTGTATAAACAAAGGATGGAATTGCACTCAAAACCTGAGGAATCTTGACTGCTTAGAGAATTTTGCAGTAGAGTCACATTAGGATTATGGATATAACTTGGTAACAAACATTTAGTCAGGGATTTATACTATACTGCATGGAAATGGGATGCAGAGAATACAGAAAGGAGCATCAACTCTCGCATAAAATCGGGACATGCATGATATTCCAACTCTACATTCTTTAACACGTGTATATAGAATCAGTTCTAATAATTTTATTTTGTATAACAGTGACCAAGATATTTAAGAAAAATTATATATCTAGATTAAAAATAACAAATTAAATAGGCCTGAAACCTACAAATATTACTGCTCAGTATCTGAGTTGAAATGTGTTTCCGTTCTCGTTCTGCCATTTCTTCCTTGCTCTAGGTATGTGAACGTGCCATAAATTGTGAGAAGTCTGGTCATTTCTGGTAGCGAAGGCATCACAGAGGATGTTGCCACATAAGAAAAAAGAACAAAACAGCTTGCTTAAGAGATACCCTTGCAAGAGTCGTTTGCTTTCTTCTATTGTACATTTGACTCTGTCCTTGAAGAAAAATGAGAATTCCGTATTTGTCTGTTTCAGTGTTTGGTACCATTCCACATGTCATCAGTGCAGTTACCGCTGATTTCAGACTGCTGAATTAGCTTGTCAAATCTCTGTCAGCCTATGTCAGTGGTACTTTATCTGAACCCAAAGCCAGTTTTCACCTTTTCTACATCACCACAGATTCCAATAAATGTATTTTTTCACCATAAGAATGATTTGGGCTATTTGTTTGGTTGTGTGTATGTTTGTGTGACTTTATAAAATGTTCTGAAGTCGGCAGGCAAGACTGCAATAATGCATGTTGCCAGATTGCGTACTTTATTCATCTCTGCTTCCTGCTCTACTCTGCCTTTCACTTAATGCTTTTTTATTCTCTAATTTGTGATTATTCTATAAGCAGAAAAAAATAGATTTCGGGTTTTATTTTAAAAGAAATTAAAAGAGTGGTTTAAGCTTAGCATTGTGACCTTGTGTCTGGAGAAACTTGATGTGTGTGTAATTGACTTTTATTTGATTAGGGCAGTACAATGTACCGTGAACGTGAATTATCACAGAATGGGCAGGCTGCTGGTGTGTTACCAAAATGCAGTGGCAAAATGTTTGGATAGTATTTCCTCATGCTGCTCCCAGAGTGTTTCTGGTAGAATTATTCCCAAGGTGACCAATTACCAAGCTGATCTAATGGGAACCACACATACCATGTTGACAGCTCTCAGTTTTTAGTTAAACCGCACTATCACTGTTTCATGAAAAGAAGAACCAAGGCACCTGTGGTTTTTACAGTACAATTTTGGCTCCAGGACTTGTTTCACTCTGCTGTAGCAATTGCCAGGATCTGATTCAGCAACTCATCTTAGGTCAGTGAAATCAGTCCTTCGATTTGTAAAGAGTGGCATTAGAACATGATAAAAAGGGTCAGTCACTTCGCGATGGACTTCAAAGAATCTGAGATTCTTCTAGAAGAAAGCCTCGGGGCAGTTGTCTGATAAAGCATAGACTAAGGACAGAAGGTAAGACCATGGATTGTTTGAATGGGATGATAATAATACCACATTGATTTCATTATTTTTATAATGATTTGTGTTATTGCAAAATTATGAATAAGTGAGTTTCCATCTCCGGTATGAATGATATTGTAACAATATGTGAAATATGGTGCCCCCATCAAACATGGATGCCAAAAGTGAAAAGCAGGCATCTGTCCTTGTCACATAATAGGGTCAGCATCGCAGGGGGGCCTTTCAAATGAGCCATAATGGCCCCCAAACGCCACCCACCAAGGACACAATCTTTTGTTTTATTTTGATTTTATTTTTTTAATAAAGTCATTCATCCTAAAACAAATAAGCCTGGTCTCTCCCAGGGGTGTTCCAGCTCCCCTGCATGCCAGCACCGTCACGTGATTCTGAATGGCACATGCTGACCGGTGGCACAAGGAGAGAGGAAGGGGAGTGTTTAGGAGTCCAGAGGTATCTTCACAAATAGTGTGACAAATACACAAACCCAGAAACACAACGCTTTCATGATGATTATTACCAGCCACCCTAAATGACAGCCAGAAAATGTAGGTACGTTTTATTACTGAATAACGCAACAGTAAAAAATGTTAGAGTGAAGTAAAAAAGAGGATCACTCCAGGGCTTTTAAGGAAGTTACATAGCCTGTGCCATACTCTGTCTTATCAGTCTACTGTGCAATTTTTCATCATATTGATTTGAAGGACAATGGATTGGCAGCCTTGTGCAACTGGGGAGTGGGGGAGGGGGGCAACGACTGGGTTACCCATAAAACAATTTGTGTGTGTGTGTGTTTTTTGTGTTTTTTTATTATTATTATTTTATTGTTATTTACTGGGCAACAAAAGCAACAAATGAGCATCTGTTTAAATGTCCTTTCGGTAGCATGATTGCCAATCATTCAAGCAGCACTTGATTCAGTTGTATTAAGCGTTAGCCACCTTTCTCCACCTTAGTCCAGCAATTTAATTAGTTGATTAGTTGCCTATGAGAAAAAGAATGCTCTCTGAAGCTCTCATCTGTAATGGACTAGAAATACCTTCAAACGAATTATGGTGGCTAATACTGTACATTATATTGCATTATGAAGGTATCTATAGTGCGTTATAGATGAGAGCTTCATAGAGCTTTCATAATGCATAATACACATGGCTATAATGTGTTATTCCTGTCTATCAATATTTTTAGGCATGCTTATAATACTTCATGAATGCATTCTCAAGCATTATGAAGGTATCCACAATGCATTATGATGACTGCTTTATGTAAAGTGTTACTGCCATTTTCACCAAATATACACATATAGAGATATCCTTCACTTAACATCGGAATTTATTTATATTTCAAGGTTGATGCTATGTGAGTAGTATGGAAAAAAGAGAAGATCGCCATAAAGGAGGCAATGAAAAGCTGCTGTCCTTGCCAGCGTAATGGAGAGACCGCTGGGATCAGAGCTATCGTTGACTGTGGATTCAGTTTTAGATGCCCCATGTTTAAATTCACATTAAAATTCTGGATCCTTCTTTACATTGCTCATTCTGATGGGAAAGGTCAAGGAATTTGTCAAGGAGCAATAATAATAATACGTAAATCAATAAAGAATTTAAGTAGTGCACAAAGGAGGTGCACTAAACCTGAAAAATGAAGTGTATGTCAGATTTCAAACAGAAGAGGTCACTCAACAGATACCACATTTATAAATTAACCCAAGAATAGCAGCACATAGCTAGAACCTAGTCGGTAGCAAATTGCTAATACAGAAATTAGTAGACAATATGGATGGCAAAAACCAAAAATAAATGCACTCGTCCTAACTTCAGCAAGCATAATGATGGAAGACAACCACAGCAGGAAGCAAATTAATGAAATGCTCCATCTGGACAAGCAGTTCAATGCAAGACACTGCCATCTGGTGGTGTCATTGAATAAATGCAATTCTATGCCCAGCAATTCCCAGCTTGAATGCAGAGGTTTAATGTTCTTCAAGATAAACATTATGAGGTGAGGCATCCAGATTGCAGGGTTAGTCATCTAATATTGGCTCTTTAAATCACTCATTGGGTCTCCCTTGAATTTTACATTTCAGTTTTAATTCAAATATTACCTCTGCAGTAAAATTGTGGTCTTAGGAAAACTGAGTGTTGTCAACCATGCAGATTTTCCTACTGCCCTAGAGCTTATAAATGACCTTGCTCTCGCTCTGAAGGCACTTTATGGAATGCTGTTTATTTGAACGATCCTCCAGAAAGAACTCTCCTTACTAAGCTGTTTTGCTTTACTTATTATGTTACTCTGTCTTAAATGTGGTTTGGAGGCCTCACTGGCTGCTCAGGCATTCTGGCTGCATGTTTAGCCTGCATGCTTGATTAGGATTCTCCTCTGACACAAGTAGTCTTCTGAAGATAAACCAGCACGTAGCATTGCAGAAGCCTGCTAATGTATTGATGCTGCTGTATATGGCCAGCCATTTTCATTTAAGTCCCATAATGAACACTGCACTCAGTCAAAATTCAGTACTTAATTTCATAAGTGAAATTAAATGTTAGAACCACTTAGCATAGAGAAATACGTATGTGGCATTTCCCTTAAAGTATGGATCTTAGGAGATGGATTATGTAGGTAGACTAAAAAGCTTGCAACAGCAGCATTTTTAATAAATGGTGACACTATGGCTCAGTGGGTAAAGATGATTGCTATTTGAAGCTTTCCTGGTGCTCATACTGGTTTCTTCTCGGTATTCTGGCTACCCTCAGTCTGTGTCTCAGGTGAAATGAGTTTTAACTGTGTTTGGTGTGCAAATGTGAGCGATCGACTGACATAGTGTCAAGGGCCACGATGGATTTTCGGTTCAAAGACTGCTCTGACGTAATAATGCTTAACCAATGAGTACAGGAACTGAGTCATTGTCTGGGTGACAGGGGTGCACAGAAATTGGTTTTACAGCTTAAAATAATATTGAAGGAATATCCCAGCTCCTAGTATACGGTCTACACCTCACAGTAGGGACATGTAGGGGATGTGTAAATGCTTTAAACCACTGTGGGTGTGCTGTATTGGGTCAGGATGCTGTAGTTGTGTTTGGAAGGTTGCTGGTTTAAATCCCAGGGTCAGCAATGTGATTTCACCAGTGGGCCCCTGAGCGAGGCCCTTAGCTTCCAGCTTCACATGGCAACAAAAAAACCTTTTAATGTGATACAGAATAGGGCTGCGCAATCAATGTTTAGAAACCTCTTCCTTAAAATAATATTTAAGTTTGTACTGCTACATAATTAAGCCTCAAAACACTCCGTAAGTCCAAATAAACTGTATTTGTGAAACTGCAGGTGCTCTGATTCAGACACTGAGAAGTGGACAAAGAGAGTGTCATCTGAGCGAGTGTGTTCATCTGCATCAATGGACACATGCACTCACTCTTCCAGCACTTTCCCTGACAGCAGTGCTGATGAATCAAAATAACTACATTAGTGACTACACTAATGGAGCGACGGTTTCTACTGGGACGAGGAGTTCAATATTACTCTAAAACCATAATTACCAACTGAGCCCTTAAACTTCTGTGTCGTTGCTTTCAAAGGTCATTTGAGTCTCTATTTACATAAATCCCTTAAGAGAAGCAGTACTGGAGGTTTAAGAGTTGTCATTTCATTAATGCCTGGTTTACACCTGAAACAAAAGGTGTGATGACTTATTTTCCAAATAATTGCTGAGTGCTGGGATTAAATGCACACCAGTACACCTTCCAGGCCTCAAGGGCTGTATTGGGTCACCCTCGATCCAGATCATTATCCCTATAGACAGTCTCATTATACTGGGCAAGTGTTCTCGCTTACCCACCTACTTGCATTACATTTTATTTAGCAGATACTGATATCCAAACCGATGTACATTTTTTTTTTTGGAAAGCCGGGTCAGACAGTCCCTGGAGGAACTGGAGGTAAAGGGCAGGGGAGATGCTAGGATTTGACCCTAAGGGGGGCTGCCGCTTTCAGTTTGATGATAAAATTTGCCAGGGAGGTTAGAAAAATAATACACTAGAAATAGGGCACAGAAGCCTCCATAAGTGGGGTCTGGATTTGCTTGTGATCGAAGGTCTATCTCAAGGGCCCAATAGTGAAATCACTGCCGACCCTGAGACCTGAACCAGTGACCTGCTGCTCACAGGCACACTGCCCACTGCTAAATTTCACTTATAAGTGGTGTGGTATTTCAGTATAAGTGCAGTCGACCCTCCATATCCACGGATTCCACATCCGCAGATTCAACCAACCACCGAACAAAAAAAACAAAAAAAGTCACAAAGACTTGACTTTGACAGACACCGAGCACTATGTTAAATCCACGTGAATGATGTGATGTGTACTCATAGCCTGCCATTAAACAAAAGCAGTCTAAGTTTTGAAAGAAAAAAAGTCATGTTGTTGCTGACATGTACTATGTAATTAGTATACAATACAACAACTATTGATATAGCATTTACATCATATTGGGTATTATAAGTCATTCAGAGATGATTTAAAGTATAAGGGAGGATGTGCGTAGGTTATATGCAAACACTTTGCCAATTTAATATAAGGTGCTTGAGCTTTTGGTATCCGCACGAGGTCCTGAAACCAATCCCCACGACAACTGTATATAAAACTGTCATTTGGGGTCTGAGGAGCAAGCAAATATGGTTTCTTTGTGAGGCTTGATGGAAGGCAAACTTTGCTGAACCTCCCAAAAAGGGTCCAAGTACAACAATGTACTTCCGAAGCAGCTGTTCTCTTTACAGAACCAAAGAGAAGCCAAGGCTGTTACCATGGGAGCTGGGAGACTTCTGGTGAGATTAAGAGTGTGAAATCATGTAAAGATGTGAGAATGCATTTCTGTCACGATTCCTCCTACACTAGCAACAGTACACGGCTCTAGTGCAAAGTAAAGCATTTTTACACTCTCCTGCATACATTCACACATTAAATGACTGTCACGGTACATACAAATTTGGCAGATTCTAGTTTCATCTATAAAGATATGTGTAACAGTCTTGCTAGAAAGACACTGACTGAAGGTAGGTAGGACAAGGGTGGCCTTTTTTTACTTTTAACTTTATCTTACAAAAAGCTTTTTACTTAGTTATTCAGTGGTGTAATGACTATCTGTGCTGTGTGTTTCAGAACATGCCAGATCTGTAAAAAAAAAACGCAGGATGTCAAGAGCAAGTCAGAGTATCAGGAAACACAAAATAGAATCGCACAGTGATTAATGCATACTTTTTGGTGTGATGCAGCAGACATAAAATTCTAGAGCGGACACCAGGGAACTCATAGACAAACAAGGGCTGTATGAGTCATCCAGGCTTTGGAAAAGCGGGTTTGGATCAGTGACATGAAAATCCAGAGAGTAGGGCTGTCTCTGGTCCACCCGCTCCCTCATACTCTGGGAACGTTCTCACCTCTGAGCTGTGATTGCAGCACATCTGGTTCCTGTCACCCTAGATGTTGATTGTTTTCAGGCTGTCTGGCTTCAGTGCTGTACAGTACAATCCTCCAGATGACCTTATTGAACTATTGATTGTAAATCAGCTTCACCTCTAATCACTTCCTATGACGTCTGCACAGGTACATCCATGTCTGTATCTCTGTCTGTGTGCACATTTGTGCATTTTAATGTACACTGCTGTTTTTAAAATATTTCCTTTGGTACATGGGGCATAACATCCTGTCATTTCCCACAGAATAGCCCAGAATAACCCCTTGTAGATCTAAACTGGAAGGAAGAAGCAAATGAAGAGGTGCATAACATTAACTCAAGCCGTCTGAGGGAGGCCAATTCTCTGTCGATAAAGACTGCAGGGTGGCTATTAGTAATCCTCAGCCTCCTTCCTTCTGCAAAATTTTTCTGCAAGAATGCAGAAAAAACACTAATTCAGTACATCTCAGCAGTAACAGAAATCATTCTGATAGTCTGTTAATTAATCGGTTTCTGTTTCATCATTGTGTCGTCCAGAAACCCCGCCCCTTCTTACATAACCCTCCATGCTGAGCATTAAAACCAATTCTAGAGAAGGCCTGACTATATTCTGTATCACATTAATCCCTTCAATGATGTAACGGTGTCCAATATATCATGGCTAATCTTATCTGTTGCTCTAATAGATGGCATTCATTGTGTAAGATGCAATGAATCAGCAATGAAAGGGATTTTTATAATAAAGGGTGAATGCAATGTTATACTTAAAATTTGTTTTTGCCAGCAACACCAGTGTGCATATGCTTTGCTACATAAACCTTGGATAATCGTATATGATGTTATAAGTATTATTTTGGTGATTTTTATTTCTGACTCCCAATTAAATGTGAAATGATGTCAACATAATTTCAAATGCAAGAATAGATCTATGATGATAGGTTATTTATCTCAGGGACAAAACTGATGTAAAAGTAAAATTAAATCAGTATAAAATGTGCTTCATTTCTTTGGTGTTTCAGTGAGACAAAACTGAAATGAAGATACTGATTACATTACTAGTAATAATAACACCCACAGAAATGATCTGTTATGTGTATCTCAGATGTTATTCCTGTTGGGAGCACAATTAAGGGTGCATTGTGCCATTAGTCATTTCTGCAACAGTAGTTTTCAGCTGACATCAGATAACACTAGTAGCATATATACTTTTCTGCATGAATGACTCCATACTCTTCCTTTCTGAATGTGTAACAGGGAGCATAGGACAGCAAGTGACCTAGTAGCTAAGAAGATGGGTCATAATTTAATGGTTATTGGTTCTTAAAAGGTCCTTGCTCTAGTAGCCTTGAGCAAGTTATTTAACCTGAATTGCACCTGTAAAATATTACATCCATCCATCTATCACCCATCTATCCATTTTACAACTGCTTATTCTGCTCAGGGTCATGGGGAGGAGGGGGGGCTGGAGCATACCCAGGGGGCACAAAGCTAGGAACACTCTGAATTGGATGCTGCTACCTGTACATTTTTCAGTTATATAAATGGGGGGGATGCCCAATTGCTATTCCAGAGCTAAAATTTAAAAAGGACATCTCATTTATTTAGGCCTAACACAAGACCGCATGCCAAATAATCAGAACACTAGACATATCTATCCTTTGACTGTACATACTGCTCACCGACATTCTCACAGAATGCCACCACACCTTTGTCACTTTCTTCTTATACCACACTGGACTCGATCACTGTAAGACTATGTAATGAACACTGTATAAATATAACTGCTTTATATGCTGGAGTAATTACTGGCTAAGCATATGGCTGTCTTCCAGTCTAGAGCATCATGTTCCCTGTGAAGCTGTGAAACACCCGTACAGTTTAAACAAGTTAAAGTACAAAATGCCCTTCTGTCAAAGTTAGCTCCAAATCCCCTAATGAAAAATGTACCATACATTATTTAACTTGCTGAACTATATACTGTATCATCTGAAATGTAATAACTGAACAATAAACAGGTGGTATTGTATACATTCAAAGACTTCCTATACCTTAAGTGAAAAAAAAAACCTTGACTGGTATAGTATTTTCTGATGGCACTGATTTTCATCATGTAAATCCATGAATTAATTAAACTCAATGGGTGTAAGAAGTCCAGCAATTTTACTATATCCCAGAGCTACTCAGAGCATGGCTAAGTACTTTAAATAAATGATCAGACAGATTCAGCAGAAAGATCTATTAAATCAAAACTACTTCTAATGTATTATTTAACTGTGTAGAAATTATCAGTAACTAATAAAAGTACTTTCAACACTGCTGCATGTTCTTGTTAATTTTCCCAGTTAGAATAGAATTTTAAGTTAAATTGAATTAAATGGTACTCAGAGTTTCAATAAAATTGAATTGAGTGTTAAGTCACCTTTAACATAGTTCCTGAATATATTGTGACACTCCTGGTTTGCCGTGAATCTGGTAATTCTGCACCTTTAACAGATTCCTCATGCCTTGTTCCATATAGCCTGTTTCCCTGGTCATAAACTGAGCCTCGCTGGCCTGTTAACATGAAATCAAAGTCAAATCTATGACCCAGTTCAAAAATAATTTTAGAACAGCTTTAATATATTTATGTATTGTGCATGAGAAACAAATCTTAGTGCATTGAAGAAAATCAGCTGGCAAAAAAATGAAAAGAGAAAGAAAAATGCATTAATTGAGTAAAACAAAATAATTAGTTATTGTTGCCAGACACACACAATATGGAAACATGTTCAGTTCACTTATGGGTTTCATGTCCACCGCGGATATTTTTTATATAAAATACTGCTTATGACTACATAGCATGCATATCATTAGATCTGATACAGCCCCGAGTATTTTAAGCCTAGCCCTGAGTACTTTACCACCGATGTCAATCTACCTTAAAAAAAAAAATAAAAAAAAAAGTCAAAGCCCAGGTTAACTATAGACTTACTGATTTTTTTTACAATAGGTAGAATGCTCTCCAGATACATAGAATAAACTAACTATAACTTATATAATGTGAAATGGATTTAACAAGTGCTGCAACGGGTTGGCATCCCATCCTGGGTTGTTCCCTGAGTGCCAAGCCCTAATTATAGATCATTTATACAAAATGGTGCATGAAACAGGAAAAAGAGGGAAAGAAAGAATGCCAGAAGACAGCGGAAGAGAGGAATTAGTTGATTGATAAACTTTTGCATCACCTGTTAAAATATCATACAGTAATGGTATATATTACATAATTACATAATTCAATTTACTAAACGGTTTGTATCATTTTTGTCAGAAGGATAAAGGAACGCTCACGATTCTTCCTAAATTTTGACAGCGCAGCTTTGTCAGTCTTCAAAATTCACTGCAGAGGTAAAGTGATTGCACGGCCACGACAGTGTTAATCTTCAGCAAAAAAAAAAGAAAAAAAAAAGACGGACTACAAGCTGATGGCATGTACAGTGTGTCAGATCTTGGGTAATACATTTTGTATCGTGGATAACGGCTCGCATAGCTGTACACAACGACACATTCATCCTCGTCACCAGAGGTAGGCGCTATTTTCGGCCACAATGGAAAAAGAGAAACATTTTATATTTGCCAACAGGCAGGATTGTGCTATATTTCTGCATCTCTCTATGCAACATGAGCGAAGGGGTCTTCGTTGGACTGCTAAAAAATGCGCTAGTGATTTTAAAACCAAGGACAAATCTTAGCCTTCTCTCTCGTGAAGAAACAGAGAACAAATGATAGTTGTTTTGTTGTCTAAGTTTGTCGGCTGTGGGGAGGAGTTGCTAACTGCAGTTATGTATCACGACTCCGCTGTCTCTGTGGAGGCGCGGCCAGTGTTGCCATGACAACATACAGTTAGCAAACTCTCCGTCTGTCTTATAAAAGGTACGTTACACTGATGGCAGTTTGTTTCATATCGTTCAGTTCCGCATTATGAATTCGAATATAACGTTTATTTTGTATGTGAGAAGTACTGCAGGGCTACTAGTTAATGTCACATAATTAAGCGAAGAAGTAGAGAGAATGTTCTGAGAAAAAGTGCTCAGTATCGGGTGTCGGTTTTCGGTTCGTCGTCTGAGCCACATTTCTAGCGTCGCTCGGGAAAAACGACAAGAGGGCGAAAGTGTCTCCTTCGTTTGCGCAGAGACGGCGACGCTGCGCCATGGCACCGTTATCGTGATGTTGCTGATGGCGAGGAAATAGTGCGTGAATGTGGATGCCATGGGTACTTTTGAAACTGCTGTGGCTGCGTATTATGAAGACGATGAAGAGGAGGAAGAGCGGTGTTTTGAATTTGAACCTCTTCCCACGCTCTTAGAAGACGAGGTAAGAGCCGTACGAGATTATAGACAAACGTCTATAATCATGTAAATAATTATTCATGTAAATAAGGTTAAATAATAATAATCGTATCCGTTTTGTTGTACTATCACAAACTTTGTATCTTAAATTGTCGTTTTAAAATATAGCTGACCAATTTTTCTGTGCAGTTCATGAACTTACATAATAACTTCTACAATACATTCATCTATACTAAGCGAGGTACACAGTAACACGTTCGTTTTGTGGCAACTGGGAAAGTTGTGCTGTAATTAAATGTGCATGTTGATGGGTGTGTGTGTATAATGATGAGTGGGTGGGGGCTTATGTGAGAGTGCCCTCTGTTGACTCCATTGTGTTTGATTGTAGGACATATGTTCTTGTTTATTGGGTCATGGAATGTTCAGAAAATCAACCAAAGCTGACCATAGATATGCCTGCTGGGAATTATTTTTGGCATGATTGCTTAGAGATATTTTTTTTTTTTTTACTTTTCTTCCTCTGTCGTTTGTTTAAATGTACCACCAGCTGTAATGTAATGTAAGTGTTCATTCTAAGCAAATTTATGGGCAACAAACACTTAAATCACTGGGGGGCAACAACGGTAGAACTTAGGAGGTAAACTGTCGGGTTTCCCACTGTGATACCATTTAAACCCCACTTAAATATAAAATGCAGCACAATATACATAGGTTCAAAAGACATGTTACATTGTATTAAAAGGAAATACATGTATTAAAGGAATAAATGATAGCACATATCCTGAGAGTTTACTCTTAATTGTATAAACAGATATGTTAGAATGCCAGCAGGCTCTCTCCTGGTATATGACACTTGTCAAAACTTTTGTTCAAGTTATTAACTGGTATATTACCTTCTGTGTGTGTTGTAAGTTGTTTTCTGTGAATACTGTTGTCTTCAAAATGCAGCAGGAGTGTCAATTTTCTTTTCTTTTCTTTTTTTTATACCTACATTCACATGACAGTAACAAGTCGCCCACTTACTCATTTGCTCTCTTACTTTCCCTCTTAATCTTTCGCCAAAATCTTCACTCCTACTCATATCGTTCTCTTTTCACCCATTTACACTTTACCTTGTCCACACTTTCATGTAGTGAATCACTGGTTCAGTGGCTCTCACTGTCTCTGCTTAGGTATTTTTTTTTCTTGGAGAAATTGCACTTATTAGGGGCCATGGAAGCAAAAGCAATGTTATATAGGCCAACATTTTCTTTCAGAGAGAGAGAGGCTCCCTCTTTTTTGTTTTTGGCTCTCAGGGGAATATGTCAGTCTATTTGTGGATCAGCACAGCTGCTTTAAGTAAGTATGCTTGATCTGGAGATTGGACTGAATAAGTGCAATGCTGCTTTGTGTGCCCTAGGACTGCGGCCTGTGTTGGGTGCAAAAGCAAAGCCCACAAACAGGAAGTGACAGGCGGATTGCAAGTGTTCTGGACAAGTGTGACTGGCCTTTTCTGTTCAGGGAACAGTGTGCCTCTGTTTAGACACACCCACTGACCAAGAGACCAGCAGCACTTTCAAACAAGGCACAATTGACTCGTGTGGGGGTCATGAAGAGCATCCATGGCCAGACTAAAGTCTCTGAGGGATCTGTGATGCCTTGGAGTAAACCGAACCAAACTTTATGGGTGTGTTATGGATAGGTCACAGTTTAACCCAAGTCAGTTGCGATTGTGATATGCAAAATGTCTTTGCATGATTTTTGAGTCATCAATCAGTACTTATTCATGCACAGGAAAAGACCAGACAATCAATGGACTGATGAGGAGATAGATAAAGTTAGCTGCAGAGGGTGTTGAAATGCAAAGTAAAAGGGATAGATAAGTATACAAGAGAAAATGGGGTTTAAATGTGTGTCAGAGGAGCTAGTGGAGCAAACAAAGGAACAAAAGTTCCCGATGAAATATGCACTGCAGTTGTACATCATGTCATAAATTACGGTCTTTCAACGAGAGAGGCTCGACATCAGTTCAAACAACTTTGTAGGTCAAGTGTGGCCTCAGTAAAAACTAAATGTAAAAACGAACAGGTAATGCATGGTCATGGAATAGCTTCCCTTACTATATTTAAAGCTGTAGTGGGTTTATAGTATTGAAAAATGAGTTCACTCTGGAGCAGAGAACAAATATTTACAGCTGAGTAGAAGGCAGCCATTGTGGATGTGAACTAGCTAACAGTGCAGCATGTTTGACAGAATTTGAAAAGGCATATGAAAGAATGTAGTGTGTGTTTTGGAACAATAAGCTGATTTCCAAACATAAAAACAAATGAATGGTTGCAACACAAAGGTTTGCATGCAGGGGCACCTTAGCATTTCATTGCAACCCATTGTGACAGTTACCATTTTATATGTCATTTTTCGCCATCGCCATTTGTAAATGTTGCAAATATAGTTATCATTGAGTTTTCAAGTTTGATCATTTGATCATTTTTCTCAGTGAAAGTTCAGTGATTTATAGTAGACTAGCTTTGTAATAAGTTCGCTAATTAAGCTGCCTGAATGTTGAAAGTGGTCAACTCTTGAGAAGGAACAATGCTGGTAAGGGAGGGTAATAGATAATTTCTTACAAAAAGAAAGGAGAGGAGAATTTACATGTAAGCAGCTGAGTAAAACAAGAAAAAAAGACAATTTTTTTGGTTATACTGCCACCTGTTGCACATGCTTTCCTGATTTAAAAAAAATCACCATCTGCCACGTCTTCACGTCTGTCTCCAAGTTATCACTGAAATGCATGAAAGATGTAAAGAAAATGTTACAGTTGTGTTAACTGTTTTGTGGCTGAAGTACTTACATTTGTCAGTTCATTTATTTACTTGGAGGTGGACACTTGTTGTGGGAAAAGCTGGCATTTGGAATCAAATTCCTGTCTGTTGACTATGTCAGAACAAAGGAGTAACTATGATTCTCTATGCCATCAAATGCCAGCAGTTGAGATGCTAAGCTGCAAGACTTGGTGCTGTATGTATTTAAATATTGAATACAAAGACCCTCACTTAGACTGACTATTCAAAAATGAGCTCAGCTTCATTTTTGCCATATCCATAATCAAGCATTTTATTTATTTATTTATTTATTTATTTTCTAATGGCTGCCATGTGGAGGCATTCATGCAGCATATAAGGGTGCTCTAAACCAGTGTTTCCCCATCAAGTTCTCGGGGACTCACAGCCGGCCCACGTTTTTATTTCCTTCAAGCTCCCTCCCTCCCTACCAGGAGCTGGGAGGGAACAAAAACTTGGACTGTCTGTGGGTCCTCAAGAACTGGATTGGGAAACACTACTCTAAACCAGTCTGACTGCATGAGGAATATGCTGTTCCTTCACGTATCTTTGGTCACCTAACAGAAGTGATTATGTAAAAATTAAATGCTTTTTATTTTTTTAAATGTATGAGAAGTCGGTTTCCATCGGAATACACAATGACCAGTTGGTCTTGCTTCATATGAGCAGGCTTCCTTTTAAGAACATGCTGCTTTTATTTATTCCTTAGGTTGACACTATTATCTGAAACCACTTTGAAACAGTTGGGTTGTACATTTAAAGGTCTGATATTCACTGTAGCAGTTTAGGTTGAGTGTGTAGCTGAGGGGTTCATTCAGACACATGTTGGATCATCGATCACCTCACCACACTCTGTCCCAGATAAGCCCCTACGCAGTACAGATTCATTTACATTGCCCGTGGGAAGTTAATGTACGTACTGCATGGCAAACCTGAAAAACCATTACGTTATTCTGGGATAGATGAGGCATAATGCTGTGTGTGTGTATGTGTGTGTGTGTACTACAATATGTTTTTCTGCACAACAGGTACCTATGAGTGTTGGGTTTTAAATGCAATGACATTGTGTGTTTTAATGCAGTACATAATGCAGATACAATGTATTCAGGCATGATAATTTGTGTGTATATGTGTGTTGACAGGAGAATGTCTCTCTCGCGGACATCCTTTCTCTGCGGGACAGCTGCCTGTCGGAACAGGAAGTGTGGGCAGTGTGCTTGGAGTGTGTCCTCTCCTTGCGTAGCATTGCCCATTCACCACTCTTCCACACCCTCTGTATCACCCCAGACACTCTGGCCTTCAATGCCCACGGCAACGTCTGCTTCATGGAACATCTTAGCGGTGAGTTCTCTGTCTCGGTCTCTCTTTCAAGCAATGTTCTCCTTTCTCTGTTCTCACTCTCACCTTGCTGTTGATTTGTCAGTGACATACAATCCTCTTCCCTGTGTCTATATTGCATTGATCAATGTACCGTCATTCTCTCTTCTCTCTGACTCATGAAGGAGCCCTATTCTCCCACTCGACCCTTTGGTGAATCACCCCTGAATTTACTCCCAGTGCATTACTGTGCTTCTTTACCAGCCAGAAACCATTCTCTTGCCCCCACCCCACTTCTTCATCAACAAGTCAACATTTCTTCTTGTAAATGCTGTTACACTTTTGGTGCATCATGCAAGGGTCATAGATTTCTTACTTATATACTATGAATCCTGTAATTTTCAATGTGGTTTTAAGTTTATTCCTCAACAACAGAAACCGGAGTGTCATATTGGCTCAGTAAAATTTTATCAAGTCCTCGTTCATTGGTCAGAATGAGTAAATACATGAAGTTTAGATAAGTTTAGGAGGCCGTTTCAAACTGGTAGCCCTTCGTATGGCTCAGTACCCGTGAAGTAGCTCTGTTTCAAAAAGGTTGGTGACCCCTGCTCTAAAGAATATTGCTATTTGATAATCTGTAAGTGTTAAGATATTATATTTGTAATAAAGATAAAAGAAGATAGTATTCATTTGCCTTTTGTTTATGAGCATTGTGTATTTGTTAATGGCACATCTGTATAATCTTATAGTAAAAGAGGTTTTAATACATATAAATGCCATCACCGTATCTCGTTCAGCCTCATTAGATCGAAAACCCTAACTAAGTTTATACATGCAATCAGCTGGACACCCTGTGTTTTGTTCTTTTCACTGTTTTCTTATGAAAAGGCCATGTACCCATTAAAAATTCATCACCACAGAGGCATATTAATGAGTAATTTGCTGAAGTGAGTAGTTGATTTAATGAGACAAAACAAGCAAATCATCACAACACAGAACATTGTCTTCCTTTTAATTCTGTGTAATTGCTGCTTTTTAGCTACCTCTCAACTTTTACAACCTGTTAGTTGTTATTGTAATATCCAGCTATTGTCATGAAATTGCTAGATGAATGCTGTCTCAGAAAACCATGTCTTTCTGCTCTTACTGTAGACTTCAACGTCTCTGCTAATGACACTTTTATTCTTGCCCATAATAACCTTCAGAAGATTTGCCAGCCTGAACAGAGAGGACACAATAAATCCCGCACAGACAGACCAGACTATAGCCTGACCTGTTTTATTTAGAAAATATTTTGTTAACAGTGCATCAAGAAGGAGGGATGGCCTAAATAAAAACCAGCACTGCAGCATGAGATTTTATTTTTTGTAGTTCTCTGGAACTGTAGTTTTATGAAGGGTTAATTATACAATCAGATTAGGTGCCTTTATTTGTCTTAGGTTTTTTAATCTTATCTTGATTGTTCTAGAAAGAAGTAATATGATGTACCTAGACTGGCCTGTATTTCACTTTGGGGGGGGGGGGTTCAAATTTGTTATTTTATTAGCAGTTCATGTTGTATATGTATATCTGCGTATTTGATGATCTGACTGAAAATTCCATTGCAGTCAACACAGGGAAACATAGGATAACAATATAGGATATAGGTTAACAAAATAACAAGATAACAAAGCAGGTCAATAACAAATAACATGGGAAAATATTGAAAAAATAAATAAATGTGCAACCAACAACAACAACAACAATAATAATAATAATAATAGGAAATCCACAGCACTGTGTAAAAGCAGAAAGTTGTTTGTCAGGGTAATAAGATAAGAAAAAAATATTGTTTAACATTATAGTGTAATCCTAATAAACAGTAACTCAATTAACAAGAATTTATGTTCTTCAAAAAGTTACTGGAATCTCATTGGATGGCTTGATGAATACCGCTTCTATTCCCAAACCTCTCCTCAGGGGCACCCCAGCTATTCTATGTCAAGTCAACAAGTACATGGGTATATTGCACAGGTCCTGCAAATAGTAGGGTAACTTTCAGAGAGGTTTTGAAATTGCTAATCTAATACACTTTGTCAGACATAATCTTACATCAACATAAAGCACCTGCACAGCACTACGTATTTCTAGTAAACTGCATAAATATAAATACATAATAATTTGTTCTACCGCATCCAACCTGTTATAAAATAACATATTTACTCCATGACAGACCATTGTAGAAATAAGCATCACTTTTTTTCAGAAGAGCCCTGACATGTGGCTCTGCCGTGTTACATCTCAGCCTGATGCTCTGCAGTGGACACCTTGTGTAACAGTATTTGAAATTTCCAGATAATGGAACTGTCCATGAAACATTAAAAAGACAGACTCTTTGAAGTCAGTTGCAGCCATTTAGCAGGCATTCACCAAGTAGTAAAGGTTTCTTACGGAACTTTGAAACCATTTATTTTCATTCAGCTATTTCTTTCTTTTAATGTGTCTTGGCTGTATTGGCTATACATATCCCAGGGTATTTTTAGGTCAGGTCAGTGAGTAGAGGATAGCTCTGAAAGTGGCTGTATTGAACTTTCCAGAAAGTGTATTCAGTTGTAGTCATGTCTTCTGAATTTTTATAGCATATAGGCATTTTGACCTGTACTAATTAAATGTAAATAAATTTTAAATTATTTTTAAAAAGTAAAAAACAGATGATGACTTAACTGAGCTGTACTATATGTAAAATTAACCTGAATGGATGATTACTTATAAGGAAAGCATCAGTTTTGATATTGCTACTGTTTTGTCAAATTCCCAACTGAATTATCATTAAAATAATTTTTTAAATTGTACTTAAGTTTTAACTGCATTCACATTCTTAGTGTCTGGGTTTGAAAATATATGATTCTGGCTGTGTTTTATTAGGTCTATTTATTTGCATTAAGCTAATGTTCTGACTGTTCCGTTTTATAGATGATCCTGAGGGCTCATTCACACCGCCAGAGTTTGATAGGACTGGTAACACCTTTGAGGTAAGTTATCAAGGATAATAGCGCCGAACAACGTGAAACAGCATATCTAGTATTGTCATGACATATATCTTAGGACAAAACATTAATACCTTTCTGCCTAGTTACCATATTAAAGCAATTCTGAATTAATAACTTTAACCACCAGTTCACACAATCAAAAGTCTTTGCTGGATTTTCTAAATGTATGCATTTGTAATCAGCCTTGATTAATCAACGCTACAGTAAGATTGAGATTACATCATGGCCTAAAAAGAACTAAGGAAAGACATTAAGTGTAAATTACAAATTCCTTTTTAAATGTATTTATTGGAAAATTGCTGTTCTGATTCCTCCCATAGACACAGAAAATGTTATGTCTGAACTCAGCTTGAAGCAATTGATTACTGTAAAATTGCTCAAACGTTTCAGGCCATTGCAAAGCAGGATTTGTCAGAATATGTGTGACATCTCAAATTATTGACTTTTTGTATTATGAACATACCGCCTACCACATCTAATTAGTCTGCATTTCATTTCGCAGAAATCAATAACAAATGAACTTCATTTCAAAATGTGGTGAAAAATCCATAGTCTAAATCCTCTTTAGGGCAGCACAGTGACAGAGTCAGTAAGATGAGCTTCTGAAGGAAGGATTTCCTTCTGTATCCCTTTTCTCTGTTTACCAGTTTTGCCAGACGTATAGCATGATGGATTAAAAGATTGATTTCCTAGTTTCTACAAATAATACACAGTTTACTACAAACAGCATTCAGAGTTAAAGTTCTGTTTTTGTACCAGTGAACTATTGTGTTTGTGCATTTGCTGTTGTTTTTTTCTGGTTCTAAAAGCAACAAATTAAACTCCATATATGTTCCTGTTTCTTCTGGGACAAATTTTTGTAGTTCTTCTGGAAGACTTGGCCATGAGAGCCAGTTTCCAACCACATAGAAAAATAGATGACATATTAAGTTGAAATTATGAGACACCACGTCATAATTGTGAGATACCAAGTTGAAATGATTAGACAACCTAAACCAATCACATTCCTTCTTAAACACAGCTCACATCATGATAAAGTAAGTTTTCCAAATATCTTATGTAATATCTTTTAACAAAAGCAATCCAGGTGGTTTTTAATCAGACTTGTCCAGTAAACAGGCAGCCATGCACAGTCATTTTTGCAGTACAAGCCCTTTCACTATCTGTGCTAAATCTTATTAGCAGCTGTATTGAGAGACGACTCTTGCACACCTCTTGGTTTCTCGATTTCTGTACGGACAAATTTTAAGTAATATTTGAATGTTTTCATGTGCTTTTCATGCTTATTTGCAGTCACTAGTGCCCCAAGTATCCATTCATGGCTCAGATTGTAGAATAAATGGTCTATACATGTATGTCTATAAATGTTTATTATTTTTTACACTGCAATTATTAATGTGCAATGGAGTACATAAATAAAAGGTCTAATAACTCTAAAACTAAAATAGACAGACACATCTAGCAAAGTGTGCTTTGAGCGGTGGACTATGCACACCCCTTGATTTTCAGATTATGTAATTCCATACATATTTTTATGAATATTTATATTTTGTCCATTCACTGTGCAATGGGGAGAATAAATGGACTAATAAGTCCAACACTAAATGAGGCAAGCATCTAGCACAGCATGCTTTGCACAGTTCACTCTGGGGGACAGTACACACCCTTTAACCCTTTTGATTTTTAGATTTTCATTTTTGTAACACTCAGTATTAATTAATATATACAATAATGTCTGGGTTATCAAGCATGGAAAACCTGAAAATCCATCTACATTGCTTACTAGGCCTCATGACACCGAAGATACAACATTCCCAGCTCCATCTCAGTTCCCCTGAAATTATTGGGTCACTTGTACATGGAGTCATACTGTATCTACTTTTGAGTTTGGTAGCAATACCAGTTAATAACAACACATTACACAGTATTTGGCGCATGCAAACATTGTAGCAATAAGTCCACAGATAGCGGTTGGACAGTACTGTGTGTATGACTGATTTAATGAGACAAAAATAATACATGTGCCAGTTAACAGTATATAACTACGGCTTTCCCTTCCATTGATGAAGGGTGCAACCATCCTGAATTCTGAGATCGGGGTTGCAGATGGTGTGTTCATTTGAAGGTGGAATTTCCGAATCCCTAGTCAAAAAGTTCAACTGGAACACCCCCTGAAGTTGAAAATTCCAACTCAGAATGTCGGAGCAAACTCTACGACCTCAGAATTCAAGATGGTTATCATAAAGGTTATCATAAAACATAACATTCTGCTAAAATATTTTTGAAAAGAAAATCTACTTTAAAATAGTGGTTTATAATCATATCAAACGATTTACAACCTTTTGAATGCACACCTACAGTACTTACTCTGAACAACACTTTGTGTATTAAACATTTATTTTTTAATTTTTTTGTAGTATTTACCATCCATAGCTGTATGTCTCAGTTTGTTCAAAGTAGGTTAAGAAAAAGTAACAAACTTTGTGTCCTACATTTCTCTTCATTAAAGCAATATTTTCTGGGTTATCAAAAGTGTGGGAGCTGAGAAGGGGTGATAATTGTGCAACACTGTCTCTCATATTAATGAAAAAATCTGTAGGTGCCATTTAATTTTTGGATCAGGACTCCCACTGTAAATTGTGAAATTGTTTTATTAATGGTGGAAGTGAATTGCGGTGGTTTGTACACTGAAAAATGTTGTAGACATTCTTATTTGTTTATCTTTTCAAAGGGATTCATCAACTGCAGTAGTGTAACACATCACATCAAAAATAGTTATTTTGGTTAGCAATTTTCTGTTTAGCTGCTTAAATAAAAGGGAGATTCATTATTAATATGTATGTTACATACATGCTACCTAGTGCAAAATATGACATATGAAAGTGGCTGTAATAAACTTCAAGAAACTAGGCATACATGACTTAGAAAATACTACCCAGAATGAGATAATAATAGATCTTTATAACTTTATCACTGATTCGGCTTATAGCAATGGAGAATCTTGAAGCAGAACCTTGTGATCTTTGTGTTTTCATATTTATTGTCTTCGGTGTTTTGTATCACAATCAGAATACTGAGAACATGTGGGTATTAACACTCTCCTGAATACTTTATGAAGGCATTGCTATCCTGTCTCCATTGATTATTGTTATCATGGTGACTTGAATGAAATAACACCAACTGCTAGAAGAAACAGATAGATAGAAGAATAATTATTCATTTGTTAGATGGTACCTAGAATGGATTGCATGTCAGAGCTGATGAATTTAGGTCTCATGGTTGAAAGGGATCACTGCTTCTCCATTGACTTGTCCTGGTATTGGTTTATTGACTACTTAATGGCTTGATAAATAGCATTTATTCTGAAAGGTGTTATAATGACTTTGAGCAAGAATTCACCTAAACCTACAAAGCATATATATGTCAGTAGCCATAGTATTACTCCTGTAAAGCATATTTGTATTATTCATTATTAAATGGAATTTAATGTTTTATATGTATAAAATAATACACAAGTTATTCTATAATACAGTTCATGTTTTCTGTGTGTGCAGTTGTAACTACCGTTACCTAACAACTTCTGGATTGTGTGTTCAATTCCTGACTTTATATCAGTAAAATCGGCCTGTATTGAAGTTCCACAATTTTATTGGTATTGGCTGAAATAGCACCGATAAAGAACCATTAATATCTCTTTAAACATTTATGATGAGGAAAAGAAGCTCTCACCAGAGAAGATGTTGAGAAGTAGTGTTGGATGACATGACCTCAAAACACGATTAATTGATTTTACCTCAATTACTATAAATGAACAATTATTTCTTGTTTTGTTTTTTTTTTGCCCTCATATTTCGTTGACAAGGTTTGTACCGTAAATATGCTCAACTATTAAAGCGTATTTTTTCTAATGAAAGTATATCTTTATGATTTTAAAATAACTGAAGAAAACACGCAGATGAATTATATAAGAACATAAGAACATAAGAAATTTACAAACGAGAGGAGGCCATTCGGCCCATCAAGCTCATTTGGGGAGAACTTAGCTAATAGCTCAGAGTTGTTAAAATCTTATCTAGCTCTGATTTAAAGGAACCCATGGTTTTAGCTTCCACTACAATAGCAGGAAGACTATTCCATACTCTGACTACACGCTGTGTAAAGAAGTGCTTCCTCAAATTTGTTTTAAAATGTTCTCCCGCTAATTTCCACTTATGGCCACGAGTTCTAGTATTTAGACTAATATTGAAATAGTCATTTGGCTGAACAGCATCCAGACCCGTTAGAATCTTATAGACCTGAATCATATCCCCCTTTAGTCTCCTTTGCTCAAGGCTGAACAGATTCAGTTCCGTTAACCTCTCCTCGTAAGACATTCCTCTAAGACCAGGAATTATTCTCGTAGCTCTTCGTTGCACCTTTTCTAAGGCAGCAATGTCCTTCTTGAGGTATGGTGACCAAACCTGCACACAGTATTCTAGGTGGGGTCTTACCAAGGAATTATATAAGTGTAACATCACCTCCCTTGACTTAAACTCCACACATCTAGAGATACTGTATAACCCAACATTCTGTTCGCCTTTTTTATTGCTTCCCCACATTGGCGAGAGTGGGACATGGAAGCATCAACATACATACCGAGATCTTTCTCGTAATCAGCTACCTTTATTTCAGTGGAACCCATAAAATAACTGTACTGTATATTTCTGCTCCCTGCATGGATTACCTTACATTTATCTGTGTTAAATTTCATCTGCCAGGTATCAGCCCATTCGCATTCAATATATTGAATATTTTGAACAACTAAAATCAAAACACAAATTGCGTAAAATCAAAATGTCTTATAAAAATATTTTAGTTTTAATGTAAAAAGCAAGTTCCCTAAAAAGTAGAAAATAAATCGTTTGTGTTTCTTGCGAACTCTTTATAGTAATCACCTCACTGGGTGAAATTGATCACTATAAGTGGATGATCATTATAACCAATTTTTCTTTTTCTTTATGTCTCCGGCAGATGTCAATTTTAAAAATGGTAATTTGTATATTTACTACCTGAATATAAGATAATAAAACAGACAGCATCGCTATTCACTGAATTTTATTGACTCTTTCAATATACAGGATAGCTGATTCAAACGCTTTTCAAATTACAGTACTGCACAAATTAAATAACTGAACTGTGTATAATTCAAATATGCTATAATACAGTACGGTACTGTACATAAAATATACCTTATTGTAGTTTGACTACTGCATCTCCTTGGCACATTTTTGGCAGTTTATCATAAACTTTGATAAGTCTATATTCGTGATTGAGAGAAAATGGACTTCCTTTTTTCCATCTTATTTTCTGTGCATGCAACATTAGCTTCAAGTAGCTAGTTAGAAGCAGATGAGTTACCGCAAGGCAAATTAGGCAAGTAAAAAAAAAAAGAATTATTGTAATAAAAATTTTTTTCATATGTTGTTATGTATAAAAAGACCCTAAATGAATTCTGCAAGCTGACTGCTTGATTACTTTAAGCAAATCATTTAAACCGTATTTTAACAGGAATAATTCTGTCCGAAGTTGTTTGATCCATAGATCAAAATTGTTGATCACTATAACCGTAATCATTATAAGCGATTTCCACTGTGTTTCAAATATTACTAGTGTTGAAACCAACTGGTGGTATTACCTTTGGTAGATGAAACTGTTTTTCCGCAGTGTTTACATCTGATTTGTTTTTGTTTGGTGTTGTCTTCACTAAAGCCACAATTTGCCCACACAACAGACACGGCATTTTTCTTTGGTACAAGTTGCTCAGTCGGCTCGGTGTTTGAGCTCTCCTCCATGCTGCTTCACAGACTGTCACAGACTGGACGGGGTGGAGTCACATGACAACACATGCAATACAATATTTTAAGTGGACAGTACATGAACACACACTAGGGAAAGTATGAACAGTATCAAATAAAAAAAAAAAAAAAAAGTAGTAACTGACATGGGGAAGATTACGTCGATTAGAGGTTCTGATTAATTTTCGATTAATTGCCCAGCCCTACTGAGAAGCTGCACTGCCTGCATTGTGTCTTACCAACTCCTAACCCTGGATTATTATGAATGCTGCAGTTCAGTCTAGGCTTTGGAAGTGACACAATGTGTGTGTAATTCATGTTTAGCAAAGACCAAGGGAAATTCTTTCTGCTGTAAAGTTTATTTACAGTCGTTATACATCACAGAACCAGTGTCGGATGTGGTTTTTGCTGAAACAACAAGCAAAAGCCCACATCTTTCTAAAGATGCAAACTCTATAACTTTCCTATTCAGAATAAAATGTGTGTGTGTGTGTGTCAGGGGGATACAGTACCCATAACCCACTACATTCAGCAGGGGAGAAGCCACATACACAATACTGTGACAAGGCTAGGCATACTCACTGTAAGCCTACACAAAGTAATACATTATATTAAATATTAGTTTGTGATAAACTAATAATGGAAATATGACCTTTCTGCTTTATGTTTGAGCCTGGAAATTGTTATCTCACTCAATAAAGCACTGTATAACTAAAACTATTGGTCACTGTTTAATTTTTGACCATTTAAAATTATGAGCCAATATTACTTAATGGAATTTTTGCTCCTTAATTTGCTGCCAGTTTCATTTCATTTGGGGCCTTTTGCTGACCCATTACTTTGTGTGGCTATGGAGGATCCCTGTTCTCCCTGTCTTTTACCATGTACTTCTGTAGTCTATGAAGCAGTCTGCCCTGCACTGGAACGGAATTCTACCTGCTTCATTTTCTGAGATTGGCTGTAGGCTCATCTTGATCCTGTACTGAATAAGCAGTTTAGGAAAATGAATGGATATTTGCAGGAGCTGCTCTTGCAAAGCTGACGCCTGTGGTAATGTCCTTCTATAGGGATAGATATACCAGGCTAATTGAATTGTATTTAAATCAGCTGATTGAACCTATGTAATATTGAACCTCCTTTGCTGTGTAGATTGTGTAGGAAACAATGAAGTGCCATAAAGTGCTTCCTGAACAAACATAACTTATATATACATATATATTGTGTGTGTGTGTGTGTGTGTATATATATATATATATATATATATATATATACACACACACAAAATGCAATTTTGGTATGGCCATTAACTCAGTATTTGCTGATATACTGTTTTGTTTTGTGCCCTTTAATAAGTTGATTTTCTCTATTCTGCCATCTCTTGGCTCATCTTACTTTAGATTCTGTCATTCTCATAATTTACCAGCACATAAAGTTCATAAGGTTGCAAAATAACATAAATAAGGATTATTTTTATTTTATAAAAAATTGGAAGGAAATCTATTAAACATAACTTTAATATACTTGATGTTTATTTTATTAAAGTATTTTTATAATAAAATGTATTATAAAATAAACTTTCCCCTTTATTTCATCATTTTGAATTTGATATCATTCTCTGACGTCCACCACATGCATATTCAGCATGTATTTCTGCCTAGAGATGGGTGCAGTCCTTGATGCACTTTGTGAATATTATAGTTAGGAATGGTTACAATCTCACTAATGAGGTGATTTTGCATTGGCTACCCAAGATATCTTAAAAAGCTATCCTATCAGCTGCAGAATTGTGATACTTTTTACATAATCAGTATACAGTCTGAACACTTAACTGCTTTTAACACATTTTTCTCTATTTTATCTGTGTTTTAGGCCACAGGGCATTGAAGTAATGTATATGAAATACTGCAACGACACAGCAAAGTATTCAACATAAAATTTTCTCTGACCTTAAAATAGACCCCTTTTGCTTCGATGACAGCATTGCAGACTCTTGGCATTCTTTCAGCCAGCTTCCAGATGTAGCCACCTGGAATGCTTCTCCAACAGTCCTGCAGGAGTTTCCTCAAGTTCTGGGCACAAGTTGGCTACTTTGCTCTTACTATTCAATCCAACTCATCCCAAACCAGCTCTATAGAAAAACAAATGACTTTCAGTAGGTCTGTCTAGACTTCTGAGTAATACTGTATGTTTGGTAAATTATATGAAAAGATTAACTTGATCTTTGGTTTTGGCCTTGAACTCAGCATAAAAGTCAGCATTCTGTTTTCTGAACCACTTAGGGAGTTTTTAATGCTCTCTTTCATTTGTTAGGCAATTATAAGTTTTTTCCATTAAGTGAGGGATCATTTCTGGTTCAGAGCAATAAATAAACTGCAGAACTGTTGCAGAACAAAGTAGTGATAAATGTCAGGGGAAGCAATCAATTACTGTTTACATTATAAAGGTTGAGGCATGCAGATTATTCTTAAGACTTAAGGTTATTCCTTCCATATGTTCCATCATGCAGCAGTGATGTGGGATACTGTTGATTTCATATTGACCAAACATGCTATGGTTGAGTTCAACTATGGAATAAAGTTAAATATACTTTCCCGTTTAAGCTTCTGACTTCTTGTGTATTTTTCATTGTAAAAGCCGAGATGTTCAAGGAGATTTTGAAGCTTGTTCAATTAATGCTGCCATACATCGTTGTTGAAAAGCCCAGCTAGCTTGCCAAATAGAACATTTTGTTTAGAATGCATTGTAATGAAATTACATGCAGTGAGTGCATTTTTGGGATCTCATTATTATGTAGAGTATCAGAATATTCTTGGCATAGGTGGTTCAGTGTTGGAAAAGGTCTGTGCCATGTTTCATTGCCATAAAACGCCCTGGCATGTTTGTAGTCATTGGCAGAGTTGGGAGGATAGGAAACACAGATCGACGGGTGATACAGTCATGGTTTTATTGTTCCTTGGCACAGGACATCTTTACCGAACTCAGTAAATCCAAGCATGGACCAGTTCCACTGACTTTCTTGACACAACATTTAAACATTACAATAAATACAAAGAAATACATTCACTTTAGCTGGGAGAAAACACTGAACTTTTGTTCTGGGCATCTTACGAAATATTTTAAGGAAATAAGCTTTTCTAAATGTGGCCATAACCCTCCAAACATCCCCCATCACATCTCCAAACCTTATTATAGTGTCCTGCAAGTGAAATTCAAAAATAATAATAATAAAACAAGTGCCCCAGTTATGTGAACTATATATTAAAATAATTTGCAGGTAAACAGTCATCTGCATTTAAATGTATTCTTTGTCAAATTATTATTATCCATCTATCTATCTTCAAACAGCTTATTCAGTACAGGGTCACAGTGGACCTGGAGCCTATCCCGGGAACCTGAACCTTGCTAAAAAACACTGTTCTAAAGCAGCATCTTGCACACATCTCACCAGAGACATTTTTATTGGGTACTGGCTCCCCAGCAGCTTGCTGCCCCAGTTTGGTGCATGTGCTGTTCAAAATAGTGTAGCATAATGTTACAGGTTATTTTTTGAGCGGTGCTCATTTTTTCTTCTTGTATATTGTCATATGGTTCCTTGAAGATGCAGTACTCCTTGAGTATATGAAACCATAATCGTAGAATTAATACTGAAGCTGTGAAAAGTTGCTGCTCTGTTACAGAAACCTTGAAGAAGTGTAGTGCTTTGAATGAGCTAGTCTATATACTGTTTTGGTTCTGTATCACTAACAGATACCCTTCAGGAGGGTTTTGTCCTCGTACTTGCTCTCAGTATTCTAGATGGTGGCTCAGTGGATAGCTTTCAGGCCTCAGGGATTTGGTTCCCATCCCGTGTTTCTGTGTTTTGAGGTTCCTTTGATGTGTGTTTAGGCTTCCTCCTGGTTTCCTTCCACAGTCTGTTGTTGTGTCTAAATGGTGTTTTGTATGTGAGTATGTGTCCTGCCTTCCTATAATATGCGTCCGGCTCACTGTGACCTTGTAATAGGTAAGCGGCTATGGAAGAAGAAGAGATGGATTCTAGCTATGTATGAACTCAGTACCAAGAACGTCACCTGTTAGGCATAGGGCTAGGTTTAAAAAAAAAAAACAATTTTACAGTGTATGACCTTTTCCAAAGGATGTGTGCAGCTTTAACCCCGTTAGCCTCACGCACCTAGCATCATGCAACACCATCTGGTAGATAAAAATGTACAAAAATATGGCAGAAGTTACTCCACTGAAGGTACTGTCAAGCCTAAAGGCCGATGTCTGGAGGTTTGTCAGATGTCAGAAATATGAAGACAGTAATTGAATTGGACAAAAGCAAAGTTGTGTCTGTAAGATGTGCAAAATGGAGGTGAAATATTGTGGAAGCATGACAAATCCTATAATACCATTAAGAAGATATCATCCAGATGCACAATCTGCAAAAAAAATCTGATCCGAAATTTTTTGGTCAGATTAAATAAAATGTTCATTAATGCAACTGCTTTGAGGTCAATTCTTAATGCACATATTTAATATTGTTAACAATGCACCAGGTTATATGGTTCCCTGTACAATTTACAGCACTAGTTCTCTGAGAATATCTTTCCTATCCAAGCAAATTTGGAAATTTGAAATATCTCTAATCAATTCAATATTGAATCAAATCGAATCAGAAATCGAATCAGTTCCGGACCTTGTGAATTGGAATTGAATTGATTCAGGATATCAGTGGTGATATCCAGCTCTAGTTAGCCAATGCATCAGTGTATGCAGCAAAACACTGGAGTAAGTGTCAATTTATGATAAGGCTCTCAGTTTCAGATCATAATATGTTTAGGCTGTATTGTGCTGAGAACATTGAGTATTCTTTGGTGATCAGCATAGACCTTGATGCTGGATGTCATATGATGGTCAGCTAAATGTACTGGGGTCCTTCAAATAAGACAGCTTCGGCTGTGTCTTTGGCTTTCTCCAGGGACACGTGTTCTCCCTGGGGACCACTCTGGCAGTCTCCCTTGATTTTGTCATTGAGCCAGAATTACAACCGGAGCTTGGCCCAGAGGTTAAAAGGCTACTGGATCGGATGCAGCAGGAGAGACCAGAAGATAGACCAAGCATTCAGGTGAGGAGCTCACCACCATAGACTGCATTAAGTAGTGTTTGCCAAGGGCTGTTGCAAATACTGATATTTCAAGAGTAGTGTAGCAGATGGCCAGTGTTGCATTATATTTTAATAAAGACATTTAAGAAATTAGAGTAACTGTACAATTATGGAAATTCACTAATTTATTAGACATACTATGCCTTCTTATTTTCACTATAATCAACAGGGGTGAGTTTCCCGAAGCCTTCTTAATGCTATGTCATTTATAAGTTCTATCTTTTAATATAGAAGTTACGAACGAAAGGCTTCAGGAAACTCACCCCAGGTCTATAACAAAGTATTAAGAACATTTGAGTTATTCTTAACTAGAGCTGTCACAATTATTCGATTAAAGTGCAGTACTTGATTATTAAAAAGCATCGATTAAAATTTTCCTTCTCGATTACTCGGCGATATGGCGGATGGTAGACCGCACATGCAGAATGAGGGTCAAAATGAAGAGGGAAAACATCACTTGTGTGGAAGCACTTAATATTAAAAGGGAATGAGAATGCAGTTGTCCGTCAGTATTGCAAAGCAGAACTTGAATTTCACCACGGCACGACTGTAAAGCAAATATATCTTATAGACATTGAGGTTTGACGGACTCAATAATGCGAGGTTAGCCATACTGTAGATATGTCCCATTTAGCCTCTTGAAGTAGCCTAGCCTGTCTTTGTCATAACTTGCACTTAATTAATTTTGTTTATTGTGATTCCTGCATATCGAAATACAGATGCTCCTCTACTTACGAACTTTCAGACATACAAACAAAGTGGACTGTAAGTCCAAATTGTGTTCGTTGGGCTCCCGTTTCCTGTCTGCAACGTTTTTTTTTCTGCGCACCAGTTCTGCCTAGTCCAATTTCTGGCTGCTACTCCCACCATGCAGCAGCATAGCATGTGTACTCCCAGCATATCATAGTTATCTGTACTTGCGTACAGCAGTTCGGAACGTAACTCGTTCGTAAGTAGAGGAGTGTCTATATTCGCTACTAAAACGAAGGTTACCCCATCGCTTAGCCATATTGTTTTACATAATACAGTACATAATAAGCAATTATTAACTATTTTTGTTAACGTATTGTGTGTTTTGCGTAGACCTAAACAAGACTAGAAAAAGATAACGTTACGATATTTAGGAGTTGGAAATTATCTACCTTTCAAGTCTGTCAAATGGTGTTCCCAAGAGTTGTGCCAACAGACGCAAAGCAGTGCCGACAAATCACTTGCTTTTGCTCATTGTCACAATAAAATACATAATATGTTTTCATGACCAGTTCCTCTTCACTCATTTTTGCTTAATTTCTCACAAACACACCACACAGTCTATGAATCAGTCCAACAGAAAGGACAAAAATTATATGGTTGTTTCGGAGATCGCAGGCAGTGCTCATGCAAAAGCAGCGATGGCAAACTTTAGACTGATGTTTTCATGCTTATACTAGATAAAGCCGAAAAGGAACCATCATTAAAATTGCAAACCTTGCTAAGTTTGGTTTCCTGTAAAGTAAAGTCTTTTAGCGGAATTAATTAATGGTTTGAATCCTGCAGACTATCGCAGTCCTTGCAATATGACTATTGCATGTGCATGAAATGCCATGTTGATATGAACATCACACATCATGCCAGCCTAGTGGCATACTGGGTAGTGCTGTTGCCACACACCACCGCTTTGTGTGTGGGGGTGCCTCTTCGGCACATCCGCCGATGTCCTTATACTGTCAAAAACAAAGTGAAGTGAATTGGAGTGCCTAAATTGACCGTACGACCGAGCTAGTGTGCACCCTGCAATGTGTGGTTGGTTCCTTTCTTGCACCAATTGTAATGTACATATTATTATATTATATTATATTATATTATATAAACAATTACTCAATGAATCGGTAGATTATTCTGTAGATTATTCAATTATTAACATAATCAATTGTGACAGCCATATTACTAAAATGTTCAAATAAATATACAAGTGAATTGGCAAAATAAATAATAATAGGGAGACAGCCTGGTTTCTTAACCATTTTTAGTGGCTACTCTTACTCGCCCTAGCTCCAATACTCACTCCATCTGTAGCTTTGTGAGTGTGAACTTAACTGTTTTACAAGTTTGTTTATCAAGCTAGAATGACAAGTTAGAACAGCAGATGCAATTACAGCAGTAGTGAATCTCTTACTTGCCCCATACAACATTAATATTTACCTAATATAAACCATGTAAATATCCCTTAAATATAATGTAAGGCTGAAAACTAGAAGTACTTTGTATAATGTTGATCGTTTCGTGATGTAATCATTATTACAATATTATACAACTGTTTTTTTCATTATCTCAGGTATCGAACTTGTCTTTATTATAAACCAAATCAATTATAAGACAATTGTGACATGCAAGTGTATATTTCCAACATAAACAAGAAGTTAATTATTAATGTAAGATGTATAGAAAAGTCATTCAATGTGGTTGCCTTTGCCTTTTTTTAGTGACACTATAAATTGAAATCCAGTGCAATCTTTCCACAGAACATCGTCACGCTGGCAAAGGTAAAGCTAAGGAATGTGTCCTCTTTGAGCATCTGTCGGAAGTTGTCTGCCATTGGCCGACGTGTCCTGTCAATCGAATCTGTAGGAACATTTCAAGGTATGTCTGTTCTTTTCTCATTTGTTAAAAAAAAACACCAGTAAAAGATGTTACAGAAGTGATGTTATGACTATGATAGTAAAAAAATCTAAAAACCCATATTGAAGTGACAGTTGAGTTTTTATTTGTTGTGTAAAGTCATAACCTGTTGAAAAACCAAAACAACATAATGTTAATTTGCAGATGGCTTGGAAACATCTTGTGGAATTCATGAACAACAACTGAAAGCCAAGAGGCAGTTTCACGAACAGAATCCGGTTAGTGGTTTGTCCAGCATAGAGGACCTCAGTCCTGATCTGAGCAACACTGAGCACATCGTCCGATCACAGAGAGAGGAGCATATGTTTGACTTGCGCTTGGACAGCAGGTCTCAGAACAGTTCCCCTGTTAGGAGGCGCATACAGGAACAGGGTGGGAGGACCAGAGGAGTGCTCAACCGCTCCAGTTCCGTCCCTGATTCCAACAATCCGCCGCCAATCCAGCCTCAACTGGTTGACCTGAATGCAACTGTAACTGACCTTACGGAAATAGGCTCAGAGGAATTTCCTGTCAATGTGATCATCAAGAGTATGATGGCTCGCAAGAGCAGACACAGCCATCTTTCGGACCGTGAAGAACATGATTGTTCAGCGAAAGATGGGTGTGGTGAGACCGGGGGGTTGCTGGGATTTTCGCCTGATAAGAACCACAACATTCCCCAATCATTCCCTGGCTGTGCACAGGACCCAGAAAGTGCCCTCTTGAACAGAATTTTCAACGGGAATGCCCCTACTGACTCTGTGTATAATGAGACCTCAGTAAAGAGCATACTCTATACCAGCAATCACATGACCAAAAGCATGCTGTGCCTCAATGAAGAAACTCAGGATGAAGTAAGTATCCAAGTAAAATATTAATTATTTATCATCAGCAGTAATGTAGTGATATAATTATTAGTATTATATTACTGTTGTATTATACTGATATAGTAATACATTTTTATTTTTTTGTGATTAGGCTAATATAGTTAAAATAACTCCACATCAACAGGATGTTTTGTTTGAAAGCTGAGATTCAGACTATGCTTTTCTGAAAAGAATTTCTCGGTCAGCGGTGGTGGATCTGGAGTGAATTACGAGTTGTATGTTTTTATGTGTGCCTGTGTGTGGGTGTCTTCCAGTGGATCTCCCTGAAGGAGCTGCTCTCTCATAGCTATCAGCCTTTGTCAGTGAACGAGCTCTGGGGCCTGTGTTACATATGTCTGTCTACACTGCAGACTTACATTGACTACCCAGGTGGGGTCTTTCTCCTGGCTCACAAGAAAGCTATCTAAACACTCCCCAATACCAGCCATGCTTCTTTTGTTTATTTAACAGCATTAGAAAATGCAAGCACAAAAACTTTGTGCGTAATATACTGTTGCCATTACATGTTAGCTAAGTAAACATGTTCTTTCTTCTTTATTTTTGTCTTTAATGAATATTATGACTAATAGCTGTAGAAATGTGATTTTAGGTGCCATGAAAGTCCTGGCATCAAAGTAGTATGGTTATTGTTCAGACAGCTTAGATGTTCTTATCACAACATATGAAGGTTCACACCCCACAGGGGGCTTTCTGGTTAAATAAGAGATGATACCTTAAATGTGTAATTTGTAAATAATTCTTTGTATTCTGGATGCAAATATGTGCTATTTTTTGTTCTGTGTGCACAGCCTATTTATGCCTGGAATCTGTTTACATCAGCTGTGAAGGGGAGATGCTGTTTCTGAAAACTAAAAACACAGGTGCAATTGCTGTCTCCAGGCTTCAGTCATTATTGTGTAACATTTCTGCTGTAGCATTTATTGTGTAAGAGAGCTGGGATGCGCCTCAGTACAGTAATTTGCAGTTGTCTCCCAAAAAAAACCTTGTTTAGTTATGTAAGAATATGTTATTTATTTCACATAACTTTTAGATGCTTATTACTTTTTTGGTGAGGGTTTTCTTGAGAAGCGTGACATTATGGTTTTTAGAGCCCCATCTGTCTTTCATTTGCCTGTTTAGGATCCTGTGATGCCTTTTATCTGGCACCAGAATTCCAAGAACATGGAATTGTTACAGAAAAGGTTAATCCTGCATGTGTTATAGTTTATTTTCCTTAGTCTTTATATTACATTGTATTACCAATATATGGCTTGGTGAATATATGGCTTTGGTGAATATTTTTTGTTTTTGAACAGGCCTGCGTTTACGGGGTTGCAGCTATCCTTTGGTCCACGGCCAAGTTCAACTTATCACCCAACCAAAAATTAGCAATGCCAAGAAAACTGAAAAGACTGCTACTGGAAATGGCAAAGAGAACTCCTATTGAGAGGCCGTCAATCGTGGCAGCAAAAAAGGTATGAGTTATTGACCCCAGAATTATTCATTCCTGAAGGCAGAATCAGCATACATGTTTAGTCATTCGTAAGTAGTCAGTATGTCATTATAATCCTCTTTGAAAATTTATGAAAATGAAAGTCATTGAAAGGATAGTGTGTAAATCAGTTTGTAAATCGTCCTCCCGTTAATGTTTTTTAATGAAACTTAATCAGTTATGTGTGAATGATGTGCTTTATTTTCTTCACAAAAGTGAAGAGATTATATGTGTCTCACTATTAACCATTTTGATTTCTTTTGTCTTATACTGTCATGGCTCTGTTTGCATTACCCATGAATCGCAGCCTGTGTGCTCAGGTACTTCATAGAGCTGTTCTGATTACCTACATGCCTCGCTCCTTTACAGAGCTGTCGGGATTACCTGCTACGCCAGCGTACCACTCCTGAGGAAGTTTGGGCAAAGTTAATCAACAGGCTTTGCAAGGTTGGCTTTGTGTATTATTTTCTGCCATTTAGCCTATAATCCATTTGAGCAGCACATTTCAGCTATTCAGGCTCACTTGTATGCCAGAATATCTGGATTAAATTAAGACAAGTATATCAGACTGCAATGTACAGTTGAAATAGTTGAGAATATTTGTCGTTGAAGGAAGGAAAGACCATATTGAAACACTTTTACAATGGGAAACATTATTGAAATTTGTGTTAAAGCCAGTTTCGTGTAGGATTTCATTTTTATCTGCCAATTTGCCTTAAATAATTTTGTCTCTGGAGTAACTGGAGAAAAGACCAGCTGTTCTCCCTGTATAGTGATGCACTGCCCTCTTTTGTCTGATCAGGGAAATGTTTCTAAAATAAGGAAATAATGTATAGACTGAATGATGTTCTTCTTGTATTTTGCAATCACAGTCAGACCACTGGAATAAGAATATAGGTTCTCCAAGGATTTTGGACACTAAGAAAAGGTCTGATATAAAAGTGTCTTCAAACAGCAAGATGGGTATGTTTCTTTGATTAAAATTTCACCAGTGGCCTGTACTACAAAGCGGGGTTACTGGCTTATCGGGATAACTTGTAAGATTTAAGGTACCACAATTTAAATGGACTTCATATTCTTTCACTTACATTTTGCCCAGACTACCTTAAATCCGACATATAAGCCAGTAACCCCGCTTCGCAGTACAGGCCCTAGGTCAGTGTACCCTTCTGGTATGACTGCATTACTTTAAGAAGACTAATTTAAGAATTCATGAGTAAGTTTACACAGTGAATTGTGTTTTTAGATGTAATTTGCAGGTGTATATGCTCACTTTAAGTTGATAAATGGGGCTGATGATTCATAATAATTGATTTTGCTGCACGAATGGTGTCATTGTATTTTTGGTTGTTATTTACATGTGACTACGCAGGGTTTGCACCTATGACTGGAAGGGACAAGCTGTCTCCTGTCCAGGGACCTATTCCAAAGCAATACTGTGCCACCACAGCCTCCTCTCTCCCCGATGCCTTCACATCTTCTGCCACGCATTTCAAACCCATTGTACTTGCCCAAGATGGAACTACTACAAGGGAGACCCTGACCCAGCAAGGAACTGGGGGGTAAACATTTCTCAATATCAGTATTAATCGGAGAATGCTTAGAGCTATGATGTTAACTCATCCAACATCGGTAGTAAATTGAGACATTGAGGATAAGAAAATTCAGAAAACGTATACAATCAAAACTAGAATATTTTTTAGACATGAATAGATAGAGATTCATAAAGAGATGTGCAAAGAGATTAACAATGTACTTAAGCATACAAATATTTTCAAACAGTATAGAACATTAAATTAGGCTCATTGATAGGTACTGGTGTAAACTGAATTCAAATTTTAACTTGTGATGTAAACTAAAAATCTAGACATTTCAACACTTTGCAGTCTTCATTTGCAATCTGCACTTGCAATTTATCAATCTGCATTTTTTACAGGAAAAGTGAGAATGGCAGTAACAATCATCTGAAAGCCAAACCCGAACACAAAGACAATGCACTTATGGAGTATGTGCCACGGGTTCCAAAGGAAGATGCCATTTATCTTGGCTCCCAGGAGAGTGTTTGTTTACCAGAATCATCCACTTCCTCCAGTGGAAAGATGTTAGTCAACAGCCCATCACTGACAACAGCACAACATACTGAATGCGAGGGTCAGACTCTTCCTCATCACTGCAGCAGTACATCTGCTTTCTCCACCAATCAGGTCACTGGCAGCATGTACAACAGCTACCTCCTGAGGCAAGACCCCAAAACGGGGCTGCTGACATTGTTCCCTGTGCACATTGCTGCCCCAGAGCCCATTCCTGGCCTGAACATCAACATCCCCCCACTATCAGCCGTAGCTAGTGAGCTCGTCTTGAGCTCTGTGGATCAGGGGGCCCCTAAGACATCAGCAGGAAGCTGGAGATCACCTGCTGCACAGAATGCTGAAGCATCTCTCACGCCGCTGGCTTCACCACAGATGGACAGGGTCCCGAAGCACAAGGACTCTGGCGGAGAAGGTGGCAGAGAACAGTCCCTAAGAAGTTTGGCTCAGTCTCCTGCAGAACAGCCTCTTTCAACCCAGGTCCATCCCTCTCTACAGGCGGTCATGAACCTCATTAGAGCAGAGTTTGGCTTCGACAGCTATCTGGAAAATGGAGCAGAGGACCTCAAAATGGGTTAATGTCATGTCATCTGGAAAGTTTTTGTATTCTTCTAACATTATGAAGTCATAAATACCAGAACGATTGTATCACCCTTCTGTAGTTATTTCTTGTAGATAAAGTACAGTCAGAATGGGGCTAGTAAGAGGTTGTTAATCAAGCTTATTTTCTTTGCATTTGGATGCTAATATTTCCATCCTGTGTTTAGTTTTCATAACCTGGAAGGATAAAAATGATCTCAGTGTAATTCCAGTTACAAAAAATAGAGTCCCAAATTTGTTTGAACTGTATTTTTTCAGTGATTTAATTTGCTTTTTTTTGTCTATTACAAGGGGAGTATATATTCTCTCTAAGAGACCTCCAGTATGATACGTTTTGCAGTGCTGTTTCTGAAAAATTCTTGGATTTCTGCTGGAATGAGAAATTACTAGAAGCACTTTACAACGTGGTGAACAGAAAGCAGACCTCTTTGTACGTATGCATTTTGTCCAGGATATATTAATTCAGCAACAGTGTTGCCCCTTCAAGAATTTTCTTCAATTTTATATGCATTGGCATTGTTTTGTTATAAACATTATATAGTGGATTACCTTGGAATTTACATAGGTTTAGCCAAAAATGTATTTTACCCTTTTCTTAACCTCCTTTGCCAATGCGGTTGAATGGTTTTAGAGCTGCATATGTGCTACAGTGGTGGTCAGTGGTGGCTTGATAGTTAGGGTAGCGCACTTGTAATTGAAAGATTGCAGGTTCGAATCCCCCACCAGCAAGTCACCACTGAGGTACCCTGAGCAAGGTACCGTCCCCAAGCACTGCTCCCCGGGCGCTGAATTAGCTGCCTCCTGCTATGTCACGAAAGTCACATATGGGTCAAATGCAGAGGTCACATTTCGTTGTTGCGCACTGTGTGCTGTGGTGTGTTGACAATGACCACTGATCACTAAATTCTAAAATTCTACATTGACTAATTAATTCATTGAACTCAGTAAAAACCAGGACCTTGGGCCAAGGACAAAAGACAGTTGTGAGTTTGTCAAGGTAACCATAGTTTTGCTTCTGATTGTAGGTCAGATTGGGTACAGAAAAATATATCCTTAAATGACTGCAAGCAAAAGTCACTACCTAAAAGAACAACATTCTAGCCTCATAAGTGTTCACTGCGAAGATAAAATGTAAATAGTATTTTAATTATACAAATAATAATACATTTTGATGTGTGTTTGACAATGTCAGTGATATGTCAATTACGACTTATTTTAAAGCTTATCCCAGTTCAGGATGTTTATTCCGAGATTTATTCAGCTGTCACCAAAGTTTATGACAAGTCAATGATTGTTTTTGCTAGGTTGTTGGAGGGGGGTGGGGGGTGGGATGGTTGTCTATGTGTCATAAAAATCAACCAAATCAGATTACTGACAGATTTCACCAAAAGGTTATTTTTATTTTTAACAGCAGGAATCCTACCTTTTTATACTGAATTAAACATATCTGTAATGTGGCCTGCATGCTACAGTATAGGGAGATTTATTTTATTAAAAATTGCTGTAGATTCATCTTCCATTTAGGATTTTGATAACAAAATACAGTCATGGGAAGTGTCAAAATGTTTGAAAGAAAAAAAAAACGATTAATAATTATTGCAATAATAACGAATAAGCAGTAATTATTATTTTAAGATTTCTTAGCTTTATATTTCTGTTTTTTCACCACATATTCTTTTGTTTCAGGCTTATATTTGTGCAAGAACGTTTTGCGGCAACACATTTCTGAAATACAGTGAATTTTATGTGACTGAATGAACTGTTTTTCTATGGTGCTACACAGGTCTGCTTGGAGCTCTACAATCCGACCTGTCTCTAATGTTCAGCCTTCATCAAAGGTAGCAGAAAGGGCAGCTACCTCACCCCAGGGTGGAGAGCATAGCACTGCAGTGCAAGCATGGGAGCCGAATCACGTGAGCTCAGACAGAGACAACCATGCAAACACAGGAAAGATTCTCAGAAGGTCGCTCAGTGCACCTGAGCCCCAATCTTCCTGTGCAACTGTAGAAAAACCAGAGGAACTTCATCAAGATGTCAACATAGGTTAGAGATTTCTGTCCTTATGCCTCTGGCAGCAGAAATACAGTTTAGTTTTCCTTTTAAATATACATTTAAAGGCTGTTTCCAGACTCCTTTCAATCTGAGAATTTGATATTTTCACTGAATAGCTACAGAATATCAGTGACCTGTAACAGATTTTTTTTTTTCATTTTTGGTCTGATAATTCTAAAGGTCTGTTGTACACCCTTGCTTTAAATTACAAAATAATGCATGAATATTACATTTGGTGTATTGTTTATTAGTTATGTCTAAATGTTTTTTTGTTGTAATATTTGTTCGATATCTAAATCAATATTATATACATGTGCTATGTATAAGAGGCCAAATTTAAATGGTGACGGACCTAGTTATGACAGGCACTGTGCATTGAGGACAGTCAGAAGCAAACTGAGGTCATGATGCTTCCCTCAGCAGGAGATAGTTGCCATAGAAACAGACAGCAGAGACAGAAAAGTTCCTGTCCTGCTTTGCACACACATAGAACTATTGAAGGCCAGCAGCGAGTTTTTATATCTGAAATTGTTTTTCTTCATTCAGCTATAGGCAATACTTCTCTATCTGCTCCTGTGGAAGGAATGAAAGGTGGAGAAGTGGCCACAGGAGACGCAGACTTCAATGAAAATTCTGTGGGTGTCGCTGATGAAATTCCCCCCAACACTGAGCCCTCATGGTGGATGGGAGGGGCAGAGGGAGACCTTGGGAGGGGCTGTCATGACCAGCGGAGTCTGGACTTCTCAGAGGACATGGAGGATATGGAGTCCCTGACATGGGATGGGTGCCCTCTGTCTGCTGTTGGGGAGCTTGATGGACACGGCTGCAGTCCTGGCTGGGCTTTAGCTTTCTATGGGGGCGACTACTTCAGACAGGATGTGCTAAATTATGTGAAGAAGCTCGGCCAACACAGCGAGGAACCGTGTATAGAGACCAAACAACAGGTGGGTCTTTGGTGCAAGTATATTTTGTATCAAACAAATATATAAATGATATGGAAGTTATTACTCTGCTCTTTGAATCACATACTTTTTGGGTGAAATACTGTTAGTTGACATGTAGTGAAATGGTTCTGTTATTATTATTATTTGATTTCATATTTTATGGCTGTTGGCTTTTTTCCTAATCCTAATTTTCAAAATTCATTTTATGCTAACTAAATTGAAAGGACCAGTCTTTCTTAGAACAAGATTTTAAACAGGTACGTTTAAGTAAAAATATTCACGTTTTTACTTATAAACTGGTTCAGTCATCTACAATATGCTTACATCAATTAAATGTCCTGTCTGCTTATACTTTTTTGTTAAATTTCAGATGATCAAATAAAAACTCCATTTGGCATCAGTTTTGTTGTAGTGATGAAAGTTAACGTTTATGTGTAAGATCTGGATTTCAGGTTATATTATCGATATTAGCAGTATTACTATACTATATACATATTTCATGAAACTTTTTCCTCCCAAAAATCTATTATTTTTTAGAACTATTTAGTAGAGCAGTAGTTACGGGCAATATGGTGGTTAGCACTGATATTGCTTCTCACCTGGTTTTGGGGGTTTGAATCCCACCTCTTATCTGTGTGTGACCTGAATGATTCTATTCTCATATCCATCTCTATTGCGTATCCATATTCCGTAGCTGCTTATGCTGTACATGATAACAGGGAGCACATTCTCCTGAGGTTTGCTGAGGTTACCCCACTTTCCTCATGCTGTCCACAGACATCCAGTTAGACTAATTGGTATCCCATCCTCACCCTGCCTTCTGCCCTGTACTGCCTGTAAAAGGGCCCCTGCAACCCTGTCTCCTATATGCAGTTGGAGGATGGATGGATGGATGGATGGGTCTATATAAAGAATAAGCAGAATAATTGCAAAAGAATGACTGGAAACTATGCCCTGCATTCACATATTTTTAAGTAGAAAACAGGTTTGACTATTTTCTAATAAAGCTGCTAAATAAAAAGACACAATTTGTTCATTATCTCTCAGTTGAATATTAATTACACCCTTTTCTTTGTGATCGTTTTGATGATGTTGAAGTTTGCCTTTGCCTCCGTCACTTACATGGTCAGACCAGGCTTCCTTTAGCTATTGCCTAGCTTTACTTCAAATGAGGTATTGATTTCTGTAACCATGGTGATGGACGCAATGGCTGAAATGCCACAGTAATGAATAGCTCTGGTTACAACTGTTACCATACCATTTCATTTACTTGTAACGTTTCATTTTCCTTTTTGCATTTTTTTTGCTTACTAAGATTGCATTGTAAGCAAGTATTTTAAAGATTTGAAATATGCGTATTATTGTATACAGGAACTTCATCAGCAGCTTATGATAGAGACGAGGAATCTGAAAAAGACGAGAAATTTCTACCAAAAGCTGATGCATCAAGAGAGGAAAAATAAAGGTAAATGAACTGACTGGAAAGGAAAATGGCATGCATTGAGCAGGCAATGTTCTCAACTATGTTTTCTTCACAAAGGTTCAGATGCCAAAACCATGCTGTCTAAACTCCAAGGTCAGCTTGAGGAGATGCAATCCAAAGTAGAGTTTTTGGACTCTGTGAAGAAATACCTTGAGGTGAGGGGTGACCAAATGTATCTCCCATTAGAAAGATAATTGATTGAATAATTAATTTCATTAATTAAATGCATGCATTGTTCCATCCATCTATTCATCCATTTTTAAATGTCTTTCTATTTGCTACTGTGATACCTAAATTTCCTGGGGATTAATAAAGTATCTGTCTGTCTGCCTGTCTGTCTGTCTGCAAGTACCGTATGTCTGTCTATCTGCCTCTCTGTCTGGAATTGTATACTTTGGGTTAATGAGCTAATTAAGATGTGATTTGTGCTTCACCCAGCTGAGAAGGTATTATATAACTATGCTAAACTAATATTAAGCTAATTCATTTTGGAACTTCACAGGTTTTGTGTATGGACAACTGGGGTGTGGAGACCCCCCTCTTGCCCTCACTGGCGGCCCATGAAGATGCCCCCCTAGTGCTGATGCCCTCTGAAGGCCCCTCTGTACTTTGCCTGCAGTCAGCAGTGGGTCGAGGAAGAAGCACCCAGACTGGAATTAGCCCTCTGCTGGCTGGAACCCCCCTGGGCCTCATGTCGTATCTGTACAGCAGGTAAGTGTGTGTTTCGAGGGGGTCTTTCCGTGTGCTTCTGTTTGAATTTAACTGCATACATTGTTAATTCAGAATGTACAGTAAGCCAGCTGTCTCAATTCAAAAGTTAAATTTATCATAGATTGTTATCATCTAACACTGAATTTTAATATGGGATAAGTAGAATTATATGGCGGCACAGTGGTTCTATGAGTAGCACTGTAGCCTCACACTTCCAAGGTTGTAGGTTTGAATCCTTAATCCTTACCCAAAACATGTGGTTAACTGAACTGGTGTCTCTAAATTTCCCTTAGTGTGTGTGTGTGTGTGTGTCCTGTGATGGCCCTGAACATCCTGGGTGAAAGTTTGACAATTCCCAGAAACAAATCAAATGGTTTTGTGATGAAGTCATCAAAAGGGATCTATATTCTAACTGGTTGTTAAATGAGCTAAATGAAGGCAAATTGTGTTTCAAATGGTTTTTCATTTTGAGAGTTTTGCAGAAAGAAATTCACTTGTACACTGGAATATAGTCATACTTTGTCTGCCTGAATTACTTGTAGAGTGCCTAGTGATGTTACAAATGAGACATCTAAATTTTATATAAAAATTATTTTAACTGTCAAAGCTGCATCTCTCCTACTAATAAAATGCTTTTTTTTTGGATCAGATTTATTTTGTGCCAACTTTTTATTAGGCTCTGGGAATCACTATACAGCTGATAAAACCTCAATCCATCCGCTGAAATATTCCCTTATTTCTCTCTGAGGATCAATATTGTACCATCATATCTACTAATCTCATTTCATCTCACAAGCATCCATTACTAACAAAAGATGAATCAAAAGCAAAATACATCCATTTAGAAGTTTAAGCAGCAGATATGACCACATACAAAGGCAACAAATTAATTTGCGAGACACAAAGGGTGCAGAGGGAGTTTTTATAAGACAAAGGTGAAAATTAATATATATACTTTGACAAGAGTCAAATCATTATTGTTAGATAACTTGGTCAAAGCATCTCCAAAACGGCAAGGTTTGTGGGGTGCTCATGGTCACGGTTCATGGTGAATACGCACTTGGAGTAGCCCTTGGAGAGAAGAACCACGATGCACTGACGGTGCTGGGCATGCATTGCTCTGTGTGTCATGACACATTACTCCTGCGACCAAGACAACAAAAAAATTACGAGAAAAAAATAGTAACGAGAAACAACTTTTGGTATATATATATATATATATATAAAGCATGGCCTTTGTGAAGTTCTTTAGGATGGAGATAATGACTAAGAATCTGCATGGAGTAGCTGCATGACTAATTGCCTTCCCTGGTAAGAGAGGCCCTTGTGCTTATCTTCTACTGCCCAACTTATTCGAACAGCAAAAATACATCTTGGGACCAAAAGGCACCACACATCCTTCCCACATTTCTTCTCACCTGCACACAAAAAAATATTGTTTATTTTCGTATTCAGATGACATGAATTTTAGCTATGAAATGCTAGTTAACAAATATCAGCATCATAAATTTTATCATTGTCTCTCATAGAAATGCATACCTTGAAGGCTACGTCCAACAGTTCCTGTATACCTATCGTTACTTCTGCACCCCAAAAGAATTTCTACAGTTTCTGATGAATAAACTGAGAAGTACAGCTGGGTAAGATTAAGTATGATAAACATTTATTTTGATATTTTGGTGTTATGGACTGCACTTTTGATTGTGAGTTTTCACCCAGCCAGGAAGCCTCCACTGTTCAAATGAAGGTATACCACCGGAGTCTGGACCTACTGCACAGCTGGTTGGAAAACTGCCGACAGCTGGACTTTCCCCCAAAGTCTAGCCTTATGCAGACTTTAGAGGACTTTCTCACTAGGGAGGTGGGTGTAAATACTGTGGACTATGCAACACAAAACATTAAATAAATCACTTTAATGTAGCGGAAGATTGTGTTTATTATTATTATTATTATTATTATTATTACTATTGTTGTTGGTGTTATTATTATTATTATTTCTATTATTATTATTGTTGCTGTTGTTTTTAATTGTTGTTATTATTATTATATTATAAATGCCTTAATATGCTTATGACTAAAAATTATTTTTGCATAGATTCAACATAATACTCCGAATTACTGGCATACGTCTTTATTTTTGCACAAAAGGCTCTAGATCTTTCATTGAAATGTGCAAATATTTCTTTTTTAGTTTTAATAGTCCACAGACAATGATAAATGCCACTAGCATTTATGATGGTTTGCAAGTGTATTTTGCAGTTATCAGCATATAGAAAACGATCACAGCCCAATACTGTTATTCAGGTGATTCCAGTTGACAGTGAGGCAGAGAGCTTACTGGCAGTGCTTCAGAGCTCCCCCAAGAGGAGGAATGGCCGTGCCTTTTCATCTCAGTGCTGTAATCACACCAGACTTCAAGAGGAAGATGACGCCCACTCAGTCCGCACTCTTTGCAAACAGTTATCAGAGGATTCTGGGAAAAGAGTACGCATTTCACTCTTTACGTTCCTTTTTTTAGTTTTAGGTTGTTCTACACATATACTCCTGCATTCCACTTGGAGAATGAGCATAAACTCAGTGTAACATCCAAAACAATTACATCCTAGTGCATCTAGTACCATTATTGATATTGAAACATACAAATTATATGTGTGTGTGTGTGTGTGTGTGTGTGTGTATATATATATATATATATATATACACACACACACACACATATATATATATATATAAGTTCAACAGATGTGCTTGGTATACATATGTTATATGTGCATTTCTGTGAAGAGTTTTCAGTGGAGGATCAGCAGAGTGGTGGAACCCCAAGCCATCCCACCAAGAGAAAAGGCCTATTGTATTGCAGCAGCCTTGCCTCGTCCCTGCTACAGTTCCCTTGTGGATAATCTGTCCAGCTCCTGCCTGAAGACTGAAGAGCGGCACCCCTTCTTTCAGAATGAGCACAGTACCCAGTGCTGTGCTCAACAGCTCACTCTGCTCCAACAGGTTTAGTATACTTACTTTAGAGAGTGCTAACTTGTCATAGTTACTGTACTGTACTATATATATGCTTACTATAGTATGTATTTTATACTATACTGCCACAGCAGATACTATGTGTACACTGCTTCAAGAGAGAACATATATACCTTCTGCACCATCACGCATTTTAAATATGCAGCCCACTCCATGTCACCTAAGCGTGTTCTAGAAAATTCTTCTTCAGTTTTTATCACTAGAAAGTATTTGTATTCTCTAATACTGAACCTTAATTTAACAGCAAGGTTACACCATTTGTTTTCGATACATAGACCACAATCGTGTCAACAGCATTAGCATGATTGTCTTTAGGTTGTTGTTGTGATTTGGATTTGCCTTGCAGGAAATATTTCAAGGTTGTCATCCTGTTCACTTCCTCAACTCCAGAGCACAGGGGGTCAGGGACAAAGCCATATGTATCACAAAGTGAGTACATGATCTGAACCAAATGACATGCATTTGCATGTAGACTTGGACTTTCTCCTGTGAAACAGTGTCAGAATGCATTAAAAACTCCTCTTCTGTATAACTTGACTGAAATTCATTATGTTGCATATATATAACATTCTTCGAGCACTATAAAAATGTTGCATGAGTGTTAGTTGCCATTGTGTTTCAATAGACCACTGTCACCTGACTCACCGCCAGTAGAGGGCAGCAGCCTCTTTGTTCAAGAAGCAACAGTGCAAGATAAACCCTTGATTCAGCTGCTGAAGCACGATGAGAACGTCAGTAACTGGGTGTCAGCTGAAATTGTCATCTGTGACTCCATTAAGGTACAGCTACTGTATCATGGAGGCAAATCATTGTTGGGAACCGTTTAGATTGTATAAAGACTGTGTTTTGTTTATATGTTCTAGGCACAAGCTGGTTTGCTTTCAAAATTTCTTATGATGGCCAAGTATTGTTACGAATCAAGAAATTTTGCCACAGCCATACAGATTCTTGGAGGACTAGAGAATGTCATTGTGAGACAACTACCAGTAAGTCCACTTAAATGTAATCTTCAGAAAACATGTGTCCTTTGTACTAGTACAAATGTCTAATAAGCAGGGGTGTACAGGGGGGCGCACTGGCCCCAGCTGACCCAAAGTGACCCTCTCACCCAATCACTTACCGATTATTTTTCCTACCAGGCATGGAAACATCTCTCTGCTAAAGTATGTGAGGTCCTGGAGGAGCTGAAAGCAGTGCAGGTACAGTGCAGCTCGTCTAGTGGTTCTTAGGCAGCTGTCAAAAGGACTGTGATGTGCAAATTTGGAACTTTATTTTTGTTTTCAAGCAAAATACAGAAAAAAATTCGAGAATTTCTAACGGCTGTTTAATTTCCTGTTGCCTACATCCTTGGCAGAACCTGAACATTCCTTGCAATCATTTTATTATCATCTACAGATTTTCCATAACACAACTTATAATTAATTCATAGGAAACAAAAAACAGTCACAAAAGCCATCCATCAGTTTAAGTATCCTTATACTGACATGTAATTTAACCTGTGTTATTAAATAGGCTTCCAATTCAAATGAAAATAGTATTCTTTGGTAATGCAAGTGTTTTTTTCTAAATGTTGAGCATCTTGTGATGTATAACTTCAGATTTTTTTTTAAATCACCAATCATTACCAATTACCAATTATGAAGTACATATTACGTAATGATATACATTAGTAAACATTTACATACACCATCTTAATGCTTCTTTGAATCTAAAGTTGCATGAAGGGATATTCATTTGTGTTACTTAAAATGTGTTACAAAAATCCTGATTGATGTGAAGTAGTATACAGATAATTTATATAGCATAATTTCATGTTAAAGCACTATTTACCTATTTAAAGGTTGTCTTTAGTTTTGTGTATATGTGCGTAGATTTTATACCTTTTAGGAAATATTTATACATAGAGCGTTTTATGTATCAAGCTGATTAAAACAAACTATATTTTATCACAAATACTTCTGCAGGTTTTCCTAAAGAGTGATAACCTGTGTCTTATGGAGGGGGAGCAGTTCAAGAGGCAACCCACCCTCCCAGCAGCTCTGATACTGGCCATGCATGTCCAGCAGCTGGAGATTGGGGCTTTCACACTCGCCAGTGGAGCCTACAAGTGGCCAAAGCTAAGGTAGATCTCAGTGCAAAGTATCTCAGCCCTTCTACTATGCATATTATAAGCTCTGTAAACATATAAATAAAGGTGTGAAGTTTTTGTAACATTATTCACTAGGAGAAACTTGATCTTTTAAGGGGAATAATCAATCAGTCCCTTAAATTTGAACATCTACGGCTATACTCATTTCGGTTTCTTGATTATAAATGTTCCATTAATGTTTAAATACATGTTCCAACTGGTAATTCAATAAATGGTTTAGATTCCACACAATATAAATGATACATGTACAGCTGTCTAAATAAACGGGAATTCCGTACTTCAGGAGATGTTACATCTGGTAAATGTACGTTTGACTAACAGTCTGCATTTCAAAAAACATTGCTGTTATAAGTATCCTTTTCATCAAAGCACTGTAAAAGAACAGAATACAATGGAGATATGAATATATTTGCAGTTTCGATACATGGGTATATTTGCAAGTGATTTTACAGAGTTTGAGGTTATATATTGTCAGAATTGAAAAGCAGCTGAAGAACATAAGCTGAATTTCCTGCAGCCGCCACAACTCCCAAACCATACAAGACCATACAAGAAGTGCACTGCTGAATGTAGATAAGACAGGCTTTTATCTCTCATTTTAGTAATGCATTGATAATAGATAATGGTGGAATAGAAAATTGATTGTTATTTTTAATGGAGTATTCTTATGATTTATTTTGATATCACGTTATGTACAAGTAGCATAAACGTGCATTTAATGAACAGTAACCATTACTTAACAGTGTATTCATCATACATTGCATTGTGATTTAGGCTTTGCTATATTGTCCTGTAAGCAGCCGCTAATCTCCTAAATTATCTTCCTGATTAAGAAAGTTTGTCTGTCTGTCTGTCTATCAGTCATACTACCATACTAAGGCCATTTGTTAATAACAGAGACTGGTTATTGTCTTGGTAGGTGACCTAAACAAGCATATCACTAGTATCACTAGCTTGAAAAAATATGAATATAATAGGAATATTCTGGCATCTTGTACCCATGCTTCAGCCCCCACCTCCCTAGTTTTCAGTTTTCCTCCAGGGTATTTCAGAAGTTTTCTTTCATTATATGTGTTCTGTAATCACTAGAATCTTCTGTGAGTAATTGTTCTGTGAGTAAAGGTTGTTACCATGCCCTAGTAATAATACAGTCATTTAGGAAAAGTAGTGCTGGAGTATTTATGTGCAGTATTACCCACAATGTAGCAGAGGTGGTAGGATTTTCATCTGAATTGAATTTATGAGTATATTCTGTAAATAATTTCCAAAATGAAATAATATTTCTAATTTCCAAAAATTGATTTTTAATGAAAATGGTGGCAAAATGTGCATTGGGTGACATATCCTTTTCTGTATTTGTTGAAGGAACATAGCAAAGGTTGTGAGCCAGATCCATGCCTTCCAGGAGAACAAGTTCACGTATGTCCCTGACCGAGAGCTGCAGACCTACCTGCGGCAGCGCATCGCCTACCTGAGTGACTGTGACATTGCGCTTCTGGCTGCCGAGAATGACACCAACTTCCAGCAAATCCTTGCCGAACGTCACTCTAAGAGGATACAAGACACGCTGCGTAAAGTGAAGGCCACTTTTCAGTGACATTTCCTCAAAGGCACCACATACCATGTCTTATTCTGGCTGCAGGTATACATGGCGAATGCAGTGGCTAATATAGACATATTTCCTTAAGTTCATGTTAAGAAATGTACCATATTGTAAAACACTGGAAAACTGTATTGAGATCCATAGTTTACACCAAAGGTTGCCAGCCTAGAGGAATTCCAGGTGTTGGAGGAAAGGGACATTTAATAGTATGCGTTTAGCATGTTTATATATGTTATAAAAGACCAGGAATTGTTAGGAAACCACAACCACATGCCGAGTTTATTCATTTCAGTAATTTTGGATTCGTATATCAATATTATGCATAACAGTGCTAAAAGAAAATGACTCCCTGATTTTTACTGGACACTTCTGTCACCTTTAACATAACCTTGATGAAATCTGAATGCCAGATAGTGCTGAAAAAGAAATCAGATCAAAATGAATTATAACACATTAGTTAGTGTGTAGATATGATTATATTTCCAAATTAAGCATCCATGGTCTCAACCAAAAAAATAATAAGAAGAAGAATAAAAAGAGGAAATAAATTCCATTTCGTAATTCTTTATGGTAAGGTTTAAAAAGGCTTACATTTCTGTACAATGTAAAAGTTCTGTTTTTGTCACTAAAAAAACTAAAATATCTGGTATTAACTTATACCATATGTATTTGATTTATAATTGAACTAATGTTCCTATCTATTGCAACTATATCTGTCTTAAAAGTGTAATTCAGTTTGAAGGAAACAGAATGTAATTTTAAGTGCTTAATTTTCTATTTGTAGGAAAAGGTTTAGCCGAATTGTTTGTTTTGGATTTAGTTTGTTTTTGGAAGATTTAAACCACGTTATTAAGCTTTTTATTAAGATGTCTATTTTACGTCTTCATTAGCATCTCTTCATTATTCCATCGGTTGGTTTATAGGTTATTTTGGTTAAATGTAACAAATGTAACATAACATAAATGTTATAGGAATTTCTTATTGAAAAAAAATCAGTACAGTACATTCTTTATACATACTAGTACTGTACCATAATTGTTTTAATCTTTACGTATAATGTCCGTTTTTAAGACTATGTATAATTCTTCTACTGGGCCTGCAAATGGTACTTTGATGTTTCATTTTCTCACGACTTCAAAAACAACTGGACGGCATTGGAGGTTACTACTTGTAATCATAATATAAATTTTGTGGGAGTTTGGCTGCATTACTCGTTATTGTTTATTTAACTTTTTATAGTTGTATCCCAATATGATTAGAAGACACGGGCTTGTTTTTTCGCGGGTTCGTATGGAACACATGCTTTTTTGTTCGGTTGCTTAGGTCATTGCCAAAGAATTGCAAAGCTTCGCAGCGACAGTCTATGAAAAAGCTTATGCAGCATCGTCGCGAGGCAATAAGCGTCCCTGGAAGAGGCGCCTTCCAAAGCGCAAACAAGGCAAAAAACTCAAGACTTTTAAATCAATATGTCATTGATAAAAGAAATATTCAACAACCATTATACTGTATGTATTGTTTAGCTTAAACGACCTTTTATTGCCATTCTTGGTTGCTGGCCGAAACAGTGTTACAGACAGGTATTTAAGGTCCACAATAATAAAGTTTCCCTTTCGCAAAGTTACCAAAATCTACTTATTTTGTGAGAAATTAAGATTAATCTAAACTGCACAGTTAAAAAAACGATTGCATTACACTAAATGTAATTGTGCAGCTACTGTAATGCCTTTGATCTCTGTAATATGTACATAATTAGCCGGGCCTGGAATCTTGCGTCCTATCCCTGCTTCCCCGGTCCGTGCCTCGGCAATACGTAACAGGAACGCTAATGGTTACATAAATATTAGAAAGTAGTTAATTTACTACTTTGTAATAGTAAGTACACGTCAACGTAAATTCAACGCACACAAATTATACATTTCTTGAAAGGTGCTAATGTTTACGTACATAGAAAATGCGTCCCGGGTTTCCCTCTCGAGACGCATTTGCTATAAACACTGAAATGGTTCTTTTACTAATTTTACCTTATTGTGAATGCAAAAGAAAACGGCAGCCAATGTTAGGGGTAACATTAGTATACTGTACTGTAAATGTGCTAGTGTGACAAATATCTGTTAGGCGATACTGTACTCTATTTTACATGAAACTTTTGTTTTTTTTAAAGTATAATGTATATGTGGTGGCTTGATGGTTAGGGTAGTGCACTTGTAATTGAAAGATTGCAGGTTCGAATCCCCCACCAGCAAGTCACCACTGAGGTACCCTGAGCAAGGTACCGTCCCCAAGCACTGCTCCCCGGGCACTGAATTAGCTGCCCCCTGCTATGTCACGAAAGTCACATATGGGTCAAATGCAGAGGTCACATTTCGTTGTTGCGCACTGTGTGCTGTGGTGTGTTGACACTGATCACTAAATTCTAATTCTAATATTAATTAAGCTAACTTTTAAATTAAATTAAAGTGTTTTGGGAGCATATTTAGGGTTTAAACTACAGAAATAAGGACATATTACCATTTTTAGTGACTCTACCAATCCTCCTCACTCGCGACAGGTTCTGGAACGAAGCCTGGCGAATGTCCGAGGTCTGACTGTATTTTTACACCCGTTTATTACACCCGTACAACTACAACCCACACACCAGCACTGCTCACCGTACTCATCGCCCCGTTACTCCTCATACACACGGTGGGCGCACGCACACATACACTACGTACAACAATAAACATTAATATACATGACATAACACACAGCACATTTACAACGACACAAGCGATTACCGCGAACTATTTACAAAGCTGGCCTCGGTCCAACCTGCCCCGCTGCCCGCCGGTACCTCCACGCTACAAGAGCATCTGGCTGCAGATCTCCACCAGGAGGAGCTCCCACTACAGGGACGGAAACACGTGACTCCACAAGTGAGTCCGGACATGACGTTATGCAAACTTTTTGGGTTATAACGCAAAGGTTTTGGGTTATATCGCAGAGGTTTTGGGTTATAATAAAAAATATATATATATAAAAAAAAAAAAATTATATATAAAAAAGTTTTTTTTTTCTTCTGCCATTTTTTTTTTCATCCTTTGTCCCCTTAAGGGCTCCGTACCTTAGGGGCTCCGTAGGAATCTAACACGACAGCTGGGAGTAATAAATTAGGGGGCAGGGACAGGAGGTGAGACAAACAGACTCCAGGCACGTTAGGGCTCTTTAGGGCCATGGCTGGGAGGAGATCCAGGGCCAATGCTGACAGGAGGGGCAGGGCGTGATGCTTATATGAACTGTAGGTATTTTTTAATATGGCAGTCCCTGGAGCAATTGTAGTTATTGGCCAAATGGTGAGATCACTCTACTGATCATGGGATTTGAGACAGCAACATTATGATTCCTAACCCACAAAGCTGCCCCACCCTGCCCAACATTTTTTTTAATTCTTTTTTGGTCAGTGCATAAGCCATATCCCTGCTGAAACTAAACAGCATAGACCAGCATGATTTGGTACTGGTGTAGCTGGTGGACCACCATAGCTGTGCTGGTCTACCTGCACATGAAGCTGCTCCACCAGCAATATTTTACTAATGATGCTGGTCCACCAGCACCAAAACACAACATATGCTGGTGTAACCAGCACGCTTTATACTGGTCATGCTGGTAACCTGCTATGCTGGCCTATGATGTTTTTTTTTCAACAGGGATATGTTATATTAAGATTTTGATGTCTTATATGTTACATTGGCCGGCATCCCCTGGATTTCCCGAAAATATCACAAAAACGAAACAATAATCATGATTTACAGTTTTCCTGTTTGGTTTTAAAACAGAAATACAAAACATGAAGCCTATTTTTTCTTTTTCTGATTTTCCTTTTCCAGTTCTGATTTTGAAACAGAAAAAACAGAAAACGCCGCTGTTTTTTGTTTTTTTCCGATTTGGTTTCATTCACACAGACAACTGTGAATATTACAAAGCCTGGAGAGAGCAGACACAGTCTGCTCCTGTCTGCTACTGTAGGTGCATTGCATCGGACCATCAAAGCACCAGCAGAAGCGGAGGCTCCGGCTACTGGCAATTGTTTGGAAAGAACTCAGAATCAAGAGAAGTAAAGTAAGAATTGTCATAAAGTCAAAATTCCGAGAAATGAAGTAAGAATTGTGGGAAATCAAGTCGCAAATTCCTGAAATAAATCTGAAATAGCTAGAAATATAGACTGAATACTGAGAAATAAAGTCGAACTTCCCTATATGTATTACAAAGAAATTTAGCATTACAGTGAACCCCCGCCTATCGCGGAAGATGCGTTCCAGACGCATCAACGATAGGTGAAAATCCGCAATATAAAAAGACCATATAAATATATTTTTTTAAATAGTTTAAGCCTTAAAGTACCCATCCCACACGCTTTAAACAACATGTAAACTTATTAAAACAACATACTGTACACAGATTTTCTTTGGTGTTTGGGCTGTGGGAAAGTGCTGTTTTATTCTGATTTCAAGATAAATAAAATAAAAACTTCATGTATTAAGTTGTGTGATGTTTTAGTGTTTATAGTAATAATGACCATGAATCAAATATTGATACATAAGTATATGACTTCATAGTTAAATTAAGCCTTTCAGAGAATTAACAGGAAATGAACCAGTGGGCAACAATATCAAGATGGCCTTCTTGTTATTTATGGCAAATGAATCACACGTTCTGCACACACAAACACACATATATACAAATATGCATAGTCCCCGTATTCATATCTTTACAGGGACTCTCCGTTCATTTCTATGGGCATAACCCAAATCCCAACTATGGCAACTTTAACTCCTACCCAGCCCTAACCTTAACCATAAACACCCAAACAAAATATAAGAATTTTAGCATTTTTTGTTTTTGAATCCATTATAGATTTTTATAAAACTGAGGTTATCCTTGTGGGGATCACAAAAAGTCCCCACAAGGTAAAAAGCTACAGTAAATCTGGTCCCCATAATGTAATATTTACAAAATGTACACAGACACAATGTATAAATATAATACCAAGCAGATTGCAATGTCCAGGAGATTGAAAGTCAGTAAGATACACAATATGGGTTGAGTGTCTTTCAAGTATCAACTAAAACTAATATGAGTGAAATCAAGATTGTCATTACAAGCAGTTATCGTGTGGAGCGAGACGGACGACGCGGGAGCAGACGGGAAGAGCAAACAAAAGGAACTTTATTAAACTAAAAAGGGTAAAATAGCAAACCAACAGAATCACAAGGGATCCAAAGGGGTAAAACAGAGAGGCAGTGATGGGTCATATAATAGTGTAGAGGCTGGAGGAATAGGGGTGTCTAGATGAAGTCCCTGAGGACTAGCGGCAGCCACCGGCACCCCCTGTCCAGCCCGTGGAAGCTGGTCATTACCAGCATAGACTAAAGTAAGACTAAGGAACTGATAGCGGACTGCAGGAAGCAGAAAGGAGCACACATCCCCATCACCATCAATGGCACTGCTGTGGAGAGGGCGAGCAGCTTCCGTTTCCTCGGGGGGCACTTGGCAGAGGACCTCACACGGACAGAACAGTAAAGAAGGCGCATCAGTGTCTCTTCTTTCTCAGGAGACTGAAGAGGTTTGGAATGAGCCCCCGCATCCTCACTGGATGCCGCACCGCCTGGTACGGCAACAGCACCGCCTACAACCGCAAAGCTCTGCAGAGAGTGGTGCGGCGTTCTGAGAGGATTATAGGTGAGCTTCCCCCCATCCAGGACACCTACATCAAGAGGTACCTGAGGAAAGCGGGGAAGGTCAGCAAAGACCCCAGTCACCCCAGCCAGGCAGACAGTGCAGCATCCAGTCCCGGACCAGCAGACTGAGGGACAGTTTCTTCCATCAGGTCATCAGACTGCTGAACTCTGACCATTAACCATGGGCACAGACACTCAGCCATTTACCACACATTGCACATGGTGCTCTTCTGCACATTATTTAACTGTACATTTTTGTTGCACCTGTATTATACTTGTATACTGGTGACAAGTGAAGTTACAATAAAAGTGATTTGATTTGACTGGCAGATCTGTATTACCCTATTGTATACATCAGAGTTCTCAGCCAGATAAGCAGGAGAAAAAATATTTCTGAATTTTGATTCTCTTTGTCCACGTGAACAGCTCTCAACATGACTGACATGAGCGGTCAGCTGAAGCAAAATTAAACACATACATTGGCTGCCCTTTCTGCCTTTCTCTTTATTTCCACCAGGGGATAGGTTACACCAAGAATCCTGATTTGTGTTTCTTTGGTTCGTGTTATGAGGCTGTAATTCAGCAGCAACTACACACCTTGGATCTGTGCCTTTATTTAGCCAGTCTTGCTCTTCACCAGGTCTGACAACAGCACAGCGGGGGGGGGGGGGGGGGGGGGGAGTAGTCAGCTATTAGCCCCAGATTCCCATTAGCCCCTTGCTTTCCTGTTCCTACCCCCTGGAAAACCTCATGCATAGACCCTGTATGGGAGAACACAGGGGAAGCCTTCTAATTACATGGGTAGTACATGCAAACTCCATGCACCTGGAACCCTGGTGGAGACCTGAGCCCCAGTCCCAGGGTTGGCAGGCAAGTGTGCTGACCACTGCACCATCATGCCGCCCCACTCAGTAATATATAATGAAGCTAAACCATGTTTTATGTACCTGTAATTGTAATAATTGCTGAACTGACATCTAAAGCCTCAACAGAATTCACTCGCAGAAACTGAGCACTACACCAGGACTGGTTTCTGCAAGAAAGGCAAATGGAAGCCCTTCTTGCTAAATACTTGCATCAAATTATGCCAGAGGCTCCACAAATATGAAATCAGTATGTTGTTTGGAATGAGAGTGAAGCGTTACGCTTTGTGCAAATCAAACACACCCCATTGTTCATTGCCTGAGGGAGAGCATACTAACCTTCAACAGGCAGGAACTCAGGGTTGTTCACCAACATTCTTGGGCAAGCTGAAGCAAAGCAGCACTTTGGACCCAGGGAAAAGTCCCAAAGGGTCATGCAGATGTGTGTGGTACATTGTGATTCAAAAATTTGCCCTATGATAGCTGAGGCTAATTGGGGTTACTAAAATTGCCCATAGGTGTGCATGTGTAAGTGAATGGTGTGTGAGTGCCCTGCGATGGGCTGGCCCCCCATCCTGGGTTGTTCCCCGCCTCGTGCCCATAGCTTCTGGGATAGGCTCCGGACTCCCCGCAACCCAGAAGGATAAGCGGTTTGGAAAATGGATGGATGGATGGATGCCCTATGAAAGTATGATGCAAGAAAAACATTTCAAACCTGTAGAATAAAATGTGATCATTTTCTGTAGGATGAAAACCTGCCGAGCAGCAATGCAAGGATGACAGATGCACAGAGGAACGGTTTATTCATGTAACAAATATCAACAGTATAGACGGTACTCTGCCTGAGTCGTAAAGAAAAAGGAAAATCGCTTATGCTTAGGGGGAGTTTATGAAGAAGATGCAGGCAATTTGGGGGAGATTCTGTTAGAATCAGCCTTTGTCCTGTAACTGTTCATGAGGAGGCAAGTATGAACTGATCTAGGTATCTGTGACAAACATGTGCTGACACTCCTGTTTAAATGGGTTGTAACTCCTTCCTACCTGCCCCTTATCCCACCTCCTTATCCACCCATCCATCTATCTTTCTGCTGCCCTTCCTGGTCATTGCCGCGGGGATAAGGTGAACTTCATTGGACCTGGGGATAAATTCTGGGGCACACAGCAGCAAGCTATGTAAAGTCCAAACAAAGAAACTGTCAAGACGGGCAAAAGTGTTTGTGGTGGAGATGCTGATTTAAACCCGGAGACGATCTCAGTAGGGTGCCAATTACCCTAACCCTAACCCTAACCTTAACCCCACCCAGGTGGATTCGTTAGCCAGTAGTTTATTATCCCAAATGAAGCAATACAGATTACAAACCTACAGACTGCAGACACTTCCAATCGGCACTCTACAAGTGAAGAACGAACAAGTGCCAAAACCAACTGAAATTATCAACCAGGGGGGTTAAGTTCACTTCCCACGTGACATATCAAGAAATCTCACAATCCCGCATACAGAGATGCAAATATAAATCAAAGAAAGGAACCCAGGAGAGCTGGCAATTTTAACAGAAACATACTGTGCAAAACAAGACAAAGCGCAAAGACAAAAGGGAGGATAAATTCTAACAGGCTGCCATATTTTGAGACAAAAATGCTTACCTAAATACATGGAAAATGTGACTTGCATATAAAACAAGAACATTAACATGAAAGTCATCTTTTACGTATGTGGATGTTCATCAGAGTGTGTTAAGCAGCAAGCTGCACAGGCATGGTGGGCGTGTGAACACGTGCGGGGAAATCGGGGGCAGGTGGGTGAAGGCACCAAATAAAAGCTGATCACAACAGCAGCTACTTAACGATCAGAAAATCAGGCAAGAAGCAAGCATCTGCAAGTATATGATCTACTTCCTGTCAGGTATTTGACTCTTTACTATATCTTTCTGCATTTCTGATATATAAACTCTTCAGATTTAAGATTCACACACACAATTACATTAGTGACTCACCAAGCTGATGCTGTCACAAATATAATATAGAAAATAATGTATAAAGATGGTAAAATAATATACGAGAGAGATAAACTACATGCAGAATAAGCAAACAAAAAAAATATAAAAGAAGTTGATTATGGTTACAGTTGTTTTCCTGTGATATACTTGGCTTTCTTGATGATTCGCTGTGGATCTCCATGGTTACCCTTTGTGCAGCTAACGTATCAAGCTGTGATGTACTTCGTCAAAAGGCTCTCTGTAGCAGGGTGGATTTTTGGGGTAGGACTTGTTATATATTTTTTTACACATCTCTTTAGCAGACCTATAGAAACTGACCAGATGATTCTGGAGTAGGTTTGTTGCTCTAAGGAGCCTCAAATAGTTGTAGTACAACTGTTAAAAAGTTGAGTTAAAGATGAAGTACAAAGATACATACCTTGACAAAATAAACATTGAAATGAAATTTTAAAAGGCAGCTTATTGGCAGTTAATGTTTAGTATTTACCTGGAAAACAAATGATAAAAACATAACATTTACAGGAGGTTTGCACAGAATGCTATGGATCAGGGGTCACCAACCTTTTTGAAACTGAGCTACTTCACGGGTACTGAGCCATTCGAAGGGCTACCAGTTTGAAACGCCCTCCTCAACTTATCTAAACTTCATGTATGATAAACATGTTTTAAATGCTTTTTTCAGATATTGCCATTTTCAAATCTATATAAATGCAAATCTGATTAAAGAAGAATAGCAACAGGATAAAATTAAATTTTAGATGCTGCGCACTGGTGAGTTGTGCTATTTTTATAACAGGTCCGTGGGGGCATCCTGGTGCCTGCGGGCACCATGTTGGTGACCCCTGCTATAGATAATTTTTATCCATACTGTATGTACAGAAATTAGGAACTGTTTATAAGTGTATAAATTTAAGTTGTAACTTTTGAATTCTCTTCCAAATTCTTGATCTGTTTCTTTGAAAAGCATTGTTAGGACTGGCGGGCGGGCGAGTAGGGAAGCAGGCGAGATAAGCCAGATGACCGGGTAAACAGGGTTTAATCAGACTTGGAAGGCAGACACTCACGAAACGCATAACAATACAATGACGGATCTGGGGAAGACTGACTCAGACGAGGACTAAATACAAAAGACGAGCTAGACATAACAGGACACAGGTGATCACAATCAGGGCTGAACACGAGGTAACGAGGTGGGCGTGGCACACATCAGGAGCGGACGGAGCAGGGTGTGACAAGCATCGTATTGTATATTTATGTACTATATATATATATCTCCAGCTTTATGTGGTTCAGTAATAAAGTCGCTTCACCTTTAATTAGTATTTGTCCTATGAGAGGGTGAATATGTCCTATTTATATTTGTAAATACATATAATGTGTTTATGGGTAAAAAGGCCAGTATGGAGGAGAAACAAGTAATTAATTCAAAAACAACAACCACATATAGTCCTTCAATTAGGAAGGAAACGTAACTACATCAAATAAAGATCTTTTTTCAAATCTGATGTGTGTCACACATCAGATTTGAACAATGCTAGAATTTTGATCTAAAATCCATAAAATAGATAATGAAGTCTCATTAACAATTATTATAAAATGCAATTAACTAAGCACAAATTATTCACATTTTTATCAGTTTATGTGATTAATCACAATTAAGGCAACTGACAGACCTAGTTTTAATATAAAAATTAGTTTAAATATCAGCCAGCAATATCGGTCAATGTGGACACATCAGACTAATACTGATAACTGGATTTTTAATGAATATTGGCTGACACCGATATGTATCATGCATCTCTAGAACCCGTCTCTGTTTCCTTTCAGGAAAGAAGACAATGGCAGACATAGTGAAAGCTACACAATCAATTTCCAGGGCTGGGGATTTCAGCGATGACACCAAAATAATAATGCAGCCATATGCTAACTGGGAGGAGTACTTGGTACCTGCCCCAGTCTCCGTAGCCATTCTGGGGGAGCTGATATTTATCTCTTCCAATGTAGATTTCTCCATTGGCCAAAAGCCTCCACAAGGTGGCTTTAAGTACATCAAGTACCCAGATTCATTCCGTGCCTGTCTTATGCAAGTTGCTAATTCCGGATGGGCGGCATTCAATGAGGCTCACAAAAACATGGACCAGATTCGTCTCCACACTGCCAATGTGCCAACTTACATCAAGACTTCGGTCAATGTTTTAGTGCAAGACAATGATGAGCTGGTCCAAACCGTCCTCCCTGACCAACTGGAGAACATAGCTACTATATCAAATGATTGTGCAAGATTGGCTGAGCAAACTGAGGGAAAGTTCTCCTTTGTTATTTATCTGATCCAAGAACTTTTAGAAGCTTGTGTAGGTGCAAAGAAGGTATATGGTGATGAGCTGGAGAATGTCAAGCGCAAAATTGAGGAGACAAAAATGATGAAGGAGTATTCAGAGCAAGCCAATGAAAGGGCACAGAAAATTCAGAAAAATATTTGAATTTATTGTCTTTCTAAGGAGGCAGATCTGAACTGATGAAGTTGAAAGGAAATAAAACATGGCCCAAAATGAACATGTGTTCCAAACAGGTGTTCCAATCACATAGCCTCAGTTGTATAAAATCAAGCACCTAGGCATGCAGACTGCTTCTACAAACATTTGCGAAAGAATGGGTCGCTCTCTGGAGCCAAGTGAAGTCAAGCGTGGTACCGCGATAGGATGCCTCATGTGCAATAAGTCCATTTGTGAAATTTCCTCACTACTAGTTCAGCCCCATTGCAGTTAAAGTCTCGAGATGCTTATAACAAATTCATACATTTCTTGACAACTTACTAGTAGATGTTCAACACAGAAAACAGTATGCTGAAAAGAGGCCTGCCTGGTTTTTACTGTTGTGCCCCAGGCCTGCTGAAACAGCCCAGGGGCCCCCTGACCAAGCTCATGTGCCTCTGCTTGCAGTTCAGACTTGCCTTCTCAGATAACAATTTCCTGGAAACCTTTTTTTTCTACTTTGTTGACAACCTGTTTGGCTTTTTTCTGCCAAAATGGCATTATGCTGTATCAGATCATTATTTTGATAATGAGTTACATCAGTTCAGACTCGCCTGGCACTTATTTGTTAGAATCGAGTTATATTCTTTTTCACAATACAAATGACTAATAAAGATTTTCATTTCCAATTAAGCATTTGAATCGAAGGATTTAAGAATTTCATGTACTAGAATTAATATGTATGTGTGTGTGTGTCCATGTGTGTCTATATATACTATATATATAAAGTAAAAACTAAAATATGAACATGAAAGCTTATAAGATCATATATAAGAGATGATTTTGGTTAAATATTAGTTTGTTGATTTTATGAGCATTGGAAAAGATTGTATGAGTAAACAGAAATACAGTTTAAGTATGAATGTTATGTTTAAAACTTCAGATGACTCTGCCTGCAACTCTGCAGGTGGAATTTTATACCATTAAAATCACTGGTGTAATAAAAGTAGATAAATGGTTGCAACTGCTCAGCAATCAATTTTGCTTTATGTATTTAGATAACTGAATATTCTTGGCAATAAAATCATGAAATAAATCTGGATCAAAATGTTCTGCTGAAACATAATTTGCCACATTTATACCCATGACTATGTATGAATTACATTTTGGAAATAATTGCTCATGATTCAAATTTTTTTTCCATGAAATTTATAATAGGGATTCCATCAAACATTTTCACTATAACATCACTTTATCACGACTATTTCCAAGGTGATAATATCAAACGGTCCAGGCCATTTTATGGCAACTGAAACTTGTTTGAACTGATTTCACTTCAGTAATGTCAGAAAAAAAGAAAGCTGTCCTTCCAACTGCAGCAGAGGCCAGAAAGTTCTGGAGATCATGTGCTTGATTATGCCTTTATTGTAATTGCACAAGGTACAACAAATGTCTGAAATCTGTCCATAATTTCTCTGTTCATTACTGTGCCAAATACCTTTGGAAACAGCCTGTAGGTGTGATGATGAATTTGTTGCCTTCCTGAGGAGAACTGGATGAGTTATTTATAACAGAAATGTGCTGACACTTCAAAAGAAGTTTGTTTCTTTCCAGTAAATACCCACCTAGAAGTTTAGCTTTGAACACTGCCTATTTATGAAACATGCATTATTATACAAAAATTATATTTTACTGTACCTGAAAGCTTGTACCTGTAACCTGACTTGTGGATCAATGACTTGAAAGTTCTGGATCTCTGCTTAACAACAACCATGTTATTGATCTGGAATAGTTGACATAATATTACACATCTCTTTTGCAATGAAAGCAATCTAGAAATTTTCGAAGCAATCCTGCACTTATTTTACTGAACCTAGCATGATGTACAGTACTTCAGTCCTTAAACTGCGCACATTGCACCAGGTCAGGTCAGGTTGGGGAGCATGTGCTGATACAGCAAGTTTCCGCACCTACCACAGGGTGAAACTCCTTGGGATCCCGACTGGCGACCCACCAGGCAGACACACGGTCCAGTCCTACCCTCCGGAAATGGACATCCATCTGCCGCAGCCAGGTGTTAGGTGGGCGTCCCCTCGGCCTGGTCCAGCCACTTGGGTCCTCAGCAATGAGGATCTTGCAAGCCGGATCACCCTCAGGGAAACCAAGAAGTCATTAAATGCCTGGATCTTGGTCTTTGTCCAGGACACCCGCAATCCCAGACACTCAGACTCCTCATTCAGTCTCTCAGGAGCCCCGATCAGAGCCTCCATTGACTCTGCTAAGATGAGGGCATCGTCAGCAAAGTCGAGATCAGTAGATCTTTCTTCACCACCAGATGCCCCACAACTGCTGGACCCCACGACCCTGCCCAACACCCAGTCCATACAAGCATTGAACAGAGTAGGAGCAAAAACACACCCCTGGCGAACCCCAGAATCAACTGGAAAGAACACAGAGGTTCTCCATCCACTCTGCACAGCACTCACATTACCAGTGCACAGGCTGGCCATGACGTCCAGCAACTTCGGGGGGGATCCCGCGCAGTCTCAGGATGACCCACAGGGCAACTCAATCAACTGAGTCAAACGCTTTACGAAAATCGACAAAGGCGGCAAAGAACCTCTGCGGACATTCGCACACATAAATTATGTGAGGGGGAAGTTGGCACGGGGCATGGCGATCCTGGGGAAAGCAAGGCATATTGTCAGCCAAAAAGCACGTTATACATTATACTGCTCTTTATTACAACCATATCTCAGTTATTGTGTAGCGGTCTGGGGAAATACATATAAAAGTAGAATAAGTACAATAACCATAATGCAGAAAAGGGCCATTAGAATGATAAACAATGTAGGATATAGGGACCACACTAATGAACTCCTTATAAAAATGAAAATAATGAAATCCCCAGACTTGGTTGAATTTAAAACAGCGCAAATAATTTATAAAGTAAGAAATAACTTACTTCCAAAAGGAATACAGAAATTATTTACAGAGAGAGAAGGGGAATATAGTTTAAGAGGAAGTCTGAATTTAAAAAGGCAAAGTGTTAGAACAACGTTAAAAAGTATGTGTATCTGAAGAGCTGGGGTGAAATTACGGAAAAGTCTAACAGAAGCATTAAAAAAAGGTAAAAATATAACTCAGTTTAAAATGAACTATAAAAAACAAATTTTAAATAAATATAAGGATCTGAAACATGGATTAAACCAGGGAGGTAATTGATGAAGGAATAGAGCTGTCATTTTATTTTATTTATTTGTTTTGTTTCGTTATTAGAAATTTGTGATTTGACCTTTTTGGTAGAATAGTTGGTTTTGTTGCAAGGTCTATTTATTTAGCTGTTGTTGTAATTTGAAGGAGGTTAATTTTGAAGTAAAATGGTATGAATGGGGTAGGACCAAATAAGTTTATACTTCTACCTACTCCTTTTCAGGCAAGGTGTAATGTTATGACGGAGAATGTGGAAATGTTTTTTTTTAATTATTTGTTGTTTGTTTGAAATAAATAAAGATTGATTGATTGATTGATTGACATTTCTTGACACGTGAACTTACTAGTAGATGTTCAATACATAGCATGTCCTTAAGTCCCTAAACTGCACACATTGTGTGGTAGAAAATTATAAATCCCCTCTAAGAAATAAAACTCCGAACCTCTCAGTTGGTGAGTAAAGTTATCTCCTTTATTCGAGCAATCCAGCAAAGTGCTCCTGTCACACTCCGGCACCAGGTACCCCGAGCACCTGGAGCATCCAGTTGATAAACCATAAATCTCAGTTCCAAATAAGGACTTCTAAGTCCTGATTGCTCACAAAACATCTACAAACCAAGCTCAAATGTATAACAAACACAATTCTCTCGCTCTGTTGGTTCACCTTGGCAGCAAGGTAAAATCCACCCATTTTGCTCAATTTACCAGAATATGCTAGGCTCCTACTTGAGATATGAATATAGATATTGATTATATTGACATTGACTTACTGTAAATATTTGGTTGTCCTTTGATTAATGATCAACGTATTGTCATTGAACCATGTTAAATACATGGTTAACATATGATTAACATGATTAATGTAAAAGTTACTTATACATTTGTACTACCACATAACATATTGCGTATGGCCTACTGCGACTACTTTATAACCACTGGTCTTTGTGCACCAGTTGGGGCAGCATCGAATCTCTTTCTGCAGGTGGTTTCTCGCCCCCTTACTCCGCTGTCCATCTCTCCAAGGTCTGATCCCTCTTCAGGGTCTGTGGAACCAACCGCAGGCAGCTATCATAAAGCGAGGACACAGTATTCAAAACAATCTCTTCTCACCTAAGGCCTAAGACAGACCCAATATACCTCCCCTCCCAGGCCTACCTATGTCCAATTTCCTTTCCACAATTGCATTATGGACTTTAATCAACTGAATTCTTTCAGTCACTTTTAAGTCAGATGAAGTTGTACTTTGTAACCTATCATGACTTTTTAAAATTTATTTAATGATTTTTTTTGTTTAACAAGCTGTAGTTGTTCTTTTGCAACCCCCCGGACATCATTAATCTTTTGAAATCATGCTAATTTTGGTGGTTTGATCATGCATTAAACCAGTGAACTCAATAACTCAAAACTGAACTTAAACATTGTGCAAGTAAAAATGGCCATACACTAGTAAACATGCCAGCACCCATCATACTGAACCTCAGAAGTCTGCGTTTGTTTTTGCATTCTTATGAAATATCTGAAGATTTGCTTCAGGCAACTTGCAAAAGCCTGCAAGCCTTTGACGCATATGAAAACCTATGATTGAATCTTGGTAAATTATTTGGCTTGTGGGGCAAGTTTGAACTGGTGTCACCCAGCATAAAATGAATGTGCTGAGACTGCAGATTGTGATTAATGACTGTTTAAACCATTCCTTACCCAAAAATGAAAATATACTGTATACGTCGGAGTGGATCATACAAGCAATATTGGAACCGGCAAGAAAAAAAAACGCTTACATTGACATTCATGCGGTCACGTCGATGCATTGGATCATTTGCCGTTGAATCGATACATTGATACAAATCGATGCATTGTTACACCCCAACTTACAGCATTCATTGTTTCTGGGTAGGAATCTACCAGCATACCACATCTTGACTTGGCAATTTTTGCCCATTTTTGAAGGACAGGATTCGTGCATAGGAGGAGTGAATTAGTACTTTGCTGGAGATTAAACAGATCAAGAGATTTATAGATACAGGTCAATCGGAGCACATATCCAGATTCGATCTGGCAGTTGTTCCTCCTACCACGACTGCCTCCAGTCCGGCTCTGGCACCAGCAGCCAGCACCTGGGTCACGGTCAGACATGGTCCTAGGAACCCTAAGCTGAGAGCTCCTGCACACCAGTCAGCTGTTGCGCTTAGCAACAGATTCTCTGCTCCCGGCAGTCTGCCGAAGCAGAAAAGGTGCTTGTGATTGAAAACTGTTAGAAACGTTAGAGTTTGCAGGAGTAGAACCAAACCAGATCTGACCTAGTTTAGGGAGTGTCCTGTCAGATGATACTACAGTTGTGACCCGCTGGGCCGGCTTCTTTGAGCAGTTGTTTAAAGGTGACCGTCCAGCTAGGATGTTGGACATCTCTGATGGTTCTTGAGGCTGATCCTCCAATCAGCTGGGAACCACCCAATCTCACTGAGATTGCACGGGTGGTGAATCACATGGTGGTAGGGAAGGCCGCAGGGATCTGTGGTATCTGGGGTGGACTTCTCCAGGCTGGTGGTAAGGCTGTCCTCCTGGCATTACAGGCAATCTTTGCTTCCATTTGGGAGTCAGGCTTCATCCTGACTGAATGGAAAATGGGACTTGTAGTCCCTATCTGGAAAGGGAATAGTGATCGCCTGGATTGCGGGAACTACTTTGCCAATGATACTGTGATCTTAGCTGAGCCAATGGAGGCTCTGATTGAGCGAGGAGTCTGAGTGTCTGGGATTGCGGGTGTCCAGATAAAGACCAAGATCCAGACATTTAATAACTTTTTAGGCACAGCCATCAGTAGTGTGTCTTTCTGCGGGGAGAATGTTGACCTTGGCAGCAACATTCATGTCTCTGGTGACTCCTCCTATGAAGTCAGCAGATAGACTGAGAGAGCATGGGGGGGTCATAAGGTCGCCAGAAAGGGGTGTGTGGCTCCCGATATCTTTGCAAGAGGATGAAGGTCCAGGTCTTTATAGTCCTGGTGCTTCCTGTCTTGCTGTATGGCTGTGAGACATTGACGCTATCCAGTGAGCTGAGATGAAGACTGGACTCCTTCGGTACTATGATGCTTTGGAGAATCCTTGGGTACCGCTGGTTTGACTTTATGTCGAATGAGCAGTTGCTAGAGGAGTCCTGAATGAGTAACATTACCTGTATTGTGAGAGAGTGTCAGTTACTGCACTACATCTATGTGATGCATGTCCCTGAGGACTCAAGCGACTGGACCAGGCCAAGGGGATGCCCACGTAACACCTGGCTGCGGCAGACAGATGGCCATTTGCGGAGTGTGAGACTGCGCCGGGTATCTGCCTGGGGGTCGCCAACCAGGATCCTGAGGAGTTTCGCTCTGTGGTGGGTGCGGCAAAGCATTGCTTCAGTGCATGCTGCCCAACCTGAAATCGCATTTAAAATCACTGCTTTAAGTACTATCCTTATGGATAAACAGTGCTGCTTCTCGATCTAGCAACCTAGCTCTAACTAGTTAAGGGAAAAATGCCTTTTTATTAAACCCTTAAAAGTACTTAACAACCATCAAATCACACATAATGGAGAATCGCAGGGAGGTCAGGCACCAGACAGCAAGGTGTGGAAAGGAAATTAGACATTGGTAGGCCCAGGAGGGGAGGCATAGGGGGTCTGTTATGTCTTAGGCCATAGCTGCCTGCGGTTGATTCCGCAGACCCTGAAGAGAGATCAGACCTTGGACAGATGAACAGCAGAACGGGGGGGGGGGGGGGGGGACTGAGCTCTGTAACCATACTGCACTGGAAAGTGTCTCCTCCCAGAACTGCTACATATTCTACAAAACACATAATGCTAGTGTAATGTTCTCTTTTAATAATCCTGCATATACACATTTAACCTCAAAGATTAAAATTAGTGACTGTTATATATTTACACATTAAATGGAGATCATCTATAAACAGATTTTGTTTGGTGTTTGGGCTGTGGGAAAGTGCACTCGTGATTTTATTCTGATTTCGAGATAAAAAATAAGTGCATGAATCAAATTGCGTGATGTTTTTAGTGTTTATAGTGATAATGAACATCAATCAAATGTTAATACATTAGGGTTATTCTCATACAAATAATAGATATTTGTATGAGAATAGTCCCCATAAAGATATGAATACATGGACTGTGTATATGTGTGTGTGCAGAAGTCCCCACGTGTGACTCATTTGCCTTAAATATGAAGTCCATTTTGATATTTAATTGTTGCGTACTGATACATTTCCTGTTATACACTCAGAAAGACTTTTAACTAGTTTAACTATGAAGTCATATACTTTATGACACATGCGTCCACATTCTCCTTTAATGAAATGCAATTGAACGTAGGTTCAAATAATTAATATTTGTATTTATTAATTTACATCACCATGTTCTATGTTTCTGTGGCCGGAAACACATTTTACACAGGCTAGCAATTTTACGTGCAATAAACATACATCTGATTAATGTTCCTGTGGATTGAAATCTTGTAACTATGGTTGTCGATAGATCAGGTATAATTTAAGCCAAGCCCCGAGTATTTTCGATGCTAATCTTTAACTTTTCCATTCAAAAGAGGGAAAAAAAAAGTCAAGCCCCAGATACACTTTACCTAGCCCCTAATCTTTTGGTGGATTCCATTTGCCCTTGGAACTCGGATTCCAAGTTGGATTCCAAGTTTTGAAGCCTGAAGTGATAACATGTGCACTCCCTTTTCTCGGAGATCCAAGATATATTTTGGAGCAGCACAGAGGATCCCAAGTTCAGAATCCAAGGTGGCTGCGCCCTTTATCAACAGAAGTGATAGTTTTATACTGATTAAACGCTACTTCTCATTTGTGGCTCACACTATACCATCCAATACCATCCAACTTATCTGTGGACATGTTGCTATGGAGTTTTATACATAAAGCACCGCGCGTAATGTGTTATCAACTGATATTGCTAACAATGGCTAACAATTACCTCTCCTGGAGCCGACTAGATATAGTTGGGCTCACCTCGTCGCACGGCTTTGGCTCTAGAACCAGTCTTCTTGCTGTCCCGTTGGACCCTCTTCCACTCTGGAGTTGCTCGCGGGGAGAGGCGCCGAGCAGGGGTGGGCATACTTATTGCCCCCTGGCTGGGCGCCTATACATTGGGGTTTACCGTAGTGGGCAAGAAGGTAGCCTCCCTTCACCTTCGGGTGGGGGGACGGGTCCTGACTGTTGTTTGCGCTTATGCGCCAAACGGCAGTTCAGAACACCCACCCTTTCCGGAACGGCTCCCCCGATCTGAACCTGAGCGGTACTTTGTTGTTGGACTTCTGTGCTCGTCACAGATTGTCCATAATGAACACCATGTTCAGGCATAAGGGTGTCCATATGTACACTTAGCACCAGGACACCCTAGGCCGCAGTTCGATGATCGACTTTGTAGTCGTGTCGTCGGATTTGCAGCCACATGTGTTCAGGTGGAGCTGTCAACTGATCACTACCTGGTGGTGGGTTGGCTCCGTTGGTGGGGGAGGAAGCCAGTCAGGCCTGGCAGACCCAAGAGTATAGTGAGGGTCTGCTGGGAACGTCTGGCGGAATCTCCTGTCAGGAGGAGTTTCAACTCCTACCTCCGGCACAATTTCTCCCGTGTCCCGGGGGAGGCGGGGGACATTGAGTCCGAATGGGCCATGTTCCGCTCCTCTATTGTGGAGGCGGCTGACCAGAGCTGTGGCCGTAAGGTGGTCGGTGCAAGATCAACACTGTTTATGGTGGGGATGGGGTGCTGCTGACCTCAACTCGGGACGTTTTGGGTCGGTGGAAGGAGTACTTCAAAGACCTCCTCAATCCCACCGACATGCCTTCCAACATGGAAGCAGAGTATGAGGACTTGGGTGTGGACTCCCCTATCTCTGGGGCAGAGGTCGCTGAGGTGGTTAAAAAGCTCCTCAGTGGCCGGGCCCTGGGGGTGGATGAGATCCACCCAGAGTTCCTTAAGGCTCTGGATGCTGTGGGGCTGTCCTGGTTGACACGCATCTGCAGCATCGCATGGACATTGGGGGCAGTGCCTCTGGACTGGCAGACCAGGGTGGCGGTCCCCCTCTTTAAGAAGGGGGACCGGAGGGTGTGCTCCAACTATAGGGGGATCACACTCCTCAGCCTCCCTGGTAAGCTCTAGTCGGGGCTTCTGGAGAGGAGGGTCCGCCGGATTGTCGAACCTCGGATTCAGGAGGAGCAGTGTGGTTTTTGCCCTGGCCGTGGAACAGTGGACCAGCTCTATACTCTCCGCAGGGTTTTGGAGAGTTCATGGGAGTTTGCCCAACCACAATTTCTAGGTGCAGCCAGGGCGTTGAGGGTGTCCGGTTTGGTGACCTCAGGATTAGGTCTCTGCTTTTTGCAGATGATGTGGTTCTGTTAGCCTCATCAGACCGTGACCTTCGGCTCTCACTTGGACAGTTCGCAGCGAGTGTGAAGCGGCTGGGATGAGAATCAGCACCTCCAAATCTGAGACCATGGTCGTCAGCCAGAAAAGGGTAGAATGCTCTCTTCGGGTCAGGGATGGGGTCCTCCCCCAAGTGGAGGAGTTTAAGTATCTCGGGGTCTTGTTCACGTGTGAGGGGATGATGGAGCGGGAGATCGACAGGCGGATTGGTGCGGCCTCCACAGTGATGCGGGCACTGCATCGGTCTGTCATGGTGAAGAAAGAGCTGAGCCAAAAGGCAAAGTTCTCGATTTACGTTCCTACCCTCACCTAAGGTCACGAGCTGTGGGTAGTGACCGAAAGAACGAGATCGTGAGTGCAAGAGGCCGAAATGAGTTTCCTCCGCAGGATGGCTGGGCTCTCCCTTAGAGATAGGGTGAGGAGCTCAGTCATTCGGGAGGGACTCGGAGTAGAGCCGCTGCTCCTCCGCATTGAGAGGAGCCAGATGAGGTGGCTCGGGCATCTGATTAGGATGCCTCTTGGACGCCTCCTTGGTGAGGTGTTCCGGGCATGTCCCACTGGGAGGAGGCCCCGGGGAAGACCCAGGACACACTGGAGGGACTATGTCTCTCGGCTGGCCTGGGAACGCCTTGGGATTCCCCCAGAGGAGCTGGAAGAAGTGGCCAGGGAGAGGGAAGTCTGGGTTTCCCTGCTGAGACTGCTGCCCCCATTACCCAACCTGGATGGATATACTGTATATATACATAAGTGTGTGTGTGTGTGTATGTGTGTGTGTATGTATATATATATGTATGGAATGTAGATGAATGTTGTGCACAAAAGGCAGTTATGTACGGTATTGAGAAAAAGTGCCAGTGAAGTGTCTATGAAGTATTAGTGGTCAGTGTTCAGCAGTCTGATGGCCTGATGGAAAAAGCTGTCCATCAGCCTGCTGGTTCGGGACCAGATACTGCAATAGCTCCTGCATGATGGAAGTAGTTTAAACAGTTTGTGACTGGGGTGATTGGAGTCCTCCCCGCTTTCCTCAGACACCGGATCCTATAGATGTCCTGGAGGGAGGGAAGCTCACCTCCAATTATCCTTTCAGAACACTGGAACTCGTCGGTCGCCTGCGCCTTGGCCGGCTGTGGCTACGCCTTTGCCTGCCACAGCTTCTGTCCCCTTCACCTTCCTCCTCGCCTCCTCTGGCTGTCCTTCCAACTCCCTCCTCACCCCCTTTGGCATTTCCTCCGGCTCCTGCCTCGCGGTCGCCGAGGGTCCCTCCTGCTCCGGCCTCGCAGTCGCCTGTTGCCCCTGCAGCTCCCAATTTCTGCCTGCCGGGGTTCCTTCCGGCTCCATGTTTTCCCCCGCCCTTTGCTTTCTTGCCACCTGTGTTTGTTCCCCATCCCTCTGTGCCTTTATTCCCTCCTGTTGGGATACTCTGCATTGTGTTTTGACATATTGGTGATGTCACATGGCATGGTGAGGGAGGGGCAGGCCCAGGTGAGGCACAGCAGCAGCATCTGCGTGCCAGTCTGACTTCAGCTTTTCTGACCCGGTGGGGAGTGCAGTATGATGGGGGAGGTGGGGGATGGTGAATACAGTCTGGATGTGAATACGGCTTAAACAACAAAATAAAACTAAAGACTTGCTTGTATGTCTAAATCATAAAAAACTTTATTTTTACTTAAAGAAAAAACAGCAAAGAAAAAAGCAAACAAACCTTGCACTGTATTACAGATCCTTCCTTACTTTCCCATAAACATAGGAAGGAGGTTCTTCTCCCTTCATAAACACAGAGAGCTTGCATTTGTGTGAAACACTTTACAATAGTCACAAATGACACTTTTCAATGCTGGAACCATAAAACATGGGTAAACAGAACAAAATTATAGCATGTAATATTTAACCAATTACTACCTTAGTTAAAGTTATCTGCTCTGAAAGAACTTGTACTAATGAACATTACCATAGCGGACAGTACGACTTAAAATACAGCTTTGGAAAAAATTAAGAGACTACTCCATATTTTTTAAGAATCTGCATTTTTAAATCCGGGTTTAATCGTGGTTCTGCTGGCAGAGGCTACAAAATATCTAGGACAGCAGTAGACATGAACAATGTGAAGCAGGAGACACTGGGATGTGACGTCCCATAAAGCAAGGAAGAAGCCCTTCATTCATGAGAAACAGAGAAGAACCAGGCTGCAGTTTGCAAAAAAAAATATATATATTATTTAGACCACACCCATAAATTGGGAAATAAATTAAACAAAAAAATGTGCTGTGGTCTCTTAATTTTTTTCAGAGCAGTATTTTTACTCATCTTAATTGAAACTATTTTTTAAAAATCATCCAGTTTTTTTGGACTATTTGATTTGCCCACTAGATGTCACTTGTGTTGAATCTAGCCTAATAGTAATATACAGTATTTGTGTGATTGTGTGTGTGTGTATGTGTGTGTGTGTGTGTAATATATAATTCTTATACAATTATATTGATTATTTACATGTGTTTTGGACTATGTATTGGCATTTAATTCAAGATATATAATAAATGTAAAAAACGTTTTGTTTTGTTATATGTGATGCTCTGTAAAAAAAAATAGTTCTCAAACTATTTTCTTCTGGTGAGGAGAAATTAAAATCTGTTGCTGGATATGGTAACATACAAACAGTAATATTGCATTTCATATAAAACATAAATTCTGACTTTTATGGCTTTCATTTAATTTATTTTCATTTCACCTACCAGTAATCATTCCCTTCGGCACACAAAGCTTTCATTTTTGTCACATTCTCTACAAAAGCACTTTGTATTGGTTTTAAAGTTGTTTCGATGGACTGGAGTTGGCCCTTCTTCTCTGACATTTGGAGAACACATTTAAAAATTTCCTCTAATACTGTCATGAGGGGCTCAAACAAAATAAACTTCCTGGTCTGTGCCTCGCCTACTTTAGCTATCCCAGCTATATCAGTCAAAACCCTGACTGCGTTCCTGAATTTCTCTTGGATATCGGCTATAACAAAGCGCTGCTGTGTGATGTCTTCTATGGTTCTTTGTAATGACTCCAAACAGGTGTTAACTTCAGAAATCTCCTGTGTCTTCTGGTTGACCTTAGTCTGACAGTCAGAAACACCTTGAGAACTACTTGCCACTTGACGCTCCCAGTTGTAAACTTCATTTTGAGCCTGATTTTTAGCATCATTTGCGTTGTTCAGATCTGTCTGGTAGACCCCAACCAGGGTAGCACCTGTAAAACAAGAGTTAAAAATCAAACAGAAGACAATGTAATTGCCATGCATGGACAAAAGCTTTGAGATCACTTTGTTTCTGGCTTGAGTAATACTTTGAATAACATTTTTTTTCCTTAAAATATACCTGACCAATTTTAAACTTGCTATAAAATATGGTATGCATGCATGATAGTAAACATGATATTAGTATGAAAAAGCAAAGTCTGCAAATGTTTCACTTACCAATTATGGTTCCAACGCATGGAATAAACATCAGACCGATTCCAGTGTTCCTCACAGCTTCATCGTTCTCCATTCTTCTACGCATCTCATCAACTTTTGCCTTTGTTGCTTGTAAGTATGTATTTGCATTTTCTAACGATTTCTGATGCTCCTGTAGTATGTTTTTCTGACTTGCAAGCTGGTCTTGTAGGTTTTTGTATTCAGTTTTCTTGTCATCCTGTTGTCGTTGCAGTTTTCCTTTCTGTTGGGTTAATTCCTCAGACTCTTTATCTATACTGGCTAAAATACCAGAAGCTCTTTGCTCTGCTTGCACAAAGTTATCCTTCCCTTTAACAATTAAAGAACGAAGCTCATCGTATTTGTTCTCCGTTTTGCCTTCATTAGTAAATACAACGACTGAAAGATTATTAAAGCAAAGGATGCCCTCTTTCAGCAGCGGTATTACGGTCACCACGAACATCTCCTCTTTGTTGGAAAGGCTGACTTCCTGACCAGACATTTTTTTCCCACTCTGATCTCTTTGTAAAACTTTTGCTTGTATATGTTGCTGTGATCCTCAGCCTTTACAACTGCGTGACTTTGCAGTGAGCTGCAGTAGTTCACATGACTTCAAAAGGGCGTGAAGGGCCATGAGTCACGCCCACTTTGATGGTGCTGCTGTACATTAAGCAATGAGCAGTGTAGGCTTAATGGGAAAGAAAAACAAAGAAAAAAATGAAAGACACTGTACAATTTACATACTCTTGAAAGAAATATACCTGTTTCAGTTAGTATTACTTTTAAACTAGAGGGGGTTAGTTTAGGACGTATTTACTCGGGTGTTGCACAGAGGTGGATGCAAGGCAGGAGAAAGTCTGAAAATAGCAAAGACAACATAAGAGATTTTTAACTGACTCAAAATAGGAACATATGTTTTTTAAAAAAGAAAAAAATAGAATATGGAAAATGAGAAGAGCATGAAAAAGACGAGCAAATATGTTTTTTTATATTTAAACCTGAATTTCATACTTATTTTTGGCTTACTTTTAGTTTTGGAATGATTGTTTAGCAGAGAGAATAATCTGCGGTGATTTTGGTGTTCCTGAAATGCATTTCATAATTATAATTTATGTGATTCACAATACCTCTGAAATTTATACAGCTAAAACTAAGTTACCATCATTTGGTTGGTGAGCGATCAAACCTGTGTGACAGCTACAGTAACACCTCAGAATTAAATGAAACCATAATTAAATTCACACAAACCAATGTAAATTATGGATTATACCGACATATAAGATGTTTTGATGGTATTTCTCCAGAAGGTCCCAACAATCAGTATTAATGTAGCTGATCAAGCTTTTCTTTTCAAACCAGACAAAGAATGACTTGGTACTGTATGTCCAGGTAAATGTCAAATTTTTTTGGGACAGAAATGATTCAAAGATTTTTTATCATTTTTTAATGAAATGTTTATAGTGAATTTCAATGGCCTGACCTGAGAAAATGTACATCAGAAACAGGTAGATATATTTCATAATGAGCAATTCATGCTCCCTTCAGTACTCAGAGTTGAATACCAGGCTTTTTCACATGACATTAATCAGGATTTTCAGCATTTATCAGAATTCGTATGTGACTTAACGTGAAAAAAAATGGAAAAGGAATCAATGTATAAAAAGGATAATAGAGTGAAATAAGAACAGCATTTCTTTTAACTTCAGCACGTGGTTGCTTGGGTAAAAAAAATAGGCTAATTATCAATCCATCCATTATCTCCTGATGATCTGGGGTCAGGTCACATGGGCAGCAGTCTTAGCAGGGATGCCCAGACCTCCCTCTCACCAGCCACCTTCTCCAGCTCCTCCGGGGGATTCCAAGGCCAGCCCAAGGATTCAATCTCTCCAGCATCTCCTGGGTCTGCCCCCGGGCCTCCTCCTGCTTAGACATGCCCGAAACACCTCCCCAGGGAGCAGTCCAAAAGGCATCCTAGATAGATGCCCAAACCACCTCAACTGGCTCCTTTCGATGCGGAGAAGCAGTGACTGAGCTCTTCACCTTATCTCTATGGCTGAGCACAGCCACCCTGCTGAGGAAACTCATTTCTGCTGCTTGTATCCACAATCTCATTCTTTCGGTCACTACCCAGGGCTTGTGACCACAGGTGAGTTTCGGAACATAGATCAACTGCTAAATTGATAGCTTTGTCTTCCAGCTCAACTCCATCTTTACAATGACAGACCGTTACAACGTCCACCACATTACATGCAGCACCAGTCTGAATGTCGCCCTCCTGCTCCCTCCTGCAATGAACTTCAAAGCAATATTGCCCTTAATTACCTGTGTCATGTCCTTAATGTGTCAGTAACTGCATGTTGCACCATGGACATTACGCACGTCTAAATTCTGTCAGTCTTCTATTAAGTCCTTGCAGTGATAATTTCAAGGTTTTAAAAGTTGTGTTTACTACCGTTAATTTTACATTAATCTGACAGTGTTCCAGAAAAACAGAACTGCATAAAAGGATTAACACAAAACAAGTCACGGATTCATGCCAAATACCTTTAGAAATGGCCTGTAGCTATAAGGTTGTAATTTAATTTGCTTTCCTGAGGCGGCAGGTCTGAAATGAACTTCTGAAATTTATACAGCTAAAACTAAGTTACCATCATTTGGTTGGTAAGCGATCATACCTGTGTGACAGCTAAGGTAACACCTCTGAATCAAATGAAACCATAATTAAATTCACACAAACCAATGTATATAATGGATTATACTGACATATAAGATGTTTTGATGGTATTTCTCCAGAAGGTCCCAACAATCAGTATTAATGTAGCTGATCAAGCTTTTCTCTAGAAATGGTATGTTTCTGGTTCTTTTTAGAATAAATGTGAAATGTTTACACAATGTCTACACATATGTTACACACATTCCCATAATCCTTTCTAGAATAAGCAGTTGAGGATGGGTGCAAATACAAACTACATTTACTGAAAATGCTAAAACCTGTTTGAGATGCAACCTGTTTACACAGAAATCTGTTTGCAGTATCAGCACATTTTACCATAGTTAGTTAGATCAGTTCAGACTTGTCTCCTCAGAAGCAGAAGTGGCTTGTTATGCTTGCATTTCTGTGTTTTTTTTCCTCCATGAACTTGTGATTCATATTTAGTTTACATGCCAGCTTAAAAGTGAATTCACTAAGAATATTGAACATAAATCCCAAACCAGACAAAGGATGACTGTCCAGGTAAATGTCAATTTTTTGGGACAGAAATGATTCAAAGAGTTTTTATTCTGGACTGCTTATACCCAGAATTAAATGACACTGTATTCAGCACAAACACAATAATTAAGATTTAAAGCCAGAGCTTGGCTTTAGTAAAACTGTTTTTCTCAGTGCTGGAGTGCAGACAGTATAGGATAAAATAATTTAGTGAAGGCTCAGTAAACATTTATGTATTTATCTCTCAAGCTTCACTAATGTTTCTCAAAAACTTAATCCTTCCAATTACAACAGACCATAATGTTTAGGATGTTTTCTGATTAACAATAAGCATATGTTATACATCTAGAACGCAAAATGCAAAGCTCTTTAGGAATGAACTTAAATGCAAGTGTGCACTTACTTAACTGAATCTAGACTGCATGATCTTAAGATTAGCAAGTCGCAAAAATTGCGATTTAGGATATACATGATACACCACGTCGGACCTAGGGTTTAAAACTGCTGTGAGAATAGTTCTACAAATTCATGCCGTACTCCCTGTGTGACAGTCATTCTCACCAATCACAAGCGCCGTGCTTCTCGCGTGCCAGTCATGCTCACCAATCAGGCGTATAGGCCCACAAACAGCAAACACGTGAAACCCAAGTAATATGTTACATTTGCGGTGCGGAAAAATACTGATTCCGCTACTGAGCTATACACTGACCTAAAGGATTTTTAGGAACACCTGTTCAATTTCTCATTTATGCAATTATGTAATCAACCAATCACATGGCAGTTGCTTCAATGCATTTAGGGGTGTGGTCCTGGTCAAGACAATCTCCTGAATTCCAAACTGAATGTCAGAATGGGAAAGAAAGGTGATTTAAGCAATTTTGAGCGTGGCATGGTTGTTGGTGCCAGACGGGCCGGTCTGAGTATTTCACAATCTGCTCAGTTACTGGGATTGTCACGCACAACCATTTCTAGGATTTACAAAGAATGGTGTGCAAAGGGAAAAACATCCAGTATGCGGCAGTCCTGTGGGCGAAAATGCCTGGTTGATGCTAGAGGTCAGAGGAGAATGGGCCGACTGATTCAAGCTGATAGAAGAGCAACTTTGACTGAAATAACCACTCGTTACAACCGAGGTATGCAGCAAAGCATTTGTGAAGCCACAACACGCACAACCTTGAGGCGGATGGGCTACAACAGCAGAAGACCCCACCGGGTACCACTCATCTCCACTACAAATAGGAAAAAGACGCTGCAATTTCCACGAGCTCACCAAAATTGGACAGTTGAAGACTGGAAAAATGTTGCCTGTTCTGATGAGTCTCGATTTCTGTTGAGACATTCAAATGGTAGAGCCAGAATTTGGCGTATCATACCTTTGGTTTTTGTTAATAGGCAATATCATTAGTATACCGCTAACCCATCAAAACAACAATGAGACAGTCAGTAATTCTCACAGCAGCGGAGTCGGTGACCTCCAAAAAAGTTTCCGCTTTTTAACAACTGTATAAGGTTATTTTCTATACAAATCAATTCAGGTGAAACAAAAAATGTACGTGTTCATGCATGGTTGCAAACTCTTTCAGACTCTCACGAAAGAAATCTTACGGCAAATCTATATTCCATTCTGAACTTAAAATTAGCTGCATCAAGAACGATACGGCAGTTTGCAAACCCTACAGACTATTTACAAGATAATAACACTTACATACATGTAAATGTGTGTGCAGAACAGAAAACAGAAAATCTCACTCCATGCAGCTGACCAAAGTTGCCAACCTTGCATTTTATTTTAAACGCTTTACTTCGCTCAACACAACTCGCCACCCGCAGCGTCTAGTGAAGCGAGGGTCAAAGACCCCTGTTTCCTACTGTCCTTAGAGACATTATTAACCTTCCTGTGGTGTTAGGGTCGGCACCGATCGACCGTTTTTAAGTTTAAAATGCATAAAAGCAGCACATAGATTTGTGTATACTCTTAAAACAAAAGGTTCCATATTGAACCTTTAAGTATACCTATTTAGAGGGTTACGCCCATGCCGCTTGCTAACCTTGCTTTCTTTCCGTTGCTCATTACGCTAGTTCACGTGATCACGTAAATGTAGGAGCTCCTTCCGCTGAACAGTAGGAGGCACTGTTACCAGAAAAACGCCAAATTAATAATTTTACAAATAATATTGCAAATAATGATACGCTGGCAACAAAATGAAACAAAACATATTCGTTGGATAAAATACAAATAAATATTAAATAAATGCATAAGCAACCAATATTCTGGCGACAGCTACACCCAGATGATGAGACCCAGTCAAGACAAATTCTTGCCCTGTATAGAACTGATTTGGTGAGCAATTCCAGCTACAACAGGGGTGTCAAACTCATTTTAGGGTGAGGGCCGGATGAGAAGAAAATGTGACCATGTGCGGGCCGAATTTATTATTATTTTTTTTTAATCATAGTGCATCAAATTACAACAAATACACTATATTCTGTAAAACTGCATTTAACAAGTCCTCAGAAACTGTTCATTAACACTCTTATTCCTTTTTAATACTACTACTACTAATAATAATGATAATAAAAAAGATTTGATATTTAATACTATTGTTCAAATCATCCCGCGGGCCGTATTGGACACCATAGTGGGCCGTATTCGGCCCGCGGGCTGTATGTTTGACACCCCTGAGCTACAACGTTGAACAGATCTCTCAACAAGTATTTCATAATTCCTAATGCTTTTTACTTCAGCCTTTTGGGACAACGACAGGACTTTTAAGCGAGGCACAGTGGGTGTGTTAAGCAGCAAGATGCACAGGCGTGGTGGGCGTGTGCGCACATGCGCGGGGAAACGGGGGCAGGGTGCTGAAGGCAGAGAATAAAAGCTGCTGACAAAAGCGCCTCCTTAGCGATCAGAAAATCAGGCAAGAAGCAAGTATCTGCAAGTATATAATCTACTCTACATATCAGGTATTTGACTCTCTACAATATCTTTCTGCATGCGTGATTAAAAAACATCTTAGAGTAAAAAATGAAATATGACAAAAATAATGAATACTGTAGCTCTCTTATTGTTTATATATATATGAAGTTTGTGACATGATATATTCATGTGGCATTTGTATTTTAAAATATCTTAAAACTATAAAATCTTCCTCGATTTGGGATATAAATATATAGCTCTAGAAAAAAAAATGATGGCTGTGTGCCTGTGTAGAATCTAGAGTTTTTTTTTTTGTAAACTCCAGTCTGGAGTCTCCAGTCTCTGTTTCTCATTGATAAACAGTTCATGAGGTGCTGCTGGATTAGTTGATTGTCATCTCTGGCTTTAGAATGTCGCTTCTGCCCCCTATTTGTCTAGTCTTTGGTTGTTCCCAGTGTCTCGAGCTTCACCTTGTTCTTGTGTACTGCCGTCTTAGAAATTTTGAACCAGGACGCAACCTGCTGCTCAGCGTAGCCTTCTGCCAGCAGAACCACGATTAAACCAGGATTTAACAATATGCAGTTTCTTAAAAAATATGGGGTGGTCTCTTAATTCTTTCCAGAGCTGTATATGCATTTACATAAATGTATTTTACATTTGTATTTTAATGTTCCTAAACAGGTGTTCTTGTTTAATTATTAAGTTTGATCCATTTTTAATCTTTTTAGCAGTAGAAAATTAATAGAGGTATTGGAGTGGGGGGTACCCCAGCCATGTGCCTTTATTCCTTTGGTTAAAAGATGGATAAATGGATGGTATGTACCAAAAAGACACATCAGTGACAAAATTTAACACCGCTGTTTAAACCATCCAGACTTATCCAGTGTTGCTCCAGGGCGCCATCTTCTGAGCAGGCAGTGGTACAGCACCCCTCCCCACCCACGCATCCCTGACCTAGTTCTCCACATAGGCTTAAATCAAGAGTGATCGACACAGCCCACCCTAGCAAGGGAATTATTCCAAAAAAGGGCGGGCAGCTGGGTTTAGTTACCTGGCTTCCATGAAGGCACAGAGATGGTGATCACCACCTACACAAACAAAAAACATCACCCAGACTTCAACGTGCTGTGGATGTATAATTAACAATAAAACTTGCTGCTGTAAACTGAACTATTTTCGGTCAAACTGTTTTCAGTGACACGCAATGTTGTTGTGGTATAAAAACATTTAGTCCTTCCACTGGTCTTTTAGCAGCTTTTATAGCAAAGCGGCATGAGGATTAATATACAGTAACTGAAATATACTCTGAAAATATCATGAGCTAAAACATTTAATACTTAGAATGCCATCTCTGAATTCTGAGGTTTTTCAGAACACTTTTGTTTTCTTTTTTAGGAAAGACGAGAATGGCAGCCGGGGGGGTTGGAGATGACACCGAAATGGCTATGCAGCCATATGCTAACTGGGAGGAGTACCTGATGAATGTTCCACTCGCTGTAGCCATTCTGGGTGAGCTGGTCTCTATCTCCTCTACTGTAGATTTCTCCATTAGCCCTCCAGAAGGAGGCTTTAAGTACATCAAGTACCCAGACTCATTCCGTGCCTGTCTTATGCAAGTGGCTAATTCTGGATGGACAGCATTCAATGAGGCTCACAAAAGCATGGAGCAGATCCGTCTTCAAGCTGTCAAAGTGCCAGTTTACATAGAGAAGACAATCAGTGAGATCAGTGATGAGTTGGTCCAAAATCCTCCTGCTGACCAAAAGGAGAATGCAGCTACTATATCAGAAGACTGCACAAAGCTGGCTAAGCTTACTGAACAAAACATTACCTATGTCAAAAACCTGATTGAAGAACTGCTACAAGAAAGCATCCGTGAAAAGGGGGAACATGCACCACAAATGATCCAGTATAGCTTGGCAGATTCGGTACAGGAAGCAGTTTCAAACTTCATAAAAAATAAATTGGGCAAGATTCTATTTGAGGACATGGATAAATGGATAAGCGACGCAGAAAGCACTATACAGAGAGCAGCAGAATTACACCAAGAAAAACCAGTAATGCTTTTTATGTCTGCTTGTCCTAATGCAGAAAATGAAAGTGAGGATTTTTCTTCTGTGTGTAATGTGTATTCCAAAGCAAGGCCGCTTGTGCGTTTGACCGAGACAATGAGCAACTTTGTTGATGGAAACCAAGTTAAATGGTTTGATATCACTGATCAAACGGAAGGGAAAGCAAAGGCGTCATACCTGGTGGAACAATTTGAGCAGATTAAAACATCCGTGGAGAGTGAAAAAGACTGTAATGAAAAAAGCACTCTAATCGACATATGCAAGGAAGCTATGGACCTGTGCTCTGAGCTCACCAGGATTGGAGGTGACCTGAGAGGGACGTGTGAAGACAGCAAGACAGAAGAAATCGTGGCAAGAATACAAACACTGTTGGCAAGAGGTCAGAAGTTTGATCTTGATAGACAAACACTGCAAGAAAGTATTAACCTTGCACCGCAACTTCTACGGCATGCTGAATACGGCGGGAAGGTAACTGCAGGTAAAATGCTCAAGGAGAATATCCGTCTTCGCATAGAGCAGAGTCGAGTCCAGCTGGAGAAGGTGAGACAGCTGCAACAGCAGAGTTTGGAAAAGCTGGAGAAAAACCAGAAGGAGCTGTCAGAGATCTTAGCTACAACAAGTCTTGATGTGAAAGACACTGATTTCAACACAATGGTTTGCATCCTTACCAAGTGTCAAGATGTCATGGGAACAGTGAAACAGGCATGGGAGAAGATGGTGCATTCAACTGAGGTCATGTCAAAGAACATCCAGTCTTGTCTTTATGTTTTCCCCCAAGAACTTACAAAAAATATACCAAACACTAGAAAAATGCTTATAAAAGATGCAATCTACCAGCAAGCCTTCTATGCATCCAATGTAGCCAGCTTGATTAGCACAATTTCTGGGACCTACGTTGAAGTTTCTGAGAAGCACCTGATGGACACAATCAGCAGCCTGGGCAAACTCATGGCTCTGGATCCCGCCAGCCCAGATTTTTTGAATGAGCGCCAAAAAATTCGAAGTGCCTGTGAAATCACTCTGTCTTCCATAACAGATGTTGTGAAGATGAAAAACGAGGAATCTCATCAAATGGCAGAAGTCAAACTGAATCTAATTGAAAGTGAAATTAAGTCCCTTTCAACTCCAAAATCTGAGGAAGATATCAAAGAGATCAAAGCAATTATAGAGGCTGTATTCATGCCAGAAGCTAATAAATAAGTGCTTCTCTTGAAGAGGCTTAAGACAGTATCTACCAAAGCTTAGTTGAATGTGAAAATAACACGACATGTAAAATACCGATAAATATTAAATACAGATCATTCAGATATACATGCAAACTATCGCCATCCATCTTCCAACCAGTTATCCTGCTAATGATTTAAAGATAAACCTTTCATATGATGTATGAAAATGAATATGTATTATTGATCAGAAAGTACCACATTACTTGGATTATCTTGCATTATCAGAAAGTACCACATTACTTGGATTATCTTGATCACATTTCATTATACAGCTATTACATTAACTTTGTAAAGCAATTAATTCATATAAGTAAAATAACCTTTTAGGGCAAACTCTTTAACTCTTAAAAGAGTCGACCAAACTAAACACATGAGTTACAAGGTTTAACACGTGGAGAAAATCTTTTTCTAGTTAAAGTGGCAGGTTTGAAGAGACCCTGAGTCTGTGACACCAAGCAAGTTCAACACAGCTTCTGAGGTCCAGGGGTGGAGATCCACTAGCAGGAGAGACCTGGAGCCAGAGGCCTGACCTCACCATCAAAGGTCAAGGAAGAAGAAGAAGATGACAAACCAGGGATCTCCTCAAAGATCACGTCCATCTCACTGCTCTGGGTCGTGTTTGTATGCATGTTTGCCCACTTTGCCAGGTTAGAGCTCTGCAGAGATACAGAGCTGCGAGTCAAACAGAGCAGCAGGACTAAGGGAGCAGGACTAGGTGGGAGATTAATGAGGATGCAGCTTTGCTGACTAACCGTACTGCACTGGGGGGTGTGTCTCCTCCCAGAACTGCATAATGCTACATATTCTGTAAAACACATACCAGCAATCAGACTGGAGCTTTAATTCAGACCTGTTTATATACTTCTTTATGCTGCATAAAATTCTTTTGGAAAATCTGTTTATTAAAAGCAGGTAATATGATCAATCCATTTTCTGTGACTGCTTACTCTGTTCAGGGTCACGGGGGGTTGGGGGTCCGGAGCCTATTAGGAAACTACGGGTGCAGAGCAGATCGATATTATCTGAGAAAAATAAATAAATTTCAGTTTGCAGTCATCCGCACATTTCAGTCAGGAATAACCGGTTCATTTCAGACCTGCCTCCACAGGAAGGCAAATTAAATAGCAACCTTATAGCTACAGGCCATTTCTAAAGGTATTTGGCATGAATCCGTGACTTGTTTTGTGTTAATCCTTCTATGCAGTTCTATTTTTCTGGAATACTGTGAGATTAATGTAAAATAAACACAACTTTGAAAACCTTGAAATTATCACTGCCAGGACTTTATAGAAGACTGACAGAATGTAAACGTGTGTCATGTCCATGGTGCAACGTGCAGTTACTGACACATTAAGGACATGACACAGGTAAATAAAGGCAATATTGCTTTGAAGTTCACTGCTAAAGAGGTTTGTAGGATTGTATCTCGTATCACGTATTATAGATGTGGCACATGCTTACGGTTAAGCATAAGATATCCAGAACTTTTGGGCCTCAGCTGAAAAGATTAAGTTTTTAACAAACAGTGCAGTTAAAACTAGCTTCAACAATCCCTTGAAACAGACCATGTCGATGCAGACTTATTCATGGTGTTATTGTACAGAATATCTACTGATACAAACAAATCTATTTATAAACAAAAAGTATACATTACAATATTAAACTGCTATAATTGCGCCAGTGATTGTAAAACAAAAATAAACCTTGACCTACGAGCAGGAAAATCTGTTTTCCTTCTTAACGATGCTCAAGACTGAAGATTTTGATTTTTCATCTGCATGAATATGGTTGTACCCCAGCAGTAAAATGAAACTGCTGCCACTCCAGACTGCATAATGAACAAGGTAGAAGGACAACCAAATGAAATAACATAAGTACTACATAAGTACTAATATGGAAATACATAAAAGTAAAGATTTACATAATTAACCTTTGTTCATTGGTTAAAGAAGAAGGGAGCAGGAGGGCGACATTCAGACTGGTGCTGCATCGGCAGTAATGTGGACGTTGTAACGGTCTGTCATTGTAAAGATGGAGTTGAGCTGGAAGACAAAGCTATCAATTTAGCAGTTGATCTATGTTCCGAAACTCACCTGTGGTCACAAGCCCTGGGTAGTGACCGAAAGAATGAGATTGTGGATACAAGCAGCAGAAATGAGTTTCCTCAGCAGGGTGGCTGTGCTCAGCCATAGAGATAAGGTGAAGAGCTCAGTCACTGCTTCTCCGCATCGAAAGGAGCCAGTTGAGGTGGTTTGGGCATCTATCTAAGATGCCTTTTGGACTGCTCCCTGGGGAGGTGTTTCGGGCATGTCTAAGCAGGAGGAGGCCCGGGGGCAGACCCAGGAGATGCTGGAGAGATTGAATCCTTGGGCTGGCCTCGGAATCCCCCGGAGGAGCTGGAGAAGGTGGCTGGTGAGAGAGAGGTCTGGGCATCCCTGCTAAGACTGCTGCCCATGTGACCTGACCCCAGATCATCAGGAGATAATGGATTGATGGATAATTAGCCTATTTTTTTTACCCATGCAACCACGTGCTGAAGTTAAAAGAAATGCTGTTCTTATTTCACTCTATTATCCTTTTAAATTTTATACATTGATTCCTTTTCCATTTTTTTTCACGTTAAGTCACATACGAATTCTGATAAATGCTGTAAATCCTGATTAATGTCATGTGAAAAAGCCTGGAATTCAACTCTGAGTACTGAAGGGAGCATGAATTGCTCATTATGAAATATATCTTCCTGTTTCTGATGTACATTTTCTCAGGTCAGGCCATTGAAATTCACTATAAACATTTCATTAAAAAATGATAAAAAATCTTTGAATCATTTCTGTCCCAAAAAAAATTGACATTTACCTGGACATACCAAGTCATTCTTTGTCTGGTTTGAAAAGAAAAGCTTGATCAGCTACATTAATACTGATTGTTGGGACCTTCTGGAGAAATACCATCAAAACATCTTATATGTCAGTATAATCCATAATATACATTGGTTTGTGTGAATTTAATTATGGTTTCATTTAATTCTGAGGTGTTACTGTAGCTGTCATACAGGTATGATCACTTACCAACCAAATGATGGTAACTTAGTTTTAGCTGTATAAATTTCAGAGGTATTGTGAATCACATGAATTATAATTATGAAATGCATTTCAGGAACACCAAAATCACCCAAGATTATTCTCTCTGCTAAACAATCATTCCAAAACTAAAAGTAAGCCAAAAATAAGTATGAAATTATGAAATTCAGGTTTAAATTCCCTAATTTCAATTTTTTTCTTTTTTAAAAAAGAATATGTTCCTATTTTGAGTCAGTTAAAAATCTCTTTTATGTTTTATATTATCAGACTTTCTCCTGCCTTGCATCCCACCAGCCTGCAGCAGTAAAACTTGTGGTGGCAAACATATCGGTAAGTTTTGCCCATTTTGCTGCGTCCACTTGAAGGCTTTTTAACCTTTTTTCTCTGAGCTTTTCTGCGCCCTCCTTGCGCTTTTTTGGTTTAAGAACATAAGAACATAAGAAATTTACAAACGAGAGGAAGCCATTCGGCCCATCAAGCTCGTTTGGGGAGAACTTAGCTAATAGCTCAGAGTTGTTAAAATCTTATCTTGCTCTGATTTAAAGGAACCCATGGTTTTAGCTTCCACTACAATAGCAGGAAGACTATTCCATACTCTGACTACACGCTGTGTAAAGAAGTGCTTCCTCAAATTTGTTTTAAAATGTTCTCCCGCTAATTTCCACTTATGGCCACGAGTTCTAGTATTTAGACTAATATTGAAATAGTCATTTGGCTGAACAGCATCCAGACCCGTTAGAATCTTATAGACCTGAATCATATCCCCCCTTAGTCTCCTTTGCTCAAGGCTGAACAGATTCAGTTCCGTTAACCTCTCCTCGTAAGACATTCCTCTAAGACCAGGAATCATTCTCGTAGCTCTTCGTTGCACCTTTTCTAAGGCAGCAATGTCCTTCTTGAGGTATGGTGACCAAACCTGCACACAGTATTCTAGGTGGGGTCTTACCAAGGAATTATATAAGTGTAACATCACCTCCCTTGACTTAAACTCCACACATCTAGAGATATAACCCAACATTCTGTTCGCCTTTTTTATTGCTTCTCCACATTGGCGAGAGTGGGACATGGAAGCATCAACATACATACCGAGATCTTTCTCGTAATCAGCTACCTTTATTTTAGTGGAACCCATAAAATATCTGTACTGTATATTTCTGCTCCCTGCATGGATTACCTTACATTTATCTGTGTTAAATTTCATCTGCCAGGTATCAGCCCATTCGCTAATTAAATCCAGATACCGTTGAAGCCTCTCTGCTGCTAGATTAGTATCTGCTACCCCGCCCACCTTAGTGTCGTCTGCAAATTTAACCAGTTTACTGTATGTATTCGTGTCAATATCATTAATGTAAATTAGGAACAATAGTGGTCCTAAAATTTAACCCTGCGGTGACATAGTGCCTCTAATAACTACTCGCTGCTTCCTATCAGTTAGCCAGTTTTTGATCCAAGCTGCCACAGTTCCTAAAATTCCTGCAGCTTTAAGCTTTAACAAGAGCCGTTTGTGGGGGACAACATCAAAGGCTTTCTGCAAATCTAAGTAAATCACATCATAGGCCTTTTTGTGATCAATTTCACTTGTAGCTTCCTCAAAGAACTCAAGCAGATTCGTTAAGCAGGATCTACCTCTCCTAAATCCATGTTGGCTATCCTTTATAATGTTATTTGCATCTAGGTAATCTACCATTTTCACTTGAATTATAGCTTCCATTATTTTTCCAGTAATGCTAGTTAAACTGATTGGCCTATAGTTTGCTGGATTACTTCTATCCCCTTTTTTGAATATGGGTGTTATATTAGCATGCTTCCAATCTGATAGTACCACACCCGCAGATAACGATTTCTGGAATATTAAAGTCAAAGGTTGGCTAATAATATCCCTCATCTCTTTCAAGACTAAAGGTAAGATGCCATCAGGCCCCTGCGATTTATTTATTTTGAGTTTAGCTAGGCTTAGTATCACATCAACCTCAGTTATACATATATTGGTCATAGATGATGCTGTATTCGTATTAATTGGTGGTAAGTTACTTGTGTTCTCTATTGTGAACACCCTTGAAAAATAATCATTAAACTCGTTTACCATATCAATTTCGTTATCAATTATAAGGCCCTTACTATCCTGCAAATTAGTGATTTCAGCTTTTAGTGCTCTCTTGGAGTTAAAATATTGGAAGAAACCTTTACTGTCATGCTTAGCCTCCAATGCAATTTTTCTTTCTACATCCCTCTTTGATAGCCTAATGTAATTTTTTAACTCTGCCTGTAGACTTAGATACTCCTGCTTGATTTTGAAATCATTAGTTATTTTCCAGTTGTGGAACAGAGCCCTTTTCCTCCTGACTTTATTCTTAATTTCCTTAGTAAACCACCTTGGTTGTCGTTTCCTAAATTTAGTTTTGCTGGAAACAGGTATGAAGTCCTCTTGCACTTGCAACAATGTGCTTTTGAAAAATTCCCATGCCTCTTCAACTGTTTTGCTATTTAACTCTGTCCAGTTTACAGTTTCTAATTTCCGTCTCATACCATTAAAGTCAGCCTTCCTAACATTGTATACTTTTAATTTAGACTTTGCTCTTCGGACACTAAAATTAACCTCGAATGTTATGATCACTACCGTACAATGGGTCTAAAACCTCTAATTTTCCAATCCTATCCTGGTTATTACAAAAAACGAGATCAAGAAGGGCTTCTCCCCTGGTAGGAGTATTAACAAACTGAGTAAAAAAACAATCCTGTACTAATTCCACCATCTCAAGTTCATTTACAGAAGAGCCAGAGACTGTGTCCCACTGTATCCCAGGTAAATTAAAATCACCCATAACCACCACATCATTTTTATTACTCATAATCCTGATATCATCATATAATATTCTGCTTTCCTCTACAGCTACATTAGGTGCCCTATAACAAACCCCGACAATAAGGCCATTTGAATCTTTAGCATCGAGTTTGATCCATACAGCTTCTGAATTTTTATTTTTATCAGTGAGATCCCTTGCCTGCAAGTTTTCTTTTACGTATACTGCAACACCACCTCCCTTCTTGCCTATCCGGTCTCTACGGAACAACGTATAACCATCCATATTATATTCATCACCATCATTGTCACTCATCCATGTTTCAGTTATTCCTATAATGTCGTAATTTTCTGAAGAAATTAAAGCCTCTAAGTCATTAATTTTGTTTCTAATACTCCTAGCATTGAAATACAGACCACTAATGGTAGGCCTTTTACAGTGTCTACTTTTAATATTTATTTGGGCTTTCCGTCTCTCCCCACATAAATTCTTAAGTGACCTCCCTGCCCCCCCAGTCCCTAGTTTAAACATTCCTCAACTATTCTGCACATACGCCTCCCCAATACACTGGTTCCCCTATGGTTCAGATGCAACCCGTCCGGCTTGAACAGGTCCCACCTGTTCCAGAAGGTCATCCAGTGCCCCATAAACCTGAACCCCTCTTTCCTACACCACCATTTTAGCCACGCATTTAATCCCTTTATCTCAGCTAATTTTGCCTGACTTGCACGTGGCACGGGAAGTATTCCAGAGAATACCACCGTGGATGTTCTGCTTCTAAGCTTATCCGCAACTTCTATAAATTTATCTTGCAGAACAGCCCTTCTGCCCTTTCCTATGTCATTGGTGCCAACATGCACCACGACCACTGGATCCACCCCGGCTGGGGCCAAAAGCCTGTCCACTCGATCTGGAAGGTCCCCTACCTGGGCACCAGGCAGGCAAGACACCGTACGGGACCCTCTATCACGGGTGCACACATAACTATCTACACCTCTTATAATTGAATCACCTACTACCACAACCTCCCTCCTACTGGGGCTAGGTGGCTCCTTGGTGCCCAAGGGCTCACCTGCCTCCCCAGTCTCTTCCGGCTCTAAAGCCGGAAGCACCTGAAAGCGGTTAGAAACCATTACTTCAGGTGATGCCGCCTCTGTGAACTGTGTACGCCCTTTTCTACATCTACGGCCTACGTTCACCCAGCTCTCTCGACCTACCTGTTCATCATTCTCCCCCCTCCCCGCTTGTGATGTACACATAGTCTCCCTAGAAGGCGTATTAACTCTCTCCTTTAACTCATTGCTATGCTGGATGAGAGCCAGTCGCTCCTCTAGGTCACGAACCTATAGCCACTCCTCTCCAACTCCGGTCAGGTCAAACGGAAAAATTTGATAACCTTTGTTAAAAAGGGGAGGGACGGGGGGGAGACCGAGGAGGGCTGAGAGATTTCATTGGATTAGCCCAATGTCCTTCAAGAAAATCAACCAATGGGACGTCGCGGTCGATAAAAATTATTTATAATATACATTTTTGGGTAAATTACGACAGCCCGGGGCCGGCCCAAAAATGTGCGTCGGTTTTTTTCCATTTTGAGTGCCCATTGAAACATTAACCTAATTTACTTAACCCACATATGATACCTTACTGCAATCCTTAAGATGTTTACTTATCACATCAAAAGAAAAAAAATGTAATTTCTTGCCTATGGGGGCTGTGATACAGGTCTATACACTCCTTGTACCCGTAAGGTAAAGTGGGACGCATTTCAGGTAATGTGGGACAGGCGGTTTGGTAATGTGGGACAGGCGTTTATTTAATACATCCATCCATCCATCCATCCATTGTCTGAAGCGTGTTCTAGAAAATCCTTCTTCAGTTTTTATCACTAGAAAGTATTTGTATTCTCTAATACTGAACCTTAATTTAACAGCAAGGTTACACCATTTGTTTTCGATACATAGACCACAATCGTGTCAACAGCATTAGCATGATTGTCTTTAGGTTGTTGTTGTGATTTGGATTTGCCTTGCAGGAAATATTTCAAGGTTGTCATCCTGTTCACTTCCTCAACTCCAGAGCACAGGGGGTCAGGGACAAAGCCATATGTATCACAAAGTGAGTACATGATCTGAACCAAATGACATGCATTTGCATGTAGACTTGGACTTTCTCCTGTGAAACAGTGTCAGAATGCATTAAAAACTCCTCTTCTGTATAACTTGACTGAAATTCATTATGTTGCATATATATAACATTCTTCGAGCACTATAAAAATGTTGCATGAGTGTTAGTTGCCATTGTGTTTCAGTAGACCACTGTCACCTGACTCACCGCCAGTAGAGGGCAGCAGCCTCTTTGTTCAAGAAGCAACAGTGCAAGATAAACCCTTGATTCAGCTGCTGAAGCACGAAGAGAACGTCAGCAACTGGGTGTCAGCTGAAATTGTCATCTGTGACTCCATTAAGGTACAGCTACTGTGTCATGGAGGCAAATCATTGTTGGGAACCGTTTAGATTGTATAAAGACTGTGTTTTGTTTATATGTTCTAGGCACAAGCTGGTTTGCTTTCAAAATTTCTTATGATGGCCAAGTATTGTTACGAATCAAGAAATTTTGTCACAGCCATACAGATTCTTGGAGGACTAGAGAATGTCATTGTGAGACAATTACCAGTAAGTCCACTTAAATGTAATCTTCGAAAACATGCGTCCTTTGTACTAGTACAAATGTCTAATAAGCAGGGGTGTACAGGGGGGCGCACTGGCCCCAGCTGACCCAAAGTGATGCCACAACTCCCAAACCATACAAGACCATACAAGAAGTGCACTGCTGAATGTAGATAAGACAGGCTTTTATCTCTCATTTTAGTAATGCATTGATAATAGATAATGGTGGAATAGAAAATTGAGTGTTATTTTTAATGGAGTATTCTTATGATTGATTTTGCTATCATGTTATGTACAAGTAGCATAAACGTGCATTTAATGAACAATAACCATTACTTAACAGTGTATTCATCATACATTGCATTGTGATTTAGGCTTTGCTATATTGTCCTGTAAGCAACTGCTTATCTCCTAAATTATCTTCCTGATTAAGAAAGTTTGTCTATCTATCTATCTATCTATCTATCTATCTATCTATCTATCTATCTATCTATCTATCTATCTATCTATCTATCTATCTATCTATCTGTCTGTCTGTCTGTCTGTCTGTCTGTCTGTCTGTCAGTCAATCATACTACTACCACAAAGGCCATTTGTTAATAACAGAGACTGGTTATTGTCATGGTGTCACTAGCTTGAAAAAAATATGAATATAATAGGAATATTCTGGCATCTTGTATCCATGCTTCAGCCCCCACATCCCTAGTTTTCAGTATTTCTTCCAGGGTATTTCAGAAGTTTTCTTTCATTATACGTGTTCTGGAATCACTACAATCTTCTGTGAGTAATTTTTCTGTGAGTAAAGGTTGTTACCATGTCCTAGTAATAATACAGTCATTTAGGAAAAGTAGTGCTGGAATATTTATGTGCAGTATTACCCACAATGTAGCAGAGTTGGTAGGATTTTCATCTGAATTGAATTCATGACCTCAGTTCTCAAACTCATTAGAACTGGAATTTCTTAAAAGTCGAACCAACCAGTTCAAAACAAAATTACCTAGAGCTCGATCTGAATCTCAGAAGTCAAACCGTGAACGCCGACCTAAGATAACTTGTATGCACGAGGAAATGAGTCACGCTGCACGTCTCTCAGCGGAAAGAAAGGGTAACGCTTCAGTCTAAGCCTGGCAATCGCTGTGATAGCATCATGCATGTTTACACTAGCTGAATACATATATTTAGACAGTAAAAATACATTTAGACAGTGATAGACAGTAACAGTAATTATCATTATATAATAAAATACATTTTAAAATAAAGATGTCTTATTCATTATTTTAATATTAATAATAAGCCATTAATACATTTAATTATAATAATATTGTCGTGCCCAGCGGGGACTGAAAGGAGACAAAGGCGCAGACGTCAGGGTATCGGGGAATACGGGGTTTAATTACAGGTAAGGCAGGCAAAACGCAGATGGACAATACAATGACCGGACTGGGGAAACAAACTGAAACATGGACTAAATATAGAGGACTATTGAAAACAACCAGAAACAGCTGATCACACGGGGATTCCACACATCGTTAACGAGGGGGCGTGGTACACGGAAGGAGCGGACGATCGGGGCAGGACACATTTTTTTTAACTTTACACATTGTTTGGATACATTTATTTTCTTACTTTACAAATTACTGGTTTGATAAATGTGCTTAGATGTGTTTAGTACAGTATATGATCTTCTTGTTTTATCCGGTTCATTTTGTGTTTAAATGCTAAAAAAACATATTTAGGTGTAATTTTTTGGGGCCGGGAACCAATTAATTGGTTTTCCATTATTTCTTATGGGGAAAATTCGATCAGAACTAGAACTTTTTAGGGTTCAATCCGGAGTTCTGAACGGATTAAGTTCGAGTTCTGAGGTACCACTGTATTCTGTAAATAATTTCCAAAATGAATTAATATTTCTAATTTCCAAAAAATTGATTTTTAATGAAAAAGGGGGGAAAATTGTGCCTTGGATGACATATCCTTTTCTGTATTTGTTGAAAGAACATAGCAAAGGTTGTGAGCCAGATCCATGCCTTCCAGGAGAACAAGTTCACGTATATATGTCCCTGACCGAGAGCTGCAGACCTACCTGCGGCAGCATATCGCCTACCTGAGTGACTGTGACATTGTGCTTCTGGCTGCCGAGAATGACACCAACTTCCAGCAAATCCTTGCCGAACGTCACTCTAAGAGGATACAAGACACGCTGCGTAAAGTGAAGGCCACTTTTCAGTGACATTTCCTCAAAGGCACCACATACCATGTCTTATTCTGGCTGCAGGTATACATGGCGAATGCAGTGGCTAATATAGACATATTTCCTTAAGTTCATGTTAAGAAATGTACCATATTGTAAAACACTGGAAAACTGTATTGAGATCCATAGTTTACACCAAAGGTTGCCAGCCTAGAGGAATTCCAGGTGTTGGGGGAAGGGGACATTTAATAGTATGCGTTTAGCATGTTTATATATGTTATAAAAGACCAGGAATTGTTAGGAAACCACAACCACATGCCGCGTTTATTCATTTCAGTAATTTTGGATTCGTATATCAATATTATGCATAACAGTGCTAAAAGAAAATGACTCCCTGATTTTTACTGGACACTTCTGTCACCTTTAACATAACCTTGATGAAATCTGAATGCAAGATAGTGCTGAAAAAGAATTCAGATCAAAATGAATTATAACACATTAGTTAGTGTGTAGATATGATTATATTTCCAAATTAAGCATCCATGGTCTCAACCAAAAAAATAATAAGAAGAATAAAATGAGGAAATAAATTCCGTTTCGTTATTCTTTATGGTAAGGTTTAAAAAGGCTTACATTTCTGTACAATGTAAAAGTTCTGTTCTTATCATTAAAAATTACTAAAATATATGGTATTAACTTATACCATATGTATTTGATTTATTATTGAACTAATGTTCCTATCATAACTATATATCTGTCTTAAAACTGTAATTCAGTTTGAAGGAAACAGAATGTAATTTTATGTGCTTTCTATTTAAAAAGAAAGTTTAGCCGAATTGTTTGTTTTGGATTTAGTTTGTTTTTGGATGATTGAAACCACGTTATTAAGCTTTTTATTAAGATGTCTATTTTACGTCTTCATTAGCATCTCTTCATTATCCCATCGGTTGGTTTATTGGTTATTTTGGTTAAATGTAACAAATGTAACATAAGATACATGTTATATGAATTTCCTATTGGAAAAAAGCAGTACAGTACTTTATACATACTTGTACTGTACCATAATTGATTTAATCTTTACGTATAATGTCCGTTTTTAAGACATATAATTCTTCTACTGGGCCTGCAAATGGTACTTTGATGTTTCATTTTCCCACGACAGACTTCAAAAACAACTGGACGGCATTGGAGGTTACTACTTGTAATCATAATATAAATTTTGTGGGAGTTTGGCTGCATTACTCGTTATTGTTTATTTAACTTTTTATAGTTGTATCCCAATATGATTAGAAGACACGGGCTTGTTTTTGCGCGGGTTCGTATGGAACACATGCTTTTTTTGTTCGGTTGCTTAGGTCATTGCCAAAGAATTGCAAAGCTTCGCAGCGACAGTCTATGAAAAAGCTTATGCAGCATCGTCGCGAGGCAATAAGCGTCCCTGGAAGAGGCGCCTTCCAAAGCCTCCTGCCAGCGCCCCCAGCGTCCCTATTGTTTTCCGGTGGGAGAATAGGATCGTCTTCAAATCTTCAAAGTGGAGTAGATAAAGGACATAATTGAAAGGCAAAAAACTCAAGACTTTTAAATCAATATGTCATTGATAAAAAGAAATATTCAACAACCATTACATGTATTGTTTAGCTTAAACGATCTTTTATTGGCATTCTTGGTTGCTGGCCGAAAGTGTTACAGACTGAGGTATTTATGGTCCACAATAATAAAGTTTCCCTTTCGCAAAATCTACTTATTTTGTGAGAAAATAAGATTAATCTAAAATGCACAGTTAAAAAAACGATTGCATTGCATTCCCTGACCAATTTCAATTATCTAGTTTTATTATTTCTCGTTATTTTTGTTTTATGCTTAGCGTACTCATTTCTGAAGTTCATTCATAAAACTGAAGTTAAATGCAGCACAGCTATTCTCTTCACAACATATTTTGCCTGAAGTTAACATATGGCGGAAACACTAAATGTAATTGTTTTGCTACTGTAATGCCTTTGATCTCTGTAATACCTAAATAAGCCGGGCCTGGACAGACGTCTGCTGCCGGCCGGCAAGGCGGCGTCAGCGCTCCGCGTATACATGTTAACAGCCCGCGATGTTGAACCTGTTGGAAGTGCGACTGCGCCGCTTTTAGGTTAAGAGGGATCTGTTATAGCAAATATAATGCGTATAGTTGCTAATTAATCCAAACAGTTCCAATACGTTGAAATATCTGTTAGGCGTATTATAAGGCTAAAGTTGTTCGAATTCCGGCCTTTTATTGAATTTTATCGACCTACTATTCATGTATCATTAGCCCTATACGGTAGGCCTAATTGGTGTTGGACTATTGGGCTGTAGTGAATCGTAGGGTGGCTGCAGGTACTGCAGTCTGGATACATTCAAATCAGCCATACATGTATTTTTTAAATATAAATGCAGAAAATCTTATGTGATTTTGATTTCCAGACGATGGCAGGTTAATGTACGAGCTCAAATGGTTATCATAGACTTGGTGGCGCCAAGAATTTACACCTTTTCGGGATATGTGGAAACTTCAACAACAACTATCCTATTAGCTGCCATCATTGAGACGATCGGGCGCTAACGTCTCTTTGCATATGATAATATCATGGGGTTTGTTACAGTATAAAAGTGGTCTTGTGTCTTATTGCCAGAGACCATTTGACTCTTTGTGGAATATATGAGTTCTTGGCAATTTGACCCAAAGTGGAAATATGGTTAAAGATTTCTCCATTGCATGGCTGGCCCGGAGCCATTACGACCCTTCGCATGCAGTGGAATCGCTAGATGCAGGAAATGTACCACAGCATTTCAAACGTCGTCTTGCGTGTGTGGTTCAGCCTCGATCCCCGACATCCTACGACAGAATGTATCTTAAACCTAAACACAACAGCAAGAAGCACACGATGCCAGAAACTACCAAGAATATCAACAACCAAGAAGACAATCCATCCGCTGCATCATCCATTCGCTGCTCTTCCGAAAACTGTAAGCTATAAAAGTTTAATCTTCAATTTAACATACATCATTACTTTAGTATTTGGTTTTTGTTTAAGATGACATTTTAAAAACGTAACTATTGTTACGACCCCTGTATATTCATACCAGTATCACATTCGTTTAATCTCTACGAATAATCCCGCACAACTGTATAGAATATAATTATTTATAACTGTTCATTTCAGTTTCTGAGCAGAGTGGCTACTCATCGGGCTACGAGAGCGAAGTCGCGTTTTCAGAAAATGCTACCAGCAAGGAGGACAGAGAGGGAAAGGTGGATGCGGCTCAGCGAAGGGTGCGAACAAAGTTCACATCGGAGCAGATCTTCAGGCTACAGAAGACTTTCGGCAAACACAAATACCTGGATGCAGCAGAAAGGATGAAATTAGCTGCGAAGCTCAACCTTTCTGAGACCCAGGTAAGCATGCCGCTGTCATAATTCGTTTAATATCCAGCCAAATACAATGGCCAAATTTCACGCCTTTTGAATGCAGCCTTGCTAATAATTCTTCATGTGCTTTTTTTCCAGGTGAGAACTTGGTTTCAGAACCGGAGGATGAAACTGAAGCGCGACGTGCACGACTTAGGCGCGGAATATTTAGCCCCCAGTTTTTGTGCAGCATTATTAAATCCGCCCCATGTCGTTCAGCACCGAAATGCTGGACAGCATCTCCTACTGAACCCTTCAGCATACGGTTTTCAAGGTCCCGGGATGCCACAAGTTCTCATGAATCACGTGGTTAACAGGCAGTCAGCATATATACCCCACGATGCTGCCTTCCAGTTATTTATGAAAGATGTGTACCCCGACCATGCAGTGTAGAAAACAGCACTGGGAAATAAGGAGAAAAAAAAAGTTCATTCTTAAGTATTTCGTCGTGTAAAATGTGTAATTTCATGTAAAATAATGTAAATGGGAAATCGATATATTTAACACAATAAATTCTGTTTACTTCTGAACTCGCTTCATTTGAGTGTATACCGTTTTTGCCAAGAAAATACAACACTAGTAATTAACTTGCCGGGATCTTGATTTCAGATCTAATTGATTTCTTTAAAAATATTCTGAGTTTGTTTAGGATTTATTGTTAGCTAGACCTGGAATACGCTAAGTAATTGGTAAATATATACATTTAGACAGGTAGGCCTATACAACACATTAAAAAGCAATACAGTCCTATTGGCAGGCATAAAGCATATATTCACTATAAAGTAAATATATATTTACTATAAAGTCCCTGCGTTACCGATTAGCGTCAGTTCTATTTCATCTAGCCCTGTGGTCTTTAAACTAATTTACAGCGATAGCTGAGCCGCTTCTATAAAGGAAAATATGGAGAGGTGCGTGATTATATCAAAATATCAAGTAAATGGTGTCCACTGGGGGGCTGGCTACGGCGACGCAGCTTGTTGACTAGACTGATTACGTTTCCTTTGACGTCCACCCTGCAGTACTCCTCTTTAGATACGTGACAATAGTTGTAGTGGCCCATGTACGCGGGTACATAAATGTATAAAATTCCTATATGTGTGTGTGTGTGTATAAACCCACTATAGTTATGTATTGATACATCAATGTGTGTTATTTGACTACGAGCAACGTATGGTATTGGCCTACTCCATGGGTGTTACTGTGAGCTATTTGCAGTTAATCGAATCTTTGCATAAACACGATTAAACTGCGACGTGTTGCCTACTTAGGAAATCGACACCAAAAAATATAAATATTGGGCTTAACCAGTATCACATTTATTTAGGCCTATACTACTTATAACCAGGCTTAAGACATTCCATGAATCACTTAAGAATTTATTTGTTTACAAAATACCCTCGAGAATTTGTTCCTTTTTAAGATATAAATAAGCCAAAAATAGCAAATGAAGTAGTCGTCTACGTTAACGAGACATGTGTGTTAGATAGCACCATGGCTCCTTCAGGGGATTACTTGTCTAAGTACGGAAGGGTCCCTTGCTGTGCTTTCATATGCGCGTCAAATAATTCTGTTTGTTTTCATTGTGGTACTTCAAACGCTGGCTAACGACGAGATCATGGTCAACAATTAGTACTAATTACTCCTTCTACTGATGCATTTACACTTACCACACAGGCCGCCGACGCTGGCTCCACGAAGTCTGCTCCCTGTTTACGGACTAACGACCCCATATGGACGTGAAGTTCATTCAGGATGGTCAGGAATTGACATTATTCCACACTAACGTTTGTCTCCAACCTGGTAAATGTCTATAGATTCATGTTTATTTTAACCGATTATTGTAGGCTACTAAACGATTTTACAATTATTTGTTTGCATTGTAATGAATTGAATCAATAAAATAAAATTCTGGGCTGTTCTCTGCCGTTGTTCAGTCTCGTTTTCTAAATGTTAATATAATATTGCGATGAATGAAGAAATGTGACAACTCCTATAGGCAACTCTTTTTGTCTTTACGTGCGTATTATTTTATATTCTAATAGCTTGGAACTATGCAGGTTAGATAGTAGGCCTATGTGAATTGCCCGTTGTCCTCTTTACGAATTCTGTTGTTAACGTTTTGATCATTGCTGGGATTTCTTCGCAAGCCTGTATTTAATTTGATTATGATTTACTGGACATTGTAAGTAACATTCTGCATTCATTGAGTTCAGTGTTATCTGGGAATCTGCAGTGGGCGCCGAGGTTGCAGCGATCTTCAGAGCTGGCGCCGGTGGTCTGTCAGTCTCGATTCACTGTCAACAAAGATCAAACATCAATCCTTCACTTTCACACTGATGTTCGCTCAAGTCGATCACCTCCATTTTGACAAAAAAGACAATAGATCAACAACTGCATTCATCACGAGTAAATCAGCTCAAGGCTGGCAGCGGCGAGACAGTCGGTGCTTATGCAGGCACCGGGACACAATCAGCAGTATTACAAGTCTTCGCAGGAGATTTGCAAAAGCAAGGATTTGTGTAACAGCATCACACAATACATATGCACGGGCACACATACAGAACATTGTTATAAGTTAGGAGTTCAATACTTGCAGATATTATGCCATCATTTTTTAACTAACAAAAGTTAGTTTTTAATATGTAATTTAATATGTATAGTTTTTTTGGATAACAGGCCTAAGTTACTGCAGTCAAATTATAATAATTTAAAAAGCTACATTATGATATTATGTATCTATTTTCTAAGTCGATTTCCTAGGAAAGATTCATAAAGTTTTATCAATCTAGGTCTATTATGAGCCACACAAACATGGCCTGAACCAAGGTCACTTTTTTTTACTTGAATATCAAGAATTAGCATGATTAACGTTTAATTGCTAATGTCATAGACGCGAAGAGGAGAAGGGAGGCGGGAATGGTCCAGGCGGCGGTATTCTCGGAGACATCGTGGCGCCTGGATTTAACAGGTTTACTGAATGTGCTAAAACTACAGTTGCAACATCTATTAACTTCAATTAATAGAGCCATTAAACACTTATCGTTCCCCTGCGATCGCTTTACATATGCAAATAGCGTCGGGAGAATGGTTATATAGGGAGAGGTCAGATCCCACAGGTCGCATAACACCTCCAGCAAGCTCCTGCACGGACCGCAAACTTCCAGGAAACATGGCAAAAGTCTTCTCTGTGGAATGGATGTCTCAGAGTATTTACAGTGCTGCAGCTGAGACGGACCGAGAAAAAGCGCAAGATGCTGGTCCTGCATTTTTAAAGCCTCATTTGCCTCGGGAAGCTGAAGCATCGTCCTACGTGGAAATTTCAGCTGAGCCGAAAATCTCACTTTCTGCAGAAAAAGAATCCGACTGTAATAGAGCTTCTCAAACTTACAATCCGTCTTCTCCATCAAGTAAGTATCAGTTCACGATGCCTGTGTATGTCGAGACTATTAATCCATTGCTGTTTCCTATATTTTTGTAGCTTGAATGCCTGGATACAATTTGCAGTATACTTATTGTGCCCTTTCAATTTTCAGACAGTTCTGGTTATACCACGGGCTCCGAAAGTGAGGTGGGAGAGGATAGTGAAGGAGAGACTGGCCTACAGCGCAGGCTGAGAACAAAGTTCACCTCCGACCAACTGTACAAACTGGAAAAAATGTTCAATAAACACAAATATCTTGGAGCCACGCAAAGAAGAAATTTGGCGGAAAAGTTGCATCTTACTGAAACTCAGGTAAGAGACTTTTATACTCTGGTAACACTGTGGTAACTAAATGACTGGACGAGTCGTGACGAAATGTGTAACGAGGCAATATGCAATAACATGCTCTATATTTTTGCAGGTGAAAACGTGGTTTCAGAACAGGAGGATGAAACTGAAAAGAGAAGTACAGGACTTGCGCGCAGAGTATTTCTGCCCCACGATTCCCCCCGTGATGTTCACGCCTGTTGTATCATTTCAACAACACGGCTACGCTGGACAGCAGCCCCAGCTGCCTGCAGCCTCTCACGCCCTGTACTCCCCACTCGTGAAGCAGCTCTCGATGCAACAGATGATCCCTCAACAAATCCATCCGCTGATGCTTGCTCCACAGTATTACTGAGAATGGAAATGCAGTACAAAGTACTCAAACTGGACTTTCGGGGATTTGTGCAATGATCTACTGATTATGGCATTAAATACTTACGGCAGTTAGGTATAAATGCCATTAATGTGGTACTTACAACGTGTTTTACTGTCCAATGATGATGTATATAAAAGCACTGACAATTTCTTTTTTTTTGCTTAAATTAACTTTAATTAATATCTGTTTATAGTAAGATATAAAATAATTTATGTATGTACATCTTTTGTTTTATTACGACGTACTGTATACAAATAAAACGTGTGAGTGAATTTACATTGTGTCTATCTATTTATTTATATTTATCTATGAGTCTTTTATTTTGCTCGAGCATAAACACAGCCTATTGTGTATTATTAAGCACCGTGGGCAGTGTCATAATTCGAAATCATCAAGCAGAATTTTAAAACAGCTTTATTATGGGAAGCTGGTGTATCGTTCTTTAAAAAAAAGGTGTAACTATAAACGTTGATCTCACGTAGACGGTAATACCTTAAACTGTAAATTACCAAGCACTAAATCGGTACTGACAACTTTTCTTCTTGCTTTTTGGGTTTACGTATCTCTGTTTATAGACTTGCCTTCAGATCTACAGTTAGAGATAGAACGCAAGATACAACAGCCGGCGGAGCCCTCGCGTAACACCCCCTCTTGTCGCTCATTTGCATGTGAAAAATTGCATCAAAGGAGAGATAACTACAAGACCATTAAAATCCATTGAGCTTTATTATGCAACAGTTGTATGAGTCCTCACATGCTGAAGAAGCACTGGCGCCGCAATGTCTGCATGAAGCAGTTTGCTTGTTCCCCCCGCGAGCCATTCTTACTTGACAAATGCAAATACAAACCAGCATCAAAATATAAGGCTGCCTATGTAATAGGCTACGGCAGGGCTGCCAGTTTTCACGCATCTGGCGTGACACTCAGGCTTTCAGACTCTCACGCTCACTTAAGAAGGAGTCTATATTATTCTATTATAAACCTAAAATTAGCTATATCATTGGGGTAGTTTGCAAACCCTACTAACTCTTTACAAGGTAATCAAACTGTTACAGCCATGTAAATTTGTGTGCATGTCTGCTGAGCTGTCGCGAAAATCTCATTCCTGCCAGCTGATCAAAGTTGGCAACTCTGCTATGATGCATTATTTCTCTCATCAAATTTTAGCATAATACATATTTCCATTATAACCACAAAATACTGGTTATTAATATTAGTAGCTACTAGCATAGTAATTTCTGTGAAAAAGAGCTGGTTCAGTTTTCACCAAATACCACGGTTGAGTGAGGACAAAGTTTGCGCTGTATGTAATTTTTTAATCTTTTTTTTTCCAACATGAAATGTGTATTTTAACCAGGCTGATTAAGAGTTACGTGTCATAGAAGTTAAAGTTATGTGAAGGTCGGTGTGGAGTAATGTGTGACAGCATCAAAGAAGATGCCACAGCATTTTAAAGCTTAAAACAGCGGGACTTCTGGAGCAGGAAACGAGCTAAACAGCCGCTGAAGACCTGGGGAGGAGACGGGGCGGGGGCGGGCTGAAGGGGCTGGGAACATCGGGGAATAGGAAACAGCCGATCGGTACTTTTAAAACATGCATGCCATGGAATACCACAATTCCATTATTATTTATAGATGTAATCGTTCATAAGAAATTCTATATCTACAGTACAAATTAGGGTATAGGCCTAGATATGGCTTATTTTGTAAATGCGGCTCCACAACACGTTTATGCCATAACGTCTCCATAGGGTGCTGCAAACTTGTAAACGTTTAACAGGAATTAATTTTAGGCCTATGCATTTTTTTCTAGGCTATGTTTACCTTTTAAAGTTGGCGATTCTTTACATATAATCTATGTTTCCACTATATGCATCATCATACATATAAACGTGGACTCGCTCTTTAATTTTAATTCAATATAATTAATATGCGAAAAGTGATTAAATCTGACGTATAGTCAATATACATTTTTACTGGAAGCGAGGGCCTCCAGGAAGAACTGAACTTTGATCTCGAGTAACACCTAAGGAGATTCAGACGACAGTCAGAGGACCCAAGCTGTGCGTAAATAGCGCTCCTCGGGGTATCTCTGTAGGCATGTTTTTCTTAGGAAACGCCAGTTGAATTTGTTCCTTAGATTTGGCTATGGACGGTAGGGACATATTATAATATTAATATTATGAAATATTATGGGAGTACCGTGTTTGTTTGGGAATATTTGATCCCTACCAGTGTTGAAACCAAACGTACCCCCCTCCCTTACGTCGAAAACTCCACATGAAATTAAATGTATTTAAAACAACTATACTAGGTTATTATTAAATGAGATGTATGCCAGATCAAATTAGTTAAGCTTTTTTCCCCCCGATTTCAGATATAGTTCAAATTTTAGGTGATACCCGAATAAAACATATTACTATGACTGTTTCGGAGTCTGCATGAATGGGTGTGATCATACAGAATTCACCGGGGTGGGGGTGAGCGGTAAAATGAAGGTAAATTGTAATGATGGTTAGGAAAATATGTTGAGTAGCCCCTAGTCAAGGAAGGTGTGAATAGCTTAGCTTCGTTGCACTTGTATATGGGTGGGTAGATTCAGACTGAGCGGAGCCAGAGAAAGATCAGTTTCAAAGGTGCGAAAAGCCAGTGGTAGCCAACAGCCACCCCAACAGAAGGCTTTTATGGGTTTATATTCTTTATTAACGTCTTGTTAACTTTGATGATGAGGGCACAAGAAATCTGGGAACAAGAGCAGGGAGTGTTTGGTGTTATAACTTGTGTCAGTGTACAGTTTCAGCTTCATGGAAATCTGTTGGAATGTTTCATTTCACGTTTAACTCCTAACTGACTTAGTGTAAGAAAAAAAGGTGTTTTTGTAATCCTTACGCCTGTGAGTATTTAATAAATGTATAAATATTTTGTCGTACTTTTTATTACATTTATTTTGACATTTAACATTTTGTCATCTGGTTTAATTGTGTTTATTATAATTTACTGAAATGTGAAAAGGCACTCATGTAAAGTCTCAAGGAAGTAAAAATTATAATTAGTAATCATTAATATAATTGCGAAATAGATATTATGGGCTTTACAAAACAATTATAGCACAGTGGTTTCAAAATTAATTGAAAGCAAACAAAAAGCACTGTAAAATGTACAGAAAATATCTTTATTTGCTCTTTACTGTAGGGACACACAGACTGGTTTATTGCGGGTCAGATTCTAAACATGCAAAATATAAGCAATGCTTCAATATATTTCACAAACATATTTATCTCAAGATCTGAAAGACATCAGGTAGCACTGAACATAGTAATTAAGTTACTTAATACATTATTTGAAATAATTAAAATCAAACACTCGTTTGAACCTGGAAACTATAATTCCATAGATTGATATAGAATACCTTTATTGTCATTGTACATTGAATCATTGAATAATACATGGTGCAATGGAAATTCAGGTGCCTCTCCTGGAACAGTTGCTACTAAAACACAAAATAATAATATGTTGTATAAAAATATATAATATGTTGTATAGAATATATTACACAGAATAGTTAAATAATTACATAAATAGAGTATATGTACCTGGTGCAGTGATTTGCACATTAATGACATTATTGCACATGACAGGTAATATTTCACATTGCACATAGTACAGCACATGATGGTTAATATTGCACATTTTACATAGATAAAGTACCACCATGTTTAAAGTTATTTGTACCTTTCACTGTAACACATTTTACAATTATAATTAGAACATTAGACAGGTTTAAGAAGGACGGAAACAAGCATGTAAAAGACTTAACACAGAACTTGGAGCTCTAAGGAGGAGGGAGGGGGGGCAGCTTTGATCTTGAGGTGAAGGGATGGACAACTGCACCGGAGACGTCCGCAGCTGAGGGGGTTTGGTGGATTACCTCTGCAGCCCCATTTTCCCATGCCCTATGCCTCTTTAAAGCTAGTTCTCAAAGAGGTATATGCATAGGAAAAAGGAACAGCGAGCACAGAGAGATTCCAAGCAACATCATCACGGACCTTAAAAATCATATTATCCTGCCATGTGATACAGCGCTACATTTTAGAGAAATGCGTCGAAAATATATAAGCCTCCATCTCATTAGGCGCAAAACATTCCTGGCATTGAATGAAGCGTGCCCTGTGAAAATATAATTATGCATAAATAACAACATGCATCATGCAATTGTACAGCGAAAGTACAGTTAAGCATATTGTAAGTTGAATATTTAGAACATCATTGATTGTGTATTGAAATTACTTTTCCACTTAAAAATAGACAAAAAAGATTTGGCTTACCTAGTGACCACCAGCATGATCTTCTCACGGCACACGCTTCCTTCTACAGCATTTTATTTCCATCCGGAGACCTTGAAGATGTGAGAGGAAGACAGAGTAGCAGTTCCACAGGCCCCTGTTGGAACAGGCCCTGCCCACACCTGCAGATGCCAGCACAAGTATACAAGTAACCCCCCCCCCCCAAAAAAAAAAAAAACTTCAGATGAACTGGCAGAGGTTTGATTCAGCAGCTGTTGTGGCAATAATCGTGTGCTAGTATAAACTATCAGCTGTTTGGCCCCTGAACGTCACCAGTGTGGGGAGTGAGTGAAATTCAGGACTCTTCGTTCCCGATGGTTGAGGTCTGTTTATCTTCCAGGGCCTCTCTCCCAGGAGATAGACCCCTGCTTACTGAGGGCTCAAGGTCCCCCACAAGGCTTCCATGGGGCGATGGATGTTAGCATAGTGGTCATCCACATCAAGGACAAGACAGAGCAGCATGCTGTCCAAAGGGAGTGGTATTATTTAACCGTTTACTTGTCCATTACCCTGCCTTCAACACCAACATAGCCTTTTAGTAGAAACCAAACTATGAAATGCAAAAGAAAATAAACAAGTAACTGAACTGTATACATGTAGGAACCCACAGTGGTTCTCCTTTGTTAAGAAAGCTTTGTTAAGAACTAAAAACGTTTAAAACTCCAATTCAGGCAGCCACCCAAAGTCAGTAATAGGAAAAGTACTGAACTGCTGGTTTTCTTCACACTCTTACAGAATGAAGAATCTTTGCAGACTAGAGACCTGCCAAGTGACCTTTTCTTGCAGAACAGGAACAGTACATACTACAAAGTCCACGTTGCGGAGACCCAGCACTCCTCTACGGCAGGAACACTTTCTGATTACTGTTGGATCTATAGCGTGAAGTTCAGATTTACCTGAAATATAAGTAGAGTAACACTAGATGGCAGCACCGCCAAAGAGTATAGGTATAACCTGCTGTTATTTGATCTGGCAGTTGCACATGGTCGCTAAGATTCTTCACCGCAGTTTTGGCTGTTTTTATTGTAAAGGATAGTTTCAGCAAAGCAGTGCTGGCAGTTTCGCAGTGTCCCAGTATGGAGAGAAAGGCCTCCACGCATTTTCAGCTCTTTCTCTCACATGTCTTTTGACTAATATAGGATATCGCCAGTGACTGCGACGTGTCATAGTGCTATAATCAAGCCCTCGGGTTAAATTAGCGTATATACAGATGTGGCTGCATTTGTCTGTAAAAGGAACAAGGTGTTTATGCTTTTCAGAAAGGCAAGGAGACAGGCAAGGTCTACCTATGTTAGATTCACAATTAATGCAATAATATTAACCAAACAGAAAGATGCACATTTACATACATCCTGGTTTTTAAGAGATAACAATATTTAGTAAATCTTATAAATCTCATATCTAAAAGATGAATTATCTACAGCTCAGTAGATAGAGTAAATGCAAAACTACTCTATGATGACCTACCTTGCACATAACTCATATTATTACTCACATAACTCATACTCACATAAATTATACTATACTATAATAGAATAATAGCAAAAAAGATCTGTGGAAAATATGCTTATAGATATCAAACATCTACAGCTCTCTGGGACAGATCTGGTCACTACTTTAAAAAAAGAAACACTCAGTCCAAACGAAATATTTGGGTAAAATATTTTAGTTACAGTCATGCCACACAATGGAAGAATATGACAAATAATGGTTTGGTCAAGTGTTCAACAGTTTATGTACAGACAATGTGACAGATAATGGGAACTAAAAAATCCGCCTTATGCCAATCATTCAAGTTACGATCAGGTATTTTTTCAAAGCTGTACTTTTTAATATTTTTATAACAATGCATCCTTTTGTTGTACAAAGATAGAGAAAAATAAAATGCATCTGGGTAATAAGTGAAAATACACTCAGAAAAAAACACTAACGTGAGAAAATGTGCATTTAAACAGCATGACAATAAAAAGTAACAAGAATTTCTTCTGTTCTCCAAAAAGTAACTGATATCCAGGCCTGAACTGGCCATCTGGCATTCCTGGTGGGCCAGTGGGCTTGGGAGCTGACTGGCAAAATTTATTGGGGGTATGTGTCCTGGGCCAGTCTGGGCAGAAGTCCAGGGCTGGCTTTTAATCCCAGTCCAGCTCTGCTGATATTTTGTTGGATGGCTAGAAGAATACCTCTTTGCTTCCCAAACTTCCCCTCATGGGCACCCAGCCATTCTCACTCTTTGTTAAATTTCACCACCAGCTCACTTAATTAATTAACTTAATGTGGTACTGATCAGCCAAAGAACGTGTATTAGTGGTTAACCTCAACAAACATGGGGACATATCTCAAGCTGCCGGAACAAATTCCTTGTGTGCCCCAGCACACTTAGCGAATAAAGGCTGATTCTGATTCTGATATCAGTAAGAGGACTGGTACTTCATTGATCCTCAAAGTGAAATTAGGATGTTGTTGTTATAGCAGATATTAGACTGAAAGCAAAAACAGAGACATAGGAAGAGGGGCAGAATAAGTAAGAGTGTAAGTAAAGGTACAATAAACCAAATAATAAGTTCCAATTTGAATAAATGAAAGTACAGATTATAGAAACAGATGTGCAAAAGTATGAGAATGTGGAATATGCAAAAGTTGGATGTTAAGTACAAATAGAGAAGAGGTTTTGAACAGGCTAAGCTGATACACTTTTACAGACATAAAATCGTAGTTTTACTCCAACATTAACAATTTAAACATATTTTTCTTTGCACCTTAAGCTTTTTGCAAAGTACTGCAATTGTCCAAGTTCCCCCCCCCCCCCCAGATTTAATAGGAACAACAGAAACACGTAAAGGAGAAATACATTTTTCACATTTCTTGCATTACAAAGATGCAAATCTGGAATGGTGAATCTGATCGCTCCAGCTCATTATAAAATACTATAAAATAAATGCTCTTGAAATAACTGTGACAATTGTTATATTTAACATTATTTTTTTCATATGTATATACATATATGTATGCCTACTCCCAATTTTTTCCACATTTTTATATATTACTTTAATGTTTGCTTTGTACATTTAGGTCAGAAATCCACAGAGGATTGCACAGAACAGAAATATCTACAATGTAAAAGAATCTCCCCATTGTATCTCCTTCATGCACAATGTCTAACAATTTGTAATAGCATTGTGTGTTATGTCTTTCGCACAAGGATATTACTGATATTATTGTGTTCACAAAACAAGTTGGAGGTTAAATAACACTAACAGCCAGCATGCAGAGGAGGTCTAACTTCATTGAAGGCCTAGATTTCACCAAGAAATATAGGTGCAGAGCTTTACAATGTGTACCTTTGCAAGTTTATATAGTCACCATTTCAACAGAAAGTGACTCACTTTTCCCATATCTTATAAAACATCACCAGTCATCTTAACATATGTAAATCACTTGTCACATTGGACTAGCACAATTAAATTTAATTTAATTTGACTTTTTGTTTCAGTTGCAACAAATAGTGCATTCATACTTCTATTGCCCTCACGCCCATATGTGTTTCTATGTCATGGAGAGGAAAGCCCACGATGACTTGGGGAGAACATGCAAACCCCCCCGACACACAGCCAGAGGTGTGCGGTGTCTGCATTGGCTGCAGCATCGCCATGCCGCCCTAATTCAAAACAAAATTATCAATATCATATCAAAACAAAAAATAACATGGTAACACTCTGTACTGGTAACTCCTCCAGGGACTGAGCTTCAGCTCCAGCTGTGTGCAGTTTGCAGGTTCTCCTTCTTTTAAAGTGGGCTTTCACTGGGTACACTGGTTTTCTTTCACACATTAGTCATGAAATTTAAATTGCTCTTCATCAGGGAACTTGGGTTTGTGTGCCATGTGAAGCGCCGGTATCTTGACTTTGAATTTTCGTGGGGACCCTCAGCCTTAATGCTTGAGCACGAACCCTGCTGTAGCCGACCCCAAGAGCAAGATGTTTCGTTTTTGTTGTGGGTTTTTCATTGACCCGACACTAAAGCAATTGTCGTTTGTTTCTCCCCATAGTTAAATCCATCTTCATTTCCATACCCCTAACCAAGTCCCCTTGCCTTCCTATTTTTCTCATGTTACATGATTCTGTACACCGTCCTGCCTGGAGCTGAATCAAACTAAATCAATGGTTATTGAAAATTATTAGATAGAATTGTAGTGGGGGGGGGGGGGGGACACCTTCAGACAAGACACACTTCCTGTATTTCTCTTACCCCAGTTACACCAATTTGTGTTTGAAGAGAAATGAAACTTATGTGGACAACCTGAGCTTATCCGACAAACCAATGAGATTAAGCCAGAAATAAATGCATAAATAGTATCTATGATCTTAAGCAAGACAAGGATCATTCTAATAACGTAAAAATGTCAAGAATGTCAAATATTGGTCATGATTAACACAGAGCAAGATCTATATAGACTAGAACAACACGAAAGGGAAGTACAGCATCGGAGATGCTTAGGGAAAAGCCTGGCATACAGTCATAAGGCTGGGAGCAACACAAATAAATACAACATAGCAAATTGGAGCTAATGCAGCAACGACCACAACAGGAACAGAATGGAGAACAGAGTTAGGGCAGGAACTTAAATACACATGATAATGAGTAACAGGAGACAGGTGTGGGCACAATGGGAGCTAGGAGCTGGTGAGGGTGATTTTCCAGACACTAAGGACTTCTGACACAGGGAGAAACTGGAAACACATGTGAAGCAGAAACATAACTGAACTAGACACGGGCACGAATCACCAGGGGCAGAGATACAAAAAGCAGGGACCAAAACAAAAACCTAATTAACATGTGGAAAAACCAGAACTAATTACAAATGTGATGAAGATGGTGAGGCAGGCCTCTATCCAGCCTCAAACCCATGATGCTAAGGATGCATCCTTCTTATTAACCATATGCTCAGCCTATCAATCCAAATGGTGGCCCAGAGAGTAGGGGAACATACTAAGGACATGGGATGGCTAGTGACACCTGCTGGCCAAACAAGGAACTGACATGGGACTGGGACTGATCCTGACAGCGACAGACATTCTGCACCAGTACACTCACCACACAGGGGAGTAGAAGGCAGTGGTTTTCAGCTGGTTTAGCCTCATGATCCACAACAAAACCCAACAAAATTATTGACATAGGGGGGGTTAAATTAAGGATAATAAATTGCGGGGTTCATTTTTTTTCCGTTTGGTTTACCCATTTTTAAAATATCCTTTTGGTGAATCCTAAAGACACACTTGAAACTCAGCAGGATAAGCTTCTGTAGCTGTGATCGGAAGGTCACTGGTTTCAGCTTGGCTTTGGCAGAATAGTCGCATGTCTCTGGGTCCGGGAGCAAGGCCCTAAACCTCCAGCTCCCTGGGCACTGCTACAGGTGGCTGCCTTTTGCTGCTAAGCTCACTCTCACCTGCATGTGGGGCAATGGTGGTGCAGGAGGTAGTGCTGCTGTTTGGCAACCGGAGGGTTGCAGGTTTGAGTCCTGGGTCCTCCAGACCCCATCCTTAAGCAAACCACTGAACCCCAAATTGCTCACGGTGAGCTGGTTGGCACCTTGCATGGCAGCTTCTGCCATTGGTGTATGAATAGGTGAATGTGAGGCATAACTGTAAAGTGCTTTGAGTGCTTGAAACAGTAGCAAAAATGCACTATATAAATGTGATCCATTTACCATATGTGTCCCTATCTCATGGAGAGTAAGATGTGGTAGGCAAGAAAATAATTTCCCAACAGGGATCAATAAAGTTTTGTTAAAAGTTTATTACTCAGAATATATCAAACAAGAAGTCAGTTATTTGTGGATACTGATAGATTACCCTTTAAAATGTTAATAAGAAGCATTGCCATCAATGTTAAACATTCTCAAACTTAACACTGTTAATAAAAAACCCTCTGAAAAAGCAGGCACACAAAGGAATTTTTTCAGTCACTATATTTTTTAAACAGTAGATCCCAGACTTCAGGCCCTTATGCTGAACTTTGTGTTGTTGTCCGACACGTGGAAACAAAACTCTAGAAAATTGTGCACAGATAGAGCATACAGAAAAACAGTTACGGCATCTGGCACCATTGTTGGTACGTTTTTGATGCCATTGTGCAACATTTGTGTCAAAATCAGGTAATCCACCAAAACACCACTATGTTTGCTAGACCTCTCTATCTTTGTGTATTCTAGTTCGTGTATGTTAAGGTCTCCTCTCTGTTTTTCACATTGTATGGCTTTGCTGAACTGCACGGGGCCTGGATCAAATGGCAGGAGATATAGGTCCTAATGCTGCAGCATGTAGGCGGTGACAGAATGAGGCCAGTATGAGCCCGATTTAGGAGCAGACATTAAGCAGGGGCTCTCCATTGAAATGATAGATCTGTTTTAATTGAGGCTTTGCACGGCCCTGCGCTGAATTAATTTTTCAGCCCATATGTTTCACATTAGTGTCATAATAAATGGAATCACCGCACCTAACAGCAAGATACTGCTTAGGATAACTGATGGCAGAAAATGAAGCAATTATTTGTGGAAACTGTCCTCATTTGTATGTGAGGAGGGGTCATTTTTTAAGATCCAGGAATTAGGGGTGAATTAACTCATCTGGGGTCTCTAGGATGACATCAGCATGGACACTCAGGTGTTGCCGATTTAGCGATCAGTTCCATTTTTCTGTTCAAATCGGGGCGTGACCTTAACGTTTACTGGAGCCCTGGTCTATAGCCTCAGGTCGCCTGTGCATTAATCTGCCCCGCCTGAAATATATTCTTGTATAGTGCACAGAAGCTCTGTTCCACAGTCTGCTCTGAGAGCTGGCTTTTCTGGTATGTTGCTCTATTTGCTGTGGCCTTGGGGAGGGGGGGTCACAGGAGGAACGCTCGGGGTCATCTGGAGCCCCGCCGAACATTACCCGAGAACCACTGTTCTCATAACAGCGCTGATAGGTTGTGGCGGTATCGGCAGAATGTGACAGCCAGGGTGGGAGGATGTTATGTGTCACCTTGCCCGCAACATCAGCTCTGCTCTCAAGGCTGCAGGGCTGGTTTGTTTCCTCTCACATGCCGGCCCTCCCTCTTCCAAGGTTGATATCAAATGCAATACTTGATTCAAGGTTTTTTTTTTTTTTTTTTTTAAAAAAAGCATGCTTTTAGTTTATTTTCTTTTAAAGGGCATGTGTGAGAGATTTTGGTTCTTAAAGGTCTTTTTTCCATCTTGCATATTCTCAGCTTCAATATATTTCACTTTTTCCTTCAGTGCTGTGACATTTGCATTGTTAAAAACAGTTATTGTTTCTCCCTCTCTTCCGTTATGCCCATTCAATCAAAATTTAATTCAGCCTCTGTAGGTTCAGCACAGCTGCACCTGCACACATTGTGCACTGAATAAACATTCCGGTAGTTGCCATTGATGTGGTGGCTTGTCCTATCCCTCCACAGCCATTTATTGGAACTAACATCTACTATCTTCTACACAATCAATACTACTCTCTCTATTACTGTCCCAAAAAAGTCACCCACGCTAGTCCACTTTCCACTGTCTTCCAGGATTAGTGCATAAACTTGCTGAGTTTCTATACTTTGGGGCCACAAATGGCTGTATCCAGTGCTTTAGCCTCTAATGGCTTCTGGCTTAGATAGAAGAGTGTACACCAGTGACATCATATAGCATTAAAAACAGCGCATGTATGTCATAATGTTTTATCACTATAACTAAAGATCATACCCCATTGAGCAAATTAAAAAAAGAAGTTTGAGTAACATAAGGAAATTTGTTTCTATCACTGCTTTTTGACCGTGAGAGATCCTTCCATCAATCCATCCATCCATCCATCCAGCCTTCTCCTTAACCACTTCTTCAGTACAGGGTTATGGTGAACCAGAAGCCTCTCCCAGGAAACAGAGCACAAGGTATGAGAGATCCTGGATGGGGGGCAACACCTGTGCAACACAGGGAGAACGTGCAAGCACAAGAGAGAGGGGATGGAGCCCCCCCCCCCAATACCCCAAGGGCGGGAGAGTACAGTGATAAACACGGAGCCTATTTGCTACTCTGATCTTTATTTTATTTATTATTAATCATCCTGGGTTATTCCCTGCTTTGCGCCCATAGCTTCCAGGATAGACTCCAGACCCCTTCAACCCTGCAAGAACAAGCAAGTTTAGGAAATGGATGGATGAATGGATGCAATTTTTTTAAAGACTCCAATCCACCTGAACCACATGTTTTTGGACAATAGAAGGACACTTACATGAACAAGCAAATTCCACACACACAGAACCGTCGGAATCAAATTTACACACGTGGAGGTATGGTATTACTCCATGATGATGATGATGATGATGATGATTATGTGATGGTGTTGATGTGATGATGAATCAATATCAAATTCCAGAAACCAATTTCATGCCTTTGTAACCTTCATAATAGGGTAGTTCGTAGTAAAATGAACTTAAAAATATCCACAATAAAAACATGAAAGTCTAAGTGAATGGCGTGTGAGTGTGCCCTGTGATGGGTTGGTGCCCCATCATTCTGGGTTGTTCCCTGCCTTGCGCCCATAGGCTCTGGACCCCCCCACGACCCTTAAAAGGATAAGCGATTAAAGGGCTATTATTATTTTATTATTATTATTTATGAACAACATAATGTGTTCACATATATAGAATTAATGTAGAATATGGAATAAGAAGCCCCGGCTAGGATCATCAATGCCAATCCCCATACCCTCTGCTCTTTCCTACTTATCTTGTTATAATGGTACATAGTATCATAAATCCTTTTCACTAAAACATTTACTTGTTTTCAGTACAGATCAGCCTTGTATTTGTATTATTTATCTATTTAGGTTTGATTTTTTTTCTACGATTCTGTTTTGTCTTCTCGACTTGCTGTTCCTGGCAAATAAATAATGTTGACATAGCTAAGCTTCTGTAAGCCCCCCCCCCCCCCCCCCTTCACTATTTTGTCTCTTAGGTAGAGCAGACATGTTACATTCTTATTTTTCTAACAATAATCCCTCAAATGTTGGCTGGGGGATTCTACTCTAGGTTTATGAGGTTTCTTGCTGACCTGAGATCAGAAGAACAATACAAAACTCCCCATGGACATGCTGAAAGGACATGTGCCTCCCCCCACTTGATAAACAGACTTATATCTGAATGGAAGGCCAGCCTGACTACCGAGCAGAGATAATTTAGGGTATCTGACCTTCCTCTCCTGGGAACAGTGAGTGAAGAAAAGACAGATAATGTAGAAAAAGAGGAGGTCGGGTGAGGGTACAGCACATGTTCTTCATAAATAAAGTAGTTTTAAATTTCCTTAGTTCTGAGGCATATAAATGATTGTCATACATTATTACAAATTATTCACATTTGCATAGCTTTTAGTCAAGTAGCACTTGCACTTGTAACTGGGCATTCACTGGAAGGTCAGGCTGGCTGTACTTATGCCTAACTGATTACTTGACATCCGTATGTTTCTAATTTGTCTTCTGTTTTGGCTTTCCATTGTGGAAAATTCCTTGAAGGCTCCTTTTCAGTCACAGTGACACAGGGGAATCGGCAATGGAAACACAATTAGCTATTCATCCATGTAGGGCTGTCGCATTATCAAGTTTTCACTACACGATTAGAGTGGCCAAAAGAATTCACGATGATAATATCTATTGAAAATTTGAACATAATAATTGCATTAATGCTACCAATCAAATGAATCTTTAAATTTGTTTATTGTCTGTTTGTCTCATTTTTGGAAAATGAAATACTCACAAAACAGGAGAGTCTGTAACTATAACTGTATAAAAGAATAAGAAAAGAACAATTACACGACTTAATGGATGGTGAAGAGCATTTTGGTTGTAAAATGACGGGATATTTTTATAGCATGTTTTGCTTATCTGACTTTTGATGGGTGAAACTGCACTGCAGGCTCACAGAAAAATCCATTTTTTGCTCCATCGCAGGGCTCACATCATTCACACCTATGGACAATTTGGCAACTCCAGCTCACCTTAGCATGTTTCTGAATAAGGGGAAACCAGAGAACCCGCAGGAATCCCCGCCGCGACATGGGGAGAACATGCAAACACACACTGAGCCATGGCACAGGCTCGAACCCTGGACCCAGAGGTGTGAAGTGACTGAGCTAAAATCATTTTCAGGAGACTTACATGCCAATTGCCAATCTATAGCTGCCAAAAGCAGGCTAGTGGGTGCATCCACTCCCCGGCCCTGAGAGTCCTGTCTGAGTATCATCAGGAAAAGCTTCTCTGCTTTTGTGAAGACATGCATTGCTTAACCTGCATAACCCCAATGTGGTGCTGTCATCGTGCACATCAGTCATTTTGAACAGGTCCCAGTTTTGACCCATGCTTGCCTCTTTTAGCCAGAACTCTTTCCAGAGAGATCCGATAGCATAGATTGCTAGTCCTAGTAACAATAAGAAACCCAAATCACCATTTAGACATTTCCTCATTCTTCTCATTGCTCATGATAAAAAGCGAAGAGAATCCTTAGGAACTCAGATGAGTCACTCTGTGTTTTTAAAATGTGAGGTGGTATTTTATGGGCTATCAAACCTTGCCTAAAGACGTTTTTCTCAATGTCACGAAAAGGCCCGTTGTGAGACTAGTCTAAATCTTCATACATTACGTAAGAACCAATGCATGTGTCCTATTCCAAAGTTGTAAAATATTTCCTGAAATCTTACTTCCAGTCATCCGTTTACTTGCTGACATTTTGGAACAGTATTTCACTTAAAATTGAGATAATGCAAAATTGCATCCGGCACCATTACGGAACTGCAAAGGTGTTTTTGGTCCAAGTGCAGGGAATAAACATTTTTTCCTGAACTGTTTCTTATATTTTCTGATGTACTGGGAATTCTCCCGCTTCATTTCTTAAAGAGACATAAATGCAGTTGCTTGACTAAGAGAACAACTTAGCAAAGGGACAAAGAGGAATCCTGCTACAGAGTTATTTTTGTCTTGCTTTGTAAGAAATATATTTGTTTTTCGTTTGAAGCTTTAATGAGTAAGTCTTAGTAGTAGCACATTGTGGCAAATCAACATTCTGACTAATGAGAATTCCATATCACGCGGATCCCCAAAAGTATGTGTTCTTGCTTCTGTTGTTACATTTCTTGGGTCCAGCTGATATCATTACAGATGATACAAAATACAATCATGTGAAAATGTGGGAAATCACTGTAAACATCCTCATATCCTCTTTCTAAATCATTATGGATTTGGCTGATCCTTTGCAGTAAAAGACTTCCGGACTATGTAACTGTAAAATTATAAGTCTCTTAAGAGTCTAAATATTCTGCACCACTGGCAAATCCTTAGTCAGAAGCAGCAGGTAACTCATAGAGCCTTATGGTTTTTGCTTTCCAGATGAAACAGTTCCTTCCACAATAGAAGAATTCCACTTTTGTCTGTACTTTCGGCCCTGAGGTTTTTATTCTGTGCTGTATTAATCTTGAACTGTAATCTTGTTCCATATCTGATTTCCCACTGATTATATTGAATAGAAGATTGCATACAGGCCCAAGATTCATTGACTATAAATTAATGAACCACCTCTGTAATGCGTTACAGCATTTAATTACTGACATTAATTTACAGTGACACCAAATGGATCTTTCATAGCAGGAAAAAGTCACTGTATTGTGTTATAATACCACTGCAGTTGTGTATGCTGGTACTGTATTTTAAACCCACATACTATTTAAATGAAACATGCTTTTACTGTATGTATGATGGTAAATTTATATATGTGAGGTCTCCATTCTTAACAGGAATCTTCTCTAGGGTTTTATCACCTTGGCCTGCCAGCGTTTTGCACCTTGATTGGATAAAAAATGTTTGAGAATACATGAATCGATGATGGACAGAATTGATCAAAATATAATCTGGAAAGGTAAATAATTCACAGTGACATTTTTCTGTTTACCTTATTTATTTATTCTATTTATTTAGGATTCATTTTTTTGCCCATAGTTGAATCTCAGTTTCTACTCCACTCTCTGCTTAGTCAAGACATCTCCAGACTGGGATCTCCTTTAAATTCCCCTCAAAATTTATATTTCTCATTGTATCCAGAGTTTATTCTCACCTACTTCTTAAATTCGTCTGTGTGTTTCTGGCTTTAGAAATAAGGGGCATATGGACTGTGGAATATGACACCATGAGTGTGACGGCTTATGGAAAACTTGCAGTTTCTAATGATTGCCACTAGAGGGTGCTTTTAACTCACTAAAAAAACGTTATTGCTAAGAAGCACTATAATGAATGCAGGGTCACCCTTACGTTTAGTATGATTTCTTTATATAATTAAAACAGAACACTGGGTGTATTAATTTTAATGATATGATCACTTCAAAAAAAAAAATGTACACAAGGATCCAAGGAAACAAAGTTGAAACACCATAGCATTAAAACCACTGACAGGTGAATTAAATAACATAGATTATCTTGATGCAATGGCACCTGTCAACAGTGTTATTATATATTAGACAATCAACAGTCAGTTCTTGAAGACGATGTGTTGGAAGCAGGAAAAATGGGCGAGCATACGCATCTGAGTGACTTTGACAAGGGCCAAATTGCGATGGCTAGACGACTGGGTCAAAGCTTCTCCAAAGCCAAAAGAGGTCCAAGGAAGGCCAAACGGTGAACCGGTGATGGGGTTACGGACACCCAAGACTCACTGATGCCCATGGAGAGTGGAGACTAGTCTATTTGGTCCAATCCCACAGGAGAGCTACTGTAATACAAATTGCTGAAAAAGTGAATGATGGCTGTGATAGAAAGGTATCAGTTTGCTGAATAATGGTTTGCGTAGCAGCAGACTGGTCAGATTGCCCATACTGACCCCCATCCACCGCTGAAAGGCCCTACAATGGGTTATGAGCATGAGAACTGGACCATGGAGCAATGGAAGAAGGTGGCCTGGTCTGATGAGTCACATTTTCTGATACATCATGTGGACACACCAAATGTGGTCTATATGTGTTGTTTTCCTGGGAAAGTGGTGGCGTCAGAATGCATTATGGGAAGAAGGCAAGCCAGCGGAGGCAGTGTGATGCTCTGGGCAATGTTCTGCTGGAAAACCTTTGGTTCTGGCATTGGGTCCTACCTAAACAATGTTGCAGACCAAGTACAGCCCTTCATGGTTGCAGTATTTCCCAATGGCATTAGCCTCATTTGCCAGGATAATGCACCCTGCCACACTACAAAAATTCTTCAGCAATGGTATGAGAAGCATCAAAAACTGTTCAAGGTGTTGACTTAGCCTCCAAATTCCTGAGATCTCAATCCGGTTGTGCATCTATGGGATGTGCTGGACAAGCAAGTACAGTGCATGGCGGCCCCACCGTGCCACTGAGGGGACTTAAAAGATTTACTGCTAATGTCTTGGTGCCAGACACCACAGTGCACTGTCAGAGGTCTTGTGGAGTCCATGCCTTGATGGGTCAAACTTCTTTTGGCAGCACAAGGGGGACCGACACAATATTAGGCAGGTGGTTTTAATGTTATGGCTGATTGGTGCATGTGGTTCAAACCTTGAAATCTTGGATTTGACAGATTGATCTTCAATTTGAAATGTACTTTTTTTGCATATCCACTGTATTACTTACCTAAAAGGATTTATGCAGTTAAGAATCATTATCCTTGTTGCTCTCTGTTTTTGCTGACATATGAAATATGACAAAGAAGCCAAAATCCATGCAGGATTATGAAGAGCAAAATTAAAATGTGCATTTTGAAAATGTCTGTTTACACAGGTTCCAGATCAGCTGCATGTCATAACTACACAAATACTAACACAATTAAAACATATGCTTAATGAAGCCATATACACAACTGCGTACTTTGAAATAGTTTTGAAACATTTGGATATATGTATTTAGGAGAAAGTGTATCAACAGTCACATCTGGAAATGAATAAATCACTGGTGGTGGAGGGGGTCAAATCTCTGACCTCTTTATTTCTACCACACCAAAATAAATAAGGACTCAATGTCAGGCCATATATATTAATAATAGCCTGAACAACAAATTCATTGGTCCATTATGTTCCGTGGCTTTGTTGAGTTGACAGGCCATAGGAGTTGGAATTAGGCCAAGGTAACTTGCACCTGCACATATGTGACTGAGGTCATTTCTGCATTTCACATCCTGACAATATGGAATGAGGAATGCGCACTGTCCATCCGTCCTGGGAAAGACAGTGAGGTGACCCTAAGTTGATATACGTATATATATGTGTCTGTATATGTTTCCCTTTCCATCGCTAGTATACATACTTAATATCGTCTGTGATCCGGTGTCCATTTGATATTTGTGCACATTTTCCTGTGTGCTTATGCTAAAGCACCTGGCCCCGTTGGTCCCTGCAGCTTTCGTTAAGACCAACTCCACTCCCATCCCAAGTCCTCCTTGATGGAACTTCATTCCATCTCCAAGTTTCTTCCTCCAATACTGCATCACGTTATTCTGTTTGATGTTCCATGTGGGCGAAGGGTACCGGAGAACTACTGGATGCATTCAGGAATGTGTTTTTAATACTGATTTTAGTTTTTGAAACTGAAATATCATTTAATAGCCTCCTTTTACAATTGTTCTCCTTTTTTATAAAAGAAAAAACAATTAATGGTTTGCAGCCTGTTAAGCCTGATAAGTTGGGAAATTAAACAATAACTGTAAGGCTTTATTAGTTTTGGGGAGGATTTTCACTTAGACTTTAACTCAGATGAAATATATTTTAAAATCAACTTTGAAAAAAATAATAATTTTAGCAAGAAAAGAGGACCAAGCTGAGAAGTACTTATTTTTTTGCAACTGCATGTCTGCATGTATACGTACAAATATTTATTTCAATCTTTATTTTATTTTTGTACATACATACTATAATTTGATAGAAAGGATCATTCTGTGATATTTCATGCATTTTGCCAGTATGCTACACAGGATGGTAAAACGCAGCAGGTTTTACTGAACATATCCAAGATGCTGATTACAATCTCATACTAAAAGCCCTTTTCTGAATCAGGGGGATTATGAGAAGAAAACCGAATGGAATCTGATTGCTGTCTACGCCACTAATTCTACACAGAAAAATATGTAACACTGATATACAGTATGTAATGGCAGTATAATAGTAATACCATATAACTGTAAGTTGGAATCACAGTCAAAAAACTATTACTTATGTAAAGCTCTGTGTGTGGGCTATACACTGACCTGAAGTAAACTTTTTCTGTTTGCTAATTATATGCATCCAAACTGACATACTTAACTGACTACATAACAGGAACAGCCTTTCAGAGTTACAGAGATGCTCTGTCATGAAGAAAAGTTGCAACATCACATATAATTATCCCAACCATTATGTTCACACGGAGGTGCTGGAGCGTTGAAAAAAAAAAACTGTGGTCAATGGAAAGGAGCCAGTTCTCCTTTTTAAAATCACCCCTGTGCAAAGATGAACCCAGTTAATTACAATTTCTTTTGGTACTTTACATAAGGGAAAGCCTAATGGAGTTTTTATTCTGTATAATTATGGCTAACAAACAGACATATAAATAACACTTCATTCACTAAAAGTATCAGTTTAGCTATTTATGACTGGAAAACTCTGAAAAACAAAAAAGAACATGCAACGCCCCATAAATGGAACATATGCTACAGTATACATTGTTTTTCTCTCCATACTCACGAGTCACATTCATAAATTACAATAGGCACCTTGCTATTTTTCACTAGAGTCAAATCTGTAAAATGTGATTCATTCCAATGTTAGCTGATATAGAACTGATTGGCAACTGATGCTGTAGATAGAAAGGTTTTACTTATAACATGACAGAAAATGTGTCTTTATTTACGTTCGCTGTAATGCTCAATTTGCTGTAATTAACTGTAGATCTCGTCAACCTTTATATGTAGCGCAAGCTAGACAAACAGCTTACTGAACTTAAAGAAAGTTTTGTTTTGTGACCATGAATTACATATGAGTACAAGCAGTTCCCAATGAGTCAGACTGCTATGTCTAGCCTTTTGTAAAAGGTCCTTTTTGGGTGTATGGAGGTTTAAACAAATCAACGATTACTGCCTTATCCCAGCCTATACGTTGTAATTAAGTCGTCACATCTCTGAAGGTAAATATATGCTTCTTCACAATAGGGCTTTAACAAGGAGTGATTAATCACTGAATTGTCCTCACTGTATTTCCTTCTTTAGTACAGGCAATTAAACACTCCCTTGCTGTTTCTCACAGTAAGACGTGCATTGTCTCCATGTAACTGTCATGTCAGCGTCTATTTCAGTATCACCTAATTGTGCAGGTGACCATAGCCTTGCACATGAGGGCAGCAAGGTACAAAGTGAGTTTAGACAGCGGGAAAAGACAAATAACCCGACCCATAGAAACACATTTGATTTTTTCTTGTCAGCTGTGTGTGACACAACCTGACACTGTCTACCATTTTTGAAATGTTGACTTATTTTATAGCTGTTGCTTTGCACTTGTCAGGAAGTTAGGAGCGACAAACATGACTAAGCCAACCAAGTGTGCCTTTGCTCAGCTGGAAAGGCTTATTTACCTAATGTGTCATACTTTAGGAAATACAGGTTGAAGACCTTCTAAATACTTGAAGCCACTTATAAATGAATTAGTGAATTAGTTGGAAACCTGAATATTTGACCCAACAAAGATGATCATCTCAAGTTTTACAGCTCAGGCTGTTTAAGGATGATCTAGACGAAGCCACGACTGGTACCAGACATCTTATAGTAGGATAGCAGGGTACATCATTATTATAACCAGATGGGACCATGTGAAGTATGTCAGCAGACTACGGCATAGGTGTATTCTGGAAGAGGTGCTCATATGCCTGAGAAATGATTGTATTGTACGTCGCATTTTGTGATTCACAGTGGGATAAATATTTATTGCCTGAGCAGAGTATGTACAATCCCTTTCCTTTGACACCTGACAAGTAGCATTGGGGACAGTTAAAATAGAAAATAGCTATTGTGACCCCCCCCCCCCCCCCCCCCCAATAAATAAATAAATAAAAGATTCATTGTGTATTAGACATCTTGTGACAAACAAGTTTGATAACATAAAGTTTTGCATTTGCTTCAAGGCTAGGGGTAAAAAGTTCACCGGAAAGGATTTGAATCATATTTATTATTCAGCGCTGACATTCAAATGACTGAACTTGTTACTTAAGTGAAGTTACCACTACACCTAGGACAAGAACCTGCTGGATGGAGGGTAAGAAGTATGCAGTAGATGTGAATCAGATCTAATAATTATCATCATTGTTCTAAGAGTCACAGGGTGCTTTTTATCACAAAGAAATCCCTGTTTGACTAGAATGAAGGCCAACAATGCACGAAAGCAATTTTATATTTGTCCAAAACAGGTAAAGAGAGAGACTTCATGTTTACATGTTCTCTCTTTCTTCCATTTTCCCCAAAAATACACTTTGTAATATTTTTCCCTTGTGCACTAGCGCCATATTAGTCTGGGGAAAGTCAGGATTTTTTTGTTTTCTATTGCTGCTCCGGGGTTTTTTGCATTTTTTAAGAATAATCATTTTGGGTTTTGCAGCTGTATCAATACAGTGGAGGGCGGTGATCGGTAGTTTCTTTAACTTAGAAGGAAATTTCAGTCTCCATATGGGCAGAACGGGAATGAAAATGGGCGGGTGAATGCATGCCGTGGGTCTGGGAGTGGTGGGCTTCAAGGCCGGGCTGGAGATGTCTCCATCATTCTGCAGGCACACAGAGAACGGCATTCTGACAGCCCTTTATAACAATGGCCGGCATGCAGTCTTTTCTCTTCCCAAACTGTGCCTGAGACAGCTGCTCTCAGGCTTCCTTTTATGCAGCAGTTCAGCTTCTGCGCTTCTCTGTCACAGATGTACATATGAATAACAACAGATTTATGGGTGTGCTACAGGCATGTAGCTTAGGCTGACTGTTGACAGAAGCCTATGGAAAGATTATATGTCAGAGATGGAAGCAGGCCTATAGTACTGGTTTGTCCAAAAGAACAATCGTGACCATCACAATGTTTACAACCTGGACACACACTTCATAACAAATTGATAGCATGTGGTCAAGTGTTCTGACTGCAGCTGTCAAGTGATATTCCAGAAAATCTGACAATTAGCTCCTCCACTTCTCATACAACTTGAATACCGGTTCCTGCTAGTGCAAGAGGGCTTGAGTGTACAGGTGTGGATATGTGCCAAAATTTTTAGTTTCTACATATTTTATGCATGTGCTTGTCTAGCTCTAGACATATTTGTATTACAATAGTGTTATCTCCAGGAAATTTTATACGCTATTACATATTTACTCTCTTGTACTACAATATTCCCAGACACCATTGTCCCTCACCTTTGTCAAGTAAATGGTCTCTGTGGTGGTTTGGTGTCTTTCATACTCATCCAGAATACATTGACTGTATTATTATATGTAATATAATATGTGTGTGTCTGCTCATTTTATATTGGAGCATCTTGGACAAAATAGTCTACACTTTCTGCCCTGAATTTTGTTTTTCTTTTGTTTATTATCCTTGTTAGGAGACAGTAGGTGGATCAATATGGTTGTGGGTTTTGCTCAAACTATGGTTGCTCATTTTATGTTTTCTTTAAACTGGCTGTTGAGCGAAAAAATGAAAATGAGGGAGATGAGCCCTTGTTATTCTGTGACACCCATTTCAAGAGACCTCTGAACAGTCGTATCATGTTGCGGAATAATTGCAGAATAATCAGAGCTCTGTCAGTACCAAAGATACTCCCCATGGGAGAGAGCTTAAAATGCTGTAACCCCTTGTTCATACACAATGAGTGCAGGCAGAGTTATCTAAATAGTGGTTTATGCTTCCCAGAATTATACAGCTTGTTTAACTGTTTCACCTCCAATTCTGATGCCGTTTAATGCTTCTCTGACTTTGCCCCATCTTAGTTACTGGGCACAAGTTACATTCTACCCCATTGGCAGGATATCCAATTTAGCTGGGAAAAAAAGCTCCAAAGGGTGTTTTATATGGGGTATATCTCTGAGTTCCGGATCAGTGGACCTTGTGACATCTTTCCCTATCGACATCATCCCCATCTCCTTTGCTCTGACTACATTCACCCCTCTATCTTCAGGCCAGAGCTAAAACAGCTTGCATGGGTTTCTCTGCATAATTCACACAGTCTCAAGGCTTTAAACAGGGACCAGGTTAGACCAGGGGTAGGCGATTTTATCCAGAAAGGTCCGTTGGGTATGCAGGTTTTCGCTGCATCACCTTAATTAGATTATTAATGAGAAGTCTAATTGGCTGAAGAGTCCTCACACCTGGGTTTGAACAGCTGACCTAAAGGTTACCCCAAAAACCTGCATATACACCGGCCCTTTGCGGATAAGATTGCCCACCCCTGGGTTAGTCTCGCTCCTAGAAGCACCGCATTTCAATTCTTATAAGCACTCTTACTTTCTCTTGCAAACATACACACGTTTAATACTGTATTTTTTGCTATTTTAACCCTTTATGCTTGTCATCACTTGTTTGAAGACCCATCCCTTGGAAATACAGTATGTCTACTTCCCAGTACTATTCTTGGTGAGGGTCGAGGCGGCACCATGCGGGAAGGCCAGACCAAACCTTTTACTCCATGGCCACAGACTCAGGCTCCTTCTGCGGGATCCCCAGATGTATCCCCAGGACCTTCACTCATTAGGATATTTTCAGACCAGATCCACTGGGAGCTGAGCACATGACATTCTAGTAAGATGCCCGAAATGCCCCAAATGACTCCTCTTGATAAGATCGAGCAGAGGCTCTATTTTAGTGTCCCCCTGGATCCTCAATCACCTCACCCTGTGACAGAGGGCAAATCGGGCAACCCTGCAGAGTAGCTCTTTCTTTTGGTTACTACCCAAAGCTCACGGCTGTAGTTGAAGAGAGAGATGTATAATAAGCAGCCAACTCAGTGCCTCAACTGATGACTTAAATTCTGCTTCACCACAGACCTCCCCAATGTTTGCAAAACTGCAGTCATGGAACTAATCTAGTGGTCAAACCCATGTTCCCTCTTGTTAGTCGCTGACAAGATCCTGAGGTACTTTAACCACAAAAAAACAATGCTTCATTGTTTTTACATTTACAATAAAGATCCATTCTATTCTATTCTAGTCTAGTCTAGCCCTGTTATTCCAGGCTTTCAGATAGGCTACTCAGAAGACACAAACTGTGATCCTTTTATATTTGGGATAGACCCTTCAATCCCCCTTTTTAAAGACAGTAACAACCACCCCTGTTTGCCAGTCCAGGTACTTTACTTCCATGCAACACGGAAGAGGCGTATTAACCATGTCACCCCAACAACATCCAGTGCTCTCAACATCTCTGGGTGGATTTCATCTATGGAGCTAACTTAGCAACTTCAGCTGCTGTAATAGATTCCACCAGAAGTTTCTAACACTGGCTCCTGGTGAGAGAGTATACCCATCAGAGCGAGGCTATTCAAATCATGGTCCTTAAGGTCGGAGCCCTGCTGATTTTCCAGCCTTCCTTTACCTGTGAGCCAGGTGTGACGCCTCTGTGGCCAATCAGATTCAGTGATTATTAAACTAACTGCCTGGGAGGACTGAAAACAAGGCCTGGATTTGGAATCGATTTGGCCCTGCATTAGGGTTCGGGATGTCCTCATGGAGTTCTTTCCACCGTTCAACAATATCTTCCTTCTTCAGGTAAGACTTCTTCCAGGTCTTAGCTCGCCTTCTTGAATCACCAAATAGTTTGCAGAATCATTTCAGGGCTACCTGACAGCCTTTCTCCATGACTTTTCCCAAACGCGTATTTCCACCTCCCTGACTACCTTCACCGCAGCCTTTGTTTCAGCTGTCTCAGGAGACCACCAAGCAAGTAATTGCCTTGAAAGCTTTCTTCCTCAGCCTGACAGCTTTCCTCACCGCAGGTTTCTGGCAAATTTGAGCTGGATTTGGGGTTTTGAATTGATGCAGCCATATCATGGATTCTTGGACTGGATTTAATTCAAATCAGCTTTTAAGTTACAAACCAAAAACGTATGTGGGCTAACTGAGGTAAGTATCAAGTGCATCCCTCTGGGGACTGGCGCAGGTAGGTGTGCTACTCAGCTATGCAAAGCAATAAACATGTCTGGGGTGAAAATGCCTGTAAGTTAAGAAAAAAATGTATTAGCAGAAATGTCTGTATTTATAACATGGGACATTTTATGTCACTGAATAGGAGAACCACACTGGCTATGAGCATGGAGAAGGAAATCGTGAAGGAGCTTGCTCTAGTGTGTAGGACATTACTCTGACATGTCAGCAGACTCACAGTGTGACACCCCGCTGTTTATAGAGTGAAATTAGACACAGAATGATGCATGCCTGCACAGCAGGTAGCCCTTTTGCACTGGTGTGGAACAGGACAAGGAGATCTGCGAGAGAACCATGCAGAGAGATGGCGAAGAAGATCTCCAGAACACAGAAACAATGGGATATAGGCATGGAATGATTATTACATTCTCAACAAAGCGCGCACTGCTGCCTTCCACACCACAACCCTCACTCACTAATTACCATTCAGCTGGTCAGTGCTGCCTGCTGTTCTAGAATGCGTAGCGATTGGTTAAATGAGCAACAAAATATTACTGCCACTCTTCAGAAGCATATAAGTTTCTCTGAGAAAAAAAGAAGGGCTGCGGGCAGAGTCGCTATCTATTTTGGAAGGGAGAGTCTACAAATCTACAGACTTCAACCAACAGAAGAGTAAATAAATGAGGGCGAGGTCTGGAATACAGATGTAGTGTCTGTAGGTGATTGCAGGAAATTGATGCCCCTATGTTGCGACTAATTATTATTATTGTTATTCCACATTCCTGCCATATATTATCGGAGCTGCTGTTAGGGCGGAGCAACCACTGCACTGCACTGGGCCCTGCCACAGTCTCTGCCCCCCCCCCCCCCCCCAAAAGGGGAACTTGCCTAGATAATGATCATTCAGTTTGTTTTATGCAGCCACATTTCATCTGAATACATCATCTTAGCTAAATATTAGGGCTGTAACGTTACATGTATTCATCATGTACAGTCCAGCACATCATTTTCCGTTTGGGCTGCATAATGTAACAAATGAATACATTTATTGACACGGGCGGAACCTAAATTCACAAGTAGTTCAACATTATGCTAATTGTGGGTGTGTGTCAGTTATGGCTAAAGGTGCTTAGTCAACGGCGTTTTGGGTACATTTCGGTTTCACCAGCACTGGAAAGAGTAGTTGATAAGACCAAGACTGTCTGTCGGCTCTCTTATACCAAACTTGGATATTTTGCCAAAAACACATGCAAGCATGCTAACTCGTTTGAAACTAGATCATCACAAGGCAGACTCAGATGCATTGCAACTGTTATTAATCGTGTTTGTGTTTGCAATTTCAAATTTCAAAACAAGTACTGTTTTCCCTGTTAAACCCCTACTAAATGTACACTGGAAATATACTTAAGCTAAATTATATCTCGACCCTGTGATCACATAGCCAGGTCTAATGTTACATGCATGGCTATGCTACCGTTTGGCGCTAGCTAGTCAGGAAAGTCCAGGAAGGTCACACTGTAGACTGTCAGGTATTACTCTTCATTATAGTTGCAGCTGTATCATAATGACCAAGCAGTAGCAGGCACAATGGTCTCCATTACCTGGCTTATGTTGGCCTAAGAGGGGCCCCAAATAATTTTATCTGTATAACTGAGACTGGGTATTATTTTCAAAAGTAGAACCTTTTGGTCCGAAAATACAATGTCTACAATTTAAATAAATCATAATAACAAGAAAAGTAAAATCAGACTTGACATTTTGGTGTGCTAAGGAGTCAGTCAAAATGATATTCTCATAAAGACTATGCTAAATTTAGAGCCCTTCTGGAAACGCACCTACTGGAATTAATTCCAGTGCTGATTCTGGTTCAATTTTTGAAATGTTCATGCTTGTCATCAGTGTCGATATACTGCCGAGGACATTAATATGTTACAGCCAGCAGAAATGTATAATGAGCACACATTTAAAAACCACACTGAAGAAAAGCTTGGAATGGAAAACTATCTTTTGTAAACAAGTCCAAAGAGATAAATTGAATGTTTTTTAATATACTGGCATGTGTTTTCTATTCTGAATCCATGTATGAATTTATGGGAATATAAAATGCTACAAAGATGAGTAATATTTTTTATGAGTTTCAGGAGTAAATTTTGGCCTGGGTCTGAGGTCTGGTAATGCTGTGAGAATGATTCACACAGAAAGTTGAGGCGTCCTATTAAATATTATTTTGCTGACTTGTTATTTGATTTAATTTTCTGGAGGCACTAATTTCAGAGTCCAAACCTATTAGTCAGCCCTGTTATACTAAAATGCTGCTTTAGGGCAAACATTTCCCGCATTAATATTGCTTGCTACTGCTGTGATTCAAAGGCTTATCTTAATGTGTTCCACGCGTCCTCATTTAATGTGATTTAAAATAAGTGGCAAAAATGCAGAGATAAAATACAAGCCCAAATTTACATTTAAAGCAGAACCATTTATTAAATACAAGAATATCAAACAAAGGAAAAAGTTCATTAATTACACAAAATTGTTTGCAGTTATCTGAATTCACATACAGTACAGGGATTACTACTGAAGCTCCCTCAGTTAATTCCTATATAAAACTGTTTTGTAGACACAAGCAATTTAAAGGCATTTTTCACAGGAGAATCAGAAGGGATTAAGTGCTTTCACCTCCTGCAACTCCTTGGACTCCATCCACCACCCCACTACTGGACTGACCGTCCATGTTACCCTCAAAGCAGGGCTGTGACAACTGGGAAGATAGAAATAGGCTGAGAGGCCTATCCTAGTGCCAGCTGAAGGAACGCTTGATCATCCTGTAGAAATTGTGGTTGTGCTCCGTAAAGTAAGAACGCAGCTGTTGAAGCACTGTACTGTTCACTGCAGGGTGTGGCCGCCCTTTGGACTCATGGAGACAACGCTCGCGTCCATCGCTACGGATGCAGTAGAACCCCTTGGTCTGGTTAAAGTAGAAGTTGGATGATACTATTCTAGGTGGAAGGCTGAGGAAGCGCTCCACCTTCTGCAGCTCAGGCAATGGATCTTGGATGAGTGTGTCCCCATCTACGATGTGGATCTGTTCCAGGGGGAAGTGGCACAGCCAGTTGTGCATGTGCACGTCGTACAGACTACGCTGGATGGCTTTATAGCGGGTATTGAGGGCCCCGTTGCGCACTAGGATGTTCTCAATGGCCTGTACAGGCTTGTGATTCTCCAAGCGGTTGTAGTAAACCTGGGTGTAATCAGAAATGACACGCTCGATTGGGTCCCGGAGTATGAGCAGCAGTTTTATGGAGCTATTCATGGCACGAATGCGCTCTGGGGCTAGGGCGGATGTGAAATAGCCCGGGGTCTTCTCCACTGTGATCTGGTGTGGCTGTGAAAGAGGCATTAGCCCCTGGTACCACTCTAGGCCTTTGACATAGTTCTGGTCCCAGTCAAAAAAGTGCACCTCAGTGGTGGCAACAGCGACTTGGGGATGGATGTCCAGCATCTCTAGCAAGGCTCGTGTGCCACCTTTGCGGACCCCGATTATGATGCTTTGTGGCAAGCGTTGGGTTGTCCCCAGGGAACCAGTTTGGGTTTCATTGATCACATCTCTGGTCCGCAGGTCCAAATGCTCCCCTGGGGCTTTCGTTCCTTCAGGGAGGCACTCTAGGGGCACTGAGTGCATCTGCAGAACCAGGAGAATCACAGATACCAGCAGGCAAGCCATGGAGAAGGACTGAAAGGGGATTAAAGGCAAGACAAATTCAAGAGCTGATTGGCTGGAGCTTAGAATGTAAACTGGGGCACCAGAGCAGAATCTTCGAGATCAGACCCAATGAGAAGGAAGAAAGCACCCGACATCTTCTGTGGCAATCGTGGGGGAGGAGGAAAAACGGCGGCGGGGCCAAGGAACATCTGCATGAAGACAAAAGAAGAGAAATGAGCCAGCTCTTTTACATATTCTGTTCTGTACCATATGACACCCCATTTTAATGTCCTCTTTCCTCTACAGCATTAGTGGAACAGACACAGAAACGATAATAAGCGGATGCTAGCTAAGCCAGAGAAACTCTGACTGCATCATTACATTGAACGCCGATTCACTGCCACTACTAAAGTCTTGGACACAATTAAATTGTCACAGTACCAATATTAGATTTGTTAGTAATAGTACTTAATAGCAATATAACAATGTAGCACCAAAAGGAAGACAAAGAATGAAATTAGTCATTTAAAGGATCTAGACTGATAAAACCTTTTACAGAATTTGTGGCTTGACTAAACCACGAGGAACGATTACACTTAAATATACAGCAGGCTTTTCTCCTCATACAAAAAAACATAGAGATCTTTTTTGTGGTTTGCATGAAAGACGGAACAAGTGAAAGTGAAATATTAGGGTATATTCCCTACTGCTAGTCTCCAGACCCCCTGTGACCTGGTCCAGGATTTAACTAGCTGCCAATACATGCATTTAAATAGACAGTCATTGGGCTATACTGCTATGAGAAACCGGATTGTTCTCCTACTTCTGCAGCGAGATGTCACACGGGGAATATAAACTTATGCCTCTGCCAGTAAGTCTTTTTTTGGTGATGGGGGGGATGAGATTCTTGGGCCCAATCAACCAGCCTCAGCTGGGCACACAGGGGTGTGAATTGCACATTTAAAATAACCAAACATTCTCTATTCAGCTGAACTTCATTCTGCAAAACAGCTTAACTGCATCCGTGCCTCGGGCAGAAGCAAAGAGCAATATTACACTGATTCTCTGCATGATGCTTACAAGGACTGTGCATTTCCCTTTCAGTAAAAGTGTTGAATCGGGATGAAAAGCATGCACAATCATCAGCAAAGCCTTCAAGGCAACCTTCAAGCATTCAGCCATTCTCCTTTAACAAGTAAAAACAAAACTTTGCAGTGTTATTCAAGATTAAAAATTGTTTGTGAAAAAAATTAATTGATGCTGCTTTCTGGATGGGCAGAAATTAGTTTGATTTGACAAGCATGAAACGGGTCCTTGGTTATTGTGTATTCAAAGGTGATTGACTCTGTATCGCATGTTCGATAATGTAATTTTTTATTATATGATGAATATTATATGGTGCCGGACTCCTGTCCCTGCCATGTGCAGTGTTTCCCCGACTGTGAGGTTTCTTCTGGGAATCCTGGTTTTCTTCTGCTGTCCATACCTGTGTTATGCAGGTATGCAAATTTGAATGTATAAATTGCCCACAGTGTGTGATTGTGCGCCTGCCTAGTGTTGTGCTGAAATCCCATACAGGGTGCACACTGCCTGGCACCTGCTCTAGTCTCCCATGACCCAGGATAAAAGGATCCATGTAACATAGGAATTAAATGATGGAATGACTGAGTTTATTATACTGTGATACTGTGATTGTCTTTGCCAGGCTGGGATTGTGGAACCGCTACCAAAGACAGCCATTTCGGCTCTAGCAAAGTGAATAACAGACCAGGGGAATACTATAGGTCTCTATTATTCAAATCACGGTCCTCGAGGTCCAAGCACTGCTGGTTTTCCAGCCTTCCTTTACCTGTGAGCCAGGTGTGAAGCCTCTGACCAATCAGAATCAGTAATTATTAAACTAACTACCTGGGAGAACTGAAAACAAGGCCTGGATTTGGAATCGAGGTCCAGATTTGAAGAACCCTGCTATAGGCTATAGAGTGGTGGATAGTTCAGGTCCAGAAAATAATCCAGACCAAGGTTTTGTTTCAACCAACCAGTTGAGTACTCACTGTCACTCATTATATTGAACTGGTTGGTTGAGACAAAATCTTGGTCTGGATTTTTATTTTCTGGATCTGAACTATCCACCTCTGAGCCTAGATGTAGTTTCCAGTCTCTCACATTCTCTAAGAGAAAACAGAGAATGTTTATATTGGTAATACTGCTGCTGTGTAGAGGGACTTCACCCCTGCTCTGCCCCAGGAACATCGATGCCCTGCCTTATCTCACAAATTATGATAAATAGAAAAATATTTCTCTCAGTTCTCAGTTGTTGGAAATTATCCCTTAAAACCTGATACCGCAAGTTAAGCTCATTCATACAATATTCAGCAGAATTAAGGCAATAATGACACTATTTATGTATCCAGGCATAGCCAAACTTGCATATATCATACTGGATAGTTGTGTGTTTCTTTGTTCAACGGCCAACATTTTGAATGAGCCGCAAGAATCTATCGAATTGCAAGCTGTGGAATTTCCCACAGGGATTACCTTATTAATTGGTTACATTGTTAATATCAGCATTAAATAACTAAGCAAAGCAGTCATATTAATTAAAGCTGCACTTTTGCAATACAGGTCCTGGATTCACTTTGCAGTGAACTATTTATTTTGTAACATTTTGAATCTCACTATGCCCTTAAGATGACATACAACATCTTCTAAAATAGTATTAATATCCTGTTTTTCATGTACAGTTGTTATAAAGACCTGTATCAGCTTGAAACATCTTTTTCAATTGAAAAACCAAAACCGATATTATTTATTTCCGATTCTGTTCAGTGGTTCCTCAGGTTTATCTTTGTTACTTCCACAGTGACTTTTCCGTCAAGCTTCATTGGAAATCATGTAGACTAGATGGACCTTTTCCATAGCGATAATCTATATTCACTCTCATTATCCATGAGGTTGAGCAAGCAGCAGGTAATAGTCTTGTTGCAAACATGACACCATTTAATTCTAGTGAAAACAGAATAACAGAACATAACAGAATTTAACCGATGATCCCGGTACTGGATAAGCAGTTGGAAGATGGACAGCGAGATGGACAATAAATGCTAGCAGACTTTTCATTTATAATTCTAATTTGTGTTTTCTTGCAGCCATTTCGTACTATTTTGTGTATGAATGTATATATTGTATGCGGACAGTATTTGCAGAAGTACAGAAACATACATACACATTTACATAATACACATTTACATTTCTTTGACAGTGATTTCATTTAATTTCATTTGGAAATGTGATAGAATGTTATAGAAGTGGAAGTGCTTGGGTTAACTTGTGCACATCACAGCTATTTGCACAAAACAGAACTTGCAACCCTATAGCCCAGCAAAAGCTGCTGCAGCATATTATGGGCTGGCAGAGCAGATGTGTGAGAGATCATGTGGGTACTGAAGCCTCTGGAGTCACCACAGGTCTTTATGCTGTGAAAAAGAACGACTGAAATGAACAATGCAGCTCAGTTATGAGTTCTGCAAACTGCGTTCAATTGTATCACATTCTCGCTTTTCCTTTCCTTCACTCTAACCATGTTCGTCCCCATTCTTTCTTTGCTTTTTAATCTATATTTATTGTATGTCCGTGTGTCTCTTGCCATTGCTCCCTTTCCAGCCGTCCATCTGTCTTCCAAATGCATATCAAGTGCAGGGCTGCAAAGGCCCTTGAGTCTTTTCTATCCCTGGCAGCACAGGACACAAAGTTTTTCTGTAAGATAAATATAATCCAATCATTTCCATGTTATTCCACACACACACACACACACACACACACACACACACAGATACAAGTTCTGCTTAGTATGCTGCGGTTTATATATCCTTCACAACCCATATCTAATTTCTTTAAACCATGAAGAAAGACACAATCCCAGCTTTAAGGGCAAGAGGTGATTTACATTATACACAAAAGGTCATTTGTTCAAACATTAAGGTATAAGGTATTGCTACACACATTTATAAGACACAAACTTTATTCGGATATATTCAAACATAATATATTCATGAATGTGGCATATTACTCTCAGACTCCAGTAAAGAAAATGACCCCAGAGAGTGTCATTGTATGGATTTATTGGTGGCTGGAAGAATGATAATCTGGGGCATATTGGGTAGAGAAATGTAGAATTTTACAGAAGGCATGAAAATAAAACTGGCAGTAAAATGCTAAAGTTATAGTTAAATGGCTACAAAAAAAAAAAAAATCCTGATTAGCCTCAATATTTTTCTCTTCCTTTGCTAAGCAATAGGGCCGGTCTACAAAAAATATAATTAAAACTGGAGTAGGAAATGGGAATAATGAAGGGGAAAAAAAACACTTTAGGCTAATTTAAAATAGACCGTTCATACTGCTGAGCTGTTCAAGGAGATTGGACTGATTTGACCGCACAAAACCTGGGAGGATTCCTTAGCCATGAAACAGATTAGAGGGTACAGCGGCCCCTTCCAGAGAGATGTGGTCCACATCTACAGGTCACTCTGGGCATGTTTTCTGTGTGTCTCTTTGGGAAGTGAAGTGTGCATTTTAGATGGCAATTCTGGGCCCAAAAGATCCTTTGACCTTATGGCGTGTCATTCACGAAAATTCAGCAAAAAATAATAATCCATTTGAATAAATCCTGTCATGATTTTTCATAATGCAGTAAGATGACATCAAACAGGAATTTTGCATATTAAGATTTCCATTCTATTTACATATGCAATAATTACTTTGAACAATATTTATTTTTTAATTTTAAAAAGGAAATTTAAATAATCTTTTAATTACGCAGTTGATGAATTCTTAAACGTATAATTTAGAATGCCTTACATGTTTAGCAGTTGTTTTTGTCTGGGGCAGGTATGGTTAAGGGCGTGTTGCTTAAGGGCCCAGTGGGGAAATTGCTTTGCAATCCATGGCATTCGAACCAGCGGCCTTCCAATCACAGTCACAGATTCCTAACCCGCGGAGCCACACTCCACACACACCATGCAAAAAATGGAAAAGGTGTCTAAATGATTATTTTTAGGATGAATGAGTAATACAATGACCGAATTCACACCCGCGTGTCACCTGAAACATTTATTTTTGCCATCTCTTTTATGAATGCAGACTAATCTGCCATTAACCAGACTGGATGTGAAATGTACACTTAATGCTTATGACAAGGGTCTGTGAGGTAGCTTCCCCTAAAATTTGAAATTAGTCTAGGATTAATTACTTTATGTTTTCTTAATATAATGAGATGCTGGACTTATGGATTTGTGCAAAAACATGTGTCTCCTTGCTCACACGAGGGCACGTTGCAAACATTGTTTAAAAATCCTGGGGCAATCAATGTTCAATAATATGTTTTAAACCCTTAGCATGGTAGCACAATCCATAATTTATGCTCGGTATAAAGAGTTTGACTTCCCTGGTAAATATAACAGATGCTGAACGTACAATGCTGGCCAATGCATGTGCCAGTTAGAGGGCATAACCACTGGAAGGAACAGAAGCTGGACAGGCAGGAGTGTAGGAGGACTTTGGAAGACTAAACAGAGTTCAACCTGCAGTCAGGAGCTCCAAACAATCACAGCTGCTCTGAAAAACTCGAAAGATGTCTCAGTCTGCAGAACAGGGATCCAGATGCACTTGGCCTATTAATTTACTCTTAGTCAAGTAAAGTCAAATGCTTTATTATCATACAATCCATATGCAGGCCTATTGAGGCACAAAATAACTAAATAACCGAATAAGACGGTGTGGCATATAGAGAGCAAGTCACTGGGGGAAGGTTTTTTAAAACTTAAAGCACAGGACACTGCAAAGCAGGTGTGCCAGACTAGGGGCACTGCAGGGAAATGGATAACCCTGTAGATTCAGGGGCCCGACACGTCACAGGGGCCCTTGGATACATAAAATAGTATGTAAAATTTGTCAGCGGCCCAAAGTGACATTTTGTCAGGATCCCCATAATTTTTAGGGACACTGGACAAAAGGAAACTCTGAATGCAATGCAAGGAGAAATATGAGGGGAAAAAATATATGCTTCTCCAGAAGCTGCATCACAGAGAGCATGATCTCTGTTGTGATAATGTGATTATGCAAAAAAAAAAAAATGAAAAGCTACAGCACTGCAAGATTTCCAAAAATAGTGCCAAAGGTCAACTGTAGACAGAAGCCAGGAGGATCTCAAGGTTAAAATAAAGGGAGGAACATAAACACATTATTATTGATTGGGTGCAAACAACCAAAAAGAACATTATATAACACTGACTTCAGTAGTTTTGTGCAACTGCACACATAATAATTTTTAGCACTAAAATCATTAAGCAGTATTACCGTTTTATGTTGCTTTTATGTGTATTGCTTGTTGAAAAATAAAATGAATATGAAAAAATAATGAAGGGCATATGTAAGGTTTGATTTAAATGAAAAAAACTAAAATCATTTTGACAACTTTACTTCTGAAGTCAATGTTTTTGAATGTGTGGAATGTTTTTGAGTGTGTGGAATGTTTTTGAGTTTGTGGAATGTTTTTGAATGTGTGTTTTTGCATTTTCCCCCAGTGTCTAATACTTTCACATGCCAATAAAGATGTATTCCAGCATGCCCTTTAATTTCACTCTAAAGTGGTTACAAGTGAATAAGATTTCGATCTTTATGGTCTTCAGACAAGCAAAGTAACATCCAACTGAATCTTTCCGGGTATAAAACGACAATTTATTAAGATCTAAACGTCAAGAGATTACTACAGAAAATAAATCTAAAACCTTGCTTATTAAATTGCTCAAAAATGGTTTAATATTACCTCCATAAAAAGCAAATACATCTGTCATTAAGAAAAATACAGATTTTAGGGGGGAGTTTTCTAGTTTGTCAATACTTTCAGATTTTAACTTGCACACTAAATACAATCCTGTTACAATGATATGCAGAAAAAGGTATTACTAGACAAACTCATTTCAAGTTCCAAAAGTGTCCTGCTGTTTTTCCCTTAAGAAAAGTGCTTAACCTAAATTCCCGCAGTAAAATGTTCAGCTGTATATAAATGAGAACCAAAATGAAGTCACTTCTAATCTATTCTGGTATTTGTCTTCCGTTTATACCACTAGCCACCATGTATGCTGACTCCATGCAATAGCAGTAACTAAGCCAGTGCTTTCATAAAAGGTAAATATAAAGTGACCTGCCACTTCATTAGAAACACCTGCGCACCTGCTTATTCATGCAAATATCTAATCAGCCAATCACGTGGCAGCAGCACAATGTATAAAATCATGCAGATAGGTGGTCAGGAGTTTTAGGTAATGGTCAGATCAAACATTAAAATGGGAAAAAATGTGGCCTAAGTGACTTTGACTGTGGTGTGGTTGCTGGTGTCAGACGGGGTGGTTTGAGTATTTCAGAAACTGCTGATCTCCAGGGATTTTCATGCACAGCATGTACGAAGTATGGAGCGAAAAAACTAAAACCATCCAGTGAGCGGCGGTTCCGTGGGCGGAATTCACAGCGAGAATGTGCAGCCGACACATCTGCAGCAATTATGTGATGCAACCATGTCAACATGGACCAGCATTGTTAAGTTCATGGCACAAAGAATCCAGGCTGTTCTGAGAGAGAAGGGGATCCTACCTGGTATTAGTCCACTGTTCGTAATGAAGTGGCTAGTAAGTGTATATTTAGACAATATTATACACTACAATTACAGTCCAGAAGTACCATCTGTGAATGATACATAGATATAAAGCTTTAGAGTAGGGTACCAGATCAAAACTTTGAATATTTGACATAAGAAACCGCATAGGCATATGTGGGGATTTCAGCTGCTGTGTCACATGAAGTCCATGAGTGAGAGATAAAGAGCAGAATGCTAATGAATAAAGTTTTCTATATATTTGTATGAGAGCAAAATGTGTTTTCATGTACTTACAGGTGAATTAGACTCAAGGGCAAAAGCAAAAAGGAGCCAGTATTTTGTTTGTGTTTTATGGTTTTGACTCTGTTATGGGACATGCCCATTAAAAAAGTGATGCTTTACATAAACTGCACATTCATAATGCATTCATATAACATTCAGTGCACCTTCATAATGCATTAATAGAACATTTATAAGCAGAATGAAAGTATACCTTAACATCCAAACATACTTTAACAGCTTAAATATACAGTAATAACAAACATTACACAATTATAATGTTTGTTGTCATCATATAATGTTTGCAATTAATGTATATTTAAACTGTTAAGGTATGTTAGGATGTTAAGGTATACTTACATGCTTCTTATGAATGTTCTATGTTCAATGTTCTATGACTGCATTATAAAAGCATTATGAAGGTGCAGTTAATGTAAAGCGTTACCAAATGTTATTCTCTGGCATTGTTAATTTTGTCACAATTCGAACAGTTGACACACTTAAATCTCTTCATTCTAATTGCTGCTCCCTTAATACTTCTCAAGCCCCAATTGAAACATATAACGGTTTGGCATTAAATGCGAAGCACTATCAGCGATTCTACCTCAATGACTTTTTCCTCTTGGCCAATTGTGCTGAAGCTGACTCAGGTACAGGAGCTGCAAGGTTACAGCCGGTGGCAGCTGCTGGACCCCAGCCTGAGCCTCGAGGCACTAATACAAATGAGCTGGCAACTGACACAGCTCTCCCTGCTGAGGTAGTGGGGAGAGGGATGGTACCTGACCTCTGACATTGCCGCCAGCTTTGGACTTGCCTCTTCCTTGCCCAGCTTAATATATTTATCCAGCAGACTGACCCCAATGACATCGCAGATGTGTTCATTGACCAGCCTGACTGAGGGCTTATGGCTTGCAGCTGGCTACTATGCAGTAGGAACTCCATCCATTGGTTGATCTCAATGGCGAAGCAGAGCAACAAGCCTGCTGGATACTGGTTGGCCAGTGACACTCTTCCAAAACATTGCCCTTGAGCGTGTGAGACTGAAACAATTCGGACTCCATAGCTATGAAGCAGAGCAGCTCGCTGGCCTTCATCCAGCAGATGCGTAACGTCCAGCAGCACCTGGCAGGATTCAGCAATGCAGCACTGATGATAAAGCTGATTATTATAGAGCAGCTTTTCACACACTATTAAATAAAAACCACCCAATAGGCGCAGAACATCTAGCCAGGAAACCAAAGCTGCTATAGAGATGACCAGTTGCTAATTTATCGATTACTGATGAGAGAGGGGAGGGAAATGAAATATCAGGACCATTTCAATGTCCCAGGTACTGTAAACAATGTCCAATGCCCTAATTTCAAATTGGCAAAGCCAGTCATAGATCATTGTACTATCCTACCCACAACCATAAAGATTACATGAGGAATCAAGGATAAGTTGGGTCAGATATACTGACAGCTGGTCATTTCTACCACGACTAGTGTTTTGCTGAAGTCAATATTTTTCCCGGTCAGTGAATGTCAAATGTATTATATGATATGTACTCGATTCCCAAAAGTCAAATTAGCACTGATTTGGAAATACAATGCATACAGTGATACATAATACATTGAAGATACAGGGAAGAAAGGTACAGTGCTCATGCTAATTCCTGAAAAACAGTTATATAAATAATGTGTTAACAGGGTTTAGTAGCACAAAGAAAACTGTGCCAGCGAATGATTCTCAGAATAGACCAGCATTTCAATATCTGGTTTCTTCTGGAGCTCTGGCAGATGAGTCTGTTAATGGCACTGAAGACTGTTATACATTCCTGAACTACTGAGAAGCCTGGTGTGACTTCCTGATTCACGCCAGGATTGAGAAAGTGCTTCTCTTCATGCTAGAGATACTTTTAGCAGCCACATGATGAAAAACCATCCAGAGGATGCAGTGTGAAGAAAACAATGAAGCAACTCAATAGACAGTGTCAGTCACCTGTCTGCATCTGCATCAAAAAAAATTCTACTGAAAAATACTACTAAAAAATACTCAGATATTCTTATGGTCATAATCATGAGCTGCATACTCAGATATTTTTTTGTTCAAGTGTCCAGGACAAGGTCAGAGTTTTGAAAATCTGTTTTGGGCATATAATAAAAAATGACCATCAAACCGATTTAACTTTGTTCCTTATGTCCTTGACCTGATGCTTGTAATCTCAGAGGAATTACTTTTGCCAGCTGGACAAGAGCTAGTGGAATGAGCTATACCCACTCGCAACGCAAAGTTGCTAATCTAATTTGTAATTTATCATTCGTAAATATTGCACGTAACAAAAATGTGAAGGAAAAATGCACCATCAGCAAATGTGCTTTTGCATGAAGGTTTCCCACTGTTCTGCTTCTGAAGGACAGGATTCACCTGGAAGTCCTGGCAGCGTATTCCTGTAACTGTTTCATTGAGTTATTCTTATTTCTGCATCTCTCCTGCCAAAATGACCACATACAGCTTCCTTTCCAGCTGGTTTAGACTCCCACAGATGCCTCCACTGTTCACAGAGAAACCATAACTGCTAATATTCCTACACAACTAGCTTATTAAGGCACCATTATTACATATAAAATGTGTGAGATATCAATCACAAAGATGACTCTATTCTTTTTAATATCCTTTTACTTTCTGAATCAGGGCAACTTAAGGAGGCCTACCTTTTCTAAATCCAGAATACAGAAAGCTGAAAACGTTTCTAAAAAGTTTTCTATTATGCATGGAAATCCATCCATCCTTTGATCCATCCATTCATCCTTTCGTTTTCTGTAACTGCCTGTCCTATGCAGTGTCACAGGGGTCTGGAGACTATCCTGCAGGGGTCTGCAGGACAGGACGCCAACTCATCTCAGATGCAGAGAAATGTCTGCCTTCTATATAGTAACACCTTACTCACCTAAGTGCCTGACATGAGTAATCTTTGATGCCGTAAGCACCACACTTTACACTTCACAGATGTCTTTCACAGTTAGTCATAGCAGAACTACGTACCATGAAAGAGCTCCGCTTAGTAACCTCCCCTTTCACACTCCAAAAATGAAATACTGTAACAATTTTAAAATATACTTAACTGTTTATTTCACTGTTCAGCCAAATGGCTATTTCAATATTAGTTTAAATACTAGAACTCGTGGAAATTAGCGGGAGAACATTTTAAAACAAATTTGAGGAAGCACTTCTTTACACAGCGTGTAGTTAGAGTATGGAATAGTCTTCCTGCTAGTGTAGCGGAAGCTAAAACCCTGGGTTCCTTTAAATCAGAGCTAGATAAGATTTTAACAACTCTGAGCTATTAGTTAAGTTCTCCCAAAACGAGCTTGATGGGCCAAATGGCCCCCTCTCGTTTGTAAATTTCTTATGTTCTTAATAATTAATACATCGTCGTTTTAGGCTCCAGTGACCCTCCCATTCATTTCAATTGATTACATCCTAGCAAGTACTACCACCCCAAACAGAGAATTCTCTCGCTGCAAAGCTTTCAGGTTCTTTATGTTAAGAATTTTAAATATGGGCTATGTCCAATCACTACTATAATAATGCAAACAGACCTTGCCTAGGTTTACTGTCTTAGTGTCTTTATTCAACAGTGTGTTAGTATGTATACAAAATGTAAGGACACCCAAATGTAGACGTCTATAAAATAATTAAGCACAGGTTGGAAGCAGATTTGCTCCAGAAGCTGAATCCTGTTAGGCTCCTTTCATCTTTCTTTTTTAATCAACATTCTCTAACCTCAAATAAGTCAACTAATACATAAATCCCCACCAGCAGATTCAGAACAATATTAAGATTCAACAATTTCTGCTAAAATAATCTCACACAAAATAAGAACAGAACTGTTTCACAGCACCACCTGCCATTATCTTTGGCTTCCTCCCACCCCCACATGTGTGCACAGACACCCGTCTCATTTCCATTAGCAGATTTTGGTACAATTATCACTTGAAGGGCTGCACCACAGGATCAGAAGAACAGCATCTCCGCAACATCCACAACATGCCATGATTTGCCACAGCAGCACTTTTAAGACACCCTTATCTACGCATCATCCCTTTTCCATTTCAGCCTCAAATTTTTCTAACGTAAATTCATGAATAAGTGATAAGAGTGTGTACTGGCTTCTATTTCGCTATAAATTTGTAGGAAATGCATATGGGAGATAAGACGCTGTTGCAAACACCAGCTTAATAATGTTTATCTCCTCTTTTTCGAAGATGTAATGAGAGACTTTTTCTCATAAACATTTAGTCTGAAATTCAGACTTTGCTGAATAATAGCGCACAGCTGAGACCTGGGAATTTCTGAAGGATCACCTACAGCCAGCCTGTCAGTCCATGGTAATGGAAAAGGGCTTAAGTTTCTCTGTGCAGAGTACTGAGGCAGGTTTTTTTTTCCATATCTGAATCTGTAGTGTAGTGTTACATGTGCGTGCATGTTGCGGTTCTCGAGTTAATGTGCAGGGTTTTTCTGATATATAGCTTTGCTAAACACGTTTACAGGAAAATCTGGGCTCAACTCCTGCTCCGAATGCGTGGAAAATGCATGCTCTGCACGCGTTTGTCCTGGCGTTCTCCAGGTGTGTTGGTTTTACTCCTAAAGCATGTGGTTAGCTGAAGCGTGTTTGTGAATTGGTCATGGAGCATGAGCGTGTATGAACGGCAGCCCTTCTCACCTGCCTCATGCCTGGTGCTACCTGGGATAAGCTCCAGGCTCACCATGAGACTGCTAGATAAGCAGTAATGAATAACGAAGCCAAACTTAGTTACAATATAAGCTCATAGCAAGAAATATATAACTACCAGCATGTTCTGTATTTTAAGTGGGAAGATTGGTTCTGGTTTATATATTTTACACACACACACGCACACACACAGTCGTGTAATCATATCTTTTTTGGAGACCGCTCATTCATTTCTATGGGGAAAACTCTAATCCCTACATGACAACCTTAACTCCTACCTAGTCCTAACCTTATCTATAAGTAACCAAAAAAAATTGGAGACTTTTGATGTTTTTTGATTGCATTTTTGACCTGAAAAATATGTCAAAATGACAGGTTTTTATCATATTGTGGGGGACATTTGGTTTTTATTTATATATATATATATATATAACTGTATGTATGTGTGTGTGTGTGTTATTCTTTTGAACTGGTGCGCTTGTTTGTTTGACCTTAGGTTTGAGTGAGCGATTTGTTATTTGTGTTTTGTATTTTGCATTTTCCTGTTCTCCTTTGGTTCTGCACTATACAATAAGTGTCTCTTTTTTGCATTGTTTCCTCATGTTTGAGTGAGTTATGTTTTTGGGAATTGTGTGCTTCCTTTTGTTTATGTTGTGTAAGTTACTTAGTTCACCTGTCTTGTTGCTCAGTGGTTTCATGTTTTTGGCACTACCTCTCCATGAAGTCTCCAAGAAGTGGTTATGATATTCAATAATACTTATAAAGAACTGTATGTGTATTTGTGCTAAATCCAGGTTGTTTGTTTAATATCATTTTTTATGTTCGTAACTTAGGAGTTCAGGATGTACAAAATCTAGATGTATGAATAAAAACATTTGTATAAGAAAACATGAATGTTTCATGCATAATGAAAAATGTCTGTCTACGGTGAATATCTCCTTGGCCTTTGCATGTTTTTTGAGGCTCTGAAATTTCTAGGCTTACTGACAAAGACCCTGTGGGTCATTATCAAATATAGGGGGTAATGCTACAGAATTGTGAGAAATTTCACAAAATCGACTTAGCAAAATCAAGTTCCTATGAGCTGCTCTCTGAATCAGTCCAGAAAATCAAGCATCACTAAAGACTGCAATTTGTTTTGGTCGTCTAAGTGAAAGGAGTGCAACTTTAAAGTCAAGCTACTGTTGAAGTCAACCACTCTTGCTTTTACAAACTACAGTCTTATGTTTGAGTAATAGGAAGAGTGTGAAGTAGAATTACAAATGGGACAAAATATGTATTGCTGAGTAGTGTGAGATATATGAAACACATCAGCCCTTAAAGTTCCTTATATAGTTCACAGATGCATTTATGAGAAAAAAAAAATAGTGAACAAAATCATACATGACATCTACGAAAGTGGCTACAATCTTCATTTAAAAAGCATATTCTCAATATTCATTTCCATATCAAATATTGTGTGATGAACTTTATATATTTATACCACTGACAAGATCTTTTCAACTCTTTTCTGGTCAGGTCGAAAAAAGAAACATGTATCATTCAAACTGTATTTACATTGTCTGTTATTGGAATGTGTCTTTCATTGACTAATAGTGTTGCAGATTGTCTTGTCTGGTGGGTGGTCTGTTACCATAGCTTAATTAAATATCATTTCTAAAACAGTATTAATCAACAAGCTTCAGGGAAAGGTTTTAGATGAAAATTGAAAATAAACTTTGAACGATAAATGTCACCTTAGTATTGTTTGATTTTAATGTCACAGCAGTCATATTAAAAGGTAAAGTGCTGAAAATGTTCCACTGATAAAACAGTCAAGGCTAGTCATCTGCTCAACAGGTCAGCATCCTGCTTTTGTATGCCTTCAGGAAAGAAGAGGGAAAAGTTTCGTACTGGAGAAAATCAATTCTATCTCAATTTTCAATTTGCCTAATGCCAGAATGATGTGACACGTTCGGCACTGGATTCTTGTTAACACAGCATAAGCCAAGTTAACAATTAGCTGATGTAAAATTTTCTATTGTTATACTCAAAGCAGATTATATTTAATTTACACATGAACCATGACTTTATTAATATTTAACCAAGATTAGTTGTAAATGAATGATTACTCTTCCTAATTATGTATGCTCACTGGAAATGACTCTGGCATTTAACTCAGTGGCTCACCAGAGCCAAAATAAGCAAAAGTTATTGTCCTAGGATGATTGAGGTCTGGGAATAAACAAACAAGCTTTATCAATAAATGCACATTACTGATAAAATGTTTTGAGAATGGAGATAAACTTTTAATAATAAAGTTACTGTGCATTTGCATTTGCATACTCCCTTTGCCTTTGCCGTTAAATAAGTGGTTTCTATTGAGAGAAATAGGGCAGCAAAATCTGAACTGGCTTTAGACCAAAAAGGACACCGGCTTCCTGACCATGTTAGTCCCTGTGCTGCCTTGAAGAGGCTCCCTGTGACTTAGTGCTGGATGGAAGTAGTTCTTAAAAGGCCAGTCATCAGACAAAGAAAGAAAATGCAATGAAAGCTCACCAGAAAGGACTTCTGCAGTGAGCATTGGGGGGCAAAATGATTCCTCTTTCGAAAGTTTCGCTTGACTAGAAAATCAAGAGGGAATCTACATTTAGTTTATCAGTCTATAAGTTAATATATTGTTACTTAATTCTTTTGGGATAATAGCTTATCTCATTGTTTCTTTGCAATTGGGACTACAGTTGATGTACCATTTATAATGAATAAATTTAAGATGGTTCTTCCTCCAAGGAATCCATAGAAACTGGAATTAGAAATCAGAAAATAGATGATGATACATTCAGTTTTACTCTTTAATACAGGGAACGTGATTTAAAGTGAACAAAGAGGAATGCAGGCTGTGCATGTTGACGTCACGTCACAAGGTGTACCCCACAGTAAGTCACCTATGTGTCAATGTAAATGAGGCCTAAAGAGTAAGGCAACATTATGCAGTGTTATTGCTTACTGAAAGTCTGACTTGACTTGCATTGAACCCAATGTGAATGCTCCTGCATTCCACAAAGGACATTCACAAAATATTAAAGAGCAAAGGTGAGAAAACAGACACGTCATGAAATTTATATGAATGAAATACTATTTCTATTATGCATTTGGTGTAAATACTATATATGTTTTTTTTATGAGAAATTTCAATTTGGTATCCAAAGCAGTTGATATTTCAGGTCAGACTTTTTGTAGCATATATTACTGGATGCAAACAGGTACATGTGAAGGATTCTTAAATGGAGGCCAGTAAAAAAGAAACAAGGGAACATTAAATAAACATGACAAAACTCCCAAGACAAAGATCAAATGGATGCTTGAGAGAACTTTATTGCACAGCTTTAGGCAGCCAGACCAAACCACTGAGTATCACAAAGTGGAAGTCAGGCTGAGAAAAATGTCCCCATATTGTCAAAATAACAGGCTTTTATCACATTGTGCGGACACTTAGTTTCTGGTTCATAAATACATTAAGTAAGAGTGTACTGCTATATTATTGGTGTCCCATCAAGTAAAGTGTTACCATGTTTTGTTACACATTTAAAACATCAAATAATCTGGTTATCAATGGATAAATCCATATAAAATCAGATTTTAACTATTTTGCCACAATGTGGTAAATACGTGTATTACACACTAAAATATAAGTACATAAAAACAATAACATATTTTCACACTTGGAGCATAAATAATGGAATCATACACAAACATGCAAATATACCAGCCTAGTTATGTCCCACACAGAACCTGACAGTAACTCATTTATTATGTATGAGCATTTGATAGGAAGATGGGAGTCATGGTAGCTGAACATTATGCTGAATTCAGAAATGAATCTAAAGGCCATAAAGAAGGGCATAATATCAGGGCAGGTAGCCCAGAAATGTTATCAGCCGTCAACCACAATAAATAAAATCCTATAAGACCGATTATGTTACCTATGGTTTTGTTGCTGTTGTTGGTGATATATGACATTGCACAAAAAAGCCAGCTTTCATTGGGCACTTGGACATTCTCTCAGAGAGAATTCAGGAGAAAGACTGTAAAGAAGTCCTTAGCGAACTTGTACCTCCCATCCAGAATAATATATGTCTTTCACAATGTTGTGACAACATCATAGCTGAGTTTTAAGCTATACGTCTTCTCTGAGAACCCCTAATCTTGACAGGTCCGGTGAGATTCCCTGTGCTGTTAAAACTCTCTTTGCTTTAAACAAGCAAAATGTCAGCAGTTTTTCCTGAAATTACCTGGCACGGTTTTGTGGAAAATGAACAGAAAAACCAAGGCTGCATTTTCTTTCATTTAGTTCGAAAACATTTTAAAATGAATTTTGGGATACTGTGATCAGTTATGCCCAGCTGAGCTGAAAGAAACACTGCAGTTTTTATTTCAAACTTAATTTGATGTAACAATTTTAAAACATCTTATGAGTGTCTGTCCACCCATCCGTTACTTTCCGAAGTGCCGATGATGGTCATAGCCGCTGCTATGACTAGGTCCAATAAAATTGTATAATATCCCCCCCACAGAAACAGCTCCACATGAACACTGTAGTTCCTGTTTTTACATGGCTCCACATTCTTCAAATTGGCATAAATAACGGTGGGGGCTCCTTGTTTCTGTTTTCTTTCCACTTGTGTTGCCTGCTCTTTCAATTGCTCGTTTTTCTTCCCCTCCTTGCAATGGCAAATGGCCAAAAGCAGGAATTTTAATAGCATTGTGTGTCATCAAGTATTTTTGTTTGAAATGGTGTGCTTTTGTACAGAAAGGAAACTAATGTTCCTACTCAAACAGTTCCCAATGACCAGATGACATGCAATGCACGAGCATAAAAAACACTGAAAAAGTAAAGTAACAGTGATTTGCATTGATTGCATTGATATTGGGCTTTTGTGATCAGATTTGATATATATACAGGCTAAAAAGGGATTTATAGCTCTGTATGTTTTCCCCAAAGAACATTTTTGAGAACATTTTTCTTCCTGATAAAAAGAAGAGATCACATCTATAAAATGTAACTTCCATTACTTTCTATTTTATAACAATACTGTACTAGCATTTTCATGAAAAATTAATGATTCATCTTGTTCTATTATTTTATGTGAAAAGTACACTGTGAAAAGTGTAATATATCTGCAATGATAAACGAGAGAAATGCCCATGTCTTTCTACAAAATTCAGTGAACTTCCAGGGAAAAACCTCGTTAAAAGTTCTTACCAAACCTCCCACACCAATCAAATACCAAAATCATGTATGGAAAGCTACCAAGAACACATTAAAAGAATGGATGGATGGATGAATGGATGAAAGTAACGTGTGTGCAAGGTGCATAAAAATACATTTTATCCACAAGAAATTTTACTGGCTGCCTGTCCATTTTTCCATGTTTTTAAGTGATAGCACCGGTTTCATCTCCTGACAAACTTCAAGCCATTCACTGTCATCAGTGAAGGATGAAAATAATGAGCTGGAATCCATCCCCCTCCTGATCTTCACCTCCAAACATCTCCTCACTTCAGCGTCCACTGGACGTCTCAGACACCCCGTGCTGAAAACCAGCTTTTCATACATGCATGTTTGCTGGGTTGATTGTGCTATCTAAGTATATCGAAGTCACTCATTTGAAACAGAATAACTAGCTCAGTTTCAGGCACTTCTTGTGTCAAATCCTTGCTAACTGAACGATATCTGAGAGCTGTGAAAAGTTATGATTTAAACTGAAACCAAAATACTGACCTTTCCCACCAATGAATGCCAGCACATTCAAGAAAACATATGACATATAGCTCAAGAAATATAGTTATAATGTGGGCTGAATCCTGAGTCTTTATTCTGAATAATATATGTATAGGGATCATCTGTTACCAGAGGTCAAAATAATGAAAATTAACAGTAACAAATCAACAGATGAAGAATTTATTGGAGCAATTCATTCAAATTATGTTGTCCACTTCTTTATCATGTTACACTTATGATATACATATTTTGCACTTGGCATTCAATATTGAATCGACTGTATGTATAATTGTTAGTTAGGCCTATAAAAGGATGACTTATCTTATTAGTATTAATCCGATAATTATTTCCTTACATTTGTGGACAGAACAATAGCTGATTGATATTCAGCTACCAGTAGGCATACAAAGACTTTATTAGAAGTAGCTCAGCACTCTGCATCAATCGATTCAGTATTGTATATCGATATTAGTAACATTTCCGTTACAGAGAATGCGCACATAAGCAGATTGATTCTGGGGGGTCTGAGCGCTGTTTTTACTGACCTATGGCTGCTCGGGGCGGCAACGTTTCTGTGGGCTGCCGACCGTCGCAATTTCAAACTAGGCACCTTAAACTAAGGCACTTTAAACCGGATGACAATTCACGATTGCCCAGTGTTTGATTTCTTCATTTAAAGAACTACATTTGCTTTCTTAACGCCCTCAAAAATGTAGTAGACCAATTAAATGCCATGCAGTTTCAGTTCTGAAAACGCTCTTAAAAGTTTAGTCTTCGTTTCGACGTGTAATAGATTCGGTAGAACGTGTCAACCAAACAAAGAGAAATAAGCCACGGAGAGTTTTCGTCTTTTTAGAAAACACTCGGAATCAAACAGATTTATACTAAATCATTTGTAATAGATTACAACCATTCATCTGAAAGAAATAAAATTATTCCGCTTCCAGGAGCATCCTTATTATGTTCCGATATGCAAACCTAGTAGATGACAAACAGATCACCGTAATGATTCAGCCTGTTATGAATTTAACCAAAACTGCAGTTATCTTTAGTACACTGGAATTAACATCTTTAAAACTGTAGTACCTGTAAACATTGAATGTTAAAGTTTCCTACCTGACTTAAAAAAGGAAATGTAATCGAACATAATAATGGCAGATAGTTACCTTTCGAGAAGTCAACGTCAAGGCTGGAATCCGCAAAAGTCATTGTTCTGAATTTAGTGGCGTTGCAGAAGAACTGAAACCCAGCCGACTTGAGAAGATCGGGTCGCTGTTCATCCAGCTGCCGTGTCTGCCATAGAAACACATCAGCGGCATCAGTTGCACTGATTACATATTCATTTCGGGTCTGACAGGGGAAACATTTTTTTCCAAGAGCGCCAAGGCTGCTCCTACTCCTCGCTGTGTTGAGGACTGTGCCAGTTCAGTTAAGGAAAGCAAGATCTGATTTGTGCCGACTGAAGGCGGAGTCACGTCAGATGACTAATTAATATTAATTTGCATAAATATAATGTTTGTTTCCCAATTTAGGGACCTTTAGATAATCATCTGACCGTCCAGCAGTACTCATCCAGATTACCGAAGAACATCAGTGCATATTTTCACCATGTCGTAACTGTCAAAGAACAATGTCATATATCAGTTGTTAAGTTTCTCATCAGTCTGTATAATCTGCCAGTAGCAAATTGCATTGTTTACATTAAATTACAAACGTGCATGTAAGAAATTCGCTATTTATTTAAAACTGGTCAAAATGTTTGTAGTATGCTTGGATTAGATCAATTTAACGCTGAAAATCTGTACGGTATTTAATTAATTCAGTTCAAAAGAATCAAAATGATGTCAGGTTCGGTTCGATTGTGTACCCTGCCGAAAGAAATCTATCTGCTCTGTCGCGCTATTCAGTCTTGCTTATCTTGATTGAACTGACATATAATTTCCATTTATATCTCGGCGTCTGCTTTTGTCTGTTTTGATGTAGTTCTTTGAACAAATCATGTCGATAGGGTTTAGCAGTATACAGTATAAGCTTAAGTCAGACTAGACCTCCGCTTTCATTTCTATTCTCCCATCAAACAACAACAACAATAATAATAATAATAAATTAAATTAAATTAAATAATATATTACTCAGCAATATGACTTATTTTTGCAATTATCATGTATAATGCGGACGGGGGGCGGCAGGATGCCCATGAAGACCCCTAAATGGATGGAGAACTACAGTAGAGCACAGTTAGTTTTGGAATATAATCTTTAAGCACAATGAATTGTTTTACGTAAAAAAATAGCTGTATATATATGACTGTTAAATGTGAATACACGTACAGTTAAATATATTAAACAGTAGGTATGTTACAAATGTTCACTTGCTGCTGTTCTCAACTGCCCATATCTGATTTTGTATTTCATTCCAAGGGCGAACCATATGTCATTTGTTTGGGAAGATTAACTAGAAAGAAAAACAAATGCAATTAGCATAAAGTTAACAGATACTGTAAGTGAGCATTTTTCTTCAAAACACAAGCAAGCTTAATAACACCCACATAATGACACTCATGAGGTAAAGCACATTATTCATGAAACTGTCAAGTTCTTTGAGTTTAGCGAAAATTGACATTTGACACAGTAAAACAATTGCTAATAAAAACAAACCCATAAATTGTCAAAATGAAGAAGAAAAGACAAAATGCAAGTCACAAAAGTTCAACTTGTGTTCCAGGTTATTTTCTATATTCTCAAAATGTTAGTGCCATCTATTTTACCCAGAGTACTTTCAATATCCTGCAGTAAGAGGTAAACTTGGCTAACAGTGCAGAGAGTAACCCTAACCACCATAAAGTATTACTATAATACACATTCAAGAGAGTATTCTTTTAAACACTCCCCAGTGTCAATGCAGATAGATAGATAGATAGATAGATAGATAGATAGATAGATAGATAGATATATAGATAGGACTAGCAAGACAGACAGCAGGAGACCTGTGGTTACTTCTGGAGTCTGTTGAGACAAGAATAACTGACTGAGAGTAGGGATGGCACAGAACCAGAGTTAGCTGGAAGACACTTGTTGCAAAAGAGAAAGCCAAGTTATTGATCAGGTATTGCAATATGATAGGCTGTGCTGATGCAGAAGACATCTGTATGCATAAGGAACATATGAGCTTAAGATGACAGTAGCAGCAGTGGTATTTAGCTACAGGGAATAGATTGTACGGTGGGTGGGTTTGGGACAACCTATGAAGGACGAAGTACGAGGAGGTCAGGAGGTGCAGCTGAGACAAGACAGGTGCACTGGGGGATGTTGAGGTCACATGATAATTAAGGGATAGGGTAACTAAAGGGGTAACCAAGACAACTATGTAATATTGACATACCTCTTGAAATATTAACCAATCATTATTAATGAGCTTTTTGATGGGTGAATTGTATTAGACAATCATTGTTAATGAGGTTTTTGATAGGCCAATTGTTTTTCAGAGAAGTAACCAATCATAGTATGGATATGCTTTTAAGGAAGTTTGAAAAAAGGTAAATAAACTGTTGCATTTCATTTGTTGAGTGTGTCACCACCTTGACTCACGACTCACAACAGGACACCTATCCAGACGCAGTACATATCACTGCTAGTGACTTTAACCATGCAGATTCAAAAGCAGTACTCCCTAAATTTCATCAACACACCAATTGTGCTCTCAAGGGGAAAAATACACTAGATAAAGTTTACTCAAGCATAAAGAACTGATTCAGGTCAACACCACTACCACACTTATCCATACTCCTAGCCCCAGCAAACACTCCCCTGAGGAGAAAAGTTCAAACCACCGCAAAGACTGTTAGGACATAGCCTGAAGGAGCTTCCTCGCAACGGCAGGATTGCTTTGAAAGGACAAATTGGAACATTTTTGAAAATCATGACTTGGAGCAGTTCACATCAGCTGTACTCTATAGCTGCTACATAGAGAATTGTGTTAACAATGTGACCGATTAGATTGTAGAGGAGGCGGGTCTAAGCAAACAGGACCAAGGACTAGGACATCTGATTGATTGGTCTGACATCTGACCAAGATCTGATTGGTTATCTTTCTGAACCAATCATGTTTCATTCTGCCCTCAGAACATTTTTGTGTAAGTGAAACTCCCACATGTGTTAGGGATCATATTTGCACTTGGGTATTTATTGACTATCATTTCATAACCAAACATATAGCACAGTAATTTTTCATCCTATGTCCCTGAAAATAAATTCCTGTCTTCTGCTATTACTTGCACCTTTTTTATTTACAACATTCTTTTATTATATGCTTGGCTTTGGTGTCAATCATTTGCATTGGAAGTGTGAGATTTTGTCTGAAATGTTAAACATATTCTCCAGTGTTTCACAATTTACAATAGCTATTGTTTCTAAAAGCATTTCAATCTTCTATTCATTGAGTGTCAGCTTTTCATTCATGCTTTTTCCTGTCATGAAATGTTTAAATGCTATTTAATTTTAAAATTAAGTAGATTAATTAAAAAAAAAATGAAAATAATTAACAAAATAATTATAATTTGCAAAATAGTGGTACTCTGCTAGTAGTGGTACTGTATTGAAGATAATTCCCAAGAGGGATTCAGCTATTCTGGTACCAGTATTATATTGTACAGAGATATTTGTGTCTTATAGCTAAAGGTAAAAAGCAATGCAAAAAAAATATATAAAAATGGTCTGTGTGCCCTTTGCATTTCCATCTAGTCAAGCAGCAGCTTTGAAAAACGTACACTAAGAAGTTCAAAGACAATGCTGCTCTTCACTGAGGATCACTTGTTTATTTACCCCAGGGAAGTTATTTCAAATGGATGTAACTGAATATGCTTTATTTTTCTGTTGTGATAATCATGAATAATTCATATGTTGTTGTTTTTTGTTTTTGTCAAAAAATATTGAAACTTAAAATATTGCACAAATAAATTAATTATTGTTTTATATTTTAATATAAAACTAATGCGATGGATTTTGGGGTGTGTCTTGCATTCTGTGCTTATGGTGCCCAATTAAGGCTCTGGCTAGTTTTTTTTTTTTTTTTCCAAAAAAATTAATTGTATTTCACATTCAGTTGGAAAAATCTTGGCCTTTGTTAATATCACGCAGAGCTGAAGTTTCTCTGAGTCTGTCTGTGGAGTCACTGCCTCAGTCTTAGATGAAATCTAAGTCATTTAAGAACAGTAGATGTCTCTGAAAACACCTTGTGTTTATACATACAGCATTAAAGCCAGTGTCCGTGAACAGGACTGAATAAAGCTTAAATTGTAAAGAAATTAAAAGTAAGTTCTTGGCAAAGTAGGCAAAATGTTCTTAGGGAAAGGGAACTTGTAATTATCTTGTATTTAGGGTTTATCTGGATGGTTATATATCTGCCATTATGTGCTGGAGGCCTAGGAGAATTTTAACAATCAGCAGTATTAAAGTTAAGCTTTATTAAAACCTTATGCCACTTTATTGCGGTTTTTATATCATTTTATATCTTCTGTACTACTGCCCATGGCTCAATCTACAACCTGGGTAGGCTGCTAGAAGATACTGCAGGCTTCACATGCCACATCAAAGCTAAAGTATTTTTTTATTTTCAGCTTCTGATATATGATGCATGGAGTCATGCACTGTCAACTATCATTGTCGTTGGTCATAACGCAAACAAGAAAGTAATAAACAGAATGTGAGTACTGAGACATAGTCAATGTAAACATGATATCATAAGATATAATGTACATTAAGACAGACAAAGCAATCAGTCAAGTTAAAAATCGGTGGGCAGCATGCTGGTGCAGTGGATAGCACTGTTGCCTCACACCTCCGGGACCAGTGTTCACTGGGATTCCTTGTGCATGGAGTTTGCCTGTTCTCACTGCCTTCTTTTGGGGGTTTCCTCCTGCTGCTCCGGTTTCCCCCTACAGCAGGGGTGTCCAATCTTATCCGTAAAGGGCCGGTGTATATGCTGGTTTTTGGGATAACCTGTAGGTCAGCAGTTCAAACCCAGGTGTGAGGACTTTTCAGCCAATCAGTCCTCTAATTAGTAATCTAATTAGGGAGTTGCAGCGAAAACCCGCATACACACCGGCCCTTTGCGGATAAGATTGGACACCCCTGCCCTACAGTCTAAAAACAGGTTAATTGGAGTTACCAAATTACCCCTATATATGTGTGTGTGTGTGTGTGTGTGAGTGAGTGAATGGTGTGTGAGTGTGCCCTGCAATGGGTTGGTGCCCTATCCTGGTTTGTTCCCATAGGCTCTGGACGTCCCGTGACCCTGAATAGGACAAGTGGTTTCAGAAAATAGATGGATGGATGGATGGATGGATGAAAAATTTGTGTGGAAAGATTGTGCAAACTGATATGGAGGGAAAATGTGCAATAAATAAATATAGATTCAGAGTAATAAGTCCTTTTAACAGACCCAGCCTTCGAATGGGATGGGCGAGACTTCAGCAGTCAACTAGTCTGAGGATGGCTGACTGACTGGGGACTAATGGTCTGATGGTCATTCCATCTTAATGTTCTCATGTCATACCTTGCCTCTCTTCACTGGCTTCTTATTGGGGTTTGCATCAACTTCAAGTGCTTGGTGCTGGCTTTCAGATCCATCAACGGGCAGGCAACCATCTCCATCAAGGGGCTCCTTAAGACACATGTTCCATCTCACCCTCTTCGGTCAGCACACCATTGCCCCTGGGGGCTTCTACCACCATGTGAGAAGTGTCATTCCATGTGGATCTCATGTCTGGTTCCCCAATGATGGAATGAACAGCTTAACCACGGCCGGTCACCAGACTCCCTCTCTACCTTTGAGAAACGGCTGAAGACCAGTGTGTTCCAGGGATTTCTCTTCTAACCTGATGCCTCTGTCCTTTTCCTGAAAGTCCTGATGTTGCACTTCTGGTCCTTGAATAGTCGCTTGCTTCAGTACTGCTTACACTTATTCCTGATGATGCCTCTTTGCATGAATGTCTGCAATATCCTATTTGCCTCACTTGTATGTCACTTTGGACAAAAGTGCCTGCTAAAAATGTAAAAAGCAAATGTAATTAACAAAAAAAAATGCCACTGACCACCAAGAAACAAAAGCCACTAAAGCCAGATGGCCAATGAAATGCATCCCTCACTCATATTGTGTGCAAGACTTAAATTGTGGTGTGTGTGTGTGTGTGTGTGTGTGATGTTGTTGCATATTTCTGCATTGTTGTGGTGTTAACAAACAATGAGTGGACCTGGCTGTATAAATATCTTTCATGCATTGTGAGGATTAATATCTTAGAAAGAAAGAGAACATGCTATTGCTTTTTGGCATATGTCACGGTTCAGGGATATGTGAGCCCTCACATTGAAAGACACAGAGACTATGCAGAGGGGACATTTATATTTCAATAGCCTGCTGCAGTGAGGAAACGTCCAAAAAGGACAGGATCTTAATAAAATGCATGTGGTTTATAAGGGCAAAGTTGTCATACTGTGTGTTCTTCTCTTACTATCAAGCCTGTGACTCATGTAAGAGTCAGTTAATAGATAATGGTCTACTGTAAACCAATTCAAATTCCTAGAAAGATACACTGCCGTGAGTCACACCAATGTTATATACTGCCCTATATCACAAAGAAGAACCCATTAAAATATGTTTGTCTAACAGCTATATTTAAAAACTAATCAAAGGAACTGTAGGTCCTTATTGAGCATGTATGAATGATAAAAGGCTAATTTACTTTGCACTGAAGGTTTTGCACTGAAGATTTTGAATCATAATTAATCACTCGAAAGAATACATGTAGATATATGCATTTTTATGATATCAAAGGCCACAAGCCAAGAAAATAACATTTTTAAAAACAGAACTTGTAAAAAAAAATGGTCAAACTGGGAAAAATGAAACAGATAATAGTGTATTGACCTGAGAAATTAATATTTTTATAATGGAAACCTTCGAAGAACATTTAATTGATCTTAGTACCTCTTTACCTTGGCAGTGAAAGATTGTACTGTACCTAAAAGGTTCATTTCACCTCAGATAAAAAGCATGCTGTAATTAAACAAAACTGCGTGGATTGGACACAATGTTTATTTTGTTTCATTTGGTGTTGATAGCGTGGATCGACAAAACAAGATACCGGACAGTAACTCAACAGGCCATGAATCTGCATTTTATGCAACACAGATTAAAATTAATAGACCAAGAGTGACTGATGGTTCAATATGGTCATATGTCAAGCAAGATTTCCTGGTGACCATAATAATTGCCCCCATGTTAAATAATTTTGCTTTTAAGTAATATGTATTTGTACCTTAAAGAGTGTAATAATATAGAAAAATATATTTTTAAAGAAGTTATTTTTTGCATATGATAAATTTATTAAGACATCTAAAATGTTTGTCATCTCAGCATATCAGAGTGAATATTGATAATAGCTAAATATAACATTTTATGATGGTGATTTCTGTAAGAACCTTTCTCTTGTTTCTTTTTCTGGTTCCACAAAGGTAATCGTGGCACCGACCTGTCCTGAGACTGTGAAGACTTAAGCTAATGAATTTTTCATCAGGCTGGAAACATCAGATGGAGTTTCATAATACCTTAAGGGATATACCAGAATATATTAATAGTCAAAATGCAATATAAAAAAACCCAAGAAGGATTTGACTGGTAAGCAGCTTCTACTCCAGGGTAAGTTAATACCTACGATAAGGAAAAAGAAACCGCAATTGACACATTCATAAATGCCTGTGAGTATTACCACAAATATCATGAATGATTATAATAAATTATAGACCCATAGCTGCTATTACAATGATCTATTTTATGTTTTATTCAGGGTCGGTCAGGCCGATAACTTGTAAGGGGACGCTGGCATATCAGCAAATTTTACTTTGTCTCAGATGGGGGACAGTGGCGGTGATGCTCGCTTAGGGCGCCACAAATGCTGAGGAATGGTATGTTTGAAATTGTGTGTCATTCTACCAAATTTAATGCACCATCTTGAAAATGTTGGCTCTTGACAACAGACTTGGTGTTTGGAGAAGTTTGTGCGGCACGCTCCCCTTCTCCTATGAGGGGCCATGCTATCACAGCTTTGCTCCTGGGATTGTGTATTATTATTATAGAAAGAAATCGGCAATAGGTGGCAAAACGGCTTCTTATTAAGAGTCTGAAAAACTGAGCATTTTTTGACAAGGGTACCAGCAATCGGCTTTGTTATTGTACAGATATTTTGTCTCTTATTGAATCTTTACTTCTCTCATAGTATCCTTCTTTCAACAATGTTACTATTACATTTCAAGACACTTAAAGCTGTTATTTATACTTTATTCTGTGTGTAAAATAGTGCCAACCATTAATACGTCAGCTACTAGACCTCGCTGCTAACTATGATTAAATCAAAGTTTTGCTTCTAATAGGAACAAGTGTCTTTATTCAAATTCATTCAAATGCATAGCATGTAATAAGAGCAGGTAATCGATGTAAATACACTAACACATTTTCTTGATATGGGCTATAACTGAGGTTCAGGGCTCAGGATAATTGTGTTGGCGTGTGTGTGGAAAAACCTTGATCTTTCGGTCTGCAAACCTGCAGGGTGCAGAGATTGGAGAATGAAGCGGTGCTTTTTTATTGGCACCCTCGGGATGAGACAGGCAGGTGAACCAAGCAACATACACAACAATTGTTTGACTCTCCAACTTAAACAAGCCAGACTTAACCCCAGGAGACCCAGACCACTGCCTCGTTCTCTAACACACACAGTGAACCTGCTTTATATTGTCAAATTGTGAGTTACAGATGAGCACAGAGGCTTTTCCCTTATCCCTCTCCTGAAAAATCTACCTCCTGTTCCTCTTATCACGATGTCCCTTTGCAATCGTAATTGTGAGAAGGGGAATTAACATTTTCGGACCTACAGTTCCTTTGATGAGTTTTTAAATATAGCTGCAATAGACTACTATTTCCTTGAAAAGTAGTATGCTTATATTATGATATTTTTCCATAACTTACCTTCAACACAAACGGAGACAGAGGCACTAAGGATTTGATGAACTTGTGAATTTCCTTGTACTTTAAACTATAAGATACAAGACCAGTGACTATTGTAGTGCCCGGTGTTCAGCACTGAAAGCATGCTTCCCAGCCAATCAGCCACATTCAGCCATATAAAATAGACTTCTTGCATTACATTGCCTGCAAAGACCATAAAACTACTAAAATGACACTATGACTATGAATACATCCACATACTTCTCCCATATAACTTAAAGAAAGGAGAGCCCTGGATTTCTCTTTCACAACCATGCAGAATTAATTGACAATCTCACAGCAAATAATAAACAACTAAGTATAATATAAAAATTATGAATCTGCTTATCTTTGATTCTGAAATTCCAAAAAATCAGACAGAATGTCCGAGGTGCTTCGCCAGGTTTAACATCAAAAAATATCTCTTTACTGCTACTCAGCACTTGTTATATTAAATGACCAGGCTACACTTGCTTTGTTTATTTCCTTATTGGATTTCACAGCTCTAAAGCTACCTAAGGAGTTTCTGCTGTAATTTGAAAAAGCCATGTGAGATATTATAAGCATATCACTGCCCTCTGAAAGTATTGTGCAATTATCTTGTGTTCTCTTTCTGAGCATTTCTGTTTACACTGCAGATTGCATGTTCTTGAATAAATCATATTCATCACAGTAGAGAAGCACTTTGTTGTTTCGATCTATCAGGTACAGCAAAATTTGAATTTGAATGTTATGCACCTCATCTGTTAGTGGTTTTAATGTTATGGTTGATCGGTGTCCATCATAGTTTTGGAGCTGGCTGTTTCAGCTTTGCCTCATTGTACCTCTATGCTCTGCTTGGCGTATTTGTGTATCCCTGCATTGTTGTGGCTCTTCTGTACTGCACCTGTTAACACTGCGGCTGTACAGCAAACCATTTATCAGCACAAGATGCGTGTACTTTTTTCTGCTTTCCTTTCTGCCTCCCACTCAGGCCCATCTGGCCCTGAGCTAACAGATCATCAACATTACCCATGCAGCCAGTCAGCAACATTGACAGAGGAGTCGCATCCTGAAAGGTCTTCCTTTATTAAGGCATTTTATGAAACATTTTAAGAAATGCACCAAACCGAATAAAACAAGATTGAGTGATTAAAAATTATTTGCAATTTATTTAAAAACCTGATTAAAATGTTAAATGTCATTTTATAAAATGAAACTCAGGTTATTTAACCTTCCATGCCTTTACTATTGCATATATATATATATATATATATATATATATATATATATATATATATATATATATATATATATATTAGACTTGTAGTCAAGACCGCCTAAACCAAGACCAAGACACTACCAAGACCAGAGGGTATCGAGACCAAGACCAAGACCAAGACCAAGACAGACCGAGTCAAGACCAAGACAAAGTACTGTAGAGACGAGACCAAGACCGAGACCGAGGCTCCCTTAACTTTTGTGTGCTGTTGAGGACTGACATGACGGGTACTGACTGGTCCCAAAGTCATCTGACAAAACAGCTAACACCTCCAACAATTGTCTAAAGGATGGGAAATATGTAACTGATTTCAATTATACTTAATTTGTAGATAAAATTGTAACATCAAATTGAAGATACACAATTATAAACTTGAAATTGCATCATGTTCCATTGTAGTAGTACTAGCCAAATGACACTATGATATAAACTTCCCTGAAATGGATTAGGCCTGTTAAGTCAACACAATGTGATATGCAGATGTTATTTAAAGGTTAATGGTCACATTTATTTAGTCAAACAGGGAGGAGAGAGAAAACAGTTCACATTTTAAAGCAGTGATTGATTGCACTTCAGGAAAATTAAAGACTGCAACATCTTATATCCTAGCCGTGCACGGTGGGGTCTCATTAGAATACCTCCTCTACTAAAAACTCTCTCAACTGGGGCAGAAGATGCAGGGGTATATTCTTTAGACTTAAACCCACTGATTCCTTTATTTTTAAGCCTATTTTTGTGTGGAATGCCATTGCCAAACGTGTCCGTTGTTGCCTATATGTTGCTTAAAAATAAATATTATCTGAGTGGCAATGTTGCCGTTGCTCATATTTCTTTATGATATAATGCTTCGGTTTTGTTGATAACATTTGTTAGGCATGCAGATTATTTGTCAAATTGAAGCGAGACTGGAGCGATTTGACTTGAGCGGGAGGAAATTTTGGGGGAGCGAGGAGCGGTGTTGAGCGGAGCGGCGTAGTGCGAATTAGAGCACAGGAGCGGCGAGGCCAGCAGCCTCGTGAGCGAGGAGCGGAAATTCTCACCGCTCCACTCCGCTCACATGCTCTGCTGTACATTAACTTTACATATTGCATTAAGCCTCCTCATGTCAGCCAGCTATCAGACATAGCTGTATTGACAAGAAGTGAAAGAGAAAAAACTACTCAATAAAGTCTGAAGTTACACTCTCAGTGAATTCGCCAAAATATCTAAAGTTAGTGAAAACTGTTCATGTTTAAGTAGCCGATTGTCACTACATGATAGAGCTAGATAGCCTACCTGTCCTTAGCATGTAGTTACACTCTTCACCAAAGTCTGCAGAGAAGCTTGCAAAAAAAATCTGTCCCTAAATAATTTATACGGCGCGTGTGAGAAGAACTCATGATAAATAACAATAATACATATACGTGATCTGATCATCTGAGGTTGGAAAGGTACGTAAAAAAGTTTGAAGATGGGTAGATGGCTACTGGCTAGCTTACCTTTCAGGGTGTTTACGCTCCAAGTGCCTGGTGAAGGTTGAGGTAGTCCCGGCTGTCTAGGTCAATGAAACTCTGCAAAATCTGCATTTTGCCGAATGCTTTTTTTTTTTTACCTGTGCTGCAAAAAAACTCTCTGTGTTCTATGAACGCAAACTTTATGACAGAAGAATTCGCTGACATTTTTCTGTACTTTAACTGATGAGGTTTACTACTCACTGTGATGCTGCATCTAACATTTAACTATCGCTACAATTATTTTGCGCGTATAACGCGTATTTTGATTGGATGACCGCCAATGTCTGAATCATAACAAAATGCATGTATGTTATCGATTGGTTGCATTTGAAGGGCGCTAAAGGCGAAATAATAATAATGTTGCACTATCGATTGTCACGTTGCGTGTCGATCTGAGACAAGACAAGACAGCGAGACCAAGACAAGACCGAGGGATCCGAGACCAAGACAAGACCAAGACAATAGACCGTCGAGACTGTGACAAGACCAAGACAGCGTAAAAGTGGTCTCGAGACCAAGACCGGTCTCGAGACATACAACTCTAATATATATATATATATATACACACACACACACACATAGTGGTACCTCAGTCCTCGAACTCATTAGAACTCGAATTTCTTAAAAGTCAAACCAACCAGTTCGAAAAAAAATTACCAAGAGCTCAATCTGAATCTCAGAAGTCAAACCGTGAACGCCGACCTAAGATAACTTGTACTAGCGGGGAAATGAGTCATGCGGTACGTCTCTCAGCTGAAACAAATGGTAACGCTTCATTCTCAGCCTCGCGTTCGCTGTGATAGCATCGTGCATGTTTACACTAGCTGAATACATATATTTAGACAGTAAAAACACTTAGACAATGATAAACAGTAACAGTAATTATCATTATAAACAATACATTTAAAATAAAGATTTCTTATTAATTATTTTAATATTAATAATAAACCATTAATACATTTAATTATAATAATATTGTCGTGCGGAGCTGGGACGGAACAGAGACAAAGGCGCAGACGTCAGGGTATCGGGGAATATGGGGCTTAATTACAGAAAAGGCAGGCAAAACGCAGACGGACAATACAATGACTGCATGGGGAAACAAACTGAAACACGGACTAAATACAGAGGACTAATGACAACAACCAGAAACAGCTGATCACACGGGGATTCCACACGGGGTTAACGAGGGGGCGTGACACATGGAAAAAGCAGACGATTGGGGCAGGACACATTGTTTTTTTTAACTTTACACATTGCTTGGATACATTTATTTTCTTACTTTACAGATTATTGTTTTGATAAATATGCTTGGATGTGTTTAGTACAATTTATGCTGTTCTTGTTTTATCTGGTTCATTTTGTGTTTAAATGCTAAAAAAAACATATGTAATTTTTTGGGGCCGGTGTTCTGTCGAGTTGAGCTACTTTGTCGAGTTAGGCTAATCGATAGCCTTAATCCTAACTCTTGCCCTAATCCTAACCCTAACCCCCCAAAAACCCTTACCCCAAACCTAACCCAAACCCCTAAAACCTAACCCTAACCCCCAAACGGTGGAACTGCACATGCGCAAAAAGGCTCGATAGTACGTCTCGATAGGTAGCTCAACTCGTCAGTACACCGGGAACCAATTAATTGGTTTTCCATTATTTCTTATGGGGAAAATTCGATCACAACTCGAACTTTTTAGGATTCGATATGAACTGATTAAATTCGAGTTCTGAGGTACCACTGTGTATATATTCTGTATATATATATATATATATATATATATATATATGCGCGTGCGTGTGCGAGTGGGTATACCTTACCTTATGGGGACACAATGTCCCCACAATGTGATGAATACTCAATTTCATAAAAATCAGTGACTGCAATGGAAAAACTAAAAATGCAAAAATTCTTGTATTTTGCTTGGTTACTTATGGTTATGGTTAGGGCTGGGAAGGGGTTAAGGTTGTCATAGTTAGCGTTAGCATTTTTCCCATAGAAATGAATGAGCGGTCCCCTTAAAGATATGTTTACCCGACGTGTGTGTGTGTGTGTGTGTGTGTGTGTGTGTTTTCCAGGATGTCCCCTGCCATGCATGATGTGCTTCTTGCATTAGGCAGCAGGTTCACCATCGCCACCATTTCCTGGATAATTGGTTGTTTAAGACGGATGGCTAGATAAATATGCTAAGGAATAATTAAAGAAATTGATTAAATAAAGCAGGAAATCAAAGTTAAATGGCGTTCATGCATGTAAGTACTATACAGCAGATGTTCTAACATTCTGCTTGTTCAGTCTAAACATATTACCTAAAATACTCTCTGATTTGTACCACAATGACACAGTTACATCCCTGAATGACAGTCCCTTTTCATTCAAGTATCCCTGATGAGGCTTTCAGTGTTGTGCGTTTCTAATGAGGAGCAATCGTCCAAGTAATTGCAAGCTCTCACTATGAATTCAGACCAGATGCATGCTCGAATCATATTGCACCTTTGTTGCCAAGAGCTGCAGTTCCTCCAAATATAATCATGCTATATTCACAGTAACAATTTTCTGGGAGAAAATGTATTGAGGAATAATGTTTGGTAAAACTGTTCGAATATCTTTTACATGCATGTAACTATTTGATTTTTTTTAGGAACTTTTGTTATGAAAGACATTTGAGATATTTGCACTCAAGTAAACACCAATGGTATAAATATCTTATTTGGGAATTATTTTTAATGAGTAGATGTAACATGCTAGATTGATTGTTTCCATATCACAGTCTTACTCGGATATTCTCTGCTTCAGGCCTCAAAGTAGGTGGACTTCTATTCCAACAAATGTGCTCTAGAGACTAATTAGATAATTGCACTACAAAAATATCATAAAACTGCTTGGAACTGCATTTCTCAACAGCACAGGAAGAGAACAGATCAGAAAACATTCTCACATTTGGAGTGAAACAATATCAAACTTAAAGAGTATAATTCATTCCTTGATGAGGATTGGCACAGAATCCTGAATACTGTTGGGTTTGTATATAAAAGCACAAGCCTCCATAAATAAGCACAGGCCTCTTTATTTGACCAAAATATTAAGTTTATTAGGTTACATTAAAATATTTGCCATGACAATGTCACATTATGGAAGAACGACTTGAGTATATTGTTAAAAGTATCACCTAGACACATAGAGTGTCATTTGCTGACCAGACAGAATTAATTACAAACATATCAGATAAAAAGGTCACTGATGGTCATTCATCAAAGTGAGAATACAGAGTATAGACCAGTTGCCTGTTTTATGAAGCAGTAATTAATGCTTAACTGGATAACTTGACATATTTAAGGTTGTCTGGCTAAATTAACTATCTTCGTTCACTTACATTTAGCTCAGACTACCTTAAATGTGACAAGTTACCCAGCTAAGCAAGAAATCCTAGAAGTCCCTGTGGCATATCCTTGATGACTAACTCAGAGTTTTAGTCACACTCATGTCTGCCCATGCCTTTTCAAAATACACTGATCCTGATGAACCTTTTCACTGCTGATGTCCCTAGTATCAGAAGAGCTCTTCCTGGCCATAGACTAGCCTACATCATTCTTCCTCCTGAGGATGGGATCATGCCTGCGGAACACCCAATCATTTCAGACCTTATTCTCTATAGTCTCCCACCTATCCCACCTGCCTCTATATCTGTCTGCCATTGTACTCTTCAATTTCATCTTACTTATTCTACCAAGATTTACAATAATCAGGGCCTATTGAGTTTAATTAACTGAGGAGTCTGTGGTTATGGGCATAGTAATCAATTGCCATGGCAACATAACATCCAACCCATTGGATGCTAAAGCTGTACCTCCTCACTCCTTGATCAACTGTGATGTTTGATGATGCACTATAGGTACTTTTATCCTGGCAGCTGTGGATTCTTCTGTAAATGCATAACATCGAGAAGTCTCTGCCACTAGAGAGGTACAGGGGTGTGAAACACAAATAAATTGGGACACTAGGTTCCTAGTGAAGTTGATATGAAGCGTAATGTGGTTCTATATGATGATCCATTTCTTGATGTGGAGGGCATAGTTCATACTAAAGAGACAGTATTTCATCTTTGTCTTCAGAATGTTCAAGGTTGAAGGTTATTTTATTGTAATGGGTAGACAATACATTCTTACTTGCATGTAGACCACATTGCCAAATAAACGCAATACAATAAGTTCAAAACAATAAGAACAGCAGGCAATAATTACAAAAAAACGTCACCACCATAGGAAATCTCTTAGCATTTGCAAATTACTATCAGTAATTATGATTGTTAGTTGTATTAGTACATTTGAAAAAATGTGTATTTCAACTGAATATGATTCTAAAGGATTCCAACACCTCTAGAATGCATTAATGGTAGCAGGTGGAAAACATCCAAGAACCAAAGCAGGTGCTGATTTTTTATTCTAAGTATTCCTTGCTGGGTCAGTGCCTATATGAGTTTTCCAGTTCTCTTCCCAGTGCAATCAATGTTAGTACAGAAAGACGGCTAAATGAGTTCAATTAGGAATGCCACCTGAGCAGTTGGTCATCTAAATTCATAGGTAGATTTAAAAGATCTATTCTAGCTCAACTGTGAATTGCTTAACAGTGGAATTTTGTTGTTAATTTGTTATCACCATTATAGTGTTACATGCTGCTGTTTGAGTATTATTATCTAGTATGGTGTGTGAAAGGAGTGACTTGAGTGACATTTGAGTTTTGCATGTCTTTTTTTTGACTTTTTAATTAGAGTTTGTGTCTTTTTGTTATTCTTTGTTTTGTTACACTTTTGCTTTGTTGCAACAGAATCTGGAGGCTCATTTGTTTCTTTTCACTTTTTGTCTGGCAGATCCTTGTGTTCACCTTTTGCCTCACACAGACGCATTTTGGTCAGTGTTGTAAGGAAAAACTGTTGGCAGTTGTGGATTTCTTTAATGCAGTGTTTCCTAATCCGATCCTCAGAGACCCACAGATGGTCCACATTTTTGCTCCCTCCCAGCTCTCTGCCAGACAGCAATGGATTGTCTGCGGGTCCCCAAGGACCAGATTGGGAAACACTGTTTAATGGTTTGGTTCAGGGCTACTGAAAGTATTGCTCATGCCAGCAATGCTTGATGTCTGCCTTAATTAAGGAATCAGTAACACTTTATAAACCAAATACATTTTTTCAATGAAAATGTGAATCTCAGCTGGGGACAAAGCAGTGCCTTTATGTTCTCAGATTATTCCACTCTTTTAATTTAGCAACATTGATCTCCAGGTTTTGTAGAGAAAAATGAGCATTTAAATGAAGGTTGTTTTTCCAACAAATGTTTGCACAAACTTTCACTCAGTGAATAAGTGCTAGGTTCAGAAGTTTGAGTGTTGGTGGTTCCATGAAACCCTGAGGCTTAAATTAGGAAGCTTGGGGTGTTGCAGGGACCTGTATATTGTTTAATTTTATAAGATGATTAATCTGGACATTTTACTGAACACCATGATTTTACGTACAGCAGTTACAAGTATTATTCAATATTCTACTGTATTATACCACTTAAACAAAAGCAGTGGCAGTTTGTTTAAACCAGTGAGTGTTCATTAATTGTTCTGGTACAAGTCAAGAGCATCTTTATTGCCCACAACGTGCTACAATTTAGAGTAGTGATGATCCTTTTTGAATCTAATTAATCACATATCTGTTTACATATACATCACAGTTCCAGAATGGACAGTTCCATAGTGCCATAACTGTCCCTCTGTCACTTCACTAACTGTCATTTCACCAGAGCCACAGATAATCCCATCATTCATATGTTCTACAAATGTAACATAATTTCCTACCCAGAGAAAGAGCAGACTGTCTGTGTTTATGTCAAAGGTTCTCCTCTGGCATTTAGCTTGATTCCAAGATTGGTAAATGGCTCTGTCAATAACAGACTGCTTTCTTAATTGGTCCTGGGACTACAGCCCTGAAATGAGATCTGTATCCTGTGGGTCCAAACTTATGGCTCGGCTGCATAATGTGCCACAGCATTTTACATCTAATTTATTTTTTTAAGTGCTGCTGTTTTAGATTTTATAAAGCTATGGTTCAAATGCAGTAATCAACAGTAGTGCATGATAGCAGCTGAAATGTCATGTCATGAATAAACTGAGCAAACATGGATGGAATCTCCACAGGAGCAAGGTGAAATGTCGATAACTCTGACAAAAAGTGATTACAAATTATGGGTGGAGAAATAATTTGAAACATTGTTGTGTGCTGATAAAACACCATTTTACCGATAACACGTTTGTTGACCTTTCTGTTTTTTAATTTAAATATCGTATTTATATAAACTAGACTGATTTATATTATTTTAACAACAGCAATTTTATACATTAAGTTTAGCAGAAATTAGCACCCATCTGTTATATAACTGTGTGATACCTTCATAGATGTACAAAGATCTTCGCAACCTATAAGTGCCATACAGAGACTTCTGAAGGGGCAGGTCCACCTCGGTACATGTAGCGTGATCGTCGGTGATCGTAAATTCTGCCATTTCGTGGGGACGGGGAGCGGTGTCCCTCAGTAAAATTTGCACGAGTATCGGTGAAGGAGCAATTACTTCAATCGATTGTTTGGCCAAAAGGGGAATGTGCCTGCAATCTAACCATCCGCGTATTTCTAACTTGTGCTATCTGTCTTTGCAGGACAAGAGAAAAAAACAACTAATTACTTAATTACAGTAACTGAGTGCTTAGTTAAGCAGGGAAAGATAATATAACTAGATGCACTCACTTTAATGGCGCACACCTGTGGCTCATGCATGGAATGAGTGGAATGAGAATGAGTTGCAATTAATATATTAGCTCTCCACAGAGGTAGAAAATGCAGAGATAGGGGACAGTCTGTCGGTGTGCCTGGCCTCAGTAGGTACTGTTGGCAGGTACCAGAAGCTTTTAAACTTGTTTAAAGTAGTTATTGAAATATCCTCAGTACTCAAGGATAAGGGCAGCATGCTGCTATGTATAATACTTGGATCTTGTAGGATGTACTTAAACACAATGTAGTCCATGTGACCTACTATCCTTTTCTTTTCTAAGTGCTTCAGGTATTTCTAGTGGCATTTGAAGTGGCATAGGGTGCTGTTTTAGAACATACCCGTGCAAAAAAAAGCCTTCACTGATGGTGGTGGCCGCCAGCTGATGCCAAGCGCCCTGTGCTTAGTGACAAGAGAAGCACGATGAGAAAATGGAGTGGATCCAGTGGGAAGGTCTGTTACCTCTCAGAGTCAGAATTAGTCCTCAGTTCTTGTGGTTCGGTCACACAGTGATCAGGTGAATTGTAGTGTGTATGATTGAGCGTGTGCCCTGCAACTGACTGTCATTCTGTCTAGAGCAGGGGTGTCAAACTCATTTTAGGGTGAGGGCCGGATGAGAAGAAAATGTGACCATGTGCGGGCCGAATTTATTATTTATTTTTTTTAATCATAGTGCATCAAATTACAACAAATGCACTATATTCTGTAAAACTGCATTTAACAAGTCCTCAGGAACTGTTCATTAACACTCATTCCTTTTTAATACTACTACTACTAATAATAATGATGATAATAAAAAAGATTTGATATTTAATACTATTGTTCAAATCATCCCGCGGGCCGTATTGGACACCATAGTGGGCCGTATTCGGCCCGCGGGCCGTATGTTTGACACCCCTGGTCTAGAGTTTCTTCTGGTTTGTGTCCTGTGCTTCCTTAGATAAGTTTCAGGCTCACTGTGACACTATTCCAGGTGACAGAAAATGGGTGGATCTCTGAGCTGGTATTACAAATAATGCAAATTAAAACCGTAGTGTCACAAAACCCGGGGGGCTGGAGCTTCCCTGAAAACGGGGATAAAAACAGCACAACTGCTAATTAGCACAGATGAATGGTGTTAACTTTTCTGTCACAAGGTAACATTTTTATATGGATAATAATTCAGAATAGTACACCGAATTACTTTTGAGAAGGTTACACTGTCGGCTCCGGAATCCGTGGAAAAAAAACAGCTTATCAACAATCACTGCTCACTCACTCCCATTATGGGTGGCATCGTTATGAACAGACCCCCAAAAAGCATGTATCCTCCCCCAGCTGTCAAGACTGGATGTGTTGGGGAAGATGCCTCAGGCTAACACTGATGAGGTCTCCTTCCATGTCCTCAAGGTTATTGTAGCGCAACCCCTCCCATCCCCCCCCCCCCCCCCCCCCCCCCCCGCATCACCACCACTTATCTGAGGTCATTATCATTATTAGATTTTTTGTTTACTGCTTAGGTCTGCTTAGGTTATAAATAATGACATCTGAGTGTTTGTTCACAGGTGTGTTGGTGTTTCTAATTAATCCTGCAGTTGCATGGAAAAAAAACTCTTTTGGCATTGTTGTGTGGGGAAAAACCAAAACAGCCAGCAATATTCTAGTTCTATTCATTTGCCCTCATGCCCTTTATAAGTCAATAAAAACTGATTGCAAACATGGTGTATTTCTGAATGGTGGGAAATAATGTATTATAACCTAGTATGAACTGCATCACTTTAAAATGAAAGGACCACTAATGTTTATTTGTTTTTGTAATTTTAATATAGATACGTTACTCTGAGATTTCTTTGACGCATTGAAATTTTTTGGATGATTTTAAAGGTAAGTTTTAAGCATTACAGTGGTATATCTATTTTAGAAAAGTATATATATATAGTACCATATGGTGGAGAAGGCACCATGTTACAGTGGCCTAATATGCGAATGGATTGCAAGCTAAAATTTTACTATTTGCATCATGAATGACATGAGAAAGTATATGAAAAACTGCGGGCTCATGGGTTCTGCTCTTTATTTACTTTAGAATTATTGTAAAGCTTGCATAAAACTTGATGACAAGTTTGATGGCAGTGAAAAATAAAATCTTAATGAGAGTGCTTTGTTGAATTGCTAGAGAAAATCGGCCAGGTGCTTTGGCACCAATTATGGTTGTAGCAAGTGAAATATGGACCCCAAAGGCCTGAACAGACATAGCAGCCCCCTTCCTGTCAAAACCATATAGAAGTGTAACAATTTCATCAAGTTTGTGTGGAGTTTGCATGTTCTCCTCATGTTGTGTGGAATTCTTGACTTAGTCCAAAGACACACAGTTGGGCTAATTGGTATTGCCAGTAGTATTTCATTGTGTGTAAAGATGTGTGTGTACTCTAGCCTTGTGCCTAGTGCTGTCTGGGATAGGCTTCAGGCTACTCGCAACCATGACCAGTCTAAGGGTTTACGCAATAGAAGGACATTAGAACATTTATGCACCAACAATTGAACTGAATGGAGATGAATGATCTATCTCCGGAAGCAAGCCATCTGGACAAAGCTGGCTAAGACTCACATGGATGACATCATCAGAACTGTGATCGTGGCCCAGTTTAAGAAATATCCACAGATCAGTTTCTTTAAATCTATTGTTCAAAAAAGTTGTAAACTGCAGGCAGAGCTGCTGGACCTGCCTGACATACCCAGATGCCCTTAAGCTCAAAAAGACCTCTTGATAGAACTTCTGAAAAGCCAGCACACATGATCACAGATGAAGAGGTGATGGAAACTGGTAATATTTGAAGTGAGGATTCTGTCTTGAGAAGAACTCTGTCTTTCTGAAGCCTGAAGGGCATTTTCTGTAAGATTCTCATCTCTTTCACCTTCACGGAACTCCTAGGCTATGTGGCAAATTTGAGAAAATTATTCCGGGACCTCTGAAGTAACTCTAATTGGCTTTATAGAAGGTGTATTGTTCATTAAATTCCTTCTAGCAAGCTGGCTTATGCTGCCACTAAAGATTTATTATTATTTTGTTTCTGCAAGTGACTTGCAGTATCATTAATGGGTTAGGGTGTAACTCAAACAGGTTGGGGGATTCATCGGTGCGACAAATTTTTGCTTAATTGGTTAATTGGTGCTGGTCACTGCTAAGAATGATCAGCTAACTTATGAAGGAAGAAACAAGAACATGAAATGACCCTTTTAGATCTAAATGGCAAACTTCTAAAGATGTCAGACCTCTTCATATGGAGCCATGTGTGACCGCACAACCACATGGAATACCTTTCATAAAGGCAATCTAGGAAGACCACACAAATTCATTACACCAGAGACGTGATTTCCCCTAGTAAAATGCAGAAGTTTAAGCAATATAAAAGGGCTGGTTAAACCAGTTACGTGACCACACTGATCAGTACATTAAAAGCCAATTAGGCCATTAAAACAAATATGAAGGAGCAGCACTGGGCTTCACTGCGACCGGCTGGAAAGAGGACACCTTCCAGACGCTACACGCCACTCGTGAACACACTTCTAGCAGAAACCAGTGCAACACCAAGAAAACCCTCCATCTCCTACAACTCAGCCTGCTGCCCAATTCAACCCCGCTGCTCCTGTACAACAAAACAAAACAATAAACAAACAAAAACAAAAGAAATTTCCCCACCGCCGATACCCGACCAAAGGGGCAATATCAATATAATCACGATCCTCCCAATTGCACGTTCGGAAGGGCCGTCCTATGAAGAGATTAAACTTTGATGTAGACAAAGCAGCAGAATCGCCAGGGATTGCAAGATGGAAACCAAGAGAGTAACAATCACTCCTGCTGCCTTACGCAGCCAAACCTGCGAAACATAACAATCGAGAGAATAACATTACACACTAGAGTATGCAATAAATGGCAGTATACGCTCACACATACTCACCAACAAGCTGAAACCACTGCCCTGAGAGCAGAGGAAAGGGGACACTGCAAGCTTCGCAGGCTTGCAGGCTAATTGTCCCACGCTCTTATATGGCATCACCTAATGTAAATCTCCATCAAACATCCTCTGCAGCTGCTTTTAAAGTTTGAGGAGACAAATCAAATTTCATCACTAGTAATCAGGATCACCTTCAACCATCAAGAACTTCTAATCCAAGAATATCGCACCTAATTCATCCAGCCGCTGACTTCTTATATTTTTGTGTTTGTCTTTGTTTTGAGTAACTTATTTGGTTCTTGCAGTCTTTTTGTAACATATTGTATAGCCCTTGCTCCCATGCAGACTTCCACATGTTAACAGGCATTCACTGTAAGATAAGCCTAGCTGCAATTACGCCAAGCTGCCTCCTTGACAGCGGTCTGCTTATGATTTATGAACGGCTTCGCTTGTAAATTGCTTCAGACAAAATCTCCCGCTAAATAAATAAATATAAATCATAAAAAGGTGGGCTTGTTGAAAACATTTTTACAACTCAGAATAGGATTTTCTGATTTGATTGTTACCATTTTTTTCTTAATGATTAACGTGAGCGAGAATCCAAGAAAACTGGTATTTTTGTAAAGTATCCAAACAGTAGCCAAACAGTATGTGAACGGTATAGAGCATGATATGAAATGAAAAAGATGAAATGATGCTTTATTTGCCATTTGTACAAGGACAGGTATATTCAAATTCTTTAGTGATGACATTTCTCATCTTGCTTTGAGGAAAATAAAATGCTTGATACCATTTACCCAGTGCCCCAAAGCGGGAGGGGGGGGGGGGGGGCCTGAGGCCCGAGGGTGATGTGACTGTTCCGCGAATCATAAGATTCATACCAATAACCTTCTTAATTGGTATTATGGACTCATGAGTAAGAATTTGAGATCCAACCACTGTGACATAGAGCACATGAATTCTGAATGTCCGACTCCAACTGTTGTTGCATGGTTATCATAGAACATTTCAAAGGCATGCGCCTCAATTAGGGTTACACATAATCAGAAAGCCTTTCATTCTTCAGCCACAAGCACCGTACATCCCTGTAAATTTCTGCAGAACATCTGGGAAGACATGTCAGGTGATTTCCTGCAAAAATTTTATGGGTGTTTGTGAAGTAGATGACAGGGAAAATTGTGACCATGCTTTGAGGCATCTGAGCTTAAGAGAATCATCAGTTTACTTGAACATTGCTCACTGTCGTATTCATTATGTTCTGTCTTAAAGTATATACAGAAAAACATGTATTCTGTAGAAAACCTAGTTTACAGCAAATATAGTCAATCTTTTAACTGGTGCTATAAGTTTAAAAACAGAACTTCATTTCAAGAAATACTTTTATACTTTGAATTTCCACACTCTGTAATAGGTTGTTTCACATTCTACACCTTTACTATAACATTTTGAGACACTGAATGCTCTGCAACTAATGAATATTGTATTACTTTGAATTTATTTCCTTACTTTACCAGTTATATGTGCTTTATATTTTCATTTTAAAGTGGAATGTTGTTCTCCTTTTTTGCATTACAGAATGAAAATTACCGTTTTTCGTTTACTGCTATAATTTTATTTTGTTGGTGTAACGGTAAGAACATGAAATGAAGGTTCGATGCCAAAACTATTCAGTTAAAAACATCAATGCTGCTGAAATAAGGGCTAAATGTGTTATTTTTCTTTGATCACGGAGAAGGAAACAGATTAAACTAACGCAACATCTACAAAGTATCTAAATTTGGAATAAGGTCATGTATCATTAAGATGTAAGGTATGTTGTCAACATTCTTTGTAATTCTAAAACGTTTATCAAGATATTTCCCAGTATTGAGACCACAGAGACACAGAAAATGAAATGGTAACTGTCAGGATATCAATGGAAGAATACAGGCTTATGCACCTGTCTCTCTCTGTGGTACACTACCCTGGTATGACACTCCACAGTTGTTCAGTCGTCCACAATAAATCTTCAAATGAACCATAGCTTAACAAAAAAGCTTCTTTTGCACTCCATTAACTAAAGCACCAACATAAATCACATTAAAAAACACAGAGCACATGGCACATAATTCTTAAGACTATTTAAAGCCTTGAACATTAGAAGAAAGAATTGCAAAGGAAAGAACTGTGATTTTGTTTAGAATGATCTAGTCCTCACACTGCAAATAAGTTTAATGGTATGGGACTAAAATCAAGGTAATTTAAATTAGGTCTAAGCATCAGGGCACTGAGAACTATTCTATCCTCAGTGGTAAACAGGTCTGGGAACCCATGTTCTGCAGTTTGGTGGAACATACACTGCCCGGCCAAAAAAAAAGTCGCCATTTGAATTTTTCGTTGGACCACCTTTAGCTTTGATTATGGCGCACATTTGTCATGGCATTGTTTCCACAAGCTTATGCAATATCTCACCCTTTATTTTCATCCAGATTTGCATTCATTTCTCAGGAATCAAAAGTTGATGATATGTTGATCTGATTGCTAATGAGTGGATTCACTCATCAAACATTCTCTCTTTTTATCAGTTTATGTTGCTGTATTGCTGTATTGTCAAAAATTTGTGGCAAATCATATCTGGAAGTCTATGGACCTCATTTACATACTAAAATAACATGTTTTTAATCAAGAAGAGAAACATATTACTTATAATTAGCTAATCATGTGCTCTCCATTAATCTCCAATAATCTATGAATAAATTTAAAGTATAGATTCAAAATAATTAACTTCGCTGTCTCCTTGCTCATGTATCTTTAATGATTTTTTTTAATTTTTTTTTGGGGGGGGGGGGGCGGTCAGATGTTGTGTAAAATAAATGCTTTTGATTCTGACTGGTTGAGGTAGTAACTCATCCCCAACTTGGAAGGCGTGAATCACCCTTTTCTGGGGTGCTGATTCCATCTGTTTCATGCTAACAGTCATACTTCAACAAAGCCAACGGGATTACATCATCGGCAGAAAGCAAAGATGGGATCCTGAGGTCATCAAGCTGTACACCTTTCTCCCCTTGAATGTGCCTAGAAATTCTGTCGATAAACATGATAAACAGCATTGGTGACAAAGGGCAGCTCAGGCAACACCCACCAGGAATGAGTCTGTCTTACTGCTGGCAATGGGAAGCAGACCCTCAGTCAGGTTATACAGGGACCTAATGGGCCGTAACAGCAGGCCCGGCGCTCCGTACTCCCAAAGCACCCCCCACAGGATCCCCGGGGGACACGTCCATATGCCCTTTCCAAGTCCAGAGAACTAAAGTAGACTGGTTGGACAAACTCCCATGAAGCCTCCAGTATCCTTGTGAGAGTGAAGGGCAGGTGTCATGTTCCACAAGCAGGCTTTGCATATTATATTCAGTTTTAAGTTTGATAAATCTTTTTAAATCCTCCTCTGGAATAATATTGTCTCTGTGCAGGAAAGATAGCAGTTCCCAGACACAGAGAAAAAGTAAAAACTATCATTTTAATATTTGAATTCTTTGACATTAATTGTGTGAAAATAAAATTACACCAGTATTTGTAATCTGGGTCAGTGGTGATATCTGAAGACCATTCTGTCCTTTACGGAAGAATGTTATTTCACAATTTTGCCCAGTGATTTTTAGAGCTCCTAGTCTGTCAGACCTACCACACCTTAAAGGTATACCCTGATGTTATCTGTTTCAATACTCAGCATTTATTTTTAAAATGTGAAATCAAATTAAATGTGTCAGTGAAAATGTATAACAATGTTTCATTATTGTTCATATTATAGATTGTATATTTTTAGAAAGAACAACATGATGCTGAAGTTTACTATTATAAAACACGATGTGGCAAAGAATTTAAATTTTTTGTATATGTTGCACAACACAAGATTTACTACTATGTAATTGCACAGAAACACTCCACATTTAACGACTGAGTTCCGTTCCTACAACTAGGTCGTTAAGCGAATTGGTCAATAAACGAGGAGCCGCCTGTTACAGATATTTCAAACATACTGTACTGGTAGGAGGCTTGTGTCAACCATCTTTAGATGTTGTTTTAATGTCACCTTTTCACCATTCATAACATTTTTATTATATTTATAAATGTTTATACGGTAATGAACTGTATACTGTAATGAACAGAACAGAGGAAATCAGCGTTACCATATATTACTTAGGTTTGCATACTGTAAAAACAGGTAATCGGACGACTCCAGATGATTCTCGATGATTTCATCAAATTATGCAGGTTAAATCTCCAACGAAACCGGTGAAACCATCCATGGCTTTTTATGTAGTCTTGGATTGCAAACGCTAATGTAGTGAATGCTGACTGACTGCAGGACCGAGACTGCGACTGAGACTGAGAAAGGGTGATGCGAGATGAGACGCTTGATATTGAGATGCAGTTGTGCCATTTCCACAACCAAAGTTCTTGTACAGCGTACAATATCCACTGGTCGGAGATCTGGTCCTAAGTCCATGCGGTTGTTAAACAGGTAGGTTAAGTGAGGAGTGTCTGTATAATATAATGATGATTCAAAGGATTTTGGGAAGCTTTTCACTTCTATTCTATTTTACTCTGTTCTATATCTATTCTATTTAGTCTTTCAAACAAACATTTTATTGAGTACTGAAGTTTTTTTTCCCTGAAAAACTAGTAGCCAGAAGAAAAGGAGAAAAACATATAAACTTCACACACGCAGAGTCATGACAGAGACTTGAACCCTGATCTTAGAGATGTGAGGCAACAGTGCTAACCACAGCAGCAGCACCCCACACCTGCAAGCATTGAAACATAAAAGTATTATCAAAAGGTCAAGAACTGAGCTTACAAGTGCACAGAGGCATAAAGATACAGAGTATCAAACATAGCATCCCAGTTTACCCTTTGTCCACTGATATTCACTCTAAGCACAACCTAGTTGATTTTCACTAGTCTGATACTTGTCTACAGTCCAAATAAATTGTCCTGTGCATAATCCTGCCCTATGCTGCCTGAAATTGACTCCAAGCCAATCTGCTCAAGCGCTTGGAAGATAAATAGATGAATATTTTGCAATCATTGTTTTGTATCAAAACTGAATCGAACAAAAAGTATATGGGCGGTACATTATTTTTGTCTTTTATATAATCATTGTTATGTAACTAATAAGCCAAAAATGTTCATTATAATAATTCTTATGCAAATCCTAAAAGAAAACTCCTACAAGTTTTATAGGGGATGAAGATACTTCTGCATATTGAGAATTAAAAACATTACAAATACAACCCCACAGTGCCAAGAGTGAGGGTCCTTGGTTGGCGGCAGTCTGCTTGGCCCTTCTGGATCCTTGGGTGTACTTACACTTGGCGCAGTTGCCTGGCACTGTGTCCGAGCTTGATTGCCCTGCCCCCCACATTCCCCTGCTGCTTTGCGCTCACATTGCCCTTAATGATCTGGGTTCGAGCACACTTTCGTCATCACCGTACGACTTCTTTTGTGCTGAAGAAAACTAGGGCTGCCGCGTTTAGCCGACGGTCGATGGTCGATGCTGAAAATGACACACAAGCACTTTCTAGACTGCCAAATTAAGAAAAACCACCGTCAGTGTTGGCTTTTCGTGTTTGTTAAATTACCATTAACATGGAGAGATTTTTCATATCTTTTGTCCTTGTAGCTGATGAATCCACTCATTATTAAAGCCATAAAGTAAAGTAAAGTAAAGTAGTCTGCATGCTACCTTAGAATCTTTATTAAATAAGTGTTTGAGAAAATGTTTAGGCTAAAATCTGAGCTTATTCTATGGGGCCTGACAGTACCAGTGTGTGTTGGTTTGATGGGTTGGTTGGTGTGATGGGTTACAGCTAGAAGAGAAACACTCAGTAAGTTGCACAGACAAACAACAAGAAAGGGCAAGACAGAGCAGTTCTACAAAGCAGAGCGAGCAGGTGTATCAGATACACTCATGTTAATTAGGTGGATTCCACAGACGCACATCCTGGTTTTTCCGAGATCAACGTGTCCCTGGGACAACAAGGGAGGGGTTAGGGTTTCACTTCTTTAACTTTCATTGTATGACATCACCACATAAATTAAGTTTTCTGTTAAGCGGCAAGGTGCACAGATTCGTAAAGAACCTGTTTTATTGTGTATGCCTTTTGTTAAATGCCATGTCATACATATAAAACATAGTAATATGCTTACCTGCAAAAGCATAGGTTTGAACTGGTGACCTTCTGGACACGACAGAAAAGGTTTGCCTGCTGAACCATACTGTACACCCCTCAAGCTGAATGGCTGGAAGCCTTGAGCTGAGAAAAAATAGACCAATGTGGTGATGTTATACAATAAAGAATGTGATTGGCTACAGAAGTGAAACATCATCGGCAAAAAGCAAAGATGTGATCCTGAGGTCATCAAAATGCACACAAACCCCTCCCTTGTTGACCCAGGAAATCGGCAAGATCAGGATGTCTGGGACATGACAGTCATTATACAGTAAATAGATAAATAGCAAAAGTAATGTGGTGAAAATTATTTGAAAGCTGGTTAAATTGTTTCTTTTGTATGTTGAGATAAAGTTGTTTCTACTCTAAGTTTTATGAGTTTGTTTATTTAATATGCCACTATCCACCTTTTTTTTATTCCCCTTTTTAATAGAACTGCTTTGTCTGAGGAGTGCTGACACAAATTATCGTACTAGCAGCTGCTTAGGACGTATTTGGTATGTGTTACTTAAATGCCTTGAGGATTTTTACTATGAGGTGAATAACATAGCTAAAATAGAGACAAACACATTAAAAATAGGTGCGTCCAGACTTTTGACTGGTGATGTATTTCAACAGTATATACATAACAGTGCAGTGCTGGCTTAATGCTTAGGGATGCACACTTGTAATTGAAAGATTTCAGGTTCGAATCCCCGACCAGCAAGGCACCACTGAGGTACCCTAAGCAAGGTACCACCCCCAAGCACTGCTCCCCGGGCGCTGAATTAGCTGCCCCCTGCTATGTCACATATGGGTTAAATGCAGAGAACACATTTTGTTGTCGTGTACTGTGTGCTGTGGTGTGTCAACAATGACAATTAATCACTAAATTCTAATTCTAAATTCCAACAGGTAATTAGTTGTGAGAACAATTGCATTGTCCATTATGAATGGAGGATTGATTGAAAACTCAACTAGAACACTGATGAATCTTATACTAAAATCAAAACCAGGACAACAGTGTATCTTGTCATCTTAACTAAACATAAACCTATAATTTTCCTATCACCTGCTACATTGTATGCACTGCATTTGACCCTGTTCAGACTTGCATCTGTTTTACCTCTTTGCATAAATGGCCGCTAAATATATAGATATTTCACCATGGAGGAGGGAAATTGTCAGTCCTTGAAGAATTCCTTCATCTTTTCATAGCTCAGTCTCAAGAAGTGTAAACCAAGCTTTCACGCTTTCACCCTGGATAATAATCCCACCTCCACTGCGTGCAGAATCCTGCATGCACTGCCTGCAAAATTCAGCCACTTATTATAAAGAGTGAATTATTCATGTTTTTGAAGTTTTAATGACTTGCGCATTATGCCAGACTGAGGTTTTCTGGTCGATGTCAAAGTTTCAACGTTGTGTTATCAGAATACCTCCAGAATTTTAAATAAAGCTTTTCGGAAGGATGCCACGGTGACGGACAGTGAGTGGAGCGTGGGCAGGAAGAGATGAGTTGGTTCTGGGTTGTTTGAGTTCTTAAATTCTAAGGTATCACATGCTTCAGTAATACTGGAGATGCTTTGTGATCCCCTTTCAAGCTGGGAATCACCTGCACTGTAAAGCATGTATAAATTATATCCACTTCCATATATGTCCCAAAGAGGATGTCTTCAGTAAACATCAAAAGTTTTAATAAATGCCAGTATTGCATACAATTTTTATTAAAAGCTCTTAAATAACAGATTAGACATACATTTGGCGTAAGATTCAGAAAATCTAAATACAATACACTTATTCCTGCAGTTCAGTCCAAAGTGAATCATCTACATTCTAGATAGGGTTATTTGAAATTTGAACAAAGTGTTTTTTTTTAATCAATAACTTGAACAAAAAAACGGCAAATGAGGCCCCTTTAAGAAGACACAGCCAAAAGAACCGCTCTACTGGCCCATGTCCTCAATTTCCCAGCAGAAGCACACATTCTCCCTAACTCTCCTCGGCTGACCCTATTTAAACCCTAAAGAGGCCAACAGCCTCATCAAGATAAGATGGGTTTTATTCAAGGTGCCTGTTGACCCAAAGCTGGTGATAAATTGCAATTAATACATAATTGATCAGTGTTAGCTACCTCATGGTCTACCTCCTGGAGAACAAAAATAGTTTTATTTTTATGTTAAGATGTTAATTTCCAACATAATAATGGGTTGACAGAATTGAATGCGTTATGAGACTGCATTTATGCATTGCTGGTTACACTGGGCAATAGCGAAGAAGAAAAAAAAGCACATCATACTGGAGACCTAAATGCAGTCACCCCTTCACATTCACAAAGGTTAGGAGTAGAAGGTCCTCATGCATGTGAAAATTTGCGAATAATACTTGTACATAAAAAATGCAAAATTAATGGCACTGAATAGTTAAAAATTACTGCGTGAAACATAATTCAAACATGTGCAGCATACCAAAGGCAAGATGTGTACATCCTACAGTACATTTTTTAATATATTAAATCTGTATACTAGTGCTGTCAAATTTTTTATCAGATTTCTGTGGATTAATTTAGATTAATCACGATTAAATATCTTTCATTTTTAATCTATATTAATCGCATTCCATTTTGCATGAGCAGACAGACTCAAGAAAAAAGGGAATACTGTATATATGCACTTAACATGTTTATTGAACATCTTGAACACGAGTCGTATGCATTCCATCTGCCACAGAAGTGCAATACCAAGGACCCATATCAAAAAGCAAGATTTTTTGCTTAGCCGGACAACTTGTTGGATTTAAGGTACCTCAGTTTAAATGGTCTTTATCTTCGTTCACTTACAATTAGCCCAAACTACCGTAAATCCGACAAATAATCTGACTAATCATGAAATCCAATTCTAGCCTGGTTAATTGCCATTGTTAGCAATATCACATTACGCGCGGTGCTTTACGTATAACATAGGAACACTCCACAGATAAGTTGGACGGTATAGTGTGTGCGACCGATTTAATGAGCCACAAATGAGAAGTAGTGCTTAAACAGTATAAAACTACAATTTTCCCTTCTGTTGATAAAGGGCGCAGCCGTCTTGGATTTTGAACTCGGGATCCTCTGTGCTGTTCTGAGATATTTCTCGGATCTCTGAGAAACGGGAGTGCGCATGTCGTCACTTCCGCCTTCAAAACTCTGGAATCCGACTCGGAATACGATTTCAAAGGGCAAATGGAACGCACCAAAACTGCCCAAAATAGGTTGACAGAGACATTTCAGGGATTTTGAGTCATTCTGCGCCGCAGATGGGTTAATTGCATTAAAATTTTTTATGAGATTAATCATGATGATGGATTAATCCGCATTAACCCATTAATTTTGACAGCCCTACTATATACATACAGTATAACTTGGACCCACATCACTCTCTTTGTATATAACTTGCACCCAGAGTACAATATACTGTATATATATATATATTACAATAAATGAGCGAGGTCTGCAATACGAGTATTACGTATACGCTTTGTCTGCCAATCGTCACGTGATCAGATGGTTCTTCTCCTCTCTCTCTCTCTCTCTTTCGCTGCGGGATTGTGGGTAATCGTCTCCCATGCTTGGTCTCAGTCGGCGTGCCTCACTCGTATAGTCAAAATTTAGTAGAAAAGTGCCACCCGAATAAGGGCGTAGCAGTGCAAGCGATGAATCTGTTTAACGACGATGCAATGTCACATTTCCAGAAAATCGAAAAGGCAGAAGCGGCTGTCATTGGATAGGTTCCTTGTTAAAGTCGCACAAAAAGAAAAAGATTCCAGTGCTTATATACAGAGTGTTGTAGGTACAGGTTACTGTATATAAAGAAAGAGTGCTTTAGTGCGGGTTATATACAGAGAGAGTGCTATAGGTGCAGGTTACATATAGAAAGAGTGCTTTAGTGCGGGTTATATACAGAGAGAGTGCTTTAGTGCGCGTTATATACAGAGAGAGTGCTGTAGGTGCAGGTTACATAAAAATGATGGGAAGACCACAGAAAGCCGTGATCTGCAGTTAGATACAGGAAACATTAGGGCTACTGGATCAGGTGCTTGTCCACCGCATGATAATTAGGAAAGTCTGAGAAACAGAGTTCGGTCAAATTTAGCCCAGAATTTCAGAAATTACAACATATACAATTCTGTACTATAAGAACTGATGATAGTTATTTTCTCTGGTTATACTGCTATGAAGCATATCATATAAATCAATATGCATACAAATTATTTCTAAGCTATGAAGGGAAAAAATACCCTTCAGCTTCACCTTAACAGTCCCCTGAGGAATTTTTTCATGGAATAATAAAATGAAAGACAGTGGTAGGCCAGACTGTTTACTGTAGTGCAAGGAACATTGTCAACATGGTTTGACACAACAATATAATCCCCCTTCATGAATTACAAAGCTGACAACCATAATATACTTCAAAGCACTGTTTGGGTTAGACATTTGACAAGATCTTTCAAATTTTATGAAAGGAACTTCATAAAATACAGTTATAGCATTGCATGAAGGGGGTAGTGTGTAGCACAGCAGGGTAGAGATCTGTCCTGTGTGGGTCTGTTTGCCCTGTGATGGACTGGCTCCTGGTCCAGGATGTCCCCTTACTACAGCCCTGTAGGTGTTAATGCCCAAATGGAAGTGTAGCAGAAGTCCATATCTGTGGAGAAGACAATTTGGGATTAACTGCTTTGCTTGTTGCCAACACAACCCTCAGCAGGACAAGCCATCTGAGGAGAAATGATGGGTTCATGGACAGATGGATGGATGGATTGATCGCTGGATGATCCAATGGCAAAACGAATAAAACTGATGGCCAGATATGTCCATAATCCACCCATCCATCCATCCATCCATCCATCCACTCATCCATCGATTATCTGTACCCACTGGTCCTATTCAGGGTCGCAGGCGGCCCAGAGCCTATTCCAGAAGCTACGGGCACAAGGCAGGAAACAACCCAGGATGGGGCATCAACCCATCATAAGTATATCCATAATATATGATCTAATTATACTGAATTCATCAACAAACTTTTTGAATCAGATAATAAGTGTACCTGTGCCTTAGAGTGGACCCAGGTGCAGAGAGAAACTGGGCTAATCTATAAATTGAAAGGAAGGCAAAGCAAATTTCGGGAACTTACAGGAGCGATGAATCAAAGATATAACTACCAGGGGTGTAAAGCAGACAGAAAGACCAGCAGAGAAGAGGATTTGGAACTGCATAGATGCCGTCAAAGCAGTGGACCAAAGACGATGTGGAAACAAAAAAGTCACAGCAGTCAGGAATCAGAATAACTTCACCCAAAAAAATCAATACTTTGAAATAAAAATGGTTTTAAGATGGAGCAAGACAATCTTCCACATTACATCCACTATGTAGTGTTTTGGCAAATAGAACATTTCTGTGGGAGAAATAAGGTTTCTAACAGTGCTTTTCCACTGCCACCAAGAAAAAAGTCGTTCTGCAAACTGGTGGTTTTACATCGTAAAGAATAGCAGCCATAACCACACTGAAATGACCCTGCTTACCAGCAGGGCCGAAAGCATGAACCAACCGGGCCGGTTGCATCACCAGCTCGAGATGCAGGGAGATGCCAGTTTTCTGTGCATGGATTATCTGAAGGAAAATGCATATATTCTATATATTATTCATTATTAGTAGTATTGCACATATTCTTGTATTGATGCATTCCCATAAACTCAGAACTTCTAATCTCCAAATTGAAAAGTATTACAGAACAGCTGAACAGAATGGATTCTTAATGCAAATTCTACTAGCATTTGCTACTTGCACAACACAGAGATTCTCACAGACGTGCTAGCAGAAATTAGCATAGCAAAAAAAATAAGAATTGCATGTAGTAAATCGTGATGTACATCTTGTTTACAGTAAACAAGTCTGTTCGGTTTTACATCACTGACACTTGCCAAACTCAACAACGCCTTTACCGAGCTGACCCTTCTGCGGTGGAAAACTGAGGCTGGAACTGCACCGTAATGAGTCTCTCTTCACGGTACGGCTCCGGTTTCAGGAAGGTTCCTGTATGCCAGTAGAACGATGCCATAAGGGTGAAGGCAGGGACAATATTACAGGCTGGGTGAGAAAATCCACAGGCGCAATTAGGAAGAAGGAAGACAACAAGAGAATTGGCTCCAGCATCATGGTCAGCGTGGGGTCATCTGTCACTGATCCTATGTTGGACAAAATGATGCAGAGACAGAGGAGCCTAACTCCATATCCATCTGGTCAGATGATGTATGGCTTTCTGCAGAGGCAAAGACACAGATCCCAAGTGGACTGCCAGGTTTGTTATGCCACATAGAGGAGATAAACTGCTGTTAGATCTCACAGTTCACTCTTAAAGTAGCAAACTAAGCTAGAAGTGCTCTTTGGGGGGGAAGACTTTATTTCTTAATGATTTCTTTGTTGCTGATCTTGTCTTGTACAGCATTCTCCCAACTTTCACTCAAACATTCTGCATAACTGCGCTTTACACACTAAGACAATGGACATCGAAAAGATCAAAGCCTCTCATGGAAACACAAGACGGTGGTAACCACTTGTAAAAGGCTGTATTTTGTTAACATTTGATTCCTCTGCCTGTGTATTTGCATTTAGTGAAGCAGGTATACTGGCACCCTGTCAAAGGACTTTAATGGTTACATAGGTGAGGGTGGTTTCCTGAATAATCAACCCATCCATTCATCCATCCATGCATCCATCTCATAAACCTGCTGGTGTATGACTACAGGAGGTAACGCACAATGGAGTTTCTGTCTTATAAGATTCTGCCTTGGAAAATTATATAACAAAATCCTACATTGGTACTCAAGTGCAACCAGCAGCACATTTTAGAATTAAATTTCTAGCAGGTGTGACAGTGGAACAAAAAGAAGCAATAAGGGCTGGTAGAAAAAATGGTAACACTTTACTTGAAGTTCTCATCTAAAGTGCATTATAAACATCTTCACAATGCATTACAAAACATCTGTAGTGCATTATAATGCTTGGTATGAAAATGAATAAAGCGTTACAGCATCATAGTGTTGATTATAGTACTTCATAAACTCCAATGAAGCTTTCATCTAAAATGCACTATAGATACCTTCGTAATGCAATAAAAAAGCACCCTTAATGCATTATAATGGTGGTATAAGAATTAAGGATGCTTTTAATGCATTATGAAGGTGTCTATAATGCATTATAGATAAGAGCTTCGAGTAATGTGTTACCAATAACATTTATTGGAATAATGAGAGATTTTCAGACAAGCTTTCTAGTGGATTTGGCCCACAGTTAACTCAATACTTACTTAGGACTTCATGTGTCATTATGTGGAAGCCTGATAATTTGAAGGATTGCTGTACCTTTCAGAAAAAAATGTTCCAGAAATCTGAGATTTAGAATAAGTTGTCCAAGCTCATTAAATGATAAGCAGTAAGTTTGAAAATGTGCTGTAAGTTCTGCCATTTCCTGAGGTTGTGAAGTTTCTTCTGCATGCTAAACTACCCAAAAAGTGTGGAAAAAAGTCTGTGCTAAAGATTTGGTCATGTAAGGACATGTAAGGTTGACCTCCACTGAGATCTGGATGCTGCTGTTGCATTGTTTTGGCAGCCTAAACCAGATGGACAGATGAGACATGATGCCTGAGGAAGGCGAAATATTCTCAGGGCTGCAGTCTTCAGTAAAACCCAAAATAAAACTGGCATGAAAAAACATTGTTTTATGCATTTTAATTCATTGCTTTTAGTATGTTGGTGCTCAGTAGGAAAAGATGAAATCCCATCTGCCCTGTGAAAAATTCAAGCATTTATTGAAGTTCACAAGGTCTATGCCCTGAAACTACTGCTTTTGTCATTTGACTGCCTGGGGGCTAGTAGTTAACTGCTGCTGACATCACAGTTTCTCTCGGCTAGATAAAGCAGCAAAAAGGAGATGGGGTGCAGCTTAGGAGAAGTACAGGAATGCTGATATGGTGCTACTCTGGCTTCATACACATCCAACAATGAAAAGAGGAATCAAAACTGCATGTTTCAGAATAGGATTCAAATCATTGGGCTTTAAGACCTTAATTAAAGGGACAGAAATGCCTTTGTTATTTAAAGAGTTAGAATTCAGTGGTCTTGGTTTCTGGGAAACCTTATTACCATATGAAGGTATAAATGCAAAACTCATATGGTTGATAGTCTATCACACTAATTAATACTGGAAGTGTTTTGGTGACATTGAATAACCTTTGTTGTCGTTGAGATGTTGAACCATAATTGAGAACAGCGAATGACTCTGGAATTTTAATTATATGTTTTGGTTAAAACACATCTACATACACATGTATATTGGAAAAACCCTGGACCAATTTTGTTATTTACCTGTTATATATTTGTTCACGTAATAGATTCAGTAGCCTCTTCATTAGGTACACTTAGCTAGTTCTGTGTAGGACCAACTTTCACCTTCAAAACCACTTGAAGGGTGGATGAGTTATTTGTTTGGAGAAGCCACTTTGTCACCACATTTGTTCTGAGATTTTATTTCAGCACATTTGACCTCTTTCCATTCCCCTGCCTTAATAAGGTATTTTTGCCCGCAGAATACCATTGCTGGCCTGTTCATTACACCATTATCTGTAAACCATGGCTGCTGTAGTGTGAGAAAATCCCAGGAGAGCGACTGTTTCTGAGATGCTGGAACTGTCATGTAATGGCACCAACAATCACACCATGTTCCAAATCGCTTCGATCAGGCATTTACAATTTTTCCCATCAAACCCCTGCTTTGCTTTGGTTTCCAATCTGTTAATTCTTCATTTTGTAAAATTCAAACATGCACAAATTGAATATGTATATGAGATATGGAATATACAGTACTTGGTTTAGACTTTTGGGTTGCTGCTAAATGTTTACTAAAAGTGTGAACTGGGAGAACCCATTTCCTAAATGTCAGTCTTTGTTAGAGACATCATAGGTTAGTTTGATAAATAATGTGTTTTTCTATAGTGGTTTGTGTTTAGCAGATAAAAATCTATAATGTGCGGTGGGGCAAACCCTTTCATACCTTCCTCTGCATAAGAGAATTTGGTGGTGGGCAGGTTTATAAATCTCTGGAGCTTTTCTGTCTCCAATAATGCAAAATTGACTAAAGTAAATTCGAAACACCCATTCTGGTGTCTAGTCAATGGGGAATTGCTAAAAGATTTGTTGGGTCATAATGTGACATGCATACTAATAACAACATTGAATTTGAGTGCTGTTGAAAACAATGTTCTACTTTTGTACAGGTATACTTTCTAGGATGAGCGATACGGCTACTTTAATTACGTTGTGGTGTGAACATAAATCCTACGGTTTCATTATACCCTTTCCCTTCCCTAACATCCTGACCATCCATTCTCATTGACCTTGTACCATGTTATGATGGACTGCATCGTATAGATGGTAGATGCAGGGGAGTTGGGCGTGGTAGTCTCAGGACAGAGAGTCAGGTCAGGCAGACTGATTAATTGCTCATGACTGAGTTATGTATAAATGAGTGTGTTCTTTTTTTTAGTAACCTGGAATAATTCACACCTGGAATAACTTTGCAAGTATGTCCCACATAGGTAATCCTGGAGATACGTTTCTGATTCTGTTTTGGTTTTCTTTGTAATCTCACCAACGTGGCAGTGCATACATCAAGCACCGCCTGTCCCATCACTGCCCTGAAAAGGTCATTGTCTGCCGAAATATAGATCCAGGTCCCTGTCCAATCCTGAGTCACATGGTTCCGTTTACCAACATACCCAGATGCTATTTCACAGGTTATTTCCTGCAGTACATTTACACACCACACAATGCCCACAAAGACTTAGGTTAACTGACATTTTCCCTATATAGGAGTAAAGGTACAATAAGAGGAGCTGTCAGTGTTCATTTCAATACATACAAGTTTCATCCAGCAATGACCGTGGGACTGGTGTCTCTGAATTGCTCATAGCATGTGATTACTGTATGTGCTCCCAGCACATAATCTGCCATTCTGTCTAGGGTAGTGTTTCCCAATCTGGTCCTCGGGGACCCAGTTGGTCCACACTTTTGCTCCCGTCTAGATCCCTGCCAGACAGTCCATATACTAGGGAGCTGGCAGGGAGCAAAAACGTGACTGGTCTAGGGCATGCTACCATGGACCAGCTTCAGGCAATCTTGCACAATCAAAATTTCGGTGTGCGTGGGGGATTGGTTCCAAGACCCCTGTGGATAAAGAAATCCAAGGATGCCCAAGTCCCTTATATAAAATGGGACAGTATTTGTACATAACACACATCCTTCTATATACTTTAAATCATCTCCAGGTTACTTATAATACTCAATGAAATGTGAATGCTATGTAAATAGTTTTAATACTGTATTGTTTAGGGAATAATGTCTGTACATGATCAGACACAAACATTGTTGTACATACAGAAAACATAATACAAAAAGAATACAAAAAATATGTTTGCTCTGTTTCTTGCCATTCTCCCTTCATTTGCATGGATTCAGTGTAGCGTTTTTCATGCAGTAAATCCCATCCTTCCAGTGTCTGCTTGTCCAACATTCTGGAGCCTGTGCTGAAGCTACCAAACTAGCAAATATGGAGGCAAACATGGGGGAGAACAGCACATACATATAGAACCCTGGCAGAGACGCGGACCCCAGTCCCAGAGGTGTGAGGCAACAGTGCTAACCCCTGCACCACCAAGCCACCCACATGGCAAATTTAAGTTTTGTTTTTCAAAACTATCTGGATTTTTTTTCCACCCAAATGTTTTTGGTCTGCAGTTGGCTAAATCCACAGATGCAGAACCCATAGATATGGAACTATACTGGGAAAGCGTTTGGAAAATCGATGTATATTCTCTGTTTGTCAGATCACTCAAGGAATTTTTCCGTAAATGGTAACAACCAATATTTGACAAAACAGGTTTAACAATAAGTAGAAAAATATTTGAATTTGATTTCAAGAAAAATTGGATATGAAAAAAACACTGAACATGTTATTCACTTATTGGAAATGATGTTCAATATATATATATAGCCACAAAATAAATGAAAATATAAAAAAATATACTAAACAGCAAATTCTGCACCAAAAGGTAGACTTCTGATGACTTCCGTGATTATTGGTAATGAATCTGTATCTGCTAAACCTCAGCTCACTGCTGAGAAATGAGATTCCCTGTACAATCAACGGAACATAAGAAGCTGACACAAGGTACAAATACTATGTTTGATTATCATACCAAACCCAGTTGAGGAATTTATTTCTGTTTGCTTATCCAGACATGGAAAGTGCAAGAAACAGAAAAAAAATGTGATTTTTTAAATATCACCTTTGCGAGGTTAAGGAACATGACAATGGATTACTCCATGTTCAGAAGAGCTGAGAAATATATTCAAGTCACCATTATAATGAAACTGTATCATTAAATTATAATAGGAATGTTCATATGCACAACACCATGTCATCAATATGACATTGGGTGCTTTAGCAAATGTATTATTTATAAATAAAAGTAAACTTACTGAAATATTTTTGGAGCAATAGTGTTTTCATTTGATCTCCACCATTAAATTGTAGGCTATTGTTACTACTAGTGATTGACTGTGCAAATATATTTATAATATAGACCTGCATGCTGTCCAGGGTGTAGCAAAGCCTTATGCCCTATGTTGTCTCTAAGAGGCTCCAGGTGACCCTGACAATGATAATTGTTTTGAAGATAGATGGATATTACTTAACTTTCAAATTGTTGCCTCTTGACATTACTATCAATCAAGGGAAGGACCCAGTTTTCAGTCATGTGATATATCATACCATTAAAACAGTAGGGGATTCTCATTAATGCATAGTCCAGCAGTAATACACTGTGATACTTTCCTCATTTTGTGGTAATACTTCAAAGATACCCAATAAAGTCCACAATTATGACTTTTGCTCATTCTGTTGATGATATAATATTAAATATATCAAGTACGACTGAAACTGTGCTAGACCAGAATTTCAATTGTTTCAAGCCTTAAAATTGGATGAGATACTCATTTGGAAGAAAGAAGCTTCCTGTCCGCAGTGCTTAATACACACAAATCGGTCTGTAGCAACGATAATGCACTATTAATTACTTAAACACGTAACAACACTATATTCCTTATCGACATCGGTTAGTTACATCAAACTTTGCACCTGCGCTGCACATTTCTTGTTCCTCCTCATTAGCAGTGGCATCCACATACATATTACTCTGCCTTTTTGACATTTTCTTTTAATTATTTTTCTGTAACGACATGGCATGTAACCTTGTCTATTTTAGTGGATTTTTTTTTGTGTGTGCATGGCACAGTAAGACAAACATATTAATATAGGCAGATGTAAGATGTAAGAAAAAAAAATCCTAAATCGAGAGATTTTATATACATTTCTTTACTTCAGTTTATTCCATAGTTTGACCCAAATTAAATTTGAGACTACTGTATTTCCTCAAATAGTAGCAGGCCTTTATTTGAGGCAGGCTGGTATTAAAGGCAGACCTTTATTTCTAATTCCCTCTGTTACTGCATTGCATTGTTAATACAAATGCTATATATCGTAATAACCGGCAGACCCAGGCATTGCTGTGGCAGTAACGAGAGAGACGAGACCATTTTAAAGATGTGCTCTTCAATAGTAGCCCATCAAAGGACCAAACACAGATATACAGTATAGCACCAACCCACTCACCCTCTGGTCACCGTGCTCCCATCTCGATTGCCACAACAACACACTATTTATAACACATAACATTAAACACTGTACATGACACTCCCAACACAACATAACACAGGACAATATACACTAGCTCTACACACTGTTTACATGAACAAGGATGGCTACTTACAAGGCTTACAGAGCATCCCGGGAAGTGCAAACTGGTTCCATTATTTGGAGCCATCTCAATGGCGTTACAATATGAATGAATCAAGAGCCACCATTATGTCAATCTAAACCCAGTATAACAAATCAGGTACATTTAATGGAAATATTCTCTTAAAACAAAAATCTATAGTGGTAGATTAAACATCTCAACTTACCTTGATAAAACAAATGCTGAATGTTATTATCACGTATAATAAGAATTTTTCTGTATTTATTAATGAGCATTTCACCAAGTGCTAAATCTGATTAAATGCAACTTGTACATTTGCAAGATGTACATTTCTATCTGAACTCCAGATGCCTCTTCTTTCTGCATGAGTACGACCGCAATAAACCATTCGTAAATGTGTTAACTATTTCAAGGTGTGTTTTATTTTGGTTGTGTCTTTACAAATCCCAAAATCTTCGTATAAATGTGTGTACAAATGTTTCTCATCTATTTCACGCAAAGCCTTTATAAATTAGCCCCCAGAAGTTTTGTCCAGCCTTACTTTTTATTGTCTGTACATAGAGCACACACATTGGACCAATAGGTTCAGTTACTGTTTGACTAAACATTTGAATGGCTAAGATGTGTTTTTGAATGCAGTGTGATTTTTGCTATCAGAAACAGCAACATTGCTGGCATTCTGACACACTGCAGTGTTTAGAGTTTACAGTGCAATAAAGCGGCAGTGGCAGTGCTCAGGTTGAAAACACTTTATGAAAGGCAGTAGTGAAAAGAGCATTTCCAGACTAACAGGCATTCCACAATTGCAAAAATCATGGCTCTCCTCAACAGTGGTGTGCAGAAAGGCTTCTCTGAGCTTGTCTACCCTCCAGGCAAAAGTAACTCCTATCCAGTACTAGCTAGGTGTACCCAATAAAGTAGCTCATGTACCCATAATTCCAGTTATGTAACGATTTATCAAGTGTTTTATTGTTTGCGGGGTGCTCATGGGTGAAGACAGGCTTGTTCCTGTATTCTTATTTATTTTAAAAGTTACACATTTGCAACACACATTGCTAATGGTATGACAGAGATCATTATCTGATTAAATTAGCTGCATGTTTTAAAGAATAAGATTATTTAGATGTGACATAGGAGTGACATAACAGTGTAAACTAGCCGACAATTCTCTGAACTTCTAAGCAGAGACTGACAAATTAAAGAAATGGGGTAACCCAGAATTACTTTGGAAACAGTATCCTAATGGACCATTAAGGTACAGTAAGCATAAAGCACAGCGCCATGATGAAGCAAAATGAACCATTTGAAGACTTCCACTAGGCACATGATATGTCTATCACTTTCACGTTAAAATGCCTGTGTTGTTCATGCAACTGTCTGTTGACTCTTTCTCATTAATGCTAGACTGGATGCTTGCTATGCCTTCAAGAGGTAGAACCTCTTTTTAATTTGCAAGCCTTTGGGTGTTTAAAGACAAATCACACTGACTCATTAATCAGACAAACACCACACTGCCACTTAGACTGTATCATTATAGCCATTCAGGAAAAATGACCTGAATTCATAAGACTGTCTCCTATTAAATTTGTATACTTTTTGTAAACCCATATTATGTACATATATTTGCAATCATATTAATGATTAAGCAGAAAGGAATGAAATGGAACAAGTAAATTAGTACCTTGAGCTATTACAACTCAGAAATAATAACACATTTAACATGCATTCTTACATTAATAGCTTATTACTTCTACACAGGAAAAATAAAGTATGCAAAAATAATTAGAATAATGTAGAAATCATTTTGTATTATCATGCAGTGGAACGATAAAAAACAGACAGACATACAGACAGGTTAAGTTAATACTAGGAAATATTTATTTTATTCAGCAGAGCTCTACAGCTTAATAACAAACTTCAAAATAATTTTGAATCAAATGAGGTTGGGGTTATTGGGTTGATTTCTTTGATGATTTTGAAAATTACTTAAGCACCAAATTATTTTTAATGAGTTTTAACAAATTTCATCATGGCAGACTTTCTAAAAATGCATTAAGGAAATGCAAAATCATGTAAGATTTTTTTTTTTTTTAATGAACAATTAAATCATTCACTTTCTTGCCGTTGTCATTTCATTTGTGTGGAATCAAAAATAAAGCACAATGACACACAAACACACATAAGGAAACAGACAGACATACAAAAGAGAAAAAAGATTTTTCTCAATGTGTGGTGTTTTGCACTTCAGGACCAACATACAGAGTTTCCCCAATACTTAAAGCTTTTAAAGGAACAGCCATTTATTTAATGAAAGTCACTGTGCAGTAGCACTGGCGGATTTAGGTATGGGTGACATGGGCAGTCACCCAGGGCGGCATCTTACAGGGGCTGCTGCAGGGTGCCAGTGTGCAGTGGTGATTCACTGTATTTGATATGAGCCCAACTTTTCTGCTTTTGGACTGGAACATGTGGATGGAACGGGAAAAAAGCATCAGAACAGCGACAACAGTTCCTCCTGCATGCCATTTCTCTTTCCCTGGTGGTGAAGTGCTTTGCTTGCGAGGCCTTGGGCAGAGTTGGGCTCGGGCAGTTTGCCAGTGCCTTGGAGTCTGCTGTATCTGTAAAATACTTGCTACACTGCACATAATTGGGACTGAACTTCTGCATTTGGTCCCTTTCTCTGTAGCATTCTGGAGATCTTGTGACGGGTCTTTGAAGAGTGAATGAAGGGAGGTGCGTGTATGACACATAAAGAACAGCTTTGGGCTCAACGTGTCTGATCTGTGCGGATTGAGAGGCTTTTATTCCTCTGTTCCACATTGACTGGATCCCAAAGTATTAATTTCACTTCATCGGGGCTGTGATGTGTGAAAGGTGGGCATTGCCCTTATTCTGTCACCTGCTTCCATGGCATGCCACTGGCCTAGACACACACATCATTACTGGTACAACAGGCTGGATATATCACTCTTCTGACAATGAAAGACATAAAAGTTTACGTAAGCAGAATTAAACTCTCAGTCCCGATCCTAATGCATCTTCATAACTTTTTTCTCTTGTGATGAACAAATGCTGTGATGAAGTATTTAGTTGTTACTGTAGATATCGTTAGTGCTTAATATACAAGGCATATTAGTGATTTTACAGTGGGGCGGACTAACTCTGGGGGCCCTAGACTGAGAGGGGTAGGGGCCCCCTAATTGGGCCATTTGTGCTATTTTTGGAGGCAGGAAAGAAACGAGGGGGAAATGAAAATGATGGAATATCAATAATGTGCTAATCAAAGCACAGGGGGGCAGCTGTAAAACTTACCGATCAGGGTGGGGCAGGAGTGCTGTCAGTCAAATTTGCCGATCAGGGGGAGGGAGGGTATTGCAGCAATGGATCAGTCAGCCAAATGTAAGATATATTATTATGAAATACTTTAACCAAAATTGTTATATACTGTAAATGGTTTGAAGTGGACATTTGATTTATGTATTTTGTTACAAAAAAGATAAAAACTCAAAATCAGCCCCCTAGAACGCAGGGGCTGCAGTTCTTTTGCCCCCTTGCCCCTGCTTTATAGGTTAAACAGGGTAACTGGATCTGACACATTAAAAAAATTTCATTCTGATGTCATAAATTAGAATCACAAATTGCCATAGTGCAAGTCGAAGTACATCTGTTTGAAAACAATTATCTATGCTACTCTTACATATACATATTATTATTCTTATACTTTACTGTGCATATAAAACTCAAAGAGGGTACATGTATGCATGTAACTGTCAAGCATGAAGCAGGCAGTGTCATGGTCTAGGGTTGTATTGCTGGTGACAGATTTGGTGAATCTCAACCATCTTGGCCATTGTTGCATACTACAAAGGCATGGCACCCCATCAGGATTACTGCTGATTGGGAATTACCTCAGACGAACTGGAAGATACATCAGATGATTTCCTGCCGAAACCTGTTAACTGAAAGCCTCTTGTCTGTGAAGTTGTTAGCAAGAGGAATGGTGACTATTTTGAGGACTATTTTGAGACCATTCCCTTGTTTCTTGAACACTGCTTTGGTAATACATTTTTTTTTTATATTTTATTTCTTTCAAGTACTTATCTAAAAACATATGATGCAAAACAAGTGTAGTCAAACTCAAACAGACAGATAGACACAGAAGGAGGCTAGGGTAAGAACTGGCTTGTTAAAGGGCATTCACATTTTACAATCCAGTAATTGCGATGTCATTTTACACTCCTGGGTCTCTTTGTAGACACGGGGTTTCTGTTAATGGACGTTCTATACCACAAGGGCCTTTGTTGATGGCTCAGCCATAATTTTTCATGGCAAATGACATTGCTGCCTTCAAGGGAATCAGTCTCCATACAACTGCTTCTCTACATCCCCATTCTTAATATTCATACTGACAAATGAATGGAGCTAGAAAACAGCCTTGATATTTCCAGGACATGGGTAGGTGGACTGGGAGAGCAGAGGACTGGAATAGGATCCATTAGAATTGACAGTAGCTTAATTCTTCCATTGAGTGTCTCCCCATAGATGACTAATTCATTTTCCTTAATTATTAGGGTCGATTCTGGCAAATAGCCAGAGACACTCAATGCAAGTTGGTGTCAGTATTTATAAGCTATGCGTGGCACAGATTCAAGGAGCTTTAATTTTTGCTAAAGGGTTGCAACAGCTTGGATGAAACTTAAATGCAGTTTCGATCAACTGAACCTAATCTGACCACTCTGTCTAAAACAGTAAATGCATCCAAAAAATTTGAATTGCATTTAGATTTTATTGATATACCATGATCAAATGTGCAAATCTTGTTTGAAACTAATTGTTCCTGCTCGATGAGCTGGAAAACATACTGTCAGTTATTGCTTGCACCACTATTCAATAAATAACACCATAGACCTACTTACGAACCCATGTGGGATAAAGCAATTACTATATGAAGAAAAATTCTTCAAACACCCAAGTTGTGAACTTGCAGAGTTGGGCATGCGATAGTAATTATAAGCTGAAAGCTTCACTCCTGGGTCTGAATATAAATGCTGGCACATGCATTGCTTTTAAAGCTGATCCTAGAGCAAGAGGAGACAAGCAAAGAGGTTTCAGGGAGTTCTCAGAGCGCTTGACCTGCTCTATTTAATAATCTTTTAATAGACCAATTCATAAGAAGACTGTGATCCAGGTGATCCATCATGCTCTTCTTCAAGCATCATGTGATACAAGCAGGCCAGCATGTGCAGAGATATGAAAGCCGGGTCTCTGCCTTTGGCAGGAAACGATGTGCCTGAAAAATAGAGACACACTATTATTTTAAACAGGCATAGCAGAATGGACTGCACCTAAAGGAAGTACTGTAGCTTTTTAACAAATAGGGCATATCATATGGTTTATAAATCACAGAATCAAATCAGACTTGCTTTTTTAGGAATTAATAATATTATCAAGTATCAATAATGCAATCTAGACAGTATGTGACCATTGTCTTGTGTCGTGTATGTATCTTGCGTGTGCATGTTGAGCTGTCATATAAGTACACTGGAGAGCCATTTGCAACCACTGACAATTCCCTGTGTGTTAGCATACTCGGCCAATAAACCCCATTTTGAATTGTCGTTAATTATTAGATTGTGAAATATGGAAGATTTTACTTTCTTCTCACACGTGAGAAAGCTGCATGCAGCCCATTAAACCGGAAATTGAATGATGTGTGATTAAACAAGGGCCAAACTGTGATGAAATCAAGGTATCAATACAGAGTTATGTCACAATGACTGTTTCTTTGGTTAGCTTCAGATTCTGTTAGCTATGGTTATTCAGCCCCAGGATTCCTAAAAGACTCTTTCAGTCTCCATAAGGAAGTAAACAGCGAAGGATACTGTACATTGTAATAGTATGTCTCAGTATGATATATATTGTTACTGTAATAATGAATTTCATTTGGCTTTTATGTTCTTTTTAAAGAAATCAGCAGTGTATTGTGGCAGTTAGAGAAATATGAATGAAATTAAATAAACCTTCCTTACTAGTTAGGCATTTCTCTCCCAGGGTTCAATGTACTCAAGACCCAAGTGAGCAAATATTTCCTCTTCGGTCTTTGCTAACAGGAAGATTTGCTGGGGAATCAACAAATAATCAATAAAAATGATTGAAAAAATAGTGGTCTTTATGCATCAGTCAGAATTACATCCATCCATCTTCCAGGAACACCATGGACCGGATTCTTGTTTTTGGGCTGTGGGATGGAATTCACAAAACACAGGGGAAACATAGTCCTGCCTCATAGACAGTGCACAGGCAGGATTTAAACCATCGCAACCCAGTGCACCAATATGTCTCCCGGCCTACAATGCAGTAAAACAAAATGCGAATTTAACAACTGAATACCAAAGATACTTCCTTTGCTAAAGATCCTGTATAGCACAGAAACTCTCTCTGCAATGGTGGCTACCGAGCAGAACCACAGCCTGAACCATCTCAAATTCAATTCAATTCAATTCAATTAAATTTTATTTGTATAGCACATTTTCACAACATCACATTGTCTCAAAGCACTTTACAGCATCCCTGCCCAAAGCCCCCAGTGAGCAAGCCAGAGGTGACAGTGGCAAGGAAAAACTCTCTAGAAGGATGAAACCTCAGAAGGAACCAGACTCAAAGGGGGAGCCCATCCTCCAGGGGCTGGCAGAGGAAGCCAAATGAGCAAGATGGCAAAGTCCCAATTCACACTGTCCCAATTTTAACATTTAAATCTCAAAGCAGGGGGCAGGCAGGTGATGGCAGGCAATTGCTGGTGCTGCTTCAGATGGCTGGACAAACAGTGGTACGGCAGCAGGGCAGGCAGGGAAGACGTCACGGGCAGGAGGGCGAGCAGGCCGGAAAGACGCCACGGCTAGTGGAGGTGTCGCAGGCAGCGGGGTAATATTTAAAACTGTATAACCAAATCAAGTAAATGTTTTACTGTTTTCTTTCTCGCAGTATCTGAGCTACAAGACACAACTGGTGTTTAATGTGTACTGTAACCACATTAAAAGAACCAGACAGATGTGGTAGGTTTGTGCTGACTGCAATTCCAGCCTACGAATCAAAGACAGAGTGGTGGAAGCTGTAATCTGGACCTATTCTGCCTTGAGCGATACAGACATGCAAAATAAAACAGAAACGGGGGGGGGGATCATTTCCGGAAATCTCTTTGCGCACAAAAAGCAACAAACAAACACATAAATAATACCTTAAAAGCCATATTTGGGAAATGTGTCTATAATAATTGTTTGTGCACACATCTCTCATTCTTTGCATACCAATGGTCAGGGGATAAATATTAATCTAAATTTGATTACCCCTCCAACACTGAGAAATAATAACACATACAGCTCTCTTTTGAGACAGAAATCACACCCCCTTGTTTTCCATTAACAGGTCCTTTGTATGTCGGCTCGTAATTAAGCAGAAATCATTGACCCTTTCTATGGATCAGCTGCTAAAACGGCAAAGTCATACATAAGATGAGAAGCTTTTCAACTTGTAACAGCATATGGTTCAGAAGTGCCTAATGATGAAACATCATTCCTTAAGCTAAATATAACAGTTAAAAATGTTACATAAATTCCAGCTGATGAAAATGTCACATCAACGTTTCAATCAAGAGGTTTCCATTTAAAACAGCATAACCAAACCTTGGATCCATATGTTGATTTTGGTCTAAATAGATATCTGAAATTTTACATAACATTTTTGTCAAAACACTTTCAGGGTAAGATTAAATGTGTTAGCTGACAAGTGTTCTTGACTGTCTAATTGGTCTAAACCAAAGTATGTTAGGAATAATTATTATGTTGAAAAGTAGACCTGATGTTTGCAAATATTTCTGACATATTCAAAATTTTTTTGCAAAGCATTGTTTGCTCATTTGTAGCCATGAATAATTAACTAATGGGCAAGAAATGCATTAGTAACCATATTCTGAACTGTTAAAAAATGTTCCAGATGAAAGGAACATACTTCCAGCCATTCACATTTTCAGGAGTATAACAAACGGTTATTTTGGTCAAAACAATTCTAGTTCGAATGCAAACTCCCCAAATAATGTGTTTTGTTGTGTCATTTGAATTGTGCAATGCATTCAGCCAAGCATGATGAATTCTGAGCTCAGATGGACCAAAAAACACTTAACATGATGTATCACATAAAAGACAATAATGGAGGCACACGCTGATCTACAGTAGCACAGACTTACGGCGCCAACCAAAAGGAAGGATTTTTGCCAGACTCCAGCCCAAATCCATGACTTGATTAACCCTATAAAATTCCAAAATGTGAGTTTATTTTTCTTGTTATTAAACAGGAATTGAAATCCACAATCATAGTTTGCAAATTATGTTTTACCCATTATAACAGCTACTGTAATTCGATTAGATTCATCAAGGGTGCAATTACAGCTAGCTGCAACTAAAGCCATACGGGCCTTTACCCATATAATCTCAGTTAAAAAAAAGTTTCTCCAGAAAATCTGGCCTTCATCAGTCAGGAGTTTGCTCTGTCCTCCGGCGGCTCTGAGGCAGCCCCGGCCTTACTATAACTCACTGTCAGACACTCCTTACACCCAGTCACCCCATTCCCACTCCCCCCACATCTGTTCCGCACGCACGGGTCTATGTGGCCCCAGACACCGCTATTCAAGTGATGCCTGTGGCATTAATTCTCGCTTATTGTTCTCCCCGTTTTCAAGCAGAACTCCTCATGCTCCCGCTTGAAGTCTGCCCTCAGGGGTTCAAGGGCAATCTGCTGGCACCCGTGTCCTCACTAACAGCTGGTTTAGAAGAAATTACCACACTCAAAATGAAACTGACACTCTCCTCAACTTCCCTCAGTATTACTTGCCCAGGCAACATCTCTCTAGAGCCATCGTCTCCTAATGAGTGGGTTATTAATATCCCCTCCTGAATGTAGTCCACCATAGATGAGACTGTCCATCAGACACAGAGAGTAGAATGTGCTCCCATGAACCATAAACCAGGCTCTTTTTCTTAAGCCATTACTTTAAAATGCAGTCCAGAAAGAAGTCAATTAGTGTAACATTTCCTAACTTTTTAAGATTTCATAATTAACTTTGATCACAGACGTTCCTATATGACTGACTTTTTCGCTTTCAGCAGCATTAGCTCTTATTTTTCAGTCATTCCTAGCATTTAATGTTTTAATATCTTACTATTCTCCAGACGATCAATCATCAACATGTATGTCCATCTTCCAGCTGCATGTCTTGGTCAGGGTGATGGGATATCTGTCCATCTCTGGGCACATCCCTGCACACGCTCACACAAAATCATATTCTATGGGCAAACTTTTGGAGCAGTGTTTCCCAGTCCGGTCCTCAGGGATCCACAGACCACATTTTTTGCTGCCAGACAGGGAGGGAGCAAAAACGTCGCCTGGCTGGGTGCTTACAGAGTACCAACTCAACCAATACTCACTTTAAACCCGTGAAAACTAGATAAGCTTCAATGAGTGTGTCAGACTACAGGGGCTGCTGCCAGTCATGATCAAATTAATGCCAGTACTGCTATATGATGCAATATCATATTAATACTTAAGTAATATTCACTGTCAGTATTACATTGTCACCAACTGTTTACTATTTATACTCATTCAAGTACAATTTCTGACGGGTCAGAAAGCCAATGTGCTGCAAAACAACTGCCAGTTGTAGGCACATGTTCTTATAAACATGCACACACGCGCTAGCAATAATAAACTTGACTGGTCATACCATTAGAGGGTATTAATGCATACAGTACCTGTCAGGGACTTTAGAAAAACAGAGTTTGAAAGATTAAAGCAGTGGATGATAGTTATGTGGTTTACGCTGAAAAGTATTTACTGCTATTAGGTCTATAGTGTCCCCAGCCTTGGGCCCTATATGCTGCCACAACCTTGACCAGAATAAGCTGTTAGAAGAAAGTAGGATGGATTTCCCTTTTGTTGCAAAGGTACTTGTAAAAGAATGTATTGGAGGTGATTTATTTTAATTATTGCTTTTTCCAGGAATGGGGTTTTTTAAGTGCTGCATCTAGCAGAGTTTCATTTTGTCCAATTTTCTATATCGCTCACTATTTAGATTTCTTAATGTTGTTCCCAAGGACAAAGCCAGAGAACAGATTTGCTGGAGTGTTTAATTTCACATTAATGTATCGGTACAGTATGAAAATTAGAAATGTCTTCATATTGTTTATGGCATTTGTATGGAATAAGTGCAGTTCTAAGCAAATAGAGGGATCCTCGTTTTAAAATTGTAACGTCTTCATTTTTCATTTTGTATTTTTAATAATTAAACCACAGATGGTTTGCTGTTACTTTGAGAGTTTCACAAAAATGAATTCCAAAAAATCTTAAAAAAAAAAAAAATCTAAAAAAAATGATGCTCAAAGTAAGTACATGGTGAGTTTGGACCCTATCCCAGAAAGTACCTAACGCTGGCAACCGAGAGATACCAGTTCACCTAAACCAGTTTGGAAGGATACCCAGAATACACTGAGAGGACATCCGAACACACAGAACCCACAACCCTGAGAGTGTAAGTTTGCAGAACCACACAGCGAATCACCACTTCACAGAAAATAAAAAGATACAACGAGAAAATCGGTTGTGTGGCAGGATGGACAGAGGTGGGCATGCCAGCATTGGAATGTTAAAACAAAAACACTTCTCAAATTAATTTATGAAAAGTCCTTAACAAAACTAAAACATAAATTGTGGGTGCAGCCTATATCAACGGGGACCTGTGTCAGACTCCCAAAATCGCCCTGAATCCTATCAACACGACCTGTTTAACCCTAAACAAAGTAATCATCCCAATGAGCATCAAACGGGTCTCATTATCTGATTTTTCTCTAAGCACAGGGGCCAGATGATTACTCACAGCAACAAAACACTATCTCTAGAAAACAGCTAGATTCTACCATCTACCTGCTGACGGTGATGCAGCAGTCACAGAGGTGGCAGTAAATCACTGTTGAAAAGCCAGCCTGGCTTGACAACAAAACCATGTGACACTTGGATTCACTAGTGAAGGCACGAATGCACACGACATATGCAACAAGGGTGGTGACAGAAAAAACAGGGACCTTGTCATAAAAGATCTGTGTCTTTTGAGGTCCCTGTAAGTCACTCTGATAAAGCAGTATATAAAGAAAACAAAATGCTTTGATGTATATGCATACTTATATCAAAGTAAGGAATGATAAGACTGTACCAGAAAATAGTGCGAAGCTTTTCTTAGGACATACGTAACATTAGAGCGTATACATGACAGGCCTAAAAATGAAATCAGATCTTTTCAGAGCACAGGAAGCCACGGAGCCTATTCCACGCTAGAACATAGCAGAAGGCAAGGGTCGAGTGAGATTCAAGTCCACTGCAGGGCAAAGTCCACTGCAGGGCAAATACCCTACAGGGCAATTTAGGGATGTAAGCTGGGTTAACTGCATGTGTTTGGACTGCACAAGTAAGGTCTTATCTCGCAACGACATACTTTTGCTAAAGTAAACTTTGCAAAGACCATTCATGTTGCATTCTTGGGGGACCTTAAGCCACAATAGGTGGATAATTAAATACACATTCCATCATCACCCACTAGGGAACCACTCTGGCATTAATGCATTCTTAGATCATCTGAAATATATTCATTCTGATGATGCTGCGCAGCTTTTCTAAAATCATATATAACGCAATGGTAGACAGTTTTATTGATATCTAATTATTTCATAATACGCCCTATTCAAATAATCATCAAAAAGTAGAGTTAAGCAAAGAAAAATTCACAGAAGCTCCATGTTCCACCACAAAATAGATTTCCCTTATCAAGATGTCAAGTACAATTCATTCAGACTTCACTGTGAATGCCTTTCTTACTTTTGAAATAAAATTTTAAAAGTAGTATCTGGTGATTTAAAAATCTTTTTTGAAAGTCTAATTTAAAAAAATGCTATCCTGAGAGTATTCAGAAAGTAAAAGGTGACCCTGAAACTTCAGCAATTATTTCAGTAATTGCAGGAAAGATCATACACTTTATGCACATAAAACATAATTGTAACACTTTTAATTTTCTTCATTCAGTATTATTCCAGCAATTTTATTTCTTTAAAGAAGGAGGGCAACAGAAAATTGCATCATATATACAAAAGGAAATCAAAAAGCTTTGTTTACAAAAATCACAAAATTAAATCATCATGTAACAATGAAATATTCCAACAGATGAATAGACACTAGAATATCAATGGAATAACTGTACCTATAGAACATCTTACACACATAATGTACAAAGCCAATTTTACCACACAGTTCAGAAATGCCCTTAGATTGATACCCACTTAAAACATAAAACTGTTAAAATCTTCCCAGTAACAATGGAGATTACACTAAATTTTCTAAACCGTGATATGTATTACTGCTGCTACTCCACAATTGCCATCCGATGCATACAGATGCAAAAATGCTGAGTTACTCAATAAGAATAACAAAGGTTCTTAGCTTTGCCAAATACTATAAATAATTTATTAGTCACTCAAAAGCAGTATTAGGTGGCTGCACTAGCACTGAGGAGTTGCTAAATTAAAAAATAAATGAAATTATATTAAATGCTATTTTTCCCTTATTATGTTTTCTAGACCTGTTTCAGTACAAGAAAATTCATTTTATTCCATTTTGATTTAGCAGAAAAAAACATTTTCAGGGCACTTGATGGCCAGCCATTTAGATAAGCAAGATTTGTTGCTAATTGATTGATTAATCAATGCTTAACTTAACAATGCTCTACCTCAGCATCAGCAGTTCCTTAATGTACATTTACCTTATTGAGTATTTTTTTCAACCACTTACACTACTTAGGCTTATCATGCCAGATAGAATAACACTTTTAAAGGGAGAAGATTTTATACTAATATATTCCAAAGTAGCATGCATAGCATGTACAGTCCTTTGTATTATATTATTGAGCTTTTATTGTTTAAGCACATAATTGTGTCCCGGTTGAATCAAAATGGAATCAAATAAAATTTCTTTAATTTAATTTTACAATGGATAGCTTATAATTTAGAAGCTGGTAAATTGTTGAATTCTGCTATAGCTAACACCCCACACTGAAAATATATGTAAAATAACTGGAATTTTGATTGAACTTGGAACAATCTGTATGTTGCATGATGATTTACATATTCTTTGTTGGAATATGTGTGCCGCTGTGTGTGTGCTGTAACCAAAACAAGACTGAAGCATCGAAATATGAATCGTGTCTGTAGTCCATGACTCCAGTAGTAAAAGAATGTGTCTGACAGTCAACAGCCAGGAATTTAATTGTATATCATTAGACTGTTTATGAGCTGCAAAATATAATTATAAAACTCCTGCATTTCTATTTTGCAATTAAATTACAGGCCACTTAGTAGAGAAACAGACAGTATGCAATTGTATTTCAATCTAAATCTGGTTTGTGCAACTAACAGGAAGAAACTGTACAATTCTTTGATCTGAGAGATGAAGATGGGAGATTCCTTAATTAGACATTTATTTACATCTCAGAAGGACCACACAGTGAAATGTGTATGGCATAGCATTTAGATGTATAAATTGCATCACCGATCTGAGTTGTGACATTTTAACTGCAAAAGTATCTGTGAAGTTTTAGCTATGCCTTTATAGGTTGTGCTGTGAATTCCTGTCTTCTGTAGAAAAAGCAGAAATACAGTAGTGTTTGAATTTCACAAAGTCGAGAAATCTGACTGACCACAATGTGCAAACTGAAAACTGCGAAAATTCAGATGACTGTGCTGTTAACTGTAGTGCTGGGCACTTCCCAGCAGCTGAACACTGCAGTTACTATGTGTGTGTTCCAGGTGACGTGGGGCTAGTCCATGTTTCCCTGCCATGTTTCCCTGCCATGTTTCCCCATGTGCGCCACTCCCCCCTCGGCTAACAGACAATGCTAGTTGCCCTTCCTTTGTAAAAAATGTCTTGTACTCGTAAAATTCCCGTCTGCACGTTTGTGTGCATGTTTGTTATCTTTCGAGTGCCTCTCCGTACAGTCTCCCACAGTTTGTTAATGTATTACTAAAATAATAATACGTATTTATCCAGCCCTGTGTCTGTGTAGCAATATGTACTCTTGCTTGTTGGTTGTGCTGCGTCCTTTTAATGTGGGAGTTCTGCTGGCTGCCTCGTGCTGTCTTTGCTGGTGGAGTGCCACACTGGGGGATCAATGGGGATATCCACATGGCGCATGCCTATGAAGGCTCCAGAGGGACTGCAGAGGGAAGTAGAAATGCTCCAAGCTGAGATACTGGGGAGGTCGTTTGACCTGTATCGCTCAGTAATACGCAGACTTGATGGAGTGACCACCCCCAGGGAGCCCAAGGTGGAAAGGCAGACCAGAGACTTCGCCTACAGCCAAGTTCCCCCATCCCCACTACCATGGCAGCGCTGGTCAGGCTTCTGAAGTTTAATGGGTAACAGCCATGGGAGCTCTACAAAGTCCAGCTTAATTTGGTGGCCAAGCTTGCTGGACATACGCAGTGGATACTGGTAGGGAAAAGATGGCATTCACCCTGGAAAAAGGCCTATAGCACTTCAGGGTGCTCCTCTTTGGGCTCAGCAAAGCTCCCACGATGTTTGATTGCGAAGCTGCTGGCGGAGATCCCCGAGAACCACTGCACTGTCTACCTGAACTACCTGCTGGTCCACGTGTCCAGCTTTGACAGTGCAACGGCTAACCCTACATGAAGTCATCATCGGCATCTGCTATGCCAACCTGCACTTGGTCGGTGAAGTACCTGGGCCATGTGGTCTGCGAGTGGGGCATTACCACTGACCCAGAGAAGGTGGAGGCAGTGGAGTCCTGGCTTTTTCTGCAGTCAGCATCCAAGCTGTGCAGTTTCCTGGGCCAGGGCTCCTACTACGAGGGCTTCATCTGTGGACATTGCGTCCCCCCCCCCCCTTCATTCTGGGGTTCCCTCTTACCCAGCTTTTACTGTACCTTCATCCTGGATATTTATCCTAGCAACGTTAATATCAAGCTGTCCATTACAACACCCAGAGGGAGAGCAGGTTGTTGGATTTTACAGCCACTGCGTGAGTCTACCAGAAAAAAAACTACTGCGAGACGAGATGAGAGCTGCTGCCGATGGTTGCCAGACTGTCGCAGTTCCGCCCTTACTGTACCTCTATGGGAGCCAGCCTGACCACGCCTTGCTAGTCTGGCTCATGAACTACAGGGACCTCAATGGCTAGGTAGCCAGATAGCTGGAGAAACTCCAGTCCTTCCAATTGCAGAGCCTTTTCAGGACTGCCAACAGAGAGCACTGTTATTTAAAATCCCTGTCTGACTTCCTCTGTCCTGCTGTGGCTGATGAAGAAGACAATTTCAGAAAAGGTTCTACAGTCGACTCTTCTGCAACACAGCTTTTCCCATCACGGTTTCAATATATCGTGGGGTTGGCATACAAGATAAAATGGGGAGTTCTGGGTCTTTTGTGAAAGCTACAGATTAAATGCAAAGGCCAACAGAAGACACACAAAACATTTAACTCATAAACACATAAAATATATCTAGAGTGCTGGTTTGAAGGAGAGCAAGTATATTTACAGCAGATCTTTGTATCTTGCGTTTCTCATATATTTTCACTTTCCTTTGCTTACCAAAAAATTTTACGAGTTTTTTCCAGATTTCAGGGGGCCCACTCCCCTAACCCTCGCAATGCAGAAGGGCCGACTGTACTGGCTTTATTATGTCAAAATTATTTGTTTTTGCAAAATCCAATGTGGACCAATCTACTTTAATATGAAAACTTTGCAAAGATACTTTTTGTAGAACAGGTGGCAGCACACCAAATCATGAACCACCTGAAATGTTAGAACTCAATATCAAGCACGCAGAATGCCTGCCTATGTGTGTACGTACAAGCACATCATCCTCAGCTGCAGTGTCTTCCACACATTCTGAAGTAACCAAACAGAAGCAAACAAAATTACGTTTCTGTGATAGGTAAGGTACTGCGATGGGCTGCCCCCCCCCCCCGTCCTGGGTTGTTCCCCGCCTCGTGCCCATAGCTTCCGGGATAGGCTCTGGACCCACCCCCCCAACCCAGAAGGATAAGCGGTTTGGAAAATGGATGGATGGATGGATGGATGATAGGTAAGGTAAAACACTGTCTGTTGTTCGGAGATTCTTTACAGTGTGGGACAAAGACGTTAAAATTGCTATGTGCGAGACATGAAGAAAAACTTGTCCGTAGATGAACTACCGCAAAAACATTTGGAACGGCTAATTTTATTCAATACTTGGGGAACCATTTTTATTTGAAAAGGTTATTTAAAATATTTTGCCTGCAGAAAGCTAAGCTCATTAAAGAAGTGTTAAAAAATGTTCAGTCTGCTAATTATTGTTAAACTAAGAAAATCAGAATTGGCCAGGGTCAGCAGGTCAGGCTTAAAAAATGGCAATCAGGATCAGCCATGAAAAATGCAATTGGTGCATCCCTACTATTCATACTGTCCATTAAGCCACAGTGCTGGTTTATCATAAGCATCACTTACTGACTTCAGTTAACCAAATTTATGATCGAGAGGGCTGATTTCTCCAATGACAAAACATAATGGAAATATGATTCCATACCAAACCAAGTTTACAACATAAATGCCTACATAAGTCAAGATTCGTCAGTCAAGTTTGCCAGTCAGTCAGTGGTAAAACGAACGTTTGTGTCAATTACGCAATACAGCTAAAAGTAGAAATATTATGGTGGGTGTAATTTCACATAAGAGATTTCATTTTCTTACTATTAGGAATATTAGAAGTCCTGGTGAGGGTCCCAAGTTGCACAGCACAAATGCAGGGATACCCCTTGGACCGGATGCCAATCCAGCATAAATTACATACATGCACACAAGTTCCATCATACACTACAGGCAATTCAAAGATACCTGACTGCCTGCTATTGAATTGCAGGTGGAAATCCATATGATATGACAAACATTCCACACAAACAGAATGAATAGCATTGATTAGTGAAACTTTATTCATCCCTGCGTGCAAATGTTCTTTTCACCTATACCATCTTCCTCTCCATGAGTTACATATACAGTTGAGAGCAAGTTTGAGGGTCAGAGTGCATGGTTGGCCAGCACCCCTGGAACAATGTTTGTAAACCTGACTGCACAACTAGGTGCTTGATTTTGTACACCAGTGGTAATCGGTCCGAATAATACACCTGAATTCAATGATTAAGAAGTGTGTCCCAATACTTTAATCCATATAGGGTATTTCACCTGTTCGGCTTGCTTACATTTCCTTTCATATATTATATTATTAGTTGTTGGTATCAAATTTTCATAGCTATTGTGAAAAGGTAGCTACTGCGGCAATTTTATAAAAAGGAGCAAATCTGCTGTACCCATCCTTGTCATATTCAAACTATATACAAACCTGCATAAAGTAAATAAGAATGTCTGTCTGAGACTGATCTGGAATGAAGGCAAACGGTACAACAGAAATAAACTGAACCGACATGCACATCTAATATGACAAACTAAGGAAATTAACAGGTATGTGACGTGACGGCTTGAGCACCAAATCAGCTATTTCCAGGTACCTTCTAAAGTGTTACATCACAGACTAATAGCCTTTACATCCAGGGCCCAATTAATTGCAGGCAATGAGTTTTATATTAACTACTTTTTTTGTTCCCCTTATCAGTCATATTACACAGTCATTAATTGTTTTCCTTTCCCCAGTGGAATTCAATCCAGCCACAAAATTATTATAGCCTGAAATTAAAATCTATATTTACATTGTTAAGTAATTGCATGCTGAAATTACAGCCCTTGTTCAAGGTGATAGCAATAAAAGACAGCATATTTAATTGGCTTTCACAAGAAGTCCCTGTATAACAAACGTCTAAAACTTGTATCTCAGATATGGTATCTTAGATTAGTTTTCCATTTGACAAGATGCTCATTTTATGCAGTATGCCTTAAAAACTTATTTCACTTTTTAATGAAGTACACATCTCCAGGGTAAATTATGGTGGATGTATTTTGCAGGTAGTACATGCCTTTCGTCAACTCAAAGTAGCCCCCCATGATGAGAAAAATGCAGCGCTTGTGTGTTTTCATTTATGTCAATATGTAGATTTCACAAAACTCCAGCACTATGCACATTTCACAATGGTCCGCACATCATTGTTTAAAATGATTTTAGCATTCTTAAAAATAAAAAATGTGCACATAAGTCTCGCAGTTAAGTACTTCCTATTGGTAGACTTGCATGTCTATCCATGTGACAGGCTGCACATTTTTATTTCTTATGAAAATATACTAATTTCATTTGGGTGCCAATTTGCATGCAACAGTTTCCAGAATAAATGTAGAATCAGAAATTTCTAAAATGTAACATTCATTAAGTCCAGTAATAATAATAATAATAATAATAATAATTATTATTATTATTATATAGTGAAAACATATTGAAATATTTCCAGAAATATTGAAATATTGTGAATAAATAATTATATGGCATCTTGCAGTAGGAATTTTGCATTGCTCTGTATCAACTCTGGGAAATCTGTCCAGAACATTAAAAAAACATTAATGCCCTGATCTCATTGTCCTCTACTAGAAGAGGTCTCAGTTTCCATGTGATTTTTTTAGACATAGTGCCTTGCAGACTGCCCTGTTTTAGTTCAAATTACAGCTGACAGATTTTAGTGAGCCACACATGAAACTGAAATCTTCTGAGGGCAAAATGGAAGCGAAAACCAACGCTTATTATAAATGACAGGCATTTCCTACCACCCCTGCTCTACAAGTCTAAGCAGAAATACTGGAAGCCCTCTTTATCTTGCACTAGCCTGATGCTTATTCAGGACTGTGCAAAAGTGCCACCAAAACTAAGCTCAAAGATCTTAATACGGCTCTTTCCATAGGTACATGAGAAACCTCAGCAATCTGCATGATTTAGAGCCAGGTCAGTCCACTGAAGAAGAAGATTTGTTGAATATGGCAACAAAAGCTTTTATCATGATACCTGTAGGTAATACTTCACTCAGCAAGCAAATGTTATGATCTTTGTTTCTGATGTTTTGAATATTGTCATCAAGAAATTGGACAAAAATTTGATATCTGAATGTATCAGTGCCTGCAGTAGTTACATGGTGAGAGAGCTATGCTTTGGCCTAACAATGTTTCTGAAACTGATGAATAAAGTTTTCTCTTTAAATATGCCACTTTCCCTGTAGATATTGTCATGAACAAAAGGTCAATAATAAAAAAAAAAGCAAAAATGAGCTTGTCTCCATCATCGCATTACTGCATAATTACCATGTCTTCTTAAGAGATCCACTGCTGTTAAATGTTAATTAAATGATGTTTTAAAAACCTTTTTTGTGAAGTTGGGCATTCATGCATGCTGAGACCAGTCAGAAATTTATCACTGGCTGTGTGTGTGTGTGTGTGTGTCTGTGTCTGACTGACTGATCTGGCCTGATGATCTCACTGATGAAGGGTACCTGGCCTATTATGTATTAAAGCAGTTTTCTTCTTGAACAAACAAAATGCAGTTCAATCCAAACTGGAATTCACAGAGCAAATGGAGCTCGTTGGTGTCATAAGACATGTAAGAGGCCTTTTATCCATCACACATCCATCTTCCATAACCGCTTATCTAGTGGAGGGGTGCCTTGGGCCTGGAACCTACCGCAGAAGCAAAGGGCATGAGTCAGGAGACACCTTAGACAGGATGCCTGCACAATGCTGGACTGACACTCACACACAATCACACACAAAGGGCAATTTAGAGTCACCAATTCACCTTTAAGTGCTCTAAGCCACTATGCTGCCTGGGGTCATTTATTATTACTGAAAATAACCGAGCAGTAAAAAATAAAGGCTACTTGCAATAAATGCCTAACAGGTGCCAACGTTTATGCCCTTGACGCAGAAGAAATTACAGAATTATTTGCATGAAAATCGTAATCAAAACAATAGCCACCGTACATTCCTGTTCAGTTTTATGGCTTCAGGTTTGTTATATTTATACATAGTCTGCATTCTCTGTTTCCATGCATATATCCATGCATACAACCATTTGCAATTAACCTTTTCAATAAAACTCCAGTAATACAGAATAAGGCCAGGCACTCCTAAAACATGACAGTATTTTAGTGCAATAATTTCACACAAACATTCACTCATACATTATGGGCATAACATTCGGAGAACAAAAACCTGCTACCATGTAATTGCATTAAATTATGCGTTTTTTATTTACTCAAAACCATCATCAAGTAAAAAATCCAGCTTGAAGGCATTTTAAACAACAGTATATTTCACAGACAACATTAAATATTCATTCACTTTGCTGCCATTGGTACACCACAGGTACACAAAGCAAATGTGCCAGTATGATCAGTTTGCAATTTACCTCAGTTCCTCCTTTTTGTACATAACGCTGCTCAAATGCACCTCATCACTGCCAGCTGGGGGGAAATTAGAATTGGAGTCCCACAATACCCTTGATGATTGCACTGCCATTGCCCACCCATTCGAGCTTCAGTACAGCATGCATTGAAGCCAGGTGTTTTGAGAATCTCCTGCTGTGTGTGTAAGCAAGACGAATCAAGAACATTCTGCTTGTGGTTTCAGGCCTGGAATGTACCATTTCTGCGATGATTAGCATTACCTGCTGCCCTTTTCAAGTTTCATTTGATTGGCTAATTCAAGAAAAAGAAAAAAAAATTACATGTATTCCATATAAGATATTTACAGCGTGCTTGCATTTAACATCCTTTTAAAGCCAATTTTGTTAAACAGCTTGTTTTCACATTGTTTGTCAGAGTTTCAAAGTTGTATGTCTTTGTTTCATTCTCTGCAATACAGTCTAGTCTTATTGACTGGAGTTACTCTGAAAGTTCCTTTCTATGCAGTCTCAATAGAAAACACAGCACCAAAATTTTCAGTAGCCTATTTTTGTCTTACATTGTGTTTATAATTATGTTCAGAGCAGTTCTTCTTGCAAATGCTGAATAATAAATAGTTCTGTTAGATCTCCAGACATTTAGATGGCTACATTTTTGTTTGATCAGAAAAACCTGTGTCATGTTGATGGTTTAACTCCCCATTGAAGTTCAATTCAGATAAGAAAGTAACTGAAAGTCCTATTACAGGTATGCCCCTGCACCTGCCCCTCCCCCACAACTGTGATCACATGTGACAATAAATCAAGAACCATATAAGCAATGGCAGCACTCTGGAGGAATGTCATTTAAACCTTTTAACACTTACAAGAATTCTGAAAGCTATATTCGACTCATATTGAGTTTAGAAGTGTAGCTTCCACGGAAATTACAGTACACCTTATCGATACACTTAACATCTCTGATTAATTGGGATCTATGACCCAGCAAAGACAAATCTCTTGGCTGAGCAATTAAAGTAACTTTAGTACTTCAATAAGGCAAAAGAATGTACTTTATCAGAAAGCTTATGAAATTGAATTCATAGCATGATTTTTTTGGGGTGAATTGTGTTTTTAACTTGAATGAAATTGTTCCTCCAGATTTTGCCCCAAAAAGTCATGCCTCCATTGATTAAGAGCATCCGCTGGGGTGGAGAACTCCAATGAATAAGAGGTTACACTGCAGGTGAGAGAATATTAATTCTTTCAAAGATACAGTTGCTGCAAGGTCTCAGAGCTGCACTTATGCAAAGGCATCATTAATCATTATGCTGTACTTTGCTTAGAGCCCCTGCTGAATGCCACACACTCGTACATACATATCTCCACTTTGCCATCACATTACAATAATCCAATATCCAATCCACAGCAAAACTCCAAAACATGTAAATATATAGAAGTCTTTAAAATCAAACAATATTTTGGCCTCTGGTGATGCCTCTTTTTCAGTATTACAACGAAAATACCCCCACAGGTTTAGTCAAACGTGTAAGCACAAAACCGCGCACACACATTTTGAAGGGTAACAGCAAAGGATTTTTTTTTTTCCTGGCTGAATTTCAGGAGTTGCACAGGTCCAGGAAGACTTCTGATCTGGGAGGGGCCTGTCTGTCACATAGTGAGTATGCCCCTGTTCCTCATACATCACCCCACACCATATTAATTATGTCACACCTTGAGATGTACAGCAGAGGACATGCTTACTAAAGTTTATCTCCGTATTTAAAAATCAGGGAGGAGGGACAAAGGCTTAAATTTGGAGGGCTACTATGCTTATTGCATACCATTACAAAAACGAGAATATTGTTCACTAAAAACCACTAAGCCATTTATATTTTTACTACTACGTCTCTGATATTTATCTTAAATGAATAATTGAAATCTTTTTGAAATCATTTTCTTTTTCCAGAATTTTTTTTTTTTAAGTAAGGTTAGCAGTTTAAAGGTTCTAAAAAAATTATGGTTTTAGCTGCTGGACCCAAATTCATTCAATGAATTCATTTCTACCGCTAACGTGCGGCTACAAACGGGTCCACTTATCTTGGCCTGAAAAGGCGGAGAACTTTCTGAAGCAGTGTCCCTCTGGCTGAGACACTTAATTGATCTTCATTATGTTAATTAAAACTCTTATCATGAATCTAAGCTTCCTAATAGAGCGTAATGTTAAAGCATTATATCACGGGATAACCTTGTAAGCAATTAGCTGATCTTGAGTACGACAAATTATAAGAATGCGTTTAGAAAAGTGGTGATGTGAAGCATATCAAGTAGGTTCAAAATGTGCCGCCATCTCGGTCTTGCGACGAGGCTGTTTTTTATGCGAAACTGGGGCTGTGTTCAGTCACGCAGTGGCTTTCAGCCTTTGCATTTTAATAAATATTGTGAAGAAAAGGATTTTGCTTTTAACGTCTGCCAGACAACTGTCAACACATTGAGCTATGGGATCTGACACTAACTGCTCCATGGAGGGATGGCAGGGACACATATTTTGACAGCTTGACCTTCTGCCAAAAAGTATATGACCCACCCTGTGCCCTGGCCTCATTCCCTGCCTTAAAATTTTCCACTCTTATGTATGCATATGAGCTGAAAGGCACCCTGTCCTCCAGTAATGTATTGTGTCATTTGTGTTGTATTTTGGCGCAGACATCATTGCCCCTTTTACATTATACCGACAAGTCGTAAAGCTGTCTTTTGATAGGAATATACCTCTAAAAGTGTCTTGTTCAAGGGTACAACAGCAATGTCCTACAAATGATATAAATCAAAGAAGTTTAAGCACCATAGCAAATACAGAAAGACAAAACACTTAATAGAGTATATATCAGCTAACAGTGGCAGCAAACGTGTGTCTATATATAATAAGAGAGAGAGAGAGCAAGCGAGAGAGAGAGAGAGAGAGAGAGAGAGATGGTCTGAGTATCACTCATTGGTACCCTCTCCTTTTAGACAACCTTCGTGGCCGTTAAAGTTTAACATTCAGTCCTAATGATTCAGTTTCAGCTCCAGGCACTCATACATATTGTCCTCTATCAGCCATCTCTCAAACAACAAGACATATTATCTCCCACATTCTGCCTCTCAGAGCATAACAAACGTTAAGGTTGATAACATGTCAAATCAGACAGCCAGGCTCTGTCAGCTCTCGTGATGCAGATAGAAAATCACCAAAATTATCATTACATGAAATGGCTAACATGGATAAAAATAGATTTGAATGAAAACTGTAAATCAAATAAGGTATAATATACATACAGGTATACAGTGTGTGTGTGTGTGTGTGTGAGTGTATTTATACATACACACACACACAATGTCAACAATTCATTGGCTAAACTAAGAAACATTATACTTCGCTATTTTTGTTGAAAGGCTGCTTGCAGTCTTGTGCGAGTGCTAATACTTTTTATGATGGTCTGATTATTATCTTATGTATCTTACTCCCCAACAGAAAATGTGAAATGCTATTTATCTGGGTACTCCGCTCAGAGAAAAAAAAACAGCTTAACATTAAAATACATGCACATAATCAGTAACACAGTTGAAATGTAACAAGAATTCCTTCGGTTCTCAAAATGATGCCTCATTGCTGGGTGACTGAAACACTGCATCAACTCTCAAACCGCGTCTCTGGTCCCCCACACAGAGGAAAGTCACCACCGATTTTATAGAATTACGTGCATATATTGGATGGTCAATGTAAATTCTAGGCTGCTTGTTGGACAACTTTTGAAATGACTAAGCTAACGCACTTTAACAAACCTGAAATCATGGATGTGCACGTAAATAAAGATGAACATAGTTTTCCTTGGCGGTCTAAGACTTTGTCACAGTACACTGATGTCCTCCATATTATTATTAAATGTATACTGATAAATTAGGTAAATATGTGTCAGCTTTATTATTATTACGTGTAGTTTTCATGATGTGATAGTTTTTAGATAGTTTTGTAATTAACCAGAATGTATTAATATTTGTTATTTAATTTCTAAGGTCTCTGCAGGCTGACATATCTCTTGATAATTAGGTTTCCCTGGTGAGTTTGTTTCTGACATCCTAATTGTTTCAGATCTAAGCATTTGTTGTAATTTTGACTGTAAACTCAGACATACATTCAACCAATACTTTTTCTCTCAAGTTCAAGACAACTACTGTATTACCCTATAGATCTATAGACACTTTTACTATTATTTCTACGTAATATCTTCAGAACATCTAAAGTGTTACTTATATAAAGTGTTAAGATAACTATAAAAGACCTTGAAATCAGGTGGGTTTTTGCCCAGATATATCCTAAAGCAGGGCAGTTTCTAGCTATTGAAAAAATCTGTGACTAAGTCAAGATGACCAGTGGCTTGACTCTTTTTTTTTTAATGGAAGATTGGCCCAGGGGCTGAAATACTCGGAGTCAAGCTTAAAATACTCAGGGCTACAGCCCCGAGTGATCAGCGCTAACAGCGGCCATATCCTAAAACAACTGAAAATAATAATAAAAAAGATTGATAAAAGCATTTAACATTCTGCCATCTAGTGTCTATGCTTAAAGAGACCTTTAGAAAACAGTGACCCTGTGGTGCATGTAGACAAACAGCCATACCTTAGTCTTGTCATACAGAGCGTGGTTGTCCAGTAACATCTTCCGCTCATGCTGGGCAAACCTTCTCAGGTCTCGTTCAAACTGCTAAAGGAAGAACACAAATTAAACAGAACCACTCAGGACAGTGAGGTCTATTTTGCATAATATATTAACAAAGGTACAAAACATTATACAAAATCACTATAAATATGACAGAGGGAACCAAAGATCGGTAACACTATACTTAAAGCAGACATCATGATACATTACAGATACCCTCATAATGCATTATAATGCATTCGTATAATACCATAAACATGGCTATATCTATTTATAAAAAGACATATCACATTAGAGCCATGCTTATTATGCATTATGAATGCTCTACAAAGCTCTCATCTACAGTATAATGCACCATAAATACCTTCATGGTTCATTATAATGGCTTATAATTATACTGACCATTATCATGCATGCAGTATCTACAGTGCATTAAAGGATACTTTATGAACGCAATATGAAGGTATCTATAATGCATTACGCATGAGTGCTTTAATGAAAGTGTTACCAAAAGATCTACAAAGTTTTATTGTCATTATGATTTTTCTTTTGAATGGTCATATATTCCCATCGAGTTTCTGTTATACAAAAAATATGCTCAGGGTGATGTACATTGCTGGCATTTCTTTCCATCTGACAATCATTTTCATATTTAAAACAAAGATGCGTTTAGCAGTATCAAGTAATTTTTCATTATTTCATATTTGCACCGCTCTTCTAAACAATTCACTGAATGTAGCTCCAGAATTAGCACATATCACTGAATAAAAGCATATTTCACAGGTAAATTAATTGCTTATTGTTATCTAAAGCAATACCATCTGCAATGCTACAAAATTCTGGAGTAAACTACAAAATTTTGAACAAAACTCTGTACTGCTTTTGGTTATATTTTAGAAACAGTCAAAATGTCTTTCATCAAAATGTTGCTGTAGAATGTTTAACAAAAGTAATAAAGCAAATGAAGCTGATCCCTTAAAGCCACAGATTTAGGACCACCTAGCAACAATGCAGAGGGACGAACACACTGTGCCTTTTCGAATGGTACGAGAGAAGTTAGTACAAAGACACATTATAAATGGGTAACTGTAGAGCAAATTAATAATGTACCAACATATCCAAAAATACTATTCCCAGACCGTTATAATATATAGCTGTTGTCTAATAAGAAGCGTTCTCATCTATAGGATGTAGCAGACACTCTCCAGAGACCTAAACTATTATCTGTTAGATCCAGAAGATAGAGGCCCTCACTAGTGTAGTTTGAGTAACTTCTGCCCCCTACACAAGCCTTAAGGTCATGGCATTCCAACCAATACCCGGAAGTATGGAATACGCATAGTCAAACCCAAATCGATGACATAATGGCTTTTACATGGGCATTCAGTTAATTAGTGTCTCTAAACTGCCCACTGTGCATTTTTATGTGTGGGCCCTGTGACAGACTGGCATCCCAACCACTGTGCTCCCAGGCCTTCGGCCCGGTTCTGGCTGGAACAGGCTTCAGGTTCCTCTTGACTCTTTGCCAGATGGAAGATGGAAAAATAGAATATAATACTATACCAAGTATCACCTTTCCAGTCTCATGCTCACCTTGAATTAAATTAGAAATAGATTGACTACAAAATTTGCACTGTGGCCAAAGTAACCATCAGGAAGCATGATTATTACCCAACTGTTAAATTACATTACTTGTTAGGGAATTCAAAAAACGACACTGAACATTTATTAAAAGTCCTCAGCATTTGTATTACTTTAAATAAAATTACTTATCCGATGGTTACTGCTATCACCTTTACAACCTCTAGCTTCAAATTAGCTGTGTTGTGAATAATAGGCTCATTGACAATTTGCACCCATTGATTTCAATAGCAGCATAAACAGTAACATTATGGAATAAAGGCTTGGCACAAATATAGCTGCCCAGTAATGGAGGTCATCTGTGCAGCACGAGTTCCTCTTGAGGAAATTCACCAAGCTTAGTGATCTGTATTCCAAAAACACACACTGTGTACCCTAGCAGTAGCATAAGATGGGCACAGTTGACATGTCCACTTATTATAAGTGACTTTAGGCTTGTTTTTCTGTAAAATCACTGCAGAACAATGGCAAACTTGGCCCGCGGGTATCCTACAACCCGCAAAAACCATAACGGAGAAATTCACACATACGAAACACAAGTATAAAACACAACAGAACGTGGTGTACAAAAAATTCCACACATTCCCAGTATCCTGAATGAAAATAATTAATAAACATGATAAATGATAAATACTGAATCTGCTGGCACATCAGCACCAAATATTCATTAGGATTAAGACACTGAAAAGTTTGTGTAAGAAACTTCATTTATGTAGACAGAAGAATCATACAGGGTTAGAAGGACTTAAAACTTTTATTGAAGGTCAAGTTGCAGGCAGTGCTGGTTTACAGGCTATCGGTGGTGACTGTGTCGCAGTGCTGGTTTACAGGCTATCGGTGGTGACTGTGTCGCAGTGCTGGTTTACAGGCTATCGCTGGTGACTGTGTCGCAGTGCTGGTTTACAGGCTATCGCTGGTGACTGTGTCGCAGTGCTGGTTTACAGGCTATCGGTGGTGACTGTGCCGCAGTGCTGGTTTACAGGCTATCGCTGGTGACTGTGTCGCAGTGCTGGTTTACAGGCTATCGCTGGTGACTGTGTCGCAGTGCTGGTTTACAGGCTATCGGTGGTGACTGTGTCGCAGTGCTGGTTTACAGGCTATCGCTGGTGACTGTGTCGCAGTGCTGGTTTACAGGCTATCGGTGGTGACTGTGTCGCAGTGCTGGTTTACAGGCTATCGGTGGTGACTGTGTCGCAGTGCTGGTTTACAGGCTATCGGTGGTGACTGTGTCGCAGTGCTGGTTTACAGGCTATCGGTGGTGACTGTGTCGCAGTGCTGGTTTACAGGCTATCGGTGGTGACTGTGTCGCAGTGCTGGTTTACAGGCTATCGGTGGTGACTGTGTCGCAGTGCTGGTTTACAGGCTATCGGTGGTGACTGTGTCGCAGTGCTGGTTTACAGGCTATCGGTGGTGACTGTGTCGCAGTGCTGGTTTACAGGCTATCGCTGGTGACTGTGTCGCAGTGCTGGTTTACAGGCTATCGCTGGTGACTGTGTCGCAGTGCTGGTTTACAGGCTATCGGTGGTGACTGTGCCGCAGTGCTGGTTTACAGGCTATCGCTGGTGACTGTGTCGCAGTGCTGGTTTACAGGCTATCGCTGGTGACTGTGTCGCAGTGCTGGTTTACAGGCTATCGGTGGTGACTGTGTCGCAGTGCTGGTTTACAGGCTATCGGTGGTGACTGTGTCGCAGTGCTGGTATACAGGCTTGGTAGTGACTGTGTCACTTAGGTTCTGTTGTCCCCTTTCGACTTTATTCTCAACTTATTTTGAGTTCAAATCTTGAAATATTTATACATTACTGTAGCTTACACCCGAAATATTATGACTTTATTCTCGAAATTCATTAGCCTATTATTTTATTTTTATCAATGCCATAATACGCCATGGTAGACCTAAAAATAGAAATAAAGTGTGTTTATAATTCAACCCAGCTTGAACAGTAATATTAATAAAGATAAAATGATGCCCGACTCACTTTATATGCTTAAATTTTATTTTAACTGACCGCAATTTACTTGAATATCATTAAAATATTTTAGTTTGACTTGTACCTGCGCCCCCATCAGCCTGAGCATCATTGGTGTGCGCACCATGAACGAGGATTCTGTGGGCGTCCCTGGCAGGCGGGACCGAACCATCTTGTGGGTCCTGGTGCTTTGTGACCTCTACTCTAGTATATGCTTTGCATAATGCATTTGTCACTGAAGACTGTCACATCCGTAGTGCCTCAGCTATCCCATGTGCTTCTCCCCTACGGGCATCCTTGACTCAGTGAGTCCTTGGAATTGTCAGTCTGAGGTAAAGACAACTTTATCTAGTCTAGTCTTCCTTCGGTGTCACCTTCCCAGTGCCTAAAATAACTGATTTTCCTGGACTGATTTTCCCTCTCAGTATCTCTGAACACCTGTACGGCTCACCCTTTTCGTTCTCCATCTTTTTTCAATTGTTTTCCATTCTTATTTTTTCCATAGCAACCTAAAATATTGCCCATCATATATTCTTCTAGCCTATCCCCTTTTCATCTAAAGTCTTCCTGTCTGCTTTCTGTTCATTGACATCCCACCCTGAATGACCTTTCTCCTGAGGTGGAAAGTTCAGGTTCACAAATCCAGACCAAGATTTTGTTTCAACCAAGCAGATGAATAGTCTCTGAATGTGACTCTTTATGCTGAACTGGCTGGTTGAAACAAAATTGTGGTCTGGATTTGTACTTTCTGAACTTTCCACCTCTGCCTTTCTCTAGCCTGTGGTTTCAGGGAACACTTCCTGCCGACACATCCAATGTCTTCATGAAATGTTAATTCAAGAACTAATTCAATAATTTTGCTGTCTATAAAAGACATCCTTACGAAAAGTGGTCTTTTCTGCTAAACACAGATTAACCAAAGAAATTCACTGCTTCTGCTTTTTCCTTACCCACTCATTTCCTCTTTTACTATAAAATATTTACAGTAAAATTGTTTCAAAAGAATCTTAGTGCCTTTTGGCTACCTAGTCTTTACCAGTGTATTGCTATTAGCTTTCATGCCTGTGAGTGTTCCAGACTTTTCTGTGACCTTCCCTTTTCCTTTTCCTTACTTCACCAAAATCTTCCAGACATGAATCATGCCTTGACCTCTGTACCATAACACTGAAGAACAATGTCACATCAGTTGCAAGAATCAACTTTACTAATAAAATAATAATAATTACGAGCATAACACACCTCAAGGTTATATAGTAATTATTAACCTGTGATGGAGCGCTGCAAAAGATCACCCCCCCCCCCACACACACACACACACACACACAATCCCCCTACCTAAACCCAATGCAGATGATTTGGGATGAGTTGGATCATGGAGTTAGAGCAAAGTAGCTGAACTAGTGGAAAGTCCTCCAGGACTGTTGGAGAAGCATTCCAGGTGGCTACATCTGGAAGCTGGCTGAAAGAATGCCAAGAGTCTGCAATGCTGTCATCGAAGCAAAAGGGGTCTATTTTGAAGAGATCCAGGAAAATTGTGAGATATTAGACTTCATTTCCTCGAGGCTTTTTACTATTAGGTAAATAACATATCTAAAATAGAGACAAATGCATTAAAAGCAGGTGTGTCCTGAGTTTTGACTGGTACTGGATATTTCCTCCACTCGGGTAGAGAAATAGATTCACCACTTTGAGGAAATTTTCAAGACTTCTCTCCCCTAATTACACTTCATCCCAGAATTTCACAGAATGCACATTCTGCTATATAAGCATTATGGCTTTGAATATAATGGTTGGTGTTGTATACTTAAAAATCTTATTATTATATGGAAGCGGGAATGCTCTTCCTGGATTTGACTGCACTGCTGTTCTTTCACATACCCAATGTGGAATAAAAGGTTTAATTAAATACTTGAAATTGAGATCCATACCCTGGACCCAGTCCAGCCAAGCAGGGCAAAGGCGAAGTGGCTGATAGGCGGGGCCACCAGATCCACACGCACTGCTCTCCAGTCCCTCTGGGAGGCGCCATCTGCTTGTGCAGAATCATCCAGTGGCTTGCTCCTCAGCTTCAGAATCAGGAAGCATTTCGGATAATGATCCATGGCCTCAAACTTCCGGCTCGGTAGCTTTGTAACGTCAAATGTCGCAGGGTGGAGCTCATGGTACAGGAGGAGACCCTTGAAAATATTACGGAAAGTTGTAATATTAGACAGAATTAATCTGTTATGTCGATTCAATCTGCAGAAACAAAATCGATGCAATTTATAGAAAAACACATTAAAGTCAGCCCGTCTCTCCCTAAAAGTAAGCTGTTTCATCTAAGTAAGCTATTGCATCCAAGTAAGCAATATTCATTTTTGAATAACTGGAAATATGCATCAGTGTTTTCATGGCTGGACTATTGTAATATTGGGCTTCTATTGAGTTTGGCTATTAAGTTTGTTATTACTGTATGCATGTAATGCTAGTATATTTGACCACCATCTTCCTGTAATTAATTTTTCTTCTGCTAAAGGGTATGATATATGTTACTTATTGGGGCCCTTGGGGGTGAACCACAAAAACAGCTCTTTCTCATCTAGCCCAGAAAGCACAAACGGGGAATGCTAACATGGCAGCCACTGACTGATCCAATCAGAGGGGAGAACCATCTTCCCAAACACAGCCTAAAGCCTGTGTAAACCAGTTTCTCTTCCCCTGTGGTTAAATAGCTTGGAGGGGGATTAAATGAGCAACCAGTAAAACCCATTAAGCCGTTGCTCCCAGCCTTTCTCTTCATGGTAAACTTTCAGCATTGCACAAACCACCATATTTATTACATACCTGATATTTACTCTTCTCCGTTATGTATTTTGTGTCTTTATTCTTGTGTATTTATTCTCTTTGTAATTGTTAATTGTCTATTGTCATGACCATAGGCAGCGTAAAAGGAGACCCTCCTCCACCGAAACATCCCTCCTGCATTTCACAGTCTTTATAGCTTTTTATTGTTATATTGTATTGTCTTTTATTGCTGTTTTATTACTCCTCTTGTATTGTCCATTTTGCTGCTGTAACAATGAAAAATCTTATCTTATCTTATCTTCACAGTTACACACTGTGTACGGTTCACCATCCACAAATTTCTGTGATTATGAACAGTATTTCCAGCAACCAGGTATTGCAACAATAACACAAGGTGTACTTCAGCAGTTATTCTGTAGAATGTGACATTTAAATCATTTTTATTTACATTATACTGTAATACTTTAATATAGTTTCCTGTTGGATTTAGATATTAAGTATGTCCTATGTTATAATGAATAAATGCTTCCTTTTTAAGACGTGAATTTGAAATATTCTGTCTCTTATAAATAATAATTACATTATTGAGGTGTAAAGGCCACAGTTTGACTTGGGCTGGATTTGAAAAGGTTTGAAAGTGATTTAGGAAGCTTCATATCTGCACAGAGAGATCTCCCCTGTCATTTATTAATAATGCTGTTGCCTTTTTTTACAGCACCTGAATGTACTAGGTGCCCTTAAGAAAATGACAGAGCAAAATGACTGGGAGAAACCAGCGAGATATTCAGCTATTTAGTGAAATGACATACAAGAGGATACCGATCAGCTAGTGAAAGTACGGCCCGCAAGAGCAGTACCCTAACCTAACAATTACTGCGGGATCAGGTTCTAGATGGACAATTTGTAATGCTAATCGCCACAGCGCTTTAGAGCAGCAGAATAATGATGCAAGGCTGAAGCCCAAAGGAAATCAATCTGAGTGTCCCTTCGGGGCCCTGGTCATTTCCTCTTCCTGTCACTCATGTGTGACGGCAACGTCTCACTTCAGCTGGGAAGCAAAGTTACGATGACAGTTACTGCTAAAGGTTTCCCAGGGAGAGAACTATGGGGTAGATTTCACACTCCATAATGGTTAATTTAGAAAACGCATGACTAAAATTAGCTCAGAACAAATTTCAAGCAGCTGGCTTTCAAGATAAGGCAGCTGAAACAATTTCGCTCTGTGGCAGTTAGGTATTTTACATGATTAGATTATAATAACCTCTTAGCTCAAAGTAGTTTTCGTTATCTGTCAAGAGTTTTAGTAAACTGGAAACCCTGCTTGTAGATATACTGTAATTAACAGTGAACTGTATTCCTTTTAAGAAATAAAATATATGCTCAACTATTTAATGTTTTATTTTTATTTTAAACAAAAAAAATAATTTGAGTAATCCCAGTGTCAGTTTATAGCATAGTATTTACCCTCAGAGAGGGCTAATCAAAGTCTGTAAAATCCTAGTCACATCAAGTATTAATGCTACTTAAGAATTTTTTTATAATGAGAATATTGTTTTTATCGTAATATTTTATCATAATATTATGCATTAATGATTAATTAATTAACTAATCATCCTAACATTGTCACATTGGGACAGTATTATATTATGTTTCTGTCTAATTGCTGAATATACAGACCAGTATAAGGATTATATACTAGGAATACACAGGACCTAGTAGCAGGAGTCTCATGTACATGCAGCTGAATATTATTTAGCAAAATAGCAAACTGTAATCAGTTCCCCAGCAGGTGTCATGCGAATTCAGAGTAAGTTGATCTTCACTAAGCTGTTTACAGACGTGGAATTACAGAGGTCATGTTCAAACACTGGCATTAATCCACTCGCAGCTTGACAAGTAAAAAAATAAATAAAAAATAAGGGTATCTGGGGCAACTTTAAAAGGTCAGTCTTTCTTTTTATTTAATTTATATATTTTCAGTGATGTCAGAAATAGCTGACAATGCTGTGACCATCGTCCCTACCTGCCCCAGAGGACATTGCTAGACAGGGATGTAGAAAACTGATGAAATGCCATTTTCACTGTGAAAAGAAGATTTAAACTCCCTTCAAGTTGGAGATTAACATGTTAAGAGGAATGCGTTTGAACTGCGCGTTCTTTCATCAGTGCTAAAAATATTGAGGCCCATTCCTGAGAATGTAGCCAGTCTATTACGGGTTTGCTAGGATGATTCGCTTAGGGCTTTTACATTAATTACTTTGATTGTTGGTAATTTCGCTTTTGCTTTTATTAACAGAAATTGTATTGTAAAGGTATTGCTCTTTTTAAGTTTCAACATGAGTTTTATGCGAAATACATCAGAATTATAAATACTCATTAAATAATCCACGAGATAACCCTAAATACTACCATTAAATAGTCAAACTAATTACAGTAATTTGGCAGACAATCACCAGCTTTTTGCAAAATGTAACTAGACCTATTAAATTTTTGAGTGCACAAACTGATATGACGTTGGATTACTGACTATCATGCCTTGTGGCTAGAGTGCTCTTCCTTCTAAGAGTACATTAAGCTGGATCATCTCTCTCCCTGTTTGCCAAATATTTTTCCTTCCTAGACTCATTATTTCTGATACACATAGGACCAAAATGTAATATATTACAACAGGCAGTGTTTACAGTAATGTATGTAAATCAAAGTGTCCCAAAAGACTAGTCTATGTTTCGAGGATTAAAACTTTTATTTCCAAACTGTAACTTTTCTAAATAAAAATTAACTTCACATTTACTGGGGCCGCAAAGGGTCATTGTTGTGGTGTAAGTATATACAACATAAATATGCTTGATTTAATTGCTCTGCTATATTGTTTTAAAAAGCTAATCTTGCCCTGCAAAAATGAGGCAACAAACAGTGATTTACAAGCATTTGAAAATGTCAGCTTGTGGTATCCCTGTTGTATACGTAAAATGACTTTGATTTTAGTACCTACCGATATCCCCATGCTCAGGGGCAAGATCTGGTATGACAAGGTTACAAGATTTTTTCTCCACTTAATCACTGATATCGCTTATTCCCGAGGGACCTGTCACATTCTCCAGCATCTACTGCACACAATCCAAAGAGGAGGTTCTCATTTTCCAACACCCACTCATTTGTTCTAGCCATCAGCCCGCTGCCACCGATTCCCATCCACCCTCTTGCAACAGGAAGGGGAGATTACGGGGAGGTGGGGGGCATGGGGGTATTTTTGGTTTTAATATGATGTGAGGGCAAAGCTAATTATCTGTAGGCCAAGGGATGTGAGGCAAAGACGAAAATGCAGTTAAAAGGCTAGAGAGTTTATTTTTAAGCTGGGCCCTGACAGCCTGCAGCGAGTTCCTCATCCATATGCTCCATCGGCCGCTCCTCTCAATTTTTCACATTTTCTATTTTTCTATCAACTCAGCACCCACCAGGAGCGCGGAGGGGTAGGCAGGTGGCAATGGGGGACACACTTCTCGCCCATTAATCCCTCCAGGCTGACTGCTAAGATTGATTTGCCCTCTGATTTTTGCACAGGGACAGTCAAACGGGGAAGAGAGATGAGTTAGTAAAGCCTCACTTTCCCATGTACTCCTGTAACCTCTAACGTAAACCATGACCCCGATTTCATTAACAAAAACCCCTCCTGAACCGTGAAAGACACTTTAACTCGACTCTCTCACCCATTCGTTCATCTATAGGAAAAATTAAATGTAAATGTGAATCTCCAAAAGCATAAAAATGCAGATACAGGCAATTTTTTAAAGTGCATTTTTCATTAACCGATTCCATATTTTTATAAAAATCGGGCACTGGGGGTGCAATTAACCTGCAATAATTTCAAACTGAAAATAAAACTTCAGTCACAGGACATATTCATGCAAAATATCAAACTAATAAACTGAGTGTCTAGCACAAACGCAAGTAGTTTTTTATTATATAATTTTATTACCATATCAAGTGACCTACATTTTGCTCAAGGTTTTTAACAGGAGAACAATGCTGCTTCAGATATGGGGCATAGATCAGTGTAACACATGTAGTTTTGTTATTTGACATATACTGTATCTAGGCAATACTAATTAATATTATCATCCAAGAAGAGATATATAGTCATACATTACTTAACAGCAGGGATGCGTTCTGAGAAATGCATAGTTAGGTAAATCTGTCATTGAGCAAGCATGATAGGGTGTACTTAAACCTAGATGGTTTGGCCTACCGCACACTTAGGCTACAGTAAGGTTTTTATAACTAGTATTTTTTTATATCATTGTTGTTTATTATCCATCCATCCATCCATCCTTTATCGTAACCGCTTAATCCCCACTGGGGTCGCGGGGGGCCCAACGGGCACACCAGCCCTGGAAGGGTGCCAACACACCGCAGGTTGTTTATTATCATTTTGGAGTATTATGTACTATACATAATTGTATGTGCTATACTTTTATATGACTGGCAGTGGAGTAAGTTTGTTTACAGCAGCATCACCACAAACAAATGAGTTATGCTGCGATATGACATCATGACAGCTAACACATCACTAGGCGACAGGAATTTTTCAGTCCCATCACAGTACAATCTTTTGGGACCACCATCATGGTTCGTCTTTGACCGAAATGTCGTTATGTGCCACATGACTATTTTGGAGATATTTGCTGACATAAAGCAAACCTTTACATTTCAGCCAAACGTTTTATTTTACACATCAGATCTTTCATATAGCTGGCAGTCAAATTATGTATTGTGTTGCCTTTTTTTTCCCTTTGTTTAAGAAGGACCAGAAACTACGGATAATTACTGGATGGAACATAATGATCTTCACGGACCCAAATGAAAGTGTACGTACTTTAGTATGGAGCTTTTTTATAACACCAACCAGGAGGCTTTCTTCCTTTCCAGACTCAGGGGTGGTGAGAATAAAATCAACATCATGCCCAAACTCCTTCCCTCTGAGGAGAGAGAGAAGATCAGCTTTAATCACAAGTAAATGTCAACTGCTGTGTCAAGTAGTAAAAATATTTTAGTCAGTAGAAACACGGATAGAGATAAAATTTCATCATAATAGCTACAGTCACTCTTCATCAACACTGGGGGAAGCCAAGTCTCAGTTCAGGTTGATTCCTATGGCACCTATAACTTGTCTAACTTTCCTATGGGTGTTTTGGCGGTAAATCAGGATAGAACCAGACACAGTGGAGAGCAAGCATGGGAAGTAGGGCTGGGTAATATACCCTAAAACTGATATCACAGTATTTTCACAGTATTGATGTTTACCGCAATATTCTATAATTCATATGAAGAAAACTCATTTAAAAATATATATATTAATGGTAAAATATGACAGGAGGCTTTGAGTTTTTCCTGATTATGATGACCAAATACTAATAGTTATGGAGCATGTGACAGGTATGATGATAAATTACACCAACAACAGACTCATACCTCGATGAAATTAAATAGTGTATTACTGTATAACTGTTAAGTATGCAAGATAACAAGTGTTTATGCTATATCACGATACAATAATCACAATACAATATTTCATCTATATATTGCCCAGTCCTAGTATGAAGCTATTCATAATCCTGCTTTTTATTTCCTAAAAACACAGTTTAAAAATATTTTAATCCATCATACAGTGTGAAATGCATGCTATACAATGTCTTATTTAACCCCAATCTTTAAGCATTATATTATATTTCATATTCATGCACATACATTGTATATACATTGTGTATCAGTCACAGTCACAGTCAAGGGAAGGTTCCTCTCCAGAGAAAGCAACAGACATTCATACTTAATAACTACCAGTTTTCCTTGTCAGGGTAAGGTATGGAAGTGTTTCACCGTTGTCTTCTCCTAAACCGTTTGCCATTATCACCACCATGATCATCTGCCACTGATCCAGCTCTTAGTGTCTCTACGACAGTAATTTGCCAAGGATGATTCAGACAGGAGTTAAAAACTCCGGGCAACATAACTTTTAGCTTCCCCCATGCACGTACGCTTCCTCTGGCCCAGCAAGGCACAGAACCATGGGAAGATTTCTTGCATCATGGAGAAATGCTATCTATTCGGTCACCAAGTCAACATGACACAGCAGCAGTTAAGTAGCACACCACGTATAAAAGAACAATCACAGCTGTCTATTCCATGTCACAGATGTCTATTCCACGCATATAAACATGCGTTAATGTATAAAACACTGACTCTTTATAATACAAAATATCCATCCATTTTCTGAAACCGCTTGTCCTATTCAGGATGACGGGAGGTCCGGAGTCCATGTGCGCAAGGCAGGGAACAAGGATGGGGAGCCAGCCCATCATAGGCCAAAGTCACACATCATTCTCACCTATAGGCAATTTGGCAACTCCAATTAACCTCAGCATGCTTTTGTAGACTGGAGAGAAACCAAAGTACCTGCAGGAAACCCCTCAATGACACGGGGAGACCACGCAAACTCGACATTCATGAATCCATATCAAACCCTGGGCCCAAACACATGAGGCAGTACCCACTGCGCCACTGCACTGCCCCAAACGCAACATATTTCACTTCTAAATGTGTTCTTGAATAATTAGGCAAGCAGACAGTGTGGGAGTTCAGGACACAGCCTTGTCATTTGAAGGTTACTAATTCAGGTCATGTGGGATGGAAACCACACACCCTTAAGCAATGGATTTAATATTCATGGCTCCTGCAAAATTCCTAGGTGTATTAATTGTCGAGACTGTAATTTTCTTTAAATGTATACGTTACATAAACAAAACCTAATAACCAAAACAACATTAAAACACTTGTAGGGTTGTTTGTGTGTCATAAATTCTTTAAATGCCTAAATTTTGTTATCTTTATATTTTATATCTTACTCTCTTTTTCTGTGTTCTCATTCTCTTATCATGCTCAGCTGCCAGGGTTACATTTCACTATATGTTGTATGTGTACAACTGTGTATGTGGCAAATAAACCTCTTGAATCTTGAATCTTGAATTGAGATCAAACTGAACAACAAAAACCAGACATAACAAGCTTCATGTGTGGGTACAAGGTGGCTCAGAGCTTGACACAGTTGCTGAGCACCTATAGGTTGTGGGGCTGCAATCCGGTTCTGCGTGTTTGGAGTTTGCATGTTCTTCCTGTGTCATGTGGGCTTTCTTCTGCAGTCCAAAGGCACGCAGTCGATTTAATTGGTGTGTCTAAGAGAGTTGTAGTGTATGATTATATATGTGTCCTGTAATGGTCTGACATCTCAAGCTTTGTGCTGCCTGGGATAGATTGCATTCACCCTGTGACCAGGATAAGTGCTCAAATGATGGATGGATGAATGGATGAATACTCTGAACCAAACCACCTTATTGAGCATTCAGCTGTTCTTAATGTGAGCTATTTTCATTCACAATGTCCCTCAATACTTCAAAGAGGCTGCAGCAATGATTTACTTAGCATTTTGATTTGTTTAGAATTTTCTTCCAGTCAATTTAATGACAGTTTTACATACAAAAATTGCATTTTTTTAAGTCTCTTTATGGAATACAGTAAATGGTAAATGAATCTGTACTTACAGAACACAGCACACTAACCAAGCAGAAATAGTGAGTATTGTTATGAAATGGAAACTCTCCCTAGTCCATTCTCTGGTGGGCAGTCACAGCACTACATTAATCCACTGAAGGGAACTTGTCTCTATGCCTATGATGTCAATCAAGGCAGTGCCAACCAGTCAGCTGGATTAATGTGAAAAATACTTATTACTATGCATGTTAGATTCTTTTGAAAAGGCACTGAATAAATAAAAGCTTTAAAAGCTCATACAGAAATGAGAACAAATGATCCCTTTTAAAACACTCTTTCTGCTTCTCACTTTTCATGCTTGATGAAAAAAATCCACTTGTGTAGTCAGTAGAGAACCTTCAAAGGTCATCATACCCGTGCCTAATTAATAGTGTTAAAATGAACTGCCCACCATTTAAAACTCAACAAGCCATAGTAATAGATTTGAGATTTATGCCACAGAGAGCATTCAGCCAAGATCACTTCCTGGCAGAGCAGTTCATGCAGACTAACCCAGACAGATTTCCCGTAACTGCAACACTTGGAGTCTAAATATATCACAGTGGAAGCCACAAACTGGACCTCAGGATGTAAATTCACTGATAAATGTTGTTTTCTATTGAATGTATATTATAAATGATTAATATAATTACTAACTGAATGCATCAGTATGTGGATTTTTTTTTTAATTTTCGACTTCTTGAAAATTTGTTTGGTTTAATTATACAGTATTAAACAGGTGGTATGTAGAAACATTTAAGGGAAATAGAAAAATTGGTAGATTTGACATATAAGTAATGTCAGAAAAGACTAAGTACAGGCACAGGGTCTTTTAATATTAATATTCTGACAAACAAGTGTAATTATGGGAAAACATCTGACATACTCTGTAATATAAGTGGCACTTCACAACAACAGCAAAATTAAGAAAAAATGAAAAAGAAGAACAAAATTTTGTTATTCTAGTTTGATCTGAGACATTTTTATAGTAAATTGCAAACAAGACGAGGCTAGGAAATTATGATTAAAATATAATATTAAATGTAGTTCAAATGAAAAGTTACTATATGCCTGAAGTGTTTACATTATTGTTTGGACCCTTCAATAGCAGCCACATAGTCAAGAAAAGATCAAAAGAATACATGAATACATACAAAAGAATATATACAAGACACATTGTGATTATCCAGTGGAATCGTTATAGACCGAGATGCACAATGTCCTTTCCTTGACAGGCAATTTCAGGATAAGTACAAAGTTCACATACATCAGAAAAAAGAAATGATATTTAATGAACACAGAGAGTGAATTCATTCTTCTGTTTTGGCTGACTTTTGCATTTTTAATTTGCAGGATTTTCCGCTACAGTGCACTATTGCCTAGTGAAAATGTGTGGGCTGAGATAGATATCTGCCATGCAAGCGAATGGGCATTCAGTTTGTATTGTAAATAAACAGTAAACAAATTCACCGATCAGTTCCTAGATTCCACATACTTAAATATGTGCTTGCAGTGAAGCATTAAAGGATCAGAGGTTTATGTGTACGATACTGGTCCCAAGTGGGACATATCCAACCCAGCCTGTCAGCTGTTTGAGTCCACCTTGTGTGCTGTTTCGCTAAATGCGCCTCGTTCAGCAGGAAGATAGAATATACAAGAAAAGCCTTTTTACCATCACAGACTTGTCTTATCTGTAATAGCCCACCAGCCAAGGTTTGTTACTTAGCATTTGTCATTCTCCAAAATGAGTGTGGTTATTTGGAGTCTGGCTCAATTTATACAGACTAATGGGCATTTCTACAGATACAGTCAATGATGCTGCTTTTCATGGCCCTGCGACTCTGTTCACGGCACATTTTCATAAACGAGTTGCGCCTTAGCAGCAAGGAAACCTCTAGACATGACACAAAAAGTGCATGCTGAAAGCTGAAAGCTGAAAGACAACCTGAGCAACGTGGAATAATACAATGCCTGGGCATATTTCTCAAAAAAAATGTGAGTAAGAGGCCATCAATTAAATAAATTAATAAAGAAAAGGCCAAGATTAAGATCAAATTTACTATTAAAATCAATATCTCACAAAGTGTGAAAGGCCAAGCAGAAGAGATGAGTTGTAAGAAGAGATTTAAAAATGGACAGAGAAGAGGCCCCTCTAATGTGAAAGGGCAGGTCATTCCACAGCTACGACTTAGGAACCCTGAAGAGCAGCTGATCAGTCGACCTGAGAGAGCGGGTGGGAGAGTGAAGCTGCTCAGAGAGGTAGGGCGGGGCAAGACCATTCAGGGCTTTAAAAGCAAATAACAGAATTTGAAACTGAATCCTAAAATGTATGGGCAGCCAGTGGAGTGAGGCTAAAATGGGGGAAACATGCTCATATTTCCGTTTGGCAGTTAAAAGATGTGCAGGTGAGATCTGGAGGTGAGCAATAGAGGAGCCGCTAACCCCAACATAGAGGGCGTTACAGTAGTGCAGACGAGTAGTGATAAATGAGTGGGTTACTGTCAATAAAGAATTGGCTTTATTTTGGCCAGCTGCCTCAATTGTAACAAGATTGACTTGACAACTGCCCTTATCTGAGTGTGAAACTTAATGTCGGTGTCCACTTTAACCCCTAGGTTTGTGATGACTGGTTTACAATATTGTTCCAAGGAACCTAAATTTACAGTGGGGGTCATAAGTGGAGCTACCAAAAACCAACACTTCTGTCTTACTGTCATTGAATTTTAAAAAAATGAATAGCCATCCAGGCCTTTATATAGTCTAGACACTCAAGCAGCGATCTAACAGAGCATGCATCCTTCTTTTTAAGAGGTACATAGATCTGAGTATCGTCCAGGTAACAGTGGAAGGAGATGTCATGCTTCCTAAGTATGGAACCCAGTGGAAGCTAATAAAGGGAGAAGAGAAGAGGACCTAAAACTGAGCCCTGTGGGACCCCACAGGAAAGACGAGCAAAGGAGGATCTATAGTCCAAGACCAACACAGAGAGTTCAGTGCAGCGCCAAGGCACACATGGACATTAAAATCTCCAACATTAAAAACGTGATCATATTTAGGCATAATTCCAGCCAGAAATTCAGAAAAGTCATTCACAAAATCCTTATTGTATTTGGGAGGCCAATAGACCACTGCACACAACACTGTGCGAGAGCGACACAGCTCAAACATGCTCAGTTCAAAGCTGATGAATGACGATGAGAGCGACAACTGCTTACATTTATAATGACTCTTAAAGATAGTTGCTATTACTCCCTGACTTCCGTGGGGAGTTAAAAAAGCAACAATTGGTTTCACATCTTACAAAACATAAATGAACATATGCCAAAAATTCACATTGAATCCAACCTTGTCCTGATTGTGACCCTTTTTTTAACCCTTTTTAAGATGAAGTTACAGCACTGTGCAAAAGTCTTAGGAAAGAAAATGATGTTTAAATGATCTTCATGTTGGTGTATAGCTGTATCAGATTAGCCATTTCAAAATCACTCCTAAAATTACCTCAGTGTAAGCAGCAAATGTCCAATAAACCAGTGTATTTTTTTATTTGGACACTACCCCACCCAATTTACCAATTTAGCATATCAATACCTCTTTGAGTAATATAACTAATTAGGTTAATTAATTAATTAGCTGGTGCCCCTGAGGCGAGGTTTGGGAAACAAAATAATGTTTATCTACCCATCCAAGATATCAGTAAATTACTAGAGAAGAGAAGAAATTTTTGTTTATTTTTTGTGCTACTGTTAATATGCATTCATTCTAAGGTTAAATTGTGTTTTTTTTCTGAGAAAATATATTCTTACTATTGAGATAAATACCATTAAACAATTTTTGACTGGCTAAGTATTGCACAGCACTATACATCTGATGTCATTATTAATCTTCTGGTTGAACCAATCAGTTCTTTAATGAGTGTCAGTCTTTTACAGCAACTGTAATGCTTAAATACATTTTAAAGTTTAAGGTACAGTATGGGTTTGCACCCCGTCCTGGGTTACTCCTTGCCTTGTGCCCATAGTTTCCAGAATAGGCTCCAGACCCTGCATAAAATAAGCATATATATAAGATGGACGGACAGACGGATGGAGAGATGGATGTTTAAGATAATGGTTATCCATATTTGTCATTAGTCCAGTTTTCCAGTATAAGGTCACAGGCATAGCAATTAATTAGAATACCATCTTAATTATGAATCTCCAAAAAACAACCCAGATTAAATTACTTTAAATAGTCTGACAATGCATACAACATATGGAGTTCGATGTACTCCTTGATATGTGCTGCAAAACTGATTACTTGCTTTTCCATTAAGCTCTGATTTTATACTGCAGTGGCTCCTCTGTGCTGAATTACATATTCTTCCCTCATCTTTCTTTACAGTTTAATTGTAAGGGTTGCTTTAATTATTTGTTTTTTATCAAAGTCATCATTTACAGACAATCAATTATTATCCAAAACCAGAAAACAAATCCCTATTATATGTTCACTGTTAAAGATGGAACGTAATTGTAATTCAGCAAACCCACAGCATTTATTAGTTATCATTGAACAGAGAAGAATCTAAGCCATCCAGCCTCTCCTCAGTCATCTACAAAAGGCAACGTGCAGAAATACATACAAATATCCACATCCTGAGCATCCTGCTTCTCTATCACATGGTACAAACAAACAAGCACATACACACACACACACATTTTTATCCATCTCTTCAAGAGGATCGTCCATTCATTTCTATGGGAAAAACCCTAATGCCAACAATGACAACCCTAACTGCTACCCAGTCACAACACCGGAAGAACATGGAATTCCACACACACAGGTGGCATTTGAGCTGCAAATTTTTGGTGGTGTGAGGTCACCATGCTACCCTACACATGAACAAAAAAAATAAAGACATATATATTTGTATAAAAGTACTGCGCTCTTTACAATCTAAAGTTCAACAGTGAACATTTTGCTACTGGAACTGGGTCAGAATTGCTACTGTATCAAAGCTGTGAACTGGGGGTTACCTGAGTTTGCTATGTTCCTGAGTGAAATAAGCTGCCAGATCTTCTGTACATGAATTGCTTCAGGCATTACAGCAAACAAAGCCATGTGACACTGTGATGGGGATGAAAGTGGGGGTAAACTTTTTTTTTTTATTCTGTTATCAGCACAAAAGAAAAATATTATTAGGTAACAGAAGGGTTACAGCTAGAAGCAGGGGAGGGAATGGGGCTTTTGGCAGATCTGCCAGCGCTCCAGATAAGGAAGATCAATCTATATGATGACTGGGAACAATACATGAGTAAACTGAGAGAGCGTCTCATTTCAGCCATTCTCAGGATGTCTACAACACGCTCTCAGACATAACAAGATGTGAGAGGCTCAGAAGCCCAGGAAACAGAAGCTGTACACCAGAGCTTTTCTTTCCCCCCAGAATGAAAGGAATAGGAACAAAACTCCAAAAAAATGCTGCTTCTGCAGTCAAAAAAAGATTAATAGGCAGGCAGCTTCCCTTTTTCACTTCCAGTCTGGCTCAGTCTGATTTATAGCCAGAACACACAACAAACCCTTGTGCTTAAATACCAAAACAATGCTGATATTAAAACCTGACTCATCATCCTGTGATGAACCATGACCACTCTCCCCCCCCCCCCCCCCCCCCCACACACACACACACACAATATTATCCAGCATCTATTTTTGTATGTGACACCGTTAGATTGTGATGCGGACAAATATCCTCATAAAATATTAATTTCATTACCAACGTCAAGTTCACTCTAGAAAATACATGAGATACTTTTGTAAACATAAATGATATTAGAAGTTGTTGGAGTTTTATTTTTCTAATTAGATTACAGAAATGGCCTGCTCTATAAAGCATAAATGATTGCTTGATGGGGGCTGGCACAAAATCTTACATACGCTCAGACTCAAAGGAACAAAAGTTGAACGGCTCTTTTATGTAGCTTTGTGGAAACTAATTGAACATTGATTCAAAGCTACAGCTATCTTCCCAGCACTTTTCATCATTATTTCTCAAAAAAAGTATATTTTGAGCAAACGCTTACTGCCAGTGATCACTGTCCAAAACATATGTTACATATCTTATGCTTACACTATACTGCATACATTTCTTTACACTTAAACTCATATTGATCAATATAGTTAATTAATGATCAAAGGGGACTATAATGTATTGATAACTGTCAATCTAAACTGAACCCTCTAGTCTATGGCTTCTCATATTCCCATAGTTATGCAAGCTACATTCTTCAGATGTCTGATAAAACATCATGATTTACTTGAGATGATATAATTATTGAGCAGTTAAACATAACGACTCTATCATATGCAGAATGCATCACTGTAATCTCTTACAACGAACACGAATAGCAATGACCAGAATGCCGAACTTTTGAAAATACAAAATAGATGTTTAGCATTCCAAAACAAACGTAATGCTGATTCATTGTCTTGCAGCGGAATGACTTGGGAATAAAGTAAAAAGTCCAGAGTAAATGTAAGTGTGTATCATTTCAAGAGGCTTCTTGCATTGAAGGCAAAGTTGGGGTTGTTCAATGTCATGTGGAGACTAACTTGCAGAGGCTGTTTCTGCCTTGCTCTGGTCGTACACACACTCAGATAATTGTAATAGAATAATGGTGTGTGGCTCAGCATGTTAGGACACAGCGCCTGGGATGGGAAGGTGGCCGGGTTGGCAGACTGGTTTTACCGTTGGACCCCAGAACAAGGCTCTTAACCCCCCAACAGCTCCATGCTGACCCTGCGTCCTCTGAAAATATATGTCGCTTTGAATAAAGGCATCAGCTAAGATAAACCAAACGTACACAATTATTTTAATCATGCTTTTTAGCATTTTCATCACTAGTTTTTATGTGTCTCTGGGCGTTGACTGTGGAAATCAGTTAGTGTCTGTGGTTTCCCCCCAAAAACATGCCAACAGGAATTTCCAGATTGCCCTTGCCGTGAGTCCTGCTGTGTGATTGACATCCCATCCAGGGTGGTCCACGCTGTTTTTCATGTGATAGGTTGTGGGCTCATCAGACCATGCATTAGAAAAATAATATGGAAACTGGATGGATAGTATTAAATTATTAATGTAGTTTTTGGGCTAGAATTATTCCGTAAAAATTAAAATGGTTGACATACCTTGAATTTAGGATGCCACCACCCGATAGAAGAATATAACTTTCCCTTCCATTTCATTATAGTATAACTCATACATTTTTTAACTCATAAATAATGTCTGTCTCTTCATATCACTCTGTAACTCCAGTACCCATAGTCACTAATATCATATTGATAATGATACTTTATAACTTGGCTAGAAGTATCCATTTAATCTTTAAGCTTTAATCTTTTCTGACATTGTTTAAAATTTGCACTACAGTTGATTCTGCATAACTGCCCATCGAATAATGACACATTCCACTTTACTGCGCGCAGCTGGTCTTGTTTCTCATGAATCGGTGTCTATGGCAACATCCTTCAGTTAAACACAATTCATATATTTACACAATCCAGAACAATGCAACATGTCACATGGTCTTGATCTCAATATTACAATGCAAAACAATTTAGATAACTGCACAGGTTTTGTTTTAATAAAATGTATTTTGACCTCAAAAGTAGCCATATTTTGATTTACTCTACCTCAAATGTCGATGTAATTTGAGTTCCATGCTGACTTGAAAAACAAAACTAGAAAATGACTAACAAAAATAGCCCATAAGCTACTGTACATAGTTGGACTGTCAGGGTATACTTATTGGTCGTGTGTCATTTGGTATTTTCAGGGTACACCCCAATGAAATCAATCAATATATTGCTTGACACAAGCAGAACCTGAATTCACAAGTAGATGCTCATCAATGGAAACTTTATGCTAATTGTTGGTTTCAGCTAAAGCTGGGTACAGTCAGTCATAATTGGTGGTTTGGGAACATTTTGGTTTTCCAATACATTACACTAACATTGAAGAGAGTAGTTGAAAAGACCAAGACTGTCTGTTGGCTTTTTAACGCAGAATTTAAAATGTTACTGGAAACACATCCATCATGCTAACTCTTTTGAGACAACATCACCCAAGTCTATGTACAACCAGAGCAAGCCAGAGACAGCCTCTGCAAATTAGTCTCCCTTTGACATTTAAATCCTTACTTTGCCTTCAATGCAAGAGGCTTGTTGCAATGATACAGAACTGAATTTGTCTGACACATTTACTCGGCACTTTATACTTTATTCCCAAGTCATGCTGGTTGGCAAGACAACAAATCAGTGTTACATTTGTTTTGGAATACTAAATGTTTATTTTTGTATCTTGATTTTTTTGTATATTGAATTTTTGGTAACACTTTACTTGAGGGGACACAAATAATGTAGCAGTACACTCTTAATGTACTAAGTGTTATGTACTGATCACATGTTCATTCATCATTAATCAGTCAAAATTGCTCATGTATTTCATGCAGCTATGCTACTATATTTGTTCATGATTTGTACTTGAGGAGTAACTGAATTACTAAGTTAGTTGTGCCCCCTCAAGTAAAGTTTTGTCAAGTGTTTGATAATATATTGTGCCCAGCATCTAATTTTTTTCCATTGAATACTGACTGCAATACAGCAATACAGCAAGAATGATTCATGTACAGTACTACAGGTTTGCTATACAATCCTGTTCATTTTGGCGAGTTCTGTACAGTAGTTTAACTTCAGAGATGCACAAGCTCTAGATAACTGCATGTTACAGTCCTAATTCAAGCATGATACTGTCATAGGATGCCACCTTTGCAATCAGTAAGTTTGTGATTTTTTTTTCCCTGCTAGATATTCCATGCTAGACTGAAAGTGGTATTATTGCAATGTGGAAGTGTTTAGGAACAACAGAAACTCAGCCACGAAGATGCAGACCATGTAAATTAACGGAGTGGGGTCACCAAGCGCAGAGGCACATACTGTGTAAAAGTCGCCAGTGCTCATTACAAACTTCCTCTGGCATTAAACCCAGCACAAACACGCACTGGGAGCTTCATGGAATGGGCGTCCATAACCAAGCAGCATGCAAGCTTCACATCACCAAACGCAGTGCCAAGTGTTGGATAAAGTCGTGAAAAGCACGCTGTCACTGGACACTGGAGCAGTGGAAACGTGCTCCATGAAAAAACAAATCGCACATGGACAAGTCTGGGTTTGGCAGATGCCAGGAGAACGTTACCTTCCATGACTGCACTGTGCCAACTGTAAAGTTTAGTGGAGGGGGGATAACGGAATGGGGTTGTTTTTCAGGGGTTGGGCTAGACCCCTTAGTTCCAGGGAAGGGAACTTTTAATCCTTATGCATTCTAAAACATTTTGAATAATTCTGTGTTTCTAACTTTGTGGGAACAGTTTGAGGAAGGTCCTTTTCTGTTCCAGCATGACTGTGCCCCAGTGCACAAATCAAGGTCCATAGAGGGTTGGGTGAGTTTGGCATGGAAGAGCTTGACTGGCCTGCATAGAACCCTGTCCTCATCACCACTGAACACCTCTGGGATGAACTAGAACAGAGTTTGCGATCCAGGCCTTCATGTCCATCATCAGTACCTGACCTCACAAATGCTCTTCTGGTTGAATGGGCAAAAGTCCCACAGACACACTCCAAAATCTTGTGGAAATCCTTCCCAGAAAAGTGGCAGCTGTTATAGCTGCAAAGGGGGGAGCTGCTCCATACTGATGCCTATGGATTTAGAATGTATAATGGCCAGATGTCCCAATACTTTTATCCATATGATGTATAACAGACACTTGGCCAAGGTAACTTAAAAATTTAAAGTTTAAAAGTTTGAGGTTGAAAGTGAATGAAGCAAAATTCTATTAAGAAAAAAAAAACTTTTGTCATCATATACTGTATTGTTTTCATGCAAATATTCTGTGTTAAAGCTCAGGGCCGGGTTCCCAAAGGCCTTCTTAATGCTACATCATTTGTAAGTTCTACCTTAAGTTGTACCTTAACGTTGCGACGTGGTTCCTAAAACGTCCTTAATTAAATATATCTCCCGTACAACTGATATAGAATAAAATGATTCTGCCTGATACATGACTACAATCTTCGTTAGGTATATGTTTCATCCTCGCGCTCTGCATGCGCAGCGATCTGACCTCAGTAACGCGCGGATTCATAATATAAGATGAGGAATGTGCTGTTGATTATGTATTTATTTATTTATTGGGAAGGAAGGGTGGGTTTGCCGGGGTCCCCCTATTTCCGATGCCCCTTCAAGACACACACCTCTCTAATGTGCCAAAGTTACAGTATATCTGCATGTTTTATATATCTAATGTGTTTACATATCTAAACTAATCTGTAACAAAGTTTACACATGCAATGTAAACTTTGGTTCATGAGGTTGATAAGAGTCAATACTGCAGGTTCATTTACATAAAAGTCTAATATGTTTTCCACAAAAAACACCCTGGAATTGTCCTTAATATTCAATGTAGCACATTGGACATTCTCTTATGTTATGACAGTATGCAGGGGCATCAGAAGCATTTTAAATGTGTGGGGGGGGGGGGGGGGGGGGGTACACACTGGCAGGGGGGTCCTAATATACTCCTAATATTTCATTGTTTAGTTGAACATTACTTTAACGTGGCCTAGGGTTAATTTTTGAGGGCATATAACAAAAGAATAAGGTTTTAGCAAAAGTTGGACATTGTGAGATGGCAATGGAGCTGATGTTACCTCCTCCAGTATCGAGCGGCCTGCACCTTTACTGTCTATGGCCTGCACTGACGATTCACTTCACTAGTGTGTGGTGAGTTGTTGTAGGTAACCTGGAAAACCTGGAGTGGCCTTTCAGTGGTATGTGTATTCTCATATCCATCAAGTGGAATGGATTCTTTTGCGAAGCAATAGAAACAGCGCTGGGTGAACTAATATTTTATGTTAAATGTGGGGGGGTCCAAACGAATAATTATGAAATGTGAGGGGGAGATTTAATGGCAGCGACGCCCATGACAGTATGAGATCTATTATGCCATTGCTCAGCATTAATGACCTGTTTTATAGAACAAATAAAAATAAAATGGTGTGATACTAGAATCTGGGGAAGCGGTTTTGTGCACCCATTACCTGAAAATCACATTTCGTTTGTTAATTCAGGATTAATTTTGTTAATTTTGTATTTTATTTTAGGTTCTCCCCAGTTCTGATTAATGCAATATTTTGAAGGATTCCTGCAGTGTTATATTTAGAAAGAACAGCACTTTCTCACAAGTAGCAGTCAAGCAGTTGCTGCATGGAGGAAATAATCAATTCTTGAGCCATTGATGTCAACCAATCAGGTGTTCCGACACCTGGTAATGTCGCGCTTAAGAACTTCCTAAGAACTTCTTAAGAAATTGTTTCGGGAACACACGTAGAAAAGCAAACACCTTTCATAAGGTATGCCTTTCAAGTCTTCATAAGACACTAAGAGTCAAGAGTTATCAGATAACACAGCCTACATTTGTGAGAGTCCATTAGTATGCTAAATGATAAGTATTTTTATCTGACATTCTGTTTCATAGGTTTAATGTAAGAAAATCTGATTATATTTACGTGCGTTGTGTTTTAAAACACAATTTAGCAGTGTAGCCAAAGGTACAGTAATTTGTTAGGCACCTAAGGTAAATCTTGAGGTTGTAATGGGGATAACATTATTATGTGTAAGTTCTTCTAAGTAAATGGATCAAGGAATTACTTTGTAGACTCAACTGGAGCTGTAAAAGTCAGACTCTGTCACTTACCACTTAACTTTGTAGGACAGTAACTGGAAATAACTGCAGGTACATTGTCACTGACTGAGTGATGAAAAAGCGTAATTGATCAATCCGTATATAGGAAGGCACCAATTTTCTGAAGAGCTTTCATTTCAACAAATGATCTACAACAATTAATGTGTTGATTTAAGATTATAAACTTAAATCTTAATCTTTTCATTTCTAGGCCTCATTAGAAAAAAATATTAGAATATATGCAGGAGAAAACATATTTAAAATTGAATGTAATCTAACACTAATTTGATAAAGTTTAAGAAAATAGAAACTGTCCTTGTTCTTGAACCATTACAGTGATTAAAAAATAATGTACAGATTAGAAAGAAGTTAAGGAATTTCAGTACAATTTACTACATAGTGCAAAACTGATATATTTGACACATTACTAAGAATTACTGAAATTTCTCAACAGAGAAACCCACAGCTGACCCTTTCTGATCCCCCTCCAGTCAGTGCTTAGTTGTGCAAAATTCCCCCCCCCCCAAAAAAAAAAAACAGAAAACAGTGCTCAAACAGACTTCCTATCCCATTTTTTAATTGTGGTACTCTGTTTGAAATGTGGTTCTGGAACAAGGCGGAGGTATTTTTCTATTGCTAATTTATTCTTCTTCTTATCTTTATTGCTCCAATATTCTGTTTTCAGGATATTTCATTTGTGTACTGTGAACTTTTTTTTTTTGCACCATGCTCACTTCATCACACTATGTGTTCTGTCTTTGCATTTTGGCTGTTTTCCACAATATAGGTATATGTTCGTCTGTCCTCTATTTACTTGCTGCTGTGTGCACAAGAACATCCCCAAGGAATAAATAAAGTTTATCTTAATCGTAATCTTAAAAACCATTTCCCCTTTATTCTGTCTACAACTGCTGTGTCGGCAGCAAAACTGACTGCCTTTCATATAAACAGCAGCGTAGTTTCCTCTTCCTCAGTAACAATAAAACACCAATGCGACTTGACAGACGAATCCTGAATTATTCACTACTGCACCAACCACTGAGACTGTCCACTGTTGTCAGTCACAGCTGAACTAACAACTTGCAAAGTGCCACAGAGTCAATCACTCAGTTTTCTACAAAAAAATCCTGAGATTCAGTTATATAATTAATCAGCCCAGACCATCATCTATGTCCGTTGATTGTAATGCCTTTTTGCGAATATTGAATTTTTTAATAGATACATATAAATTTAAAAGCCAGACATATAGTGCTCTTTAGGGAATGCAATGAGATCTTTACATTTTCCAGATCATTTCTGTTGCCATGAGAAATTTATGCAAACTTTATACACACACTGAGTGGGCAGAAGATTAAAATCCCCAGTTCAGGGGGTGTGAAACTGAAGGTGCATAAATCACAGTGTTACTCCCCTATGGGCAAATTCAAATAAAAGTGTGGTGGGGGGGTGGTTTACAGCAAGCCTATTTGTTTACTGGTTATCTAAAGTTACAATGTAAAAATCAGCTGTATTAATAAAAAGACAAAAATCAAATGCTGTACATCTAAGCAAACTTACTATATAACAATAATGCAAGGTATTTGTATCAAATAGATCAGTTTTGCACTATGTAGTAAATTGTACTGGAATTCCTTAACAATACACTTTGGCTTTTGTTAATTCATAACCTTTATAAACAACGGGTGTTAGTTACCTGCGGAATCCACCAGTGAGAGTTACAGTAGCTTCTGGAACAATCATGTGAACGGCCTCCTCGATGATCCCTGCCAGGGCCTCTGCTTCAGCTTTACTGATGCCCTTCAAAATGTCGTCATAGTAACGGAAGCCTAGCAACACACAGGAATGCAAGGTGAAATTCACAAACATTGCTCATCATTTGTTATGAACTTCTTGATTCCAAAACAAATTGTTTAATAACGATAAATGCTTAATGTTCCATTCAATGAAATCAGCTCACCCTGAGAATCCGCAATAAACGCTCAAATACTTCATTTCACTACTTCAGCTCCCTCCATCTATTTTCCACATCCACTAATCTAACACAGTATTACAATGAGCCTCAAGCCAATCCCAGGAAGTATAGGAGACGAGGCTGGAAACACCCTGGACCAAATGCCAGCCTGTCAGGGTCACGCACATAATCACACACCAAGGGCAGTTTGGAGACACCAATCCAGCTAAACCACGCTAGACTGTGGGAATGAACCAGTGGCCCCAGAGAAACTTATGCTAACACGAGAACGCACACACACACATACACACATACACACATGTAGGGTAAACATATCCTTATAGGGACCGCTCATTCATTTCAATGGGAAAAATGCTAACGCTAACTATGACAACCTTAACCCCTACCCTGCCCTAACCATAACCATAAGTAACCAAACAAAATACAAGAGTTTTTGCATTTTTAGTTTTTTCATAGCAGTCACCGATTTTTATAAAATAGAGTTTTCCCTTATGGGGACCAGGAAAGTAAGGGAAAAAAAACGGATATTTATCACGTTATGTCCCCATAAGGATAGGTAAACCCGCTCGCACACACACACACATGCACACACATACAGGTATATATATATGCACACACACACACACACACGCATGCAGACACACATACACGCACACACACATTTCAAAGATATTCATATCTTTGTGGAGACTGTCCATTCATTTCTATGAGAAAAACCCTAATGATAACCTTAATCCCTACCCAGCCTTAACTTTATAAATTAGTAACCAAACAAAATGCAAGACTTGGCATTTTTAGTTTTTTGATTGCAGTCACAGATTTTAATACAATTGAATTTCCCATTGTGGAGACCAAAAAAACGGTCCCCACAACTTCAAAATATCAAGTTTTTATCACATCGTGGGGACATTTGGTCCCCATTTGACGCAGGCACAAACACACAGTTAAAATAGGAAGCAAAGCCACAGGCCTGTAGGCTTGAAGCCACAGTTTTACAGGAAAATTACACTTTAATGCACTTTTTTATTTTGACATTTTTATGAGGTTGAGCAGTAAATATTGCACATAAATATTATTAAACACAAATAAAAATTATACATATATAAACTGAAAATAGAAAACTCCCTTCACAGATAGAATTACACACCATAAACAATATGAATATGTAGTGTAGGCTCAGAAGCTAGAATTCTCTTTAATGTAGGATCGGAAAGATATTTATTGATTAAATAAACACGCATTTATGCAAAATTTATTGTTATTATTAAGACTTAGAACCAGTGCCACAGAGGACAGGATGCTAAAATTTTCACACAGTGGTTGCGATTTAGGGACCCACTGCAGTAACCTATAGAACTCTGCTCCTTATTTACTCTTACAGTCTCGTGTGTCCAGATAGATAGGTGAGCTGGGGTACATTTAGAAGTTCTACCAAAGTAGTGCCAAAAAAAGTTATTACCACATAAGCATTGTCAGCTTCGGGATGGAACGCGAGCACGGAAGCAGGCGAATGAAGCCAAAAGGTCCAGTGAAGGGTTTATTCGAGGCAAAAGGACAGGTGCAGACAACGACGGACCATACAACGATGACAGATCTCGGGAATACAGACTGAGACTCGGACTAAATACACAAGACTAGGTAACAGAACGAGCTACAGGTGGGAACAATTAGGGCGAAACAGAAGGTAATGAGGTGGGCGTGGCACACATCGGGAGCGGACGGAGCGGGGCGTGACATAACCCCCCCCCAAAGGCGCGCACACCGGGCGCGCCAGGGAGGAGGCGACGGACGGGACGAGGGAACAGGACCTGAAAGATAAAACAGAACGTCAACCAAACCCAGGGAACAGGACGGAGACGCAAAAGACGAACAGGGACGAAACGAAGGACAGGACCTGACAGAGAACAGGGAAGGCGGAGAGACAGACCCAGAAGGGAGACACAGGGGGAACACCCACAGGCGACACGAAAGGGCCAGGGGTGCCAAAAGGAGGGACAAAGGGACCAGAGGGAGAAACAGGCGGGACGAACGGCAAGGGAGGAGGAACAAGGGGAGCACGAAAAGGCCCAGGCGGGCGACGGGCAGCGGCCGGAAGGGCCGCAGGGGAGAGGGAGAAGGGAGCAGGAGGGGACCACCCAGGGACCAAGGGGACGGGACGAGGGAGTGACGGAGGGGACCAGGAGGGAGCAGGAGGGAACACCAGGGAAGGCAGGCAGGAGGGGGAAGCCGCGGCAGGCGGAGGCGCAGCCGCAGCCGGCGAAGGCGCCGTCCGACGCCAAGCCGGAGCAGGGGGGCCCGGAGGCGGCCGACCGGGAGCCGGAGGCGGGACCGAGGACCGGCACCCAGGGACCAGGGGGGGGCCCGGCGGCGACCGCCGACCCCGAGGCGCAGGACCCGCAGGCAGCCACCGAGCCAGAGCTAGGGGCCGAACGGGCGAGCCAGGGGGCATGGCGGGCGGGACCCAGGCCCGACGCCTGTGTCCCCGTCCCTTACGGGACACTGACAGGCGGGGTCCTGGGCGGTGCTGGTCTGGCCGGGGTAAGGGCGAGGGAGTCTCAAGGGAGGTCAGGTCTGGACAAACAAGTGTCTTGGCCTCTAAAGAGGCAACAGGCGGGGCAGCCGGAGCCTCAGGTGTGGCCGCAGGCAGAGCGGCGGCCTCAGGCGGGGCCACGGGCAGGACCGGAACGGCGGCCTCAGGCGGCGCCGTGGGCAGGACTGGAACGAAGGCCGGCTGGACAGGCGAGCAGGGCTGGGCCGGCTGGACAGGCGAGACGAGCAGGTCAGGTGAATCGGGCTCGGGTGTGCGGCCCGCAGGGGGCGCTTCATTGCGCGCCACCAGCACGCGGGCAGCAGGGGGCGTAACCGCGGCAACCTGAGGCAGTTCATGTGCCGGTAGGACAGGTAGGTCAGATGCCGGCAGGACAGGCAGTTCAGGTGCCGGCAGGACAAACAGTTCAGATGCCGGCAGGACAGGCAGTTCAGATGCTGGCAGGTTGGGCGCTGCCCTCCCGCGGCCAGCAGGGGGCGCTGCCGCGGGGCAGAACCCCCCCCCAAAGGCGCGCACTCCGGGCGCGCCAGAGAGGGACACCCCGGCGGGCGCTGTCACCCCGTGGCTAGCCACCGGGACTGTAGGCAAGCCAGGCAGGGCAAGCGGGTCCAATGGGACAGACGGGTCAGGCAGGTCAGGAGGTGCCGCTGACAAGGCGGCGGAAGCTGCAGCAGGCGGTGCCGCAGGTAGAGCGGTGGCAGCTGCAGCAGGAAAGACAGGCAGGACGGGCGGTGCCGCTGACGAAGCGGCGGAAGCTGCAACAGGCGGCGCCGCAGGCAGAGCGGCGGCAGCTGCAGCAGGGAAGACAGGCAGGACTGGCGGGTCGAGCGGTGCTGCCGGCATCGCGGCGGCTGCAGCAGGTGGGGCTGCAGGCAGCTCAGCCGCGGGCAGATCGGCGGCGGCAGCAGGCAGCGCAGCCGCAGGCAGATCGGCGGCGGCAGCAGGCAGCGCAGCCGCAGGCAGATCGGCGGCGGCAGCAGGCAGCGCAGCCGCGGGCGGATCGGCGGCGGCAGCAGGTAGCGCAGCCGCAGGCAGATCGGCGGCGGCAGCAGGCAGCGCAGCCGCAGGCAGATCGGCGACGGCAGCAGGCAGCGCAGCCGCGGGCGGATCGGCGGAGGCAGCAGGCAGCGCCGCCGCAGGCGGATCGGCGGAGGCAGCAGGCAGCGCAGCCGCAGGCGGATCGGCGGAGGCAGCAGGCAGCGCAGCCGCAGGCGGATCGACGGAGGCAGCAGACCGGAGAGGTAGTGCTGCTGGCCGATCGGCGGAAGCTGCAGCAAGCGGTGCCGCAGGCAGGGAGGCGGCAGCTGCAGCAGGCGACGTCGCTGGCAGAGAGGAGACGTCAGCAGCCGGCGGTGCCGCGGGCAGAGCGGCGGCATCAACCGCCGGCAGGTCCGGACCGAACCGGTCCGGTGCAGGAAGGAGGGGTGCTGAGCGCGTATGCGCCCTCCCTTTTCTCGCTTTAGGGACCCGGGGACTGGCGTCTCTAACAGCGCTGTTCCCTCTCCCAGGACAGCGCTCTGGCCAGGCATCCCCAGTCCCCAAAGCAGGCAGGTCCTCCGCGTCTTGGGGCCCACCTATCACCCAGGCGTCCTCCCAGGCGGGGCGAAGGGAGCACGCTCCCAAGAAGAGAGTTGGGGCGGCTTCTTCAGCCTTTCCCTTTCGCCTCTTCTTTCTCCTTCTGGATCCGGAAGGCAGCAGTGGGGTCGCATCAGCGGGTGGTGAGCGGTACATCAGCCCGCTGTCCCGCTCCACCTGCCTTTGCAGGGCTGCAGCCGCTACCTCCCGAAGCTGCTGGAGGCTTTCGCGCACCACGTCCGCGTGGTGCGCGTCGCCGGGGACAGATATCCTCTCCAGGATATCCCGGCTTCGGTGAGCTAACCGGAGTGCTGCGGGATCCTCTCGGATCTCGGGTTGGGCCAGCCAGTATAGGACCTCGTCTACCAAGCCGAGGTACTCTTCCTCGGCTAGGGGGGATCCTTTCTTGCGGAGATCTGTCATTCTGTCAGCTTCGGGATGGAACGCGAGCACGGAAGCAGGCGAATGAAGCCAAAAGGTCCAGTGAAGGGTTTATTCGAGGCAAAAGGACAGGTGCAGACAACGACGGACCATACAACGATGACAGATCTCGGGAATACAGACTGAGACTCGGACTAAATACACAAGACTAGGTAACAGAACGAGCTACAGGTGGGAACAATTAGGGCGAAACAGAAGGTAATGAGGTGGGCGTGGCACACATCGGGAGCGGACGGAGCGGGGCGTGACAAGCATGAACTGTAAAATACTATCCACTGTCCATCTGGTAAGCGATGCAACACTATTCATCCATTCATCCATCCTTTTCATAATATTAAAGGTATAAATTCAGTAAAATATAATGATGATGAGCATAATAAAGAGAATATAGACTATAGATTTATGCAAAATACTCCTGAAACATAAAGTTGAGAAAACATTTTGAAACACTGGAGAAGGACATCTTAAACTGCATCCGTCATATTTCCCCTCTTTATTGTGTTTTCCACTTTTATGCAAACAACTTGGAGTAATATGGTTAAAACAAGTGGATCTTATATGTGCGCGCTCTGCACAAAATTGGAATCCAAGTCAAAGAAACTCTCAAAAGTTTATTTCTAGAAGTTCAATGACATTCCATTTGACAAAGCATTTTTCTTAAAACTCATTGTAGGATTAAAGCTATTTGTTCCCTTGAAGCCTTCAAGCTGTTCAGTAACTTGATGTAAACACGGTTAGCGTTGCGGGAGCTCTGATGTATTTCTTTAATTTCTCAAAGTCAGCCTTGGAGGTGAATGGCAGCATCTTCCAAGCCCTTTTTTACAGCTGAGGGTCCACCTCAGCCATCATTTTGATTGAACAAGTGCTAGTTCTGAGCATTTGTGTGGTTTTAATAAGAGATGGCGGGGCTCCTGCCCGTCTCCCAGTGAGGAATATTTAATGCTGTGGGCTGAGCCGAAACACACAGGCGTAATCAAAACCAAAAACTGTTTGATCTTTTGTTTTATTAATGCCCCTTACAACTAAAATTTACGGTATGAAATCAAATTGCTGAAATAACATGGATAAAATATTGCCATAAAAAATATGCGGGGGCATTGTACAGTCTGAGAGTAATCAGATTTGGATATATACATATATATATATATATGTGTGTGTGTGTGTGTGTGTGTGTGTGTGTGTGTGTATGTATATATATAATACATACATACATACAGTACATATATATGCAGATAAGATATATGTATATCTCATCCGCAAAGGGCCAGTGTGCACGTTTTGACCTTTAGGTCAGCTGTTCAAACCCAGGAAAGAGGACTCTTCAGCCAATTAGTCTTCTAATTAGTAATCTAATTAGGGAGATGCAGTGAAAACCCACATACAGAATGGCCCTTTCCGGATTAGATTGCCCACCCTCGTTCTAATCCCGGTTGGGGGGGGGGATGGGCTGAAATTTCTCTGAGGCAGCACGGGACACAAGGATGGCATGGCAGCCCATGGCAGGACACATACCCAAAGTCTCTATCAGCTGAGAGACACAAATTAGCCAGACTACTTATCTTTGATCTGTGGGAAGGAACTCACTCCACATGCACTCCACATAGGCTTCTGGGGGTAGGATTTGAACCCCAACACTGCTCTTAATTCTAATCTGCTTTTCGACAAGATAAACAGGCCAAATAGTAATTTCTGGACAGTCTTTCTTTTTCTTAAACTGTCATATTTTGAAATATTAAAGTAATTACAACTATAAACCTTACAACAACAATGCATTATATTAACTCTGAATCCTACTCATTTTATTTGGAGATTATGACCATACAAAGCATACAACACTGGGGCAACGTGGATGCATTTTTTCATTCCCATAAGGTTGTCCCTGGTTTAGAGTGCAGATAGTATTAATTATCTCCAACAATATGGCAGCAGTGTACCTTATTAAATTCTGTCCTCACTTACTGACATCTCAGATTCTTCATGCTGTTTTGCTCCCTCATAATAAGAAGCGTTAATCCAAGTCATTAACCAGTCTAGCTTTACCTGCCTCCTCTGGATTAACCATCATTGACTCAGGCCCTGCGGTCTTATGAAGCGCCAGTCCATTTTAAATACAAATCCCTCTGTGTACATTTCTAATGATTTTGCTGGGAGATTTTAGTGTGGGGGAAAATGTATTCTCAGTTTCTGAGGATGGCAGAAGTTGTTAAAGCTGTTTATGAAAATGAGTGTCAATTCTGGAAATGAAAGGAAAAACTGTGTTTCTATGAAAAAGACTGATATGAATCTATGAATCTCAGGGGTACCCCATGGATGTGGCAGTCAATCACAGAACATACACACACTATGGGCAGGTTAGGGATGCAAATTTCCCTAATTCTTTGGACTGTGGGATGCATGGGCATAAATTGGGGGGGGGGGGTGGGGTGGTTGTAACCAGCTAATACAACCTCAACCCCTCCAGTGTTCAAACCAAAGTTATGCCCTTAATGGAATGAAGCTGGAATTTCCTTAGGAAACCAGTGCAACAAGTGCCAGTGCAGTATATATAGATCATTTGGCCAAGATGTACAAAGATATGGTTAAAAGACACAGATAAACATTGTACTTATAGAATGCAAGAGAAGTGTGAATACAAAAAAAAACCATAAACCTTGAAATATCGGTAAGAAGACTGGTGTTAGTTTAGAGATATAACATGCAGCAAGAAACATTTCAGTAAAAAAAAAATGTTGAAAATTCGACTAAGCACAGTTGCCTGAGTAGAGCAGGTAGTGTAGAGGTTAAGGGGGCCGACGTGGCACTTGAAGGTTGCGCTTCTCAGAGCCTGGCCTGTGAAATACACCCTTGAGCGACTGTGTTAAATATACAGCATTCCCAGCGGCTCCTGGAGACGACACTCTTCAGGACTCTGCTAGGACTGGTAATATCACCAAGGACTGGTAATATCACCAAGCAAAGTCTGTTTCTAGGCCCTGATTGTTCTCTGTAGAGGCGCCTGCATATTTTGCCACCAGATAAGTTATCTTATGTTTCTTGTTAACAGGGCGCTAATCTCTGAGTTTTCTTTCAGTGAAATAATGTATTTGAAGTAAAAGTGTTATTCCAGGAAATTAAAGCTACAGACAACCTCCAAAAAGTGAATTTATGTTGAAATGCTTTGTTACACTATTGCATGCACCGTGGATTTACAGTAGCATATTCTTTTTTTTACCTGCTTCCTGTCTCCTGTTCAAAATGACGCTGTTGTCAGCATGAACTTCCTCAAACGTGCGTAATCCTTTCCGGTACCATTTCTCTGCAGTTTTCAGGCCAATTCCAAACACACTTGTAAACAACTGCAATAAAAACACATCACTGTTAATGACCTCCTCTAATCTTCAATCTAGACCTCCTCTATGTCATGAATTGCCAAGCGGAAGGCTTCATAATTAACATCGCAGACCTGACAAACCTGAAGAAAACCAAATAAGTTGTACTTAGTCTTTGGTGCTCAGTACATTGAAATCTCTTTTACTCCAATTTACACAATGTTTATATATATAAAATTTCATTTCATGTTTATGCCTCTGACCTTGTAAATTAACTGCCTTTGTGAAATCAAGCGCTGGATAACCTCCAATTGTTACAACTTCATTATGATAATACTGAAATTCACCTTCTCTTATTTGACAATGACAATTGATGTTAATGGGGATCTCGTTGAACCTTCAACTACGGTACATAATCTGGGTATAATTTTTGATCAATCACTTACTTTTCAGCCCCATATTATCTCTCTAGTCCAGACGGCATGCTTCCATCTCTGGAACATTGCTTGCCTCTGTCCTTTCTTCAGTGTTACACATACTGAAAGGCTAACCCAGGTTTTCATTGCTACTCGTCTTAAGTACTGTAACGCACTGTTTATTGGCCTTCCTTCAAAACATCTCAATGGATTACATTATGTCCAGAATTCTGCCGCCAATATATACTAAAAGGTCTGCACATATTTCTCCTGTACTTCATGATTTGCATTGGTTGCCAATTACTTTCAGAATCAAATACGCAGTAATACTTATCACTGACAAGGCTCTCCATGGATTTGCCCCTTGATATCTGTCAGACCTTGTACGTCCCGATACCCCAGTCTGTACACCAAGATCCTTGGGTACAAAATTCCTCATAGTTCCAAAGATTAGTCTTCTATGGGTGGCAGGGCAATGAGTGTTGTTACACCGAAACTCTGGAATGCCCTTCCACAGCGTTTGTATTACATGTACATGTATCACAACATTCAAGCTACAGTTAAAAACACATATTTTTCAGGCATGTCACAGTGTTTGATCCAGTTGTAAGGTCTCTTTTGCCTCCTTTGCCTGTTTTTGTATAATGTTATTGCATGTTTAATATGGTGTGTGTTGGAGAAAGGTGCTATGTAAATAAAAATGATTATTTTATGAATGTTTTGTATTCTCTGTTATGGTTCTGACCTTCAGTACTCGATATTTTTCATCATCGAGGATCTCCTGGACTTTGAAAGACCTGCCAGTCTCCAGGATATCCTGTGAAAGAGGAAGGTGCTGGTTGCTATTCCAGGTTTTGAAATGCAGGAATTGAAATCATACCAAGCATAACACTGGGAAACAATGTTTAAAAATATTTCAAACTAATGAAATTTACATCTGGTTTCCATCTGTTTATATGGGCAACTGTCAATGTTTTACATTATCTTAATAAATCAAATCCTACAGATGGACACATAAAACCTAATTACTTAATATATACCTACCATTCACTTTTCTCCTCATTCATTTCTGTTTGTCCTTCACTCTTATGGATCTCAGTGAGAACATTTTAAGCACTGGAAAGCCACCACAGCCTTGGCACATCGTTCTCGTAATTTAATGTGTGCAGCTTTAATTTCTCCATAGCTTTCAGGAAATCATAAATCTTTTTTTAAGCTTATCTCACTCTTATCAGTGAACAATAATTTAGTCGGCACATTCGAGCTATTGCAATACGAAATATAATAAGTAAACGTTGTGGGTGGTAAGATTAAAGGTTACGCCAACAGATACGTAGTTTTTGAAAAATATTTTTTTCCCAGGTTTGCATATTAATAATAATAAATATGAACAAAATATTAATAAATTGGAATAGATTATGCCTGTATATGGCCTTGTTTGTCTGAATGTTGTCATTTGAAGCCTTTGTGACACAATGTTTCTGGGAGGCATGGAATTGGGACGGGACCACACAGCTACAAAGTATCATCTGAGGGTCTTAAGAGCACTACGTAATGCTCCAAGACGCTTCCTCGTGACTTTGTCAGAAGTAGAGTAGTATGGAAATCAAACACGAGTCGTGGGGCATTAAATTATGGGCGCCAGTTTAACATTTGAGATCCTCATCAAGGAATCTGCCATTATCTTTCTTTTCAGAAATCATTGAAGGGTTTACAAATAACAAGATTACAAATAACAATAATAATCTTTCAGGTGTTTACAAATAACAAGGTTTTAAATTACCTCTCTGATAAGAACTTATATTTAATTCATAAATTATCTTGCATCATTTTGTCCCTGTGCAATGCAATGGTGTTTAAAAGTCAGTTTAAATAAAGTTATAATGAAAGAAACATCATCATCGAGACTGGTTATTTATTTACTTCAGCTTCACCTCCTCTTTCCTCAGAATGAAAGCTGTTTGGGATTAGCCAGTGGTTCTACCTTGATCTCATGAGGTCAGTAAGAGACCTGTGCATACATCTCCATGACAGTTTTTTCAGTCTGAGGTACCTGCAAGCGAAGAGGTCTAGACAGCCTGTCAGAGAATATTGCAGTTAAAGGGTAGTATTACTGGGACAGATGCTACCTCTATGACAGCTTTCGTTTGGTCTCCCAGGCAGGGGAGGCTCTCCAGGTCCCGGAAGCAGCCGACCGCACCTGACAGGCTCCTCAGCACCGACGTGGCCCGCATGAAGGCCAGACAGCGGCCCGCGTTCTCATTGAACTCCGCATGTTCTGCCAGAACCTCAAACGCATCCTGCCGGAGAAGATGGTGACGAGCGATGAGCTTCCATCGCCAGTGAGTCACAGTGTTTGATTTCTCAATATTGCAGCAGAAACTGCTGCTTTCGAATCATTAACAAGAACCCCGCCTTTGCTAGATAATGCTGCACTGATGAACGAAACAAGGCTGTGGAGCAAAAATGAACAAAAAGCCATGTTATTCTTGGGTCATTCAAATTGTGTAACTAAGTAGCACTTTGTTCGCTAACAGTAGGAACTATACTAACTCTTTTCTAAATAAGCTGATAAACAAACTTAATCATAAACCCATTCAGATACCCTGAACAAAAAACAGCTAAACCATAAATGAGCAGCAAGATCGGGGACATGACCATCTAAGACCATCTTAGACCACCTAAAACTAGTTAAAATCAGCTACCAGCCAAGCTGGTATTTAGGCAGTTTTTCTGCAGGGGTAAAGATTTTGTTGTGAAGTGTACATTTTATACAAGGTACACCACCGTTCAGAAGTTCGGGGTCACTTAGAAATGTCCTTATTTTCCATAAAAACATACATGAAATGACTTTGAATAGGAAATATAGCTAAATAAATAGGAAATAGCAATTGACAAAATTGGAAATAGTCATTTTTGAAATTAAAATAATAATTGTGTTCTTCAAACTTTGCTTTCATCAAAGAGTCTTCCATTTGCAGCAATTACAGCCTTGTAGATCTTGGGCATTCCAGAAGTCAATTTGTTGAGGCAATCTGATGAGATTTCACCCCGTGCTTCCGGAAGCATCCAAAAGATGGATTGACTTGATGGGCACTTCTTACGTACCATTTGGTCAAGCTGCTCCCAATAGAGTTGAGATCCAGTCACTGTGCTGGTCACTCCATTACTCACAGAATACCAGCTGCCTGCTTCTTCCCTAAACAGTTCTTGCATAATCTGGAGCTGTGTTTGGGTCATTGTCCTGTTGTAGGACGAAACTGCCTCCAATCAAGCACCATCCACAGGGTATGGCATGGCGTTGCAAAATGAAGTGATAGCTTTCCTTCTTCAAAATCCCATTTACCCAGTACAAATCTCCCACTTTACCACCACCAAAGCAGCCCCAGACCATCACACTGCCTCCACCATGCCTGACAGATGTTGTCCAGCACTCCTCCAGTGTCGTTTTATTTGACCTGCATCTCACAAAAGTTATTCTTTGTGATCCAAACACCTCATACTTTTATTCAGAAATCCCACTTCTTTTCCAGTCTTCCTCTGTCCAGTGTCTGTGTTCATTTGCCCATTTCTGTCTTTTCTTTTTATTGGCCATTCTGAGATACAGTTCTCTCTTTGCAATTCTGCCTAGACGGTCAGCATCCCGGAGTTGCCTCTTCACTGTTGACGTTGAGACTGGTCTTTTACGGGCACTAATGAAGCTGCCATTTGAAGACCTATGAGGCATCTGTTTCTAAAACTACGCACTTTAACATATTTGTCCTCTCACTCAGCTGGGCACCAGGGCCTCCCTCTCCTCATCCTGTTGTGGTTAAAGCCAGTTTGTGCTGCTCTATGAAGGGAGTAGTGCACAGCATTGTACGAGATCTTTCTTCTTTCTTTCTCACATGAAATAGCCTTCATTTCTCAGAACAAGAATAGACTGAAGAGCTTCAGAAGAAAGTTCTTTATTTCTGACCATTTTGAGTTTGTAATTGAACCGACAATTGCTGATGCTCCAACTACTCAGCTAGTCCAAAGGAGACCGGTTTTATTGCTTCTTTATTCATCACAACAATTTTCATCTGTTCTATCATAATTGCAAACGAGTTTTCTAATGATCAATTAACCATTTAAAATGATAAACTTGCATTAGCGAACACAGCATTCCACTGAAACTGAGGACTAACTGTTGCTGATAATGGGCCTCTGTACGCCTGTGTAGATATTCCATTAAAAACAGCCGTTTCCAGCTATGATAGTCATTTACAACATTAACAATGCCTACACAGTATTTCTGATCAATCTGATGTTATATTAATGGAAGGAAATGTTTAAGTGACCCCAAACATTTGAACAGTAGTGCGTGTGTCACGGTATACCATAAACTTATTCCTTCTATAATTCTTCTTTTCTTTTATAGGAACCACCAAAATCACAAAAAAGCATAGAATCTCCAGTACCAATTGCCGTTAGCTTATGTCAATCCCCTGAAGCTCCCCCCCCGTGTGGCAGAGTAAGACAAACTGCATCTGTAGATTAATGGATGGCACAGTAACTCACACACTGGCCCGTTTCCAGGAGGGAAACATATTCCCCGTTTGGTGCACTTTTCTGAGGGTTTGTAGGGCACCGTAGAAGTCCCATTCCCTTGCAAAAATCACAAAACAATTAACGACACGCCACCTACCAATAAAAATGAATTATTAAATGATAATTTCAGTTAATGTGCATATATCTACATCAGCAATGAATTTAATTTTTAGTTTATCAGTTTCTGTAAGAATGTAGTTTTTTGCTTTTTACTTTTACGGTATTTTAGGTTTCCGGGTTTTAGGTGTATGCTGAGTGTACAAAACATGAAACAGACTGATTGGACAACCCAAGGTAAAGCCATGATACCTAATCGATTTCACTGTTTAAATTCACTTCAATCTGTGCAGATGAAGGGAATGAGATCCCATATTCTGTGGCTCATGGAAGTTTTAATTGCACAAAAATGTTCTGAAGGCAAAAAGAAAAATGATTGGTTCAGAGAGATAATCAGTCAGTTTGTAAAGGAGGTGGGTCCAAGCAAGTAGAGGCGGCTGGACCAACGAATCAGATGTCATCTAGTTGCTTGGACCCACCTCCTAAAAAATATGATTGGTTGGCTATCTAAACTAAGCATTTTTCATTTTTCATTTGGCCTATTACTATTTAATCTATTAAAAGACGTCCAACTACTGACAGGCCAGGGGTGACATGGATAAGTTTTGTAGAGAAACAAAGGGTGTACAGGAAAAATCAAGAAACTGCAATATAGAGAAAAACCCATGAGTCATGTCAGCTAAACGGCTACTGGTGATGGTGTTCTGTAGGGGTTTGTTTTTTTGGTACAATCTGGCTTCCTTGATAAAAGTGGAGAAACATTTAAATGACATAGAATAGCTGAACATTATTGTCTGTCTGGTGCATTTCCTAATAGTAGCAGTGTGTCCATACACAAAATGATTTTTTTCCAGTAGGATTTATCCCCAAGTCACAAGGCTATAGTTATGTAGGGACGATTCCACAAATGTGACAGTGAGTTCAGGTTACTGCAGTCGCCTGAACATTCACATCAAGCTACTTTGTACAGATCCACTACCAACCAACTCAAAAACTGTGGGTGACACTAAAGCCAGCGTAGGCCAGAATCCCTGCAGAGTGTCTTTGACAGCTCAGTGAGTCTATCCCCTGACCAGCCAAAATGGTGCAATATTAGAAAAACAATCCCCATTCCAGAGCATATGAGTCAAATTTACATTATATTAATTTTGCAGACATGTTCATCTAAAGCAATGTACAATTCAGCAGTCAGGGTCAGACGGTTCCTGGAGCGATCGGGGTTAAGGGCCCTGCTCAGGGACCCAATGGGGAAACACTCTGCTGACTGTGGGATTCTGGCGATCGGGGCCATTCTGCCGAAGGGGTCCTTAGCGAAGCGAAAGCGCCTCTGACCTTGATAATGTGCCTCTGCTGGTGACCTTCCAATCACAGGCACAGCTACACGCTACGCCCAAAGAGCTACACACTGCAAGACATGGGGGGAGGGAGTGGATGCTTCTAGAGCAGTGTTTCTCAACCCAGTCCTCAGCGAACCCCAGCCAGTCCACGTTTTTGCTTCCTCTCAGCTCCCAGCACACCTGTACCAGCTATTCGGTGTTCCTGATTGGCTGGGAGCTGGGAGGGAGCAAAAACGTGGACTGGCTGAGGTTCGCTGAGGACTGGGTTGAGAAACACTGTTCTAGAGGGAGCTCAGGTCATGGGGAAAGTCATCTGTGACTAACTATTAACTAAGGGTGTAAAATAGTTTTGTGATGCGGTTAAAAACGAAGGGGAAAGAACAGCAATGGCTCAGTTTCTCTAGCTTTACGATTTGCTTTTTAAGTTACGACCAAAATAGTGTTTGATGGTCAAATCACCTTCTGGTAATATCCAATCACAGTGCTCAGTGGACCTCAGGTTTTCACATATACCTTTTTTCCCAGTTGCGGTAAATTTGTAAATTATTGTTTTTGCAACAGGGTTTTTTTATTCTGTAATAATTTTATCTTTTGCAAAGAGTGGTATGCAAAGCCATTCAGGACTAAATGAAGTGTCAGAAGTAGTTCTTCTAAAATCAATAAAAGTATAAAACAGAGATTGAAGTCCGTTATATAAAATTTCAGACAATGATTCATATTGATGGATGAATGAAGATTTGGTTTGTGTGTGTGTGTGTGTGTGTGTGTGTGGTCCAGGTATACCAATTTCCTGGTCCCCATAAGGGAAAACTCTATTTTATAAAAATCCATGACTGCAATGGAAAAACTAAAAATGCTAAAGCTTTTTTTCCATAGAAATGAATGAGCGGTCCCCAAAAAGATATGATTACATGACTGTGTGTGTGTACAGTACGTGTTTGCATGTGTATGTGTGTGCCTTCAACACAGATACAATCTTGGCTCACACTGCTACAGACCGCAGCCAGATAAGCGGCAGGCTGTTATTCCCTCTGAACGAGGAAGCAGAAATCATGTTCAGGCTGTCGCATTCCTGCAGAGAGACAGAATAATCTTGGAGGTCTGACTGAAAAGTGATCCACAGAACAGAACATCTCACGGGGCCCTGGACAGATGCGCCCGCAGAAGTTCTTGGTGAGAGAGACAGGTTTGCTTGGCGATCACAATGTGTTATTCACCGTCCACACTTCTCCTGGCCCCGGACGTCCTCCTGCTCCTCACAAACAAACGTGTGCCGGCCTCATGTGGCCCCTCGTTCATGGCCCAGATTAGTAATTACTGCCACTTATCACCCTGTCAGTTGTTATTACTGCCTGTGCCATATCTTTTTTGCTGTTATTTTCAAAGTCAAATTTAATAATGTTCTAGCAAAGTGTGCTGATAAGTTAACGCAACTTGGCTGGTTTCAACAGGATTATAGCTGCACACTTCATTACCACAGTCATTTGCAACAGTCTTCTAAAAGCTAAAGTAACTGCTCATGTGCTACATTTCCAATACATGTCATTTTCTTTACTGCAGCTGGGATTTCTGGAAGGCTTTGCAGTAGCGTTAGTACTGGCCGTCCTCAGAGGTCACCATTCTGTTTCGCCATCTGCATGATAACATTGCAAACATATATAAATTTACCAGACAATTTAGTCCAAAGTGACGTCCAGGAGAGCAGTGTTGGCCTGTGTTCCTGCGGCGATTAAAGAGCTCAATGGTAATATTCAGCCAGCCGTGGGACTTAAACATACGACCTTCTGGACAAGGAGCTACACACCACCTTACCTATGGCCCTAGATAGTTATGGTATCGCTGCTAAGGCAGTAAGCACACAATGGTTTTTGTCACACAATTTTCCTCAAATTCTATTTAACAGTGACTTATCTGCTCTGGCTAAGCTGTGGGAAAAGAAGGTACTATATGAGAGATGAGAGCTTTGCAGTAACTTCAAAAATTCACTTATTTTGTCTTTATCTTTGAGCTGCACCAGCAAACTAAAGCAAACTAGCATATTAGCATGTCAATATGGTTGAAACATCATAATGAGATTACATATTGTATAGGATGTTGCCTCACAAGGTTGTCCTCTGACTTTCTTTCTTTCTTTCTTTCTTTTTCTTTCCCACTTTCTTTCTTTCCTTTCTTTTTCCTTTTCTCGCCTTTTTTCTTTCTTGCCTTCTTAATTTCTTTCTTTCTTTCTTTCTATAATGAATGTCACTTAGCCTTGTCAAGCACCTTGGGGTGACTAAAATTCCTGTATTGCTCTGTATCTCATATTGTATCATATTGTCATAGCATTTCATGGTCTTGTCCTTTGCTGTTTCTTAGGCATCCTACTGGCATCCTATTCAGTTTACAGGCCAGCCTTCAGCCCCCAGCCTTGATAAGTGATATATATATATATAATATTTACATACTATTAGAATTAGGAGGAGAGCTTCCTATTTTTTGTTTTTCAGAAATTGTGTGAGTTAGAGAACATGCATTGACTTGACAGCCAGAATAACTTGATAACTTGATATCAGAATGATGAAAGTAATGCCAAAAACACACTGTACCTACTGAAATGAGGAACAGATCCTCCCAGGGGTCCTTGATAAGATGAATGCAATTATAAATACAATTTTAGTCCTTCACATTCTGACAAAAGGCTGACCCAAATATCCATCAATACCACCCAATAAGTTACTGCTTGCCCAGAAAGCCCGCACGTTCAACTAGCCATAATAATTCCCGGAGCTTAATTCAGCAAAATATTTACGTTTTGAATGGAAAAGTGGGCAAGTAACATAAACATAAACTGTTATTGATATTCAAAGTTGTTACATGTAAACTGTAAATTAACAAAGCACTCAATGTGAAAATCCTTATTGCTATTATTAGAATTTGATCTTGTTTTGTGGGTTTCCTGCATGCTCTGTGATTTTATCCCACAATACAAAAGCATGCAGTTATGTGTCTGAAATGTGTGGGTTTGCATGTGTCCCGGCATCCTCTTCAGCAGAGTCCCTGCTCCATGCCTTGTGCTTCCCTAGACCCCCCAATATGACCCTGTACTGGATCAGCAGGTATAGAAAATGGATGGATGGATAGATGTTCATTTATTGGAGGAGTACAAGTGTAAGATTTATTATTCATAACAAAATGTGATTGTGGAAAATAATAAATATTTAAAGGTATATATCCAGATTTGAACTTCTGTGTTGCTGTGTTTATATATAGTTACATTTTTAATATTCAGAAAACGTCCAGCTACTGAAGCTATTCTGTCTTCTATCTAAACATTCAGAACCGTCCTCCCTCTGGCTCCCTCAATCCCATATGCCGTTGGTTGAGATCCATCATTGTTTGTGCAGAACTTCACAAATATACTGTCTAATTGCCTTTGAGGCTCCCTTCTGCCAGCTCTTATTGGCTGCTCAGCTGCTCTCCCTTCATCACAACATCCTCCCAGATGCCCACTAATTTGTAGGTTAATGTCTTTGGTCAGGCATCAGCATCCTATGCGCGTGATCGTGTGCGAGGTAAGTCATTGAGATCAGTATTCCCGTGTTCGCTTAAAAAGTCGGCCATTTGGCCACGCATCGAACAGATGCACCTCTTACCGTGAATATTTTGTTGCAGTTGATGATTGTGGTTCTCCTCTGACAGGCATACTGGGACACTTTTTGTGAGCTGGGCTGTAGACAGTTCTTCTTCTGGTCATTGTTCCCCTTCAAGAAATAAAGAACATTTAAAACATTAATAACTATAATTTTACACCATAGAAAATAAAGGCACAGCCATAAATACTATGTATCACATTTTAATGATATTGTCTGTAATTAACTTTGCACGTTAAGCTGAGTGCCTTACCTGGTCACCCTGCAAACATACAAAGGTTTTTATTGCCATAATTTTCCCTCCCAATGCTATTTCATAATTATATTTTTGTACATTGAACAAAGAATAAGAATGTACAGAAGCATGTAGTGACAAAGCCATTGTTCTCCATTGTTTTGCTGAGCCCCTGACTGTGACACAATAGAAAGGGCATCTAGAAAACTGAGAACTTCCGGTATCAGACAAAATGGTCACTGGGGATCCAGGATCACTATGCACAAATTGCTCAACAGCTGGCAATGTCCATGTTCAGATCCACTGATGCAGGAATGATAGACACTGCGCTTCTGAATTGCATGATCTAACAAATCTTTTCAACAGATAGACACGTACACACATGGTAACAGCTGAATAGCCTGTTCCCAGCAGTAAAAGCATCTGGCATTTTCATAATGACACAGGACACATTTTCCTGCCTGGGTCAACTCATTTGATAAGCAATTATCTGAATTTTATGATCTGCCATTACTCCCTAATGCTATGGGTACCTGGGCAACATAGAATTAAATTTAACTGAGGCTCTCAGAATCATCAGACTTTTGTCACAAATGAATGTAAATGCCTGAAAATATGCTTATGCTGTAGCTATGGTTATTACTTTTATTAGATTGGCATAATTTTGAGGTATGTGATTAACATAGGTTATTATGTTTTAGTAATATATGCTTACATTATTTCTTTTGTTAGTGGTTATATCTCATTTGTTAACATCCATTCTCCAAAGTTAAATCTGGTATGCCAGATGTCAATGCAAGCTATTATTTCAAAGACAGACTAGAAACTCTAGCACTGCAACGAGTATGAAAATAAAATATATCAGATGTATTTTATTATACTGAGGTGCAATGTTTATAGAAACTTTAGAAAAATACAGAGCAAAAAAGCCTGCTCTGCAAATACTTAAAATGTTTTATTGATGCATTGTCACACAAGGCATGACAACAAAACGATAACAATCTGTAAAGGATGTTCTCCCATGTATATAGCATTTCCTTCATAACTTATGTATAACAAATATATAACATTAAGCACAGTTAAAAATAAATGTAAAAATGTCTAAAATTTTAAAACTAATGTAAGGCTATACAGGTTCCTTCTGCTCAGAACTTCACAGAGGCCATCACAGGTTCAGGCTGGAGCAAATGAACCCCTTAGTGCATCTAAAAATACTTTTCTGAGCAACGGGAGGAGTATATATGAGAACTCATACAGAGCCCTTATAAAGGGGGAAGAATTCTGCGGGATTTGGTAACGGAAAAACCGTAATGGAATCAGAGTCATTCTAGAACAGCATCCATCCTATGGTGAAGAATTTCCGTCTTGATGGAAGGGGAATTATCAGGATAATGATCCCACTCGCAGTGCAGAATTTGTCACTGAAAGTTTTGATAGGCATGTGAAAAGGTTTGACACAATAGTCCTTTCTGAGGTTCTGCAAGAGCAGTGCCACCATCTCCCGCAAAAGGAGTTATTCATCGAATAAAGGTTCATTGGTTATATATTTGAAACCAGGGGCATTTCTAGCTATTGAGAAGATCAGGAGCTAAATCAAGTTTGCCTGGTGCGTGTCTTTTTTTCATGAGACACAAAAGTAATACACATATAATATTCAAGGAAACTGAGGCATTTAGCCACTGACTGTTAAATATTATTAATAAATATTATTAATATAATTTGTCATCAGATTATCATTTAATCAAATTATAGTTTTGCACATCTCACCTTTAGGACCACGAAGACACAAATTCTATGCTACATTATTAGATTATAATATTTAAAATCCCAGATGATATCCCATTTCACAAGATCTAAATGATGATCCCATCCTGGGTTATTCCCTGCCTTGCACCTTTAGCCTCCAGAACGGGCTCTGGGCCCCACAACCCAGAATAGAACAAGTGAGTACAGAAAATGGATGGCTGGATATATGATCATATATTCATCTCTTTCAAGTTTCTCTCTCTCTCTCTCTCTCTCTCTCTCTCACACACACACACACTCACACACCATTTTCTCCAGTGGATCCTGGCTGAGCCAACTGCAGCAGCTCATCATAATCATCACTGCCTGCACTGGCTATGCTGTTTGTGGTCTCTGGACAACGCAAATTTATTAAGACTACATCAGTGACATTTTTTTTTTCCTTCTTTCTTATATAGCATATACAGTATGTAGGCCTGTGTGTTTTATTCCCCAAGTGTGCTTTGGCAAAACTGCTTCTTATAGTCATGTAAAAGGGTGCTTTCACGCATAGGAATTCAATTCAAGAACTAGAACCTTCTTAAGGAAACAGAAACGTTTGTCGCGTTCACATCACAGGCACTCGGTCCGACTGTAGTTCCTCTTGGAGGAGCTTCCGTACACATTTTTAAGTACCTACTCCAGACTCGGCACTTTCCGTCCGGACACGAACTACTTGGGAGGCGCTTACAGATACGAGTAGCTATAGCTGATCGATCGCAAGCACTGCTGCTAAAACTTAGAAGTTGCGCGGAAGTTGGGGGGGAAATAGATAGATTTAGCGGAGCAAGAACTGAGCAAACGGAATTATTTTTGTATTTCAATTATATTTCCGCATGGGAAAATTCCATCGGTAACCAATATCTTTTTGCCTAATTACGCAGGTGAAACTTGCCATCGTTTATTATCGGATTAATGTTAAAATACTTTTTTTTAATTCTGGCGAGATTTAATAATGATATATATAAATACGTACGTCACGCGTTGTATGAATGAAATATAAATAAAAGGCTGCGTCCCATTTTGATTGCGATCGCCCCCCAGTAACTAACGATCGAGTTACATAACCATCACCATGACCATAACCAAATGTTTTCCAAATTATGTGTAAAGTTTAATCTACGATCTTATTTTGCATAAAGGTCGCAGTTCTGTTGTGCCATTTGAGAGTGGCCTTAAGTTATCAATGTTATAAAAGTTCCCGGTCAAGACAACTCTAGTACACAGCCTGTGTGTTGATCTGCTAGAACCCGCTTCGCACCTTTTTCAGTACGGGAATACTCGCCGCTAGGCTTAAAAATGCTCGGGGCTGTAGCTCCGGGTGATCAGACCTAAGGACGCCAATGTTTAAAACAATTTATCACATTGATTTAATTATTTATTTACTTAAGGCGGACACAACACAGTAAATCAAGGAATTTCGGTTTTGTGACTGGGGATATGGGCTGCCCTGACAATAAATTTCTTTTAGAATGAAATCTAGGTTAACAAAAGAAGAGAAAAATGATAATGTTTTAGGAATGTCCCCGGGTCTTATCAAAGGAGGTGAACTCTGGGAATCTTGTCAGTTTGGATGAGTGCACATTGGATAGTGCATTTTCTACATCTGATAGGTGTGCAGCGACAATGATGGGATGGAGCTCATTTAAAGCGAAGGAGGTGACATTGAGCCGGAGATTATCTCAGAGGGCCAGTGGGCTGAGAGCCCTGCGTAGGTGAATAAACGAATGCTGTGAGGAAGAGATTCAGTCATCATAGAAAAACTATTACAGTGTCGGGCAGGAAGGCAAAAAAAGGTATAATTCCTCCATGCAACGCTGAAAGGAGATAGGATCAGACTGCAAATGGACAGAGGAGGCTACAGGAAGACAAATTATAAATAATATATTAAACTCCCTTCTGCAAAAATTAACATGGAAAAAAAATTCCAGCAAGGTGTATAAAGACTGATAATGTGATCAGGTTTTAGCCTGAAATGTTATCAAGTTCTAATCCTAGAAATGTTGGACATGCTGTGATGCACTAAAGCCAGAAGCAAGCTGAAAGGAAATGAAAATGTAACAAGCAGAAAATTGCTAAGTTTGGAAAGTTACTAAGTAAAACTCTGCGCAGGGTCTCAGGGGCAGCGTTTCTGCCTAATACAACTGGTTTCACGATCATGCTAAAAGATTTCTGAATTTATGGGGATGGCTTTAATGCACTGCTTATGCTGATTTAATGAGGAATTTAAGGATGACAGTGAAACTGTTTAAGGTGCAACTGTAAACCAATTGTTATTTGACAGGTAGGTTATCGGATGCTTCTATGTAGTGCATATATTTCTTAAATTTCTCATACAGGACATACAATTTAACTGATAATGACTTTCAACATCAGTTCAATCAACTATCTGATAGTGGAACAGAAGAAATATACGGAATGCTGGTGGTACCAAGGAGAAGAGTGGGAACCATTATAGCCTTTGATTGTGCCAGTACTTAGTGGAGGAACTGCTGGTGGGCGGGACAATCAAGGTATTAATCAGGAAACCTTCACTTGGGTTCTGACAGGGCTGATGGGAGACTATAGGAAATGGCCATGTCGTTAGGCGTGAAGACAGAGCAAAAAGCCGTGGGTGTAGCCACTCTACAGGTAGCTGACAAGTTGGTTTGGGCGGACATTAGGCAGAACTTTAATAGTAATCGGAGTTGACAGTGTTTGTTCTAGTCTGGTTGGATAAGTGTAAAAGACATTTTTTTGGTGACTTGAAACACAGGCCTAGAGCACTGTCATAACAATTACACAAATGAAAACAGATACAGCAAATGAAAAAACAACAACATGCATCCTTGAAGGTATTGCATACATAACATTGTTTGGGGTCTGAGTAACCAGTGTCTGAGCATGCAAAGATTTAATAAGTGATCAAAGGAACTGTAGGCCGAAAAAGAATGCATCTTTGTATACTAGAAAATTTCTGTTAAGGGGAGAAAATATTCCATCTTCTTCAGAATGGCTTTTAACTAACTAAAAATTAACTGGAATTACCACGTGGTTGTGTATGTCTATGACTGATTGAATGCATATTTGCTGCGAGCGCACTTTTTTTCATGAAAGCAAGATTAAACAAAGAAATAAACTGTGAAACGAGGAGTATTCATTTTAAAAGGTTTCCACATTAAAAAGTAAACAGCAGAACAAGCAGGCTTCAGAATACATCATTCACTATGAATTAAATTATAAACAGAATATATGACATTACTAACATTCATGCATTCTGACCATTATAAATTACACTAGCTAACCTGTAACATAAAGAATTCAGCAGTCTATAATCTAATTTTCCTTCTATAAAAAGCTTTTCATTCCAAGTGGAAATTGCTCTTCATTTGAAATGTATCAAGAGGATTACAGCTTGAATATTAATGCTGCGGAAAACAATTGTCATAGCAGAAGCTGTGAAGCATCTCTGTTTACTGGGACAGATATGGAATTAAAAATGCTTCTGTACTTGATCCACACTAGTGCACAGACAACAATGTCTTGTATAGCACTTTATGTTATAGATAACACAACAATAGTATTATTATTATTTGTACTATATAATAATAATAATAATAAGCAAACAAAAGTCATTACATGGTACTTAAGAGGGGAAAGTTGCCGGTTCCAGGTTGTGGATGGAACTCTCCGCATGCCCCTTCAGCAAAGCAGTTAACATAGACAATAATGACACACTGACCTGTTTTTAGGATGTTTGCAATAAAGGGGCAACTAAGTAAAGCTTTTTCTAAATTTCAGTAGATCATTTTGAGAGACTGAACAGAAAAATCTCAAAATAACAATTTTTTTTTAAAATAGCATGCAATCCAATGGATCTTTAAGATAATCCATCCATCCATCTATCCTGCAACCACTTTTCCTGGTCAGGGTCGCAGTGGGGCCTGGAGTCTATCCTAGGCAGCACAGGGCATAAGGCTGGAGTACTCTGAATGGAACACCTGTCCATGGCATGGCAGACATACAGTATATTATTCAAAAAATATTACATGATATATAAATATTTTCACTTCTTACCATCCAATTTCTATACCCACTTGTCCTATGCAGGGTCACAGAAGTCCAGAGTCTATCCCAGAAACAAGCACACAATTAATCTGGCAGCTCCTACCTTCCAATTTGGAAACCCTCCCAACAACAAAGAGGGGACATGCAAACTGCAGACACATGGAGTTAGGGCAGAAACTCGAACCCTGCTCCCAGAGGCATGATTGCTAACCACTGTGCCACCCCGCTGTAGCATTGCATTTCATGAAATATTTTCCAGTGTAATATAAGCCAGATTCCATTTATCCATCTTGTAACTGCTCATTTAGTACAAGGTCGCCTGATGATCTAAAAAGTAAATTTTTATCTGTAATGAGACAAGTGTGCAAGTTTATCATAGTTATTTTCATGACCTTGTGTCCTATGTTTCCTGAAATAGGGCCATTATGACCTGTACTGGATAACAGTAACTACTTATGAAGATGGCTTTCATGGTGACAGCTGAACATTCAAGATTTCATTAGGGGTTTCAATGTGGGGGGAGGGGGCTGCAGAGTCAATCTGTTAGTGACGTCTTGCATGCACTTTTGAATTGATGGGCAGTTTAATGCAGTGTTTCTCCACCGGACCTCGGGGGCCCCCAGTTTTTCCTCCCTCCCAGCTCCCTGCCAAAAATGTGGACTGTCTTTGGGTCTTCAAAGCCCCGGTTGAGAAACGCTGCTTTACTGAATGCAGCAGCATGGTAGGAGTGCTGGGGGTGTGCATGTCTATCCCATCTTGTACAATTTGTTTTTGGGGAAATTTTTGCATTAAATTACACAGTTTTTCATGTAATTTGAAAGTGTGTAATTTAAAAGCCATTTTGCCATTTTCTAGGTCTTTTTTACCCCCATTCCTAACAAGCATAGAGAGAGTAGAAACAATTTTCTGATAATCTATAGCTTGCACAATTTTAGACTTGCTTGTTTTATTTATAATTGTAATTACTGGAGAAAACTAAAGGGCATTGTAGGAAACAAACATTTTGATGTGCATCAAATGTGAAGGCAGCCACATTGTTTCTAATGGGAAAGTTCTCTCGTGTATTTAAACATATTTTTCTCCAACAGAATTATTAAAACATGTTTTAGATGTTGTACTGTTCTTCAAAAGAATTGTAGGTCATTGACAGAGAATCCTCCATACATCCCATCCACTCTGTTTCTCTAGTCATTTGCTGTATTGTTAATTCTAGTGGATCTATTATTTTTTAAACCATTTTAAGTTACATTCTATGAATGCCATGCCTATAAGAATCAATGAACACATTCATAACATATTATAATACATTCATTATGCATTAAAACATGGCTATAAATATTTATAAAAAGGCACAACACATTACAGCCATGTGTATTATGTATTATGAATGCTCTATAAAGCCATTATCTATAATTCACTATAGATACCTTCATAATGCAGTACAAATCATGCTTAATTCTTATGCTAACTCTTATACTGCATTATGAAGGTATCTGTGACGCATTATAGATGACATCTTCAAGTATAGTGTTACCCAGTTTTATTCTTAATTGATTTACCAAATACCAACAATGGTATCTTGAAGCATTATTTATATATACATTATAAACTATATTTTATATAGTTGTTGTATATACTGTACAACAACTTTCCACCTGTCTCTCCCATGTTCTGGTGATTAGTTTATGAAATAATGAAAAAGACACTTAAAGATACTTATTAGTATGAATATTTTCTGTAATCAGTCAGTGGGTCTGAAAACATATCTTCATTGAACTGAGGGTATGGATTACAGCGCTTTAAAGAAAGGGGGTCATTTTGACAAATGGCTGCTGCAAGAGGTTTAATAAATATTCGAAAGCTTTGGAACAGAGTGGACATCCTTGTGGAGTTTCACTGTACGCAGAGAAGATTTGTGATTTTAAGTTTATTAGTAATCTAATGACTTCTAAAGCACATGCATCTAGTGAATAAATGGCCCTCCAAAGCATCCCTAACCAAAATTCCCAGTGCATTCCACCAACAGCCTCTTCGGAATGAACATTTTCCATTCATTTCCTAAAATGCTGTTATATCTATTACAATATAAAATAACTGCATTCTATGTTGTTTGTTGGACTTTTGATGAATTCTGATTGGTCAGATTGGATATATTGGTGATTGTGTGAAATGTTCTTTGCTGACAATTATGGGATGTATGCTGAAGAGAGAAGGAAGGAAGATAAGGTCAGTAGATACTTTGAGGCTTAGGTAGTACTGATTTTGAAGGTAAATGTGTATGATTTATTTAGTCTGGGACAACTGGTATCATTTAGGAAGGAAATTTGTAATTTATTGAACAATTTGTTGTTCTCCTAGGCTATATAATTCACAGAATTATTTGTATTTGCATTATGTATAGAGTAGTGTTGTTTGTTTGTGGGAATTGAATTTTTTTTAAAGTTCCTTTGAGTACCTTTGCTTCTGATAAATTATTTCAGTCCAAACTGTCATATATCACAATTATGGGTCAGAAGCTTTTGTCATTGGAGTTATGCAGCTTAAAATGCAATACATTTTTTTTTCAAATGTTTCTTCAACTCGCCAGTTTCTATTCCATCAGCAGTCTCTATCTCATCTCATGAATTTTCTTTCTTACTGAATTTTCCAGGGCTTTCTATTACATTTCCAGGTATATGGCAAAGTTCTGACTGTCTCATATTTTAAATGTTTTATTGAAAGACATTTTCCATCCTTGCTGAGAATATATATATATATATTTTTGTGACTGTTTTGCATTGTTATTTAGCAGTTATACTGTATATAGTGGGGCATAGGAACCGGGGGGACGTGTACTCCCCAATATTTAATTTAGATTCATTCATCCCCCCAGCCCAATAAATAGACCTTTGTATTTAAATTATTAAGTTATGTCCTCCGCAATATCAAACTCTCTCCTGTGCCATTGCTAATATATTTAATATGGTTTGCAATCCTTACTCTTTCTAAAGTAACACTGAGATGAACAGAACATTAATACTGCACCAGAATGTGACATGTGCTGTGGCCCACCTCTACAGTCCGGTTAATGGCACCCTTACAGGTTGCTGAGGTGCGCTCATACGGATTAATGACACTCTCAGGAGGTGGTGAGGTGTGTCAGGAGCCAGCCCCTTTCCTGATGAGGGTCCTGCTCCTTTAGGCCTCTTCAGTGGATGATTAATGGCAGCAAGAACATCGAGACGCACATTCAACCCATTGACATGTTTCCCACCAGGATACAAGTACACGCATCAAGAAGTGCATCCGCTACTCTGTGCTTTTATTGTTGAAAACAGGGAATATAACTATAACATGAGTTTACAGACTTTTATTTTGAAACAGCGTGATATACATTTAAGCTTAGGCAGTTCTAAGAGGAATCATGGTGGTGTGACTTGAGCTGTAAGGTCATGTTATAACGTTATAAAGCAGGATTTTATGAAAAGATACACTTGTTACTGCAGTGGCCTGAGGGACACATGAAAAACACAACTTATGTAAATTAGCAAGCTATTATTTGCTTAATCAAGTAATCAATCTTTGTAAATACCCAGTAAAACAAGAAACTGCAATGCCTGCAGAACTACATATACAGGGTTGCCAACTGTCATGCATCTGTCACGTCACTCAGACTTTCAGACTCTCATGCTTACGCAAGAAATCTTACAGCAGATCTATATTATTTCATTACAAACCTACAATTAGCTACATCAGAACAGAAGCTGTCCTACATCGGTTGACTTAGATCATCAAGCATTGCGACCTGTCACAGGAGTGTAGGAACCATGTTTGAGAGTCCGTTAACGCTCCTTAAGTAGCTTGATTATGAAATAGCTGCACATGAGCTATAACAACAGTGCCAGGGTAACCACTGCTTTAAAATCTGATGGTTATTTTAAAGTATTTGACTGCTTTACATGGGTAACATTAAATCACAGTTAATACAGTATATTGAAATTTGAAGATTAGTACAGAACACCACAATTACAGTTGCAGTCTCCATCATGCTCTTAGGTGTATGTTGTAAATAAAGTTAGAAATGCACAGATGTGTGTTGTAAAGTTTTATTTTTATTTCAACGTTGTGAAGATATATCAATTACAATGTGTACTTATCCAAAAATAGCAACATTACTGTCCATGTTCTTGCATGTTTTTTTTTTCATTACAACAATGAACGACAAATACAAACATTAACACAAAACATACAATACAGAAAACAGTATTTTTCAACATTATAGTTCAAGGCTAGAGGGGATGTTCTGGTGTTCAGCTGCAGATATGCAACCATACATGTTTATTAAGAACATGAGAATTCATTCCTTATGATTTAAATTTTTTATGTTGTGCATTTATTTTTATAAAGTACAACGCGTCTACAGATGCATTGCCATTGGTTTACAACTGTTCCTAATTCTGTTTGCAGTTTTAATAATAGATCATTTAAAAACAAATTCCATTTTCCCTGCTGTAGCAATATCGCACCAAACCAAGAACCGAAACGTGAATTTTGTGTACTGTTACGCCCCGAATGTCCATTCACCCAGGAAGCACAGGTGAAGAATGCTAGTGCATCACAGAGCACACACATTCTCACACACACGACGGGCAGTTTACAGATGTCACTCTGCCTAACTGCACGTTTTAGACTTTCAGTAGAAAACAGAGAATCCAGAGGTACAATGAGGAGATGCTGAAAAAGTGCAAACTCAGCACACAAAGCAGGAGCGCCGATCATCCCAGGAGGCAAGTGGCAGCAGAGCCACCCACTGAGCCACCATGGGAGGATCAGTATTAACTTTTCTCTAATGCTTGTCAGGATCACAGGAGAGCCTGCAGTTTAACCAAGGCAGTGGTACACCCTGTATCCTTGGGATGGCAGTCCAACCCCAGGACAAATGCAATCATGCTGCGATTAGGCTAACTGCATATCTTTGGACAGAGGACAATGACAGTGTGCATATGTGGAAAGACGTAAGACTATAGGTAGGAGACAACAGAACCACTTACTGAGCCACAACGTTTTTTGTCAAAATCTATATCAGCTCCTATATTTGCTGAGAAAATCCCAAGAATGACCAAAGTCTATTTAATAGTAGCTCAAACATTATTTAGTGGCAATTGTTTAGCTCTCTCAGATCTTCTTTTTTTCCTAATTGTTGCCCTAGGCTAAGGTTCTTGGCTGGTTTAGCCTCAGGACCTGAACTATTTTTCAGTCAGTAAGTCTGGATTTTATCAAATTCATGATAAAAGTTGTTGACTGGGGATGGCAATATTTTTTTTTTAAAAAAAAAAACCTTCCTCTCTCCCTGACCCACTGAAAATGGTCTTGCAGCTCATTTTTGGGTCACAACCCCCCATTTGATAAACACTGGCCCGAACTGTTTCAGCTGCTCCAGATTTCTGGTGTGTCTCTCATGACCGTCCAGCCTTTTGTCTTGCCACACCAGTTCTATAAATTTGTGGTTTGATGTTAAGGTAGCATTTGCAGAACGCTGCATTTGTGCTTTAGATGATTTATTGGAATGTTTAGGGTCATTTTCTTGCTGTAGTGTCTATTTTAAATGCATTTTACTTGGTGTGTGTGTGTGTGTGTGTGTGTGTGTGTGTGTGTGTGTGTGTGATATGTGCTCTGTGATGGGTTGCCCCCCCATCCTGGGTTTCTCCCTGCCATGTGCTTCTGATATAAAGTCCAGGCCCCCCACTATCCTGAATGGGGCAAGGGGGCAAATAAAAGGGATGGATGGTGCATTTTTTTTGAGAGGAAGCATTAGTTCCATCGCTTCAGTTGCATTGAATTGGCCAGATAATATCATGATCGTGATCTCCAGCCCAACACAGCTTTGGATATGATCTGGGGTTCTTTTGAAAATAACTTATAATTTATCTTCTTGTTTTGTGGGATGATTTTAAAGGTTAGTCACATCTCTATAGAGTCATCCAGTTGCTTGTATTATCTATAATTTTTATGATATCATTTACCTTCTTTTACTGTATTACACTCCAAATTTGGGCACGCTCAGCCTTTTAAGGCATGCATATTTGGGGATGCTAACCTTTTTTGAATAAAGGATTCATAGGAAAAGTATAACTGTATTACTAGTAAAATAAATGTTCAAATAGTGCTTTATAGTTTGAATTTGCATGGACAATCCATTGAAAATATGAAACAATCTGTAATTTGTAACTTTTTATTTAGCAAAATTTCTAAAATTTTGTAAAATGTTTGTATATTCTTATCAGTAGGAGTAAATGTACATGATTTACTCTAAGTATGCATTCTACTATACTTAGTAGTGGTAATAGTGCACCTGTAAATGCTGGATCCAAGGGGAACACATTGTATGGGTGATATATTTTAGGTCAAAGCTTAAGGTGAAGTACTACTTGATATAATATATGGCATGTGTTTAATCTCTGTGGCAAAAAGATATAACTCTGAAACTCTGACACTTACTTTTACATTTAAACAGCTGAGTTTGATCCTGCAGGAAGAAAATGTTTCCCCGTTTTCCTCCACTGGGGGTCGAAATACGTATAATCCATCTTAGCAGGCATCATATGCTGATATAAAATTCACATATGCTGCACTAAATGAGTTGTAAAAGGAGAAAAGCTGTTTCAGTGCCTGTGTTCGCCCACCAGTCTGGCCATGTTTGCAACCAGAACTCTGCTGGAGCAGCTGCACTTGTCAGAGAAGCATCTGAAATGTTTTGATGGGGCCTCGTGATTAAACTGTTTATGGACAAAAATAACTGTTTCCCCCTGATTTATGCTGAAGACAGAAAGGTATCCCTGTATTTATCAGGTTAATGTAAAAATATTAATTATACACTGTACAGGCAAAAGTATATGGACACCACTATTAATTAGAGGAATTGCTTACTGTAATTAAGCCATACTCGTCGCTGTCACTGGTGTATAACTAAACACACAGTCACACAATTTCCAGCAACAAACTATGAGCAGCAGGATGGGAGGCTGTACAGGTTTTACAGAAGAGGTTAGTGACTTCCCTCTTGGCACCATCACAGGACGCCATCTTCCCAGCGAGTCAGTTTGCTCTGCTAGAGCTGCCCTGGTCAGCCACAGGTGAGGTGATTGTGAAAGTCGAAATGCCAGGGAGAAGGTTCAGCAGTCAAGTGATGGCTAGAGAAGCTCACAGAAATGGACCTGATCGCCCAACATCAATACCCAACCTGAATGGCAGCAGATCCCACCAGCAATGTTCTGATATCTAATAAAATGCCTCTGCAGGAGAGTAGGGGCTATTAGAGCAACAAAGCGTGGACCAACTTCATATATATTAATACAATAATTATGTGTGTGTGTGTGTGTGTGTGTGTGTGTGTGTGTGGGAGCGGGTATACATTATCCCCATAATGTGATGAATGAATACCCATTTTTTTTCCATTATGGTTTTCATTCCAATTTAATGAAAATGTGTGACTGCAGTGAAAAAACTAAAGATGCAAAAAAAAACTTGTATTTTGCTTGGTTACTTATGGTTATGGTTTGGGCTGGGTAGGGGTTAAGGTTGTCATAGTTAACGTTAGCATTTTTCCCTGAGCGATCCCCATAAAGATATGTTTAGCTGACATGTGTGTGTGTGTGTGTGTCCTTCATTTTATTTAATATAATGTTTTATAAAGCAAATTGGGGATTACAAGGTGAAATGTATCTGCTAGCATTCTTCAAAGCATGACAACTGTCTGTTTTTAATCCTCAGAGGTCTTGTTTATTGAATAACTTTGAGCCTTCTTCACTGAATACTCCCAAAAGAAACAAATAGGTCTCCCCAGTAAGATAGTAAGTAAATCCATCCATCATTTAACCACTTTTCCTGGATAAGGTCACAGGGGACCCTGGAGCCTGTCCCAGGCAACGTAGGGTGCCCCAGTAAGTAAATCATTGCTACAATTTCCTGTTATACTGTACTCTCTACTCTTTGCACTTGCCACATTCCAGTACAAAATCATGAAAAAACAGCGCTCATTGTTCTCAGCTTCTCTTTTGGACCACATTGCCACCTAGTGGTAGGTACTGGTACTGTTATAAGCAATTTTGAAATGTGATGGAAATGTTCAAGAAACTCCCACCTGAATACGATGTCTGGACTCGACAACGACGGGCCGCCCCGCGGCCATACTCTCGGTGAACCAGGTAATGTCCAGTAATTGTACGCTTGCCTGGTCCTTCAGGCCATGGTTGTGGAGCCATGCCTGCAGTTCTTGGGCCTCGTTGTCCTCCGCCACCACGTGAGTGACCTCGTTGCTGGAAACATAACAGGCATCAAATTCCATTTATGGTTCATTCTATATTACTACACAAGGCATGTGACCCATATAGCGAAAAAATATCCAGTTATGAAAATCGGTTATAGATCGTGACATATGTAGGTCACGGAATTCAAAGCTCTGCTAAGCATTAACAAAATGCCTAATGATCAAACAAAATGGTTAAAGCATTTTTGGTTCCACAGGTGTGGAGATAAGCAGCTGCTGTTTGTCTCTTATTTGATCTTTGCCAAAAGGCACAGAGGAACCACAGCATCTCTGCCAAAAAGTCAGGCATGCAATGACACCATTGTGTCTAATTGCTTTGCCAGTATGGTTAGTGCAGCAGCATCAGTACATAGCACACATCCTAATCGTCATAATCTCGCATGGAGCTGAAGAAAAACGGGGAACTTCCAAGAAAGCAGGTCCAACTGACAGAAGCAAAGGTCCCATAAACCTGCTGACTGCTAAGACATCCCAACACTTTGGTGACCAGTAGTGAAGCACATCCCGAATCGGTAACTTTTTACACAACCAGAAATGTGTCACTCCAACAACAAAGATGAAAAACTGGTATAATGGCCAGTACTTGCATGACGGAACATGAGTGCACGGGTGATACAGTAGTATCCTTATGTAATCACACTTAAAATGATATTTCTATGATAGTTTTAAAAAGCATGCATAATGAATGTGGCACCACTAATGTGAAGTCAGAACGACCATTGCTGTTCGGAAGTGTTATATTCACAAGAGTCCAGGTAATTAAGTACCATCATCAAGCCATTCAGAGTAAATTTCCCACTCAAACCGCAATTGCATCATTGATGGCTGAAAACTACTGTGTGTGATTACCCAGTTGACAATAAACAAGCACTTTGGCAAACATACCAAGACATTATCATTTTGCTGCAGCACATCATCTTAAATAGAGCATTTTCTATAGTAAATGTACATGATGACTCATGTTTCACATGACGTGGCCCAGAACTTTCTGTCAGGTGTTGTACTACCACTGTTTTTATCCACAGATTTTATACATACAGAAATATTGGGTACTCCATGCCAGAAAATAGTGAAAGTTTGAATGCAGGAAGTATTTTTAAAAATTTTATTAGCAAGTTTCATATAAAAAAAACTGCAGATTAGAACTGAACCAACGATATCTGAGGCATATCTCTCATACGTTACATTGTAGTACACTGTAGTTAGACATCCGGTGTTGGATGGCTAAACTTTCCTTATGTTTAATATGGAAAAAAGTGCTGGTTGGTCCTTAGGCTGCTCGAAATAAGCTTGACGACCTCAACCTTGGTGGTCTTCCTACTCATCTTAACACTGTGGTCAGAGATCTTGGTGTCCTGGTTGATTCAGATCTATGTTTCGATGGTCACGTAAGCAGTATTCCTAGAACTGTGTTCTACCATCTACGGAACAAAGCCAAGCTTTGGAAGATGCTCTCCTTTCAGGATGCAGAAAAACTGATACTGGCCTTTATAACTTGCAGGCTGGACTACTGTAATACCCTCATTTGTGGTTCTCCATCTGGATCCTTATAAACTTCAGTTGATACAAAATGCAGCAGCCAGAGTTCTTACAAAAACTAAAAAATCTGACTACAAAAAATACTGCTATTAACTTATAAAGCATTAAACGGCCTTAATGGCCTTATAAACCAGAATACCTTAAGAGTCACTGATCTCTTACAACCCTCCTCAACTGCTTTGATCTGAAGGAGTATGACATCTATTAGTACTCAGAGCAGAAAAAGCTATGGCAGGCTGCAGAGCATTCACTTACAGAGCTCTGCAGCTGTGGACTAGTCTTCCAGTGGATGTGTGAGATTCAGGCTCACTCTCAATATTCAAGTCTAGACTAAAAACATACGTGTTTAGTCTAGCTTATAGGGACTCTAGTTCTAGCTCTAGCTAACTGCTCACTTCCAGTTAAACCCATAGTGTGAAGTGTAGATCTGAGTGGGGATCGGTGGTATTGGCTTTGGATGAGCTGAACTGTCAGTGCTGTCCCTTTAGCTTCACACCCCCTCGTGGAATTGGAGTGCTGACATTTCAGGGACTCCCCATGCCTGTGATCCCACTTGCCTCTCCCTCCTACTTATGCTGCCATAGCCCTATCTGTCGGAGCCTACAGACCTAACTGTCTGCACTGCCTCTAGTCTCCCCTGCTTTGGCTAACACACTTTTTATTCCCTCTATCCCACCTGGGGTGTGCTGCCAGGATGCCTCGACTACCTGCCTGTGATGCTTCTACTACCCGTGACGTCCTTCCGGCCTGCCCACCCTTGACCCTGTGATGTCTCTCCTTCCTTCCCTGCTGCTGTACCACTGTTTGTCATGTTATTCATTTGACTTCCTCTGCCGGCCCCTGGAGAATGGGCTCCCCCTTTAAGTTTGGTTCCTCCCAAGGTTTCTTCTTTCTAGGGAGTTTTTCCTTGCCACTGTCACCTCTGGCTTGCTCACTGGAGCCTTTGGGCAGGGATAATTGAGCCAAGTGTAATGTGAAAATGTGCTATGGAAATAATATTGAATTGAATTGAATTGAATTGGCTTTCAAACTTTCCTCATTTGGTATATTTAATGGTGCAATCACTTCCATAATTTGCAAAAACATTGTACCAAAACCCTGTAACCCAGCTCAGGACAAGAGGATGGATGGATGGATGGATGGATTGTCATTATATGCCACATTGTGGCATCAAAAATATTGTTTGGTTATGAACAATATAATATTAATATTTTATCTGAGAACCTTTTGCAAATTGTACTTCCATGTATCCATCCATCTGATACTTTCTTATCAAGTTCAGGGTTGCAGGGAGAAATGTGCTTATGTGGTAAAGCTATTTAAAATAGTGTAGCCAAAAAATGATAACGGAAAGGGAGGAGGATAAGTTGAGCCGGAACAAGCAAAAGGAAAGGTGATGAGGTCAGAAAGAATGCGTGCCCTGGCTGGAAAGACCCAGCGGTTCCTGAGCCAGCACCTGGTTCTGCAGCTCTGGAGCCAAACAATGTCAGCTGCTATGAATATGCATGTTTATATGGGGCAAAGGAAAGGGCTGTTGTTGTTGGTACTTAGTATAACTTAAAGGAATTTACTAATGGTATCTGATGTTATTGTTTTTAACTTTCATGTCCAAAGAGACAATGACCTATGATCAATAATTGTGTGAAGTTAGTATTGAAATTTAAAAAAAAAAGTTGCACATGCATAATTATCCCTCTGACATTTACAGTAGTGTCAAAATGAGGTTTTTCATTTAGAAAGATTAAAAGATAATATATCTGTGAAATATATTTGGTCGAAAGTCAAAATGATGTTTCATGGATATTTAATAATTCTGGTTAATTACATCTAATGCTCAATCTGTCCTTCAACCGATCTGCCCCCGGATCTGTAATCCAGTCCAGATCTGCTACCGGACCAGTTACTCTTCCTCAGGTGTCATTACCTTTACATGATTACACATCAGGACTATTCCCTACACAATGTTTTAAATTCAGGCCAGTGGCTCAAGGAGATGTTTATTGAGATTCTCCGTACTGAGGGGTTGCCTAGCTTGCATAACCTTTACGTCTCATTGTGTTTAATGACCCCTAGCCTGATTTCCTTGGCCCACAAATGCGATTTGGATTTGGTTCTGCCCCAGAACGATATCGACTTCTGCCTGTCATTTTGGTTAACGAGTTTCGGATTGCGTTTTGGCCTCTGCTCAATAAACGGATATGGATCGTCCTGCACATAGATCTGATTCATTGCACAATCAGCCATATAAACACTGACAGCAAAGTTTATGTCCACTCAACGCAGCAAATTGAATGCCCTCATGATCACAATTCTTCATTTGAAAATATTTCAAACTAGAAAAATAAGATTAGCTTTTAGAAAAAGGTCACGTGACTGAAAACATTTGTCGCTGAAGAACAATAAACTTAGCTCAATATCTGAGCCAAAAAATCATTGTGGTTTACAGCGCTCTTTATGAGTAATTTAGTTTGAGTGCAGTCTAGCTGTTGGAAGGTCACGTAGAATCCTGGAAGTTTTGAGATTTTGAAAGTGCAACTTTAAACCCATTGCAAAGGATTATGTAAGACAAAATAAAGAATTTTGATAGAATCTTCCTTTTTACAGGAAAGTGTCAACACTTGGATGGAGTTGGTCATGACATTTTAAGACATTTAACTGACACACTGACAGCATTGAATAAATTAATTCAAAGAATCTGGACAAGAGTTCAGCAAATAAAGTGTCCAAGAGAAACATGTTTTGTTTAACCACTGTGCATCCTGACAACCCAGCTGAGGCAATTCCAGCATCTAAACAAAAAATAAATAGCATGGAAAGCTTTGTACTATGGATACACATTTAGGGGTCGATTCAGTCACACGCTTAAGTCAGAAAAGCAGGTAGCTGCACATTTTTTTCACTTAAGGGTATTTTCCCACACGCTTAAGTCTGGGGTTTAAGTGCACTTAAGCAGTGGACGCGCTTTGGCCAAAGAAACACCAAAATATGGGCGTGCCGTATGTAAATGACTCTTAAGTGCATTTGGCCACTGACTTAAGTGCACTTACATGTATTTTTCACTATGTGCTCTGTAGGGCTGCATTAGGTCACATGTCTGTACATGGCGTTCAGAAAGTCGAACAATACACTGTGAAGTGTAGATCTGAGTGGGGAACGGTGCCATTGGCTTTGGATGAGCTGAACTGTCAGTGCTGTCCCTTTAGCTTCACACCCCCTTGTGGAATTGGAGTGCTGACATTTCAGGGACTCCCCATGCCTGTGATCACACTTGCATGTTACAATGTAACAAAACAAAACGTTTTACATTTATTATACATTTAAAATAAATGTCACAATTCAAAATGCACGTGAATAATTCACATAATTATTTTAAAATTATATAACAATTTTGTATATAGCGATATACACTCACCTAAAGGATTATTAGGAACACCTGTTCAATTTCTCATTAATGCAATTATCTAATCAACCAATCACATGGCAGTTGTTTCAATGCATTTAGGGGTGTGGTCCTGGTCAAGACAATGTCCTGAACTCCAAACTGAATGTCAGAATGGGAAAGAAAGGTGATTTAAGCAATTTTGAGCGTGGCATGGTTGTTCGTGCCAGACGGGCCGGTCTGAGTATTTCACAATCTGCTCAGTTACTGGGATTTTCACACACAACCATTTCTAGGGTTTACAAAGAATGGTGTGAAAAGGGAAAAACATCAAGTACGCGGCAGTCCTGTGGGCGAAAATGCCTTGTTGATGCTAGAGGTCAGAGGAGAATGGGCCGACTGATTCAAGCTGATAGAAGAGCAACTTTGACTGAAATAACCACTCGTTACAACCGAGGTATGCAGCAAAGCATTTGTGAAGCCACAACACGCACAACCTTGAGGCGGATGGGCTACAACAGCAGAAGACCCCACCGGGTACCACTCATCTCCACTACAAATAGGAAAAGAGGCTACAATTTGCACAAACTCACCAAAATTGGACAGTTGAAGACTGGAAAAATGTTGCCTGGTCTGATGAGTCTCGATTTCTGTTGAGACATTCAAATGGTAGAGTCAGAATTTGGCGTAAACAGAATGAGAACATGGATCCATCATGCCTTGTTACCACTGTGCCGGCTGGTGGTGGTGGTGTAATGGTGTGGGGGATGTTTTCTTGGCACACTTTAGGCCCCTTAGTGCCAATTGGGCATCGTTTAAATGCCACGGCCTACCTGAGCATTGTTTCTGACCATGTCCTTCCCTTTATGACCACCATGTACCCATCCTCTGATGGCTACTTCCAGCAGGATAATGCACCATGTCAAGCTCGAATCACTTCAAATTGGTTTCTTGAACATGACAATGAGTTCACTGTACTACCATGGCCCCCACAGTCACCAGATCTCAACCCAATAGAGCATCTTTGGGATGTGGTGGAATGGGAGCTTCGTGCCCTGGATGTGCATCCCACAAATCTCCATCAACTGCAAGATGCTATCCTATCAATATGGGTCAACATTTCTAAAGAATGCTTTCAGCACCTTGTTGAATCAATGCCACGTAGAATTAAGGCAGTTCTGAAGGCAAAAGGGGGTCAAACACCGTATTAGTATGGTGTTCCTAATAATCCTTTAGGTGAGTGTATACTGTAAGTATATACAAGTCCATTATCATTAGACAAAATTAACGCATATGCCTCGTTAATATACAGGCGGGCCAATTAGGCTAAATGACTGGTGAGTTTGATAAAATGAGTGAACCATAGTCTCGAAGGAAATAGTGTGTTCTCAGAATCCTAAGCCACAGTGCAGGTACAGTACTTGGACTCCTGCAAGAGTGGGACAGACGAAGACACCCTCATCTTGATGGACTTCAGCTAACACTGAGTCACTTCCCTTCAGTTCATGCTACTAATAATAGTAACATTTACAGCTTATCTTTTGGTTGGGAATATTTGCTTGCACACAGAATTGTTATGAAAGAGGGGGAAAAACAAATATGTTGTTTCGTATAAGTGTATTGTATCCTTGTCAAAATAAAAGAGTTTTTGAGGATTACAATTAGCTTCACAATGTAAATTAAATAGTCCATTTTCCACATTTTGCTTTTTGCCGAAATCCATTCATACACTTTTCTTGCTTGATACATTACTTGTACTTCTTGCACGGCTGGGCTGCAAAACACATAATTTTTTGAGCACTTTTCTGACTTGTGCGCCTGATGGGAGAATAGACCCCTTACTGCATAAGTAATTTTCTTACCTTAAAAATGGGCTGTTTACAAACCTGAGGCAATTTTTTCAAAAGAAACTTATTATCAATAGCTTTGCTATGTCAAAGAAAAAGTAATAATAAACTTTCAACAAAGAAGTTCATCCCGATGAAGGAAAGTAGCATTTGAGTGTGGCTCAGCCTTGAGAGTTTTTTGACTAAATAATTGCCACATTGAGAAAGTCAGACATTCAGCTCCATTTCCAATGTGTTACCATGGTGATGCGTTAAATTGAGGTTCCGCTTTAACTTTCTGTGTTGTCTGTTTGAAATGTAGTGCAGTAGCTTCCTCAAAAAACTCCAACAGATTTGTTAAACAGGATCTACCTCTCCTAAATCCATGTTGGCTACCCCTCTTTGATTATAGCCTCCATAACTTTACCAGTTATACAAGTTAGACTGATTGGCCTATAGTTTGACAAAAGAAATTAAAAGCGAAGCAAAATGACATCATGGTTACCCCTCAGCAACATCTTTGAAGAGCATGGGCAGACTGGGCCGCTGCCGGCGTGATTCTGGAATGGCGTATTGGGCCTGGGGTGCAGGCAGAGCTTGGGTACTGCTTGCACACGTTTTGCCGCTCACACACGTACATAGAGGTAGTAACGGTGTCGATATGGTAAAACAGGCACAGTAGTGACACGGGGCTCCCTCCCAATCCTCTCTCACAAGTGGAAAGTGCGGCTTTGGTCACGGCATGCATAAATAAAAAAGAACAAACCATAAAGTTTGATACAACTGAAAAATCAGAGAATCATGCAGATCCACAGCTCATTTACAGTAAATGGGGGCTTACGGACCAGACGTCATGGAGATTTGAAGTGCTTGCAAAATACCCTTAGAAATAATGAGTCAAGTGGTTGAAAACATGATGGCCATTCATTAAGCTGTTAAGCGTCTTTGCCATACTGAATATATTTTAATACATACTGCCCTGTCATTCCCATTTTAAGTTTTTCTCCTGTTTCACACATGTAAAGTGCATTATAATTGAAATAAAACATGCACAGGGGAAAATAATAATTGATTTAATTAGTCATAAGAAATCCAGGCTATTTCACTAACTCCTCTGTCATTAAGTTTTCTGTACTAGATTCACATAAAGACACATCTAGACATTTCTCCAAAACAATGATAACTTTCATAAAATGCATAAAAATAGCATGGTTGTAGCATATAGGGCCACCAACAAAAACAAGTACAGACAAATCAACAAGCACTCCCCTTCATAACCACAATGCCTGCATCCCGCATTCGAAAGCCTTCACATCGAGTCCCTTCAGATATGCTAGCTCAGGCTCACGAGGTCAACAGGATGAAAATGTCAATCATGGTCGAGCAAAAGAGCTCAATCGATTATTTTTCAAGTTTGTTATTAAACAAATTTTGAGAAAGACCAAAGTTATGGCATTGACATGAATTCTATATTAAGTTTTACCTACTCTGATCTAAATATTGAACAATAACATGATTTATTTGAACTTTCTGGTTAAACTTTATTAATAACCCGAATAGCCAAGAAATGAAAATGAAATTGAAAGAATGTAACAGGAACAAAAGGTGAAAATCTGTCAAGAACAAATGTAAAACATATACTTGATATAGACTGACATGCCCATTTATTTATTTATTGCATGCATCATTTTGTTGGCATTTAAGGTATTAACCCATAGTGGGACAGAGACGTTTTGTATGTTAAATACCTTCTGTGATAAAGGCAATAATGCTCCTACGATGTTCTGAAAAGATTTATTGCAAATACCGTTTTGCACAAGTATTTCAAAACAGTGTCAACATCACTTCAATGCTACTGTTATTGGTAACATGAAGGTTTTTGAATTATATTGTTGTAGGACAAAGCCGCAAAAGTGGTGTGTGTGTTTTAAAAAGAGGCTGAAATGTTATATAAAATGACAAGTGATACCTATTACATATTATACTAGTGCACATATTTGCCACATTAAAATGTCAGTTTGAGGTGCGGACGGTTTATTTCCTGTGGTTGATTTTTAAACAATACTTTCAAGCTGCATTTCTGGGAATGCTGCCATGAAGCGCGTGTGTGCTGGGAGCAGTTAAACAGCACCAGCCTCTCACTGGTGCCATGCTACAGCTGTGCTTGTTGACCTGGCACAGAGCTGCACCGCTTTAGCCCAAGAAAGGTGCGGTGGATTTCTAATACTGATGGGATACATGCAGAGTGTGTATCTATGCTTTGGAAGGTGCTATAAGCTGTTAGGTAGTAGCACACAAATCAGAATTAGCCCTCTCTGAATTTACACATGCCTTGAAGTATAGTCAAAAGTAACAAAAGAACAATACAACTTTGAATGCAGAATGAAAAAATATATATATTATTATATGTGTGTGTGTGTGTATATCCTTTCACAAATGTACACCCACTTTTACATTTACTTGCTAATCTGACAATTTCGTCCTAATAAAGTTTTACCAGTTATGCAGATGGATATTACTTGCATATTTCACATGCTATAGTATTATAGTACTACAGCGAGGTCCCTCCTGGTATCTGGTCCATGAGTCTTCAATAACTAGGTGCTGTTAATAGCACACCCCATGTAGAGACATACCTGAGGTCATTCTGCACACAAAAGCCCTTGTTTCTTGCCAGGTTGGTCAAGAATGTCCTTCTGCTGGAGCCCATCTTTCTCTCCACTAGGTAGATGGTCGCGTCCCTGAACTTGACTTCATGCTGGACCTGGAGGTTCTGCTCAGGCTGCCTTTTCCTTTTCTTCACCTGCGGCTGGATCGGTGTGTGGATCATTGTCCAAAAACAAATGTGAAAATGCAGTGATCTTTGGCTTCAAACATTTTTATTTAGGTTTTTTTTCTCTTGAACTAAAACGCCCTTGATGATGTCATTGTTTTTAGCTCTGTCTTTTTTTTCTCAGCAGCACAACTTGACATCTGTGATGAACAGCAGACAGAAACACAGACGGACTGAAAGAATGGCAGTTTGATACTGCAGGTGTTTTGGGTGAATGTAATTTGATAAACTATGCATCATGCCATTTGTAAAATCTTGAAACCTGCAAAAACTCACTCAGGTTATTGCTTTATATAACTTCTATCAATTAAATAAATGTTTTTTAATTTAATAATTTCATTTAAATTAATGCGGTACATGTATTCCCAATACTCTGCAATTCCATTAGAATCACTGCAAATATGATAGTAATTTGGCTAATATTTTGTATAGCCTAAAGCAGTACCTTTCTTAAGCATGTCAGCCTAGCTTATAATGACACTGCATTACCGCACCCTCTCTAATCTCTTCACAATAAGACTTCAGGTATTTTCACTATATTAGTCATACAATTACTGTTGAACTAGTCGTATACATTCTGGTGATCGTGTATATATGTTTTCACTCACAAAAGACTGCAAGTAACATTGCCGAAAGGGATGAATGAAAGGAATGAATGACGTCGTAAGGTGATAAGTTGCTAAACTTATTTAATAAAATTTCAATATATATATATATAATAAGATATATATTATTTAGTCAAACATAATTTTAGGCCGCATTTAGAGACATTATGGGGTTCCAAAGCAACTCCTGTTTTCCTCTCCTCTTCCCCTTGCACTGTTCTTGTCTAGCAGTTTTAAGTGAGAGCCTGTTGTACTTCAGCGGCTTGAGGCCAGGCTGCCTTCTGCAGGCCATGTAATTCACCATATAGTCCAGATTTTATATCCGAATAGTCCCATTATTAGCAAATGAATATATAACATAAGATTATCTGTCTCACGTTGTATCGTGCTGCATTTTACACCTGAAAAGTAGCACCAGTTCTCTGCCCTGCTGTTCAAATGAAGACTCTGCTGCAGGGATATTTTAGGAAATGCGATTTTACAGCTGCACGTCATTTTCCACAAAAGGTAATCTGTTACCTACCTGCAAGCACAAACCGGCACAGTCCGCATGCCCCGGTTTACACACACAGATAGCTACTTGAATCGGAGGAACCTATGCAGATGAATAGGTGCAGATGCTAATCCCCAACCTGATCATCATAAGCAGGGAGACGGGTCGCGATGGGGTGGAACTGTGTCACTCTCAGCAGCCCAACCAGGACCGTGGAGGTGTGCTGGGTCTTTAAATGCTTTAAACCTGTCATACCAGCTTCTCTTGATGTGCAGGTCTTTAAAACTCACTGGCAAATATATATTGAGTACTTCAGTGTTAAGTCAGTAAATCATTTCCTCTACAGCAATATAGATTAAAAAAAATGTGGTCACATTATTGTTTATACCATAACATACTTCCTAAAAAATCATGCAATTAAACCTTAGTTCCTTATACCTCGGAGCATCTAAAAAAATACAGATATACGAGTTTGGGGAGAAAGAAAACAGACTCACTAAATTATGATACTTCTAGTATAGTACTTTTGTATATTTGTTTGTTTGAGTATACATACATCCACCCACACAAATATATGTCTGCCTTTATACCTTCCATGTCTGTGTGTGCATGCTGTGTTGTGTGTGTGTGTGTGTGTGTGTGTGTGTGGGGGGGTTGCATAGATCACATTTGAGGATCAAATTGTCCCCAAAATGCAGTAAAACCTGAAATTTCCCTACTTTTGGGCACATATTTTGAGGTCCCCATTTGGAAACCATTCATCTAAATGAAAAATTACATTTATATGTGCAATTTAATGAGGAAACACACTAATTTACTAAATAAGCTAATACTACTAATAACGGTAACACAGTGGTTTCACACCGACAGGATTAAGGGTTCGAACACAGCTCCCAGATCACTCTGTGGGGTTTGTTTTCCCCAAATTTATTTCTGGGTATTAGGGTTCAAAATACATTTAGTTAAGTGGTGTCTCTAAACTACCCATAGCCTGTGAGTATGAGGCCTTTGATGAGGTGGCATGTTACAGTACGGTGCAAAAGTCTTAGGCAGCCAAAGAAAACGATGTTTAAATCATATTCATGTTGGTGTAAAACTACGCTATGATGCCTATCAGAGTGTGTCAGCTTAATTATTTCAATTCTTCTGTTAAAATCACCCCAGTGTTTGCAGCAACCATCCAGAGCACCCATGTATCTTTTCACTTGGCCACTAACACACCTTGTATAGGTAATCAATATCTCATTGAGTTTCTAAACTAATTTAATTAATGAACAACAAACACAAGGCATGGCTGAGGAGCCCCTGAGGAGAGTTTTGGGAACTGAAGCGGTGCTCATCTAGCCATCCAACTAGATATCAGTAACTTTTTGGAAAATGTCTTACTGGTTTTTATTGTGTCACTCTTAATTTGTGTATGTTCTAATGTTAAATTGTGTTTTTCGTTCATTTACTATCCAGATAATTAGCTTAAACATTTCTTTGGACTGCCTAAGACTTTTGCACAGTGTTGTATGTGGGGGGGGGACCATCCCCCCTGCATTGGGCCAGTAGTATGACGCATGTAAGGATGCAGGTATTACTGCTAATAATATTACTCATAATAACTAATTATTTAACAGAGGCTTTTTGGTGTGAGTAGACAAACGCATCGTATCAGATACAATCCTGCATTAAGAACTGCAAATCACAGGCTGCAAAAACCTACAGTATAACTATTGACATTAATCAAGTCTTACAGTTTGAACCTCTGGTTCAGTGAAGTCTCGCTTTCTCCATTCCTCAGCCCTGCTGGGTGAAAATGCAAGAGGAAGTTACTAAAATAGAAAGTCCATGCAATTTACTGCCTAAATAGCAAGTATGACCTGATGTGATTTATTTTTTTTGTTTAATTTTGTTGAACAATTATTACTAAGTCTTTGTATAACAAATGATACTGAGTGTAAATGAGTCACACCTCCAGGGTTATGGGTTCAAATCCTACCCCTGTGCAATGCATGCAGTTTGCATAAGTGTCCTCTCACATGGATTAGCATCTGTAAACTGTGTCCCATGTCATTTCATTTGTTTTTTGGACTTCAGGATGAAATCTCCACATATATGGGGAGATCATACAACAGATCCAGGCCATGAACCCATGTCCCCTGGAGATGAGAGAATGTAATGCGGCCCACTGAGTCTAAACCAACTAATACAATTTATATGTGCTTTTAACCAGAGGTGGATAGTTCAGGTCCAGAAACTAAAAATCCAGACCAAGATTTTGTTTCAACCAACCAGTTGAGTACTCTCTGACTGTGACTCTTTACATCAACTGGATGGTTGAGACACAATCATGGTCTGAATTTTTACTTTCTTGATTTGAACTATCCACCCCTGCTTTTAGCTAATTTATTCAAATTTTGCTTTAGCTTAGTTAGCAGTACATCAAAATGTTTCATAACTGTTGTTAGGAAGTGTGTACAGCCTGCATGGGAACAATCACAAAAGCTTGCTAACCCCACGAAACCTATTCCTGTAAGTCCACTATTAGATATCACTTCCTATTACACACTTCAGCTACAGCTTTGACACAATGTAGAAGTTGAGTGCCTTATATTCCTCATTTAACGTTTAAATAAGAGCAGTGCCACTGTCACAGTCATGGAAGACTGGAGAGCAATGGAAGCGAAGCACCTTCCCACCAAGGAGCAGTGTGAGGCCTGGAGTCCCCGGCAGGTCGCCACCTTTCTTTGTCAGGTGAGCAACAGAATTGCTTTCCCCATTGGGTGGTCAGTTTGCCGTTATTTGAAGCTATAAGATTCTTATACACACACATGGGTTATAAACTGTGTGTGTGAAAAGGCCTTAGTGACCACTACAATAGCATTCAATAGGCAAATACATGTCGGTGTTAGGCCTACAATATAGCTAAGATTAAATGTGTATGATTAAATTCTGGCATTAAACTGAATTTCTTTTACATGCCATGAATAAACCCTAATACTGATTCTGTTGTCTGATACTTAATATTGCAGGAACATCAGAAAGGCCAAAAAATAGTAATAATATTTAACATATTTAATTTAATTCATTGTTAATGCCTTATTTGGATAGCCCTCCTACAGTGGATATACAGAGTATTTGTAACATATGAAGAACTCATTAGTTGAGATTCAACAATTAATATAACATTGTTTGAGTGAATAATTAAATTGAATTAAATTAGTCTAAGAATAGGTCCATGAATCATGACATATACTCTGTATACTGTGTATTCTGTTGTACACCAACAGACAGCAAAACAGCTTAATTGTTAGATCTGAATTGTTGAAATGCTACAAATCCTCTGTAGGCGGATTATCCAAATAACATATTACCAATTCATTAATGTATCTTCTTTGCCATTGAATTCGGTCTGACAGAGAGAACATTCTATACTGCATCATATCTGTTTTTACTTTCATTTTTGATTCAAATAGAATGGAATGAAAGAATGTTCTGACACTGTGAAAAGGATGAACATTGACGGACACCGGTTGCTGGTAAGATCATGTCAATGTCTGTCTTGAAATCCACAACACGACATACACACAGAATTGTGAAGGCAGCATTGTGGATTCAGAAAGTCCTACACTCTGGTTAAAACCTTTGCACACATATAAATACAAGTAAATCAATAATGAGGTAATACATTAATTAACCTCAGTATATGCAGAAGGTTATGTATGAAATTATCAGAAAACAGTAGTAAAACACTAAATAAATATATACATGTATGCTCAGGATTTTCCACAACCAAATTCTGGTGTCGTACTTTTGGAACCATTACAGAAACTTCCTTTTAACAACCACAGCCTGAGCTGTATAGGCTAACAAGGGTCTAATTGCTTGCTGTAATTTATGCTTCTAACCTCACGAATCAGCGACTGCAGGAAATTCCCTTAAACTGAAAGGAAGCTAGTTTTTCCATTTTCAAGCCTCTCTTCCCAGCTAGCCAGGTGCATGTTGTCATTCAGTTTGCCAGCAGGAATCACAGTTGTCAGAAACCTCTCAGAAATAGCGAGGACTTATTAAAAGACAATACAAATGCTGTTCTACCACATCAATGGGACATAAATGGCATAAGAACTACTACAAATAAATTTTTAGCTGCCTTTAAAGTTATACTGGAACACAAGCATGATGACTGAATTGTAAAGCAATAACTAAGAAATGAGAACTGAAAAAGAAAGATTACAAACTTGCATGTGCTTTATAGTGGAGGAGCACAAATAAAAAAATTGATGGAGTTTATCTTCCACTAAACGTAACTCAAATATACCATATCTTGAAAATTGCAGGCAGGCTGACATGAACCAAGTGGCATCATAAACTTCAGTTAATATAGAATCTCATCTGGTTCTCTGTTTACTTGGCTCTTGTCAGTCTTTTGAATAATACATGGTTTTTGATTTAAGCACAAATTATTATTGCTTGTATTGTTTGGAGCTGAGTAGCACCCCTGAGAGCAAAGAGAACGGAAAAGCAGAAGACAGTGGTGCAGGATGACAGGATATTGACAGCCATGTACAAAAAGTGTTTGTGGGAGCCGGGGAAAAATTATGATTTTTTTGTTTTTCATTAATAAGCTAGAGGCTGCTGTAATAAGAGGCGCACTTGTATTAGGACAGCAAGTGATTTGTGTAAATTAGAAGCAAAGTTTGTTTTGTCCTCAATCCATTTTTCAAGTAATACCATGGGCTGGGGTTCAAGTAACATTGTGGGCCAGGGGTGTGTTTTGATTGTGAGCCAGATCCACTTGCAGCCTATTGAGAATTCCAGGTTTATAGAAAACAAGAACTGCTTCTTCCAAAAACTGAACTAGAGTAAACGTACTGGTCCCAGAAACTCCTGAAGTAAGATAAAAAAAGTATGGAGCACTCCTGGGTTCAGGCGAGAAATAAATTCGTAATTCGTGCCCACGGTTTTGCAAACCGAGAACTCGGTTTTGCAGCAATTTGTGCGCATGGTTTTGCAATCTGTACCCACCGTTTAGCAATCTGTGTACACAGTTATGCAGTCCATACCCACGGTTTAGCAATTTGTGTGCACGGTTTTGCAATCCGTTCCCTGCTTGTTATGCTAATTGTTTTTCCTTTGTGCTACTAAAGTTTTTACAGTACTGGCATTAGTGCTACAACTTAAAGTGAGCGTGAAGTCATGGAATGTAAACACTGTGACTCTGGCATCTAGTGTCCCAGTTTTTAGTTTTGAAAATCTGGTCACCTGCCAGACAGAAGAACTGGAAACTCAAAATTGTTTTCACCCTATTTGACGCTTTATATCTGGACAATCAGTCGCGCGGTAAATGGACGTCTCCAGAGATACAAAGTTTGCCTCACAAGAAAGCCTGGGAATTTGTCGTTAACGGGGTTGGTACGGACTGCGAAACCGCACACTTTGTACCGTCTACAGGTACAAAGAATTTAGTATATTTTCACATTGACATTAATGCAGGCTTCCAGCAACTTTACTCCATGGGCTAAAAGCATTCAGCTTCCATTAATAAATTACCTAGCTAGCTAAAACTCAACTGTAAATAAATTGGTTCAATGTAGGTAAATATGGTAGCTTAAAATTATAACGTTAAGCGTTATCACAAACTAAGAGCATTGCTGGATGTACAACATTTGTAGGTACCAAAAGAAGTTCATAAGATAAAACTATGACTTAATTGCGTCTTCACATCAGAGGCCAAATCCTTAAATGCAGATATCACAACGTGCTTTGGAAGGGAAAGCTGACATGACATGACATCATAGCATTATTACTCTTCATGGCTTTGATTTGGCAGGTGCCATGGATGTACTAGCTCTATAGTCAAGGAAATTCTGCCCCTGAGCTCCAGGATTATTGGTGGTTGTTAACTTTCTATATTTTCAGCTTCCAATTCTGGCACATAATTTGATTTACGTGCCAGTAGAACCAGTAGGCTAATTTAGAGAAGCAGTGGATAAATAGTAGAATGAAAGTGCTGTTACAGTACTTCATATGTACTAAAGTAAAAGTATACCAATTTAAGAGTACTTATTAAAGTACAAATTCTGAAGAACACTACTCAGTTACATCAATGAGAGTATTTGTAATATGTTACTTTACACCCCTGATAGCATACGAGCCGAATTTTCAGAAAGGGGAGACATCAGACCGTTTGGTGACCTACACTAACATTTAAAAACAGAGTTTAAAGCATGCCACTTAAACTGGGCAAGATCTGCTGAATTGGTGAGTAAATGTGATCAAAAGATCGTGAGGTCGTGACCCGTCGCACTCCTGGGAATGTAGCGCTTACAGCACTGTGCAGGAGGGAAGGGCTTTACAGTACCTGCTGCCAATGCATATTCATGTGGCATTTATACATGAACTATCTGCTGATTTCCTGGTGCGATTTCACAGGTTTGACACACCTGGTTTTTTCCCCTCTTGGACTTTTGTTACACAGTCAAACAGCTTCTTCTTACCTGCACTTTCCAGCATTTCCAGATGATTTCCAACACAGCATAGTAAGACAAGCCCTGTGTAATTTAAGGATTCAAATGGAAAGTTGAACACTGACATTATAAGCTTCATAAGTATTCTCTGCTGCAGTTTGTCCAGTAATATTGCAGCATGTGCAAAAAAGAAATGCCAAGATATTGTAGGCCTGGCTGGATAATGATGGTTTGAATGGATTTACTTCAATGCTCTGTGGGTTATTATGTAAGTCTCAACAACATGTAATGCAGGTGGGGATGACACAATATTACAGTTTACATCCAGTAATCCTTGAACCTGGATTTGCACTCAAATAGCCATCATTTTGGCATCAAAGAAGATAATTCATATTTTTGCTTATTTTTTACCAAATGTAGGGGTAAGTGAAGCCTTTGGATTTAGGTCCAAATGACTTGCATAGTATGCACAGTAAGGTGTCCTGTTATCTATGGTCAGCAAAAGTCTGCTTGCTAAGAATATAGGTTTGGGGCTGTGTGTGTTTTCCCTTCACCTTCAGATCTGTATGATAGAAAATATACCAGTGTGTTGGCTGCGTATTGGGTTCAGAATAAAATGCTTGTCAATGATGCTGTCTCAGAAGACAGGGCTCACTAGAAAGCAAGGCTGTTGTACACCTCCAAGGCTGGGGCTTCCAGTTCTGCCTCCAGTGTTTGTGTGGAGTTGCATGCTCTCCCCATGGTGCATCCAGTTCCCTCCTGCTGTCCAAAGACATGAAGGCTAACTAGAGTCTGTCAGTTGCTCATAATATATGGTTGTGGCTGCAGGCACCCTGTGATGCATTGGCTCCACACCTGAGGTGTGGGATGGGTTCCTGGGCCACCTGTGACCCCAACTAGGATAAGTGGTTGGAAGATGGGGAGCTCTCCAAAGAAAATATCATATCAAAACTATATAAATATACAAATAAATTAATATACAACTACATATATAGCAATTTGAACAGTGCAAACTTACAGGAAAAAAATGATCCACTCAATAAATGACGCTTTTTGCAATCAAAATGACAGCAAAATATTGAGGCTTTTTAAAATTAAGATTACAAGTGACAGAGGTAAACATCACTAAATATATGACAAAGTATTACGAACAGCATGATTTATAGGGCATGTGGTACTTCTCTGTAGTAAATTGCAGTTACCGTCTCACTTGGAATCCAAACTGCCAAATGCTCTTTTATTCGTAAAAAATTTTGGCTTGGCTATATATGAACCCCAACTTTCTGATCTCAGATATTCATTTGCTTGTAGGGGAAGGACATTTATCTTTAATATTCTGGGCCATTATTTTTTCCCCAGTCTTGGAGTAAAATCATAAATTATTCAACTTCTTAGCAGCATGCGACAAGGCACTGATAATTTAGATTTTATTCATGATCAAAAGGCTAAGCTTGATTTTTTTTTTTTGTCTTACAGAAAGATTATGAGCTAATAGGGAAAAAACAAACCATTTTCTTAAAGATAAAATGATTTTATTTTTTATTAAGGATTCCTTTGCCTAAGGTAAAAAAATGACAAGATCAAGGATATTCAGCCAGTATGTCCCATAAAAAAGGTGTATAAAAATAAAATATAACACTGGCACATGTTTGTTTTTAAAATGTTCAACGGGTAATGTTTCAAATATTGCAAAAAAAGTTAGTCATATCGGTACTAGTAATGACAATAAATGTAAAAAAACTGGTAGGTTGTTTATCTCAGGTTTTCCAGTGCTGATTGATTTATGGTGATAAAATGTATAAAAGAGCCCCCTCTCTTTAAAGAAATTTATGATAATGTCTTAAAGTGTTGCATGATAAAAGATAATTATGTTAATTTCAGCAGGCACATATAAGATAAAATTATGTATTTGTCTTAAATATACAAACATTTCCACCCACAGTCTTAAAAAAGCTTGCCTTTTTCTGCAAAGAAAAATTAACGAAGTATCATAACAAGGCAGCGATGGCTGAGTCACAATATTTATTTAGAAATGTCTCCATCTATTGGTGGTAAAGAGGTATTTCAACTTATCAAATTCTCGATAAAAGTAATGTTAAAAAACAAACATCTCAATGAATATTCGTTTGATCTCCATTATAATAAGACTTACAAATACTCATATTCATGTGAATTAAAGTGTGGGTTGTACAATCAAGATCATAAAATCTGGTTTGCAGAATGCATTGTCAAATTATTGCCTGTGTTCAGAAGCAGGTAAAAATATTGTATAAAGGCGATCAACTCTTGTGAAGAATATAGAGGTTATGCAAACATAAAGTGGTAGAGACTCACAGCACTAATTCCCAAGCAGGTAGATGATTTGTTTGACTGTGCAGCTTTTAATATCCATTCATTTTCTTTGTTTCCACAGATCCTGTCACATAGAGATCTCAACAGTTTCAGTCTCATACACCAACCGTAAGTGCAGTGCATGGGAAATACACAATTAAAAAAAAAAAAAAGTCACTACCTGGTAATCCTATACATAAATAAGTGACGTGTGTCACAGTGCAGAATTAGGAAGCTGTTTAACTCCATAAATAAAAACTCTTATGAAATGTGTCATGTGATGTGACCTTTACTGCGGATTATGAGGCAATCTGGTTTGTTACTTTCATGACAAAGAGTGTTTTGGGTAAACATTAAGGACAATTAAAACAATGGCATGTACAGTGGCAGTCAAAAGTTTGGACACACTAAGTTGGCTACAAAGGAGAGTGATAGAGTGTCACATCACATGACCTGGCCACCTGACCTAAACACAGTAGAAATGGCTTTGGAGGAGTTTGACCATAGAGTGAAGGAAAAGCGACCAATGAGTGCCCAGCATATATGCGGTATCTCCTTCAGGATAGCAGGAAAAGCATCCCAGGAGGCCATCTCATGAACCTGGCGTAGAGGAGGAAATAGGGACAGACTCTGAAGCAATTGGGGTTAAGGCCCTCGCTCATGGGCCCAATGGTGGGATCACTCTGCCAACCACAGGATTTGAACTTGCATCCTTCTGAGTCCCAACCAAGGGCGTAACTTTGGCTGGAACATTGGAGGGGTTGAGGTCTCCACCCATCACGGGGGAAACATGATTATTGGGGGGGGGGGGGGTTGTATTAGCTGGTTTTGATTTATTAGGGGGGGCTACATTTTCCCAAAACTGCATTTATGTACTTTATAAAGGCATGAACATGTTTTTGTACAGTCCTTTATCTAAACTGTTAACACTAAGGTTCATAAATTCTAAGTGGGTAAATACAGTATGCATCACTTCCATTATGTCCTTTGCAGAATAAACTGGAAAACAGGACAAGTACTGTATCTGATATTGAGATTTCTTGGGCTGCATGCCTGAGTGATTTTTTTTTACCATGAGTTAATGATCATTTTGCGAAACAAGGAAGTAACAAATGCTTCTTTGTTAACTGTTCAGGCAAAAGCTGATTGATTTTAAGTTGATTTTAAGGTCGACAGATTATGTATTGAGAGATAATATAAAACACGTGAGTTTCACCATGTGGCTCTTGTCTCTGTATGAGAAATTTGATTCTGCAACTCTGTCCATGGAGCTGAATCAAATGTATAAAAGACCCTTAAGAAATAAGCACCACTTTGTACTCATGCAAACCAGTTTTTTTGGTGTCTAGGAGTCTATGGCCTTTAAAATATGTGCAAACTTGGTGATAACTTTGTGTTAAAGTCAAGGTATTTTTACTCTTAGTTATTTGAAAGGAAATGTATGGTTAAATGTTTAATTTATAATATTTTAAGATTGTGATGCTTTTTTGTTTTAACTGACCTATGTGAACAGCACTGAAGAATTTAATTATATATCATTAGCTCGATAATGTGAAAAAGGTGAAAAATTAACATAGAGGATCATTGTAACTTCACACTTGAACTATATCCTCTGAAGAAGAACCAGGTAGTACAGAAAGGAAGGTATTTTTATACACAGTAGTTCCTGTTGAAATCCCAGGAGGGTCTCTACTTGAGCACTTCACCCCAATGTCTTTGTACTGTAAGTTGTTGAAGATAAAAGTCTCAGCAAGCAACTAGATGTAAAAAAGAATTCTGTTTTTTTTTTTTTTCCATGTAATATACAGTATGTGCAGATCCCTGGGATTATAGGAAGCGTACTGGGATCCAGTGGTGTGACACACCATGTGATACAGTCTCGTAACACTTTTAGAGTCAGAGGGTGAAAAGAGGCTTTTTCTTTCAGCCCATGTGTGTACAGAAATGATGTTTCGATCTGCAACACCTTGACTGTAATAAGAAACAGTGGCATTAAGAATGTAAGCCAAAGTGAGCATGTTGCCAATAGCAGGGGGAAGCAGATGGTCGCAACAGACAAACACAAACACAGAAGTGCGTCTGTGAGTACTAAGTTATAGGTTACGTAGTCATGTGTCCCTTGTGCTTGGAAGGGTGTTTACAGATACTTCCTGTTCTGACAGTTCTGGACCATCCAACTTTCGCTCCCTCTCATGTGTCTCTTCCATCTCTTTGCACCTGTTTTCAGTGTTCAGTATAAATAGCATCATGAATCACTTGAGCAGCCAGGCGAATCTGCAGGAAGCTCAGGGCATGCAGCATGCCGTGTTTGTGTCAAGGAGGTCCCCTCTAGCAGTGTCTTTGTGCAAGCGATAGGCCAAAACGTGGGTTTAGTCTTAGAACCAAAATGAAAACTCACACTATGCCACTACATTACCAGGATGTAGTATTTTACAAGGTATCGTGACATGGAGAAGGGGAGTCATCTTTTGTTCAAGTTATTGTGTGTACCTGTAAAGTCAGACTGTTAACATATCAGTTTAAAAAAACATATGTAGGCTTAATATTGAAGTGATTCCAGCAAGGGCTGAATTTTGACATGAGAGCAGTACAATGGCTTGTACTGATGATGTGTACTGTAGGTACAGGAAGTGTGGCAATTCTAGTGGTCTTGCTGTGGGGTCTTCATAGGAAGTCAGAAGAACGCTGCCGGAATAGCAGAGTAGAGTCACTGGTATCAGAATCAGAACTATTTTGGTGGGATGTATAGCTCATACATGCTCTTTTGGTACAGCAGTCACTGGGAGACGATTAAGCCCTAGTCAAGTCACCATGTTAGTATAAAATGACCAACCAATATGTACCTTTGTTTCTGTAATGGTTACCCTGTATCGATCCTCATGAGCATTTTTTTAGCTATATAATTTAAGTTAGTAATCTGGACAAAAGCATTGGCTAACTAATTACGAACCCAGTTAGCATTTGGCAAACTTATGTTTAAGAGAATAGGAGAGAAGTTTAGGGACTGGGACGTGTTTTTCTACCTATCTAACAATATAGAGCATACGTATGCTTTAATTTTTGCCTTATGTTTTAACATAAAATTTCTCTTTTCGCATGATACCCAAATAACATTAGATTGGCCAAAATATTTAATAATAATAATAATAATAATAATAATAAATGTATTACTATTTTACATACACACACACACACACACACCACTTTTAATTCAGGGAATACAGTGTGAAGTCGTATAAAAGATTCGTTCAAGACGGTTTAATACAAACTAGCTGTGTGAGAACTTTGAGATACTATACTAATTATTGTGAAATTTTCCTATCTGCTTTGCAGCGTTAAGTTGAAAAAGGAGAACTATTCGTTTTGTTTTCGGTTGCCAAAAGAGTGCCAGAGCAGACCATTAAGACAGTCATACAGGCTACTGCAAGGTTTCAAGATTCACTTAATTGTAGACTAACTGTAAAAACTATAGTGTCGTGTAACTACACAGAGGAAGTGCAGAGGAAATTTGATTAGCCTATGGGTAGGACTCGTGGTTATTGACTTGTAGGGTAACGCTTATTTCCAATAAAGCCGCCAGTAGTGGCATGAACGCCCATGCCAGCTCCAGCGCGGGGTGGGGCGGCTATAAGGAGCGGCGATCGCAGGGAGGCATCCAGGCTGCGCGACTCGTAAAAGATGGACAAGCTTAGTAAATTTACGGCTCCCGCATCGGAGAAAATCAGGTACGGCTGGATTAACATTCGTGGAATTTAATCAGAGTTATTTTCCTTTAAGTTTATATACTTTATATACTTAAGTTTATATCGCGATGTTCCTGTTTTCCGATGTTTGTCTTCTAAGTTGACGAATCCTTGATTGATGTTGTGAGAGTCACGTGAAAGAGTTGATTTAAAATAACAAAAGCAAGAAATACACTCTTTCCTTGTGTATTATAAGGAAAAGATTTGTTTTTAGACACATGAAAGAAAACGGTAATATTGTGTAACTTCGTGTTCTGCTTGTGTGAGTGCAGTATATTGGGTTAATAACATAACTAAACGTATACAGTGTTAGTTCAAAGCTCGTGGTATTTAGTCTTCAAATCTAAGTTGATATATATAAAAAATGTTTCAAAAGAGATATTAAATATATGTGCAATGTATGTAGAATATGGTAGTGTTGTAATTTGTATAAACGCAAAATAATTACCTTTGGGTATTGCCTGCAAGAGTCAACTTGGTATAATTATGTGTTTAAGCTCTCTGTGTCTGCAGTTAAATGTTCTGTCAACAGAACCAACCACCTTTCCAAATTTATATATTAAAAATGTGTGATATTCTTATCAGCATTATATTTACAATAAGCGGTTATTACTTTTTTATCTATGTTTTGTTTGCGTAGATACAAAGACATACAGTAAACATACTCAGTATTTTGGTTTAAAAAGTACTGAGCAAAACTGGCAACATAGAACCTGCTATGAGAAATGTAATATATCAGATGTTGCTTCATGATGTTTTCTTAACCGTTTGAAAGTTATCAGCAGTTGTTCTTCAAAGGGAAAGGTTCAATTTGAGACGTAAATGCTATACACCCAAAGGGAATCTTTTTATTAACGCATGGCCACGTTTAATTGTCAAATTATGTGTCTTTCAGGCAGCTTCAAAAGATGGTCCAGGACATAAAGAAAAATGATGGAAGCATCATTAACAGACTGAAGAAGTAAGTTTTGGTGAATTCCATTGTGTGCGGAGACTTTAGGTTTGTGGTTTGCTGGGTTAGGCATCTGTGCCTCTGATCAGAAGGCTGTTGGTTCAAGTCCCATAATCGGCAGAGTAGTCGCATTGTTGAGTACTTGCACAAGACCCTTCACCCTGGGAAAATACTCCAGAGGCCCTATATAAATAGTGGAACCCTATATACACATTTCTCTTTGTGTGTGTATAGATTATGTTTTTATTACATTGTGATGACCAAATGTCTGTTATTTTGACATTGTGGGGAGTTTTCAGTTTCCCACAAAGATCTGTGAATGCAATCAAAAAATTAAAAATGCCCAAAGTTTCATATCTAGTTTGGTTACACATAGTTAAGATTAGGGCTGGGTAAGGGTTAGGGTTGTCATTTTTGGGATTAGGAATGAAATGAAATGAATAGAAATAGAAATGAATGGAGAATCTCCACAAAGATAAATTGACAAACGTGTGTGTGTGTGTGCGTGCACGTGTGCGCGTGTTTGCCTCAAAAAAAGACAGCAAGATGATTCATGTGAAAATGAATGAATTCTGGTGGCCAAGTATTATTTCAATTATCACTCAACTAGTTTGATTATCCCTTTAGAAGAACTAGATAATCTGGAAATGAAAAATATAAGCTAGTTACTTTTATCCTGAACCAACCAGCCTTGGTTTATTTGTTGCTGAAAAAAAGTTCCATGAGTTTGGACTTATTTAAAACATATTATGGACATTTTACTTTGTGAGGTCATTGTGAATGCTACTTTGTATGTGAGTTTTAGTTGTAGATGTTTCTGGAATTTCAAGAAGAGAAAACTAGAAGATAGAAGACAAGATGAAACCTGTCGAGGAGTAATTCCTCTTTTCTCATAATTATCACCTGATATTGCAGATGTCTGTTACATAGTGAAACTGGAGCAACTGAAAATAGATGCAGAGAAATGTTGACAGACTGAATATTTTCCAGTCTTACATTCTGTTGTGTTAGTGGGGATGAGAAGCTTATAGTACTCAATCAGGAAGGAGTATTTGTGTGATGTTTAAAACTACATACTGTAGACATTTGGGATATTATAGAATATTGCACTTCCAAATATAATTTCACCCATTCTTTATTCAATATATAGGTTTCAAAATGAGCAAGCGGCTTTCATTCGGAAAACGGGGAGAAGTACATGGGACCGGTATGATCAGACTTGGCTCACATTATACAGAACTGTCTTCTCCCTGCCTAATCTGTCCTAATTGATTGTTGTAATTTCCCATGATTAAGTGCTAGACAGCACCTGGCACGTGTCTAGCCCGAATACTACAGTCTGATTCCAGGATTTTGAAACACAGACACTGTGTGTCATAATGGATGACAAAACTACAGAGTCATCATTCTTATGAACAGGCCACAATATCTGCTTCCTCGATAAGTGTTTGTACAGCAAATAGTGCAGCACATTTTGGCATAGATGCCATTAATCAAAAACTGTTCAAAGGTAGGGGAAAAAATCCTACACTTGAAAATTAATTGACTGGCTGTTGTTTAACAAAAGGATACCTGTGGGGCATTATGTAGCTGGTTCAGTGCCATAACCAAAATGATACAATGTAGGCTATAATACTGACCCTAGAGTAAACATTCCAAATGATTTAATGATGTAATCTCCAGCCAATAAAAGGGAAGCAGAATGTGTTACAGTCATGAAGGGAAATGATATTGTATACTTCAGGTGTAGATCATCAACTAGCATTCCAGTGACAGAGAGTAGAATCAAAGAAGGAAGGAATCAACATTCTTAGCAGTGTAGCGACTAACAATAGTTATGCAAATGTAAAATGCTATAGCGAGATATTTACTGTAATGTAGAAGTAGTCTTTCTGTGTGAACAACAACATGGTATTGTGTAATATACATCATTTACATTAGTTGGTATGTAGCCAAAAAAAGTTCTGGTTTAGCTTTTCTGAACATGTCTTTAGAAAATTAATAGCGTTTTTAGATGGTTTTCACTTTCACTGGCACTTGCACTTCTAATGGGAAATAGCAATCCAGCATACTTTATATTTGCCAGTTAAACCTATTTAAAAAAATTGACAGCAATAAGATATGATCCCATGAATCCTTATACCTGGTCATTATCTGCCCTCATATTTCCAGGATGCCATCCTCATTCATAAATAAATGATTTAATATATCAGTGAACAATATCTGTGTTTCATGTGGTCTGCTGTCCTCATAATCTATGACTGCCACAAAATGGAAACATGTAACAAGGTCTAATTCATTATTATAAATGTATCTTTTAAATGCAGATTAAAAACTAAACGGCCACCAAGGATACCAAACAGAGACTATAATCAAGGTGAGACACTTGAAACAGCAAACAGTATTATTGTTCTACTGGTCTTAATACATGTACAATACAGCTTGCATCATTTTTGCGCTCAATATTCAGAAGAATTATCACATTTGTCTTTTTTTTTCCAAAATTGCATTTAAGCAAACAAAACATAACAAGCCTAGATAACAAAAACTTGTTTCCAGTTTTATTTTTATTCAAGAATTATTTTTTGAATAACATGGAAACTGCTAAGAAGCATTAGCTAAATTAGTTGTCAGTGCACAGTGCTGTGTTAAAATGTAATGCTTATTGTTTTGTTTGTCTGCTGCAAATTGTAGATGACAATCCAGAGGAAGCTCAGTCATCAGGATCAGAGTTTGTAAGTTTATGTCCATTTCTGAATATGACTATATTATTCACAGAAATATAGTGCCACATGCATACATTACATTCCTACAGTCCCTCATTACAGAAGAAACTAAGGCGCAATGGCTTTGTAAATCCAGCAAACATTTTCAAGCAACATTAGCTGCAAAATGCAGCATGAGTTACAAAATGAAATCATAAAGAGGATGCACTCAAAAAACATCACATACATATAATATGAATGCCATGTCTATAATAATCTATGAACACATTCATAGCACATTATGATGCATTCATGAACCATTATAAACATGAATATAGATACAGTCGTCCCTCGCCATTTCGCGCTTCGACTTTCGCGGCTTCACTCTATCGCGGTTTTTTCAAATACATTTATTCATTAAAAAGTTGATAGACAGTGAAAATGATACAGCATGCGCTCGATTGTCTGAGTCAATTATACACCTAAATTACAATTAAAATTAAAATTACTGTACGTATGGACTGTACTGTATTCGAGCACCCCCGCAAATCCTTCAACGCCAGGTGCAGCCGAATAATAAAGAAATAAAGAATCCTACTTCGCATAAATTCATGTCTGGAACGGATTAACCGCGATAAACGAGGGACTGTATTTATAAAAAGGCACACATTATAGCCATGTTTGTCATACATTATGAATGCTTTATGAAGCTCTAATCTGTAATGTACTGTAGATACCTTCTTCATGCAGTGCATCCTTAATTTTTATCCAGACCATTATAATGCATTATGAAGGTATTATATTGCATTATAGACGAGAGCTTATGGGGTATTATAGTCAACACTATAAACTATGACTGTGAAAAGAAGATGTTGTAATGCTTTCTTAATTCTTATACTGACCTTATCTGTTTATGACAGTTCTATGGAAACAAAAACAAAATGGTTATTTCCATCTTCAAGGCTTGAGTGTTAAAATGGGAGATAAACTTCACCCACAATCTTTCAATGCAAACATAACAAAGCAAATATACCTACTTTTAGTCTATAATCATTAAGCTCTTTCTGGTTGTTACTTGAAGAACAATATGGGAAACATTTTGTTAAATGTCTTTGCTCGGAGTCAGGGTATGAAATCAGTTAATATGAAAATGGTCAGGGAATGTATAAGTTTGAGTAGAAAATGAAACTATAGTTTAATTGAAACATGTCTAATTTTGAAGAGGCTGCAGATGTGATATATAAGAACAAGACTGAATTGCACACAGTCCCTGTGGTTTGTGGGCAGGGAAGTTATTTTCAGGTGCTGAACGCCAGCAGTGCTGATGCTTGTGGTCTTTGCAGGACAGTGACACATATGAGGACCCACTGGAGAACCAAGATGACAGTTATGAACCTCCACCCTCTGAGATCTCCAAGAGAACATTCTTGTCAGCCTCACCTCCATATTTCCCAAAGGGGGAATACTTGGGTAAATGGGTCGCACGCCCCCAAAAGTTTAAACACAAGCAAGGATGCCATTAGAGATTTTGGGCCCCATGAAAGCATGACATACTCGGTCCCCAACACAGACCATGGGTAACACTTTACTTGACAAGGCACAACTGATATTACTTAAGTATTAATTAACCACAAACTAAGTCTTAGTTACATATTGATCTCATGTTAATTCATCAATCATCAATCGTGACACGTGTTTTATCTCTAGCAGTTACTGTGTTTGCTACTATATCTAATTCTGTAAACATTTGTGAACTACTGAAGGAACTACTGAAAGACCAAGTAATGAATAACACTAGTGAAATACTGATCTCATGTTTGTTCATCATTAATGAATTGTGATCTATCTGATCTCAAGTAGCAACTATATTTGTTCATGATTTGTTCATAATTTGTACTTAAGTAGTAACTGAGTTATTACTAAGTATTTGTGTTCCGTCAAGTAAACCGTTACCCAATTATGTTCCAGATTTTTTCAGGGGCCTTGGAATTTCCCCTCTAAACACCAACCCTGAACATGAAACTAAACCACCCACCACTGTTCAATTTAGAAGCAGGCACAGTCCTCTCCATTCCCTTTAATTTAATGATCTTTGACATATATCACTAAACGAATGTGATAAATTCAGTGGTAATGTGGTAATTCAGCCATACTGTTGTAACAATCATACAGCATTTCAGCAATGCACTTGCTACACTGCGTGTCATGCAGTGGTGAATGGTAGGGCCACTCATTCAAAGCCCTCAGCCTGGACACATTTGATCAATTTGGTTTGTTACTGACTTTGTAATGATCACAAATAACAGATTGACAACTTTCTTAGATTAGCTAGCTATATATACTATATATGTACTATATGATGTTTAAAATGCTGATATTGGATGTTTAAAAAGTTCTGCTTTCTCTGTACTCCAGACAGCCGAGACAGTCGCCGTGGCAGGACAGGCCAGCCCACTCGGAAAAGCCATCCAGCTCATGTGATCGAGAGCGATGTAAGTAAACTGCTTTTCCTCTTTTCATTGTTGAAATATTAGATATTATATCTCTATATTCATGTATATTTCAACCAGCGTAATGCTTTGCACTGAAATTCTGTGCAAATGTGGTATGTCTTGGTCTTATTTATATATTCTGTGCAGGGTCACTGAGAATTTCAGGAAGTAATAGGGTGACTAATGTTGCCAATTTATAGTTAAACTGGCAACTGAAATTTCCTGCTATATGAAATTTGCTGAACTACATGCTTGGTATTGCAATTCTTTCACATTTGGTGAATTAATTTTGTATTGATTTTCAAAATACTATATACAGAATACAAATATTAACAAAAAAATATAAAAAGATATTAAATAAGTTTTATTTGTATCATTCTATATTAACTACATAACTATCATATAATTTAATATAAACAGTTTTATTATAATAATATAACTGTATTTAATAAAATATGCTACCTGGATTCACATTATTTGGTTCTAGATATCCTTGCTGTTGAATTACAAAGATTTGTGCAGGGTGAAAAATTCTTTGCTGATAACATTTTTTGTAAGCCCAAGAATTAGAGTGCTGCACTAAAACATTCATTTCACGTAGTAATAAACTGAAACCCAAATTATAACTCTAAATTGGCACTCTGAGTTAAGCTGTTCTGACTTAAAAAGAGGCAAGTTCTAGTCATGAATTTCACATTTAAATAAAAATGCAATGCAATAAAAACACAATACCTGAACTTTGCCATTATACCATTTCATAGAATTTCACAAATAATACCTGATTTACACTGTCATATTTACAAAACTGTACATAAGCTGGAAAACAATTTGATATACATACATTAACACATTTACCGAAATAAAATGTACCTCATTCAACAGCTTTAATTTGTTTACCCATGAGAATGGACTCATGCAACTGAACACAACTAAAAAAAAAGCATTTGTCTATCCAGGAGGACTATATTAAACCAGAGGATGAAGATGATAATTACATTGATCCAACAGCAAATGCTGTTTCAGGTAAGAGACTGGGGTGGGTAAAGGAAAGCTAAGAAGAGTTTTATGTTCAGTTCATATCAGTGAGATATACTGAGAAGTGTAGACTGATTTCCATCTATGGAATGCTAACATCTCCCTACATGTATTTTAAGAATGAAAAATTGCACCTACCCACTGAACAGTCTCAGTGAAGCGATTGAATATGAATTAGAAACATGCATGAAATGCACTGTCCTCCCTGCAGACATCCATAGAGCTAAAACAAAGGTACAGAACCACTCAGTCATCACTGAAGCAGGTGACCGGTCGCACAGCCCAGGTATGTGTAACTCAATGACAGTCTGTACAGCTTCTGTAACTGGTCAGCAATAAATTAGCCCAGCATTTGGTATAAAACTGCGAATGTCTGTTGTCAAGGAAATACAGATGCATATTTTAGAGATTCACTAACACTAAATCTAATCAGAACTGATAATAATGTTCCACAGATTAATGAAACCATACACGTTTGCAAAGCCAGATCTTTTACTGTCTTTCTTTTTCATTATTCAATTACACAGATGTGTATGAAGTACCGGATGTAGAGGTGGGTTTCCCTGTTGGATTTTATGATCCATTTTAAATGACAGACAGAGGATATAAAACTATATCCTCCTGAGACCCAAGGAAAAAAGTGTCCTTCAATTTTAGGTTATTTGTCTTTGGAGGAAATAAGACATCTTACAATTTTTCAAATTTATTTTCATTTTTAATTTCACAGCATGCCCTCTTTAGTGTACAACAAGAATAAATATGTTTCCTTACATCAGTGAAAAGATAGATGCAAAAACAAAATGTCCACTACAATGGACATAAATGAATGGGTGGGGTCTCAGGAGGTTATGAAACAGGAGTGCAATAATAATGCAAAAAGCACAAAAAACAGACATTAATATATAAACAAACAAATTGTATCGTAGAGCTGCTGATTATTATATGTATGGTTTTACTTAACCTGGTCATTGACTGTGTAGACACTGACACAGAATACTGTCCAATACAGTTTGGGCCTGTAGGGAGGCATAATCCAATCTTGTGCTGTGATTCTTGTGCTGTGAGTCAGAGCTTGGAATGACATCACACTCAAGTTAACTGCGTTCCAGTACAAAGTCGGAAAGCCATTTAACTAAACCAGTTCTAGCCAGATTGATTGTTGGCCATTGTTAGCAATACCAGTTAATAACAATGCGTTATGTGGTATTTTGCACATACGAAAACGGTAGCAACATTCCCCCAGATAGAGCTTGAACAGTACTGTGTGTATGACTGATTTAATGTCACGCAAATAAGACAGAATTGCAAATAAACAGTGCATAACTACAGCTATCATTTCTGTTGATGATGGGAGCAGCCATCTTGAATTCTGAGGTCGGGCTTGTAGAGGTTCCTCCGACTTTCCAAGTGGGAAATCTAACTTCAGGGGGCGTTCCAGTTTAAATTTCAACTTCATAGTTCGAATGGAAGGCAGCATAATAGCCACTAGTAAAAAGTGAAGAGGCTTCAGGTCAATCCTGACAAAAGGCCTGAGCTGTTAGCAAACTTTCAAGGGTTTTCATGATATATGATGTCAAAGCTAATCCTTATGCACATTGGGCAGACTGTACAATGCAAAAAGTCTTCCACAGGTCCAAGCTCAAATAAAGGGTTCTGACACTATTAAATTAGGGTGACCAGATAATCCATGTCAGGGAGGACACTCTGAGCTAGGACAGGAATTGTAAATTACCATTTCAATTAAAAGGACCTGGATTTCACTTGAGCACTGAGCTCTTGCTGTGTGCTGATTGGTCAGTCTCCTATAATCATGCATGTGTCACTAATGCTAATGTGAAACAGCTGGATGAGTCTTTCAGTCAAGGAAACAAACCAGTCAAAGCACAAGAAGAGCTGAACTATTTAGCCGAGCACAGGAGCCTTTCAATTTGAAAGTAGTTTGTAAAACCCGAAGTAGCTCAAAGTGTCCTCCCTGACATGGATTATATGGTCACCCTATATTAAATAGCTCACGGGTTGTAGCTTTCTAGTTTGGTCTTTATATAGTCCACAATGATGCACGTTCTTTGGTAATGAGCAGGGCTTGAGGTTACAAAGTATAGGTATGTTGTCTGAGAGGTAGAAGGAGGGAGATGGGGCTGGTTTACACTTACTGCCAATGTACCATAGTCACAGAGCATATAGACCATGTTTCAGTCCTATGTCGGTGACTCCAGCTTTGCAAGGACTGCTTTGTTATTTCACTAAGCTTCTTTTTAACTATGTCTTTACACCCTTAACCGCCCCCTTATGTCCAGACCAGAATGCCCTCTTCTTCCTCAGTCCTTCACAAATCTGATCCTAGTATAATGCTACACTAGAAGACTTTGAAAAGCCTCTGAAAAAAACTTTTTAAAGACTGAAGTCTGACACCCTCTTACATATGAAGACAATGTGTCATTAGTCACAGAGTTTTTATTTTTGTCAACGACTATGATTTTGCAAAGACTGGAGATCTTGCAGGTCATCAGTTGCAAGATAGCAACTACATTCCTTTGAGATTGTTTCTCATCATGCTCCTGGTGGAAATTTACAGGAACAGGAAAACAGATAGAGTAGCAGTTTTTGGCCACAGCTGCTTCTGTGTGTGCAATGGTTTGCGGTAATAAAACAGTGAAAGAAAGAAAAGACACTGAAGAATACGGACACAACCTTGGTTGAGGGAATAGATTTCATTTTATATATTACGTATTTCATTATTTTCCGTGTTATAATTCTATGTCATTAGAGTGGTTCAATTTTACATAAATTTCAGTTATTTGCTTTATACTTTATAGTGCAGTAATTTGTAACCATTTTGTTGCTTCCTGTTTGGTGCTTAGTGGTTGTTGACAATATCTATGTTACTATTTGCATGAGTCAGGACTAAAGACCTATGAAAATATTAAACACTTATGATTTTATTGGAACGTCAAGACGTGAAAAAGAGTGACTTAAGACAGCTATCCTGACCGTGTTACACCATGTTAAACGATTGCGATGACAAGAGCATGCCACAACTCTATGGAAACCCTCATGATTTCATGCTGATATTGGAAATTTGTCTGTGACAGTGAAATCCTTTGAAATGTCATTTGGTTTAATAGGTACAATAGACATTGTGGGTCATTACTGTGTAATTGTAATATCACCTGTTCTGTTTTGTAATATTATACCTGTTTTTTTTTTTTTGGAGGAAAAGGAAATGTGCACATTAAAGACCAGGTCAGTATTAATTAAACAAAATGCAATGAGTAAAAGCAGAGCTGGGCAATTCTAGTAGAGTATTTAAATAATGTCTCTGGTCACCTGACTGGGATAAATGGTGGACAATGGATGGATGGCTGGATAAACAGTTCCTGATTAATATCTGAAGCATCAAGGTGATATAACTTTATATTTCATCGGTTCAGACTGAGCTAAACCCCACACACACTGTAATTTTGATGTGTCAGCCTACTGTAGGTAGGCTCAGTGGGTTAAGCCTGTGTGCTTGTAATCACAAGGTTGCAGGTTCAAACCCAGCCTCCGCATGTCTGTGGCTCCTTCAGCAAGGCCCTTAACCCCTCTATTCTGGACTTCTAGTCAGTTTAGCTCAAAAAATGGGGTAACTATGTCTTGTATTGTATAAAGAAAGTAATTTGCAAGGAATGTATCAGAGGATTGTGGCTTTTGGTGCAACCAGACTAGCATGTGGGGGATTGCAGATAAAGGGTTTAATCAGGATTAAAAAGGGTGCTTTAAAATTGGGGAAATGTATTAACAGTCCTTGGATACACCAAAAACGTATGCATTTAAATTTTAAGCATGAAAACAGGAATCTTGCTTTGGAATCTTGCAAGGAATCTTGCTTTGGTTAATGATAACCATTTATTTACTACTTGATACTATGTTTACATACTTTACTGATATGTAAATTAATGTTAAATAAATTATATATTCCATACAAAATTTTATTTACAACAGTAAACAGTAAGATAAAATAAGAACAATGTGTCATACGCCATTTCACAATAGTGTATTTTTTCTGTTTTCAATAACCAAGAAACCGTACTGCAAGTGTCCCACCTGTGGCCAGCCCAAGGTATGACAGGCTTTGCAATGTCATGTGGAAAACAATGACCTAGTCATTACCTAGTCCTAGTACACACATTGCTGTGACAATTTATATTGGACATTGAATATTTATTCTGTATTTCATTTTTTATTTTTAGAGATATATCAGTTACTATTCTATTGTGGATAAAGGCTACATGTAGGTTATATTTTTACACAATTTGCTAGTGTTGTGTTTCAGATGAGATGTGCCCAGTACATATAATGGCTTAATTTAGACATAATTTGAATAATTTGAGTATGTCTAATATATTTTGACCTGATGTAATAGATGTGTAAGCATTTAACTCTGAATTTCATTAGTAAAAAAAAATCCTTTGAAACATTAAACAATTGTTTTCCACTTTCTCCCTCAAGAATGCTTTTAAAGAACAAGCCCACAAGTCCAGTAAGTGAAGGAGATGCGCTTCTGCACAACATATGAGCAAATTTATTCAAAATACATCGTGCGATCAGAGTATTGAATATTAATTGCATTTGATCTGTTCACAGTTTTTAAATACTTGTGGTTTTTAACTACCCCTAAGTACACCCTGCCATTGCAAATGTTATTTGTAATGTGCCATTTTTCCCTCAGGAATCATTGGACGAGGATGAATATGAAGTCTGTGACGCAGCTGAACGTATGTTGATACAAATACAAAAGGACACTATGTCCATCTTTATGGCCTTAGTTGAATTATTTGCACACTCAAACCAGTTGGTTGTAAAATCTTACGTTCAAGTGTGCAGCTTTGATAAGATCAATGTATTTTTCCTGTCAGAAATATCCTAATTTAAGAGCTATCCTGTAATTCATAGGAGATACAGAAACAAATTCCTCACCGCGCAATAAATTTGTGAAGCAGGACGAGCCCATTTTGGCATCAACCAAAGCTCCGATTCCACGGCCCAGGGAACAGTCAGTGACATCTTGTTCTGTGATATTCTCATATTCTCTGTGAATTAATTAGATTATCAGGTAATAAAGTGATATACTTCTCAGATCAATCTTCTATCTTTTTTTTACAGAAAGAAACCAAATATCCCACTCAAGCCGGTAGTATTGCTGTCTGCTCAATACCACTATAAATAAATTTGTACACTAAATATGATAAATTAATATTTTTTTTTGTCTTTTGGCAGAAATTATTAACATCTGATGCAGAGAGTGAAGGTAAAAATAGAATTTAGAATCTGATTATAGCAAACATTTGTAAACTCCAGTTCTTCTGCAAATGGTTAAACATACTTCAGTTTCACATCCTGCATGGTAGCCTACTTTCTTTGACCATATACAACTTGTACATATTGTTTGACTGTGTTTACCCAGATAAATTATGTGACATGTTCCGTCATATGTTGCTAATCCATAGACAGACCCGTGGTGAATGTCCAGCCCTCCTTGGCTGCATGTCCATCATCTAACGTCACACTAAAAAGGTAATTTGCTGAAAGCGTGTCATATCCTCCAGATTCATCTTTGTCCTTTGTAAAGGACATTATGTTATTGCTCATATCACACAAGCTATACATGCCACTCTATTAGGTGGTATTATTCTTAAAAGAGGACAGTTAAGGCTTTAAGATGGCATCACATGCGGGGGTGTGGCTTTGCCAATCTCCTCTTCCTGCCAAACCAAAAGTCAGTGTTTTTTTAAAAAAAAAACTTTTTTCCCTGGATCTCAGGAGGAAACAAAAAGTGTGTAACACGCTTTATCACTTTTTATCAGCATTCATCCTGTCATCAGAAGCAGTACCATCAACCTGTCTGCCATCAGCTGCCTACCATACACAATTAGGATATTAAAATTTGGACTGTAAATTATTATATTGCCATTGTGTTCTTTTGACTCTGCCGGTGTTTGACTTTTCCCATGGTCTCACCCTTTGAGTTTGGAACCTCCAAAGGTTTCATCCTTTTAGGAAATTTTCCTTGCCACTGTCTCCTCTGGCTTGCTCACTGGGAGCTTTATGCAGGGATAAAGTAAAGTACTTTGAGACAATGTAATGTTGTGAAAATGTGCGAATTGAATTGAACTGAAATGAACTGAGTTTAATTAAATTGAACCTTACTGAATTGAATTGAATTGAATTGAATTGAATTGAATCAGATCTTGGCCTTAACAGAAGTAAGTCAGAATCCACTGGCTAATCCCTTTCTTTCCATAGGTCTGGCTTATCGCAGGAGAGTGCCTCTCACAGTAAGTAAAGTGACTAAGCCCAGATGCAGTGTGACCTGTTTCTTGACTTCTGCCACCGTAGTTGGTCTCTACATATTTGCACTGAGTTTCAAATTAGTTTGAGTTGTTTGAGTTTGAGTTGTTGGAGTCCTGTGTTTCCTCTGCATCAGCATTCTTCGTAAACAGAGGGAACATGCCCCTACCCCAAAGAAGGTCCAGCACAGAAGAAAAGGTGAGCTTTGCAACCCTCTTATGGCTTTGTACCTTTACCCAACAGTCGTACATCACCTTGGTAAAAGGTCATAGCAAGCATTGTTGTATCAACTATATCTTTGGTGATGCTACTTTGCCGCCTGCTCTACCGCCTCAGCCCAGATAACAATGTGACTTCAATCGCTCCTTTGGCTTTATTCTCAATGTCTGCCTTATTTAATTGAAAGTTAAAGAATAAAGTGGCTGAAAATGTAACACAATAAAACGTATGTGTCATTGGAATGTAGTTTTCTATGTACCAACCAGTGGTGCAGCATGTAAGTTAGTAGAGTACCATTCTGGTTTTGTATGGTTCTTCTACACATTTCCATGGCATATTCTACGAACAAATGCATTCAGTTTTGCATAGTTCTCACTTGAATATGATATGCTCATATAAATTCACATAAGAAAAGTCACAATTTCGTGATCAGAAACATTGAATGCATGGCCACAATACAAAACTTTCACAGCTTGACACAGACAGGTGTGGTAAAAGTGACCTTTGTCATCTCAGGATGCAGGTGTCTACCAGAAAGCCTGGTATGCAGGAGCATGCGATCGCAAAACAGCAGAAGACGCATTGACGCACACAAATAAGGTAGAGGTGGTTCAGTCTAAGAAGAATTATATTATTAATTTACATGCATAAAAAGAAAAGGTACAAAGCTGCATTCTGAGGACATCTATAACTACAAGGTCGTTAGGTAACCCTTTACTTGAGGGGCACAAATAGCTTAGTTAATCAGTTACCACTCAAGAACAAATCATTAACTAATATAGTTCCTGCATGAAATATATGATCCATCATGATTCATTAATGGTGGACAATCATGGGATCAGTACGTAACCAACACTTAGTTACTAGTTAATTAATGCATTAAATAAGCATGTACTACTACATTATTTGTGCCCCTTCAAGTGTTAATAGTTGTCATGACTAAACAATTACTTGCATTTAGGTGATTCTTCTAGTTTTATATGCGTATGGCAGAAAAGATTTGTAGTCGAATTTGTAAACTGGGAAATGACATTGTGGATTGAGATTTTCCATAATATCACTGTTCAAATCTGAGTTGTAATGATATGATATTGTCATTCCAGGATGGGTGCTTCCTAGTGAGAAAGAGTTCTGGCCAGGATGCTCAACAGCCATACACTCTGGTGGTATTCTATAAACGGAGAGTCTACAATATCCCAGTACGATTTATACCGTCTACACGCCACTATGCTCTGGGAAGAGAAAAGAAAGGGGAGGAGGTAAGAAGATCATTCAAATTTACTGAATTTATATGAAGGACGTTTGGGAGATGCTGTTAATATCTGTTAATAAAGAATAGAAACAAATGCTCCATTGCGGCAAATGTCATGTCTAGTGTGCCTCTCTTCTGCTTGATAAATTGAATCGCAAAAAATTCTGGCTACTATATGTGGCTATACTTCTTCAGACGTGTCAAGCAGCAGAGAAACCACACAAATATGTGAAGAATACAGATTTAATTAAACAGAACATGAGAATGGCAAATTCAAACATAGCATATTTACAGTTAATAAAGTATTTGGAAAAAAATTATATTTGTATCGAAAGCAGAAATAATAGGAATCGACTCTTGGTTTTTACATTACAATGAAAAAAATGACCCTGTTCTCTCTGTCTTCCACTGCTAGCGCTTCAGCAGTGTCAGCAGCATCATTGAAAACCACCAGAAGAATGCACTAGTTCTGATTGACAGCCAAAGTAACACCAAGGACAGCACCAAACTCAGCTATGCTGTCAAACCCTGAAAAGGCAGAGGCCCTGATCACTGGACAAGTGCTTAAGTGAAATAAGCACTGTGGAAGTTTTTAAAACCAGAAAAGTCTATACTCTGGGAAACAGAAAACAGGCACATGTCCAATGTCTTAAATTCTGGAAAAACATGGAAAATAAATTAGTTGCTGAAACATCAATGAGACAAAACCTTTGTCTTGCACATCGGTCTGCTCTGTTTCAGTTGAATCTCACTAAAAAAAATTATGTCTGTACATATGTAGAGGAATCATTTTGGAAGAAACTGTCATGTTGGTCCCTCATTAGCAAAAAATATTCAGACCTGCTCAATGTACAGGTGCACAGTTGTTACAAACTTTCCAAAGTTTGATAAAAAAAATGCAGTCTTTATATTTGGTTTGAGTACAAATGTCAAAATGAATGGGTTGCTGTATAAGTGAAGTGTACAATCTAGAAATAGTAGAATTTGAGATAGTGTAAAACAAACATATTCAAATAAATATAAGGCATACTTTGGCTTAAATGTACAAAACATAATATCTAAACAAGCAAAAACATTACAGAACAAAGACAACGGAAATATAGGTTGCCGTATTCTCAAAGTATTTACATTTATTACAAATCTGTTTAAACACATGAATGCCACCTGGGATTTATACAGTACAATATAGTGTCAATCTGTAACAGAGCTTTTCAGGCACTTTGTGTAAAAAAAATAGATTTATTTTCATACAGCTTTATGGAACCCATCACCCAGATGTAAAGAATAAAGTTACAAAGAGTGATTTATTTTTCTTAAGCAACGAAAAATATAAATGCTATTTGGTTATCCAGTGCTCCGCTGTATAAAGGGTGTCAGGTCATGTGACCAGACATAGTATTACTTAGTATTACTTCATTTACAGTCTGACATGTTTGGAGTGGCAATGCAATGCGCAAGTAATAAATTAGCTTTACAGCTATGGAAATGACAACGAAAACAGAAATGTCTTCTCAGTCCCAAAATCTGTTATTTGAAATGACACTTCCAGTCGGCAATACTCCTGACTGAACTATTAATATGTTCTTAAAGAAATGAACATGACTTTGAAGGGAACCCCATATTTACAAACATGCATAACAAGATGTGATAAATATACTATGTTTGGTGAAATACTGTTATTTTTCCAAGGGCAAAAAAGTTATATATAGGCTGTTCCTGCACTGAAGCTGAAAATTGGAGGGATTTTAATTTCAGATTTATAAAATTTATTAGGCATACCAAATACCACATGCCAAGTTATATACATCAATTTGTTCCATAAGTCAAAAATGTTCAGAAGTATAAAAATGTGTTATATAATTATTAATTGTTCGAATTTCAAATCACCTGGTGAAATCAAGCTAATTGGAAAATGCGAATAAAACTGAGGGAGTCTGGTGAAGTTATGCATTAATATGAGAAGCATAGGCAACTGTCTTGCATGTGTTCAATATTTGTACATATTATTATGCTCTTGAATTCTTTTGCAGATACATATGATGAAGAATGTTCATTATAAATGCATGGTTTGACAAACGATTTGGGATAAATGACTATTACACTCCAGTAATTATAACTGACAGTTATAATTACTGGAGATAAGTAAAGCATCATCTGAATTAAGTGTGGGGAATAAAAAAAAAAACATGAAACATTGTACTGCTGCAAAACGGACTGTAGAATGTAACAGCTTTTGAAAATTATTTCCACAGGAATCTTGTTACACATACAGGATATCTGCATTTCAAATATAGAGAACCTATTAGTAGGAATATACCCGTAAACTCTGTTAGCTTGTTATGTTCAGAATTCCTGACAATATGCCAGAAATATAAACTAAAGAATAATATACAACTATAATGCAACAATGCCGTTTTGACAAACTAAATGAAGCTATTTTACAGGGATTAAAAAAAAACTGAAAATAAACATGAATGAATCCCATGCTTCCCTGAAAGAAAAGCTTTTGAAACATTAATGATTAAAGGTGAGAATAGAAATCACTCAATGTTACAAAGTTGGATTACTGATTTCAAGGGGAAAAAATAAAGTCACCTGAGTTCAACTGTATGTATATTATACAGTTGTCACACAAGTAAAATGCTAAAATGCTACTGAACTTCTGAGCAAATATACCATGTTATCATTCATATTCGAAACCATCATTTGGCCAGTACAGAAACACTTCCACGTTTAACATCACTGTGCATGTGTTCATTTCTTCCAACTTTTATATACAATATGTGCAATGCATTCTTTTTCACATTTCAGTCCATTATATACATAAAACCCTTTACACGTTTGGTTTAAAGTTGTACCAGACACACAAAAAGAAATTGAGAACCTAAAAACTTTTTACTACTTTGATGAGAGAAATAAAAATATTTTTCATATCACAGGTTTCAATAGTGACAGTATTGGGAGAATTTTAAGTGTCATTTTCAACAATATCAGATAATGTTAAGACTTCTAAAGCCTTTAACAGAGTTACAGTCAATGGACTAGATGTATATATTTTTTAACTAATAATTTAGAACTTACATATAATGCTTTCCAACTACCCATAATGCAAATGGTTTAAAACAACTTGTTCCAGTCTCTGGTTGCTTCCATGAGATGTCGCTGACCATGGCCTATCCACTCTTCTTGGTTGTCAAATATTCGACCACAAAACCAGCAGCTGAATGATGATGACCGCTCAGTGGAGTCTGAGGTAGTATTCACAACCTGGTACTTATTCCTGCTGGTCTTTTTTAACTTCAGCTTTAAAATAAATCTTTCCCTCGCTGTATTCTCTCTGCGACTATGTCGACCATGAGAAGAGTTGTCGGGTACAGAGTGACTTCTCTTAAAAGGATTGCAGCTCAACTCGGATAGGGCATCTACAGTTCTTTGGGACAAAGCCACCTTCAGGACCTCTCCTTTGTACCTGCCGACTGTTCTCATGATGTTAGTCACCTCAGGGATGTCCACATCTGGGTGATTGAGCACTATAACAGGCTGGTTTCGTCGAGGACATTTAATGAGCTGTGAAGGACAGAAGGGGGACAGTCTCAATGTTCTCTCAACATCCTTAGGTACTGGCTTCCAATTGACAACATCAGGGAAAGCATCCTTCTCTTTATTTTTTTTGCTGGAGTGCCGCTTAGATTTAGCCAAAGGTTCTGAAGGATCTTGAGAATGAGATTTCCTCTTCTTCTTTCTTTTGGCCAACTGATGATTAGATCTTGGTTGAGGGAGGCGGACTCTCTTGAGTTTGTTATTCAAGCCCTCACTGGCACTCTTTTCTCCAGTTTTACCTTGTATGGTAGCGGAAGAGAATTTCTGCAGCTGGGAAACAGTAATTGGTGCATGTATGGAGGCTTGCGATGATCCTGAGGTTTTTATCCCTGTGGAAACAGTCAAATTGGATTGGTTTGATGACAGCAGAACATAAGGCGACTGCAAAGCACCAGTAGCCAGATAGATGGGCTGATTAGCGGCAGCATGTGTTGCTACACTGCTATTCAGTTCTCCACTACCAAAAGGATGGCCCCCATCGGAGAGATTTTTAACTATCTTAAGAAAAACCCTATTGCCTCCGCTGTCATTTGGATGGATTTGACTTGTGGGTTTTCCTTCTGGACTGTTCAGGGATATCCCCGTCTTAGCTGGAGACACATACCTAAGGATAAAAGCTTGGCGGCCAGCTTGTAAAATAGTAGCTTGGTCTTGAGAATTTACTGGTACTGCCAACATAGGCCTCATTGCTTGATTCTGGTGACCTTGGTTGACAGCCTCCCCATTGGGCCTTGCAACAGCTGCCATTACAGGTAGTGGTCTCTGAACCAAGAAACATGTCGGTGCATTCACAGTCCGTTCTCGGGACAGAGACTGGGTTGGACTGGACAAGATCAAAGGTCCTTTTAAAGGTGAACTGTTGACCAGTAAATGGCTGGTACTGTTACTGGAACCCTCCTGTACACAGTTAAGCGCTGGGTTTTCTTCCCCATCTTTAAATAAACCATAACCTGTTTCCTTGCCACCCATAACCCGTGCAGTTTTCCCTATTCTGCCGTTATTCAGAGTGAAAGCCAGTGCTGCTGTCGTCTTACCTGGTCTTTCAGTTCCAGGTTTCAAACAAGAAACATTAATTGGAGGAACAGAAGACCCTGAAATCATCTTAAATCCTGGACTGCTTTGTAGCTCAACAGGCACTGCAGAGTTATTTTCAGCAGTCTGTAGAAAAACCTGTTGCTTACCATCTTTTACATTAAAAGGTTGAAGTATCCTCAAAGTTGTTGTAGCTTGTCTGAATACACCATTGGTCACAGCAGTGCCAATCCTCTCCTTCTCAAGCTGCTGACTAATAATAGCATCAGAATGTTCCTCCAGTATGCGCCCCAAGGCAGCAGCATTACATGAACTTCCTGGTACTTTCTGAATGCAGGAGCCATCAAGACCTTTTTCAGGGACATGGTTTTCATGTTCAGTGGCAGAACCGAAATCATCTATGTTAGTCTCTCTCTCTTCATTAAGGTCAGTGTTATTGCCAAGAAGCAAAGACTGTTTTCCTTCCCGTTGAGAGGTGCTTTTCAGTGTTGCATCCGGCCTACAAGCCAAACCTGGAAAGTTATTCAAACCGTTCGACTCTTCTTCAACAGTGGCAATACATTCATCTACTTCAATTTCACTATCTGGAACTTTTTCCATCAAAGGATCAGAATTCAACAGAAGCTGTTCTGGAATTTCGTCATTGTGACAGTCCTGCACACTAGCCATGGATGAGTCATCTGGTGTCCGGTTGCTATCAGCCAAAGACGCTATTTTAGAACTATTTGGCTCAGGCCCATCAGTCAGAAGCTCTGAATAACTCTGATCTTCAATAGGTAGGGATACATCAGAAGAAAAACTAGAGGTGTCCTTCGAATAGTTGTGAAAACTGAAGACTTTTTCACTGGAAGAATTTAACCCAGAATTACTTTCACTGTCAATGGTAATATTTTCTTCACAATCAGTAGGTGAATGCATTTCTTCTAGAGCTATACATCTCTGTTCTTGTTGAGTAACAGTCGGTTTCAATGCATTAGCAAATGCTGCAAATGAGGTTGCACCTTTTATTTCACTGGCTTCCTCCATACTGGATTTTAATAAAGACTTCTCATTGGCAGGGCCAATATTGGCAGCAGTTGCAGAGACTTCCAATAAAGGGAACTGGTCATTGTTGTTTTTTGCCTCTGAAAATGTCAAAATTCTAGACTCCTCTGTCCGTACAGGATGGGAAGGCTGCTCATCACCATTTTTCTGTACCACACAACTGTTTTCGCTGTTTCTTCTGACAAGAGGGTCTAAGCCCACAAGTGCTGTGCTCTTACTGGAGTCCAAGTTGGAGGAATTCAGTTGGCTGCTGGTTTGTTCTACACCATAAACAGCACAATCAGAACTGTTTACTTCAGTCAGAAGTGTTTCTGATGTGTGCCTATCCATTTCCTTCACTGCAGATGACGACAAACCTGTCTTAGGAGTAGCCTCTTGCTTTCCCGATGGAATAACTTTGAGGACTAAATGCTTTTTTCCATCCACCATCTTAAACCCCATAACTTTTGTAGTGCAATTTGGAGGGATTGAAATTTTATTTTTGACCATGAGCACAGTGAGCCCATTGCTACTGGGGTTCATGAATCCAACATTGGGTGTAACTGGACTATCGAACTTAGACTGTGACAATGAAGGAATGGCTTGGGAAACAAACTGCTGTTCAGTCTTAAGGGCCTTAATCCATTTCTTACTCTCTTTCTCTGATGCAACAGTTCTCTCGAGGAATTGCTGGGTCTCCTCCAAAGTCTTTTCGGGATTGGAGAGTTTTCCATATTCTTCCAGTAGACCACCTCCAGACAAGGCATGTAGCCTCTTAGACATCCAAGTTTCCCTGGCTGGATTCTTTGTAAGCAGAAGCTTCAATCCAGGTGATGAGTTCATTAGTGTTTTAGAGTTCTCTGCTTTTACTCGCCACTTTTTTTTCTCTTTTGAGTGAGCAGAATTCATATGCCTAATAATGTAATCCTTTCGGGGAGCCCTGTAGTCACAGAACTGACAAGAGAATTTCCCAGAGTGCACCAAAAGATGTTTCTGAAACTCTCCACTTGTGTAACTTACATGCTTGCATTTCGGGCATTTGTACTGAATCTCGTTATGTCGATGTATGTGCTGCACAATTGTTCCCACATCCTTTGTGGAAAAATTGCATCTTTCACAGCGGTAGAGGCCATTCTGGCTGTGGTACATGCTGAAGTGTCGGGTTAGCTGCAGCAGAGTGTACTGAACACTGTCATTGCAGACCTCACACCTAACGAAAGTGTCACGGTGCCCTAACCGATGACGCTGAAGGTTGGAGAAATCTTGGGTGATATAACCACACAAGTCACATGGAAAAGTAGGTAGGCTTCCCTGGTGAACTCCCTGAAAATGCTTGGATAGGTCATTAGGACTAAATGTTGTGTTGCCCTTGCATTCAGAACAGCTAAACCTGAGTATTTTGCCAGAGATGCTCGTCCCCTGCAGGTTCTGGGGTCCCTTAAGGGGGGGCTTCTTGAAGGATTTCCTAGCTGTCTGCACCTTGTTTCTCTCATGGCTCTGAACTATTTTCCTCTGACCATGTTCATAAACATCCTGCATCACTGGAAGCTGAACCGATACTGCCATTTGCAGTTGCTTCCTCGGGGTTTTCTCATGATTTTCTATATTATTGCCTTCAGGAGGGTCATCCTGGGTGGTGTGGTCTGCCTCCATGTTTAAATGTACAGATTTCTACAAAAAAGTAAAAGAGAAAAACATTCTGGTTAATACTAACATTGTTAGATGATATAAAGCATGTTTAGTTGGTATACTTAAAACTAACATTTTTGTTTGTAGCATATTTTTAAAACCAATTATACTACTGTGGTTTTCCACACAGCATTTCATAGACCTAGCTGTCCAATAGAATTTATGGCAAAATGCAATATAGAGTACAGGTCATCAAAAATGTATATTAATAACATTGATAAACAAAGAAATGACACTTAGTTACACCTATTCAGGCAATGACAAAATATAAGCCACAGCTCATAATCGACAAACTTCTGTAGAAGAAAAACGTTTTGTCTACCATCTAGTACAGGGAATTGAACGTGACCCCAAGATACAAATGATTAAGATTAAAAATGAAACACTGGTATTATTTTGAGGAGAGAAAGACTTAATGTGCACAAACCAGCCATTTTAAATATAGAAAGTGCACCCAATGCCATGAATTAGGACAATAAAGGGTAATTCCTTGGGAAATTAGTAGATTTTATAAAATGTTCCCGACTGTCCATCTTAGATTTGCTTCATACTTTACGCAAATAATGTCATTGTATCCAACAACTAATATATAAAAAAAATTGGCTTGAGTTTAACATGCAACGTCAATGTCACAATTAGGGATGGGCCAACATTGTTTCAGTTCCGATACAATTCCGATTCACTGCCGATACAGATTCTGATACAAGACTCTTCTTACTTTCATATTTAAATTATATGAAATTATTAAATTATATATATATATACACACACAATATAAATATTTATATTTATACTTTATACATTCATATTTTAAGTAGTAAATGAAAATGAAAAAAACGTATGCCAAAGAAATCTTTACTTAGGCTACCAGAAACATACATAACATACTGTTCCTGCTCGTTGGTGTATCTTGTTTTAAGAGTTTTTGAGGCATTTGTGGTTCAGTTCAAATATCTTCCAGAGTATACGCAAGTGGCGAATGCTTAAAACGCCCCACAATTTTTCTTCTGCTGGCAACAGCGTCATTTACATTTAGTAGCAATAGCAGCCCCTCGTGTATCACAAGCTGTAGCAAATGTGCAAAACAGCCAAAGCTAGCAACCCCCAAATCAACTTTTTATCATATTACTCACACAATTACGTGCTCTTTGTTTAGTGGAATTTTCCACTAAATGCTGCTTCCACCTCTCAAAACTTCATCTTTACAAAGATTGCAAATCGTTGTACTACTAGTTGTTGTTAAAAATGTAAAATCCCTCCAGATCGTCACCTTATTTAATGTTCTTACACTCTTCCTGCTGCAAAAAGTATGCATGTAACGTCACAGCAGGAAAATGTCATTGGGCTCACACCCACTGAGTGGCAAAAAAACTGAGTGGCAGCAATAGCGTTCAATTCTGCAAAAAAACACATCTAAAATGGGAAAGAGCTGTCATGTGATTGATTGTACAAATTGATTTAGCAAGACTGCTGATTTACAGACTGCTGAAAACTAAATAAGTAAGTATCGGACGTGGATCGGAAACATACGGCCAATACCCGATCTGTGTAATAGGGATGGATCGGTTCCGAATGAATATTGGATCGGTGCAGCTATAGTAAGCATTTGCCTCATCATCTTTGCCATCCCAGCCTAAATGAAGCTAAAGTATGTAGCAAATGGACATAGGCTGTGCAAAAAATAGTAAATAATAATTATATTAGCATACACTACTTACTTTTGCAGTACTTCATTTATGAGTACAAATCGCATTCATCAGACAAGTATGGGATGAGATTCTTCGGAACTAACAGGTTACAGTAAAGGAATAATTGCATTTTGTGCCTAAAAATTGTCATAATTATCATAATATTTTAATGTCACGTTGCAAGCAAACAATTATCAGGTTGCTGTCAAATTAAGCAAGACAGGTGATTAAGATTTGACCCTGATCAAGAAAATTCAAAAACATGCAATATATATTAGATAATATGCACGTTAAAGTATAGTAGGGTGAATATGTTAACTCACGAAAGTTAAACTATAGGTAAACTGCCTATTACATGAAATCCAGTTCAATGATTACAAGCAAAACACAATAATAAAGCAATAATAATTATGAATGTGACACAGCAATCCTTACTGGTTTGCACAACCAACAAAAGCAAACATTCTACAGGTACTCATTTTATCAGTGCATTCATGAAAACATCTGCAGGAGTTGCTGGAAATTACATCAAGTGACCAAAATATTAACATCATGGTTTCCCAATTCCAGTCCTGGAGGGTCAGATTCCAATACAGTTTGCAGATTTCCATGTTCAAACACAACCTAATCAGCTAATTATCAGTTTTAGTAGGTGTGTCTGAGCAGGGAAATCTGCAAACTGTATTACAAACTGGCCCTCTAGGACAGGAAGTGGTTAACCCTGATTTACATACTTAACCCTATAAGTTCCCCCCACATACAATTTCAGAGAGATTTATTATTATAACACACTATTTCACTTCTTTAAAGCATATGTTTGTCAGCGTACAAAGAGCATAAACAAGCAAGGATTCAATTTGCACGTCAGGCAAATATCAACAGAAAGAGAGACTGGGGTCTAATTTTGCAGTGGTCTATAACATGTATAAAAAATATTAAAATAAAGTCACAAAGAATGTATCGTAGATTTACCCTCACCTCAGAAATGTTACAGAAGTGTAGACAACATGTCCAACATTCTATGGAATATTCCAAAGCCAAAGTAAACTAATGAAGCTCGTGCAAAATTATTCAGACATGTACCTGGCAACCCCACGCTTGCAATATTCATCAGTTTGCCAGCAATTAAAAGTCAAAACAGCAATGCAGCAGTATGCGCTGCCCTATGATTAAAAGAAGTTTCGCAAAATTAAAAACCTTAACAATGATTAATAGTTATTTAAACTAAATAAAAATACAAATATTTGAGAATAATAGAAAAAAATATATAGGCATAAAAATATAGCAGTAAGAGAAATCAATATGTCTCAGTTAAGACACTAGAGACCCCATTTTACAACTATCAGCTGTTCGACAAAGATTCTTTCAAAAGCACTCATGAAAATATATCCACAAATTGTGCAGCAGTAATCACCGAAGTCCTATTACAGCTTTATTATTTCAGATCTTTTTCAACAAGCAGAAAAATTACACCCAAATGTCTTCAAATAATTCTGGTGTTTTTTCGCCCCAAGAGCTTGCCTTTTTGTGAAATACGTGAAAGCATGAATTCTCGGCCTAAGAGGAAAAAGCAAATATTTTTTCTGTACTGAAGAACTGAAGCACTGAAAAAGACATAAATTTCATATTTATTATAAACTGTGCTTTATATAAGGTGCTAGAGTCACTCCTGAAACCTACACTTATATCAGTAAATACATGAATACTATCAAGAGTATAACGAGTTACTTGTCTTTTGTTGCGAAGATGCTTGAAGACATCAGATGTGCAATGACATCGATAAGATATTAAAGAGTATTGACTATCACAAGCAAAAAGCCAGTTTGTCAAGATATATTTAACTTCTTTTAATAATTGTTGGTACAGTTAAATTATATAACTGGTAAGAGAAATAACTGAAGAGTAACAGAAAATGCAACATATTTTTACAAACATTAAAAAAAAAAAAACATATTGCATTATAACAATAGAAACTTGGTTATCTAACTAGACCAAAATGTTAAGTGAATGATACCCCACCCCAAAAAATTAACACCAGGGCCTAATCATTGTAGTCTTCAAGGATTCAACAAAACATGAATCAGTACATTCTCCACGATGTATTCTGCCACAGGTGTGTCTTATAGATAACCATGTTCCATCCCATTAAACCTAACAGTCGGGTTTTCCTCCTCTCCTAATGAACTAAATAGAGTCATGGAAGCTCCACGGTTTACATTGTTCATAAGTTTACAGCACAGTCATCTTGATTTCCTGTTCCATTCAGGATGCAACCAAAGGAGAAATCTGCAGAATAGTTGGGCTTGGTCATTATACCTGACTAAAATAATCCTAATGTATTACCCTACAAATACATTATTGCACAGTAAAACAGCGGTATAATGCACCATCAATACTAATACTAGATACCTTCTTCCAGTGTATGTTCATATGGGTATATCAGGAAGACTCAACAGAATTAACATGTTCATGATGAAATCTGATTTCAGTTGTAGAACCACTGTGATCCCTACATGTGCCTTATGTTGACTACTTTTCAAGGAAGTGTTTTCAATGGAATTCTCCACTTATACAGGGGGAAAATGGATTCTAAGCAAATACTACCTAAAATCAACATTAACCCAACTAGTTATCTCAGTTGAAAAGAAAACAATTTACAGTGTGAAAACTGGCCCTGACCTCTCAGGTTGATACTCCCAGTTGACTTTTCAATAAAAAAAACCTAATGCATGCTACAACTTCAAAGCAACGCGGACGAATACATTATATCATGTAACAAGCTCGTTTTTGCTTTAATCCGAGAATATACATTTACATAGTTCATCTCTCATGGTTAAGCAATCGATAGAAAAATAGCGCTTCGTGTCCAAACTAACAATTAAACATCTGACTAGTAGAGATAGCCGGGCACTATTTTTGTTACAAATTTCAGATATCGAGACGCCCCCACCCACGCCTCAAATAAGTAAGTAATTATATATTTAAAAATATAAAATTATCTGTCTATTCCAACGCAATATCATCTTTAGAATTTATATGAAATACTTTATTGATACTTCGGCTTGAACGATGTAAAACGAAAGACTTAAGCTGAATTTACCTTTCTTTCTCTTTAGCCTAGCAGGTCACTGACGGCGGCCATGACAGCTCCATCCGGGTATGTTCTGTGAGTGTGTAGAGGGACGCTAAAGCGGATGAATATGGATTACCTGAAAGACTTTGCTTTGCGTTGTTTATTTTACATGTTTTGCAGTAATGCATATAGAATGTTTGGTGTTCGTCTTTTTGCAGTATTCGAATATGAAACCGAAACTCAGAATTTAATCTGAAACTCGGATCCGAGTCCCTGTGACTCTATGTGCCTCTTCCTCCCAGATTGTATCAACACAGTTTATAACAGTAGTATTAGCCCACAGTAAAACGTCATACGATTTGCCCTTTTCTGACGGAGCTCAGACACACGCCATTGTCCGCGGAAAAGCTGTTTCACCAGAACCTAAATGTGTTTCATTTTAGACGTTCTTCATGTCCTTAAAACATAGTTATTCAGTTGTTACAGTTAAAAGATGCATAAAAATAAGATCCACGAATTAATACGTATATGAACAATATAATCATTGTATTAACTGTTCTGCCCTGGCCATGCAAACACTGTTGAGGACATATTTCTGTTCATGATGACTTAACAATGAAGAAAAACTGTAAAATACATGTTTTTAATGCGAAAATGCTTTGTAGCAGCACTGTAACATACGTCATACTGCCGCGTTTTACCATTGTGAAACCATCTATTGGATATGTATATAATATGAATAAAACAATCCCTCATGAAATGTGTGTTCAATCTGAGGATTTTACAAGGTACTTGTGCTAGGAAATAGGTCTGGCATGGCTTTCAAAATATTTTGTCAATTAGGGTAACTAATATTGTTTTATATATATTGAATTGAATATTTATTTATTTGCAGACTCATGGTCCATAAAAAAATATAATTATATATAAATATAATATTCAAACAGGTTTTTGTATGTCATTCCAAAATTCCATTGGATATGTATTATGCAATTATACATTTATGCATTTGTTTATACATTTAATACCAATTTCCATTGTATTTCTGTATCTCCCTCTCTGTGGAGTCCCACTTTGTGAAATCAGGTACTTTGTCAAAAGACATTTTATGCTTTATATTCAAACTAAAGAGAAGTTAAACACTCAAAAACTTAAAGGAACAATACTGAGGTATGTTGATTGCAGAGATATTCGGAACTATAATGCCTGTATTTTATTGAAGTTCTTCTAGGCATCAGTTACAGCTGGAAATCTTTTGAGTAAACCCCTTTGCACTGATGCTGTATTTCCACATTCTTTACCACAGATTTGTTCAAGCTCTTTATACTTTTAAGGATTTTTGATGCATAGTCAAGACTGAGCCACCCCCGTGTACTGTTGAGTGTGTGATGCAGATCATGCTGAAAGATTATTTATTTTCAATGCATTTATCAGTCGCTGTTTTTGTGACACTTCTGAGGAAAATCTTTGCAAATAGCATATTGGTGGTGGTGTCTGGAGTATATGTTTTGGGGCCTACATTTAGTTTAACTCTTGGCAGAATGTATGAGTTTGATGTCTTCTGACTAATGCATTTTTATACGTTGAATTCAGGTGTTTCATTCAATCCCATTGCCACAGGGATATAAAATTAAGCAACTTGCCATGCAATCAGGTTTATAAACATTTGTGAAAGAATGAATCAGCTTGTGAAATTTCTTCCCTACTAGATATTCCATGGTCAACTGCAAGTGGTGTAATTGCAAAGTGGAAGTGTTTTGGAGCAACAGAAACTCAACCACAAAGTGACTGACCACGTAAAGTAACAGGGCAAGGTCTGAGGCGCATAGTGTGTAAAAGTCTCCAATGCTCTGTTGACTCAGTAACTACAGAGATCCAAACATATTCTGGCATTAACAGCGCAAAAGCTGTGCACCGGGAGCTTCATAGAATGGGATTCCATGGCCGAACAGCTGCCTGCAAGCCTCACATCACCAATTGCAATGCCATGCGTTGGATAGAGTGGTGTACAGCACACCACCACTGGACTCTGGAACAGCGGAAACATGTTCTGTTGAGTTACAAATCATGTTTTTCCTTCTAGCAGTCTGATGGACAAGTCTGGGTTTGGTGGATGCCAGGAGAACGTTACCGGCCTGACTGCATTGTGCTAGCTAGTTGTCCCCTAGTCCCTACTTTTCATTCAAACACAAGCTACCAGGGACGAACTTGCAGCAATAACTTGCTTATTGCTGATAACTTGCTAATCAATATACTGTAGTGCCGGTGGGATATGAAGAAGCCAATTAGCATGTCCCAGCATGCCTTGAGAGTAGCTGTAAACAGCCCTCGTTTGTGTAATTGTTAGTACTTGCTGTGTTCCCGATTCTTGTGTGTGCCCGTGCCTGTGTCTTGCATGAACCCTGTCCGATCCTCATGTGGCTCTAGTTATTGTATAAATTACCCACCATGTGTGTGTGTCACTGACCTGTGTCTGACCTGCATTTTTCCTAGATATGTGTGCTTCTGTGGTTGTTTGGTGCCTGCGTTAGTCCTATTAAGGACTTAGTATAAGGGCATTCTTTCCTCTTTAAAAAGAACCTTCTAATCTCTTGCCAGTCCCGCAATGCCTTGGTCTGCCAGATGTTACACTGGTGTCAGAAGTGGAATGCCAGGGTGCTGCACTACTGGGGTAGGATCTTCACAACATCACTCGGCAAGCCCACTCCAGCCTGGCGGACCTGAAGGCAGCTTTGAAGCAGCAGAATGGGAGAAGCAGTTGTGATTCTCTGGCGGGCAGGGCTTGGGACTGGGGTCGGTGAGATCTGAGGCTCATCTGCTGGTGCTGCGAGAAGAAAAGGCACCGGGCAGTGCCCAGAAGCCCATCCCAGAGCCGCCAGCAGACAAGCACAATAGAGAGAGTGAAGTGCTCCGGATGTCCTGCCCCGGACCCGTGCAGCATGCCCTGAGGCCGCTCCTGCCATCCCGCCGGCTCCCTGTCCGAGGCGGTGTCAGCAACTCGGGAAGGCGGGACCTCCAGGAGGATCTGCCTGCTCACTGGCTAGTGACATCTCACAACTCACCAGCTGTGAGGAGGCGTGTCACATGGTTGAGGCTCAGCTGGCACGAGATCGAGGACGAAGAAGCAGCAGGAGGGTCAGCAGGACTGGGAGCAGCTGTGCAAGGAACGGGTCAGCTGGGAGTGTGAGCGCGACCACAAGAAGCCTCTGGCTGAGGTAGTGGAGGCAACATTACTCAGCCACGAGACAGCTTTGCTTGGCCGAGACCCCCAGCAGAGACTGCACCAATCTCTGGAGCAGGCAGAGCGCAACTTGGAGTGGCTGTTGGAATGGAAGCGGAGTTGGAACAGCTGGGCAAGGCCACTCGAGACATGGAGCCAGAGGACCTGCAAGAGAATCAGCCTGGCAGACAGCAACAGGTCCCCACAAGGCCACGGGGGAAGAAGGGCCGGGGTCCAGGGGGACTCGTATTGCCAGAGCCTGTCTAATCCTCACATGTCTGTAACCATTGTATAAAATACCCACCGTGTGCCGTACAGTCCAGCATCAGGCCTCCTTCTGTTTTGCTAATATGTGTGATTCCGGTGCTTGGTTGGGGCTTAGGTTAGTCCTTTAAAGAGCTGAATAAAAGGGAATTGTTTCCCTTTTAAAAAGAGCCTCCCTGTCTCTTGTTGCCACCACGATGCCTCAGTCTGCCAAATGCTTCACTGGTGTCAGAAGTAGGATACCAGAAGGAGCCCTACTAGCGGCATGCTGGAGGGCTGGCTATCTCAGGAGCAGCAGCTTGAAGAGCCAGCAGGACTGAGAGCAGCTGCATGAGGACCAGACCAGGTGGGAACATGAGTGTGACCCCCAGTGTTACTCGGCTGTGAGGTGGCATTTTGCACATTGGAGGACCAGCTGGCCAGGAGCGCAGCAGTGGCTGCAGGAGGATGAGGGCCAACTTCAGGAAGGTCTGGAGTAGGAACAATGCAGCCTACAGAAGCTGCATGAGCAGCTGGTTGCCTGCCAGCACAACATCCTGGAGCAGGAGGCCAAGGCCATGGAAGCTGCACTGCTCCGCTACGAGGGGGCGTGCCTTGCTCTGGAGGCTGAGCTGGCCAGGGAGCATCGTGAACTAGACGAGGAGTGCGAGTAGTACTGGTAGGACCTGCAGCGGCTCTGCAATGCCAAGTGACTTGCAGAGCAGGTAGGACAGCAAAGGAAGCAGCCCGTTGGACAGCAGCAGGTCCCAACCAAGGCGCGCAAGATGAAGGGCCAGAACCCCAGGGGACCTGCAGTGCAAGTGCCCACCAGTAGCCCAGCTCCCGTCAGTCATTTAGCCTCTTCAGCCTTGCCAGTGCTTGCTAGCGGGTGGCTTCCACCCTCCCCAGGGAGGAAACACCGGTGGCTGCCACCAGACCCTTGGGACTTGTTCCAAAGCTGAGATGAGAACTGGGAGTGGCCAGAAAGGTCAGCATTTGAGGGGGGGAGCAGAATAGCACCAGCAGGATATGCAGAAACCAATTAGCATGTCCCAGCATGCCTTGCGAGTAACTGTAAAATTCTTTCCCCTTTAAAAAGAGCCTTGTGGTCTCCTGCTGCCACCGCGATGCCTTGGTCTGCCAGACATCACAATACTTTTGTCTAATATTGCTGGTACCAGCTGTGAAACTTGCCAATGCTTATTAGCAGGATAACATTACGTAGTTTTTTATTCTGTGGCAAGCAAAAGATTGATATGCTGGCGAGATTTCATAAGAATCGAGAACATGTCACGGATCGTATAAGTAAAATATAGTTTCCCAATTTGATCATGATCGATCCCCCCAATTACTATCAAAACAACTTATTTATCCTTCATTTTTCCGTTGTGGCAGTGTAGTTTCATATAAAATTACAAGTGAAATATAACCTACAAACATTTTGTGTCTCCCATGCTTATTTAGCATAAAGTTCCCAGTTCTAGTTGTGCAGTGTGAAAGCGACACACGAAAATCCTGGTCGCAGAAGCTCAGTTCATTTATACAGTGGAGGCTTTTAATTCTACATAAACACAAAATATACTTTACAAAGGAAAGCCATCCATAATTACACTGTCAGAAAAAAAAGGTACAGTTCTGGTATAGGTTTTCTTCCCCAAGGCACAAACAGCACTAATGTGTCCCCCAATGGTACAAAAATTTGCTCCTCAGAGTCCATTTCTGTACCTTAAAAGGTTTGTTTACTTACAGCTAGGGTACATTTTGCAAACTTTACCCTGACAGTGCGGCAGTGCAAAGTTGCAGTTCCTAGCAAATCCTAGGCAGCACAGGAGACAAACACATATAATGTGAGCCAAGTATTCACATCTGAAGAAACTGAAGTACTGGCAGAAACCTACACAAAAAGCTGCACAAAAAGTTTCACACAAAAGAACGTGCATTAAATCTCCAACCTATGATGTGCAAAACCAAAGGATTAAATCCATAATTCAGTCTCACATGCAGACTTGCGGCATTGTACACCATCAGATCATAACAATAAAGATTATACTTCCTGATCAGACTGGCAAAATCAAAAATGGCATCAAATTCTGGAAGGTACATTCACTCTTTTAATTGTACGTATAAAAATAGTACATATAGTACATACGAGCAATATATGCGTGTGTTGATTCTATCAATATAGTTTTTTGTACTATTTCTTATAAAAATAGGAACGATTCTGTTTTATTATTTTTTATCATGCCGTTCTATGAAACTTGTATGTGAATCAATAATCTGATCTCTTTATTTACAATGATCAATCGTACTATTCCTGATTTGACTTTATATGAACAACTTTACAAGCCTTATACTGTTCGTCGTCTGGTTTTGCAGACCGCTAACTATAATGCCCTTGTTTAAAATGCAACTTCGACTTTTGGTATTTTTATTGTGCAAATCATTTTAATTAATATTATTAATTAATCCATTTTCTACACTACATATACAAGAAAGCGGTGTATTAATTAATGTATTTGTTTATTTATTTACAATTTCTTTCCAAGTTGTAGTTCCTGTGACGACGTCCATGAATCGTAAAGCCTGATTGGATATTTGTGAGAACTATTTAATGTAAGGAGAGATTCAATAGGCAATAGCGTCCAGCATGAGTGTCCATTGCGGGTCGTTCTATTTACACATCAGAGTAACAATGGATCAAAATAACTTCAAATTTTCTTAGTGAACATATATACATTTAGTTACAGGAACTTGAATACGTGCACTTAAGTGTTCAAAGTATACGGGTAAGTTTTCATGACTTATCTCGTCGTTTTCAGATAGAGCTTCATCTGTCTTGGGGGTTTTAAAAGTGCACGCGAGCTATTGTAGGGAACAAAAAGGGACTCCGGCGTCAGCAACCCCATTAACATACTCTTTTTGAGGTTAGCTGTTTCTTGTTGAGTTGGCACCTCTTTTGTGTTCTTTGTTTTTAAATGAATCGAAATTCAGCGTGTGTTTGCTTATTATGTTTTTAATCTTATGTAAAATATTAGGTTGCAGCAGCTGCTTTGCACTTTTCTCAATCCTGTTTGCTTCGCAGAGGTGGACCTGAAAGATAAAACCAATAAAAAGGTAGCCTATCAGAGGCGCCTAGAACTTGTTTTACGATGAATGTCTTGAGCGACAACAAGTCTAAATTGGACTTAAATTAGTTGCCGGCAATTACTAAAGACGAAAGAGTTGTTAACTAAATACGCCTACTTAGAAATGGTAGCATAATAGTATGCGTTCAGTTTACCAGGTTTTCGTACAATAAGAAACACTACAATTAAGGGGATACCTGTTTACTATTACAGGCTATCAGATGGAGCTTGAGAGCCAATGGTGGAAAGGACAACTTGCTGAAGACATATACCACGCTCTTCGCTACAAAGTACGTCTCCCAGGTCATATTCCTAATGCATGGTATAAAGAAAGGTGTGTTTAAAAAGGGATGCATTTAAAAACTTGATGCCTGATTTTATGTCACCTTGTAGCTATGTTATTTTTTTTTCTTAAGCTTTTTGTCTTTGAAATTGACTTGAAATTACAGTTTGGTTCTTCCCAGCTTAATAAAGGGGTGGGCTAAAGGGGTGTTAGGCCAATAGAAGAACTTTTCTCTACATGTCATGGAAGTGCAGGCTGTGCTGTAAGAAAATATGAAAAATATTTTGAATGAATAACAATACTGCATGCCTTTGATCTAGAAGAAACAATACTAATTAGAAATGTAAATGTAAGTACAATTTGAAAGGTAAACTTGTCAAACTGCATTGCATTTTACATCAGGCTGTGATGTAAACCTTGATGTGAAAACATTAACTGTGAAATTTCAGTAGCAGATGGTAATAGTCGCAACAGTTTCCCAGTGCATTGGTTTATATTTGTAAAATGTGTTTTTTTTCTTTTCTTTTCTATGCATTTCTCTTAGGAATTGAAGTTGCCTGCTTACAAAGGCCAGTCACCCCAGCTCAGCCTTAGACGCTATTTTGCTGATCTAATCGCTATCGTAAGCAACCGTTTCAGGCTTTGCCCAACCGCGAGGCACCTAGCTGTCTACCTGCTGGACCTGTTCATGGATCGTTATGATGTTTCTGTGCAACAGCTTCATGTGGCTGCACTTTCCTGCTTGCTTTTAGCGAGTATGTATACCACTTTGCTGCATCTTTTCTGGATTTTGCTGAGCTTTGTTTAATAACATGTCCAAATAATGAATGATTACTGCAGTTTTCAGTCTTTGCCGTGCGCAGATATTCACGTTTTTGTGTAATTCTTTGTAATGATGTGTGAAATTGCAGGTAAGTTTGAAGAGAGGGAGGATCGGGTACCAAAGCTTGAAACCCTGAACTGCTTGGGCTGCATGAGCTCCATGAACCTGGTTCTGACCAAACAGAACCTTCTCAACATGGAGCTTCTTTTACTGGAAACCCTTCAGTGGAACCTTTACCTTCCTACACCAGCTCACTTCATAGAATACTATCTATCGATTGCTGTCCACGAAACGGACCTGCATGATGGTTGGCCTCTGACAAGTTTGGAAAAGACTGGACTGTATATGGCAAAGTATGCGGACTATTTCTTGGAAGTTTCCCTCCAAGGTACGTTTTCCTGCTTTCTGTCAATGTGTCCTGCTTTATTGTAGCCAGAGGTAGATAGTCCAGGTCCAGAAAGTAAAAATCCAGGCCAAGATTTTTTGTTCTAACCAACCAGTTCCGCATAAAGAATCACAACACAAAGAGCCACAAAGAGTACTCAACTCGTTGGTTGAAACAAAAAAATCTTGGTTTGGATTTTTACTTTCTGGACCTGAACTATCCACCTCTCACTGAAGATGGCATTCAGAGTGTGCTGTGGGGTTCCTCAGTTCCGGTACACAGTTTGCAGTCTTCCCTGCTCAAATACACCTTATTCAACTCGCCAGCCAATTGCCAATTTAGTTAGCGTGTTTGAGCAGGGAAATCTGCAAACAGCAAAGCAGACTGGCCCTCCAGCACCAGAATTAGGGCAATCCTGATGTAGTGGGTTAACAGAGTTTCGTCTTGCTTTTTACCCATCATCCCTTTAGACCACATCTTTCTGAACTTCGCCCCATCGCTGGTGGCCGCCAGCTGTGTTGCTTCTTCCCGTATTGTCCTGCGGCTGTCTCCCACCTGGCCCCCCCGTTTGCAGCGTCTCACAGCCTACCTCTGGGAGCACTTATCAGCCTGTGTGGAGCGGCTTCTCATGTGGGTGTCTTTCACATGGTCTATTTAATTATTTTATGAGACATCCGGCATTCGTTTTAACCATACCTTGTGTGAAGCGTGTGATCCTTTCATTTGCATCACTCTTTACTCCCCTTGCGTAGGGCACATGACGGGGATGTCAAAGAGGCCAGCAAGCAGAAGTGCCAACAGCAGAACCCCTCGGTCGTGTCCGCAGTGTTCCACGGGCCCGGTCCGGTGTCCGCTGTGCCCCAGTACCTGCATGGGGCCACGCTACAGTACCCCCAGCAAAACTGCCAGCCCCTTTTGTCCTCTGCCCATGGGCCTTCCTCATACATGTCTCAAACTAGCCTCCAGGCTGGCACCCAGCCGCATGGGCATCTACAACATATTCCTGCCTCCCTAGAAACCAAGGTCAGCATGCCTTTCAACAGAGGCTACCAGGTTAATGCACATTATAAGTGCTCTTCCCCTTGCTTTGACAGGTGATTAAATCAATCTGAGCAGGAAATGGTGTGGGGGGGCAGTGTGTATCCATTTCCCTTTTCAGCTGGACTAGTGGATGGCAGAACCAAATTTTCAGTGTAAATACCAATGAGGGAGGGATTCAGCCCTGTATTATGTAAGGTTTATATTTACACACTTTGTGCAATATATGTACTTGGATGTATAATTATTTTTCTTGCTTTCTTATTGAATTTCTTACAGTCATAGTATGTAATGATAAACAGTATAACTGGACCTAATCTATTGTTTCTGTAACTTAATATACTTCAAACGACATATCTAAATTGTATCCTCATTGTAACTGTGTTATTACATACTTGGCATTTCATTTAGAATGGTATTTAACCTTATATATTTAAAAGGAACATTTCAGAATGCATCCTGAGGATTACATTGTCTATTTTAGAATGTGGTTACTTAACGTGGTTGAATACACAGGTATTTCACATTTCTACCTCGGGGGAGAAGAAGCTAGTTACCAGCACCTTTTTCATATTCAGAACAATTTTTGCATAATACTTGTGTTTGGAACACTGTAAATCAGGAGTGTGAATTTGCCATATTTACATCTTCTGAGGATTAAGAATCTGCAGTCAGTGCTGTGCACTTTGAAAGGAGATTTTAAAATAAAGTGCAACTTCTCAGTTGTATGTTTTTACTTTGCTCACTTTATAGTTGACTTTATGGTTTCCCTGTCTCTATACTTGTGCTTTTCAGCCCAGTCCTTGTGCTTGTGCTTAGTTCCCCCCCCCCCCCCAGCTCCAAAAAGGTGGGCTGTCTGGGGGCCCCCGAGAACCAAGTTGAGAAACACTGACCAGGAAATTCTATATTTCCATAAATTTTGTATTTAAACTTGAAAAATTAACCATGCAAATTGTAATCAATAGTTGTCACCTAGTCCACAGATATAATTATTTAAATTAATGCAAAAGGATCAAGCACAAATCTATCAAAAATATTTTTTGCTGCACTGTACTGTCACACTAAACACTGTGTAACAAAGCAGAAAACTGAAATAATTATTTAAAATGTGTTGAATTGTAGCATACTTTAAAAGCAGTGTACTGATGAGCATTTTTATTAAAATTTACTCTAAAGAAATAAAAGCAAAGTCTGACATAAACTATATAAAATCAAATTGATCAGTCCCCTTTCCATAAAAACATGAATGAAAAGCTGCTTGTCATAAGTGGTTATGAACCATAAACAACATACCTTGCTGGTTTTTAACCAGTGAAACAAAGAATATTCTTATAGACAGTATGTTATTTAAATAGGCATGGATGTAAACTAACATTGCAAATTCTTGTGTTATGGTTCATACAAAAATATCCCAAGTGCAGTATGTAGCCACTCATCTGCTAACACAGAGCTGCTGTTAATTTGACCAAAAAACTCAAAAACATGGTCTTACATCTAAAATGTGGTAAAATATATGCTTTTAGGTAACACTTTACTGAGGGGGCACAAATAATGTAGTAGTACACTCATTTACTGTATTTAGAAGAACCTAAGTGTTAGTTACGTACTGATTCCATGTTCATTCATCATTAATCAGTCATAATGGTTCATGTATTTCAAGCAGTTTCTATATTTGTTCATGATTTGTTCTTGAGTAGTAACTGAGTTACTAAGTTACTTGTGTGCCCCCTTTTAACAGGTTATTGTACACTACTCATTAGTTATATATTCATTTAGGAATTTGATACTGGACGTTATAACTTGAAAGACCATCTATTGTAATTTTAACAAATCCTATTTGTTAATACAAATACAAATTAGAAATATAATTTGTTAATACAAATACTATTACATAATACTAGGACTTATGAGTGTATTGTTTTTGTCCATAGTTTATGTCTGGACTGTTGCTTACTGACAAATTCTTGCAGATTATCATTATTAAGTGTGATTTTTCTATAGACAGAGAGTAATTTCTGAAGGGCAGTTAATCTGAAACCTATCCAGCCCAGCTTGTAGCTCCTCATAGCTCCCAGTCTCCCGCTGAATGGTTGAAGATGACAGTTCCAGCTTCAGCACCTGTAGACAGAGGAACAGTATTGCTGCACAGCATGAGTTTCAGCAAGTGGGACAGCTTTCCCCAGTTCATAATGCTGGTCTTCTGTGTTTCTTCCATCCTACGAGTGAGTAGTGGCCATACTTTTATTCACAATTACTGTCATTCATGTTTCATAATTCAGGTATTGAACACTACATTATGTAGGCCATTGCATTGTGGCATTAACCATAGGATTGTGTCTAAATGTAAGCGACTGATGTTAATAGGAAATAGGATTGGTATCCCTAAATTGTGAGTGTGACTTGTGTTTCATCTAGGGTGTCCCATGCCTTGTATCCTGTACCTCTTGTAATAGGCTCCAGATTCACCAAAATCCTATGCTTATGGAAGATGTTCAGGTTTAATGGCAGTGACATAAGTTTTGTATATAACCTCCCTCTTAGTTACACTACCAGCTCAATATCAGGCGGATGGCACATGAGTTCTACTGGCTGCTGTAAGCTCATATTTATTATCAGATGATAACTTTTTTGTATATTGCCAACATTTCTGACCATTCACACTATAAATTAAATGTATTTATTTCCATGTACAAAACTGAATTGGTCATAACAATTGTGGCAAAATGTCTCTTAGCACCTGACTTAGTGATTGTTCCTCATAATCACTTCATTATCATTATCATTTATCATCATTCCTGACCTACAGATGGCAGTAATGTACAATTGACAGTAACACTGAAAAAGCTGATCATATAAGATTAGTCCTACCTTTGACAACCAATTAGATACTGTCAACCCATTGGTAAACAATGGCTTCCAAGTACCGTTATCTTCCACATCAAAGTTCAAGGAAATCACCAGGTTTGTGCTGATTTGAATCAGGTCTAAAAAGTTTATATATGCATATATATTTTTCCATTGTGGATTCATATCAAGCATATAAAAACAGTGACAAGCAAAAAGCACTAAGACATATGCTCATTGTGAGATTCATACTCTTCATGCATTAGAAAAGATCTGCAGATCCAAATGACAAAATCATTTTACAAATATACTCTTATAATATGCAATAGTGTTTATGACATATTTACTGGGTTTGAATTTTAGGTGTGCTGAATAACCTTGACCTATATCTATTCTGAAGAAGGTATTTGTGGGAAAATTCATGAAACATGCACATATTCTGTCCATTTACCTGCACAACACATAGCATGAACTCCCCTTGTTGAGGATATAAGTTGACACTCCCTGGAAATAAAGAAATAAAATCAATATTGTGATATTATAAATGAATTTCATTAAACAAGTGAAATGCTGATTGCTGTTCCAGCTGAGCCGCTAATTAATTATGCTGTGGGTGTTTTGATTGAATTCCTGCATGTAGATATCTCTGCTCTCAAAAATCCATTGTCAGAAACTACTTAAGAGGTTCTGTTAATAAGAAGAAAGAAATGCAGGTGGTGTTTGGTTCTGTGGGTTAGGACTATGTGCCTGTGATCAGAAGGTTGTAGGTTTAAATCACCTGGCTGTCCCCAAATGTCATTAGTGGTCTCTTGGGACTTCTCACCCTGTTCTCTCACTTTTATATTAGTTTGAATGAAAGTGTCTGCAAATTAAACGTAAATACTGATTTAGCACATGGCAAAAGCGAAACACAGAATGAAATACAGAGAAAAGCTTTGCATTATTCCAAAACTAATATGACTGATAAAAAAGTAGTATTTGTAAAATGATGTGTTTTATTTTAATTCCCAGGGAAATTGTAGGTAGTTCAGTCAATAAAGCTACATAGACAACATTTATAATTAATTACATAATAAATAAAATGTAATGTTGCACATTGTACAGATATTGCCTGTAATTGTAATGCTATTCAGATATATTTTTTTCTATATATTTTCATTACCTTTATCTTACCCTTTTTATATTTATCTTAATTTGCGAAACCTTATTGCACAGCCTCAGGACTGAATCAGGGTACATTTCACTACACCTTGTACTTATATAACCTTGTATGTGACATATAAAGAATCTTGAGTCTTGAATCTCTTGAATCAAGACCCAATTTAAGTGTTCACATGACCTGTCCTAGTGGCAATCTTTGTGATCCAAGTTCTTGTTACTGAGGCATTTATATTAATTTCCATTAATTTATTTTTCAATACTACTTATTTGGTATAGGGCTGTTGTGATTTCTATTTATATACTTTATTAATATCAATGCAAGCATAAAATAGCAGGAGCTTTTCTGCTGTTAGTTTAGAAGTTCTGCTGTCGTAACTCAACAGTTGTAGTAAAAATACTTCCCTGGGGGACAGATTTTCTGATTATGAGGCTAAATTAGATTGTACCAGCAATTATGTCTGTATTTGACTGCTAAATCATAACATCCCAGTAATCTGAGGTACTAAAGACAAAATTAATTTCACTGTGTAATAAAAGACTAAAAATATCTAATATAATGTGAAATCTAAATCAAGATATAATAAAATAGTTTTTCAATGTGCCCTATTAAATTCGCTGCTAAATCTAAGGATTTTTCAGTTGGGTTTTCTGATTCAGATAGAAACTTGTTAAATCCTAATCCAAACCGTATTTCTTCCATCTCATAAATATAGCAAAATTAACTAATGGATGTTAAAGATACTGAAAATGAACACATGCAGTCCTCAAGAGCAGATGAGGCAACTACACTAATCTTAGAAAATACAAAACTGTACAATCCCTTCCTTTCAGCAAATCAAAATAGCTCCAGCAGGAAGTGTAAGAAAGTACAAGCAAATCATGTACCGCAAACCTGGTCATTTCAGGGCAGGTTTATTTATTTATTTTCCATTTATAAAGCATCTAAATGTCAGGTTATGTTTCCCCATCTTCCCACTACTTATCCTGGAAAGGATTAAGGGGGGGGGGGGGCAATGTATCTCAGGACAGAACACAGGGGAACACTCTGGATGGGATGCCAGCCCATCACAGGAAACACAATGAACGGCTTATAGATATCATTTCACCTAACTGCGTATAATTACGCTGCAGTAGGAAATCCACGACAGAGGCAAAACATGTACATGCCACACTCAGACATTAGCGAGCATAAAAAGAGCCAACCCAGGAAGTAGGAGGTGACATCATTACCCAGGAAGTGGGAGGCGACATCATTACCCAGGAAGTAGGAGGTGACATCATTACCCAGGAAGTGGGAGGCGACATCATTACCCACAGAAACCCCATTTCTCATGTCTTGTAACACTTTGTATCATGTCTCCCTAATTCATATTCATTTGAAAAATTCAAGTGCCATTCACTAACTACATACATCACCAGATCCTCCAGAATTCCACTGGAAACTAGTCTTATAATTTAGAGACCACAAACAATATAGTTTGTCTAAACATGCGATCACAATTCAAAACAATACTTCTGTTAAAGATGTTCTGATAAAAAGCGATGCTTTTGCTATCAGAAAGAGAAGTTGCAGGGAAGAACAGCCAGGCTTACTGTATATCTAAACACTAGGTCAGTGCACCACTGCATAAAATGCATCAGAAAACAAAAAAATAACATTAAAAGGCCTTGAAAAGGGTTAGCTTACTATGCACAGTGAATTGTTTCATCATTTAATCCTGTTGGAACCACTTTAGTGTCTAATGTTAAGTGAATTAAAAGGCTGGTGATTATTAATACATAATCCCAAACAGCATGGACATCAAAGCAGAATTACTGCCATTACTATTAAAAACAGCTGAAGTTTCCAATATGACATACAAATGGATGTATATAAAGGGCTTAAGAGAATAATAACACAAAGAAAGGGCTCAATACCTCAGAGATGAGCCACATTTCCTTGCTGACACTAATATCAGAAGGCTGTACACTGGAGGCTAAAGACAGAAATTTAGCCACTCTCTCTGGAAATCCAAATACTCAGAAAAATTTGTTTCAGACCATAATGGCTATTATTACATACACATAAAGATCACACATAGATGAATAGACTTTGGCTAGCCACATCAAATTAATAAATATGCATATAAATACATTCACAGTTAAACCTATTATTATTTTAAATATTAAAAGTTTCCTTCAAAATCAGTTTCAATGCTAATACTGCAAAAATGATCATACAACAATCTTCCTCATTCCATCAAGCTGACTGGCATTATTAATGCATTTGTGAGTCTTTGATGCACGGTGCCCTTACAATGTCTGTGATGTCTGAGATGCTCGGTTGAAGCTCTTGGGGTAAAGAAAGTGTTTTAGAGAATCTAATTGCAAGGACAGCCTTCAGTGGTACCACTAGAGATTTTTGGCCCCCAATTTAGATTGATCCAATTATTTTACAAATTTTTAGTGCCCCTTTTAACTCAGCAAAAGTAACTATCCTTTTCCTGTCGAGTTCCTTGCTCTGCTTCTCAAACTCATATGCTAACTCCAACACTTTTTTATCCTCATTCGTGAAAAGCTAGAGACAGTATGACAACAGGAAATAACCTGCGTGATACTTTCTGAGTCACTTGTGAAGAAAAAAAACAAAACAAACCCAGCCACAGTGGTTAGTGTTACGTCTTTTTTTATTATAGACAATACATTTCGAAAAACATTCAGCCAAGAACACAAAATAATTCTAATAGTTTTAAAAGATAATGTGATATATTTAATACTACCTCATATTACACTAAATCGATGTTTCCTTATATGTTTTTAAACTCCTGTTATGGTGCTAGTCAATTTGGCCCATTTAAAGTTTTATGTTGACATTCTTATTCTATTACTAATCTCTTTGACTCTCATGACATTCTTTTAAAAATTATAAACTCATATGGATTCTGATATATTTTTAATAGCTGTATAGTTTATGCTGAGTGCCTGAAGTAGCCTGATGCGTGTGTACAATTTTTACATGATCCAAAATAAACATCCATTTGTGGTATTTGATTAGCTGGTGATTATTTTTATGCAGTTTTAGCTGCACTTCCATAAATATATGCATATAAAAAGTGTCTTCCTGAGCTTTTCTTATGTTTTGCAAATGGTTGGCAGAGACATGCAAAAATCGAGCCCTAGAAGATTCAAAGCATAAGTGTTGCTGATAGAGTTACAGAGAAGGAGATTTTTAAAGACATTTCTAAGATCAAAGATGCTTCCAATCCATAGGAGGATAAAGAGGATATATGTTTGTTATTATGTCAACCCATTATTTTCAAATGAAGAGATAAAAACGTAAAGGCCATAATAAATATGCAGCCATCTGAATTTATGACATACTAGCAGGATCTAGCTTCAATCAAGCAACAAAGAATACTATAATGGACACAACCATCTTTTCAGGAAGGCATCGCTTTCAAAAGAACTGGAAATTATTTGATCAGACTGATTTACACACACATGTAGTCAGGGCGAAGACTTGAACCCTGATCCCCGTGGTGTGAAGTGAAAATGCCAACCACTTTATTAATTATAAAGAATATGCATTTATTTAATGACGTGTTTAGTTAACAAATGCTAAATTTGTTTTAAAAAATATATTGCACCATTATTAGTGATGTAATACTGACATTAGTTTGATTATTTTACTATTTTAAGTAGATTTGAAATTTGCAAGCAAGTCTGAGCTGCAGCATAACAGATTCTCATTTTTTCAGCATAATATAGCAGCTGTGACGCATGTACTAGCAAGATCAAATGGGGGGAGGCTGACTATTACAGCACATGTGATTGCTGGAGAAGGGTGCTGCAGCCTCGCAGGGAACAGCTCTGCGGGAAGCATAAGGGCAGAGGAGGGGTGTCACGGCGAGCCGACTTACAATGCGAATGCTTCAGGATACGCTCATCAGCACACAAGCACCATTCCTATTGGCAGCCCCATGCATAAAATAAGACCTCCAGTCCGAAATTCAATGTTTATTATAATGTCATTTACAGGTATCTTGTTAGTATAGAATGAATTATCAATATTAAGGTTTAAAATTTGAACTGAAAATGTTTTCATCCTGTCTTATTATAATGTTGATGACATGCAGCATCTTGTACAATGATCTTATCCCTGCTTGGAATCTCGCTGCACCTCCACCAGCACACATTGGGATCAGCTGCAATGTTATCAGCTGGAAGCCCCCATTCACAGATGCTTCACCCCCTATCTACCCAGTACATCTCCCAGTGTGGGGGCAGTGGCCTACTGGGGACATCTCCCTGCCACACCTTGAACAAAGTGTATCTGCAAACTAGATAAAACACACCACATTCAGTAGATATGAGAATTACACATCGACTGAGTTGACACAGGTGAATTGCAGACAAGGCAGCTCGCCTGTTCGGGCAGGCAGTGAATGTCATACCTGACATACGGAACGAAATCCTTTCTCCACCAAGCAGAGGATCCTGAGTGAACGTTACTCTCATGCGCTGAAGCCTAACCTTAGCAAGAGCATGCTTGTGGCTCTGAATGCACCATGGAAGCAGGATGTTTAGCTTTGCTTTAGCTTAGCATGCTCAGTTTTAACTATTTGTGTACCCTATTTAGTTTTAACTGTGGATTTTTTTTTCTTTCTTTTAAATATGAAATTGAGTTTGCATGATTGTCATGACATAACATGCATCTGGAGCCTATCCCAGGCAAGACTGGGCACAGGGCAGGGGTACCCCCTGGATCAGGCCCTCAAAAAGAACACATGCACACATTACACAGAATCACACAGTACATGCATATGTGTCCCATGTGAAGAAATATATCCACTGAGAAACTATGCTAAAAAAAAAGTGCAACATTCCTATACAAAAGGAAGCTTTGTGTAGCATGATACATATCTACTTTACACCTGGGCTTTTCATTTCATTCACAGCGGAGCAGATTCTTTTACCCAGCAGATCCCTGCCTTTGGCATTCCTATCAGTTCACATTTGCTTCTGGAAAATCAGCAGGACCCTCCAATGTGCACCAATCTGAGGGTAAAGCATTTCAGGAAACATGAACCAAAGATCCCCCAGTAAAATCATCAGTAACAATCTTATACAAAAGGGAGAAAGATTAAATACTTATATTCCCTAAAATTCTGACATACATCACACTATTCTTAGCACATTAATAGCCAAGTTAGAATATTCATTATAATTTCATATAAATTATTGAGTTGTATGCTAATTTGGAACATAAGGTAGTACACATTAATCATCGTTGCAAATCATTAATATAAGTAAGATGGTTGATCAGCATTACAGTACAATAGAGTATCAAAATAACTGTAAGGAACAGGGATGTAAGATTCACCGATTTGCATCTGTGCACCAGCACACAAGTTCACAATGCGAAAAGCGTGCACCAGGTCCACTGCTACCCAAGAGAATCAGCCCAGTCTCGCACGAGTTGAAGGTCTGTCCAGTGATGTAACATATTGTACCACGTCGAATGGCACTGCATCGCAATTGGGGTGAATCTTATCGTATCACATTCGTAGTTGTTTCATATGTATCTTTAATTTATCAAATCATGGGCAATGCATCCAGATGTGAATTGCTTCGGGCCTCAGTGATGGAGATGCACATCCCTCGTAAGGAACTACAAAACAACAGTATAATAGCCATCAAGATCATCCCTCATTATAAAAGCCAGTGATTTCTGCAGCATTTGATATTATAAGCAGTATTTAAACGTTCTAAATAGGTGTTTTTTCCATATTGAATCAATTATTGTTATATCCAGAGACACATGAAAATGGTCAGAGGCCCATGGACCATTTCAGCTGTTAAATCGAGTCATACGTTTTATTAAATAAGATTAGTTTAGGTTCCTTTTTACAGAAGCCCCTGCGCTTCAGCCAGGGTAAGCCTGGGCAAGCGGCCCTGATAGTACGACAAGGACCAATTATAGGGTGCTAGAGTAGTTTTGTGGGAGCCCAGGAATTACAGACACCTGAGAATGGTGGTAAAGTAGAGGTGGTTACCTAAGAGAAGGCTATCTGCGCACTGGAATATTTCTGGCACTCACAATGGCCACACAGATTATTAGGTTCCCATTAGTGAATCTGTATTGGGGCTTAAAACAGTGGTCTCTTATAAAGATGCCCTACATTACTGTAAGACTAATAAGAAGTATGAAAGAATATGCACAGTCACAAATAAAAAGAACACTTCAAAATTCTTAACGTTTTCTCCATCAAACTCACCAAATCTTGTTATTGCTCTCAAATCCTGTAACCATATAAAATGATTTATATCTTGTCTTGACTTTGATCAGTATGTTCCTAGCCTTAAAAAAACACATCATTCACATATTAAATGTGTTCGACATCAAGAGTATTAAATTCTGGAACTATATGACATCAAAAGTGCTTTGGAACATATGTGTTTTTAATTCTGAACCATTAGCGCTAAACGATTTTGGCAGATGTTGAATTGCTATTGTCTTGATAACAATAACTGTACTGTGAAGAGGCATGCTAACTTTTGGACAAAGTTGCTGGAACATTCTCTTTGTGTTGTAATGGGATCCTCATCAATAGCCACCCTTCCTATTGCTTTTTAATACAAACATAATATAGTTACTGTTAGTATGCTACAATTTAGAACCTTTATATATTTCATCGTGAATAGTTTTGACATTCTATCAGATTTAATGAGAACTTAAGGATCCTACCATAAACAATGTCTAAAATGTATCTGTCATATGTTTCTGCAGATCTAGTGCAGGGTAAATCGTGCGCCTCAGATGTCTTCAGTTAATGGGTAAAGCATCCCGACGTGACTGGGTGTATGCCGGCAGTGCGTTCAGCCAAAAGTATTCTTCCTCAGAGGAAGACTGAATAGATTAATAGAGCTTTCAAGGTCTAGTGATTGTAGTTTTTCTGACTAGGAACTCATGACTGACTCATTTAATGTAATGAAATTATATCAAATTTGGTGACACAGTATTTAAGTTTAAAATAAAATAAAATAAAATAAATTTGCGAGTAACCGTGCAGGACAGGGTCAGAGGAAACACACCCTCTGGTACTGTGCAAAAGTCTTAGGCAGTTAAAGAAAATGACGTTTAAATGTCCTTCATGTTGGTGCAAAACTATGATATTATGTCTGTCAAAGTGCGTTAGCTTAGCCATTTCAAAACCTTTCTTAAAGTCACTCCAGTATTTACAGCATCCACCTTGCAGACAAGGCACCCCACCTTGTCTGGCTAATCAATTCTTCATCAAGTTATTTACCTAATTAAGTTAACTCAACAAGAGAGCTGGTGGTTAAATTGAACAAATACACCGAATTGCTGAGGTGCCCCTGAGGAGAGGTTTGGGAAACAAAGCAGTGTTCATCGAGATGTCAGTAGCTTTCTGGAGAACAGAAGAAATTCTGGTTTATTTTTTATTGAGATACTGTTAATATGCATGTTTTCTAATTAGCTAATTTGCACTATTTGCTAAATCTACTTCTGTGAAGTTGTCTTAAACTGTTTATCCAATTCACACAAAATTTGCACTGCAACATCTTGAGACCATTTAGACAAGAAGTTGTCCCTAGGCTTTCCGTCAGAGTAATTGTTCCGATGCTACAGATCAATGAATTTCTTGGGCATGGCCTGTTTGCACTTACTGAGCTATTTCTCATCAGAAGACATGCAATTCTCACCAAACTTCTAAGTATAGTTAGCATAACATTCCAAGGCGACTCTCTAAATAAAAATCAACCAATTGGGGCACTACAAATTAGGACTGCTTATAACTCGTAAATCATTGGACATAAAAAGATTCAACTTTGTATGCATGTTCATGACCAGATGTCCCAACAAATCATATTATAAAAGTTCATCCACTCATCATACATGGCTGACAGCAGCCAATAAAATTTCAGAAGGCTATAAATACCCTTGTATATGACTGGGAATCATGAAATTTGGTGTAATGGTGCAATATTCCATCCGCTACTCTGGCCAGAAAAAAACACAGGTTGGCCTTATGGCTGTCTATAGCGTCCATTGTCTGAAAGGCCACTCTAAAATCAGTCAAAGGCTGATTATAATTGTAATTGTAAGTTCTCTATTGTTTCGTTGTCCCTCACCTGCGCCCCCCTGCAATTTCTGTGCGCCCCACTAGGGGGACGAACCCCACAGTTTGAAGACCTCTGGCTTTCCATTGTAAAAGATATTCACTTCTCTTTTACACTTTTGATCTCCTTAGCAGTTCACCTCTAAAAACGTTAGAAAAAAAAAACATTTAAACTGTAGCAAAACAAGAAAAAACGATTGATAGTGATACGGAACTGACATATTATATCATACACAATACTAAAAGTCTGAGCAGTTACATGTTGGGATGACAGCTTCATCAATGCTACGCACTTGGCTTAATGCACAATATTCTGTCCCCTGATGATAATAAGCAGTGTCATTTTCAGATAGCACATTCTTAAATTGGAAATATTTTCCTTCCCCTTCTTTTTGTAGAAGACTTCCTCACTAATCTTTCTACCCTAAGTATGCATTGTATGTTTCTGTAGGTGGTACTCAGCTATAAACAGACACCAACCACAGGACAAACAGCCCCACCTGACATACATTATACACAAAGACATGGATAAACTCATAAACAGAAACTTCACATTCAGTGTAAACAGTGTCATACTCACATAAATGCAATGAGTGTTTCATATACTGTCACTTACATTCTGGTTTGATTACCATTTTTTCTGTACTTGTTCCCTGATTATCTGTATTGTCATCTTCTTTAGCTTTGACCTGTTCAAAAAGGTTTAGTGAATACAGCTTATCATTAATACCTGGTAGTCTTACCTTTAATCTTAACCTGCAATGGAAATAACATTAGAACATAAAATATAAAACATAAATATTAAAACGAGTGGAACAAAACTAAATGTAAAGAACTGCTGAACAGTTCCAAATGTGACAGGAAAACATGTCTTGTACAAATAGAAAATCAATGATCTTCAATATTGCTTCCAATGACATGTGAAATGTTAAATCTATTTTACAAATCTTATGCAGAACCCTTGCCAACATAGTTCTTCATAGAGTGACAAGACTGAATATCAAAATGTTAAGACATTCTACATATCCTTAAAATTTGTGTAATGTAAAAGTAATTTTTATCATAGATTAATAACACCCTGTTGCTACAATGTTTGAAATTCTTGTTATCCTTACTAGAACATAAGAAATTTACAAACAAGAGGAGGCCATTCAGCTCATCAAGCTCATTTGGGGAGAACTTAACTAATAGCTCAGAGTTGTTAAAATCTTATCTAGCTCTGATTTAAAGGAAGCCAGAGTTTTAGTTGTGCTACACTAACAGGAAGACTATTCCATACTCTAACTACATGCTGTGTAAAGAAGCGATTTCTCAAATTAATTTTAAAATGTTCTCCCATTAATTTCCACTTATGGCCACGAGTTCTAGTATTTAAACTAATATTGAAGTAGCCATTTGGCTGAACAGCATCCAGACCCGTTAGAATCTTATAGACCTGGATCATGTCCCCCCTTAGTCTCCTTTGCTCGAGGCTAAACAGATTCAGCTCAGCTAACCTCTCCTCATAAGACATTCCTCTAAGACTGGGAATCATTCTACTGTTGTCACACTCAAGAGTTTATTACTATACATAGTAGTTAGTTGAATGTGATGTTTTTTTCCCAAATCCAATACTTTAAAATGAATTCTTTGGCTTACTCTGGATAAAATACAGATTTCTAACATCTGTAGCAAATCCCCTTAAATGCCTCTGTAAAGCATAATAATAATTTTCTCAATGCATAATCCTTCCATGACGGCTAGGCAGACTTTTATATTTCAGTAATCCAACTAACAGGGTACATTCCCAGAATTTAAGCTAACAGTATTTAAAGATTTTCTCAAACTTGGCAGAGAACATTCTTACTTAATGTAAACAGAACATTACCTACTGCTCCTGCATGCCATTTGGTTGTTTCTATATTATTATGCTTAGTGGTAGTAGTAGTGTAGAAGTGGAATAATGTTCTGTGAACATCAGGAAAAATGGACACTTTGAAAGTTTCTGCACCTTAATCATAACGCTCAGTAAATGTTCGTAGAATGAAAAATTGTTAGCTGGGAATGTGCATACAAAGAAAATAGATTAAATCTTTTGAACAAAGACACTTTGAAATCATCACATTTTCAGTTGCAGCTTTACTTTTGTACTGGTATAGCCAATCCTGAACCTCAGGGCTTTAATGCAATTCCAGGTTGTTATAATGTTTTCAACAGCAGGAACTGTACCTGCCTCACCCCGTTTAGTGTTTTCCAAGTCTATCTAAAGAAGAGAACAATTTCGATCAAATCTCAAATTAAGTACAAATTTCCATATTTCAAGTGCAAAGTTTTACCTTATTCTCCACTGTAAATTTTCCAGTTCTGAGGCCATTGATGGATCAATTTGGAAGCAGTTTCAATGACCATAAATTAACTGATCTGAATCTGTGGAGGAAGGGTTGGTCAGTTGGCCATGGTTGGGACATCCTACAATGGGTTATCACATACATGCCTGGACTCTTCTGTCCCTACTGATTGCACTCTCCAAGTCCACCCCCAGCTGGAGCCATTTCTGAGGCATGGTTCTTGGTTAAATCCATCTCCACCCTTAAAACCAAAGACCCTATTTCTTCTTTCTGTCCCTATACTAAGTGCTTATGCTGTACATTCCTTAAGCAAGTCTTGCCCTGTGGAAATAGTTTACTTGGATTTGACAGGATATTCATCCATCCATCCATCCATCTATCCATCCACCCTCTGTGCCCTTATCCTATGCAGTATCCAGAGCCTATCCCAGAAGGTACAGGCGCAAGGCAGAGAATAACGAAGGATGGGGTGCCAACCCATTGCAGGGCTTGGCAAGACATATTGCTGCTTAATATACATGTTTTATTATAGAATGTGTTTAGGAAGCCTACTGCCTTAGCATAACATTTTTATGTTTCAGTGTTGCGATGCTAACATACCTTCTCCTGCAGACAGGAGTATCTGTTCTTTTGTTGGCTAATCTGATATTGCTGGTGGAGCTGAATGAGTCTATGAGCCGGCACATGCTCTTGGCTGAACACAGAATGATGACTGAAAACCAACCCTCAATCTGCCAGAGCCTTGTGCCACTCTCACTACCATAAATGGCCAAACTTGCTTGTGTCTGTGCAATTGCCTGCAGAATTAAAGGTAAAGCATAAGAGTAATATTGCTCTTAAATATCATCACTGGAACCTAAAGGAATTTAGCTGCTGTGCCAAAAGACTAAGTGGGAAATTTCTATGAAAGCGAAGTCAGGTTAAAGCATTTCAATTTTTTGCAAATGTTTCAGTCTTGCTTATAGAGTAGCAAATTTGGAATTAAACCCCTGTGCAGGATGCATTTATTGGGAATGAATAGCAGCATTAAAAAGAATCAACTATATATTATGCTGGTCAATGGAGTAGCCAAATGAAAGCTTTATACGATCTATTTATCTATTGACTCCATCACTAGTGTTTTAATTATAATTTAATGTGTTTACTGATCATGAGAGTTGGGTGTTTTCAAACACAGCGATCAGGCTGGGTGACAAAGAGCCAGGAACCAATGTCTTCTAAATTCAGATCCGTTGACCTTTTATTTTATAAATGATTGATAATAATCCCATAATCTCAAAACAATGGTCAATTATGGAGGCGTAAGTGCAGACGGGAAGTCAAATTTTGAACAGCAGAATTTACATAATAGATCAGGATGTGCAATCATCTTACCGTCTTCTCTACACCAGTGGGATCCCTGGAAGAACAGGTTAATTGTTAATTATATGTCTGCCCTCTCCTCCGCTAGATGTTAAAGTCAAATTATGCCTTAATGAAGTACATTCAGTACTTCATTAAGTGAAGTACATTCGTAATGAAGTAGCTCAGATTCATATTGCATAATCATTAGGTGGCATTTCTGTGGCCTTCACACAATCATTACTACAGTAGGTGAAATGTCCGATTAACTGAATTCACACAGATAGTTATTCCCATATTTATTTATAGTGTACAGTCTACAATAGCTGTATTCCTTTCAAAGATTGCATAACACTGTTTCATAATACTTTAAATAAAGCTTAGAAAAGGTAATATCATTACAGTTTACATGCAAATTTCTTATATAAGTATCCAACAAAGGTTCATATTTTTAACATAGCCATGGATGTAAAAAGGGCTTTATGGTAATGTGTTTATATGAAATGATGCTTTATTGATCCCTGTGGGGTCATTTTCTTTTTGCCTACCCCCTCTTGCTCTCCATGACAGGTGGGAGCAAGCCTGTCAGCAAAGGGCAGTTACCCATAGTGCTCATGGAGCTGGGGGTTAAGGGTCTTGGTTAAGGGCCCACAGATGTGGCTATTCTGCTGAGGCCAGGCTTCGACCAGCAAATTTCTGATCATAGGCACAGAGGTTTAGCCCACTGAGCCACATGCTCCCCTTCCTTATGTGGTGGCCTAATGGTTAGAGGAGCATGCTTGTAATTGAACGATCGCTGGTTCGACTCCCCAACCAACAAGATACCATTGAGGTACCCTGAGTAAGACACTGGGTGCTGAATTAGTTGCCTCCTGCTATATCATGATGTCACATATGGGTTAAATGCAGAGGACACATTTCGTTGTTGTGTTTCAACAATGACCACTAATCACCAAATTCTGTTCAAACCTAACTTACTGAGATGAGGTACATTTCTGGTTATATGGATGGTTGTTTCTGTCATGTTTTACAATAACCTTCCTTTGATCTATGAGTGTTTCATTTTTTTATCATCTTTCGTGACACTTGAAGTCTCATAAACTAAGAACCCTTCATTTAACACAAAGTGTGGGTTATTCACAGAGGTGGAAAGTTCAGGTCCAGAAAGTACAAATCCAGACCAAGATTTTGTTTCAACCAACCAGTTAATTTCTCTGTGACTGTGACTCTTTACACTGACCTGGTTGGTTGAAACAAAATCCTGGTCTGGATTTGTACTTTCTGAACCGAAACTTTCCACCTCTGGTTATTTCCAAGTTTTTTTTCTGCTTAAAGAAACATAAAAATGTGTAATTAATTTAGACATTGATGGATCCCTGATGTCTTGCAAAACAGAATTTAAACAAACAGAACAATGAGAACTTCTGTCCACTAGAGACTTCATAGTCATTGGAAGTAAACGGAATGCCTGGATAAATTTAAAAGAAGTCATCTTTTGGCAGCAGAATCACTGGGTGCATACAAATATGGAGGTGGACTCAAGTCATGTTTCACAGTTTAACCAGACAACAGAGGACCAGGAATCTCAGCCAATTTTTTCAGTGGAAACTGACAATTCTGGTCTTTTGTTGTCCTGTGTAGCCTTGAAATTATTAATAAAAGACAAGTACTGTATAAACAGGACCCTACCACCAGGCCTTGATACAAGCCTGAAAATAAGCTAAGAAACCTCAGATATTAAAAATAAAAACAAACCTGACAATAACTTCCTTGCAAGTGTAGTCTTCTATGAAGCAAATTACGAATTAAAGTAGATTTATCACAGAAACGATATGCTTTGTATTATTTACAATCCTAGCCTTATGAAAAAGGCATAAGAAATCAAAAAAACAAAAATGGGCATTTAGTAGCTTGTTGTTAAAAACCAAAACGATTATTGTACACATTCGCCTTTTGCGGGAGACATACAACTGTAAACAAAATTTACATTGTAGAAATAATACGGTAAATAAAAATGCCTGTGATGGCCCACATGGATTTTCTTGCTTTTCTGTTACTATTTACAATTACAGCTCTATGCTTCTGAAGTAGTTATTGCCATATGTTTGACACACTGCCCAGATCTTGATATGATGACTACATTAAGATACATGAATCTGGCTTAATTAGCACATGTAGTTTTATCACAGGGTGAGCGATGGAGTAAAAAAAATACACCACAAGCCTTCTCGCCCTACGCTGTCTGAGTCTGAGTCTCTCTCGGTCTTTCAGGGAATGACTAATACTACAAGGGGGATGAGGGACCGCTGTCAGACAGTCATAAAATAGAAAATATTATTACCGAAGGAAAAAAAAAAAACAATATATATATATACGACACACCGTATGGTATCTGCAAAGGACAGTTGCCGTACTAGCATTTCTTCGCTGTGTTGTTTTAAGAAAAAAACTTTACTATTGTTTAATTCTGCTTTTCATCCACCGGCTGCATAATCGATTCAGTGTGATTATTTTCTGCCACATATTCATGAAGAAATGGGCAAAACATGGGATATTATTTACAGTATTTATTACTGTAAATATATATAGTTACGTACGTATATCTATGTACGTGTTTTTGAGAGAATGACAAGTAAAATGCGCTGCGACAGACCAGAAATGATGCTTAAATGCAATCAACTGGAGTAAGATCCTGCAAAGCTCAGTTAAAGGACAGTCGGTTTATCAGTCATTAGAGTAAAGATAGTTGTTCGAATTAAAAAAAGTTAAATAAGTCACTAAATAAATAAATTAAAAAACTCCTACGTGATGACCTGCAGAGTAAAAGTGACCGTTTTGGGAAGCGCTTAAAACGGGTGCGAGGGTAAAACGTCAAGGAGTGATAATTTTAAGTTAAACATTTCTTTAGTTTCCATAATAATTATGTTACTTAACATTTACAGGACGTGGGGTGTTAGAAAATACAGTTCATTGCGTATAATAAAACTGAATATTTAGTAGGCTAACTCCTAACAATATGAAATATATTTTTAAAACTGTTATATGAGTGATGACTGTAAAAAGTATCAAAATATATTTTCTCAAAGGCTATAATATTATTTCTAGAATAACCACGCATTGTGTGTTAATATCCCCTTGAGTTTTATTATATCATTTTTAATTATTAAGTAAAGAAAAAAATGTGTGAATATTGATAATACATGGTCCTTAAATCATTATAACTGCAACTGTAATCCTAGTACAAGTTTTTTGCCATCTTTAACTCACCCACACATCACGTCAGTTTAACCCGTTAGGTTGCACGTTATGGACACATTCGCGGAGGTAGTCAATGCTCTTGCTACGAGAGGATTTCCATTTCCTGCAGTCTTTTTCGCTGTTTTTAGCTTCCCCTTAAAACGTTTACTTTGATTGGTTAGCCGAAGCGCATGTAACCAATCAGGCCCTGGCTACTATGGAGGAAGGAATAAATGCAAGATGGCTCCTCATATAAAATCAGCCTCCTGGCTTCTCTATTGCGAACAACAAAATAAGTCTTTATATCTCATTAGATTAAAACATTTTTCTGGTAGCAGTTCTGCGGGATAATTTAAGCTTTACGGTGATATACGTGTAACTTAAGGCATGATCCTGTGACGCCAGTTGTTCGAGAGAAAAGCGGGACCTATTTAGAAACTATGAATTAGGAGCACTCATCTCGACTGTCTGGCTTTGGAAGGCAGCGCGACAGATCAGGGCCTCTATTCAGGAAACCTATTTTTTAAAAAACAGTGTATCAAAACTATTAAATTCATGGTGTCTTTGTACGCTTGCCCGGATTACAGAATAGCACAGTGACGCTCTGGATCACAGCATGGCTGTTTCAAGGTGGGGTTTCTTTTCCAATTTCAAAAACTTCCAAGCTAACCAAGTAGCTCGTTAGCCAGACTGACAACAATAGATGGTCCATGTCACACCGGCCAGGCCGTGTACTTGGCTCCGGATAAGATAGCTGTGTAGCTCACTATTCACTGCGTTTTTTAAAGTTGTTATCTGTATGTTTCTCTATTAAATCAAATTAATGAAATTAAGTGTCAGATGTATGTTACTGCTAGAGTACGCTGCTTGTTGGCTTTATTCGGGTGTCTTAGCCGCCTTACTGTACAGCAGTATGTGTAGGCAGCTAGCGCAAAGTTAACATTTGCATCACATTTCGTGTAGAGGAATTTCTGTATTTGCGTGGCCATTTACTAAATGATTGCTTAACTTGAGTTTCCTTATTCGCAGATACACTGGGATTAGCACCAACGTGTTTGCTTTCCATTGTGGTACTTAACTAATTAGCGATACATAGTGAAAATGTTAAGGGGGGTAAATGCAAACGATTTGGAAGTACTGGGTTGATAGTTTTGCTTACCCTCTAAGTATTGGGGGAACTTGTTTGCCCCCCCCCCCCCCCTTCCCCCGCAGCAATATTCCCCTGTATTGATCTCAGACAATCTGACAGCTACCTTAACGTGGCTGCTAATGTGCTTTAATAACCTCACAAGCTGTCCCTTTGAGAGCCGGCAAAGCGACACCCATTTTACCCGAATGTCGACCTGAGCCGCGTAATCTTTCTTCTGTATTACAGCCTAAATGTCTAGATCAGCAAGCCCCTAAGCTGATGCATGCAAAGGAGTTGTACTGTACTTTTTTTACAATGAGACTGGCATTTTTAATACTGTAATGCGTTTTGCTAACTGTAGGATTGCTAGCTGATATGACAGTATATCGTTGGGTGGTGCTTTCTGAACAGAATTCTCTTTTCTTGAAATGTATGGCGTTACCTAGTCGTACAGTAGTAGTGATTAGCTGGAGCTCTCCTGTTTTCCATATACACAGAATAATGCAGCTTGCATAAGGCTGCTCCAGGCGTGTTTATTGGAATATATCCTTACTGTTTTTGTGTGAAAGTAAAATTTAGTTTTGTTGTGTCTATAACAGGATGCTATGTGGTAGTCCTGTGGTTATTTTAAACATCAGTTTAATAGTCTAACATAAATCTTAAATCAGCCTTTCAGAAAGCAGGGAGAGGCAAATGAAAATGGACCAGAACTAGGTACCTGCTACAGTTCATGCATGATCCCCTTAAATACTGTATACCCTATTTGGATGGGTATCCCCTGCAAAGTTCTTTTTGTTAGGTTTACAGGATAATAGTAATTGCAAATCATTACTTTACAAAACTGCTCTGAAGACCCCATTCAACTACTTCATGGAGTCCAGGTTGAAAAGTCCTGGTGTAAAATACTACAGTCCTAGTGATTTGGGTGCTCTGCTACAATGTTATTAGTTGCATGATATAGAACCTATATTAAATTGTAGAAGTAAACTCTTAGCAGTTTGAAGTGATTTGTCTTGTACCAGAGTAGTGCAACCATATGTGAAATTTTTCTTGCATGGTATTGTGTCATCTGCCTCTGATGAGAGTACTGCGTGCATCTAAATATGTTTAAATTCTTAGGAAACGTGTATTTTCCAAATGTTTTTCATTCTGATTTTTATGTACCAAAATATAAACATTTATGTCCCTTATTAAACCATTTAAGACAAGGTTGTATATCACGCAGGAACCAAACTGTAACAACTGCTTTAAGTATTTTACTAAAATTGCTTAAAATGTTATTTGTATATGGACACATTTAAAGTTATCCAGAACATGCACTGGCATTCAGTAAATGTACCAATTATTATTTAAAATTACATGCTGAAGGCAGTTTATATGGTGTCCGGTAATTGGCAAAGAAATCAGGTTTTGTAAATATGTGAGGCCAGACTCCACAATCTGTCGCTGCTTTTTATTTATTTATTTTTAAAAACACCCTTAATATACCAGATTGCATGGGGACATTTATGGGAATGGGACTTAATGGTCCAGATTCTTCGTCTTTTCCGTTTCGGATTCTGTAGCCTGTATCTCTACACAGTAGTCTTCAGAAGTTTGTGCCCTATCATTGCGGTCCCTGCCAAGTGAGTTCCTCATTTTACTTAATTGTACTTTACTGAATAGCCATTGCTTGGGAAATTGCACATCTGTTACGACTGGCAGCTGATGACTGGACACCAGTCATGTCTTTTCGAGGTATTTAAGCACTAGCCAGTCTGGATAATTGACCTAAGCTCTTTCTTTCCATGCCTGATGGCAACTATGTAGGTGGCCAATACTGTTCTGAGCTGTAATCCCAGACCCGGCTTAGGAAGGACACCTTTTCTAGTTGCACTCTTCCTTCTAAAGTTTTCAGTCTTCTCCCCACCCAGGCTTGACCGTCTGTTCATTCTGCTGGACACGGGTACAACTCCAGTGACTAGGAAGGCTGCAGCCCAGCAGCTGGGGGATGTTGTCAAGCTCCACCCACATGAGCTTAACAACCTGTTATCTAAGGTGAGCCTCCCAGTGTGCTGCACCTCTCCAGTGCTCCATCCCTTCGGGGATGGAAATTTGAATACAAATTGGGCGTTTTAAGTAGTTTGTCCTTTGTGCCTTCTTAGTGTATTAAGTTAATAATTTAACAGCCAGGAAATGGGTCTTTGATTTCTATGCCAGTAGTTTAGTCATGTGTCTGTAGGAGTATGTGCAGTGTTTTTTTGGTTGAAATGTTTTTTTTGTTTGTTTTTTTCCCTCCCTGCTTTCAAAAGGTTATAACATACTTGAGAAGCCCAAATTGGGACACACGCATTGCAGCTGGCCAGGCAGTGGAAGCCATTGTTAAGAATATTCCCGAATGGAGTCCAGCCCCCAAGCCTAAAGAAGGTGATGCAGGCCGCTAGCATTCTTCATCATTTTCTTGTTTGGTTTTCCTAAGATGTTTGAATTAACTTTACTTCTTGCTGCGTCAAGATAGTCAAACTATTAGCCTATACAGCAAGTCTGTAGTGGTCTGTAAATAGATGGTTTTTCTTAAGAAAAAAGAAAATATTTTAAGGTGATGGAAACAAACTTTATTCCATGAGCTGTTAGTATCTCAAATTAGTACCACACATGACATGTCTTTTCACTTTTCACACAACATTTCCCTGTTGAGGTTAAATGCAGTGCTGTAGCATACTGATGAGGAACCACTGTGTGTTTCAGAGTCAGGCTCGGACCCATGTCTGGAAGATACCTCATCGGACCGACTCAGCTTCTACAGGTTTGACATCATTCGTCTGCTGAAACATGGTGCATCTCTTCTTGGGTCTGCTGGAGCTGAGTTTGAAGTCCAGGATGACAAATCAGGTATTTGCTGTTTTGCCTTTTCCTTGTTTATGAAGTTACTGCCGTTTCATGGGGTAGTGAGAATTCCGTCAGTTGCATAGGGTGTTTGTTATTCAGTCCAGTGGGGCGGTTTTGTGTTGATAGGCTGGTAGACATAAGGGTAAAGGGGGAAAAAAAACAAGTCTAACCTTGTTTCTCATCCTTTTAGCTGAGGTGGATCCCAAGGAGCGGCTGGCCCGCCAGAGGAAGCTGCTGCAGAAGAAACTAGGTCTGGACATGGGGGCTGCCATTGGGATGGACACAGAGGAGCTCTTCAATGATGAGGACCTGGACTACTCTCCAAGCTGCAACCCTGGAGGGCAGAAAGCCTCAGGAGCAAAGGCTTCGGTCTGTCCGACCTCACGCAACCACCACACGGTGAGTGTCTTCTCGGTGAGCAGTTGGGCACAGTCTGTTAAGAGACTGTAGAACTGAAGAAAAGATGGTTGCTCGATTTAGCAGTAGCTAAAGTAGATGACACTAAATCCTAAACTATGTATACAGTATAACCTATAAATATTTGTTGGCCACAACGGATAAGTTGACCAGCAGTCTTGGTCTGTCTAGAACAATGCTGCAAACATTCGTCCAAATGATATTTTTAGTTTTACTTACATTATGAACTAGGTCACACATATTGCTTGTACAGTATGTTATCTGTCTTTTTCTTTTTTCCCCACTGACACAATAATCTAGTGGTGAAAACCTTCTGGGCCCTTATCAGGCTTGATGCACTATTCTAAGAGCAGTTGGAAATGGTGGAGCCTTTCATTGATAGGCAGGTTCAGCAGGATAAGGTTGTGTACTATTATGTTTGTGTTGCCCAATGTAATATGAGAAATATGCTATCAATCACTTAATGTTTGACTCCTTTATTTTACACTTTCAAGCTGAGCTGGTGGAAGAAGTTGATGTGAATTGTTTGACTGTAAAGCTTAACACCCTTCCAAGAATAGTAGAGGTCTATGCAGAGCTGTATTTTACAATATTAATCTCTGGCAGGAAATGGGCATGTCTCATATTATTGCTTAGCCAGGGAAGACTTTGTTTTGTAAATTGGAGCATCAGCATAATTATTAAGTTTGTCTGTTTCAGTGCTTTAATGTATAAATTTGTCTTTAAGACTATGCAGGCAGCTGAGCTGATAGATTCGGAGTTCCGGCCAGGCATGAGTAATCGACAGAAGAACAAGGCGAAGAGGATGGCCAAGCTGGTGGCCAAGCAAAGATCAAGGGACATGGACACCAATGAGAAAAGGTTGGAATTTTTACAAATTTTATTCCCTCCAACCAGTATGGAGGTATGCATCTAACAAAATGGAAAAGCTCAAACCAAGGTCAAATTAATGATTGTTAATTATTAATAAGGATGAAAAATTTCAGCATTGCATCTTTTGGATGTTTACATTCTATTAAATGTAGTAATTATACAATTAAAGCACAATTCACTCTTGGTTTAAGTTTGATATAACAGCACCTGAAAGGAGATCTTTGTATTTTAAGCCCGACTTTGGAACTAGATCCTTCAGTCTTCTGTTTTTTGTGCCCTACAGCAACGACAGCTTTGAAGGGGAACCCGAGGAGAAACGCAGAAAAACCACAAATGTTGTTATTGAGCAACCAGCGGTGGAGCACAAAGTCTTAATAGATAACGTTCCAGATAACTCAAACCTGTTTGAGGAGGTGGGTAAAAAATTAAAAACAATGAAAGCAAAGATTTTATGACCGAATATTTTGGTTTTATTTGATGCTCGCTATAACTTTACTTTCCCAAATAAACCTTGTTCCACCTAGGAGAGATGAAGGGTTAATAAGTCCTTCATGTTGATTTGGATGCCCTCTGAATTTTCACGTTCATTGATTTAAGATCAGTATTTGGTGAGGGTAAAGAAATCCTAGCTTTGTGCCCAAAGGTGACCCCTCGACCCAGAGAGAGCCCTCTATATATACTGGCCGTGCTAATTTCCATGGTTTCTTTGCCAGTGTTTCCCCGGCCTCTGCTGGGTGCCGCACTTGTCACCTGGCATCTGCGATGTAACTGATGTAATAAAAAATTCCTCTGTGATTTTGTTTTTTTTTTTCCTCCTTTGTTTTGTTTCCTATTGCTAGAGCCCATTTTGGCTGCATTTTTGTATTTGGCATAGAAGTAGCTCAAAGTATTACTTTGCCTGAATGAATGTTTTTTTTTTATGTTTAAAAAACCCTTTCTTTGTTCACAGACGCAAGAATGGCCACTAGAGAGTTTTTGTGATGAGCTCTGCAATGATCTTTTCAATCCATCTTGGGAGGTAAGTGTTTTGTCAGAATATTTAACAAACGTTTCTCTAATTACATGTTAAATTGTACATGTGGTGGGAGGGTCCAGGCCCACATTTTTCTGGCAGTTTGCTGCGACCTTTACTTTGTGTCCTTGAATTTTAAAAACTGTTTAAAATCAGAACCATTCCAGGAAAGAGGAACAATTCTATTGTCATTGTGGTACAGTGAGAAGAAAGGTAGACTTGAGTCATTTCCATGAGACAGTGGAATAGAACAATGGCTTGGAATCATGAAGGAAGCTGAAGAAAATTGTTCTGAATGCTGTAGTAAATTTGAGTCATTTCTTTGATGAACCAGTGACTTCACATGTTCAGTGTTGGGGGTGCAAACCTCTGTTCTCCATGCGTGGAGTTTGCATGTTCTCTCATACCGTGCAGGTTTCGTTCCAGTACACTGTTTCCTGCAGTCCATAGACATGCGGTTAGGTTACTGTACCCTGCAATGCATTGGCATTCTGTCTAGGGCACCCACCCACCCCCCCCCCCCACCTTGTGCCCTATTCTGCCTGGGAAAGGCTCCTTGCTTCTCCCGTGACCCTTACAAGGATAAGCATTTGGAAGATGCATGAATTAAGGAATTAAAACTGAATAATTTCAACCCTTTTTGTCCATCTTTCGGACATTCTTCCAGTTTACCCTATCCTGATGGTGAACTCAAAACCAGTGATGTCCCGAGCCAATATCAGAGGCATTTTTTAATTGATCGATATCTGCCATTACAGCTCATCTATTTAATTTCCAGCGTCTGCATTATTTATGTCATTTGCACATTTGTAAGGGTCTGTCACATGCTGCAGTAAGCCTTGATGTCAGGCGCCCCGAAATTCTTTAAATTGGAAACTAGCCCAACAGCTACCTGCAATGTTTGCAAATGCAAGATTGGATTGGCAGATATAAATATTAAATGGATCAGATTGGGATACCTAAAAAGTGGGTTTGGACATCCCTACTCAAAACAAACACATGAACATTCCTTCTTTAATTAAGCTGCTCATGATATAGTTTATCCATTTTACTACCTCTGCAAACCACTGTACTCACACCATTGAAGGAGACTAACTGCCATCCTGGGTACCATTTATGTGTTAAGTACTGTATGTATTTGCCTATGATCAGCATTTTGAGTCTATGGTGAGCTTGGGGACCCGTGTGCCGTAGCCCAGCTTTTCCTTTCTAACAGGAATCTGTCTCTTTATTTTTATATTATATAAAGGTTCGGCATGGTGCTGGGACTGGCCTCAGGGAGATCCTCAAATGTCACGGTGCTGGGGGCGGCAAGTTGGTTGGGAGTACTGTTGAGGAGGTTGGTCCCCTTTAAGTTTGCTGTCCTGCTGCTTAGTTGGGCTGCACAATATCACTTAGCAGAGGAGTAGTAGGCCTGAAATATTAATGAGGCGTATTGTGAAGCCCAAAAGTTGTTAATCAGTATAAATTCGGAGTATCCTTATGTTCAATAAACGTGTTGGACTTTAATCTGCAAGAAGTGCTGTCACACCACGTTACCTTACTTATCCACAATATCTCTTCTTTCGAAGGATGTCGTGGCTGCTTGGCTGCGGAGCTGTCCCTTTCCGCACCGCCACTTCAATGCTTGTCACTTCCATGATTTACCGCATCAGTAGTACATGGTGTGCTCCCTTAACCAAATGTAATAAACATAAGGATATATCGAATTTATACCGATTACTAACTTTTGGGCGCCACAATACACCTCAGTAATATATTAAGCATACTATTAATCTACTTACCAAATTGTGGGTGTAAGTAAATGTCTGTATAGTACCAAAAAGCTGCATAAATGTTAACGTCTGCAATCTGAAGCCCTGGTGATCATTGCACATGTGGCATATAATCACGATTATTTCATGATTATGATATGCAGCCCTGCTGCCCTGGTACAATTTGAAACTTGTTCCTATGTTTTTTTGCATTTTAAAAATTGCCATTTAAACTTTTTTTTCCCCCCAAGTTACACTAAACACCACAAATTTAAGGAGTTTTTTTTTTTATATATACTGTCAAACTTTATTCAAATCTGTTGCTTTATATTTGAAGTTAGCCAGCATGGTGTTTGCCTCTGTTTTTGTCTTCTGTTTATATACACAGTGCAGATAATCAGCTTTTGTTTGTAGCTACTTTTAGACTTGTGAATAATAACACCTTTGTAAGGGCTGTTTGCGGCTTTGTCTGCCTTGCATTCACTCCACTGACAGATGACGTTATAGTACCTGGTTACAGTTTTGTCATGTGGATCACAGACAGTGGATCATTTCAGTGAGATTCTTGCATTCCCATCTTAACCTTAACCTTAATCATCATAGTGTTTCAGATGCATGTTCTAATAATCTGTTACACGACAATATTTATTTTGCTGCTAATCTCTTGTTTGGTCAAAGTAATTACATTGAAATGTTGTCCCTTTGGGCATCTTTTAATCCACACTGTTGAGGAACATCTAATTACTCAAGTGTAATTTTACAGGTATATACTGCTAGATGTAATAACTGAGTAAAGCATTGGGGCATTATTTAGTATTGCATTCAGTGAAAGTCTGTGGGTGTTGAAGCACCTTTTGCACTCACACCTGGTAATCTGAGGAGTTCAGTGATGGCATAGGCAAATTGGTGTGTCTGAATTTCACATGGTGTGTGTGCCCTGTAGTGGACTGGCATCTCTTTCTATGTTTTCCCCAGCCCTGTGTTTCCAGCTCCATGCTCTCTGACCCTATACTGGAAAAGCAGTTGGAATAGTCTATGCATTCTGCGGTTCATGTATCTTCTATATTGATTGTCCAGTTTTAATTATGTGTTAATGTAGACTTTGGTGTAGTTCCGTCTTGCTAAATTGATGGTGAGCATTGCTTTTTCTTTGCTTCTGCCTGGTGTCCTAATCCTAAGAAACTTTAAATGTAAATTGTGATGATCCAACTCCTATTTTCAGCCTTGTTGATTATGTAATTACTTGTATTTTTGGAATAAGGTGGCCTGTTGTAATTAAGGTTTAAGTTGCTATACCTTTATCACAGACTTCTGCTCTCACCGCCATATTCAAGGCATTATTTGAATTTGCGAGCATTTCAGAGTTCTGGGTTATTTTAAACCCAGAGGTTCTGACCGAGAAGGTAACTTTGTAGCTTTTCACTTCCAGTCAGCTGAAGTTTAATGTTCTCTTCCGTTCTCCCTTCCTATTTCTGCGCAGATGGCTCGGCAGCATCAGGAGTGGCTTGAAGACCTTGTCATACGGCTGCTTTGTGTGTTTGCCCTTGACAGATTTGGAGACTTTGTGTCTGATGAGGTGAGGCATAATCTGTCCATTGTGAGATGTGTGGTCATTTTTTTTAGGTAACAATTAATCCATAGAGTTGGAATCTGGACTAGAGTGTTGCACTCTAACCAGTTTTTCAAGTTATATGCTAGCCAGAAAGTCAAAATCATATATGAAATTCAAGCAAATTTGTTTACTCTGCAAACCCCATGCAGGTGGTAGCTCCGGTTAGGGAGACATGTGCCCAGACGCTGGGCATGGCCCTGAGACACATGCTGGACGGCGGTGTCACCATGACAGTGGGCATATTGCTCAAGCTGCTGACAGAGGACCAGTGGGAAGTCCGACATGGAGGACTTTTAGGCATTAAGTATGCTCTGGCAGTTCGACAAGTAAGTCCTGTCCTCTTATTATCCATATCCTGTGTAGACTTGGCTCTCCTTGGACCTAATTTAGCTGGGAGGAGTGCTGAGTTCTTGTTGCAAACTTAATTCTTTTTTTTCTTCTTCTTCAAAGTAGTTGCGTCATGTCCCTAGTGGGCTGGCTGTGATGTCAGTGTCCTTAGTGGAGTCTTTACCTGAATAAGTGGAGGTTTTCCTGTTTTCTGACCCTTCAGGATCTGATTGGAACGCTGCTTCCCAGGGTTTTGCCTGCCATTATTGAGGGTCTCCAGGACTTAGATGATGATGTCAGGGCTGTAGCGGCTGCTGCACTCATCCCTGTTGTGGAGGGGCTGGTGCAACTGCAGCCCACCGAGGTCAGCTTTCTGCCATGTCTTCTGTCAGCACCTTCTACTGGTCACCTTTTCACCTTTTACTGGTCTCCAAACTTTGGTTTACTTTAATTCATTTTCATATCCACTTCAGAGTCCTGTTCTGTAAGGCCTGTCAGTGGCTGAGTCCTATTGACAGGTCTTAGACCTGATCCTAGATTTCTGCATGCAACACGTACAGCAGGTAGCTGACAGAACGTCGATCAGAGGTGTGCGATAGTCTTTGCATAGTACTCGAGCAATATGTCAGTAGGCTGATATTAAGGTTCCACAAATTCATCAGCATTGCCTGAAATCACACTGCTAAAGAACCAGTAATGTGTCTTTAAATGTTTATTATGCGGAAACGGAGCTCTTACTGGAGAAGATGCTGTGAAGCTGCATTCCCTGCATTGTGACTTGCCACTCTGGATTATTAATGCTACAGTTCAGTCTAGGGTTTGAATATGACAAATGTGTGTAGTTCATATATGGTAAGGACCAACTGTAAGGTTTATTAGTAATTATACATTACGACCATACATTATAATTATTGGTGTCTTTGTTCCCATACATACAGCGTAACAGTTGCATGTTAACGTTGCCTTTTTTTCAGATTGGCTTTTGAAAGTGATGCTCTGCAGTACACAAGTGTGTTTTCTTGCACCTCCTTGTAGTTGCAGTAAAGAATCTTCTAACTCTGTGTGTTGAGTGTGTTTTAAAGCTGCATGTCTCCAAAGGTCCCGTTCATCGTGAACACGTTATGGGATGCTCTTTTGGAGCTGGATGACCTTACTGCCTCCACCAACAGCATCATGACTCTGCTTTCGTCACTGCTTACCTACCCTCAGGTCCGACAGAGCAGGTATGTGAGACTGCTCTATTGTGTGAGCAAGCCCTCGGACCCGCACTCGTCCCATTGGCCACCTCAGACCCGCACTCGTCCCATTGGCCACCTCAGACCCGCACTCGTCCCATTGGCCACCTCAGACCCGCACTCGTCCCATTGGCCACCTCAGACCCGCACTCGTCCCATTGGCCACCTCAGACCCGCACTCGTCCCATTGGCCTGTCACGATGCGCCTGGCAGCCAATGTACTTTTGTGTTTTTTGTCTTCCAGCATCCAGCAGTCGCTCACTGTTCTTGTGCCTCGGGTCTGGCCATTCCTCCGCCACACAATATCCTCCGTTCGCAAGGCAGCACTAGAGACTCTCTTCACCCTCTTATCCAAAGCTGACCAGGTGGGCTTGGCTGTGGCTAACATGAAGGTTTTGGTTGCAGAATTGCCCAGCCATGTTTTGTATATGCACATACTCCTTAAGCTATATGGCAGTAACAGTGGGTTTTTTCAGAGGGAAAATGTGCTGCCAGCTGATTGGGTCGCACTCTTGTAACATTCCCAGAAGTTCTATTCTGTTAGCCTGAGTTTTTTGCGGATATGTGTGGGTTTGCTTTTCAGAGCTGTGCCGAATGGCTCACCCCCATCCTTCAGGACGTGCTGAGGCACATTTTCCAGTCATGTATCCTGGAGAGCAACCAAGAGATTTTGGAACTTATCCAGAAGGTTAGCATCTTGTGTACCTGCAGCTCATAATCACGCCGACTGTCTTCCTAAGAGAAAATGTGGGTGTTCTCTTCCTTCAGCTTAATTTTTGTGTTCTTGGGGAAAGCTGAGGGAGCGGGTACTCTGGCTTGGTGTCCTTAAATACCTCGGCATGTTTTTATGTTTTACTTTGTTCTTCTCCAGTTTTATAGTCTGAATTTGTCTGATTTCTCCTTAAAAATGTTCCTTTTACATGTACTGTGTAAGGCGGTAGGTCTCTCTCTATTTTTTTTCTCTCCCAAAGATTGTCTAAAATAGACAGTTACTTAATGAGTTGTCGTAACATAGCTCTAGGTATAACAAACAAATTGATGTTCCCGCAGTTATAATCTGTCTAATAAATATATATCCTTGATAAAAATGTCTTTGCCTTTAGGACATAGAATGCAGTTCTGCACGTGTGAGTTTAGAGGTTAGGAATGCACAAGATCCTCTAACTGTATCAGGATTCATTTCCAAGAGTTGGAAGGTTTGCGTGTTCTTGTCTGATTGTCCTGCGCGTCTGGATTCCCTCCTAGGTTTGGACTGAGCTGATCAGCCAGGCCCCGCAGCAGTATGTGGTAGCGGCCAGCTGCCCGTGGATGGGGGCCTGGCTCTGTCTTATGATGCAGCCCTCTCATATTCCCATAGACCACAACATGCTGCTGGAGGTGAAGGCACGCTCCAAGGTACAGTGCATACACTGCGAATGCTCCCATTTGTAATATTAAACAGGCTTTCAATGAGAGCTGCGCGATCAAACTATAATCGGGCTGAGCACCAGTAACAGTCCAGTATTTTTCCACACCACACTTATAGCAACTCACTGCGCTAAAAGATTTAGCTTTAATAAAATCTTGCTTTCACACCTGCTCACCAGTGATTCTAGGGAGACGTTTCTATTTGAAGACATCACTTGTGCGCCTGCTGTTGTCGAAACAGGAAAAGTCATGTGGGAAGGCCCGGCAGGGCCCCAATCAGGTGAAGGAGACCATCCAGGAGTACATCGCTGGTGCAGAAACCGTGACGGAAGACCCTGCCACGCGGGACTACGTGGTGATGCGAGCCCGTCTCATGGCTGCCAAGTCAGTGCCTTTGCATTTTGCCGTATTTAGTGTGACCGGACGTCAGCAGATTCTGTGGGCAACAGTGCATGCTGTTAAAGAGAAGCTCAGTTCTGCAAGCTCTAGAAATGTTTAAAGCTTTTATATATATTTTGCTTACCAATGTATATGGTTTAAATATACAGAGTTCACTTCACAGTGCCTCCCATTGTTTATATGCCTTATAACATTAATGGATTGGTCCAAACTAATTAATAAACTCAAATCATTAGTTTATGAATGATGTCATTCTCTGTGCTTCGGTTACAGGAATTTGGTCGATCTAAATTGAGATGCGTGACATCTGTTAGCATATCCGTATCAGCCGACATTTGTTAAAAATGAAGACCTCTGCAGGAATGGCACAGGGGTGCAGTGGTTAGCACTGTTGCCTCACACCCCTGGGACCAGGGTTCGAGTCTCTGCCATGGCCCCATGTGTGTGGGTTGTATGTTCTCCCCGTGTCTCCCCATGTTGTCGTGGGGTTTCCCCCCCCAGTACTCCAGTTTCCCCCCATATAGTCCAAAAATGTGCTGAGATTTATAGAAGTTACCAAATTGTCCATACATGTGCATGTGTGAGTGACTGGTGTGTGTTGGGTTGGCCCCCCGTCCTGGGTTGTTGCCTGCCTTGCGCCTGTAGCCTCCAGGTTAAACTCCGGACCCTCTGTGACCCTGAATAGGACAAACGGTTACAGAAAATGGATGGATGGATAAACTGTAGCTCTGGTGCTGCTAACTGTGAATCTTTCTATCTTTGGTTTTCCAGAGTAAAAAAACTTCGATCTACCACCATTCTGCTAATCTGCACTGCCAAGTTATTGGTATTGTGATATTAAACAAAAATATAACTCATGGGAGTTTTACTTACACAAAAATGTTCTGAGGGCAGAGCAAAATTGATTGGCTCAGAGAAAGAGTACCAGTCAGATCTTGGTCAGATGTCAGAGCAATCAATCAGATGTCTTGGTCCCACTTTGTCTAATGCTTGGACCAGCCGCCTCTACAATCTGATAGGTTGAGAGAGATAACCAGTCATTTTTCATTTTGCCTCCAGAACATCATTATGTAAGTGAAACTCTCATGAGCAAAAATATATTGGGTATTGTTCAAAATTTCAACATTGGTGCGCCGCTAGAACTAATGAGAATCTCGCGATCTTACAGCATGACAAGATTTCTCGTCAGAGTGAAAAGCGGTCTCGCGAAGGTGCTGCAAATTAGCTGCTGGAATCATGTTCTCCTCTGATGAAATTACCATAGCAGATGCCTCAGACAGCATTTTGGGTACCTGGCGGAAAATATAAACGGCGAAAGGGTAACAGACAAAACACAAACCATCTGTGAGCAATGTAGGAAAATAATGCCGTACACAGCGGCTAACGCTACTACTATGCAAAGGCATTTCCAGCACCATCATAGCTCTTTACTCAAATCCACTGCACCGGTGAAGAAAACATTAAAAAAAAAAAAAAAAAAGTTTTATGTTATTTATATTTAATTTATATTCTATTTTATGTTCAGTTGAGAAGTCAAATAGAAGAGAAGCCTGTCATTTGAGTTTGTGGTGAAATGTTTTATGGCGCTAGACATTTGTTCTGTTCTTTACTGCATATGATGGTGATTATTTAACGCATTTCACCATATCTGCATTATTTAGCATTTTTGTCTTTCAAATTAATCAAATAAAAGGCTTCTTTCCAGTAATATATTTCCTCTTTGACGGTTTCCTTAAAATATTGTTAAAATATCATCTCCTCGTTCTCGTGGGCCGAGTATATCATTACACCCCTACTGGTTATACAGTGTATATATATAGTCTTCTGTGTAAATGCTTGACTGTGCTCCTGTCCGCAGGTTACTGGGGGTGCTGTGTCACTGCATCTGTGACCCCCGGCTCAATGCCACCACCCAGGAAATCCGGCCCGCCGAGTCACTGGCCCAGCTACTGCTCTTCCACCTGAACTCCAAGTCAGCCCTGCAGCGCGTCGCTGTGGCCCTGGTGCTGTGCGAATGGGCAGCTCTGCCCCAGGTGAGCCGGACAGGACTCTCATTCTGTGAAGTGCCGATTTGCCCAGTGGTGCTTAGAGTTACTGCTGAGATGCTCTAAGCCTTCAAGCCGCAGCTTTATATTCATTGTGGGAATTTCTTTCGCCGCATTAAAAGTACTTTCATGGTGATGACCATGTAACATTTTGATCACTAGGAGTGTTTTCTGGCATGTTATTTTGCTGACCGTATGAATATCAGCCCTCCCTGGATCATTTAAAATCCATATTAGTTAATCATTTTGGATGCTGGCGTTTTTTTTTTAAATGCCATTGTCAGCTTTAAGTGACGCGTGTGTCTTCCCTCTAACCTGGCGTAGGAGTGCAGAGTCGTGTCCGGCGCTGTGCAGCCGCGCTTACTGGCCATCCTGTCGGAGCACCTTTACTACGACGAGATTGCCATCCCCTTCACCCGCATGCAGAATGAGTGTAAGCAGCTTATCGCCCTGCTGGCCGACGCCCAGATCGACGTCAGCGAACGAGTCAACTGCTCCGTGTTCACCATCGATCAGGCCAACGAGCTGGTAAGCCATTCCTGCTTATTCCAATTTTAGGGCTGAAGCTGGCTGCTCGACCAATCAGTTGTTTGGATTTCAAGAGAACCTTTTGGAATTCTTTATTACATGTTTTTCAGAGGGAGTTGGGAATAATTCTATCCTTACTGGCTAAATGGGTGTTTTTCCTAACACCTTAAACTGGTCGAGCAACATGCTTGGTTATCACTGCTCGATAAGGGGGGCCGTAGGTGTCATCTCTTGTGACAACCTTCGTGGCCCATGGTACAGTGCAGACAAACTGGTTATCAACTGGTGACTAGCCTGAATGTCAGGAGCTTAGAGAGTAAGTCCTGTGAAGACTTAAGAAAGGATGTGTGGGTGTTTTCCTGGGACCTGTACTTTGAAGCGGGGTTACTGGCTTATATGTCGCATTTAAGGTATTCTGGGCAAAATGTAAGTGAATATGAAGTCCATTTAAACTGTGGTACCTTAAATCCCACAAGGTAAGCCAGTAACCCCGCTTCGTAGTACAGGCCACTGGACTGCAGACACGGCTGCTTTTGACAATTACTGTTTTCTGGATGTTAAAGCAGCTGTACCTGAACTAGTTTGGGTACCTGGTAGGTATTTTCTAAGCAGACTGATTCAAGAGATTTTGGTGTAAATAAAGTGAAGCATGTTCCCCAGATAGATATTTTGATACTAACACTCGAGGAGCAGGATATTCAAAATGGTAAATACAGTCACACATACACTCACACATACACTCACACATACACTCACACATACACTCACACGTCTTTTCTTGGACATATACTTATTGTGGCTATACATTTGGGAGATGCTACAGGCATTAACACTGACTTAACCTAACACAGATCTAAAATGATGGCTTTCTCTTCTCCGATCTGCTTTTTAGGTGACCACCATCTTCTCCGAGTGCACGGCCGGCATAAACGTGAAGTCCCGGTGCTGGCATCCGCTGGACAGCAAGCGGCAGCAGGCTCTGTCCACGGTGGGCGAGACCAGTCAGGAGTGGCAGCTGCTGCACCTGCGCGTGCACATGTTCGCCGCCTGCGCCACCGTCAACCTGCAGGTGCTGCCCGACAAGCTGAACCCGGTGATCCGGCCGCTGATGGAGGCGGTGAAGCGGGAGGAGAACACGCTGGTGCAGGGCTACGCGGCGGCCTTCATCGCCAGGCTGCTGCGGCAGTGTGCCATCCGCTCGCCCTGCCCCAATGGCAAGATCATAAAGAACCTCTGCAGCTCTGTGTGTGCAGACCCCCTGCTCACGCCATCTGCAGCCTGCCCTGTCCCACCTACCCAGGAGCCCGTGAAAGGTACACAGTGCCCCCTGCTGGTCCCCTTAAGGCATCTCGGCTATAACTCCCAAGTGCTTTGACGTTGCACAATAAACCATAAGAACATAAGAAATTTACAAACGAGAGGAGGCCATTCGGCCCATCAAGCTCGTTTGGGGAGAACTTAGCTAATAGCTCAGAGTTGTTAAAATCTTATCTAGCTCTGATTTAAAGGAACCCATGGTTTTAGCTTCCACTACAATAGCAGGAAGACTATTCCATACTCTGACTACACGCTGTGTAAAGAAGTGCTTCCTCAAATTTGTTTTAAAATGTTCTCCCGCTAATTTCCACTTATGGCCACGAGTTCTAGTATTTAGACTAATATTGAAATAGTCATTTGGCTGAACAGCATCCAGACCCGTTAGAATCTTATAGACCTGAATCATATCCCCCCTTAGTCTCCTTTGCTCAAGGCTGAACAGATTCAGTTCCGCTAACCTCTCCTCGTAAGACATTCCTCTAAGACCAGGAATCATTCTCGTAGCTCTTCGTTGCACCTTCCCCATCCCTGTTATGGTAAACTGAACTGGTTTCCAATATAGCAAGGGGAAATGTGGAAGATGTTAACAGGTAGGGGGCAGTGTACTGATGTACCAGCCAAGCAGTACCACAGCCTGCTGGTTTTTAACTTGGACCGATGTTCAGCTGAGTCATCGGATGGACAGAAATGTATGTGAAAACGATTGCCTGGTTTTCTTAGATGCAGGACAAGTTGCTGAGTCTGAAATGTCATGAACAAAACGTTCATGCTGACTAGAAACCAGCTGATAAATGTTATCGATTGCTGTGATCTATATTGATTGCTTCCCAGTAATGCAGATTTACAGAGCATTTTGTCTTCAGACTCTTTAATCGTTTTCGGTCCCCCCCCCCTCCATTTCCTCCTCCGCCAAAGAAAGCTTAGTGTGTTTGATCCAAGTTAGCCCCAGATGGCGATTTGCTTGAAATGCATGTCACACTGGGTGTCTGGTTGATTAAGATCATAGCAGATCACTGGCTATGTGTTGAGCGATTGATCATGTAAAGATGACTCGTAAATCTAACGCTTAATCCAGGCTGTGTCGAAGCTGCAGTCCTTCATGCTGTTACTCAAGACAAGTGCGCACAAATGTGATAAATTACAGGTCTTTTACAAACAATGCTTTAGTAGGTGGTGTTTTGCATCTGGCTCTGGTTTACACTGAGGGCACAAGTCGCTCTTTTACTTAAAAGGGATGTTTGTTCCAGTGGAGCACTGAGAGGAAATTGGCAAATGGGGTTTTCCTGATAAGCTACAATGAGTGCTGTGAACAGAGGGAAGCCGTGTGTCAGTCTTGTGGCCTTCAGGGTACTGAGGATGTTTTTTTTTTTTTTGTTTGTTTTTTTATCAAACTGGAGTTCCCCCATGCTGCCTTTCCTGATTCCACTGGCACATCCACCCAAACATCCAGTACTCCCAGAAACTCCCTGAAAACAGAAGCCAAATTGTGTCTTACAATGGTTGACTAGATTTTGAGTCAGTCTTTGTTGAGGTTAGAACCCCAGTTCCTCTGTAATGCAGACTTTAAGAAGCGTGACGCTGCTTAATTGTATGCTTGGTTTGTGTTCTGGTTTAATGAGTCATTTGTGTTGGAAACCTAATTTGGTGGCCCAGCAGGAAGGATAATTTGCGATGTGTAAATTGCTTTTTGCCTGTTTGAAATGAGACTGACAAAGCTGTTTGATTTTTAAATGAACTTAGAGACTGATTATAGATTAAAATCCCATACAGAAAGTATTCATAGATCGAACAATTGCACTTCAACTCAATGGAGTTGTTAATCACTGTGTTCCCTTTAAGGGTATAGTGGTTCCACACATTTTATGGTGTGTGTGTGTGTGTGTGTGTGTGTGAGAAGGTTTGGCGTGTTATTAACGCGAATATGTTCATCTCTTTTAGCTGGTGTGTCTGATAAAGATGGCATGAACCACGTGGTCAACAAGACGAAGGGGATCATCACACTGTACCGTCACCAGAGAGCAGCATTTGCCATCACGAGTAAAAGAGGCCCCGCCCCCAAAGTTCAGAAGACCTCACCCACAGATTTGCCTACTGGCAGCATGGTTGCCATAGACACGGATGAGGTTGGTGGGGGAGGGAGAAGTGGGGGCAATGGTCTCCAATGAAACAAACTGTTTGGGAAAAGTGTAGAAAGGCTCACATTTCTGTATTTATGGTAGCAAATCTTCTGCAGCCATCTGCAGGGGTGTTTGAGACACAGCAGTGATAGTTTGGAGAGTGCAGCCGGCAGCTTAATTTGTTTTTAATTTATTCAGATAAATGTAATCAGCAGCTTAAATATTAACAGCAGTAACTTAAAGCAGAATGTTTCCCCAGTCCACCTCTATTCTTATATCCATAGATGCACACCATCAGCAGTGAACATGCTGTGTCCAACTTGTGAATTCTCCTGTTCCAAGATTTATATCAGCTGCCTTTGATCTTTTTTTTTTTTTTTTTTTTTTACTGTTTCATACATTCCTTGTTAAAATGGGCATGCAGTAGACTTAAATAGCCATATAAAGGCAGGTGACATTTAAACAGACTCTGTGATTATGCCCGGGAGCCCTTGTTGGCAGAATCTTTGCAGAGGGAGGGACCCAGCAGGGATTTACTCGTGAATTTTGGTGTGTAACCTGGAAGTCATGACAATGGCGACGTCTCTTGCTGCAGAGTAAAAAGCCGTGTCTCATTCAGAGAAGAGGAGCCGAGTTCTCCCTGATGACCATCGCCAGGCACTTTGGCACCGAGATGACAGCAACGCTGCCCTGCCTCTGGGATGCCATGGTGGGGCACCTGAAGGGGGTTTGTGACGGGCAGGAACGTTCTCTGGGTACGTCATTGGATGGGGTCTTCCTTTGTATCACCCATTATAGCTTAAATCTGTCTTGGCCAAAGTTACTGGGATTTTGTGGTGGAAATATGTTGGGGGGGGGTTTGCTGAATGTGTAAGTATGAGACTGTCCCACTAGGACTTTGGATGGACACACACACACACATTTTTTTAATTCTGGGAAGGAAATTGTGGAGACAAGAAGCTGGTTTTTCAATCGCTGCTGTTGTATTGAAAATTTGAAAGTGCTCAGGTCAAGCTTTTGTATGTCGGTCATGACAGCTGTGGAAGTACAAGGAACTTCAGGTCCTGTATCCTGTGCTGTGGTGGCGTTTTAAAAACGTTTCGCATCGAACGACGTGTACATGGTCTTTTGCATGTGTTTGTTTAACCAGCGGTCCCGCCCCCCTGCAGCGACCCGCGCCATATGTTTGCAGGCTGCGGTGTTTGATTGTTCTAGGGTCTGCTAGTCTCCAGGCCGGAGCTGCTCTGACCTGCTGTCTGTGCCCTGACAGACTGTAACCTGCTGCTGGAGAAAGGAGACGCCGCAGCCCAGGAGCTCATTAACTCTCTGCAGGTGCTGGAGGTGACAGCGGGGGCCATGTCCTCCGAGCTCGTCCCCCTGGTAAGCGGGTACGACGGGCCTGCCCTCCTTCCCAGAGCGATAAGGACCTTCTCACCTGTTCCCTCCTTTGACTGAGAGCTTAAACAACCACATCGTTCATTTTATAAACACAAGTACAAGACTTCCTTCCAAGCATCTTGTTCTGTCTGACTGGGTTTTGTTTTTGTTTAGAAAAACTTACTGCCCTGTTGAGTGTCTAAAAAGCATTAAGATGTTCTTAAAAAATTGTAAATGCTGGGCAAAATTAGATGTCTAATAAAAACCTAATGAAACCATATAAAATGTCATTTGCAAATGTCAGGGACTGGATGGGTACTGGCCGTTATTTTTTAGTTTCGACACCTGCAATTGGAAAACGAGTTTAGGGAAGATTCTCCTTCTGTGCCTGAGACTGAAATGATGCATCTAGATACATTATGGATTTAAATGTGTGAATCGTCAGTGTGTTAAGTTGGATTATTTATTTTTTTTTATGAGATGCACTACTTCCTACATATTGAGATGGATTATGGGATTATGCAATATACAGTTTTCCCCATATGTAATTATAGGAAGTCCACTGTAGTAATTTCTTGCATAATAATTAATACAGTTTTCACCAGTTTAAGCCGGTTTTGCCGTCCTCTAGGGCATGGCTATTATATTACATCCCAGCTTCTAATTTCCTAACCGGACTAGAGGCTCCCTCTCAGCCTCTGCTTTCCTTATTCCGAATTTCATGGGCGTTGGTTTCACTTGGTCGGTAATCATGGGGTTTCTGAAAAAGTTCTTGAAAGCAAGGACTTGTGAAAGATTTAATATGATTTTAAATTGAATGCATCACATGTCCTTGAAAGTAATGTGAAATAAGTCACTCTGCCTGTAAGATACACCCCACTGTTCTGTATTGGGATGTGTATTGGTATTGGGATGTATAGGTTTGTAACAATACCTTCACCTGCCTAGCAAACTGATTTCCTTCAAAAATAATTTAAAGATTTTAGGTTTTGGTACCATGCAGCTTGCTTATTGTTTTAACTGAACTTTGATTTGCATTTACAGGCTGCCTTATGATTAACTAGTTTGCCTTGCATCAGACCTTTATACAGAGGGACTTTTAATTCTGAAAGTTGTGCCTGCTTTATGCAGTGGCTTGTCAGATGCAGTGGCTTGTCAGATGCAGTGGCTTGTCAGATGCAGTGGCTTGTCAGATGCAGTGGGGGAAAGCCTCCATAGGGCCATGCTATAACACTGTCTGCACTGCCTGGCATGACAACCAGCTCAGTAAAACGGCACAAACCCTGGAAACCTATTTAAACTTACTGGATCTGAATTCCATTGGTCTGCATTTAGAGTATTGAAAGTTATTGATCTGTCATTTGCCCTTCAGGCCTTTCCCCCGCAATGAAATGTTTTCAGTTCCAGGCCCCTTGCATGCTGTGCCGCATGTCGGCGATGCATTAAGTGTCCTCACGCCCCTATTCCCTGCAGCTACTGGAACACCTGCCACACCTCTGCACCTGCCTGCAGCATCCCTACACGGCCGTCCGTCACATGGCCGCACGCTGCTTGGGCGTGCTCAGCAAGATCGCTACCTTGGAAACCATGAACGTCTTCCTGGAGAAGGTGCTGCCATGGTTGGGGGCGATAGACGACACCACCAAGCAGGAAGGTGCCATGGAGGCCATGGCCTGTATCCTTCCTTGCTCTCCGTGTTCTCAGTCTGAACAAATTGAGTACTTTTTGAGGTTTTTGATGTTGGTCATGAGATTGCTGGTTGTTTGGCAATGCCAGACGTATCTCAAAGACACAGATGGTGCATAACAGATGTAGGCGTATCCAGTCTTCCAAGGAGAGTATAATTTGGCATTATCCGTAATCACACTGTTCAACTGTTGGTAATGGCTGCCAGACACATCAAGGGTAACTTTGACTGGGGAGAGCATTACGTAATGTGTCCCGAATGTAAGGATAGCGTACGAGGATTTTGAGCATAATAAATGTGACAAAATGTTTCTGTCGATCAGTTCTCCATCTTGCAGTGCAAGTCGGAAATAATCATTTTCAGTGAAGCACTTTAACTACACGCTCTGCTCGAAGGCAGGTAGACTTTTGTAGGTCAGTGGGTCCTTTGAGGTCGTTCCTTGACTGTGACATCCCAGGCGTGATGGAGCAGCTGGACGTGGACATCGTGCCCTACATCGTGCTGCTGGTGGTGCCGGTTCTCGGCCGCATGAGCGACCCGAGTGACAGCGTCCGTTTCATGGCCACGCAGTGCTTTGCCACGCTTATCCGCCTGCTACCTTTGGAGGTATGCCGCTGTGTTGTAGGGGGCTGGAGGGAGTGGGTGTTGTTGTTGTTTTTTTTCCCCGTTTACTCAATTTGGGTCTCTTACTGAGAAATATGTTGAAGGTCTAGCAGCAGATATCAAAATAAGGTTGTCATTCTTGTGATTTCCCAGCAGAGGGCAGTATGTCTGCTTTTCTGTAATCAATGTTGAATGAATGCGGTACCGCTTTTTCATGTGTCTCGCAAGCTTTGTGCTCTTGGTCTATTCCTTTTCATATTGGGTGAATTCTGCAGCATGTGCATATCCTGTTGGTGTATGCTCATATCTTACAAGGGATCTTGAATTTATTGATTTTAAAACCTCTCCTGAATTAGGGAAGGTAAATGAAAAGCTGAAATGAGACCCTAAAATTATTATGCTTTTTGGCTGATTAGCAGTAGCCATGAGAAATGAATAACTGAAGTGATAGCTGTGTTGGTATCTGCATGCTTAAAAATCTGGATGTTTTGCCAATTTGGCACTCCTTTGCGTCAGAGGTTAATAAAATCCAGACTTCTGTTTTTATGCTGTCTGGTTTTAAAAGGGGGGGGACAAAGATCATTTTAATTTCGCCTTTCGCAGGAGTTATAGAACCCTGTATAATACTTGGCTGCCAGATGCTGTTAACACCCTGGATTATAGAGAAGGGTTCTGACATTTAAGACATTCCTTAGCTTTTGTAGTTTTGAAGTTATTATTCTGAATCTCTCTGCCTGGCCTGTATAAAATTCAAAGGATTTAAGTTCTCAGCCCTGCGTAATCAGTCCTTCCTTAAACTCCTTAGGCATTGGCTTTTATCAGAACGATGTGGCATAATTAAGGATGAGAACTGTAACCCAAAGGTTATTCGTTTTGTAAGTCTTTCATAAGAGTCGGTAAAGTTAAATACCAGTGTGATGTCTCTTCTTTCCCAGGATGCAATGAGCGCGGTCATATGGTCTCTCTCTCACATTGGGTCTCATGACTAGATTTGTGTACATGTGTCATCAAGGCCGGCATCCCAGACCCCCCGAACATGTCGGAGGACCTGATCAGGCAGAAGGCCAGGGAAAGGCACTTCCTGGAGCAACTTCTAGATGGGCGCAAGCTGGAGAGTTACAAGATTCCTGTTCCCATCAAAGCGGAGCTGAGGAAATACCAGCAGGTGCGTCCCTCTTCTGGTGTAGCGCTCCAGTCCGTCATGCTGATCGCCGTCAGCTATCGGGCTTTGATCAGGCAGGTACCCGGATGTCCCTCTTTATTTCACTGCCAGTTCAGAAGACAAAGAACACATCGTTCTTCTAGCTGGTTGCCTTCCTATGACTCCCTGTTACCCATCAGTGTTTCTTAATGCTTTTTTATAATTAATTATTTTTATAACTTAATTTTTAAGTTAGGCATGTTTGCTTTGTAGTAATAACGCATCAAATGAACCTTTGATCTTTGGCTGTATTGGTTGGGGCGGATTCTGGGTTGCCAGTATCCAGCAGATCCTACCTTGTCTGTGACGAACCACACCTGATCTCAGGCAGATAGTAACTCAACTCATCAGAAAACCTGCTGCATACCAGCACTGCAGGATCAGGGTTGCCTATCCCTGGTATACATTTATATTCAATATATAAAAATATATAAATTCTGCAGTTTGTACAGCACTTCCTTGTTATACAAATTGGCTCCAAATCATATTCTATGTACAGAGAACAAAAGTGGTTGGTATTGGAATGAACGAGTTAAGCTTTTAAGTGGTTTGCAGGCACATTCATACGTCATTTAAATACTGGCAGAGAGAAGCAATGTGTCATTCTTTCTAAATGGTTCTGAAGATGCAATCAGCCAATATCGTCCTGCTCTGTAGAGCCAAAGAGGACAGCATGTGGATTTTTATAGGCGTTTTGGGTTGGGCAGGAACATGGATGCCAACCAGTCTGACCATTTTTATGTTTAAACAAAGTGTTAGAAGTTTCTGGATATCCAGTATTAAATTTATTGGACTAGAAATAGTTATTAAAAGCCCTTTTGATCTTGACTGATAGTGACTGCATCCATCTGCATAAAGTACAGGACAGGACATTTTATTAGGGTCCACATTAACTAGGCAGGTAACAGAATGTCCTTGAAACCACTGAAGCAGTGGGCACTGATTCCCACCAAAGAGTCCAGCATGCTTGCAATATGCACCTGCCTGGCATATTGGGAAATGCAGGGCCGTGTGCTGATGGGGATGTGTACGGTCTTCCCGGCCCTGTGGAGCCCAATATTGTATATCGCCCTGCCCTACTGCTGTGTAAATGATACATCTACAGTGTAAATGATAAGGAAATGAGAAAATGTGATACATTGTCGATATGGAACATTGCTTCGCAGTACACGTCAGCCTCATCATAGAGAAGAACGCAGTTCCAACTAATCACATGGTAGTTTTTAGAATGGACACCCTATGCCCAACAAATGCACAGCAGGGTTGATTGAGTTTGCAGAGCAAGGCGCAAACTACTGTTTTGGTAATATACATGAGTCATGGGAGAAATTAGCACTCCCTCAGAGGAAACTTCAAGCGTCTGTGACAGTGTCAGCTCAGCAGCCAAAACATATTTTTAAATGGAAGATATTGTGGCTAAACGTGGCAAGAAGATTTATGTGGCAGGGTGGTACGCTGGCAATTTAAAGTCTGACGCGCAGCAGACTGGTGCTGTGGCTTATCAGCTCTGCGTAAACTTGCGCCAGCTAAAACCAGAAATGCGGCAACATTTTTTTTTTGTTTTTTTTCACCACCTGAAGCAATGTGATCCAGTAGAACAAGCATTTTCAGTCAGACACCAGCAATTAGGGTTTCCGCTTTCAATCTGAAGAAATACGGGGAGCCACCCTCCTCTCGAGTCCCCAGCGATAATCTGCCGAGTGGGGCAGCAAATCACAAGACAGGGGACATATGATGCCTTGTATTGGTTCCTGTAAAATCCCATAAAATACAGGATGGGTGGCGACATTACTTACAATGTCAAACCCGATTCCTGAAACAAGTAGCGAGGCTGTCAGAGAAAAAACCCAGCAACAAGTTTCTAGAGTTGTGCCCATGACAGAACAGATTTTTTTGTGATTTATCTATTAAAATTAGATTTTACTTTACCCGAATTATTATAATTAGTACAATATTGTGGAGATTTTCAAAAATGTAATTTTATAAAGCTGAAAATTTACCCAAAATAATATATATTGCCAAACAGACGTTATTGCTAGGAAGTACTGACGGATTTTGCCCCTCTGTGCACACCTGGACAAATTTCATTGCTAGGATTTCAAAATTCTGGAATAGCATTGCTTTTATCCTCTCAAATTACCCAAAAAAATTAGTTGCCACCCAAGCCTAATCTCAACACAACTATCGCAGTACTAACAGTGTGACAGTTGCATGCGCATGTGATATTAACATTACATATTGTTAAATATCTGATGATATGGAAAAAAATATCGAGCCAAAATATTTTGCAATATTACAGTTTAGTAATCAGCATGCCGACCCATAAATATTTTATTAGGTTCAAGTTTCTGAGGTTTTGGTAAAATAGGATGTCACTTAAGTATTTTCTGCTAGCACTGCATTTCACTCAAATGGAGCAGCTTTGATAATTGCAGCTCGTTTCTCTAGGATGGAGTCAACTGGCTTTCGTTCCTGAACAAGTACAAGTTGCACGGCATCCTGTGTGATGACATGGGATTGGGGAAAACACTGCAGTCCATCTGCATCATGGCAGGGGACCACTTCCTCAGGTACTCCGTCCCTGGGCCTCGTGGCCCGTTTGGGGGATGAACAAACAAGTCCGGTGAGTTATTAGTGTTTCGCTTTCTGGCCTCGGTGACAGGTCTCAGGAGTTTTCCAAAAGCAAGGCTGCGGACTGCTGCCCCCTGCCCTCCCTTGTGGTATGTCCTCCCACGCTGACTGGCCATTGGGTGGACGAGGTGAGCAAGTTCTGCTCCAAAGAGTATCTGAACCCCCTGCATTACACCGGACCTCCCACAGAGCGCATGCGGTAAGCGTTGCTCTTCCTGCCCGCACCCAAATTGCTGGCTGTGACTGTGACCTGCTCATGCAGTGTTGACTGAATTCTACTCCCTCTTCTCTCCAGGTTACAGCATCAGGTGAAAAAGCACAACCTCATCGTGGCTTCGTATGACGTTGTACGCAACGATATTGACTTTTTTAGGTACTTCTTTATTTCTGTCAAAAAGTATATTTTGTCTTGGTTCCTGTACGGCAGTCTTCACATCAGCTGACTGTGTATCCAGGCATAGCAGTACGTTAATCAAGGCACCGTGTACAGAACCACAGCAGAGAATAAGACAGGAACAGTGTCCTACATTTCCTTGGGTTACTGTCACAGTATCGGCTTTAAACCAGGCGGAAATGCCTGCATGCGTATAAAGGTTGATTTATACATCTGCGCAGAGCTTATGCCATAGTCTACACCTTCGGGGGCATTTGTATTTCTGCGCTGGTGTTGCTCTGCAATAACATTACCAAAATGCTAGGTGGCTGAACGCCGTCTCATAGAAAATCAAACTTGGCATGCTTTTGCATTTTTAATAGTTGTTTCTTTTCAAGATTATCTAGCATACGTTGAAAAATCAGTTCAAAGTTTACCGGGGCTGCTTTTGCATGAGGTCTGCATGCGCTTTGCCCAGCCAATCATAATCATTTTCAGCCTCGCTGATTGTTACTCATAAATGGGTTTGTGAGAATTTTGCTCTCCCTTTTTTGCTTCATAAGTATCTCAGTATTTATCACAAAGAAATCACATCACGATATCTGAAATTCCCCAATAACGTGCAGCCCTATCCTGAACGGCTGCAACAGTTTTTATTTTTTTTAAATAACTGAATGGCTACGACCGTGGCAAAAACGGCAGCCTAGCAACTAGCCAAACACTAATAGTCCCACACCAAAATCCCCCCAGCTGGAAACCAACACCAAAAAACTTGTGTAGGAGGAAATGCAGACCAGTCGCGGTTCTCGCCGTCTGCATCACCGCGATGTGTGATTAAATTTCCGGGGAGGTGCATGTTAGGCTACAGCATAGAATACGTGGCTACGCCAGACCTATGACATGGATTCTACGCAAAAGTTTAGTTCACCATTAACTGTTATTTACTCCTATTAACACTTTCATTTGTAAATTTTGTTGTCTAATAGAAGTCCTTATATTGTTCATGGATGACGGTTCTACTTTAGCGAAGGTATTAGCATTCAACTTGGATTTTTATAACCCAGCTGATGTGCTAAATTTGTGGAGTCTTGTTTGCCATGTACATGACTTCCATATATTAGTGTTGTCAAGGCTATAGCTAAACCCCCCAAATCTATTCAGTCTGCTAATTCCTTTGCCTTGTATTGAGATTCCATTGCATTTAGCAATAGCTAACACAGCTGCTATGAACTTTATACATTTCTGACACCTGAACACCACTTCATTTTTACTGGGCCAGAGCGTCTGGCAGCCCTACAATAGGCCCGATTCACAGAGTGCCTGTTTTTGCTGCGGTCCAGGCCAAGCAGTGACTTTGCTCCGGCTGCTTCTAAGCATGGCTCCACGCAGGAGCCTCCCGGCTCATGACTTCAAGCTGTTTTACAGATTTTTCTATTTTTGCACTTTGCGTGTGTCGTTATAAGCTGTTTGCTGGTGCTCACCTTCGTCATTTTGACATTGCAGGAATATTAAATTCAACTATTGTATACTGGACGAAGGCCACGTGATAAAGAATGGGAAGACGAAGCTGTCCAAGGCAATCAAGCAGCTGTCTGCCAACTTCCGGGTCATCCTCTCCGGCACGCCCATTCAGGTTCGGCTTGGAGAAATTGGGGGCTCAAACATTAAGTTGTGTTTTGGGGAACCAAAAACATTGTGGGGGGGGCTCTACTGAGATCGTGAGTATAAGTCTGCTCCCCTAATTTCCGAATGTACGCTGTAGGATGTAGTGATGTTTGGTGGTATTTCCATGCATGAGTGTGTTTTTGCTGCTTACTCTTTAAGAAAATCTTATCGGGCGGGTTGGCTGATAGTGTTTAAAAGATAGTTGTTAGGTATAAACCATTGGTAAGCTAATCATTTGCTGCTAGTTGTATATTGCTAAACTGTATCCATTAATGAGTGGTATGGCTTTGTGGTCTTAGAACAATGTGCTGGAGCTATGGTCTCTCTTCGACTTCCTCATGCCCGGCTTCCTGGGCACTGAGCGCCAGTTTGCTGCCCGCTATGGGAAGCCCATCCTTGCCAGTCGTGATGCCAAGAGTTCGTCCCGGGAGCAAGAGGCGGGTAAGGGGTCTGAGTTAAGTGTTTGGTCAACATGCTTGTTGCCTTTAGATCTTCCTTGTGACTGTAGTCTCTGACTTGGGGAAAGGCAACAGCAGTTTCATCCACAGTGAGTTTTCCTGACCTGAGTGGTTGGTCCTTCCAGGTGTGCTTGCCATGGAAGCACTACATCGGCAAGTTCTTCCCTTTCTTCTGAGGAGGATGAAGGAAGATGTGCTTCAGGATCTGCCACCTAAAATCATCCAGGATTACTACTGCAATCTCAGCCCCCTGCAGGTAAGTGTCAGTACTGCTCGGCGGTGGTGGGTATTAAGGAATGGAAATGTATGTGAGATAACTAACGTTAGATGCAAGTGTCTTAACTGTCCCATAAACCAGTGTTTCCCAACCCATTTCTCGGGGACCCCCAGACAGTCCACGTTTTTGCTCCCTGCCAGACAGTCCACGTTTTTGCCCCCTGCCAGACAGTCCACGTTTTTGCTTCTGGGAGCAGGAAGGGAGCAAAAATGTGGACTGTCTGGGGGGGCCCTGAGAACTGGGTTGGGAAACACTGTCATAAACCATCTCCATCCTCAGGTGTTTCACTAAATGAAAATTATTGCACAAATGCTTTTGTAACAACTACCCAAATTCAAAAAAACAAATGTTTTTAGAAAACCATATTGATCTTTTAATTTGTATTTTGTCAATCTTCATGTTCGTTGCATATACATTTTTTGGATTTATGTTTTCCATAAGTGGCATTTAATAAACGTCCAGTATTTTGTTAGCTGGGTTTATTTGTAGTAGTACTTATTTAAGGGCAGATAGCTTTAACTACATCTAATACATCAAAGTCTAATCTAACTGTATAGGTTAATCACTTGTAAAAGTCATATAATGCAAGAAAGTAAATTGAGTTGAATCTCGAAACTGAACTTGCGTCACAACAGACGTCACGTTGTATTTTTGTTTTCTTTGTTCCCCTTTCCCCCTGCTCTTTGCAAGGGAAATTTTAGAGGCAAACAAAAGGGGATAAAATGTGAAACCGCTCCCACTGCCATCACCTCAGAGTTACCACTTGTTCTCCTAAGTAGCAAAGCACTTCAGTTCCTACTGTGAGCAGAGGGCCTCTGCTTGGCCGCATTCAGCTTGGTGAAGACCTGATTGTGGCTCAGGATGCTGGCAGGACTTTATTAAACATATTGAGTCTAATCAGCACTACACAGAGGGTTGAAAAACATGAGTTACAATACGTGTTGCTCTTACTGCTGCCTTTTTTTTAAAATTCAGATATCTGTATTCGGCCAACTTGAAAGGTCAATACAGTGTTTCATCACTGTCGATGGCAGCTTAAATCACTGTTTATAAATTAAATATAACCTACATTGTCAAAAGTAGAGATGCATCGATCCAGTATTCAGATCGGTATCGGCGCCGATCCAGACCTATTTGACGGATCGGGTATCGGCTATGCATGACCTATCCACGTCCGATACTCATTCAGTTTTAAAAAGTCTCTAAAAAGATAGCTACTATTTTGTGTTAAATCTATTTGTACAATCAATCGCGCGTCAGCTCTTTGCCTTTTTGGATGTGTTTTTTGTGGCATTCAAGCTGAACACTCACACTGCCACTGAGTTTTTTTTTTTTTTGTTACTCCGTGGGTGTGAGCGCAGTGACATCTGCCTGCTGTGACATCACACACATACTCATGCAGTAGGAGGAGCGTAAGAACATCCGATAAGAGGGTGACAATCTGGGAGTATTTTATACTTGAAACAACAAGTAGTAGCACAGCGATTTGCAATCTTTATAAAAACAAAGTTTTGAGGGGTGGAAGTAGCATTTAGTGGAAAATCCCACTAAACAAAGCGCACGCAACTGTGCAAGACGACGCAAGTAATATGAAAAAAGCAATGGATGTCACTAGCTTGGGCTGTTCCGCGCACTCGCTACAGCTTGTGATACACGAAGGGCTGCTTTCGCAGCGAAGTGTAAGTGACGCTGTTACCAGTGCGAGAAATTGTGGGGCATTTTAAGCATTGGCCAAATCCTCGCTTGGAAGATATTAAAATTGAACTGCAAATGCCTCAAACGCTTAAAACAAGATGTACAAACGAAGTGGAACAGTATGTTATCTGTTTCTAGTAGCCTAACTAAAGATGTTTTGGCATACATGTTTTCATATATTTACTAGTTTTAACATATTAATACATAAAGTATAAATATATTTTATATATTATATTGAAATATTAAAGTAAAAAGCTATTGTATCTGAATAGGTATTGTATCAGCAGTTGCGTATCGGAATCGGATCAGAACTGAAAAAATGTGGAGCGGCCCATCTCAAGTCAAAAGTACCCCCCCCCCCCAACCCAAACTCGCACAACCCCCACTACTACCCACAGCCGACCGTGTTGTTCAGCCCACAAGCTCTGCCGTTCCGGAGATGCTCTGATAAGGGCCAAAGAGTTATAGCCAGACCAGTGAGACAAAGTCACTCAGGTTTTCACTCCTGCTCATTTCTTTTGCATTCAGCACGTCGACTAAGTATTGAATTTAGGCTCATCTACGACAGGGGTAGGCAACCCTGATCCTGGAGTGCCGCTATCCTGCTGGTTTTCTATCCTACCTGATGAGTTATTATCTGCCAGGTAGGAAGGAAAACCTGCTGTGTACCAGCACTCCAGGATCAGGATCAATGTCTCAGACATTGACATGCACTGTTTTGAACAGGATAGTCCGTGTTATTCACATCCTGGTGGTGGTCATTATGTTTTGGCTTATCGTTTTTTATGGATGCTTGTACCGTGTTTTGAAGATAATTGATTTGCTTTGCGGAAATCGCCAGGATAATCCTCCAGGAAATCCTCCATTTTTAAACCCATATTTTGATGCATGTCCAGCTTTGGTGGGTAGTTACTCCCCCTCACACTAATACCTTTAGACTTGGCTGGGTAATTTGTCAAAGCAAGAGGACGTAGGTAGGGCAAGTGAACAGGGAGCCTCTTTGGGCTTGTCAGCTGCCGTAATTGGTGAGGATATTATCTCCAGATGGTTCATCCCACTTCTTCTGATTAAGGATTTATTTTAGTTTTTAATCAAATGAAGTGCTAATTTTTTCTCCAGGTTGGAATTTGCAGGTATATCGTATAGTTTCTTCTCATTTTACTCTTAAAACAATACACAGGACTGGAAAAACAGTGGGACCATTCTGTGGCCCCAAGCACAACGTTACCTTTTTCTAGTTACCTAAGAAAATAATAGAGAAATAGCAAAACATTAGCCCTGGCAATAAAACCGACTTAGAATGTTTAAGCTACAAAACGGTCTTAAACCACTTAACATAATATGACAGAAAGGTGTATGAAAATCACATAACTCCAAGTAATTAATAATACACAAAGAATTTATGTAAAGCTGATTAAGCTAATACTTATGAACAATGTTGAGTTATTCTGCTGAGAACTTGGAGGTAAGTCCTCCCGTCTGGTAATTTAATATCACATATATTAATACTTGGCAACGCATCCGTGGACTGCAGCTGCTGTATGCTGAAATCAGGATATTGTGACATTGCTTTTTGGAGCACTTTTGATGTTACTGGGGAATAAATGTGCTGAAGGTTGATATGTAGGTGTTAATAAAGCCAAGAGCCCTAATAAGCATATTGCTTCTGGAGCTTCTCCCCTTCCGTCAGGGTTAGATAGGCTAAAATAACACTTTAATTATTTTTTCTTACAGCCCGAAGTTCTTCATTTCAGCATTCATTTCACTTTGATTCACCATGCTGTAGTTTCATGATGGTACATTGTAAGGAATGAAACTGACATGGGCTGGTCGTTAAATACCCTCCTTTGATTGGCGTAATTTATTTTGAGCCCGAGTTTGTGGTGCCGTCTGCTTTTCCGCCGCTCCACAGCATTGCTGCAGGCCCAGTTCCATGCTTTAGCTCCTCAGCAGCTTCACCGAACCGAAGAGCACAAATGTCAGAATAATGAATGGTGTCGTCCAGCGTTAAGACTTATGTTCCAGCCACTCTTAGTCCATTGTGAGGCATATTGAAATATTTGGATTTACTACCCGGGAGTAAGCATTTCCCGCCTAGCATCCTTCCATCCTAGAAGGAGGAGTGTCAGAAATAACATTCTGTGTTAATTGCTGAAGTTCAGTTTTCCATTTTATGCCCTGCGGGGAGTTTGTGACCATGGATCACACTTTGTGAAACAGTGCTAAGCCTTTTTATTTTCAACCCCCCCCCCCCCCCCCCGCTCCTCAATCTAACATTCTAGCTTTATTGGTTTTTAAAAAAATTCACGGTTCCCCGTTCCCCAAAGCTCATATCAGTTTCTATGGCTACAGAAGGCTCCCTGCCTAGGTAGTAACAGAGTGTGAGTGAATGCCCAGCCGATCGTAACCGGCTGCCCCTTGTGTGTGCGGGAAACCGCTGGAGGCTCCCTCACCCCACGGCACGGTTATTAATGTCGCCATAAGTGTGATACAAATAAATAAGTATCCCCCTTTTCCCTGGAGTCACGTGCTGTCTGGCGCTCATCCAGATTTTGCCAACAGGGTGAGGAAATGTCTGGCCCTGGAGATTTGGATCTTGCCCCTTTGTTTTGCCAACCCCAACTGCAGTATTCTCTCTTCACTTTTTAATCTGGCAGCCTTTAGAGTCGATATTTCTACCTTTTATTTGGCATACTGGAACAATGCCCCCTGGGTTAAACCCTATTTCCATTTTTTAATCTTGACTGGCAGGAGCGTTTCATTTTCAGGTAAGTTCCTTTGCGGAAAAAACGCCAAACACTAATTTGCTTATCGTTCATTAGCCAGCAGTAACAGCTGTGACAGAGGTCATAATGCTATCGTGGTTTGAAATAGTTTTATCCAGCTGCATTTTGACCCCTGCTCGGTGTTACCTGGCAGCGCGTCCAAGAAAACTCAAGTCAATGTTCGATTATTCAAAGAATATGACGGGAGTTTGTATGCTGCTGTGATTTGTTGCGATGTTTTTGTTTTGTACTTGGGTTCACTTAAGAATTCATTGAGTCCTCATGTAAATGCAGCTTTTTAATAACTTAATTCCCGTTTGTAGTCGTTTTAAGCCATGCACCCGTCTCATGTCCTGTTTGTAATGTTTGTTCATGTGTCAGTTGGATTTTAGTGGAGAAGCTGTCTTTCTCTGAAATGGAGCCTGGCTGAAATGGGGGACTTAAATATGGTTTTGGTCTATATCACAGAAAGTACTGGTCACTACTGCTTAGATAACTCCCTCCACCTCCCTTGCCTCACAGGTGCAACTGTATGAGGATTTTGCCAAATCTCGGGCAAAGGTAAATGTGGAAGACACTATCTCAACAGCCATCGTGCCAGAGGAAGAAGACACACCTAAGCTAAAGGCGACCGGCCACGTGTTCCAGGTTAGTGATTTCACTTACAGATCCCTAATCCTAGATTTCCAGGTTTCTGGTCTAAATGTTTGTGTATATGTACAGCTTTCCTGTTTATTATGATAGACTGAATGTACTTTGAAAAGTTCAGTTTGTTCTTGCAAATGCTTTGGGGAGGAATGATGGTTAACAGTTTTATTATGCATTTTAATAGTATTCCTTGTATGTGTATCAGTCTAATCGATAGTTTGATGGTGAACTCACTGGCTTGTATTAAAGATGAATTGCTACAAAATGGGAGTAAATTACTAGGCAATATCCAAAGTATTTAAGTAAATTACAAATTAAAATCAGTTTTTCAATTAGAAAAATCAATTATCAGTATAATTAATCTCTCCTGGCTTTTATTAATCCAAGAATTCATCAAACCAATGCTAAAATAGGCACCTCCAAAAAATCAACAAAGATGTCAGCCTTGTGGCAAAAAATAAAATAAAGAAAAACACTTAAGTTGCTTCATGGTAATTAACTAGTTTATCTTGAATTACTACCTAAGGCATAATAGTGCAGAACACAAAAAATATTGTGACAGGTTAGAGTAAACCCCTTTAAATAAATGTTTTAGTTCCAACATCAGATATGGTGTATTTCTATAGGTCTTGTGGTTATAATATACTATAATATACTTTGTTGCAAGTGTCTGGTTTTTCTGCCCTGGCCCATCACGGTGGAGGTGTGGAATTACACAAAGCTGCCAATCACTGGCAGCGAGGACTGAGAGAACCCAGCTGGTGACTGGCCACCTACTGCGAGGTTCTGAGGGCTCATTTCTCCAATCCCTACCATGTGTCATTTTTAATAAAAGCGTTAATAAGAAAAAGCATCAGATACGGAAAAAAGCTAATTTTTCTAAGGCCATAGGTTCTCACAATATAATTTGCACCTTTTGATACCGTTTTAGGAGGAGAACCATATTGAAGGATCTAAAAAAAAAAAAATTTAGTTTTGTGTGTTTCCTTTAAGTTCCAAATTCTCTAACTTCTGAGAGCTTATTTGTTTAAGGCCAAGGTTTGTTTTGGACGGTTATAGCTGCCTGGGAGCCGCAGTGCTGTGCAATGACTGACTGCTAGGCATTGCCCTTGCAGGCTCTGCAGTACCTGAGGAAGCTCTGCAATCACCCCGCCCTGGTTCTGACTCCTATGCACCCTGAGTATAAGCGCATCACTGAGCAGCTCGCGGCCCAGCACTCCAGCTTGCGGGACATCCAGCACGCCCCCAAACTCTCAGCACTCAAACAGGTTAGCCTGACCCTGCTCCCCACCTCCCCGCTAACTGACGGTGTCATCCTGTAACCCTCTCGCGTCATCCTTGGTTTTGCAGCTGCTCCTGGATTGTGGCCTAGGAAGTACAGGCTCCTCCGACGTGGCCACTGAGGCGGTGGTGGCCCAGCACCGTGTGCTGATCTTCTGCCAGCTGAAGAGTATGTTGGATATTGTGGAGCACGACCTGCTAAAGCCCCAGCTTCCTTCCGTCACCTACCTACGCCTGGATGGCAGCGTGCAAGCTGGCTTGCGCCATTCCATAGTCTCCAGGTGGGGGGAGCACTTTATGGGGACTTGGAATTTTGGGGGCCATAAAAGGGCTCTGATATTACGCAATTGATACCCCCGTAGTGGGGTTTCTTCGATCTTTTTTTTTTTTTTTTCTTCCCCCGCTGAATTTTAACAGTGGTTTACCTTCCCCCGCCATAGGTTCAACAATGACCCGTCCATAGATGTTCTTCTGCTAACCACCCATGTAGGTGGACTGGGTCTTAACCTCACAGGGGCCGACACGGTGGTCTTCGTGGAACATGACTGGAACCCGATGAGGGATCTTCAGGCTATGGATCGTGCCCACAGGATAGGACAGGTATCTGCCAGTGGAAGGGTCACGCTCAAATCGCAATATTTTGGGAGAAACTAATTTATACATCTGCATTTTTCTGTTGGGGCCTGTCACTTGGGAGCTGTATTTTCAGTGTGTGGCCAAAAGTTAAACCCTGATTTCTTAGTAATTTCACTGGCATTGTGGGTATTCAGAGCAGTAACAAGCTTGTCTCTTAAACTTAGAAACGTGTAGTGAACGTGTACCGCCTCATTACCCGGGGCACATTGGAGGAGAAGATTATGGGTCTGCAGAAGTTCAAGATGAGCATCGCCAACACGGTCATCAGCCAGGAAAACGCCAGTCTTCAGAGCATGGGCACAGAGCAATTGCTCAACCTTTTTACCCTGGACAAGGTCAGCCTGCAGGCCTTAATGGCAGTCTCACTTCCGTTTTCTGTCACTTTCATTCAGGGTTCTCTCTTACTGACTTGGAGTTGTTGCTGCCTACGATTCCAGAGCCCTGCAGTCGTGCATGCATTCACTAAAGTGCAACCATGTATCTGGTTTTTGGAAATTTTGCTCATGGCTTTTGTGTGTATGTGTGTCTTCACCCAGGATGAAAAGTTGGAGAAAGGGGAGGCATCTGCCGCTTCTTCTTCAGGAAAGGCCTCCATGAAGTCTGTTCTGGACAGCCTGGGAGATCTCTGGGACCAGCAGCAGTATGATGCAGAATATGACCTGGACAATTTCATGCATTCTCTTCAATGACCTGCCAAAGCAGTGACTCCTTTATGAAAAGCTTAAATCCTCTTCAGTCAAACCCACCCTACCCCACCCTGCAATGTGACCCGGACGGCTTCCCGTGCTGTTTCTCTAACACCACGCCACGATTGCTTGTGAAAGTGTACCGCACGTTCCAGTCACAAAGTTCTTTTTAAGCTCAGTCTTAAACCATTCATTTTCTTCTCATTCTGATATGCACAAGGAAGTGAAGATTTGGATGAACAACTACACAGGTCTGTTTTGAGCAGAAGTCTCCTATAGACGCCTCGGGCCACGTGAGCGCATTATGCCACCATAGAGCTATGAGCGGTACATGTACTAGTGACATTGTCTTATGCAGTACATGCAGTTTTGGACTGAATATCCCTACCCTCCACCCCCCCCACATTTTTGTTTTTGCACAGCAAACCTCCAGGGGGTGCTCTTTTGCCTCCAATTTTTTCCTTAAGCACAGAATCTTCTCTCTTATCACCTTCAAAACGGTCTGTGAATTGCTTTTTAATACCTAGTGAGTGAGTTCTAGCCAGTATCCTCCCCATCTATCAGCCAATCATGGTATTGTTCCTCTAAATGTCCGCTTTAACACTGCAGTTCATACAGGTACGCAAGTACTTAGGGTTGGAAAATCACTGCTCCACAGCCTATAGAGAGGATCTTTTTAAAAAAAAAAAACAAAAAAAAAAAAAACAAAACGTGGAATTGTAAATATTTATGTACTTGCTCTTTGTTTAGGCTGATAGAATTAATAAATTCTTAAGAGCTTTCGTGAGTGGGGGGTTTTTTATGGTTCTCACCAGCAGATGGCATATTGTGATTCCCCCCTCCCCCTCCCGCACTGTGTCGATCAACCTTGGCAAGATCTGTCAGACACAAATGACTGGGAAAGATATCTGCATGCACCTTTGCTGTTCTTCGAGATGTCTTTCATACGAAAATATGGCACATTTTGATACAGAGAGGTAAGTAATTTAAGATAGTGGGCTTTTGTTACACTGTCCAAAGTCAGATTGCCATCACAGTATGTGCAGGAGATCGAATGAAGCTAAGGTGCTCCAGGATTTTAAGTTCTCACTGCTTTTTTTTTTGGCAAAAGGCACAAAAGAGTACTTAAGTTATAGTCCATATTGATGTTCCCTGTAGAGGGTTTTGTTTTCAGTGTGAGGTCATCCTACCAACTCATTGTTTTTTTTAGGCTTTAAAAGTAATACAAGGCAGTGGCAGTGGGGGAAGGGGAATGTAAAGTTCAGGACATGCGATTGCACCACATTTGCTGTGGTTGATGCCCTTGTCGATGATGCAATGTGTAGACTTGCTGCAGTAGCTGGTGGTCCCAAAGCAGATTTTAAGAGCTGCTGCCTCAGCTTTTGGCTTGCTCTTAGCGCTATAAACGCTAAATGATTTCTGGCAATGTTCTAAAGCACACCCCCCCCCCCCCAACCACCTCTGAAGAAATGCATTAGCTAACCAAAAACCCACAACAACACTTCTACTGTTCTACTGCAGAGACAAGGGTGTCCTGTGTGTGTGAGAGGAAGGCTACAGAGGAGAGGAGGGACTTATGATCCATGCCAAAGGGACAGAACAACTGATGAGCAGTTGCACGGGTTAAAATTTTGAGCAACTGCTGAAAGAAGCCGATTAGTAGCAGCATTTTCAGAAAGGACATCAATGCAATGCAAAGAAATGGACTCACTTCTAGAATCTCTTGTTCTTCAAACTGCTACAGCAGATGTATTTTAAATTCAGTCTTGTGTAAATGCATACATTATCTAAAATGTCAGCACTCTGCCCTCACCTAAGAAATGATACAATAGGAAAGTGTGTTACCCAGATACAAAAAAACAAAAGGTTAAACTTCAAATTAAAAAGCTAATAGCTGAGAGGAACTGGAGACCATGCAAAAGACGACAAGTATCACAGCATCATACAACTATGTTTAATAAGAGATGCTTATTAGTACAGAAAAGGGGCGAGGGAGAGTCTGAACTACAAACTTGAAGCAGTTTTAAGCAATAGCAGCATTGAGCTCCATGTTTTAATCACAGTTGTACTGCAGCGTCAGACAAGCATAGATCCCATTCAGCAAATTTCAGTCTTCATGATAACCAGCAATCAAACCCAAAATAAATTTAAAAAACCCTTTTTCTTAAAAAGTACATTTAAAAGTAGTGGTTAGTCTAAGAAAACAACTAGTGAGTAGCTTTTTTTTTTTTGTTTGTTTTGTTGGTTTTGTTATTTTTTTAATCATATTCCAGAGATTCAACATGATGCAAAGGTGCACCCAGATACAATGTCTACGCAGCATGGGTGAATAAACACTATCCAAATCTATGGTGACATGACATGTTTATTATAAAGAGGACTTGATGAAAATGGTCACCGTCAGCAACACTTGGCTATTCATCTGACCATAAGAGTTATCCTTTAGGTTTAAGATAGCGTTTTGACAGGGTAAAAAACTTGCTTTGTAAAAACTCAAACACTTAGTGGTAGGAGTCCAACACTGGCCTAGCAACAGGGGAACTGTCAGGTTAGTAATAAATTAACTGAATGACCACCTGTACAAATTCGTAGGAAAAGGCAAGCAAGAAAATTACACTCTCAGATCTGTGGGTTTCCTTTTCATGACGTGCATATTTTGGGGATGTCACAACACTTCATAACAGCATACACCGCCCCCCACCCCCCTGGACGAGTGTTTAGACCGCAAACTTGTGAGTGACTGGATACTAGCAAAACGTGCAAGAGCTTTCAGGACACTTTGCCCCAAGAACAGCCTATCCTTTGGATCACGGAAGATTTGGTGGGAGTCGGTATAGTTAAAATGGAGGGAACTCTTCTTCAATAAGAAAATACTAGCAGACAAATGTTTCCCCTCTACCAAATTATTCAAATCTTAAAAATACATTCATACTTAAATACAATCACACAGATGCAAACTGACATTTTTGTGTCCAGTGGGTATCCGTCCAGGTCTACAGCCTCAACAAGTAAATGCAAAAATATTGAAATTTGCTATTTGGGCCAAATGTTTCCTGAGAATTATTGTGACATCCCCAGTGGCTAGCTAATGTTATTTTCTCCAGCAGATGCAGTAGTACGCGATGTCTTGCTTCCACAATATCACACCATACTGAGTGTTTTCTCCTTTCTATCATCCTTTTATTGCCCAATCGTTTGTTACATCGCCAATAGCTTTACATGACCAGCCATTCATTATTTTTTTTTTGTCTTTTTGATCATAGCCACACTAATGTAAACCACATCAGCGAGTTAATACATAAAGCTTTGCATTTCAAAAATCTAGACACTTTAGTAATATTACAAAGGTTTTCCGCTTCAAAAAAATAAAATAAAATGAACAACGAAAATAAACCTTTAAAGAATTAGCATCATAAAATTAATTTATTCCAAGTAAAAATACAAAATAATATTAATGACATTGACCAGATATGAAAGTCTCCCCCAGAAATAACTATATTAATGGTTGAGAAATAAGTGTGTAAAGAAAATACGAAATAAAAATGAAAAATATGTAAATATGTTTTAATCATTTTCTTTTTTAGCAAAAATCTCTAAAAATAATGAAAAATTTCTCAGTACAAAGGCTACATTACTACTGGAAGGTACTAAGCACGTAGAGTAGGTAAATACACAGTAGAAAATGATCTTAGTGAATCACAATGCTTGCAATGAAAATAAATTTGCAATAAAGATTTATGCCTCTTTTTCTTGTTTTTTCTTTTTTACAAACAGTACAAACAGTATTGCACATTACAACAAAGAATCAAGGTTTGTTAGCCTTAAAAACAAGAAAGAAAAGAAAAAAATGGGACTAATTCAAGTCTTCAGTGAGTAAAGGCCACACCTGACCTCATACATCTTGGGGCTTTCGATCAAGTTACAGCTGAAACACTTTGTATATCAGTTTTTAAAATAACATTCTTTTCTTCCCCACCTTCTTTTTAAGGACCCTCAAAACATCAAGTCAACAAATAAGGGTACATTGTTTTACAAAACAAAAGGGAGGACACACTTTTAGGAAACAAAGTTCTCTTAAAAAAATAACGAACAGAAGATATCTTTCACAATTCTAGTCGGCATAATAAATGATCAGTTATAAATATACAAAACAAGGGAAGTATCTTCAATTATCTTTCTCAGCACCAAATGGAGATTTTTACTTTCATGAAAAAGTTCTTTTTTTCCTTGGAACTCAGTATTTTCTTCAGAGCTCCAAGATGTCACTAACGATACATTGGGGGGAAAATCTCTCTCTCGTTCACTTCTCATTCTGTCCTTTTTAATGGATCTCTGATGTCACAGAAGGGAGACAGGAAGGGAATTTCTTTCTGCAAATCGCATTCCTCTGTAATAAGGTAGACTCTGTACTTCGGCTAACTACAATTTTATATTAAAGTTATAAAGCTCTAACTCCTTCAGTTTTTCCAAAAATAAAAAATAAAAAGCAAATAAGCATGACAAAAATAAAATTAACCATCTGTTAAATCATTTTCTCACTGAATTAAATTAATATATATATATATATATATTTATCTGAATAAACTTACTTAGAAAATATCAATTTCTCTCCTATATTTCAAAATTGAGGTATTGCAAAAGATCATGTCAGTCAGAAAGCACGCTTTTAAAAATAAAAATAAAAAAAACAAAACACAAAAAATAGCTGACTGCTGAAAACTGTTTGGATACAAAGAGAAGTGCACGACAAGTGTCTTTTACGGAGATTGAACAAACAGAAAATTCCTGGGCTGAGAGAGAAAAAAGGCCCAGAATTCACTTTCAGAGGGACACTAATCATTATTAGCCTTTACGGTTTCTTTTCTCTAAACCAGAACAGAAACCCCGTTTAATTTTTTTGCAAAAACGAAGTAGTTCAACCAAACACTTGCAACAAAGGAATAAAAAATAAAAATAAAGAAGGGACGAGCACTGGACTGGACAATCACGACACACAGAAAAAGGATACGACGCGTACATCTAACTGCGGAGTTGTAGCAACCTGTCGGATTGTCCACAGAACTGCTAAAAACCAGTGTAACTAACTCTTTCCACCCCCAGAGGGTCCCTAACCCTAACCCAATCTTCCCGTCTTGTCCTAAACAACCTAGGTTCAGCAGCCAATGTGTTTCTTCTTTCTAATACCCTGCACTCCCAATAACCCACCCCGTTGTCATGTACCCCAACCTTCTCAAAGAAAAGGGTTGGTGGGGGGGGGAGGTGGGAGGGGTCCACCATTTTAGCAGGTCATAATTGTACTTCAAGCTTTGCAGGAAAATCAGGGTTGAAACCAGCATACACACAAAGTTCTGACAACGATGGATCCCAATGTTCTCAAAGTCAAGTTGTGCGAACATTATGTGCTGGTTAGCAAGGAAACAGAGTAAAGATCACAACTCTGCTCCAGACAGTTCTTAAGCATATATATTAATTTTTTTTCTCTTATATTCATCATTGCTGTCATCATCATCATCATCATCATCATCAATGGTCTTTCCTCCAATGATTTCTTAAAAAAAAAATAAAAAATAAAAAAATGTGCCTAGCTCATCAGATAGCATGGGGTCTAACAGACCAGTAAGCATGAGGCCTGACAGACCAGACAAGCTTTCGTCACGGTAGTGTGTTGGTGGTTTAAGTATTATCACATGAGCTCTTTGGTCTTCGTAGACAAAATCTTAAGCGATGTCAATGGTACAGACAGCTGATTCGTGTTTCTCAGACTCGAGCTCATTTTCTTTTTACCGAGTGAGAGTGTGTTTATGCATGTGTGCTTGCTTGAGTGTCTGTGTGTGTCCCCGATGTGAGTACACTGGTTATGAAGTTTCACAGGACTTCTATGTCATACATCAACAACAGTTAAAGCGAATCACAGTTCTAGGCATACTCAGACCTAACTATATACTGTATAAAATTGCACAATTATATATGAACAATCACTGCAAAAGTACTTCACCTATCAGATTTTTTTTTTTAAGGATATCCTACATCTAATAGATTCATAAATTATTGAGGCTGCTCTCCGGTAATGATAATCTCTGTACTAGAGGAGTCCAGCAAACACCCCGATGGTAGTCAGCCAAATTTTATAGGTTCACTGGATTACCTTACTAGTTCTCCACATTGTGTCAAGTTCTCGTCGTAGTCACGCGCACACTAGTGTGCGTCAGTGTGTGCGTGTGCACAAGCGTCCCCGTGTGTGACTCATCTCTGTGGTGTGGGTAGAATAGAATAAATGGTGTGTTTTTGAAATTCTATTGCATGCAGAAAGTTGATTGAAATAAAACATACAGTCAGGAACCGCTATTCCCATCTCTGGTTCCCTGTTTACATCCCCAAACACCCATTTCTACCCCCCCCCCTCCCCCGTGGTGTTTTCAGGTGCCCCTTTCATGCTATCCTGTCACTGTCAGCAGCATGTGTTGTCTGTAATTTGCCCCCCCTCCCCCAGACACCCTAGCCTGAAAGTACTATGGTATAAGTAAATACCATGGATTTAGCAGCAAAAGCTATTGCAGCATTACATTTACATAACACTAAAATAATAATCATAGTAATAATAAATCGACCTAACCAAACAAATTAAAAGCAAACAAAATTTGATTGAGCTTATGAGGTATTAATATTTTTTAAATAAAATCGGAGAGGGAATATAGATGTGTTTTTCTAATCTGGGCGTTTTTGACCCACACTACTGATTACTGAATAATTGTTTAATTTGCTACATTGTATGCCACCTATTTTGTTATTCTTTTAAATTTATGAGTTTTAATTTACCTTTGGTAATTTATTTTTTACTAGGGGCAATATACTACAACTTCTGAAAATAAGTGCATGCTACAGTCACATAAATTATCTATATATGTATATAGACTCATATAAAAGAAAAAATATATTATTTATATATGTATATATAGTCTCATTTCGGCTGCAGCCTGATGGTGGCCTATGGGGTAAACAAATCCACAGAACAAAGGGAGCTGAAAAATCATTTCTGGTTCTAAGCTGGACAAATGTGTCGGATGTGTCATTTGTGTGTGTTTTTTTTCCTTTTATGCCAGAGTGCAAATATGTACAAAAACTTTATAATTGTAGTTACCCCCTCAGAGTATAGTAGACAATGAGCTCATAATACATTACAAAAAAAACCCATGGTTTGTAATTATTGTTAGCGTGGGGGTTGATGGGAGGGGGTACAGCGCTGTCCGGGGGGGCGGGGGGGTAGTGGGGTTGCGGGTGGTGCTGGCGGGGTGTCTCTGGAGGAGGAGTCGGGCTACTCTGACTTCTCAGCTCCAACGGAAGGACACATGACGTGGACGGTCACCCCCTTCTTTGACCAGCGGCTTGTGGAACTCACGCCCGGCCCGGGAGTGGATGCTGGCCCAGCAGTACTCACAGTAGTACTGCAGGCATGTGACGTTGGCACAGAAGAATGGGGCGAATTTTCCCCCGCAGCGGGCCCCCTGACACTCGTCACACATCTGGTCGTCCAACACGTAGGGTTTCACCTCCACCTTTCGACGGAAAAGGCAGAGAATAAAGTCAGTATCTCACCCGGAATGTCTACCCAATTTCTCTTTAGCAAAAGTCCAACACTAACATTAGTACATAGCATGGACTGCAGAACACATCTGAATGGGGGGGGGGGGCATCGTTTCAAGGAAACAGGTGTACAGTTATGTAGACGCATATCTGTACAGTTCTGACTTATTAGTAAAAGGTTTTATTAGTGTGCATTCGGTAATTTTTTCGTGATTGTTCATCGCTGCATTCTGAATGATGCATGGGCATCCCCTTCCTGCCCCCCCGGTCTGTGGTCCATGGGACACAGCAGGAAAAACAAGCTCCGTTTACACAAACTGTCTAGAATGTGTTGACTGCTAGATCACAATACAAGGCAATAATTATAAAAAAAAGCCTTTGGGTAGATTAACAGGATAGCAGGAAAACAGACATGCAAATGAATGTGTTTGACACTCATATTACCACCACCTACCGCTCTAAACTCACATTTTTTCACAAATTACTTTCACCAAAATTGAGCCCATATGCGAGTCATTTGTCTGCTGGTGAACCCTCGCAGAAAATACACTGCCCCTGATTTTATGATTTTAAAGTACACGGACTTGAAAAGGGGAGATGCGACACTTCTTTTTACAGAAACCACACATTCTAAAGAGAAAACTGTTCTGAGAAGGAATATTTAAATCTTTAATATTTCATTCTTTAAAGTGTACATGAAAACATACATAATAAAAAACCTTAAATCATAATTAAGCATCTTACAAAGTGCAACTGATATTGTTTTAACAGCCGAAACTACCCGATTTATAATACAAACAGCAATGCAGCCTCAGGTAACATTTAATTTACAACCCAAATTATTATTTTTTTTTACATCAATTTTGTTATAATTTATGACAAAGTCATTGGTAGGCCACAAAGATGGAGGCAATGAAGACAATTGAGCATCCCAGGGTGTTGCTTAGCAACATTGTTTTCATCATGCAAATTTGTTTGGAGAGTGGAACCCCGTGTCACAGCTCCCCAAACAAACGTTATCCATTTCAAAACTAAATGACCATGTTTAGCAGGCAACATTACTATGCTGCCTTCCTAACCAGGTCAAATTACTGGCTAAAATAAAGACACAGAGGCAAACTGCTCCATTCTGATGACAGCCCTGAGGAAGTGTGCACAATTTAGCCTCTGCAGATTTTGACCTCTCTGGCAGACTACCAGTCTTGGTTGGTCATGATCTGGTACATATAGAGGCTGCAGACCAAAAATAACTAAGCGTCAGCAGCCAACTCTGGAACACTAGCATGGAAGGACTTCTATAGGAACTAGATGGCCTATAATTATCTTACCAGCACCAGTGACTTCAAATGCTTGTCAGACCTCCAACAGACTACAGCCATGATTATAGAACTAGACCCCCCACTCCAAAAAGACTGTCAAAGTACAGGCTAGGATAAAAGGTTTGATCGAACCCCAGTTCTAGAACTACAGTATAAGGTCATAGAGCGCATCGTCACCCCACCCAGGAAGTAAAAGGAGGACAGACTTCTCTGTAGTCATCTCTAACATATTAATGGTACATTGTTCTTTATCTCTGACCAGTGCTTCCCAAAAGACTAAATAATTCAAAGCAAAACTGATTTTTTTCCCCCCCATTTGATAATTTTGAAAAAGAAAAAAACAACATATGCAATGGAGAATATGCTTTCCTATAGTAAGGCTGACAATACAAGGTGTGAAGGGACTGTCTTGGACGGCGAAAAGGACTTATTGAAGTGACAATCACGTGAAATAACCCTGTAATGTCCCCTACTATGGATACACTTCACAGGCTTGTAAGATAGACAGTATTGTAGAGTTTGCTCAGTTTCAACAGTTTCGAGACTCACTACTGACGTCTGAAAAAGCAAGCTTGGCTTGACTTATGTCCCTGTGCATTTTTCTGTAATACCCGAGCACACTCGGACATCTGGGCATACCGTCAATATGTTACTCACCCGTTTGTCAATGTCATTGTGCTGGAGCTGGACAAATCGGGCGCTGATGGCGGCGATGTAACTCTGCTGATTGGAGAAGGCCACACGTCCAGCCCCCTTAGGGTACTTCAGCTCCGGGTCTGTGTCGATGCCGGCATAGCAGACACCTCCGTATAGGCGATCCATGATCATTGCCAGCTCCACTAGGGTGGTTAAAATGGGTGAGCATTACTACCCCATTCTCACACACACCCCAACATTATTCAATTCCATTCCCCACACTTTTTTCAGTCACCTGCACGAAGGGGCCGGGGGACCCCACCCACAAAGATGGTCTTCCGTGGGTCTAAGGGCTGGGAGCCGTCCATAACGAAGTCACTGTCGCTCAAGTTCCAGGGTCGGATTTGAACCTGGGAAAATGGGGAATGATGCCAACGATGACTTATACAGTAAGACGGCCATTAAGATAAAAATAAACAACTAATCATGTAGGCAGACAGATGAAGAGAAACTACTTAAACTTCTAGAAATGTGTATATATGGTACACAAACATGAAACTTCATTTAAAACAAATTGAAAGTGGGTTTTCATGGCACTTATTTCCTAATCCAAAAATGTGTTACTCTTGTTGTGGTAACACTTAATAATATACTATAATACTACACATAGACACACACACAGTCATGCACCTCATAAAGATGTATCAGTCAACGATGTACCAGACACGGAAGGGTGATCCCATAAAAATATAACAGTTTAAAATTCCTGTCACCTAGTGATATCACAGCCATCGTAACATTGGAGCGTAACACGTTACTCACGTGTTTGTGGTGATGTTGGTGTAAGCAAATTTATTGCACTGCTAGTTGTGGAAAAGTGTAGCATATACTATCATGTAGAGTACAGAATTCTTGATAACGATAAACTTGCTAGTTTATGCATTTACTATACTGTAATTTTTTATCATTTAGGTTATACCATGTAGCCTAGGTGTATAGTAAGCTATACCATCAAGGTTTGTGTAAGTACACTATGACATTCATATAACAATGAAATTGTCTAAGGATGCATTTCTCAGAATGTATCCCCTTGCTTTAACGACACACAACCGTAAAAAGGGACTAAGGTTAAACACTGGACTTGAAAAATGTTTCCTGACTTTCCCTGCAGTGAGCTGAGGGAGTGTTCCCTAATGGTACCATAAACTGCACCACTGTTTGCCCAGTAGAAGGACTGGAACATACAAGAGGCAGAGCAGAGGTTGCTCTTTAATCAGAGTTACTAGGCTGCACTGGGACTTATGACTGGCACTAAAACCTAATTAAACACTTAATAACAGAGTTTGTTAATGGCCCTTCCAACTGTTTGCTAGGCCTGGGATGCACTAGAAAGACCTCAGAGAATGCAGTGCTGTCTAATAAATGATGCTCAGACAGAGGGGCAGAGGAAACAAAGGGAAGATAAAGGTAAAGTTTAGACATGATAATGGGAATAATGTAAGGCAAGACAAGTTCTCTATAAATAAAAGCACAATGAGAAGACAATATGGTCAAAACTCACCGGTTTGTCCTTGATAGTTGGGCTGGACACACACAGGTAGAGCTTGCCGTCTTCCTCGATGCAGGCGTCAATGAGGGCCTGTACAGAAGTCTCTTCTTGGAACAGCAAGAAAGCATAGCCTGGAGGATGAACGAGAAGACTGTCATGGTCTCGAAACCAAGAATACAGAGATAATGAAAATCTACCAGAAGCTCCTGCACTATAATGTACATGCAATTATCCACTGCGGTAGCAAAGACAGTAATTACGCCCACTGTCTTCTAAATAAGCAAATACCTTAACCCTGGAAGGGAGCAAATTACCTCCCCAAAGTAATTAACGGCACGTTAAAAACCACTGCTCCAGTGGGTGAATACAGTGTTTGTAGCAAGTCCTTTTCTGCACCAGTGAGTCTTGCCACACAATAATCAGAAAACCATACAATTTCTTGGTTGGTTAGCTGTGGGAGAGCCTCAGGACCAGCATGCTTTATCAGCACTGTTGTTAGAAACAAGGGTGGGATCATGGGTCAAGACCCATCGAAACAGTAACAACCTAAGGACCATACTTCCCTCCCAGCAGCTTATCAGCACCTTCTCCAGTGCTTCATCCAACACTGCAGACAGGAGGCTTAAGCATTTCATGCTCCATTCTTCTGTGGCTTTTTACCTTTTCACTCTCCTTTGAATTCACATGGTTTTGGCCAATGTCTGTCATGTTATATAATGCATTGAAAAAGCCTGGTTCTTCCTTGAGGGTTTCATATGAAGCTTCTCAGTCCTACAGAATGTCCCAGCAGGGATTCAAACTTGTAATGAGGTCATAAAAAGCCTGAGCACCAGCTAATTTCCCCAGTTCTACACAGGAAACCTATCAGAGGACACATACAGGCATCATTTTCATTAGGTCCCATCTGTTCATGTCCCAGGTAAAATCAATTTCAAATCGTAGACTAACGATGATGCTTTTTTTTCATTCTTCCGGTAATTATGCCAATATATTGTGATCTAACACCTACACATTTATGGGGGAAAAAAGCTGAACTCCCAACATTCTTGTCAACCCCATTGTAAAAGTGAGAACTGTCCAGTGCTGTAGCACTGGAAAGGTATACAGCACCGTTGCTACAGCAGCTCCAGTTGGTCATATTTGCCGGCTATTCATAACTGTAACAGAAGTGTGGGGGATAGGAACACAGAAAAGCAACGTGTCCGCTATGTGAGTTTTCAGGCTCCTGTCGCACCAGTCTGCAGTAGTTGGGAAACAACCCGTTGAAAGCCAATTACAAAAGTATGTCACTGTATGATACAAACACCCAGAGCAGCATGATAACCTCACACTCCCCATTCAATGCATTAACTATACCAATGAGTTGGCAAGTATTCAGTTCCCTATTATGCCGGGAGAATAAAGAATCATCTTAAATCATAGAATAACAATGGGATTGAATGACGATGACGAGATACTGGAGTACAAAGGATATGGAGTCTGAGTGTATTGGTGAGAAGCTTGAGCTGTGAGCCAGTGAATGTGCTGTTTGTTTTGATGCTTTCTATTCAAGGTCTCTAAAATCAATATTCACGCCATTGTCCCTGATTATTATACAATAGTGTGTGCTGCTCTTGTCACAAATCAGCTATGGAGAGCAAAGACCCCCTAATATATAACAAACCAAAAACCACAGTCTCTCAGATTTAAATCTTTCCCTAAAACAGATGTCCAAGACCTGCACTCCCAACTCCAGGGGTCAACTAAGACAACTAACAGATGCATTGGCAACACAGAATCAGTGGAGTCCAAGTGAGCCAACAGCACATGTACCAATAGTAAAAGTCATGCATCAGACATCAGCAGGTCACTTCTGAGGGAAAACTAGGTAAAATATACTTAGGCAGGGTAGTTTCTGACATTTAAGGGAGATTTTTTCCCCCCAAAGCTTTGCAACTATCTAGACATACCTGGCACCTAAAATCACTTGGATTACAATAAATGGCGCTCAGATTCAAGAAATATAAACCATGTATTCAAAATCAAAATTCTTAAGCCTTTATAAAATGTTACTAGAATTACTAGACCATGTATGTTTATTCAAGATAAAAAATAATTTTATAACATCATATAGGGTATCATTGACAGCCTATTGTTAGAAATCAATCACCCGATGAAACGGTTACAGTTAAGAACCGGAAATTAATGTAAAATCAGTCACAAACCTTTGCAATTTTGGTTTAAAATGAAAATCTTGTAGTCTAGTCTCACATAATGCTATCATCTCTAACAGGTCTGTGTCTGTCCTGATACTAATAGTTCCGGTTTCTAATGACTTAAAGCTATCTCATCCTCATCTCTTAGTTAGGAAATACTCTGCTTCTCCAAGCTATGCCTGGTTTGATGATTTGTGATAGGATTCTCTCCCAGAGTTACATTCACACGTTTCAAGTGAAACAATTCATGGTTTTTAAGCAGACTGGATTCCAAATAAGCATAATCCATATACTCACATATTTACATAATTTGTTTATACAATATTATCCATCCATCACCGTAATCGCTTAATCCCAGCTGGGGTCGCAGTGGGGACCGGAGCCTATCCCGGGAACAGGCAGGATGCAATATTATGGTCTAGACCAAATTTCTACTATCCAGTGCAATGTTCGCCAACCTTGCCAAGTCACTACGCACAAATATAATTACAACCTTGGACACCTGCTTACAGACTGCCTATTTAATAAAGTAGTGGTGCTCATTGTGCATCGGGCCACAAGAATTACTTTTCACAGCTAGTTTGTGTTTAGGACGTCTAAAACTCCTTTTCATGGGCAACCCAAAGGTAAACGTCAATGGAAGGGCTACGTACACTGCTAAGTTTAACACCCACGATGTCCAGATACACATAAACCGTCAGCACAGCTGCACCTCAAGGCTTCAAGTGTCCAAAATCCAATAACCGTAGTCAATAAAAGATTTAGCACAGTGCCTATGGCTAATATGTTGGCATTTGTGTGTGGGCATTGGGAATATAGCATTCTTTCATGAAGCTGAACAGCCCACAGGTACAAAGAGAGACCAGCGCAGTGATGCATCAAATCAGGTAACTGAGAACCAAAACACATTTGTTTAAAAAATTACTGGTACCTGCTACTACTTCATCTAGACTGCAGGATGTAGTTGTTAATAATGCATAGTCAGCAGCCACACGTCCAACCACGACATAAAGGCACAAATTGCACACGCAGATAAAAATTGACTTCCTTTTTCCAATAACTGAATAATATAAGCTTGCCTTTGAGTTATTACAATCTCATTCAAACTCATTTCAACCCAGACAGCAGATGACATTAACTTGCAGCTCTTCTCATATCAGAATTTAACTTTTCAATGTCGCTTCATATTCAGATCGCGTCATCTGTGAGCCATCAGGTCAACATCACACAACGCAGACTTTAGTGGGGAGTCAAGAGTTGAAAAAGTGTACACACACACACACAAAACTTTGGTAACACAAATGAAATACCAGCACACTTGACAGAAAAACAAGAACTTGCAACCAAACTGCAACAAGTCAGGACAGTCTTGGTGCTTGTTACAGTCCAACTTAGCTTTGAGGGTATCCGGTATTCCTTCAAATTAATGTAGTTTAATGAGGCTGTAATGTTCTGTAACAATATATAGACACAGTAACAATGCTAAAAACAGATGAAATGTCTTCACTGGGGTTGCGAATTTTGGAGGTCAAGAACGAGCTTCCAGCTGAAATAGATCAGACACAAAGCTCAGAACAGAATTAGCAGCATGCTTTAATGCCACGCTTTTGGCCAGTTTTCAGGGCCTGAACAGGTTACTGGTCATTTTTCCTGGATCAGGTTGTATCATCACAACTGTCCAGACTCACCATATGGGGAAAAGGGGGGAAAGGAGGGAAAAAAAACAGCTATATGCTGTTACCCACCCCCTAACCTTACCAGGTTACTGACACAGATTTATGAACACAACAAAAATATTTTGAAAAAACATTTGCATTCCTCAATTGCTAGAATATACTGTCAAGAACGTAACAGCAACCTTCACAACCTAAAGAAAACAAATGGTTAAGGTTTAACCTGTAAGTAATAGATCAACAAATTAAATTTCTTAACATCCCTTACTATAATATTGAAAGACTAGTCTGCAACCTATTACACTGCAGCTGAAGTCCTAAAACCACTATATGACATTCTATCTATATTTCACCTCATGGATGAGCCTAGGGTTTGGTTGTAATATTGGTGATTTTAGCTACCATAATATTAAAAACTAAATTGTACATATACACGGAACATTCATTTATAAACGCAGGAAGATATCACCTCCCCTTTCCCAAAACAACCACCCAGTCTCTAAACAAATCCTGCAATAAAACATCTACTTACGTGTTACTCCCAAATTCAATTACAGAGTGGAAAACTTTTAAATAGTTCCTGTTCCATACAGCTGCTTGCTCTTAATGTGTGTCATGGAGCTGAATTGGGGCAGGTAGCCCCATAGTGGACCAAAATGTTTGGGGGGGGGGGGAGCTAGCTGATTGCATGAGGCGGTGTGCCCAGAAGATGATCCTAGTCTAAAGAGGGCCTGGGCTGGGACTTGGCCCCCATGCCATCTACAGCACCCACACAGAGTCCCGCTGGGCCCTCCTCCGAGGGACAGAAATAACTAGGAACATTCGGTGCCTTAGCTCCAGCAAATTAGCCAGGAACACACAAGCAACTTGGAGCGCGTTTCTCCAGCGAGCAGCCGGTCGGTGCAAGTCGTGGCTTGGAGTAAAGGCAGATCCCTGGGCTGGGGATACACAGGCATGCAAGCACATGCACAGGGGGCCCAGCCCAGCCTGCCGTCTTAGGGATGATGTATGGGATAGCTGGACCAAACCTCTGAGACCCTCACATGGACACCTACAGCTTACCTTCGTGTATGGTGTATTTCTCTGGATTCACTAAATATATCCTCAAAAAGGTTAGCAAAACATGCACCTTGACGAATGCACACCCAGTACCAAAAGACATAAATCAACACAAAAGCATTCACACCAAGTGACCTCATACAAAACTAAATGTTGCAAATCTGAGAATTGCATTATTTCCAAAATGAGAGAAAGGGCCCAATTAAGACACATTTGGTAGCAGTACTGCTACAGTGCTACGTGCACTGAATTACAGCATATTGTAGCTTCTCCTGTGCCAAGCTAGTAAACCAAATTACATACAGTGCGTTGGGTGTCCTCTCTATAGATTTGTGGGTAACCACACTAGTCACTTGTAAAAGGGTGCCATAGTTTTCTTGGGAGTGTCAAATAAATAACAAAAAAAAAAGACAAGGAACTGGCCAAGTTTCACTCTTAGCCAGATGCAGCATATTACCATCTGCTAGAAGAATCCCAGCTATTTCCCAGTGCCAGTTTTAATAGTTGCTTTATTATGGCGAACTGTGCTGCCGTTTTGAGGGAAAAATGAAACGGCACAAGTACCTGGAAAGGCCAGCAACTGGGTTCACCTGTCTAAGATGAAGAGCCCCCGACACAGGCCTGGGGGGGTCTGAAGTTTCATGGAAGGGGCTGCAGGGCAGCGTGGCACAAATTCAGCAGGCAGACTGGCTTGTTTGCACCAGGTTATTATCGTTACTGACAACAAAAACTAAAAGAATACATTTTCGAAAACTGAAATCAAACTTTATAATACAGCTTCCAATAAACCTTAAAAAGCACTTTCCCTTTACCATTTTTAAATATGCTTTGGCTAAAGTAAAGATTTGTTTATCTTTACCATTAATGCCTGAAACACGATTTGTTTGAGTACATTACTACTTAATGTGTCTGTATATTCATGCAGAATTCTCTAAAGAGAGGACACATACAACAGCTCTACAACTGTCAGTCTCTCTTAAAAATGACTTGAAATGATAACAAAATATAAAACTAAATGGAAATTTAGCTTTAAAATAAAAAAGTAAAAAACTACACTGAAAACTAAGTAAAGCTAAACTGGTTTTCAAATGAAAATTGAAAATATAAAAATAAATCAAAATATCAAAAGAATAACAGCAGTGGTTTGCATATTAATACATGCGTTTATCTTGAGGGTGCTGGTAGGGAAACGCTGAGGTGTGCAGACAATCAAATATCTTTAAAAACACTCCTTGTTAGAGATGAACCATCCTTCTTTCGCTATTTGTGGTCGACGGTAGCTTATTCACCAGAAACATTATCATCAGAAAACACTTGATAAAGCATAAAATGCGATGCATTTTTGTACATCCTGAACAAACAGGTTGCCATGGCAGCAGCCATGACTAAATCCTTCACACGGATGGGTAAATACATGTATGGCATTATGCAGCCATATATCCACTTAGGATATAAATAAAATGCGCCATTCTGCTGGTGCATGCACACACACATGCACGCATGCAGGTATGTAGAGAAAAAGCGCAATGTGTTGTCAACACAGCCTGGTCTAGGCCAGTGCGTGTTTGTGCAGTGTGCTGCATAAACAGCTGGATGAACACTGAAAGGCCTCATTTTTCCAGCAGGTAATTACCTTTGGGTGGGAAGTAGGACTTGCTTTCAGCTTTATGTGGCCAGTCCACCACAAGATGCCCGTAGCGCCGGAAACTGTTGGTGATTTCATCTGCAGAGACAGAAAATAGTACAAGGTCCACTTTATCCACTTAAAAACGATGAGGTCATTGTCTGCGCAATCCTGCTAAGGGCAACCGTCATGGTCAAGAACTATTATTACTCGTTTTATTTAGCGAATGAGTGCAGATTCCTCAATCAGAAACGCTTCTGCATACCAACAGGACAATGAATGCATGGCGTTAACTACAAAAGCAACAGATTTTTGAAGCCACACACTAATGTAGTATTAACTTTACTTAATTACATAAAACATTTCTTCTGAATTAGGTTATCATATTCCTCTTTAATTTAGGATGTCCAAGTCACTGTGCTGCTAAGAGTGGCTAAGACAGAAAAACTGTTTTGGCAGTAGTGTATAATAGACTTTCCACCGCAGACTAAAACGGCAACTACAAAACTCTGGATACACAAAAATCATAATTATATTTCATTAAGTAAAAAAAAAAAATGAACTTTTTAAACCAGACCTCATTAACCGACCACTCTCTAACTGACCGTATTATTTTGTATTTCACATTAGACAACAAAAGCTCTAACAAGTACTCACACCAAGCCATGAGCTATTTGGCTAAACAGATCAAGTATTATTTTCCCTAGTTACCATTCTAAGACTATAACTGCAGTTTGAAATATGAAGGCCTTGATATATTTAGCCTGTCGTTTATGAGATTGTTAGTTTACTTAGAACCTTAGACTTAGAACCAGAGACTAAGATTTCAGGGGATGTGATTAAACCTGTAAAGAATTTTTTATATTATTTTTTAAGTGTAAGCTTCAAGGAAAATAGCCCCCATTCCAGAAGGTACAGCCATCTAGCCCGTAGCACAGTCATTCTGAAATGGTGTGAGGAAACAGTATCATTTGTCTAGTGCTAACAATCCAAGGCCCAGCACTGGTACACAGACTAGGCACTTAACTGTTTTTCTGTGACCTGAGAAAGAAGCAGCAGTTATCGTCAAAAGAAAAGCAATTCTGCAATAGGGCGGGCACCAGATTTTTGAACAATTGATCTGAAATTGGTCTTGAAGAGCCTAAATATAACTAAGGATGGGACATTTTAGGATTATTATTATTTGAATATATGAAATAAACCTGAAGCACTAGATGAGGCGATTTACTATCCTAAATATGAATAAATAGATCACATCCAATGACCCTGGCTGTCAGACAAGCAAGAAAGGAAGAAAAAAAAAACAAACAAGGAGACCTTCATCGATATCAGGAGGCAGGCCACCGACAAAGACCTTCCTGGAGTAACGTTCAATCCTCTCGCCATTCTGGCAGCGTGTGGGAGAGCCCATGCCAGGAGTCAGCGACTGGTCACCGTGTCCTTCGTCCAAGAAGCCATCTTCAAAGGGGAAGAGGGAAGAACGGCCTGGACGGAGGAAAGGAAGGAGAGAAAGACAAGGAAGAAAGATGATCAAATAGAGGAGAGGAGAAAAGAAGGGTGGGGGGGGGGGGGGGGGGGAGTCAGAAAGAAGAAAAAGGGGAAGATTGAGGAAAAGGGTTAGTGAAAAAGGCAGAGACATCATGTTAAATGGCTAAACAAACATGCTAACAAACATGGCCGTAAAGTTCTTTGCACAGGACAATAACCACAATCATTTACGGACAGACGCACAGAAAGCTAATTTTCCAAACATTCTCCACATTCCTCCCCCTCCAGCCCTAACCTATCTGATCCAGGAGCATCTGCGGATGAGACTCAGCTGGGAAAGAAAACAGATATAACCAAGAACACATGGTTCCTATCGCTTTTTTATTAAAAGTATTTGATCTCTACACTGTACAGGACTTCATGCCCATGGGAAATAATCATGTGGTGTCAAAGAGTGGTTTTTGTGGACCCCATCGCTAGCATGGCTGAGAAGCAGTCTACAGGGGCGGGGTCACATAGCACATATTAGCCACGCAAAGAGAGGTAGAGGTTACACCCGGGGTCGAAGGCAGCCCCACATTAGGGGCTTGCTGAACTGTGACTGGGCCCCATTGTATCCCTGTAAGCACACAGCAGCACCAGTGTAAGGAGCTTAGCCTTTTCATACAGTGATTCCATTACAGAAAAGGGATCTAAAAGAAAGGTGTGAACAAGGTGCTGCACTCCTGTAACCAGGAAAACCACCAACACTATAGAGAAGGGGGTGAACAAAATCAAGGATTATGCCTCCTATCGAGGGGAAAATATGTACGCTTAAATGTTCATTTGAAAAGGGACAATCCAAGAAAGGGGAAGAATACTTAATAATCATAGTTGGTTTTCCTGGTTTTACTAACAGAGCTGAACTGAAGCATTTAAAAACGGATACAGTCTCCCTTGAAATATAAAGTCCAAACTCCAAAATTTGCACATCAATTTACATGTGCAAATGCAAAATGGATTCTGCCTGTAGTCATTTTTCAAACGTGTCGAATTCAAGGGATTGAATGGGGACCCTGGGATGTTCGATCGGCTGCGCACAAGACTTCTTAATAAATGATGCTAAGAGCAAGTATGCTACGTAAGAGGGGCAGAATGCACGACTGAGGAGAATTTGACAACATTAACGCTGCCAGAAAATTTGAAAACGCTTAAGGTTTCCTTCCTACAAACAGCCAGTGCTGCTACATTTTAAAAAACATCCTTTTCTCATTTCCTCCCCTAAGGGTTTAAGCACTCATTCCATAATATAGACCTGAACACAAACCCAAAACACACACATTTATATTACAGCTCTTAAGGTGGTATTGTGTGAGTGTATGAAAGATGGTCATAAAAGTCTTCACAGTTCCTCCCACAAACTCAAGGAATCCTGCAGATAGATCAGTTTTGTACAACTCTGAAGGTGCCTCAAAAAAAAGAGGTAAAATAGGCTGTTTTACTCCTGAGCTACAACCCAACACCCAAGGGCTGGAGGAAAATTATTTTAAAAAGTAATCATTTTGACACTGGAATAAACATCAGGCCCATTACATGATGCTTAAATTAGAGAGTAAATGCCTGTTTTCTTCTGGAGTTGGTGTTTGGATGGTACTTTATTTAGACAGTAGAAATGACTATAGACATCCACTACTTAGGTGTCCTACATGGTTTATTTACATTTATGCAGCAGACGCTTTTGTCCAAAATGACATACAAGTGAGGTAAGCTTGAGGTTAAAGAGCATTCACCATCTCAAAGGCCCAGGGGTGATATGATTATGCTGCTGGCCATGGGATTTGATCCCACAATCTTCTGGGCATGGGCACAGTGATACACACATACACATGATGAAGATGTCATTGTACAGACAAACAGAAATAATCAAGTGACTGAATCGGAAAAAAAATGGTTATGTTAATATTTAATTAAGATCAAATTCAAACTCTGATGATTCCTGTTTCACTATATTCAGAGACTTCCTACTGGCCGGCCCAGAAGACAACACTTGCAGTGTTCACCCAGATAATCATGGAAATTTACTCCACCTCAGTTCACTCCATGCACCCGGCCACCTCAGCACATTCTCAAAGCACTGCTGTGCCGTTGCTAAATCGGGGCCTAGCCGTGTTCCCATAATGCCACAAACGCTGTGAGGGTGCCGCAGAGAATGACTGACTGCTTTTACCAGACATCACTGTCCTTAGTCCAATTAGTTTAATGCTCCAAATCAGCAAAAAGCGTCTCGCCATAGGAATCACCCGAGGGGTATATTTACAGAGTTAATGGGCTTTTAAAAAGTTTTAATTAAAAAAAAAAAAAAAAAAAAAAAAGCAAACTAGCACAGGAATGATGCTGTTTTTCCTCCAAGAAAAATTACGGCTCCAGGACGTGTGAGCTGGAGACTGCGCCTGCATATGCCCGGTGACTGCGCCTGCATATGCCCGGTGACTGCGCCTGCATATGCCCGGTGACTGCGCCTGCATATGCCCGGTGACTGCGCCTGCATATGCCCGGTGACTGCGCCTGCATATGCCCGGTGACTGCGCCCAATAGACAACATGGGGCTTTGAGTGTGATGCCTTACCTTCAGTTCCTATCATTCCGCACTGCAAAATAAGGACTCAAAGCAGCGTTCAGTGCTTGTTAGGGAAGCGATACTTAATACTGCTGACCAGTTTCCACTTATCTGTTATTACAAGGTCACCCCTTTATGTCCTTGGAGTTACTGTTTGTGCAAAACTCCTAAAGGCATCCCTCTCGCTGGCAACACACCGATTTAAGAAAAGCGTACCGACGGGAAAAATGCAAGCTGGGTTCCACAAGCAGCACATGCCACCAGTCAGGTGCCGCACTTCTTAATGTACTTTCTTCCAAAGCGTAAAAATTAGAAGCCACGATCCAAATCAGAAACAGGGAAATCCAACCACAATCTAGGATCACAGGAGAAACCCTCACATCCAAAGATTGGCAAGTCTCACAAAGAGCTCCTCATTGTGCTGCTCCCCCACACAGCCACCCACCACTGCCACAAGCAGAAACACAGAGAATGAAAGCCACACTTTACCTCTTCTGCGCCCATAGCTCCTGGCTGCTTGCGAACAGAGAGAGGGGGAGAGAAAGAGAGAGCGAGAGAAAGAGAGAGACCCATGGGTTTCACGGACAAGGAAGCTGACCGGTCGAGCTCACACAGATGCAAAGTAACAGTGAAATGTGTTCAAACAGCAGGCCAAGGGGAAAATGTTTTGTTTGTTTTTCCCCCACCAGAAGAAAAGATCCTTGGAGTGCAGGCATCTTAAAAAGCAGGGAATCAGGTATTCAGGACAGCACAAAAAGCCTCAGCATTATGGCACTTTCTCAGATAATGTTAAAAACATACATACATATATGCATACATTGACGGGCCCAACATTAAAATGCCAACCCATTCAGTAAACATGGGATTAAGCACTGACAGGATGTAAACATATGCTTAGCTCGTTAGGTCTTCAGTCTGCCAAACATGAAGAAAACAATATTTTGATATCTGTAATGTCATCAATATTTATTCCAATAACTACAGGTCAGAACTGGAGAAACATCACAGCTAGGCAGAACTGTGAAAATTTTCAGAAAAAAGCAAGCCCAATTTTGTTACTCCAGACACATTTTAAAATTGGATACAGGTAACCACCTTTGAAGGAACAAACTGAAAAGGAGAAGTAGTGAGCAGATGGTGAAGTGTTTAGGAGGAAAAGTGAGCTCTGGGTATTCATTACAAAATGATCAACATATATTTCTAAATTATCTGATGACAAGCCCTTTGCTAGGAAAGGGCAGAAGAAATTTGCACAGAATATTCTTTCACAATGGGAATAATAAAAATGAACATATTTGGGGGTCTTAATCAAAGAAGTACTTCTCTATCTGTCAATGGCCATGGCAGCATGAAACCACTGTGAAGAAATGGCCAGGTTTATCAAAATGAGCCACCAAGGACACAGTGCACCTACTACACACACACACACACACACACACACACACACACACACACACACACACACACACACACACACACACACACACACACACACACACACACACACACACACACACACACACACACACACACACACACACACACACACACACACACACACACACACACAGCACCTACTACACACACACATTGTTCATTCATGCCAAATTCTGAAGGGGCACCGACTTCTCAGCTAATTTCACTCTGCGTTGGACTGGGTGGGGGGGGGGGGCAGTGGAGATACTCGCCTAGGGAGTCACATCAGCTTGGACCAGTACTGCTGACAAAGGCCAAACTAACAGCCGTGTTTACTAGGGAAGCCTACAGCTTAATTCTTGGAAAAACCAGTCACACTTTATACCAGGGGTAGGCAACTCAGATCCTGCAGTGCTGGAATCCAGCAGGTTTTCTATCCTACCAGATGAGTTCCTATCTGCCTGAGATCAAGTGTGGTTCATCAGAGACTAAGCAGGATGGAAAAACCTGCTGGATACCAGCACTCCAGGATCAGGGTCGCCTACTCCTGTTCTACACAAAATGAGACGTTCAAAATAGTAAAGAACTTAGTAACACTCCCTTAATCCCTTGCCAACTGAGCAACAATAACTCAATGTAACATTTTCAGTATTTAGCAAATCTATTGCAAAGGAACCCATTGTGATGGTCTTCAACTTGAGAGATGGATCGTTTTTGGCCACTAGTCTTCTTTTAATTCAAAGAGCTCCTGTGGATCTTGTCCTTCGATGTGGAAGGGCAGACACGTCTGTTAGAGGTCATGGGGAACAGAGCAGAATGCCTAGCAACCAGGCGAAGAATGCCGATCAGCCTTAGTGCTGCTCGTGTGAAAACACACTGGAGACCATCGCAATTTAGACATGTTAGTCAGGCCTATGATGCTTCCCCGTACAAATGAACGACCGCAGTCCAAGCCAACTGTATTAGTCAAGGGTTTAGGCAAAAGCATCAGGATTTCATCTAATAAGTTTCTAAAACACAAAAATATTCATGTTCTAAGAACACCACTTTGACACTTGCTCACCTCACAGACAAGAGTGTCATAGATGTTACAAGGGGCCAACAGCATTAGACTCACCATATCCAAGTTCAAGAGCTAAAACCAAAGATATCATTTCTTTATCTAAATCCCAGAAACATCCCTAAGCTCTTCTTGAAAATACCATCTCATAGCACAGGAGTTATACCAAACAAGTTTAGCTAAATGAATAAGATTTTTTATATCTACTTTGCACTGCATTCAATTAGAGCTACTGGACCCAGTTAAAAGAACCAACCATGATTCGTACTTCTGCACCTGCAGAGATAAAATAAGGCAATTTCCCCGTGGGTGTTTAACAGCGCAACTCGCGCATATAAATGGATACCCTCACTCAACAGAACTGAATCACATAAAGCCTTTCAAGTATTCAATCTGGTACAAATTCTAAAGGAAAAACAAGTGTCACAGCATTTCAAACACATCTGCAGAAGACTGCATGAATGCGCAGCTCCTTGCAAGTTTCATTTTCATCCTCGCAAAATGTGAATGTATAAAACTACAAACTTCAAATGCTACTGCATCGGCGATGTAAGGCTTCCCACAGTATCAGGGAATATGTATCCAGCTGATGTGAAAACGGAGCCAATATTTAGTTCTTGCTGTGAGAACGATATTCACTTAGCACCTGTCATGTTTAAGGATTGCTCCTTTATTAATCGATGCGGCAAGGAGAGTGATGACAGGCCCTTCAATAACAGGAGCACCTTGGTATTAATTAAGGACCATTCTTTCTTGTTACTGCATAAAATGCAATGCATCAGGGGGAAAGGGTGCGGGGAATTCAAATTTATTTAGCTACCCAAAGTGTTGGGTTCCCTGTGAAAGATCACTATCCTCTATTACATACTCAGATTGGAGAGAGATGTAGAGCTTTTACCCCCCATGGTACTAAAGGAACCACCAAACCAACACACAAATCCAACTTTAGGACATAAAATCATCCTAGATTGCTCGTGTCCACTTTTATTGTGCGCCTAATAATTAGTGTGGCACAGAAGACGCACCAATTAAAGTGAATGACATCCTTGGAGAAACCAATATGACAGGAAGAGGAGCTCTGGAGGGGAGGGGTGGTCAAATAGTCAGAAGAATGTCTCTCTCTGCCAGCACCACAGACTTTGCCACCAAAGAGGAAATTTTAAGCCCACTCACGTTTCTGACCCAGATACCACTTCCTGAGAGAGAGCAGCCCGGCAGACGAGTGCGATGCAGACTGAGACTTCCCGACCTCGGGCGGCCTTTGCTGGGGTTTTAGTGGTCGCCATGCAGACTGGGATCGGTCCTCCCAGGTCTGGCTGCGATTCAGCTCATATGACCTTTTCCTCACCGCAAATTACAGTTCTGAGGAAAATTCCGGCACGGATGGAGGAAACGTCTCCAAAATGTGGACATTTCAGATGATAGACCTTTGTGAGATTCTTAACAGAATGAAATAATTGTGTCAAATGTAACAGTATTCCGTCACCTTTATCCAACCTATCCATCCTCCTCCCAAGCAAATATTATCAGCAGGTCATCTTCTAAGTCGGTTCACAAGGCAAACCCAGCCCACAAGAAAGGGGTGAATGTATCCTTTTACTCTTGTAACAGTGTCACAGGGAATTGTTCGTTTTCAGCCCGAGCTGGATGGGCCTTTCCTGTGTCAAAGCTACTTAGTCCAACAAACGGATTAAGTTAATGTTTTGAACTCTCACAGAATTCACACACCACCATCTTGCTGGCTCTGAGAGGCAGCAAAACTAGAGTAGTTTCAGGGGCACCGGACCCTCTACTGATCTCTTGTTCCGTCTTGAAAGCAGTTAAATATTTAGGGTTTCAGGACCTGAATTAGTAATTACATGTTTCAGTTTCTGGTTTAGCTGAGGAAGGGTCAATGGGTTTCATACCCCAGCATACATGCAGCTTAACTGCCTTGAGAATATTCAACTATACACCAATGAGCCATAACATTAAAACCACCTGCCTAATATTGTGTAAGTCCCCCTCATGTCGCCAAAACAGCTCTGATCAGTTGAGGCACGGACACCACAAGACAAGGTGTCCTGTGGTATCTGGCACCAAGACGTTAGCAGCAGATCCTTTAAATCCTGTAAGTTGCGAGGTGGAGCCTCCTTGGATCAGACTTGTTTGTCCAGCACATCTCACAGATGCTCGATCAGGTTGAGATCTGGGAACTTTGAAGGTCAGGTCAACACCCTGAAATCTTCTCCATGTTCCACAAACCATTCCTGAACAATTTTTGCAGTGTGGCAGGGCATATTACTCTGCTGAAAGATCACTGCTGGCATGGAATACCATTGCCCTGAAGGGGGGTAATTGTTCTGCAACAATGTTCAAGTAGGTGGCATGTGTCAAAATAACATCTGCATGAATGTCAGAACCTAAGGTTTCCTAGCAGAGTATTACACTGCCTCTGTCGGCTTGACTTCTTCCCATATTGCATCCATGTGCCATCTTTTCCCCGAGGTAAATGACGCACACACGCGCAGCCATCCAAATGATGCAACAGACTAAGTGACTCAAAACAGACCTCCATCTTCCATTGCTGCATGGCCCAGTTCTGTCACTCACATACCCATTTTAAGAGCTTTTGGTGGTGGACAGGGGTCAGCATGGGCACTCGTACCAGTTTGAGCTACGCAGCTCCATACGCATCAAGCTGCGATGCACTGTGTGCTGTGACATCTTTCCATCACAGCCAGCATTAGTTTGTTCAGAGATCTGTGCTTTAGCAGCTCTCCTGTGAGATCGGGCCAGACAGGCTGGCCTTTGCTCCCCATGCACATCACTGAGTCTTTGGCACCCATGAACCCATCACCAGTACACCGGTTGTCCTTCCTTGGACCACTTTTGTAGATACTGACCATTGAATACTGGGAACACACCATTTTAGAGATGCTCTGACCCAGTCGTCTAGCCATCACAATTTGGCCCTTGTCAGAGTCGCTCAAATCCTTCCTATTACCCATTTTTCTTGTTTCCAAAACATCAACTTCAAGAACTGACTGTCCACTTCCCCAATATATGATGGCACCCTTGACAGGTGTCAAAGTAACAAGAACGTTATTCACCTCATCTGTCAGTGGTTTTAATGTTATGGCTGACCTGTGTATGTGTTAATTCAATATACCAGTACATTCTGAACTACGCAGAATAAAAACACCTTGATTTCACCTTTCCCTTTAGAATAAAATCAATAAACACCCTACCATTAGGCTAATAATATAAATTGGTTTAAAATGGTATAAAATGTTGAGATGCAGTATATATACAGTCAAAAAGGGAACAGTAAACAAGTATGCAATACTCACTATTGAGTGCCATTATATGATCTGCTCCCGGGTGGTGAAAATTAAGACTCATGCGCCCTGTAAACACACATCAAGGATACATTAGCAATAGATACAATTTATACTTTTATAAAAGAGGTTTTTTAAAAAACAAATTACAGAATCTTAACTGGTTATTACAGAAACATATCAAAAGCTAACAAAAGCAAGCAACCTCAGCAAGAAGCAGAATTCCTATTGTTTATGAACAATCTATGTATGCATCTTAGTATGGACACCCAAGGGAGGGTGGAGGGAAAGTCACATGACCACTGAAAGAATTTCCTGGTATTGTACCAAAACAGACAAACTTAACTGAACTTGGCTTTTGTACACAAACAAGGAAGGAATAAAGCAGTGTGGGAGAGGACAAGAGACAAGTTCATCTCTCACAAATACAGGCTCCAATGTGTTCATGTGATGTTCACTGCTGGTTACTAAGAGGACAGTTCAGGTGTGTTTTTTTTCATTCGAGCTGTTTACATCTGTGTCCCTCCAGGGCCCTCTCTGTTTAAGTGAGCACCCCCCACCCCCCCACAAAGGGAGGCCAGCTGAACCATCCAGGATTCTGTCATATTTGCTTGGGGTTGGACAGGACAAGAGTCACATGGCCTAAACCCAAAACACAAATTCTGTCTTTCATTAGCAACGCAAACATGCGCGAAAGGGCCACCATTCTGACATCCCAAATTTGAAGAACTGACTGTTTAGCTTGGCAACAAAATTCAACAGAGCTTGAGAATGACTTTAACCAGGTCACACAGCTCCAATGAAGGCTGGTAATTTCCCTAGAATTTATGTCTTTTATTATATATACACACACACTATGTTTCATATATATCACTGCTAAAATGAAGACAACCATATTAATCACACACATTTGATGTTAATAAGGGAGGCTCAAATTTTAAAGATTTGAAGGCATTAAAGGAAATAATTTCCTTTACTTTCACAATCTGGGTAAACATTTACCACCCATTACCCATTTTCTTATTGGTGCAAGAGGAGTCCTCTTTCTACACAATTCCTGGCACATTAAAAACTAACAGCAGAGTAGTAATCTTGATTTACAACTTGCATAGACATCTATATATAAACTTTTAATGCGAGAAACAGAAGTGACAAGTTGTAAGAGCGAGTTATCAGGATTTAAACACTTTCACAGTATGATGATACAGAAATGAAATGCTCAGCTACTGTTATATTTATTTTATTAAATAAAGTGACAGCTGGGTGCTTCTTTTAACAGATAAAGACGACCAGATATGCTCTCTTAGAGGACTAGATAACACAAAGCTGAGGTGAGACGCACTGACAGGCAAGCAGCTTGCATGCACACGCAATTCATAATTCATTTCTTCGCTCTCTCTTCCTCCAGTTTCTCCATCGAGTGCCTGGTTTTCCAATCCTGACAAGTCCCGGGAAATTCCGTTTGAAAGTGAGCATCGCTATATGTCTCAGTGAACATGTTACAATCATTACAATGGATGTCAGCATGACGTTCAGATCAAATTGAAGTACATTGACAGTCAGCCAGCAAACTGGAGGGGGGCACTGTACTTCCATGCTTTAACTTTCCATTTTCTATAAGGATGGGATTAGTGTGGGAAAACCACAAACCAAGAGCATGTGGAAAGTTAAAAGAAAAAAAAAAAAAATTCAGTGAGGCACTACCCACAATTCTCAGTGCTGAACAGACATGTAGGGCTGTCAAACAGGCTTTAGATTTTTATGCACATCCTACAACGGAACTCCTTGTCCCTGTCGCCATCCTCTGTACAAAATGAAAGAATCACAAAGGTACATTACTGCCTGAGGGTCGACCACAAACGATGCACTTGTTCCGAGTTCACTTTAGATACTTTTATGCAAACATTATATTAACAGATGTTTAATCTGGCAGAAAACCAATGGATAGTTTAAGAAATAATATCAGCAATGTTAAATTTGCCTAGATTTTCCAAAAACGCAAAAGCTCATTTTGCATACAAAGTCAAATCTGCAAAGCCTGATTCAGGTTTAACTTGGTAGAATATTAATCAGCCAGATAAGAAGAGACGCCTCCCTTCAGCCCTCTGAAGTTGGGCCGTTCCACTGCTCTCAAATCTTGCTACAGACAATTTCAGGTTTAAGGGACCATTCCCTTTAACCTCCCAAAAATAGCAACAGGCAAGTGTGCCTCACCATCTGGCCCATCGAAACAGCGATGCAGTACTGCGTCAGTGATCTACCCTCAGAGTGCCGCAGTTCTTCTGGGGTAAGATTCTATGATCATCTGGAACTATAAATCAGCTCTGAACTGTGAATCAAAGTAATCTATTACCAGAGCTCTTACTATGTCAAAATTAGGGGGTGTAGAACAGTGGTCTCCAACAATTTTTGATTTTTATTTTTTTATAGTGAGAGCTACTTTTACAAAGAAAACACTCTGGCAAGCTTTCAGATCTTATTTTGCCGATCGACCAGTTGCCGATCATAGGTGTAGAATAAGATGCTTAGGGGCTCAGATGCTTAGGAAGAGGTCTGGAATTAAGCACAATGGACCCCGGATCTGAAGATCAGAGGTGTAAAAATGTCTGTTTCAAAGTGTGAAGCTAAGCACACTCCAAACCTGACACCTACATTGAAATTCCAGGTGACACATAATGCAGAAACAATGGCACGGGATCTCAGTTGAGTATGAGGAAGTTTCATACCCAAGATCATTACTGACACTACCACAGCCTGATCTCCGGTGTACTTTGACAGATGCCAATAAGGACATTCTTAGTACCTAAAGAGCATTGAGAGGTTGGACGACATGTTGGGGGCATGTGGGGATTCCAATAAAAATCTGGGCTCTGCAAATAGCCTTTACATTTTCCTATGACATTTAGTTTCTATCAAATGCTTAAAAACAAAATAAAATAAGTAGCTAATAAAATTAGAAATACTTCAGCGCTATTTCCATTCACCTCTTTAACCCAAACTTCAGTTCTATTCTTATGAATCCTGCCATCTCCCATTATAAACACCATGCTAAAGTCCCTCAACAACATTCCATAGTCTGCCTATGCCAACATTCATTTTAGATTCAGTGTCTATTTGAGCACCCCCCCCCCACACACTATTTCTTAACTCAAGTCACTGGTGTTCCCTGAAGAACACCACCAGCTGTCAGATGGGTGGGGGAGGTTTATGATTTGTGATCAGGTCAAAGTGCACAGTTAATATAGACCTGAATTTGAAAGCTCCTCCTAAGTTCAAGAGACACAAAGCCAAGCTGTCCTGTTCCTTCAGTTCTGATTTATCCTCAGAGCTAATGAGGCCATTGAACAAGTCCATCACCTGAGTGATTATTAAATGCTAACTTCAGCAGGTGTTCAGGGAACCATTTTATAATTAAGAGGGATCAGAAAGGTCATTGTTGTGCTACAAATTCCTCATACAGTACAGAAAAATAAAAACAAAGCAGAAATAGGACTGTCTGATTACATGTCCCTTGAGTTTATGAAAGGAGTATCTGTACTATATTAACCTTGCATGGTTAAAACGGATGACTTGATGCCATTAACTTTAACATTACCAACACCACAGATGCTCTTACCAAAAACACATCACAGAGCAGCAAACAACAATAATCTGACAGCATGTCCACAATTACAACGGCTACATGAGTAAACAGTGACTTGGCTCATGGATGTCATGGTCAAGGCTATGCAAGTTCAATCTTGATATTTAGTTCAAATGAACAGCCTTTTTACTGAAGGAGAGTCAAGCGACCATCTGTTTCTTTCTGCATTAACGAAACCAAAGACACGTTGCAATATTTACTGGCTCAACATACAAACAGCTGGGTTTCACAAGCACAGACCCAGACGCTTGAACCGCTGACCTCCAGATCACAAGTACAAACACCTGACTTCTACTCAACATGACTACTCAAAGTGTGGCACTGGAGGAGTGGTCTGCAATAAGGCTAAATCAGAGCTACTCTGGGCTGCTTTCCTGCTCTGCTTCTCTTAAAAACCCCACAGGCTCACTGCTATAACCCAGGTCTGCCAACATGTAGCACAAGAACTTCACATTGACACCAAGAAGCAACACCTCAGAGACGAAAAGAAAACTGAGTAAACTTGGCCAACTTTCAGTACTGAGGGTTTCTCTTCCTTTTTTCATAATCTGGTTTCTCCTGAAGACATTTAAAACACAGACACACAATATTTCTAGAACCTCAGCAAATCACGTTGTCCCCCGTGTCACTATTTAACACTCATTCACGAAAGCTTATGCGAACTTCTCCTTCCACGGTTTTGTCCTTGAGTTTGGCCCAACTGCTTCATGCCAGAAGAAATGGCACACACACACACACACACACAACAGGTTACACTATGCTGTTATCTGCTAAGCAGTACAAGAAAGAAAGAAAAAAAAGTGTGTTGTTCTTTGGCCCAGATCAGAAGAAAGAAGATATGGTATTTAGGACAGACAGTGTTCAGTCAGCCAATCAGAAAACGACTAAACAGACACGGCACATGAGCTGACCTTTTTAAATCATTACAAACTGTCACTGGGCTTTAAAAAAATAAATTAAAAAATGGATAAAATTTTGCTAATCAACAGAAAATGTCACCACCTGCCATTCCAGACAATGAGACAACAGGAAGGGAAAGAATAAATTAGTAGAATTATTTTTAAAACAAAAACATCGGCGTCAAGTATTTAAACAAACCAAAAGGTTGTGAACATGAAGAAACCCTAGGGGTATTAATCATAGACATGTTCAGTCCACTGGTTGGTCAATTGGTTCCCTACAGATTAAACAAAATACTGATTAAGACAGAACGGAAAGGTCTCAAAGTTGCTTCTTTCACCATAAACTGTGTACCCTTGAGGAGTGTGTAACCACCTCCATGCAAGTTTGTGTGTTTGCAAAGCACTAGTACAGGGTTCGATCGGTGGTGTGTAAACAGTGCTAGCTTATAGTGGCTGGTGGCAGTGGAGATTTTACAGTTTCGGGGGAGAATATCCAGTACTCCACATGAATTCTCAGATGACTAAAATTCTGGGGCATGCTGCATTCCACAGATTCAAAAGAGGTCATTTGTTCTAGCATTATTCTGTTCCGCCTGGCATTCTAAACAAAACGTAAATTCCACCAGCATTCCATTCCAAATGGATTAAGGCGCATTGAATGATCACAGAAGATCACAAAGAAGAACTGAGGACTCCACCCTGGCAGAACACCGTCAGGCATCTACCCCGATCACTAAAGCTTCTCCAAACAAAAATAAACGAGGGAGGGCTTTGGACGGTTGGTTCTGTCTGGTTTCCATTGTCTGTTGGCCGTGTGTTCATCGGCTGTCCGTGTCAATGAGCTCAAATATCTGTCCCCACCAACACAGCCTACGTCACATGTTGTCAAAAATAAATAAATAAAAATGAACAAGCTGGAACAGACTAACCTGTTCTCAATGACAAAAAGAAAATATTTCTGAAAACATTCAAAGCTTGACAGGTATTAGCTCTTGAGTGGCAGGGGAGATTTATTTTGGTTCCTTCAGATAAGATTAGTCAGAGGAAATCTAGAGGTCATTTATAGAAGAACATTAATTTTATTGACAAAAACTCAAAAGGAGGACAAATTTCAATGCTGATATAACAAGTATGTTGAGGCTATACTTGTCATCAACATACATAGCATTAGCTGTGTAGTATGAGTGATAGACAAGAAAGCACAGTCATTTGTGTCAGCCTGTACCATTTACACAGATTACAAATAAAAGACAATTAAGCATTAATCACCATATGTACTGGCAACTGTATTTACAACCTAAAGAAAACATTCAAGAGATTCAGGTTTCTGCCAATCTACGCCCTATGGCTGAGCCTGGCAGTCTTTCAAAGACAAACGCACACAAGACAAGAACTTACACAAGCAAAGCAACATGCCCAGGTTAAATACCGCGCCTTCTTAAAAAAATACAATTCTCAACTGCCCTCTAAAAGCAATGAGGTCCAAGAGACCACAATTTAAACGTAAAATTAGTTGTAGTTAAAAGAAGGCCATCAGGCACAATGTGAAATGGAGAGTGAGCAGGTATATTCTCAATTTGACCACAACTTGCTGGCTTTCGTACTCAAAAACCTCGATATCTTTTGGCTTAAGTAGATAATCTTGGAGCAGAGGGCAAAAGCCTCACCGGCACGACTGACAGAGTACAGGTAAACTCATAAAATTATATAAATAATGCAAGACATTAAAATTGTTTTGAGAAATGTTAAACCTATAATTAAAAGCTTAACTGAAGGCAAAAATCTGACTTTGTACAGGTAATTGGTCGTCTAACTGTCAGGGAGTAATTTTATAAATATAACATGCAGAAAGCAGGATCTTAGATGCAAACTAGAACATGTTCGACTTGTCATTAAACTTGATGCAAAGCTAGTCAATGAGGATCGTTTGAACAGGTAGCAGTTGGTGCCAGCAGCTCCGTTCAACCTACTCTGCCCACTATCACGCAAGTGCATCAAAACACTCATGGGGTGTAGATGCATCCAGACACAAATGACAACAGTCACATCTGTCTTTAGCTTACTTCACTTCTAGAAAGATTATTAATTTTTTAAAATCATCATCCTTTAGCTACTTGCAGATAAAGTTGTGTTCTTCCATAACTAGTCAATTTTCAGGTAACATTTCAGTTTGTTTGAATCCCATCACTAATACAGTGTTTTCAGTACTGAGGTAGACTGATGCATTCTTTTATTCAGGCTTTCTTAACTGCTGATACAGAACTGAGACCATCCCAATTTGCACATAATGCATTCTAACAATTGTAATTTATTTGTTTGCTTTTTTTTGGGGGGGGGGGGGGAGATTTGCTCTTAAATTTAATTTATTATTAAATTTAATGATTGAAAACCACCTACGTAGCTTTTTCACCTTTATTAACAGTTAGAAATCTGAGCCAAACAATACTTAAAAAAATGTAATGTATCATATATAAACCCTGGCAGGCCCAAATAAACAGAAGTCTAGTCTACCCAGAAGTGTGCTCTACCCAGTAAATTATATATACATATATAATAAAATAAGCAAATCATCAGTTATCAATTATCAAAAAAAATCCGATTTAAAAAAATAAGTAAACCAACATTTATCATAAATGACTTCAGAACATGGCCAGATGGAGAAGAAGAAAAAAAATGCTTGGTGTACACCAAATGGGGAAAAAAGCTTAAATCTGAGAAGAATGAAGAGAGCTTCAGGAAGGAAAAAACTGCTTCTGGTTCTCAGCATTACAGCTCTCTACATTCTTGCATTAATCAGGATATTCCAGACTGTATGCACATTACACAAGAGACTATGCTAAATATACACTCATTTATATTACAAAATAAACTGCCTATTTTTATATTGAAATGTTCATATTAAAATATACAATGACAATAACAACTTACCACTACACACATCTAGGCTTTCAGGGTGATCAGTAACTTGCCTGCATGCTGCCAAATGATCAAAGTTCGGAGACAACTGTGACTTATTTGACGTTTTGCAGGTCAGGTACGATAGCTGATGAAACAGACTTGTGACCAAAAAGGATTCACATCTTAGGGGGAATCCTGTAAAATACAGGACGGCTGGCAACTCTAGGTTTAAAACGTCATGACCCCTGAAGTTGTGGCCCCTTTTTAGAAGAGGCCCCTGGCACTTCAGCCCAGGGAAATCCATACATGGGCCCCTGGTGATTAGGCATAAAAATAAGGAACATTTTGGGTATGATATCTATAAAGAACAAATATTTCCTGACCTCATCAATTCTGATATAGAAACAAAATGGCAATATTAATGTCCATCATGGAAACTGACAGAATGCTAGTAGTACTTCAAAACCCTAAAACAAAGCAGCACCCATATCCACCAGTAAGATTTGACAAGCATGTAAAATGAGGCCTACATATGGATGCCTTTGTAGTCTCTTTTCAAGTCCAACACTGCAATATTTCAATGTTTGTGACAAGGACAAAAATATGTAATTAACAGATTTGCATTAAGAGAAGCACAAAAACAGACGCCTGCAAAGACACACGACACACAGATAAAAAAAAAAAAAAAAAAACATATGCAAAATTTTGCAGGTGAGGGAAGTTATTTTAAAACTGCAAAATAAGATATTCGGGGAAAATGCAAATGTGTGTCAACAAAAAGAATCAAATCACAGGTGATTCATAATGAAGCCCAGACCCAAATTAAAACATGGCTTAATGAATATTCCTAACCTGCAAAATGATTCCTCCACATTATATCAGCGATAGTCATTGGGGGGCCACCAGCTGGATGCGGTTTACCTTTGTCATGGTCAGTCCTTATCATATCCATTAAGGAATTCTCCAAAGAATGCAAGCTAAACGCATCAAAGGGCCGATTCCGGTCCTGCAAAAAAGAAAAAGAAAATGCATTAGGGGTCAGAAAGTCTCTTGATTCATCATCATTCAATACTATGATGCTCAGTGATCCCATTTAATAGCTACTAAGTAAGACAATCATACAATTTAACGCTATATATGTTTCACATCTCATATTCCAGAATGGAAACATCAAACCACTTCTAAGACAAATCATGATATGCTGTCCCAGTTTACAGCGACCCCAGCTACAGAAGAGGCCAGCAAGGCCCCACTTGTGGTCATGTGATTTCCAAATGAGGCAGCACATGATACTGGGACCTGAAAAATGAAAACACGCTTCCTCACAGCCATTAGGCAGCAGGAAAGTGTCAAAACAACTGAGCCCCTATTCCTTCCCACAGAGGCCCCAGGAGCTCAACTTTGTCAATAGTCGGTAAGAGCTACTCATTCAGTCATTCAAGAAACCTGATGACCTTGATTTTGTTGTGGTCATGGCTATTTTTTAGTCTCACAACAAGCACACTCATAATAAAAATAAAATTAGCAAGTTAACTCTAGCTGGTCCACCATGTACAATTTTAAACCTCCCACTAACAAAATAAAATATTTTGCTTTTTTTCCCAGGCGACCATTAAATTTAAAAATTACTAAAAAAAAAAAAAAAAAAAAGATATTGGGAAAATGCAAAATGGACAAACAAAAATATAGTGTGATAATACCATATATATGGCAGAATTTCAGAACACCCTGGGGTTTTCGCATTTATTTTACAATGAATGTTTTTATGGTTTTATTCATGCTCGTATTTCTGTAGATAAACAATTTAGGACCATAAATCAACAACATAAGATCACATCATCATACAAGCATACCCATGAATAACAAGACCATCCAGAAGCTCAAAAGCACCATCAGAAGACACTTCAGTAGGAAAGTGTGCAAAGCAAAGGTTGAATGAGAGGAGGACGGAGAGAACGAGGCCGCAACGGAGAGAGTGTGGCAGCGGGAAGGCGAGAGGGGGCTGACAGCTGTATCCAGAGGCCACTACTGGAACCACATTGTTCACACACCGGTGCTATTGTAGTGCAATCAGCTGAGCATTCAAAAGCGTTATTCCCCTCTCTGTGCCCGGCACTGACGCCCAGATAAAAATCTGCCCACTTTGGACAACTGTTGAACATTTAAAACGCTGAGCTCTTCATTTTGCTGCTTTGGGATGGCGCTCTCCTTGCTACGCTGCATGTATAGCAGGACACTGACAAAAGGCAGAAGGATGAGGAGGCAGGCAAAACTGAAAACCATTACCATGCATGCTTCAGTCACAAACAGGAATTTTCCACAGGGGTTTGAGTACAACTGTGTCAAATGTTACCCCTACAAAATGAAAGAGGTCACAGTGTGTGTAATGCAACCTATAAACCGACACACTGCACACGCACATTCCGAATTAATGTCTCCTGCATGTCAGACAAATGAACACTGAAAATACGAAAAAAAACAGCAGATTTTCACCAACCTCAGGCTGCACACTTAACGAAAACTGGTTCAAAACCCATCCCTTTAAAATTGGTTTCCAGGCAAAGCTACATCACAAAAGTAACTCAAATGCTGACTTAGGCATCAATAAGAGTGCTTAAAAAAGGATACAACACCCATTAACAATATAGACATTTAATCTCACAATTAGTCACAAATCAGCAGCTGCCTTTGATTCTACATAACAGTTCACATCTTTCAACTACAGGGAACTCTGACTCTGCTTGCCAGTAAGGGGGGAAAAAAAGATGGCTGAAAGGGAAAAAAACTGATAAAGCAAAACTTTTCACATAAATGAGCAATAGAAACCTAAAATACACATGGGCCAATTTTGGTATAATTTTTTTTTGATAAATGTAACCAGGGGTAGCAAATATAGTTATAAAGCGCTACCCAACTATCGATGAGAAAAGCACTACAGAACCTGTAACAGTAATACATCATCTCAGCTTTCCTTCTCTTTACCTTCACCTCACTCCAGTAAGCACAGATCGTTGTGCATGGGGCTGCCTGACCTTGGTTCCTCCTGATAAGAGGCTCTGGATGTAGTTATCTTAGACATATACAGTTTCACCCAGGCTAGAATTTCACCATCGCTAAGCCATCGACTCAGTTTCAGGCACACATTGAGCCCCCAATACATTTCAGCACCTTATGGTACCATTTCATTTATACAGGAAAAGCCTTATTGTGAATGGAAGGACGTTTGTTCGAATACAAATTATTTATTATATACTATAATACCATAAATGCCAACTCACTAGCTTCTGGTAGTGAGAGGAGAAAAACCAAGATCTATTTCATCAGAATAAAATTTGAACTTTTCCCATCAAATCAAGGCATAACAGAGCAAACTTGCAAACTGCTTAAAAATGCAGATATTTTAAGCCTTTAAACAATAATTTACTAATGGCCAAAAAATGCTTCAATTAGAGAACTAAACATTATTACTTCAATTAATCCTAAGAACACGCAAGTGAGGTGGATAATTTGGTACTAACCCTTAAGTAATTTGCAGGTACAGAAAAGTCTGCTTGTCCATACAAAAACCTTTTACACACACACACAAAAAAAAAACTTAATTTCAACTATTCTCAAAAGACAATTGTGTGATCTAGTTTACAGATAATACTCAACTGAAATTTCTTTCAATATGCTGAAATTAAAATAAACATTACCCATACAAACCTCAAGCACAGAATGTGAAGAGCATTTTTGATGGAAAGCTTCTGCACCAGAAAAATCCACTATCAATATCCTAATGGAAACATCTACAGTAACAAAGACGGCCAGCTCTATGGGACATACTGAATCATGGAAGAGGACTGCACAGGTTACCTGTAAGGATGATTAAACCAAGGGTGTAACTTTGGCTTGAACATGGGGGGGGGGGGGGGGGGGGGCATGATTATTGCAGGAGTTGTATTGCCCAGTTTTGATTATTGGGGTGGTTACAACCCCCCATCCCCCCATCATTTACGCCCACGGATTAAACAACTGGGTACTGAGGGCTGGATACACAGCTTTTTAAGGGAAATCGTAGCCAAGCTTTTGATGACACTGTTCACTTAAAGGGAGTCGTGCATTAAGAGAGTCCGCAGTTTCCCATTAAATTACATCTGTACTGTAGTACTCCATAAGCAAACACTTCCATAAAGTCTGCATGGGGCTGATGGCGATGTTCTAGGGCAACCCAGACAATGCGTGTCCCAATTTACATACAAGATCATGCAAAAATTTGTACCCCACCTACAATGTTCCGGGCATGTCTGAAATTTTTTCTGTAGGCCAGAAATGGGTCAGTGTCTATCCATTTCTGCCCCAAACTGCACAATCCACCTCCTTCAGACTGGGTGTGGTATTAGCTGGGTGATAATGGTTGGGTGTGGCTTGCGGCAGGTGTGGTTTGGGTGGGTACCAAGGTGGGGCACAATTTTGCACCCTGCTGTCACAGTCATTCTCTCCCATTAGCAGTACTGTGCTTCCTTCTTACACTACAAATCTGCATTACAACATGCATTGATACAGTATGACTCACTGATACAGTATGACCTACTGCATTTGTTATGATAGAATGAGACATATCACCCATGAAACAAATGCACAAACATTTTAGTGAAAATATACAGGTTAGGCATGGGAGGGTTTTTTTTTTTTTTTTTTAAATTTGGCCATCAAGCATGTTTAACTGAAAAAAAAAAATCACCAACTACTAAAAACAATCAAAATGTATTTAAGCTAAATTGTGAAATGACTTCATGATAAAATTCAGATTCCATCAGAACAGTCATTGCAATGTCCCACAAAAAAATATTCAATTGCAAAAACGTACTAAAAAGGGGAGAAAAAAAAGAAATCATAAAAACTGTGTAAGACAAAAGATAATATAGATCAATGTTCAGAACTTAATTGCACATGTCTGTGGATGGGAGTTCCATTTTAAAAGATATGTCAGACTTTAGTGGGGGAAAAAGGTTGTAACATGAAAAAGATTTGAAAACGACCATTTAAAAGACACCAATTTTAGAACACCGGAGGGATCCAGAGAATGCAGAGATTACCGATCGTTACTTCGTTATGATGTTTCTTGTCGTGACAGCAGGCAATACGCCAGTGTCCTGGAAACCTCAAGTGAGCGAAAGGACCGCCCCTTTCCAACAACAACCAATAAGATGCGAGAACCTTGCCCTTTAAACATCCTAGTGTGAGCTGGCAAATTGAGAAGAAAATTTAACTATTTAGTACCAAGTGGCAAGTCACTATAATGAAATCCGATATTATTCATATACTTACTACCTTTTTAACAATTCGACACACCATTTCCCAAATTTAAACGCGTTATATGAATACAAAACATATACAACCTTTTTATACAATAATGTCATCATAAAGACGTCAATAACGATAGATTAAGTATTCAAAAGTATAAACATAATGTAATCTAAATATCAACCGAATGAAAACAAAACTGACAAAAATCCTAGAATGACTGGGGGAACTAAACCTAATTATTAGGACGTACCAGTAATATCAAAAAACAGACTACATTCAAAGCAAATTCGTAGAATGCATTTTGACAGAATACATTTACGTGGATGATCTGAGACTCCATTGAAATATGGCTCTGAAGGTCACGTCCTACACCACAGAAATACGTCGCAATAAGTGAAAAATATCGGAAAAACAAAAATAACCCGGAGATCGACTATCCATTAGCAAACATACAATGAAATGGCATAATATACCAAAAGTATAATAAAGCTAAGAAGAGATTGACGCGTAGACATGTGGAAAAAGAGAAGGACGAAAATTGCTTTGCTGACGATTCGTGGTAATTATTTATAAAATAAGGCTGCTCAAAATCGAAAAACACAGAAAGGCTTTACCGTTTAACTTTCAATAGGCCTATGTGTAAAATCATACACAGATCACAATACAGTAGCCTAGATGCTTCTTGGACAGTTATACCAATTGCTCCATGAATTCTGTTCAGTAATTTATAACTACACGATCTTCCTTAATCAGACCTGCCGTATTTGACAACTCAAATTCCAGAAAAGTCCTGTCTCTATTTCATGACACTGCTTACATTGCCAATATGAATTGCTGGATACGTTACGATTTACATACTTCTAGATTACCTGAAAGGGTAGCATATTGTTGCTGTTATCCGTCCTAAAGGCGTTGTCCTCCATCCAGGTTTTCGGGGTAAGGGGACCTGCTCTTGGGAATTTCGGAGGTGCAATAACGTTGCTGGCATAGGGCTTTTTCATCGGGGAGATAGGGTTGAGGGGTGATGGGACCCCAACACCGACCCCCACCCCAACTCCGACCCCCACCGCTCTCCGCGGGTCCCTGCCTGCCTGGAGTCCGCTCCAAGGGTTAGAAGCGGTGCTCCAAGCAGCGTTCTGATGGTTATTCCAAGCGGACGATGAAGCAGAAGACGACGATGCTTTGCTGTTCATGATGGTCTGGTGGCTGTACGCGTTTCTCTGAGGGAAAGGGGCTTGACTGGGACTAACGGGCGACCTCCTCTGTTGCGGCTGCTGCTGCTGCTGCTGGGCTTGCTGCTGTTGATGCTGAGACTGTGCCAAGCCTATCTGCGGGGAGAAATTGCCACCGAAGACCGGGTTGACGTGGTGGGGGAAATTTTGGAAAAGCATTGTCCCATTGACCGAGGGTATCCCTTGAAAAAAGCTATCGTCCACGGCGTTCGTGGTCCCAGTAGACCAAGTGCTACCGAAAGAAGGGGATAAGGAGGTGCCGCCGGGTTCCTGCGGCTGAAAGCTCAAACCGGGCAGGATCGGCGACTCCATGGACACTTTCTCTTTGTTGTTCTGCACGGGAGCTGCTTGACTGCTCACACTCGTAGGGCTCTCCTCCGATGCGGGGGGTTCCGATGAAGGGGTCGGAGTGGACGGGGGATCTACGTTTGCTGGGTCTTGTTGCTGGTGGTGAGGCTGGGTTTTGCTTTTGTCCATCAGTAAATCATCCTGCATGGTTTGCTGAGCTGAAACGGGGAAAAACAGAGACTGGTTATTTTTTGAGGTTCTCATAAAAGACACTCGCCGGACTGTTATGGTATTTGGTCACAGAGAAACGCTGGGAGGGGTTATTATTGCCAACCGCTATTGCTGGGGCTGCCCGAATAGAAGGCTAATCCGTAATAACCCATTTAGCCGAAATTCTCACGACTGCAGTATTAACATTAACGGCATTTCCGCTAAAACAAACACGCAACAGCTTCACCCTTTCCAGACGCCTCCGTTCCCTTCAGATGTGAATGGATGATGTGCTTGGAGGACACAGATATTCACCAATATTCGCCACGTCTCTTTTTCCGTTTCACCGGAACTCCAGACTGCTATGTGAAACTGATTCTTGTTCCTGTTTTTTTTCTAGGACCACCCCTAAGTCAATTTACATACGTCAATAAATACAGCTGCGCCCTTCAGCAAGGTTAAAGAGACGCACCACCCATCTCACACTCCGAGAATTTAAAGGGACAGGTTATACAAGCTCTACCTACACCTTTAAGTAAATCCTCGTGAAATGTATTCTCGTCTTTTCCCGGAAACATAATGTAAAATTAATTCAACATTCAGTGGTCACGACTGCGGCCAGTTTCCCCTTAATGGCCCAAGAAAAAAAAATCATATCGTTGAAAACGTGACGATAATCATACCTTAATAAACAAACCACAGCAGCAGCCACATATGCGAGATCGTTTTTATCCCCCGATACGGAGTGACACTCGCTACACTCTTGGAAGCGAAGGCGGATAGTTTCAATATCTGCGAATTCAATTTCTAAGTGTTTGCCATTTTGCGCACTAAGAATTAATGACAAAGTTTCAGCGTGATAAAAGGAATAATATCTTTACTGGACCTGTCATATAATGTCACTTGTCGGCCTATACAAAAAAAACAACGAAATATCTTACATGCGAGTTCTAACCTGGTTACACAGATGGCGTACTCAGCCGGAACGTTTCTGCAATGTTAATACGCGTTGCAGTAGTGCACAAAATTGCTATTTTAGCTGAGCTACTCCCTTGCCCTTCTGGATCATTCACTGGTCCAAACAACACCTTAACTACCACGTATCCATAGATATTACTTTTGACAACATTAACTTACTTTCCAACACGCACGGACTGCAGCGTCTTAGCTATGCCTCGTCTATGACCGACGTAATAAATTTTTCAATATTCTGTCGAGAGAAAAACAGTCAGCGTTACATAAATTCAGTTTTATACGCTTTCTGGAACGATCGTTTTAAAGAGCACTGCGTATTTACCGCAAAATTTCAGATTTTCTTCATGGAGGACAAATTGCACAACCAACGATTAGACTTCACTGGTGTGTGTAAGCAAAGCGGACGGTTATCCACACGCAGTAAAGGACTTTTTAAATTATTACACGCTGCAGTTTAAAATAGAACCAGCGAGACAAGTTTTTAAACGTTTAAACATAGTCCAGGTTTTATTTTTTTTTAATTGCACATAATTGTACCATATGTTGAGATCACCTATTCAAATAAACGTTGAACACGCAACCGATATGATCAAACATATTCTTTTATTGAGTATACTGTGGATTATTATATAATTTTCAATATTTTTCAATGTGTTGCCAAGAACTGAAATACTGCAACGCGTTTTGCCTACCCCCAGTTAATCTTTCTCTCCATTCGCTGTCTAAGAGCTACATATTCAAGGTCATCAAAGTAATCAATAGAGGGTGGCAATTAACTAAGACATACGAATTAAATGCTTGTTTTGATCGACATATTAACGCGTACGTTTATCTGCGCCCGTACGAAAAACATCTTTATATTTAAACATGTACTGTTAAGTAGCCATTTATACATGTTCAGAGGCATAAAGATTTATTCAGCACGGAACAGACTTCTTACAATAAGCACAAGTCTTTGCCATGCACAGTGTGTCTTTATCGTTTCACGGTAAACAGGATTTACCTTTATCGTTCACCTTTTGGGACTCTGTAAATAAGGCTATTTCTGTTTGCCTCGGCTGGGTATAGATATGACAAATGAGCTACCCCTCTGCTGAGGTAGAGTCAGCAGTTGCCTTAACAGCTGATTGACTGCGGCGCATGGATGCTAAAGACGAGACTTTGGGGAGTTGTAGTTTTTAAAGTAACTTTTAAAGGAAATAATGATGCCACCTTGCGCAGAATGCAAAGTTCTGACAGCAGTTAAGTTGATTGCGAAACGCCCCTTTTCGATCTTTCTTGCGACATTCCTATTAGGATTTTATGTATTTTATAATACTAGTACTAATAAGATCATAAACATGTACACGGAATATTCTCTCATATAACATGAACAAATAAGTGGTTTATAGCTTAAAGCGCAACACCAAACATGTTTAGAATGAATATCGAGAGAGGTAAATCATCATAACTGAAATATGCAATAATCATGACATGAAAATTATGCATTTGAACCATGCTTTGGTTTTTTTATGTCTTGTAATAAATTGGTCAAAACAGCAAACTTGAAATCTATATTTATTACACACCACCCGTCTTTGAAAGGACTCACAAAAACGGCAGTCAACTGCTGGATGGTTGAATACATTTTTAAAGCAGTGATGACCCGCTTTGGTAATCACTATCGTTATAGAAATAAATAATAAAAAGCGTATAGATTACTTGCCGCAGTAGGACGTATTCTGGAGCCATATGTGTATCTTCATGCTGCTGTTTCCCCCAGGTAGGTCCGCCGTCTCCTGGTAAGTTCCGCCTGCTAGAGATAGAACATTAATTTGATATTTTTGGCGACAAAGATATGTGAAGTGAAACTACAAATCCCAGAATTCAACGCGCCATGCACTCAGCTGTTGCTGCGTCTTGTTATGGTTGGTGACGCAGTGCGCATTGCCGTGGTTCCCGGCGTTTCCTTATAGAGAGAGGGAGTCAATGGAGTCAAGTGAACACTATGCCGTGGTTGCACTCATAACTAAGTGTTGCTTTTTTGGGACGACATCTGGCCGTGAAAACGGACACGTATATAGACGGCGTATTTATTAATTAATTATATTTTTATCGCTTCTGCTTTTGGTTTCGGTTCTGTGTTTTTTTTAACCCTGGCAGAGACTCCTGTGTTTAAGGCCTTGTTTCGAATATAGCAGGCCCAGCTTTCCAGCCAAATCAGTAGCTAGCTAGCTAGCTAGCTTAACTTAGCTTTGTACTCAACAACGGTAGCTGCTTTAATTGGGAACTTATCAGGCCGTGCATTGGTATTTAAGACTAATATGTCGGATCAGAGTGCTGTGGTGATGCAACAGATTTTGGACCGGTGAGTAACTACGATATTTAAGCTTTGTTTAGTCGGAGCCATTGCAAAGTTGTTGCTCATCGCTCCTTTTTCATCGTCGCACGTTTAATATTTTGACGTATGAATTTATTTGTGCACATTTGTTTGGTTGGGCGTATGTACGTGTTGTACGTGACCTGTGTTTCTTATAAGAAAGTGTTGCCAGTTGGCCAGATTTGAAGAGTGAAAATTTACGGACTCCGCTAATGAAGTACGAGACATGCGATCTGTATGAATTTTAATTGTTTATCATTAGTCACCCCTTTCTGCCCATTCATGGGTTTTGACACTAGGGCTATTGCGAGACCTACATGTCATTGAATTAAAAAGGTGTTGTAAATTTTAGTTTTGTAAAGGAACCGTTGGACTGCTAAGCATTTTTTTCGCTTTTCAGGTTCGTCTACCATTTATAAAATTTTATTTATACATTTTTTCTCATCTGTAATGTAAAACCAAAGATCTGTTAAACAGGTTTTGACAATTGCTGGCACATCTTAATTGTCAGTTTTGAAATGGGCTCTGTGATGGTGCTTTAGGTTTTGGATTCAATTTTGAATGCAGTGAATTTCTGCCTTCTTCGCTTTTGCTGCCTGTGATTGACTGCACACCTAGAACATAAGAACATAAGAACATAAGAAATTTACAAACGAGAGGAGGCCATTCGGCCCATCAAGCTCGTTTGGGGAGAACTTAGCTAATAGCTCAGAGTTGTTAAAATCTTATCTAGCTCTGATTTAAAGGAACCCATGGTTTTAGCTTCCACTACAATAGCAGGAAGACTATTCCATACTCTGACTACACGCTGTGTAAAGAAGTGCTTCCTCAAATTTGTTTTAAAATGTTCTCCCGCTAATTTCCACTTATGGCCACGAGTTCTAGTATTTAGACTAATATTGAAATAGTCATTTGGCTGAACAGCATCCAGACCCGTTAGAATCTTATAGACCTGAATCATATCCCCCCTTAGTCTCCTTTGCTCAAGGCTGAACAGATTCAGTTCCGTTAACCTCTCCTCGTAAGACATTCCTCTAAGACCAGGAATCATTCTCGTAGCTCTTCGTTGCACCTTTTCTAAGGCAGCAATGTCCTTCTTGAGGTATGGTGACCAAACCTGCACACAGTATTCTAGGTGGGGTCTTACCAAGGAATTATATAAGTGTAACATCACCTCCCTTGACTTAAACTCCACACATCTAGAGATATAACCCAACATTCTGTTCGCCTTTTTTATTGCTTCCCCACATTGGCGAGAGTGGGACATGGAAGCATCAACATACATACCGAGATCTTTCTCGTAATCAGCTACCTTTATTTCAGTGGAACCCATAAAATATCTGTACTGTATATTTCTGCTCCCTGCATGAATTACCTTACATTTATCTGTGTTAAATTTCATCTGCCAAGTATCAGCCCATTCGCTAATTAAATCCAGATCCCGTTGGAGCCTCTCTGCTGCTAGATTAGTATCTGCTACCCCGCCCACCTTAGTGTCGTCTGCAAATTTAACCAGTTTACTGTATGTATTCGTGTCAATATCATTAATGTAAATTAGGAACAATAGTGGTCCTAAAATTGAACCCTGCGGTACCCCACTATAAACGGAGGCCCACTGTGACATAGTGCCTCTAATAACTACTCGCTGCTTCCTATCAGTTAGCCAGTTTTTGATCCAAGCTGCCACAGTTCCTAAAATTCCTGCAGCTTTAAGCTTTAACAAGAGCCGTTTGTGGGGGACAACATCAAAGGCTTTCTGGAAATCTAAGTAAATCACATCATAGGCCTTTTTGTGATCAATTTCACTTGTAGCTTCCTCAAAGAACTCAAGCAGATTCGTTAAGCAGGATCTACCTCTCCTAAATCCATGTTGGCTATCCTTTATAATGTTATTTGCATCTAGGTAATCTACCATTTTCACTTGAATTATAGCTTCCATTATTTTTCCAGTAATGCTAGTTAAACTGATTGGCCTATAGTTTGCCGGATTACTTCTATCCCCTTTTTTGAATATGGGTGTTATATTAGCATGCTTCCAATCTGATGGTACCACACCCGCAGATAACGATTTCTGGAATATTAAAGTCAAAGGTTGGCTAATAATATCCCTCATCTCTTTCAAGACTAAAGGTAAGATGCCATCAGGCCCCTGCGATTTATTTATTTTGAGTTTAGCTAGGCTTAGTATCACATCAACCTCAGTTATACATATATTGGTCATAGACGATGCTGTATTCGTATTAATTGGTGGTAAGTTACTTGTGTTCTCTATTGTGAACACCCTTGAAAAAAAATCATTAAACTCATTTACCATATCAATTTCGTTATCAATTATAAGGCCCTTACTATCCTGCAAATTAGTGATTTCAGCTTTTAGTGCTCTCTTGGAGTTAAAATATTGGAAGAAACCTTTACTGTCATGCTTAGCCTCCAATGCAATTTTTCTTTCTACATCCCTCTTTGATAGCCTAATGTCATTTTTTAACTCTGCCTGTAGACTTAGATACTCCTGCTTGATTTTGAAATCATTAGTTATTTTCCAGTTGTGGAACAGAGCCCTTTTCCTCCTGACTTTATTCTTAATTTCCTTAGTAAACCACCTTGGTTGTCGTTTCCTAGATTTAGTTTTGCTGGAAACAGGTATGAAGTCCTCTTGCACTTGCAACAATGTGCTTTTGAAAAATTCCCATGCCTCTTCTACTGTTTTGCTATTTAACTCTGTCCAGTTTACAGTTTCTAATTTTCGTCTCATACCATTAAAGTTAGCCTTCCTAACATTGTATACTTTTAATTTAGACTTTGCTCTTTGGACACTAAAATTAACCTCGAATTTAACCATGTTATGATCACTACCGTACAATGGGTCCAAAACCTCTAATTTTCCAATCCTATCCTGGTTATTACAAAAAACGAGATCAAGAAGGGCTTCTCCCCTGGTAGGAGTATTAACAAACTGAGTAAAAAAACAATCCTGTACTAATTCCACCATCTCAAGTTCATTTACAGAAGAGCCAGAGACTGTGTCCCACTGTATCCCAGGTAAATTAAAATCACCCATAACCACCACATCATTTTTATTACTCATAATCCTGATATCATCATATAATATTCTGCTTTCCTCTACAGCTACATTAGGTGCCCTATAACAAACCCCGACAATTAGGCCATTTGAATCTTTAGCATCAAGTTTGATCCATACAGCTTCTGAATTTTTATTTTTATCAGTGAGATCCCTTGCCTGCAAGTTTTCTTTTACGTATACTGCAACACCACCTCCCTTCTTGCCTATCCGGTCTCTACGGAACAACGTATAACCATCCATATTATATTCATCACCATCATTGTCACTCATCCATGTTTCAGTTATTCCTATAATGTCGTAATTGTCTGAAGAAATTAAAGCCTCTAAGTCATTAATTTTGTTTCTAATACTCCTAGCATTCAAATACAGACCACTAATGGTAGGCCTTTTACAGTGTCTACTTTTAATTTTTATTTGGGCTTTCCGTCTCTCCCCACATAAATTCTTAACTGACCTCCCTGCCCCCCCAGTCCCTAGTTTAAACATTCCTCAACTATTCTGCACATACGCCTCCCCAATACACTGGTTCCCCTATGGTTCAGATGCAACCCGTCCGGCTTGAACAGGTCCCACCTGTTCCAGAAGGTCTTCCAGTGCCCCATAAACCTGAACCCCTCTTTCCTACACCACCATTTTAGCCACGCATTTAATCCCCTTATCTCAGCTAATTTTGCCTGACTTGCACGTGGCACGGGAAGTATTCCAGAGAATACCACCGTGGATGTTCTGCTTCTAAGCTTATCCGCGACTTCTATAAATTTATCTTGCAGAACAGCCCTTCTGCCCTTTCCTATGTCATTGGTGCCAACATGCACCACGACCACTGGATCCACCCCGGCTGGGGCCAAAAGCCTGTCCACTCGATCTGGAAGGTCCCCTACCTGGGCACCAGGCAGGCAAGACACCGTACGGGACCCTCTATCACGGGTGCACACATAACTATCTACACCTCTTATAATTGAATCCCCAACTACCACAACCTCCCTCCTACTAGGGTTAGGTGGCTCCTTGGTGCCCAAGGGCCCACCTGCCTCCCCAGTCTCTTCCGGCTCTAAAGCTGGAAGCACCTGAAAGCGGTTAGAAACCGTTACTTCAGGTGATGCCGCCTCTGTGAACTGTGTACGTCCTTTTCTACCTCTACGACCTACGTTCACCCAGCTCTCTCGACCTACCTGTTCATCATTCTCCCCCCTCCCCGCTTGTGACGTACACATAGTCTCCCTAGAAGGCGTATTAACTCTCTCCTTTAACTCATTGCTATGCTGGATGAGAGCCAGCCGCTCCTCTAGGTCACGAACCTGGACCATGAGTGAGTCAACTAACCCACATCGCTCGCAGACGAAGTCCGACTGGACGCAAGCATCCAGAAGGGCAAACATCTTGCAAACACAACACTGAGCTGGCCCCATAATTACCTAACTCACTATGTTCCCGTCCTTTACTCCCAGCCCAGTATATTAATAGAGAATATATAAACTTTTAGTTGATCTAATTAACGTATAGTTAAAACAAAGTGCCGAGTACACTAAAACACTAAATTAACACTTGCGTTAAATCGGTACTTTATTATAAATTATCCGGCAGCGTCAGCGATAACAACCTTTAAATTTAACTTTTAAAATAACCAAATTTACAATTACTTACCCGAGATTAACTTCCTGCTGAACCACGTTTAGCTTAAACTAAAGCGAAGTTGCTCTAGGGAGGCCAAAAAACCACAAAAACCCTCTCAAAGCAGGCTACTGCCGGAGCGGGAAAATATGACCTTGTAGATGGAGAAGTTTTTAGTGGTATATTGGAAGTCACTTGCATGATGACTTACACAGCAGAATGGTGTTCACAGGTGCATCCAGGCCTCCAGGGAGTAAAGCTGACCCATCTGTACCATTGGTGAAGTACCAGTTTGGTAATTGCAGAGATGTATAAAGTACTAGAGACCCAGACTTGAGTAAAAGTACAAGTGCTCTATCAAAAAAGTGACTTGAGTAGAAGTCGAAGTGCTCTTTAAGCACCATACTTAAGTGGAAGTACTAAAGTATTCAACATTTTTTGTACTTAAGTATTGCAAGTAGTTTATTTTAAAATTTACTACTCAAATACTGAAAGTAAAAGTACAAGTATTGTGTTATGCAGTTATTAAAGAAAGCAGTCAAAAGACATCATATATATATATATATCAAAAACACCATTCAGCGTGACAGCCTTTATGATAGCCAGCTAGTTAAGTGAACATCGCAGCATGTTATGAACCGCGCGTACCTAATGTTAGTTAACTTATCTAGCGCTCAGGGATAGCTCAAACTGCTGTGTTTTGTGTGTTATATTATTTTTAACTTACCTTGATATGTTTCTTCAAATTCGACGGTGAATTTCTGAAGGCCATTATTTTGCAATCTTTCGGGAGGCAGAGTAAGCACTTCATTCTATATGAATTGTCTTTCACTCCGACAAATGCAAACATGGACTCTAAATAGGGCCACGGCTGGTCTTCTTTCTCATCGCCACGATCAGTTGAAAGTGAAGGAGTTTGAAGGTGGAATTTCTGGGTTTTCCATGTCGAAAACAAACTAAAGTGCTCTCAATGCAGGCAGGCAGCGCTGTCTTCTTTGATCGTCTGATTCGCTCAATGATGAGCCAGCTTATTCAAACCTGTGACAGAGCCATCTACTGTTCTGGCAGTGATAATGTGGGTTTGGAATGATTCGTAACATTTTTATAATTGTAACGAGTAACGATGCAGCACATAAAAAATCTATCGGAGTAAAAGTATTAAACTCATCGAAAATATGTACTGGAGTAAAAGTGGAAGTAGGAGAAAAAAACAATACTCCAGTAGAGTACAGATACGGCCTTTTAGTACTTAAGTACAGTAGTGAAGTAGTTCTACTTCGTTACTATACATCTCTGGGTAATTGTTTGGGTTGTTGATGGTTGGTTGTAACCTTGCAGGTAAGATTCATTTTGGGGAAGGGGATGAGGAAGCAATATGCCCTGATTAGGGAGGAAAGGTCTTGTATAAGGTACCAGTATCATGGAGTAAGCTGATGTTGACTTTGAGGTAGGACAGTCCTCCGCTTCATGGCTTATATAAGATTGTTTTTTCTTTGAAATAAGGTCATGGTTCTGCGAAGGATCAAGCAGTTGCCCATTTAGTTGGTTGACCTAGAAAGTTGGAGTATGGGAAGTGTGCCATGCAACTGTTGTAAATCAGCTAGCAAATGTCCTATGCTATGCTAGAGGAATGGACCAAGTAGACCATTTTTTTTGACCAAGGCTATCAAGTGTGCATTCTGTTGCAACATACACTGTGTGCACAATTATTAGGCAAGTGAGTATTTTGGCCATATCATTTTTATGCATATTTTCCAACTTCAAGCTGTATAAACTTGAGTGCTTATTGGGTTTAAGCATATCCGGTGATTTGTATTTGCGTAATGAGTGAGGGTGTGGCCTAAGGAGATCAACACTCTATATAAAGGTGTGCATAATTATTAGGCAGCTTCTCTTCCTCAGGCAAAATGGGCCAAAAAAGAGATTTAAAGGACTCTGAAAAGTCAAAAATTGTAAAAAGTCTTTCAGAGGGACGCAGCACTCTTGAAATTGCTAAGATATTGGGGCCTGACCACAGAACCATCAAACGTTTTGTTGCAAGTAGCAGACAGGGTCGCAAGAAACGTATTGAGAAAAAAAGATGCAAATTAACTGCCAAAGATTTGAGAAGAATCAAACGTGAAGCTACCAGGAACCCGTTATCCTCCAGTGCTGCCATATTCCAGAACTGCAACCTACCCGGAGTGTCCAGAAGTACAAGGTGTTCAGTGCTTAGAGACATGGCCAAGGTAAGGGAGGCTGAAACCCGACCACCACTGAACGAAACAGACAAGTTGAAACGTCAAGACTGGGCCAAGAAATATCTGAAGACAGATTTTTCAAAGGTTTTATGGACTGATGAGATGAGAGTGACTCTTGATGGACCAGATGGATGGGCCCGTGACTGGATCAGTAACGGACACAGAGCTCCACTTCGACTCAGACGCCAGCGAGGTGGAGCTGGGGTTCTGGTACGGGCTGGTATCATTAAAGATGAGCTAGTTGGACCTTTTCGAGTTGAAGATGGCCTCAAAATCAACTCCAAAACCTACTGCCAGTTTTTAGAAGACACTTTCTTCAAGCAGTGGTACAGGAAAAAGTCTGCATCTTTCAAGAAGACCATGATTTTTATGCATTTTATCCATCGCATGCACCGAAGTACTCCACTGCATGGCTAGCCAGTAAAGGCTTTAAGGATGAAAAAATTATGACATGGCCCCCTTCCTCACCTGACCTAAACCCTATTGAGAACCTGTGAGCCCTGCTTAAACGGGAGATTTACAGTGTAGGAAAACAGTACACCTCTCTGAGCAGTGTCTGGGAGGCTGTCGTTGGTGCTGCACAAAAAGTTGATCGTCAACAGATCAAGAAACTGACAGACTCCATGAATGGAAGGCTTGTGACAGTTATTAAAAGGGTGGCTATATTGGTCACTGATTTTTTTTTTTTTTGACATGTCAGAAATGTTTATACGTAAATTTTGAGTTTTATTATTCACTTTAACAGATGAAAATAAACAAGTGAAATGGGAAAATGTTCATTTTTTTTTATTTAGTTGCCTAATAATTGTGCACACAGTGTATATTCTCTTAAGAAAGACAAAACCTCACTTTTACTTTCTTAAACATTCAGGTTTAGGTTCATTAACATTTTGGATTGACCGAGAGCACTGTAGTTGTTCAATAATAAAATTAATCCTCAAAAATACAACTTGCCTAATAATTATGCACACGGTGTAGAGTATGGCTGCATTCTCCAGATAGCTTTCATGGTCACAACTTTAATTTTCTCCAGTTTGCGATGGTAAATTGATGATTTAGCCCTTATGTCTGATCTCTGTGCCTCCTGTTAACCTGCATTTTTTAGTCACTTAAAATTGCTGATATTCAAGCAACAGACACACTTTCAGTTAAGGATCCCTTTAAAAACTGTGTTCAATTGAAATCAAGTTGTCTGTTACTTTTAAAATATTGAATTACTGAAGAATAATTTTGTTACACTCAATCAGATGGAAACATTCTGTTTGCACCTGTTTTGAATTTAGTCGTTTTTGAGTTTAGTCTTTTGATTGGTTAACCTTTGTACATTAGTGAGCCCTTACTCGTGAAGACAATGATACACATATTTGATTAGTTTTATGTTAATTGTTCTTGATTAATGGGCTTTTGACCCCGTGTTTCTACTGAATTAATTTTGAATTCTTTCTGATCTGCATTCATTGGTACTTTGGGCTTCTATGTAATATTTAGGGCTCAATAGGCTACAGGTATAGGAGCATTCAGAGAACAACCTGTTTGAGTGCTTAGGTTGATTTTAAGGGTTTTTGGGGGTTAATCAATCTCTCGCAAATGAGTAGACCTGTGAGATACAATAAGTGTGCAAAGAGCAATATGTGTGTTCAGTTTTGTACCCCTGGTGTTAATCCAATTGTGACCTGTTTGAAATATTTCTCCTGTTTTAAATTGGCATTACAAACCTTTTTGTTTGTATCCTTTAAATTTTATCCTGGCTTGACGTTGGAACTGGAAAGGAAATGCTGGAATCTTAAGTCCAGCCACATTTTGAATGAATTGGTCTGCTTTTGTATTATATTTCTTAGGGGTGCCTTTGAGTGCTATGTTCAGTCAGAACTCATCAAAAATATTCATTTGTTCTCCCTCCTTTATGTTGCTAAGGCTTTGTGTTCTGACCTTGCTGATGCTTTTACCTGAAGTGCTTGCTGGAATACTAACAGGCATCTTCATATTGCAGAAAAAGTGCTTAATTGCACCTGCTGCTACCGGTAAAGCTGCATTGATCCCCCTGCCATCCCTCATCTGAATACCTGGAGCCCCTAATGGGGGTTCACCCTAATGGGGGTTCACCGTTTCAGCTGCGACTCGCGGTTTCCTTTCACTGCTTGCGCTTGCTAGCATCATGCTCGGAATTTTAATTAAAATGAGCAGAGGTTCAAACTCGCATTGCCAGTTGGGGGTTTTTTGCTTCCATTTAATGAAAATATTTTCCTTTACATCAATGGGGCTAATTTGATCCAAAACATTAGTGGCTATTCATTATCATTTAGTAGCCACTTATCTCTCTTATTAGTTGAGTTATTTTGCCTGTCTGTTTGAATGTTTTGTTGAAATGAAGGTGTGTAGGCTTATTCTGCTTTCAGGAGATTTTTTATTTTTTATTGCATACTAAATCTCTCCATTTGCGTTCTGTTAGTCGTGCACTTGCGTGTGGCACAGACCAAAGGCATTTTCAGACTCCCCACACTCTTCACCCCACATGTGTTGGGCTGCTCCTGCTTTGCAGCATTACACAACTGGGGAAAGCAGACCCAGCTTGCTTTTTTTTTTTTTTTTTTTTGCCCTACCCAGATCCACCAAAGTGGGCCTTTTTTGACATGTTTATTCGCCATGTAGAGTTCCATAACTGAGGGAGTCAGAAGCCACATTCTTGAAAAATGCTACCTTACTGCAGTTGCACCACCAAAAACAAATAGGATAACTGGGTTACGAACAGCATCTCTTAAATTATCCAGGGCAACTGCCAAGCCAATGCTTTTTGTGAATTTTCATCAGTCTGAGTTACTTCCTCAAGAGTTAAGACAGTGTTTAGAGGCTTGGCAGCCATTGTAAGCAGCTCTTCTTAAACTACTGCACCATTATGTCCCCATGGCAGCCTTTGTTTTGGTTTGGTTTTTTAATTAATACTGCAGGCTGTACAACTAACTCTGGTCTATCCAGACTGCCATGTTAAAGATGAGGTGATAAACTGGGGGGGGGGGGGGGGGTGTTCCACAAAGCAGGATTAAGGGAAAGTCTGACTTACTTCGACATGTCTGGCTCATTTAAGTGGGAGTTCCGTTCCATCAACGTGTCTTAAATTAATTCCTGCTGAGCAACCATGGTAACTTGGGCAAGTGAACAAGTCTGCCCCGGACTAGGTTAACTGTCTTGCTTAGTTAAGAGTTGTCTCGAACGTCTCATGTGTGGGAACAGATTCCCAAAAGATCGTTCCATCGGGCAAAATTCTGCGCTCTCACTACTCGTGTTAAAAATATAATAAAGCCTGTAAAAATCACATCTCAGTATTCCAATTAATTCCAAAATAATTAAAATAAAAGTGTACCCACATTACAAAAGTCAAACATGAAATGCAGTGACTGAAAATCAGTTAAAAATATGAAAAGGAAGATATTTTTGTTTAGTCACAGTCTTCTTTGAAAGTTCATTAGTTAAAGGCAAAGACGAGATACGGTTATTTGTGCAGAACATTTCACACGGATGCGATTTGAAAGTATTTTACGGAGATCAAATAATACAGAATAGCATTATTATACAGTAAGAATGACGCATGAACTCAACCCAGAAGGTTCCCTGTTGACTGTGGGGGTTGAACCAAGAACTTTCGCGCTATAAGGCGACAGCATAAACCACTGTACCACCGTGCCACTGTACTAGGCATTTGTACCATTTACATAACTTACGCATTTAGTCTGTGTGCAATTCTTCGCCAAGCCAACTCCCTGGCTTCATTTATGCCCACAGTATTGCCTTTTTCACGATTTACATCTTTGTATTCATACAGCTCCATCAGTGGCATTTCTTCTGCGGTGGAAAAAAAACACCGCTCTCGTTTTACACACTTTCCGACTCATTTGATCAATCTGTCATTCATCCATTCATTTGGGCTTCTTAAATATCTCGGGTGTGCTCACTAAGTGAGACTATGCAAGTCTGTCTTGTATGAGCCTTGATTGGTTAAAGCTGAACTGCGTTAGTGGAACGACATGAGGCTAAGTTTAGAGATGGCACTAGTTTGAGTCTGTCTTTAGCTACTTTCATGGAATACCCCCCCAGGTAAAATAGCAATTGGGTATTGTTGATGTGATTTGGTAGGCCATTATGTGACCATGTGTTGGATACTGAGCATTTTAAGTGTGTCTTTTTGTCTCAAACTCAATGTGTTCCCAGCCACTTGGGCAATTATGAAGTAGTGTCACCAATTGTAGTTGTGCTACAACACACTATTGCAACTTGTTTTATGTGGTCTTCCTAAATCTCCAGATGAGTCCAGTCATCACTTGAGAAATGCTATTAGCAGTTCCACAGCTGTGTAAATGGTGCATTATTCGTAATCTCTAGGGGTTCTGCTGCTTTGAAAATAAGTAGATGTTTCGACGTCTGAACAATGGTTATGTTTACTAATGACAAGATTAAGTGCAATGTTGTAAATGTCATAATCTCTGTAATTTTGAAAATTTCCTTTGTCATTTTACTGACCCTTTAAAAGAGGTTTTCAGTGAAGTTAAGCATGGTATGTTTTTCTTTTTAAATTTCATTCGAAAGTTGATCTGATATGCTATAATAAAATTTTTTTTATTGATTTTATGAAGTTTACCCTTTTATTATTCTCTTCAATATCCATAATTCCATATACTCTCACTAGGGATGCTCATTTCGATTAATTTTCCCAACCGACAACCGCCGTTCGTTAACCGAACACTAACCGTTAACTGATTTAGATTAGAATATTAAATTCCTCTGGGGTCGGCGGTCCCGCCGGTGGGATCTGACAGAAATTTCGCCAAACCATTTAAATAACTCTGCGAGGTTTTATCATATACACATTTAAAAAACACCCTCAGAAACCTTGGACGGTCTACTTTTCAAATATATATAGGTAGAAACTAAATATATTTTTACAGCTTCGTGATACGAATAGAAAGAACAAGAGTGACTGACTTAAGCGTCTGCGTCTCGAAGCAGCTCTGATCGCCTTCCCACTTGCAAATTGCGCTATTCGCATGATAACAACATGATAATCCGACAGTTAGTATTGGATAAAGAAATATGTGAATACGCCCATTGTAACCGAAATAAAACAAGAGCACATGTCTGGGTAGTGTTTACACCGATCGGCTACAATAAAGCACACGGATACGTCTCTGCCGCTGAAGCTTTGCGCCAATGTTTCCATTTTCAGCAGCAAAGCTCGTGCCTGTGTTCATGGCTCAGTGGGCTAAGCCTGTGTGCCTGTAATCACAGTCGCCGATTCAAACCCAGTGTATTTAGAACGTGAAAAGCGATCTTCAGCTGAGATGCCACAAAACTTCATACTACTACTAATAATTAAAATATATATAAAAACATTTTAAACCGTTTAACTGATAGTAATATTCGGTCAAAATTAATTATTTCGGTTAAACGGTCAAAAGGAGCATCCCTAACTCTCACCACAAATAACATCCTAGTTGTTGGCATGGTGTCATCATAAGATTTTCTGTTTATGGCATTTTGTCTTAACTTTCAATGTTCCAGAGACAACCTCGAGAGGCTTCATAGGAAGACTAGACCTTGTAGAAATTGCTCCCTAAAGCGCTCTGTTTGCTGCTTTGTTAGAAATCCTAGGTGCCTGTGTGGCATCCATAGAGGTTAAGGCCAGCTATTGCTAATGGTGGTGTTGAGTCGGGGGCAGGGGGGGGCAAATTACATTTGCAAGTTCAGGTGAAATGTGACCCCTGCCCCCCACCCACCCCGTCCTTCGACTCCTATTTCTAAAGGAGGGCTATCAATGCATCCCTAGCTACCTTCAAGCAGTCAGATATAGACCCACTAACATGGCCAGACTGGGCCAGTGATTTTTGCAACCTGAGACAAATGGCAAGTCTGGCACAGATGCCCTGATTCAATTCTGATTCACAAGCTAATGATTTGATTTGGATTCAATATCAGTGTGAAAGAACTGATATATGAAATATTATATAGCAAATATAGTACATATTTAGGTAGATGTTATAAAAAGCTCTAAATGGAATAGAGGTTTGAAAATGCAGAGTCACTGGAAACAAATAGTGAAAACCACTAAAGGAAGGCCGAAGGTTTGTATGCCAATCTTTTTTTTATTGGAGGAATATATGGGTATAGTTCCTTAAAAACAAATCCAGCTTGTCTCTTTCAAAGCACAAAAAATTAATTCTGACTGAAAATAGCTGATAATAAAAATGGGCAAGTCTAAAACTCACATGCCACTTTTCAGAAGGACATTAATTTAGATATGTGCCAAAACTTAAATTAGAATCTTTTTATTTGAGTATTTTTTTAGGGCTGGGAATTGAACCTGACCTCACAATTCAGTGTTTTCCCCTACCATTGTATTAGGGGGGCACCCCACCACCCCCTTGAAGGCGATGTTTTTTTAATTTAATTTTCTATAAAGCGCCCGATCACACTAGAAATCATTTAAGGTTACCTTTCCTATAGAACAGGTCTATACGTTGTCCTTTTATTAAACAAACTAAATAGCCGTATGTTATTTATCTTATTTACGCAACAGCTTGTAATTTTTGTCTCTACATGGTCGCGCATTTACAATTGGAGTTCCACCCCGATGCGCGCGCACACGCACGTGTGCACAGACACGTGTGCGCACACACAGGTGAACACACTCCCATTAGTGGACCGAGAGGGCGCGTCGGAAAATATGTTGCGTCAACCACCTGAAAAGCAGACAAAAATATCTATATAAAAAAATATCTATAAAAATATCTATATATATACCGTATATACCGTAATTGCCCCGGGACCTCCATCTGGTTTGACATGCCCGAAATGGCAAATAATTATATATTGTGTGTGTGTGTGTGTGTGTGTGTGTGTGTGTGTGTGTGTGTGTGTATATATAATAAAAGAAATGTTCTGATTTTTAGTTCAGTTGTTATATTGACTGCTGTCATTAAAAGAAACACATGAACACCATGTAAACCTATGGGAAACACTGCAATTAGATTCAAATTCAATTCACAAGTGCCTGACTGGATTCAGTGTTGATTCTGTTCAGTTTTTCATTTGAGGGACAATTGCTAATGTGTGATCAAACCCGATGTACTGTAAAAATGACAAGGCATGCCGCTGTAGTGTTAACATTGCAGAACAAAGCAACATAATTGTTGCAGTTGCATGATGAAAGATAACAAAACTATATAAGCCAGAAATTACTTGTATAAGCAAGAATTACTTGTACTTGATAACAGACAATAAACAATATTCTGACAGCAGGTTACACGAATCAGTTTTCTATTTCTTTTGCTTTTATATAACGTCATTTTGTGTCACAATAAGAAGTATATAGAATATGATTAAGAATAAGCCATACTTGACTTGCTTGCATTCACATGCTGGAGTTCTCAATACCATAACTGAATGTATCAAGAATCAGCACGAAGCAACTGTGCAGAACTATAGCAACCCTCCTTTAAGTGAGAGAAAGTTGTGCAGCCTATATAAGAGGACCATAAGTAAAAATTCACTTAAAATATTTTCAAAGTCATGGGGAAAACTCATAAATTAATACATCAATCTTGGGATTCTGTGAATCGCTGTCCAATCATCAAAATCAGGATTACGATTAATCTTTTTTTTTTTTTTTTTTTTTTGCCCACCCCAAGTTATTAGGGATGTATTGGCTAATTCAAGCCTGTTTTGATTGATCTTGATTAACTTTCCTGAAGGATGGTGACATTCAACTTGTACCATGTCCAATATGATTTAAATAGCCAAACACTCTGATGGCAGACTTATGATATGGCACCTGTTAATGGAAAGAAATTTAAGCTTTTCATGATTTTGTAATATGCCCTGCTTGAAACTGAGCTCCTATAGGTTATTTTAAAATGGTTTTGGCAGCTGGTGGGATATACAAAAAATGTTTTGCCCCTGGCATATGACTGTCATCCCTGTTTTTTTAAATCTGCCCTGGTCATTAAAAACCCAAGCGTGCATTTTACGTTTTGTCATTCTGGTGACGGTATGGACACCATAAAGTCTTCATTTCGATATCTTGTAGCTTTGGCTAGTGTCAGACTCTGCCGAGTGTCCTTTGTGTTGCGGCTCCTCAAGTTTTTCCCACAGTCATGTGACCATATCTGCATGAAAGAGCTCTTTGTTGAGCAGATTAAGACCCTCTCAAAACCAGGGAGGCTGAGTTGTGAAGCCATGAGAAAATAGCTATGCCGCGGTGCTTGTCTTTGTGTGCTGTATCAATAAGGCTGCAGAGAGGGCCCTGTGTCTCTTACATGTTTGTGAATGTCAGATTGGGTCCTCAGACTGCTAAGCAATGATCTGGGATCAGCAATCCAGCGGTAGTGTAATCATAACCCCTCACCCCTCTATTGCCAAAAGCTGAAATTGACCCATATTCATTGCTGAAGTGGGGTGATGTTTAAGAGACTATGTAAGCATACTTTTGTTTAAACATACTGGAGGTGACAGAATTTGTTTCTAAACAGTTTTTAAATCCCACATCTTTGGTTAAAATGATCGATTTGGATTATCAAAGCACTGATTGCCTTTTTAAGAAGTCTGCACAAGTTGGTGTACCTAAGGGGCAAAACTATAAAGGGAGTGATGCTCAATGGAGATTTTGGTGACTTGAGGGTTTTTGTGAGGAACTCATAAAATTGTATACCACAACACTGAAGGTTAAGTAGTTATAAAGAATCTTAAGATCCTCCTGATGAAATAGGCAGGTCTTTCAGCTGTTCGACAGTCAATTTTTGTGGCCATGATACAGAATTCACATGGCGATGGTGTTGGCATATCAGGTCAGTATGGACCTCATGAGTTGGTACCTTGGGAAATGCGGAGTAGTTCTGGGAGAACAGTATTTGCTTTCCTATGAATGTCAAAGCTGACCTTTTCCAAGAACAATCGATTGCAAATGGTCCGTTTGAATCTTAGACTGGAGAATGTTATATTGCTGCAAAGGATGGCAGAGTCGGGAAAAGTTTTGCGAGCTTAAATTATGGCCAGCATGCGGCTGTGTTTCTGCTTTCCAGTGAAACATTTTAGTGGCTCATCGGGAATGAATAAATTGCGCTGTTTCTGAGCCAAATTTACCTGACATCATGGGGCTGTTATCCTTTGTAATGGCTTGTTTTGTCACCCTGAGTGGCAGACTGAGTCTCAGTGCTGAAATGGCATTCGTTTGTATCTAATAGTGGATCCCTTGGATGTTTATCTCTGAAAATACCATTCAGTTACTGACTATTGCCAACTGTCAGTTTAATGTGGCTTGTTGATTCAGTCACTGTGCCGTGTTCCCCCGTTTGCTGGGTCTGATTCATCTGGCTTTAGTGGTGGCCTGTAGTAGCTCGGGCTGTGAGACCCAGAGGCCATTTGCACCCCCCCATTCCCTGGGATCCCTTATTTATCTCAAGCAGTTGAGCCTGTTGCTTGCTTTTGAGATGCATCTATATATTTTTGTGTGGTTCATGAGATCCAATCCATGTCGCTCGGTTGGTGAAATGAGGTATAGCAGTAGTTTCAGCCTTGCAGTCACAATCTCTCAGCCTGACAAACAGCTCTGGGTACATTGCTCTGCTCTGTTCTAAATATAGACACCTCAGATCAGTCGTAGAGGTCATGACCACCCCCCACCCCCCACCCCCCCCCCCACCATCATATTATTCAGCCCACAGCCATGTACTTTGTTGAATTTAAAGCTGCTCTGCCTGCTGAAGAGCTAGTGATTTGGGTCTCTGTCCCTGAAAATAGACCTTTTAATTTTGTCTTGAGTGAGAGACAACTGGGCACTGCACCATCCGGACATCTCGGACCAGTTCCGGATGTTAATGTGTGTTGCCTTTTCTTCTTTTTGTCCCGTGTGCAAGGTCAGAGGGAGCAGGAACACATCTGTTGTTCCTCGTTCCCTGAAAAAGCAAGTGAATCTGAAGACACAATACCTATTCTATCTTGGGTCACTAAAGCAAAAAAGGATTAGTTTTCAATCAAATAAGACTGAAGCATTTGCGTTTCATGGAATCATGCTTGCTGTTAGGGAGATGTCCCGTTGAAAACCAGAGGTTTTCAGAGAGAGCGCACTAGCCTCGACCTGAACCCGAGCTGTTGAGGCTCTGTTTGGGGTTGTCATGAAGGAGGCTGTGTTACAGAAACAGGAGAGCCAGTCCAAGGCCTGGTGTCTGCCATTGTTGTCCAGTGTTCTGCTCTCCTGGAGTTGTCTGCAGTGCTCCTCAGTCTCCCTCCGGCCTTGAGTTTCATGCTGCTTATGGTGGGGTCATGTTGAGCTGTGGCCGCCCAGCTGTTTCGGACATGTTTTCTGCTTATTATTCACCTCTGTCCTGCTTTTGATTTTGTGTTCATGGGCTAAAAGCTCCCAAAACAGGAGAAGGGGATTGTCTCCTTCTGCCCAACGTTTCCTTCTGAGTTGTTAATCCCGCTGCACCTTTTATGTTCAAAGTCTTAAGATGTACATACGCATGTGCCAATTCCCCCCCCCCCCCCCATCCTCCCAAAAAAGAAGTGCACATACAGAATGAATGTCTGCTGGCTGGATTCGCTGTAGCTTTTTGGTGAGGAGAGAAGGCATGACTGCAGACCACCTTTAAAATATCGATTGCTGTGAAGCTGTCCTGTTGCAGGGTGGGTGGGTAGAGTTTCCGTCAGGGCTGCGGGCTTTGTTTCACCAAGTGGAGCCTTTTATTGTGCGGGGCCTGTTATCTGAGAGCCCCCGACTTGGGCTCCAGTGTACTCCCCACGAGATCATGTTTTATTCAGGCCAGAAAATGGAAAATCTGGCAGGAAGTGGGCAGAGCGTTCTAGCAGGCTGACGTGCTCCCCTCGATCGCCGCTGTCAACAGAGCTGGGGGAAGAAGGCCGATGACTATGGGGGGTCACAGATTTTTTCCATTTATTATTCACCATGCAAAGCTCTAGGGTTTTAATTATACATTGCATATGATGGAATCTTGTTCTATCATGGCCTCCAGCATTCTTTCTAGGATAGTGCATCTACAGTACAAGATGTCTGGAGTTCTTTGAACAAAACTGAAGCCAAAAATGCCACTGGACGCATTGGGGGATGATGTGATTTAACATTTGTTCCTCCTTTGAAGCTGCTGTTCCTGCAGTTATCCTGTGCATTTAAGGATGTATCCGTAGGATTTTAATTTTAAATGTTTCTGGTCTAGCTACCAATATTGTTTGTTGTTTTAAAAATATGGGAGCATGCAATAAATCAAGATGAACCTTTTATTAGCCAGAAATTGATATCAAGGAAGCCTTTTATATTGTATTACTAAACGTGGCTCTGTCAGCAATCCTGCTTTCAAAGATGATTTGAGATTGCCAAATGCTAGCTATATAGGGTAGTATAAACCTGAACATTTTATGCAGTCTTTCTTAATAAACCTACTTCTGAACACGTGATAGTTAATGGCTACCTTCTCTGCAACGTTGAGAATAGTTTTTCTTGTTAAATGCAAATGTAGTCCAAAGCAAAGAGAATTAGTCTCCCAAAGTTATGAACCAGATCAGCTGTGACATGAGTTTAACAGTATGAGGTTTTCATTCTCTTGTGGGTTTAACCGCTAACGTAAAAGTTAAAAGGGTAAACCATTGGTTGGTATGGAAACTGAAGTTTACTGTTTATGGCAGGAAACATCCTGACTTTGTCAGCTGATCCTTAGCTCTGAATAGGACTGCGTGCAAGCGGCTATCATCTGTTTATCATGTGTTGGCAAAAGTTTGAAGTGACCCTGTCAATTATAGATAAGCTTCTCAAGCAGAGCGTGTCAGCTGGATCTAGTGAAGTGTTGGTTGCAGACATACCTGTGGGATAGTTTTATGGTTTCTCCAAGGTAAAAAAAATAATAATAATAATATATATATATATATATATATATATATATATTAAAAAAAAAAATAATTATTATTTTGCCATAGATGCTAAATGGGTTTTCCACAAGTCACAATAGATGTTAATCTGAATTTTATGGACATGCATAGAACAGAATAAGCAACTTCAGTGAAAATGGATACGAGGTAAGCAGCACTTCCGGGGCGGAGTTCGAATCCTGCCCCTGGCTTTGTGTCTGTCTGTTGATGGGGATTGTATGGTTTTTCTGCTCTGTTTACTTCTACAGTTCAATTCAGCCATCTATGCATCTTGAAGTTACTTTGTGTCTTGCCTTGCAGCGGAATGGCACCACATCTCAAATGCATGCATGTGTCTGCGAATGTGCGCTGTGCTTCCTGGAATAGGCTGCAGGCTCTCTGTGACCCTGTACTAGATAAGTAGTCTTGGATGGAAATAAGCTGGTCTAATAACACTGGAGGATTTTTTTTTTTTTTTGCCCTGTCCTAATTGAGATGAAGAATATGTTAAATATTTGAAAGCCTATTTCTGTTTCTTTAGATGGGTTAGGCTTTATTTTTAAAATGTTGCATTTTTGAGGTCTGTACATCACCTGGCCATTCCTCAGTAGGGCTTAGTTTAAAAAGGTTTTTACTAGAGATGCACTGATCCGATATTCAGATCAGTATCGGAGCCGATCCAGACCTATTTGATTGATCGGGTATCGGCCATACATGACCGATCCAAGTCCGATACTTATTCAATACTTTTTTTTTTTTTAATTATTTTTTTATTTTATGAAAAAGTCTCTTAAAAGAGAGGTCCTGTTTTATGTTAAATCTATTTGTACAACCAATTGCACAACAGCTTTCTCATTTTAGATGAGCATTCAAGCTGAACAGTAACGCTGTTTTTGCCACTCGGTGAGTGTGTGTGCAGTGGCTTCCTCCTGCTGTGATGTTAAGAGCATACCCTTCACAGTGGTGGGAATGCAAGAACGTCAGATAACAGGGTGATGGTCTGGAAGTATTTTATGCTTTTAATAGCAACTAGTAGCACAGCGACTTTCAATCTTTGTAAAAAAGTTTTGAGAGGTGGGTGAGAATGCAAGTAATATGAAAAAAGCAATGGACAATTTGGGAGTCGCTAGCTTGGACTAGGGATGTTAACCGATGACCGTTTGACCGGTGGTTGACCGTATCAACGTTAACCGGTCAAAGTTGTCGGTAGTCGGTTAAAAAAAAAAGTGATATCTAAATTAGGCTATTATAGACAGTGGACTATACGCTACTACAGTTAGCCATCTCATTCCTCATCTTTTTGTGTTAAGTGAACAAATTATCCCTCACACTCAATTTTTCATAACTCGCCTGTTTGTACTTAATAAACCAATAAAAACATTTGGCGCGAGGTCACAGCGTTTGGGTTCGCGCGCTCACAAGGTTTGCGAAATTTAACTTTAACTTGTTTTTCGTTAATTTATTTTCCAAGAATAACTAATGGCCAAACCGTTTTGTTATGTTTTAATAATTAGCACCCTTAACACCTGTCTGTGAGCTGTTTGTTGGCTACAGTATTCTCATTCATAGATTCTAATAATTTTTCGTTTATTTAATGTTATTCTTAAGAATAGCTGTAGGTTTTTGTCTGTTATGGTTTAGGAGATGTTGCCCTTAACAGAAGTTGACACTTGTCTTTTTGAAAAATAAAAAAATAATATTAATTATACAACAGAGTTGTCCTGTCCGTTATTAGAAGGCACACAGTGAGTTAGACCTGCCTTGGCCGGTGCGTCTTTTACGCATTCTGAAGGTGCCTGTTTTATCCATTGGTTTTATCATGTTGCAGTCTATTAGGCAACATTCCGCATAAGATGGGCTTAGATTTGGAAATACATTACATCTACATTTCAGTGGTAACCGATAAGGTGATGATGATCATCATCTTTCTTTATTATGGTTAGCACTACCTCAACTAAAGCGGCGTCTCTTCGGAGCTGTCATTTTCTTAAATGAGCCGTGGCAATGTTTCAAATGAGCTTCTAACCTAGACAAACGCCTTTATTTTCAAAGCGATCACCTTGTACCCAAACCATTTGAAACTAAGGAGCCATTTGTCCTACGATTACATACAACAAGCTCTTCGGCGCCGCGTTTGCGGGACTCATGTTTCGCGCTGTAGGGGATTTTAAAAAAGTGACGTGAGTGGCAGTGTGTGTGTGTGTGTGCGGGAGGCAGAGCGGCAGAGAGATGCGACAGAGTTGCGAAATTGCAGGCGCGGCTCGAAATGGCTGTTATTTCAAATAGCGTACCATATTTTAAACTAATCGGTTAACCGGTTTCAACCGGCTACTGAGGCTCGGTGGTCGGTCAAGAAATTTTTTAGTTTTCGCCATCCCTAGCTTGGACTCTTGTGCACTCACTACAGCTTGTGATGCATAAGTTGCTGCGCAACAAAGTGCAAATGACGCTGTTGCCAGTGGAAGAAAAATTGGGGGCATTTTAAGCATTCACCACTTGCGTATACTTGCTTGGAAGATATTCGGATTGAACTGCAAATGTCTCAAACGCCTGAAACAAGATGTACAAATGAGGTGGAACAGTATGTTATGTATGTTTCTAGTAGCCTAACTAAAGATGTTTTGGCTATTTCTATTCCATCTGTATTTACTAGCTTAAAAATGTTAATATATAAAGTGTAAATGTTATAGTAGAAAGACCTCATATCGGTATCGGCAGTTGTGCGTCGAAATCGGGTTGGAACTGAGAAAATGTGAATTGGCCCGTCCCTAGTTTTTACTCCTTCCCCTTTTGTCTAGTTTTTCCTGCCATAACCACAGAGTTTGGGGCTTGAAGGATTTTCTCAGTCTTCAGTGTTTTCCACTCTACCTTCTTTAGCATTGCATAGTCAAAGTGGAAATGGGAAAACTAATTCCAAGAGAGGCTGAAAATTCCATTCCATTCTCTCCCACTTATCTGGGGTCGAGTCGCAGGGGCAGCAGTCTAAGCAGGGATGCCCAGACCTCCCTCTTGCCGGCCACCTCCTCCAGTTCCTCCGGGGGAATACCAAGGCGTTCCCAGGCCTGCCGAGAGATATAATCTCTCCAGTGTGTCCTGGGTCTGCCCCAGGGGTGCCTCTTGGTTGGACATGCCTGAAACGCCTCCCCAGGGGGCCATCCAAAAGGCATTCTAGATGGATGCCCGAACCACCTTAACTGGCTCCTTTTGATGCAGGGGAGCAGCAGCTCTACTATGAGCCCCCCTCCCAAATGGCCGAGCTCCTCATCCTATCCCTAAGGTTGTGCCTACACACGCTATGGAGGAAACTCATTTCTGCTGCTTATATCCACAGTTTCAGTCACTAGCAAGAGCTCATGACCATAGGTAAGGGTAGGAACTTCGATCGACTGGTAAACCGCACCTTCCAGCTCAGCTCTTTACCACAACAGAGTGGTTACGGCATCCGCATTACTCCTGCATCCGACGTTCGACGAATGGACAGACCCTCCTCTCTAGTACCCCGGCATAGACCTTACCAGGGAGGCTCAGGAGTGTGATCTCACTGCAGTTTGATGGGCAAGTCCCCCTCTGAATCTTACAACTCTACTTCCTCAACGGAAGGCGCATCAGTGAGATTCAGGAGATCCTCAAAATGTTCCTTCCACTGCCTGGCTATCCCCGGTTGAACTCAATAGTTCTCCATCAAAGGGTAAAGCCCTGCTCCCCCCCTCAGTTGCCTGACTTTGGCAGAACCTTTTGGAGGCTGTCCAAAAGTCCTCCTCCATAGCCTCACCAAACTCCTCCCAAACCAGAGTATTTGCTTCAGCAACTGCCAAAGCCGCTTTCCGCTTGGCCTGCAGATACCTGTCAGCTGCTTCAGGAGTCCCACCAGCGCTAACCGAGCTCGGAAGGCCTCCTTCACCCTGACAGCTCCCTTTACCGCTGGTGTTTAGCACTGTGGTAGGGGGATTGCTGCTGCGACAGACGCCAACAACCTTACAGCCACAGCTTCGCACTGCCACCTCAGCAATGGAGTCCCGGAACAGCCCATTCAGGCTCCATGCCCTCCAACTCCTCCCTTGGGGGCAAAAAGGAGGTGTTGTTCTGCCGGAGGTGTTGGTTAAAGATCTTCCGGACAGGGGCCTCCGGCAGATACTCCCAGCATTCCCGCACTATACATTTGAGTCTATCCAGTATCTTCCCCTGCCATCGGATCCAACTCACCACCAGGTGGTGATCAGTTGACAGCTCAGTTCCTCTCTTCACCCGAGTGTCCAAAACATACGGACGCAGATCAGATGATACAATTACAAAATCGATCATTGAACTGCAGCCTAGGGTACTCTGGTGCTAAGTGCACTTATGAACACCCTTATGTTCGAACATGGTGCTCCTTATGGACAAACTGTGGTTAGCACAGAAGTCAAATAACTGATCACCGCTCTGATTCCAATCGGGCAGGCCATTCCCCCCCCAGTCACAACTTTCCAGGTTTCACTGTCATTACCCACATGAGCATTAAAGTCCCCCAGCAGAACAATGGAGTGCCCAGCACCTTACAGCACCCCTTCAAGGGTCTCCAAGAAGGCCAGATACGTTAAATTGGCGTGCAGTGTGTACGCACAGGCAACAGTCAGAGCCCTACCCCCGACTCAAAGTTTAAGGGAGGCAACCCCGGTGAACGAGAGCGTCAACTCCAATGCACTGGCACAAAACCCAGGGGGCTATAAGTAGACCCACACTCACCCGGCATGTCTCACCATGGGCAACTCCAGAGTGGGATAGAATTCATCATCTCACCAGGAGTTTGGTTCTAAAGCCTGAGCTGTGCCTTGAGGTGAACCCAACAAATCTTGTCAGTATCGCTCTCTCCCCTGCACCCACTCGGGCTCCTTTTCCTACCAGAGAGGCTACATTCCTTGTGCCGAGAGCCAGTTTTGGTAACCGGCGATCGGTCCGTTGAGGCACCAGCCTTCGACTGCCGCCCGATCTATACTGCACCCTGCCCCCACAGCTCCTCCTACAGGTGGTGGGCCCACAGGGGGACGAGCCCATGTTACTCCTTCGGGCTATGCCCAGACGAGCCCCATGGGTGGAGGCCCAGCTGCCTGGCGCTCACATACGAGTTCCAGCTCCAGGGCGAGGTCCCGGTCTCCCCAATCCGGGCAGGGAAACCATCCTCCTTGATTTTCTTCGCCATAGGGGTCAATGTGAACCACACTTGATCATAGGTGGGCTGCCAGACTAAGTTGCCTTTGGAGACCCTACCAGGGGCAATTGCTTCCAACAACATAGTTCCTAGGATCATAGGGGCACACTAACCCCTCCAACACAATAAGGTGGCGATCACTCTGTAGCTAAGACTGAGGAATATGATCCAGGTTCTGCCCCACACTCAGTGGAACAGGATGGATATTGGTGAATGTGATCAAGCAGAATGTAGCATTCATCTGGAAATTTTGACTTGTGTAAAGAGGATTTTTGTGGTTGTGTATATACTCCGTAGTATATTAACTCTGACTGAAGGCTCGTTTTCTTGTATGATGCTGGTCCCATGTATCTGTTCAGTTGCTTGCCAGCAGTAGCATTGGTGTAGTCACTTAACTGCAAGAACTGCTATACAAACCTACAGCTTTATTCCCTGCTGCAAAGATGCATGCGTACATCCCCAGACCATAAAAATAGAGGTTTTATGAACCTGATTATTGACATGCTGATGAATGGAAAAACTTGCTAGTTTAAATTGGTAATATTATGTTTCCTCCATTTTTTTTTTTCCATGACTTTTTCTGTTTGCTAGTGTAATCTGAGGTGATGCGTAAATCAGTGGATGCTGTGTGGATTCACCCATATGGTGGCATCATGAATTGTTGCTGGTGTGACTCGGTTGTGACTTAGCTGAGCACATGGCTTGAGGTTTAATGGTCGATCCACAATATGCATGTGTCCCTGGAACTTGAGTGAATCTGTAATCAACATGTCGAAAGACTGCCATCGGCCCTCTCAGACTGTTATTATCCAGCGCGTGCAAGACGAAGACCGTTCCTGATCCGCTGACGTGATTAATGCCTTGTTATACTGCACAACCCAGCAGGGCATTGTGAGGGATGGTGAATTATCGCTTGGCAGAAGCTTAGGCCCCAACATCTGTCTATGTGTCGTACAGAAGCGTTCTGGAGAGCGCCGAGAAATGTGATCTGCGATCTGCTTTGTTTCCTTTTATGGTCTTTGTAGTGGTCTGCGGACTTAATGCTGTGTAGACTCCGTACTGCTCTTAAACTGGAAGTTTTGGTTTCTTTCAGCATTTTTACAGCTGCAAAAACTTGTCTTAATCTGACACTTCTGTACCTCTGTAATGTGACACTTCAATCTGTGCAAAAATAAAAGCCCGATCACCTTTAATCCCTTTTTTATGGAGTGACTCATTGCTGACTTCACATCTAATAGTTTTTTCCTTCTCCTCCCTTTTGTTATGGAGATAACAACATTACGAGTCTGTCCTGTAGGTACAGATAGTGCAGCCAAAAGCCATTTCATCTCCTCGTCGATATAAAGGATTTATGGTATCAAGCTCAGTGCTCATCTGCTGTAAACATGGTGTAGTTCTTGGGTTCCCGATGGAAGTTAATCAAAAGTAAACTGAGCAGGGCTTCTGATAAAAGATTGCTTTTGATATTGTTTTATGCAGAACATATCTGGAGCCCCTGGTACACGTTCTGAGCTTGTACTAAAAAGGAATGTGGCGGTCATCGTTTGGGCTCCTCCACCGCCTCTACTTGCCCACATTGCTGCACTCGTCTGCTTCCAAAAGGCCCTAAGCTCAAGTCTGCAGGGTTCTGGTTCTGTAGAAATACAGCTTTAACGTTCACTTGGAAAAACGATTCACTCTCTTCTAACACTTTCTCTGTATTCAGATGTTTCTTTCATGTACCCTCAATTGCACGTTGGGATAAATGTTCAATGGCTGATTGTCCAATACAGTGATCTCCTTTATTTCAGTAGTTTTGTCTTTAGCACTGGTGCTGCTAATTGAATACTGATACAATCTAAATATTGGCCTGAAATTTTGCCCCGATTGACACCTTTGACCCATGTGTTAATTCTTAAATGAATATCATCCGATACTGTGATGTTGACCGGTACACCATCCATCTCTAAGCTTGTGGGTTTTATGTACCTCTTTCGGAAGTAAGTGTGTGTGTGTGTGTGTGTGTCTCACATTCCTGCTGTCCCTTTCTGCTGCAGGAGCTGCTGGGTGTGCTTCGCCACAGACGAGGACGATCGCACGGCAGAGTGGGTCCGTCCCTGCCGATGCCGTGGATCCACCAAGTGGGTGCACCAGTCGTGCCTGCAGCGCTGGGTGGATGAGAAGCAGCGGGGCAACAGCACCGCCCGTGTGGCGTGTCCGCAGTGCAACGCAGAGTACCTCATCGTTTTCCCAAAGCTGGGTAGGCGGGGCTTCATCCATGGCCGAGACCAACTCCTTAAATGGGGCAAGATTTTTGCAAATTTTTTTTCCATCAACAAAAACGTGATGTATGACAGACACACATCAAACAATGTGGAAATTACCGGGATTACAAGAAGCTATGGTAGCTTTGAAAACTGGACTTTATATGTAGTATATGGGTATTTACAATGAATTCTTTTAATAGAAATACTACCTATGTCATTAAAATGTAGTACTTTTCACAAGAAATTGGATATTGAATAAAACAATGTAAGCAGAATCGGAAATTGCAGCGTAGGGTTTTTTAAGGATACTCATTTGGAAAGTCTTGGTTCTGCTTTCCGTATATTTACTCTATAGACAAAATTAACTAGTGGAAGTCCTTCGCTGGCTTATTTCTCTAATGTAGTTTTTCCACTCAGGAAAACCTTTTCAAAAATGGTTAGTGATTTCTGGTAAAATGTCTTTGTTTGTTCTGAGTACTTTTAAGTATCTGGAGTGAATGTTGGCCATAGGAGTCATGGCTCATCTCCAAACCTGTGCAATGCTTATCCCCCCCCCAAGGTGACGCTTGGGGTCATTCAGGGAGTCATTATTTTGCTGGCAAGACCAGTGTCGTCTGTCAGATTGTCATGAATTTCTGCTGTACAACTGCTGTTTTGCAGAAGGGTGTTTTGAGTCAGTCACTCCCAGAGCAGTGATTAATTTATCATCAGCTCGGTAGACGAACTCGTTCATGACCCACAAATGTGTGTGTGGTGGAAAATTATCCACATTAACCTCAGTCGCCGGCCTGACGTGATTATTGGGTGCGACGGCTGAACCGCTGCTGGCCACGGAGAGCCTTCACCCACAGAGAACGTGCCCTGACACGATGCTCCTGCAGCTCCCACCCGCTCCTTACGCCGCCTTTGACGAGAGGCACGCCACTCGCTGTGCTGGCATCGCCACTCGCTGTGCTGGCATCGCCACTCGCTGTGCTGGCATCGCCACTCGCTGTGCTGGCATCGCCACCCGCTGTGCTGGCATCGCCACCCCCATCTGTCTGTCTGCCACTCAATTCAGCAAGACGATTTGGGGAGATTTTTCAGCTCCAAGCCAAAAGCAAGCGCCTCTTGGGTAAACGATGGGCGAGGGTGATTGGCACACCCCCACCCTGACTCCGATTGGGTTAGCAGATACGAGTTGGGCAGCTGGAAGAGGTGAAGGGGGTGCAAGTAGGGTTGCAAAGGGGTGGAAAATTTCTGGAAACTTTCCATTCCATGGGAGGTTAAGGTGGGGAATTTTGGAAATATTGCAAGTTGGAAGCTTTCCTTGGGAAATAGTGGGAATATCTGGGAATTAATGGGAAAATTCCCATAATTTTGGAACCCTAGGTGCAAGGCTGCAGCATCCCAGTGATGAGCCAGCCCTCGGGGGCCACTGTCCTGTGCTGGGGGTTTCTGTAGCAGTGGCTGTTTTTAGTGCCTCTCCTACATCTAAAAATGCCTCATCGGGCGAATCACTTTACACATTTCACTGCGACCCCCCCCAAGGCTGTGCATCTACTCTCCCCTATTATGTAAATGGATCTCTGTATATAAGGTAGCCAGGATGCACAAGTTTAGCTCTCTGCTGCACAAATAACCTTGTCTCTCTCCTGAGGCTTGCGTCCTGTTATTTTGGGAAGCTCTGGGTGCCAGTCCGCTCCGCCTCCTTGACCGTGGCCAGCTGTGAAATCGCACCGTCTGCTTCCTTATTAACCTTCAAATAGGCTGGAAGGAAAAACAAACTCCACAGTTCAGCCTGGGGTGGTGACTTTTGGGGGGGGGGGGGGGTGCTATTTGTTTCCCTCTGGCTCATTTAAACAGCTGTTGAATGAATTGGATTGTTCTCCTAGTACTGAGGTCCAGGAAAGCAGAGAGCAGGTGCCAGAGGGAGTTTCTCTCTGCACTCGAGTACGAAGTTAGGCCGTGTTAAAATGCATACGTCTCTGTTTCATTCTGCTGTCTGTCCGTCTGTCTGTACGCTTGCCTTCCTCATGAATGGTGATGTGGATGCAGTGAATGGTGCCTTTTTCCACCTCCTTTGAGCCCACTCATGGTTTCGGCAGAATTAATGAAGAGATAAAAGAGCTTCTGTGAGAGTGTGTGTGTGCGTGCGTGCGTGTGTGTCTGTCACGCACGACCATCCAGCAGGGTAACCCTGGTACGGTGCGGTCTCGGCCCCCACCTGTGGGCACTGCCTGCCCTTCACCGAAATGCCAGTCTGTAACAAACCAAATGCTTCCTGTTTTTCCTGCCCGAATGTTCCTTCATTATTCCCAAGGGTTTTACACATACATCTCCCTTAATGCTCTTATTTACCATTTTAAATGTCTTCTATGGGCATTTATTTCATATGCTGTCCTGTTGAAGTGGTGTTTTTACTTGGCTTCAGCCTCAGTGGTTTACTGCTAAGCCCAAGTGCTTTTCTCTTGGACTAAGGGGACCTTTTTTGTTTTTTTTAAAACACAATGTAGACTTAACAGGGTTTTTTTTGCACTTGGTCTACTTTTTCCCAAGCTGTTAATATTGTGTTTTATATTATTGACTTTGCTGCCAAGCTAGCTGCATATGCTCTTCGTCTGAAAATGATCCTTTTTGCGAGAACGTTCACCTTGGCATTTATCTAGGTGTGTGAATTTTTTCTATAAATGAAGGGCATCTGATTGAAATCCTCAGGTTCCACTGTCCAATACATGATTTCAGAACCTAGATAAAGAAAACATTTATATCAAAACTTAAATTCATCTCTGCTCCTCAGTTTATAAAGGCATATTTTGGGAAACATTATCACAGGGTTGAAACCATGCAGGAACGAGCAGTACGTAGTATTGCAAAGCAACTTTGTCCAAAAAAATCCACTTTGCATCACATCAGTTGTTTTTTTTTAATGGTGTCTATTTACAATATCCATTATCATATTAAGTTAAATGGGAGACACTTCTCTTGCATGTAGAATTGATTCCGGAAATGTGTAGTCTTTCCTCAGAATATGCACCAGTTTTGGGCTGGGTGGAATTTCTCTGGTCATGTGTGTATTGGTAAGAATCTTGCAATACGATGCATATCGTGATAGAGGGGTTACGATTTAATTGTAAGCAAGGTGATGTTTTATACTTTTTTTTTTTTTGTTGCACACCTAATTTTACGAAACTCCATAGTATAAGAAACATACCACCATATGCATAACATCTGATTAAATGGCAAGGCTCTTGTTGAAGTTAATGCTTGTATTGCCAAATTAAGCCCACACTTTAGCTCTGTCTACTGCTGTTGCCGGTTTAACTCTTTTGGAGTCTGTATCGGTTGTAACGTTACTAGTCAGCTAAGTTTTCTAATGCTAATAGTATTGGTGTGCCCTTGAGCAATTTCCTGTCTTTACATTGTTGCGCAAAATCAGATGGCTGAGGATAGATTACAACACCGCTGTCTAGTGGTCAGGGATTGAAACACGACACAAAATGAACCGCTGTCTGCCCTGAATCTTTGCATGTACGCTTTAAAAAAATCAGTAGTGTTTCTGAGAATTGGTGCAGTATCACACAAGTTTTCTTACACTCACAGTTCTCTCTAACCTTGAATTTGTTTTGTTAAATTAGCTCATAATGCAATTAAAGTATCCCTTGTGTGTGACTGAAGTACACTTGATTATATTTCCAGCAATGGCGTCACCAGACCACCACAAACCTATTTGAATATGCAGTTATGTCATCGGATATTTGTACCTAACTCTTTGTAGCTATGCATTTTATTAATAGGTATAGGAATGCTAAACTGAGACCTGTTATGTCGAGAGTTATAAACCCAGCTCCCTCTGACATGAAGCTCCTGAAAATGGATACATCTGGTGCCTAGCACTCATTGGTCTGCTTCTTCAGAGGTTTGCGGATATATAAAACAATTCAACCACCGCTTTAAGGAAACTGATGGCATAGCCTGACCAGTATAGCAGTGACATTTCTGTGCTCTTTCCTTCATTTTTTAACCTTTAGAGGCGACTTCCTTTCCAAGGTTGCTCTTGACATGTTTGCTGTAGAGTCGCTGCGTTCCTGTGCAGTGACCGGCTTTGCCTTTTAGCTGTTACATCGGCATTTATCTTTTCAGCCCGAGTTTGTCATCCTATATAAATGGCTAAACGTTTCTGGAGCTGGTGGCTGGCCAGTTTGCATCGTGCCCTTTTTACACTGTTTGTATACTGAACCTAGTGCTTTCTGGGGTCACTATTTGCATGCCTGCTTGCGAGGGAGATGAATAATAATCGCATTTCGCATTCAAAATAGTGCCTACATCTGTGTGATTTATGTCCGGAATACCTTTCATTCAGTAATTTCCACGCTGTTTGCTATGTGCACTATGCTTAATGATTCAGCAGCTTCTTCATAAGGATCCAGAAAAGAAGCACTAAGAAGCTGTAGGTCTTCAAAGTCAAAGGGATGCTTTTTTAAATATTAGAAAAAAAGACTTTAATCATCTAATATGCTGCTTCTACAGAAGGCAAGTAGTCCAGTCCCCTGCCCTCACCTAAGAATGTTCTGGAAGCTTAGAGGCGCAACGGGGCATGTGCTTTGGATTCTAGGGTTCCGTGGGTTTAAGGGAATCTGATGGCAAGTGCTAAGATTTGTGGATATTTTTTTAATTCCTTTTTCCCTCTCCTCCCTTTCCTTTTAGCAATAAATCTAACCTACTTCACTCTGCCCTGGATGTTACAATGTGTAGCCTGGGTGAAAACGGAAATAATTCCCGCTCTGGCCTTGAATAACTCCCTAGTGGCGCGTGATCAGTCTGGTTTGCATGTGCAGGTGCATTTTTGGAGACACCACAGTCTCACAGAAGACCCAATTCTAGCCACCTTAAACTGAATGTGTTTTTGAAAGCCCATTGATCCCAATGTGTCTGTGCTACATGATTGTTGCATCCTCGAGACGGGCATTGTGCTCCATAGCAATGCCCAGCGTCTCGGGTTTCCTTTCCTTTAAAGTTTAATGTGTCCTAGTTTGCACTTTGTGGTAAGTGCCATGCCGTAAGAATATTTATACCTGTGTTCTGGAAGCTACTGTAGGGCATTAAAGTTAAAATACAAGCCTGTCTTACCCTGGTTTGCCCGTATTCCTAGTAGCTTAAGGACATTGGAACTTTTGAACTGCGATTATTAATATTCCAGTTTTACTTTACGTCGGACTCCACATACTTTCGTCATGACTATAGGCCTGGTTTGTTGGCATGGCATTAAATATCAACACAACTATACATTGGACTTGGTATTTGGTTTTAGGCCTTTTAGACTGCCATATAACTTTTCATGAGTTTTCATAATTATTAGACCCTAATCTGGGGTTCTACAGTATCTTACAACCCTAGTTCTAGCTTGATTCAATGTTAGCATTGAAAGCGCACATTAACTGTGCTTGAGTGTTGTGATTGTAGTGTTACTATAACATCGAGTTAACTTTCTGAGCTTTGACACATTGCCAAAGCGTTATTTATTTATTATTATTAGCTCATGTTCAGCAGTGTCTGTGCCCAGCCCACACATGCTTTAAAATAACTGCACATGTGTTTTCATAAAGCACTTAATCAAATCTGCCCATGTTTTCAAATTTTATTTGTTTTGCTGGTACGGCGTGAGCAAAGACAAGCCCTGGCTTGTTCGTCATGAGCAGCGCTGGGGTTACTGCACTGAAAGTTGTGCCTCTGAGGATGATTCAGGTTGTTTTTGTGGAGAGATGGGGAGTCGCCAGGCTCTGCCTGCAAAGCCATGGCGATAAGCTGCCACATCAGATTTCAAATAGATGACACAGGCTTTCCTCCCTTCTGATATAGTCGTCTGGGCCCAGAGGTGCAAGGTGGGTTATGAAAATAATTTCTGCTGAACTTTTATTAGCTGACTTTTATTCCAAGCAGTAAATGTTTCTGATTCTCTCTAACTGTATCATGGATTCTTCTGGTACAAAATACCCAACAGCTCCTGGAACAAAAGCATAAATGTCAACCGTATGCGCGTCGCCATAAACTTCAGCCTTGGCTAAGAATAGCAGTTGGATTAGGTGGAAATCAGGTTGCTGGAGCTGTAGATATTGCACGATTTCCCTGAGCGGCACTGGAATATGAGTGGGAGGCAAAAGGAGACAACAGGGGTCAGCACTGCGCTTTGGCTCAAAGACAAAAATCTTCTCTGAACTTTTAGAAGCTCCTGAATCTATCGAGCCCCAATAGAGTGCAGGTTGCTCTGTGCTGCAAATCACAGCTCCGACACGGCAGGCTGGAGAGATCCCTGAAGTCTTTGAAAGTGTAGATATCTTGCCTTGAGGGAACAGGTATAACATTTTGATAGTAGATACAATAAAAAGAGCACCATGTATGTATTGGCCCAGTTTATGCAGGCTAGTCGTTCACCCGGGGCTGTACTGGTAGAGCTTGACATGAGGTTAGAAGGTCAAGGGTTTGATTGATTTGTGCTTCAGATTGATGCCAGCAGCGGTGTTTTTTTTTTTGTCTCCTGCAAGACTGAAAAGAGTTGAGGGCAGTTTCCTATTGAAACCACGTGCCTTGCACTATTCATCCCTTACTTTAGGGAAATATAGACGGGAGCTGGTTTTTAAACCTATGCACATCCTTTTTGACAGCTGTGCAGTTACCAGAAAGGACGTGTTGCACTGTGGGATATGTTTAACCAGGTAGATCATACAGACCAGCCTTCTTACCAAACAATATCCGAGAACTGGAGGAGTGGAAGCCATTGTAAGAGGTGCAGATGTCCTGCTTTGCCAGACGGTTCTCACCGTATCTCTAGAGTATTAGGTTAAATGTTTGTTTAAATAACCTCTGCTTGAATTATGGATCTCTGCAAATATTTGTAATTTGATGTCATGTCCGGTACTGACCTGGAGGTTTAGATGAGACCCAGGTGTGTTTGCTGAAGGTACTGGGCCGGTCTCACGAATAGCCCCATGGCCAGGGGTGATTCCCAGTTCTGTGCTAAAGAAACATGGCATCTGTTTCTATTACATATATGCTGCTGATGCTAAGGGCTGAGGGAGAAACTATTGAAAGGTGATCAGGAGGTTAATGTGATTTCAGGTGTTATCGGTCCAAACTGGAATACCATAAGGGCCTGGCCTGACAAGCCTGGGGGGGGGGCAATTCCACCTCTATCTCCCCCCACCAAATAGAAATATATGAATATAAATGCCTAATTTTATTGCAAAGTTATCGTTTAGCTATTTCCAATTATGGCCATGATTGGTCAGTCTCGTGCAGATTGTAGGATCGGAGCAACCATTTCAACAGTTTCTTTGTTCAGTCATTGCACCATATGCAAATAACAAATGGCCCCACTCAGTCTTAATTGTGATGGCTTTCAAGCTGCCGGTTTCTTGTAGACACTGATTTCTCTGCGGGTTGCCTACAAAGTAGCTACAGAATGTTAAGTAGCATCTCATTTTCGCTGGTATCATGGTCATTTGTTGCAAGATAACCACGCTAAACAAATACAGCAGAAGCAGTTGCTCATCAGACTGCAGCCTGTCATCCACACTGACATGAAACAGATGTATAATTTGTCAATGTGTAGTCCAGCCATTGCTGCAGGGGTGGACATGTTTTTGAGAGTGTGGGCACTGCCTTGTGTGCTTCCGTGTTTAAGAATGGCAGCCCAGCGCCAACCTCTTAAAGAAATTATTATTTCTGTTTCCAAAAACCCAAAGATCCAGATGCAAGTGGGGCTGAAGCGAGAATTATGGTAAACTGAAGAGACTCTTGTCCTTGTACTGCTGGAACTATGGCCTGACTGTGAACACAGGGTCTAGTTAACCTATTACTCTGCCTTCGGTGGACAGGACATGCGCTTTTCTGCCTTGATGTAATGCTGCCAATACAGGGAATTTTCTGCATATTCTAAGATCGCACAGCTCCAATTTTGTCTCTTCAGAATCACAGACACATCAGGAAGTAAATAACTTTTCAATGCAAATAAATCTTGAATGTGTTTTTGCGCTTTGCTATTTATAAGTCAAGTATGTAGCAGTTTAAAAATACCTGTAATATATACTGCTCTTCTGAGGTAATGTTTGTCACGATCATTTAACATTAAATCTGGGTTTATTTGCCCGTTGTATTTCTGTTACTTCCTAGCGTTTAGTACTAGATAGCAATGCTCCGTGGAGTGGTACCTGCTGGCGCGTCTGGTTACACCGGGAAATGCGGTTGAGATTGAAGGCAGTTGTCAGACAGCACCAGAAACTGTAAGATAATCCCCAAAAAACAATGCGGGCTGGTTACGGCTGCAGGAGGGCTGCTTGTGACCCCTGCTGGAGACAGTCCCTCCGTCCTGCCCCGATCTCTGCTGAATGGAGCCGACAGCCATGATTAAGGGTTGCTGTGTACTTTTCCTCTCCCCGTATAACGGGGGGGGGGGCAGTGACGTCTGACTGCAGTGCTGTCCTCAGCCCCTGCTGCCCTTGTCTGTGTAATTCAATGGCGTAGTGAACGTGGAGATCAGGGGCCCCCAGGTCTGAATCTGTGCTCAGATTCTCCACTAATATCCATATTGGCGGAGCCTAGTTGTGTAAAGGAAATCACTTGGTTAAAATATCAGTATACAATGATCTCAAAGCACCAGCTTGTGGGATCCTGGTATTTTCTTTTCTAGCGGAATCATACTGTATAATGTGCCAATGCCCTAAGGTGCTATATCCAGCCAGCACACATTGCCGGAAATGGGTGAAATTTCTCATTGCTGCTGTAGCTGGTGTTTATCAGACTTGCTGGATGGCTGGAAATGCTGCTTGGCTACTCGCCAGTGCTTGTCTATGTGTGCACTAAGTGACAATGCCCATAGTTCCCCTGCTTTGACTAATGAGCCCTTCTGCTCCCGCAGGTCCTGTAGTCTATGTCCTTGATCTGGCCGACCGCCTCATCTCGAAAGCGTGCCCCTTTGCCGCAGCTGGGATCATGGTGGGCTCCATTTACTGGACCGCAGTCACTTACGGTGCTGTAACAGTCATGCAGGTCAGAACCAAGTGCTGTTGTTCCATCAAATAGTCGATCGACCTCCGTCACTTAAGCTGAAGTGAGCCCGATGCGTCCGTGATGACATGTCCAACGCCGTGACCTCATTGCCCAGGTGGTGGGCCACAAGGAGGGCCTGGACGTCATGGAGCGGGCTGACCCCCTCTTCCTTCTCATCGGCCTGCCCACCATCCCGGTCATGCTCATCCTGGGCAAGATGATTCGCTGGGAGGATTACGTGCTGCGGCTGTGGCGCAAGTACTCCACCAAGCTGCAGATCCTCAACAGCATCTTTCCCGGTGGGTCGTCAGCCCTCCCCAGCTCCTGACTTCCGCACAACCCAGCAGTACACATCTCAGACCTGGGGTGACTTCCAAGCTCTGTAGAACCAAGTTATTTAAAACTTTGGCCGGAACTTGATTTGAAACTTGAAGTCCTACTTAAACTAAAGGCCCAGCCTTAACTGGACTGGCCCGTCCTTGGCATATTATCAGTAACTTGTTTTTAAGAGATTGTCTTTGGAAAAACCGGAAATTTGGCCTAGATTTTCTGAAGACGCATCTTGGAAGAGAACGTGCTTTATAAATGGCAAGTCTATTTGGGTGTGTCACCTAAGCAGTTAATATATGAAATGTTAAGGGGAGACAAAGGTGAGAATCAAGCAAATATTACTGAAGAATAAGATTTGCCCTGATATAGGTGATCACAGAGTCTGTAGTAGAGTCTGATCACATTACTGAAAAATGTTTTTCAAGCCAGAAATACATTATCTTGAAGTATTTAGAGGGTTTTTTTCCTTAAATGCACAGAGGTTCTTTGCTGCCTGGTTGGTCCTGCCTCTGCCAGCCCTGTGGCCATTTTTTCCACTGACTTCATCAATAAGCAAGGGGATTGATGTTGGAGAAACCGGATCCAGGTCTTGGTTGGAACCTGTTTTAAACTCATGACCTTTCTGAGCACAAGCTCAGCTTGCTGGCCCCGGGAGTTTGAGGCTAGCCGTGTTTTCTGCTGCGATGGGGGGGGGGGGGGGAAGGCCCATCTGACTTGCGGATTAGGTCGGGTTACTGCAGCGCATGCATGCGGAAACAGGCACACATGCATTCATCTTTGTGGGAACTTCCCATTGACCTTTAAGGCAATGAATGGCTTTAAAAAAAGTTTCATGAGTTAAAACAAAGCCCTCAGTTTGAACTCGTACTCTTAAATGCCTTAATTTTTCACAAACGTTAACTTCGTGTTTGTATTGCAAAAATAGCAAAACCATCATTTGATCATGTTTTTTAACCCATTTTATTGTGGCGACATCCTAAAGTTCCGTCCTGTATCCCTGCAGGGATTGGCTGCCCCGTGCCTCGCATCCCAGCCGAAGCGAGCCCCCTGGCCGACCACGTGTCGGCCACGCGTATCCTGTGCGGTGCACTTGTCTTTCCCACCATCGCTACCATTGTGGGCAAGCTCATGTTCAGCAGTGTCAATTCCAATCTACAGAGGACCATTCTGGTAGGTTGAAATGTTCTCAGTCACAGGAAGTACACTGAGTTCTTCACTCCATTATATGCCATTTGTCGGCTAATTCATCTACAGAAATCCATGATGATTTTATGCCTGGCGAATGTCACTGGGCGACAGTACAGTTAACTGCGTCTTTGTAAAGGGGGTTTAGTGCTGATTTTACCCTGATGCTTTATTTGACATTAGCATTTTCCCTTATTTGTTGGCATGCTAAGTACACACACCAAGTCGATAGCCCTTTCAAGGTCAAAATGACAGGTGAAGTGCTTAGTCATACTGTGTCATCGAGTTGTAATTCTCTCCGAGAGCATGACACGGTGGCTCGGTCTTGCCCATTTTTAAATATTACCCATGATGTAAAACGCTTCATTTTGCGCCCCTGGAGACGAGTGAGAGTGATGATTGATTGGCTGCCCATCTGCCGCCTCCCCAGGGTGGCATAGCGTTCGTGGCCATCAAAGGGGCGTTCAAGGTGTACTTCAAGCAGCAGCAGTACCTGCGGCAGGCCCACCGCAAGATTCTCAACTTTCCTGAGCAAGAGGAGCCCTAGTGGGAGCTGGATGAGCTGGGTGCAGACTGGCCCAGCTGTACAGACTGCTGATCAGGAACGGCCCATCCATCCGCTGGTCCAGTGTCTCATCTATGGAATTGCTGTATGCTGCTGGTACCTTTATGTATAAGATCATTATGAGTGCATTTTAAAAACAATATCGGGGCTCAAAAGACACACAATTTGGGAGACTTTTCTTTTTCCTATGAATGTGACTGCTGGAATTGTTGGTGCTGCATTTGAAAAGCCCGACACCAACTGTTATGTAAGATTTCCTTTTAAACTACATAACCAGCACATGTAGTATTTTTTAAAGTTAGCTGGATGGAATGTGTCATAGTTGGGGATAATTTTATTCTAAAATTTTATGTTTTTGTGGTGGTCTGAGCTTTGGAGATGGATTATGCCATCTGTTGGTATGTGTCCAAAACATTTAAGGAACATTTAGTGAATTATTCTGGATCGTCGTCTCTCAGTGGTAAAATGTAAACTTCTTTTGGTAGTTCTCATGTTTAAAATTGTTTTGGTCATTTAGTGTGATGCAAAGCACCTGCTCAAATAACCGACCGGACAGAGAAGTCATTGCTGGATAGTTGGGTGATGCTTGGAGGTGAAGAACAGCACAAAAACGGCCCCCATTCTGGACTTTATTCTTCATTAGCTGAGCCCCAGACTTCACGCGTGACTGGATTAACAATAGTCAAGCCATGTGACAGTACTGACAGTACTTTGTTAGTGTAGACACCCCATATATAGCAGTAAGTCCGTGGCACTGCAAACAAATTTTGGCCTTTTAATTTTGGTTTTGTTAAACCACTCTCCACTGAAGTTTTGCAATATTTATACATAACTCACACGTAACACTAGGTTAAATGAAATGTTAGTATTTGTTTCCTTAAGGTGTTTTTTTATTTTCTTTGATTTTGTATACAGTACATTTTTGCACATGCCTTGAAGTGTTAAAATCGATCATTGTTTTGCAGCCACCAGTCGTTGTTACAGAGATTGTGGTTGTTCTATGATGGACACTCTGTGATGGTAAAACACTGGAGCCAAGAACTCCACTCCCAGGATTCTGCAACACAGTGCTTAGTCATGTGCTTCAGCCCAGCAGTTTCATGGGATGAACCACTTGGACTTTTATTGCCATATGAAAGGACGTTACCACATAGAAATGGGGTAACATGCCGTACCCATCTGCCAATAGGTCTTTGCCGTTTTAGGCTGGCTTTTAGCTCCGCGGACATTTAGAACACTGAGGAGTGGAATATCCTGGGTCATTTCTGCATTTTTGTGTAGACGACTCAAATGGTGGCAACTATTCCAGTTGTTGACCATGAAGGTTCTGTGCATAACGTCCAATCTTCTCGTCTCCATTCCAGCTGGAGGGAACTACTGGTTAGTGTTCTCTCTATTCACATAGTCAAGTTTTGAGATTGAGCCAAATATCGAGGGAAATTACTCTTAATTTCCTAGTAGAAACATCAGTATACATGGTCAAAAATTTGTGAAAGAGAAATTAATTGAATGATCAAATGCTTTTCAGCGCATTATGCAACAGAGGCCATATTTATTAGTACTGTGCCTGACCGTAATTCAGCTGGAGCTTAATCTCGTAACCCCTTTGATACCACAAAGGAAGGCGCTTCATCGCAGGGCACTTTCTATTGGCTATGATGGTGGTCTGTAGGTGGGGTCCTGTCTTCTATGGCTCTGTCCCCCTGACACAAATGGTTGTGGGTTTAAGTTGGTGCAGTGGTTTGTTTTTTTTAGCTCTGTAAACTGCATCCTTTTGTTTATACCAGCTCAGATGCGCTGAAGTTAGTTCATGCTCTTAAAAATTGTGGTACCCTTGCTATGTAATTGAAATGGTATTTCTCACTGCACAGGGATCTGCAAACATGAACTTGTTTTGTGACTTATGCCAAATGTGATATTGTAAAAACAAATGTATTGATTGTACAGATTGCTTTTGAATTTATAGTTTTTGTTTAATTGTGAATAAATGTATTTTTCCACTGCTAAATAAATGGTAGTTTAGTGTGAATCTCTTATTGGTCAATCCATGTCATTTGTTGTCTTGTAGACAGACATATCGGTGCTTTCAAATAAGTTCACACATTCACTGGCATTTAATGTAACAATTTGTAATTTCCTTATGGTGCAATTCAGCTTTTTTGCCTATAGCAAGCCATTCCTTTCTAAATCATGCCAGAAACAATATTTTCAAATAGGACATTTTATAGAGCATTATGTTATAACCTAACACTTCATACCGACAGACATGTTTACTTTTGTTAAACAGTTTCAGGGGCTGGACAAGCAAAATGTGACCATATTCATTGGACCATTTTAACAATCTACCTATACACAGGTAATATAGTACAAAGCAATATGGGAAGAGCTTAAACAGGAAACGCTGAAGCCTCACTTCACATCAGCTGTGCAACCATGAACAGTCAACTAGTAAAATCAAAGAATCAACAGCAGCTGCCCCCCCCCCATGTGTGCAGTCATGCCTGGGTATGTAAATTTGGCTAATATATTACACTGCAAGATGTGTGGATTTTTTTTTTCCTTTAATGAACAATAAATCAGATGGAATTTTGAAAAATATATACTTTTAGAATTGTTACATTCCCAACTGTTCCCTGGCTTGCTACAGCTGTGTCCAAATTCAAGGGGTGTATTCGCCTTAGGCTGCATTTGAAGACCGAGTGTGTCACAGTGGTACAACAAGGCCGTCACATTTAAGGCTCCTTCCAATGCGGTCTAGGAATGCGTCCTTTTGCTGAGTTTTGAAGGATCCACCCGTTGGATCCTACGGAGTCCAACATATCCCAAGATTCATTGCACGGACCTTTGAAGGACACAGCCTACAAAGGCTACATAGACGGCGGCGTCCGAAGGATGCAGCCCTGAATTCGAACGCAACCTAACAAGCACCACCACCTGTCTAATGTACTGCTGGTAAGGTGCAGGTCGCCAACCCAAGTTTCTTTACCTGCTACACAATTCACATTGGTGCTATGTAGTAGGAAAACCGACTGCTTTGAATTGCAGCGTTTGTTTAGCATTATTACATAAAACTGGAAGGTGCACCGTGTTTATCAGGGGGGATGTTAAACGCCTGAGATTGTACTACTTATTGGTTAAGTACTAAATATCATTACTAAATAGCATTTTGTTGAACACTTGGATAAGCAATGAATGATCAGAAAAATCTGATCTGAAATATTTGGAAAACAATAGAATATATACAGTGTATATGTATTTATTTATTTTTACTCTGTAGAAAATGCAGCATTAGTTATGTCTAAGGAGCCTGAGAGCAAAACGATCAAAGACCTACATAAAAAAAAAAAAAAAAAAAAGCAGGTAAGAGTTTGTCGAGCCCTGAGAGATCAGGCCAGTGCAGTTGTGGAGTCCTGTGCATTTGCACACCGACACCAAGTGATTTAATCCTGCAGTCTGGTTCAATACAGGCAGTCTCCTCATTTGAGTCCACAAGTAAAAGCAAACAATGCAAAGGTGGTGTGAGTTTTACATCCTGCACCTGGACACAGTGCAGTGTTCAATCCTTATAAGTACAGGCAAATATAAGAATGTTTAAAATGTTTTATTTTGATTTTGATTTTCAAATAAAAACGAGCCCAGATGTGCATAGCCCTGAGAACAAGCCATGAAGACGGAAACAGTGGTTAAAGGGAGGATCAAATCCATCTCATCTGGTAGGCAGTTTAAAACCAGCTTCTCAGAAGGGTGCCAACACTCTGTTTAAATAAAAATCAGTCTGCCTTCAAAGCTTGTACAAAGATTTTAAAAACCTCCATAAAGGCTGCTACAGAATGATCTTCCATTTTACTTTGCATGAATATATTTGTAATAATGAAAGGGATTTGAAATGAACACATTTACCATGCCTAACAGTCATAAATATACAAAACCCAAAAAAATGGGGAACAAAAAACAAAAAAATCCGAAAGTCCAGCACTCCTGAAATTGTCCCTCTATCCCTCAAACAAGCCTTCTAAAATCACACGACAGCTTTACAGCACTACAAAACAATAGCTAAATCTCACCAAAGCAGCTTCTTCCTGCATGCTGCACGTCAATAACACCCACCAGCCCTAACCAATCAACTGGACAATGACATTGATTCCAAGCTTAGTATTCATTTGTCCTCCTCTGTATCACCCTATGTGCACTTTAGTTCTAAAGACGACTCTTTAAAATGACACCTGTGTGGCTATATTTTGTCAAATTCATGATAGTGGTCAGACGAGCGGCCTTCCCCGCCATACACTCAGACGGGGGCCTTCTTGCATTCCGGGGGCCTCTGTTCGCAGCGGGGTGAGACGTGAGCGGGGGGACGACTCTTTCACAGTTTGGCGGCCATGAAGTTGATATGCGGCTTGGCCAGCGGGAAGAGCGGCAGGCTCCGCTTGAACTCCGTCATGTCCTGCACCAGGATGGGCTGCCACCAGAACACACACCGACGGTCTGATTAAACACTCATCTCTAATCTAATGTTTGTTTTCCATACAGCTAAGAGGCAGTTTGTTGAATCCCCCCATTCCAAAATATATACATAAAGACACAAAGTGTAAGTGGCCCATAAATTACCTGAGGCAGGGAGGGGGCTGGGGCCAGGTTAACGTCGTTTTGGCACGGGAACTCCCCCACCACAGGACCTGGAATGCAGACGAAGAGGACAGAATGTCCAAAGGTGACTTTACTAAATTTGAAATATCGCTTATAACAAAGGTAAAATACTCATTAATGGATTCTGCCTATAAAGATGCAGGGGATAAAAAGAGACGAGTTGGCTGTTAATCAAGTAAAACATACCAATGAAGCAGAAAAAGGCCCCAATTACTTGATAGAATGGTTCTGGCATTATTCTCCTATAAACAACCCCCTCACTAACATTTTCATTTAATCACTTATTTGACATTTTAGCCAAAGCCATCATTTCCTATTTTTGCAGTCAGATTTTTTATTTTTTTTTACTAGTACAACCCATCTGCTGTGAGCCAGCCACATTCATTAGGGTATGCTCTTCTGCAATCCATTGTTCTACTTCTACGATCCTTGGCTGTACCCCCTCTTGCCCCCCAGGAGAGTGCATCTGCCCCAAGCCCACTCACAGGAGTCCATCTCGCGGGAAAGCACATGCACAGAAACCTTGTGTCTCTTGGGTGCATCTACAGCCAGCAGATCCTGTGGGGGGGAAAGGGCACCAGGGGTGGGGGGGGGGTGGGGGGTATCAAGTTAAGTGATCTACCAAAGTGACTTTTTACAAGCATTATTCCATAGTGAATTCAGCCTAGGGGGGGAGGAGCATGGTCTGGAAATGCACCACACAGCCTGAGAGGGACAAAGTGAATGACCTGCTGACAGCTGAAAACTCATTACTTCCATCTTACATCATTCCAGTTGTACCTCCTAAGGACAGTAAATACACCATTTCCATCCAAAAAGTGTTCCATTCTAGTCAGCAACTAAGTGCTCCTTATACACTCAAAATTAAATCTTTGTATTCTTGGTATCATCTGTTGCCAGGTAGATAGATAGAGAGAGAGACACACACACCCAACCAGGCAACAGTTACAGAAAAGTGCAACAGTGCTGTTAAGGTGAGGAAACATTTATATTAAGAATCATTGCCGTGCCGTCATCAGCAACACCTTGGCAGCTATTAATAGGCGTTGGCACAAAAGACGTGACGAGGGAACGGAACGAGGTGTCAGTTTAATTACTCTAAGAAAGGGCAGGATAAATGAGAGACATAGACATACACACAAGGAAAAACAGTGAGATCATTCTACATGGAGACACATGGTTGAAAATAAAAGAGGTCATTTAAGGTATGCACTGTGACTGACTTCACTGTAACGTCACTCTTCTAAAACACACATTTCTAAGATTACTATTATGTTTCTTTGAACAAATAAACAAATAAAATATATACAAGTCATGGTAACGTTAAGCCTACTTACCCTGTAAAACTGCATTATATCTTCTTTACTTAATGTCTTCAAATAGGCAACTTCAATATTATCTGCAATAAATGAGGGCATCATTGGGATAAACTTAGTATCTGTGACTTTTTTCATTCATAATAAGCTACAGTAAAACACAAGTGGCCTGAAGTTGACTGAAAGCATTTATTACTTTGTATAAACCTACACTTACTGGGGAATATTGCGTGATACTGGTCACTGGCAGCACTAAGGTCTGGAATTACCTTTAACAAATGAGTAAACAACTTGTTTTATGGCTGTCACCTTATTTTAACTGCATTCGCATAATAAGTGGTGTATTCTTAATGGAACTCCAAGACGTTTTCCCTTAGGTGAAATTCTGCCACAGTGGAGTATTTTCCATTGTTAATTGACACTGTCTGGCACCTTGGAAATCAATAACCCCAAGGAATTAAAACTGTATATGTGGTGCAAAAAGTTTTTTTGGGAGAAAATACACACACAGTTTATGAAAGGAAAAATTAAATTATATGTATATATTGCCTCTCTAAAAAAAAAAATCACTGATGGTATATATCTAGTTTCTCATAACTAAGACAAAAGAAGACAAGCTATTTTTATCAGCCAACAACCACAATGTCTGAGGGCTGCTATACATATCGCCTTCAACTGGTCTGATGGAAACCATGGTGTAAAGAAAGGAGCCAGAGAGACCTATTCAAACAAACAAATAAGGAAGAGAAACTGCAGGCAGCCCCAAGCAGCAAGGTACGTGTCCCTGTGTCCCCGATGCCGTTTAAGCCAAGCGCTAGTTGGGCATTTTCACTTAACCAGTTCCTTTTTAGGAAGCTCCAGAAGAGGCAGACGCACACTAGCCCAGCTTTACGTGGCACCTTTGCCAGGAGATGTTCATCAGGGATTAGGCAGTCAGAGCAGCGTCAGCACTCTGATGAAACATTTAACACGCGCACCCCCCCCCCCCCCCCCCCCAGCCAATGACTCCACCATCACCCACACCCCTCAATATTACACTGAAGGAAGGTTACAATGATGAGCAGAAACCAATTTTAGGCAAAACATTAGAAAAGATCCACAAACCAACACACCATGATAGACTCAGAACTTATTTTATGACCTTTCCTTAATAAATCAGTTTTTTCCTATTAAAAATGTATTATTCTTCTATTGCCTCATAATGCACTTTTGAAAATGTATTTCATCGGCCCCCAAAATAGATTTTTTATAAGTGAAGTAAGTACTGCGGACAATAAACCTAATACCACTGAACAAGATAAGTGAGCTCACTAGCAAATACAAAAAACATTTAAACGGGAATTAAATAAAAGATAAACAAATACTGATGTTGATATATGGGATAACTGAGCATGTACTCTGGTTCAAGAGGCTCTGATCAAAGCCAAGCGCTTCTAGATTGAGTAAACAGAACCATTTTTGGATCAAGCAATTAGTTTCTTCTAGGCTGAGGTTAGAAAAACATTTCTCCCGCTCTGCTTCAGTAACACTAGCAGACACTCTCTTCCCAGCGTCATTTCATGGGTGACTCACAGGGGATTTTAGCAGATAAACCGAACTGGAGAACGCTCAATGCTCCTTAACACCAACACGTTTCTGCGTCACTGCAGCAAAATATCACCCATTACACCGACGATTCGTTTCAAAGCTACCAGTGGCCACACTGTATCAACACAGGCTGGGCGGTAATAAAGTGTGGAAGCATTTTGCTTCCATCTATATCCACCTCACTACAGTTCGGAGAAAAAAAAAAAAAACAATGTTAAGCATCCAAGTGAAACCACACATTTGAGGCATGAGTGGTTTAATTAGCACAACTAATTGCAGATACTCTTAGTCATTATACAATGTGCTATAAAAGAGGGCAGTGTTTCATTCTTGATTACTCTGAAAGGTATTTGAGGAAGTGTGCATTACTTTTTTCCCTTTCAAAATATATCAGATTATTTCTTCCCAATCTAATTATAAAGTGTACCACTGTTTGGGAAAAACATTAGAAAATGTAAAATGCCTACAGCGGATAACCGTACATTTGCTTTAGGATGAAAAAGGCCTACTTCCGCTGCTTATTTTAGGAACAGAAACAAGCTGACAATGTGGGGCTAAACACAGGACTATTGGCTGCAGTGAAATGCCCTTCTGTGGCCAGCATATATATGGTGATCTTCAATTTATCTTTGCAGTCTTCACAAGACTATTTGCAATTTTCAGCACACACACTCCATTATGATGTGTGTGTATATGTATGCCTGGTGGGCCAAAATGATGATGAGGACTTGCTGGTCTCACCTCTGTCGAAGTTGTACTGCTGGGAGATGATCTCCCCCCAGTACTTCGAGCACTCTGCGGCCAGCTTCTTGGGCTTATCCAGACGGCGAATAGCCAGGGCCTGGATGTGTTTCTGGAAAGCCTCATCGCTCATGTCCTCCACGCACTTCTCCATGGTCCGCAGGAAGGCCTCCACCCTGCTCTCCAGGTAGTGTGGCGCCTTCTCTGACTGGATTATGAAACGCAAGCCTTGGACGCCATTGGCACGGCGGGGCCCGCTGAACACAATGTATCCTGGGAAATTCAGATGAATCACCAGTTAGCCAAGAAAAGCTCCTCGATACGCCCCGATACGAGGAGTGTGTGATTATATGGATAAGGCACATGCATGTTGTAAATATCTGGGTGGGGTGAGCTGAGATGTGGGTGCAAGAAGGTGTGGCTCGGAGTTGTTTAGACCAGAGTATTCCTCACCCAGCTGCTCCTTGGTTCGCAATGTGTTAAAGCAGGGCTCAGAGATGATCTGACAGAAGAGCTCCAGTAGCATGTTGTCGTGAGTGTTCTGCATGTCTGTCTGGTAGTAGATCTCAATGCCACAGTTGTTGTGGACCTCATTCCTCTGTTGGTAGACGTACCACCCTCCTACGAGGCAGAGAGTAGGCACTGAAAAGCCCTACACCCACACGCTTCTGCATTTTCACATTTGTGGGAACCGTCCAAAAACACGCAGGCACATGAATAAGAAGACACGCACCCATTTCACAAGAGGACTAACAATCTCCCTCCGTGGAAATACTCATCAGACCACATGCCACACTCCTTTTCACATAAATACGTATATATTGCCCAATCATCAGAGGAATTATTTAAGTTCGGAGGCGTAGCAGTTGTAATGGGCAAAAGCTGGGACTCATCCAATGAACAGTGAAAGAGCATGTAAGAAGTCCATATACTGCAGGCCACACGTTCAGCCATTTCTAAATAAAACAAGGCATCAAGTTGTGTTTTTCCCAATAAATGAGTAACGAGGGGATGAATTGAGTCAGCTATAGGTTTTTGAGATGTTTGTTTGAAAGCAAACGTCAACCCCAACCAGCCATGACAAAGAAAAACCAGCAGGTCTTGCATCTTTTACAGGGACTGCAAGCAAAGGAAAACAGTGAGGAGAGAGGGGAGGAAAGAGCATACACACACACACGCGCACGCACACACAATTACCTCATAAAAATATACATGTAGCGGAGTGTGTGTCTGCAGTTTCTAGGAAAACCTGTCCAATTATGGAGCCAAAAATATGCAGAATACAGAGTGTGCCAGTGGACAGGCATCCCAATATCCTTTCTTGGCTAACCCATGCTCCTCTCCTGTCATACCACCTGCTTTGGTCTTCCATCCCATCCATCCTGACCTAACCCTAACCCTTCCTCACCCACTGTGGCCTTCTCTCCCATTCAAACCATGCACAGCCAAAGCCTGCTATGACACTTGCTTCAGTCGGGACAGCAGACTGAATCATGTGATGCGAGGATAGGAAGGTGGGACACAGACATTACTGGGATTTTGGGACTTTTACAGCGAGGAGGTGAAACCAGAATAAAAGACGGCTGTTTCGGCTTTAGTAGAGGGGAAGAACACAGGGACAAGAAACAGACGTAGCTCTTGGGGAAGTGTGACCGTGTCTAGCTGTTGTCATGGGGGAGAGAGGAAACAGAACACTTATGTCATTAGCGATGGCTGCAGGTGAATGAAGGGTCAGACGCCAGACTTCATTCACCTGACAAACATGCGAATCGGGCAGGAAAAGTCAGACAGCATCACCAAGTGGCCCTGAGTGACATCTCCTCTAAACCTCCTCATATCATCAGGAGGACACCATTAGAGGAAAGAAGCTGGCATGGACTGTAACCATTGGGTCCAAATTGTCAGCAACACTTAACCTGGTTTTCCATGGGATCATTGCACAAGTGGTGCCTCACAAGCAGCCTAACAGGCAGGTGAGGAATGGTATCAAGTGTCAAGGACGTTTTGTCAAAATTCAGGGCACTGGGACGCATTTTAGCAAGTCAGGGGAACATCGCTTACCATCAGGAACCTGTACCTCTCTGTAGCGAATAAGCTGGCTGGGGAGGAGGGGCTTGGTGTGAGCATGCTCAATAAGAGTGTCTTCAACCATCTGCATCATGCCTAAAGCAGCCTGTCAAAGACAGAGTTAACGCAGTGAATATCAAAACTATTAACAGAACATACCCTCAGCATACCCTCTGATCAAGGGAGAAGAAAGAGCGAAAAAAAAAAAAACACGATCAAATAATTCAGAACCACTTCTTGGGAACAAGCCAAATGGTCCAGTTCCTCAGTCCCTGTGAAGCTTTATATATCCAGATCAACTGTATTGCTAATCCACTCTAGCTACTTCAAAATGGCCACCATGCCATACCAGATGAGTAACATTAGAAAAAGAAGATTTTAAAACAGTTTTAGAGTTGTTCTCAGTGACTATATTTAGGTCTCATGCATATCTTAATGAACTCAAGAAGAATGGGCCAGCATCATTAATCAGCATGCGAATGTGAACCATCTGAAACTCAGAGAAGTTACCCTGTACAACTCGACGCTACCCCTTACATCCTCGGACTGGAACGGAACCCATCAACTGTTACACAGATTTGATGTCACACTGTGTAAGTTCAGTCAAGAAATCAATATAGTCACACAATAGGAAACATGAGGGCAACCAAGCAGGTTCTACAGTAATGAAATAGTGAGCAGAAAAGATGCTTCCCTCAGAGGCTGTATCCAATTCCCTTTTCTCCACACTGCGACATTCACTTCATTATCGAGGATAAGGAGGAACACTCAGCAGCTGGGATCTTACATAAATCCTCATTTGATCGAATGTTATCTGGATTCACCGGTTTTCACCCTACCTGACATCCCCAGAAGACAGATAAAAGGATTCTGAAGAGCAAGAATGTCCTTGTCAAGCATTACAGCCAAAGAGAGAATAAGTCTGACCGAGGCAAATCACACACATCCACCGTTTTTTTTGTAATTTAACATATCTAGCCAACCAACCTGTTTGGTAATGTTGCCGTGGAGAAGAGCTTCAATGTGTAACCGTGACAACAGCTGAGGTATGAAGGCCTTAAGGCGAGGTAGAGTGACATCTGGAACACAAAATTAGACAGCGGAATCAATCACTGAGCGATTCTTGCACTGACATGGCTAGAGTCACAATCAGAGCTGAAAATGCAATGCTTGAGGATGGTCAGAGCTAAGGGTCCTGTCCCCAAATCCCCACGCCAAGCTGATTCACAGGTGCCTTCAGAACAGTGTTTGGGTTATGGAATCATTTGCTGGGTTTACTCTGTATTCGCACAGCACCTGAGCCACATTCGGGGAGCCCCTGAGGGCAGCGGTGACCTCGCACCTATGGCTCGACACACGACCCCTCGTGTGGCAGGCAAACGGGGGTAAGAATGGAGCCAGATCACCATTAGGGGGGCATGCAGTGCTGGCACAGACATTTTTAACCCCTAATGAGATATGACTGTTCCAAGAATAGCTGGCATATACATATCAAAACACAGGCACTTCATGTGGTATTGACTCGGGTACTAATGAAGAATCCCACCATGAACACCTTGCTGAGGTCATCTGCCTAATGAGGTCCAATAGAAAAGCTGGAAACCCTGCCCTATCAGGAACTTTCAAGATGTGATCCGACTCTCCAAATGAACAATAAAATACTTCCCCATTGCTAATCATACCAGTACAATCAGTCTGAATTCCCATTAATGCATACAAAATGTCTGTCTTTGACTCAGATTACATGTGCGTGGCCAAGCCCTTTGGTACATCATCTCACCATCAAGAGCCTCCTTAAGCTCGTCTTTAGTCCAGGCCACCTCCGTCATGAGCAGACGCAGGTAGTACATGGCATGTTGGTGAGGCTGCTCTGCCCTGAAGTTGTTCAGGGATCGCATATACTGAGGGGCAAAGCCAACATCAACAGCGATCAGACTCTGAACACATGCACGCAATGACATGTGGAAACATCTCATGTTGGAACAACAGGGAGTTAAAAATGGAGGCCGTGGGGAAATACTTTCACATTTCACTACATACACAGAGGGCCTCTAGGTATATAAAGTGACAGGAAACTATAGCCACAGAAGGCTAAACATAGATATGAACAATCATGACAACTCACTGCCTCTTTAATGATGTCAAATCGCTTCTCGTCAATCTCAAAGGTGGCCATTTTCTCAATGATCTTCTTGAGGAGAATGTGCTGCTTATCATTGTATCCTTTCACAGACAGCTAGCCCAGGAGGGGGGGTTAGGAGAGGGGAAGGGGAAATACACAAGGAGACCAGGGGTGAGTAAAGCATGATGGGACACTGTCGCTTGTGTATGCATGTGCAGATGTGTATCAGTCAGAGACAGTGAGGCAGTGTACCCCCACCAGATATGTTCCTGGAACTGACATTCAAGGGGGGGGGGGGGGGGGGGGTAAACAGTGAAATGCTAGCACTAGTCACAGAAAGCATCCAAAGTGCTTCATGTTCTGCTCTGCCACTCGAAGTGACACACTGCAGTGCAGACCTGACCCAGATGTGTAGTGAAGCCCACTGGATATCACACAACCACACAAACCAGCCGGTTGGGGAGGGAGACGTCTGACATTGGGGGGGGGGGGTCAGATTCATGCCGCAAACTCACAAAAATACAAGGGTCAGCTGCAGAGCAAGGCCAAGCCGCACAGCAATGACAGCTGCCATCTCCTTTGCGACCTCAGTCACCTTGAGCAGGGAGCTGTTTAGCACTAACATTCCTTCATCATACCTTGTTACTAAAATAACACAGGGATAGCACTGATACACCTGGAAAACTAAGATAAAGTGACAATAAAGAGGTCTGACTATGTCATTTGTATACATTCTGTGACTAGATGTGTGTAATCAAGTCAGAGAAATGAGTAGAAGAGGTGTAAGACAATTCTGGTATATCAAAGGTGATGTGAAGGTTATTTGAAATGGCTTTCGCTACAATGCGCAAACAAAACCACATCATTCATGTACCCTGCATTCACCAGGCCACGCTAAACTCCTCTAGCATTAAAATGTGGGTGCTGCCCCCTAGCTGCAATAACTAGCATTAAACACAGTGAACAGTCCATATGAAATCATTCACCAGGACCAGCCCACAGGCAGCATTTCAGCCAAGGATTAAGTCGGTACTGTGGCAGGAACCTCCACAATCCCTCATACAGTAGCATAGCGAGAAGTGCAACATCCATGAAAATAATAACCGGAGCTGACAACTGGAAATTAGCCTTAATTTTAGTTTAGGATGTACCCTCCTAGATGCCTAACTCACTAAACAGCTAGCTTGCAGCGGCATGCTGGTTAAAGTATAATTCTCATGGACATGCCCACCTATTCAAAACACACAGTTTAGTCATTAGTTACGAGAATCAAATCAACATTCAGACAGAGGAGTGTAAGACAGAAGACTGAGTAAGGGGGAAAAAACCAACCAAAGCCAAATTCTTTGATTTCTATGTGCGACCCAGAGTTATATTATAAATATGTAAAGGCACGAGGTTCGGAGGTCATTTGGTTCATTGTTTTAGAGATCACGCTCCATCATGTTAGTTTCAACGTTCAAATCAAAATCCTTCAGCAAATGAATTTCCAGGGGTCATCTTTCAGCTTCATATGAATACGACAAATCATCTGTAATCTAACGCACAATAAGACTACAAATCTGTGAAAAAGTTTGAATAAATCATGCATGGTTTAATGATCAAAAAAACCAACACCCATTTGTCCAATGGCATGTCTAGCGTTTATGGGGGAAAATCAAAATGCATGGCACAGTACTGCCAATGACACTACATTTGTCAAAATGCCTGCCTGTGGATACTTCTGGAAACTTTCTTACATAACATGGCTGCCAGAAGAGGGGTAGATGGCAGGGCAGTTTAAACAGAAACTTGTAACATGAAGGTCAGTAGTTCAAGGGGAACCCTGGAGCAAGACTCATGATGTCTGATGACAACATCCTGCTCAATAAAGTGGAAATTAAACGTCAAAGTTCCTTCATATAATAACACCGGCTAAGACACTGATTGGAAGAATCTACCGGGAGCGCGTCTCTAAAACAACAAGCAGCCAGCCAGAAGCCCGGAGAAATTTCCGAAAGTCCCCTGTGCGCCAATCTCAAGCCTCAAGCGGCGTCATGACCCCGCCCCCTTTCCCACTCCCTCCTCGAGGCGCCGCGGTACTTACGAGGATGGCATTCATTCCTGAGGCTATGCCATACACCAGCCCTGAGAGGCGGGCTGCATATGTATACTCTTTTAAATCATCCTTCAATAACCTGAGCAACAGGTAGGTCATGTTGCAGTGGAGGGGGTCTGCGTAAAGATACCGACTAACAAGGAAACAAAAGGGGAAAAAAAAAAAAACATGTTTGTTGTGGGGGGGGAATGATCAGCAAAACAAACGAAGGGGGTGGAGGGGCTGTGAGAGGATTGATAATAAGAGTATGGATATGCAGCCTGATGACCAACTTTGCATCTCAAACTAGAACACGCTACAGACACAGCAGAAATGGCCGCTGTTCTTTTCAAGGCAGCAGTGTTCCTCTTTACAATTTTCTGTCCCCCAGTGCCTGTGACCCTGGTTACCAAAATAAAAGGTGAACACGCCGACGTTGAGCAGCCCGTTCTCTTTGAAATGCTGCGTACTCTCAAACGTAGTTATCACCGACAGACGGCACATCTCGGCAGTGGCTGGTTTTAAGGGACACAGAGACAAAATGGCTGATTGTAAGCATCAAAGCATAGGTAGATGAGCGGATGGGGAGGGGGGGGGGGGCGCAGTTTGCTCGATGTGCTGTCCCCAGTCCACATCTCTTTCACCGTGTGCACCCCCCCCCCACCCACCCACAACAATGCGCTCTACTTTTCTAAATTCGAGAAGGCGTGGAAATGGAGAGGTGTATAGCGGGAAGAGATGCCTCTCTCGACTGTATAACCAAGGTCAGTGAGGTGGGGGGGTTGGGTTTGGGGTCTTGGGGCAGAGGGGTATGAGAGGTAGGCAGCAGGCCGGATGGATTGGCTGAAGACGCTCAGGTCGTGGCACCGGGGCTGAAATTTGGGTACTTACATACATTCCATAGATGGTATTTTGCAGGTCATAGTTCAAGCCGGCTAGCTCGGCTGCATATGCATACTCGTTGAGAGAGTCCTTGAGCAGCTCAAGGTACAAATAGGCCATGTTACAATGCAATGGGTCCACATAAGCGAACGGGCTGTGAAGAGAATGTACAAGTACAGTCTTACATCAAAACCTATAAATGCCCCTCACACCTGGGACAGCGAGTTACAGCAAATGGCACAAAAACAAACTCATGAATAATAATAATAAATAAAATTAAATCACACAAAGAAATCATGCATATTTACAGAACTCTGTTTACGAACACATGTGTTGACTTTTGACAAAAACCAAAAATTTTTCTTCATATGTGATCTCAGACTGTTATCAATACGGAGGCAGCATGGAGGGGGATGCTGGATGAAGACCTGCTGAACTCAGTAACGTGAAAATGTCAGAGGTCAAAGTTTCTAAAAAGAAATAACATTTCAAAACAAACATGCACTTATTTTCCACAACTGCATATATAGTGTGTATGTAAACAAAAAGGATGTTTTCAAGGACATTTGGAAAAGAGCTATGTGTCTGTATTTTCTGACGATTAAACAAAAGATAACGGGATGCCTGTGAAATGACATCATGCCTGAATTTAAAGGCAATCTCACATTTTAGATTAAGGCCACAACAAATCAGGACCTCAGATGTATTTGCAGCACATTTATATTTCACTTCAAACTATCCTAATCCTCTTATTATCATACCCCCTTCAACATAGTTACAGCTGCACAGATACCCTGCTGAGACCTTTTTTTTGGGGGGGGGGGGGGGGGAGGGCATGCAAGGATAGAAAAAGCCAGTTAGCACCAGTGTTACTAAAAGGCAGACTATTTCCCCAATGTCCTGATATACATACCTGAAGAATTCAAAATTCAGACAGGCCTTGGGCAGGAAGAACTTGTCATCTTGCTTGAACCAAACTTTACTCATGGCAGTATCCTAGGAAAGAAGTGAATAGTAATTAAATTCCCATTTGAAAGTTACATCAGATTTAAGTTGATGCACAACTCCAGGTCTAAATGTTGCACTCTATGGCAGTTTGGTACACATGGTTTTAATAGGCAGTATTTTCCACACAAAAAAAAAAAAAAAAAAAATCAAACAACTTTACCTTTATAAGGATAGGAAACGATGGAGAATCTTTTTCTAGTGGGTAGATCTCAAAATTGGTGGGAATGAATTCGTTTTTCATGGGGAGTTTAAACTTGCCATTCAAGTCTGCGTTCTGCCATTTCTGGAAGACAGAACAAGGATAGTCAGTTTGCTGCAAGGCAGGTATTCCTTACTTATGGCAGATCATTACAGCATGTGCTGGAAAGGAAAGGACAGGGCATTAGCAATGCATCAATCGATTGAATAGTGATCAGAAATGAGCGATTTTCCCACTGATGGCAAATCTGACATGGACCAATCAACTGTAATTTGCAAACTTTGCAAAGACACCGTTTCTACAACAGGCGGCAACAAAACATCCAGTTTTGCAGTGTGTAAGACTGTTTTTGTATATTTTGCTTGCAGAAAGCTAAGTTAAAGACGTGTTAAAAATGTTCAGTCTGCTAATGATTATTAAATGAAGAAAATCGGAATCGCCTAGTATCGGCAGGTCAGACTAAACAAACAACCAAACAAACAAAACATTCGGCAATCAGGATCAGCAATCCTTAGTGTATAACAATGCTTTAAAAACCATTAAAAACAGGCTGGTGCCAACACATCAGCTTAGCATATCTGCACCGGCTAAGAGCCTTTCACAGATCAGTGGGGCATCTGAGGGACTCCGTTTCTCCAGTCAGCAGTACCTCTCCTGAACTGTGTGGACTCGGCTGGGGGGGGGGGGGGGGCAGTGTAAATTGGAGTTGCAGCGGCCATCTCTTCAAGGTACTGCAATATCTGATTAGCATCTGGTCAATATTACCGCAATGCCAAAAATAAAGCTGCTTATTCCATTATAATGTATACTTTACCTCTTTATATAGAAAAAGCTTTAGTTTACTACGTAATTTCTCTATTTATATAGAATGTAAGGGTTTATGAAATGCATTTGCTTAGGAAGTCATGTTACAATCCCAGCAGCTCAACGTAACTAATCATTAATAACCTATTTCAGAAACAAAAGATTTATGCCATTCATTCACCGTGAAGAAGTTCAATACAAAAATTTACAGTTTCCTATCAAGACGTGTGTCAGATATACAAATTACTGCAACTGAACAGCAAGTGAAAATGACAAGCTGTCAGTTCGCTGTACTTCAACCCCCTTTAAGAAATAAACAGTAATGTTCTCCTTCTCATCCACTTCATTTTATTTCTGATGGGCTCACAACACGATGCCTTCATCATTAAAACATCACACCAATGCAAAGAACTCAAACACAATGAACGCTGCTAAAGTGTGGCAACAGGCAGCTTCTTGTAATTACTCCTTGCACGGGAAGATGAAATCAATGGCAAATTTCACTGATACCACAGACTCCTCCCACTGACTCCTAAGTCACTGGCAATCAGAAATCACTCACTGAGAAATTTAGGTTGAAGCTTAAAGGTGATTTTAAGGTTTTAGAATTTCTTAGTAAACCTGCTACATTGGCACAGAAGGAAAATTATTATGAGACGAAGGGTTCGTGATTCCAGACACATTTTTAGGTGCTTTTTTTAATCTTACAGGATGGTCTGGTGCCTTTAAAAACAGCTTAATATTGCAAGGCTTTTAAAATCAGCAAGTGCTGGGGGGAAAAAAAACGTGCTTCAAGAGGATGACATTAAATCAATGTCTTACCCTGATGACCTCATCTGAAATGGCCTCCTGTTTGTACTGTGTGCCGTACCATGCTTCTGTCTTATCGGTCTGTCCTTCAAATGACTTGGAAACTACTGCAACTCTGTGGGGAAGAGACAGAGGAAGCAAGACCATTAGAATGCCTGGTGCCGGGTGCGATGGCAACAAACGGTCAGTGGCTGCCAGAAAGGCAAAAGACTCACAGCAAACAGAGGCAGAGGGAGCTGAATGTACCAACACTGGAGGAACAGCAAACAAACAAGGTCCTTCAACCAGGTTTAGGGCCTGCCTCACGTTTGGTCTCACCTTACAGAGGCAAGAGGCTTGCTAAGGCAGAGGACAACATCTGGGGCTCCAGTGAGCAGAAAGCGACTTTAGTGGCGTTTCGGGCAGGTGGTGTGCGGGCGTAAGGCTGTTCGCCTCTGAGGACACGAGGACAGGCTACTATAAAACATTAAACCAAGGATGGAACCAGCACCGACAGAACAATGTACTAGTTCTTTACTAATTAACTCGACCTTGTTCAGTGCGGAACTATAGCATTTTAAAATAATATAAAAAATAATCTATGGCATCTAAGCAAGATGAGAACATTCTTATACCAAGTATCTGACCTAATGGTGTTTAATCCCTACTGACAAAACTTTATTGCTTGTATCTTCTCTTCCAACTAATAGTCTGTGTCCAGATTAATCTCTAATCAAAAATGGACCTTTTAAAAGTAGAGCAGACCAGTATTAGGTCTGAGTTCTCCCTGATTGGAGTAAAACAGGAAACCATAGATATTTCTCAGTGCACAATTAAGCAAATTATTTTTACTATTAAAACGAGCAAAAAAGAACCTTAAAGACAGCAAAATAAAATAAAATACTAGTAAGTAGGACCTTAGTAGTCACACTTTTAAATATTTTATCGTAGCTCGACTTAGCTGTGCATGCAAACGTACTGACTGAGGAGAAAGGTGGCTATAATAAAATTTTTTATTATTACTATTTCTGTTGATGTTGAAAGAAAAACCTACTTGGTTTCTGACTGCCGAATAATTATGGACACTGATATTCAGGTGTTTTTTATTTACGCTTGTGACAGACTCATGTACTACTTTCTCACTAAATAAATTCCTTGGATCAAAAGAAAGCTTCAGATTTCACTTTTATAAGTCTGCCCAACATTTGCTAAAAATTCTCCAGGAATAGTACTTGCCTAATAATTACAGTTTTAAAATTTACAGCATTCTAACGGTTCCCCAGCTACTCTGTGCTTCCTATGACAGGCTCAAAACATTAAGCAGCTGCCGAACACAGACATACATTAGGAATGGACAGCACAGGGCTCACTAGGTTACAGGCCTGTGTAGGTTCGAATCCCATGGCAGACAAAGTCATCGTCATATCATATCATATGACCATACCACAGAGTCCTTAACCACAGCTGCTCTAGGGGCCCTGGATGCTGGCTGATGCTGCTGTCCAACTCAATGCCTTCCTCACCTCCATGTTCACAGTACACAACAATAAGTTGAAACAGGAGACACTGGGAACGACCAGAAACCAGCCAGGTAAAGGGCCGAAGCGACTTTCCAATGCCAGAGATGACAGTTAAATTTTCCGACAGTTTCTCATGAATCGGAGGATGACATCAAGTGACCTTCAAAAGGAATGGGAAACATTAGGTGCAGGTGTGAAGTGCACAGCTCATATCAGGCTCATAGAAGCAGGACAAAAGTCCCATAAAGCAAGGAAGAACCAGGCTGCAGTTTCCACAGCTGTATATTTTTAAGCTTTACAGCACCAGAATAGCAACTTGGGAACAGTTTTCTGGCTCTTTTCATACCATTTAGTTTATGAAACATGTACAAAACAAAACATTAATTATACAACATACTGCTGCACACCAGATCTTGAACTATCCTGAAACACATGAAGAATGAGGCAAAATGATAGCAACACTCAGCTAATGAGAAACACCTGTAAGCCCTGCATTATAGACGAGAACCTATACATATAGGAATACTACTTAACAGGTTCAGTGCGATATAATTAAAGTGATATGCATTGTAAGCCGTTTGTCAGTAAAGCACCGTACACAACCTTAATCATTAGGGATGGGAATCGACTGTGACCTCCCGATACGATATTATCATGATATCTAGGGGCCGATTCAATATGTAATCCGGTTTTGTAAGTACTGTGATTCTATGAATATCCCAATTCGATATGGTGATTTTTTTCTGATTTTTTAAATTTTTTAGAACCTTAAAACTTTGAATGTGAAAAACAAAAAAGTTGAGTCATACTGCTAAAGCTTTATTCAATAGCTGCACAGCTGAATTGAACATGAGTAAACGTAGCATACTCTAAATAATTTTCCTCCTCCAACGACCAAAGGCAAGCATTTAAACAATACAAAATAATAAAAAAAAAAAAAAAAAAAAAAAAAAAGTATAAATCTAACCATAATGCATTGCGTCAGGATCAGAATGCGTTGCTTTAAGCCAGCGCTGTAAGCAAGTCGAACGCACCCAATGACTGGACTGGGGAAACAAACTGAAACGTGGACTTAATACAGTGGACTAATGACAACAACCAGAAACAGCTGATCACATGGGGATCCCACACAAGGTTAACGAGGGGGCGTGGTACACGGAAGGAGCAGACGATCGGGGCAGGACAGGGGTAATGTTGGGATAAGATCTTTATCGTTTTGGAAGCCATTAAGAAAAAAAAGCTGTTTTTGTTTTATCCTGTTCTGTTTAAATGCTAAAAAAGAAAAAAAACACAAACATTTAGGTGTAATTTTGGGGGGCCGGGAACCAATTAATTGGTTTTCCATTATTTCTTATAGGAAAAATTCGATCAGAACTCGAACTTTTTAGGATTCGATCCGGAGTCCGGAACGGATTAAGTTCGAGAACCGAGGTACCACTGTATTATTATTACTATTGTCCATCCACCTGTTTTCGATACGTGCAGGGTCGCAGGAGGACTGAAGTCAAATTTATATTATTATTATTATTATTATTATTATTAATTATTATTATTATTATTATTAACAATAACAAAAATAATAATATTACTGATACTACTCATTTCTGGTACACTGCAACCAAATAGGCTGGTTTTCAGTAGTGCCTGACCTTTCATTTCATATCAGGTGTCTCTGTTTCAGCCCTGTGGCACGTAGCACATTTTATAGCACAGCCAACAAGCTGTTCAACAGATGCACTGGTGAGATGCACTTATAATTCCAGCAAGGCAAGACCCTGTGGACAAATTGGCCAATCAGAAGCCTTCTGCCTTCTGTCTGATGGCCCGAATCTCTAGCCAAGTCGAATTGTCTTCATCTAGTGCCCTGTATGACCTATTTCCTAGTCAAATTTCTCACTCTATAATGCCTCACTGGGTTTCTCGCCACAAATGGAAAAACTTGTTTCAGGATGACAGACAAGTCCAAGAACAACACGATTCCCGCTACTTTAAAGAAGATCTCCAAAGAGACAGTGAAAGAAGATTCAAATGTAGAATGGCATTCTCATCAAAAGAAAACAAGGACCCTTTCATAAGATATGAAATTCCATCCACATCATCTTTATACCCTGCTATGTTAAACAAAAAAAAAATAAAAAAGCACACCGGTGCTTATTATAACAAACAACCGTTTGAAGCTGGATGCAGCTGGAAACAAAACAAATTGATTCTTGACGCATCTTTGTGTTAGGGGTAAACGCAGGAAATTAAAGAGTAGAGGCTTCACTTTCAAACTTGCCGCAGACCAGCGGCTACCTTGAGTGGGAGAGGACCGGAATACAAAGTAGCTGCCTGCTCACTCCGACGAGAACACAGAGCTGCTCTGAAGGAGATAACAGCACAGCCTTCGTGCCAGTATAAGCGGCCGTGCTGCAGAGGCTTCTTTTGTGTGGAACCATGGAGTAATTTTGAGGGGTTACCCCCGCTCCCCCCCCCAACCAATACAGCCATTTTAGTAGAGTGCTGCCCAACATTTGACCTGCCAGTTTCACTTTGTAAGCCACACCCAGCTAAGTTCTTATACAACAAAGTGTTTTAATTAAATGTAGTTATTAATACACCCAGTTCTGGAAATAATTTGCGATATGAACACACCATTTCCTGGTGCCACAACAATGGTATAAACAAACAAAAAGACATTGCAACAACACCTAACCCTAAGAATAGTCAGATTACAACATGCAACATATTACTAAAAACTTTATCTGACTGGATTAATTTTGTTCCAACCAGACTAAATGCGTTATCATTGGCCTGTACAAAATGCCTTAGTCATTCTTTACCAGTATGAGTGTTTGGCCTCTCCGTACCCAGGACAAGGCAACCCAAAGGCCGTGGCCATATTTCAAAGCCATCCCTCACCTGACATATTCTGGCTTCAGCTTGTCCAGCACCATCTCAATCAGGTCCGGCCTGAAGTCCTCCAGCAAGTACTCAGCTGCCAGCACTTCCTCCAGGGGGTAGTACTGAACATCGGGGAGAGGGGGGGTGGTTAGGGACACTTTAGGAAAGGGGCTGGAGCGCACAAACTTTAATTGCAGTGATGGATACAGCAGCTTTGCCACAACATAGACAATATCCTCCTCAATTAATACAAGATCATTGACAATTTAATTATGCACAGATACTACATATATCATTAATACCATTAAACATAACACAGTCCTTGGCAAGACAAGTTGTTTACACTCAAAATATGAGAAGAATGCAGAAGAGCTCACAATACATGAATTTATAATACAGCCCTGATCAGACACGGCACCCTTATTTCGACAGCTGCACTGTAGCGCGTCACCATGGAGACGTGGCCCAGAATCTCTCATGCAAATGAGGAATCTACTTACATGCAGTAAACCGGCTACTTTGGAGGTGTATCCACGAGGTCTCTCCTTGTCTTTGAACCTGAAGGCCACTGTATTCAAGTCCTTGGAGGAAATGGCACAGAAAGCTATTAAAAAGGCAGAGCCTTTCACAAATTAATTGCCTTTTTCTACATCTAACGTGAGGCAGAACAAAATAAGAAAAAAAAAATTGTCCTTCCACACTGGTAATCATCGGCTGATTGGTAAAGAATGTTCTTTTTCCACAGAGTGCAGCAACATAGAGCTAGATACTGTCGCTCAAATTTTTTGGGTCATCTTATCTTTTGTTAAAGCAAGGAGGGCTCTGTTCTTCCAAGCCATCTTGTCCCACGAGTGTCGATAAACACCTGTTTCATCCTTTAATCCCAGTCACATGAATCCATTCACTTCCCCAAGAAATGCACGTCTTGTACATAAAATTTCACACTGAACTATGGCTCAGTGAACTTTGTAAATCAAACACTGAGGTCTCAAGTTCTAAAGTTTTCTAAAATGATCAGTTCCTAGTAGCTGTGATTAGGGTGTAGCTGATTGCTCCTGACATTATGTAAATAATGTAGAAGTGTAGCAAAACACCGTATTCCTATGGTTGGCTTCCCGACAAGCAGAACAAGCTTTTCAGCACACTGCAGTGAACAGGTGTTTTGGGATTATTGTTTCATGCATCATCATCATCATCATTCAAGCTTGACAAAGTATCAAATATCCTGTGTACGGAAAACATGAGCATTAAACAAACAGAAGAAACTTCCAGTCAAACTGAACATAAATCTCTTCCATGCAAAACTGTTCCAAGTTTTAACGTATTTCAAGTTGGACATACAGAAGGCCTAATAGCTCCATGCTGATTCTGCAAAAAACAAACATGCAGTCCTCACAGGTGTAAATAATATCCAATTTCAACATGACAAAAACTAATTTGCTTCAATCAATATTTATTCATCATTCATTTATTCAGTGGGTGCCTTTATATACAAACAGTGGATATGTAAATTCTACACGCTCTTATTGAAACTTTTTTTGTGTTTTTTGTGACGTAAAGCCATCTTTAATGTGATCTTGCGATCAATAAAAAAACAAACCAAGAAAATGTGTATTGCCTCCTACCAACTAATACTTTGTGGAAGCACCCATTGCATTTATTATAGCAGTAAGTCTTAGTAAATGTCAGACCAACTTTGCTATTTTACCCCACTCTACCTTGCAAAACGTTCATTCTTTAATCTCCTGTGCAAAGTCTTCTATAGGTCATTCCATAGTGAGAAATGTCTCAGCTCTGATTGGGCCATTCCAAGACTATCATCTTCCTTTTCAAAAGTTATTGCTTGGTTGACTTGGATGTGTGTCATTATCCTGCTGGAATATTATAATTCTTCACTTTCAGTTTTCTGACAGAGTTCGGCATATTTTCCCCCCCAAATATCCTGATATTTAGAGCTACTAATTATCCCACTCATCCTGACTAAAGCCCCTGTCCCAGCTGAAGTGACACAGCCCCGACGCAGGATGCCACCATTACCACGCCTCACAGCAGGTATGATGTTCTTTGGATGATAAACTGTGTTGTCCTTATGGCACACATCTCTGGCTTGCTGTGACTGAATCTATTACCTCTGGACACTATTTTTAATGTGAATGGATCCATCTGAAAACTGCAACAGCTCTTATTAAAGGGTTTAAAATCTTATTACAGAATTTTAATTATTATTTGTGCCGTCTTTTTCTTGAATTTTCTTGGTTGCAAGGTTATGTTAAAGATGGAAAAATGTCTATCTTGATTTCTGGCTTCACATCACAAAAATCGTTTTATATCCACTGTTGCAATAAGGCACTACGCATTGTGAACAATCAATATATAATTACAACGAAATGTGTGAGGTCCATCTGGAAAAGCCTCCTGCAGTGATCCCTTATATTTGTATTAATTTATTTAGTAGATGCTTTTATCCAAAGCAACATATAATTGAGAAAGCCAAGGGTCCAATGGTACTATCACACTACCAATCACTGGATTTGAACTAGCAACCATCTGATCACAAGCACTCTCCTAATCTAGAGCTACATACTACTCCAGCATCCAAGCAGATGTCTTAAAAAAGTTAAAAAAAAATAAAAAATTCAGGAATCTGATGGCCATTCAGTAATTAATGAACTACAGCAAAATGTTGATTGCAAGGTTGCAGAGAATTTCCAGCACTGGAAGACGAGGTGATTATGGCACACATGGCATTCCAACCTCCGCGATGCAGCGTTCCACACGGCCGCCCGCCTGTTCCCCAGATCACACAACACGCGAGCTTTTGTGACAGTGCCCCCCCCCCCCAAGACACTCACTTTACACTCCTGGAACACCCACTGCTGAGGCCCTTCAGTGCGGAGCTTCTGGATGTACTGAAACATGTGGAAGATGATGTCTTCGACGTGTACTGGGGGTGACAGATAACAGTGAGTGCCGGGGGGCAGCACGCCAAACTCCTGCGTGCTAATGGAGGCTGCAGTCCACACACACAGGACATTTTTATTTCTCTTTGAAAACCACTGCCTCCAACTGTTATGCAGCTTTGAACTGTTAAAGCCACCCTCAAAAAAACTCATCATAAATATGTAGGGCTTGGACACTGAAACTGAAACACTGGCCAATACAGTGTTTGAGGTTTCACACCTGGTGGCCAGTCTTCACCAACTGCACATTCAATCAGGTTGAATTAGCAGAGCAGTAGCACAGCTGCATACAAAATATTGCAATCCACACAACATAATGGGAGACATATCAGAGTTTAAAAGCAAACAGATTGTTGGTACGTGTCTCCTTGGTGCATTTGTGACCAGGACAGCAATTCTTTGTGGTGTTTCGAGAACCAAAGTATCCAGAGTAATGTTGGCATAGCACCATGAAGGACAAACCACATCCAGCAGGAGTAACTGTGGATGTAAGAGGAAGCTGTCTGAAAGGGAGGTCCGGGTACTAACCCAGATTATATCCAAAAAGAAATAAAACCACAGCTCCCAACTCACTGCAGAATCAATTGTGCCCTTCGACTCTCCAGTTTCCACCAAAACTACCCATTGGGAGCTCCACAGGGTCAATATTCATGGTCGAGCTGCTACAGCTAAACCTTAGGTCACTCGTGCCAAAGCCAAACTTCAGTTTCAATAGTGCCAGCAATGCAAATATTGGACTGTGGACAATAGGAAACAGGTATTGTTCTCTGAGTCCACGTTCACTGTCTTTCCCACATCCAGGAGAGTTACAGTGTGAAGAAGCCCCAAAGAGGCTTACAACCTGGACTGTTAAGTACCGAGATTGCAACACATGGGTGGATCAGTGATGGATTGGGCTGCAACATCACGGCATTTCCTAGGCCCACTGCTTGTTCACAGCCAAGGACTACTGAACCATTCTGGAGGACCATGTTCACCCAGTGGTTCAAACATTGTACCCTGAAGGTGGTTTCATGTATCAGGATGATAATGCACCAATACACACAGCAAGGCTGGTGACAGTAGTTTGATGAAAGTGGAGTTGAACATCTCCCACATTCTGCAGAGTCACCGGACCTGAACATTATTGAGCCACTTTGGGGTGTTTAGGAGGAGCAAGTCAGGAAACATTTTCCTCCACCAGCATCACGCAGCAACCTGGCCACTGTTCTGCAGGAGGAATGGCTCAAAATCCCTCTGGCGGCTGTGCAGGACTTCTACCTGTCATTCTCAGAATGAACTGATGCTGTACTGGCCACAGAAGGAGGCCCAACACCATACTAATAAATGATTGTGGTCTAAAACCAGGTGCTTCAGTTTCATTGTCCAGTCCCTGTATATAAATAGTACACATATTAATTAAGAAAACTTTGGTACAGTTTCTGTACTTTAAAACACATAAAATGTTTGGTAAAGCTTTACATTAACCGTACATTCATAATAGAACCTTTATCAGCAGCATGTAAATATACTACAAATCCCAAGATGCCTTAACAGTTTTAATATATATGAATACCTACCATTATACGCTTATAATGATTATCTCATATAATGTTGATTAATGTACATTAAATCTAATTATAAATGCATTATGAAGGTGCATTGAATGTTCTGTGAATACATTATTAAGGCATTATGAAGGTGCAGTAAATGTTAAGCGTTACCAAAAGTTTTGTCAGTTACACCTATACAGACACACACACACACACAGATTTTTGTCTTCATTCTTACATAGACCCTCCTCCGTCAGGTCCACATTGATGATGAAGAACATGAATCCCCTGGCTCCCTCTTTCTGACCTCCTACAAGTGTGTTTACCCAGCCTGCAGGAAAAAGTCCACATTTAAAATCAAATCCGTATTTGTTCCGAGTACCAGAGCTGACTGCAAGATTATATGCTAAATACAGCAAACAGCACAGTGTTGTGACAAATAATGTCACTTCAAGATGTTTTGCACCTTTGACTAACACAGACGCTCCCCGGGTTACGATGGTCCGTCTTGCGATATTTCGACTTTACGAAGGTTAAACGGTTCCTACTATCAGTGCGTTATTCAATAAATTACGTGAGATATTCAACACTATTATAAAACAGGCTTTGTGTTAATGATTTTGCCCAGCTGTCGGCTGATGTAAGTGTTCTAAGCATGTTTAAGGTGAGTTAGGCTAGGCTATGTTGTTTAAGTTAGGAGTACCATATTAAAATGCATTTACGCCTTACAATAGGTTTATCGGAACGCAACACCATAACCTGGGGAAAGGCTGGATATTGAATATATCAAGAATAGTATGTACACAGGCAAAGACTTTTCCACATATACTATTACCCACAAAACATCGTTGTTCAGTTAGGTGAACTATACATCCGACTCCATCAGCAGCATTACATGCTTTAAAACGGTGTTTCTCATCCCAGTCCCATAGATAGTCCACATTTTGCTCCCTCCTAATCAAGGACACCTAATACCTGGTACAAGTGTGTTGAGAGCTGAGGAGGAGTAAAAATGCAGACTACCTGGGGGTCCCAAAGGAAAACTGCTGTAGAGTACAAGCCACATACTGGTCTTCTGTGGCTAATAATATGAAGGCTGCTCAGCCTACCTTTGGCTTTCAGCTCTGAAAGCAGACTCCCTGGGCCTTCATGGCCAATCAGGTGGCCCAAATAATGGCCTGGATTGGACTTATAGTACTTCTGCAAGTCTGGGATGGGGAAGGTGACGTACAAGTTCCTGATATCTTTGATGGGCACCACCTTGTAAAATTGCTGAAAGCACAATACAGTACCCTTGGTCAGCACTCGAAGGGCCATGAATGTCCCTTTTAAATTCACATAGTAAAAGAGCTAGATCAACTCAACTCAAGCCACACGAAGCATTGATCACAAAGTCACATGCATAAAACAGGAGGTGTATATCCTTAAGCAGATGTAGCCCTTGTAGAATCGTTTTTTTTTGCTGCACCACTCTGTTCCTCTTCCCAAATGGAAAGATTGGATCTGAGACTTACCCTAAGGTGGCCCTCCTGGAAGGGGTGTTCTGGGAATTCTGGGAGGGGCACATTCTTGTTCTCTACCTCGGCAAAGAGCTTGACCACCATGGCTGTGAGTTCGTCCAAAGATTCTGAAAGAGAAGCCGATAATCAAACATCCATTCCACCACCATCCTTTCCTATAGGTTGTCCAACATGGGCCCATTTATGATGTCAGGATGTTCTCTCAAGTGCTTTGAGTTCATTTACCTTCAGTAAAGTTTTTGGGTGACTTTGGCAAAAACAATAAATTATAAAGTGAACGGCATAAAAGAACTGCAAAAATTTCCAGGTCTCCAACCGATCAGAAATGAAATCTCTATAATATATCCCTTTGGTGCTATAACAAAGGTCGTACTGTACAACTAATCTGCCGTTCAAGGTTCACAAAGGATGGTTATATCTCTGTCTCATATAAAAGCTAATAGACCAAATACGTATCTGCTGCAAACAATGCCATTTCTCAGCTGGAACACAAAACTGAAGAACCACGAAAAGCAGTCGTTATGAGGTCACCGTGCAGAAAAGCAAGCTGCCAGGTTGCTTGTTTATCTCAGCATGAAGGACGTTGTGTTACACCACGGCATTACATCTGCCAGCCTCGAAGCGTCACTTCCTTTGCAGAAGCAATCATAATGTCCAAAGCAGAAATGGAAAATACAGCATAATGCATTTCAGAAAATACCAGAACAAAAACGTATTTCCCAAAATGCTCCCTTATTCAAAAATAAAACTGGAAATCTGGATATAAAATCTCATTGGCATGCTTTTGTTTAAATTACTGGAAATGAATTATATTGAGGGGAACAATAAAATACCGGTAGTGGTGAGAAATGTGTTAATAGTGAGTGTTGGATTTGATCATAACTCCACATATTGCAAACACTTCCCAACAGCGGGTCTGTAGCACTGCTGTGACCTAAATTGTGACTCCAATGACATCCAATCATGTGGAAGCAAAACTGGTTTCCTCCGTTCTCAAACCAATCATGATCAATCATGCTTGAATCTCGGCCTGCTGCAGTGCTGTCACTGGACAGGCATCCGTTACCATGCCCAGGACCTCGCATGCATATCGAAGCAGACAGCGACAGGCCAAATTCTACCCACCCTGCCTTATCACTAGAAAAGGCATAAAGAAATGGGGACAGAGATGGCGGCAGTGACACAGATGTATGCTGACCTCTGCCCAGGACACAGAGCCCCATCAGATTAGAGGAGTAGTACGTGGAGTGGAACTTCAACAGCTCCTGACGAACATCTATCCCTTCCTTAGACGGCCGCGTCTCCAACGTCAGCTTGTTACCTGGAGAGAAATAAAACGTCAAGATTTTCCAAGCATGCCAGTAATAGCGCAAACAAACTCCTCAGCAATATATCAAGTCCATTATTAGCCTGTTAACCTAGACCGGCATATTAATTTACAATATAAAATATTCATTCACCATATTAAATACAGCGCATTCACACCAATCAGGCCCCAAAGTAAACAAACATCTTAAAATGTATCCAGAGTAACTTAAGTGAGTGCTGGGAGGGATTCATGATAAATGTGACACCTTTCCAAGGCCACTCCTTCTCAGCCAATCAAGGATCCCACTTGGGTAACTTTCTCCAAGTGCAGACCAAGATCAGAGCTTTAATCTTGACTGCCATTCAGTGCTTGAACTTGGAACCCCATGTATCAGAATAAACTGCATGTTACACTGAGAAATATAGAGGGGGCAACTGGAAAAGCATATAAAATGAGTAAAAACACATATTTAGAACTCTTGCTTAGACAACCTGGTTAGTCCAGGAAAATAAGTCTTGAATACACTGAAAAATTATTAAGTATTATCACTGCCCAAAGCAAATGAGGCCCCAGTGAAAATGAATTTATTAAACAGGTACCAGCACTATTTTTAAATGTCACATGACAACACAATGCTGCCCTCTGCTTGTTATACGGAGTTCTGAAAAGCCCTAATACTGATGTTTGATGGGCTAATTTGCTTCTTTTTTAAGTTTTGTGTTTCTTTTTTTAATCCCCAATTTGGCACAATTGGGCTGATGGTGTAATTTTTAAAGTGGTACCTAATGAGAAGCCATTTCCATTCTTTCAATATTAAATAGTTGAGGTGACAATCACTGCGTCCCTTACAGTGACAAACTAAAGACCTGACATCTGAAGGGGAGGGTGCTGACTTGCAGCTGGACAGTGGAAGTTACCTCGATGCAAAGCTCTTTAATGCCAGAGCCAGACAAAATTGCCCGAGTTCTAAAGATTCGCCTGCCCTGGAAACACATCGGCACTGGCTGAACCAGGCCCCCCCCCCCCCGGGCATGCGTTTATTGGGGACAAGGATGCATCATTGGTCCCACCTGTTCCAAATTTACTGAAGGGGTGGTTGGGGTTGCCAGTGGCCTTCTCCAGCTGGAACAACCTCCAAGCATCATTCATCAGGTTCTTCTCGTGCTCTGAGTCCACTGCGTTCACCTCCCGGTCCTTGCAGCTCTCGTCAAAAAGCGGGCAGAGGAAGAACTGGGCAAACCTGCAGATGTGCATGACGACAAGGTGCCATATGATTATATGGATCCAGGAAACATGCCACCTCGTATTGCATAAAAAAGTGGAAATGACTGTAATACAATAACAATTGTATTGACAGTCACATTTATTTCAGCAAAAAAAACACAGTATAGAACAAACGTTAGGGTTAAATGTTAGGGTCAAAATGACGGTTCTGCACCGCATTCTCTGCCTTATTCATACATGCTATATCAAGATGGTGCACTTAAGAGTGGCCCAGAAGACACTGGATAAGGATGAAAGATCAGAATGTCCATCAACTCCTCAACTCCAAAATTGGTGACCAACATCCAAATGATAAAAGCATGATAGATCTGACAGACAGTTTACTGACAGATTTAAATCCATTAAACCAGTGACCTTTCATGTCTGTTCTACTTTTTGTGAACTTCTTGGTTCTTTGAAATGCATATCAATCATAAATAACCCCAAGATAAGAAACAGAAATGAAACCAACTTGGCAGATGTAATTCCTCCAAGCAAAACAGACTCGGCACTGTAACAAAAGCATCCAGAATTGTCATATCTAGGGCTGGGTGATGTGGTATACATCAAACTACGCAATTTACTCCTGGTATTTCAGAAGATATAAACACAATGATTACAAATAAAAAATAACAATTTAAGGCTGGACAATTTTTGGAGTAAAAGTTGATGATTGTTAGAAAACGGAAGCTGGAGTACGAATGACACCTTTAAAATTCACCCAAAATTAAGATCCTGACTGTCAGGTAAATTGATCTAGGGTGCTGCTTATCTTCCAAACAGACTTTAAATCACCAGCGATCTGGCACCACCCACCTGCACAAAGAATTGGTATCCCTGTTGAAGTGTCAAACAGAACTGAGGTATAGAACTGTACTTAAAGCAACAGCTTTGACAAAAAATGTGTACGGCACTGCCTAAGGCTTCAAGGATGACTACAGTCATCATGTAAGTATTGAGTTTAATGACTGGGGCAACATGACAGAGTACTTAAGGATGCAGATTATGACAATTGTGTAAGAATCTGAAGCCTTCAGCAATGAATCCTAGGCATGCAACTCTTCTACTATCTTGTAAAAGTTACACACCCAAGAGAAACAGTGAAGAGAAACAATGAAAATGTTGTCTTAGTGCAAAACCATAACCCTGTTGCCAATTCACTGGTTTTGGTGTGGCATGAGTAAATGGTGTCCTGTAGTTGTGTTCTGGGCATACAGCAACTCTGGAAATAACAGACTTTGGATATAACAGACTGTTTTGCCAGGTCCCTTGAAGTCCGTTATAAATGGATTTTACTGTACTTCGGAGTCGCAGTGGACTCTCCATTATCTTTAAAAGCTGATGTGTGGCAGCATTCTGGTTTCCCCGTTTTAAAATATAAGAGTGAAAAGGAAACAGACAAACAACACAATTTGCAAATATTGCCGAATGACGGACCGCTACATTATGGGAAACGCATCTAATATGAGAAGCCATTTAGCACATCACCACCCAGAGAAGCTTCGATCACGACCTTCTGCGAGAAAAAGGCTGCAACCAAACCAAATGACACTAAAAGAAACTTTTGTTGCCCGACTTGCCCATAATAAAGGAAATTACTAGATGCATCGGTGAGTACATAGCAAAAGATTTAAGGCCGTTCTCTGTGGTGGAAAATGATGGATTTGGGAGTTTAATAAATGTGCTGGAGCCAAAGTATACTGTACCATCGCAGCCACACTTTAGTCGCACGGTGATGCCAGCTTTGTACCAACAGACAAAAGTTAAGGTGAAGGAGATGCTTAAAAGAAGCAGAGAGCATCTCGCTAACTACAGATGGGTGGACTTCACGAGCCACTCAAAGCTATATTACAGTCACGGCTCATGTAATGACCAGTGAATGGCAAATGAAAAGTTTTGCTCTACAAACACGGCCCTTTTTCTCATCACATACTGGACTAAACATAGCAGAGGTGTTGAAATTGGCTGTTTCGGAGTTGGAACTCGAAGTGACAAATAGACGTAATCATCACAGCATTGCAGTCATTACGGATAACGCGCGAAATATGGAAGCGGCAGTGCGGGAGGCCGGGCAGTCCCCTCACGTAAAATGTTTTGCACATGCTTTAAACCTTGCTTCACATGCAGGTTTGAAGTAGAGATGCACCGATACTGATATTCGGATGGGTATCGGCGCCGATCCAGACCTATTTGACGGATCGGGTATCGGCCATGCGTGACCAATCCACGTCCTATACTGACTTATTTAGTTTTTGGCAATCAATCGCATGACAGCTCTTTCTCATTTTACATGTGTTTTTTGCAGCATTCAAATCGAACACTATCGCTGCCCCTCAGTCTTTTTAGCTACTCAGTGGGTGTGAGTACAGTGACTTCCTCCTGCTGTGACGTCATGCGGATACCCTTCGCAGTACGAGAAGCATAAGATAAGAGGTGATGATCTGGGAGTATTTTACACTTTTAACAGAAACCAGTAGCACAGCAGTTTGCAATCTATGTAAAATAAAGTTTTGAGGTACGAATAGCGTTTAATGGACAATCCCATTTAACAAAGTGCACGCAACTGCAAGACAAAAGACAGCAATGGATGATTTGGGAGTCGCTAACTTAATTGGACTGTTTTGCGAACTCGCTGCAGCTTGTGATACAAGAGGGGCTGCCATCGCAACAAAAGTGTAACTGCGCTGACGCCAATGGGAGAAAAACTGTTAAACTTTTAAGCATTCGCCACTTGTGTATACTTGCTTTGAAGATATTCATATTGAATTTTTTAAGAAAAGAACATGTCTGATAAACAACAAAAACATCAACTCATTTAAGTTTACTTACTTGAAAAACTATAGTGCACTTGACATTTTATTTCATGGTCAGATTTCCTTGTTTGTTTAATTGTTATATGTGACATTTAGTGGCACTAAGAAAATGCATATTTTTTTTGCAATGGTTAAAACACTGTTCTGGTCTGTTAACAATACCCGCCCTGTCAGTGAGACTTTTGTTTTGATTAAAAGATTCAGCTGCTGTAGTAATAATTTATATTTTATAAAGGAACCACTGACTGCTTTTTGTTTTATAATTACATGCATTGTTCAGTCATTCATTGCAAAGGACAATTACTGCTAAGTTCTGGCAAATGCTTATGGTCATAGCTGGATATTTCACTAATGAAAAGCAGAAGCAGTTTATGTTAAAAGGAAGAACTAATTTAATATAAACATGTCGATTATTAATTATTTAAGTTTCTTTTTTAAGATCGTGATAATTATCATATTGTGAACCTTTTATTGTGATATTTATCGTACCGTGAGTTTTTGCTATTGTTACATCCCTATTGTCTAGCCATCACAATTTGGCCTTTATCAAAGTCATTCAGATCCTTATGCTTTCCCATTTTTCCTGCTTCCATCACATCAACTTCAAGAATTGACTGTTTACTTGCCTAATATATAATGGCATCCTCGACAGGTGCCATTGTAACAAGATTTGCTCCACCTGTCAGGGGTTTTAATGTTATGGCTAATTAGTGTAATTCCACAATAGTTCCACAAATAAATAATTGAAAAATTTAAATGACGGCACCAAAAGAAAAAAATCAGAGGCCTGTACAGAACAGTACAAGCTGACAGCTGTGCATGTACTCAAGATGCTGAAAAGTATAACAAGAGACACACGGTCTGTTTTCTGAGTTGACGGTCGAGGTGCTTAATTAACAATGTCTTCAATGTGTTGCTTCACATGGTGACAGGCATCCAGATGATCTACTGGCAACCCTTGCAGGAATGTATCATAAGCCACAACCATTGTTTAAATTACCGAATAATTGGAGTAAGGTGAAACCTATAAATACAGATAACAAATACTCCATACAGCAGACACTGGACGCGACGGATGAAGGAGGCACACCTCAGGAGGTGAAAAACATCACCAGGTCTTTCCTGTTCATGAGTCAACCAACCTCCACTGAATGGACCATGTTTAAGGCCTCAATTGTTGCAGAGAATGAAAAGAGTTGCAGATAGAAGGCGGTTTATGTTTGTCAGGGAATTAACCCTAGGAGCCACTGGTGGAACCTGTCAAGTCAGAGGCCTCCAGAGGCGGCTGAAAGTAGCAGGGGGCCTAAAATGCTCCAGCAAAGGTAGTCAAGGATGAAAAAAGCCATAGAGAGAGAATATCAGTTGGCTCCAAAGACTTTTTAACAAACTGTTCAAAACCTTAAGAGGAGACATTACCTTACTCAAGCTGAGTTCAGATCGGATGAGGAAGTGTTGAGCAGTGTAAAGCAGTGTTTCGCAACCCAGGTCTCGGGGAACCCCGGACAGTCCACATTTTTGCTTCCTCTCAGCTCCCAGCACACCTATACCAGGTATTCGGTATTCCTGATTTGCTGGGAGCTCGGAGGGAGCAAAAACGTGGGCCGTCCGGGGTTCCCCGAGGACTGGGTTGCGAAACACTGGTGTAAAGAACACCTAGAGGCAGGAGGCGGTGTTGGAGACTTCTAGTGCCTTGGAGTCTATGGAATGCATGAATATCGTGAGAGCTGTGTGAACATCCTTGGCACAAAATCCAAGGCCCACACTGGAATGGTGTCTGTTATGGGGGTCTATAAGTGCCATCCCTGCTATTTGCAGATGATGTTATGCTTTGGGCCTCATCCAATCTGAATCTCCAGCACGCCAAGTGTGATGGGGGTAAGGATCAGCACCTCCAAATCTGAGGCTATGGTACCGTCTTGGAAAAGAGAGGATTGCTCCACAAGGCTTGAAGTTTACTGGTCAATCTACGTTCCTGTTGAAACCTATAGTCATGAACCTGTGTATCTGTTGTTGTTCTTTTTGTTATTACTAAGCGGCAGAAATAAGATTTCTCTGTCAGGTTACTGGACTCACTTCCAGTGACTAGGATCAATAGGAGTGACTCATAAGGATTCCAGCTGGACAATTCCCAAGAGAGCTGTTCCAGGTAAATCCGACCAGGTGGAGACCTTGAAACACGCTGAGGACAAGCCAGAGGAACTGCATCTCCAAGCTAGCTTAGAAATATCTAGGGATGACCCAGAATGACCAAGCGTCTGTCACAATGGAAGATGTTCCTCCCACAACAAGCCGCAAGAAAATGACGATGGCATTACAACTGCGTGTGACTGAACATAAAACAGCCTCAGAAACGCCACTCCCTGGGTGCCGTGAGAGTCCCAGCAGCATGAGGTGTGGAATCACTGAAAAGCAACATCCTACGAGCCAAATCAAGAAAACCCGGCCATGTGGATTTTTCATATCCGGCAAGTGTCAGATTGCAACATAGTTTGTAACCTGGTTATCCTGCCATACTACTAGCAGGCCAAGTGGGGGTGGGGTGGGGTGGGGTGGGGAGGGAAGTAATGAATAAGCTGGTCCACAACTTGGTTCTTTCCCTGACCTGCAATATGAAATTAAGAACCACAGTATTAGTGTGTACCTATGGTCCATGACTGTGCGTGCGTCATGCCAGCTAGCGGATATACTACCAATTCCCACTATCACAAACAGATAGTGCAGTGAAGCAAGTACATTTTACTGGCAGGAGACTGAATGGAAAATATAATTAGGGCTTCATGATAGAAAAACTGAACAAAACACAGAACAGCAGCAGGAAATCATGACCCTGTTACTCAAGATAATCCACAGACTTTGTAGTAAGCAGTTTAATCTAAGAAGCATTTTCTTCTGAGCTCCACGCACCAATCGTATCACTGTGCAGAAGACACAAGAACGAGCACCCCAGCGATTTCATTGTGCACGGTAAAGAATGTCTTTCACTCCCATTATATTTGATATAAGACTGACATTTCTACGGCCGATATCTCCAAAACTAGGTAAATCCCAGCAGAACAACCCAGATGGGTAGATATCACTAAAGCACCTCTAAAGCATATCGTTTTCGGTTTTGGGATGAACTGCCCCTTTAAGAATTCACTCAGACTCCTTGTAAAAGGGCATCTCATCAGTATATCACTCCACTGTGGAAAGACCGAGCATATTTTTTCAGGTAATCAGGCACATTGCTCAGGATACAAAAGTAGGGCACCAAGAAAGTAGGGCATCGATTGACCCTTACATGCTACCTGCTGCCCATATTACAGTGCTTAGTAATGCCCAAAAACCAAAACTGTAACTTACAACTTAGTGGCTAATTCAGAATGCTTCTTAATCAACTGAGGTAGCACTACTGTCAAGAGCCGTAGTGCACTAACCTGTCCAGCGCCCCCTCCAGGTGTTCATGGGACACATCAAAGTAGTAGTTGGTGTGCTCCCCACTGGTGAAAGCATTGGAACTGCCTGCATGCTCATTGAGAAACTGGCTGTATTCATTCTCCTTTGGGTACTTCTCTGTGCCCAGGAACAGCATGTGCTCACAGAAGTGGGCCAGACCTGATATATTGGGAGGGTCAGAGAGGGATCCTGCGGGAGAGACAAAGAGTCAACAGGTGGCATGACATTTATTCACTAATTATTTAGGTCTTCTCGGTCTAAAGCTTATCTGATTAGTTATTACACAAGGTGGAGCACTCTAGACAAGTTACATTCTACGCAAGGGCTATTCACATCGGGGTCCTCAAGGTTGCACTGCATTTAATAATAATAATAATAATACATTTTATTTATAACGCACTTTTCATTAACAAAATCTCAAAGTGCCACATTAAAAACAACAAGGTTAAAAATATCCATAAAATCAAAATAATATCACTACTACTAAATATGACATTTGACATTTGACACTGCAACCCCTTACTGGGTGGAAGAATAAACAATGATAGTTTAACACAGTGCACCATTTAACTGAAATTTTTTTGTATACCGTTTCTGCACTGAATGACTTATCTGACATCCTGGGTTCAATTTTGCAAAAATATGACTTATCTAAATAAAAGATAAAAAGGAAAAGTAAATGCTAGATGATCTCAAAAATAATTGCAAGATGATCTCAAAAAGGACTGAAAATTGAAGCAATTTGTAGAAAATATTATGGCCAAAGAGTAGACAAGACACTGAATATTCACCAATATGCCATTACTTGTGCGCTTCCCTACATGTCTGAAAGGACAGTGCAGTTTACACCCTACAGCTGTGCCAAGTGATGATGTCAGCAGAGCGCACAGCCTCCCTGCAGGGGCCAGGTCCTTTGAATTAAAATGTAGAATGTATTCGACATGCAGCCATTACACCTGTGAGAGACGTCTATCTTTTGCCCTAAAGCAAAAGAAAATAAATCAAAAGTACTTCATAAGTAGTATTTCGATCCCTGGAGCACTGCACTAAAAATATACCAGGAGCGTTCCTGACTATTTTCGTGTTGGGGGTGGTCTTGAGAGAGTACTGTCAGGAATTATGGGTAAATATAAAAAGAATGGGGGGGGGGGGTAAGGATGCAGGAGGTAAGAGAGAATGTTAAAGTAGGTCAGACAGCAGTAAGAATGATGACTGGCATACCGATATGGACATCCAATGCAGCAGATGATTTGTCTGTGGTGGGGTCGCTGACCAGCATAGCTTTTAGGCCGTTGGTGAACTCCAGTGCCCTGTAGACCCGCTTGTCCTCTGGGGATCGGATGATGTCGCTCACCACCCTGCGTAATGCCGGGTCTGTCATGCTGAGCTGCCGGGGTGCTTTCTGTCTACAGCCAGTGAGGAAAATACAGTAACAACACCTGTGACATGAACATCTTTAATACGGCTTTTATAGAGATCCAAACAGACACTAGGATGAATATCGAAATGTGGGTTATTTGTTGTGTCCCAGCATGCATGTAAGTAAATTCATTCATTGAATAGCCAAATACCGCCACCTGATTTCTACAGATAAACAGGGATTAACTTGAAAATCCTCCGAACTTACAACTGAGCTTACCTATAGCTAACTGTCAAAGCGGTTAATTATTTTGCTGTGACTATTCTGCGCTGGAGCATGCCTATATTCCCATTTGTGGCTGCCCTTTGCCCATGATACACGTCATATTCATTCTGCCACCATAGAATTCACCATGATGGGCTACACTCCAACGACAGGCTACACTCCAACGACAGTGCCATACATTTACACCAAGGCCTACCATTAGAGATCTCACATCATCACAACCACAATATTACACACGTCACTATGGAACTAGTGCAGACGCAGAACAGAGCAAAGAAGCCCACACGCAGGTCAGCCTGATAAAACTGATAAAACCTAAACAGAATCAAAATGAGGTCCTAGCAAAACAGATTATTAGAAGCAAGAATGCATGCAAAATAAAAAAAGTTTTAGATCAAAAAGATAACAGGCTTTACATCAGTCATCGGTCTATGGAAGTTCAGACAGCAAAACATAAAGTAAAGGTGATGAAGAAAAGAAGGGGGAAAAAACATCATAACCCACAGACTTATTCACAAAGACAGTTACATGTAAACTATATTTTAAGACACAAGGAATTTTTGAGGTATTTTTATTTATATTTAAAATGATCGCTCCGAAAATGCTGCGTGGCATCAAGATTACTTCCGCAGCCTCATGATCAGACAGTTGATCTCAGTTAAGAGTCCTTCACTTGACCTTCAATAATTAATTCAGACTAGACAGCCGAGCAGACCAGCTAAAAGGATCGAATCCGCATGGAAGAGAGAAGGAGATGAGGCATTACAGGAACTGTAATACAACACTCAGACACCAATGTATACACACCGACAGAAAGCATTCTGAAAACACCTCAGCTTTATTTTATTCTCTTGTAATTTATTACTTGCTGTATGCAAATAGGGGGAGGTTGCACATATTATAGATTTGTACAAATAAATTACATTTTGCACAGCAAAAACGTCCTTACCATAACTCCCACAACACAATTCCCTTAAACCTGTTTCATGAGATATGTTGGTGTCAACCAAACATTTAATACAACAACACTGAAACAATGCTTAGTGCTATTCTAGCGGCATATTTTGTACTTAATCTTTTGCTAAATCTGCCCATATGTGCATTTGAGAATTTATTTTGACAACTGATCGCTGAATTATTAAGAGTGACCAAGTAACGACGCTGAAAGTGTACAATATTTCTACAAACCTCGCAAAACACTCGGTGGTTTAATATAGCACTTTCACTAGATGATGACAGAGATAGAAACAAACAAGCTTAACCTATTCACTTTTAAAACTTAAACCTTCCTATCGTAACATTTATACTCATATAGTCAAACCATAAGGATTCCATTATGCTCCTCACACGATTACAACAGAATCACCAATAAAAAGTGGAAGGCTCATTGCGTACTACTATACACTGGCAACACAGATTTCCAAACATGTATAAATTACATACAAACCCTATTCTGTAATTGCCCTGGATACAATTAAGAAAACAGCTTAAGATTTCAGCTGGCTACTTAACTAGGTAGTTACAAAAGTAAGCAGCAAAAGAAGATTGTATTACCTTTGTCGTCTGTGTTTACAAATAATTGGCAAACAAAGTAGTACTTGTCTTTAAGGGATTATAAACATCTGTAACTCCTCATTATCAAACAGGCATCCATGGGACTGTTCCCAGTAGGCAGGGGTTAGCAAGGTTACAAAAAAAGCTAACGTGCACAAAGGGCATGAAAATTGTATGCGTTTTAACTACACCGTGGCTATCGTTAAATATTAAAGAGCAAATCGCCGCCGTCAAGGTATTCAGTCGTTATTTTTGACTCGTACAAGAGCTGCACTATGGGTTGGAAACTGAACAGCGTGCGAATCCGGCCTTGCCACCCAGAAAGAGGGATCACACCGGTCCGCAACGACAGTGCGGCTTAAAACCACCAGTCAGCTACATTTTCAATCCTTGGCATCGCTATTGCCAGACTTTAGTTACCCGTGTATTCATGCGATACGGCGGAATATAAAACGTCGTTTGGAGAGCGGAAAAAGACACTTGTTATGATAATTTTATCTGCTCGACTATGTGCGATCTTCGCGAAATTCGGTCATCTGTAAGTGCATCAAAGTGCAGCTAACGGCTACAATAGTTAGCATCATTCAACTTCAGCGGAAAACATATAACCAAGCGCAGATAGCTATAAAGACGTACAGTACTTAAACATACCGGAAGGCTGTTGATGATCCGACCTTTGGCTGTCTATCACTTACCCCAAATCAGGCAGAATATATGAGTACTTTCTAATTAATGGAAGGTATTTCGTAAACCGGGCCCGTCGGCTAACACATTGCTGCATACCGAAAATGTCTAAAAGGTACAACGCCATAACCTCAAGACAAACTCAATCGATTTCAGAATCTTTCCTTTTGATCAAAATCTGACTTTTTTCATTAAATCCATTTATGTCGTTCATTTCTATTTAAATATTTAACACAACTGGGTTTGCCTTTCGAAACGATGTTAACACATCTTATATAAGATTAATACGTTGACTAAAATTGATTAATACGCCTGTTCCATTACAGTGTAGTTGACGTTGACTCAATGCAAATATTGTTTACTTAACCTGGTAAAGAGTTGGCAAACTGGAATTTACATTTTTTTTATACATGGAGTTATGTTATTCTTGTCGACTGGATTCCTCTTGGAAATTACTCAGTAAAAATATTAGTTTAGTAAATTTAACAGCCCGCTGTCATCTATGATTCGTGGCTATAGTAATTTGTAGAAAGTTCGTTTGGTATTACACGTCAACTAAGGAAAAGTAAATGTTTTTATTATCTTATTAAGTAAACCGCATATATAACTTTAGTTGTACAGCTTATTACTACCGAAGCAGGAGAACAGACTAATCAATGAAGACAACGACATGTAGCATGCAAATGCCTCTGCCCACACAGACCCGCTATGAGGGAATTACCAACCAAATTTACAACCTCAGAAAAGAGACAGTGGGAAAAATGCAGAACTCCCAAATATATTAGGTATTTCATATCATATGTTTTCATTCCTGCCATTGGTAACGGCCATTTATTGTTTTGTTATATGCTATACATTTTTCTTCCTTTGGTCAATAAATTACGAATGAACCTTAATTATGAATCTGAATACTAGCGCTTTGTGACTTTTTGACTTCCTGTCATAGGCTGCATTTTCTATTATTAAATAATGTTAAGGCATAAATTGTATATTTTATTATGCGTAGGCTACTATAGTTATAAGAATTACTCCAATATCGCTTCAAGCCTCAAAACAGAAGGCCAGAGGAATGCTGTTAGCAATTCTAATGTAGATGAATACTCAGTACAGTGTTTTGAATATGCTTACTCATTCTTAACTGGAAGTCGCGATTTTCGTCATTGTCATCCCCAAGGCTAGCGAAATAGCTGACAGAATCTATTATAAATACACAATGAGCGACATCTAGCGACTACTAACAGCAAAACTTAATTCAAATTCAAATAACTTTATTTGTCCCCGAGGGGCAATTAAAGGAGCACAGGTCAGGTGACTAAGGACAGGACACAATGACATAAAGTGCAACAGTGTTTGAAGGATGCTGTGCAAAATTGCAGTCAATCAGGTAGATAAGAACTGATATGTAAAATATGTAAAGGGAGGGATTGTTAGTGGGCATGGGGGGGCTCAAGTGCAGAATGACTGATGGGTTCCAGTGCAGGGGGGGGGAAGAGAAGTGTGTGAGTTGAGGAGTTGAACAGCCATGGGAACAAAGGTCGGTCTCCTCCTCTTTGTCCTGCAGATGGGACAGGGGAGCCGTCATCCTGAGGGGAGCCACTAAAACTCTGGGGACAGAGCATGGGAGGGGTCCAGCAGAATCCTACACGCTGTTCTCAGAGTTTGCTGCTCACTCAGGGACGAAAGTGCTGTCAGTTAGATTTTACATTGTGCTATTTCATGGCCGTTAGGATTAAATGTTTCTGATTCCATAAAATTAAAAACATTGTATGGAATCTTTGGCCGGATATATATATACACACACACACTGGAAGTCGCGATTTTCGTCATTGTCATCCCCAAGGCTAGCGAAATAGCTGACAGAATCTATTGCACACGTGTGTGTGTGTATGTGTTAGTGATTAAACACTTTCAGTGGGACAATAGGAATGTTATCTTACACTATATGGCTGTTATAGCTGCAATTGGGGGACCAGCTCCATATTGATTCCTATGGATTTAGAATGGGGTGTCATAAAAGTTCCTGTAGGTGTAATGGTCAGGTGTCCCACTACTGTTGTCCATATAGTGTAAGTTGAGAATTTGAACACTAGATGGTAGTAAAAACTTGCATGGTTTCTGTCAGCTACCAATAAACAGAAATACAAGAAACTGCCCGTGTGCCAGAGTGACTTGTATGTAGTACTGCTTATATAGTTATTTTTGTTGTACCTTACATGTATTTTCATTTGTTATGAACAAGGTGAGGAAGAAAAACAGCAGCAACCACAATAATAATGATAATAGCAATAATACTGTTATTTTTTCTGTGGTGATTATTTTTTCCTTCTGTAGGTCTAATAATAATTTCTAGTCACCCAATGGTTATGTTCATAATATTTAAAGCGGAAACATAAATTAAAAGAGCGGCAATTATTGCATAATCCGACAGTATTATTATCCCCAATCAGGGGAGTGATTTGAAATTCTGGGACCCGTGACAAAATGGGCCCATTTGTGGGCAGGGTTTTCCACTTTCAATCTTAAAGTACGAGTCGCCCTCCACGGCACCCGGGCTACCTGAATCTGCCAGGGGGCCCCTGCCCCAGATTAGTAGGCATTTCTGCTTGTTCCTACACTGAAAGGATACTGACTATATAACAACTTTATATGGTGTTATGAATTTTGATCCCCTCACTATTTTAGATATTTAGATACTAAGTAGGCCTAGTACAGATTTAGGTTATTGTATTATGCTTAGTTACTAATTGAGTGATGTTTGTGGACTGTGGACCTCACCTCAGCTTTACCTTTACATGTTGAGCAATGACCAAAATGGAAAAAAAAAAAACGAGCTGAACATTCCAGTTACGTCTATATTACGAAGATGAAGGGGAACTAAAAATCACTTCTATGAACCAAGTGACGTAGTTGTTTGGTAACACCCGTACACTGGAAACGCGAGAAATTTTACTGTGCCTTGTATTTATCGATATCGTTAACAATGTGCAGCACACCAGCCAAGACGATGGATCCTCAACCTACGAAGAAAAAAGTCGTTGCCGTAGTTGGAGGTGGTTTGGTAAGAAACAAAACTGAAAGAACAAACACATCACTGTAATCAAACGGAATAAAATGAATTTTAATAAATTAAACTTCAGTCATTTACGATATCGCATTATCTGTCAACTAGGTCAAATTTTGCTAGTATAACTACTATGTTGTTGTCTCTTCGGTTTTGTATTTTTGGTTTACCCAGTTTTATCTCTAGAAAATTGTGAATGAACTATTTGATAACTGAGCGTTAGCAACTTAACTGTATGATTAATTTCTATGGTGGTTCTGCCGTTTTGCATTTCGCAATTGGAGCGTGTTGTTAAACAACCTTTCTGCATTTTTTAAAAATATATCTTTATACATACAAATTGCACACATTACTTAACAAGCGAAAGTTTTTCAATTTGTTGATTAATTTTGTAATGATTTTCACGCGTTAAACTGTGAAGCCTACGTTGAAAGTAAAAGTTGGTTAAAATAATACCCATAGGTAGCTCTCGATCAGCCCCCCGAAAAACAACTTTTCTAAAATCACTTAGCGATTTGTCTTTTCGTATACATTTCGGACTCCGCCTGGGCAAACTTTGCTCCTGTCCTCTCGGCAAATTTCATGATGGGGTGTGGATGACGTCCCGTATCTCTTCAGCGGGATGAGTCCCCCTAGGGGTAAAATCGTAGAATTGCCCCTGTGAATTGTAAAAATCTATCACCCCATGAAAAAAAATCAAAACCCATCTATGGTGTATTAACTATTGTTGTACGTTGCTTTTTAAAGCAATACATTTATAAACAATTATGGGGAATAGGTGGCCACGATCAGTAACTTGAGCCTCAGTGTGATATTCTGACTGAAACTCTCATACAGGTCGGTGCTTTGAATGCATCCTTCTTGGCAAAAAGGGGTTTTCAGGTACAGCTCTTTGAATCACGTGAAGGTAACCAAAGTTTTCTAAAAAGTTTTATCTCTGTCATTGCCTTTCCTGTTTGAGACAATCAGTGATGAACGAATTTTCCACATTTTTAAGTCAGCTTTGGTCGGCACCTATTTAAAGCACAATGACACCAAGATGCTGAAATGGGCTGTTAGACCAGCTGTCCTCTAATACATGCCCTGTGAATGAAATAATGATACATAGTACCTTGCTTGCTGGCCACCTCCCAATGATATTTTAAGACTAGCGGATACATATTTTATCTAAGATGCATATGTAATAGAAATCCAGTTTACTGTTGGAAAGAACCAAGGGGAATTTCACAGTAAAACCCAATGATATTGGTTGGTGAGCAGACACCAAACCCGTGAACTGAATGCAGCTAATCACAGATACTTTACATGTGTTTAATCATTTGAATAACACAGACTGTGTCTTTTAGAATTCGAGTGTGTAAGTATCATCTGTATGGTGCCCATAACATCTGCCGACTCCTGGACCATCCACAGATATCCGCCAGGCTAAAATTGTGCGTGGCAGAAGCATAAACCTGGCTTTATCCCTCCGAGGACGTGAGGCTCTAAAGCACATTGGGATGGAGGAAAAGGTGACCATGCATACAAACACATCCATCCATCCATCTTCCATGTACTAGTGCTAGTAAGGATTACAGGATGGCCAAGTACCTGTCCCTGATGTACACCCAGGAAGGGGTGCCAGTATGCCAGAATGCACGTACATATGATTTCAGTATCTCTTTATAGCGCATGTTGTCACTCTGCTAGACCACACATTGGTCCAGTCCAGGTTTCACACTTCCGTGACTTTTCAGCCTGACTCATTCAGACAAGATCTAATCCAATAGTTTATCTTAGACAGAGTCACAGGGCATTCACACACTCACATGCTGTAGCCAATTTAGAAACACCAGCTAGCATAAATGCATATCTGTGGGAGGATAAAGGGATACCAGAGCAATGCAAACCCCTTGTACACAGGGCTGATGCAATACTGAAACCCACGACCTTAGAGGTATGAAGCAACACAGCTACCCACAGAGCCACTGTGACTTCTGACTTAAGTCAGTGTCCATTATCAGATTATAGTCAATTTCAGACATTATGTGGCAAAATACATTGACAACAGACATGGTTTCCAATGAATGGAAGGTTACGATTCTTAACATGAGGTTTTCATTGTAGATTGTTTCGAAGGGGATTCCAATGCATGCTCGCATGATCCACTCCATTAGTGGGAAACAGTCCCCAATTCCTTATGGAAAAAAGAGTCAGGTAAGGCTCAGTTTTAACATCACACCAGCAAATGTGCTATTGTGTCTCGGAAAGTGAGACCAATAAGTCTGGACTTAGAATTTTTAACAAGCCCAGTTTATAACCTTTCCTCTACGTTGTCAGTCAATGTCATTTCAACACCTACAAACAATCTGTAAAAGAAAAATAGATTAACACTTTTGTACCCGGTACACGATTTTGAAGATTCGACCATTTCAGTAGGTTTATGATATTCATTTTCTTGTAATAGTAGTAAGTCTGCATTTTGAAGCCTAAGCTCTGGTTTTGTTGAAAGAGCTAATGGACCATGAACTTACATAAAATCCTGCAGTCTCTTGGTTACAAACCCAGAGGTTGGATTGCTTTACTGTAGACCAAGCACTTACAGTATTGATTTCTGGGAGGCACTGCTGCTAAATCATTGTGGAAGTAGGTGAGCTCAGTCCCAGTGTATTTGTGAAGTGTGACTCCTCAGAACATAAGAATTTTTGCCAGAGAAATTTAACATAGTTTAATAATTAGGTTAACCAGGTGAAATACTCAATTAGTAATTTTGGCAGAGGTTCTGACATCAGTGTTATGCAGATTTGTGGGTTATACAGCTGCAGCTCAGGTGTACAGAAATATGATGGCTAGATTTGGCAGAATACAGATAATGTAGGGGTGTCTAGTTGCCATGGTAGCAACTAGAGACAATTATGTTTTTATTGCATGAAGTAGTGCTGCATTTAGGTCAGTTAGCTGAGGATGGCGATCCCTTCATCATAGGGAGAGACTAAGGTAAGACAGACTAATCACTAAGCACAAATGTAGGTTGTCTTTGTGTGGAAACCGGGTGTTTTGCTCACTGGTCATAGAAGCATCAGATTGTAAGAGCCCTGTCTGATGGATGTGCCTGGTTTCCCTCCTGAAGCGTATCCTCAGCCTTTAAAAGGGCAATTTGGCTGATGAGCACTTTTCATGTCTGACCCAGTCCATCTACTGTAATGACTTGCTTTCCTCAGTGACATTTTCCAGAAGTCCTATGGAATCGTGGCTTTTGACACTGACCAGGCGAAAAATGTGATGTTGTTTTTAAAAACCCATTATGTTAAGAGGGTGGTTCGCTCATTCGCTCTTTTCTTTCCAGTACATCCTGTCCGTGGACAGAGCCAACCTCAATAAGGAACTCTTAACAGGTAGAGAGAGGTGCTAAATATGCTTTTTCAGTTTTAACCTGTAACATCCTGGGAGCAGCTGTAAATCATTCTCATTTACATATTGTTTCATATTCAAAATGAGTCTGATATGCGAGTAGCTTTTATGCAGGCAATGTCAAAGTACTGGAAGATAGTGATGTGGTATTTAGGCTGCACCTTACACAGTTCCATTGCAGAATAATGTAAGTAATTTTACAGAAACATTTTGAGGACGTACTGTATTACATTAGCACACCCTCTTATCCAGAGCAATGTACAAAAGGTTAAAAAAATATATCCCATGCAGTCCCTTAAAAATTCTCAAAACAACCACAGCAACCAACAAAGAAATGAGTAGTAAATTAAGCAGTCCACATTGATTTTTAACAATAACCTATTTTTTAAAAAATGTATTCCAGAGATTCCTGTAACGTAATGTGATTTTGAATTTATTGTCACGGTAACAGTGGATTTATGTTCAGTTTTTACTTTTAGCTGCGGAAGCTTACCCAAACACGAAGCTGAACTTTGGATACAAGCTCTCGGACTGGAGCTTTGATTCGGGGATGATGACCTTCCAGGGGTAATGACCGCTCTCAGGCTATGCGTGACCAAACTCATGTGATGAACCACAGCATATGGGTCCAGCTTATTACACTTTTCAACTTATATATGATATATGACATTAAGTTGAAGGCCATAAATGCTTTTAGGTACGTGGTTCTCATTGTTCATGTTGATGCACATCTGATTTATGTAAGAGTACAGATGCTCCTCTACTTATGAACTTTCAACTTATGAACTTTCAGACATACGAACGAAGAGGACTGTAAGTCCAAACTGTGTTCCTTGGGCTCCCGTTTCCTGTCCGCAACATCAATTTTTTTTTTCTTTGTTCCGATCCCGCCTAGTACGACTTCTGGCCGCTACTCCCGCCGCGCAGCAGCGTAGCGTGCGTACTCCCAGCATCCTAGATATTTGTACTTGCGTATACACTTAAAATGATGTTGAATAACAACTTACGAACATTTCAAGTTACGATCTCATTCATAAGTAGAGGAGCGTCTGTACTTACTTCATGTCAGAATCAACATTTAAGTTACAAATATGTCTACAACCACTCCTCGATTAGCGACTACCTCGGTTAGTGACTGTTTGCAAATACGACGGTAATAAATAAATAATTTTCGAACCAATGCATGCATTTACGACCAAATTTTGCACACCTGACAATAATACAAGCCAGAGTGAGAGTAACGCTGGTGTAGCTGACTGAGAACTTCATCGGAATGAGACAGCAGCAACCAATGATCATTAATTGCAGCATGAAGCCCAATTCTACCATGGTTACCATGAGTTTTATTTAGTGACCATTTCACTTAATGACCTGGTCACTGGAACAGAACTCGTTCACTAAACAAGGGGTGGTTGTAAATGGATTGGTGTGTTCAAGGAAACACATGGATATTGCATTTTTTTAGCCCTATAAACAACCTACTACAATTTTTCATTACTAATGGCAATATTGTGCCATAGCTTCTGGCATAGTGAGCTGTAAATAAATATATACAGGTAATGGACAGAAAACCATATAACAATGACTTTAACATTAAAGTAACCAAAGCAGAATTATAAACACACGAACCAAGCTGGTTTATATGACATTGAATGCTGGGTAGCACTATGGGTGAGCTATTGAAGAAGTCTGACAATCAGCACTGAATGTTGTGAGCTTCTAAAAGCTGGATTTTCTGTCAGAGTTGCCTTCAAAAAATCTGCCTGTACCCATGGGCAATGCTCAGAAGCACAAAAACAGGAGCAGTGGAAAAATTAAAATGGTCTGATGAGTCATTTCCCACACTTTCTCAACATCCAGATTGGTTTACGTATGCAGAAAACTAACAGTCAAGCATGGTGAGGAATTCATAATGGTTTTGGCAGCCATGTTGTGAGAGTCATTAGGTCCAAAGACTAGTCATATAAGTCAAAGACTGGCCATATAACATAAAAAAACAGGAGGCAATTTTACTAGACCAGGTACCTCATGATATTCCCATATTTCAAGGTGATACTGCCCTCATACACAACTTCAGGAGTGAACCTTACATAGTCAGCAGATATAAACTTTAATAAACTTACATGGGAAATTCAAAAGCACTGAGTCCTTCAAGAAACCAGAACTAGGTTATCTATCACTATATGCAGCATCTCAAGAAGGTTTGAAGGTATTTTGAAGGCAACAGATGATCCTACTACCTTTACTGTTATGGATGGGCATGGTGAAAGATGCATGACCCACATTGTGACTCACAAAACACACAAGAAAACAAAAGGACTATGAGGAGTAAAAAAAAAAACAACAACAACAATACTAAGGCAGGGAGCAATGCAGAAACAACCATAGCAGAACAGCAGCAAACACACAATGTCCAACTGAGAATAGAGGGCAAGGGCAGGCACATATATACATACTGTATAATGAGGTCTTCAATAAAGGACAGGTGTGGGCTATTACAGAACACTGAGGACAATGACTAACAAGAAACAAATGAGCCTAATTAAGAATTACTACAGTCACAAACACTAGGAAAGACTGGAAATATGGGTACAGAAAATATCTACAAGCTGAACAGAAGGATAACTAGAAACATGGAACTATGCCAACAATACATGATCATATTAGCAAGGGGAAAACAAAACTAATAAACAAACAGTCCCGCATTGGCTTGAACCCACAACGTGAGAGTATCCTAGATGCTCAGCCATACTCTTAGCATATTCAGCCAAACAGAGAAATGGGAAACACACTAAGAACTAAAACAAACCTGGGAAATAACGGGAGACAGGATGACCATCATCACCTGCTGGCAAAACAGGGAAATGACAAAGGGCCCAGGGTAGGACAGGGACCAATCCTGACATTTACTTATTTAGGTGACACTTTTATCCAAAGTGATCTACAACTGAGATAGCAGGATCAGCCAATCCCAGGAGCCAAGAGCAATTCTTGGATTTTTTTTAATGTGGGGGCATCAGCGGGGCAACAATTATTACAGAGGGGCCAACCTTTTCCTTAGCCAATAATATGCTTTGAATCGGTGAGTGATGGGGAGGGAGCACTCTGGGGGCCTGACATATTGATTAGCATTATGTTTTGCACCCCTAGCATATTTTGAAGAAACTTTCCCAAAGCACTGTTTCCTCCAATATTAATATATTTTTAAGTGTTTCTGTTATTTCGCTCATCCTCATATACTCTTTACTAGTTTATTATGGACATGACTGCTAGTAATTGTGTGTAGTCTGGTATTCCTCTGCAATCTGCATTTATCTGTCCCTAAAACCACCTGCAACTCTATATTTCAGACCAAATGGCACTGAGGAAGAAATCTATGCTGACTTGATTGTGGGCTGCGATGGGGCTTTCTCAGCCGTCAGAAAGCAGTTTCTTCGTCAGAGTCGCTTTAACTACAGTCAGACGTATATTCCCCATGGATACATAGAGCTGACCATGCCCCCCATTAATGGACAGGTTGGGGTTGTAATTGTACATTGCCCATCACACAGTTATATAATGGGGATCAGTTTTACATTCTTTGCCTGTACCTGTATGAAATGTTTAAGATACATTTTATAACAGAATCAATCTACTAATTTAATGTGTTGCAGTATTATGTAGCCTACTGTATTTACTGCTGTGTTCTTCTTTTCAGTTTGCCATTGCACCGAATTTTCTCCACATTTGGCCACGGAACACATTCATGATGATCGCCCTTCCAAACATGGTGGGTTGGTTTTGTTTGGTTGTGAGTTGTAACAGAAGCAAGCAGCACTGTTAATTGCCATGGTTTTTGCTGTTTGTGAGGAAGACAAAACTTCATTAGTTGCAATGGCTGCTTTTGTTGTGACGCCAAATTTGATTTCTCAGAATTATGGACTTGGGTTTCCTCTGGGTACTTCTGTATCCTTATGTTTCCTTATCCTTATGTCCAATGACATGCAGCATTAGTGTCCAATGACTATGCAACTCATAGTGTTTGCAAGTATGTGCCCTGTGATGAACTGGAATCTTACCGACGCTGCCTGAGATGTACCCCATGCCTGCCACATGACACCAATTAGGTGAGGCTGGAAGAGGGATAGAATATTATAGAACCAACTTTGCACCCTATCAGTTAATAGTTTAACAGCTTTTGTGAACTTTGTGAACCAAGCTTGAGTAAACTTACAGATACCCTTTGATGCTCAAAGACTGGGTAAGTGTAACTTGAAAGAAGCTGCAAACTTCAGTATTTATTGCATATAGCTTTGCTGATACTGTAGCTATTGTTGAGTATAGTCAACCAGATGGCATGGTGGTCCTTGTAGACAGTAAAATCGTGACTAGTACATAAATGATGGAAAGTGAGTCACTTATATGGCAATTTTTCAGCCATTACCAATGCTGTTGGTGCAGTGATATTCCCATTTGGTTTTCTTGTCCTTTCTGGGCTGTTAAAAAAAAACCCTCATTCAGATATAAGCTTGTGTGCTTCTTCTCTTTATCCATCTCGTAAAATGATGCTCTTCACAACTGCACCCTTGAGAAACACATAGATGACATTGATGCATGACTAAACTGGTTGCCACGGGAACAGATGACACTCTGACCTGTTATTCCACATCCATCATTTCAAGTTAACCTCTTGTTTTCAAGATTGCATTCAACAATTTTTAACTCTGTTGCTCCAATGGCGTGTGTATATTAGCAATATCCTAATATCTGTTTTCCTTGAAAAGGAATTAATCCTTAATTAAATTAATTTGTAGAGTAATCTTGATATCTGTGTTCTTAAAACAGGACAAGACATTCACCTGTACCCTGTTCATGCCATTTGAAGAGTTTGACAAAATTACAACAGGAGCTCAAGCTCTGGAATTTTTCCAGAAATATTTCCCGGATGCTGTCCCATTAATGGGAGTGTAAGTAATGCTCTCTTCTGTTTCGTACAAACCTTCCCATCCACCAATCTATGTTTTTAACTATCCGCTTATCTCGCTCTTTCTAAATCATCCCCCACCTAACACATGTTCTGTCCAGGAAGCGTGAAATTGCAGGTTCAAAGATCCAGAGCAAGATGCACTTTGTTTTGAATCAGTGACCAAACATGCATGGAGCATACAGATAGCATGTATTATGAAGCCAGTATAGTAATTATTGTATCTCAGACGTAGCGTTTACTCAGCTGACAGAAAGAGATCACAAAAGAGAATTCTAAATTGTTGTGGATTTAACATGTTTTCAAGCACGTAAGGGTAAAAAAAAACATTTAATGTTATTTTTTTTCTTTGCAAGGTTCAAACCTGCACTCAGCTGGTGCATAGCTTCCACAAATTTATCGTACAAAGAGTTAAAGTCAACTTAGCCAAACACAGACCCTCATGTCAGAAAATAATATAATATTTATGAGTGTTATTGTTGGGAAGATGAATATCATGTTATGCAATATTGTAAAGAATTCTAAATAATATTAATCTCTAATAAGAAGTAGATCAAATTCAAATTCAATTTTGTCATATTTCACTGAGTGTGTGCTCACTGTTTCTTACAGAGCTGCTTTGAAGCGAGACTTCTTTCAATTGCCGGCCCAAGCCATGGTGTCTGTGAAAAGCTCCCCGTACCACATGGGCGACAGGTGTGTCCTCATGGGGGACGCGGCTCATGCTGTAGTGCCCTTCTACGGGCAGGGCATGAATGCGGTGAGTCAACATGCTAAAGTCATTCACACAGATGCGTCTCTCAGGACAGATATGAAAAACAGAGACCCACTGAAAATCACTTAGCATTCTCAGGGTATAACTGCATTCAGTTTCTTGAAATTTCTTGAAATGTCATGATTTTAAAAATGGTATTATATCATTGCAGTAAAAGGCACAGCTGATGATGCATGTTGGCTATTTATTGTTTTGAGGAAAATTAGGTAGAGGATGGTAATTCAAAAAAACAGATAAACTTCAGAATTAGAATGAAAACCTAATTAGTTGAATCAGTGTTATAGTTTGTTGAGTTACTAACAATACAGATACCATGGATATATAGTTTCTAACACCATTCTTCTTTGGAGACTGACCGTGTCCAACCTTGTATGGAGCTAGTTATATAAGACGTTTGTTTTATTTTTTAGTAGTGAGAAAAATCTGTTAATACAGTATTTATGAGTGGATTTTACGTCATGTTCAATTTCTAGGGCTTCGAGGACTGCATTGTTTTCGATGGTATAATGGACCAATTTAATGAAGACCTGAGTGAGTATAACCTACACAAGGGTTCTTCAAATCTGGACCTCGATTCCAAATCCCGGCCGTGTTTTCAGCTCTCCCAGGTAGTTAGTGTAATAATTACTGATTCTGATTGGTCAGAGGCTTCACGCCTGGCTCACAGGTAAAGAAAGGCTGGAAAATCAGCAGTGCTTGGATCTTGAGGACCGTGATTTGAATAGCCCTGACCTACACTGTGAACTTAACAAACATAGTGAAAATGCTTCTCTGCTATAAAAGTTACTTGGTGCAGTTGTTGTTTTTAGGTGCTGTCCTTCTGGAATATTCCAAAATAAGGGTGCCAGATGACCACGCCATTGCTGATCTTGCCATGTACAATTATATTGAGGTATGATAACATCTGAAGGAGGGAGATGACCACAAAACCTGACATTGTTATTATGATGCATCGATACTTTATTTATTGGGTAACTTACTGGGGGACAGTAAGTCTGGAGCCTATTCTAGAATGTACAGCACACAAGACAGGGAAACCACTTAGGTGGAATGCAAGTTGCCTTTAAGCATCACTGCACATTTCTTTACTATGGTGGGAAACAGGAGTATCTGGAGAACCCAGAGATGGATCTAGTGTTTTTCTCCACTGTCACTGAAGTGTGAGGCTGCAGTGCTACACACTGAGCCACTGTGTTAGCCCAATGACTACTGCATGTATTACTATTATAACACATTCTGCCAAAATCATAGTTACATTGCTTACTTGTTTAATGACTTACATACATAAAATTTTACATATTTCCACCACATGAAGCTTGATTAATTCATTTCTTATCTTGAAGGGTGCAACCACAATTCCATTACTAGGATGTGAACTTTACTAACAAGTCAATCCATCATCCATCGATCCTCCAACCTATTATGCTGCTCATAATGGCAAGGGGGCGGGGGGTTACATAGACTATAGCCTATCCTAGGCAGCATTGCATAAGGCTGGGGTCCAGATTTTACTATTATAATACAAAAAGAGAAATACAGATTTATTGAGAACACAAACGTGAAACGGTAATAGTATTGAAGCATGCTAAATTATATGTGGGTGTGAAAGACAGCCATAGTGAAGGACAGACTATCCACAGTAAGGTTCCAGCAGAGATGAACAAATCTGTACACGAACGGGAAAAAAACAGAAAAAAATGAGACCATGAGGTGTCAAACAAAAGCAGGAAGTTAAAACCAATACTAATAATGGCTTTACTAAAACACAAGAGAAGCACAATCAGAAAATCACACTAGAACATCCACAAACGCACACAACAAAACCAGGAGCAAACATAGCAATATAGAAAGAACACAGGTATCTAAGCAATAGCAAACATAATGACCAACTGTGGAACAAGGGCAAGGGCAGGAACTTAAATACACAGTTAACAAGGGTACAATGTGAGACAGGTGTCTAAGTACTAATTTCACAAGCATTAGACATTAGGCCAAACAGGTGAGGGCAACTGGGTCTGTATTCTAGTGCAAAATTGACTTTGGTTGTAATTCCGAACAACCAATTGTGATTTCTTATGCTTCAGATGAGGTCCCATGTCAACTCCAGATGGTTCCTGTTTCGGAAATTTCTGGATAATTTTCTTCACCGGATCATGCCGAGGACAATCATCCCATTGTATACTATGGTGAGTACGGCTGTGCTTTTTACTTCAGTAAACCTTTGCATTCTATGCAGCATGATTTGACCTACTGTCCATTTATTTCACAAAGGAGCAAATGAACAGACCCATGAAGTTTTAAATTTACCCTATGGTTGGAAGAAAGCTGCAAACCCACAAACAATTCTTCACTTTGTTTCTTATGATGCAGCCTGTTATTAGCTATTAATATTCAAAGAATAATATAATTTCCATACAGCAAGTCCATATTCCAGTTTTTTCAATTTAAGGTGTTTTTTCCAGTCTTTCTTCACTTGAGTTTTATATATAAAGGTCAAGCAAAGAAAGACAAGCACATCTCTGTTTTCTTTTAGTATTGCAATATTTTCCTTTTTTAGTGCCTTTTTTGAGAGAGTGAGAAGAACTAAAATTACGTTGCCTTATTCTGCACACCCAGGAGAGAGGGCAGCACTGACAGAACAGCCTTAGCTGTGAAGTCCAATCTAATTGGCCTCTCTCCATAACGGCATCATTCATCTGTTGTATCTGGTGCTTTCCACTCCCATTTTATGCCCTTAGGTAACATTCAGCAGGATGAGATACCATGAAGCCGTGAGACAGTGGCAATGGCAGAACAAGGTAAGCAGGATCTTTGTTTGTTCGTTTATTAGATATCTGATGATCTGGCATTGCGTAATTGGACGGAGGCCAGCCAAAGCAAAAAATCTCAAAAAAGAGTCTGAGTGACCACAGGGACAGTGCATGACTTTTACTAAGATACAGCAAAGCTTCTGATTTGTTATATTTGAAGGGGAGAAAAGGCATTTACTTCTAGTTGTGTCTTAGCTTAGGAGAACATGTCTTTCCTGATTAACTCAATTAAATTTCAATCTAGAACACTGACAGCGTTAAGCCTGCTGAAACGCAGCTTGGAAAATACTTATTGGCATATCCATGCATGAGTAAATGGCTTTGACAAATTAATTCCTGAAAACAGAATTAATTTGGAAAAGGCCCCTGGCTTGGTTAAGAGATAAATATAAGCATAGATACAACTGGGGTTAACATTCTGAAGATGCTGTTATAATAATTTCTTAAACAAACCATTTGTTTCTTTGTAAATACTGTATTAGTAAACATTAACTTCTTGTTTTCAGGTGATTTCTAGAGGCCTGTTTGTATGTGGCACCGCATCTGCAATTGGAGGAACCTTCTTGCTGATTAAACTTTTTACAATGAGACCCAGCATCTCTCTGGAGCAGCTCTGGAATCGGGTTCCGGCTCTCAAGTGGTTCTGAGACTGCAGTAGTTGAATGGGGCCATAGAATCCATGAATCAATCCAATTAACGTAATATGATAAATTAAGAAACTAAGGCATATTTGAAATCATGACAAATAGAGATGACATCATTAGAAATATTCCATAAATATTTCTCCACCCATGGCTAAGAAAGCTATTTTATAAAAGATATGTCTTTTGGTAATGTAATAAATGTAAGAGTAGTCTGTTGCCTTGGTGACACTGGGAAAAAAACAGCAGTTGTTAACAGCATTCATTTTTAAAGTATTTCTGTTTCCTCACAGTAAACAAATGTAGTGTTATCACAACAATGTTATGTAATTAGGTCATTTAAGATGTGTTTATATCTTCAGTGCCAGCCACAAAGTGTCATTAATGCAAAACTGGTGCGTCAAATAAGGTGTCTTGACAATTGCTGCACAATTAATGACAATCAAAACTACATGAATGGTGGGTCACATTATATCTTCAGGGGGCATTATTTCCTTCACCTCTGTCACATCTTCTTGTTCTGTGTTGTCCTATACTTCAGATACTCCTACAGGCATATTCCACATACTGGATGTACTTCAGACATAACGTATGCTAAGTTCTAGTTAATTTCTATAAAAGTTCAAATTGTGTCTGAAAATGAATTGCCCCAAAATTAAAATCTGAAAGAAATGGAATTTCCAACAAATAACGCAACAGCTCAACTTTGGAACCATTAAGAAATTATTAACGTCTAAGTTCATAGTAGGTGGCAAATGGTGGTTGGTGGTTGACTGGGTGGCACTGTTGCCTCACGCTACAGGTTAAGGGTTGGCCTACCTTCCCTACTTTGTGTTTGTGGAGCTTGCATGTTTTTCCACGAATTAGTGTATGTTCCCCTGCCAGCCTGGGAGAGGCTCCCTCTGACCCTTTATCAGAGGTATTTAGTTCAGGTCCAGAAAGTAAAAATCCAGACCAGGATTTTGTTTCACCCAATCGGTTGTGTACTCTGTGGCTGTGACCTTTTTATACTTTATACTAGTTGGTTGAAACAAAATCTTGGTCTGGATTTTTACTTTCTGGACCAGAACTATCCACCTCTGCTCTATACTGGTTAAGGGGGTGAAAGATAGATGGATTAAGTGGCAGATATTTTTCTTTGTTGTGTTCATTTTGGAGGATAAACCAGTCCTGTTGGAAAGCTTCTCTGAAATATACCAATAGCAAAGGCCTAGTAAGGAGTAGGACCACATGCTTCCTACATAACAACCTTTAACCTTTCTTTAAACTGTGCTTAGTGGGACACTGGACCATTCTTCAGGAAAACAAACTTAGAGTTCCCTGAGGAACTGAGGATGCAGAAATCGACTTTGCACTCTGCAGGTCGAGTACTCGATGTTTGGCCATTTTGGAGCTCTGTCAGTTGCATTGTGTCAACACCAAAGTGCTGATTGTGAAGGATCTTCAATAGCAGACACTAACTGGCATTCAGTCTAACATGACCCAACTTTGTAGCTGTTTATAATTGTTATTTAGTTACTTCAAAGGTAGCATCCTTTTTCATTTGGTGTTTCCATTGTGTCTACTCCCTGTATGTCAACCCCTATTTAGATAATTTTTTATCTTTAATTTTATAGTATTTAAAATGCCTTTTTATTTGACAAGGAAACCTGTAAGGGAACAGAGTAAGGGATTAGATTGAAACCTTTAACTGTGCAGCTTTGAGATGGCAATGTCAGCCATATATGATTGTATAGGCTTGTAAATACATAATATTTGCTGTGTGGTACTTGAGTGGTATCTGAATGGAAATAATAAACAGATGCAATACCTTGGACCTTGGTTGTATAGATAACTTTTTTTCATGGTTTGCCATTGTGTTGGTAAGTCATATCAGAATATGGCAAAATATAAAAGGATTTCAGGAAATGCTAATTTCAGGGGAGCTTGTTACCTAGACGTACATCACAGGTGGCTGGTCCATTAAGAGAGATGAGATAGAACTTTGAAATAACTAATTGCTAAAGTTTTGCTTACCTAGACGTACATCACAGGTGGCTGGTCCATTAAGAACATAAGAACATAAGAACTATACAAACGAGAGGAGGCCATTCGGCCCATTGAGCTCGCTTGGGGAGAACTTAACTAATAGCTCAGAGTTGTTAAAATCTTATCTAGCTCTGATTTAAAGGAACCCAAGGATTCAGCTTGCACTACGTTATCAGGAAGACTATTCCATACTCTGACTACACGCTGTGTAAAGAAGTGCTTCCTTAAATCCAGTTTGAAATGTTCTCCCGCTAATTTCCACCTATGGCCACGAGTTCTTGTATTTGAACTAATGCTGAAGTAACTATTCGGTTGAACAGCATCCAAACCTGTTAGAATCTTATAGACCTGGATCATGTCCCCCCTCAGTCTCCTTTGCTTGAGGCTGAACAGATTTAGCTCAAATAACCTTTCCTCGTATGACATTCCTCTAAGACCAGGAATCATTCTTGTGGCCCTACGCTGCACCTTTTCTAAGGCCGCTATGTCCTTTTTAAGATATGGTGACCAAACCTGTACACAATATTCTAGGTGAGGTCTCACCAAGGAATTGTATAATCTTAGCATTACCTCCCTTGACTTAAACTCCACACACCTGGAGATGTACCCCAACATCCTATTGGCCTTTTTTATTGCTTCCCCACACTGGCGAGAATGAGACATGGAAGCATCAACATACACACCAAGGTCTTTCTCATAATCAGCTACCTTTATTTCAGTAGGTCCCATAAAATACCTGTACTTTATATTTCTGCTCCCTACATGGAGTACCTTACATTTGTCTATGTTAAATTTCATCTGCCAGGTGTCAGCCCAGTCACTAATTAAATTAAGATCCCGCTGTAGCTGCTGAGCCGCTAGTTCAGTATCTGCTACACCACCCACCTTGGTGTCATCTGCAAATTTCACCAGTTTACTGTATATATTGGTGTCTATATCATTTATGTAAATTAGGAACAAAAGTGGTCCTAAAATTGAACCCTGCGGTACCCCACTATGAACGCAGGCCCACTGTGACATCGAGCCTCTTATAACTACTCGCTGCTTCCTATCCGTTAACCAGTTATCAATCCAAGTCGCTACAGTTCCTAAAATACCTGTCGCTTTGAGTTTAAGTGAGAGCCTCTTGTGGGGAACAACATCAAAAGCCTTTTGGAAATCTAAATAGATGACATCATAGGCCTTCTTATCATCAACTTCCTGAGTAGCTTCCTCAAAAAACTCCAACAGATTTGTTAAACAGGATCTACCTCTCCTAAATCCATGCTGGCTATCCCTCAAAATGTTATTTGAGTCCAGGTAATCTACCATTTTCTCTTTGATTATAGCCTCCATAACTTTACCAGTTATACAAGTTAGACTGATTGGCCTATAGTTTGACAAATTACTTCTATCCCCTTTTTTGAAAATGGGCGTTATGTTGGCATGCTTCCAATCAGAAGGTACCACACCTTCAGATAAGGATTTTTGAAACAGTAATGTTAAGGGTCGGCAAATAATATCCCTCATCTCTTTTAACACTATAGGTAAGATGCCATCAGGGCCCTGTGATTTATTTATTTTGAGCTTAGCTAGGCTTTGCAAAACATCAGCTTCAGTTATATATATATTAGTTATAGACGATGTTGAATTAGTAATAAGAACTGGTAAGTTACTAGTGTCCTCGACAGTGAATACCCGTGCAAAACTATCATTGAACTCATTTACTATGTCAATGTCGTTTTCAATTATAAGACCCTTACTATCCTGCAGATTAGTAATTTCAGCTTTTAGAGCTCTTTTAGAGTTAAAATACTGGAAGAAACTTTTAACGTCATCCTTAGCCTCCAATGCGATCTTCCTTTCGACATTCCTTTTAGCTCGTCTAATGTCATTTTTTAATTCAGCCTGTAGATTTAGATACTCTTGCTTTATTATGTCATCATCAGTTATTTTCCATCTCTGGAACAAAGCCCTTTTCCTCCTTACTTTATACTTTATGTCCCTATTAAACCACCTAGGTTGCAATTTCCTAGATTTATTTTTGCTAGAAACAGGTATGAAGTCCTCTTGTACTTGCAATAACGTGCTTTTAAAAAATTCCCATGCCTCTTCAACAGTTTTGTTATTTAACTCCATCCAGTTCACGGTTTCTAGTTTTAATCTCATACAATTGAAGTTAGCCTTCCTAACATTATATATTTTTGATTTGGACTTTGCTCTTCGGGCACTAAACTTAACCTCAAATTTAACCATGTTATGATCGCTACTGTCAAGTGGTTCTAAAACATCTAATTTACCAATCCTGTCCTGGTTATTAGACAAAACAAGATCAAGAATGGCATCTCCCCTGGTAGGGGTGTTAACAAACTGAGTAAAAAAACAATCCTGTACTAATTCCACCATCTCAAGTTCATTTTCAGAAGAGCCAGCAACAATGTCCCACTGTATCCCCGGTAGATTAAAATCACCCATAACTACCACATCATTTTTATTGCTCATAATCCTAATATCACTGTATAACAATCTGCTTTCCTCAGCAGCTACATTGGGTGCTCTGTAACAAACACCGACAATTAGGCTATTTGAGTTTGTAGCATCTAATTTTACCCATATAGCTTCCGTACTTTTACTTATATCAGTAAGCTCCCTTGCCTGCAAGATTTCCTTTACATATACTGCAACACCACCTCCCTTCTTACCTATACGGTCTTTACGGAACAATGTGTAACCATCCATATTATATTCTTGTCCATCCTTATCACTCAACCACGTTTCAGTTATTGCTATAATATCATAAGAGTCCGATGAGATAAGAGCCTCTAAATCATGAATTTTATTCCTAATACTCCTGGCGTTTAAATACAGACAACAAAGGGTAGGCTTATTACAGTGCCTACTTATAATATGATTTTTTTGGGCTTTCCGTTTCCCCCCAGTTACATACTTAACTAACCTCCCTGCCCCCCCAGTCCCTAGTTTAAACATTCCTCAACTACTCTACAAATACGCCTTCCCAGTACACTGGTTCCCCTCCGGTTCAGATGCAACCCATCCGGCTTGAACAGGTCCCACCTGTTCCAGAAGGTCCTCCAGTGCCCCATAAACCTAAACCCCTCTTTCCTACACCATCCTTTTAGCCACGCATTTAATCTCCTTATCTCAGCTAACTTAGCCTCACTTGCGCGTGGCACGGGGAGTATTTCGGAAAATACCACCATGGACGTTCTGCTTCTAAGCTTATTGGCGACTTCTATAAATTTATCCTGCAGAACAGCCCTTCTACCCTTGCCTATGTCGTTGGTGCCAACATGCACCACGACAACTGGATCCACCCCAGCTGGGGCCAAAAGCTTGTCCACACGATCTGGAAGGTCTCCTACCTGGGCACCAGGCAGGCAAGACACCGTACGGGACCCTCTATCACGCGTGCACACATAACTGTATACTCCCCTAATAATTGAATCCCCCACTACCACAACCTCCCTCTTTCTGGGGGGAGGGGGCTCCTCAGTGCCCAAGGGCCCACCTGCTTCCCCAGTCCCTTCCGGCTCTAAAGCTGGAAGCACCTGAAACCTGTTAGACACAGACACCTCAGGTGATGCCGCCTCTGTAACGTGTGTACGCCTTTTCCTGCGTCTACGACCTACGGTCACCCAGCTCTCTCGACCTCTCTGCTCTTCATTCTCCCTCCCCCCCGTTAGTGGCGTACACACCGTCTCCCTAAACGGCGTATCAACTAGCTCATCTAACTCACTGTTGCATTGGATGCGAGCCAGTTGCTCCTCAAGGTCGCGAACCTTGACCATGAGTGAGTCCACTAGCTTACATCGCTCGCAGATGAAGTCCGACTGGACACTAACGTATTGTATTGTATTGTAAATGTATTGTACATTAAGAGAGAACTTTGAAATAACTAATTTCTGAAGTTTTGCCATCATTTAAAAGAATATTGTCTATTTTCCTCTGATAAAATTACTATTGTAGCAATGTAAAATGTAATATTTTTTTACCTCAATTTTTTTAGCCACCAGCCACCACTGATTTGCATGATGAGAAATGCAACATAGATCCAAGGCTTATGATTATTAATCAGCTCATGGATGTGTATGATTAACAAATATGGTTGTATATAATGATACATAAGTTTAGGACGACTAAACGTAACTTTTACATCAGAAGGCATACCCTTATACTATATATTATTTAGTACAAGTATATATAATTTACATTATAACTTTCACAAAAAAGTTTCACATATCTTCAGATCTGCTAGGAAATTAGTAACGTTATTCTTTTGCTTCTGCTATCATTAGAGTTGTGCAAACCCAAAATTGGGTGTTGTGTCACAATTTTCAGTTTTTTTCCTTTACACAAAGTTCATTCAGTTCATTACACTATCAAGTGAATGTCTTTTCAGGAAATATAGTTATCATTACAGATGTAGGGCTTTCATTGGAAAAGGACGCTAACACTATTGAACATGATTTCTACGATGACAGAGCACAGGGCCATTAGAGGCCTTGAATATCCCTGAGCAAAGGACTTAAATAAATTGAATCAGCTAAATGTATTGTACATTGGAAGTACTTTCTGCATCCTTATCATGTTATTAGTTATGAATAAAAACCATGTCAATGATTCACTATATATTTTACTATATGCAGCAATATCAGATAAACTCTGAATATCTGTATTACTATGGGCTTTAAAAAGAATCCAAAAAATATATAACAGGAGAAAAATAAATATGGTTATTTATTATTTTGTACATGGTTTTGAGAATATGAATAAAGATTTTCAGAAGTTTAAGGCTCATGAACCAGGCCACCTGAAGTCTTCACTCTGCATTGCACTTTCTGGATAAAGATAGACCTTGTAATGTGTGATAACAGGCTTCACAGGTTCCTCGACTCGACACCAAACACCCTCAGAAATGTGCATAATAGATGCAAATTAACACTCAGACCCTGAAAAAATAATCTTGAAAAATAAAGATTTCAACACAATAACAGTGTACATAGTAAAACAGATCACTATTCCATAATATGCCATTTAATACTGATATGCGGTTGACATTGTATAAAAAATAGTGCATATACTGAAGACCTGTAGATAATGGTCTACATCGTGCCTTCTGTTACCATACTGGAGAGTGACTGAGCACTTCACCACCAGAGGAAACTGATCTGCATAAGACCATGTACATCCTTGAGATTAATAATGGCTGCAGAGCAGTGTTTCCCAAACCGGTCTTAGGGAACCAACAGACAGTCCACGTCTTTGCTCCCTCCCAATTCCCTGCCAGACCCTACATTTTTGCTCCCTCCCAATTCCCTGCCAGACCCTACATTTTTGCTCCCTCCCAATTCCCTGCCAGACCCTACATTTTTGCTCCCTCCCAATTCCCTGCCAGACCCTACATTTTTGCTCCCTCCCAATTCCCTGCCAGACCCTACATTTTTGCTCCCTCCCAATTCCCTGCCAGACCCTACATTTTTGCTCCCTCCCAGCTCCCAAAATGTGGACGGACTGCTGCTTCCCAATGACTGGATTTAGAAAAAATCCTGTAGAGAATTGCCATCAGTTCAGTACTATTCTGGGTCTGAAGCATCTTGGTGAAGAACTTATGAGGTTCAGCATGCTGTTCATAAGCAAAGGTGGTGCCACAACAGGTCTGCTGGGTCAGAGTGGTCGCACTTGGATGACATTGACCTCTGACATGTCTCCCCTGGGGGACACATCCAGCTGTTGGGTGTCATTGCTGGTGATGATAAAGACGATGGAAGATGAGCTGAATGTCACCCTCTTCTTAGGGCGGTCGCTTACTCTGTGGGAGACGACAATGGGACGGATGGGCTGGTTCACCTGGGGTAGTGGCCGCTCTTTAATGCTTTGCTGCAGTCTCAACAGGCGAGAGCAGAGCAGCTGCAGCAGGCAGCGGCGGAACTGCCAGGGCAATAGGAGGGGCATGAGAACATTTAAAGAACATTACATAAACTTTACAGCAATGTGGCTGCAGTATGGCTAATGAAAAGTACTTGTGCTTTTAGATAGTTCACAAAAATTCAGTGGTAGACTGGTTAGTACTAATTTTAAAATACTGGTTAACATTTTTGGTAACACTTTACTGGAGGGGGCACAAGTATAGTATTATGATTTAACTTATGTATTAATTAACCACAAACTAGAGCTTTCATTTTCATCTCATGTTCATTCATCATTAATGAATCATGACACATGTTTTATCTCAAGCAGTTACTATATATGTTACTCTATCTGTTAATACTGCAAACCTTTGAGAACTACAAAGGAACTACTGAAGAAACTACTAAAAGAACAAGCAATGAATAACAAGTTGTTTGTTCATCATTAATCAATCATGATGCATCATTTATCTCAAATAGCCGAGTTACTGCTAAATATTTGTGCTCCCTCAAGTAAAGTACTACCAAATATTTTATATAAAACATGCAATAAATAGAAATGCTAAGACCTCACCTTTCGGCTCATGGTGATGTAGATCAGAAAGTTGTACATCGTGCTGGACTTGGCCAGAAAGGAGGGAATGACGGAGAGAGACGGCGTGATGACCTTCTTTTTGCCGAAGGCCTCCAGCATGGACACGACTGCATAGGGTGTCCAGCAGACAAGGAAGCAGGATATCATCAGCAGAAACATGGCCGTCACCTTTTTCTCATAACAAAGGACTTTAATTACCTGAGCTGTCTGAAGGTCCTGGATAGACTGAAGCTGCAATAAAAAATTAAATAAAAAACGTATGTCAAGACATCTAATTTTTATGTATGGATATTCTCAGATCAATTGCACAAAGAACAAGGGCATCACTAGGGCTGTACTGTATTAGGGGGTCTTTTTTTCCCCTAAAATGATCTTTAACTTCCCCAAATAAATGAACACTGATTAATTTACATTGTCTTTTCTAATTCATTTTCATTCAATTGCTTTGCAGTCATCTAGATTGTTGGTTGGCCCCTTTAAGAGTGACCGACCACCCTTGCAGCATTTTTTGCTTGGGGAAAGGCAGCGGTTATTGATTGCTATGACTTTGCACATCTCACTGGGGCCTGAGCCCCCTAAGGGTCAAGTCCTAGAACTGGCCTTGAGGAAAAAGTGCATTACAATGATTTCAGCACAAGAATGCATTACTTATGTTTATGAATTGTTACAATGTGTCACTTTTCTATACCACACTATGCATTAATACTGAATTCTTTTAGGTTACTTTAAAGTTAGAAGATATAAAACATTCATTGCTGGTACCACATATCCATGAAATTCAAAATGCAACACAAATCGAATAATATTTTATGAGAAAAAATTATGTTTCCTATTTAAAAGTTGGAATTTGTATTCAAATGTATGCATACTTTGAGCATTTTAGCCACTATTTTTATGGGAAAACAAATGATGACAATATTTCAAATCAGCAAGTCTGTTGAGCCATGAGACCATCTAGAAGTCACACTTTTTTTCTTTTTTGAAGGTATATTTATGCACACATTCTACATGGTCATTTATGATAGATGCATGTGACAGACTTTATACATTTTCTCAAAATGCATCTTTTATTTGCAGCAGAGTGGATATTTAACAGTGTATTAATACTTTAAACATCCTGCAATGCTCTTTCACTGCTGGGAGTTTATTTTCTGTAGACACTGAAGGGGTCCTCTTATATTACAGGGCTGGTAGGGTTGCGGTTTCCCAGAAGCAGATCTTCAAGGTCGTGAATATTTTAAAATCACACGGCAGTTCGAACTCTGTCACTGCCCGAAGAATACAGGTGCAGTGACATCTTTGGTTATAGACATTGTGTATTAAGTGACTTTATCCCCACTTGAATCACGGGCAATACTCAACATCGTAAACAAGGGTAAGAGGATTATGCAACGGCCACTTAAATTCAACCCTGTTTTTCCCCTCACAGGTGATAAGGTTGGGAAGCTTTTCTCATTTTGTTCTTAAGGCAACCTAGAGTTAGTTATACACAATGCCGGTATATGCCAAGGTTTACAGTAAGGCAGTGTTTTCAGCTGTACTTGATTTCTTTGTGGGGACTTGTAAAATGGTCCTCTCAACATGAAAAAAACAGGTTTTTATTACATTGTGGGGGACATTTGGTCCCCAAAATGTAATACAAACCTAATCCCGAAACAAACATTGTTTTTTTTTTTTGAGAAAGAAGGTTTCTGGAGCAATTAGGGGTTAGGGGCCCTCCTTAGTGGCTAAAAGATTAAGTCACTCCGCCAACACCATCAGAGTCATATTAAAATAGTTAGAGCCCCCAAGGGCTATCTGAGTCATCAGAGGCCCCCTACTAGTTTCTTTGTAGGCATGGAAGTTATACTTTATGAAGCCTCTACGCTACAACCCAGGTAAGCCTGTGCATTAAGGTGCCCCTGCACATCATATGAGGCATGGATGGATCTTCACAAAGAGAGAAACTTGCGGGGACCTTACCATTCGCACAGTGTACAGGATATTCCCATAGCAGTAAGCCATTATCCCGATGGGCACAAAGAAGCAGGCTAGTAGGAAGAAGATTATGTAGGAAGAGTCATTGGGGTCTTTGGAAGACCAGTCCAGGGAGCATCCCAGCTGGTGGGTCTCAAGTACATACTGATTCCAGCCGAACAGCGGCACCCCAGTCCAGGCCAGCGAATAGAGCCATATCTGCGTGATTGCCTTCCAGGCCCAGGGGAAGTCAACCACTTTGGCATGCACGACTCGTATGTAGCGTTCGTACGCCAGGGTGGACAGAGACATGATGGACACGACACCTGCAAGCAGAGAAGTGAGACAGCAATCACACTGCAAGTGACAATAAGCACAATTGCACCATCAAATCCTTTATCTATCAATACACCACATGAGTTGCTACGTGAGATGTTTTCACCAGTTGGGTGTTCCTGAAAGATCACTGCATTATGTCATAGTTCCACTCCACGCAGAATCATCAAATAAAATGTCAGGCTATTCATAAAATTTTGTGGCAGGAATTTCTTGTTCTATGAGCTGAGTCAGCTGAGGACACAATGTCATGAAAACTTCCCTCCCTTTACCATCCAGCCCAGCATATCATTACTAAGCAAAAACACTGGTTTTATTTCATAGGCAGAGCCTGAAAGTATCCTCACAAACTTGGCCAGAGATGGTAACGAAAAGCCCATTGTTACTCATGGTTGACTGGCACAAGATTAATATGTTGGCATATCCTCTTAAACACTGAAGCTTTCAAGTTCATTTTTGGGTTTAATTCACCATAAAGTTTTGTGTGTGTGTGCGAGAAATATAGACTGGAGTGTATATTTCCCATAGCCATGGGTGTCGCCGCCATTAAATCAGAGGGGGGCGTATCCCCCTCACATTTCAAAATTATTCGTTTGGACCCCCTCACATTTAACATAAAATATTAGTTTTATGCCAGTGTGTCCGCCCCCCCACCCCCTCACTTTCAAAATGCTTCTGACGCCACTGCCCATTGCTCATCTGCAGTTAAAATGCAGTGAAGAATCAGCACAAGGGCACGTTTTGTGTGACTATGTCAGTCCTTGTGGTTTTGTGATCATGTATGTTTGATTGGATAGGAAAGTTATGTGGGAGTAGGTGTGAATTCTTGGATAGGAATGTTACGTGGGAATTATGTGTGAAGTACCCTATGTATCAATGTATAAAAGACTGTTCTTGTATTTCACAACATGAAAATGAGTATCAATGTTCAACCACAGGCAAAGTTGCTGTCCTTTTTGCATTTTCTGGGTTGGGTGCTCTGGCTGGCTAATTAAGGGCATGGCAGCTTAGCTCAAAGGTGGCTCTGTCAATCCCCACAGCAACCCCTGAGTGGATAATGACTGAAGAATGACACCTAACCTGAATATTTCCAATAAAATATCCAGCTGTAAAACATACAATAGATTTCCATGTATGACATCACGCATAAGCTACTTATTTCAGCTGCTTCCAACTTCGCATTCAACATGAATATAAAAAACCTCGGCTGGTGTTGTAGGTGTTAACAATACCTACAATCCCATTATGAATATTACATATGTTTTGTCTCAAAGTATGTCAGATGTCTTCTGTAGAAAACCATCTGAAGGTGATAAAAGTTGACCCATTAAATGTTTACTCTTGTTTACACAGTATCCTACCTACGGCACATGCTGAGGTCTTGACCTTCTGCACAATACATGGGGAAACCTTGACAATACACTTCTTTGGAAGCTCATGCCTATTTTCCTGCTGCCATAGGTGACATGCTATTAGAAATTACATCAATCTACTTAAAACTGAACCCTGTTTAGAATGTAAATAATCAGTGATTTTGTGTGTTTGTGTAAAAATGTATGTTTTTTTACTGGTGTCTTGGTCTAGGCCCAGTATTACGGTAACGATGGATGGATGGATGGATGGATGGAATTTAAGTTTTGTTCTAGCTAACCTCCTGATTCTGGCCGTCTTTGTCTTTTTGCATTGTATAGCTGTTACGTTTTAGCGTGATCAATGTAGCCAGTGCTTTGCATAACCAATTGTTGTAAAACTATCGTGATGATGATAATAATTATTATTAGATATTTGGAAAAACGATGCGCACCTAAACTTACCATCTCATCGAAATGAGGAAATATCTGTTTCACCAATTAACACTATGAATGTTAATTTTTCTGATTTTACAATAAAAAGTTTTCTTTTATAACCAGAGCAAAGCAATGCAAAAGACTACAGTTTACAAATAATGTCCAATTGTGTCTGACCATGTACACTGTCTGCTGCATGAAGGGCAGACCCTCTCTTGGTGACAAACCTGTCAGAGTGCTTATTACATTACACACATCATCTTAAGGAGGAGCTCTGTGATAAGGGCATCTTATCCAGGTTGAGATGGGCGTAATGAACCAAATCACAAATCTGTTTGCCAGCTAATAACTAGATAAAAGCAAAACTCCTCTACTGGAGGATGAGCAACCATTCATTCCATTTTTGAAGCTACGTAACTGACAAAACTGTGTAACTACTGTCTGTACCTAACTCTTGATCCATTTAAGCAGTCAACATATTGCCCTTGTTCCTCTGCAACATTATTCTTCATTTTGATTTTTTTATAGAATCTTCTAGAATTAACATTGCCATTCCCCCCTCTACAGTGAAATCATAACTGTTACAAAAATTCATATTGCACATTCAACACTCTAACCATAATCTATTACTGCACATTCCAGCCCATACAACTCACACCTATTTGCACAAATGTATTTTCGATTGTATTTTTCTATCTGTCTTGTCCATGTCTCAGTATGTCCCGTTTAAACTGTAAGATTTTCAGGGCTTAAATATTATATTTATATTCTATTTATCACTGTTTTTCTTGCACTGTGACCAATGACATCATAATTTCATCTCAGCATATGTCTCATTTATAATAAAGCTGAAGATGACAATAAAGATATTTTTACTTTGTATTCTGCCTCACAGGACTGGATTCATAGCTTCACTGGCTTTTTCTTATTCTGTATTCCTTCGGTATTACTGTAACATCTGTAGTTCAATCAGTTTAAAAAATAATTATAAAAAAATGTAATAACGCGTATGCATTTGAAGTTTACTCAACTGCACAATGAACAAATATGCTGCCAATAGGCTATATAGCCTAATTACAATTTATAAAATGACGGTGTCATAAAATGACGAACAAAATGAATATCAAATAAAACTGAGACAACTATAAACATTTAATTATAATTAGTAACAATTCCTGAAATATGAATATGACGTATCTTCTAAAGACTATTCCGAATACTCGAAAACCCAGTTATTAAACATTAAAAATATTTATATCGATTGAGTGCAGATAAAGAGTACCGAAATACCAACCAAATAAACTGTTGCTGAAACCATCCCAGATGCATGTTGGCGAATTCCAGACCCACCCTCCTTTGATGCAAGAAGCAAATGTAAAGTTAATTCCAAAAAGAGACACCAGCAAGTCGCTTATACTTATATTTACCAATAACAAATTTGTGGGCGTCCGGAGTCTCTTAAATTTGTAATAAAGCACCAAAACGATTACGTTGTTGCAAAAACCAAAGACGCCAATTATTCCGATAGTGAAAGCAAGAAGTTTGAGAGTGCCAGAGGCGAAAATGTACTCTTCTGCGCTGGACTCAGTCTCTGTTCCATTCGCAGAATTCATTGCGTGTGAAACTCCGGGTCCAGCATCGTGCTGTGTGCGCTGATCATTGCCACCGTTTCCTAGCGCTACGGAGAGGGTGCTCTTTTTGCGCCGTTCTTGGATTTCCAGTTTTGCAATCCGATTAAACCCATCTTCTGAGGACTGGAGAATTAAGAAGCAATTTAAAGAGGGAAGAGGGTTATAGTTTAGCGTGTCAGAGCTGTTTTTTTTTTTTTTTTTTTTTTGCGTACCTGTCACGTGTGTAGTGAAGTAAATGACAACAGACACGGGTATAAAAAAAAATTTATTTTTATATTTTTAAGTTCACCACACATTGGCATGACGTATACATTTATTTGCGTAGAAACATTCTGAAAACGCGGTATGGTGTTTACATTAAGATTAGGCCTAAGTACTAAAAAACAAAGGGAGTCTTGCAACAGTCTCTTTTCTTTAAAAACAACTGCACATGGTTATTCATCTAAATGGGGAACGACCTAACAAGAGATAATAGGTAATCCTCAACATGAGTTTGAAACTAAGACATAAAACAAATGGGCTGTAATTCACGTGAAATAATAGCTAATTGTTTGATGGGCTGATACAGTGATGCTAGCTGTGTACATTGTGTTAGACTTGTTATAGGCCACAGAATCGGAAGGACAGTATTGATGAGTTTACCAGAGATTTAAAGTTGAAGTCAAGGTCTAATGTCTGTAACATGCACTATTACAACTTCCTGCCACCGGAGCAGACTGAGGCCACGCTAGTGAAAATCAGGCATATTTCATTTATTACGTTTTAGACGTGACAAATCACACAGTTTCTGGATTTGTGAAAGCAGTGAAGTCTTAAGTTGTCTGTGGTGATATCAAATATTGAATTAGGTCAAAACATCATAGCAATAAATAAAACCTTTGAATGCATTGTTTGTGCGCACAGAAAGATCACAGAATGTTATAAGCTACGCAAAGTCTACGAAGAGTCATTAGAAAGTGCACGCCATTGAACTTAAACATTTGTTATATTAAGATAGAAAAACAAGGTTCCGAATCATCTGAAGCATAGATTACGAAGCACATAAAGAGACAGGGTTGGAAAATATTATTTTACAATGCTTTTGCGTTTCTTCGCAAATGTTTAAATGCAACTTAAATACTAAAGAATGTGACATCCTATTTTATTATACCTAATATAAACAAAGCAACCAATCAACCTCAGTAGTAATTTAAAGGTGACCTTTCCGAATGGTGCAGCATCTGTTTATCATTATAACTGTGACGATTTCAGTATGCATCTTTAATGATAGCATACTCCTAAGAAAACATTTATTCTCCAAACTATTTCAGCACCTGAATACCAACAAAAATATGTAAAAGAAAAAGCAAACAAAATCTTTCCGCCATAATATACATACCCCAAAATTCACAACAGTGTCACAGAACAGGAAAACTATTTTTGTCTTTCCTTGGAAAAAGGCTTTTGAATAGCATGAGGAAAACCCAGTACCTGATTGCATGTTCTAACAACATAATGCCTGACCCAGCTGATTCCCGCTGCTACATATTGAAGAATAACAATAAAACTGAAAACTTAAAAAAAAAAGAAATTCTACTTACACAGTATAGTAATTACACTACGAGACATGCCATAAATTCATTGCCTTACAAAAAGTATTCAGACCAGTGACATTTTGCTCGATAATAATTAGACAATTCTTTAATATTTTTATGTCTTGTTTTAATTCAAAACAATAATACTCACAGTTATTAAATTAGTGGTGCTTGCCATCTAATTATTTTCCTTAGCTAATTGCCATCTCATACCGCATTTGTATGCATTCTGATGCTTGAACTGTAACAAAACATAAACTCCAAGCTTCAAAAAGCCAATGACTGAGAGCATGGGTCAGATTTTCATACTGGCTCTTTTGTTCAGCACAGTGAGCTTCTTTAAAATCTAACTACGCTGCATTTCTGCATGAATGAGCACTATGTGGTCGGATTCTTACACTGATTGCAAGGGTCCGGCAGTGTAGCCGACGTGGAAATTGAATCTTTCGCTACTTAACTGAAATTGTTGTGGTGAAAGGCCAAAAGCATAAATTAACCTCTTCAAATTGGAAATAAATTGAAGAAAAATGTGATAAAGCAAGGAATGATAATATTTTAAAAGTGTAACTGTATAACAGATGGTTTTGTGCCCTACAATTAGAGGTTTATTTTCTATCTTCAGACAACAGGCCTGATAATGCAATTTACTGAAATTTCTAGAAAGAGAGACAAACATAAGCTTCTTGAACATGGTACTGCTTGGTATGTTATCCTGAGCTGAATGGGAAGTATGAGTGTAATGATCAGACAGAGTGGATCCAAGTGTAGGAGGTGTGGATGTTTAATTCAGAAGCTCAGATCAAAGTCAGAGACAGGCAGGGTGAAAAGCAAAACAATCCAGAAAAGCAATCCAAAGGGCAGCCTGTAAGTACAAGCATTCGGCAAGCCAGTAATAACCAGCAAAATACACAGACAAGAGTCACAAGACCTGGAGGTCTGAAACACAGATGGGCACTAATAGACATAAAAACCACTCAGTAAAGCACAGGCACTCAATACTTCACAAATTCTTAAGCAAAATACTACATTTATACTCAGGATCTAATTACTGGCAATGTATTGCAGCTGACAGTGATCGTTCCAGGTGTGGTGGGTTAGGTGAAAGTGGGTGTGGTCAGAGCTAATCAGATGCGGGTATGACAATAAGCTGTAAGCCTGCTGCTTCCCATGTGTTTAAGCGTCATCAAATAGAAACACAGAAAAATACTGGTTTATTCAACTCTTTCTGTTGTCCAAAATGAGAATAAGTAAAAGCATGTGATAAAATAACTGCTATTTGTCATTCTTTAAAAAGTTTTCCTCCTTGTATTTCTTTGTCTCTCCGTTGTTGCTCTCCTTCTGTCACATTGGTTACATCTATCTTTCTCTGCCTGGATCCCGGCATCAGAGTCTGAGGGTGGCTGAAACCAGCACAGGTTTCCACCCAATGATGCAACACAAACTGACAGGTCTAAAACTTCAAAAGCTCCTTGGTTCTTACTCACAAAGTTGTCTCCAGAACTTTGAATTAGCCCTGTCCTCTGAGGGGCTACAGTTTCTCAGGGGCTAGAATCTGTTTTTCAAATGAGGTCCATTTGCATGGTGTTCCGTCTTCTTCTGTGGGAGATGCCATACTGTCGCATCTCAAACATACCAAAAAGAAACAAGACTTCTTAATTGATTACATGGTACAAATATAGAATATGATCACAGAAGCTTCCTTCTAAGAAGGAATCAAGGGAACATATTGTAAATGGACTAAAAAGAAAAAAAAAGCTATTGCAAAATTTACAATATTTAAACATAGGGTGAGTTTCCCGAAGCCTTGTTAATGCTATGTCGTTCGTAAGTTCTATGTTAAAAGACGGCTTGGCTTTGGGAAACTCACCCATAATCTTTTTTATTTATGCTCATAGATCTATCAATAATTTGTACAATTCAGTGTTTCTCAAACCAGTCCTCTGGAACCCCCCAGATAGTCCACACTTTTGCCATATATACCTATATAATTTGTCATAGCTTTGTATAAATATATTACAGATTTTTTTATTGCCTGTTTTCAGATTATTAATCAATAAATAAAAATAATTGTCATTAGTTTGGGGTTTGACTGAATTTCTCATTGCTCAAAATGTGAAAAATGCACAAGTCTCCCACACCAAGACAAGCCCAGCCAACTCCAGCTGTCCAGTCACACCCAGTCAGTTCTCATGAAACCACCCCAGAATACTAGGCTCGCCCATAGCTCATCAAGCCGATTAACTGACATTAAAAGTGCCTGATCCACAATTAACTCTTTGTGCAGATCACTTCTTTTGTGCTATCAAATTGAATGTTTGTTTCTGTCCTGGGCCTGTATCACAAAGCTGGATTTCTTGCTTAGCCAGATAACTTGTCAGTTTTAAGGTGCCCCAGTTTAAATGGACTTTGTCATCGTTCACTTGCATTTAGTCCAGACTACCTTAAACCCATCAAGTTATCTGGCTAAGCAAGAAATCAAGCTTTGTCATACAGGTCCCTGGTTTTTGACTCATTGCCTGTCTGTAGACCACAATTCTAGAAATTAACCTGTTACTCCTGCACTTGGATCTTCTCCCTGTCCAGTCATTAACAAGGAAGACATATTGCATTTTAATTATTTAGTAAGTCAGGTGTATATAGCACCAGCATGGTTTGGTTGAGAACATGAATCATTGTTTTACTCTATCAATTTGTTTTCATTTATTATATTGTCAATGCTTTGAGATAATATTTCAAAGGAAGCAAAGGGCATTGAATCATAACACTTATTGTGCTGTGAATGTGGGCCATGTTCTCTGCATTTCGTATGTGCAAAAATAAAGTAAGACTTAATTAAGGAAGATGAATGTGTCATTGTGTTTCAAAAAGTAATCTTCCAAGAAGCTGTCTAAATTAAATATCACAACTTTTATGAAGGGGTGCTTAATTACGTTCAAACTTATCTTGCTTTTACAATACTTGCGAATGTCCTTATATAACTTCTGCATAGGTGACTACACTTGCATTTGTATCTTGTTGGAAACAGTCATTTTGTGTTTTATAGTATAAGACAAGGCATTTTCAAAGTAACATTCTACATTTTCCCTCCAATATGTTTCTTTTCCATGTATTTCAAGATCAATTATTCAACTAGCTGTATAATTAGCAGTGCATTTCAGAGTGTTTGGTAGGTCACAAGGCTAAATCTATTTTTCTGAAAAAATTGGGTTAAGGGATTGAATTCTGACTCTGCTATGCGTGTTTGCAGTTTGAGAAAATTACCCATAATACATTTTGGTCCGCATATGTATGTGTCCTGAGATAGAGTGGTATTCTGCCTAGGGTTTACTCTAGCCTTGTGCATTATGCTGCCTGTGATAGGCTCCAGGCAACCCTGACCAGGATAATAGATGAGAGGATGGATGAGTGGATGGATAGATAATGCTTCATAATAAATTTATGGGCAAAGGGACACACAGAATTTGAAAAACTTTGTGTGAATGTGCTGTATCTATATGATGTGGCCCTTCTCTCTCTAATACTAATCATCTCCACACTGGCTCTCATTTTAATTATTCTGCACAAGCTTCTAAGAGTTAGAATTCATCTTGGTAACTAACATAATGCCATCATTTTGTGATCAACTTAAGGAAACATGGTGGGGGAAATGAATAGTGTGAGTCTATCGCAGCAGACATTTTGACCAGGAAGACCCTAAGATGAACGGATTGATAATGTAAATGTGATTGTAAGCCTGATTTTTTCTACTGCATAACTCCCTCCACAGTTGTGATCTTTGGGCCCATGTGCTTTAACAATACTCTACCAGCTGTTTCCTCCAGATGCTGATTTAAGGCCAATTTTAGGAGTGACATCAAAGAAAATTGTCATTATCATGTCATTATGAATACATACCTCACACTGAGAGCAGTGACGCTTTAATCCTTTGCTGAAGTTTGTCTAAAATTGGCAACATTTGATTATTCTAAGTTAATTGTATATGCTTCCCAAGTGATTTAGTACTGTAAAGCAGGGGTGGGGAACCTGTTCCATGGAGGACCGATGTGGGTGTTTGCGATGGCCACTCAGTCAGCCAATAATAAAACAGTGGTTCTCAAATCCAGTGCTGGGGACCCACTGTTATTGGCTGATTGAGAGGCCATCCCAAAAACTAACACCTACACCGGCCCTTTAATGGATCAGGTTCCCCACCCCTGCTTTACAAGCAAGATAAGAATGATTTTTGTGGATGTTTTAATGATCCTGAGGATTCTATTTGGAGCCAGTTTAATTGAAACGACTTTTTTTTGGAAAGTTTATTTGAGAAACAAGGATTTAAAAATGGAAATATATTTAACTGGAAAGGAACACTTCCAATCTAGATACATGGAGCTTAATATAGAAATTATGACTCTGATTTGGAAATCGGGGTTTCACTTCTGGGCCACCATATTGCAGTCTGACAGATGGCAAGGTTGTTATGAAGAAGTGGTAGGTCCTCGTGGCTGTATTCCAGCCCTCTGCTGCGGTACAGCCTAATGGGCTTTCTGTTTGTCAGTTCTCAGTGCCTGCGAGATGACAGCAGTCTGATGTGCATTCTGCACCACATTCTCCTGACCAGTCGTTTTGCTCACATTTCCGGGTCTGTGGTGCCGCACTCAGGATGTGCTTCAAAGCTTCACTTATCCAGGTTGCTTTCAGTGTGTCAGTACTTTGTCATGACCTATGTGTTATAGCTCTTACAAGAAAATACTCAGTCAGCATATATAGATTCTTTTTGTAGTTTGATATCAATTCAGATTATTATAAATGCTACCTATTAAAACTTAGCACAGGAATTACCTTCTGCATTTATTGTCTATTTTACTGGTATTTTGCCTTGAGTTACAGGTTAGTTACCCTCCACCATTCCCATATGTTTGCTTTTCCAGCCTTATCCAAATATTTTATTAAATTACCCAAAAGCTAAATGCAGGGTTAATCCTATAAATATTGTGGATTATTATTAATGCTATACATAGTACTTTTGGCACAGCATAAATAAAAAGTACTTCCTTAGCTATATATCTCCTGTGATCAGACCTGTCACATGAACTTCTTGAAATTTTGTGACCACACTTTTGTCTGCAAGGTCAGTAGTATGCAAAATGCCTGACATCAGAGAGGGGGAATGAAATACAATTTAATGTTGTAAGTGTAGTTATTTCAATGCTTAGCAAATTAAAAATCCATGCCTGGTGTAACATGAGCTATTTACAGTAAAACTTGTGCAGACTTGCACATCATGTCTGTGCAGGATTATCTTGCATAATAGGTCTCTTAAGTGCTCAGGAGAAACACATGCATTGGGCATGTAAAGGCTGATACCACCCCCCCCCCCCATTGGCAGACATGTGACAAGCCTGATTCACAGGTGAAGAATGGAGTATTCAGAATCCTGCATTGACAATCAATGCACCATGATCTTTCCATATAATTTCAATGGAAACCACCGCAGGAGAACTTCCAACAATATATACTGGAAACCGTTTCACCGGAGATATTACAGAAAATATAAAGTGTGCTTGTGCTTTTATTAAGATAAATTGTTTTCTCTGGACAGCGGCACAAACAGTAAGTATAGAAGTCAAAATTTTAAAGATCTTTAATGGACATATACGGAATTATATTTAGACATTCATTTTAAAACCAAAAAAATGACTGAAAACATTTTCTTCAATCTTTGATTTTCTCCAGTAACTCCACTGTTTCCTGTGGCATTATGTAAACTTAGCTGCTCATTGCACAAGCCTGATTTCTGCCAGAATGCCAAGGGCAGCTGACGAACAAACCCCCATGATTCACCTCCCTGTCTGCTCTTCACACTGCGGATCCGTAAGCGTCATGTGGGAGAGCAGGACCAAATAAAAGGGGTGAATCGGTAAATCACAGGCATCTGACCGACCACTGATACTGTCCTACATTCACCTGAACAAATGATTTTTAATTTTTATGATTGACACAATCAGGTCTAAGCTCACACTTTCCTAAATGATGAGGTAATAACCCAAATTTTGCTTCCCTGAGCAAGTTCAAGTTGCATTGTTTGCTAGAGGCCCACATGAAGGAGTAATTTTACCTTACATTTAGTAAGATGCTGATTATGGGCACAGCGTCCTAACTAGCGAAGCTACACCTTATTCTACAGGAAAACAAGAGTTCAAATAGTCCACTGAGAATCAATGAAGTAATAGAGGCACTTGTGTCTGGACCGTTCAGCAATGTTCACACACCTGTCATTCACTTGGCATTCAAAACAAACATGAACTTATTGCATCCCAATATATTTGAACATTTAATGGGGTATTTCAACCATAAACTGTGAATTAATTTCTATGCTGCCTGCTGACCTCTGATTCTTTGATTACATGCACTTCCACCTGGATGCCCCTGAATCAAATACTAAATAAACGTAAAAAAAAAATCTTATTTGTGTGACTCAACCAAGGCAAGAGATGTGTTATATTTCAGTGACCTGATCTGAACCTGTACTATGGGAAAACAAATGTGCCTGTGTTGATCTCTCACAAAGGGCTACGACCTTTAGAAGGATTTCTGAGAGCTACAGTAAATGCAACCTACTGCAATGGGCTAAGCTCAGAATATGCTGAGTAATTACTTCCAAAGAATTACATCGAAAGCGGCAGACCTCAACGATAGTATTTTTCAAATAAGGCTTCTGCCTTTGAGGGATAAGGATCACATAAATAACTAATGTATCCATATAAATGCAGAGGCTGAGCTGAGCATGGTTGAGAAATTATAACAGTACATTAAGTCTTATAGCCATCGTGCAAGAAGGTAATAATGATAAAAAATAAATAAATAAAACGATTTCAAAAAGGCCATCTCCTTGTGTCTTTCTGGGGAGGCTTCTGAAGCAGTTCTAATTTCCCAGCCATAATTGCTTTCTATGGTGATGTTTAGTTATGTTTACTTAGCATTTTGCATGTGAGTAAGTCCCATTCTCTGTGGGATCAAGCAGGATCGTACAGAAACCAGCTTTCTTATTCGGCACACTTCACTTGCCTGCCGCTTTAAAACTACACTAGGGAGTGTTATAGGGTGACAGCAAATGGAACATCTTAGTCTTTAGAATGCAAACACGAAAGTTAGAAGAGTGCAGTCCATTTATAAATGATGAGAATGTGGAGGCCGCTGAGAGGTGAGTGGAACGGAAAAGGATCTCCTGGTGAAGAAACAATCCCCTCCGAGGGTGACAGTTAAACAAGCATTTCTACCATGGTGTTGAAATGAGCTATTGCCCCCCACCCCCCGTGCTCCTGACTACTGAGGTAATAGTGGTGTGTTTCATGACTTAAATGGATATTTATATGATAATGCACTTTTTAATTAGTAACTCTACATCAGAGTAAGTAAATCAAACACATAAGCAAAATTCTATACTCTGAATATAAAATAAATATATGTACTGTACTGTGCAAAAGTCAAAGAAAATGTTTAAAGCTATTTATCTGGCTACTAAATGTATATATTATTTAACATGTGCAAGTTGAGAGGAACACAATAAAAACTAACATGTATTTCCTCTGTTTTCCAAATAGTTGCTGATATCTTGCTGGATGGCTAGATGAACACCACTTCAGTCCAAAACCTCTCCTCAGGGCCACCTCAGCCATGCCATGTGTTTGTTAAATTTCAACACTGGCTCACTCAATTAATTAATTTAAGTGTTTTAAAAAGTTAATAAGGTATTGATTAGCCACGAGAGGTGACTTTAGGAGAGATTTTGAAAAGGTTTATGCTTATACAGTACACTTTGGCAGCCAGAATATCATAGTTTTACACCAACGTGAAGAGCATTTGATTACACTTTACTCGAGGAGACACAAATAATGTACAGTAGTAGTACATTACTTTAATTAACCTGTAACTTCGAATGCAACCTTAAAAGGTTGCAGCTCCAGAATTCAGACACAGCCCATGTTTGCCAAGTTAGCAATCATCCAGTTTGTGTATGTAAATCCTAAGGAGGCCCTGTGCAAGACATCAGGTAAAAAGAAACACAACTTACAATGTCTACTGACATTTGGAAAAGAAGAAAGGCACACAGACTCATGCCAGTGAACTCAGTTTGTCGACAAGGAATGATATTGGCTAAGTATCCAGCCAGAATCCTTTTTACATAGTAAGCTAGTGATTCCTATCCAGCTAGCCAATGTCTTAGAATAACAATTATGGCTGTACTGTATTAATCTGCATGTCTGAAATTCTCCTTTTCACATCGCAAAACTTGGTCTCCAGAGAGATAGTCAGTCAGTGTTCAGTATCCCTGGAGTAGATATGCTTAAAGCAGACTGACTAATCACACACAGCAAGAACTCAGTGCGAATGCAGGTACTTTTAATTAAGGCACTGTGGTGTCTGATGGCAGCAGGCAGGAAGGATCCACCTTGGTGGAATAAGGCAGTGGCTAAATGTGCTCCAGGATAGCGCCCCCTGAAGTGGATGGGCAGAACTGTTCATAATATTGCTTGATTTTCCTAACTTCCTCTTCTCTGCTGTGATGGAGCTGGCCTTCCCAGATGAATTACACTGTCCAGACATTTTACCACGGTGTACTGTATTCTATGGTATTTTCAAAATTCTGACCACTGTTCCAGTACTTTGAAATCTTGGCAATAAAATTAGCTGACTGAAAGGGTCCCCCCCATGATAAGTTTTGATAATATATTCCCAAAAATAAAAATACCCAAAATGTCACGTCTTTGATCTGACTTTTTTCTGACTTTGATCACGTCTTTTATTCTGTGACTTTGACTCTTTACACTCAACTGGTGGGTTGAAACAAAATCCTGGTTTGGATTTTTACTTTCTGGACCTAAAATTTCTGCCTCTGGTCTTAATCCACTGAGTCACACACCACCTTCTGACTATACACATTAAACAATAGGTATTTACACATTGTAATCTATATGCTTAATTAAAGTTATTGTGGCACTTTTTAAAATCAGTGATGTGATGCTTGCTGATGGTAACTACTAGTTGGTAGCTCACTGCACTCCAGTAATGGACTCACCCACCTGCTGTACTCGGCCTTGACTCACACTTGATTTGTTAAAGATATGGTCTTTTTTTTTTTTTTTTTCCACGGGACGGGTGAGTTCGGAGCGGCCACACTCTTTGCTCTTGAATTTAGTGTAAAATAAAGTTGTCCTCCGAAGAGGAGGGTGATGGTGGGCAATAAAAAAAAAAGAAAAAAAGATATGGTCTTGACTCAGCTAATGTGGACTTGAACACAATGTTCGTTCATTCCGGTGAAGTCATTTTGTTTATGGCACAGCACAATGCCCCAGTCATCTGAGGCAGGGTTTGCCAACTTGGGAGATACTGAGAAATACAAAGCATGCTAGTTTTTGAAACACACCTTGGCATGGCCTAATGTATCCTTAAACGTGCAGGACACATTTTTAAAAATGCAGCTCCAGTGCATCACGGCGAGTGCAATAGCTGCCTGCTACCCTCTGGTGTAAAAGCATAATGCCATTTACAGTAAGATGTTCAGTGTGCTGATGCTGAATAAACCAAGCAATGGCCAGCGTGCCATTTATAGCCAATTTGCATGGGCTGAGACAAAACTAAGAGGGTTTTATAGGAACATTCCACAGTAACAATTGAAGTTTTGTGTTAATTTTGTGCAAATACATTTATTACATTTACTACATCCTTAGATAGAATGCTCATTCAGTGGCTGGCACCATGGCTTCCCAGTCCCATGGTTTGATTCCCCCCTTGGCTATGTGTGGGGGGTTTGCATGTTCTGCCCATCTCCACACAGGTATCCTTCCGGTTCCTTCCACAGCAAAAAATGTACAGTTAGGTGAATCACTATCTGTACATTGTCCTTATGCTATGAGTGCATGCCCTATAATAGCCTGGCGTTCCGACCTGGATGTTCTCTGCCTCATGTCCTGTGTTTTCTAGGATTCCAAGTTGACTGTGACTCTGCACCAGCACGTAAGTTGTAATGGTTGGATGAAGTAACTTATCACATGTGTACCCTAAATCATTTTGTGCTTTATTTAAACCTTGACCAATAATTTTATTTTTATTCTGACATATCTTGTGACACTTAGGGACCTGGTACTGACAACATTTTTATCCTTTCATTTGTTTTAAATTAATGAAAGAATATTATTGATGAATATCAAAGTGATAAAATACTCTCTAAAATAATTTATTAAAGGAACCTGAGGATAATCTCAAACCAAAAGCAAAATAAGCCCATGTCCTGGTTAAAATTCTCAAATCCATTATTATAGCATTACATTTGTCAACAATGAGATTGTCATTAAAAGCTTCCGAAATGTGCCAAGTCTTATCAATGAGAAAAATACATTCGGTTCCTTCCCACAAGGTGCTTGCATATACAGTAGGAACAAAATGCAGCTCTTCATAGTAATTTTCAGTTTTTACTGCTACAGTCACTTAATTTGCCATATTGTCTCATAATGCATTGCATTCATACAGATGAAACATAAAATACTACATTACTAACATACTGTATCTAGTTGACTCCTTGATAGCTGTATGTTTGTGATGTAGTATTTGCTCGCTTGTATGTTGCTTTGGACAAAGGTGTCTGTTAATTAAATAAATGTAAATGTCTTTGTTTGTGTAGCATTCACGACAGATGCAAAACAGGAAATATTGATGCCTGCAAATTATCAGCATACTCATGTGAGTTTGTGAGTTTTTACAAAAGATCATGAAAATCTCCATAAATACGTCGGAAGTGCTTTTGGATTTGTACTATCTTTACTCGGATGAGTTGCAGGGTGGAAGGAGAGGGGCACCAGGAGTGCATGAGGATAGCAGGTGGTGGAGAAGGACCTTATCTCCTTTCAGGGGGGTAAACGGGACATATTTTAGGCAGATGATCTGTCTGGCTGCGGATACGCTTGCGGTCCAGTCCTAAGTGGGGGTATCAAATTGACTGCCAAAGCGGCATTAGAAAATTATGAAGCAATGAGAGGGGAGCTAATCTGCGACCAGTGCTTACCAGTCACTGGTTACTGTGCAGCATGGCTGCCTGCATGCAGCCAGGTCATGGCTGAATTACTAGTTGGCCAAGGAAGGATTCATCAGCACTCCCATGGTTCATTGGTTCATGTCTCTCTCAGCATCGTTTCACATTAGTTCCATAAAAAGCATCACAAACAAATGTAATCGATACTCCAACTGCAGGTATTCACCAATATCTCCAGTCACGACACACAATCTCCCAACAGACAATGTGGCCTCCATCAAGAGAGGCACTCCACTGTCCCTCTGCCAATACTAGTCACCTGCTGCTTCAGATCTTATACCCTGGTGGTGCACAATGTGCCAAAGTGAAGAACAGACCATAATCAGTCGTTCCATACTGTTAGAATTATCTTCCTAAATTACTCATATTGCTAAAGAGAGATCAAAACTGATATCCTCATATTAACACGTTAGCAACTTCTGACAGGAAGGAAATACTTCCATTAAGGCTGTCACAGGAGAGAGAGTCGCATGATCAAGGCTTTGCAGGTTAGCCCCATTTGCGATTGATATGACAAATTATGCATAGAACATTTTCCATTTCTCCAGCAGGTCTGGCTTTCTTTTCCATGCCAAGTACAACGAGTGTGTCCAAATAAGTCTTTCTTGCTCCCTCTTCCAAAACTTTCTGTCTCATAGATCTCTCCACTGTAATGAAGCGCCAAGTTTTTCATAATATCTGTCTGTAGTATATGAAGGGCAGCATGTGTGTAACTGGGACTGAACCTGTGTCACCAAACCTGAAACAAATTACCAGGTAAGATAACTGCTTGGCAGATCCCAGGTTCATAAACATTTTTGAGTAGTAGTTGGACTGATCACTTTTAAACTAAAAAAATACACCTGAAAAATAACATAATTTTCTATTATTCTTAATATAAACACGTACACACCCAAACAAAATGCCATTTGATTGTGTAGGTGTGCAATAGACTGACCTCTCATCTGTTTCCTACAGCCTTGTACCCTACAGTATATTGCCTGGAATTGGCTCCAAACATACTGTATCCCAGATTGGTTCAAGCACTGAGAAGACGAATGAACAAATAATTTTAAATTTAAAATATCTGGGGAAAAATGAGCGCAACAATTTCACATCCACTCATGAATTTATTTATCAGGCACTTTCAACACAATTTCAAAAAGGTCAAATTAACAGCATTACTTCAATGATGATAAATGAACCATGTTAAAAGCAAATATGAGTAAACAGATTGTGTGAAGGTTTGCAAATGTTTCTGATATCAGCTTCCATGACAGATTAAAACTGTTTAGCCTGAATATGTATGTCTGGCTGGTCTGAAGTTCTGGCTGAACATTACCGTCTTTTGCTGTTGAGGACTGCAGTAGCAGCATGTCAAGCAAGTCAGCCCAGGTTACTACAGCCACAGACCGCAGCTCATTCTGGTAGATCCCTAGATAAAGTGGATCCCTCCTGCATATCCTGGGAGCCACCCAGGTGACATCTTTACAAGGTGCCTGAAGTACCTCAGCTGACTCTTGATATTAAGGAGCAGAGGCTCTATTTTAAGGTCTCCCGGATCTCAGAAGTCCTAATCCTGTCAGAGACAATTTGGGTGCAAGGGAGAAGAGTTGGAGCACTGTTCCGCAGCTAGGCTGAAATATGCAATGTTCTACCTGAATTCTTGGTTCAACCATCGGGCAGAGTTTGCTCCTCAGTACCTTGGCACTGGCTTTTGCCAGGGAAACTGAAAAGTACTTTAACTACCTTCAGTGCAACACTGAAAACAGGCGCGGATCCAGAGGGGGGCGCACCTGCCGCACGCCCCCCCTATTTTTCCATGAACAACAATTTTTGTTGCCTAGAGTTTCGCGCCTACGGCACTCGCTCTAGTGGCTGCGCCCCCCCCTTTCCAAAAATCCTAGATCCGCCCCTGGAAAGGGAACGTGAACCATGTCTCACCAACATCATCCAGTGCTTTCACCATCTCTTGACAGATTTCATCTAACTCTACAGCCTTTCCAACATGGAGGCATCCATCATATCGATCTCAGCTACTGTGATCTACCAGAAGTCCCAAGTCTACCTTTTGATGAGAAGGCACATCCACTGGGTGAAGTAGTTCCTCAAAGTGTTCTTTTCGAAAATATCCCCAGAAATACAGTACTACCCCAACCAAACTGAACACTGTCAGTGCAAGGTCCTTGAACACAGGCTATTCACACTTTCATTTAATTTTCCCAACTTCAGTTGGCATGGAGGGAATTTTGTCCCATCGATGTGAATTGAACTCATATAATTCATCAAATTCATGTGAGACTGCAGAGTAGACAGGGGGTACCCTTTCTTTGAGACAACTGGGCACACAAACAGCTGTCACAGGTTTCCCCTCTGCAAGTCACACAGAGGCAACACTCTTGTCCACTAGGAACAACTCTAGCTGAACATCCCTCAGCCTGGGACTGTGGAGCATCCAAATATCTGCCATTCGGGTCATTCACCTTGGGAAACTCCAGAGTAGGAGAAAATCTACACCCAGTCAACAGGTCTGGGCCCACAACTCGCACTGTAATTGGAGGTGAGACTGATTATGTCCAGCTGATAACCTAATACCTCCCATACTAGCATGGGCACCTTCCCCACCAGAGAGATGACATCCTATGTTCCTAAGCCAGTGTCAGTTGCCATGGTCAAATCCATCTGAGTCCGTCTTGCTGGTATCTACCATTCTAATGGCAAATAGCTTCTGACCCCCAACTGTGGATTGATATAACATCAATGTCAGGGAAGGTAATGGAAGGTGTAGAAAAATCTATCTATGAACAGTAGAGGTGTATGAGGACCTAGTGTGACCCATTTTGTGATTTTGAGGAGTGAGAAAGTCTGTGACTACCTTAGGCAACACTTAAACTGACATGTCCCTGCTAGTTCCTGTCCTGGGGGGGGATTAATAAAATCAACACCACAACAAGTTAACAAGTGAACACCACAGTACTAAACCAGATCTGTGCCAGACCCCACAGGCTATTGACGGAAGTTCAGCTGTTGCTCATGTGAAAGTTGTTCAGACTATATGGATATACAGTAGAACAGGGAGCATTATGTTATGTTACTTGGGGTGGTGTGTAGGTTCTTATGAGTATTGGAAACTAATTCAGTTACACCTTTGGTATAAAAGGTACATTCAGGACAAGATCCCTGGCAGACACCCTCAGATCCTATAGGACATTTAAAAAATTAGATGACATTAGCATAAGGGAAGAATGGATACATTTCCTGTTGCCATAATAATGTGTATAAGCTGGAAAAAATACAGTACATCATGTCTGAAAAAAAGTACTCAACTAAATTAAATATCTGAACACAGCTCATTAATCTCTATATAAATCCGGAGTAGAAAAAAAAGGTTAAGGACAGAGAGCATAAAATTTTGCAGCACTGAGATGCACGAGCATATTCTTTTAATATTTTCCTGCTGAGCCCTGGTAATTTTAAATAGGCATGTATTACTGTATTTTACTTTGTATTTCATCAGTCAATTGAGCGTCATTTTGTAGAATTAAGCATCTTATCTTTTAAACATGATTGTCTCGTTAAATACAAAGCTTAAAATACCACACCACGCCCAAGAGAAGGACTGTTTCGTTAATGGTGGATAAGTCTTTTGATTTTACCAGCACTTTTCTGGATAGCTGTTACAGGCCTGCCAGTGTAAGGCCGATGGCCCCACGGGAATCTGTGATGCTGGTGGACTCGCTGTCATAGAAGCTGCAATGACAATGGGCTCACAAACACCTGTTGGACCCACCTTGACCCCCACTGAACGATACCTTCTACTCATAAACCCATCGTAACATCTCTCCCTTTGTCTTTGCTAATGCACTGCATGCATCTATGTGAAATGTGAATGCATCTAATGTGAAAAACATTGTTTAATATAAATGCAAGTGCCGTACATAGTCATGTTTAGTCTCGTTTGAATGGTGTGACTTATTCAGTGGTCTCTGTTGAATAGTTAGTTCCAACCAAAAAATCGGATTGGATAAGAGGCATTCTATGAGTGCGGTTGTCAGAGTGTAATCGTACTCAGGCATTTCACATCAGCTGTATCACTCCGCTTTACAGGTGTATCTAAAAACCGTTACATAAGAATCATTTCCAATAACAAGGCTGTTTCTCCTTTGGTGCCTTTAGAGAACCTGCCCACATTTCCACCAGTTTCAAAAATAAACGCAGGCGGAAGTGAGAGTAAAATAAAGGTTCATATGTATGTTGTGTTGGATTTATTTTGATCTGATTTTAAGTTTTTATAAACTGCTGAACTGACAAAAATGTTATGCTCTGTCTCTATTGTATCTGTTGTACTCCAATGATGGCTGTCATTATCTTTGGCAACAACAATGTCAGGAAAGGTAAAGGAAGGTGTAGAAAAATCTATATTGGAGCACAACCGCACTCATTCTCATATGTTATTGCTTAATTATAAATATACAGATGTTTCCCGCTTTACGGTTGTTTGACTATTTCGACTTTACTAAGGAGAAATAGCAATAGACATTCAGAAGTCAACTTAGCAATATGCTGTACACGCTTTGCAACTTGTGATACTTGGACCCTATGATGGTAAGATAACGATGCACGTTCAGTAGACGACAGTGATATGCCGTATAATACATTCTACTGATGCCGGGCGATGGCCGCATCCATGCAGCCACGCTTCTACTGTATCTCTGCAGCGATTGTGAGCAGAAACATCTCATACAGTGTTTAACAACGTACCATATTTTGTTTTTTCTGTGTTAAAGCAAATAAGTTTGTATTCATTTATTTACTTTTACATTACTGGTATTTATTTAGTTACAGTAATTATTTATTTACTCATTCAGTGACAGTAGTCATTTATTTATTTACCATATCATGTTCATATTTGACTTACAATATCTTCTGCTTGTGATGGGTTTATCAGAACATAATGCCATCGTAAGTCCAGAAGCACCTGTATAGGGAGTTTAAGAAATCTGCCCCCTGGTGTACAAAGAAACTGAACAATCCCTCTGTTAAAATCCATTCATCCAATTTGTGTAACCACTTAATCCCAACTGGGGTCACGGGAGGGACCAGAACCTATCCCAGGAACAATGGGCGCAGGCGGGAACCAACCCTGGCCAGTCGCCAACACACCACAGGGCACACACACTTACAAGGCCACTTTAGACTCACCAATCAACCTATCCTGCACACTTTTGGATCGTGGGAGGAAACCAGAGCCCCAGGCAAAAACCAGGAGAGTGTGCAAATACCACGACCTAACCCAAGACCTAACCACTGTGCCACCATGCCACCCTGTTAAAAGCCAATAGTTGGTTAATTCAAAAGAAACAACTACCATTTGGCTTGAGAATTAAAGAATGGTCCAGGAAGTAGCCAGGAAGAGGTAGCTGTGACCAGAGCACCCTTGTCATATTACATAGTTAGCAAACTTCCTGTTATGCATAGCTTTTATTGAGCAATCACTCTGCAACCAGACCCACCACATGGTACTGTGTATATATGAACTCAAAAAAATGGGCAGACCCTCGATGTTTCTAGGGAGGGGTGAGGTTGGGCAACAAGCCCCTCCAGTAACTTGTAATGAACTGGAAATTGTATGCCGGTTAACTGCGTGTGTTAGACAGAGACTCTAGGAACACTCATCTGGGTCTCATGGGTTTACATTTAGTTAATTTTAGTTTGCGTAGGATGCCAAAATTCCCCCATTCCAGTCTGCAGTCCCAGTGCCCCATGTATCTGTTTGCCATCCAGGTAAATCAAAACTTGTCACAATTTATCACAAAAGCCCAAAAAAAAAAAGTATTTTTTTAACTCAAAGTTGATTTCAGACCCTGGTCATTTTTCAAGTCAGTAGGCCCAAATAACTAGTTCTGCACTCGATAATTATTTTCCCCCAGCGTCGTGTGATGTATTGGCTACATTATAACTGTAGGCTTACAGGCCACTTACAGGCCTGTGTGAATATTGTCAGTGGGGGATCTCAGATGATGTACTACCAAGCAAATATTCCATCAAATGGTTTACATGAGGCAGTGTCCTATTCCTGTAGTACCGAGTGTCAAGCGTATTGCCACTGCAAATCAAATGTTCAGGTTTTGATTCTAAAATTAATCTTAAATTGAGACTTGTGTTGTGTAAGATTAGATGGTGAGCTGCTGTCCCGCTTAAGATGTCACTGAGCATCTCTTGACATGTCACTGAGCATGTCATGGAAACACAGGGCCTTTCAGAGCGTATCATGTCTCTCACAGTACTCTCTGTTTTTCACCCTGCTACACTGCATGATAACAAAATCTAAGCCAGACTGCTGAATTAATATACAAGTAAATACCCTGGCGAGATGAATGATAGGTGAAACTAAGGCATGAATCCAGTTGCACTTTTCAAAATGTATAATTGGGAATGGCAGCTATGACATATTTTTAGAGAAGGAATCACATAGTAGGAGGTTAAGCTGTTATTGAATAGAAACCATTTGGGAAATAATGCAGTGATTATTGATTTCAGGGTGTGACACAAGGTGTGTATTTAAAATGCCCTGGTAAACCATTCTGTCACCTTCTGTTTCGAGAATCTCAGAGGGAGTGCAGAAGACCACAGGGAAACTAGGGTGTCAATTTTCTTATGTCAGAATATATTACAAATGTGGCTTCTCCTTTAATGGTAATCACCAAATGTTAAATTAAACGGTAATCATCAAGATTATAAGCACATTAGGGAATTGCTCTATGTTACAATGACCATTGCAATAACGAAATAGCAAAATATACGAAAATAGGATGGAATACTGTGCTTGATTACACAGGAACCAGATAGTACAATTAATTTAGTGCAGAGGGTGATATTATTGTGTTATCATCTGTAGCAGATGTGAACGGCTGTCCTCTGCTAGCAATAATGTTGATATAAGGTGGAGAAATCGAAGGTTCTGTTATGAGAGGAAAAAAACAAGTAAATCAGAATGGGAACACTAGGCTCAGCAAAGTGCTCATGTGATGTTATTGCTGGGATTTTTTTAGCCTGTCCTGTATATTGCATTCCATTGCAAACACAGTAGAGATTGTGAGCTTAAACTATTTGCAACCTGTAAGTCACTAAGGAGAATCCTGTAAGCTCCACATACATCGATCAGCCATAACATTAAAACCACCTGCCTAATATTGCGTAGGTCCCCCTCATGCCTCCAAAACAGCTCATACCTGTCAACGAATGGACTACACAAGACCTGTGAAGGTGTCCTGCGGTATCTGGCACCAAGACATTAGCAGCAGATCCTTTAAGTCCTATAAATTGTGAGGTGGTGCCTTCATGGATTTGAATTGTTTGTCCAGCACATACAGTACCATGGGTGCTCAACCGGATTGAGATCTGGGGAAATGGGAGGCCAAGTCAATACCTTGAACTCTTTTTGATGCTCTGCAATCAATTTCCTAAGAATTTTTGCAGTGTGGCAAGACGCATTATCCTGCTGAAAGAGGCCCTTGCCATCAGGGAATACTGTTGCCATGACAGGGTGTACTTGGTCTGCAACAATGTTTAGGTAGGTGTCATGCATTGAAGTAACATTCACATGTATGTCAGAACCCAAGGTTTCCCAGGAGAACATTGCCCAGAGCATCACACTGCTCCCGCTGGCTTGCCTTCTTCCCATAGTGCATCCTGGTACCATCTTTTCCCCAAATAATGGATGCACAACAGTTGAACTTCAACAACTGACTGTTCACTTGCTTAATATATAATGGCACCCTTGACATGTGCCATGGTAACGAGGTAATCAATGTTATATGCTTCACCTGTCAGTGGTTGTAATGTATAGGTTTATCAGTATGTACTATGTACACATGCCCCTTAATGGCAATAGACTTCATTTCCATGGCGAAATAATGCCAACAATGCCATTTGCAAATGATGTTTATTAAAGTTCTGGAATTTAGTCTCGTGTATGAGGCTATTTTCTACTTGACAAAAGAAGCAGAAAAGTTACAGCCGTGCTGATTTCCAGGCTTACATGGTTATCCAGCATGGTTACCAAGGTCATTTGTTGTACCCTGCCTGAGGAATTACTTTGGGTCACTCATTCAGCTGTGTTTCATAACCACTTGTCCAGTATAGAGTCAGAGAGAGCCTGGAGCTCACAGAAGCCATAGGGCACAATAGAAGGGAACACCCTGGATGGGATACCAGTCCATTGCAGCGTGCCCACATAAAATTAGAAATCTCAGAATTCAGTTTTAGCATCTGAAAGACTGCTCTGTTCTGTTTCACTTACTCCTCCTCCCAGAATACCATGCAAAATATGTGCCAGCTTTTAGAGTGAAAGTGGCCTTTAGTAACTGCAAAATTTTTAGTTAACTTCTGCTTTCCCCTGACACTCAAATAATTGTGGTTTATGGGAGACGTTCTCTCTAAATTGCTCTTATTTTGTGTGACCGCTCATGCCTCATTACCTCAAGCTCTGTTTCCTGAGATAGGCTCCCGGTTCATCAGAACACCACAATGGATAAGTCATTTACATTTCATTTATTGGGCAGGTGCTTCTATCCAAAGTGACATACATTTATTTTTATTTTTTTTGAGAACGCAGGGTTTGACATTCCCTGGAGGAATTGGGGGTTAGGGCTTTGCTCAAGGGCTCAACAGTGAATCACTCTGGCCACAACAGGATTTGAACTGAAAACCTTCCATGTTACAGGCGCAGAATATCCTAACCCAGGATGAAGAGCAATATAGCTCTTTGAATAGCAGCTAGCTTAAGAGAAAAATGGATATTAGTAATAGGGTGAGAAGGACTTGCATTGTTAATATTGTAAAACTATGTATGGTAAACAGATATGCTAATATCTTTGCTATGCTCAGGATTTGGTCTTGATTGATCTTCAGCTTTGCTCTCCTTTCTAGTCTCATGCCAACATGTTCAGATTTGTGTTTCTGCATTTTATAACTATGTTTCATCCATCCCTCCTCCAATCGACCCCAATTTGCACTTGAGTCCTTTTCCAGTACACTTTACCCTAAAACCTTTTTAAGAAAACCACATTTTATTACCATATTTAGCCTTCACTTCCATCTCAACAATGAGATTGGCCTTGACACTCCATTGTAGAAATGTAAAAACAATAATTAGTACTGAGTAATCGTGATTATTTCAGCAAGTTTACAGTCCATGTAGAAAAAGTGTAACAGTTTGGTGCTTGGAGTTTATTAATAGACATAGTGCAGATGTGTTGCGTGAGCTTCGAAAAAGCTTTATATGAAAAATAGAAAATAAAAAAGAAACTCTTGCCCTTTGAATGAACCAAACCAAAAGTTAACTGAAAAAGCAAACATTACCCAGTAGTGAAACTTCTCTATGATACAACCAAAGAACACGCATGAAACTCACAGCACCTATTCACAAATAATTTCTAAGTTGGGGATTCAGAAATTGGCCATGCAAGTTGAGATTGTCTCCTGCCTTTGTGAAACCTTGTGCATTGTGGCAGGCTGAGCACGAGCCATCGTGACCGAAGCCGGCTTTCACAAGTTTGTGTGCAAGTACCAGCAAAGATCAGAATGACAAGAAAGGTCATAAGAAGATTAGGATGAAAGACATGTAACGTTTCCAAGCAAGGTCAAAAACAGAACACTGTGGGGAAGGGGGAGAAGCACGAGGACAGTCCTTTTCAGTGCAATCTGTCTGGGAGAATGTGACTGTGAATGAGTCACAAAACTGGCACAGGTTCCAGAGGGCTGTTCTTCCTGATTCCTCATTTTATTTGATCACACAGATTCAGTGTGACACAGCTATGTAGGCCACTCAAGGAAGAAAGTTACTTTTCCCAAATTATTTAAGAAGTTTGATATAAAAAGCAGCACACCTACTGTAAGCATTTTGTATGGATGACTAAAGCATTTGAAGTATTTGGTATTTAAAGATTAAATTGGTATTTAAATTTTAAATTGTTATATACTTTTACATCCTGACTGCCTGTGTATTCTGACTGTTAAGAATAAAATGTCTAAGTCAAGGATTTGAAATGGTTTTGGTAAAATACAGATAAAATGTTTCACCATACAACATAAAACAGTACATAATTTTTTTTTCCAATAATCAATGCTGTACATAATTTGCTTGTTTTTTATAGATGGGGAGGCTGTATCCACTATCAGTGGCGGCGCCCCCACCTGTCCAGCAAATGCACACTCTTCAGCAGTAGTACAAGATGGGTGTCTCTTGTCCCCTTTTGACTTTTCTCTTGAATTATTTCGAGTATAAATCTTGAACTATTTCTACATTAGGCTGTAACGAACTATTACAGCTTTATTCTTGAAATCCATTAGCCTATTATTTTATTTTTATCAATGCCCTAAAACGCCATTGTAGATCTAAATAGACAGAAACAAACACATTCAGACAATGCGACTTGAACACTAATATTAATAAAGATAAAATGATGCCAGACCATCTTTATATGCTTACATTTTATTTTAACTGACTGCAAATTACCGGAATATCATTAAAATATTTTTGCTAACTGTGGACCAATCAGCCTGTGTGTCACTGGTGTGCATACTGTACCATCCATCCATCCATCCATTTTCTGTAACTGCTTGCCCTATTCAGGTTCACGGGGGGTCTGGAGCCCATGGACACAAGGCAGGGATCAACCCAGGAGAGGGCAACAATCCATCACAGGGCACACTCACAGGTATGGGCAATTTAGCAACGTCAATTAGCCTCAACATGTTTTTGGACTGCGGGGGGGAAACCAGAGTACCTGAAGGAAAGCCCACAATGACATGGGGAGAACATCCAAACTGCACACTCATGGAGCATGGAGCTATGGCAGAGACTCAAACCCAGGTCCCAGAGGTGTGAGGCGACCGATGTGCGTACCGTGAAGGAGAATTCCCCTGTCCACCATCATTATTATGTATGGTAGAAAGTTAAATCTATAACAGCAGAAAAACAAGTCCTGGATCCAGTCAGAGAAGAATGTTTTTTTCCTGAAATGCCCACATGCTAATCAGCAAATAAGCAAGAGAAGCTGAAGCATGGAACGGAAGAATAATTTTATGCAAAAACTGTTATTTCATGGTGATATGACAAAGGCCCTCTAAGGATTATCACTTAGCACTTGGGAGAGTTTCTGTCGAGAATGGCAAAGAAAAACATGAAAAAATAACTCCTACCTAGAAAATTAGAGCTAAAATAAAACAAAAAAAAAAACTGTTAAAAATGCTGTTTGGTGAAATTAGGCATTTGAGAACAGTACTTGCTTAGAGATTGTGAAAATCAAGGTACAATTTTGCAATAATGTACCTTGGCAGTACACTACTCTAACATTCAGATTCAGTTTAGAAACAGTATATCTGCAATGTCTTTCACCTGTGGATTATTGCCAAAGTGTCAGCACCGTGCATTTATAACTTCCTGATAAAAGTGTTCCTCTGTCTGCTTATAAAAACATTTCACTACTGTCTACTGCTGAATCTGAATACTGTGGCAAAGGCTGGTATGAAAATATGCTAATATTAATCCTGTACCTTACGCTCAAGGCAAAAACGATAATAGCAATAGTGAATATGCAGAGGTGTCCAGATTCACATTTTTTAGGCCATGTTGTCATTTCAGAGGCGTAAGATGTAAATCTCATGGGTCGTCATATGCCCAAACTGAACAAAGATGAAATGACAATATACTGTAGAGTGGCCAACTGTATTTGATGGGTTGCTATCTGCACCAAATAGGTTTGTGGTATAGGTTTCTGCCACCAATCTCACTGTCTTCACTGCAGCTAGGTTGACCTGTCGGTATTTGGAGACCTGAACCTCAACCTCAATGCTGTTCTTCACAGCAGCATCAGAGCTTCTCAGGAAACTATTTGGAACTGAACTGCATTTGGATCTTTGGACTGATTCATTACAGATAATGTACACTACATACACTGTAGCTCTATATTCCGGTGTAGTACATGTGTGGGCATCAATGAATAATGAAAGTATATTGTGGAAAAACAGTAATGGAGGAAAATTACTATTATCCTTTGGCTGCAGTGAAATTATTTTTTGGTTTCACTACAAACATTTACTTCACTTTTTATAGTTTTAATTTTTTGGTCATGCAATCTAATGTAATAGTTTATTAAAGATGACATAACTGTGTGGTCATAAAGAGGGGGCAATTTACAATGCATTGTGCTAAAATTCCACAGAGACCACAAGCTTACAATAGCTTACAACAACTTGCAATAATATAATAGCAGAAGACAGCCCATAGATACATTTATATAGATTAAAAGTAAAGAAAACAGATGCTGCCCCAGTTCCTCAGATTTCTTAATGCAGATTAACCGCAACGAGCTGCTTTTTCATTAGTCCCATGACTGGTTACCGGCAGATGAATGCCCTTTGGAACAGATGCTGGGATTTAGATCTGCCTTCATTCAAATAAGAGCTTGTGGTGCCCCAGTGGAATTTCCAGGGGGCTCATGGAGGCTGCTGCAAATTTCAGCTGCTGTTATTATTAGAAACAGGTGACCAGTGCGGTGAGGAAACCATTTAACTGGATGGGTAAGTGGCCAGATGCATATTAATACAAGGGGAAGCTGCAGCTCTGTCAAGCATTCCTGACTAAAATCATGCTACTGTGCCTTTTAAACAAACAACACCATTTATCTAGACAAAAGGGAACTGCGGCTCCTGATTACTCATGTTCCTCATTATGTTCTGTATGTTTGTACATCTGTTTGGTTTCAATTTTATTGCGGGACTATAAGTCTGCAGTATTTATCGTTCATATTTCTAAGGATCTTCTGACAAAAAAGCATAATTATATGGGTTGTCATATATGGCAACCACATGAATTTGCTTTTTTCCCTCTATGAAAATGGATCAGCATTCGGACAGGCAGTTATTACAGACAATAGTCCCACAACAACAATGTGTTTTGTTTGGCAGCAATGGATGCAGACATGATTTCAAACCTTACAGAGGGTGAACTTAAGGTTAAATTGAAATAAAAAAATTTAAAAATGACTTGTGGAAAATTATTATCATTGACATGCTGGGAAGCCATAATCCAGGATGTGGTATGAGGTAATCAAAGATAATGTCCTGAACCATATTATACAAATGATTACTAGGTAATAAAATGTGTGATGTTTTTTACACAGCACATCAACTAGAAAACTGGTTAATGTTAATTTGTTCCAGGAGAGTGATATTAGTCTGCCTTCTGCATTTGGTTTATCTAGTATAATCTGTGGAGGGTTTGGATCTTTTTGTAATTATATTTAATTGATTTTGGTATGTTTTGTGTGTTTGTACATATGTATTTCTCTATGCAAGTGTAACTTTGTAACCCATGCAGTTCAGACTGTTAATTCCTGAAAGATATTTCCCTGAACTGGGAAAAAAATTCAACTGGGCATAAATGTAGGGAAAAGATGATGCGTCTCATCTCTATGGGAATTAAAATCTGTTCAGTTTTTTCCTCACCTCTCATTTGCTTCCAAGCAGCTGTCAAACCACATGTTACCTGGCCATTTTTAATTCTGCCTGTGATCTGCTTCTTTTGTCATCGAATCCGACTTGCATGTAAAGCAGGTTTCTGCATGCCAGTGAAGCTCTAAATGACTTGCAGAGAAGCCAGGGATTAAGCTGCTGAATATCCCTCCCGAAGACGGCATTGGTTCCCCCTGGGCACTTGCAAATCGCTGGTCACCTCACTAGTTCTCTTTTGAAAATGTATGTTGTTGTTTTTTTTCTTTATTTATTGCCCATCGTGTGTGATTGTGTATATCCTGCAACGCATCGCCCTCCTGTCCGAAATGTTGCCCTGCCTTTGTGCTTTGTAACATTGATCATCTGCTGTTCTTTTAATAATTCTGCACAAGCTTCTAGGAATCATCTTGGCAACAGTGAAATGTCAGCAGTTTGTGATGGAGTACGGAGATGGAGAGGAAGGGGCTGTAAGTCTGTCCCCCTAGACAGGGGTTTGCCTAGGAGAATCCTGCCCAGTTATTCAGGAACAAGCTGCAATTCCAGGAGAAATGAGAAACATAATGATAACAACGATAATATACTGTATCTCACTTCATTCAGGAATCATTTTCAGGATCCAAGAACTGACTCAGATACAAAAAGGAAATGTAACCATTAAATGCTTACTTGTTGTCAGGTGTATTGTATATCTAATCATTACACTGCACAAACTCCACAAATACTAATGGTAACATTTTATTTTAGTACATACAAAATTCATAAGGTAATGGAGTCTCCAAAACATTTGTCCATACAGCCATCCATCCTCTAAGAGCCTATCAGACAGACTGTCACATGAGGGGAGGGCGGCCTGGAGCATCTCCCAGGCAGCAGGGGGCACCACAGATGGGATTCCAGTCCATCACAGGGACTGGAGGCCTCCCATTCCAGTCCTAATACTGTGGTAATATTGAGATGCCAAACTCACTCAGCTAACTGCAAGCCTCTGGACTATGGGAGGAGACCCACACAGTGTAGGACAGGAGTGTGACTGAAACCCCAAAGCCAGGAGGCTGTACCTCCATGCCTTCCCTTCCAAATCACATGCTTTAATAATTTAATTTATTGATACTGTATTGATCCCTGTGGGGAAACTTCACTTCTCTCAACTTGCTCATTGTAGAGTAAGCTGTCTGTGAAGGGCAGCCACCTGTTGGGGCACTCAGGGAGCTGGGGGCTAAGGGCCTTGCTCAAGGACCTGCAGACATGCTGAGGCTGGGTTTCAGTTGGTGACCCTATGATTAAAGGCACACAGGCTTAGCCCTCTGAGTCACACACTGTCCCCCTGCCTGTTTAATGATTAACTGGCTGTCATTTGTATTTACTCTTATTTGCACCAATATGGATGCAGTTATTAACAGAGGTGGATAGTTCAGATCCAAAAAGTAAGAATCCAGACCAAGATTTTGTTTCAACCAACCAGTTGAGTACTCTGTGACTATGACTATATACTCAACTGGTTGGTTGAAACAAAATATTGGTCTTGGTTTTTACTTTCTGGACCTGTGGCCTGTACTACGAAGCAGGGTTACTGGCTTATTGGGGTAACTTGTCGGATTTAAGGTAGTCTGGGCAAAATGTAAGTGAACGAATATGAAGTCCATTTAAACTGTGGTACCTTAAATCTGACAAGTTAACCCAATAAGCCAGTAAACCCGCCTTGTAGTACAGGCCACTGAACTACCCACTTCTTGTTATTAACAGTAATCCAACTCCTCTCCTTAACCAGTGCCAGTTCTTGCTAAATCTGAAAGCTACCCCAGAAAGCACAGGGCAGAGTGCAGAGCACATTCACACACTCAGTCACACACTATGGGCACTGAAGTAGCACTTCACATAATCCCACACATTTGTACTGTGGTAGAAACTGGAGTTTCCAGAAAAAACCCATCATGCACATGAAGAGATGTCTGGTCTTGTCATGGGATCAGCATTATCTTTGGCAGTAGGACTAACCTTTGTTAGTAATTCAAATACAAATACAAGTTAGTCAGCTGGCTTAAGAATGTCAGGGAATCCCTCTGAACCAGCCGTATAGCCTGTAGCTTGGTAATGGAGGTCTGCTCTGGCCTGATTGGCCTGTTGCCACCGTCGCCCACACCAGAAAAGTAGTGTCACAAGATAAAGATGAAAAATTTCCCCCATTATTTACCTTTACTTTCCCAACCCCCCCCCCAAAAAAATACAAATAATAGAATATTAATAACACTAGATCTTTTCATTGTTTATTTTAGACACCATTAAAAAAAAGAAAGGAAAATTATTCTACATTTTCACATTTGCATGTTATAAGGGCTGATTGCACAGCTTGGTCTGTAAGATTTGGCAATGAAGCGAGTTAAAACGGTGACTTTATGAGCTCCTGGATGGTCTTCGTAATGGAGCCTTCAGAACGTTTTAAGTTTGTTAGTTAAACAGTGTTCTTAATACTTGCATAACTCCTTTTCTGTTAACAATAATTCATTTAAAATTAGCTCTGCTTCTACTGGGAGAAAAAAAATGAGGATACATTCAGCAATCATTTCCCTGATAAACTTAGCTCGAATTAACCAGATTTGCAAGTTTCGAGATTAGAGAAAAATGTTTAAATGTCATTTATGAGACATGTCCCCACTGATTAGGCTAGATAATGTAATAAGATGTTTGACATCGGAATCATCTTCAATGTTCACATATCACTTACAAGTAAAATTCCACACGTCATCCCTAAAACAATACAATGTCACAATACTCATATGTCTATGACACATAAACTAAACATTATATTTGTTTAATTCCTTCCACCTTTTGAGTTTCTAAAAAACAAATTACAGAATAGTGATTGCTTCAGCCTTATGACTCATAATGGAAGAAATTGCAAAATTGATAGTAGTTGTACTTATTTGATTACCAGCAACAAAAAGCTCAGCAAAAGAAACTTGAGGCCATTTGCTGTTACAAAAATAAACACTTTGAGGGGGCACAAACAATGTTGTATTAAGCTATTACCTATGTACTAATTAACCACAAACTAAGTGTTAGGTACATACTAATCTCACGTTCACTGATCATTAATGAATTGTGACATCTTTCATCAGAAGCATTTGTTACTATATCTGTTAATTAGGTAAACCTTTGCAAACAGCTGAAGGAACTACTGAAGGACCAAGTAATGAATAACACAAGTGAAATACTCATCACATGTTTGTTCATCATTAATGAATCATGACACATCTTTTATCACAAGTAGTTACTATATTTCTTCAAGATTTGTACTTCAGTATTAAATGAGTATTACAGTAAATGTGCCCCCTCAAGTGCTACTGAAGCATGTCTTGGGATCTCTACGGTGGCAGTCCACTGCTAGCAATTTGCATCAGCAATATATAAAAAGGACATAAACACAAGCTCTTCACTGATGAGCTACAGACAGAATCTAACCCAGAACACTTTGGCTGTAGCATAATTACACAATGCACCACACCACCATCACATGAGCATGAATGTTACCATCAACAGATTCAATGCTGGTCGCATCAATGCTCTGAATAAATGTAATGAGAAAAAAACTAGGTGGATCACTGAATCTTATATTTGTACTTCCTTTAAATATCCTGTCATAAACTACAAGTTAATTACCCAGAACTGGAAAAAGTGCAAGTGTGACAGAGAATAGTTGTTTTATCCATATATCTGCTAAAGATAAATTACTGTAGTTTGTCTATTAGGCTGAAATGTTATGGATGTGCATCTATTTATTTTATATAAGTAATCCATTTTGTTTATGTGATTCTTGGCAAATCTCCTGTAACACTAGATAAATGGCAACACATATATTTCCCTAGACCAGAGGGATAGAAAGGTGAGCACTTGGCTTGATTACATCATTTCCATTCCTTGAGGCATGCAGAGGCAAAGCAGAGTTTGGCATTTCCAATGTCGAGACTTAAAATTGATTATGATTGGCCCATTTTTATGATCAGAGAATGCTGATGTTAGCATGTTAGCGCCATGCCTTAGCTTTGGCAATGATCCAATGCCTTGATAGTGGAGCTTTAAAGGAGATAAAATACAGATGAATAACACACCTCACACCCATCTAAATTCTTTATAAAATTCTATCTCCAAGGATTGAAATGCTGGTTACATGCTGTTACATACATTACAGAGGAACAATCAAGAACTGTGTCTTCTTCATTGCTAGCTGCTTAAATAGTCCTGCACATACACAAAATAAATGTCTGTGTAACTTCATTCTGCAGTATTACAATCTGAACATTCATGTTAAATTATTTTTCTTTAAACCTGTTCTAAAACACCTAGAACTTGTGGTATTCCTTTCCAAGTAGGGTATATAAAAATCCTAGTGTAAAAATTCTGCTTACTTGGTCTCTGCAGTGATTGGACAAAAGGTAGCAGGCTTTTAAATCAAGAAGAGACTAGAGCTGTGGATGATAATTTTAGACCAATATAAAAAAAATTATATTTCAACAGAGTTAAAAAATTATGAGAGAAGTTTCTTCCCAGTTGTACGTGAGTGACCTGTAAGGCATTCTATTGTGACACAACAGTGGTAATAAGGCACACAGCCTCTTTTCATTTTTGAGAAACAACTCTTTTCGGTTAGATTGTTCTCTGTTTTACCACCCAATCATGAAAAAAATGTGAGAAAACACCATCTCTTGAGGCAGCTGCGCACATGGTGATGTATAATTCGTTTAACTGTAAGAACACTGTACTCCTTCACACGATTGTTATTCTTTATGGATGATACTTTGTCCCGCTGCTTCAGTATAAGCCCGCCACTACGGGTGAATCGTACACTGTGTATCAAAAGCACAGTTTTTAATTAATGATTATAATTTGCATTGATCAAACACTACAGCCTTGGCACGATTATATCCACAATAACAGTTTGCTACATAGCTGTGAATGTTTTGTCTGTCCCAGCGGACACTCGCCATCCTCCAATACTGTGTAAACAACACTGATTTACTGCTTAAGTACACCGATGGTCAAAGAAAATTAGTCAAGCAACTTTCAGCACTGTGATCATAAGTGAATGTATTACATCTCCAGTTCTCATTTTTAAATATTTTAATTATTAAGGCCACAGGTGACATACTGAAACCTGGCGGGGCCTCCTGCCCTGCTACTCTGATTGATAGATCTGTTTGACATAACTGACAATTGTTGCACAACTAATGATACAAAACATGCTGTATAAACTCCAGTAGAGATTTGCAATTATGATATCAGTTGCTTTTGGTTGTGAACAAATAACTTTATCACCAAGGCATTTATTTGGGAGTTTCGAAAAAGCTCTTTTTGTTTGCAGAAATGTGCTCAACTAGTTGAAGAAAAATAAACATGGACTTTAGAGTGTCGAATATGCATGATAAATCGCATAGGAATACGGATTCCTAGACATTTTGAATTTCTCTCTTCCTCGTCCCAATTTCTGTTATATCTGGACAGTAACTTTCTCAAGCCATTTTATTTACAGTATAATGCTTTTCAATAATTCTATTGAAAAAATATGTAAATGAAATCATGCAGCACTTGTGATGTATTGGTTTACAATGAGTCAACTATATTAAATTTTGCTTTGAGTTTTGTACAACTTATTCAAGGAAAACACACAAGACTTTTAACCATTAAGAATAGTGTCTGCAATAGAGTATGAGTATGCAATATAGTCATCTGGTTATGTATGTTTACTAGTGTCATGTCAAAGGCTGTGATAGTGGTAAGGAATCTATCTTAAGAATCTGAACTATTATGTTTTTGCTTCTTAGGGAGGACACTGAAGTTTCAATGTCATGCTTTTGAAATCAAATACAGCTTAACTACATCTTTAGACAATGACATACATGCTTTACCATTTTACTGATAACAACTGTATACTACCTGGTGTTTCTTATTTAAACAAGTGCTTCCATTTCAGGATTGTCACCTCTGGGACTCTCTGGTCCAAAATTATATAGTGGCAAAAAGAAATCTGCATTACATGATATCAAAATATTTAACACATCACATGAAAGTGATTGATAATTATGGAGCCGTCAGCAAGTTGGAAAATTTTCATACAATAATAAGAAAAATTTAATTATGAAGATGATTGCAAAAGAATGGTGGCTTAGTGGGTTCTAGTATAGCCTGGAACATCATGGGCTGGTGGTTCTTCCCACAATCCAAAAGCATGTAGTTTAGTGAATTGGCTACTATGTATTTGGCTTGAAATCATATAATTTCCCCCAGTCTTTGTTTCTTTTAAACTAGTATCTGATGTACATGGATATTGTCATTAACCCAGATTGCTAAGGCTGCTTCATTGTGCTTTCACACTGGCACAGTCAGATGTCCACAGCTTTAAACTCCTGCACAGCATATGGGCTTTTTGTACTTTGACCGATTCTAGTGCAGTATGAAAGATATAATTGGCACCCAGCTGGGGAGACATATAACCCGTGGCCAAGTCATTTATCTATTTTTCAGGAACATTTGTCCAGTTAAGGCCACTGCGATCTGAATTCTTCACAGGAAGCATACTATTAAGGTAAGGTATACCCTGGACAGGAATCCAGTCTGTCATACTGTTGGACAATCATTCATACACACCATCACATTTTAAGGGTACTTTTAAACATCTGAACTTCATGCCTTTGGACTATGTGAGGTAAAACTCACATACACAGATCCCCAACTCAAAAAGTTTAATTTAACACGATTACCTGCACTGCTCAAAATGCCTAATCTCACAGCCTACTGCTCTGATAATCTGATCTGGTTCAGGAGGAGATAGCAAACATGTGGTATAAATATGGTTGACATCATCTGCTACTGACTCACCAAATACATAATTTTCAAGCAGGGTAACATAATAATTACAAAATTATGATATAAAAGAGAATTTCCCCAAAGGGATGAATAAAATTTCACTATACTATACTAAAAAGTCTTGTTAACAGACACTAATCTGACACACATCCAGATATTACATAAAATTACTTAATCATGATTTTCTGATTCATACCGCCAACACCATGTACCATCAATAAAAGGTTGTGAACCCAAATAATACTGCTAAATATTAAGAAATAAAGTGAATGTGATAAACCTGTTATAGTCCCTATTTAGCTGTACAATACAGACTTTTAGGGATGTCATTAGTAGAGCAAAGTGAACTTAGCATTTAAATATAAAAACAAAGAAGCATTTATAAAGATTGTAGTGAATCAGAGATCTCTGACAATTTACAGTTGTGCTTGCCAACAGCATTGAGTGTGACATGAAACAGCTGCTGATGGCAAGAACAGGCATCTGTTTCACAATGTAAAATTGTAGCCTTTTGAGCAAATGGGGTGGAATGGACTTACTGTGGTGTTTCTGTGAGTTGGCTTGCTGTGGTCTTCAGAAGCAGAACAGGGCCAATATACATGGGAGTCCCCCATCACTGAAGTGAAGGCCATGATTTTTGTGGTACCTCCAGTTTGGAATCTTGGACATCAGCGCATGGGTATGAGTAAGGGATTGGGGGTTTTATTTTTGGAGCAAGGGTGTAGATTCAGCCCCGAACCTGCCACCCCCCCTAAACATATAATACTCCTATATAATTGGGGGTCATATCCAAATGTACATCCTTGCTGGGAAGTCTTGGCCAAAATCCAGCCTGTTGATGGCTGAAGTATTAAAATAGCTTAACCGAATAGTGTTTTTATTTGGGTGCTTAACTTTGGGGCATGAAGAGAGAGTACAGTTTTCCCAATTTTTCATGGTGTTTCACTGCAAAACTAAATTGCGGTAAAATTGCATACATAACAGAAAAATATATGTAAAATTATGTCAAATATATTCATTGTACAGATTTCATATTTAAAAATACAAATGACTGCAGTAAAATAACTTATTAAACTGATATCTATACGATTCCACAAGGAAAACTGTTATAAAATTTAAAGCGTAAGCAGAAAAGCATAACAGGTGAGTCCTACTGTATGTGTTGTTTTGACAAAGGTAGTGTGTTGCTGAGGCAAAGTAAGAAAAGGTTAGTTTACTGTATAACTGAGCATAAATCCGGCACAGGGCACTGCCACAGAAATTAGGTTGAATGCTGGATTTTGCTGTTGGCTCCAAATAATGGCATGAATACAGAGAATAATTCATTGCTTAATTTGTGTGCTTTTATATAGAGCCCTGGGGTTGTCAATGATCTAGTTACAAAAATAAGCGATAGTCTCATTATCTACTGTTTTGTGAGATTTGTTTTTTGATACTGTACAGCTTAACATATTTTTTAGTAAAAAGGATATTTCAATTTATGGCTAAAAATGGATATTTCAACTTCAGCTTATTTCTCAGTTTTTTTAATGTATTTTGTTCATATCACTGACTTCCAGTAGCCTAGTATGCATACACATTCCCATTCAAGCCTGTCATGCTTTCGGATATTTGCAGAGGGATTACCTTATCATCAAATACGTCTGCTGAAATTAAGTTATACAAATTACATAAACAAACACCATATCATACTGATTCAAGGAGTTAGTGTTGCGTATCATTACAACCCATTATTTCTAACATAGTAAATTATTTTATATTATATTATGATCTTATGTGATATATAAGTAGAACTAAGGATTGTTTACATAAAATACATACTTTTTTTGTCTTTTTTAAATATTAAAATAAACAGAAAGATGACAAAGATTTGAAGCTTTTCAACATATCTGATAGTTATAGAAATTGATACAATGCAAATAAAAAGTTTTCAATAATTATGATAACTGAAAAAATATCAGAAAACTTATTTTATTAATTCAAACATTGAAGTACTGAGGCATTCATGTCACTGAAAAGGACATTAAAATTCTTTGCAGCAGCAAGGACAATGAGTTGCCCTGACCTTTCTTTCTCGTACCCAGACGGAACGTGTACTAGAATAGAATCACAATTTGATTATTCAAAGGGAAGACAGCTTTAATTGTGCCTACTGTGTTCCATGGCCCACTTTCAGTTCATCCACATTTTCTTAGACATTCGGCCTATAAAACGAGTGCTATTGTATTAATGCACAGTCCTATCTATGTTTATTAGATGACTTTATGGTATTTAAAGTGTAAGGAAAAACCACCTACAGGCCTAACAGCGGAATCTAATAAAGCAGCCAAAGATATTATATGTATGTCTCCTTGCAACCCTGAAAAGTTATTTAAACTTCCAATTAAAATGAAATCTTACTCCAGCTTATTTTAATTTAGGTATTTGTTTTTAGGATACTTAGAAATGATCGCTATGTAATTTAGAGAAGAAGGGATGGGATTAACGATCATAAAGTGTGTGAGAACGACCCAGTGAGCCACTTCTCACATCTTTGGAGATGTGGTGGGTCTGATCAACACAGCAGAGCAACTCAGCCAGTCAGAGCCAGCTTGGCAGTTCACCCATGAAGTGAGATACGAGGTTCCTGTCGGAGCTATCAGCCTTATGAAGGACACTTAATAGCATGAGAACTTCATGCATGCCTTACATACAACTGCAGCTCTAGGTTAACAGAAAGATTTAATCCTGTCATTCAAAAAAAAAAAAACACACCCATTTCATTAAAAAAATGACATCACATTTAATGTATTTAGCATAAGCATTTATCCAAAGCAACATACACTTTTGAGAAAAAGCAGGTTCAGACAGTCAGTTAAAGTCCTTTGCTCAGGCGCCAACCGGTGAAATCACTACCAACTACCAACTACCAACTACTGCACAATCGAACACGACAACAGAAATGTACTTAAAGGACCGGCTCTAGCTACAGGCAGAAAAGGCAGTTACCCTGATTTACCTGCATTGTGGAGGAATTGAGATGGTCGTCAGAAAAGCTTTGCCTATAAGGCCTCTTAAAATGTATAGCTGGCCTTGTGTACTTAAGGTTTTTTTTATCATAACCCAGTTGCTTTGTGCTGTCATGTACAATGATAATAAGAAATTGAATTGTGAATCTTTTTGTACTATTAAAATATATTTTTTGTAAATCACAGTTGACGTTACTGGTTTTGACAGACAGTAACAACGATACTGGCATTTCCCAGACTAAAGTTAGGTTAGCAGTAACCTGTGGATCCCTAGACACTAGCACAGTGGGGGCTTGTGTCTCCACCTAGTGGCCAAAAAGTGCATATAACATCTGCTTCTAAATGCCCTTAATCCATTCATGCCCTAGCAGTTGCAATAACTGGGAGCAACTGGAGAGCGCCGGCTCAACGCCTGAAGTTCCTCTGCAGCTGCCAGTATCTTTCTATGCATTGCTTTGCATACCAAAGTGACCAAAATTACCTTTTCATTTACTGATGACTCTAAATCTATTGGCCTGCAGCAGACTCGCCTACTATTCCCAAACCCTGTGGTGTCTGAGATGGATTTCAGATTATCACCACCAGGGGATGTTATTTTCAGTACCTGATCTGCAGGTCTTGCTATGATTTGCACCAGGCATGTGTTCCCCTGTGACACATGCGTGCACTAAATTATACTTTACAACACTGCCCCATTTATAATGTATATATGCATTATTTTAAGTTATGTCATATTTCATTTTATGTGGGCATCAAGTGGAGCTGTAACTTCTCTTGATCAATAAATCTTTAGTGTTTTGCTTCACCGTTGGCATTGAAATATTTAAATTTTTTATTTGAAATTTAAACAAAGCTTAAATTCTTTTTACAGCTTTGCAAAATAAGGACACGTGGTTTAAGAAGTCAATAAAAAATTGTTCAGTAGGTAAAAGAAGTAGAGAGATGGTAAGTCTGAACCTCATTGTGTCACTACACAGAACAACTGTGTACAGAACAACTGCGTTGGCCGTGATGTTATCTGTATACAAAGTGGGTTGCTGATGATCCTCAGCAGTCTAAAAGACCACAAGTGAAGGCCGTGTCATCAGGACTGGAAGCTCTATTTATTTGGCATAGTCAGGGAAATCATTACTGACCAAGGCAAAGAATTCACCAATGGGGTAGAGTTGAAAGGAGTCATTTCCATTAAAAATATATATAAAAATCTGTGCGTCTGTGTCAGTGTCCACAAAAGTCTCAGACAACACGCAAGCTGAGTGACAGGACAGCAGACCTGAGAAAGCTGGTGCATTTTATTGTAGATGTACAGGGGACCCAGCAGCATTATTTTTATATTGCTTAAGTATTGGTAAGGTTACAGAAGTATGGGAATTTTCCTGTTAATTCCTATATATTCCCAGTAATTCCAAAGAAAAGTTTCCAACTTGGAATATTTCCAAAATTCCCCATCTGAACTTCCCATGGAAGTTTGCAATCTTATGTATTAGTAATGTCCATATTATTTTGTCATCAGACAGTTAATTCATGCCAAAACTTTTGCAAAACAGAGTAATCTGGGGACATATATATTACATGCAATTTATACATGCAGTGTTTTCAAATATAATACGTTTCTAATGTTAAAATTGTGGAATATACCTATTTCATGAAAACGATATTAAGGCATTATATTTAATAGTAACCTGTTTCCCAAAAAGAGAATTCCAATATACAGTATTTGCAAGGATATGGTTTGACTGTAGTATAGACATTAAGAACTTATTTTTACATTCAGCATCCAAGAAATTCTTTCCCTGTAGTATAATATTAGTATTATAGTCTATTACTAACTCTGACGGTTGACAGTTATTGTTTTCCACAAGCCTTAACATTTCTTCAGGGATCCTGTACAGCACACTCAGATGACAACAAACTTCCGCGTTTCGTTTGCCGTAAAATGTATGCTCATGCGCAATACACACCCGGAACGTTAAAATGGGTGCGTTCGACGTGACGTAGAGCGAGATCTGCCGGCGACTGCAGGGGTGGAGTATAAAATGCCAAATCGGATAACTTCTACTTGTCGTAGTGTGCGAGACCTGACTGCAATAGCAGCAATGCTAGAATGGTGTAGATAAATCTATACAAATATCACCTGCATGCACATTACTTCTTTTACAATAACCAACTACTGATCCAAACTGTTAGCAGTGGGAAAAAATCTATTGTGTATAGTGGCCCTGCCTGGAAAAAGATCAAATACATTTACTTAAAGGATTCAGTTTTTGTTGTCACTTACTCTTGTGCCCAGTCCGATCCTCGTGTGTAATTAGCTTACGTAAATCTCCCACTGTGTGTGCATCTTACAGTTAGGCGCCTGACAACCTTGTGTTTCCTATATGTCAGGGGTCAACTAAACTTTAAAGAGGTCCAGTTAGAGAAAAATTCTTGAAGCAAAGGTCCGGAAGATCATAATGTCAAACTATTTAATAGTGTGATATATATTTAAGTAGCCTATTAGTTGCATCAACATTGTATGTTGCAAGTTCTTACCTTGTAAATAATCTGCTTTTGCATTTAACCGTGTAAATACACTTTTGACGTAGGTTTTTTTTTTTTTTTTTTAGGTTTTATAATGGAATAATATAGATTTGCCGTAAGATTTCCAGCATGAGTCTGAAAGCGTGTCATGCCAGATGCTTGAGATTTGGCAACCCTGAAAACTTACATTTTTTGTTTCATATGAATTTATTTATATAACAGATAACATTACTTTATACATATGTTAAAATGCAGAAACTTCAACGAACATGAAATCAACAATAAACTACGTCTATTTATCCAACGTGCTATATAATACGTATTGTATTTGAAAACTTATCAGCTTTACAATTTCAGGAGAGCGCAGCCACTCTGTTAGGAACATTACGCTTTTTGTTTGCGGGTGTTAGCTTCGCTGCTGCTATTAACACGAAAGGCACATTAGCGCAGACAAAGGGCTGCATACGCCGAACTATACGTCTCGCTTGGCCTTCAAAAGCGTTTGACGTTCATTGGCGTGGGAAACGGCGGTTCTACTGAAACCTCTACCGAAAAGACTACAAACGCTGCGCCGGTTAAAATAAAAGCGTCCCGTCAGGTTTTAAATAATAACTAAATCATGTCTGCTCCCGATGCCTCGGTCCGCCCGACGTCACAGAAGCACTGTCTCATTTTATCAGTGTGTAACTTGGTGGGAATCTTACCTTCAGACAAAATAGATGCAAAGGCCTGTATGACCTCAGCATCCATCTCTGCTATCACCATCCATTATTAAATTTGTATTCCCTAATCAGAATATCTCTAGCAAACTGAGTTTTGTGTTTTATGTACAATACAATAATTTTAGTGATTCTGGTTTTTTTTTTAAAGGCTGCATATCTGAAAGTCAGTTTGCACACTCATTTGTGAGGGTGCCTAATTAGCAGAGTCTTCGGTTTAGGACAGGTCGTTAGTGTTGTAGTCAAGACCGCCTAAACCGAGACCAAGACATTGCCGAGACCGGAGGGTATCAAGACCAAGACACTGCCGAGACTTGAGGGTACCAAGACCAAGACACACTAAGGCGAGACCAAGACCAAGATTGGCCAAGACCAAGACCGAAAACAGACTAGGGCTAGAATGGACATCACATTACTCAGATCAACTGTAGAGAAAAAAGACATTGCTGTAAAGTGTCATTACTCGTTAAATCAAATTCATGTTATCTTTTCAATTATATTGTCCATTTGTCCATATGTCTCTCATTTAAAATCTCCCAGATTTGTCATAGTTACGAGGCCTGATGGAAAATAATATTCTCAGCAATCCTCTCCTATAACCATTTTATCAGACCTCGTCAAGGGAAAGAGATGGGATGTACCAGAAAGATGTTCATATTAAGTCTCTTATACCAGGGAGAGAGGCCTCGGGTAAGCTATAAATACGGCTATGTAATGATCCTCTGCTTTGAATTGAAGAGAATGCTATTAGTGCTGGGCGATAAAACGATCTCGATTTTTTTATCGATAAAAAATAAGGACGATCACGTTGATACACACAGACTATAAAACTCGATCAACCAAATTTTCTCCGTTTTAGAGAATGCGCTGAGACAGACAACTCGATGGCTTATCGAGCAGAGGTTTACTGAACGCCAGCACAACAGCCAATCACCGACGACGTTGTAATTTTGCCCATCCTCCCTTAAAGAAGCAATGGGTGCGTTCGACTTGGGCTTAGGTCTGTCTGCAGCTGACGCAACATGGAGCGCGATCTGCCGGCGGCTGCAGGGGTGGAGTATAAACTGACTGCAGCCAAGTCGGACAACTTCTACTCCTCGTAGTCTGTGAGACCTGACTGCAATGGCAGCACTTCCAGAAAGGTGTAGATAAATCTATACAAATATCACCTGCATGCCTTCTTCACAGAATGGACAATTAAACAAATAAAGCAGCACAACATTACAGTAACTAACAATAAATAAACCACTAACTTACTTGTACTGTTAGAGCATTTATGTAATTTATTTAAACTTTATTTTACCAGGTAAATGAACTGAAACCAGTTCTCACTGCTTTATGTGCTTTTTGGGAGAAATAGCAGATAAAGCAATGGAACTTCCTGGGATACAAACGTCATGCGTGTGACTAAAATCTTCAGCCAATAAGGGCAAAGTTGTGTTGTCATGGAGGCGGTTCCTGCTTGTGCTGCACGGTCTGTCTCAAGTCGTCTTGCTCTCGCGAGGATTTTGTACCATGTGACATGGTGACGCATGGTGACGTTTTGGAACATTTCTTTGCCGACTTCGATATCATGCGATGTGTATGAAGTGTGTGGACTGTGCACTGGCAGTGTCCATTGAGAAAATGTATACAATGTAACGTTTTTAAAGTAGACGCATCTGAATGGTTGCATTTGAATTGAGGCGCGTAATGAATAATGATACTGTTCTGTGAGGATGTGCTGTTTTCTCTTTTTTTCCCCATCCCACCTCTATGTCCGAGACCAAGACAAGACCGAGACCAAATAGGGTCGAGATCAAGACAAGACCGAGACCAAATAGAGTCGAGACCAAGACAAGACCGAGACCACAAAAAATTGGTCTCAAGACCGGCCTTGAGACCAAGACCGGTCTCGAGAACTACAGCACTACAGGTCATAAATGGCTGCTTGTCTTGTACCCTCAGATTCATAATGGTAGTGAAAACTTTGAGTGATTTCTTGGAGGAAAGACGAGAGGAGAAACTGAGAGAGATGGTGGATTTCATACTGGATGAAATAGAAGATTTAGAAAATTCAGGTTCTGAGCTGGAAATGGAAATCCAGGGGTTTTTGAGTGTACAGAAGAAAAGATTGTTGCCATGAGAGAGAAAGAGAAGAAAGACAAGGCAGAGGAAGGAAGTGTGGAAAAAAACCAGAACATGATTGGAAGGATGAGGAGCATGGAGTCTAGGCAAAGGAGAGAGGAGAAGAAGAGGTGTTAAATAGGAGAGAATAGAGATGGAGAGTGAGGTCTACTCATACAAGAGGGAGGGATCAATGGAAATCCCACTGATAGTTGATCTTGAGGAGGACAAAATGAGGAGGAAGGGGATCGGCTTTTTTAAGAAGATGAGGTTACTGAAGAAGTGTCAGTCAGTAAAGGTGCAAAAGACCGGAAGAGAAGGACTGACATTTTAGGATGGCCGATAAAAATATTTCAGTGCTGGAGCAACAAAATGAGAGGGTACAGTCAGCTCAAGACAGAGACGTCAGAGCTCTCAGATGTACTGCCAAGAGGGAAGTCTAAACTATGGACAGGTAAGGGAGCGGGAGGTGCTAGAGGGGGACTTTGAGTGGAAACTAAAGCAGAAGTCATGGCAGGCCTTAGAGGCACAGTGGAAGAGAATGAGCTTAAAGGAGCACAATCAGCTGTATGGGGAGGTTGGGCAGCCAGTGCTGTATAGGTGTGTATATGGTCTCAGGCCAGGCAGGGGGGGCAGCAGGTACGGGGTGGCAGCAGCAGCAGTGAGGGATCGACGTTGATTTCCCAATGGCCACACGGGGGGTGTATGTGGATGTCGTATTCCTTTATGTGTCACACTAACAAGGACATTTTTATTTCTGCTTTTCAGAGCGCTCCACCCTGGAGGCCATATAAACATGGTGTCCGTGGATTGTGACCCACCTCCTCAAAGCGACGGCCTCTCTCCTGGGCCCTTAAATATTTTTCGTTTTTTTACTTGTGTTTAAATATATAAATAGTAAAACTTGCACCTCTGTGTTCTATGCCGCCTTGCTCACCACCTTAACATGCTCTAAATAATCCTAAACTATATTTGAATGTTTAATTGGATTCAGCATGAACAGCCATTACCATCCAGGCGCAAACAAATATATAAAGCATAGTATAGTATGAACTTGAGAATAATATGAACAATTCTGAATATCCTCCCCAAGGGGTCCCTCTTGGAGCACCTTTATCCAATGGCTCACAATGGTGCTAAGAAGGACTACTGAGGATCCTTCCAATTTGCACACTTCAGACACTACAACGCCCCCTTCAGATGTGTCCCTAGCACTGCATCTTTAAAGCAGTTGGCACCAACTGCAGCATCCAGATGGAACTAAGGCCCAGCTATTCAAAGTTCACATCAAGTGACACAGTACAATGAAACGATTGCGTCTGACAGGTAAGTGTATGCCTCAGAAAATTAAAAGGCTGAAAGAAGTATTTTAGAGGGATTTTATAATGGTGCCTTCCTTTGGCAGTATTTTTAAATCATCTGTCCCTTTTCAATAACTGAAGATCACGCAAAATCCACTGAGAACCACACAGCCCTGTTTGAGCACCTGCCCTTCAGGCCGTGTGTGCACCTCAATGGCAGAAGGACATGTAGAGAATGGCAAAAGTTAGAAGCTTATGGCATAAAAAGCAACCATATATTGGTCGTCCAAGATTAAAGCCATCAGTGCTGCTCCTCAAGCAGTAATAACACTTTACATTAAAGGAGCCCCCTCTCAACATTTCATTTGGACTATAGACAAATATATTTTAAAAGGTGCTTCACATTGAATGAAGGTATAGCTCCGTTTTCAGGGATTTTATTCACAGGCCACACTGAAGGAAGGTGACCCAGCTATATACACCCAGTATGCAGTAGGCCAGGGTCGTGCAGAGACGTTTAAAGGGGCGGGTGCTCAAAGTTAAAAAAGATAGAACAGGCTGAATAACAACAACTCACATTCATGACGAATGTAATATGGAATTATGTGGAAATCCATCCAGAAAAGAAGGGAAAAGTCCTGTAACTTACTTTAAAACAAAACTTGTTCCCTAAAACGGTGGACAGAGCTACAGACCCCCTTGTAACACCCTTACCCAGTTAGCTAGCAGTTAATGACCACCACTACTTGTGCAGTTCATAAAAGGACAGGTAATGTTTGTCGCGCTGTTGCACAAACAGCACGCTCATTTATTTCAATTCATTTGTTGTTATAGACTATAGTGTGCGCTGTACACCCTATTTACTGTTTTGTTGGAGTCTGCACCTTCCAATTAATTTGCCTGCTTCTCCTCCAGCTCCGCACCACCCAGCCTGCAGAAAAAGCGTGTGCACTTTGCGAGCTCGTACCCGGCTCGTAACGAGCGCGCTCTGCCCTCAAGGGCGAGCATTGGTTAATGGCAGTCATGTGACTGATGCAAGCCAGATCCTTTTATTTAGCAAAATTGAGATTAATAGTTACATTTTATTGTTGAGGGGCAAAGACAGGGCTCCATACGCACATACACATTAAAAATCAAAACAAAAAAAAATAACAACAACAAAAAAAAAACCCAAGAAAAGGGCACTTGAGGCATCCTGGAGGAAAGGGGCGGGTGCTCAAGCACCCTCCGCCCCCCCCTCTGCACGTGCCTGCAGTGGGCCACCTGCCTGCTGTAGAGCCCTGTTCCTTCCCATGCTCAGATGACCTCCTGCCAGAGCAGAGCCCAACACAACCACAACACCTCACTCAGATGTCCTACTCTGTGTCTGAACTCCAAGAAGCATGGGTACACTGCATGGAGACAGAATGGAAGTCCATCTCACACACTGTAGGCTATGTACAGACACCGGTTCTCCTAACTGCTTGCTGAACCAAGCCAAAGCTAATGTTATCGTCTTTTAATAAGCGGGAGTTTTCACCACAAGGGGGAGCTAAAAGAACATAGAATGGTTGTGTAGTGCATTTCCTAGTGATTAACATTACGAGCCCTTCACTATTAGTAGAAGTCATAAAATTACGATTTTGCCATCATTTCTGTAATGCAGTTCCCAGTAGGCACTTATCCATAATCTGGGCCCAGGATTCATTTTAAAAATGGAATTTAGAAAGCAGCACTTTACTTTGATGTAAATATAGCACTACGTGAATGCTGATTTAATAAACGAAGAATGTTGATCAGAAGAGGAACAGCAGGGGTAGAGAATCATTGATCTGGAACAAGCACATTCACTGTGGAATGTCTATTCCCTGGGTGGAAACATCTCCTAACATCAGAGAATAAAGAGTATGTGTTGTCATTTTCTATGGACACAGAAGACTTATCAATGAATTAAATTTATTTTGACCAATTTTTGGGTGAGATCTACCTGGTTATGAATTTGCTTTATTACTCATATCGGCCAAACAGGGTCAGCGACCTGACAGGATTGTTTTTGTTAAGTGATTGGGGCAACGTGAGGCAGTGTGTACACCATCCCTCAGAAAGACAGCGTGTATGTTTAATAAACTGAATTTACCAGAAATACACTACATTAGTCCAAGCATCACCTTAGCAGGTCATGCTGTAGAGCCATGAATCATCACTCTGTTCCAAATGTGGAAAATCTGAACTGGACAGATGGCGTCGGTCCAGAGAGAACAGGACTGCTCACATTTTCCAGATTCCAGCAAATTAAGAATTTTTTAATGCAGAACCTGAGAGGTGTCATTCCTGCCAGCCTTGGATGAACTTTGGGCCTGGACTGGGGAGAATATGGCTGACCAGGAACATGTCAGCAGCAGGAGAAGGACCATCACCATTTTAATCCCCCCCACCTTCATGCCTCAAAAAAGTGTTGTGTTTGGGCTCCGAATGAACAACGGCCCTGTGGCACACTTAACGAAATTCATGTCAATCAGTCAGATGAAATAAAGTATCTTAGCCAAAGCTAACAGGTGAGACCCTGAAAGGGAAAAAGTTAGAAATTGTTTCAAGACCATTCCAGGAACATAGCACAGCTGTATCCTTCCATGCCTGTGCACTGGGATGCCCTTCCACCCCCAAATAAATAAATAAATAAATAAGAGCACGTCCCTTATCTTTCACTGTGAATCCACACATTACTGAGGCCAGGAATGGATGCTAGAGGGCTCCAAAAAGCTGCTGCGAGCCATAGACTGCGAGGGGCCATCTGAGGTCTATGCCGTCCGAGGTCTGTGCCGCCGTCTGAGGTCTGTGCCGCCGTCCGAGGTCTCTGCCATCCAAGAAGTTCTGCAGATCCATGAAGACGAAACATCAAACTCATTTTATCTTATGCATCAGTTATTTTTTGGCTATGTTTAGTTACAAAACTCTACCCTATACAGTGTTACCCCATGAACCGGCAGAATACATACCAAGATTATCTTTTCACTCACCCCTCACAATTGACTGTACCTCTGCAGACAAGTCCATCAAAATCTTAAAGTTTCTAGATGACAGAACCATAGTGGGACTCATTTCCAGTAATGATGAGACCTCCTGTCGCAGAGAAGTGGGACATGCAAGTCACCTCCTTCACCAAAAAGCCCAGAAATGGCTGTTCCTCCTACATTAACTCAAGAAGTTCAACATCAAATGCACCTTCCTGAACTTCTACTCTGCCATCACTGAGAGTGTCATGATGTCCTCCATCACTATCTGGTTCCTTACCGTCTCCACCCTCTCCAAGACCAGGTTGCGATGTGTGGTCTGCTCAGCTGAAAAAAATCACAGGCTGTCGACTGTCAAAACTAGAAGACCTGTTCACTGCCAGGGCAAAGAGGAAGGCTGGAACATATGCTGCTGATTCCACCCACCCAGGGAGTCACCTCTCCACCAAACTGCCATCATAAAGGAGGTTCAAGTGCATTATGAACCAGACCTCACGCCATCTTCACAGCTTCTTATCTGTAGCCATCCAGCTCCTAAATAAACTCACCTAGTACTTCAATAATCCCGTCAGTCACGTGCAATCCATTCAGTCAGGGATAATTCTCCTCTTCTATGTTCATTTGTTGTCATAAGATCCCTTGCATTCTATCTTCTGTATGAACGTACAGGTCTTCTGTACATGTTTGTGTGCTTCGTTGAATTCCTATTTTTATACATAGTATTCTGTGAAGTGTTTCTCCCTTAATATTATCTGCTTCATGTTTGGCATTGGACCACAAACAATTCTGGTATGTTGGTACATAATGGCAGTAAAATAAGTTCTGATTCTGATTATCCTATGAACAGATGGTATACAGTATACATCACTGTTTGTGGGATTACCCCAGGAACGGTCAGAATACACATCACGGATCCTGTGATTAGAGATTATCCCATGTAGAGGTAGAATACACATAATGCTTCCTGGGATTAGAAATTATCCCATGAACAGGCAGAATATACATCACAGTACCTAGGATTACAGATTATGAAAAGGCAGATATAGTGCTGATATATGGGAATCACCGCCAGTAGTGGGTAAAATTAGGACACGCAACAAGTGTACAGAAACAGGTCCTGATTTTCAGAAGCAAAGCGGGGCTCGTGAAGAAGCATGACAGTCTGTCTCCTCCCTGTCTTTAATCACTTGAACACCCCTGCCCCCACAAACCTGTTTGATGTATGGCTCATTTGAACATATGACCAGGAGCAGATGGCCAAAGGGTGTCATAATGGGGGAAACGTGACCAAACAAACTGTTCCATATGGATGGTCTGACACGGAGCCAACGCTAACATTTCAGCAAAGGCACCTGCTGACCTGTAACTGTTGACCTGTGAGGTTAGTTGACAATCGCCGCAATCAAAGTGGAAGTACATCTCTGCAAGGGTGATCAGGGGTATGGGAAGCAAGGGGACAGAAAGCAACCTGCCTGGGGGGGGGGGGGGGGGGGGATGCAGGTAGCATGGACACACACAGAAATCTCACAGCGGCAAACATACAGCTTTCCTGCCCCATTGGAGCATGATGGATTTATTCATTAAAGTTATTTTGTCAGGGTCAGTGACAGGAAATTAACAGAAGGCAGCCCAGTGATACAGGCTTCTGAACACATAAACTAAATAAACAGTAGTAGAGTGAACCAAGATAGCATATGTGACAGTGACAGCACAGTGACTCAAGCTAGGGAACACACATACTGTACACACACATACACACACATATGTTTCTATCCATATCTTTGTGGGGACTCTCTATTCAACAGCAGGATTATAAACCGATGCAGTGTCTTGGACTGTGACATCACAGTAACAAATCAATGACACAGAATTCTGAATACACAAACTTTAGAAAAAAGTAAGAGAAAGAGAATGCATCACTGTCTGAGACACTAACATCACAATGACATCACAGGCTTCAGAACACACACTAAATAAACATGGATATTCAAGGGAATGAATCACTGTCTGTGACAGCGACAGCACAGTAACATTAGAGGCTTCCGAACACAAGAACCAAATACAGCCTGGAACCTGCACAGTGGGGTGATTTGGGTTTCACTCCAGAAGGCAGATGCGTGCAGGGATGCTAATTCAAATGTTAGCCTGCTTGTCCTCAGCTCAGTGTCGTGCAGCAGGGCTCTGTGAAGGGACCTTATTCTCCAGAGTGGTTTTAAAGGGTACCGTGCTTCAGAAACTGTTCCCACCTGTCATTAAGGGACTGCAGTCATTACAGTCTCAAGCCAGATGCCTGACAGTCTGTTGGAATTTTTATATTATTTTAATATCAGTTTGTACCTGGGAAGTAATTTGTAAGAAATTTAAAACCAAATAATCCGAATGTCAAACATATCATAAAGAAAAGTAGCTAACAAGCTGTTGCTGCTGCTAAACACTCTAGAGATAGACTGATAGATACAGGCTGAGAGATGCACTTAGACCAACAGAAAACAAGTTGAGAGATGCACTTGATTGATGGATTCTGGCTGGGAGATACACTTAGACTGACAGATACAGGTTGAGAGATGCACTTAGACCAACAGAAAACAGGTTGAGAGATGCACTTGATTGATGGATTCTGGCTGGGAGATACACTTAGATTGACAGATACAGGTTGAGAGATGCATTTAAATTAACAATGACACAGAGATTTGAAGGGTTCCACTCTTCAAACAAGATCTTTGTGCTCCAGTTGGCATCTATGGCCTCCAAGCACTCCACTCTTACTGCAGCTCGGCCAGGCTGGGCCAGGCGAGGGTGGTGGGGGCCACTTCTGTATGAGGGAGATCTGAGTGATGTGGGGCCTCTGACAGCCGTTCTCTGTGTCCTGCTGTCCTGCCCGCCGGCCACGTGTGTGACGGTAAGAGACCTGTTACAGGTAGCATGCATGGAGTGGGTCCTTGCTGAACCACAGGCAGGCCAGGCCTCGTTCCACATCAGTGTTGTGTACAGACCTCCCCGTGAGTAAAAACAAATGGCTAATTTAACATGCTCTCTGACAGGCTCCTGAGGGCCAGTGGGCCCAGGGTTTGCTTGTCCTCCTAACGAGCCGGAACAGCCGGGAGCTGGATCTGGATGGGCCTGCTGCCAGGCCAACAAAACCTGGCACGCTCAGCCACAGGTGTGCGCCGTGACACTAGCTACCTAACGGACCCAAACCTTCGTCTATCAGCACCAAGCTGAGGGCATCGGTGACCCAAAACACGTCAGAACCATACATTCTGGGGAAGTCAGTATGCGAGAAATGGTACAGGACCAGTGAACACTCATCATCTCATCAGAGATTGATCAACCATGCTCATCATGGGACACTATCCTCAGTACATGTGGCAAAAAAATCCCAGGTGTCATTGTGGGTGTGGACACCGCCCCCTGGTGTTCAGTGAGTGTGGGCTCGACATACTGACAGGCATTATTAGTCTGCCAGATTAATTTTCTCCTTTTTCAACAAAATCAACTCCAATTAAAGGCGCTTAAGGAGCAAAATAGTTTGGAAAGGGTGTGATAATTTCACCTGGATAATGAAAGCCAGAGAACAGCCAGGCAGGAACTCTGGTTGACGACGATACATCTGTCCTCATGGACGTAGATCCTAGCCAGATCACAGACTCCTGCATTACAGCACTCAGCCAGGGGACCGCTCTTCCAGGGAATGCTGAGAACGCGAGACCCAAGAGGTGTGTTTTGGACAGAAATGGAGCAGTCAGTCGCTGGGCATAATCAGTGAGATTGATGTGCACACCCACCAGGGATATGAACACAGCGGTGTGTGTTCCTGTGGAGGGCTGTCATTTTGGGCACTACTATTGTGAGTTCCTGTGTGGAAGGAGAGAAGCCTTCCAAAGCAAAGCAACAGAGCACGGCTGTGTGAGTCACTGAAGGCAGTGTTACCCAAGCACAGTGCAGCTCAGCGGCTCCACACGTGTCTCCAGCCCAGAGCATGCTGGGACAGCATGCAGACGGCTCATGCATAGAATCAGCCCTCAATTTCTGGCACAGGGGTTCCATTACCATCACGCCTTAGGGTGTTCTGGGAGAGTGAAACACAGGGTCGACAGGGTTAAACAACGCATCGCCAATGCTGGACCCAACACCACATTCAGTGTTGCTGGCGTGCCACAGGTATCTGCTGGACCAGCAGTCTCCGCATGAGCAGCTCTCCATCCCAGCAGCATTGTGGGAAAACCAGCTGTGAGTGGCACCTTCACTCTGTACACAAACAAAGGCACAGACCCTCACAGTCTATGGCTCACAGCAGATTTTTGGAGCCCTCTGGCATCCATTCCTGGGAAAGACAACATTCCATTTGCTGGGCTGCTTGGCCCGTCAGTGTTTTGATGAGCTCTCAGAGACTCGGCACTGAGGCCCGAAGTCCTGGTGCCTTTGTCTGAAGTTGCAATAGCAGCCCCTTCACCAGCATTCACCAATGCTTCCCCGCACTTCCCCGTGCATCCTGCTTTGGGACAGGTGGGAGGAGTCAGGGCGTGAGCGGTGTTCAGCGCCGCTCTTAGTCCATCATCCAACGAGCTCATCTGTGAGAGGGCACTGGGTCACTGGCTGACATACGGCTTCCCAAGAAATGCTGGGTCCATTTACCCACTGTAACATGCCTGAGCATGAGTCCTTGGGGGCTCATGCCTCACAGTAGCGGAGAGATACATGTAATCAGTGTATTTTTGACAGACCAGATGCTAATCTCTTACCCGCGAGCGTCTGTACCTTTGCCAGTTCCCCTTATCTGCCTGATGGGAACACACACACCTCCATGGGTGGCTCACACCAGTTCTGACACTTTAAAGCTACACCGATAGTTTGGTTTAAGATACAGGGAGTCCTGATGCATTCGGATTCATGGAGCGATAAGACCATAATCACACGCTGGATGAAAGAGATGAAAGGAAGGGCTTCCTGGCAGCCCCCACCCCGATTCAGCAGAAAGCTGAGGGCAGATCAGCTGTTTCCCCTGAAGAGAATGGTAATCACATGGCATCCTATTGTTGGCACACTGGCATCCAGGTGCAAGTGACTGAATGGCAACAACAAGCAGGGGGAGGGTGACGGCCACCTAAGGTGACACTAAGGTGCCCAGGAGAGCGACCACAACGTCACCAATAGGAATGTGCTTGCTGTGAATCTGGCTGTAGCCTCATGTTTAACGAATACGGTATAAATCTGGACATTATTCCACAACAATATGATAATAGGACCATACTATGCATACAAAAAAAAAATGTCATTCGAACAAACAGCCATCTACCTGTCCAGCATAGAGTCAGTGGGAGAGCAGCCTAGACCAGTTACATCCAAAGCCCTGTGCAACGCATGTATGGTGAAATGGGAGAACTTAACCGAGGTGTGACCAAAACCCCAGCTGCTAGAAGACACACACCCTCTTCCTGGCGCTGCTGCATCCAGGAAGCTGTGTGTGCGAAGGATTTGCGTGCAAGTCCAGTGAGCCATCAAGCGGCAGCAAATGCGGCTTTCATCGCTCTCAGCCGACTACGGAAGCGCCGATCTTTTCACAGTCAGCAAAGCATGAGCGCAGCACATCTGTTCGCATATGAATGAAAGAGGGGCACATTTCCTGTGACGGTTCTGATCCATTCTCAGCAACACACAAGAAAATAAACCAACTTCTGGACTAAGGAGCCACAGATTAATGTGTCAGTGGCCAATCACAAGGCCGCTACTGTGTAAGTGCTTCAATATGCCCAGAACATGGATGTTCCCATAAATATCCTTCAGAGTTCTTGATGGGTAGTGAGTACCAGCTGTTTATGGACATTAACAGCAGCTGTTCACAGAGTGATGGAGAGTGTGTCATTATGGCATGAGAACCAATGAATTTCCAACAGATCGCTCCCATTAATGAGCAAGCACAGAAGACCAACCCAAACCCAAGTGTATCCTGTAAGGCATCGGGATGAAGGTTCCCTTTACAGCTGTTCAGAGTCGGCAGCCCACCTGCCTGTTGCGTGTGTGAACCCGCAGGCCGCGTGGGCCGTCTGTGCTGTCCACGGTGCTGACGGCAGCACTGAGCATGTGGACCAGAGTCCACAAAAACGCTTTCATTTCACACCACAGACAAAACGGTATAGCCTGTAGGTTTATGTCTTTGATTTCAAAGTGTTGAATTAGTGGACATATCGTAATATGAATTGTTTTGTCTGTTATGCAGATTTGAACTCATCTGACAATAAAATAAGTAAACTATTTGCAAATAGTTTGCAATGGAATTTGAAATCAGAAATTAGATTAGATTAGTCTGCATTCGGGGTCAGAGGTGGTTCCTTCTGAAGCATTTCCAGACTTAAGCCCGAATAATCCTGAGAGGACAAGAGCTACTGGAAACCTAAACTGCCAAATACTGTCACAAATTGCTGTGCAAACTCGCACATCAACACCTCCATCATCATTAGATGTTTTCCACAATGTCCTGACAAATCGTTTTAGCAGAGTCAGTGATTCACCTGCCCAAACACATAGCTAGCACACAGAAAATACTTATCCTTTTTAATTCTAAGGATACAGATAAAAAATGAAAAACATAAGATTTTCGTAATACTAGTATCTGATTTTGGACTCAAGCTTGGCCTGACATTTGCTTGCGCCCTAATCCTGTTAATGCAGTAAGATTTACATTTATTTATTTTGCAGATGCTTTTATCCAAAATAATGTATATTTGAGTAAGTAGAGTTATATAGCCCCTAGAGCAACCAACAGAGGCCCAACAGTGACATCACTCTGCAGACCTTGAGACCTGAACTGGCAACCTTTCAATCACAGGTACAACATCTTAAGCCACTGAGACATACACCCCACCGCTAAGATCCTTCTATTAATTGGCTGTGTGCTCTTACTGAAACATCCATTCAGTTGGCCCCTTATTAGGTACATCCAGCTAGTAAGACCCAGTCAAATCTTACAATGTGCAGATGCACCTCTCATGGTCTGCTAATGCCTAAAAGCCAAAACGGCCCAGTAATGAGCTCTGCAAGAAGGAGATTCTGAGCACAGCCCTCTGGACCCGCTCTGAAGAGTCAGTTTCACCAAAGCTTAACAGTTTGTCAAGACAACATATTGTAACATTTAACGGGTCACAGAAATATTGCCTTTGGTTCCTGAAGCACATTCCACAAGCTTCTTTCATTCGCTTGGCAAAGGTGTTTTACTGTCTGGCACTTTCTATAAATGTTAAGCTGACAGACTGGAAGATTGAAACTAGACCCCATCAGCACCATCCTCCCATTTTTATTTATTATTTTTGAGATTAAAAATGTATTTATTTGTTCTGACAGAAGTTTTATAAAGTTTCAGCTGGCTATTATGCATATGAATTCCCTGATCTAAATAACTGGTTTGAAAAACTTTCAGAATAGATCTTAAATGTCTGATGAGAGAAGCAGAGTTTCTTTAAAACACTTGTGACTCACCTTACAGCAGTAAATTCCATGTTATCAGCAGGATCTAAATGTAGCCTTTATGTCCAAATCGCACCTTGCTGGAATGCAGTTCTGCCCCCTTCAATATTAACCATTCTTCTTAATGTCCCAAAATTTGAACATACTCCATCTTTAAGATTGGGATCATAAATACATATGATACTTAATAAACTACACATGGTACCTAATAAACTAATGTATAGAGTGATTTATTCAGGATCCCCCCCACCCCAAGCTCTGTACCTGATAGGGCTACCCCTCCTCTTCTATTCCTATTCTAATCCCTGCTAATCAGTATTGTTTGTATCCAAGCCATGCAACAACAGATAGCAGAACTATGATCTTTCCTCTTCTATAGCAACACAGTAACTGATGTACGTCCCTCCTCAATGTTCGTCCTACCAGCAAGGGTTCCACCGATCAGGCCTCAAGTTGAGTGAGACACCGTGGACATCAGTTCTCAACTGAGGGCAACTCTGGTGGTGAAAAAGTAGGACCACATAGTGCTCTCTGGGGGGCATCTGGGGTCAAACGGTCAGGAGAAACACGCACAACGGATTCTGCCTGCAGCTGTCAACTTCAGCCTGAGGAGAGCAGTGCCTATGGGTGTCAACTGGACAAGAAATGGATTAGGTTTGTCCAGAGATGCAGGGGCTCAGTAGCTCAGGCAAAATTGGTTTAGATCTGCTGACAGAGGTGCATATTGGGAAGGCCACATATGAATCCATTCTGAGGGTGTGGTTGTCTCTTTGACTTCCTGTTAGTGGTCAGACAGCAGATGAAAGTGCAGAATGTGGTCTGCAGTCTGTTCAACAGTTCAGGTTAACGGAATATTGATCCAGCGCATGGATCCCAATGGAAGCTGACTCCAAGCACAGCAGAGGCATTAAATATAAGGAAAGAAATGAATATTGCAGAATATTGCATAAAGTAGGCCTAGTATACCTAGCCAGCTCTCACCAACACATTGAAAGGTATGACATGAAGCACTTCAGCGATTTCTACAGACAATGGGAAAACATTAAAAGAATTCACAGACATCTGAAAGCACCTAAGATACCTATAGCCACTGGTATTAATGTCAGTGACATATGGGTTAAATGGAGGGTTTTATAAAGTGGCGTACTGCAAAGTAGACTTTGGTAAAATCCAGAGGGATGGTCTCCTCTGTACTGAAACTAAAACAGCCATTTAAAACAATGTCTACTTAGAAGACATGAGCCAGGTAGGTCCCAGTGCCAGAAAGGAGCCGCCTACAGGAGGGACCTGAAGGTGTGATGCCATGCCCATAACCTCTTCCTGAACATCAACAAAACAAAGGAAATCACCAGATGCCCTAACTCTCCTCTACTGCTTGGGAACACCTAAGTTCCATATGAAACCAGGTCATCGACTCCTTCTCCTGGTCTCTTAACAATAGCTGCATCCACAGAAAAGCACAGCAGAGGCTGTTCGTCCCCTGGAAGCTAAAGAGCTTTGGGTTGGGAACCAAAACCTTGCTGGGCTTCTATCACTGTACCACGGAGAGCATCAGGACTACAGTGTAGTTGGGTACCCTAACTGCTCAGAACCTCAAACTACAAAGTCCAAATAGCCTCGAAGATCATTGCCATTGATCCTCCTCACTTACAACCATCTGCCTCTCTCAGTGCCAGAAGAGGACCAAACCCATCCTCAGGGACACCAGCCATCCTGCTCACACCCTCTTCACACAGGAAAGCGATACATCCCCACCCATTCAGAGACAGTCTCCTCCCCCAGGTCACGTCACTATACACCTGATGACCTGCATCTGTCCCCATTGCACTTTATTACATACTGTCTCCAGTTTTGAACCTTATCAATATTACTCACTATACTGTGATCTGTTACACATCTTTAACCAAATTACATCCTATTTATTACTTATTTATTGTTAAATTGTTCTTATGTTCCACTATTATCTTTTATTGCACCAGTTTGTCTTGCTTGTCCTCTTGTCCTCCCCATGCATATTTCTCACACCCTGAACTGTAGATTTCACTATGTTCCTCTAAACACGTGTGACAATAAAACCTGAGAATGACGGAACTGTGGTTGGTCTGTCTCCATCACCCAGGACAGTTTCTGCCAGTCAGCTTGTTCATACGTATAATTTATTTAGCAGATATTACTGAGATACTATACAAAGTGACAGTAATTTTTAAGGAAGCAGAGCCAGAACGTCCCTGGAGCAATTGGGTTAAGGGCCTTGATCAGGGGCCCAATGGTGAAATTACCTAGCTGACATTGGGATTTGAACCAATGACCTACTGATCACAGCATCTTAACTGACTAGCTCTGTGGGTTAGGACTTAAAATCCACGAATGGCAGAATGACTGTTGGGTCCTTAAGCAAGGTTCATATCTTGCAATTGCTCCAAGCCCAGGCTTTTTCAATTGGATGTCACTTTGGGTAAAAACATCTGCTAACTAAAAATAAATGTAAATGTCTAAGAGCTCAATTTATCATTGTCCTTTTGGTGAGTATATTGCCAAGGAAGTTCTGAGGGTGTGTGACACTGAAAACAAGAATGACAGTGTGGAGGACAGCGAGGGACATCAGGGAGAGCAGAACGAGGCCAAGTGTGTGAGTGAGGGCTGTATGTGGGGGTGTGTGGCATGCTCTGAGAACGGCCTTGCGCCACTACAAACATGCACCCCTGACTGTTAATGTAACCACAGGAGGGGACCTCTAGGGCCTACTCAAATCACACCCCGCTCAGCGTGAACAGGAAAGGAGAATTCCAAACACGGGAAAATAAGTTGTCATTATCTGGAATCTTAAAAGAACAAAAAAACTCAAATAAACATTGATTATATCTCCCAAGTTAATGGATGTGAATGTCAAGTCGGCTTATTTTTCAGAACAACTGTCCTTGGCCTAGTCTAATGTGGCAATGGCCAGAATGTGATCTGAAACGTAGAAGCCAGAAATCTATGAAAGGAGACAAGTAGGAGAAAAAGGGAAGCCATCTCCCCTCCACAGCTCAATCTGAGCAGGGGAAGAAGAGCAAAGGAGACAGGAGAAGGAGCTGTCATGTTTTAGTGATTTAGGAGGAATGTGTGATAAAGAGCCAGCCTTGAAAACACAAAAGTAAGATTCCACAGCTGGAAAAAGCCTGAGAGGCAATATTAGAAATAGAGCCCTGAATGGCTCCTGGATATGGAAATTTCAGATAAAGGAGAAACGTTCTGCGAGTCGGAGCTGCACTGCTGACAGCGGTGCGAAAAGCTCAGACGTGCACGCTCCAGCGATGCGAGCCTCTTTGGTTTCAGCGATACTTTCCCCTCCATTGATGAGACAAGGTTCACAGACCTTCTTCATGCACGCTGAAAGGCTTCTGCTGTAAACAGGATGTTTGCTCCATTTGCCAAGCTGGGCATGGGCAGCGCCCACGTGGTCAGTTCTTTTCACTATTTCTCATCCATCTCTAGAGGAATGTGGGTGAATCGATAAGACAACTGTCATCATTTGCCCCCCTACAACTATGTCATTTATATTACCAGATTTATCTTGAGTCATAATCATTCCAATAAAAAGCTACCACTTCAGGGAGATGTGTGATAAGGATAACAAACACTTTAAATGTTTATTTAACAAAACAAAATGACTTGTCTGAAATCCCTTACAGTCACCTTCACATTGAATGAAGTTTGAAGTCTGGTTCATTTACAGCTTTCTAGGAGACCAAACAAAGGTTTTTAAATGACTAGTTGTAGTCCATGGTGACTTAAGCTCAAAATGATGGTCTTCATTAGGTGAAGAATCCAGTTTGGCTTCAGTTAAGCAATGGACTGGGTCACTGGGTAACACAAGTTGGGTTCAGAGACTCTGACAAGAGCTATAAACCAGGGATGGAAACAAGTCATTCCTTGGCAAGTCTGAGTCAAGTCTCGAGTCAAAACATCGCAATTGGGGAGTCAAGTCTTGAGTAATTTGCCCTCAAGTCCAAGTTGAGTTCAAGTCTTTCCATAAATTTTGCAATCAAGTCACAAGTCATCAAATTCGTGACTTGAGTCCAAGTCGTGTTGTGAGTCATGTAAATTGAGTCCCTACCTATGTCCATTTTTTAGTGATTAAAACTTGCTGCAGCAAAATCCCACCACAGTACATCATAGGATACATTCTTTATAGGCAGAGACAGGTTGAAAAAGAGTCTCCACTCATAGTTTCCTCACACAGTTTTACGTAAGGAGTGATGCATCTTCCCAATAAACGATCTCAGGAGACTTTGCATTCAGCCAATTGAAAATGCAGACAGCAGAGAATTAATATACACTGAAATTACAAAATTAACATTATGGGATCCAGAGGGGGACTATAACCTCAAGTCCTCGAGTGAGAGGGTCCAAGTCCTGAGTCATTGCCCTCAAGTCCAAGTCTTTCATCAGTTTTGCTGAGTTGAGTCACAAGTCATCAAATTTGTGACTTGAGTCTTAGCCAAGTCATGAGTCAGTGACTCGAGTCCCCACCTCTGCTATAAAAAGATCATTTGATCTGAGATCAGGGATTACTTAATGACTCAGTGTGACACATAAGTGCAATTGGGGACAATATCAGGTAATCAATCAGCATATTGTGGACTACGGTGAGCACAGCCTTGACAGCAACCCCAGGCAAGTGTAATGTGAACTACCTAATCTTTACCTTGATTATACTGTAATCAATGACCTTGAAGTTCATTCTGGCTTGAAGTGGGACTTCGTTAAAAAAAAAAAAAGCTTTGGTCGGCTATTTTGGGTTTTTCCTGTCGTTCTGGGGACACTTAGCATTTCTCAGAAAAGACACACATACACACACATGCTGACACATGCTGTCAGCTCTGATTCCAGCCTGTGATCCAATGTTCAGCAGATGGTATTCAGAGCGCAGAAGGCCTCTTGGTAACCAGCTTATCATTCTTGGCTCCATAAAATGAAGGAAGTATCAATCAAGGCAACTCAGTGGGAATTAGATTTGGGATCACAAATTGGGATGTTACACATCCGTATCTACCTTTCCCGCAATGACCAAAACAGGTAAACTGCTTCACAGGAATGCTGAAGACAGAGCTGAATCCCACCATGGAAGAAAACAAGGGATTCATATAAAACTGCAAAAAAGAACTCTATGGGCATAAGACCAAGGGAGAAATTATGCTGTCATTTTCATGATGTGGTCTGTTTATGCAGCTTACAGAAACATTAAAGCCACTATTTAATATGCCAGAATCGATGCATAAAATAATTTTTCGGAGCACATTTCTTGCATTTTACATAAAGTAGCCACAACTTCAATCTATAATTAAAAAAATGATTGTACAGTTTGTGTATACTTCAGATACAAACTACAGCACCAGTCAAAACCTATACATAGAACAGTTTATTTGTTTTATTATCTTTATATGTTTCTTATAAAGATATCAAAACTATAACATAACACACATGGAATTATGCACTGACCAAAAAAGTATTGAACAAAAAAAAAAATAATTTGTTGGGGGGGGGGGGGGGGGGCGCTCCATGGGTTGGGACTCAGAAAGTTGCCAGTTTAAATCCCATGGTCGGCAGAGTGATCCCACCACTGGGCCCATGAACAATCTCCTTTGTAGGTGGCTTAGGGTGTCCAAACTTTTCACTGGTACTGTACCTGGACATGATACCAGTAGGGATGGGTACCAAAGACCAGTAAACCGTAGCCAGAACCAGCCAGCTGTTCCTTCAGAGTGTTTCACAGCCTATAAGTGCATCAAGACCATCTTCAGCCAACATCAGCACCCTCATAATGACACTCAGAATGACAACCAGCATAACTGACACCCTCACTCTGAATTCATATGCAGTTTTTTTTAAACAACTAATTTTCCAGTGTGCAGTGTGTATCTTGGAGGGGGATTCTGCATTTCTCCATTTACTTTAACCAATGAGGCTCAAGAACAAGCTGCCAAAGTAAATTGAGGATCATTTGCGGCGTGCTAATGAGGATCTCAGGCACTGATGCTCAGGATCCACTAAAGGTAATATCTACCTGACTTTTTTCCTTTGCTGTTTTTATCCAAAGCAACTTACTAAAATCATTTTTTTTACGTGTTCTCTGCAGTTGGAACCCGCAACTTGACTTGTTGGACCGCAGGGTAAGTTATTAACTATTGACATTGCTAAAATTTCTATGTCAAAATACATTTTCTCTCTTGTTCGGAAAAATTCACAATTGTAACATTGTGAAATATATTACCAGGAACTGGTATAACCGTTGACTGTTCATAAAGGGCTGGAACTAGCATGACAAGCTAAAGAAGCTGACCATGTTTAATTGCTGGTGTCCTTATATAGCATGGGAGCATGTGACAAGGGCTTAGCACAGCCTCAGGCATCAGCCAGTGCATTTCGCTCTGGGCTCGCAAACGAGTTTTGAGTGGAGGGAGTCCACAGAAGCCAACAATCAGACATATGTGGATATCAAGCTGAGCCGAGTGGGGAAACTCAAAACTGCCTGGGTCGAAGGAAGGCCAGGTCATTCACATGGTTCCCCCTAGTGGCCACCTTTAAAATAAATCGGTGAAAGTGTGATAGAGAATAGTATAAGTAATAATAATAAAAATAACGCTGAAAAGTCAGTCATATGTTTCTTTCTGCCTGTTCGCTGCTGGCTTGAGCCTGTGACTACCCTGAGCCTGTGGCACACAACTGTCACCAATCAGGCCGCAGGTCCATGGCTGATTAGTGATTGGCCGGTTCCACAGGCTGGGGCGGAGCAGGGGGGAAACCAGCTACACGGGTGACAGCATGACGGCAGGCGTGAGAGAACTCAGCAAAGCCCCGCAAACATGAAATGTCCATGCTTCATTTTTCTCCATTAAATTTCTCATAAATATTACGGCGAAGTTACGTTCCGATTAATCCATCGTAAATGGAAAATATCGAAAGTGAAAAAGGAATACGACATGATAAATGTAAAAATAAAGAAAACAAAACTGCCCTATGATACGTTGTTAAACACTGTATGTGATGTTCAGAGACACAGAACAACTGCTACAGAGACTGGAAGCTACCTTCGGCCAGCATCAGTTTGTTAACTACTGAATGCTTCACTATCACGCCATCATAAAGCAGAAATATCGTAAGTCGAACCATTCTAAAGTGAGGAGCACCTGTATTAGAAAAAATGAAAAATAAGGTTTGCAGATTAGATGAATGCTCTATTTTTTATGGTTAGCAATCTAATATTGTGAGGTGTATTCTTTGATCATACAATTGCAACCCTAAAAATAAATGTTTGATTCTAAAAATGAATATAAATGAAAGAGAAGCAGCACTACACTTGTTGAAACTGCGTCGCTGTGTGTGAAAAACCCACCACCCAGGCAGCAGAAAGGCCTGACATCATCAGAGGAAGGCCAGCTACTCATAACAGGGAGTCTTACAGGGCTGAACGCCACCCTGCCACAGGGCCGCTATTCACAGGCCCTTACGCATCCTCACGATCATCACCGTCATCTCAGGCCCTTGGAGACTGAGTCACTTTTTCCAGTCCACATGCTGCATCGGCAGGGCACCCACTGAGCTGACTTCACCTGAACCTCCATGAAGGACACGGGCGTCTCCACCACAGAGTACTTCATCATCCATCCTGCTTGGCCTTGACCAAGGCCCACCCGGAGCACAACAAGCGCAGCGTTGGAGCATGAGCCTCGTGGGGAACACCAGCAAGCACCATGTCTTCGGAGACAGAGCAGAGATACAATGTGCAATGATCATTCCTTCTTATGAGCCAATATAATGGCTGCCCATGGTATGGTGCTGTAACGTATTCCCACTGTCCACTGCCAGAAGACCACTGCTTAAGGACTACCAAAAGATCACCAAGTAATATTTAATTAGATTGGTCTTAGATTCTACTTCTACCCAGCTGAGAGTTAATGTTTTTGGCCATGTTGACAGATGTGTGATTTAATGGAACCAGAATTCCAGGCCATGACCCTGGACTTTCTGAAAGGGTGCTATTTGCACAGAGATGTAATGTCTTTCACAGGAAAGGCCTTACTGGAGATCCTGCCCAATTGATGTCCTGGACCACCTGGGCAAACCAACCATAAAGCCAATAAAAATTAGAACATTTCAGATTTAGAACTTTCCGCCCTTTAAAAGTCGGTGAATACTGATGGATGAGTGCAAGACACCTCATAGTATCTTCATCCGAATGATCAATGCAGAATCCAGTACTGAACCAAACAGCATCCATCGCCCTTGATTGTTTGAATGTTACAAGTGTCAACGCTGACCTACTCAAACTATGTTTACTCAGTCACAGCTTTTGGAGAGCTTGATACCAACAAGAGAACAGATCGCGGCCATATTGGGGAAACTTCATTTTCAGGCTTTATGTGTGAGCACACATACGCACACACACACACAGCCGGAACATAAACACTGTGGCTGTGGCACCCCACATTTCAGGAGGAAAATCTTGCAGCACTTATAATTTTGTTCAAGAGCAGCACTGCATTTCAGAGCTAGCTGGTGAATACAGTCATTAAAATCATTATCACCGGGAGGTTTGGGTCCCATCCAAAACACTCGTGTGAACACACTCTGCTGTGACATTCTCCTGCTTAATTTTTTTCGCTTCATTATGTCCCGATCTCAAACCTGGCCTCGGTCTGAAACCAGCTGCAAGGACCCTAAAGTGGAATAGTAATTCAACCGAACAGTGGTATTAGCTTCCTGCTTTGTTAGAAGTTGTTGTGCAGCTCCTGCTCCAGTACTACTAACACTTGCACCTGGACATTCATTGGAAGCTCAGCCTAGCTGCACTTATGCCTAGTTGACTCCTAGACAGCCTGTACTGTATGTTTATAATGTGCTACCTGCCTCACTTGTGCATCACTTTTGACAAAAGCGTCTGATAAATGTAAATGTAACCATTACGGTGTGGATTTTAACAGTGATGTCATGGTCTTTAACTGCTTATCTGTTCCTGTCCTATCAAGAATCAGAAAGACATCCTGCTGCTGCAGAGGCGTGCCACAGCCCCCATCGCCGTAACATAGTGGATCCCTGGAAGGAGTATATCCGGCCCAGTAAGGGAGACACTCAAAACTGTGTGGAAGCCAAAGGCACGAGTGTTTAGTGTGCTATCCCAGTTTCACCTGCAGCAGCAAAGCCCAGAAGGGGATCAAAACAGACAGGACAAACGCAGCGTGCAACTGACAGAGACTGACGAGTTTCCGCTTTAGCAACAGGGGTAAAGCCATAGGAGGGCGATGCTTTTAAACACTCGAGAATTATTTACACAGTCTCAGCTTCCAGAGAAGCGATTCAGGAATGTTTGGATGTATCATTGGTCCCATCACAGACAAAAAAGCAAGGAAGTCAGTGAAGCAAGAAAGGATTTAACAGCCCCATGTGCTTCACTTTTGTGCTGTTAGCTGAACGTAGGACTGCAGTCAGCTAAGGGCAAATCTCTCAGACCTGGACAGGTCTGGCAAACATGTTGAGGACAACAGAGTATTCACTGCAGCAAGCTGGACCACGTACTGTACCTAAATGAAACATACTGTATGACACAATACTCACACATTGGACCAAGTACCTAAATAAAACACACAACAGAGTACTCACTGAAGCAAGTTGAACCAAGTACCTAAAAAAAACATATGACTGGGTACTCATTGAAAAATGCTGAGCCAAGTACCTCAGTAGAACATAAAACAGAGTACTCACTGAAGCAAGTTGGACCAAGTACCTAAAAAAAACATATGACTGGGTACTCACTGAAAAATGCTGAGCCAAGTACCTCAGTAGAACATACAACAGAGTACTCACTGAAACAAGCTGTGCAAAGTACTTAAATAAAACAGGGTATTTGTGGAAATGAGCTTGGCCAAGTACCTAAATAAAATATACAACAGGGTTCTCACTTAATAAATCTGGGTGCCGTCCCCTCGCAGAGCTGGTTTGTTTCATGATTTCAGATCTATCTGTACAGCTTCAGACTTGTCCACATATTTTGCTCAAAGAGTTATTCTGCCCGACCAGATAATTAAGGATTTATTTATTATTCTAATTCCCTTGCAGATGCCAAACGCACCACCAGGATGTTTGCGGTTGAGGCGGCAGGCGTGTTCCGCTGTTTGTGGGACTCACGGAAGCGTGTCCATGGTGCTGCATGCTAGAATGTACCTGACAAGGCCACAGAAATCGATCCGCCCACCGGCGTGGTCCTCAGCAGCCAGCGCTGAGGAAAACCAAACATAATGCAGAATAAATACATGTGAAACCTCAGGGAAAAAAAGCCTACTGTAATAACTCACTACAGCCATTTGTATCTGCCAATATTTCCCCCTGTGCTTCTTGGCTGGGCCAGGGGGAGTTTTGACTCCTCTAGAAGTACGGCCGCCCTAGTCGTTAAAGCCCCCCCACCCCACCCCCCAACCTCTCATAGTACTTTGGCACCAAGGTGATGGGGGATGAGACACCAGTAGTGGCATTCGTGTGTGTGGCGTGTGGTCTGTGCGTGTGCACTGTGTGCACACGTGGTCGCTCCTCTCCAAGGCTAACACAGTAGAGGGTGTGCAATTTATTGAGTGCAAGTACCTCCTCGGTTTCAGTGCCCGGCCCGGCTGGCATCGGCACTTCCCCTCTCGCTGCCTTTGGCAGCCTCTTCCTGGGCCCCCAGCCAGCCGGTGGACATGTTTCCTGCCCGGACCACTGGTTGCTGGGACGCCTCGAGCGAGCTCTCAGACGCCAGAGGAGGGAGGCCTTCTAAATTCAATTAAAATGCGCTCCGCGGTGTCCCCCTTGATGTGGCGCTTAGAAGGTAATCCTGTGTTTACGTTACACATGCCAGCGGCTCTGCCACTCTAGCGGCTTCCGAGCAACGTGTTTGACAGAAAAACACCGCAGAAAATGTCGATAAGACTGCCTGATAAGCGCTGCCCTAATTTAACAAAACCAAACACTGCAGTCGGAGCCGTCTAGATGTTCTGATAGATCTGACACAAAGCAAACAGATAGCTGTCAATGCTGGAGCAGCTGACATCACCCATGATCTGATACCCAGGGAAAGTGGCCCAAGCAGTGAGATACTGATCAGTTTCACAGCCGCGGCGCAGAGTTTAGCGCCTCGGTACAATTCTTACAGAAAATGCTGACACTGTAACTTACATCTCAGACCCCTTCAGCGTCTGAAGCTTGGCACCACGAGAACCTTCCGCTCCAGCAAGTTATGCTCAGCTAGCTGGCCTGAACAGGTTTACATCCCTACTGTGACAAAACCGATCCGGAAATGGAATTATGCTTTAATTCCATGCTATGAAATTCCGTAATTTCTGTATAGCTCTGAATATCAATAAGACGGTATGTAACACACAGACCTCCAAAAATTCCGGAAAATACGGTTCCAGCTTTAGGTATTAAAAGATTTGTTTCTTTTTCCTAAAGCTGGTAATGTTCTGTTGGAAGGCAGCTGCGAGGATTGAGTGTCGCCGCAACCTGATGTGAAATCTCATCACTTTGTCTGTCAGTTGAAGGCCGGTTGGCTCCTAGTGTCTACTGAGGCTGCCTGAATTATACTGGAGCACAGCAGGGGGAGGGTCGAGCAACGCACTCCTCTCCAGAGCGTCTTGAAGAAGTGCAGCATAAGCAGCTCACCGGGCACTTTCTCGCCCCTGCTCGGCGGGTCCAGGTCGAAACAGGAGTCGCTTATAGGGGGAAGCAGTACTGCCTGTGCGCACGGAGAGCATCTCCCCCCCCCCAAACATGACCCCTGTAAACCTCCAAACTCCTTCAACCCGTGGCTTTGTGTGCAGCCCTGCATCTGAGCAAAGAATTCTCCCCATGAGATTCGGGATTAGGCACATTTCTGCAAAAGAGCTAAGAGTCTGTCCTGTTCATATGCACCACATAAATCTGTCCTCCTAATTTCACAAAAGGGGCAGCTGATGCTGGACAAAAACCAGCATGCAGACGGGCCAGAGGCAGGTATCCAGAGAGAAGAGGGCGACTTCTCAGTGGCTCAGTGTCCGTACTGTACAGTCTCTCTTTACTCGTGGCCCCGATGATGCTAGATTTGCACTGCCACTTCCTAACTGAATTAAAGACATCTTGAAGGGAAATCCCTATCTATGGACCTTTAACACACCAGAAAAACATACAACACGAGATGCACACATCTGAAGAAATATACTGCGCACGTCTTCAAATGTGCCACTGTGGAAACAGCAAGCTATCGCTGTTGCAGATGGGAAATCCAGTCTACCGTAAATGTGTTTGTGTGTGTGGATTAGGTTTATATTACATTGTAATAAAAATCTGCTTTTTGGGGAGCATTTTTCAAGTCCCCACAAAGATCTGTGAATGCAATCAAAAAAGTAAAAATGCCAAAAGTCTTGTATTTTGTTTGGTTAATTATGGTTAAGATTGGGTCATGTTGGGATTAGAGTATTTCCCACAGAAATGAATAGAGAGTCCGCACAAAGATATAATTACAAGCCCGTGTGTGTGTGTGTGTGTGTATCAAACCCTGTCTCCATTCTCCATGGACTGTGGAATCAGGGGGACCACCCAGGTAACTGTGCCTGGGTATCTTTTGGGGCATCCTTAACAATGCAGTGATGTACAATCACGAAAGAAATTATCTACAAATAATTCAATGCAAACTGACAAACTTTATTAATATAAGCCTGAATTGTTCTGTAGTCATACATAAGTAACACATGCCTGTTTCAGTGAATATGCCCCCCCCCACTCCTGCCTTGAAATTATGCAGCCCCGCCCCCCTTATTCAGATGTCTTCCATGGTCTGTGCCATTTACTGTATGTGTGGGGGTCTCGTGGGGAACCACCGTGCTGCTCATCCTTTGGTGTTCAGTGGGGAAAAATTCTAAGAAAACTCATCATTGGAAGGAAGAAAATAAAAACTATATTTAATTCCTAACAAAATCCTCAAATGAAATCTTTAACTTTAATACCCCATAGAGCACCGATAACTTGTTCCATTGTTACAGCTTGATGTATAAATACAATATGAAATGGTATCTTTGGCATTAGATCAGAAACAAAGTGGTCCAAATTCTTCTCTAAAGCAGGATAAGGGATTAGCATTTAGCCTCTGTGTCTCATTTGTTTTGACAGCTCTGTAAGATAATCCCCTTAGCACCCCAGGGAGCCAGAGGCCCCTATCCCATAGGAGCCCAGGCCTGAGATCAGCCTGGTGCTTGGGAAGATGCCCCCACTCACGTCCATGGCTGGGGGTGACGGTAAAACATGCTAACAAGACAAATGCGTCTAATCCTGTCTCAGGCGTCGCTGCTCAGCATTTTTACACATGGCACTGAGGTCTCAGCTGTGATCTGCGCTTCACCATCTACCCTGAGACATGCTGTGCTAAATAACTGCCTGACATGCTGATAAAACCCTTGAGTGACATTCCAACATGTGGAAACACCAACGTGACGCAGCAAGAGACGATATCTTCTTAATAAGCCTCATATTAATAATCAACTATCATCAGTATGACAATATGTTCTTTTTGCTAATATATATTTAGCTGGAAAATGAATGAAGCTTTAGTTGATATATATGTGCTGCTGCATTAGGATCTCTTCCTATTAGAATAGAGATTTATTAATCCCTATGGGGAAATTCTTGCCCCTAATGCAGGTGAAATCAAGCTTGGGGGTCACAGTGAAGGGGTGGCCACCATGCAGCAGATGGGGGTATAAAGGCCTTGCTGAAGGACACACGGACATGTGACTATTCTACCGAGGATGGGCTAGAACCGGCGATCTTTCAGTGAGAGGCACAGATGCACAGCACCACCTCCTAACACTGCTAAAATTGTGGCACACTGTCGCTCATTGATATCATCAGATATTCCACCACGAATATCCTTTACTGTTAACTGTGCTCCCTGTCACGAGCAATACCAGTGCGATTTAATCAAGCAGTTAAGAGTCAAGACTTCCAGCGCCCCCGCTTTGACTGTGCTCGATGTGCTCCGTGGCTTTGGCTCGGACGCAAAGAGGTTTCGCTTCTCTGTACGCAGCCATCTGAATCATTCAGCTTAATAAGATTCCGCACCCTGCTAAGTGAGATTAAAGCCTATTGATAATTTGCACTTAAGCCATTGAGCTGCGTTGGAGCAAAGGTTGAAGAGCTGCCTTGTAGGGCAGTGTGGATAGGAGGAGGGAGTCACGGTTGTATCTTTTACCTCACAGGAGAGCTAATGATTAGATGGTGCCTGTTAAACAGTCCATTGGACCCCAAGCAGGAGGCCTCTGTCGTGATCCTTTGGGTAATTTCCCACGGAGTTTATTAGCATTCTGTACTCTGAACTGAAACCAAGTCTGCTCGTAAACAGCACTTAGTTGGGAAGCAAGCATGAAATTGTGGTTGCTCAATAAAACCCACCGTTGCTTTATGAGGTCCCTGGTATACTGGTGCTGACTGTGATGTTGAACATTCATTTTGCATAAAACCATATCTAATTACTCGCCACATGCAAGGTCACCGTCTAAAGCCTGGCCAGACCGCAGACTATTTTTGATATATATCTATAGAAAGCACTGTCATGTTCATGTTTAATAAAGCATCACTGTTCATTTCATGTCAAAGCACTGTTATGAGACATTTGCAGAGCTTTTGATTAGATTTTGTTGGAATACATCATTTTGTTCTAACAGAAAAATTAAACATTTAGCCAGAAACTGTGCTGAAACCAACAGTTTATCAGACTGAATCCTACCAGGCTCACATCATATTTACGGTACATTCCTACAGATTCGGGCCATAAAATGCTGCCACAAAGTTACCGCTAAATAGGAACAGAGACGCTGGCAACACAACCAAACGCAGCTCATCATGATCTGTTAACAGCAAAGAAACTTTATGTGCAAGAGCTGAATGTACTTGTTTTTTTTCCAAATGTTTTATATTTTTCCAAAGCTTATACTCAAAACAGAACACATCATTTGAAAAATCAGGTTCAGAAAACCTATAGAGCGATTAGAAGTTAAGGTCCAATGGCGAAATCATTGTGCCTGTCCCGGGATTTGAACTGGTGACCTTTTGCTCTCAAGCACAGTGTCCTAACCTGCTGAGCCCCACACCGCCCCCTGCAGGAAGATTGCTGTGAGAAGGACCACAACCTGCTCCTAACAGCACTTTCCAGGAAACGCCTCCCATCCCGTTCCAATGCGGCATTGTACCGCAAGGGATAATGCTGCATTGTAGATTGTGATTTTAGAATGAATTAGGAAGCATGCATGAATGAATATCACTTTTGTGAATATGTGCATAAAGGTAATTACTGTTTCCACACTCGTGCGGTGACGCCAATAAAAGCAGGGCCCAAGACGTGTGACATGTTAGCTGTGGCCGCACGTTGTGTCCGTGACCACCCTGCTACGCATGATTTAAATCGAGGCTGGCAGCAGATCTCTGGCTTTCCAGCGCGATGCCCTGATCAATGCTGTGTGTGGCCACAACCATTCAAAGACTTTTCCATACAAAAACACACAGCTAGGGCAGGAAAGGATGTGCGGGACCACACCAAGACCGGTCTGCACATCCAATTCAGGTTACTTTGATTGTTATGGAATTTTAATAGAAAGAATGAATGAGACGATTCTTTACTTGCCATTTGTACAAGTGCAATGGAATGCTGCTTTTCACATAACCTATCTAGCGCTGCTTTGAGACACAAGCACATATATACAGTTGAGAGTGAATCTTGGTCTGAGCACAGAGTCAGGACATTTATCTGGCACCCAGGAAAATTTTGGGGGGGGGGGGGGGATAAGGGCCTTGTTCAAAGGCCCACTGGAGAAGTGACGATTCTACCAAGCCTGGGGCTCCAACCCATGACCCTCTGACCATACAGACAGTTAATCCACCGAATTACACCCCCCCCCCTAGTTATAATCAAGTTCAGCTTGAACCTCTGTAGCCCTTGGTTAATAAGTGCTTTAGGAACGCTACACATCCCATTCGCCTTATCGCTATTTTATTGCACTGTATTACTGGTCAACAAGCAACAAAAACATTACAGCACAATCATGGGGGCTACGCTGTTTCCATGGTGACTCGCCGCTATTTTGCCCTCATTTCTTGGGCACCCGTGTAATGCATATACATACAAAGCCATGTATAAAAAATGTAAATGTGTGCTTATACTCCCAAACTTCCAGGGTCGAGTTTTCCCTTCAAAGTCACCTACATGTATCCTGTTGATGCTGCAGACTGACAACACTGTCAGTAGGGGGCGTTATAGACTTCAGGAGACTTACCATTCCAGACTGTTACATAAATGCGAATATGTGCAGGATCAAGCAGACAAACTTTGCAGAGAAAAGCAACTTTATTCCTTAATTTTTACTTGAAAATAATTTTTCCTCTCTGCATCCTTTTTGAAAACCCTGAATAAGTATAAACTGCTGAAATTAGTTTCACTGTCAATGTCACAGATTAAAAACACGCCCGTCATACTGACCACAGTGGACTTCCTTAGAAACTCAAGGTCATGAGGAAGGGCAGCATGTTTAAACTACCTGTCGACGAAAGCAAGTTCCCTGCGGCATTTGTGCCATGAAAAGGCCCGTTTTGCTGGCCCCCTGCGGTCGGGCCCCCGCACGCCCGGGCCTGGGCCCCTCAGTGTGACTGGGACTGATGGAAAGAGACAGAGCTGGGGTCAGAGCCATTCACAGGCCAGGAGCCACATTAGCATATTTCATATAGGCTAGCTTGTGGCTGCCGGGGACCTCATCGCCGTGAAACCCTTTCATTTTAAAACCGTTTACTTCCTAATCGGGAGGGGGGCTGTAGGCAAAAGGGGGATTATGTGAGAGGAGAATGCCTGTGAGTCAGCCTGTGAGAACGAGAAGAGAGAAAAGAATAAGCAGAGCGATGGCCTGCGCAAGCATTGTGCTCCAGGAAAGCCTGTGACGGACTCAAGTAGTGCAGGCTGGGGGAGGGGAGTGTCCAACTAGGCAGAGGCCACGCCTCCCTGCGGTGTGACTGGTCGGAGGAGGAATAAGGAAGGCGGGGCATGGGGAGTGGGAGGAGGAGACTAGCACCAGGCTGTAGAGGGGGCTGGCATTGGGAGTCGGAGCTCTCCGCTGCCTCTTATACACTAGGTGAACCTTAGAGGACCTGGCAGAACAGAGCAGAGAGTCTGTAAAGCACCTGAGCGCAGCGGGGCTGCAGTCAGAGCTCTGTCCCTGACGGGATTACCAACGCCTGCTGCAAACGCACATAGTTTTTTTTTTTTAATAATTCCATTTTTCTATCATTTTTCTGCTCTTCAGCCAGAAGATGGCGCACATGCGAAGCGGTGCTCTGCTGACACAGGTGCTAAGCCTGACCCTCCTCACCTGGGCCGCCGAGGATTACGACTATTACACCTGGCAGGCAGACAACGTCCAGAGCGGGCACTTCCACGCCAAGCAGCCGCAGTGTGTGGATATCCCGGCCGACCTGCGGCTGTGCCACAGCGTGGGCTACAAGCGCATGCGGCTGCCCAACCTGCTGGAGCACGAGAGCATGCAGGAGGTGCGGCAGCAGGCCGGCAGCTGGGTGCCCCTGCTGGCCAAGCGCTGCCACAGCAACACACAGGTCTTCCTGTGCTCGCTGTTCGCGCCTGTGTGCCTGGACCAGCCCATCTTCCCATGCCGCTCGCTCTGCGAGGCTGTGCGCAACAGCTGCGCCCCCGTCATGGAGACATACGGCTTCCCCTGGCCCGAGATGCTGCAGTGCCACAAGTTCCCCAATGACAATGACCTCTGCATCCCTGAGCAGTTCGCCGGCCAGCAAGTGGCACCAACTCCAGGTACAGATACCCTGCCGGGGGGGGGGGGCATGAAAGAATCCCTGTCTGAATGTGAGGTACTTGCTCCGTCACACAGGAATATAAGAAGATATGTGAGGAATCTCGGAGCTCATAAAGGTGCTCAGATAAGTCACCTGTAGGAAGGTGTTCCTAAGGCATCAGTGTGAGTGCGGGAAGAGCGGAGCTTCCACCACGCGTTTCAGGGCATTAGATCATTTTAAACAAGACTTTCATTGCAGAGCTGAAGTCCTCACAAATCCACAGTGAATCAGTCGGGTTTGGTGGGTTTAAAGTTACTTCATATGCAGTATATCCTCCTGAGACCCAAGGAAAAAAGTGTCCTTCAATTGTAGGTTATTTGTCTTTGGAGGAAATAAGACATCTTACAGTTTAGATTTTTTCAAATTTATTCTTATTTTAATTTCACAGCATGTCCTCTTTAGTGCACAACAAGAATAAATATGTTTCCCAACATCAGTGAAAAAATAAATGCAAAAATACAATGTCCACTACAATGGACATAAATGAATAGGTCGGCTCTCAGGAGGATATTTTACCTCATCTTTATGGAGTGACCAGTAATCAAAAATACTTATTAAGTTTACACATATTCTGAGTTTTAAAACTGAGCTTGTACTTGTTAACTATTCTGACCATTGTATGAATATGAAACAGGTTAATTATAGGCAATATAGGTGTAGTTTTGTAGTAACAGAGAAAATGCTTCCGTTTTTTTCTGTGTTAAGTTAGGGTTTGGCTCTATAGAAATGGCTTTTTCAAAAGCTCTATTTTCATTATAAAAATCTCTTCAGGAATGTGGAGGGGACACATCCAGCTGTGAGCACGGCTGCTCTGTCCTTTCACTCGCTTGGCAGTCGGTGGCTGATTAGCCGAGAAGCTAATTAGTAAGGAAGGTGAATAAGCGTCAGCATGGCAGGATGATGCAATAGGGTGCCAGGGAGATGGGAGGGGAAGTGGGTGTAGGAAGCCGGCAAAGTACAGTCGGGGGAGTGCCTACAAATGGCTGGGCACTTGGGGTGGGGGTGAATGCCATAGTGTGATGGCGACTGGGGTCTCCCTTTTGGCCTGGCACTCACGGTATTATGGGACAAGGACACACATAGAGACCCTCACAGGCATCCACAATGAAATAAAAGGTTAGACTCACGATACACAAATGGTATCACATATGGTCTGTAAGTCACCCTGATTAAAAGAAGCATGAAGATAAATAAATCACACTGCGACAAAGCTGGACGTACGTCAGAACAAACAAACCAGCAGACACACACATCTCAGGGTCTAGGATGTTATGCAGAAAGGAACAGCCTCTTCTGCTGCCATCTGTCAAATGTATGTAGGAGCCTTCTACCTGTGTATATATTAAAGACGGGGTTATGCGTGCATGTAGGACATGGGATCATACATGTCAGAAGACAGGATGAATCCACAGACTCATGGAGTAAGAGAGCATGGATTATAGAGGGAACTGACTAACAGCCCCACGTAAGGCTGCTAAGCAAAGTCATCAGCCTCTGATTCCAAAAAAGATCAAGCCTTAGTAGACAGAGACAAACGCTTTAATTTTGGATGAAGTTATTCATCGCAGAAACTAAGGCAGACAGATGAAATTCAATGTCAGATGCACAAAGTGAGGAGTGAACACTGGCAACAGACTCTCTGATTGGGGCAGTGAGAAGGTCACAGAAAAATAACCTGTAGGGGATGTTCAGGGAACTCTGCTCTATGTGCTGCTCCAGCCCAGCCTCAGGGAGATCCGATTAACCAAACATCATGCTTAGAAAACTGGTCACATATAGTACTGCGCTAAGAGTCTTAGGCAGTCAAAGGAAATGTTTAAGGCTATTTATCTGGGTAGTAAATATATATTTGCCCAAAACAAAAAAACACAAATTAACAAAAGAATATATGCATATTGAGAGTAACACAATAAAAACTAACTAATTTCTTCTTTTCTCAAAAAGTTACACTACTTCAGTTACCAAACCTGTTACTGTACCAAACCTGTCCTCAGGGGAACCCAAATTATTAGAACCTCACTTAATAAATGTATTTAAATACTTCATGACTTTAAGTCAGTGAGGTATAGATTAGCCATACAAGACAGCGCTAGTGGGTGGGTCAGAATATATATGGGTTGGTGCAAATATTGGGGTGACTTAGGAGAGCATTTAAACATCATTCTCCACGACTGCCCAAGACTTTTGCACAGTTCTGTATGTGGTTCAGTTTAGAGAGACTCCCCCCGTTTGCATTTCAACTGGGAGACAGGACCAGCCTTTGATTTGGGGCTTCATTTACTGAATAGATGTACCTCACAGAATTTCCCTTTTCACTCATTGTGTCCTAAATGACCTTCCTTAAATAATCTCCATAAAGCCCATTCCATCACTACTGCTTGTGGCTCCCTTACACTGTTGTGTAAAGCGATCCCCCAAGCTTAACAGCTGCTGTAGAGCTACTGCTGGACAGCCCGAGTGAAAACCACAAAGCAGGCTGGCCGCAGAAGGCAGCAAGAGGCCAGCTGCTTCGTTTACCTTAAACTTACACTCACTTTGCCGCATAAAACTGCTAGCTTTATTTATAAGGCTTCCTACAACGGTAATAGGCGTCATATTTTCAGTGGTCACCGTGGAAGGCCAGGGGACCATTTCGACCTTATCTTTCTGCACAAACGGCACAGTTACTCAGATTCATGACATAAATTACACGCTGTGTTTTATTCAGGAGCAGTAAGGCTTTATGTTAAGTATCGTTGCCCATCATTCTGGGTTGGAAAATAGTGTCCCCCAATGTGCCTTAAAAATTTCTGTAGTGTAGGTTCTAGATGTGCAATTAAACAGGAAGGGAAAAGGGACGTGCAGTGTGAGCATGCAGCATGAATCAGAGAGTTCAGTGACGGGGACATTGCACCCTGCTCCATCAGCCAGCCAAAGCCCTGCCCCCATCTCCCTGCCCTTCCCCACCCTACACAAGGCTGGGTGTACCTCTGGTCCTTGAAAGTGCCATACTGTAACATAGCACCTGGAGGACGTTAAGCAAGAGCGTTAATGTCTGCGGGCACCACCATTTGGCCACCGGGTGACTGACAGGTCCACTGGCCCGCCTCCAAGCAGTCCGCCATCTTGGCAGTTGGCCCCTTTCGAATGATGGCCGACTCAGACATAACATGCATGTCTACAGCCACCACCACCGGCAAAACAACTGAGAGAGATCCAAGCCCTCAAGACCTAAACATGGCATGTGGCTACCTTGCTTAGTGTAGATGTGCGAGCCAGGTTTCACAGCATTCCAGACTCACTCGGGGGAACGCAAAGAGCGCCGGAGGCTGTGGTCATCCCGTGCCAGCGGCTCATGCCCCTCTACCCCCATGGGGCCTTCACAGTCCAAGACTGAAGTCTCACGACTCCTCGGCACTCCCTGGCAGTGCCATCGTCCACACCGCCGTGCCAGATGCCGTATTAGTTACAGCAAGCCTGCCTGACGGGTATGACTGGGCCGTATGCATGATCTCTGTGTGCCTTTTGTATTAGGGCCAGAGGAGAAGACGTGGCATCATGTTACACTTTATTCAGGGCCGGACAGGACACAGAACACATATTATTGGGGTTTTAGGGCAACATGCGACTGTAAATAACACCTAGAGGAGGACCGGATATCACCAGTGAAATTTGCCATGATAGGGAAGATCTTCCAGCTAGGCAAGATATGGAGAGGATGGCTGTGAGTTATGCTCATCAGAGCAACACAGTGACGTGTCTCTGTCCCCTGGCATCCAGCTCTGCTTCTCTTCGCGTCTGTTGGTACCTCTGGAAGACCTAACGCGTTTCAGGCCATAAATCCAGATGATGACCCCTGTAGATCACAGACTTAAAGTCCCATTCCCAAGCCGTTCCTAAGATAAAGGCAAGAGGACTGAGATGTAAAGGGTTTTTACCTGCTTGCCAAGTTGAAGATGGCCTGCAGCTCACACCAAAGCCCAGCTCCAGCTCCTGGGGTTCAGATACCTCTCAGGGAGGAATCTCAGCACCATTTTCCTGGACTGCCTCCTCTCTGCATCCTCTACTCCTCTCCAGACCTGAGAACGACCTCCATTAGCTGCCTATTGGCCCATATTGTCACCTGCATGAGAGGAACAGAGACAAGGCTGAATTCACCTTGTTTCTTTGAGTTAGGCTTCATATCAGTATTATGAAGAAGAAAGCGAAGGAACAGATAGTATCTGCTGCTGCTTTAAAGCATGAACAAGCTACAGTACGTCCCATGCATTTCTATACCACGACTTGCTGAGTCTCTCCACATGGCAGTTACGTTTATCATTAATAACTGTTTGCCCTCTACTACTATACCCGTCCAAACCTAAGGATGTTCAAGGCCTGCATGTTAGCAAAGCTACATGAGGAGGTGAGGACATCACAACATTTCGACAACCCTAAAACTCAACAGGAGGCCTGCTGGCTCCATCGTAAGACAGATCCCGCTGCGATCTACCAGAAATACACACACAAATCTTTCCGTCACAACAGAAACTTATGTTATCTGCAGACATTTAAAAACGGGACATGCACAAATTACTTCCTTCTGCATCTACAACTATGGCCAAAATAATTGGTTCCCCTCCATTTTTTCAAAAAGAATCACAATCTTCCGTGAAATAAGTTGAAACTGACAAAAAGTAACTGCCATCTACCATTGTTTATTACATACTCCATATAGTAGACACTTTCTGATTTATCACTTACTCAAGAAAATTTACATCAGTTTATTAATGTTGTCCAGAGCATCTTCCTTAATAGGATGTAACAGATGCACCTCAAAATGGTGACCTTGACTTCACTCCTTCCTCTCCCCTCAGCTTCCGAAGTCTGCCCACCTTGTGACAGTGAGCTGAAGACAGACACCATCCTGGATCACTTTTGTGCCTCTGATTTCGGTGAGAGTCTGACAGTAACACAAACAACACAGTTTATGTACCTCGTTACATACCATGATATTTCCAAGCCATATTTTACACTGAAAAATGTCATCTAGTCATAGTGTACACCAGGGGTAGTCAATTATTTTTCTATGAGGTCCAGATTCCATCAGCGAAACTAATCCAAGGTCCACTGCCCCCAGTAAAAGTTTCCTGTGGGGAAGGGGGGGTAGATATCACCAAACATGGGGAAGGTCCACACCAGTACATTTCTCTGCTGACCAGTGAGTGGTTGGTTGAGCGTGGTGGGAATCCATTGCATGGTCCAGATTAAATTGTATGTCAGTCCGCCAACTGAGCACCCCTGGTTTACACAGAGAAAGGCATTACCCAGCCTTTGTTTGCGCACTGAAAGATGTTACCCAGCCTTTGTTTGCACACTGAAAGATGTTACCCGGCCTTTGTTTGCACACTGAAAGATGTTACCCGGCCATTGTTTACACACTGAAAGATGTTACCCGGCCTTTGTTTACACACTGAAAGATGTTACCCGGCCTTTGTTTACACACTGAAAGATGTTACCCGGCCATTGTTTACACACTGAAAGATGTTACCCGGCCTTTGTTGACACACTGAAAGATGTTACCCGGCCATTGTTTACACAATGAAAGATGTTACCCAGCCTTTGTTTACACACTGAAAGATGTTTCCCGGCCATTGTTTACACACTGAAAGATGTTACCCGGCCTTTGTTTACACACTGAAAGATGTTACCCGGCCTTTGTTTACACACTGAAAGATGTTACCTGGCCATTGTTTACACACTGAAAGATGTTACGTGGCCATTGTTTACACAATGAAAGATGTTACCCAGCCTTTGTTTACACACTGAAAGATGTTACCCAGCCTTTGTTTACACACTGAAAGATGTTACTCAGCCTTCATTTCTGGCTTATAAATGAATACACCAGGGGGATATGCTTTGACCCCCAGTGGAGAAGTAGTTCTGAGACACTGCTGTCATTTGCGTCCAAAATGGCTGAGGTAAGTCAACCAGATGCGACATGCCCCCAGCATTTTTTGTCTAAGTTATCAGATCAATGGAGCCTTCAGTTATGCATTTTGTGACTCAGTGAGTCTGTTTAACTGCTAGTGTTATTTTGCAGTAATAATAATAATAGCAGCATAAGGAGACTTTTTGATGGCTTACAGTTTTCACCGAAATGTACCAGCTTTCCATCACCCAGCTCCTTGTTTTCACTGCAGTTAGGTTGATATAGACGGGAAGCTACAACAGTTACTGACCTACTAATCATCCTATTCCAGCGGCCAAAAACTAAGAACGAATAGTGTGAAAAGAACAATAAGACATCCTACTGGGTTTATCTTATTTATTTCTCTTCCTCAGTGTCCAAAGGCTGATTTTTGGGACATGCTTTTATAATTCCTTATAAGTCCTACAAACCGTTTTGTTATCAGATGTTCATATGCAAACTTTAATCATTCTGAGAGAAGCTCTTTGAAATATCCAGAGATAAAGACAATCGGTCCTTTGTGTGGACTTCCCAAAGTGAAGAAAGCGGAGGGCTGTAGAAATGTCTGCAGACTGCTCCGCTAACAGCCATAAAGATAAAAAGATGAAGTTGAGTGTTGCTGTTATAAATCATGTTTAGCACTGTGGGAAAAGATGAACTGCCTACTGGACAGGCAGTAAAGTACAGCATGCAGAAAATAAATGAATTAAGAGCGTCCTTATGACATAAGTCTCACTTCCATGCGTCACATCAGCAGTGAAATAACTCGCATTTATACATCACCAACCACTCATCACAAGAACAGAACAGGGTTTCTGCACAGCAGAGATAATATCTCTCAGACAGAGGAACCTGTCAGGTTTACCTGCCTGGCAGCTAGAGGGCAACTCCATTCCTCAGCACCTTGGCATGACATGCCCCGGCATGCCTACTGAACGTGACACGGCGCATGTGACAGCAACACTGACACTGGTACTTCGCTTTGGTGGTGTGTTTTGGCTTTTCAGGTACCAGTAAGTTACGCTGTTTCACATCAGTGGATGACATCTTCTTCAGACTCTCACACTTGAATTATTTTCTAAATCCATTTAGCGATTTGTCGCATACTTTCATGCACATTCCATACAAATTTTACATCCCCCCCTGCCCCGGCAAATTTTATTGTTGGGAACCCTAAAAGTGGCAACTCAACTGCCCCCCCCCCACCCCCAAAGGTTCAGTCTTGAAACTGCCCCTAAAGTAGTTCCCGTGTAAGATGACAGTGCAAGTGATGCAGCCAAAAGCAGTGGAGTTACTGCTGATTTCCTACTACAGCCCTCCTGCAGATGACCGGTGCGATCATTTGTGTGATGAAAGACTCTGTTACTTACTCCCACGGGGTATATTAGAAAACACTTCTGGTAGGTTATAAAAGTGATAAATAACATTAAAACATATGGTGAAAGGTTATTTGTAGTACATACCAGGACGTGAAGACGTTTGCCTATAACTCAGGAGCCATGATAGATGAAGCCTTGACATAAAGTGAATGGAGCGTAGGTGTAATTTCTCAGGGAGCCTGACAGGGGGCAGTGTGACTTATGTTGTGGGTAAAGTGTGCAGGGTTGGAGAAGGAGCACATGCAGTGCCTGATCTCCTTTCAGAACGAGCCTGCTTTGCGTCATCGCTGTTTGGTTTTTGTGGTCTGCCCCGCTCTCTCTTGAATGCGACATCAATCACTAAGCCCCCTGTGCATTGACTGTGATGTTTGTCCACATCGAAGTAAATTGGCAAAAATGTTATTCTAAGCAGGAACAAAATCCAAAGAATCTTTTTTTTTTTTCTCCTAGACAATAGCAGATAAACTGCAGCTGTCAATAGATGTGATGATCATACTGGTGATACCTGGCCCATCTAATTGGCTAGTGAGAGCTGACAGGCAAGAGAAGAAAAAAATTACCATCAGATTGGTGGCTGAGGCCTAGAATGCTATTGGCTGTTAATGTTGCAAAGGAGGGGGTTGATTGGGAGCAGAACTGGAACAGGGTGTATAGGCTATCAGAACCAGATCCCCCCTGGGGTCAATTCGTATAAGGAGTCTGGACCCAGACATTGCAGCATTGTCTGGCCAGAGCAGGACCACCCTCCCCCAGTGAAGGCTTTTCCTGGCTGCTATGTGGGGGCACCACCGCTCACCACCCCTGCTGGCTCTGGGCCTCTGAATACACTCCCACACATGGTACCACTTCTGTCCTTTTCTGGACAGGTTTGCAGGTAGCTCTCCCTCACAAGCTCCAGGCCCACCTCAAATCAAGGCGTCATTAGCAGTCCATCACCCAAGACTGGAATCCGTCCCTGAGCATGACCTGGAGATCTCGGAGATAAAGTCTAACTGCGTTACATCCCAGTTAATCCAGCCTGTTGCTCCTTTCTCATTCCCATGATAGCAGTCGTCAGAAAAAGTCTCACATATCATTAGGTCAGAGCTAAGCATCTCCAAATAATCAGTATATACACACATCACTATTAGCACTGGAGCTAAATGGGTCCCAGGTCTGCACGCTGAAAGCCTGCGGTGTTAAATGACTGAACGCCATAAATCACTAATTAGTGAGAAACGTTAGTGAGGCAGGACAATCAGAACCTCTCTGAAGCACACTCCGGTTGGACGAAGTGCAGACCCCCAGGGCTATGCTCTGAGTGATGGTTTATACAATCAAAAAGCCAACTTCTGGAAACACTCAGCCTGCATACCTGCTCTATCCCTACCATTGGTCACAGGTCCACACCTTCCAGAATAATCATGAATATTTACTACTCAAACTGTTCCATCAATATGATGGACCTTTGCCGTCCCACTACTGGGCAGACGAGGGCATTCCGTCCAGTCGTTTCATTCCTCTGCCTCTTAGAATAGATGCTATACTCTATGAACCCAGATCTCAGCACCCCCACCTACCCTGTTACACCTGTCTAAATTATATTGCACAGTTGTGCTTCGACCTGTACCACTACATGGTGCGGGGGGAGAGCATGGGCTGATAAACGGAGCCCCTTTTTCAGTATCTTTGTTCACAGCTGTGGTTATCTAGGGCCAAAGCCGACTCAGCAGATATCTCAGCTGCATATGAGGACGGGCGCCTGTCGGAGGGCTCAGGTGACCCCTGTGCAGCCCTCCACGGTCTTCAAGGGACCTTCTGCTGAGAGCTGCAAAAGAGGTTTCTGTTGGAGCCAGCAGACTGAGTTTCAGCGAGCGTCTCTGTGGGTCCTGCTCACCGCTAGTGCGCCCCTGTTTCCCATTCAGAGGTGCTCAGGCCCTCACAGTTGATATAATATTTACACGGTCGCCTGACCTTCAGCAGGGAGCCTGGAATCCAATAGCAAAGACGGGAAATCTGAAAAAAAGGCAGAGCCGCAGCACATAGCCAGAATGAAAGGCTTTCACACATCCACACGGAGAGCTAGTGGTCTGCCTGAAAGACAGGTTCAGTGAAAGGCCCACTAATTCGCTGGGAACGCGAGGAACGTTTTGTAAGTAATACTCATTTCGAGCTCCAAAAGAACTGGCTGTAACATCTGGATTAGTTGCATGATTTAAATAGAGCGTTAGGAGTCAGTCCAGTGCAGTACAACCACAGGACCTTTGTAAAACGGACACTGCGGCCATCCATCCATACATACGCACAGGCAGGCGCCACCACAATATTCCCACAGCATGGGCTGAAGGTCACTAATGTACCTTATCTCCACTCCAGCGCTAAAGATGAAGATCAAGGAGGTTAAGAAGGAAAGGAACGACCGCAAGGTGATCGCGGCGCAGAAGAAGTGGAAGGTGCTGAAGGCGGGGGAGCTTCGCAGGAAAGACCAGAAGAAGCTGGTGCTGCGCATCAGGAATGGCGCCGACTGCACCTGCGCGCAGCTGGACAGCCTGGAGGGCAGCTTCCTCATCATGGGCCGCCGTGTGGGCCAGCAGATGCTCCTCACCACCATCCACAAGTGGGACAAGAAGAGCAAGGAGCTCAAGTTCGCCATCAAGCGCATGAAGTCCCATCGCTGCCCCATCTTCCACACCGTGTTCCAGTGACGTCCAGAGGAACCGCCCTGCTGCTTCATCACACACAACTTTCTGCCATTTTAGACTCTGTTTCCTGTCAAGCGCTGTCCTTGCAGTACCGTGAGACATACAGTCATCTTAGCCCATATATGCAATAGGATATTTTACAACATGAATGGATCCTTGTGCGGCAATGACATCAGATGCCAGTATATCTGCAACGGTCACCTGTAATCTACATTGCCTGGCCAAAAAAAAGTCACACACTTTAATATTTCGTTGGACCACCTTTAGCTTTGATTATGGTGCACATTCGCCAATGCATTGTTTCCACGTGCTTATGCAACATCGCAACATCCAGATTTGCATTCATTTCTCATCGGGATCTTGTATTGATGACAGGTGAGTTGAACCACTCCGTAAAGTCTTCTTCAGCACATCTCAAAGACTTTCAGTGAGGTTAAGGTGAAGTCTCTCTGGTGGCCAATTCATGTGTGAAAATGATTCATCATGGTCCTGAACCTTTGACAATTCAAGCCCAATGAATCTTGGACTTATTGTCCTGAAATATGTCCATGCCATTAGGAAAGAAAAAATCCATTGATGGGACAACCTGGCCATTCAGTAGATTCACTCAGCTGACTTCACTGTATTGTAGCATAACATTGCTGGGCTGTAATAATGAGACAATCATTGGTTCTTACGTACTGATTAAATAGTGACTTTTTTTGGCCAAGCAGTGTAATTTCAATCAAAAAGGATTTAAAAGACGTGTGAGGATTTAAAAAACGTGGGGAGTGCAAGAAGGGCATGATGCGAGGGAGAGTGAGGGATTCAAGAGAAAGGGGAGTAGAAGACAGATGGGTGAGTGGTGGTTTACATGCAAGTAAAAGCAAATGTGATTGGCCACTGAGCTCACCAATGACACGCCTCTTCTGTCCGAGAGAATGCGTGTTTTCAAGTATGGGACCCAGAAACTGAGAAACACCTATGCATGGTCTATTCAGAACTGGCACCAACAAGGATTCACTGATATTAGTATCTCTGTAATTGTAGATATCGAAAAAAATATATAAAACATTTACATATATATGTTGTATATATATGTAATGTAAAACAGATTGTTTTAATGACAGCTAGGTGAGATAGAAATATGGTCATGGCAGCATCCTTTCTCCCCAAAGGAAAGGTGGCCTACCAGAAGTGATGGAGTGTTTGACAGTACAGTGCCCCCTGCAGGTCAAATGAGGGTCTGCACCACACTACTCTCAATGGGATGATTAAGATTCCAGCCTGGGACGTGACAAGCTCTGCTCCTGCCTGGTGTGGGCCACCCCTGCTCACCATCATTATAAATCATCATCTCTCTTTTTAGAACAGATATTATTTGCTTAAAATATACATCTATGGTACGCCCAATCTACAGACTAGGCATCTGTGTTCACTGTTTCTGTAATATAAAATGAATTTAAAACTTAAAAATAAAATAAGATTTTTTATTTAGCTTTTTGTAAGTAGTTACAGTACTGAAAAACGTTTTTAAATAAAATACTGATATGACACAAATCCGAAAGCTTATTCAAAGGCCACGTTGGGATAATTTTCCTCTAATTTTCTCATGGAACGGCAGCAAAGTCATGGAAATGCGATGAACAGCAAGAGGCCATGCGTGTACAGAGAGGTGTGTGGCTTTGGGAGCTAGGCCTCAGTATCCATAATCGGAAGGTTGTCAGTTCAAATCTTGTGGCTGGATTGACAATGACAATACAGGTATTTTACCATGCAATGGGCCAGATGGATTCTGCAAGGCTCCCTCAGCTAAAGCCACTTTCTAAAGAGCAGAATTCATCATTACACAGACACAGTGAATCCCATCCCACCATACGCCTGTACTGGATGCACAAAGTCCCAAGCAACTAAACAACATTTCTATTGTTGCAAATATCATCGCCCAGCACTATTAAACCAGGACAGCAACCATTGGATGGCTAACACCTTGGGGGAGGCACCTCTAGGCTTTTCTCCCGGGGGGTTGGGGTGGTGGTGAGACTTCAAACAGTCATTCATTACAAGCTATGCCAAACTAAATGCAATGTAATGCGCAGCACACAGACCAAACACAAATCGTAAAACCCTGGAAAATGGGTGGAGCTTTTCCTGTGACATTGGTCGGAGATCAGGGCCTGGGCGTGGGAGGATCAGGGAGGAAAAACAGGGTGTTTAATTTTAGTGGAGATACTAGGATGGAGGGGTTGTGACCCCGGGGGGGTGGGGGCAGGCCTCACATGAGCCAATCTGGGCCAAATGGCCTTCTGTGGGGAGGGGCCTCGAGGCGTCCCTCTGCCACCCAACCTCACAGCATCCATGCGTTCTGCCCATCTGTTCCACCCTCCCTTACAGAACACCAACCTGGAAATGCAGCTTTACAAATGGCAACAAACCCCAGCCACGGGTTTCTGTGGCGTGACCTCCCCACCCCCCAGGTTCTGGAGTCAAAGAGCTGACAGGAAACTGGCAAAAGCTGGATCGATCACAGCACAGCGAGGCAGGCAGAGTGTGGGACGGAGCAGGGAGATGGGGGTGAATGAGGTCCGGTCAATGGCGGTCTAATTAAAGACGGAATTACTGTCACTGATCCGTGGTACTTTGCCTGGGTTGTTCATCAGTGCTCCATAACGAATCATCACTCAATTATGCCACTGATTCCCTGCGGGGATGATTAGCTGGTCTCCTCGTTTAATCTTAGGCTGTGTGGGTCGATACAGCTTTAATTATTGTTTCTGGCAGGTAATTAGCACATGGAAACTCTCCTTTAATGTATCACTCCATTAGGATCTACTGGACCTGAGTCTTCAGGGTTTGTCATTACCGAACCGCTCACTCAACACACAGGCAAAGCTAAACAAACTCTGCAGGAAATCGAAATCCACATCTGGCAACCTCGCTGGCAATTACTCCCATAACTCAGTCTCATAATTGGAATGGAAAATTCTAAAGACCATCTGTCTCTACTATACATTAACCCATTTCGCTAACATCTATTTAAAATGTTTAACGTGGCGTATTCAATGGCAAAATCATTTATATATGCCCTTCACATCCTGCTGAGAATCACCCAATCACATTAGACAACCCAAACTGGCTGATGGGCAGATCGGCCAATTGACAGCTGCAAAGTGAAGTTCCGCCCTCCATGGGAGGCGGAGCTTTGTTAGGTCAGGGCAGGCTGACAGGAAGGTGGAGGGCAGCCATGGCTTCAAACTGCTCTGTGAAAATTAAGCACTCTGCAACCCCCAGCATGTCAGCAGGATTTTAGTCAGTCATGATCACCCTCGATAAGCACATCTGAAAGGCCAGCATAGAGCTGAAGTGAAGGGCTTGCACTGCCAATTAGCAGAGTTTTATCAGTCATGCTCAATCATTCTGTCAAGTGATACCGCAAGTAGCACAAATGCACTCAGGGCGTGATTCAGTAAGGGTCGGACCTAACTTTCGAGGGGCCCTAGACAAAGCTAAACCATTCTAAGAAAATGATGATTCACATAATTCGGGGTCCTAGGCAACTACAAATTCTTTCGATATATCTAGATGTGGCCATGTTTCTGCCTGCACAAATATTTTAATTTGAATAAATGTTTTTTTTTACATTACTCTTAATCTTGTGTAATTATTCTTATAATATAAATTGTACATATGAGCATTTTTTTTCATGACTTTGTCTGGGCTCCCCTGTGCCGAGCAACTGCCTTGTTTCCCAGTGCCTGAGTCCGACCCTGGATGCAATGAGGATGAATCTCACAGCGGGGAATGAGAAAAATGACAGTGGCCCCTCACCGTGACCCATAGGGGCCCCCTGGTGGCCTTCTCACAGAAAGGCAGGGTATCCTCAGATCGCCTCTTCATCTCAAGGCTGTGATGGCTTCCCGTCCTTTTTTCCTGCCCCGTCGAGCATCTGTGTGCCTGGTGACACTCAGGAACCCAGAGGAACTCAAAGAGCTTCTATATCCTTATGGCTCAGCGAGGTGGGGGGGGCTCCAATCAGCGAACAGCCGTCACCATAGCCGACAGTGTTCTGTTGGCTACACATACAAGAGATTCACAAACAAGAGGAGGCCATTTGGCCCATCAAGCTCGTTTGGGGAGAACTCAATAAATAGCTCAGAGTTAGTTATCTAGCTCTGATTTAAAGGAACCCAAGGTTTTAGTTTGCACTACACAAACAGGAAGACCAACCACACACTGTGTAAAGAAATGCTTTCTCAAGTCCAGTTTAAAATGTTCTCCAACTAATTTCCACCTATGACCACGAGTTCTTATATTTGAACTAGTATTGAAGTAGCTATTTAGTTGAACAGCATCTATACCTGTTAGAATCTTATATACCTGGATCATGTCCCCCTTTAGTCTCCTTTGCACATGGCTGAACAGATTTAGCTCAGCTAACCTCTCCTCATACGACATTATTTTAAGACCAGGAATCATTCTTGTAGCCCCACGTTGAACCCCTTCTACGGAAGCAATGTCCGTTTTAAGATAAGATGACCAAAATTACACACAATATTCTAGGTGGGGTCTTATCAAGGAATTGTATAATCTTAGCATCACCTCCCTTGACTTAAATTCCACACACCTAGAGATGTAACCCAGTATCCTATTGGTCTATTTAATTGCTTCCCCACACTGGCGAGAGTGGGACCATGGAAGCATCAACATACACACTGAGGTCTTTCTCATAATCAGCTATCTTTACTTCAGTGGAATCCATAAAATATCTGTACTTTATATTTCTGCTCCCTGTATGAATTACCTTATATTTGTCTACGTTAAATTTCATCTGCCAGGTATCAGGCCAGTCACTAATTAAATCAAGATCCCACTGTAGTCTCTGTGCTGCTAGTTCAGTATCTGCTACACCATGCACAAATTTAACCAGTTTACTGAATATATTTGTGTCAATATAGTTACTGTAAATTAGGAATGACAGTGGTCCTAAAATTGAACCCTGAAGTACCCTACTATGAACGCAGGCCCACTGTGACATTGTGCCTCTAATAACAACTGGCTATCAGTTCCTAAAATCCCTGCTGCATTCCTCTTAGTGAGTCTAATATTATTTTTAACTCAACCTGTACACTTAGATACTCCTGCTTTATTCCAACATCATTAGTTATTTTTCATTTGTGGAACAGAGCCCTTTTCCTCCTGGCTTTATTCTTAATTTCTGTAGTAAACCAGCTTCGTGGCAGTTTCCTAGATTTAATTTTGCTGGAAACAGGTATGAAGTCCTCTTGCGCTTGCAATAATGTGCTTTCCAGTTTCAGTCTCATACCATTAAAGTTAGCCTTCCTAACATTGTATATTTTTGTTTTGGACTTTGCTCCTCAGACACTAAAAGTAACCCCAAATATAACCATGTTATGATCACTACTGTCAAGTGGTTCTAAAACCTCAAATTTTCCAATCCTATCCTGGTTATTAGAGAATACAAGATCGAGAATGGCTTCTCCTCTGGTAGGGGTTTTAACAAACTGAGTGAAAAAGCAATCCTGTACCAATTCCACCATAATTTACAGTAGAGCCAGAGACTCTGTCCCACTGTATCCAAGGTAAATTAAAATCACCCATAACAACCACAGAATTTTTATTATTCATAATCCTGATATCGTTGTATAACATTCTGCTTTCCTCTGCAATTACATTAGGCATTCTGTAACAAACATTGACTATTAGGCTATTTGAGTATTGAGCCTACAGTTTTACCCATATACAATAGCTTCTGTACTTTTATTTGTATCAGTGGGTTCCTTTGCCTGCAAGTTTTCTTTTGCATATACTGCAACACCACCTGTGGCCCAGCGGATGGAGACGCTGTGCCTGTGTTCTGAAGATCGCTGGTTAAAATTCCAGGGTGGGGTAAGTGGTCTCTCTGCTGGACCCCTAGAGTAAGGCCTTTAACCCCCGACTGTTCCAAGGACTGACTGACCCTGCTTTCAATTGTAGGCAGAGGTGGAACGTTCAGATCCAGAAAGTACAAATCTAGACCAAGATTTTATTTCAACCAATCGGCTGAGTACTCTGTGAATGTGACTCTTTATGCTCAACTGGTTGGTTGGAACAAAGTCTTGGTCTGGATTTGTGCTTTCTGCCCCCTAAAGCAGCACCATCACCTCTAAACCATGAGCAGAAATGAAAGAGGATAACCTAGTCTCACACCACTTGAGTTCATTGGCTGATGTTCTGCTTGCTGATAAACACCTGGAGGAGGAAGGAAATGTGTATCCATACTATCAGTGGTGTGATGGTTTGTATCACAGCATGGACATGTGTGTGGGGGGGGGGGGGTGGATAATGGGTTGTCATCCAGGAATCAGAGCACTCTGTGGGAACAAAGACAGCTCCTACAGTACATTTGCATCTCTGCTCGGCAGTGACTCAATGGACCGACACTGACTCAATGAGATGGTGAGTCAAGGAAACTTTGGTAAGTAGGTGAGCTGCACTGCCCAGACCTCCCAGGGGCCATCACACTGGCCAATCTCCATCACTGACGCTCTCCCATGATGCACCAGGGCTCCTCTCAGGCCTCCACAAACACTCACAGGAGACAGAGGGCCAAAAAATGGATACAAATTGCAAAATGTCAAAAAACAACAAATATGAGAAATACTTATTTCAGATAAATACATCATTATGTTGTTTCCCTTTGTGCTGAAACTAAAACATGAACGAAGTCACTCTGCTTTGCATTGGCCAAGTCTGAGGATGTACAGAACATGCCTGGTGCAGAGCTCCCCCTAGAGGTACAGCTGAGAGGTGCAGTCCCCCACTTCACTTTCATGTGTTGATAGTTTGTCTGTGGGGGATCGATCCCCATGAATAATTGGACGTAGAGACCAGTTCCCTGCGTCCACTCGTGCTCTAACAGAAATGGGCACGAAAACGGCACATCAGTGAATCACTGAGCACCACGGGAGATGGAGCCGGCATGCCAGGCTGTACCCGGCCATGCGTACCAGCCCTCAGGCCTGCAGAGACAGCCTGCTCTGCCAGGCCCTCGTCCAGCTCATTTCCCTGAATAAATGCTGCCGGCCAAGAATGCACCCGATAGACCCCACACACCAAGCCAAACTCCAGATCACAAACAAAGCTACCTTAGCTATTGCAGAGCAGGGTTGCCAGCTCACACGCATCTGGCGTGACACTCACACTTTCAAGCTCTCAAGCAAGAAATCTAACAGCAAATCTATATTATTCCATTACAAACCTAAACTTAGCTACATGAAAAGCGTTAGGGTAGTTTGCAAACCCTACAGACTATTTACAAGGTAATAAAACTGTTACATACATGTAAATGCATGTGCATGTATGTGCATGTATGTGCAGACTTGTCTCGAATTGAATATCTCACTCCAGCCAGCTGACCAAAGTTGGCAACCCTGTAGAGGGTCAAGAAAAGATCCACTAAAAATCTTTTCTTACTGTAAATGAAAACTCACTCAACCATTTTTTATTGTTTTTCAGATGAAACCACCAGTTATCTAAAGCCAGGCTTCCATATCATATGTTAAGTGGCACCTTCAGAAAATTTTGATTAGTCTTAGTCTTTTGACAAAAATGCTGTTTAGTTATCCGATTTTTCTTTAGAATAGTGTTAGTCAAAGAAAATTACAGGATATTTAGTCGACTAAAACTACAATACATGCAGTCAATGAAACAAAGAGTCATTGTCTGATGCAGTTATCCAATTCTGGTCCCAGAGTACCAGAATCAAACACAGTTTGCATTTTTTCCTGTTTAATAGTTGTGTTTCTGCACGGAAATCTGCAAACTGTGTGGGATTGTGGCCCAACAGAACTGGAATTGGGGAACCCTGGTCTAATGCACCATCCTCACATTTCAAACAAAATTTCACCTAATATTCTGTGTACACACACACACACACAGAGATTGGTCTACCTCTGTCTGCTTTAGATTCCTGAAGGAAACATCTGTAAAGCTGTTATTATGGCATGACATTAGGTTTGAGTATGTGGTTTGTAAGGACACAGATTTAGCTGTTGTAAAAGTGATAATATGAAACACTGCACTAATTCAAAACTGACTTTATATGGACTGTATTTATCATTAAATAAAATAAAAATAAACCAAAATTTAGTCTCAAACAAAATACTTGCATATGATGCATCTTTATCATTCATCATTCGCATTATAAGGAAAAAAAGCAGTGCATCAAATATTAAGGGGTGGTTTAGAAGGGCAAGGAAATACTGTGATGCTTTGTCTCTTCCAGCTGCAAACCACATCTCCCCCACATCTTCCCCGCATCAAAGATTTCATGCATCGCTATTCACATCATATCAAATCATGTTCCTGTGTCTATTTAAACCTGCACTGTATGTAACCCAAACAGTCTACTGACTCACAGTCTACTGATCTGTAGTCCGATCTGCATCATCAAGACATTAACCCTCAGTGAGTCAAATCCCCTCCTGCAGCATTTCTAGTGCCTTGCAAATACACACCTACCTTTGATTTCTAACAGTCTCTGGCAAATATGGACGTTAACATCATTAACCCAAAGGCTGTCCCCTGGACAAGCTCATTACTCAAAGTGGGGTCAGAGATCAGATGGGGTCAAGTAGCATTTCTGTGCTGTGATGCATATGCTCTTGCCCAATTGTGTTCATGCACATGTGACTCACCTTCCTGCCATCCTACCTCTAACCATCTGGCCCAGGAACATGGAGGAGCTGGCTTGGGTTGCCCGTCTGGTTCCTTAAATAAACTTCAGCTGGTACAAAATGCAGCAGCCAGGGTTCTCACAAACACTAAAAAATTTGATCACATCACACCAGTCTTATCCTCCCTTCATTGGTTACCAGTTAAGTCTCGGATTGACTATAAAATACTGCTGTTAACCTATAAAGCACTGAATGGCCTTGCACCAGACTACCTTAATAATCTGCTGACCACATACAATCCCCCACGCTTGCTTCGATCTCAAGGTGCGGGATATCTGTTAGTACCTAGGGTAGAAAGATCTACGGCAGGCTGCAGAGCTTTCTCCTATAGAGCTCCTCAGCTGTGGAACGGTCTTCCACCGGATGTGCGGGTTTCAGGCTCACTTTCAATGTTCAAGTCTAGACTAAAAACACACCTTTTTAGTTTAGCTTATAGGGACACTAGTTCTAGCTAGCTTCTCACTCCCAGTTAAACCTATAGTGTGAGGTGTAGAGCTGGGTGGGGATCGGTGCCATTGGCTTTGGATAAACTGAATTGACAGTGCTGTCACTCTAGCTTCACAATTGCTTGTGGGATTGGAGTGCTGACATTTCAGGGACTCCCCATGCCTGCATTCCCACCTGCCTCTCCCTCCTACTTATGCTGCCATAGCCATATCTGCCGGAGCATTGCACTTCATATTGCACTCATCTAACTTTTAGCACTGCCTATAGTCTCCCTTACTTTGACTAATTGCATTTATTTCCACCACCTTCTCCTGGGTGGTGCTACCTGGAGCCTTCAATCTATCAAGATGTCCAGCACACCCTGCAACATGTGACGTCGCCACTGCCAATGACGACCGTGCATCCAGCTCGCCGTTCTGCCAGTGTCATCTTCCTTGTATGACCCGCTCCCTGCCTTCTGGCTGCCTGGCGATTGGAGGAAGTGTTGGCACCGGCTTGTCATCTCCCCCCTACTCTGCGTTTGTGTTTCAGACTACACTGTATTTGACTCTCCCTGCCGGCCCCTGGAGGATGGGCTCCCCCTTTGAGTCTGGTCCCTCCCAAGGTTTCTTCCTTCTAGGGAGTTTTTCCTTGCCACTGTCGCCTATGGCTTACTCACTGGGGGCTTTGGGTGGGGATGCTGTAAAGCGCTTTGGGACAATGTAATGTTGTGATAATGCGCTATACAAAAATAAATTTGTTGTTGTTGTTGTTGTCTGGCTCTTGTTCTGAGGAGTCTTCATTAACAGCAGGCCTACGGTGACGGCTCTGCGCTGCTATGAAATTCTTACGCCTGGTCAATGCAATGCAAGATTCCAACTCTCAATCTTGACCTTAAGAAATATTTTTCAACAAAATAATAAGGTAAAACACAGTCATTTATAATTTTATAAAGCTGCTGACAAAAGCCTGGATGACCTCTGTGTATTAACATATTATACATACACTTCAAGGGCAGATGTAGAGCCAAATATGTCAGGCATCTTGCCCTTGAAGACTGCAAATATGAACTGGATTCATGGTCTTCTCCAACAAGGAAGTTATATGCAATGGTGGGAAAGTGTGATGATTGAGGGGGTGGCTTGGAGGTTCTATGGAAGGTCCCTGTATGGACTGTGCAAGGAGTGTCCCACAGGGTGGCAGCCTATCAGACAACACATGACTTCACAGCTGGTAGGGAGCTGATTTATAGGGGCCTGCTGAGAAATAGCTGTGCCTCTCCAAAACCAGCATTCACTAGGGGGTTGGAGGGCGGTGAGAGGCTGAGTAAGCCAGCCAGGCGTTATCGTTCTCCAGTCCAAGAGGGACCAGTGATTTATGGGCCCTCAGGTGCTTGAACGTAAGATACAGCTATCTGACACGATCATATGACGTGTGTGGCTGCGGGAACGCCTTGCAGGGAATTGTGGGTTGGTTTTGTGCAGGACTCTGGCCACTGGCTACAAAAACATGACACAAGCCAACATGGGCTGGGGGGGTCGGGTCAGCCGCTGCTATGACTAAACATCTTGACATTAGACATGATAAGGAAACGCAGTTCAATATGAGGTCATAGCCATGGAGAAGATGAATAGAGATCCAAATAGCTTATACAAGACCTCCTCTCATTTACATTTATCCAGGTAACTCCAATGAGGCAAAAAGTTAGGCATTAACCCAAGCGGGGCTGCTTGCAGCAAGCTGTGCCCATTTAGCATGTAGGCAGAAGCGTTAGCCATGGTCTGCTAACCTCCAGGAAGGCTGAGAGTCCCGGTGCTCAGGCTGACCTAACAATCACCTGAAAGTCACTGCGAATGGACTTCACGGGCCGCCCTGCTGCCTCACATTTGGACCAAACCTGTCACCAGATCTTAGGCTCCACTGGCGAGCGTGAAGCGCGATCCCGGGCCAGATCCTCGGAGCACCTTAACGGGACAGAGGCGGGATGTGTTCCTGCCGCAGAAAAGCAGCCGCATCGCGGCCAAGAAGGAAAAGGCATTTCCTTGACTGACAGAGGCATGAATTCAGCACGGCTGGAAATGCTGAGAGACACAGCCCTGCGGTGACCCCAAATCCTCAGGTCATATTTGTTCTGCAAATAAGTGCAGTACAAGAAGGGGCCAAAAGGCACTTTGGATGGGACTCACTGAAATCCAAGTGTGTGGAGTGCAGTCCTGTCTATGAGAGGAGCTGCTTTGTCTCACACTCTCCTGGTCGAACCTAAATATAACCCAAATCCCTCCCACACTTCCCTGACCAAGTCTGTCCGGCTCTAGTGAGCACGCCTCATCAGAAGCACCTCGTGTCTGAAGGCCGCCGCATCTGTCTCGGCAAGTGCCTTTCCTCCCCTGATCTCCAGCGCTCTAAAGCTGCACGCAGTTGGTCAAGAGAACTTGGATGAGCTTCACCTCCAACTTACAGATGACAAATAACAGAGGAGAAATCACTCTCACCTGCTTTCTTTGAGAATGTACGCCCTGTGAACCAAGCCAAGGTAGCATGCCATCAGCCCCAAATATCACCATGACAGATAAGAGGCATGAAGTAGCTGGCCACTTAATTTAGTCAAAGAGATTAGATAAACTGCCATGAGGAACGAAGGGTATGTGTGACTGCCTAATTTGAGCTGTGCAACAGTGGCCTCTGCTGGCCACAGTATTTTTGCGCATATTACATGCGTGAGCTTGGACCAAGGGCAAGAGGGAAATCTTGGGCTATGAACCCCAAAATGTTCAACTAGGCAAGTTGTGGCAATTGGTGGTGAATGGGACTGGATAATGTGACTGTGATGTAAGTGTTGGCCATGTCAATGTGGATTCAAATCCTCGATGACTTTGATGGCACTGAACCCAGAGGACTGAAAAAAGAAACATATAGTTACCAAAAAAGAAAGCAAGGTCTCCTTGTCTCAGCCCCCTTTGAACATTGCATCCCTAAGAGGAGCCATTCCTGAGACATCTTCAGATCCTTCACCATGGTCTTTGGGATCAGGGACTGGATGGAACTGCTCTGGCCCTAAGCGAAGCTACTGCTCCAACTCTTGTGCATATCCTGGTGTGCGATGAATATTTATCATATTCTATAATGAGTCACACAACTTTGATCAAGGATATGAGATTCGAAATCAGCGATGCCAGACACACAAGGACCCCAAACGTAGGCACGGCCCCTGCCCAACCTGACAGATCAGAGAGTGTGTCATCACACACTGGATTCGCCATTGTGTACTATCACACACACCCACAGAAGACAACACACACTGTGTAGGAGAGCATGATTCTGCAGATATATCAGGTAATGAAGGCTGAAAAGACACAGCACTTTGAAATGTCTTGTTGTACCTAGCAAACGCCTCCATGGAGCACCATGAATAATACTTCATAAGGTAGTGTTGCCCCACTACATGTCCTCTATATATATACCAGCTGCTGATGTCTGCTCTAATGAGGAAAAGTGTCGGAATGGATCAACACCGCGGCCCTTATCAGTGTAACAGGTGCCGCTTGGCTAGCAGGTACCACAAAGGAGGGAAGTGGTCCCTATGTCTGGAGAAGGGCATGCTGGGGTGGGGGAGAGGTAGGCCACCTCCAAGAGCGATCACTTTGCCCCATATGGACAGCATGGTCACCGTGCCATGAGCTATGAAACCAGCACTATGCTAGCATCTTCATATGGTAGAAGACATCCACTGCCTCTCATGTCCGCCAGAGCACAGGCCTGCTGTGATGTCACTGAGGTGGGGGCGGTGAGTGGCTCAGCAGGCTGCCTCTGTCTGCGATCAGAAGATCACCAGTTCAAGTCCCAGCCTCAACAGAACAGTCACATGTCCATGCACCCTTAAGCAAGGCCCTTAACCCCCAGCTCCAGGGGTACTACACATGAACAAGCCCTGCACTGTGACCCCCACCCCCCCCCCACCCCCCCAAGCTATGGAGAGCAAGATGGGGTCAGCAAAAAAGCATCCCAATGTACCTGCAAATGGCAAATAAAGTATATATGTTTGTTTTGTTTGGAACCTCAGAGTTACTTTGTTACACATTTCACAAACTGCTAACTTTGCAGGCCAAGCTATCACATCCCACTCAGCATCCACCCAAACTCCCTTTCTCCTGACATAACACTCCTCAACAGGGAAACAGGGTCCTTTCCCAGAGCCCATAACTGCAGCCCTAAGTCCCAGTCTGGCCTCCCCAGGAGAAGTGCACCCAGGTGTCACTTGGTGGGGGAGGACTTCGCAGATCATTAGGGGTAGAGCAGAGGGGTGTCTGTCCGATGGCTTTAGCAGCTTCCCCTATCCCCAGCCATCTGAAATGGTTGGGCCTGCATACTAATCCAATTCTCCATCACTCCAATTTAGGAACCAGTGGGAAACAGTCAATCCACAGCGCCAAGATGTACTGGGCAATTGGAAAAGCTGGCCAGCACCAGAAGTCCATAAAAGTCTCAACTTTTCCTACCACATGAGTATTTTTTAAAAGAATAATGTTTTATTCTATAAAATATATGGGCTGTTGTACCAGCTTCCTGGACTGCTTTTCTTGCTGAATGTTTCAGTACTGATTGTCTGGGATTAGTTTTTGGGATGGATTTGAAACTGACTCCTACATCCAGTAAATCCCTGTTAGGAGCTTGGTTTTGCAGGCATTTTAATGGCCAAAACAGACCTAGGGATCACCTCCGCCCCTTTCCAACACACAATCTGACTCTGTTTCAGCAAGGTAGTCTTCTCAACCGCAAAGGCTACTCCGCAAGGTTTGAAAACGATGACATTGTACCCCCTAGTGACCAAATTTCAAGCATCTTAGAATCTGAGAAGTACAGTGACTGGACAATAAAACTGAAACACAGGCACAGTGTTTGAGTATCCACATCTATATTTGAATGGCCTGGTGTCCAGTCTTCACTGATTGCACAGTCCATCTGTAAGACCAGAGTGTGAAGGCTGAATTAGCAGAGCAGAGAACAGCACAGGCATACAGTACATAAAATATTGCAATCCACACAACATTTGGGAGACATATCAGAGTTCAAAAGAGGACATATTGTTGGTGTGCATCTCACTGGTGCATCTGTGACCAGGACAGCAAGTCTTTGTGCTGGATCGAGAGCCATGGTATCCGGGGTAATGTCAGTATTCCACCACGAAGGACGGACCACATCCAACAGGAGTAACTGTGGATGCAAGAGGAAGCTGTCTGAAAGGGAGGTCCGGGTACTAACCTGGATTGTACCCAAATAATCATATAACCACAGTTGGCCAACTCACTGCAGAATAAAAATGCACACCTCAACTCTCCAGCTTCCGCCAAAACTGTTCGTCAGGAGCTCCACAGGGTCAATATTCATGCTTAAGCTTCTATAACCAAACCTTTGGTCACTCGTGCCAATGCCAAACATCAGTTTCAATGGTGCCAGCAGTGTAAATCTCGGACTGTGGACAATGTGAAATGGGTATTGTTCTCTGATGAGTCCACCTCCACTGTCTTTCCCACACCTTGGAGAAAATCCCCTAAGAGGTTTAGTACCTGGACTATTGCATACCCAGAGTGCAGAACAGGGGTGGATCAGTGACAATATGGGCTGCGATATCATGGCATTCCCTAGGCCCACTACTTGTTCTAGATGGACGCGTCACAGCCAAGGACTACTGAACCATTCTGGAGGACCATGTTCACCCAGTGGTTCAAACATTGTACCCTGAAGGTGGTTTCATGTATCAGGATGATAATGCACCAATACACACAGCAAGGCTGGTGACAGTAGTTTGATGAAAGTGGAGTTGAACATCTCACACATTCTGCACAGTCACTGGACCTGAACATTATTGAGCCACTTTGGGGTGTTTAGGAGGAGCAAGTCAGGAAACATTTTCCTCCACCAGCATCACATAGCAACCTGGCCACTGTTCTGCAGGAGGAATGGCTCAAAATCCCTCTGGCGGCTGTGCAGGACTTCTACCTGTCATTCTCAGAATGAACTGATGCTGTACTGGCCACAGAAGGAGGTCCAACACCATACTAATAAATTATTATGGTCTAAAACCAGGAGTTTCTGATTCATTGTGGAAAATTACTTTGACCATTGGTTTGCTACTATTCATCAGTATGCCTTTATTTCCATGTAGTACAGGGGTGCCCAACTCCAGTCCTGGGGGGCCGGAGCCCTGTGTAGCTTAGTTCTTTCCCTGTTCCACCATAAGTTATTCAGCTCAAGAGCTGTGTGGTAATTAGCACAAGGAATTTAATCGGGTGTGTTAAATGAGGGGAAACCCAAAAATGTGCAGGGCTCTGGCCCCCCAGGACTGGAGTTGGTCACCCCTGATGTAGTACATTTGAATTTAGGGTTATACAGAACCACGCAGAACTATCATTACAGTTAGAATCTCCAGAATACCCCTGAGATCAATAAATTCTATCTTAGTCTTAATTTTTAAATATACTAGACATGGCCGTAGACAGGCGAAAGGACGTCTCAGAGAACTGAGGACTCTACAAGCAGGCAGAAGCAGTTCCTGCTTCAGTCTCCACTCTGCATTAAATATAGAGCTGCTGCTACGGAAACCTCAAACAAAGGCACTGAGGTATAGATCTAGTGCAAGGCCAATGCCTGCCGAGCCATACATCCCAAAGCACAGCACTCAAAGCAGAAAGGGTCCACTCACCACAGGAAGAAGGTGCCACACAGACAACTGTGAACGGGAAGATGAGGAGACCACAGGAAATGGCTACACCTCAAAAACACAGAAGCAGGTGATGACTCAAAGTCAGATGCAAAAAAAGCAGTGGAAAATGGCAGACAAATATATAATTGTGCAGTGGTGTACTCACCCCCAACAGGCAGATGTTGCATTAATCATAAGCACGACATGCCTGTGAAGATCCTCATCAGTTGCATGGAGTCCTGGGTAGAGAGGCCTGCTAAATGAGTCAATAATTAACACTTGTAAATTACTTATGCGATACGCTTATTACATTAACCCCAATAAAAACAGCTTTCAAGGAAGCATACATACGTACAATCCAAAGTAAATGTTACTCTACATATCAGCCACTAGAGGGCAGCACACCGTAATTCAGTCCAATGATCTTAAAATAATTAAACGTAACGCTTTTGTTTGCTAAATAATTATGAACTCTTAGCATCTCGCAGTTTAAGCATGTATAACAACGGTGCGTTAATGAAGAGGATTTATTAAAATTATTAACAGCATTATTTAAATAAATTATTTAAAAGGCGACACACGCCTTAAGGTTTAAAAACAGGACGACCAAGTCATGAATTCTTCCACTGAGCATACAGAATATTTTAAAGATTGGCTAGAAGAGAACTGCGCTTAAGATTGAACAAATGTTAAAATGTTCAAAACAATAGTATTATTTTCATGACAAAAGATGATACAGCAGGTAGATATTTTCAATATTCTCACTAACTACATATTTTCTGTTAATCTCTGGTTTTACAAAATATTTTTTTTAATTACTGGATAGATTAAACCTGACTGGAATAAAATGTATGTATCTATGTACGCATGTATGGGTAGGTCGGTAATAAAGAGCTTCAATACGGAAGATTATATACATTTCATACATGCATACACCTTGTTGACGTACGTCTATGTCGTACTGTACAATACCGCACGCTTAAGGTTAAATGTTATCTGAAACCCTCATCATGGTTCATGTTTGCCCTTCGTAATGGCAACTGTAAATATCTGAATCTGCAGTGGGGTTTTATATACAAGGCGCGTTTAAGGTGAGCAGCATGGGGTGGGGATAATGACCCAGGTTTGGTAACAGTGTATTATAGTGCTTAAACCTGCACAGAAGGGCAAGATCCTGCACTACAGCAGTTCACGCGAAAGGGCAATTTGGCTTGAAAGGCCATTTACCAGGTGCTAAGCACTCTGCCGAAAATCAATGACACTCAAAACCCGAAAGGCAGAACAGACCTCCGTTGCAGCGCTAGACCAGACTACCAAGTGCGGTGAATGAGGCCGCTCGACCGGGCACCGGGGAAAGGGCGCTGAGCTTTCCAGCATTTTCAATGTCGACCCACCTGGGGAAGGCGCGCCGACGCCTCTTGTTGTTCCAATTGCTCTTTGTGTGACAGCAGGGTCACCGCGACTCCTCCAGCACGGAGTGTCCATTGACCGTAAGCCTCTCTCAGGAAAGCCACCGGGATCTTGGGACTTCTATATGTCCATCGGACACAACGGGGTCATAAATCTCATTCATCACTGAAAGTGAAAATCGATCCGTTAATTTGTACGAGCATCGCGCTGCGCCCCTAAAGCCAGAAACTATACGGTTTCGCTGAACAACATAAGGTCGAAAACCGCATACAGATCTTTTTAACAACTACGTAAAATAATACTTCGAGTACAATTTGGGGCTGTTTACTGGTCACCAGTAAGAAACTTTGCAGGATGACCCTCGACAGCAAGTCATAGAATTGCAACTTGCAACACAAGTTCCCGGGACCCAACACGTGTACGAATACTCGAGGAGTGCTTCTCAATATGAATCGACTGTAAACTAAATAAAAAATGACATAATTTCGCTTTAGATTTATGTACTTGGACCTGGGGTCACTAAGGGTGAATGCACACTTCTGATCAAACATCTTTCTTATAAGAGGTGACACAGGACAGTAGGAATTCTCTGTAAACTATTAAATTAAAACTTGGGATCGGTCTGTATCGTATGATGTTTAATTAAATCAAGCTTTTTGGAGACGCTCTTTCCATGTCGTTGGATTCATAATCAGCTCACACGCGTGTTTCTATATTGCACCACACTTGTTGTGTCCACGGCTCCAGTCTTCCTCTCTCACTGTTCTTCTCGCTCCCAGCTCTCTCACTTCGGCACCAGCGGGATCCGTGTCGGTGCCGAATTACTGTTTCAATGTGATGCGAGAAGAAACGGAGACAAGCTGCCGCTCCTCATTTCTGTCTTCCTAGTTATCCTTTATTGCCGAAAAGGGGATGCACACTATTATTATCCGAAAGACGGATTAAGAAACCACTGATAACATTGCAGGCTCCTTCCAAAGCCGCTCATCGGGCTCTTTTTTGGGATACATGTGCGTTAAAAACTTTAGAGTTGAATTTGCGGAGTGAAGCTGCGAAGAAACACCGAGGTGAGTTAATGACGCGAGACTGTAAAAAGACAGCCACCACAAGTGTTTCTTTTTCTGCACAGAAATAATATTAAGAGTTAAGCTACATTAATTTTTATGCTATATCGACAGGTAGATTTATCTTTGGAATGCGTAAGTTACAAATGGTTCGCTTTATTTTATATATTGGTTTAAGTGTGTTGAAGTCCTGTAAGTAGACAGCATTATACAGATAATTACGTAATGAGTGTTGTCTTCAGTGTGGCGCGATATACTTGCGTTTCCCTTAATGAGATCTACACTCTTTCAAACACTTCATGCTGTATTGTAAATTAACCAAATATATTGCACTGTTTTTCAGATGTGACTTGAATTTAAGAGTTGAAAATTTAATTACAAAACTGAAGGGGAAACGTAACTTTCTTTAAGGATGGAATTAAAATTACTATTTTTAAAATTTAAATCGGAGCTGTTCTGTCCTTTGGAAGGACACACTATTCGAACGTGTTAAGTGGTGAATCCAAAGGCTTCCCCTGCACATGTCTGTCATTTGACCTCACCTGTCTCTAGCTGGTTTGTTCATGTTGGAAGAAATAGGGTCACGGTTGCTAGGTAGGGGGCACAGGTGACATTTTGGAAAATGGCTGTATATGTCAGCATCAGTGCATCAGGTTGTATAGGAAAGGCAGAGATCCACTGATTCGTGGTGCCTGTGCTATGTGCAGACGAGCGTGTTGTAGCTGCCCTGGAGCTAACAGGTGGGTGTCAGCTCTATGACTTCTCTCCAGATGGGCCCTTGTCACAGACTGTGGCGGTGTCACACCGGTGTGCGTGTCCTGCTTTCGCTCGTGTGAAGCTGCTGTACCAGACCCCACTCACCAGCTCGCGGCTACTCGTACCAAAGGTACCAGAAGAGTCACCAGGTCACAGGGCTTTAATGGGAGATTTAATGGCCGCTGAGATACAAAACAACGTGTCGTTTGGCTTGCCTCCGTCTCAGATCAAAGCTTAATCCCATGGCCATTGTACAGTACATCTCTGTCTACTTAGCAGTAATATACAGCTTAGAGCGACATACTATTTAAGGCATCTGCACATTTAATACAGCTGTTGTGTTCAAGCTTCATCATGCACAAATGACTTAAGAATCTAGATTTTTATTTGTCACAATTGTACTGATAGAATGGTAGTGAAATGTTATTGTGGCAAAACAGCTCCACACTGTGCATAAACATACCTAAACTATAAGGGAAAAAGTTAAGATAAATAATAAAATTGAAATAATAATAATAAACTGATCAAACACAGTTAACCTAAACGGAATTGCATCACCAGACCTGTGGAGTACAAGATGCATTTATCACAGTGTGGGACAGAATATCCGCCTGATGAGATTCCTGCTAGGGAACTTTAAACTAAAATTAATCAGTCATAATTAAGAATTAATGGCCGTCCTTGTGGTGCTGGAGACCGGATGGATGGTGGCGACTGCTGGCAGGAGAGGGTGAACGCTCCACCATGAGGCAGTGAGCAGTGTGATGAGTGTGAACACTCCTCTGTAATGCTGTGTGGCTAGTGTGAACACTCCACTGTGTTTTTGAACAGTGTGACGAGGGTGAACATATGATTTGTGTGACAAGGGAGAACACTGTGTGCTCGTGAGGAGTGTGATCACTTCACCGTGAACCTGTAAGCTTTGTGACTAGGGTGTACACTCCATTGTGAGCCCATGAACACCATGAGAAGCAAGAATACTCTGTTGTGAACCTGTGAAGCAGTGTGACGAGTGTGAACACTCCAGTGGGAGTCTGTAAGCAGTGTGATGAGTGTGAACACTCCAGTGTGAGTCTGTAAGCAGTGTGAGGAGCATAACCAATCTATTATGAACATGTACGCACTGTGGCGAGTGTGATCACTCCACCATGAGTCTGTAAGCAGTGTGAGGAGCACAACCAATCTGTTATGAACATGTACGCACTGTGGCGAGTGTGATCACTCCACCATGAGTCTGTAAGCAGTGTGAGGAGCATAACCACTCTGTTATGAACACGTTTGCACTGTGGCGAGTGTGATCACTCCACCATGAGTCTTTAAGCAGTTTGAGGAGCATAACCAATCTGTTATGAACATGTACGCACTGTGGCGAGTGTGATCACTCCACCATGAGTCTGTAAGCAGTTTGAGGAGCATAACCACTCTGTTATGAACACGTTTGCACTGTGGCGAGTGTGATCACTCCACCATGAGTTTTTAAGCAGTTTGAGGAGCATAACCACTCTGTTATGAACATGTACGCACTGTGGCGAGTGTGATCACTCCACCATGAGTCTGTAAGCAGTGTGAGGAGCATAACCACTCTGTTATGAACACGTTTGCACTGTGGCGAGTGTGATCACTCCACCATGAGTTTTTAAGCAGTTTGAGGAGCATAACCACTCTGTTATGAACATGTACGCACTGTGGCGAGTGTGATCACTCCACCATGAGTCTGTAAGCAGTTTGAGGAGCATAACCACTCTGTTATGAACACGTTTGCACTGTGGCGAGTGTGATCACTCCACCATGAGTCTGTAAGCAGTTTGAGGAGCATAACCACTCTGTTATGAACATGTACGCACTGTGGCGAGTGTGATCACTCCACCATGAGTCTTTAAGCAGTGTGAGGAGCATAACCACTCTGTTATGAACACGTTTGCACTGTGGCGAGTGTGATCACTCCACCATGAGTTTTTAAGCAGTTTGAGGAGCATAACCACTCTGTTATGAACATGTACGCACTGTGGCGAGTGTGATCACTCCACCATGAGTCTTTAAGCAGTGTGAGGAGCATAACCACTCTGTTATGAACATGTACGCACTGTGGCGAGTGTGATCACTCCACCATGAGTCTGTAAGCAGTGTGAGGAGCACAACCAATCTGTTATGAACATGTACGCACTGTGGCGAGTGTGATCACTCCACCATGAGTTTTTAAGCAGTTTGAGGAGCATAACCACTCTGTTATGAACATGTACGCACTGTGGCGAGTGTGATCACTCCACCATGAGTCTGTAAGCAGTGTGAGGAGCATAACCACTCTGTTATGAACACGTTTGCACTGTGGCGAGTGTGATCACTCCACCATGAGTTTTTAAGCAGTTTGAGGAGCATAACCACTCTGTTATGAACACGTTTGCACTGTGGCGAGTGTGATCACTCCACCATGAGTCTTTAAGCAGTGTGAGGAGCACAACCACTCTGCTATGAACATGTACGCACTGTGGCGAGTGTGATCACTCCACCATGAGTCTGTAAGCAGTGTGAGGAGCACAACCAATCTGTTATGAACATGTACGCACTGTGGCGAGTGTGATCACTCCACCATGAGTCTGTAACAAGTGAACACGTAAGCTGTGAGTCTGTAAATGACATGAAAAGCGTGAGCACTCCGCCATGAGCCACATGAGGAGAGTGTACACTCCTCCGCGAGACACGTGAATGTCACTCCATTGTATTTGTCATTGTCATTGTCTCCCTGCCATTTGCCATCAGAGCTGACAGCCTGGTTTGGACCCCAGGGAAAATGGGTGCCTTTTCCAGGCAGCTCAAACAACAGTCCAGATAGTTTAACTGTTATTGACAAAGCTAAGCACTAATAGGACTTCAGTGAATCTTGCACTTACAGGCTATAAGAACTTGAGCCTGGTACGAGGTCCATAATGCTCCCACCTGCAGCACATGGGCGCCATGAGCCTTTGATACAACCTTTGTTGTGTAGCTAATGGGGGGCTGCCCCTGTGGCGGACGGTGGCGCACATATCCACGGAAACAGCGAGCAGCCAATCACAATGCAGCTTCCCTGGGTGGCTGTAGATACAATGTGTGGGTGCGAGTGTGTGTGTGTATGTTTGTGTGGCTGTGTGTGTTTGTGTGAAAGAGTGAAGGCAGCAGGGGAAGAAGCACAGAGATGATTCATTAGGATGCCGAGGCGTCAAGCAGGGCCCCAGTATCCCTTTGATGTGAATGGAAAAGAAACTGAAGGTAACCCGCAGCGCCGGGCCGCCTTTGGAAGTTAATATCTATTTAAGGTATAATTAATCCATTTTAAGTGTGCTTTTTATGAATAGATAACTGCTGATTTTGAAGCAGACAGGGGCTGAGTTGTAAATATCACAATATGAGCATGCTGTCATAAAACTGATAATGATATGAAGACAGAAGACAAAAGGTCATCGTTTTGGGATGGAGGTCCTCCTGACATTAGTTGGCCAGCACAGCAGAGATGGAGGCTGGGACACATTCATCATGTGACCATACATTCATCATGTGACCATACTCTTCCATCTACATATTAGTAGAGCCACCATCGTGAAAGAATACATATTAAAGTGATGTATATGTTACACATTCTGCTTCGTCATGCACAGCGGTGCTGTGATGATGTCACCATGTCTGTGTGCTGCCCTGTGGTATGCTGACATCCTCCAGTGCTTTTTGCCCTTATGAAAGGCAAATGAAAACAAGTAGGTGAAGCCAGCCATGATGATACCAGCAGGTTGCTTGTGGTCTGATTCCAGAAAGCAGAATGACCACAGTCCTCCGGTCCTGTAGGGGGCGATAGGCTGCCCCCTACAGTTCATTCCCAGCGGACTCTGTGCTGCCCCCTGGCAGGAGTTTTTGAGTGACTGTTAGTCAGTGACTTTTAGTCACGTGTAGCAGCAGATGCAGTTTCAGCCTTATGTCACGGGTGTCTGTGTGTGTGTGTGTGTCAATGCCAGGCATGGGCTGGCTCTTGCGGGAGTCAGTGACGCACGCCCCCCAGCCCAGTCCTCCGTCTTGGCACGTTCGGAGTTTGATGCAGCAGGACCTCAGTGTGAGCCCTGACTCACTCTGGTCAGCAGGCGCACACACACACACAAACACACACACAGACCTGTACTCATATCTTTGTGGGGACTCTCCATTCATTTCTATAGGCATGATCACAACAATGACAACCTTAACCACTACCCAGCCCTAACCTTAACCATAAGACACCAAACAAAATACTAGACTTTTGGCATTTTTAGTCTTTTGATTCCAGTCACAGATTTTTATGACACTGAGTTTCTCCTTGTGGGGACCAAAAAAATGGTCCCCACAACGTCAAAATAAAAAAGATTTTTATCACAATGAGGGCATATTTGGTCCCCACAATGTAATGTATATCTGACCCAGATACACATACACATACACACACACACACACACACACACACACAGCGCCCAGTACACTGAAAAACACCCCAATACACTTTTACAAAGTGACGGTGGGTGCTGGAGAGCTTGGCGCTGGTTTCAGTTCAAATTATAGTTATTGTTCTGTAGATATATATATTTATTTTTATATATATATTTACTTCTCTTGGTATTTCCCAGCATTCAGCATGGTCTAATGCTGCAATGAATCATCGGCATGGTGAGTGAACAGCTCCCTCTAGCTGAGTTAATTTTGCAGACCACCCCCCCCCCCCCCCATACACACACACACACACACACACACACACACACCCAGTGCCTGACTGATAATGTTGACAAACACACTGCTCACTGGCTTGTCAATCACAGGGTAGCATATTTAATTTTGCACTTGTGCTTTAGTGCCGGACCCATTCTGATGGGTTTAATTGGAGTTTTTAACGAGCTCAGTCTGTCAGAAAGCAGCCCGGGCGGCTCGCCCGGCGCTGCGCTCACGGGACTGACAGACGGGTAAACACACGCGTGCTGATTGACAGGTCGTCACTGCCGGCTCCCCTTGGCAGTTCTAAATAGCGTCGCTCGGTCAAACACATCATCAGCTCTTTCAGATGTTCCTATTCCTGGATGCACAACCGATGCTCTCTTCCTGGCTAATGTCTACAGCAGAACAAAAGCTGTTTACATTCCGCGTAGGTGTACCGCCGTACTGTGTGTTAAACAAAACCCGTTTCCTGCACAGCTACACATTTGCGCAGTTGTTATGTTTATTAGTCATCTGAAGGGGGACTTGACTAACTCTAATTACAGCTTTTAATTGCAGACCAGGCACAAATTAAATACAACTTCAGCAGTGGCTGAGTAGTAAGTAGCCGCGAGTGGGGTTTGCCTGCCCGTGCCCGTAGCAGAGGCACTGAGACAGGCATCGTCAGCCCTGTGCTTGGTGTGCCGCTGTCTCTAAGAAGGCACAGAGAAATGCAGTCCACCGTCCTCCATCCCAGCATGCCGACTGTGCCCATCACCCCCCAGGCCTGCCAGCTGCTCTGCAGAGGCACCACACATCTCTGCCTGTCCTTATCACACCGTGTCAGGCTTTCCACCAAGGGGAGCAGGTAGCAGCCAACGGTACGCCGTTCCTCCAAGAACCAGAAGGGGGCGATGTGTTTCCTCCATGCCGTCTATCATTTAACCTGGACTGCTAGACTCTTAGTCACCTGAAGCCTATAGGCCTGTAAGACCTTATTTATACTGTTACACTGGAGAAATGCTGTCTGCACATTGTGCCCTTTGTTAGTAAGTCGCAGGTGGCACTAGGGTGGGTAGAATTATGGGTGTGACTTAACCCACAGTAATATTGTGGGTGCAGCTTTCAATCTGTCACGCCACGCAGGCCGGCGTGGGGAACTGACTCATTGATGGACTTTGACCTTGACCACAGTCCACACCTTGCTTTTAGCAAGCAGGCCCATTCTGTCTTTTTCTATAATATTATCATGCCCAGGAGGGTGGTCAGGCAGCCAGTTAATAAATGCAAAGGTGGATAGTGCAGGTCCAGAGAGTAATAGTCCAGACCAAGATTTGTTTCAACCAACCATTGGAGTACTCTGTGACTGTGGGCCTTTATACTTAGCTGGTTGGTCTGGACTTGTACTCTCTGGACCTGAATTACTCACCTCTGCATAAATGATGTAGGAATGTATGACAACACAGCCAGTTGAATTGAATTGACATGTGGCACAACGTCATGCTGCTGACTATGGGTGGCTAAGCCCTGAATGCTTGCTGCCTCATTCTCCCCACCCTGACATGTGCTGTGAGGGAGGCCTACTAAAGGCTTGTCCAGAGAACATTAAGAGCTTTATGGAATGGGGCAAAAACGTGGGCAGAGGTGCTTGGTATTTACGGAACCTGGTATGTGAAGTCGGTAATGATGGTAGGCATTCTGCACGGTTAGAGGCACCTTATGAACGGGGCAGAAAGTGCTGGTTTCTGACAGCAGGGTGAGGCTTCACTGTAGGCTGGGAGCTGTGAAATCTCACCCCCCGAGAGTCCCAGTGCTGCATCTAGATGACCAAAATGGCCATTCTAATCCTGTTTCCCAGGCCCATTAGCAAAAGGGCAGAGACACTGAAGTGACACGTGTGAGAACCGAGAGTCTGCTCAATCTGGGAGCGAAGCTGCAGAGTGCAGCAGGACACCGTGAACATCAGAGAACATCAGAGCAGGACACCGGTCACAGCAATTAGCCTCTAAATATCACTGTAGCTGAAAATGCTTAGGATCAGCTAAAAATGAAGTTGTTTCATGCAATGAATTCAGTGGTGGAGAGATGTGCATAGCACTTTGACGGATCTCACTCTCACTTTTTGTGCATATTACACACTCCACCCCTGCGTGAACAGGAGTGTTCATCAAACAAACACACAGACATCTGAAGTGCCTGTATGCACGAGATAGGCTTTGAGGTTTTGGTTTACGTGGCGAGCATTGAAAACCCACATCATGCTCAGATATATTTTTCATGTATATTCTAATACTGCACCTTTCATCAGTCTCCCAGAAGTGCCCGGTCACATAATCAGGGCAGGACCACTCTGAGAGCGGGACATGGGGGATTTTGGGAGCCCAAGGGGACATGGGGGATAATTGTAATCCCAAAGGAGTAGGTGAGACACAGAATTAAGGAGACTTTAGGTCGCCACTGACATACGACAAGACTCAGTGTTCCTCAAGGCAAAGAGACAGAGAATTTCAGAGCTGTGATTCCAGCAGGACAAGGAGGGGGCTCCTGTAGGGGGAGGCACGGATTATCAGCTCAGATGGCTTCTGGTATCCATAGTCTTGAATCTGAGTAATAGAGCCTGGAGGCATAGTGAGAGCAGACAGCCAGAGAGGAGACTTGGCTGAATGGGGATGTGTGACCATGACAACCATCCATGCATTCCAGGTCCCGGAGCACAAGAACCCACAAGGCCTGACGTACATATGCTCACAGGAAGAGGAAAGACCACGGTCAGGTGCTCCAGTGGAACCTCAGATGCTCAGCTATAAGAGAACCACCTTAATAATTCTCACCCTGGCTGTCAAGGACAGAGCAGGGGCTGTGTCACAGGCCAGGGAGAATCTGTCCTTCACAATTGTGGTACCATGGTAACTTGTATCTCCATGGTGACCAGCATGAGACACTGGGGCAGCATTCAGGGGCACTGATGGCTGTGAGGCGTTTGTACAGAGTACTGCAGCCCAGTGGGACAGAGAGTAGGCTGATCAGTGCGCCACTGTCATCTAATATCTGCTGTCTTAAATTATTGTGCTGCTCAAAAACATGTCTTCATGAACCTGTGGGCCATGGGTGAAAGGTAATGGGCCGTGTCTGAGATCTCTTTCCGTGTGGCAGATCTTACAGATGCTGTCTTTAAGGTCAACAGAAGTCAAGCATCACGTGGTACAGACTGGTAAAAGCAGTGTTTCCCAAGCTGGTCCTCGAGGACCCACAGGACAGTCCAGATTTTTGCTCCCTCCAACCTGTCTGGCAGGAAGCTCAGAGGGAGCAAAACCGTGGACCAACTGTGGGTCCCATGAGGACCGGGTTGGGAGTGAACATGAGTGAAAAGGTGCTTTCCCACCTGGTTCTGGGTTCTTTGGCCGCCTCAATCAGGAACCTTTGTGGATCCTGATGTCTTTTGTGTGTTGTGTTCCCGCCACAAAACAGGAACTGTGACGTTTATGCTAAATAAGCATTGGAGACACAAAAAGCTTGTAAGTTAAACTTCACACGTAGTATCATGCCAAACTACACCGCCACCCCAAAACAATGGAGGATGAACATAACAAAACATTATTTTGTTAGTTTCTGGGGGGATCGATCATGGGACAAATTGCATCCTGTATTAGGTCAAAATTGGACACTGATTTTTATCTATATTTTATGTATTCGGCCCATGACATTTTTATAATTCATTATTAATTATGATCAGCAGATCAGTCTTTTGTTTTCCGCAGAATAAAATCAATGTAACACTATTCCGCTAATAGTTTCACTGCCAGCCGCAGCAATATTATACGAAAATATATCGGTCATTGATCGAATTTTTGATGCAGAAATATGGAGATGAGAGCAAAAAGGTGTTCACTGATGCATTAAATGTAGTTCACATATAAAAATAATTTCATCTGCTCACTTTTTGCTCCACTGCTTTCTTGTGGTCAACTAACCAGCAAAGTTTTTCACTAAAACTCCCAAATAGTAGTTCCTGGTCTAGGGAAAAGCACCCACTTCATATACGGAATAAAACATGGTCCAGAAACTACCTCCAATCAGCTACAGTCGGTATAGTTCCTGCAGTGGGAACATGACAGAAGTTCCTGGTTTCTGAAAAGAATAAGTTTCATCTTTATGGTGTAGCGATGACGTTTTTTCCTGGGAAAACTGAAGCAAACGTTTGGGATGGTCTGATTTTTCAAACATGTGAACTTCATAGGCAGGATTTCATAAGAAGCATGGCCTTCTCCTCAGCCTGGCCTTTCAACATGCAGTCGGTACAGAAAGGCCACTGATGCCTTCTTGCATGTTTACATGTCTGTCTGTGTCTGCGTCCAGATGAAGTCGGCTGGGCCGTGTGACGGGGAACTCTTCACAGAGAGCTACTGCAACATCTGCAACGCTCAGCTTATCTCCGATTCGCAGCGCATCGCCCACTACGAGGTGACTGTCCCCCACGCACACACCGCATGAATGTAGACGTAAATTCACACACACAAACCCTGGCTTACATCTGCAAGCGTTTATGCCACTGATGCGGTTGGTGGCACCCATGGGTAGGAAGCGTATGATTCTGACAGAAGCTGGACGGCCCACATCCCTGGTGCTCCACTGACCACCATTCTCACAGCACGTGGCTCCTATTGAGGTCTCCTAGGTTCATCCAAACAGAGGAAGCAGAGCCTTATCCATCCTGTGCAGCTTTGTGCCTTGAGCTCGTCCCCCCCCCCCAGTGCTTTTGACAGGTTGATAAATACTCTGGCTCCTTGCCGCCATCAGTCACTGAGCAGGGTCACCGGCAGAGCCTCACTGCACTGGTGCTACAAAGACCCACACTATCACTGTCTCAAACTCAGAAATGCACACAAAGAACAGAGATATGATCATACTTAGGCATCAACATAATTAGCAGGAAGCTAAAGCCTGAAATCCATGGGCCATTCTAGGATGTTTTTAAGGTGGGCGGCATAAAAGGGGCCATAATTCATATATATGGGCCAACTTTAATATTAGCCAATGATATGTTTCAGATCGGTGAGTGACAGGGTACAGGGCAGTCCACTGGCCAATCAGCTTTCACCTGGGGATAACCCCCCTGTAGCCCCGGTACTGTATACACCCCGTTTCTGAGCACCAACGTGGAGATGACAGGGTTAATGCAGAGTCTGCGCTTCTGTGGAATCAAAAATATCCATCTTCGTGCAGCGGTACGGATCCATAGTCATTGGCCTTTTGTAACCTCGCTCCTCGAGCTGCCGGTGAGGGCTCCTGGGATTCATTCTAGCAGGAAACCTTCTTCCCTCACTAAAGACAATTAGACTTTCTGCCAGTTTAAAAATGAAACTTCATGACCCCTTCAGCCAAGAGGATTTAACTGTAATTAAACGCAAACAGTGCCTCCTTCAGTCTGAGCGCTCGCTCTCTCTCTCTCTCTCTCTCTCTCTCTCTCTCTCTCTCTCTCTCTCCCCCCCTCTCCACCACAGAGTAAAAAGCACGCAAACAAGGTGCGACTCTTCTACATGCTGCACCCTGAGGATGGCGGCCCCCCCTCCAAGAGGCTCAGGCCAGACAACGCGGTACGTAGGCCCAACACCCTGGCACTCAGCCCCCAGAGCTTGGCTACATGTTCAAACTCAGAATAATAACAGAGCCTGGGTTCGAATTTTGGGGCCTCCTGTGACAGGGCAGGGCAGACAGGGGCTTCCTGTGACACGCCAGGGCAGGTGACCCTGCACGTGTTCATGCCACCTGCTCGGTGATGTGTGCGGCAAGGCAGCTGCTCAGGTCACTGAACGGCTACCCCAATCCTGCCTGTTTTTGTTTCCTCACCCCCCACTCCCCATTTGCCCTCCCCTTGAGACTGATCTGTCTGTCACGAGACTAACGCACATGCCTAGTGCTGTCCGGTCATGTGTTGGGCCATCAAACAGCGGGATAGGTGGCGATTGGATGGAGCTGTCCAGGAAACGCGTGGCGAGCCCAAGTGAGTCAGGCGTGTTGCTTACAGTCTCCATCCCCAAATGTTGCCTGTCAGACGGCCACCGGGAAAGTAGGTCAGTGAAGGTTCCCGCAGATCAAAGTGCTGACAGGCCACACAACCAAGGGTTTGTTTTGACTGAGAGCCAGGCACTGGAAGCTTGCATCCATGGGCTTCTTTGTTCAAATAAATCAGCCTTTCCATGTGTCTTACCCCGAAGGAGCAGGTCCTGTGGCAGTGAGTAACTGGGCAGAGAGAGAGGGCCCCCTACAGGCACAGAATGGCATTACTACACCATGTAGCAGAAACAAATCCAGAAGTGACAAGATCTTCCCAGAGTGACCCCATGTACTTACCTGAAGAAAACCTCTGGTTTGATGGAGGCTCCTTTCCTCTCCTCCATATCTACCCACACTGAGACGTCTCTCCACCCACTTATGAGCAGAACTTCAAACCCAATGAATAAAGCGCCTGCTGTTCTTCGTTTTCACATTTCAAAGCCAGACTGGTATTGGACTCACTAAACTCTCCATGTGACTATTGTCTACACCAGCGCCTCCTTCAGGCTTGTTGGACACCTGCGACGTACCAGTGTATCATGGAAGGAGGAGTAGATGGGAGGGAACATAGTGCTCCAGCCCTGTAAATTGGGTCACTGGGCCGACACAGTGTGTTTAGGGATCACTCTCCCCTGAACAGAGACACGGACATAGTTCTTATGCAGACCAGTTTGAAGGATTTAGGTCAGTTTGTGGGCAAAATTAAGATCAGTGTGTAGGCCTACATTATCTAGCTGGGAACTGAAGAAACACAGTGAGTAAATATAACTATGGACTGATCAGGGAGGTGAGTCAGCTGCTGGTCCAGGTCGCCTACCTATACCTAACCATCTACAGTGAAATCACGTGTGGCTCATAACTTTACATTACGATATAATTCTACATTGTCTTCTTCTGTTTGGATTCAGGTTACATTTATGTTTCTTGAAGCTGTAGTTTAATCTGAAGTTTAATATTGGGTGATACAGTACCACCACTCCTCGTTTAGTGACCGAGCTCTGTTCCAACGCTAGAGGACCTTGACTTATCTTCAGCATTCCGACAACATTTGTATATTCTACCTGCCTTGTTTTCAGGCGTAGGAAATTTGGTTGTAAATGTTCACATTGACCCGCGACCCAGTAGGATAAGCGGTTTGGAAAATGGATGGATGGATGTTCACATTGATGAGAAAATTAATTTTTTATTACCGTCATATTTGCGAATGGTCACTAACCAAAAGTAATCACTAAACAAGGAGTGGTTTTACTATGTATAGACTATATAATAAATTTGCATTTGTTATGGTGACATAAAATAAAGAGAAAAGACTACTCATAAAGGGTTTATGAATGGCTTATAATCAGGTTATTAATTAGGTTGTAACACTTTGTAAATCATTAATAGACAAGTATAAACAAGCTTTAAAACAATTTTCTTTTTACTCATGAGTTACTACCATTTATAAGTGACACAAAAAGGTAGCCTTTTGTAAAGTGGGACCGATAAAGATTTACATCCCATACTGATCCGTGAAAGAAATTCCTTTGCATACAGCAGCAAGCATGTAGATGTAAACAAATAGTGCAAAAGTAGTACATACATTGCAAACAATATTCTGAAAAAATGAGTAAGTTAACAGGCAGTGTATGCAGTGTGCAATTCACACAGTGAAAGTTCAAAATAGTGTAAGTATAAAATGTAATAAATTAATTCATAGATTTTTCAAGCAACAGCAGTATAGACAGTGCCTTGGTAATGCATAAACGGAAAGTGCCGGAAGGTGAATAGATGGATGTTGATTGAAGAAGCAGGAAGGGACGTCGGCAATGGGTTCCAGGGCGGGTAACAGGTGTTTGCTGGGTGGGGGTCTTGTTAGACCAAATTTCAAATTTGCTCTTATTTGGAAATGGCGACCCTTCTGCTTCTTGCTTGGCATCCAGATTGTGTCTTGGGGGCTGTTTGTCAGTGTGCACCAAAGAGGGGGGGAAACAAGGGGCTTTGAGGGCTACTATCATTCTAATTTGGCTCCAGCCCCCCACCCCCGGGCTGAGAAGAGGCAAGGGTCCCGGCGCATGGCTGCTCTCTGTGAGGCTGCGAAGCTCGTGTAAGTGTGACTCAGTGAGGCTGAGCGGGGCGCCAGCAGGTCCTCGTCTTCATCGTCATGGCTGCAGTCGTGGCTGTGATACTCCACACCCCCCTCCCCCCAGCTCCTGTCACACCATGCGTCAGAAGCGTTGTCAGACATTTAAACAAGGGGTGTCAAACCGGTGGTGTAATGGTTAGCACTGCTGCCTCGAGTCTCTACAAAAGTTCACATGTTCTCCCTGTGTTGTCGTTAGGTGTCCCCCCACAGCCCAAAAATGTGCTAAGGTGAACTGAAGTTGCTAAATTGCCCGTAGGTGTGAATGTGCATGTGAACGGTGCGTGTGTGTGTGAGTGTGCCCTGCGATGGGTCGGCGCCCTATTCTAGGTTATTTTCTGCCTTGCATTTGTAATTTCTGCAATAGGCTCCATACCCCCACAGTCCTGACAATCAGGTGTAGAAAATAGATGGATGGATGGATGGATGGACGGATGGATGGACGGACAGATGGGAGCTAAGCGTCTACTGGGGGGGCTGGATGGAAATGCTGTACATTATTTGAACTAATTAGTGCATATTTACTCGGGCTAGAAGACCTAGGGTCGTCCCAATTGTGCATCTTTAATCCCTGCTAGTCTTCCTGGTCCCCCTCCATGCCAGTGTGGCCACAGGGGCCTGACGGTGGGTCTGCCTCCCACCCCAGGGCAACGATGAGACCGAAGTCGACCAGAACAAGTGCTGCACCCTCTGCAACATGTTCTTCACCTCTGCCATCGTGGCCCAGTCCCACTACCAGGGCAAGACCCATGCGAAGCGAGTGCGGCTTGTCCTGGGGGCAGCGCCTCCTCTGGCCCCCAGCCCTGCAGGTAGGGCCCCACCGCACATTAAACAGGGTGTGATGTTCTTTCATGTAGCTCACGCAGCATGAGGCCCCCTAGTGGCAGATCTATGCCTGTGCAGTAAAAGCTCGGTCAGTAAACAGCTCGGTCTGCCCCCAACCCCCCCCAGGGACCCTGCGTGCGTGACTGACCCCTAAGAAGAAGGAGATAGATGGTGTAATTGAGGGAAAACAGGTGCTACTGTCACAATGATAGGGCAGTAAAGACGGGGACCAGTCCAGATAGCGGAGACGGCACTGAGCTGTGTGTGCCACATACAGTGAGATCCGCATACAGTGACGCCTTAAACCTTTAACCCTGCTGCCTTTCTCTGGATGCTTCTGCCTGTTCTGGGTGAATCTGAATCATCCCAATCATGGGCTGATCACGGCGGCACTGCATCTGGAATGTACTTTATGTAATTAATGTGTTGTATAGGTGTAATTTTGTATTATAAAACCAGTGTGCTCCCAATGCATCTTGTATCTAACATCTGCCACAAAAACACACTCACGCATGCAGAGCAGTCTAAGGAACAATGAGCAGTTAGTACCATGCTTTAGGGCAGTGATTCGCACACTGCTGGGGCTCGTAAGATTAATAAAAATTTAATCGTAACCACAACTGCAACCAGTCAGTTTTGATAAATCTACCATAGGGGACCAATAATGGGGGTTGAGGGTCACTGGTACTGTTACTTGGAGGGTCACGGGCTGAAATGTTTGAGAACCATCAACCAGTCCGTGTCTGTGGTAAAATGTTGAGGTGATTTAATACCATTGGTAGATCTGCTCAGCGGTCCTACTCACAAGGACTAATACCATTGGTAGATCTGCTCAGCGGTCCTACTCACAAGGACTAATACCATTGGTAGATCTGCTCAGCGGTCCTACTCACAAGGACTAATACCATTGGTAGATCTGCTCAGCGGTCCTACTCACAAGGACTAATACCATTGGTAGATCTGCTCAGCGGTCCTACTCACAAGGACTAATACCATTGGTAGATCTGCTCAGCGGTCCTACTCACAAGGACCTCGTAGGTCACTGACGCCCTGAGTTGCCTTCCTGCTCTGCCCTACAGACTCGTCCTCCAAGACGCCACCGTGGCCCCCAGTGTGTAACGGCGAGGCTGGAAAATATTGTGGGCTCTGTGGCGCATGGTTCAACAACCCGCTGATGGCGCGGCAGCACTACGAAGGCAAGAAACACAAGAGGAACGCGGCGCGGGCCAGGCTGCTGGAGCAGCTGGCGGGCAGCATGGACGCCACGGAGACCACAGGTGGGTGCGGCACCAACGCTGCATGCTGATTGGCTCGTTTATCACAACCGCCTTTGTATGCCATCATGCCACAAATCCTGTCTATTCAGCATACAGACGCTCCTCTACTTACGAACGAGACACTTTCGTAACTTGAAATGTTCGTAAGTCGTTATTTAACATCATTTTTAGGGTATATGCAAGTACAAAGAAGTAGGATGCTGGGAGTACGCACGCTACGCTATGTACTAGGCGGAATTGGCACGCAGAAAAAAAATTGATGTTGCCGACAGGAAACGGGAGCCCAATGAACTCAATTTGGACTTAAAGTCCTCTTCGTTCGTATGTCTGAAAGTTCCTAAGTTGAAAGTTCGTAAGCAGAGAAGCGTCTGTATATCCATCTTTAATTCGGGGGAATCCTTTCAGAGAGGCGACCCTGGAAGCCTCATGTACGTCAAAGAGCATCTTCCGCTCAACTCTATGACAGGATCCTGACTGAACTGTCAGGTATTTAAATGGAGTCAAACCAAGCTCCTGCTTTCTGACCTGGATCCATTGTCTATAACAATGTCTCACAATCCAGTCCTTTGGGACCCACAGTCTGTCCATGCTTTTGCTCCCCCCAAGCTCCCTCCCAGTGCACATGGGCTGTCTGCTGGTCCCCAATGACTGGATTGGGAAACACTGGTCTACAAGCTGCAGCAATGCAGCATATGTATGGAATTCATTCTGAGATGTGAGCAGATAATGACAGACCCTTCAGAGTATCATTCGGCCACTTATGGCCACTTTCCAGGGGAGTCACAAAGATTTTTCTTGTTTAATCCTGCGCCACAGCATCCAAATATAATCAGAGAAAAACAGCAATAGTCAATCAATAATATGATCAATTACAATAATAACCAATAGGAAACGGAGGCCAAATGGCATAACCACAACTGCCAAGTTTCTTAAGTTGTATGAGTGTGCAAATATTTCTTGGGTTGTTTACTTCCTGTAAGTGTGGGACTTGGAATGGAAAACAGCCATTCATGTTATGGTACAGTATGGCTTGGCCCTACATTAGGATGGGTAAGATCCACAGAAATCAGTTCTGTTTTCATTCCATTTAAACCTCTCTTTGAGAGACTCTTATATTGTGATAATCCTCCGTGTAATGCATAGTCAGCATCATGTTCCTTTTGGCACCAGAGTGCAGTGAATCCATACACAGAACTGTACATATATGCCTCAGGTAAGAGAACAGTTCAGGCCTTTCAGTCAGATTCCAAAGCCGTGATTGACAGAGGAATATGTCTGCCTTCACAAGTGACCCAAAAATGCTTGAGGTCTCAGCCTCAAACAAATTCAAAGGCAGGTAGTTGATATGATGCTTTATTTGCCTTTTGCACAAGTACATTGGAATGCTTCTTTCCACATATCCCATCATGCTCTCCATTGAGACACACATATAGTAGAGCGAAGCTGGGGGTCTGAGCACAGGGCCAGGCCATTTATCCGGCGCCCACGAATTATTTCACTGGGTTAATTAAGGGCCTTGCTCAGGGGCCCAACAGACATGTGAGATATTCTGCACAGAGGCCTATCACTCCCTGTACAACACACCACCGCACTGGAGGAATTGTTTCTCTGTGTCTGTGTAATGCTGCCATTCTGGCATCCTCCAGTCCCTCCTTTTCTAAATAGCCTCATTGCCCAGAAAGGGGGCCACTAAAGATCCGCCATTCGTCCGGGCCGGAGAGTGGGCTACTAAAGAACAGTCATTGGTCCGGGCCGGAGGGGGGCCCCTAAAGAACAGTCATTGGTCATGGCCGGAGAGGGGGCCCCTAAAGAACAGTCACTGGTCAGGGCCGGAGAGGGGGCCCCTAAAGAACAGTCATTGGTCCGGGCTGGAGAATGGGCTACTAAAGAACAGTCATTGGTCCGGGCTGGAGAGGGGGCCCCTAAAGAACAGTCACTGGTCAGGGCCGGAGAGGGGGCCCCTAAAGAACAGTCATTGGTCCGGGCCGGAGGGGGGTCCCTAAAGAACAGTCATTGGTCAGGGCCGGAGAGGGGGCCCCTAAAGAACAGTCACTGGTCAGGGCCGGAGAGGGGGCCCCTAAAGAACAGTCATTGGTCCGGGCTGGAGAATGGGCTACTAAAGAACAGTCATTGGTCCGGGCTGGAGAGGGGGCCCCTAAAGAACAGTCATTGGTCCGGGCTGGAGAGTGAGCTACTAAAGAACAGTCATTGGTCCGGGCTGGGGAGTGGGCTACTAAAGAACAGTCATTGGTCCGGGCCGGAGAGGGGGCTACTAAAGAACAGTGCCCAGCTGCTCCTCTTGAACAACCCCCAGTCAAAAGCTTTTAGCATGTCAGTGTGCGATAATCACAGGAAATTAGAAGTGACTGGCGAAACGCCGTGGATGGGATCATCAACAGAGCTTCCGGCGGCACACACTTTTGGCAGGGATGCTGATCACAGGCCTGATCAATCTTGTGTCAATCTGGAAGACAGGTGACATGGCAGATTGAAACCCAAGCCTTAAATGCAAGGGGCAGCTGCTATCTCACCCTAATTTTAGATTCCGGCTTCAGAAAATAGTGTGAATTTACTCCATAGGCTGAAATCAGCGGAGGAGGGGTAATGACAGACAGACAGGTTTTTACCATTCCCTCTTTGCCTTGTTACTGCCATATTCAGCCGAAACACTCGTTGTGTTGGCATCTCCATGCATGGATGGCTGAGAACAGTCTTACAAGACCCGCAATGCATTTTATTTGATTAAGAGCAAAATTAAGATGTGCTTTATTGATCCCAGGGCAAATAGTGTAGTGCACAGACGAACATACATATACAAATGAACCTACATACAGCACCAAACAGACAAGGTACAAAGAGAGTACACACAGTGTAAACAAAGTAAACAGGGTGCAAACAAATGTAAAGTGTACACAGTACATGACAATATACCTTGAAAAAACAGAATATTATGATACATTTCTCTCCACTATGAACACTGGCACACATTATGCTTGACTTTCCTCCATTGTGCGAAGCGCTGACTTCATACTCCTAAAGGTTATTTGGCACTAAAACCAAAATGCTAATGTATTCCCCTCCAACCAGGCAGACGAAAAGAGATAAAGGCTTTATCACAATGTGTAACACTGTCTCCTTTTCCCCCAGTTAGGAGCAATCTATCTGTATCTATAATAATAATAATAATAATAATAATAATAATAATAGTTTGGTCTGTCTTTTGTTTCAAATATTGGAATGTTTTTTAAATCTACAAAAGTCACATTTAAACAAGACATTTTACTGACCTACTTAGAATCAAGGATCAGGGATTTTTGTTGGTCATTGTGCAAGTGGGTTACAATGAAATTAAGTGATATACAGGTACTCCTTGACTTATGATGGGTTTATGTTCCAATGAACCCATCCTAAGTGGAAAATATCCTAAGCTGAATATGAATATGATAGATAAATAATAAGTAAATAAATAACTACTGTCACTGAATGAGCAAATTAATAATTACTTGTGACTAAGTGCCAGTGATTGAAAAGTAAATAAATAAATACAAGTTTATTTGGTTATCACTAGCCTAGAAAAAGATCAAAAGTCAAAGTTTGCTGACTACAACTTGCCATTGCAAAAAGTTGAAATATCCTAAGTCAAACCATCGTGTACGGAGCATATACATTACTCAGTAATGTTTTTCTGCGTGTTTGTGCAGGGCTGCGCAGCACCTTCTCCTGCGGCATATGCAAGGTGACCCTAAACTCCATCGAGCAGTACCACGCGCATCTCCAGGGCTCCAAGCACCAGAACAAGTGAGTGATGCTGCTAGCTACTCAACTGTGCCGTTTAATTTGCAATTACAAGTCAGGCATGTTTCTCCATGAATGAGCAGATGCATGTGTGCTCAGCCCGGCAGGTGGCCGGCGGGGGACGAGGGAGGGCGGGGGAGCGGTTCACAGCGGGCTTTCATCTGGATGCTATGTGCGATCTGACTGGAGAATCGTTACATCTTCCATAATCACTGTGGTATACAGTTGATAGATGAAATGCAATTCGCACCTTTTTACCTCACATGGGCAAATTTCTATTTATGTCATTTTAAACTGCTAAGTTAAACGGTTTGCTTCAAACTAAACTTCATTGTATATTAATATGCAATGACAATAAAAGGATCGTGCCACGCAGTGGACCATGGACAGAGGAGCCCAGGGCAGTAACTATGCTAACTACATTGCCATGTGGGTTACTGCTTAAGCTGGCCTTACATTTCAAATGAAATAGACAGAATCAGCGTCGTTTTCGCAATACCACATGGTATGACTTTTGGTGCAGCGTTGCATAGGGCCCCTGAGGCATTTTCATTGGTTCTGATCCCACCCGCCGTCCACGATTGGCTGACATCATTTCATGCCGCGAGGTTGGTCAGCAGAACTAATTATGCAGTTACCGGCATGATTTCCCTGCACCGCATGTATCTTTAAATAGTGTAAATGAAAATAGGTATTTGTGTATTTATGTTAATGGTAAATGTCATAACCGTGTAATGTTTCCTGTGGAATGTGTTTCATTAGCATGTAACTGTGAGTGCCGTAAAAATCGTTGGACTCGCTATCTGTGCCGCAGCTATTATCAGACAAATAATGTCTGTTAATAAAGAGAACAACTTCCATTTTTAAAGAGCCATCATCTCCAATATTAAAATGACTCATGCACTCACCACGGTATGTTCATTTGCGCTCTGTATGTGGGTTTGCTGCATCGAAAACATTCTGTGCACTCTATGGTTGGGGCGTGACATAGGGGATGAGGTGGTTTCTGGTAGGTGACGGAGTGTTTGTGCTGATGTGTTGGATTTCAGTTTGTCTGGGTCTTGTTTGAAGTGGATGGCCACGTTTGACTTACAGTACTGCAGTTTACATGGGGTGGTGGTACACCAGAGCTATGCACTCCAGATATGTAGGAATTATTATCCAGATAGCCACCTTATTGTACTGCAAGAAGCAGTTCCTTTTCCCCTCTATTCTTTAAAAGTTGTTGGTGACACAGTGCCAAATGCAGATACCGTCACTACATGCTATGATTGACAGGACCTGGGGCCTCATTCACACACCTTACACTGTACACAGCTAATGCAGCACAAACTGCCCTAACCATGCTCAGAACTACACTGGTTATTTTTTTGCTAATTTCTCAAGCTTTTATGAGCTGACCCTGGCATCTTTTCATGGAGGGGGGGCAGGGGGTCACATGCTCATGTCTAGGGACACGTTCCAAACGTGTTGTTCAAATGCCCGGAAGTTTCCAGAGCTCCCCACAAATCCCTGAAATCCCAGAAGCATCTGGCCCGACCGCTGCTGGATAATTGTGTGAAACGCGTGATGTTTCACGGGATTAACAGCTCCTCTATAAATACATCCTTAACAAGGACACGCTGCTGCGTTGTTGGTAGAAAATTTCTCTTTCCCGAGTTGCTCGGCAACATGCCGCCTTGGCTGGAGTAATCTCACACGCGGTCACATGTGCGACGCTGACGTGCACGCAGACCCTGCGTCTCTCCGGCGACTGCAAACCGTAAAACCAGTAGTCAGCAAAGCCAAAGACCTGCGGAGCTGCGCAGAGTTTTCTGTATGATCGATGACACTGGGGTAAGATTGACGGATCAGGCTCAGGTGTCCTTGTCACTGACTGCGCCATGTAAATTGCTTTTATGCATTTATTATCGACTTTCCTGTTAAGGCCGTGTACTACACCCCGCCTGAACGCCACTGCAATGCTGTGTGCTGTGCAAAACTGTACTCCTTACACTGGACTGGCGGCCTTTCTCCTACAAGCGCCTGACATGCAGTTTTTGGGCAGGCGAGTACAGATGGGTTTCATAGGCAAACAGTGAGCTACAAGACACCCAGTGGGCCAGGGGTTTGGGGGACAGCATCCCTCACACACCCAATCAGCCGGAGGGTAGTATCCCTCACATACCCAATCCACCGCAGTGTAGCATCCCTCACACAGCCAATCCACCGCAGTGTAGCATCCCTCACACAGCCAATCAGACGGCACCTTGTTCTCCTCCCCAGTGCCTTTTAACCCTTCTGCTGTGCACCACCTGCTGCTTTCCGGACCTGATAATCCAAGTGTGTAGCCTGATGGCTCAGAAGCCCGGTCCAGCTGCCCCTGCCCACCGTCGGCGCCCGGCCACTGCTGGGAGTCACGCCTGCTTGGTCAGCTCAGCCATCCATGTCCGTACGCTTGTCATCCTCGATCACCCATCTCGTCATGATTCACCTGGAATGCAGACCCTGCCGCAGCTGCCAAGGTGGCTTGCCAGGGTCTCACCCAGAAAAAGCCTCCCCCTGCCTGTGGCGATCTCTGCTCACATGGGGTCAGAGACCTTCTCGTCGCCAGTTAGCACGCTAACGTCATGAGTCACCTCACCAGTCAGATCAGAGTGCGGCGAAGCCACCAGCACCATACTAAGTGGAGCTTTCAGAACGGAAGCTGCTCATGGGATACGCGTGTCGGGGGTCACGGCCCGCAGTTACGCTCGCCTGAGACTGCCAAGGTCCTGCTGGTGACACTCTGCCGCTGCTGGTGACACTGACAGATGGTATACTGGGCCACGTTCAATAAAGATTAGAAACACTTTTTTTTTTCCAAAAATCACTTTCATAAAGCTAGTAGAAGAAACATTAAAATGAACATTTTTCAGCACACTTCTGCCCTGTGGATTTTTACGCTAGATTGGCCGGCCAAGATCTTGCCTGCCTGAACCGCAGATCCACATCCTCCCATAGCTGTTGCAGAGGCGTCTTCTGCCGTAGGCCGGCTCCAATCCTGCCTCGCTCCGTGTAAACAGTGCCTCCCCTAGAGACAGAGACGGCTCCATCTGGAGGAGATGCCAGGAGGAGCACGAGACACACAAAGCCGCCCATTAAAATTTACATCCCCGTCAAGTTGATGGAGTCCCAGGGCCACCAGTCGCAGCCTTCACAGTCTCCCCAGGTCGGGCGCCCGGCGGCAGATGTCTGAATTTTATGTTCCTCATTCTTTCTTAAAATGTCCTGCGTTGTTCGATCGTCCTTGGCCCCAACTTCAGAGAGCCACACTGCATTGTGGGAGCCAGACTACTGCCAAGGTGACCTGGCCAGGATAATCTGTCCTGTTTGAGGCCACAATCTTCCTCCGCAGTTTATCTATTTAGTTTCAGAACACACACAACACGTTACCATCTCTCCCCCAGGAATACAGCTTCTAAGGCTTAGATAGATATATTTATAATACAGTTAATTATGCATCACAGGCTCAAACCAAGGGCAAAACTCCACTGAGTGGTACAGTAAATTCATGGGAGAGACTGAGCATCTCACCAGGTTCCAGGAAAGGACGTTATCTTCAGCACAGGCCTGTTAATCCTGGCCGTTTGTGAGGCCTTTCACCACATTACAGTAAATGTGTCACAGGTGATGTGATGAGCTGTACAGAGGTATATGCACATTGGGGCTGTGGAGACACACATGGACACAAACAGACACACACATACAAATATGCCCAAGCAGACGTGTCTGTGTTTCTATATTTATGGTTGCTTGGGCGGTTATCTACTTTTTCACACTGTCATGCTGTCCATATATTACCAGTGTTTCCCAACGCAGTCCTCAGGGAACCCCGGACAGTCCACGTTTTTGCTCCCTCCCAGCCCCCAGCCAATCAGGAACACCAATTACCTGGTACAGGTGCAATGGGAGCTGAAAGTAAGCAAAAACGTGGACCGTCTGGGGTTCCCCGAGGACTGGGTTGGGAAACACTGTATTATACCATATATGTCATTTTGACAGTATTTTGGTATTTTCAAATCTTGCCGATAAATTTGCTGTAGGGGTGGTGGTGGCTAATTTTGTTACAAAGCTTTCAAAATACCGGAGTATACCCAAAATACCACAATAGACCGTAATTCCGCCTAAGCCTAATTTATGCACACTTCCTCTTATTCCAAATTTAACATAATTAATAAGCCGTGACCAAAACTCTGAAGCACATAAGATTTTTTGCACCTCGTACGCTGCAGGTTTGATTGCTGGGCTGGCACAGTGTCTGCATGTCTGGTCTGTTCTGCGTGTTCTGCACGCTTCGGGCCTGCACACCTCTCCGCCAGTCTCGTACCCAAGGGATCAAACGTATGCTGCCCAGAGCAGCGTGAATGACTAACTCTGTGTTTTGTTCCAGCTTGAAACAGCTCCAGCACTGAGGGAAACCATCCTGGAAGACGGGGAACTGCTTGAAGCAGGACAGGGAAACTTTGCCGCCTTCCAGAAATTCATAGCGTGTTTTAAATCTATAAGGTTTTGCTGGAACAGCTACCCGGCCATCTTGGATATTGAGGAGCCGCTGGAGTTCACCCTAACCCCCAACTCTACTCACTGACAGCCAGCTTTATTGTTATAAATGCATACAGTATATGAGAAACAATAAGAATTATTCTAAAGCAGAAACAACTATCTCTGCCTTTTTTGTGGTCTTTTTGAAACAATTTTTTTTGTATGTGGATAAACATGATCAGGTTCTGTGATGCAAAGATGTAGTCAGACGTGTTTTGGCTCTGGAGAGGAAGCAGCGAACTGGATGCATTTGGGACTCTACAATGTGCAGCTGGACAAGCCATGTGACTGATGTGAGGAGCTGTGAGCAGCCCGGGTGCAGGGACAGGCCCGGCTTTGGCTCCGGTCCATGGGAACCTCATCGGGACCTTCAAGTCGACAAAGACCAAACAGAGGAGCAGCTAGTACCTGATGGCACAGACACACACCACAGGGTGACCTCGTTCTGTCGGAGAATTTACTGTTACTATTAAAAGAAGAGCAGAGGACCTTGAACGTGATCTTGTGCCACAAAACAAACATTCCCTTCTCTTGACTATTTCTTGTAACAAAAATGTGATACAGTTGATTTGGAGATTATGCTATTTAGCTATTGTGTACAAACACTGGAATGGTGACAGTCCTATAGAAAAGTCTATGATTCTATATTTTTATGTGAATTTCGCACAGTTCAAAAGCAAAATGCTCCATTATCACATTATCAAAATCGCTATCTAAACATTTTCCTTGATGTTGCTTATAGAATGGGTCATAAAAGCTCAGTGGATCATTAACCACACCTTTGAACCTTGGAGCTCAGAAACAGACGCTGATGCTACTGGATGATGCTTGGCTCTGTTTGATATTACCAGGTTTTTTATAGTGCAGATGCATTGCATTCAGAAACACAGATTATACTAACAGATTATATTAACAGCCATTAAAGCAACTAGACTTAAAATCCATCACTAAGCATTAATGTGATTGAGCATTTAATTACCATATATGCCATTATGAAATAAACTAAAGTTATGTATGTTTCAGCCTAAAACTGCATTAAATTGCTTTGTTCCAAAATTAGCATCTATGAACTGACTATTAAATAAAGGGCTATAATTTAAGGAGCAAGGTCCTCAGGCAATCTGTCTGGTGTCGGGACTTTATGCTGTATCTTGTTCTTCATCCTCCCATCGTTTTTGGTTGGTGCTGTGAGGTTGAGTCACGTGCATTTGAACTCGCTCAGACACCAGCCTTTGTGATCGAAGCCCCCCACCGACTGTATGCACCAGTTTCCATGGTGCTGCATCTCTACTCTCCGCTCCCCATCCATGTGTGGAGTGGGCAGGTTCCGGGAAGCGACCGGGGCCCCCTCTGACGTACCATAGCCACAGGCTAGGATGGACGTGCTCAGCAGAAGCTCCAGAGGACAGAAACATAAAGGAGGCGTCACATTTTAACTGCATTCATCATGCTGATTCTCACAACTTCAAGAAGTGAGTCAGTTTGGTGACCTTCACTGTCTTCCCTCACCACACACACATCATTCATCATACAAAAATGCTTATACAACTGTCTGTAGAATAAAATATTCTTATCAAATATGTACCCTTGGACAAATATGGTTAATTGAATTTACATCATTTAGCAGCCGTTTTTGTCCAATAGCACATTTGTCCAATAGCACATTGAGCTGACTAGGCGTAAGTACAACTCGGCCGATCTTCCAATGAATGCCCAGGAATACATGTAAGTACAGGCAGTCTCCAGGTTATGAACGAGATCTACTGTCTGTCTTTAAGTTTAATTGGTAGATAAGTCGGAATACAGTGCATAATAATAATAGTAACTACATAGGGTACTGCACTGTACCGTGAGCTGTGCAGTGTTTTCATGAGCATCACGAAGCAGTGCATGTGTTCCTTATTATGAACCATTATATTTAACCAAAAATTTTTATGTAATAGGCTTTATGGGGGTCCATTCATGTGTATGAGTTGTTTGTAAGTCAGACGTTCTTACTCCGGGGCTGCCTGTAGGCAGGGGTTACACAACATCTTCCAATAAAGCAAGAATCTAATGATACTATTCAATGTCTAGAAGTGTAGCATTATGAACATTTAGGGAACGTAAAGAGGCATCAGGTTAGAAGAGAAATCTCTGGAACACACTGGTCTTGAGCCGTTTCTCAAAGGTAGAGAGGGAGTCTGGTGATCGGCCGTGATTGAGCTGTTCATTCCATCATCCTGGAACCAGACATGAGAACCGTGTTGAGTGATACTTCTCACTTGGTGGTAGAAGCCCCAAGGGGCAATGGTTTGCTGACCGAAGAGGGTGAGATGGAACTTAGGACTTAGGGACCCCCTTGATGGAGATGGGTGCCTGTCCATTGATGGATCTGAAGGCCAGCACCAAGCACTTGATGTTGATGCGAGTTCATATAGGGAGCCAATGGAGAGAGATAAAGAGGGTTATATTATAATTCAGCTGATATTTAGAAATGCCTTTTTGGCTTGGTTTGTGCTACAGTGCTATGGATTCCACTGGAGTTCAGATTGTCATGGCTGGAATGCGCTGTCTGTACACTCAGTGATATATGTCTAGGCTGACATTGCTGGAATGCACTGTCCAGACACTCGGTAATGTGAAAGATACAACGCACAGGAACCCAAAGATGCGAGGACACAGGGCATTATTCTGGTATCCTCACAAACAGAATCAGAGTTGGCGAGCAAGGTCGGAGTCGGGGTCACAGAGCAGGTGGGTTCGGTAGCCTGGTGGTCAGTCCTACGGGCATGGCATGAGACAGGAGGAAGACACACCAGGAAGGTCAGGTGGGAGCAGGATCTGGATCAAGAATCGGAGAGGCGCGGGAACTGGGCAGGCAGGAAGGTTCAGGGCTGGACAGGAGACAGAGGAAGCACACTCTGTAAGTAGCATTAGGATCAACAATACCTCACATTGAATGTGAGGTACGGGAGGGGTTTTAAAGGGGCGGAGCATGTGGTTCCGCTCGCCACTGATGAGCCGGCACTCTCATGAGGACGGGGCATGACAGGTGATATGTATTTTCTCTCTCAAACTCAAATTTTGTCTCCAGAAATGGTGTCTTCACAGATTCTGAAAAATGTATCCTGACATCATCTCACATCGCTGACGTCAAACGCCCAGCGTCTTCCTCTAATGGATGAAAATATATTAAACTTGTGCTTCAAAATCTGTCAAGTACGAGCGCTCGGTGGCTTGGCTGAAGCAGCTGTGATTTGTGAAGGGTGGCCACATTTACCTGCTATCCTGAGAGCGACAGCCCCATCCTGGGAGTCTGTAGTGTTTTCTTTAGGTTCAAAGGAGGTTTTAATGTGTTTTTGTGCTCTGTGGAAAACCATAACATCTTTGTTTAAAAATAAAAAACCCTCCAGCTGTCCTTTTTTGGTTCATTTGGGGAAGGTCATGCAGACCTGCCTCAGGCTACAATTTCATTCGAATTAAACTGTAAAGAGGCTAGAAAATATTCTGTCTGAAGATGGGCCATGTGTTCAGGTATGGCCAGAAGCTGCCTGTGTCTGGTACAACTGCCCAGGGGAGCAGGTTCCTCTGGTTCTGATGGGCCAGTGTGGTCACTGTTGAGATGGCCTGCTCTGGAGATGCTCACACTTCTCCACACATTTCCATTACAGAACCAGGCCCATTGGGGGGGGGATGCTAGACGCTGCCACCATGGGGTGTGCAAAAATAGTGCAAGAGCATCCATCCAAACTGCGTACTTGCTGAAAATGAAAAAAACATCACTTGGAAAATGCAAACTGCTCCCAAATTCTTGGCTCGAAATGAAACGCTTTTCGTAATATTAATCTTTTAAAGTCTCCAAACTGTGAAAGTGGAAAAGCTGGGATCGAGTCAAAAGAAGCACCGGTCTTTGCTTTTCTCAAAGGAGTCTTCAGAACACAATGAGACGTACAATGCAACACACGATGGCAGTAAGTGCAGATGTATATGAGCCCTATCAGACTCACTGCTGTCAGTATATAATCTACAGGTGCCTAAACAGTTTTTACCGAAAAAATATCCCTTCAGATAACAAGGGTGTTTTAGCTCTAGTTGTCCATGATTCAATAGTATAATCCAAAGTCTGAAATAGAACAGCACAGCTGCAAATGTTCACATGAGCATTTAAAAATAGAAGCAGCTTAAAAAAACGGTCTGTTCTGAAGAAGCGTTTTGATTGCAGGAGCCACTACTTTACTCTCATCGCTGCTGTTTCTCCCCACTCACATGCATTCGCTTCCAATTTCACTGAGCTCATGTACCTTTCAGGTGATCACATTCGTTTAATATTATGAAATCGATTTCATGTCATTTTATTTTTCTGCGTCTTTATACGATGCAACATCCATAACAGCAAAAGCACGATAACGAGCTTCTAAAGGTAAACAGTCCAGGTTAGACCAATGTAAGGCTCCTGCACCTTCTGGTCCACCAGCATCTCAGGCAACGTTTTACCCTCATTTAGCAGAAATCATAGCTGTATGTGTCTCCCTCCGCATTTCTGCTCCCCTAATCCGTAACCTCTACAGGTTCCAGCAGGAGATGAATAAGCAACATGAAGCATAATGAACACTTAAAGGGCATCTCATTTTCCTCGCAGGGACACCACTGCCTCCTTGCAGATATAGTTATACCTATTTATGTATAGTTATGTCAGTGGATGATGAGCTGATTTTCTACAAAGGTCTGCAATGCAGACCTTGATTTCTCAGACAGATGGCATTCATTTGAAGCACAAATGAACCCCCCCCCCCCCCCCAAAAAAAAACAGAAGGCTCTATCTTGTGGGAGCTTTACTTACACAAAAATGTCCTAAGGGCAGAACAAAAAATTATAGACTAGAGGAGGCAGGACAGAGACATATGATATAGTGGCTTGGACACACCTCCTCTACAATCTGATTGGTTATCTCTCTGAACCAATCATTTTTCTTTCTGCCCTCAGAAGTAAAACTCCCATGAGCATCTTGCACACACAAGTGATGAAAGAGGACAGAAAATGAGACTCGTGGTGTACTATACATTTTTCCTGTTATACTTTTTACCTTTAGTCTGTTTAATTTAGGATGTTAAGCACAGCCTCGGATTCCATCCTCCCACACTGAATTTAGTGCTGATGTTGATCAAACACATACTGTTTGCAGTACATGCCTAACAGCCTGAATTTCAGTAACTGATGAAACTAGGCTTATTATTTGTTGAAGGTCAAACCACAGCATGTTTGTTCTTTTGAAACTTTGGATGTATGTTTGAGGACACGGGTTTACAACCATAATGCAATTATCAAGAGTTTACATCGCCCACAGTAACAGTTGCTACAGACCCCTTTTTTAGAGGCAGGCACCAAATATAATAAAACAGCTGAATTAACAGTCATTCTCTGCATTTCCTCCAGTCTTTCGAAACATGTTTAAATAAAATAGTGACAGGCTTATAAATGTGACACACACAGTTAATGTGCAGCTGTGTAATTACTGAACAATTTTAAGTAACAGTTACGAAAGCACATGGCTAGCAGGAGCATCCCACGAGAAGAGAGGAGGTCCACCGTGTCCCGTGGGCAAACGGCAGCTCATGCTTCCCTCATGTCTTTCGGTAAAACATCCAACCGCACCTGCTGGCCCTCTGGTAACAGGGTTTGGGCCAGGAATGCCAAGGGAATTACCGGAAGAATTTACCAATGGCTGAAGCACCAAACCCAGAAGGGAATAGAGAGCAACACTGAAGTATCCCCATAGTCTCCTTCCGAAACCTGCTCAGGGCTGGCTTCACTGACGCTCTAATGAAACATCTCACACTTTCTGTCCATCTGTGTCACACCCGCATCTAGCAGACCATCCATTCAGCCACACCCACATTCAGAGAATAAAACAAGAAGATAACACCCTGCCCCATAATCCTGTGCAGTGTAAGAGAAAAACTGACTAGAGAGATATTTTTGTAAACAGCTTTGGAACGTAAACCCCCCCCCCCCCACCCTCCGAACCAAAGCGCTGCCTGCACACCTCTGATCTACCTCCACCCAGGGCCCTAGTACCCCTCAATACCTTTGTCCCAGAATTCTGTCATTCCAGCAAGAGGTTTTACCGCTGGATCCCTGCTCCACCCAGTCAGTAAATATTATCACCATCCTCTACCCCAGTTGGCAAATGTTACCACCAGCATCTCCCTCCACCCCCCTGCTAGCACTACCCCCCCGCCACCCACACTACCCCCCTAATTGGCAAATTGTACTGCTGGCACTGAAACACCCCCTCCCCTAATAAGTACTAGGCTTGGCCGGTACTGACCAGACATTACACTATGGTATATGGTATTTTAGAAAGAATTGCTCTTCCAGTATTTTACTGTAAAGTTGGCCTGGGGGGGGGGGGGGGTCCTTTTAAATTTCAATTCCGCAGTATATGGTATGACAAGCACCCCCCTCCCAGTTGTCTCTCATCCATGTCCCTGAAATGGACAGGTGGGATGTGTGGGTTACTGGCATTCCCAAGGAGCTGGAGGCTCCACAGACTCAGACACACCGTGGAATGACCTACATTCATCCCCGTGTCCCTCATGCCTCCCCTGCCCTTCCGTGTGCTGCACTGATGGGCTTAATGCCCAGACTGGCTGCCACCGAGTCATGTGACACTGGCCAGAAACGACCTCCAGGGGGCCTCGCGGTGAGCGGGTTAAACAGCACTCAGCCAGAACCTCGAGGGTCACACAGACCCTCTCTGCCTCAGCGGCTCTGCTCCTCTGCTGAAGGCCCTGTGCTCCTGCCCAGGCCCTGCTGTGAACTCCTCCCGCATGAGACAGCACTGAAAACTATACTGTACAAACTTAAGTCACGCACGGCAGGTTTGTTCCTACTAACTGCAAAGAGGGCAGTCGTGATTTAACGCACTTTGCAGACTTACTGCATGCAGGGAAGATTATGCTATAAATCCTTCGATAAACAGCATTATGAATTAATACAATCAACAGAATATTTTAGTAGGAAATTTTTATTTGTACAAAAGCTGTTCTTAAACTCTCAGAAACACACACACATCCTGGCAGTGCATTATTTGCATTTGGAGAGTCAATAATTCAACTCAGTTCCCTTAAACATTTAATCCAATTGATTCGACATCAGTGCACTGCAGAGTATTAAAAATAGCCCCTGAATTATTTTTTTTACCTCTTTCAGCAATTTTGCAGTTTGGTGACATCTATAGAAAACTCAAGGCACTCACTTATCTTCTGCTTCTTTTAATCCATCCATCCATTCATCCATCCATCCATCATCCATTTTAAATGAAATCCATGTTAATCATAACAACAACCACTGTCAGACAGACTTTGTACTGCAACATCCCTCACAAGCACAACTAAATGATTTATTCAGTTGACAGCAGTGTCCAAGGTCAGCCTGGGATATGACTATTAACCGGGTGAGCATTTGATATGAATGGTTTCCCTAAAGCACTATTACGCTACTGTGAGTTAGTTGTAGTGGGCTAGAACACAGTGAGTAACCACAGTTGACTTTAACTATCCCATCAGTCCCCTTTGGGACACAATTTTTCAGAAACTGTTAGGGCACCATGTATCCTGCACAGATGCTGAGATGGGCTGTTCAGGTCCAGAGGGTAAAAGTCCAGACCAATATTTTGTTTCAACCAACCAGGTGAATATAAAGAGTCACAGTCAGAAAGTACTCTGCTGGTAGGTTGAAACAAAATCTTGGTCTGGACTTATACTCTCTGGACCTGAACTCTGCAGAGATGCATGCATGGAATTGAATTTGATTACATGACGTGCTTGTAAAGAGATTTCATACCACAAAATAAAGAACAGAGCTCCTCTTTCTTCTAGGAAATGCAAATGATTACATTCATAAAGGGAGCAGACATTGCAACCATATGTGTCATTTTGAAAACTGAATTTTCATAGACAAAAGCCAATACACACCTGTTTTTAATAAGAACCACATGGCAAATGCAAAAAGTATGCAATACTCGATGAGGCAATAAAGGTTTACCCAGAGTGCTTTGCAGGCTCTTATGAGAATCGGGGCATAGGTTAGGAGTGATGGAGCACATTGCGGTAGAACTTTTAAACACCTTTGAGAAACTCGTAAAAGTCAGTTGACAATATAAGCATTTCATCAAAGGAGGATCCAGTCCAGGCCACACACCTTTCCTCCAGGAAACCGCGGCAAAGTGCAAATTCATGCCGGCCTCCAAAGCTAATTATGGGCACTGCTGCAACCGCAATGAACTGGCAAACAAATGAGCTGGCAGAGAATAGGAGGAAAAAGACAGAAGGAGGAAAGAACAGGGTGACAGTTTTTATGTGCCTTTGTTTTCCCGCCTCCCCCATCGGCGCTGAGCTCATGTTCATTGCCGGACCAGCGAGGTGTGATCAGAGACTGGATGCTGAGCTACAGGTTCTGACTAACCAGCACAGGGTGGACCAACCGCCCACAGTGCAGTAGGAACCTGCTTACAGGTCCAGTGCCTTTACAGCTTCAAAGATCACCGTGGAGCTGCCAGCACCTGTGTGGTGCAGGACCCCTGCTGGTGGCCTCAGCTCACTGCAGCAGCTCCTGACATTTATCTCATATGGTTATTTATTGGTATGGATCCACGCAGCTAATCTGTTGTTTCCCAATGGAGCGCATTGTCTTATACAGTCTGCGCATGCTCTGCCCTTGATCCCCCGCCTGTCTTCACCTTCCATATGCAAAGGCTGCAGGGTGCACAAAACAGTAGATGTAATTGAAAAACTCACTTTTTTAGGCATGGCGCATACATAACGCAGATCTTATTCATCATTTCTGCTCCAGCTGTCGGGCTAGCACTAAGCACGAGGTGGTTGTGGTAAATGGAAATGAACGTGTGCTCTGATTAAATTCTTATTACTGAAGTGAGCACAGCGGGACCTAAGGAGAACCTGGTCTTATTAGAACCGCTCATTGCATGTGGGTGGTCTGACTCTTTGGTAAACCTGGCCTAATTTGGCTACATCTGGAAAGTGCCAGTCATGTGCTCATGCGAGTTTTATTTACACAAAAATGATCTGAGGGCAGAAGGAAAAATTGATTGAGAGAGATAACCAATCAGATTGTAGAGGAGGTGGGACCAAGCAATCTGCTGTCTTGGTCCTGCATCCTCTACTTGGTTGGACCCACCTCCTCTGTAATCTGATTGATTATCTTTCTGTACCAATCATTTTCCCTTCTGCCCTCAGAACATTTTTTTGTAAGTAAAACTCCCATGAGCCAGTCATGTGACTGCTGTGCCCCACCCATCACTGTTCCCCCGTTCCCCAGTCCCCTGATGCAGAGAGCTTGCAGCCTGTCAGATCCATATTTATCCTGCCCCCGGGTGGCTCCCACAGACAGATGTCAGTGAAGTGTCAGAGCCCCTGTTGATCATTTATCATGCCTAATGCCCCAGCTGTCAGTCACAGCAGTCACATGGGCCCCTTGGAGGTGGGAGGGGCTGGGGACCAGCATATAATCCTCACAGAAAACCTGGTGTCTCCAACCAGTCATACCCTTGGGAGGCAGGTAAATATGACACCCCAGCTGACTTAATACTCCAGCGGAGTCAGAGTACAGAGCCAAGTTACACAAAACCAGTATGAGGAAATACTCAGCTCTGCAGAGACCTGATCCTCGGTCCACTTTAGATCCCAGGCTTCACAAGATGCTGCAAATCTGATTTGGGCTTTTGGAAGCAGAAATGAGACCTGGCTTATCTGTGTGCCGTCAGATTAAAACTAAATTTACAAGGCGTGTGAGGAACAACATAAATTACCATTTGTTTAATTAATTTGAATAAATGAAAATACACATGGATTTTTTTTCATAAATTTTAATTACATTTAAATTGCTTGCATAAAATGAAGCTGCACTCTTGCCAAGTGAAGAAGACAAACCTCAGTCTCAATCCGCAGTGACTTCAGAAGATGACAACACTGTCCAAGACAAATCCTACAAGCCCAGGAAGTGCATCAAGGCATCCGAGCGCGAGTGATTTATGTCTGGTCAGCCTGTGAGGAGTCCGCTCCTACTCTCCTTCCCCCTCTTTACTCAAGCCATAAACAGCCTCTCCCAGCCATGCAATCAAACATTTAATTTCCTTCCATGCTGACAAGGGCCTCTCAGCAATGAAGAGAGAACAGCACATTTCATTGACTTGAGGTCTTAGGGGCTCCATTATAACTCCTATTAAAGGCGGCAGTCCTGTCAATAGGCCTTCGGTTAGAGATATGCTTTCTGAGTCCTGCTGCGTGCAGGGGGGGGGGAGGGCGGGGGCTGCTCTCTGAAGGTCAGGGAGTCAGAAAATACCAGGGGGGCCCTGGGGAGAGGAGGATGCTAAGATCCGTGAGGGCCAGTGAATGTGAAGTGTGGTGATATGCACAGACTTTTTGAGGGTCAAGTGCTCGAAAAGGGGGGTTGGGATATGACTGACGGGTACATCTTACTTGCCAGGGGGGTCCCGCTCAGTACATTTTGCATGATTATCTAAATTAGGGACTTGGAACATTAAAAGAGGAGAACACTTCGAATCCTTCACGGAAAATAGCCAGGTGCTAGAGCAGTGTGCCCCCACAGGCTTAGTGCTCCAACATGAGTTCAGTCATTTACTTTGCAAGAGACTTTTATTTTGAATGTGGAGCATGGGGGTGCAGTGGGGTGAAACTGGGTTTTGGCAGATCTAGGAGGCGTCGGCTTGGTTTGTGACTTAGCTTTGAGGCTGCGTGATTCAGTTCTGGTTCATGCACCCCTGTAATCCTGGCTAGGCCTGCCGAGGTACCCCTGATCATTCCCGCGGTCCATGGAGGAGACCAGAGATTTCATCCATGCAGCACATTGTGTAGAGAGCACCAGCTGCTTGACACACACAGACACACACACAGATACCCACAATCCCTGCCGGGCACACAAACCACCACAGTTGTACAGCCCTGGTCACCTGAGGCAATCAGACTCCATAGGCTACCAGGAAGGAACTCCGGTCTCCTGCAGTGACCAAACTGAAGTGACCCCACTGAGCATGCTCACATCGGCATCATCTGCTACAGGAAATAACGATTGTGCCAAAATGAATATTGATATTCTGCATTTAACAGCAGCTATTAGATCCTGGAGAGATAAATTCCTCAGCGCAAAGAGTGTGCATCTAGCTGAGTCCTTTTATACGACTCGAGCATTTAGTAAATCTCAGCAATGGGGTGGACTTTTTGATCTGAAAACCAGAGGAAGCGTATTCATACCTGCCAGCACAAGTAAGGGGATCTGGAAGACAGAACCTTGGTGTCCATCATGCACCACCATCCCAGATACTGCCTGTTTTCCAGCCTATATTTTCTATATTACATATAGAGCTATAATCTATATATTATCATGACCTACATTACACAATCCCTCTGTTAAGTCAGAGGTTACCAAAGATTCGTACATGTCCAAAAGCATATATACATCACAGCACTAATCAGTTAGTATTTTATTAATGAATTTATTTATGATTAATTATGTAAGCAGAGTGATTTGAAGAGACCCCTCCAGAGAGAAGCTGTAATGAGAATTGCCACAGAGTTTGTGTCAGGTCAAAGCTCACATATCCTTGTCATGCAGCTATGGGGGGAGTGGGGGCGGGGGGGTCCATAAAAATGGGCACATCCCCTGGCAAATCGGTGGGAATCTGTGACTTACTCAGCCAACAGACACAGCCTATGGGCCTTCCCAGCATGCACTGGTCCTGGGCTGTAAATCTAAGAGGCTTGACTCCTCTGCCCTCACACTGGCTCTCAAAATGCTGCTAAACAAATAAATCAGTCCCATAAATCTATATTACAAAATACAAACAGGCGCAAATTGACTGGTTTGTAACAGTTTGAGGTGGTTTTCTTAAACCTGCAAAGCAAACCCAGAAAAAGTATTTGAATGTGGCTTGATGGGTTAAGATATTACATATGTGAGCAGAAGGTTGCTGGTTCAAAGCCCAGGGTCAATGGAGTGATGTCATCATGGAACCTTCTAGACAGGCCCTTAACACCCAAGTGCTCCAGGGATTGTTTGACCTTGCTTTCTGAAAACGAAAAAAAATGTTTGCATGTTTCTTTGGACAAAAGCATATGCTAAATAAATCAAAGGTAAATACTACATACAGATAAAAAAAAATCCTCTTCATGATTTCTTTGTTGGGTTGGATGATGTTAAACCAACTGGATCTGGTTTATGCACCCAGAACTCACATTGTTTATCACTTCCCATTTCACTTGGTTTAAGGCTCTTTGCCTTGAAAAGCTATTTTATGATTTTATGCTAAGCAAATGTCTGTAACAACAGTTCAAACCCTGCAGTACATAAGCTTCTTTGCAGTGAAAAAAGATTAGCGCCTTTAACTGCCTTAACCCAGAGACACTGGCTTAATTCTCTTTTTATTCTAGATAGGTCAAAATGGCAGCTGGAAATAGATTTACAATAATATTTGTGTGAGGGATGTTCAACAGCTGATGAAGTCTTCACTGGATCATAATAATTTGCAGGCTTATTGCCCTCTCACTTTACAGGCACGTGGAATCACCCTGTCTCTCGCTCTAGCAGTACTAATGTTCGCAGCAAAGCAAAAGTCCATCTGAATCACATGAGCTTGGGACTTTGAGAACCACACTGGAGAGGACAGTGAAATAAATCATGCGGCACAGGTGGGGAAAATGGAGCTGGGGTTTTACTTGGGGATGGTGGACGGTGGAAAAAATAAAGAGAACGGGAGGAAAGTGCAAAAATCACATGACATTGGGTCATGGCTGGGCCACAGTAGAGGGTGGACATCAAGGCCTGGCAGTGTTACTGGAACATGACCTGGCTGAAAATGAGACACGCAGCCTGGTCCCAGACACGCAGGCCTACTGACACTATTTCACAGTTAGCTTCTCATGTTAGCCACAACCTTATCCTCATCACACTACTCCAGTGGTCTGCAGATAGCAGCTACCTAATATTAATCTGTCATTGTCGATTCTTCATGAAAGGCTGAAAGAAAGCATGAATAATATGTTTGTGTTCTGAAGAGCATTTATGTAAAAGTAAGGTACCCATCCAGGGTTGCCAACTCTTTCACACTGGCGTGACACTCATGCTTTCAGACTCTCATGTTCACGTAAGAAATCATACGGCAAACCTATATTATTCCATTACAAACCTAAAATAAGCTACATCAAAAGCATTGGGGTAGTTAGCAAACCATACAGGCTATTTACAAAGTAATAAAACTGTGTATACATGTAAATGCATGTGCATGCTTTCATTTGCCCCAAAATGAAAATCTAACTCCAGCCAGCTGAACAAGTTGACGACCCTGCCCATCCCTGAAGCACATGTGAAAGAGAGAAGTGCATAGAAAGAAAGCAAGCCAAACAGCATCCCTGAGGGTGAGAATCACCTGAGATTTATGGGGTTCTTCAGGATGGAGTGATCACCATACTGTCTCTTTATCTGTTCTGAAGAGCAAAAGATCTCGGGAGGCTAAGAGGGGCTAAGATCAAGGGATTGTGGTGAGCATCTCTAGAACCCATGGAATAGCAAATCAACCCAAATTCAAACTTTTTGAACCATGGGCTAAAATTGAATTATCCTCAGTTCAATCAAATGATGTAAATTTGAACCTGATCTGGTCCCCTGGTGGCAGGGACACCTGACGTATCCAGAAATATTCCAGCACAATTATAGTGAATGACATTTCTTTTCAGCAAGTGAAGTACCTACTTTAATCAGACAATCAGAGAAAAATTAACAACATGGCGCACAATCAATGAAATCAATTAAGTAACACAGAAAACCTATCATGCTAATGTAACACATTAAATCAGCAGCTGAGTCTATCCAAGATGGATGTATGCGTTGCTATCTTAAAAGATTTTCATTTTGAAATAGAGCAAATCATCATAATAATGTGGGCATATGGTCTTACCTAAAAACAACAAGAAGTTCACCAAAATTGTGTTTAAAGAAATGTTTTGTTTTTTTGGTGTTTAACATGTTACTTGGAGAGCTATTCTGAAATAACTTTTGCTTCAGGGAATATTTCCACAGAAAATGAACCTTCTTCACAACAGCTCTTCTGTCAAAGGCAAGCAGATCAAACCCATATTATTTACAAAGACCACTAGAACCACACAGCTACCCTAGACCACCAGAGCCGCACAGCTTCCCTAGACCACTAGAACCACATAGCTTCCCTAGACCACCAGAACCGCACGACCTTTCTAGACCACCAAAACCACACAGCTTCCCTAGACCACCAGAACCCCTCTCTGCTGTCTTTTAGAACCATACAGTTCTTTAGGTCACTGCTAAATACATCTATATGTAGAGAACTCGATGAATGTGATTCATATTATCTACCATAGACTGAAACAAAGACCACGAGAACCACACAGCTTCCATAGACCACCAGAACCCCTCTCTGCTGTCTTTTAGAACCATGCAGTTCTTTAGGTGACTGCTAAACACATCTATATGTAGAGAACTCGATGAATGTGATTCATATTATCTACCATAGACTGAAACAAAGACCACGAGAACCACACAGCTTCCATAGACCACCAGAACCCCTCTCTGCTGTCTTTTAGAACCATGCAGTTCTTTAGGTGACTGCTAAACACATCTATATGTAGAGAACTCGGTGAATGTGATTCATCTAAGCACATCATTGTTAATCAGTGGAACCTTCAGCAGATGTTTTGGTATCAGAATGACTGCCGCATATCAGATCGAAGCCATGTATCTCTTTTGACCGGCACTCCAAGTCAATACACATCGACAGGTCCCCGCTGATGTCACCTACACTACTGCTCGTGAAATATCTGCAAGCAAAGCTTTTGGTCAAGTTCTTCGATGGCCACACAATCTGTAGTTATGGGTCTAGCCATTATTTATACGCATGACCTCAGCCTGGCTGGGAAGTCATTTGCTTAATTAATGCAGGATATGTACCTGTGGAGGAGGCCCAGTATTAAGTACGGCATTCTTGGTTTGCTATAGCACATACATTTTCCCTTTGTAGTGCCATGTGCCATGAACTGCTTTTACATCATACCATGCATGTTAACCTAATGGATGTTACTTAGTTAAATTCGCATTTGCAGGAGTCATTTCATTATTGCCACTGTTGTACATCTTCCTCCATTGCCCTCCGGAAGGACAAGGTTCACACTATGCCCACTTACCCACATACATGCTTGCAACACTGCCACCCATTGGCCGATAAGTGCAACACCATGAACTTTACCTTATTATTTAACCCCCTTGTTTTGCACTGTTCTATGTTTTGAAGTTTGAACTACTATGAATCATCCCCTTGTTATTTGCTGTTTGTATGTTACACCGTGACCCTGGGGGAATGGAATTTCATGCCATACCTGTATGTGGATAGTTTAACAATACTGCCAGCACTGTCCATCTGCGGCTCCTGCAGAGCGTAAGTGGATCTTGTCTCCAGCTCTTCTAAGCTCATAACACATCATATACTTCCTCAAACGTCCACCCTTAATCCCCAGAGCAGCGTTTCTACAGACTGCATTCCTCACTGCCGACAGGCTGGAGAACACATGCAGAAGAAGGTGCTGAAAGCTTGCCACCCAGCCCCAGTGGTGTGTGAGTGCTGCGCAGGCATGTGTGAAGAGGTGTTCACTGTATGCATCAGCACCTCCCGGTGTGTGAGCGCACTGTGTGATGGATGTGCCTCCCTGCCTGCCCGCCTGGAGAGGTCACATGTCCTTGGATCTGGAACCTGATTAGCTCTCATAAACCGTATACTCACTCTATGCACTGCTCTTAATCAATAAGCCGGCTACTCTGAGTAATTAGTACCATACAGCAATGACCTTTGCTTGCTGGTTAAAATAACATTCATTTAATTCCCTTTCATTTCAAAGGCAAACATAAGAAGCAGAATTGCTGTTTAAAATAAACTGTGTCTATTTTAACTGCACATACTATGAAATGACACTTCTTTATAGGGTTTTAAATCATATTTATTTAATTCTGATTAAGGGCCTGGTAGATATAAAGCAGCTGCTACCCGACTGATTGCAGTTAAGCTGCAGCTTTAATTCATCTTTCCAATGTAATCAGTTTTCTTATGTTAAGAAACCAAAGTCTCAATTTAACTTGTGAACCCAACACTTAGCTGGCATCTATAAAGATAGTTTAGAAAGTTGAACATCTCAAGCAGAGTCTCTGTACATTTAGTTCATTCTCAGCCTGATGCCCCCCTCCTGCCCATTGCCCTGTTCCCCTAACCCTCACACTCTCTCCACTGGACTGGCATCAGTTTGGCCTTGATAACATTAATTCCCAGTCCTCAACTTATTCAAAATTGTGAAGACTAATAAATGTGGACATGATCATTCTGGGCCTATTTACCGATATACAGGTCATCATCGACTTACACCTTATGTGACTTATGACTGATCAACTTTACGACCACAGATATGTGACCACGACTGCACTGCATCTGGCAGTGGAAATATAGCCCAGTGTATGACGGCTTTGCTAGTATCTCTGTGAGAAGATGGCAATAAGGTTTTAAAACACCAAACAATATGACTTAAAGATGATTAAATTTAATTATACAATGTACTATACATATGATCATTTTTTGCTTGTAAAATAAAGGGCTAACCAGTATCCTACTCAATCACCCGATAGTCAAAAAGGTAACTGAGCAGATTCCAAGCACTTTGGCAAACTATTTTTTCTGCAATAGAATGTTATTTTAGAAAATAGTCAACTGACCAAGATGGTTGTGTTAGTTCCATCTTTCATGAAAATATTATATGATATGTTGTGTTTTAATCTGTCCAATAGCCAGCACTACATTTAAAACGCCAGCACTCAGAATTCCCACTTGAGTTCCGTCTGGCATCATCATTTTCACGCTTGGTCACCCTGTTCCTATGCTACATCGAACCATAATAAACCATAAATTCCTGTCTGACTCCTGCCCCACGCGACTCTCACTCTGATATATCACTGACATCAAGGGCTTCAACGTCACCACCTCACTCATTAAGTATAAACATCAAATTGCTGTTTTAGCAACTACACACAAACATTTCGGCATTATTGACACTGATGAAATCTTAATGAGCAGCAGTCCTTATCCGAATGAGTGAGCCAGCTAGAGACATCAATACAAATTTGCTTTTAGAGAGCTTTAATCAGCTGGACACTTTTTATCTCACCGATAAAAGGACTCAGAAAAGTGTGTCTGTAACAGATTGCAGGGCACAAGCATATTTTTTTGATTGGCAGACTTTAGCACTGGCTATCTGCTTTGTATTGTGATGCCTGCAGGGTTTGGATGGGGGTGGTGGACCCTCAGCCACATGGCTCAGCTTAATGGGTGACTTCCCTAGCTGGGGTTTGACCTGAGACGACAGAGGCCATGTTCCCAGCTACATAGGCCACTTTACTGGAGGTGTAGAGGACGCAGTTTCAGTTATGGTCAGATGAAAATGATGTTTGAATATATTAAGTTCATCCATCCATCCATCCATCCACTTCATATATCAGCTTGTCCTATGCAGGGTAGCAGGGGTCCCAAGATGGGGCACCAGCCCATTGCAGGGCAAACACACACACACACACACACACAGGTTTGTAATTACATCTTTGTAGAGACTCTCCATTCATCTCTATGGGGGAAACACTATTCATTTTCTTACATTTCTTACATTAACCATGAAACACAGTCCTAACGTTAACCATAAGTAACCAAACAAAATACAAGCCATTTGGCATTTTTAGTTTTTTGATTGCAGTCACAGATTCTTTTAAAATTGAATTTCCCCTTGTGAGAACCAAGAAAAAGATCTCCAGAACATCAAAATAACATACACATACAAATTCACTCCTACGGACAATTTGGTAACTTATATCAATGTGTAATAATAATTTACTGTAAATGTATTTACTATATATTTTTTACAGATATATCTTTCTGGATGAATGACTGGTTGGGCTTCCTCACCTTGAGTCCCCGACACCCTGCATGCCCAATTTACCGTGTCACACTCAGAGTCTGGCTTTAAGGGGAGGCGGCCTCTCCGAATCCTTTTCTATCTTCACTTAATGAAGCAGCTCAGCTCTGAGCAGGACCTACCAGGTCATAAGCCTGTCTGTCATCTTGCATAGGGAAGGACAAGCAAGGATCTTAAAAAAAAACCAGAGCAACTCTGACGTTAATTTGTCTCGCCCAAGTGTGAGGTGGATTTTTTTTTTTCTTTTACATACCCGGTGAGGTCGCGTGAACCGGGTCTCATTAGAACGGGCTGATTGGCACTACGTGGTTCCATTGGGATGATGAATGCAGACAAAACCCGTTCTCCAGGACCACGGTATCTGAGGGAGGGTAAAGGTCACCCCAGCGACACGCTGAGGGCCCCCGCTCAGGATGAGCCTGAGTAAACAGGATACCAGGGAGATCTTGTTCACCGGCGCCCAGTACAGTTTGCAGAAGGAAACCCCAGACACCAGCAGCATCAAGCCCCCTGCTGGCAGCCGATGGAAAAGTCCAGAGAAAAATCACTGTTTCCACAAATCAGGAGCAGCTTGACGACAGCATCCGCAGTGTCATGAAGCAGCCACCGAATGAGGCAGATTAAGCTGGTTTTCTGCCAGTAGACTAATGAAAGGGCATTGGTGTAATGAAGATATGCTAATATGACTAATTTGCCCGGAGATTTTGTGCAGGATATGACTGATGGGCATACCTGCAGAACTGCAAGCCCTTTTCTGGAATCCATAAAAGCAGACGCTGCATGCTCACCTCGCCCCACGTGTCACCCCTGCACCTGGCTGCCCTTTTCTTGGGTTCACATCCAGCTATAAAGCGCTGCCTTGGCAGCTGGGAGTCCACTGCTGATTCTCCTGCAGATTTGCAGATTTGTTAGCACAGGAAATAAACTTTCACCGGGGAATGCAGAGTCACAGCTTGCACATAAGTTGGGCCCTGGGTTTGCAATCTGTTGACCTTTGACCTTTCGTACAGGGAGAACCCAAGGCATACTGGACCGCTCCACCTACTCCATGAGTCTTCAATCTGCACAGTTTCAACAACTTCACCCCCCCACACACACACTCACACATACCTCACCACCATCAGCTATTCTTTGAAAACGCATTTATAATACTTTGGATGTACCTATTGTTTAATTTATACATGAATAAAGCATATATAAAGCAAACTCCGGAAAAAAACATTGACCATGACCCATCACAGTCACAAGACGTTCCTTGTCTGTTTGGCATTCATGTGAGCATCGTGGAGTAAGGCCGCATTATTTACTGGCAGGAGGATTCGTAAAAAAGCACTGCAGCAAAATGCTTCTGGGGGCCAACTTTAAACACCAATCCCTGGCATAAAGCATGACAAATAAACTCATCCATATTTAGGTTCTGCTTGTTCCCTGCAAGAAAATGAATCAATCACGATTCTCTCTCAGTGGCTGCTTGGCACAGAATACCCCTCGGAAGAGTTTCTATGGAACAGGACTACATATACTGGATCTCAGAATTCATAGGCAGGCGACCTTGGAAAACACCCCTAAATTCAGTGGTGCCCTTGCACTCTTTCAGTTAGGGCGTGAGGTTCCTGATAGGATAAGAGGGTAAATAAGGATCTCAGACAGGCAGAGAGAGACGTGGGCTGAAAAAGAGCCACTCTCAGCTTCCTGTCCTTTACACTCCACTGAGATCAAAGTCTGTCAGGTTGACATGTGGTCTTCGTCAAAATGAGCACATGCTCAGGACACAAAATATTGTAGCGGGCAATATGTTTCCCAGCTGTTTCATTAGTAAGGGTAATGAGATTAATTGTGGCGAGCAGGGAGACAAATGACGAATCATCTGGACGAGCCGCGCCCAATAGGCTGATGAACAGCCGTCTGGCAGCTGCGACAGGGAACTAGCCTTTGGGCCAGCCTGCGGAAATGAGGAAATGTTAAGGAACCAGAACAATGAGGAACCAGAACTTCATGGAAATAGACCTTTAAGATACCAGAACTTTATGGAACCAAAACTTGAAGGAACCAAACTTTAAGGAACTAGACCTTTAAGAAACCAGGACATTACAGAACCAGAACATTAAGGAACCTTACCTTCAAGAAACCAGAATTTTAAAGAACAGACTTTTATGGTATGAAAACTTTAAGGAACTCTTCATTCTCTGCTACTATGTATCAAAAGTGTCTCTCCCAACAGCCCTTGCTTCTGCAGTGAAGCTTAAAGCATCCATTCTTCATTCATTCTTTGCTAAAATAACCACAAGGTAGTATGTCTCCAGGGTGATCAGGGTTACACAGCTGTAGGCCAATTTGAGCCTCTCGTTCTATGATTATCCCTTGCTTATGTTTAAGAAATGCAGCCAGCTTCGAGTGAAGTTATTAAACATCTTCAAGTGGCACAATGAGCCCAGCTATTCTGCAGCATGAGGATGCTAATTCCTCCAGAGGAAAAGTCAAAAATGAAGGCTAAAATAAACATCACTTATTTTATTTATTCTTTTTGAGAGTGTTTGAGAGCTGCATTTCATAGATAAGGTTTTATTCCCAGTCCCTTTTGCCCGAGATGCTATGAATTCAAATTTATAGTTCATCTGGTCGCTCATTGACTGCATTTCATTCATTTCTACTTCCTGATCAAAAGACCCACTTTACTTAGTCATTTCCCCTGTCTTTACATTTCACCTTTGATTTTCTTTACTTTTTTCTGCCCGGATGCATCCGGGAGACTTTTCAATGCGTAACCTCTTTGCTTCGTGTTTCCAAAATAAGCAGAACTCGTTCACAGTTGCTATTTTTCAGCATAATTTCAAAATAATTATACTGCCTAAAAATAAATCAGCACGAGTGTTGTTTATACTCACTTGATGAATGCCAATGCACTCACTTGCCTAACTCAGAGGTTTATGGCCTCTGTGCGAAATTTTTGAGTAGGGAGTATCAAATATGACACCTTAATCCCTAACTGAAAAACCAACCCTATAACTCCCTATGCTTATTTAAGCTACATATGGTGATAGACATTTATGGTTATAATGGGCTGTGCAATTTACAATTTAAAATTTGTAACTAAATTTGAAAGAGAAGCACAGTGTTCTGACGCTGATTATACTCTGATTACTATGGTGTCATTTTTCTGTATTACACTAATATCATTAAAAAGCTAATTATTTTAATAAGCATTGTATATGGTGCTCATTTAATGTCTCCATTACTCATCTGACACATTACTAAAATTATCATTCGACTGAGAAGGAAAAAAACCTTTCCTCACAAACGGAGAAACCTTACAGAAGTAGACAGGTTCTCATTAGGTTCAAATGGAATTTTGACAAGCGAAGATCATCTGAAATCTGTCCTTGTTTATGCATAATTCGGAATGTAATACAATGGAATTGAACATACACCTGCCACCCAGTGACGAGCAGTGACAGCGGCCTGGACCACAGCTACAGCTGCACCACCCCATGGTATTTTAAAAGAACTCCATTGATTTTTTCTTTTTTCTTACTGTAAGAAGCAGAAATCCAGCTAACTGACAGTAACTCGGCACTGCCGCAGACCATTAGGGAACTACTCCACTCGAATTGAGAAGTACAGCTGCAGTTCTCCACATTCAGCTGAAACTGAAATTATCGTAACGACAAACTGTACGATTTGTCTGCACTCCGCACCTTCTGAATAGATGCCTGGTGACATGTGTCCTCTGAAGGAGGATGTCTCTCCCACCTGCGTTAATGTGGGTATGGGGGGGGGGGAGCATTTGTGGGCCATGCTGCCCCAAAGTCATTGTGTCCCCCCAAACACCCCCAAGCCTGGTCTCTCCCAGGGACATGTCTATGGATTATCTGCTTATCCCACCCCCCCCAATCAACAACATTTACAGCCGCCAGCCCCTGTGTGTGCCCCCGCCCTGTGAAAATCTTGGACCCACCCATTAGATTTGTACTGGCACCAACCCTGCATGGGTAACACATGAGTCCAGAGTATGCAAAGCATTTCTCTTCACCGGGGGGGGGGGGGGGGGGGGTCAATAGCAACATTAGCATTATGACATCACTGTGAACACAGCAGCCTGGGCAGGAAGAGACTTTTCGAGGGGCAGGTGCTCAGGGAGGGGGGAGTGTTTCGCTCGGCAATCCAAAACAGAATTCAACTGGGTTGCAGTTTGCTAAATTGGCCATTGAAAAGGACCTCAAAAAGGGTCAATTATTTGAGCAAAAGGGGCAGGTGTACCCCAGGCCCCTCCCTCTGCACGTCCCTGCCCATCAATCTTGGTATACCACCTCATCCCCGCCCACATGACCCTATGATCGCAGTGCTCCACTTGGCCATATCCTCAGTCCAAGGAGGAGGCTGGTCCAGAGTATCCGCATGACCTTCAAAGCCATGCCTGGATTTATGAGGGTATATGATGACTTGGGAATGGCAGCCTCTGAGAATCCATAGTTATCTGCCATGCACAGATACAGTGAGCCGCGGCTCTGGGCTTAGGGGACTGGATTTATTGGCTTAAGCTCCTCACAGTGTCGCCATCCACGCTCTTGTCAGTAGTTCTGGCAGGACAGCCAGCCGGCAGACCCCCTCCTACCACACCACTTTCCTGCTGCTACAGAGTACATTCAAACAGTTTTCTGAGCCCTTTGCACCCGGGAATCTGTCTCTGTCTCCCTGTGAGCACAATGATAAATGAATTCTGCAAATGAAGAGCAAACTCCAGTCCAGCTAAATGATTTGTTCGACTTCACCCATGGCCGCTCTGATTCTGGGAACATCCCTGGCCTTTGCATCCAAGGACAGAAATGCTAGCAAACAACTCCTTTGTACTACAAGTTTTCAGAGGTGGAGATTCACAAACCTGTCTCTATTGATCCCATCGAAGTGAATTATCGATCATCACACTCCCGGCTTTCTCGGATGCCAGAGCACTGTTAGAAACACAATGTTCACCGATCCATCCCTGGGTTGTTTGGACCTTTCCATTTTGATAATGAGAATAGGATACTCCTTACAGCCTAGCGTACCAACATCTGTCCTGCTTGTATGGGAATTTAAGACATCCCATAGTCTCTCTGGAAACAATGCGGATGCAGCTTACAAAGAGAATGCTTCCTCAGGAATGACCTTAGAAAACTTGTGAGGCTTAATTAGAAAATGAAAGAAAAGATATCCAAGCCCTGCTTAAAAAACAGCTAACAACCAGCGTATGCTGGTAGCTAGTTTCAATTGGTTTTAACTGGTTCTAAGATGGTCACAGATGGTCTAAGATGGTCTTAGATGATCATGTCCCAGCTCTTGCTGGTCTTTGATGGTTTAGCTGGGTGGGTCACCAGTTGGTCATGGTGGTATGACCAGCTAAAAAGTTAAACCAACATGTGAAAACATACCCATCATAAGCTGTTCAACCAGCTTAGAAGAACGTTTCTTTCACCAGTTTAGAAATACCTAACCCTTCTGGTTCCAGCCATAATCCTGCTAACCAAACACAACGCCTTTAGCTCTGTAGGAAAACATCAGTCCAGTTACAAGCCACTCGCTCTGTTCTAATACTCAACTGTAAACTTCACCTGCCTTTAAACACTCACGTGTTTTGCTATTAGAAAATGCACTAAAAAGGCTTTAAACCTTAGAACACTAGAATTTGTTCTGCAGCTCCTGCTCCAGTACTGCATACACCTGACCATCCATTGGAAGCTCAGCCTAGCTGTACTTATACCTAGTTGACTCCGTGACAGCATGTACAGTGTTTTTGCAATGTGCTATCTGCCTCGCTTGTACAGTGCTTTGGACAACAGCATCTGCTAAATATGTTTCCATACTGTATGTAACTCCCAGAACTGCTCCAGGATCCTGAAAAAATAGCCAACATCGGGATCAGCCAAGAAAAACTTCACTCTCTCACCTGTATATGTGAGTAAAATGTGACGTGCGAAAACTAAAGAACTCCTTTGTCCCTGTACTTGTACGATGGCAAATTAAACTTTTATCGTTATAAATTTGTTGTTTCGTTTGTAAAGACTTTTCGGCTTATTGTGTGGAGAATCAACCGACGGGACTGAAAGGAAACCCCGGCAGGAGACCCCTCCCGGGCACCCAGAGGGCATTTGGTGAAGCAGAGCTCAAAGGGAGATTCAGGCAGCGTGTGCCGTTTTCCTCTCAAAGACCCTGAGAGCCCCAGAGAAACAGGAAAGATCAATGAAATCAACTCGGTGTAACTGCTGTCATAGGATGGCAAATCCACCCACCTCAAAAGCACAGGTTACACGCGGTGCGTACAATGGCAACAGAAGTCACACGAAAGCACAGGACCTCAGGAAAACACAGAGCCGGCATGTACAACAAACTGAAACAAAAATGCGAAGAAATGAGCCAAAGTATATTATGCAGGGCATATATTGCCGGGGCTTGTGAGAAATGCAGTCTCGGAGAGAACTTGGGAAAATTACTCAGCACTGAAATCGAAGAGACCATGTTATATATTTATATTTCAATAATTAACACTCACTCTCATTGTGGGAATTATGAGTCTGGATACAATGCATATAGAGAATCATCACCAATATATCCAGGACTAACAGGAGATCAGTTATGTGTGTAGACTCAGCCTTCCACAAACACATTAGTCCCACACCGGAAAGACTGTAACCCTAACTTTCTGATAACTACTCACGTGTGTTTCTGCCTATTTCCTATGTTACTGTCGATAAAACAACTACTGTCAAACCCTCACTCAGGTCTTGGTATCGGACAGCTTGTTTAGCACCGTTAGTCACGTACGGCGGTGACCCTCCAGACAACAGAGAGAGTAAATGTCTGACTCGACAGTCTACTGTTGCCACTTATTACTGCTTAGAAAACGGTCCGTCAGCAAGCAGCGTATCACCTGATCGCTCAGAGGAAAAGGGGCTGGTAAAGTTTATGCTGCATGACTGCAAGGCGTGAAGGATCTAGAATCGAACCAAACTGAGAGGAACTGATTCTAGCTGCCATCATTCCTTCATTCATAAAGAAAGCATTTCACTGGCATCAGCGTCATGTGGCAGAAAAAACAATATTCATTAAATAACAGGCAAGATTACAAAGAAGATTTAGCTGAGAAAACATCAAGGAATCGGTTCCTAGTTAAAATAACAATTTTCTGCTGATTTACAATAGGGCAATAGCAGGTTTACAATGAGCACTGCCACAAATAGTCAGTTTGGAACAAACATTTTTCGACAGGCTGAACCTATAGTTGTTTCTCATAATTATATCCTTAATGACCCGATAACCCCCCAGTCTTCCAGTACGCCCTTAAATCTGCACACATAAGTGGTGCTCCCCAGTACAGGAGTCTGGTTCAAAGTTTTATGGACTTCAGTGTTTAATGAAGGACCAGTGTTCAGTGAGAACTGCTGATATCGGGACTGCAAGCTGACACGCTGCTCTGCTCCCTGCACAATCAAAGCCTTCTCTCATCCAAATCCCTGCATTTACCGTAGCAAAAACACAAACAAAAGACTGGGGAAATGAAATCAGTAATCAGCATCCAGCAAGACCACAAACTAGTGGCATGCATAGACTTCTCAAGGACCATGTGCTCGACCTAATCCCCCTTGATAAATGTTTTTGTGATCGTCAGTTATTGAAAAGGACCACTTAGAACCTCAGAAGGGGGGCGCTTTCAATCTTTTGAACCTTCAGCACTGCCCTCCCCTGCATATGCCTGCCAGAAAGATCCAGGAATAGAGCTTTTCTCTTCTTCTTTTCAACATAACCTGGAACGGGGACCTCACCTTCACACCAAATGCCCTCTGTCTAAACCCAGTATCACCTCCCAGTCCCGTTGTCCTACTAGAAGCCCATTTCTGTCCACTACACCTGCTGCCAGGAGGCACATTAATGTGATCAGAGGCCTGAGTTATTTAAATACAAGTTTATTCAGATAAACACAGAAAAAAACCACAGCACGGTACATTGCTGGCATCACTCAGCAATGGTGGCCAGCAGCAGAATCGACAGACACACAGCGGACTGCGGCCAAAGGGATCACCTCACCCCACAGTGCAAGGGCAACAGCATGATGGTAAAACCCTTCTGGGAGATGGTGTGGGCAGTCCAGTGCAGGCAGATGGCATAGGGCCTGACAGCTGGGCAGCGGTGCCAGGGGAGGACTCTGTTAGAGGCGCTCTCAAGACGACCAATGCAGCCCCACCACACTTGTCCAACGTCACATGAGCACTAGAAATGTCCAACACATCCGTCTGCAACCTGACCAGCTGGTGCTTGCTAAGCACTAGGCAGTGGTTTGAGGCCCGGGACACACCAGATGCGGGGCGTGAGTGTCGCTGCTGCAGAAAGTATTGATTTCGCCGCCCATGTTAACAGATTGGAGCAGCCACAGTGACTGCGTGAGACACGCGGCTCACGCCTCGCCGTAGCGGCGCCTAATCTAGAGATTCGAAGCGCGGTAAGTGAATCTCAGCAAAAATAGACAGTTAAAAGATCTTTTGATAATCCTACTGACATCATACCAGAAAAATTACATAACTGACACCTTTCACTATGTCTAGGCTATATATAATAGGCATGAAAAATATAAATATTAATTATTTTAACCATTTTGGCAATTGCTATTAAAGGAGAAAGTGGAGGCTATGAATACTAAATTGTCCAAGCAGAAACCCCAGTGTAGACTATAATTATATTATATAGTCGATAAGTTAACAGAACATTAGGTAAAGCGAGCAATAGTTTTCAGGTCTGCTATTTCTCACTCTGAGTGAGTGTAAACAAAAATAACACGACTGCTTGCTGGTTAAAACTGGTCAACTTTACGGTATGTTCTAACATGCTATTATTGATGGTCATTATTAAAGGTAAACTCATTGTAAAAAGACAGGGCTTGCGGTAGCAGCACTGCAGCAGCGATGCGGGCCGCGTGGACAAATGCATGGATCTGCGCCGCAGCCATTTGGCAACACACACACCATGGCTGGTGTTTCGGGCCTCAGCCGTTGGAAAGTCCACATGCTGCACCTGCAGTCCTGGTCAGGAAAATGAGGCGCGGAAGGACTCATTCCCGATGCCTCGGATCGATGACACACTGGAATACATTGCCAGGTCGACGTGGTTTAGCTCCTTAGACCTCCGAAATGGCCGTTAGTAGGTCGACTGGCCCCAGATGCCCGATCCAAGATTGTGTTCACCATCAATCAAGGTAAATATCACTTCCAGTTGTTCTTATCACTTTCAATAGATCAATGGGGTGTGTGTCGGCCCACGTCCCACGCAGCCAGTTCATCACCTACCTGGGCAATCTGCTCACCCGCACTACTGACTTCAATGAAGCGCTCAACAACTTGCACACTCTCTTTGCTGCCAACCAAAACTCTGGCTTGCACCTCAACCATTGGAAGAGCTCCTGGGTCGCACCGGGGAAGTCTATGTTAAAAGACTGGCTAACCCAGCAAAGTGTCCACAGTTTTTTACAAGACTTCACCAGCACTGCCAAGCTGCCCCCCTGACACACCGTTCAGGTGGACCAAAGACCGTGCCACCACCTTTAATCATCTGAGGACTGCACTCACCAAGGCCCCATTGCTGCTATACCCCAACCTGGCACTACCCTCCATTAGCAACACAGACAGCAATAACTAGGGACTCGGTTCAGTGTTGACTCGGGCGGGGCTTCAAGGAGAAAGAGTGATAGTGTACTTCAGCTGAATGCCCCAAACTACAAGGAGTCGAACGAGCCTGTTGCCATTTCTGCCAGTACCTCTGTGGATAGCAATTCCAGGCATGAACTAAACCTCCATAAGCCCAAGAGACAGCTGGGATGCTGGCTGGAGGCTCCTTGAGGTATAGCATTGGCCAGGCAGGTATTGCGTGTCAATGCAGACACCCTCTCTCATTGCCCCTGCAAGATGGGTGACTGCCACTACTGCCGCCTCACTGAGGAGCGCAGCCAGAGATGCGTTGCAGCAGTGGCAGCACAGGAAGGCACCGGTAGCGAAGGACTAGAGACCATTGATCGCCTGTGGCTGTGTAGCAGGCAAAAGACCCAGTGCTGGCCTGAGTCAGTGGTTAGCTGCAGGCAGGGAGGGAGGTCACCGCACTCAATCAGAAGCCCTCTACTCATAGTGGGAGGGCCTCTGAGGAGTGTGTTGGGCTGCTGCACCAGCTCTGGCAGCCTGGACAGAGACTGGTGCTAGCTGTAGCTGTTGACACAGGCTGTGGTCTTGCACAGGAATCTCCTGGCACCATATCGCGCCCCCCCAGCCCGACGTGACCCCCCTGCAGCTGCAAAGGACAAAGACACACCAGGAGAGGAAGGTATGGTGGGGATTTTGAGGACCATGACGTGCCTCAGCAGCAACAACAGCCTTCACAGCATCTGCAGAACTTTGCAGTGGACCTGGGCAGGGCCTGGGACAACTGACCGCTCAGGTGGGGGCAATGTGAGTCCAGTGTGTGCTGGTTAGCAGAGACGTGATAATTTGCATACTGGCATGCCTCTCACCTCACTGTTGGTTGCAAATAATCTGTGATTTAATGTGTATACGTGTAATTATGTTGTAGTAGGCTTTGCAACGTGGTGCTGTGAGTGTTGTAATGTCATGTTTTACCATGGTATGCGTGTGTTTGTGTTAACGTTTAGCCTGATGGTGAGTGTTGTGAGAATTGTCGGCTTCTCTGTCAGTGCCACAGTTAGTTGTCTCTGCAATTGTGGTAGCGATAAAGTGATTTTTCAAAGAGCGTGCCTGTCTTTATTAAAACCATGACTCGCAAAACACGATCGCTTACAGTATTTATATTGCTTGATTTGCTTTGCTCGCCCTCGCCGAGTCACTGATGACCGCTTCTACAAAGTAACTTTCTGACTAAATAATCTGATCTTTTGTATTTTTCTTATTGTTTTTAATGAACAGAGTAGTTTAAACCCAAGTATAGACATTCAAGAGGTGACCTGTAGTACATTAGCTACCAGCTTTTTTATTTTTACAAGAGTGCCATAGTAGAGTAAAAAAATAATGTTAAATGCAGGCCCCAATTGAATGAAACACTTTAAAAGTATCACTACCGTGGGGAACTGGAACACTCACGGTGCATACACCTAGGCCCAATCCCAAACTGGTCCCTACACACTCCGCCTCACCACTCCGCCTTCGTTTGCGCGTTCCCGAGACCCGTCGCCATGTTGAAGTGTGTCTCAAAGCAGCAAGGGCTAAGGGGGAGTGGTCGATTATGCCCTCCTTTAGCGAGTCAGCAACGATGGTGGCTCGCGCGATTCCACTACCACTTCCATATCCCACAATTCCTAGCGCACAGGAAACAGAGCAGCGCGATAATTTAATAATTGGATTCTAACAGCACTGTGAAATACATATAGAAAGTCTATGTTACATGTTATAATTCATCGCTGCAGAAAAAAAATTAGGAAAGCAGTTATTTATAGCTGGTCAGTACAGATAGATTTTATCGTGATCCGATTACGAGAGATTTTGTGTACTTTTCAAACTAGAAACCACGGGAAGAAACATTCGTACGCAAACTCGATCAACATCACACCAGCAATAACAATTTATGTTTCATATTTGCCTGTTTTTTCCTCTACTGATCTGGATCTGGTATTTGGTACAGAAGTAATGCGTAATGTTTTATGCGTGTAAACTTATTAAGTTTACACGCATGGTAGAAATTGTACAATCGTCAATATGACATGTGTACATACTTAAAATTGCTCAGTGCAATAAGACGACGTAGCCGTCGTCTTTTCGCATTAGATAAACTTTGTGCTTTTTTAAAATAACTGATATATGTCATTAAAGAAAATACAATACAGCTTCTTGATGGATCCATTTCGTCAAATCACTACGTAATGCATTTCCTCTTTCCGGTAAAGAAGACTGTAAAAAGGCGCTGCGAGGGCAAGTCTGTCTCAAATCTTTCTTGTGACAGTTTCCTTCAGTTTAAGTGCATAGGGCGTGTTGTGAGGGTGACTCGGCGGGAGTGTGACTCGAAATGAAGGCGGAGTGTCGAGGGTATAGTTTGGGATTGGGCCCTAGTCTGCAGCCTGCAGCCCCACAGTGTCACCTAGTGGACAAACGATGTACAGACTCAGTATCCGCAACTGAAGTGTATTCAGAGCAGCGATGCTGTTGAGTACACTGTGCAACAGTAGCGACCAAAATTTTAGAGAATCAAATTCTAGATCCCCCCCCCCCATATAATTTCCGACCAGATAGTAATGTTAGTAATAAATATAAATATCAGTACCAGTCCTAACCAAAGTGGGGCCCTAAGCAGGCATCACCGTCGGTGCCTCCCGTTTGAGGCGAAGGGAAATGGTGGCGAGTCAGCGATCCCTCAGAAAGTGGTGCCCTAGGCAGCCGCCTATAGGATTGACCGGTGCTGGCAGTGGTGCTTAAACCCAGCCAATAACAGCACCTATAAACCACATTATAACTTCTGAAGCACTGGACATCGCACGAAACTGCCCCCCCCCCCCCCCCCCCAAAGCACCTAGGCACAACTTGTCTCACTAAATATTGTTAGTGATTTATATTAGTGAGGAATTCCTGTCATATTTAGATTTCAAGAAAAATATTGAAGGCAATGGGGATGTCTAGGAGTGCTGAAAAATGAGGCATTGTCTTTATAAGTTTGATGTGAGTGAGAGTAATCACTTCACTGATTTCTGAGTTTCAGAACCCCTTCAATAGTTCTAAACAACCCCGCGCTATCAAGTTCTCTGTGAGTATTAATCGGGGAATATTACAATATGAAACCATGCATGTATTTTTCAACTGCCTTTACATTTACTGCATATATGTTAATGTTGATTTGGTACATGGAGTGTCAACTTAATCAGTTTAACAGATTTATTTTTGAAGGGAAAGAGTTTGTTCATGTTAGCTTATATTACATAACACAAGATCCTGGAGTAGTCGCATTTGATTTTTTAGAATAAATTGACCTGTCACTTTTCCGTGGATTTCTAATACTAACTCTTATTGTACATAGGACTTTCAGGAACCTCTTCTACATACTTCGGATCTTTCTCTCACATCAAATGATGCGTGTGATTAACATATAGGCCTATGTGTTGTCAGCATTATGGATGCATGTTACACAGGTTTCTTTTAACCGGCTATTTTTATGCCGCCTTTACATTACACGGTGACTTTTGATATTGATTTACTTCCATAGTGGAACTGATTAGTTGTGCTAGCAGATCTGGTAGCTGCATTCTTTGTGCATTCATTACAAATCGCCGCAGTTTGCTCTAAATCCATCAGCTTAAACCCAAGCCATCTCCCTATCACGGAGTACGTGTTATTCTTAGGGAGCAAGTCTAATGCTGCCTCTCTCTCTGCCCCGGTCTCACACTTCTTCACATGCAGTCGCCATCGAGCAAGAATAATGTCTTGCGTGACTCGCGGGCCACTGGGCTCAGATAGGGTAGATAAAAGTACAAATTACCTAGTTTCGATCTCGTACAGGAATGCAGCTGAAAAATAGCCAAGCACTTTCTTTATAAAACTTAATGGGCCGGATTAAAAAAATATCACCATGTTAACGATGTTATTTAATTTTACGTCGCCAGAAAAATCAACGCGCATATACAGGAAATACAGTATTCAATAAACCGCCCTGTATTAGTTACAGCACAATGGGTCGTATTAAGCTGACGTCATTGTCCAAGGTACGCATAAATGAAAACGAGGCGGCGGCCATTTTACCAGGGTGCGAGTGACAACAGCAGCAAGAAAATCCCGAATCTAAGTTTCTTCTGTATACCTTCTGATCGTACAAATCAAGGCAAAGAGACCGAAGAGCTGCCGGAAGGCTACAGAAAACTTGGCTAAGGTCCATCTATCGAAAGAACTTGAACGACGATACTGTCAAGAAGTAGCACGTTCTGTGTTCTGAGAATGGGCATTATTTCAGTTAAATTCATTAAAAATGCGTATTCATTTCCTTTAGAACATTTTGTAATTTGTATTTTGCTGGACGGAAAAAATTCTAATTTGAAACAAAATAGATTGAGAGATTGTATTCTGTGTATTTAAAATACTTAATAAAATGCCATTTTAAAAACGTTCATCGCTAGGCATACAGACTTAAATAACAGCCTATCGCCATCCTTCACATTATTCCTCGGTCAGGCAAACTTCCAGCCAGGACACTTCCTCGTGGAGGTCTCAGACAGGAAGAAGTGCCTTCAGAACCTCCTGGAAGGTAGGAACAGAGCGGCTGGGAGAAGGCGGCCTAGACAGCTGCTTGGCGTGGTGTGCGGTGTGGGGCCTGATGAGGAACAGAAAAATCCACTGTGGACAGCAGCAATATTGGGCAGTGTGGCTTTATCTCACTGCCCACAAGGTGATGTTTGCTTATGGTGCTGGCTGTGAGTGCAGCTTTAGGGAGGACCTGCTTGGTATGAGTATACTGGGCTGGGAAAGGTGGCCGTTACAGGACCGGGACCAGCTCATAATCAGAGGAGCTGCAGATGCAGCCCCCTGACACAGTGCTGCCACCCTTGGCTACTGCTCCATAATGTGCATACAGTCAGCAGCGTGCGCCACAACCTGTGTGGAGACCAGGAGCTCAGGGCCTCAACATCTTCCCCACTGTTGATTATGGACTACAGTATCACTACAGTAGAGATCTTGCTATCTGCACATTAAAGGGAAGCTTTAAATAAACTAAACTAAATAAAAATGAAATTGGGGCACCAATCCCCACCCACCCCGCACCTCTGGGACCAGTGTTCCATGGGTATGGAGTAGAGGTCGACCGATATATCGGCCGGCCGATATATCAGGCCAATATTTAGCATTTTTTAAGATATCGGCATCGGCCGATATCCGAGTGCACTACACCGATTTACAGACGGGCACGTCTGCGGGCAGCCCAGTGTTATTGTTGCTGTGGAACACATAACCCAGGCTGCCATGTGCAGGACCCCAGCCAGAAGTTTTGGAAGAGTCCTGGCTTCCCTGCCTTGGTCTCTTAGCCCCCAGGATAGGCTCCGGACCCCCCACGAGCCTGAATAGGACAGGTGATTATGCTGCCATATCAACTAGGATTGGTCCTGCTGATAATACATTGGCATTACACACGCATAGAAAACTTGTGAATTTTTGTATTATTCTATTGACGAGGAACATTTGTGTATAGTATTGTTATCAGGAACATAAGAAGGACATGGATACCATGCCAGATTCAGGGGGCACATCACAGTAAGGAGCCCCAAAATGTACCATCAGTGCTCAGCAAAATCTACAGTGGCAGAACCTCCCCTTCCCCATTCACTAAAGGCCCCAGGAGACATTTTGTCACGGGCACAGAAATCCCAGCTACAGCCCTTATTGTTATATTCTAATGAGAGGATTACTGTACATTCCTGTACTATACATTCTTATACAGGAGTCGCCTGTGTAGCTGTTTCTTTTACACTAGATGGCACCATTCAGCGTATTCCACCAGGATGTTTCTAATTTGACAATCACTGCTTCTAGTGCAGAGGTCTCAAACTACTAGCTCGCAAAACAATTTTTAAGTTTTTATTTGCATTTCATTTTGAGCATACTGTTTTAATAAAAATGCTCATGACATGTCACACATGGCTTTTTCTTAAAATGTTAAGTATGTGTGTGTGTGTGTGTGTGTGTTTATACGCCGCACTGATCCGCCTGTTGATCTCCCGTTCCAAGACCCCAAGAAACTTAAACTCCTCCACTTGGGGGAGGACCCCTTCCCCGACCCGGAGAGAGCATTCCACCCTTTTCCGGCTGAGGACCATGGTCTCGGATTTGGAATTGCTGATTCTCATCCCAGCCGCTTCACACTCGGCTGCGAACTGTCCCAGTGAGAGCCGAAGGTCACAGTCCGATGAAACCAACAGAACCACATCATCTGCAAAAATCAGAGACCTAATCCTGACGTCACCAAACCAGACACCCTCAACGCCCTGGCTGTGCCTAGAAATTCTGTCCATAAAAGCTATGAACAGAATCACAGAATCAGAGCACACCATCTGGTCCCCCTTCTAAAAGAGGGGGACCACCACCCGGTCTGCCAGTCCAGAGGCACTGCCCCCGATGTCCACACGATACTGCAGATGCGTGTCAACCAGGACATCCCCACAGCATCCAGAGCCTTAAGGAACTCTGGGCGGATCTCATCCACCCCTGGGGCCCGGCCACTGAGGAGCTTTTTATCCACCTCAGCGACCTCCACCCCAGAGATAGGGGAGTCCACTCTCCACTCCAAAGTCCCCAGACTCTGCTTCCATGTTGGAAGGCATGTCGGTGGGATTGAGAAGGTCTTCAAAGTATTCCCTCCACCAACCCAAAACGTCCCGGGTTGAGGTCAGCAGCGCCCCATCCCCACCATAAACAGTGCTGATGCTGCACCGCTTTCCTGATCTGAGCCGCCAGATGGTGGACTAGAATCTCCTCGAAGCTGCCCGGTAGTCGTTTTCCATGGCCTCGCCAAACTCCTCCCACACCCGAGTTTTTGTCTCGGCGACTGCCGAAGCCACATTCTGCTTGGCCCACCGGTACCTGTCAGCTACCTCTGGAGTCCCACAGGCTAAAAAGGCCCAATAGGTCTCCTTCTTCAGCTTGACGGCATCCCTGACCACTGATGTCACCCAGCGGGTTCGGGGATTGCAGCCGCAACAGGCACCAACCACCTTACAGCCACAGCTCTGGTCAGCCACCTCCACAATGGAGGCATGGAACATTCGGACTCAATGTCCCCCGCCTCCCCCGGACATGGGAGAAGCTCTGCCGGAGGTAGGAGTTGAAGCTCCTCCTGACAGGGGATTCCGCCAGACATTCTCAGCAGACCCTCACAATACGCTTGGGCCTGCTAGGCCTAGTCGGCTTCCTCCCCCACCAACACAGCCAACCCACTACCAGGTAGTGATCAGTTGACTGCTCCGCCCCTCTCTTCACCCGAGTGTCCAAGACATGTGCCCGCAAGTCCGATGACACGACTAAAAAGTCGATCATCGAACTGCGGCCTAGGGTGTCCTGGTGCCAGGTGCACATATGGACACCTTTATGCTTGAACATGTTCATTATGGACAATCCCTGACGAACACAGAAGTCCAATAACAAAACACCGCTCGGGTTTAGATCGGGGGCCATTCCTCCCAATCATGCCACTCCAGGTCTCACTGTCATTGCCCACATGAGCATTGAAGTCCCCCAGCAGAACAAGAGAGTCCCCAGGAGTAGTGCTCTCCAACACCCCTTCCAAGGACTCCAAAAAGGGTGGGTATTCTGAACTGCCGCTTGGCGCATAAGCACAAACAACAGTCAGGACCCGTCCTACCCTCTCGTCCACTGCGGTAAACCCCAATGTACAGGCACCCAGCCAGGGGGCAATAAGTATGCCCATGCCTGCTCGGCGCCTCTCCCCGCGAGCAACTCCAGAGTGGAACAGGAGACTGGTTCCATAGCCCAAGCCGTGCGTCGAGGTGAGCTCGACTATATCTAGTCGGAACTTCACAACCTCGCGCACCAGCTCAGGCTCCTTCTCCGTCAGAGAGGTGACATTCCATGTCCCTAAAGCTAGCTTCTGCAGCCGAGGATCGGGCCACCAAGGTCCCCACCTTTGGCCACTGCCCAACATGCACTGAACCCGACCCCTATGGCCCCTCCTACAGGTGGTGAGCCCATTGGAGGGATATCATTGATGCAAACTATTAGACATAGTGACATCATTTCAAAGGTGTATTTCGGTCTGTTTGAAAGGGAAATTATAATTATACATGGCAGTCTAATCTCTAGAAATTTGAATACGTTGATAATTGATTATTTGCTCAACAATATAATAGCATATTCTATTCTATTCTATTCTATACTTTGTAGTACGATGTAAGATGTTTCATTTTTTATCTGGATATTTATTTTGTAGCTGGTCATTGTCCCCCTTGTCTGTTTTGCCACCCATTTACAATGTAACTTCAGTTTGTTTTACCAACCTAATCCTTGAACATGGTGGCAATGTGTGATGCTGCGGTCATCACAGATTATGCAGTGTGTGTATAGAGTGTGCCTTGTCATAATATTGTTTGATTGGCTGAAGACAGTACATTATTTGAGCGTACTTCACTACCTGAAAAAACACAGTATCTCTTTCTATTAATTGGCTATAGCTCTTTCTGAATATGGGAGTGTCGTTAACGCATACATACAAAAGGCTCAGATTCCTGGAATGAATTTCTTTTTTTACCCAGGATGGATTACCAAAATCCAGGGTGGGCCCAGAAAATCCTGGACGGGTGGCAACAGTACTCCTGAGAAATCAGATGTATCAAGCTGATATTTCACTTATTTTAATTGGAAGACCAGCTAACAGTTCAAAGCAGGCCACTTAGCACTTGGTGGCAGACCCGGGACCAGCGGAAAACAAGTTGGGGGGCAAATGAAATGCAGAGAGGGGTCGGAGATTTAACTCCCAAAATATGCACATTGTATGATTGTTAGTTCTACATGATAATAACTGTTTGATCACACACACAAACACGCTACCGTTTAACAAACCCTAAACGTACGTTCCAAACAACATGGCACAGCAGCGATGTTTAACATTAAACATAAAGCAAGGGGGGCGCATATTTCTCGATACCATACCTCAATACAGTTGAAGTCTTCGATTTGCGGATGAGTTAAATCTCCTCAGAAGAGTATCCTTCCATTCGCCTTTAAACTTTTTGCACAGGTCACTCTCAAAAGCCAGCTTGATCAGATTAGATTTTCGCTTGTGCAGCATACTACGCCTGTGCTCAGAAAAGACATTCTTTAACGTAGAGAAAGAATTCTCGCACACCGCAGTTGAAGCTCCAAATGTCAGTGCAAGTTTGAATGCAGTAAGAACCACAGGCATGGCATCAAAAACGCTGGTGTAATTAGATAAAAGCTGTCCTAGCGTTAATTTCTCACCAGCCTGGCATGTGCACCGGCTTTCGAAAAACTGACGCGCAACAGTAAACTGCAACTCAACCATTTTGGTTTGTGTTAAATCCATTAATGGTTTAATTTTCCTGATATCCAGAAAATTCCCACCACCAGGATCTAATGCACTCAATGCGTCCACGTATTTATGATTGCGTTCGCTAAAACGCACAGCTATCTCCCCCAAAATAGAGTCGATAATGGCATAAAACAGCCTTTCGCATTCTTGTTTAATGTTCTGCTCTTTCTGACTAAGAGGTTCATCTACCACGTACTGTTGTAGCGCCTTGGGTGCCCGGCACTGTCGTTTTGGAGAAGAAGGAACCTCACAATCACCAAAACTGTCAGTCTACAATTTAGCAAATTCTTTGTCAGATCTTAAATTTTCAATGCAAACACAAGCACTTTTAATGAGCTGAATTGCTGTAATAAGGTCTACGTGTTCAGCCTGCAGCATCTTGTTGGCTGGATCCATCAGACTTAAAACTTTGTGCATGACACAGGCCAGGAATTTGAAGGTTGGTTCTGTAATGGCCCTGTGTATTCCAAGAGCCTCAATTTTCACATCAGCACTTGCTCTTGTGGTCCCAATGTCTGTCAAAAATTCCACAAGTGTTATGTGAGATTTCTGAATCACAGATACAGTATCAAAGTGTCCAGTCCACCTTTGTTCCAACAGCCTCTTTTTCTCCTTTATATTGTGCAGATACAGTAGGCTTTCTTAGGAATTTATATAGTGTACTGCAGACGTCAAAACAGGTCTTCAACTGCGCTTTCTGATGAAATGGCCACTAGGTGAAGCTGATGATTAAAACAATGAATATGCGGGATCTGTCTATTTAACTTATTCTGAATACGTTTCTGTACACCTCCGTCCCTCCCAGACGTCACACTGGCACAATCATAACACTGACTTAGTATTTTGCTTGTGTGGAGACCGACATTTGACAGTTCTTCAAGCACTAAATCAGTGAGTGACATGGCGTCACACTTAATTGTCAGTGGTCAACAATGACAACAGTCGCTCTTTTACATTGCATTTCTGGTCCACATAACGGATTACAATTGAGACATTCTCGTGGCCAGTAGGATCCTTTGTTACATCCACTTTAATTGTAAACCATGACTCGCCGACATCTTTTACAATTTCCTCTGTTACGATCGTACTCATCAGTTCAATCATTTGGTTTTGTATGTCATGTGAAGTGTACCTAGCGTTTTTTCGGAACTGTACTATAAGTCCAGGCAAGCTGTTCGTTCTGTCTCAAAATGTAATCAAAGACAGAAAAAGTCCACTTCCCGCTTGATCTCGGTTATCAACCGAATCGATGGATCCCCTCAATGGCAATTCGTTTGAGACAAGGAATTCAATAACGTCTACAATGGCAGAGAAATACAGGCGGTTTTGAGAGAGCTGATCGGAATTAACCAGAGTTGAAATCTCACTGCCTGTAGAACATCGCAAAAAGCTACGCATGTTTGATATTCTTTACTATTAGCATGTCTGTTAAACCCTTCTGTAGCATGCTTCCAGTTGCTAAAACCCAAAGTTGTGAACGCGAAGTCGCTCCCTCCATATTTTCAACATGGAAAACAAAACGCAGAGTCTGCTTCAACAGAATATATCAACCAATCTCGCCCTTTGTACCAAAAAGTTCAATTAGGGCTTATTTTAAGAGAGGGGGCGGAATTATCCCTCTGAGGGGGCGACGCCCCCTTACGCCCCCTCGTGGCGCCGGGCCTACTTGGTGGTCTGTTGAAGTCTCCTCTTAATGTAGGAAAGGTGTTATGGACTCCCCTAGTGCGACCACATAAATGGTACTCTGTCAGGAATGCACATCAAAGCCACAGGTGTTCTTTCATGTTCTAATGATGGTGACTGAGAGGATGTGTGTGTTAGGAAACAGTATGGTCTGCAAACAGTTCAAAATAACCCCACTGGCCACACAGAAACAATATGGTTGATAGAGGGACATGGGGACTGTGTCTAGGCCACCATGTGTGTTTCCCTCAAGATGTGCCCCTGATTACACATCATCAATATGTGCATCATCTTCACCACACCATCTGGAAAGCTGTGATCCCGCTGTCTACACGTATTAGAGGAGAGCACTTTCATGACATCCAAATCTATGCCAGTTCAACAAGCAGAAATTTATCGAGGGTATACAAATGAGAAATAGACAAATAGTTCATAATGTCACACCTGCTATCTTGTATGACTGTAACCTTATCAGTTTCTGAGTAACTGTTTAAAAAGTGAATACGACAGACCATAATACATTAATTTTCTTTTAAGTGTAAAGTATCTGTTGTGGCATAGTAGTACTTTATGGCTCCTTTTCAGAACTACAGAAAAAAATCTCTAGCTGTCATCAACGACTCCAACAGTATGCATTTCATTAAACGCTCCCTAAGGCTTAGTTTGCTTTGAAGCCCAGGGAAGAAGGAATTGGGGAAAATTACACTCTGTTCTTGAGCAGGGTTGATGGAGATAGAGAAACAGATAGCATGGCTGTTTCTATGGAGACTATGAATGGTAAACACTTCTTTGTGCACAAAGAGGCCCTGTTTAAACCAGACTGTTTGGCAATAAGCCGATATGGCTAATGACATGGTTACCATCTGCTATGGGCTGGCTGTAAAAGAAAGCGTTGGTATTTCCATAGCTCTATATATAGCCTAACACACACACACACACACATACAATATATCCCATTGCCACACAGGGCTAGAACAGAGCACCAATTCAGCCTGGAATAGACAGGAAGTGACATAACTTCCCCTGAGAACCAGCTCTAATGCTGTGTCTGAAAACACTATTAATATTTTTGTGTCAAACTGACCTGGTTCAACTGAAAAATACAAAGTTACATGTTAGCTGGAAAAAGTCTCTTGGATTAAAATTTTAAAACCATACCATGAAAGAATTTGTCATCGCAAATATCAGACATTTTTTACGACTGTGCTGTCCACAGGGACAACAAGCTGCATTTTTCAAGGTAAACGAGTACATGTGTTTGATATGAAGGCTGTAACTGATTTTGTAACTGCTGATCGTGTCTTGACACAAGGCTGCAGTATGCAGACCCCAGACCTCTCTGAGGGTGTGTCTGAGAGATCGGCGTGCAGACACGTGGCCAGCCCCGTGATGTCTGACCACTAATAACTGCGGCTGTGTCCTTTCTGCTCCACACGAACACAAACACACACACACACACACATTTTGGAAGATCATTTTTCCAAGATTAATTTCACACATCATGAACAGGCATTTGTGTAACCTGTGTATCCTGCTGCCAGTCAATTTATGGACGCGGACAGAAGCATTCAAGTTACACCCTGCTGTGCTAGGCAGCTGTTGAACATTAGTGCTGGAAGAGCCCACATGTCTTTAAGTCATTTCACCTCAGGGGGCAGTCTGTCCCTGCATCCATTTCCACACCCACATCCGCACTCTCCGAACACGCAGAGGAATGTACACTTCAGCATTGTGGAGAGACAGTGTGGTTTGCAGGCCCTCGGAAAGCTATGTGTTTTTGTGACATCTGACAGCAGGATCTGTGGCGACCATGTGAATGTTCCCATACGGAGCTGCAGGCAAGGGATGCAAGCCACCCTGTCCCCCAGCCACCAGACACCTGAATGGACCCCACAGTGACTACAAATTTTTTCACTTTTTTATGACTATTCAGCTCTCAGTCACACATGCTGTACAGGACTCTGGCAGGAGGAAAATGGGAAAACAGTGAAGTACATGTCGCAGAACAGTTGTATATCGTTGCAGCCCAATAAAAAACAACCATTATGTTGTGAAAAAAATGCATTTCATAACACCACAGGTGGAAAATTCAGGTTCAGAAAGTACAAATTCAGACCAAGATTTTTCAACCAACCAGTTGAGTCCTTTGTGACTGTGACTGTATACTCAATCTTGGTCTGGATTTGTACTTTCTGAACCTGAACTTTCCACCTCTGCTTAAGAAAGTGGTTAGTGAACGGTCTAACGATTTAAATGGACTTTTGGCGGTGGATTATTGTCAATGAGGCAAATATGTCGGTGTCAACAAGATACAAATTCATCTTGCTTTATATTCTGTCAATTACGTTAGTTAGCTAGCTGTTATGTCATCGATGACAAGTTGTTAAAATTGGTTATATGAAGCAATCCATACAAATTACAAATGACCATCATGAAGACAAATGTGGGTACATCATGGTGGTGCAGTGGTTAGCCCTGTCGCCTCCCCCCTCTGGGACTAGGGTTTGAGCCTCTGGCATGGCTCCATATGTGTAGAGTTTTCATGTTCTCCCCATGTTGTCATGGGGTTTCCTCCAGCTACTTTGGTTCCCCCCCCCCCCATTCCAAAAATATGCTGAGGTGAACTTGGAGTTACCAAATTGTTCATAGGGGTGTGAGTGTGTTCTGGGTTGGTGTCCCATCCTGCGTTGTTCCCTGTCTTGTGCCCATAGGTTCCAGATCCCCCCATGACTCTGAATAGGACAGGTGATTATGCTGCCACATTGACTAGGATTGGTCCTGCTATTAATATATTGACATTATACACGCATAGGAAGCTTGTGAATTTTTGTATTATTCTATCGATGAGGAATGTTTGTGTACAGTATTGTTATCAGGAAAATGATTACAGAAAATGGATGGATGAATACAAATGTTAACCATTACAAATATAAATAAACTAGTTAAACAGAAGATTTCTTAAAACATCTTGGTCACTTTGGTCAATTATATGCCAAATTCTATCAGTAGACAGAGGTGAATGGGCATATTCCATCTATAGTTAAAAGTCACAATCATTAAAAAGTCCACATATGTGATTTTATTTGGATAGAGATGACATAAAGCATTCTCCCATAAGATCCACACATACAAACACATGCATCATGTGTCCAATAAGGCCTTAAAATATGCGTATTCCTCAGCCAGTTTTAATAAATCCTTCATTCAAACATTTTTTTAAATGATTTATGGTTTCCATGTCCTCATGGATCATTCTGAGTTTCTGAATCACTCCTGTGGAAACACAGACTTTATTCATTCACAGAGATTGCCGTCATGGTGTCAGAGGGCCTGCATAGTGAAAAACTGTTTTCAGCCCTGTGCTTTATTAGCAGGAAATGTTTAGGAATGCAGCAATGCCACCAAACCAGGGCCCATCAACTGTTTGCCCAGTGAATTTCTGTCCTTTCTGCAGCGCTCCCTGAGTCCTTATCATTCTGCTGATGCTCCACCCTACAATTTTCTCCAGCTTTCTGCAAAGCCCTGAAGACATGCTGAAATCTCCCATCATGTTGCTTAGTAACGTCATTACAACGGTATGCAGTTAACTTATTTTGGTCCCTTCCAAATGTGGCTCCAATAGCTTCTTGGAAAACCATAAGAATCGCACTGAATATCAACTCAAAAACAGGCAAGCCATTTTAACCAGCAAATACCATAGATGGAACACTATATGTGACTGACGAGCAGGTTTGTGTCATCAGTGGGCCCCAAAGACTGCTAGACAGCATCTCACACATTGATGTTGACAGATGGCTTGCAGGAGTTTTACTAACACAAAAATGTTCTGAGGGAGGAACGAAAAATTATTGGTTCCGAGAGCTAACCAATCAGATTGTAGAGGATTTGGGTCTAAGCAACTAGAGGAGGCAGGCCCAAGTTATCTTATTGGTTGGTCCCATCTCCTCCAGTTGTTTGGACCCAATTCCCCTACAATCTAATTGATTATCTCTCTGGACCAATCATTTCTCCTTCTGTCCTCAGAATATTTCTGTGCAAGTAAAACTCCCATGAACTGACAGAAGGCATTGGACATCAAGAGCCAGAAATGTCCAGTGAGAAATGGGCAGGACCATGCTGCCGGGTAGCGACAGCCAACGACAAGAGAAGGGACACCGGCACTACCTGACTGTGGCTCTCTTTGGGAGCCAGGGGACATCTTATGATCACTATTCTGTAAACTGGAACTACATTAAACACAAGGCCATATAGGATGCAGTTTGTGAAATGACATTCCTGTTTTTTCAGGGGTTACAAAAATGGCCTTAACATTGCAGGTGGATATTTTTGTTCAGAGGCAGATATTATACACACATTTACATGATGTTTATTATACACACATTTACACGACATCAAATACTGGCAAATTCAAAATCATCAGCTGTGTAAAGTGATCTTTATAATTTCTCTGAGGAAAAACTGCACCTCAAAAATGTTTAATCTATGTACATGTGATGCGTCTGTTGAACATTAGCTTAACAGACCCATTTGGGGCCTGAAATGACAGGTTTAAGGTGCCACAGAGGTCTGCAGGGAGTCCAGAAGCTGTTCTTGGGTGTACTGAGGTGGTTGTAATGGGACAAGGTGGTGTCCACAGCTGGGGAGCCAGGCCGCTTTGCCATGCTTCATACGCAGAGAAGAGATATTCCTCCTAAAATTCTGTATTGAGAGGATGCAGTATTCACACATGTCATGTTCCAACAGAACACTTTGCTTTGACCCTTGGTCTGAAGCAGTGAGAAGTGCCCTCTAGAGGATGTGGGACCAGTATGCAGCCTGACAGTGCCAAATGTGAAGGGGATAATTTAAGGACCATGTTCTCCACATGTTTCTGCCCAGGACATTGTCCAGACACGCTCTGCATTTACCGATTCTGCTGATGGAAAAATACTACAGCAAAAAGTCAGAAGGCAGCATAAGTGCAGTAACGTATTTTATTGTAATACTTGTCCTACGTTTACATTAGAAAACACTCTTAAATACAAAATAACCACTGACACATCCAACAAAGCATAGTGTTTTTTCATGATTAGGGTTACAAGGGTGCTATTTCTCCTCATAAACACAGTCAGACAAACATTTACAAAATGATGACATCACCCTCTGGGGCCATGAGCTCACCTTGAGTTAGAAAACCAACACAAGATGAGGATGGTCAGCTGACAAGACAGACAAACTCACTTTGTTCTTACATGGCCATCGTTTCAGGTTTAGTAGCTAATTACTTTTTAACAATCCTTCTAAAAGTATTGTATAATTCGCAGTGTAAGCAAAAAGAAAAAAAAAACAACAAAAATAAAGACATAAAATAAAACTTGTATGAAATGCATGTGCTATTAATGTACATGTCTTTAAATATTACAGAAGTGCCAACTAACCTGTAAAGTCTGCCCTGCAAAGATCTGCTCTCCCCTGTCTCCAGAGGCCAGCTGTGAAAGGCTACACACAATGTCTTCTTTCCGTCCCTTCATTCGTGTCAGGTTTTCAGAGTTGGCCAGCGGCACCCCTCCCCCCATCCTGTGTGCTTGATTCAGGAGTTCAGACCACAGTCTGCTCGCCCAGGCACTTCCTGCACCAGCCGTAGACGGCTGACAGCAGATAAGCGGCAGCACACAGGCAGCAGAAGACGGAGGCGGTGAGGTACACCCAATAAGGACAGGAGTGCTGGTAGTGTTCCAGCGTGCAGAACGTCTTCTCCTGCGTCTTGGAGATCATGATTCCAATGGCGGCCAGGTAGAGCAGAGTGGCCACCAGATCGTGCAGCGCGTTGGTGACCAGCCAGCGCTCCCCCCCCACCAGGGGCACCAGGTCCTGCTTGCCCAGCAGCGTGAGGAAAAACAGCGCTAGCGTCAGGAGCCAGAAGAGCACAGCCACGAAGAGCACAAAGTGGATGGCGCCTTCGTACTTGTTGGCAGCGATGGTGGCCCACAGCCCGGCGCCCAGTAGGATCTGCAGCACTCTCAGAACCCCATAGAAGCTCTTGAAGAACTCCAAATATCTCTTCCTGACCTGTGGTGGCTGGGGGGGCATGCCTTTGTGCTCTCCTGATGCTCCTCTTCCCATGAGGCACTAGGCTGGTCTCCAAACAGCAGCGACCAAAAGAAATGAAGGCTTTGGGGCGACTTCTCTCTTTTTCGTCTCTTCCGTTTCCTCGGCCGCAGCTTTAGAAAGACCCTTCCCTCTCGTCCACTTCTCGCACAGGGAGGAGGGAAGTTGGGGGGCGGTCTGAAACCCAAAGCCTTTTCCTCCTCCTCCTCTTCCATCCTCTGCTCTATGTGTGTGCATTCGTGAGAGACTGTCAGCTGGAATCTGCCCCAGTAGCAGTTTGTCCTCTGCCGTTGCTCCCCTCTCTACAGTTTAAACATTAATCCCAGGCCAACAACTCCAACAACTCAACAAATAAACACAGATTTCTAATGACAGGGATTCTTTATAAAGGTAGCAAAAAACATAATTTCCACAATTTAAAGAATGTAAGTGCAAGGAAAGAACAAGACCGATGTCTTTATTTTACTTGGCACATTTACTCATTTTTAAGAAATTTACACAGATCAACAACTCAGTACACTAGCTGCCAAAAACTGCAGAAACACATCCAATCTTTCAAGATTGCAGAACTTCAACTGTTGCTCCAGTTTCCTATAGAACTTTTTAAAGCATAATTCCAAAAAATGCAAGGTTTTTTCACAATTTTGGCCACTTGTGTATTTTTGTTATAATAAACTATATTAGACAAATGTGTAAAAAGCAGCCAGATTATTAAATTGATTTTGTATTACAGAGACACAAACAGCAATGGAGTCCCAGAGCTGTTTACACCCTTCGTGTGACAGAAAACTTTAGGACGTGTTTCTGCAATACCAAGCTATTTGCAAACCCTGACCCAACATGCAACACTTCAAAGCCGATGATTTAAAAAAACAGTCCATACAAAACCAAAAAAAACGTATTACAAAACCCAACAGAGACCCCACGCGAAAGCACACAGGAGTGACAGGAAACTCGGTTTGACTGCTTGACGTGCATCTCATATTTGATGGCATTACTAACAAACCGTGACGCCCTCGCAAGACATATTTATGTCAGATTAAATGCACAGTGAATACTGCAGTTCTCTGTGCATGTGCCCTACAACTAAATAGTACCTATAATTCCTGGGGGTTGGGTGTGATAATAAGTCTAACTCGCATTTAAACATGCCAATTTAGAATCTACATTTTCTGACAAATTTTAAAGATAAACAAGCAAAATCTTAAGACAAATCTAAGACAGAACCTAGATCACAAAAATAAATTAGGACGCACTGAGAACACATACTACATTTATATATTTCCTACTTTTCTCGTACATAGAACACTACCTGTACATTTATCCCAAAACTTGTTTGTGCTATTTACCGTGAGACAATAAGTGTGTACTTAATTACTACATGTGAATCATTTTAATCAAAATATCAAGACCGATATAGGCTATGGCACACCTCAGGCAACTCAGTTAATAAAACCCACGTCAGGCTGGCAGGAACTGAAAAATAAAAAAGAAAAGCATAATCCCATAGCATGCACGCATTCTTATTGCTGTGCATCACACTAGCGGGTTCGGAATACCAAGCGTGATTAATTAGCGAAACCAGTCCTCGGGGCTCCGACCATTGACGTCAACGGACCGCATGTTTATAAACTACGTGGCCAAGCTGTCCCATTTCTGAGGCGACGCCTCCTGGTAATTCTGATAGGTTAGACAAACATCAATGTACGATTGTAGGCGGGGATTATGGCAGTGTCTATCTATTATTGGTTACGTAGCAACAGTTGAACCAAAAATATGAAACTCCGTGCAGTTTCTACAAGTCGTTCGGAGTGGTCTGTAGCGGAGTGGCTGTGTAAAGACATATACTGTGCAGAGAACATTTAAGCGCATTTTTCGGCAGCTAAAGGTGAGAAAATACTTATCTCGTTGTGTGTTTCAGCGATGTCCAACATGTGTGTGTTAAAATTACTATTTGAATATGGAATGGGCACAACGCTGTTCTGTCTTGTCTCGCTTTGGTGTGCAGCATTGAGCGTGAGTGTATCTGCGTGATGTTGATGGTTTTAGTGACTATTACAATCTGTAAGCTTGACAAAATATAACAAAATGTTCATGAAAAGTGAAAACGCAAGTTAATGCTAGATAGACAGACCGGTCATTTCTAAGATTATTTATTTTCACATTACCGTTTTCAGAGAATTAAAATTATACTGTTCTAGACGTGATATTCTGGGTACTTTCTTAATTACCCTGTATCAAGCTCAAAAATGAGCCCCTCTCCCTCGCATTTGGGCGGATGATGACCCATAAACTGCACGACAATTTGAAGGAAAGGGGCTGGACCGTCCTGGCTCCGTTTGAGATATTGCTGTGCCTCCGCCGGCTTAGCAGGGATAAATCTTTCATCATGAGTTGTTGATCTGTTGTTTGATTGCAGGGCCAGAAGCTGAGTCCCTTTGTGGAGCGTGAAAAGAATATTAGCAACAGAGCAGAAGTCAGTGCAAGATGAAGGTCTCTGTAAAGCCAGGTGCTATCACTGGCCCCTCCCAGTCTTGGCCTGCAGCCCATCGGCAGTGCTACCGCAAGGCCGGATCCGGGGACATCTTCCGAGGGGTTGACCTACGGCAGCTTCAGCGGCTGTTCCACACATCGGGCGACCGGGATGCGGAGAGGCGTGCTCGGCTTGTGTGGAGCCTCTGCGGCCGGCCAGAGCTGGCCAGTGCTCTCTGGGGGCTCCGGGCACACAGCTGCAAGAGGAGGCTGAAGGTGGAGGAGCCACACTGTGCCGTGTCCAGGTGGCTTCATGCATTTGGTCACCTCAGGTAAGAGAAGCACTAGTCATGCCACAGTGATACCAACCCTAGGACAGGGCTTAACACTTTGCACAGTAGTGGAGAAATGTCTCAGATTGGTCGTTTCTTGCTTTTAATTTCATCTAGTGACATCTAAGAAGTTTCAGAATGTTGTTGTAATATTATCTAATGATCTGCATCTGCAGGATTGATGAGGGGTCAGCAAGCAGGTCAGACGAAGAGGAGGATGAGGAGATGGGGCAGGCAGCCAGCTGTGGGGGTGCTACCAATGATGAGGGCACATCAGAGACTGAAGGAGACTCAGGGTCAGAGCTGCTGGAGACTTCACTTTGGCACCAAGCTGGAACCACCAATCAGGGCAGCAGCAGAAACCAAGACTGTTACCTTCACCTTATCCTACCCTGATTGGCTACCTGGTGTCAGCTGACCCAGAATGTCCTGCAGATATATTCTCAAACTGAGAGACTATAGTACGGTACAATTTTTTCTCTCTTCAGTACAGTATTGTGGAGGAGAGCTCTTTTGCTAGGTTATAGCACTAAGATTAGACTTGACCAGGATATGTACTGTAAGGAGCCATTAGATACTTCCTCTAGGCTGTGATTTCCCATGGGCACAGTTAGCTAGATTAGTTGTATCCTTAACTCCTGTCATGGGTGGGTCACATGTAAGTGTTAATCAGCTGGAAGCCCAGATGAAGGACATCGAGACAGAAGGGGCTGGAGAAGGCTAGGCTTTTTGGAAACACAGCTTTATACGTACATTTTATAATTACATGTGTACAAGGCATGACATTTGCTGCTGCCCCAGTTTTTTTGTCCAAAAACACAAGAAATTGGGTGTTTTTGACTAAATTCAAATTCTGTTATAAATGTGTAATTATATTATGTGAGTGTTCTGTATTATTTCATCTTTTTTGCTTGAGTTGTAAAATCTTTTCGGTATCTTCATTGAGGCTTGGACTGTGAGTTAAATGAGTGTAATGCATCACAGAAAAATCATCGTACTAAAACAAATTCAGAAGTTCACAGTGTGTACTTCCATGGTATGATGGGATGATATTCTCAGCTGGGCTTGTAGTCTTATTTCTCAAAAAACCTTCTGTTGGAGTTTTACAATGTTGCCTTTAGCAATGGGCACACATTTATAGATGCTCGTAATCACGCATCTCCCTCTAGTGGCTGAAAAAATAAACTGCAGTGGTACCTTGGAACACGAATTTAATTTGTTCCAGAAGGCCGTCGAGTTGCGATTTGGTCGAGGTCCAAGTCGCATTTCCCCATAAGAAATAATATAAATGAATTTAACCCCAAACGATTGCCTTTCTACCTAGCTACCTAATGATAAGACGTGTCTCGACCCATTCAAGCTAAAGCAGAAACAGTCAAGTTCCAAGATTTCAGTTGAGGTACAAGTCGAAAAAAAATCAATATACTTGTTCAACGCCCAAGAAGGTCAAGTTAAGAGGCGTTCCAGTTCCAAGGTTCCACTGTACTGTGGAAATACCCCCTGGGTTAAACTGAAATTACATATCTTTCCTGGGTGAATTTTGCTTATAAAGTGGGGAGGGTTGATCCCCCATGATGAAATGTGTCAAGTGGGGGGGGGTCCCTAATGATACATTTTGCCAGACCACAAGCCCATGCCCGGTATGCCAGAAAGCCAGCCCAGGCCTGTCCCTGCTTATCTTTGGAATATGACTGTAACCTACTGGAACCTTGGCCTACAGCTTCCCTTTGTTACACTGGAATGAGCTATGATTGGTTAAGAAATGACACATAAGCAGTTAAAGCAGAGCTCCAGCTCAAAGGTGGAAAACTGAGGAAATTTCCATTTAAATGCCCCCCATTAAGATAAGACACTGAAGTCAGGAGTCAGAGGTCCTCCTCGGTGTATTCCGTACTTTAAACATATTTTTCATTTAATATATTACATTAAATTATACAGTGCATTGTCAGAATACATGTAGGTCAGTTTTGGTAGCTACAGCAGTAAATATGGGTACAAAATGCTCTCCATTTGCCCAAACTGCACACTTTCATCTGGAGATAAGGGAGATCACCCCCCCCCCCCCCCCCCCAAAACGAACTATTCCGCTTATAGAAGCGCATTTTCAGCCCAGTATTGTACATTTGCTGGAAACCCACAATCCCCAGTGCTGCCTTACATCACTAGGTACATGCACATGCTCTGTCCTTTGCTCACAGTCCATGAGAAGCAGATCCGGGAAAGGAAATTCACTGCAGGAACACCACCACCCGTCCCATCCCGCCCCAGCAAAGCCCCTCAAACACATCTGCCCTGAACAGCACAAGGCCGGTGACACAACGGTGGGAGTCATCCTCATTAAGCCCGGGGACCAGCCGTAGGTCCCAGCACGTGGCACCGCATCTCACACAGGAAGCAGAAGGCAGGCATGCAGGCTGTTAGTGACAGTAGAGACCCCCCTCAGCAGAAACAGGCGCAGGGCAGCTGACGGCCACGGGGGTGCTTGTGGTTCCGGGCCTCTGGTCCCACATGCCACGTTAGCTACAAGCGCAGTGACAATTCATGAAGGCAAATGTTTTGGAAACCGAGTATAAAAGGAAACACGAACAGCTCACTGACACCGAAGACACCTGAAGGCGTTTCTGATTGAAGCCTTGCAGTTTCGGTCTTCGCGGTTTAATCCTTCGGAAGAAAAAAGGCTGTGATTCCTAGCCCAAACTGCTACCTAACTAGCATCCGGAGAGCAGTGATGTGGTCATATAGAATCAGCCAATGACTAACTTTCAGATGAACCCCCGTAATCATCTAAAATAAAAGCTAGAACTTTTTTTTAAACAACTACCAGCTGTATCTGCTATATCAACAGTAACCAATAAGTCTAGGATCTGCAGTTGCGTAGTTCACTGACATTACATAGTACCTTGTATGCCGTTAAAAGCAGCCTAAAAACTGTCGATCGGCTCCTGTCAGGACCTCACAGCCATGTCTGTCACCAATCTATTAAAAGGCTGGATGGGACAGGCTGAAGGCTCCACTGGCACTGAAGGTAGGAACCTAGCAGTGGACATCAAGGTGTTTGGCATCTGGAGGCTCCACTGGGCTCTCCTCCACAAGGTTCGCCATCCCTGATGCCCCCCCCCCCCCCTTTCCAAAACCCTCCCCATTTCCTTCTGGAAAAAGCCTGATGCTAGACGTGCGGCTTAGCAGCCCAGGAGGTTGGGAATGTAAACATGTCGTGTACAACGCAGGGCAGGGCGTGATGCGTGTGCGGCGAGAGTGGAATGAAAACATAAACCTCAGAGGAGGACATTCCTCAGAGTTGCCCCCCCCCCCACTAATAGACAGCAGAAGGCACAGAAAAGAGCGTAAGAAGGTCAATCGGTCTGACACGCTGTCCGTCAGGATGCCAGCTGAGGGGAGAAGGGAAGCTTCCCTGTTAAATGCCTCACTCCTTTCCCTTCCAGGAGGCTAAGATGGAGGGGCTTTGCCCGCACCCCTGCCCCGGCCCTCGCTGCTCTACCACCAGGTGAAAAAGGGCCGGCGGCTCTGGAAGCTCTGGGTGTAGGACTCGCTGTTGGCTCGCTGCGGCGCCCGTGCCGTCTCCACAATGACCGGCGGCAACTGCACCAGCTGCAGGGGGGTCTTGCCGTCCTTGAGCGCCTGACTTAGGTTGAGGATCTGGAAGAGAGGACAGCATGAAGGCGGGTTTCAAACTCACAACCCACAACACAGACACAGAAGCCCACTGGCGAGCACAGCCGGTGTCTCACCTGTCCTCGCATAACCGCAGCCTGCTTGTGGAACTGTCCCCGGTCGAAGCCTGGGTCCTTCTGTGAAGCGAGGGAGAGAGAGCGCAAGAGAGTACAAGAAAGAGCGTGCAAAGTCAATAAAGTTCAAGGAGTGGAAAACAGGACTGTAAACTACCTGCATCTGTAAATGACATAAAAAAAACACTGCTCACCTTGAACAGCTCATACAAGTCTTCCTCTAGGTCCTTAATAAAATTAGGATCAGACAGCTTGGGTAAGACGAGCTCCTTGATTTCTTGTGAAAAGGGTACCTTTGCTTGTGCCAACCAGGCCCAGTAAAATGGATCTGTTGGCAGAGAAGGTGTTCTTCCTCTAAATGCCAGCACCAATATGAAACTGTACATGTTTTGAAGCCTTCGCTGCCTGTCAAAGGGGTGTACGCAGCACGATCAGGCATAGTGTAAGCTAGAGGTCTGCATCCCCTTGGGACGTGCAGAAATACAGTGCGACACGTGACAAATTTTCATTTCTGAATGCGTAAGTGGGCAGGAAGTGACCGATATGTCTGTAGGAGCCTGAGAATAAAAATGACTCGTGGTAGACCGCAAAAATAAATAAATATTGCTCAAATACTCTATGCTTGTTATTTTATCATAGAGTAATTCCTGTTCATGAACAAAGAGTTACATCAAAAATCTCACCGAATAATAATTTAAAAAAAATTAATTTAAAAAGGCTTCTATGCCTAATTTGGTTGTACACAGCCAGCCTATTCCAGAACTTTCGGAAGAATGTTAACATTTTGAAAGTCCCTCATTACACTCATGAGCACCTGGCTAATGGTGGCAGAGCCAGCACGAAAATCTTTTAAAAGATGAGAATCTTAAATAATAATAATAATACTACAATTACAGACGCTCCTCTACTTACAAATGAGTTACGTTCCGAACAGCCTTTCGTAACTTGAAATGTTCGTAAGTCGTTATTTGACATCATTTTAAACGTATATGCAAATACAAAGAACTAGGATGCTGGGAGTACACACGCTACGCTGCTGTGCGGCGGGAATCGCGGCCAGAAGTCGTACTAGGCGGAAATGGCGTGCAGAAAAAAAAAATTGATGTTGCAGACAGGAAACGGGAACACAATTAAAATTAAACAAAGATGCATGGATATTGTTTGTGCATATCTACGACCTGTTATTGCAAACATATGCCTATATGTATGACTAGCCTACTTTTATATGAAAGCTGTTTTTACTGTTAAACGTTAAATATTGCCTATTTGTTGTGGCTACAGGTTTGTCTCATCTTACTCTGAAAATAAGCACAGTGATCGAAACGTACATTTCCGTTGTGGGCGGGAGCAGGACAAAATATGACAAAAGTTCTGCAGGAGCGGGAGGGACTGGGACAAAATATTGCAGGTGCAGGATTTAAAATTCCATCCCTAGTGTAGGCAACAAGGCAGCTGACGTGGCTGAAAACAAAGAGCTGCTCGCAGGAGCGACAGCACGTAATCCAGACGGTTCAGAAGGGCGCCTGTACTTACAGGCTCTCCACGAGTCGGGATGCTTGAGAGGGAAGGCCAGACCGTTGTCTATAGCGGCTAGCTTAATGACAGGCTCCTTCACGAGAACCCAGTCAGTATCCTGGCCAGGGAGAGAGAGGAAGGATCCATGGCAGGGGCCGAAAGAGGAAGGGAGGTTCCCAGGTCCTCTGCCAACACAGACACTTTGCAACCCATGAAAAACCCATTACACTGTAGCCTAAGGAAGATCCATTACAACATCAAGTCACACATGCACTTTCCAGAGTACAGTCTGACTCAGTCTCCACGACAGGAGTCATAAGACCTTCAATTCCGAGTTTGCTTCATCATTACAGGGTAGATCCCCCCCCCAACAACTTACTCTAGCTCCCCCAGTGTCCATGGGACAGTCATATTTTAACAGCCAGTTGTCATTCCCTCGATCTGTCAGGAACACAAAGGTGTGGTGTTTAACACAAAGACATGTTTTACCTCATATGTGATCTATGCACAGCTTGACCCTCCCCTCACCTCCCTGCCCCTGCACTCAAGGACACACTGCCCCCTTACCCGTGTTTCTGATGATGTAATCTAAAACCACCAGCCTCTCAAACTGCAGCTGGAGCTGTCGATTAGTGTTCTCTGGGAGAGGTTCTGCCTCAAATCGCCGCAGCCAGAAGTCGGCATCTTTGTACCCTTCTACAAACAACTGAAACGACCCTACCTGTAGAAGGCACCAGCACAACACACACCAACTATAAGCACTGTGCAAGTGTAAACCAATATGGAAATCACAGAAATTCATTTAGATTCGGGTGGAGCTAGGCCTGGGTGCTTACCTTGGGTGGGAGACCTATCCGGTGGAATCGCTGACCAACCTTTGGCACCTTCTCCAGGGCCAGTTTCTTACCCCGGGACTTGACTCTGTCGATGGCACTGTAGTTGAAGGTCTCGCTTGCCAGGTAGACCACCTGCAGAGTACAAAGGTCACAGGGACTGATGGTTGGCGTGGTCACCTGCACCATTCTCACAGGCAAACTCCTCGTCATGCTGTACCTTGGTCTTGGGCACAATGTTGAGCTCAAGCTTCTGGTCCACCAGGCTGGCCCCTGCCTCAGACAGGTAGCCCTGGTTCAGCACCAGACAGTCCCTCCCAAAACAACAGGGGCAGCAAAGCTTCTGCAGCCACTTGGTCCACTTGGGGTTCAGCTGTCCGTACGGCTCCTCGTTCTTGGGCTTGAACACGCCGATGATTTTCTGCAAAGGCAGGTGGACGGTGAGCCAGAGAGCAACAGGCAGGGCTGAAACATCAGGAACCGGCCGCGTGAACAGACATCAACATTCTGCAGCAAGGACACCTTTTAGAAAGTGAGTACTTTGGAAGCAAATCATTAATTATGTTCAAAGAATATCAAAAGCTAGCTGGAAACTAGCTTGAATCAATAGTCACAGAATGACAGCAGAAACGCCTCACACCATGTGAAGGTGACACATGCAGTGTGGTTTTAATGGACGGACCTAAGAGATGGCAACACAAAACCATCAAACCCCGATACAGCCTCATGGGCCAAAGGAGGAACAGCAATGGCTGGAAACTCATTACAGAAGTAAGATTGCCTAAACCTTCCTCACATGACTGCGTAAGATCTGCTCTGTAATCCATCCTAACACTAATTTAACTTAGCATTTTTTGTATATAATATGTTTATGTTTGCATCATTACATGGCCTATCTGACTATACATGAAGACTCTGAAGGAAGTAGCTGTCCACTTCCCACTGTGTGGCCCTTCCAGAGAGGGAGTCTGTTAGGTTTCACAGACAGGTCAGCATTGTAGGAAACGGCTGTCCTTACACCAAACAGGCTCTGCTCCAAAGTGACATAGTAGACACTAGATGCCATACTTTCTTCAAATTAGGCTGCCTAGCTATCCTTCTGCACCCCCCGACCCACACACACGAACAGAACACCACAGAAAACACACAAGTTACTGAAAAGTGTGTAGCACTTGCACTGCTTTGCAAACCTGTATGTATTCATTCCCCTCTTTTGGCCAGATCTTGAGGGCACTGGGGCCCTCCAGAGAATTAATGAAGGGCTTAGTCTCAGTAATGTACAACGTGCTGCACTCTCATCTAATCCCATTAGGGCGCTCATTACCATGCAGACAAACAATGGATTATTGAGAGGACTAACATTCAAATACTGCGACAAATAAATAAAACGCGATTTTGTTCGGCTTATAAAATTTATGGAAAGGAGGAAGAAGTCACAACATACCGTTTCATTTGTTTGTATTGTTAAGTTTTTCTGTACTTATGACAATTCGAAAGCAAGACACAGATGTGAACACCACCAGCAACATGTGACCCTATCCTAGGCTGCAGACCCAGACACCGGTCTAAGGATGCGGTAGCAGTGACCCCAAGTCGTCCTGGGCTCAAAATAGAGTCCCATACCGGGTATATATCGGTGACAATACAATCCCAGGCACATTCACGAAAACACTTAAGGAAGCGCTTGAAGCAGGGGTGTTTCGTAACTCCAGTAATACTTGCCCCAGCATCGCCGGCTCTGAGCGCCATAGCGTTCAGGCCTCGGCTGCGCCAGACCCGTCCGAACCTACTCTATGCCATGCAATCAACGCAATCATTTGAATATGTAAATGACACAAGATGAAAGCGTCATGATTAAAGTTAGTTGTTGCGCTGTTACCTACCCCATGTGAATCTTTAACGAAATAGCTCCCGCTGGATCCCTGGTAGATCCTTTCTGGGAAGACTCCCTCCTCGATGGCTCGCTCCGCTCTCCGGATTATGTCCCTAAACTCTGGATCCTCCGGGAAGTCATTTCTGTGCGCATCCCGCGGAGAGCCTCCCCTGTCCCGCTCCAGCAGCGGCTGTCGTTCACGGCTGCGTCCAGGGCTTCCAGCCGGTACACGTACCACCGAGCCCGGCGCCCCGCCAAACACGCTTCGGGGACTGCTAGGCTCTGTGGGACAGTAGCTGAAATCTGTGGCATCCCTGAGTGGGGAAACGAGCGGACTGGTTTCGTCCATAATAAACAAAGCTATGACGGGGTGAAACTCGGACTTCCTGTATGGGGAATAACAACCTAACTCTAATCAGTGACCTAACTTGCAACGAGTCTCAGCAAATAGAGCAGCTGACTGTCAGCTTCCGGACCAAAGCCCTCCTACTACCGAAGATACAACTCGCCACTGCCGATTACGTCAGCCCAGAGCCTGCTGTCATTGGCTGTCGCCTCCTCAAACTCCGCCTCTATAAATCGAAGTCAAATTCATGTTCTTAATGTGCAATATGCACAGGCTTTTTTTCCTTTAGGGGGAGTGCTTTCTCGTATCCTAAATTATATTCTTGCGACTTTTAAGACTTGTATATAAAATGATAATTCTATGTCATTACTTCATCTTTGGCTAGATGTATAAAGCGCTTATTTTTACGCGTTAGCGACAAGATAGTGTAAATAAAACTCAGTGCAATAAAATTTTGACTTGTATGTCTGCAAAGTAAAAATCGACGTATCATAGAGAAACTATACAATACTACATATACATTTGAGCAGACATATAGTATATTACTATATATATATCGATAGATATATAGTAAATTATAACTTCCTCTGCATGTGTACCCCCTCCATCTGATTAACATCATTACCGGGCCTTTCGAAGTGTCTGCCTGCATCACCGTGACATCACCCTGCAGACAGGCAGCCTGACTGCACCTGGTCAGCACCGTGGGTCCCTGGACTGCTGCAGTGTACTCCTCGCCTTTGACACCACTACAGCATCTCACCAAGAATGCTGATTCAGAAGGCTTCTGGAGGAGTTGCTGATGCGTTCCTGTTCAGAGTTAGAAAATGTAATAGCACGTACCAGGGTTATACCTGTCAAGACGTTAACAGGAGTTTCAGCATGGCCTGTTGTGTGACCTATTAATATAATCCAAATATGATTTGCTAAGTTTTAGATCCATTTTAACCTTGACCCATAAATTAGTAATATTTAGTCGTGTTACTTATGGAAATGACTCTCCCCTTAAATCAACCCATTTCCACAGCCCCTTTGTAAAAAGAAATATCCCAAATTATTGCAAGATAATTGAACATATTTTGCTGCAGAATAAGAAATCGCCCCCAACACTAATATTTACGGTAACGGAGGTTCACATATGACGTGCACTTACTGGTGATTCACTGTATAATGAATTCTGCGTATTCAGTGGGTGAACTCAGTGTAGAGAATCCAAACTGGTAGTAAGACGCTACGGCAGCTAAGACGGTATTTAACAAAAGCGATTTCTAATCACTTCCAGTTAAAAGTCAAAGAATGGCAGCGTACAGATTGGTGCTGATTCGTCACGGAGAAAGCTGCTGGAATCAGGAGAACAGGTTCTGCGGTTGGTTCGACGCAGATTTGAGCGAAGCTGGGGTCCAGGAGGCGAAACGAGGCGGCCAGGCTCTCAAAGGTGCTGTACTTCACATAGCAGCGTTGTTTGTTTTGGTGTTATTTAACTTGTTGCCAGTCGTAAAATGAATGGTCTCGCCTTCTGGGCTGCGCGCTGTCGTTATGAGTGATGAAAGGCTGCGATTGGAGCTTGTCAGTTACTGTACATCAGCTAGATCCATCACTGCGAAATCCTTTCATGCGCAGAATTAGACTGATCATATCACTTTATGATGTATTATTAGCCATCTGTCTAATATATGAAAGTTGCAGCATCAGCATAAACTTGTAGGTTTTAGAAAGGGTGTCATTTTTTCCTAAAAGTTTTTGATTCACTTTTGTTTGTAGCCTGTTAGTTGGCATTGTAAAATGAAACAGAATTATTTGCAATAACGTTATTTTTGGTAAGCCATTTTCTGTTAGTAACATGAATTGATTTAAGGAGAGCTATTTGACAAGTTCCCGCCTCCAATCATATCTTGTTGGGGCCGACGTTCCTCCCAGTTTAGACAAATCAAAGCCTGCTTATGCTAATTTGCAGTTTGGTTACAGACCGCCCAAATCACGCCGTCACATGTGGACGTGCCGCTCAGAACGTGTTGCGTTTTTCCCCACTTAATAATATTCACAAAAATGTTCCACAAAGCCAAATGTATGGTGCTGACTGCTGTTAGATCCTTGCGTGAATAACGCATATGTCAACAGCTTTGGAAAGACTGATTTAGTAGCTCAGTATAATAAAAATAGAGGCGTGTACTGAGTTCAGGCTTTTTGCAATTACAGGTTTATAACTGATGAGCAGTAGTTTTTCCTGACTCAGATTTCTGGCTGCTATTCTCTTCGCCCCATCGTAGATTCCGGTTTCGAGTTCGATGTGTGCTATACCTCGGTGCTGCAGAGGGCCATACGCACACTTTGGCTCGTGCTGGACGGCATCGACCAGATGTGGCTGCCGGTGCACCGGACCTGGCGGCTGAATGAGCGACATTACGGCGGCCTGACGGGGCTCAATAAGGCCGAGACTGCAGCCCGGCATGGCGAGGCACAGGTCAAGGTCTGGAGGCGTTCGTATGACATCCCCCCGCCCCCCATGGATGCCGAGCACGACTTGTACTCTGCAATCAGCCAGGTACTGCCTGCCTCGTAGACACGTTACTCCCACCAGAGGCCAGGGAACATCATTGGCATCATGGGATATGTGGCCCAGCCAGGTATGTATGAGAGGTATTTTTTGCAAAAAATAAAAGGAAAATGATAAAAAGAAAATACATTACAATTACAATGGTATAGGCCTACCTGCCATTATATCGCACGACATAATATTTAATTTCGTATTTTCAAAATGTCTTAACTAAAAACTGTACAGCATGTGCAGCTGCGAACACTACCCTATAAGGAAGCTGGAAGTAACTTAAGCCCCGAAATAAGACGCTACGAATTAGAAGCTGCAGATAAGTAGCTAACTTAAGCCACTTGTGACTTTGCCATTAGTTCGAGCGACAAGGTTGACCACGGCCAAGAAACACGAAGACAACGGAATCGGCAAACGCAGTAACGCACTGAGAAGCGCAGTGGTGATCCGTAGCTCCGCCCACCGCCCCGCTCCGATTAACATATATTTACATGTAGTGAACTTGAAAAGGCAAAGTAGGAAATGAAAGGTCAAATTGGAGAATGAAAAGACAAAAAGGGGTTTTAATTTTATTTTTAAATTTTTCACATCTGAGTGGAAAATTAAAATGCAAATGGTGCTATTTCATTTTAATTTTTGCAGGATTTTTTGCACACAGACTGGAAACTAAATGGCAAAGTGGATATTGTATTTTTTTATCATTTTCATTTTAATTTTATTTTTTGCAGAAAATACCTCCCATATGTATGGGTTGTGTGCATGCATGAATCATCACCAGTGACAGACCTGCACATGTTTGTATGGATCCGACCCCATCCCATTGTTGTGGATGCATTTGTTCCCATTTCATTCCCCAAGCAGAGGAGTGCGGCCCTCCTTCCTGACCAGCAGCCACCACAGACTGACATATTGAAGCGTCATGTTTCTTCAATATATCTTTGGCCGCATTTTCCAATATCCGTGGGTTTGGTGGTGCATTGCTGGGTTATTATGTGATAAATAATTTGAAGTATCAAAGTGCAATTCAAAAGATCAGTTACTTTTGATTTAAGAGCTTGGTCTGATGAGGACAACTGGAATCTGAAGATAACAGGCCTGAAGGCGGACCATCTTTGTAGCTTGGACTGTCATCCAGCGCTCTCTCAGTTCTCTAGCAGATGTATATCTGACATGGAGACTCTTTAGGTAGCATTGTTGCCTCATTCCACGAGGTTTGGTGGTTCAAATCCCACTTGCGGTCTTTGTGGGTGTGCGGTTGAAGTCACTTTATTGCCATTTCACACACATTAAATGAAATCGCAATCCTTTGGCGCAAACGGCTAGAACAACAACAGTTGATCAGTAAACACTGGACGTTAAATACTAAGGGGGGAACAAATTAAAGAATAAAAGTAAAAATAAAATAATAGCAAAGGTTTGGACATACCTACCCATAGAAAGGTGTATTTTCATAATAATAATAATTCTTTATTTGCCATTTGCACAAATATATTGGAATTCTTCTCTCCCCATAGCTTGGGGGCCACAGTGTAGGGTCAGCCAATGTGCGGTGCCCCTGGGGCTGGGGGTAACGGGCTTTGCTCAAGGGCCCACGGACATGTGACCATCCTTCTGAGATCAGGGCTCACACCGACAATCTTCTGATCACAGGGACTAAGCCTGCAGAGCCACTCACTGTGCTGTTTGTGCTATTCTCTGTGTACTTAAACAAAAAAAATAAGAATTTGTTGGGAATGGCGGCAACGCTGTAGGTTGTAACTTGTATGCTGGTTGAAATCCTATGGTGGGCAGAGTGATCCCACCATTTGAGCATGCCCCTTATCCCCAATTTCTCCATGGACTGGTTGACCCTACTTTTTCCTCTACGCCAGCTTCATGAGGTGACATCCTGGGATGCTTTTCCTGCTGTCCGGAAGGAGGTCCTACATACATGCTTGAGCACTCATTGGCTGCTTTTCCTTCACTCTGTGGTCAAACTCCTCCAAAATGATTTCTATTGTATATAGGTTCGGTGGCCAGGTCATGTGATGTGACACTATCATTCTCCTTTCTAGGCAGCTTGGCTTGTCCAGACTTGTAGTGTAAATAAATAAGGAGGAATGAATGAACATAAATACAAAGTGGCCTTTTGCTAGTGAATTAAAAATGGATCACTGCTACCACATTGTGGCCAAAATGCAGAATGCAGTCTTTCCAAGAGTAAACACTAGGTTGTGGGGACATGCTTACAACCTACGACCAAAGAACAGAAGAACTGTCCATTTATCTGTGAAATTGTACACCCACTCCCTCCTGGACTATTATGGCTCTTGTATAAACACCTGTGTAAGTTGTCAGTTCAGACATAGTCTACTAAACATGCTTGACACAGTTACCACATTGGATGAAATAATCACATTTCTTTCTTCCATTCTCTCTGTATATGTGTGGTGTCTGCAGGACCGTCGCTATCGTGACCTGAGCAAGGACCAGCTACCCATCTGCGAGAGCCTCAAAGATACCATTGCCCGTGCTCTGCCCTTCTGGAATGAGGAAATTGTGCCTCAGATCAAGGAGGGCAAAAAGGTGCTGATTGCAGCCCACGGGAACAGCCTGAGAGGAATCGTGAAACATCTGGAGGGTGTGTATTCTACTTGTCACACCACTACTGTCTAGTATCTTAATACAGATGAAACCAATTAATACCCATGATGCATAATGGAGGCTGGCCTTTTGTCTGCAGACATGACAGATGAGGCCATCATGAACCTCAATCTGCCCACTGGAATCCCCATCGTCTATGAGCTGGACAAGAACCTGAAGCCCATCAAGCCCATGCAGTTCCTGGGAGACGAGGAGACCGTCCGCAAGGCTATGGAGGCCGTGGCAGCCCAGGGAAAGGCTAAGAAGTAGATCTGCTTGGCTGTGGGAGGAAACAGGTGAAGAAGGTGGCTGTGTTGTGTGTTGCACAGCTTTTAAAGAGGCTCACGCAGTCCCATTTACAGCCCATGCATCACCAGGCTTAACGCAGGATACAGATAATGTAATCATTAAACTGTATATGCTCAAAGGAACTTAGCCCTGCTTGCATCTAGCGCACCATATCTGAAGGTACAGAGGAATGCTAGTTGTTCTTCAGTTACCTACTACACCCTCTAGTTTTAGTTTTAGCTTCTCGTGATATTACGGTGATGTATTTGTATTTATCAATTTGGTTATTGACAATGACAGAACTGATGTTAACGCAACCTGTAACTCCGTCGGGAGCAAAACCTCATTCTTACACTGACTCTTCTGCTGTCTTGGCGACAGCTGTCATAACTACCAGAGGACAAGTGAAGGGTGCTGTGTGATTCCAAAGATTCTAAGAGGGATTGGGTGATGTTGCATAGAGAAGTCCTGTTCGGCGTCACGAGCATGCTGGCAGCTGCTTTACATTCCAGAACATGACAATGAAAAGGACAGTGCTCTCGTTATAAGTTGAGGCCTTCATTCAGAGCTATGGAAAAATCATGCCCCCCCCCCCCCTCCAAACACACAGACGAGTTTTATACAGGGGCTTCTCTGATTAACTTAATGAGCGTCATATTGATGCTGCTCTTGCTGTATTTACAGGGGGTACAACTTTTAAAGATGTGTCTGTATTAAAGTACCAAGAAGACAGTAAGGATTTGCCTTTTTAGTAGAGTAATTTATACCTGTCCGTATTGCTTTTCAGGGTTCCCCCTGGAGTTTGATTTCAATTCTTCACTTTTCTTTGTATTTTTGCTTCTACTAATCAAATTCTTCACTTTTTTTCAGCATCAGTTTTTTTTAGTCACTCTCTCGCCGCTTCTTAATAAATTAATCATTAAACCTTTTCCTTATAATGGGCGTCAATGGAGGGGAAACCGCTTAACGTAGTATAAAGTCCTTATTCTTAGCATTTCGGTTTAGATTTCTTGTCAGGTGAAAGTGTTTATGACCAGATATATGTGTGAGAAATATAGTGATTTTTGGTGGCTGTCTTGGTACATTAAACCACATTAAGCATTTTCACATTAAGCGTTTTAGAATGTCCCCACACTGATCGATAACATTTGCTACTTTTAAAACGGCCCATGCTCATTTGACATGGATGATTGACGTTCGTGTGTCCGGGGCGCCGGGCCAGTTTTGATTATGCCCTACGTGTGCTACGGTTGAAAATTGGGAAAAAATGAAATTCGACTTTTCAAAAATTCAAAATTCGTCATTTGAAAATTGAATTCGCCAGAGTGACGATTTGATGCCGTTTTTCTTCGTCACCATGGGTTCCGTTTTCGTCAATGGCGAGAGTGACGAGCGGCAGCGGGAACCCTGGCTTTTGTAAACCAAGGCTAAATGAAATGGTATAATGTTAAAGCCCGTGTCAGGAATATATGAGAGTACTGATACTGTCCTTGTTTTCTAGTGCTAATTCTGAGACCTGGCCTTTTTTTTACTGATTCCACACTGCCTTTTTTAAGCTTTACAGTGATTTTGGAAGTCTGGCTCTCCAGCTGTGCAGCTACTGTTATCACCTGCCTATGTGTGCATGAGGTTGGGGGCTGTTCAGTGCACACCCTTCCAGTGAGAGGTCACTTTACCTTTCCACCAGCAATCTGTCAGCATCACTCTGTTTAAAGGTTAACCTTTTGTCCAAATATATAAATAAATATAATGAGGAAATATCACAGTTTAATGTGCCTTGTTTTGTGTGTGGTAACATTGTGGCTTTACCTCTCCAGTTTTCTCAGCTCAATTCCTGCACTGGGTGTGTGTGTTTATGGATTTTGCATGTTCTTCCTATGTTTGCATGGGTTGTCTCTCAGTACACAGACAAGCAAAGATAAGTAATTTAGATATAATAGTGTCCTATGACTATTGGTTAACAATCCTATCTCTGAATTGACTCAACCTTGCAATAAAGGCCTTATTATTGTGGTCACATGACATTTTTCAAACACCTGGGAGGTATTACAGAAAGAGGGTTTTTTGAATAATTCCAAGTAAGTAGCTCAGAACTGCAATTTCTGCTTCAGAAACCGAGATCAAAATGAGTGTGACTCAGTTACCATAGAAACTAATGCTCTGCACTAAAGCTGTTGGAGAACAGGGGCCTGTATCACAAAGCAGGAATTGTTGCTTAGCTCGATAATTTGTAGAATACAGAAATGCAAAACTGCAGTTCAGCAAAGCAATCAAGGATTTCAAAGATGCATACAAGAAATGGCTAGAGAGACTTCTCTGATAACAGCCAGGTCTTCTGGAGCTCTTTGCAGAAACTTACTAACTTCGAGCTGAACAGCCTTCAAGCCTCCCCCTCCCTAACCTTGGCCAACCAGCTTGACGAGTTTTACTATCGGTTTGACAATCAGTAACCACCATTTCACCTCACATGGCTGACAGAAACCAATGACTCCTCCTCACACCCAATTCTGGAACAGCCAGTGCACCCCCAAACCACCCCGCAACCATCCCCCTCCCTCTTCTCATGCCCAGCAGGCCTGTATGGCACTTTAAAACACCACACAGATCTGAATACTCCAATTTTTACTGGGATCTTCAATAACTCCCTGCATGCATGCAGGGTGCCAGACTGTTTTAAGGTTGCTACAATTGTCTCAGATCCTAAGCCAAGATCACTTAACTGACTATAGGCCAGTTGCTCTGACCTCAATGAAAACCAGTGAATGTCTGATGCTGGTCTATCTCAAGTCCATCACAGAGTCCCCCCTTGACCCTCTGCAGTTCATACACAGAGCAAATCACTCAATGGAAGATGCAATTAACCTCTTCGTTCACTACAGTCTGCAGCATCTAGTCAACATATATGTCAAGATCTCCATACAATTTATTCTTATGCTTCCCACAAGTGATTGCTCCAACAGATTGTATTCACAACCTAAACACATCAGCATAGGGCAGTTTTTATTAATCAGACGTCCTTTCATAGCCTTAGTGTGCATATATTGTGGCATCTTTTTATAAATAGGTCAAATCAAATTTGCTGCAGTTAGTGTAATATAGTATTCAAAACAATAGACCAATGAATTATTTGACATACAGCACTACATTTTTGACATTGTGATTTCTACTACTTGTCATCCACTAATGTCCTTTATATAATTCTGTCATTTCAGATGTTTTGTAACCCTATGTGTATGGTTACAAATTTTGATGTCACGTTACCTCTGTCTAGGTTATTGATGAACTCCTTCCCTGAGCCTGAGAAGAGAGGTCAAGGTCCCTTCAGCGCAGCCCACAGGAAAGCGAGGGTCAGAACTTAAATGACCTTTGGCCGACTGAAGTCAAGGACTCAGTGCCTCTATGGGCTGTGAGAGGCCCTGGATCAGGCATCAGAGACTCTGGGAGCATGAGTCGTGCTCTACGGTATAGCTACTATAAGGAAGGAGAGGCACTGTCCTGTTACAATGATGTTGCCCCCATAATTAACCCAGATGGCAGATTCCATCATCACATAGTTATCCAGTTAAATAAAACAAACACGTGAAGAAAAGTATTTTATTGATTTTGTCTTTGCTGGGGAGGGAGAAAAAAAACATTATGTCGATTCTTTATTTTTATAAGTATTCTTTGAGGAAAAATTCAGTGTATTAGCCATATATACCTACCTGTTTTTCATCTTCAAGCCTCTCAATTTCAAGCTTGACTTTTTTTATTAAAAGTTCTTTATATATGATATCCAGTTCCAAGGTCCTCTTGTAAAGGGTCTTCACACTCTCCGATTCCATCTGATAAAAACAATGTACTTATCACTATACTGAATCATATCAAACACACATGTTCCAAAAGATGGCCCTGTACCAATACATTAATGTATGTCAAATTTGTAGCTACTTTACCATTCTTGATGTTGGGGCTGATACAGAGGGCCCAGCATGTGGAGATGACACTGGGTTAACTTCCTGCTGCAAAAAAGTAGAATACAAGTGAAAACACTGCCCATACAAATTCACTATGAGTAATGCAAAATTATTTACCTCTGTTTTTATCTCAGAGCAGATGGATAAGCTTTCTTCATCAATCTTTGTTGCCTGGAAGGGGGGGGGGGGAGAATCAGAACTGTGAAACCTGTGATGGCCTGTGACTGTAAAATGTTTTGATACTTACCTCAGGGTGGTTCTCCATGGTGGCGTGCAGTTCTAGGTATTTGGAAGTCCCATCCACTGCAAATGAGATATGTAGTCAGTCATAGGTAGTAGCATCAAAGCAGTGAGAGAGAGAAAATAAGCACTCCCAGTACTAATGGACACTGTGGAGGGCAGAATAGCTGGATCACAGCACTTACTACCTTGGAACCCTGTTATCAATGGGCTACCCTCATTATTCGAGAGGGTCAGCTCCTCCACCAGAATATTCTGCAGCGGTCCCCCTCCTCTCTGCTTTACAGAGCCCCGCTTTCTGTTGGCTGCAAATAATGCAACTTCTTAGTTTACATTAAATAAAGTCTCCATAAAAATAAGGTGATGCAAAATACTCACCAGTCTGGACAATATTTTTATATTTTGTTTTAACTTGTGTCCAAGTTCTCTTCACACCATTTGCACTGTAACTGGAATAAAATTGTTTCCTCAAAAATAGGAACTTCTTGCAGTGTCATCTGCACACATATAGTCTACACTGGCATACATTAAATCCTTGACACAGATACAAAAGCATTCAGCAATTGATGAAATGGCCATTTAAAATAATCCGGGTGTTTGAATGAGCGTGTGGTGGATAAAAGGAATATTTAATGGGTACTGAAGGGTGACAAGTTCATTTAATATTCAATAATAAAAATGACTATAAATAAAACGACAACGATCAATTAATAAAACCACAAAGCACTTGTTACAGCGAAATAGTCATGCACATGATTGTAAAGCAAAACAATTCATGACATGTTCATAAAGACAAACTGTACATACGCATTTACGCTGTCAGCGATCCGCTGCCAGCACGCCTTCCTTGCTTTGGCGGCACCCACGGTGTTGCTCTTGGCTTTAAATGTCCCTCTAAATTCTTCATATTTTTCCAATATAATGCGCTGTTCCTCTACCGAAAAATATGGAGCCCTATTGCGGTCCATACTTACGTGATTGTCTGATTCTCGCACACACCACGTTTTTAAGTTCGCATGCTCAGGAAGTAACAAAGCCTGAGTCATAACAGAGTGTTGCTCGCCCGCGCCACATCCATTATTTGGATTTGTTAAACTGAAACTTAGTTGAAACCCTGAGTTTGTTAAACGAGTTTCGTGATACACGTCTCTGCTCTCGAATAGGTTTTGTTCAGAGCATTAGTTGTCAAGGTAATTGAGCGACGCTTATTCTGATCTCGGTTTCTGGAACGGAAATAGCACCGATTTTAGATAGTAAAACGGGATTACTTACTCAACAAGAGACCCATTTCACGAAACCGGTTTAACAAATCCGGTGTTGGAACCTAATTTAAGATTCAACAAAACCAAACAAACGTAATCCTAAATAAACGATATCACGACGCTGACTACCAACAATCTATGTCGAGCCAGGTTTTCTTACTGAAACCAAGATTACTTCCCGAGCGCGTGCACATAAAAGCGTGCCGTGTGCAAAGATCAGCCAATCGCGTAAGCAGGGACCGCAATAGGGCTACATATTTTTCGGCAGAGGAACAATGAATGGAGAAATACGAAGAACTTAGAATGATTACTAAGGCGAAGTGCAACGCCGTGGCCGCAGCCAAAGCATAGAAGGCGTGCTGGCAGCGGATCGGGTATGTACAGTTTTGTCATTATGAAAATATCAGTAACTGTTTTATTTTCCAATAATATGCACGATCATTTCGCTGTAAAAAGTGCTTTGTGGGTTTTGTTCCATTCATTATTCTTGGTCTTTTTATTCATTACCCTTTTTTACGATTCAGTATTAAATGAATGTCACCGTTCAAAACCCATTTAATATTCCTGTATCCATCACTCTCACTCCCTGAAACACTCACACACGCGCACGCGCACACACAAACACACAAAGTGTTAATATTCAACTTGTACACATCTTTGTCGGGACTCTCCATTCATTTCTATGGGCATAACCCTAATCCTAACTATTACAACACTTTCCCTTACCTTGCCCTAATCTTAACCATATAAGTAACCAAACAGAATACCAGATTTCGGCAATGTCAGTTTTTTGATTGCATTCACAGATTTTTATAAAACTGAGGTTACCTTTGTTTAGACCAGAAAAATACCCCCCATGGTAAATAGTAAATATATATTATATAGCAGCGTGTGTGTGTGTGTGTGTGTAATCATATTGTGGGGAAAATATTTAATGCAAACTTTAAAGCCTAGTCCATACTTTTTTCGCCTGTCTTTATGGTCCGGGAGAACTCTGGTGTACATAAGAACTTCCAGTAATGCATTAGTCCGAGGAGGGCGACTGTCGCGGACTGCGCATGCGTATGTCAATGGTCTTCCACCAGACCGGGAGCCTGTATCACGAGACAGGTTACCAAAGTTAAGGATAGAATATAAGCTTCAGCTTAACAAAACCACATAAATGCAATCCGAGATAAACGCTATCATGACGCTGCCTATAAGCAATCTATGTCTAGCCAGGCTTTCTTACTGAAGCCATGATTACTTCTCCAGCGCGTGCACATAAAAGCGTGCCGTGTGCAACGATCACCCAATCACGTAAGTATGGATCGCAACAGGGATAATAGTGGCTTTGTCTCATTTCTCCCACTTGGCAGCGTTCATGTGCGCAAGTATTCAAGGGTGTCCCGTTCCTCGAATAAGCCAAGTGCAGCGCGCTTGACGTGCACTTTATCCACACTTTTGCAAATACCACATGGAAGTACATAGACCACAATGCACCGCGAATGTGACACTAATGTTTACATCTAACACGAGGAAGTCAGCCGGGTTAAATAAAAAAAAAAAAACATGCGGCATGTATTTTAGTAACAGGGAGATTGATTAAAAATAACCAAATCCTCAAAAAAAAAAAGTCAGCCGGGTTTATCAGAGCCAAATATACTTTCAAAGAAGTTTCAATGTAAGAGCGCAAAGGAGTATAAAGAATGCTTACACAGCCTAAGATACAGCGAAGGACAAGTGTAACCAAGACAGCTGACAGCATAGTTGTAGCGTGTCTCTTTGCCTATTCAGATATCATGTTTGTCCCATTGTTTTCAATGAATCCCCGCGCACAGACTCATACGTACATATACGCACTTGGCGTCATACGTCATAAGACGTCACCATAGCTGGGTCTCCACAAATCACATATTTACTACAATACCACATACAACAAATTAGTAGATAACCATACGAAAATCCACCATCTCAGAACAAAAAAGAATGAGCATTAAATAAAATATTACATTAAATAAACACAACTAAAAAAGAAAATAGCGGGGGTGGGGCATTAATCATATTAATATATCGCGAACTGAATACATTATTTTTTCAGAGCCTTAAAAACACACCTGGAAATCCTAAACAAATAACACACTGTATTATCATAGCGCATTTGTCCACCCCTTGTGCAAAAAGTGTACTAAAGTGTACTTTCTTTTAAAAAAAAGTCCACATTTTAATTACTCTTTAGTGTGTACTAAATACACTGTTTTGGAGCAACTTACTTGAACTTAAGTATATTTAAGTAGAAGTATTCTAAAATGTAATATAAATACACTAAGTGCTACTTTAGTGTGTTATTTTGGGACACTTTGTACTTAAGGAATATTAAATGTGTAGTTGTAGCACTCTTCAAAACACTGTGATATGTTAAAAAGGTATATATTTAAATACAACCTGTGTGTTACATTTTAAGGTCACTGAAAGACTTCTAAAAATGCACTTACATGACTTAAATAGGACAGGAGTATGCTATTATTCATACAAGATGTATTTATAAGAAATGTGCTCAAACCATACTTTTAAACCGTGTATTTCTAATAGTAATGCTTGAGTACTTCAGTACACTAGAAGACATAAATAGTATGTTAATGTGTCATGATAAACTTAATCACTCATCAAATTCATGGTCTTTTTTTGTCAAAATTATAATGTACAACACAGAGTGCTCCCTATTTGTCTGTATGCTGCTGGCAAATTTTTCCTACTGGATGATGGTTACGTTAACCAGCTGTCAGCTATGAACAGACTCACTAGCCAAGGACATTCACTGCATGTATACACCTGAAAAATAAGATGTTGGGAATATTCATAACTTTTGTGCTTGTTTATTAAAATAACAGTGCATTAAAATTACCGTGGTGATTTTAATTACAGTAGTGGCCAAAATTGTGGAATCCCTTCTAATTTTTAGAACTTTGTTCCAGTTACTTAATTAATTGTCCAATGTATATCATAAATTACATATTTAACCCCCAGTGTTGAATGAACACCTACAGTGTTTATGAGTGCAACTGGTTTCAAATGAATACTGTAAGAACCCAATAAACACTTTAGCTGTTTAACACAGAAATTTTTACTGGGTATAACAAGCATAACATCAATGAATTAACGGTCACTGAACTAACATATCTAACCTAATTTAACCATCATACTCCCTCTCTGGACCTTCAAGAACCTTCTGCCTGTAGTTTTGTTTACCTTAATCTCAATTTTTGTTTGTTGTCTTGTATTCCATGTCTGTGTGTCATCCCTGCCCGATGTCCTTCCTTATCCAGTTACACTCTGTCTCACTCAAACAGGCATCTTTATCAGCACCAGGCTTCATTGTGCTCTTACAGTAGCCTTCATTGTTGCGTCTTAAGGTGGTCCTGATTTCTGATGGAGATATACCAGGAAATTGTGTCTGGAAAACAAAATGGTAATTGGTACAGAAGTAATCAGCAATGATGTTGAAACAACTCTCAATAAAAGTGAAGGCTTGATGATACGTGATCTATGCCAAAAGATTTTTAATGACCAGTTGAGGAGTTGAATCTGAGGATTCAGGATCTGAATGAACTGATTCATTTAGAAAAACTATCCCTCATAAATTACATATTTAACTGGTTTAAATTTAAAGTTCAGGATTATCAAAATTGTTGTTTCCCATCATTTACAATTATTTATTTCAAAACTTCTAGTGAACACATCTTTGAATCATAAGGATTTTACAGTCCAAACAGATCATTTAAGCATGTGTAGGAATTAATAGCTCAAATAAATTTTAATATTCTCCACCAATATGTTTGAATTAATTAAAGTTTAATTAATTATTATTTAATGCCGATTATTAATCAATTGTTATGCCGAATGGTCGGCTCCTCCAAACTCTTTTGCGGTATCCCCGTGAGTCTGTTAATGTGAGACTTAAATGGCATTCACTAATTACCAGTATCACTTAGTAACCTGGGTTAGAAGGCTCGTCCACCGAGCTGCGTCACCAGGTAATGTGAACAATGGGTAGCGAAGCCCCCCTCACAGCCGATGAGAGAGAGCTTGGTGATGTTTCAGGCGAGTTTGAGGTTCAGAGCGTGTAGCAAGATTGCACAAAGGCAGGAACTTATTATGAGACACTCAATGACGGAGGCTAAAGTTGTGTAAAAGACATGCATTTATTCCTAGCTAACACTACAACTAACATAAGACAGACATTACACCTAACACAACAACAAACACGAAATAACGGAATAAAACAAACAATGTAATTATGAAAATGCAATGACCGGATTTAAATGAATAACCTTAAATGGGAAATACTGTTCTGCAAAGCAAGCACAGTTTGTGGAAACACAACCCTAAAGTCTTATAGCAGGTTAACAGAACAGCTTAAGTTGTAAGAATGAAAGGAAGTTGGTTTACTTGGTTGAAGAGTGGGGGGGGGGGTCTTGGCAGTGGATGGCAGAGCTGCTGAGCCGATGGCACTCAGGAAGGCGCGGCGTTTGAAGCAGTGGAGTGGAGCCCCTTTGGATTCTCTCTCCTGGTGAGGCTTTGTCTTGGGTGCTGTTCTCTGTTCAGCTGGGCCTTCACCGGAGGGTTTCTGGTGGGCTTCTCGTCTCCCGGGATGATGGTCTTTTCTGTACGGCTGCTGGGTGTTCTCTGCGCTGCTGCTGGTTGTTCTCTGCGCACCTTTGTTCTGAGGTGCTAGATTTTTATGGTCTAAAGTTCATGAATAGGGATGACCAGGAATTCGACTCCTGGCCCAATGGCTGATACAGACCCCAAGGGGGTCTGTATCAGTCCTTTTGGGATTTATGGCCCGCCTGATTCTACCTTTACTGATGATTTTCATTAAGCTGTTATAACTTTTGATACATCCACTTTTATGGTAATCACTGACCAGATTCGGAATCAGGGGTGATTAACAATCAGTTTGATACCAAACATGCCATACCAGCTTCACAGGTACATACCTCATACCATCTGCATTAATTGATTAAACAATTAATTATTTCATCTATGTGACTCATTCACATCAGTATAGGATACAGGTGTTTTGGGTTGCACCTCAACAGATGTTACACTTTGTGCAGATATTACATCAAATATTCATATTACAAACAGCACATCTTATCCATAGATAGGCGTGGCCGTTAGTTTGTAGTAATATCAATATAAGTTGCACATCTGGAAACAACATATTTTGTTTGGTGTGGCTTATGCCAATTCATCTTCTCCAGAATGGATAAAATACACCTTAATTCAGTTCTTTTAACATAGCATGGTAGAAACAAAGAAACTTGGTAACCGTCCACCAAGATCAGATAAGGACCACAAAGGAATGTTGGAAGAGAAGGGGGGTTTTAACAAAGAAGACTCTAGTTAGGACACATTGGTTACATTCACTTTCCAGATTCTTCTGGTATAACCATGAGAACATCTATACAATGGTAGCTATACCTATCTATTTATTTAAATTTATATGTGTTCAAGTGCAAAGGGGTGAAATAGGTGATACTCCGTGAACATGGTTATAAGGGTGGCACACAAAACACTGAGATTGTCTAAGGACACATACAAACATAACCTATCTGTATATTGAGACTAGTAGTCGTGAGTAAATCAATATACAGGGTATACAAAAGCCAAACTTAAATGAAACTTCCTTTAGGGTGTTTGTCTGTTGGGTGAGTGAAATGTAAGGCAGAATGTATGGGGAGGGGGTTGTGTGCCAAGTCGAGGGACCCCTGTCCGTGAAGTCCACTCTGCTTGTCTGTAGGTCCCTAAATCTTTGGGCAATAAAAGTTGGAGTGCTGGCCTCCCTTGATATCTGTGTGTGTGTGTTTATGTGTGTAACCCCCCTTTGGTGCCTCTCGTACCAGGCTCGGCCTTGTCTCATCAGGCCACCTGGAATTTAGGCCCTGTGATATGTGCATGTGTGATCCTACACATGCAATGTTTCTCTTTATTTTGATCAACAATAAAATAATAAATAGGCTTATGGTAAACATTTACAAGACAATGGGAAGTACATTTTCATAAAGTGTGTACTGAAAAATACAGAAGTTTTCCTTTAACATATTCATACATACTGATGAGTGCATTAACCTTTTCAGGATCCAAAGGACTTTCTTTTCTGAAAATCACAACGGCCAACTCTTGAGCAAAAGTGGACATTATTGTTCTTGAAAAACGATCAAACATTTTTTTTTTGGAACTCAATCCTCCAGTATGGCTGATCTGCCCCAAACACTACAGCATACAATTTTGGGTGAATAGGGTATGATCTGTGATTGCCCCAGTGTCACTTCAATTCGGTATAGTGTCCTGGATAGTTATTTCTTGACTTGAATCACCTGCGTGTTCTTACTCTTTCTGCTGATTTTGATGCTGCAGCTGAAGGGTGGACATCACTGAAGGAGCTACTGCGTAATGGTGACGCAGAAGGAATCTTAATTGCTTCTACCACTTTTCATGTCTACACCACATTTGGCAACTATATTAAGACAAAAACATACCACCTACCACCTGACTGGAAACTTCAAAATAAAAGGCTCCTGTGTTTGGCTAATTAGTTCAGTTATTCTTGTGCTTTTACATGTTTGTTTCCTTGATTGAAAGACTCATTCGGCTGTTTCACATTAACATTATTGACACATGCATGATTATAGGAGACTGACCAATCAGCACACAGCAAGAACTCAGTGCTAAAGTTTAATCCAGGTCTTTTCATTTGAAATAGTAGTTTGCAAATCCTGTCCTAGCTCATAGTGTCCCCCTGACATGGATTAGGTGGTCAGCCTACTTTCAACCATAGCCTTCTCTTTTGGAGGGTGCAAAAAGAGCTGTCATCCCTCTCGTTTGTAAATTTCTTATGTTCTCATATTCTAGGTCTGTTGAGGTCTGTGTAAAAACAAGTCAAATTCACTGAAGAATTAGTTCCATCAAAGGAAAACAAACCTCCAAAACGCAGGACCTTCGCTGCAACTGTCTTACTCAGTTCTTTGCGGGTAAGGATCTGAACTTAGGGAGGAGATGATGATTTGTGTAAATTTTCCATCACATTTGTCTTTAATAAGCACGGTGCTTTGTACTTTGACATAAAATATTAAATAGCAAATTTGAATTTCTGTATCACCTCCATGCTGCTCTTCCAGCTGTGATATAACACGTATCGCAAACGTCCACTTTGTTTTTGTCTGCATATGAGTGGGTGTTAATGTGTGTGTGTGTGTGTGTGTGTTCGTGTGTGTGTGTGTGTGTGTGTGTGTGTGTGTATGTATGTATGTGTATATATATATATATATACTTTTATTTACACATTTTGTTTGTTGTAGCTCGAGCACAATGTGTCATTTGTATAATTCTATAAGTGGCGAAGTATATGTTTTGAATAATTTATTTTGACTTTGATTACTAATAAAGTTGTTTTAATAAAAGATTGACTGTTGATTTAATCTCACCTACAACCATGTGTTTAAAGTAAATGCGCGTATTTTATTTAACAAAAGCGAAATATCACAGTACTGGACTACATAAAATGAACCATCACAGCAACAACAAAATGATCCAGAAATGTAGACCCTACACGTCTCACTCTCTTCCTACTGATGCAGGCGTAACATTTTTTTTTAACCTTTATTAGTGTCCACACTAATGCATTTACAGAAAGATTGGTTGTCGGATAGCGCTGAAAAATTTCTCCCACTTCTGGGAAAAAGATCCTCGGTAGTGCGGACGGAAGGCTAAATCGGAAGAAACATTTTGCCTTACTAAACGAAAACGTACAGGTATTAGTGCAGATCGGTACCCTCAGGGTTACGGTTAGGGTTAGATATGGTGAAGTGAAATAAGAACACTCAGAGGGAGGTTTGACACTGGTTAAGATCAAGAACCAAAGGTACACATCAGGGTAAAATAGAATTTTGATAACAGCGAAAACATTTTCACGGGTACACCAAGGTAATAAAAATTCTAAAATATTTTAAAATGTTTTGATAGCATGGTAAGATTTAAAAAGTAAAAAGTACATTACTCCCATAATTTTTAAGCTATATCTTAACAGTGCATTACAGTACAGTACATTGTAATGAAACTTCAAAAGTATACTTTAGAAATACATTTCTGTGGTGGACTGGCGACCTGCCCGGGGTGTACTCCGCCTCTCGCCCGATGATGCGGGGATTGGCTCCAGCTTCCCAGATGGATAAGTTTTCCAACCCGCTTATCCTACTGGGTCGCGGGGGGTCCGGAGCCTATCCCGGAAGCAATGGGCACGAGGCAGGGAACAACCCTGGACAGGGGGCCAGCCCATCGCAGGGCACACGCACACCATTCACTCGCACACCTAAGGGCAATTTAGGAACTCCAATCAGCCTCAGCATGTCTTTGGACTGTGGGGGGAAACCGGAGTACCCGGAGGAAACCCCATGACGACACGGGGAGAACATGCAAACTCCACACACATGCAACCCAAGCAGAGACTTGAAGCCGGGTCCCAGAGGTGTGAGGCAACAGCGCCAACCACTGCAGCACCATGCCGCCCCATGGATAGAAATACATTTACTTAATATGTTAAAATCATAGTTTAAAATATATTGTGGTACAGAGTATGTTAGTTAATATATTGTGAAACATCAAGTATAATTATTAATAAAAACAGTACCAGTCAAAAGTTTGGACACAGTAAGCCACCTACAAAGGAGAGTGATAGTGTCATGTCACATGACTGGGCCCACTTTCTTAAACTAAACCCATTACAAATGGTTTTGGAGGAGTTTGACCAGAGAGTAAAAGAAAAGCCGCCAATGAGTGCTCAGCGTACATGTGGGATCTCCTTCAGGGCAACTGGAAATGTACCCCAGGAGGCCACCTCAGTCCCTGGAGCCACAGGGGTTAAGGGCCTTGCTCAGGGGCCCTGTGGTGGCATCACTTTGCCGACCCAGGAATTTGAACCAGCAGCCTTCGGAGTTCCAACCATAGAGCTGCCCCCAACAAATTACTGTTATTTCGTTTAATACTTTTTTGGTTATTTCATAGTTTTGATGTCTTTTATAATTCTTCTGAAATTCAGAGAATAGTACAAATAACCGTTTCTATGGGTAGGTGTGTCCAGACTTTTGACTGGTAAATCCTTTAATATATTTAAAATCATTTTTTAAAATATATTTTTGAAAAATATACAAAAAAATGCACAACAAACTGCACTTACAAACAAGTATACTTCAGTTCAAGTATGCTTAAGTTCGTTGATATACTTCGTTGATATACTTTTTAAAATATACACAGAATACAACAAACTGTACTAGTAAACAAGTATACTTTAATTCAGTTATGCCTAAGTACACTAAAGCACATTTACATTTAGCCATAGATATTACACTAAAACACAGTATACAAAATGAGTGAAAAAAATACACTCAGAAAATATATTTTTATTACACTTTTAGTTGTAGCACATTATTAATATACTTTGTTATACTATTTTTTACAAGGGTTGGGGCGCAGCCAGTGTTTCACTGCAACGTAACAGAGAACTATTACTGGGAAATACGAAGAATTCAAAAGTACAAAATCGAAGAGTGACACCGTAGAAAGGCTTGTTGGCAGCGGATCGCCGACAGTGTAAACAGACAGATACAGTTGTCCTTAAGAAAATTAAATGAAATCGTACTTTAATAACATTTGCACAAGTACGAGTCTAGGTAAGCCTACATTAGAATGCTTCTTTTCGCCTACGCCATCTAGCTCTCCATGAGACGCATGTCAATGACAAATGTCAGTAATTAAGACATCAGGCTGACAGCTTCCCTGTTTCATAATAAAAATCAATTCAGACCCCCTGTCTAGTTCATTCAAAATCAGTCCCAGTTCCCGGTTACAGAAGCAAGCATTCTTATTTCATTATCTTCCCCACATACATGTAGTGCCATATAGATATGATTCTGATCACCTATTATAACAATAACCTTAATGGCATGAGTATATAGTAGTGGCGCTATTCCCTAGGAATTTACATTGATGTTTTCATATGCTGCGGCATATCGTGTTTAAATCATACTGGTCGCCGACCACATACGGTGACATACCACATCTTCACAGATGTGCTCTAGTGGGATAGCCTGCAAGTTCAGCACTTCATTCCCCAGAAGCCCCTGCGCCCATACGTTACTTCCCGTTGCACCTTGTCTGCTCGTCTGATCAGGGCTGATCGTGTTGGCATGGTGTAGTACGGTTAGTTCCTTGGTTTGTTTTATAGTATTATTATTTATTGAAGCAGAACTCTTCTCCCCAGAATACGAATTTTAGTAGAAGTGGGTTTAATTGTTTATTTTGTCCAAAACATTGTAGCTTGGACATACGCCTTACTGTAATATCGAGGTTTCTGCCGGTCTTTGATTACTGTTTGTCGCAATCTGCTGGATGCAACCCTTCACAGGCACTGTCATGACCTGAGCAGCTGCTTTCCGACTGCCGGAGTCCCCTCGGAAGCGAGTGAGTACCTCTTCTCTCGGTATTACACCGAACAGTAACTGTCTGATCACTGACAGTGGCGATTGACCTGAGCGGATGGTATCGTTACGATGAGAAGTGAAGTCTATTTTTTTCCACAAAGCATCAGATATAAAATGACAACCTTATTTCTTTTTAACTATACTGGGATTTGTGATGTATATAAGCATCTTTCTTTAATGCAGTGCTTCGGAAAACGTTTATCAAAAATCTACGTATGGTGAGTCTATCGTTATGGGAAAACATGTATGATAGGATTTGCAGTCTAAAAAGTGAGAAAGTAGCTGTTTCTCTCACCATTCAACGAATATAGGTCTTTCCTAGGCGTTACACCCTTATTCCATTGTTTTACAGGAATGCAGGCAGTCAGGTCAGTACCAGCTGGAATGGTTTGATTAAAAGAGATGCAGAAAATAATCCACCTGCTTTCTACAGGCAGTATGGAATTACGTCTTCGTGATAGAATTCCGAAACAAACTCTTATACTGTCTTAATAGCCTGTGTTTTGGTTTTCTAATTTTAATTTTTTTTTTTAATATGATAAATGAACAATAAGTCAATCGTTTTAGGGCTCAGAGCTCATTCCAGGTTAAATCGTGGGTACTCTGATGTATAAATACAGCTATAATTTATTATAAAGCCAAATATCAGTGAACTATTCGAGATTCCTTGGAAGGAGAGAGATGAGACTCAAGTATTATAAATTTACTTTAAAAAGTCGTGATAATTCGGGGAATAAGAAATATTTCAAATTATATTGAAAATAAAAATGGTGAAAAAAGTGGACGGTAGAATAAACGTGTCCACTTGATATTGCAGTTTGCCAATATTAATTTCATACTAAACACATTTTCTGGCACTGAGATGGGTCCTGTTGTCTTGTAGGGTGTGCATTGAGCTCTGATGTCCATTTTTATGGACGACAGAGGGGAGATTGGTCAGGATTTTGTGAAGATTAATGCAGAATAGTGATGGCATTGGTGCTGTAATGGCTGGATGGAGTGGCCTGTGTGTTTTGGAGGCTTATTGCGTTAATCCGGAAAAAGCTTTCTGGGTGTTTTCAGGAAAAAAACTGCAGGACAGAAAAGTACTTTTTCTAGGGCAGCAAGGCTGAATGGGTTTTACAACTATCTAGATCCCAGTATCTTTGTGCAAAAAAATAGATTGTGAGTCAGGAAGCATGTATATTCCTCATATATTGTGGGAGGTAGTTTTCCAAGTGACCTGCAGTGATCGGCATGGTGGCTTGTTGTCGGTTACAGTGTGTCTGACAAACTGCTCAGCGGTTTGTCCTTCCGTCCCCCACAGTATGATGGAAGATGGGAAGAAGACCCAGAGGGTCTGAGCCCTTCCACTCTTGGTGACGGAACATCCCAGGACAGCTATCTGTATGGTGTCCCCATTTGGAGACCTGGATCCAGCCAGTATTTGCTGACACTTTGAGCTGGATGATAGTCATATGTGCTTCCAGCTGGCAGATGAAGAGCAGTGTAGTCCACAATCCCATCAAGGTCTGAGCGGCTTGCTCCAGATAGGAGAGTCGAGGCCATGTTGGCTAAGATACAGGAGGGCTTGAAAAAAATAGGAGGGAAAACTAGTTACCTCAATGCTCCGTATATTGTGGCTTATGGGACTGAAACAGGCATCTACAATGCACACAGTATTTTGCATGCATCTATATTATGCCACCAATTGCCCATCTCTGTGTTTAATCTAATGGGACCCAGGTTCTTTGTCTTGTCTCAGCCTTTATATAGCTAATCAGTATCTCCAGCAATATCTGGTAAAGATCCTCCAAAGTTTTTGGGGATCTTATCAAAAAGCTTTTTTATGCCAAAAGGATTCAGTCTTTTGGGATATTGACTCAAATGATGTTGACTTTGTTGGAGCTCTTATTCTGTTTGAGGTGATAATATGGAACACGTTTCCTTGCACCCTAACAGGCTTACAAAAAGCAGAGAAGATATACAGAATTGCTTATATTCTAGTCAAACCAGGAAAGCATCTGTATAATTCTCAATTTAATATTCCCTTTCAGGAAATGTTGATTTTTCTCCACCGGCACTTGGTTCTAGGTTACCTTGGCATGGGGTTTGACACTGCTGTCTTGTAGGTGAGAAATTTTGATCATGTTCCTGAGACCGTGGTGCTTTACATGTTGTAATGAAATCTTAAGGAGAACCACATTCTGCATTTGGTTTGTTTCAGAGGGGAATTCAGCGCTTGACACTGCTGTCCTCCAGCACCATGCGCTTGTTCCTGCGCTGCTTCCGGCTGTGCCCCAGGCGAGGCCGGCTAAGGCTGCCTACAGGCCTCCGGGATCTGTGGAGTTACAGCAGGCTAGTGCTCAGGTCCCTGTACTTCAACACCCTCACAAACACCGATGTGGTCATGGATTCCCTTTTTGAACCTGTGTTTTGGATCGTGGACCATCTTACTCGCTGGTTTGGCATGGTCAGTGTCGACCTCAATCACGCATTTTGCCATCCACGTGTTTCTGTGTTTGTAATTTTGTCCCGTCTTTGGTCCAGGTCTTTGTGTGTCTGGTGGTGGTTCTCACCAGCTCCATCCTCATTATCGCCTACTTCTGCCTTCTGCCCATGGTGCTGGACACCTACCCCATTGCCTGGATTGTGTGGCATATCTGCTATGGCCACTGGAACCTGGTGATGATCGTCTTCCACTACTACAAGGCCACAAAGACATCCCCCGGGCACCCTCCACAGGTATAACATTAATTTTGCATGGGGACTCCAACTCCAGTCCTGGAGAGCTACAATACAGTAGGTTTTCTATTCTACTTGGCTTCTGATGAGCCACACCTGTTCCTGGTATTTACCTGAGAACAGGTGTGACTCATCAGAAGCCAGGTAGTATAGAAAACCTACTTGGCAGAAGCTCTCCAGGACTGGAGTTGGAGAGCCCTGCTCTACAGGGTAGGCAGATGTGCCTGTGATTGAAAGATCAGCTGAGTGATTTCACTGTTGGGCCTTGAGCAAAGCCCTTAACCCAATTTCCTCCAGGTGGTCCAAGCTTTCTGAATTGTACCTCTTTGGATTAATAGCAGTAGCTAAAAAAAGCAAATGTCAATGTTTTCAGGTAAAATCTGACATCCCAGCAGTGTCTGTCTGCAAGAAGTGTATAATTCCAAAGCCAGCCAGAACTCACCACTGCAGCATCTGCAACAGGTAGCTGTATTTTTGCTGTAATTTTACCCACAGAATGAAGTGTTAGCATGTTGTTAAAAGCAAGATTAATGTGTGTGTGTGTGTGTATGTATAGATGTGGTCAAATTTGTCAAATTCCCGTTCTTCTACAGATGTATTCTGAAGATGGATCATCATTGCCGTATCCTTTTCCTGGAAATGCTTAAAGGCTTGCTCACAATAACAACCAAATCTTGATAACTTCATTACCTGCTTTCATCCGTACAAGCAGTGTAAAAATCTGTCTTCCAGTCAAGTTTTTATCAAGGCAATACCAGAGGTGGTTCTAGATTTTCTTTTAAATAAAACCAATGTCAGGTACCATATTTAAACGGCTAATCCTATTATTTATGTTTGTGTATATAAAGTTGTTACTTTCTGAGGTTGTTTTATTTTTTTAATAATTATAAACTTTTATATGTAACACAGGTTTTGCTGTGAATATAGCCCTAGCTGCTTGCATGGTGTCAAAATTCAACTACATAACAAGCAGTGTAACTCACACAGATAGTGCCATTTTGAACAGACCAGGAGAATGCTGGTCAGAAAGCGCCAGATGCACATTCCACTGCTCCCATTAACTATCATGTGGACAGACTGTTGCCAGGGGATTCCCTGTTTCTTTCTTAAATTGAACGCAACACTTTCAGCCTGGCTGAACAACTGCGTGGGCCACTTCAACCACCGCTACTTCTTCTCCTTTTGCCTCTTCATGACCCTGGGCTGTATGTACTGCAGCATTAGTGGACGCCACCTGTTCTTGGATGCTTACAGGGCCATACAGGTGAGTTGACTAAGCATGATGTGGAGAAGAGCTGTGGATTTACCTTAGAGATTCAAAAACACCCGGGATCAATGAAGTACATCTAATCTAAAAGCCTTTTTCAAGGCTAAATACCATCTACTATGGAACTTAATCACAGCAACCACAAAAACATCATCCCTTCAGCAGGTTTAAACTCAGTTGCACATTCACAGACTTCGGTCTAGACAGCATTCAACTCCTACATACACCTAGCTGAACTATTCTTAGATGTGTGATTGTGAAATGCTTTACTTGGGTAACTTAGAGCGCTAAGATGTAAACAGGCAGTTCCACATTCATCTCCTTTGCAGTGTAGCATCACAACGCCCTCTGTCCACACTCGGCACTGAGAGATCCCTAAAAGTGCTGCTGTTAAACGATTCTTTACGTTGTGTTCACGTTGTGCCACTAGCACTTGAAGAGCTTGGACGTGGAGCCGCAGGGGGTGCCTGTGACGGGGGTTGGGTGGCTTCTTGGTATCCTACCTCCTGGATCTGCACCTGGGCAGGTATTACAGAGGCCCGGCAGTCCACTGCTCAGTAATCCCATTCGGCGTTTATACTCCAGAAGAATTTGATTCATCTGCTCAACCTCACCACTACACTTGTCCATTCTGTCCACCTAAATTGGCTTGACCAAATGAAGTTGAGGGGAAAGATAGGAAGAAAGCTTTTATAGGATACCTGTATTTGGTGTTTTTTTTTTGTTTTTTTTTAAAAAAAAACATGATCTTTATTTGAGAAGGTGAAGGTGTCATCCCAAATGGAGATAATTGCATGTTTGTTTTATTTGCCTGTTCCATGTTGTCCATGTTGGACAGAAGGCTGTCCCTGTCATTCAGCATTTCGGGGTCATCCAAGCATGTGTTCGTCCCCAAGTATGACTGCTTTGAGTTGCCGTCTATGTCAATGTGACCCCCTCTGCATCTCACTGGTCGTGACCTGTATTCTGTGTCCATGTGGAAACGTTCACCATGGCGTGTTAGGAGGAGTCGGTATGTGGAGTATGTGTCCACTGTTGTGAGGGCTGCCCTGTTTTCTGGATTTGGCAGGATGTCATCGTCAGAAACCAGTGAACACACTGGATCGCTTTGGTGACCTTACTTTGTACTGCCAGTACTATTTAGAGTTATATCACAGTTATAGTAAAGGAAGACTCCTCCTGTACTGCCAGTAGTGTAAACGTTTAATGTATGTTTGTGTTTCTCAGTGTCGCTGTCACTCTGTATAGGCTGGTTATCCGCATTACCTTTAATGTACTTTTACTTGTACGTGTAGATCACAGGTGTGCTGTAATCAGTCAGTGTTAGTAAAGTAAAACGACAAAATATCAGAACAAAATGATTCATGAATCCTGTGAAGTCTAGGTTATAGAATGATTATATAAATTGCATAGGCTAAATATTGAACAGGTTTCTAACAGGTAAAAATACATTTTAATGCAGTCGAAGAGAGTCTTCAGTTGGTACGTGGTTTAAAATGATATCAGTTTAAACTTGTCCCTTTTTACTTGTTGAAATTTCTCCATTTAATGGCTTAACTATGTCCACTGGAACACCAGCTTATACACCCATATACCACCCAGACTGTTCTGCTCCAAAAGGCGTCCATCGGGCCAAATATGGGAAGACACAATTGTGTATATTGGCTGCATAATTCTTATTTATTTTTCTAGAGCTATCATAAGACTCCACCTCCACCTTTTACCTTTAAGGACAGGATGTTTCACAAGAGCGTCATTTATATGTGGGTGCTAACAAGGTGAGTCATTTCTACAAGATCCTGCTTATTCAACGCAAACAAACAGCTTAAATGAAAAGGTTGGAATTAAAGCAGTTCATTGTTCAAGAAATAAGACAGATACAACTGCTGAGAACTGTCAACATCTTAATACGCTGTGTGTGTGTGTGTGTGTGTGTGTGTGTGAATTTTCGTCATCTGTCCTCCCTGCAGTACGGTGGCGCTAGCCCTAGGGGGCCTCACACTGTGGCATGCTATTCTGATCTCTCGTGGTGAGACCAGCATCGAGAGGCACATCAACAACAAAGAGATTCGACGCTTGCACAAAAATGGCAAGGTAGGGTAGGTGTCTGGGTTTCACAGTTATTGTAAACATACACGATACACGTTTCCAAAGGAAAAGACATGGAGTGCGTTTCCCGAAACCTCCTTAATGCTATGTCATTCTTAAGTTCTACCTTAAGTTGTCTCTTAATGTTCCGACGTTCCCCTATTTCTGATGCCCCTGGAATGCATAGACCTCACTAAATATGCCCAAGTCACAGTATATCAGAACTTTGGTTCATTTATATATATATATATCTAATATATTTTCCCCAAAAAGCACACTGGAATAGTCCTTAGTAGTCAATACTGAAGCACACAGTACATTCTCTTATGTTAAGACAGTAATGCAGCTTTTCTTTCTGCTATTGGACCATTGCTTGTCCCTAAATCAATGATATGCACACATATTGGTGCACGCAGGTGTTTTATAGAAGAAGCAAAAATAAAATGGTGATACTACAATCAGGGGAGGCAGGTTTGTGAACCTAGTCGGCGAAAATCTTATTTACAGTTAGATGATTCAATTTGTTAATTTTGCATTTTATTTTTAGCTTCTCCCCAGTTCTGATTAATGCAGTATTTTGAAGAATTCATGCAGCGTTTTATTTAAAAAGAACGCCACTTTCTCTCATGCGGCAGTCAAGCAGTTGCTGCAAGGAGGGACTAATCAATTCACCAGCCATTGAAATCAACCAATCCGGTGTTCTGGTGCCTATTAAGGTCACACTTAAGAAGTTCTCCATTAAGCAGTCTCTTAAGAGACTGTTTGGGAAACATAGGAAAAGCAATGCCTTTCGTAACTTATATCTTTAGAGTCTACGTAAGATGCTAAGAGGTATCATCATGGGAAATGCACCCGTGGGTGTTTCTTAATACCAAGACCGGTCTTGCTAGCTTGCCTTCCAGGAATGAATTTGGGCCACAATGAATCATGGGATTGGTCTCGTTCGGCGAGGATGCAACCGATGTATCCTTGATATTTGGGATGGGGCAAGAACGACATTGGGGGATTTTTACCATACTCTGTACTTCTGTTCTTCAGTATTGGAACTGGTCTTTGGCAATGTAAGATAACGTAAAATGGGTACACGAGAACACAATACGGTCAAGTACACATATTAAGAAACACCTACGTTTATGTTGCTTCTCCACAGGCTTTCAAAAATCCATTTAATTATGGCAGACTGACCAACTGGAAGGTGTTCTTTGGTGTAGAGAAGAGGAGGTGAGCCCCGGTATCTTCAGTAACTCTGGAAGGAGGCCTGTTCCAGGTGCTGTGAGTGACTCGCTGTTCTCTCTTGCAGCCATTGGCTGACACGTGTACTGCTGCCCTCCAGCCACCCGCCATATGGCGATGGACTCACCTGGGAGCTCTCTCTGCACAGGAAGGACCCGATTGAGGTCTGAGCACAGACACGTGCTAAACATGCCCAGCTCTTTGGCCCTTCAGAATCGCCTTTGGGAAGACGGTAGTAACTGCAGAGCCTGTACTGCCTTGCCTCACCAGTAGGGGCACCAGTGGGCCTCCATTCAGGAGTGGGGCTTTCCTTGCGCATCTAAATGCGTAGCACTGTAGACGTTGATCACCCGTCTACTTCCATCTTTGCTGGAGGCCTAGTGGGGAGCTTCATGCCGTTGAGTTCCCAAGAGGCTTTGCCAGAGAGTGGGTAAGAGCTTCCTAGTCATCAGGAAGAAGAGGCTGAGTGACTGTTTACTGTGGTGCGTTGGCACCTCCTACTGGCACATTAAAGGATCACATGCAGGAACATGAGGAGCACTGTTCTCTTCACTGGTTATTTGTATTTGATCTGTATTTGATCCAATTAAATGTTTTTTTCCATAATTTTTTATCACTGTTATATTTTTTGTTTTTGTACTGCACAGTCCCATATGTAGGGATTAAACGGCACCAGCAGAATACACTACAAAAGATTAAGATATTCCAAAGCGGCTTCAGAAAGGACCCAGGGTATAGATGAGAATGTGTCTTTCAGATGGTGGCGATGATTGGGTAAGATATTAAAGGGGTCAGGGAATCTGATCTGCTGTGTTAGTAGAAGCAGATCAGCCTCCTATTTAAACACTTTTATCATTAGCAGGGAAGTTTTGCTGTATTTGTAAAAAATATTAAACTAATTGATGGAAACTGGAGGATTATTTGAAATAGTAGCTTGTCTGTAGACAGCCAGCCGCTCAAATGGCACCTATGCTGCTGGACAAGCTGCATATGGGTACCATATACTCATTTATCACAGCTTTGGTATTCTCCAGTTTGGATTGAAATGTAGCCTTTCTAACAATGCAAGACTGAATACAGCACCAACTGAACTACCACCTTCCACAGGCAAACATTCCAATAAGTATTAATGTGGGATCAGAACTTTACCAGGTGTTATTTACATGTCTATGATTATGAATTTGCTGAATCCGTGTTTTGTGTGGATAGACCAGCAGAGGGCAGTGTACACACTCCTGTGACACTTAAGCAATACTTCAGTCCATTCAGACAATGAAACTACTGGGTTTAGACTATAATAATTTATTAGAATGGTGTTGGGCCTCCTTCTGTGGCCAGTACAGCATCAGTTCATTCTGAGAATGACAGGTAGAAGTCCTGCACAGCCGCCAGAGGGATTGTGAGCCATTCCTCCTGCAGAACAGTGGCCAGGTTGCTGCGTGATGCTGGTGGAGGAAAATGTTTCCTGACTTGCTCCTCCTAAACACCCCAAAGTGGCTCAATAATGTTCAGATCCAGTGACTGTGCAGAATGTGTGAGATGTTCAACTCCACTTTCATCAAACTACTGTCACCAGCCTTGCTGTGTGTATTTGTGCATTATCATCCTGATACATGAAACCACCATCAGGGTACAATGTTTGAACCACTGGGTGAACATGGTCCTCCAGAATGGTTCAGTAGTCCTTGGCTGTGACGCATCCATCTAGAACAAGTAGTGGGCCTAGGGAATGCCATGATATTGCAGTCCAAATCATCACTGATCCACCCCTGTTCTGCACTCTGGGTACGCAACAGTCTGGGTGGTAAGTCTCTGGGGGGCTTTTCCACTACGTCTCCCAGGTGTGCCAAAGAGGGTGAACGTGGATTCATCAGAGAACAATACATGTTTCACATTGTCCACAGTCCAAGATGGCACTGCTGGCACCATTGAAACCGATGTTTAGCATCGGCACGAGTGACCAGGTTTGGCTATAGCCTGAGCATGAATACTGACCCTGTGGAGTTCCCAACAAACAATTTTAGTGGAAATGGGTGATGAGGTGCATATTTAATTCTGCAACGAGTTGGGCAGCTGTTGTTTTGTGTTTTGGATACATACCAGGTTAGTACCCGGACCTCCCTGTCAGACAGCTTCCTCTTGCATCTGTGGAAGTAAACACACAGTTACGCCCGTTGGATGTGGTCCATCCTTCCTGGTGGCATGCCGACATTACCCCGGATACACCAACAATTTGTCCTATTTGAACTCTGATATGTCTCCCAAATGTTGTGTGGATTTGCAATATTTTATGTGAGGCTGTGCTACTGCTTTGCTAATTCAACCTTCAGTCTCTGGTTACTGGCCACCAGGCCTCTTATATATAGGTGTGATCATTATTTTGGGCAGTGTTTGTTTCATTGTCTAACCCCTGTATATCCAGACAGTTGATCAGTAATAACATTCCATACATGTGAAAGGACTAAAATTCATTCTTAGTTTACATGCAGCTCAGGAAAAAGTTGGACATGAGAAATTTTTGTCAGGATTATGGAGGAAAGGTTTCAGGTTATCTCTTGTCTGATTAACACACCTCCATGCATGGGACAGGTCATATAAGTCCTTAAAGTCAAATTGAATCAATAGGTCTGTTAATGATTTATGGTATAAAAACAAATTAAGAAGTTGTGTGTGTGTGTGTGCATGCCTGCCTGTGTTATTCAAACGTGTACAGTTTTACGGAACAAACACCTGTCAGTCTCTCATCACAGTGAAATGAACAGTATAACATAACGTGTAAAGTTTTTCTTTGCCTGACATCGCATAAGAAGCCCTTATTTTCTGAAGTATTTTTTACGACACAATTACATGTGAATAATTATATAGAATACCACGTCCATGTGATGCTCTATAATCTTCACCCTAAGTGGTGAAATTAACTTTTTATACATTTATATTATATTATTCTTCCTGAGCAAATGGGAGTGGAACACTATTTTGCAGTTTAATCTACCGAAAACCTGGCTAGAGGTGCCCTTTTTAAAACAATTCACCATTTGTGGTTCTAAATGCAAACTGGGTCCGGCACTGTGCAACGGCTTACCCTGTACTTGTTATTGCGCTAAAGTGACACTGACCTGTGCTAAACGTGCCCCCTATGACGTGCGTAATTGTGTCGGTGATCCGTAGTCAACACCTTGACTGGTCTTGCGCATGCGCGCTTCGAAGCCCCCCCCCCCCACCAGGAAGGAAAAGGAACGGGAGCCTGGATGGAGAGAAGCAGGGAAAGAGTGAAAATCCCACAAAAGATGGACTTCTACGCTCGTCCAGGTACATATTACATTTTGCGGACAATAACATGAAGCAGACTGCCTGCCCGCGAGCCGTATGTCGGTCTCCGGGAAGGCGAACTTTTCCAGCTAACCTACCTTTTTGGGAATTAAGGTAGATCCTCGAGAAAGCTGTTAGGGCGAAAGTTAGGTTGACGATGCCGATAAGCTGTGTAATGCACGTTAGCTTTGCCCCCTACGCAGCGCTTTGCACCCCCGCACATCTCTGCAGATGTGACCGCCGGCTGATGTACAGAGCGCGCGACCTGACAGCAGCGGCTGTGTTCGTGCTGTGTGCACAAGTGAAATAAGTACATCACCCCGGAGTGCAATAATTAGCCAGCAAACAGATTATTAGCCACCAACACGAAGCCGCATCGCTGATCTTTTGTTTAGAAAAAAAGTCAGCTAAGTAAGAATCGTGTGCTGGTAATAAGTGGCTTTATTTATTATCTGCTGGCTTGGCTGTTATGTCGGCTGCAGGTATAAGTAGTTCAGTGTCACTTTGCGCGATTCATGACAATATTTTAAGGTCTGGCTGATTGATCACCCGAAATAGGTGTGGCTTTCATGGCTGATTGAGATGCTGATTGGGATCCACCTCATCTGACAACCATGGGAGGTTGTATTGGAAGAGAAGGTGGGAACAGATCATCCAGGACCGGTAGAAGAAATGGGAGGAAGGGGGGAGGTAAGCTTCAGCCGTGCCTCGTAGGTCGATGGCCTGGTGGTAAATTTTCCAGGCTTATGTGTTGCCGTTGGGGGTTCACATCCCTCCGTGAGATTAGGAAACCTCTGTGTTAATTACCAAGTAAGTTAGATGTTCTGTCCCTTCACACAGAATTTAAAGGTACTGAAGTTATGGTACTCATGATCTCTTGACATGTTACAGTATATGCCTCTTTGTTAACACTGTTAACCAGTCTTCACTAGTAAGAATGACTACGTTCTGATATACCTAAAACTGGTGCTCACCATGCTGGATGGCTGGTATATTTCTTGCATTGGTTTTTTTCCCCCAGAAGTAAGCTAGCACAGTGGGTGTGGCCTAACATCTCTCGGATTAGGGGTTTTAAAGCCCATGATCTTCCTGTATTGTGCAGATTTCCTTCTGTAGTCCGGTGACATGCATTTAGACTGTGTAACATAGAGTTTGACTGATTGTGTGAAGGTGCCCTGTATACAATAGACTGGCATCATGCCCAGGGTGCATCTCTGCCTTGTGCCCTGTGCTGCTGGGCATAGGCTCCACCCCTGTAGTTGATAAGTGTTTAAAAGATGGATTGTTTTTTTCCCCTTTGTACTGTTTATGAGAAGTAGTCATTACTAAAGTTCATAATTATAATATTGCATAATTTGGCTATCAGAGTTGGATATGTAAACCAGGATAAAATTAACTGCAGCCACAATCTCTTTAATTTGAAAATCCCTAGCAACTAGAGCTGCTCAATTATGACAAAAATCATAATCATGATTGTTGTCAATATTGAGATCACGGTTACTCATTGACCTTGGAAATATCATGCGTTTATTGCATTTTTTTTTTTTTTTTTTTTTAAAGTCTTTTTAACAGTGGATTACTTTCAACTTTAAATATAATTCAACTGAGAAGAAAAGGGCCTGGAAAGGTGTGTGCTGGATTTCTAACACAAGACAAAAGGGCAACATCATTGCAAAAAGAGATGCGGCACAATAATCTTTGGTAGCCAAAATCACAATTAAAATTTAAATCTGATTAATTGCCCAGCCCGAGTATAAACTCTGATTGGGTGGTATGAAGGTAATATGGTATTTTGTGGTATCTTTAAATCTGAAAGCTATAAATTGAAATGTATCATTTGAGGCCCCAACACCCCCCCCCCCCCCCCCATCCCCGCCATCAGCAAATTTTATTGCCAAGATTGCGTCGTACCAGAATAGTGTTGCCTCTGAAAATAACATCACAATACCATTTGACAGTTTGAATAATTAGATACCACTCAAACCTACTATATACCCTGTTTCCCACATGTCATTTGATTTGGGGAATCATTATTGTTTATTATTATTCCCCTTTTTCCTCATTGCTGTGCGCCGTGTTCCTTTGCTGATATAACCTGGTTGTGAATGAACAGTGCTTGCTCAGGGTCACCATGACCTGTGTCCAGGCTTTACAACCATGAGATTTTTTTTTGACACTTGGTTTGAGGTGTGGCTAATGGGATCAGGGCTCCTCCAAGCGCAGGCAGGTTTAACTGTGTCTGCTGAATAGGCAGTGCAGCCGGGTGCTTAAATTGATCTATTTCTGTGGCCTCTTTTCAAATGTCACTGGGTTCAAGCACACTTGCAAGAGTGATTGTGGGGTTCTAGCTCTGTAGTTCCGAGAGTTAGGGTACCATTACCACTTCTTCGATCCAGAAGGTATGTCCTACTGTTCAGGGAATTCTCTGTAAGCTATTTTCAGATTTAATAGCTGTTTACAGTAAATTTATTTTGGGTGAGGACAGCTTTATAACCTGGTGGTTGGAGTGGAGCGGTTGGATGTCACTTTCAGCAGTACTGGGATTTTAGCTGCTGCCTGCTTACGGAACATCGTGATGGGTGTCAGCCATTCTGGGAGCTACAGTCCCACCATTGGCGTTGTGCTGAAAAGTAAGTGATCTGGTGTTGGTGGTGTTACTTTGTCGGTAAGTGTGACGCATTAGGAGTTGAGGCTGGTTATTCTGATGATCTATAACCTGGCCAAGGTATTGATACCTGGTCTCTTGTAGTAGTCATGCTTGCTCTGTGGTCTTTCATTTGCTGGGGCAGTCTGTATTCCAGTCTGTCTAGCTCTTCCAGGCCCTCGTGCTGGTGCAGTTTGGGTGGGGTGCTCATTGTGGAGTAGCATGTACAGTGCAGCTTCAAAGATCTCCTCAGTCTGCTGGGTCAGAGCCAGGGGCTGAGTGACAGAGTGTCCGTTTGTTTAACTTTAACCTTGGGGCGGAACGCTCTTCCGTGTCGCCCGGGGCACATGGAAACTTCCATCCCTTTGCATGTGAAGTGACTTTGGTGGGTGGCCTTTGCTAGGCTGGGTCACCAGGGAGCCCATGGCTGGGTTGTGGCTGATTCTTTGCGTAATAGAAACAATTGCGTTCAGTTACAATGAGAACCGGCCTGGCAGTCCTCTCACTTTCCTTGGTTAGCGACTATCCTGTTTTTATTTGCATTATTTTAACTCGACTAAGTATATCAGGGTGTCAGAAAAACGTGAACAGTGCCAGCGGTGGGGGTTCTTCCCTGGTTTAGTAGAGCTCTGTTAAGCTGGTTGGTCAATGCGTGCCGGTGACAGAAAAGGGATATTTGTGCTTCGTGACTGCAGAAGAGTCTCAGACACACAGAGTTAATGGTAGATGCTGTTTGTGGCGTGTCGATAGCAGTGCTCGCTGTCTGAGTGGCTGCTTGAGGAGATGGAGGCATGTGGTAACTCCATGGATTGGGTGGGGCCTAGTGATGCATGAATGACTGGATGCTTCTGCAGGAGTTTGTGGAGGCGCAGGCTACCTTCACATCGATAGTCAGCTTCAGCGTAATAGCCTGTTCCGTCATGGTGACAGGTATTTTATCAGGTTACTCAGGAGTGTTGATTGGCCTTTCAGTATGGCTTCCATGGCAATAAGAGCACACAAACATACATACATGCCTTTTGAATCATTTGGTTCTGTGTTCCATCACACTCCCAGCCTGAGTAATGTTTACTTGTTAGTTTAGTGCAGTGTTTCCCAACCCAGTCCTCTGGGACCCATACCCGGTCCACATTTATGCTCCCTACCAAGACCTGGGGAGGGAGCAAAAATGTGAACTGCCTGTGGGTCTCCGAGGAATGGATTGTGAAACAATGGTTTAGTGAGTTTGTGTATGGCCTGTGTTTTCCCTGCAGACTTAAAAAAATGTAATCTGTGGGACTGGACTAGCAGGTGCTTTATTGATGGCTGGTCTGCTCAGGGGAAGAAGCCTGTATTTGTCTGGTCTGCTAGGTGCAGGCTGAGGAACACTCTTGGCTTTTTGGGTTTTCAGTAGCTAGACAAAGTCACTTCCTTCCAGTGGCTTCATGCCCTTCCCTGAATTCCTTGACATTTTAGGAGATGGTGGAAAATCCCGTGGTGCCTGATTACTGTCTGTAATCTTCTGTGCTATAAATAGGTCTTTTTCACCAATGCCTGGGATGGATGGTTGCCATGGCAGCAGAGATTAGAGAGGGTGGAGCAGACCGTGCCCAGTGTTTGTACACAGTGAGCTCCCTGTCATGGGCTGGAGGGTGGGGCTGTGGGGGAGTAGAGCTTTCCGTTAGTCAGAAGTAACCACAAGAGTATCAATGAGTTTCAGATAACAGGAAGGGAAACTATTGTGTCTTTTAGGATGTAATTTAATTATCAGCTTAAATATCACTAGAATGTACTGAAAAAGTCTTCATTAATGGAGCTGAACATAGTGACTGACACTAGCCCTACAATAATCAGCTGTTTTAGTCTATATTTAATATAATCACTAATATGTTGTAAATGACTATCATCTGAAACAGTGGGGTGGCTCAGCACAGCTTGAGTACTGCACCAAATTCTCCAAATGGGTTACAGGGTCAGCAGCTATATAACTGTAATTCTCAAGGCATTGTGTGCCAGGTGTGAATTAGTCACTAAATATAAGACCAGATAACTGCAAAACCAGCAGCTTTGTTCATCATTCACCAGGAATGCATGCTATAGTCGGGAATGCATGATGTAGCCAGGAATGCATGATGTAGCCATGAATGCATGCATAGCTTGGCCACCAGACAGGATGCTATAGGCTCGCACAGCGTGAGCAACGCCTTCTCGGGGTCCACCCCAGTAATGAATGAGCATCACCCAAACATTCAGCCCTTACCCCTTATCCAGGTGCATTAAAGGGCCTGTGCTTTCCTGTCCTGTCACTGCTTAGCTATGATTCCACCTGTGACTGCCCGTATGTTTGCTGGTGACCAAACTGCTTGGCTGTGGTTCCATACAGGACGCAACGAGCCCCTGAAGAAGGAGAAGCCCAAATGGAAGAGTGAGTTCCCCATGACTGAGGGCCAGCTGCGCAGCAAGCGGGATGAGTTCTGGGACACGGCGCCGGCCTTCGAGGGCCGCAAGGAGATCTGGGATGCACTGAGGGCGGCAGCGATAGCCCTGGAGAGCAATGACCACGAGCTGGCCCAGGCCATCGTGGATGGAGCTAGCATCACACTGCCGCATGGTAGGGAGCGGAGTCAGCCCATAGTTTGCTTTCACATGATGTGTTTGGCTAATAGGATTGCAAAGGGGCACAAACTTTCCAGAAACTTTCCATGAGAAGTAGAGCTGCAAAGGGGCAGAAATATTCAGTAAATTTCCTGAAACTTTCTATGGAAAGTTAAGCTGGGGAATTTTGGAAATATTGAACTGTGTGCGGGCTGTCAGATATGGCAAAGAAAGCAAACTATGAATAATGAAACATAGAATATGACTTATTAGCAGTGTGTCTTGATCCAGATGCTTATTTTTAAGTGTTTTATGCACACATAATTACTCAGAAGCATTTGTTTACACAATGATATCACTATTGTAGATCTTTTATTTACTTGACATCAATTTTTTTCCAACTATATTTAAGTTCCCTTTTATAGGCTAACCTGTATTTTTGCAGATTTCCAGTTTATTCTCATTAATTCCCATATATTTCCCATGGAAAGTTTCCAACTTTGAAAATTCCCAGAATTTTACAACCCTATTGGTTAATAATCCCTTATGTCCATACCAAGCTAAACTCCTGTGTCTTGCCGGTTCATCATGTAGGGTCTCTCTCCGAGTGCTACGATGAGCTGGGTAACCGTTACCAGTTGCCAGCATACTGCTTGGCGCCTCCTGTCAACTTGATCTCAGAGCGCTGTGAGGAGGAAGTGGTGGAGCAGCCCGAGCCACAGGTCACCCACAAGAAGGAGTTCCAGCTGAAGGTGCGCCTCTCCACAGGCCGGGACCTGCGGCTCACTGCCAGCATGGCCAACACCATTGGCCAGCTGAAGAAGCTTCTGCAGGCCCAGGAGGACATCAGCGTTGCTCACCAGCGCTGGTTCTTCTCGGGCAAACTGCTCACAGACAAGACTCGCCTGCAGGACACCAAGATTCAGAAGGACTTTGTTATCCAGGTCATCGTGAGCCAACCCACTGTTCCCAAATGAGCTCGGGTAGATTGGGTTGGGTTAGGGGGATCCTCCTGGCTGACTGGCTGTGGTGCTTTTTTCTTGGGGGCACATTGCACAGGTTAAATGGTGGAGCTACCAGGGACAAGCAAACTGCTTCGGAATTTTCTGAGAAACTGCACTGGGATGGAATCCCACACGCTATGCAGGCCAGTTGTCCCCTTAGTCTCTCAGGGACTGTGTGTACTGAGACCTCCCATTTTATTTATGATGCATACCCCAAGTGTCTGCTTGTTCAAAAACAAGAGAATAGCAGGTGACAGAGAAGCGGATGGAGTCCAGGGCTGAGGCAGTGGGCTGCAGGCAGCACTGGGGCCCAGGTGCTGGCTAATCTCAAAGGGAAGCATGTGAATGTACTCCTGGTGGCTGCTGGAGCAGTCTGATGTTGTTCACGACTGTCTGTGTAAGAAGGGAAGGAGAAAGTACTCCCAAGCCTTTTTCTTATTGAGCCCTTTCTCTAACAATTCAGGTTCGGGATGTATGGTAGATGAGTGAAGGGATGTCTATGCAGTCGCTCTGGGGGATTCACTCCTCTCTGCTCCACAGTTCTCCACGGTTCTCCATGGTTTTATATCTCGATGTCTTAGCTGCTATTCCCCAAGGATCAAGGAACATTGGGGCCACCTGGCCTTTGGAGATCTATGAGATATTAGTCACTTTCAAAACCACGCCAGTGCAGTCAGTAATTCCGCTGAAACGACAAGCCATCTATATGAAGTGTCGGTGACACTTCTTGTGTTTTCCCTGAATCTCCTGAATTACTGTCTGATGTTCTCTTCTGCTTTCCTCTGCTGTGAGCTTCACAGTGCACTTCTTTAAAACTGTCAGTGCACATGGTAGAGTGTGCAGATCGGCATTAATGTACATTAATGTACATTAATGTACATTAATGTACGTCAGATTCCACGTGACTCTGCATTGCAGGTCAAGGACTTCCGCCCACCTACATTCATAATCATTACAAGTCTAGTCCTAATACCTTGAACAGATTGCACTTGATATTATTTTTGAAGTCATGTAATAGTACTGTACATAGTGGTTCTGTAAGCATATAGCACATTTGAAGCATGTAGCAGTCTCATTAAATCCTTCAATAACCAAGTGGAATATCAGACCACAAGTAGAGTCCCTCTGTTTAACCGTCCAGTCCTGTGGGTACAACGATACATGTCTTCACATTTCTGAACACTAAGTCTACATTTGCATTGCTGCTTAATTCACATTAAATAATCACTTCATATTCCTGTGTTAGTGTGTCGAAATGTTTCTCTTAAAGGTCATGATTTTATCATCAGTGTGTGGAATGAAGTGTTGAGGTAGTGTCTTTTTTATGATAAACCCACTAAGGGAAAGAGATTGCTTAATTTAAATTGTAGATCTTTTATTTCCTTGATGTGAAAGGGTGGTCAATGGGCAGTTTCCAGACATTTGACAAAATGTAAAGGAATACAACCATGTGTGTTTAGAATGCTTTAAGGATGTAACTGGAATATTAAAAGATTATTTCTAAATTTAATGTGTAGTTTTTTGAACGTGAGTATGTATGTTAAACAGATTCAGTCATGTTTTAAACTATTATAATATAACATTGTACTTTTATTAACGGCCTGTTACCATTTACGGTGTTGTAGGCGCTAGGCCACATTTGAATATTTTCACACGTTCTAAATATTTGTGCCGCCTAAAAATAATTTGAAATTCACCTAGTTAAGCCAGAAGAACAGACAAAATAGGACGAAAAGTAGATGCAAGGAAACGCGCTCCTTGTGTAGGAGGGACCTCACAGCAGGGGGCCAAGGGCGATGTGGAGGGGGGCCTTCGGTAAAATTTGTTGGTTCTCGGTGAATTGTTGAGAATTTTGTATGATCGTCTGTTAACAAAAGGGGCACACGGTCCGCTTTAGGTTCTGTGTGGCGTGATAGAAAAAAACATAACGTGGCGCCCCCGTGTGGCTCAGAGAATTAAAGGGCAGCATATGGCACACAGTGACGTCAAAGTCATCGCGACAATCCGGCTGCATGGTCCACGCGCAGCGCTGTTCCCCCGTTATCCTAGCATTCACCTATCCGAGTTTCACCAGGCATCATGGTGAAATCCGGAAAACTTCGGTCTGGGACCGCACAGAAACTGAAGCGATGGAAAAAGGGACACAGCAGCGACTCCAACCCGCAGATCAGCCGACATCGTCAGGCAGCGAGAAGCCGGTTCTTTAGCCGTCCGACTGGTAAGCTGAAGGAGACGGACGCGCTCTAGAGGAAAGCGCTGTGCTCTGGGCCTGCGCCGCACAAGTGGGTACACAGCAAGGGGTCGGATCCCAGAAAGCTGCCTGCGTTATGAGTTTCTCTGTATAGTTGTTGCTGTCGTTCAGCCTGACCTATTAAAAAAAAGTTCAACATGTCTGTTTCAAAATATACTTATATTTAATTATAACTGTGTAACAAGCTTGGAAAATATTTACGTCCATCAAGAAACGTATTAATAACGTTTACCGCGACAGCCTTATGTGTTTCTTCTAAGGAACAGAGAAAAACAAAACGTAATATGTCTCGTGTGTCAGCATTGTTTTAGATGTATTTATGTTAAGTGTGTCACTGAGACATTTGTGCTAATATAAAGTAAGTTTTATTTGCTGAATTCTTTTTCGGCCAACCCCCGTTCCCCATAGATCTGTGCTTGTGATATTGAGTATCGATCGTGTCATATGGAATGAAAGTTCCTCCGTAACGCTATAGACGTGTTGTCATTTGCGTGTATTGTCAAAGGATTTGTTTTTGTGCACATTTAAACCACTATTAAAAAGATTGTGATGTGTTTGGATATTTAACTCCGTAACTGGTTCGATGTTTTTGCAGAAAACAGCAATTTGACTGTGGATGCACTTAAGCTCCACAATGAGCTTCAGACGGGAACTCTGGAGAAGGCAGAGCCTGACTTGGGAGATGCCTGCTCCATAGGACAACCAGGTCTGTCAGAGCGCACCTCTGGGACCTTCCTGAGTGGTCTTTCTGACTGTTCCAACCTCACCTTCCACAAGGTCCAACGTTTCTGGGAGTCCAACTCGGCGGCCCATAAGGAGGTCTGTGGCTATTCGAGTGAAAATCAGCACTAACTGAGAGTGACGGGACCCTCATAACAGCTGGGCTTTGTGTCTGTCTTCTGGCTCCCAGATTTGTGCGGTTCTGGCAGCAGTCACCGAGGTTATCCGTTCCCAGGGCGGGAAGGAAACAGAGACAGAGTATTTTGCGGCTCTGGTGAGTGCTTTTGTACCCGCTGATTTTCCATTTATGTGCTGTGGGTACTTTGGCTCTGATGGTACAGCACCCAGGGTCTGGTGAATCAACGCTGTAAGTACGGCATAGCTGTGAACTCTACACCAAAGCAGTGATGCAGACCGCAAGAACTGTAATTGGTCTGCTTAGTAGCGTTTGTTATTTTATGGGATTGAAGAAAGCGTGCAATCCAGGTGTACTTATATCGCTGATTGAAACTGAAGCATTACATTTTTGAATGGTTGAGGGAATAATGATGCTTAAATTAAATTTTTGTAGCATTAAATATTAAATAATATATAGCATAAAATATTAAATAAAAAGCATTATTTGTATAGCATTAAATAACTCACCCCAGGCATCGTAGCAGCAGCTCTGCAAAACACTCAGGATGGCAGCACCAGTTTCACTTACTTAAATTAAGTTTATTTGTACTTTACAAGACAAAATAATAAAATAAAAAGTAGATAGTAACTTTAGAAGATGCAAAAAAGTGACTTTGTAGTGGCTCATCATTTTTCCGTATTTGTCTATAGGAAGTTCGGAGGATCACAAATGTAATCAGAACTCTATAAATGTTTGTTTTTTTTCCTTTTTCAGTTACATGATTCAACAATTAAATATATAGCAGGAAGGGAAGACAATAAATGCATCTTCCAAAAATATATATCACCTAGCGTTTTGGTCGTGTAATTGCTGAGCAACACAGACACACCGACGCTTAAGTATAGATGCTCGCGATGGCATAGGCCACTTGTATGGGTCACAGCGTAGACTCGACAAAGACGTTTAATTCAGGCTTTACAGTGGTGTAACAAGCCTTTTGCTTCTCTGTGCTGCCAGATGACCACCCTGGAGGCTGTGGAGACCAGTGAGTCTCTGGCTGCAGTGGCCTACCTGCTGAACATGGTCCTGAAAAGGTGGGCATCCTCATGAGCTTTGTGAAATTTCGCACTGGAGTGAGCTCATGGTGTGACGCCGTGTCGCCAGAGGGATTTGAGAATCATTAGGAGCTCCTGCCACTTTCTCACGACTGTCCTTCCCCAGAGTGCCGAGTCCAGTGCTGATGAAGAGGTTTTCCGATACAGCCAAGGCCTTCATGAACGTTATATCCTCCCAGACTACTGCAGATTCATCCTCAGCCCTGCGCTGGGTATGTGTCCCTGGGTGGGGCTAGCATGGTGATTCATGTGAAAGGTCGGCTTGCTGTGACCCGGGTGTACTGATGCGTCGGCCTGTGTGTGTCCGTATGTAGGTCCTGTCCTGTATGGCCACCTTGCTGCGGAAACAGGACCTCTCCGTCTGGGCTTATCCTTCCACCATGCACATCTACCACGGTTTACTGAGCTTCACTGTGCACTCCAAACCTAAGGCCAGTGTCCCCATATTTCCCATAATGCTCCGGTCTGGTACCGGGGCACTTTTAACATAGTGTCAGTGAACCGTGCTGATTCTAAGCACAGCCTCAAGAATGATACTTCTGTCTAGAATGAGCCTCCTCTCCCTTGTGCAGGTGCGTAAAGCTGCGCAGCACGGTGTGTGTGCCATCCTGAAGGGGAGTGACTTCCTGTTCAAAGACTCCGCCCCCTCGCATCACCCTGCGGCCACGAACACGGCCAAGTTCTGCGTTAAAGAGATAGAGGAGGCAGGAGGTGGGCGATGTGCTGGGAGTTGGGCTCCGAGCCTGTTGTGTTTGGGCTGCAGTACTTTTTTGGGCCGCAGCCTTATGTTGAGTCTTGTTGTCTTATCAGGCAGTAAAGAGGACACCACTACACTGCACGTGCTGGGCCTGCTCAAGGACATTGTGACTGGGCTTCCGGTCAGTGCTGTGAAGCAGTGCTGTGAGACGCTACTCCGCGTGATGACGCTCAGTCATGTGGTGAGTGGTCCTACACCGCCATCTCCTGGCCATATGTCACATTTCTGCACTTGTCTTTATTATTTTATTTCATTGTTTTTATTCTGTATTCCCCGTCCATCTATCATTGGTACACAGAAGGACTGTTTCTAGGCCTTTCACACCATAGGAACTTTTTCCTGGAACCAGGAACTTTTGACATGTTCACACCACAGGAACTCGGCCCAACTGTAGTTACTCTGAGGCAGTTCTGGAACCCCTTTTTTAGTACCTGCTCCAGACTAGGTACTTTTCATTGAAGTGCAAACTACTGGGAGGTGCTTACAGTGATAGCTTGCTGATTGATTGATCACAAGCACCAGTGCTAACTTGGAAGTTATGCAGAAGTGCGGTAAAAGAGAAGTAGGGGAGCAAAAATTGAGCAGAAGGAATAATTTCTGTTCCTCAGTTACATTTAATGCGTCAGTTAATATATATTTTTTTGCTTGCGTCTCTATATTTCTGCATATGAAATGCAGAAAATTTACTTTTGTCTGATATTGCTAGTACCTGTGTTGAATCGTGCCAGTGCTTATTAGCTGGATAAAGTTACATCATTTTTTATTCTGTGGAATACAAAAGATTGATCTGCTGGCCAGGTTTAGTAAGAATCATAAACATATATATTATATTCATATATATATCATATATATGAATCATATATTATATAAATATAAATATTGATTTTGATAGTAATCGATCCCGCCAATAATTGACAAATAACTAACAAAAGTTATTTATCCTCTCATTTTTGTTGTGGCAGTGTAGTTTCGTATAAAATTACATGTGAAGTTTAACCTACGAGCTTTTTGCACTTCCCATGCTTATTTAGCATAATGGTCCCAGTTCCTGTTATGTGGTGTGAGAGCGACACACGAAAGTGGCCACAAGCTGCAAAGTTCCCGGTCTAGACGGCCCAGGGACTTGTAAACCGGGACCAGGCTCGGGAAGTGAAGTGTGAAAGTGCCTTTTGTGTCCTTACCAAGAGTGTTGCTAGAAATTCTGTAACCCCGCACCCCTTATAATTTTACACATTCAAGGGTCACTGTAAATCTGCCAGGATATCCATGCCCCTGCTCCTTCACCCACATATCATTTACCCTCTCCTATCTCTTCAAGCTGGTGACAGCAGCAGCGATGCAGACCTTCCACAGCCTCTTCAGTGGGAAGCCCCGCCCCTCAACGATGACGGCGGAGCTCAACGGACAGATCGTCACGGTGAGCGCTGCAGTATCAGATTGGTGCTTTCGGAGTACACTCTTACACTTTTTAGGGTTTTTTTCTGCGCCGGTTTTGTGGGTAACCAGTTAAGCATTCTAGTACCTAGTTGGCATTCTCTGTGTTTTGCCAGGCCCTGTATGATTACCTTCCCAGTGAGAATGACCTCCAGCCTCTCCTGGCCTGGCTGACTGTTATGGAAAAGGTCCACATTCACCTGTGCAGGTGAGCAGACTGTCCACCATGACCCTTAAGTTCCAGCGTAAAATGGTCTGTCTATATTTCTGTATCTTGATGTTAACTGTCTCTCTCTCTGTTGTGAAGTTTGCAGAACCAGCTGTGTTTAGGCCACTTGCCCCGCCTCTTCTCCACGGCCATGTCCTGCCTCCTGTCACCTCATTCACAGGTCGTCTCTACGGCAACGCAGATGCTGAAGGTCAGCATACGCTCAGTTACTCCCTGTTTGGTGCCGCCTGTGCTCTGGGTGACATGCTCTTGTTCTCCGTCCATAGACTCTGCTGACGGAATGTGTCGCTCCGTATATGGAGGATATTGGCTCTGTTACGTCTGCCTCCGCCACTGGTCACGCCTCCGCCACTGGTCACGCCTCCTACATCTGCAAGATGTTCCGGTAATTTCTCTAAGGCAGTGTTTCCCAACCCAGACCTCGGGGAACCCCAGACATTTCACATTTTTGCTTCCTCTCAGCTCCCAGCGCACCTGTACCAGGTATTCGGTGTTGCTGACTGGCTGGGAGCTGGGAGGGAGCAAAAATGTGGAATGTCTGGGGTTCCCCGAGGTCTGGGTTGGGAAACACTGCTCTAAGGGATGCTACATGTGTACCTCCACTCTAGGCTTTTGACAGGTTTAACTTCCAGTTTAATGATTTGGGCTTCCATCTTGAAGAGTCCAGTGCCTCATTTCCATCAACACGGAGCCGGTGCTGGGCTGGTTCCTATTTGGTGCCTTTTGATAATCTAGCTGCATTTCTGCCGGTTTCAAAAAATAATGGTGGAAACGCGTGAAACCAATTCCGGATTGGGGATAAAACTTGTCACCGGCTCCAGAACCGCATTGGACACGAGGAACTAGACTGTATTTTATATCTGCCCACTGCTTATAGCCTGTGTGTTTCATTAGGAATGGGGGGTCGCGTTGTGACCCCCCCACTCATGCTTCGTGCCTCTTTTTCTCCTCAGCGTGGTGGAGGAGGGCCTCAGCTATCGTTTCCATGCCTCCTGGCCGTTTGTTCTCCAGATTCTTGGGTGCTTCTACAGGGTTGCTGGGAAACAGGCACATCCCATCATGGCAAAGGTAATGACCCAGCCCCATCTCTCTCTTTCTCGTGTGTGTGTGTGTGTGTGTGTGTGTGTGTGTGTGTGTGTGTGTGTGTGTGTGTGTGTGCTCGTGCACACGTGTATTTGTACACTCTCATGCCCGTGTGTCGTTCACCAGAGCCTGCAGTCCCTGAGTGAGTTGCGGGTCACACCTCGCTTCCCTTACTGCGGGGAGCTGGACCTGGCTGTAGGGGGCGCTGTGGAGAGCATGGGGCCAGAGGTGGTGCTGAGGGCTGCGCCCCTGCAGATCACAGGCGCTGAGTGAGTCCGGGTCGCCTGCGTCAGAGGGCTGCGTCCCGCACAGCACATTGAAAGCCTCTCCAGGAGGTCTTTGGTCATGTGCAGTTTTTATGCATGTTTTTTGAATGAAGATGCCCTTTTCCTACCTCTGGGCTGTTTCAGCGACAACATGGACTTTCCCCGGAGCTGGCTGGTGCCTGTGATCCGTGACCATGTGAGAGGGACCCAGCTGGCCTACTTCAGCTCCTATTTCATGCCTCTGGCCGCCACACTCAGACAGAGAGGTGGGCTGGCCAACGCCGTGACGGTCATATGCCGTTAGCCATGTTAGTGCTTGTGTCTGAATACCCTTTTTTTTTTTTTAAGCTGAGGAGCTTGAACAGGCCAACCATAAACTGGAGGCCAAAGTCTACCAGACTCTGCAGCTGCAGGTAAGGTCTGGGACTCTCAATGAACTCCCATCCATTGAGAATCACCGTTCAGTGATCACAAGGCAATCACACGTCCGGTTCTGAGCTCTGTGCCTGGCCGCAGTAGTCACGTGACCATTGTCCATTCTCGTGGTAGATTTGGACCATGCTGCCTGGGTTCTGTACCGAGCCCACGGACCTGGTGCCCTCCTTCAGAGGCATGGCGAGGGCACTGGGCATGGCTATCAACGAGAGGCCCGACATCCGGCCTACCGTGTGTCAGGCACTGCGGACCCTCATCAGCAAGAGCTGCCACACAGGTGAGGGGGGGCAAGGGCTTCATTCATCCAGGTCTTATTGGTTTAACATTGAGCTGTGGTGTTTACAGTCCGTGTTCTTAACCTCTCTGCCCTCTGTTGGTCGCAGATGGTAGATTTCCAGCTTCATGGTGATGTTTAACAGAGGTCATTTTCCCTACAGAGGAAGAAAAGGCCGAAGTCGCTCACTTTGCAAAGAACTTCCTGCCAATTCTATTCAACGTGTACAGCCAACAGCCCACCCCAGGCGAGACAGCGCCCCCCCGCATGGCTGTCCTGGAGACCATCAAGGTCTTCCTGACCATCGCTGACCAGCCCGTGAGCATCTCTATCCACCTTGATTTAGGCTTTCTGGGCATTTCTTTCTGCTTGCCATCCTTTTGGCTAGTAGTAGCCTGGAATGTGTATCCCTGCTGTAATGCCACTTTCTGCCAGCAGATGGTGTACGCATTTCTGCAGAAAGCCAGCGAGAAGGTCGTCAGTCCCGACAGCACCGAATACACCAGGTAATGGGAGTTTCTGGGGTAATTGACAGGAGGTTAGAGTGTCGACCTTTAGCACAATCCAAGCTGTTACTGTCTGTTAAGGAGACCTGTGCTTTCTTCAGGCTGTCTGTGATGGACCTGGTAGTGGTCATGGCGCCTTATGTTGACGAGTCTACAATGAGCAGCACATATGAGCTCATCAGGCCCTATTTGGAGGTAGGACATTCTGAGTGTTTTTTTTGTAGTGTTCTTTGTAGGGGCATTTGTCTATGTATGTGTCCACCTCTTCACACACAGAGTAAGGAGGCAGGGATGCAGAAGAAGGCCTACCGTGTCCTGGAGGAGATGTGTGGCGGCAGCAGCGCGGCCTGCCGCAGCTTTGTGCTGGCCAACCTAGAACAACTACAGAGGGCGCTGTTGGATTCTCTGAAGAGCGCCGCCTCGCCCGCCAAGAGGGTAAGCCTGCAAAGGTGGAGGAGGACGCTTTGGAGGAGGACAGATGGGGTTGTTTTTAAATGTGAGCTGGCTCTTTAACCCCCTGCAGCCCAGACTCAAGTGCCTGATCCACATAGTGAAGCAGCTGAGCGCAGAGCATTGCGACTTCATCGCTGCCCTCCTGCCCGAGGTATGTCCCCCCCCCGGGTTCAGACACAGGATCGTTACAGCATAGATGTTTGACTTGTGTCCAGTAATATCAGCTGTATCAGTCACCACTCTGTGTCCTCCTTTGTTCAGGTCATCATCTGCACCAAGGAGGTATCAGTTGGGGCCCGTAAGAATGCCTACACTCTGCTGGTGGAGATCGGCCGGCTCTTCATTAAGTTCTGCGATACTTCTAAAGGTACAACAGCATGGTGCTGGCTCATCTCGGTGAGGCTGCAGTATGTATTGGCTGACATGAGGTCATGTGACGTGTTTCTCTGCCCTGCCTGCTTCCCTCCCAGAGGCCATACAGCAGTACCTGGGTCTGGTCTACGCTGGCCTGACAGGATCAGTCACCATGATCAGCTGCACAGTCCTGGCACTGACCCGACTGGTGTTTGAGTTTAATGGTAAGGGGGGCACAGTGTGGGGTAGCTGTGTGGTCAGGGAGGGGGGACACTTTTGTCGGCCTGTCTGTGCCAGTTTCCTGTCTCTCTGCCTGCCTGTGTCCTGTCTCTCTGCCTGCCTGTGTCCTGTCTCTCTGCTTACCTGTGTCCTGTCTCTCTGCCTGCCTGTGTCCTGTCTCTCTGCCTGCCTGTGTCCTGTCTCTCTGCCTGCCTGTGTCCTGTCTCTCTGCTTACCTGTGTCCTGTCTCTCTGCCTGCCTGTGTCCTGTCTCTCTGCCTGCCTGTGTCCTGTCTCTCTGCTTACCTGTGTCCTGTCTCTCTGCCTGCCTGTGTCCTGTCTCCCTGCCTGCCTGTGTCCTGTCTCTCTGCCTGCCTGTGTCCTGTCTCTCTGCCTGCCTGTGTCCTGTCTCCCTGCTTACCTGTGTCCTGTCTCTCTGCCTGCCTGTGTCCTGTCTCTCTGCCTGCCTGTGTCCTGTCTCTCTGCTTACCTGTGTCCTGTCTCTCTGCCTGCCTGTGTCCTGTCTCCCTGCCTGCCTGTGTCCTGTCTCTCTGCCTGCCTGTGTCCTGTCTCTCTGCCTGCCTGTGTCCTGTCTCCCTGCTTACCTGTGTCCTGTCTCTCTGCCTGCCTGTGTCCTGTCTCTCTGCCTGCCTGTGTCCTGTCTCTCTGCTTACCTGTGTCCTGTCTCTCTGCCTGCCTGTGTCCTGTCTCCCTGCCTGCCTGTGTCCTGTCTCTCTGCCTGCCTGTGTCCTGTCTCTCTGCCTGCCTGTGTCCTGTCTCTCTGCCTGCCTGTGTCCTGTCTCTCTGCTTACCTGTGTCCTGTCTCTCTGCCTGCCTGTGTCCTGTCTCCCTGCCTGCCTGTGTCCTGTCTCTCTGCCTGCCTGTGTCCTGTCTCTCTGCCTGCCTGTGTCCTGTCTCTCTGCCTGCCTGTGTCCTGTCTCTTTGCTTGCCTGTGTCCTGTCTCTCTGCCTGCCTGTGTCCTGTCTCTCTGCCTGCCTGTGTCCTGTCTCTCTGCCTGCCTGTGTCCTGTCTCTCTGCCTGCCTGTGTCCTGTCTCTCTGCCTGCCTGTGTCCTGTCTCTCTGCCTGCCTGTGTCCTGTCTCTTTGCTTGCCTGTGTCCTGTCTCTCTGCCTGCCTGTGTCCTGTCTCTTTGCTTGCCTGTGTCCTGTCTCTTTGCTTGCCTGTGTCCTGTCTCTCTGCCTGCCTGTGTCCTGTCTCTCTGCTTACCTGTGTCCTGTCTCTCTGCCTGCCTGTGTCCTGTCTCCCTGCCTGCCTGTGTCCTGTCTCTCTGCCTGCCTGTGTCCTGTCTCTCTGCCTGCCTGTGTCCTGTCTCTCTGCCTGCCTGTGTCCTGTCTCTTTGCTTGCCTGTGTCCTGTCTCTCTGCCTGCCTGTGTCCTGTCTCTTTGCTTGCCTGTGTCCTGTCTCTTTGCTTGCCTGTGTCCTGTCTCTCTGCCTGCCTGTGTCCTGTCTCTTTGCTTGCCTGTGTCCTGTCTCTTTGCTTGCCTGTGTCCTGTCTCTCTGCCTGCCTGTGTCCTGTCTCTCTGCCTGCCTGTGTCCTGTCTCTTTGCTTGCCTGTGTCCTGTCTCTCTGCCTGCCTGTGTCCTGTCTCTCTGCCTGCCTGTGTCCTGTCTCCCTGCTTACCTGTGTCCTGTCTCTCTGCCTGCCTGTGTCCTGTCTCTCTGCCTGCCTGTGTCCTGTCTCTCTGCTTACCTGTGTCCTGTCTCTCTGCCTGCCTGTGTCCTGTCTCCCTGCCTGCCTGTGTCCTGTCTCTCTGCCTGCCTGTGTCCTGTCTCTCTGCCTGCCTGTGTCCTGTCTCTCTGCCTGCCTGTGTCCTGTCTCTTTGCTTGCCTGTGTCCTGTCTCTCTGCCTGCCTGTGTCCTGTCTCTCTGCCTGCCTGTGTCCTGTCTCTGCCTGCCTGTGTCCTGTCTCTCTGCCTGCCTGTGTCCTGTCTCTCTGCCTGCCTGTGTCCTGTCTCTCTGCCTGCCTGTGTCCTGTCTCTTTGCTTGCCTGTGTCCTGTCTCTCTGCCTGCCTGTGTCCTGTCTCTCTGCCTGCCTGTGTCCTGTCTCTCTGCCTGCCTGTGTCCTGTCTCTCTGCCTGCCTGTGTCCTGTCTCTCTGCCTGCCTGTGTCCTGTCTCTTTGCTTGCCTGTGTCCTGTCTCTCTGCCTGCCTGTGTCCTGTCTCTCTGCCTGCCTGTGTCCTGTCTCTCTGCCTGCCTGTGTCCTGTCTCTCTGCCTGCCTGTGTCCTGTCTCTCTGCCTGCCTGTGTCCTGTCTCTCTGCCTGCCTGTGTCCTGTCTCTTTGCTTGCCTGTGTCCTGTCTCTCTGCCTGCCTGTGTCCTGTCTCTCTGCCTGCCTGTGTCCTGTCTCTCTGCCTGCCTGTGTCCTGTCTCTCTGCCTGCCTGTGTCCTGTCTCTCTGCCTGCCTGTGTCCTGTCTCTCTGCCTGCCTGTGTCCTGTCTCTTTGCCTGCCTGTGTCCTGTCTCTCTGCTTACCTGTGTCCTGTCTCTCTGCCTGCCTGTGTCCTGTCTCTCTGCCTGCCTGTGTCCTGTCTCTTTGCTTGCCTGTGTCCTGTCTCTCTGCCTGCCTGTGTCCTGTCTCTCTGCCTGCCTGTGTCCTGTCTCCCTGCCTGCCTGTGTCCTGTCTCCCTGCCTGCCTGTGTCCTGTCTCTCTGCCTGCCTGTGTCCTGTCTCCCTGCCTGCCTGTGTCCTGTCTCCCTGCCTGCCTGTGTCCTGTCTCCCTGCCTGCCTGTGTCCTGTCTCTCTGCCTGCCTGTGTCCTGTCTCTCTGCCTGCCTGTGTCCTGTCTCCCTGCCTGCCTGTGTCCTGTCTCCCTGCCTGCCTGTGTCCTGTCTCTCTGCCTGCCTGTGTCCTGTCTCTCTGCCTGCCTGTGTCCTGTCTCCCTGCCTGCCTGTGTCCTGTCTCCCTGCCTGCCTGTGTCCTGTCTCTCTGCCTGCCTGTGTCCTGTCTCCCTGCCTGCCTGTGTCCTGTCTCCCTGCCTGCCTGTGTCCTGTCTCTCTGCCTGCCTGTGTCCTGTCTCTCTGCCTGCCTGTGTCCTGTCTCCCTGCCTGCCTGTGTCCTGTCTCCCTGCCTGCCTGTGTCCTGTCTCTCTGCCTGCCTGTGTCCTGTCTCCCTGCCTGCCTGTGTCCTGTCTCTCTGCCTGCCTGTGTCCTGTCTCTCTGCCTGCCTGTGTCCTGTCTGTCTGTCCTCGTCTGCCCAGATCCTGTGTAATGGCTGTTCTCTGCTCCACAGGTAACATGGAGGTATCTGTCATGGAGGAGCTGCTTCACAACGTCTGCCTGCTGCTCGGTTCCAGGACCCGGGAGATAGTGAAGGCAGCGCTGGGCTTCATCAAGGTCATCCTCTTCATCATGGATGTCAAGGTCCTGGCCAGCCACGTGCCCACTATGGTAAGACACTCCCTCTGGCAGAGACACACACACACACACACACACACACACACAGTGCCAGGGCCACCAGGCTCATGCTGTTTCTTCTCCAACCTTATCAGATGGAGGCAATTGGGAACATCAAGGACGACACCAGGCGTCATTTCCGGACGAAGCTAAAGAACATTTTCACCAAATTCATCCGCAAGTTTGGGTAAAGTTACAGGACACATCATCTGATGCTGTAGAAAAGGACTATATTAGAAACTCCTGTTCTGAATAGCAGACAGGTAGCCATGACCCTGCTGGTATCCTACACTACTACTGCTCTTTAGTCTTACTGGTCTGGAAAGTTTTGTGCTGTGATCAGTAGCACTGCATGCCGCGGGGTCTCTGAAGCTGTGTGTGTTTGCGTTTGTGCTCAGGTACGAGCTGGTGAGGAGCATGTTGCCTGTGGAGCACCACAAGGTGCTGGCCAACATACGCAAGGCGGAGGCCCGGGTTAAGAGGAGGCGACTGCTGCAGAAGGCTGAGGAGGAGGGGTCAGACAGTGAGGAGGACACACCCCGGGCCAAAGGGGAGAGGTTGGTTCAAAACGGGGCGGAACCTCTACGTGATGGAGGCGGGGCTAACTCACTGATGGGCGTGGCCATCATCTGACCTGGATGCTGCCTTAATGTCGTCTTCAGCATTGAAGAGATTCTCGCAGAGTCGGACTCTGAGGATTCTGAGGATGAGAAGCCCAAGAAGGGACAGAAAAAGAATGTCAGGCAGAAAGGCCAGGCCTGGCTGAAGGAGGGCGAGGGTGACGAACCCCTCAACTTCCTGGATCCCAAAGTCTCCCAGAGAGTGCTAGGTATGGATGCCTAGTGCAGCCACTAGGGGCCATAGCCCCTGTTTACAAAACAGCAGTACTGTTGTGAGGTGGCCTTTACTAGTGATGGGCAAATGAAGCTTCATGAACCATTTGCTGTATTTTTTGACCCCACTAGATGGAGCTCTTTGTTTGCGTTGAGCCCTTTTATGAACACAGAGCTCCATCTAGTCTAGCTTTTACCTACAGATCAGGGGGAGACCAAATAATCAGAGCTTACATTTAAGACCCTTTGACATATGTTTTTGGCATTTACACTGTTGTTTTTATTCTGATCTGAAACATGTTGTCTGATTGTGCCTTTTACATTTTTGGTTTAGCTACAAACCCAGATTTGCAAAAAGCCCCCAAGATCAAACATGGCTTCAAAACAACATCAGACGGACGCCTGATCATTCAGGAAGAGGAGGATGATGGTGATAAAAAGAATGGTAACTGCATGATTCTATAAGTAAATCTGTAAACAATGGCAAAGACCACAGCCATGTTTGTGAAACATAGTTGCTCAGACTGTGAAATGCACATCCGCAGGTGGTGATGGAGAAATGGAGGATATTCTGCAGGAAGCTGGGGTCAAGAGTGTAAGTCGGCAAACCACTGAGGCACCAAAATCCACTTGCAAGCCAAAAAATATGTAATGCTGGATAAATGAGTTGTACACCCAACTTCCTGTTAATGCTACTAACAAGATATAAACATTTAAGGGCTGTTTGGCTGCAGAGGTGTGGTGCAGAGCCCAGAGTGGCACAAATGGCCACTGACAGTATTCAGGTCCGTGTCCTTCACTCTTTTCAGAAAAAGACCCAGAAAAGGATATTTCGCAGTGGTGACGTTGATGAGGAAATGGAACCGCAGCTGAAGTATAAAGGTAAACACAACCACCAAACTGGCAGCTACCGGCCCATTCTGGCTGCTCTCTTCCTCTGTCAGTGTTTCTTTTGCATCCATTGTGCTCGACCCTCATTTGTTTTACGGTCTCGTTTTTAGCTGGTGGCTCAGGGATCCACCGACCTTTATCTGGGAAGGACAACTTTGGCAGGGAGTACAAAGCCAAGGTGAGACTGGAGGTGTTTGCTGTCCTCTAACCCCATTTGCTGGTCCTGGATGGTAGCTTCAGTGTTTTCACTGGACAGCAGTGTCCCTTGCATTTATCTTACAGTTTGTGTTTGGCGTGTTTCAGAAAGCTAAAGGCGACGTCACGAAGAAGGGCAAGTGTGACCCCTATGCGTACGTCCCTCTGAAAAAGGCCCAGCTGAACCGCAGGTATGATGGACGCCTGTCCATGTTGGCCTCAACGTTTAAGGATTTTCTGGTTTCAGTAAAGTAAATAAATAAACTTTGAACTGTTTCAAAGTTTGGCAGCTGTCAGTTAGGCTATGAATTGAAGGTGTTGAAGTTGTTTCTGACTGTTGTGGGAGGCACATGGAGAATGTTGTGTTTCTAAGCTTTTGCAGGCAATTTATCCACAGTCTTTGGATTAGGTGCAAAATGTAATCCTCTAGTGATGTGCAAATGAAGCTTCATGAACCATTTGCTGTATTTTCTGACCCCACTAAATGGTGCTCTGTGTTCATAAATGGATAAAAGCATGCCCTAAAGCAGGGGTCTCAAACTCCAGTCCTGGGGGGCCGGAGCCCTACACAGTTTTTGGTTCACCTTCATTTAACACACCTGATTCAACTCCTTGTGCTAATTACCAGACAGCTTTTGAGCGGAATCATTTGTGGTGGAACAGGGAAAGAACTAAGCTACACAGGGCTGCGGCCCCCCAGGACTGGAGTTTGAGACCCCTGCCCTAAAGCAAACCAAGAGCACCATCTAGTGGGGTCAAAAAATGCAGCAAACCATTCATGAAGCTTCATTTGCTCATCCCTATAATTCTTCCAGCAGGCTTCACCTGCCACCCAAGGTTTGGGGTTTGTGGTTGGTGGTATTCTATGGCTGGGTGGGTCTTGTGTGCTCATATTGACAGAGGTCTTCTTGACAGGAAACGGGCCAAGCTGCAGGGCCAGTTCAAAGGCATAGTGCGAGGTGCCCAGAAGGGGGCGCGGTCTGGGCGGAGTCAGCTGAAGAAGAAGAAGAAGGCCTGACCTTTTTCTGGACCCTGTGGACTGTGTGTTTGTGTGTGAGCTGCAGCTGCATGTTCCTTACATTTTTATCAACACCAGCACCGTGAGGTTTGGTCTGGACAGGGTCCTGTCCTGCACGGCTGAAGGCATGTTGACTGATGGTCAGCCCGTCTTCTGTGGGATCCCACAGGAAGGAAATGGGAATCCAGTTTGGATCGGATGCTGACAGTTGAAAAAAAGCTTCTGTGTGTCATGAAAGAACATCAATAAATGTTGCCGAAAGGGGATGACTCATCTGGTAATTATTTACGGCTTATGTTACAGCTGCCAATTTACAGTCTTTACTGAAGTCTGACTTCTTTCGAGTTGGCTTTAATATAGATTGGACACTCTCTACACAATGTGCAATACTTACGTAGATGGTTAATGTTTTCCAGGCTTGCACAGGATTAGATAATTAGTGTAAGTGTATATATTTATATAGGTATCCGTTGGCTTAATCCATCCTATCGAGTAATGTCCAATCGCATTTATGTCCAAGGTCTAAATAATATACACTGATCAAGAGATGCCTGAAAGTGGACGTAATAGGACATTAGTGGGTGTATCACTTAGTGTAACAGGTGCAGGAAAATGGGCAGGACTGCCAGCCATATAATGACCCACTGTCCTTATCAAGCTCGTAATGCAGTATGAATGCAGTGATGTATATACAATGCACAGCTACTATAAGCAGACAGCATACAGATAAAGCACCTGTACTGTGCTATTTCATTATATAAAATAAACTTGCTGTATTGTACAATAAAGTATTTCACCACTGCTTCTTCCTCAGCTCCCACTGTTTGCTACCACATGCATCTTTTGATTTTAGTGCAATCTGTGCTGTATTTTTTTGTGAAATTTAAGTGCAGTCTCTTTTTATTAAGTGTTGTGGTTTAATATGTACATTATTATTTCAGTACTGTGTATATATTACAGTACTGTCCTTAATGTCTTGCCTCTCTTGTATAACGAGATATGTCCAAATTGACTTGCAACAAGTGGTCCTGGTTCCAAATGCGGAAGTCAATGGATACCTGTATTTTATATGCTGTAGTTTGCTGGGTGTCAGACATTGCAATGCACCTTGTTTTGATTTTGACCCGTTAGATCAAGGGGAGGTAATCTTATCCAGAAAGGGCCGCTGAGTATGCAGGTTTTCACTGCAGCTCTCTAATTAGATTACTAATTAGAGAACTGATTGGCTTAAGAGTCCCCATATCTGGGTTTGAACAGCTGACCTAAAGGTTATCCCAATACCCTGATCTTGCTAGCACATTTAAATGTGAACCTATTCAGGCATGGAGTGTTTAAGGCATTCAGAGGAGGATCGATGATTATCAGAGGGAACAAAGGGGCTGGGTACCTGTCAGTATGCATTAGAACGACCAGACTGCTACACTGAATGGTCCTGGATGTGGCACAGATGCTAATCCGTCTGTATTAGGAGATCCGTCTCCAGTTTGTATTCTTCCAGTTAATAGCTAAATTATCAGACAGATTTTTGTCCTAGTCCAGTACTCATTGACAACCTCATACACCATGTTTCAGTTTCTTTTGATAGTCAATACATGTCTCAGAATGCACAGCAGTCTGGTGGGCATGCCCTCTTACGTATGATGGAAACGCTACAACAACTTAAGGAAAAGAGTCAGAAGAGTGAAATACATAAAGGAGGCAGTGTGTGGCTCAGCAGACTAAACCTCTGGCTGTGATCAGAAGGTTGACGGTTCATGCTTGGAATTGGCAGAATTGCCATATGTCCACAGGTCTTTGAGCAAGACCTGAAACCCCTGGAGGCCACAAGGTAGCGGCCTCTTCACTGTGACCCCCAAGCTTGTTCTTCCCTTTATGGAGAGCAAGATGGGGCAAATTATTATTCATTAAAAATAGTTTTTGGCAAGTGAAACAATATAAAAATGATGAAAAGTATATATTTTTTAGTACAATAATGTTTTTTTCTGCCTTTATACTGTCATCTTGTGGCAAAATTTAAATACTGCACTTTGAAAACAATTAAATGATTTCTTCCCGAAATTGCAGTACCTACGTTTGGTCACGAGATGGCAGCAAGAAAATTGAAAAATTATTTTCCCACGGTCTACTAGCAGCTTTTGCAGTAATTGTTAGTATTAAAAAATACCTTGGGACAAGTTAAAATATTAAGATTTAAAAAATATATATTTTACAAGCTCATTAAAAAAAACATTTTTTTAGTAATGGTTTGGCTGCGGGAAAATAGTTATTCATTTTACATACTACCATCTTCTGGCCTTATGTGAATATTTAGATTATCATTTTCTCCCATAATTGTAGTTTTAAGATTAAATTGATGATTTTCCCATGGTCTTTTGGCCGTTTTGTATGTTAATTGTTAATTAATAATAGTTTTTAGCAAGTGAAACAATATTACAATGATGAAAAGTATATTTTATAAGCTCCTTTGCTTTATTGCGTGAATTAAACTGATTTTTTTAGTACAAAAATGTTTTTTTTTCCCCACTCTTTATACTGCCATCTTGTGGTAAAATTTAAATACTGCAGTTTGAAAACAAATAAATTATTTCTTCCCGAATTTGCAGTACTTATTTTTGGCCACGAGATGGCAGCAAGAAAATTGAAAAATAATTTTCCCACGGTCTACTAGCAGCTTTTGCAGTAATTGTTAGTATTAAAAAATACCTTGGGCCAAGCCAAACTATTTTAAATGAATAATTAATATCTAAAACGACCACAAAAGCTGCTGGTAGACCGTGGGAAAATAATTTTTCACTTTTCTTGCTGCCATCTCGTGGCCAAAATTAGGTACTGCAATTTGCGGAAGAAATCAATTAATTGTTTTCAAACTGCAGTATTCAAATTTTACCACAAGATGGTAGTATAAAGAGTGGAAAAAAACACATTGTACTAAAAAAATCAGCTTTTTTCACGCAATAAAGCAAAAGAGCTTATAAAATATACTTTTCATCATTGTAATATTGTGAAAAAAGCTGATTTTTTTAGTGCAATGTGTTTTTTTTCCACTCTTTATACTGCCATCTTGTGGCAAAATTTAAATACTGCAGTTTGAAAACAATTAATTGATTTCTTCCGCAAATTGCAGTACCTAATTTTGGCCACGAGATGGCAGCAAGAAAAGTGAAAAATTATTTTCCCACGGTCTACCAGCAGCTTTTGTGGTCGTTTAAGATATTAATTATTCATTTAAAATAGTTTGGCTTGGCTCAAGGTATTTTTTAATACTAACAATTATTGCAAAAGCTGCTAGTAGACCGTGGGAAAATTATTTTTCAATTTTCTTGCTGCCATCTCGTGGCCAAAAATAAGTACTGCAGATTCGGGAAGAAATAATTTAATTGTTTTCAAACTGCAGTATTTAAATTTTGCCACAAGATGGCAGTATAAAGAGTGGGAAAAAAACACATTGTACTAAAAAAATCAGCTTTTTTCACGCAATAAAGCAAAAGAGCTTATAAAATATACTTTTCATCATTTTAATATTGTTTCACTTGCCAAAAACTATTTTGAATGAACAATTAACATATTAAAAGGCCACAAAACCATGGGAAAATCGTCAATTTAATGTTAAAATTGCAATTATGGGGAAAAATGATAATCTAAATATTCCCATAAGGCCAGCAGAAGGTAGTATATAAGATGATTAACTATTTTTAAAACATATATTTTTAAAATCTCAATATTTTGTTTTAACTTGTCCAAAGGTATTTTTAATACAAACAATTACCACACAAAGCTGCTAGTAGACCGTGGGAAAATAATTTTTCATTTTTCTTGCTGCCATCTCGTGGCCAAACATAGGTACTGCAATTTCGGGAAGAAATCATTTAATTGTTTTCAAACTGCAGGATTTAAATTTTGCCACAAGATGGCAATATAAAGAGTGAATGTTAAATGTTAACATTGCAATTATGGGGAAAAATGATAATGTAAATATTCCCATAAAGCCAACAGATGGTATTTTGTAAAATGAATAACTATTTTCCCACAGCCAAACCATATTATTAAAAATAGATTTTTTAAATGAGCTTGTAAACATATATTTTTAAAATATAAAATATACCTTTCATCATTTTATTATTGTTTCACTTGCCAAAAGTTGCAGAAAATGATCTTCTAAATATTTCTATTAGGCCAGCAGATGGCAGTATGTAAAATGAATTTCCCACCATCAAATAAAATCATATTAATTAAAAAATAGAAATGTAGCATATTAAACAGCCAGTAGACAGTGGGAAAATTATTTTCACTTTTCTTCAGTACTTTCGTGAGTACTGCAAAATAATAATTTAAATGTTTTCAAATGACAAATTTTGGGTAATGGTGAGTAGTACCGTTATTTTCAGAATTTTGGAGGCTTAAATCCCCCCCCCCCCCCAGCTTCTCCACTAGCTGTGCAGTGCCAAAAGTGTCCGGTAGGTGGTACTGTGATCATTCTATTCAAATCCCATTGTCAGGACTATTATTACAAACCCTAATAACTCAGGGGTCTGGTGCCTATGGCCAGAGTAGTGGGGTATGAAATGAGGGACAGAGCCTTCCTTTACACTGAAGCAGTGTAGCTTGTACATGCACTGTGTACCTGGTTATGACACTTTAGCCTTGCTTGAAATGTTTATATATGGTTAACAAAAGAAACACGATGATGACATTCAGGATATAAAACATGGCAAATGCGATAATAGGATTGTGGAGGGCAGTTTGGGTGCGGTGGGGACCTTGTTGCATCAGCCCTCTGAGATGGAAGGGGAACAGCAGGATCAGTCGGTAAAAGACATGAGGATCAAGACTCTTCAGGACTCCCAGAATCCACTGGGCTTTTCTGCCTCTTTAACAAGCCTGATATTGTCAGGATTTTGGTCATATAATCATTAACTTTAACCAAAACCTTTGAAGATACATATGGTTTATGGGAAATATGGGAATGTAAATCACAAAACATCAGCCTAGAGAAACCACATGTGGAACATAGTCTGTCAGGAAGGGATGGCTTCTCTCACTGGGGAGGTGGTACTTGAAGGTTCTGCATCCCCCCATGGCAGGCAGGCCGTCCATCATCTCCACCTCAGTAGGCCCCTGCCTGCAGCCCGTAGGCTTGCCCAACAATGGGGGCAAGGCCTCCCCTTATGCCCCATTAAGAGTGGAAAAAAGACCCTGAATGGCATTAAGGGAAAGAATGTACTTTTGTTACGGTGGTAAGCGTCAGTGTCTTAGCTGGACAAGAAAAAGTATCATGTGAACTTTTCCATACTGAGAGTATTATCAAAAAACCTCAGGTGGTTAACCAATGCGGATCAAGAGTGGCTATAATAGAAGGGTCAGGCCAAGCAAGCCCCTGGTTAGCCACTTAGCCCCCAAATCACAAGGCAAGGTAAGGCAAGATAAGACAAGACAAGATAAGATGAGATTAGACAAGATAAAACAGGATAAGATAGGATAAGGCAAGCCAAGATAAGATAAAGAAAGTGGACCACACTCTCATTCGCATAAGTGATGCTCATTATTGTTGTTTGCACTTCATGTATATTACTTGTCTTGTATATAATCTGTATATGGCTTGTATATTGTGTGTTGTATGTAAATTATATGTTCACTGTCTGTATATTGTCTGTATAGCTTGAGAAACTCCATCAGGCAGAACTGAATTCCTTGTATGAGTTAAAACACTTGGCCAATGATTCTGATTTTGATCAGAAAATCACCAGTTCGAATCCCATGGCTAGCAGAGTGATGTCACTGTTGGGCCCTTGAGCAAAGCCCTTAATCCCCAGTTGCCCCAAGGACTGTCTGACCCTGTTTTTAATTGTATGATATTTTGGATAAAAGCATCTACTAAATTAATGACTTGTTTCTTACTTTCCTGCTGGTTTCACTGGCTTCCATGTGCTTTTAAATGTCAGGCTCTGTACAGCAGTGTGTGTGTGTGTGTGTATCTGTGTGTCTGTGTGTATGTCTCGATGTCCCTCACAATGTGATAAAAACCTGTTATTTTGACATTGTGGGGACTATTTTCCAGGTCACCACAAAGATCTGTGAATGCAGTCAAAAAACTAAAAATGCCAAAAGTCTCATATTTTGTTTGGTTATTTATGGTTAAGGTCGTCACGTTGGGATTAGAGTTTTCCCCATAGAAATGAACGGAGAGCCCCCCCAAAGATGTAATTACAAACCTGTGTGTGTGTGTGTGTGTGTGTGTGTGTGAGTGAGAGAGAGAGGAAAACACCAGGACCATCACAGCATGACACAGCTTGAGACAAACCATCGCAGAAACGTTAAACAGGAACGCCGGTGGAATCGCGCTGTCAGGCGATGAGGGGCGCTGGTCCGGGGCAGACTATCATGGCCTGTGTTAGATGTGTTGACAGCTCGAAGGCCTCAGCAGTTGGTGGCACATAAGCAGCACTCTCTCTCTCCATGGAGGGCTGAGGCTCCCTCCTGCATGTCAGGGCCTCTCGCTGCCCTGAAGGCCACGGGTGTCAGGAGGTCTTACGTTTGATTGTTCCTCACACAAACAGATGGAGGGTGTAAGGGCCACACACCCCATTGTTGTAGGAGAGAGTGGCCTCTTTGTTTGGTATGTGGTGGGGGAGGATCTGAGCAGGCCAGTTACTGATCAGGCCAGTCACCCCAAACTGAATGCAGTTCAGGCTCCCAGTCTAGATGAGAACAAGGGCCATTGGGGGGAGGCCTGAGCGTGTCGGGCCTTAGCTGTTCTGAGGTGCTGCTGTCTGCTCATTACCCAGAAGCCTCCTCTGCCACCCTCACTGTGGATCGTGCCCTATCAGCTTCAGAGAAGCTGGGTGCCGGCCGTTCACCATGCAGGGCGGCAGAGCAGCATATGGACGGGGCTGCTTTGTTCCTGGTCCCCCCAGCTCCACCTTGCCCCGCCCACTAAGGGCCCTATTAACCCCCCAACATTCACAGCTGGCCCATATGCTCCTGCTGGTGCCCAGAGCTGCTTGTCGAATTGTTCCTTTGGCCGCACACGGCCGCCATGGGTGGGGCTCTGGAAGATCCATCACTGGGCCTGACGCCCTCCCCACAATAGATCCCTCACAATGACACCCCCTCCCCTTCGGTTGTAAACAGGACCCTGATTTTTATAAGGGGCTGAATCAGACCACCACGCATCACCACTCCCCCCCCCCCCCACCCAATCCACTCACCCAAAAAACATGAGAATAACCCCCAGAGAGGGGAATGTCACAGAACTGTCTGGGCACAGGGGAGCACTTGGTACAAATTCAAAATAAAAGTCCTCAGCCTAGGTTCCCACCTTCTGCTGTGTGTCACTCTAGGGGAGACACTTTTACGGCTCTGACCAGACAGAAGCAGAGGGCGGCAGACAAAAGCACCCTCCCGGGGAGCCCCCCCCCTCCCATAAAACAAACCTGGCAGCACTGCATCATAATGTGCCTGCTGTGGCCCTCAGAAAGGGGGCCCCAGCACGGACAGGGTGAACACGCCACGACTTTACAGGGACAGAAACACTGTGAACAGGGACCTTTGACGATCATAGGCGACGTTCGTTTTCAAATATAATCATTTAATTTTATTCATGGTAATATGTTCAAATAGCTTTTACACCTGAATTACGCCTTTGCTGATGACCAAATCACAGCAGTAGCAAGAGGCCATGCCATGTGTCATGGAGGCCGAGTGTCACACAAAGTGCCCTGTGTCCCTGCGGTCCTCCCCCACGCAGGTCCCACACGCAGCCATCCTCCTGCCTGGAGCCCAAGAGCCCCCAGCCTCGCTACAGGGGGGTGGGGACACAGAGCATCCTAAACAGCGGCTCGATTATGAAGAACCATTCAATACACGTGCCTGAGTCAGATCACCCCCCACGCTCCTCAGGGGACAGAGAGAGTCGCCCGTCTTTGTGGGGACGTACTGTAAGGCCTTTCAGACCGGCTCCGTGTGAAGGCTTACCATTCAGAGGCACGCAGATGTGTTGCCATGGCAAAGCCACAGATGATGAAATAATGCAGTAGGATGAACTGGGCTGTCCACATTGTAGACGGCGAACACCTTGGGGAGGGCGACGGAGAACAGAGAAGCACTCAGAAGGGAGACTTGGCAGCAGACCACCAGGCTCGAGGCTCCCAGACCAGCCCCAAGAGGCAGTGTTAACAGACTGGGACTCAGCACTGACTGAAGGCAGTCCAAAGGTCTGAGGGTATCCTGCTCTTTCTGGCTTAGAAGATGGTAGGGCTCCTCTGACCATAATCCTGGTGGAAAAGGGGCCACAGTGTGTTTGGCTCATTCTGTAGCCTAGGAATGGCGGAATCTCTGTCTTTATGGGTGTGTACCACTCCCTGCCTATAGACCCATATAGCTTGTAAACAATGATGACATAAGAGTGTGCGTGCAATGTGGAGGAGTGCAATGGCTTGTCAAGCTATGCAAGAGCATTAAGCACCAATGATTGATAATGCAAATTCATATATTAGCCCAACCTAGTTCAGAGCTTGATGACGTAGTTTTATGCGAAGTTGCTATAGAATTTCAACCAAACACACAATAACCAGACATGATAACGCTGTTAATAGTTTTAAATATCAATGTTTAAAGCTTGATAATTCACCTGGAAGGCTGGGGCAAGATGCTGCTTCCGTTGCCAAAATCCACATGCATATTTTTGATGACGTCCGCTGTAAAAGGGTATATCTGATGGAGCGGTTCGCAAATGTAATGCTCAGATGTCCACTTGGAAACTTAACCACAGCAGTTTTCTCCAGCAGGCTTTTCCAGTCCCCCCCCCTCCTCACTGCTGTACCCGACCAGTAAAGCCTCTGCCAGCCACCGCAGAGTGACACACATCCCGTCATGCTATTCGACAGGAATGAGGGCCACCAGGAGAGCTGTCGTTTCCTTTGCTGCGCGTCGCCTTCAACATCAGTGCCACCGTCTTGATGAAGAGTCTGTAGGAGTATGTTTGGGAGGGAAGCTCTTAGATTGGTCCACCAACCTGGAGGCCAGAAGCTACGAGGCCAGTGACTGCCTGAGAAAGAGATGTGGGGTGTGGAGACCCGCCTTCACGTGAAGCCAGACATCCCAGGCGCTCTCCTGGACCAGCCTACTGAAGACAAGGAGCAGCCACACCTAAATGTCCATAATGACCGTGGGTGGAGGAGAGTGGTGGTCCCTCTGATGCTGACTCCCCCCCCCCCCCCCCCATGAGGGTGGAAATGAGACAGCTCAGGGATGTGAACGCTGATGTGATTCAGTTCAGCTCACATGCATGGCAAACTGTGTCATTTTGCTCAGCAAACACTTGTGCCTCACATACTTTATGCAGGTGTTACTATAGTTACTTGCTGAAAGATGTAAGCGGCTCTCTGTCCCCTATCATTCAGATCTGAAGAACATTTCCACTATTACTCTACCTGCTGCCCTTGTTCTGAGCGTCACGTAACCAAGATGACAGGAGTGTAAGCCGTGATTCTGAGGCCAAGGGGTCATGGCATACCCGCCCAAAGCCTGCCAGAGAGACGGACCACGGGGCACCGAGAGATGACAAGATGCGATGACAAAGTGATGTCTGTGCCCATCAATCAGTCTGCCTATGTTTGCCAAAAGGGAGGGTTCTAGAATCTTCTTAGCCATAATGTGCTTGCAGTGCAGCTCCCTGAACTTGACATGGTGGCCAGCAAAGACCAGCTGCAGTGTTTCTGTCTTGCCTCTCCAGGAATAAACCTTAAGAACATCACAATATCCCTCTTAAAGCATTTTAACAACTGGGAGAATATTCCTGCATACTTGCGGTGACATCATGTATAGGTTATACTTAGCTAACCACCTAACATTTACGTTGACCTTTCCAGATGACCGCGCTGACCTGGGTCAACCTTTAGGAAGACATTCCATGCCGCCCAATGAAATTCGGAACTGCAGGCCCTCCAACAGCAGTTGTCACTCATGTATGGTAATCCTACGTGGAATTGACATCCCGTGTGACATTAATGCTGTCACACTTCAGTCCAACAGCTCTGAGCTCAGAGAAAGCCTCCAGTCCCTCAGTAGATCCACTTGACAAATAATCCTGTTTGCGTCAACGAGCTGTCGCACGCGGTTGGTATCATGATGAAATGCTTCGGCTGCGCAAAGCCTCACAGGTACAGGGAAAGACCGCCACAGAACCGCAGCCAAGGGAGAAAGATCACAGCACACGCTGACGTGAAAATTCAGCAGAGGGAAGCTCAAACAGTCCCAACAAATCTTCTTGACAAGAACAAGACAGATGACTTCCCCAAGGTGTCTGAGGCCAGAAGAGCAGATAATTATGCACTGGGCTCTGAGGGGACAGTATGGCCAGTAGGGTCATGCCACAGTTTGGACTGAAGCCCCCAGACTCTCTCCAGGATGTGGCAGCACAGGGGGGGTGTCTGTCCTCTGCCCAGGCTGACCGACAACCTGAGGCCAATGGGGACTGGTGGAGAAGTTCTCACACAAGTCAAGACGATCAGGAACCTTCCTGACTGTAAGGCTAATTAAAGCCTCATCTTGGCCCTCCTTACAACATGAGGGGTGTCTCTCCCTGTTAGGAAGACCATCTATGATTGATAAGAAGAACGACATTGGGCTGAACACGTCAAGGATTTCTGTGCTCTTGGTTTTTTTCTGCTTGTCAGGATCGCAAATCGGGTCAAATGATGCACTTGGGCGCTTTAGAAACATGCTTACTTCTCGGGTTCTTGGGTGAGGGGTGCAGATCACAGCCAGAGAGTGTCTTCAGCATGGACAGGCCTTTGACAGAAAGAGAAATCCTCATTTTGGTTTTCCCAGAATTCCTTGAGGCGAATCACACCATCTTCATGCTGTCAAAAGCTTGCTGGAGCCAAAAGCATCTGAAAAGAAGAATCAGTTAGTCTGTCACTCAGCGGTGGCGGTGCTCCTCAGGTCTTCATCTCACGGAGACCATTTCCTGAAATTCCAAGCATCTGAAAGCCGTCCTCTGCCCTTTAACCTTTTCGGGACCCGATTTAGGGAGACACACACACACACACTTGGCCCACGTATGTGGCAGGAGGCCGCGGCTGGGCATGAACCTATGGAAGCCTCCAGTGGTTGGTGTGCTAAATAGCATTTGCTGTGGATGTGCGGGGACTGGGGCAGCTGTAGACCCTCCAGATGCCGGATTCACACACTGGCTCAGAGGCTCATAGCATCACACTTTATCCTTTTGGTCACAGGGCTCCTGTGACGATGGCGTAAGGATCAAGCAACGACCCTGACCATGCCAGCGCTGGTGCAAAGCCGGTAAGGAATCTGCCAGGAGACTCCTCATGAAAGTGTGACTGAGAAAGACAGAGATGACTGGACAGGGCAACACGCTCCTGTACGCCAATCTACACGCATCATCAGGAAACACATGAAACCGATAACAGCTAACTGATATAACACAGCTCTCTCTAGACACAGAAATGTAACAGACTTATTTTACAGAGTCAGCCATGATGGCCTTACCATAGGTCTGTCCATTCAGTGCCCCACCCCCCCATCCATCCCTTAATCTGTGATGTCTGAGATTTTTGGTGAACATTGCTGGCAGTTGGTGTGTGTGTGTGTGTGTGTGGGGGGGGGGGGCGCTGGTTAAAAGCGCATCGGTCACCACGGCAGCAACCCGACACGTGTCACAAGCGTTCATGTCTTGGGCGTTCCGCATAGCCGCCTCCCCGCTAACCTGTCAGTACCTTTCCTGTGACGCCTTCTCCATACGCTAATGACTCCTTATCAGTAAGCCCCGCCCCCCGCATGATGCATGCACACTGACATAGATAATTCCAGTTAATTTGGGCCCTTTTCGGCCTTAGTTACCATCAGACGCACTGTGCTGAGTTTTGACAAGCTGGCACTGGGGAAGAAGTGGGTGGGGGGGGGGGCTGGGATAGGAATGGGGGCTGAAGCTGGTGTGCATTGCAGGCTGGGTGGGGGAGGGGGAATAGGGCCAGCACTATGCATCAACAAACCTGGGAGGTGGACAAAACTACACCTAGAGGGGGCGCTCTAACATTACTAAAAAAGCCATGGCCAGAGCCCCCCCCCCCAGTGTTTTATACACTCAGACACAGATTAACTGCCCCAGTTTGTGATTTAATAACCACAGAGAGGAACAGCCAATCACAGATGAGACCATCATTTGGCAACATCTCAAAACTTTTACGGCATGTATTTAATTAATTACTGTGCAGAATCACTTCACCAGTGAGTTCTGAAGCATTAATGGGCTTGTATTCAATTTATTTTAACAGCTGTGTAAATCAGGCTGATCAGATTATTTTAAATTGCTTCAGTTTACAGATTAAAAGTCAGGTTACATTTGTTTCTACGTTTGCCGGCTTGCATGCATTTAACAGGCAAGATGTGTGGCACCAGCATGTGTTTGGATAGTAGTATCCCTCCCTGGGTGCTCTGATGCCTGGATAAGGTGAGGGACCTGTGCTGTGAAGGACCTGTGCTGTGAAGGACCTGTGCTGTGAAGGACCTGTGCTATGAAGGACCTGTGCTGTGAAGGACCTGTGCTGTGAAGGACCTGTGCTATGAAGGACCTGTGCTATGAAGGACCTGTGCTGTGAAGGACCTGTGCTATGGAAGACTTGTGCTATGAAGGACCTGTGCTGTGAAGGACCTGTGCTATGAAGGACCTGTGCTATGAAGGACCTGTGCTGTGAAGGACCTGTGCTATGGAAGACTTGTGCTATGAAGGACCTGTGCTGTGAAGGACCTGTGCTATGAAAGACGTGCTGTGAAGGACCTGTGCTGTGAAGGATCTGTGTGAAACCTCATGTACCATCAGGTGCAGAAGTAGAGCCATGCTGTACTTCATCCTGCAGACTAAAATAGGCCCATTTCTGCCTGTTAGGTAATTATGGGTGCTGGCGGGGCTTTCTGCTTTAGCCTCCTCGTTCCCGTGGGACGACCTCTGCCTGGCTGCTCTGTGACATCCCGTCACAGCCACCACCCTGCAGACAGATGCAGCCTGACGTGACCTTATTAGCGTGTTTAATGTGCAGCGCTGCACCCTCCGCGTTAGGAGCTCCCCACTGATTAGCATTTCCGGCACGTTCTGAGGGCCCCGCCTGACCCCCGGGACCCTGTGGACCTGCTGCAGGCATCTGAGTCTCCGCACAGGATTGACCAGTGGCCAAGGAGGGGCTGACAGCTGGGTCAGGGTGCTTACCCCCTGAACGCGAGATGGTGTTCAGCTGAAGGCAGCAGAACCCAGACACATCAAGCGGGACACATTCTGACTTTCCTGTGTTTTAGTCCAAAACACCCATTAGCAGACGGCCACAATATGACCAAAGAATGACGTGATCAGTGTCATACCAGTCGCTAGATGCTGATTGGCTGTCAGGCTTCTGATCACTGGTCCTCTTGATGAGAAGCACATTCTCAGTGGACTGTGAAACAAAATCACATAAATCCACTTCATGCACTTGTTTTTACAGGAACACTGCTGTATGTAAATCCCGTTTTAAGTCACCTAATATACTATTGTGTTTCATTGAACTTAATCATTAAATTTTAAAGCTAAAACACTACCAGTCTAATCGCAACCTGCAACATCTTCATTAAATAGGCTTCCCAGCATGTGGAACTGAGCAGATGCGTATGTTCAATAATATTGAAAAGGGCAGCTGGATGATTGACATCTGTGATATTAGAGCCCTGGAGGACTCAGTGATGTGGACTCGATAAGCACTGCCATCCCACTCCAACCGTGTTGGTTTACCAAAGCTTGCCAGCATTTATCTGCATTGAACTGGAGTGAAAGTGCTGAATTCTGCTGCGGCCATCGCCTGGCTTGACCTCTGCTCCTTTTACATCGGGACGCCACTTAAGTTTGGCTTCATGAATAAAGCTGACAGGGTGAGCTGTCTCTGTGACACCAGGGTTCTACAGGAGAGCTCTCCATGCCCTGGTGTCATGACTGCAGTGCAGTAACGTCACTTTGAAGAACGTGCAGGGCCTCCACAGGTCCTCCAGCACTTACGAAACTTCACACACTGAAGGGTAATATGCTAACTTTCCCAGACAAATGCTGGCTAAAGGAAGGGAGTCTGCACAGTGATGTCCCCAAACGTCCTCTGCTCAACCACAACTTCAGGCTTCCCAACTCAGGTATACTGGTTTCGGTGGATGAGGGACAACCGGAGCTTTGCTAGTTGTATTGTATACCACGGTATTTTCGTTGGAAACCATCACCCCATCTGCTTGACAAATTTGGAAAATACTGAAATACTGTTGTTTTTTAAAATACCGTCAAAGTATTATATACTGAGATAAAAGGTGTAGACTGTATGATGGAATTAAAAGTGAAGTATCGCTGAAGCCTAGTGCTCGCTGGGGGGGAGTGTTGGGGAGCCAGCAGTAACATTTATCCACTGGGTGCGGTACAGTTGTGGCGGTAAAACTTCTTGTCTGCAAATTTTCCCACTGCAGTGCTGGACAGTGGAATGATAGATTTCCAGTGCACTGCACATCATTTATGGGTGTCATGGAGCTGCTGTCAATTTATCTGAGACTCTGAACTTCCAGGAAAGCTGGTGTGTCTGAAACTTACTGTACCATTCAGGTTTGTAATCAAGAAACGGAGAATTCTCTTCACCCGTGCTTCCTGCTGGACCTGGCCTGGGGATTGGACTGCTTGCTAAGGTTGAGTAACAGAGGTGGATTTCTGGCAAATCTGGCTTAAGCTGCATCCTGGGCTATTTACCAAAAGGCCCCAAGAACACCAACTGAGTTACGCTAACTTCAGAATGTGAGCCGATTCACAGCCAAAACCTTCTGGGAGGAAAGTTGAGGTTGAGTGCGAATTAACAGGTTCACAGTTAGAGCCACATGGTGTTTGTGTTTTCTGAGACATGCAGTGCCCTGGTTGCCTGTTAAACAGACTCCCTCAGCCCTCTGACCATTGTAGACCAACTTTGACAGACTGTCTGTGACTGCACTCAAAGATATATTCATGGTGGTATCTACCTCTGAAATGTGAACCTATGGGAATCTCAGGAATCCCAGGGAGTTTGTTACATTTCATACATGTATCACTCCAAAGACACAGAATCATCAACCGGACACTGAGCAGTAAGATTTTTCCAGAAAGAGGCCACCTGCATTGGGCTTAAGCACACTGTGGCTCAGTCATGTTCTGTTCATGTACTGATGTTATTCATGTTTATATACTAATGGACCTGCACTCCTTCACACTTAACCAGAAGGCGCAATTCAAATTTTTACCTAACAACTGCATATTACAATAAATATTAATTTGCTTAATTTTTTAATAAATAACGAGGCCAGAAATTTCAATAAACTATATATTTTTTTTTATTATACGTATTTTAAGTAGTTTGCAAAATAGTACAAATACTTGAAAATCCCGACATTAAACGCTACCTGTGTAAACACTCAGCGAAAACTCCACATATTTATCTATTGAATTTACGTGTGGATTTCACTATTAGAAATTGAGGTTCGAATCCAAAATGCTTTCACTATAGGCCTATGCGTCACCAATACGTGCGGTTTAAAAAGAATATTTGGAGCGTAGGAAAATGTTCGGCGACCATTGTGCTCAGGTTAAATTCACGTGAAACCATGTTAATATAGGTCACGCCTAAGAGTAAACAACAATGTTTTGTTTCATGAATTGTTTAAAATCAGGCTTGGGATGATCGCTGTGTCTGGGAACACGGGTCTGGGTCCATACGCTGCAAACCTTTGTAACAAGTAGCTCCAAACAGACCTGAAAGCCTTCTCTTCGATCGATGATGGGCGGTAATTCATGATCCGACTGGATAAAACTGATTTTAAAAAGCATCAAGATGATCTCTTTATTCATTAGAATATTAATATAAGACGTATTGAAATAAAATTTGCTCCCTATTATACTAATATGGCTTTATTGGTGTCTTTGCTTGTAAAAGACACCAATCATTAGTATTCCCAGATGCCAAAGTCTATACGCAATGAAATGAGTCCATAAATATGACATACATATGATTAATGGAAGACGAGGCACAAGCCGAAGGCACCTTGACAAGACTTTCCTACATCTTCGCCTTCGGGTTATACAGTAACAAGGGAATTGTGTACATCCTTCAAAATTATCGTAAAACCATGTACATCCAAACCCCCCTTTTCCCCCCAGAAAATTACATAATCAAAAACCTGGTAACATAAACGAATATATCACATTTCCCAGGGGCTGCCAGTCAGATTGGATCAATAACCAAAATTTATATTAGCGGTAGGCTATAACTACAGCATCATCACTGCCACGTCGTGCCAGATAAAATGAATTCGAATTTATTAAAGCAAAGAAAAACAAGAAGCTACGCTTTCTTGGTCGATATGACGAATGATTTACGCATGGCATTTCACACACTAGGGGAGTGAACAGAATGTAGCATCTGCTCAATGGTAGAAGCCTTAAATCGGACCCGCTTCTTTAAAATGTCTAAGCATTCGGGCCTTTGATTTGCGTCTTGCGTTGCACTGTCGCTCTGGGGAAGCTTCCTTTTCTCACCGTATACTGTAATGTTAAAGGATAAGAAGAAACGCAGCTGACCGTATCGGACCAGGCTGCAGACCAAAGTCTTGCATCTTACATGTTCAGGTCATACTTTGGAAGCTATATAGAAGGATCTCGATAAACTTTTTGCGCGAACCAAGTCGCACTGACGACGCGCTTACTTTAAAATAAACACAGGAAAACGAAATTTATTCTTTCTTTATGCATGGTATGCATGACATATGGTATGCATGGCATATGGAAAAAATACGTATTGTGCAGACTATGGACAGACACGGCAAAAAGTAGCCTAATATTTTTTTCACTCTTTTCCTTTTTTATAAAAAAGAAAAAAAAGTAATCTTAAGTGCAGGTAAATTTCCCGAATGCCTTCAGTTTTTCAGATAACTTCATATTTTTTCTTTTTAAAACATAGGCCTAATAGATCCAGGGTTTTGTACCAGGTACTACGCTTAACCAAAATTAACCATTATACGACACATTCTCACGTTTGCTCCGATTTAGTCCTTAGGCAGATACACAATTAAAATACAAATAAATGTGTAATTAATTGTTCAAAATAGTCAGTGTAACATTGCTATGCAATATATCAGTCTGAATAAACTGAATTCTTTTAACTATTAAAGGCAATTCTTCCTCCCGCACTATAACTTCACTTTAAACATGCAGGTTTATATAATTTAGATAGTTTTGATCTTATTTGCGATGCAATCCCAGTGATTTACGAAACCATGGGTATTGTATAATTCATAACAATAACTGAAATGTTACATTTATTTAAAAATATTCATTTAGTGAAGTTAGTAAAACCTTTTATAAGATCGGTATTGAATGAAATGGCTATTAATTTTTGTAAATAAAAATTGACAAAAATATTAACAAAATCTAAGCTAACCAAGAAAATCCGAATATTCCGGAGGAAAGTCTTCCTATAAGAACTGCAGATAATCATTCTTAAACATTTATAGTAGGCTACATTTTGGATCTTTAAATTTGAACGAATATAAGACTTGTTATTTCTCACTGGAACACAAAATGTTAAATAATATATTATATAAGAATATAAGTATATATTCAATATAATACAAATACCTGGGAGTGCATCTGGATAACAAACTGGACTGGTCAGTTAACACTATGGCACTCTACAAGAAAGGACAGAGCAGGTTGCACCTTCTGAGAAGGCTCAGATCATTCAACATCTGTAATACCGTTCTTCAGATGTTTTACGAATCGGTTGTGGCGAGTGTTGTCTTTTATGCTGTGGTCTGTTGGGGCTGTAACATGAAAGCAGCAGACAGGAACAGACTGAATAAGGTAATTAAAAGGGCCGGATCTGTACTGGGCATGGATCTGGACTCTGTTGATGTTGTGGCAAGGAGGAGGATCCTGTCCAAAACACGCACAATCCTGAACAGTCCTTCTCACCCGCTATACAGAGTTCTCTCCGATCAAAGGAGCAATTTCAGCCAGAGACTGATTATGACCAGGTGTTCTACAGAGCGCCACAGGAGATCTTTTCTCCCAATGGCCATTAAAATATATAACTCTTCTTTGTAATGTTGTCAGTACGGGACTTGAACTATGTGTAGTTCCTGCTCAATAATAATATTTTACAGCACTACTGTTAACTAATGTTCCATGTGCAATATCTGACTATTACATTTGTGCAATATTTCTCCTTATCTACACGGCATTTCTAGTGCATTACTAAACGTGTGCTATATTTAATTTAAATTTTATTATATTTTACTTCTACTTATTGGTATTTTTCTTTAAATTTTTATATCTATATTTTTCCATTCTAATACTTTTTCCTATACTATTTCCTTTTTTTCCCTTTCTTCATAGCAACTGTATAACCAAGACAAAGCAATTTCCCTTTGGGATTAATAAAGTTCTTTGAATCTTGAATTGAATTGAATCTTGAAGAAAACTATATGGACATATCACGTTCACTTTCTTAATTTTGTGTGATGCACTTAAACATCACATATAAGTTATTCTACCATCACTGGAAGAGGCAACAACAGACAGTCAACATTTATGAAGTTACGCTTTTAATATAATACAATACGCGCATGGTTTGCAAATAATGGATTCGAATGCATACTTTTGGGCAATATGGTTCAATATGTAATGAAATACGCTCAGTCGTTCTGCATTTTAAAAATCAATTTCAACCGTGAACGGGTTCCTTTCTGGTATAATTAAGGCGTCTGTAACAGGAGGGAAGCGCCAATCAAAACGACACCCGGGGGTGAGGGGGGACTAGAGGCCGTCACGCATGGCTGCTCTCCCAGGCAGACGCGGATAAGTGTCTGACACAGCAGCGCAAGTGCCAGTCGCGACCAGACATCGCGCTGCGCGTTCTCGTTCCGCCGTGGACTGCGGCCGGCACTGGGCCAGATCTGCACCTGCCTCACAAAGCAGCATCCAGCGCTCGCGACCTGGAAAGAAGCCACATCCACAGGGTAGGTTGATTAAGTTTGTTCACTGTGTCATCGATACCTTAACGTATGCGTAGGTCTATTCGAGTAAAACACACATTTTAAATGTCAAGATCGCAACGAATATGTTTTATATAAATTAACATAAAGCAAAAAATAGAAAAATCTATCAAGTCAACAACTTTTCCTATGTTAGTCTCACGTCTAATGCTCAAATTTGTAAATTGATTTAAAATTTAAGTACCGACAAAGAAACATGATTTTATGAAACTTTATCGTCATATATGGATATAATATTTGATGTATAATATTAGTAGCCTATATGTTTTAAATGCTGATGGAAGATTTGAGAACAATGGAAACAATTGAATGGACCCAAAAGAGTGGAATCGAAAGAATTGCGCAAAGTGCAGTATAATTTAAATGCATTACTGTAGCTTAGAAAACGTTTGCACGACTGATTTTTTAATTATAGAAATAAGTAAGTTACTATGGTGATGCATTAATTCCAATATATATTATTTATCTCGTGCTGCGGCACAATAACTACTGCATGCATGAACACAGAGAAAACACAGTGTTTGGATACGTCTAAATGAAACACGACCTACACGCAAATTATAGCCGCAGAACGTTTTCGCGTCAACATGTTCCTTGCTTTCACAGGCTAAGCATGGAGCTCAGTTTCCTCCCTTGCGCTTTCTGGGATAATGACAGCAAATTTCAGCAACACCACCTGGCGGATGTCCTGACGAGTGTCCATGTGACGCGAGACCTTCCGCTCGGCGCGGCTTTCGGTCCCTGCGTCCTGCAGAACACCTTCTATGACACCATCGCTTTTATTGCCTTGAAATCCTGCGACAAAAGAAACAGATCATACGTTTTTCGGGTAAGTTCAATCCAATCTGATAGCTTGTTTATGAATGAACTGATGTACAGCTACGTTTCGACTTAGCCTACGTGTTATATTGGACTACACAATGTGAACAATAACTTGTTAGGCATATGTACATTATTTTTTCTTACATTAAAACACTAGCATGACGGATATATTAGTATTGCCAGACCCTATGTCATTTTGCAATGACTACCATTAACTTGAAGCCAAAGTTAATCATAGATTGTAATAACGACTTTGGCTCTGGCATTTAAACAGGTGGATACGGAGACAATGAACAATTCACCTCTGGCGTTATCCTGGTTACGATTTGTGCAAGCCGCTTGCAACAAAGATGAGCAAAACATGGAAGCGTATCTCAAAAACGGACAGTTGTATTTCCGGTCCCTGCGGAGCATTCGGAAAAACGAAGAACTACTGGTGTGGTATGGCGATGAACTCTCCCACTTGTTAGGATTTACCGACCTAAAACCTACTAATCCCAATAACGGTAAGCAGTGATCCTTCATCATCTTCCTTTAACTGTAATATAATTTTTAAACTGATGTGATAGGCCTATATCAGAATAGTTAATCCAGTAAGTCACACTTGGAATGAAGTACTATAAATAAAGTATAATAAAGCAATATGGTTTATTTATTGTGCAGGATTCAAGTGCATCAATTGCAGCCAGACCTTCAAGAACGAGTATCCCTATCTTGCGCACTGTCGATTCCTTTGTGCGCAAATGAAAAACGAATTTCCCCATCAAAAAACTCTGGAAGTAAAGCAGCAGCTACAGCACCGCGTCACCGACTTCCATAATATTGCCAGAGACCTGGAACACAAAAAATCCAGCACCAATGAAGACACCACCAACGTGGTGCAACTTCGAAAAAGGAAGTATGAAGAAAGCGAGAGCCCTCGGGCGAAGAAATCGGTCTTACTGGAAAAAAACAACATTTCTAATGCCAGTAACATTACGAATTTAACCATGGATATTTCTGCTGTTCCAGAGTTCGCTGTTTCTCTTATGAAGCTCAATGCAGACCGATGTCCATTTAAAAAGGACCTGGCAGGATACAAACAGAGTGCTTTCACCGAGGTTAAGAGGGTGAAGGAGAAGATTAAGACGGAAAAGGCAACGGATACAGTTAATGATATGGTGCACAACAGAACTGGACAGAGCCGCGTCGGGATAGATTCGAGTTTACAGTCATCGGGAAGCGCTTTTTCATTCGTTTTGCCGAAGGGTATCCGGGAGGCGCAGAAGAGCGCTTTCTGTAAACCTGACAAAAGGACAGTAAAGGACTCGGCAGCGCACCCGTCCCATACACTAAGCGGTTCCTCAGAGCGGCCGGAGGACATGTCAGAGACGATTACCTCCAAGACTTTATTGGGATACAGCAGTCTGATGGGTACCGCGTTGTTAAGCGGAGAGCCGGCTGGTGCGCAGTCGGTGTCCAGCAGTCATTACGCATACACACCAGAGTCATGGCCCCGGCCCGCTGGAGTGCATCTACAGACCGCGTCCCTTACACTGCTGCCGCCGACGCTCACCTCCTTCGGTGTTTCCGTGCAGAACTGGTGCGCCAAATGCAACTTGTCTTTCCGAATGACTTCAGACCTGGTGTTTCACATGCGGTCCCACCACAAAAAGGACTTCGCCGCAGAGTCGCAGATGAGGCGAAGGGAAGAGAAGCTGTCCTGCCCCATATGTCATGAGTACTTCCGAGAACGCCATCACCTGTCTCGTCATATGACATCTCACAGTTAGGGCGCTAACGAGAAACGAGCGCTGCGCATTTGCCCGAGAATGTCTGTACATACGACATTTTTGCATCTTTAGTTCAGTATTCCCACATGCATTCTTCATAAGTCAGTCCTGGTTTACTGAATACCGCTATATATATATATATATATATATATATATATATATATATATATATATATATATATATATACCGGAATAAAACGTTTAGTCCACATGGTGTGTGCATTTTATCTACGTTTAAATAAGTCCTTGTAAGTCCTAACAATGAAGTGTAACTTACGCAACGGGATATTTAAAATACTATGTAACCAATTTCTTACTGGGCTAGTGCGTCCGTTAGATGGCAGTAGAGGTACATTTAGTTGGCCTATGTCTGCAGTATCTGTATGTACTGGTGTGTTGTGTGGGTTTGCTGGTCATGCTGGAGACTACATACCCCTCAGAACTCTTCCTAGTGCCTTAAGAAACTCAGGGTTAAGCGTTTACCGTATAGCGCAGATTGGAAAATCTTAAGTTTACTGTTCATGCTGTATCGCATTTTTAATGAATGTTATCCATAGCACGTGAATTTCTTACGCTTAAGATTATTCGTAATCGTATTTCCATGAGTAATGATTTTCAACTTGACCTCCACTGCCTCAGTACAGTTTGGTATCCGCGGAAATGTAGAGCAGAACTGAACGACTTTTGGTGTTCACATGCCCTACTCTCTTCCAGTCTTTTTATCTTTTGTGTTCTCTTTTCAGATAGTTGGGTCAACAGTAGTAACTCTATCTATACAATTAAATATATTAAACCAGATTTCCCCATCTGTCTATCTTTATTTTACCAACCTTTTCTAGATGGTACTCGGTGTCTGACAGTAACAGATTCATTCAACAAGTTGTTCCCTCCTTTGTGCCCGTAGCCTCCAGGATAGGCTCCGGACCCCCACGTGACCCTGAATAGGACAAGCAGTTACAGAAAACGGAGGAATAATATGACTAAAATTTAAATCTGAACACTTCCACAAAATTATTTAGAAATGAAACTCCCTGTATTATATAGCTCCTCAATCAAGATCTTAGTGATCTGACATTTTCCTGGGAAGCACACAGTATATGGCAGGAAACAAAGAATTTTTGTTAATATTTTTAAAGATATTGCTAATGTTGTGTCTGACATCTGGAAGTACAATTCTAAGCAGTATTTGTAGCATCACTAAAACAACCCCCTGTGCTGAACCTTGCTGTGTGTTAAGCCATCTGCCTTTACATCCTTTTTATCTTGCATGCTACTTGTCCAGCGTCGGGTCACACTGACCAGTCATTGCACTGAATGCTTAATACAAATCATGTCTCTGATGCTGGAAAGGAAAAGTCTAAATTATTCCCTTTAGTTAAGGTTGCTGGGCTTAAGTATGGGTCACTGAATATAAAAGAGTGACATGGCTTAAAATGAATAAAGCCAAAGGTCAGACAGAAGTCAGGCACGCCGAGATTGTGCTGCAATGAAAAGCTGAAAAGAAGTGAGTGTTTCTATAGTAGAGAGAACAGCTCAATTCTAAACGGTTTACAAACAGGTGTTTGGTACATCCGGCAAGCCCTGCAGCATGCAGATTAAATGGAAAAGATCTCAGCAAGGTTTAGTAACTGCAGTGATCCAAAACTGAGCCTCAAGGTGTCCTTGAAAGTGGTCTGCATGCCATTTGGCATTCATATGAACTGCAAATAATGACTTCCCTGCGCATGTGGCCAACATACTGAAGCTGTATTTCAGGGGTGTCGTTAGGCCTAATTTAGGGGGGCTTTAGTCCCCTTAAAATGTTTCTTAGCCCCCCCAAATAACATGTATTTATTAGCTAAAGTCATGAATAGCTTTTTATATTATATATATAAGTTTGACATCACCCCCCCCCCAGTAAAGACTGAGCCCTCCCCCCATCCATTAATCTCTAACTATGCCTCTGCTGTATATAGCATATATAAGTATATGTATGCCTATGACCATAAATCCATTGACGACTGTGCCTTAACTTGCCCAGAATCAGGTGCCAACGTATTCCTAGGACATCCACTTTCTCCACTCTAATCAGCAGACTGCTTCCCATTAAAATGTAGTGCAGGTCATTTGAAGGCCCCACCAATTTCACTAATGATCTCATAAGCAATTGCCCTAAAAGCATAGATTGGGACTTGTTCTATACTTTATAAAAAGTTGATGATGTGTTTTTCATGTGATTTCATGAAACTGCAATTTCTTTGAATTATCACCACTCCTTCAGAGATCTATAATTTTTATTAATATCACGGACCATATCATGTTCCTTAAATACGCAGCAATCTCAGATAACATCTTTACAGGCATTATTAGTAATACCGAAGACGGCACCATTTCTTTGGCACAGTGAAGGAGTGCAGGTACAGTGCTCGCTAATACATATAGAGGGCGCTGTATACACATGATTCACTGGAGTCTGGGGAGAAAAATCCAGTTGGAAATGTGTGGTCAAACACTTTCTGTGAAAGGTTGTTTTTACCACAGTGAAGTCAACCAGCATGAAAACCGTAATTACAGTAATTAGATATTTACTACAACACTGTCCTATATAAGCATCTGCGAGATGGATGAATGGACATATTTATGACATTTACACCAGAATGTCAGCAGATAAAACATCGGTTTTAAATATTGTTCATTGATCACTATACGGATATTTCTGTTAACAGTTCTCTGTGTAAAGTTGGAGCCATTTGGGTTAATTGCAAAGCCTATAAACCTACCAGAATCAGGAAACCTTCACCTCGGCAAAATGCTGCTAGTATCTACACCGAGCATTCTGTTATTAATTTAAGCTAAAACAGACGTTATTTAAACACCGGAGTTGATGAGATTATATCTTGCCTGAAGGTCTTGAATCCGGCGCGGTAAGGTGAGTCACCTGAGCTTTTTAGAAATGCACAGAGGTCTACAGTGTTTGATTGTGTTCATAAGATTTGCGAGCCATTAATTGATCAGCCCTAATTTGGAAAACTAAATATTGTGCTTGGTGCGGTGGGAGGGGGCTGATTCATTGCCCATACATGTCAGAGCGATTCCCTTGGCGGCCGCAGGGCAGCTGCGGGGCATTTTCCTCCTCACGGATGATTGCCTCCAACATTAACGGCATGAGGCTGCCCACTGGAGCTGGACCAGAGCTGGCGAGGTAACATGGGTAAACTTTCGAACAGTACTACATCTTGTGCTGGAGCTCCCCCTGGTGGGCAGTTCAGTGATTTTTTTTCAGGGAAGAATGACAGGCCAACCAACGTGGGTCTGTATGTCCAAAATGCAGCAGAGGTTTATTTCACCCCATTGTGTGAATTCTGACTTTTACATCATGGGCATATGCAGCAATGAAAAAAAAATCCATTTGCAAGCCTGTCTGACATTTTAAACACTGTATGAATCTGTTCATTTGTGTATGGCAATTAAGACCATATGCAATAATATATTTTTGGTAGCAGAATATTTACATTCCTGTCCTGAAACTGTATTTATGCGTATGGGAGCGTGTGTGGGTGCAAAACAAAATAATGTTGCTATCTTTCACCACAGGAACCCAACTACAAAGAACCTGTCCTCTTTATGTTCTCTTGGTGCCCAGATGGACAGTGGGCAGATGTCCCCATTCCTCTCATGTTCTGCCAACATGGGTAACAGCCCCAGCAGGCACAGAATGAACAGATCTGCAGCTCAAACCCCGCGAAATTCAGCTGAAGGTCTTCACCTTCCAGCAAGTCTGTGTTTAGGAAAATGTCACAGCTTCAGATGGTCTTGCGCTTCTGTTTTCAGTCAAATTTGGACTGGAATACATGTAAACAATAAGCAAACCCCATTTGTTGCTACATTCCATATAAATGACTGTAGCAACTTCAGTTCTTCCAAAAAAGGAGCCTCCTGTTGTTTAGAGTTCTCCTTTGTATGCTTCCTTTTCTGCTGACATGTGAAGCTATCATGCAAAAACTGACTCTAGGACTGTTAACATGTGAACACATTCATGCGTCAATCATTTAACAAGAAGTTTAACAAGAAAACAAATTATGTGCAATTCTGTATCATTGCTTTAGGTTTTATTCATTATTTCTGATAACTACTTTCCTCATAATTTAAAACACACATAGAGCTGCTAAAATATATTTGCTAATTAAGAAAAAAAATAAAATACATATACTCAAAATACATAGAAAAATAGCTTTTCACAGAATGCCATTTTTTAGGTGGCACAAAATATTTTTTAAAAAAGTTCAAAAAGCTGAAATAATTAGGGAATTTTGAGAATAATTTTAGTAGTGAAATAGTATATAACTTTTTACAAAATAATACCATCAAAAAGGGTATTTAGTATGTACAGTGCAGAATAAACATGAGAATATGCAACTTAAATTATTCAAGATGACTGTGAATTTGCAACCTGTAAAGAATATGTCATACGGCTGGCTATTTGACACCACCAGAAGGTGGCGTGCTCTCATCGTTGGCTGCAGAGCTGTCACCCCACAGAAAGAAGAGACCAGAGTCCTCATTTAACTGTCATACCTTCCAGCACTGTTACCTGACAAGAAGCAGCATTGTTACTAATCGCAACCTTCTCAAACTCTCCGATTTCCACTGTTTTGCATTCATATACGTCTTAAGCTTTAAACAAATGCTTATTCACTTACTCATCTACGTTATAAATATCATATTATGATAGTCTTTACTTTCTATTCCGTATATCCAAATGAGCAGATACACCAGCTTGTGGATGACTGCGGATAACGTACCTGTTAGCAGTCTGCCCCAAAGAGGACTGTAAAATGCGGGACGGGAAGCGCCAGGTGGTGGGCGACAGCCCTGGACCACAGCCACCTGGCCCAGAAAGCAGCAACGATGGGAGAAATTAAGCTTCTAAACCTACATTGGGTGGGATTACGCCGCACTGCCAGTCACTGGCTGGAGAACCGCGAAGCGAGTAGATTAAACCAGACAGTGACTGACAACACGTGATAATCAAAGCTTCATTTTTCCAATCACTGGAAAGCAGAAGTCCATTCTGCCCAAGGTCTGCCCCCAGGGGGTTTGGGAATGGTGTCTCCCAGGCCTCTCTATCTGCAAGCACAGGTCTCCACAGACATGCCGGGGTAGACCTTCAGAACGACGTTGTGGCCCTCATCCAGGAAGAGCACGCTCAGGGGGTTCATCTTATCCGGCACGCAGCAGGGCTCCGGGATCCCAGAGGTGATGCCCACCGCCTTGACGATGCTCTGGATGGTGGCGTGGTTGGAAGGCCGCACCACCTGCGGGAGGGGGGGAGGGGCACAGTATTAGCGTGACCTGCTCCTGCTCCTCATGCTCCCTAAATGTGAAGCTTCATTTACAGTTTATGGCCGTTTTACTCTGGCTGTAGGGAAATCCATCAGTTTGATATGTCTGCTATATAACTTATACAGCTTCCTTTCCCATGATATATTCCATTTTAAATATCCTGCACTGAAAATCCATTTTAATAAATTACATTTTTCTGGATGGCATACAGAATTAATAGACTTGCACTTCACATGACTTCATACGTATATATTATAGCTGTTCAACGGAGCAAAGTCATAGTTTAACTGGCAATGTTCCTACAGCACAGTGAGAGCAACCTATTGAAAAGTAGCACACACTAGTAGACCCCAGTAGCCAGTATTTGTGGTTGAGGAAGTCCTAAAGGCTTCTTCCATATAAATTTGCGTTACATACCCCTGCCTGGACTGAGCATTTGGACGCTCACATGTAAACGGTCCAAAGGCTGACCTTAGACATAGGGAACTGGCAGGTCCCAGAGCAGTAGTAAGCATCAAACGATTTCGGGGACAGGATCCACTCGCTCCAGCCTATGTCGGCAAAGTCCACCTTCAGATAGCGTCGGAAGCAGCTACGAGGCTCATCCCACTGCCTCCGCCGGGCCTTCTTCATGGTCTTCTCGTCAAAGCTGAGCACTAGTGACTGGCTGCGTCCATTGCTCTCCTCTTGGCTCTTTCTCTTGCCAGTCTTCTTGGTCGGCTTTGGCTTCAACGTCAAGTAGGATCCCTCCCATAGGTCGAGTTTCATCGGAGCCTCGTACTCAACCTCTGGCAGCTCGTTATTGTCGATGGGGTCCTGAAAGTAGGTGTCCCTCTTGACCCGAGCGTCAGGAAATGAGTTAGGAGGCTCAGTGGGCTCTCCGGCAGTGAAGAAAGGGTCGTATCTCTGGAGGGTCTTGGCTACACTGTTGGGCTCCGAAATGGAGAGGTCGTTGGCATACACCAGAATGTACGGCAGGTTGGTGGAGGATGCCAGCTCCCCATATGCTCGGTAGTGTTCGCCGAGGTCAAACTCGGCCATGATGAAGCGCTCGTTCGTGTTTCGGACTCCTTTCAGGACATGTGAGATGTCCTTAACATGCCACGCCCCTCTCCGCTGCAGGACCAGCGTGAAGTTTGTCAGCAGGGCCCCAGGGCTGCCGTCTTGTAGGACTCTCCAGAGCAGCAGCTGGACAGGGGGCAGCAGGTGCTGGGGGCCACAATAGGGGCCCCTGGAACGTTTGCATGGCCACGCTCTCTGCCTCAGGCGCTTGCTGAAGAAGAAGTGGAACGTTGAAGACAGCACCACCTCTGATTCCTGGATGGACGTTAGGTTGAACTGGTACAACACCCTCTCCTCCACAATTTCTATGAAAAACACACCAAAATCAGTCATACATTATTACAATAATGCTCCAACTTCAGGGCTTAAATATCAAGGCAACTGTTCTGTGCATCAGATTTCTAGTGATTGTATACCTATGAATAGCTCCTGTTTGGAGCTGGGCATATGGAAATACTTATAGTTGGCCCCTGATGATTTCTGTACATTTTAAAATGTCTGATGGCATTAATAGGACCTAATCAAGCGGTTTAGTGTACTTCAGACTCTTGCGGAAACTTCAAAGTGATATTTCTTATGATCATGTTCTTTCTGCAATTATGGAACAATGACACAGTATTATGTGAAAGCCAGTATATTACAGAAGCTGACTTCATGGCTCTGGGATTAACCTTTCAAAAACACCATCCAGCAATAAAAGTCTGCTGAGAGCGTCTCTGTTGATCCTCCAGGGTGCCCCGCTAGCTGCGCGCACCCGAACACCAGTGTCCTGTAACCTCCTCGTTTTTCAGTGCGGCTGCTGCGTCGGGCTGAGTCGCATTAAGAAGATCCCTGCCTGGGATACTTCAGCCCACAGAAAGCTGGCCCTGAACTGAAGGACATCTTACAATTTAAAGTTTATATCATTTATATATTCCAGTTCTTATTCGTTTTTATTGTATTGTATGTGTTCTTATTTAAATATGTTGTCTTTTATGCGTACTATGCTAGGCTACTAGGTTAAGGAAAACTTCCCTAGTTTAATCACTAATATATTATTGCTCAATCAGTTGACCTTTGTAAAAATGTTTGTTTGTTTGTTTCTAGATTTATTTATTTATAACAGAGCGTTTCGGACCTCTAAATAGAACGAGATAAAATTGTGATTTTTAGATAAGCGGATTAAAGCTTTCGTATTAATGACGAGAATAAACAAATTTGAGGAATGAAAAGTGTGTAGAAGGTACGTGGGAAAGCGGAGGCGTTATTTTCAGAGTCTACAATTGACGCTAAACACAAATCAAAGTATAAAGCGGCAATCAGATAAGATGCACAGAATCATAAAACACTTAGACAATGCGAGTTTTATTTTAAGAACAACGGTAGGCCAATAGCCAGTCGTACATCTCACTCATATTATATGGCATTATCGTATTTAAAAATACCAGGAGGATCTTACAAAAGTTTTCAGAATTATAGTTACCATCATACTACAGTAGCTGCGTTGCCTTGAGCAGCAAAATACGATTTTTGGATTTTAAAGAATAAGAAGGTAAGCATATTGTAGAAATTACTTGGAGACTCTAACGGATGATAGGCTATTTTTTACGTATCCCAAATGAAGAGAAGCTGTGAATGCTCACCCGGAGTTGCTTTAAAGCTTCGGACAGTGTTTCCGTCGCCGGGGCTGTTGCGCTCCCTGTTGTACTTATCGTAAAGTTTAAACATGTGCACTGAAACCATATCCCGGGATGTGCTGGAGGCGATCTTGCCAGGGGAGGACTCGACCATCTCGCCTTGGGACGATCTTCTTGCGTCTTGATGATCAGATGCGTAAGATCCGAGGTAAGAATTGATGAGACATAATAACAGGTGCACCAGAATTATACCTGCCATTCCTAATACAACCGTTAGACGTTTTATAAAACCCCGGATCATTCACCAGAAACAAAAATAAGAAATCAGCTGTTGTGCTAGGGTTTGATTAAAACATGCCATTAAATCTTGACGCTCGTACTGATTAGCGTTAGTGTTCACAATTAATTTAATAAAGATGCTGTTCATGAATGCGCTCTTTTTTATGCAGCCTAATGCGGCTCCGTTGATACACTTGTTTCTTCTTACCGCCAGAAACCGGGAAGTAAGACTAAGGCAATGAAAGATGCTGACGTCTGCTGGTCTTAACCAACGAAATCCGTCGCTGCTGCACATAGTTCTCACTGGAAGCTGCGTCGGGGAAATGATCCCTATAATGGATTGGAGCTGGAATCAGCCCACGGGTCACGCGTGGATTTCTACGTGATGTGTGGACTTGCATTTATCGTCTTCGCTTCTCTGACAACAGTCCTGAGAACAACAGCATAATTATCATACGCAAGATACTGTGCGAAAAAGCGCAAAACTTTATTTTAGTAACCTTTAATACTTTTAGCTTTTTGATCTCCCTTATTGTCCAAACCTCGGTCGTCCATTATGAAGGCAGTTGAGTGCGTTATCTTTAATCCACTTTTATGGAGCATAGTGGTAGCCCTGAGAGTTTGTGCATTTATGTGCAAAACTTCTAATTGATTTTATTGCATTTCATTCGGTAGCCTATATATGCATGTTTTAATAACACATGGAAAAGTGTCTTTACTCGTGCATAACGAATTTATCTTGTTTGCATATTATTAGCAAAAACCATCACGAAATCTATCTCTCCACAAAGTGTGACAAAAGGCCGTTACTGTTCTGACACTGGAAAATATTCGCATATAGTGGCCCATTAATCGCAGGATTCACTGTGGGGCTGTTAGACGTTATTCATGGCTCTCTGTACGTGACCTCTGCCAGGGGAACGGTCGCACCTCGCCGGGTCGTTTTTGTTTTCCGTCTGCAGCGCTGCAGCACAATACTGGGGCTGTGAAAGACAGCGGCTCCAGCGGGGGCGGCACCAAGCTGAGCCGCTTGGGTCATTTTGCCATTAAACACCGTCCCATAGCTGGGGCCACCGAAGGCTCCTTTTCACTCTGTGCTTGTATCTGCCTTAAATCTGCTTTAAAACTCCCGAGACTTCGCCACTTTGACACGGTTACTAGCGACTCAAAGAGTAAATCAATCCCGAGGAAGATTTCTTTCTGTATTTTATTGTAGGTCCTCTGGCAGGCGAAGTAATTAAGACGTATGACGCCACTTTTTTGTTTGATGAGAATGTATGTAGGGAAGGAATTCGAATTAACTCTGGGTCACATAATTCCTTCTTCCTGAATCGAAGTAATCAATGGCATCTCTAAGGTACCTTTAAAAAATCCCGTTCATGCTGGACGCTATTGACCGCTGTGACCGGTATGCTGAGTTCTTGCCAAAATAATGATGATCATAAATAGCACAAGGCTCGACAGGGAAGATGAGCTCAGTGGGATTCACGCTTTCGGTGTTTTTGTCCGAAATTACAGAATATCCCGCTGCTGCGCCCGTGTAAACCCGATTTGTTCGTGCTTGTGTGTTTGAGTTTTGGTTCATTCAGGATTTTTAAGAAGTTATGCGGCGAAAGAAACACATGGGGCTGCACCCTGGAAGGAACTGAGATTAGAAAAGTAACCATGATCCTCTGTTTGATTAATCACAATGGTCAAGGAATTCGTTAGGTTCAGCACATAATTACGGTGTTACACCAAAGAACGCAAAGGAATCTGGGAAATCCAGTGTGGGTTACCACAGCCCGGTAATATCAGTACATGTCAATATATAAATACCTTAAATACAGGACACGATGTCTGCCAAAAGCATGAAACACTGCGTGACTTGAACAGAGCGCTTGTGGGTCGTTCTAATAGAAGCTTAATTTATTTCTCTTAAGTTGAATAATAAGACCAATGCACTAACTAAAATTTGTTCATCCAATCATTTGAGTGAAAAATCACTTGAATAGCCTTCAAGCCACGATGGTAACTGCGAATGTGGCAGGGACGCGTATTTTATGTTATTGTGCGCAGTGGTGGAAATTTTTCATACTTAAATAGAAGTGCAGATACCACAGAAAAATGTTTCAAAGTAAAAGTCATGGAGTAAAAAAACTACTTAAGTAAAAGTAGAAAAAATGTTTTAAAAGTAGTCAAGTAAGAAATAATAGGCTCGCTGGCACAGACTAGTAGACTGACATTTTTATTCAGTGGAATACAAAAGATCAATAAATGGGCAACATTTAATAAACAGTATAAACATTTTGCAAGCCGGTACTTTTAGACTTCTTATAAGTGGTGAATGAGCCGACTCAAGCCTTCGTCTTCCAGTGGGAAAATTGCTGATTGTCCAATCCAGTCATCCCCATTGTTTCAGTAGTAGCTATAGTCCTTGTAACTTTGAATATTGAAAAAATTTAAATATCCGCCGGCAATTTCGGTATCTTAAGCGATAGGCTGATATCATGCATCTCTACGTATCTTTCTTCCATCTTCATAAAAACAATATGTAACGCAAAATAATAATAATAAAGGAATATATTGCTCAAGAATTGTCAAAGAAAATTGCGTTCTCGATTCTGAGTGAAAAAATTGTGATTCGTATAATTTAACCAGAATTGCGAAGCCCTACTCAGGTGCGCTGTAAGGTAAGTCAATACGGTCGTGCAGAATGAATCAGAGTAAAAAGTAGTTGTTTGGCTAAGAATTGCCGTGAGGTTAAAATAAAAGTTGCAACAACTTTTAATACTCAAGTACAAAAAAACCTACTTCGTAACAAAGTTTTTGTACTTCATTCCTTTACACCTCTGATTGAGCGCTAATTCATAGGCCCACTTAACATTTCCACGGAAGAACAGTTAAGAAAAACTGAGACGTTCTGTCAGCTGGAGTAATTAGGGTAATGGTGTGTGTAAATTTATTATTAAAAATATTTTAATAAATTATATCGGTTAACTGAATTTCACTTTAAACAGTATATTTCAAAATAATTAGCTATCGCTAATTTTCTGTGTTATTTCTATTATGTTATTTGTAAAACAATACCTTTATTGACAAGTAAGAAATAAATGGCAATGTATCTGCTGTATTCATTGGGCTAATCTGGTCTGGAAGTTTGTACATTTGCTTTATCAGAACTTGAATCTGCAATAATTAACTAATCTCACAGGAAAGTTTAGTTGAAAACCCTAAGTGTATGGTTCTGCTGATTTTCAATGTCACAACCATATTCTAACACATCGCCCATCCACCGTACTGCCTGATGACATTTACAAATTGACACTGAGGTGAACAGAAGAAGACTGTCACAGGTGGCCGTTTGTTATGCACTCTATCTGATAATGATAGTGGCACTGGGTGACAGGGGAAGTACATGAAATTAATTTCAATAAACAAATGGATATTTGTGTGACACTTCCCTTTACCTCAACCTGACATAACATAAAGAGGTTGGAGTGTTTAATGACAGTTAATAAATATCTTCATCTTTACTACAACAAGGTTTCTTTGTGTTTTCTACAAGTCTGACCTCAATAAAGGTCTTTTATGTCTGTTCTCATAGGAAAGGTGGGGGTTAAGTAAAATTCAAGAGATGTTTAATGTTTGTAGCAGAGCTGGTTAATCTTAAATTGAGCTACTCAGATACACAGATATGTCACACAATGGTCCATCTAAAGGATTAGTTTCTACTTGTATTTCTTGGGCAGCCATATATTTTCCTTCTTCTTACTCTGTATTTTTGCCTTTGAATGAAATGGAAAGTGCTAACGTGCATCTCTGGGCAGCCTCTTAGGCCAAGAAATGATTTAGCTTGGCTGCATAAATCATGCTGCTAAAGGCAGCTAGCCTGTCTGAAGTTAGCTTCCTGGGTCTACAATGACATGCTGTGTTAAAACACAAACACCTGCGATTCTCATAAAATAATAGACAAATCCAGAAGGATTGTGTAAATTTTCTTTCATCTTCCACTCTTGTTCTTTGGTCAATGCTCCTTTAATTACATGAAATGAAACAGAGTCCTCTCTCCGTCGCTGTTTGCAAACAAGTGGCGAATTTTAAGCCTTTTTCGGTGCAGATCAGCCTGTTCCCTCTGAGTTTGAAACAGTCCAGCTATCCAGTCAGAAGATCCCTCCATGCAGTTCTGAGCAGTCAGTAATCATCAGATAATCCCCCACCTCCCAGTGGAAGGTTTAAACCCATCATCCCTGTGCTGGATAATAACCCCCTACCTCTCCAGTATCCCTTGATCTACTTGTTCCTTTTTCTGTGGCTCCTCTTCCATCTTTGTGTACACCTTTAAAAGTGTACACATATCATGGTGCCCGCACACTGTAACTGCTGTTAGCTGGGCCAAGTAGCGTGATGTTATTTTAAGAGCCAACAGCAAGAGAGTCAGAAGGCAGCATAACCAAAGATTTCCATGTAGGAATCGTGCTTAGATCGCAGCTCTGCTGGAAATCAAGTTTGTGGCATGCGGGCCATGACAGGGTGGGGACTGGGCTTTCCCACTAAAATTAGGCCTGTTGAGTGCCGATGGAGCTGTGTGATGGAGAATAAGGTGAGGGGTGCAAGTGTGCAGGTTGGTGGCACTTGAGACCAAATCGAGATCAGATCATCACCAGATCTAGGAAACGTTTCATTAACTCTCTTGAGTCGTCTTCCACTTGGCCATGTCAGGCTGTGTGCACTCTGAGAACATTCTCTTAACAGAAAGGATATGGAGAAAGAGGAAGCCTGTTCAGAACACGTCACACGGATCTGAGCCGGACTGCTGAGGGGATTTAATTTATATGCTGACAGCTTGTATCTGGGACATTTAGCCGCCGACACATTTATTTTTCATGCACAGTTGCAGAAAGCAGGAATGTAGGTTCAAACCATCCTTGAAAGGAAACCTCAGCTTGCTGCCTCAATCACACGAGCGGTGCTGTAAACAGGAGCCCCTCAGGCCAGCGGGGGACCGGGAGAGCCGTGGCCGTATGAGTCAGCTGCCCCACGTCAGGAGAACTGCAGCATTTCGGTTGTGGAAGGAGCTTTCGCTTGTAGCCGTGTTGGACGATGGGGCCTTCAAGTCAAGGCGCTGGATTTAAGTTCCCATGGCTCCAACTTTTGAGGAGCATCAGGGTCCTTTATTGCACGGGTTTACCCGAGCTGAAGCCTAGAGCACCCCCTCCCCCCCCCCGATCAAGCACATATACCATCACCACTGTCCCACCCCATCCAATTCCAAAACTTTTATCATGATCATCCTGCCCCCCAAATTTACTGGGGGGGGGGGGGTGGTTTCTGGTGACTCAAATAGCCCAGGAGCGTCTGACTATGTCAATGTATCTCTGATGATCCTGTACCATCCACACACACATTGCTTCTCCTGGATCAGTCCTCAGATACCTCCAGAGGCCCTAGATACTACGACAAGCACGTTCAGCACGCTGACCTCAGGCGCCTGTCCGCTCTCTGCCTGCTTTTTTTACCTGCATGCCTCTTGATGGCTTCCTTTGAGGGTGTGGCCAATGAAAACACATTGGCTGCCAGCATGGGCTGCTCAGACTCACTGAGTGGGTTAAACACAGAGCAGAGCGGCAGATAAACCCGATTATTACTGTCTGGGGAAGCCCTCACCGCAGGTTGTGGCTCCAAGGCTGGCGGCACGTATTTAAACATCTGTAAAATGCTTCACTATTATCCCAAGATCCCATATCAGATTTATTTTGTTGTCGCACATCTGATATTTATCTTCTGCTTTCCCTCACATCCTTAAATTGCAAGGACGCAGCGGTAGTCACAACACGGGCGGGCTGTTGGCTTTTATGGGGGGGAGGGGGGCATCAGACGTGCTCAGCGTGTCCGCGGCGCATGCCGCAGTTCCTCCAGCTCACGATGGAAACCCGAGAACTCATTAGTTTAAAAAAGGAAGTGGACAAAGGCCCATATTGATATTAAACTGACGTGCCCGTGGATTTGGCAGCGACGGCTCACAGGAAGTTTGCGGTTGAGGTGAACCAGGGGCCATATTTCAGGCCACGGGTAAATTATCCTTTTATTACAACCTTGCAAAGCCTTCATCCAGTGGTACCGCAAGAGATCATCTGCAAGACGCAACCGAGCACGAGCAATAGCTATTTGCCGTTTAATTACGAAAATTAGAGCTAATCTTTAAGTGAGATCGTATTTTGTACGACATTCAGTGGATACATTCCCATCTGTATCAACAAATAAATGTGTGAGAGGGAATGCATGTAAGGCACAGGCTGTCAGAAACAGTCACTCACAGCACACGCAGCTCCTGAGTGAGCCATGAAGACCCCACACTTCTTAGCCTTCTCTAAGGACAATATTAGCTTAGGATCACCCGTTGAAAACAACTGCAGGCAGCCTCTGTCTGCCTCTGTGTCAACAGGGCAGTGATTGGAAGCAGATGAGGACCCAGAGCTGGTGCTTTGGCTCCAGGTCTTTAACAAGGGTGTCCTGTGAAGATGCCTGACAGAGTGCTGACAAGACAGTGTGATTCGTTAAGTGGAGAAGTCACGTACGCGAGCCCATTTCTTAAACACGAAATTAGAGTGAGTTTATTTTTCATGCAAGAAGACAGTTCTTGCAAATTTCCAGAAAGGTCTAAATCACTCACATTAACCACATCGCAAAGTCTTGGTGAAAAGGGCCATCTCACAGTATTTACTGCCATTCAGTACATGGTTATTCACTGGACTTTATGTTATGTCCCTGCACGGACTGTTAAACATAAATGACAGATTATTGCCCTAAAATGACAATACAACATATAAGTCATATTTACAGTAATAACCAACCATTCCTGATTTCCATGATTTGCCAAACACTGGAATACCAATCAACTAGAGCAATGTTTCCAAACACGGTCCTTGGGGAACCCCAGACAGTCCACGTTTTCGTGACTGAATTGTCTCCACATATTGTATGCTTGCTTTTTTGGATAAGAGCATCCTCTTGTCTGCCGGGCAGCCCTGCAGAAAGAACGTCTAACACAGCTCTACAGGATATTGTACTGAATGTGTGTGTGCATAACTGCATATCACATGCCAATAAAACACACTGTCAGAGGAAGTTACTGCTGGTGAGGAAGTTACAAAGGGTTTCACTTTGATTCCAGTTAATACTCAAATCCCACTGCAGGATCAGATTCGCCCCGTTTTTTTTAATTAACTGCACTGAACCCACATTTAAACATTTCACACTGTTGGGCAGCCATCATAGTTATGGGGACTCTAGGTTTTTTTAATGCATTTTTTGTTATTCTATTTTTATAATGCACTGAACAACAGGTGCCTAATCATGAAACGTCCTAAACATTACATAAACTAAACATTAAGACTGGACAACAATCAAGAAGAAAAATAACAAAATATGATTGTGGAGTCATTTGATGTTATTTATAAGTACTACTTTCAGAAATGATTACAAAAAAAAACATCCAGTAGGTCTCACAAAACGGTGTTAGGAATTTGTTCAGTGATGGGTGCAGGGCTGAAGATTAAAAGGACGTGGCTTGATTTAAGGCGGCTTTTCAGAATGAAGCAGTTTGTGTACCCAACATAAACTTGACTTCCTCTGAGACTAGATGTCAACAGGACCCTTAAGCTGATGAATGGAGGTGTTTAGACGGCTCTGGACGTCAGACGACTGACGGAAACCTCTTTAACGTCTCAGTTAATCCTCAAATAATGGCATTCGGTCAAAGGAGCTTCGTTCAGTAGCCGGTAGCTGAACATTCTTCGCTTTGTTTGCAAAATGCTGATGTGAATCGCGGGCCACGGCCATTGTGAGGTTTGGGCCATTAAAGGATTTCGGCAATCAGGCTCAGACTGTAATTTCCTCTCGAGTGGCATCCGCCGGGGGGGGGGCGGAGAAACCTTCCCCCAAAGGTGAAGGTCAGCAGCCTCTGGGACATGTTCCGGAAACGGCCCTACACGGCTTAGGTCTAATGAATATAACACCATTCATGTAAACATAACATGGGTAAGAGCGGGGCAGCTGGGTGAAGTGTCTTTTTAAAAAATGTTTTACACACACGCGGAGGAAGGGCTGAGTGAAAAACAAGAGAGAGCGCTGATTTCACGTGGTGACGGTGGGGTTCGTTGGGGGTCGGTGGACTAGAGGAAACGGCGATTTGCACTGCCGTGGAGTAATCACCCGCCAGAGTGCGGTGGATTGTGTTGCAGGGGGATCTTATTACAGCCGGAGCTGTTTCATTTATGTTTCTTAACCATTGAGTCTCTCCCTCATGGCGGCGAGACGGTCACTGGGAAGTGGTTTCAGCACAAACCAGCCGGGCTCCGCGCTAATCCAAACACTGGCGTTTTTATACCACATAAAGTAGCCATTGAGAGACGGCAGAACAAAGGCCATATGTCACACATGTGAAAAGGCATCAATTTTGCTAGAATATTTCAGTGGCCACCATTTATTTTCCCAAATCACATCCCGTGCCAAGTGGTCTCAGTCTGGTGTGCTTGGAACGCCGTTCTTAAAGCCCCCCCCCACCCCCCTTGAATGGAAACTGTCCCGGCTCGGGCTGAGAGGCCGTGAGTGGCTGGAGCTGACCTCTGCAGGCGCGGGGGGGGACCACCTGCACGCATCTGGCGGGGTGACGAGTGGCGGCGGGTCAGCAAGGCGGCGTGCGGTGCCGACGTCGGCCTGGAAATGCGGGGTGGGGGGGGGGGCACGGGGAACAGGGATCTTTTGTTGGCATGGGGGGGGGTCGTCTGTGGGGGAGGGAAATGACAGGCTTATGAAGGCGCTTAGACAGGCAGACAGACAGCTCCCGCCCCCCCACACCCCTGTATGCTTTATTATCCATGAGAACACAGTGAAAGAGGCCAGTTCTGGACGGGCCCAGCCCAAACACAGCCCATGTGATCGGCCCGTTTGCTGTTTCATAGCGCGGTTCAGTGGTGACACGGACACTGGAGTGACACTGACACTGACACTGCGGTGACACGGACCCTGGCTGTCTGAAACACTTTCAGTCGACAGACAGACCATGGCAGCTGAGATCTGTGACATGTAGCTGGTGACAGCTGTTATTGAAGCGGAACCATCACGGCTGACCGGTGTCCGTGTCTGCAGAGACCTACAGTATGTGAGGGCCTATACAGGATGTCCACCTACTGCAAGATCCCTTAAACAGGCTCAGGCACAAAAGCCCATTTCTCCTGACTAGGCCCAGAACTCCATATGGCCTGTATACGGACACAGTATCCTGTGTGAGTGGATGTGTGTCCTCGCCTGTCACTGTGATTCAACTCAGCCATGATGACTTCATAGGGCAGTGCGCAATATGGGGTAGCTAAACAAGTACAGTACCGTGCTAATTATGTGAAGGTTGTGGGTTCAAATCCCAAGGAACACAAAAAAAAACAGAGAACCCATCCCCTAGTGTAAATTGCTTTGGATAAATGCTTTAGGTAAATATAGAAATCCACTGGTAGGTATTTGGTTGTGCATGTTGCTCTGAAACACATCAGATTACTATCCACCAGTTTACTGTGATCATGGCTGGCTGTGAGTCCTAAAATGGGTGGGAGGGGCAAACCACTTCCTTCTGTGGGCCCCTCAAAAAGCAGCTCCCCATCTTGAGGAAGAGCAGGTGTTCAGTTTGGCTTGGATGTCCGCGCAGGCTTGCCACCTTGTTCATGAAGGCCAGGACTTGCGGGCTGCTCTGCTCATTTTACGATGCTAAATGATGAACTCCGTGAAGAACAATAATGCTCCAAACGCCATCCCATAGTTTTAATGCTTTCACATGAATTTCCCTTAACATTTCTCATTGTCACCGCAACCCTGCACTGGGCAAGTGGTTACGGAAGATGGATGGATGGATATTTTTCATTGTGGTTTCCTTAATCCCAGGCCATAAAAGAAAGTGTATTAACTCCGTCCAGCATGTCATATGTCACGCTTTACGACACGGCCTCAAACTCAGTAACATGACTCCAGACTAGACTGCGCATATCATATCGAATTTGTTGTGCAGATGTCTAACAAATTAGATTTAGTAATGGCCGCCCATCTGGAAGTTACATTTGGTCTCAACATTTCCAGCCTCTCTTAATAGAGGATCCAATTTACTGTACTATATAAAATTTCTCAATGGTTTGAAATGGTTTTGTGGGCCAAGTGTGAACAGGAGGGTGGTCTTCTGCTTGTTTTTACTAAGTTTTACTGAGTATCTGGATAACGGGCTCCCTGTTACAGACGCTGTCTGGACTTCTGAAGAGTCATCTGAGAAAGACTAGATGTTAAAGGTGGATTTCAGTGCTGTTGGGTTTGGCCCAGTGCTACTGCACGCCTGAGAATCACAGCATTCTCTTCCTTCATCCGCTTCTCCGGCCATCACACAGCGACACCGCATCCACGTATGGCTTTGATTACATGCGTGAAGTGTTTATTTCCAAATGAGATGTGTGTTTCACAAGCGAGGCTGATGGGGCTCCGTGCCTGGGGTTTACCCAAGGAGTGTTATTGCACATATTACCTCACATTAATCTTGTGCTGACATGCTTACTCCAGGTCAGAGGGTAAAGTAACTGAGTAGCGTTTCTGAAGCTTCCAGCAGCTTCCTTCTCGACCTGTACACATTTGTCATGACACAGAGACCTGAAGCACCAGGCCATTAAGATCATGAACACCACTGATTAAAATAAGCTTTAACTGCAAGCAGCACTTCAATCAGCTCTCAAACTTTTTTGTAACTTTTTATCTTTACCTTCTATATACTTTTTATATATTTCTATTTTTAGTACTTATTTCACTAACTTTTTAAAATTTTGTTATCCTTCTACCTTGTTTATATGAATGTTTATAATGGGGAGTAAGTCAGGGGCAAAGAGATAGAAGCGGTGGAGCATAAGTTGAGCAGATGGAATTATTTTTGTATTTCAATTTCATTAATACCTTTTTCACTTGTGTCCCCATAGGACACTTGTGTCATAGGAAAATCTGATTGATAACCGATGTACTTCTGTCTAATATCGGCAGTGCCAGCAGTGAAACTTGCCAACGCTTATTAGCAGAAAATGTTACATTATTTTTTATTCTGTGGAAAATGAAAGATAGATCTTCTGGCCAAATTTAATAATGAAATTGTCGTGGGCCATATGAATAAAATGTTATTTGTTCCATATTTTTCGACCGCATGATCAATCCTCCTAATATCTAAGTTCCTATGAAATTATGTGTAAGTTTAACCTATGAACTTTTGCATCTCCCTGGCTTATTTAGCAAAGCGGTCACAGTTCCTGTTCTGCGGTGGGAAAGCGACACCCGAAAGTAGCCAGGAACTACAAAAGTTCCCGGTCGAGGTGGCCCAGGAACTCGGAACCAGGTGAGAAGGTGCCTAAAGATAAACAATAGCCATGGGTGCCTGTTGGGAGGGCAGCGTTAGATGTTGATCCCAGTGTGGGAACGTGAAGAACCTGGAGGTGTGTGAACCAGGCTGAGGAAGCCATTTGTTTGGTGGACTCATGCTGTCCTTGTAGGCAGGGGCAGCAATTAGGGGCATTTATTGCACTCCTGCAGTTCACGGTTTCTACGGAGCCCAGAGACGCATAAAATGTTTTATAACGTTTTTAAGCGGCTGAATGGAAGCTCTGTGCGGTCGCTTTGGGTCCCGAGAGGATAACCCCACTCCCTTACCTGCGGCGATACACCACATTTAGTCTTCCTTCTTCGTTTTTCCATTTGTGGACTAGGAGGAGGTCACGTTGCCGCGGTTTACGTTTGCGCAAGGCGTCATTCAGGTAGCAGTCAGCGTTTACGTCAAGCCGAGCGTCACCACAACAACTTGAAAATGACAATCTGCCAGTTAAACGAATAGATGGTGACTTGGCGCACAAATCCGCTAATCTGTGGTCAGCCTACTGCAGTATTGCCTCTCTGGCCTTTCCAAGACTCCTAAGTTATAAAGCACTTTCATAGGACCCTCATGCATGCTACGGTTTTTCCCACAAACCTTTTCTCCAATTATTGAGGGTCACGTGTGCTGGTGCCACAGGTCAGTGCGCCACAGCAGATAGAGGCATTATTTTCTTAACCCTCACACCAGCTGGCATTCTGGACTGTTCCATGAAAAACCCTTTGTGAAGGGGCAGGGACCTGCTGGGCACACTGAAAACACACCCCCAGGGCAGGGGGGGGGGCTGGGAAAGCCAAGGCCTCTGTGAGAACCAAGGGGGGCCGGAGGCTCGCCAGCACACCATAGCCGCATTCAAGTTTTCTCAGGATCTCATCCAAGTGACAGTCCCCGGGAACAATGGGAGCCGCTTTGCTAATGCATGGCGTCTCGGTGCTCGCTGTGGGCTCTCCCGGTCAGCGGCAGAACCGGCAGTCTGAAGGGGGAGCTAAGTAAACAGAACAGAGCAAGTATGGCCTGCTTTAGCCTGAGGTTCGACGGGCTTATGTAACTGGAGGCTGCACATCACAGAGCTAAGCAAATAAACGGGACCAGTGTGTGAGAGCAAAGGAGCTTCATGCATTATTTCGAGATAAAGGAATGCGGGACGTTGTGGGAGATGGGCAGCAGGGTCAGGACGCGGACGGCGCTTGCGTCTGGGGGCAGGCTGTCTGTGTGTAGTTAGTGGGAAAACTGTTACAAGCCATTCATTCCATTATGTGCTGGTGAAATCAGCCAATCGCATTTCCGAAACAAGTCCTAGGCCCCCGAAGAACATATACATATATATAACGTGTACACGTGTAGAATTGCATATACGTCTAATTTCGATGTGTATATATAACCGTGGGTTCATGTGATGATTTTATGGTGTGATGATTTTCTTATGTTTAAGAAATGGAAAAAGGGAACATGAAATGTCTTGTGTTACAGCTGAATGAAAAGAGCGTTTTTTGTTGAACTAAAATTTCCACCCTATTTCCACCTCCTCCCTCCCCAGGTCGGTGCCTAGTAAACAAAACCCTAAAGCAGCAGAAATATCTAAATTACTGGAAAAACCATTTTAGTGTCACAAGGGAGCCCTGATCTGGAACGGCAGGTACTGGGAGGCATTAAAGGTAAATAAATCAGTTGGAAATTGGAGATAAAATCCTCACGGAGTAAAGCCAAGAATGCCACAGAGCTCCGTAAACATTATGTAAAGGGTGGACATGGACATCGTTTCCGTGGGAACTGTGCTCTTGCTTCCCCTCTCCGCGGGGGCGCACGTGGGGCCCGATCCACGTGGGGCCCCATCCAGGGGCCACGGAGGACATGTGGATGCCGAAACATGTGAGTTTCCGCATCTCGTTCCTGTGACGGATCGCCATGACTGATGCCTGACTGCCTTTTTTTGGAGAGATCCTGAACCACTGGCGCGTGAAATCTACACATGAATATCTGTTCTCCATAAATTACCCGTTTAATGATGTGAATAGCCCTTGATTTCTTTACAGCATTTTTATTTTCTTTTTACGACCTCCTACCCTGTGAGGGCCCCAGCAGTCATATATGGGATACATCAGCCCCCTAGAGCATGCAGAAGAATGCCCCTTTAATGACTGCGCATCCCTTCACCATGGTAACCAGCAAGAAATACCAGCGTGTGCAAGTACAACTTCCCATATTGGCTGAGATGCTATGAGTGATGCACACTAGCGATGCTAACGTAGACGCCGCTCGACTTTCTGCTGGATGGATGGGTGTCCCAGGTGTAATGCGCCATCCCGTTTGTTGGTGATGTAAGCTGCGGTGTTAAGGGATATCTCAGGCCATGAGCCGTGTGTGACGCCCTCAGTCTGTGCCGGTGGGGCTGAGACCCACATGAGGTAGTCCTGGGGTAATCCCCAGGCCTTGTGGTTCAGTGCACTTCAGTGGCTGGCCTGTAAAAACAGTGAACATAAATGGTGCTTTTTAACCATCAAAAGTGAGGCCCATCCCCCCAAACCCCACAAAAAACCCCACTACCAAGTCTGTTTAAGAACCAGCGGTATTTTTGCATCTCCACTCACGTCCCCCTGTCCTCTTCGCGCTGTTTTGCTGCTTACTCTCCCGCTCCACCATCCCATGCCAACCCCCCCTGCCCCCCCGCATGGTGCCCTGACGGCGTCCAGTTGACTCTCAGCCTCCCCACAGCTTGTCATGTACAAACCGTTAACTGAGAGGGTCTACTGCAAAACATAAAATATCCACCCCGTGTTGCTCTTAAAACAGTAGAGTTTACCCTGCACCCTGCACATTGTTGTGCCCCGCGGGCTGTGACGGCTGCAATCTATCAAACGCGACGTGACCTGTGGAAGTGCCCTGAGCCGTCCGGGTTTCTCATTTTAACCGCGCTGCAGGAAGAGCCCGGCAGGACGGACTCCTGACAATCTGCTTTCACAAACATGGCTGCCATAACCTTTTGGTCCCCGTTTGCCAATGAAACAGCTACACAGGCAAAGTAAATGAGAGGAACAGCGCAGGGAATGTTACCCGCTGTAAAATGGGAACGGGGAGTTCTGGTACCTGGAGTAGAAGCGGTCCACACACTGATTGTGGGATTGGCTGGAATCCCTTGGCTGACTGTAAGATTGTAAGTGATGCGGAGTCAAGCCTGCAGGCTGACATGTATGATTTGACAACAGTCCCACTTACGATGACTACCTCAGTGGGATCCACTCAAACAGACACCTGTGACCTCTGTGACTTCCTGTGGAGATGCTCTCCTCTGCCCAGCATTTACTTCTTCCCATAACTCTTCAGTGCAAAAGGCACCCCTGACTCCTGACCTCCGTGGCCTGTTACTGTATTCTCTAGTTTCATAGCCATCGCCCTCATGGGGGGGCATTCCCAGTACGAGGGGGTCATCGTGGGGCCTCGGAATAAATTAGCATCTGTGTTTCCAGCACAGGAAGAGCTTTCTGGCACGTTTGGGATTCAAACACTTCCACTCGGCAGGTCTTACAGGTGGAAGTGGTCACCAAACATCCCCTGGAGGACCCTCTCATATTCTCTGCAGGTGGTGGGTGCCAGTATATGACCCGGCCTCCCTCCACAGACCCCCCAGATGTCTGCTCCCCCCCCCCCACCCTGTGACACAGATTTCTCCATGCCACTCTTTGTTGACCCAGGATTAGTTTCACCTCTTGTAGTTTTACTGTATGTTGTTGGAGGGAAGCTGCTGTTTTTGTTGGACGGCAGTGGCCGTGTGTGTATCTTTTCGGTTTGTGTGTGAGCCTGCGTGAATGCATGCGTGTGGCCGGTTGTTTGTTTTGGTATGCATTAGAAGCGGCAGTCGGGGGTCTCCGTGTGAACAGGGGATGACCTGGCGCTGAGATTGTCACACCTGTCCCTCATTTACTCATAAACTATCTGACCCTCCTCTGAGCTGGTGGCAGTTGGAGCCTAACCTTATTTAAGCAGAACAGTGAGCAATTCTCACTGCTCAGTTACCACCATTTCTCTTAGAGCATAGGGCTCTCAGTCAGAGGATTGTTTTATAGGGCAAGATGGAGTAAGTCTGCATTCTATGTGCCAGCAGGTACTGGCTTGGTGCTTTGGGTGGCTTGGTCATGGTTCCCGGTGACCAGCATCTTACTTTGGGCTTCTGGTTAGCCAGTTTCTGGTTCAGGGATTCATGGTTCCAAGTAGCTGGCGTCCTACAGCTGCTGTGCGGTGCCGCTGGTGTCCTGTCTTTGGCGTTTTTTATGCATGTGACCTAGTTTTTGGGGTTCTTAACCTGTATTAAGGTCCTAGACCTTCTGGTTCACCTCATCCTGGAGGCTGTCTCCCTCGGTCCTCTGTTTCCTGCAGTGTTTGGTCAGTTGGTCTCGGGAGCCAGAGAGCAGAAGACCTGGCATAATGGATGGACAGCCCAAGTTGAGGTGTTTTGTCACAGTCCTGGGGGGGGGGGGGGGGGGTGGAGCCCTGTGTAGCTTAGTTCTTTCCCTGTTCCACCACAAATGATTCAGCTCAACAGCTGTGTGGTAATTAGGACAAGGAGGTGCAAGGAGTTGAATCATGGGTGTTAAATGAGGGGAAACCCAAAAAATGTGCAGGGCTCCGGCCCCCCAGGACTGGAGTTTGACACCCCTGTCATAGACCTTGTTTATGAAGGCTAATAAATTTGTGACAGAAGCTGAAGCTGAGCGAATGACAGGCCTGGAAGCATCCCTTTGTTCTCCTTGTGTTGCTGTGTTTTTGGCCTGTTTTTGGGCTAGGATTTCACAGGCCCTTTGCTGTGACACTTTAGCTTGAAAGGATCGGAGGACTTGAAAGGGCTTTAAAAACAAAGGCGTACATGTGGACACGCCAAAAGGCATGCCTCTGCGGGATGAGTGTCACCTTCTCTCATGCCAGTAGGCGTAGCTCATCCGAGCAGACGGATAAAAGGATGAAATGGTAGCTGGAGAGGGGCCCAGCTCGGCGCTCCGTGCTGTGAAAGGGAGCCCCGGTGACACGCAAACCCTTGTCATTGTCACAAAGCCAGCACCTTACGGGGGAAGCTGCGTCGCTGTGCCGGGACAGGTCTAGTTTAAACCAGAGGAGAGGGAACACTTAACAATGTGCAGCTGGTGGAGTGTGGGAGCAGTTTCTGGATAAGGCCCTCGTCACTCTACGGACACAATAGCAACACTGAATACTGAGAGATAAGGGATTAGCCTGCTTTGATTTGTCTGATCCATGTTATTGAGGCTTTGCATGCTAACACACGTGCACACACACATGTACTGTCCACATATTCGTATCTCTACTGGGACTCTCCATTCATTTCTATGTGTTCTAACCCTAATCCCAGCATAACAGCCTTAACTCCTACCCAGCCCTAACCTTAACCATAGATAACCAAGCTAAACACAAGATTTTTTTTAGTGTTTTTGATTGCATTCACAGATTGAGGTTATGCTTGTGGGGACTGAAAAAATGTCCCCACAAGGTAAGAAGCTACAGGTTTCTATTACATTTGAGGGAAATCTGGTCCCCACTATGAAATAATTCGAAAAACATGCACACACACACACACACACACACACACACAGGTACACACAAAAGCATGCCCCCCATTCTTCTGCACAAGGGTGTCCTCTGTCTGGGCGATATGGCTCTGGGCAGCATGACCGTACTTTAGCGATATTTGGGGACCACTGTAATGCTTTGGGTGGGACAGGCAAACAGTGACACAAGCTGGTACCTCGTCGTACAAAGAAAAATAGCACGTGGAAGGAGGGAACGGAGGACGGAGAAAAACACAGTCGGTCTTAAAGGCGCCCCTCGAGTGGCGGGTTTAAGAAAACAACACCCCTCTGAAGGGTCGGAAAATGTGACGGACCGGGCATCCGGGGGAGCGGGGGATTCCAGCTGGAAAAAGCTGCCAGCTGGGCTTCCCCGGGAGCGGGGGTCATTCAGCCTGCTGGGGTGGGAGGTGGAGCCCCGGAGTGGGGCAACCACACGTCACGCGGAACGCCATATGGCCGTAGGGGTGCACACCCATCATATCCACGCTCACACCTTTGTCTGGACCCCCCACCCACCACTGCGTACACGCTGGAAGCGTCTTCCTGCTCAGTGCTCCACTTTGTGTCCCACGCTCCAGATAATTGGCGGATATTTGGATGAAAAAGTAGCACAGAAACTGGGCCGACAGCTCTGCCTTTTGATTGGGCCCATGATGAACGACATGGGTGTGAAGGCCAGGTGCGTTTCCGGGGCCCTGGGAGAGGTGTACCTTTCACTTTGTCCCTGTTGGTGCCCCCCCCCCCCTGCTGAGAGGTACAGTTACAGCCCAGTGAAACACCTCACGCCTTTCCAAATACCAACAAGCGTCTGTTGTTAATGACAAGGCAAAGGCCTCTGGACTCCGTCAGAAACAGGCCATGTTTTCTTGTGCTGGCTATCACAGCTCACGTTGAAACGTCCCATCAGTAAGCTTACGTCTCAACACACTGTGGACGATCAGAAACACTTACACATTTCTTTTACATCTTTTATCCAAAATAACTTACAGTACAGGGAAGGTTTACAACTTTTATATGCACTCCTAGGATTTGAACCAATGACCTTTCTGTTGTTAGCACATAGCTCTATTTATTGAGCTATAGGAGCTAAACAGCACCAGTACGCATTCTCAGGTGTTGGAGTCCCACTGCGTGTATTATCGAATGGGCCTGAGTTTGAGTTGTAGAGGGGAAGCACAAGTCCACCCAGCTCATGGAGAACCATTGTGAAGCTGCTGTCAAGCGCAGCATCCTCTGATCTATCCATGGACAAGGCAGGAACTCAGATCCCTGAACAAACGCTGGTCAGACCCACCTCCTGGAAATTCCGCATCTCACAGTGGAGCTGGATCTTCTAGCATCGCCTGGGATCATAATCGAACAGATGGTCTGCTCAGCTGTGGGGCTGCCTGAGCTCCGTGTGTCTGCATGTTCTCCCATTGTGGTGCAGCTCTCCTCTGAGATCTCTGCAGTTCAATGTCATGCATTGTTAGGATGCATGCATTGGTCCTCACAAGGGGAAGCTCAATTTTTATAAAATCTGTGAATGCAATCAAAAAACTAAAAATGCCAAAAGTCTTACTTATGGTTAAGGTTAGGGCTGAGTAGGGGTTAAGGTTGTCATGTTGTGATTGGAGTGTTTCCCTGCCCAGCTGTAAGAATACAAATTGGTGCTGTGAGGCCAGGGGACAGTGGCCCTTTGGGGGCCGTTGTGCCCATGGCTCACAGCATTGAAACCTAACAGTCTGCAGTACTCAAGATGAATGGCAGAAGGGCTGGGAGGAGAGGAGACCGTGCCCGAGGTTTATTTGCGCCATCTACTGGTAAGTTGAACTGCCACCCCAGACTGTACGTCTTGGGCTCCCATCAAGAGACACTGTCGTAGGTGAGTCTCACAGACACCCTCAGTCTCTGTGTGGTGAGGATGGACCTATGCTTGGTGAATCTTCTAGAAGGTTCCATTGCTATAGTAAGGCAGAGCCCTGGTCCAACGCGCTCAGTATATTTCACAGGATATACTTTACATATGCTGCATTATACTCATTTAATGAACTGATCAGAATTAAAAACATACGTGTATGTAGAACAAAAGGTGGGTGTTCAACTTGAACCCTGGGTTTTACATTACCCCACCATGGGCGTTGTTTTCCATCCCCCTGCTATCCCCTTTCTTTTTCACAGCCTTTGTTTCTGTCCTTTCCCCCCCCTCTCCGGCATCCTGTCATGTGACAAGGATCCATCACTCGGGATGACAAACGACCTCTGGCAGCGCCCATCTGATAAGGTTCCTCACTTTCCGCGGTGACAAGGCGCATTAGTGGCTGATCTGTAACCCCGAGTCCTCAGGAGCGGTCAGACAGGCGACTTTCCGCGGACCGCTCACCCGAGTTGGGACCGCTTTGACATTATCGTGACGGCAGTGACCTATTTCTGCGCCTCCCGTCGGAGCAGAGCGATGCAGTCCACCGTCTGGAATCGGCGGCTCTCTCAAGCCAGCCGCCATTTTCCACCCCGCAGGCGAGCGACCGTGAATTAAGGCCCAGGCCCTGAGCCTGTCAAAATCACATGTTAATTGCTAATGCACATTAATGAATACAAATGGCTCTCTGGGCTTGTCTGCCCCTTTGTAATGAATTATTATCGCTCTCGACAATCACGTTTCTCAGCATTTTTCAATTAAGGGGCCAAGGGCCCCCTCTGATGAAGACAAACGACCCGCACGCCTGCCCGCGCCGAGCCTCCCGCCTCCCGCATTAATAGCTCTCCAATTTGGGCGCATCTTCCGCCATAAACGTGGCGATCCATTTTTTTTAAGTCTGACACCGGTTACGGAATTACGAGCAGGTGCTAATTACACATCTGATGAGGAGTCCAATTTACGGCGGGAGAGTTAACGAAGGGAATGCCGTCCTCGCTGTCAGATTAAACTGCTTCTGTCATCCTGGTGCCGGTGCTCGAATCGGGACAGTGGTTTGATAGACACGGGGTGGGGGGGGGTTGAGATGCCAGTTGCTGACAGGGCTCCTTATTAACTCGTCGCTCGTAGCACTCACTGACGTGCTCGGATCACACGGAGTGCAGCGCCGGCGAAGGTCATACACAGCAATGCACACTGAAAAGGAGGAAAGACAGGCGAAGATGTCCGAACTACATGGTCTGCTGAGATGCCTGTCTTTGCTTTGAAAAAGTTTACGAATGCAAGTTGACTTTCGGGGAGTTTAATCAACCCCAAACCTTTATGTCCAGAGACTGACAGTGCAGTTTTTAGGAAACATGCAAATATAGAGTTGGTGCCAACCTGCTTCATTCACCTGGATTAGTGGGTGGTGTAGAAGGATGTGGGCAATTGCATCGCTGCTGGCTAACTCTGTAGGCACTGTTTGGGTGCTTCCTGCTGTCTTCACTAAGCAGGGTTATCCCAGAGCTCGAGGTCCTTCACGTGTCACCGGGGGACCCCACATGACTCATGTCATGCGCCAGGGCATTTTGTCATTTATGTCTCATATTTTGAGTGTCATTGTCATCGAGGCACACGGTGTGCCGCGCTTGAGAATATGGAGGCGCCGAGAGCGAGGCCCCCATGAGAGAGAGCGGCTTGGAGAGTGCCGGGTTACGGCCGTAATGGCCGTTTCCGCAGGGAGCTGGGGAGCCCTTCGTGATTTACGCCACTACCTGGAATGGGTCCCCAGAGGCAGCTATTAGAATGCACCATGTAAATAAAATGAAAGACGAGTCGCTAAAGGTCAAATAAAACAGTGCAGTCCTTCCACGGTTTAAAGAGGGGGAATTAAGACGGTTTTTTACATTCTTGTATTGTCCCCCATAGATCCTAGAACAAGATGCCTGCACAATGCATAACTGGTCATCTGAGTCTTTCAACTTTTTTTTTTTTTCTGTAAGAAGACCTTCTGGGAGAGTATGGAGAATGTGGGAAGAAATATGAGTCTACTTTGAAACATGAGCACTTTTCATTCCAGTAGTTACGTCAATATGTATTTTGATGCATAGTTGATGCATATTGGCTTTGCATATATCTGAAATTCCTGAATTGTTTGGACTAATGCTGAAAAAGAGCTTGTTTTAGGTTTGTTTATTTTACTAAGCAGCTTTCAGCTTTCACCTCCCAAAATGTTAATAACCCCCCCCCCCCCCCCGCCTGATCTATTTTTCTTGTTCTATTTCATGCTGAAAACATTCAAGAAGAGTCTAACGGTGGAAGTCGTGGAGGGAAGGGTGGGGTTCCCAGTAATGTCAGCCTGACCTGGTCAACTTTTTGCCCTTGGAGGTCAAGGTTTTGAGAGAGCAGAGGTTAGAGCAGGTTAACAGGCTAGTTAACCTCCCATACTAACCTAACCCTCACCTCACATGCTACGAGGAGCCCTGCGAATTCCATCTGCACTTCATATGACTCCATAAGAGCTGTGTGTCCGTAACTGTGCCACCAGCTGAAATGCGGATTGATTTTGATCCTGTGAGTTGAGAGCTTTATGATCCATCAGGATCCAATTACTGTCCATCATCTCCGCTAATTGCAATCATGCAAATGCGGCCTAATCAATCATTCAGCTGGGAGATGTATGTCACTCATAGATCCCATCCAGATGCAGCGACTTACCTCCTATGTAACAATGGAAGGAGAAGTTGGACTTCTGAGGAGAAGCGAATGACCTCTTCTCTGTGGCATGAAGTCGCCATAACAGGGACGGTTCCGGGCCTTTTCCCTGGTCCGCCCCTCAGCGTTTGCGCCTGAGAGCGTTAATGGTCACTGGGGCCAAGGGGTTCCCCAGCTCTGGGGGCTGTTGTTGTTCTTCTAAGGTGTAACCAATGGTTACCAATGCTATCAAAACCGCTCAAAAACCCCCCCAAAAAAAGGAACAGCTTCCTATAAAGAGCCTTCCAAAAAAACGGCTATGGGGGCTCCAGAAATGTTTCCCATAAACAGCGTATTCCCAGCTAGCTTAATTAGAGCTGAGCCCTCCAGGACGGACTTGTCATAATTGGCCTTCCTTGACTCGTTAAACCCCCTCCCGTCCCCCCCAAAGCTGATAAGCAGCCTCCATTCAAATCGTCATGAATAGCCTCTCTGTTACTCTGCTGTCACCAGAGTGACACCAAGGGGCCTCACATGGACAACAGCGGCAAAAATAAACAAAAATGCACTCGCCAGATTATCCCCTCCACCACCCACCCTCACTCCAGCGAGGCTCGCTCAGTCCATGGCCCTGTTCAGAGATGAGAATGAGAATTTCTGTGTCCCGATTCCTCTGTCCGGCCTGATCGCCTGTCTCACTTTTTGACATTCCGTGGGATTTCAAAACCAGCACCTGGGATAGAAATGCAGCTGTTTGATGGGGACCTGAAGTCTAAATTCATAATTTCAATAAAAAGAATTTAATAAACACACCATAACACTAGAATGCACATATAAAGCAGATTTGTCGTTGCAATGTGGACATAATCAGCCGGCCTCGGGGGGCCCTCTCCAAGCTTGGGGCCCTGGGCCATTGCCTGCGCTGCCTGGCCTGTGTGGATCCTCTAGTGAAATGGATGGATCTGTGAAATGTCGACTGTACAGGAAGATACAGAATCACCGAGAGCAAAGGAAAAACACCCACAGCTCGAAGTGGAACTAAGGGACATTTCCTTAGGATGTCAGGGATACCCGGTAAGTATTTACATCGGCACTAGACATGGGTCAGTTATATACCAAGTATAAATGTGGTTAATTTTTGAAAAACATGAACTGCAGTCATTTTGAGGTGGGTCTGGGGGGGCAGGTAAATTATTGTTAGAGAGATTTTTTACGATGACGCAGAAGTAGGCACTCAGGCACGCTGCTGTTGGAGCTCACGTGCCCACCGGCGCCTCCTGCAGGCTACCTGAGAGGCTGCTGGGTTGAGGCTGTTTTTATTCGTAATTAAGCCTCTGGTTTCCAGGCCCCAGTGTGTGCTGGGCTTCCAGGTGTCTGAGCACTGCTGTCCCAGCACAGGAGTCTGGGTAAAAGGGCCAGCCCTCGAGGAAAGCTGCCTGAAAACACCTGCAGATTGGTGGATATTAATTCATTGGTCAAAAAACAGCCCACAACTGCTTTTCTACCTGAAATGTGAGGGGAATTGTCCTGTGGTATTTTTTTTTTTTGGTGATGGGGGCAGCACTCTGTGAAAGTTATTTTTACACTCTATCCCCTGAAACAAGGCAGGTCTACACCGTGCCGTGAACCCGGCACCGGTGGATTTACAAGGGGGCTGTGAGGTCACCGCTCGCTGTGCCCGGGCCTGTAAATCAGCCAGGGCCACTGCTGTCACCACTGCTGCTGCCGAGACTTGCGTAGCCTCATCGATTCGGCCTCCACACTGCGCAGACATTCCTCTCATTTCCCACACCGGGCACCAGCAGCTCTGACCTGGGAGCCAGACAATGAACAGGCCTTCCCAGCAGTTGGGCTGGCCCACAGAGGAGCACAGGGGCCTTTTGTAGAGGCCTGAGAGTGGGAAATGGGGTTAGGGAGACACCTGCATGCCGCCTGGGTCACATGTTCACATGTGGGATACCTCGAGTCATGTGACCTTGTGAATCATATATGGACTAAATGGGTTCAGGCTTCACAGGATGTGTTAGTGGGGAGAACTGTATCAGAGGGACTTAGTGGGTGGATTGGGGGCCTATACACCGAGTGTAAATTAAAAGCACTATGGCTGGAAGTGAACCTAACGGTGAACCATGACAAGGGAATGAGCGAGTGGAGGCACAGGAAAGGTCCTTTGCCTGGTGCTTTCCATGCTGATACAATAAACAGTGTGTTTATCCTGCTGTAATGGTGTGTGTGTGTGTGTTTGTGTGTGAGTTTGCATTGATCACATCTGAGGACCAAACTGTCCCCAAAGTGTAGTAAAACCTGAAATTCCCCTACTTTTGAGGACATCATTTTGGGTCCCCATTTGGATAACCTCAGTTTTATAAAAATCTGTGAATGCATTCAAAAAAGTAAAAATGCCAAAGGTCTTGTATTTGGGTTGGTTACTTATGGTTAAGGTTAGGGATGGATAGAGGTTAATGGTGTCGTGATTGGGATTAGGGTTTTTGCCATAGAAATGAATGGACGGTCCTCATTCAGATAGGTACACCAACATGTGTGTGTGTGTGTGTGTGTGTGTTTGGGTGCGTGCGGCTCCACGCATTGGGCTTCCCCAACTAATGCATCAAAGATCCGCCTGCCAGTCTAGATGGGATACACAACGATCAGGTAGGACAGACGGCCCAGCCAGGAAACACTAAGCTGAAATCCAACAGTGGCACCTTCCCTTACAGCCCCACCCAGTAAACCTGGCCTTCCACTCCACTCATACTTTATTATTTATAGCACTTTATAATGGAGAGTAAGGTTAAGATGGAGAGTTATACTGGGGAGTATCCAGTGAATAAATAAGAATTATCCAGACAAGCAATTGCAGTTCAACGTTAGACAGATTTATATTTCCGTATGAATTTTTAATGGCATGAAACCTTGAATCTTGTGAAATGCAAAAGGAGACCCCAGAAAAGCGCTTTGTTTGGCCCCTCTGAAGATTCTCCACAGTCAAGTGCATGCAGACATGCACCATAAAGGCATATATCCCTATATTAGAACATCTGAGACATACAACAAAGAACTCATTTATAAACTGGGAAACATCAATCAGATTCGACTTCTACTGGAAGAAGGTAAAACATCTTCTTTGAATGGATTTTTGGGGTGGAAATGAGCTTTAAATAGACTATAAATAGATTTTATAGATCATTATTATATTGCTTTTATTAAAACCACAGCAGATTAAACTGAGATTACCATGTAATACAATAAGAACTGCACTGCTGGTTCAGTCCAGCTATCATGGCCTACAAACAGGTCTTCACCCGTGCCTCCATCCTGACTTCAGCATATCAGTGCTTCTGCATTTCATCATCTTAGTTAATATTTTCTATACGTTTCCTATAGTGTGTGAGAAGAGACAGGAGTGGAAGAAACACACACACATTTACTGTGTGGAGTGATGAACACCAGAGTCCAGATCTTGAATCACCTTCCGTTTTAAAAGGACAGAGGCCCCCTGAGGACGGCCATGTTTGTCGATAGATAATAAATGCTAATATTAAACATTCCTCCCTATCATTACTGTTAGCGGTAATAGGAGTTTGTGGTTCTGTCTGGCCCATTTCCTGCGTCCCACCACCCCCACCGCACTTACAGTGTCTCTTTCACGGACAGACCGCTTCTACCGACCAGTTTTCATGTAAACATACAAACCATACTTCATGAACCACAACACCAAAGCACATCTGTTTAGAATCTGTTCAGAGCTCTAACACGATACACATGATACATATAGCTCATTATCTGGAGGAGAATACTGCAGGTAAAATATTCACATTGTGATCAAAACAACTCAGTTTTGTTCTGATGGACCCTTGAAGGCTGATCATCTAAGATCTAAAATGCCAAACTGCACCGAAGTGTGTCAGTGTGACGACGTCCTGCAGAAGAACACAGACAAGGTTCACGCTGATTCAGGCGGCAGATTACAGAGGGTAAAATTAAAAATAAAAATACACGGGTGTGGGTGTGTATGAAAGCATACAAAGTGTCTTCTTTGGGAGAATGCTGGAGAAGGTAGCCAGGGAAACCAGCAGTGTTCAGGAGGCTTTTTCCTGGATCCACTGGGTGCCACAGAGAGCCGGGATGTTCTGAAGGACGTCCAGCCAGACTTTGTAACAGAAGAGGTACTGTTCCTGGAATCAGAGGGAAGGCCGTGTTCATTACCGAGCAGTACTGTTGGATTTATTGGGCTCCGCTCAGCCCGTCTGGAGGAAGGGAAACCCAACGCGCCCTGTGCTGATGTAAGCAGAACTCCCCTCGGACAGCTAATGAAATTAGGCTGAACCCTGAAATGATCTGCGTTGTCTATTTGCCAGGAAACAGCTGCTTGTTCTGTTTTCTGGCTCCATGTGGTTCAGCATTTAGGGGCCCCCAGGATGTGAGTACAGGCATTAATGGACCAGGGACACATATGTGTGGCCTTTAGAGATCTAGGAGCTCTGGGGATGTCTAAAGGACCAATGCTTTACCCAGAGGCAGAGAGCCATCTCTATAGGGATGCCTCAGAAAGTCATTGCACTGCCTGAACTGCAGAGTAACACACCTTGGTCTGTACCATGCCGTGGCGCTGCAGCCTCATCTCCCTCACAATGCTGCTGATGTTTATCTGCAGAGGCAGAGTAGCACAGTGGTTAGACTCACTGGCAGCGGAAGAGCCAGGCCTGGCCTCTAGGGAGGGAGAGGGGGACACAGGGCGGGCAGCTAAAGGCTGGGGAGAGACGTCTCACACTGAGGTCCTTCGCGATGAGGGCCAGGATGACATCAGTGCAGATGAGGACGCCGGCTCGGCCAACGCCAGCGCTGCAGTGCACAATGACGGGGCCGGTGTGGTGCACGGCCCGCATGTAGTGTGCAAAACGCACCAGCTGGTGGCAGGAGCGTGGCACTCCGTGGTCGGGCCAAGCTGTGAACTTCAGGTGCCTCACTAGGTGGACGTCCCCACTCTGTAAGAGAAAGGGGGTGTCATTAATACAGCGGATAAGGCTGGACCTCCAGGAGGATCTCCTCACCGCATCCTCTGCTCCCTCCTCACACACATCAGCGCTCCATGCCTGCACTCCAAGCTCACCTCCTTCTCCACCATCTTGATCATCCTAATGTAGAAGTAGTCCTGCCGCTGGTAGTTGCCCAAGATGAGCTGGTAGCGCCCGGTGTCCAGAATCTCATGGAGCTTCTCGGGCCAGTACCGGTGGCACTTGACCCGGCCGCGCTCCACCTCCCGCGTCACCATGGCGATGACATCTGAGCGATTCTCCCACACCATCTGCCAAAAGCAGGCCTGGGTGCCGGGCAGTGGGCCCTGTGTGCAGATGTAGCAGAGCCGCTCGCTGGGCCCCACGCTCATGCGGATGTAACTGGCGTTGATGTACTCCTGCTGTTCCCCCACTGACACCCGTGTTCCATCGTCTGTGGGGTCACAAGGAGGTAGGGGGGGGGCATCCCAAAGGGCATCACACAGGGAATCAGCTCAGACTAGCACAAAAGCTGGAGGGAAACGGGCATGGGCATATTGGAACGTGGCAGAAATTCCTTCGGGGTAAGATGGGAATGTTGCTCATTCTTACCGGATTTGCTGGGATCCTTTGAAATTATCTAAAGACTGTAAGAACCTTTTCAAATTGCAGAAGGCCCCTCGGAGACAAGTTCCTGAAGACAGGCCCCTAGAGAATGCCCCTCGGACACAGGCCTCCGGAGAAGCCCCCTCGGAAACAGATTACTGGAGTAGGCCCCTCGGAGACAGGCCTCCAGAAAAGGCCCCTCGGAGACAAATCCCAGAGAAAGGCCCACCGACAAAATCTCCATGGTGATGTGCGTGTGCCTCAGTGTGGTCCGCAGCCCCTCCGGCTGCAGACGGAGCCTCTCCTTCTGGGTGGTGTTGAGTTTTACAAGCAGAGCAGCAGGGCTCTGCAGGCCAGTGAACAGTACAGATCCACAGTGGCCTTACTATCAGAATGTGCAATGCGCGTGACCCCCGCAGCACAGACGGAACACACACGCAGCATGATATGTGCTGTAAGAGAACCGGGGAGGCGTGTGGGTGGGCCCGCTCCCTGCATTGTGTACCTAGGACCCTACACTGGATCAGTCATTAGCTGATGGTGCAGAAGACTGAATTCATGTGGACCTTCAATAGGCAGACAGGCCTAAGCCCCAATATCCTCTCTAGATTCTCACTTCAGGGGGTGCAATGGAGGGGGGAACGTGAGCTGCGTGCCAGCAACTCACAGGGCAAAATGTCTCGGTACCGGTTCTTCTCCCGGTTCTCCGGAGCATTTCCCACAAGGCAGCTGTCGGCAGGTCTCAGGTGCTCCAAGGCCTTTTGGGAAGAACAGGAAGTTCACCGTGCGAAGAATTAAGTTGAGTTAGGCCTGGCATGCCACCTGTTAGCCTATGAGAGGGCCCAGGCGCTCGATTCCTCTCCTTGGCTATGATGAACAGAAGTGGCCAAGGAGCCATAAAAGTACACTGCTCCTAGTGTTACCCAACTCCGTGTGTCAACTCAGGTCCGGGTCGGATCGGGCCACGTACCATGAACTCCTTAATGAGATCCTGCTGGTCCAGCTGGTGCTGCAGGTTCTGAATGAGGGCCCTGAGGCAGACGCCGGAGTACTGGCTGTTCTCAGACGGGCTTGTCACAGCCAGGTTGCTGAGGGCCTCCTCTGACACAATGGGGTTTTCTGCTTCACGGTGAGAAAAGCAGAATTGAAGATCAAATTTCCGAAACTCACTCGGTCCATTTGATTGTTGTTTTTGAGATGCAACAGTCAACGAAAGTCAGATTTCCTCATCATATGTTATGGTACCTGGAACCAACACTCACTCACCATAATCCAAGGAAGAACGTTCAATTTCAACTCACTAAGGGCACAGAAATTTTGTTGGATGTGTGTCCCATGGACTGAGTGAGTTTTGTAAGTTTGTTTATCATTTGTAGGGATAAGAAACCTGCATGGAAATATGCAGGCTCCTACAGAAGCCCCGCCCACATATCATCTCTCTCGCTTTTGAGGTAAACTCTACAAGAAAGCTCCAAGAAGCACCCTGGAATCACAGCTGTTATCAATCAGAGAGTCTTTGTGAAGAAGTGGCAGGTAATGGACTGATTAGCAGCCCAGCTACCCATGAAGGACTCAGACGTCATCATATTTTTTTGGAGATATGCTCCCGGGCCCTGATCCATTAATCCACTCCACCTGTCAAAGGCGAGTCAGGGTATGATGAATCTTCATCACTGTCACCCACACCCTCCTCATCCTCACTGCTCCACTCATCACTTTGGTCTTTGCGTCGTCTGCTGGCTGCATCTCGCTGCAGTGACAGAAATGCGTTCCTGAAGCAAGGTGGAGCAGAGTCAGGAATAATGATGTTATTCCTCCATAGGGCAGTCATGCAAGGCCACCTCTTCCACCTAATGTGCTGAAAAGCTGCTCATAGTAAACCATATGTAACTACAGGTCAGTGACTTGATTTTATCTGAGACTCAAAAAAATGCAAAAGGAGGATGGATTTTATTAATGGCTCTCTGCTGCCCCCTTGTGGATAACTTAATAGCTGATTAAAGTCACCCTGTGTCCTGCAGCTGTATTAAGTTGAAAGTTAAGGTAATCATGCTCATTGTTGCTATTTACAATGCAATTCTTATTTGCTGCATGAAAATTAAGATAAGCAACTAAAAACACACAACCAATAGAAATAAATCAACCATAAACTCCTTAATTAAAGTAAAAGTCACACATTATGGTATAATTATTTGCCCTCTGCGGCTGTGTGGTACCTGTCGCAGGCTTCCTGGGCCTTGTCAAGCATGTACAGTGGGAGACAGGAGCTGTTTGGACTTTCCTGCAGGTCAGAAGTGAAAGGTCAGCATTTTGGATGTTACCAAACTGTGGTGGTAATGATGATGTCATCAGTGCGGAGAATGAGGGTGAAGATGACATCATCAGGCATTACAGGCTGCAGCTGTAGCACTGGGTGGAAACTTTCCGCTCTACCTCTCCAGAGTTTTCCAAGAATCTTCCCATAACCCGTCTTTCTGTCATTTCCTCTTTTGTGTCAGTCTCCATGGTGATTCCTGTGGAAAAAGTCACACATCAGTAGGATGAAGGACCTCGCCCAAAGTCTCGCCAATGCCCGAAGAGCTGACCTGGGTGGCCATGTTCAGGCTCCAGACCGGCCACGGTCCAGCTGTCTCTGTGTACGGTCAGCTGCACAGTGCCCTCGGCTGCCCACAGGATCTGCAGCACCTTGCTGCGCCTTAGACCCGACACAATAATGCCGTTCACCTGGCAGAGAGCAAAGCATCCTCAGCCAGAATGAAGGCAAGACAAGGCATTCTGCAGGAGTTCTCGTAATACTACCATGTATGATAACAATAAAGACACGAGTTCCTTGAATTTATAGGCACAAGGAATCAGCTTCAACTTCGAGGCACATAATATAATAATAATAATAATAATAATAATAATAATAATAATAATAATGGTACCACTTTACAATAAGGCTCCCTTTTCCCACTTATAAATGGTAGTAACTCATTAATTAAAAAAGTGTTATAAGCTGTTATAACTGTTTATAACTGTCTGCTCATGATTTACAAACCTAATAACCCAGTTATAAACCATTTATAAACCCTTTATAAGCGTAGTCTTATTGTAAAGTAGCAGAAATTTACAGAATGATGGTCGAATATGTTTCCAATTAAACAGTATTTTTTGTATTCAGCTCCTTTATTCCATTCATGAACAGCTCCTGCCTCTACATATCCTACTAGCCATGAAGCATAACCCCCCACAGCTATGTTCCTCTGGCAGCTTGAGGAAGCTTTGATGGCCGGGTACCTCCAGGAGCACATCTCCCACCAGGAGCCTGCCGTCCAGCGCCACCATGCTCCCAGGTCTGATCTCTTTCACTCTGAGGGAGCTCCCGTTCGTCAGGGTGAAGCCCAGCCCCCTTGTCTCAGGCTTCGGGAACTCCAGTTGGTAGATGCGGCTCTAAACAGAGATGGGGGGGCAGAGCAAAGAACTGTAAGGTAGAGCAAGTGCTCGATGAGAGACTCCATCCCTGAGGACAGGTCATAGGTCCCTACACTGGCAGACACAGACTGGTGAAATATTCATGCCGATCTTAAGGACAGATAAAGTTCTCACCTGCTGCGCTGAGGTTGGCGGGAGGTTGCGTCCGAGTCTCTCCATACTGCCAGGTAAAGCATTCCCTGCAGAAGACAAACACAGGGGCGGCTCCTTGGAGACCCGCTCAGACTGACACTAAGGCCTGATCTCACAAAGCTGAGAAATAGTACACAAATTCACAACAGAACAGGACCAAGCTTTTAGCAGCTGGGTTGAGACAAAATCAGCCACCCACAGTTAATATTCACAACAAACAGCACAACCTGCCCACTTCATCTAAGCTAATATGCATTTCCAAAAAAAGGCCCAGAATAGCTCAGAGCCTTAGGGGTAAGAGTCCCAAACTCACGGTGCCATCGCCAGTCTGCGGCCATATCTGGAGAGCAGCACTGCACAGTGAACTGCCGTCCCTCCCGGTTGAGTCTGTGTGCCCCTTGAGGACACTTACCCCCAGGGTAGCCGTCTCCCAGCAACTGGTGACATGCTTCACAGGACAGCTCCCACTGCAAGCAGCACCGTGCCGTAATACCCTAGTGGGGGGTCTGCAGCTTCACTAATAATTAATCCCCCCCACCTCACCAATCCCAGCCAGAAAGGCATCAAGGTGTCCTTACTGTCGTCACAGGTCACATCCTGCTCTGCAACGCCTGGATCCTCAAACCGGGAGAACAGCGTCACATGCCTATTCCACTGGAACAGCCCTGGGAGTGGGTACAGTTTGAGAACAGCCGTCAGAGAAGGTGACAGAGGACACAGCTCAGGATGGGAGAAAGGACAGGCCTCAGGATGGCAGAGAGAGGACAGGCCGCAAGATGGCAGACAGAGGACAGGCCTCAGGATGGCAGAGAGAGAACAGGCCGCAAGATGGCAGACAGAGGACAGGCCTCAGGGTGGCAGAGAGAGAACAGGCCGCAAGATGGCAGACAGAGAACAGGCCGCAAGATGGCAGACAGAGGACAGGCCTCAGGATGGCAGAGAGAGAACAGGCCGCAAGATGGCAGAGAGAGAACAGGCCTCAGGATGGCAGAGAGAGAACAGGCCGCAAGATGGCAGACAGAGGACAGGCCTCAGGGTGGCAGAGAGAGAACAGGCCTCAGGATGGCAGAGAGAGAACAGGCCGCAAGATGGCAGAGAGAGAACAGGCCTCAGGATGGCAGACAGAGGACAGGCCTCAGGATGGCAGAGAGAGAACAGGCCGCAAGATGGCAGACAGAGAACAGGCCGCAAGATGGCAGACAGAGGACAGGCCTCAGGATGGCAGAGAGAGAACAGGCCGCAAGATGGCAGAGAGAGAACAGGCCTCAGGATGGCAGACAGAGGACAGGCCTCAGGGTGGCAGAGAGAGAACAGGCCGCAAGATGGCAGACAGAGAACAGGCCGCAAGATGGCAGACAGAGGACAGGCCTCAGGGTGGCAGAGAGAGAACAGGCCTCAGGATGGCAGAGAGAGAACAGGCCTCAGGGTGGCAGAGAGAGAACAGGCCTCAGGATGGCAGAGAGAGAACAGGCCGCAAGATGGCAGACAGAGGACAGGCCTCAGGGTGGCAGAGAGAGAACAGGCCGCAAGATGGCAGACAGAGGACAGGCCTCAGGGTGGCAGAGAGAGAACAGGCCGCAAGATGGCAGACAGAGGACAGGCCTCAGGGTGGCAGAGAGAGAACAGGCCGCAAGATGGCAGACAGAGGACAGGCCTCAGGGTGGCAGAGAGAGAACAGGCCGCAAGATGGCAGACAGAGGACAGGCCTCAGGGTGGCAGAGAGAGAACAGGCCGCAAGATGGCAGACAGAGGACAGGCCTCAGGGTGGCAGAGAGAGAACAGGCCGCAAGATGGCAGACAGAGGACAGGCCTCAGGGTGACAGAGAGAGAACAGGCCGCAAGATGGCAGACAGAGGACAGGCCTCAGGGTGGCAGAGAGAGAACAGGCCGCAAGATGGCAGACAGAGGACAGGCCTCAGGGTGGCAGAGAGAGAACAGGCCGCAGGATGGCAGACAGAGGACAGGCCTCAGGGTGGCAGAGAGAGAACAGGCCGCAAGATGGCAGACAGAGGACAGGCCTCAGGGTGGCAGAGAGAGAACAGGCCGCAGGATGGCAGACAGAGGACAGGCCTCAGGGTGGCAGAGAGAGAACAGGCCGCAAGATGGCAGACAGAGGACAGGCCTCAGGGTGGCAGAGAGAGATCAGGCCGCAAGATGGCAGACAGAGGACAGGCCTCAGGGTGGCAGAGAGAGAACAGGCCGCAAGATGGCAGACAGAGGACAGGCCTCAGGATGGCAGAGAGAGAACAGGCCGCAAGATGGCAGACAGAGGACAGGCCTCAGGGTGGCAGAGAGAGAACAGGCCGCAAGATGGCAGACAGAGCACAGGCCGCAAGATGGCAGACAGAGGACAGGCCTCAGGGTGGCAGAGAGAGAACAGGCCTCAGGATGGCAGACAGAGGACAGGCCTCAGGGTGGCAGAGAGAGAACAGGCCTCAGGATGGCAGTGAGAGCTTAGGCTTCAAGATGGCAGAGATAGGACAGGTCTCAAGACAGGAGAGAGAGGTCAAACTAAAGCCTGTGACTGTGCTGACTGTGGCTTTGCCTGTGCTCTGATTCACTTATTGAGGCCTGTGACTGTGGCTGTGCTCACGCTCTGACTCGCCTACTAAGGCTTGTGAGAGTGGCTGTACCTGCACTCTGACTCGCCTGCTGAGGCCCGTGACAGTGGATGTACCCGTGCTCTGACTCGCCTACTAAGGCCCATGAGAGTGGCTGTACCCGCACTCTGACTCGCCTGCTGAGGCCCAGTGAATGTGGCTGTGCCCACGCTCTTGCCCTAATGGGAGCTGACACATCGCGATGGAGAGTCAGTCAGGCATTCGCTGATGGCAGGCAGCGGAGCAGCTCTGGATCTAATGCTTGTCACTTCTGACTTAGGCTGGATGTGTCTGCCCGCCTGAATCCCCCACCCGACATGCCTCTGACAGCCCAAGTGCTTAAGTAACCTCGGGGAAGGTTAAAGAGACACACAGGGAATTTGGTGTAGACCAGTATTTCCTAATGCAGTCCTTGGGGACCCACAGACAGCCCATGTTTTTGCTCCCTCCTAGTGAGGTACTTTACACTAACACAATAAAAACAAGAATTTTTTCTGCTCTCCAAAAAGTTACTCATATCTAGTTGGACGGCTAGATGAACACCGCATTAGTTCTCAAAACTCTCCTCAGGGGCACCTCAGCCATTCCATGTATTCATTGAATTTCACCACCAGCTCACTTAATAAGTTCATTAATTAATGGTGTGCTAGCGGTCAAATGAAAAAGTGTAGGGGTGAATTGGACAGTTGCTGCAAATACTGGGGTGAATTTAGGAGAGCATTGAAATGGCCAAGCTGACAAACGCTGACAGACATAATATCATAGTTTTACATCTGTATGAAGATTGTTTATACATGATTTCCTTTGCCTGCCGAAGAACTTTGCACAGTACTGTATACTGGGATCCACCCAGGGTTCATCACATGGAATCACCAACATGTCCACAGACGCTCTGTTCTCAGTATGTAGATGGAATGAAACCAAACGAATCACCGTTCCTCTTCCCTCTGGGTACCACCGGCTTGTCATCCCTGCACAAAACACAGTATCACTGTGGTGTTCTATTGAATTAATCACATTTAACCTTGTATAAAGTTGTAGTTTAGTGACACCTTCTGGACAAAGATTGGTACTACACTTAGCGTTAGTGTCCTTGTTTGATGACGTCAAACATGTGAGTCTAGCAGTAACGAAAGAGCACATTGTCATGACTGTCATCGCTCCCTGATTTAAGTTGATTAGAAGGCACAGTCGGTAGGTAGACTTTGTACAATTATTATTTTACTTATGTTTACGTATACATACGCTATATCCATGTCATTTTACATGTTGGATGTAACTTTATTCCTTATTTAAACGATCGTATTACCTTTATGGTTTAGGGAAGCTTAAGGCTAGGTTTATGCCCCAGTTGTGCTTGTGCGTGTACATATCACTATTTTTGTATACTTACCGTTCTGTAATTTGTGTATTTTTGCAGTTTTACGTTATTCCATAAGCAACAGTAAAGGATAAACAATTATCTCTTCCTTCGGAGTCTGTTGTCTTTGGGAAACGTTATCTGTCTGCCGAGTCAAGCAAGGCGTTTGATGCAGAGGGCAGAACAGTAAAACGACTATCTTTAGTGATCAACTTCCAGTTTATGACTCCACGGCGGGGAGCAAGTCAGTTCATGGGCGTCAGCAATGTCCGACCCGAGCTTCAAGTCTGGATCAAGTTGGCGGGCGTCGAGGGCTTCATGTTCGTCACATTACTCACGTGGCCCGGCGGCGGTGGTCACTGCTGCTGCAATGGCGAGGGCAGAGGCTGAAGCAACTAAAGCAGAGATGGCCTTTGCTGAAAGAGAAAGTGAGCTGAAAATGCAACAAGTGCAACTTGAGGTTTCATTAAAGGCTTTACGACTGGAGAAGAGAGCTGCCGCTGTACAAGCGAAGGCAGAGGCTTTAGAAACAGCTGCAGAATTAGGAAGCGCAAGAAAATCCAGTTTAACGGAACTATCTACAGAGGATGAATCGGAACGCACGCAGGCTTACGTTTTAAAACAGATAGCCAGTGAGGAGGAAGCTGAGATGCCAGTCCTGGATGGCCCGTTTTATGATAACAAAGACAAAGGGTTTTCAGGAAAGCAACCACCACAGACTACTCCATCTTATGTGCCGCAGGAAAGCCAGAGTGCTTTCTATGCCACTCCATCCAGCTTTCAGGCAGTAAACGCAGGGAGCATACAAAACCCTGCCATTTCTCAGCCGATTGGTATACCTTTTACACTTCCTAGTCGACGTAAGGCATTCTCACAGCCACCAAAGGACGGTCCTCATGCATATGCTGCAGCGGGTCAAGATAGTGGAGAGAGGAGCAGAGACAGACAGGTGCCACATGCCTTTTTTCAAACAACGCCAAGTACTAACTTGTATGCCAACAATCAAATGTCTGATGTAGTCAGGTTCATTGCAAGACGTGAATTAGTGTCTACTGGCCTTACACAGTTTAACGATCAACCAGAGTACTTCAGAGCATGGAGAGCATCGTTCTTGAATGCTACTAAAGACCTTGACCTTTCTCCAAGCGAGGAAATGGACTTACTAGTAAGATGGCTGGGATGTGAGTCAGCCGAGCACGCAAGACGCATTAGAGCCGTCCACATTAACTACCCAGGGCAAGGGCTCAAACTTATCTGGAAAAGGCTTTCTGAAACATACGGCTCACCGGAAATGGTAGAAAGTTCTCTCTTCAGGAAACTGGAGAACTTTCCAAGAATATCAAACAGAGACAATTACAGATTGCGGGAGCTGGGAGATTTGCTTAGGGAGATTCAAGCGGCTATGCAGGACGGGGATCTGATGGGCCTTTCCTATCTAGATACAGCGCGAGGCGCAAATCCAATTATACAAAAATTGCCATATAACTTACAAGAGAGGTGGCTCACAGTAGGATCTAAATATAAAGAGGACTATAGTGTTTCCTTCCCACCTTTTGAGTTCTTAGTAGACTTTGTATGTCAGCAAGCAAAAATGCGCAATGATCCAAGTTTCTCCCTTATGACCGGGCAGGAAGAGTCTCGCAGACCAAACAAACAGTTAAATAAATCGGGTTTTCCCAGAGCTGTCGCAACACACAAGACCCAGGTTTCTTCTGGAAATGCATCGGCCGCCGCCGAATCCAAAAATAAAATAAATCCTGCTAAACATTGCTTTTTGCATGAGAAACCTCATCCTCTGCCCAGATGTAGAGGGTTCAGGATGAAGCCTATGGAACAGAGAAGGTTATTGCTCAAACAGCAAGGCATATGCTTCAAATGTTGCAGCTCCGTTTTACACATGGCTAAAGACTGCGACAAGGCCATTGAATGTTCAGAATGTGGAAGCACTACCCACATAGCGGCGCTTCATCCAGGCCCAGCACCATGGGCGACTGTTCCTGATCACCTGGTAGCAAAGATGCGAAAGATAAATGAAGACAGTCCTGTGGTATCAGAGGTGTCTTCAGCTTGTACAGAGGTATGTGGAAATAGTCAACTTCCACGTTCTTGCTCAAAGGTCTGTCTAGTGAAGGTCTATCCTGGAAGCCATCCAGAGAAAGCGATCAAAGTATATGTCATACTAGATGACCAAAGCAACAGATCACTTGCAAGGCCAGAATTCTTCGATTTGTTTGACATTACGGAATGTAGCATAGCCTACACCCTCAAAACATGTGCAGGTACGACGGTAACCGAAGGCAGATTGGCTCAAGGCTTTCAAGTGGAATCTCTGGATGGAAGCGTAGTCTTACCCTTACCTGTGCTTCTTGAGTGCAATGAAATTCCAGACAACCGCTCGGAAATTCCCAATCCAGAAGTGATCAGTAAGCACAGGCATTTAAGACATCTTGCAAGGTACATCCCACACCTCGACCATCATGCTCCGATTCTTTTGTTATTAGGCAGGGATATTATCAGGGTCCACAAAGCCCATAAACAAGTAAATGGTCCACCAAATGCCCCCTTCGCACAAAAGTTGGACTTAGGGTGGGTAATTATTGGGGACATGTGCCTTGGGAAAATTCACAAACCTAACTTTGTTCAAGCTTATCGCACCAACATTTTGGAAAATGGACAGTGCACGCTTTTTCATCCATGTCCTAATAATTTTAACATAAAGGAGAAACCGCAAAGAGTATCACTTTCTGAGTCTCGGTTCAAGGAGAGCATTCAAGGTCTAAAGGAATGGGATGTATTTCAGAGAACAAAGGATGATGAGAAAATAGCTCTATCTATCGAGGACAAATTATTTCTTCAATTTATGGACAGTGAAGTCTACCAAGACGAGGAAAATTCATGGGTTGCCCCACTCCCATTCAAGCAGCCAAGACAATATCTACCAAACAACCGTCCACAAGCTGTGGAACGTCTCAATGCGCTTAAGCGTTCTTTTAGAAAGAAGCCAAATATGGAAAAGGACTTTGTAGCCTTTATGGGAGGTCTGTTCCAAAATGATCATGCTGAGATAGCTGCTCCAGTCAGCCCTAATGAACAGTGTTGGTATCTGCCTTCCTTTGGGGTATACCATCCCAGGAAGCTATCCCAGATTCGAGTTGTCTTTGACTCCAGTGCTCAGTATAAAGGCGTCTCGTTAAATGGGGTTCTTTTGTCAGGTCCAGACCTCAATAATAGTCTCCTTGGAGTTCTCATGCGATTCCGCAAAGACCCTGTCGCTTTCATGGTAGACATTAAGCAAATGTTCTACTGCTTCAAAGTTCGTCCAGCAGATAGGAACTACCTGAGATTCCTTTGGTTCCATGAAAATAACCCAGAGAACGAACTCGCCGAATACCGTATGAAGGTGCATGTATTTGGCAACAGCCCATCTCCCGCAGTGGCCATTTACTGTCTTCGGCGTGCAGCTCAAACGGGAGAAAGGGAGTTCGGTCAAGATGTCAGGCAGTTCGTGGAGCAAGACTTCTATATGGATGATGGACTGAAATCCTTACCCACTCCAGAAATGGCTATCAGCTTGCTAAAACGGACACAGGACATGCTGGCTGACTCCAATTTGAAGTTACATAAGTTGGCTTCAAACAGTAAGGAAGTTATGGGAGCGTTTCCATCGGAAGATTATGCAAATGCATTAAAGGAACTGGATATAGGAGTCGATTCACTTCCCATGCAGCGCAGTCTTGGCCTGCTTTGGAATCTGGATACGGATTGTTTCAACTTCCAAGTTCAAAATGATGAGAAACCTTGTACTAGACGTGGACTGCTATCGGTGATAAACAGCTTGTACGATCCGTTAGGATTCGTGGCTCCGGTTACAGTTCAGGGCAAAGTACTATTGAGGGAATTGACCGCAAACCTTACCGACTGGGATTCACCATTGCCTGTGAGCAATCAAGAGCTGTGGGAGACATGGAAAAGCTCTCTGCAAGATTTGCGACATGTGCAAGTGCCAAGAAGTTATGGATCAACATCACTGTCAGATGCCAAATTGACAGAGCTCTCTGTGTTTTCTGACGCTTCGGAGAAAATAATTGCGGCAGTCGCTTACATAAAAGCAGTTGACTCAGATGGTAACTGCCATACAGGGTTCATCGCAGGCAAAGCAAGGTTAGCTCCACGACCAGAGCTCACTATACCGCGACTGGAATTATGTGCGGCAGTGTTGGCCGTGGACATGATGGAGACCATCACTGAGGAGATTGCTGTTAAGTTTGACGAGGTAAACTTCTACACAGATAGTCGAGTTGTTCTTGGCTATATCTACAATGAGGAGCGCAGGTTTCATGTCTATGTGAGCAACCGTATACAGAGAATTCGGAGAAGCTCTACTCCAGAACAGTGGCATTATGTAAGTTCAGGGCATAATCCTGCGGATATTGCAACAAGGCCCATAGCACCCATGAAATTGCAAAACACGATCTGGTTCAGTGGACCTGCATTTTTGCATCGACCAAAGACGGAGACTGTCGCTGAAGATCCCTATGCACTTGTCGACCCGGATCAGGATGTAGAAATTCGTACACATGTAACAGTGTTGAACACCACTGTCTCGAAACGCTTTGAACGTTTTTCTGACTGGAGTCGTTTGATCAGAGCTATAGGCAAGTTGATTCACATTGCATACTCTTACAAGCAGGACCCAAACAACAGCACTCCAACGTGCAAGGGTTGGCACTGTTGCGAATTGCCCCTGAGTGCTGACACATTACTTCAGAGCAAAGAAGTTGTTGTGAAGGCCATACAACGGGAAATGTACGCTGAAGAGTTGCAGTGTCTGAAACAGCACAAATCGCTTCCAAAAACTAGCACGCTTCAGAAACTAGACCCCTTTGTGGATGAAAGTGGTCTCTTAAGGATCGGTGGTCGTCTGGTCAAAGCAGATTTAAACTCTGGAGAAAAGAGGCCCCTCATCATACCTGGTAAGAGCCATGTAGCTTTACTCCTGATACGACACTTTCATGAACAAATTCATCACCAAGGTCGTCACCTTACAGAGGGTGCGATAAGATCTGCCGGCTATTGGATAATAGGAGGTAAAAGGCGGGTTAGCAGTCTCATCCATTCCTGTGTTGTATGTCGTAGACTCAGGCGGGGCTGTGAAACTCAAAAGATGGCAGATCTGCCCAAAGACAGACTCAGTGCAGAGCCGCCTTTCACACATGTGGGAATAGATGTGTTCGGGCCCTGGTCAGTGTCTGCTCGAAAAACAAGAGGTGGCGTCGCAGTAAATAAAAGATGGGCCGTGTTATTCACGTGCTTAAGTATCAGGGCCATTCACATAGAGGTGATTGAATCTCTGAGCACCTCTAGCTTCATTAATGCCTTAAGGAGGTTCTTGGCAATCCGGGGCCCAGTGAAGCAGATTCGCTCGGATAGAGGAACTAATTTCATTGGAGCTTGTAAAGAGCTACAGATACCTTCCAATGTGGATGAAAAGGCAGTGGGACGTTTCCTGTCGGATCAGGGGTGTGCATGGACATTCAACCCTCCCCATTCATCGCATATGGGTGGCGCGTGGGAAAGGATGATTGGTCTCACTCGTAAGATCTTGGATGCCATGCTCCTGCAGATGACATCCTCCAGTCTCACTCATGAGGTACTTTCCACCTTTATGGCAGAAGTCACTGCCATTATAAACAACAGACCTTTGATACCTGTGTCGTCTGATCCGGCGGATCCTTTCATCTTGACACCAGCAACCTTACTTACCCAAAAGTCCGGCACCGACTTACTTCCTCCTGGGATTTTTGAGAAGCCTGATCTATATAAACAACAGTGGCGTATGGTGCAAAGTCTTGCAAGTACGTTTTGGGACAGATGGCGCAAACAGTACCTCGCCACACTACAGTACAGGCGGAAGTGGCAACATCAACAACCCAACGTCTCCAAAGGATGTATAGTCCTGCTCAAAGACCCTCAGTCCAAACGGAATGACTGGCCCTTAGGTATCATAACAGAAGCTTACCCCAGTCAGGATGGACGAGTCAGGAAAGTACAAGTGAAGATCATTGGGAAGGATGGACCCAAAGTGTTTCTCAGACCAATTAATGAGATCATACTACTCCTCCATGAAGATCCTACACGGGATGTTAACAATTAAAAGGGAAAAGGAAGGAGTTTGGTATTTTGGCATACCAGACGGGGAGTGTGGTGTTCTATTGAATTAATCACATTTAACCTTGTATAAAGTTGTAGTTTAGTGACACCTTCTGGACAAAGATTGGTACTACACTTAGCGTTAGTGTCCTTGTTTGATGACGTCAAACATGTGAGTCTAGCAGTAACGAAAGAGCACATTGTCATGACTGTCATCGCTCCCTGATTTAAGTTGATTAGAAGGCACAGTCGGTAGGTAGACTTTGTACAATTATTATTTTACTTATGTTTACGTATACATACGCTATATCCATGTCATTTTACATGTTGGATGTAACTTTATTCCTTATTTAAACGATCGTATTACCTTTATGGTTTAGGGAAGCTTAAGGCTAGGTTTATGCCCCAGTTGTGCTTGTGCGTGTACATATCACTATTTTTGTATACTTACCGTTCTGTAATTTGTGTATTTTTGCAGTTTTACGTTATTCCATAAGCAACAGTAAAGGATAAACAATTATCTCTTCCTTCGGAGTCTGTTGTCTTTGGGAAACGTTATCTGTCTGCCGAGTCAAGCAAGGCGTTTGATGCAGAGGGCAGAACAATCACTGTTATGGGCCCTAATCATGTGACCTCTGAACCGGGCTGGTTGATCAATGTGCAAAGCTGAACTGGGTCATGTGACACAGCCCGGACCTGGTGGCCTTCAGCTTGACGTTGCGCGGGGCTGACTCGCAGGCCTCCAGCGTCATTCCCATGGTGCACTTCCCGCAGATGTAGAGGATCTTGTCACGGGGCTGGATGGTGCCGTCCACACTGGCAGGGAATGGGGCACCACCTCCTGTACATAGATGGCCTGCCAGCGGCTGCCAACCCCCCCGGCCAGTTTGATGCCTGCGGGGCAAGAGGAGGGTGGAGCCGCGATGAGGGTCAGGTGGACGGTCCCTCCAGGGAAATCAGGGGGCCGGGAATTAAAATAGTGCTCAGTACAAACACATGGCAGCTGGTGAAACACAGGAAGGAGCAGCACTTTAGGGTTAAGAAGCTTCTTTAAAAAGCCCTTTATGTTAGAGATGTGCCGACAGGATCTTCTCACGGTTTGCTGTCCCGACGGCTGATTGCTGAGTTCTTCTCCATGGCCATCCTGCCTCTGAACTCTTTGCTGCCCCTCCCCCCCCCCCTCAAAGATTTGCATTTTACACTAACCATCTACCAGCACTTTGTTACTTTATTACCATTAGTGCTGTTACAGCCACTGTTACTGATACTCATTATTTATCAAAACCCCAGTTTTCCCCCACAGTCTAAAAACCAAGTTACCCATAAGTGTGCATGTGTGAGTGACTTATGTATGACTGTGCCCTGCAATGGGTTGGTGCCCAATCCTGGGTTGTTCCCTGCCTTGCGCTTATATAGGTTCTGGACCCCCTGCAAGCCTGAATAGGACAAGCGGTTACCGATGGATGGATAATCCTTATTTATTGTTACATACCACTGATGAGCTCTGTTGCTTCCATCATTGCCCCTTCTGAACATCCAATCATTGTTTACTTTTACATTGTGTGTCAATGTTGTTTTTTTTCCTCCACTTGTCCTATCAATCAATGCACTTCATGTATATATGTAGCACTGCAGCCTGGGGAACATTGTTTCACGTCATGCAGTGTACTGATTACAATTACCATGACCATGAAACCCCAGTTGACCTGACTTGACTTCTGGGTGACATTTTGCCTGAAAAAGGTCACACACGTGTTCTCCATGGCCATTGATGCACCTTCTCTGGAAGCCTTGCTTCATCGCCTATGAAACCTCATCTCTGCGAGACCCACCTAAGTGGCCACTGCCTTGTTTGTACAGCACTATGTCTGGGGGGCTGTCCATGGGGGGCGGGGCCCGCAGGTTCTGCACAGCCCGACCCAGGACCATCATTAGACGTTTGCCGGACGAGCGTAGCATGCTGAGGACCTCCTCCTCCATGACGCCGGTCACGCTGTGACCATTCAGCTGCAACATGACCATGACACACTTCAAGTTTGCAATCAAACAACACACCCCCACTGCCTAAAGCCAAAAGCAGCCCACCCAGCAAAAGACAAACCATGATGAGTCTGTCCACTGGGCACATTCGGCCGTCTGCTTTGGCCGGGCTGTCCACGACGTCCTGGACATAAAAGCAGCTGTCCATTCAGTTTTTTTTATATCAACCCTGCAACTCACCCTCATATGGTCTTCATCGCCATCCTCCTTTTCCTCCTCCTCATCTTGGTCCCCCAACTTATCGTTACCTGTGACAGACACGGACTGGGCTGGAGGTGGAGAAGGGGGCGTGGCCAGGGGGGGGCAGGTGGCCACAGCTGGGGGAGCCGTGCAAGAGGGGGCTGATGGTCAGGAACTCCGCATCTGCTCGGATGTTGAGATCATTCTGGACCAGGCAGTGGAGCATGGAGTCTGTGAGCTCTCCAGGACCACTGAAAGCAGAGGGCATCCCTGAGAATAACAAGCTTCACCTACACTTTCCACAGCGCCGTGGGTCATAGGTCAGCCCCCATCATGAATACATGCTTCTGTATCACACTGAGGTGGACATTTGGCACATTTTCTTCCCTGAAATATGTCAGTGAGGAGAGGTGCAGATGTTTCACAGCTTTGCTGTGGACCGCAGCATCTGCCTATTACAGTAAGAGTGTGGCTGACTAACATTGTTCTGACCCCAGCAGTCTTACTGACGTGTTTGTGGTGGATTTGCAGTCGCTCATGGCTGATCCTCAGGCTCCTGCCCCTGGGCTAAATGTGTCACCACACAGGGTCTCACCACTGATGTCAAGACCTCCCCCACTTCTTGTGTTAAGGCCCTGGAACGGTCTCTGATCCTGCTGCCGGAGGGTGAGAATGAACCGGTGTTGGCCTCTGGCTTACTGTCCAGATGGTGTCTGGGCTCCAAGAGCCACTGCTGTTGCCCAGGGGCACTGGCCCGGCGTGAGAACCTCTCCTGGAGCAGGATCTGGCCAAACTCATGGATGATTTCACTCATGTGGATCTCCAGGGACCTGGACCTGATCTCTCTGATAGGAACAGGACTCTGTTGAAAAAGAGAACATCCTCTTATTTTTATATGAATTACAGTTATTAAAAGGGTCAGGCTGTGGAGGGGGGGCTTACCATTGCACTGGAGTCCATGTCTGGTAGCTCACCGGGGGCTGGATGGTACAGACACAGCCTAACCTCCAGTGGGTCGCTCAGCAGGAGCTGCACAACTTCCTTCACAAGTCCATACAAAGCATTGTGGGGAAAAAGGATCAGGTAGTTGGGCAGGTCTACTCAATTTCAAGAATCCCAGTTTTGATGAGGATTATCATGAATAATCTGATAGACTGTAGCATCGTACCGCAGGACAATTCCCATTATCACAAATAGATACAATGAGGCATGTCTAGAGAACCACACATCAGCCGTGTTGATGGGATGCACATCCACCACAAGTGTGTCTCACCGGGTAAATGAGGCCCTTCAGTGACTGCCCATTCACTGCTAGGATGACATCCCCTTCCCTTAGCAAGCCACGCTGGTGGGCTGGGTGGCCAGGAAACAGCTGTCTGATACGGACGAGGCTCTGAGGAGAGCTGGGGTCTTCACCTTGTGGAGATGGAACTGCCCGGCAGAGTAGGAAGCTGAAGCCCAACATTCCCTGGTGCTTCCTTAGTGTTACCTCTGAGGTGGCACCTTCAGGGCCAATGATCAGAAGACCACAGGGTGTGCTGAGGAAACATCTCAACTTCATAGCAAATACACTGATACTGTGTCTGCATAATGCTGCCATCGATTGTGCCGCAAGTGACTGACCAAAAGGGCGTTAGCCTTGTTCAAATTATAATGAGGAGTGGCGATTTTAATTTAAATCAAAACTGCATTTTAATACGCAGCAGTTAGAGACCCTCACAAGAAGTTAAAATAAAAACCTTGTCAGATTAAACATCAAATATTATGACAGGTTTCTCTGATCATCACCAAATAATGTTACCGTCTGACACAAAGCTGTAGTCCTTGGTCTTGACACATAAGGGTGTTTCCATAGCGACTGTGGAGCTGCACTCTTGCATGGGGGTTCCCTGACCCACAGGGAGTCAGTGGTTCTCATCACTGACAGCCTGGAACAAGGGTTTGCTGCTCCAGTGGCCAGAAAAAACCCCAGCCGTAAAAAAAAAACATGGATGTGCAATGGGAGAATGCAGGGATATTGGAGTGTCTGAATGCTGGAATACTGGAGTGTCTGAATGCTGGAATACTGGAGTGTCTGAATGCTGGAATACTGGAGTGTCTATATATTGGAATACTGGAATATCTAAATGCTGGAATACTGGACTGTCAATTCCTGAATATAGGAGTCTCTGAATGTTGGAATATTGGAATGTCTGAATGTTAGAATTTCTAGAATTTTGCAATGTCAGAAAGCTGGCATATGTCAATATGTCACTGAGGCACCTGGTCCTTCTGTCCAAGGTGAAAACTTGTAATGGAAAGATTGCTGGTTCGAATCCCCGACCAGCAAGGCACCACTGAGGTACCCTAAGCAAGGTACTGCTCCTCAGGCACTAAATTTGCTGCCCCCTATCACGATGTCACATACGGGTTAAATGCAGAGGACACATTTTGTTGTTGTGCTGTGGTGTGTCAACAATGACCACTGACCACCAAAATCTAAATTGTTAACAAAATAAGAATTTAAGGGTGACCAAATCATGCTCCAGGGCTCTTTGTCAAAATAACTGTCCAAACATGTGAATGTTGGCTGGCCTTAGCCTGGAATTATAATGACTAAAAATAACAACAAATGTAAATATATGTTTGTCTCACTGCGTGTCAGTTAGGAGGTACTGACCCATAGAGGCTAGGCTTGGCAGAGAACATGGAGACAGGTGCTGTGTGAAACAGACTGCTCTGTGGCAGATGACACAAGCTGGAGATTAAAGTGTGGATGTGCCCACGGTCTGGGTCACAACATCGCTCTCGATGATGATGGACACAGGGCCCCGGTCACCTGATCTGGGAGTCCGGCCTCCCCTGTTCTGGTCAGGCATGCTACGCAAAATGATGACAAACACAAATCAATGATGATTTATTTCATTAACATTCACATCACCCCCTGAAAGCCCCTGAAACCTGTTGTCACATTTATCTCTAACATACTACCCCGCAGTTCAGATGCTGGCCTTGCGTATCTGGCTGCACCCTCTGCTTGTCCTGTGTGTCCAACAGCACCCTCTGCTGGTGAGAGTCAGCCCAGCCAGCAAGGTCATCACAGGACTTGCTGTAGGAGGTGCAGCAAGTGATGCTCAGTGACGGGCTGCTGAGCACCGTCACTTGGAGTTGCGCACCTAGCGACGGCCTCATCTGAAATGCAAAGCCAACGTTAAGGCGACAAAATCAAAGCCCAGCATAACTGACAATTTTTTTTCTGTTTTTTTTTTTTTATTCCTGGTTCACTAGCAAGCTTCAGGGGACACCCCCTCTAATGACCAACATTTAGCAGTAACAGCTGTGCCTCATCAGTGGCCTTAAGTGGCAGCGGAGTGCAACAGAGCGGGAATTCTGCATCTGCGGACCTGCAGCTGGGCCAAGGCTCAGCTGGCGAGAGTGCATCTCGTTGCAGAACTTATGCTGTGCAGAGCAGAGGGTCAGGAGGTACTGAGCAATCTTCGAACTCTCTGCCACAAAGGAATGCTTCTTTCTGGAGGTTCGGGTCTCCACGGTGAACCTCCGCCACTGGGGCAAAGAAGCAGGAGCATCGTCACACGCGCTTGTTTGTTACCTTTCACACCGAAAGAGGCTGCATTTTCTTAAAGGTTATGCAGTGACATTTCAATATGCAAGTGAATCACAGCCATAGGGGACTATGGGAAACTCACAGTCAATGTTAGGAGTTACAGAGGACAGTGACAGACTCACAGTGGACAATAGGAGACATAGGGGACAGTGGCAGACTCACAGTGGACAATAAGAGCCATAGGGGACAGTGGCAGACTCACAGTGGACAGTAGAGGCCATATGGGACAGTGGCAGAGTCACAGTGGACAATAAGAGCCATAGGGGACAGTGGCAGACTCACAGTGGACAATAAGAGCCATAGGGGACAGTGGCAGACTCACAGTGGACAGTAGAGGCCATATGGGACAGTGGCAGAGTCACAGTGGACAATAAGAGCCATAGGGGACAGTGGCAGAGTCACAGTGGACAATAAGAGCCATAGGGGACAGTGGCAGAGTCACAGTGGACAATAAGAGCCATAGGGGACAGTGGCAGACTCACAGTGGACAATAAGAGCCATAGGGGACAGTGGTAGACTCACAGTGGACAGTAGAGGCCATATGGGACAGTGACAGAGTCACAGTGGACAGTAGAGGCCATATGGGACAGTGGCAGAGTCACAGTGGACAATAAGAGCCATAGGGGACAGTGGCAGAGTCACAGTGGACAATAAGAGCCATAGGGGACAGTGGCAGAGTCACAGTGGACAATAAGAGCCATAGGGGACAGTGGCAGACTCACAGCAGTAGCGGTCATAGAGAATAGTGGCAGACTTACAGTTGCCGAGATACTCTCTGTCTCCCTCCAGCACAGCATCAGGCTGGCAAGGCGAGTGTTGTTCTTCATCTCGTGGATGTAGGACTGGACGATATGGCAAAAATTTATATCACGATATATTTCTTAATTTTGGTCGATACGATATAATTCCGATATCGATATGGACAATATTAAAAAGCCTCAGGAAAAAACTGCCGAGGACACGCACAATGGTTGTCTGCAAACTGAATTTGCAAAGTCTATAATACCTCCAGGCTCCTCCTATTAAAATTATATAATTTTTTTTTTTAAATAAAAACAGTACAAAAAAAAAAGGTTCACTTTTTATTTGTATTTAGCCTTTAACAAACAAGAAATGTGAAATAAACTATCAAATAAATAAAACTCTCAGACTCAGCTTATTAACAATAATATATTTCCATTTAAACTAGAACAGGCTGATTATTCATATACAGTCGAACCCGGTTATGTCGCCAGCCTAGGGGGTTGCCAAAAAGCGTCGAGATAACCGATGATCGAGATAACCGAAAACCAATATGGCAGCAATATATTAGCATGTGCTTGAAATGTATTTATGTGCGTTAATAACTGAGAATGTACATGCATGGGTTTTTGGCATTGCCGCGATTTGTTTGACGCGATCGGCATGCTATAAATATGTACATACATCGGAGCCGGTTCTATACATGCATATATGAGGGGGCAGACAGAAATGTGAAGGGGGCACATGGTGGCGACAAAGGCGGGAAAGGGGTGGGGGTGCTCTGGATAACTGTTTTTGTCATGTAATTGGATTGCACTTTGTCAGGCCTCTACCCTAAGACCTGTCCAACTTGGGTGTCCCACCTGAAGGCTAAGCTTCTGCTGGTGTAGCTCTTAGGGTCACTGAGGCACGCAAAGCCCCTGACCACAGTAAGGTGGCAATCCCTCAGGGGGAAAACTGAAAAGTAAAACAAAAAATAAAATAAAATGTTCCTCATCAGATTAAAAACAAGACATTTACCTTAATTGGATGGCCTATATCAAACATATTTGAACCCAACAAAACACTTTTCACTATTGCCAATATTACCAAAACTAAAAAGGGTAGGCTAAGTTATGAAAAAGAAAAAATCAATTCACCGAGTCTTGAAATATAAAACTGAAAAATAGGATCGGTCAGGGTTCATTCCACTACATGTTGTACTTGTTATAACTATGTATGTGACGAATAAAGAATCTTGAAATCACAACGAACAAGTCGCTCAATGAGAATGAATGACGTAACCGACTGGCTAAGCTGCTTCTAGCGCCAAGGTGGTTCAAATGGTACGATCCACACTAGGGGTGTCTAAAATCGTTTTACATAAAATTTTCCTACAAGGTGAGGTTATCTTTCTTAAAAAAAAAAAAAAAAAAAAAACAACAAGAAAAATGTTAATACCCCCCCCCCAAACTGCTATTTTTGTCACAGTACAGTTACAGTACCCCCCGATCAAGACCCCCCCAAATAGACAAAAATAATTCGAACCATGATCTCACTAGTCGCTATGACAGCAGAGATTGCTGCTTCCTCTAAACCTTCCGCAATCACGCAGCTCATTTCGCCCTGCCCTGCCTACTGAGAAACTGGCTCATTTGCATACTAACAGTGATTGGATGTTTAGCTGGGGGGAGGGTGAGTGGGGGATCTGCCGAGTGCTGCGTGAGCCCGCGCACAAACAGAAAGAGCGAACAAGAAGTGAAACTTATCATCTCGTTTGTGCCTTTTTCAGTGGACTTTTCAGCTACTGTAGTAAATCTTGTCCATATTCAGTTTGTGGGTAATTATTATTTTCTTCCTCAACTTCTAAAAGTTTGATTTAAGGGGGCAGGACGTTTGCTTAAGGGGGCGTTGCCCCAGCGTAGAGCCGGCCCCGACATACATGTTGGCTAACAAAAGGCATACCACCAACTAACAGCAGAGATTTACCAGTATACAATAAAAACCACCGTCGTTTCTTGATACAAACCTTTAATTATATTCTCCAACATTGAAAACACAAAGATCGCTCACAAAATCACAAAAAACCTGCGGGGTGTACTGTAGTTCGTTTTTACAAAAAGCTAACCAGTGTCAAAATTAAATTCACGAGTCATTTCGCTCTGACACAGCTCTGAAAAGTATCATACACGTGGTTACTATGGTTTCTTTACAAAGTCTAAAATGCTTTGTTGCTTTTGCTTTTAACAGTCTGCTTGAAAACAAATGCTTCAATATTATTTATGCTGTCTAAAAAAGTTTTACCTGGATCACGTTTCACAGCTGCGTTGTTCAGCAAATTACCATGCGAATGCGATTTGAATACTGTTTAGCACTTGTGATACATTTTTAAAAGCCGGTGAATATATATAATATTCAAATGTATATCGAAATATCGGAAATGTGTTTAAAAATCGTATCACCGTTATCGAAAAAATTCTATCGCGATATATATTGATATCGAATTATTGTCCAGCCCTACGTGGATGACGATCCCTTTAGCACACACTCCCAGAACCACACGCGGCTTTTTTTCCATGTGAGCCATGCGGTGGAACAGCACCCCATAGTCAGGAAGCTGCTGGATGACCTGGAAGTGGAAGGGAAGTGCTGCAGGTCACCTGGCAGAGGCGGAGCTCAGCTGGTTTTAAAGCCGGTTACCTTAATGATGCATGAAATGCAGTTCATTTCAACTGCATTTCCAACAGATCCTGCTCTAGAGTAAAGGACATACCTCTGGCATGTAGTCCCCAAATTCAGCCTGTAGAGCAAGACCCCCAAGCAGAAGGCTTGTCTCCTCACTGCAGCACAGCCGGTCCTCAAGAATATCCTTCCGCAGCTGTACTACTAAGTAGTACTGGTGGCGTGTCAGTTGGTGCCTGTCAGTAAGACGGGAACTAGTTAGTAGTGATGGTAAATTGAAGTTTTGTGAACCATTTTGCTGTATTTTCTGACGCCACTAGATGGTGCTCAAAGCATGCCCCAAAGCAAACCAAGACTGCCATCTAGTGGGGTCGAAAAATACAGCAAATGGTTCATGAAGTGTAATTGAGCCATTTCTACTAGTTAGGCATTTTGAACATGAAACCTGGCAATTGTTTGCTGCTGCTTGAAACATCACAGTCTCTCCTGGCTCAGTGAGAAATTCAACAGATAAGGACAGGGCTATGTGACTTACAAGATGAGGCAGATGTCATTGACAAAAAACTTGACTCTGAGAAAAAGGGCAAAGCTGGCAGAGGGTGTTTTCTTCCAAATGTCTGGAGCGACCTTGGAGATCTTTGTTTCAGGGTCCAGAAAGAAAAATTCATCGTCTGAAGAAACAGTAAGTACAATACTCATAAAAATGTGCATAAGGAAAAAAAAACTTTCCGAAAATAACTGAGAGACAATTACAGAAGGATGTCTCTTTGTTCATAGAAGCAGTGTGAGGAAAGCAGTCATTCTGTAGCTCTTGGTGTGGACTAGATGAGATTTAGGGAAGCAGACTTGGACATGAGTCCACAGCACGACAAGCCGAAGTGACAGGTGCCGTACCGTCAATGAAGGCGAGGCTGAAGTAGAAGGGCTCCATCAGCCTGGCATGGGCCACCACCATGTCAAAGACATCCCTGCCCCTAGACTGGACATCACACCGGACCAGCACACTCTGTCCACTGGGCATGCTCACGCTCACCTCCCGCTGCGCCGCCTCCGAATTCCCTTTCTTGGACTGTGCTTAGCGAAGGAGGTTGGGGGAGATAAGAGGGCAGGTAAGAGATAAGATTCCAGCCTGACCAGTACAGTGAGAGAGAAGCCCACCTGCACTCACCACAATGGACCCGGGCAGCTCCAGGACAACCGGCAGCTCCTCCCCCATCCTGACAAACTCCCGTCCAGACCCCTGTGAGGAGAGACAAGCAGAGTGTCACCGGCTGATGAGTACTGAATGTTTCTCTGGCTATGAGGGGAACATCTGGGTCCTGGGCGACCCGTGGACCGCCCTGCCCACTGACGTGTGCTGAGGAGGCCCCACCCCCCAGACCTGAGCTGCCGCTGGCCTTGTTCTATCCTCTTTTCATTGAAGTTACCCTTCTGGGTCACATGTTTGCATGCTGGGCACTTCACTGGAATCCTGGAATATGCCCATGCCATTAGGAAAGAAAAAATCAATTGCTGAGATAACCTGACCATTCAGTAGATTCAGGTACTCAGCTGATTTCATTTCATTGCGGCATAACATTGCTAAGCTGTAATAATGATCCAATCATTGGCTCCTAAGTACTTGCTGATTTAAATTAAACAGATTCAAACAGCAACTTTGTTTTTGGCCAGTTTCATCCCACAGTCCAAATGCATGCAGGATAGGTTAATTGGTGAGTCTAAATTGGCCCTGTGAGTGTCTGCACCCTGCAGTCTGTTAGCAACTGCCCAGGGTTGGTTCCCACCTGCGCCCATTGTTCCCAGGATAGGCTCTGGTCCCCCCCTGTGACCCCAGTTGGGATTCAGCGGTTTCAGAAAATGGATGGATTTGGTCCCTATCAATGTTGAAAGTAAACCTATGTCTTTAACCAGAGACTATAATATATCTACGAAAACACTTTGACTTGTTGTGCCAAACAGAATAAATAGTGTTTCTCTGTGCCCTGCAGCTGCAATCATGCTCAGAATGCACCTACAGCTGCGGAGGTTGCATGGATGCCTTGCCTTGCCTGCCTGAGTGCTTTTCTTCTCTTGTAGGTCTACACCTGCTCCCTATTCCCACCTCTGGTCTCCAGAGCACACTGTCGCTCACAGTTAGAGCCAAAAGGACAGATTATACCTTACTGGAGCTCAATTGCCTCCAGTTAGAGTTCCAGGGTGAATTCAACCATAAAGCACAGAGATGGCCGCCGCCAGTAGTGCTCTGTGTCATGTACGCAATGTGATGTCAGTCCAGGGCCAATGTGTGCCGATATATTAAGCACATCTGAGTCCTGCTGTGCAAAGCCCCTCTATGAGGGGGCAGAGAACTAAGAGCAAGACTGATCCCAATCGGTCTGCCATCACAAAAAAGTATCGACTCATATCATTATCTGAGTTCAAAATATTAGTTTCATAATAAAGTTCTCATCAATGTGGGTATTAAAATAATGTGTATCTGGCGCCACCCTGTGGTTCATTGTGAAAAGACTAATTGTAAGATTAGCTGTACAATATTTGAAATACAATGGCTTTACAATTTGACAAATAGGGCACGATAATTATACGGATATATGAACGTACAGCCCTGCTATACTTAAATGTTTACAAGTACTTTAAATGGTATAATCGGCATAACGCAGGCTTGATGCAAAATAACGTTGTAGTAAAAGAACAACGATAAAACAGAAATGGTGACCTACTGACACTAGATGGAGCAGTTGTCGTATTACTCTCCAATGACCGACTTTTGCAAACGTGAAAGTGATTGATATGTAGAAAATCATCCTACTACTAAGCGTAATAACCAAGCTGTTGACAATATAATACAATTATTAATAGCTGTCATTATGTACGATGCCTAAAATGTTAAATCATTCTGCCTCTGCCAACAGAAATGGTGATAAAGAGGCAGTGATGTAAAAAGAAAAATAAATATATTGCCTAACCTTAACTATAATCCTTAGGCTCAGGGACCAAACATATATATATATATATATATATATATATATATATGGAATATTTATGTACATTTATAAATTATGCATTCTAAATTGATAGGAAGAGTTCTTAATCTTCTCTGTGGCCAGCCTGGTGCCGATGGATCGCCCTGGCAATATCTTGGTGGTGGTGAACCTGTTCACTTTGCCGTATGGGCAGCAAATGTTACATGTGAGCTGGCTGCAGCGAAACAGCAGGAGGGCCCCGGATCTCGCTAAGGTCACAGTGCAGATGCCCCGCATCTGAACTGCTTGGTGCTTGGTGATTATCTTTTATCTAGCCAGGAGACCCACTTCTCACCCTTGAGGCCAGTGTGCACACCTACGATCCAGTGTGTACAAATCATTTCCCTAATAAAATGGTATTTCCATCCTAGTGAGAACCCAAAGATCAACACATACAAAGGCCCATAAGGACCAGGATGTCAGCCTTAATTGATCTGATCCCTGATTAACATGCAATTACAAGAGGCCATAAAAAGCAAGTTAGAGAGTCCACAAGCTTTAAGACACAGTGGGTGGGTCTTTAATAGATATAGAGACATTGCTCACATAGCTCACTACTGACTGGGCAATGGACCCAGAGACCTTTCTTAAAAGCTCTCCAGGTCTTTGTAACACAAATTAGCAGCTTTCTAAGTGCTGACAATTAAAAGGCTTGGGGAGGGGAGGTAAGTGAATCATAAACAGGTTCACGCACAAACACACACTCATTTAGATAACCCTCTTACACACACACCGAAAAACTCACACAAACAGGCATTCATACACACACTCAGATGCACACCAGCCAGTGTTCACACATACACAGACACACACATATACACACATATACACAACCAGCTGGTTAACTCCCATTTCCTGCGCAAAAAAATGAATCACAACTCTTGCTGCAGAAGTCAGCGTTGTTCTGAAAATAGTCTTCTTACTTCAATTTTCATGTTTGTTTTGACATATAAGAAGAAGCACTACTGATTCAGAGAGAAACTTGACATTTTTTTTGGGATACAAAGGGGGATGTGACATTTGTTGAGAGGTTAAACTCAGCATGAACATCCTCACAAAATCAACAGCCCCCTTGAATTCCACATGATAAATTAACCACTGGATATTACAATGTTAGACTCCACATTAAATGAATTTACAACAAAACACACAACATTACCCACCAGTGAACATTTAATTAGCCCAGAATTCAGGCCATTGTCAATAACAGGCTTCACACAGCAGTAATTCTGCCATAATTAGCCTCAACATAGAGCCTGCTAATACTCAGCACAGTCCTTTGAACTTATAGTACCACATAAAGTCTCACTCATTTATAGAGATGGATATTTCTAAGATTTTTTCAACCAACTCTGTGACTGTGACTCTTTATACTGGTTGGTTGAAACAAAATCTTGGCCTGGATTTTTACTTTCTCTACCTGAAATGTCCACCTCTTCTCATTTACAGCACGTCACCATTTTTCTCCATCAGCCTGAGCAGTAAGACTGCACATCCTCAACATAATCACCCATCACTTCCTGTTTTGCAGAAAGTGCTAATTACACAGCATCATAATCCTTAGAAGGAAAGTCTTTGCCAGCAGAGCTGTCCTAAGTTTTCGGTTATGTATGTACTTTTTCCCCCGTGATGGCATCTGTCCAATGGTGTGATATAGGGCTCTTTGTCTCTGTAAACATGGCAGGTTTGATGCTTTAACCTTTTTAACCCTTTTTGTTATAAACCCCCCCTCCAGGAGGGACCACATCTCATCTTCTTCCCGACACAAACATCCTGCAAGACCAGGGTAGGGCTTGGTCTCATGTGAGGAGGCTTGTTGTAGATGGTATGATTGTCCTTCTGCCATCTGTGTTACAGTCAGTATTCAAAACACTCTCTTCTTGCCTAAGACCTAAGACATAACAGACTCAATATGCCTCCCCTCCTGGGCCTACCAATGTCCAGTTTTGGGATACCAAAATGAGACTAGGATGAGTATTTTTTCCTACATGCTCACTGTCACAACTCAGAAATACTGTACTTTCTAGAGCATGTCAGACAATGTCAGGCAATGATCAATAATTCTGTTAGATTCAGGCAGTGTAAGACCCCCACACAATGCCGAGAGGTGATTTGTACAGTTTATATAAGAAATCACATATCTAAACAAAACCAAAAAAAAAGAAAGCTGGGATGAATCTACCAGGAAATAAAGAAGCCAGATTAATTAGCTGGTGATGGTGATATTTGTATAGTGGCTAAATATTGAGGATGGTACAGTGTTCTAGTATAACTGTGTACATAGAATCAAACATATTAGTGTCCCCACAGACATGGCAAATAAAAGAAACATCTGGCTGCCTTCAAGCAGTCATGGGTATACAAGCAGGTGATGATTTAAAAGAAGTGGCTTTTTGTTTTCATTGAAATGTGAGTTTCTTTAAAGCAACACGTAGTACATTGGGATGCCTGAGTGGACACATTTCTGCTGACTGCTACAGCTGGGACAGAAATTCTTGTGTCAACTCACATAATGTGAAAATAGCAGAACACAGCTGCAATTGGTGTATATACAAGACCATACTTCCAAAGATAACACAGAAAGTACAATGACGGCAGAAAGAGGAACCAGAAAACTGATCTGAATTATCATTCCAAATAAAAAGTTGCCACAGCATACTCTAATGGTACTGTGGACTTTTTCATTAAAGTATTGCATGACGAAGTAAACCAAGAAATTAGATTTTGTGTAATGGTGAGTAACAGAATAGCCTGACCTACAAAGAAGCGAACATGAAGGCAGTGGTATATATTTAGTTAGGGCATAATTGTACAAATAACTCTGCCTTGTCTCAGCACTATCCCGCTATCTCTCGTTCTGCTGCAGCCGGCTTCTACCTCAGCTCTCCAACGGCGTCATAAATAATCTGAACTCTGCCCCCTGCTGCTTCATTTTAGCATTATCCCAGCAATCTCCCGTTCTGGGCGTTCTGGTGCATCCGGCTGGTATCTCAGCTCTCCACTAGCCAATTATAAACGATCTAAGCGCTGCCCCCTGCTGCCTCATCTCAGCAGTGTCACCCCGATACCAGGACTTTGTCTCTGGTTCTCCGTTGTTCGTGTCCCGTTTCTTGGACAGTTACAGTCCCGACACAACAAATACCCACAAATTTAAAATGAATAAGTAATCGGTTTACTCTACTTCTCGGTAACCTGTCATTCACTGTTACTACGTCCTCCGTTGGGAAAGTTCCATGTGTGAATACCTGTTTATGTGTATGTAACATTTTCCGAGAATTTACAATTTAAATTTACTATTGTAGCATTCAAATACCGATATTAAGGTACTAATAATCTTCCAACGAATATATTAATAAACTATATATTATGTTTATCTCATGTGGAGTATTATTATCCTACTATATTTATAACATTATATTCCCATCCAGACCCATGAGCTTAAATAGAATTATTGTCGGTACAGACATATTGCAGGACACCTGAGACGCCGCGGATGCCCGGCTCGGTGTCGGGGGCGCGCGCTGCCGTGGACGCGCAGCGGGCGTGTGACGTGAGGCGCCAGTGGGGCCCGATGCCGGCGCACGGAGCGCAGGGACGCTGCCGCATGTCCTACTGTACGCCTTGGGAAGCTGCAGCGGAAGCCGCGTGTGGCGGACACTGGGACGGCCGTGGAGCGTCGCGGCGGTAAGTGCGTCGCGGCGTCTTGGCGGACGCGCCATTGTTTGTCGCGTAGGAGGGCGGGCTGACGGCGGATCGTATCTCCGGCTTTTCTGACAGACGGACGAGGTTCTGCTGTTCACGCCTTAACATGCAGGCATTGTCAGCCCGTCTTTTTCCACTGTCTGCCTCCGCGCACTCGGAGCATATCTAGGGTGATTATGAAGCTACCGTTTATATATTTTCGAGGATTCCTTTGCAAATAATAGCCAGTTAGCTAGCTAGCTATCGGTAACCTTTCGAGTTGGTTTTGGGATACAACAGCCAGCTATGAAGCTGGCTAAACTTGTTATTGAAGTAGACTGTATGGCCCTCGGCTGTGGGGCTAATATTTGTAATAGCATTTCACCGTGACAAACCCGACGACACTCATTGTGTACTGTATGTGAACCCTTACGCTTAGTGTCTTGCGTGTTTATGTAGCGTCGGCACTGCAGTCGTCTGAGACATACGCTGTCTGTCTATTTGGTGTCGGTATTCTGGATGCCTGAAACACACGTGACGGTGTATGTACGGTCAGTACTATATCTTTCTCATGTTCTTTTGTGTGTCTGTGGTCAGTAATGTGGCCGAGTCGTACATGTGTGTTTATGTAGTGATAGTATTGTATCTGGCTCCAAGTCTCGTGCAAGTGTACATACGGCCACTACTATATCTGGCTTAATGTCTCGTGCCTGTTTACATACGGCCAGTACTGTTTCTGTCTCCCAAGTCTCGTGCCTGTGTATATACGGTCAGTACTGTATCTGTCTGTGTCTCCAAGTCTCGTGCCTGTGATTATACGGTCAGTACTGTATCTGTCTCCAAGTCTTGTGCTTGTGTATTTACGGTCAGTACTGTATCTGCCTCCAGGTTTCGTGCCTGTGTATATACGGTCAGTACTGTATCTGGCTTGTGCTTGTGTGTATACGGTCAGTATTGTAGCAGTTTGAGTCATTGTGTGTCTGGCTATGTATGGTAGCTGTTTGAGTCATACAGGTCTGTATATATGGTTGGTTCTGCAGACGGTTCTTCCTAGACCCAGCAACCCAGACAGTGTCACACCTTTAACTGTGCGTACATTAACTAGCACTTGTGCTTGACGTCTATTTATCACTTCACAAACCACGTGTCTGTGGCTTTTGCGGTAGCGAACAGTAAGAATAACAGTTTATGTGGAGGCTCTACATAATTTCCCAGTTGACGGGCGAGGGCACAGCTATCCAGATTACCTTTAAGAAATATATAAGTGTATGGCTGATTATGTAATTTTATTAAGCCAATATGGTTAAGGACCTGTCTGATGGATCACTTAGTTACTTAGTAAGGTTTTTGTGTTGAGGATTTTAAAAGTAAAGGCATGCAGACAGGCTTCATATAAAGCACATTAGAATCTCCATGGTTACTTTGAAGTCCCCAAAGTCTACCTTCACTGACATGCTTGTCTTACATTTTACCCAAATTTCAGACTTATTTTGTGGGCTGAGTTTTAAATAACTTGTAAGTATTCTTCATTGGAATTGGAAAGTAAAATGTAATCAGTATTTTATTTCTTATTCTTTTTTTTATGATATATTTTAGAATTTAGGCCATGCAACTTGCTTCTTTTCATTATATCCTTTGGTAGTTGAATAATGTACCCACTTAAGTGTTTATATGGCAGTAATCACACCAAGTCTGGCAGCTGTGTTTCTAGGTAGGAATTTACTCTGGAAATGTTTGGATTTTGGAATGTTTCTCTTAAACGTATGAATTAGGTGTTTTGAATTATTAAGCATTTCAACTGCAGTCAGACTGAAAGTCTGTGTATTTCTGTTGTAAATGGTTGCACTGACTTATGGGTAGTCAAGGCCTGTTTCTGATGCTGGTCTAAGGAATGAACCCAAGTAAGGTGAATCTGTCTGGTGCTCTGGGTCTCTGCCCTTGGGTTTGGGCAGAAAACCTTTTATGGTTCTTGAATAATTGATGATGTCGCTGATTTCTTCAAAATGGTTCATATTGGTCGTCGTTTGGCACAGGTAAGCTGATATCTACTGAAACAGCTTCCTAGTGTGACTATAAATGCTACTGGCATCATTTCTGTGTGTGGTGCCAGCCTGAGCCTGTGCAACTGTCAGTGCCCCCTCCTGTCAGACACCTGTCTTACTGTATCCACCCTGAAAGTGGAGACCTTGGCCTTTTATGCATCTTTTGCTCTGGCAGGCCTCATTCTCCTGCAGCCGTGAACAGGATTCAGGGCACAGTGTGTGGTATGCTTTATGGGACCCTCGTGGCTCCTTGAGTCAGCCACTGGGTTTGGATGTTTGGAAAGTCTTAGAGGCTCGAGAAATGAGATGGTAGTTCCACTGGCGGTGTTGGGGGGAATGGACCAACTGGTGTGTCAGAAGAGTTGACCAATCAGGGAGCGCCTGTCACTCGCTGTGATACCATCGTTTGCTTAGTCTGCTTATTTACTCTGGGATATTTTGTCGGGAGTAATATCGCTCATTAATCAGCTGCTGAATGCCAGCTTGTTTTGTGCAAGCTAATTGTTTTCTCATGTAAACAAGCCCACGGAAATATGTGTGTGGCTGAGCTGTGGCTGAGCGGGTCAGCTGAAAACGGCTGGGTGTTTGCTTTCTTAGGCTCTGAACACGAGGTTTGCATTTCAGCAGCTTGGCACAACGCTAATGCGGCAGAATGCGGACGAATATTGTTAAGGATGGAGCTGCTTGCAGGAGGGCCCTTGAGAGTTTACGGCCACCCCCCACCAAGCTACCAGCCGGCCAAACCGCTGGCTCACTTCTGTGCTAGTGTGGGCTTTTTTTTGTCATTACCAGGCATGGCAGTGGGTCAGCTTGCCTCTTTGTATGTGGCATTCTGTTCTGGCTGTAGAAGTGCTAATGGCATTTTGGATGTCTGGTGTCGTTTGGGGTCTCAGATACTGTCAGGAGAGAATGGTCTGGTGAAAGCAGGGCACTGAATAGATAGAGCTCTGTGGTGTCTGCGCTTTAGTTCAGTTATTGGACTTCTGAGGAAGGAAAATGGAGTGTGTGCGGGTGTACGTTCATCTGTGTGTGTGAATTATGTTTATGTTACATTGTTGGGTCCAAATGTTCCCCACAATGTGATAAAAATCTGTTTTTTTGACATTGTGGGGACCATTTTTCAGGTCCCCACAAAGATCTGTGACTGCAATGGGCTGGGTAGGGGTTAAAGTCGGGATTAGAGATTCCCCAAACCTGTGATTGTGTGCATGCGTCTCAGTGTGCCTGTGTGTACCTGTGTGAATTCAGGGCTGTCTGCAGGTACTCAGAAGTATAAATCAGCCTTTAGCAAGAAGGGCTGACATCAGCACTGTACTTCAGGGTGCTTGTCAGACTCGATTGATATTAAACCTCTAAGCATTTAACTTACTTTTTAGTAAATTAGTCTTTTGCCAATTTATCTTAGTTTGGACAACGAACATGTGTAAATGTATTGGGTGTATAGTACCTCCTTGGTGGATGGCACAGCATGTTTTTGACTATAGCATTCTCCTGTTAAGGATAATGTTTTGTACAGAAACCAATGGTTTTAGCTGTTGGAAAGACCTCATGTTGATCTGCTCTTTGGAATAACTGAAGTAAAAGTAAGGACTGATTCTACCATATTTGCCCTCTGTTACTCAGTAAAGGTATGGCTGTCATATATAAATGGATGTTTGGGATTGAATTCCTTTATGGAGGCTGTCTCTGACAGCTTAAAGTCTCCCTCCTTGTGAAAATATTGTTCAGTGTCTGTAGTGTACATTAAATCTCTGTATGTAATAACGATTTTGGGTGAGAAGGCTAATATTTTTTGTGTCTTGAGTTGTAGGTGTTGAGAAGAGAAATTTTTGTTGAATGCCCAGAATTCAGCTTCCCAAGATTGAACCATGAACAAAAACAAGCGGGAGAAGGAGTTCTACAGTTTGGATGTTGGCGATTCCACATTCACTGTTCTCAAGCGCTACCAGAACTTAAGGCCCATTGGCTCAGGTGCACAGGGAATCGTCTGGTAAGTCTGTTGGCTGTCAGTACAGTAGGTCATTTTCAGCCCATGCATGGAGGTTCCTTTGTAGCTCCTAGTATTCCAAACGGCTGCACATTTAGCAGTTTGAGAGTTACTGAACACAATGGGAGACAGGGTTAGGCTTGTTTGTTGGCTGGTGTCCTTGGTTGAGCATTGCGTGGTGATCTTTGCTGTGCTTTGGCGTTTGGCTAGTGTTCTTGTGGTCCTAGGCTAGTGTTCTGCCCCCAAACTTGTTCTAATTTTGCTTTGTTTCACTTCACTTTCAGCTCCGCTTATGACCACTGCCTCGAGCGAAACGTGGCCATCAAGAAGCTCAGCCGGCCCTTTCAGAACCAGACACATGCTAAGCGAGCTTACAGGGAGCTGGTGCTTATGAAATGCGTGAACCATAAAAACGTAAGTTCACAGTGCTGGACCGGCCCATGGATCCATGCGAGGCCCTGAGTACGACCAGTGCTCAGTCTTGTATGGGTGTTAATAATACCACTATGAATGGGTGTCTGGTGTGACTCAAACCGCTACAGGTCCTGGTGGACATCCTGTGGTAGATTGCATGGAAGCTGCTAATAGGTCACCTAAAGCAAGGGGTGAGGTCACCTTACCAAAGCCCCTTCCCTGCTGTTTACTATTAACTACAAATGGTCATTCTATGAGTGAGGAAGGTGAATCTCACCCCTCACTCTGTGTCAGTCCAGGGTAGGCAGCCGTTTTTTGGGGTACGCAGATGCCTTTAAGGAGTAGGAATGTTCTTCTATAATTGCTTTGCAGATCCATCCATTTGGTGATGTCAGTGTTACCTGTATTCCACACTTTACTGTAGGATGTGTTAAGAAATGTGTAAATGGTCAAAGTTATAACATATATTTCATTTCTTATCTCCACAGATTATTGGCCTGTTAAATGTATTTACTCCTCAAAAAACACTTGATGAATTCCAGGATGTGTGAGTATTTGTTCTTAAATACATGTTTTTTTTTTCATAGTACTTGTGGTGTGACTGTGATTTAATACTGCTTAGGAGTAGCATAACCCATGTTGTCTGTGTTATAGTGTCAGTGCATTGAAGGTAAGACATATGGTATATGACATTAATATGAATATGGATTTAACATTTAATTGATGACATAAAGATTATTATTCAGACAGACAATTGCGAAGTGCGCCTTGGTGTAGCTGCTAGCTGAATTCCCCCAGTGGTTCTGTGGTCTGGGGCTGTGGCCCAGTTCTCAGTTCTCATTTTTTTTTTTTGAGAACTTGCTGGACAGTGAAGCAGCAGCAGGACCAGCCATGAGATTGTGACATGAGGATATGAGTGTTGGGTCACCTCAGGTGCTGAGCCACTGTCTTTGATCTCCCCATGTCTGTTCACAGGTACCTGGTGATGGAGCTGATGGACGCCAACCTGTGTCAGGTGATCCAGATGGAGCTGGACCACGAGCGCCTGTCCTACCTGCTCTACCAGATGCTGTGTGGGATCAAGCACCTGCACTCTGCTGGGATCATCCACAGGGTGAGACTCCTCTCCACATCCCTGTTGGACAGGCCTCCCCTTGATATGTTTGAAATTCAATTACACCATAATTTAACCTTTTTTACCTTCTCATGATGAAAGGAAGATTTCTTTTTCAAAGCATTGGTATTAATTGGGAGAAGTAGTTCAGAGCCTGATAGACTGTGCTGATAAATAATGTTAAATGCTTTATGTGCCATTTGCACAAATACAGGTATTCTGTAATCCTTCTTTTCGCCTCCTCCATCTTGCTTTCCTTAGCTTGGGGGTCACAGCACAGGGTCAGCCAATGTGTGGCACCCCTGGAGCTGCAGTGTTAAGGGCCTTGCTCAAGGGCCCCAGATTTGTGACCGTTCTGCTGAGGCCAAGGCTCAAACCGGCCCGATCACGGGCACAGAGACTGAGCCACTCACTGCCCCATAGGTTTTTAGGCTTTTAATATGACTTGTGGGTTGGGTTTTCACTGCGACCTTCTTCCTGTCCACCCACAGGATCTGAAACCAAGTAACATCGTAGTGAAATCCGACTGCACCCTGAAGATCCTGGACTTCGGTCTGGCCCGGACGGCGGCCACGGGTCTGCTGATGACGCCCTACGTGGTGACGCGCTACTATCGGGCTCCCGAGGTCATCCTGGGGATGGGGTACCAGGCAAATGGTGAGTGACTTCCTGTTTCCACACTGATGTACTGATGTCATAGAGACCCTGGAACACTCTGCAACTGGAGTTGATGATCAGTATTAGAGAAACACAAGTTATTAGCGGAATTAAATCTTTGTGCTATGGGTCACGTGACGCATTTTCTCATGGAGACTTCCCTGCACGTATGCGTGCCGTGTCTGATCCCGAAGCTGGCCTGGCCTGCAGTGCGCACGTACACATGTGAGGGTGCTGGCCAGCTCCTTTCCTGAGTCCAACCTGCTCACTCACTGCTCTGCTGTTGTTCTCTCCTCCTGTCTGTGCCACGCGCTCTTAGTGGACATTTGGTCTGTGGGGTGCATTATGGCAGAAATGGTTCGCCACAAAATCCTCTTCCCGGGACGGGACTGTATCCTTGTGCTGCTGCCTGTGATCAGCTGGGCCTCAGCTGTCCAAAGCGCCTTTGCACTCCGAATGGGCGGAACACAGATGGCCCGTGTTCCACGTCGGTGTCATTTTAATTCAGCTATGTCCGCAGTAGTAACTGGTGGTTTGAAGGTGGGTTTCAGTTCATAGAAAGGTGGTTTTCTCGTATCCTCACTGGTTATGTCCGAATATTGTACTCAGCTTTGTCCCCTGAGTCGCCACCATTCCGAGACATGATGGAATGCCGTAAGTGTGTAAATGCTTTATAAGCAGCTTAGCTTGCTCGAAGGTTTAACTGTTTCAGTCCATGTGTTCTGAATGTGGACGGGCCTCTGAGCCGCACTCGCTGGCTCTGTCCTGCATGTCCCCACCCCCCCCCACCCCGTCCCCTCTATTCACCATACATTGGTGCGTCACCGTTTATCAGTTCTTTTCATTTTCGCTTGTGTGTTCTGCATGTTAATTTTATGTCCTTCATTTTTTCAGTTGATGTCTGGTCTGTTGGCTGCATCATGGCTGAAATGGTCAGAGGTAGTGTGTTGTTTCCCGGTACGGATCGTATCCTTACCTGTACTCCATTCATCATGTGTGTGTTTGGATGTTCCCTTGGATACCATTGCTTCTTGCCATGCTGGCGTCATGCCTCATCATCAGAGTTGTACACACTGCCTGCCTCTCTAGTGTACTTGTCCCCTCACTGACCAGCATACAGACCCATCCAGACCAGAGTCTCTATTGTCTTTTCTGGTTGCTGTTTGATTAGTGGTGTGCTTGGAATGCTGGGTAAGGTTGGTCCCTCTGCAGGATTGTGTATAGCTAAAGTGTCGGAGGCTCTGGATGGATCACGTTGCCCACACTTTGTGTCAGAGTTTGTGTGGGCCGCTCCACGAAGGCTGTGTCGTCCTTAAATGCATCCCATCAGACATCGACCAGTGGAACAAGGTCATTGAGCAGCTGGGCACACCGTCACAGGACTTCCTGATGAAGCTGAATCAGTCTGTGCGCACCTATGTGGAGAACAGACCTCGCTACGCCGGATACAGCTTCGAGAAGCTCTTCCCCGACGTGCTCTTCCCGGCCGACTCCGAACACAGCAAGCTGAAGGGTGAGATCTCTGCTTTCCTAGAAGTAATCTGGGTCATGCTGTGCCCTGGTCCTGTCCATGTGTTTCTGTTAATGAAACGTGGGCTACAACTGAGGAACACTGAGACCGGATACTCATTTACCAACATCACCGACCATGTCGTCCAGATGGACTGCATGAATATGCTTTTGTGTAATGATAAATATTTATGGTTGGCAAGGTTGTGGTAGCCTCTGATTTTATCTTGCAGCGAGCCAGGCCAGGGACCTGCTGTCGAAAATGCTGGTGATTGATGCATCAAAGCGCATCTCTGTGGACGAGGCCCTGCAGCACCCCTATATCAACGTGTGGTACGATCCCACTGAGGTGGAAGGGGTAAGTGATAAAATGCAGCATGGGTTGAACCATGAACATGGGGGGGGTGGGGGCACTGTGTTCCTTTTCGCGACACCCCTTACACTCTCACTTTCTGAGGGCTGTCCGTAGCTTCCAGTCTCACCCTTGTTCCTCTGCCCCTCCCATAGCCCCCGCCGCTGATCACAGACAAGCAGCTGGACGAGCGGGAGCACACAGTGGATGAATGGAAAGGTAGCGTGACCCCGGCCGGCCAATGGCACGCCGCATGTAACTCGAGGCTGGGCCTGTGTGCGCGATGGACATGTCTCCGTATCGCTTACGCCCAGTGAGCCAGATGAGCTCATCCCGTAGGCCTATACCGTGATAATGACTGCTGACTTTTTTAGAGCTTAAATTAGAAGGATGAATATTGCTTATTCTCACGTGACAAATGTCACGGCGCACCCGAAGGCTCCAATACCATCCACATCATCCGCTTCTCACTCTGCTTCTCACCGCTTTTCCTTACTCCTTCTGTCTCATTTTAGAGCTCATATACAAGGAGGTCCTGGAGTGGGAGGAGAGGACGAAAAATGGGGTGATCCGTGGCCAGCCAGCTTCCCTAGGTTAGTTACAAAGGGGGCTGTTCCCTGTTTGTCAGTGTGTGACAGATGGTGCCTCTGTGTGTGTGTATAGACTCTTCCGGTTGTATTGACGCTGAATGGTGATAACATGGATGCTGGAACTTGAAAGCATGGCTGTTTGTTCTCGGAATCTGTGTGTATGTGTGTGTGCGTATGAATAATGTAGCAGGGCACAGCTGATTCCCATGCTGTTATCGGGCGCTTAAGATCTCCCCCCCCCCCCACAAAAGGGCTGGCTAATGGGACTCCTTCCTCAGGCCCCCATGGCTCCTCCGGCCCCCAGGCCGTTATCACTCAGTCACAGCCAATCAAGTACGCCCTCTTACGGCTTATGGCTCCCAGAGGCTCATTAATATTGATGTTTTCAGGGGATGGATCTGCACAAACACACTCAGTCAAAAGGTTTTTAAAATGTCATTCATATAATTATAACTGCCTGCATATGTGCAGACGTGACGATGAGTGGGCTCTGTATCATTGTGCATTTCAGAAACTTAGATGTTGTGGAAGAGGAATGTTCTGGTACAAATTCAGTCCTTTTTCTTATTACTGGGCCAAGTGCTTTCCTGCCTGGTGGGGGTGATGTGGGGCAGTGGGGTGGATGGTGTCCCACACTGGGTCAGTCTTCTGATGGTAATGCTCTGCTTCTCATAGCACAGGTGCAGCCGTGATGGGCGGCTCCCAGAACCCATCCTCGTGCTCCTCCGTCAACGACGTGTCCTCCATGTCCACCGACCCCACCATGGCCTCTGACACGGACAGCAGCCTGGAGACCTCAGCTGGCACGCTGGGCTGCTGCAGATGACCTCCTGACCTGCATCTCCCTGTTCCCTTGGCCAGTCTCTAGGATGCTTTGGCTTCTTTTTGGGGTTTTTTGACTGTAAATAATCATGGCACGTATTTTATCCCCTAGCAGGAATTTGAGAACATATATATATTAAAAAAAAAAAAACACTAAAGTGTCTGCTTAATTTTAACTATGATCAATTAGTACTTCTTTTTAAGCTACAGCAATACCATTTTGCCATATGATTGCAGAATGATCAGTTTAGTACAGTGTTTCCCGACTCAATCATCAGGGACCCACAGATGGTCCATGTTTTTGCTCCCTTTCGGCTCCCTGCCAGAAAGTCCACATTTTTGCAAAAACACGGACTGTCTGCGGGTCCCTAAGGATCTGATTGGGAAACACTGGTTTAGGTTTTATGGTGGAAATGTTTTGAAACTTTTCTTTTCTTTGCTGTGACCTGTCTCCTTTCCAGCCTGAGTGATTTTTGCTTTTCCTTAAAAGGCTGTAAAAACGGTCTTCCGGGCTCCTTCTCAGCCAGTGGATTTTCAAAGGCACGGTCCACTTTGCATTTTTGAAGCATCCAGCATGGGACTGTCTAATTAGCCTACTTTGTATGACGCTTTCAGTTTAAGACGCAGCATTTTGATACATTTTTTGTTATAGATCATCTCTGAGGAACCTTTGCTGCCTCATCCTTTTCTGCACAGTGTGCTCATCCAGTAGGATTTGGTGATAGTTCTTGACAGCTGTAAGTTTTGCAGGTAACCAGGGAGAAGTGTTACAGTAACATCAAAGATGTATTGGGGTTAGGGTTGTGCTTCCCACGTCTCTGCGCTGTTTGGCTCCATACGGACGAGTGTCACTGTGGCAAGCTGTATAGCTGGGAGTTGCTGGTGGCAGCCACCTGTAAATAAACTTCAGGTGTAACAGAGGGTGACGACGGTTGCTGGTTCGTTAGCTATTGCGTTGCCTGGTAACAGGCCAGATCGTAGGTTTGGATCCTGAGGTTCCAGTGTTTTGCGTGGGAGTCTGGCAAAGAAATCCTGTTAGCTGGTTTTATAACAGTATCATGGTGGCTCAAGTATGTATTAAAGTAGCGTTTTAACTGAGTTTCAGTACAGTTATGTGTCACTTTTAGTGCTTTATTTGATTCATTTAATGAAACACTGGACCTGTGAGTGGTTGCAGCTTCACTTCTGCGCTCTTTGCGTGTTGATTTGCTTTACGGCGAACAAAAAGCTCCGGACTGGAGGAGCTGAAGCTGTACGATATGAGAAGCCAACGCAGTAACGGCATCCTTTCAAAGTGGCTTGTTTTACTTACTAAAGGGAAAAGTGCCTGCAGCTGCTGCACGTTCATTCCTGAATGACTAGGAGACAAGAATTTGCTTTGTGAGAATTTGTGTCTGAATTTGTGAATGGCTGTTTTATTTTCCCGCTATTCCCTCACATTTTAGGGCGGCTAGTACAAATCTATTTTTTTACTGCTTCGACGAACCCAAAGGTTGGGAAAGGTAATCTGAGAAAGGGACACTTCAAAATGTCATGGAGCATTTTTAAAAGTTATTTTTAAGATACCATGGGCAGTTTGGTCAGGTTTTTCATCAAAGTAATTTTCTTTTTGAAGTATGACGACTTTTCTCAAATCCCCTGATACATGTCAGATTGTGTTGTGTTAAAGCTGTGTTGGACGGCTGAGGGAGAACCGATTGGAGCAGATCTGTGTGTCAGAGCACAATATCGTACACGTTTGGCATGTGTGTCTGGTCTGTGACCCGGGGTACCTCTGAAAAGGGTGGACTCCTCACGGATTTTGTGTTTAAGTGCTCTTATTTTCGTGACTGATTTGGAGCCCCCTTCTGGTGCAGTCAGAGCTCTGCCTCCCCACTGCATTAGGGGGTGTTGGATCACATTTAAAAATAGACTTTGATGAACTACCTCACACTAAATTACTCTGAGTCCCTGCATAAACTCAGCTGCCCACATTCGCTAGAGAAAACAAATGTGAAATAAAGGATTTCGTTATTTATTTATTTGAAATTGTACAATTGTCAATATTAGGATACTTCTGCTATTGTACATTGTGTACTTCACTGATGAGTACAAAAACTTCATGTATTTTTTTTTTTGTTTGTTTTTCTACTGTTCATGTGCAATACCCTCTACGTACTTATGTGTGTAGCATGTGGTGGACTTTGCCATGTATATGTCGAAAATGTTTGGTACTGTCAATCCACATTGTTTTTTTTTTTTTGTTTTTTTTTAATAAACTAAACTGATTTTCTATGGCTGGGCACCATTGTTGTGCTATAACCAGCTTTGTCTCCTCCGCGTCTGCCCAGGTGGGACTGGCTACATGTGCGACCATATTGAGCAAAGGCACAGGAACATGCTGGTCTGTAATGTATGTTAATCAGGGCAGCCATGCAACTCGACAGGAGAGCGTGGTCCTGGGTTTCTCTATCGCACATTGGGGGGGGGGGTGGTGAGAGTGGGCACTACTGTCAGTGTGTCCACTGGAGTCTAATTATGCCAACTTTAACTTTAAAACAATAAACTGGGAAACTGACATCATGTGTCTGTCTTAGCCCTCCATCTGTCTGTGACATTGTGAACATGAGCATCGGAGGAAATGCAGTTGGCCACAGACGGTTTTGTACGCTTGTGGGTTGTGTTCATGTGTATAGTGTCATTTTTCTCTGTACGCAAATCATTTTATTTTGGGGAAAATGTGAAAAAATTTTCCAGCTAAACATATAGTAAGCATGACGACAAATTTAGTTGTCACATGACAGTAAAGGCATTTATTCCTTAATTTAGAACGATTTGAAATAGTGTGTCAGGTTTTGTTAACCATACAAATAAACGGACAAATAATACAAAGAAAACTGGCACCTACATGAGCGATTGCATTGTTCTGGCATGATAATGGGATGCTTTGAATACGCCTAAACAAGTACATCAGGCTGTTTCTATCTCAAGTGATATTGTTTAACCTACAAGACATGTGCTTGCCATTTAAGAGTGTTGGCTCAGAGTTTAGACTTTGCAAAATGAGATTTGTGGGCCGCTTAGATTCCTGGACTGCCCGTACTTTAAGAATCATGTCAGGAAGCACTTTTAACAGCCAGCTAGCTGTGATGTGTGACCTCTGACTGTCTTCTGTAGGAGGGCTAATATGGGGGTCATTTAATTAACTCTTCATTAACAAAAGCAGAGTACTGTGTAGGTGTGTTTGAGTGACAGCTGGCAGAGAGAGCTCTGTCATGAAAAACTACGAGATCTTCATTTCATTATCTTGGTACCTGGGTTTGAATCGCATGGCTTTTCTGAGTGGGCCAAGGTGAACTGTAAATGAATGTCCATTCTGTTCAGACTGTTTCCTGTCCCGTGCAGTGACCCTAAAAGGCACATTGAGGGTGTGGTTAATTGAGATCTCTGCCAGCTTCCACCGTTTAACGAATCCCCAACAGAACGAACAACAGCAGTTATGGTGTGGCTCTCCCAGGGCAGTTCGAAGAAGCCGTCTTACACTTTGAATGCGAGTAGATGGTTTACCAAACCATGGCTGCATCTGCAAGCACCCTGCTCTGACTCTACATTTTTCCGGCCTTTGCCTGCAGAGTCAGATCTCCCAGTGTGGAGAAGAATTCCTCCATCTCCTTCTGCAGGAGGCGGTTGCGCGTCTCCGCATCCTCGTGGGCACGCTCTGCATTCCGCAACTTGATCTCCAGCATCTGGTGCTTCTTGCGCTCCTGGTCCAACTCCTCCTGCAGCTTCTCCACCTGGGTGCCCAGGGCAGTGACGGAGGCCTCCAGCCTGCAAACACAGCCCACCAGTAACCAATGGCTAGTGGCTCCTGCCCCTTAATGTTGTGGAGGGTTAATAGCAAGCCATTTTAAGGTGATAACATGATCCATTATGTGTTCCATACAGTGCTCTCCATGTTTGGGGCAATGACAAAATTTTTTTTTCATTTGAGTCTGAGTACTCCACAGTTTTAGATTTGTGGAGGGCACTGTATTTGCAGATGTGGATGATGCCACAGAGAAGACCTCCTTAATAAATAATAATAAAATAATAACATTAATTTATCCCATCATTCTTTTCTGAAAATGGGTAACTCCTAACTGGACCTGATATACAGATGCTCCTGGAATGATGGGACTGGAGCTGGCATTGGGAAAAAAACTACGGGGAACAGAATTGGAGTTGAATTTGAATTTCAGGGAGATTTAAGTTCCAACTCCAGTTCCATTTCCTGATTTGGACTGGAATTGATCAATGCATTGCGGAATGGCCCCAACCCTGGTCTGTATATTATGAATCTCAGAGCAGCCTGCCTTCGTTTCCTTTGCCTGACATGAAGTCTCCCTGACCTTAATTTGTGTTGGGGCCTGAAAGTGGCACACAGACCGCTCCCCATGCACACCTACTTCCTGATTCTGCTGCCATAGGCCACCCTCTGCTGCCTCAGTTCCTCCTTCAGCTCTGTCACTTTGCTCATCAGTGTCTGTGAGTTGCTATTGGGCTCCGCAGGCCTGGCGCCCTCGCTGCCGCCCTCGGTGCTGCAGATGCTCTCGGTAGAGGGACCCACGTCCCTGCAGCCATCCCCCGATTCCATTGGAACCTTCTCAGCCTGTCCTGGCAGCCCTTTCCCCGGCCCTACGTTGCTTTCCAAGTCAGGGTTGAATGATCGTTTTTGGCTGGGCTTGGATGCAGAATGGACATTCCAGGCCTCAGTAGCGACACTTGGCACGCTCAAGCTGCTGGGGGCCACATTGTCATAGGTAGACAGCCTGTGCAACGGCCCCAGATCCTTCATGTACCCCCCCGATGACGTGCGCTGGTGGCCTCGCCGCAACGGTAGTCCATTCATCAACCAGCTGCTACCTGACAGACTGGGGATATCTACAGAAGAGCCTCCCAGCTTCCCATGGGCCCGAAAGGGGCACTTAAAGGCGGGCAGAGACTTGGCCTGCTTGCTGGGGCTGATGCTAGCCTCTGCCTTCCCCTGAGGTGCCCGTATACATGATACGGTCGTGCTGGCATCCAGACAGGGGGCGCTGCTGCACAAGTCCTCTGTTGGGCAGGCAATCCTGCTTGTGGAAGAGAATTCCTCATCGGAGATCCAGCCCACCATGCCACGCTGGCTGTTGAGCGTGGTCTCCCTTGGATCAATAGGGGGCTCCACGTGGGCCACCGCAAACAGCCGATCGTGTTCTCTGATCAATACAGTCATCAGGTGCTGCACCTGGGAAGTGCCTGAAGGGGAAAAGCTGCATCAACACAGACTGTCCCTCACCACCTATCCATGTTCAGCCCAGAACCATATGTTACAGGTACATACAAAATTAATTGTTCAGCCTATCCACTACCAAAACATACTTTCCATTATCGTCACAGGGTCCTCCATTTTAGGCCTTAGAATATTGGGTCCAAACACTGTTGCCAGGTTCTGAACACTCATTTTATTTTCACTTGAATGTGACTGAACTTCATCGAGGAACCTGGAAAGAAAGTTATGCCACAGAAGTTAAATCAGTTCGTAATTACGCAGATTGACACAGCCGTGAAATAACCCAGCTTCAACACCAGGGGGAACTGCGCCGGTGGAACTTTTAAAGACGATTTAAAGGTCATGTCTAGATGCCTAGATGACAGCTCCCAGTTCAATTGTCGTTGAGGAAGTGCCAACTTTTTACAGAATTGCGAGTTTTTAAATGCCTTTAAACTTTAACTGCACCTAAGGCAACACTCATTTTCATACTGTTTCATAACTTTCACAGAATAAAGTTAAGCATTTTACTATATCAGTAAAGGGATAATACATTTACAATCACATCAAACCACCCTGCGCTACGCTCTGGGCAACTCCTCTAACTGTACAAATGTCTATGTATTATAGGGAATGTATTTTAATTACGGGGGCTTTTAACATACACGTACCTGGTCATATAAGGGTTAACCTCCCCCAGAGTGTCCTTGCTGTGGTAATCTTAAACTGCTTTAGTAATATATTCTGTATAAAACCAATGAAATTACCATTACTGGATCGATTGTGTGAGCTGAGTTGTCTGAATGTAAACTTGCCATTGCGGAGGCATTGCAAAGCAGCAGATTTGTAAGGGTTCCTAGTTGGTTACTAACACATTAAATTTTAGCTGGTCTTATTTGTAATGTAGTGATTAAATAGACAGGGGATCATTCTTTAAGTTTTAATCCAGCAGGTGAGCTTGCTGTGTTATTGTACCCGCTTGCTAAATTTAATAATGTAAGCTTTTAATGAAGGCCAGCTCTGTCAAGAAAGAGACAGAAAGGCTCTTGAGATGCCCAGATATTAAAGTACATCAGATACCTACCAGTTAGGGATTGTAAATGTAATTTGACTTTTTCTTTTATCTTTGTTGGTTGTGCACATGTGATTTATATTTGTTATCTTTATTATACAGACTTTAATGTTGTCAGGGTAAAAAGCTGTGACGTCTGAGGCTGTGATTAGCACCCTCTGATCTTTAAGTACCTTCAAATATGCAATGTCATGTGACTTACTTCTGAATAACAGAATGACAGTAACGGGTACAAAATGCTGATTGGTGTCAGGATTGAAACTCATAAGCTGGTTACCTTGTGCTTTGCGGGGACTGAAAAACTCTGCTTTGATGTTTATTACAGGACTGGGAAATGAGGTTACCTGCAGATGTATTTCAGGAGGTTGAAATTGACTTGGGGCAGGGTCTTCACCTGCTTTGCTAGCTCCTGTATCCCCTTGAAGGAAAGACAAAAATGATATTTTCAATGAGGATCTCCTTCCTGTAGGTCATGGCAGAAAGTGTAGCTTTTGTTTGGCAGGATATTATTTCACAACGGACCACCTTGCTAGCCACTTACATGTTCAGGTTTACGTCAGATTTATTTCTGTTCTTATTTTTCTCTGCCTACATAAGAATCCATGGCTAGAAATTCTGGGCCCCCTGCTTGGGTTGGCATTTTGGGTTGGTTCAATGGTAAACAGAATCTGCCAGGGGGGGAGGGGTGTAGTTGATTTTTCAGAGTGGGGGCTGTATTAAATGCTCCCCATATATGCCATAATACCCATGCTCCTCTGATGGGAACACTACAAACCTGACTCTTTGCTTCCTGGCTATATAGATACAACCCAGATGTCCTGCTTACAGTCCCCAGACTGGTGATACACACTGATTGTACACAGTCCGGGCTTTTCAATCTTGGTTGTGTCCGCTACATGCCCTGTTCTGCTCTGTCAGAGTCAGACACTAGAAAGAAATTGACAGGCAGACCTCCCCCCCCCAAGAACATGAAGATTACAAAGTTTGGAGATGCACATGCACAGAACCCTACTCACCATCTCCTCGTCTTTGGCCAGCATCTGAGCGCACGTGAGGAAGTCCTCGTATTTGGCGAAGGGGACTACAGGCTCAGGCAGCTCTCGCAGATATAGCTTTAGCAGAGATGCCACTGTGTGGACATCAGTGTTTCTGCAAGAACAGTTAAAAGCCGACAGAGTTCGAGCAAAGATACCAAATTGTGTGTTTCATGTTATTCTGGTGAGTACTGGTGCATCTAATTGTAATATTTGGCCTGTTAAGTACCCTGGGTAATAAATGCATACTTAATTTGCAAATAAAGTAGCCCTTGTGTGGACAGGATTCTGAAGGCCTTTGGAGTCAATGACAATGGTGCAGTTGTGTCAGATGGTCTGTGAACCTGTCAAAGTGGGGCTTGTCCCCGCAGTGGAACGAATCCTGCAGCTCCTTCACCAGATTGGCCTGGCCGGGCATGCGGAACAGCCCCTCCTCCCTCAGGCCGTGCTCCAGGATGAAGTCCACACACTGCTCCACCAGCAGAGGGGCCTGCCGCGGCCCAAAACGTCTCTCGTACAGCACTGTGTCCTCCAGCTGCTGGCCGAAGATTCCTGTGGAGACACATGTGCTTCAGGGTCTCACATGAAGGAGAACTTGAAACGAGTAGGACCCAGACCCCATTTGACCAGTTATTTTAACCTGAGTAGGACCTCCTCTTATACTAGTTATTTTTATCTAAGTAGGATCAAGACCCCCTTTTAACCAGTTATTTTTACTCTCTGGGTTTGAGATCTACACTGGAGGTCACACCCATTATCAGCTAGTGTCCCATATAGTGTGCAATGCATGATGTGTCATAATACACAATGTGTGCGTGTGCCTGTTGGGGTGGTTATACCTCCTCCAAAGGGGGCCCAGATGGCACGGCGGATGGCCTTCACCCAGTCCTCCATGTCAGTGTGAGAGATGGCCATGAGCAGCAAGGCCTCGTCGGTAGCTCCGCCTGCAGCACAGACCACATACATTTAGCAGCCTGCCCCGCTAACAGCACAGACCACATGTGATTTTCCGCCTGCCCCGCTAACAGCACAGACCACATGTGATTTTCCGCCTGCCCCGCTAACAGCACAGACCACATACGGTTTGCCTCCTGCCCCGCTAACAGCACAGACCACATACGGTTTGTCTCCTGCCCCGCTAACAGCACAGACCACATACGTTTAGTAGCCTGCCCTGCTAACAGCACAGGCTACGTATACATTTGCTGCCTGCTGCGATAACAGCACAGACCACATACAGTTAGTCACCTGTCCCGCTAACAGCACAGACCACATACGTTTAGCAGCCTGCCCTGGTAACATTCTTATGTTTATATGTATGTTTTAGCAGTTTAGAATAAAACATCCTGGTAACATTTGACCCAGCTCTCTGTAGACAGTTGAATTTCAGGTTCCTACATGTCATATTTGTAGTTAAAGTTCTTACAGATTAATAGGTTGGTAAGAGAGTGGCTGAGTGCATGCAGACCCTTTAGCAGTGCAGTATAAATTAATGCTATGCTGATATTTTGGGAGGGAAACCCATCTCTTTGGCAGGCTGCTTATCTTCTCTGCTTGCTTAGCACAAAGCTCTCTCTTCTAATGTAATAAGTACAAAATGGCATCACTGGCATTCCTTCCTTCCTTCATTAAACCCCTTTATCGTATTGATGGACTTCTGATTGGCTATTGGTTGAGCCACTGCAGACTTGGGGCTTTATCAAACTTTGCAGTCATTGGCTTAGTCAGCAGTGATATGGATGCAATGGACAGGCAGAGTGGCCACTCTGAGACTGGGGGGGTGTCCGCCTTCATTGTACAAATGGCATAGATTTAGTAATCTTCAGCAACTGGTCAGTGTGCAATGACGAGGCGAAACAGCGCACTGATGCCTGCACCTGCAGTTTGCAGAAACCCTTACGCTAGCTGTAAATGGAAGAATGTACATTATGGGGGTCTCTGAGCCAACCCTAACCCTTTAGTTAATTGGCCTTTTCACTAGCTCTTTGGTAAACTGCATAGCATGTCACATAATCAACTGCTGTATTAGGGCAGTGTTTCCCACCCATCGTCTGGGACTCCCAGACCGTCTGACAGGGAGCTGGGAGGGAGCAAAAACATGGACTGTCTTGAGGTCCTCGAGGACCGGATTGAGAAATAATCTATTAGCAGATGGTCAACATTACAAGAAATGCTTGAACTGGGAAGAGAGGTCAATAGCAGCTGTGACATTTCATCAGACGACAGTCTCTCCATCACGTGTTTTCATCCTTGTTAAATGCATAGTAGATTGAAGTGCTCCAGAGAGTGATTAATTGTTACTTTTAAAGGTTTTTTTGTCAGTCTTTTCCAGTGTCGAGTCCAGAAGAAAATCACTAAGGGTGTATCTGAAATGAGTGAGCAGGCACGATACCTGCCACAACATGGCAGTCATCCACTGATTGACTTCCTACCCTATTAATTTGAGGGTGCTATGATCATACAGAGAGCAATTCTGCTGACCAGTGTTGCTCAGGCACTTTCCCATTGATATTAGGCAACAAATTTCTATTTGAAAAATTAGAATCGGCAGTGGGCAACTATTCGCAATCATCCAGATCCATATGAGTTGCCCTTTGCCTCACCCAGTTGCTGGCAACATTGCTCAAAAATTTGCCGTGTTTCATCACCTTCAGACACCATTGTTATCGCAGGTCTGGTCTATTCTTATGCCTAGAGGTGATGGTAGACTGTTCCATGTTTCTCAGTACTGTGGTCATGTTTTAAATACATTGATTGGCGTAGCTGTCCCTTTGGTACACATGAGGAATATTTTTGTAAATACTTCCGAATTCCTCAGGATTCCCGGTAACAGAAGGCTGGAGTTGATCTTATAAAAGCAGGTACTGCAGTCGATTAGCACTCCAAAGGCCACAGGTTCGAGTTCCTGCTTCTGTCCCCTTATTTGGCTGTAGAACTGGACATTCACTTGGAATAAAAATAATATTATATATATATATATATATCATAATAGATATGCATCTGTCTGATATGCACCTTGTAGGCCTGTGAGAGCTAAGTAGAAGAACGTCTAGGATTACTTCAAGCTTATGGATCTGTGTGTTATCAGGGCTCTTTTCTTCCTGGCTTTGCTGCAGGCACCTTGGCGCACAATGCCGGGTTTTGGGGGATGTCCAATGTCCATTTAGCATTGTTTATTAGGCCCCATCTCGCAGATTTTTATGGGAAGGAGACTAATTGAATGCTTCGATCGTCTTAGTGCTCTAAAAAATTTAAATCCAGGAATTCTCAAGGTTTGGGTCCAAGGAGACACTCCGAGTGAAATGAATGACCTCTGTGATCGCAGTGGCCAGTGCCTCCAGTCGTTATTTTGTCCTTTTATAGAGTAAAGGATGCTGACTGGAGCATCGTGTCATTCGGTGTTTAATGGTACTTAGCAGGTGCCCCTGTGTGGGCTGCTTGAGAGAAGCGAAGGCTTCAGCTCCCCACCCTTTCTGACCTGGATTGTTTTAATATATGTCCAGCCATTGACATTAAAAGCCATGTTTTTATGCTCCAGTGAGCCAAGTCTCATTTCTGTTTGTATGATGAAATGGATACTGAGACTTGGCCTGGATTCTTTTTACCTTCTTTTACAAATGGAGATAATTTGTAACATGTTTCACTGTGGAGCTGAGCAGCGTAGGAACGTGCAAGTAAAGCTTGCAGAATGTGCTTTAAGGCAGCTGGAAATGCACAGCTGTTAGACCGGCTTACCTGGAATGATCTCAAATAGGTGGCGGCCTGGTTCCTCAGGATTGGCTGAGAGCTCTGTCACATGACTGCCCTGGAGCTGAATGCTGCCCTGTGGAAAGGAAGTAGTGAAGGTGATAAAATGTGTGGGACAGTAGTACAGCATGAACTCCACATGCTTCTGTGTGACAGATCTAAGGGAATCTTCATTGGCGATCTCAGATGCACTGTGCTTCTTTTGTGAAAGTGCAACAATACTTCTAATAGACAAAAGTAGCACCAACATAGCAAAATACATCATTAGTGCCCTCTGTGGTTGTATGTGTGAAGTGCTTTTAATGCTATTATGGAGGGGCTGGGCTGCTCCGTTGTGCTGCCTTGTTTGCATGCTGTACGCGTCTCTTGGCTCAGCTGTCAAGAGCTCATAAAGCTGAGAGTCCGGCTCCACCTAGCAAACCAGCCATCTGCTCATCCAGGCAAACCTACACTCAGAAGCTACCGGGGGAGCTGAAGCCTGGGGGGAAGTGGGCCGGCTGGGCAGCCATGACACCCCAGGTCCCGGCAACATTAGCTGTAATGGGCAAAACGTATCAGGAATTGCTGAGTCCTGTGCCGGAATGGCTTTGATGCAAAGCACACTGAGCAGATGTTCTGGGAATGCTGATTAGAAAGGCAGCTCCACCGTGCCCTGAATGTCCACTGCCAGCCCCAGGGCTGGGAGACTTCATATTTATTTATATGCAGCTCAGGGGTGTGGTCAGTGCTGCTTCATTAGCTATGTGAGCAGTCTTATACACACCCCTTCCCCCATATTTCACCATGGCAACAGGGTACTTGTATAGTGCAGACCCTGAGAGGGCCCTGGAGGAAGGTGAGGCTTTGGCACATCTTTTCTGAGGATCTCTGAGGGACTTTACATGTTGTTTAGACCAGAGGTGGAAAGTTCGGGTCGTGAAAGTACAAATCCAGACCAAGATTTTGTTCCAACCAACCAGTTGAGCATAATGAGTCACAGTCACAGAAAACTCAACTGGTTGGTTGGAACAAAATCTTGGTCTGGATTTGTAATTTCTGGACCCAAACTTTCCACCTCTAGTTTAGCCTCGCTGCTCTGCAGATGGCCCAGATACGTAGATAGATATACTTTAATACTCCCACTCGGGAATTTGTATGAGGAAGTGCCAGCATTCAGGTTTTCTGGGGCAGGAGTATTAAATATTGCCCGTGCTTCCTGCCATTGATAATCTATCTGCCTTGAATATCACCAGTGGCTGTTTTCCCCCACAGAGGTCAGGACACGGGGAATGCTAGAAGCTCACCTGCGGTTTGGTCTCCTCCTCATTCTTGTAGAAGCAGAGTCGGTCGGGCCATAACACGAACCAGCGGGGCTGCCAGTTCTTCATGATGCTGCGCTGCTTCTTGAGCCAGCCGGCCTTCAGAACCCTCTCCTGGAGGCTGGCGGGGCCGCGGGACATCTCCCCCATCACCATGCTCTTGGACCTGGCTGGAGACACACACACACACCACGACCTCAGTCTGCATCCCGCAAAGGCATTTGGCTGCCATGACAGGTAGGCGTGCCTTCCCTGCATCACTCTGCTCTACAGCCCATATTCAGGAATCCATTATTCTGTGCACCATGGCAGAAATACTCAAAATTCTCCTTTTAGATTTCAGTTTACCCATCCATTTTCAGTTTAAGGCCGTCCTGCCTATCAGGCCCCCTTAAAAAACTACATGCTCAGCTTGTGCTTTTAAGACTCCAGGCGTGTAAAAAGCGAGAGCGTACAGCGCTACAAAAGATGTCCCAAACAGAGCTTCTTCAGGGCACCAAAAGTCCTGCCAGGGATGAGCTATCAGACAGCATCACTCAGAACATTCGATAGCTGTTATGTCTAAGGACACAGAAGGAGACCTGTGATGGCTTTCCTGTTCCCCGTGCTCATGGCAGGTGAAGGCCTCTCTCCGGGGCTTCTCAGTTGTCCTTCTTTATTGCAGAGTCACGATTACCACTTATTCAGCCTGTGATGAACTGCCACCCTGACTGTTTACTATCTGAGATGAAATGTGGCGTGACTCAAAAGGTGCGGGTCTGACCAGCATTTATGCGGGAAAAATGAAGCATGAGCAGCCTGGTTACCCAGAAAAGCTGAGCGATTAATATACGTCAGTGAGATCGCTCACACGGGTGTTGATTGCATGGAGGACTTGTAGCTATTATCAGCCACGTCAAGCCATTTCTGTAATGCACAGCATTCAGGGGCTGTCAGGACTGTACACAGCAGGTGCCTGCTTTGGTGACCTGACGCTCCATGCACAGCTCAACGGTTTTCCGTTTTAGAGAAAAGATTTTGTTGTCGATGTTGAGAGTGAAAGAGGAACGTGAATAAAATGTGTGCGCAGCTCCCGCTGCTTCTAGAAGCATCTATGGTGGAAGAGAAGAATAAGCCTTTTGACATTTGCTGATGCCAGCTTAAAGTTGCAGAAAAATCTGCTTTTGCCACAAAGTCTACACCCTGTACTCAACTGCATAACTGAAGTCCACATTGATAAAGACCAGTCTGTCCGAGCTGGCTTCATGCAGTCCAGTGCACAGCACAGCAATTTCAGGGAGGCCAGCAGCTTTTTCCCTTGTCCTCTGGATGCAGCCGTCACTTTCTGGTCCAGCCTCTACATTTCATACATTTCATCTCTACAAACACTTCTTTAATACATATTCCCACATTTGTACACAGCTCAGAGCCAACAATGCAGAAAACAGAATCCTGTCTTTGCAGCTGTAATGCAGTGTAGAGATTTGCTCTAAACTCAGACTCACATTGTGCCACTGCAATATTCTCAGCCAGGCAGAATCACAATGCCAGTCAAGGGTTTCAGGTAGGACACCTCTGTTAGGGCTGGTTAGCGGTTTTGCTAAAGCAATGATCTTTCTCTCCAGGACAGGTTTTTGGGGTGAGACCCTCTGTGAGAGACCCACCCACTGACACACCCATCTGTGTGCCTCTGATGGAAACGTGGATTACGGCACATGGATTTCATATTCTTACTAGCCCTGTTCTGGGGAAAAATGGTGTGGCAGGTATGGAATTTCAATTAAAATGCAAGTCCATATTCATCAGTATAATCTGCCAGAAGTCCATTAAAACAGAAAATAATCCTTTCAATAGGTAGAACTAGGGATCATAGACAGTAAGACTGCCCTCCCTTGGCACTGAGGTATTGATGAGACCTTAGACACATGCATCATGCAGGGGTGTCTCGCAAAGAAGTCACGCACCGCAATATGAATGATTCAGGATGACACGTGGAATCGCATGCAGACTGCTGTCACACTGCAAATATCATGCGTATGCAGTGGATGATGCCTGAAGCGACGTTGAGAGTGCCGGCAGCCCCCGGCCCCCGGGGGGGTGACCTCTCTGAGCGCTTACCTCTCCGGGTCTGCCTGATCCGGGGGCTCAGCATCGCTCCCTCACAGTGCGGCCCCGCACGCCGCCATCCCGTCTCGCTGCCCTCCGCTCGTTCGCCGCTCTGCCTGTGCGCCGCCGGCCCAGCCCTGCAGGCCCCGCCTCCCCGGCCCCGCAGGCCCCCCCTCTGCTGCATTATTCATCTCCCCACAGCTGAGCCCCTGCGCTCTCAGGCAGGCATTCAATGCAGGGTGACCACCATCCATAACTCAGGGGAACGGAGCCACTTCTGCCTTCTCCCTCAGCTCTCCCCCCTCCCCCCCTTCTTAATTGACCCTGCATATCTGTGTCCCTGTGTGTGTCCTCTCCCTCCCTCTCTCCCATTCGTCTCTCTCTCTATCAAAGCAGCCATCGGCCCTTCCCTCCCTGGCCCCCTTCCTGTGTATCGCTAGTACAGCCACTGTATCAGCAATGTCAGCAGTCTGACTGGTCTGGAGCTGCATTCCATCCCTGCATCCATCCATCTATCCATCCTTTACCCGTTTATCCTGGTCAGGGTCACACAGGGTGGGGGGAGGGGGGATCTCTGGACTCTAGTAGCTTCATTTCATTCAACCTAATTATGCACTAGCTAATCATTTACTCGTCACTCTCGCTGTTCCCCACATCACATCCAATTAAAAAAAATGTTTATAGCAAATTCTTAGCTGTTTCCTAAAACATCATTAACACAATATTAGCGCATGTTTAGTGACCGGTGGCTGACGTTTAGTCGTGCTGCTGGTGCGCCGCTTAATGCTGATCACCAATGCTGTCACATGGTGGTAACAGGAGAAAGAATGACACTGAGCGTGAATAACGGCGTGAGAGCGGCGTGTGCTGGTACCTGGGGGGTTGTGCTGTCTCCCTCCCATCAGGCTCCTGGAACGGTTCATCACGCTGCTCGGTGCCTGTCCGGTGCATCAGAACATCAGGGGGTGCACGGAGGAAAGATGGAGTGAAACTGGTGAAAGGAAAAGCAGAAGTGTGTGCATGCTCTGGACCGGAGAGGGTCCAGTCTAAGGAATCGTGTGCGACGCCGCCACATGGACTGCCAGGCGCGCCGAGGCCGAAGGCAACCTCTCCGTTAAGCCAGTCCAGGGGCAGCGTGGCCACGCGTGTAGGCGCTGTGTCCCTTTCTCGGAAAACTTCCCCCGGTGGTGACGCCAAAATGACCGCTTCCCTTAGAGAAGCTGAACACAGAGGCCAGAGCCCATCCCAGATTTCAGACCAAGAAAATACCAGGAACTGAAAGGCGGCAACACAGAAGTGAAAACGGCCTGGCCTTCCCCAAACGGCCACTGGCCAATAGCTCACAGAAACACCAGTCCTAAATAAGAGATAATTCTGGGTACCCTTTTATTAAGAGACTTCTTAATAAATGACATCACATTGCTCTGAAAGTAAATGTCCCTTTGTAACAGAAGGGGTCTTGGCCATTTTGGTGGACTTACATGAGGCCGAACACACGCATCCACATGATGAGCTACGGTGACCACAGCCACAGAATAAACCGTGTATTACTGACTGGCCCCGAAGCCGTAGTCATGGTGTTACACGACTAGGCTGTGAGGTACAGTTTAATTCACTAATGGGAGTAATTAGATGGATGGTTGGCAGGCAGGCAGACGGCTGTGACAGTTTGTAAGGAGGGGAATGAACCAGACAGTGTGGAGGGGCTTAGCTTGCTGGCACCGGACCATCCCTGTCCCACAGGGACCAGTGCAGGAATACACCAGTGTAGATGGGGGCCATTCGGCAGGTCCAGTGCATGATGGTGGCGGGGTTGCGTAAGCTCACAAACAGATCACTGGCTGGGACGAAATCTCAACCATCAGCTGCCAGTAAAGATTTGGCAAGATCTGGCCTGATGCCACAGGATCTCCTCACAGCCGCGTTACTGGCTGCAGTTTGTGGCTGTGACTCGCCTTTAGAGGACCGTTTCCCAATCAGGTCCTCAGAGAGCTTGGAGGGAGCAAAAACATGGACCGACTGTGGGTCCCCAAGGACAAACAAACTGCAAAGACCCTAGGGCTATGTAAGGTTCAGACTTACAGCTTATTGGTCAGCTGTGACAAATGGTTGATCAGCCCATGGAGGTAATCGTGGAATTTCCACATTACTAAAATATTAAAAGGGAACACTCCGCATTTAATTATGAAATGGTTAAGTATGGTGAAATACAGCTGTACCATATGACAGACAGAATGCTGTTGCTTGTTAGTCAGACACTATTTTATTTCAAAGGTTTACAGTGGAAAAAACAGCACAGTCAAACTTAGCAGGTCGTTGTTTCATACACAAAATGCTTAAAATATTTTTGAAATATTTAAAATCACTAACAATTGTTAAAAAATAATATTTTTTTCCTAAAATAAACACTTTTTAATGACTTTCTTAAAAGAACACAATTTAATGCCGGGCAACTAAAATGTCAAAATGATACACTAGATGTAGGTAAAGTGTGTGTATGGGTTTGGGGAGCGTGGTCCGGTCCGTGTGTGTGGATGGATGGGCAGGTACCACCTGACTTGTGAAAAGTTTCATCCTAAATGTTCACCGAGGACAGGCGCCACTGATGCCTATGCAGCCGCCCGCTTATCAGGTAGGAGATGACCGATGCCCAGCGCTGCCTCGGTGGGCGCTGTGGGTGAGGTGGGTGTTTGAAATAAGTAGAGGTGCCCATGGAGAGGGTCTGGAACTGTTCCTTCAGCAGCCAGGTCTCCCACAGGCCAGTGAGGAAGTTCATGACTGACAGAGCCAGCACCCAGATTTCTGCGCCCGCCACGGTCCCCTCCGTGGCCAACGGTACATCGGTAAACCTACGCCAGAGGTAACGGGCAGCCGCAAGGAGGAAGAGTGTGTGAGCCACAGCCATAGCCAGGAGGAAGAGGACGAAGAGGCGCCGGTTGTCCCTGCCCACGCAGCGGTTGAGGAACAGGCAGTGGTGGTCATATTCCAGGATGCACATGCCACACAGCTTGCAGTGTTTGGAACCATCCGGCTGGAACATCTGTGACACAGGAGCCGCCAATGAGGAGCCTCGTGGGGATCCCAAAGAATTAGCACTGGCTCTTTGCATTTAAGCCAAATAGCTTCAAAAGTGCCACAATGACAGGGACTCGCTACGCTAATCAGTTGCACTTGGGTAGCACTGACTCATGGGAGTTTTATTTATACAAAAATGTTCTGAGGGCAGAATGAAAAATGATTGGTTCAGAGGGATAATCAGATTGTAGAGGTGGTGGATCCAAGCAAATAGACGAGGCGGGACCAAGACATCTGATTGGTTGGTCCTGTCTCCTCTAATTGCCTGGACTTTGAATGGTTGTATCTCTGAACCAATCATTTTAGTTCTGCCCTCAGAACATTTTTGTATAAATAAAACTCCATGAGCATGGCGCTGCTGGCTCTCAGCCATCCGAGGAAGGTCTGCTGCGACACCCGCGCCTGCATTGCCCCCCGTACCTCACAGTAGATGCAGAACCTGCTCAGGCTTTCATTGGTCTCCACCAGGTCGGTCACCCTGGAGAACCGGGGATCGGCCTCTGCCTGCCGCACGTGGCCAGGGTCCTTGATGAGGAGTCTGTGAAAAAGCCACAGCACAGCTGAGAACTGGACGATGGACGTGTGGAGGAGCAGATCCGAAGAGCTGATGCGTGGGATGTCGTCAAGGAACCATGTGACTCAAGAAGGCAAGAGAGCGGGTAAATGAGGGCCGTTATGACAAAGGATATTAGGCCTGATCTTTCCAAAGAAGCAGAGCAGTGAGTGGAACATACCAGCTGCCAGAGTACCCAGGTAGACAGGGTTAGGAGACCTGGAATAGACCAGAAACAGACTCAACAGCAGCACCAGCGTGTTTCTGCCCTTTTGCGTCAGTCGGCTCAGCAGAAGGCAGGTTTTCCAGAGAATGGGGTCACAGTTGCCCCTGCCATCCAGAACTACAAGATGGCGAACAGGGCCCTAGGCTGAACAGGCAGCTTAAATCCACATACATTTTCATCAGCATTGCTCATATGAGCATGGACTTAGTGTAACTCACCTCTGGTAGCTGCTCATCCTGTGATACTGGGTGAAGATGCACTTAGCCAGCCAGGGGAAGAGCAAAACACAGACAAGACCCCCATAGACTCCAAGTGCTACAGCTACCAGGAAGATGGCACCTCCACCAAGAGTGGGGAACAGCAGTGCCCAGTAGTACATGCCTGAACACAGGAGATGACAACAGGCTTACTGGACAGTAGCTCATGTGCTCATCGTTGATAGGGTGCTGCAGACATGAGGCACTCATGCATGACATGAAGGACAAGCTGGAGAAACTGCCGTGAAGTGAAACAGTACGCCACTTTAAGTAGGTGTATTCTGCCCTCTTGTGTTAATCAGAAGGTACCGCAGATGTCAAAATGTTTCTTTTTCTTAGAGTATTTCAAAGGCTCCCCTAACGCAGTTTTTCCATTTTTAAACTGAAAGACAAAATCAACATTTTAAACAGGTAGTTACCACGCGACTCCTTGGGTTTGTGATTTGGGGGCTTGTTGATTAACTTCGTAAAAAGTTCAGTGAGCTGCTGGTGTCTGCGGCGAAACAGAAGAACACAACATTGTACAGTGGGCATCAACACAGCACGTGTGGGCATGCTCACCACCTGCGTTGTGTGGGATGTGCTGGCGTACGTACCTGAAGGTGTCTCCCCGTCTGCTCAGGTCCACAGGAGTCAGCCGGTTGTTGTCCTGCAGGTGTAACACATGCAGTCCGGCTTCCTGCAAAAGCAGCCAGCTCACTTCAATGGCCCCCCTCTCCGCAGCCACGTGCAGCGCCGTCGCCCCCTGGTGGTCGGCAGCGTCCACAGCACACCGCTACCCACAAATCACAGAACGGAGATATTTACTGCTGTACGCATAGCATTACAGTCTCGGGGCTCAACCTGCCATACAAAAGGTCATGCAGAACCCACAAGCTGAAAGATTACAGAGCATACATGTTTACTTTGCACATCTGCAGATACGGCATAAATCGACTAAGTTAATATGAAACAAGAATGAGTGCCACTCTGACATCATTAAGGGCCAGATCCTGCAAGTACTTGGGCATCCAAGTCAGGCAGGGACTCACATTATTCCGCAGCAAATACTTGACCATGTCCGTGTTCCCCATTGAGGCTGCCAGGTGCAGAGGTGTTAGCTTGAAGTTATCAGTGTCGGAAAACCTGAACATCTCCCTCTCCCACAGGTACTGGGCAGCCAGCCTGCAAGGACAGTCAGAAGGATGTGGCAAAGGAAGGATGTGGGATCTGAAATGGAGGACAGTGAAGGGAGTCCATCCAAGCCAAGAGTGACTTACACGTTTCCCCCAGAGACTGCGTAGTGCAGGGCAGTTTTTCCCTGGAGATCAGTGATGCGTAGGTCCGCCCCATGCTGCAGCATTTGATGCATGATGTGGACATTACCTTGTCTAGAAAGGCAGCAGATATGAGTGACTGTGTAGCTTTTAGTGAGGTTACGGCTTATTCATGCATTGCCATTCGCTTCACCCTGAGGTTTTCTGACATATAGAGGATGCTATGATGACTCTCAAATCCTGCGTTAGAACTCACCTGCTGGCGAAGTGGAAGGCCGTTTGTCCTGCGTCGCATGTGGCGTTGCAGTCGGCCCCATGGCTCAGGAGGAGGTCCGCCAGCGGCCTGCTCCCCTGGAGAGCGGCAAAGTGCAGGGGAGTGAACCCCCCCCAGCCTGGCCCAACAGACAGACAGCAGATACCTCCCATCAGAAGGCTCCAAAAAAAACTGACCAAAGCTTCTGAAGCAGTTAAAGACCACAGAGACCAGACAGCCATGGTAAAAAAAACGCTTAGCTGACCCTAAACAAAGGGGTAAGTGATACATGGCATGGTGAGGAAGTCGATCTGTGTTTGGGCCAGAGGCTATGATGGATTTCACTGCGTCAGAGGTCAGTGAAGCTGTTCTTGGGACAGGATTGAAAGGAACCTGATCATCTAGGGCAGGGGTGGCCAATCTTATCCGCAAAGGGCCGGTGTGTATGCAGGTTTTTGGGATAACCTGTAGGTCAGCTGTTCAAACCCAGGTGTGAGGACTCTTCAGCCAATCAGTCCTCTAATTTGTAATCTAATTAGGAAGTTACAGCGAAAACCCGCACACACAGCGGCCCTTTGCGGATAAGATTGGCCACCTCTGATCTAGGGGAACATCAGAAATCGGACTTGAAAACACAGACCCTGGCCTTCCATGGATGGGGACTGCTGTCACTTCCAGATGGCAGTCAACCTTCAAACCCTTTTCAAGTAATGAATAATGGATGCATATAAGAAAGGGAAACGGAAATGGCTTTTGTGTGGTGTGACTGTCCTATCGATCCAAAAACAGTGGGTATTCACCGCCTGTGTATTTAGGAAATAATCATTACGGTTTCATATATCAGAAGAAGAATACAGCAATTATATAAAAGGACATGGCATTGTACCTCAGGCTGGAGAATAAAGCGCAGATACAGCCGTGGAAAAAAATCAAGAGACCACAGCACAATTTTTTTTCACGAATTTCTCTATTTATGGGTATGAATCTGCAAATTATATATATATATATATATATATATATATATATATATATATATATATATATATATATATATTGCAAACTACAGTCTGGCTATTCTTTCTTTCTCATCGATGAAGGGCTTCTTCCTTGCTTTATTGGACTTTTGTCCTGCTTCTAGGAGCCTGATATGAACTCTCCTAGCAGTGCACTTCACACCTGCACCTAATGTTTTCCATTCCTTTTGAAGGTCACTTGATGTCATCCTCCGATTCATGAGTCACTGTCAGATAAGTTAACTGTCATCTCTGGCATTAGAAAGTCGCTTCCAGCCCTTTACATGGCTGGTTTCTGGTCGTTGCCAGCGTCTCCTGCTTCACTTCGTTCTTGTATACTACTTTCTTAGAAATTTAGAATCTGGAAGCAACCTGCTGCTCAGCATAGCCTTCTGCCAGCAGAACCACAATTAACCCAGGATTAAAAAAATGCAGATTTGTTTCAAATTATACAGAGTGGTCTCAATTTTTTTCCGCGGGAGTACTGGGTATTTGTATGTGGGCGCTACCAAGTTGTATTTTTTCCTACTCAAGAGAGCAAGATTGCATATATAGCCAAGAGCGTAAGAGAAACATACCACAGACTAAGGCATTACTTTGGGTTGAGCACGGGGCGTTGAGGGCTCCACCCATTTAAGGGGGTTCAGGGGGTTTGTATTGACTGGTTTTGATTACTGGGGGGGGAGTTACGACCCCCCATCCCCCCCCATAATTTACGCCCATGCCACAGACAGAGAAAACGGAAACTTTTTCTTAATTAAAGGATCCTCCAGATATTCACATGACTCCCAGTTACCAGTTCATTTAGAATAAACACCAGAAACTATGAGAGGTAGCGCCCATCTGATAAATCATAACAGAGCATTAGCGTCAAGTTTCAAGCTTCAACGGGACGGGTCATTCGGCGGATCGGACAAACAGCAGGACAAGATAATAAAAATGCAATATAGGAATAAGTAGAGCTAATAATAAATAATTGGATATGTGGATGAGGTAGCTATGTGGAATGCGCAGATTTACAATAATATAGTATATAATGTTAATAAAGTGCAGGCAGTGAACTAACAATGTGGGAGCGTACAATGTGGGAGCGTGCAATGTAGTGGGTGGATAGATGCCGGTCGCTGGCAGCGGCAGCCAGGAACTGAGAGCACTGAGCATTAGAAGTCCTCACCTGTTTGCCTGACAGCTCCACGATCACGATTTAGATGCCGGGCACACTGCTCTGTGTCGCCTTTCTGGATAGCTTCAAATATGTCACCTACTTCCACGCTGTTACCTGCCGCGACGGGGGAAATCTTCATGATTTAAGGGTATTTTTATCCAATGAACAGGAATTGCTTGGGTGAAATATGAAGACACTAATTTCTTGCATTCCTTCCCGCCCATCTGCTAGGTCGCATGCTGATATGTTTGCACTGGAAAACGTGCCTTTCACACTCGCCACTGACTCCGTAATATCTCGCGCAGACAACGTCGCAGTCACGTGGCGTGCTAAATTGGCATAAGCTCCTCCTTCTGTTCAGGGTTGCCATGTTGTGGATGCGTGGAACCTATGTCTTATGTGTGGTGTAGGTTTGACCGTTTATTGGAAAAACCACGCCAAAAGACCGTATACGCTATTCATAAAGCACCTGCTGTGCAGAGGTAGAAAGTTAAGGTTCAGAAAGTACAAATCCAGACCAAGGTTTTCTTTCAACCAACCAGTTGAACATAAAGTGTCAAAGTTACTTAACTGATTGGTTGAAACAAAACCTTCCACATCTACTGTTGTGACCTTTCTGGATAATTAAATGCCGCGTTGTCAAAGCTGACAGGATCTGAAGATTAAAATTTGACACCTTTAGCGTCGAAGCGTGCCTTCGTTTCCTGTTCGAGTACCTGGCAAACCATTAAACAGTTAATTATATAGGCAAACAGCCCTGTTTCACTGCAAGTAAAATAAGACAATATTATAACGATATCCATTTTACAACCGTTTATTCTGAACAAAGCTGCGGAGCGGGTCCAAGACTAGCACCCATGTCAAACACAAGGCAGAGATGGACGAGATGTCAAATAACATTTAATGCTAAAATTATGGAATTCATATTGTAGATGGGTACTTAATGCCAACCACACCCTCTAAATGCACGAATGATTCATCCTTTGTGTATGAGTGTAACAGATGTTAGAGAATGATCAATTTCACCTAAAGTCCTGCTTTTATATAGTTTTATGTAAGGGAGGGTTTCGTGTTGGCCGTCATTTTCTTTTGGAAATGAAAGTGACAGAGACTAGCTGTCACCCCAGATGTGCTGTACATGTGTCTTTTCAATGTTCATTATTCAGGTATGTGAACTCTCTTCTATTTTGTCTATGACATTTATTTATGTTGACATGATGTTTATGTAATTTAAGGGTATTTGTATGTAGCTTGTTACTATTGCTGGTTGGTCGATCGAAGCCTGGCGCACTCTGCAGTGCCCCCTGGTGGGAGCGACATATATTTGCGATTTCTGCTGGTTAGTTCGCATTTCAGGGGTCGTACATGGGGGTTAGTATTAAATTTAGAATTTAGAATTAAGTGATCAGTGGTCATTGTCAACACACCACAGCACACAGTGCGCAACAATGAAATGTGACCTCTGCATTTGACCCATATGTGACAGGGGGCAGCTAATTCAGCGCCCGGGGAGTAGTGCTTGGGGACGGTACCTTGCTCAGGGTACCTCAGTGGTGACTTGCTGGTGGGGGATTCGAACCTGCAATCTTTCAATTCTACCCTAACCATCAAGCCACCACTGCCCTAAAAAAAAAAAAGCTATCTCCCTCATATGAGGTCGATGTGATAATATACGGTTTTTTGAGTAATGAAGCAGGAACGCTGTAATTCTGTGTAATTAACAAGTACAAAATAATAATAACAATAAAACAAGGCGTTATAGTTTTGCTTGTACGTTTTTTACATGATCGACAGTTTGTGCAATTTTCACTTTATTACTTTAAACTGACGGAACTCGTTTAATTAACTCAAGTATCCAACGTAGAACCGAGACAAGACAGGTGTCAATACGGACCAGACTGTTCCACCCCCATAATACATTTTCTAAACACACATGCTCCCGTACGTGCTTGGTGAGTTTAACGGTGAAAACTGCTGCGAGGGACCCGGCAGCTTGTATATAATTAATCTAACCTTTGCACAAACTATATCTGGCCCGTGGCGCTATTTTTACTGACCCCTGCGATCACTGACATGATAAATACGGGTAAACTTCTATATTTAAGTCTCATTTATAATCACAAATACAACTGCTACTTCTTTACTTTATTATTACAAAATAATAAGTTTTGTATTGTAGCTTTCATAGGACATAAAAATAATCATAAAAATTGTTTACTGATGGTTGAATCAGAAGTGACCCAAATAGTTTTTCTTTTTGTATACAAATTGTAATGACAGTTAAATAATTGTGATTGTGATTCTGCAAATGACCCAGTCTAACATGGTGAAGCTCGGATGTGCCCTCCACAGAAAATAATTGGCCAGGCCTAAGCGGAAAAAGAAAATGAAAAATGTGTACGTTAACTTACATTACCGATAGAGGTCGCTAAAGACTTGTCGATTTAAAAAAAATATATATTTTCTGGCTATTTATGGATTTTATATAATTGATAACCTGAAATATAAATTGCAGTATAGCAGTGCAAGTCATATTTGTATTATGATTATGTTATCTTGAAAGACATCTCTGTCTAATATGTCCTTTGTGTTATTTAATGTAGCTGTACACCTTAGTAATGAGACAGTGAACTAAAGTTATTTCAAATGGTTGTGTTACAGTAATAACAGCTTTCTGCATTGACCATGGCTGTCAGTGTGACAGAGCCCCTGTGGCTGTCTGAGCTCACTGGCTGTCTGTACAAGTGTTGATAAACAGGAAGTAGCAGATGAGCGCTAAGTGAATGAGTAACTATCGTTATGGCTTATTGAAATGAGGAGAGAGCAGTGGAGGAAATGTAAGCTCTCTACTTCTGCTTTTCTGGTGAGTGGAGACACATGACCGGTGAGCTAATGAAAGAGCAACTACTTGGTCGACGTTCAGTCTTTTCTGCTCCAGCTGTGTCTCTGGAATGCTGTGATTCTGGATTAGCAGAGTATTTCCTGACAAACAGCCCTGTTCCTCTACAAGCCAAGGCACGTGCACATGAACCTACAGGTAAGTCTGACTGCATTATCATCCTGTAAATGGAGACCTCTCATAGAGGAACACAATTTTGCAAGAAAGGGAATTCTTGGGATTACTGTGGACATATAGAGTTCTGTTTCAGTTCACGCATAGACTTCTGTTACTGTCCATTTTAAATGTAAGTAAAGCAGTGAACTAACTAGTGTCACAAGATCACCATTACAAAAGAATATGTTCTAAGAAGAAGGAATTCTTCCTATTATGTATGTTTTATAGCCAGGGGTTATTCATTTGTAGAGACAGAAACAAAGAGTCTTTCACAATCTGCAGAAGGTGACTGTGAAAAAGTTCTGAAGTAAATTGTACAGATTCAGTGATGTAGTGAATTAAAAGGAAAAAACAGGGATCCCAGCAGAATGTGCAGAGAGAGATTTTTCTGGTATTACTAGAATTGTCTATTTCTTGTAGCAAAATGAAGCAGCCGCTGTGCATCACAAGATCAAATCAGGGACTAATGTAGACAGCTGACGCTAAATAGCTTAGAACGACTCAGGAACCAGAAACTTTCCCTAAGCTGAAGGCAGCACAAGATCCAGCTGCCGGTTTCCACTGAAAGCATGCTTGTTTCAGCCAGGGCTGTGTAAGTGCAGTGAGTCTTTTGGCTTTTTGAGGCTGACTCCTTTTACTGTGTGATTTTGTGTTGGTTTATACATCCTGTGAGTAAGTAATTATTTTTAACAGTAAATGAATAATGAGGGGGGGAGCAGTCACATGTTTGTATTTTGTTGGGGCTTAGCAGAGAAAACATGGAGGCAGTAGATAAGACTCGGAAGCTGGCAAAACCTGTCTCAGGCGACAGTGCGGACAGAGCCAGCCAACATGCCAGCAACCCAGAGTCAGCCCTCAGAGACCAGCTGGCCCAGTTGGGGGGCAGAGACCAGGGCTGGGGCTCAGTGCCAGAGGACGAGATCATCAGAATCCTGCCACTCTTCATACAGGTACAAAGGGTGTGGCTGGATCTGAGACACACCAGGGTCTTTATGAATGTGCTAGTTTAAATTTGGGGTTAGGGCTGTGTGTTGTTTGAAGTATTTCAGTCAGGTTCAGATTTCCCAAGTAGCCTATGAGAGCTTGAAACTTTTCTTGAAGAAGGAACAATAAGACACAGGAGAGATGTATTCTCTGTTATTAAAAGCCGGCTGTCTTTGACCAGAAACACTGATGCTGAATGAAGGCAATGTTAGGCCTGAGAGCAGCTCATTGTTCTGGACAGGCCTGATATCTTCCCACACGTGACCCTGCAGCCCTGTTTTACCATTAGACCCCAGCATGTCAGACTTATTATCATTTTCTCTCTTGTGCTGTAAGATGGTATGTTGATGTGCTTCATTTGATATGTTGATGGTCCCATAATAGAGAAGTGAAACCAGCATGGGATCTTTGGTAAATGGTTCTCCCCCCACCAAACCCCAGGTTTCTCAGAGCTGTGGGGTTATGGACGGCCTGGATCTCCAGGGCCTCGCATACCGCTGTGCTCAGATCGTGGTTTCCCATGTCCAACAGAAACTGCCAGGACAGCCTGCAGGTATGGAGACCTCACACTTCTCTATTGTACTATGCCCTAGGCTGGAGATTTTGTGTTTGTTTGATCTCCAGAAGGTTCCATCTTACGCTGCAGGTAGGTGTCACCTTACTGCAGTATTTATGAGTATGACACAGCTGTGGTATGTGACTGATGTACATCACAATGAGTCCCCATCACTCTTATCTGCTTCACATCTGCTTAGAGAGGCACCATGCATGTGAGGTCCAGGTACTTTTTTTGGGGAAGTGAGCTAGTTTTGTTTTCCGGTAGGGTGTTTGTGCTCGACACGCTGAATATGTCAGCAGCGCTTTCACTCCCTAGTTACGGTGCGATTTTTCAGCCGCCACCTTGGATTGCACCACACATGCGAGATACATGGTGTCCTAAGATAGTCCACAATGTTGCTCATATACATTACATTACAGGGATATGGGCAAAATAATACATGGCAGCCTTTAATTTCACAAAATACTTACTTCAAGAAGCATTTGTATGTGTTACCTAATGCAGTGCATGCTGGGACTGTGTAGTTGTTGCATTTCATTGGCTGGTGCTATTTTCCGCTAACAGAGGAAGGCCGGTTTGAAGTGGAGCAGTTCTTTCAGGAGAAAGCAGAAGTGCGAGACAGCAGGGGCTGGCTGCTGTTACACACACTGTCACTGCTGTCTGCTCAGAGTCCTGTGAGTAAATGAAAGGCTTCCTATTACCGTCTGTGTTGACAGAATGGCGGTAAGGCAAGTTCTCACTGAATTTATACTGCAAATTAACCTGCTTAGTCCTCCTTGTCATAATGTGTTGGGTAATACTTTGCCAGGACACATATTTTTATTAGAGTGAATGAACTTTTAGCAGGAATGTCATATTCTGCCCCTCCGTCAGCTGGCTTCGACCCCCTCTGTTGGTGCTTTCAGGAAGTGGTGAGGGCTATTATTGGGACTGAGCTGCTATCTGCTTTGGTCAAGTGCCTATATCTGTTCGTGGTCATACCTCCCAGAAAGGACAGGGCTGAAGAGGACACAGCCCTGTGCTCCTTCCAGGACACATTCACTCAGGTTACAGCTTTTCCTTCATAGCAGATTTTAATTCTAGTCAGTGATGGACCCTGGGATTGTGTGCTGCTTGCAGTGTTATCTGTTCCGGGCTGGGTGTTGAGGAGGGTACAGTGTTAGCTTAAAGCTCATGGTGTGCCCTGATTGGCTCTTTCACAGGTGATTCTGCAGCTGTGTGGACAGGTGCACTGTGTTGAGACCCTGGTGGAGACACAAGAACTGCAGTGTCTCATCATCGCTCTCACCTCACTGTGGGAACACAGCAGCTCAGTGTGGAGACGGCGGGCTTCACGTGTGCTGAGGGCCGTGTCCGCAGCCCAGACCAGGAATGTTGTTCCAGTTCTACGTGGTGAGTGTAGCTTACACTACAATACTTATACTGACTAAATGACCTCCCTGTGACCTTTACATGGGCCTGTAACAGTGACACACTGACCTCCCTGTGACCTTTACACAGGCCTGTAACAGTGACACACTGACCTCCACGTGACCTTTACACAGGCCTGTAACAGTGACACACTGACCTTTCTGTGACCTTTACGCAGGCCTGTAACAGTGACACACTGACCTCCCCATGACCTTTACGCAGGCCTGTAACAGTGACACACTGACCTCCACGTGACCTTTACACAGGCCTGTAACAGTGACACACTGACCTTTCTGTGACCTTTACGCAGGCCTGTAACAGTGACACACTGACCTCCCTGTGACCTTTACAGAGGCCTGTAACAGTGACACACTGACCTCCCCGTGACCTTTACGCAGGCCTGTAACAGTAACACACTGACCTCCCCCGTGACCTTTACACAGGCCTGAAGCAGTGACACACTGACCTTCCTCTGACTTTTATATAGACCTCTAACTGACTAGCTGTTGATAACGTGATTGCTTGCAAACCCGGAGCTGGATTATGAGAATGTATTTTCTGAATGACATTGTATGCTAAATACTATTGTCTTGAGTGAATAGACACTGGATCCCAATTACAGAACAATGAGCATGCTTGGTGCATTTCTGCCTTGTCCTGCTGCCTCAGAGCTCCGATTACCTGGGCCAGTGCAGTGCTTCGTGGCCTACCCACTCTGGACAATTTAATGGGTGTTAGTGCGCAGACCTCTGCCATATAGTATTATTCTATTATTTATTAATTAATGAACCTCAAACTAAGTCATAGGTACATACTGATCTCATACTAATTCATCATCAAATGAATCATGACGCATCTTTTACCTTTAATTCTGTAAAACTTTGTGAACTACTGAAGGAGCTACTAAGGAACTACTGAAGGAACAAGTAATGAATAACACAAGTTAAATACTGATCTCATGTTTGTTCATCATTAATGAATCGTGACATCTTTTATCTGAAATGGCCACCATATTTGTTAATGATTTGTTTATGATTTGTCCTTCAGTAGTAACTTACTTATTACTAAGTATTTGTGCCCATCAAATAAAGTGTTACCAGTGTTACTTATGCCGTATTTCAGTGTTCTTAGTGCCTAGTTGTTTGCTGACATGGAGATTTATTTATTCATTTTATACTTTTTTATTCTGTAGCCAAGAATAGTATGAAGATCTGTATCCAGAACCTGCTGAAGATCCCAGATCAGGTTCCTGGGCCACTTCTGGCTGAGGTGGCCGTTGGCGTCTTCAGCTTCGTCAAGGACTCCTACCCTCATGATGTGTCGCTCTTCGAGGAGTTTGAAAACAATGAAGGATACATGGCTTTACAGACCATAATGTCTCGGTGAGTCAACGTGGCATGGTCCCAGCGCTGTAACACTGCAGGCCCGGGTCGAGCTTCCTCTGAGATAAGGGGTCATGTTACATCACCTGCTGCATTTCAGGTTCCATGACCATGACAGGTCAGAGAACGGAATGTGAAACTGTGTCTACATAATCAGAACATGGTCCCGGTGTACGTGCTGATGTGTAGGAGTCCCGTCTTTAGATACCTGAATCTACTTTCCGCACATCCCAGTGTTAAGTTAGTCAGCTGAGTTTGGTGGGGATACAGTAATGTCAGAATTCCACTACAGCAGTCGCACAGTGTTCTGGCTGCGACACAGTTTTGGTCCATTATATGCATGTCCTCAGCCCCCCAGCAGAAGTGTTTCAGAAGCAGGGTGCTTTGCAGGGTGGCTACGGGAACTCATGATTATTCATGAGGAAAGCGCTGCCTGATTGGCAGGTTGAACTGATGTCAGAAGCATTCCAGAAGTAACATCCAGCACAATAGACCCATGCATATGTTTAGGGAAGTGGTGCAGAGAGCCTCTTCCAGGATTCTTCTGAGCCGCACCCTGAAACTTCTGGTGCAATCATGAGCATTGGATAAGAGTGGAAGTGATCACCTGCAGTGACCGCATCGCAGCCGGAACGCGGCGCAACCGCTCTCGGTGGAATTCTGGCCGAAGGGTGGCCAGGCCCTTGCTGCGGGAGTGTCCCACCTGCAGGGAGAAAAAAGCCCCCATCTCTGTGTTGCAGCTGCGAGGGGGGCGTGATGGCCGAGGACCGTCAAGCTGTGCAGGACTTCCTGGACCTCCTGGCGGCTTTCACCCTCTACGGGAGGGCGGAGCTGAAGGTGGCACTGTGCGTCAGCAACCCCCAGCCTCCAGGCTTCAAGTTCGACCCGGTTCTCACCAAAGGTAGGAACGCAGGAACACCCGCGGCAGGCCGGCAGGGGCAATTACGCCGGGGATGATGAAGTGCACGGCGTTTCCGTAACCCGATTAGCCGGCGCCACATTCATTCTCTGCTTCGGCACGCAAAGTAGCCATCTATCACAAACAGGGTGCCTCGCCACACAGGGGATGAAGCATGGCCTTTCTCTGCTGATTTCATTTTGCTCTGATGTGATTTTAATTAGGGATGAAATTGGATTGTATTAGCCTCCACTGATACATTTATTTACTAGAACGTGGTCGATTCCAACCTGCAAACCCCAGTTCATTTGAGCGCTTTTCTCCCTCAGTGCCAAACTGTGAATGACTGTCGCGTAAATAAACATGTTGGTAAAATGTCTCTAAAGTCTTCTGGCAGTTAGGAGGTTACCCACTCCTCCCCCTGCTTACGTCTCCCCAGGCCGCTCAGTGAAGAACCTCACGGCATTCCGCATCATTCAGGCCTCTTTTCTTCACTCTGACAACATCCACACCTGCTCCCAGATACTGCAAACGGTCCGGAAGATCTGGACGTGGGACAAGGCCAACTTCTTCCTGTTGGAGTGGACATTGCAGTCTTTGGCCCAGCTGGCAGGCTGTATTAGCAGGAAGCCGCCTGCGGTGCACACAGTCTTCTTGGAGCTGCTGGAGATGGTGGTCTTGCAGCTCTCCTACATACCACACGAGGCGCTGCTGGAAGTCGTGCGGGCTCTGGAGCGGGCCGATTCGGTGCCCTTCAACAGCGCTGCACTGGGCTGCCTCCACGGCTTGGTCCTGCACACGGAGCTGTTCTGCGACGTGCTCAGGGATGCCGGGCTCCTGCAGCAGCTGCTGGAGAAGCTGAAGAAGCAGGCCAAGTTGCTGAGGAAGGCTGGCGTGAGTGGTACGTCCTGCAGGCCCATTCTGCTACGCCATATGCTGTGAGAGGAACATCTGCTCCGATCTTCTAAATGTTTGATTACATGACTGTCAACACATTTCTTAAACTCTTTATTATTCTGTTGGCTATGTATGTTCAATGTTGCACTTTTGGTGTCCTTACACAGATTTACGCATGTATACAGTTCATACATATGTCTTATTAGTTAATGGCTGATGAGATGTTTTTCTTGATTGTACCGAGCGAGGCCCATTGTGGGCCACTGCCCTCTGATCACTCTCCCATGGTGCTGAACACTTTCTCACAGACAAACTGTATGGGTCGTATAGCCTTCGGCACAGTGAGGATGAAATACTCACCGCTGAATTTTCCACCATCTTTAGGGCAAAATGCTGGGTCATGTGATGATTTTCCTGAGAAGATTCTGACCTGTCAAATGCTGAAGGTGGTGGCAGCGCTAGCTGTGAAGTCGGTCAGGAATACCGGTAGGGCTTCACGGCTAACAGCTGCTCCTGTAAAACCGTACCTCATCGTCACCGCTCTCGCTTTAGCATTTGACAGTATTATCCCCATGATAGGCTGGGGTCACTGACTGGCTGCATGAGCTTTGTGCTTTTAACGACTGGTATTTTTTATTTACGAGAATATTGAGAGAATATTTACTGAGAATATCTCTACCTCTGAACACCTGTTGATAGTGTTTATCAGAGACTATGGGATGATCCCCTACGTGAAGATATTTGTGAATGATGGACAGCTGCGAGGACTCGCCCTCATCATTCTGGAGCAGGCATCTCAAATTAATCCTGAGGAATACATGAGCTCCACAATCGGGGCCCTGTGCTCGTCTACGGAGGCGGAGCTGGACCTCAGGCAAGACCTGCTTAAGGTACATGTACATATGTGCGTGATCTGCTGCAGAAACACAGGCCAGCCATATGTCTGTAAGGACGTGTCTGTAAATGTATTTCAAATGAATTCAGTGCGTATCTGTATGACTCACAGGACTGACTTGATTATAAGATTGTTGGGCATTCAGGTCTCAGGCAGCCCCTGATATCCAGTGACACCATCGTCCCCCCAACTCCGTTCAGCGTGCATACTCTGATTGATGTGCAAACTCAGTTTTTATGTCTAATTTTAACAAATTGTAACACATTTAAAACATAATAAGCCAGTGAATTTATTATGCCTGCCGCCAGGAGGCTGATTGCATTAGGCACAAATTCAGATTGATTCGCTAATACAGGCGTAGCCGCTAACGGAGCTGCTGGCCCATTAGGGCGCTCGGCCCGCCGTGTCACACACCCAAATTATGAGCTATATCACATCACGCCACGCAAAATAAATCCGATTACGTCTAACCAACTTATCGAGTTACTGTATACATCCGGTTTTTATAGATCCGAGGAGGGGGGATGCTAACTCAGAGGCGATGAGGGCATAACGAGGTTAGGGGCCTTCAGCGTGACCTCTGCTGCGATGTGTCAGAGCCATTCTGATTACTTCTATTGGTGTTAATCACATTTTCTCTCTTTATGACACATTACCCATTTGATATATTATCGCGCTAAATCGAATAAGGCTAATTCGATTCTGCTCAGCCCCCACGAACCGCTCTCTGAAGTAACACGTTAGTTATTTATATATCTGTCCGGCCTTTATTTCCGCTCCCTTTTGAAGCGCTTGGGAAAAACCCATCCTTCCTCGTTAAGTGAATTAGAGACACGGCGAGGCGTCTATCTGCCACTGTCGTACCCCCCCGTTTGTTGTGTCTGTGCCTGTCTCTCACGCAGACATGCAGGCATGCATGCACACACTCACATGCACGCGCACACACACACACATATGCACACATGCTCTGCAGGGTTATATCTGATGGTAAATATTTCATGCTACTTCATATTTGGCTTTTATCGTGCACGTATAATTTTAAATGGATGTCGAGGCCCCACATGATTAAGAACATTTTTGTCTGGGGAAATTTTTAATGCCCATTTTAATATATTCATTCTGAATCGTTCTTAATTTTCACTGTAATTCACTGGAATTCGTACTGTGATAGTAATTGAATTCATTCCCGCAATATAAAATTGTAATAAGTGAAACGCTATGATTATATTTCCAGATTTGTCACCTGGGTTTGGTGTGCAGATGGGATCTTTTTCAGCCGCTCCCTCATATGTCTCCCTGCTCTCTGTTCCTCCCTTCCTAGTCCATTCTGAAGGTACTGGAGGAACCGCATAGCTGGCGCGCCTTCCGCACGGCAGGGGGGTTCACCGGGCTGCTCTCCATCGTGGTCGACATGGCAGGGGCCTTGGGGGAAGCCGTGGGGGGGAGCTGGGCCTCGCTGGAGCCCACCCGCGTCCGGGAGCTGCTCTTCCTCACGCTGCACACCCTGGCCACAGCCGTGCAGCTGCACCAGCTAAACGAGCACTGCTTCCGGGCCGCTGGCCACTACGAGAGGCTGGCTGAGGCCCTGCTCGACCTGGGCTGCTTCCCAGGGAAGCCGCAGGGGCACAGCCCAGGGGCACACGGCCGCAGCTCCTGGAGGACCTTCTGGCAGCTCAAAGAAGCAGCCGCAAGCCCCAGGACCGCCATGCCGGTACCTCTGCAAGACTGCCTGAGACTGCTGGGCTTCTTGGAGCGATTTGCCTTGGGAATGGATGCTGAGGGAGAACCCGGGGGCAGGGTGGGCGTCCAGGACGCAACCCCACACGCAGCCCAGGCTTTGGGAGAGGACACTGGTGCCCTGCAGGGCCGCAAGGCCACAAACAGCATGTCCTCAGCAGCCAGCAGCTGCAACAGCAGGTATGTTACAATAAGCTGGACGTGGTGCTTGACAGGAGATAGTGAGAGTGATGTAACCAGGACTAGCACTACCTATAGGCAGAATAGGCAGTAGCCTGGGGCTCTTGCATTATCTGCTTAGGGGGCTCATGAAAACTTTAGAGGGCAGAAAGTAAAATGATTGGTTCAAATTGATAACCCATCAGATTATAGAAGAGGTGGATCCAAGCAACTAGAGGAGACAGGACCAAAACATCTGACTGGTTGGTTCCACCTCTTCTAGTTGCTTGGACCCAATAGGCATTTTGTGCTAACAGGCCCACCGTGCTTTGGCAACTAGTATGAGCCAGTTCTGAGGGTTGGTGGTGGTTGGTCACTCATGGTAAACCAGCTTTGAAACTTTAGTTTTTTATGATGTTTATGCTACTCAAGTGAATGTTTCTCAGTGAAATCTGCGTGACTGCTTAGGTTTGATGAGAAAATACTTCATCCTGGTGCCATCCACGTTATCATGATCCTCCTTCCGAAAATATTCTGCCCTGTAGACCCTCAGGTATTTCCCTAATTTCTTTGAATTTCTTCAATCCTCGATATATCTTATAAAAGACCTTGGTGTGCTTATCATGAGCATCCACTGTATCCAGGTGTGTTTGTAAAACAGGCACGGTTGATGTGTTTTAGGCTGTTTTCCAAGAATAGCTACTTCTTCTCCCTGGAAACTCCCTGAATCTGTTTGTTAAAGTCCCCGGACTTCCTTCTGAAGCATACCGTCTCAGCGCTGCTATTGATATATTCAGTAACTTCATACTTGCTGACATATTCTGTGGTGACTCTCGCTCCCTCCCAGCTCTCAGTAGAGGTGCAGTTGTCTTTGGCTCATCACATCCAGTCGCTGGTGAAGTTGGAGAGGAATCGGCAGATCATGTGTGAATCAGGCCTTCTGGATACACTGCTGACCCACTGCCAGGACATCTTGGACGGCACCGATGACCCTTTACACTTGCCAGTGGTGCGCATCTTTGAGAAGATGGCGTCCCAGGCCATCGACCCCTACAGTCTCAGGTATGAGGGTGCCTGTGCCCGGTACCCTGCCGTAGATGCCCATGAGGCACAGACTAACGCCCATCTTGACGCTGCCGTTAATGCTTGCTTGTCCCATGGTGTCTCGCAGGCGGTTTCTGTGCCTGGGCCAGCCGTTGATGTGTGCTGTCGAGGATACACCTGGTGAATTGACAAACCCTGCTGCCCAGAATGGTAAAACACGACCTTCTCATACATCCATGTTCATCCTCACTGTTTAAAAATGAAATCTTTTACTTCATCTGCGCACATTTCTTATTTTTGGTTGTGCGATAAAAACACTGGAAATAAAGTGGATAAAAACGTACAGATCTCCGTGATTATTAATATAGTTTGTCTGTGTTGTTTTCTATAATAAGGGTGTAACTCAGATGTAGCAGAGCTCAGGCAGAGCCAAGAAACCAAAGCCCCCAAAAAGAAGCTGAAACACAGCTACAGCTTACTGACCATGTCCCCCAACTGCACCATCCCTCACCACCGCGTTGTCAGCCTCATCTCCATGACGTCACCTCGGACCCTGCAGCCGCACCGGGTGACCACGATGCCGTCGTTTGTGGAGTTTGACATGAGATTCAGTGGATATGGGTGAGATTCCAGGCTGGCAGTCTTATCGTTATCGCAAATGTGCATGCAAGTCTGACCTCTGATCTCGTGACCGGTGACCAATTTCAGCATCTTTTCCACACAGGTGCCTCTTTCTTCCATCTGTAGCGACTGTGAAAGGAGTCAGCGCCGACTCCATAGAGACAGGTGGCATCGGAACCGGTAAGGGTCCGCAGATTGCCGTTTCACTTGGATTGCATTCATGCTATTTGGGTTAATAGGTGACTCTTTCTACTAGTAAGACCGCAGACCCTATGCTGTTTTCAGGATGACTTTGAACTCTTGCATCTGTAGCAATGTTTCTTTAATCTCGGAGTCATAATGGTTTTCCAGCTCTGTTCATATTTACTAATAATCACAGAACAGAGAGCATGTTAAATTGTTTTAATTAGGGTATATTGGGTATATTGAGTGCCTCAAACTGAATACTTGCATAGATAGGAAGCCTGAGGGTGAGGGTTGAGGACTGATGCTCTCCACACTGACTGGTGCAGACGTGTGCAGATGCAAGTCAGTGCACGAGGACGCAGATATCTGTGCACACAGATGTATACAAATGTATGCAGATGAATGCAGACGCACATGCGGACATATGGCGGGCACACAGACTTGCGCAGATGCAGGCAGACATGTTCAAATCCAGATGCAAACGTGCTCAGATGAATGGGAGCACATGCAAATGAACGCAGATGCAAACATTTGCTGACACACGCAGACTGATGCAGATACAGGCGTGTGCCAATGCCAGTGCAGATGTGCGCAGACACAAAGTCAGATGATCACAGATGCAAACTGATGCAGATGCAAACATAAATGGAGATGCATGCAGACAAATGCAGGCGCAGACACGTTGCTCTTTTTCGTCCGTGCAGACTGCCGTGGCTTCCCGCCAGCTGCCGGTCTCTCTTTCTCTACCTGGTTCTTCATCAGCCAGTTCAGTTCGGCCCGTGATGCCCACCCTGTGCGGCTGCTCACCATGGTACGGCACATGTCCCGAGCCGAGCTGCAGTACTCCTGCCTCACAGTGAGCGTGTCTTGCCCCGACCGCTACCTGGTGGTCTCAACAGAGGAAGAATCCTTTCAGTTTCTCGGTAAGGAACAGGAAGTAAAAGTACAAGAATATAGTGCATTTATTCCCTGCAGAAATGTCCTATTTTTAAGTTTTTGTTATTGGAATCCCTCATTGTGTTGGTAGACATTTGTGTGTGTGTGTGTGTGTGTGTGTGTGTGTGTGTGTGTGTAGGGGGGAGGGGGGGTTACACTAGATCATGGGGACATTTTTCTGGTGTCCACAATACAAGACTCAATTTCATAAAAATCTGTAAATGCAATAAAAAAACTCAAATAGCCAAAACTCTTGTATTTTGTTTGGTTACTTATGGTTAAGATTAGGGCTGGGTAGGGGTTAAGGGATCCGACTTATGACCAAAGAAATGAGAGTCCCCACAATGATAGTATATGAATTGTGTTCCCTGCATTTGTGTGGTGTAGCTGTTAGCTGGCCTTCCACGTCACAATCATCCCTGAAGGTAAGATGTGGGTGTGACGATGGCCTGTGGTCTGTGTCCTTTGCAGATATGATGGAACCAGACTCACAGGCACACAGCTCCCTGCCAGCTGTGCTTCGCTTCAATACTTCCAAGCAACTGGTTCCAGCTCAGTGGCACCACCTGGTCCTGACCATTGCCAAGGACATTAAGAAAAACTGTTGGGTAACAGTCTATCTAAATGGAACCAAGATAGGAACATCCAAGGTGATTGTCTTGGCCAATTGTATTGGAGAGCTTTGTATGAACACCTACAGTCTGATGTGTCGCACAGTGTGTTATTGTAGCTTCTTTTATCTGACTTTCCTGGTAGATGAAGTACATTCAGCCGTTTCCTGGGTTGTGCATCTCAATGGATCCCACTAGAGTCATCGATGTGTGTGGAATCATCGGCACGCCATTGCTATGGAAACAGCCATCCTCCTTGATCTGGCGTGTTGGTCCCACCTACTTGTTTGAGGAGGTCTTGACGCATGAAGCTGTAGAAGTCATGTACAGCCAGGGCACAAAGTACATTGGAAACTACCAGGCACTGTGCCCATTAGGTGTGTGCAGAAGCTCTTAAGAAGCAGCCATACCCAAGAACTTTGTATGAATGTCCAATAAAAAAAGCAGGCCTTAGCTTTCCATTAGTTTAGCTCTCCTCGGCCTTTGGATCTGATCCCATTGTTCTACTGGGCATTCTGAGAGTCTAAAGAGTTCATTTTTTTTGTTTCCAGTGAACGATGACACATCCATAATCAAGATCATAGCTGAAGAAAGGATTTCGTTTGGCATCAACCCAGAAGTGGCCACAGTCACCACAGTCGCTGAGGTTCGAGAAGTTTACAATGAGGTCGACTGCCGCCTTATTGCCAAAGAGGTCAGTCAAAGACTCATGAAAATGGTACTCGGCAGATACTCTATCCCTTTCCACATAGGCTGACCCTGAACGTTAAGGCCTTAATGTTTTCGCACTTTTCAGATGGGCATCACGTCACGTGATAGCTGCACTCCTGTCTACCTGCTGAAGAACATCTCTCAGCACCTCAGTGGAACATCTCGCACCATAGGAGCCACCCTGATCGGGCATTCAGGTAGATGCTTATCATCACAGAGGTGCCATTGAGAGTCTGTTTGTTTTATAATTAGTTTGCACTTGTCTCATACAGAAGGTGTTCTAATTAATGTTTGCGTCATGATTTGTAGTGTTTGTGTAGCATGTAAGGTCATTTGGACCAGTTACCTAAAAGCTTCATACTGGAAAAGATGATTAAAACAGATGGTGAACTGGGGACCCCATCATCATGTCTAATTGTGTTTTTGTTGTGGAACTTCTTTTAGGAGTCCGGAAGTTTCAGTCTCACAGTGCAGTCGACAGCTTCCAGTACATTGGAGGCCCGGCTGTGGTCCTTAGCTTTGTCGCCATGGCGTCGGATGACAGCTCCTTGTATGCAGCTGTTAAGGTTCTGCTGTCAGTGCTGAGTACCAGTCCTGGCATGGAGAGGGAAATGAACAGGATCCAGGGATACAAGGTATCAGAGCCCTGGCCGCTGAGGAGGTTCCCCGGGACCTGCCACAGCCTGAGTGGCTCCTTCACACCTCAGCGAAGGTCAGCTGTGTCCTTTTAGGTCAACGAGCCCCCATATGGCTCAGTCTACATTCTGTTTCCAGATGCTGGCCTTCCTGCTAAAGAAGAAGAGCCGCCTGATCAGCAACCGGACCTTCCAGCTGCTCCTGTCCATCACAGGCTCTATGGAACTGGGCTGTTCGGCTAGTGTGCTGAACCTCAGCGCCTTCCAGGACCTGCTCTGTGACTTTGAGGTAGCACCTAATCAGGAAGCCTGCTCACAGGATGCTGTCTTCCTTATGGTATTTGCTGGATGACTTTACTCTGCTGGATACACAATTTAAGCAAACCAGTACCTGGGCCGGTATGTGGCTTAGTGGGTAAGTCCACTTGTGCCCATGATTGGGAGCTTATCGGTTCAAATCCAGTTTTCAATAGAGTGATGTCACCATTGGGTCCAAGACCCTTAAACCCAATTGCTGCAAGGACTGGCTAACACTGCTTTCACTATTGTGCATTGGACAAAAGTGTCTGCTTAATAAGTGTAATAAATGGGTAATTGTAATGGCGGGCCATACTTACATGTAATGATGCTAGAGATTTCAGTTAAAAAGTGGGTGTGACACTAGCAGATGTTTCAATCCAGTCAGAGACTATGGCATCATATAACAGAATTATGCAATTAGAATAGAAATTTCTGCTAAAGTAATTACCATTACTTTCCTTTCTTTTCTCCTCAGGTGTGGAGGAATGCTCCGGAAAGCCTTGACTTTTTGGTGTTAAATCACTTTGCCAATATCCTGAAGTCTCCCAGGTAATTCTTATGAAGTTTCTCAGCTCCTGATCTGTTGCTCTCTCACAGTCACCTAGTTTTACATAAAATCATTCGTGTGAACTTGAGCAAACTTTCCCTGCTTCCGGTGGGGTATTTCCACATCCCTGTAGTGAAATGGTACCAGTGCACATGTCCTGATCAGGAGACAATCGCCAGGTCAGTGTTAGGTGACCAGACAGACATCCCTCCCGCAGTGCTTGAAGTGGGGAAATCGGGTGCTGGTACTCCCCTTGTTATTCAGTACTGGGTGAAAGTGAAATACAAAGAGGTCCTCATACTGTATACTGGTCAGTATCGGCCCACTTCAAGCACTGCCCTCCCCATTAATTAAATGATGCTTTCATTTGCCATTTGCACAAAGTACATTGGAATGCTTCTTTCCACATATCCCAGCATGCTCTCCTTTGAGAAATACACACATAAACACACGTTTGTATTCATATCTTTGTGGGGACTCTACATTCATTTCTATGGGCAAAATCCTAATCCCAGCAATGGGAAGCTTAACCCCTACCCAGCCCTAACCTTAACCATAAGTAACTAAACAAAATACAAGACTATTGGCATTTTTAGTTTTTTGAGTGCAGTTACAAATTATTATACTTTGGATCTTTCATTTCTGGGGATCTATAATATTGACTTCATAACATAAAAATAACAGGTTTTTATCATACTGTGGTGACATTTGGTCCCTGTCATGAAATATATACATACAGACAGAGACACAAACACACACACACACACACATGTTTGAGTGTGAAGCTTGGGGTTTGAGTGCAGGGTCAGGTAATTTATCTGGCACTCCTGGATCAATCTGTAGATCGCAGGCCATGTTCATGTGTCTAACAGAGAAGTGACTTTTCTGCCAAAAGCCAGGCAGCATCCTTTTGATCACAGGCAGCAAGGCTTAACCCGCTGAGCCACACACCCCCTTTACACGCTGTGTGGACTTTCACTACTCTTACTCACTACTCTTACTCACTACTCTTACTCACTACTCTTACTCCCAGCAGAAGGCGGCAGGGTCAACATCAGCGCTGAATCGGCCAGACGGACAGGCCTTACCATTACTCTGCTGTTGTGTCGCCCCCTAGCTGCGGCCAGCAAAATGCTCAGGTCATGCACTCCCTTGGCGTGGTGAACAGGATGCTGTTCCTTCTCAGTGAGCCTGGTGTGACGTGCCAGCAGGTCTCCATCATCACCACTATTGTCAAGCTCCTGCTCGTCGGCCATTTTAACACCACGGACTTGTGCAGGTGGGGGACTCGTTCCTGCCCCCGCCCTGTCGTTCATTAGCATGAGGGAGGCGGGGGAGGAGCCTTAGTAAGGAGCTCTTTGTCCTCTTGTCCTCTGGAATGAGCTGAGCATCCCAGTCACTGGTGTGTGTTTCTCTGGTGGGGGAGTTGACTTCATGTCACCATTTGCAAAGCCTGGTTGGAAAGGTCACTCCAAACATTTTCCTTCATCTTGCCAGACTCGGCCTGTTTATGATTTACACGCTGCTGCCCCCGTCCTTGAATGAAAACGTCATATTTTCCGATGCTGACATGTCATCACCAGGTACTACTACCCACTGTGGGACTTGTATTCGAATGTGGGTGTACTTCAGAAATGGAAGTATTTTTTTTTTTAAAACTGCTGTCGATTCTGCATGTAATAGAACTTTGTGTGAAATAATAGTAAATTCATCGAAGATGAAAGCCACCAGCCTCCTTGCTGTCATATAAACTCACTTCCTCAACTTGATTTTTGTAGCCTTGAGCCAAACACCTGCAAGATCAGTCTGGATACGGAACCAATTGCTTGAAATGCTGTTGTCCTTAACCAACTCCGACAGAGCGCTCCCTGTGAAGTGAGTGAAATATTATTGTCTTTATCAAAATTTGTTCTCTTGCTCAAAACAAGGTTTGTGTCTTTAACAATTTATACAGCCAGGTTCACTAAAGACACACATTCAGAATCTAGCTGGCTTTCACCCCCAAGCCTAAAGCCTTAGTAACCCTGGGAGACTCAGACTGAAGTTGTCATGTCAGATGTTGTTCTTCTGTGTTTTTGGGTGTGATGATGTTGCTCACCCACTTTGACATCTCTGGGTGCTTTGTGTTCTGACAGGAACCAGGAGGACATGTTTTTTGCCCTTGGGCCGGATTGGTTCCTCCTCTTCTTGCAGGAACACCTTCATTCTAGCACGGTCCTACGTGGGCTCAAGCTGCTCGCTTGCTTTCTGTCCACACCGGTGCTTCTGACCAAATTCCGGGAGCGTGTAACCTCCGGATCCCTCTTGCAGAGGTTGCAGGGGGAGTCACCCATCTTCTTGGGTACTGCAGAACCATTTGTCTTTCATTGGTTCCTTTGGGTCACTTTTTGTGCTCAAAGCAGATCTGTTTGTTATATGTGGGTACACATGTAGCATTTGTATATCATAAGTATATTGAATGACCAGTGTAGGTGTGCTGTACCTACACATGGCATTTTTTTGAGGAATGAGGTGGGGGGATCCTGGCTAGTAATAGCTTGAAGAATCCCATTTGCATGCCAACAGTTCATCGATTTCTTTGCTAATCATTTTGCAGATAACCTGAAAGCTCAGGCCTGGCCTTGTGAGGTTCTGAGCAGCACATGTGGCGGCTTTCAGGTCCTGCAGAAGCTTCTGCTGCATCATGTCGGCATTCCTCAGGTCTACGGCATATTGGCGGTGCTCTTACTGAGAAAGACGGACTTCGAGAGCCTCACCGGCAAGGTAATGGGCCTCGTAGCCCAGAAATGGTCGCTTACAGATGTGGCTGGATGGTACATAGAGATGGACATCTCAGAATTCATTAATCTTTGGGATTTCCATTGCTGTTTGGACAGGTAACCTCTGTAGAACAAATTCTGATAAAATGTGACTGGGGACCCCTGATCTATGCTGGTGGTCTGTGTCATCGAATGTAAAATGTACAAATTTTCAAAAAAGAAAGCATTTATGACACCTGAGACACAACTGTCCTTCTTCTTGACCTCTAGCTGGACATTGACGAGGTCCTACAGGGGGTGATCGACTGCGGTAATGGGACCACTGGGCTGCTGTTGTGTGCTGATGTGGCTATTGTTCTCCTGGAGCTGGTCAGGGTCATCATTAGTGAGGTTAGGATCCATGGAAAATTAGAGAAGAAGCCTTTTAATTCATTAAGCGCTGTCAATATACTGTGAGATAAGTGCTGCCCCCACCTGGCAGTGTCACATGCCTCAGCCTCTCTCAGAATGTAATCTTTCTGTTTTGATGTTTCATCTTTCGCACTTCATGAAGCCCTTGATAGAAGAAGAGGCCTCCTGGAAGACGCTGTACCCTGGTAGTGTCATGCAGTTCTTCTGTCTGGTCCACAGCATGTACCCCAAGGATCCGCTCTGGGCATCTCCTGCCTTCCTGCACTCACTGGCAGGGACTGTGTTCCCACCCGAGCCCTGTGAGGTCAGTCTCGGGTGTTTCCACCAGAAGTTCAGGTGTGGCTGCAGGAAGTGATCACAGCTGAGTCTTTCCTGGTTCCACAGGACACCCTGACTTCGGAAAGCATGCTGCAGACCGCCCACCCAGCCCGCAAGCAGGTGTGTGACTTCATCCGTATTCTCCTGATGGACAGCCTGATCAACGTCCCTGCCAAAGACCAGCCGCACCCCTTGGTGTTGCTCCTGGAGGTGAGAGGCACTGAGAGTGGTGTGAATACCAAGGGGGGAGGGGGAGGTTAGGGCCTGTGTCTGTCACACAACAAGAGGATGCTCACATCCCAGAGGGAGAGGCTCTTGTACCCTCAAATGATGTAATTGGATTCAATTGCATTAGAGTGTGAATGATAATGACAGTACTGTCAGAACTGCTGGGGATGCTATATAGGTCAAAGCAGAATAACTGCGAATCTGCGGCTCTGTGGAGCGCTGCCATTTATTTTCTCCATGAGGGGCCACTGTTTGCCCAATTTTAAGGAAAGGCACTGTGTATCAGCCATGCACTGTTAACAGCTGCGTGTCACCTTGGACGCGGTTCACAGTCCTCCCCCGAGGTGGCCTCACACGAGCAGAAGCAGACCTTCCAGACAGAGATGCTGGAGTTCCTCATGGACATCGTTCACATGACCTGCCAGGAGGAAGGCCAGTGCACCCATGTTGCCAGAAATGGTATGGTCCTTTTGTAACGCATGCTCAGCACACTTGGCTGAGAATGGTACTTTCCAGCCATTAAGGGACATACAGTATGTTCAGAGATGGTACCATCCCACACTTGTTTATGATGTTTCCAGGATAATCCCATGATCCCACGATGATGATGAGCTCACGTGATTTTTATGTGTCTAATATGCACGTTCGGTTTATGCAGTCTAAGTAGTCATTTGTCGATAAACACTTTGTATGGTCAGCACTTTGCTACCTCACCATTTGCTGTTGCCAGGACAGACATTGACCTGACGACGATTTTTCCACAGACACTGGACCAGACGGGCAGGTCACTACACTGATTGAAAATGTCTCCTTCTTCAGCAAGAAACTTGTGGAAAAACTATATGCCGGGATGTTTGTGGTGGAGCCAGAGAAGCTCCTGGTGTTTATTTCTGAACAGATCGCAGTGGTAAGTGTGTAGAAGGTTGGGGACACACCGACCTTAAGAACTGTGACTGGCCAGTCGAGGCCTGTTTCAGTGGCCTGATCCGTACTTGTGTTTAGTGTTGCTCATAAATGGCCTGCATGACTCCCGTGAATCCTTACCTAGCTAAGAAGGCCTAACCCTCCTGCTGTTGTCAGGCCATTGAGAAGGCCCGAGGTCAGAGGGAAGAAGCAGTGAATGCCCTGTACAGCAGCATCAACAGAGCCCTGCTGTACTTCCTGTCGCGACCAAGACAGACGCCGGACGAGCAGCGGCTAGTCCTGCAGGCCATGGAGGTGCTGCAGCAGCAATGGGATGTGGTCCTGGCGACTTACAATGGAAGCCTTGCCTTTCTCACCTGCCTCCAGCACTGTCTCTTCCTCATCAAGTCGGGCAGGTGAGGCTTCCTGCTGCCTGAGCTCCCTTTCTGCAGGACTGCACCGCTCGGGGGATTCTGACGCAGCTCTGTCCTTCACTTCCAGTTACACGGATGGCTTTGGCTGCGGGACGCACAAGAAGCACACGAAGAAAATCTGGCGCCATCTTTTCCCGCATAAGAACAGTTCCTTGGGCGTGGTGTGTGAGGCCCCAGATTCCGCCGAGGGTGAGACATGCTGGGAAAGACCTGGTCCTGCCTGTGATTAGCCTAAGGGGCGGGACTTCCTGTATGGGCCAGCAGAGCCTCAACAGGGCTTGCAGCTTGCGGGATGGCACCAGGATGCAAGATTAGTGGTGTGGCACCAGAACACGGTTACCAGGGTCAAGACATGCTCACTGGGTCACCAGGGTCACACCTGGACGCAAAGTGACCTTGACCTCAATGAGACACACAAGGGGACACACAGTGTAACACTAATACCCAGAGATGGGAAGAAGTCACTTCCTTGGAGAGTGCAAGTCAAGTCTCTAGTCAAAACACTTGAGTCCAAATCGAGTTGTGAGTCAGTGACTCAAGTCCCCACCTCTGCTAGTGCCAAGACCAAGCTCTGCTTTTCAGTTCCCTTTCTGTCTTCCTGTGATATGCGTCACCTTGTACCCATAGTTGGCTCACTGTCTGTTGTGCCCCCAGCAGTAGAGTCCCAGCTGCAGTCGCTGGCGGACGCGATGTGGGGGCGGCTGATGGCGGAGCGGCGGGCCATGCTGGAGGAAGCCTACAAGATCGATATCTCTGCAAAGCCTGGTGGGAAGGACGGTGCGCTGAGCATGGCAGATATGAGCCCGCTGTGGGAGGAGACCGGCGTGAAGGCGTGGCAGCTCTTCATCGGTACGGCGGGCCCCACAGGTCACTATGCATCATGCACGCTGGCACACGTGTAGCCGTGTGATCTTGACATACTGCTGCTCTGTGCCACCCCCCCTCCCCCCCCCCCCGTTGCCTGTACTCCTGTAGACTCCCAGAAAAAGAAGCTGAACCGGGCACAGCAGGGCAAGCACAGCCCCCTGAAGGCAGCGGTGCGTTCGGCCCAGAAGAGGCTGGCCAGGGAATCATTCTGCATGCCTAAGGTAGGGGGTGCTGCTGAGTGCCGGGGTAGGGGTAGGCTGGCCTTTTCGGCACTTAAAAGAGCATTCATATTTAATTCATACAATGTCCCAGTCATTCAGACAGGGTCATGTTCTGTTTTGGCTGAGAGGAGATTGTGTCAGTGTAATACCGCGCAGCGAGACATGCACCCAGATTCGGCACTCAATTTCAAGACTATTTTCTGGCACTAGGATATATGCTCATACATCATTAATAAGGTAATTTCAGTCAAGCAGGGAAAAGGCTGTCAGTGTTTGACTGGAGGAGCCGTGTGAACACAGAATCAGGAGCGCGCACACGCGTGCACTTGGCTGTGTATGTGGCGTGTGTGTGTGCAGCCGTGTCTTTGGCACCAATCACGCTGTAGCGGCTGGTTGGTAGTGTGACGTTTTGCCCCCCACAGGTGAGCACATGGCCCCTTGTGTCGTCCCGCAGAGGGGGGGGGGGGGGCAGCGTGCCCTGGGGTCTGTTTAATTATTCCCTTAAATTCATTTAGATTATTACAGCCGATTACACCTCACTGAGCAGTGTAATTGATATTTGTTAATTTTTCCCTGGGAACATTCTGTAGAACATACAGTTAGCTGCTGAAGGTTAAAGACGGCCGCCTTGTTGTTTTTTCCCTGGAAACACGAGCGCATCATTAGCTCCTCCAGTGAAGATGTGGCCATCTGGAAAAGGAGGTGCGCCGGTCTCATCCAGCCGCCAGGGCATGAAATTGGTGTTTCCACAACTGCTGTCTCCGCTCGCTGACAAACGGCACTGTAATTATAGGAACTCCCAATCTGATGAAAGCATTATTCATTTTGTGTTATTCTTTATCATATCACCCCCTGACAGCCTATCAGTTGTTTTGATAAATTGTCCCACTCGGAGTTGAGAGAAAAGGGAGCGATGATTATTATTGCTTATTTTTTTGCTGGGTTTTGTGGAAGTTGCCATCACGCACTGCGATTGTCCGCTGACACTTATGAAAGCCCTGTGGCTTCTGGTTAAAGGGCGGCGCAGTTCCTCTGCCAAAATTCCCAGAAATGATACTGGGAACTCTGAGTGGTGTCAGCCATGCACCAGAGGACACATCTGTGCAAGGGGGGGGGGCATCATTTCAAGGCAGGAGTGGGGGGATTATTCACTGAAACAGGTATGTAGTACTGATGTATGACTACAGAACAATTGAGGCTTTTATTAATGAAGTCTCATCAGTTTGTCATTAAATTGTTTGTAGGTATCCCCTCCGCCCCGGTTTCATGGCCTATGGTGTTAGCCGTGATTATAACAGGATAACAGAACGTTACATCTGATCACTATACGTAATGACATTGCATGCCTTACACAAGTTTTGTGGAGTTTTTGCGGTAGCATTTTACTTGAAGGAGCGCAAATAATTTAGTACTACACTGTTATTTAATATATTAATTAACATACTGATCCCATATGCATTAACAGTTCATATATTCCATACAGTTACAATATTTCTTCATGATTTGTACTTGAGCAGTAACTGAGTTACTAAGTTACTTGTGCCCCCTCAAGTGAAATGCTATGGTTTTCGCTGTTCTGCATTGACAGTTCGTGTTATTTGCTAGATCTGGGAAGCTCAGGTGTATTTCTGCCAAACTGCAGCGTATTTCTGATTTGAAGGGTTAATCATGCTGTGTAGCTGAACGGTGGCATTTCTGCTGAAGGTTACCCCTCTGTTTAGGTCAAGGTTTTCTGCCTCCATGTGATTCCTGATGACTACAAAAGCCTGGACGAGATGTGGTTACTTAAACAGAGGTGGAAAATTCAGGTCCAGAAAGTACAAATCTGGACCAAGATTTTGTTTCAACCAACCAATGGAGTATAAAGAGTCAAAGAGTAGTCAACTGCTTGGTTGAAACAAAATCTTGGTCCGGATTTGTACTTTTTGGACCCGAACTTTCTATCTCTGGTCCTACAACCAGAGGGCTGTGTTAGACCAGTGTGTGTTTTTGAGTGCGTGCTGGTCTGCTCCCAGTTGTCGGAAATTCAGCGGTGCCTTTGACAGTTCATCGGTTTTCCATTTAAAAGGAAATTGGGAAATCTGTCTCATCTGTTACATGTTGCTTTTGTATGGTAAAAGTCGACTGCAGATGTCCTCCGAAGCATTTTAGCCCAAACGTTAAAGGGATTTATTTCAGAAAACAGCCTTCCATTTGCATAATCATCTTTATCAGCATATTAGAAAGATGATTAACATCACTAATGATCGAGTTAAGTTCATTACACATCCACAAACTATGCACAGTGAAGTTGACATTATGTTGTGCTATCAACAAAGATAGTGTTTTCTTGGGAAGTAATTAAAATGTAAATTAGCATGATGTTAATTGCAGAGGGGCTGTTAAGAGTTATATATTTAATGTAGAGTGGCTATGGAACCAAAGGAGGTATTATTAAATAAGAATTGTAATTAATGCTATATATTACTTATGTTTTTTTTAATAAACAATTTGGATTATGAGCAGGCTGTTAAAATTAAGCACTTGTTCCCTAACAACACAATGTCTTGACCTGTCATTTTTCATGTAGAGGACAGAATGACCTTTCCCAGAATTCCCATCATTAAAATGACCTTTCCCAGAATCCCCTTCCCTAGGTAGTGCCTCTGAGACAATTTTCATAACCTTTAATGTGCGAAATGTGTATCTTCTCACGGCTTTCAGTTAATGCATTGCTTTTATTGAGGCTGGCTGAGTGTGTCTGTAGGTTCTGCAGGGACTCTCTGTATCTTTCCGGAACACTCAATGCTTGATAAGGTAGCGTACATGACTCGCAGATCCAGACAGACCCAACTGTAGCCGGAGTCGTGGGCACACTCACTCGGGCCTGTTACAATACCACACCCTCCTCGGTGTTTAATTTATCCAGACACCCAGCGGGGGGCAGCGTTGTGTTAAACGGGGCCCTCTGAGATTGAGGGAATGGGCTTTCCAGGCTGCTCTTTATGGCGGTGTCCCGCGGAGCGGCTCACTCGCTGGCCAGGCCTGCCGCTGTGATTAGCGGCTTAATGACCTTGTAGGAGAGCATCATGTGAGTGTGCTGTTAGTGCGTGCCGTGGCCCCCTGCAGGCTAATGCCAGTCAGTGCAATATATCAGCAGGACATCGACACAGGGGGGCAGCCAGGAGCTCCATCATGCTGTGCTCATATTATAGCTTAACTTAATTATCTCACACTGAAAACAATTGGATTTGGAGGCAGGTTTTATTGTGCGCTCTGTAGCCAGTAGGTTATTTTGCTACGCGACGTAATTTAGCATCGATAAAACCTACAGCACAAACAGACCTAGGGAAATTTGTACAGTTATTGGGTGCAGAGCTGCATTGCATCAAAATTCAAGGCAGTGTTGTGAGCAGCCAAGGTCACATGAAGTGTCACGTGACCACACCTTTCAGCATACCTGGGTCCCGCTCCCGCATGCACGTCACCTTCTCTCTCTCTTTGGTCTTCCTAGGAGTACCTGTTGTACATGGAGAGTCAGCAGAGCTCTGCTCAGGAGATATTTGAGAACCTTCGGAAGAACCATACCCAGGTGCCTACCCCCTCACCGCTGCCCCCTGCTGGTCACTCTGGAGCCGGGCTCAATGGGTTGGCACTCACACCAGTGCTTTGCATCTCCCGCCCTGCAGGCAATGCGGTGCGAGGAGGCCCGCGTCGGTCGGCGCTGGGCCAGTTGGGAGGAAGATCTGCTCCGAGAGAGGGGCCTGTTTGGACCCGGGCCTGGGGTGCTGGTGTCACGCGGCTGGGTGCAGGATGGCTCAGAGGGACCCGGCCGCACCAGGCCTAGGATTCGCAGGAAGGCCCTGCGGCGCTCTAAGAAGGTATTGCGTCGCCATGGCGAAGTGGGCGGCGGGGCGACTGGTGATGGCGGCCCTTCGTGAGCCTCTGCTCTGCCATGTCATTCTCCAGTTCCCAGCATCTCGCCTGAGTCTGCAAGCAAAATGGGACCCTGTGGAAGAAGGCAAAGCACCCGAGAGCACAGAGGCAGAGACAGGTGTGGCGGGCACAGACAGACACTGACATACAGACTCACAGACAGACACTGACATACAGACTCAGAGACAGACACTGACATACAGACTCACAGACAGACACTGATATACAGACTCACAGACAGACACTGACATACAGACTCACAGACAGACACTGACATACAGACTCAGAGACAGACACTGACATACAGACTCAGAGACAGACACTGATATACAGACTTACAGACAGACACTGATATACAGACTCACAGACAGACACTGACATACAGTACAGACTCACAGACAGACACTGACATACAGACTCACAGACAGACACTGACATACGGACTCACAGACAGACACTGACATACAGACTCACAGACAGACACTGACACAGACACACACATACACACACGTGGACTCGCAGTTATTATGATTTTATTTGTAACCATATAAACCTGCAACAATTCAAGCTCTGTTTAAAACAAATGTATTACAGCATTAGGAACAGTTCCTGCAGTGAAATACACACCTGACGTATGGCCATACTCGTGGGGTATCCCTTTCACTGGCAGATGAAACAGGAAAACACACATTAACAGGCAGATGTTGTAAAAACAGGAGTTTCCCTGTCAGGGCATCTCCACAAGGCCTGCTTTTTCAGGTTTTGCCATCATAGTGGGGTCGGCATTAAACACATACACACACACACAAGCACACACACACATGCACTCACAGTTTGCTTTCTTGCAGAGTGATTGTTTTGCATTTACAAAGCTTCATACACCCAGGAATTGCTTTTACACGCAAGTGAGTCCACTTGGGATGCGACAGTTTGTGGACCCCCGCTGTTTCGTTTATTGAGGAAAATCATATTTACATTTATTCAGTCTAGGAGTCCCATGTGGTGCTCTAGGTAAACTAAGGCTGCCCTGTGTGTGTGTGTGTGTGTGTGTGTGTGTGTGCACGTGTGTGTGTGAGACACAGAACCCTTTGCCGTATATGAGGCCGCCCAGGAGGAGGGAGAGACCACCCGGGACTGCGAGCAGCTCACCTTCTTCCCCTCCCTGAAGGAGCCGTCGTCCCCCGTCGAGGAACCCTCCGAGCTCTGCTCATCCACGCAGCTGGTGCTGCAGGAGCTGGCTGAGGCTGAGCAGGTCAGTGCTCTGCAGCGGTCTGACGGTGCTTTGCCAGTGATGCAGAACCTGTCACCCAGTGCACAAAGGGTCTCAAGCTAGGCTATGGGAGGGCTCCAGAGATGGCCGAGCTTAAGGGACAGTGCAGAAAGGATCCACATATATCCCCGTGAGGGTCCCGAAACAGCAGGACAGATGTGGATGTGAGGTAGGCTGCAATGGGAAATCGCCCTGGGAAACCCCCGTTTTCCTAATCGTTGTCACCTCACTAGGGGGCAGGATGCCCCCTTTATATCGACCCAGCAGCTGTCCAGCTTCATGCTAACGGGAGGCCCCCGCCTCTTCCCGGGACGGAGGGGCCTTCTCCGCCTCAGCGTCGGGCTGCGTGTGCCTGACAGAAGTATTAATAAAAACGGCAGGGGGTGACATCAACTGTCTTGTATTCATTTAGAGGTTTTTAGTCCTGCTGCGACGCCTGTCAGATGAATCGTTCCTTTCATGCTCATTAATCTACAGGCACAGTTCACGCTGCCTTGCGTGCTTCGCCCCACGCCGGCAAATAATTAGAGGGCCGCAGAATGACAACTCACTCAAGTGTCCTTTTCATGGCGCTAATGAATGAGTGCTGGGGGGCGGGGGGGGGGGGGGGGGCTGGATGTTGGCGGAAGAGGCCACCGCTATCCTCCCGGCGTGACGTTGGCGCCTTACTTATTAAGACCGCTCCGCACGTTGGCTCTAATGCAGCCGGCTATTTACTGAGGCAGGTCTCCAGGGTACGGTGGCTATTCAGTTTGTGACCCTTCGTTCACCTTTTATAGTCCAGGACATGGAGGCATTTTTGCGAGCTGCTGGCTGACCAGGGTGATGCACGCCCAGGGACCACCCTGTTTTTTGTCTCGCTACATTATTATTTCAAAACTATTTAGCGATTTCGTACCATATTTCTTGGGCACTGTACCCCCCTCTAAGGGTCAAATCTCAGAAAGCCCCCGATTTGGAAACCAGTTTCATACAAATGAGCAGAAAAGGTTTTTTTTTTTTTTTTTTAAATGCTGCCCATAATATCTGCAGATGAGCGTCTTACTGAGTGCTGACGCTGTGCCAGTATGAATACGCTCCATCACCTCGCTCTGAGCTGGGTTAGGCCACCGCCTGCTGCACCGGGGTGCTAGAGATATTGTCCCCAGTAAGATAATTAAAAAGAGAGTGAAGAGTGTAAAAGCATTAAAAGTGCGGGTTTAACAGCAGGCCTGCTGGCGTGTGCCCAGCGTTCGGGCACTGAAGGGCAGGAGCACCAGGTGGGCCCTGGTCTGGGAGACACGCATCGAGCTCGCAGTGTTCCTCTGGCGTGTCATTGATTAATACATGCAATAACCACCCGGATCCCGTCACTGGGACCAGCGACGGGGGGCCCGAATTGATCAGTATTAATGGTGTTTAACTGGTGCCCCATATGGTTTGGGAGAGGGGTCCCAGGGGGGTCGGGCCAAGGCTATAGCAGGGAGGGGGCCAGGTGCAGTCAGGCTCTGTGAAATGAACTGGAACAATAAAATTAGTCATGTAAATGAAAGTGTCACCAACGCCCATTCTTATTCCGGGGCTGCATTTTGTACTGCTCAGTCCATGTGTGTGTGTGTGAGTTTGTAATTATTACATTGTGGGGACCTGTAACTTTTCACCTTATGGGGACATTTTTTAGTCCCCACAGGAATTACCTCAATTTTACAAAAATCTGTTAATGCAAACAAAAAACTAAAATAGCCAAAAGTCTTGTATTTCGTTTGATTATGATTAAGGTTAGGGTTGGGTAGGGGTTAAGGCCGTCATTGTTGGATTAGGGTTTTTCCTGGAGAAATTAATGGGGAGTCCCCATAAAGACAGGAATACATGGACTGTGTGTGTGTGCGTGTGTGTGTGTGCGTGTGCACCATGTGTCAGCAGTAATGGAGCACTCAGAATAATCAATCATGGTGTGCCCAGGGATCTCCTGATACCTCCACTCTGAAAAAGGAGAAATCTCCCCTCAAAAGGAGCACTCTGTGATGACATATCATGACACGGACGAGCCGTTCTCCCAGATCGAGGAAGCTGAAGACTGGCCATTTCTGGCTTTCATTTAATTTTTGTATCTGTTAATGTTTTATTGAATACAATGGCAGCCCTCCACAGCGCTATGTCTCCTCTGCAGAGCTTGGCTGTATTCTGCTCACCTGTTGATGAATTCTGCTAGATGTCTGTCTGTTGATGAGACGTCCGTCTGGTCTGTCAGGTGAAGAGCAAGCTGGGCGCGGTGATTGTCAATGGCCACATTGTCACAGAGGGGGTGCTGGTGTTTGGCCTGGCCCACTTCTATATCTGCGAGGGCTTCACACTGTCCTCAACTGGAGAAGTCTGCTGCACATGCCACCACCCCAGCAGGTAGAGACCTACCATCACCTCACCAGACAGGGCAACCTGCCATCTCTCTTATCAACACCATCCTTAGCAGGCGGGGAGAAATAACCTCTCATTATATCACCATTGCAAGGCTGCAATCAATGAAACCCCTTAAATAATTCATCATCAGGGCAGTGTGAAGTTCGGCGGGTTAGGGCCCTTGTCCAAAAGGTCATGGGTTCACATCCCATAGCCAACAGAGTAAGGCCCTACATCGCACCTGCACCATGAATGATGGCTGTCTCTGCTCTCCGTTTCATACTTTGGACAAAATCTGCTAAACAGATGTAAACATTAATGTGCACAAACACTAAACACATTTCTGATTTCTGTTCCAGTGATTGTCCTTGTTCTTACTTTCTCCTTTCTATATTATTTGGTTGAGTTCCATAAAACTCGGTCTCCATATCTGTACATAATCTGATGATGCCACAGTGCAATTAAAGTAGATATTTTTTATTGTAGCTAATTATTTCCAGCTTCTCACCCTGCGCACACATAAAAACTCGCCAGCGGAGTGCGTGGTGATAAATCCTGCTTTTCTCCTGCCTTCACTTCCAGCTTCAGGGATTCCTTCATTTGCGGCATGCTTAACAAGGACAAATCCGACAGCGGCCCCTCGTGCAGGCGCCACCCTTATGAGGACATTAAGGAGGCGCATTTCATGCGCTTCCTGTTGCAGGTAGGACTTAATAAAGGGGGAGTCGACCGGAGCGATTGGGATCCTGCCCTGAGGCACGAGTGCTTGGTTCAAAATGACTGAACACACGTTAATATTTCCTCCATTTGTGCGTTTACCAAGTTTCTGTCTTCATAACAAGACAACGACCGTGGTGCCCAAATGTAATGTGTGATTTAATTGTTGTGAAATGTGTTTTTCTCCCTTTGTTTGTGGAGCCATTTCATCTGCAAAGCTGAAAAGCAGCCCGCTCACTGAGAGCCTTGGGAACTGCTGCAGTCTGGCTGTGTTACTCAATCTTGCACCTTTTCGTAGGATAACGCCCTGGAAGTCTTCATGCGCAATGGTCAGTCTGCCTTCCTAGTGTTCCAGAACAAGGACCACGTCCAGGCCTTCAAGAAGTAAGTGGGGAAACGTACACCTGCGTCTTCTGTGGTGTCCCCGTACATACACCCCCTCGTGGTGTCCCCGTACATACACCCCCTCGTGGTGTCCCTGTACATACACCCCCTCGTGGTGTCCCCGAGCCACCCCCTCCCAGTGACGCGACACTCACCCTCTCCCCAGGTTCTGCTCTGCCGTGCCCTTGCTGAAGGGGAGAGGGATTGCGGAGGCCATCACCAACATCAGGTGAGACTTGGCACATAGGTCTGGGTTAGCCAGTTACCAGCAGCCAGGGAAATGGTCTGTGACATGTGGCCAACAGACATGAGTCACTCCTTTCTCTGTCACTCCTGGCTTTGTCACTCCTTTCCCTGTCACTCCTGGCTTTGTCACTTTGTCGTGACTCCTGATGGGCAGCATGCGGCCCAGTGGGCTAAGTTTCTGTGGCTGTGATTGGAAGGTCGCTGGTTCAAGCCCAGTCTCAGCACCTCTGTAGCTCTTTGAGCAAGGCCCTTACCCCCCCCCCCCCAGCTCCCCAGCTCCCCAGCTCCCTTGGGTGGGTGTCCTTCACAGCCAGCTCTCTCTCACCTACAGAGAACAAGTTGGGGGAGGCATAAAGAGAATTTCCCCACAGGGATCAATAAAGTATCAATTATTATTATTATTTCTCTGTCACCCCTTTTTCTGTCACTTATGGTGGACTAACCGTCACGGCCCTGCAATGACAGAGAGCCAGCTAATGTTCCTCACCTGCAGTTGATTCGCCCGGCCTTTGAAACCCTGTGCTGATGCTGTTCCTCGACCCTGCGTCTTCCTCATAACCCCATTCCTGCCCTGTGTCATTTAGGAAGAGTATGGTGGTGACGGCAGGCAGGAGGCGCTGTGGCTCACCTGCACAGTCCATTGCAGAGGCGCACAGAGTAACTGCCTCTGTGCTGTAAAACTCACGCCACTGTCTGGTCGCTGGGGCCATCCGTCACGCGGCCTTATTGAGCGGCGCGCTGTCAGTTTGCGCGAAAATGCACCGTAATGGGATCTGTGAGCGACCCCCGGCCAGTAGCACGGCGCTTTACTGCTCCGTGTCTGTTCATTGTAGCAGTGAGTGATGCTTTTTTACACACATTTTACTGGTGTCGCTGCTTCAGGAAGATGCCAGTTTGCTTTGTGAGTGTGTGCTTTTAAATATGACACAGAAACAAACATGTGTTGAAGTTTTAATTAGTGTTTTATGACAGCATTGTATTGTGCTCATACTCAAGCTCTGCCACTATTTCTGTACTCTCTAGTCTGTCCCTTTCTAATGACCAAAGGCCATGTCAAACCTCCGACGCAGAAACAGAAATCAGGAGCCAAAGTCATATTAAACACAGAACAGCGCCCCGTTCTTAAATACGTCTTATATTGACCTTTCATATCACACAGATGTAACACTCAGCCATGTCCGGATGGCCCTTAGCCAGAGCTGCTCTCCCAAAGCAGCCACGCTCACCTCCACAGGGCCTGGCTTTCCTGGGCTGTGGAGTTTGGCACGACGAGCCCAGAGAAGGCGGTCCTCCTGTAGGGGACCTGGGCCTGCTTGCTGATCCTCTGCCTCTCCTCCCTGCACTTGCCCAGGCAGAGTTTGCACAGGCTGTCCTCCCGCAGCAGGTAGAGGTGCTCCACGCCGTCGGTGGGCCCCTCCCGCCGGGCCTCGGTGCTCGCCGCTAAGGGGTTGCGCAGGGTGTTGAGTTTGCGGAGGCTGGGGAGACCGCGGATGGCGCTCGGCACCGACGTGAGCAGGTTGTCAAAGAGGCCGAGCTCCTGGAGATCTCGCAGCGCCCCAATGCAGGCCGGCAGGGTTTCCAGCCGGTTCATGCCAAGGTTGAGGCTGCGCAGGGAGGACAGGCGGCCCAGCTGCGGGGGAATGCCAGCGGCGGTCAGCCGGTTGTTGCACAGGTTGAGGTGCCGCAGGGTCTGCAGCCGGCCCAGGGCCTCAGGCAGCTGCTCGATGTGGTTGCTGTGCAGGTCCAGATAGCGCAGGTTGAGGAAGCGGTCGATGCAGTCAGGGATGGTCCTCAGTAGATTCCTGCTCAGGTCCAGCTCATCAACGTCGGCCATCTTCAGCAGGCACTTGGGGAAGGCGTCAATCTTCATGTTGCTCAGGTCTAGCCTGCGCTTTCCGTCCGCCGTCAGCCTCAGCTGGTTCTTGGCCACCTTGAGCGTGATCTTCTTCCCCTTCGACGCCGCCTTCTTCTTCCCTTTGGCCATGGAGCTGAGGAGAGAGACGGCCGTTCAGTCACCGACACCCGTTCCTGGCAGCTCCTTGAGGAGGAGGGTGGGGGCGCGGAAAGCAGGAATGATGCGAGTGAGAAAGATCAACGTTGTACACCTGGAAGGAGAACGAGGGAGAAGCGTACTGTCTGCATTCCTGCTCGCTCACCCCCTCTCAGCCTGGAGGGATGTCTTTAGATAACCTTAATTAGGGAGAGCATTAATACGCAGGAACTATGGGAAGAAGGAGATGAGTGTAATTTGGGGGAACAAGCGGCTCTGACGGATGGGTGCGGGCGACACGCGCGGCCGCCTATCGATCCGCGCGTCCGCGGCCATGATAGATGACGGTTCGGGGAGTGAATCGGCTTCCTGCACTGTGCTCCTCCTCACTTAAAGCGGGAGTCATTGTTATGAGGCCTCGCGGCCCTTTTGCCGCTCATTAATCATATTCAGGAGCGGGAGACGAGCGGCGAGAGCGTGTGCCCGGCCGCACCCCCGCCCCCCCTCCCCCCCACAAACACACACACACGCACGCCCCATGCGCCGCTTCATTTATGCTTCTTAAAAAACAATTTCAGAACCGGGGCCCTGTCTACAAATTGGGTTTTCCTCCGCTCACCTGAAATATTATGCGCGAGTAGCGCAGCAGCGGTAACATTACCGCGGAGGAGCATTAAGCTGCTAGCTAAACAAACGCATAAAAAAAACAGCTCATCCTGTGGGAAGTCAGTGATTTTCTAGATGAAATACACCATGTCATTTAAACATTTGATGTGCTCTTTGGAACAAAAACTGTGAGGGTTTGGCTATATTGACATGACTGATTAATAAAAAAAAAACTGAAATTACTGAAAGGTGATTTAAAAAAAAAAAAAAAAAGTTTAGTTCATTTTTTAAAGACGTGTTATTGTGTTGATTGTCCAGAGCCCACAGAGCTTTGTTCCTGTCAAACAAAGCAGCCCTTCAGTGCAAGAGAAGCTATAATCCCAGTCTGAGTACAGCCACTTGCTTGTTAATTATCACTGAAAACACAGCCTGATAGCACAGGCTGCTTTGACTTCTCTTGCAAGGCAGGGGATGGAGCGGCGTGGGATGCACACGTTCTGCATTCTGGGTTATTAGTGACGGTGTGCTAATACTCACCCGCTGTGATTTTCCTTCCCTGATGTGCCTCTAAGGAGGAGATGTTTTCGGAGCCCTTCCGATTCCCTGAATTCAACTGGGTCTTCAGATAAAAAAAAAAAGGGAAAAGTAGCTGTTTGTTAAGAATGGAGACAGAAAATTCACGTTGCTGCTCTCCCACATGTGGAAGCATGCGAAGTGGACTTTGTTGTTTGACTTTGTTACTAGGCAACAGAAATCTGGTGCCTGTTGTCTGTTACCATGCCGATGACCCACACAAGGAGGATGGCCTTTTGTTCTGTGCTGAGCCCCTCGTAGCCCCTCACTGATCCCCTAGGTAGACGCACCAAGACTGATCATTTAGGCTGAATTATAAAGTAGCTCAGAGTTTACAGTCCAAAAAACAAGCTGACATATAGCCAGTGCTGGGCACTGACTGACTCTGGTAAAATGCCTTTTTCCATCCATCCATTCATGCTTGCTTGCCGCTTATTCTCATGGGGGCCCTGGGGCCTAAATGGATTTAGAGTGAACACAACCCCAGTGATACCGATTCATGTGCAGTTAAACTAAATGTGGGGGGAAAAGCTGTCATTGTTTTCAGTTAAAAACATACTGATTAAAATGTGCAAATTACCTACGTGTGACGAATCCTCAAATTTCAGTCAATAGGGCAACTGACTTTATTTGTATCTTTGTCTGTCATCGTGAGACAGTCAAAGGGAAACTGAAATTGCACTTCTATTTTCCATAGCTATAAGCTGTTGTATACAACATGCTTTCTGGGGTATTTAGATGCGTCCTGTAGACTGTCAGATGGTCTTTCAGAGACAGTCTGCAGAGGGCGCTATACACTGTCTTATCACACGCTTATTTTCTTTAGTGGTGAGTAATAAGTGAAGCTGAGGTTTTTCTGGATACTGCTGCTTGGGGTCTAAATGCTTTAAAATCCTCTTTTACTCTGTAACACTGCAGTCCTCTGCCATCACAGAGGCACTGAAAGCCCTTATTGTGTCAGTTACCATTAGGGATTCTAAATACAGCTCTGAAACGGTGAGCCACAAAGATCTGTGACTGTAACTAACAGCGAGTTGCAGGTGGGAGCAGCTGAGATATAACACAATTTAAAGAAAATACATTTTTTTATGGTTCAGAAGTGAATATTTCATTCAAAATGTAGTGGGTGATACTTTATTCAATACACTGTTAAATCCTTGTGAGTCTAGTGAGAGTAATGTGAATGCATATTGCCTTGAATGTGTAGTGCAGAATACTGCTAAGATATCCTGCATGTATTGTTTTTAGGAAAGCTGGTGGTGATAAGAATGCACTCCATAGATGGCAGGTACGGTACCGAGTCACAGTAACCCTACCGAGTCACAGTGATTTTTCAGTAAAACTAAAGAAAAGAAACAGTGGTTGCCATTGATTATAAAACATATAATGTCACACTGTGATTATCTGAATTCAGCGCAAACAGCAAGCTTCCTGGTTACCCGGACTGTCCGCTAAACTTGTTGTTAACTGGTGCACACTTTAGTTAATAGTGTAGTTTTATAATTACAGCCATTGAATTGTCAGCTCAGAGAAGCAGTTGTCTCATATGTGTTCTCTTCAGCTCCTGTGTGGAGTTCGTCCTTCATCAGCTAACTGTTATTTGGTGTATATTTTTTAAAATTCGATTGTCTTATAAGAGGCTGAGCAGGGTGATGTACCCCTTACAGAAAGGAGAGATGACTAACTTCGAGTACCTCATGCACCTGAACACCCTGGCGGGACGCACCTATAATGACCTCATGCAGTACCCCGTGTTTCCCTGGATCCTGGCAGACTACGACTCGGAGGCGAGGCGTCATCTGGATTTGCGTCCTCTCTCTGTTGAGCTCTCCAGTTAAAAACTGCCTTTAAAAGTGCCTTCTCCCACCCCTACCCTGTTTTTGCAGACAGTGGATCTGTCCTCGCCCAATACCTTCCGAGACCTGTCCAAACCAATGGGGGCCCAGACTGACAAAAGGAGAGAGAGGTTCATCCAGAGGTACAATGAGGTGGAGAACAATGACGGTGAGAATTCTGGTCTCCTTCTTCAGGCCATGGGCCAGGCCACAGGCCACTCCTATCTAGACCCTGTCAATTTGCTGGCAGGAGCATGCCTGCCCCTATTTATACCCCACTCATTTACTGGCAGGCATGTACCAATCTGCCATTTAGATCATGCCCATTTGCTGATGGTAGCATACCAAGCTGCCATTGAGGCCCCGCCCATTTGCTGGGAGGAGCATACCAAGCTGTCATTTAGACCCCGCCCATTTGCTGGGAGGAGCATACCAAGCTGCCATTTAGACCCCGCCCATTTGCTGGGAGGAGCATACCAAGCTGCCATTTAGACCCCGCCCATTTGCTGGGAGGAGCATAACAAGCTGCCATTTAGACCCCGCCCATTTGCTGGGAGGAGCATACCAAGCTGCCATTTAGACCCCGCCCATTTGCTGGGAGGAGCATACCAAGCTGCCATTTAGACCCCGCCCATTTGCTGGGAGGAGCATACCAACCTGCCATTTAGACCCCGCCCATTTGCTGGGAGGAGCATACCAAGCTGCCATTTAGACCCCGCCCATTTGCTGGGAGGAGCATACCAAGCTGCCATTTGCTGACCCCTAATGCCCACCATGCCTCACAGGTGACCTCTCAGCGCAGTGCCACTACTGCACACACTACTCATCTGCCATCATTGTCGCCTCCTTCCTGGTGCGGATGGAGCCCTTCTCTCAGACCTTCCTGAGCCTGCAGGTAAGACCTCGTCAGCGCCCCCTAGCTTCGGAGTGCTCACTTTGAGCCATAGAGGTGTCACCTCAGCTGTGCATCCCACTATTGCCGTCTGTGTGTCACCCTGAGGCTTGAGAACACCTCAGAAGTCCTGCTGCACAACAACTGCCTGACTGCTTACAGTCCATTGGCTTCTTCGCAAACTTTTACTTTTCAGAAAGCATTATTTCAATATGTATGCAAATAAATATCTTAGCAGCAAAAAAATGCAAAAATTTGGTTTCGTCTTTTAAAAACATCAGATTTATACATTGCGATCCAATTGATTAAAATAAAATGCCATGCATATTTAATACAGAGATATAAAACAATAAAGATATTAGATGCACTGCAATGTGTTGTGCTGCAGTGAAATCACATTTTTCTGTGCTGTAATATCTATAACTCAATTTGTTGTACTAACAGCATTTACTGTGTATACATTATTTTCATTCAATATTGGTAATCTTTTTATTGCAAATTATGGGCTTTCTCGGGAGGTTTCTATCAGGACTATTAAAAACTGCAAAAAAGTGAAACGCTTCAGTCGCCATCAGACAAATCAAGCCATTCGTAATTTAACAGGTTTAATACGCTCAGGAATTATATATCAGTCCCTAATTTATTGATGATGGTACTTCCAGGGACACATCATGTGTGTATCTGTTCAGCAGTCAAAAACTGAATTTTATTATTTCTTCTGCACTTAAAATGTTTGTATTCTTTTGATTTTGCCTTTAATTTAGTGAATCTGATCCTGTTAGTGCCTCACCTGCCACATTCCTCTCAGGACAGTGTGAATGGAATCTCTCCTAAGCAAAACTGACACCCCCACTGAGTATGCACCTCCACCTCTGCTCCTCTGAGGCACTGACCCCCCAACATTTAGCATGCACCTCCACCTCTGCTCCTCTGAGGCACTGACCCCCCAACACTTAGCATGCACCTCCACCTCTGTTCTTCTGACGCACTGACACCCCCAGCACTGAGTTTGCACCTCCACCTTTGTTCCTCTGAGGCACTGACACCCCCAGCACTCAGTATGTACCTCCACCTCTGCTCCTCTGAGGCACTAACCTCCCAACACTTAGCATGCACCTCCACCTCTGCTCCTCTGAGGCACTGACCCCCCAAAACTTAGCATGCACCTCCACCTCTGCTCCTCTGAGGCACTGACCCCCCAAAACTTAGCATGCACCTCCACCTCTGCTCCTCTGAGGCACTGACCCCCCAAAACTTAGCATGCACCTCCACCTCTGCTCCTCTGAGGCATTGACACCCCCAGCACTAAGTATGCATCTCCATCTCTGCTCCTCTGAGGCACTGACTTCTACTGCCCCACAGGGAGGTTCCTTTGATGTGGCAGACCGCATGTTCCACTGTGTGAAGAAGGACTGGGAATCAGCCTCTAGAGACAACATGAGTGACGTCAGAGAGCTCATCCCAGAGTTTTACTACCTGCCAGACTTTCTGGTCAATTCCAACAATTTTGAGCTGGGTGCGTAACAGTGGACAGCATGTTGTCATAGTCATCATCATGGTGATCCCAAAATGGGTTTTGACTATTTGCTGTGCTGTGAAGGCTGTACACAGGATGGGACCACCGTGGGTGATGTGGTGCTTCCTCCGTGGGCTAAGGGCGACCCCCAGGAGTTCATTCGAATGCACAGAGAGGTGAGTGTGGCCTTTTCCACCTCCAGCCACTAGCATGTGGCCCTGCAGGGCTACAACCAGGGCAGTCAAAGACGGTCTGTGCCTCGTATTCCACTGTGAAACTGACGGATGGTTCGGGCCGGTTTTCGAGAGTTAAATAAATTTGCTCTTTGTGTCGCTGAGATTATGCAGTGGTTTTGTTCATCACGAATAGCTGATTACTCTGCTTAGCACCATTGTCATTACGTGATAACTGGCCAATTCAGCAGGAGCACAATCCCGGAGCCTGGAGTAACTGCATTAGAGCTCGCCGCCTCTTTATGGGGATGAATGTGCTCTTTCTCTCTACTGTACGCCTGCAGCACTCCGCAGCCCCTGCTTCATCAGCTCGCAGCACTGTCTGTAATCGCCTCCCATTTGTGGGAAGTGACCTCTTTTGTTTTTCTCTTTTTTATTCATACGCAGATGAAATGAAGAGACTGTGGAGAACTTTCACACTGAAATGTGCCCCCCCCCCCCCACACACTTTTTAGCTCAATACACAAAACACCAACTTCAGATTAAGTTTCCTCTCAGCGGCTGGGATGCTGAAATGTCTGTTAGCTGGGACGACTCCCAGTTAACTTTTCCATACTTTTTCCAGCACTTTTCCATAGCTCTGATTTTTCTGTTTAATGATCCCATAATATAAAATACCAAAAACTGACGGCTAACAAACATTTACTAAAATGAGATTCTGATATCATGGACGGTCTCCCCACAACTGGCGTACAGACACTTATAGAGGGGCAGGGCAATACTCTTAGGAATATTCAAAAATTTTTACTAAAGTCTATATTAAAGCTAATTCTTGGACTACATAATTATACCCATTTTTGGTCATTCTGGTCATTGTAGTGGTTAATCTTTTGAATGAATATTAAAATAATGAGCTAATGCAAAAATTATGATAGTAAACTGTTCACTTTTATTTTTCAAGGCATCAAAAGGTAACTTTTTTTTGAAAACCTTAAAGCTTGTCTTTAACTAGCATAGCAAATGAAAATGACCAAATTTAAGTCACACTTGATGCAGAACAACATGCTGAATTTATAAATATTCAGAAGATTAATACACAAAGTGTTGGTAACACGGCACATGTTTTAGCATTTTTCACTATTTTTTCACTTTACGATTTTTTTTACAAGTGTAAGACAATCGTTTTCAGGTTATTTAACTTATTATGTTTCTCCAAATACGTGTCATAAAAAGTTGATAATAGTGTGAAATGTATTTGTTGAAAATAAGATATTTGGTGTAAAATAGTAACTTTTGCACTAGAAACACTTTAAATTTTCATATATGCGGCAGTTCCCTGGGGTGCCATGGTGGTGTCATGGTTAGCACTGTTACCTCACGCCTCTGAGACCTGGGTTCGAGTCTCCAGTGGGAGTTTGTGGGGTTTTCTCTGGGTGCTCCAGTTTCCCCCAACAGTACAAAAACATGCTGAGGCTAATTGGAGTTACAGAAATTGTCCATAGGTCTGCATATGTGAGTGTTACCCTGCAAAGGGTTGGCATCCCATCCTGGGTTGTTTCCTGCCTTGTGCCTGTAGGCTCTAGGATCTAACCTCAAATTGAGCCAGACTGAGTGGAGATCACACTGAACTCATGAAACATGTAATTGATTTAGCTGTGTGCATCGTCCCATACTTTCTTTTACAAAACTGGTGGAAGGAAAAGTTAAAATGCAAAATTAAAATGTAAAAGCAGCGCAGTTCAGCAGTAAAATATGAATATATTTTACAAATTGTTAAATTACCCCTGTGCTGTGCATGCAATGGTTCCCAGGATGTCGGCTTTCCTAGCTCGTAATTTGTCCTCACACAAATAGCAGCTGGCCTACTTGTCTGCCAGTTCTCTGGGTCGCTGGTCCCAGGTGCACCGTGGCCATGTTTGGGGTCTGGTGGTCTTCAGCCTTTAAATTCAATAAGCAATAGTTGGAGCGGCGTTACTTCTACAGACTCGCATTCGGTACTGACTCACTGATGCCCCCTACAGGCTCTAGAGTGTGACTACGTGAGCTCCCACCTCCACCTGTGGATAGACCTGATATTTGGCTACAAGCAGCAGGGCTCGGCCGCGGTGGACGCCGTCAATACCTTCCACCCATACTTTTATGCTGACAAGCTGGACTTGGGCAACATGAAAGACCCGTTGAAGAAGAGCACCGTCCTGGGCTTTGTTAGTAATTTTGGGCAGATTCCAAAGCAGGTATGATGCAGTTATCGACACATTCTGAAAATCCTACATTTGTATAAAGTATACTGCTGGGCCTCTTTCTGAAAACCATAGTAAGTGTGAGCTCTGGTCCCAGCTCTTCTCCAAGCCCCATCCTCCCAGGAGCGGACACAAGAGCTCAGTGGCCAAGGAGATCACCATTACCGTGCCTTTTTTCTACCGACTGGACAAACTGAAGCCGTCCATCCAGCCTTTGAAAGGTACCCTGCCGAGAGCTGGCTCGCAGCCGCTCTCCGGAACTCTCTGGAAGCTCCTTTCAGTGGTGTGTGGGCCGGCCCACAGGGGCCGGTGTTTAATCATCCTTTGTCACCTTATTATTTTATCCTGGTGTTCAGCTGCCGTGCATGAGGCCGCCCAGCTCTGTGGGGAGCACTAGGCCGGAAGGAGAAGATGCTGGGTAGTGTTTTTGCGAGGCGGCTTTCGCGGGCGGGGAGGAAGCAGTCTGCTCCATTAGTGGGGCCAGGCGTGATGATTCCGCGAGTGAGCCTTATTTAATCACCGGAAAGTCCCAAACGGCCCTCTCCGCGAAATTAGATGACTTTCTCTCAGCCATGCGGGCTCCTGCATATTGTGTCCCGGTTTGTCATTTGATCAATAAATAAATAGAGATAAATTGTTAGGTGAGTATTGGGGTCAGCGCAGGAGAATTCCCCCACATGGTGTTTGCAGGATTGCTACAGTGAACTTCTCTGTAGTTCTACACATAAGCTCAGTTATGACTCCTGTGATGTTCCACTGTTCTCGCAGTATAAATCTGCAGTGTTGGGTTCAGGCAGAGAGTCCCTGGAGGTGAATATATAATGGTCACGGTAGTCATTTGAACACAGTATAACCTCTCCTGCTGCCGTGTTTGTGACTGTGCTTCTTGTCCACGAACCCAGAACTGACCCGGGGACCTGTGGGCTGCATCATCTGTGGCGAGAAGGAATTACTCACCGTGGAGAAGAACCGGCTTCTTATGCCTCCACTGTGGAACATCTTCTTTGCCTGGGGTTTCCCAGACAACACCTGTGCTTTCGGCACCTACGGGTCAGAGAAGGTACTGCGGTTTCCCAGAGGTCAGCGGGGCAGCCGAATCGAGATGCTTGAGGACGTTATGACCCCCCCCCCCCGTGTTTCCGGCCACAGAACATCACTGTCTGTGAGAGCCTGACCAAGTGGGGCGAGTGCCTGTGTGCGGTCTGTCCGTGCCCGAGCACCCTGATCACGGCGGGGACCAGCGCCGCTCTGTGCATATGGGACGTCTCCTTCAGCAAGGACAAGCTCCAGCACATGGGCCTCAAGCAGGTGGGGGCCACCTGAGCGGCACGCGCAGGCAGGGGGTCAGGCTGTCAGGGAGAGCAGAGCGGGACGTGAAGTGTCTGCGGGGGGGGGTCTCCTTTCAGGTGCTGTATGGACACACAGATGCTGTCACCTGCCTGGCCGCCTCCGAGGCTTACAACGTCATCGTCAGCGGCTCGCGGGACCGCAGCTGTATCCTGTGGGACTTGGAGGAGCTGAGCTACATCACCCAGCTGCCGGGGCACGGAGGCAGCCTGACCGCCCTAGCCATCAATGAACTCACAGTGAGCCAGGGTGCCGTCGCATGTCGGGACGGTGCTGAATGCACGTCGCATTCCCTGCGGCGTTAATCTGGCCGTCAGGGAGAAGAAGGTCAAAGACATACATACCCCCACCCAGCCATTACCCAGTGTTTTATGTTTGGGCGCAGCTTTCAAAGGCAGCAGGGAGCGAAAACGTAATGATCAATTTCAGCTGCATGTGTTTTTGTAATTAATACAGGGCCAGCCCTGGATGTTCTGGCGCCTAGGGTGAGATTCTGCTGACTACCCCCCCCCCCCCCCCCCCCAGAGCAGCAGAAAACAAATTCTGTCAATTCATTTATATTAAAAACATTTCAGTAGCACAGGATGTCTGGCTGCTAACTAGCTAGCTTGTGTCTGTTTCACAAGCACTTAAATACTAAAACTAGTGTAAATAAGTGTAATGTTACAGAATGCAACCAGAGGTATTTCTTCTGATTATTTTCAGTCACTCTTTTGTGCCCCCTAATTAATTGGCACCCTAAGCGACCGCATATATTGCCTATGGATTGGGCCGGCCCTGAATATACACATTTATACTTACAGTATGACATTTAGAGTGTATTGAAGATTTTTGAAAGTTTATTTTTTGAGAAAATGCATGTTTTAAATCACAACCACTCTATGTTTTCTATTATAAGGTTTGTATTTGAGTCGCTCCCTGTGGTTGCTTGATGGGTGTTGGGTGCAGCTGCTGTGGGTGGTCATTTCGCAACAGATGTGGTGCTTTGCCAGGGGGAGATCGCGTCCAGCACTGGGCCCTGCCTCTACCTGTGGACCATGAAAGGGCAGCTGCTATCCTGGTTCGACATGGGCTTTGGCGCAGAGAGGGCCATCCTGTGCTGCTGCTTCATGCAGAAGCACGAGTGGGACCCTCGCAATGTACTGGTGACGGGCTGCAGTGACGGCATCGTTCGGGTGAGAGGAAGAGGATTCGCATTCTCTGGACATGTTACACGTGGCAGGCCTGTGTCTCCCCTTAAAGTGGCTGCTCTTTTCATCACTGTTCAGCTTCACTAGTGCATAAATAACAGCAGATGTTCAGTTTAGCTGACACAGGTGAACTTATTAAACCATATCAGCTTCAAAATGGGGCATCTGCAGCACGTCTGGCTGTATCTGTTCCTAAGTGTGTGATACCTGCTTGTTGGGGGGCAATGTGTGGCTCAGTGGGCTGAACCTGTGTGCTCGTAATCAGAAGTTCACTGGTTCAAACCCAGCCTCAGCATGTCTGCAGGTCCTTGAGCAAGGCCCTTAACCCCCAGCTTCCTGGGTGTCTCACCCCTTGCTCTACAAAAAGCAAGTTGAGGGAGGTATAAAGACAATTCATCAATAACATGTCAATTATTATGTTTGTGTTTGTTTTCCTCACCTCTGCCTTATCTCAGATGTGGAAGACTGAATATTCCAGGAGGTGGGTACTAGCAAACCAGGGGGCAGGGTCACCCCATGAGCCTACAGCTGTGCAGGAAGCTGGTAACACCGTCATCCCTCAGACATTGTTACTCCATCCTGATCTACAGAATGCTGCGCCTGTGATCAGAAGGTTGCCAGTTCAAATCCTAGGGTCAGCAGTGTGGTTGCACCATTTCCCCCTTTAGCAAGGTCCTTAATTCCCAATTGCCCCAGGGAATATCTGACTCTGCCTTCTCAAAAGAACATCACTGTGGATGAAAGCATTTGCTAAATAAATAAAATGCAACTGTAAAAGTATGTCCTCTTGGCTTACAGGCTCATTTAGGCAGTAGTGAGAGAACCTGTTTAATTGGCTCCGTGAAGAGAATCTTTACAAAGCTTTTCTCTGCTCATCGTGGTGTTTAGGTTTGTGATTTGATATAAGCTGCTAAATATTTTTAAGTTATGCATGCAATATGAGAAACACCACAGAAAATGCCGTCTTCAGCAATACTCCTTATAAATCAAGTTACACCTACACCGAAGTTTAGCAGCCTGTGAAGTCAAAGAAGTCTAACTGCATGAGGCCTGGACAGAAGTTCATAATGTACGTGTCAGTTGCACAGGGCATTAGGGTTTGCAGCAAGGAATTATGGGGAAAGTTATTAAACATACAGCCAGTAAACACTGATGAGCAATTCTGCTGAACTAGGCATGCAATTTAGAAAGCAATAATACCCAAATCCAATTTAGCACACATTGGTTACAGCCCAGCGTCAGCGCATATAACTATCACAATGTAGAAATTAAATTGGGACAACCCCTCTTATAACGGTGAAGGCTTATATTAGATATATTTTTCTCAATTTATCAACATGCTGACCATAAATAAAAACAGCTTCTAATTTTTGCTGTTCTCCAGGTAAGACCTGGGAGAGACGCCTGGTCCTTTTTCAAGAGCTAAATCGGAGTCAGACAATCTCACGCCAGCGCTACAAAAACAACCCGGCTGTTACGGCCCTGGCAGTCTCACGGTACAGTATTTATTCACTGATCTCAGAACAGGCCGCTCTTTTCCCTGGCCCTCTCTCAGTACAGTATTTACTCAACTCACTGACCTCAGAACAAGTCACTCTCTTACCTGGCCCTCTCTCAGTATAGAATTTACTATAATGAGTGATCTCAGAACAGGCTACTCACAGCCCTGTTTCTGTCTCAGTACAGTATTTAGAACACTCACTGATCTCAGAACAGGCCAGTCACCATCATGGGTTTCTGTCAATACAATGTTTATTCCAGTACAGAACTACTCCAGGTTCCCAAACAACAGAATTAAGTTTAATTATTGTAACATATGTATAATTATCCCAAGAGGGAGAAAAGTAAATCCAGAAGTGGAAATGGAAAACTTTGATGTCAGCTCTAGGTTCAAGAAAACTGAATAGATTACATTAGCAAAAGATTACAGTGTAATTCATTTTTGCACCTGACATTTCCAGGTACTGTATGTAATATTTCAGTAAAGGCCCATGTTCATTTTGAGGGAACTTTCTCTGCTGAGAGATATTAAGATCTTAAGGGGCTCCTGATCAGTGAATGTTACAGTACCTACAATGACCTGTAGGCTGCTCCCTCAAAAAAACAATGGAAGCATTTCTAACCAAAGCATTCCTTTGCTTAGTTAAAACACATCCTCAGTCCGTATAAGATAATTTAAAGATAAATAGTTTCTGACTGTCATACCACAGGTGAGCATTTCCTCTGCCAGGCATGATATTACAGTCTTCTCATCAAAACAGAAAAACAGTCTCTTCTGTATATTATTTTTTTTCTGCTGTGTTCTTTTGAGATGCCATTAGTTTCTTCCTGTTTATACAGCCCTTAGACCTCAAGATTTTTCTGCTGTCATCTGTATATACAGGTTGATGTATAATATAAAAATTGTCTGCAGTTTGCGCAGACTCCATCATATTTCTGCACCTTACATAAAAGATGTCCAATGCACAGTGACTACTGCCACAAAGCCGTCATCTGCTTCATTACTGTAACATATTAATTTTCTCTCATTTTTAAAATTTGTTTGAAGACCGACTCAAATTATACAACTTCATTGTCTAAACTGTTGATTTTGCCTGTGGGGTAGTTAATCAGTTTTATTATATTACCATTTATTTCTGTAATAAACAAAAGTATTTCATAAAATCCAGGGCAAGAGCTATTGAGATGAGAGAAAAAATATAAAACTATCAAAAAATTGAGCATTACATCTTATCATACAAAATGATTTTTTATTGTGCATGCAATAAAGTTTAAAGATTTGAAAACATTTTTATCAAGTTTTGCATTATTCCATCTGAAAACCTATTTTAGGGAAATGGTAAAAACTCATTACATCACAGCAACAAATGACATAATTTTAATATACCTACAAGGTTAAGGTGTCAATTGTTCTCCACAAAAAAGAAGCACTGTATTTAATTGTAACATTTTTTTTTTTTGAAAATATTGTAAAGCTTCTGAGGATGATCCTTGTATATTTGTGTTTTTTGTATGGAAACACTATGTTGAACTTTCAGATGTGTCCCTCGATTTTGATTTGTTCACTCTTTTTTTCAGGACCTACAACTCTTTGCTGGTGGGGGATGTCTGGGGCCGGGTCTTCAGCTGGTCTTATGAGACTTAAACTCCCACCACGCCCACCGGACAGCTTGTGCACTTTCTGAGGAGGCCACTAGCGGCACCATGTTCTGGGAAAGATGTGCTCTCTCTCTCCCAGCTCGTTAAGGGAACCAGGCCAGCAGCAGAGATGCCCAAAGCTCCACCACTGGCCTGCTGTACTGTGCCCTTTATTAACCCAGAAACTGACCGTCATTGCATACAACTGAGCTGACAATCTATTCATCACTAGGAGATACCACATGGCTGATGTTTACTGCTTGGGTTTCAGCTGGTGAACAGGAACAGGTGTTTCAAGATGGCGCCGATAAAAAAGCAAAGTCTTGACTACTGTCTGGGCAGTTTTGGTGTGCATCTGACATTTTGCCTGATGAATCTTGAAGTACAGTGTTTTACCGGAGACATTCACCAGTGTTGGCTCATATATGTAAATAATAAAGTTAATACTGTTCCTTTATGAAACAGAAATGTAGCTTTTTCTTGTACTTCATATTGAGTCTTCATATCCAAAATAACCTTTGTAAACATGGACTCAGAACTGGGAAAGTTGGAGATAGATTCATAATTGGAGAAGCTGGGTTCATGCCACCTTTCTGACTTTCTGATATTCTGTATATCTCTGGCTGCTTCATGTTCAGTGTCTCCTAGGCTGCCTCTCAAACTGCCTCTATCAGGCCATATCTCTCAGGCTGCCTCTATCAGGTTGTGTCTCTCAGGCTACCTCTATCAGGCCATATCTCTCAGGCTGCCTCTATCAGGCTGTTTCTCTCAGGCTAACTCTATCAGGCCATATCTCTCAAGCTGCCTCTATCAGGCCATATTTCTCAGGCTGCCTCTATCAGGCCGTATCTCTCAGGCTACCTCTATCAGGCCATATCTCTCAGGCTACCTCTATCAGGTCATATCTCTCAGGCTGCCTCTATCAGGCTGTTTCTCTCAGGCTGCCTCTATCAGGCTGTTTCTCTCAGACTGCCTCTATCAGGCCATATCTCTCAGGCTACCTCTATCAGGCCATATCTCTCAGGCTGCCTCTATCAGGCTGTTTCTCTCAGGCTGCCTCTATCAGGCCATATCTCTCAGACTTCCTCTATCAGGCCATATCTCTCAGGCTGCCTCCACAACTTTTTTCCACTACAGTCCTAATGAGCAGAGAACCTGAAGGTGCACCAGGCAGTTTCCTCTTTGTTATCAAACCACACTGTAGTGCATAATTAAAATCACAGCATTATCTCTTTTGGAAACAAAAAACAGGAGGTGGACGGGAATAAGCGCAGAGTAAGATTTCCGTCATTACAGGAACAAAAGTACGAGGTGGATGATAAAATGGAATGTTCTGCTGAGGTTCTGGGGTGTGTTGGGAGGAGCTGTAAGCCTGGCTCTGCTTTGTGTGGTGCCGTCATCACCTCCAAACAGTAAGTAAACATGCCGAGATCCCAGTAGTTCAATCTGGCTGGAGCAGCTTAAGGAGCTCAGCTGACTCACCTGATTTTGGTGTGGCCTTGTGCTGTTATCTGCTTTGATGGGTGATTTAAACGCAGTGCTTATATTCACTAGTTTAAAGGATAAATCCCTTTGATCCTTCTTAAAAACTACCAGAACTGTGTCGTAATTAGTAGCGTGCATTTATTGTACCACAAGAAAAGCTCTAGACAGAATGTTCATTTTGCTCTGAGTATTCATTTCCTCAAGTCAGAAGTAATTAAATAGCATGTAAACAGTTTCAAATGTAGATGGCCTTTAAACTTTTTTATATTTACCGACCAAGATGAAGCTTGATTATGCACAGATGTCACTCGTTAAGTGTAAGTTCTGTCTTTCATTAAACTCAAATCATGGTAGCAGGGCCGTCCTGTAGCAGTGTGAAAATTCTATGGTATCAGCTTGTACAAGACATTAATGGTCAAATATTACTTAGTTTTTATCTTGATATTCTTTGTGTACCCAATTCTTCTAGATGCAGTCATATAAACAAATGTACAATCTAAAATTATGAAAGAGCAGGTGGTTTTTACCTGAAATTCTGTATAGGTTTCTGTCATTGAGAAGCATTTATTATTTTTCCCCTGCTAATGGGAGGTTAACTTTGAATGAGAAGACTGTGGGACATCCAAACGCGTGTGAGCATGACGGGAATGAACCAAAGAAAACAGCTGATTTCTGTCTGCATAAATAAAGCTGTGGGTTTGCGTCCAAGGGCGTTTGCTGGCTCTCCCAGCATAACCACAGACTGTTTCTCCTAGGAGGATGTGTACATACTTGAAACGGTTATTTCTCAAACTGGGGGGAGAGAGCCAGTGATGTGACCCCCCTCTCCCCCCCCAGCATAAATGCCCCACTAATCGTGGCACTACTTTCACCCTTCGGAGCTGCATCCGCTAATTGCTGCCATCAAGTGTAAGAATCATGTGAGAAGAGGAGGGCGGGTGGAGAGACGGAGACGGCACCGTGAAACTGAGTGCAGGAAGGGCACGGCTAATGGCACAGCCAACAGCACTGCTAGTGCATGGCTATCGGCACAGCCAACAGCACTGCTAGTGCATGGCTATCGGCACAGCTAACAGCACAGCTAGCAGTACAACTAATGGCACAGCTAACAGTGCTGATACTGTAGCAGCATGGTTAATGGCTAGGCTAGTGGCATGGAAATCGTCTCTCAACATACGCAACTGGCCAGGTCCATGGCATCAACGGAAACTCAGCTATGCAAATAGACAATATGTCATAGACTATTTATTAGTCCTACTCATTGGACACACACAACATCCTATGACCTTGTGGGCACCTTCAGTAATGACCAGGAATAAAATCATCACACATCGTTATTGGATTCAGGTAGGAAACAAAATTCACAAACTAGGCCAAGTTGCCCACAAGAAGTGCATTGTGTTATTGACTATTACTGATTCCTCTCACAGGCTCTGAGTTGAATAAGTAAATTTGACGATAATTATGATAAAATAGAGGCATGGCTTTAGCGGTCTACTTGGGAGCTGGCTCTTGAGTTCGTGCTCACAGTACAGATAGGTGCTTGGAAACAAGGAAGGTGATCTTGTCTGTTCCCCCACTGTGTACCAGTCTACCTCTCTTTCTAGCTTTCTAACTCGGCCCCAGTCAAAGACAAGACAGATGTTTTAGGATGAACTAAACTACAAATTCTGCAAGTATGATATCACAACCAAGCCTATGGTGTGAATCATGCTAAGAGCCTGGACTCCAGGGAGAGCAGAAGCGAGACTTGGAGCTGCTCTTGCTGTTTATTTCTGGAGGACCTGTCCTTCGGGTGGGGAGGGGGCAGCCCAAGAGAGACCCCTCCCCCACACTGTATACCTTTCAGAGAGGGGAAGGGCAGGTGCAGCTGGCCGTGAATATTTGCTGTGACCACAGCCTGGAGACCGGCTCTCTCTTTAACCTCTGCACATCGCGCTAATTGTGCTAAGTGGAGGAGCTTAATAGACCGGAAAATAATCACCATATATCTGTCCCACGAAGAAGCAAATGACCTTCTAAAAGACAATGGCCATCTCAATTTTAATACACCAGTGATTTTATGATATTAAATGTCAGACTGTTTGGCTCCTTCAAATAATTAAATCAAATAAATTATAGCACCTAGGCAGAACCATCTTGTAGTCTAACCCAATTATAATGCACTGTAAAGCTAATTATTAAGCATGATTACAATTAGGGTAATTTTTAATAAATGTAACCATTAGCGGGTTCATCGCAGTCCTCGGCAGCTGGGCAGGGCTGGGGGTTGCTGGATGCCATCCCTCAGCTGCGGTCCGTGGGATTCACCCAGAGACTCTCCGCTATGGCTTTGACACTAATGACCGGGCTGCTGCCATCTCCGCTCTCATGCCTGTTTAACTGCAGCGTGACCTTCACAGAGCCAGCGAGAGACGGCCCTCTGACACTGTCACGCTCCATCATTAGGGTGAGGTTACTGGGCTTCCGATTCCCTCATATATGACCCTTTTAATCCGCCTATCTGTGGCTCTCCCTGTGGCTCACAGACTGTGTGTAACCTAGAGATATTCAAGTCTGTGCACAGGAAGTCCTGTAATGTCCGTAAGTAAGAAAAATCCAGAAAAAAAGCGCATCTTAATTGCGTTTGTGCGAGGACTGCGTGTTAAAAGGAGGAAACGAACATGCGCAGATGTTTTATGCATGATTTCAGTACATTACGCATTTTCACAGTCGTCCTGAGTGCGCCACTGAAGGCCGCACCGCAAGGGGACTGCCCACTCATGGCACTGTCTAAAGATGCTGCTCCTCAAAGAGGATCTGGGCGTAGACGGTGCCCGTGCAGGTCGACTTCGCCTCCGGCTGCGGCTTGGCCAGCTCCAGCTCGGCGTAGGTCAGGGAGTCCTCCGAAATCCGAGGCTGGAGGGCCAAAGGTGAAAGGAGAAGGGTCAGTCCTCCAAGACATGTGTGCCCTGTAATGCTGTCCCTAAGTGGCTGTGAGGCAGGGACACATGCAGGGGCCACATAATGCACGGGTTTACCCGGGCTGAAGCCCAGGGGCCTCCACTAAAAAGGGGCCACAGCTATCCATCGATATATCCATCCATTTTCTGTAACCTTTTATCCTATTCAAGGCCACGGGGGGAGAGGGGGTTCAGTGCCTATCCCAGGGGCTACGGGTGCAAGGGGACCTCAACTAACCTTGTTTAATAAAATTTTAAACCGGGAGTTGCCACCCATCCTGTTGAAAATGATAGGGGGCCCATCTGAATCCTCAAACAGCCCAGGGGCCTCTAACCAGGTTAATGTGCTTCTGATCACACGTCAAGTGGTGCAACCATTTTTAGGAATCCCATTATTTCATTTAATAAGTCCGTCTTTCAGGCTTTTCCCCCCAACAAGGCCTCAGTTCTCCACCAGGTGATGCTAATTCAATCAGAAGCTTTTGTCGAGTCACGTGGCTCACATGCTTCATTTTATTAGCCACAGATGGCCCCTGGCCTGGCCTCGCCCAGTCATGTGACTGGCTCGGGGTCGCGTGATTCTGTGGTGCTCATTGCGATCGGTTGCACAGCGCTCCTCAAGCGTGCCAGGCATTTTTTAATTACACGTTTGTACCAAATTAAATGCAGTGATGAGGAAGCAATAAAAACAAAATAAAATGTAGCGGCTGCAGAAAGTGCAGCATTAAGTATTACACAGTGATAGTGCGGGGAAACCCTCAGCCAGTAATAATATAACTGAAATATGAAGAAATAGGAAAAATAAAAGAAATGATCTATCAGTCAAATTATAAATAATGCAGTGCAAAGCATCCTTAATGCTTATACCGATCATTATAATGCATTATAAAGGTATCTATAGGGCATTATAGATGAGAGCTTCACAGAGCATTCATAATGCATAATAAACATGGCTGTAATATGTTATGCCTTTTTACAAATATAGCCATATTTATAATGCTTTATGAATGCATTCTAATGTGTTATGAATGTGTTTATAAATTACTAAAAACATGACCTTAGGTTAATTGTTACCATAAATTTTTATTAATTTGGTTTGATGATTGGCCAATGTCCTTTTGAGTTAGAAAGCGAGTACATGCTCTTGGGGAGAAGCAGATAGGTGGCACGGAGATGGTGCAGTACTACCTTCTTGGGCTGAGGCCTCAAAAGTTTGGGTTTCCGCAGTTTGTCTGCAGTGGGAGCTGATAAACGAGAACAGAAGAGAGGGTCAAAAGGAGGAGATATGGCTCGGGTTACGCCCGGGGGTGCGAGGCATTTTCGGCCGTGCCGAGATGCTGTTACCTTTGGCTGGTATTTCTGGCGGCGCTTCAGCACGGCCCCTGGGCCTCTCAGCAGACCACCTCCTCCCCTTCTCCCCCGTGCCAGGAGAGCGGCTCAGCACGCTGGTCACCGTCTCCCCCGAGCTGGGAAGTGACAGGTCACAGCCGTGTGTGAGACGCAGTGGACAAAGGGCACCGTGACTGCGTTTCAGGGTACGGGCTGCGCGTGCTGGGCGAGCGAACCGATCTCAGAGAGAGAGGGAGTGTGAGAGTGTGCAGATGAAGGAACGTTTTATCGACGTCCTGGTCCTGTTCGACACATGTGAGCTGTTAGCCTCACAGATTGCTGTCATGGCATTTTATAGACTGCGAGCCTGTGGTACCACGTCATGGGGGGAGGCCGGGCGGGGGCTGCAGACAGCTGCCATGGGAACCATCACACTGAATGTACAGCTTGACGAATCACGGTGCACGTTCCTCCCCGAAACTAATTAAACGTTCCCCGTGGCAGTAACAAATCATTTCTATGGTTGTTTCACAGTCTTTTTTTTTTTTCAGAGTCATTGTTTTTGTCACTGCTGGGGGGGGGGGGGGGGAGGCCTACCTGTTCTGAGGACACTTGACCAAATAGTAATTGCCTGCAAAGGAATGAGGCAGAAAAAATGGTCACACATTTATTTATTTACAAGTGCTTAAATGAATGCTAAATGATAGATAGTGAGCAGGGAACGCTCATTTATTTTCCAGTTTAATATGATGCTACTCTTACATAGTAGACTGGGATTCAGGAAGAGTCCTGCTTGCAAAGCCAGAGAGACACCCGGCTTCCTGTGTCTGTAACACGCATCCCTACCTCTCAGTCTCTGCTTCCTGCGCAGGTACTGGCAGGAGAGGATGACCGTGAACAGGAGCATGCATATCAGCCCAGCAGAGCAGATGAGCACAGCACACAGGTACACGTCTGAAACACAGAAAGGCACCTCAAAACCATCCCATCCGGCCTGATCTGGAGTTTTGCAGGAGCCTGTTTAAGCAGGTAAACCACTGGTACCTACCACTGCCCAAACACTGTCTAGGGCACTGGGGTTTACCAAACTGGGCTGTGCTGGAACCCAGCCTGTTGGAAGAGCAGCACGGGGGCTACAATAGGCCACATTTTTGGGGGTGAAGCTCATTCTCATGGATTGAGTCCAAGCAGAGAAACAGTCTGAGGCACTAAAGGCTTCTGCCGTGACCTTTAATGTTTGCTGTGTGGTCCTGGGTGGGCTTTGGCTGAAAGATGCGCCCTAAACACATCATAAAACTATTCGAAAATCATTTAGAAGACATAAGGCAGTTGTACTTTCTGGGAGAAAGAAATGGACGGTACCTTGAAGCAGCCGCCATATCCCGTGACTCTTCTCCACCTCTGCCAGGAAGTGCACTACAACGCAAGAGGCAGAGACAATTTTCTTGTTGCTACAGAAGTCCAACACATCACGAGTGCCTGTTTTGCAGAGACATGAGTTTTGAGTAACAGAGCTGAGGTCTGTCCTGCTTCCTGTATCACTTGCATGCGGTGGCACACGCCCCGAGTGCTGTCCAGAAAAACCTATAAATACCCAAACCGCTGGCAAAGGACGATAGCCACGCTCAGCTTTGAGGTCTCCCCGGTCAGGAGTCATAGTCTGGCTCTCTGGGCGTCTGATGAAAGACACTTTCCCAGGGCAACACTAGGGGGCACTTAGCTAAATGGAGAACATGCCTCACTGTATCGGCATCGTGGTGCATTAAAATTATTTGGCTCTGGTCTGGAGAAGGAGTGTGCTTCTACAGTAATAATGAGCCTTCAACAGCAACAGAAATGACCCAATTTCCATACTTAGTATTTACCGCTGAGAATTGGTTTTAATAAATCTCTTTCACAAAGGAGATGATAAACAGTTATTAGAACAAAGTTGTTTCCCCTGGTTGAACTCAAGAGCAGGACCTATTAGAGAGCTTAAGTGCAAATTTCCATGACCTAAACCTTTGCAATAATGTGTGTCATCATTTGTTCATGTTGGGATTATAAAAAGAATAGTAGCAACAATAAAAATTTAATGAAAAATTAGACGATAGTGGCAAAAATGTCCCCTAGTTGACTTGAGGACCACAATGACGAGCTTATGGTGTTGCCATAGCGGCTGAGTAGGACAAACGGCAGCTGTGCAATATAGAGCGTTGGCACTATTGTATGACCAGATACGCAAATGTTACATGCAATGACATGCATGAGCGTGTGCTAAATGAGCATCGTTCATTGAATGCACTGATATTTTTAATGATGCCCACTAATGAATGTGAGCGTCGTTCACTCTGGCCACACATCAGAAATAGCAACCGCAGGCGAAAATTTTCTTTTATGTTGTGATACGAAATACGATGTATGACGATCAGGATTGCGGCTTAGAAAATTATCATGTGATGATCTTGATCTTCTCATGCATTCCGTGTCTTGTTCAGTATTGATGTGCTCCGTGTGCCGGCCGTGACACTAATGATTTGTTTATATTAATAGACTCCAAGTACTTTCTAATGGTAGATGATGCTAGTGATATTTTAATAGATATTTTTCTGACCACAAATTTCACTTTGGATTCAGAACAGCTCATAAAAATAATCAGAAGACATAAATGTGAACTAGTTCATTTTAATCTGTGTGAAGTAAACTTTACTCTAGTTGCATAACACTGGTTAGATGGCAGGTCACCATGGAATAATAAGACAAGGTCGGTCAGTAGGTCTACAGCTGCTTGTAGACATCAGTCAGTTTCTGTTGGTCTTTAAAAGTGAATGCAGGGGTTCATGCGCTATGGTTCTCCTTTCTAATGAAAATTGAATTGTCTAATTAGTGCCTTGTTTTGTTAGACATTGTTGTTTAGTTGCTGTATTGCTCGTGCCCCAGTACTGATCATTCACTGGAACCTCAGTCTGCAACGGGTTATTTGCCTCACTTGTCTCTTTGGACCAAAGCATCTGCTTACTGTAAATATGTGAATGTAATGAGAATTCTGATTTATTTAATGATTCACATTCCAAATACAATATAGGTGCTGGAGCTTGTGCTTATATGTGGGCTACTTTAGGGTCAAAACATGCACAGTTTCCAGATGGAAGGACCCAAGCTCACAGAGCTCGCACCTTGAGGCTGTCACATTATCCAGTGCAGGTTTGTGGAATCAATTTATTCAGCCCACAATCTGTCTGCGACAATTTTCTCCCCTTCTGATCGGAGGACAGCCTCACCTCAGACATGTCAACAAGTTAGCATGTGATCAAGACCAGTCAAAATGTGATCTGTGAGGGTTGTTTTGGCTGTAGAGAGGTGCTGACTCTTAGATTAATGAGGCAATAAACCACCGATCTGAACATTTTCACTGCTGTCTGTAACTGTTTCATGACCTCTCATCTCCCATTTCTTTCTCTTTTTTTTTAATTTTGGGCTTTAATAAAACCAACGTAATGCTAGGTATTTCAAGATCATGATCTTTCAAGATCATGTTAGAAATGTCTTTCTTGTCCAGTTAGAGACAGACCATATCTAATCAGAGTAAGCCTGACTAGAGTTTATTTCTATCTTCATCTTAGAAGTCATCACGCTGGTTTGAACATATTATTGTGAAATATGAAATGTAACATGAATTGTGTTTGCCTATGACCAGGATGCTAGGAATTCAGGTAAGTAACACCCCAGTATTAACTCGACCGGCTTTTGGCTGTGAAGGTTAGTTGGCTGATTTTCTAAGTAACCAGCATAACCTACTGCCATAAGCCATGAAAGCCTGGTCAACATGATAGATCTGTATTTTATACAATTACAGGTCTGTTCTAGCACCATGTAGCCTGCCAGGGTTGAGGTGCTTGGGGTGTGGAGAGTATCCTCTGATGATGGAGCATCATGTGTGTCCCTCAGCTAAGCATTCACTTTGTCTCCTTCAGAAGAGGAACCATTGATCCCATAGAGACAGACATTAGACATCATGCCGTCTCACATTTGGGACTGTAATTTAGCCCAGAGCTGAGCAGTGATTCTGTCCATTCAGCAGGGAGGCCCGATAAAGGCCAGTGTCAATATTTTCTGTGGCGTCTCTGCCAAGATTCCCTCTGTCGTCATCTCAGATCACACAGCCGTAACGCACGTCAACCGCGAGTGCTGTTTCTCCTGGCAGGGAATCATGGAAGGAGTAATATGTGCACATCTGTGCAGTATACATGCAAGGTAGCATGTTTGGTGAATGATAGGGCAGAAAGTAGCTGGGGAGCAGTCGTGGTGAGTGCTGAAGTTTTTGCTGCTCATATGTGCTAGTAAATAAGTAATACTGTATAACAGTAATTCACCTATGTGAAATAAATAATAAAAATAAACACAGATAACAGTATTTATCGAATACCATATAAAATCGCCACTGCTAAGCTAGGATTGCTTTCAAAGGGCTGGAGCCACTGCCCCGGTCACCACGGTTACAACCACTGTCCCTCCATGTCCACCGCCCAGTGGTGGCCAGCTGGCCACAGTTTAAAGGGGCCTGCCTTGCTTTCTAAGTTCCTATGCTTCACCCCCGCAGTTCCCGCTGGCGTTGGCTGGGAATCCGGCCAAGGGGTGGAGCTGTGGACAGTTTTAGGACACAGTTCAGATGAAGTGGACTCGGGGAAGCAGCTGCCCTGTGGCCCTGCCCCCCCCCCCCCCCCCCCACTCCACCTCACCCCTCCCCCACCATAGGATGTAAACGCAGACTGTTATGATATGAGAATCCCCAGTGTCACATAATAGTAATGATAGGCAGGGGTGCCAAGATGGGGGGGGGACGTTAGGATAATTCTAAGGGCCCCTCAGCAAGGGGGGCCCTAAAACATTTGGAATATAATTGGATTGATCTTGGTTGGGGGCCCAATATTTATAGCGGCACCCCTGCGGATAGGTCCAGCATAAGGAGTGCTTCTACGCTTTTACCTCTCAGTTCTGTCGTGGCGGTGCCGTTGGAGAAAGCCCTCCATCGACTGTGGTGCTTCGTGATCTCCTGGACCTTGCAGGTGTAATGGCCTCGGTCCTCCACGGAGATGTTGAAAATGAGCAGGTTGTAGGTCTCGCCCTCCTTCTCCTCGAAGAAGCTGACTTTGGGCTGGTGGAAGCGGCGTGTGTAGTTGCCGTAGACCTGGGCGCGCCGTACGTTCATCCTGACGATGAGCTGCTCCTGGCCGGCCTCCAGCGAGAAGAGCCAGCGCAGCACCAGCAAGCTGGAGGGCCTCCTCCTCTGGGTCACCCTGCAGGTCAGTGTGGCGTTGTGCCCCTGCGGGACCACAGCCACAGGCCCCGGGATCACACTCACGTTGAGGGCCTCACACACCTCTGGAAAGAAACATACTGCTTTAGATCCTGTAGAAGTGGATGTGAGAGGGGTGGCTGTCACCTTCCAGAACGCGGCCATGTTTACCCCACACACAAGTTTACTGGGTTTGTCTGATGTTTCCGCACAATTGACACCCCTCTCATTAGGTCCTAGCTGATGTCCTGCAGTTGTTGATTAAATTGCAAGAAAGGCTTTGCTCTCCTTTGTAAAGCTGCTCTGTAAATCCCGTTGTTGCCTCCATCTGTGATACTATTCTCACTGCTAAACACTATGCAGGGAAGAGCAGTAGATAGAAATTAGCTGCACAGATTTAAACTGAAGTCACGGTAATAAATAAGGCTATGTGGTGCATGCTGATGGAGCGACAGCGTGCAGAGCTGCTCTCGTGCAGACGGGTCTTCTTGTTGACCCAGTTTAAAGGAGGTGTGTGTTGCGGGACATGCTCGATACTCGAAAGCAACACCACTGCCAAAGAAAACAAGCCCAGCTGCAGGTGGAAACCATTTAGGCTCCTTCACTGAAGCTGAACAACAAGGCAGAGAAGATTGCAAACATCTGTGCTGAGCTCGCCGTCCCTGTTTATTTTTGCTCCTTATTTACGATGCTTCCCCCCTACGCCAGTCTGCTCTTTGTCTCACATGCCGAGACCACATCACAGGGACAGTCGGTGACCTAGATGGACATGTTTCCAGGCACGACTCTCCTGTGAGTATAGATTAGTCCATGCCTGCACCTTTCAGAAAACTCGAGGGAGAACTCCAGACAGTCGTGATCCCTGAGCAAAGCTTGGTAACTTTGCTGAACTGAATTTGTGTAACAAGCAGTCACATCTGAAGTTACTGAGCGAGTGACCGGTGCCTGAAAACATCAATGTCAGTTCTGCCACTTGGTAAGAATCAGCATTAGGCTTGGCCCCTGTGCATTCCATGCATTTATGTACATTCTTCTCCGGAAAAAAACAGCCTCTGTTCTCCAGGTTTTCTCACCAAATGCCTGCAAATCTCCCTTTTATCTCCACAGTGTCTTGCCGAATGCCTGATCACGTTACTCTGCAGAAAGAAGTGTTTCCTGTCAACTGCCGAAAAAGGGCAAAAGCCATCTTACCTGCCAGCAGAGCCCTAGTCAGGAGGACTAAGAACGCAGAGGAGATGTTCATTTTGCCGAGCTGCAGGCTCCATACCCCAGTGCAGCGGCTCAGGCGAGACCAGTCCAAGGGCTTTTCTCCCTTCTTTTTCCCATTTGGTGTGTAATATGAAACAGTGCCTCTCTGTTCCCGGTTAGAAACACCCTCCGAGTTCCGCGTACACCCCTCCCCTGCTCAGCGGAGGAAATGTCATTTCCTGTGCTGGAGCTGCGTGTGGGACAGACCCCCAGCTGGGGCTGCAGGGAACGTCATGCCAGCAGGTCTTTGTGCCACCAGCCCTAGTGAAGATGAACTGGTTGTGGGGTTACTTGTACCCCGCCACAAAGCCATCCAGTGTGCCTTTGTCCAGCCCTGTGTGTGCCCCTCTGTAGGGAGCACAGAATGAAGTTGGGGGCACTGGCATCTGTGGGGCACAGGCTTAGGTTTAGGGTTGGGGGAGGGGCACTTTCTCAAGTACACTGCATTGGGGTTTGGGGTGACGGGGGTCACTATGTCAGGTACACAGATGGGGGTGTGAGATGGGGGGGGGGGGGTTCTTGCTAATTACACAACCCAAGCTGCTGGGACTCATTGTTATTCTGCATCCCTCTGTGGACACAGAGCCTTTCTGAGGCAGTGGAGAGTAAACAGCAGTGTGTGTGTGTATCTGTGTGTGTTTGTGTGTGTCTGTGTGCGTGTGTATCTGTGTGTGTTTGTGTGTGTGTCTGTGTGCGTGTGTACCTGTGCGTGTGTGTGTGTGTGTGTATCTACTGTATGTGTGTCTGTATGTGTTTGTGTGTGTGTCTGTGTATCTGTGTGTGTGTGTGTATCTGTGTGTGTATGTGTGTGTGTGTGTGCGAGCGGGTTTACCTATCCTTATGGGGACACAATGTCCCCATAACGTGATAAATATCTGTTTTTTTTCCCTTATGGGGACCGGTTTCCTGGTCCCCATAAGGGAAAACTCTATTTTATAAAAATCGGTGACTGCTATGAAAAAACTAAAAATGCAAAAACTCTTGTATTTTGTTAGGTTACTTATGGTTATGGTTAGGGCAGGGTAGGGGTTAAGGTTGTCATAGTTAGCGTTAGCATTTTGCCCATTGAAATGAATGAGCGGTCCCCATAAGGATATGTTTACCCTACATGTGCGTGTGTGTGTGTGCACGCCCCCCCCCCCCCCCCCACCCTTGTAAAGAACACTTGACTGAAATGTGCATCTCATTAAGTAGAAAGGCACAGCTGCAGTTAAAAGAGTGCAGAGTTGGCTACCATTTATGCACTGTCCATCCATCCATCCATCTGCTTATTCTGCTCAGGGTCATGGGATTAAAATTATTTTTTCATAGTAAATGAAATGGTATCACTTGATTACTGTTTAGGTTACGTGGGGAGATGTGGGCCAGATACAGATACAGATATAGATACGGATACAGATACAGACACAGAGCCAAGAGGAAAGACAAGGACAAAATTAAGTCGACGTGAGGGCTGGCTTTTGGGAGCTCGCAGCCTCACCACCACAAGGTGCTCATTCCCAAAGATTTGCTTACTGCACTGTAGTTTTAAAATTACGATGAAATACCAGCCAAAAACATCCCCTTTTTTAGCATAAAAACACACCTATGGCTGATGCCCAGAAAATGTGCTCTTCAGACAGCAGCCCTGGCTGTTAATGCCCACAAAGTTCCAGCTGATATGAGCCTCCTGTCGTGTCCTATGCCCTCTGGTTGGAGAATTTGACACTGCCCCCTAGTGGCTAGAATATGTCATGCTTGGACTTCTGTTTTGTTGCTTAATTACTAGTGAATGCAATTTCTGAAGGCTATATATTATTAGACATTAACTGACAGGCTTTACCTCTGATTGCTGCATGGCATCGGTGCTGGCTCAGAGAGACCCTGACAGCGGTGAATTGACCATGAACACTGTGTGTAATTTCAGTTGCTGTACAGCACACCTGGAAAGGAGCACAAGCATTTGTTAGAGTACAGACCAGGCACACTAATCTGCTTGCTTTTCCGTGTGCGGCTTGTGGTTCTGCTGCGTCCTGAACCTCCGCAACACGTCCTTATTGCAGATAGCCGTGATTCTCCATCATTCAATTGCCTTTCCCACAAGCAGGTCGTCTCCAGCAGCGAAATGGCTCCTTCATCCAGGAGATGATTAATAGGTATAACTGGGTGAGGGATTATCTCCAGCAGCCTGGCGGAGGACAAGAAGGCCGGCCTCCCCAAAACACACCTGTGGCCCCATGGCTCTTACTCCAATCTCTGTGGCCCCTGATCAGGGACCATGCTTGCTTCCCTGGCCCCACGCACTCTTATTTTCAGGCTTCTCGGGGTAGGTTGGGGCTGGGGTGGGGGGGAGCTCTATGAATGCTTGGGAGTATTTATTGTGAGCTGCTGGATCTGGGGAAATCAAAGGGAGCGCGATTTTATATGTGCTGTAGATGTCTGCTCCCCCTGGCCCAGTAAACGGCAAGGAGGACCAGCCGACAGCGCCAGTACGTTAAATCATCCGCTCACTCTGCTTGTTTATTGACTTCGCTCATTGGCTCGTTAGGCTAATTACTCTCAGTCAGTTGGCTTTGTAATTATACCGCTTAATGCACAAAAGACCTGCCCACCGTAGGCCCTGCATCCGCTCAACGGCTGCTGGCCTCATCGATGGCCCCGGTCTAACCGGGCACAGTCACCCTCAGTGAGGTCACAGGACACCAGGGTTATACACCACTTGGCCTGGGGGGGGCACTGTCCCATTTCCCTCACCGTGCCGCGAGGAGTCATTCTTTACAGCAACTTACACATTTTAAGTTTGGTGTCATTAGAGATGTTAGAGATGTTCGTTTCATGTCTTCAGATTGGCAATGGAAACACCAAGCCTTCACTCTGACTGGTCCCAGCGTAGGGGTGGGGGGTGGGGGGTGGGGGGTGGCAGATGGCTCAGAAAGCATGGGAGGGGCTCAATAACTGATAGACTCTGAGAATAACAAGCTGCAAACTCAACTACTGTTTCAGACATCTATTTCCTTATCACTTAGCAGAAACAATTTGATTTTTTTTAAAAACCACTTTCGCATAACAAATATTTCAGCTCACATAGCGTTTACATTAGGCAGCGTATACAACATGGATGTAAGTTCAGTATGTAAAATGAAGCACATCAGAAATATCAGGATAGGTACAACCATTTTGATTTACTACACGTATTGGTTATTTACTGATCTCTTTAAAATGTATGAAGGGTCTGAAATCTGAATTGCTGTCTTTTTCTTTGCTTAGTCTGTCTGTCTGTTTATGTAGTTTTACTGAGACACCAAGGGTTTACTTGTAAAGCTATTTATACATTTTTATTAATATTTGGTGCCGTCCAGTCTATGCTGACTACCTCCATCATATAGATGTAATTTTCCCATGATTCTTGGACAAATGGTGACATAAATGATCATGTGATTTTGTGGCTTTATTTATTTAGAAAGTTTAGGATTTGGCAGCAGGGCACATGTAAATACAGGCTGCAACTTTTGGGGGAAATTGTCCTGTTAAACCATTTTTTGGTAAGACACCGTTTAAAACAGTTTAAAAACACACAAACATGCAGTCTAAAACGTGATGATTTCCAGTGACTGGGAATTAATAGCCCCACGTTTTTCCTCGTACAGACTCTTGGAAACTTCTGACAACAGTCTTGTGGCATGTGGAAGTTAAATTTCCTGAGCCAATCACAGGCCTGCTCACCATGTGACTACAAACCAATCACTAACTAGTTCCTGCCCGCTAGTCTATGTCAGTCACCACAGTAACACACTGGCACCTGATCCCCTAAGCTTGCTGCTCGGAGCTGTAGGCGTACTGCCTGGTCGGCTGCTTAGCAGCACATAATGAATTTATTTTTAGCACTGTTATAGAAAACTTTTAATGGAAACCCACTGCAACAACTGGTTTGAGCCATGCTTACAGTGTTACACTGGAGGTCACCTTGAAAACTCCTGCCAGGTCGTTACCTCCGAGCGTCTGACCAGGCTTTGCCAGTTCCTTCCTTCTCTCTCTCTATAGGCATGAGTTCTACTGCTCGAAGGGGTTGGAGGTCAGGGGTTGGAGGTCAGGGGTCTGGGGTGGTGGGTGAGCGAGCGGTGCAGCAGAGCGAACAGCAGTCTGCGAAAGCGGTCCATATGTGGGTGTCCATCATACTGGGGGTGTTCAGGGGGGCAACCCAGACTCCTGTGAGAGTGTTCAGTGTGTCCATCTCCAATTATAGTGCAGGCTGCCTGGAGCAGAACTGTGGGAAGCGCGTGAGGCCTGACAGCTTCTGGCTGGCTTCATGGACCCTCTCCACACCTCCTGACCTCACAGTAAGTGGCAGACTGAAGGAAAAATGCACTCAGATGCCTTTCTACTTTTAAATCTGCAGCAGGGGCGGGAAGGGAATTACCGCAGTAACTGGAGTGTTATGTTTTTAACACCTACAGCAAACTCTGCAGCCGTGGGTACTAACGGAAGCGTTTTTGCTGAGCATTATTCATTATTAATATTTACCTGTCAGAAACATCTGTTTACTTTGTACATACAGCATTTAAAAAAAAATCTGCCAGCCAGGAAAAAGAAATATGGACGTAGGTATATATTTTTGTCTTTTTTTTATATGAGTGAGCTGTTATTTGAGTTGGATCATCAGTGCTGTTCCTGACTGCTGAGTGAACATTCATTACATTATAAACGATACAAGCATAACACAGGAAAGCACGGCGACTCAGAAAGTGGTCCTCGCAATAGTATCAGAACTGCAATGATGGCCAGTCATCATCAATCGACTATCTTCAAAATCAAGCAGACTAAAGGCAGTGTTTGTGGAGAGTCGACATGTAATTATGCTCTTTTATATATATGAGAGGGGGAAAAGTTCCTGTTTAACAGAATCTTCATAACCACACATTTGATTCTCAATTTGATTCTCATATCCTTGATCTGAAGAATGCTGAATTACTGCTGAGGAAGGCCGACCATTCTGAAAAAGGCTTGGTACGGCTTCTCGACACCATATTTTTGTCCCCTCTCTGAAGGAGAACTGACACGAGGGTCTCAGTGATGCGGGGAGCCGTTTCTGCTCCGGGACACACGTTTGCAGGAGCACAAACGACTTTGTGGAAGTTCTGTGGGCAGGTATGCAATGCTTAGGGCATAGTCAGGATTCAGTTACCAGGGCTTCAAGGCTTTTCATCAGCATTACGGTGTCGAAAGCTGCTTCGGCGCGTCTCGGGCTCCGAATATAAAAATAGCCGACGGGCCTGTTTATTTCATCTGCTTGTCACCCGACACCCCATGGTTATTGCTATACGTGTGTCAGGGAGCTTCTTCCCATGGTACCGCTCTGCCTGGCCTGTGCTGCTTTGCCGCTGCTTCCTTACCATCCTCCTCCGGACAGGACTAGCTGGCCAGCCCTGCTGTGATGTGTGTCTCTCCCATAGCTGCCCCACTGAAACACCACCAGTGCACCTTCCTGGTGAGTCTGGTCTGCCAGAGGCACGGTGTCCCTTGCAGGCTCCTGATGGAGCACAGAGGCATAAGGTGAGGGGTCCGAGGAATCGGCTAGTCTGCATGGGAATGCTGCACTGTTGCTTTTAACCTGGGGGAGTTAGAGGCGTCTATCCCAATTTGGGACACTTTTACAATAATTTACTGATGGTTTTCCTTTGTATCTAAAAATATAGACAACTGTATCATTAATGCCAACTGTCCTGATAATGCAAACCAAGCCTCTCTGTAATTAAATACCAGTTTCAATATATACAAGAGATACAATTTCAAGAAACAGGGGAACCATTTTGTCCCGTAGGTATTGCTCTACTTTATTTTTTGAAGTTTTCTCTTTTAATTAATTATTGCCATTGGGCCCCTCCAGATTCGCACCTTTTGGTGTCAGGTTACTCAGTGCAACAGGCAGCTCTTCATTGGTTAAAAATAACCATGTCATCTCCCAGCCTGCCACTGGCCTCTGCTTAAAAGCTCTGGATCACTAGTCGATGTAGATGAGTCACATGTTCTAGAATATGCAATGAGTTCCTGCAGATACATTCAATTCAGTAAATTTTATGTCTATATATTAAAGGTGATGCAAATAGTTTCTTATATTCCTACTTGAGATTTAATGAGTTTTTTAACCGTTGTGGTAATAAGCATTTTACTCAGTACATTGTCATGTTCTGCCGCTGCATTGTCTTCTGATGTTAGTATCAAATGCAGGTTTTGATATTTGGCCTTTCGTTGTCCATGCCTGCCCTTGAGTAAAAGAGTTTTAGGGTCCTCCTCCTTGGTTATGACCACAAGGCAAAGGATTAAAACAGCCTTGAGTGTTATTCTGGGATGTAATTAAGCCAACCAAGGCTGCAGTAATATTATCAGTGTGCGAGCCAAAGTCTTAGTAATCTTAGCTGTGATAGGTTTACACATCATGTCATTTTACCTGAATTCTCAGCTGCAATTGGTCTACAAACTGTCATGTTTTACCTGAATTCTCAGCTGTGATTGGCCCACACACTGCGTTCTGCTTTACATGTACTCTCAGCTGTGATGGATCTGCATAAATTGCACTTGATTACCTGTATTCCCTGTTGTGATAAGCTTACATATTGTGCCCCTGTTCATCTGTATTTTTAGCTATGATTGGTCCACAGACCATACCCTGTTTTACCAGCATTCTCAGCTGTGATAGCTCCACACATCATGTTCTGTTATAGCTATATTCTCAGCTGCGATGTTTGATTAGGGTTGGGCTGTTAATGAGCCATCCTGCTCCATCCCTTCCTATCCTTGCCCTCTAATTCCCATCATTACCTTCTTTCTTCTGCTAGTAATGAACTTGCTTATTTTGTTCTTTTTATTCTTCTTAATTTACTCTTATTTTTATTCATTATTTCTATTCACATTTTTGTTTCATCTATAAATATCTTTCTGTTCTTTCTGAAAGTCATTCTCCATCTTAATTTAGTGTATGTACTTTAAAAACACCCATTCATCCATCCATCTGTCCGTCCATCTATCCAACCATCCATCCATCTGTCCATCTTCTAATTGCTTATCCAGATCAGGGTTGCAGGGACTTTAAATGTATAGTACTATGATGGCTTAATTTCCCCTCAGGGGTCGATAAAGTTTGCTTGTTTTTCTGTCTGTCTGTCTGTCTTGAGCAGACTTTCATTCATGGTGTCTTTTGGCTCAGTAATCAAGTCATTTTCCATGACATCTGACTTCTGCTTCACTTCCACTGCAGAAAAGAAGAGAAGCTACATCACCTTCTGGATGGTGAACTGGCCCGGCCCCACAGAGTGTAGGAGATCCAGCACGCAGCGTGAGCCCGAGTGTAGCGGCCGGCACACTCGAGCAGGCCCACAGACCCGTCTCGGGATGAGCTCTCTTGACCGGCGACACCAGGGAGGCCGAACGGCCAAGCAGGGACAGATCAAGTACGCTGACGGCTTCATGGACGAGACGGACCGGGAAGTGAGCAGCCTCACTGACCGCGCCTTCAGGAGCCTCTGCGTTGGGGAGGAGGCTGCCTACACGGACCCCGAGCTCACCTCCTCCCCAAGGGATGCCTTCGCTGTAGAGCTCCCTGCGACATTCCAGCACTCCTTCATAGATAGTCAGGATCAGGGTCCCCGGTATGTGTCTCAATTGAGCAACGGTGCCATCGAGGCTATGTGGCAGAACAGACGCAGTAGGTCGAGAGTCTCATCCCTTATAAAAGCCTTCAGCTCATCCGAGGGTGGGTCTACAATGGACGGGGCGCCGGATGGCCGTCGGAGTAACCCGGACGGCTGGACCTGGGAGAGCTCGGCACTGCTCAGCCTCAACAATGAACTGTCGAATTTCCCTGCTTACTGCCGGGACCCTTTCACGCCCGCTGCCTCGCTTCAGGCCTCCCATTTGGGGCCTGCCTCAGCCTCCAGCAAGACACTGAGGAATAAAGTCAGCAAGGCCACGTTCAGGAAGCTCAGCTCCATCAACTATTTCCTCCACAGTGAGCACAGCCCATTCCAGACATGGGCGGATTACAACAGGATTCCTTGCCAGCGGGAAGCCACACCCCCTACTCTCTCCCCCACTGGCTTTCATAGGTGGTATGACTCTCCTCTGTACAAGGAGCTGACTGCATCCCACGGAATCCAAACCACCCACTCTGAGGATGTGAAATCCTACTGGATGCTAAGCAAGGACAGGACACCTTCCGAACTCGCAAGATCAGTGATTCAGCCCAAGCCTGCTGCGGTGGAGAAGCGCTGTGAGTCAGAAGTGTTGTCCAAATGCCCTCCGTGGAGAAAGAGCAGGAATCAGTTGAGCAATCAGCTCCCGGTGTACCGGCCGAGCACGGCCTCGCCCTGCAGCCACGCGTCCCGGCGACACGACGACGCCTCGTTCTCGGGGAGCCGCCCATCCGCCGTCCACCATCAGGTGCACACATTAGTGGGCGAGCAGACGGCAGGCAGTTGCACCCCGTTCAGCATCTCGCAGCTTCTCACCCCTGTCCTAAACGCCAGACAAGAAATGGAAACCTCTGAGGTTTCACAATATGAACTTTCGCCTGCCGATGACCTTGCTGCCCTAAGAGACGCTGAGCCCTGTTCCCCCCCGGAGCTCAAATTACGGGACAGCTACAAAGCCATGGCCTCCAGCTTGCTCTTCAACCTCAAAGATAATCGGAAGAGGGTGAAGAGCACATACAGCCCCACGAAGTTCAAAGGCCTGGAGCTATCGGACTCTGACAATCTGCCTTGCAGGCAGGACAATGCTGCTCTTGCATCAAAAAAATCTGCTTCTGGGCCTCCTGGGCCTGGAATCAGTACAAATGTGCAAACTGGAGCAGCAGAGGCCTGTTCAGTTTATAGTCCTGCCTTGCAACCCACAAAAGCATCAGCAGCTGATCATAAAAAATACACTGAAGCCAACAGACTGGATGACTATTTCACATTAATTTCACCTCCAAATGTTAAAGAAGCTCCTCTTTACAGTAACTCTGACAGAATCACACAGGAAAGTACACAGCAGATAGACAAGGTCTTTGTGAGTCAACAGAGCCAATACAGGCATTCACAACATCTCCCTTCAACATCCAATGAAAGCCTATCTAGAAACAAATCAAATCAACCCACCTGGAAAGAGTATAAGACAAGCCCAACAGAGCAGCTATCAACAGGAGGACCTACTGGATCCACCACAGTAACATATTCCCTTCATGAAAGACGAAACTCATTTTCCGTGAAAGAGAAGGATGTCATCAGAAGAGATGAACTTTTACACAACAAGATGGACACTACACAAAGTCTGGCGGCTTTCAAAAAACATGACACTGGACAGGAGGTGCGAGAAAATCGAAACAGCCCCAACACAGATGCATTTAACTTGTGTGAAAATGTAAATGTCAGATCGACAAGATCTTCACTGAAAGCAGATGAACTGGTGCAGAATAAGCCGAGCAGCCAAATACTTCAGGTGCAGAAGTGGGGTGGTACTACCCAAGGTATTCATGCACTGAAGGAAAAAATAGAAGCAGATACAGGATCCCATACAAGCACTGAAAGACAGAACACTACACATCGTTTGTTTCCCCAGAAAGAATCAGAGCACAGCAGAATAGCAATGAATGAAATCAAAGAAAAGGGCCATATACGACAGGGAGTTCTTAAAATCCAAGTGAATGACCCGGATAGCCATAGCGTGCCAGCAAACTGTCAAAATCTGCAAGATCTGAGCATAGGAACCATGAATAGGGCTGATGGTCAGACTGCTAAAATCCCTCCAAAAGGACTAAATGAACTTTCGTCAAGTGGGTTATACACAGTGCAGAATGATGAACCAGCTACAAAACACACACATTCACTGAAAGAAAGGAAACACGTTTCAGGTGATATGCTCCCTAAACCTGAAGGACCTACGGAGAAGAGTGCATCACAACGAAATGAGGAACTCCCTGATCAAGGGCAGAAGTCTGTTGGATACTCATCAAACAGAAAAACCACATCAGATAATTACAGTAACTATACACAAGCCAAACCGAGAGCAGGCCAGCATGCTACTGGCTTGAAACTTCCTGAAAGTGATACAACTGCTGCTACAGAACAAGATCATATGAAAAATGAACATCCTAGTGAAGACCACTACTGGGCTAAACAGAGTGAACAAATGACCAATGAGGAAATTTTAAACAAACGACATCCCAGTGTTAGGAAAACTAGGGGAGAGAAAATGCTTGCACAGAATAGTATCAAAGCAAGTACAGAATATGAACTCCGCAAAGGTCAAGGTTCGGATGACCCTGAAACAGATGGACAAGAAAACAGAGAGAGATTTATAATGAATGCAGTTAGGAAAAATGATGGTTTTGTTCAAGAAAGAAGGAAAAGCTATCAGGAATCACATGCGGCAACAGAACAGGAAGTGAATGGCAGCCTGAAAGAACAAGGAGCAAGGGAAAATAAGCACATAAAATCCAAACAGCCAGATGCTATTGACGAGAAGGTATTTTCAAGAATGGAGAGTCATCCTGTGGGTAATGGCGAGGCTATTATTGGTGGAAATGACCTGGCAAGATGCATGCTTGCTGAAAAATGTAACAAACACAATGGATTAGCAAATAAAGACAACCATAAAGTCAAACACAGAATATTTACATTTAACCAAAGAGACCATGCAATGCAGGAACTGCTCACATCAAAAGTCAAAGCTCACGCTCAGAAAGAAATCATTGCCATCAAGGAAAAGGGCCACGCTAAGCGGGAAGGCATCATTTCTAGTAGGAAAGACTCTAGAGAACGAGTGAATGATGGGCAGCGAATAGCTAACCAAGGGGTAGCTATAGCCAGTGAGAACTGGGATATGAAAGCTGAAACTCCCCCAAGAGAATGTTCTAGAACTGACACGCTGCCAAAGATCAAAGAAAATGAGGCACCGCAAACAGAAGTAAAACAAGGGACACCTGCCAGTCAGGGAAGTCAGGAATGGAACCGTACAGCTCCTTTTGCTAAGAAGGAAGGTGCTGGAAATGCTGGACTTCATGGAAAGAAGAACACGATAAATGACCGACAAGAGTTGTTGCAAACTGGAAACTTACATATTCAGAAAGCATCAAATGATATCAAGGAAACTTACTCAAAACAAGATTTAAAACAAAAACATGACACTTGCATAAGTGAGAAAAAACAAGACCCTGCTGATAAAGAGGTACATGAAAACAGGGTCGGTGACAAACAAGAACTTTTGTCAGTTGACAGTGGGAGAGCTGAAACTGTAGCAGTCAACAGCCAAGCTGAAGTTACCCCTGCAGACAAACAGAAAGACATCACTATCAAGAAGGTTCTGTCATATGGTGAGAAAGGCCACACTCTGAATAAGAATGCCTCGCTTGGGGGAATTCCCAAGGCTTCTCTGGAATTATCTGCAAGGACAACAGAAGAAAGTGATATTCCTCACAAGGACAGACTTACAAATAATAAACAGCCTAAACATGAAGGCCTTCAGTATAAAAACAAAGAGCATACTCAAAATGAAGCTACTATAACTGATAAATATTATCCATCTGATCAGGGCAAATTCCCAACAGAAAACGAGAATCCTGCCGAAGTATGTACACTTCCAAACATAGGGAGTACCAATGAAAAGCCGCATAAGGGTCTATTGAAAGAAAAGGAAAGTGTCAATGAAGGTGACAGAATGGAACTAGGCACAAAAGAAGAATGCAGCACTGTAGTAGCAGCATCAATGCAGAAGGTCCAAGATGGAAAAGAAGACAAGAGTACGGGGACACCAATGAGGAATGTCCAAGATAAAACAGACGACAAGAGTACGGGGACAACAATAAGGAATGTCCAAGATAAAAGAGACGACAAGAGCATGGGGACAACAATAAGGAATGTCCAAGATAAAACAGACGACAAGAGTACGGGGACACCAATGAGGAATGTCCAAGATAAAACAGACGACAAGAGTACGGGGACAACAATAAGGAATGTCCAAGATAAAACAGACGACAAGAGTACGGGGACAACAATGAGGAATGTCCAAGATAAAACAGACGACAAGAGTACGGGGACACCGATGAGGAATATCCAAGATAAAACAGACGACAAGAGTACGGGGACACCGATGAGGAATGTCCAAGTTAAAACAGACGACAAGAGTACGGGGACACCAATGAGGAATATCCAAGATAAAACAGACGACAAGAGTACGGGGACACCAATGAGGAATGTCCAAGATAAAACAGACGACAAGAGTACTGGGACACCAATGAGGAATATCCAAGATAAAACAGACGACAAGAGTACGGGGACACCGATGAGGAATATCCAAGATAAAACAGACGACAAGAGTATGGGGACATCGATGAGGAATGTCCAAAGTCGGAAAGAAGTTCTTGGGACAATAGAGAATGAGTTTGTTAAAATTAATGTTTTTGCAATTACAAGAAAAGTTGATACTGAATGGGAAGACCCTTCTTCAAAGCGTAACAATGACAACACAATGCATGAAATCACAGAAAGGGGACAGATGAAAGAGGAAACCGTCACCTATACAGTGGGCTCTGAGAATGCTTCAAGAATTAACAATCAAACAGTCAAAACTGCTGGAGAAGGAAAGGGCCATGTTAAACAGGAATTACCCACTAAACAAAACTGCCCAACATCAGAAGCTATAACTGTAGAAGAATTTTCCAAGCCAGATATAAAAAGACCAATGGAACATGATATACAAGGAGGAAATGCAACAAAAGAAATTACTAAACCAGTGGTTCTCAAAGCAGAAGAACAGTCTAAGATAGTTCCCTTAGTGAAGCATGAACACACATTTCCTGCTATGCTGAGCACAGTATCACCAACATCTGCAGATCATACTCAGCTGGAGACACTAGGGAAAGAAGATTCACCTGCAAGAAAGGATTTACAACCACAAAAGTTCCCCAAAGTACCAACTACAGTAGAAGGCATAGAAGACAGTATGTATGCTAAATCAAGACATGATAAACAAATGGTATTTGAAGAACAGCCTGCAGAACCAGAGATAATTAGAACTATAAAGTCCAGTAAACCTTTTAAACGTCCAGCAACAGAAAACCCTAAATTTGACACAGATAGAATTAAACTTAATATGAGCCCTGAAGTTCTTGCAAAAAAGGAAGATCATGAGAGGAATTTATGTTATACACACAACGACAGTACTGAATTACAGACATTCGCAACAAAGGACCACACGAAAGTGCTAATGTCTGCAGCTGAAGATCATAAATCAGATGGTCACAATCAGGCTCACGCCTTTTCAGCTGAAGAGTATGGAAGAAAGAGTGGAAGAAAAAGCCCTAAATCAGATGTATTTGAAATGAAGGAACTTACTAAATCAGGGAGCCAGGGACATATAACAACATATGATAGTAAACGACCTGCCACAAATGTACAAGAACATAACAAATCAAGTGTACATGTAGAATCAGAGATCACTCAACCAGGTGTATGTGTAAAACCAGAAGACAGTAAGCCAAGTGAACTAGCAACATCAGAACATCCTAAACCAGAGGTACATACAAAAAAAGATACAGCAGTCTTCACAGAACATATTACCTTAGCTGCACATCTAATGAGAGAACATTCTAAACATGTAAAACCTGAAGACAGTAAACCAGTAACAATGGAACATCCTAAACCAGGTGTAGGTTTAAAACCAGAAAACAGTAAACCAGGTATACCAGGATCAAATGAGCATCCTAAACCAGGTGTAGGTGTAAAACCAGAAAACATTAAACCAGATATACCAGTACCAAATGAGCATCCTAAACCAGGTGTACGTTTAAAATCAGAACACAGTAAACCAGGTGTACTGATAACAACAGATCATCCTAAGCCAGATGTAGCAGTAACAACAGAACACCCTAAACCAGTTTTACGTGTAAAATCAGAACACAGTAAAACAGGTATACAAGTTACAGCAGAATACCCTAAACCAGGTGTACCAAGAACAGTAGAACATCAAAAACCAGATATACATGTAAAATCAGAAGACGGCAAACCAGGTTTACCAGTAACAACAGAACCAAGTATATATGTAAAGCCAGGAGATAGTAAACCAAATGTATCTGTTTCAGGAGAACATTCTAAACCAAGTGTCCCAAAAAGAACACAGCATCCTAAACCAGTAACAAAAGAACATACTAAACCAGGTACACCAGTAACAACAGAGCATCCTAAGCCAGGTGTTCCAATAAGAAGAGAACACCCTAATGTAGATATTCCAGTAAAAACAGAGCATCCTAAGCCAGGTGTTCCAATAAGAACAGAACACCCTAAACTAGATATACCAGTAACAACAGAGCATACTAAACCTGGTTTATGTGTAAAATCAGAACACAGTAAACCAGGTTTATTCGTTACAACAGAACACCCTACACCAGGTGTACGTTTAACAGCAGAACATTCTAAGCCAGGTGTTCCTGTAACAACACAACATTCTACACTAGACACACCAGTAACAATAGAACATCTTACACCAGGTTTACGAGTAAAATCAAAACATAGTAAAACAGGTGTAGCAGTTACAACAGAACACCCTAAACCAGTTACACATATAACAGCAGAACAACCTAAACCACGTGTACCAATAACAGAACATTTAAAACCAGATATGCATGTAACACCTGAAGACAGTAAACCAGGTTTACCAGTAACAGCAAAACATCCTAAACTAGCTGTACCAAAAACAACAGAACATCCTAAACCAGATGTACCACTAACAAAAGAGCATCCCACACCAAATGTACCAGTAACAATAGAAAATCTTAAACCAGGTTTGCATGTAAAATCAGAACACAGTAAAACAGTGGTACCAGTAACAAAAGACCATCCTAAACCAGGACTGCCAGTATCAACAGAGCATCCTAAACCAGATGAACCAGCACCAATGGAACATCCTAATCCAGTGTCACGTGCAAAATCAGAAGCCAGTAAATCAAGTGTACCAGTTACAACAGAACATTTTAAACCTTTACGTGTAACAACAGAGCATCCTAAACCAGATGAACCAGTAACAAAAGACCATCTTAAACCAGGGGCAGCAGTAACAACAGATCATCTTAAACCAGTTTTACGTATAAAATCAGAAGGCAGTAAACCAAGTATACCAGTTACAACAGAACATTTTAAATCAGGGGTACCTGTAACAACAGAACATCCCAAACCAGGTATACATGTAACGCGAGAAGACAGTAAAGCAGGTGTACCAGTAATCACTGAACATCCTAAACCAGTCGTATGTGTAAAACAAGAATACAGTAAACCACATGAGCCAGTGACAACAGACCTTAAACCAGGTGCACCAGTACCAAAAGAACATACTAAAAAAGGCATTCCTGTTAAAGCAGAGCAGACCAAACCAGCATTAGAATACACTAAACCAGTTGTGTCTTTATTGAAAGAAGAAGCTTTAACAAATGAACATCCTAAGGCACCTTTGAGAAGAGAACGTCATAAACCAAATGTTCATGTACAAAAAGAACACCATGAACTAGAGCCATTGTGTAAAGAATCCGGAAACCTAGAAATGCTTGTAAAACTAAAAGGTTTTACATCAGATAGAGTTCTAATAAATAATTGTATTATGGAACCTGCTAAATCTGAGGTTCATGCAACCAAAGATTCCGCTGAGGCCAAACCGAAGGACTTTTCGCATCTAGGTAATTCCCACCTAGAAATGAAAAAAGATCCAACCTTGGTGCCTGAAGAAAAAGGCCAAATATCAAAGCATACTTTCCCATCTAAAGAACATACTAAGACAAAAATGGGTGTGCTCACTGACAAAGAAGATCTAAATAAAGTGAGAGACATGCATACATGGATGGAGAGAGACCAGGTCATTTCAATGAAGGAATTAGAATCCAAAGAAGATTTCACTGGAAGACAAGGAAATTCAGGGTCTGACAAGCAACCAATTTATGTTGAAACTCCAAAAAAGCCCTTAAATGAATTATATTTGTCTGTTCAAGAAGCCCAGCAAACTCCGGAACAGAAATTAAAAATACGGAATAGTCCGGGGAACACAGGAATCATACAACAGAGGGAAAACAAAGAGGAGATGGAGGGACTGCAATACTATGCCATTACTAACCATGATACTGAAGTGCAAGCTAAAGGCGCATTGCTCAACTCATCCCAAAAAACTGAGATGGCACTGAGGACGAGGGAAATGGAGAACTCTGGGAGAGTGCTCGATGACGGCAGGTGGACTCACAACACAACGTACCCTGCTCAAGCCCCTGTGCTTTCCCCACTACCTGATACTTCCTCGCCATCTCTGGGGAAGCCCACATTGTTCAAGGTGAAGGACAACACCTTCAAAACATCACCTGTAACCAAAACAGTAAAGCCATATTTCCACAAGACATTTCCAGAAGATCTCCAACTCTCTTCCCCTATCGGTTCTGAGAAGGGAGAGGACTGGCATGATGCCAATTCAGAAGAAACCAAAGTCATCCAACATGCTGTTGGTCTATCAAACCGATTCCAGCAACCGAAGGAGCATTCACCTCGCAGTGCCCTGTTTCCCTCAGATTCTACCGCCACAAAGGAACCACATGGTTATTTCAGGAAGAATCCTGCCCTAGAGGAGGATGAATGCTGCTCGATAGGGAGTGCTTTGTCAGAAGAGAGCTGTGCTGCAGGTACAGCAGATGTGACAAATGACAGGGCTGGAATCCTTGGGGTAACAGAGGGGCCTGAAATCGTGAGAGGTATCAGTGAGAGGCCAGAACCAACCTGCAGTGTCAATGAAGGGAAGACATTCGGCAAACCACCAGTAGTTCCCCTCAAGACAGAGAAGGCCCTCCGTCGTGCCCAGAAGCTAACAACACGAAGAATAAAGAAGGCTGAGGGTAAAGTGAGGCCTGAAGGAACATGGCACCTGGATCAGACCTCCCTTCGCATGGTGTCCAGTGAGCCACCATCCCCTACGGGGCAGCTGCTGTCACAGCATCTTGCACCCAGCCCAAATGCCGCTCCACGGTACTGCATGGATCCTGGCTACGTCCCCTCAGCCCCAAAGCTGGTGGCTCAGCCCTTCCCACTAACCGAAAGGAAGCTCCTCCAGGACCCAAACTCTGGTCAGTACTTTATGGTTGAGGTGCCAGTGCCGGTCAAGACAAAAACCTTTTTTGATCCTGAGACAGGAAAGTACATTCAGCTGTCAGTCCGCCAATCGCCAGAAGGCACCTTGTCGCCAGCATCGTCAGTGGAGTTGTTGACCCCCCCGTATCTTCTGTACCCCGGCTTCCTAACTTTGCCTGTCGCGTCTGTGCCCCCTCTGAGGTCCTCTTCCCAGATGTCTGCGCCAGCCGCCCTGGCAGAGGACCAGGAGATGCTGGAGCTGAACGACCCCTGGGTCCAGAAGGGCTACTGCCCCGAGTTAGGCCAGGACTCACAGATGTACATTGAACCTGTGTACATGCAACATGAGCAGCCTCAGGAGCCAACACTCACTGAGAGCAAGAGCAGCCAGAGAAAACTCAATATTATCTCGATGAGCGAACTGGAGGATTTTGCTGTGGAAAGCACATGACGTCTTGGGACTGAAAACTAAAAGAAATGAATGATGTTACAGTATATATGTATATACACATATCTGAGGCAATATGAATGTATATCAGACTTATTGACACACAAAGATGGAATTATTTCTTAAAATGACTGGCAATAAAATATGCATGCATTCACATGCACTTGGAAAGAAATGTCCTATAATAATATGTAATGTAGATTTATTTTTATTGTTTATTGAAGCTGAAGTTTTAAATGAGTTATTTGACAAAGCAGTGTAATTTATTTAGCTCTGCTTAAAGATACCATTCCATTTCAGATATCCTCAGTCAAGAAGCGATAAATTGTGGGTATATTTGGGTATATTGTGATCTAAGCCCATTCCCTAGGAACTAGGTGTTAGAAGCCCACCTAAAGATGGTTAAACTCCAGAGCATAAGCATTGCAATAAAACTGCATGAAGCTGTTCCGATGGATAGCGTATTAGGATGATAATTTATATGATAGAATTCAAGCACACCTATGGTTTTGAGTCTTAGTAAAGAATGAGTCAGACTGATCATTTTTGTCACACGGGTTATGTTTGAAATTGCGATTCCCGGAGCGTTTCAAACTGTGGAGGTCTGCTTGTGGCAGGTACAAGCCACAGTGCTCCGAAATGCACTGCCGCTGTGCTGTCTGCAGATTTGGGTGAGGAATGTTACTGACATTTACATTCAGAATGCACATAATTGTGTACTTTATATAGCTGTTGAAAACAATTCAGGTATGAAGTTGGTGCTTCAAGCCAAAGGAAGGCTTTGTTCTTGTACCCTTGGTGACCTACATAACCTGAATTAAATCTATTAAAAAATATGGATTGTCTCCATTAAATATGCAAATGGCCAGGACCGTGTGTCTAATGCAGTCAGCAATTGAAATTCCGCCACCTTTGATAACTGCTGCTGCCTTTGTCCTTCAGTTGAAGTCGTAGGTTTTTAGTGGGGATTGAAAATGCAGGCTGAAAAAGTCACTGGTGGTTTTACTTTGAGTTTATTTCTCTGTGAATATTGGTGTTTATTGGTGTTACCTGGATCCTGATCAGAGATCTGGCTGAGATGATTGTTTTGTTGAGTGAAATGCCCCATAGCCTCGATTGATGTGACTGTTCTCTCACCGTGTATATTCTTACTTCTGTATCAAATCCACCTCTGGTACTCATAGGCATAGATGTCTATTGTTTATTGTTTAATTTGCCACACAGTACTTTGTAAGCTCTCATTTGTTTTACTGTATCATCATCTTACCACTTACTTAAACAGATTTAAGCAAATGTAGTCTTTTACAGATGCAGAAGTCATAGAGAGTATGGAGGTTGGGTTTTGACTGAATGCTTTAATGTTCAGGTAAGGTAAATTTGGACTATATAGACAAATTCCAGCAGAATTCTAAGTGCTGGACGTTCCATGTTTGCAATAATGAATTCAGGTTGCACTGAACACAGTCTGAAATATTCTGCTCATGGATGCTAGCATTGAAATGTTTAAATACATCTCCAGGTTGACATTTACAAGGAAGACACTAGGGAATGCATATTTTGACAAGTGGTAATTACTAGTATAAGCTTAATTCTATTTAGACCGAAACAATTACAAAAAGCACAAACAATAAGCTCTTTAACAGCCAGAGCACAATTAATATGCACACAGCTGATCACTAGGCCTAAATGAACTGCGACTGCTGCAATAGTGCAAGACTGGTAGTCTGTTCACTTTTTCATTAATAGCTTGAAGCTGTGAGGTTTCTTTCTGTCGTGTAAAAAGGTGGTTCATATTTTTGATATCCCATATAAAGTGCGTGCCAGCTGAAATGACAGTGACAGAAAATGGGAGATAATATTGGCAACTAATTGTATGCTCTGCTTCTAAGTGCAAGGAACAAGCAAACTTACCAGGGTTCTCACAAAGCATGGGAGGTTAAAGTTGATACTTTATTGATCCCTGTGGGGAAGTTCTCCTTTTGTCTCTCCCCTCTTTCTCTCTGTAGGTAAAAGCAAGGCAACTGTGAAGGGCAGCTACCTGGGGGGGGGGGGGTAAGGGCTTTGTTCAATGGGTCACAGACGTGCTTGGGCTAGAACCAGCAACCTTCTGATCACAGGCACAGAGACTTAGCCCACAGAGCCACACAAGGCTCATGCTTAGGGGCTATGTAGAAAGTTTGCTTGACCTGAACCCCATGTGAACTTTTTTGGTGTCGCTTTCAGTAGGAAGAAATCAGTAAAAGCACCAGGGAACAAGTATATCTGCTGCACCATCGAAGTAAACACATGCTTCTTTTGAGCAGAGCAGTTTCAGGCACTGCTGTACAACATATTGCAGTGGAGATTTGGTTGGTGCCCAAGACAGGAGTGTGTAATGGAAACGTCTCCTGACCAAGACTGCTTAAGTGCTGCTAAATCTAGCGAACCCCCACCCCACCCCACCCCACCCAAAAGTAGCGGAGGACGCAGGGGGCGGAGGGGCAACCACCCCTGGGCCCGTCACAGCAGGGGGCCCCCTGGTGTCTTTATGCAATCTGCAAATATCTGGAGCAGTCAAATTGTATATAAAAAGCGTTTGATTTGGATTCTAACAAAAACATGGGATGATGTGTGACACCATATGACTGTATGAAGACTTTATACAAGTATTTATGTTTCTTGGAAAATTCCACGAATGTCTTTGTGAGTGATGGTGAAATTGTATGTGAGGTACTCAACTGTGACTTGTGGTACTAGATGGTCTTTCTTAGATTTGAGTTGGTAAATGGGAGGTGGGGTTGAGTCTCTCAAGGGCTGCCAGTCATGTGAGGTGTATGTGGAGTGGAGAAAAAACTTTTCACTTTACTGTCTAGAAGCATAACAGTCCTATTCTTTCATGCTATTTTCCTTATGAAAGCTTATTTCCTTTCATACAGGTGCATTCTTACCAGCCCATCATCACTATGAATTTAGGTATGAGTGTGAGTCAGCCAGTGTCCCCCTGGAAGGACTCCAGCCTTTAAGTTGGCCATCTAACCACTTTACCTCTGCACAACACTGCCAGTTTGGGAAGCAGGTTGTAAAATCTGTCTGATATACCTTTCTCTGTAGGCATTTGCTGGATTTGAACCCTACACCTCCTGATTAGGCACTTTAGGTGTTTTCACACCTGTACTTTTCAGTCTGGTTAAATAGGACTCTGGTTCGATTTCCCCCTTGCTGCAACGTGTTTGGGCAGGTGTGAAGGATCCTCGCACCCTAGAGAGGAGATGGTCTCGGTCCGGTCCCAAATTAACTCTGGAGCAGTTTGTTTGTGGTGGGAATGTGATTCTAACTTGTTCTGCAAGTTTGAGCTAAACGGTTCAATATCAGCTCCCCTCTTCTGTTCAGTCGCCTGAAGGCAGCCGGTCTTCTTTGTAAAGTCTGAGTCAGTACAGCATTTTCAAGACATGCCTTCCAAGTGAATTCGGCATTCTGCTGCTGCAGTACAGCCTGGTATATTGCCGAGATAATTACTATAGCTATGAATAAACGCCATTTCTGTCTTTGCTCCATGCTAAACTGCATAGAAATATGCAATATTTGTTGGCAAAGAATATCGGGTGTATTTTTAGTAAATGTTAAGTGAGTAACATGCAAATGTAGAAAACCTTAGTGTGCAACAAAAGCTTTTGATTGGTAATGTACATTTACCTACAGCTGGAGCACAATTGACAGACCCTTGAGGGTACAGCCCTAGTGACAAGTAATTGTACCCCCAAAGGTATAAAATTATACCTTTTTTTCTGACAGTGTAGTGGTGTATTTTGGTTTGTTTGGATTTTCTTCTATGTGAAAACAAACTGAACCGAGGGGAAAAGACCACAAGTTTACAAACCCATCAACTGATTCAGACCAAAGCAAACAAACTATAAGGATGCAACACCTTTAGCTGCCTGTCAACTGTGCCACTCTGGCATGGTCAGCCGGTGTTTGACCGCCTTTTTCAGGAGGGATTAAGGGACTTAGCATTTAAAAGCACATTTAATAGGGAATTTCCTTTGGTATAATTAAACCCAGCACTTGCAGGTTAAATGCCTGCACCTGACTAATTGTTCCACAAAACAAATTAAAACATAACCGTTTCAAGATATATTTTCCTTGGGAATAAAGGGACGGGATTTAAAGAGAATGTTTGAGAATTTTCCTTTGCCAAACTCAAATCCTGAAATTGTACATTAAACAGGTAAGACTGTAGGTCTACCAACTGTGCCACTCTGGGAATTAGGGGATTTTAAAAAAAGCATTTATGAGTTATATTAATATATTAAGCACTTGGTACCCTAGCCACCCTGCCAATCTGCCACAGCAGCAGCTTATAGTTTTTTTTTTTCCATATACATTTTATAATGAATTAAAAGCCAGAGAATTAAAAAAACACACTGAATATAGTAATTTCTCTGTCAGATTTGAGCTATAGACTTTCAGACTAAGTACTTGGCACTTTAATCTCTGTGCCACCCTGAAAAAAAAAACACATTTTTTTTATTTAATCATTTTCCCCCTACATGTATTAAATATATATGGACATAATTAAACTTCCAACTCCGTGTTAAGAAGCAGGTACCTTAACCATCATGTCTCTCTATGACCTGTGTGTGGGTGGAGTTTGTTTATTTTGTGGACTGATTCACACTACTGATGTTTCGGTAAAAGCTTGGTATTTTACCTACTGTGTCACGGAGTTTTTTTTCTATGACATTCCTGATGAACAGATTCTACTTAAGCTGTTTGTAATGCTGGTGGATGCTGAAAATTATAGCGAAAAGGAATTACACGTGAGCCTTCTGTACCTGGTTCTGAGCCGCCATCCCCTGGGTGAAACCTAATTATTCCAGACAAGGAGCCGGTTACAGTATAGACTGGGCTCGCACGCTGCCGGAGCTCGCGTCTCCACCTAGCGGTCAAAAATATACACACTCTCTCTGTATCAAAACCCTCTTCATTCATGCCCAACGCCAGTCTCTTAATCCAGAGCAACTGGAGAGCATGGCTCCCCGCCTGGATCTTCTCTAGAGTTTCAGGGAGTTTATTTATGTTACTCCCTCGCACAAAATCTCCCCTTCGGCTTCTGCATAGCATCACTCCCAAGCATGTTTCCATTCATATGATTCAGTCCGACTGCATGAATAATGCCACAAGTATCCACAGAGGTGGCTGCACCTATAACGGACACTTTTTACCACATTTGGTACCTTACCTACTTGGCCACTCCGTCTTATGTTTGATTTCCTCTCTCAGAAGAAATGTACCTAGCGGTCCATGCACTATGAAAATATGTTGGCTCCCAACCATAATGCATAACAGAAGTATCTCATTTAAATAATCTGTCTGCACTTGGGTTCTCAAACCCTCACATGTGTGGGACACCATGGAGCGGATAAAAAACTAAGGAGAGCTAATTTCCAAATATTTATTCGAAATATTCGACCTCTGTGATTGTTTCACCTTAAGCTTGTGGCTGAAAATCTAAGGTTCCTACCAACCAACCTCAATACTGCTTGAAAACTAAATAGTCAGACTCTTCACATCCATACAGAGCAAACGGCCTGTGTACCAAATATGCAGAAATTGAGCCCAGCACCTTGTACCTTGTAATTTCGCTGTAGCACAGACACTAAGGACTGCTTAGATACTATGTATCTGTACATGAAGCCACATCCCACATGTTTCTATCTCACTTACATGGCCAGTCGAAAAGCCTGAAACTGGGTCTGATCTGTATATCCGTCTGTTTGATCATGCATGCCTAAAGGTCACAGTTTTATCAACTGGGCAAAAGACCTTGATAATTATACAGAAATGGAGACATTTCTCTAATGCTGATTGGTAGATTGTATCTGGAGGCATAGCATAGTCAGAGATGGTGGAAATATAATGAAGATACATATACATAATGTTGCACTTCTCATCATTGTATTGTCTTATTAGCTTCTTACTGTGTTTGAAGTTGTGTAGCTCCTGCTCCAGGACTGCTTACACTTACACTTACACCTGGGCATTCAATGGAGACTCAGCCTAGCTGCACTAATGCCCAATCGACTCCTCAGCAGCACGAATGTGTGCAATGTGCTATTTCTCTCACTTGTACGTTGCTTTGGACAAGAGCATCTGCGCATCTGCTAAATGAATTAACTGTAAATGCTAAATGAAGACAAAACTGATTCCAATTGAACTTGATGTCTAATGGTTATGTGTTGCTTTACTCACTGGTCACTTCATTTCAATGTTCTTAAAATAGCTACACTGTATCTGCTCATTCACTTAAATGTTAACTTGTAATGAAGTTACAGTAAGCATAATTTACAAAATTCTAAAAAAAAAAAAAAAAAAGTCTTTCACGGTGACTGAAGGAAAATATCACATTATAAGGTTACCTGTGGCTGGAGATCTCAACCCTCCCGAAGTTCAACCCAAAGTTACATCCTTGAGTTGATTAAATTAAAATCACATTCCATATAAATCAGGTAGGCAGGTCGATTCCATCTGAACAAAGCTTTGATATGGCAGAATTTTGAGTTGTTACAGTGACCCATTGTAGAGCAGCTGAGATTTTAATCTAATGGTGTGTTTCGCCCAGAACTGCACTTTGGGTCCCTCTAGTGGTAAAGAGCAATATATGGTTCTGCTTCATCCTTGGCAATCTTTCCCTATTTTTGCCATTGCATATTCTCCGGGAGACGTGACTAACAGATAAGCCTGATTTCTGTATTATTTTCAAGTAGGTTTATCATTTCAACAGCGCTGCACAAGTGCAGGGAACTTTGGGGAACGGCATTTTAAGTTAAAGGTGATTAAAACATTTATTCAAGTAGCCTAGTTTATGCTCTTTCAGATGACCTTAACACGTGAGAGATTCATAACTTGGTCCAGACATAGAGTATTGACAGTGGTCCGGCCCAATTTCGGATGGGAATCTAAAATGATACGGCGCTGGCTGGCCCCGTGCTGAGTAAGTACCATGTGGTTATTGGGTTGCTTGTAAACATCATTATCCACTGCATTAAAGACTGCTACGTTGGTATAATTTCCGACAGAGATGAGCATGATTGATTGATGTATTGATTACCTTAAATGCAGGAATTACAAAACAGTGACGACTAGAGATGACTTCATGAGAACTTACGCGGGGCATCTGCACATACGACTCTTTTCAAGGGCTTATGCATAACTGCTGTGGCAGACAATATTTCATAATTACAACCAAATGAGGAAAGTCCCATATGCGGCAAAGAATGGAAATCCCACTTGTATTTATGTCTTATTGTTTCTCTTAAAAGAGACGTTCATTTTTTGGCAGCCCTCCAGTTAATTTAATATAAATAATGCCCCTCTAAAATGATTAAAATAGTTAATAAGAACATCGCATTATCAATAACTCCAAATGTACAGTTGCAGCATCGTAACAACATCTTTATGAAATCACAAATTACTGGTCCAATGTGATTTAACCATTATCTCATTTATATTTGGTAGTGGCTAAACTCTTAATTAAAACATTAGTATGCATTAGAACAAACAAACACATTAGCAGAACTCAAATGAAGCTGTCGCAGTGTGTCGAAAGTTTTAATAAGTGAGCGGTTATTATCCAGAATGCCTTTTGATGCAGTTTCAACAGCGACCCGTCTCGCATCGCAGGGAGAAGGTGAGTCTGTGAATAAACTAACTCGATTGATTGGTTTCTGACGGTGATTCAGGCCCCAGGTCTGTAACTCCCGGAGCTGCGTAACCAAAAAAGCCGGTGGGTAGGCTAAGGCTGATATTTCTCAAACGGAGTAACTTTCAGCAACTACAAACCGAAAGGCAGCTACAAACTGACACCATTCTTAAAGTAAATACCATTTTATAAATTTATTATATGGCGCATTCACTGGCATTGATTCAGATATACCACAGTCCTCCGCAAGCAAAATGCATTTAAGACTTTAGTAGTAAGTACCTTTCTTATCAAACGGACGAAGAAATCCGTATAGGCAGCGCAGAGCACCAGAAAAATCACGCAGGACGCCTGACATTATCTCGTATTGTCGAGTCACCCGGACGTTGCATCATAAAATATTAAATCAGTACTTCGTGGTAATACATAATTTCTTATCAATTATTCATGCTAATGTGTGTGTAGTTTACTTAATTGTGTTATTGACGATCAAAAGTAATTTCCTGAAAATCCTCAAGGACAGAAATTTAATCAGCCTAACTACTTTTCACGTACAATCCTTTTAAATATTTTTAATTTGCACAACTATTCCCTTATTTATCTCTCTTTCTGGGAAACATACTGTGAAAGAATAAAATTAAATTAAATACATTCTACATTTCAAGACCTCAGTGGGGGTGCCGTAAGAAACCAACAGCTGTAAATATACATTTGCAAATGACGACTAATTATTTCCTAGTAAAGATAAAAAGTTTAGCTGGGAAAATGCGGGCAATGCGACCAACGAGGGGACCAAGGTTGTTCATAAAAGTAAATAAATAATCAGATCCATTCTGGCAGTTTTACCTCTAGTGAACAGGAAAGGGAATTAATTATTAATTTGAGCCAGATGGCTCAAGCAATGAGCTACAAGAGACATACGTGAATGTCTACTTCTTTAATTTTTTTAAATACATGTCAAAACAAGACAAAAACGTAACCGTATGATGATACAACATGTTATACACAGCTAGCTCGTTGTATGCATTCAACTTTAAAGTATACTTACGAAGCACGGATACAAGGAAATGATCTGACGCAGCCTTCCGCAGATGATATTTCCACGTGCGCATTGTAATTATATGAATATTTTGTAATCTTTGACTTTATAAGCATCGGTATTTTACAACTTGATTCTGAAGTAACGGCATACCAGGGTAGTTTTGAGGTGATCATGACTTCTCCAAATTCTCTGAGCATGCTGCCCAAGACTGAATACAGGCATCCAGTGCAAATCTTTTGTCTTCACTTATACACGGTGTATATTTTTACTTATCAGTAACACTGTTTATTTAATATGATAAGTAACAAAAAAATGTCCTTGAGTCACCCCTCTCCCTAAAAACACAATCAAATACTCCATAAATCAGTAAATACTAGAAACAAATAGATTATGGTATTTGGACAAGATAAAGCTCTCACAAGGGGCAACGTTCATGTCTTTTGTACAGAGAGCCTATTTGCATCAGTGTTCTGACAGCGGCCGCCCTCTAGGGGGCACTCACAAGCTGCACTTCTTCTCAAGTGGGTCCTTGCCTCCGGGCGCCGGCTTATCTTGGGAGCTCGCCTGACTTGGGGCTTTGCTTGTGATGGGTCCAGGGCTGCTCCTGCTTACGCCCACGGCCACACCTGCTGCCGGACCCACACCTGCGCTTTGGCTCGCCCCTAGCAGGTTAGCCGACTGCAGCACAGCCTCGGAGTGTTCCCTCGCCTTCATGCGCAACGCTGCCACACTAGCCGTCCGGTTGCTCTGACAACCATAAGGGGGCAAAAATGACAGGCCCATAGGATCGGGAACACAGCAGGAGCAGAGGGGACCTCCTGGAGACAGGGGGAAAAGCACAGCCACAGGGTGAGGGTATGTACTCCCCAAAACCTACCGTACAATTTCACCAGTCCTACCCAAACTTCAATTATACAGATAATTACTCTCATTTAAATAAAGCGCGTTAAGGTACATCACGGATGCGATACTAATCCGGTAAAACATAATCACCAACCCAAGTCGAAGCCAAAAAGTTCAACGAGATTTGATAACAAGAGCATCGCCTACTGGAGGTAAAGGGGAAAAAACAGTCGCGGAGCGAAAAAAATTTAAATAGCATACGCGTATTATTATTATTGTTATTATTATTATTATTATTAAATGATGAATCTTGGAAAAATACAGGACAACAGCAGCAGCTATACAAAACGAAGCGAAGTCACCTTTTAGAGACGCGACTGTGGATAAGGCCTGGGCGTAAGTGGCCGTGTTGAGGAGGGTCCCGGGCAGACAGGACGGGAAAAATGGGCCACCTGGTCCGACCGTTCTGTTCAGACTTGAATATGAACGAGAAACATGTGTCAGGTATTTTTCCAATAGTATTTTACCAAGTAGCAAATGACGGCTAAAAGCATGACGTACCTTTGCTGAATTTCTAGTTGATCCTTCTTGTTACGGCTCTGGTCAGCGGGGGACGGAGAATTGAGGTTCCTCACGGGAGAAGTCCCTTCGCGCGTCTGTTCCTTGCCCCCTTCCTGCTCGGACGTTCCTCTCTCCGTCTTCCTCCATTTGGCCCTTCGGTTTTGAAACCATACCTGTCGGTTGGTGAAGACAGTGCACAGACATGCAAAGGTATGCTAAAAATGTCTTCATTTTAGTCTTACGACATTTTCTTTCCTTTTTAATCTCAGCCTTGCAAAACAACATCTTGAATATGGCTAAAGTTTAATTTGTTTTCTATTGTTAATTCTCCCCAGTATCGGGCCACCTCACCGTACAAATGGCGACTTATTTAAAACTTCAGCTAACACTAATGCTCTGCATATTCAGGGAAGTTCTTGTATCTTAATTGAATGAAGGTCATTGCCTATAACAACATTTAATTGAGCAATTTTTCATTATCATATTTTAATGACTTCCTACTGACAGTGCCCCTGCTTCTGAGAGAGAACCGTGATGAAGTCGTTTATTTCCCTATTTAGTGATTGTTTGACAACATCAGATTCGATTAAGACTGCGCTCTCTAACGCATTAATCACGTTTGAATGGACGAAGGGCACAATGCGGTCCTATCTCCGCAGGCCCGGCAGTATTGTCCATAGGTACAATAATGTCAGCGGACAAACACAAACATATAGTATTCACTCCGAATAATAAGACAACAGTTTACAGGAAGGGCAACAATATTCGGATTGTAATTGTCACGGCGCTATCTCACCCTTGCACCTTCCAGCTAGAAGTCATGATCTCCTCCGTCTGAATAGTCTGTAATTGCCCCATTAATCTCAATTTGCAGTTTGCTCTTAATGCAGCCAAGGCCAATTGACACTTAAAAGGAAGGTCTACACACTACAACAAAAAGAAAATTTATTTTCTAATAATAATGTAAGTTTAATATCCCTGCATGCTGCGACTGATTCATGTTCAGATTTAATAATACGAATCTGGTAATCCGATTAGAGGGAAATAATTTGTTTACAATCCCTAATTTACAGCAGCGAATTCCATTATCTATGTGCAGTCATTGGTTTTAAGCGATAGTAAGATGACCCTGGGGAAAAAAAGGCAAACTATTATATTTCGTACAATTAGATCTGTGCTCACAACAAAACCCAAAAGCAAATCGTGGAAGCAGGAAATTACATATAGGACACACTGAATTTCATTACATGCGCCTATGTTTGTATAACGGCGAATATTTTGCCGACCAATCTATGAATGGTAAATTGTCAGAAGTAAAGGCACTAAACGTTCGCCAAGCAGAATGCTAATATCGTTCGGCTGGTGTGCGCGCGCGCTCCCGATTGTTGTTCTTGCTTTGATGAGCCAAAGAGATGAATAAATTTACCGCTAAAAATATTTTTCCACTACCTTGCAACGACGAGAAGGCTTTAAGAACGAAAGCTTTTTACCTCTATTTCTGAAGCCCGGAAATGGATTTGTATTAAAGTAATTTTGTACCTTAGAGACGCGGACAAATTAGTGTAGAACATTATCGCTAGTTAATTATGAATGACCGATTAATCAACCTAATCTAATATTCCACATTATGTTGATGTTATTAAAGTGCATCAAGAAAATGACAGAGTGGCTTAATTTACTTTCTTTGGCCAAACGTGCTTTGAACACTTTATGGGGTGTGTGTTCATGAGTCGGCTCACCTGGACACGGGCTTCGGTGAGGTTGATTTTCATTGCCAGCTCTTCTCTCGTGAAGACGTCGGGGTAATGCGTTTGGGCGAAAACCGCTTCGAGGGCTTCTAGCTGAAATAAACAACGCAGCAAATTCATCGGTGTCCAGCCGGTGACGATAACCATTTTAAGTTACACTGTGTACATCGTCATTACTCGTATGGACATTAGAAAAAACAACAACAAAAAAACAAAAACGAACTAACAGACTCGTTTCTTTTGACACTTATCCAAACACTGCGTGGCAAATAAACAAATACATAAATAATTGTCACAATTTAAATAAGTTTAAAACAATTAAAATTAGCTATACAGAAAAAAACTTATAGGCTACAAAAAATACACGTATACATAAATACAGACGAAAAGGATTTTCACAATTTTTCACAAACAGTAAAATCAACAGCACTCATAATTTACTAAACAAAATTGTACTTTCGATTAATATTTATCAATGTCGCATAAAATATACGCTAAGGAACTTGAGTGGCCTACCTGTTGTAAAGTGAACGTAGTCCTGTTTCTGCGTTGTTTCCTTCTGAGAAATCCGTCATCGAAGTCACCGGCTGCGTGGCCTCCGAAGGAGCCGCTGTTTACTGAGGAACACAGTCAGAAAAGACAAGATAATTTTAAGTAATATTTTGACAATTGAGTGACACAACACACACACGCACACGCACACACAAGACACACACTCAAAGCCGGTATTAACGTGCTTATTGTGAAATTCCCTTTCAAAAAATTCGAACCATCATTTAACTATCGTAACATACATTTCGAGACTGATGCGCCTTTTTCGGTGGGGAAAACTTACTCAGGAATATTAGTGATGCATAAGACGATTTTAAAGTGCTGTGTATTAAAATCACTTTAAACTTGGTAGGTGGAGCTCCATGCTTTGTAAATATTTAGATGAGCAACGTTAAACATTAATGCAGACGGTCTGAAGGAGACGACCGTGACCACATTGAGATGTCGATTAGCCATCAAACATCTGTGCCCAGGCAGGCAACAAAACAGCCTGGCGTGGCCCTAGGGCAAACACTAGTGCTCGGCCTAAAGGATGGTGCCAGGTGGAAGAACGACGGTCGTAAAAACAATAAAACGCTTCCAGTAGAATTGTAGTGGAAATATCATAACAAGAAATATACAACGTGCGGTGATAATGTTGCGGTAAAAGGTAAAACTAAACCCTATATTTGTTTGTATATAGGCTATATTCGCGGATATTTTCAAACTAAAATATTTTAAATGAACACGCAATAGTAGCATTTGCAAATTTTTTTAACTTTAAACAACGCCAAGTGGCAAAAATACAAGAATAACGCATTTGCATTCGCCTCGCTAATTTTAAAACCAACTTTAAATATGAAAAACACACAAAAGAAACTATTCACGTTTAATAAACCAATTTGATTAAATTAACTGAATATCATGCATTTTTCTGACAACCCGTTTTTCCGCAACATCGAACGTAGTCTAGTTCAGAGTCAAAATAAATACTTACTAGTATTTGTCCTACAGCATTCCCCATCCAGCTGAGGCGGACAATGAAAGTAAAACATTTTCTAAAGTTTATCTGGATACGGGTGAAGTTCGCAGTCGATCTGAAAAAAAGACGCAATGATGCAAAGAGTTTAGACCTTTCTTTGCCAAATAGGGGTGTATTTTATTTAAGTATGCATTACATATTTTCCGTTCACTGGGAGATTGCACTGTACACAACTGTCTCACTGGATTATTCAGCATTTAATGAATAACTCCGTTTCACAACTGAAGGCCAAAACACCCGCAAAATCAACTGTATGCACGAGAGAGAATTATTCATGCACAAACATAATTGAACATCAGTTACGAAATGTCTGTGACGAGTGGTTCGTGGTTGTCCTTTCCGTTTCAGGTAGAAGTCAAAAACATTATTCAAACACGAAGAAGCGTACCTGATGTAGTTGTTGTCGTGAACCGACGTGCGAGCCCCCTTCTGAGATTGATGGTGCGGTTCCTGCGTGCCTGAGTTACCGGCAGTAACACTCCCTCGGTCATCTGCGTACACTCAGTCTGCCTCTTTCTTTCTCTCTCCTCCCTCTCCCTCTCTCTCTCTCTCTCTCTCTCTCTCTCTCTCTCTCTTTCTCTCTGTCTCTCTCACTAATACACGCACGCTGTCGGGGAAATCAGCCCAGCCCTGGGAATGACCAGATGTCTTTATAAGCGTCTACAGCACGACCAACCTCTCAGCACTTGCCTTTATAATCTCCGGCATAATTGGTCATAATCTTATTATTTCCAGCATTGTCTGCTCTGAGTGACTTGGATAGGCCCGCTGGGTGTTCCAGGGCATCCCACGTGGTGAAAACCGTCAAATCTCCATCGCACCTACCACTTAAAATATGTACCTTTCCTCGCCAATTGCCTTGCGGTATGCGTTGTTATTCCCAAAATCATCCCCAAACACACGCGCCCTTTATCGACAGCCATGCACTTTTTATTCCTTCGCTTTTTGATATTAAAAATCTAGATGACTGGTTCTGGATTTTAAATTGACTGTCAGACCAGTAATTGCACATTAGATGGGTTAGGGGTCCACTTTATACACGGCTTCGCTTGCTGAGTGCTCATACATCCAAATTTTGATTTTGTTCACAGCAAGGGGTCCTTGGATTTATTTCCTCTTTCCCAGTAAATGATATGCAACGGGACCCTTTCAATTACTTTTAAAACTCATCTGGGACGTGGAACACAGACATCGCCGGTTCTCAGCCTTCTGAAAATTAGGCTCTAAGTACCAGCTGAAATTTTGAAGACGAGGGCGGGATTGGATGAAATCACATAAACTGCAAAAAAGCAAGTATAATGGCTCATAATTGGTTCTCTAATAGCATTACACAAGGATAATAGCCTGTTACGGCCCCCTGCACTATTAAGTGCTTCCCTGGCGTAAAACGTTTATGATATTAAGGGGGGAATATAATGATATTTTGGTTATTAAATGCGTGTAATTAATTTATGCACCGCTGAAAATAAAGTTGGTATTATGACCTCGGCGAGATGCGATGGAAAATTGAAATCAAACAACTGTTGATAAGTTTCCTCTATTTTGTGGAGACTTATTTTAATTGAAAATTTGTTTGTTTATTGGTCTTTGTTTTTAGTGAATCGTGTGACGGGAGTGTTCAGCTTCTGTTAATAAGACCATATATCATTGATCCAGTTGGTGTCGACTGATTCTCAGGAGGGAGATTAGGGTCCGGTACTCGCGTTACTGCCTGTCTATTTGACGCATCTTCCGGCTGTGAACCCAAACTCGTCCCAACCACTAAAAAGTAAATTAAAACGATCAAGCTATTTGCGTCGTCGGTGCATCAGTTCGTTTTATTTTGAACTCGGTAAAAGAAAATTAATACTGCTTCAAGTATTTACACCTCGTACAATATCCTCCATTTCGACATACAGCAGTTTGCTGTCTTTAGCTGTACTGAAGAGTACACCTTTTTCCAAGAGCATCCGGACACAATACCAACTGAATTAAGTGTTGTGTCATTACAATTCAGATATGAAAAAGTTATTAATGAAGCCTCATCACAAAGCTCTGCCAGTAATTTAAAAATGCAAAATAATGTCAACATCACAGTTCAGAAAACACTAAAAAATATCAATGAAAAAAGACCAACTCGAGTAAAATGTTAAATATCAGCACCTTGGTCAGCACCACGTGCGAACCTTGTCCTTTTCCGTTTCCGCAGATAATCACTATTCCGCAGATAGTGACGCTTTAAGAAAATATATTAAACAAAGCCCACAATATTATCCTGCATTTACCTGGTACTTTACACGGAAAAGCCACTTACAGCTTTAAGTAAATTACATAAGGTTATACAACTACCATATTCGTACAGGTTTTATGTATATTAAATGTCGTCTACAAAGTGCATGTAGCCTATCATTCCAAGTGTATAAATTCTTCTGTAGTGATATTTCAAGTAGAGTTAAGCCCTTGGCAGTGCGTTTCATTGGAAAAAATACGTATTTAATTTGAACTATATATGGTGATACGGCAATTTTACAAAAACAATTTGACCTTTTAATTTCTTAAGATGGCCTACTTTAATGCATGAGAATGTGTAATAATTAAGTCAACTTCTTCTTATGGAAATTGAGCTGCAATTAGGCCTATGCATTTTTAAACTGCCCTAAAATATCCAAATAGGCCTACCAGTCTATTTCTAAAAAGAAAGTAAATAATTGTCATGTTCTAGCTGCTAGACTAAATATAGGTTGTTCTTTGGCTTAGGTTTAAAAAGAATGCTCTTGTTGGGCATCCGAATTTGTGAATAAGCACGCATCAGTGCTTGCGCGTTTTCAACGGTGATCTTGGTACTAACAATATCGTCGTACTAACAATGACCAGGAGAGGTCGAGCGCCATCCGAAGGGGAAACATCAGCGCTTCACGGTTCATACAGCGCCTGCACGTCTTCACTCTGTACCTGCGGGATCGGTGAAGTCATGCGGGAAAACGGGCGCTCCGCACACACGCGCGGAGAATACGCTACAACAGTTAAAACACCGTTTCAGGTATAAATATGAAGTATAGTTTAATGGATTTATAGTTTTTATTCCAGAAATTAATCTTAAAAAATGGCCAGAGCGATTTTTTTCTTTATGTTATTTCCGGAAATTCAATTAACGAGTTAAAATGTTTAGTTCTTCCTTAATCTATCTTAACGTATTTTCCTATTGAATCATTTCGAACATGGATTTACAGACCTATCTTTTAAAGAGAAACGGGCATATGGACAAGTCAATATTAAAATTACTTTTAAATACTACATTTAGTCTATTGTTAGCCGATGCGTATCAAGATAAACGTCAGAAATGTAGGCTACTGTCGATCAGAAACAACTAGGCCTATTCATTCATTCATGTATGACATTTTCAATGTCTATTTGAACAAAAACGAATTATTACCAGACCTATCTGTTCAACTTAAAAAACACTGTAATAGATTTACGAAGTAAATGACCGTGATAATGAATGAAAACGAAAGACAATGCAATTAATAAATCCACGTTTAAAAGGACACTACTACGATTACTATTAGAACTTAGAAGCAGGTAATAAACAGATATTTGTCATTTGAAAACCAGCTAAAGCAAATTTAGCCTACATATGCCACTCTCCAGAAATCTTTTCTTGAGTACTGCCGAAGCGTTAGTCTTTCCAGTTAAAATCAGAAAATTTCAAGAACACAAAACCTTTAAGAAACAATTTGAGTAAAACCTGAGGAAGAACACCAGCCTTCTATAGATTTCCACATGCCCACATGTGTACGTAGCCGAACTGACAACGAAGCTACTTCCAGTAGTATTGTAACCGTAGTTACTGTGCACATTATTTTTTTGGATTATTTTAATTAAGTGTATGTCACTGATGTATGTTATATTATTATTATGCTTTGCAGTAATTTTATTGAGGTTAATGTATATTTACATTACAATGTTATGTTGAATGATCAGATTTAATATTAATTTATTTTATTTTATTTATAATCAGTTACAACACTTTATTTTTTCGGTTATATTTACATGTTTTACATTTAGGTTCAGTATGTTCCCTTGGTTAACCGTATTATTACAGTAGTTCCTATCTGCCCTGGTACACAGGGGGACAGGGGAGAGCGGCTGGAAAAGTAGTTGGAAAGTGCTGTTTTGCCGTGTTGGTGATTATTAAACGCAGTTGTGGAAGAAACTGCAGCCCGCTTACTACCCACAGCCCGAGAGGGAGACTGGCACACGCTACTCACTCATCCAGAATCCAGGGTTACATGTGGATTAATGGATTTGAATATACAAATAAGTAATTGACGATTGCAAAGCACGCAAATATTTCCCAGCCGTTTATGATAAACAGAAAACATTCCGTATTTAAATATACCAACAATCACCACCACATGATCACACCCAAATGCTTCTGAGGATTAGTTTTATCAGATCGAATTAACGCCGGACTATTTTCTGTAACCAAACTCGCAGAACTCAGACGAAAAATAACGATATAGTGCACGTTTGTAGTTAATTAAAAAGCAAATGAGGTTTTGTTTTATATTTTGAAACCTACATCTGATACAGAAATATATGCATATGTCAATGTATAAAGTCAAGATTAACGCAACTCGGTTTACATAAAGTCCAGGTAGAGGATGTGCAATACGTAAATGAGACCACGCCACGAGAGATAATTTTGAACAGTCGTTCAAACCTATTTAGCTGATAGTTTAAGTAATAACTTTGCCCAAATTATTGGAACAAGAGCAAGACGACGCAAAAACATGCCTAATGACTTATGGAAAATGCCCGCAGCACAAGATGGTTCCAGTGCATGATGGCATAGGGCGCCGAAATCATGTGACCTCTCTCCGTACCCAAAGACTCTCAGTGAAAATACCCTAAAAGTCGACCATTATATGGTAAACGTCGGTGTCATACACCAATATTTACGGGATAAGCGCTTGCACAGCAAATCCAGAAGCAGCAGACTTAACTTCCAATCCTTCATCATGAAGGATGACCACGGTTATCTCGATGCTCCTTTAAATTACCGCCAGACTTTTTTTTTTTTTTTTTTTTTTTTGAGGACTGTCTCAAAATTAAAATCACACTTCAGGCGTTAAGTATCAGCAGATCCATAGAAAGGAACTCAATGCAGAAAAACAGAAGTCAAGTCACTCCGTTGTTCCATAGTGCCCTTATTATTTATTTTTAAATCTTAAATAGGCATCTATGAGACTCACAGTTGCATTATATGTAACAGGGTGGAGACGTAAGAGGTAGACTGATCAGTGTCATGACAGGGCTGTCACTCAGATGTATATACAACATGTCTATAAAATTCAAGAAAAACATCAGGAAGGAACTACATTAAGTGTTCATAAGCACGAAAATTAATTTACAATGAACATTCAAGTATATAAAACAGTCTGTGGAATAGTTCTAAGTCAAGTTCACCATGGCTGATATTCCATAATGGAGTTTCATGTTCATCTGCAGTCTAACCTGAGCAAATGGCACATGGGTTTGTGCAGTTTTCATTATGGCATCTACTCGACAACCCTTGATTACTAGCATCAAAGGAACGCTCAAGCAGAGTCCAAACAAACTGTGTTTAGAGCAGCACCAAAGCATACGCAAGCACTGTGCCAACACGGCCAGCACCTTAGCGAAAGTCAACTTTAAGCTTCCAGATGCCCTCTTGGCCAGGGCTGCGGTGGAAATGACAGAGGTTCCGGAGCAACTCCCTGAAGACCGCCGTCTGGGAGGCCGACAGCCTGGGGCTGAAATGGGCCAAGATCTCCTGAGTGCTGGCCTGCCCGTCGACCGGGGCTTGGAAGGCTATGAAGTTCCTCAGCTCCACCAGCAGCTCGTCGTGCTCTGTGGGGACCTGCGTAGCAGCCACGCTGCCTTCATCTTGCTGCTCCTCCTCCTCCTCCAAGCTCTGCGAGAGGCTCAGATGGTTTCTGGCCCTCATCTTGGCCAGCAGGGAGGATGATGAGAGGACTGTGGAAGTGGCATCTTCCTCCAGTTCCTGTCCACTGAAGTGGCTGGGGGGGCGGCCCTTCTTAGCACAGAGCTTCTTTATGACGGCGGCATCCTAACAAAAGGGAGTCAGTCAAAGAGCAGAGCAGGAGGTAAGAGGTCCAGTAGGCAGCTCCCACAACCACCACAAGGGGCAGTACTGCACAGCAGAGCAACAAGGGCACATCCCGTAATGCATCCGCTTTGCTGTCCACCTCATGCATGACACAGAACAACTGACGGCATACCTTGCATTTGTCAGATGAGCGCTCCACAAGAGCATGGCTCTCTGCTAACATGGGATTCTTCCTTTGGCCAAATCTCCTGCTGAAAGAAAGGGGAAGATGTCAAAGCAAAGAAAAGCTTCTTAAAGCATGTAGAATTGGCAAAGGAGCATAATCTGAAGTATAATGACCCCTTCACATTCGCGAGGGGTAGGGGCGGAAGAATGGGAATATTCTCAAATAATAGGTACCCCTAATCTCACCCCATAATAGTCTGGTAGCCTAAAAGATAACACAGATAGTCTATTTATTACCAATTTCTAAACAAACAGTACTGAACTGTACACTTTGCATGTCAACGTCATTACCTATCTAGACCTACAGTATTTATATAATATACAAACCATCTATATTATGCCCCTGTATATACAACGTTAGTACTGATACATTTTGGACTCAAAATTAGCGGCACTGAAAAGATTAAAAGTTACTGTGAGAAACACGAGATTCCACGGGCACAATGACAGCTAACACGTGAGGGAGGCTGGTTACTGGGACAAAGATGCGCGGCATACCCAAGGCAAGACTTTTAATTATAAAGTTATGTTATGCACTTACACTAACAAACCTGTATCATGTATACATTACGTGATGTCATGTGATCCAAATCATTTTCAGTGTAGTTTTTGGCTTACATGTCTGAATTTCTACTGTGTTTCAGGAAGCTCCGAAAATATTCTTGTTCAACTGTTAATGGGCAATTCGCGAATAACCAAAACCGCGAATGTGAAACGTGCAGCTGTGAAGGGTTTGCCATACTGCCTTTAACATCTTTGCTTGGTCTGATCCAGCCTAAGCAGAGTGGACACTTTCTGATGGCCGAAGGCACAGCGTGAAAACAGGCAGGACAATCTCAGATGGCCCCTGCTTTTCAACACAACGCTACTCAGAATTTGCAGCTGTGAACAGTTGGCTGATTTAATGGTTTGTAGGTAATGGTTAGCAGACTATAAACATAACTGAAGTTTGTTCTGCTACTGCAGATGCATCCCAAGGCTTACTAGGAAGTATTCAATATTTAATCTGAAATCAAACTGGCAACCATTGCTGGGGTTTCCAGGCTCCTGTTTCGGTGCATGACGTTAAGTAGCTTAAAATGCTTTTATAAAGCACACGCACAATGGCTGCTCAGGGGCTCCTTCAATCACTTGTGACAATCGTAGGCCTGTTCTTGATTTTCTATCCAGTACAAAACACAGGTTTAATAAAAAATCCCCTGAGACAAGTGCCGGCCAGCACAGTGCATCAGCAGGGCCGCACCTGGAAGGAGGTGGCGCTCCCGGTGGACAGCTGCCGCCATCGCGTGCAGGGCCACGTGCGAAGGGCAGCCTGCAGTGCTGGCGAGACACCTTAAGGGCCCTGAGGGCATCCTTTGCCACGCGCTCAGCCTCTGCCTCCACGAGGATGTAGTCGGGGTTAGAGGCCTCCATGATCGTGTCGTGCTTCATCACACTGTGGATGCCTGGGAAAGGTTGGGAAAAAAGTGCACAATGAACAAAGCTGCTTCTGTGAAGAAATGGACCCAATCCACCCCATCTTTCCTGACTGGATTTCAAATAAAAGATTCACACAAACAACTGGCAAATGATATCGTGCCTTAAGTTTCTTTCACTGGCTATGATGTCAGGAGGTATCTCATTTATTATTATTTTTATTTACTTTTACCTGACTTCTTGAACAGTTTGGCCAAGACGTAGTCGTCGCTCTTCCTCTGGTCATCTTTGCTCCGCCCACCCTCCTCGTCATCATCATTGCTGGCTTTCTTGAATCGCCGCTTCTTCACTAGGTGCGGGATGCGCTGTCCTTCAAAGCGGGCGTCCCTGTGTTTGGCGACCCGGCCCTTGGATTCGCAGTGCTTCCGTTTCTCCCTCTGTTTCTGAGGGAGGTTCTGGGGGTTGCCGGCGACCCCCACACTCCCCTCGCCCTCGGGGCTGGCACCGCAGCCGTTGGGCACCATCGATCCGCTCGCGTCTCGGAAAGCGGTCACACCGCTTCTTGACACATCCGGCGGGAGGTCCTTCGGGTCTATGGTCCCATTCTGACACCTCGGGCTCAACTGCGGAGGCGTTCTCCTCTTAGTGGGCTTCTTAGGCACCTGGACGTCGGAACCGGTACCTGGCAGCATTTTACAAAACGGGGGTGACGATGCTATCAGGTGTACAGAGCAAAACATCTCCTTTAGCTGACCCAAGTAAATCTAAACGCGCGAGTGTCAGAACAAGGATAAAAGAGGGGCTGACAGCTTTGGTACGGGCCGCGTTTAATTTCCCATTCAGAAGCGTAATTGGCTCGGTTTGTAAATTACCTGAAAATATGGCGCTTGTTTCTGTTCCCTGCGAGCCGTCGGGGTCGCTCAGCGTGAACAGCTCGTAAATGTCATTGGACTTGAAGAAGCGTCGCTGCTTGGGGTCTTTAAGCACTCGATTTGTGAGGAACTGCTTGAAGATCTGTCTGAGGGGACGGGCAGAGTTACGATGAGGGGGCTGCCTCGCTGATCGGCCCGGCCCACGTCCCGCATCATAATGGCCAGAAATACTGCCCGGCCCGCCCATGATCCACCATGAAATGTTACCCCACAGAACGTTTTCACAGCGGGAAAACTTATTCCAGGTTATAAGTAAGAAATGAATTACTCATTCAGCCTGTAAACAACCCATCGCGGCGCCATCTTTGGGAATTCCTGGCGCTGTTAAGATTGAATAACGCGACAGGTTACGGCCGCCTTACAATGACCTATATTCCCCTTAGTGCCTGACGCGCAATAAGCATTCATGCCTGCAAGCGTTGAGGCAATATGACCGACTTAGCAAGCCAATTAAGAAACGATGCTGCCAAGAGGCGTGTGCAGAACATAAAAGGGGAATTGCAGAAGGTCACATGACTCAGACAGCAACACCCAGCCCACTGCGGCTTTCTGCACACGGCAAAACACACACCACCACCACCCCAAGTTCGAGCTTCTTGCCTGAAGGCCTCAAACAGCAGCAGCACTAACCTGTGGTAGATCTTCTCCTCTATGGTCCCGGCGGTTAGCAGCCTGTACACAGTCACCTGCAGCTTCTGACCGATTCTCCAGGCACGTTCCCGAGCCTAAAAGGGTCCATTAAGATGAACACAAGCAGATGAGACTTCATAAAGCAGCCCGGGTGAGAGGTTCCTCATGCCGCACAGGCTCACCTGAGTGTCCGTGCTGGGGTTCCAGTCCGGGTCGTAGATGATGACCCTGTTGGCACCGGTCAAGTTCACACCCAGGCCGCCAACTCTGGTGGTCAGCAGGAAGAGGAAAATGGACGCGTCCTGCAGAAGAGGAACCTTGATGAGATACATGAAGATAGAGGGACAGGATGACCGGAGACGAACACAGCAGAGCGGACCTCGTTGAACTGAGCGATCAGAGGCTGTCTCGAGGCTATGCTGGTGGTGCCGTCCATTTTGAGGTAAGTGTATCCTTTTTCTCTCACGAACACCTCCAGGATCTCCAGCATCTGTTGAAAGGAAGAGTTGGGACACCCTGAGAAGAGACTTAGGCTAATAGGATTAAAGGGGATTAATAGTACATATACAGAAGTGCTAATCCTGCGGGCTGTGAACTTATTTACCCTGAACGGGGGCAGCTGGAGCTAGACGGCTCCCTAAAAATGCAGTAAGTGTAGGGGATGCGTTCGTTTCTTAGGTGGCTGAGTGGCTTCCTGATGAGTGTCAAATGCCCCCACCCAGCCTAATTCCACACACGCTCCACACAAAGGAAAAGCTCATCGAGGCACATTCGTCCTCATATCAGTTGCATCTCATTTCCACCGATACGACCATCGCATGTCGCTCTATGCTTGGATCTCCTTCTGACTGCCTATTTCTTCAAAATTCATGACTGAAATCGGGTCTGTTGGGTTCTGTTGTCTCTCATGACAAAATATCTCAGCTCACCAACACTCAGTTGTGAGGAAAATGCTATCATGTACCCCGCTACTATAAACAGGGATGAACAGTGAAAAAACTCTTAAGTGGTCTGTGTGTCAGCGTAGGTACCGTGTTCTGCTTTTGTATGGCAGTACAGCTCTCTCTTCGCCTCTCTCACATGCACACACACGCTTACACGCACGCGCTTACACGCACGCGCTTACACGCACGCGCTTACACGCACGCACACACCCCTACCTGTCTGGACTGTGTAAAGAGCAGCACCCGGTGGCCCTGCTTGAACCATAGCCGTAGTAAGGACTCCACCACGATCAGCTTTCCAGACCTCCTCCAGTAGCCGAAACGCTCCTCCTCGGTGAGCTGCTCCTCCGGGATCCCGCGCAGCATCTTGGGGCCGCCTGAGAACAGGTCCGGGTGGTTGCAGATCTTCCTGAGGGCGATCAGGCCTGAGAAGACCTGAGCGGGGTCCGGACAGCCACACGCACACAAACATTCACACGCCACAGAAACAGAACCAAGTCACGGCTCAGAAAAAGCCTCCTTAACAAAAATTCCATTGCATTAATAAGGCTGATTAATTAAAAACTGCCTTCAATAAAACAAAGTGATGTTTGCGTCTGTTGTTGCCGTTTTCCCGGCCCTGACCTGGCAGTGGACAGCCCATTAAAAATGCAGCTTAATGGACTGTACAGGCCCATTAGAGGTTTGTAAACACACAGCCATCCTCTGTGACCCCTGCACCAAAAGCATCCTGGGACAGGGTGATGAATCGCTCTTTTGCTGGCCCCCTACTGCAGCGGCTGAGTCTCTCATGGAAAACCCGGCTACTGTGGGCAGAGACGGGTCACCAGGCGAATAAATCCACCCCCCCGGACCCGGCTTTACTGTAATTCTTTGGGCAGCCAGAGAACAGTCCAGGCCAATCTGACCTTTACTATAAAATGGACCCCTTTTTCGTCCCCCACAAAGTCATGCAAATTGTGTTCACCTGCATCTCTCCGTTCAGGATCTGATACACCTCTCGGGAATCTAAAAAATTCTGATAGACTTGACGCTGCTCTCCAGATAATCGGCAAAAGAGAACCTACAATAGCAATAAAAAAAAATCCCATTCAGGTTAATACACGACTCACAATGTACTGAAATGTAGCAGCCTGTGAGAGTTGCTCTTCAGCAGAATATAAAACAGAAGGTCTTCCACACGTCACAAAGCACAGAGCAAAGGCGAGATCTCCAAGCCGAACCCAGCAGGACGTGGTGCGTCTGCACGCCGCCTCGGTTACATACGGCCTCGAGGCTCCGCCGCGTACACGCTCGCTCCCCCAGCCACCTGTACCTGCTCGTTTTTGTCAGGCAGAGAGAGGTTGGTCTTCACGTCGGCCTTCATCCTCCGAAGCAGGTACGGGTTGATGGTGTCGCGCAGCACGCACGCACACTTGTAGGCCGTCTGCACCTGTCGAGGGACCGCGGGGGAGCGATTTACTCTGGAGCAGCTTCCGGGAGCGTGCTGGAGCAGGAGCGCCATCTTGGATTACATAACCAAAGCCACCTGCTCTGAAGTGCCCAAGGCTTTGGTGGTGCTTTACCTTTCCCCTCCTTTTTCGGCAGATTGGCGCATTAAAGATTCATGGAGTTGCCGCCCGTCCTGAGGGAGGGGCCCCTCTTACCGAAAACACCACCCTAATCCACCAGCAGACCCTGCACCATTTGCCAATGATTCGAGGTGGGTGGGGGCCGGGGGTGGGGGTTAGAGATCAAAGGGAACCTTGAAGGGGATACAATAAGTGGGGATTACAGCCCACTTGAGACAACAAAAGGCAGAGGGGCAGCCCCCCCCCGGCAGCAGGGGGAGGTGGGACACAGCCAGGCCCAGATAACATATGCTACAGTAATGGGTCATATGTACGTTAACCGCCACCTCGTCACGAGGGCCCCATGATTGGGGTTCGACTAAATTAATCAGACATCTAATGGGAGCAGTCAGACTCCAGGGGCCTGCTGGGGCAGGACGCTTTTGCCCGTGCATCGCTACTCGCACCCTGTGTATTTACACCGACACGGGGGGGAGCTTGTGAGGAGCAGCGGCTCTCAGAAGGGGCCCCGATGCTGTCATCGGCAACCATTTAATAACATTAATAATTTGTAAAGGTTTTTATTATTGGCGGAGGAAACATCGATAGACCTTTAAAGGAAGTTAAGCGCATAAATCCATACGGTCGGTGTATTATTAACGAGGGGATGCAGATAAAGCTGCCCGCCCCCGCCCAACACGCCCCACCCCCAAACACTGATGACGGGTCTTCATCTCCCCGGGCGGGACTAGGCCCCGAGGCGCAGTCAGCTCCTTCCTGCCTGCACGCCACCCGTCTGTCACGGGCCATTACTATCCGTCGGGGACCCGCTCAGGGTCACGTGCTGGCAGCAGTAGGCCGGGCGGCGTCCTACCTGCACGGGGGAGGCGTTGGAGTAGCCTCCCATGGTGATGGGCACAGAGAACTGCTCCATGAAGGTGGGGAGGGTTCCCAGCTTTCCCGGGAAGGTGAAGTCAAAGAGAGACCAAAGCTCCCTTAGGTTGTTCTGCATGGGCGAGCCGGATAGGATGATGCGGTGAGGCGTTCGGAACTGTGGGGGGGGGGATGGATGGCCCTGGTCAGGAGAGTGCGACACACGCTCTACCGGGGTGATCATCACTTACTGCCTGCTCAGAGAGCCCCTTCGATCTCTGCGCATGGGGGCCTTCCAACACCCAGGTTGATTTATGCACCGGCCCACTAAGACAATTAGCACATGATAAAAAGATCAGGTCTGATCCGATCGATAGCCTTTCAGTGAAGGAAACACGGTGCCGCCTTTGCGAAGATATCTACACGGTAACAGCGTTAACCACCAGCGTGTCAGGGCTGGTTAGTTATCACGCCACACACACAGATACGACTCACACACGTGTGGTCGCACCTGCTTGCAGGCAACCGTGACCCCAGCGTGAGGGTTGCGGATCTTGTGACCCTCGTCCAGAATGATGTAGTGCCAGTCGTACTTCTGGATGTAGTCCTGCATGATGCGCACGTAGGAGTAGGAGGTAATCAGGACGCCGTTGCTGGCCGCGATCTCCGGGATGAGCTTCTCCTGACGGGGGGAAGAGGGCGCGGGCCGGCGTTAGTGATGGCTGGCCAAGCGGTCTCACTCCCGTCACACACGTGTGACTGAATAATAATCACGACCAGCTAGGCAGGCCGATTGCTCGCTAGCCAGCTGCTAAAACCATCCTGGAATTCCCCGCCAGATGGCCCCATCACCACTGCAGGACATGCTACCTGGTTTGTTGCTGTCATGTGACAGCTCTGACATCACCACTCTAGGCTGAGAAGTGAACGCGTGCTGCACAGGGTCAAACCTCGACACAGCAACATTTCCTTAGAGATAGAGCCGGTTTTTCTGTGCGAGCGTCTTCCTCCTAATTAATTAAAAGCACATCACTGCGAACGATCCAACACCCTTCGGGAGGTGAACCATACTTCAGCCCCGTGTGATTAATGGCCTTGCAGGAAAAAGGACAGCTCAGTTTATTTGGATGTGAGGAAAACATACGTCTCCATAAACGGTTCTGAAAGAGATTCGTTACTTTTAGCCTGTAATTGAATTCAATCCGTTTAATTAAGTAAACATCCAGATGATCAGCAAAACGCCCTACCCATAAGGCCAGAGCGGGAGAAAAGGTACACGCCACATGGCATCTGTATCGATCGGTACTAGTGACAGGGTCATTAATAGCGGAATAAATTTAATTTAGAGGTGTGAAGCGGTAAAGCAGGGCGCTTGAGGTGGACCAGTCAGGTCTTAACGAAGGCTTCAAACAAGAGCTAACGAGCGCCGCGCAGGAAGACGGGTCCTCACCTTCTTATTGGTGAAGGAGCCAGTTTCATGAAGAACGGCCACTCGGAACGGCGGCCACCAGCTGTGGAACTCCTTCACCCACTGGTGCATGACAGTGGCTGGACACACGATGACTGTGGGCCCCAGGCCGGCGTACCTGTACGGGGGGGGGGCCAAATGATGAGCACATGGGTCGAGTGGCAAACACACCCACTGCTTCTCATTACATCAAGCTCTGACCAATAAAAATGCTCATGGACGACAACAAGGACGTAAATCAAAGGGAGGGAGAGGCACGCAGAAGCTGACACATTAGCGGCACGATGCACTTTCCTGCACGAGATGAATGGACAGGATACGACTGCGAGCGCATTACGGCCCATCTAAAATTCCAGACTGCCATCGAGCCCTAATCGAGTTTGCAAACAATCAATTTGTGGAGAGTCGATGCTACATGCAGTATTGACCCCTGCAAACTCTGCCCGGCACGTCGGCAGAACACAGGCGCTGCCTCCAACATCTTTAATTACGCGTTTCAGGTTTAATTTCCCCAACCCTGCAGTCTCCGCCCATCACGCTCTTGTTTTCCTCTGATGTCTCCGCTAAAAGAATTAAAGGAATATCATAATTGAAATGCCATTAATAATTTATGCCGCCCCCTCTCTCCATCGGCAATCCAGCTGCTGAAATATTAATGGTGCTCGAGACTGTCAGTCTGGGGGGAGGGCGGGGGCTTGCCTGTAATTCGAGCCGCGGGTCCTGATCTTGCTGTAGCTCAGGCCTGCCAGGAAGGCGATGATCTGAATGGTCTTCCCAAGCCCCATCTCATCTCCCAGAATGCCTCCCGCCTGCTGGCAGTGCAGTTCCCAGAGCCAGCGGACCCCGGTCTGCTGGTACCTGGGGATACAGCCGCACCCAGCGGGTCGATTCAAGCCAGCGACAGCAGACAGCATCCCCGGCTTTGGCTAATCACACCCAGCAGGACCCAGAAGTCTGAACTCTGCCTCTACGCCATCAATCAGCCTGTTCTCTAATTCCTTCCTGTTCAATAAGACAGCGTTTCCTAACAGGGAACCGCAAAGTGGCACCTCACTTGAACAGCTTCTTCCAGAGGAACCCGGGCACCTTAAAGCCCTCGTCAAACTCAGCGTCTGTGTCTTCGGACTCGTCCTCCCCCCGCTGCCGCTTCTGCTCCTTCTCCTTGAGCCGGTCACGCTTCCACCTCCTGCAGAAGAGAAGCACGGTGCAGTTAAGCCGAGATCCTCAGCACCCAGACACCTACAGCCATGCTTATCAAGAGTATAAACGGGCACAGACCGGTCAGTCGTCACGGGGACGATTTGGCCCCCCGTATCCCTACAGATTGCCAGGGCCCCCAACCCTGCGCCCTTGCGCTGCATTAGCCAGCCTACAAGGCGGTGGTTAATTGATCCGCCCCGACTGCAGAGATATGCCGGTTAGTGGCAGCGTCGTCAGGAAGCAAATTAAGATTGATACAGACAATTAAGCATTTGAGCTCCCCATGAAAGGTGTGAGAGGGAGAGGGAAAAAATCCATCTTCATTGAGTCCGGGGCCTGTCACTCGACAATGAAACCATTCCCTTTATTTCGGTGCCCAGACTATATTTGTAATTAAGTCAGGACTAAGCTTCAGTTCAGTTAATTACATTTTTTTTTGCCTCTACCCCCCGCTTCGTCATACCAATAAGACGCAGAAACACGTTGTTTAATTTTACATCGCTTCCTAGAGCCGCACAAGGAAACGTGCCAATGTCATTTAGTTTCTATAAATATGAATATTCAATTCTGGGGCAAGCAGTAATTTTGGTTTTCACTTAGGCATTAACGAACAAGACGCTGTAATAAAAATTCAGGCGCCCAACAATCCACTAGGTTAAGGCACAGCTGTCTATCACGGGATTATGGCCGGCTGGCAGGAGGGGGCGCTGCTGGGCCCAGCTGAGCATGAGACCACGGTCTCTCAAACTTACCTTATCCTCTGCTTGTACACGTCTATATCGCCATCATCCTTACACTTCGTCACGCCACCCTTCTTCGATACCTCCTCTTCCTCTGAGCTGCTGGGGTAGTCTTCTTCATTCACAGGGACCTTCCTGGGCCTCCTGGCCTTCTTCTCAGCCTTCCCCACATAGGGCTTCAGTTCGTACTCCTCATCCCCATCAACCCTGAACTCGTCGCGGTCCGGCTCATCTGGGTCCATGAGCTCGTCGCTGGGCACGTACTCTGAACCTTCGCTATCGGAGTCCCGGGGTCCCTTTTTTTTCGAGGGGAGGTGTTCCCATTCCTTGCTGGCCTTGGTTTTATGGTGCGCCCGCAGTGCATTCCTCTGCAGCTTCCGCATGCGCTTCTGCAGCTTCCGGTCCCTCACTGATGTGCGGCCATCCCCCGCAGTGTCGTTACCGGGGTGACGGGATTCTCTCTTCTTGACCGCCGGCTTCTTCCTGTTGATGGCCATCAGGGCCTGGTCAGCCAGGTAGCGGTCAAACCCCGAGCCCTCGCTGAGCATCACCTTCCTGGGCTCCTTCTTCTCGGGCCGCTGCGGCACACGGGTACCGAAGGGTGTCATCTGACCCGTGCGGATCAGCTCCTCCCACTCCGTCTCCTGCACAGGCATCAGCATGCTGCCCAGTGAGGACGGGCCCGGTTCTGACAATGGGAGAGAGGGAAAACTGCAGGCTTGGTGACAAAAACATGCATTTAATTACATTAAAACTGCCCATGATCCCAAACCTAGACCATTTCCACACATGAACTCCGGATATCATCCAGAGAATCAGGTCCGGACATTTTCCAGAGTTGCCCATTTACATATGTGGCGCACAACCGGAGACTGTCCATGTCAGACATGTTCAAACCTGCTAGAAACACCCTGGATGGGGCTGATGAGGGGTGGTGTTTGGGTAGGGCATGCAGGAGGCAGGGAATGATGCAAAGAGTGCACCAGGCTTAAGCTGACCTGTGGGCCCACGTTTCACGGCCTTACTGATGAGCAGATGTACTTGCTAACACCATTACCAGCCTCACCTTCATCTCCTTCAACCAGCAGCTCAGCCTCCATCCTCTGAACATCATCTCCTCCCAGGATGGCTTGTAGTCGTTTCTGCTTGGCTCTTATCTTCTTCAGCTGATTCTCCTGCCATGTGTATTTGAGGAGTTCAGACAGAAACCTTTACTGAACACCACACACCCAAGCTGTGCACATTCAAGCACTAAAACTACAAGTATTGACCAATCAGAAGTCACTACGTGCGCCCCCTTGTGGCACCGCCCAGCATGGCTGAGAGAGACACCAGATCACCTTGTTCTCCTTCTGCCGTTTAACAGACTCCATCCTCCTGCTGATGTCTTTGCTGGAGGCTGCATGGGGGGTCAGCTGCTCGATGATCTTATTGATGTGTTTCAACGCAATGGTGCAGGACCTGAGCAGACGAGTTCAGTTGTTCAGTAATGAGCCCTAAAGCACTATGGCAACACATCCACACCATGCTGACAATCAGCATAAGCCAAATGAAGCATCTCAAGATTCTGTACAACTCTAACCACCACAATGCACATGCAGGCTGGGTCGGAACTTGTACCGCAGGTCGTCCAGGACGCTCTCGTACTCCTTCTGGGCCTCTGCTCGTGCTGCAGCCTGGCTGGCCTGCTGGATGGCCCGGTCCACCTGCTGCAGAACGCCCTGCTCCAGCACGTCCTGGTCATACACATCCACGCCCAGCCCCTGAAGCTCGGCATCCTGTGCCCCTTGAGAAACAGCCTGGATCTGCTGCCGGTCAATATGGACCAAGGTTCGTGGCCGTGCCTGCAGCTCCGGCTCCGAGGTGGCCAGCCAGTCAGGGCCAACAACCCGTCCTCCAGGTCCATGTTCATCCCCCGTCTCTGTCCCTCTGGCGTTAGCAGAGCATCCAGGGCTCGCCAGCACCGGGAGGTCTTGGCCCTCACTACCATCTGCTGGCATTTCGGTGTTACTGCACAGTAAAAAAGTAATCATTCTACATCCACTCATCTTAGTGTAAATCAAGTGTTTAATACATTTCGAGACAAGAACCCTTCAGATGAACAAATAAATAACAAATAAATAGACCAATTAAACCAATTATGACATTCAGGCCATTTTTAAAGAACGGAAAAAAATTATCAAAAACTGAACATGAAACATTTTTAGAGGAAGTATTTCATTAACGTGCGCACAAATAATTTATCCGAAACAAACTTGAAAAACCAGCTTTGAGCCAGTGACAACTACAAAAAGACAAGCATTAAATACAGTCAGATAACCGACACACGATGCGTCTCACCAACCTACTACAGGTATTTGGTAAGCTTTTATTAGACAGTGATTCCGCATCCTGCGCTGACACACATCTCCCTGTTCCAGACCAGTCACTGCACTCTGTCATTGTTATTCAACAGGGAAACGACATTTCGCCAGCTTGTCTACTTTGATACTTTCAAGCCCATGACAGGAGACTGAATTCAGCCAAGGAAAGCCACAGTTTTATTGTCTTACACCTTTCTCTGTCACAGCAGCACGCTAACCATGACTGGCCGACTAGTGAACTCTAGACCAAATTAATACAGCCACTATTAATATACAAAGTTAGATTCGCATAACAAAATGCGTCTCGCCCTTTGATACTTACAATATCTTGATCTGTTACAAAAGCATGTTCATTAGCATATTACACCGCCAGTCCGTTTCCGGAACAGAACTACAATGAAAGACGTGTTGAAGCTTCCGTTAGGGCTGCCCAAAATCCGAGCGCGCCCCCACGCGGTGAGGAGGGTTGCAGCATTCTGTGCATATTTTATATTTACTGTCCCATTCAGCAGTGTCACTAAGCCTTCACGTACCCATTTTGCTCAGGACCTAAGCCTTAGGTAAAAAAGCCACTCATATAATCCAGAATTCTCAGATCTTTCATCTGCATTTTTCAGACTTGCAGATCTATAATACACTACTAGAAATTACTAGTAGTCCCACGGCTACACTACGCTTTATTTTCAATGCCTTCAAGTTAAATATAATTTTGTAAGATATACTGTTCACTATTAATGTCGTGTCCCTGTGCTTGGCTTCTGTATTTCTCAATTTTAATACGGCAACCGTCAAATTTGGAAATAATAATTAGCATTTTGTAAAGTGAACCATAGATGGCGCGCACAGTCTGAAAATTGGCTATTGACCGCATTTTCCCGAGCATTAGATTTACTTGCACAGCAGGATGAGCATTTAATGAATGGATGTACTCCGTCCGTCAAACTCGGCAGTACACAACTAGCTGGTCTGCTGGGATTTTACGAGGCAGCCATCTGGCCATTGGTATAAAGCTTTAATCTGTGAAGTCACCGATAAACTGAAAAATAACACGCAATACATGCATATATATTTGCAGCATGAGACAATGTTAGATTAAACCAACGTTTAAATATTTCATGAAGCGCGTTCGCTTAAGAAGAACAATCTTTGGCACCTTCTGTCTGGGCATGAAAAAAGCTTTACAATGGGAGTACACAAATCCTAGCTGCGTATTCTCAAAGTAACATAATGCAAAATGTGGGCATGATCAGTTTAATAACCGCATTTCATATAGTGTAGAGCTTTTATGAGACAGGAAAATCTACACAAGTCTGCAAAGCATTAAGGGTATGGATGTAGCTTAAAATTCCTGTTAAAAATGATTTTAATCGGACTGTCCATCTGGGTAATCAAACTGTCTATGTAGCTGGCGACGATCCTTCCTCTTTCTCGGAAATAATGTTGTATTTTGGGACTACGGCGTGTTTTGTTTGTTTTTGCCTCCTATCTGACGGTCAGGCTTGGAAACCTCCCGCCCGAGAAGGGGCACCGTGCTGCCGCTGTCAGATGGAGTGCGTAGTACGGGGGTGGGGAGCCTGGCGGAGGGTGGGGAAGACGGGAAAAGGGGTCACAGGCTGCCTGAGGTCCAGTAAAATAAAATGAGAAGGGCGACCTTAATAATGGAAGTCATTACCCCTCACATCGCAGGCCGATAGGGCATGTAACGATGGGAAAGTGCCACAACTACAATGTAACTGTAGAGGCCAATTGTTATTTTTACAACATGCTGGGGGTGGGCTTGTCTTTAAATCGTTTACGCGAAATAAAGTAGTATTAACTTACTATTTAAATTACATTTCTGATGTTTTTATTGACTTTACTTCATCTTTGGAGCCCTTCGGTCGTTATTTAATAACTGGCAAAACTGTAGGTTTAGATCGGATTAAACGGTTAATATGGAAGTACCAGGATCAACTGAAGTAGGTCCGACCGGCAGATGTTTCTGCGAGGAAAAACTAAACAGTTAGAGTTTCTGAGGCTCCCCGCTAATTTAACCCAAACTGCGCTCCTTTGCGCACCTGTGAAATCGTTCAAATAATATCCCTTTGTCACCTTACCCACTTTTACTAGCTCGTTTCTTCAATTTGACTGAGTTATGTTGATGTTAAATACAAAAGACTGCCCCGAATATGAACCAGTAAAATTACCTGCAGATTTACAGTAAAATGTACAAACATGTGGGAGAATATAATTATTTAGAGGGCACGCACACTTTAATGGAGTCCTGTTTCACTCACTCCACATGACCTGTTTGGTACCATAGCATTAACTTTTCGGGATGATAACAAAGAAGGGGGAAACGTTACCCTCAATATTTAATTTTGCTTCATGCATTCAGCCCCCCTACAAATGGACCTTTGCTTCTATATTATTATGTTGTGTCCCATCAATATCAAACGCTCTTTTATGCCAGTGGTTGAGGTTGGGTCATTATTTCTCATTATAAAGTACATGTAATTTTATAAAAGGATACACTATTCTTCTGAACCACCCAATTTGCCTTTGGACCTCTTGACCTCAAACCACCCCAGATCCAATGGTCACTGAAGTACACTGTAAGTTTGGGATTCCCAACCTTATGACTGGCGGTGCCTCGTTGGAATATGGGGACCCTGTTGTAAGCAGTATAAACTTGTGATTTTAATCCTGTACCCTGGATAAATATGCGTTTTTCAACATTTTTCAAACATCTGCGGGGTTCAGCATGTCCCAACAGCTTGTGAATACAATGACTTTGGGCAGAAAGGATTCCTGTCAGAGGTGTGTATAGCCAAATTGAAGTTTATATTCATGCGATTATTAGGTGAGTTTACTGCTCCTGTTAGTGACTGCAGGCGCACAGACCTGCTCCATAACCCCGTGACACTGGCTTGGGTTTACTGGTGCCATAGGTCAGGCGATGAAATGCAAACCTGCTCAAATGCACAGCTATTCTCAGAGCTCTTTGCATGGACTGTGACCATGCTGGTTTGTTGAGTTGGACAGGACATTGTCCTTCTCAATGAGCAACCATCCCATAATGTGGCAGCCTGTGGACCCCCCCCCCCACCCCAGCATGGCTGTTGCAGTTTAAATTATTCTGTTCAGCATCTGCATCCTATTTAATCTTTGAGGAGTAAAACTGAAATCAAATCCTTCCTCATATGATGACATTTCACTACCTGAATTCTATGGCATATTACATATTAATACCCTACTCTGTGATCTGTGAGATTCCTTAACCATGTGTAATCTCCTTAAAATTCATAACCTGCCGTAAACTCATTCAGATTAATAACGTACAGTATGTTTTCAGATTCATAATTAATCAGAATCAGGTTTACTTGGCCAAGTATGTTCACATATACAGGGAATTTGTCTCCAGTTATTAGTGGCTTTTGCTGTAAATCTACTGTGATGTTGAAACACGTCTGCTGATAAAGGCAGTGCAGTTATAGAAAGGCCTTGTTTTTGTTCGTAGACCCCTGTGTGGGGGTTAAACTTATAAAGGGACGCTCTGTACTCCAGATGAGTTTTGGATCGGGTTTTACTGCTGGGCTCTGGGGCGCAAACACCCCATTCAGGAACTATCATGATGTAGAAGGAATCCAGGCTTGTGAGCCCAAGCGGCAGAATCAATGCCTCTGCTGCCCGAGTCCAGGTCTCAGGTGTGTCTCCCCTGCAGATTGCAGGCTGCATCTTCCACCTTCAGAATATAGTAGGGTTAGGGTGTGTGTCCCTGCCTGTGGCCGAGGAAGGCTGGGCAATACAAAAAGCAGGTGTTGGGTGCCTTGGGGGATGCAAGCCGACTCAGGACTCATCCATTCGCAATGTATACTGTATCTTAAACTTGTCTAGAAGTGTATGTTCTAGCTGCAAGCTTAGTGTTGATGCTCACAGCAGGATTACGTAGGGTGCAGACACACCCCAGTCTTATGCCTCTCATGCCCATCACGCTGTGCCTGTCCTGATTTGTGCCCCCTTCTTGCATCTGTTAATGATCAGTAAGTGTGTTGCTTTGCTGACTGCTGTGCCTGTTGTTGTGTGACATAATGCTATCAGCTGCTAGCTTATTGAACCTCTAAAGCTAGGCTGTGGTCGCTGTCTGGGACATATGGTGTTAGATTGTAGACCTGGAGAAGGTCAGAGATAATTGATCTAGGGGGTCTGGACATTGTCCTTCTGGGTGTTCTCCTCTCATTGACCATCCAGCACCCAGCATTAACTTAGTGACCACACGCAGTAGAATTGTAGTGTGACGCTAAGCTAATGGGCCATACCTGGCTGACATGGGGCTGATCAGCCCTTTACACACGCAGTATCAGTCAAAAGTCTGGACATACCTGCTTTTTTAGCTATGCGAGTCACCTTATAGTAAAAGACTTACATACATAATATGTAATACATATCAAATATTGCGACTACTAAGAAGTTTTCAGCATCTCAAAATTTTTTCAAATTTCAGACTCTTCAAAAGAGCCCCCCTTTGCTTCGATGACAGCATTGCAGACTCTTGGCATTCTTTCAGCCAGCTTCCAGATGTGGCCACCTGGAATGCTTCTCCAACAGTTTCACTAGTTCTGGGCACAAGTTGGCTACCTTGCTCTTACTATTCAATCCAGCTCATCCCAAGCCAGCTCTTTAGGGTTTACGTTGGGGGGTTGTGGGGGCCCAGGTCATCTGTCACGACACTCCATCTCGTTCCTTGTTCACAGGATACTACATAATACTTACTTCATAACTTGAGGTCTCCTCGTCGGTCAATATCTCGTCGAATAGCAAATGATTTTCAGTAGGTGTGTCCAAACTTTTGACCGGTACTGCAAACTAGTATTATCTACACGTTAATAATTACTGGTAACATGGTGTATCCACTAGTGAAATACGGCTGCACTTATTCACAGTTAAGGTTTGGTTTGATCTCTGTGCATCATGATTATAAGCTCATGTGCAGAGCTGCAGTGTTTCGCTACCACATATCATTCATTTGCAGCCGTGGTAACGCGTGAACGACTTTGAAGATCCTCCACTGTCTCGTCTGTGTCGTGTTCGGCACGCATGTTTCAGCACAAGGGACAATTAGTGGAAAAACTCTATTGTTCTCTGGTTGTTCCCATGGTGGAAGGATTTATGCTGGATTTGTGCACCAGTTGTGAACAGTGCTTGGGATCTCCAGATTCTTTACGGTTAAATAATAAAATGAAATGAAGCTCGTAACTTTACTTGCAGGTTAGATAATCTGGGGCCTCAGATATATTTTTCCAGAACTGGGTGGCAAAGCGAAACTCCTTTTTCATGCGTTTCTGCCACCCTGTCACCTCGGTCGCAATCTTTCCGGTGAAGCTTTGCCGCTTCTTTTCTGGCAGCAGTTTCAGCGTGGGAGGTGGCCAGATTGAGTTTCGACAGGATCAGAGCTTTTGACATGGGCATCACTAGAAAACCTAAACTTAAAATCGGAGCCTCCAAGGTGGCTCTCGTCGACACCTGCCCTGCGCTTACCCAAGGCTCGATGGGGAGAGTCGATGGACATGGGATCTCATTGGCCATTTATACCGTCAAGTATCCTGCTTCTGACACTTGACCTTCCCCAAATCACGGGACTAAATGTTCCCCACAATGTAATAAAAAACCTTTTATTTTGACATTGTGGGGACCATTTTTCAGGTTCCCACAAAGATCTGTGAATGCAATCAAAAAACTAAAAATGCCAAAAGTCTTATATTTCATTACTTATGGTTAGGGTTAGGGCTGGTAGGGGTTAAGGTTGTCAAGTCGGGATTAGAATTTTCCCCATAGAAATGAATGTAGAGTCCCCACAAAGATATAAAAATCTGTTTGTGTGTGTGTCTGTGTGTTGTGAGGCAGGTGTTGGAGAACCTCCCCATTGAGAAGAGCGATGAGAGATTCTGTCCTCCCTAGTGGGATCTGCTTATTATTCCAGCTCTCGTGGCTGGTGGCTCGTTGTCAGCCATTGTTCTGCAGCCCCGTCTCCATGCTGACTATAAAGGAGAGAGCAGCTGTTGCATAACTTTTAATTTCCTGTCCTGGAGCCTACAGATCGAGATAAATTATGACTAATGTTAGCACTTTGCTATGTGTGGGAAAATGAGCTGCAGACTTAGCACCCCTTAAAGTTAAATTGTTGCTGATTATGGTCATTTTGTCAGACGTTTCCTGTAAACATTGAAATAAATGCGTACCTATGCTTTTTAAATGTATTATTCCCCGTAGATCAAGCCCCGCCAAGAGCTGCAGTGATCAATCGTGTTCCCGTGGATGAAACGCGTTACCCTGACCCCTGTCAACCCTCCTGCTAATATTTAGTTCCTTTTCAATGCCTGTTGATGAATTTTAATTTCTTTTCTTTAATAAAACTGCTTGACAAATAAAAACGAATCGTCTGTGTGTGGCCTGGAGGTGTGCTCTCCTCTGAGTCCAGTTTGACAGATTTCACTTCAGTTCAGCGCCTGCATTACCATATATAGCTGGAGTTTCTGTGTGTATAATCTGTGTGTTTGTGGCATTTTTTCTGCACATTCCTTCCTGAGGAAAACATTTTAGTCTAAACAGATGCAACACTAGATGCTAGACAGACAAGCTCTTAACTATGTATATGAAACAGTTGGAGTGAACGGGCTTCCTCATGCACTCTGTAACTGCTGGGGGGATTGGATCCTAACTAGGTATGCCTTGGTTTTAGGCTGCCCCCCCCCACCCCACACACACACACACAGACTCTTTAAACACTTTGTGTGAAGGCACTTCAATGACTACATGCAAACAGCATGAGGTTAAGTTTGGTCGTCAACATCGTACCCTTGAAAAAATATACAGGCAAAGGAAATCAGCAGACAGCCAAACCTCAAGCAACTTCCTGCTGGTTCCTGGTGTCCCTGCTGCTGCCAGGCCTCAGGAGGCCAGGTTACCGGCCCCGGCAGGCCAAAAACCACACCGCAAGGGAGCCGTAACTGGAACGGATCTGGAGGGCAGCTTTTCATTGGGGCACTAGGGGTTGGGGTCTGGGGGGAGCAGCTATAAATGGAAGCTGTAAAAAGACCCCCCCCCCCCCCACCATTTTATAAGCAGAAACATATTCCGCATAGCTGTCAGGAAACAGACGGCTTTTGTGGATCTGGACAACAAAGGGAGGAAGGCGATGGGTTGATGGGTTTGGGGGCGAGTGGGTAACAGAGCCAGGGTCTCTCTGGGCCCAGGCGCTGCCTCGCAACCCAGCAGGCCAGGGCAGTGTCACTGCTGCTCCTTGGCTTATCAGGCCCATTAAGTCGGCTCTCACCACATCTATGGATCTGCGGTTTGCCCAGGAAACTCAAGCTCTGCCTTAAATGCAACGATCGTCAAGGGGGCCCCTGTAAACGTGCCACAAGTTCTCACTCTCCACTCTTTGTTTGGTGTGGCCATTTGTCGAGTAAAGAGTAGCGGATCCCAGGGAAACACAGAGCAAGAAGGCAAGGGGACCCTGGATGGGAGGCCAGTGCTCACAGGGAACACATTCCTCCTGTCCGTCTTCCGTATTTTAGTAGTATAGCATATATGGCATTTCCAAAGAGTTTAAAATGCATTCCCTGGGGGGTTTGAGCAAACCATTAAACAGGACTATGAACAGAAGGTGAAAACCAGGCCAAATAAGTAGATCCATTTTAGAGAAACAGAAGTTCAATGCACTGTCGTGTTTTCAGGAATTACTTTCTGCTAACCCTAAATAAACATTGCAAATTTGCGGGTGGAGAAATTTCTTGTTGTAATTAATTGTACTGGTAACATTTTCTTCTTTGTTATTTTTTCACTTGTAAAGGAGGATATGTTCTTGGCGCTGCTTCACTCAGTTTCTGTTTTCGGCGTTGACCATGAGCATCGATCCTGGTGCCAGCAAGCGTTTGAGAGCAGCGAGTTCCTCATCCATCCACGGATCCATCCTTCCTGCCCATGTCCTGTGAAGCTAGCTGGAACTCCTGCTCCCCTTCAGGCCTGGGAGGTAACTCCCAAGTGCCCGTTACCGTAAGAGACCCCCCCTCTCCCTCCTCCTCCACCTCCACCCACTTGATTTTTACAATCTGTATTGTTCTCTTTGAGTAGCTGGAGGCATATCAGGCTAAACAGCATCTAATCAGGTTTTGGCTTCACTTAGACATTTTCTAAGATTTGCATGGGATCATTTTGGAGGATTTGTTTCTTTTGCAGACTCTCCCAAGGGAATCTTTCTCACTGTATCTGGACTCTCTGTTCCTGTGTGATGTTTCTGGGCTCTGCACTTCAGCCCTAAGCAGAGTGATCAGCTTTCATGCACTTCGCTCTTTGTTTACATGCCATCAGGGATGGCTTTGATTTGTCCACATAACAGCCCCAGTGTGCTTTTATACTTCTGCGAGATACACCCAGCCGCAGGTCACCGTTCAAAGGCCGGAGAAACACAAGCTAATGGAATAGCTTAGATAGAGCTGCTGATTAGAGGTTTCGTGCCGATTCGTTCATGGTGGCGAAGTTATTGTGTCTAGCTCTTGAAGGAGCTGTTTCTGCTGAGCTCTGTTTATTCTCTGAAAGCACCGTAGACCCTATGGGACACTGCAGAGTCCAGCCATGGTGCTGCAGGGGTATCCGATCCCATGGGTATTCCAGAAGCAGACTTACTGACGTTCTCGCCAGCCTTCATTGAGGTCAACAGGAGCTTCCCTGAGATGTCAAAGCTCTCATTGGATTTTTGTCATCCATATGTGGATTACAGTGAACCAGACAAGCCATTCATTATTTCTAGTGGCAAATGTTGGACTCTATGGGTCCGCTATGTGTTTTGTATGAGTCCTATGGGAGTGGATGTACAGAAGAATCTTGTACCCAGACTGGGAGAAGGTTCTTCATTCTGAAGACATTCTTAACCCAGCGGCGACCTTTTGAAATCCCAGCTGAACTGCTGACGGCGCTTGACATCGTGGCGCCTGTGCAGGGCCTGATGGGTAATGTTCTCTCACACTTTCTGTAGGTCCCCCACTGCCATGCCGTGTCACATGCCGTGGGAGGAAATCCGAAGGGACCTGACCTAGTGTCTCTTGTGCTAGAGAGCCTGGTCAGCACTGTGCTGAAAACAGGATTCTGGTGGCTGGTCTACCTCCAGTGTCAGCCCAGAGCAGGGCCTTGGCATGAAGGGCTCTGTGTCCTTTCTGGCTCTGGGGTTGGCAGCCCTTCTATGCTCCCCTGCCAAATAATCCCCATGTCACAGAAAAGGCCGCGTCATTATCGCATTGTTTGTTTATCTGCTATAATATGGCACTTCCTAATCAGAAGCAGTTGAGCAAGAGATCAGATTCATTGAAGGTTATCGTCCTTTCGGCATTTATAGGGGCACAAGACAGATATGAGCAGTTTCTTTCCACTGGTATTCCCAGTATTGTTTTTAAATCCCATGAGCGCCGTTGTGTCTGTGGGTCAGTGGCCGCCAACACGTCTCCAGCTAGCTACTGGTAGCTTACAGGGAGCCAATGAGTAGCTCTCATAACACTTTATAGAAATAGGATCAATTGCTAATTGTTAATGTTAATCAGTTAAGTTGTGCCTGTGACTCTTTATACTCAACTAGTTGGTTGAAAGATAACCTTGGTCTGGATTTCTACTGTCTGGACCTGAACTTTCCACCTCTTTTTGTAATGGATTACTTTTTTGAGTAACTTAGTTGTAGTAGTATGATAATGTTTTGGGAACATCAGGAACACTGGACAACACTGCATTGTTAGCAGGGTGCCTGGCTTCAGGGTGCCATAAGCAATGCTAATGCCTACTTTATCCACAATGCTCTTGTTAGCCTGGTTAGCCTTGTTAGCCATTTTTAAGCAATATTCCAGCCTGCCTGAACTGTAACAGCCTTGTTAGTCCAGTCAGCATTGTTAGCCTTTCTTTGCATGGATCATGAAGGCCACAGACACTGTTTTAGTGGTCTCACATTCCGTGTCCAGCAGGGCGACCTCTTGTGTGGCAACACTCGTCGTGTCAAAGGCAGTGAGGCCAGGGCATTAAAACAACTGTGTGTTTTCATTGGCCGGTGCAGTATTTTGCTTTTTGATTTGATCATGTGTACAGGAAATAACTCAGCTTCTATAAACAGGAGTACTTGAAGGCATTCAAGCCACTGATTTCAGTGTTTTTATTGGACTTTTACCATTTGAAGGCACTTGAGCCATTGATATCAGTGTTTTTATTGGACTTTTAGAAACAGGTTTCGATGTTATTTATTATTTTCTGATCTTTAGATGCACTGTAATTATTTTTATGCACTCAGTGTCTGATGAGAGTAATTAAATGATAGTATAGTAACGCCGTGCATGTTTTTCATTTCGCTGTGGGCATTTCACTGATACACAGTTTAACGTAATATATCATTCCCACCTCCACCCCCACAAAACTCAAAAAGAAGTGGGAAAAAACAAGTGAGAGTTTTCAACACCTTGAGAAAACTCTGATGAACTTTAAAACTTTAATACAGCAGTTTAGCTTTTAAGTCCATATAAAACCTACCAGGAAAACTTTTATCTGTCCAAACTGAAACGGTCTGGTGAATCTTATTTCTACGTAAGACTTGTTAAAATGCATTTCTCCCTCGTTAAATATATGGTACCAGCACTGAAGTCCACTCCAGTGAGGCATGTTAGGACTTCAGTCCTAACACGCCTGAGTTTTACTGGCATCATTTAAATATCCCTCTGTTTAGTTATGTCTGCTTAATAATAGTGTGCTTTACAGGATGTGAACGTTAGCCAGAAACGCATTTTATTTGCGAGGACAAATAAAATGTGCCGAAGAGTGAAGGGTTTGGCAGGAGCTTGAAAGGTTCCCAAATGAAACACATCAAACCTCTTCAGGAAAATGGAAGCAGACTGAGTTCCAGATGATGCAGTGTGGTCCCTCAGTGTAGCTGAAGAGGCATCGGGACTCCTTTCCCGCCTTCCACACAGATGTGCGCTATAACAGCAAGAGGTGTGATAGGCCTCTCGAGCTTCTCGAACCCAACGGTCCTCCTCTGCTTCTGCACTAGGACTCACTTTCCTGTGCTACCTGGGTTGAACATGTGATGCTAATCAGCATCATATGGTGTCTTAATCTCAGTAGCTCCTGGAGGTCAATCCCATACTAGTTCCTTCCCAATCATCCTGGTTTCAGTTACATTTCCATTTACATGTTTCGCAGACGCTTTTGTCCAGTGTGACGTACAAGTGAGACAAACAGCATATTGCAAACACTCATGCTGTCATGGAGTCAACTAGGGACAGGTGAAGCTAGACTAAGTTTCCAATGAATGTCCAGGTACAAGTGTGAGCAGAATTGGAGCAGAAGTTATTGTTATTGTTTGGAGCACAAAACAATAACTGTTGACAAAGTAAGAACCTAATAAGACTACTCAAGGGCTAGGAAGTGTAACATAAGAGCATCTGAAGAGCATGAAGAGGCATCAGGTTAGTAGAGGAATTCATGGAACAGATGGGTCTTAAGGTGTGTCTTGAAGATGGAAGGGTTACCCATGGTCCTCGCATTCCTCGCTTTCCCATCCTCAAGAAGGTCGCTGAGGCCCAGTTTGTCCAGCCATTAAAACGACACTCACATGACTCTGGCTTTATGTGTCACGCCAAAAAAAAAAAAAACATGATTGGTCTGGGGCCCTCATGCCCAGAGCTGTGCTATGCTGTGGATACGATGGTGCGGGAGTGTTGCTGGGGAGGGGTCAGCAGGCCCTCATCCGGCTACACGCCCCGGAGGTGTTGCTGAGTATCCAGAGTCTGATTGCTACCAGCTCAAAGAAGACAAGTTCTGTCTTGAGCAGGGCAGCACTGGCTTAGAGGAAAGTCCCGTGCTTGTTTCACTGTGTTCCACCCAGGTTAAGTCAAGATAGACTTGCTACATAAACACATCAGCACATCTGGGACTGATGAGTCTACCTTCTTGTGCACTGAAACTTCAGCTGCAGTAATAGATTAAAGTGAGATATTTGAGACCGTCTTTAACCTCGTGTTCTCACTGTTGGCTTTCTGGGGTTCTTTCTCCGTTACAATAGACTGAGTTTACTCTTCGTTTCTTGACCTTGAAGGGTACAGCGCTCATATCCCAAGGTGGCAGTGTCTTTACAAAGGATCCCAGGCCCCAGGTGACCTCTATACTCCCTGCGGAGATTAATCACACAGCTTTTGGAAGTAGATGTGTATTGATTAATAACAGCCTTAGATGCTTCTAGAGGAAGACAAATATACAGTGTTTCCTGCAGCTGGTGCCGGGGGGTGAGACTGCCCCTCACCGAGCCGGGAAGTCAGCTCAGCTTGCTGTGCCGCGTGTGACATGGCTGTTAGCACCCCTTGGTCCTGCATCGTTATTTTTAATGGAATATTTATGGGTCCTCTTCAAATCATGCTCCTTCACTTGCACCCTGAGGCTCTGGTTCCCACTAAGCATCCCCTGTGGCTCCTCGGAACTGGTGATCTAGTACCGTTGCACGAGAGCGACACTCGCTAAACGGTTTAGCATGTCTGCCCGCTCAGTGTAGCCATAAAGGAGAACATGCGGCCAGTCTTTGAATTGCGGGACCCTGGCAGGACTCAAGGCCCGGTAGACGGGTCAGTCTCAAGTCTGTTGGTGCATCTGTAAGCCGGATGGTGTTTCTGCACCTCCTATATTTCATTGTGAAATCTTTGTTTCATTTTGAGGCTGTAGGATGTCTGTTGTTTCTCCCATCAAGGGCCCAGTCATTGCTGGAAACGGAGACAATCAGGCGCTTAATTGCAAGTAAACCTCAGTGACCGTACTCAGTCAAATCACAGAGCTAATGACCCTAATTAGACCTAATTATTATTAGGGATCTTGCCCGATTGGGGACCCTTGTCCCACTAATCAGGCGTCACTAAGCAGTGCATTGGGAGTCACACTCCAAGGTCCCGTATCTGCATGTGCTCCTGCAGCTTGTCCTGTCGGCATAGTCTTTCATATCGTCTTGTGCTGGGGATGCATATCAGTTTATTGGTTCATGGCATCTAGTCACTTTGGTGTGGATATTATCATTTATGTCAACTTAATATCAAAGACCAGCCATGTTTATTGTCCCGTGACACATATTTGAGGGACAGAAGTCATGCTATGCTACAAGCTTCAGATGTAAAAGTCAGAGATAAGTTCCCTAGGCACAGTGAATGTTCACAATGCTCACTTCTCTTCTCTTTGTGCTGTTTTCTATCCTAGTGTTTCTGCTGGACATATCAGTCTCTTTGAAGTTTGCATCGGCATTCTTGTCACTCAGTGGAAGAGCACTGGTGTCTAGGGCTGAGTATCTTTCAAAGATCTTCAGTACCAGTATCAATCCCGTAACTCAAATACCGATTCCTGAATGATACTGTGTTCAATACCAATTTTATAAAATTAATCTTAACAAAAAGAAAATTACATTACAAATTACATTACACATTACATTAAAAATCTTTTGTTGTATTTTTCAGCTCCTTGCTGCTTTTACACACTGAAAGCAGTTTCATAACATAGAAAAATATTTAAGTTCAGGGATGTACAAATTGTGAAAGCATATGAGAGTCCAAATGGCTCCCAGTTTTCTGAATTTGATGGCTTAGATTCCCTTTTGGTAGCCCTGTGTATCCTCCCCGCATTCTGGTTCTCTTCTGGTACTCTTATTTTAAATGGTAGCACGGGTGCTAGTTGAGAAAAAAATCAGTAAAACAAACAAAAAGCGCACAGAAGAATTCATTCTAATGAATGAATGCAGTAATACTGTTATGAATTCCAGGTCATTCACCCTCCAGAGTCACAAATGCAAAGAGTGGATTATGTCATTATAAATGATGCCTTTTTTCCTGGGTGGCAGGGAGGTGTACTGGTTAGCACTGTTGCCTCTGACCTCTGCGACCAGGTTTCAAGTCTCTGTCATGGCTTCATCTCCATGTGTGGGGAGTTTGCATGTTTTCCCTGTGTCATCATGGGGTTTCCTCCAGGTATTCCAGCATCCCCCCATGGTCCAAAAACATGCTGAGGTTAATTGTTACCAAATTGCCCATAGGCATGCATGTGTGAGTGAATGGTGTGTGAGTGTGCCCTGTGATGGGTTGGCGCCCTGTGATGGGTTGGTGCCCTGTGATGGGTTGGCGCCCTGTGATGGGTTGGTGCCCTGTGATGGGTTGGTGCCCTGTTATTCGGTTGGTGCCCTGTGATTGGTTGGTGCCCTGTGATGGGTTGTGCCCTGTGATGGGTTGGTGCCCTGTGATTGGTTGGTGCCCTGTGATGGGTTGTGCCCCCATCCTGGGTTGCTCCCTGCCTTGTGCCCATTGGCTCCAGATCCCTCCATGACCCTGAATAATACAAGAGGTTACAGAAAATGAATAGATGGGTCTTGCTCAAGGGCCCAATGGTCAACAACAGAATTTGAACCAATCACCTTCTGATCATGGGCAGAAGAGACCTTACCCACAAGCCACATTCCAAAACAGGTAAGAAATTTCTACAGAAAAAAAAAATTCTTACACCAATCTATATTTATTTCCATCCATCCATCTTCCAAACCGCTTATCCTACTGGGTCGCGTGGAGTCTGGAGCCTATGGGCACAAGGCGGGGAACAACCCAGGATGGGGGGCCAGCCCATCGCAGGGCACTCACACACCATTCACTCACACATGCACACCCATGGGCAATTTCAGTAACCCCAATTAGCCTCAGCATGTCTTTGGACTGTGGGGGGAAACCGGAGTACCCAGAGGAAACCCCACGACGACACGGGGAGAACATGCAAACTCCACACACATGGAACCCAGGCGGAGACTTGAACCCTTGTCCCAGAGGTGTGAGGCAACAGTGTTATATTTATTTATTTGTTCATATGTTTGTTTGGCTGTGTTTACATATTATCCTTTTTTCCCTGTTAGCATTTTACCTACTGCCTGACAGTACTTGAAAAATTACTTAAGTACAAAATTGCATAAATCATGGTAAAGCAGCAGCATTAATTTGATCAAAAGTTATATACTTTAAAAACAAAGATCTCTGTTTGCTTGTAGGTTTGTAAAAACAGACATCAATTTATTAATTTATATTGAAATGCAGGCTAATGTCATGTGGGTTCAACCTGAAGTTATTTGAAAAATAGTAAGGTTGAGATACTGTTCCTTTAAGAAGTAGAACTACTGCATACAGTCCAGAATCTGGTTTGGTTTCACCTAAAAGGCTGAGCAGCCCACGAACCCAATAAGGGTTAACTGGTCGTAAACAACCTACAAAATGTTTATGAGTGATTGATATTCGTATATATCGGGCAGTAAGTTAATTGCGGTTTGTCAAATTGTTCTCTTAGTAATTATCACTAAAGTAGGCCTGCCATTTAAAACAAAACATGCATCATGTTCTGCATATGTGCGTTTAATATCTTGCCATTCTTGGCTGTGTGCACATGCAGACCTGTCAGCCACATCTCCTAATGTGCACACACGTGAGCCCTGTCTGTGGGCGTGTAGTGTTTTTTCCTGCGTGTCTCTATGACATGTGCGTGCAACATTACCAGTCATCCGCATTGTTAGGTCTTGGTGCAAGCATGCTACATGCTTACTGACACTGATGATATTTACTCCTTAGTTATTGATACTGAATGACAAACCATTTTTTGATTCTCGATAGTAACTAAGCAATTTGGTTGATGGACTACCAGTGTCAGACACGGTTCTGCGCTGGGTGCTATAGAACCAAGTGGCTGGTGGTAGGGGGACCCCACTTGGGGAACCGCGTTGGGGGACCATGCATAAGTATACGTACCACTTGAAAATTTGAACAGCGTGTACGATCCGTTCATAATGCTAACGCGCCTCTATCATCCATCGGCTAGGTGAAAAGTAGCAGAAAGTCAGAAAGGAAATCGGACAAAGATTGCACATAAACACCTTTTCCAACCTATCTGATCAGACTGAAAACAAACATGGCTAGCGGATTCAAAGAAGGGTTGGCTGAGAAAGTCAGGAAATACCAGCAAGTATAAGGTTCCGCGCTACGGGATTATAAAGACTTCCAGATGGCTGCAAACTAAAATAAAATATGTTTGTAACTGCAATACAATATACCTGTCTATGTACTATAAGTACATAAGAACAGTGCACAGTTAGTTTTAGTAAAAGAATTATCTTTAATATAACATCCATGTCACTCTTCATAAACGCACAGCTTCGCTCTACAGCGCCAGGCCTGGTGCATTAGTGCAAGAAGTATGAACATCCAGGAGTGTGGCTGGTCCAGCACTATGACGCCTGCGTTGTAGCACAGCCACGCCCACAGTACGTATGAACCAGGTCTTAGTCTGAGAACCCAAAGCGACCTTCAGACGAGCTGAAAAGACGCAGACAAAACTCCACAGGTCACAGAGATGTTGTCCAGGATAGATCAGAACCTGAAAATTTAGTATACGCTGTATACCTGCCTGTTTATTTGGACAAAAACGTTGATTAGAGATGAACGAGCTTTACATGACATTTCTTTAAGCTGTGGCTGCATGCTGGTCTGGTGCGCACACGAATATGGTGACTTGCGCAGCACTCAGGAAGTATGAGGTTTAAAAGCACACCTTCTCAAACGGCGTAATTACTTCCTGGCCCGGAGGAATGGCAGAGACAGTAACCTTTACTCAGGCAGTCCTACTGCACCTAAATTGGATCTCAGGGGTCCTTAAGAGGACATTACTCGAGTCCCTGGACAACATGAGATGGTCTCAGATTACATGAATCTGCAGAGAGTGTGAAGTGCTCCATGCCAGATGGGACTGGCATCCCCTTCCCGGCCACATGGCTATGGCCGGTGCACCGGTCATTATGTAAACCACGGGTCAGAGAGCTGCCGCCACTTTACTTCAGACGAGCGAAGCCGACCGTGGTTTTGTCACGGCCCCCGGAAGGTGGTTATGTGGCCATGATGCAGCCTGGATCACAAGAGCCTTGATGCCGAACACAATTACAGGACCCATGTAATCACCTTTTGCCTGTGCTAATCGTGCACATCGTACCCACCGCAGGAAACCGATGTGTTCCTTGATGGTGCGACCCACCCCCCCTGAGTTTTTGTAGGTCCTGCTGCAAAGATCTCGACACATGCCTGTTTTTTTTCGGCAGAAAGGTGTTCTGGAACTTCCCATGCTTCAGAGATGTTTTGTTGCGCAGATGTTTAAGGAAAGATGTGAGGTCAGTGGTAAGGGCGGCCAGATAAAGGGCACACTTTGAGGCAGGAGATACAGTTCAGCAGGAGGTCTGCTCTGCGGCGAGGAGCTGCCATGTCAAGGCTGATCTACAGCCTTCAGCGGGGGACCGAGAGGAGAAGATTTACAGGGGGGGCGTTAAGTCAAGGCGGCTTTTGGCAGAATGCAGAGACGGGAGGAATGTGTAAAAGTTAGTGGCTGAGTGGGGGACCGGGGGAGGGGTGGATACCCAGAATCCCCCCTCTTGGTCCTGAGACCCAGTTCTCATCGTCATGGTGAATATGGAGCTGGAATGTGATGAAACAGAGTTAGGGTTGCAAGAGATGCTGGGTTTTCCAAGATGATGACTGCTGAACCAGACACTAATGTTTATAATTCATTCTAAGCAGTATCAGTACTTGGCTTCTAACTCTGAATGTGTCGGCATGTTGTCCTCTGAAGCCTAACATCAGTAAAAGTCATGCCAAACTGTTATAACTTTACGAGTGACAACCACAAGAAATGGGGTAAATCTGGACCTTGGTTGGGACGTGGCAGAGAGTGAATGGAGGGCTTTTGGCCAGCGTGCTGGGAGACAGGCTGAATGGACGGAGGAGTAGATCATGCTGAACCATGCTGACAGGACACAGATTCAGCCAGAGTTGCTGATTTCATATCTTTCTGAGATGTACGGGGCTGCACCTGAAATTCTCAGCGTTCTACAAGGGACTCCATGTTCTACAGGGGACTCCATGTTGTCTCTGTGTCATCTTACCAGTTTCCATCTTGGTTCTCTGAAACCCTCAACCGTTTGTAAGTGAGCAGGTGATCTTAATGCCTTTAGCACAGTGGTTCTCAACCCAGCACACATAAACTAAACAATCAAGAACACCGAGAACCTGGTAAAGGAGTGCTGGGAGCTGGGAAGGAGCAGAACTGTGGATTGTCTGGGCTAAGGAACACTGGTGTAGCAGGAGATGACTCACTGTACTCTTAGTCACCTTTCCAGTCCTGTAACTGCTCAATATCCACAGCTGCAGAAATGCTCAGGCGTCTTGGCATTTCTGGGCACTGAATGTGATGAGCCCTGGGCAGCATTTGGTGAAAGATTTAAAGGTAATACAGTGGCAGGCAATGCCAAGGTCAGCAGCAGGCTGAGGGCCAGGCCAGGCCGCTCCCATTGTCCACAAGCAGGACGTCCTTCTAGCGGGCAGCCCCTCCACCTTTCAGGATGTGTGTCTCAGCATCTGCAAAATTCCCAGAGGATACAGCTTTTTCTGTATTTCTTTGTGCATTTACTAACCCAGTTGGAATGTTTGCTAACACTTTATTCAAAGCTGTCGCGTATAATGCATTATAGCAGGGGTGCCCAGGCATTGCGGAGTAATTCTCAATCGATCACCAAGTGCGTCGCAAGCGTCCGTGCACTTTCGCTCATGCGCCCATTTTTCAGGGTGCAGCTAATCGTGTACTGTAAACATTTCGCACGCAAACATGTCAGAAGCCAAAAGATCAAAAACGTATCATTTTCATTCAGAGTGGAAAGGGATTATTTTTTTGTTTACTCAAAGTCCATATGTCTTATATGCAATGCGAGCATGGCTTTAAAGCTACGAGACAGAGTTCCCTGCAAAAACAGCCATATGCAGCCGAAATGTGCGAGAACTGAAATGTCAGTTAGCAGCACAGCAGTCAATTTTTACCAAGCTGAACACCAAAAGTAAGGCTGTAACAATAGCTTCCCAGTGACGGCGTCCCAGTAAGGTAAAGAAATACATTTATTTACACTTTTTCAATTTGGAGAATTACCTGTATTTGTCTGGATTTGCTGTGTGCCTGTTAACTATGTAGAAAGGCAATAGCTTGAGTAATAATAGAATAATAGAGTAATAGCTATGGCTCCCTATTTGAACTGGTAGATCTCAGCACACTGGCCACTTGAAAAGTAGATCTTGAGTTAAAAAAGGTTGGGCTCCCCTGGATTATAGATACCTTCATAATGCATAATTGAAAATATCAGCTAGAATATAACTTATACATTATATCAAACAGGGGCGTTGCTAGAGATTTTGGAAGCATGTCATACTGGACCCCCCAGTCCAGGCCAATCCAGTTATTTTCCAATTTTTTTAGGGCCCCTGAGTGAGGGGCCCTTGGAATCGTCCTAACCACCCCCCCATGGCACCCCTGACAGCCATCCATCTTCCAGCTGGGTGTTCTCGTCTGGGTCACGGCGGGGCCTGGAGCCGGTACATACAGCACAGGGTGCAAAGCACTGAAAACAAGTTACTCTGCCAAACATGTGACAGTCACTACAGAGAAATGCATCCTGGGAGACTCAGGGAGGTCTTGCCTCTGGCAGACAAACCAAAGGTAGATGGACCGTTTTCAATTACTGAAATTAGTACGTTTAAAATTAGGTCCAAGCAGAATCAAAAAGGAATAACGGTCATCTTTTTTTAATTTTGCTGATTTTTTTTCAACCAAGCACTTTTTGGCACTATGGTTGTATATGGTAAAATAAATACCAATGGAGTTTGCAAACATTTACTTCCCAAACATGAGTTTTCCCGTCAACCTTTGCCAAGCACTTTTCCATTTAGCACATTATTTATTTCCTGGTTCACGGTGCGTCTCTCACAGCCGCCCCCATCTCTGTCAGCCCCCATCTCTGCCCTTAAACATTCGCCGCTTGTTCTTTTAACAAGCATAGCTAATACCTCTCAGACTCGGTCTGTGTGTCCGCTGATTCCTGCTTCACATCCAGCTGTGTGGTGCCTGGGAGTTCAGAGACGCGGCCTCCCTGGTCTACTGGAAGGTGCAGTTTGTGGGACGATGCCTCATCAGCGATGTGGAACCTGCGGCCTCATATGGCAGCACGGCCTCTCTGTCCCCATCACATGGCACACGAGCAAGGTGGGGGTGCCATTAATGGGGAGAGACAGCGTGCCTGGGTGCCTTGTTGGTATTATTGGAAGTCAGCGATAACAGACAAGTAACTCATTAGCAGTGTCTTACAGTGACTAACAGGCGATTACCACCTTTGTCATTGAAGTAGACTAAACAGATAGATAACTGATAGATTTTTGGTTTGGCTTTCAGTTCACCCTTCTAGCCTGCTTTTTTTTAACTCATAGACTTATAACATCATATATAGATCATGATTCCCACTGATCAATCAGTCGAGACTAAAAAGTGATGTAACGTAGTTCTGCAAATCAGCATCACCACTGCCTCCTCGTCGGCAAGTTTTAACACTGGCTGGTTAGCAGATTATTTTCAACAGATCTTTTGCCAAACTAGTAAGAAGTAAAAGTGTCTTTGTCCTGTGCGGAGTTTTGCCTGAGCCTTGATGCTGGGCCGGACAGTGAGAGCTACGATGGGGGGGTTTTTCACGGTTTTCACCTTCGCATCAATGCTGCCCCCCCGCTGCCTTGTTTCCAGCCCAGCTGGGCCTCTCTCTGTATCACGTTCCCTCTGTCCAGTCCTGCTGGGACTGTCTGCAGCCCTGGATTATGTCTCTTGGTCCCTTTGGTCCTTAGCAGTGATTTATGTCCCGAGTTCTGTCCCATTTCTTAACACAATTAGAGACTAAATACCATTAAGTAAGTGGATGTAATCAGTGGTGTTGAACATGCCCCCATTCTGACTCTCTGTCACCACGAGCCCAGGGTCGCCCTGGGGTCATCAGATAGGGGGTGTTCCGGTGACAGTCCCCCAGGGACAGGCTGAATACACATGGCTGCAGGGCAGCGCGGGCAGGCCGCCGACAGAGAGCAGGGGCTCCGCCAGCACAGCCCACTACCGAAGCGCGGAGGCCGGGGATGCCTCAGATAGCCAGCCGCAGGCCAGCAGGAGAACGTTCATCACGCCATGAATATTGAACACCGCCATGATGTATGCAAATTTAATAGGTTGTTACCCTTGGCGTCATGTATCATAGGCAGGCTGCAGATAATGTACCCCCCCATAGATGGATCTCAGCATGGTTTTATGAAAACACTCGATTTTCCGTTACAATAACCCAGAGCCACGAGCTGCTGGGGGGGTGGGGCTGCTCACGTTGGCTCACGGAGAATTATTGAGTCATAAAATCAGCATTAATAGTCCAGTTTTCTCTCTGATTTTTACCTGAGGACCACCCTGGCTAATTCCTGGCTAAAATGTGACCTTTGACCTGGTCAGCTAACAGCAGCATCCAGCTGCGATTCGCTGCATTATGACGCACGTGCGGAGGCAGGAGTGGCAGGGTGAGTGGTGCGACTATGCACACATGGGGCTGACGTGAGAGTTTAAAATGATTGCGGTGTCTATGTGCTACCTATAGGCCAAACGTTAACTTCTGTGGTCACGTTACGCAGTGTACGGTTTACACCGCAAATGGTACAAACACTCAGATCTCATTGTAACCACATGCTGAGTGTGGCTCATCCAGAAACAATCCCAGCATGCATCACGTCCATGCCACAGCTGCTCTCCATCTTACTTTCACACCACAGCAATTGTTAGAGCCCAAGATGGCTGCCGATATTAACCCCAGTAAGTCCATCCCCTGCCGGGCAGGGATTTAAAATACATCTGCCTGCCATTGTTTTCTGAAATCAAAGCAGGCAGTGGTGCTGGGTGTTTGATACGTATTCAAGTTTGCTGCAGCCTCTCACACGCTGATCTCTGCCAAACCCCGAGAGGTTACGCAAGCCTGAGCTTGTCCTGGGATGAGTCTGACTGTGTAAATTTGAAAAGTAGGGTCAATGTGTTGCAGTCAAAGCTGACTGGCTGATATTTTGGGGAATTCCAGACTTTGCTAATAATGACAATCCCCCGCTATGGGAGCCAAGTGACACACATGATGCAGTATGTGTCTTTCCCTAGTGCTGCCGGCATCCCAAGCCACGTTTGGTGCTTTCACCTTTAGTGTGCATAGTACTGTGTTGGGGACTTGAACCAACTGCTGGTGCGGGGAGCTTAGACCCCAAGATGTGACTCTGAATACCACAAGTCTCTAAAACACTAACCGCTGCTTTGATAGAAGTGGAGTGTGTGTCCCTCCCTGCCTTCCCATAATCCTCCTGGCTCCCACCAACATGCACCACACTGGGTTCCCGCCGCGAGCGGCTTGCAGCGAGACAGGCAGGATCCCAGCTGCGGCTTCTCTTGGGGCCCCGGCTTCTATGGCGCCAGCCGCACATGAAGCACACTGTTTTCATTTTACACAGCTTGCTGATAGAACTCTGGGAACGTAGCACCGACTGGAGGGTGCTGCTGGTCACATGACCCCGGCAGCTCAGAGCCACGGTTGGCCATCCGCCTCGTGCTGATCCCTTTCGGGGTTCCTGCTCACAACTGGGCTGCTTCTCACTGGTGTCCCCGGTGGCAGGGGTGTGCTGCTGCAGGGTAGTGGGACTGCCAATATGACCCAGCGTATCGCCAGCCTGCATAGGTTCAAACACCGAGGTTCAGCTCGTGTCGTCGTGACCTGCAAGGACACGTTCGCCTGTGTTTTGTGACACCCCTATTAATGTTTTCATTGTGTGGCTTTTCTGGTTATTGGCACTGACAGCCTTGATGAGCCAGGCATTCGGGGGTGGGGGGGGGGGGGCATCCTGATCCCTAGGTCACCGCCTTGGGCCCTAAACAGAACAGAGAACCCATGAAGACACCAAGCTCTCCTGGCTTCACCCCACTCCAGAATACCTTTGCCTGACCTCCTGCCGCCCCCCCCCCCTTGCTAGATGATCCGATGGGAGCAGAGCTTCCTGGCACCTGTGTGCGGTGTTAGGCTGGCACCGGCTGTAATGTGATTATGGGATTACCGTGACGTCTAATTAATGTGCACTTAAGGAGCGATGATGGCCAAAGACGGCAAGAAGGGGAGCCAACAACATTTCACTTGTCTGTCTTTATTAAAAAATATAAAAGTGAAAAAAGAACAACAATGAATGGCGGTATACAGACAGAGAGGTACAGTAAACAAGCGGAAGGAGTCGTCGAATATGTGACTGGCGGCTGCCTTACACAAGGTGTCTTCACATTGTCTGGGGAGTGAGGAGAGGACTAAGAGGGTCTGGTTACTTCACCTGGCTCAGAAACTGGCACCATGTCCTCCGTTCATACGCACCGGGCTGCGCATTTAACGTCACATTTAGCGCATTTCATTATCAAACGGACTCACTCTCCTGGTCCAGGCCACACGAGTCCCGCCTGTCACAATGGGGTGTGATGCTGTGACCTCCACAAAGGAATAAGGCACTCTTAGGCACCACCAGTTACTCTGGTGGACAAATAACAGACCAAAGATGGGTCTCACTGATGGAGCCACAGCGAGAGCTACGGAGGAAACCCGGCCAGCGGAAAAGAGCTCAGGTGACACACAATACCAAGATTACAGTCTGATTTCTGAACAAAGGCTCTAGCTTTTCAGGGGCCCTATAGCCAAAGCTTTACTAGGCAGGCAGCCCTACCAAGAAAACTGATGATCATTTCGCTTCCTCCACAATACGGGTAAGTCAGGGGCCCGAGGCAGCTACCTACTCTATAGCTAGAGCCTGTCCTGGGGGAGAGTCTGTTCACCAACAAACAACCAAAAAATGCAAGGTGGTATTCCTTCAGCAGGTCAGTGTGGACGGCATGTTCACCACTCGCTGGTTGTGGTGTCTTTACATTCACATTGAATGTGGTGGGAGTGGGGGGGGGGGGGGGGGGGTTATTGGGTGGGTATGGCAGGCCAGGGGGGCAGCATGAGGATTGCTGGCTCTGCCGCTAATGTGGCCACAGTGGGGCGCTGTTTGTCAACTGGCCAAGAATCCAGTTCCACTGAATGGTACTTCAGTGTTAAGATAAGCTGACATCAATACAACAGATATTCATTTATAAGGTTTATGAGACATACAAAAATAAAAATTTGGGCCTATCTATTACATAAAGGTATGTAGGCCCATAAAGTCTGTATGTGTTCCCAGCACACACCTTGAATACGCTGATATGCAGAGGTGTGCTGTAGGACAGTTGTATATAAGGCAGATACTCATCTGCGTGCACATTTACAAGCAGTATCCCTAATGTGCTGCACACCAAATACTTAGGGATGCTGGGCTTCCATTGCCTAGGATACCAACGGGGTGGCGGCTGCATGGTTATGGCCCTGCCTTCCTGGGCGTGCACACGGCTCGTTGCCGCAGGCTTCAGAGCATGGTGTGGGAGGGGAAGTGGGCGGAGCATGGGCAGGGCGTGGGCGGAGCAGAGCGCTTCAGTGACCTTTCACCCTCCGTTGGGACAGGAAGTGAGGGGCGGGCAGGGCAGGGCAGGGGTGGCATCCATCTGGCATCTTTTTTGGAACAGGACTTCATGTTCAGGGCCTTGGAGCCACAGCCGGTCAGACGCGTGTCTCGCCGCGCGGCGCTGATGGGCCTCGGGGCAGTTGGCGGCGGCAGCCCAGTGCTGGCGGGTAAGTGCTGGATCAGGACCGGGACCGTGAGCGTTAGGAGTCTGTGTGGTCTGCTGGGGGAGGGGGGAGAGTGGGGCCACCTTTACTTCTGCCAGCCTGCTAATTGGCTTGTTGCTCCTTCTTGGCATTTTTAACTCTGCAAAACAAGAGAGAGAGAAAGCGAGAGAGAGAGGGTTAGGTTAACAAGGAGAGCTGATGCTGAGCCGAGCCATCAAACCAACACCGTCGCCCTGGCAGCTGATAAACTCTCTGGTAAGCAGCCAGCTTCTGTCTCAAAGCTGGATTCTGTACCACTTGTAAGAAGCTGTTTAAAAACAAACTGACAGAATATAATTGGAAGTTTGGGCAGGAGGCCACGAAAGGGGGAGGACAGGAAGACTGGAGCAGAGAAGCTGCTTCCTCAGAGAGCCTGTGCTGCTCAGGACCGGCCTCACGGACAGAGACCTGAAGGGATGTAGTTCAGTTTGGGTTGGGAGGGGTGAGGTCGGGCTGGGACATGACGAGGTCAATGACTGTGGTAGGAAACAGGAGAAGTGAAATACCACGGCGACCTGTTTTAATGCCACACAAGGGGCTGCATGCCTGAGTCCCAGTAACACGCGCGCACACATACACACACACACACACACACACACACACACACGCCTCTGAGCATTCTGGGAAGGTGAGAGCTGGCATTGAAACAGGCTCGTATTTCATCTCCCGTTTCCCACGGTTACCCGCTGCTTCTCTTACTTGTCGAAAGGGTTTCGCCTTACTTGTTAAGGGCATTCTTCAGGTACTGCTGCAGCCACTTAGTCTCCGTGCTGATGCACACCTCCTTGTTGGACTTCAGCTTGGCGCTGCAGAGGGAGGGGAGAGGGAAACAGAGGCGTCAGCGGGGCGTTTAACCCAAGCCCTGGGGGCGATACTGACTTGGCAAGAGGGCAACGGAAATTACAGAGGGGGTACAGTATTGTGGCAAGCAGGTGCAGCAAACTACAAGACAGAGACCCCTGTGATTCAGTTCAGGTACAATTAATTCTTTAATTCGCCTTAATAAAGGCAAACGGCGACACACACAGGCGAATTAAAATAACTGCATTACAGATGGAGAGAACAGCACCTCATAACCTCAATGAGAGTAAATATTTAACTCGACGCGTAGGCATCGCTCGATACTGCAGTTCGATAGAGGGGACGATGCCTAGGTGTCTGGAAACATTAACATGATCTCCCAGGATGCCTTGTGGCCGGCAAACTGTGAGTAGTTTAGCGTTTATGTTCATGTGCGAAAGTTATGTAATTCTATGAATGCTGGGAAATGTCAGCTACAAAGCCGTCATCCCTTCTATGGAGCTGGGTTGCGGGGCAGTGCCTACGCGCTACCATGAGAACGTATCGCCGTTAGCTTGATGTGGGGAACCGTTATCCCCCTACTGAGACTGCGTTCTGATTTGCATACATGACGTAAAATTTTGCATTGTGTGGAAGGCACAAATGAGGCGGCACAGTACTAGAACTGAGGGGGCAGTGTGCCAGGCTGGGTCTTACATCGAACGCCATGACCACCCCTCGGGAAACCAAATCTGCACGGTCTGTCCCCACCAATCAGGTGTCTGAATTGCATCTTAAAAAATCACGTCCATATTATGGGTAACGTTTCATATTAACTGCACCTTCATAATGCCTTTGTTGAACATTCATAAGCAGCATGTAAATATACCTTAACATCCTAATATACCTTAACACCATCCATACATTTCTGAAACCTCTTATCCTGTTCAGGGGTGCAGGGGGTCCAGAGCCCATCCCAGAGGCTATGGGCGCAAGGCAGGGAACAACCCAGGACGGGGCGCCAACCCATCACAGGGCACTCACACACCATTCACCCACCCACACACACACACACACCTTGTTAACTCCGATTAGCCTCAGCTTGTTTTTGGACTGAGATGGGGAAACCGGAGTACCTGAAGAAAACCCCCCAACGACACGGGGAGAACATGCAAACTGCACACACACGGAACCCTGGCGGAGACTCGAACCCAGGTCCCAGTGCTAACCACTGCACAGCTGTGCCGCCCCTTATATGATAATAATAAACATTATACTTGTATAGTTGTATAATGTTTGTTATTAATGTATATTTAAGCTGTTAAGGCATGTTAGGATGCTGAGGTATACTTACATGCTGCTTATGAATGTTCTATGAATGCATTATAAAGGCATTATGAAAGTGCAGTTAATGTAAAGCATTACCAAATGTCTCAGTATTTATACTATATTTATTATTTACATTCATTAGCACTACAACCAGCGAGAACGATATGTGACCTTACTGTGTCTCTCCACGCACCATATATCTGAGGCTGACATTAAAGCTAACAGTTAGGCTTTGAGCCGCATGTACAGCGAGGCCCCCATATGTAGGCCGCAGCCACTCGAGCTGCCTGTGTTTTATCCTGAAAGACGCCGCCTTCTCCTCTCTGATAATAATCAATGAGAAACTCATGGCAGCCCGTCGCGATGCCACGCATGTGGTCCTCATCACAGACGGCAGACGCCCACGGGGGCACCGTCCTCAGGTCACGCGTGGAAGTCACCCCCCCAGCACATGTCTGCTGTGTGCAATGAGCGTCGCTTCCCCTGCGAAGTTCTCGCTCTCCCGCCTAGATTTCACCGTGGTTTGACACCGCCCACGCTCGCTCGCGCGATGCGACCCGCGTGACCGTTGTCAGAGGCTGCCGACTGGGCTTCGTTAGCGGGCCCCTGTTCAAAGGGACATGGAGACCACACGATCCGTAATCCTATTTCTGCCCAGACACAAACGGCTTTGAATCCACTCTGATCTTCGGCTGTTCCCTATTTAAATTGGGCCAAGGACACTCGTACGAACAAAAACACGGCAATATTCTGATTATAGCTTTCTGTTCCGGATGAAACCTATAGTATTTACCGAGGGCAAAGTGTAGCTAGAATTTCGGCTCTAGGACACATTACTTGAACTCGCACTACTTCCCTGAAGGTCGTTACTGATTATATCTTTCATCCTAGACGTCTGAACACACGAATCCTATAAGAAGTTTGCACAGAACCCCACATACATCAAACGGTTAGTAACCGCTAACCCTTTAACCAACCTCGCTGAAGAACAGAGGGGAACTGAGAAGTTCCTGTCCTTAGAGATCTTTGTGTTAGATCAAACTCAGACACCGGTCTTTATTTTGATCCAGTCATTTGTAACACGACCTGGGAGACACTTAGCAGTTACTGGGGGAGTTTTCCTCTCTAAGATTCTCCCGTGTATGAATCAGGGGCTCAGTGCCGGGGGCCAGGAGGGCGTCTTTACTTAACAGCTCACTGTTAAGGGCAGAAGTCAGTATAAGAACAGTGTCACTGGTAATGTTATACACAGTGCATAGGACATCAGGCCAGCTCAAGGGAGGACTGTCCCCTGGCATTAACTTCCTGTTGGCCTTTATGTCAAGATCACTGTTTTCCACAAGCCTCAGATGTGGGTGGGGGAGGGGTAACCTATTGAATGCAGGGCCCTCCATCTTTCTATGTTAATGACACTGTGCTGAGCAGCTGCTTTGAATGTGCGGTACTCACATGACTTGGAAGGGGCAGTTCGGGGTCTGCAGGAACCTGAGCTCGCGGATGCTCCGCATGGGCACGTTGCTGATGGATGTGCGGCACCAACAGCGCTCCCACAGGCTGATGGGTTTGGCTGTGGACAGAGACCAGCGAGCGGGGTGAGCACAGACACTGCACAGAGAGAGGAGTGAGACCCCCAGCCCAGGCACTACAAACACCAACACTGCAGAACAGAGGGTGAAAAGTGGAGTGAGACCCCCAACACAGACACTACACCACTGGACACCACAACAGTAAATTGTCAAAATGGGACCAATATAAAAATATTACGAATAAAATATGCGTTCAAAATTCACGATTTGCAGCTGAACATATACTTTCCTGCCTGATTTAACTTTGAACAGCCAATTCAGATTAATCTAGATAATAAACATTTAATTAAAATAGTTAAAGTGTCATAAAATTAGTCACCCTGTCCTTATTGTTTCTGGATGATTCGGTAAATAAAAACAGGATACTGGAAATTGCATTTTCGGAGATGGTGTGAGTAAAAATAAAACAATGTAAATTACCTAAATGAGTTCATCACACAAAACAAATGCGATAACATTCACGCGGCTTATCGTCCTGAAAAAAGCCTAATCTCTGTAATCATCTCATTACTATCAAACGACCCTTTGCTTTGGGTCATTTACAAAAACAGTTGATTTAAGCGCGTCGTCTTTCAGTAGGTGCCACTTTTAAACAAGCCTTAAATGAAGTTGGATTGTCTCTCTACACTTTGTTTAAAAATACGTTTATTTATGTTAAATTGAAACCAGACTTTTAGGGTCGATGGTCCTTCGGCAGGCATGTCCTGCAGGAGAGACTCAAGGTGAGAACCAGCCTGGTGCCGCCGGATCATCGGCATCCCAGCCGCAACCCCCCCAAATGCTGATGGTTACTCACATATTATCATGTGAAAGCCAGAGCCATAAAACCCATACCGAAGCGATTGAAGTGAGTACCTGCTGCTCTCACTGCAACTTTTGTCCTAACCCAATTTGGGAGTAATTAAATAAAAACAAAGGAGATAGGAAGTGCACACATTAATCAGCAAAGCAACAGATTACTTTTACTCAGTCGAAATGCTGTCCAAACGCCATACCCGTGGGCTGCAGGTTCAATACCACTACATGGATATAATTTATTCCGCTCACCCTAGTCCGAAAGGTTTTCTTTATCACTGCATTAGTTAGAACAATATATAGTTTAACATTTCGCAAAAAATACAACTTTAGTAACTTTCTAAAAGCAAGAGCGTTGCAGAATATACTATATTAAATCCCGCATTTATACATATGCAATATTATATTTATTGATCTTAATTTAAAAAGTGCATTTAGATTTTACACGTGAATAACTGAACATATCCAGTCCAGAGACCCTCAGCAATACAGCGCTACACCGCCCGGGCGAAGCTTATTAGATAGGCATAGTGACAGGTAAATTGGAGTTAGGGGATCAGGCGCAAATGCATGCTGTGCCGAGTGACGCACACTGGCCGCCTAGGGCAGGCTGCGTGAGGTCTGCTCCAAACTCACCGTGTGATACCAGCGCGCACGCCGCCAGCAGCAGAAGGGTGGTCAGCAGGGGCACTCTGGGGTCCATAGCGGGCGGTGTCCGAGATCTTGTGCTGCTTAGGTTCCTAGCAAAGTCTGTCTTGGGCAGTCTCGTCACGGTGATAAATCCACTCCCTTCTGCAACTCCCACTTTGTAGGGCAGGAGACAAGCGGGGGGCGTGTCCTCTCCTTGATTTATCGCCTTATGAACGGCAAGTTTCCTCTGTGAAAACGTCTGGCTTCACCCCAGGTAGCGGTTCAATTAATGCCCCCCTTGCTCAATTTTTACTGTACTCTCACTGGTGCAATAATCCTGACGTCGTTTCGCCGTGCGGGCACGCGGCATTTACAGACACATCCATTCTCCTTTGATTTTTTTTTAAATGTTATACACATATATGATTGTCTGCATATTGGTTACCCGACCGTAAAAATACGGGCATCGTCTACGCAGCACATGAAATGAATATTACGCACACATAATACTAAATGCTTGTTCGTACATGATGGTGTTTAGTTATCTCACCATACACAACATTCCAATGATTAATTTTTTTAATGCATTGTGGTAGTGATTTCACGCAAAACAACAAACAGCATTTATATTCCAATAACTGGTTTGCCATTTGGCCAAGAGAGCTTCGTGCAGCATGTATTGAATCTCAAAAGAATTACATTCACCTTTAGGTAACATTTTCCATTTATTTTTCCAGTTTAATTTGGCAAATAACCTAATGGCACTGAATTATTTGGACATATAAGAGGATGCAGATGTGAGTCCGGTTCCTGTAGACTGGCTTGAGTTGCACTGAAACAACTTTGTGTCCTGAGCCAGACTTTGTCTTTTACAAACTTCCAAGTTTCTTTGCTTATTCTCTTTTTTATCAACACATCTCGGGAAAAAAAAGACTTGCTCAGGTTAGCATCCTGCCCCCCCCCCCCCCCCCCACACCCCGCCTACTCTTAGAAAAAGATGTGTAGTGACAGGCCTCTGTAGATGCAGATGGAATTTACGGACGGGAGTGTGTGTGTGTGTGTGTGGGGCGGGGGGGGGGGAGAATTCACACTCATACTGAAAGTCCCCAGATACGTTTTCCAGTGGTCAATAAAAATAAAACAGTTTCTGGTTTGCTCCATTTGACCTGACGAGACCGTGAGTGTTTCTAGAACCCATGGAGGATGGGCTGGGGAGATAAGGTTTCATGCAAGCCCCCCTCCCTCGCAATAATTTGCCGCCCCCCACAGAGAGCAGACTGGTGGGTCCAGTAAGTGTGTGTAAGTCACTGCACACCATCACATCACACACACCATGACAAAAATAACATTTGGAAAAAATAACATATGTTTCTTCTAATGAACTGTTTTCCTTGACATTTTTTCCAGCAATGGCACAGGAACTTGTATATATTATTTTTTGCAGGTAATGTATACACCTTCTAACGTTTCCCGTGCTCCACAGAGAAGTATCAATCCTCCTAGCACCTCGTGGTATCAGAGGCTCACGGTAAACAGCACGTCAGCGGCGCAGCTTGATCCGCAGCCGAAATGCGACAGCGGAATACAGAGCCTGGCGGCCTATTGAATAAATCAGAAAAACCGGGAAACGGTCCCAATGCTGTCACTGTAATGATGTGTAATTCGTAACGTCTGCGCGGCAAGCAATTTGTCAAGCACTTCGGGTTTTTATGAGAATCGAAATGGTTTCGGTGGGGTTTTTGGAAATGCAGTGCTTGCAGGACCCGCGCAGTAACATCTATCGGGGTGCTGTCAGCTTTCAGGTGAAGCAGTCATACTTTTATCAGCCAGAAATATTTCCTTTTAAGCTTTTATTACCTAAGGGATCCACTGTTGTTTCTTGGGCTGAGTAAATGTCTATCAGCTATGTGAGATAAAGGATTTAATCACAGCTTAATCACAGATCTCAGATGTCAGGACAAGCAGGTATGCTACGCTCTTGCTTAAGGCTGTAGGCCTGAGCTCTGTAAACAGACAATCCTGCAGGGATCTGTGCGCTGCTATCACTTAGCACCATTTCAGCTCCACTTGGCTCTTTTAAGATAAGCAGCAGTAAGCCCCCCACGGATTGGCTACTCCGCCCCCCATCCCCCACCACCACCACCAGTGGTTGGCCCCCTGACAACGCAGGGCCAATAACCCCTCAATCAGAGGTTAAGGACCTATGCATTCAGGGGTCCCTCGCCTTTGATCCAAAGCCACTTTAACTTGCTCGCGTTTGCTAAGTTTAGTTTAGCTCTGAAGACTACGGTCTCATTTCCGCTGGGCTGGTCTCCAGCTCGTTACCGTCTCTGTTTATTTTAAAAGATATATTTGCATTTGATTGCTCAGTAAGTTAGAGGTTGTGGGCTTGGGTAAGTCATGTTCATCCCCCAGAGACTGGGAGAGCAATCAATAATCGTTTAGGGACCGTCAGAAAAGTGGCGTGATTTGTGCCCTGACACACGGTATAAATCAGAGGGGAGGGCTTGGTGACAGAAGGAGGATTGTAAATGGGCTTGTGAAAGTCAGCCTTTCACTGCTCAATATCCAGTAATCTGAACCCTGACTGCTTGCTATCCAAGTTCACGGGAGCATCGTCCATCTGATGTCTATGCATAACTTCCTCTCATGTCTGTCTTCAAGTATTGTACACATACACGCGCAGTCACACACAGACACACACACGTTGGCATAACATCTAAATGGGGACCTTCTGTTCATTGCATTCACAGATCTTTGTGGAGACCTGAAAAATGGTCCACACAACATGAAAATAACAAGTATTCTCACATTGTAGGGAACCTTTGGTCCCCACAATATAATATAAACCTAATCTACACACACACACACACACACACATACCTACCATCCCATGGCAGCACTAGTCATACAGAGCAGGATTTCATGAGACAATCACATTGTAATAAAATTCTGAATTTCATATTGATGCAGATTCTTTAAACAACGATTTCGGATGTCTGATTAGTAGCATCCCCCTGGGACAGATCGCACACGCTTCTGAGAACCACGGCCCCCTGGTAATAAAAGAAAAGCAGTTTTATTGGTGGAAAGAAAACACTGCGCCGCACAGATGCATTAGAGAGTTTGGCATATAACCAGATATATAACGGGGGGCTGTTTTGTATAGGACAGGAAGGGCAGCTCCTTAACGCAGCATGTGTGGACTGCCAGCGATGTTTGCCATGCCCCTCAGAATGTCCGGGCCCTGACACGGAAATGAGGGGGGCCCCACACCGGCAGGACTGAATGCAGCCCAGCAGAAGCACGCTGAGCTTGGCAGAGGGGGTCCACCAGGGTTCGACTGTCTCCATCTTGAGAGCCAGTGGACTGTGACAGCCGAGGGCCCCCCTAGACATCGAATGTCTGTGTCAGCAAGACGTGTGAGATTTCCAAACTCATACGCATGGTCTTCAGCATATCTTCAGAGGACCAATGAAGGTGCTGGAAGTAGGTCCAGGTCAAAGATGCATGAGGAGAAACCTTCTTGTTTTCATGCTGCGAAAATCACATGGAAATGGAGGCCTGACCACCAGCTAGACAGCTGCTTCACTGTACTCCTGACCTCCAGGAAACTGGGCCACATCGGTCAGCTGGGAGGTGGTTCCTCTGGTTCTTAGCAGGCTAAGCTGTGCTGTCTCAGCTGCAGGTTCTAAAGAAAGGCGTTCACTTCATTCAGAGGTGCCAATCTGCCGGGGCCAGGCTGATATCAACGCAGTTGTTCTGGTAGAGTTTGTTTCTTTAAGCAGCTTTAAGCAGCCTAATTGGATGGGAGTGCCACACCTCAGCCCCTTTTCTTTAAGACAGCAGGTGGGTGGGTGACTCCACGACTCCACAAAGAGGCTTTTTCTTCCCCTCTTCCACTCTCCTGCTTTCCCACGGTTATCTGCCTCCGATCGGTGACAATCCCACAATGCCACCACCTTACCTCCCATAACAAAAATAATCAAACTAATCGCGATCTCAGAGTGACGCTGGGGAGGGGGGGGGATGGTGCGATATCTCTCAGAACCACGTTCGCTTTCAGATTCACTGCCTCCGATGGATATCCAAGACCGTGAAAAGCTAAATTCGTCCTCTATAGATAACGAGCAGGAGATAACGAGAGGGAGTCTGACATCTAAAAGTGCACTTCTTTTGAAATCAACACCTGTAAATCCATCCTGCTATTCTTCAGAAAGAAACAGCTGAAGGTGTTGTTTGAATGAAGATCCCCCTATCTACTGAGGCAGATAAAAACCAATCATTCCAGGTGTGTTCAAACAAAGGCCACACAGCAGACACGTGCAGGGCCCTTAGAAGCTGATTGGCTTACAGATGTGACGCCTTCACTCAATCCCCACAACCGTGATTGACTCTTGATCCCCTTTTAATTCTCTTCCTTCCCCAGCCGTTTATTAAGGATGACGGGGCTTCTAAGTTCTGCATTTTTTTCTCGTTGCCAAGTTTTGTTCTGACAAGTTTGGCCAGAGTGAAATGCTATCATGTCAAGTATAACAAAACACGATGTTCGATGTGGGCTAAGACTGGCTTGGCGTTACTCTCCCGCATTACCCAATAGCTCCAGAGTTTCTGTGAAAGGCGCTCAGTCTGGGGGTGGGGGAGGGGGGGTGCTGAAGGTGCGTCTCACAATAAAGCCACCACACAGGCTGACACAGGCCTCCGACAGAGCTCGTTTATGTAACCCATTTTCATTTCACAACGCTCTAAGTGGTGTCCAACAGCTAGACGTGTTGTGGTGTTCTACACCTGCTAGTCTAGAGTCGAAAAGAGGTGCGCTGTTTGGCGCGGAGCTGTTGATGGCGTAGCAGATAAAGCGAGAAGTCTGAGAAAGCTGCCTGTCACAGTATGTGAAATCTCTGCTTCCATGGGAGTGAATGAAATCACTGCGAGTCATACGTCCAAGCGAGGTGAGAGGTTGTGAGTTATGTTCAGTTTGTTTGGATTAAAATGATTAAAAGAAGAATACTGACAATCTTTTGGGAGAACGATGAGAGTGTATTGGAATCAGGGTGCAGCGATGTGACCATCAAAGGGGGGGCGAGACCTGAAAACCTTCTCCAGATGTGCGTAGATGATGGATCCCTGTAACATGATAGCATCTCTGCAGCCTGACCTATCGGAAACATGGACCACAGCAGCAGGCCCCCAGGCCCACGTCCACTAAGGCTAACAAAGTCACAAAGACCCACTCTTCAGTCTGGGCAGGTGCATCATGGGAATTCTGGTATCTTTCTGAGTAAATCCTGGTAGTGGGCCTTGCTGTTATCCGCAGGATCTAGCCACTCTGCGTCTTTCCATGAGGCTATCAGATTCATCATCACTAATCCAAATCCCAGAACATCGTAGGAGACTGAGACCATCTCAGACGTGTGCATGTGACCCAGGATTTTCAGAATGAGAAAATCCCAGCTTGATTTTATTTTATTAAATAGTGCTGAGATTCCAGGAAATGTTTATGTAGGCTGCACTGTAGAGGCTGGTCAGCCACAACCCACCTGGAGGTCTCACACACACAGAGACACAAGCATAAGAGGGTCCGGTTGAATCCAGGATAGTGCTCCAAATTGCCATTTCCTGTTTGCTGTGATCTCCAGGGTTTCCAGGGCCTGAGGGATGAGCGCAGTTTGTTTGTGTGGGCGTAGGACCGGCATCTGGTGACAACACAAGTCAGCGCCATGGCGTTCGGGGTCAGAGGTCAGGGTGTGAGGTGGCGGTGGGGGACTGCGGACCCGGGGAGGGCTCATGCGCCAAATCCGCAGGAATGCGGAATGCTGGAGAGGCAAATGCTACTGGAGTTTGCAGGGAGACTGGCAGCATGGCGCCAGTCTCGCCCAACAAGGGGACGGGTTCCTGGCACAGGATCAGGCTCAGGACCCTCACGCAGTACAGAACCGGGTGGGGCATGAAGACATGAATGGTGGATCCATGCAAAACCCAGCTGTGTGCCTCCTGCAGACGTACACCCCCCCTGAAGTGTTTGCAGAGGGGGGGTACCAGAGGGGGGTGGCAGGGAGAGAGGGCCAGGAGCAGCGCTGACAGGGGGAGGATGGGCAGGTGCGGCGGAGCAAGGCGAGACGGAGCGTGAGCGGCGTGTCAAACAAGCAGCCCGTCGCACAAGGGCCACTTAGGCGGCTGTTTCAATGCCTGCCTCATGCACAATGAGCCGACGGAGGCTGAAATGTCTTTCGGGGGGATTTTCCGGTCTGAAAAAAAAAAAGATGTGTAAACAGCGTTTCCATTAACGCGCAGCTGCTTAGCATAACCTCAGAGCATAATGCCGTCATTCCAGCCCCGTCAAAGAGCCCTTTAAATACATCTCAGACTCAAAGGTCACGCGTTCAATTTAGGTGTTTATTTCAACAAGAGTAAACAGGGGGAGTGAATGAGGTCCAGCCCCCCCACATTCAGACAGTCACACTGGCCTCAGAAAGGTGAGGGTGTTATGTTAGTGAAGCGGTTACCATGGAAGCATTTCAGAGCACATGAACGACCCCGGAGGTCAAAACACCAGCAGTCCCAGCTCGCAAGCCGCCTCGTGTGTAATGGTGTGTGACTTCCTGGCTCCTCTGTCGGCTCTGGCCACGTCTGAGAACTTCCATGCCCTGTGGCACACCTGTGGGACAGTCCTGCTCATTCCCCGGGCCCCGGATCTGTGCATCTGGAGCGCGACTCAGACGAGGGGCATGTGAAAACCGATCGTAAGGACAGGACTGTGGGGACAGGTAGGTCAGCTCTGCCGGCTCTGGGCTAATGGGTCATGTGACTTACAGTTCTCTGACTCCTGCATCACACCTTCAGGATGGGACGTGGCCATTGGCTGGTTCATCCCTGTTCCATGCTGATACCGGGAGCCCGGCTTCTTGCTGACTCTTCCCAGGGTAGCATGACATAAGCCAGGAAGTCACGCTCTGTTCCCCATTACCCCTCTGTTTTGATACTCTTGGCTTCAGAGCAGCATGGGGTATGGGGCGATAGGCCATTAACCCCCCCCCCCCCCCCCCACTCTTTACCACTGCAAAGAGTCAGTGGTAATCTGCTCAAGTTATACTAAACAGGCTCCTTGCATCTCATCGAAATGTGTGTAATTCACAGCAATTGCAAATACATTACAGAATGAGGGATACAGGAGAAGAGGTGGGGAGGGGCGTCTTCCGCGTTATGACTGTGGCCTCCTTGGGGCCAGGCTGCCGTCAGAGATCCTCGGGTAGGTGGGAGATGTAATGATGTAATTCTGCCCCAATCTAACCACTTTCTGGGTGCGCTAAAGGCTTTTATCTGCCCACCTCCTGCCCTTTTGGACCGACAAATGGACCCCCCCCCAAAATGGAATGGCTTGTCTGTCCTGGGACCACCTCTCGGTGAGTGGGGGGCAGCATCCGGCTCCTCGACCGGCCACAGGAATGCGTGTGTTCCTGTGTCCCCCCCCCCAGCCATAAAATCGGCAGCAGACCCCCACGCCCTCACGCTGATGGAGAGGACATATCTCAGCGGGAGGCGCGCAGGAGGCGCGCGGGAGGCACGTACTGCCCCCTGCAGGTGCACTCTGATCTCCCGCCGGCCCCTCAGACCCCTGACCTCCATGCCAGTGTCAGAGGCTCCCCGGGAGTCACCCGGGCCGGCTGCAGGCCCAGCAGGGAAAGACAAGCTGCGGCGGTGGGTTTGGTGAAAGCAGTTCTGTAAAGAGGAGGGTGGGACATCGGCGATGCCTCCGCCAGACCTGGGAGCCTGTACCAACCTGAGCTCTCTGCCGTTCCGAGTCTGCTTCACCACATCTGTCCAGCAGGTCCGTGCTGAATGAGGACCTGAGGCGTGGAAACAATTTTTATAGAATTTCAATATAATCTTATAATTTAAGTAAAACTAATTTAACTCAGAATCTTATATAATGCAGCTTTTATGGAACTGTAAGGACTTGACTCTATGTCTCTGTTATTGTGTTTGGAAGGTTGCTGGCTCAAATCCCATGATTGGCAGAGGAATTTCCCCACTGGGCACTTGAGCAATGCCCTTAACCTCAGTTGCTCCAGGGACACTGTCTGACCTGCTCCCCGATCCTCACTTGTAAGTCCCTTTGGAAAAAAGCATCTGGGAAATTATGTAATGCATGTCGTTTATTGTAGCACATTGTGTTTCTAATCGTGCTGCTGGCTTAAGCACTGTTTTCTTTAATATTGCAAAACATGCGTCTCTCTCCCTAGCCCCTGCTTAAGAAGTGAAGCGTAAAACTCATTATCTTAGGGAACAAACCCATATTGGAGCCACACCACAAGCTTTGTGGTTTCTGTGGTGTGTGGAAACCAGATTGAATGGGGACAACGCCCCCCCCCCCTCCCCCCCCAGAGCCTCTGGGAATTTCTGGCCTGTTTATCTGTTATAACGATGTTGTTACGCTGCTTGGATTAAAGGCTGGATGTCTATCGGTCCCCCTTCTCTTGGTCCTTAGATCAGTGGAATCCTGGTTTGTCTTGCAGGGAGACCACAGTCTATAGGATCGCGGTCAGACTGCGAAGGCAGAACCAGGGCCTCACTTGGTGAATCAGTAATGAGTGTAATGATTAATTAGCATTTCTGAAAGGGGCCAGCCGTACCGGGCCCCCGCGGGGCAGTCTGCCGTGATGCTGGGGCACTTTGTGTGAGCTTCGCTTCGCTGTCTTGCTGGGATTTTGTCTGGGGGGATCGTGTGAAAAGACAGAGATCCGCCCATCCTGAATGAGTCCATGGTTCTGATGGACCCAGCAGCATGGAGAGAGAGGGCGTCTCTGAACCCAGCATCCGTGGAATTCTGGGAGCCAGGTCCTTTAGGCTCGGTGGACAAATTCCCATCGCAATCCTACCGTGGTTCTCTTTCCCCTGCCTTGTTCCAGACACAGAGATACCTCCATTCTGCCAAAGTGGACCAGCGCACCAACAGGAGGCGCACAAACGAAACAGGATGCGTTTGGAAGTAGGTTCTGTGCCGCTGGGCATTAGCTGAATCCTGCGGTGTAGACTGCTAAAAAATATGTGTAGCTAGTTTGTCAAGCATCAAGCCGCATGCTGACGGTAATGGGGAAACATACTCTCTCATACTCTCTCACTCTTTAATTTTACGCTGCACTCCAGCTGGCCAGATGCCAGCCATGTGGTAAGCATTACATATTCAGGAGTCGGGGTATACAGTAAAACGGGGACACTCTGCCCCTCCAAAAAATCCCTTTCCAATAATACCTGCCATTAAACTTTAACTGCCCGGTGACATGTAACACAAGCAGCTAGCTGTGATGGAGAGCCTTTCATATTGTAGAGGCGTAGCCGGAAAACCCACATGAAGAACATGTGCTGAGCGGGGTCAGTACCATCTGGGGGTCTGGGGGACGAGGCAGGGAGCATTGAGGCGTCTTCAGCAGTGCCTGAGAGATAAGGAGAGCTTTAACATCTCAACAACTACAGACAGCCGCAAGGTTGCAGGGGACAGCTGGGTGACTCCCAGTCCACATTGGTGCCCTTCAGTGCCCCCCCCCCCCCCCGTCGCCCCCTCGCCCCCTTTGTGTTAGCCATCAGCCTTCCATTCCCTTGCCCCGGTCCTATTGCTGCATTCCATTTGAACTCATAACTTGGAAATTCCAAGTTCCTAGTTGGAAATTTAAGCTGCAACACCCCCTGAAGTCGGAATTCTGACTTGAGCTCAGAATTCAAGATGGCTGCGCCCTTTATCAACAGAAGTTAAGGCTGTAGTTTTGTACTGTTTATTAGCCCTTATGTCTTATTTGTTGCTCATTAAATCAGTCCTACACACAGTACTGTCCAACCACTATCTGTGGACTTCTCGCTATGGTGTTTTTATGCACAAAAAAACCATGCAAAGTGTTATCTATTGATATTGCTAATAGTTAACCAGGCTAGAACTGGGGCCCGTTTCATTAAACAGGATTTCTTGCGAACAGCTTGTTGGATTTAAGGTAGTCTGGGCTGAATGAAGATAAAGGCCATTTAAACGGGGGTAAATTAATCCAACAAGTTATCTGGCTAAGCAAGAAATCTTTCTGTTTGAAACGGGTCTCTGGTATTGCTAAATGGCTTTCCGACTTGCTGTACCGAAACGCTGTTAACTCGTGTGTGATGTCATTCACAGTTCTGAATTCCGACCTCCAAGTAAATGGAATGCCCCGGGGTCTCATCCTGTCCACCAGTGCAGCAATCAGGGTTATCAGAACAAACCGAATCCACTTCCCAGCTAACAGGGAACATTCCCAGAATGTTAGCCGATGTTATATGAAGGTTCTCTCAACAGTGGCAAAGAACACTTTTACTGCAGCATCAATGGAATGTTATTTCCGTGTTTCACATTTTAACACAGGTTCTGTTAATATCAGCATGATAACGTAATTTCCTGAATACCCTTTTAACGCAATTAACATTAAAAATTATTGTTTGATAATAAAATATTAATTTGTAAAAGTTTCATATTGCAAACGCGCTGTACAGCTTAGAACCCATTTCTGATGTATAAAGCGATAGTGTTATCCTCTGCTCTATCATGCATTTCATTCATTTTTGTATTATTAGACATAGTTGTAATAGTGGGATAACATTCTGGGAACATCAGGAACACTGGACACTTTGAACGTTTCCATACCTTAATCATAACTTTCGGTAAATGTTCCTAGAATGAAAAATTGTTAGCAGGTTCCTGTCTGAAGCCGGCCTGGGTGTGTCCTGTGAAAGGGGCCAGCTTTAAACCGGCGACACCATCATTCGACAACCCACGGCAAAGCCGCGAAAGGTAGAGCACACGTAGAAACATTTTTTAAATGCTTTAAGGTGCTTTAATCTTCATGGGCTGAAACCAAAGCAACAAAGTCATTTGCAGACCAGTTTGAAACCACATAGTCTTTGTGGATATAATAGCTTTTCATCTTGGTGTTTAAAAAGCCCTCCAAGTGTTCCTTAACACACCTTTGATGCATCTGTTTTCATGCGGTCCCCTATTGCTTGTTGCCACGGTTGCCAGCAGCCAGCACTGCAGATTCGACCCAGGGTGGCAACTCGACTGAGTTAGTGGTGATTTACTCTGTACGGATGGCATGGTGCAGGGTGCAGCAGGGGGTTATGGGTAAGCGGATATAGATCCTGCAGCTCCAGTCCAGCAGCTGGCCTCATGCACCATCTTCTGAGGTTTCCTGTAATCAGACAGTCGCTGTTTAGTCTGTCGGGGGGTGAGTCGCAGCCTGTAGAGAAAGTGAAGATACTTTCCAGACATGGGACATCACAGGACTGTGGGGGGGGGGGACTGATTTACACTCACAGGCACAGTGCTGTGCTGATGGGGGGTGTGGATGCCCCCCCCCAGGCTGGTCCCTGTATTATTGCAGCTGCAGGCAGGGTTAACATGGCACGTGAGAGGCATTTAGATGACCAAACAACGTGCTGATAATGCACGACCGAGCATAAAAGGCAGCAGCTAACGAGGCCCCTCGCTTTGTTCCGTGCTGCGCTTGCTTTTTTGAATGTGTCACGAAATTGTAATGACCTTAAAGTGACCTTACAGTGACCTCCACTTTAATGACTGAATTGTGCATAAATACTCACACCCACACATCTGTAATATATTTATGAGCTTGACTCACCTCAGGTTTTTTTTCTCATGTTCTCTCCATGTTTTCATTTAAGATTTAGCTCAGTTCAATTTGGGACTTGATGGTTTATTTGGACTGGCATTTTGTCCAGGGTGTACCCCAGTCTTGTGCCCTGTGTTGCCAGGGATACGCTCCAGGCCCCTCCGGACTCTGGCCATGATGATTGCTTCGAAGACATATAGATTGATGGATGGTTTATTTTGCTTATTTCTGTGATTTGTACAATAATACAACACAAATGTATGTTTGGAATAACCTCCTTTGAGGGGCTTATTATGCATGTTACTCATGTCCGCACTGTCAGTTACTCAATGTGTGTAATGCTCTGATTTGGAAAGCCACTGGATTCTCAAGCTTGATTCTCAGAAACCATCACAAACTGGATTTAGGTGGGACCATCGTAAAATGAATAAATGTGAGACTATCACAAAATAAATTTGGGTGGGACCATTACAAACTGAATTAAAGTGAGGCTGTTACAAACTGTATTTAGGTGGGACCATGGCAAACTGGATTTCGGTAGGATCATCGCAAACTGAATTAAAGTCAGCTGGTACAAACTGAATTTAGGGGGGACCATAACAAAATTGATCAAAGGGAGACTATCGCAAACTGCATTTAATTGGGACAATGGCAATCTGGATTTAGCTGGGACCATCAAAAAAAATGGATTAAAGAGAGACTATCAAACACTGGATTTATGTGGGACAATGACACACTGTATTAAGGAGAGGCAATCACAACCTGGATTTAGGTGGGGCCAACACAAACTAGATTAAAGAGAGACAATCACAAACTTGATTTGGGGGGGATCATGGAAATCTGGATTTGATAACTAACAGGAGAAGCAGAAAGTCCCTGCTACACTTACTGCATAAACCAGACCAGTAGCAAAATATGAAGTGTGGGGCTAAGGAGTTAAAGACCAAGGAAGATGACGGGAATGATGATGTGAAACAGAACATTTCTTTGAAAACAAAACTGAGCTGTTTTGGACACCGACTCCGAACTCAAAGTCTCCCATGAACATGAGAAGCTCATTTGGAATGCTGCATCAATAGAGAAGCATCCGTGGTGCTGAGAGGGCAATTCAGGTAGAGGAGCTTCTACAGCATCTACAGGGATCTGCTGTTCCTAGTGAACCCTGCTGACCCCACAGCAATAGGCAGGCAAAGTGCTCCTAAGTGCTGGTCCCTGGCTGATGATGACAAGGCGTTGTAGGTTCTGACAGGTTTAGCACAAGCCACAGTGGGGGGGGGGATCTGACAGGCTGAGGGGGCTGTGCTGATTTGCCGCAAATGAACCCAAACACTTGGGAATGTGGCAATCGGGCACACCACACAGATCTTCTGAGCCATTCTTAGGCCTTTTCCTGTACGAGAACAAGCAGTGAGTTAGCAATTAATAGTGAGTTAGCAGTTAGCAGTTAGCAGTGAGTTAGCAGCTAGCAGAATCCATTGTAATATCCCGACAAGTAAAATGCACATGGTTTGTTTGATCCACTTCACACTTGTGGCTATCCAGTCCTGTCATACCCGGTCAAAGTCCTGCATCAGTGATACACATTTAGCGCACATGCTGCTCTGTGCCGCTCTTGTTTTTCTGCAGGGTGCATGGCGGGCAGCCAGAGCTGCTGCCATTTCTCCTCCTCTTCAATTCTGTTCTGCTGTCAGGTGTGAAAATGCATAAAATAAGCGGTGAATTTCCTGGCGCATCACTCTGCCTTGTTAGGGAAAGGTGATCCAAGGTGGGAGGGGCCAGAATTTTGAGCCATCAGTCATCCACAAAAAGCAGGAATCACGTCTGCTGTTGGCTAATACAGATGCATCAATAAATGCGATTAATAACTGAGGCATAACGAGGAAGGCACTTTGTGGCCTGTTCATTTGTCCTGTCCTGTAAACAGTCATCCATCATTTTTTTTTCTCTCAGGCAATATGCCATACAATTAACCTTCTAAGCCTTTTATGGCGCAGGCATTGTTTCCATGGTAACCCTTCAGTCATTCAAATCCATATTCTGAGCTGCCTGGCGAGGGTGCCGATTGAATGCTGCTTCATGAGGCCGGCGCTGACTCACTGTGCTGGACTAATGCTCCGGACATGGCCGTCCGTCAGTTGTGACTGCCCCCCCCCCAGCCCCATACCCCATAAAGCACTCTCACTTCCTGTGGCTGCGGGGCTAATGCAAAGACAGGCGTGGCCATCCAGCAGTGATCCTCTGCACTGTGGGGAGGTGAGTCTGACAGACTGTGGTTTGGGGCAGGGGGCTGGCCGGGCCTTTTGCAATGCCCTGTTAGACTCTGCGGCTACACAGGGCAGGGGCCTTAATCGAGAGCATCTGGCAGAAAGGTACACATGGCTATGGTAGAATGGCTATCACAATGCCCCTTTCCCTGGAAGATATGCCAGGCGTGGCATGCCGGTGAGTCATGCATACCTCAGAAGGGGCGGCTTAAATCTTCTAGGTCACCAGACGCTGTGCTGTAGGTGAGTAAAGGGAAAGTGATTTGAACTAGCTGATGGCCAATGTTAGCGACACGCTTCCTGCATGCTTCCTGACTCACTTCCTCTGGAGTCCTGGCTCAGCGGTGCCCACCCTCTCCAGCAGGGGGCGTAGGTTGTGGCACAATGCATATAAAGGGTCAGTGGCTGTGTCCCTGTCCTCTACAGCCACAGAAAAAAATTAGAGACCACAGCACAAATTTTTCTCTCATTTCTCAATTTAATGGTGTGCATCTGTGAATAATTTTTTTTTTTTTTGCAAACTGCAGTCTGGTTCCCTGCTTCTCACTGATGAAGGGCTTCATCCTTGCTTTATGGAACTTCAGTCCTGCTTCTAGAAGCCTGGTACAATCGTATCCTAGCAATGCACTTCACACCACTAAAGGTCACTTGATGTCATCCTATAATTCATGAGATCCTGTTGGATAAGCTAACATCTCTGGCATTAGAAAGTTTCTTCTGCCCTTTACTTGTCTGGTTTCAGGTTGTTCCCCGTGTCTCCTGCTTCACTTTATTCTTGTGTACGGCTCTTAGAAATTTTGAACCTTGAAGCATCCTGATGCTCAGTGTAGCCTTCTGCCAGCAGAACCAGAATTAAACTGCGATTTAAGAAAGCAAATTTATTTCAAAATGTAGAGTGGTCTCTTAATTTTTTTATTGTCATGGAGCTCTTAAAGCATATGATGCCCCGTCAGAAAGGAGGCCAGTCGGAATGCATAGAGAAATGTCCTGGTTTTAATGCAGTTCAATCACTTTGATGTTCCCCCTTATGTATCAAAGGAATCTGAACCATGGATGTGGTTTAGTGCTTTTTTTAAAATCTTTTCTTTATCTCACTGCAGGGCAGGTTAATTCAAGTTCTGAGAAGCTATCTGTAGTAGAGTCAACTTTTTTATTTATATAACTTTTTTATTTTATTTATATTTATACTTCAGCTGTATAGTATTTGATGGACTAGTGGTCTATATTCATTATGTCCAGTCATGGCCGGCTGTGGGACAAGAATCTTTTGAATTATGCATATGAACGTGCATACAGAGGGACGACGTGCATGAGGGACTCAGCACTGTTTGTTTTCACGTTTGTGGAGTAATGAAGGCTTATTGTTGTATGGGCCAGCCACAGCTTTGCTCTTTCCTCCTGGAGGTATGTTAGAAGAATGGATTCCAGTCATCAGAACTTGTTGAAGCAGATAAATTTCAATCGTGCCGCAAACCGTTTCGGCACTTTTATGAACCTTCTGTCAAGCAGGCCCGGGCTCTATTGACGTGCTTTGAGGTGCTCGGGGCCTGCGAGGCGTCCCTCGAACCCGCCGCACAGGCAGCTGTCTCCCAGTGTCCGCATCACGCCTCCCACATATGAATACTCCGCATGTCATGCATCATTCATACATCGTACAGCCGCGGGATGAATCAATCACATTGGCCACTTTTGATGCGTGTTTTTTCCCAGGCTGTGCTGCAGTCTCTGAATGTGTTTTAAATGCATTGTAAGCATTCAGTAAGTTGCATCATCACTGAGCAGAAGGAGGGAGTATATGGGGATCATTAGTAAGCTTTTGGGATTGTGTTTATTCATGGTTTACTGGAAAAGTGTGTGACAGTGTAACATCCGTCAAGCAAATGTAGTTTACCTCACTTTTACTGCTCTCTTCAAGCCCTGGCAGGGCCTTCAAAACCCACTAAGCAGTGCGAATGCCGTGCATTTCTCCAGATCACCTCACTTGGCAGAGATATGCACCTTTCCTGTTGACAGCTGTTCTTCTTTTAAGGGTCAAACAGCCTGCCCCAGTCTCACAGTGCCCCGGTCCTCAAGAACATGTGTGCAGCGGAGCCCCGTGTCCGTGACCCGTTAAACAGAGTAGCTTTCAAGTGTGACCGGTGCCCAGACTACACCACACCGAAGCTTTGAGCCTTTCGGGTTTTCGAGAGCCGATGAAATGTTGAGGGACAGCATCCAGCGCACATAAGGATCTCATATACGTTCCTGCTAATTGTTATTTTTCCACTCTAAAATGAAGAATTTGCAAGTAGAAACGTCTGGTGTTTTTTGTTTTTTTTTTTTTTCATGTTGGCTGAAAGTCCCGCTTTTTTCAGAAGTGCCCCCTTGTGTTACTACGAGAACATTGACAGCACATGTCCAAGGCTGTGTGCTGGAGTGTCTGGGTGGGAAAGGGCATTGTGCAATGTGCAAAAATGCATTGAAATCCCAGCACAACATTTCCAGGAAACCACTACTTGGTCTTGTTTACATCTAGCACGATAATCGCAGGCAGTTTGTGGCGGTTGATATCATTATGCACATAATAAAAGGGGGAAATCTGACTATGATTCAGTTCCAAATTATCTGCTGATGACTGACACGAGCCACCTGTATTCAAAATGAGGAGCGAAGGCTGTAGAGAACTCTGGCACGACCCAAGTGCCAAACGCTAACTGTCATCTATATGTCCCTGACAAACTGAGCATGTGTGACAGGAATCATTATCACTGCTGAAGCACCATGTCATCTAACTCGGTTGTAAAACCATTATATTGTACATAATAAAATGGAATCTGCATTCTGAATTCTGGAATGCTGGAAAGTGGGTGCCCAGTGTGGGCGACCTTCATTGAAAATAAGATAATAATAATCTTAAATGGTTCCCCGTAGATGATGGAGAGCAGGTCTAATCTGAAGCATAGTCGGCGATTAGGAGGCTACCGACGCAACCTGGCTGTTTTCCGTTATCTGAATCTGGAACGTAACTCGTTAAATTGTATATAGGCTCCTCCTGATTTGGCGCGAGAGAGCGGGGCAACGGTGAAGGTGACGAGGGGCAGGCAGGCTGTGAAGGCTGCCGCAGCTCCCAGAGAGGAGCTCCTCCAGAACCTTCACAGTGTGACTCTTATTAGCAGCCCATAAAACAGCGAGATGAATGACTCAGCAGAGAAAGATGTGTGATTATTTCAGCGGCCCACAGGGGGCTCTGCTGGGAATGTCGGGCGGGTGGGGGGGGAGGGTGCGAAGAGTTTTCTAGAAGAACACAAGTTGGGGAACAATTGGAACAACATGCAGAGAGCATGCGGGCCTGCAGTCGTGAAGGGTCCCTGTAGGACAGGCTACAGGAGTTCGGCAGATACCTTCCAGCACATGCGGTTCCCAGGCTGATGTCCCGCCAGGCTGGGCCTCACTTTTTCATCATATTACTTTTGGCTGAGTCCACACTCATTTCCATCAGGATAATAAGTATTTAAAGAGTGGGGGGCAGGCTGGTTTGTTTCTGAGCACGACTGGCGCCCTTGTTGGCAGACTGCAGAGGTCGTCGACAAGGTCTAGAAAACAATACAGGGACAGAATCCTCTCATGGCTTTGACTGTGCTGAAGGACATTTAACTCAAATTTAGGTAGGAAACTGTGAGACTGTTTGTGTGTGGGGGGTCTTTTTGGAGTTACGGTGTTTGCAAAACCATCACAAAACATTTTATTTATATAAATACCAGAAATCACCATATTGCTCAAAGTCCACCTTTAGATCATAGATGGATGATCAGTTCCAGCTGTAGCAGCCTGCAGCCTTCTGAGAAGCGTCCAGGAAGGGGTAACGTGTGGTGAATGGGAGCCAAATGTCAGCAATGCACCAATCACCATCATGCTTCATTCAGTGTTAACAGAAAGCACCAGTCACCATTATGCTTCATTTGGAAGCATCAGGAAAAAACCAATCACCATCATGCTTCATTTGGCAGCCTCAGGAAAGCACCAGTCATCATCTTGCTTCTTTCATCATCAACAGAAAGCACCAATCACCATCCTGCTTCATTTGGCAGCATCAGGAAAGCCCCAATCACCACCATGCTTCATTCAGCATAAATAGGAATACACCAATCACCATCATGCTTCATTCAGCATCAACACGAATCCACAAATCATCATCATGCTTCAATCAGCATCAACACGAATCCACAAATCATCATCATGCTTCAATCAGCTCCTTCAAGAAAACATCACTCACTATCACACTTCATTCAGTGTTATCAAGAAAGCACCCATCATTATCCATATTTATTCAGCACCTTCAGAAAAGCAGCAATCACCATTACATTACATTCAGCATCTTCAGTAAAGCAACAATCACAATCAATCATCAGTAAAAAGACAATCATCATCCTTCTCAACCAGTCGCTGGTCTTTATATGCCCTTTGTTTCTAAAAGCGATCTTTGTTCCATACACATTCCAACTGTGTATGTAAGCAATTTAGGCATGCACTGAATTCTTTGGATCTGCATTGATGTGATGCCTGCACAACGCTCAAATGCATGAAACTACGTCATCCATCAGGGAACCATGACAGTAAATATACACCAGAGTTTCACTGCCAGTCAACCAGAAATAACACATGTAAGAGCATCATAATAATCTGTGCATCTGCTCCATCATGGAATGAACATCCTGGAAGGTGCACTTCGTTACAGATTCATCTGGTTCCCCAAGTTTGTAAACAGACTCATAAAGACCTGATTATGTCAAATCAGCCACAAATAGACATCAATCTTCAACATCTATGGTCGTCTACATCCCTCTAATAGCCACACAGTTAACTCACCACACAATTCGCACAGCATGATTAAGAGAAGGAAATCAGTTCACAAACTTTCAGATGATTAATTGTGGACAGCTTCATGTCCAGCATCCTAGCCAAGGATGGATGTTCATTTTTTCATACTTTGGCTTCTAAGTCAATTGCTCAAGAACTAGAGCTTTTGCTGGAATAATCTGGCCTGCATGCTGGTGGTTTTGTTCTTCTTCTTATGTCACATCTGCTATTTGTTTCACTGGCTGTGCTCATTTATGGAGAAGATGGGAATTTGACTTTGATGCTGCTCTGTTTAGCAGCTTTTAATGGAATCCCACTTATGAGAGTGGATGGGTCTGGATCCTGTCCAAAAAAAAATGATTTCCCAGAGATGCTGTGCATCAGACTTGTGACAAAGATGCTCTTCTTATCCTCTTGTGTCTCCAAGAGGCTCCTCATTCATACAAACGTGGGCCGGATGTGAACATCCATGTTATCAGCTGCCATCTTTCCAACATCCTCTTCCCAGGTGCTTTATCAGATTTACACATAAATCGGGCTTAGTACTGACTAAGTGCACGTCGCTGTGCACAAAGGCACACTTGTGCGAGTGTAAAACGCTCATTGTTCCTCCCTCGTGTTTGCGTGGGACGGACAAAGTTGGTTTGAGGAATTAAGGTGAAATATCACTTTAGACGAGTGGGCCCATCGAAGGTCACAGCACCTCCCGCTCTGCGGAGGTCAAACGTCCAAGGAGACGGGGCTCCACCCTCCCTCACTGCGATTTATAGTCACTTATGATATCTGTGCCATCCTGAGCCGGGCATGGCTCTGCAGTCCCAAAGTTCTGGCTTCGTTCTTTGTAGAAAAGTTCTAATGAAACATGGCACAACTGTCTGACGTGTTTCCCCTGGAAAACTCCGACGCCCTTAGTGGGTCTGGAAGGATTTACCCTTCTCCCTGCTCCTTGATTGTGCTTCTTATGTGCGCTGCTTCAAATTGGAACAAACTCCAACCACTGGGAAAGGATTTCCTTGAGTTTGCTGTCATGTGTTCAGCCAGTTTGACCAACCCCCCCCCCCACCCCCCCCCAATCAGAAGTGAGGTCAATAACTGCTTAAGCAGCATCTGTAGGGGGGGTACAGAACACCGCTGGTGTTGCCAAGAGCAGTTTCACCGAGTCTTATCTACTTTGTCAGGTTGTCATGAGCAGAACCAGCCCCTCTCTCTCCGTTAATATAAATGGAAGAATTCACTGGCATGTACACTCAGCTTCTCGCTGGCTTTTTTCAGAAGGCAGATGCGGGACGGCGCCTCCTGATGCTGGTCTGAGGAACAGCCTCAGCGAAGTAATTAACGGATAAAACCTTAGGAGTAAATGGGCCGTGAGCTGCTGAATGGTGAACGTGCGTAGATTCCCCGCACTTCGCAGCGAAGACACCTGTATGTTTGCAGACAGGCCTGACGTAAGGCACCCTGTGAGAGGCACTGGGGCCCAGTACAGCCAGTCGATTGTGAAAGAGGGTAAAGCTCCACCTCCTGCCACCAGCCCTGCCCCTCCTCTCCCCCTGACCTCATCTCCGTACCTCCTGTCACTGCTAGAGGACACTCAGTGACCTTGGCTGGATACAGAAGACCTTCTATTGCACAACATCTTATAAATCAAAATTGTATAACCTTCTTTGTTCCTGAGCAGGATGTCTATTGGGAAAGCTCTCCAAACTTGCATGGAGTTCATTTTTGCAGTGTATTCTGGGTAGAAATGGAGGTAGGGAGCCGCAGACAGCTCCACCCCGAAAGCAAATGTTTTCCTTCTGTGTTTAAGGGCACACATAATGTAGAGCCTGATTTTCACCATGGGGTATATAGCTGGCATGGCGGCTTCCCAAGCTCATTACTGCTGAAAAGCCCCTTTCATCGCATGGTGTTAATTACAGACAGACTGTCCCATGCTGCTTACCCACACTTCTCTGAGATGCTGCCGGACTGCGTGTGACCCTCCTCCGGGGCTGCTTTCAGCGTCCAATGTGGGCTGTTGCGTCATGTCAAAACTTCCTGCCTCTTAGGATGGTCGGTCTTGGCTGCCATCCAGTGCCTGGTCCATGGCAGAATTGCCCAAGGATGTCCAATATTAATCTGTGGGTGCTGTGTACCCCTAGGTCCGCTGCCGTTAGCTCTTGTAGTGCTGGGCCTGTGTGCAGGGACTCCGTAAAGGGGGGGTGGGCTGGTTACGACAATTCCAAGGAGCCCTAAGCGTCAGGAGCCCTAAAAGATTTGGATCATAATTTTGATTGGTCTGGGTTGCTGTCCCAATCCGACATGATTTTTTATGGGGCCCATCATCTTTAGTGGCGTCCCTGCCTGCAGTGTTTGGACCCCACGCGTCGTTGCACATGCTTCATTTAGTGGGGGCCCCGTGGGGTATGCCAAGCCCCTGCACTCATCTGTGAGAGGCCCCGTGGTGCTACATACCTACCCTGTGTGTGTGTGTGTGTGTGCGTGTGTGTGTGTGTGTGTGTGTGTGCGCGTGTGTGTGTGCGAGCGGGTTTACATAATGTCCCCATAACGTGATAAATATCCGTTTTTTTTCCCTTATGGGGACCGGTTTCCTGGTCCCCATAAGGGAAAACTCTATTTTATAAAAATCGGTGACTGCTATGAAAAAACTAAAAATGCAAAAACTCTTGTATTTTGTTAGGTTACTTATGGTTATGGTTAGGGCAGGGTAGGGGTTAAGGTTGTCATAGTTAGCGTTAGCATTTTTCCCATTGAAATGAATGAGCGGTCTCCATAAGGATATGTATACCCTACATGTGCGTTTGTGTGTGTGTGTGTGTGTGTGCCCGAATGAGAACAGCTTGTTCTTTATTGTCCGTGTGGTTCTTACGTAAAGAGTAAGTGAGGGTGCCACAAAAAAAAAACCACATTCGTCATATTACTGCAGGTAGAGAGAACCTGGCCAGACATCAGATGAAGGAACTGTTATTATAGTGGAGAACAAACCAGGTCAGCAAAACAACAGCAGCAATTTGGATGTTCACCAAAGTCACATTCCATGAAAAAAGTCCTTACCATCAATCATATCAGATAAGTGTTTGAAAGGATTTGAAAACTCATTTATGAAATGTTTAGTGACTCATTTGTTTGTTCTACCAGAGACACAGTTGCATCATGTTTGATGTGTTGTTTTGTCCGTCCACCATTCATTTGAATCACAAAACCATAAAAAGCAGGAGAAGCTTATGACTTCATTTACCCGGTTTTGCGCATACATAATTTTCAATAGACTTCTGCTTGAACGTGACGATGAAGCGCAACTTGGCCTGGCAGCTGCACACTCCCTGAGATCCAGGTTGGCCTGGTGCACAGGGCAAGTGGGCTGGGCTCTACCGTCATCCAGAGTGACTGAAACGGGCTGAGGTCCTCGGCGCGAGCAGACTGAGCTAATGGCTTCAAGCTGTCGCCTGGGTCTTGTCATTCGTGCGGGTGTCAGCGATACACGAGCGTTTATGTAAAGCAAGTCCCCCCAGACTCCACCCTCTGGCTGTAACATCGCTTTGCCTTGGCGAACGAGGACAGCACCCGTACTCTGCTCCGCTGTCCTTCACGCTCATACTTCACTTTGGCCACCAGGGGGCACTGCTGAGTAGCAGGTCAGTGCCACCCCCACACCATTCCTCCGCAAATTACTGCAGGAAATGCCTGATCCGACACCCTAATCCAGCCCGGCAGACCGCCCGGGGGTTATATGTGTCCTAATGCTTTTCTTATGTGCTTACTGCTGGGCTTTCCATTCACAAGCCTCATTACTGAATACGCAGTCCAGCTTATTAAAGATATTCCAGCATTTTGATGTCGCATAACAGCAAAATGCTGTAAAACACACCTTTTGCTCTTATGTCGTCTACAGCAGACATAGGTATGGACAACTTCTACAGCGAGCATGGTCCAGTGAAATCCCCCGGAGATATATTAATATTCCCCTTGTCAGGGGGACGTTCTTGTTTTAGGCACAGATGGAGATTGTCTACAGAGGTTACACTGACCAGGACCCGCTGGGGCACAGACCTGCATGCAGTTAAAAATGTAAATCATACATGCACACAGTTTACCCCTTGTGTTTTGAAGAAGTTGTGCTTGTTTGTGAAACGTCCATATGTCATTGACGCAGGTTTCGATGCCGAAAATGATGATTCCAGCAAAAGCAACTGGCACATTTAGCATGATTAAACATGTCGTTTACTTCCCGGGGGGGGGGGGGGGTGTAACTCTCGGTGAGGTGAGAGTTGGACTTTAGCCAGGAGAGGTCTTCCCTCGTATTATCATGGTTATATGGTTACATTCTGCTGCACCTGGACTCAGTATCTGGCCAAGATGCAAAGTGTCAACTAGCATGATGCAACCTGTGACATCAAGGTCCCGTTCAGTCTCCAGTGAGTCGAATAATACCGTTCAAGTTCAAGCTCAGCCCAAAGGACCAATAGAGGGCATGAATGTGAGCACATGTCAGAAACGAAGCTCATACGTGCCCACTTGTGATCTGCTTTGGCTGGAGAGTGTCTTGCAGTGTGTCTGGAATATGCAGTTGACCTTATTCGGGCAGCTGTCTCCCAGCTCCTACACCACAAGCCTCATCCCCCAGCTCTTACATCACAGGCCTCATCCCCCAGCTCCTACATCACAGACCTGATCCCCCAGCTCCTACATCACAGGCCTGATCCCCCAGCTCAAACATCACAGACCTGATCCCCCAGCTCTTACACACAGGCCTGATCCCCCAGCTCCTACACCACAAGCCTCATCCCCCAGCTCCTACATCACAGGCCTGATCCCCCAGCTCCTACATCACAGACCTGATCCCCCAGCTCCTACATCACAGGCCTCATCCCCCAGCTCCTACATCACAGGCCTGATCCCCCAGCTCCTACATCACAGGCCTGATCCCCCAGCTCAAACATCACAGACCTGATCCCCCAGCTCCTACACCACAGGCCTGATCCCCCAGCTCTTACACCACAGGCCTGATCCCCCGTATCATTGGACAAAATTTCATTCTTCAACAGGATAATGATCCCAAGCCTTCTTCAAAATTGTGCCAAATTATATCCAGTCCAAAGAAAAGCAAAAAGTTCTGGGAATTTTTTTTTTTAGCCTCCCCAGTCTCCGGACCATTCTCCCATTGAGCTGACATGGCACAAGCTGGACCAACAAGTTCGGAATGAGCATCCAGCGAATGAGACTGTTTGCATGCTTGAAAAGGTGCTGGGAGGGTTTGGACACAAGTTATTTCCAAAAATTGCTGGAGAGGATGAAGCGAATCTGTGCTGCTGTGATAAAGGCAGGAGGTGGTTATTTTGATGAAACTCATTCTTAGTCACTCGCATTCATTAAATCACATTGACAATGTAAATTGTTACATTACACTTCAAAACCATTTAGTTACATTTGTTTTAAGTATTTCTAATATTTTCTTGTAACAAAAGTTTGAAAAAGCAGGGTATCATTTATTTATTACTGTGGTCTGTAGTGTATCCCACGTGAGGTCTGCCATTGTGGTCAATCTGTGAGTATAATCCCCCCCCCCCCAGGTGCAGGCTGACGTGAAACAACAGATCCAGTCTGTGATCATTCTCTCTCTCTCTCTCTCTCTCTCTCTCTCGGTCAGTTGAGCGTTTTTTTGCTTCCAGGGGGCAAATTACTTTGCTGCAGCATTCCTGGGCACATACTGCAGATTTAATAACCATACAACAATCAAGCAATAAATGCAATGGCACAAAAAATATGGAGAAAAAATGTACAAAATTTTTTTAATCAACAGGATTAAAATGGGAACCAATACCTTCCATTCATAAGTTAATCACAGGATCCCAAAACCCCTGAACATCTCTGTTCACACCAGCTCTATGGAAAGTCGAGGGGCTGCGGCCAAACACAGGCAGGATTAGCCGTCGCCAGGCCACTTGCTTCTGGGGTGGGGGACCGACATTTGGCCCCCACCGGTCCTTCTGTGCCACTTTGCGATGGGATTAAACTGTGCTCAACCGAAGGCCGCCATTAGGGAGCGTTCCGGCTAGGCGATGGGGTCTTCGGTGCTCTGGGTTCTGCTGGAGTGTGTCTGCAGGGTGCTCGGCGTTTCCACGGCGGCAGGTAACCTTCCTAACTGCAGGGTATCAGATCAGAGGCTTTTCATTAAGGTTACCGGCACTTTAAACGAGGGTGACCATATTTTGCTGTGCAGAAAGGTGGTAGCCAGGAGCAGGGTGATAAAAGAGGCATCACAGCAACGCAAATATGCTTGAGAAAGTATTCTGACTGTAGAAAGCAAATTTGTACACAAACCTAAGGAAAACCTGGAAATTTCATGCATTTTAGGTCCCAAAAAAGAGGACAAGTCCGTGAAATAGAGCACGTATGGTCACCCTGTTTAAATGCATCTGCCTCCGTAGCTATGCGAAAACCAAGCTGGACATGTACAGTATATGCATGGGAAATTACTGCCTAATTTTTATCATCATCAAATAGAAGTGAGTGCACAGATTTGAATTTTTGTAGTTTGGTGGGATCCTTTTCAATGTAGTCTGTGGAGTAAAGGTTAGGACAAGGTCACAGGGAGGACATTAAGTATTTGTATTTTCCTGATGTATTTATTGCGCTCGCTGCTCTGATAGAAGCCCGGTCTCCATGGCGATACCATAAGTCATAACATTACAGAGAGCACTGACACTTTGGAGGGGGGGGGAGGGTGTTCTGCCTCCCCCCTGTCACTGGCCTGGTCCCCAGAGTGCGCGGCCCTCCTCTCCACGCATCCCCCTGCAGACAAACAGACAGTGTGGGAGTCGGATGATTTAAGGCGGCCCTGAGGCTGTGCGTGTCTAATACGTAATCATGTGAGACGCTGTACACTGAATGCCTTTGACTACCTTAACGTATTGAGTTTCACGTAGATCAGAGGCGTATGCGGGACCGGGAGGCTAATAAGAAGCTGTAGCGAGGGTCAGACCAGAAGTGCTGCAAGCTTGCAGAGTCCATGATGAAATCAGCCTTGGGAAATTCGGAAAGGGCAGAGTGCAGTGTGCAGGGCTTCTGGCCCTCTGCCGTTTCCGTGGAAGCTCTTAAAACCCCACTAAGTATGCGCATTGCGTAACCACATTTCTTTTTTCTGTGTGTGCGCCTTACAAATAAACCGATAAACACGTACCACATGTTAGCCCAGTGGTAGGCTTGTTATTCTCACAGCCGTGGCAGTCAGTGACAGCCTGGTTTGATGTTTCGGCAAGGTTCCAGCGAATAAAATGCTTCAAAACGCTCCAAACAAACGACTGGCTCTGTGAAGCATGAAAGTGCGTAAAGTGTGTTTCAGTCGTCAGCGTCCTTTGTGGCTGACATTAAATTAGTTTTGTAGGCGTTGAGAAATCTGAAAGTTATATAGTAAAGAAAGTAAATAAATGAACAAGAGTTTGAATACATCTTCACCCAAATACATCCTGGTGTACAAAAAGTTTTACAACAACATAGGAGAGCGTTTGATATTGGGGGACACAAATTAATAATGTAAATTCTTAGGCCTATTACTTTATTGGGTGGGGGGGGGGGGGTTGGACACATCCCCCCCCCGGGACCTTTGCCCCTGCTTGTAGCCCATCATTCCTGGGCACTGAAAAGAGCCACGCTCACACAGGTGAGTGAACATGCTGACCCCTAGAGGCTGACAGTGTGACTGCGTTTGCCTGTCAGTTTGTACTGTCACATATGAAACTGTAAGTTAAACTGGCAGGATTTAAGGAATAAAAGGCAGTGAAATGTATAGTTGCTGACACATCTTGCTGCCTCATCCATTCCCAGTGCTGTGTGCGGTGGGGATCGAGACCTTGAACCAAGGAAAATTCCAGAACCTGGCTGTGTACCTCCTGTAAGTACCCCGGAACTGCTGCCTCAACAGCAAACAGCACCGGCAACTTTCTGCCCCTCTTCCGAATACTTGACGTCCACTTTAACTACATAACCAATGGGATTTCTCACATAACTAACAGAAGTGAAGCTTTAAAGACCTTTAGGTGTGGAAATGGGGATCCTTTCATGGCCGTGAGCAGGACCATTATCGCTGGCCTTCAAAAATGTGCCTGTCAGCTTCTGTCTTCCCTGGCACACGACGCACGCTCCCTGCCTGCGGGCAAGCTCAGGATATGAAGCTGAATGAGATCCTGTGTGTAAGAGAAAATAATGAGGGGTTTACAGGCCGATTATGCTGTTTAAAACGACAGGTAGGTGCTCTGTGTTGTGTGAGGGGATTGTTTTAAGGTTTAAAGACTTTTGGTGTGAGCCTTTTTGCTGTGGGGTGTTTCGGAGAGAATGTGGTACAGAGGCAATAATGATAAGGGCCTGGAGCTCGCAGGACAGCAGCCAACCATGCCACCCACCCCCCCCCCTGCCCCCCCCCCCCCCCCCCACCCCACCCCCCAGCCTGTAAACATTGTTAAAGTGCCAAAGCTCCGACTATCGCTCAGTTTAAATAAATAAACTTTAAGTGCCCTCATTAAGGTGCGCACTGCTTACATATTTAACATGATCAATAACTCACTTAAGTAATGCAGGCTTCTCTTTACCCAATGAGACCTCAAATTAACACTGAGATGCAAAAGCAGGTCACATCAGCAGGCTCATTGCACAAAGGGCCCCTTCTGTGTGGCACTCAGATCAGCCCTGCCTTGTCCCCGCAGAGTATCTTCCGGGGGCGTGTCCGTACTGGAGGTGTCCTACTTCGTTGACAGTCTCCTGGTGACATGCCTGCCGTGAGTATGGAGCGCAGGGGTTGCTGGGGAGTGAGCCTGGTCTGGGGCAGCATAGGCTTATTTTAATACCCTCATTTATGCTGTTTGACATTTTATTGATGTTATTTTTTGAGTTTTTGTTGTGTTATCAGCTTGAATGTTATTATTTGACAAAGTTCAAAGTTTTCTCCTGCAGAGGGCGCCAAATCACAACATTTTTTAATCGCTCGCGCGTGGAGCGGTGAACGCTCATCTTCCGCTGTGCTGTCCTTCCAGCTGCCCTCCGAAGTGGATTATCTTTGTTTTGTGGAAGAAGCTGTCAAATCTTGGAGGCTTCCAGAAGTTCCTCTATTACACCATAATGGCGGTGGTGTGTTTTTTGCACCCAGTGCTTGCGTGGCATGCAGTCATCCCAGGTATGATCCCTCACACTCCATGGAGCCAAAGTGCTTTTACAAACAGAGCTTCCATAGGCGTATTGGCAACGCCTGTCCAGCGAACATGCCAACTAGGTGAAATGTCCCAGCAGCCTTTGCATGTGTCATTCCAGGGACCATGTTGCTGGTTACCGGCGTGGCCTACTTCATCCTGAGCAAAAACAAATCATCAGCAAAGGCAGGCAGCAACCCCGAGACCTGTGCCCCAGACACCAGGGCTATGGGGCCTTCCTACTCCATACTCCATCTGGCAGGAGGCAGAAGGCCCATGGTATCGCCGTATTGGGAGCGGGGGGGCAAAGACGGCTCACAGGCCGAGGCGGGAGTCACCGGAAGGGCATTGGGACGGGGATCCAGCGGAGTGCTTGCCCACCAGTGCTTCAGAGAGAGCAAGACCGGTGACACGCAGGAGGATATAGAGATGCAGGAGTATGAGACCTCGGACAAGGCCCCCATGGTCAGAATGTGACAGGGATACTGGTCAGTGCCGTAAGCCTGAAACGCTCAGCCTGGGGAAGGCGTCTCCCAGCCACTACACGTGAGAGACCTTCTGTGGAAAGAGAGTTCCTCTAAGATGACCCCTCCAGGGCAAACGCTGAGTAAGACCTGTCAGCCATCCAAGGATTGCTGAGAGCACCATGATATTCATTAAGTAAATTGTCACCTTTTCAGGTTCTGGCTGACAGATCACAATCTGCCCTTAAGCAACACAGAAATTAACTCTTGTTCTGTATATAGGAATGAATAGCACAAATGTTTAATGAAATAATTAAGCTTTGAAGGTAATAAATCCATGTAAACATCATGTGCAAGAGCCTTTTGATGGAGGAGACAGCATCACGCCACATGGTGGAGGACTGGGGAAGCGTGGCTCAGTCTGGTGTGTAGGCGTCACATGTCACATGGGAGGGGTCACGGGAGAGGGGCTGGTAAAGAGGAGGCTGCCAATGAGCTTCCAGCACAGCCTTCCCATCAGCCTCTCCTCAGCCAGAAGAAAAGACAGCTAATGCTGCGTTCCATGCGAACTCGTAACTCAGAAATTCCGAGTTCCTAGTCGGAAATTTGAAGTGGAACACGCCTGAAGTCGGAATTTCCGACTCATGAACTGGGAGGAATTTACACAACTCCGAGCTCAGAATTCAAGATGGCTGCGCCCTTTACCAACAGAAGTTAAAACTATAGTTCTGTACTGTTTATTAGTACTTACATCATGTAATGTGTTGTTATCAACTGATATTGCTAACAGTGGCTAACAATTAACTGGGCTAGAACAAGCAGGATTTCTTGCTTAGCCGGATAATTTGTCAGATTTAAGGTAGTCTGGGCTAAATGTAAGTGAATGAAGAAAAGGCCATGAAAACTGAAGTAAAGTAACCTAAGCAAAAAAATCTTACTTTTTTGAAACAGGTCCTTGCTGTACTGGAACGCAGTTAGCTTGTTTGTGATGTCATTGCCAGTTATGAGTGCCGACCTCCGAGGTAAATGGAACACAGTGTTAGGTACAGAGCCCACGAGAGGGGTTAAGCAGCCATGTTCATCATGTCTGAGTGCCACTATGGTTTTTGTTGTTATTGTTGTTCTTTGCTGCTGCAGCAGCCCTGTACTGCATAAGTGATGATGGATGGATGGATGGATGGATGGATGGATGCTGCCTGTACCACTATCATGACTCTAGTTCTGTGATTAGCTACTGCTGTGCTGAAGCGGGCTGGGGGGGGGGGGGGGGTCACACTGCTATATCTGTTGAGAGTGATAGACACCTGTTCGCCGTGGCACTCCATGCAGGTCAGACACAGGTCCGAGGGGACAAGGCGGGGGCCTCCCAAGGCGAGGCACGTGCTGCATGGCCAGAGCGCCCATTGCGTGTGCTGGCCCCAAGCTACAGCTGAGGAGGGGCCCCCAGCACAGGGGCATGAGCATGGCATCAGTGTGCCACCAGCAGCCTGCGCCGAGTGCCGTCCTGCGCACGTGCATCGGCTCATACGTGCCCAACAGGATGCTCCGCTTTCCGCCTGCAGCAGTAATGCCATAATTACATCCTCTGAGGCTGATGCAGTGTTTTCCGGCAAGGTATTGTCCCAGTTTCCTCAGATAACATGAGCCCAGCTTTTGGAGGTTATTTGTTTACCCAGATGTCATGCCCACAGTCTTCGGGGACTAGGTGGGACATGTGAAAAACAAGCCAGAGCTTAACTTGTCTGTCCTACATTACCGTTATTTATCTTATGTCTACATGTGCTTAGACCTAATGCACTTCAGTAATTCATTTATGATGTAAAGCTTTTCATAATTAGTTGTATTATCAGCATAGAGTCAGCTTTATTTCCAATTAGCAGGTTACATATCACTTTATTTCATTAGAGAGCACATTATACTTGACGATTTAAAAAATGAAACATACAAACATCTCAGTTGCCATAGCACCGTCTGCAGAGAAACCTTCCACACCTTGGAGAAGTCTCGGAAAAGACTGCCCGCCCCCCTTGGCCTCGATTGGCTTATTTTCAAGCCAAGAAAGATTCTGATAGCATCATGCGATTGTCATTCTGCGCACCTTGAGAGTGTTTTTTTTTTTTTTTTGGTTGTTTGGGGGCTCCGTCTTCCAGGACGTGTACGGTCACGATAGTACTACGTGGATAAAACGAGGAATCTGATTTGGAATTGGGAAGTGGAACTTTTGGAAGTAAAATAACACGCAGTTCTTTTTGTCCTAGAGGAAATGGTAAGAAAACGTTTGTAATCTCAGATTGCACTGACCACTGCAATACCACTGTAACAATAAGTGAGACAATCTAGTTTATTGTTTGTATCGAGTACAAATGAACAAAGCTGACCGTTTTTTTGGTGGGTGGGAGGCGGTAGGTTAACGGGGTTAAAAGAATAAGGGAATCATACAAATAAGATTGCTCCCGATAGCAACTGCCGTGATTTCTTTACTTAACCTGTGATATCAAATCGGTTTGTATCTTTTTTCCCCCAGAATGGAATGAATTAATTACTACTGTAAGTTTGGGCATCATCCGAAGCACGATAATATGCATGGAAACCAGTGTAATTATCTGCATTTTACATTGCAGAAACTAATGGATGCACTGTATTAGAATCAATGTTTAGCCCTTGTAGTCGTTAACAACCAAGTTAGCCTTTTAAAATGTTAAGTTCTGGATCATTTTAAACGACTGTGTAATATATTTTATTTTCTGTCCTTAAACGCACTGAGATTGCACTCCTGCTCCCTGGAGATCCACTTGATTCTGTTTATGTACTTAATTTTGAGTGGGAGACGGTAGCGTGCAGAACCTTGGCCATTATCCACCGTTATAATTTGTATTTCTGAATTTTAATTTCCGTGGTAAAAAGCACGCAGTTTGACAGCGACAGTTTGAGATACTGATCTGTATATTCCCTTGCCGCCGGACGTAGCTGCCTTTGCTTGGTTATCGATATCACAGCAGGTTTAGATTAAACAGGTGGGCAAACCAGTTTATTGGCTTCTTAACGGAGGTGCTGCCCGGGTCGTCAGGCAAAGATGCCAGATAATGTTGATATTTTTACTACGATCGCGGATTTATTTTGCAGTAAAGATTTCACCACTTCAGTGTGTCAGTGAAGTATTTTATTATTAAAAAGTGTCTGTGTAGGCCTATAGCAAGAGGTGCCGCGTAATTCTTTGCGGGTCATTTTATTTATATATTTGTCATTAAAAGAAGCTACGAACTTACGAATACAACCACGCAAAGTTTACTATAATAACTTGATGTACCGTTATCATGATCAAAATGATAAACGCAAACAATTAAAGCATAACATATTCCCTGACCCCTCCCAAACTTGAATGGTAAAATATACAATGCGAATAATATATTATACAGAATATAAAATACTGTGTTAATGACAAACGAATCAGTTATGAAAACTAAGCAACACAAAATATTCTCCTAGTTCTTAAACAACCTATAAAAAGTAAGCGCGGTTTAAAATGACAGCGGCAAACAACCGAAACTGTTAAGCTTGTTAGTCGGTGCTGCAGAGCTGGTGCGATATGTGGTGTCTAAGATTTGGTTCGCCTGCATTTTTTTCTCGTTCCTTTCGGTTTATTCTTTATTCTGGAAAAAAAGCCGGTTTATGTTAGGCATATACATTTAGGAAATTATGGAAATTACCTTTACCTGCCTTTACACTTATCTGCCACTAGATGGAAGGGTTTTCCCATTAACGCTTTTGGTAAAAAGACATTGCTAGATGTAAAACACTGGATGGATACGTAAGTTAAACCAGAACAATTATAACCTACCAACAGAAATAAATTAGGACATTTCTTATGCCTTATATAGCTTATAGTCATTAATTTATACCTTTCAAATATGTTGTAGAATATGTATTATTTAATATATATTATAAAAATATTAATACAATCTACATCACACTCGTAACTTAATCTAGACATGATTCAATAACATTACTAAGCACAGGGTTGGGGGGGCTCCATGATAACTTTAGCCAAGCAATACATTTTCCCAGCACACATACTTATCACCCCACCAGGAAAGTGCCCAGTATGCAGGTAATCTGTTAATTTTAGTGACAAAAACATATATGAATAAATAATAAAAAGTATTATAATGCCAAGTGGCAGCATGACCTACTTATCCCAGCATTCCTGTATCTTCTGTCCTTGTTTTGACTCTGGATTGAGGCAGACTTTTGCATTTCCCTGGGTGACCCTGAGAAAAGACAAGTTGCATGGTAACGTTTGGAAGTACCAGCTCTGTTGCATGAAGGTCACTGGCCATTGGCCAGTCACATGGATAAAGCAGGATTCATTGGCGAATGCTATCAGGGTGATATGCTATCCACTTTCCCAGCTGCTGTGATCCTCGGGGACCTGTAAGGATTTCCCACAAAACAAAAAACAAAGCCCTCCTAGACACACAGTGTTTCAAAGCTTGGAGCTTCATACTGGGTGTCCAGCATCAGATGTCACTCGTTTGATTTTTTTTCCCCCCGGAGATTTAATACACTTTGACACTTGTGTCTGCTTTTATATGTTATGAGCAGTGGGAACATTTGGAAGCAAAGCGGGAATGAATGGTATGTATTATGATTTTCTGGAAGACAGATAATAGCATGAATTGGCAAAATGTTGTTTCAGACGGTAATGCTTAGATAAGAGTTCCCACAAAAATTTCCCCACCTTTGGAGTGCAGTGAGCGTGTCCCAACATGACTGGAGACATTTCAGAATGACAGTGAACCTGATTTCAGTTACTAATCGGTTACATCTTTCCTCATTTTTTTAGCCAACATGATTAACTTTCGCTTTAACCCCTGCTGGAAAAAAACCCAGCACAGACCAGCATAATGCATACTGGCTCTACTGTCATATGTTGTGTTTTGGTGCTGGTGGTGCAGCTTTATGTGCAGGCAGACCAGCACAGCTCTGCTAGTCCACCAGCTACACCAGCACCTAACCAGCATATACCAGCATGCAAATCATGCTGGTATATGCTATTCTTTCCAGCAGTGACAGCAGTTTTGGATGACCCGTTGTGGCAGGTGAAAGGCAGTTGCTTCCAGTGTTCCGGTGTACTAATGTGGGAAAACTGACTAGCTTACTTAAACTTAGATGATATCTGACTTCCCAGTATTTCTAAACAGGCACGAAGTCAAAGTTCACTATCTCTAGGCTGTGCTGATGCATTTTAGTGCCAAGTGTGGTTTTACACACTGGAAGGAGTGTGAGTTTAATGTCCAGCGTCGGTGCATATGCACCCAGCACAGCATCCCTCGGGGCGGCGAGCGGTGGGGTCTGAACCAGACTCCCACGAAGGCTGTCCTACTTACACAATCTCCACCCTGCTGCAGAAGGAGCTCTTTGGTATCACCTGGAAGTCTGTGATGCTTTTCCACGGCACAGTTTCCCTCGTCTGCGGGCACTCGCACAACCATTTCGGCACAGGTACCGATTCTCCTGGAGCTACAGAAACAGGGCCACACACACCTATTAAGTCTGCGCCCAGGGGCACTTACTGTAGCACGCGGTCCTGTCCCGGTTCTGTCTGACCTGCATGGAGTGCCACGGCGAACAGGAGGAGAATCTGTCCCAGGGCGGCCGGCATGTTCTGGCAGAGCAGCTCGACGTCTTGTGATCCTTCCCACCAGGGTCTGCCACTTCTAGTCCAGCTGGCTTTCCATGTTTGCTTCCTGCATGCCCATATCTAGTCTTCTCTGTGTCACGTGATTTACCACACGACTTCAATTTTTTTTGTATTAATTTTGTTTACTCTTGGCAGTGATTTAGATGTGGTTTAATGAAAGGAGGTTATTCATTAAAAGAAAGGGCGCATTTACAGCCCTTTACTCCTGGTTTTGGAGGTAGACATTGCAGTGTGCAGTTAAATATAACTCTGCTTTATTATCTGTAGACCAGTGTTTTTAGGCAGGATTATGGGTAATTTGACCCTTAGTCTTAGACCCTCATTGTTTCCTTGTAAAAAGCTTAATTTCATATAATGTAAATGTACGCTGCCCACACTCTGACTGTGCCGAACGGGGTCCTTGCTGCATTCGTCTTGTTCTGTTCACAGGGTCTTGAGAAACCTTTTTGATGCTTAATGGTAATGGATAAAAGTGCTTTATCTTTGTCTAATATTACTGATTACCAGCTGCCTCCTGAGCAACACAAATCGGTATTGAAACCGGCATCGGTGACTTTACTCATTAAGATCTTGTTTCATGTTTTAAGGAACGCAATGAAATTCTTATGCCATGGGGGGCGTGAGGGGGCATCACGGAATAGGAGAAATAGCGGGTTTCTTCCGACTTGGAAGTTTAATGGCTCCTCTCCCCCGTCTTCTGGTATTCTTTCTTTCGGTCTTCCCTTTTTCCATTTTTCATGTAGAACTCCAAAATGCATTGCCGCACACCCTTGTCAAGCACCTTGGGCTAAAACCGTTGTTAGGCAAATTACACGATGGTGCAAAACAAGACAGTGCAGTATTGAATTGCGTAAAACAATTATATGTGTAATGAAAATGCAATTGCGTAGTGAAAAAACTGAAAACGATATGAAATGGCAAATGAACTACAGCATGTGAATGTGCGTGGCAACCCCGTCTCGTGGTACAGGGAGTGAGACATCAGCGACGTAATCTCACCTTGAGTGTGGTTCTGAGTGGAGAATGAGCTGGTGAAATTTCCCCATTCTTCGCTATGGCTGATCATCCAACGCAATCAGCCCTATGATTTCTTTTAGTGGTTCTGTCTTTAGCGCTGGTGCTGCTGACTTTGAATATTGACTGAAGTCTAAATCTCGGCTGGCGATATCGACGTCACAATGATGCTGATGTCATGATTTTTAATGTAACGTCTGTATCAGCTGATGTTGATTGTATGCATTGTGCATCTCCACAGTTTGCTGAGGTTGTTGATGGTCACAAAGAAATCAGTGCATTGCCAAGGTTTCAATCAGTTTAATGAATACGCTTTGTAATAAGTTAACATTCATACAGTAAGAGCACAGACATGGTTTGATTACACTACATGCAGAAGCTTCCCTGCTTCTGCTTCAAATGATTTGCTGCGGTAACAACAAACCACACAGCAGTACTTTATTTTAAGGTGCACCAGCATACATGTCAGCTGGCTGCTTATTACTGAGGAAAAGGCAGATCCCGGTCTGGATGCTGCTAGGATGGAAGGAGAATCTCCTTATTATGTATATTTTCTTTGGTCCTGAAAGTAGACACAGGTACTGTGACAGTGACATAGGCCCCACAGAACCGGCCACATTTACGGCCTCAGTGGACAGTAGTCTGCTTAGTCACGTGAACCTCGAGCATCACGATTGCAAGGCCATTTGCTTTGTTCCTCTGCTCCTCTTGGATGTCTGCCTCTATTTCTGTGTCCGCTTCCGTTTCTGTTTCCGTCCCCGTCTCCCTCTCTGCGGCTGCAGGCATTGCTTCTTTTCCTTGTTTCTTTTAGCCATGCGTGAGAGAAGGGGAGACATGGGAGATCAGTGCTGTGGATACAGTTAGCTTGGTGTTGGCCGTGACAGCAGCCAGACCCTAAGTGGCACATGCAAGGTATATAGTCAGACTCCAAAGCTGCATGAGTAGGGAACGAATATTTAATTCCACTGTCAATTAGTGTTAAGCGGTCTGATGGCCTGGGGGTAGAAGCCCCTTCTGAGCCTCTCAGTTCTCACTGGGAGACTGCAGAAGCACCTTCCTGCCCTCAGCCCGGTGAAGAGGTAGCTGTTTGGATGAGTTATGTCCTGCATGGAGGGCAGGTCAGCGCATTGCAAACTGTGAGGCTCGCAGAAGCTCTCGGTTGATAATTACTGTGTCATACTCTCTAACAGTTGGACCTCATTAACAAGTGGGCAGCCGTCTTGGCTGTCTGTGGCATTCTTAAGTGCAATGAAGCAGAGTGTCTGAAACTTGTCAGGTTGAACTGCAGAGTTGGTTGAAATAGTTTCTCAAACTGCTCCTTGGGGACCCGGAGACAGTCCAATAGGGAGCTGGGAAGGAGCAAGAACGTGGGCCATCTGTGGGTCCCCAAGGACCAATTTGAGAGACACTGGGTTAAGCAAGTGTTTAGTAGGAAGGTTGGTTAGATGTGGGGAGGATGTTTGCTCGTCATACCTTGTCAAGCAGTGTTGCAGTCGTTTTGCCTGCTTCCCGGAAGGATTTAAGCACACCTCCCTGGGCAGACCATCTCCTGCTTGAGTTTTCAGTGTAACTCTGAGAAGGGAGGCAAGATACATCAGTACAACTTGAAAGTAGACTATAACCATCTTGGGCAGCGAGATATTGAGGCTGTGCTCACAGGGTAGTATGTGATACCTACATGATTTCATTGTTTCCACAGTGAGGACCTTTTTCGATGACCTTAATATCACTTAACGGTTCCTTGACGACTTCAGTCACCTTCAGACAAGTACATCTTAATGGAACATAGACTCCTCCAAACACCTGTCCTGTGTTTGTAGGAAAAGAACATTAGCCTCATTGAATGCAAACTGAGATTACCGTATTCCGCATTATCACTTAATGCCGGTATCTCTTCCAACTGGCTTAAACTTTTTCTTATGTAGTTTAAAAGTCATACATATATTTAACATTATTAATAAGTGCGGAACGGCTGCATGGTCATTAAATTAGATTTATTTGTTATTGTACAGAGTCACGTAAGACACGTGGAAATTGATGAAACTGACAGCTGAAAGCGCACACGTTCACATGCGGATCTTTCGGGAAAATGTAATCGTGTTTAGTTACCTGACATGAGCACGGCGCCGACCAGGGACAGGAACAGTACGGGTGCTGTCTTCATGGTGAATTGCTCGGCTCACTGCAACTCGGAGCCGCATTTTAAGCGCTCCGGCTGGAGTTCCCCCGAAATTCCCGTAAACGCCCCCGCTGGAGAATCCATAAAAGAAAAGCACAGGAATCTCATGCCAAAAGAGACTCGTATTGCAAGATGACAGCATTTCAATTTGATTTGAGAGAATGTTCAACAGGAAATGACACGCGAACTAAGTAATGCGAAACGGGGTGTAATTACAGCACAACACTTTCTACATTTTAAGTTAATCATTCGTGAATGGGTATTTCCGGTGAAACCGGTTTGCCTGTCGATTTTACAGGCGTACATTTTGAATGGGTTCAACAGATCGTGACCTATGGCAGGGGGCGCCGTGCGAATATGAGAGGGGCAATGCCAATACGCATCATTAACAGCTGGACTTTTTAGCCTTTCCTGTCCGACAACAGAGTGGTAAAATGTATTAGCCTTTAATCGTAATTGGTGTTTCTAACGTTTCATTAGTTTCGAAGCTTTAGCTCCATTAGTGGATTTAATTTGTGGCTTAGATGACACATTTCAAATCTTTCATCATATGGATTGTTAGTGAAGCAGGGATTTCAATCTGCAGTAGTCCAGATCCTTTAAACCTGATTCTTTTATCCTTTATTGGAGCCCTGCCTTGTGCTGCAGGGCAGCAAGGTGGTTCATGGTGACACACTTCCAAATTTCTTCTGCCTTTGCTGTGTGTGTGTGTGTGTGTGCACGCGCGCAAGCGCGCCTGTAGGTTTCACGCCACAGTCTGAAGATATGCAGTTGGGCTAATTGCCTGTAGGGTGTGATCCGAAATGTATGTGCGTGCACTGCAGTGGACTGACATCCAGGATATTCCCAGGCTTGTGCCCTAAGTTGCCTGATCCTAACCGGGATAAGCATTTACAAGACGGATGGATGGTATCTTCTTTTTTGTGGCCTTAACTAAGTAACTTTCATTTCACTGTTTGTAACTTTGGATTTCAAAACTCCAGTTTCACTTCCTTGAGGTGGTTAGAAAGCTTTTTTGGTAGCTGCATCCATCACCAAACTTTTGTTTTCCTTCAACAGCTTATTTTTTAAGGGGACATTAGCGCTTAGATTTTTCTCTCTCTCTCTCCTAGAGTCGTGCACCACCCCTGTTTCTATGTTTTTAATGTGCTTTCTGCATTCAGTTTCACTGTCTGCTCACTGCCATTCACTGCTTTACCCCCTGACAGTCTTAGACACCTCCACTGGATGTAACTGCTTCATTGGAGCCAGTGACTGAGCTGCACTTCTCCACACACGTGATACGTTGCAGCAAGCGGACAAGATGGAGGATTGCCATGCAAGCTTGGTAAAGATCAGCGAAGACCGGGTCCTTACCAAGTGAGTTTGCCTGGACGTCCCGTGGTGTCTCTGTGTCCTCTGCTCCTCAGTCACCTGACCTGTTCCTGTTCCATTTTTATTTTTTTTTTATTTTTTTAGGACTGAGATGATGTCCCTGCTGAAAACCTATAACTGTTACCATGAAGGGAAGAGTTTTCAGCTGCGGAGTCGAGAGGTACATACAGCTTCCCTGTCAATTGCTTCCTCTTAAGACTATTTGATCTTGAATTTTGGGGCAATTAAAAATGCTCATTTAAAGAATAAAGTTCAGTCTATTTGTTGACAGTTGTGCGGAAGGTATGTCAGTTTGGCAAAAAGGATATGCATGAATCTAACCCCTTTGCCTCTTTGCGATTCTTTAATATCTAGCTCAGGCTAGATATTAAAGAATTCTAGGCTTCATATCTCAAGTTCAGTTCTAATCTTGTCCTCCTACTGAATGGCAGTCAGTGATGAGACTTTAAGGGCACGATTCAGTGAAAACTCCCACTGGATTTTCCCTTGTTGATTCAAAAAGTTCTTCCTGGCATCTTGCCAAAGGAATCATAACTGGCTGTGAGCAGTCATGAGTCTGGCAATCAATAGATTGTGAAAGGATCAGGAACTCGGTCAGGAGGGCAGGTTTGGGTGGGAGAAACGAAACAGGCATTCCTGTGTGTGGCTGCCATTCCTGGGGTGTGAGGCGTCCTTCCCAATAGGCGTGATGTGTTGCACGTGCCCAGATGTGACAGGAAATAAGAGATGCTTCAAGGAAAGGCTGGTCTGGGATTAAAAATCACTCCACAACCTCTTCGGGGAAATGTCCAGGATAAACACTTCTGGTGTTTAAACAGTGTTTACAGACAAAGCAAGCAGCACTGTGTAACTGTGAAATGGGTGAAATCGCCTATTGTAACATTTACTGAGTCATGGCTGGCTTTTAATTTAAGAATTCCTAAGTGTTTTGTCACTGACGGGTATATTTCAATAATTTTCTAAGACTAAGGGGGTGTTGGTGTGTGCTCCTTGGACTGCATCCAGCTCAAGTGACCTTGGGGGTGGGTGGGGGGGGGGGTGAAACTCAATTATCAGCTTATATCTGCAGGCCAATCATTCTGTCGCAGTCCAACGTGAAATTCCCATGTCAATTAAATGTCAAGTACACTTTTGACTTCATGTGATATACACAGCATATCAAACCTAAATGTATTAGTTTGCTGTTTTTTTTTCTGAAACTGCTTAGCTGCCACCTTCTACCTTGCCGTTAATGTTTTCTGCTTCTTTATAAGTCGTCTTTATTGGAATCTGATGCGGTAGCTACATAGCGCATTAGCCGGTGCGTGTAGCTACTCTCCAAAACCTCTAGGTGGAAGCACTGGAGCCTCTTTGTTGACCTCTTTGATTGTGAACTCTTGGATCATTTCGACTCATCCTCCTCGTTTTCGGGGGAAGAGCATGCCGTTAATCCGGCTTCCAAAGCAGCCGTGTCTGCTTAGTACAGACAAGCTAAAATTAAGTAGTACTTGGCGAGAGTGAACACATTTCATGTTTTAGATTTTTACAAGATTGCTCAGTGATCAGATATCAGATATGTTGTAATCAGACTCCCTTTATTTAGGCAGATATGTACACGCATACGATTGTTTGGCACTGATCCAAAACCACATGGTACATTGTCTGACTACAAGACACTCAGTTCTGGTTAAATCAGTTAAGATATCTGGTCAGACTGGTTCTAGACTAATGCCTTTGATATGGTATATAAATTCAGGTGGCATTATGTTGGGGGGGGGCTTCCTGTGTGTTCCAGGCCCTGTGCCATGTTGATTTAAGGAGGTTGTCTAAGTAGGACATCTGTGAAAGAAGCTGTTAAGATCTCTGTTGGTTCTGGGCTGATGCACCTGTAGCACTGAGAGCTGTTCGAAAAGTTATTTTCAACTGTTCTTCTAGCAGTGTGCAGAAATTCCATGTGCATGTGTGTCTCTATAATAGCTGTGACATTTGAAACGTAAATTAATCAACCACCCTAGTAGCTGCACCTTAGTGAAACTGGACTTGTTTGTGGGTCTGTCATTTCTACTTCGTTGTAAGGAACAGGGTGGCAGTTGATGGTGGTAATCTGATTCTTTTTTTTCTGTATGTTTTAGCCAATAGGGATTGTCTCAAATATCAGGTGACTGAGCTGACCAGGAACCTCAGCTGGTGGGGATCTGAATCAGAACTGAAGGGAACTGAAATCCCCAAGTCAGCAAACAGGCACCACCAGATCCATTCCTCGTCTTTGTTGGCTGAGCTGCTGGCTTTGCCTGGCCATCAGTTAGCATAATAACTGGATTCTTTCCCAAAAGGGCTTTTCCCCCATTTGTGTCCAGATGGACCTGGCCTGACAGTTTCAGGTGGCTCTCTTATATGCACCTGGATCAGATTAGTGATGGGAAACCAGCAGCTTTGGGTCTTGAAGATGTAGGGGGAGGAGAAAATCCACGCAGAGGAACTTGGAAAGGGGTTTGGCGATGAGAGAGTTAAATCAGGGGAAGTGCGTTTCCGTCCAATAACACAACAGTGCTGTGAGTTAATTTGCTTTGTCTGTAAACACTGTTTAAACACCAGAAGTGTTTAGCAGATGGTTTAAACCTTGTACATTTTACAAAGTGCCTCAGATGAGCAGTTGCAGTATTTCACATTTTATTACAAAAATCATTAATATTCTTCTGGCTGTAAACATTAGCCCTGCACAGCAAGACCCTCTGAAATAACTCAGTAATAACTTATTTCTGCAGTTGCAGTCCTTCAGAACAGATGTCCGCCTCTGCGTCTGCGCAGACTGTCCGGGCAGCCCCATGTCCTTCAGAGCAGGCATAAAGCGGCAGGACCGTTGTCATCTCGCTGCGTCTGCGCAAACAGCCAGTCCAGTGGGTCCCTGGTGCAGTCCCTCTGCTGGGACGTCCTGAGTGCCGCCTCGCAGGACGTGCCACGGGGCCGGTATGCTCTGGGGGCGGGCCGGGCCGGGGCCTTGATGAAGAGACGGGGTCTCTGTGACCGTGGGACCCTTAGCGGCCCGAAACTGGGTCTTGCCAGCTCTTTGATGGAGTCCACGTAGTCCTCCATGGACTGGGCGGGCTGGCCGTGGCAGGACCCCTGTGTGGGGGCGTCCTCCTGCGTCTCGCTGATTGTGGGTAGGGGCTCCACTGACAGAAGCAGTCTCCTGGGTTTCATTTCGCGGGTGGTGACCCCAGACAGCATCGGCAGCCTGTCTGCAGACAGACAGAGTGCAGGCTGTCAGGATTACGTCATTCCTGTATTTGTTAGTCACATTGGTTTATTTCATTTTTTTAATTACCTCACTGATAATGTTATATCTATTGTTCAGGTCTGACAATCAAAAACAAATTCCAGCAAATTACCTTACCTGTCAGGTAAACGGCTCTGTCTGGTGAATGCGCAGCCGGCTTTGTGCCCCGGTTCTGTCTGGTGAATGCGCAGCCGGCTCTGTGCCTCAGGCCTGTCTGGTGAGCGTGCAGCTGGCTTTGTGCCCCAGTTGAGTCTCTGTGCTCTTTGACGCACTGTCTGAGCTGTTTTGAGGTGCGTCAGGAAAGCTCTGGCTTTTTATAACGCACCAGGGCGCAATCCTGAGCTAGTGCCCCTAAATATAACCCTGAAGCTCTCTCTCTCTCTCTCTCTCTCTCTCGCTCTCTCTCTTCCATAGGATGTGTGCTTGTGCGCGCGTCCATGCACACATGTTTACTCAGGCGTGCACAGGAAGCCGAGGTGTGGCCGCTGACCAAGGCCGCAATGAGCAGCCGTCCCTGTGTTTACACAAGTGGAACAATGGTGCTCATTGTGTGCACGGTCCAGCGCTATGGGCTGGTGGGAATCGAGATTCTCGGTTATTAGTTGGGTGGAGGTCCAGAGCAGTGCAGTGTCTCTGTGCTATAGGAGTCTCCGCCGTGTGTATGCGTAACGTGGAACATTCGCATGACGGTCGTAGATGGGGTCAGTCTCGCAGTACATAGGACCTCTGGGAAATGGGGCCGGCGTGTCCGACCCGTTGCGAGGCCCCAGGTGCCCAGCTCAGGCGGCGTGGCCCATGGGAACCGGCTCCCTGCCCCAGCGCCATCAGGAACTAACTCGACAGAAACCCAGAGCTGCTTCCGTTCCCAGGCTGGGGTCGCACAGCTATACTGCTTCTCAGGATAAACTTAGATCATGCAGCGTGCCGCTGCAAAGGAGGGGGTTAGATACAAAGGGACAAATTTAGCCACTGCTGGCTGTTCCTGCCAGGGAGTCTTAATGCGCAGAGGGGGCAGCTAAGCCTAAAAGTCAGTGGCCTGTGGACAGGAAAAAAACTAAGGTGATGAATTGGTGTGTCTGCAAACAGCTTTAGCTCTAGAGGGGCCAGGTGCTGCTTGATGTTTAATCGTCTAGCTTTTCTAATGCGAATGTGATGAGTCATAACTTTGGGTCCCCAATGATGAAAACAGAGTGTGGTGGGGGGTCCCCATAATAACATTTCTCAACTGGGGGGGGCTTCCTCTGATAGAATTTGCTGAGCAGGAAAAGATGGGACAAATCAAATTTTTCTTGATAAATACAGGACACAGCACTTTATTTTTCAGTTCGGGATGATCCTGTTATATATGGGCCAGTTGGAAACGGCCCGGTGGGATACTGGTTGGGAAGCCCCTAGTGTACGTGACCTGGCGCAGCACTCCATGTGAGTCAGAGGGGCCCGGCCCTCCTGTACAGCCAGACATGAGCTCAGGTCTGTGTGGAGTTCAGAGAAGGTTCTGAGCCAAGACAGCATATTCACTTGGGGGGGGTAGCTGCCCTGCAGCACGTAGACCTGAAGTGCAGCAGGATATCCTACCCCCGTCCTTTTGGAATTAATTATAAGCTTTATTATTATTGCTACTATAATTATCTGTGCTGTTTTTTTTTTTCCACGGCCACAGGAAGATGGGGAGCTGATCATCGAAGGCCTGCTCAGTGTCTCCTGGGGCCTGAGGAGGCCAATCCGGCTACAGATGCAGGACGACAACGAGCGCTTCCAGCATTCCAGCGCAGGGATAGGCAGGTGGGTGGTCCTCCGGACAGGCCACGCCTACAGTTGCGTTTCTCATCAGCGGGGGGCTGATGAGCACATGCTGGGAGGAGAGCTGGGGTGGGGTGAAACTTTGTGAAGATGGTGTACAGGCACCCGAATGGTGATATAGTGGAAATATTGTTGTTTTTTGTTGTCGTTCTTGTTGTCGTTAATATCATCGTCACTCTCCAGGAGCTCACTGGGAGACTTTTAGGGGCCACTAAGCTTAGGATCCCTGCCCCTATTGGCTCTGAGGTTGTGAATGTGCTCTCTGCAGGTAAATAGCTGTCCTGTAACTGCAGAAATGCCTGAGAACCCAACCTGCCACATACATGCCCAAGAGAGGTGCCTGCTTTATGGCTCTAGCCTTTCTTGGCATCTTTAAATGGTAGCTGTTGGGCTTTTCAGTCATTCAGGAAGCCAGGTGCCCATTCTTCTGGTCACTTCCTGCTTAGCACAGGAAGTGCCTGATTAGAACCAAGTAGTCATGTGTCAGAACCCCACCCCAGTGTGTGTGTGCTCTGGTCTAACCAGGGATTAACTCTATGCTGGACCAGGAACAGTGGTTATACAGTTGGCCCCTACAGTGATGCCAAAACACATTTTTATTATTTATTCCTTTTTTAATTATTCTAGAATTTCCCACAGCGATCAATAAAGTTAATCTTATTACATAGTAGGAGTTATAGGATGGTATATAGTTATAATCCATATGGCATATTGATAGCAGCACAGGTGGTATTTCTTTTAAGAATATAGGTGTCTTGGCTGAAATTGATATGAAAACACAGCACATTATTTTGTTTGGTTAACAGACAGCAATAGCTGGATCTGCTAAAGCCAGAGGAAGCCCCTTGGTGTGTTGGGAGAGATGTTTGAATGACCTGCAGCCTTCTGTATAGGAGTCTCATTACAGCCTCTTACCGGTTCTCTTTAAGCTGGATCATAATGTGCTTCTGTAACAGTTACAGCATTTTTCAGTGTTGCATGTGTGTTTGAATAACTGGTGCAAATGCAGTTACACTAGTGGCTAAAATTGTGGAAGCAGCTAGCATTTTTGGCATTACATTTTAAAAATCACTACATGAATATTAGCGGTAATGTTTATAAACAATCAAAGAATATGACATATCATATATTGGACGAAGTAACTGGAGCAACAGTTGAATAAAGTTCTGTCGTCTCTAAAATTGGAAGTGTTTCCACAATTTCGGCCACTAGAGTACTTTCTCTGACAGTCTATTTTTTTTCTCTCTCTGATAGAGAGGATGAGGCAAAAACCAGCTCTCCCCTCCAGCAGACCTCCCTGGAATCAAACAACAACGAAAGTATGTATGGCTCTGGCCACACATGCTGGGTATCAGCAGTTAGGAATGTTAGATTGGGTGCGTGGCTGGATTTTGGTATTCGTTTATCTGGAAGCTGGAGATGTAGAAGTGTAATGTAGCAGATTAGCCTCTGTCTTCATCTTGGTTCTCCATGAGCATTTCCCAGGAACAGGTAATTTCTCAAAGGCTCACTGGTACTGCTGTCAACATGGCCTGATCCTCTGCTCTTAACACATGGACAGCTGGAGCACCTCACGTGCTTATTCTGACACCTTGATCCCTGCCTCTGTTACCTGGCAACAACAAGCCACACGATTAAGATGGTGATGGCAGCAGATTGTGGAGATTACGGAATCACAGTAATTCTTTAATGTTATAGCGCAGCGTTTTCCAATCCAGTCCTTAGGGACCTGCAAACAGTCCACATTTTGCTCCAAGAGCTAGGAGGGAGCAAAAAATGTGGGCTAGCTGGGAGGGAGCAAAAACGTGGACTGGCTGTGGGTCCCTGAGGACCAGATTGGGAAATGCTGTCATAGTGTAAAGGGTTTTGGAGACCTAATGGTTTGAAAACATGCTTACAGTACCCACTAAACCCAGCTTCCATTTACATTGCCCATTATAACTAAACATTGACTTTGAATACCTGGTATACCAAAGCAACATGCACCAGGCCCGCTAACTTGTCGAGCTCTTTCTAGTGTAATCATAAAGCCTGTGTTCTGTGTGTGTGCTACAGGCTCTGATGCCTCTGTCAGTGAGGATGAGACCCCCCAGCTGATGAGGACAAGGAGTGATGCCAGCTTCATGGGCATCCAGCGGAGGTCCAGGCGCCACAGCCAGGGCGAGATGCAGAGAATGAAGAAACATCGCTTCTCCATTAATGGGCATTTCTACAACCACAAGGTAAGAAGAATGAGGATATCCTGAGGTAGAGGATTAGCAGCCTAGAATCGGGACACCCTTGAGGGGACGAGTCAGCACCTTAGAATTGGGATTCCCTTGAGGGGATGAGTCAGTAGCCTAGAATTGGGACGTTGTTTGAATTGGGCCTCTTCCTTAAAGCGCCACTATGGCCCCTCACCTGCTTTTCTTAAAAACAGCTTTCATGGGCTGAGGGGTCCTTATGGGCGCGCAGGGCACACAGCACATGTTAGAAGACTTGGACAGGAAGTGACCCCTCTGATTGGACGAGGAGCAGATGGTGAATTGGACAATGCTCCCCAGCTTGAGCTCAGTCGTCACCTTCCTGTCCTCTGTCCTGACACCTCACCTAACTGGGACGTCATGTAAGCAGATGGCCCCTCAGGATGACGGCCCTTAGAGTGCTTAAAGCGAGCGTGACCCAGGTGAAAGAGCAAAGCTCAGGGTAAGGTGGTGTAAATACTGCACTGTAGCCATTTGGCGGGGATAGGGCGGCTGATCTGTAGGCAGATTTCTCTGTTACACTCTTAGTGTGCTTAGCCACCTTGTATTGTAATGGGGCTTCTACTGATTCTTTGTTTATGCTGTGTTTGTTTCCTTTTATCAATGTTACTGCACCATGTGACATGGCCCCCGTACCTGCGCCTCTCAGACATCCATCTTCACTCCAACTTATGGGTCGGTGACCAACGTCCGAGTCAAGAGCACCATGACCACGGTGCAAGTGCTCCGCCTGCTTCTCAACAAGTTCCGTGTAAGTGAGTCCTCTGTGTGGGCTGTGGATATGTCCTCCTTACTTTTCAATGCCTGTGAAATCCTTTCAAGATTGTTTACCTTTGACATTTATGCCGGCAGGTTGAAAATAATTTGGAAGAGTTTGTGTTGTACATGGTACATGAATCTGGGGGTAGGTGTTTCACCACTTTCTGTTTCGATGCCAATGATCAGTGTTCACCTTGTTCTGGAAAGCGAAACCTTAGTTTCTGGCTTGCTGTGTAGTGATCCAGGGGAATTTCGTCATTGATCCTTAAGCATGTCTAATCTCTGATTTGAGTGTGTGCATGTGCTGCCTGTATGATCTTGCATATGGTTGCGTGAAGGCCAATTTCCCTGGACATTTCAGAGAAAACGAAACTCAAAGACACTGATTACCCCCTGATCTCCCGCCTGCTGCATGGCCCATGTGAGAAAATAGCCAAGATGTTCTTAATGGAAGCTGACCTGGGAGAAGAGGTCACTTATGATGTAGGATCAGTTTCTACTTCTCTTTTCTAGCTAATTTACTTGAAGCCACTTGCTCATACTTTCTGCCTAAAAGATGAATAATACGGTTCCAAATTGTGAAGGTCAGATCTAATTATAGCGCTTTATTGGTGACTTTCCTGTTTTCTGAGCCTTCGTGACAATGGGCTCTTGGCAGCTGTGCTTTCATTCATGCCGTATTTCACGCACGATTGTTGTTGTTCTGTTACTGGAAGTTGCTCCACTGTCACTGACTCGTGATCGTGGCATATCACAGTGTTAGTGATAACGTTCCTCCAGGTTGCACAGTACATCAAGTTTGAGATGCCCATGCTGGACAGCTTCGTGGAGAAGTTGAAGGAGGAAGAGGACCGAGAAATCTCAAAGTTGGCCAGAAAGTAAGATAGATCACCATGACTATCATCCATCATTTGTTATAATTGTCCCTCCAGTACCATGTTCCATGAAGATGATCTTTACCAGGCTGCTGTCACAGGATACTCAAAATTTCCAGCCTACAAATTTGAGCAGGACACATGGGAAGACATCCAGTGGAGTGGGCTTATCTTGTTCCTGTTTGTGCTGGGCTTAGATTCCGACCTCTGACCCTAGATGGCTTCTCCCCTGACAGATACAGTGCCCTAAAGTCCATGATCCTCCAGCAGCTAGAAGATATGGCAGAATCTTCTCAGCATTTCTGAGAAGCAGGGTAATGGCCTTTCCTAACCCTTATCCAGCATTTAGCCCTGTCATCACAACTGATAATACATCTCCAGGGACAAGAGGAGCCATTGATCAACACCTGTAATCTGCTTACAGCCCGGGGAAGACAAAATACATAGAGAAGCAAACCACGTTGCACACTGAAGTTTTCCCCAAATTTTAAAGCAGAAAACTCAGATGTCTTTAGCATGTGACTCGTGTGAGGTCCAGTTCTTCATATGAGTGCCTGACAGTCGCATCTTCTTTTCAGATCTCGCAGAACTGGCTCTGGAGCTGGAGCCCGCTGGCTTGCATATGTTTGACACACCGCAATTGCTGACAGGCTGCCGGACAACGAGCATCTTTGTTTTGTCACAAATTCATTTAGATGACAGATTTCCAAGCCATAATGGTGTTTCACATAGAAAGGGAGAGTTGCTTAAATGTATAGATATTTATAGATGGTTCAGATGCATCTTTAGTTTGTGAGAGGTTAATGGCAAACACTAAAAGCCATGTATACGTCCACATTTTTCACCAAATATGTAAACGTCACCTGGCTAAAGAAAATAAACTCTGTGTGTCTGTGTACACGTGTTGTATAATAAGTTATCCATCTTGGGTTGTTCAGGCTGTTATCTGCTGCTGTCTGCGCTCCCCATACCAGCCATCTCTCGTCTGCTAGCTTCAGAACTTGCTGTCTCATGCCTTGATCAACTCCATACTCCATGCTCACACTGCAGCCCTGGGACATGCAGGATTGCTCTCAGATGGCACCCTAACCCCCCCCAGTTCAGCAAAATGTATTCCGGACCTTATTCCGGACCTTTACTTTGTATGGCTGATAGAATTTGGACCTCAGAGGGAAACAGAGTAGCCTTGGACTAGATGGTGTGCTCTCTGCTGCTGAGCACTCTTGTACACTCTTGTACAGCATGTAGAGTATACATTGACTAGACCAGGGGCTCCCAAAGTGGGGCTGGCGAGAAACTAGTGGGGAGGTGTCAGCTTTACAAAACATATTAGTAAAATTTTCAAAACATGAAAAAATATTCCATTATAATGATAACTGTACCCAAAGGGGATGCCCCCACCCCCCAGAGTTGGCAAAATGGGAGCTGTAAGGCCCTGGCACTGTTATTTTGGGGGTCCTGGGCTGAAAGGTTTAGGAACCCATGGACTAGACAATATACTGATCATGCCAAATGTTAGTATGTAAATATGTAAATGTAGCATTGTGAGTTTTAGGGAGATATTTCTTCCTGGATGATAGGTTGACAATAAAGATCTTTTGAATCGCGAAATGCTTACTGCCTCTCTCTGGGGATGGACAGTGTAGGTGGTGATTCAGAGAAGACAGCCACCGTCTATCTAGTGGCATCTCCCAGTTGATGTCACAGTAAGTCTTGAGTGCTGTAACACCCCCAGAAGGCACAACCCTGTTTTTTGTTCCCTGTACATCCACTCTGACCCCCACCTCTCTGTACACTTATTGTCTGCCCACTGACCCACGTCACCAGTTCCCATGACTTTTCCCACTGTTGCTTTGTGTTGAAAGTGAGCTCAACTCAAACATCTATTGTTACACAAAGGCCGGAGTACAAATACATGGAAACTTCTTTCCCACATGCCTGTTGGTGAGTGGCTTATTGACTGTCAGTGCACTGCTTGCCAGGCAGCTGACTAAGGCGGTGGAAAGGCAGCATTTAGGGCTGTGCTATTTTCAGTTCAGCCAATTCCAAAGGTGGCAGTGTCACCATTGGAATGCTTTATAACAGGGGTGTCAAACTCCAGTCCAGGGGGGCTGGAGTCCTGTGTAACTTTCAGTTTGACACCTCTGCTTTATAATAACCTTTCCTTGTATTGGCATTTATTCTTTCTCTTTATTGTGGTTATGGCTCCATCTGGTGCTGCCACCTTCATATTGGTTCATCTGTGTCTAATACAGTATGAAGCTGTTATGACATTAAGCATCTCTTTTGCATATAGTTACAGTTTCTTGGTACCAATTCATAATTAAACCCTATATGAATTAAATAGAAAACATCCTTAAGACCCTGATAAATGTAACTTTTATAGCCCTGCAAATACTTTCACTTTTCAATGCAAAACTTTCCTCTGTTCCAATGGTTTTGTCTTTAGAATGTAATCATCTCTGTTTGTTACTAACTGCTCCCTCTTGTGATGCTTCAGGCAAAAACAGCACCATGCAGCTTTAACCTTCCCTGGACTTAATACTAATAATAAGAAGAATTAATATTTATAAGCAATATGCATGCATTTTTTGTTTATTTTATGTAATGTAGTATGCTTTCAACATATTTGAGGTGCAGTTATTTTTTAAAAGCCTTTGTTCTATGCTTTTTGTAATTATGCAACAAAGCATTGCTACATGCATTGCTAAATTAAACATTACATAACAGTATAATAGCTGTTGTTAACGAATATGGACACTTTATTGACCTCGGCCCACTGACGTCACGGTGACGTCACTTGTTAGCTGGGTACAAGGTATTGAATGACGTCATATTTTTAAAGCAGCACTCGACATGGGGAACATGAGCGAACTGAATCCGGGGCACAACACCGGTGTTCTGTCATAAAATACTACCTATCGAGACGTGCTATCGAGCCTTCCTGCGCATGTGCCGTTCCACCGTTTTGGGATTAGGGTTAGGTTTTAGGGGTTAGGGTTAGGGTAAGGGTTTTATGGGGTTTTGGGGAGTTAGGGTTAGGGCTATCGATTAGCACTACGGTAGCATTTTTCAACAAGGCAGCATACACTCACCTAAAGGATTATTAGGAACACCATACTAATACGGTGTTTGACCCCCTTTCGCCTTCAGAACTGCCTTAATTCTACGTGGCATTGATTCAACAAGGTGCTGAAAGCATTCTTTAGAAATGTTGGCCCATATTGATAGGATAGCATCTTGCAGTTGATGGAGATTTGTGGGATGCACATCCAGGGCACGAAGCTCCCGTTCCACCACATCCCAAAGATGCTCTATTGGGTTGAGATCTGGTGACTGTGGGGGCCATTTTAGTACAGTGAACTCATTGTCATGTTCAAGAAACCAATTTGAAATGATTCGAGCTTTGTGACATGGTGCATTATCCTGCTGGAAGTAGCCATCAGAGGATGAGTACATGGTGGTCATAAAGGGATGGACATGGTCAGAAACAATGCTCAGGTAGGCCGTGGCATTTAAACGATGCCCAATTGGCACTAAGGGAAATAAAGTGTGCCAAGAAAACATCCCCCACACCATTACACCACCACCACCAGCCTGCACAGTGGTAACAAGGCATGATGGATCCATGTTCTCATTCTGTTTACGCCAAATTCTGACTCTACCATTTGAATGTCTCAACAGAAATCGAGACTCATCAGACATGGCAACATTTTTCCAGTCTTCAACTGTCCAATTTTGGTGAGCTCGTGCAAATTGTAGACTCTTTTTCCTATTTGTAGTGGAGATGAGTGGTACCCGGTGGGGTCTTCTGCTGTTGTAGCCCATCCGCCTCAAGGTTGTGCGTGTTGTGGCTTCACAAATGCTTTGCTGCATACCTCGGTTGTAACGAGTGGTTATTTCAGTCAAAGTTGCTCTTCTATCAGCTTGAATCAGTCGGCCCATTCTCCTCTGACCTCTAGCATCAACAAGGCATTTTCGCCCACAGGACTGCCGCATACTGGATGTTTTTCCCTTTGCACACCATTCTTTGTAAACCCTAGAAATGGTTCTGCGTGAAAATCCCAGTAACTGAGCAGATTGTGAAATACTCAGACCGGCCCGTCTGGCACCAACAACCATGCCACGCTCAAAATTGTTTAAATCACCTTTCTTTCCCATTCTGACATTCAGTTTGGAGTTCAGGAGATTGTCTTGACCAGGACCACACACCTAAATGCATTGAAGCAACTGCCATGTGATTGGTTGATTAGATAATTGCATTAATGAGAAATTGAACAGGTGTTCCTAATAATCCTTTAGGCGAGTGTATATCGACAGAACACCGGCATCCCTTCAGTACCATCTGCTGAGTAAGTCCTGCATAGTTAGACTCTTAATTGCCATCTGCATCATTTTTCGCTGTATATTTCGGCATTATTCAGGTCTTGACAGATTTTTTTCAAGAAAGCTTCCAATGTTCACTATGTGCAGCGAATACGACCTCTGATAATTCCTTAAAATAAAATAAAAAACGATGGTGTAAAAAATGTTTGGGACGAACAAATAGAAACTACAAAATACGTGCACTCAACTCGAAATGCTTACTCCGGTGATTGCATTGCGTTCTATAAGTACATACAGTAGTGCACGATTAGTTTTAGTAAAAATATTGCTTATTCTAATAACCAGGGATGCACATGACTGATACGAGAGTATGCTTCACCTTTCAACGTGATACGTGCGATAATCGATTGTTGTAACAGCGCAAATGTGTACCTATTTTATGTGCATATGCATTAATATGGCAAGAAATTATCGTACATTTTAAACTTTATATGATAATTCGTACTTCATTTGGGGTTTAAATGTACGGTAATTTCTTGTCATAACAGCGCAAATGCACATGAAATACATACAAATTTGCGATGTCACAACCATCGATTGCCCGTATCGCTTTTAAACAGAGGCGATCCTAGGGTCTGTTGGGGCCCCAAGCAAAAATTCACTGGGGCTCCCCCTCTAACCAGTTTTTGTCATCATTTGTTTTGATAAACGATAATAATGCGCACGATTTGCAGGTTAATAAATTCTCTGATAAAGTTCAAAGGAATGAACGTTCAAAACGTAATTGCCACTACCGTTGTTTAAACTGTCAGCTCTCGTTCGCCATCTAGTGGCTTGGGGGCCCCAAGCAGCTGCCTGCCCTGCCTGCTGACAAGATACGCCTCTGCTTTTAAAGGTGAATGCGTACTTGCCAACCAGTTATAGATGCATCTCTGCTTATAACATCCATACCACGCTTCTTAAAAGTGTTTTTTAAGATCAGCCTTGCTATACAGCGCTACCCCAGGCCTGACCTCAAATTACACGGTTGCATTCAAGGCTTCAGGATCTCACGTAACATTACTACTGTCACGTGGTGCCGCCTCCATCTGAAAGAGGAACTTCAGTTAAGCGCTGTACTTCTGGCCTGAAGATCCACACGAGAGGAAATATACCCATAAAATCGTAATAATTCAGCTGACATCTCGGGAATACGGAGTGCCAAAGTCCGTCTGAGGTGATCGGCGTTTCATATACATGCTGTGGTCACAGCTGCTATGGCTTTCCTGCAAGGTCTCGATTCGCACATAGTTGTTGTCGGATGCGGGATTTCTGGCATCGGAGCCGCTCAGAAGCTTCTGCAGCACGGCTTCCACAATGTACGGGTACTGGAGGCCACCGGCCGCAGCGGCGGCAGGGTCAAGACGGGGCACTTGGGTGAGTTGTAATGTAATATGTGTGTCACACATGCACGCACACGTAGGACAGTGACATCTGATATATCTGAGAGTCATTTTACATTTAATTTTAAATTGCTTTTATTCATTGCTTTTATTTCTATCTCATAATAAAATAAAGTGTGTAGAGTGTTTATGGACATTGGGCATGGATATTATATATTACATTTTAACAGCTTTCCCATGTCCTGTTTAACTCTTGGCTCCAGCATAACTTTAGCTGTAAAAATAAGTGAACCAGTAACTTTAGAAATTTCAGATATGACACTACAGAACAATAAACTAGGCGTGCAAAGTTAAGTGTAGACTGTACTTTTTCCATGTTTTCATATTTTCCATATTGTTTTTAGGCAGTAATATTGTAGAGATCGGGGCCAACTGGATCCACGGTCCGTCCCAAGAAAACCCGGTGTTCCGCCTTGCCTGTCAGTACGGGCTTCTGGATAAGGAGTCCATGACTGAGGAGAACCAGGCCATTGATGTTGCGGGTCACCCACCTTTCACAGCCACCTGGCTCTCCAGCTCGGGCCGCCAGCTGGAACCGGAGCTAACAGAACCGGTCTCCATGCTCTATATGACCCTTCTAGAACAGAGCCAGGTTTTCTACAGGCAGGGCCGGGAGCCCATGCCCAGCGTGGGCGAGTTTATAAAGCGTGAAATTCGGTTGGCCCTGAGCGATGGGCGGGGCAACCCCGTGACTGCGGTGCTGAAACGGGGTGTAGTCAACACACTGCTGAAGGCTGAGTGCTGTGTCAGCGGCACTCACACCATGGACGATGTGGCTCTGGGGGCTTTCGGCATGTACAAGACACTCCCGGGTCTGGACTGCACCTTCCCAGGGTAACGCCTCCTTCTGGCTAAAAGCGCTCATGGAAGCTATCATTGCATAAATATTTAATTAGGGCAGAAAGAAAAATTATTGGTTGAGAGAGATAACCAGTTAGATTGTAGAGGAGGTGGGTCCAACCAATCTGATGTGTTGGTCTCACCTCATCTTGTTGCTTGGACTCTACAATTCGATTGGTTATCTCTCTGAACCAATCATTTTCTGGTCTGTACTCAGAACATTTTTGTGTAAGTAAAACTCCCATGAGCGTTAATATCATAGCACAATCCTAATTAAATGTCTCCCGATTCAACACCTTGTCCTCTGCCCCCAGGCCTTGCCCTGTTAATATTCACCTGCAGTGTTTGTCATTCAGGGGCTATGAAGGCTTAATTCACCAAATGATGCAGACGTTACCGAAAGGCATGGTGTCCTACAACAAGCCAATCAGGTGCATCCACTGGAACAACTCTGATGGAAGTGCCCATCATTCCGGAAGGACCTTCCCAGTGCTGGTGGAGTGCGAGGATGGAGACACATTCCCAGCGGACCATGTGATCATCACTGTTTCACTGGGTATGGCAGCTGACCGCATACTGTCATGACGAATCACATCCCAAAAGCTGTCCTATGCAACACGTAGTTCATGGTGGATGCTGGTCTCATCCCAAGGCTACCTGAAGAAGCACCACGAGACGCTATTCAGACCCCGGCTCCCAGCCCAGAAGGCAGAGTCCATCCAGCGGATGGGGTTCGGTACCAATAACAAGATCTTTGTGGAGTTGGAGCAGCCTTTCTGGGAGCCGGACTGTGAGATCATCTTCCTTCTGTGGGAGGATGAGTCCACCCTCGCCGACATGGTGACTGATGTGAAGACGCTATGGGTGAAGAAGCTGTTTGGGTTCACCGTGCTCAGGCCAGCTGAGAGGTGAGGAGTCCATGGTCCATCATGGCTGCGGAGTATCTGCATTGTTAGATGAGAGGCTGGCACATTCGGCGATATTGAAACGCAATACAGTGAAACCAGTTTAAAACCAAATACCCTGGAGAGGCTGTTACGTCGGGAGTCACAAGCAAGCAACTCACTGGGGCATGTACAGTACTGTAGAAAAGCTTTAGACAGTCAAAAGAGCTGCTTTTAATCTGTGTAGCAAGTGTATATATGCTCAGAACAAAAAACACAAGTTAGCATTAGAACATATGCAAATTAAGAGTAACAGTAAAAACCAATCCAGAGCATTCCAGTCGTGTTCCAAGTTATTTCACTCTAACCTCCCCCTCTTTATGGCACCTCTGGGTGTATTGGACGGTTGCTGCAAATACTGGGGTGATTTTAGGAGGGGTTTTGAAATGACTCGGCTAATACACTTTGATAAACATTTCACAATCAATATCCTCAATTTAATTTCCATTTTTGGCCATTTTTTCACAAGTAATGTACAAATAATTTTAGGCTAGACTGTAATAATATAGTTTTACACAAATGTGAAGATCATTTAAACATCATTTTCTTTGACTAGGGTGGAGGGACTGAGTCTGGGACTAGTGATGTGCGTGTGGAGGCCTGCTCTCAGCACACTGGTCCAGTTCTGATGTCTTACTGAGTCAGGTGACTCCCCCTGTGACTCTCAGGTATGGACACATTCTGTGTGGCTGGATCGCCGGCCGTGAGTCCGAGCACATGGAAACTCTGTCCGAGGCAGAAGTGAAGCTCACCATCACACAGCTCATCCAGAAATTCACAGGTGACCTCCGTAAACCTGATATATATCTCTGAAATAGGATTCTTTCAGAACGGGACAGAATAGTATTGTCACAATACCAAAAATTCGATATCACTACTAAGTCATATATTTCAATTTCAATAATTTTCGCTAATTGTCCTAAATGGGGAAACACTCTCAAATGTCATTATTCTGCTTTATTTTAACCAAAAATATCTTAAATGATATTTGGGTCATTTGCAGGCGGGTCACTTAGAATTTAAGCATATCAGTCAAAAAGCAGGTTGGTCATCATTTTGTCTTTATTAATATTAAAGGTTTGAATCATGGTTGAGCTGAATTAATCTGCAAGTTCAAGTCATTTGTGAAATCAGCCCACGCATCACTGTAAAGTGTATACTTCATCTGCGGAGATGCTTTTTGATCACTGATTTCTTTCATGGGCATAACAGGGGAGTGAACTAGTTCCTGTCGGTCTTTGAATCCCTTGAAAGGGTTGGAATATTTGTCTGACCACTGTCTGGCCAGGTTTGACTAGTGTTGCCTCCCTTTGCGAAACACACTTTAACGCCGCACGTGCACAGAGGTGCTGCCGTGCTTAGGGCCTGGCCTCCCTCCAATTTATAGCCGATATATCTCTGTATTTCACTTTACACTTTAGGCTCCCTCTTTGTCAGTGATTTCAGGTGTTGCTGAAGTCGCTGCCATCTCTTCCGTGAACAAAGTGAAAAGGTCACTGCTCTTTTTGCCATTACGCTCGGTTGTTTCCCGCAACATCACCACTGTCAGCGTTGAGCTTAAAGAGACAGATCCCTTTTCGCTAGATTAAATAGTGATTCGCATAATAAAAGCATCGATTTTTTTCTAAATGCTAATACTACTTTTTTTCTCAGCACCAGTTTACCATGCAACCCTAGTACAGAATCAAAGTTGCCTGTTCCTCTCGTGGCAGGAAATCCGACCATCACTCCGAAGAGGATCGTCCGGTCCCAGTGGTTCCATGACCCATATACCTGTGGCTCCTACACTTATGTGGCCAGGGGCTGCTCGGGCCACGACATCGACACGCTGGCACAACCGCTCCCTTCAGAAGGCCCTCAGGCAAAGGTATGACCACGGGATTCAAGCCTCAGAAAAGAATCTTCAGCCCTTTCATACCCACATGACAGCGGCTGAAAATATTTTCGATTGGACTTAATGAGCTACTGGTTGATAACCTGTCACAAGCCAAATATGTATGACAGGCGTGGGTGGATTATGGCTAGTGCCAACTTTTTTGATTGTTATCCGGCGGTTCCAGTTACTTAATAAAGGCCAGAGCAGTCTTGGATATTATATCAGTTTTGGTGAATTGTGGTTTTTGGATCACCAAGGCCCTTCAGATGCCTAGGTGGGGCCTCAAATGATTTGTGCCCAGCGGCCTGTAATTTCTTAATCTGCCCATGATGAAAGAAATTGGTCATGCATGCTTGGTGTGTTCGCTGTAGTCTTTACAGGTGCTGTTTGCTGGGGAGGCAACAAACAAGTCCTTCTACTCCACGGTCCACGGGGCGCTGGAGGCTGGCTGTAGAGAAGCCCAGAGACTCGTCACCCACTACACCCCTCCTGCCTACCAAGGGCCTCTAGGGTCAAAGTTATGAGGGAATAAATTTGGCTGAACATTGTTTTAGGACATGATTAAATTTTTGTAATAATTGTTATGATGGAAATGATGGAAATGAAAGAGAGTGTCAGTGTGGTTTGATTTTGGGTTAAGTCGGCCCTGTTAATATTTACACCTTGCCTCCGTTTGGTCTCAGATTCACAAATCTTATACTTGAAATGTTAGATATCAAGTTAGTTATTAATTTTTACAGTACATTCAACTGATCATACCTTGCACACTAATCCACAAAAATAAAAATGCATTTTAAAACCTGTGCAGATCTCAATTTTTAAAGTGAATACTGTGACATTCAGACCATTGCATATTGTTTTTCTTTATGTTCATTCTTTAACTTTTGTTTGTGCATGTCTTTCCTTAAATTGTTTTCATTACCTTCGTTAATGAGTACATGTGAAGGAGACATATAAATGAGGGATGAATACATTTGCAACATTCATAGGAGCTGCATGACTAAGTTCAGAAAGAAGCCCCAGAATTTATCATGGAAAATAAAAAGCATTGGAAATATATATTGACTGCGCAAAAGTAAGAGTTTTAGAAAGTGCATCGATGGGCACGACATCATAAAAGGCTCCCGTTTTATGATGCAGCTGGAAAACCGCGACCATAGGAACCCGTTTTGCATAGGAACCATTCATCGGGTATTGGTTTCTAACCGGACTGTGCCTTGTGACAGTCTGCGAAGGCCAGGGCAGTCACGTGGGAAGGGAAGTTAAAGATGCGGTTGCAGCAGACGCTCTTGAATGCGTTGAAGTTCAGGACGGTGTTTGATTTTGGTGGTCGAGATGTCGCCCACTGGTTTCCTGGCCATATGGCCAAGGGTTAGTAACATCTTACATCATACTTTGTCCAACGAACTCTTATTCTGGCGAGAAGTTATATGATTAGTGTGATTCTTTCCAGACTGTCATTTTTAAAGCGGTCTGCACCTTACAATATAATGTTGATAAGCATCTGTTTACTTCCAAGTTAGTGCCCGTTAATCTTACAGACAGCTGCCTTAATTTCAAGTTTCCGAAGCACATTTGAGCTGTAGTGAATGTTTTCGATTTCCATTTACTGACAGGCTCGCGTGAAAATGTGTGGTATTGTGTTTTTTTCACTGAACCATCCTCTTTTTTTATAGGGCTTAAACAGATGAAAGCCAGTCTGAAAAAAGTGGATTGCATTATAGAAATCCACGACGCCAGAATATCCTTTGATATGTAATCGTGCACTTATCAGACGATTAAAATAAATGTTAGAGCGCTGTGGCAGGATTACTTTGGGAAGTAACCACTGCCTGAAAGTTATTCAGCTTTCTGTAAGCCTTTAACGTTTTCGGTATACGGAGGAAATATTACGTTATTTCAGTATTGTAAATCATTTCCTTATTGAGGTGCTAAATAGAGAAATCACTGCATATATCATGCCATTTGAACGGTGTATAGGAAGACTGGTCTTTTGCTGTTTAGCTCCGATGATATTACTGAGGCATGTGAAATGTTTTTTTTAACTGGACCACATACCGTTTTCTGGGAGAAACCCACTCTTCCAGGAAAGTCTACACATCCGTCCACATCTGCTCGTCCTAAATAAAACAGACCTTGCGGATCCCTTGAGTAAGCAGGTAGCCTATGTGTTATGATCACCCTTGTGTACATCTTCGGTTTGCCGATACGACGAAGTCACTGATGTGAGGTTTGAAGGTTCTCTCTTAAATTGCCCTCTCAGAGAACCTTAACAGGACTTGAGAAAGAGGGTGTGAAGAACGTCTTGTTCACGAACTGCCTGCGTCAGAACGATGAAGGTATTAAAAGGGTGAGCAAGCAAATTAAATGAATGCATAAATAAACACACCATCCTGACCCACCAAGTGGTGGCGCCATCTTCGACGGGCTTTAATAGACCCATGTGTTTTGTCTGTCCATATGCACACATGGATCATTCCATCCAGATAGTTCCTCTTATGACGGAAATGGTTGGGAATGCTCCCCGTTTTCACAGGGAAGAGGTGAGGTGCTCTTCTTTTTTTTTTTTTGGTGTTGCCTGTCCACAGTTATGTGTAACTTGTGTGTGGACCTCAAATGCTATTCCCAGCACTTTGTCTCATGACTAACGTCAGGGACGCCGCTGCTTTGATCTGCCATGTTTGTGGTTTTCCATTATTGTCTGCAAATCTATTTTCAGGACACTGATTACTGCGTCATGGTAATCGGGGTTCCAAATGTCGGGAAATCATCCCTCATCAATGCCCTGAGAAGAATGTATCTCAAAAAAGGTAGTCTGTTTCCATCCATCCATCTTTTATACCCCCTGTGTGAAAAGAATTACTACTTCAGTCTGGTCATATCAATGCCTGTTTGCACCTGTTTGCTTTGTCCAAGCACTGAAATGTGTGCCCTCCAGTTTATATTAAAGTGTGTTTTATTATTTTCTTCATTAAATATTTTTTATGTTCTGGTTTCAGGTGGAGCTTCTAAAGTTGGAGGTGAGCCTGGTATAACTAAGGCAGTTCTAACCAAGATTCAGGTAAAGCCCAGCAGTCTGTGTTGCCTGCAGTGGCAAATATTTACCACATGGTGGTGCTGCAGACCTCTCACCCATGGTGTCCACAGATCTGTGAAAGACCCCGAGTGTATTTACTGGACACACCTGGAGTCCTTCCCCCGAGAATCGAGAACGTAGAGACTGGAATGAAGCTGGCTCTGTGTGGTACGTGTGGCTTAAGTTGGTTGTAGTTTCTGTGGTTGATGTGGGGTTGATGCTCATAGCTGTGCCACTGTGATTTTGATGCGACCAGAATGAAAGCAGCCCTTCATGAGCTTGGGGGTCTTGTTCGCAGGGACAATCTTGGATCATTTGGTTGGTGAGGACATCATGGCGGATTACCTGCTATTTTCGCTGAACAGACTGCAGCAGTTCAGGTGACCGTCAGTCTGACTCGTGCCCCAAAACGGCGAGACGGTGGTAGGCAGCTCCGCTCATCATGACAGTGTTGCTGTGCGCAGCTACGTGGAGAAGTACAGCCTGGGGGATCCGAGCGACGACATTCAGGACGTCCTCAGGCGCATCGCGGTGAAGCTGGGCAAGACCAAGAAGGTGAAGGCGCTGACCGGAGTAGGTGAGATGGCTGCGGCAGTGGGGAGAAGGTTGGGATCGGCACAGCAGCCTCACACATGCCTCACGCGTCGTCTGCCTTCCAGGTGACGTGACAGTCATGGTTCCAAACTACAGTGCTGCTGCGTACGACTTCATCCGGGCTTTCAGGAAAGGAGAGCTTGGTCAGGTGCTGCTGGACTAAACTGGGCGGGGGGGGGGAGCAAAGGGGTCAGAGGTCAGGGGTCAGAGCCTCCTGGCCAGCAGGTGGCATCTGTTCAAGCCTAGTTGTATTGAACTGTAATATAATAATAAATGATGTATGACTGATTTAATGAATTTAGGCTGTGTGCTTCACTTGTTTGATGTCTCCTGTGTGTGTGGATCGGGGGGGAGGGGCATTGGCTCTGATGTAATGGGGTGGCTTTGATTTGTACCCAGACGTTCTGGTCTTCATCTGAAGTCTCACAGTAGCTGTTAACAACACAGCAAGTGGAGCTTCTGTAGAGAGACTGATTGTAGCGTAACCTCATGGGTACCATCTGTCCACCAGAATGCCACGTCTCTTATGGGAAATAGTCACAGAAAACTGTTGCCCAGGAAACGCATATGACCCAAAACGCCACTGTGTGTGTCACTGCTCTTGGCAGGGAAATTCTGCTCTCACTTTATAGCCATGCTTCACATGTCAACTGTGTAAGACCAAGTGATACTTGCTGTGTTGAGCTTCATCGCTTCATAATGACGACGGCCATGAGAGTATGAGGCGCAGTATTTGATAACAGTACTCTTTATTTAAACCTGTCAAAAAAGGATCTTTGACATAATGCACAAATTTGACCTGTATCAAAGGTCCAGTAACTGCGCGTTAAATGTTACAAAGTATTAGCATAGGCCAATAGCATCAGTTCAGAACACGTGTCAATGTTACGGTGTTAAGCTGCAGTGTGGAAGTCAGTCGTAAGGCAGCTTCTCTGTGCTTTGGGCTCAGTAAGAGTCCTGTGAATGTGAGCTGTTAAGCTGTATTTAAACGCACCCCTAACAAACGCCAAGCACCACGCGCTCCGAGTGTCAACACTGCTCTGGACATGGTACAATTCACAACAGTATCTAACATAGTAAAAAGATCTATTCAATATCAATAAATGCATGTATCTGAACTATAAGAAAAAGGATATAAAGATTATATATTTACTTTTGTCTATAAAGTAATTTTTACATAACATGCACTAGCTCTCTGTCTGTAGACCATGTATCACATACTACACTGCAATGCTGTTAGGACCTTCAACACAAAGCGTCTGAGGTTGGTCAGGACACCCAGAGAAGCTCTTGTTTGGCCTTGACCTACTTCAACGGGGACATTTCATGGTAAGACATTCAAAAATAACCGAAATGAATGACCCACACCCATTACAGCATATAGTGACTGGCCTAGCTGTGATTTTAATAACCGCTTCTTTTCAAACCTTGGGCAAAGATCAGGTTTGTTTCATTCTTCAAGGTGACCCCTTAGTGTGATTGATCTTCCCACATCTGCATGTTCTACTGTGGCTCTAGATCCATCCATTCACGCAATTTCCAAACTGTTTACACAACCAAGGTTTGTGGTTAAGCCTACTTTATTCTATTTATTATTTTATTTACCTTTTGTTGTATTAAAAACTTGGCAGTGATATCTGTTGTCATGTGTCATGTATTTACAAGCATACATTGCTTTTGTTCTTTATAAAGGATTATTAGCATAACTATTAATTAAAATTCTAATTTCTATCGTTTGTATGTGTACACTTGGCATATGTGAATACAAATGAAAATACTGATCCCCGAGCTGGTATTTCTTCAGTAAATGGTGTTTTCCTTGGCAAAAGGCAAGCCTATTTATCTTACTGCTCATTTCCCATTGGCTGCTAGACAAGCCTACTTCCAATGTGTACTTTCCATTGGCTGTAGGACAAGCCAGCTTCCTAGAGGTTGATTTGGATAAGAATGTTGATCGAACAAAACACTGTGACAACCAGTCCAATGGAAGACACAGGCTTCAGAGAGGCTGATGTTCTGGCGCTGTAGAAGTCGCTGTTGGTCCAGTTGCCATACTGATCGTCACCCGTGAGTGACTCTGAGCTGTCATATGGGCGGACCTGGGACGAGGCATACCAGCCCCCAGCGGCCAGCCCGACCGCCGCACCGGCTGCGGCTGCCGCCGCCACCCTCGCTTGGGACGAGCTATAGCGCCCTGTGAAGCGGGCCCGAGTTCGTGAACCGCGTGCACTGCCGCGGGCAGCACCCCGTGCTCCTCCTCTCCCTCCTTTGGAGACGACGGTGTCACAGAGGAAGGCGGACAGCAGGATCAACGTCCAGCAAGTTGCCACAGCTCTATTCATCATGGAAGATCTGTTCTATGGAAAAAGACGGGAAGCGTGTCAGTAGGTTTTATTTTTTTAATGCCAAAGTGTGTCCCGACTGGACGTGCCAACCATCTACTCAGCCTGTAGTCAGGAAAGCACAGTGGTGAAAAAACAAGTGACGATCAGCTAAGGAAAGATTTATTTGTGGGTAAGAGTATCAGTGTACATCCCTTAATTCCAAATATAAAATTAAACATTTGGACTGGAGCATACAATGTAGAATACCCTTCTCTCAAATTTCCAGGAAATAGTAAAACTTTGAAATATGTAAAAACATAACCCATTTTTAAGCTTGGAACAATGTGAACACTGTCACTGAAGTATGAATTGTCTAATTAATCAATCAATCAATTTGAAGGCAGCAAGTTAGAAAAATATAATCCTACCAATGTCACTGTCCCTCTTACTTAAGTTTCATGAACAGAATCTGGGCTGGGCCTTTCACTACATACACACAGGGGGTCCTGAGGAGAATGCAGCACTCAGGATCACAAGCTCAAACACCTTATCATAAAATGAAACTGGTGAAAAAGACACATTGAGCTTTATAATGCAAGAGACAGAATTCTACCTCTGCTCTCCACATGAGCAACAAGTGTCTCCCTTACTCTGTAAAGCATTACTGCTGCAAATGCATACGTATTGGCACTACGTCTCTTAAAGAGATACACACAGATTTCGTTTGTGGATTACATCCTCCTCCCCCTTAAAGTATAATATCCAGATAAGCATTACTCTGTATTAATGTCGGAAGACATTGAATTTGCTTATTTTTGGAGTGCAATACATTCCCCAGCTCTGTTATTTGACGACTGACAGCTACATTTTGCTGAATAAGCCGTCTCTAGATCTGAGGGGTAAGTGGGAGGTGCTCTGCTCCTATGAGGTCTTCCATTCATTTTGACCAATTCCTGGCAGAAACTCTGCACTTTTAATCTCTGGTTCATATCTGCTTCAAAGGAACATCACTTCTTCAACCTTCAAATCATCCTCTCCCCTCTTATCCATCACAAAATGTAACATGCATGGACTGAAACGGCAGGCTAGAGACCTCTCCTTCATCGAAATATGAATAATGTACCACAGACTCAAGATCCTCATTCATTGGCTGTGAAGCATGAGTCACTGGTCTCTTGTCCAACTCCAGTTCCTTCTCATCACTGATTTTTGCAAGTAAAAACCTTCAAAGCAGTAGTAGTATTCTGTGTAGGGTCCATTCTCACCCCTCCCCATCTTTCTCTCTTACCACATAAACCAGAATGTTCTCACTCCACTGCTTAAACACTATGTCGACCTCTGACTCCCATCTGTCAGCAATCCTGTGCTTTCTGTTCAGACCCAAATTTCTAGCCGACACACTCTTGGCGCTTTTCCACTGGCAACAGGAACCTGGCCGTACCCGATCCATACCACAAAGAGAGACTAGTTACAGTGTGGTTCCAGCACGGTTCCAGCTCGCTTCGGTTTTCCACTGCAGAAGGGTCAGGTCAGTAAAGGCTTTGCCAAGTTTGGAGAGCAACAGTTATGTAAAACCAAAGAGGCACTTGTTTAAAGATCACACAGTGTACAGGTACATCATGATTTAATATGTGCTAATTCTTGCTAGCATGAGTCTGAGAATTGCCATGTTATTTTAGCATCAAATAAATCTGCATTAAGAATCCATTCCATTCAGCCATCTATAGTATTGCTTTTAGTAAGAAATGTTCAAATTCCAAGTTACCAGCAATGCATCATATTGACACAGATCACCGGTTCTTACTTGTCTCTGTGCTTTTCAACCAATCAGATGGTGATGCCCCAAACAGTTTGGTTTTGTCACTCTTTCAGCCCTGCTTACTAGTCAGCTTGGGTATAAGTCAGGCTCATATCATTTACAATGGAAAAGCTCGGTTCTTAGTGACAGTGGAAAAGCTTCATCTGTCTCCTACATCAATATCTGCAGATGTGACCTTTGCATGCCAGTGTCTCTTATTCATTAATTGTCTTTTCTCTGCATTTTTGGAAGCTAGATGATTTGTCCCTGAGTCTCCTTTGGAGATCCTGAATGTAAGTGGAATTTTGCCCATCTGGACTAATGCTGAAGCAAAGATCAATCAGAAGATGAGGCTGTTTGCCTAAAATAAAAATAAAAAGGAGACACATCTGTTGCACCATCATGAGGGCAATTATAGACAATTATTTTCACCACTGTTCTTTTCCTTTGACACTCAGGGTCCCAAGAAGGTCCACATCACTCTTTCCTCATATTCTTCTAAAGTACGGGGGAAAAATCGAGAGATGCTATAACCTCATATGTTAGTGTCTGTCGTAACCTTTTCCATTGTTCGTTGGAACATAGATGAGCTTGAGACCTTGCGGCTTTTTTTGTGGAACGCCACGTACCAAATGGAGTAGTAAACACAGTTTTCGGGTGGTATGAGGGCTCTACCTTGAGCTGCTAAAAACACTTTTCAGCTCCAGAACAGTGAACCATTTCAAGACAGCCCAGGAACTCGGAACTAGGGTTTAGGTTCCTGAACTTCAATAAAAAAAGTGCCAATTCTGGCCAACTGAATAAATTCAAGGATCTCTCCTCCTAGTAGCTGATCCCTTATTCTACATTAAGTGAGAAAATGCATGACTAATGGTAGCCTGGATTTTTACCATCTAATATGTAAATATTTTTGACATTTGAATTTTATGCGAATAATGAAATTTGACTAACCTGACCTGTTAAGGCCCACCATACAATACTATTGTTGTGAATCTTGCATGATCATCTGTTATCAAAATGGTCCCCATTGGATATTTTTCCACCCCCATGCCTCCTTGGCTACTGATCACCACTGCTGTCTTTGGTTCATTGACTTACAGTTGTATTCCAGTAAACTAAGCACTGGCTTGTTCTAAGCTGACCCATACACCAAGCTAAGTTCAGCTGTACTGGAAAAATAGCACAATATGCCCCCCCCCTCCCCCCCAGTAGTCATCTTGGAGAACGGCTCTCCAGAGAAACACTGTTAGCAATCTACAGGGTGTAACTACAGCTGCCAGCCATACTGCCTACACAGAGCCTTCAGAAAGACGACTCTGACAGGAGGAGATCTCAACACCTTCACACCGCAGACTCACGGCAGTGAAGACATGGCCCCGGCGTCTTCTCAATTCTACCATACTTCCGCGCGACGTGTATTAAGAAACGTTAGCAAAAGAATAATCATGATAATAAAACGTGTCTCGTATATTTGATATAAGGCTTGGAATCATTAAAGACTACAAAATCCGTCGTTCACAGCGTAGTCGAAAATGAATTTAGGGACGCTTCCTAGAATAGAAGGCGAGGGAATGTCAGTGAAAAGGCATTACACCCGACTGGATCCACAGTGTCAAAGTACGTAGAAAGCAGAACATTATCAGTAACCTAATGAAGGTCCGAAACAGAAGGAAAAAATCGCCGGGCGCTGCGCAGGTGTCTGCCGAAACCCAAAACATCATGGAACACTGCAAATGATGCTTAAATTTTCCCTGATTTAGTTTAATTAAAAACCCCACTAACATCCCCCAATTTATCGTCATCCCTTAAAATTATAAAACGGGTCAGCAGCGATTTTGGAAAATGTTTAATTCCATATCGTGTGGAAATATCCGAATTATATCGGCGTATAATAATTATATTGGCGTCCATTGTGATTGGAATTTGACTTATAGGCTAATTCAAATATTAAACCTCCAAAGGATACGACAGTAGTAGCGGTTTGGTAAAAATCGACAATTCCAAAACACCAAAGAGATTATTAAACATAAATCCATATGTATAGGCTATATTTTTCGACAGAAGATAGATTTTTATTGATTTGCTTAATAAATGCTGCTACATAGGAAAATATGCACATCAGATACATGCTTATAAGCTTGTCCTTGTGTATTTTGCAGCCAGTTATGTATATTAATAACGAAATCGGCGTATTAGCCTTCACACCGCGATTTGCAATACGAAAGGAAGGGACGAGTAGCTTGCTTTTACCATTTCATCGCCATTTCTGCAATATGTTTGAACGGAACACGTATTTTATTCAATCAAATGGCTCATATTAAACATTTAATATGCTGCATCTACTTAGGACGTTTTATTAATTCCATAAAGAAAATAACTTAAAACACTCTACCAACCTCGATCGATGAGCCACTTCACTTGTCTTCATTTGCGTCTTGACAATAATTTTGGAGAGTCCTCTGGGATATCTAAATTGATACACCTGAACACCCCCAGACGCTCTGATGTCTTCACCGGCGCACTGGTCGGAAAAAGGGGACACTTCAAATGCCGGCGCCACCCCTCAAAACACAAATCACATGGTTTTATACTTGTTCAGCTGCTGATCAGATCAACAAGGTTTTCTGTTTCATTTTATATTTGGCAGTCCAACAGGATCCATCCCACATCTAACCTGAGAGTGCGCCCCTAATATTTCCCAGTACTTTATCAGACTAGCGCTGCTGAGGTCTGTGTTAAGCCAAATACCAACGCTAACCGGTGATCACTGATTCTGTGTTTCTGTGCTTCCGCTACCCACTTTGCCACTGTGATTCCTGCTGACAAAAAGCCTCATCATCTCTTCGTCTACGTGTCATATTTAGTCCTCACAACTTAGCACCCGTATCCTCTGCAGTGCCATTCCTTCTGATGTGCGTATGAATTTAGGTCACCCTCAATAGTCTGCTGCATATGTTCCTCTTTCGCAGTCAATTTTCTTTCTTTCTTTCTTTCTTTCTTTCTTTCTTTCTATTTTCATTTATTCCCGTACCTATACACGTTCACCAGGCTCAGCATTATGCATATTATTTAATCGATTCATGCGCACCCGTTTGTAGCACACTCGGTCTTTTTAATTTTATTATGTAATGGCAGCGACAGGGCACTCAGCTCCCTAAAACAGGTATACATTGTAAGATAAGAGAACATGACAAGGATGCACTGCAGAGCTGCACATAGGACCCTGGAAAATGATTCATTATATGTGAGGGTTTGAAGGTCCACAGCAGCAGTAGGGACATGCACTGGAGTGGCGCCGATATGGGAAAGTTTCGCAGCCTTTTATTCTCTTATGTAGTGTAAACACACACATAGCAGGTCGTTATTATAGACAACAACTTCATTGCTGAGTTGTTAAATAAATTGCACACATTACGGATGCAGTGATTCACGAAGAGAATGAGCACCTACAACTTTGAACTTTGAAGCACCTACAAGGCGGCGACACTAGGGGGCACTGTCCGCAGCGCAGCTGAGCCGCTCCGCCCCCTTCTCTTTCGTTGGTGCTGCGAGTGCAGAAAGCACGTTCGTGCGTATAATAGGGCCAAACTTGCACGGGGTCGCACAGAGCTAAACTGAATTGGGGATTGCACTTTCGTGCCGAGCCGAGCCGAGCCGAGCTCCACTTTATTCTAGCGCTGTAAACATGGCGATGTTTTTCAGATCCGCGTCGCTCGTTGTGAGACAAGCCACTGCGCTGTCTTTGGCTGGTGCACGGCGGTATAGCACGGGTGCGTATGTTACCCCCTGGGCATTTAGGGCTTTCGGGCAATTCACAGTATTTGGGTCATGCCGTGGTTCGCTCTGCCGGTGCACAGCTCATAACGTCATGCGTTGTGATCTGTCGTGCTGACCAAAGTTACACAGAGGACAGTCCTAACACCCTTGACCTTAAAAGCAGTAGAGAATATTTTTTTTATAGCTAAACGCATATTACACTCTGTATTTTATATTGCATTGTATGTTAGTGCAAACTGTGTCTTATGATGCGTCATATGATTATATACTGTACTTATGTCTACTTCCAGGATTTATTATGGTGGACTTGTGTGTTTGTTTTGCTCACGGCACTGAATAATGTGGTTTGAGCAGTAATTATGGCAATGTGGCGGTTTATTAGCTACTGCATTATTACAGAGGCTGACATTTGACGTTTTAGGCGCTCCGTATCAGTATATCCTGGTGGAAAAGAAGGGAGAAAAGCAGGATGTGGGTTTCATCCAGCTGAACCGACCAAAGGCGCTGAACGCCCTCTGTGATGGTTTGATGAAAGAAGTGAGTCAGGCCCTAGATGCCTTTGAAGAGGACAGCCAGGTCGGGGCCATAGTCATCACAGGCAGCGAGAAGGCTTTCGCAGGTGAGGTACATCTATAGACTAGGGGTGTGCTCAACAGGTAGAGCATTGCACTAAGATGTGGGTTCAAATCCCATGGAGCATACTCAAAATGTAACCCCTCTACTGTCACTTGCTTTTGGCTAAAAGCATCAGATAAATGAGTAAATGGTGAAATCCTAGGTGTTTCCTTGAAGTACTAAAGAGTTGAGAATAGTACGAGTTGGGTAATTCTGTAGTAACTTGGTTGTGCTGTCTTTCGCATCACTTTCAGCGGGGGCAGACATTAAGGAGATGCAGAACAGGACTTTTCAGGAGTGCTACAGTGGGAACTTCCTGTCCCACTGGAACAAAGTCTCCACAGTGAAGAAACCTGTCATCGCTGCAGTGAACGGCTTCGCGGTGGGTGCGGCTCCTCCCAGTGACATTGGAGGCAGAGTTTCGGCTAACATTGTGGCTAATATTCTGTTAATGTCTCAATTTCGGGCTTATCTTGTGGAAATCTCATAAAGCCAGTTGCTGTGGAATAATTAGTGTGCTCTGCAGCTCGGGGGAGGCTGCGAACTGGCGATGATGTGTGACATCATTTATGCTGGGGAGAAGGCTCAGTTTGGACAGCCAGAAATCCTGTTGGGAACCATTCCTGGTAAAAAAAAAAAAAAACTTGTTTTTTTTTTTGATCGCAAGTTGAGATGCAGCAGTCGGTTTGGGTCACACTATTTCCCCTTACCTGCTTCCCATCGTCCTCCCAGTAACATTGGCACCTCTGCCACACTAAAAAGCACAAGATCTAAAAGAGCTTGTCATTTACTGACATAACAGTAGAATACCGGAGAGTCTGACTTGAGGAGGATGTTATCGAGCCAGATGCAAATTCCTGTGTAGCTACATCACAAGTGTGTCGGCCACAAACGGGCGATTTGCTCTTGCAGGTGCTGGTGGAACACAGAGGCTCACCAGGGCTGTTGGGAAATCCCTCGCTATGGAGATGGTGCTTACAGGAGATCGGGTCTCTGCTCAAGAAGCCAAACAGTCAGGTACTGGCGCTGGAACACTCACGTGCACACTCACGTGCACACCCACCGAGCGTCCCCCTTGAGGTTGCTGCGAGATTGAGTTTTGTTTGTCATCTCTTGTGTTTTTTGAGCAGCGTTTGACACTTTTAGTTTGACTTGTTTTTCAGGCCTTGTTAGCAAAGTGTTCCCCATCGACCAGCTGGTACCTGAAGCTATTAAGTGTGGGGAGAAGATAGCAGCCCATTCTAAGATTATCGTTGCGATGGGAAAAGAAGCCGTCAATGCAGGTCAGGGCTGGTCTTTGTCCCTTTTGGTTATCCTGATGCTCCTGCATGGTAATTGCTCTGACTTGCATGTCATTTTATAGTGTAAACATAGTTAGGAATTATGATACCTAGTCTTCCAAGGTTATTTAATTGCACTTATACAATGTGAAATACTTTCGATGTGTATTCTAATGAAAGATCCAGTACTTGTGTGGGTAATCAAGAATAGACGCAAGTAAAGATGCATCCTTGTGTGGTTGCCTGACATCTGTTGGAAAAGCATGAGGTAGTGATGTTATGTGACTGTTCGCCTTTCAGCCTTCGAGCTGACGCTGACTGAGGGAAACCGTCTGGAGAAGAGGCTGTTTCATTCCACTTTTGCCACCGTGAGTATCGTCACCTTGAGCCCCTTGTCTGCATGCTGCTCACTCACTGACTCCTGTTTGCTTCTTCTATCTCATCTCAGGATGACAGGAAGGAAGGAATGACTGCATTTGTGGAAAAGCGGAAAGCATCATTCCAGGACAAGTAGGGAAGGAGTCCTTGGTGACCTTGTTTATCCTCAATGGTCCTGAAGTGAAGTCGGAGGTCCGATGTGTACATGCCTTATGTTTGCACACAAGTACTGATGTGTTTTTCTGTCGAGTCCTTCAGCTTTGCTGTGAGGAATACAGCCAGAATTGCAATCTGTGCATAATTTACTTTTTGTTTTATTGGTAGTTTGAAAATAAAAGCATTACGCAAATCACTTCATATAGACCCCTTTATTAAGCTAAATTGCAGTATTGTACTTTCCAGTTATTAAATGTTAGAAATGTAGCAGGTTATGAAAATGCATATATGGTATTTACAGTTGGTGGAAATTTATAGGCAGTGAGTTTGGTATTAACTTTTACAAGCTGCAATGACTGATTAAAAACTCAACCAGAGCTAACCGGGATCTGATTAGATTTATAAAAGCATGGTGCTCACCACAACTTATAAAAAAGTAAATAACTTGTAGTGTGACACACGACCATGGGAGGTCACTTGTTAGGGTGACCACCTAATCCATGTCATTAGGGACACTATGAGCTACTTCAGCTTTTACGAACTACTTTAAATCTGAAAGGGTTCTGTGCTCTGCTAAAATGTTTGGTTAGTTCCTAGATTGAAAGACTCATCCAGCTGTTTCGCATTAACATTACTGACACATATGCATGATTATAGGAGACTGACCAATCAGCATACGGCAAGAACCCAGTGCTTAAGTGAAATCCTGGTCCTTTTAATTGAAATGTATGAAATGGTAGTTTACAAATCCTGTTGTAGCTCATAGTGTCCCTCCTGACATGGATTAGGTGGTCACACTATCACTTGTCTATGTATTTTAAGCAAATATAAGAAGCTGGAGATGTAAGGTGGCTGTGAAACATGGAAAAATGACCCTCCAAGGGGCAGCAAAGCATGACCAGAAGTAATTCATTCGTGATCGCAATTTAATTGACCTGGAGAACAGGACTGTAGGGTGAATATATCCTAATTTTTTTGTACTATTGATCAGATTGAACATGTAAATATGAATGTACATATAAATAAAGTGCGGTTTTTGATCATCTGATTTGTTTTGCTGATAATCTAATGTACCCCTCAAGTTTTATTTCAGATAAATCTACTGTACATCAAAGCTATACAATCGAAAAGATTTTACTTATGATGCTTTTTAGTGTGATTACAGTCAGGAATATGAATGTTGGAATATATTTTGCCCAGCCCTGAATTTTTTAGGTATTGAGTACACAAACGGTGGTTGACTGTGCTTGAGGGTTGTCGCCGATGGGTGGCAGTATTGTACAATGCTGATGTAAAATGGTTGCGCTATGGCTCTCTGCGCAAAGTATTTTGGGAGTTGAAGTTTTACGCCTCTTAGTCACGTACTGTAGAAGTTACGGTGTTCATTAACGTCAGCTGTTCTAGAAATATGTAAAGGATTTGGCAGTATATTGTATGTTCCGTTGTTTAAATTTTTCTCTTTATTAAATTTTGGGGGAAAAAATGGAGAACATAGGTTACTTATACTGTGAAACTGAATTTTGTAGGAAGTCTATTATGTATCGCCGTTAAGGGAAAATTCTCAGGCTTTTGGGAAATATTGATTCATTTAGATTCATTACAATAACATGTCAAATTCTGAAGTGTGGGACTCAATATAAACTCTCCGTGATAAGGTGCCAGTCCACAATCTTTGAAAGTACATGGACAAGTTCGTTGCACCAGTGATGTTTACAATTAATTTGATATTTGACTCTTACCATGAATTTCAACACCAGTTTGAGATCCTTTAGCGGCTCGGAAAAAGTAAAAATATATATATATATATATTGTTGATCAATAACTGTACAACAGAGCCGTTTTTTGGTGAAATAAAATATGGAAAAAAATCCTAAATTTAACTGTGGAAATAACAGCAAATGTCCAATGGATTATTCTAGCATTTTTAACGACTAACATTGATGAAAGCATGATAACTAAGACTTAGGTTTGGTACTTAAGTTTGAGATTGTTATATCTGATTTTATTGCTAGATATATGTATTATAGAATAGAATTTTATTCGTATAAGTAATTATAGAATAGAATTTTATTCGTACAAGTAATTATTATAGAAGAAAATTGAACGATTAAATCTAATTTATTGGGTTAAATTTAACCGCGTAATTTTTATGTATTGTGTCTGAAAAATGAATAATGAGGATTTTAAATGTGTGTGTGTGTGTGTGTGTGTGTGTGTACATATAAGGCTGTATTAAATTAAACTGGTTTCTTCTGAATGAGACCTGTCCTTATCAAATGTAACTTTATGACTGCCTTTTTCACCTTAAGAAAACTATTTTTTTCCGTATCACAGCCGCCAGAATTTGTCCGAAGAGGCAATGCTTCACATAGGCTATAGAATAGAATGTCTGAATTGTATAAAATATTTATAATAGCAACGTGTTGAAAAAAAATTTAAGGTGAAAATGTGTCCTGTAAATATGAAAAACGTTTCACAATTATAAAAACACTTATAATTCTCAGTAAGTCTAGGAAAACTTACAGTCCTCAAAATGAAAATTAATCTTGTTCCTAAATTTACAATAACTTTTTTTCTTCCAAATACTCTTGCTTCGAAATGCATTTAACTTCGGGGGGAAAAATCCATAACAGATTTGATTATGGAAAGAACCTTTTATTTCCACCCAATCTCTAAAGGCGCTTCTGTCTGTGATCTCAGTGTTTCTTCACACAGCGAAGCCTTATATCCTCACAAGTCCATAGCCTAATTGATTTTTATTTTCATTCAATATTCCCCAAGAGCTCGCTTTCTTCTCCGCTTCTGGAACAAAACTTTTAAAAGGCGAGGGAAAAAAGTCTTCTCACACCGAAGAGACGGCACAAAGGTTCTCAGAAAAGAACGGAGGTTTCACTTTGAAGTGTGTCCCCTGCTATCGAAAGGTCAAAATAATAAATGTAGACCCAATTGAAGCGTTCACTGGAGACAAAGGGGGCAAAACGTTACATTTTGGCAGAGGCAGCCCCTCATAGCGTGATAAACCCATTTAAAAAAGCAGAACCAAAGAGCCAACAGCATGGGTCCGCGGATAAATAAAAGATCTTTCAACTGATCAGACAGTCCTGGCTCCACCGTTCCCCTTTTCTCCCCGCGTCAGTCTCTCTCTCCCCGCCCTGCTCGCAGCTGCAGCGCCTCCACACTGCTTTTCACGGGGGCAAAATAGAAATTTCCTCTAAATTACAACCTCATCAGGAAGAGAAAAAGTCACCTTTCATTAGCAACAGCTGCACGTTTGAGGTGTTGTTCCGAGTGAGGAACTAGCTTTATTTATGCAACTTGATTTGGTTTCCCATTTTCATGCAGATCGAAGTCTTGCCGAATTAAAATGCACCCAAAGTCCGCGGTGCGTTCCTCAGCCTCCGACCCGTTGAGCCGCTACAGCTCCAAACGAAACAGGCGGCTTGGAATCGTACAAGGATTTCAAATATTTTCATAATCTCACATTCCAAGCATTAAAAATGTATCTGAACTTTACTGTTACACATCGTTCCTTTTAATGTCACCCCGCCCGCAAGTGTTAAAAAAGCTCTTTCAGGTAGGCTGTAAAATCCAAGCAGGCATTGATATTTATACTATATATATTATTAATATTTTAAACTATTAAATACAATTTAAAAAATATTTAATATAAATGTACAGAGCAGTAAAGTTACTTTACATACCTAATTTTGAGCAATTTTCATCTTGTTCATTAAACTAAATTGTATTATTGTTATTTTCATATTTTGACCTTATGGGAAAACTTGTAAGTCGGTCAGCAGCTACGCTTACAACTTATAAAAAACTATAACTATCCACATGAAAAGCGGATTTTACGGCTTATGGTTTGCAAACGCAAACTCTAAAGAAGACTAAAAAAGACAAGGCTGGTTCCCTAGCTTGGCTTATGCACTTAATTGTTAAAACACAGCAAATTTGCCGAATAAGGTTTGAAACCGCTCCCAAGCGGGTAGACAGAACGTCCTCGATTTGAACGACTTTGGTAATTTCAAAATTACGCAAACCATGTTATTCTGTTGACGTGTAATTTATGCAGCCCATTAAATAACCTTTGCTTAACTGCCAATTGCAGCACTGAACACTTCTACAATAAAATTTTGTCACTTACATAAGGCCTACTTGTAATTTATTTTTAAAATACGAACTATCATTTGGAAAAAATCCCTACTACAATATATATATATAAGTATCTACAAGTAAACATTTTCGAATACAATTATAAAACAAAAAAGGTAAATGGTAAAATGTCCGGTCTACATATGGCGGAGGAATTTAAAAAGGTTATTTAAAATAGGCCTACTTGATTGATCTATTCTCTGGACAATAGACTATTCCGCTATAGTTAAATCTAAAAGGCACGCACTTATGACATTTTGTAGCGTGAAAGCCAATTACTATGGACATGTTATGAACTTATGATCCATTACGACACGGCGAATTTGAAATGGTCATCTGCTGATGTGCCGGGCCGTGCTGCAGTACCTCCCTTTTCCGCAGGAGGGCCTCGTGCGTGTGGCAACCCTTAGAAAGCGAAAGCACGAAGCCTTTAGATCGAATGCGGGTATACCTGGTACTGGATTTGCACTGATATCGGGGCATCCCCGGGATAATTAAAATATCGCGGAAGACAGGACAGTCACACTGATCTTGAGAGGTTAACCCCGTACGCAAATCCGTGCTTCCCCACTTCCTGTCTGCCTTCTGATCTCGAAAAGCATGGTTGTCCTGAAAGGCATTCCTTCAGTGCTCTCGCCGGAGCTGTTATACACCTTGGCAAAAATGGGCCACGGCGATGAACTTGGTAAGAAAACACCATCGTTTAATTTGCAGTTTTCGAAGCGTTACACGAAAATGTTACTGTTTGCGAATATAATGTTGCGATGAAGTTGTCGGTCGCCTACGTTCCAGTTTACACGAGAGACTTTAAAATTCCGTGTTGTCTATTTACTAAATGTCACGATAAAGACGTAACGCTCTTGTACTTACAGCACAAGCAGACGAGGCTTAGGATGCATTTGTGAACGGTATTAATATACTGAGGCAAATTTCCTCTGACATATGATATTCATATTTTGATTAAAAAAAGAATGTCTTTCTGTCATCATTAACGATATGCCGGTCCTGAAGGGCCTTCGTGGCTTCATTCTCCTTACTACTAAGTTTATCGTTCGATTTTTAAACTGCTATCCACAAAAGTTTTTTGTAGTTCTGTAACGGTAAGTAAAAACAGGGAACTTCTGCACACGTCGTTTGTATGTATAATTGAATAAGATATAGTGGACGTGTTTCGTTTTATTAATTGTGCCCTTAAACCCCTCACAGTTCTCGCTGATGCCAATTTCCCGTCATCCTCAACCTGCAGACATGGTCCAGCTGAGATAAGGATGGATGGTATGTGAGAAGGAGGAAGAAGATTACACTTCCTCGTTAACCTCTGTGTAAGCTAGTCTCGAGTGCACGGGATGTAGACGTTGTCCTTTAATTTCAGGTCTGAACATTCCTGAGCTGTTAGGTGCCATACTGAAGCTCCTCCCCTTGGATACCTACGTCGAAAGTCCTGTAGGTGTTACATCTGTCCTGACATGTATGACCAGTGTGACAGGCCGATCCTGGTCACCCCCTGCTCCCTCCCCATGTGATGGTGTGCTGTGACAGGCTGCTGTCATGGACCTGGTGGACAGTGACAAGCAGAGAGGTGTGGCTGTACCTGTGTGGGAGACCTACAGCAGGCTTCTCCAGGAGGCGGGATGCCATGTGAGTCCTGTCGCTGATCTCATTGGCTGGCTTGTCCGGGGTGGTGAGCCGTGATTGGTCTGGGAATCATGGGGTTCCCTGAATTCTTCTTTGCTGTCTGTGGCATCTATCACTGCAGTTACATAATCATTTCATAGGCATTCTTTGCTGTAGTTAATGGTTCTTCACACAGTATTTGTTACACCAATAAATGTGGACTACAGCCTGTGATCAACTCAGTTCAGATAATTTATTAAGAAATATGAAGCAAATATTTATCTTTTTATTTGTAGATCTCTCTCTCTTTCTCTCTCTAGAAACCTCTAGAAAAAGTGGAGAGGTTTGCCTTTTATGAGCGGGCCAAAAATGCCTATGCCATTGTGGCAACTGGGTAAGCCCCGCCCCATGGCAGTTTGCCTGTCTGACGAGCACATGAGCCAGCCAATCATTGCTGCTGTTGCTCTCCTCGAGGCAGGGAGACCTCCCTGTACGGTAACCTGATCATTACGAAGGGCGTCCTCCCCGCGGATGAGCTGTGCTGACCGGCGTGGATCTGCTGTCGGACGGGAGGTGTGGTCCTGCTGCTGTGGGGGGCCGAAAGGGCAGAGCCCTTCAGGAGGAGATTGTGCCATTTGAGGGAAGATGGAAAATGTCAATGTTTATAAATTAAAGTGCGACGTGATTATGGATATGTCTGTTTATTATTGGAGTATGTAGAAAAATGTTTTATGATCTTTTTAATTGCATAGTTGCACACTCTTCTATTAGATAAACATGAACTTAGACGTCATTTATTCTCCCCTTATTGGTACATGTGAGTGAGATTCCCTTTGCCATTCGAGGCCTTCCCCTGCCTATGGGTGGTACAGGTGGTCTCGGTCCTCTTCTGGGTGGGTGTAGATCCTGGGCCTGGGCTCCTCTTCTTGCTTTGGCTCTGGCTGAAGTGGAGGCTTCCAGGCAGGAGGGTCACCATGGTGCAGAAGGTCTCGGTCTTCCTCTGGGTGGATGTACATGGGGAAACTGGGTTCCTCCACCAGTTTCAGAGGAACCGACTGGTGGGGAGCCTGAGCCAGCTGCTCCAGAGATGGGTGGTAGAGCTCATCTGGGTCCTCCTCAGCCAGATGGTATTTTTGGTGGCTTCCTCCTGCATTTTTCACCCCCCAGAAGGACATATCAGGATCGTCGTCTTTAAATGTCTGGGTTAGATCCTCCATGGGCTCCAGTTTCTTCATCCCCAAAGCCACCTTCTGATTCAGCCCCTTTGACCTGCATGAAAGCGACACATTCATCAGGACCCCAGGTGCCTGCTGGGCTTTCTGGGCAGGAGGTGAATGTGTGTTTCTCCTGGGCTCCTAAACTACCAAAGAAGGAGCATTTGGCCTGAAGTGTCTTAGTTATAGTAAGGAGTGACTCCTAGCCCCATGAGTGGTGTGCAAGCTGGAACGAGTACCTGAGTGTTTCCTGGAACTGGCTCTCCATGACTTTAGCCTGTGGAAACACAACAAAGACAGAGGGTTCCTGCTGTAGACCAGAGCACAGAGCTTCCCCCATGGTTACTGTAGAATTCCCATTCCCACTCTGGGCTGATGTCTCACTCCCTGGCTGGTGTTGTTTTTCCTTACTCCAACCGCTCTCCATAGTGTGCATTATGCACCATGTTTAAATCTGTACCATCTTTGGGACAGGAAAGTATCTGGTATGTGATTTACCACATTGCCTAGGTAGCGGTTGTTCTGCGATACCACTCTGAGGCATATGTATGTCTAACTGGGTGCACTGCAGGATGGCACATGTTCTAGCTGATAATCATACCCATAAATGGTTGTATAACAGCTAAGAAGTTCAGCCCAGTTGATGCTGTGATTATGGAGAACATGTACGTAGCGCGGGGATGTTGACTGAGTACACACCCATGATGGGTAAGGCTTGGCTATTCCTGCATGGAGGAGTGCGGAGATGCTGACCAGCAGGGCAACCCTGCGAGACAGAGAGAGAGAGATGGGAGGAGAGAGAGAGGAAATAGGTGTGATGAGCAAGGCTACCCTGCCATGAGGGTCTGCATCTCTTCAGTACCTGGAAGAGTGCTGATAAAGGTGGCAGTAGGAAGTAATGGCTACACATTGAATTAAAGATGCCTGCCTATTGGACACATCGAATTAAAGATGCAATGAGTACAAGATTTTTGATGAATTATAGATGCAGCGAGTACTCAGTAGTTATTCAATTAAAGATGGAGTGAGTATAAGATATTCAATGAATTAAAGATACAGAGTACTCAGTCATTGAATTAAAGATGCAGTGAGTACAGGATATATAATGAGTTAAAGATGCAGTGAGTACAGGATAATTAATGGATTGAAGATGCTGTGAATACTGGCTACTTATTGAATTTAAGATGGGGTGAGTACAAGTATTAAATTTCTGGAAGACACAATAACACACAGAACCACAACACTTTTTTTTTGCTTTTATATCTAAAAGGCTTTATAACTAGGGGTGTATCGGCGTGCCCCATTGGCACAAAGCCTGTGATCTCTGCACTTTTAGTTCAGATCCCACTCTAATTTACACTCTGATTCTTAGGATTTGAGTCTTGAGAAACTGAAGCCAGCAAGTGCCAAGAACAGCAATGGTCTCAGTTACTTATTTAAAAAATTTAAATTCATCAAAAGAGATTTAAACTCCAAGCAAATAAAGGAATTTTACATGCTGGCTTTAGTGTATTTTTACCATTTCAGTGTCTTGTTAATGAGTTCACATTTGTAATGACATTAGATAAAGTCATCTTGTAGTAAGATCTGCTGTCTCATTAAATATTTAGCAGGACATTCCTCCTCAGAGAAGCTCAGTACAGTTAAAACTCAGAGGGTCTTACCTGAGCATTGTGTTCCTCACTTGTGAGAACCTTACAGAACGCGTCTTCAGAAGTGCTGTGTGAAATATGCACAACACAGTAAAACGGACAAAGGTTAGGTGATGGTACCTGGTCTTTGTACCTTCGCAGTAAACACCCTTTAAATTCACGTCATTCGTTGGACCAAGAGGCTGTGTGGTCGGCAGACCAAGCTTTCCGCTCCAATCTGTGTGTGCCGGCAGGGGCATGGATACCTTAGCAGATTTAGGGGGCCCTGTGCTTGACAGAGGCCCTTGAGTACGTAAAACTATATGTAAAAGTTTAGCAAATATGTGTGAAACTTTGTCAGAGGGGGCAGAATTTCAGGTCCAGAAGCTACAAATCCTGACCAAGATTTTGTTTTTACCAACCAGCTGAGTATCTGTGACTGAGACTCTTTATGCTCAACAGATTGATACAAACAAAATCTTGGTCTGGATTTGTAGCTTCTGGACCTGAAATGCCCAACACTGTGCCTCTTTGTGCTACACTGTCTAATAGATGGGGGAGGGCTTTCTTAAAACAAAGACTATGAAACCATTTGCTAAAATGGCAGCTTGGGTGTCAAGTCCTCCTTCCTGTTTCCCCTCTAAGGAATTCCCAGGAGACGCCTCTCATCTTCACGCTCTCACTGTTCCTCATGGACTTTCGCCGATTCTGTCCCTCATGGCCGGCTGTATGTTGGACTTTCATTGGTTCTGTCTGCCATCAGAGCCATGGACGGGCTTCTCTTTAGACGCCCTGGCACTGTATCTGACTTTAAAAGGCCTGGGCTGACTGCATTTCCCTGCTGGAATATCTCTCCATGGCCAGCTTTACAATGGCACTTAAAATGAACTTTCCATCATAAACCCGCTTTATTGTGTAATAGTCACCAGATTATTGTTCACCATAGTCATCCTGGGAACCCAGCATTAGGACACCAGATCAGGCTATCAGTTAGGTTTCACACACTGGGTTCCAGTAGGGAAGACTTTGGACCAGTAATAAAACCACTAACACTGTGATATAAAGTCCAATATAAGCTTTCCAGTTCATTTCAGATGGGTTTGAAGCCCTCGGTCAGAACTGAGTATTGACTGGTAGAATTCATGTGTCTCATGTGTCCTGTATGAAGACCCTTACAGACTCGTAACAAGAGTGACGCATGTAATGATTGATTTGTCAGGCCGATCCTGCTGTTTCACTGTAGCCCCTTCGCTATTCCACCACTCCGAGCTGCCAGCCGCTTGCTCCAGCACGCGGTTCATGTACGGCAGTCTATCAGATCCAGGCAGACAGCTCACTCTCCCAGCACCTCAGTCCCCAGTCACCTGGAAAGTACGGAGGTCAGTGGGTATCTGGGGCAGGGTAGGGGCATGGATACCCTGGCAGATTCAGGGGGCTCAGCACTTTACCGGGGCCTTGGAATGCTTAAAATTATACATGAAATTTGGCTGGGGGTAGGGCAAGGTAACATTTAGTCATGGGGCCCTGAATTCTTAGTTACGCCCACCGTTTACTGGGGTAAGCGTTACTAGGGTAAGGAAGTGTTTCTCGGCTGAATGAATGAGGCAGGATCTGATGGAAATGCAGGTTTCCTCTGTCGTCTGTTTTGTAACTTTATACTTCTTGCTAATGTCATTATGTACCATGTCTTTGCCCTTCTGAGCTCAGCTACTGTTATAACATGATAAATATGTTTTTTATAATATGCTGTAAAAGTCCAAATGTCCATTTTTCATTGAACATTCAGAAGCTGTTGGTTTCAGTAATAGCTGCTTTGGTTAATGTTTAAACATCCTGGTGAAGAAGCGCAAGGAGTCACCCAGGAATCCATGGGGACGGCGGCAGCGGGAACGTGTGGCCGCGGCGTTTCGTGGAAAACCTTCCCAGTTATGTAGTGGGGAGGTTCACGGCTGCAATGCCATTAGTGCCATCAAAGGGAGTCTGGTTACATGTGTGGGGAGCAGGAAGCCCCCAGCATGAGGCTTTAAAAGCTGCCCCACGGTGCCTCGGGACAGAAGAGCGCAGCACTTTCATGTTTAAAGGCTCGTGCCTTGAGACGCCTCGATGCTGATGGCCTGTAAAAAGGCTGACAGGCACACGGCAATAGGTGCCCGCCGCATCTGTTCTCCATGAGTGCGTCTGCTCAGTCCGTGTCCCAGAGTGCTCTGCTGCAGCCGTGCTGGGGTCCTGCTTTACATCCAGCCTGTTGTAGGCTGGCCTGCTCTGTTCAGTGACTGGAGGGCAGCTGCTCTGCTCACCGCACCTACATTATGAACCTACTGCAAAAACACAGACTCTGTCTGGATATATGCAGTATTTATGGATATAATCACCCATTCTGTGACATAGAATGTAAGGGAAAAATAGCATAGAATTTATTATTCTTGTATTTAAATATTTATTTATTATTTCAAGCATCATAATATTCAGTTTTATTTTGTTTGTGTACCCCTTAAATTTATGTGTGTCTCGTTTACTTCTTCGCATTCTGCGTATTGTCTTTGCACCTTATCTGTTTGGTAATATATCTATGTTCTTCTGTGTATGTATGTTCGTTGTTGCCGCTGTATGTGCCAGAATTCCCCCCTGGTTTCAATAAAGTCGATCTTATTCCATCCATCCATCCATTTTTTGTAACTGCTCAACCTATCCCGGGTGCAAGGCAGGGAACAGCCCAGGATGGGGTGACAACCCAGCACAGCAATCCTAATCTTAATAAGTCAAGTTCCTTTTTTTCAGAAGTTATAATCCGTGTTCTAGATATTGATGATTCAGTCCAGAGCTCCTGACGATGAATTTGTGTTTTAGACTTTTTCTGCTGTGGTGCCTCCTTACTCGTGCACCTGGATGTCTGTCATCCAGCAGCCTATCCGTGACAAGCGGAGGCGGGCTTAGACGCTGGGCATACTCACACTTGGCCTGGTTGCCTTGTACCATGCGCGAGCATGACTGTCCCCACTCCCCTGCTGGTCTGTGCTCACATTGTGCTTAATGTTCTGGGTCTGAGCACGTTTTCATCATCCCCATATGACTTCTTATGTAGACTAAAAAGTTGGAAGAAAAGCATTATCGCACAGCACAGTAGAGTTCATGAGATTTCCTTATTTTATGGTTTATTTTGAGTTGTCTTATTCATTTACCAAGTTGATCTTATTGATTTACCAAGTGCACAACACAGCGATTTTCATTTACTTGTGTTGCATGTATATCATAGGTTTTGTCCGTTGCATCATTTTGTTCCTGGATAGTCTGGTCAGCCCAAATTTCCAACAAACACTGCATCTGTGCCACAAACCAAAGTGATCTATTTGCCTCAATGTTTGTTATACATTTGTCGCTATACCCGATCTGTTCGGTCTACCCGATCTATACAGTCTACCTGATCTGTTCTGGGCCTTGTTTTTTTTACATTGTGGGGATAATGTTTCAGGTGCCCACAAAGATCTGTGACAGCAATCAAAAGTAAAAATGCCAAAGGTCTCGTATTTTGTTTGGTTACTTATGGTTAAGGTTAGGGCTGGGTAGGGGCTAAGGACGTCATGTTGGGATTAAAAATGGAGAGTCCCCACAAAGATATAAGTACAAACCTTTGTGTGTGTGTGTGTGTGTGTGTGTGTGATTTCCAGTAAATTCTGAATATGCCAGCAGCAGATTTTTGAAATGAGGGAAGCACACTGTGGATCTTGGCAGTATGACCAATACAAGGTCTTTTTTTCTTATTTTAGTAGGTCAGCTACTTATATGCAAATTTTGCTCTTCTTCATCAAAGGCCTTCTTTTGAATAAAGTCAACATGAGCGGCAGTGTTTACCATGTTGCTTCTAGCTCAGCTAAAACACACACCAAGCCTAGCTGGCAAGCTAATTACCAAACTAGTCTACTAAAAATCACTGAACTTGAAAATTAAACGGTCAAGCTCAAAACTTAATGATAGCTACTTTATTTGTAATGTTGACAAATGTCAATGGCTAAAGATGATATCCACAATGATAAACCGTCATTCTGGGTTTCAACAAAAAGTTTCTGCGTACCTGCATGCGACAGAAAGAATGAACGCTGTGAACCAACACCGCCGACACCATGTGACTGAACCTGAGCATTAACATTTTTGTTAGTTAATTCTGTCTTGTGCAGAGAAGCCTGGGTACCAGGCTGGTCTAAGATATCTGACTGCAAGTCTTTCTGTCCAATCAGTGTTGCCTAAGCAAACACTATGTATGAAGCTCTGACAGATTCCCAGTGAAGCACGGCGTCCAGTTGGGCTCTGAAAACGTGTAATTGGAGTATATTCACTAATAAGCTTTCGTCTATTCCTCAGTTAGACAAAGTCGACGAGAGTCTTCCACAGAATTCCATTGAAACTTGGCGTCAATGGGTGTCTGTGAGCTGTTTTTATGCTGGTGGTTTCAAATGGAAAATTAACGTTTATGTTGGCAAAAGCAACTTCCCTGAAATGATTAACGTTGTGGTTAAATTAGCAGATAAAATGAATTTACATTGATACACTGACTGATTCAGTTCTTTTGGCATTTTTTTTTTTTGGGGGGGGGGGTGAGCTTGTAGGATATGCTGACTTTTCCTTGCTAAGGAATACGTTTGCAGCAGAAGACTGTCATGTTAGGTGTGTAATTCCACATGCATGTTAATGGTTCCACCACACACTCTGTCACACACATCAGGCCGTGGGCAGGTGTCAGGAAATGTGACAACAGAGTCACAGCCCGGAAAACTGCATCCCCTCCTGCATCCTCAGCAGTGTCTCACAACATCTGATAGGTGCCATTTTAACGCAAGCCAGCACTGTGCGAACAGGGTGACCCTGGCTGGTGTGCATCAATCTGACCCTGGATCAGTATAGGACTTTGCTGGACAATGTGCCCCTTTGACAGCTGTTTGTGATGAGTGTCAGCCCAGCACAAGGACCGTGTGTTTGTGTGTGTGTGTGTGTGTGTATGTGTGTTTGGATTAGGTTTATATTACTTTGTGGAATGTCTGTAAATATAATCAAAAAAAGTAAAAATGCCAAAAGTATTTTGTTTGGTTACTCACTGTATGGTTGAGGTTAGGACTGGGTAGGGTTAGGACTGTCATTGCTGGGATTAGGGATTTTTGCATAGAAATGAATGGACAGTCCCCACTGTCCAGATATGAATATAAATGTGTGTGTGCGCGTGTGTACCATGTAGCCCTGTGCTGGAAGCACACCAGAAAGTGCCCTGGTAAAGGCCCCTATAGTACATCTGCAGCTGAACCCGCCATGCAGTGCTGGTGTGACAGCGTGCCGCTTGATTGGACAGGGCAGACATGATGAACTCAGTGACATCGACACAGGGGACAGGCTGTGGGTCACATGACACTGAAGTGACGCAGACACAGGGCACATCCACAGAGCCATGGCACAGCTGGATGCCTGAGGTGGTCCAGGTGACCGGAAAGCCAGGGAGAGCTGATGGGCACGAATCCCAGGGCATCCTGGGTCTGAGCTGGGGGGGGCCTTGGCTGCCAGTCGGCAAGGCTGGCTGCCTTCCAGGGCCCCGCTGGTGTAAGCGGGGTGATGACCGTAAGATGGGTTGTTTACTTCCTGTCCCTCACGGGGGATGGCTCCGCAGAGTCTGCCCCCGCCTGCGCTGTGCACTGGCCCGTGGAGGCCGCCCCCTCTGAGGTGCCCCTGTCTTGGCTAGCAGCTCATGGATGGGGAGGGTGAGATGGGGGGTGGGAGGAGAGTGCAGTACCTGTGCTATCAGTGAACAGGAGTTTCCCCAATTTTTTTGCCATAATGGCATCCAGCAGGTGGACAGTGAAGCAGAGCCCTGAGTTAGTCCAGCAGGGCTTAAGATGCCGTGTGACCAGAAAGAGCACAGAGAGGAGGGGGTGGCAGGCTGGGGACATCTGTGCGGGGGGGGGGCGGAGGAATCGGCGGTCTGCGAGGGCTTTCTGCACGCTAACGGCCACCGGACGCAGATCTTTTCATGTGTCTGTCATTAGGAGCATCTGGTTTGTTTTCTGTCTAGTTTATTGGACTGAAAAGCAGGCAGAAGACCTCATGGAAAGTTTAGGGTTTTAGAGAGAACAAGCGTGAGTACAGCTCACTGTCATCCGTGCGTGATAATGAACGGGACCTTTTCTGCATGGAATCACTCCACCAGCTTTAAATTGAATTAGACTGTAAAAGCAAAGGCTCTGTCCCCGGGATCCCTGATTTAAAGTGGTACTTTGGAATCACATGTGTTCAGTCCCCCTCACAGCACTGCACCCCTCCCCCTTCTCTCAGGGACGTGTTCAGTTCCCCTCATGACACTGCACCCCTCCCCCTTCTCTCGGGGACATGTTCAGTTCCCCTCATGACACTGCACCCCTCCCCCTTCTCTCGGGGACGTGTTCAGTTCCCCTCATGGCACTGCACCCGTCCCCCTTCTCTCGGGGACGTGTTCAGTTCCCCTCATGACACTGCACCCCTCCCCCTTCTCTTGTGGAACGTGTTCAGTCCCCTTAACGGCACTGCACCCCTCCCCCTTCTCTTGAGGGTGTGTTCAGTCCCCCTCATGGCACTGAACCCCTCTCCCTTCTCTCTGGGACATGTTCAGTCCCCCTCATGGCACTGAACCCCTCTCCCTTCTCTCGGGGGCGTGCTCAGTCCTCCTCATGGCACTGAACCTTTCCCCCTTCTCTCGGGGATGTGTTCAGTCGCTCTCATGAAGTCACTGGACGGGGGGTTGAAAGGTGTCACAGGTTTCTGCTGTGTTTACGGCCCTATGGGAAAATGGGTGGAACACAGCTGGAAATGCTACTGAACGGGGGTCAGTTCAGAACACGCTACAGTACTGGGAGGTGGGGAACACAGGACATTATATACTTACCACAGAAAGGCATGTGCTTGAGGCTAGGGGGCTGCTGGGTGATGGGGGTCCAAGGGTGGGCATTGTGGAATGTCTGACTATGTCTGACCCAGCCTTCCAGAAAATGGCTGGCTGAAGAACCCCCCCACTGCACCCCCTCCCCAGTTATTTGTACATCAGTGATGAGTATCTGTGTCCCCCTGAACCTTCCAATGCCAAACACCCCAGGAACAGCTGCATTAGTTCCAATATGGGAAAGACCAACCCCCCCCCATTGTTGACTGAAAGATACTGAATCAGGACATTTCCCGCTAACAGGTCAAACATTTAGCTATTTTCTTCGTTTTTAAACTTAAGATAATGTGAAGGCCACGTGCTAAACTGTGGGACGAGACCTGGGGACCATGGGAGGGGTTTGATCTGTCAGCACATAGTGGCTCCTAAAAGCTAACAGCGTAGCCCTGAACACAGCAATGGCCCAGTAAGCAGAGGCTGGGCAAATGCAGTGTGTCTGTGAAGATTCAGACACGGCACTGGGCTACGATTTATGCTGAGTAGAATAGGCTTATGAGGGAATGTTTTCCAAGCATTGCAGCTTGCAGCAGTTTCAGTTATATGAGGGTAAAACAACCCAAACACATATCTGAGTGCATTCCAAATTGAAACTGATATAGGGATTAATTTGCCAAAAGGCCAGTGATAAATTATTGGACTTTGGTCTTGCTGTGGTGAATGCTTTTGTGAGCCTAACAGGACACAAAGTCCACAGCAGCAGAGTACAGTTAGCCAAACTATAATATCCCCGCGGGCCTCAGAAGGGTGTTGGGTCCATGTTGTTCTGCTTGTTCAAAGGCAGGTACGTGTTCATTTAAGAAGCCATCCCCATGATGGCAGCAACGGAGGAGACAGCTTATGGTTTGTGGTCTGGTCGCCATTTTTCCTGGTGAGCCCAAGAGGGGCCTGGCGTCCGGCAAGGGGGACGTGCCCGTCCCTGTGGGACCTTCTGTTCCCTTAGGGGGAGACATGCTGTGCGGTGGCAGGTCAGGGTGCCCCAATGTCCCGTTTACTCACACAGCGTGGTGGTGGTGGGGGGGGGCGGGGGGAGTTCCCGTTTCCCCAGCTATGTGTCATCAGCATCTGTCCCCTGTAGAAAACTTCCTGTGACACGTGTGTCACACGGCCTGGAAGACATGTGGACAGCCCAGAGGACCAGTGACCCCATATCTGTCTCATCGAATGCGCCTTTTACAATATATATAATCCCGTTTTGACCCGGCACCACTGGAAAAGAATTCCCTGCTCACCAGTACAGACGTATGTGTCGTTGAGGTCATTAAACCACAGCCTTCAACATTAATATCTGTCATGGGCTTTTGTAATAATTATCCAAGGTCTCCGTGCCATTAATGTTACCTGTTGCCTGCTCTGTTCTTTGAAATTGCCATTGAAAAAAATCTAACTGAAATGTTTATGTCAGGAAAGTTAAATATCAGAGGCTCTTCTAACGGCACTGGGATGCTGTTGGATGAAACACTCCTTTTGCCGCTATGATGTTTCTGATCATCACAACTATCGCTCTGATGAAGTGTGGAAGGGAAACATTAACACAAAAGGTGTGTGTAAATTTAAACTACTTCCCTGATAAACCTATCAGAATATTTGTATTATTAGCATGGAGGAAACTCTTTAAATTGTTTAAATCTGTGCTGGTGAATAGCTACACGTTTTGGGCTTGTTTACTCATTTCATTCATTTGATAATTTCGTCTGAACAATCATGCATCAGGACTGATGACACAGCCTCTCCTGGCTCACCCAGTCACCAAGCCCCAGGGGCAGTGGGTGGGGTTTCTGCCACAGCGTGACACTGCAAACCCCACCCCCCATCGGCTGATGACAGCCCCAGCCCCTTTCATTGAGGTAAACACAAGGTAGGGACACAGTGAAGCCTTGATGACAGCCCTGTGCTGGTTCTGTATGCACCAATCTGGGCCCCTAAACGTAAATGAGAGAGGGTCACTCATGAGAGGCTGAGATGGGGGGGGTTGGGTGCTGTGGGAGCCTGTGTGGAGTGGAGGGGGCACAGTGAGCCACCGCAGCACAGGGTGTTGTGGGTAACATGGTCATAATAGTGCACTGAGTACTGAGTACTGAGTACTGAAGCAGACGTTTTAGCTGGGATGGGGTGTAAGGAGTCAGAGCTGTAGGAATTAGACATTGGTGCTGGGAGGTCAGCTACACAGTAACACTGACTTTGTCTTACTTTTACACCAAGTGTATGTGTCTGTGTACTGTATGTAGACACTGCTGTATGCAAAAGAATTTCCCCCAGGGATCAGTAAGGTGTGTCTTACGTTTTATCTTAAGCCTACGTGTCTGATACAGTGTGACAGTATGACAATAGTGTATATGAGAGAGAGAGGGTCCCTTTTTTCTCTTAGTTACCTAAAGCATGGGTGGATGGATGGATATTTCAGCTTATTCCGAGCTGCTTAGCCGGGAAACCTAAACTACGTAAACAAGGACCTGGTAATGGCATGGCTCGACTTGCGTGCTGTCGGGGCTCGTGTCTCCACCTAGTGGTCATAATCTATATACTATGTCTACTTTGTAATACTTTGGTTCTTAACCTATTTTGAGTCATGGGCCCCTTTTTGAATCTGGTGAAAGCTACGGACCCCTTCTCGAAAATATGCACAGAAGAACATAAACTCAATTTTGTATGTAATGAATATATAAAAATATACAGTGAACATAATTGTTCATTTTTAATCTGACCATCACGGACACCCTAAAATCCATTGACGGACCTCTGCTAGTCCAATCCTTTGCCAAAGCTGTCGTTTTAATATCACACTAAACACTAAACCAACAGACCGGCCTGCGGTAACCTGCTGCATTATTCCCAAACCCCGCGGTGCCCGAAACGGGATACGCGAATCTACAGGAACGCATTGAAGTTGGCAAACTAAAGACCGGGTAGGGAAAGGGGATGAGAGGGATGAGGATGGGGCTGGCAATGAAACATTAAGATTTGTGTGATACTCACGGCACCACTGTGTAAGGCTATATCTGCGCATTGTAATGTTTGATGAATCCTGCCATTAAACTATAAGTACGTCTAAACCGATAACAACCCGGGCGCTACAAACGGAGATTTGTGTTTGTGTTTTTTATCTTTAGTCTATGGAGTCATGTCACTGTAAAATCATTAAAGCGTGATGTTTGCGGGGCTTCCTGTATGAGTATTGTATTTGTTCAGATTTTATTCTCGTAATATCTTTTTGTGAGTTTGGATGAGTAAGGCGCAAAAACATTTTCTATGCCCTGTGTGCTTTTATGTCACACTCTGTGTATATGTCGTTCATGCAGTAATTTATACGAAATGAAAATGATTTTCGATGTGCTGTACAACGTACAGAGTTTCATGGACTCTTTACAATTTAAGTTGCTTTATAGGCTACAATCGAAAGAGAGTTTTTACTTCTTTGGGTTTATTTCTGTAATTTGCAGGAATTAAAAATGCATATAAAACAACTTTTTGATTTGTTTTGTTTGTTTTTTTTTTCCTTCACAGATTTAATCAAGTGGAAAGCATATTCTGTCAGAAACTCCTTTGGTTGAGTGGTTTACGTGCTGGATTCTGAAAGACTAGGTTTAGCATTTGAAATCCTTGCTGAGCAGGTCAGTTGCGTGAAGAAGGGAGTGTGGAAAAAAAACTGGAAAATTCCTGAACAAGCTTTAAAGAAGTAACTTCCTGATGCTTTTACATGGGAAGATTCTTACCACTCTGGCCTCAACCTTTTGACCCTGATGTTAGGTGCCAGCCAGCCAGCATGGGTCAGCTCCAGTTTGAGTGTACCAGTGCCCCCTTGTGAATTCAGGCATTTCCTTCAAGTGTTCCATTGCAGGGCTTGAACCTTCAACCTTAAGATTAGTTACCCTACCCGCCATGCCACAATGCCAGTTCAGGGAATGTTTGAAAGACCTTTTCTGATCTAGATTTCTCTGAGGACTTGGTGTTCACGTAAGAGTGTCTTTGTCCTAACAACACTGCAGAGGACTTCTTCAACATCATCACACAAAAAGGAAGCTTGTTGGAGGATCTGAACCAGCGACGACAGAACTGACACTTTACTTGCTGAACCACTGTGTCACTGCAGAGACGGGTAATATTTTGCATTCATTTCTCTTTAATAATTCAAGCAGAGTTAAACATATGCAGCTATTTAAATATAATTAACTTTCTACAGGTAATATTAAAGCCAGATTAATGGAAAATAAAGCAGTACATGTAACAGAAACATACATTTAAGCCGGACTCAAGTGTCCCATCCTGGCTAACTGCAAAGGCTGCACTCAGCTCTTCAGTGAGCTGTCAGATAATGGTTGGCCGCGACTCTGCCCCCTCCCGAAAAAGTGCTGCATTCAGCCGCTGAAATGCACGTCACCACTCTGCCAGCAGCTTTGCCCCCCTGCACACGTGACGGTGAGTGCTTTCCCTGTCTTTGAGAGACGGATGCGTTTTTGACATGACAAAAATGTATTGGGTCGTGTTCTTATTTTGCCTGGTGATGGTGCCGAATTTATCTCCCATCATTCTCAGCAGGCCAGCCGCTGTGGGCATCAGGGTACAATCCCAGTTAGTGCTTGTGATTCAGTTCCATGCGATTCATATAGTTTTTTTTTTTAATGGAAGTCCGTGGGATAAAACCCATCGTTGTGACAGTTCAGTGACACTGCATATGCTCAGTATGTGCCATAAGCCACACCCATCTGGGGGGACAGCCAGACCGATACATCAGATGAACAGAAATTGCAGAAGCAGCGGTTTTGTAGGATAAGCATATCATTGGATCAGACCTTAAGAGATGTAACAGCATCAGGCCAGAGCACAGTCTGGACGGGTTGGGAACACATGGGTATTTCCTTCTTTATCCGCCTTTCAGATGCTCTCACTGGGTGATTTATGAACACATCTCCACCCGGTGCAGAGGATGAGCCATCACAACCATTAGCACCTCCCAGGATGGCGTCAGAGCAGCCCAGAGCAGCCCGGAGCTGGGAGACAGGAATGGGCAGTGTGATCTCTCCCCGGGGGCGTCTGGGAGCAGCCTGTCATTCACTGGGGGGATGGAGAGAGAGGATGGGAGGGAGAGTAAACAAGGAGTTGTGGGGGGGGGGGGCACACATGGCCAGCGGTCTGCGGTGCAAGCCGTGGGGGGGGTGCCCGCCCCCAACTTCACATCTAAATCATCTCCCAGGCCTCTGAATAACTGGGCCCCGGGATCCCGCTGCGGCTCTGCCTGCCAGCTGTAGTGCCCTTTGACCCCCTCCCCGAACAGGCCTTCCATTGGCTGCCGCCAGGGAGTCGAAGTCATGAATGCACACAAGGGCCAATTAGGACCCCCCGCTAGGGGGAGAGGCCACAGCAGGAAAAGGCTGCGGTCACGGCGGTCGCCGAGTCACCGATGTTCCCAGTAATGTGATCCTAAATCCAACCTGTGGCGTCTTTTGTTTGTAGATGCTGTAAGGCTTCAGGCGTCCCCTGCATGAAGGGGCCTTACCTTTCTGATGGCTGTGCCTTATGATGACAGGACAGGGCACTGTTAAACAGCCATGGGTGCGAAAGTTCTAATTCTCAGACAAGCTGTAAACTCAAGCAGGCAGCTGGAAGCTGCTTAGCCCTTGGTGTCCAGTGGCTCTGTCCCTCTGAGAGACCTGTGGGGACCCCCAGAGAGCTGCAGCTGGCCAAGCAGCCAGACAGGTGCCATGAGACTCTGCACACGGGCCCTGCTGGACTCCATGAGACTCTGCACACAGGTCCAGCTCGGTACGTTATTGAACAGACCCAGCCCAGAGATGGGAACAAGTAATTGACTCTCAAGTAACAAGTCTTACCATTCAAGTTCCAAGTCCAGTCTCGAATCAAAACATGCAAATCTCAAATCAAGATAGCCTCAAGCATGTCAAGTCAAGTCCTGAGTCAGCAAGCAAGTTTCAAGTAGATCCCCTCGTTCAACCCAGGGGCACCGTAATGGGGGGCCCAAAAAACTTGAAACATAATTGGATTTGTCTGGGTTGGGGGCCCAATATGACATACTTTCATGAGACCCAAAAACTTTAGCAGCGTCTCTCCCTGTGCTTGTCCCTGAACCCATGGATGTGTCCAGCACCTTTCAGTAGGGACCTGAACACATGGGTGTTTCCAGCACCTTTCAGTATGGACCTGAACATATGGGTTTGGCCAGCACCTTTTAGTATGGACCTGAACACACGGGTGTGCCCAGCACCTTTCATTAGGGACCTGAACACGCGAGTGTGCCCAGCACCTTTCATTAGGGACCTGAACACGCGGGTTTGCCCGGCACCTTTCATTAGGGACCTGAACACGCAGGTGTGCCCGGCACCTTTCATTAGGGACCTGAACACGCGAATGTGCCCGGCACCTTTCATTAGGGACCTGAACACGTGGGTGTGCCCAGCATCTTTCAGAATGGACCAGAACACGTGGGTGTGCCCAGCACCTTTCAGTAGGGACCTGAACACGCGGGTGTGCCCAGCACCCTTCATTAGGGACCTGAACACGTGAGTGTGCCCAGCATCTTTCAGTATGAACCTGAACACGTGGGTGTGCCCAGCACCTTTCATTACGGACCTGAACACACGGCCGTGCCCAGCACCTTTCAACAGTGACCACAGTAACATTTCCCCTGACAGCAGGCCGAGGCAGAGCCGTCAGTTACGAGACACTGCCCTCCCCCTCTACCCCCCTATGTCTGTAGTAAACTGACATCGTAAAAATAAACTGCAGGAACTACTGACTAATTGATAAGGTTACAATTTAGAGCATTCTGAGGCCTTAACTGAAAACGGGGGGTGGGGGGGGGCAGCCGGCCACTTTCATCTGAGCTCTTGTCTGCCATCCTGTTTTCCTTCAAGGCTTCCTGGTTCATCTCAGTAGAGCCGGGGATGGGCTGTTAACGGGTCACATGAAGGAGTCTGTTCTTTACAGTGGGGCTAAGTGTTATCAGCTGGCTGCTTTGGGGGAGCTGTCAGATAGAGCCCTGTTGGGTATTACAGTAGCCTTTTCTGTGAAAGGGAGAGTCAAAGGGCCCAGATCTTGATCAGTCAGAGCAGTGCAGACTCAAAGTAGAAGACAAGTTCCAGAAGTGAACATGACATCTGTTCTCAGAAAGTCTCGTGAACTCTCATAATCCACAGACTTAATGAACGCTGACACACCCCATTGGACACACTGCTCACCATCCGGTCTAAATCGGCCACGGGGCAGTGGCCTGACTGACACACGCCTTCCTGTCGGCAGCCACGCTTCTGGGTCGTTCTGTCTGGTCACTGGAGCTGATGGGATGAGTGTTGTGGGCCTCGGTTGGACTGCAGGTTGCGATGATGTTCTTGCTGGTCACACACCCGCGACAGTATCACCCCTCGAAATGCGCCGCATTCATCTTGACGGCTCCATCTCCTGCAGGGGATCCCGCTGTTCTGGAATGGGACGTAGAGCTATCAGGTTTCACACAGTCTGTCCTTTCATCCTTATGAGAGAAACGTGTGCCCTTTCAGGAGGAATGAGCACGAGCATATCCTCCAAAGGCCCCTTTTGGGTCCTTTTTCTGTCAGCCGTGTAAACAGAGTAGTCGTCAGCTATTTAGAATTAGAGATAAAACCAAGATGGCAATCGAGATCATAGACTAGTTTACCTTCAAACATCTTTTTTGTGCATGTGTATTAAGTTAACCTATTGTACATGGCTGCATATAAATGGGCACTGATTTTTCTTGACAGAGTCTCTTGGGAATGCAGAGACTCTGTGGGACATGGCCAGAGCACAGAGTCTCTCTGGGATGCAGTTACAGCACAGAGTCTCTTAGGGGACACAGTCTGTTGCTCATCTAGGCTCCAGCCTGAGAACGTGAGGTTCTCTGTGAGGTTCCCTCTGAGTAATCAGCTTCAGGAATAATTCCTCTGCAGTCCCGCAAAGCTTCCTCTTCCCCAGGCTCCCCCGTCTGGCAATCTTACCCGGTCGACCCTGAATGGCTTCATAAAATGTTGACCAATACATAACAGTGTGTCAGGTTTAACGACACTGAGTGCCATCAGCAGAGGACGCATCATCATGAGACGGCAAATCTGGAACACTTCCCCGAAGCCTGACGCGTTTAAAGCACACAATCAAAGGACAGAGCCACAGGGGACATCATTAGCGTGAAACACTGGACAGACAGCCAGCCCGTGTTTGACATGATTGGCCAAGACGGCTTGTCAACATGAAACTTCACGTTTTCATTAGGCCTGGTGCCACGACCCGGAGACTCCATTTCAAACACAGGCCACTCTGTTCTAGACACCTGTGGGTGGAGGTGGGGTCCCCCCCCCCCCCACATCGACCCAAGGCTGACGGCCAGGGTTGCCACCCGTCCCTTATAATATGGGACGATCCCGTACTGGAAAATGCTGCATCTCATATTGTAAGGCATGATGGTGGCAACCCTACTGATGACCTAATATTATATGCTAGATGCTAAAAATGTTAATTATTAGCACAACTGTTCTTTTTACTCATCATTAGAGCATGTGGAGAAGTTGAGGGGACACCGGCGGGCTGTGACGAGGCCCGGGCCGGCCGAGACGGGCCGCCACTCTGGAACCACCCTGCGGGGAGATGGCGGCGCTGACTGGGGCTATGTGCATCTCATCATGCTAATGGAAGCAGGCTGCCTCACCATGGAGCAGGACCCCGGCGAACATGACAGAGCCAGTCGCTTGGGCCGGACGGAGAGAGCTCTCAGACAGCACTGTATTCACTGGTTGGCCTTGCGCAGGACATGCTGTTTACAGGCTGATTAAGGTGTCGCCGGAAAGATCCGCATTTAATGTGATTACCGCGTATTTATGTTTACAAACACAGCATCCCGGGTGATGGCGATCCGCCCCAGAGCATAGATTTTGGCCCGAGTCGCCACATCCTCTCCTCTAAAGCAAACAGGGCAGAGATCAAATATGTGCAGAAATGACAACGTAATCCAATGTTTGGACCATCTAGCCTAACGACGGCTGTTTTGCATTTACTAAAAGGCAAATTTACTCAAAAAGCAGTTTGCTCTTAAGAGTAAATAAACTGAAACAGGCCTCGCTGGATCTGCCAGGGGTTTTACCGACATTCTAAATGAAGGCATTCCTCCGGAGTACCCCCATTTCCGAACATATTCCAAGGATATTAGTAACAACCTTCTTATCTTCCTGCTCGATGAAACATTCATTAGGAGAAAAGGGACTCCTATTGGGAAGCCACATGAAAGGGAGGCTTTGAAATGCGAGCGCTCGGCAGAGACACGTGACAGCCAGCAATTCCATAGCGATAATGTTTATTTTCGCACAGTTAAATTATTACAGCGAAACGCTATGGACTGGGTTGCCTCATCTCTGCTTTACAGGAGGCCTGACAGATTTGAGCTCTGCTGCTGAAAACAAGCTTATTAAAGGGCTCTGGTTGTGTTACAGTCACATCAATCGTCAGCCTGGTCCCACTGCCAGTCAGAGCGTGAAGCAGGATTTGTCGCTTAGCTGGATAACTTGTCGGATATAAGGTATTCTGGGCTAAATGTAAGTGAATGAAGATAAAGCCATTTAAACTGAGATAACTTAAATTCAATAAGTTATCTGGCTAAGCAAGAAATCCAGCTTCGTCATACAGGCAATGGGTCTCCACCAACCTTCTCATTATCACTTTTTAAATACCGGCATCTTCAGCTGATGTTGGAAAGAAAATGCTGACTCACCAACTTATTTTTTAAACGTGAAAAGTTCACTTCAGCCAGGTTAAACGTTTGCCGGTCAAAACAAGGAGTAAACTAAGTGTCTGTCCCATGATTATATGCGATTTCTGCCATTCCTCCTCCTGGACAGCTCCATGCGTGGGGGGTGGCGGGGAGAGAGAGCAGAAGACAAAGTCTTCCTGTGCTGAATTGTTCTGAGGTATTGTCCTTGGGACAGTCCAGCCCCAAACCACGAAAACCTGATTACAAGTCTACAAAAACCACGTACAATACCAGAGCGGGGAGCCTGCTTATCACTGCGGCCGAGCAGGCCGCGCTCTTTGAGGGCTTAATGCAAAGCATTCCTGTCTAAATGGAAGCACACCCGCTGCCTGTTTACCAAAACAAATAAAACCCATCAGTGAGCGAGTGAAGCCGCACAGAATTCCTGCAAAATTTAACCAACGAAGTCATCTTTTATGTCTGAGTGCTCAGATTAAATACATTTGAACTGTAGTGGCAATATTTATGTATGTCGTTACAATATTTATCCATATTCTCAATAAAATCAGAACTGAAATGGAGCTGTTTTTTTTTCATTTGATTCAATTTTTTAACGTTCAGAACGTCACATGGATGACCACAGAGATATTTTAGGGTATATTATATTAGATCGCATTATTGCAGTATGCATATAGGTGTCTGTGCAAATCTATGTGATGAATCCAAAGCTATTTAAGGGTAAAGGTTAATTAAACAAGATATCCAGACCTCTAATCACTGAAGCCGGACAGTACGTCTGATTTATATGTACAGACTAGACAGGTTCTGAAAGATTACACACACACGCATGCACACACAGTATGTATTGCCATGAGACCTTGATGTATTCCCACTAGCCTTAACCATTAGCATAAACGCTGAGCAGGTAGAAAGACCTCCAGCCTCTTTTCAACTCATCTCAGGCTGCATCAGGCCTTTGGCTAAACACCCTCACTAGATGTTTCTCTTTATGGCTAAACAACGCGACCTTCAGTACTGCCCGGGTGACCCGCGGGACATGGCATTTTTGAGAACATACAGCAGGGGTCAAAGATGGAGCTCATTAAGACGTTTTGTATCACATGGGGCCCTGTGGCAGTGTGCTGCGTCGCATGGGAGTTTGGAGCAGTGTGCTGCGTTGTATTGGGGTTTGGGGCAGTGTTCTGCGTCTCATGGGAGTTTGGAACAGTGTGCTGCGTTGCATTGGGGTTTGAGGCAGTGTGCTGCGTCGCATGGGAGTTTGGAGCAGTGTGCTGCGTTGTATTGGGGTTTGAGGCAGTGTGCTGCATCGCATCGGAGTTTGGAACAGTGTGCTGCGTTGTTTTGGGGTTTGGGGCAGTGTGCTGCATCGCATGGGAGTTTGGAACAGTGGGCTGCGTTGCATTGGGGTTTGGGGCAGTGTGCTGCGTCGCATGGGGGCCTGGGTGGCGTGTTGCATGACATTGGGGGCGGAGGCGGCCTGCTGGGCTTATCGAAACTCACCTGTGCCATAGAAAGAGGTTGGCGAGGCAGCGGCTTGTGCTGTGCCCCACGGAGGATGTGATGGACGTTCTCAACGTGGATGGGGAGTGGCACATGCCGGTTGACTGACCTGTGCAGAGTCGTGGCGCTGAGGTGTGGCCACCCATGCTCTGTTTATTTATAAAGAACCGGGGGAATCATTGGGCCTGCAACCAGCACCGCCTGAGCGGACCAGGGGACAGGCCAGTCGAGACAGGGGGCGCTGTGGCCTCGGCTGTTGATGGGAGGCTGGAAAGAGGCGAGAGATCAGTAGTCTGGCACAAAATCTAAATTAAAAAAGAAAGGCAGTGAAAGTTGTACCCCTGGTAAATAATGTGGAATGGGACCATCGATGCTGCACTGGCTTATAATTACATTACTGGCTTAGAGTTGCAGGAATACTCCCCAGAGGGCTGCTCTTTGGCAGGATCTTGCTTTTAATACATCTCTAAATCGATTCCAGCTGGCGCAGCTACAAGGAAACGCTCCGCTCTGTTAAAACCTCAAAGAAAACAACGGCAGTAACATCCAGTATTCATAACCTTGGTCCGCTTTGCCGCTTCCGGTACAAACAGCCTCTGCGTCCATCCAATGAGGTTTCACTGTGAAGGCCCCGGTGTCACATGGTCCTGTTGTACTGCCATCTCTCTGTTGGGGTGTTGGTTCCTGATGCTCGTGGCACGCTGGGGTCGCCGGTATGACCTTTACCATTTCATGAGGCCAAGAGCCTTAAATGTATACATCCTGGGTGGGGGAATTATCCAGGGGGCTGAATATGAGATCAACCATAGAGCAGGGTGTGCTTCACGTAGGCTGCTGCAAGCTGGTTTAGTACCTGCCAGCACCCTACTGGCCTCCGTGGGATCGCTAAGCTCAGCACACTTCAGCACGACACCCACAGGGATAAAGGGGCAGGAGAGACTGCAAGTCGCACGCGGTGAGGAGGGGAGGCGTCTAACAGCGCGTTACTGTGTTAGAGAGCATGAGTGCGCAGCATCATCTAACAGTGTGTTTGAAGCATGTACTGATGTGAGCATCACTGTGTTAATGGTCCTGAAGTGTGTAGCGGTGTGACAGCTGTGGATCGACAGCGTCTGGAGTGTGCAGGTGATGTTACTCTGCCGTTCCCGTCCGAGGCACCGTTTTCATCGCTCCTTCATGGAAAGGCCGAGGGACGTCCAGGAGCCTGAATCAGGCACGTGCTGGGGGGGCTGCCAGGACAGCCTGAGGGCTGGGGGGGGAATTCATCCTGGTGCCGTTCCAAAGGGCGTAATTACACTTTAAGTAAGGGACGGGGGCATTGGCCAGAGGGAGGCAGAGCGCTGTGAAGAACCTCACAGGGACGCGGGCTGCCCCAGGATGGGGGGGGGGGCATACGGCAGCCCTTTGCTCAGATCGCTGAGCAAACCCAGGCGAAAAAAGGCCAGAGGGAGGGGTGGCATCCCAGCCCCGTATGAGCTGAATATTTACAGAAGGCGACATTGTGGAGGCTCTCCATGCAGCAGCACATACCAAGTCAGATCCCTACTGTGGTGTGAAAGGGTCTTCGATGGGAGGGGGCCGTGGCAGGAGAGCGCACCTGCAGAGAGCCGTCTATAGTCCTCTAAAGGGCTCAACAGCTGCCAGGGCTGTAAGTCTGGGCACCTAGCGGGACGGAGAATGGGAGATGCGGAGCTTTTCAATGCAACGCCACTTAGTAACAGAAGGCATGTGCCAAGCCTGCAAAGCGGCAATGAAAAGTGTCCTTCTGAGCAAGCTAAATGTTGGGGGGGGGGCCTTTCTCCCCAGCCACCGACCCACCGCTGTGAGGGACAACGGCGGGAGCCGGGGAAGACGCGGCAGAGGCCGGGGGGGGGGGGATCGCGGCCCGCGGGGGAGGGGTTTGCAGAGCCGGGCCGGAGTGTGGAAGCCATCAATTACACAGAGCAAAAGTTAAAAACTCAGCGGGGGGGTTTAGAATGTGGAGATATGCAGGCCGGGCCGGCAGAGGGGGGCGTCGGCAGCAGTTTGTCCTCCTTCCCTTGATGGCGGAATGCCGACAGAGCCGTCCCAGTAGCTGTGGCTCAGGTCTGCACGCTTGCTGTAAATAACACGCTCCGGCATCAGTCCCGTCCTCATTACAGGCTGAACGTGTCACGACGGGCATGACGGGTCTTTCCTGACCCCAGCCTGGTGTCATCCGGGGACCTGCGGTCTCCAGTGGGACTCCTGGGAGGGAGGGCCGGGGCGGAGCGGGGCGGTGCGGGGCGGGGCGGGCAGCCCACAGAGCCTCATCAATTCAGCAAATCCGCCAGCAGCTAATTTATGATGCCCTCAAAGCAATTTTCACAGTCAGAAAAGTGCAATTGTATTTTCCAGCTCATTAACCACAGGCACCACAAAGCTTTCACACACACATACACACACACACACACCCCATACCCACGCCCCACCCTCACAGCCCAGCCTGCATTAAACAGGGGGTTGGAGGGTGATGGGCACTAAGTCAGCCCCGGCTCACAGTCTGTCCCTCTGTAAGGGCGTGGCTCTGAGGCTGTCCTGCCCCCCCAGGATAGGGAAGCTGTATTCCCAGCACAAACAAGTACATATTTACTAAGGCTTTTCCACCGGTAAGGGCAGAGAACCTCTTTGTTGGAATGTTCCGGGACACAGGTCTCGATGGCCAATCAGAACCCTGTTCACAGCGCAGAGTGCTCTGCCTGTATGGGAATGGGGAAAGCCTAATGAGCTCCGTTCAGTCTATTCACCAGAGCGACTGAAGGTGACTGGGTCTGGTGTGTGGGGGCGGCACCCAGCAACTGCGTAAACAATCGCTTTACGAGGCCTGTTCAGGGTGTCCTCCTACCCCAGACATGAGTCCAGACCTGTATGCTGCTGCGGGCTTGTCGTGTCTGTGCGCCGTGACCTTTCTGAAGGCCCGGGCAGACCTGGGAGAGGCACGTGCACGCAGATGCAGGGGCCTTCGTTTCCTAATCGCCGTTTCACACATGCAGCCACTGGGGGGAGCGAAGAGCCAGCCAATGACGGCAGGGAGTCGGACACAGGGGCTGAGCATCGGCACTGTGTCCTCACAGGGCTCTCCCATCTGGAAGAGCGTAAACTGAGACGTGTACCAGTGTGCGTATGCCCACTCTCTGGGGCCCTGTGCTTCCCCTGTCCCTCTACAGTATGAGGCCCCCAGGGGCCCCTCATGCAGGGCTGACTCTACCTTTTCAGGGACCCTTGGCATAGGTCCCTGATCATTTCTTTTTCTCCACAATGCAGGTATCTCAGGGGCCTAAGGCACCTGCCTATTCTGCCTAAAGCTTGAGCCAGTTCTGTTGCTTTGACCATCACACGCAGACGCACAACACAAGCCTCATCCGGTGTATGTGCAACACACTCACGCTTTCAACAAGGGCACCCGGCTCGAATGGCCGTCAGTCTCTAACCCCTCAACCCGAACATCTTACAGATGACAGAAGGAGCCCGAGAAGGGGAGTTAGCAGACAGGTCAGGTGGGAAACGCGGGCAGGAGAGGCCAGACGGGGAGCGCGCTGCGGAGGAGCTCTGAGTTTGATCCAACACTGAAAGGATAATTTCGACTGTGGCGGAGGCTTTTGTGCAAACTAATTTATCGCAAGTCTGGCCACTGAGGGGGGGTGGAGGTCGTGGTGGTGGTGGGGGGGGGGGTGCGCGCAAAAGCACGGTCGCATTCCACGGTCACTCGCAATGCTGCACTGTGCCCACAATTAGCTGCTCATTCCTACACCCAGACCCGTGTGACCGTGCGCATTGTCCCAGCCTCTCCTCAGGAATGCTGGCCCACGGCCGCTGCCAGCTCCGGGAGAAATTGCGCGTTCAGTTGTCCGTCCCCCCATCCCTGCGGTGTCCCTAAAGTGCCACCTCTGGAGAAATGAGGTGCACACAAAACGGCTGGTGCAACACACAGGGGAGACTTCCCATGATTCATCTGAGGGGGGCGGAGGCACTCAGGTGAAAGACACATCTCATTATATATTAAATAAAATGTATGATATATAAAATTGCAAGACAGAAAAAGCAAATTGCGTGAAAGAAACAGAAAGGGAAGCCATTCGGTTGGCGCTGGGAACGAGCCCCGTCACGCCACCGGTGGAATCCGCAACCCCACGGGCCGCTTGGGCAGACACCCACCCGCGGGTCAGTCGGCGCGGCATCTTACGGAGCAGATGGCCAATCAGAGTGCGGTAGCAGTCTTGTCACCCTGCTTGAAAGGGAAGGACCTCCTTTGCTATCTCAGTTCGTTGGGATGTTTGAGAAGACAATAAGCTATTGTTCCAGCTATTGTTACTCTTCTCTGTTTTTCCAAGCTCTGGCTGCAGCTCTCCATGTGTCTGCGATGCTTACGGGACAATCCTCCCCCCCCCAACCCCCCCCCCGTCCTTGGTTGAGATGGCAGTGATTCCATTAGTTCTGATGAGTCAGTCCCAGAGAGCATCTCCAAAACTAGAGGACCTTGCACCACAGCTTAAAGCACACTTTGCATTGTCGTTCTGCTGTCCCCATGTTGTGCTGTCGTTTCTGTCAGCCCTAAACACTCCTGACATGGTCTCATTGTTCATACACGGCTGCAGAAATGGCTTTGGGACCAGCAGAGGGGTATATGAGACAGGGCACCACAAAGCTTTACCTTATGAGTCTCCAGCTACAGCCTACATATACACAACAATAACAAGGGCTGTGAAGATCGGGGGCTGTATACTGAACCACGGCACGGTGACGGTTCGACATCAGGAGCTGAGGGCAGTGCTGGGAAACATCCAGCAAGCAGACCCAGGGCTGCACAGCATATGATGGAAACGTGATGGAATGTTCTAGAAAAAAAACGTACCTGTGTGATGGAGAGTAATATGCACAGGGAAATGGAAATGTCATCTGCTGGCTTAATAGCAATGTGATGCCCCCCCCCCCCCCCGAGAGAGGCTACAGTATAAAAAAACAATATAAAATGCTTGGCTCAAAAACACCCATATCACAGCGCCCACTTTCCAGGCCACAATTACCTCCTAAAACAGCCGAGCTCTGAGGACTGCGTGTGCTTTTGTTTTTTTGTATTTTAAATTGACCTGAGGGTGGTGATGGTGGGGGGGGTTTAGCATGAGAAATCCGCGTAACCCCACCCTGGCTCTCCGCAGGAGGACAAACATTCCACACAAAGTCGGCACCCCTTAGGAACCCGCAAGTCCGAGACGGAGCAGCGACCACAAAGTGCTGGGGGCAGCCACACAACAACCCCCCCCCCCCCCCCCGGCAGGAGCGCAGCCAGAGCCAGAGGGATTCCCGGCACAAAGGATCCGGTGTCATTCCAACATCTCGGAAGGGAAAAAGGAAAACAAATGATTTAATAAACGAGGGGAGGTAAATGGCGGGTCTGCTTTGTGAAGTGGCACTGCATTCTCAAAGACCTCCAGCAAAGAAAAGGCGGATTTAAACACTGTTTTTATAACAGCAGACCCTCTCACTGGGATTTCTAAGGCTGGCGGTCCAGTGCTTTTGCGAAGGTTCGGGGCCTGGATTCCCATTCTGCGTCACACTGAGCAGTTTCCTTGTGGATTCTGAGATGTTGCGTTACTCAGACTGTCCCACCATCAGGCAATGAGGGTGGAACAGGCAGCAGACTGCAGGGAATCCACCGTCGGACGGCTGACCACCAGGCAAGCCGGCAAGATGAGGATCCTCGGCTCCTCACCTGGGTACTGCGCCATGTGCGACAGTGAGCATTACGATGAATATTAACAAAAACATGGGGATAACGTTCAGCAGTTATCATTTAGATGGTGAGGAGACCCTCTCCGCTGACGTTCCTCACCAAGCTTTTATTTTTCTTTCAGCTGTGAATCAGTCGAACTCAGAGATTAACTGGCCGTACGGCAGCCCTTCACTCACATGCACAACATACTAAACAAAATTCTCATTCTTCAATTAATGTGAGATAGATGTATGGCCACAAAACACATTAGATTCCACAATCATAGACAACGTCAGACAGAGCGCCATAGTCAAAGGCAATCTCCGTCACAGGCAGTCCAAGGCACAGACTGCCTCAGCCAGTGTTAGTCTGAGTCAACCTCAGTCACAGACAGTCTCAAACAGTTTTGTGGTGCTTTTCCACTGCCATGAAGAACTGAGCTGTATCCAAGCCGAATCATGAAGAGATGGTTTTTCCATTGTAAATTATATGAGCTGTACTCAAACCATAACCGCGCTTGACATGGCCTTGCTTACTACCAATGCCGAAAGCAAGACTAAACCCAGCTGGTTACATCACCACCATCCGATTAGTCGAAATGCATGGAGATTGAAAGAAAAAAAAAACAAAGTAACCGACATGGGCAAGATGATGTGTATTAGAGGTTCTGAATGTCGGTTTTGATTCATTTTCGACAAACTATCCAGCCCTAGTCTCCACACAGCATTTTTAAAGCCATTTTCTAGACATGGTACAATTCCCTACGTTTAGGTGGCATTTTCGCTTGTGCAGCCAAGTCTTCAAGGACTTCAGACAATGATGTTCCTTAAATTTGCAAATGTTTGCTTACCTGTGACGTAAAACTTCATTATAGCGCCTGCAAGCAGCCACACACAGTTCAGAGTAAGTAACACACAATACTACCACCATGAGCTGATGACGTGCTCCTGATGAAAACCCTCAGGGTGTTTCTCAATACCAAGAACGCAAAGACCGTACTTGTGGTCTTGGCAGGAGCGGTCTTGCTAACTTGCCTTCCAAGAATAAACTTGGGAAGCAATGAATCATAGGATTGTTCTCCTTCGGCGAGGATGCAATCAATGCATCCTTGATATTTGGGGCGGGGCAGGAACTATATCCGGGGACTTACCGTCCTCTGTATTTGAGACCGGTCTTCAGTAATGGAAGAGGACGTGAAATGGGTACGCGAGAACAGAAATACAGTCAAGTATGCATCTAGAGAAACATTAATTTCATGTGATGTGTCACGCTTACATGTCTACCACAGCATCTGACCAAAGAACGTATGTCAGAGCAGAATGGGCCGCTGTGTAGGAAACTGCATTATGAACAACAAGGCATCTTTCTCCGTATAGCACCAAAAATTCAGTCTGAATCCTGAGAGATGATTTATTAAAGATGTTTTGGAATTTGCATACTGTAGTTCGTATATTTAATGTGCACTTTGAGGAAGCCACACCACGCTTTAATGATATTGGTGAAACGTGCAGATAAAAATTACATGAATGCAAAATTAATGCATGTAGGTAAGAATGTGCATTCAACAGATATTGGAGATGTTAATGGAAACCTATAGTAAGAGTGTAATTGCTTATATATACTATATGAACAAAGGTATCGGGACACACCTCTCAATCACTGAAATACAGGTGATTCATTCAGGCCCATTGGCACAGGTGTATAAAATCAAGCACCTAGCCATGTAGTTCCAGCTGAGATTTTCAGGTTATGCACAAAGATTTGTGAAAGAATGGGTCATTCTGAAGCGCTCAGTGAACTCAAGCATGGTGCTGTCATAGGATGCCACCTTTGCAGCAAGTCAGTTCATGAAATTTCTTCCCTGCTAGATATTCCATGGTCAGCTGTAAGTGGTATTATGGCAAAGTGGAAGTGTTTAGGAGCAACAGAAACTCAGCCACAGAGTGGGAGACCATGTAAAGTAACAGGGCAGGATTGCCGAATGCTGAGGCACATAGTGTGTAAAAGTTGCCAACGCTCTATCAGCTCAATAACTGCAGACTTCCAGACTTACTCTGGCATTAACCTCCGCACAAAAACTGTGAGCCGGGAGCTTCATGGAATGGGCTTCCATGGCCGAGCAGATGCATGACGCCTCACATCACCAAGCATCGGATGGAGTGGTGTAAAGTACGTTGCCACTGTACTCTGGAGCAGTGAAAACATGTTCTGTGGAGTGATGAATCACACTTCTGTCTGGCAGACTGATGGTCTGTGTTTGGCAGATGCCAGGAGAAAGTTACCTGTCTGAATACATTGTGCGAACTGTAAAGTTTGGTGGTTTGGAGGGATAATGGTATGGGGTTGTTTTTCAGCGGCTGGGCTAGACCCCTTAGTTCCAGGGAAGGGAACCCTTAATGCTTCAGCATAGCAAGACATTTTGGACAATTCTATGCTTCCAACTTTGTGGAAACAGTTTGGGGAAGGCCCTTTGCTGTTCCAGCATGACTGTGCCCCAGTGCACAAATCAAGGTCCACAGAGGGTTGGGTGAGTTTGGCATGGAAGAGCTTGACTGGCCTGCATAGAACCCTGTCCTCATCACCACTGAACACCTCTGGGATGAACTAGAATGGAGGTTGCAAGCCAGGCCTTCACATCCAACATCAGTGCCTGACCTTACAAAAGCCCTTCCGGATGAATGGGTAAAAATTCCTACAGACACACTGCATAATCATGTGGAAAGCCTTCCCAGAAGAGTGGCTGTTATAGCTGCAAATGGGGGGAACCAACTCCATATTGATGCCTATGGATTTTGAATGGAGTGCCTTAAAAGTTCCTGTAGGTGTAATGGTCAGGTGTCCCACTACTTTTATATAGTGTAGCTTTATATCGTAAGCTGTCCAGGGGCCTAAAGTCCCAGTCAGAAACTCAGTCCTATCCTGGCCCTGACTACTTTGCTCCTTTTACTTCACTTGTTCCAAGTCAGACATATAATTTAGCATATCAAACCAAACAATGAACCTCGTCATGGAAATTTGCACAAGAATATCAGTGGTTTTGAATAAAAGCTGAAATATTATCATATGGCAACCAATATAATGCACAAACCACTGAACCCTTTCCCTGGAATAGAAAAGTATTAAGTATACCAGTGTCTCTTCACAGCACGGGTCAGGTACGGCCTGGTTCCTATATTCAAATGGACAAGTGCCATTGGTCTCAGTCAGAGTCTCAGTCACAGACCCTCACCTCTGTCAGCTTTCATGTGCTGAGCTCTGGAATTTGGATATCTGCTGCTAATCACACCAGAGTATGTCAGCATTACACATCCAACATTACTGTGAAAGGCTACCATGAATAATAATACTACCAGCATAAATAACCTCTAATACAAACATGTACAACATGCTATTTAAAATTCTCATTCTGTTAACGTGAAATGGATGTATGCCCGCAAAATACATTAGAATCTAGCAATCTACAAATTAATCTATGTAAAGCATAGGTACGCGTATATTAATACCGTTTACTCCATTTTCAAGATACTGGTATAACTATGAAACTTTGGCGTCATTTTAGTGTCTGACGGCAGATCAAATACATCAAAATACACTGATATTAATGGCTTAAGAGGAATACAGAGACACGACTGCCCTGCAGATAAACTATGATTAAGGCTATTGTTCCACATACACGCTAAAAGCTTAATGATGACATACTTATCTCACATCCTAGTTTCAGGTTAATCTTTTTGTAGCCTATCGTGTAGCCGATCGCGTGCTTAATGACGTAAATCACGCCGTTCGCATTAGACCTCATTTGTGCACATGACAGTTTAGCATTAAGCGAATTATTAGAAAAAGCTCGCAAGTATTTGTGAATCTTCTCAGCTTCGTATTTATTATCAAATCATTGTGTTTTCTAATGAAATGTATAGCAAGTTGTAATATTTTAAACAAACAAAAAAAACAATTTATAGGTCTAATTGAATAACGATGGTTAACGATCAATAACACTTAAAATTTAAAACGTTTTTTAAAAACTGTCCTTCACGCAGATTTTTCATAGACGTTTTCTGAAGAATATCTGACTGCAAATATAAAGTCAAATATAAGACTATGAAAAACTCAAGTTTATAAAAAGTTGATAAACTAAAGCGGCAACCAGATACGCAAATGCCAGATTCTTGAGAATTGTTCCGTACGTGTTTCTTAGATTTTTTTTTCCTATTTTCCCTTTCGTTTGATATAAGCGAAACGCAATGAACACAAAAAAGGTAAAAACAAACAGGCCTATACAATTCCACTGTTTTCTATACGACCTCGTTTTAGCATTTCTCTAACTTACTTGTTTTGAACCACGTGGAATGAATGCGGGAATAATTATCTGTCTTTTAATTATTTAACTTAACGATCATCAGTGAAAAACATCCCGTCCTAAAAGCGACCTCTGGGCTTGCGAAACGAAACTGGGCAAGCCAGACACTTTGAAATCCGAACGGCGCGGAAGAGTCGGGTAGCGGGATCCAGCGACTTAGTGGTTAACTCAGCTAGACTGCGGTAATCAGGGGATCGGTCTCCTTCTGGTGATGCACTAGACTTTAAACTCCAGGACAACTGCTTAAGAGTTAACTGGTGCCTTTTATCTCCGAAACAGCACCCTTTTTGACCCCGCCGAACCCGGCGCCTTACAAAATCTAACTTGTCTGCCTTAGTCAATATTAATTATGACAAAAATTAAATGTCTTTTATCGTGGTATGTAGCCTATTTTTGGATTGGCCCTAAACTGTACGGCTTGTAACGATCATTTTAAAACTAAAGGCAATTTACTTAATGTATTATACTTATGTTTCTATGATTTATTTCAACATACAAACATGTGATGCGGGTCTCAATTTGTGTTCTTTAATCATACGATGAAATGGTGTGTGATTGTGCCGAGCCCAAAAGTAATAGTGTTTATAAACTCTGAGGTTATATAATATAGAATAATTAAATTATGCTAGTTTTATTTGTCTTGATTCATCTTCATCCTGTTCCATAACCCGTATGGGAACTCTATACTCCTCTTTGGAGCAGCTAGTAATTGCAGGAGAAGTCATCTCTTAACTATCCTCTCTTGGGAGAGAGCCCCCTGAGTTATCAGATTTTCAACGCAATTAACTGTTTTTTAAATATACACATTTATCTTAAAGCCATTATTGATACCTTTCAGAAAAGATCCGACCAATCGAGTGGTGGGGCTCGCGACGTCATGTGGCCAAATTAACAAGCCGATTGGAAGGCGGCGAGACGGGAAAAACCTTCAGGATCTTTTAGGGCTGGAAGTTGGACGCTGCAGACGCAAAGTTCGGAGTCTCTGGGTAAAAGACGCAACGCCCCGCTGTTCGGGACTGTCAACGATATACTCTATAGGTGTATGGCCCCGTATTCCCATACTATGAATACTGTCAAAGGGTCTCTTCCCCAAAAGATAAAAGTATACGAAAAGGAAGATCCCGGACGAGAAAACTTCGAAGTAAAAGATATGGCAACTTCTAAAAGCTGCAAGGAAAAGGCGTCTAGCCTTCCTTTCAGTGTCGAGTCGCTAATTTCGGACAAAGCTGTGTGTCGGATTCAGTGTTCACCAACTAAGCCAGGCACCGAGCAACAACTACCACAAACATCACAGAAGAGAGTTTGTTCAGAGAGAATTTCAGTGGAGAGTGTTACTACATTATCGGACTGCAAGAAAAAAGAAAGCGAACATCTCAGTGATAGCGACCAAAGGTCTTGGCTTCAGACATCTTACTCCGCATCTTCACGTAAGTACCTAAATTGTTGTATTTAAAATAATATGCAAATGTTTTTCTAACAATTAAGTTTGAAAGTAGAAGGTGGTGACAGTTTTAAAACCGTCTTCGTGGATGTTATTCTAATATGTATATTGCTAATAGTTAATGATTTAAATTCAATTATCAGAAATGTTATCTCTACTATATAACGGTATAACATTTTCCGTACCCAGCTATTTACGCGTATTAGTTTGAGCCCGGTTTTCTTTATTTTATATACTACATCATCAAGTGATTTTACTGATTTACTGGATCAGATAACCACTGGAATTACAGCATTGCCATGAATAGACTTCACTGTTATACAAGTGACACCCTCTTATTTCAGCTTTATCGTATACATTGCGGTGTCAGCCACATACTGTATTTCCCTAAGATAGATTTACTCTTATCGGTCAACAGGACACTCGAGTCCACCCCCATGCACCCTCAGGAAGCACAAGAACAACAGAAAACCGAGAACTCCGTTCACGACGTCTCAGCTGTTGGCCCTGGAGAGAAAGTTCCGGCAGAAGCAGTACCTTTCCATAGCGGAGAGAGCAGAGTTTTCAAATTCACTGAACCTCACTGAGACACAAGTCAAGATCTGGTTCCAAAACAGAAGAGCCAAGGCAAAGAGACTTCAGGAGGCAGAGCTGGAAAAACTTAAACTTGCGAGCAAGCCGCTGGTACCTGCGTTTGCGTTTCCTTTCCCTCTGGGCACCCCATCACTCTACGGACCTTCTGGCTCTTTTCAAAGGCCCACCTTACCGGTCCCCGGACTATTCACCGGACCAGTAACATACGGCATGTATTATTTGTCATAAGTAGGAAATTCGCGTTGATTGATTTCGCCCCATTAGAAAACTACACCTATACGGAACGCACTAACTCCCAAACGCGATTAATGCCGGGCGTAAAATACTAGACAGCACGTGTTTTTATCATAATTTTTTTTTACAATTTGCTGAAATTTTAAATACATTCTAGAAATAATTTTAGCAGAAATTAATTTCTGAAATAACTGTATATTGAATCACTAAATTATGAGGTGCTTTGTTAAAAAATCTTAATCATTCGTATTTTTATGCCCAGCTCGTGGTGATTTGGAATACCATTCGAGCATAGATCGTTTACTGAAATATTTTTATATACATTTTATATATTAAAAACTCAACGCAGTTCGCAACCGAATGCCTAGTTCTTCCACATTACCATGTGCCTAAGAGATTTAAGCATTTTAAAACATTTAAGTTGCTGCCAAAAAGTGAGTTTAAAATTAAGACGCTCCTATTGAATTTAAGAGCCGCTGACAATTTAAATACCATGGTTTGTATGAATGTCACCTGTACTCCACCATTTTTGATATACCCTTGTTTCACTGGTTTACTGTTTGAATACTGAGATGGATGAACCAAACACTATTTTTTTCACAGGACACTGCTAGGATTAACTCCGATAGCTATGTTTCATAAGGCAAAATAACAGTAGGAACTTCAGTATATTATATAACATTGTATTAATATGCAATCCTACAAATTAGTCATTGACTCAAAAAGACAAAGGATGTTGAGCGACCAACATTTTTAATAGTGTGTATAGGCCTATTTTTGGCACGGCACCGTATTACAAAATGCAACTATATTTAACAAAGGGCGCGTTTTTATAACAAGTCCGATAATCTACATTAAAAACTTGATTCGTTGAATCAACGTCAACATTTTTTGTTTTCCGAATCCCGAAACATTCCAATTGCGGAACTTTGTGTTTTTAAATCACAGAGTTAAATCCCGGTGAGTTAAATCAATCTAGAAATACATTGTTCTCCATGAGCTCCTAAGAATAAAAGCCATATTATGACAGTTAACGTTTCACCATTCAGAATTACTTCGGTCACGTTGTATTACCTGCATGACGAGTGTATTTGCAAAGCAGCTTTCAACAGTTACTTAAAATTGATCAAATAGAAATATTTATGACACGTTTATAAGATGTACATCTGTATATTTTAAAGATTAGAAACATTTTGTACAAAATATTCAATAAAGGTTTTAAAATTACTCACTCTTCAAAAATGTCATTAGGTTTCAATGAAGGTAAACAATGTACATAACTAGCATCTCAACACTTCATAAACAGCCAGCTGAACGCCCATTTAAACACAAGCCTAATGCAGAAATTTCCATGTCACTTTACAGCCTAAACAGACTGAAATAAGCTAATATACAGAACATGGGCAAAGGTTACATGTTGGAGTCGGAGATTGGAACATACAGAAATGTCTTAGATCTTGAGCCATCGACACTGGAAAAAATCTATTTACCCAAAAATTTGCTTTAAGCAAAACAAATGTCTACTTAAACTATAAAACTGAGCCAATTATCTGTTTTAAACGCTTTGCTATAACGAATCATTTTTTAAATCGCTCTCTTTGGACGAAGGCGCTTGGATGACATACAACAGTAAATCCTGATTTCGCAAAAAGCCGAAGATTTACATTAAGAATTAAGTGTGTTATGGAAAACAAGATGGGGTCAGCGAAAAGAAAATTTCTCCACAGGGATCAATACACTATCATCATTGCATTTCATTTAAGTACAATGGCCCAGGAGTCCTACGGAATTCGCTCCGCGTCTCCGAGGCGCGTGATCATGTCAACGGTACGTGCGCGACATCGTCTGGAATTGCAGGGAATTACATAGATTTACCCTGCGCTAGTTCACAACTTACGGTATGAAAAACGCAAAACGTTCACTTGAGGTTTCACGTGATATTAAAATATAAATCTCATACAACACACTTACATGATTTTCTCAAACAGACGCGATTTTCCACAGCACACATTTCATGTAAACCATAGTGAGTCTTTCTGTAGACTTTACAATGCAGAATCGCAACTATCCTGTAGGACAAAGGCTTCTGCTAACCTGATAGTAAGCTGACCTGTAGAAAAAGCCCCACTAATGATATGCTACACATAGAGTGAATAGCAAAATCCAGAGGACCCCATCATCGCTGGGGCGCTGCATGTCTCAAGTGCTGAAAAGAGTCCTGCCTACTTGCGTCTTCTCCCACCTCTAAATCCTCGCACGGATCCTTGGCCAAAGCAGATAGATGCGGGGACCCTGGAACAGGAGTTCACATTAGAAACCCTACAACAGCCACTTTTATTATTATTATTTTGTATTTTTAATCCATGCATACATCAGCGTTAACTTTGCATAGGCAGAACACAACTTTGTTTTTTTTCGTGGTATTAAAATGCCAGCAATTCCTATTAAGAACATGCCAACCCTTGCCTTCAGGAACACAGGGTAACCTGTAACAGATAATTATCACTATACATGGCTGTCAGCCTTAGCTTAGAGTTACGTCATGCAGATGGGCAGCTGCAGGCCAGGCACTGTCACTACCAGTCTTTAGGGAATAAGTCGGCCAGCTGCCTTAATCACCAGGTAATCAAAGATGTCAACACTTATCCTGCTAGGGTGAGTCTGCTAAAGCTGAGCACAAAGGATTTAAGGTACCACAGTTTAAGTGGATTTAGCTTTATCCCAGATTACCTTAAATCTGACAGTTATCTGCCCAACCAACAAATCTAGCTTTGTGATACAGGCCAGAGGGGTTTTCTAACACGAATGCACACAGGTTTCACTGACTTGTAGGAGTAGCCTGGTCTGAGTCGATCCCCCCGTTTCTGAACAGCTGGTTCAGCCTCCATGGGCTCCCCAGCTCCTGGCTCGTCCCCCTGCTCCATGCTCACTTCCACACGCTGGGGCGCCCCCCCTGGAGGCCTGGTGTTCAGAGAGAGAAGCTCGCATCACTCACTGCCCACCCATTAAACCCACACGACCCCCCACAATCTCCTGAGCTCTGCTTAAAGCCCTACATCTGATGACACGTATTATTAAGGTGCTTTCTGTAAAAGCTCTGGGATCCAGCCCCACGCGACAGAAGGCAGCACACGCCATTACCTCCTGTTCTTCTTGGTTTTGTCAAACCTGAAGTCTGAAGGATAGCGATGAACCTTAATGAGGTGATCCTTCCTCTCCGTACTGGTCTTAAATTTTAGATCACATCCTTCAACCAAGCACTGATACTGGGGGGATAAGAGACATTGTGTTTTTAAAACAAACTGCATACATACAGCCCACGCCACAATAGTTCCATCCAGTCATTTGCCTTAGAAAGGCTGGACATCCATCAGTAACCAAGCTGTACCTTCCAGACATGTACCCTACAGCAAAGGTCCAGCATACCATATTCTGCTTCTTGGCCATGAGCTGGAATAAGGAATCGTGCCACTCCTGGATATGGATGTCCAGGAGATGGTCCGACGGGAAGGCGCGCTTGCAGTCGGCGCAGACACGCCTGTGCAGGGCGTCGTAGTGATGCTCGTAGGACTCCAGGGTGTCAAAGAGCTGACTGCATCCGGCGATGTGACATCGGAACTCTGCCACGCTGACGGGACACATGAGACGGAGGCGTCAGGCAGCATGTTCCTGGAGTAGCCTGTTCCAGCCATCTTATTTCGGCTCCTACTCACGTTGGAGCTTGAGGGAGCTCCGACATTCCGGCGACGCTGTCCCGCAGATACAGGTGCCTGTGTATGTCACCGTCCTGTGGAGGGACGACAGCCTCGTTACCTTTAACTCCATGTGTGGGTTACCAAAGAAATGCTACACACCAAAAACCAACGTTAATTACAGCAGGAACTTGGTTTACTACTCCAAACAGAAAGAAGCGGGCTTCTTGGGGTGTAATTACTCCGGCCCAATTTACAGCTGTTAAAAGTTCAACAAACCCACTTCAAATAGATCATGGTCCTTGTCCAGCCTCATTCGGCGCGGCGTGAACGTAAAAGCGGACGGGCTTTCCTCGATCCCGCTGCAGAGCTCGCTCGGTTTTGGGTGAACTGGCAGGACCGGGATGCTGCCGACACAAATTTCCTCCGCGCCGGCGGCCGTCAGGAAGCGTACTAAATCCGGTCGGAACATAATTGCACGACAGGGGCTGTCGGCAGCATCGGCGGCCAGAGCACCAGACCTCCCAGTGACAGAAATTGGCGATCCTCCGAACTCCCCAAATGATGACGTCACAGTGGCTGCGCGAGCTGCTGACGTTCACATCCGCGTCCCGCCTCTAATCTGCCGGACTCAAGTCGATGCTTTTCTCCCGGGTCCTAAAGTTTACAGTTCACGTATTCCTTTAGGAACGTGAACATTAATTCTACTTTTCAAGGCAAAGATATGGGGAAAAAAATCTTTATTTGAGGTACCCCAAATTAAAGGGTTTAAGTCGTTTTCTCTGAATGCATCGCTCATATACCTTTAGATTTGACAAACGTTAACGTGATTTTAAAAATCATTTGTTAAAATTAAAATTGTCGCATGGTGGCGCCAAATAGCCTCATTCGGCAAGCCATGAGTGAACAGTTTTTTTTCAGTTTTCTATTGTTCTCTTAATTGTTTTATATATTTCCTCACATCATTATAGTTTCTATTTCATATAGGCCTATCATATTCATTCGGACATTACAGCATAAGTGTCCATACTTTTACATATACTGATTTATTAAAGTCAAACACCTGTTACACTCCAGAAGTTAAATCGATCATAAGGTAAATCGACTGCCTAGTCAGTTTGATGTCTTTTTAATTTGAGCTCTAAGTAACTGTATTCAGGATGCGGAGTTGGGAAAAGGCATCATGACAGGACTTAACCCCATGAGACGTCCCAAAGCACAGGTAATGTAAACCAGAGGACGATGTTCCCCACCATGATCATGAAGGGCCAGTATATCTCCCTGACGTTCTCCTTTGTTTCCCTCCACATGGTCACTCAAATGATGTATGCCCTCCATAATTAAACCAAACGCATTTACCATTGATGAAAGCTAAGAGCAGCGTAGACGGGAGGAAATAGTGCAGGTCTCTTTTTAAAAATACCTAAAATGTGTAAAACACAAATGTGGACACGTGAATTGCCCATGACACACACACACATTTAACATCAAATACGCCCCTGATCCTGAACATAGCTGTATTTCCCCGAACCAGGATGGCATCAGGTTTGTGGTGAAGATGACAAGACGCATGATGCATATCCCCGTGTGTCATGGGCAATTCCCGCAGGAAAACCGAGATTGAGCTGAAAACGAGAAGCCTTTCTGACTTGACGTGTATGCCCCATTGTTCTTACTTCAAATACGACAGTGTTTTTCTTTTAGGGAGGCACTCCCAATCTAACAGGATGAGATACTAATAAAGTCTTCCGATGGATTAAATCAGAAGGGGAAAGTGACAAAACTGCACCATAGCAACACATATACCAACACATTAGAAGTATGATATGGCTGTACTGGCATTTTCCCGTTGGGCTGGCAAAATTAAGGGACAACTCCTAATCTGTAACGTTTTCTTTTTTTAACTAATGCCAAATATTAAAATCTGGCCTGATGTTCTCGGTAATGAGTGTTATTATAAAGCTTGTTTAAAAACAATTATAAAGCTTAATGATACTGTGTGACACTGGCTGCTCAATTCCTCTAGGCCTACAGGAAACCCCATTGAACAAGCAATTAGAAAATATTTATTTAGTTTTTAATTACTGATATTATTACTTTAAAGGATTTTTAAAAATGCTTTCTTTTAAATATACGTTTGTATTATAACAATATCACCTACGCCCCTTGCCTTTATTTTTTTGAGACTGACATTTAAAACACAAATTGTATTTAGTTTCTACCAGCAGCGCTTTTGACCAGTCAAGCCTCAGTCGCAGCTAGATGTTCAAAGAATTGTAGGTGTTCGCAGTTGCCTGTGGTTCACAGATCGTCCTCTAACATCTGAGGTGAGGCTGTACCATGTGTGACTCAGATCAAGACAGTCATTGGCGACAGGCTTATCTTCCGGATATAATGGAGGTGGAGTTCTGCAAAGGGGGGCGACTGGATAAAGGTCCGGCGCCTGATCAGCAGCAACCCCTAACCCACATGAAATCAGTGTATCCACAGCCATGCGATGCGGTACATTTCTCCCGTTATTCCTCTTCATCGTTTCGTCATGCGGTAAGCTTTAGATAACGTCTTATTGGAAATCAATATCGACAGCACAGTGTTTGTACAGTGAAATTATCAGATAATAAAAAAGTTAAATAATCGGTGCTAGTGAAAGTAAATGTGCCATTTGAAATATATATGTTGCTGTCGCTTTGAGATACTGACCGAATCTCATATTGTTTTTAGCACCGCTAGCCGAAAATTCAGACAAACTACCTCATGTGAAGGAGTACGATATTGTCAAACCACAAAAACTGGGACTTAGAGCTAAACGGAGTACCAAACAGGTATGTTGCATACCTCATCAACTGTTTTTTTCTGCCTAGTATATTAGTTGCAAAGATGTTTAAACCGGTGTCAATATGTCATAAGTTGGTTTTTACTTGATAAGCTTATTTCGATTAACTAATAAAAGAAACACATGTGGTTATTTTTCTTAGTTACCTTGTCTGTGAAGTTTTGCCAGTTCTTTGATGATTTTGAAGGTTTTGATGATGGGATGGATGCGCCAGTTATTACCCGACCCTTTCGGTCTCGCTCGTGTCACACAGACGCGAAACCACAAACCGTAAAAAACAGCCTTCCAATATGAATGCCTTAACTGAAAAAAAAATCGCTTTAGAAAAATTAAAAACATCTGATATCAACTAATCGTTCCGCCTGTTTTTTTGGTTTGCTATTCCTTTTCTGACCTGTTACATGGGCTTACTAATGAGACACTCGGATAAAACCGGTCGAGACCGTCATGTAAATTAGGCTTTTTAACGAATGCCCCCAGTGTGTGTGTATGACCGATGATGGTCGCTGGTGTCCTGCAGACATACCCAGAGGAGCAGCAGTTTGCACTAACTATTGAAGGGAAGAATTACACGGTTCATCTTGAGAAGAATAAGTAAGTGTAATTTAAATAATCAACGAGGTTATTCTGGATTTTGCATAACTTAATATTGAAATTCATTGAAAAATATTTAGCTACATTAAAATGTAAATTTTTGTTCTAGAAATCTTTTGAGTGACGACTACACCGTTACACACTATTTAGAAAATGGCTTGGAAGTAACAGCATCTCCAAGAAATAAGGTAAGAAACATCTCTGATCCAAACCGTTTATTGACTAATGGAAAATACAAGAAAATTATAATGGTACTTTATGTGTACAAGTATTAGTCCTGGTGCCTAGGAATTCATTTTCACATATCCCACAGGGTCTGTCATTTGTCATCTGGTGCTTCTGGAGCAATTTATGCAGTTAAGGACCTTGCTCAAGGGCCCAACAATGATCATCACTATTCTGGCTATAGGATGAGAACCAATACACTTTCCCTAAATACATTTGTGTTTGTTGGTAACATAAACACATATTTAATTTTGGTAGCAGCTCCATTTTAGCATCTTTGAGGGGCTTCAACCTTCTGGTTAGCCCCGTAACCCACTGTGCCACAATGTCAGCTTAAGTGTCCCAAAAAAAATAGGTCGGACCACTCAGTAAAAGTCAGCTGCAAGCAAGCAGATAGGATGAGGGAAATGCCTGTGGGTAGAGATGGAGACAGCACTGTGGAGAAGGAGGAGCACAGGCAAAGGTAGACATTGTTTTCGATAGATAGTACTCAGTCCACAATTAAGGAGGAGTTACCCAGAACCGTTAGTTAGGAGCAACAAGGTGTAGCCTTTACCTGAAAATCATTTACCCAGAGGTGGAGATTTCAGGTCCAGAAAGTACAGATCCAGACCAAGATTTTTTTTCAGTCAACCAGTTTAGGTTAAAGAGTCACAGTCACAGTCAACTGGTTTATTGAAACAAAACCTTGGTCTGGATTTGTACTCTCTGGACCTGAAATATCCACCTCTGCATTTACCATACAGCAATTCCATCAAATGTCATTCTTTGCTTTGGTGCAGGATCACTGCTATTACCTGGGACATTTCCAGGATATTGAGGATTCTTCCATCAGTGTTGGGCTTTGCTCTGGAATGCGGTAGGTGTGAGGCAGTGTTTGACCGTCTGCCATGATGTCATTCTTGGTGTCCAAACAAAATTCCTTGGTAGCTAAGTTCTTCTTAGGGATTTGGGCTGGGAAAGAATCTGCATCACCCAGCTTTAGGTTCAGTCGTTTTGAAAGTGACTGGGCAGTCTGGGCCTCTGTGAGACAGCCAGGTGAAAGGGTGGATTTTCACATTTGTAGGATTTCTAGCTCTGGTCCGTCTGATCTCTATGACAGATGAACAGCTTAACAGCTTAATCTGTTTTCTGCCAAAATGTTATTTTTAATCTCTTGCTGTGTCAATCTGAAGGATGCCCTCGGATAACCTCTGTTAAAGGAAAACCACACAAAGTTAAGGTTCAGAGATAGGGGTCATGGGACCTGCACCTGCCAGTACATCTCCGAGGCCTCCTCTGATTGGCTGCACACTTTCATGATGGTCTTATCTACCTCAGCAGTGCTGTCATGGTCACCTGTCTGTGTTTATTTAGGCGTGGAATAGAGAACTAGGTGGAAAAAAATCACACAAACTGGACCAGTGTCACCTGGATCTTTATAAAGGGAGAGTTAGTTTATGTATCTATGAGTAGAATTTACAGATACACATAAACATGCCTTCGTGTTTCCTGTCTCCACCCTGTAGGGGGTTTCTGAGGGTGGGGCAGGCGGTCTACCTCATCGAACCTCTGGGGAGCTCAGCAGATGGGGATCACGCCCTGTACCGGCAGGAGCACCTGAGGAGGAACAAGAGGGCTGCCTGCGGACACGGCAATGCCACCGTGTATGACCTCATCCCCGGAGTGGCGGCCCACATGCTACCCAGCGGCCTGGTATGCTGCAGGTTACTCGCATCTTGGGTGTTCATTAGCAGGACACCATAAGCATTTCACTTCATGCTACCTGCTATAAGAACCATTTGAGGTCTTGCTACATTCTGGTGGTAAGACAAAATGTACCGCATGCCACATTCTGAGCTAGGCAGTCGACGGTTATGTTGTGTTCGGTCATGGGAAGTGATGGACATGGATGGTCCACTATACAAGAGATGCTGAGTTGTTCATACAAAGACCTGTAACACTCCTCAGACATTCCCTTCTGCGCAGGGAGGGAAGACACTTTGCAGGAAATGTGTTTGAGAGAAGACTTGGCGTAGCATCCAGTCTTCATGACAGTACTAATTAAATTCTGTGTTTTCAGAAAAGCCAGCCGCTTATGAGACCACAGAGGTTTGTGGAGCTGTTTCTGGTGGCGGACAATGCAGAGGTCAGACCCCAATTAGCCTGCATGTAGGGAGGCGCACTGTGTGTTGGATAATATGTATTCATTTTTGTGCTTTCAGGTGGAAATATTTCTGGCCTGTTTCACGCTTTCATCTTTCATCACATTTCTATATCTTAATGGTGTCTGTATATAGCTTTAGAGCTATTATTGAGATATTGTAATGAATTTATTATACATTTTATTATTTTTATTTATTACCTGAGTAATGACAAATGAATAAACAATTGTTTACCTTATTTTCCAGTTTCAGAAATTTGGGAAGAGCATGCAGAAGATTGAAGCCAGAATGCTCGAAGTCGCCAACCACGTTGACAAGGTTACAAACCTCCGTTTTTTCGGTTTTACACCCATGTGCATTCAGCTCCTTCAGGTGATTCTGACTCATGCTTCAACCCTGCAGTTGTATCGACCCCTGAATTTCCGCGTCATGTTGGTGGGTCTCGAGGTTTGGTCATACAGAGACAACATCGACGTCAAAAGCGATCCTCACGAAACCTTGAAAAACTTCCTGAGCTGGCGGAAGGAAAATCTTATCAAAAAAAAGAAACACGACAATGCACAGTTTATCACGTACGTCTGCGTCACTGGCAGAATTGCGCATCATTCCTGGTATGCCATTGGTTTACAAATCAATAATGGTTGTTTCTCCTCGTGTTTCATTTTTCATCAGTGGTGTTGAGTTCGTCGGCCCCACTGTTGGCTTGGCAGTAAAATCTACAATGTGCACGTTGGACTCTGGCGCCGTGAACGAGGTATGCGCCTTCAGCTCTGTTGTGCAGCTTTGCCATTTGACCTCCAAGGTTGTGCCATCACTGCCGTTCCATTCAATGAAATGGGGGGGGCGAGGCTTCTCATAGATGTTATTGTTTTAATCTGCTTATTTGAAGCAAGTGTAGGGCAATACCCTCTACAGCACACAACACATCAATCACCATCTGTGGTGGTTTTAGATCATTATAATGCATACTTTCAGATATTTCCTTACACTTCTGTTTCTTTCAGGACCACAACGTTAACCCCATCGGTGTGGCCTCTACCATTGCTCACGAAATGGGCCACAACCTGGGCATGTCCCACGATGCCTCTCAGTGTACCTGCGGGACGAGATCGCCCTCCCACAACTGCATCATGTCAGACACTGTTGGGTGAGTATCCTATTTAGTAGGAATTCCATGAAGGCATTAAGAATCAGTTACTAACATCATGGACGATAAGGATCGCAATGGGTATACATACCTTCTCAGGAAACTGGCCCAGTGAAGATGACGGGCATCTCATAGATCATCTGTCTTTTTATACCCAGGCTGGTTTACCCAGAAGCCTTTAGCGGCTGCAGTCTAACCGAACTGAGGGAATTTGTGGAGAACCAAAATCCCACCTGCCTGCTGGATGTCCCAGGCACAGACCGGCTTTTTGGGGGTCCAGTGTGCGGCAATGCCTTTGTAGAGCCAGGGGAGCAGTGTGACTGCGGAACGGTGGAGGTCAGACCCCATGGATAGTCAGGAATTTGGGACAATAGCGTGTGAACATTTCTGTGTTGATGTTGTCAGTTCTGACCCATCTCATCCTGATGGTTTACTCGTTGCAGGAATGCAGTGACTCCTGCTGCAATGCCAGCACATGCCAGCTGGCAGAAGGGGCTGAGTGTGCGCAGGGAGAGTGCTGCCAGCAGTGCCAGGTAAGATGCCCGCTTCATGCACAGGTGTCACAATAAGTGACACATAGCTAGCAGCAGACTTTTAACCATGGGGAGCTGAAAATGATTGCGGGTCCCCTGATTGGGGGTCGCATTTCACAGCAGCCAGCCACCGCCCTGATCTCGTCGTCTTTTTTGTTTGGTCCAGATAAAGCCTGCGGGGTCTCTTTGCCGAGCCAGCGCCACCGATTGCGACCTTGCCGAGTACTGTACGGGTCAGAGCCCGCACTGCCCCAAGGACACCTTCAAGATGAACGGGGTGCCCTGCTACTCTGAGAGAGGCTACTGCTACAATGGGCGATGCCCCACCCTGCAGAGTCACTGCACACACCTCTGGGGGAAAGGTAGCCTTGCTGACACAGCTGCTAGCTGCAAGAGCACAGCACTGTCACATGTTTAAATGGGCACATCACTGAAGAACATGGCCAACCTTAGATCCATTTACCAATTCAAACTGTCTTTACCATACGTCTTCCGAGCAGCCTACGAAAACCAATATGAATCCAGACATTCCTGACTGCCTAGGGTATGGATATGCAAAAGATCAGGGGTGGCAAACCTGATCCACGGAGAGCCGGTGTGGGTGCAGGTTTTTGGGATGACCTCTCTATCAGCAAATACCAGTGAGTTCCCAGGACTACAGTTGACAAACACTGCTTTATTATTGGTTGATTGAAGGGTCATCCCAAAAGCCCACACTCCAGCTCTCCATGGATCAGGTTCACCATCCCTGCAATAGATGGACAAAACAATTAAATTCAGATCTCACAATTGAATTATTAACATGAATATGGCCCTTGGAGAAAAAAATATAGACAACCTATACCTATGGTGACGCCATGGATCCAGAAAAAGATGGAACCATCTGTGATGTTGTGAAATCATATCTTCTGTTCCCTTCTCATCTAGGTACACAGGTGGCCTTGGATGTGTGCTTCAAGCAGAACATACAAGGTACCAAGGATGCTTACTGTAGGAAGAGTAGCTATGGTAACCAGGGCTGCGCACCCAGGTACGGGGCCATTCTCTCTGACATGCAGGGGAATTCCTGGGGGCCACTGGGGCACAGTGCTGATTCCTTTGTCTTCCCCAGGGACATGAAGTGTGGGAAGATCTTCTGCAGTGGAGGGAGCGAGTTCCCCATCACGCACCAGAAGGCCACCATCACCTTGGGGCCCAGAGTGCAGTGCAAAATCGCCGTGGACAACTCTGACGGGGAAGACCTGGGGATGGTCCCCACCGGAACCAAATGCGGTGACAAGAAGGTGAGTGAGTTTAGCGTCCCGCACCTACGCCTCGTCACCGGGTCCTGAGCTGCAGCTAATACCCCTGACTTGCTTACAGGTCTGCCTTGGCCATGCCTGTCAGGATATTGCGGCCTATGGCTCAGGAGACTGCTCTGCTAAATGCAACAACCGTGGGGTGAGTACTGGGCGCCCCCCCGCAGGATGCTTCTCCCTCATGTGTATCAGTGGTGTTTGACTTTAACCATGTCATGTCTATGTCAGGTCTGCAACCATGAGAGGCAGTGTCACTGTGACCCTGGTTGGGCCCCACCCTACTGCAGCACAAGGTTGGCCAACGCCCCCTTAGGTGGGTCTCCCTTTCCCATTCGGAGCACATTTACACATGTGTACACACATGGTTGGCTGTGGCATCATGAACACTCCAGACAAAAAAAAACCTGCAGAATATATTAATGCATTAATCCAGGCTGGTTTCACTGGTGATATTCCAGGAACATCCCATAAGCAGTGTATGGTTTTATTTGCAGATTGGTTTCCTCTGGTTGTTGGCGTTTCTGTCACTGTTGTGGTGATTCTGGTCCTGGCCACCGGGGCGGCGCTGTATCACAGACGTAAGACGAGGAGACCATACCTCTGTAAAACGTGAGTGCGAGTGTACAAATCATACTGCCTGCTATCCACAAAGGTGCTGTGGCTTGGCCTAGTTCCAGTTTACCTTCCTCTTACACCCAGATTGTGTATCTTTCCCCAGAAAATGCCCTGGTGGCTCGGGTTTGTCTAACCCGGTCTTCCAGGAGGGTGGCATTAGGGACAGCCCGCCCCAGATCAGCCAGCCCATGTTTATGGAGTCCACAGACACCCGAGCACTCTCATTCCCGGTGGGAATCACGGTCATTCCCAGCCGACCAGCTCCACAGGTGAGGCGCCCCTGGTCCGCACCACAGCTGGGCCTCAGAACCACACAAGCCTAAGCTGACTTTAGTCCCTTTGTGTGTCCTTGACAGTCCCCAGGGCAGCCTGCTTCAGGCTCAGCTCAGGTAAGACACCACTACACTCTTCACTGCATAATTTCTCCTTTAGGGTGGTTTCCATCTTTAATGTTTTGAATTTCCTATCTAACAGGTGGTTAAACCTACCACCCCACCTCCACCAGTTCCACAAGTGAGTTTTAAATTCCTCCATTAAGCTTCACATTTGGCCACTTGGAGCAAAGCAAACAGTACAGACATAATGTTGTGCTTCACTATTTTGGATTTGCCTCATTTTAAATGCAAGCATGCTTTCATTTTGTGTTACAGGCAAGACCGTCACCTCCAACAAAGCCTTTACCAGCCTTGAATGTGAGGCCGGTAAGTCATGAGAATCATTCCTCATTTCTGGGAGATGTAATATGTTGTCACTGTCAAGGCTGCTAAATAGCTATGACGCATCTGTCTGGGCCTCTTAGCAGACTCCCCCATCTGGCCCTTCTCCGCCAGTGCCCCCCGCAAAGCCGACATCAGCACAGCCGCCATGGAAGCATAAGCAGGTACGATCCCACCAGACCTATAGCTAGTAGTTATTTTATCTTCCATGTGGCTCAGCACCGAGGATTTAGTGAATCTGACCCTTTAAATGATTTTGCAACTATGCCAGTGCATAAAATAATCAGCGCCTATGTATGGCCCCAAGTTGCACCCCATACGACAGTGCCCCTCCCACTGCAGTGGGCGCCATACTGACAGGACTGATGTGTGCTGTGCTGCAGGTTGCAGTAGGAAGGACAGCAGGACCAAAACCTCCACCTAAGCCCAGATGAAGACGAAGAGATCAGCTCTGATGGTCTGAACTCAAGCTCGCCAGGAAGGTTGACTTTGAAGCCGATGAAGACTTGGCTATTACTGACTGTCATGTGTGTTTTACGGAGCACTGGACTGTAAACAGGGGCTGAGAAGGGTCTGCACATTTTTTCAAAGAGTAAATCTACTTAACTTGTGGTACGTGTTCGCTGTGGCCAGGCTTGATTTTACACAGGATCACTTTTCTTCAGGAACTGCCCAAACCAGATGCAATGCATCCAGCACAAGCCCAGCTCACCTTTAGCTTTCAGATGACACTGACTCACCTTCAGGCAGAGGCACAGAAGCTGGGCACCTCCTCCAATGTCTCTCGATTGGGCACATGGCAAACTAAAGGAGTTTACACTGGATTTCTACTTGAGTATTTTCCCACTTAAAAATGCTAAGAAAAATCTTTTAATTGTGCTGATCTTAATTCAGCAGGTTTGAATTAAGAAACACTAGTGTGGTTGATTTTTTTTCCATTTTACTTAAAAAAATTCATTCTGTACTTTGTATTGTAATTTTATTTATTTTTTCCAGAATAAAACATTTTAAAAGAACCTGAAATGGCTGTTCTTTCCTGTGTTTGTATCTCCCCATAGACTAGAAAAAGTAAAAATCATATTCATAATCTACACCCTCTCCTGTATAGGGCTGAAACTTAAGGAATTAAGGATATACTGTAGTCTTACAAAATAAAAATAGAAAGCAAAAAAAGGCATGATATAGAAACTGAAAGGAAAGTAATGTCGTGGAAGTTTGTCCTCAGCAAGCCACCATACATAAGGCTCTTCGTGACTGGTTACCTAGCAACAGTTGTAACACTGCGGTAAGATAAGTGGGTATCAGACTAGCAAGCTAAGCACTAGCACTGTGAAAGAGTATTTAAACAATGGCTACAGAATTAACTGAAGAAACACTGCAAGATCTTTATGCCTGGATTGATAAAATACCGCTTTCCAGACCGAAGAGGAACATAGCGAGGGACTTCAGTGATGGAGGTAGCTAGTCCACAGTCTCTAGATGTTGTCCCTGCACTGAAACACTGGGTATCGTTTCCTTAATTTTGATTTAAGGGGAGGGGTTTTGCTGATGTCCTGACTCTCAAGCTGGACTCCATCTCCTCCTGCTCCTCAGTGATGGCTGCTGAACTTGTGAAGCACTTCTACCCCAAAATGGTGGACCTCCATAACTACACCCAAGCAAATTCTACCCAACAGAAACTGTCCAACTGGACTATCCTCAACAGGTAAGCCTTTTCTGCCTAAATTAGACCCTAACAGAAACACGTCACTCAGCAAAGAACTTTCAGGCAGAATCTACATGTCACACCTCCCTACTCTTAAAAAGATAGACACTTATAATGCCCTAGTACCATCGTCAAATAACAGGGAACTTCATACCTGGCCACTTTGTGTCAGCTTCATGGTTGCAGGGTTGCACTGAAATAGTTGCTTACTCTTCCAGAGTAAATTTACCGCTCCAAGTCTGCTGTCAAAGAGCTCTGTTAAGAAAAAATATTTCTCTTCATCCTTACCTCAGAAAGGTGTTCTCCAAGTTTAACTTCCACATACCCGAAGACTGTGTGAGGAAGATCATGTGCAGCACCCCTGGGTCCATCGAGCCGGTTCTCTGTACACTGAGAGAGAGGATGGAGGCTGGGCCGAAGGAGATAGCTCAGGAGGAGAGGCAGGTACGGGCTCATGGAAAGGGAGCAGGTCCACATGAGAAGGCACAGGTGAAAAGACAGACGGGCACAGCATAGGAGCAGCACATGCTAGGAAAGCACTGTGTAGCAATGGAAGCAGAACATGAAACATTTTGGTTGCTAACACTGCAGAGTTCTTCCTGAGAGCCAATGTTTGTGTTTTTCCACACAGAATTTGGAATACTACCAGATCTCTAACGAGAAACAGCATGCAGGTATGTTCTCTGATTTCATCCAAGATAGGTGGTAATTAACCAGTGCATAATAGAGTAAAGCAGTCAGTTAAATATGTATGTGTCACTGTCTTAGAAGCCCCAGAAGCGTGGCTAATGTACTTCTGGTAGCAATATCCAAGTAAACAAAAATTTACACACAGGAAAAATACCCTTTTTATGTTATGCCCTTTCAAACACAAAGTTATTGTTGGCAATCCTTTTGCCTAAGAGAATAGTTACAAGGTCATTTTGCGGTGAAGAGGAACTCAAAAACAAATGTGTGACAATCCCAGAATGCTTAGCGTGCACTGTAGCTGACTCACCGGCACGATTTGTCGGGGTTATACTGTTTACAGAAAATGTAGTGAGACCCTCATGTTGCAAGAGTAAATTCCCAAAAAGTGGTCCAAATAGTTTTAATATGTATTTTGCTTTGCATCCATGTTGACATGCAGTAATCGCAATTCCTCTTGAAGCCTCTACCATCCCTCTGGGTGGGCATGCCGAAAAAGCATGCTGACGAGTGGCAGAGTCCGTCTCCGGCAAAGGGGCCTGACGGACTGACACTACCAGCCTGCCAGACAGATAAAATGAAACAGAGAGACAGACCCTGGAAACCTTGTCCACAGAAATCACTTTTTTTTCTTTTTTTTTATTTAGGCCATATGGCAGCTGTTTGACTACTGTGTCTGGATTTTGTTGTATAATGGACAGTACAAACACACTTTTTGTTCTCTGTACTACAGCAGAATCTTTGCTGTGGAACAACTGATGTCGAAGAGCAATTCCAGACTGGTGTCCTGTTTAGAAATTTCTGTATTTTACTGACCTTATTTCCAGTGTTGGGGAAGTTACGCACAAAAGTAATCCATTACAGACAGAGGTGGACAGTTCAGGTCCAGAATGTGCAAATCCAGATCAAGGTTTTGTTTTTCTTTTTTTTTTGCTCATCTCCTGTTCAACGGTGAGGTCATGACCTGTATCCCACCATCCTGTTGCAGAATGTCTGGAAGCTCTGTCTGGTCAGTGATATTGTATGCTGGGGTGTGCCCAGGCCACATGGATGCATCACCTATTCACTGTATTGTCCTTATTAAAGTGAAATAGAATAGGGGCTGAAACGTAATGACTGAAATACTGCAGGTTTGAAGGCCTGAATGTTCCATGGGGAACATGCTCATCATATATCTGCTGGGTGTGTTGATCTGCCTTCTTCACCAGTGTTTAAAATATTCAGTCTGATGAATCAGCAGTGGGAACAGTATAGTTGCAGATGCTCTCTCCATAAGTGTGGAGTGAGACGAAGGCCATTCCACTTCCTGTTCCTGCCCTCCCACAGTGCTGTGCCCTGCAGACAAGGCCCTTATCCATGCATGCTTTGTTCTTATCATTAGCCATTTGTCTATCAATGGTCAACCCGGAGCCGATCTATACTCTCTAGACGTTGTCAGCTTATGGAGTCCAACCTTGACTGAATCACCTAGGCAATGACCAACCCCCCCCCCCCCCCCCCCCGCCGCCACCACCCAGATTTCACCGTTTTAGCCTCCTAGGACTATGCAGTTGCCCCAAATTACAGAGCTCTAACCTTGACTGAAAGCTGACACCAGTCCTGTTAAGATGTAATGCTTTGAGCTGTAAGAAAACACTAAATTAATACTCCTCTACCTCACCTAAAGGGTTTCCCATCCTACCTATCTTGAATGAAATCTTCACCCTCAGTGTTTTTGTCTGCCGGACTGTTGGATGTTTTTCATGCAATTATCATGGTCCCTTACCAGTACAGACTTATCGTTGACTGTACAGAGTTGATCCACATGCCAGCAACGCCTCTTTATGTGAAACCAAGCCCAGGGAGACAGGAGGAGAAGCAGAAAATGAGGTGAATCACGCATAAAGTCATGTGCTCAATTCAAAAATCAATCCATAAAAATCATTCTACATTCTACAGGGCTAAGTGCCATTTGTGATTGTCTGTGGTCATTTAAACCTATGTTGCAGCTCTGGGCCTATCACAGCGCAGAACTCACAGATGGACCAGACACTGCACTGGCTGGTGGAGGAGAAGGACAGAGATCTGCTAGCCCTGCAGGAGACAGTGGAGGTCAGTCACAAGATCCACACCATTTCTGTTCCTCAGCATCCTGCACTCTCAGCTATGAGCTGAGCTTGGCCTCAGAGAGGAAACCAGACAATGACACTACAAAGTGCTTTCAAGGGCAGAATCGGAACCCAGAACATTTGAATGGAATCCGAATTAGATTTTTTTTATTATTCTGGAGGAAATGTTGGGCTTTCAAATGCAGCCTCAGCTGTAAGAGCAGAGCTCCAAGCTTCCCTCACAGTGACCAGCTGTAGGTGGCTTGCTGACTTGACTTTTTGAAAATGACAGAAGGAAACAGTACTTCCCTTTCCGCCAGATAACCAGGAAACAAGAGCACGCAGACCACTGGTGTTTATAGAAGTGAAGTGGGTTGCACAATAAGCAGATATCTGTCGGAAAATGTGGCACGTGTAAGCATTGGTCAATGAATCATTTTGTTGGTAGAACTAAAATATTGCAAGAGATACAGATGGGGGTGGCATGGTAGTGCAGTGGGTGAGTGTGCCCTGCAATGGGTTGGCGCCCCATCCTGGGTTGTTCTTTGCCTTGCGCCCATTCCCTCCAGGTTAGGCTCCAGCCCCCCCATAATGTTGAATAGGGGTTAGGGTTTCAGAAATTGACAGACAGACAGACAGCCATACAGATAGCGGTTTGTGGTTTAGTGAGTGGCAGACCTGCATTTGTGTGGCATCTGTCTGCTGAGCTACTGTGCATCCTGCCTGTCTGCAGATCTTGCAGGTAAAGGTGAGCCGACTGGAACACCTCCTGCAGCTGAAGGATCTGCGCATCGAAGATTTAACCAGACATGTGGAGCGATACAAGAAGAGGGCTAACAAGAAATAGTGTGGCCACTGAAGGGTACCCAATTAAAGACCAGTTACCCCATTCAGTCACATAATGGACACTTCTATCCAATAGGACTTAGGCTGCTTGCTGAATGGAATTAGCCTAATTCCCTTTCGCAGGTTCCAAACTACAGCTCGATCTCGGGGCTTGAACATACAACCCTTGTACATCCTTAACTATTAGGACACCACTCACTTCACAGCCTGTATTCTTGCTACCTACCAGATACCTGGTAATGAAAACAAGCAAAAAGCTCAGAGCTGTAAACTCTCATAGTTTCCGTTGGGATTTTGTACCTTTAGACTATCTAAAGTCGCACAAGCACAAGTTCAGTCGGTAGTAGGTCACTGTAGCCCAAGCAGGCAAGTCGATGTAGGAATTCGGCAAGTAGCACCCACATTACCGCAGGGAAATACACACAGAGACAGACTAGGGCAGCAAGGAACATGATACCCATCTGATGTTATGAGATGCAAAATAAAAGGCCCATGAACAGCACTCTGTGTCTGCAGACTTAATGTGAGGCTCAGCTATGCCCTTTAAATTGAACTGCATGTTAAAAGCTGCCATTGTTTATACACAATCCCAAAACTGACACTGGACTAATGCAGTGGTTCCCAATCCTGTTCCTGGTGTCCTGCCCCCTGCCAGAATGTTTTCATTCCAGACCACAGTGCTTTCAACCTGCCATACTCATTATTAGCCTTTTAAAGATCATATAAGCCTGATCAAGGTAGGGTTGGAATGAAAACATTTTGGCAGGGGAGATGGGGGTGGGGGGGTGCCAGGAACAGGATTGAGAACCACTGGACTAATGTTAAATTAAAGGAATGAGAAGCACATTTTTGGCCATGTTGCTGACTGATAATTGCTGAGGTTTTGCAAAGTACATATAAAGAGTGAGCTTCACAGACCTGAACGGTCCTGGACACCCAGTCCCCATTCCCCCGGACACGGTAACCCGGAACGGACATGTTAAGAGAGCCACATTCTCACGGTAACCCGGAACGGACATGTTAAGAGAGCCACATTCTCACGGTAACCCGGAACGGACATGTTCAGAGAGCCACATTCTCACGGTAACCCGGAAGGGACATGTTCAGAGAGCCACATTCTCACGGTAACCCGGAAGGGACATGTTCAGAGAGCCACATTCTCACGGTAACCCGGAAGGGACATGTTAAGAGAGCCACATTCTCACGGTAACCCGGAACGGAGATGTTCAGAGAGCCACATTCTCACGGTAACCCGGAACGGACATGTTCAGAGAGCCACATTCTAGCGTCAGTAGGGGAAGGGATTGAAGCTTCCCAGGCAGTCTCAGCGTATGATGTCTCTGTTTTAAAAGTGTCAATGAAACAGCTTGGAGAAGAGCTTTGAAAATTTTCTCATCTAGTGCCCCCCACCACCACTGAGGGATCAACTTGTTCCAGATGTTGGAAGAAACCATGAAACTTAAAGCAAGGCAGGTCAAACTGGACCAGAGAGGCTTTTTGGCTCACAGACTCAGCACTCTGACCAGAACTCTCTTGGGCAGTGTGCTTTTTGCCCATTCATGTGTCTGTTTTCAGTTTGGTCTAATTCCTACTGTTTGCTGATGACTGCTCCCTTGACAGAGAGTTACACTGCTGGTCTCACCTCATTGTGCCTGTCAGCATGTGCCGAGTTCTGCTGGACTCAGCATCTCCAGCCACGATCTTCTGGACACAAGTTGGATCTGTTAGTCAAATTACTCAGAACGAAATGAGTCCTGAACAGCAGAGTCATTTCTTCTGATGCTGATTGGCCTCCAAGCTGCCCCAGCATCAAGGGGTACCACAGTATTGAAGGCCTACTTTAAGAGCCCTTTGCAAACGCTTTAATGCAGGCATACAGTTGTATTAGCTGCAACATGCACAGCACAGTGATACATAACTGTACAAAAACAAGGAACCAAATGCATTTTCCCTCAACATCAGCCAGTGATGTTGCCATTACATTAGGCAGCTGCTTATACCCAATCCCATGATCCTTTGTGTACCAGCAGTGCACCGTGGGTTCATCTTTCCAGGAGCGGTCTTCAGTTTGTGCTGACTCAGCCTGGCCTAGAATGAGAGGAACGTCGTCTTCTGGAACACAAAGGGGACTTGGGGAGGGCCTCGATCCAACTTGACTCATAGCCTGAACGCTGAGGGAGCCTCAAGTAGATATAAAAGTGGTCCGAATCACACAGGTCTTTAGTGGTAGTTTGTTGAAGTTGCATTGAATCATGGTGAGTCAAATCAACATCAAAGCATCCAAGATAATTTGTTATTGAACCCGACGCAGACTGTCTTTGTAGGGTGCATCTTTACATCAAAGGGCTAGCATTCACCGCTGGAATCTCTAACAAAATATACAACACCACAGCCTCTGTGAGAAAGATCTTTGCAGGGGCCGAAGAAAGTAGAATGGGTGACTCAGTCAGGATCACAACCCAGCTGGAATTGGGCTACAAAAATAAGGAAGTCCATTAAGAACTGGAAACCACTGGGAAACCAGCTGACTAGCAAAATACAGTCACACGCTCAGACTGGTCACTCAAACCCACAAAAATGCCCAAGGTCAGATCCTGTCAGTGCATTTCCTGACGAGGGTCTGACAGCAAACAGCCAGCTGCTGCTGAATCTACCCCTTCCTGTTTGCCTCTGCAGCCTGTAAAGTCCGCCTAGCCTCCCTTTCCCCTACATCTGTAGTGAATCAAACTTCCGCCTTTCAGAAAACATCGTTCGCGTTTTCCTCCAGGATGTCTTGGAGGGTGGGTAGGCCAGCGCTGCACACGGAAGGCGACGTCCTGCAGAAGCAGGCAGGGCCCTCTGAGGGCCACAGGATCCAGAGGCGGCAGGCCTGGCTGTCTGGTGACGTGGTGGTTTTACTCTAAAAATGTGACGGCTTCCTGACAGGCGTCACCACTGCACTAAAGAGGGCCGATTCTACTCTTTTTCTGTTTCTGTTTAATTAGATCACTTACATTTCGTGGAGATTTAACTTACGACAGGTAAAAGCCATATTTTTTACACAAAAAGGGGAAGTGTGTGGTTCAGTGAGCTAAGTCGCTATGACCGTGATCAGAAAGTCAATGGTTTGAGCCCAGCCTCACTAGAAAAAGGCCCTTAACCTCGGCCCCCCCAGCTGCCATGGGTGACTGCCCTTCACTGAGATCCCCAAGCCTGCTCGTGTCTGTGTGTGTCTCATGGAGAACAGGATGAAGTCGGCAAAAAGAAATGTTCTCCTACAGGTATCAATAAAATAGTTAACTTGCACCCCTTAGTAACTACTAAATAACCACAGTATCTGACCTATTGCAGTTACTGTTAAGGCAGGAGGGCAGAAGCCGACTAGCATTTCAGCGCATCATGTGACCTGAGGGAAGGTCAACCCGCAGGAGACAAGCACGCTCAAAACCCCTAGCAAACAGCATTGCTATGTCCCACACTTCCTTCACTCATACTGAAATAACTTCACCCAGCTTGGGGGTCACAGCATGGAGGTAGCACAGTCTGGGCGCGAATCCCGGCCACTTTGCAGCTCACCTTCTGTCACCTCTGTCAGATAAAACACAGGCCGATAAGGGAGACAGCAGGGGTCCCTAACAGTGATTGGTTAAACACGCAGGCCTCATGTTTGACAAAGAAACCCGCAGCACTACCCCAGTCAGTTAGAGCCAACTGGCCAGAATCTCCCTGACACATACGTCTTAGGATCTGCTGTGAATCCTGGAATCCCAGACATGAAAAAGGACATAAGCAGACGGCCCACCCACAGGAAGCTCACCCCAAACACCGACGAGGGCCGCAGCACAGGGACAAACATAGCAGTCAGTCTCTCATAAAGCTCCTTGTGTTCCGTCGGTGTTTCTCCGTAACAGCATTTGTGGGAATTCAGTTGTAAGTGCTAAATGCTTGTGCTAATTACAGTCTGGGGGGAGGGGGGTCAACCAATACAAAGGAAGAAAACATATTTTCAGGAACTTTCCTTATGAGAGAACACAGAAAATGCGGGTTTCCACGGCAAGAGGAGTCACTAAAATAAACTTATTGATAGGTGACTAGCTTCTGAAGCAATGAAGCTTGGCTATCTTGTCGCTGCTGCCCACTTTAAAACAGTGAGACACATTGCAATCAGCCACCCACACATTAACAATGAGCTCATTGCTTTGCATGCATCTTGTTGCTATTTCCAGCCCAGTTCTATGTGAGACAGGGACCTGCCCTTAGACAGCATCCACATCACCCACTTCCTCAAGCTAAAGCTTTAAATGGCCTCAGCAGTCAAAACTACCAACTATTACCTCACTGCTATTACGATAGTTCCAAAAAAAACCTAAAAACCCATTACTCTGCCTTCTTCATTGAAGTCAAGGTTCCAAGAAGTCGGTAGTAGTGTAAGTTTCTGGAAGGCCCGTAAGAGCAGCTCTTAGGAAATGCAGGTCTGTAAATACCAAGAGACTCCACCTGGACGTCACTGCCTAAAATGGCGAGTATGTGAGCGAGCTATGAGGAGACACGCTTGGGTTATCACCCCTCCCCCAAGAGCAGGACTCAAGCCTTAAGACAAACAACAGGAAATAGCATTTTTTTTACATGAATGTCACACGTCACAGCATAAAATGTACCTACACAATGTTCAAATAATAATAAAAAAAATTTACTAGTTCCCAATGGGCCGCAGAACTACCTTCTGTGATTGATGAGAACAACCAGAAATGACTTCCTGTGCTTCTATTGAGTTTCTCTTACATTGCTGGACAAACTATATGCTTAACAGAGCCAGCGCTTTGGCTCTTATCAAAAGATGGCCGAAAGGAGATACTTCCACCGGGTTTCTGGACCACTGTAAGCTCCCTGAGAAAGAGACTCAGCTGACAGTCACTTTTAGGTGATATCCATGGAGAATGGCTGCTGGGTGCTATCTCAGCAAGATAACCAACCCTGGGTTGAGCAAACCTGCATAATGTGGGGCTAGACCCACAGATAGAACATTTGTGTTTGTGTGATGCCTCGTGAATGAATGATAAGAAAGCCAAGGCTTTGCTTCCCACCTTCTAATGGGTGACACCCTTCATTGTGAAGTCTGGATTAACTGATCTTCAGATTCTCATACTGTGGAACATTCCCAGGACTAGTGAGTCAAAGGGTGCTGCCATATAGCTGGATCAGTGCACACTCCATAATGCCTTTTGTTCTGAATTCCACCCTGCAGTGATTAAATCCATTGCTATTCTGCTTGGGTCCTCATATGTCTGGTGGCACACTGTAGTTCATAAGCACATGGATGATTTAGCCATGTATTGCCACTCTGCTATTAAAATCACACTCTAGCTTAGCTTAGCCAGTTCAAGACTGGGACCAGGACCACAGCTCATTCCACCCTGCAGCTTCCAGACGTAAATGTAACATTTACAGCACAGGGTGGGACTTTCTCACACTGATAATAGAACGGATAGAGGCAGTGAAATGGTGACCACAGTTGCCATTAATGGAAAATGGTCAACCTGTTTACTCAACCAATCCATGACAACAACAGATGGCCTTACCTCAACCTCCTGATGGAGATTGACACGGGGAACCATAACAAGGACAATCATGGGCACAATAAGCAGGGAGGACTTCCTGCAGAGCTAAAGCCAGAGGATATGTGGAGGGGCACAGAAACAGCCAGGAAGAAAGGAGAGAGCGGAGGCCCGTGAGCCTGAGGAGGTACGACATGCTAACCTTTGTACAGCCTTTGAGACTCAATAAGGTGAAAATGCACAGCATGATTGGCAGTATGTTTTGTCCCCTCCATATTTTTGACTTGCCTGGCAAGACAAACAAGTAAGAATAAAGTCCAGTGAAATGGCCTCTGGGCGGAACTCCCCCCTCGAGATAGTGATGCACCCCCATGCGAATGGCCAAGCACGATCTCCAAAAAACACCCACGGACTTCAAGGTACGAGGGGACCACAAAGTGACAGCCTTCTGCAGAGCACTGGAGGAATATCGGACATTCGAGCTGGTGTGATGTGTAAAAGGCAGGAATGGGAGCAGGAACAATGACCAGCAGCTCTCAGACGAAGGTCGACCCCAAGCCAATAAATTACTGCACTTTTACAACTTGTGAACATTTCTTACTGGCCCGTAACAAGACACTCAGACTGAAAAAAAGACTAGCATGCAGAATCGTGTTTCAGGACACCAACCATCTATCAGCAAAATCAGCCAGGTCTGTGGCTGTTTTCTCTGTTTCCAACACCAAAGTTCTGCATGATCCATTCTCATAGTGTTCTACACATACATAACAGTCATAACAAGAGCCCTACATTGGATACTGATGTATATCACATATCCAGGGATTTCAGAACAAGTCCATTTAACTTCAAGATGGCCATCAGGAGCTGTAAAATGGCTCATTATCAATAGGACACACTGTATATTCTTTTTTGGCCTGTCAGAGAACACGAGCGCTGTCTCATTGAGCCAACAAGGAATCCGGGTGCAAACATTATAAATAATTATGTGCAGCAGTGCTAACTTATGTCAAGGCATATGAGCCAAACAGCTTACGTAGGCATATACAGGAAAACACTAAATCCACATGAAGGTAGAGGTTAGCTTAGCTAAGCAGCTAACCAGCCAGTTCCTCAGGCTTATCTCTGCTGATTGTAATTTGCAAACTGAAATCCTTAGTACAAGCTAGCAATGAAACGCTGCAAAAATCTCATTTCTGAATGAATTCATCTCATTTCACTTTCAAAGTATTGACCAAATACTACAATTTTAGTATTACAAACTTCCTTCTGTAAGGTGACCATGCCACAAATGCTTTTGGTCGGATATTCATGGGAAAGGACTCCGAAAAAGGCAGTTGAAGGTGGGCTCTGGCTGTGACCAGACTTGGAACCAAGGAGCCAAGGCATTCCCAGCCTGTCACACTCGTGATGGAAATGAGAGGTGGAGTGGTACAGCTTGGCTTGGATGGACAACAGAAAATGACCCTGGGAGCTTTCCACAACTTCGAGAGCAAAGGGACCTAAGGAGATGCAGCAAAAACATCTGCCTATACTTCTGGCCAGCTGTCATTACCAGTGACCTTGCGGAGTTTGTGTGAACCAAGAGTGACCCCCACTATAAACAGTCAGGAAGGCTCAGGAGCACTACAAAGCTGAAGCCGCTGTGATAGTTAGCGGAAAGCAGAACGTGAACATCCAAAGCATCAGTAACCAAGCATCTTACATTAGTGATATCAAAATAGGTTTATTTTCTGTGAAAATTTTGCAAACTGTGTCTTTATTTTTTGCATAAAAAGGTTTTAAAATGAGATCCTGATCAAATTACGCAGATTGTACAAAAAGTAACATTCACAAAGTAGTACAATTTTATGAAAATTTAATTCCACCTGATGGATCACAATACTAAGCCAGGAAAGGATGTCATTACCACAACATTCAAATAATGAGAGATTTCCAAAGAAAAAACATTTAGCACGGAACGTGTGCTGAGCTATTTGGGATGTTACAGAGACCCAAGAGGAATCAGGAGATCGGTTGGAAGGAGACAGCATGTAGGGTCTCTTGGTCCAGTTTGACTTTTTTTTGACCATATCTTCAGAAAGATCAGCCGAGGCTGTTAGTGTCAACAAACGACCCCAAAGCAATCAAACCGACTCAGACGTGCAATTCCCTCTCTTAGGGACCACAGAGCCTTTGTAACTGATGTCTGGTGTGTTAGCACCCTACCACTCGCTAAATTACAGCTCTTAAGGGACAGAATCTGACTGTTTTCCAGCATCAAAAAGAGGACAATGTTGTCAACATTTGTAACATTTGACCTCCCTTTCATTGCAGCTGTCTTCCGTTCCATCACCACAAACTCAAACCTGCACTAGCTTTTAATCAACATCTACAACTAAAAGAGACCTAAGATTAGCAATTTTAATTTGTGTATTTCAACTCTGGAGCCCTCTTAGCCCAGTAAACACCTTAACAGAAAGAAAATGAAAATCCAGTCTAGTCAAAAAGATATCTGGGGCATGTCTCCTCAGCCAACACACTAACAACGAAAACACTAGGAGGTACAGGGCATAGATTCACACTTTGCAGCTTCACTCTCTGCTAGTCAAGCACCAGTCACCACCAATATCCAGAGCAATAAAATAACCCTTCCTACCAGCATGGGAGTACAAGGGCTCCCCCTAGTGAGAGCCACACTGCCATGCATGCTGTGCTGCAGTAATGATAGCGGAAGCTGCTTGAGCCTATGGGAGCTATTACACAAATTGGCAGAATGGCATGATGACTAAAAGTGCGGTAACCAGCCAGCAGGTCATGAGAAGAAAATACTTCACACATGGTCATAAGTTCTTGCCCAAGGAAACTTCCTTTCTGAAGTGACGACACCGCAGACACACACTGTATCCGGTTCTTTCAGTGACTTGCATCCACAAACAGTTTTTCACCCATTTTTGCCTCCCCAGTCAGGCATGGAGATGTACCATAGAGGTCCTAGAAAACGATGAGGCTCCTCAACTTACAAGGTCCTTCATTTTTGTTTTCTATCCAGGAAGCACCTCTAAGTTTTTAACAAGTCAATCCCCAACCAAGCAATCTCCATTCAGAGTGAATGAAGTTGTCTCAGGCTGACAGCCCTCCGGAAATCCACTCAAAGCCACTCAGCTCCATCTCAGAGACCAGCCCTGCTGCCAGGCTTTACACTGACAGGTAGTTCTTGGGTAACCGGACTAGCGGGAATTTACCCGGCCTCATTTGATTTATGCATTATAAGCTGAATATGCAGGGAGCTTCAATCCTGCACACCGCCAGTGTCCAGCGGCCAGGAGATCAGCAAACTCTGCATTAGCTGATCTGCATCCAACCAACCAGACCCAAGCCACACCAGGAGCCACACCTCCCACATCAGCCAGCAATCGCAACACCTTCAGAACATCGCCATGAACACGCACTCCCATTTTCACACACATAATGAGCATCTCTAATTAGCATGAAGCCTGATCGTTCCAGTTTGATTTAATGACAGGTTACAGCTGTCTCCCCTGCCGGAAATAAGTGGGAAAATGAGATACTGCATGTATGCCATAAAAATAAAAATAAAAAAAATTATAAAATAAAATAAAAAAAATTGGCAGGGCCAAGGCAGAATTTGCATATAAAATCCAGCAGAAATAAAACACGACACCAAAAAGCTGGCTGTCCGCAGCAGAGTCTTTATCGGTGGTCCAGTGGTATTTGGCCGTCACGTCCATTCAGAGTGTATCAGGTAGCGTTTGATGATCTTCCATTTCACCGATCTAACGGCAGTTGTCCTTGTGCATTGATCTGACTGCATAGCTACATGCCCCCCTCCAACCCACATACACACACACACACACACACACACACACACACACACACACACACACACCCCTCACGCACACTCTCCAAAAACAAAACAAAAGCATGCCACGCCCCCTCTGCTTACAGGGAAAACACCCCACCCCCTGCAGGCTCCGCCCCTCAGGCAGCAGGCTCCGTATTGGCTGCGGCCCGCTGGGTCCTCCCGGGCCGCTCCCCCTTTTCCATGCTCCCCAGGAGCTCAGTGAGGTCAGGCTTGTGTAGAGTGCCATGCCGGCGATCACTGTTATCCACAAACATGTTAGGTATGTCCTGGCCGAAGTAGATCTTGCTGTTAGCTGCGATGGCCTGATACTTCATGAGCTCCAGGTACTCTGGGGTCAGCTTGAGCTAGATGGACAGAGAAGGCAATCGGGGATTGACTTAGACGTGCGTGTGTGTGCATGAGAACGACCCTACCATGCTGCCCTCTAAACCCAAATGGTGGATCAGTGAAACTGACGCCATGTCTATTCGTAAAAATCACTATTCCTGCTCCCATAAAGGTTACCCTGTTGGCTTCAGCGAATTTGGCCGCTGTGTAGTATTCTGCATCAGCTTTGGCTTTCTCCCTGGCCAGGAAAGCAGCATCTGGGACGGGAAGGATATTTTAAAAATGAAAGAAAAGCACACTGTGACATCATCAAGCCATGCCAGGGCACGTGTGACCTCGGGCAATGATGTTCAAAGCACCAGGACAGACCTTCAATCTCTGAAATCTTCTTCTCTGTCTCCTTCTCCATAACCTTCTGCTGGAAATGAATCTCAGCAACTTGGGCCATCTTCTGGGCCTCTAGAGTAAAATGAAAGTAAGAGCAAAATAAGGAACTATTCTTCACAGCAGTTTCACATGGAAACATGTCATGAGAAAGGCTGCCTCTAGTATACCGATGATAGCCTTCTTCCTCTCAGTCTCTGCCTCCTTTTCAACCACTTTCTGCGTCTGAGCAGTGATGAGGAGCCGGGTCTTCTCCGCCTCCCTATGGGAGACACAGGTCCACAGGGTCACATGACACACAGACACACACACACACACACAGACAGACAGACAGACAGACAGACACACACACCATACTCACATCAGCTCGAAATTCCTTCGGATCGCCTCTGGAATCTTGGGCTTTGTGACACGTACGGCCTAGAATGGGAGCAGAGGAAGCATTTTCAATTAAACGTAGTTTTAAAAACAGCAGTTTAAAACAGAACTGGCACCTCCAATCGAGGAGCAGCTAAACGCAAACCTTCCACCAGCTCCACTCTCATGGCCAAGCAGCAACTCCACCTGGGGTTGGTGTGACCAGCTGACCTGCTCACCTGGATGGTGAGGCCAGGAGCCATGACGTTCAGGTCCTTCTGGAGGGCGATCTTCAGGTTTTCGTCGATGATATCTGGAGTGAGGTGTGAATCTGGGTCAGTCTCCTTGACACACACAGACACACACAGATCTCAGCAAAGGAGGAGCACCAAATCTCACCGAAGAGCTCGATATAGACCTCCTGGAGGGTGTGAACGCTGCAGAACTGGTTCAGCTCATGGTGGATCTTGTTAAATATCAGCGTCTTGTCATAATCGGCAGTGTAGTTCTTCACGATGTCCACCACTGAACAGACATGGCTTCGCAGGTCAGAGGAGTGAAAAGCTGTTCACACGCGCTCACAGACGCACACGCGCTCACAGACGCACACGCGCTCACAGACGCACACGCGCTCACAGACGCACAGAGAAGGGCTCACCTGCAGAAGGAACCAGCATATTGACCACTTCTATCCGGTCAAAGTAGATCATGACGCCCCCGCTGCAGAGAGAGGTGCGAAGGGGGTTAGACCAGCAAGCACAGGCCGTCATAACAACCCACACAATCACACAGACAGACAGACAGACAGACACACACACACACCCGATACCTGGTTCCACAGGGCACATTCTTTATTTCATCCGTTTGTAACGTCGTCTGAAACACAAAAACACATTCAGGCTCCATCTCACACCAAAGTGTGGCACAGACCGATCCTCAGCGAGCGCCAGAATCACGTGACCTGCACTGATCTGTACGTGGTGATGAAGGGCAGCATGATGTGGTAGCCGGGGCCATTGGGCGTGGTCAGCAGAGCCCCGCCTCTGAGAGGAAGACGCCGGAGAGGTCAGGGAATCACGCCACAGACGGGGAGCAAAGGCACAAACAGGGACCACGCTCACCTGTAGTACACAGCCAGGTGTCCCTCCTCGATCTTGTGTATGGAGGAGTGCAGCAGAATTGCCATCACAGCGGTAACCGCAGCAACTACAGCCCCTGCGTGTGCCATCGTCATTCTCACCAAGATGGGACCTCTATGGAAATATGGGTGATCGGCACGCATTCGTCCAAGGCATCACAGGTACAGCTAACGTTAATGGAGCTAGTGGAAAGAGTATACAGCCGAGATTTTAACGGACCTCTTTCCCCAAGTCTAGCTCCTTCACCTTGCTGGGCATGACCCTCAGCTGCAAGTATCCAGACCAATTTCCCACTGGAAACATCAGATACACAACCCAGTCGCTGCCAGAGAGTGTTGGGAAGTAAGCTCCAATTAATGGGCAACAGACTGGAAACTGGTGAGCCAGCTATGACAGACAGCTATAAGGGCCACCTATTTACACAAAGCCCATGCACTAGCTCGCTTTTGTTCACTCATCCGCAATAAGTCAGAATATGTTTTTCAAACTTATGATCTTTAAATAATCACTCGTGAGTGTAGGCGTTTCTGAAACTCACACAAGCAATAAGATACATATAGTGGACACTGCTTATTTTAATCATCAACAAGGCCTGATATGCGACGCGTTATCGATCTTTTCTTCCGCACTACACGGACAAAGTTCGCGCTCAATGTCGTGCAAGTCCGCAATCCTTTTGGCAGTCACATCCATCTTAACCACTGTGTTATACGATTATAACTGAAATTATCTACGATTTCTAAGGCAGTCTGCAAGAATGTTCTAGTCCGGGCCTTATGGTGTAAGGTAGTATCATATTAAAGTCAAAATGTACGATATACCTCTCACCCTAGAGAAATATGGCTGACAGATAAGCATATGCATAGCTGAATGCATCCACTCTTCCCACCCTTGTCCTGCCATCCAGCGCACACTGGACAGGGACTTCCCAACAGCTCAGTCTAAGTAAGCTATCAGTGGGAGAAGATGGGGGCATACCGATAATCGACAAGCTGAACATATGAATACCGCGACCCGACGGCTCATCGTTGCTACACACTCCACACGTCTGCTTTCATTCAGGCGGACCCCGCGTCTTGAATTTCATTGAAACTCACCAGTCTTACAAACAGACAACTCTTGCACCTCAGTGACCATGCGATCCGCTTTCACCCATCCCCCTCAGTCGTCAAGCCCAGTCAGGTTTTATCACTAGATAAATCACTGGTTGAGTCAGTTAGCTCCCCTCCCCTGCTTCACTTCCGGGTGAAACGTACGTTAATTAAAGGAGAGGCGCATACGCCACGTTCATTAAAGGGGAGACGGAGGGACCTGTTTCAGTCTGACGATAATAAATCATTACAGTGGTTTTTATGCGTCATCAAGGTGGAATTTTACTTTACGGTATAAACGAAATATCCATAAAAGGAACTGAATTAATACGGCTGCAGACCATTTATATTAATATGTACAATTACACGGAAAGCCTCAACAACTGAAAAGGAATGTTTGGAATTTGAAAGCAAACTAGACTGAAATGGCATCAATTATTAACAGCCTGTGGGTGTAGGTCATAAATCAGCAGCTCAAGGACCACAGCCGTAAAGAAACAGTTTGTAGCTAGCAGTTTATAGCTAAAAAAAAATTAAGATCAGAACAAAATAAATGTCATTTGTATTGACATAAAATATGTTCTTTTCATATAACCATTCCAAAAGGAAGTAACTTATTCCACTTTTTGTGATAGCGTGAAGCCACATACAAACAAAAACAAGCAGTGGGAAATGAAGTCAGCTGGTATCTCTTCAGTAAACTGTTAGATCCTATTTCAAACTGCTAGTTGACACTAGGGTGGCCATATTTTGTTTTGCAAAAATGAGAACACCGGAGGCAGGAAAGCAAAGAGAGGCGTCGAAAAAATGCAAATGTGTATTCTGAATGTAGAAAGCAAATATCAACATGAAACAAAGCAAAATCCCAGACATTTCAGGAATTTTTAGGTTGCGAAAACAGAGCACAAGTCCAGGAAAAAGAGGACATACGGTCATCCTAGTTTTGCTCCACACTTGAAGAGAAGACATTTTCACTGTCAGCTCTTCCAGGAGCCAAACACTCCTGATATGTCTGTGAGCCAGTGCTATCGGGCTAGCAATGAAACACGCCTACAAACCAATAACTTGCCACCTTTGGGCAGCTGGCTGGAGTGAGATTTTCAATCCTGTCTGCATATTCATGCTCACACATTTATATGTATGTAACAGGATTATTACCTTGTAAATAGTCTGTAGGGTTTGCAAACTACCCCAACGCTTTATAATAGAATAATACAGAATTACCATAAGATTTGTGTGGGCGTGAGAGTCTGAAAGTGTGAGTGTCATGCCAGGTGTGTGAGAATTGGCAACCCTGCTTAAACCCACCTAGATGTCCACACACCAATGGCAAGGCATATAATATCAGAATTCTTTTTTGTCATTGCACGATTTTACATCCAAACAAAAAGCTGTTTGGGTCACTCCTAAAAGCAGCATCAGTTAACGTGCAGTAAGAGTGATTTTCTGAAACAGCGACACTAAAGCAGAACTTCCAACACATCCAACTCTATCGATAAGACAGTCTTCGATTTCAAATAAGAGGCATTTAAGTCTACCTGAAGTGAGGCCATCCAAATCTTCATTTGATAATTAAATAAATTGTAAATTGTATACAGGCTGATAGGGGGCACCTTTGTTCTATGTGTGTGTAGTTTGCATATTATGTATCATCCTGGGATTTTTCTTTGGTTCTCTTGTTTCCCCCCACTCTACAAAAAACATGTTAAGGTGAGTTGGAGTTTCCCAATTTCCTGTAGGTGTGAATGGTGAGTGAATGGCGTATGAGTTTCCACTGTGATGGGTTGGCGCCCCTTCCTGAGTTATTCCCTGCCTTGCTCCCGTAGTTTCTGAAATAGGTTCTGGACTCCGTGACCCTGAATAGGACAAGTGAAAATGAGAATGAGAGCTCTTTTGCTTCACTTTTAAGGGCTCTATGCCACTGCGCCATTCCCTCATTTATTCACACTTGCGTTAAACAGACAATCCCCAGGTCCGTGTTATATTTCAACTTTATGATGGGTATTCCAATTCCATTCTGTTTGTCATTTTTAGTACATTATTCAATAAGTTATATGATAAAAAATAGGCTTTGTGTTAATGATTTTGCCCAACTGTAGCCTAATGTAAGTGTTCCCTGCTCCCCTTTTGTTTCAGATTTAAATGTATTTGACTCTCCCTGCCGGCCCCTGGAGGATGGGCTCCCCCTTTGAGTCTGGTCCCTCCCAAGGTTTCTTCCTTCTAGGGAGATTTTCCTTGCCACTGTCGCCTATGGCTTACTCACTGGGAGCTTTGGGTGGGGATGCTGTAAAGCGCTTTGGGACAATGTAATGTTGTGATAATGCGCTATACAAAAATAAATTTGTTGTTGCTGTTGTTTTAAGCATTAATTTAAGGCTAGGCCAGGCTATGATGTTTGTTATACTGTATTAAAATGCATTTTCGCCTTATGGTAGGTTTATCGGAACGCAACCCCATCGTAACCCGGAGAGTTTCTGTACTACAGTACCATGGATCACCAGGAAAGATTCAGTAAACAAATGCCAGGGTCCCCATCTGGCTGCTTTTGGGTATAAACACTGCCACAGCTGGATCTGGAGTAAAGTGCTTCTCTGAAACAGAGTGAGCACAGCATTCCATTAGAATACCTTCTGTGCTTGTGTACTTTGTGATGTGTCCCGTTGTTCTTGGCTCTACCTTGAATCACTCAGACTGTACAGTAAACAGACTCTGTGTCAGAATCATACTTAATTCACCTGGAAAACAACATGTCCAAGGAATTTGCTGGTGTAAAATGGATGCATAGAAGTTAGAAATATTAAGACTATACACAACATTAACCTAAGAGACAAATAATATATAAGGAGCTAGATTTTACATTTTCTTTGCAGAGGAACAAATATTACTGGGTAGGGGGGTCCCACTACATATTTTGCTGAACCACGTGCCCATCGGCCCTCTGGGAAAATGTCCTGTGTGGCCCTTGAGCTGTGGGGGGGTCATGGACAGTAAAACTTGTTAACTAGGTGGTGGTAGGAATGCAGTGGTGAAAGTGTCACACCATACCACCACCACATTGATGCTTACCACCACTGCTTAATTACACTAACACATTTGCATGCCACTAGAGGAGGCCCTGCATACCATACAACACAGTAGATTATGTACAATATTGCACTGAAGAGTAAGGCTATGGAACAGTTATTGCACTGTGATTTTAAAGTGCTGTGTAAATGTTTATCATTCTTTTTGCAGTTTAAGTTCAGATTGTTTTTACTGCACCAATGAGACAGGCATTTGATTCCCTGCCTGTATATGGTCAATAATGGGGATGAGGCTGATCGACGTGGTATCGTCTGTAAATTTTATAGTTGGGTCCCCTGAGCCACAGAGAAAAAGGAGCCTTGAGGAGCAGCTATGCTGGTGGTCAGGGAATCCGAAATCAACGTCACCATTCTCACATACTGTTTCCTATGTGACCCACAGGCAGATGGAAGACGGCAGGGTCAGATCAGCAAGCTTCTCTCTCAACCTTTCAAGGATTATAGTACGAAAGATGAAGCTTAAGTCCACAAATAGGATCCAGGAGTTAAGCATTGTAGCAGTGTTCCATGCTCATTGCATTGGCTTCTGATCTACTAGCGCATCCTATAAATTAGAGAAAGACATCAATCAGAGATCTGAGATGTTAGAGAACATTTTCAGTAATCCATTTATCAGTGCGCCAGATACAGAGAAAAATGTCCCTTTCTCAGAAATCAGCATGGGCAAGGCACTTAAGCGAGTGAGCAGCAAAAAGGCACTTAAGCGAGTGAGCAGCAAAAAGGCACTTAAGCGAGTGAGCAGCAAAAAGGCACTTAAGCGAGTGAGCAGCAAAAAGGCACTTAAGCGAGTGAGCAGCAAAAAGGCACTTAAGCGAGTGAGCAGCAAAAAGGTAGAGCTCTTAGCACAATAATTCCCAAGGCAATGTATTTATTTTTTAGATGCAGGACCCAAAATCGTTGGTATGTCTTTGCTTAAATGTTTTGAATGAGAAAAAAGCACTATGTAGGCCAGGGGCAACCAAAGTGGGGGTAGGGAGACACAAGTGGTGGGGGGGGGGATGCGCCAGTGAGCGGGTCGTTTTGCTCCCTCTGGTTGGCAAAACATGGATTGCGAATCTTTGACACTTATTTTGGGGGTCTTCGGCAGAAATTTGGGAATGTTTTTGACCATGTTTGTAAACACCATATCTGTACGAAAAATTGCATTTTGATCAAAATGTCCAGAATTCACTGTGGTGTTGACACCTGCTGTAGAACACTTGGGGGTTTAAGGGCCTTGCTCAAGGGCCCAGTGGTGAAATCATTCTACTCTGGGATTTGAATCAACAACCTTCTGATCACAGCGTCCTAACCCACTGAGCCTCACACCACCCCCAGTAATCCTAAGGGCCTGGGACTGATGGGCAGACCCCAGATTGTCTGAGACTTCATCAAGTCTTACCCTCAAGACATGGACTCCCCAGGGTCCTGTGCTGAGCCCCCCGCACTACTCCCTATACACGCATAACTGTGAGGCTGCATTCAGCCCCAACACTATTTTCAGGTTCACTGACAATACCTGTGGTTGGCCGGATCTTCAATAATGATGAAATGGCCTTCCAGAATGAGTTAACAAAAGAGTTGATCATGGATTTCAGGAGGAAACAGGAGAGGCTTCAACCACTTCACAATTGACGGGGCACCTGTGGAAAGGCTCCCCAGCTTCAGATACTTGGGTGTCTATCACGGAGGATTTGACATGGAAAATGCACTGCAGCAACCTTGTTAGAAAGACATGTGTAACTTCACGGCTCTAGGTCACGTAGGAGACCAGACTACGCCACCGAAGGCCCTGCCCCTTAGGATGTATGATGTTATCCCCAGGATTTCCACACGCAGCTATGTTGCATAAACACGCAGAGACTCATATCCCAGTACTAAAATAATTTATTAGCACAATACTTAAAAAAAAACCCAGCTTATAAACAACAATTACCAGCATGTCACAGCATGACTAAAACCAGATCATTGAACAGGAAGGAGGGGTTTAGGTCAAAACCCAGGTACTGGCAGTCCAATGCTATGGTTACACCTTGACCAATAAACCAGCCAGTGAGGGTGATTATCTGGAGAAAGAGGGAAAAGGAAACACCACAGCACACACACCAAGAGCTCACATATCCAGGTGCAAGTTAAACACACAAAAATCACAGCAAACCACAGCATAGAGCTAGTGCTTCTTAATTCACCCCTCAATCACTCCATGCAGTGCAGGGAAGGCTACATCAACCCCCAAAACTCCAGCACCACGTTCTCCGGCTCTATGGATGAAAGAAGATCAATGAACTACCCTCAGGACCCCCACCAATTAGACCAGCCAGTACCCAGTTAGCCTTGGTAGTGACCACTCACTTGTTCACAACCATACCAAAAACACAAGCCACATCATCTTCTCACAAAACAAGAGAGCAATAAAAGACAGAAACAGGCAAAACAGCAATGACAACTCCTGTAAACATATGCACACAATTTATAACCATACCCACAAAATACATGAGTTCAGCATTTATTATATGCACCATATATCCACCTGCATCCTACCTGGGCTTCGGCACAAACCCAGACATGTACCCGTCACCTGGCACCCAGTCTAAGAAAAGATCGGTAGTTATTACATACCCAAAAAAAGAAATAAACACATTGCCACGCCATTCAACCACCATCACTTACTACCTTGTACTGCAGCCCAACACAGGACAACCAGCCGCTCACCACGATCCCAGTCGCTCGCAGAAATGTCACGGAAAACACCAGACCACGCGCCCTACCACCGGTTTCCCACGGCTTTTATCTTCACCGATCCTAACCAGAATAATTACGTGCACGGAGGACGATGCCTTGTCCACACGTAAACGGTGTCTTAGGTCACTGAAAACGGAGCTTTTGCAAAACTCCATCCAGGGTGAAGATTTTAAGAAACTCCGTCTTCAGCGTCGACATGTAGACAGGGAAAACAGAGTTTTTGGCTCGAAACGTCAGATTGTGCGCCGTTGTCCACTTTGTTTAACGTCAGAGCGTGCGCTGTTTTCTGTATACATTAGTGGTGTGCGATACTACAAGATTTGGTATTGATCCGATACCAAGTAAATATAGGGCAAGCATCGCCGATACGATACCGATATCGATACTTTTTAATAATTAAGGTGGATGCGTCATTAAATTGCTAAAGCTGAATTAATTTTCATTACTATTAAATGTTTTTGTGATTTTTTTATTAATTGGTTAAACTGAAACTGAAGTATCGATCTCATTAAACTGGTATTGACCAATATCAATGCTAACATTATTATCGATACTTGGATCGATCCACCCGCCACTAGTATACAGTACATTAGGCAAGTTTGAGCAATGGCGGACTTAGCCGAAATAGTGCTTGTGCTAACCTTGCTGACAGGACTTCTTACATGTGTACAGATAAATGTTGAGTCACTCTCGCATTATATTGATCAACACAGGCGTCGGAATGTGCGCCATGGTTTTCAACTTAACAGGACTGGCAATTAGGCTTCTGATTAGCTAACATGGCAGTACGGTTAGAGTTATAATGCGGCTTGTTAGTTTGTCATGCTCTTGACAGCGCATTTTAGCGGTTTCATGTGAATGGAAATATTTTAGAAGACAATGTTCGTGTGGACGGGGATTTTTTTTAAAACGGAGGAGGAAAAACACCGTTTTCAAAAATACCCGTGTACGTGTGGACAAGGCATTAGTTGTGAAATGCCCTAATTACCTTCTGATCCAGCCGCTCGTGCACCGCAGCCCAACACGGGACCCGTGGGTGATGTAACCACCGTCAATCACTGGTTACACATGCCAGTGCATTCGCTTTCTCAGGATGCTTGCTGACCGGCTCCTGAGATTCTAAGAGCACTCTGTACCTGCACTCGCGAGGGCATCCTGGGAAGCAACACCAAGTAGGACAGCACAGCCCTGGCAGAGTGGAGCAATCAGCTGGGCCTGCAGACCCCACCCACCCTAATGCACAGCCTAATGCAAAAACAAGAGACTGAGAAAAGGCTTCTACCCTCAGGCTGTTTGTAAACTGAACTAGGACTCCCACAGCTAACATGCCATTCTAGGCACTTTATACTATCCCACACTTTCATTGTGCATCATTTACAGCTATTGATAGCCTTGGTGTGGACTGGCAACGAAATTCGGCCCTGGAATTGGCTGAAGTCTTCCAGATGATTGTTTAGTCAATTTGTGTGAATCAGGGTTTCCACTTCCAGAAGTGAACCTCCAAACTTTGTTGCTGCATTTGCTTACTGTTTTTGCATGAATACAGAAATAGTCACAGAAACCGGCAGAGGATGTAGCATCTATAAAATCTTTTTATGAGATGGAATGAGATAATTAGAGAGGGGACTGATTTCCCAGCAGAGCTCATATCACTGCATATCATGCATTTTTTAAAGCACTGTAATTGTGATGTAATGTTTCTTCCTTTCTGGTTGTGTAATTTTATAAGGTATTTATATTTTGCCAAGTGCTACTGTAAATTTGCATGGTTGAAACCCCTTACTATCATAATCAGGGAATCAATAAGTTGCCGTTCAGCCTCATTTCGCTGGGATGCGAACTCTCTCTTTGGTTGATAGGGAAGGATCAGCCCATAACATTATCACTAAACCAACAGATTAACTGGCCAGATACATGAACCACTGTCACACTCTTGCAAAGCGATGTGAGATATAGGCAAGTGAAGGGTGTGAACATCAGAGAGGCAGCAGAAGCAGGGGGCATCCCAACTGGGCAGGTACTGAAAGCCTGTGCAGACCAGTTAGCTCCAGTGCTGCTTCAGCACAATCAACTCATCATTGTCCCAAGACAGAGTACCAGTGTGTTTGAAAAAGACCACCATTATCCCTGCCCCCAAGAAACCCCACCCACCATGTCCGAACACCTGAGTTTCAAAGTTTCAGAGTTTTATTTGTCACATACACAGTTATATTCAGTACAATGCATAGTGAAATTCATCATTACCTAGCTCCAGACTATAAGCAGGGGGCATAGGGATAAGGGACATAAGATTAAAGGGAACATTAGTATAAAGAGACGTGATATTAAACATAAACATTATGCAGTAATCATAAATATCATGGTGGGCAAGTAGTGCAAGAGTGTAATAGTAAATATTTACTTATATGCACTATAATGGTATAAGTTGTGTAGCCTGGAATGTTGGTCTAACAAGTCCTAAACATTAAGGATCCATATCATCTGGGGAAAGAAGCTCTTCTACCTACAGGCAGCTGTGCCGTTTGCCCGACCTCGGCAGACAGAAGAGGCCATCACTGTTGTGGCTGGGATCTCTAACGAACCAGGAGCTGTCAGGATGCTTTCGATGGTAGCTGTCTAGGGATTCCGTAGCATTGGTAGGGGCAGCATCCAGTAATGAACCATTTCATGGGATGACGTCTGCTCCACACTACTCAGCACACCAGACGCACTGCAATTTGATTATTGCCCAAACAGATACATAGATGATGCAATAGCCTTGTTAAAAAGGCAGGTCAATGCCTCTGCCATCTCAGGATGCTGATGAAGTTCATACTGACTCAAGCATCGTACACCTGCATCTTCGAGAGCATCCTGACTGGGAGCGTCAGGGAGGCACTGAAGACCATAACTGAGAGACTGGGGAACAGCTTGTACCCCAGGCCAAGCCCGGCCATTCGCATTCTGGGTGAGGACTCCCAAAGCTAAAAACTCACTTCATACACTGTCTATTTTTATTGTCAATATTGCAGTTAATTTATCTTTATTATTTTATTGTTATTTATTCTGATTCATGATTGTGCATGTGGCAAAACTTTAAACAGAAACCTTTCCTGTGATTCTCATTGACGTGTCTAAATAAACACAGCCTATTTAAATTACACGGGGATTTCTGTTGTGCTCACTCTACCTTGGAAATATATTGACTAATATGACCCTTCGTCACGCTAATTGTGTTTGCGAGAGGAAGTGAATCATTCATAGTTTTCTACATCCCTCTCTGACTTTTATGTCTATATTTTTAAATATATATATATATTTCCCTCTTGAATTGTGCTTGTTGTTAATATCTGCTCCTTACTGCCATCATCATTATTATCATGGCAGTACCACAGGGCCTTCATCACCAGCTGCCTGTATGCCAGTGCATGATCGAAAGCGTCATCCAGAATGCTGTACTTCCTCTTCCTCTCCAGACAGGAAAGTGGAAAGGGATTTACCCAACGGGGCTTCCTGTCTGTAAACGCCTTGGTTCTCACCAGTCCTGACCGGATCAACCTCTTATGTCTCTGGCACCTGTGTTTATACATGCATGTATTCGCTCTAACATCTCTAAATAGATGTAAAAGGATGTAAATTTGTAATAGATGTAAATAGATGTAAATTTTGAAAGAGCAGTGACAGATGAATGTTTATTTTCTCAAAGGCTGCTCAGCCCCACTTCGGGTTGGTTTTGTGGTCAGCGATGACTTATTTGCTATTTCAGAGACCTTCTGAAAAGCAGCAGTGTAGGAAGCACAGTGCAAACTCCCTTACTGCGCAGTTAAGCGTACAGTGGCAGAGATGTACCCGTGCAGTTCCTCCTCTCCTCTTGCTTCTCCTTCAGTCACAGTTCTCCTGCATGAGCCCCCGTTACTGCTTGCAGGCCCAGTTGCTCCTTTTTGTTCGTCCACCTGTGCAGATGTCTGTGTCCCAGGCAGACTGACACATCCACACCACCTTCTCTACAGGATGGAGTGCAGAGTGCATCTTTAGCACCCTTCTTTACGGTTCTCACCCTTCTTGTAGCTCTGGGCTGGTCGCAGCCACATCTACCCACATTGTACACATTCACACGCCTGATGCAGATCTGCTGATTCAAAAGGATGAGCATTTGATGGGACTAGCTTTACTTATCTTACTTACTTACTTAGTGGTTAGACATTGGCCTCCATGTGCTGCTGTCCTCATCTAGAGGACCTTTTTTCTTCTCTTTTTTGCTGTCCTCTTACAGACCTCCATATAATCATGTTTTAAGTATGTACAGAGCATTCAGAAAGTATTCAGACCCCCTCACTTTTGTAACATTTTCTCACCTGTCAGCCTTAATTTAAAATCATTTATTTATTTCGATCTACACTCAGTACTCCATAATGACTGAGCAAAAACCTGATTTTTAGATGTTTTTGCAATTTTTTAAAGAATAAACTGAAACAACACATTGACATAAGTATTCAGACCCATTATTATGACATTTGAAATTTATTTCAAGTGCATCCCGTTTCTACTAATTCTGTTCTATTCATTGTCTTTGAGATGTTCCTGCACGTTGCCTGGAGGGAACCTGTGGTTAATTCAGTTGATTGCACATCATTTGGAAAGGCACAAACCAGCATGTTTAAGGTCTCACAATTGACATTGTACAGTAATATACAAAAGTCGTAGGCAGTCAAAGAACATCGTGCTTAAATGATCTTCCTGTTAGTATAAATCCGTAATATTATGTATGTCAAAGTGTGTTAGCTTGGCCATATAACAACCTCTCCTCAAGTCACCTCGTATTTGCAGTAACCATACTATACACCCATGTGTTTCTTGACTCAGCCATTAGCCAACTATGTTTGGCTAATCAATACCTCATCAGTTTAAATACAGTGGCAACCGCTTATAGTGATCACGTCTGTCTGAGTGAAATTGATCACTGTAAGTGGATGATCACCGATTTTTCTCTTCTTCTTTATACATAATATTCAATTATATTTCATTTATACAGCACATTTTCACAACGTTACATTGTCTCAAAGTGCTTATTGTAATTTCGCTACTGTGTCTCAGTGGCTTGTTTTTGGCGGTTTATCATAAACTTTGATGAATTTACAATTGTCATTAAGAGAAAATGACTTTCTTTCTCCCATCATGTTTTCTGTGCACAGGATTAGCCTCAGGTCGCTAGCCAGAAACAGACGCGTTACTGCAAGGCAAAGTAGGGTAATCAAAGTAAAAGAACAATTTTAAAAATAGTCAGTACACTGTAAGCAGACTACTTGATTACAGTAAGCCAGTAATTTAAACAGTATTTGTACAGGAATGATTCTGTTGATCAGGAAGCAGTTGATCACTATAACTGTGATCAGTATAAATAGTTTCTACTGTAATTAAACTAAATTAATTAAGTGAGGTGGTGGTGAAAATTAAACAAATTCATGGAATGGCTGGGGTGGCCCTGAGGAGAGGTTTGGGAACTAGAGTGGTGTTCATCACCCTTAGGTGTGCATGTGTGAGTGAATGGTGTGTGAGTGTGCCCTACGATGGGCTGGCCCCCTGTCCAGGGTTGTTCCCTGCCTCGTGCCCATTGCTTCCGGGATAGGCTCCGGACCCCCCGTGACCCAGTAGTCTAAGCGGGTCGGACAATGGATGGATGGATGGGTGATTCAGTTGTAAACATTCTAATGTTACATTGTGTGTTTTCTCTCAAAAAATATACACTTAATACCAAGATAAATAGCCTTAACATTGTCAGCCTATGACCTTTGCACAGTATGAATGAATGAATGTTACATTCATGTATCACTTTTCAAGACCCAAAGCGCTTTACAGAAGCGATGGGGAGCCACTTCAGCCGCCACCACTGTGTAGCCCCCACCTGGATGATGCGACAGCAGTTATTCTGCGCCAGTATGGTCACCACACAGTAGTTATGGTGAAGAAGGGACAGAATGAATTCACCAGTTAGATTTAGGGAATGATTAGGAGGCCAAATTTGATAGGGCCACGGTGGGCCACTTTAGCCAGGACATTGGGGTACTGTTCAAAGAGTCAGGACCTCGGTTTTACGTCTCATCTGAAGGACGGCACCATTTTTACAGCACAGTGTCCCCGTCACTGCACTGGGGCATTGGGATCCACGCAGACCACAGGATGGGCTAACCTGTTAGCCACACCAACACCACTTCCAGCAGCAATCCAGCTTTCCAGTACTGTATATCAAGGCAAACACCTAGCCATGAGGTTTAAAGAACCGCCCAGAGACAGGATTTTGTTTAGGCACAGATCTGAGGAAGACCACAACCATCCTGTGGAACTGAAGGTTCGCAATAGGACAGTTGCTTTCATGATTCTTAAAAAGAGGATTGGAACAACCAAGACTCTTCCTAGAGCTGGCCACCCCCGACAAAGTGAGCAGACGGGGGAGATAGGCATTGTTGAGAGAGGTGACCAAGGACCTGGCAGCCACTTTGGTTGAGCTCCAGAGATCCTATGTGGAGATGGGAGAAACCAGCACTGCAACACACCACTGATGTGAGCTCAGCAGAAGCCCCAGAAAGCTGGAGTTTGTGAGAAACAAGATTCTCTGATCTGATGAAACCAAGACAGCTGTTTGGCGTCATGTCTGGAAATACTGAGGCACCTCAATACCACCCCAATGGTGAAACTGTGGGGGTGTTTTTCAAGGAAAGAGACTCTGAAACTAGCCAGGGCCGAGAGAAATTAATAGAAATGAATAAATATGTGATGACCGTTGGAACTTACGAACCCTAACCCTAACCCTAAGTATCACCCTCTCCCACTCTCTGTCTTGTTCCCACAATTGCTCAGTATTCACTGCACTAGCGTTCAAATCTCTGATTACCAGTGTTTACAGTGTGCAAAGCTAAGTAATGTATATTAGAGCTGATTTCCTCTATTCTGTTTATTACACTACTGTATAAACATTTATAAATGCACTAAAAATGTTATAAATGGTGTAAAAGTGACATTAAAAGAATAGCTGAAGATGGTTGACACCAACCCACTATCAGTACAGTGTGCTTGAAATATCAGCAAGGTGCGGCTCCTTGCTTATCGACCAATTCGCTTAATGATCTAGTCATAAGTCGTTAAGTGAGGAGTGTCAATTTACACCAAGAAAACTAATGATCATTTCACTTCCTGTGCAACACAGGTAATTCAGGGGCCTGAGGCGACTATCTAATCTGTCTGTAGCCAGAGCTGGCCATGTTTCTGCCTGCTCATAAGCCATTTCATTTGATTAGTTTAGATTTTTTTTGTATTGTTTTAAATTTTGTGTAATTATTCTTATTGTTTATCGTATTCCAGAGCACTCTGGACCTCAGACTGGGCTGATGGTTAACCTTCCAACAGGACAATGACCCTAAGCAAAAAGCAAAGACAATGTAGGAGTGACTTAGGCACAACTCTGTGGGGGTCCTAGAGGGACCCAGTTACAGCCCGGGCTTGAACCCATTCGAAAATCTCTGGAGAGACATAGCTGTCCATTGACAGTCCTCATCCAACCTGACAGAGCTTGTTAGGATTTACAGGAAATAACATCAAAAACATCCCCAAATCCATGTGTGCAGAGCTTGTTGCGTCATACTCAAGAAAATTGCAATTGCTGGCAAACTAAGTACTGATGAAGGGTCTGAAAATTTACAACAATGAGCCAAAACATTACAAACATCCCCATGTGAAGCGAATAATGATGTCAAGGTCTGGGATATACTGGAGAGTAAGATAACATTTGGTACTCATAGTCGACATGTTGAATGCAGAAGAAATGGGCAGGGGTGAAGATCTGAGTGAACTGACAAGGGCCAAATCATTCAGGCCTTGTGAAATGTTTTGGCTTATCAGTGAATGTCAAGGTGGACTTTCAGTTTTTTCTTTTTAGTAAATTTGCAAAGATTTCTAAATTCTAGCTTTCACTCTGTCGTTGTGGAGAATTGAGGGGGGAAATTGAATTTAAATGAGCGCAAGGCTGCCAAATAACAAAATGTGGAAATAATCCAAAGGGCTCCAAATACTTCCAGAATGCACCACATGTTAAACACATTACCTAGAAGCTTTGGAGGTATATTGGGAAACTGAATGTGTTGCAAGATGAAATGTCTACCAATAAAATATCAGGCCTGATTCATTTCAGTGTTACAGTTTTTAAGAATTTCAGAATGATTGTGAATCAGTTGTTCTCACCGCTGACATTGAACAGAAATCGATAATAACCTCAGAGGCTAAATGCCTGTATAAAACAAACAGGGAAATCAATCATTATCAAAAAATTATAGTTTGTGGTAAAACAGTAATGAAACTCATAGCGGTGCAGGATGCCAGCGCTGAACGAGTCCTGCTGCATGTTTTGAGTACAAACTTGCCTCAGGTTGAGCTTTATACAATAACAGTTGTTTGCTCAGAAATGCCGTCACAGTTCATATTCACACGCATGAACGTTTTAGGGGATTGCTGTGTAATGACAGAACACACCATAATTTCTTCCTGGAATCGACAAGGTCAGTATTAATCTTAATATCAATCGGCAACTTTAACTGCCTTGCCACCTGCTTGCTGATGCGCAAGGACCAGCTGTCCGTGCTACACTGCGATTATGCCAGTGCTGGCCCCAAAGTAGGCTTTTTAGGCATGCTTCCTGTTTTGGTCATGTAATTAGCCACATGTGGGAAGCCGTGTCATTTCATGAATCACCAGAATGTATCCGCCAGCCACTTCTCCAGCAGCTCTTCAGCAACTACATCACAGAGTGGATGTGTCAATCAGCGGAGACCCCGCCCACATCCCCTTCCACGCCTATATGGTGAGCTGAGACCAGAACTGAGCAGCAGTTGACCCAAACGCGCATAGCAAGTTCCACGCAGCAGTTCCTGCAGCCTCACTTCTGACAGCACTAAGGACATTCACCTCTCCGGTAAGCAAACACCGCATCCTCAGTGAATCCACTTCTTTACTTATAACAATAAGTTTGCCTTGATTCGTGGTGTCCCCCATCTACAGGGATGCATGGTATATTCTTAGAGTGTTTTTGACTAGAACAGAAAGCACCACTGTACTCAATGTGGGGGAGACGGATTTATCAGGTATTTAGTTTCATGTGGAATGCCTCAAAACTACAAAACGCTGGGCTTGTGGGAATAGTATCAAAGTAGGACTTTGGAGGAAAAAATGGGGAAAAGAAGGGGTTTTCTTCCTTGGTGGAAAACTTGCACAAAGTATTTAATTAAATTTAGCTTTGCATACATATATATACTTGAATATCTGTATCTGTCTTGCTTGTCTGTCTTGCTTGTTGTTGTTAGGGTGCTCACCGTGGGTGGGATCTGAGAGTAATGTAATTTCAATTTCAATTTCAGTTGTCCTGATATGGCAGAATTGACAATAGAGACTTTTGACTTGACTTACTGGGTCTTAAGTTGCCCATTTTTTTTTCCAAACAGCAAAAATCTGTTCTGAAGGATTATAATGGCAAATTCATTATTAAATGCACCCAAAATAAAAAAAATGATAATAACTTATTTTTTACTTTTTCCAGCTTTTATTCTGTTTTTTTCCTTATACATATGTTTGATTTTGTGCAGCATTTCAGTCAGTCTCTGTTGTTTTAAATATATAAATAATTTTTCATTTGATTTTGACCCATTGAATGTATTCCACGAAAATGTTCATTGCTCAGTTTATGATATAGCCATTGAACATGTTGAACATGTTGGTAAGTTGCACACTTATCTTATAAATGGCGGTTGGTATCATTCTGAAGCATTAGCAGGAACAGAAACCAGAGCTTTTTCCAAGGTCCCCATAATCATGCCACTACCCACGATTCGGCTCGCACCCCTAATGCCTGCAACTGAATTTCGCTCTCACAGAAACGCCATAAAAGGAGGAAAGCAGCCAAGAGGAACAATGAAGATCTTCCTCTTTCTCGCTCTGCTGGCTGCCTCATCACCAGCCCTGCACGCGGTAATGTATACAACGGCCAACTTCACAGCGGTAAAACATCCCCGCTGTGGTTATCACTTCCACAAATGCAGCTGTTTGTGTCATGTGCGCGTGAGCTAAAACTGGCTATTTGATGTATAAATAGTGCACAGAGAATTTCAATTAATATCTAGTATGAAGTCATACTAGCTGAGGTGCGTCAGACTCAGCACACGCAATAAGTCAGCTTTCTTCATAGCAGGGTCCCCGGAAATCCAAGAGGGCCTGTGTCCGCCAACACTCAGGTGAGTCTGCCAGCCTCGGTATAGTGGGTCCTTACAGCCCCTTGGCTGTGGGGGGTGGGATTGCTGAGCACCTGGTCTTTTTGCCCAAAGGCCAGTATCCGTCTTTTGAGGTTCTAAGTGGCCATTTTCGATAACAAATGGTTTGTCTGGCTTAGTGTTCATATGGACACTTAAGACATACGGTCATTTGTTCAGTCAGACAGCTCAGAGACGTGCTTGCATGAAGACGGCCATGACTACCAGGGATCAGTGGCAGTCTCATACACCTGCTGGCCGTACCTTGAATAGCAGCAGTTCTGTGCTTGTCCTTCTGTCTGTGAGCACACAGTCCATGCTTGTCCTGCTGTCTGTGAGCACACAGTCCATGCTTTTACTTCTGTCTGTGAGCACACAGTCCATGCTTGTCCTGCTGTCTGTGAGCACACAGTCCATGCTTTTACTTCTGTCTGTGAGCACACAGTCCATGCTTGTCCTGCTGTCTGTGAGCACACAGTCCATGCTTTTACTTCTGTCTGTGAGCACACAGTCCATGCTTGTCCTGCTGTCTGTGAGCACACAGTCCATGCCTTTACAGCTTGTTCCTCTGCCTCTGAACGGACAGCCTGTGTAGCTTGATTGTCACATCTTCCCACAGTGACCGATTGTGGGCAGCACAAAAAAATGCAGTTCAAGGTTATGGGTGGGAGGACCATTGCAGTGGAGTCCCAGCCATGGATAGCGTCCATCTTTTTGAAGGGTAAATTCCGCTGCGGTGGGACCCTGATCTCACCATGCTGGGTGCTCACGGCCGCTCACTGCTTTGTTGATGAGTAAGTGTCCCGATGGACGGCTACTGACACACATGTGAGAAAGGGTACGGTTGACTCAGGGACTGATGGACTGTCGTAATGTCCCCCCCCCCCCAGTCACAAAAGGATTAAAGACATGACCATCTTCCTGGGGAAGAATGCCATCAATGAGAGCGATGCCAGCAGAGAGCAGAGTTTCGAAGTGCAGAAACTCATCACTCACGAGGCTTACAATGACGAGGTTCAGCCTTATTACAACAATGACATCGGTAAGGTGACCTGAACCTGCAATGCATGCAGATGCCTCCAGGGGGCTCCAGCGGGGTGAGTCTCTCTCACAGGTTTCTTCCGTTTCAGCTTTGCTGAAGATCAAATGCAACCGTTGTGCCAAGATGACGGACTCGGTACGGACCGCATGCCTTCCGCCCCCCAGCCAGATGCTGCCCCCAGGGTCCTCCTGCCAGGTCATTGGATATGGTAAAGATGGTGAGTCCCCCTGTCCCTTTGCTTCTAAGGACCAGGTGACTCAGCAGCTTAGGCCTCTGTGCCATTGCATGGTCACTGGTTTGAATCCCGCCTTTGGTAGAATAGTCACACGCCCACTGTGCCCTGGAGCAAGGCCAACAAGTCTACCCCCCCCCAACACCTCCACCCCCACCAGATAAATGTCCTGACCCTGTGATCGGACCCCAAGCTGCACTCTCAACTGTGTATGTGTACATGTGTCTCAAAGGAGAGCATGATGGGATACGTGGAAAAAAAAGCATTCCAATGTACCTGTACTTGTGCAAAATGGCGTATGAAGCATCATCAGTACTATTATTAAGCACATAATCGCCCCGGTTTGATCCCTGTCTTCCACACTGTTTCTATGAACAGAAACTCTCCATTACTCCCAGTACCTGAAAGAGGGCACTGTGCAGCTGGTGGCCCAGAAGGACTGCACGAGTGACACCTACTACGGGACAGCGGTCACAGACAACATGTTCTGCGCCAACAGCCGCACGTGGACCACAGACGCTTGTAAGGTAAAGGATCCGTCACCTTCCATTAAGCGGCTCCCAGCACGACGGCCAGGTAGCCGACACAGTAACCTCAACATTTTTCCCCCGCTGCCCCCCAGGGAGACTCAGGGGGACCCTTGATATGCAAGGTGGGGAACCACATGTTCCTGTTTGGCATCGTCAGCTGGGGGGAGGAATGTGCCAAAAGAAACCGGCCGGGTGTCTACACCAAGGTCACCAACTACAACAAGTGGATCCAACAGAAGACGGGAGTTCCAGGCATTGCCTTGGGGGTCATGTTCCCTCATAAGTGAGCCTCCCCCAGGACAGAAGAGCACGGAGGCCAGAGGGCATCATACCAGAAGGACAGGCAGCAACACGGGCAGCAAAACCACAGATACAAGCTGCCACACTGCTGCTGGTATCATGCCATCTCTGACCATGTCCTGGGTTAATATTTAAAATGTATTTATAACCATCAATTTTACGACCTGCTTTGCAGCAGGAGATTTTTAACATTCTATGCATTCTCAGGGTGTATAAATTAATGTCGGCACATACAATAATTTCTCAATAGAATTTAAATATTTTACATTGAAATTTATTTTGTAATGTTATTTATATTCACTATTATATGTATAATTTGTTTATTTTTATATATATTTTTTTACAATTAAATTTCTTAAGTCATAATAAATAATGTTATTTATATTTACTGTTATGTCTTATTATTTGGTTTATATTTTTAAGATTAAATAAAGTTTTGAAGTCCTATGCATTTTTAAATATTCTTGTCCATTAAGTGTTTTTTTCTTTTGGGGGGTTCAGCTGGTCCACCTACAAATTCTCACAGGCTGACCTTATTATGACATCAGGGTGTCTACCTTGGTCCACGTTTGCACAGTAATAACCTGCTTATGTGGAGCCAGTGGCTGCATAATGACAGACCTTCTGTCACGTTCCATGCGGGTCAGACAGCTTTCAGTCAGGATGCCTTAGGAGGCCCCCAGACAGCATTGGGCCAGACAGACACTGCACCAGCATGGCCAAGGCCAGGGAATTTGGGTTCAATAGACTGGGGTGATTCATAAAAATGATTCACAGTTATGTTCCTTTCTGATGTAATCTCACTTGCCAAATCCCAGCTGCTCACCAGACAAGCAAATTGCCCATCCGGGGGCCTCCTTTGCTCGTAAGGCCTGGAACCATGACAGGATCCTGAGGTTGCCAGTTGTGACCAAACCGTGGGGAATGTGAGGGTCATGGAAGGGTGGTCAGGACCCCCCACCACATGAAGTACACTCTGTATTACAGGTGTAAAATCTTTCCACTTGAGGAAATCATCATCCTTGACCTCCTACGGGGGGGGGGGGGGGTTCCTAATGCGTGACATGAGCTGCCTGTTAGAGTCTTTGCCACCCCCCTGCCAACCCCCCCACCCCACACCTCACACTAGATAGGCCCACAGCTGCCTGTATCCCACCCAAAGTCTCGGGACGGAACCCCCGGGCATCCCCAACAACACCTGTGACATCGGCGTCGGCGGCATGCGGCGGCAGCTGTCTGTGCCCCCTCCCCCGTGTTAAGCGGACGTGGGAAAAGGCAACTGTGACAGATTGACTATGGCAGGAATGGGCTCTGGAGGACAAGGTGCCATGGGGACTGGGGCTGCGCCAAACAGTGACCTCACCCAGTGCGGGCACATGGCAGGCGGACCTGGAACACAGAGAAATCCATTACGGATCTTAAGTCAGTGGGGGGTTACAGCCAAACAGCTGCATAGGAGAACCTCCTGTACAGACCGCAACAGGAACATGCACAATCCTGGAATCCCATATAATTTTACAAGCATTTGTCACAAGTTTTATATGTAAGAGTGTGCATTTAGTCTAAAATACACCGCCATTTTAAAGCAATCACTAATCAATCAGGTTCTTATAACAATAAGACATGTTAAAATGGATTATGGCACTGTATTACCTGTTACACTAATATTTAGGTGTCACATATTTGTATTGCAGTCTGTATGGGGACACGTATCCCCCATTTCCTGCGAGGCCACGCCCCAGCTGGCAAGGTCCCAGCCCTCCGCCGGCGGACCCATAAACAGCCACGGATCAGTTTCAAAGCCTCCTGACCCCACTGGCTTTCTGCCCGCTGGAGTTTACGCTTTGTCAGCCGCCTGGCAATAGAGTAGCCATCCGTCCCCAACATTACAGGGTGATCTCGCATCGCAAAATTAAACGCTGTGTCCCGTTTTGATCCATGATGACCAATCTTATTGTTGCCCCAGGGGCATCACTAAATATTTTGGGGCCCATGAATTCATATCATATTGGGCCCCCAGTCCAGACCAATCCCGTTATATTCCAAATTTTTTACACTGTCCGTTCACAGGCAGAGGAACAAGTTGAAATAAAAGGGAATAACAGAAATATCTTTTTTAAGAGCTGAACCAGTAGTTCATGCATACAAATCCATTGTGAAACTAACAAAAAACGACATTATCACTATAATTTACAAACCAGCACTCATTCAATTACAAGTTATGACTATTTTTTAGCACAAGGTGGCGCCGTTTTTCCATTTAAACGCAGTGGCGGTGAAAAGAGACGTGTGCTTTAAAGGCGTCATTTCAGTGCTCCTCTGTGCAGGAAACATAAATAAAATACATAAGTAGATGAAAAGTTGTTTAAGGAGTATGCGGATATATACTCAGAGTATATCTGTTACTTCTAGGCGTTTTTATATGAGTATCCCCAGAACCAGGGTCTGTGCACGCATGTTAGAATAAGTGTCTGTACACATACTAAATCTGCAGGGGCAGCTAAACACAATGGCAGTTTCGGCAGTTAATTATCAGATATCTCTCCACAGCATTTCTTCAAAAATGTGAAGCATTTCTCAGTATTTTAACAGTGCAAACCCCAAGACAATTGTATAAAAAACACATTCCATGCTCCAGGATGGCAACTAGGGCAGTATAAGTGAGCCAATCATGTGTGTGTGTGGGGGGGGGGGAGGGGGGGGAGGGAAGCTCTACATGTGAAGACCATAAGATGAGCCAGGAGACACATTGGCTCAGAGAAGGTACCCTATATCAGACAGGAGATGTCATCTCAGATGATGGACACCATCTCAGACATGGCAGACATTCGCAGAGGAGTTCATCATCTCAGACAGGAGACGCAACATCTCAGACAGGAGACGCAACATCTCAGACAGGAGACGCAACATCTCAGACAGGGGACATAACATCTCAGACAATGGACATCATTTCAGATAAGGGACACATCGTCTCAGACAGAGGACATCATCTGAGACAGGAGACACCATCTGAGACAGGGGACACAATGTCTCAGACAGTACACGTAATATCTCTGAGAGATCACGCATCAGCTCAGACAGCACACACACCAAAAGCTAAAGTTAATCATGGGAGACACAAAGCAGGACAACACAAAAAGCAGAGGTGTGTTGATGAGGACCTACCAAGCAGGTCTCTGCCATCCCTCACACCAAGGTGTCCACAGACCCCCAGAACCACCCCCCTGTCAGCTGAGGTGTAGTGGTGGCATTCTGCTGACACTACATGCACCTATCCAAAGCAACAACAGCATGGTAACAACCAGGGTGGCAGCGTTTCTGAGAAGAGAGTAAAGCAGCAATCGGAAGCAAACTATCTCAGATACTCTGATTTCGCTGCTGAACTGTTGATACTGAGAGGACCCTGTCATCCTTCAGCATGGGTCTCTGTACACAAGGTCCTTAAGATTTTAAAATCAAAACAAAGTGACTGAGAACAGCTCAAGGCCATGTTAGACTCTGCTGAGGCGAATGCTGACAGCATGTGAAATGGCCTGCATATATAGGTGCTTACTCAAGTCTCCCTCGTGTACAGTTATTTTTCTTCAGAAGGTCTTGCTCGTCTCACTAGCCGTCGTTTTCCTTATTAGGCAGCTGTGGGACAGGGAAACAACAGCGGCAGCAGAGAGACAGTCAGGCACGCGAGGCCTGCCTTCACACCGTGGTGTAAGGAATCCCTATAGGTCCATTCTATTCTGTTACAGATTCCTTAAAAGAACATAAGAACATAAGAACTATATAAACGAGAGGAGGCCATTCGGCCCATCGAGCTCGCTTGGGGAGAACTTAACTAATAGCTCATAGTTGTTAAAATCTTATCTAGCTCTGATTTAAAGGAACCCAACTCTCCATTACTCACATTACTCACAGCTCGTCTCCGTCGAAAGCACCTACACACCCAGCAATAGAACCTTACTCCTAATGAAAGCCCCTATCCAGCGAGATTCCCCACAACCCATGAGTGTTTTCAGGAGAAATCTAAGCCAAGTGAGTATTCAATTACTCATGGACAACCTGAACTCCAGATTATCATGACTCTTTTGTGAAGTACAGTTCATTCTACCTGGCAAGTAGCAAAATAATGGGTTTGAACACCCACCCCCCAAACAGCAAAATTACAACTTCGACCCTCCGTGCTTCAGTACCCAGATCAGCAAAATCTACTGAAGGGTTACCAAGGGGGACCTTCGGACCCTCGGCAGACAATCGGCAAATTCTACCAAGAGGGTTATCAGACAATGGGCCCTCCCTCCAACCTGCCAGGTCACTATCTAAGCTGTCATGCACTATTCTTAGGCTACTGGCTGCAGAACATGGGTGAGAGTTGTTGTCCCTCCAGCACAAGGCGCTCTGCACAGGCCACACTGACTTAAAGGAGTCAATTTGCTCACCGTCTTGTGTTTTGACCACTAGCAATGACAACGTCGCAATCCCTACACAAGTTAACCACATAGCCTCTTCTGGAGGCTCCCAGCTCCCTCCGTGTGATGTCTCGGCAGTGGGTAGTGGAGAAAGTTGAATGGGATCACTTACAAAAACGTATCAGGCATCTCGACATTCAAGATTTTTTATTGGCCATGTGCGACAGGTGCATTGGAATGCGTCCATGTTCCGCCACACCCGATGTGAATGTAAACAAGACAATGCAGAACATTGGAAGACACTACAACAGTAGACAGCAGAAGCGTCACGAGCCTGGGGCATGAAGACCCGAATAAAGCCGAACGTGTCCCAAATGACTTGCTTAGTTCAGTTGTTTTAACAATCAAGACCTCATTCCATAGTCTAAGGCAGTGTTTCCCAAAACCTCTGTAGTATTACAATCATCGTAACTTGAGAGTGAAGGAACGCAATGCGATGAGCCTCGGACAGATTAGCTCTCTGGGTTAAGCCCCTGATGTCTTAAGAGCCTAGCAATGCCCAGCATGCATTCACTGGCTGGTAAAAGTGCAGTAATAGTGCTACAAAGTGCAGGTGCCATGGATATGACTGTCATGCGGATTTTGGAATTGCAAGAGGCTTGGGGAAAGAAGATGTTCTTGAATCTGTCCTGATGCTAAAAAAGCTCGTAACGGACTGCAGGACAAGGTTGGACTGCCTATTTGGCACACCAGCTATTTTCCTGGTGCACTGATGGGTAGGTGGGCTGACAAAATTGATTCCCCCCCAGCTCAGCAAAATTTACTGTGGAAGGGGTGTGGGGTAGCCTGAAGTCCAGGACCGAAATTTGATACCAGTCTAGTCCTGGGGTGAAACGTTTGTGGCTGGGGTATGTAGGTGGAGATCAAGGAGCCTGAAGTTGTCCCCTGGAGAACCATCAGTGGTGATCGGAGTGTGACTTCTGGAGGGCTTGCTGAAGTTCACAATAACCTTCTTTGTTTTACTGATGTTCAGGGTGAGGTTGTTGTCATGGCACCATCTGCCACTTCATTCCTGTACACAGCACATCAAAGCACTCAAAGTGAAATATCGTCACTTTTTTTCAGCGTTAGTCGGAAGCCGTGCAGATAGAAAATCTCGACGGAAACGCCCTGTTTGCAAACCTTCTGCGCCGCATAGGTGCGCCGACAAAGCGGGCACACCCATGCAGGCTGTATGTTTAAAGTCAGCGCCTTACCGAAAGTATTATTTTAATACGCTTCGATGTTTAAATAAGTCACGACTGGCTAATGAAACGAAGAAACATTCTGTCAGGTTTGCTGGAGGTAGCCCATGGTGGCGGTCAAAAAACGATCGAAGCTGTGAAACTGTATCCATGGTCTTTATTTAGAAGTGCTGTCAAAGTCCGGGGGGACATGCGAACCCGCGACGCGACCCACCATTTACCGAGTACGACTCGAGTGTCGGCGACACTTATTCTGAGCGTCATAAAAATACCGTGAACGTCAGCTTTTCGTCATCTTAAATCTGACCGGCAACAGCGCCCCTATATTATGCCTCCTGTCCCCTCAGTCTCAATGCATATATTGAACACTCCATTTTTAAATATATAATTTTATGTGTCATAAGTAATATATGACGCGTGATCGCAGGTTATCGGCGTGAAATCCCACAGTTGGCCCGACTGTGTGAATTTGCAGCTCCCTGACGTAATATGTATCTGTAAATCAGCTGTAAAGCACCCCTCACACACACAAAGCCGGACTCCCCACTCCATAGCTCCGGTCCGACGTTTTCCTTTTTCGGCCAGGGGGAATGCATGACGTAATCGGGGAGGCGCTGGCGTCTCCCGCACGGGCGGCCTGAGGAGGCGGGATGGGGATGGGGTGGGGTGGGGTGTGTGGGGTAGAAGGGGGGTTGGGGGTGAGTCGAGCGCACCAATGAGATTTGTGGTTACATACACAGACTCCCCCCCCTCCCAGTACTAGGCAGCGGACGGCAATTGACTCAGCGAAGGTTTCGGCTGCGGTTCACACACTCAGGCAGTTGCCGATCGGAGGGGGTGGGGGGGTAGCGAGGCTCATAGTTTTTCCTTTAAAGCGAAACTGTCCGGGAAAGGCGGTTGGATTTTGTCCTTGCGGAAGCGGAGGGAAACGATTTGATGAGACGAACACTCTCCTTGTCTGGCCAGGGGATTTAACAGTTCACAATGCCGGTTTTCCACACGAAAACGATCGAGAGTATCCTGGAGCCCGTGGCCCAGCAGATCTCTCACCTGGTGATCATGCACGAAGAGGGTGAGGTGGACGGGAAAGCCATACCAGATCTGACCGGACCCGTGGCCGCGGTGCAGGCGGCTGTCAGCAATCTTGTGAGGGTAGGTATGCCGTGAGGACCAGGGGAGGGACGCTCTATACCTGGGGGATCCCCGCTTCTCCTGCAGCTGTGACTGCTCTCAACTTTTATTTGACAAGCATCAACTTAGGGACTGAGCAGAGTATGGTGATCGCCGTGAGGACGCGGTAGGGGCCGGCCGTGTAAAAAGCGCTTTATTTGAAAGGCAAGCTGTAAGACGACAAACTGCATTTTCCTGGAGAGTTGCCCTGCCCCCTCGCCTCCAAGGGCTGGGCAAAACACTGAATCCTTACTTGACAAGGAGGCTTGAAGTTCCCCCTCGTGTATCATTCTCATTTTCTGTACCAGTTCCACACCGGCCGCTTTTGCCATGAAGTACAAAACTTTTGCATGCATAAAATTCACTTTACTGGAAATATCGGTGTTTGGAACTGCTTAGGTATCTAACTACTTGCACAGACTCCTCCCAGAAACGTATCCTTACTTCTCCATGTGGTGTTTGCCATACTGATCCCTGTTTACGGGGTTATATTAGTGCATGTGACGGCTTTCAAAGCAGTTAGGCATTTCGCTGTTGACAGGTTTGCGGGTTTGCAGCAGCGTTTGCGGGGCACCTCACGTGAGTTTCTCCCGACACGCGCGTTAGGTTTCGCGGCCCGTGACGTCACCGCAAGCTCGTGGGGCTAGATGAGGAAACCGCCCGCTCCCCCGCTAACACTGCCGCCGTAAACTCGCATGGACACCTGCCAGGCCCCCGCAAGCCCGTGGGAAGCCGGTAATAGGAGCAACATTTCACTGTCAGCCTTATGTAATAAGCTTGAGCAAGTGCTGACATTACAAGCGCTGGTGTACTGAAGCTAGATCCTGTGCCATTAGCCGGTTGCGCTCAAAGACATAAATTTAAAAATTGCGCCGGAGCAACATTTAGCAGAAATTTGGAATAGCTGTGCAGTGCTTTAAACGAAATGATAACTTAACAGGCAAGGTATGTCTTTGCTTGCATATTTTATTAGAATGAGTGGAATTCAGGTGTGCCCTTTACTCCAGTGTAAGTGTACATATTAGAGCCCTATTAAGGACCATATTTAAAGTGACCTGCTGGTTAATCAGACTGTATTCTATCAGCAGTAGTGTGTGGGCAGTGTGTGTGGTGGTGGTGGTGGTGGTGGGGGTGGGGGGGGGGGGGGTCAGTTAAAAATAGTCATCTCACAACAGCAGGGAGGAGAGCAACCAGGGGTCCCTGACCTGAAGGGGAGGGGGGGCATTCAGGGTCTGAATGGCGGCTGTTTCCTGGTCCTTGAATGGTAAGAGTGCTCTCCTTGTTCAGTGATTCAGTGTTTCTGGTAGCAATACTCAGTACATGACTAAGAGTGCCGGGATTTTCTGGGTGATTTAAGAATGGGTGGGTTTACAAGATGCTTCGATGCCACCCAGTTGTATGTTGTTTGGGCTGAATAATGGTGTCTGGGTCATCTCCCTTCTCTGAAGTGATGCTCTCCATCGCTGTGGCCTTTGGGCTCCTCATGTGGCTTTATAATGTTGGATTCATTTACAGTGCCCCCTTGTGCTGAGCCGCATGCATGCGGTACACCTGGGTGGACAACCCTCCACGCTTAGAGTGGGCTTTTGTGTCCTTGGCGTGTTCCTGTGTGCCAGGGGATGGTTGGTCGAAGCTCGGCTTTCCGAACATTCAGCAGACCTTTCGAGTTCCTCGGGGAATTTCCAAAGTGCTATTTTGCACGCACCTTGAAAGGCGATCCCGAAACCATTATGGTTGTTCCTGGACCTCAGAGCTATTTTGTCAATCCCAGCCTTTCAACGCTGATGTGTTATTGATTGGGCCACCTATGGGAAAACCAGACCAGAAATATCCTGTGAGGGAAGTGGACTGGTGACTAGCAGTGTGTAATGAGATACTACCTGAAATGAGGCAGTGAACCATACTGATGGCTCATTGGCATTGTGGGTAATGGTCAAGGTGCACTTGCTAGCAGATGCACGTGTGTGTGTTTCAGATATATCAGAATAGTGAGCCTGCCACCACTGACCACCCCTTCTGTTTATCTGTGACACTGTCTCTGTTAAAGCACCCCCCCATGTGGTATGATCCTGCGTACAGCCTTTTACTGGTGCAGTCAAAGGTTGGCACTGCAAAGCTGGTTTCATATTGTGTTATTTGGCCCTGTGTTGAGGGGGGTTCTTCACTGTATGTGTGGCAATGGCAGTGTCCCTTCCCAGGACATGGGCCAGATGATTGGCCTGGTGCTGTTTTTGGACACGCGGGTGACCCTGCTGAATCGGGTCCCTGTAGGAGCAGGAGATAAAGGGGATGCAGCTAGACAGGAGGCTAGGGAGGGTTCGGGCAAGGGGCACGGGGGGCCCTCTGGGAAAGTGACTCCGGGCTCAGAGGAGAATCTCCAGTGTCAGCGTCTTAATTACTCCCCATAGGGCACCTGTTCTCCTGGCGTGCTGTGCTGCTGTCTGAACAGTGCGTCTCTGTGGACCACAGATGGGTCTAGAACTTGGGCTGGGGGTCTGGCTTGATGGTCTCCATGGGTCTGTCTGTGGTGTCTGCCCCCCCCACTACCACGACTTCCTGACCTGCTTTTTATGGCATCTAAGAGGGAGCAGGGCAACATGGACACCCGGGCTTGCCCCACCCCCTGATTAACTCAGCCAGTCGGGGGCGGCCTTATCAACATTGTGGTGGGTTTGTTTTTAATCGTCAGGACCACGTGACCTATCGTCACACTGATAGACTTTTAGTTACGGGCAAGTTTAATCGAAGGCAGACCTGATAGGAAATCGGTTTTATCTTGGTTGCTGATAGATCATCTGACAGATGTTCACAGGCCCGTTGCATCATTTGCATGGCCTGTGACACAGTTGAGGGCATCCCTGCAGATGGAGGCATTGCCCTCCCACCCCCCGGCTGGCACATAAACCAGCCATCATGTGGGAATGTCTTCCGGCAGATCAAAGGTCCGATGGCTAGTTATTTCATAATGGTCAGTTGAAGGTCATGGGCTCTCAGACGCAAGGAATGCTGGGAGTTGCAGTCCCAGATCCTCTGTAGTCTCAGGCTGCAGAAGGAGCATGTTGGAGCTGGTTTATAAATGAGCAGCAGCGAATGGCCTGGGGGGGGTTAATAATCCGGGGGGGGGGGGCATCTGGTTTGGGACACCTGTCTGAGCACGTTGCAACGAAGGAGCGGGCTTTTGTGTGCCTGACCGCCCTCTCTAACGGCACTGTGGAGGTGATGTCATGCCTCTCGAATGCTGACTGTCAGGTTTGATCGGGAGGACCTTTGGCAGTTTGCAGAGTAGGATCTATGTGAGAATATCGAAATTGTGTGGAGCTTGAACCCAAGGCTGTGACCCCCACCCCCCCACCAAGTCTTTGTTTGACCATGACAGTGACAGTGAAAAGGTCCCTTTTATAGGCGGACGTATCTGATGCGTGAAAGAGTCAGCTTACCGCTGAGACCTTCCTTAAAAGGGAGACACTGGCTGTAGCGTCTTCTCCATGGCGGGCAGCAAAATCCCTAAGAAATGACGTCAGACTGTCATGTAAACAAGCATCTGGAAGGCGTTACGCAAGCTGCCGTTGCCCCTGGCCTTTCCCAGCCTGGAGGAGAGATGCAGCACATGCCTGCTCTATGGGAGACCACGTTAAATTTAGCCCAGTCCCCCACCCTGGCTCCTGCCTTGGCTGGTGTGTATGAACACTGTTACTGATCAGAGGCGCCTTCGAAGTTTTCCTCGGCATTTCCTGGATGTTTTCACTGAAGATCTGGAGGGACTTTCAGCTCCCTGGGCACGTGGCTGCCTGTTGTTTCAGCCCCAGGAGCTTCACAAAGACCCGCTTGTTCATCTTCCTCAACTGCACGACCTCTCCTTATGGCTGCCAGCGAATGGACTGATCAGCCAGCTCTTCGTATTCTGTCTAAACAGCTGCCTGCGTGTGTGTGTGTGTGTGTGGGTGTGTGTGCGTGTGTGTGTCCCATCCGGTGGCAGCCCATCCCCTGTGGCGCCTCGACGGAAAGTGGCTGGCTTTAGAAGTGGCCTGCAAGGGTAGCAGCCTTCAGAACAGCTGTCTGAGAAACAATGGTGGAGAAATGGAGAAAAGCAAATGAAGAAGCAGTCAGTCAGACGGTCACATTGGTAGCTTTACTTCCGTGCTGGTTCATGCGGAGATGACTGCAGTTCGGACCCTATCAACCTCAGTGTCCCAGCTAGGTGTTCCACTAGAGGGGCCTGCTGGCCTTCTCCCTAGGGGCATGTTTGAAAGCTCTAATAATAACTCTGGAATGCCCCCCCCCCCCCGGAACGAGCCCTCCTGGCTGGCCCTGGCCCCAGCTGAGGGGGACCCCAGTTGACAGGTGCATTTTGGGAGCAGCACGTTGTCTGTGTTTACCTGCTCCTTCCAGCTATGATGCAGCTCCCAGTCACGTCGTGTCCTCACTGGCAGTGGCGTAGGAACCAGGGGGAAACTTTGTCCCCCCATAAAAAACAATTTGGCTTCATTCATCAGCCCAATAGACAAACCTTTGTATTTAGATTACTAAGTTGTGTCGTCGTCATCGTCGTCTCCCCCCCCCCCCCACTATCAAACTCCTTCTACGCCATTGCTCTGGTGCATTTTTGGTGTATGTCATGTGAGGCCAGGAGGCCTTTCTCCTATGTTACCACTATCGATCACCAGAGAACCTCGACCTTGGTCCGGAGGCCTTGATTTGGCTGCCCTCTCTTTAATTATGGCTTGGGGGGGAGGCTGGGTGCTTGGGGGAGATAAGCAACACTCATGCTGAATGTTCATGAGGCAGAACCGGTGGCTGATCGTAAAGCTTCAGCTCTGGTCTCATGTTTATGTGCGAGAGAGGGGAGGGAAAGATGAGGGAGAGACTGAGAATCGAGATGCTTTTGGGCTGAGTGACAGAACATATAGGTACTGTCATATTTAGGGTATTTTAGGAACATTTCTACAAGTCAGACAGCTTTATCAGCTAAAAAGATATGGTGTGGTGTGTAGCTCAGTGGATTAGGAATCTGTATCCATCTCTAGAAGGTTGTGGATTCAAATCCCATGGCCGGCAGAGTAATATCACTGTTGGTCCCTTGAGCAAGGCTCTTACTGGTTTTACAGCTTAATCTCCTTTGACGTGGGCACCATCTGTTTTCAATATCAACATCGCATGTTATGCAAATGCAGTTGTCATATTGCAAGGACAAGATTAGGCTTGGGTGGTATGTAATTTGCCTGGACATTATACTATGGTATACGGTATTTTGTTGGTATTTTGAACAGCAATGCTATTCCGTTATTTTGACATCTTGCTGATTGAAACTGGCCGCGGGGGTGAAATCTTTTTAGTCGTGCGTTCATGGTGACACAACTTAACAAGCTTTTCAGTTGTAATGATTGTTCCTTTTTAAGACTAACTAGCTTTCAGAAGTACAGAAATACGGTGGGGGTGCTGAGCGGGTGGTACCCATGTTTCCAGGACATCCTTTCATTTCCTCACTTCTTCACTGCTTCTGCACATTTTCTTCTATAGGTGGGCAAGGAGACGGTCCAGACCACGGAGGATCAGATTATGAGACGAGACATGCCCCCAGCCTTCATCAAGTAAGCACACGTGCACGGCGGCCTCCATTGCCTCGGCTCCACGGGGAGATGGGTCATGTGACTCCACGCCTGCAGGACTCCTGTCTGCGAGGCGTCATGTGTCACTGTATGCGTGTGGTGTGACCCTCTCTTTCTCTATCTCTGACTGTGTGTGTGTCCTGGGCTCATCCAGTTTATAAACATGCTGACACTGGGCCTGACTGCCTAGAGGGGATAATGATTATAGGTAGGTGCCCCCAGGACAGAGGGGGGGCAGTGTTTACAGCTCATTATCTCAAATGGAGGAGCTGATAACGAGACTGACCTTCCAGCAGCTCCATGCCACCTGCTGTGTGCGAAAAAGCAGAAGGGGTTGACTGTTACCGGCAGCTGAAGAGTTTCTCACAGCTGGTCTGTGGTCAGCCACTGCTGCCAAATCCGATTCTGTGCATGGTAGCTCCATTCGAGGTCGAGGTGACTCCTCACACACCCCGCTCTGCTTAATATGGCCCAGGAGGCCAATTCCTCTTGCAGAGTGTTTGTTCACAGAGTTTGGAGCTAATGCTCGTGGCAGCTTCCTAAAGGCCGCTCCCCAGCCAGCCCCATTTAGCCTACAGGAATCTGTCCGCACTTTGTCTCCAGCAGGGGGAGCTGGCAGGACGGAGTCGGTTGTCACAGCTCTGCCCCCTTTGCAGGGTGGAGAATGCATGCACCAAGCTGGTCCAGGCTGCCCAGATGCTCAGAGCGGACCCCTACTCTGTACCGGCTCGTGATTATCTCATCGATGGATCGCGGGGCATTCTCTCCGGGACGTCGGACTTGCTCCTCACGTTCGATGAGGCTGAGGTAGATGGGCCAATCTGGGTCAGTCCAGGCCTGCCGGATTGGTTTGGCTGTGTGTTTTTCGGACCTGCCGCGTCCCGTTTTTAAAATGCCATTCTCCTCTCGTGTGTTTTAGGTCCGTAAAATCATCCGTGTGTGCAAGGGCATCCTGGAGTACCTGACAGTGGCAGAGGTGGTGGAGACCATGGAGGACTTGATCACCTACACCAAAAACCTGGGCCCAGGTGCTCCATGCTGTCATCCTTCGGCCCCAGCCTCTTAGTATGGACAGGAGTGATATGGGAAGAGACTGGAAGGAGTCTCCGCATGTCTATGGTCTTGTTCTTAGTGCAGCTCACTAGTTGTATGATGGGAAGGCGTCAGTCACCCATGCTAAGCTGTCTGGCGCCTGGATAAAGGGTTTTCATATCAATACCAATGGGCTGAATTCTGATACCTCAGTGTGCTTGGAAGGTTATTTGGTTCAGTATTTGTCACTTTGCTCAGAGTCCTGTGATTCTTGCCCCTCCCCAGGCATGACGAAAATGGCAAAGATGATTGACGAGAGGCAGCAGGAGCTGACGCACCAGGAGCACAGAGTCATGCTGATCAACTCCATGAATACGGTGAAGGAGCTGCTGCCAATACTGATATCAGGTGACCGTCCCGGAGTAGACGGCGTGGTTCTTTTACCTTGGTTTGTGTGTGGATCAGAACACAGATTTATGGTCATGTGTCTGATCATGCGTTTTTGGACCTGGGATTATGGGTTCCTCAGCAGGGAGCTGTGAATAGCCTGCCTCTAAGCCTAACCCCAGGCAGGACCTACTAACAGCCTACCTCTTTCAGCCATTAAGATTTACGTGACAACTAAGAGCACCAGGAGTCTGGGAGTGGAGGAGGCCCTGAAGAACCGCAACTTCACCTTCGAGAAAATGAGCTGCGAGATCCACGAGATCATCCGTGTGCTGCAGCTCACGTCCTGGGACGAGGACGCCTGGGCCAACAAGGTGAGGCCTTCCTCCATCCTCCCTGTCCAGCCCCACGTCCGGGGTGCACCACGAGTTCCCAGGGTGCCTTGTTTGTGATGAGACAGAAGCCCCGCCCCGATAAACCCTCTGCGTTTCCCTGCGTGCTCATTATGTGTTGTTAAACATCCTCTCTTTTATTCTTCCTTTCCCTTTTTTTTTCCTCCCTGTAGAAGGTAAGCCTGCCTCTCCACCCCCTCTTGCTGCTGGTGCATGTGTGCAGCCTCTGTGTGCCGTGTGCGCAAGGTCTTGTGATGTGGTTGCTTCACGTGCCGCTGGTAGCAGTTGTTAGCACACTAGCTTTAGCGGCACATTGGTGGGCGGTCCGGTCCGCCTGTGGCTTGCGGCCGAGTGAACCCTCAGCATCTGGGTCACTGGCCTGGAGGTTGTTTGTTACGTTTGGAATTTGTTTTTTTTTTTTGGTAAAAATTAACACCACTGAACATGCTTTCTCCCTTTTTTGCATGTGATGCCACAGTTCGGGCCGAGTGCCCGTGACCTTTGACCTGTCTGCAAACCACACATTTCCTCGGTAGGTCGACTTAATGGTTAGGGTGCGTCTGGCCCAGGGCCTATCAGACGCCTGGCTGCTCAGAGGTGCCTGTTGCTGGTAAATGTTTAACTGCCAGTCAGGGAATCTTGTTTCGGCGACAGGAGGACAAAGAGATAGATATCATGGCATAATAGGAAGGTGTGTCACCACCCCCCCCCCAGTCCCTTTCCAGACGTTGCCAGGAAGGTCAGGCGACTGGGTCTAATATACGAGTCCTGGCCCTCTGTAAAATAGGGCGCCACACACAGGCTGGCCGCGGTACTGCGGTCACAGCCAAGCAGAATGGGAGATTAGTGGGGACTTGAGCAGGAGGCGTGTGTTACAGGGATCCGGCACAGAGCCAGCTGATTGGCTGTGTGCGGCTCGCAGGTCAGGAAAGGGGGGCAGAGTGTCCTTGGCTCACTGTGGCATTGCCTTGCCATTCGGGAGGGAGAGACGCATGCTAGAGAACAGCTGGGCACTTTCGGCTCAGTAACGGATGTGTTGTGTGTGTGCAAAGCCTGTCACCTACCTACTAACCCTCACCGATGGAACTGGGTCCGTGTCCGTATCTCACTTCCTCAGTTTGTTTCAGTTTCTATTTTTTTTTGTCCCTGCTTTCTCTGCACCTCTCATCCACTATCCTGCGCCCCCCCCCCCGCCCCCAGAAGGCTGTGTGATTACTCTAGGTCCACTCTCCAGTGATTCGCTCTCGTAGAAGACGTGCAAACACCATTAGTGGTTCCGTAATCTGCTTAGCCGCCGTGAATAATGCAGGTCGCGGGCTCGCGAGGACTTTCAGTGTTGTGAATTATTTAAAGAGGCCCCATCTTGCCAGCTGCGAACGCGGCCGTACGTCTTAGTAACTGCCTTTTAAACTGCTGCAAAGTGTGTGTTCTCCTCTGGGAAATGCTCATAACATTTAGCGTGGAGCTTGCAGATTGTTGGGGGCGGGGCTGCCCCACCCTGACTCTCGCAGGCGGGTCTCTGTTGTTCCTACAGATTTAGTTCCTACAGATTTAGTGCCTAGATGGCAGGTGCCTCGTTTTCTGAAGAGTGTTTGCTGTGCATTTTATATCTCATCATTAATGCAGAGTCCTTTAGTTCATCCACTGTAATTTAATAATTAGCAGCCGGGTGGTGGCTGGGAGCTTGACTCCCTTCCGGTAACGGGGGTCCCTCTGTGAGGCTCCGTGTGGATCTGCCATCGTGCGTGAAACATCGTGGGTGGGGATACATGCGTGTGCTGCATACTGGCTAGGCAGGGCCTCAGAAAGGACAGTGTGGTTTTTATAATGGTACTGTATGGTTCAGCTTCCCAGAATGCATCAGGTTAGGGTAAGTGGTTGCAGTGTCTTTGGAGGGGATGCCCAGGGTGACAGTGTGATGTTCATTCACACGCACACACACACACACACGCGTGGCTGTTTCTGCTCAGCACGGAGTGTGCATGTACATCATCGTGTGACGTGGCTGCAGGAAATGAGTGTGAAAATAGAGCTTCTAAAAGCCGCCCCGCTTTTGTGTGCTCCGGCACAGGTGTGATGGTCATGTGGCCTAACTGGTGAGTTTCTCTCTCTGCTGTGAAGGATTCTGAGGCCATGAAGAGAGCCTTGGCACTCATCAACTCCAAGATGAACCAGGCGAAAGGCTGGCTGCGGGACCCGAACGGCCAACCAGGTGCAGTGGGCGGTCCTTCTGGGAGCCTTGCCACAGCTGATTGGCGAGGGGAGACGGCACTATGACACTGTGTTAAAAAGTCCTTCTGAGATGGACGTTAATAAAGCTTTATTAAACCCCACCTATTCCTATGCTTGTCCCCATGTGCTTAATGCTGATTGGATGATGGTGCTGCCACTCTACCTGGACACCACCCTGACAGGAGATGCCGGGGAGCAGGCGGTGCGGCAGATCCTGGACGAGGCGGGCAAGGTGGGCGAGCTGTGTGCGGGCAAGGAGCGACGGGAAATCCTGGGCACAGCCAGAACCCTGGGCCAGATGACGGACCAGGTGTCGGAGCTGAGGGCGAGGTACGGCCCGGTGGAGTTCACCTCGCGGGAACGTTTCTCCTCATGGTCTATTGAGGACGTTTGGTGCCCTCTGTCTACATGACGTTTCTGCCTGCTAGGGGACAGGGGGGGTCACCGGTGGCCATGCAGAGGGCCCAGCAGGTGTCCCAGGGGCTGGACATGCTCACAGGGAAGGTGGAGAATGCGGCTCGCAAGCTGGAGGCCATGACTACGTCCAAGCAGGCCATCGCCAAGAGGATCGACGCAGCCCAGGTGTGTGTCTGCTTTGGGTGTAGGTGTGTGTGTCAGAGATGGACCTTATCTGAGCAAACACGGTATGTCTGCGTACCATAAGGACAGGAAGAAAAGTGCTAGAAGGAGATTCTTTCTGTGGTGGTCATTTTGGGGGGGCTTAATTGGTTTGTTACGGTAATGAAGGCTGATCGCATTCACATGGGCGTTGTGTGTGTCTGTGCAGGGCTGGCTGGCCGACCCAAACGGCGGCCCGGAAGGGGAGGACAATATCCGGGCGCTGCTCGCAGAGGCCCGGCGCATCGCGGAGCTGTGCGAGGACCCCAAGGAGCGGGACGACATCCTGCGCTCTGTGGGCGAGATCGCCGCCCTCACTGCCAAGTTGTCCGAGCTGCGCAGACTGTAAGCGGCCAGGACCCCCGAGTGTTACCACGTCCAGGGGCCCATTAGGGGTCCGCAGACACGCCCACCGCCTGCTCCGTGTTCCCGCAGAGGTAAAGGTGACACCCCTGAGGCCCGCGCCCTGGCCAGGCAGATCGGCGCAGCTTTGCAGAACCTGCAGTCCAAGACGAATCGAGCCGTGGCCAACAGCCGGCCCGCCAAGGCTGCCGTCCATCTAGAAGGCAAAATGGAGCAGGCCCAGCGCTGGATCGACAACCCCACAGTGGACGACCGTGGGGTCGGTGAGTACCCCCAACTGGCACCAGGAACTCTTAGTAATAATAACAGCAGTTCATTCAAAAGGCAGATGTCAGAGTCACACACCTGTCCTGGCTGGGATGTGGCAGGTAGCTGGGGCCTAGTGGGACCCCCTCGGTTTCGGGTAGGGAAACCCCAGGTCGTGCCACCCAACCAGCCCGCATCAGTGGTGATTGTGTAATGCTCAGTTGCCCAGCCTGTAACAGACAGAACTGCAGGCCCTATTTATACCAGCCCGTGGAGGAGGTGACTCATCCTGACCACTGTGGTCACGGTTTAGCATTGCCGAGATGACCTTAGGCACTTCCCTCACTCGGCGAGCTGAAGGAGTGCGCTTATTAATAACACAGAGTGGCGATTATCTGTGCTGGTGGATAACGGAAAAGAGAGGGCAGCTGTGGGCGTCGCCCAGCGCTCAGCAGTGGGGCCTTCTGGGTTCTGTCTGACGGCTGCTTTGTTTGCACAGCCTTGTTAGCGCCACGGCGATTCGGTCTCTGATTTTGCTGTCGCCTGTCTGGGCGGCTGAATGGACGCTGAGATCTTTCTGTCCTCCGCCTAATTCGTCATGCCGCCTGCTGTACGTTTGTAGCATTGCCTCGGTGGGCATGCAAACGTCTGACTCCTCTCTTGATGTTGCCCAGGCCAGGCCGCTATCCGCGCACTAGTGGCAGAGGGCCGGAGACTGGCCATCGCCATGCCAGGCCCGAGCCGGCAGGAGCTGCTGGCCCGGTGCGAACGTGTGGATCAGCTGATGGGCCAGCTGGCGGAGCTGGCGGCCCGCGGCCAGGGCGACTCCCCACAGGCCCATGCCACGGCTCAGCAGCTCCAGGAGGCCCTCAGAGTGAGTCTTCCCCAGGCACCGTGGTCAAGGGCTCCCTCTGCTGACATGAGCATTGCCTGCATCTGTACATTGCAGCTCATACACATTAATCCCAAGAAAGGGCGCCTCTGATAAGCCAGCAGTCCCTGAATACTCTGCTCAACATGGACAAATGCATCTGTTTCACCTGAAATTAGTGTGAAGTCAATTACTGTCTCATGTTCATGATTATTTGGTGTCTTGATTGACCTATCCTTTTCTGCTGAAAAGCATAATTTGTGGGCCGTATTTACATTGTAAATAAGTCTTTTTTTGAGTGACTCTGACAGTCATCATACTAACTTCCATTCCAATTCAACATCCTCGCAGGACCTGAAGAAGAAGATGCAGGAGGCGATGACTCAGGAAGTGTCTGATGTCTTCAGTGACACCACCACGCCCATCAAGCTGCTTGCGGTGGCAGCCACCGCCCCGCTCAACACCCCGAACAGGGACGAGGTTGGCAGGGGGCTCGGGGACGAGCGCCGTTCGCAGTCAGGGCTGCCACGCGTCCCCGTGTCTCTTCACATTCTCCTGTGTGCCTGCTCTGGTTACCCGCCACAGGTGTTTGACGAGCGGGCCGCGAACTTCGAGAGCCATGCCAACAGGTTGGGCGCCACGGCCGAGAAGGCGGCCGCCGTGGGCACAGCCAACAAGGCCACTGTGGAGGGTATCCAGACTGCAGTGAAGTCTGCAAGGGAGCTGACGCCCCAGGTCTGTCTGTCCGTGTCTCCGTCTGTCCGTGTCTCCGTCTGTCCGTGTCTCCGTCTGTCCGTGTCTCCGTCTGTCCGTGTCTTTGTCTGTCTGTTTGTATGTGTGTCTGTATATGTGCCTGTGTGTCTGTCTTTCTGTCTCTGTGTCTGTCTGTCTGTGACTGTCTTTGCCTGTCTTTGTCTTTATATGTGTCTGTGTGTCTGTCTGTCTCTGTCTGTTTGTCTTTCTGTCTCTTTCTGTGTCTGTATATGTGTCTGTATCTCTGTATGTCTTTATGTCTGTCTCTCTCTCTGTCTGTGACCTTGTCTTTGCCTGTCTGTGTCTGTCTGTCTGTATATGTGTCTGTGTGGATTTTGGCAAGTTGACCAGCTGTTGCTGTGGAGTCGGCACTTGGACTGAAAGTGAGCAGCTGAGGGGGAGACCGGTTGTTTCTGAGGCGTCTTTATAAATGAGGCTGACTGTAGGCACTGTTACTTGGTCACACTTCTCTCTCGTGTGCTGGGGAGGTAATTAACGGCGTGGGATCTCCTCAGAGAGCTCAGCACTGGGGCTGAGAGCCTGCACTCTCTATCATTACTCCCCCTCAGGTGGTGTCAGCCGCCCGCATCCTGCTGAAGAACCCAGGGAACCAGGCAGCCTACGAGCACTTTGAGGCCATGAAGAACCAGTGGATCGACAATGTGGAAAAGATGACAGGTAGTCTAGCCTGCAAGGGCTGCCGCCTCGCTCACGACGTCACACGGGGTGGAGGTCGACGTGACTTCATAGAGTGCTGTATGTGCCTCACCCACTCTATCGCAGGCCTGGTGGATGAGGCCATTGACACCAAGTCCCTGCTGGACGCCTCCGAGGAGGCCATCAAGAAGGACATCGACAAGTGCCGGGTCGCCATGACCAACGTGCAGCCACAGATGCTCGTCGCCGGGGCCACCAGCATCGCCCGCCGTGCCAACCGCGTCCTGCTGGTGGCCAAACGGGAGGTGGAGAACTCGGAGGACCCCCGCTTCCGTGAGATGGTGAAGGCCGCCTCGGATGATCTCAGCAGGACCATCTCGCCCATGGTGATGGAAGCCAAAGGCGTGGCAGGGAGGATCCAGGATCCAGGTGTGGGGAGGCTGTTGGTTCTTGTCAGGCTTCCTGTGTCCATGAGCCATAAAACAAGAATTTTTCTATAGATCACAGCTAGCAGCTGGCAAATGCATAGTTTGTCAGTGGGCTAAGCCTCTGTACTTGTGTTCGGAAGGTCACTGGTTCAAGCCTCATCTTGGCACATCTGTGGGTCCTACTTATTGTAAAGTGGTACCACAAAAATTATTACTTTTATTAATTTGTTTGAAACAACCAGTAGTTCTAAGTAAAACGTTCATTTCAATTAGTAATAAAATGGAACCGAAATTCTAAAAGAGCAGTTCCGAGTTAAAAAGTTTAACAAGCGATCTCACTGGGTGCTTTGTAATTAGAATCACCTTTGCAATAACAGAAAACACCAAACATATATGTGTTTAGTATCCATTTGGGAGCCAATGACTGCAATTGCAATTAATAGTAAAATGGCAAGAACAGAACTGAATGAGTCAGTCAAAAAATTTGTCACTTAATAAAAAGAAGATGTCTGTGTAGAAGAGATATGTTAAACATTACATGACTTTTATTATGAAGTCAGTGCATTTTTTTTTAGCATTTTTACAGAAATGAGCAAGTGTCCCGAGACTTTGTGTGAGCTCTGCATGAATGTAGTGTGAGGTAAAGGTATTATAGTAGTGCAGTTCTCAATACAGTAGTGCAGCCATGAGTATGCAATAGAACTAGAACAGTCAGTGTTTACATATAGTGGTTTACTTTTGATTCAGTAGACACTGTCTGGTAACAGGCAGACTTTTAATGCAGTTCTCTTTTCAAAGAAGGACTTTAGCAGGACTTTTCTTCAGGGGAAGGCAGTCAGGTTTTTGCATGATCCTGCTGTCATCTCTCTCCTCCCTTTTCCTGTGGGGCCGCTGTAGATCTGATGTAATTCTGTTCCCTCTCGCCGTCTTGCGACGGCAGCCCTGCAGAAGAGCTTCTTGGACTCCAGTTACCGCATCCTGAGTGCCGTGGCCAAAGTTAGGGAGGCCTTCCAGCCGCAGGAGCCGGACTTCCCCCCTCCACCCCCAGACCTGGACCAGCTGCATGTGAGTCTGCAGGCCTCCCGGAGCAGCGTGTCTTTCCCTCCGTCACCCTCAGATCTGCTCCCATCATTTCCTTGTCCAGTCCATCTGTTGGGAACTATGTTCCTGAATTGCTCAGGACCAAATGACGTTGTGCGAGCCAACTGGGATCTGCCCTTTCCCACTCCCAGCTTAATGATGAGCTGGCCCCACCCAAGCCACCGCTCCCCGAGGGGGAGGTGCCCCCTCCACGCCCACCACCTCCAGAGGAGAAGGACGAGGAGTTCCCTGAGCAGAAGGCAGGTGAAATGGTGAGCGAGCCCATGATGGTGGCGGCCCGGCAGCTCCACGATGAGGCCCGCAAGTGGTCCAGCAAGGTGAGCCCTGTCCTGGGGGGGCGTCATGGCTCCTGCTCTGACAGCATCACTCTCTCCTGCAGCCCCCCCTCCCCCCCCCATAGCTTTGTCATGGTACCTTCTTAAAAGGGTTCAGTCACATGCTGGGATTTGCAGTGTCCTGACCTGTATGTATGTTGTGTCTTCATATGGCACACACACGCAAAGTCCAGCAGAAGATTGAAATGAAAGCCAACTTTTGAAACTTAATGAACTTTCTAATGCACCGATTGCATTTTAGATCCATCTTCTTCCTCCTTTTTGATTTGGCGGAGACAGATCCATGGTACTGAGCTCAGCATGAGCTCACGTAAGCACGGTACTTTTTGAGGCCTGTCTGATGGCTTAAGCTCTTTTGTAAGAACTTAAATGGCCTCAGTTACAACAGATCATTACTGAAATCATTGTCCAGTGTTTCCCAAACACTGCTTGTGTGGCCTGTTCCCACATGCCTGTGTTTCGTTCCCCGCCTACAGTGGAATATACTGTCTCTTTGTTACTGTTGTTTTTCTGACTTGTGTTCGTGGCCTGTTCCTCAAAGGCCTTGACCGTGATGTCACAGCTGGTTCCTCTCCCCCGCTGTCTGCAAGCCGCATGCTGAGGCCTTACGGCTCCAACCTGTGTGTGTGTGTGTGTATGTGTGTGTGTGATCTATGTTTGATACTCTTTGTGAAGAGCCATGTGTTTCAACCAAGGCCAATGCCAGGATTTTTTAAATAGAGATGAAAAGTGTTAGCCCTTCCTAGGTGTGCCCCGTAATGGATCATGGTCATTAGAGTTGCAGAAAAAATACTGAGGACTTGACATCAGTGTCCTCAGTGGTGGGTATGGGCATGGTTTCAACTGTAGCTCTTGATTTGAATGGTATTTCTTAAACCTATAACATTAATAGATGGTTGGTGCCCCTACAGCCCTGCAGATTGGCTTTGATGGGCTTCTTCAGTGCAGGTAGTCTTTACGATGCTGATGTTTAGCATCTATGAATGTGGACCTGGGTCCTTTCTGATGTGAGTTGCTCCAGTAATTCCTGTGAGAATGTATGAAAGCCTACAAACAGCAAGACAGGGCCATCTGCTGTGTCCCCACAGCCACCCATAACACCCCCTAAGGGGCCTCTCAGACACTTTGATTGGACCTGAATTTGTTTTTGTTTAATTCCATGCTGTAGGTCTCCTTTTTTATAGATGCCCTGTAATGTAGGTCTCCTTTTTTATAGATGCCCTGTAATGTAGGTCTCCTTTTTTATAGATGCCCTGTAATGTAGGTCTCCTTTTTTATAGATGCCCTGTAATGTAGGTCTCCTTTTTTATAGATGCCCTGTAATGTAGGTCTCCTTTTTTATCGATGCCCTGTAATGTAGGTCTCCTTTTTTATCGATGCCCTGTAATGTAGGTCTCCTTTTTTATCGATGCCCTGTAATGTAGGTCTCCTTTTTTATCGATGCCCTGTAATGTAGGTCTCCTTTTTTATAGATGCCCTGTAATGTAGGTCTCCTTTTTTATAGATGCCCTGTAATGTAGGTCTCCTTTTTTATAGATGCCCTGTAATGTAGGTCTCCTTTTTTATCGGTGCCCTGTAATGTAGGTCTCCTTTTTTATCGGTGCCCTGTAATGTAGGTCTCCTTTTTTATCGGTGCCCTGTAATGTAGGTCTCCTTTTTTATCGGTGCCCTGTAATGTAGGTCTCCTTTTTTATCGGTGCCCTGTAATGTAGGTCTCCTTTTTTATCGGTGCCCTGTAATGTAGGTTTCTTCTTTTTGTGAGTCTCCTGTTCTGCAGGTCTCCTGTCCTAAAGTTCTCCTCTTTTTTGTAGGTCTGCCTCCCTCTCCTTTACATTCCTCTCACTTTCTCCTTGTAACTTTTCTCTCTCCTTAACCCCACCCTCTGACATATCTCTTCCTCCGATGTTCACCCTGCCCCTCTCATACTAACTTTCTCCTTGTTTTCCCCATGCTGCTGCCCCTCCCTGTCCTCCTACTGCTCCTCCTGCTCGTCCTCCCCAGCCCGATGTCCCAGATGAGGGCTTTCAGGCCACCAGGCCGGATATGTATGTTTATGATGAGGATGATGCTGAGTTCACAGACCATGAAGATGATTATGAGCCTGAGCTGCTCTTAATGCCCACCAATCAGCCCGTTAACCAGCCCATGCTGGCTGCCGCTCAAGCTTTACACCGGGAAGCGCGCAAGTGGTCCAGTAAGGTACCTCCTGCGCCCGTCATTTGGGACCCTGGCCTGCAGTTGTTGCATCACCTTAGACTGTGCTGCCAGGCAACCCCGATTAAAACAGAATGCCAAGTGTGGACAAACTGCTGCTGGCTTCACAAGTCCCTCCCCTTCTGGATAAACCAATTGAATGTCAGGGCCACAGGAGGAGTCAGTCTCTCTCCACATTATTCCTTATGTCTTTTCCAACCTGTGAAGCCAAGGATGACAGTTTCCCCATAATTGAATTAACCCAGATGACGCCATGTTGCCTGTGTTGTGGTTGTTTCCTACTTGTTTGTTCTCAGCAGACCAGATTTAACCTTGTGATGCTTGTGACTGGCCTTCATGGCTGTTACTCTGGTCTCCCTCCACGGTGTGGCATTTAAAGGACTCCCACAATGCATGGTGCATGTGGGCGGTGACCTTTGACCTAGAATGTTCGCCAATAACACATGGGGTGTGTCCTCAGCGGAGAAGAGGACCGCGTCACGTGGACTCTGCTTGGGGTGAAATAGAGAGTGTGACGGCCTGTTTCGTGTCTGATCCATGCTGTTATCGTTTATGGAGTGTGCAAGCTCCATAAAGGACTGAAATGCCCGGCGCTGTCAGTGACACTACGGTGCGTGTGAAGCAGCTTGCTTCCAGCCCTCGGTGCCCCATGATTCTTGTCAGGAAGCTGCACCTCAGATGGATTGATCTACTCAGACCCCGTCCTTAATTAAATGTCCTCTATATCGTTGTTCCTGGAGCCATTTGGTGCTAATTGGTAGTAAACGGTAATTTCTACCACCACTCCCCTCATCTCCCCTAAAATCCAGGGTAACGACATCATTGGTGCTGCCAAGCGCATGGCTCTGCTGATGGCGGAGATGTCCCGGCTGGTGCGGGGGGGCAGCGGGAACAAGCGAGCCCTCATCCAGTGCGCTAAGGACATCGCCAAAGCCTCCGATGAGGTTACCCGGCTGGCCAAGGAGGTGGCCAAGCAGTGTACGGATAAGCGCATCCGCACCAACCTGCTTCAGGTGAGGAGTCCCCAGCTCATTTCTGCTGACCTTCACTCAGGATGTGGGCTCTTCATCCGGTTCCTCACCCTGACAGTGCCGCCACTCACCTACCATCAACTTTGCTGATTCTGACCCCCCGCAGGTGTGCGAGCGGATCCCCACCATCAGCACACAGCTGAAGATCCTGTCCACCGTCAAGGCCACCATGTTGGGACGGACCAACATCAGCGAGGAGGAGTCGGAGCAGGTGAGTACGCTTCGCTCCCCCGTGAGCCCTCTTGCGCCACCGGCCCTACCCAACACGCTCATGTGTGCGTCTCCCATCAGGCTACGGAGATGCTGGTCCACAACGCCCAGAACCTTATGCAGTCCGTGAAGGAGACAGTGAGAGAAGCGGAGGCGGCTTCCATTAAGATCCGGACGGACGCGGGGATCACCCTACGCTGGGTCAGGAAGACCCCCTGGTACCAGTAAGGCAGACCCTCCCTCCCCACCTCGAACCAGAGGTGTGAACACTGAACCCAGCACTGCAGTGGCGGCTGACCGGATGTCGTGGTGGGTCGCCTCTACCTGAATCACCATGGGAACGCTTCGGGGTTTTTCAGTATATGATTTGCTTGCATCACCCATCATGGTCGGGTTTAAAGTTTTTCTTTGTCTCAGCAGAACTTAACATGGTGGGTACTCTTCAGGATTGTTCGCTGTACAATGTATATATGCATCTCTTTCCGCCTCCTTAGTGCTTTCCGGAAGTGTGACAGCCACACACACTTCAGTCACGGCTGTGCGCACTAACCAGAGGATCCTAACTTTTTAGCGAAATGTTGCTCTCGGAGTAATATTTATTTAACAGCTGAAATGGGGTTTTGCTTTGTGGATGGTTCTGGGATGTTTGGGTTTTAGGTTTTTTTTTTTTTCTAATGTTTGAAACGAAGCCAAAGATTTAGTTTTTAAAGACAGATTTTTTTCTTTGTATTTTAGCAATATCTGAAAATTGTTTGTTTACTAAGCAACATGAAAACTAAAAAAAAAATTATATATATATAGATTTTAATGGGGGGGGGGTGTACGAACCCAAGCATAACTGACCTTTTTATGAGACAACTCATGTAAGCACCCAGTCGATAGGAAGGTTTACTAGTATAGCATTGCAGACACGATTTATAACCATTAAAAAATCTGCACTTTTCACTTTGCTAAAAGCTACCCATCCTCACCTGACACATACCCAATTCTCACCTTTTTGTGTGAAGCTATCAGATGTGAGAAGAATGTATTCGGGATCCCGGGGGATCGTGTGCCTGAAACTCTTTTTGGCAGCCCGTTATCCCCAGTCACTCGTGACATTTGAAATTCCTTCATTCAGCTGTTGTTTTCTCTGACAAAGTATTGCTTTGTCCATAACACTTACATACTTCTGCAGACATACACTAGTTTACTCCCTAGAAACTTTGTGCCTCACAAGTAAGGATTACAGAAGGTGATACTCCTAACGTAACTGTCGGAAAGATGGTTTAGGAAACTCTGTGACGACCACCTGGTTTTGAATGTAAATGTACACTTGGAGTCTTGATTTACAGTGCCTCATAAGGATCTGATCTCTGTGCCTTGGAATAAAAACTAAACGTTTGATAAAAGCACCAGCTCTTTGCTTCACAGTATCCCAGTGTCACCCACCAGTAGGACTAGACTGAGCTGAACTATTGTGGTGGGATTTGACGTCTCTTTCTACTTCCTACCCATAATGCTTAGTATGACCACCTCCTGTCCATTTATCAGTATCAACTGTACTAAACATTTCAACATTCCCGTTTTTGTAACAAACCTAATTTTATTCATCTTGGCTTGAAATCATACATGGAACCATCTCATGACATTCATTCTGCAAAGAAAACAAGATGTTTTTTAAAAACAACCGCCTGCTGTATTTCCCTTACAGAACACAGTTCCATCTGTCAGTTTTTGGCTTACGCTCTCCTGCTTGTTCTCCCATCGTGCAGTGCTGTGCAAGTCCTCATCCTCTTAAGATCACACGGAGGTTTGCTTATTTCTTATGGCATTGCTCTGAACTATCACACAGAACCCCCACCCCCAGCCACCCCAGATACACACTGGCAGCCATCTCTTTTCATTGCGGGGACACGATTCACTCATACCATCCACAAAATAAAGCCAAAGGCAGATTTATTTTTCCTTATCCAGAGTAAAAACGAAACATGTCATGTACCATATGGCGCGAAGGTGGGACGTCATCCATGAGCACACAGCCTGAGAAGCTCCGCTCCTTCTCACAGGCCCAGGCTCCTACACACAGCAACACCTAAATGTACATGCTGTCTTTGCTTAAACCCATTACACTTGTTTAGCACCCTGTGGGGTCTCTCCATGCTTCCAGTCCATACAGTGCAAGTGCGTGACCAAATCCGATTAGCCCACATTTTAAAGACCGAGGTGAACAAAAGGAATTAAGAACCCCTGGAAGTGTTAGATATTAACATTAACTTACATTTGGCACTATCAACGCAAGGCTGGTTTCTTGTGACCTACTGAGCACCTGCATGGCATGTACTGTAACTCTGAGTAGGTCTATGTGCTTCAACCATTCAAATCTGTCAGATTTATGTCCAACAAATCACTTCATGGCTTTAAGGACCCCATGAGGTCACCTCAGGATCTTTGGTTTGGTATTGGACCTATTTACACACAGAAAAAAAGATTCCTGGTGTTTCACGTCCGGACTTGGAACTTCCCAGCTTTGGTCAGGTACTTGACTCCTTTGAAGGGCTTGTATTTTTCTCCAAACATGTCGAGACGGTTCACCTTGAGACCTGTGGCACACAGAACAGAAAATGGTATCACTGGCAGCCACCTGAGGATAGCGGGCAGCCCACAAGTGGCTCTGCAGCCTCACCTGAGATGGCCAGCTGCTGGATCTTCAGGTCAATGTTGAGGCTGGGATTCTCCTCCGGCTTCGGAGCCCCTGACTGTAAACTAAGGCTTCCTTTTAGATTTGGTGGCTTCTGCTGGTTGAGTTTCCCGATGTCCCACGCAAGTACCTGGACGAACAATAGGGGAAAAAAGTCTTACCAACTCAGCTGAGCTCCATCCCCTTCTGATGAACAGATGAGTGACTAGTTGAACGAAGCACTGCAGGGATTAATATTGTTTGGCTGTACTGTCACCGAGTTGCTAGGCAGTGGGGTTAATTTTACCATTTCATGAGGTAGACCATACCTTTGTGACTGGGTCATAGTTGTAGGTTCCTTGGGTGGGAGTAAGATTGGCACTGAGTACCACCTTGGGCATGTGCACTGTGACAACCACGCCCTCCACTGTTTTGCCCATGGTCTGCTTGGGCTCCACCGTGATGTCCAGCCGCCCTGAAAAGCCACTCTCGAAGAAGCTGATGTTCTGCTTGACATACACAGGAATGGCCACCAGGCTGCAGAACAGGAACAGAGGTTTGTGGGAAGGGCTGTCGGGGCCTGTCTATACCAGCTTAACCATTTTCACTTCGAGTCAAACTAACTTCTGGGCGTTGACGTGGTAGGACACCAGACGGAAGTTGCCGTCAGGGGGGATGAAGGAGAGGACGCGCTCTGCCTCCCAGCGCTTGAAACGCACGCAGGGGTGGAAGCTCAGGTCATCCATGAGGCGCGGGTTCTACAGCAATAGTAACATGTTGGATGTCTCAGATTTCCTGTCGTCCACAAGTTTCAGTATACTGAACGTCAATTCAGAAGCTACTTGTGCACAGCTAAAATCAGCAAGAAAACGAATGGATTACAAAGTAAACAGAATTAAGGAAAAACAAGATAACGAAAGCAATATCCTATTCCACAATCCAGTTAATCACTAATATGATTATCACACAACTTTTCAGAATAATGGACTTAAGTGTGTAAACGGATATGCATGTGTAGTGTAGAGAATCTGGTTCAACAAAGTTTATTTTGAGAGCTCCTTGATAAGGGCAGTGGCAATGTTTACTATCACTCAAACCACGCATTTGTGTGGGGCTCCCAAGGTTTGGGGGGCCCCCTGCTGCCCACAAACAGTCACTACACTGGAGCTTCAGAAACGGCAAATCCACCCCTGGACAAGGGTAAGATCTTGAAAATCTGGTTGCTGCTAAGTGACCAAGGAGGTGTATCTGGATCATCTAGGGAAGATCGACTGAAGCACATCTTGAGAGGCACCAGAAGGGCATTAAGGGTTGATGTTTACTTCCAAGTCACCTAATCCACTGTTTAGCATGCCTTTAAAAGCCAACAGCGGGACCACTGAGATTAAGGAGGACTGCTGCATGTCCACATGGCGATGCTCCTACCACAAAGGACAGTGTGAGGTCTGGCATCCCAGAGAGCTTCACACAGGCGTCAATGACACCCTGGATTTCAGCAATCACTGTAGTCCCTAGGAACAAAAGCACACCTACACTGTGTGACACGATCATAACAGCAGTGTTTTACTTCTAACTATGTAATACATTGTTCTGTCCGTCATATTTTTCTTTACATCGGAATGTTGAGAATGTTGTACCTGATTTATCTATGATAGCATCTATTTCCTCCACTACATCAAAGTAGGCCTCATTGTTGGTGTATTTCACTCCAGTCCGCCTCCAAGGGACAGTAGACAGCTGTCCAGTAGGCAGGGTTTCCCCAACATTAGTGCTGCCTGAAGAGAATGCAAGTTATTGCAACAGGTGCTGTAGGTGCCAGCCTAGGAACACATGGTGGGTGGGATTAGCACGAGTTGCAAACCACTGCCATATTTTGAACCAACAGGAAACAATGGAATGAGGAAGTTTCCTAAAGCAGCTGGAGACTGACAATGGGGTTTTTTTGAAGCCTTGGTGGCCCCATTTGCATTTAAGAAGAGTAGAGTATGCAGTTGTGCCACACCTGTAATGGTATTCACCACGGACCGCAGAACAGTGGGGGGCTTGATCAGCTCTTTCAGGATGTTGGACTCAGTGGCTAAGGGGAACCCATTGTCCAGCATCTCCTCCAGGAGTTCATACACTATCACCACGTTGTCCTTGATGGACGCCTCAGAACACTCGCCAAAGTAATCCTGTTTTAGAGGGAAAACAGTGTGTTTCCATCATGTGGAACATGCAGACTCAGCTAATTCGAGAGCGTCAGACTACAAAGTTTATGTACATGTACACAGACGTGAAATTCCCGTGATAATGTGGGAGAATAATTCACCTGAAACATTTCGGCCACTCGATGCAAGAACTCGATCACGAACAGCGGGGGCACTTCGGTCTGGATGACGGACACAAAGAAGATTTTGTCCCGGTAGATGTTTATCAGGTAGTGGTGAGGGGTGGAGATGACAGGTGGGACATTTTCCGGAGTCGATGCCTTTTCCTGAGCCTCGAAGAAGTAGTCGCAGACCGAGCGGCTGATGACACTTTTCCAGTGTTTTTCCAGGAATATGTCGCCGGCAGAGTTGATCAGAAACAAGCTGTGAATCATCTCGCCTCGGCTGCAGAAACAAAGTAACACAAAGTCCGGTGCTGAGTTAAACCGTGTTTACAGTAAAGATACAAACAACCACATTAATTTTAATAACATTCATCTTAGTCTCCCGGATAGTTTATTTAAACTTAAATCACAGAATGGCGACAATGCTAATGGCCGAAACACACAAACGCGAATTCTATAAACCCTGCCGTATCGCATTAAAAGCGGAACGGACAGCGGCTGTCAGTTTCATTCTAACACAGCTTCCTGACTCCCAGTCCGACCCCAAACTGACCACGATGTTATTGCCACTCCTTACAGTCCAGTAACCTGTCAAAACGCCTTCACTCAACTACCTGTGTGGTTTTATTACTTATTACACCGGCTGAACAACTTCTCAGTATCAGTCTGACATAGCTGACCAACTGGCTTAAATGGTCAGTGGGAACCCTAAGGCACGCGTAAGGCGGATACTGTGCACAAAACATAAACGCGTAAAATATCCGATACGTCAAAAAAAAAAAAAAAGTTCCAGTTAATCGAAAAGTACCTTCGGAAGCTCCCGTGCTGTGAAATACCGATGCATCTAGCGCCGTGCAACAAAATGGCAGCGGCACTTCCGCGGGAGCAAGCACGACCCCTACCGCCCGAGCAGTACTGGTCATGGGCTGCGTGGACGACCGGCACCGGTTCTCTGGGTGATTAGCTTTACAAAGCACGCGTTTCGAGGGCTGTGCGCGGGTCTCGGCTGCAGCTGCGTCTCCACGCCTTTTCGCTCAGGCAATCTAGGGCGGCATCAAAGAACCTAAACGGGCTTTCGCGTTTATCCCGAGGTTAGTCGCACAGTATCGTGTAACTACATATGCGCTCTGGTTTCAATAAAAAAATTAAAAGTCTCACTTCCTGTGGTTTCTAAGGCGTATATTTCAAAGTAAGAGTCCCTCCTTCCAACGAAACTTGGATCATATGCCAGATATACGCTGTCCAGGAAATACAGAATTTCTGATCCTTCCATCAGCTGGTGTAGAAATATTGCATTTTCTTCTTGTGCACGTCTTCCCCGGTGACACTTTCCTCGCAAGCCGGGGCTGCTCCTCAGTCACGTGACCCTGTCAGCTGATTGTAGCCGACGGAACATGGCTGAGTTGTCAGGCGACCCGTAGGGATCTGCAACTTGGACATGTTTTTTTAAACCATACACACTTCTTACCGATCCATTTAGGATATATAACAGAACAACAGTCCTACGACGAAAGACCTTTAGGGTAAGATCGAGAGTTGTTTGGGAAATAACAAGCTTCCATCTTTATGTGTGTCGTTGGTAGCTTAGCTAGTTGTGATCTGAAAAATAAAAATACATGCTACCAAAAAGTACACATAGCGAAATGGAACAATGTAGCCTATCTCCTTATAGACACAATTCTACAGTTTTGTATACACATAGTTTTGGTTAATTTCTGGAGGTTTTGTTTATTTAGATTCGTCATGCAAAACGCGTTTGTTTGCATAATGTGTAGAAACGTTAATGACGGGTATATCTGATGTAAGCCACCGTTGATGAGGGTGATGAATCTTGACGGTACTGAATTTTCTTTAAGATGTCAGTATGCTTCCCAGCGCAGTTTTCCCTTCCGTTCGGCTTGGAGGTTGCACTACACTATGCTAAGGCTGTGGGTGCTGTGTTGCAGATGAGTGCTCAGACTGTGACCCTTTCCAATGGCCCCAGCGAGCAGGTGTGGGAGAGGCCTTGGTCCCTAGATGAGATGCGCAAAACCAGCGCCAACTGGTCTCTGGCTGCTGATTCTGGTGTAAGAGACTGGTGATTGGGTTTGTGCTGGGGGAGTCTTGGGGTACCATCCACTTCATTCCTATCCTCTTGTGAGGTCACATCCTGTTCAAATAACTCTAGCTGAACCAACCCGAGATGTGCGCCAAGATGAAGTCCAACAGTTGGTGCTTTTCGTAAAAGCTGTAGCTTTTCAGTTTCCCTAATATTCTAAATGAATGTTTTAAATATGAATTATTCAATGCTCTGAATGCAGCCATCTGTCCGTCACAGAGATACACATCTGCACTTAAGTATGCAGGCAAGACAGCACAAAATGCATTTGAAAAGCCTCGCTGGTTTTTATAGTTATGGTAACCTCAGTGCTCATTTTTTTTAACTGTCACCACACAATCTCACCTAAAATAGTGTTTCTAAAGACTCTCTGTATGAGCCCATTGCCCTTGGCCATGATGCCTGCTCATTAAATGATGTGCTCACAACTTCTCTGCTGTGTCGCCACAGCTCTTCCTGTTCCTCCAGGACTTCTCACAGAGGATGCTCTCCAAAACGCATCAGATTGAGAAGCAGCTGGATGGACTTCTGCGGGACACCAAAGCTACAGACTCCTGCCTGCACACTGTCTTCAATGACTTCCTCATGCTCTCCAACACACAGTTTATTGAAAACGTAATGTTCTTTTGTCACCATGTTATACAGACAGCAGGCCAGCGGTAATGTAGCTTTATGTACTTCAAACAAAACTTTATTTTAAATAGTAGAGGATCCCTGTTTGTAAATTCTGTGATTGCAGTAGACTTTTCTTTCATTAGCATCCGGGTGTTTAACTCCTGGTGTCTGCCAACAGCGGGTGTACGATGAGGAGGTGGAGGAACCAGTGCCGAAACCAGAGGCTCCAGAGAAGCATCCTGAGCAGGTAAAACTACGTCTGGCTCTGTCCCAAGCAGAGGCATAAGATCCCCATAATGTCTAATGCAGTGTTTCCCAATCCAGTCCTCAGGGACCCACAAAGCATGTACTGTCTGTGGATCCACGAGGATCGGATTGGGAAACACTGGTCTAATAGGATCTCTGGCTGAAATATGTACAGAGTTACTGGCTAATTTGAGATGAAATTGGACCTGATTTACAGCAAATATTATATTTTAATTCCACAGGAGAAAACCCGGGAGCAGAAAGAAGCCGAGTTGATACCCAAAGTGCAGAAGGCAGTGAACTATGGCCTGAAAGTGCTGGAATCAGCCTTTGAACAGCTAGACATCAAAGCTGGAAACTCTGACTCAGAAGATGAAGAGGCAATTGGTCGAGTGGAGCCAATTCTGGAGCCTAAGGTACAGAAGACCACCTTATTCCAGCAGTTGGGACCATGTCATTGGTCCATTATAACTGAGCAATTACAAACTGTTCACTGTAATTTTTCAGCTGCAATTTTGGACTGTGAATTTTTTATTTTACAATAAAGACCGGATGCGTATGAATGATTCCTTGAGATTTTGCATCCGCTACTGTTTTGACTCCTCTTTCTTGGTCTGTCTGTCAACATCTTCAGGATCTGTACCTGGACAGACCGCTGCCATACCTGATCGGGTCTCAGCTCTTCATGGAGCAGGATGACGTGGGTCTGGGTGATCTCTCCAGTGAAGGTGCTGGACCTTGTCTCTCCCTTGCAGAACGTGCCTGCTGTGTGTCATGCTGTGTTTTTGTGGGATGTACAGGATTGTTTATGTCTTAATGCTATTCATATTGGTCATGGGCCTTACAGAACATTCACAGACTTGTTAACCTTGAACCCGGTATTCAGTTTGCAGGGATTTGTTTTTGTATATTACCGTTTAACATCAAACAGATCATTAAGGCAGGGAAAGCCATTCCATAGCAGCTGCTGCCTGACCGCATATTATGTAAACTTTGATCTTTTAAAAATGTTCTTACTTATCCTTTATTCAAGCAGGAAGGTCCCATTTAGATATAGTATCTCTTCTGCCAGAGAGTTCTGGTCAAGATGGGTAGCAAAATAAGATGAAAAGTTTCAAGTAAAAGTTCAAATGAGAACATATAACACCACAAAAGCATGTTAAAACAAAAACACATGAACACAAAACATACAAAGATCGGGATATTCAAATGTGGATGATCTCTGGGTGCAGTTAATGTGTCAGAATTATTTAACAGATCTTTCTCTTCTTAGAAATGTCCATCGATAGTGACCGGGATAGTGTCATCGACAGCGAGGAAGACAAAGATGAAGATGTGAGTACTGTGTGAATCACTGGGCTAAGTGGGTTTTCTTTCCGTTTGACACCTGGTGGGTCCTGATGGCAGCACAGTGCACAGCCACTGGAGTGACATTTCAGGCCACTCCCACTGCGGGACCGTTCTCATTCTCCATTATGACTAATAATGACGTTACGCTGCAGAAGTCACCTGTGTTGAGTGATGAAGATGAAGTAAGAGATGACGATGAAGCAGATGAAGACTCGGACATATTTGGTGAATCGGACAAAGAAGATGAAGACAAGAAGGTAACTGTCCACGTTGGGGTGTCTGGGGGGCAGAATGTGATGGGTCAGTGTTAGTGAGATGGTCAGCAGTCATCTCTTAATGCCTCAACACAGCATATGACAGCCAACCGATGCTACCTTACGAGAAGTGCTGGGGAAGTTACTCGCAAAAGTAATGCATTAAAGACAGAGGTGGAAAGTTCATGTCCAGAAATTACAAATCCAGACCAAGGTTTTGTTTCAACCAACCAGTTAATATAAAGAGTCACAGAGTACGCAACTGGTTGGTTGGAACAAACCCTTGGTCTGGATTTGTAATTTCTGGAACTGGATGTTCCACCTCTCTCTATAATAGGCTTCCCAACGCTTTGCGAGTGAGATCCATGCATGAGTGTTTTGCAAGCAGCCCCACCTAGCATGTTTTCCATGGATGGGGAAGATTCCCATGCTAGCCGGGGGGTCTCGCCCCAGATGAGGCGTCTGATGGGTCTCTCTGTGCGCTCCAGACCTCTGTGGGCCCGTCGTCCTTCACAGATGAGCTGACAGCACGCATTAAAGGCGACGACACAGGCGGTCCCAAAATCGATGGCAGTGGTATGTGACTGGCGGTCCCCCCCCCCCCCCCCCGCACTAAAAGCCATGGGCCACCTGTCTTTGTGCGTCTTCATCCTGTCTGCTGTGTTGCAGGGTCTGTTGCCCCCTCAGTGAAGAGGAGGAGTAAAGGAGACATAGACACCAAGGCCGGTAAGAGTGAGTGGATTGTTGGTGGGAGGTGGTGGTGCAGAGTGTGACACACCGACCTGTGTCATCATCTCAGCCATATCCCTGCATCCTTGCCCCCCCTCCCCCCACAGCAGAGAACACAGACAAGCTGTTCCTGCCTCCTTCCCGGGAAGATGGGGACCGCTCCCCCTTTAGCGGCAAAGGGGGGCTCTTCAGCGGAGGGAGGGGCCTGTTTGATGTAGATGACGAAGACGAGGTGCGTTACTGTCGGGTTTGTGCTTCCTCGTCTCGTTAACAGAGCCGCCCGGCTTGGAGAACCCTTGTGTGGAACCTTAAAGCGATTTATGTCCCTGAAGTATCATTAACGCTTCTTTAATTAGCCTTCTTCCACAATATTCTTCCCCCTAAATTGCCGCACATTGATTTTGATTATCTGTGCCATTTGGGAATCATCAGGTAACGCAGGGTGTGCGTATGAGTAGGTTTCATAATGTAACTTTGACTGGAAGCCAGAGAAACATGGTTTGGGAAATAAGTGCAGCTGCCTTATTTATCAGAATCATTTAATTTAATTTTTTAAGGAATTCGTTTAGGCGCAAGTCATGGCATGAAGTACACAATTAAACACACCATAAAGACAAACAACTAAATTAAGATTTAAATAACGATGAGACAGCCAGATGCAGGGTACAGACACATAAGCACATAAGGTTATGAAAACTGTGGGTGACTGAACATGGAAAAGTGCCATGAGTGCTTTATTCTTGTGGGTCCTTTCTTAGCAGGGCGATGGCCTTGACGCTCGTGACTGTCGCTCTGCTCTCCCCCAGGGCGACCTCTTCTCTGAAGGCCCCGAGCACCAGCACAAGCTGAGCACCAATGAAGCCGCCGCCGCTGAAGGTCGGTTCCGAAGAGCAGCCATGTGTTCCGTGTCATGTGGGCCTTGTGGTTCCGTCAGCCCGCCGGTGTGTCCTACATACACTATATGGCCAAATGGGTGTGGACATTAACTTGTCCAACATCTCATTCTGAAACCCTGGGTATTAATATGAAGTTGGTCCACGCTTTGTTGCTCTAATAGCCCCTACTCTCCTGCAGAGGCATTTTATTAGATATCAGAACATTGCTGGTGGGATCTGCTGCCATTCAGGTTGGGTATTGATGTTGGGCGATCAGGTCCATTTCTGTGAGCTTCTCTAGCCATCACTTGACTGCTGAACTTTCTCCCTGGCATTTTGACTTTCACAATCACCTCACCTGTGGCTGACCAGGGCAGCTCTAGCAGAGCAAACTGACTCGCTGGGAAGATGGCGTCCTGTGATGGTGCCAAGAGGGAAGTCACTAACCTCTTCTGTAAAACCTGTACAGCCTCCCATCCTGCTGCTCATAGTTTGTTGCTGGAAATTGCATGACTCTGTGCTTAATTATACACCTGCCTCAGTGATGGGTGTGGCTTAATTAGGCAGTTCCTCTAATTAATAGGGGCATCCATGTACTTTTGGCCATATAGTGTACATGTGCAATGTATGTATGGTTTATTTAATCCAATTTTGTTTTTCACAGAGTCTGTCCTGCCCAAAAGTAGTAAGAAGATCCCTGTTGGTGCTGTTTCCATATTCCCAGGTAAACCAGTCAACGGATAAGGCCTTTAAAGATGGGCAACAAGCAGCTTTATCATGTTTCATGCAAAGATGTCTTCTGGTTACTTTCAGTCAGAATAAGCTGACCTTTGACCTTAAATTTACCTTAATTACCACACTAAAGGGCTTCTGGAATCTTCCCGTCGTCATGGTGACACTTTTCCTCTTCCCTGCAGAATGCAGTCTGTTCGGAGCCACTGGAGCCCCAGTCTCTTCGGAGCGCCAGCAGAGTGGTAGCCCAAGCCGTCCCAAAGCCCAGGCCCAGCTCAGGTCTGAAGGCGGGGTCAGAGCTGCCCCGGGGGGTGGGCTCTTTGATGATGATGAAGATGACGACTTCTTCAGTGGCAGCGCGTTCAAAAAATCACACTCCGGTACGTCTTGACTGTCGACGTCTGGGTTTGCTGTTAAGGGAATGTCATAACTGAAAGCTGGAGCTGCCTCTGCTGCCGTAACACCCCCTTCCTCCAGCCGGCATGGACAAACCCAGGCAGAAGAAAGTGGTGGATCTGTTTTGGGCAGACCAAGATGATGAGGAGGAGGGGGACATCTTCAGTGAGGACTCGAGTGCAGGCCGCCGAGAGCACAAAAGCAGCGCGGAGGAAGATGGGGTGACCAGCATGCCTGAAAAAAAGGTGGGGGTGGGGGTGGGTGATGGTGTGTTGGTGGTTATGCAGCTGGGGGCTTGCCTTCAGCCTGGCAGCCCACTCTCTTGTGTGTTCATTTTCCTGGCCGTCACGCTTTGCTTGCCTCGTGTGTTGTGTCGCCATTCAGCTGCCCGCAGGGGCCACTTCCATGTTTGGCCCTGAGACCGCCAACCTCTTACAGGATGCCTTGAAGAAACGCCCATCTGTCCCTGATAAAAGCACCAACAAGGTAAGTGACCCCCGCTCTGTTCTGCACTTCCACCCTGTTTACCGCGTTGGATCACGGCCGAGTCTCCTTGCCTGCCTTGCATCTCGATCTCCATGCTGTCTGTCTGCAGACGATCCCACCCCCAGATATGGCCAAGCCCACCGTGAAGTCCACAGACAGGGGTCTCTTTTCTGATGACGAGGACACGCAGGTGGGGCCTGATCACCACGTGTGTGCACACACACACACACATACATTTTGGAAGATCATTTTTCCAAGATTAATTTCACACATCACGAACAGGCATTTGTGTAACAAGACACACATATCTGGACAAGACACACAGATGGGGACCACTCATTCATTTCTATGGGAAAAATGCTAATGCTAGCTATGACTTAACCCCTACCCAGCCCTAACCATAACCATAAGTAACCAAGCGAAATATAAGAGTTTTTGCATTTTTAGTTTTTTCATTGCAGTCAAGGATTTTTATTAAATTGAGTTTTCCCTTATGGGGACCAGGAAACTGGCCATTAGGTCCCCATAAGGTAAAGTATACCCACTTGTGCACACGCACACACTGCCAGTGTTTAAGAGGCATTTTTCGGGGTGTCCATGTTAGAGTTGGGCATCGAGAAACGGTTCCAAATTAGAACCAGTTGTACATTTCTAAAATCCGGGAATATGAGACATTTGGACTATACTTTCACATGCTTCCTACACACACAATTTTAATCAAAATGTAAAGGTTAATGCGTTCACTCCACTAACACGTTCGGACTTGAAGACGCTATTTTCACAATTACAAACCAGAAACGCGATTATTAGTAGAAATACTATTTAGGTTTGAGTGGTATAACAGCAGCATGATATAGAGTGGTATTTCCTTTCAGCAAAACTCTATCTTGGGGGATTTCAAAATATCGGAATAGTCGAAATACCGCATACCTCGGTGTGATGTCTGGTCAGTATGGAAAAATTACATATTGCCTAAGCCTACCATTATTAAATATTTTGGTTACATATGACCCAAGCTACCATTCTTACTTTAAAGACACTCCATTACTAAGACCATAAGCAAGTCTTTATAAGCCAAATGTGCAGTAAGCATGGTCTAAGTGGGTAAATGCACTTCAAGCCGTATGTTTTTAAACGCACAGCAGTGGCGGTAATGCATTCAGTCATTCTTTTATTAATTTAGCTTTATGTAACTCCTGCTATAGAGCTATGTTTTGAGTAAAACCTGACTCGTTAACTGATTATTAAACCCAGACTTTCAGTTTATCCAGTTTAGGCAGGTTAAATGTGAGTGTAAGGTATGACTGGACTACAAGTGAATTACATCAGTAAATTATTTTGTTGTTTAATCCCTGACCACAGGCCCTGGTCCTCAGCCTGAAGCACTGTTGCTGTATAAGTGTGCTGTAGCAGTTAAGTTATGCTAGTGTTAGTTAGAATTAAAGATCATAATGGCATATTGATTTCCTACTGTGCCCCCTAGGCTGGCTCTATGAGATTCGAGGATTCAATGGTGCTGTAGTATAAATGAATCTAATGACCATCTTTGATGCACGCACTCATCTTCCTGGACCTGTACAAGGCAGAGGAATCGCATAATATCAGAGTTCAGTGAAGTTAACAAAGGAGCCTTCAGTAGGAGCTGCAGGAGAAGAAATTACCGGCGTTTTATCACAGTGACAGCACATTACATGGCTGACGGCAAAACGAGATGGAGAGGACTTAAAACAAAGCAGAAACGGGCAGAAATTTGTGGTATTCTGCAGGAATTTGGCATCGTCGATAAAATAAATGCTGTCGTTGTATATGATGCAGCGGATATGATTGTGGCAATACAAAGGCTACAGTTAGTAAAACTAGGCTGCGTTTGCCCACAAACTTAATCTTGGGGCACAAAGTGACTACTCAGTGGCAAAATGACATCAAAGTTTAAGCGTGTGGTTGTAAACCTAATATATTTTATCTTGAAGCACCATATTTTACGTTTTAATAAAATATGGAAATGACATGACTGCTTCAAGTAACCTTTGTTGTTAAAGTACAAGTTGAGCCCTTTAAAAAGAATAACGGCAGCTTTTTATTATTGAAACATTTTAAGATTTTTTCTTGCTGTTTTAGAATTGGAACCGAGAATTGATTGTGCCTGGATTCAATAAGCAGAATCAGAATCTAATTTGGAATCCATAAAATTTAAACAATACCCAACCGTTTTCCTCGTCGAGCAGGCTGTGAGCATCTCCTTCACCATTGCAGATCTTTCCGTCGGCTGCCAAGGATCAGCCAAAGAGTGATGGGCCAGCTCAGAAAACACAGAGCCGGGCGCTGTCTCTGTTTGACGATGAAGAGGAAGAGGTAATCGTCCCTTGGCCATGGCTGAAGCCACGGAGTTTAGTCTTAATGGGGCTCATTCCTGTTGGTTACATTTCTGCTGCTTTCATTGACAGGACTTGTTTGCCACGGTGCCTCCCAAACTCAAAACAAGCCCGGGGAAAACTGAGGCCTCGCAGAAAGCAGCCAAGCCCCTGTCTAGTGCCCTCTTCAGTGATGATGAGGTATGGCACATGTTCTGACAGCGTTCAGTAAGTATAACTCTCCCGTGTTTACCCATAATGCCTCTCAGCTCTTCAAGGCAACAAGAGAGCTTCTGGGAAGAGGAGGAGCAGGCAGTAAAACACCCTAGAATTGCATGTTTGCATCGTACTAATCAAACAGTTGCCACTGGTAAGACGCTCAGGTCTGCATGCTCATGCTTGTCTGTTCCAGGATCAGTGGATGAGCAACACAACTGACACAGTCAAACAGGAGACAAAGACCGGAGGGCTGAAAAGCAGCGTGAGCGCCCCCTCCAGGCTTCCCACCGTCAAAGCTACAGGAAAAGCCAGTTTGTTTGATGATGACCAGGATGACGACCTCTTTGCAGCCACAAAGGAGTCTGGGTATGGCTAAAACCCAGGATTGGTCACTGTCATGTCACGAAATGGGATGTCATGTCATGGGATCTGCACACATACATATGGGCAGTCCATCCTCCATGCCGACTGACACGAATACTTTGGCTGCTCTGCCTCATCACTCCGCAGGCAGAAGCCTCCGCGGGTTTCCCTTCTCTTTGAGGAAGAAGATGAGGAGGACGAAGACAAGGGCTCACTGTTCACTGTCACACCAGCGTCCAGCAGCACTGCGCAGAGTGAGACGAACGTGAGTGTGTTCTTGCTAATCAAATAGCAGCACCCCAGCACATGCTAATGACAGGAATGTATTAAGGCAGTACAGTCTCGTTCTTCTGCGGCTGACTGGATATGTCTCTGTCTGCGACACCCCCAGGCCCCAGCAGCTGCAGACAGCCAGGCTGAGCCCCCCCCTCCCCGGCAGGCAAAGGAGGAGCCGGACGGGGCTCATCAGGGGGAAGGCAGTCAGGGCAAGGCCAAGCCTGGGGGGGCCGTCAGCTTGTTTGACAGTGTGGAGGCGCTGGGAGAGACCCAGGCTGTGCTCAAGGTTGGTGTTTGTGTTGTGGGGACCGGATTTCCCCACAATGTGATAAAAATCTAGAACTTTTTACCATTTGGAGACATTTTTTCGGTCCCCACAAGGATAGCTTAAATTTTATTAAAAAAAAAAAAAAGTGTTTTTATTTTGTTGTATTTTACTTATGGTTAAGGTTAGGGCTGGGTAGGGGTTAAGGTTGTCATTGCTGGGATTAGGGTTTTTCCCATAGAAATGAATGGAGAGTCCTTACAAAAAAATGAATACAAATGTGTGCGTGTGCGTTCGTGCGTGTCTGTGTGTATGTGTGTATGTGTGCTGTGGAACCTTAGGCACCGCCTGGATGCTGATGTGACAGGTCACGCCGATGCTCACTGTCATACCCACCCACATGCAGGACGCCGGCCCACCAGAAAGCCCCCCGCTCATGGGGGCCGGATCCAAAACCAAGAAGAAAGTGCTGAGCCTCTTTGAGGACGAGGAGGAGGAGGAGGAGACTGACGGTGGTCCTGCATCCAAAGCCAGAAAGCCAGGCATGAAAAGCCCCCTGAAGGTACTGGGAGTGCAGCGCATCATGCATCCCTGTCACCGGGTGTCACCTAAGTGTCACGCGTCCATTTCCCCGAGCGTCATGGGTCTGTTTCCCTGGGCGTCCCCGTGTATCACATGTCCAGTGCCATGCATCCATGTCCCGGAGTGTCCCCAAACATTCTCAAGTGTACCCAAGCGTCACGGGGCGTCCCAGCCACTCATGGCGGTCCCTGTCACAGGTGCAGGAGCGGCGGCCACGGGCCACCAGCACCGGCGTCTTTCAGGACGAGGAGATCCTCTTTAGTCAGAAGCTGCAGAAAGACAACGAGCCCGACGTGGACCTCTTCACAGCATCGGCAAAACACGCCGTATGTTTTCATTCTGGGAGCTTGCAGTGGGGGGTGGTATGGGGGGCTCTGTGTGTTTATGTGTATGTGTGTGTGTTCATTGCTCTTGCTGATTCCTCCCAGAGCCCCAAGGCCAGATCAGCTCCCAAGGCAGCACCCCCCCTCTTCGGTGATGAGGAGGAGGAGGACCTCTTCACTGTGCCCAGGGTGGGTCTGCTCCTCCAATACACCATATGTCATGTTCATACTCTTTTCAACATCATCTGCCTGGGTACCACCCGGTTAACACATTCCCCTGTGTACCCATAATGCCTCATGGCTGCTGGATTTTAACGTACTCACCTGTTTTCGTATCTGCAGGCCGCTGCAAAAAAGCCCGTCAAGCTCAGCACTGAGGGTGCACTGCCGCCCCCTGCAGGACTCCAGGTGAGAGTGCGCTGTCTCTGAAGTACATATTCCTCAGCTTGGAGGCTATTCTCAGACGCGTTGCTGCTGGCCAGTCACAGCTAGGGGCAGCAGTGAAAATCTGTGCTGCTCAGTTACATGTGTGTCATTATGAGTAGATTAGCTAAGAGTATAAAAAGGCCCAGAACCAGAGCTTCTGCTGATATGTGGGTAGTGGTAGCTTAATGGTTAGGGACGCGCACTTGTAATTGAAAGATTGCAGGTTCGAATCCCCAACCAGCAAGGCACCACTGAGGTACCCTGAGCAAGGTACCGCCCCCAAGCACTGCTCCCCGGGCGCTGAATTAGCTGCCCCCTGCTATGTCACATATGGGTTAAATGCAGGGGACACATTTCGTCGTCGTGCACTGTGCTGTGGTGTGTCAACAATGACCACTAATCGCTAAATTCTAAATGTCTCAAAATATTTGTTTTTCTTTGTTATCAATATATTTTATTCCTTTAAATAGCCTCCAGTGATAAACAAAATACACAACACAACAACATAACCATATACAAAAAAACAAGACGAACGTACACATCTGAGAAAAGGGGGTTTCCATTTTCAAAGAAATCCCATTCTGTCAGTCACATCCATTTTAATTAAACCAAGCAGGTAGAGTAGCTAGTTTCATGAATATATAGCTTAATAACCGAAAAAACGCTTTTATGTCTTGATGTCTTAGTTTGATATATTGTATTATGATTTACTCTCATTCACAAGTACAGTTTTGAAGAACACATGCGGTTGACTTATGGTCTGGACAGTCTGAAACCCATCAGTATCCCTCTGTGAATGTGACTTGTTTTATTCGATTGCACAGAAGGCCGCCACTCCAGTAGAAACTAAAGAGCAGCCCTCGCGGATTGGAAAACTCCAAGTAAATCTTCCTGTGCCTTCCTGTGCTGTCTGGGTCTCTTGCTGCTCTTCCCCGCATGTCTAAAGCTCTTTTCTCTTGAATTTGGTTAACGATTGAGAACTGCGATGCCCCAGGTCCAGGCTCACTGTGCCTCCTGACAGCTCTGTGACACGCGCACTGCCAAACCTCCGCTTCCTGTCTTGCTTTTTCTTCACGTCGGTCGTCTTCTGTCCTGTAACTCAGATCCAGATCTGACAGTGGATGTCTTTGTTTGATTTTAATAGCCTCCTTTCTGCCTGTTGGCAGGCTGCTATGCAGTACACCTCAGCCCGACCGTCTGTGCTCTCTGCAGGTGAATCTTGCCATTGACCCATCCACCCTTCTCCCTGGGGCTGTTCCTCGGCCACAGCGCCCTTCCCAAACTCTCAGCAGCCATTCGCCGACCACGCCCACTGCCGTCGGCACAGATTCCACCCTCCAGACAGCGGGAGAGGGAGCCCTGAGCTTCGACACCCCCGTTCAGGTCACCACGTTACAGAGTGCCAACAAGGTGGGTCACAGGCAGGAAGAGACTTTACGTATGGTGCCGCTCCACACTGCCCCACAAAGGCGAAACACAGTAACTACACTGACGCATAAACTGAGGGAAACGGATGTTTTGCCTTGGTATTGTGTGGATTCTGTACTGTGATTTTCATACTCTGTTCCCTCAAAAGCAAGCATAGTTAAACTAAGGTATTTTCTCACAAAACAAATTAGGTCTCTTAGCTCTGTTTTTGGTAACTGTTTTCAAAAACTATGCAGTTACTGTGCTTTGCCTTCGTAATGCAGGAGACTCTGGAGCAGAAAACATGGGAAATTCTAAGAAATTTATTGTGGTTTTAACAACAAATGTGGTCAGGAAATGAGTAGAAATTAAACGGATATTTTCAGGCAGTATTGTTCCATTCAGCTTTGATGGCTTCAAAAGTTGACCAGTAATGGAAAAAAATATTTTTAGGCTGGTTTGTATTTCATAGTCTCTGACCAGGCAGATGGACTCGTTCTGTAGGTGCTTCTTGGTGGTTCCTGCGGTGTGGTCAGGAGCAATGAGTTGTTTAATAATAGCTTCTGATTGTTCCTCTATTGAAAATAACTTTGGCCCTTGTACTCGGCAGCACGGATGGATGTTTCACAGTGAACCAGCTCACCGGTACCAGCAGATGAAAAGGCTGCCCATACGTTTTTATTTTTTTTTTACCTTGGTTATCCACAATAGTTTTTAAAAGATCTTGTGGCTGCTGAGCTGCCTCTTTCTGCACCACCACTTCAGTGTTTATCGTTTCTACGATTTACCAAAAGAGTAACACGCGGCGCGTCCTCACATTATATGTCGACATTAAACAGATTCCTTACTTGTGGTATCACAATACACATCTCATTAATATATTAGGCGCAGTACTAGCCTGCTTACCAAATTGTGGGAGTAAGTAAACGTCCACATAGTATCGAAAAGTGTTTTGACAGTTTACGCTCATCATTTGAAGCCCTGGAGATTATTGCGCTTGCACCATATAATGTGATATTGTGCACCCCTACTAAAAACTGAATATCAAAAGATATGTTTTTTTTTTAACTGCTTTTTGAAACTGATAATAGAAGTTGTCTGAATGTGCAGTATGTACCCTGAGTATACTGGTGTCGGGGTGTAAGTATGGTTCATTCCCGTGCTGCCCTCCATCACCCCCACTCCACAAACACCTGTTCTCCTGTGCAGGGCCGAGCCAGGGGTGCTGAGCGCCGCCGGCCCCAGACGAGAGCAGCGAGACTCCAGGCAGCCCATATCTCTGATTCCTCCAGCAATCCAGCTCCGCTCTCCCTGCCCCCACCTCTCCACACTGCCAGCAGACCCTCCAAGCCAGCGCTACCAGGGCCTGCTCACAGGGAGCGAGTTCCAGAGCAAGCAGCGGCCATCGCCGACGATTCCTTTAGCGATGATGACATCTTTGCGGCCCCCAAGCTAGCCAGCAAGGCCCAGCCTCCCGCGCCGGTACCCAAGCCGGCTCCGAAGAAGCAGCCATCTGCGTCCATCTTCCAGGAGCAGGGGAATGACCAGGAGGACGACCTGTTCCGGGCGGTCAGCGCAAAACCGGCCAAGAAGAGCAGCACGGCGCCATTCCTGGAGGAAGAGGAGGAGGATGACATCTTTGCAGCTGGGAAGAGCACAAAGGTGGATGTTGAAAAAGAAGCAAAGATGCAGCCCAGCCCCCCGCAGCCGGCTGCTGTTCAGGTAGCATTTCCAGGATTCATCTGCGCAGCTGGCTTTTGTAATTCACCATCAGAATTAGAGGGATGCCGCTGACTGAGGTGGAAAGTCGAGGTTCAGAAAGTACAAATCCAGACCAAGGTTTTGTTTCAACCAACCGATTTAATGTAAAGGGTCACAGTCACAGAGTACTCAGCTGGTTGGTTGAAACAAAACTTTGGTCTGAATTTGTACTTTCTAAACCTCGACTTTCCACCTCTGCTGCGCGGCACCTGTTCTTCGGATCGTCAGAAATCACTGCCCATACCAAAGGTGTCACTATTTACCCCAGGGCGATATGCTGTTGGACGCGTGCCGGTGCTCGTGGTGCTTTGGTGATTGGCTACGTGTGTTTTCCTGTTTGACCAGGATACAGGGAGAAAGAAGAGCACTCCCAAAAAGGAGAAAGAGCGCGCTCTGGACGTCAGCCTGTTCGAGGACGACGTCGACATCTTTGCCGACTTAACTACTACTTCAGCTCCCAAGGAGAGAAAGTCAAAGAAGAAACTGGAAAAAAAATCGATTTTTGATGATGATATGGGTGAGTTATTTCAGCAAAATATTAAAAACCCTGAAAGGATTCCTCATGCTGTTTTCTTGCGCCTTGCTGGGGCCCTGAGGGTGAATTCGGAGGTTTCATGTCTGTTCTCTCCTAAAAGATGATATCTTCGCATCGGGACCCGTGAAGCCAGTGGCCAAAGAGACCAAATCAAAGCGAAGCCCACAGAGCCAGGAGCCACGGCCCAGCCAGAATCCCAGCCACAGCCTGTTTGACGACCCACTGAACGCTCTTGGCGGCAACTGACAGCTCGCACAGGCCAGAGCTCTGCTCCAGTCAGCGGTTTGGAGTGACGAAAAGGGCTTAGGCTGCATTAGCACCATTTGTAGACTGTTTATAAATGACAATGAAAGCATTCTCAGCATGCATGTAATCAACACCTTTACCTGTACTTTTCTTGTGAATTACGGTTAACTTCTAACAATCAAGCATTCAGCTGTTTTCTGGCTTAGTACTTTAAAATGTATTTCCATTAATTAAAAAGCACTTTAAAGCACATGTACTGAAATGTTCGAAAATGAATAAACTGGATTTAAGCACTGGTGGAGCCCTTAGTATCCCATCAGACAGCTGTATGGTATGTTCATTCCTGCATCAGGATGCCCCACAAAATTACAATATGTTTTATTCGCAGTTTAATTCAATTAAATTCCATGGCTTTGCGTGTAATATTGTTTTGTGTATATTAAAGAATATTTTGTGAAATATGAAACTCCTGTAGTGCTGTTTATTTTCATCATATAATATACTGGGCATCGGTTTTAGAGTAACTTAAAAATTTATGATTACCAAATTCAAAAACTGACAAGCCAGTATACTTTTGCGGGTAAGCGTAGATCTTAGAAAACGTGACAGGATGCCGGAAGTGCTTAATGATAAGAGGAAATTATCCGTGCCGACAGCAACCGTAGTGACTAGTGATAATTGTTGGGAGACAAGGAACATCCGGGATATTTACTGACGGTAGCGCCTGTTCGTCTAATCTTACACGCTGATCCCGCCCCTGCACCCACCCTATTGGTTTACTGACATTTTTGCTGCATGAGCCGTCGCGTCATTGGTTAGCTGTCAGGCCGATATATTTTAATAGGCGGGTCATTCCGCGACGTTGATTAATCTGAAAGACAGCAGCAGAGGTCTGTAAAATGAGCATCAGTTGCCATGTAGCTTTGCTTTGTGTCTCGTGTAGATAAAAACCGTGGCAGTTGAAAAGTAAAATCGGGTAAAAGTGCTATTATTACGTTAATCGATAGTGCGCTGTTATGCTAGAAGAACTGTATTATTATTATAGTTGCCGTGACACTGAAAACAAGGACAGAGGTACTTGTTAGTAAGACAGGCTGCTGGTTTTATCTTTTGTTATTGGTTGCTAACCAGCTGTGTAGCCGTTCATCGCGGAAAACTAAATTAACAAGACTGCCTCTTTATAACCATTTTGAATGCAGCTTGTCACCGAAGACCTGCGAATTTGCCGGTCCGTCGCTCCTCTACCCTCGGCGCTCCAGGGATGCCCTTAAGGTGAGATAATACGCTAGATAACAGTCCGCGTGGGCGAAGTGTGTATCATCCAGAGACATCAGCATGACAGCATGATTTCGGTCACGGTTGGCGGTTTTCCACGTCGCCACCGGTTCGCTTCTTATGCCCAAATCGTCAAGGCAGTGTGTGATAAATTGATTAGGGTTTCATGGTTTCATGGCCATCCCTGGTCTTGCGTTGCCGTTGTCAACACGGGTTCAACCACGGCTGCGTTGAGGATGATCATTTAATGAAGGTGGCAGTGTTAGAAATATCACCTGCAGTGTGCAGAGAAATCGTCCATTGGATTTCATAGAGGACAGACACTTGAATTGCTCGAGACCACATCACACAGTGCTGCTACTTGAGTACACATAGTGCTGCAAATCCAGAGTGAGCCTGAATGCTTTGGCTCCAGCCACAGGCTGTTCACAAAGATTATTTATATGTGAGTTTGTATTATGACATATACAGTTGCTCTTCTACATAATAAGGGTAAATAAGTCGTGACATGGTTAGTACATACTGGAACAGATTTGTCCTGACATGATGAAGAACTGGTATTGAACATCACTTGTCATCACTCATTTGTAAAGTAACAGGATAATGGTCATCACTTCTAGCAACATACCGTAAATGATATTTCTCCTTCACTTGAGAAGAAGTCATTTGATTACAGGTTTTGTTCCTAGATAGAATATCACTTGCTACATGGTCCATGATAGGGAGAGACCCAAAATCAGACCTCTGCTGTATATTTTCCATCTTGGCCTCACTTCCATTGTCTCAGTTCAGCTCCCTAAACATGTTGAACCCCTCACTATATGCTGCCTGTTCGATTGTGACATTGTGCCCTCCACCAGCAGGAGGCAGTAGGAGGGGTAGTCACCTTGGCTTTGCTGCTGTATTCTCCTCCATCTAGATCTCATTGACATCCAGTTATAGTACACAGATTCCCCGTGTTCTGCATACCCCTGGGTTTAGTTAGTGTTCAGCTGCCTTCAGCATTACTCTTGTCCTGGTAATCAAGCCACAGCTCTAACTGGCCACATGTGGCCATCTGAATCATAAACGTCATGTTCCTAAATGGCTAAGCTATTCCCTGCCTGTATCTCAGGTGGAGGAACCCTGAAGAGGCACTTTCCTGGTCCTCCCCACTACAACTCTGGGCTCCGCCCACAGCCCCCGCCCACGATGGAGCACAGGAAGCAGCCCCCCTTCCTCGATGAGCGTCCAGAGGCAGTCCAGAGGGCGTCCTGCTACGGGACAGTGGAGCTGTTTATTGAGACTCTGACGGGGACCTGCTTTGAGCTTCGGGTCTCTCTCTTTGACACGCTGCTGTCAGTTAAGGCCAAGATCCAGAGGCTGGAAGGTACCGCCGAACCTCTCCTTACATCTGAAGTTCTCCAGGGTCCCTCATAGTCCTGAGGCAGCCGACAAGGTTGCGATCCCAGTCACCATGTTTCAGTGGTCTCTTCCACTAAAATCATTCCACTAAAAGTTATGGTATCCAGCAGTTTTGGCAACGAGGCTCTGCCAGATAGTTAAATGTTACTCTTGAAAAACACTGAATTGTAACACTTTCCTTACACTTACTTTAATCCTTTCATACACATTTGTGATTATTTCACTGTTATATTAAGTCACATATTTTTCCGAACACATTGCGAGGTGATCAATAGCAGAGCAAGGAGGCAGACTATGGAAGCGTGCTGCTCAGTAGGAATGTGCAGGAACTGATGTGTATTGCACAATCCTTTTTTAAAATTGCTTACTATTTTTAGTTAGTTTATTGTCAATTTGTAATAGAATAGTGTGACTACTTATTATTATGAATTTCTCATTTTTATACTCGCGTTTTAGGATTGTGCCGGTTATTTGAATGGCAGATAGAAGAGTTTTTACTGCATTGAGTTTTGTTGGAGTGGATTGTATGACATGCTCTCCTGCACGCTTCCCATATATCGGTGTCCCTGCTAAGATGAGCCTGTCACCGGGCTCTGAACGCTAACAGTATGCTAACTGTATCCACCCAAAGGTGTTCCCATAGGGCAGCAGCATCTGATATGGAATGGTGTGGAGCTGCAAAATGACAAGCGTTTGCACCATTACAGGTGAGCAGGCCAGCCGCACACTGAGCCATACTTGCTGTGTAATTCTAAATGAATTTGTCCTACTGATCCTAACTTCAGGATAACTCTGTAGAGAAGGACCTTTTATAATTGCATCGCAGAGGCTCATTGCATCACTCTGATCCCAGACATGTCCATCTGTGCTCAGCATTTCAGATGGATGCACACTGAAGCTAGTGTTGGCCATGAAGGGGGGGCCCATCAGTACCCGCAAAGGTCGGTTCTGTCACCCTTATCGCTGTGGAGGGCATTGAGCATCATGGAGCAAGTCTTCATCCATGACGCCTTCACAACTCTGACTCCTGCCCTCATCTTCCTAGTGCCCACAGGAGAGATGAGCCTTGAAGCTCCAGATGATGTAGATGCCATTCAGGAGGATGTCTGGGAGAGGAGCCCACCCAACAAGCAGCTGGCTTTCCTGGTGTACTGCCAGGGCGAGCAGATTAATCTCTTCGGCATCGTTGACCGAGGCGATGGCATGTTGACCCCTGTACCAGAGCTGTTGAGGTTTGTTGTGACCTCCTGCGTAGCTCCTGTTCTTTCATCATGAGTAGTCCACATGCCTGCTGTGCTTAGGCACCGTGTACCAATTACATAACATTTACAGCTTCATGCAAAAGTCTTTTGTCACCCTTGCTTAAAATGTCTATTAATGTCAATAGTTATGTGAACAGAAGAACTGATCACCAAAAGGCATAAGGTTAAAGATGACACATTTCTTTACTATTGTTAGCAAGATTACTTTTTTCCCCATCAATCACAGGTATAAAATACCAAAACAATGAAAAGGGCCTGAAGCAAACTTTGGGCACCCCAACATATTTGAGGTATCATAACGTTTACCAAGGTCCCAGACCTTCATTAGCTCATTAGGATTATGGCTTGTTCACAGTCATCGCTGGGAAACCCCAGGTGATTCGAAGTGCAAAGCTGGATAAATTCTCTGATTCTTCAAACTTTGTCCCAACAATCAGCAGCCACGGGTTCCTCAAAGCAGCTACCTTGCACTCTGAAAAATAAAATAATTGATGCTCACAAAGCAGGAGAAGGCTTCACGAAGATATCAAAGCGTTTCCGGATAGCTGCTTCCTCTATGTGTATTGTTAATAAATTACAGTTATCAGAAATGGTGGAGCTGAAGTTGAGATCTGGAAGACCATGAACACTTTCTGAAAGAACTGCTTGTTGGATTGCTACAAAGACAAATGAAAACCCCCGTTTGACTGAAAAAAGACGTCCAGGAAGATTTTAGCAGACACTGGTGTAGTGGTGCACCATTCTACAGTATAGCAACACCTGAATAAATATGACCTTCATGGTAGTCTACTTAAGAAAACCCATCCTAGCCACAAAATTCAGCATCTGAAGATTGCAAATGAACATCTGAATAAGGCTGATGTATTTTGGAAACAAGACCTTGTGATCTAATGAAGTCAAAATAGAATTTTTTGGGCACAATGCGCAAAGGTATGTTTGGGGGAAAAAGGCTGCCGAATTCCAGGAAAATAATACCTCTCCAACTACTAAGCATGGGGGTGGAACAATCATGCCTTGGGCATGTGTTACATCCAGTGGCGCAGGGAACATGTCATTGGTAGAGGGAAGAATGGATTTGAATAAATACCAGCAAATTCCGGTAGTTAAAAAGAGGATGTGTCCTACAACAATATAATTATCCAAAACACACCTCAAAATCTCCAATGGAAAACCTCAAGAGGCGCAAGCTGAAGGTTTTGCCGTGGCCCTCACAGTCCCCCGACCCAAACATCATTGAAAATCTGTGGATCGTTCTCAAAAGAGCAGTGCGTGCAAGACAGCCCAAGAATCTTGCAGAATTAGAAGCCTTTTGCAAGGACAAGTGGAAGAAAATCTCCCAAGTAAGAATTGAAAGACTTTTGTTTCAGGCCCTTTTCATTTTTTTTTGTACCTGTGATTGATGAAAATAAAAATGCAATCTTACTAAAAATATCAAAGAAATAGGACATTTACACAGGAGCTGAGGCTGAGATCAGAGTCACACCTTGCAGTTTATCACCACATGCACAGTATTGTGACAAGCATAGCCACACCTATAAAAGAATGCTCTGTGTGGATGCTTTTAGCACTGGTTCTGTGTATAACCTCTACACGGAGAAGGCAGAGGAGGACGGGGAGATCGAAAGCCCTACAGCAGCTCAGCAGACCTTGGAAAACACTGTCACCATGAAGAAAATGAAACAGCTGAAGGCCAAGATGGAGAACATGAACCTTAGCAGGAAGGTAGGGCTGGAAGTGCTGTGTACCTCCGCGTTTATGGTCCATGTCGGTGCTGCCGGGTCAGTTCTGTAGGAGCCTCATGGCATTTCAGTATGCTGCAGAGTTTGGGTTTCGTGTTTCTTATTTATTAATGATGAATGTCAGTCAGCGCCCTGAACAGTCCGGCAGTGCAGCCACAGACCCATAAAGTCACATTGAACCTGTTAACCACTCATTTGTATATTCCTGTGACCTCTTTGTGTTTTCTGGACTGCAAAGACTGCAAAGCTGAGAGCCCATCCTCCAGAGGGACCCTCACCCTGCAGCAGTACCTTTATCCCTCGCCTGTTCCCTGTACTTCCCCAAATTGGCCAGCTACTGCCCCCTGCTGGGGGCCCACCTTCAACACATGCCTCAGTTGCTTGGGAATGCCCTTTCCTCGGCCAGACGCAGACTTCGTCTAAGATGTCCCAGCTGGAGGTGGACACCTCCAAACTGCTGAAGGACAGAGTCTTCCCCGAACGACCTATACTGGGTAGCTCACCAGGGGAGGAGTCCAAAGTGCAGGTGATAGATGATTCAGTTCTGATGGACCCACTGGCCCTTCAGCAACCAGAACCTCTCTGCTTGGACAGCTCAGCACCCAGCCTGGCCAATTCAACCCAGACCCCTAGTGGTGCAGCCTCCCTGCTGCCACTGCTTCCCGGGGGTGTGGCCTCCACGGAGACCCAACCAATAGGTGCTGAGCGCTGCAAGCTCCCTCCCCTCCACCTTCCCTCAGAGCCGATTGTTCCCGCCTCCCGTGGCGCCCACCTCGAGTGCATCCAAGGGGGCCCCCTGCAGGCAGTAGTCATTCCTGGGAACGGAGGCCAGGACTTTTCTGAGGTGACGGGCCAGATATCGCTGTGTCCGAATCAGGGGGCCACGGGGAGCCTGTTGAGGAAGGTGTCCACTGTAGAGGCCGCACAAATGTCCGTGGTGAGTCTCGACTTTGTTGCACAAATACACACATTCACGACAGGTGATATGTCCGGTCTAATGCTCGATAGACCAGGCTGATACGCAACCACATACACAGAGCAGGGCTAGACCACCCTGGCAGGTACCTACTGGCCCAAGCGAGGTCACTTCTTCACACACCCATATACCTGAGGCCGGGTAGGAGGACCACCCTCCCTAATTCTGCTCTGATGCTCTGCAGCCTGGATGTGCCCGAGGTCCTTGCGGAGTTCCTTCTGGCCCAGTGAGAAGAACAGGTGAGTTACTGCAGCCACAGAGCACAAAGTCACCACAGTGCAGTTACACATGAAACACCCATTATCAAAGGATAAAGTAAGTGATGGCTTCTGAGAATGGGATGCTTGCAGGCAGAACCAGCCTCCTTAGTTGGGGGGTCGGCTGCTCCTGCCCTGGAGGTCTCTCAGAGCCGCAGTATGTTGTTAAGTTCCATAGATTAAGTCAGTGTCTCCCAATCTGGTTCTCAGGGACCCCAAGACAGTCCAAGTTTTTGCTCCTACCGGAAACTGGGAGGGAGAAAAATGTGGACTGCCTGAGGGTCCCCAAGGACCAGGTTGGAAAAGAAATAGTATTACATGATGATCATGCTACCTGAATGTGGCAAAGGTTTCAGAACACAGTGCCCAAAGCCACAACAACCAAATACTCATATTTCAGACGTATTTGAATCTGATCACTCTCTCCTGGCTGCAATTCACAGTTAACAGACAGCTGTACCCAGACCTCCTTGGAAAGTTGCCTTCCTGGATGGATGCAGGTGCCCCAGAGGTGGGGTTTAACCTGGCAGGGGGCAGAGTGGGGGGGGGGAGCTGCACTGATCTTTGCTGTCAGTTGGAGGGTCTGATTTAATCTATGGTGCAGCACAATGTCACAATATCACGATGCTGGAGGATATTGAGGAACCACAAAGCCATTAACCATAAACTGCATGACTCAGATGAGTAAGTGAAGTACACCTGGAAGAAGAGTGTACAGGCATGGCACCCAGGTCTGCAGGGCAGGTCGCAGCCGTAAGTTTGTGGCCTGAAGTGAGAACTTCTGTCCCCCAGGCGCCCTGTCGTGCAGTTTGCCGCCGGTGAAGACCCCGGCAGCTCCCAAGAAGAAGAACTCCAAGCACTGCTCCATGTGCGGGAAGAGAACCGGATTAGCGTCCAGCTACGAGTGCAGGTGTGCCCCCTGTCCAGAGCCCCCTCCTGCCCACTCCAGCTGCACGATTACTGTGGAGGCCCAAATAAGACTGTGTTAGTAGGGGACATTATTGATGGTTATTTTAATGCCCCATGAAAGCTACAATAGAAGATCCATTAGATGTTTTTGACATCCATTCTTTTTAAAAAGATTGACATTTTGAATGAGTATTTTTTTGAAGAGACTCGTTTTTGCGTGCGGGAATGGAAGTAATTTAATTAACAGTTAATTTGTGATTATTCATGGGACTTAACATATACCTTTTCAGATTATTTTTTTATTTTAATGATTGTACAGGCCAGTAAAATATCTCCTTTAGCCCCAGTCTGACCTAGAGTTTTCTGGAGACTTCATCAGGGTTCACAAGAAACTTTTATGCATTAATACTGAGAGATGAGATAAAAGCTATTTGTTGTATCTAGCAGCTGGTAATGGAGGAATGCAGAGCCAGCTGAGGGTTACACTGACGGTGCGTGCTAACCCCAGGATGTGGGGTGGCGTGGTGCAGAAAGACCCCTATAGGTCTCCAGCAGATCTGCCAGCTTAGTGAAAACAGTACAATACAATATAGTTATTTTCTCCACTAGTATCCATAACGACGCTGTTTATGATTTCGTTAGTATCGTAGCTTGATTGTTGAAGGTTTTGTTGGGAAGGATGAGAGGCAGATGCCCACACGCTTGCATCTGCGGCTGACCTGCTGTCAATGGCTTGTCCCTGCAGGTGCGGTAACAATTTCTGTGCATCGCACCGTTATCCAGAGGCCCATGGTTGCAGCTTTGACTACAAGGGCATGGGTCGCCGCGTTCTGCAGGACAGCCTCCCCGTCGTCAGCGCCCCCAAGCTTCCTAAAATCTGAGGCTGCTGCACTTGAGTCCCTTTGTGGGAGCCTCATACATGGACACAAAATTAAACAATTTGACACCAACCAGCGGTTTCTTTACCAACTGAATCCGTGCCCCTTGTAAAGTGTGATTCTGTTCCTTGATGAGTCCGTGCCCCACCTTACTCCCATGGTGTGATTCTGCCCATCTGGGTCTGTGCTCCTTCCTGTTTCTAAGGTGAGACTCTGCCCCTCTAAGTCTGTGCCTCTCCTTGTGTCTAAGGTGTGCCTCTGCCCTTCTGAGTCTGTGCCTCTCTCCCTCTCTAAGGTGAGACTCTGCCCTTCTGAGTCTGTGCCTCTTACCCTCTCTCAGGTGAGACTCTGCCCCTCTGAGTCTGTGCCTCTCTCCCTCTCTAAGGTGAGATTCTGCCCTTCCAAGTCCCTGCTCTGCCCTGTCTCTATCATGTGTGAGGTGTGACTCTGCCCCTCTTGAGTCAGTGCCTCACCCTACCCCTATGATGTGACTCTAGCCCTCCGAGTCTGTGCCTCTCCCCATTTCTAAGGTGTGACACTGCCCCTCTGAGTTCTTGGTCCTCCCTGTCTCCATGGGGTGACCCCACCCTGCTTTCATAAATCAACTCTGTAATGTATCTGGCACATGGCTGAAACTGTAGCATGACAAATGGTGCATAGGGACAGCCTGAGTCACCTACTTTTTAAAGATTTCTTTGCGTTTAGGTTTTTCTCTAAAATGCACTTTAATAATTAATATGCATACCTCTATTTGACAGTAACTTTAGGGTATTTTATGTATTTCTTTATTTGGATACATCCCATCTTTGTCTTGGTGTAAATCCAGCCTTGGATGAAAGGAGCAGGCAGATTCTGTTAGCAGCACAGCTGTTTATTGTCTCATTAACAACACATGAATGCAATAAAATGACTAGTGTGTGGATGTTTGGAATGTTTTGGGATAAAAAAACATGGATGAAGCCAGTAACTTGCCATTTATTTTTATTTTTTTTGATGCCAGTTTTTAATGAGTTGTTTTGCTGTTAAATAAAAAATAAACCAGGTGGCATGTTTTAACACTGTGTGTTACAATCTAAGCTGTTTCACTCACCACCCCTGTTTTTATGGTAGAGCTTGGAATGCAAGGGTGCGGGAGTCAGAACAGGAAGTCATTTCATTGCTGTGAAAGTAGCACAAAACAAACTCTGCCAGATCTTACGGCTTTTGCTGCTCAGACTCACCCATCTTCAGTCACGGGTGATACAGCCACGATTGTTGTGATGCAGTCTGTCCAAGAACGAGCCTCCCCTGGGTGAGCACCAGCTGGTATTCTAGGGTTGCCAATTCTCGTGCATCTGGCGTGGCACTCACTCTCTGACTCTTACGCATAAGAAATCTTACGGTGAATCTATATCATTCCATTATAAACCTAAAATTAGCTACATCAGAAGTGTTGGGGTAGTTTGCAAACCCTACTATTTACAAGGTAGTAGAACTGTTACATACATGTACATGGATGTGTAGACTTGTTTCGAAATTCTCACGCCAGCCAGCTAACCAAAGTTGGCAACCCAGGTATTCTATATCTACCTCAGCCTGTAGATCCAGGCCTATGAAGAGTATCAGTCCTGGTTGTGGTTAGGGCTATTGGTTAGGGCTCTTTAAGGGAGATGCAATTAGAAGTGCACTGTTAAAGTGTATTTTACACCATATAGTCTGTCATGTGCACTGTTAGCTTTATAGTACAGGCTGTTTTTCTAAGTATGTGTGATACAGCCCTTATGCATTGTGTCGATGTACAAGTTATTGTGTGCGAGTTCTTTTTGGCACCAGTGACACACTACCTCCCACAGCGAAGTGTGATTCATATAACCAAAACCCCATGCAGCTGCAACACTTCACACCTAACAAGGTGCCTGATGGCATTCCAAACCTCCAAGCAAGACAGGGATTACTGGTATGCCTCAGCTTTCAATGGGAAAAGTCTCGTTAAATAGTAAATATTTGTATGAACTCTGCATTCTGGGAACACAGCCAGTCTACTGTTTAGCATACTGCCAATGCTGGAATATCGTGCTTTTACAGTGGAATCTTCGTTGGAGGAATGGGGAGTTTGATCGGCAGTTTTACGCTGACGGTGAATTGCACGTGGGGTATCTTGTTCAGAATGCCGCGATATTTTAGGATTATTTTCAGTGGTTAAAACTATACACGTCAACATATTTTAGAATCAAACTACATCAGTTGATATGTTAATCTTCAGCTATATTCAGGAGGGGTGTAGTGATATATATATAACCAGTACATAACCGCCCAAACCAGCCCATAGTTACGAAGGCCGCCTATACGACAAGCGAGGTGCTTTAGATACAGCTGACACGTGTGGGCGTACGGAGCGGAACGCGCATGCGCTGTCCACCTCGACGCGGAAGTGGGGACGCCAGCTGTTCGATGGCTTCCTGAAACAAACACCGTACAGCTTCGGCCTCCGGACCGCAGGTAAGTCACCTTTTCTGCCTCTGTCGATAAACCCGTGCTCGTAAGCCGTCGGAGTCGCTGAAGTGCGTGATGTGTGGGAGCGAACTCCTACTGTCTCCTTTTCCCCTGCCTTGAGAGTAAGCCCCATAATGACATTATTATAAGGCTGGGAGGAGGTGGTGTTGGGTAACCCAGGGTCCGGGGAGGCGGTGTGGAGTAAGCTGGGGGAGCTACTGTCAGTGCTGGCTAAGCCGTGATGCAGGGCCCGCTCCCCGCCAGCTCATCCCGGCACCTCCGCTTCACAGTGGTCATCACATAGAGTTAAACTACAGTGCTGCAAATTCCTTTTATTATATCGGCTGAACTAAGATTGCAGAACACTACGCGTTTGTTTTTAAAATGCAAACTGGGTTTATTTTAATGAATTTGTGTTTCTTTAAGGTCTTTTACATCATTCATGACAGTTATGTATAAATGTCGAGTTCAAAAACGAGCAACATCGTTTTATGTTACGGGATGGGCAGTATATGACAAAGTTTTGTCAGGTTAATGAATTGAACGGAGATGTCTCTGAGCATATATAAAAAAATAGAACAGTGTGAGAGCTGGGTAATAATCTAGCAGCTTAATGTAAGACTTCTTGAATATATTACTGTTTAAACTGTATAAAATCACGTTCAGAAATTTGAAACTATAATTAAGTATAACTAATATAATCACATTTTAATTGTTGTACCTATGGTGTGTGTGGATTTGTTTTGTAAAGCTGCTTAAAAGTACAGTTTGTAAGTTGGGTATCAGAATTGTGTGTGGTATTTGTGTCATGCTGATAGTCCTGCTCTTACATCCCTGGTGGAATTACAGGTGTCCTGATCTAAATGGGAAGAGCTGTCTGTCTGTGTCTCACTCTACTTTGATAAGGAGAGCTGTCTGTCTGTGTTTCACTCTACTTTGATAAGGAGAGCTGTCTGTCCGTGTCTCACTCTACTTTGATAAGGAGAGCTGTCTGTCCGTGTTTCACTCTACTTTGATAAGGAGAGCTGTCTGTCCGTGTCTCACTCTACTTTGATAAGGAGAGCTGTCTGTCCGTGTCTCACTCTGCTTTGATAAGGAGAGCTGTCTGTCTGTGTTTCACTCTACTTTGATAAGGAGAGCTGTCTGTCCCTGTCTCACTCTGCTTTGATAAGGAGAGCTGTCTGTCCCTGTCTCACTCTGCTTTGATAAGGAGAGCTGTCTGTCCCTGTCTCACTCTGCTTTGATAAGGAGAGCTGTCTGTCCCTGTCTCACTCTGCTTTGATAAGGAGAGCTGTCTGTCCCTGTCTCACTCTGCTTTGATAAGGAGAGCTGTCTGTCCCTGTCTCACTCTGCTTTGATAAGGAGAGCTGTCTGTCCGTGTCTCACTCTGCTTTGATAAGGAGAGCTGTCTGTCCCTGTCTCACTCTGCTTTGATAAGGAGAGCTGTCTGTCCCTGTCTCACTCTACTTTGATAAGGAGAGCTGTCTGTCCCTGTCTCACTCTGCTTTGTCGAGGAGAGCTGTCTGTCCCTGTCTCACTCTTTGTCGAGGAGAGCTGTCTGTCCCTGTCTCACTCTGCTTTGATGAGGAGAGCTGTCTGTCCCTGTCTCACTCTGCTTTGTCGAGGAGAGCTGTCTGTCCCTGTCTCACTCTGCTTTGATGAGGAGAGCTGTCTGTCCCTGTCTCACTCTGCTTTGTCGAGGAGAGCTGTCTGTCCCTGTCTCACTCTGCTTTGTCGAGGAGAGCTGTCCCTCTATGTCTCACCCCCTTTTGTTATGCAGTACTATTTTCCTATTAGTTTGGCTGTGTGTTTGTCCTCTCCTTCAGTGAAGGGCCAGTTTTCCTGTGACCCAGATGGTCCCGCAGCTTTCTGATCGAGGGTGACAAGGTCAGCGCACTCTTCATGTTTCTGTTCACAGCATTGTGGTTATGTGTATGAACTGCTCTGTGGGCGTAGAGCTTATAGACATATATTTGTGACCCAAAGGTCCTACTGTTGAGTAACAGGAAACGCATCCATCTGTATGAATGTCAAAGTGAGGACCCACTTTCAGTGCTAATGCCCCCTACAGGTCTGTGTGGTATCTGCAAATAGTCATTACTCTGACTATTCCACAGTCTGAGAGATCAGGAATATGAAGTTGAGGAACTCCACTAAGCAGAGCAGAAGCCTCAGTGGTTCAGAGGTATCCCAGTCCACCAAAAGTGGTTCCCAGTGCATTTTGACGGAAGCTGTGAGTGGGTGTTCACTTAGGATACTATGACGGCCACACAGTTCAACGACATATATTATGGAATGTTCTTGGGTAGCACTGGGGTTTTTGTAGGGTACACTCTACTAGAGGTGCTTGATATTAGGGCTGTCACTATCAATTATTTCACTAATTGAGTAATCTACCAATTAATTTGACAATTCAAATAATTGTTTATATTTAACACATAACAGAGTACAATAAATACATGGCAATTGGTGTGAGGCAGGAACCAAAGAAATATTGTAAGGTGCCCATTCAGTCACAACATTTAAGTTAATTTAAGTTACATGTTTCTGGAGAACGGAATGAATCCAGAGCATCTGCCGAAAAGCGGTGCACAGAAAAGGTGTCAGTGTTGTCATGGCATTTCATGCACATGCAATTGTCATATCGCAAGGACCTGCGAGAATCTGCTGTGTTCACTTCACAGCATCAGTAAGATGCGCTAAAACATTTTTGGTCAGCCAAGCAAAATTTAGAAAGACTTCAACATTTTCAAGTATATGTAAAAAAAAAAAACACTCTCTAGTTTAACGCTTTTGCGTGAGATGTCCATGTGCTCTCAGAGACATTCATAATAATTCACCTGCTTGCTTTTTGGTTCACTCATAGACTGTGTGGCGCATTTCTGAGGAATTAAACACAAACAAGTGAAGAGAAGAAAAGCGAACAGGAACTGGTCATGAAACGATATTAATCTTGCGCTCTATGGAAATATTTTGTATTCCATAGAGACAGTATTGAGCAAAAGCTAGTTATTTATCAGCACACCAGCAATGCCGCCAACTTATTAAACAGGCTTTGTTGGTAGATAAGTTGTATTTGGCTATATAATTTTAAACTCTTAAATATCGCAAAACCTTTAAATACTGCACTGTGAACTTTTTCCAGTATCGTTCAGCCCTACTTACAACACACAAAGTACGCTCGCAGAGAATATTTTATGGTTGTGTATCTTATGTAAGGTGATGAGGCTAAGTGGCTGGGCTATGACCTTTGTTTTAGCAGCAATTATTTTGACATAGAGAAAGTATGCAAAATAATTTAAGTCAAAGTGATGACAAAGACAGGCTAGGCTACTTCGAGAGGCTAAATGGGGCATATACTGTATATGGCTAACCTCACATTATTCGGGGAGTCCATCAAACCTGAATGTCGTGGACCGGAAATTGAGCAGATGGAATTATTTTTGTACCTCAGTTGTAATGGATACCTTTTTACTTGCATCTCTATATTTCTGAAAATTCGATAACTTTTAAGAGCTACAGGCTGAATCTTGCATGAGTTTTTGTTTTCCTCTCCGAGTGCTTTACTGACATTTCAATTTTTGTTCTTTTACTCTAAAATGGAAGATATGGCATATAAATGTTTGTTACATAAATTATTCTGCTTAAAGCATGCTTGAATGAGCTTGCCGTTGTCAATATATGTACAAGTATATGTTTTGCGAATACGGATTGTTACTTGTCACAAAACACTCCCTTCTCCTGGTTATATTGACAACAAAATTCGGTGTAAATGACCAATAATCCACCAATGCTGTCCTGCTTCTCTCCTACTTTTAAGGAGTCACTCAGTACATCACACACAGACATAAGTGTATAAGTGTAAATGCTTTGAGAAGATGGGGAGTCATGTAATTTGACAGCTGTTCTAAGAAGCTTATTCCCAAGTCCTTCTGGAGGCCTATATTCAACATTCAGAACTGCCAGCCACTGTCATCATGGCCTTGTGTGCTGGCTAGAGCCACGTGTGGATGGTTCTGTAATCACTGGGGCATCATGCCCTCAGTCACATGGTCTTGCCCACCAGAAATGAGCACCTCACAGGAGCATAGGCATCTGGATGTTGAGTTAAAGAGGAGGCCCCTTTCTGAGGCAGTGCAGAGTGTTGGCCTGTTGGGGCAGTTGTGGGCATTGTTAGTGTTACTGTTGTTGTTGTTGCTGTTACAGTTAGTGCAGGGCTGACTTATCACGCAGGTTTTCCTTAAGCTGAATCATCCCAGATGCATGCCGTGCTTGGCCCGGTGAGCCATGTTGTTATTGGCCTAGTCAGCCTTTATGGCCTCCTTTGCTCTGCAAGCTTTTGCTGTGGTTCCATATTTTGTACCTTCCTCCTCAAACCTGCTGCAGACATGACGTAACATTATTCGTGTCACACATGGGACTCAGGCAAAGACCCTTAACCCTGAAATCTGTTCCAGGGGCACAGGATAAATGGCTGACCCTTCACTTGGACTCTAAACTTTGCTTTCACCTATATTTGTTTCACCGTGAGTTGCAAAAGCTATACAAGTCCGTCAAAGTTGCTTAAACCGATCCGTAGAGTTGTGAATGTAGGCAGGTGGTGGAAGGGCACTGCTGCATGTGGTTGTCTTCCAGGCAAGGCCAGCGGAGTGTAAAAGCGCATCCCTCTTGTTGGAGGAACCCCTTAGAGGATCCCCTGAAGGCTCTCCTTGTGCTAAGGCTGTCATCCAGAACAGCCAGACTGTGGGGGCGGTTTGTGGTTCAGCGCGTTAAGCCTCTGTGCCTGTGATTGGAAGGTCACTAGTTGGAGCTCCAGCTTCAGCCGACTAATCACATTTCTGTTGAGCCCTTGAGCAAGACCCTTGACCCCCCCAAAGTGCTCCAGAGGCGCTTTATAAGTAGCCTGACCCTCGGACCTCAAGCTTGCTCTCAACATTATACATGTGTGCATGTCTTAATGGAGAGCATGATGGGATATGGTCGAGCACAGCACAGTCCACACAGCCACAAGATGCTAGAAGTGAAACAGCCTGTCTCTAAAACAGGGGTCACCAACATGGTGTAGCGTCCCTTATTGAAAGTGGCAAGTGCTGATCATGGCGAAATCTCTTGCGGGAAATTGCTAATCGTCCAGTGCAATCATCTCTATTATTTTAGTATTTGTGTCTTCAGCTCTGATGCTGCTAACATTGAACGTCGATATATTGTGCAGCGCTCAATTCACCCAGAGTGGAGGAAGATAGCCAGGGAGGAGGTGGCCTCAATTAGTGGTGTTATCCATTTCTCACTGGTCACTTGTTGGTCCCCTGTGGTTTTAACCAGGCTATGTGTGACAGCACTGAATCCAAATGGAAATGAATTCCAAGACCCTTTCGTGAGGTCACAGTGTAAAACCACACATGTGTGTGATGGAGGCACAGACGCGTATCTCTGCCTGTTACTGTTACTGTTACTGCTCTCTCCCCGGCCGGCCCGCGGCTAACGGCACCGTATGTATCCTCGCAGATCGGTGCCAAGTGCCTCAGTGCGGCATGCGGGTGGCACAGGGACGGCTGCCCAGTGTGTGAGCCCCCCCTCCCTCCCCCCGATCAGCTGAGATGATTATGCCGCTGCACCACGCCTCCGTCATCCCCCGCGATGTCACTTCCTCCCGCCTGTCAGGAAGCAGCAAGACCAAGGAGCGTGACCGGCAGGTGAGAACGGGGGGGGGTGGGGTCTGTCTGAGTGGGAGGTTTCTGGCTCCACTCAACAGCCACCTGCAATCGTCCTTCTCAACCTCGTGCGACATGTGACAGCTCATATCTGCAAGTCTCCAGCTCAGCTGAATAGCAAACATAGGGGTGCATCTGAAATCACTTGACCGTTAACGTAGTATGTACTATATGTATGCGTGAGAACAGTATGCATGCATTCAGATACACTGCAGTCGCCATCTTGCACATTACCGGACCTGGATGTTTACCAGTGATGTAGCTTGAGAACTGCTGTCTAATGGTAGCTAACATTGATCAAGCTGTCATACTTTACTCTGATTTATTTATTTTATTGACCTTTCACCTTCACATCTGTAACAGAAATAACAGCTCAGTTTGTAATGGGAATAGTTTTCAGCAGAGAGTCCCCGCAGATGGAATGCAGTTAAAATGTGTTGAGCTTATGTGTTGTGGGTAATGTGAGAGCTTCCCTTTGTCTCCGAAGCCGTCTTTGGGCGTGGAGTGTGGTCTGCACACACTGAGCTGGTCTGCGGAGCTTTGTCTCCCGTCACCATACCCATGTGCTAACATCGCACTCTGAAGCTCTGAGCCACTACCGTGCCAGTGCCAAGTGTCCCTGAACTCCGTGAAACACGGGGCACCGTGCAGCTTTGGGCACTGCCTAACTGTTCTTTAATTATGCTAATGAAAACATTAATAATAAGACTACTACTAATAATAATAATTGATACTTCAAAAGCAGCACTTGTTTGAATTTTGAAATCTTGAAAGAAGATACCAATTGGCAAGTTTGTGGGTTTGCTGAGCAGGGTGACTGAAAATACAGAGCTATACCATTTTACCATAGTGTGGCTGTTGCTGGACTGTAAATAGACAGCGCTGTACACGTTAGAGCCATCGCGTTACGTCCGTCTCACTGGTGACGTGATCTTCTGTGGCTTGTAGGAACCTGAGCACAGACTGGCTGTGCGAGTGCCTGAGCACCCCAAAGCGTTCCCTCTCCACCTGGGGCCACCATGAGGTGCATTTGGGGCCCCCAGTCCTCTTTTCCTATCAAGAGAAAACACAAGCTCCTCTTTTTATTCCCTCTGGGCCCAGCTGTCGTGATGCCAGAGGCTGCTGGCACACACCCTTCAGCCAATCATTTACCAATTCCAGGCAGAGCCTAACCTTCATCTCCGCACACAAGTGGCCCTTTGTCGCGTGGAGATGTTCGGGCTCAAAGGTTGGCTTTCATTTCTCATGCGAATGCGACGCAGAGGCTCTGCCCGTCCTCACGGCCATGTCACTGTCATAGCACCTGCTACACTAGCCTGTTAGCTGGTGCTCTGTGTGTGCAAACTGTAGTTAAGGTAGACGGGTGCATTTGGCACCTCCAGGGAGGAGAGGGCTTCAAGATTCTGAATTAGGATCTGCATTCCAGGAAGGCTTCAGCCAGCTTTATACCAGTCTTTTTTTAGTCTCATGGGGTAGTACCAGCAATACCTCTTCCCTCCAATAGGTGGCACTTCACTCTGTTGAGATCATGTTCTGTGTTTGAGGAACCATACAGCCACTTCCATTTGCTCTTCCTGGCTGGGGTTCACTGGGGGGCCTGGAGCCTATGCCAGGCAGCACAGGGCACAAGACTGGGCTGCACTCTGGACGGGATGCCAGTCTGCTACAGGATATATGCTAACATTGTTCCATATACCAATGCCAAAAATTTTAAATGGTAATGATCTAACCATTTTCCAGATTTTGATCTTTGATGTAAGTGTGCTGTACATGTTTTTTGCACACGTTACGAAGTTACATCACATAACAGGCCTTCCGAATCAGCGCTTTGGGAAAGGTTTGATAGTATCAATTTAATTTTGATTTGTCATTGATACCAAGGTGCAAAAGTTGGTATTAAAAGTCTACATTTTGCTATCCATCTGACTCTTGCACACCTGCACTACCAGTGATTTTTTTTTTTTTTTTTAGAGACATCTATTAGTCTAACTGTCCCCCTCACAGAGATTGGTCTGCGTTCTTCCGACTGCCCTGCTTTCAAAGTCCCATTAATGAAGCAGGAGGGATTAGAGGTTGCAATAGGACTTTTCCTGGTTGTGTCTGGGGGGGGATGAGTGCAGGTCTGGTTTCTGTCATATCCGGGGGGGTAATGTGACACCATAGTGCTTAAGAATGCAGGAAGTAGGCGTGTTTGGCAAAGAGCGGCGTCCAGCCCAGACCGCAGAGCTGCTGCTGAGGGGTGGGTGAGGGTCTTGCTGCCATGTCACAGCTGTCAGACATTCTCAGTGTCCATCCCGCTGCTCTGTGTTATGGAGACAGATCCAGTATCTCTGCCATTCCTTAAAGTGACGGAGTGAAGTGATAGACGCGTGCAAAGTGGTAGAATGCAGCAAATGTAAGTAAAATACACTTTTCTTTATAGAATCATCTTACAATGAAAAGAGGTTCATGGTCAGAAACTTGCTCCATGTTTCTATAATCCTTCCTTCCATTCAACTTCTTCCAAAAAAAAATCTTTACACACACAGTCACACCAAAACAATCAATATAGGGGTCTTGATCTACACATTATTGCTAAAAGAAATAGATATTACTATAACTTCAATTAAATATTCAATGATACGTATACAATAATAAGACCATAATAATGCATAATAAATGATGTGAATGACATTAACACCCTGTTTCTCATCAGGCTCTGCTGTGTGTGCCCCTGTCAGCCTGCTGAGGGGGGGGTGTGTGATACCATTGTTACCCCGTTAAACAGCTTAGTGTCAGTTTTGCAGGAAGCTTGGGCCAGAGCCTGCAGTGCCGTCTGAGTTAGGTGTTGTGACCTGAGTACGTCCTTTTTAGTGACCTCTGAGTGCATTCTGCACCCGCTCAGTCCGCTTATCTCTGCCAGCTCGGGAAGATAACGTCGGCTGTCTGTCCTCATTTGCCATCTGTCTAAGTAAGGTGGCTTCTCCATCTCAATCTGGTGAGATCAGCGAGCTCGTGAGGTCGGCCTTCGGCTCTGGACAGCAGCAGCAGAGCAGGCGGTGGGTGTGTTTGAAGCTTACTAACAGGCAGAAGGTGGAGTTGTCGCTTTCTGTTGGGGTGTGAGCTCGTGAAAATGGCCCCTATGTCTGACCAAGTCACCACTGAACATGCTGCTCTGTCTCCCAGAGACACTGCATGCCAGTGTACCATGTTACAAAATCCTTACTGTGTCACTGCTCACCTTAGACATTCTGATCACAAAACTGCTAATAAAAAGCCAATAAGTATGAATGTTTTCTTACTGGCTGGATGATCTGCCTGAACTTTATGTAGCAGCTCATGTCTCTGTTGCAGCTTCACCATGGTTTTGACTTGAATGCCATGATGACAGAAGGTGCTCTCGGTGTAGAGCTGCAGCTCACTGCTGGCTGTTGGATTTGGCGTAGATGCAGACAGGCAGTTAGGTAAAATACTGTCTCCCATCAGGCCTCACTGTTCCTCACACGGCTGAGCAGCAAGCTGAAGAAATCACACCGTGAACCAGAGGGCCTCACTGAACACGCCCCCGTGTGAAATCGATCATGCTTCACCAAGTTGTTTGCATTAAGAGCTATAACGGCTACAGGAACGCGTAGAGCAGGTTAGTCCAGTGTCACTGAAGTACCATTATAGAGCCATTGGCCCCCGGGGCCCTGGGAAGCACCCCAGCCCTCACGATGACGGACCACCCCTGTTTCGGGTAACCAGCTGCGGGTTTCCCCTGTGCCCCTGGCCTCGCTGTGCAGGGTGACGGCCTGCTGGGTGTGCCTGCCCGTCCCATTCCCAGGTAGCTGCACCTCGCTTCGCTATGCTGGGTTGCCGTAGTGACAAAAGGAGACTTCATGCGAGTTCAGTTTCAGAGCTGTCTGCCAGCAGGGGGCAGTGTGGCAATGTGACAAATGGACTTCACATATGGCTAATGAACAATGCCAATAATGGGGAAGTGAAACATGCTGTTGTTTCCCGTTCCTCATCACGGGGAGTGCATACAGCTGAAGCCCCAGTTAGTCCTAGGTGGAGACCTGTGTCTGCGGATGTCTGCGGGTGTCTGCGTGCACCTCCCCCAAGCTCTGGGGGCTGAAGGACAGCAGAGGGTTCTCTAAGTATTTGTTCAGGCATGTTCCTGCCTGGCAGAGCTAAGCAGCCTTTGGAGAGCTGAGCCACAGTTAGTTGCATTCAGAAAGGCTTTTGGAATAGTCAGCAAAAATTAAGTACCACACCTCCCCTTCAGATGATGACCACAGGTCCTTATTCATCAGAATCATTGTTTGATTGGCTTTCAGGCAGGAAGTCCCACCTCTGTCAACGTGCCCTGCAACCTGCCTAGGACCTCCGTCACGCCGTCCATCCAGGACATCTGCAGGTGCGTTGGGGCAGGCCGCTCCGCCTGCTTCCCGGATGCCAAATGTGGCCCCCCAGCATGTCCGCCGGCCCTGTCGCTCTGCCTTTGTCCTGCCTGTCTGTCTTTTGCCTTCATTTTCTTTTCCCCCCTTTTTCTCGCATCTGATTGGCCCCCTCCTGCATGCAGCTCTCATGCGACGGCAGTGCGTGCGGGCCCCCAGCAGCCGCTGCAGACTGCGGCGGTGCTCCCTCCCTGCGGGGGACCCCCGGTGACCGCTCTGTGCCTGGCCTCTTCCCCTTTGAGCCCTGACTGGCTCTCGCTGCTGCGGGCGGGTGGCCCGCTGCGTTCCTCCCGCTCGCTGGACGACGTGGGCCCCCGGCCGGGCAGCCTCTCCCACGGGCTTCGCTTTATCGACCGGCCGAGCTCCGATGGCGAGCTGGCCCCGCCCGCCCTGGCCCCCCTGCTCTCCAACACCTGCAAGCTGATCGGTGGGCTGACGGGGATACTTGCCCCCGTGCCCCGCCCCCCCAACGTGGGAAGCCTGGGCAGCTTTGCATGCGGTCTGCACGTCTCCAAGTCCTCAAGCTGCATCCTGGGGGTCAGCGAGCCGCCCAGTGATGATGACGCGTCCCTTGCGCGGCCCGTGTGGCCCCCGGTGGCTCCTCTTTGCTCCCCAGAGGGGGACAGTGATCTGGACCGCTGCTCCTCCACCCCGTCAGACAAAACTGTCCCACTCTCTCCCTATTCGCTGTCAGCTGATTGCTGCAGGTTGGTGCTCTGCTCTGTGCTTCCCCTGCATCCCGCTTCCTGCGTCTTGCTATGGCTTTCCCACCTCCTCCTGTCTCCTGCCTCCTCTGCCTGTTTGTCTTAGAGTCTGCAGTTTGCTTTTTAGTATATTTTGCTGCTCATTGCATATAAACATGACCCTGTTCTGCCCCTCTGAGTGATGAGCGGTGGTCTGTGCCCCCACCTACGTGACCTCCATGTGGAGCCCCTGTGCAGAGTGAATGACACCTAACCTGCACATTACTCCAGTCATGCAGGCACCTTCTGATAGGTGTGCTGACCTGCTTTTTGGGGAACCTCTACCTCCAAGCTGTCTCTGGACCATGCAGCTGGTCCAGCTTATCAGATGTTGGCTACTATTCTTCTAGTTTACTTGCTATCTCAGAGTGACCTTTTGCTGATCCTCCTCCTCTCTTAGGATGACCGCCTGCTTTACCTCCTCCTCTCTCAGGGTGACCTCCAGCTTGAACCTCCTCTCTGAGTGACCTCTCCCTATTTCAGGGTGGCCTCCTGCTCTCTCTGGGTGACCTCTTGTTTGACCTCTCATTCTCTCAGGGTGATCTCTCCCTATTTCAGGGTGGCCTCCTCCTCTCTCTGTGTGACCTCTTGCTTGGCCTCCTTTCTTAGGGTGACCTCCTGCTTGACCTCCTCCTCTCTCTGGGTGACCTTCTGCTTCACTTCCCACTCCTCACAGGGAGACCTCCTACTTAACCTCCTCTCCTAGGGTGATCTCCTGCTTTGTCTGAGTGACCTCCTGCTTGACCTCCTCCTCTCTCTGGGTAACGTCTTGCTTGGCCTCCTCTCTTAGGGTGACCTCCTGCTTGACCTCCCACTCTCGCAGGGAGACCTCCTACTTAACCTCCTCTCCTAGGGTCTCCTCCTCTCCTGCTTTGTCTGAGTGACCTTTTGCTTCTCCTCCTGCTTGATCTCCTCCTCTATTAGGGTAGTTTATAGTGACTTTGTGGATTCTAACTATGAAAGCTGACGACATCTGCTCTCCTCAGCATTCTGGGAAGAGCCAAGTGTCAAGTAAAGCACTATAGTGATCTCAGCAATGTAGAGTACCCAGTGCAATAAAGTAACATTCCTCCTGAAACCACAGTGCAACATTCATGACAGGGGAGGGGAGGCAGAGGGAGGTGATTGTCTGATAACTTTTAAAGTGATTTTTAGTCTTGATGGTGTCTCTGTTAAGCTGCCCTTACCACACTGGTGCAGCTAGCTTCTTTTGGCAGTTCTGTGGCATTGCACTACTTTGCCACTGGTGGGCGCTGCAGGGCATCATGAGTCAGAAGGTATGAGCCGGCAGACCGCACAGCCTGCTGCTAATATCTCCCCCCGCCCCGAGCAGGATCTGCCATTGTGACGGCGATGAGGACAGCCCGCTGATCAGCCCCTGCCTCTGCACTGGCAGCCTGCGCTTTGTGCACCAGGCCTGCCTGCAGCAGTGGATCAAGAGCTCAGACACGCGCTGCTGCGAGCTCTGCAAGTACCACTTTGTCATGGAGACCAAGCTGAAGCCTCTCAGTAAGGTGAGGATTCGGCCCAAAGGGAGGGGGGGGGCTCCAGACAGTCAGCTACGGGGGTGCCTGGCAAGGAACTCCATACAGTCAGGTTTTATTTAGCCTCACCTGCAATGAAAAACTCTTTTAGCGTTTAAGGGAAGGGATGGGGCCCACGTTCTGAGCTGCACCACTGGATTGAGGGGGTAGGGGGGCACTGTGCCCCTCCTGCAGCCTCTGGGGATACCCTGGTGCATAGCGATTGGCTGGTCGTGGTGTGACGTGAGCACGGGCGTCTACTTGTGTCTGCAGTGGGAGAAGCTGCAGATGGCGCCCAGCGAGCGGCGGAAGATCGTGTGCTCCGTCACCTTCCACATCATCGCCATCACCTGCGTGGTGTGGTCCCTGTACGTGCTCATCGACCGCACCGCCGAGGAGATCAAAACAGGTCAGGCCAACGGCACATAGCTGGAGCGCTGGCGGACACCTGCCATCTGTCATTCTCACTCTGAGGCCAGCCGGCCACAGCGCCCCCTGGCTGCTGCCTGCAACAGGAGCCCCTGTCATATATTCATCCCAATATCACATATTACCTGCTTCTCTGTTCAAATCTGGGGACTGCCATATCTAATGTCTGCCTGCTGTAGATCACCTTCTCTATATAAACTACATCTTTCAGTAATATATTAAGCTTGACCTTTTTTTGACCATGCAGCCAGAAGAATTCCAGGTAAAGGCCTCTTCTCATTGCATGTCATTTGTTAAAATGCCATATCACATGCTCTCTGGGTCCCTGTAAACTCCGTGTGTGTAACGCTGCCCCCTGATGGCCAATGAGTTCAGCCCCTGCCCATCAGGCTGGGCTGTTTCTGTAACAGCTGGAGCTGTTATTGATGCAGTGCAGATGTGCAGATGTTGATAATAGTGCATACCTTTCCTGAAAGCAGCTTTTTGAACTGCCAGGGCACCTCGGCAGCTCCGTCAGGCTGCTGCTTGCATGCGATTGGTGTGAATCAGTGGTCCAGCTGGCCCTTCTGCATGGCACTCTGTGATTTGGTGGAAAATTAAAGGGGCTGGGTGGTGAAGTGACTCAGGAATCTCAAACCTTGCCCATTACCCCGACCATGTGATGCAGAACTGGAAGGCTGTGATTTAAGGGGCATTATCAAAATATATACTGATGGCAGTGCGTCTTGGGAATCTAAGTCAAATGTAGCTTCTGAAGTTTGTCTCAGTGTTGTCCTTCTTGTAGCATTTGACCTTGAATGCTGCGCATTCTGACCTGTTTGCTATGGATTCTGCTTACAGGGATTCTGGAGTGGCCCTTCTGGACCAAGCTGGTGGTGGTAGCAATCGGCTTCACGGGCGGACTTGTGTTCATGTACGTGCAGTGCAAGGTCTATGTGCAGCTGTGGCGTCGACTCAAGGCCTACAACCGAGTGATATATGTGCAGAATCGGCCACAGGTGCCCAGGAACATCGTATTCCAGAAGCCAGCGCCCAGCGAGCCTCCCTGTGACAAGGAGGCCTTGGCACCCATGCAGCCGGACACAAACTCGTCCCAGTACACGGAGACGGAGGACTACAGTGTGGAAATCCTGCACATCTGAGTGGCTTTCTGCAGCGCCCCCTGCTGGAACTGTACTGCAGTGGTCAGTGGTAGCACTGTGGTGGGGACTTTTGGCCATGGGCATGACTGTGAGGACCAGGCCGTGAGCAGAGTCCCACGATCCCAGCGCTACACATCCCTCATCTGCTCATGCACTTTTTATATAAATTGCTTTATAACGTGTATGTAACTTAAAGAGGAAAACTTGAAGTTCGGCTGAAATATTCCTGTTTTCTATGGCTTTTGTATCCCAGACATAGGTCTTTGTCAGAGAAGGGATTAAGAACAACAAATTACTCCAGAAGTGCTCGTTCCAGTTTTCAAAAATAGTGGGAGTTGTACCTAGTCAGAAATACCTGGGTCCAAGAATGATTTTTGTATTTGTTACATATTTATATCATGTTGTATTTTGACCACTTTGAACCAATCAGATCTTGTCTTTTGCTTGAGGGCGTGACAGATTTTACACGCACTTTCCATAAAGAAGGAAGGAAGTTTCCTGCAGTTAGGATGACGCAAACCTCGGCTGAGCTGGTTGTCTGCTGTAGGACGCAGGACACCTGTAACCTTTGACTTCTGTGCGTTTGTCTATTTTTAATCGTGAGTATGTTATTGAAGATCTGTTCTTCATTCTGTTTATCTAGTTTGTGTATTTGTAAGCCTATTGATTTTAATGTTGCTAAGTCATGACCCATAATTCATCTGTAATGACCCCTGCAGGCCTGTTGGCTGACTTCATCTGACATGACCTTGATAAGTCAGTAAGCCAGCAGCTGTTGCCCTGTATTGTTCTTTGTCTTTAGTCCCTGCTGTTGTACTCTGTGTCCAGGCTGTGAGGCCTTGTGCGGAGCAGATGGTGTAGCCTTTGGCCTCTCTGGGTGGAAGTCTGAGAGTACAGCCTTTCTCTCTGGAGGTTGTAGCCAGAGAGCCCATACTAGATCAGCGCTCTCCAGAAGCAGTGTTTTCTGAGATCAGTCTCCATAATACAGGGGCTCTATTTGTAGCAAGCGTAACCCTAACACTAAGCAGAGTGGTTTTCTCTGCATTTTCATGTTGCCTTACCTGCTGTTGCACTGAGGACCATTTCAGGCATGAGAACAATGCTGCCATCTGTTGAGGAATGTTGTTATGGCGTCCCAGTATACATTGTCAAACAGTTAAAAAAAAAAAAAAAAAACTGCTTTTATTGTAAATCAGTAATTGAGAAAAATCTGGGTTTGGCCCACAATCACCATAACCCGCTTTTCTGTCTCGGTAAGTGTGACCAGTAGCCTACAGACTGTGTGCTGTTAAGGTGTTTGGTTTTCTGTGCCCTCTGGTAAATGTCAGTCTTGTGAAGTGGTAATTGAGGCTTTTGATAATGACCGAGGAGCAGGGCTCCATGTGTTGTTGGAAGGCTCTGAAGTGGCCAGAGGCAGTGAAACAGTTTCACAGTTAGGAATCCTGGCCATGCGGTGGAGCCATATGTACTGTTTGGCTTGTTTTCATGGGACTTGTACCTTTAATAAAGTCATTTCCAAAGTAACCATTCATATTCACTTAATGCAAGCGAAGCCTCTGTGCCAGGTGACATTTTAGACAGCTTTCCAAGCCTTTGCTATGGTTAATAACTCTGTCTCTTTCATATGAGGCTGTGTATGTGTGTGACTGATATGTCAATCATCCGACCCTGTTAGCTCTTATTACTGTACTGATACTGTTCCACACTCTGTAACTTTACTTTGTGACTTTGAGTCCTTTGTGTTTGAGTTGAGTGTGCTATTTAAAATATTCATGTTGGCGTTATTTTCAAAATGTAATAAAGTTTAATATTAACACCTTTTAGTTCTCTATTGCTTTGAGGTTTCTCATCTTTATTATGTATGTATTAGTTTTTGAGGTTTATTTGCAGGGTTTCTGGGCTCTTTATGATATGGTGAGGAGTTTGAAGTTCCAGAGAGACCTAGAAATTGAGCCGCCGGTCCTTTGGATAGAGAGGAGTCAGCTGAGGTGGTTTGGGCGTCTTATAAAGATCCTCCCTAGACGGCTCTCTGCAGAGCTGTTCCAGACACCGGCCACAGGGGGGAGCCCCTGGGAATGACCCAGGACATGCTGGAGGGATGATGTCTCCCAGATAGCACCTATGGCTTGCCCTGTTTGGCATGCTGCTACCGTGATTCTCACCAGAAGAAGTGAGGGGAAGAAGATGATGATGATGATGATGATGATGATGATGATGGGTGAGAGGGTTCCTGTGAAGCTGGGGTCACTGGGATATCTGCAAAATCTGTAACCACTCAATAACCTGAAAAATGTTTAGACTAACAGTATCTGAGATGAACTTCCTTTGGGTTCTATCTCTCACACTGATTCTTCCCGCTTCCTCTGTGGTTGCGAAAGGCGAAAGTTCATCACCTTGCTTAGCTTCCCATTGAGTTTTCTCAGACTGAGGACCCGGCAGTGTGTCTGAAGGCCTGGAAAGGGCACTTCTGTCCATGTGTTAGGATGTGGCTCTTAGACGGCTGGGCTCTTGGCGCCAGGCTGCCCGTCATGCCCGGAACACAACGCCACACAGAAACAGTCTCATTACACAACGCTTCCTTAGTGAACCATTATTTACTGTTACACTTTCTGTGATCTTGCAGCTGCGTTTCACAATATCCTTTCTATAAAAATCTATAAAAAATGTAGCTGTAGCTGATATTAAGCTTAATTTGTAAAATGCGAACTTGCCTTGGGACACACATATACATACACACATGGTAATACTCTGATTACAGTCTGCCACTAATCCTGACTCTGACACATTTATCTATGGCAGGTGATACCCGGCTAGACAGCTACACTGTTGGGGATGCGGTCCGGGGACAGGTAATAGTACGGCAGCTTCTTTCCTTCGTTCCGGCTCTTAACGAGGCAGGAAATTTCGTTCAGCTTTGTACGGAACTTCTCCATGGCCGCCTTGGGTTGCTTCTCAATGAAGTGTTCATCAGGGTACATTCCCAGAAAGAGCTAGAAAAATACAGGAAATATTACAAGTATGTATTACGATTTTGTCACTGAGCTAGGTGCCCAGGTGCCCGTGTTTGTCCCTGAGATTGTCCCCCATGTGAGTGTATTTTTCATCCCTGAGATTGTCCCCCAGGTGCCCGTGTTTGTCCCTGAGATTGTCCCCCATGTGAGTGTATTTTTCATCCCTGAGATTGTCCCCCAGGTGCCCGTGTTTGTCCCTGAGATTGTCCCCCATGTGAGTGTATTTTTCATCCCTGAGATTGTCCCCCAGGTGCCCGTGTTTGTCCCTGAGATTGTCCCCCATGTGAGTGTATTTTTCATCCCTGAGATTGTCCCCCAGGTGCCCGTGTTTGTCCCTGGGATTGTCCCCCATGTGAGTGTATTTTTCATCCCTGAGATTGTCCCCCAGGTGCCCGTGTTTGTCCCTGAGATTGTCCCCCATGTGAGTGTATTTTTCATCCCTGAGATTGTCCCCCAGGTGCCCGTGTTTGTCCCTGGGATTGTCCCCCATGTGAGTGTATTTTTCATCCCTGAGATTGTCCCCCAGGTGCCCGTGTTTGTCCCTGGGATTGTCCCCCATGTGAGTGTATTTTTCATCCCTGAGATTGTCCCCCAGGTGCCCGTGTTTGTCCCTGGGATTATCCTGAGCGTGTTTGTGTGTCAGGCTCTCCTTGTTAACTCACCTCATTTTCCTGGAACTGGCTGAGCGCCCACACTGCACCCAGGTGCCAGCAGGAACGGCCGCGGTCAGGGAGACTTTCAATGATGAACTTCAGTGTGACCTCCCCCTTGTTTGTTGGCGGGGGCTTCCGCATTGTGGGTGGCGAGTTTGGGATCCAGGAGCACCAGTCGTACTGGGGCAAACGGGACAAGTCAGTTCACTGGCACTCCTACATGCAGAAGAGGCTCATATGAAGACTCTACCTTTCTCACATAGATACACAGAGCATACACAGAGCATAAACAAGCATTGCCCCCCCCCCCCCCCCCCGAGGTTCAGCATTCTCATTTTCACATTGAATTTGGTCTCTTTGGGGGCTGTAGCTTGTGGAGACATGCAGCATTATGTTTCTCTAATACACTGTCAAAAGTTTGGACACACCTTCTCATTCAATGTTTTTTCTTTATTTTTATTGTTTTCTACATAGTACATTAATAAGTAAACTATTATATTATATTTATATTCCCGGTCAATACCTCGTGAATCTGACTGAGAGAATGCCAAGAGTGTGCAAGGCTGTCATCAACACAAAAGGTGGCTACTTTGAAGAATCTAAAATATAAAACAAATTTTGGTTTAACACTTATTTATTGCATAATTCCACATGTGTTGCTTCACTGTTTTGAAGTCTTCAATATTAATCTACTTTGTATAAAACAATAAAAATAAAGGAAAACCATTGAATGAGAAGGTGCGTCCAAACTTTTGACTGGTAGTGTATGTGCAACGTGCCATTTGTTCTGCTGAATTCTGCATAAGATTGTCATGCTTCTTGTGCCGACATTGGGATCCAACACACAGTAATTCCTTCAGTCAGAAAGGTTAAAGGTTAAGGATTTGGGAGCAGCAGGTCATGCCCATAAACCCACGAGTCCATTTCAGACTGAAGGGTCGCAAGGCTGACGGCACTGCGTAAAGTGAGTACACCGTCCAAGTAACCCCTGGTTTTTGGTATAAAAACTATGCAAGTTTACAAAAAACCAGCCTGAGGAAATGTGTCTTCATGGCTGCTAAGGATGTCTAAAAATATCCGTGGGGAGGCACTCAGTAGGGGAGAGTATTTCCTGTTACAAAGAGCATGAAATAGCGCTCGAGCACGGCACCATGCTGACTTCTCTTTATGCTCCAACAGTCAGTTCACCTTCATTTTGCTTCCTGTGTGGACATGCTAGTCTAGTAGCTCATGCTAGACTGGGGATGGAGGTAACAGCTCAGCCCTGGAATCAGCCCATCTCCTACCTGGCCAAAGTTGATGCTGGCATGCTGGGCAGAGGCGGTGAAGATCACCACGGTGAGGTACTCCACCAGCTGCTCCTTGGTCTGCAGGGACTTGGGGAACTCTGTAGGGACGAGGTATTGGTGGATGGCCATGAGCAGAGTGACACGGTGTACCCGGGTTCCAGGAAGGTAGCATGACATCCTCCCCCCCCCCAATCTGGACTCACCGCAGCAGTCTTGGTCCTGCATGCCGAAGCTGCACACGTCCTTCACGAATGCCTGGATCTCCTCGTCACCCTGCACGGCCTGGTCGTTACTGTAGTAGATGTCCACTATGTCCGACACAAAGCTACAGACCACAGAGGCGGGGACAGTCACTCCAGTTGAAGTGGTGGAACTCTTTAAACCCAAGCTTTAACACTGGTGTCTGTAAGCACCTGGTGTAGAGGTATGCCTAACTTTCAAGTAGTGCCACAACTAGTATTCAAAATATCATCTGCATCTGAATAACTTGTTAATAACCAAAATTCATGTGTGGCTCATAATCAGACCACCGCCTAATCTTGTTTGATATACCAATATCATTTAAAATGGTAGATAAAATAAAATCATTCTGCAAATTTCGATATTTGACGAATATATGCTGTACATTGCTATTGCACACATCAAACAAGTTACGCTGCATAGCGGATGTTCCGAATCTGCACCTTGGGGAGGATCACAGTCACACTGATTTCATGCATCTCTTGTGTGTAGAAGCTACATAGATGAAAGATGGAAACCACTGTTGCCCACCGTCCGCCGATAAGCAAGGCAGCAGACGTGAGATATGGGTTATTTTGGTTTTAAAGCGAACGATGAGGGTGAATCTGCAGACCTGGCAGCTCCAGAATGTGAATGTCTAACCGTGCCATGCATCTGTGTCTCACTCAGCCTGATATATATGAGGGGTTTAAAGGTGATTAGGTTTGCATGATAACAGATGTACAATGCACGACAGTGATGTAATTTAGTGGTTATTACGTTTCATGTTTCTATTTAAAATCATGTTTAGCCTAGATGCAAGTTCATTCATATCCTTATCATGAGTGACAAAGAATTAGACTATGCTAAAAGAACAACAGAACATACAGAAATATAAACCAGACATGAGTTTACTACCTATGAGGTTCTGTAACAGATGAGACCAAGTATCACAATCTATGCATTGAATGTTTCATTAATCTATGCATATTTCAGTGATAATGTCAAAACTATGTTGTAGGCTATTGCTGTTGGTTTAATTCATTAATCCATTCATCCATCCATTTTCTGAAACTGCTTATCCCATTCAGGGTCGCGGGGGGTCCGGAGCCTAACCCAGAGGCAGGGAACAACCCAGAATAGGGCGCCAACCCATCACAGGGCACACTCACACCCCACTCTAATTCATCAATAAACCTGTTTATTTCGAAGCCTTTTATAATTTAAATGGAAATGTTTTACAATATTCAGTATTGATTTGGTATTGATACCAAAGTACCAAAGCTGGTATTGGTACCGAAATCAAAATTTTGGCATCGATCCAACTATACTACAACTCTTCTCGTAAGTAAAACATACATAACACAAATAAGTAAACGGGAAAGATGGCAGGTACGAGTCAAGAAGGCACTCCTGGCACTGCCCCTAAGTATGGGAGCATCTTCAAAATGTCAGCAGTAATGTGCAAAAACCGAATTTTCAAATATGAAAATACTCAACAGTTGTAACCCTACTTTAAAGGATGTCATCTGTAAACACTTCGAACACAAAAAACATTTTGGAGACACACTGGTGGCTGAAGTTGCAAGCTACCCTCATACATATTACATAGTACATATCTAAAGATCGGCATGCTGCACATAATGCTCTCTAAAGTGTGTTGACCTCTAACCCCTGACCACTGACCTCTTACCTTTTAACTGCCTCCCAAACTTTAAGGCCATCATCTCGATAAAAGTAATACGGCAGCTCCTCCTGACTGTCCAGTCCGCGAGATTTGATGATCTCAGGGAAGCAGAGGGATTTGTATGTGAAGGACTTCATTGCCTTCTGCACCAGCTGCACATGGCCGCCACCACCGGTGCCATTAGCCTGAAGATCAGAAGTGGGCGGGACAAATCCATAAGCTGGAGTAGCTGACCAATCAGCAGATAGAAAACCCAGAGCAGATTTTAACTTGGTGGGAATCAAGCCACCTTGTCGAAGAGGCCACATTCACAGATGAGCTGTTCTCTGGCTTTAGTGTTGATAGCGATCGTGAAGCGGATGTGGGGGATAAGCAGCTGTGAAGAACAGAAACAAAGTCCATCACACGTATATGCCACGTTCAGTACCCACCCATAGCATCTGTGCTCCTGATTGGTCAGGACCGGATCATAAAATGAAAACATCAAGTTCTGTGTATTTTGATGTCACTAGTGGCGAACCATCCATAGTGCACCTTGAAGACGGGGTGCACGGCAGGGAGTTGGCGAAACATGGCGATGCCGAACACCTCCGAGATCAGGTGCGTGCGTAGCAGGTGTGTCACCGTCTGGTGCACGTGGAAGTCGGACGAGCGCACCCAGATCTTGGCTAACAGCCAGTCATACTTCTCATCGGTGGGGAGGAAGATGGGGTTATCCTCTCCAGGGGTCTGGCCCAGCTGAAGCAAAGAGGACACATGGCCTTAGCATTCATAGTAATGAACTCTTTGCAATGACATAGATTTGGGTATGGATGGTAGGAGCATGTTTCTACCAATAATACCAGAGTGCCAAGTGTGTTGAAGGGGATGGGGGGATTCAAGACTGATTTGCTCCCTACCAGTGTTGAAACTAAACCTACGCCCTTGATTCTGCATGTTGCTCATGTTAACATGTCAGAGTGATGGAGACGGACCTGAATGGCGATGGGGAGGACCTTGTTCTGCATGTTCTTGTAAAGCAGGCAGATGGGCGCGGCCAGGTACTGTAGGGTGCAGGGGTCTGTAGCGTTTGCCGAGACTCCCTCCATCATTTCGTAGTCGGCGATGTATATGTTACCTGCCTGGGTGCAGCAGAATATTGGGCCCACTTGTTAGCCGCATGGACTTTCATATCTACAGCACATCAGCATGAAGATCAGCCCATGTGTGACCCAGAACCTCCGGCTGTCACCTTCAGCTCCTCCTCCAGAGTGAGGTCCCGCTCCAAGCACTCCTCCACCATGGCATTGGTGACCGGGAACTTGTCTGGAAGCTGGGTGCACTTCTGAATCATGACCGGGTTGCAGCCATTCAGGTACTGATAGCCGAACATGAAGTCTTCCTGCCAGTGGTGCATCACATACTCTGTCACGAAGCAGAGAAGAAAGCCACTGCGTCAAAGCCATAGAAGAAGCCACTGCGTCAAAGCCATAGGAGAAGCCACTGCGTCAAAGCCATAGGAGAAGCCACTGCGTCAAAGCCATAGGAGAAGCCACTGCGTCAAAGCCATAGGAGAAGCCATTTTTGTTTTTTAAAGCACCATCCATAAAAGGTGACAGTTATGACTGCAGCTAGCTGGGGGGGGGGGGGGGGGGCGGTGATCGGGTTCCTGAAAACAGGGGCTGGTGGGGGGGGGGGGTGATCTTTACACACATTCCGAGGCAACTGCTGGTCTGAGTTATTTCTACATTCAAGGAATGCAGGAAGGTCAGACTATAACCTGTTGTGAAATGCATGGTGGTCAACTGTGAACAAAATAATGTCATAGATATTGAAAGACCAGAGATGTGCAACGCAGATCAAATAAAATGCAAGGTGCTTAAATGAAGAGCAAATGTTAAATTGTAGATATCAATTAAGTATTTAGTAATCTCAGTGAGAGACAGCAGAAACACTTTCCGGACCTCAGCCTGGTGACAGGTAATACTTAGGATGGGTTGTGTCCCTGCTTATTTTGGCACCACTATGCACGTCTACCTGGCTGCTGCAGCGGGACTGTAGTTCCAGGGCAGCCATGGTGAATCTGAAGCACCAGGACCACTGCCCCCCCCGGCCCCATACTCAGGAGCATGCACATCCACCCTTATACTGAACACTACTGACAAACAGCCAACCTGAAATGGTGTTGCTGATTCTCACGAAGATGCGCTCAAAGTCTGCGAAGTCATTCCACGACGACTGGAACATGTGCATGAAGCGATTGACGTAGAGATTCTCGATCCTGTGACATACAAGCAAATCCGTGTGGGACAGGCAGGCAGGACAGGCCCAAATGGCTCTGCGGGTTACCACCCTCCCCAGCATCCTCTCATCCTCTTTTCACTACTGCTTTCTGTCCACCTGTCTGGCAGTCCTGTGTCACCATGTGTCTGCCATGGGGTCGTGTCACTCCTAGACAGTGACAGTGAGTGTGGATGGTGAAGATGGTATGTGTGATCAGTGTTGGGGAAGGTATTTATGAAGGTAATCCATTAAAGACAGAGGTGGAAAGTTCAGGTCCAAAATGTACAAATCCAGACCAAGGTTTTGTTTCAACCAACCAGTTGAGTACTCTGTGACTGTGACACTTTATACTGAACTGGTTGGTTGAAACAAAACCTTGGTCTGGATTTGTACTTTCTGGATCTGAACTTTCCACTTCTGTCTTTAATGGGTTACTTTTGCGAGCAACTTCCCCAACACTGTGTGTGCTGACTATCTACGTCATGCTGCCTCCTCCCCTTGCTTACGCCTTGCTGTAGTTCAGGATGAAGTCCACTCCCTTCTCGCTGTCAAACTGTATGTCGCGCGGCAGCTCCTTGTGTGTGTTGGCGTCGATGCTCATTGGGAATCCAGGATGCCATTCCTTCCATCTAGGAACACACCAGAAAGGAATGTCTTAGCTATGCTTATATGACACGATTCTCTCACGCCACACCTGGTCATGACCCACCTGTACACCTTCTGCCGGAATTCCAGTTCTTTGCGTCGGTGCTGCTTGGCCAATCGGGTCTTGTCTTCCTGAGGCAGGTGGGCTGGTAGGACAAAAAGGGGGATTGGTCAGGGTGGGTAACCCGTGCAGGAGCATGAGGGCCACATGGCTAGTTTGTTCTATGAAACTTACCACGGCCGTCACGCAGAATGATCTCTTTTTCATCCGTCACCCATCGGTAGCAGGGGAACTCCACATAGTTGCCCTCAGGGGTCTTCACTGTGATGTACCTGCAGTACCAGTCATCCTGCATCCAGTATTTCCGCTTCTCAATCTTCACCAGCTCAATATCCCCAAGGTTCTCGCTCACGTTCACTTCGTACGAGTCCACCTTAGATAACAACAGCAATGAGCTGAGGTCAGAATTTGTTCTCTATGGGGGTTTGAGACAGAACATTTGCTTTGCAATACAGATCTGTAATACTATTCTCTTAATAGCGAAACTCAGTAATAATACCGTAGTGCAGTATCTCTATAATGCACCTCTGTAATGCTGCCCTCACAGTAGTGACGCTCAGTAATAATACTGCGGTTCAGTAATGCTGTAGCACAGGCCTAAAATTCTGCCCATGCAGTAATGAAGCTCAGTAATAATACTGTAGTTCAGTATAGCTGCAGTACAGGTTTATTTTTGAGCCATTTTTTCATGTACATGTACAGCTATCTGTTAGTGATAATACAGAGTAACACTCCGTAATGCTGCAGTCAATGACAATCATTATAATATTGCCTTTACTACTGAAACACTGCAGCAGTTAGTCAGTAACCACTCAAAGGGAGGTGCCTCTAATGCAGTGGTTCTCAGCTGATTTAGCCTCAGGACCCACATTTTTCAGTTTTCAACCATATATGGTACTGTGTCTTTGGCAGTCAAAGAAAATGTTTCAAGCAATTTATCTGGGTAGAAAGTATACATTCACATGGAAAAACACACAAGAAAAATAACAGGAAAAAGATCAAAAATAAGCAAGAATTTCTTCTGTTCTCCAAAAAGTTACTGATATCTTGCTGGATGGCTACATGAACACCACTTCAGTCCCAAACCTCTCCTCAGGGGCACCTTAGCCATGCCATGTGTTTCTTAAGTTTCACCATTAGCTCTCTTGGTTGATTGATTGATTGATTGATTGATTGATTGATTGATTTAATGAGGTTTTGATTAGCCAAATAAGGTGAAGTAGTGGTCAAATAAAATACATTAGACAATTGCAGTAAATGCTGGGGTGACTTTAGGAGATTAGGAGAGGTTTTGAAATGGCTAAATGGCTTAACTTTGACAGAGAAAATACTATAGTTTTACACCAACATGAAGATCATGTAAACATAATTTTCTTTGACTGCACAGCACTGTATGTATTATCCAAATATGCATAAAATGGGCTGGGGGGAGCAGGCGGGCGCTGGAGATAAAATTGATGACCTGGGAGAGCATTCCACACTGCAAAATATTTTTGCAATGATTTGCCACAACTCAAAATGATCCCACAACCCACTTTTTGCATCGTGACACACTTTCCAGATATGAATCGTGTAAATGCAGAGTGCAATTTCAGCCAGCTTCCTGCTGCATGCTGTGACTTTAGCAAATCAAGACCAGCTGAGGAAGTCACATAATTTCCCTTCTTTTCCTTCCCTTTCTCCCTTCCAGACAGGAATGTCCTGCCAAGGGCACAACTGCTGAGCACATACGCTCCCTGGGAGCTCCAGGCTCTGAGCTTTGAGGCCACATGCCCATAAACTGCAGCAATTCATGCGTTGCATTCCCCCTATAATTATACCACTTTGTTGGGCCACTTACCCCAACAATTACACCACTTTGTTGGGTCGCTTTCCCCTACAATTCCCCACTTTGTTGGGTCGCTTTCCACTACAATTCCCCACTTTGTTGGGTCGCTTTCCCCTACAATTATCCCACTTTGTTGGGTCGCTTTCCCCTACAATTACCCCACTTTGTTTGGTCGCTTTCCCCTACAATTACCCCACTTTGTTGGGTCGCTTACCCCTACAATTACCCCACTTTGCTGGATCACTTACCCCTACAATTACCCCATTTCGTTGGGTTGCTTTTCCCCTACATTTACCCCACTCTGTTGGGTCGATTTCACTCCACTGTAACCTTTAATATTCAAGTCGTCAAGTGAAGCATACTCTTCTCACAAAATGGCCACTTGTGAACAGTGTACCACAGAGTGTGAACACTCTCTTCCTGCACTCATTACGGAGAGAAGCACTGACACGTTAGCACACTGTGATGAGGACCATTTACACCCTCATGCATCCAGTTCTTTCAGATTTAAATGACATTCATGTAGCTGAATTACACCATTGTTAGAGAAAAAAATACTCGACAAACAGCTGAATCAGCAGACGGGGAGAGAACAGCAAGTGGAGAGACCATTTTAAGTAACATATTTAAACCCTGTGACCAAGAGCTGGATTAGCAGTTAGAGCATGCATGCAGAGGGCCTAATCCAAGATTCACAACATTATTATTTTAATGACCACAAGTAAAAAAAAATGCCCAGATCTGACTTAGATGGTTCGACAGATGGATGATATTTGAAATGTTTTATTCTTAGGATCAGGTTAGGCCATAGAGTCCGTGGGGAATTTGTGCTTGTATATATTCTGAGTGATATTATGCCAGTACCCTGGAGTGAAGTTGCTAATTTCACTCCAGGAAGGATATTGCAGCATGAAGGGAAGTTCTATGACATGCAGAAGGGGTGATTCTGCTGTTAGACTCTTACCATACAAGGTCAGTATAATAGTATAGCACAAATAGTGAATAAGGTAAGTTCTCTTCAAATGAAATGTAGTTTTCTCCTGATACTGATTGATTCAAAAAAGAGAATATTAATATTCTTACACGTAGGTGAAGGGAGGTAGAGAGAGCAGCATGTCTAATTCCTGAACTGGTCCATCAGAAGCCAGTAAAATATGATGCAAGCAACACAGAGGTAGCTCAACAAGTGCTGTGTTACCAATGCAAAGATTAGAGTTCAAATCCCCAAAGCACACTTTTGCTAGTGGTTTTGGATAAAAATGTCAGATATATTGATGAAGTACAAATGCATTCCTGGCCCAAAGCATGGCACGTCGTAGGTGCTTTTCCGTCTCCAACTATTACCAAGAAATTTAAGCTTACCGCCCCTCGTTCAAAGTCATCATACAGTGGTTTGTCCAGTAGGGTCTTCTCGCTTTCTTTGTCCGTGCCCACCAGTGTGATGTACACATAGTCGTCAGTCCCGGCAAACCACTGGCTCCCAGTGGCCACGGTGACGGTGTAGCTTGGCATGGCGCTGCGGGTGTCTTGCTCCTTAGCTGAGCTCCTTCAGACTCTCTGCTTCAAGGCTGCAGCCTCTCTTGAAAGAGCGGCTCTTCCTCTTTTTACATCACTCTCTTTTTCTGCGCGCTGACTACACTAAGCAAATGAGTAAACAAAGTGGTCTCGCGGAAGGAGATAATCACTCACAGGATCAGCAATATGCTCATGTGCCCCACACACACACACAATATGACAGAAGAGGTCAAAGGTCACTCCACTGACTTTTTTAATGTTACTCTAGAGATATTTGACTAAAACATTATTTAAATGTAACATCAAAGACATATTATGAATCACAGAGAAAACGTCATGACTGAACTTTTACAAGTGCGCTTCTTTATAAATCTTTATAAATCATATCACAAACAACCAAAGATATTCATTCCACCTGCCCGCATGATAAAATGATGCAAAACCAGTAAAGGTATCTATTTCTTTTGATATGCACTTACATAATGGCGAAATGCTGAATGACACAAGAGTTCACGAATGCCTCACACTCACACGTGTGCGTCTTACATGTGCGTGACTAGCATGTGTAAAGCCAGACTGGCAAACCTGCCAGCAGAATATATTGTGGGGAACCACCACCCCGGTTGAAAAAAAATCTATCATGGAGATCCCTCCCCGCACTCATCAAAATTCACGATTGGACCACACCAGTCCAGCACTATGTGTGCATCTGAAAGGGCCATCTTTTCCCAAGACAGCAGCTTTTAGAAACCCCCTGTGCAGAATATGACAGTAAATACAGAGTAGGATTTAAAAAAAAAAGATGGTGAAGCTTGCAAACACAGTGGCTTTGTGCTCACCTGACCAAAGAAACAAAAATTACATTTATAACAAATTTCCCAGCCAAATGAGGGACAGTATTAACCAGTGTTTGACAGCATGGCTACAGGAAGATGTATGCAAAGCAGGAGAGTCAGTAAGCGGCTGCCGGGCACGGACTGCACACAGTCTGCAGCTGACCCAGCTCATTCCCTTCAGCTGCTGGGTTTGCAAAGCTCCTCCGATGCTTTCAGTAGTTAAATTTAGTGTGAGGTGTTAGAAATGAAGCAGACGCGTTCATAACGCACATAAGCTGTGGTTAATGAGGTTTATCAGCACGGGAAACAGGAACCAGCCTGAATACTTCTAGTGAGAAGAAGCTTCTAGTACAGTGACTCAGCAGAGCAGTAAAGCAATAGTGAGATAGAGAAAGAGTGTTGTGAACAAAGGTGTTATCAGTCAGACCCTGAAACACATTGTGAGCTCTGAACAACATGAGATACTTATGAAAATATTTACAAAGGTTCCCGTATACCTGACTGGAATAAGTGGATGGATGGATGGATGGATGGACAGACGGATGCATGGATTTAAAATGGTTCAGCACAGTCTGCCTACATCATTTCACACTCATATACAGAGAGACCTGAAGACCATTTAGATGTGAGACAGCAGCAGGGTCAGGTCACTTCGGCTCCCACATGAAGTTACATATGCAAAACCGTAAACAGTTACATATTAACCACACGAAAGACACAGTAACACTGTTAATTATACCTGCTCTGCTATTCATGTGGGATTGGAGGACAAGCTGAGTCACTGACTAATTAAAAAGCAGTTTTGAAATGACCAGCTCTCTACACTGCCAGCGTTTTGGCAGCCAAAATCCCACAAATGCTCCCCAGATAGTAAGGTCTCCGGGTTATTCTGTACAGCTCTGGTGATGTTTTTTTGCACGACCAGATTAAAAGGCAGCTTCCTTTATTAACAGCTTGTTTGCTCTTAGACGCAGTAGCAAAGTGTCCAGCAGTATGAAAAAGTGCTTCCTGTCCCCAGTGTTGCCCCCCCGTTGTGGGGCTGATGTAAGGGAAGTCAAACCTGCTCCGCGTCTTTGAAAATGATGCAGAGAAGCATGTAGAATTTGAGTGTTTATACGTATCACTAACTGACAGCTAATTGCTGTCACTGATCACTGTAAGGAGATGGAAAGATGGAACTTAACCGCAAGCAGCATCAATGAATCAGCCACATTCAAGCTCGGCTCGGTCCTATATGGTCACTCAGGGCCGTCTGTGTAACTACAGCCATGTCCCACCCACACGCACACAGAATAAGGCAGCATATCCACAAACAAACTCGGGAGAGGAAGGAAAGTTGGTTTCCATGTGGAAAAAGGCTTTTTCTCTTTGTAAAAAAAAAAAATAACAGTGAATCCTTCTTGTAAAATAGGACAGGTCATAGAAAACCTACATAACCCTCAACAGCCACCGACCAGCTCAGCACTCGACATCCGTCACGTTCTCACATGGCTCTTCACAGGCATTATGGGTAAATGCGTAGCTCTATACGCCCATCTGCCAGCCCTGCTTGATTTTGCATGGCAGCGGGTATCGTGGTGTCCATAGCCAGGGCAGCACATGCAGAGCGGCGCGGGATGGGGCTGAGATGTCGGGGCCCTCAGGGTTCCTCGGTCCTGAGGCTGTGCAGCGCCACCTAATGGAGGCTAGTTGAGGTGCAAGATCTGCCTCATAAACTCATAGGTGGTGAAGGCTACAGCCTGGGAAGGCACGCAGCGGATGTAATTCAGGGACAGGCCGCGATACAGGCCTCTCTTCACGCCGTACTGCCGGTACACGTAACTCAGCGTTTGAGTCAGTGTGCTGGTATAAAGGGGAAGAAAGATGGCGACAGTCATTGGAGGGATCGCTGATACAACACTAGACTGTACTCTGGGCACGTGCAGAACCTGACTTACCGGCAGTACTGAGCATCAGGCAGGACTACACCCAGCTGCATCCGCCGGCGGGCCACATCCAGCGGGTATCTAGGTGTAAACAGATCACCATGTCATGCTGTATTGGCCTGCATGGGTGGGTGTGGCTTGATATGTATGTAACTCACTGTGCTGCAATGCACATGGCCATGTGGTTGGTGTGGCTTATGTAGGTCACTTTCTGCTGCTGTGGGTGTGGCCGTGGAGTGGGTGTGGCCATGGAGTGGGTGTGGCTTATTATGTGGGTCACCCTATGCAGCTTTGGGGAGCACACTCACGACACGGTCTGAGCGATGGCTCCAGCCACGCCTCCGCAGAGCAGGCTGACGTGGGTCTTCAGCACCAACACGTCCGGGTTGTCCGACGAGGGCTTGCCCAGCAGCTCCGGGGCGTGAGTCAGGCCCAAGCTCTTCAGTGTGCCGAAGGTAAAGAAGGAGAAACCTGCAACACAGGGGGAATCAGCCAGGGAGTCGCTGCCGCAGCCACAACGAATATACAGGCCTGTTAAGATTACAGTAGCAAGTGTAGCCTCTGACCTGCGTATGGCGCCATGCCGATGATTGTGGGAGTCAGCCCCCGGTAGAAGCCAGACACACCCCCTTCCTTCCAGAGAAAAGCGACATGTGAGTGGCCTAGTACAGTGTTTCTCAACCCAGTCCTGGGGAATCAGACAGTCCACATTTTTGCACCCTCCCAGCTCCAGCCAATCAAGGACAAAAAAAGGGAGCAAAAAGTGTGGACTGTCTGTGGATCCCCGAGGAGCATGTTGAGAAACACTGGCCTAGAGAACCAGGTGTCTCCCAGACCCACACCTTCAGCACTGGACTTACTTTCCGGTATATGGTCTGGAAGGTGTTGAAAATGCCAGTGTACTGGTGCTCTCCTTTCACCTGGAAGGCCAGACGGGCCCGCACCACATCCAAGGGATAGGTGCAGATCACTGCTGTCATTCCTGCAGGGGCAGTGTGTGGAGGTATAGATTAGACTAGGGTGCAGACTACAGGCCGAACGAGGAACTGCAGGTGACAAGTAAGATTTTTATCTTACCGGCCATAGATCCGGCCATGAGCCGGTGGATGTGTCCTGATATGCCCAGCCGTTTGCTCAGCAGCTAAACAAGGATGACACATGCACAAAATCATCACCTCCGTTTCAGTTCAAATATACATTAAAACACCCATCAGGCATCCACTTCAACAGTAACAAATCTAAAACATCTCTGCTCCACCACGTTGACTTACCTTCTTATAATTATCGAAAGCCATGAACTGGATGGCTCCATATGGGAATATTCTAACCATCATGGCCCCATTGCCTTTGTATAAGCCCAGGAAGCCCTCTTCTTTGGGCACGGCACGCAGTGTGGCCATCACTCCTGAGGGTGGCAAAGAAAGCAGCCTCACAAGCTGGCCTGCAGCGCAAGGCTGCTGCAACGAGCGGTTTGGCGCACTGTGGTTATCATGGCGGCCCTGCCTCACTCACCCAGATGCTTATAGTGGGGATTCTGAGCTTGAAGGAGGATCTTCACCCTGTCGAGGGGTGCGATGCTGGATTTGGCACAGCATCCAGCAACACCTGGCAATGGAAACAGGCAGGTCTTCACAGGTCTGTACAGGCAGGCCTAACAGTCTCACAGAGAGGCCATTATACCGCAGTCCTAATATTCTGCCCAGAAAAGCTACTAATGGTTTTGTAAACATACCATGCTTCTGAATTTTCCATTGTTCGTCTTATGTAAATGCAGTTTCAATGCCATTTGCCACACAAGTCCTTTTGTTTCAGAACAGATTATTGCTAAAATTGCTAAACCCAGGGGTACAGCAACCAAGGGAATGGGGGTGTGTACCCCACAAAATTTCATTTGGCTTCATTTACCCCCCCAATAAACAGACCTATGCATTTAAATTACTCTATAATTAATATAATTATTATTATTACTCTCCGCTACGTTATTGGTTAAACCCTTTGGCATAATGACCACCTTACCTCCGGCTAAGAACGAACGAATCCAGTAATAGTCTCTCTGGCCGGTATTGGCTATAGGCGCTGGGCCAGCCGCAGGAACCGCCTCCGTGACCATGCTGTCCAATTAGAATCCAGACATTTCCATACCTCCCGCAAATCTGAACACAGCGAAACACAATCACGTTGCGTTTAAAGAAGGACCGAAGCCCGAAGTGCACACAGAATTCGTACCATAGAAAATACTAATGAAAGCATTAGGGAGCCACAAAAACATGAAAAAGTCTATATGCAATCTATTCCAGATGCACATCTATCTAAAGTAAAAAGCTGATTAATAAAGTATTACTACGGCACATGAGAACAGGACAATAAAACAGGCAACGGCAGGCTGAGGTCAGTCAAAGGTATGGTCAGTCCCTGTCATCCCGGTCGCTACAGCTTCCTCCGCGTTTCACAGCTGTCGCAAGTCCTCTGCTTAAATGTCCGTTTCTACTCTGTATCTGTAACGTCAATGAGGCGTCGGATGGTCGTGGACCTGCAAACGCAACAAGGATCAAAATACTTACGATTTTCTAAGTTGTTAAAACACGAGATTATTAGAGATCGAGTATTAGTACGTGGTGTAACTAGCTAAATAGAAGCGGAAGGTCATCTGTCAGTACCCTATCGTGCAACGCGACATGTTGTAAAAACGCAGGTCATATGTACACCCACAGCTGTCAAAGAGATCCCAAAACACGGTCACTTCAGCGTGAGGAGACACTCCAATCCCGAAAAAGGTGACTGCATGGCCGTTATTTCCTCACACAGAGTTCATGACAGCACGTGGGGCGGGCAAAGGTGCAGCGTCACAACTGTGAGACAACTGGGCAGTCCCGCCGATCTCTATATGCTGTAGATACGTCAGGGTGGGGTACAAAACGTGGAATACGCCTATCCACGCGAGATTGAAAACAGACAATGGGCCGGTGCATTTGCTGCGCAAATCTGACGTTCGAGTTCTGACTAAAATTCTTACTGTTATTACAAATACCGCGTGTCTGTATGTGTCGGATCAGAATAGTTTACGTACCTCCAAATATTACTGCCCATTATGAAGTAAAGACATACTGTTTCTGGATCAGCGGATACAATATCGTCTTGGTGTCCTTCAAAGCCTCGGTATGCTGCGGCGCATGTTGAACGCGTCATACAAACTTCCGGACGTTTCTCCTGTTTTCTGTCCTTGTGTTAGACAGGAAAACAGACTGTACGTTTCCCCTGCCCTGTTTAGATGTGCATTACTGAAAGACCTCTGTTGTTGAAAGCCAGTTGTTCAGAGGCAAAGTTTGAGGCATTCTATAAACCTAAATCCGGTGGAATCTTCACACCCCCTTCTCTAATGGTCTGCCATTTGGTTGGTACCAAATAAATTTTCATGTAATTTGAAAGTAATTTTATAATGAGATAAGTCTAAATGTTACTTAGTCGTGATTTTATTTAACTAAAGTATTATTAAACTGCCTTTACAAAGCCAAAAGTATCCCCTTATATCACCAAAAATATTAATGTTAAGGGTCTTTTTTTCTAAAGAAGAGGAAATTAAGGGGTATGTTACAGAAACTAATACAATTGTTCATAACATTCCAGTGGCTGATGTACACTGCTTTGCTGATTAGCTGCTGGGGCATTAGGAAGGGCAGGTGTGCAGCTTACTCCGGTCAGTTTGACAGATAGCAAGTTAGAAAAAAATGTTTCAGAGCATCTTCACTGACGGCAGTGTTTTTTGTTTTTTTATAACCTGTCATATTCTTACTTTGCTGCTGAGGCACATTTCTGTCTGCTCTCATCTTCACCAGTCAGGTCCCACTAACTCCAAACAGCACCTTGCGGTCACTATTTCCTTACCACATGCATCCAGATTATGAGGAAGTGAACTACTTGGGGAGAAGCTGCTGACCTTCACCGCCCTTATAAAAGCACACCATGGAAATTGAGGAAATGTAATTTGATGTTCCCTAACTGAATGTCCCTAACCCATCACCCTCCCATAAGCCTCAGGCCACCACTTAAGGCACTGTGGTTAAAGTTGCAAAGCTGTAAGAAAGAGTAGTTTCATTTTTTGGTCCGATATTAATGGAATGAATATAAAGTGATATGAACAATATTTTCTCCAGGTTGATGCCATTAAATGTTAAATGTAACCTCACCACAGCCTCGAGCAGCTTAATCTGTACCCCCATTCCCCCATTGTAAATGCTGTGGCCAGGTAAATCAGTGGTGTAGGGTTTTTAACGCACATCCAGTAGCCTATAACTCATAATTTCTTTAATAGCACAAACAAAACGGATTCACAAAACATACTTTAAAATAAAGTCCCTGAGGCATGTGAATCAAAAATTCTTAAGGAATATATGTAGTGGTTTCCCCACATCTTTACCCGACCAAAATTTCTTTCTTCTAATACACAAAATCCTTCTCCTCAGAGTGATGTAAATACTGTTTTCACATTCATATACCCAGATGCACAATAACACACAACAGTGGCAGATCTATATTGTAAGACACCCTGGGTGACCCCCCCCCCCCTTCAGAGCCATTTTATTAAGACATTTGGAATGATACAAATAAATAATGATAACATTTAAAATGACTGTAAATAAATATAAAAACCTATACAAAAGATTCATAAATATCAAAAAGAAGTAGCAAAGGCAAATGTAAAGTAACTGTTGTATATAAATTTTTAAAAATGAAAAATAAATGATTTTTTAAAAATATCCTATTGGCTAACAAAGATATAGGTATTATACTAGCTTATTTAATTTCATTGCACAATATGCTCATAAACAGATCTTTATCTTTTACACGTTTCTCCTCTTATTCTTTACTCTTTTTTTCTAAATGGGGCATCTGATGGCTTAGACCTTTTCATAACCTTTTGTGTTAATTTGGCACTCGAGCATCAATGCATCACCTATCCCCCCAACACTGGCAACCAAGAGTGAAGACTAAACCAATTCACCTTGGTGGTGTACATACAGGCTTTATATTATTGTGAAAGATTTTGCAAAAACCTAAAAAGATACAACAGTATGTGCATAAAACTAAATATTTACAGTATTGTGAATGAATAGTGGTTCATTTAGTAGCACTTCATAGTCTGACTGATTTTATTAATTACATTAGTAGTGTACATAGTTAGAGGTGCGCTAATTGATGGATTCCCCTGTCCCCCCTACCTCGGTCTTCCAGTGTGGTGATCTGAGGTCAACCTAGCTCTGCCCCCCTCCCCATCTCATACTTCTGAGTGGTAGCCTGCCTAGCTCACAAACTAGAATCAGGACGCCAAATCCAACAAGGTTAACTGACCCACATAGTGTTATGATATCATTGACGGGACGTTCAAATGACCAATAGAAAACCGATCACACAAATGTCACCATTCCAATTTTTTTTTGCGCAGGTGCCCTGGCCGTTCCTGGACGGAAGCCACCCTGGGTAGCTGCCCACGTCACCCATACCTAAATCAGCCAGTGACATATAATAATAGAACAGGGGCCTGTATTACTAAGCAGGATTTCTTGCTTAGCCAGATAATTTGTCAGATTTCAAGTAGCCTGCTTTAAATGTAAGTGAACAAAGATAAAGTCCATTTAAACTGGGGTACCTCAAATCCAATATGTCACCCGGCTAAGCAAGAAATCCAATTTTATGATACAGGCCACATGAACTTATGCTAAACAAATTAAGTAGCATATTAATGTGTGTGTATATATACACACACATACATTGTATTGAATTCATAAATATTACAAAATCCATATTCCAATCCAAATCATCATACAATAATATTGGGTAATGCTTCACATTGCACCTTCATAATATATTCATAATGCATTCATAGAACATTCATAATCATCATGCAAGTATACTTTAACATCCTAACATACCTGAACAGCTTAAATATACATTAATAACAAATATGATATGATAATAAGAAACATTATAATCATATAATCATATCAGAGCCAGGTACCTCTGAGCTCTTCTGCAGCTCAAAAAAACAGTATGAGCTCTTGTGAAGAAGCCAAAACCCTGTGAACACAGCTAGTGTCTGAGAGGTGCTGTGGGACAAGCGGGAGCGGAAGAGGTGGAACTGATGTGGAGCCTGCAGACCAAATGAGAAAGACCATCTGTGGGGATCCTGGAGTGTAGTTTGCCGGAACCACAGGACTGGCCAGCAGATCAGACATTCTGAAGAAGTGGGTTGAGCAGAAGAAGAGCTCGCACTCCCTGTTCCTCTTCAGCTCATTTATCATCCCAGCTTCTCCACTGTGAGTGCCATATTCTCGGGTCTATAGCTGGACCTGTCCCACCTGAACAGGAAGGAATGCAACATAAAAAAAGCAGTTTGTTCCCCAGAAGGTGTCATAGAAGTTGAGGTTGCTGGGTTGGTTGCATATGGATCCTGGACTTCCAGACCAAAGACAGTGTGCTTGGGCAGCAACATCTCCAGCACCAACCTTGCTGAGTCTCAGTGCCTCTTTGGCCTGGGTGCTCTGCCCACTTTTATTCACTTTGCTGACACATTTGACTGTACTGCAAAGAACAGCTCAGAAACCATCTACAACCTTGCTGATGACATGTCAGTGGGTCTCATGAGCAACGGTGATGAGTCAGCATGCAGAATGGAGGTGGGACAGCTCATGGACTAGTGCAGGGTGGCAATCTGTCTCATAATGTGGACAAATTGAAAGAGATGATTGTTGACTTGAGGAAGGTCCTTATTGTCCCCTATCCATCATGTAATGAAGGATCTGCGATGGAGTTAGTCAGGAGCACCAGATTTCTGGGATATATCTGGTACAAGACCGAACCTGGAATCTTAACACCTCTACCCTGGTCAAGAATGCCCAACAGCGTCTCTACGCCCTGAGGCAGCTGCAGAGTACAAGATTTCCACACCCCATCTTCACCATGTTCTACACAGGCACTATAAAGAGTACTTTGACCAGAGGCATCACTGTCTGGTTTAGGAATTGCAAAGCGTCAGACCACTTGCAGAAGATATTGCATATTGCATAAATGGAAAAAAATCACCGGGATCTCTTTCCCTTGCATCAAACATTGCACCCGTGAAACCTCCATCATTGTGGAAGACCCCTCCCACCATTTCCATGAACTCTTTGACCTGATTCCATTTGATAGAAGATAGGGGGCATCTGAACCAGGTCTGCCAGGTTCAGCAACATGTTCTTCACTGAGGCTGCCAGGGCACTCAACACACAGCTGTTCCCCTAACCACCTCCATATTCCTGAGAATACCAACAGCTCCCCCCGGCACAAGTCTCTTTCTCTTATTATAATTTAGCTAACTATTGTCAGGCAACTGACACTATGCCACCATTTTTTCTGCTGCATTATTTATCATCGTTTACAACACTTTCAATGCAATGTGTCCAGCCCCCCTGTTTCACACTGCTCAGTATTTTTGCACTTTCACAGAATCGTGAAACCTTCTTCTTATCACCTGCAATTTGTGTGTTGCACCATAGTCCTGGAGCAACGTTTTTTTGTGCAACTGTATACCTTTATATAGATGGTATACAAGTCCACTTGACATGACTTGCTCCATGCTAAGCTAAGAGGCTGGACATTGCCCCGAAAACACAAACAGGCCACCCCAGGCATTTCAATCACTGTCAGTGTCAGTGTGTTTCCGGTGATTTTTAGGAAATTCTCCTTAGGACCTCAGCCCTTGAGAAACTGTCATTCATGCTGTGCCATTTTCCCTTGCCTGATAGTTCAGTCGAAAACACTGTCATGTCTTTAGGTGTGTGCTTCTCAAAAAGCTATGTACACACAGAATATATATGCCCTTGTCTGGAAAACGGCTCAGTTGGGCACCCAGAGAGTTCCATTCCTCTAGGTGGCCCTGAGTGTGTCACTTTGCCAGGAGATTCTGCACATTGAGTCCCTGTAGGACAGCAGGAGGGTAGCAGGATCAAAAAGATAAGAAAGCAAATAAGACACCTAGAAAAAGATTTTATATAAACCTCCCAAAAGATCTGGGTATTCTTTTTTTCAGAGGTTTCCAATGGTATGAGTCAGATCCAGACTTTAAATTAACACAGCCTTGAGCATCACACCAAACAGAGACACTGTCCTATCTCTGTCCTCAGTCAATCACAGGTACATGCCTTCTATCAGTCATAGACACTGTCCACAATATCCACATTCAGGTGTTGACTCCTCACTGATTTTAGCTAATCAGGGCTTTGGGATGAGTCCAGCTGCCCAGCTTCTCCACACCAACGCTTGTGGAGTCGTGAGGCCACCAGAGGCACTTGAGAGTGCTGCTTATGTAACATGAATGGGGGTGAGCTGGGAGTGGAAGGACACGTGAGTCTTAGCCTGGCTGCTTTTGAGCAAGGAACAGGACCACTTATCTCCAACGTCCTCCACCTACTGAGCATGAGGGAGCACTCACTGCACCACCAAACTCTTCTGTTTTTGTACATTTTGAACATGAATCACCTGGAAGGCCCTGAAGAGCTATGCAAGGTCATAAGACCATAAGACCAAGTCCAGGTTTAATTATCCATCTTTCAAGAGTATCTTGTAAGGGGCTGAGTGCAGGTGAAAAACAGGGAAAAAACCAGGTCTATCTCAAATTGCCTGAAAAGCACCAGACTACCACCAGATGCTCCCAAAAGAACCCCGAATGTCTGTGGGGATTCCAGTTAGCCTACTCGTTAGACCAAGGAGAGGTTTATCTCAAGGACTTCATGCCTATGTATGGGGATTCTCACAGACTTGCTTGCGGAAACTAGCATTAGTAGTGAACAATAAGTAAGCGTCTCTTTGGTTTCATGTCATTGTCAGTGCCCAATCCTGGTAACACCTTTACCAAGCTGACCCTTTTGCAGTGGAAATCCATAGCGAGCAGGAACCGCGCTGTAGTCTGTCTATGCAGCACACCTCGCTCCCTGTATGCCAGTGGAAAAGCACGGTAAGTGAGGCTCTGCATGTATAGAGTGCAACCACAGCACTCCATTAATGTGCAGCATGATAACTCTGGTGGCCTGTCGTGTCCTCCAGGGTCGCCTCTGTCCACCTCTCTCGGAGGTTCTCTTGACCACACTGTTCCGCTCACTGTGGTTAGTCACACTCAAGCCTCGTGCTCACTGGCCCATGACACAGCAGTTGGGCACCTTTCCTGTGGGTGTGAGGTGGGAGAGTGATGAATGCTACTGGTGACTCACTGGGGCTGGGCAACTTGGTAAAAGCCCTCATATGTTCTTGTTTTAGAGAATGCTTTAGGAACGCTGTGTAATAATGAGGGGGTGGGGGGGGGGGGGGGGGGGTCTAGTGAAACTGCTGTTTTATTCTAACCATTCCTTTTCCATCTTGAGTCATTTTCAGCTCAGTGTATTATTTACTCTGGATTGAAGGTCATGTCACCCCTGTCATGTGTAGAGATCCTCTAAAGCAGAAATCGGAATTCAGTGATAGACCTCTCCAGTGAAGTTCACATGATACTTGAAATTTGAGTTCATGTTATAATAAGGCATTCATAATGAGAGATCTCACTGAATTGTCCGTCCAGTTTCCATACCTGCTTGTCCTATACAGAGTTGCGGGGGTCCAGAGCCTATACTGGAAGCTATGGGCAGAAGGCTGGGAATAACCCAAGATACACATGCCATTTACTCACATGGTTGACTTGGCAACTCCAATTCACCTTAGTATGACAACAAGGAGAAAATATCCAAACTCAAGCTCTGGACTCTATTTGTTAGCAATATTGCTAACCACTGTGCCACCCCTGCACTGCTTTGTATAAATGTTAAATGTTCATAGCTGTACCCAGAAAGAAGTGACATCCATTGATTTATGTGCTACATGATTTACAACAAATAAAAAAAATGGATGTGGTGTATTTTTGCCAGCGGCACAGTGCGATTTCACGATTTCAGGGCGGGGGGGTTTGAATCCTACCTCTCTTTATGTGGAGTTTTCATAGTTAATGGAGACACTTTAGTAATCCCTGTTGGGAAATTCTCTTTTTTTTCTTTTTGCTTTGCCGCATCTTGCTCTCCATACAGATGAGAGCAAGCTTGGGGGTCACAGCGAAGATGCAGTCACCTTCTAGTGCCCAGGGAGCAGGGTGGGTGGGGTGGGGGGGGGGGGGCGTAAATGGCCAATGGACATGTGGCTATTCTGTTGAGGCTGGACCTGAACTGGAAAATTTCTGATCACAGCCACAGAGGCCTAGTCCACTGAGCCACATGCTACACCTTTTTATATGCTTATATATTCAGGTTCAAGTGAGGTTTCTCTCAGCATAACATTTTCTTCCACCAGGAGAAAACCTTGTAGATGTGACTTGGTTATGTATTTTTGCACATTTCACTGTTATTTTTTTTAATATATACTGTCATGAGATGCTGAGGAGCAGGACTGTAGGCAGAGGATGTGAGATGGTCAGGAGGTGGATTGTAGGTCAGTAGTGGAAGGGCTGTGGTTCAGGACATTGTTGAGCCTCATTTCTGTCTGAATTTGTTGCTGATAACATGTTGGTTGCAGCAGCTTTCCCGGTTCCAGGATGTATAAGCATTCTGCCAGATCCATTCCACTGTTGTGAAAAGTCCACTCCACAGATTAGCTGTCACCCTGGCAGAGCTGTGTAGCTGCATAGGGGATCCTTTGTCTAGGAGGGTCTAGTGAGATGATTTACAGGCGGCTTAAGCGGTGCGTCATTGGCTGTCTGGGCGGCGTCTGCGTCTGCAGAAGGCATGGCCCCCGCGCCTCAGCCATGGCGTGGGACAGTGCTCAGCTGCTCTCATCATGACACCCCGGGCTTGCCTGCCGCCTGCCGCCACAGACACTGACTGCTCTACGGCTGAAGGAAACAAAATGGCTACTTCCTAGGGTATGCTGCCCAAATCTGAGGCTGTACTTCTGGGGAAAGAGAAGGTAAACACCAGGTTCCACACACGGGAGATGTGTCTTAGCCGTACATATTGTTAGTGTTCCCTTGTTTAGCACTTGCTGAGTCGCTCTGCTTTTGTTTTACAGAGGGCGTGCAACGATACTGTCAAACCTCGGAAAAAGAAGCAAGTTTCCAAGGTAACAGCGGGTCACTATTTTTATGTTTCCAGCCGTGTGGTGGTGTGTGCTGAACCCGGGTCTGGTGCAAATGTGTGATTTGGCGAAGCACAGCGTCCCTGCTGAGCCCCGGTCTGGCTCAGACGTGCGCTGCAGAGTTAGCCTCGGGAACACGTCGCTCCTTTCAGCCCCGTGCGGCACCGCGCTCACCTGTGGGTCTGCGTTTCATCTTGCCGAGTGCAGCCCAGAAACAGGAAGGCTGCTATGAATGAGAACTCTGACAAACAGGCTTCAGGAAGGAAGTTCACTTTTTATTTGAGCATAAAAGTGCGGAGCCAAGAGAATATGTTAGTCGGTAGCTCTGTAGCTTGGAGCTCTGCATCTCTGGAGTTTGTGCGAGTGTTAGAGATTCACCAGAATACAGTTGATTCTTAAATGTTTTTTCTTCTTAAAATTAACAGAAAACATATTTCGATTGTCCCTGCGGTTTAAAATGATTGTTCTCAGAGGTTTAGAATGTAGACCTTTTCAGAGAGCAGCTCTGAGAGAATCAGCCTACACACCAGAGTTAGATGAAGTTGGGTGAAGAATCGATAGAGGACACGTGTGTCTCTGCTGTGACGATGTTCTCGCACATCGTGTACTCTTCTCAATGTGTTCCCGGCCTTCACTGGATGACGAAAACGCTCCTGCGGAGTTTCGGAATTATGACTTCGCGCCACCTTCGTAGGCTCCTGTCGGTGATGCTGCTCTTGTTGCCAGGGCGACGATGTCAGAGGGAGCTGCTGTGGAGGGCGGGCGCTCTGCTGGCGTGGTGACTGGTCCTGATGCAGTTTCTGACCCGCATGTATGGCTGGGCTCTGCCAGCGACAGGGGGAGCTTAGTGAAGCCTGTGTCACCTCTAGCCCAGCTACACTATAAATACTCATTCTAAAAAAAATAACCCCAAAGAATGAGTAGAGGGTTCGGCCATCACTGTTTATATGTTGAGCAGCCCAGCCTACCACGTTACCCTGAGAAAAGTACTGAAGCTGTACTAAATTCAGCCAGAATGTCCAAAGTATAGAGTACAACCCCAGTTATCATATATACCAGTTTTTGGACAAGCCAAACTCTTAATTAAGCATGACTGCAATATCCATGTAATGTCATATGATGTGAATCACCTTGCAGAGTATATTGGTTGGTACAATTTTGATTTTTTGCAAAACTCACCTTCCCATTAATTGAACATTGCAATTTTAACAATTTTAAGATTCCAATTTTAATGCCAATTTTTTGTAATTAATTATATTTAAATTTATATATATATATAGACATTTAGACATCTCTAGCTCAATGTGACGCTTGCAATGAAACTTCAGCGAGCGCATTCAGTGAAACCTGATTTAAACATATGACTTACTGGATTAGCAGTTTAATGAGACTTAATCAAGAATTCTGATGAGCCTTAAACTCGCATCTAAGCTGGCTCGTGAGGATGATGATGGTAAACAATAACTTGGAGTTGCCGCTCGTGTTTTTGCTGAATGTGTCTCCTGGCTGAGGTGGCTCAGACGCCTCCTGTGGATCCGGTGGTTGTTCTCCATCCCGTAGCTGAAGGCTGTCTCTCGCCTGGAGCTGAGGGAATCCTGTCCTACTGCTGGAGCTGAAGGCAAAACAAACACAGGAGCCTGGGGGCTCTGAGGACGTTGGGCCAGCAGCCCCACCTTCCTTTTCTGCTGCTAAGCAACAGTTCCCAATTTCTTCCCATACTCAACAAGCTGTGGGCTCCTGGTCAGAACTTTAGCCAATGAAAACTCCTTCAAGCTGAAGTCAGTACACAAACATGCTGCCGCTGGTGTGTGTAGAGGGTGTTATCTTTAGTACCCTCCCAACAAAACTCTTTTACCTTATCTGCTTTATAACAGACCACAGTTCCTTACTGTTCAGCCCCAGATCACATGCTTTCTAATTATTGCTCTGTTCTGCATAACTGCTCAATATTGCTATGCTGGTGTGGCCCTGGGGTACAAGTGTCTCCTATGGTCCAGGAGATCAGTGTTGCTATGCTGGTGTGGTCCAGGGGTACAGGTGTCTCCTATGGTCCAGGAGATCAGTGTTGCTATGCTGGTGTGGTCCAGGGGTACAGGTGTCTCCTACGGTCCAGGAGATCAGTGTTGCTATGCTGGTGTGGTCCAGGGGTACAGGTGTCTCCTACGGTCCAGGAGATCAGTGTTGCTATGCTGGTGTGGTCCAGGGGTACAGGTGTCTCCTACGGTCCAGGAGATCAGTGTTGCTATGCTGGTGTGGTCCAGGGGTACAGGTGTCTCCTATGGTCCAGGAGATCAGTGTTGCTATGCTGATGTGGTCCAGGGGTACAGGTGTCTCCTATGGTCCAGGAGGTCAGTGTTGCTATGCTGGTGTGGTCCAGGGGTACAGGTGTCTCCTATGGTCCAGGAGATCAATGTTGCTATGCTGGTGTGGTCCAGGGGTACAGGTGTCTCCTATGGTCCAGGAGATCAGTGTTGCTATGCTGGTGTGGTCCAGGGGTACAGGTGTCTCCTATGGTCCAGGAGATCAGTGTTGCTATGCTGGTGTGGTCCAGGGGTACAGGTGTCTCCTATGATCCAGGAGATCAGTGTTGCTATGCTGGTGTGGTCCAGGGGTACAGGTGTCTCCTATGGTCCAGGAGATCAGTGTTGCTATGCTTGTGTGGTCCAGGGGTACAGGTGTCTCCTATGGTCCAGGAGATCAGTGTTGCTATGCTGGTGTGGTCCAGGGGTACAGGTGTCTCCTATGGTCCAGGAGGTCAGTGTTGCTATGCTGGTGTGGTCCAGGGGTACAGGTGTCTCCTATGGTCCAGGAGGTCAATGTTGCTATGCTGGTGTGGTCCAGGGGTACAGGTGTCTCCTATGGTCCAGGAGATCAGTGTTGCTATGCTGGTGTGGTCCAGGGGTACAGGTGTCTCCTATGGTCCAGGAGATCAATGTTGCTATGCTGGTGTGGTCCAGGGGTACAGGTGTCTCCTATGGTCCAGGAGATCAGTGTTGCTATGCTGGTGTGGTCCAGGGGTACAGGTGTCTCCTATGGTCCAGGAGATCAGTGTTGCTATACTGGTGTGGTCCAGGGGTACAGGTGTCTCCTATGGTCCAGGAGGTCAGTGTTGCTATGCTGGTGTGGTCCAGGGGTACAGGTGTCTCCTATGGTCCAGGAGGTCAGTGTTGCTATGCTGGTGTGGTCCAGGGGTACAGGTGTCTCCTATGGTCCAGGAGATCAATGTTGCTATGCTGGTGTGGTCCAGGGGTACAGGTGTCTCCTATGGTCCAGGAGATCAGTGTTGCTATGCTGGTGTGGTCCAGGGGTACAGGTGTCTCCTATGGTCCAGGAGATCAATGTTGCTATGCTGGTGTGGTCCAGGGGTACAGGTGTCTCCTATGGTCCAGGAGATCAGTGTTGCTATGCTGGTGTGGTCCAGGGGTACAGGTGTCTCCTATGGTCCAGGAGATCAGTGTTGCTATACTGGTGTGGTCCAGGGGTACAGGTGTCTCCTATGGTCCAGGAGGTCAGTGTTGCTATGCTGGTGTGGTCCAGGGGTACAGGTGTCTCCTATGGTCCAGGAGGTCAGTGTTGCTATGCTGGTGTGGTCCAGGGGTACAGGTGTCTCCTATGGTCCAGGAGATCAATGTTGCTATGCTGGTGTGGTCCAGGGGTACAGGTGTCTCCTATGGTCCAGGAGATCAGTGTTGCTATGCTGGTGTGGTCCAGGGGTACAACTGTATAACTGTGAGCTGGGTCTTCAGTACATGGCAGAAAAATGTGCTCTTCTGACAAAAGCAGAATACATTTACGTTGGGTTTTAAGCATCGTGGTGCTGCCTCACCTCCCTGCAGTCTATGCATGTGGCCTGTGCATCTCACCGTCGTGCACACAGCCATCTGTTGCTTCCAGCTGCCCTTAATAAACTGTTAAATATAACAGTCTGTGTTAATGCATTTCATATATATATCTGCTTTATCTAAGAGTATAAATTATATATCATGCATGAAATTTGTAAAAAGTGTTTATTGCATTTATGATATATAAGAACCCAATTTCAGAAGGAAATAAAACCAATTTAAGAATTAGTAAACATTTGTTGTTCAAATACATTTATTTTTAAAGTGTTCCTCGCAACGCAGATGCCATGGCCACATCGATCCCAGCACCCATCCAGCCATGCCCACTCAGTGCTGGGCCCACCTCCCCTGGATACTAGACCCACCAGTAAGGGCATGGATACCCTGGCAGAGTCAGGTTGCACAGAACTTTACAGGGACCCTTGAATGTGTACAATTAATGTAAAATTGGACACGGTGGCCCAAAGTGACATTTTGCAAGGGGGCCCAGAATTCCTACCTGTGCCTCTATCTGTAGCTCATCAGCCTGGTTAATTGTCATGGAATAAAAGCATTTGGTTAACTGTACCTTAGGCTTTTGATGACTCCTGCTTGCTTTCCTGGTTTTCTTGCTCTTTGGATTTGCTTATTTCCCCCTGTGCTCCCTATATTGAGTGCTCATGGGAGTTTTAATTACAATTAAAATGTCCTGGGGGCAAAACAAAAAAAATATTGGTTCAGAGAGATAACCAATCAGATTGTACAGGAAGTGGGCCCAAGCAACTAGAGGGGCCGAGACCAATCAAACAGATGTCTTGATCCCACTTCCTCTAATTGCTTGACCGCACCTCCTTATCTGATTGTTATCTCTTGGAACCAGTCATTTTTCGTTCTGCCCTCAGAACATTTTTGTGTAAGTAAAACTCCCATGAGCATATTGCATTTGTGACCTGTGTTTGGTCCATGGGTTTGAGTCGTCATTTGGATTTGTTTGCCTTCCTTTGCTTCTAGCTGGTTTTTGACCGTCCACCTGTCTGTAGACCATGATTCTGGAAATAAACTTGCTGTTCCTGAACTTGGATCCTCTACCTGATCATTCATTAAGGACGATGCTCCGAATGCCTTCATAAATAGATGCCAATGTTGCAGAGGCTTATAAGAAAAGTTGGCCTGAATTTCTGACTGGAAAGCCGGCTCACTTGACCCCCGTTGTCCCGAGCTGTAACAATTACATTGGCTGCCTAGTTATTGCCTCAGCTTCTCTTTGCTCAAACTGTTGCATCACCTGTCGTGGGGATGATCTTGAAGCCCGGAGCAGCTCCCGCAAATATGTGGGTTTGTGGGTAATGGGTAATGGCTGTGGGACCTGTGCCAGGCGTGGGTCCCTCTGGGAAGCTGCTTACACATGTCACAGTGCCACACACTTATACAGCTTCCTAACCCACAAGGTCGCTGTCAAAAGGGGACAGTAGTAGTTGGAAATGTATGACTGTAGGCTGCTTTGCTGTAAGACAAAGGATGAAAGAAGGTGTAGAATATGATGTCCTTCTACAGTCTGGTCATGATACCTGGCCTTCCATCCTGGAGAACAAAGACAAGCCAATGACATCATTCTTCCATTGTATCAAGCATACCAGTCTGATTGGAATGTCTGGCAGGTATAGCCAGCGGTGTAGGTAGAAATTTTGGGCCCCCTGACAAAATGTCAGCTTTGCCAAGCAGGTGGGGCAGGTGAATTGGGGGGGTTGTATTCAATGTCCCCTGTGAAATGTGGAACCCCCTGAAAAATACAGCATATTCTTACAGGCATTGGCATAGCTATGTGTGACATTTAAGGCGGAACATTTTTAGTCAAATGAAATTTACCTGAGTCTCATGATTATAGCATGTGGCATGGCCATACATCAGTGTGTAGCTCAGTTCTGTGTGTACTCCCCATCCATTCCCCGTGCAGGTCCACCCAGGTGGAAGCTCCGCCAATGGCACACACTCAGACCAGATGGAAGATACCCATTCTGGCCCGGAAGACGGTCAGAGTTCACAGGATGGTGTCACGGCACTTCTGGAGGAGGAATTGCGGGAAGGATTCCATCAGGACCTGCAAGTTTACAAGACCACCTCTGGAGAAATCTTGAAACCAAAACGTGAGACAACAATGGGTACAATGGGCTCCCCATCACACCTTTCCAGGTACCTTAAATGCCCCCTGCGGGCACCATCTGACTGTGCCACAGATGGGCCCCACCCTCTGAAAAAGCCCAAACTGGACGACTCCTGGACATGGACCACTGATCAGATCCTTGCTCATTTAGATGACAATACTGACTACAAGGATGCATTGTCCACATTAGCTGCTGTCGTCTGTTTTTCAACTCCTGACAAAAATGGGATGGAGACCAGACTGTGCAGACCTTGCCCAGACTCCTTGAGGCCTCCAGGGCTGCCAGAAGAAGATCCTACTGCTTGTGTGATCCAGACGGGTGCCGCTGTCAGTCCCCCCAGTGAGGGTGGCGTATGTGGAGGAGATGATTCAGGGCTGTCTCTGCCAAGCCTCCAGTTGCTGGTTGAGCAGAGAAACCTCAACATTGAGCAGGCCATCGCAGTGGAGGCCCTAACTCAGCTGGCCATCCCATCGCTAATGGACCCTCCACAAGATGAGCACTCAACTACAGCCTACAGCAAAAGCATATTACCCCAATTGACCCAGTCCCAATCATACTCTGCCTCAAATAAAGTTACAGTTAACAACACTGCAATTCAGCACAAATCAGTCATCTACTCTCTTACCCATAGGTCCAGTAGTGTTGCTCCAATAAAAAGATCATGCTGGCAGGACCTATTAGATGCCAGCTCAGAAGCAGGCAAGACGTTGCCTTGTGACGTCTGTGAAGAGCAAATCCATTGCTACCGTAAAGGTGAGAATGATAAAGGATGCCTTTATGAAGCACAGGTTTGTGAGGGCATTCTGAATGTAGACTGGATGCCACAGAGGTCACTGTGTCCCAAAGGGTTGAGGAATCAGGACGAGGTGGAAGTGGCTGCCCAGCTGGTTCAGCTACCATTTATCATCAAGTCCCGTCAAGCACAGAGTGAGCTGAGCCCTGCCTTCCAGTCTCACTCAGAGACCAGCCAAGCCCATGCTGGTCCAAACAGTTACCCCTCACTGTTACAAAACTTGCAGAGTCTGCAGAATTCCGCAGTCAAGAAAACTAATACTGCACTTTCCAAACCTAGAAGATTTAAGAAGCAGCCGGTGCTGAAGGAGGAAGTGAAGTTCCCATGTCAGAACCATCTACAGAACTATCATGGTGCTCCTGTCCTGAAAAGGACACCAACTAGCAAAACCCCTCATAAAACAAAGATCCAGAAAATCATATGGCAGCAGAAGGCCAGAGCTAACTATAATACGCCTCTGTTCCTTCCACAAGCCCAAATGGACCTAAAGAAATACCTAGCTCAGGCACATCAGATAACACCTCAGGCTGTTCTGCCTGGCCTCTTTCCTCCTTCTATAGACACAGAGCAGCAGGAGCAGAAGCTTCTTTTAGCACCTTCAGTCCACAATGGGAAGCATTCAGAGCAACAGCCTCTCCAATGGCCTGAGCTTCAGAATGGAATCGGCAACACATCCTCCGGTGTGACAGCTTCTGCGGTCTCTCATGACTGCCTGCTGCTTTGGCAGGGTGACGGACGCAATGGTCAGACCATCCAGGCCCAACAAACTGCCATGGAACAAAGGAGTGACTTAGTTCCTCAGAAGCGTCCTTCCTCCGGGCACCTGTGTCGCAAGTCCGATGCAGACCGCGGCACAGATTCCCAAACGCTGCCCCTAGCTGCCACAGAGGGGTGCTGCAAGGTGGAGGCAGCTGGTCCCATCACCATTTTGTCCACCTTGGCCAGTAACACCGGGGGACATAAGTCCAACCCTCCCAAGGAGTGGACCCCCAACAAGAACACCCTCAGCAGCTTCCTAGAGTCCCCCCTTCAGTTCCTGAGCACCTCAACCAAAAATGTAATTGACACCCCAAGCAGAAAAGGCACTGGTGCTATTCCGCCTTGCGACTGTGTGGGTAAGTGAAGTGGGCTATCACCCGTGACACATGTTGTCATTGCATGTCAATTATTCCTGTACATTGTGTGGTGAACCCTTATAGTAGTTACTACTAGATGTTTGAAAACACGAAAATAAGGCCGTGTGCTGTGTGTAGTAGCATCTGTGTGTAGTATCTATGGCTTGAAGTAACCTGGATCCCTCCTTTCTTAGAACAAATTATTGAGAAGGAGGAGGGGCCATATTACACCCACCTGGGATCAGGTCCGACGGTGGCTGCGGTGAGGGAGATGATGGAGAACAGGTGAGGAAGCAGCTGCAGGTGACAGTCATTGTCCTTAAATGACGAATATCCTCATGGCCAGTACATTGACTGCAATATAACTCAGCTGAATATGAAACTACCAGTAGGAGTTTCTACAGTTTTTACTCTATGCATGTTGTTTTACAGTGTCACACTGTTCATTCCCCTTTTCAGTAACTTCCAAATAGTTTCTTTAAATATACAGGTCGTCATCGACTTATGACCGTAATCGGTTCCGACTGACCAGTTGTAAATCGATTTGGTCGTAAGTCGACCATATGTATATGTATCATATGTACAATATACTGTATAGTAAAATTATATAATCTTTAAGTTATATTGTTTGGTGTTTTTTAATCCTTTTAATCACAATTTTCTCACGGGGATGCTCACAATGCCGGCAGTTGGGGTGGAAACTACCGAACTCTCATGCTGGGCAACACTGGCGCTGACAGACAGGGCACATATCTGCGGTCTCAGAACGGTCGTAAGGTCGATCAGTTGTAAGTGGCACAGGTCATAATTCGACAACAACCTGTATTACAAAATTAAATGCTCCCGCGGGCTCCATCTGACTGTGCCAAGATAGACAATACAGAGAACGACAAATAATAAAAAAATAACATATAGAGATGGTATTAAATAGGTGGGTGAATATGACGATAAGTACAGTAAATATTGCACTAGGAAGATAAATAAATCGATGTTGATAAAGATAAGTATGTTGGTACATGTGTCCTAGTGTGATGTTGCTGTACATTGTAGGTATGGAGAGAAGGGCCGGGCGGTACGGATGGAGGTGGTCGTGTACAGTGGAAAAGAGGGCCGGAGCTCCCAGGGCTGTCCCATTGCTAAGTGGGTGAGTGCACATGCGGTGGTGACATCACTTCCTGGAGGGGAGTTGTCAAATGAAACCCTGGACTCTTCAGCCTCACCTGTGCAGTTGGCAAATTGAAACTCCAGGCTGGTTTACTGTGCTGGGTGTGTTAATGGAGGTTAATCCCTGGGTCTGTCTGTTATCCAAGGTGAAAGTCTTGCTTGTATGTATGTGTGCTTTTGTTTACCTGTGTGTGTGCATTGCAGGTCATCCGTAGGGGGGGTGAGGAGGAGAAACTGCTGTGCCTGGTGCGGCACCGCACAGGGCACTGCTGCCAGGCCGCCGTGGTCGTGATTCTCATCATGGCCTGGGAGGGCATCCCTCGATTTGTGGCTGACCAGCTTTACCGGGAGCTCAGCCAGACGCTCTGCAAGCACGGCTCGCCGACAAACCGACGCTGTGCCATCAATGAGGAGTAAGTACCTACTGCTTGTATACCACACCTTGTCGATTTATATCACACTGTGTCAAAGTATACCACACCTGTCGATTTATAATGCACCGTGTCAAAGTATATCACATCCTGTCAAATTATATCACACCGTATCAAAGTATACCACACCCTGCCTATATATACCACACTGCATCAATGTATACCACACCCTGCCCATGTATACCACACTGCATCAAAGCATACCACACCCTGGCCATGTATACCACACTGCATCAAAGTATACCACTCCCTGCCAAAGTGTAACATCTCTGTGCACCACACAGCCGCACCTGCGCTTGCCAGGGACTGGACCCAGAAACCTGTGGCGCCTCCTTCTCCTTCGGCTGCTCCTGGAGCATGTACTTCAACGGCTGCAAGTTTGCCCGCAGCAAGGTGCCCCGGAAGTTCCGCCTGCAGGGGGGCTGTGCTCTGGAGGTGGGTGCTATGTGTTTTGGCACCAGGGCTGCATTGCACTTCAAGGGCTCTACAACAGAGATGCTTATTCTTCTTATTCTCTCTAAACACAGCATCTTGTGAGATCGTATTGGTACTGAACTTGTGAGCATGCAATGCTTTTGACGCTTTCCAGGAAAAGAAGCTGGAAAATGACCTCCACAACTTGGCCACAGAACTTGCTCCTACATACAAGAAACTGGCACCTGAGGCTTTCCAGAACCAGGTGGGACTACAGAGGCATAGGATCCCAAAGGAAACTGCAGAATGGCGACCTCAGGCTTCAGGGACTGCAGTCAAACAGATAGATGCATTAACATTGAGCTTTGTGATGATGTCATATAACCAATGAGAAGGGGAATTAGATCAACAACTGAGCTTTGTGATTAGTTGCCGTTATACCTGTCAATTTGGGTAGACACATGCCTAACCAATATTTTGTAAAAATTGAACATATAAATTACTTATTCAGTCAACCAACAATGTGCATACATTGAGTGTGTATAACATGTTGTTAGACTTGTGGTAAACTTGCAGTCAGGGTAATCTGGCCAATGAGCGAGACTCTTTCATCAGATCACATTTCTTAATCCCCTCCCCCATCCCTCATCATTCCTGTCTTCTACCAATGACTCTATACATCTATACACACGTCGTGACATTCACCACACATCTCAGTGGCAGTAAAGAAGCTTAACCAGACATGTTTGAATGTATAATAGTGACACAAAGGTTCAAGAACATTAATATCTGCATATGTGCATCTTTTATGTCTGGTGTGTGGTTTTGAAATGATGCCAACCCACAAATTTAGTTTGTGCAACTCTGCTGTTTTTGATGATATCTTGTAACCAATGAGAAGTGGGTTTAGATCAGCCACTGGGCGTTGCGAAAATATCATGTCACTAGTAAGAAGTAGTCTTAGATCAATGACCTAGCTTTACGATGATGTCAGTTTGAGATGGGGTTAGATCAACTAAGGAGTTTTAAGATGATGTCATGTAATCAGAGAGGAGTCAGTTTAGGTCATCTACAGAGGTTTTTGTGGTGATACTATAGGAACTTTTCTGAGGGCATTGTAATGACCTTGCTGTGACGATGACGTACAGGTGGAGCACCTGGGCACAGACTGTCGGCTGGGCACAGGGCAGGAGCGGCCCTTCTCAGGCGTGACAGCCTGTGTGGATTTCTGTGCCCATGCTCACCGGGACACACACAACATCAGCAACGGGTGCACTGTGGTATGTTCACTTCCTGCTACTAAAGCATTTCAGCATGACTAGTGATGGTGAGGCTGTGTGATGCTGAGGCTGGGTGATGCTGAGGCTGGGTGATGCTGAGGCTGGGTGATGCTGAAGCTGGGTGATGTTGAGGTTGGGTGATGCTGAGGCTGGGTGATGCTGAAGCTGGGTGATGTTGAGGCTGGGTGATGTTGAGGCTGGGTGATGCTGAGGCTGGGTGATGCTGAGACTGGGTGATGCTGAAGCTGGGTGATGTTGAGGTTGGGTGATGCTGAAGCTGGGTGATGCTGAGGCTGGGTGATGCTGAGGCTGGGTGATGCTGAAGCTGGGTGATGTTGAGGTTGGGTGATGCTGAGGCTGGGTGATGCTGAGATGGGTGATGCTGAAGCTGGGTGATGCTGAAGCTGGGTGATGTTGAGGCTGGGTGATGTTGAGGTTGGGTGATGCTGAGGCTGGGTGATGTTGAGGTTGGGTGATGTTGAGACTGGGTGATGTTGAGGTTGGGTGATGTTGAGACTGGGTGATGTTGAGGTTGGGTGATGTTGAGGTTGGGTGATGTTGAGACTGGGTAATGCTGAGGCTGGGTGATGCTGAAGCTGGGTGATGTGTGTGTGTTTCCCATTGCGCAGGTCTGCACTTTAACCAAGGAGGATAACCGTGTGGTGCACAGCATTCCAGAGGATGAGCAGCTCCACGTTCTGCCCCTCTACAAGATCTCTGACACAGATGAGTTTGGCCATCCTGAAGGTCAGCGTGCCAAAGTGGAGACCGGGGCCCTGCAGGTGCTCACCGCCTTCCCCCGGGAGGTGCGTCTGCTGGCGGAGCCTGTCAAGTCCGCCCGCAGAAAGAAAATGGAGGCCACAAAGGTCTCATATAGGAAGCAGGGCACCCCAGGTAAGACAAAGGCCAGCTGTATCTGCCCAGACAGAAGCGTAATGGGTCACCATAACCAGTAGCGTAATGGGTCACCATAACCAGTAGCGTAATGGGTCACCATAACCAGTAGCGTAATGGGTCACCATAACCAGTAGCGTAATGGGTCACCATAACCAGTAGCGTAATGGGTCACCATAACCAGTGCCTCTCAGGATAGCGTTCTCTTTCCCGTAGAGTGTATGTGCTCTATGATGAACTGGCATCCCTGTCCTGTGCCCTAAGCGGCCTGGGCTAGGCTCACGGTGTCCCTGCCACACCGATCTCAGTATTATTTCACAGGAAGAATGTTATTTCGCTGCACTGTGTACTGGACATGGCTGCGATGACAGTAAAGCTTTACTTGACATGGATGTATAGATAAAACTGAGAAGTTTCCAGAAGGTCTGTATTCCAACTGACAGGTATGTTTCACCTGAACAGGTAGCAGAAACACATCAGCAAAACAACAATCGTCAGCCAGGAAGGTGGCACCAGGTAGAGGTGGTGCCCCCCAGTGGTCCACACTTCCTGTGTCCAGCTCAAGCGCAGAAGCATCCTCTGTCCAACCGGGCCTCTCCGTCCCCTCGCAAGGGGAGCCAGGCTTTCCGGAGTCCCTAAAAAGCAGTTTGCTCCTACCGTATCATGCTGGGAACCCAGGAACTGATAACCGCACCGGGGACCCACCTGGTCACCAGCAGGGAGAGCCTCCGCAGGGCCACCCCAGTCCCAGAGCCGAATCAGAGAGGTGTGAGCAGGGCAGGCACAGCATGCCGGCACGGGAGGTGTGGTCAGACAGCGAGCACAACTTCCTAGACGGAGACATTGGGGGGGTGGCGGTGGCCCCCTCACATGGCTCCATCCTGATTGAGTGTGCACGGCGGGAGCTGCACGCCACCACGCCCATCAAGAAGCCGGACCGTGCGCACCCCACACGCATATCGCTCGTCTTCTACCAGCACAAGAACCTGAATGAGCCCTGCCACGGCTTAGCCCTGTGGGAGGCCAAGATGGCCAAGCGAGCACGCGAGTGTGAGGAGGCGGAGCGGCTGGGCAGCGACTCCCAGGGTGTGGCCTGGGGCGGGGCTCCCCTCAGTCCTGCCAGGTATAGGGCAATGAAGGCCAAAGTGGGCGGGGCTGACGGAGAGGCCAAGCAGGAGCTTTTTGCAGAGGAGCCAGAGGTGCTGCATGTGCCGACGCGGCATGCGCTAACCCTCAACAAGGACACGATGGTCACCATGGCCCCTTATGCCCTGGCCAAGATCACGGGCCCCTACAACCGCTGGGCCTGACCGTCCCGGCCAGGGTGACGGTGTGAGCCCCGGCACAGGTGCCTTACCTCAGAGCCACACCTGTCCCGTCTCTCTTCTGTCTGTGTCTGTTTTTTTTTTCAGGTGTTACTCTGAGCTGTTTTGGTGGGTGGAGGGGTGTTTTGAGGCTTTAACTGTGAGTACTGACATATGGATAGAGACTGTACATATGTAACTTTTCTGTCTGTGGTTTGTGAAAAGAAAGGTGCTGTTTTAAATACGTTTTTATATGCAGACTGAATAAGGATGTTCAGTAAGGTTATTTATTCTGCTGTTTTTAAACGTTACTTCTGAGTGGTCCTGTTTGCTGCAGTCATGCTGTGTGTATAGCCTCTGTGAGTTTAGGCAAGAGTAGAGTTCATCCAAGCAAAAAAAAAAATTCTGCACTTCGTTTTATTTCTGAGGTTCATGCACTAAAGAATCAGAAGCTGGCCTTGGTGCTTATTTTCTAGGATAAGATTTAGGAATATCAAGTTATTTTATGGTGCCATTGTAGGAACCTCCAGTGAAACTGAACTCAGAAAAGGGACTTCGAGAGTCCTGAGGCCACTTTCGCTACTTCAGCTGTGAAGGTGGCAAAAAAGGTGCATCATTTCACACGGCCTGAATGTGAATTATTCTCCAAATAGAGTCATGTCAATGAGTAAAGCACTTTTAAAATGTGAGATCATTGTGGAAGACAGAAGGTGGTCCCTCTGCTGCAGGCTGCATGGGAGAGCCACCCCTGAATGTGACGGCGTCGCCCCGCGGTGCTGCTCAGCATTCAGTCCCATAGCCAGTACCCCCAGCCAAAACCCTGCTTGGCAAAGCAATAACGGCAGCAGGCATCAAACCTGGCCTGGCTTTCGGACCACATTCATGATCGGGTATCCAAAATAATAATTCGGTATCTTTTTTACAATAGACAACATTCAGACAATCGAATGATGGCTGTTCTTTTTGAGGAACACTTTAGAGCAGGGGCATATACAGGGATCTGGCCCTACCTGAAAGCTGATTGGCCACCAGAATGCCCTCTCCCCCATTACTCACCTACTCAAAATGTATCATTAGCTAATGATAAGGTGGGCCCCTCAGTTCGAATTATGCTCCTCTTGTGCTCCTACCTTAAAAAAAGAATCCTAGAATCGCCCCTGCTTTAGAGTTGCTCCAGTGAACAGATAACTAGACAGTAGCCATGTTTCCATTCAAGTTTTGCACAACTTAAAAGCAAACTTTCTATGTTAAAATACGAAGGGTGTGTTTCCATTAATGGATGTCATGCAAATAATACTGGCCATTTATCATCCCACAAGATCAAAAGCATAGATTTGGGTATGGACATAAGGGGACAGGGAGCAGGCTTTCCACAAGTTACTAGCTCAAAAAAGAATTAATTATTATTAGCTAAACACTTGAGGTCACGTGCTTTGTGTTTACTAATTCAAAAATTTGGTTTCCATCACCATTTTGCAAATTTCTTTGACTCACCACAAAAACCACCTCAAGAGAATATTAAAACTTCTCTTGTGAAATTTGAGGGGTTTTTTTTTATATTTTAATGATACCATTAACAGTTTATCAGTTCAACATAATGAAAATGTGCAAAATCTAAGTCAATGGAAATGCTGCTACTGTGACTAGTGCCAGTAGGAGGTGCTCTGAGTGAGTGAGGATGTGATTGGTCTCGTCACCTTCCGGTGCTTCCATGGCTCCTACTGATTGGCTGACCACCTTGTGGCAGACCTGTAGGACCATACTGGTGCTTAGTGATGAACAAACAGTGAAACTGCCATCTCTGAAGGGTAAACGAAAGCTTGCAAAACAGGCATTCACCAGAAGATCATTCCTGAGCCCAGCTGGTGTCAGCTGGTTTGTGAAAGTTCTGGAAGATACTAAAAGCTTGTGGCGCTTCCTTGACTTGTTTTGGATGCAAGGGGATCGCCAAGATTAAGACTGCCTCCATCTCACTGATACATTGTTGAGTTACATGTCATGTTTACTTTATATACATTGTTTCAACCTCTCTGGAGACGACCCTGAGGATGCTCATAACCACCCAGATGTATCATGCAACTGACATCACTGAAGAGGTGCTACTGTGAGGGGTCCAGTTCACCCAGGATTCCCAAGAGCTTGGCTTGGCTGTGAAGAGGATGGCTATACCTTCTTCCCCACCACCACAGCATTGGACTCCCTTCACATCCCCATGTGAAGGAAGCACAACGTGTCTGACCTCTCTGTCCTTGTTCACAAGTCATTATCTTTGTGTTTTTGGTGAATACGAGCAGTGAATTGCAACTTCTCTGCTTCTCTCTGAACTCAGCCAGCCCTGGCATGTGATATTGTAATGCCTGGCACTCCACTTCCCAGTACAGCTACCTACTGGGTGATCTGGCCTGGAGCAGTCTGAGGCTTGTGAGGCTGCTTCCAGAATCACACCCCTGAAGGACATCCCTTTAGGATAAACTTGAAATATCCATAAAGTGTTCAGATGAATTGACTATGATTTAACATCAAGGTGCACATTTAGTGAAGTCTGAGTGCGAGGCGCTGTTTACACGCATTCTTTTCCGTGGATGTAAGACAGGTGTGCTTTTTGAGTTTGAGCCAAATTCAGCTTGTATATGGTCTCGCCGTGGTGCTATGTGTTGGAGATCAGAGCACAGAAAAGCATGCTGTCGAACAGGAGACAGCTTCGTTGCTCACTTCAGCTATGGTGCTCATTGCCACAAATTTGCCTCTTTATTCTGGTCAAAGGGGGCGTAACTGTACGTTTTGTTAAATCTGGTCTGCATTAGTGAAAGTGTGTGGATGAGTTTACTTGGGTCACTGATAGCTGGTGAAAAACAGACCATGTCATATCACAGCAGAAGCTTTCCTGTAGTTACGTGGCCCCTCCTACAACAGCACCTGGGACCGAACAGGAGAGGAAAATGGCTCATCCGAGCTCGAAATGAAGGTCTGAGGGGCCTGATGATATTGGTGTGTCATGTGACCTGGGCTTATTAACACACTGCCTAAGGTTGCCTGGGTAGTGTAATCTGATCCCAGTGCAGCTTCTTGCCTGTTGCGTGGGTGAATGAAGAATAAATGACATGCTAGCTATATGCCAGCTCTGGCCCATGTGCCTGGCTGTGGTGTTATGGGATCCATTCATGAGAATTAAGCTATGGCATCAAGGCTGTGAGAAAGTGTACCAAGCATACAACGAGCTCTGTCATCAGCTGAGACGCAAGATTTTAATGAGATATGGTGCTTTTGTCTTGCTCATACGTTTGCATGGGGTTTGTTTTTGCTTATACCACACACAGAAGCGGTTGATTTTTTTGCTTGGGAAGTAAGACCTATCATCATGTGATATGAGGTGGATGGAAGGTGCCACTTTTCTCAGTTCCTGGTTTTGGCCTTTTTCAAAGCTTTGGCCCGGTGCAGATGTGTGGTCTAGGGCCACAGGCATCACCAGACCTCCTGCATCTCGTCCTAGCCTTCTTGTGTGTCATTTTGTTTGCTAAAGGTCTTTTTTTTTCTACCTTTGAGTGACATGTTGCTATTTTGACTTTGATTGATAAAGATAAATTATTCACATTTCTGTTCACTCCTTTTATTGCTTTTTGCAGTTGTATTAGAATCCCAAATGAATACTGTCTGTGTGTAAACTGTACAGTAAACGTGTAGCTGTCAGTTTGAAGTGGGTTCTGACAAAGTGTCCAAGAGAAAAGTGTTTTTCCCTCTACTCTGTCAATCTGGGGTCCTTGTTTGTGTTTATTTCTATTAACTGAAGTTTACTTCCTGTCATCTAGCATTTCTATACCTGCTAGGGAGCAGTCCAAGATTCCTTGTTTATTTTTAGAGTGCACCTTCTAAAATATGGCATGTAAAATATCTACCTTGTATATAGATAAACCAACAATATAATGATGACATTGTGACATATAGAAATGGATGCACAGACTCCCAGAATAAGCTAAAACAGATGCAACAAAAAGAATGAATAAAAATGAAGATTTTGGTCTAGGATTTAAAGCCTTTCATTTTCTTTGCAATGAGCCTGTTCATATGCTTTCCTGTGTTCCTATGGATTTATGATAGTCAGCATTGAACAGGACATCAGCCTTGATTGGGATTTAACCACAATGTGGCATTATCAGTGCTTAATACCACAGATTTCCCAGCTTCGAGTCATGTGATGGGCTCCTATCTCCCCTGCTGCTTATCCCTACATTCTGTATAGACAGCCTGCCTGTGGGCCCTGTAAAATGCCAATGCCATCCACCAATAGGATGCTGTTCACTTGCTCCTATCGACACAGCATAAAATTGTGATGAAGTAAACAGATATACTACACAAAACATCAGTGACAGTGTATGACTGAAATCTGAGTCTTCTTTTTCCATTCACTGTAAAATACTTATCTCATGGACACTATTGTAATTACTTGCTTTACTTGAAGAAATCTGAGCTGTACTTGTGTATAACTTGAAAACTGTCAAAACATAAGTGGACCTTTCCAGCACCAGCTTTTAAAAAGTCTAATTTTAGTGTAACTGTAAAATAGTCTAGGTCATTTAGTCAGTGACAGTCCGCAGTTTCTTCCATTCTTTCAAAAAGCAGTCTTCATCTTTTGGGAATGCTTACACTGAATTACTGTACAATAACATTAAATATCAGACCTGCAAGTCATACAGTACAAAATGTACCATTCCCATTTATTGCCCACCTTTTGGGTGTTTTTTAAATAAATATATATTTATATTTTGCACTTGATCCTGGTCTGTTGATTTTATGCTTGTTAGTGGTAATTCCTCTGTCTTTTATGAGTTGGCAACCATCCAAACCAGTCATTGCTATAAGACTTCTGTGTCAGAAACCCATGTTTTGCTTATACTGGACTAGGAAGGGAAATCAGTTGGTACGTCAGCCCCACTAAGAATTTTTGTCACCAGCCGCCACTGAATTTGAACTAGCTGTAACTCTAATTTCTGATATCAGAAATTCTGATTTAACAAGATAATTAAATACCAAATTCTGATATCGGGAATTATAATGTAACTGGTCATAACAGACCAGTAACAGAAATAGAATCTTAACTATCTGAAAATCCAATTTCTAATAGGTCTATCAGGGATTTAGTTCTAACTATTTTATGTCAGTTTTACATTTACAATTAATGGACAAAATGTAACTAGAGTTAGTCTTATTGTGAACTAAAAGTCATTACTTCATTTCGTCATTAAATAATCCTTTTTGTGCCACAGAATGTATTTTGTGCGCGAAAATGAGCGCTATTGGCACTTGGCGCCCCATACTCATTCACCACCTATAAGAGGAAATGTTTAAAATTCATTCTCAAATATGGCCCGTAGCTCGATCTTTCATTTTCCACAGAATAAAAATGTCATTCCGCCAATCTGTGCCAGCAAGCTCGAAAGTGCGATTCACCGCATTTTCTGAATAAAAAGAAAACATGCGACTCATTTGTCTATATAGCACACTTATAATGCTATATTCAAACCTGTCTTGAGTGCATTTTAAAGAACTGGCTGCTTTTGTAAGATCAATACATTTGAATGTATAGTACAAGGTATTTTTTTTATTTTTACTGGAGTAGTATTTTACTGGATGACTTCTACTAGTGTAACATTTTGGAGTGTTATCCGGACTATAAGTAGGACAATTGAGTACTTCTTCCACCACTGCTATTGATTCATTAATTTATCGACACACGTCAATTTGCATTATGAACTGCCGGAAACCAAACCATATATTGTCTGGCTGGCAATTCTGTCTTGTTCAGAGTATCCAACTTAAAATTTTTATTTTCTATGACAAGTCTATAAAACTTCAAGATATAAAGAGTATAAAAATACCGATAAGGGTCATCATAGGCTTTGTTTGCATGAATGGACATTCAGAAATAAAGAGCACCCCCCCCCAAAAAAAAAAAAAAAAAAATCTTGCACTGGGGCTCATTACAAAAAGTTTACGCCACTGCATCCACCCGTAAAGGTGGGACTATCACAATGTAACTTGAATTTAATGTTCTCATGTTTGTGAATCAGTCCTGGGTCTTTGGGTCCTGCGGGCTTCCGTAGTTTTGTGCGTGCTCGAGTGACGCACGGGCGCCTACCGAGCAGGACGGCGTTACAGGCAAGATGGCGACCTCGGAGCCGGTAAGAGAGACGGGGGTACGGCAGGGTCTATGTCCGAGACACGCGCCGGCAGAGCGGAAGGCATGCGGCCGCCCCAGGCTTAATTGCACTGACGTGCACGTGTGCGGATTAACCGTTAAAGGGAACGCGCGACGCTCGGACCGCGCTTTCCGAGATTCAGCATGTTCCACTAAAATGCTACATGCTAACGACGACTGAAGGGGCGGCCAAGAGGGGAAGGGGGTGCCGGGGACCGAGACCGCCACGTCATGGTGCTGCTTTAGCGTGCCATATAGTCTCTGTGATGTTTGTCGGTACGGCGGCTGCAAGATGGACTTGCGGATTCACGGACCGACTGTATCGGCTACCGCGCCGCTGGACACCCAGACACGTGTGCCGTACCAGCTGGGTAACGAGGAGTCCCGGTGACGAGGAGCTCCCACCAAAAACGAACATAATCGTGATGCGCATTTTCAGACCCTATTTTTGTCCAGTATATGTCTGAATTAACTCTTAAAGCACGCGGGGGGCTCGGTCAGACCACGGAATCTGAACGCAGAGGCCCAGCCAGATTATAGTCTGACAGTGTGACGTGTACCCAAAGAGCCGGTCAGATTACGGTTAAACCACGGGAAGAATATGCAAAGGCCCAGTTAAATTGCGGTCTGACCATGGTACGTGTCGGCAGAGGGCTGGTCAGACCACGAAACATATATGCAGTGTGTAGGTCAGATATCGATAAGACCATGGGACATGTACACAGATGTCTGGTCAGATTATGGACATATTATATGATGTGTATACAAAGGGCTGGTCATTTTATGGTCAGGCCACAGGTCATATGATAGACCAGCTAGACCATCAGACATGTACTTACAGACCCAGTTAAACCGCAGGATGTGTACAAAGGTGTTTGGTTAGATTATGGTCGTGACATGGGTTCGCTTTGTCAGTGGGTGCTTATTTCGGTATGAACATTTTTATTATATTCATGTAATAACAGCTTTTAAATTTGCACTATTGCACAGGACAATTTAAGTAGGCAGCATTTGGCAGTTACTAACTGTACTAATATACAGTTACTAAGAATTTTCCTTTGTTAAATTTTGTAAGGAGTTGTTTACTCTGGTTGCATTTTGGTCAGGTATTGAAATACTTTGGTAACAGTTAAGAAATGTTTAATTAAGTCCACAGCTGAGAAAATGATTTCCCCAAGAATTTGTTTTGGGAATGCTACTAATTTTATCGCATTCTATGTCTGCATGAAAGTGAATTTCTGATCAGCTTCTAAAGTAATACTTTGGACAGTGATGATTTTGCCTCTGTTAATTTAAGCAAAGCTTAAAAAAGTGTTTGATCTAAATGGGGCAGCGGAGACCAAGATGACAACAGGGATGAATAAATGATCTCTGTTCTGTTCCTTGAGGAGTATAAATGTTTTTTTTTTTCCTCTTCAAGCAGCGTGGACCCGAAAGTGAGGAAGGCAGCAGTGAGACTTCTTTGGCTCCAGTGTCCAACCCTGAACAGTATATCAAACACCCCCTGCAGAACAGGTAGATCCCCCTGACTATGGTGTTCCCCTATTTTTGTCTGTTCCACCTGATGTATGGAACTTATTCTTCTGGTTTATAGAGGGGAATACACAAAGGCCCACATGAATGGTTGTTGTATATTAATGAGCATTAAGCTGATTAGCTGGTGGTTCAGTGAACAGGTTTCCATCCACACGGTCGCCATAAGCAATATCTGCTGGCTGACTGGACTCCTCCAGAGCTTGGCCCTACACTATGCACACTATCTGACACATCTCCTCAATTAGCCACTCATCTACACTGACTGTTGTCTCTACCGGGTCTGGATACTCAAGTGGCTCCTGTGCCCGCTGCCCCAAGTCAGTGTGGGTCAGTGCTTACAGCTCGCAGGCATGTGTGTAGGTCATGAGGTGCGCCTGCTTGGTTTGCCTAAACCGCAGTGGACGGCGCTGCTTCAGCACCACGGCAGCCTGTGCGGCCCCCCCGCAATGCCAGCTTCTCAGGCTTCTCCTCTCCTCCCCTGCAGATGGGCTCTCTGGTATTTCAAAAATGATAAAAGCAAAAGCTGGACAGAGAACCTGCGCCTCATTTCCAAGTTTGACACAGTGGAAGACTTCTGGGCGTAAGTATAGATCCATCATCAGCAGCTGCCTTGGGTAGAGCCCTGGCAGGACAGGGCTAAAGCCTGAGGTATTTAAGCAATAACATACGAGAGGGACTGCGGTTGTACTCCAGTATCTCGCAGCTATTATTGAGTTGTAGGCATGAGGCTGCCTGCTTAGTGCCGATGATATCACAGCTGTGATGTATCAGTACGAGCGCACGACATTGAGTATGTTATCGCTTTCATACAGCAGTTCATCAAGTGGCATTTATAAGGTACCAGTAATTAGTCACAGCAGATATTTTGCTTGATTGATTATTTAAACATTAATAGGCCTCTGCAATATATATATATTTTCTCTCCATCAGTCAGGGACTGTTGACTGTTGCTAACCAACACAAATGTCCCACACAACATACTGCTTGCTCCCAACTACTTTGCACCATTGAAATTTAAATATCACGGTTTTTAGATGGACCTGTAAAGCGGAGTGATGTGAAATGTCCAAATACGGTTATACTCTGATAACAGCACTGAGAACGCCTCTTGTCCAATCAGATATCTTGGTTGGAACTAGCTGTTGTATAATATCCTTTAACCGTGGTTTGTGTGCTCTCTTCCTCTTCCAGGTTATACAATCACATACAGCAGCCAAGCAAGCTCGCATATGGCTGTGACTACTGCTTGTTTAAGGTAAGACTCTGGTGCCCTAGATAGTCAAGATAAAGTGTCATGGTCAGATACGTCCTGGTGTTAGAGGTGCTGGCTGCAGTGAGCTGTGCTGTTCCTGCGCTCCCCTTCCCCTGTGCTGGTGTGCTACTCCTTTTACCCCTTTATTTCCTCTCTCTGTTGGCTCCTGCCTTTCATGATTTAGGTACTATGATGTTGCTCATAGTCAGAATGAGAGCTGCAACAGCTAATCGATAATGTTGATAATAATCGGTAATAAAAAATTGTTGACAAAATGGTGGCGCTTGTCATTGATTGGTTGCATATTTATTACTGGCTGTGTATAATGACATCACCACCTCACAAGGTTAACCCCGATGTGTTAAGTCTAGTCCGTAGACAGTTGCAGTTGGTGCATGTGTGCAGCAATGATATTCCACCAGACCAGCAGATACACTGCAACAAACCCAAAAACCAGCAGTGTAGTGAAATGGGTAAACTTTTATGAGCAGTTCTGAAGTGGTTACTAAGCTTGGGTGGTATTGTGGTATGCTGCAGCATTTTCAAGTCTTGCTGACAAAATAACCCCCCCATGAATTTTAATATAGTAATACCTCACTCTGTCAGTAATTGGTTCTGAAAGACACAAAATAACTTAAGTCAAAAATGAACTTAACACAAGAAACACCTAAAAATAATTTTAGTTTAATTTGTATAAACTTATTAGTGCTTGATTAAATAAAATTTAAAAAAAATGTACATGCTTGATGTTGATTTTTCCTTATACTGTGCTGTATTTTTAACAAAAAGACTGACCTAAAGTCGAATTTGTTGTGCAGCCAGATTTATATTCGGGCCTCTCCAGCCAGCTATGTCCGTCGTCCTCATCCTCTGCCTGTGCTTAGCATGCTATCGAATGTCTCCTTGTCAGGATGGGATCAAGCCTATGTGGGAGGATGAGAGGAATAAGCTGGGTGGCCGCTGGTTGATGACCCTTAGCAAGCAGCAGAGGCATAACGACCTGGACCGCTTCTGGATGGAGACGGTAAGCTGAGCCCTTTCTCTGCTCTGTGTGCTGCCATGGCAACATCAGAACCCTGTATGTGGTGTCCTGTGTGTGTGTGTGTGAGAGAGGATGGGGATATGTTGGGTGATGTTTTTTGTTTGTTTGTTTGTTTTAAGCTGCTGTGCTTAATTGGGGAGTCGTTCGACGAGGCCAGTGATGACATCTGTGGCGCGGTGGTCAACGTCCGACCGAAAGGGGACAAAATATCCATCTGGACCGTAAACTGCCAGAATAGAGAAGCCATCATGACGATAGGGTAGGTGCAGCTCCAGTGACTTCATCTTGCCCATTACCTGCTTCGCCCCGCCTGACCTTCGCAATGAGGAGCAGCAGGAAAACATCAGAGGGCCTCATTTATCAAAGTAGCGTACGCACAGAAAGACACCCAAAATGTGTATACGCCGTTTTTTGCACCGAATTCTGTATTTATCAAACAAAACTTAGCAGGGAAAAATGTGTATATTACAAAAACTCAGGAGGTGGTGTATGTAACATTTTGGACAAATCGGGAAAAGGCGACATCCATTTTAAAAGCAGGGGACTGCAAGTAAACCATAAAATGACCATGCGCACGCCAACAATTCCTGCCATCAACCTGCACCTTCACGTGAAAAACCGTAAATCTAAAAATGTGACGTGTATTTTAATTATTCTATTCTTTTTTTTCTGCTGGGATTCCATTTATTTGTGTAAGCCAAAGACTATATATTTGCCTTTAAAAATTTAATGTGCTATTTCAAATAGTATATCTTTCAGTGAATTTAAAATGTAAAATTTTTGAGTTGCATTAAATGTGAATTAGGCTTCAGACATTAGCGTGCATGAATCGACTTATAAAAGGTGTTCGAGCTAGTGAGTATGTAAACCGAAAGATTAGCAGGAAACAAGTTTTCATGGACAGTCGCGATTATTTTCACTAATTTGATTACTTTTTGCACTATGTCTTCGCACTTTGTCTGTTTTGCGTTAAATGTACGTTTCCCTGAGCTGTGGGTGAGCAGGTAAATATGCAAACTACATTTGCAGCAATTTTACAGTTTTTGAAATGTAATGGACTGCATTGCGATAAGGACAAATCAAGTCAGAGTTTATCAAATGCACAACAGTATAGCATGCAGCACTAGATGCAAAACATGAAATGAATTCTCATTAAACTGCTTTTGTCAATTGAATTCCATTCTATTAATGGGCAAGTCATCTGCGATGCCGACATGATATTGACAGTATGATGTCTTCATTTTGAGTTTTACGTGCTACAGTACCTCCTGACTGCTCTGCCACGACGCCTCATGATTGTGCATTTCCTATTATAGATGCACATGTTTAAGCTTGAGGGCAAAGATGTGAGTTTGTCCCTGATAGATAGTCACACAGACCACTTTTTTCAGGGTGTTTCGTAGAGTTGACGGAATTCCTGCACACTTTTTAAGATTCATCTTTATTATCATTGCACAAAGCACAAGTACTCTGACAGCGTAATGCAGATTGGCATGTCATCTGAAAGTGCAAAAGTACAAGAATAAGCTGGGCAATATATACATGTGATAAATTGTTGCAAAATGTACTTCTGAACATTTTGTGTTTCGGCCCCCAAATATAACATTCTGTTGTGCCCCTGCCTCATCCTGTTCAAAATTCCTCATCTTGGTTTTTTATTTACCGCAAGTTTATTTGCATTGACCATTAAGGTTATTTGTGTGTGGCAACTGGACAGGATCTCAGGCTCGTGCACGTACGCACATTTACAAGATAGTTCTGACATTTCTGAGGGGAAATGTGCGGATAAATCCAAATATTTTTGTGCATATGCATTTCTTCACAATGCCGTTTACAAATGTCTGTTTAGCTTTGTTTGCATGGGGATTTAATATCTTGGAGAAGTGAGGCCCATTCTCTCTCAGCACTGGATGTGCAGGTGTTCCCGGTAGAACTTGAGTCCTCCACTAGGAGGTGCTGCTGTTGTTCTGAGGTCCTTCTCATAGAAATAGTCTTCTACATAAGGTCCTCAAAGTACAGAGCTGATACAAAATAATTGTTTTAAATGCCTGATGGTGGTGCTGTGTCCCCTCGAGTCACTGTCAGCGTTCTGATTCTCCTTTTCCCTTCGCCTCTCCAGACAGCACTACAAAGAACGTCTGAATGTCCCCCTCAAAGCAGGGATTGGGTATCAGTCACATGACGACACCTCGAGCAAAAGTGGATCCACGACGAAGAACATGTACACGGTTTGAGGAGAGCCCCTTTGGCTCCGCTGTAGGTTTAAAAATTACCCATCTCATCATATTAATACCTTTTGAGTTGACTACTGTAGTGTTCTCCTTTTAAAAAAAGTAACATTTCACAGTCCAGCAGCTACCAACATCAGTGGACTGATCACGGAATGTCAGTTGTCTGCTTACATGCTGGCAGATAGTAAAAAGTATTGAGCGAGAGTGTATGAACCAATAACTCTGAAGGACATGCAGGCTGGCTTTTGAGCACCGTCCATGAAAAGCCTTGGGCTTTAATAAAAGACACATTTCTCAGCTTCCGCTTTTCTTGATCTCTGGCCGCAGTAGCTTGACGTGAGACGCAGCAGCGACGGCTGCGGCCCAAGGGGCAAATTCAGCAGCAGCTCCCTGGAGAAATTACTTTAGTTAACGTCACCAAGAGTGTTGTGCTCCGCTAAGATTTTTTTGTTTGTTTTTTTTTTTGGCTTGTAGAACGTTTGAATGGCCGGTTTTCATATTTATGAGAAGTATTGCAGTTGAATTATACATCTTGAGGATGAGGATGTACCCAGTCTGTTTCTGGAGGAGGTTTGTGGTGTGGAGCGTGCTCAGTGTGCTGCACTGTGCTGTACTGGACATCCATGCCCCCCCCCCACCCCCCAGCTTCGATCAACATTTCCCACTGCTGTCCTCCTAACAATACTGGCGGTGTTTGCTATATTTCACACTACTTCTTGGTTAATGCAGATAGACTCCTCATTGTGAACTGATTTTTGCTCTTAATGTGTCTTTATTATCTGTAATTCCAGGATGTATATGAGATTCTTTGAAATAAAAGTTAAGTGCTTTGCATTTCTGCCATATCCAGGCAGTCGTCTCTGTGTGCGATCATCGCTCTTGGTGTGTGAAAGGTCGTTTCCAAAGACTGTGGGTTCTTTCTTGGCTTGTCACGGCTTCTCAATCAGCTCTCAGGTGTGAACGAATTGCTGATTAATCCGTAGGCGTACAAACACATGGCCGTCCCAGGCATTGTGGGGAAAAAGTTAACGAGCTTTGTGTTTCTGTTATCCTGGGGCTGCAGAAAGGGAAAGGCAACCTGTGTGTCAGCCTCTTACACTCCAGCGATCACACCCTGAGTCAGAGCTGGCTGGAATCTGCTGTCAGCTCTCAAAGCAGCACCTGCCATGTCCTTGCACACAGTTACGCACCTTTAGTATTTTACATTGAACTATTTGTAAAGCTTTTGCATTACATCTGTTCTACAAATGTAATGATGGGTTAATGCTCTCAATGTCTTGTGCAGTTAAGGATCTGTTCTTATTAAACAAATTGAAATCCGCAAAAGCAGCCCTTTGGAGAATGAGTTTCACTTTTCCCAGTAAACGCTAGTGGCAGAATCAAAGGGTCTAAGATTTATTTTTTCTGGGATCTTTTCAAATGCTTGTGGAGTTGAGTGATTTTAGAGAGCAGTGATACTTAAGCCAACACCAGCGACAACTGTGTCTTCCAAGAAATATGCTGAGAAATATAGTCGTCAAAAATCTGTGGCCAGAGCGAGCAAAGTACTAATTCATATAATGTATTGTTTACAGTACATTGTGTGATAATAAGAACAAACAGGAGGTAGTTGCTGAAAACGCCAGCTGCCTCCTATGCAGATTTGGCACAAAATGTCTGCAGGCTCCTGTTGTATGGCACCAGTAACTTTTGTTGCATTTCCACAATTAAACACTGAAAAACGTTTTTAGCTGGCTGATCACCAATGACCGTCTCTCCAAATAAGCCTAAGGTCGAGTAACTGGGGTTGTGTGTTAGCTGATTATAGTCTTGGAAGGTTGTTAACTGATTGTGAAGTTTCACACAGTACACTTCATACTTAAGAAGAACTGTGTTCTGTGTCTTCGACTGAGCATTTATTGTGCTTACGCCGTATTTCCATGGTTGTGCATCAGCTGACCTGAGTTGGCACGTTCAGCACTGCGCATTGTGTGTTAGGCTGTCAAAGGAAAGGTTTAAGGCAATTTTACTTATCTGGGTAGCAAGTGTATATTTGCTCAGAACAAAAAACACAATTTAACCTTAAAACATATGCAAAGTAAGAGTAACACAATAACAAGTAATAAAAATTTCCTTTGTTATCCAAAAATTACTGATCTATTGAATGGGTAGATGAACACCACTTAAATTCCCAAACTCCTCTGCTCAGGGGCACCTCAGCCATTCCAAGTTTTCATTACAACTTTCAGCCAGTTCACTTAATTAGTAAAAAACAAAAAAAAAAGTCAGTGATTATTGATTAATCATGCAAGGTGTGCTGGTGGAATCAAAAAATACAGTGATGTATTGGCTAGTTGCTGTAAATATTGGAGTGACTTTATGAAAAGTTTTGAAATGTTTAAGCAAACACACTTTTACAGGCATCATAGTTTTACACCAACATGAAGATTATTTAAACAAAATTATTTGTTCACTGTACTGTATTTGTGTGAGAGTTTAATAAATAAATAATAAACTCATGACACTTTTAGGAAAATCACTCACCTGTTGATGGGATAGGTCCCTATTCTGGTTTTTACATTACACGGGGACTCATTTAAAAAGTTAGTTTCCAAACCAAATTTGGGGAATAGCAGGTTTATTCACATATGGGCACACCTTTGCTCACGGTTTGGAGTTACTTAATGAAATGTATGCAAATGGCTATAGTGTGGCGTAGCGTGAAGGAGGTTGCCTTTAAAAGCAGGAAGTTCTCACCTTTCAGCTTGATTGTTGGCCAATGTTTAAGTCATTGTGATTGGATGAAAAAGTCACTGCTGGCCTATGGTTGACCTGTGTACCCAACCCCACGGTAGTCTGTCTGCATTTGTGGACTCCCTGGAATATTCATTCTTCCTGGCCTTAAGGTCCCGATCATACGTACATGTGACCTCACCGGCTATCCTTGCACGGTCCCGGAAAGGCTGTCACCTAAATAAGCTCCCTTGGGGCCAGTATTGAAACCTCATGAGCCCTTTTAGCAATTAGTAAGTAGTCTGTTGCCAAGCTCCGTATAGCTAAGCTGGGCAGGTCTGGTCTGGCTTGTGGGTGCAGGTCTGGTCTGGCTTGTCTTCTTGACGTTTTGTGATGCCAAGGCTGCAATTGCGTGACGCACGACAGCTGGCGGGCTGCAATTCGCCACAGTCGTCACATAAATATGGCTGCTCCCTTGCTGTCCTGCCTAAAAGTACCTTACAGGTCAGGTAATTCCAGTAGAGTCTTGGCTCTCCTCGCCGCGGGATCCCAGGACGGCCTGGGCCGTTACGCTCACCATGCCAGGGGTCTGTGCTCCCTGTCACCGCGAGACACCAGCTCCTTCAGCTCGGTGAATGTTTGTTTAGCAGGCAGCAGGACACAGTTTGCTGATTAATTGCATTACAAAAGGTTTAATAATAAATCACTTGCCATTCCCATTTCTCTCCCCAGTACTCCAGTTCAAATTGTACAATGAAAATTTTCAAGTATTGGAAGCATAAGTGCTGAAGGAGATCATTAAACATAAAATTGCACATAATAAACAGTGACATTAGTGAATTATGGGGTGTTGTCTTTATCTGGTCTGGGGGTCATATCCATCACAGCCACGGTATAACATAATACATCATAAGTTCATAAATAAATCAGATAAAAATCACTGCTTCATTGAAAAATATATAATCTAAATATATAACACATTTGTTCTTTTTTGCATTCCTCAGAGAAAGGCCTGGAGACACTCAGGTTTTTTATGCTTGGTCTGGTGCTACCACTCAAACAGCTTTAGCATCTGTTTCCAATCAATATCACATTTGCATAAACAGGGACTTAAAGTAATCAGCATTAAAAGGTGACTGATTCAATAAAAATAAGTTACATTGTAAGTTTAAGTAATAAGACACTTGAGAGATGAATCTTCAGTGTTGAGGTATTGTTCTGCCTTCTGGTTGGCTGCTACTGTTACAGAAATGTAGGTTTTAAGAGCAATGCCAGCGTTGGCTCTCAAAGTCTCCTAAAGGCTGTCTCTGAAGGCATAACGGGACAAATGGTCATGGTGATCAGTTTGCTATCTATCTAGTGGTAGGTCCAAGCTTCCCTGTGAAAAGCTGATTTCGATGATCCGGAGAAGTTCCGCCTGAGGTAAAGGGTAACAAAAGCGCATGGTTATCTCACTAAAATGTGAAGGCCTTCCCTGTCACGGTCTGGCGCATACTGATGTAATAAAATCAGAGTCTCGTCTTGGGAAGGTCATCAGGACATAATGAGGGACTTCTCCTCTTCTTCTGTATTAATCAGCGAAGACAACATGGATGATGAGAAGACGTAGAACTCAAATACAAAACTCAGTTCGAAAAGTTCCAGGTTCATACTAAGGATCCACTCAAAGACAGCCGACAGGTGCTTCAACAGGTACGGCTCTTGGGCAAAGAAGATGCAGTCTGGTTGGATTTAATTAAGGCTAATAATGCATAATATAGAAGGACACATCAAACTCTGGAGGTACTAGAAGTCCCTAGAAACAACTACTTTTGTCCTAGTCAGAAACCAGCCAGATATGCCACTATTTCAGGAACAAACACATTTTAAGGCCACAGGTGGTTTGGAGTCGACACTCAAAGGATACAAAAGAGAGTAACGAGGACCTGGAGGGCAGTGGACAGGGCGCGAACGGGGTAAAGGACTTTCTCCTTGCCCGTGAGCAAACAGTTACCCGTCAGCATTGTCAGCAGGAGGCAGTAGAAGCAGATGCAAATGAAGCTGACCGCTGCCCCCAGGTAGTGTAGCAGCACCAGGTATCCAGGCTGGAGCAGAGGACGCAGTGTTGTTCAGTCAGCGAGCACTGCTGCACACTCCTGCCTCCCAGGCAGAGACCTACGGCTCTCTCCACTTACGCAAAAGTTTTTTCTGCAGCAGCAGTTTGCAACTACTTATGATCATTGCCAGGAGATGCAGGCTGATGGTAGGTGGATGGATGGATGCAGGGGTGTAGGTTTGATTTCAACACTGGTAGGGACTAAATCAGCCCCAAACACACACAGTACTTCAACAATATTGGTAGGGACACATCCCTACTGTTGATACCCAAATTTATGCCCATGGATGGGTGGATACACACCATGGTGCAGGGTCCATCAGGAACACTGAGTGTATCTTACAGGTATATCAGTGAGCAGCATATTACCTGCTGCTTGTCCTGATCCAGGTCCCCTTACGTGTGCCTGAGCCATGCTGATATCAACTGTGAGGCTGGTATTCGATAGCAGAGCTTACAGGCAGAAGGCGTACTTACGTTGCAGTTTCCAGCCACAAAGGCACCAATGGATGCTACACAGCCAAAGCCCAAAGCCAGCCGGCTCAGGACAGCCTGAGTACTGCACTTGTTCAGAATGTGGGCATGGTGGAAGACACAGAAGACCAGGACTGGAGAAAGAGAGGACATCGGGCATATAGGCTTGGCCATGTCACATAACATTACCCAATCAGGTGCTTCACCTGTCATTAAAATGCACTTACACAAGAAGGAGCCTGCACTGATGGTGGCTGTAAACAAGGAGTTCTCTGGGATACCTTTCCCACTTGTGCTGCAAGCAGGGAATGACAGTGGTTAGAAGGAGCAGGGGGGACACAGACTGGCGGGACACAGACTGGCTTTCTGTGTGAGTGCACGGCGTCTCTGGTGCCAGACAGGCTCTCTACCTCCCGCACCTTATCGTGGGCACACGGCTGTCCGTGCAGCACAACTCGGACATGTTCGGTTCGCAGGAATTCCTGTATTGCCTGAGAAGAAAGGCAAAGAGCACATCTCTACAGGATCAGCCATTGTCAGCACCCCCCCCCCGCCCCTCATCAATTCAAATTAAATCATTGGGTAATAATAAAGTTGACCCCACTATATGAATTATGGCCCCCCTCATACCCCTGGCCATTCTCTACCTCAGACCAGGACAAAAGCCACCCCACAAGGCTATTTTTACTGGCCCACACGATCATTAAAATAATAATCATTTTTAAAAAAGGCAAGGTTTGCTGCTTTTCATGTCAAGTCCTCTGAATAAATGCAAATATAATTTATACTTCAACACATGCATGCATAAAGAGCCTCTCCAAAAAACAGAACAATTGATTTTTCAGAAAGAATGGATGCAAAAATGCTTTTTTACGCGGATTAGTTGGGCCGTCATTTTCATAAGTTATGTTTAATATGTGAAATTGACTGGTCCTGTTTATTTCTGCTTGCATTGTAAAAAGGGCAAAGTAATTGGGAACAAGTCTTCTATTCTGAGATTCATGGGATGTAAAAAATGATCATTAAAAGTGGCCTTTGCTGACATACAAAAGCTCAGATTTGGCCCTCTCCAGAAAATAACTGGTCTTTGGCTTGTCTCAGCGGTGGAAGAGCTTACCAGTTGCTAAGGGAACAGACATGACCGTAGCTGAGTGCCAGGCCGTACCTGCAGCAAAGACACAGAAGGCAGGGACTTTAAAGAAGATACATATGACGTGCCAGCAGGGGGCGCCTCTCCATGAAAGCATATCACATTAGGTCCCCAACCCAGTCCAATCCAATCATATTCCAAAGTTTTTAAGGCCCCTGTCACTTAGGGGCCCTTGGAATCGCCCTAACATTGCCCCACCCCCCTTAACATGATTAGTCTGCCATCTGAGTCTGTGAGCTGACACACCTGTCCATCCGTCCACGTCTCTTGATTTATGAAAGATACTTTAATGTACACAGAGTTGAGATTATGTGGATTATCTGTCATCGTGAAAAGGCAGGGTTTTCATTACACACCTGATGAAAATGGGTGAAACACACTTAATCTGTTAGTATCACAGACGGGAGTGAGCAACACTTTTTCCAGATCAAATAAGGACATATTTAGAGAAAATGCTGTACTTTTAATTTGTTTTGCTCTTATTGGTCAAAGGTTTGCGGCGAAAATCCCTAAGAACACAGCTGTTCTTCAAAAGAACTGAAACCAATTCTGGTGACCAGGCACACCCAGTATATTACCAGCGTATTGGAGTTAGAGAATTAATGAATTTTCAACACCTCCTGTTTCGAAAAGCAAACACCTTTACTACACAACTACATTAGTGACTCGTCATAGAGGGTTGTGGTTTACGATGTCAGAGGTGAGCAGACTCCGTGTAAGACTGGCAGACTCGAATCACTGAAGAGGACTGAAATCAGAAGGAAAACTGTACCCAAGTCTTACTGCACTCTACGAGTTTTCCTGACAACAATTTTCATATACTAGTGATGTTATAGAAGACTAGTAAGGACTCTTCAATCACTACCAGTAATATTTAAGCGTCTAATGTTGAAACATGTAACACAAATGTTCTCTTACTTTGTTATTACTGAACATATTTATTCCATTTTTAGATGAATAGATTCAAAGAATTAATGACTGTAACTATGGGTCTTGGAGTCTGGAGGTAACACCTTATATGCTCAGATTAGCATGTGGTATGAAGCACAGTAAATTTTTGTGGCAATCGTGTTGCATAAACCTGTATTTGTGTTTGACAGGGGCAGGGATGGATCTGTGCCATATTGTGGGTGTGTTTGTTTTTACTTGGTGGGGCATCTAGAAACAGAATAAGCACAGTAACACAATCTCAACCCACTCAGGTATTGATAACACTTCTGGCAATTTGCTTCAATCCATAAAAAGAATATCAGTGTACTTCTGGATACAACTATACACTTTGTGATGAACTGAAAGTGATGCTATTTATCAAAGGCGTCTGTAGCAGTTTTCTGGTGTAAATACGACCTGCAGCTTTTGACTCCTGCGGTTTACACAGGTGATAAGTTTTCCCTAGAAAATCATACAAGTGATCATGCAGCTTTTCACTGTGTAGCCTGCAACACACATCTGTCTGAGACTTATATTCTTTTTCATAAATAAAAGTGAACTATTTTTTTCTATTTTCAGGCTTAAAAGTTCTGTAACAATCATAGCTGTCAAGTCTCCCGTTTTGGCCGGGAAACTACCGTATTTTACCCCTCTTTCCCGCCGTCCTCCCGTATTAGTATTTTCCCGTAAATCTCCCGTATTACAATATCATTAAAAAATTCCTCTGCCTCTCCAAACCGAACTGCCAGTAGCCTCGCGAGACCTACCACCTGCAGTAGCCTGCAGGTCATTTACAACATTAACCAGGTCATAAATGCGGAGGTTAAAATGGCAATGCCAAAAACAACGTTACTTTCACCTTCCGTGACGACTTCAACAAGGATACAAAGTCTGCAACAAATCTGTATAATAAGTCATTAGTGAATGCCAGAGAGCCACATGAGTGAACATGAGAAGTTTAAAGGAAATGTGTAATGAAAATAAAATGTAAATGACAAGTGGTTATTTTAGATTTCTTGTAGACCTGTCTTAAAATGTAAGGGATACTGGAGCTTGGTTGGGGTGGTGGGATGGCTCGCGGTGGGCGCCGGAAAGTTTCCCTTATTTTCAAATCCAAAACTTGACAGGTATGGTAACAATGTCCTCCTGGCATCTGTCTCACAAATCCTGGCCTCGGTTCTTTGAACGACTGCCATCATTTGTGTTCTGAATAGAATTTACGTCTTGTTTTATGGCTGTGTATGAAGTTATCACACTGAATTATTTCCACGCAAAGTTCATATTTAAAGTTACAGCACTGAAAAGCAAGTGAATTAATGAGCTGCGAAAATTATTTTTATCATTTTTTTCAATATTACTTTTCTGAATCCTAAAATATATAGTGTAGGAGAACATATTCAGTGCACCTGGCACACATAATGCCCGGGGATATCTCCATCCAAAGCCACACTCTTGTCATACTGAACTGACCAGATACCTAATTATAGATGGCTGGAACACACACTGTGAAATAAAAGCAAATCAAAAACTAAGAAGTGAATGTGACTTACACTGCCCAAGACCCAATGAAGGACACCACTGACACAGTGATGGGTATGAAGATCCAGTAAACCATGACTTGTCGAGGACAGGGTTGAGAAGCAAGAGAGTCTCTGAAGATCAGAGTGAAGATGCAGGCGTGGGAGACCCAACTTCCTGTAGACCACTGATAAGATGCTTCTTCACGTCACGGAGCTATAACAGAGCCGTCTCCATCAGGCCACACTTCCCCGTAACGTGCCTTTCTTGTCTCCTGTCGTTTTTAGAAATGTCACAATGGAAATTATTTGTGATTCTTCTAGAAGCCCTCATACCTGGCAGTCAGGTCGACTCGTCTCCTCCGCCTGCATTCCTCCCCTTTCACGTCAGACCTCTGGAAGCCCTGGGTTCTTTATAGCCACTCCCTGCACCAAACCTGTCTCAGGCTGGAAGACAAGAGGGGAAAAGATTCAATACGCTGTATCAGTGTTTGTTTAAGCCCCAGTTCCTGGAGGCTCCTTGCCAGCAAGCCTGCTTAACCCTTCCTATACTTCCTGTCTTGCTGCATGGATATTCACTATTCAGGGTGAAAATGACCACATCCTCAAATTTTCAAATTTGAAGCCTTTAATTATTTTTTTAAAGTGATGGTTTGCTATATTAGTTCTATGTTAAATGACGTTTGGCTTGTATAAATCACAGTTGTTGTTTTTTTGTTTTGTAGTATTGTCAGTACTCTTATAAGGCTCTTATATAGTAGGGTGTACACTTAGGACAGTACTACACCACTCCACCTGCAGAGGGACTGAGACACCTACCAGGCTGGGTCTTCTGTATAAGCAGTGTGTAAATTTCGTTCGACAGCATTGCTCATCCTGCAAAAGGCGTTATATCAATTAAAATACAATTTTTAATATAACCCATATTAATATAATTATACAACCAATATTAATTTAATTATAATAAAATATACATTTCAGCTATTGCTTAATTCACGGTAGATGAAAATTTGAGACCAAAAGGGCCCCAAGCTGTTTCAAAGAACACACTGAAAGTGTATAAGAAAGAAAGAAAGAAAGAAAGAAAAAGAAAAATGCTTAATCGCTTTGTAACCCAGACATTCCAGCTTGGACCGGTTTATTTCAGGTGACCGGTGGGTTATAGCAAACATCTAAGAAAGTGAAATGAAATCTACTGGCTCAAGTTTAAATGTAAATGACAGCATACACAAGCATACATCGTACTACGATGTAGTGAAATGTTTTTCCACCAGCTTCCAAAATTGTTTGAGAGTAGAAAGATAGTAAAATATAGTATAAAAGACTGAATAAGATTAAAAAGTAAACAATAAAAAGAGCTATGTTTGTCACCATATTTACGCACTTGGTGGCACAATACACCCAATCAAAAAAAATTGTGCGGAAAAAAAAACTATTAGAATAAGGAACGTATTTATATTATAGAAACGAAACGATCGACACAAAACCGACACAGAAACGAAAGGGTAGACTGCTTTATTTAACACTCTCTAGACTTTTACCCCTATACCAGTCAACTGATACTTCTTTGCTCTAATGAATAATATTACGTGTTAAGATATAATCTTAAAGCGTTTAGTTATTTAAATAGTGAAGCATCACAGTGCGATCAGTCCCCCGCTCTTCCCACGTGTATAAGCCAACCGCAGCGTTAACCGTCAAGGTGATGAAACCAATGTGAACGCGCCCGAAGACTCTGCTATCACGTGACCTTGCGTGCGCCCGCATCGGGAACGCGCCCGCCTGAGGTGGCGGTCGGCGTGCTAGGCAGAACCAGCTGAAATGGCGGCGACCAGAACATGGAGGTTTCCCTATATTTCGCTGCTGCGCGCCCTCCCGCATTTTACAAGGTGCTGTGTCCGGGTTTCCTCGATTTCACCGCCTGTGTTTCTTGCTCACCTACCGCTTACGTTTCCTAGCTGAGCCGCTAGTTCGCGTGTACGGGGGCGGTGTGGGGTAGCCTATGAAGAAGGCTTTCGGCTAATTGGCAGGGTCATTTCTGGTGATGTTTAGAGGGAGTATGGCGGGGTAATCCACGCCCCCGTCTGGTGGTAATGTCGTCGGTATCTCCCACAGGTCTTTAGCCCTGTTTAAGCACCCCCCCTACCCCAGGTGCGCCGTACAGAGCTGCACCAAATCACTGCTGCAGTGTAGGGCCGCTGTCAGCCTACTGCCAGGTAATCTGGGATCTTGCAGCCGTGCAACCATGTGTGCAATGATCGAAAGAAAAGTGATGCTTATCACATTATCGTGTAATCTGCTCTGAGGTGGGAATGCTAGTTTCCAGAGTAAGAATTCAAATTGAAGGGCGTAAGTTAAAATGGTTCTGACCCACCTTTTTCCATACACATATACCTGTATACGTAAGGGTGAGAGACAGGAGTCTGCCTTAACTTCCATTACACGGGAAGTTAAGCTGAGTAATTTTGTAAGTATTCCAAGTTGGAAAATTTCCTTGAGAATGAACAGGAATTAACTGGAAATTTGAGAATTTATACAATCTGTATCATATGCAAACATAAATATAAACTTTTTTGTCAGAAGCAGACATGCATATGAACATTTCTAATACAAATTTTAAAAATGACATTTCTGACTTTGAAATTCAACTGAATTTGCTTTAAAACTTATTTTAACCAATATTATGCTGCAAGATATTTTTTAAACTACATTTAAGTTCCTTGTTATAGGCTAACCTATATTTTGCAAATTACCGGTTTATTCACATTAATTCCCATATATTCCCATGGAATGTTTCCAACTTTGATAGTTCCAGAAATTTTGAAACCCTGTTTTCCAATGACTGTTATCCTAGAGAAAATGCTGCTAACCACATTTCATCAACATGGTTGAGTCTGCATGAGAGACCACATGGGTGTCGCTTTAGGTCAGTATGAAGCTATGCGTTTTTGTGATTGGTCCGTTTTAGTGCGGCGGCTGTATGTTCAGACGCAGGACACGCCCAATCCCAGGAGCCTGAAATTCATGCCTGGCAGAGCTGTCATGGGCACCGGGACGTTGAGCTTCCCCAGTGTCAGTCATGCCAAGAGCTCACCGCTGGCCAGGTCAGCATCTTCACTGAACCCTGCCATCTCCTCGACTGCAGGTGTGCCAGTGTTGACCAGACTCTTATGTGTTTTAACAGTGAGATTTTTAAGGTGGAGGGAGTGAAGGCAGTGTTCTTCGGTCCTGACTTCATCACAGTGACAAAGGTACCTTTCCTGAATGGACAGCCTTTGACATACTAGTGTGAATTAATAGATCAGGACCAGACAGCCAGGGTACACAGCACAGCAAATTTGGGGTGGCTGTGTTGCCTGTGGGAGTTTTACTAATATAAAAATGTTCTGAGGGCAGAACGAAAAATGATTGGTTCTGAGAGATGATCAGTTGGCTTCACATCTGACCAAGATCTGATTGGGTATCATACTGAACCAATCATTTTTCACTCCTCCCTCAGAACATAAAACTCCCATGAGCGATTGGCTCTGTGTATGATACCAGATATTACTTTAGTATAACTAGGACTGAAGGAAAACAAGTATGCAGTCTTAAGGGGCCGGTAATTGAGGTTTTCAGGTTTTTATTGTTAAATGTGTTCTGAGAAACAGTGAAATCTTCATGCCGCAGTTACAGGGAAAGGGACAGGTTTGGGTGGGAGGACAATAACTCAAACAGCAGTGCAATAAGAGAAAAGACAGTATAGGAAGTGAATAAATAGGTGGTGCATCAGGGAAGGATGTGCAAATAACTGCAGAGGTAGTGCAGTAATAAGGCAGAGGAGAGGTGAAAGATCAGGCTCATCAGCTGTCATGGCCTGGCCCCCATTCTTCAGTTATAGGCTGTGTTTTTATCGTATAACTTAAGATTCCTTCTTTGAGTTTCTGTAGATAATGTCAAAGAATGTTGCAGAATTCAGCTGAGCATTTAAAGCAGCGTGAAGACTTCATGAGTTTAATGTGTGGGGCCGTGGTTGTTCTGTTTGCAGAGGGACGATGATGTGCAATGGGCCGACATCAGGCGTGGCGTCATCGGGGCTGTGACGGAATTCTTCCAGAGCGGAAGCCCCATAACTACGGGGGAGACAGACACACACAGCGGTATGCGGTAACCTGGAAGGCTGAACTAAGTAAACAGACCCTACAGCTGAAAGCACAAAGCTAAATGTCAATTAAGATTCACCCTGTCAGTTCTCAGTGACATTCTGTAAACTAATCATGAGCTGTTCTAACAGTGTGAAAGTGTGATGAACCAAGCCGCCATTTTATGTGGAATGTGAAATATTTGGATCGCTCAGGTTCATGAATGAGGTTCAGTTAGACTGTGAGGTCGTCATGGTTTTTACCATCTTGAGCCACATACTGTTTACATTGGTTTCCACACTGTGAGGCTGTCTTTACCATCTCAGGCAGGTGGAATGAAAAAGTCAGTACTTAAGAAAACTCTGAGTAACATCCCTGACACAAGGCTCATCATCATGGATGTTTTTTTTTTTTAATAAATGCTGACAAAGACTTTACAGTTACACAAAATACAAATGAAGATGCTAAATTTTTAACTGATGAGTAGTCAATACAATATATAACATAGGTGTGATTATACCCAAAAATCCAACACAACTGACACAAAATGACAACTGCAAATCCACGTTTTGGAGCCTGGATTTCTGTTGTTTCTGCAGATGGCCACGATCCATTTGCTTTTCTTTTCTTTAGTTTTCGGTAGTCTGTAAAACAATGGCAACAATTTCTTGTTAAATCGATTTGTACAATCAGTCACAACTATGACAGCGTATTACTACCACCATGATAAAATAAAATTGCCCATTTTCTCCTTTTTCTTATCTTGTGATAATGAGAAACTGGGCAAATTTAGTTCTATCATGGTGGCAGCAATACACTGCCATATATAGCAGCCCTTTCCAACTTTAGTTGTATTTTTGTGGCATTCAAGCTGAACGCTAACGCTGCCACTCAGTGTATTTGCCACTCACTGGCTATGAGCACAGTGACTCCTGTCTTCTGTGACATCATGTGCATACCCTCTATTACAGGGGTGGGCAATCTTATCCTCAAAAGGCCGGTGTGTATGCAGGTTTTTTGGATAACCTGTAGGTCAAACCCAGGTGTGAGAACTCTTCAGCCAATCAGTCCTCTAATTAGTAATCTAATTAGGGAATTGTAGTGAAAACCCGCATACACACTAGCCCTTTGCGGATAAGATTGTCCACCCCTGCTCTATTTGATTGGATTGTATTATCTTTATTATCCAAAAGGGACAATTTGGTTTGCAGACAGCAGTGAACACAACCAACACACACAAAAAATTACGTAAATAAATAAAGACATAAATACACATACACAATAGATGACCTTATACTGCAATTGCAATAACATATAGAAAAATAAAATCGATTTGTCCTTGTTAAAACATATATATCCAGTAGCCAGTGGGCCTATAACTTATTTAAAACCCAATAGCTGACGGAACAAATGATTTCAGGTACCTGTTTGATCTGGTCCTCCCAGAAAAAAAATGTACATTCTTCCTGATGGCAGAAGACAAAATCTCTGCCTGAAGAGGGTGTTGAGTTTGTGCCAGAATGACCTTTGCTCTCTGAATGACTCTAAACATGGCCAAGATTATTCAGGTTAGTGCCAATAGTCTCCTGGCGCTAACTTGAAGGATAATTGGAAGGATAGTATTCAATGTTGACTATATGGGGGGCAACATAGTTGTGACAATTGTTTGGGGGGCACCTAACAGGCAGTGTGTACTGTCATGTTCTCTACATCGCAGCTCCTTTGGAAGAGGATGAAGATGAAGTGGTGTCTATGATCAAAGAGCTGCTGGACACCAGGATCAGGTATAGCTAATATGGAACCTGCATTTGAAGTTTCGTTGTTTTGAGGTCAGGCCTTTCCTGTTTCATACACAAATACTGTGTCGTTATGAGGCACATCATCCTTTTGGGAAGAGACATGAGGTACCATTCCTTAGTACCAAGTCTGAGTTAAAAAGCTTGGGAACTGTATACACAGGGACATTATGTTTGCAGATGTGTGCAAAATACCTCAATTAAGCCTCTCAGAGTGACTGGGGGTGTGACTGTATCAGTGTCCCCGGATCAGACAAAGCAGAGCCCAGTCCCTGACAGCAACACTAATCTTTGAGATGATAACTGTACTGCGTTACCTCCAGGCCCACAGTGCAGGAGGATGGCGGTGATGTCATCTTCAAGGGCTTTGAGGACGGCACGGTGCGGCTCAAACTACTGGGCTCCTGCACGGGCTGCCCCAGCTCCACGCGGACGCTGAAAAGCGGCATCGAGAACATGCTGCAGTTCTACATCCCCGAGGTGGACCACGTGGAGCAGGTTAGGCCCACAGCGTCTGCATCACCAGCCGTGGCCCCGTTCAGTCTTTGGCTACAGCTCTTTCACCTGCTGCCTGTTTTTAGGTGGAGGATGAAGTGGATGAAATCAGCAACAAAGTGTTCAGCGATCTGGAGCGCAAGTTAAACGACTCGTAGGCTGCTGCTGGACCCTCACACCTTTATTTTTTCCCTCGAAAAGAGGACTGCCGCGATCTTGCTGTTTATGTTGCACATATTTTGGTTGTGGACTGACCCCCCCCCCCCCCCCCCCCCCCCGCCTGGTGCCTTGTGCTGCCCTTTTTGTGGTACAGCTACTCCCAGACTCCCCCTGGACCCTGAGCAGGATAAGCAGTTGGAAGGTGACTAAATGTTACATGTAAGATAGCATCTGAGGTGAATGTACTTGAAATATGTTGTATATATTGCTAAATGTATTCTTAAAGCCTTTGTTTGCACTGGATACTGTAACAGCATATGTAAAAAAAAAAAAAAAGTTGATTTAAATAAATTAACTTGGAATGACTAAATTAAAATCTTGTTAATAGGGCTGAGTGATACAGCATTTTTTTTCCATGTCAGTCGGTATGGATATTTACCATGATATAATTCAGTCTTTATTTCTTTACTTGAAGGCTCCATTTTGCTTAAAATTTCCTTAGGATTCCCATTCAATTCAATTCAACGTATTCTTATATAGCTCCTTTCACAAGAGTCGTCCACAGGCACTTTTCCATGAGTGTGTGACACATTGCAACATCACTAAGACTGAATAATACAAAAACAGGGGGGAAAAGACAAATGAAAGGAAGAAAGCCAGATGACAATGGAGGAGAGGAACCAAAAACTCCCACGCAGAGAGAAAAAAAACCTCTGGGGGTCCGAGGTCAACTGGCTGCCCGACCCCCCCCTGGGTATGATAGCATTATATAAAAAGACAGAATGGGCCTGCATGCTAAAAGCAAGGTGTGGACTGTAGTCAAGGTCAAAGTCCATCAATGAGTCAGTTCTCCATGCCGGGCTGCGTGGGGTGGCAGATTTGAAGTCTGCATCCACGATGTTACAGTTTGTAACACATCTATATTGTCACACTTCTGTGGGACTGAACCAGGCCTCCAGCTCAGATTGTGCCCCGGTCACCATCCGGATATGTGGGAAGTAAAGCAGAAAGCATGGATGGTCAGAACATTTATAGACACCAATGGAGGAGCATAGTAGATAAGAATGGCAGATTCAGAACATGAAGAAGACTACATTGAATGAACTGCAAACTGAAATCTTATTTTAATGAATGGATCACACAAAAGGGTGGAACAGTGCACAGTCGTTAGGACTGTTGCCCCATGACTCTGACACCTCTTTTGAGTCTCCACTGTGATTGGTTGGTGCCCCATTCTGGGTAGTTTCCTGCCTTGTGCCCATTGGCTCCTGAATAGGACAAGTGGTTACAGAAAATGGAGAGATGGAAAAATCACACAAAAAATTATTTTATTTGTTGTAGGGTGGCGCTACCATAGTTTTGATTTTTTTAATTAAATTTTTATATTTTCAGTTTTCATTTGATATCCAGTCTGTTAGTTTTCAGTGTAGTTCTATTAGTTTTTGTATATTTCTATTTGGTGTTTACAGTTTACAATACACAGCACCACTCTGTTGTGCGTCGGACTTTAAATTGCCAAAGTACTTCCACACAATAGCTTTTTTTAAAAAAAAAAAAAACGTCATGGCTGCTGTCACATTCTTCACCTGAAGTTTCCTCTGAATGGGCTCTAATGTTTGCAATGACTCAAGCAGGCCTTCAATACCAAGACACAGACAGTAGCCAGTAATGTGCTCTGTTCTCAGTCAAACTTTCCGTGCGATTTTTCAGAATATGGTGTTCGTTCTTAGAAGAAAGCTATCATATGATTGGTTGGAATTGTGTTCATTGCTGTGATGTCATAAGTTGATGTGAAAGGGCATAAGTTTGGGTTGAGTGGGGGGGGGGGGGGGGGGGAGGTCTCCACCCATTTAAAGGCTCCAGGGGGTTGTATTGGCTGGTTTTTGACTATTGGGGGGTTACCCCCATGCTGATGTGTGCTATTAAGCAATGTACCGTATCAACAGTTTATCAAAGTTTCTAATTTTCTAACATTTAAATATGACAATAAGTTGATATATTGTCTGTATCAGGGGTAGGCAGCCCTGATCCTCCAGTGCCGGTATCCAGCAGGTTTTCTATCCTACCTGATGAGTTACTATCTGCCTGAGATCAGATGTGGTTCATCAGAAACCAGGTAGGATGGAAAACATGCAACAGAACCAAGACCTTCGATTTGTTGGCCTCACCTGCTCTAGTTGCTTGGACTCACCTTCAGTTACCTCTCTAAACCAATCATTTTTTGTTCCACCCTCGAAATATTTTTCTGTAAGTAAAAGTCCTATGAGCTTGATGTTCAGTGAGTCACACTAGAATCAATGGCTGCTTATGTCCAGTACACATTTATCCATAGAACCATAGTTTCTAAAAACTAGGATATTTGTTTATCCAAACACCAAGCGTTTAAAGTATGTTTTCAAACACAATTTTATCTTCAGCGCAGAATAGATTTTGAGACGTTGAAATATCCAAATGTACAACAAAATGATGCAGATTTCCATCCAAATGCATCTCATTAATTAATGCCTGATATGCACGACCCACAGCAACCCATTCCAATGTCTACGGAGGGCGCTGCAAGGCCACCCCACCGAGATGGGGAAAGCTGGGCTTGATGCTCCCAGGGGGGGGACGATGCAATTCAGAGGTCATCAACCTGTCAGTGCACGGACAAACGTATTCACGGCAAAATGTTTTGCCTAAGAAAAAACTGCAGGTTCGTTTTTAAATATGTTTCTGGTCAAAACTGCATTTTGAACAAAATATCCGTTAGAATTTGGCATGATGTTGACCTCCGACCCAGTCTAAAATTCGTCATATCCTCCCTAACTTTCTCATAATTTGCAAGTGCATTTGTGGCAAGTTATAGTCAAGTTTCGTAATGAAAATGGTTCAGTCCACAATTGCAGACAGGTCAACCACAATGCCCCCCCCCGTGTGTTTAGATCTAAGGTCTAAATATATTCCAAGACGATCTACACGTTACGCAATTCCCCATGCGTCAGCCATATTGTGCGCAATACCAACCATGGAGATATGGTAGGGTCTCTTGAGGAAACAGTAACTTCACATGATATATTTTGTTTAAGCACACCAAAAACCGCGGTGCAGAGTAATAATAAAACAAACGACACGCATGAAAACGTTCAAACACAAAAACCTACAGCACTCAACCCCCAAAAGAAGTCCTACGCATGCGCACAACGCTACCTCAACAGTTCTGACGCATGTGCACTACTCAGCTTTAATGTAACCTTAACGCATGCGCACCAACAGTGTTCTCCGTGTATCCGCCGGTCCGTCTTCGGAGAGTTAAGGTAGGGGATCGTAGTATTAAATATTGGTAAAATGGTTGAATGCAGTGCTTTGGTGAAGTTCAGAAATACGTTGTCATTTTGTTTGTTATAGGAAACGCAGAACAATATGGTGGAAAATCTTGAGTCGGTAATCAAGCTTGGCTCTCTGGGTATCTGTTAGCTCGGGCCTGTCCTACACTGCATGAAAACAAAACAAGTCCGTCATGATCGATGGTCCCAGCTAATCTCCACTGGCACAAAATGATGGCTGCCGGGACAGCATGTCTACAGTCTGTCGTCTCCTATTATACAGCTGTGAAGGATCTGAAATCCGTAGTGAATTCATATTACTGTATGCCCAACCATGCATACAATCTGGTTATTTTGCCAGCTAACTTAAGTAAACGTGTTATGTAATCTTACACGAAAAATGGGCCGGACTGGAAAATGAACATCGCTACGCCTGTTTAACATGTTTATGTCGCAGCTGCACGTGACGAACTTGCTCCTGACCACGGTTATGGGTGAATGTGTGAATGTTTCGGTGATCTTTTCCTGATAGACCGCACAGGTGTCGTCGTTAGGAAGCCGAAGCACGGAAGGCTGTGATGGCTCAGTTTGGGGGACAGAAGAACCCACCGTGGGCAGCTCAATTCGCCGCGACGGCCGTATCACAGCCAGGACACTCGGGGCAGCCGCTGGACCTTAACAGTCTGCACTGTCAGTACACGGATGCTGTCCTTTGCTCATTTTGCCCACGCTTCATTGTGCATCATACGAATTTGGCTCAGACTGACCGACGTGGGTGTTTTTCACAGCATTGGGTGTCCAGCAGCCATCTCTCCTGGGCGCCTCCCCGTCTATGTACTCCCAGCAATCGGCTCTGGCTGCTGCCTCGCTCAGCTCGCAGTCTGCTGCCAACTACCAGCTGTCCCAGCAGACTGCCACCCTGCAGCAGCAAGCGGCCGCAGCGGCCGCCGCCCTACAGCAGGTGAGAAGGATGGACGATAGTCTGCAGGGGTCCCGTCTCTCTATTGGCTGCCGTCCTGTCATTGTGTGTATCTTGTTTTCGTGAATCCTCCCCAGTGGGCATGTGATATCATGGGTGACAGTGGATTTCAGTAGCACCTTGTCTGTTCCTTTCAGTCGCAGATCAACACAGCCTTGCAGCAGTATCAGCAGCAGCCCCAGCCCCCTCCACCGCAGCAGACCCTGTACAATGTCCCTCACCAGGTAGCGTGTTCGTGTTGCACAGATGCATTATGGGAAGAGGGAATAGCGAGTGCCGCTGCATGCAGATGCATTTCTTCAATTTATCCCAAGAGGTGTAGGTGGGCTGTTTTTTATACATTGCCCTATGAGTGTGTGTGCCCTGCAGTGGGCTGGCATCTTGCCCAGCATGGCCAGCCACAGATTCCAGATTTTCTATGAGCCTGCACTGAATACATGGGGAGTGTGGCTCAGCCGGTTAGGACACTCTGCCTATAATCGGAAGGTTGCTCCTTCAAATCCCAGAGTCAGCAGAGTGTTTTGACTGTCCTTAAGGGCCTTAATCCCCCAATTGCTCAGTTGTACATTGCTTTGGATGAAAGTGAATGCTAAATAAAGTTGAACCTGCAGTGTTTATGGAAAAAGGATGGATCATGTTCTATAGCATGAAAATCTGTACTGAGCGATGCAGTGCTTAGATTGACTGCTGCTAGAGGCCCGGGACCTGCAGGGTGCCGGCGTGGGGACTGGCTGTGACGTTCTGCCTGTCTGTCTGCCTGTCTGTCTGTCTCTCCCCTGTCCCAGATGCCCCAGCCTCAGCCCGGCCTGCTCTCTCAGGTAACTGCGAGACCGCCGACACATTTCTGCAGCAGACAGCCCCCTGTGTGTGTGCGTGTGCGTGACCGGTGTGTGTTTGCAGCCCCCGGTGGCTCTGCCCAGCCCCCAGCCGGCCGCGCAGATCACCGTGTCGTACCCGACGCCGCGCTCTAGTCACCAGCAGCAGCCGCAGCCGCAGAAGCAGCGCGTGTTCACCGGCGTAGTCAGCAAGCTGCACGACACCTTCGGCTTCGTAGACGAGGATGTCTTCTTCCAGCTCAGGTAGGGGGCGACCGGCGGGAGGGAGCCGTGCACGGGGGCTGCCTTCCGCAATCGTGAGAACGGCACGAAGCAGCATGTGTTTCTGAAAGACGCTTTACGTATCAGTTTATTTTTGTGTGGCTCATTTATTGTAGTGTTACAGGTTTTTTTTTGGTATTGCAGTTTATTACAGTGTAACTGGTGTATTTTGGAACAGCCAGATTATTTCAGTGTCGCTAGTTTATTTTGGTACAGCTGGTTTATTTTGGTATGGTAATTTCTTAGTGTCGTGGTTTATTTTCGTACAGCTAGTTTGATACAGTGTGACTATTTTTGTACGGGTAATTTGTTACAGTTTCACTGCGTTATGTTGCCATGGAGAGTTTCTCACAGTGTCACTGGGTAGCGCCGTTGCCTGCTTGCCTGTGGTTGCTGTCCCCTGATGGCCGGGCTGCACTCTGACTCTGCACCACTTTGCAGTGCGGTGAAGGGAAAGACACCCCAGGTGGGGGACCGGGTGCTGGTGGAGGCCGTGTACAATCCTAACATGCCCTTCAAGTGGAACGCCCAGCGGATCCAGACGCTGCCTCAGCTGGCCAGCCAAACTGTGAGTGCACGCTGACGTCTGGAGACGCAGACCGCCATGTTCGGAGGAATGGTGTCCCTGGCCTGTCTGTGATAGGCTGAGCTCCTAAGCCCCCCCCCCCTTCTGTTACAGAACCAGCCCCCTGGACCTGCCATGATGAAACCTGGGCCTAGCATGCTGCAGTCTTTGCCCCCGCCCACCGCCTTCAGTGTCCCCACCCAGGCTCCGCCCCCCTCGCTTCTGCAGGCCCAGATCTCGGCGGCAACCCTCGCCCCACTGCTGCAGACCCCCCCGCAGCCCCTGCTGCCACAGCCCCCCTCCAAAGGTGAGGAGCCGTTCCATTCCCGGGGGCTCCGGCTATAGCTCTGGGTGGTCGTAATAGCTGTGTCTTTGTGCCCCAGATGCCGTGTTCTCTGGGGGGCTGCTCCAGCCGCCGGTCAGGATGATGCCCCAGCAGCAGCCGGTACGGCGCATGGACCCCGGGCCCCGCTTTCCCGGTCGTAACGACCGGCCCGAGCTCATCCTCCGGAAGGACGACCGCAGGTGGGTCGGGATCGGCTAATGGGGCTGGGAGTTGAACCGTGTTCTGGGCGGGACTCCTGCTAACGGCCCGTCTTTGCAGCCGAGAGCGGGACCGTGAGCGCAGACGCTCCCGAGAGAGGACCCCGACACGCAAGCGCTCGCGTGACCGCTCCCCACGCCGTGAGCGCTCCCCTCGGCGCCCCCGTCGGGCCACTCCGCGCTACACCGTGCAGTTTTCCAAGTTCTCCCTGGATGGGTGAGTTTACTTGAACCTCAGGTGCCTCCCAGTCGCTCCCCACTGCTCCCTCCTGACCTGCCCCCCCCCCTCCCCCCCCCAGGCGCAGCTGCGACATGATGGAACTGCGCAGGCGCTATCAGAGCCTGTACATCCCCAGCGATTTCTTCAACGCCGAGTTCACCTGGGTGGATGCGTTCCCCCTGTCCCGACCCTTCCAGTTTGGCAACTACTGCAATTTTCACATCATGCACAAGGAGGTGGATTCCCTGGTGAAAAACACAGCGGTGCTGGAGCCACCAGACGCCAACCACAGTTACAGCGCTAAGGTGGGCCTGCTGGCCTGAGTGAGTGTGTTCGTGTGCTTCTGAAGGTGAGCATGTTAGCCTGCACTGACCTGCCGTCTGATCACCCCCCCCCCCCCGCAGGTCATGCTGCTGGCCACCCCCAGCATGGATGAGCTGTACCACAAGTCTTGCGCCCTGGCTGAAGACCCCCCAGAGCTCCGAGACTCCTTCCAGCACCCGGCTCGCCTCATCAAGGTAGGCCTCATTCTGGCAATCCATCCACGCGGCCGCACGGGGGGGTGCCCTGCTGACCGCTCTGCTGCTGTGCCGCAGTTTCTGGTGGGCATGAGAGGCAAAGACGAGGCCATGGCCATCGGGGGGCACTGGTCGCCCTCGCTGGACGGGGCCGACCCCGAGAACGACGCCTCTGTGCTCATCAAGACGGCGATACGTTGTTGTAAGGCTCTGACAGGCATTGACCTGAGTTTATGTACGCAGTGGTAAGTCCTGCCGCACGCCGGCCCCCCTGCCGTGTCCACGCCGCGTTTTCAGTGCTGCACGGACCCCAGCTTCCTCCTCCACCTCCTCTCCTCTCCTCTGCTCTCCGGACGCCTCCTTGTTTTCAGTTGTCCACCCTTGTACCCCGCGTGCAGCCGTGTGTCCGACGCTCAGGCCGCAGAACGAGGAGCAGCGTCACCCCCCCTGTGTCCCCCCTCCCCTCCCCTCGTCCTCCTACCATGTTAAATATCTTACATATTTAACTGGGCCTCACTGTGTCTCTGGGTTGCCTCATGCAGATGGGGAGGGGGGGGGGGTTACTGTGTCTGAAGCTCTTGGTCTGGGCCTTGGTCTGCTGTTTACAGCTGTGATTGGTTGATGTGATCCCTTTGGGGGGAGGGGTGGGCGGGCCAGGGCCTTGTAGACGAGCGCTGACGGACGCGGGGGGCAGGCTCTGGGGCACTGTGTAGCCTATGGATTTAGGCCTTTTCAATGCTTGACAGATGTTTCTTTCCAATGCGCTTCTTCCTTTGCGACAGGTATCGTTTTGCAGAGATTCGCTATCACCGCCCTGAGGAGACACACAAGGGCCGGACAGTGGGCGCACATGTGGAGACAGTGGTTTTATTTCTCCCGGATGTTTGGCATTGTCTTCCTACCCGCTCAGAGTGGGAGGGGCTGTCCCGGGGCCTCAAGGAGCAGCTGGCAGAGAAACTCGTGGCTGAACGAAAGGAAGCAGATGGAGAACAGGCACTGAGCGCTAATCCTGTCTTCTCATTTCCGCTTCTCACAGGCACAGGAAAACAAACACAAACAGACAAGTATCACAGACAGCACACACACACCCCCCCCCCCCCCCACCCCTCACCCCACGTCACACAGCCGCCACACATCGTGACCGACCCCCACGGCCGCTGGTAAAACAGCTTCCAGCCCATCAGTGTCACCCGTGTTCTGTGTTTGACCCTGAGTTAAATTAAGATGAATTGCTGTGTTGTCTCTGTGATGTGGGCCGCCTGCATCCGGAAGGTGGCCTCTCACGTAGAAGCGTGTCTCTGAAAGGCTTGCTGGAACCTGGAGGACCAGTTACACAGATGTTTAGTGCCTCTGCTTCCCTCTCTAAAGTTGTTTCACCTCTGTATCCGCTGAACTCCAGAAACTCTTGAGTTCTGTCTCCTGTCTGGCCCTTTCGGTTTCATGCTACGTCTTTGTCCAGCTCTACTTAGACCTTTTTTTTTCTCCCCCCCCAAAGTCCTTAATTTTCCAGGAAAGTTGTTGGAAGGACAGTAGCAGACAAAGCAAAATGATAGTTTTAAGTAATCAGAAATGATATGGAAGCATGATAAGGCGTAGGACTAGGAATCCACACAAGGCCAATTTGAAAGCAGCTTCGAGCGACCCTAATCCCCTGCTTGGACCTGTCATCACTGATTACCTTTTTGTGTTCCACAGACCTGGCTTTGATTGGCTGATGGTGGCATTTTGCTCTGTAAGAGGCTAGAAAACCTGTATGTGCCCTAGAAATGTATGCTTACCCAATCGAGCACTTAGGAGGAGAGAGAGACTCATTTGTGACCATGCTACTTGCACGGATCAGCTTTGTGTCACAATCCCGAGGGTAGGAGAGCAGGCCACTGACACTCTGTCGTCTCTCTGAACATCTCATCCCTCAGGAGGAGGAAGAGAAAGATGAGGATGACTCCAAGGAAGTCACGACTCCGACCCACTGGTCCAAGCTGGACCCCAAGACAATGAAGGTACAAGTGTTTGAGAGGTCCGGGTATTCCAGCATCCCATTAGGCTATCTTTCAGAAGGCGTAATGTGTGGGGGGGGGCTGTCATATAGGTGAGCGACCTGCGGAAGGAGCTAGAGAGCAGGTCACTGAGCTCCAAGGGGCTGAAGTCACAGCTGATTGCACGACTGACCAAGCAGCTGAAAGGGGAGGAACAAGTTGAGGAGACCAAGGAGATAGAGAAGCCCGAGGCTGGACCTGCGGAGGAGGAGGAGGCGGGCCGCACGGAGGACGACCGAGAGGTACTCCTTGGGGTGGGGTGAAGGGGAGTGGGCCCTTAGCTTAAAACAGCATAGACTGTACTATGTTATGATAGGGGTAGGCAGAAGCTTTCTTTAACACTAGTGCAATAAAGGGGTGGAAAATTTCCAGAAACTTTCTGGAAACGTTCCATTCCATGGGAAGTTAACCTGGAGAACTTTGAAAATATTCCAAGTTGGAAACTTTCCAGGGCAATTAAGGGGAATATATAGGGATTAACAAAAACTTCCCAGAATTTTGCAACCCTAGTTAACACGGCAGAGAACGGTGCTCTGTGCCCCCCCCCCCCTGCAGGAGGAGGAGCGCAGGCGGCTAGAGGAGCAGGAGAGGCAGCGGCGGGAGCGACGCTACATCCTGCCGGAGGAGCCGAGCATCATCGTCCATCCCAACTGGGGGGCCAAGAATGGCAAGTTCGACTGTAGCATCATGTCCCTGAGCGTGCTGCTGGACTACCGGCTCGAAGACAACAAGGAGCACTCCTTCGAGGCGAGTGACACCCTACACACCACCCTTACGGGGGGGCATGTGACTGCTGTCAGCCCCTGCTTCGTTTGACACATCGTCAGAGACGTATTTGCTGCTTCATTGTCCTGAAAAACCAACCTGTTAGTGCTGAATGACATAAAATAAGATCTTACCCTTAAACTGCATTTTACAGAGGTCAGCTACCGATCCAACTAAGGTTCTTAGTGACAGATCAGCTTGTCGGTTTCCTGTATTCACTGTGCCTGACTGTTAGTACCTGCTGGGCGGCTGAACCAGGGTAACCTATTCTCCTCCGATGTTATTCATTCGGTTTTCACATGCTAATTTGGGTGGTCATTTTTTTTTTATGTCATTTTTGTCTTCGCAAATTTTGCCATCATATATTCTTGCGTGTAGCGGCATGGTGGTGCAGCGGTTAGTACTGTCACCTCATACCTCTTGGACTGAGGTTCGAGTGTCCACCCTGGCGTGTCTGCATGTTCTTTTCGTGTCGTCGTGGGGTTTCCTCTGTGTGCTCAGGTTTCCACCCACAGTCCAAAAACATGCTAAGGTGAATCGGAGTTGCCAAATTGCCCGTGTGTGCGAAAGTGTGCGTGGCCTGCCATGGTTTGGCGCCCCCTCCTGGATTGTTCCCTGCCTTGCTTCCGGCATAGGCTCCAGATCCCCCCGCGACCCTAAATAAGACAAGTGGGATGGATGTGTAGATGGATATTCTTGCATTGTGTTATTAATATGCCTTTGCCCATGTGACATTAGTGGTTTGTTTATATTTTACTCTGCTAAGAATCACAAGTATGCATAGCCACCCCCCTGTCCCAGTGGCACTTCCTCTCAGTGAGAGTCACCCCCTGCCCCATCGGCGCAGTTCTCCAGCGCCAGAGACCCGTGCCATTTGGCGTAGTGCATGCTGGCGTCTCCCTGACCGCAAACAGTCGACCTTTTGGTGGGGGTGCCAATCGGGTGCCACCCGAGAATCCAGCATCTACTACGGCCAGTTATAGCAGAACTGCAGTGATGCCGAAATGTTCATTCAGTCTTTTTCACAATTATATTTTATCCGTTTTTTTCTAAACATTAGAACTTTATTAGAATGAAATATGAATTATATTAAATATATAGATTAGATTAATTATGTTTATATTATGTATATTTACATGAACATAAAGTTAGATAGCGTAAGAAAGCAGAGCTATTTGTAGTAAACGTCTTTTATTTATCATTACACAATGTGACAGACATCTGTACATTGAGATGCTAGTGGGGAGGCTCCTGTACTCCCTACGCAGACAAAGACACGGAAAATATACAGAATCAAGGGTAATGAATAATGTAATAATTGTAAAGTGTGTTGTGTTAAAACTCCGAGCCACTTATCTAAGCCTTTTCCGTATGCTCATGCGTGCGCTTATTGATTTTAAATTTTTTTCTCACTGTCAAAGACGCATTAAGAACAATTAGGACATTGCCGCTGTTTCCTTATTTTCTTATTCCGGCATAATTTCTGGTCGTTATTTATGGGGGAGACATAAATATTTTATTCTTTGAATAACTCGCTCTTTTAACATTTTCTGTTATTTCATTTGTCTCCATGCGTGGACTGTAACTTTTTTTAATTCATTTTCTGATTTTGTTGTTCTTGCCATTTCATGTCTAATTAGATGAAGAGAAAGAGAGGCTGGTTTCGTTCTCAAAATAATTCTGCCATCGGTTATTTGTGCGTCTGATTTCAGGCGTCTCCGTTTACTGGTATATTGTCGTGTAGTGTCAGTTTCTGTTTTTGACGCGCATTTGTTTGTGAGACATTTTCAGAATGAAACATAGCACCGTTTAAGAAAATTTAAATGCGTGACAAGTACAGGTACACAACCTTGGATAAACAGACAGACACACTTCATCCCAGGGGAATTTTGTTTATATACATCACCAAAGAACGTGACGTGCACAGATATATATATATATATATATATATAGTCATACATAGTTTTGTGGGTCGTTATGTTTAAAATGTCCTGACATGTTACGGTTGATGCTGTGCCCTAGCATGTCTGAAGGGGGCATTGTGGTGTCTGAGGTGTGTCGATTGGAAGGATCCTCCCTAGTCCTTCTTAGCACCATTGTGGAATGAGCCATTGGATAAAGGTGCTCCGGGGGGGGGGGGGATGTCCAGAATTGTTCAGGATGTTCTCCAATTTTTCCAGTACCTTCTCTGCATCTGTCTTCAGTGGGCCCAGGCTCAGTCTTGTAATGGAGTTGGTCAGATGTTTGCCTCCTCTGGCATCTCTTGTACAACGTAAGACATAATGTCAGTTTGTGTTCTTACTGGGCAGCTGCCTCCGAGACAAATGAGTGGCTGATGCAGTTCAATGATCCTGAGCCCCTCAGATTGAAGCCTGGAGATTGTGTTTGGCGTGAGGAGGTGTGACTGATTGTACCTGATCCTGTGACTCATGGTGCGTGCGGATGAGGTGCAGAAGCAGAGGAAAATAACAGTAGGTTGGAGATCTTCAAACAGGACCCACAAGAAAGACCTGTCCAGTATTATAAAATATTATGCAGGTTAGTCATCCACAGGGTCCAGGTGTAGCTGACGAGCCTGAGTCTGGTCTTCAATAAGATGTCAGCATTTTACTCTCAGCTTTCAAAATGTTACCCCAGTAATGTATTTTTTTGACTCGACCACTACCTTACCTTGTTTGGCTAATCAATATCTCACTGACTTAACTGAGTGAGCTGGTTGAGAAATGTAATGAATCCATGGAATGGCCGGTGTGCCGCTGAAGAGAGGTTTGGGAACTGAAGCGGTGTTCATCTAGCCGTCCAACAAGATAATCAGGAACTTTTTGGAGAACGAGAATTTTTTGTTTTTATTGTTACTAATAATTGTTTCTTTTCCTCTCAACACACATACTAACCAGGTCAATGGCTTTTTTTTTTCCTTTGGCTGCTTAAGACTTTTGTGTAGTAGTGTACATTCAGGCAGTAGTGCGAAATAAATAGAGAAGCATTACCGATGTAAAAACGCTTTGTTATGCAATACGAGCTCTGGATTTGGTGAGCAATTAGCCTTTGTTAAGGAGCACACCTGTGCAGCTAAACATCCCTGAACCTTGTTTGCTTACGGCTATGTTTGGCTTGACATAACATTCATTCCACGCTGTTGTTTCCAGAATTGCTCACCATAATTTTGGTTTGTCTGTTGTATCTATATCAGGAACTTTATTGCCTGTGTGCTTTCGTTTAAATACATGGTGATTGTGACACCGGAATTTCCTCGTCCTGCAGGTGTCCCTGTTTGCCGAGCTGTTTAACGAGATGCTGCAGCGGGACTTCGGTTACAGGATCTACAAAGCCTTGGCTGCAGTCCCGATCAAAGAAGACAAGCGGGACAAGAGGGACCTTAAGGGCAAGAAGGAGGCAGAGAAGAAAGACACTAAGAGAGACAAGGAGGAGGAGAACGGAGAGCCGTCTGCGAAGAAAGGCCGAGAGGACAAGAGGGTGGGTGGAGGCGACGGCTGAGCAGGGCGGGGCAGCGTGGGTCGGAGCACGAGGCTTCGGTCGCTTGAATGTTCGTTTCGCCGTCATATAAGGAGGAAGACAAGGAGAGAACACTGAGGAAAGAGGAGTCGAGAGATGAGGACGAGGACAGCACCACGAATGCGGAGGAGTATGACCCCCTGGAGGCTGAAGAGGCTGAGGATGATGAGGGTAAGGAGGGGAGCCCTGACGGCTAGCGTTTATCCAGTGTGATGTAGAATAACCGCCGTCTCCCCCCCCCCCCCCCCCCCCCCCAATTTAAGATGACGAAGACTCTGATGGGAGAGACCGGAGGGATGACCGTCGAGATGACAGGAAGTCAAGAGAGCGCTCCTCCAAAGACAAGGTGCATACTGACCTCATCGTGAGCCTTCCTGCCTCCTGTAGCAGAAATGCTAAAGACAAAGGCCGTAATGATACACGTATTTGCCATGTAGCGTTCGGTACGCACATTAAAACAAATGAATGCATTTATTGACATGGGCGGAGCCTAAGTTCACAAGTAAGTTCAACACAGAAAATGTTACGCTAATTACGCCTATGAGCTGCTTACGGCTAATGCTGGTCACGGTCAGTCATAATCGGCAGTTTCCCCCACTAAAGACTTTCTTGACATTGCAGGAAAAGGAGAAGAAGCAGATGATCACACACGACAAAGATCTCCTCATGGCCTTCGTGTACTTCGATCAAAGCCATTGTGGCTACCTCCTGGAGAAGGACTTGGAGGAGATCATGTACACACTGGGGCTGCACCTCTCTCGTGCTCAGGTAGCTCATGACGCAGAGAATGCTGGGATTTCACTCTCACCAGCTCTTGCAGTAACTTCTTGTGACTCACTTGCTTGGCATCTGTGTTCAGGTCAAGAAATTGCTAAATAAGCCCCTGATCAGAGAATCGTGCTTCTACCGGAAGCTGACTGACCAAGCAAAAGATGAGGCTGCCCCGCCCATCAGCGAGGAGTCACCTGACAACCTTTCTGGTACGAGCTGAAGCCAGGTGTCTCCCACTGGTGCCCAGTGGCACCCAGTGGTACACGCCTGTACTCAGTGTTCCTTGTCTGCACAGGAAACAGGGCGCTGCTGCCATCCTGCAAGGTGAAGGGGGAGCCGAACGAGTCGGGCGGCTTGATCGTGTACAACGGCGCCATGGTGGACGTCGGCAGCGTACTGCAGAAGCTGGACAAGAGCGAGAGAGCCAGAGAGGAGATCGAGCAGAAGCTGATGCTGCAGGACACTAAAATGGGTACAAACAACTGTCGCTGTGCGTCCTGAGTGCCGCTCCTGACCATGACTAGCGGTGTTTGGCTGAATGATCAGAAGGTCACTGGTTCGAATCCCAGCCTCAGCAGAATACAGCCTCTCCTCAGGTTACAATAGGCTTACGTTCTGATATACCTATCGTAAGGCAAAAATGCATTTTAATACAATACACCTATCAAACATCATAGCCTAGCCTATAGCCTACCTTAAACATGCTTATAACGGTTACTTTAGTCTACAGTTGTGCAAAATCATTAACACAAAGTCTGTTTTATAATAAAGTGTTGAACATTTCAGTGAATTTACTGAATAATGTACTGAAAGTGAAAGACATTTAAGCATCGTAAAGTCAAAATATCGTAACGCGGACCATCGTAACCCAGGGAGCGTCTGTAGTCTCAACTCCATTGAGGCCTCAGTTCTCCAGGGGCATTGGATAAATGTTCTGATCCTGCGCTTGGACCCCAAGTTACACTCTCACCTGTATGTACAGTACTGTGCAAAAGTCTTAGGGAGTCAAAGAATGTAATTGCACCTTTTAAGGTACAGAAATTAACTATAAAGTACAATTTTGTACCATTGGGGGCACGTTAATGTTGTTTGTACCTTGGGGATGTTCCTCAGTGTCCATTTCTCTACCTTAAAAGGTACAGTTACCTACAGCTAGGGTACAATTGGCAAGCAGAGGTACAAGTTGTTTTTTCTCTGACAGTGTGGTGCAATAATTTCATTTTCTACGCCTGTTTCGCAGAGGAGGACGCAAAGGTGACATCGCAGCTGGAAAGTGCCAACGGCAACCTACTGCGAGAGGTGGAGGAGCTGAAGAGCAGCCTTGGCCAGACGCAGAGGACACTGGCGACCACAGAGGAGACGCAGAGCTGCCTACAGGACCAGCTGCAGAAGACCGTGTGCAGCCTGACAACGGTGATGAAGGAACTGCAGGGCGTGTTAAGAAAGGTGAGCTTCCCCAGTCAGAGGTCTGGGGTTACTGGCTTATCGGGGTAACGTGACGGATTTAAGGTGGTCTGGGCAAAATGTAAGTGAACGAATATGAAGTCCATTTAAACTGTGGTACCTTAAATCCGACAAGTTAACCCGATAAGCCAATAACCCCACTTTGTAGTATAGGGCACTGATGTTAATGTCACCCTGCTGCAAATACACTGACGGAGGCCTTCTGTGCTCTAGGACCTTCCTGAGGAAGAGAGCGTCCCTAAAGTACAAACCAACGGCTCAGAGGACTGAGCCCTTTGTACATGTGGGTTAGGTGTCACTGCTGTGGCCATGTACAGAATTTTGTTTACCAATACAGTTCTGTTTCCAGATTCTTCTCTAACGATTTTAACTGAACTGGTTCTTTTCTTAACTATGCTAAGCAGCCTTTGCTTTGCAGTTATTTGACCGTACACACTTTTTGTTTGTGTGTAGAGCTCCACTTTAGCAATAAGTGTGTTATTTATGTTTGTGGTGAAACTTCCTGAGTCTTTAACCAATAATAAACTGATGGAAAAAAAAGTGTTTTGTCCTGTGCCATCATGAACTGAACAGTCACAAAGCAAGCACTTTAGAGCAGTGGTTCTTTTTGGACCAGGACCCAATTTTTACCATGCCAGCTGAGTCTTGACTCTTTGTCAAGTATAGGGTTAAATTAACGCTATTATCAAGCACACATTGTAGTCAATTTTAAATTAAGTATCTGTGGTTTGGCTTCCTGGATTGATTGATTGTACACCAATTTTGCGCTAATCAATTACAAACCCAAGACCAGTTCATATAGGTTAATTCTATGGGATCTGCTGCCCCCTTGTGGAGATTATTCAGTAAATAGGAAATAATATAATCGCAGCCGCTGTTCTGTAACGCGACATGAAAGGGGGAGTATCTGATGCAGAAAGCAAGCGCGTCTACGGTAAGTTTTTGTCTTCCATGCGTGTCATGAAAAGTAGTGGTGATGGGGGGGCTGGCTTGAAAGCAGTAGCCGCAGATTAGAGTGAGAGAGATGGAGCCAGGTTTGCAATAGAAAGTGCTGCGATTTCACACATGTAGTGCCAAAAGATACAAAAGGACAGTAAACCAATTCAGCTTCTGAAAGGGTATCGTACGATACTACGTTTGCTTCAAAGCCTCATTAATGTACAGCGCTGGCGCTTTCATTAAGAAATCAGGCAGACAATTAGTTCTAACGGTGACAACACGTGGCATATAGGCTATAGTTCACTTTTTTTCTCAGTTTGTTGTGATTTAACCTGGACATGATGTGTATTAAAACATTACATGTGTTACCTGCTTTATGTTGTTTTGAATGCTTGAACATCGTGGGGGGTTCAGTATTGGTCGAAGCCCTTGTGGCGCTCTAGGCAAACTTTACCGGGCAATTTTACTTCGTCTCGGACAGTGTGCGGTGATAATATTAGTCCCAACGCATGCGATTTGCAAAATCGACTTCCCTCAGAAATTGGCGGCCGCCTGTGTTATCTGACTGGGTTATCTGGCAGTGGTGTGTTTTCATATGCACATTGTTGATGTATCTCCCTCTTGTGGTCAAAAAGGGTACTGCGCACGCTCAGGGCTGCCTTTCTGCGGGTTTCACGCTACTCCGCTTACCTCCCGCACTCAAAATGGCCTTTGCAGTTACGTCGGCGTCTTTAAAACTGCCGCTGCCAAGCGGTGTACTATTACTAAACCTGGAGGCGACCTTTGGATCACCGCCACTCTGTCGGGGAAAATCGGATCTGCCAAAGCCGTTTGATTTCATTTCTCATAACTGGAGAGAAAGTATAGTATTGATTTAACTAACAAAAGACTATTGACTATGAGTAATGGAGTAGAGTACAGACATGTTGCGGCATTTATTGTAGAAGAACCAAAAGGAGGTAAAGATGTGTTTGGTACTCACTGCACCAGTGTGTTTGATGAATCCTCCGAGTAATCGTTAAATACTGCTAAACCAGAACTCTGTGTTTGTGTTTCTAACACCCCCCCCCCCCCCCCCCCCTTCATGCAGACAGACCATTTACAATTTCGTAAAAGTTGTTCATGGTAAATGGAAGTACATGTACCGTGGTCCTGACGTGTTGCCGTATTGGCACAGAAACATGTGGGCTTGTGAAGCAAAGCTCTGTTATACTTTACGTTAAAACAATAAGAAAAGAAAAGACGCACTAAAGAACCAGTGGGGGGTGTGGAGGACTTTAAATCAATCAGCTCATCACGGTTACGCTATTTTCTACTATTCTCGGTTAATAAACTATAAAATATATTAATATTATAATGAAAATAGATTGTAAAATTATTTGAATGACGGTCATCCATATAGATTGTTTACCTTTGATGTCATGGTTGATGGAACTGAACACGGCTTTGATTAGCACACTAAAAAGTGCGTACTAAACCCATCAAGCACGTTTGCGGAGCATGATGACGAGATGAGTCTCAATTCTTAATTGTCCTATTTTATCGTGTATATATTCAAGTTATTTCGTATTTGTCAAATATGCATGTTATTTAAAATATACGATCTATTTCAAGAGTAAAATCAGTATATTTGTAATCTGTAAAAATTTAATTGTTCTAGGCGGTCATAAAATGGTTGAATGCACAGGTGTGGGTCTGTGCACATTTGTACTCCATGTGTTAGGAGTGACTGACGATTCCTTTATGTTGTTTTTCCTCATTCAGAAGTAAGCAAATGGTGAAAGCATGCAGTAAGCTGGACAAATGACTGCTCAGTCTAGGACAAGTGGGGAGGGGTTATTGACTGGGAAGATGTGCTGTGCTCCCCAGCAAGACCACCCTCTGGCCATTATTAAATTCATTTTACTTTAATAACAGTTTGCTAATATCAAACCATTTCTTTAAGACTTTCAATTCACTTTCCATTATATTCAGAAGCCGTTCCTAACTTTCCCAGAGCAATATGTATTAGTGTCATCAGCAAATAAACAAATTTTAACAATGTAGTCACTTTACAAATATTTAAATACAGTATAAATAACTTCAGACCTAGCACTGAACCTTGTGAAACACCCCACAAGTAACCTTCAACAAATTTGATTTTACATAAATATCATTACATATTGATATATACTGTCAAGATAGCTTCTTAGCCAAGAGTATTCTGCCCCTGTAATACCATATCTCTCCATTTTTTTTCATTAATAAGCATTGATCAATAGTATCAAATGCTTTTAAGTCTAGAAGCACCCCCACTGTATATCCATTGCAGTGGATACCCCTTCTACCAGTTGCATAACTGCCATAAAAGTGGACCTATTTACTCTAAAACCAAACTGATGGTCACTCAACAAATTGGCAAGTGGGACAAAATCAACAGCTGGGAAGATGACAAAGAATACTCCCCAGAAACACCAGCAGCTAACTAGACTGGGAAGTTTTACAGCGTAAAACTCTGAGGTACGGATAGATTAAATTTAAATGAAAATTATGTAAAATTTTGAGGTGGGTCAGGTAAAAATTTTGCGGACGAAGTGTCAGCAGAATGGTGTCAATGTGGAGACTGCACACAAAACTGAAGTATTGCAGAAGAGCTGGCCAAGAACGACCGGAAAGCAGGCAAGGTTAAGGGGTCGGCGGCAAAGTGAAGTGTGCTGAAGGTGGACGACGTGGCAGATAGGAGGTGGGAGAGCAGAGAGTTAGACCACCGCTGTCACCAGAGCTTTGGGCAGAAGTTCAACATCCTTCTCAGACTCTTAAACGATTTATGCAATTTTTAAAAAAATCGTAAATAGACTAGCATCAATAAAATATTTGAATATAATTACAGCCTCTTAATGAAAATAATTTTCAATTAAAAAAAAAGTTGCTTATGCATCTTCCTATATACTGATTATACAACACAAAGGGAATCTGGTGCTGATTCCAAGTAGCACAGAAGAAAAAGCAGGGACTCTCCTGGTGCTTGCTGGACTTTCTTGGGTGTCCTGAAGCCTTCTTCACAACAATTGAATCTCTCCTTGAAGCTCTTGATGATCTGATAAATGGTTGATTTTAGGTGCAATCTTATTAACAGTAACATCCTTGCCATTGAAGCCCTTTTTGGTGCAATGCAATGATGACTGCATGTGTTTCCTTGCAGGTAACCACGATTAACAAAGGAAGAACAATTATTTCAAGCACCACCATTTCAAAGCATCCATTCTGCTATTCTAAGTCATCAGCATTACCTTGATCCACCCAGTTTCTGTAACTGCGTGCAGGGGAGATCCAGGGTATATGCTGGCCTTTTTGGGCAGGGAGGCTTGAGCCCTGGTCTCAGAGGTGTGAGGCAGTAGTGCTAACCGCTGCACCACTCTGCCGCCCACCGCCCGTTATTCTGTCAAATCCTAGAATCTCCCAGAAGAATTTGGTTTCATTCTCAAAATGACTGACAAATGCGCGTCAAGAACAGAAACTGACACCAAGCAAGAATATTAGAATTTTCTATTTTTCATATCATGTATAGTAATTTTATATTTTATATTTATTCACACCTCCGTCCGCCCCTCCCCCCCCCCCCCCTTTTTTTTTTTTTTTTTTTAAAAAAAGCGATCACGCAAAATTCGGAACAATTTACCGAGAACACGCCCCTCTCCACGGGTTGGCAGGCGAATACTGCAAAACCCCGATCCAGTGCTGGAAGACACCTCATCCGCCCCTGGTCTGCCTTCTTACGGCAAAGATTTAGAAAATATAAGAGAATCAGATATTAAGTTTTGCTGTAACCGGCCGCGGGAGAAGCTGGACTTTCAAGGCATGAAAAATTGTCTTCAAATCACGCAGGTGTGAACTTGAACTTTAAAGAGAATGTACTACCGCCGAGACCTGGAAGATATTTAAATTGTTTTAATAGGAAATATATATAGTTGGTTTATAGTGCTGCACCAGAGAAGAAAATACACGCATACATTTCGTAGTTTATAACCACTGATACACAACATTTCCATTTAAGAGACACAAGCATTACACTGATACACAAGCATTACACGGTTCTCTTGGGACTTCGCCATCATCAGCAGTGGATAGTTCAGGTCCAGAAAATAAAAATCCAAATCAAAGTTTTGTTTCAACCGACCAGTTGAGTAGGCTACTCTTTACTGCGACTATACTGAACTGGGTGGTTGAAACAATATCTTGGTCTAGATTGTCACTTTCTGGAACTGAACTATCCGCCTCTGGCCATCATGATAATTCGCACAGCAATTTATGCAGCCACACTGTGGCCTAACAAAGCGAGAAATGCCGCGTGACATGCTTTACTGAAGCTGCACTCAGTATAGATGCTACGATGTTATGCAGGCCAACAGCAGGAACACACAGACACACACACACATCCCCATAAACAAACCCAACACAGGTTTGTAACAACAAACATTTATAGACTGTCTCTCTATTATCTGCACAGAACACTACAACATTTCAAAAGATTGGACAAGTTACAAACCACTGGGAAACTGAAGGCAAACTGAAGAAGCTCACTAGCTCTCTCGGCTTACCCTCGACCAGCGTGTTATAGTCCATCGGTGCCTCTTTCTGATTCTTGGCTGTTGACAATGCCTGTGCACCTAGGGAACAGGACTCACAGACAGCAATAACAAAGAGGGCTTTGTGTGGGAGGCTGTACACGTCCCACACTGACGCAGGACGTGTACTATTGTAAATAACACTGTATTCCCTGCTTATCTAAAAACAACTAATAGTTTACAAATAAATAATACATAGACAATACCACACCATTAGTGCAGTGTAAATTCCAAAGCGGCTAATGTTGCAAACGCAAAGCCACAGTATGCAATGGCATTGTTCCACCAAGGACAACACGAGCATTAGTAGTTGGGAACATTACACAATAAGCCACTCGATACTTCGCAGACCCTGAACGCCACTATGCACCTGACTTCGGGAGCTTACGGCCCCGCCCACGCCCGTATCTTCAGCTAACGATTGGCTGGTGTCTCACGCCTGGCACCGCCTCCTGCGCGTCATCCCCGTTACCTTGGAAGCGCTCGCGAGGCGACTCAGTTGCTGCGTTCCGTAGGAATACTAGCGAACTACGAGCGACGGCCGAGTCTCGCTATGCGGGAGGCGCTCCGGACACATTTGTGATCCCATACGAAGTTTATTTGAATGTGATCGAAGGTGAAACAATGTCGCAGCCTCAGCGGGTTGTGCAGCTGTCCGCAGCGTCACTGGCGCTGGTCTTGGGCCGGAGCGGTCAGCGCGCTGGAGGCGGTGTGGAGGCGCAAGGCACTCACGCCCGGAGCGGACAGGACATCTTCGAAGACTTTCAGGCGCAAAACTTGCGCAGCTTTTGGAATAAAAGGCTTGTCAAAGCGGTAGCGGGTGTGAGCTTCCAGGGATGGCTGGAGAATCTGGTGCTTTTGGTGCAGGGAGCCGCGGACCATGTGGAAGTGCTGCGGGAAGCATGGATGCGCCGGGCGCTAAGGTCTCCGACGGGCTTCGTCATTAGAGCCGTGGGTACGTCCTCCAGCGCCGCCTCAGTCCGTTTCCTGTATGAAAAGCAGTGCAAGTTAAGACGGGGGGGGCGGTGATCGCGGGGTGAAGCACCGATAAACTGTCTCTGTTTTCGCTTGCAAGCTGACCAAGACACACCCAGTTGTTGAAGTTGGGAAACTTCAGAATGTGTGGCTGGCGCTCTAGCCGCTTTCATGTGGTGATGAAATTCATACTCCAGCGCTATAACAGGTAGTGTTTGTGCTGTTTGTTCAGTCTGAAGGAAGTCCCCGAGGCAGGAGTGGCCGCATGAGGGTCACATCATGGGCTTGCATGGCGGTATGAAATGCAGGACCCATGGCCCCGCTGTGTCTACCAGGTGGTCCACCGTGTTGTGTTAAGTGTCCATCGTCTGTGGGGGAGCGTAAATGGCAGGATTGTGGGGGAGGGTGACGGTGGGGGGGCGACACCTTGCTAGACTCAGGCCATTCCCATGCCTTTTGTGATGCATTAAGCAGGAGACAGAATGCACATTCACACTTTGGGGTCACCCCACATGGGAGGGAATGTGTGTGCACCAAGGGATTTGAACCCACAACCTTTTGTTAGCATAATGCTCAACTTGTTGAGCTACAGGAGAGTGTTTGTGAAGCGGTTGAAGTTCACCAGTCGTGGCATTGACTGTGAGTGGACAGCTCTCCATGTCTGGTAGACGGGATATCATTTTCCGATGACGATGGAGGCACTGTCTTCAGTCGGGGTCTTAAGCCTTCCCAAATTCTAGAATCAAGGGTTAAACACAAGCAAAACACCATTTCATCTATACGTTTAGAGACACCCCGGGCAAGGATTGGCTGATGTTGTGTGTTGATTTTAATATGCAGACATTTTTACCCAGAGCGACATGCACATGTTAGGGAGAGCAGGGTCAGACTGCAGGTTAATGGCCTTGCTGAAGGGCACTCAGCTGACCTTGGAATTAGAACCCACAACATTCAGGCTCAAAAGCTAGTTTTCCTGCCACTCCCAGTTGCCCCCCCTCACCCACACCTGCAACTTGTTCCAGGCAGTTAACCATTTCTGATGGAGCTAAAGAATAAAGGATGTCACCTCTGTGAATGTGTAAGCTGCTTTAAGGTAATTCCTGCCGTGGGAGTGTTCCCGCCTCCCATGGCCTGCAAGGGATTCCAAAGCCAGGGCTGTCAGGTGGGCAGCACAGGAAGTCACCACCCAGTGGCCCTTGCCTGGCACAGCGCCCTGTTCAACCTGTTCGGCTCCCACATGAACACCGAAACCAGAGCTGATCTCCAACAAAACAGGCGGCTAGCATGCCCCAGGGAGGGAGTAGCAGCATTTTGCCAGAACGACACGGCAAAACAACACTGTCTCAAGCCTGCCCACGCACTGGTCTACATAAGCATTAGGATTAAGTTCTGAGATCGCAGTTTGGAAACGGGCTTCCCCTCACACTGATCAGGCTTCCCGGTTTTTCCCTGGCCTCAATGTCACTTCCTGCTACACTGGTGCCATTAGAAACCTCATACTTCATCTCCAGCAAGATTGCATCAAACGCACCGAGCAGACCAGAGCAGAGCTGGCCAGACCTCACACACAAAGCCGGGGAGGGGGTCGTGGGGGCCTTTTCGTGGCTCCTGGCATGACGTGCGGTTGCCATGGCAGCCTGCGACCACTCGCTGCATGCGACAAAGGCCCTGTGTGTGTGTGACGCACGTCCTCCAGTTACCAGCAGCGCAGAAAGTCAGCCACAGGCCAGTTAGAGCCCATCATGACTACTGCCCCAACCGTCACAAACAGGATGCCGTTCACCTGGAGGACACGGTCCCCTCAGCACACTGGGACAGAGCCTGCTTTGAAAGGACACTGCCCCCCTTCTCCCAGTTCTAATTCCTGGGGTTCTTTTCATCTCCAGTTTTTCCTTAGAATCTCTCGAACAATGAGCGGAATTAGAGCAGGATATCCAGTGACAGCTGGGAAGCCCCCCCCCCCCAATAAGTCCCTGTCACTGACCACCACTACCATACACACTGTCCTGAGCTGTGTATCCCTACTGGGAGGCAGACTGTCCACCTTCCCCTACATCCGCTTGTGTGCCAGCGTTTCATTCCCAACTAAACACCTAGCAAGGGAGAAGATGAGTGTATAGAGGTGAGGTGTGGTCACACTAGCGTGAAAAAATATTCATGTCTTATTCAGATTCCTCACGTCTGGGGCAGCAATTTCATCTCAATTGAACTTTGACCAGTGAATCCACACATAGCTCAACCAATCAGGTACAGTGTGGGCAGAGTCATACTTTCAGCTTCACCAGCCGTGGAGTGACCATTTCTTTTTATCAGTTGACTGCTACAATATAAATTTGTAAATTGGAGAAAAGCTGTATGAGTGGCAGAGAGCATTCAGACGGGTCTTGAAAGCGTGATTACGGTGCATTTTATGACATCGCTAGTTAGTGTGCATCACGCCTAGCTTAACCGAGTTAGAAGGCTAATATTAGTATTTATTCCACTGTACACTGCTGATTTCACCAGTACTAACTGCAGAGGTATAAGAAAAAAAAAATAGTAGTTTTCAAATATAATCTGAAAGATTCTGCATGTTAGAAAAAAAACAGCTGATGTACATCCTGTCCTTACCTCCTTTGACCTGGTGGGGGCAGCGAGCAGACTGAATGTCCATGTTTTGCAGAGGAAGCATTTCCTGTATCCCATGACCTTTGACCCAGCCATCTTTGCATTGTCCCCGCAGGTGACTTAAGCCCTGTACAGATGAGCCCCATAACACAGTCCCAGTTCATTCCTCTGTCAGAGGTGCTGTGCTCCGTCATTTCAGACATGAATGACGCCCACGTCACCGTCACCCAAGAGGCTTTGCTCAGCCACATGGCCAGAGCCCACCCAGGTAGGTGTCACAAAGCCGCCCGGGGGGAGAGTCACCTTTACAGTGGCCGCTAACTATCGCGCCCGGTCCACCCAGGCATGGCCATCCCAGGGCCGGACATCCTGCACAGCGCGCTGGGCTCCCTCATCAAGGACAGGAAGATTTACCACACAGGGGAGGGCTACTTCATCGTCACCCCGCAGACATACTTCATCACCCACCAGCGGTGCCGGCCCTCCGAGGAAGATGACCTGCCGTCCCCCCCTCCAATCACCTACCTGCTGAGCACCGAGAGCTGCATGGAAGCGGCCGCGGCTGCAGCCCACTGCGGCTCCTGCAGCTGCTTCAGCGAGCACGCCAGCAAGAGCCTCGGGCCACCCAGCGAGCCCCGGGCCTCCGTGAAGCACCGGTCCACCTCCACGGCCCTGGACCGACAGGGGAGCCGGACGAGCACGCCTGCCGGCAGCCGCGTGCAGGAGGACAAGCCTGGGCGCCGCTTTGGCTTCAGCCTCTTCCGCCGCAACCCGGCCAAGAAGGACAGGGCTAAGAAGGAGCTGGCTGCCTTCTCCGGGCAGTTCCCCCCCGAGGAGTGGCCGGTGCGGGACGAGGATGACCTGAACAAGCTGCCGCGCGACCTGGAGCATGCCATCATCCTGCGCATCAACCCTGCGCTGACCGTGCACAACCTGGCCAAGCACACCGTGCTCATGAAGAAGCTGGAGGAACGAGGGGAGCACAAGGGCACCTCCACGGAGGGCCCCCAGCCGCAGGCCGCCAAGGCCAGCCGGAGCAGGCGGAGAGGGCGCTCTGCCGGTGGGAAGCAAGGGGACGCCGCGGTAGTGGTGGCGGTGGCAGCCGCAAATGAGCGGCGCATGGAGCCTTGTGGAGATGGCAAGGATCTGGACAAGAAGCGCATTGAGAACCCCTTCCAGGGAAGAGAGAAGGCACACAAACATGGCCACCGGGGTCAGAGGAGGAGGGATGGCAAGGCCCAGCTGCCTGACAGGGCGATCCGGGTCAGCCACAGGTCAAAGTCCTGGGATCCCTGTCAGACAGACCCCGGCAGATCGTCCGCCGTAATAGAGCAGCCCTACGAGGGCCTTTGCTCAAGCCCTGGTGGGCAGTGCAGTCCTGGTTACCCTGACGCTAGCACGCTGAGAATAGAGGACAAACTGAAGCAGAGTAAAACCAGGAGCAGGACCTCCCTGGATGGGAGGCTGGAGGACACCAAACAGGGCAGGACCTCAGACCGCAGGAGTGTGTGTGGCCAGACCGGAGAGATGGACATCTCTGTGCCTCAAGGGCCCCACACTGGCAGGAAGCTCCACCACGGGCCACCAGAGGGTGACACCTGCAGCTCCCTCTACTTGAACGAGGGCTCCGTGACCGACTGCAGTGCAACATCTCAGATGTGCACCGCCCACAGCCAGGCCTCCCACACCGCTCTGGGGGGGGGAAGTGGCGCAGCGCCGGGCAGGGGCTTCCCTGGCGATGCTAGGGAAGATTCTCGCCAGGGCCACTGCAGTGGCCCCAATGCGGGTCAATCACCCGAGACCCGGGGTGTAGGTGGGGCCAGGTGGACTTCTCAGGTGTGGACCATCAGCACAGAAGCCCCAAGCCTGCCACCCAGGGGAGAAGCCAGCAGGACGGGGCTAGACGATGGACCCCAGGGGCCACCTGAGCCCCACAACAGCCTATTTGCCATCAAAACCCATCAGGACAGACCAGCAGAGGCAGGGGAGAACCACAGCAGCCCAGGGGACAGTGGCGTCGACTCGCCCAGGTGAGCAGCCCACAGATCCAGTCCCCACATGATTAATTAAGGCCTTACTCAGGGGTCACATGACCATGACCACCACCCCCCCAACCTCCATAAGAGCTCTCCATTGCTGCATGTGTATCCTGAGCCCACTTCCTCCATCTGTCCACAGGACTCAGGTCAGCCTGACGCCCAGTGCCTGCGACGCCCAGTGCCTGCGACGCCCTGACGAGCCTGCAGCAGCAGGAATTCCTGCAGGTCACGCAGCCAAATGCGCAGCAGCCCCGCCCCCAGGGCGCACTGATGCAGCTCACACCCGTCATGAATGTGTGAGCAGGACAGTGGTGTGTCACTCAGAACACACAGCCAGCTGATGTACATGTGTAAATAGAGCCAGGGGTCCCTGCAAGAGCATTTGTGTATTTATGGCTTTCTGGAATTTTATACGCTGATTTTTGGACAAAACATTAGATTTTTACTCAACCTTTACAGTACTTTCAACCAATAAAACAATGTACCCTGTTTCTGAGTTACCAGTATCAACGTCAATGGCACGGTAAGTACATTTTTAAAGAAGTGCAAATAGACAAATCTGATGACGTTGTAGGTCCTGTAGCTACAGGTGGTCACGATCTGCAAGTAACCAGCAGTATCTGAGCATCATCTTGAACATCTGCATCACAAAAGCATTCAGAGTTCGGCGAAATTTGCTACACATGCACTGTCATGCAGTGTTTGGATATAAGTCATACAGCAGAGCCCTCTAGTGGACAAATCGCTGCAAAATTTCAGATATGGAAGAGCAATTCCGTTTAAATTGTAGTTTGCCACAGTACGAAATACACATTCTAACTAGCTTGCATTGTTTTCATTGGCGTGAGGGGGGGGGGGGGGGTAGGTCAGACAATCTGAATGCAGATGTCCAGGGTGTGTGGCACTGTACAAATACTCCAGAAGCCCACCTCTATCACATATCAATATCACAGCAGCATGATGCTAAATTCTAAGAGCAATGAGCAACTCTACTTCAACATCTGAGTCTGTAACTTGCACCAAGTTTCAGAGACTGAATAAATAGCTATCAAAACATATCCTTTAACTCTTTGAGGGCAATTCGAACAACCAAGCATTATTGTGTAGGGAAATCATTTGGAAATGGACCCTCACATCCATATCCTACCCCCTAGGGATCCATTCAAGAGCACACGTTTGGTTTAGAACTAAATCAGCCCCTAATCACACACAGTATTGGTAGGGACATGTCCTTAATCAAATCCATGCCCTTGGAACCATTCAACACCTGAGGCTCAAAGCCACTGAACACAGGACCAAAGCTCAAGGGATCACATGCTTCATACAGCCTGGTGCAAGGAATCAACAGTGATGTCATTGGCCGCAAGCCCCAATGATTATTCTTACGCTAGGAAAGCCAGCGGCGATAGACTATGAAACCTGTAACCACATCAATCCAGCATACTGAGGTACTTACACTGAACTGGAGAGAAGGCAATAGACCTTGCAGCTTGTGGAGGGAAACATCATTAGCACCACGAAGCCCTCCCACCTGGAACCATATGTCTTGCTAACGCCCCAGCAAGTCAGAGACAGGCAGCCATTTGAATGTGATGACATCCTGCCTTTATTTCATGCTTTGTACAAGGTTGTCTGCCAAATATGAACATTAATGTATAATATGCAACTGATGAATACTGAAGGGATTAATAAGCAGCATCATAGCTACAGTGGAACCGTGAAGGGCTCTGTCCGCCAAGTGGTTCTCGCTCCACACCCACCCACAGCAGAACCCCAGCTCCCTACCAGTCAGGCAGTAACACAAACAAGGGTGAACAGTCAACAACCTTTATTTATCCATATGTGTCACTCCAAACCTGGGAGACAGCTGGAACAATGGTGAGCCTCTGCGGTAAGAGGCCAATCAAAAGTATGGACCAACCAGGTTGTAACTTACTCTAATTATCTACACTGTTGCCAATCAATAGACAGGAAAATTAAAAGACAATAGTAACATATTGGAAACATATTTAATATACATAGAAGCCAAACCAAAATAAATGTATCAATGAAGTCAAAGGAAAACATAGGTTAGTATGTTTAGGAACAAAAGGAGCTAGCCAAAACCTTACAAATATTTTCATCAACAGCTTGGCATACAATTCTACACAGCATGCAATAAGGCACCTATCTCTAACACAATGATTAAGTCTATGCTACGCGCTGAAGCACAATTAGCCCAAAGCAAATTAGAACGCTCACACCCCCATAAAAACATCCCATTCGTTTCCCTTTCAATAATCCAAACAATATTCTAAAAAAACCCATGTATGTAAAATAATCGTACACAGGACAGTAAGTAGAAAGCACAAACCAATGGAATTGGACATCTGAAGATGCTAAGGTCTCAGTAAAAGCGAGCTATGCTATTTGTCTTGATAAGTACACACTACGATCTATAACACAGTCAAACTGGATAGCCTGTAGAATGTATTCTGAATAAACGTTAACTATGTGCTATACAATGCTAATTCATCGTTTCCAAAGCAATTGCAAGGAATATTCTGAATGTGTTAATATGCACAACCACATATTGTTAATATACATTTGGTATTACAGTACCAGGGACCTGGCTGGGGTCTCTTTGAAGGAGTGCCACAGGATCACAACAACCCCCCCCCACGCACGCGCCAGCAACCAACTTGCCACTGGATGGTGCCAGAGGGTCTGAAAGGCGCTCGGCAGACAAGTGCCGCGTAGATGTGGAGGGAAAGCGGGTGGCGCTAAAGAGGGCTGTAGGGGAGTCAGGGGCGCCCCCCGGAGGCACCCCGCCGAGTTGCGGGCGCGTGGACTCGTCTCGAAGGGGCACGGCTCTGTGCTCTCCATACAGGAAAACATCCAGATGATAGAATTCGTGCGGCTTGGAGTCTTAATCCTTTGCTGACAGCTTTCTAAATCCCACTCAACAATCCCCCTTAACGGGGCACGAGAACCCCGGAGGCAAACAGGTCAGAATAACCCAGAGTACCTACCGACAAACTATTTACACCATTACTGACTTCAAAGTCCACAAAGAATCGAAAGGTGGGAAATTGCACCACACACATCAATTTGTGATAAGCCAATGGTAACTGAGGCAGGTGGGCAGGCAGGACCCTCTCTGCGAGGCATCCACACCTATCTCACGCGAGACGTGTTCAGGGTCATCTGCGTGTTGCCTGAACACAACCCAGCAGCCAACGTCAAGCTGTCAGCAAAAGGTTATTTCTCCTGACACCGAGTGCGAGTCGCGGCCCAAACGTCTGGACTGTTTGAAAAGGGTCACTCATCCGGTGCAGCTTCGTATACCTGGAGTAGCTAAGGACAGGAGCGTGGCGAGAAGCGCCTGAGCCAACAGGACGCACCCACCCGCCCGCTCGCGCATCACTGGTCTAGGTGGACCCGGTGGTGTCGTGACAGAGAGGATGAATGATTAAAGCCCTTCCCGCACTGGGAGCAGCGATAGGGCTTCTCTGCATTGAGAACGCGCTGGTGTTTCAGGATAGTGGTGTGCGGGAAGCCCTTCTCTGCCTGGGCAGCCGTGTACGCGGCCTTCTCCTCCAGATGGACCCGCTGGTGCCTGGCCAGCGAGGAGGAGTGGTTGAAGCGTTTGCCGCAGTGACTGCAGCTGTAGGTCTTTCCATCTAGGTGAGTTCTTTGGTGCCTCGACAATGAGGATGAGTGATTGAAGCTTTTCTCACAATGGCTGCAGCTGTATGGCTTCTCTCCCGAATGCATGCTGCGCTTTAGGTTCGAGCCAAATGGAAATGCTTTCCCCCCCGGGTTGCAGGTGTACAATTTGTCATCCAGGTGGATGCGGTGATGCCGGGACAGGGAGGAGGAGTGGTTGAAGCTCTTCTCGCACTGGGAGCATCTGTACGGCTTCCCGCCGGAGTGGATCTGCTGGTGCTTCTTGAGGTGACGTCTCCTCACAAAGCTCTTGCGGCACATGGTGCACTTGTAGGGCTTGTCGCCCGAATGTACCCGTTGGTGCTCCCGCAAGGTGGCAGCCGCGGCGAAGCTCTTGCCACACTGGGTGCAGCGGTGGGGTTTGTCGCCAGGGCCGGGACCGCCTACGTGGATCCTCTGGTGCTGCTTCAGGTTGGACGCCGCAGTAAAACTCTTGCCACACTGGCCACAGCTGTAAGGCTTCTCGCGGGCGTGCATCTCCTGGTGCTTCTTGAGGTGGCGCCGGCGGACGAAGCTCTTGCGGCATTGCGAGCACTTGTAGGGCTTCTCCTCCGAATGCAGCTTCATATGCTCCCGCAGGGTGATGGCTGCCGCAAAGCTCTTGCCACACTCAGAGCAGCGGTGCGGCTTATCGGGGGTATGCATCAGCGAGTGGGCCTTCAGGCCGAAGGCATCCATGCAACTCTTGCCAACCACCTCCACCCCTGCACCGTACGGCTTCTCCTTCAAGTGGATTTTCAGGTGCTCCTTCAGACTGGACTCCACGGCAAAGCTCTCGCCGCACTGGATGCAGCAGTAGGGGGCTGCCGCTTTGTGAATCTCGTAGTGCTGGTGGAGGTCTGAGGCACTGTCAAACAACTCCCCACACTCATTGCAAATCAGTCTCTGGGCCTCGTGGATCACCATGCCATTTTCCGTCTCCACCATCAGTGCCTGGTCTTCCGCCTTGATTATGTGTGTGGCATCTTCCCCACCCATCTGCGTCTTGATGATGTCACCCAGCAGGCTCTCACTGGTCACACACTTGATTTCAGCCCCGGTGTAACACTGCAGGTCTGTCTGGTGCTCTGCTTTTGTATAATCGTGATCCGTCTCTGCTATGATCTGGTCGGAATCCACACAAGGGACAGAGCCCAGGTCAGCACCCAGACCCTGGATCTTAGACAAGTGTGCGCCGTGAATGTGGTCCAGATCATGATCCCGCTTCACTTCCAGAGCCATGATCTCAGATCCCGACGTATAGTGCACCTCAGTGACCTGACTGTGCGGTATGACACACTCAGAGCCCAGGGTGTCGAGCCCCGGCGTGTCACACTCAGTCTCTGACTCAGCCATTATGACGGACTCCAGCCTGACGGCTTAGCGGGCTCCTCTTAGCGAGCCGGGCTTGTCCAGTGGCAGCGCTGCCGGGAGCCCCTGCACGTTGATGCAAGGCACGCCACCTGCGAGGGGGACAGGGACATGGGACTCACATCAGGACATCGGGCAGGCTGTGCCAGCTCCCACCATGCAGTCCTTTACAACCCCCGCCCCCAACCCCCACATCAAGCACCATATATTAAACGTAAATAAGACGACCCAAAAAGGAGGATGTGTCAGGCTCCCGAGAGCACAAATCCAGGCCACAGCAGGGGACCATCACCACAACACCGTCAAGTACCTACTTCCTGGTGACTTGAAGCAGCTGCGTAGAAAACGGCAGCACACACAGGCACACTGTTCACGTACAGTAAATGCATCAACACTAAGCGACTCGTTTTAAAAGTAAAACGTATATCGCAGGTACACCTCAGCGCCCCTCTCTAACACGTTTTAAAGCCCCCAACTAGATGCCTGGGCCTATGCAGATGGAGAAGGCTCCTGAAGCACCGCGCCTGCAGATGCTGCGCCTAGGCCGAAACCGATCGCGGCCCTCCACACGCAAAACCGGGTTCAACCTCTTAAGCTAGAAAATTTAGTTTAAGGGCACCCAAAAGCGGCCGGTCATTCCACTTATAAATTATTTACAAAAGCTGATAGGCCGATCGGGGCGGCGCGCCGTACGCCAGACCGCTCGGCGCAGGCATCTTGAGCACCACTCCGCCGTAGAGCTGCCCTAAGATGGCCGCCGCCGACTTCCGCCCTTGAAAGCGCATTTCAGCGGTGCGCTCAGCCAGACAGGCCATCGCCTGTTTCACACAGTAACGAGCACCACGGAACTGGGGGTGACGACGGCGAGTCCACGGGGCGCCTTGACGGGAGCTTAGTGGTACCCGGCTGCAAGACACCGTGTTACTGCGAGCGACGTAAAAGCCCGGGAAAGGGCCCCCCACCTTATATAATCAACAAAGCAGCCGGGCCGACCTGGAGCGGAGGCCGCCCCACCACACTGGGTCTCCCTGCTCCCCTCAGTCTAGAAAAAAAGAATTTTGAACCCCGAAATGCATGCAGAGCCAGGAGTGCATGACTCCGCTGCCACTTTCGGAGCAGCGGCGGCCCGTGCTAACCGGGGCTGCCAAGGTTAGCATCCGCAGCAAGGCCTGCTAACCAGGGCAGCCCCGCCATCCTACGCCTCACGGCTCCGGTGCATCTACATCATTGCCCACATACACCGGTTTCCAGCGCGGCCACTATCGGCCTTAGTCGACAGCTTTCCCACACAAAGGCCGGGAAACTCGAATCTGGGGCTCGACTTGCAGCGTGCGCCTAGCCGCTAGCGGGAAGGCAGTACGGTAGTCGGAGACGGCTAGCCTGCAGCTTCAAGCGCCGTAACCCACTCGTTACTTACCCGAGTCGCCGTTACTTTATTTTTTATCTACCCGAAGTTGGGAAGGGAAGTTTCCCGTCGAATTTTGCGCCCGGGTCGCCTGCTTTCCAACTCTCGGCCGCCTGTCCGTCAGCTCACCCTCCTTCTCCGTTCTTCCTCTCTCTGTGTTGCGCTGGCGCCACTGATCTACTGGCGCCAACAGCGTCGACGTCCTCATGCAAAGGATTTATCGCAGGCAATCCTGTATCGTGACACGCCGCTGCCCCCTGCGGGCCGGAGGTCAGAGCCGCTTCTGTTAGGATTCCTGTGTGTGTTTTGTTGTTCAGATCTGTATGTGCATTTCTGCAGATACGCTGGACGTGCCACCCAGACGGTGAAAAACTTTGTCCCTGTATCTCCGTTACAAATTTACAAAAAAAAAAAAAGGTAATAATCAAAAGGAATACCGTGCAACAATTTAAGTAGGCAGCAGATTAAATAGATACTGGGCAAACACGCAATATTATACATTGCATTGTTTTGTCGCGTGATAAACGCTGCACACAAGTGGGTCATGAACTACCTGCGTTTGGTTTCAATTGAGTATTTATGTGATTTAATCTGACAAGTTTCCCGAAGTGTTTATAACTCGACTGACCGAGCAAATAACCAAATCATCAGGTAAGTCATGATTTTACAAAACTGCTGAACGGGTTTTTCCTGGTATTTTTGCCTCCTATGAGCAGAATGCTGCTTGTAAATGCAGTCAGTTTCATTTTCCAATTTCAATATTCTTCTTTTTGATTGTTTACTGCATTAAATGTAAAGTGGCATAATAATATAAACTGTTTAGGCAAAGAAATTTGAAAATAAAAATGATACATCGTTATGTATTATGATCTATAAAACTTAGATTACACCATTCTATAAAACTCTTTGTAACATGGTTTTTATCTAACACAAATATGATATTTGACCACAAAATATAGAGTTTTTGTACTGGGGAACAAAATATGTCCAATTAATAAATAAAATTATATGCAAATGAACGTGAGTATTTATTTATTGCACTTCTAAAAAGTCTGCACTTTTTCAGCCCCTCCGTGTTTCTTTCTACCATCCGTTTGAGAAACTCCCAGTGATTAGCAATGGCAAACGCGCACTGCGCACGCTCAGTTCTAGAAGGACTCAGACACACGTGCTGCGTATTTGCGCGTTTGTCAATGCAGGGAAATCGTGTGTGTGTGTGTGTGTGTGTGTGTGTGAGAGAGAGAGAGAGAGAGAGAGAGAGAGTGTATATTTGTGTTAATATTTACACTATTTTAGTTATATTTTTGTATTTCTCAGATTTAACTGGTGCCATGGTACTAAATTACAAAACATATTGACGTTAATGGTACGATGTTAAAGTGTGATTAAATAAACCGTTTTGGTAAACTGTGTAAAAAATAAACTGTTTTGCTAAAATAAAATCTGGCATAGACGTTTAAGGATTTAAAAAGACTGACATCATTTGCTTCATTAGCTTCAGTTTAGCAGCCTGATTGGCTGCCTTGGTCATGTGTACCGCCTCCAGGTTGAAGGTCAGAAGGATCTGGCTGTACTGGTCTCACCTGTACCCCATTCCTACCTCACATTCCTGCCTACATCATTCCAAGCTGAGTTTCACTGAAACTTGTCTCTGCCACCAGTCTTGAGGACGCCTCTGTACAAGGTGCCACCAAATGTCTCAGAGAAACGGCACAGGAGCGCAGGAACAGCCAGGCACAGTGGGCAAGGGTCGAAGGTCATCTCTCGGCCACCGCAAAGCTGAACATGCGGTGGTGCTGTGCGACTTTTGCACTGGGAAGAAGCGCAAAGCTGTCAAGTCCTGCCTGTCCTGCCTTGCCTCTTACTGCGAAACTCACCTCCAGCCTCACTACGAATACCCGGCTTTTATGAAGCATGAAATTGTCAAAGCCACAGGAAAAATCCAGGACAAGATATGCCCTCGGCATGACAAACTGCTGGAGTTTTACTGCTGTACAGATCAGCTCTGTATCTGTTCACTCTGCATGATGAATGAGCATGAAAACCACAAAACGGTCCATGCAGCAGTAGAAAGGACCGAGAAACAGGTAAGGACATAAAGTGCATGTTGGTTGCCCACCTGATTGGCCTGCTGTGAGTTTAGGTGACTCTTTAGGTGACTAAGCTAACTTACCTGAAAATTCCTGATCACAGTGTGTGCTCAGTAATACTATGTATGTTACTGTATCAGCTGAAGCTGTGGACCTATAGTACATGGCATCTTTCTATTTTAATTCAATGCATTTATTTCATAGCCTGGTGCTTTTATTGAGAGTCAATGTGAATAAGAAAGACACTGTTAGAGAAGTGATGGCAGGCACTGCACACTGGCTGTCTTATGCTTTACAACATACCTCTGTATATTCACAGAAGCTTCTTGGTCCGACCTTACTGCAGTCCCAGCAGAAGATCCAGGGAAAGGTGAAGAAATGGCAGGATCTGAATCAGACAGTGGAGCTTCTCAAGGTGGACATAGATGCTGGAGAAGGGGGAAGAGAGCTGGCTTGGGGGAAATCTGACTTAACCAATCACGTGTCTTCTCTCTGCATCTCCTGAAGCATTCAGCACAGGTGGCCTTGGAGGAGAATGAAAGGGTGTTCACCAACTTCATCCGCTCCATTGAGAGAAGACACTTTGAGGTGAAAGAGCTGATCAGAAATCAGGAGAAGGCTGCGGTCTCCAAAGCAGAAGGAGTCCTAAGCGGACTGGAGCAGGAGATCGTGGAGATGAGGAGGAGACACTCGGAGCTGGAGCAGCTCTCGCAAACCGACGATCACATCCATTTTCTTCAGGTAATCTTTCTTCTGATGTAGCAGCACACAGTAGACAATGAGTAGGCAGTGTGTCTCTTAGGACAGTGGTTTTCAACCTGTGGGCCGCGACCCCCTAGTGGGCCGCGACGGTATTGCAGGGGGGCGCCAATTATTATTAATAGAAATTGTAATATTGTTAATATAATAAAAAATGTCTAATCAAAATCAAATAAATCATAATTTGATATATAATTAAATAAATTACCAGTTTATTCAATAAAGACAATTAACAGCCTTGCTTCCGAGTACTTAGTTAACCCGACACAAAAAGCGGGATCATTTAAATTCTTTTGCAGTGGGCCGCGGAAACATATGTGTTTGGCTGTGTGGGCCGTGAGTTAAAAAAGGTTGGGAACCACTGTCTTAGGACACCTGAACTCACAGTATACCTATCTATCTCCATTCCCTTCTGAACAGAGCTGGCAGGTTTTTGGTGCCCCTTCCAACTATGAAGATCTGTTCAACATCAGTATCAACCACCAGGTTTCATTTGTTGCTCTGAGAAAAGCCATATCGGATATGAAAATGCAACTAGAGGATGTCTGCAAGGGCGAAATGGACAAGATTGCTGCTAGAGGTATATAGTCTGTATGCTTTTTGGATGTGGAACACAGCATTTTTGTTTAATCAGTCACGAATATAATTTAAAAAATCTTATAGCACCTAAATGTATATGATATAGACATGCCCCATGCTTTAAATGGCTTGTGATCATCTCATTAATACCTGCCTTCTGTTCATTACCACCCAACAGCCAAAGAGATTCAAATTATAGACACCAGAGAACCCAAGGCCAGTGATGACATCTTACCCTGTGAGCAAACACTCCTACTGGACATGAGCTGTCTGTACACAGAGAGGCTAGAATCTTCCAAGTTGAATGACGGAAAGAGCCTGTGCAGAGTGCAGTTGCACTCTTCTGTAGTCCAGTGTGCATCTTTCTGTGTGACTTCAGAACAGTCAACCCACTTCCTTACCGATTAACACAGCACAGTTTTATGGGTCTTGTGACTATGTTGTGTTCATCTCCTTCCATCAGATTCCTGTCAGCTCGTGCTGGATCCCAACACGGCCCACAAAAACCTCGTCCTCTCTAAGGGGAACACGGAGCTGATGATGAAGAGCCAAGAGCAGCCGTATCCCAGTCACCCTCAGAGATTTGACCACTGGCAGCAGGTTTTGTGCTTGGAGGGCCTGAAAGACGGCAGATTCTACTGGGAGCTGGACTGGAAAGGCAGTGAGGTAGATATAGCTGTGGTCTATAAAGGGATCAGCAGGAAAGGCGCCAGCAACAACTGCAGCTTCGGCTGGAACGAAAAGTCCTGGAGTCTGTACTGCTCACGCTCAAAATGCTGCTTTGTACACGACAGTGTGAGCACGACGCTGGCTGTGCCACATTCCCCCAGAATTGGGGTCTTTCTGGATCACCGGGCTGGAATCCTGTGCTACTACAGCATCTCCGATACAAGGAACCTCATCCACCGAGTCCAGACCGAATTTACTGAACCACTGTACCCGGGATTTGGGCTCTGGGGATACGGGTCATCCATATCCCTCCACTAGGCCCCTGACAGAATGAAGGAGACCACCCTATTAAAACATCGCACGCATTTATGATCTTAGCCAATACCTTGATAGAGAAATCTATCATAATATGTTTCCTCTCTGCAACTAAAAAAAACCAGGGTACTCACAAGAACTTGATAAATTTGTGTCATTTACTTATTAATTTTGCAATATGAAGTTTTATGTATTCAAAACTTTACATGCATAATACTTCTTAATTAAATGGATATGTATGTCAAATCAATACCCACTGCACTGATAATTACTGATTACTGCATTGGTCGAAATGATTTGAAAAGCTCCATACTTTTAACACATGACAGTATTAGTTACAGGCAAGTTGAGAACAGCAGTGTACACTCACCTAAAGGATTATTAGGAACACCATACTAATACAGTGTTTGACCCCCTTTCGCCTTCAGAACTGCCTTAATTCTACGTGGCATTGATTCAACAAGGTGCTGAAAGCATTCTTTAGAAATGTTGGCCCATATTGATAGGATAGCATCTTGCAGTTGATGGAGATTTGTGGGATGCACATCCAGGGCACGAAGCTCCCGTTCCACCACATCCCAAAGATGCTCTATTGGGTTGAGATCTGCTGACTGTGGGGGTCATTGTAGTACAGTGAACTCATTGTCATGTTCAAGAAACCAATTTGAAATGATTCGAGCTTTGTGACATTATCCTGCTGGAAGTAGCCATCAGAGGATGGGTACATGGTGGTCATAAAGGGATGGATATGGTCAGAAACAATGCTCAGGTAGGCCGTGGCATTTAAACGATGCCCAATTGGCACTAAGGGGCCTAAAGTGTGCCAAGAAAACATCCCCCACACCATTACACCACCACCACCAGCCTGCACAGTGGTAACAAGGCATGATGGATCCATGTTTTCATTCTGTTTACGCCAAATTCTGACTCTACCATTTGAATGTCTCAACAGAAATCGAGACTCATCAGACCAGGCAACATTTTTCCAGTCTTCAACTGTCCAATTTTGTTGAGCTCGTGCAAATTGTAGCCTCTTTTTCCTATTTGTAGTGGAGATGAGTGGTACCCGGTGGGGTCTTCTGCTGTTGTAGCTCATCTGCCTCAAGGTTGTGCGTGTTGTGGCTTCACAAATGCTTTGCTGCATACCTCGGTTGTAACGAGTGGTTATTTCAGTCAAAGTTGCTCTTCTATCAGCTTGAATCAGTCGGCCCATTCTCCTCTGACCTCTAGCATCAACAAGGCATTTTCGCCCACAGGACTGCCGCATACTGGATGTTTTTCCCTTTGCACACCATTCTTTGTAAACCCTAGAAATGGTTGTGCGTGAAAATCCCAGTAACTGAGCATATTGTGAAATACTCAGACCGGCCCGTCTGGCACCAACAACCATGCCACGCTCAAAATTGCTTAAATCACCTTTCTTTCCCATTCTGACATTCAGTTTGGCGTTCCGGAGATTGTCTTGACCAGGACCACACCCCTAAATGCATTGAAGCAACTGCCATGTGATTGGTTGATTAGATAATTGCATTAATGAGAAATTGAACAGGTGTTCCTAATAATCCTTTAGGTGAGTGTAGGTTTATGTGTGAGAATGTGTGTCAATGGGTCATTCAGCACTCCATCTTCCTGCTACATGTGGCCTAATACACAAGTCAATATATAAGTTGGAGAAGCCATGCACACGGTATGTGAGGTAGTGAAACGTGCCACTACAGGAGCACATGGGTGGGGCTGCATCTTTTCTGCTTCTTGGGCTAGCTATACTGAAGATGCTCCCCCTCTAGAATGGGTTTCCCCTGAATGCCACTGGAAGTAGATCACTGGCAGGGCTTGTGGTGGATGTCCATGTGCAATACTGATGAGGGAAACGCCCATGTGTTCTGCTTCAGAGCAACCTGTGGGTGGAGTTGCCTCATACCCAAAGCCTCTCAGTTACACCTGCCCTGCGGGTGTACAGTAAACAACGACTGTCTTTTTATTCTCAGACTCTTGGGTTTACAGTATGCGCAGGAAATTATAGCCGTCTGCACAGTATAAATTACAGGGATGAGTATGAATTGGATCCAAACGACTTAGCTACCAAGTAAAGAAACAAACAATAATTTCATGGCCCGTGCCTGTTTTTGACTGCCCTCCTGCTGTGACATAAGGTAGAGCAGGTTGGACCGACAAACGTCCTCATTCTTGTTGCAACGTAAAATAATTTCAACCTCCAAGATAGGCTTCGGACCCCTCGCAACCCTGAACAGGACAAGTAGTTACAGAAAATAGATGGATGGATTGAAGATATAAAACAGAGGCAACAAAACTATACTGTTAGTTCACTTTTCCATCGACAAAAATGTGTATTACAGAATCAGTTGCCTGATCAATATGTTTATTTAAAAATATGGTAGAAGGATGTGATGAACGTACTTCAGATCATGCCGAATGTGTAATCTGTGCTGCATAGCTCCAAAAGAAGGCTGCTCTGGCCGGTTGGTTTGGTTTGCAGAGCTCTAGACAATGGAGACATGCAGACAGGGGCGCCGTAAGGGGGAGGAAAGCTAGGACGATTCCACTAAAAAATTAGGAAAATAACTGGATTGGTTTGGACTGGGGGGCCTAATATGATATGCTTTCATGGGGCCCAAAATCTCTAGCAACGCCCCTGCATGCAGATGAAGTAGTTTGGAAGCTGCCCCCTCCTCAACTGATGGATTCCTTCTACCGCCGTTTTCCACCTTTGGCCTGAATGAGTACAGTAACACAGTACAGACGCTCCTCTACTTACGAACTTTCAACTTACAACTTACGAACATACGAACGAAGAGGACTGTAAGTCCACATTATTTCTTGGACTCCCGTTTCCTGTCCGCAACATCTATTTTTTTTTGCACACGATGGGTTGCCAACTTTGGTCAGCAGGAAGGCGGGAGATTTTGAATTCTGCACACATATGCACACGCATTTATATGGATATAAGAGTTTTATTACCTTTTAAATAGTCTGTAGGGTTTGCAAACTACCCCAACGCTATTTAAGTATATAGGTTTAGGTTTAAAACGGAATAATATAGATTTGCCGAAAGAATTCTTGCGTGAACGTGAGAGTCTGAAAGCACGAGTGTTACACCACCCCTGCAGACGTGATCAAAAGCAATATGAGTCTTACATTTTGTCCAATCATTTTTGTTTGTAATTATTATTATTATTATCTTCTTTGACTCTTTATTGCAGTAGTTTTGAAGAAGTGTCCGTCTATTAGCCCTGAAAGAACTTTTCCTTACATTGCAGTGCTCGATTGCTCTTCCTGGATGGATCGGGTTATCATAGGTTGACGCTATACGCCTGACAGCATTCGCTGACCATCGGTAGATCGCTGTCCTCTCCTGGTTTGTTTGTCAGTAGGTATGATGGTTTTACTTAATCTGTTAAAAAACCGATCGTGTCTGAATTGTTGACAGGTGTGTGCATGTATGTAGGTTTGTAATGTAATCCTCAGTACTGCCGGGTTTTTTAAAACTGCGAACAGTATATCGTGAACATTGAATTAAATTCGTTAGTAAAATATTAAATGTATTAACAGAAGATCATTCGTCAGGTTAAATTGACAGATATGCCAAAACATTTTTGTTTTAGGCTACTTAAACTGCAAGTCTTTTTAAAAACTCACAGAAATTATTATAGTGGTTGGTTGTTTCCTGTTTATTCCCTATCATCGCGTTAAATTTGATACCGTTAATGCTTTATTTATAGCCCAGGGATTGGTATCACTGTACGCATGTATACATTGGCGGTATGAAAGTTAAAACGTATTTCTTGTCATAACAGCACGACTGGAGTTTAAAATCAGTAGGCAGTACGGGAAAAGACGCGGATTTTAACCTTTGTACCGCGAAAGCGTAGCAGTTCGTAACGATGGGGACAGCGCACGCGAGCTAGTCTGCCTGCGGTTTCCGTTGGCGTGCTGCGGGGCCGAAGGGCCACATCCGGTGTGAGACGACTTGTAGGGGCTCTGACAACACAAAAGCGCATCTCCCTCAGTGTTTACACATTACATGTACTTTGTATTCTCAAATAGGGGTTACATAATAGGGTATGTCGAGTTTGAGCCAGTTACTGACCGCATGACCTTGATATTAAATCTGCTTTTAATAATTAATTGAAAGGCAGGCTGCAGGGAAATCAGCTTCTCACTGGTTGCATTCACTCGGGTTAAGGCTTGATGAACAGGCTGCCTCTGTTCAGAGAAGGTAGGTGATTCAGGACTGATCACCTTTCTAGTTGCTGTTAGGTCTGGAAGGGGCTATTTAGGGAATTAATATAACAAACAGCCAAACAAAGAAAAGAATGAGGGAAAGCGAGTGTGATGAGTTAGGCTACGATTTACACAGCACTGCTTCTTGTATTGGCCAAATTGGGAAGTGTTTACATGAGAGTACAGTGGTATCTATTAATGCAGACAGGGCTTGGCTAAGGTCTGCTTTAATCTGGTAAAACACTGTACCTGTTTTTTCAGTATTGCTCATAGGGCTCTGTTTGGACCCGACAGTGTTTTGCTTTTCTTTCCCCCAGAAAAATAAAGTTTACTGCAGCAAGCTTTTGAAGCAAGCTGGGTTAGAGATGGTTAACTGGTAGACCAGGGGTGCCCAGACAGTCGATCGCGGAGTAATTCTCAATCGATCGCCAAGTGCGTCGCAAGCGTCCGTGCACTTTCGCGCATGCGCCCATTTGTCAGTGTGCAGCTAATCGTGTACTGTAAACATTTAGCACGCAAACATGTCAGAAGCCAAAAGATCAAAAACGTATAACTTTCACTCAGAGTGGGAAGAGGATTGTTTTTTTTTTGTTTACTCAAATTCGTGGCTTTACCGAAGAAGGGCAATTTGGAGCGACATTTCAAAACGGTGCACAAAAGCTACGAGACAGTTCTCTGCTAAAACAGCCATACGCAGCCGACAAGTGTGAGAACTGAAAAGTTAGTTAGCAGCACAGCAGTCAATTTTTACCAAGCCGAACACCAAAAGTAAGGCTGCAACTATAGCTTTCCAGTGCCAGCGGTCTCAGTAAGGTAGAGAAATACATTTATTTACACTTTTTCAATTACCTGGATTTGTCTGGATTTGCTGTGTGCATGTTAACTATGTAGAAAGGCAATAGCTTGAGTAATAATAGAGTAATGGCTGTGGCTCCCTATTTGAACTGGTAGATCTCGGCACACTGGCCACTTAAAGTACATCTTGAGTTAATAAATGCTGGGCTCCCCTGTGGTAGACTATCGAAATTTTTAAAAAGTGCAGACTGATATGAAGTGGATGTCTGTGGTGAACAGTACCGATTCTGTCCCGGTCCAGGTTTGGCTTTTCATTTCTCTAGTGTAAATCTCGTTTTTTTGTGTCTGTAAATTTAAGACAGGGAAGTAACCATGACACCTTGTTTTTGCAGTGCTGTCCTTTACCCTGTAGGGGGAGCTCCTGGCCATGTGGTCTTTGGGACTGGGAGCAATTGGTGCAGCCATTGCAGGCATTTTCCTCGCCAACACTGATTTGTTACTGGATAAGCCAGAGCCGGCCAGTGTGGAGTACCTGGGGGAGACTGATCTGAAAACAATAGCAGATGGTAAGAAAACTATTTGTGTTAATGCAGGACTGGGCTGCGTATAGAAGGCCCTTGAGAGAGGAAGGGCCTTTTCTGATATGGTCATTGTGCATTAAGGTTAGCAGTCTGATTGTGTTATGTTTAGTTAGGAAGGCTGTTGTTTAAAGAGCAGGTCCAATGAGTGCTGTCTGTCTGTCTGCAGATGAGAAGACGTTTAAGGCTGGGTCTCTGTGGGAGAGATCCGGGGCCGTTGTCATGGCTGTGAGGCGTCCTGGATGATTCTTGTGCAGAGAGGTACCAGTGCCGTTTCGGAGGCTGGGGGATTGCTGTAGGGGGAGGGGCTGTGACAGTGTGGACTGCTTTTTGCACAGGAGGCCGCAGAGCTCTCCTCCCTCAAACCCCAGCTGGACCAGCTCGGTGTTCCCCTCTATGCTGTCGTGAAGGAGAACATCGAGTCGGAGGTCCACGACTTCAAGCCGTTTTTCTCTGGCGACGTCTTTCTGGATGAGAAGGTGAGGGGGCAGCTGGCAGGGGCTCCTCCTGTCCCCGTTGTCCCAGTGAGGTGCAGTCATGGCTGATGGCTTCTTTCCCCTTTCAGCAACATTTCTACGGACCCGCGCAGAGGAAAATGGGCGGCTTGGGGATCGTCCGTCTGGGGGTGTGGGCCAACTTCCTGCGGGCATGGAGGAACGGGCATTCGGGAAATGTGAAGGGCGAGGGTTTCATCCTGGGCGGCGTGTTTGTCATCGGAGCAGGAGAGCAGGTGTGTCTTACACAGCGGCTGCTTCTCAGTGCCGCCCTCAGATGTGAGTATAAATGAAGGCTGGGTCGTCCTCTGAACTGCCACCTGTATCCGATTCCAGGGCATCCTGCTGGAGCACCGCGAGAAGGAGTTTGGGGATAAAGTCAACATATCTTCTGTTCTGGAAGCAGCCAGGAAAATTCAGCCAGTGAAATATTAGTGTATTTTTAATAGACTGTTATTCATGTCTTCTCATGGGTCTCCACTGGGGGGCGCCATTTGGCATGGAGGTGACTGCTTCCGCCCACTAGTTTACAGAAAGTAGATTCAAATTTAGAGAAGCATCCTGAACCTGTATCACTCGCTGCTCTGTGTAAACCATGGGCTGTGCCCGGGCGTCCGCAGCCAGCTCTGTGTGCGTGCATATGACAGCCTGCGCCTAACTCTGCAGAGGGAGCTGGCTAGATACTTCACACACACACACACACGCAGCCACGGCTGAGGGCGCCCCTGCGCAGACAGGTCCGGCTGCAGCAAAGGCTCTCAATAAAAGGCATTTGGACCTACTGGTCTTGACTGCATCTTACTGGGACGACTGGGACCCCCAGAACCCGGCCCTATAAGGCCCAGGAGCAGGACGCAGAACTGGGCAACTAAATGAGGACAGCAGGAGACCCATCACACATGTAAGGACAGCGTGTTTGTTCCCCATCCCTTTATTACACACATTCAGTGCACACAATCAATACAACACTGAGATGATTACCCTCAGTCACTTTGCATATTAGACGTTTGTGCCTTTAAACAGCCATTTCAAACAATTCCTGCTGGTGGCTTCAGCTAAAAAGCAAATTCATCCCGTGAATTACACTAATTGATTGTACTGTTTTTGAGAAGCGAAACTAAGACTTAAAATCTTTTGAACACCTAAGCCACAAAGCACTGGTTTAAAAATGATGGCAAGGAACAGTGTTTCTCAGCCAGGCTGAGAAACGGTGGCCTAGAACCTGTGCAGAAGATCCATTTCAATCTTTGGCAAATGTTTTCCTTTTGCGTGTGGCCTGACCCCCATAAGTGTGTATCAAGGGAAGGTGCTCAGTCCCAGCGTGCAAAGATTGTGACTTGTGACACCATCACCATCATATTGGAGATTAATGAGGGAAACCATGTAAGAGCCAGATCTGCCTGCACAGGCTCCCGGCCAGTGGCCACATTAAGGAGGCTTTGTAACACCTGATATCGAACATGAGTGGCTGTTCTGCAGGACGCCAGCCTGCTCGCAGCCTTAAAGGTTTTAAAAGGATCTCCGATGTGAGTTTTCTACTACTGGACCACAGAAAGCACACAGCGGCTGTACAGAACACTGAAAGAGCCTCACGGATGCATAGGTTTGGTCACGATACCGTCACGACGTCTCCGAAACTGCACACGAGGTAAATACGCTACAGGGGTGTGCTGAGAGGGAAGGGGAAGCACCACATGCAGCGGGCTGGTCACACTGACCATGGCAAGTGTACAACCCACAGCGGATTCCTGCACACACACACACTGTCAGCTGGAAGACATTCTAATTGGTAACAATCGGCCAGGTTTCGCCCTGCCAGCTGTACTCTGCGTTTCCTGCACAGATGCTTCTGGAAATCAAAAGTGAGCATTTAAAATACTTGTGCTGATGGAGTGACTGAAATGAAATGAGCAGGGTTTTCAATTCGAGACAAGTCTGCACACACACGCGCACACAATTACGTGTATGTAACAGTTTGATTACCTTGTAAATGGTCTAGGGTTTGCAAACTACCCCAACGCTTTCGATGTAGCTAATTTTAGGTCTATAATGGAATAATATAGATTTGTCGTAACATCTTGCGTGAGTGTGTGAGACTGAAAGTGTGTCACGCCAGATGTGTGAGAATTGGCAACCCTGGAAATGAGACTGTATGATGAGAATGGAGCAGGGTCCAGCTGCCCTTTCAGGCTAAAACAGAACACAGCATGTTAATCCTCACATGGCACATATGGAACACTGTAATGTGGTTTTTACAGGGACTGTGGCATACCACCCAGTCTGCCTTATAAAACGGACTTCTTGTAACTGTAAAGCAGACTGTGTAACTGGCTTGAAGTCACACTGTCCAAATACCTCCGGAATGACCAGTGGCACACTGTGGCTTGCCGGTGCATCGCCCCTCTTGTGCCTGTAGGGGGCCCGGCACTGGGCCGGCCAGCTACAGGCCCTTGTTGAAGTACACTGTGACAGTGCTGGGACTGATCTCAGCCACCTGCTGCTGGAGCTCTGCCTCCAGGCTGCTCACTGCCATGGAGCTGCAGACACAGAAGAGACGGGCGTCTGTGAGCACGCTCCTACCGCAGGGAGCCAAAGGGCTGAAGGTCGGCAGCTAAATGTGGTCGTACCTCTTCTGGGGAAACAGGGCGCAACACAGCGGAGTGGCAAACACCAGACTGAAAGGAAGAAAGCAAAAAAAAAAAAAGACCGTTAGGTACACTCCTGGCCACAAGGGGGCACTGCTATGTCCGTTTTGACTAAATCACTCCCAAAAAAAAGCAGCTGCATCAAGCATCTAGGTTACATGTGTGCAGCACATCCATCAGCAGCCACTAGGGGGTGTGGCCTGCTGGATACTTACCAAATTCCCACTAGGCCCACCTGCACCGGTGCGTTGAGCACAGGAAACCTCTGGGAAGAGAAGGTGACACAGGGCATTAAGGCAGACCCTCCACAGGGCACCCCCCTCACCAGGCCGGGCCCTTCCCAGGAAGTACCTTCAGGAAAGCTTTCTTCTCCAGCGCGTTCATGATGACAGGCGGGATAGCTGGGAACAGAGAGCAGACAACTGTCCTGTCAGCCTCTGGCCTCTGGCCTCACAGCCTCCCTGCCAACTAGCTGTGGTTAGCCGGTTAGCCTAATTTCCGACACACGCCTCCGCAACAAGTGTTCTAACTGCACCGAATCTGTTTTCACGGTACACAGCGTTTTTTGCCTCCAGCACAGTGTTCCCTGCCTGCCATCCCTTCGTTTTGGTCACACACACATAGCTCACTGCATGAGTTCCCACCACATGAGTACAGGAGAACGGTGGCCACCTGGCCACCAGAGGGAGCCCTTACCCATGGCTGGCACAGCCATGCCGATCCGAGACACGACCACCTGAAAGATGGCCTGCTGGGCTGCCTTGGTGGATTCACCCAATCGGTTGCCGTTCTCGTCTGTCACCGGGATGCCGTACTTCAGTTCCCTGAGGAAGGTGGCAGATCCCCGTTAGCAGCACAGTTTAACGGCCCACCCTGCAAGCAGCACAGTCCAACAGCCCCCAAGCCTTACCTCTGTCTCATGAAGGGGATATTGATGCAATTGGCAGCAGCAACCGCAGCAAAGGGAACAAACCGGCCCATAATAGCAGGCAGGTGCTGCAGGGAGAGCGGAGAAGGGGGCTTAGAGTGACACAGGCTGGCAAGGAGTGACACAGGCTGGCAAGGAGTGACACAGGGAGCCCTATGCAGACAGCAGTACCTTGGTAAGAGACTTCAGCCCCAGTGCTGTGACTACAGCCCCAGTGGTGGCACTGACATACGCAGCTCCCAGCTGACTGCGGAAACACAGGAAGGACCACATGTTGTCGGAGCTGTGCCACGTGGTCATGACGGGTCACATGACTGCCGAGCCATACAGCTGCATTTCACAGGGGGAGGACAGCCCACACCCCCCAGGGGAAACCTACTTTACAGTGAGCGGAGCATCCCCGCTGCGGTTGGTGTAGTTGACGACGGCGTTGAAGGACTGGTTCACCCACTGCCAGAACACCACAGCTGGAGTGGTCCTGTGGAGGATAGCCAATGCAGACACAGGGTGTCAGGGTCGGTCCCGGCCTTGTCTGTCAATTCCCTGTTTGGCCAGCAGGTGTCACTGGCCATCCCGTTCTTTTGTTTACCCTTGTTTATGTTCCAGTATGGATCTTTGTTTTGTTCCTTTGTTAGTTATCCCTGCATGTATCTAGTTTGTCGTAATGTTCTATAACCCTTGCTCCTAGTGTTTGAATCTGTAGCGATTGTTTAATACCCTCACCTGTTCCTCGTACTCCTTGTCCTTAGTGTTTTGGTTGATTTAGTAATAGCACACATCTGTCCCTTGTTGCCTTCAGTGTTTGTGTATTTCACTGCCTGCCCTTCCCTCGGTTAGTTGTCATGTTTGTTTATGTTTATGGTATGTGCTGCTCGTGCTGCTCTGCGGAGGTTCCTTGAATGTTTCACTGTTAGGTTTTTTTTGTCATGTTTATGTTAGCTCTTGTTAGTCCTTGTTTTACCCTCCTGCCTTTGTTTGACCCCCTCGTGATTCCTTTTTTTCCCCCCCAAGCCTTTGAGTTCAGTTAATAATAAAGTTTCCTTAGTAACTGTCAACTGTACAGTGGATTGTCCTTCCATCGTGTCCCACCATAATACAGGATGCTGGCAGCCTCTGTGCTACAATGCGTCTGTGCTCTGGGTGGGGGGGTGGGGGTGTGGCAGCGCTCACCTGTAAAAGGTGAGCATGCAGCCAGTGATCGTCATGTTCATGGGCACCTGCGCAGACATGCGGCCAACCAGAAGCATCTTCTCGCCGGTATCCGGGTGGAAAGCAGAGTCATAGATATACTTGGCCCTCCACAGCTGGTCCTCGGTCAGGCCTGGCTTCACGATGCCACGCCTGCTGACACATGATTGGTTAAGTGGTTGAGAGTGAGGCCAGTGTGGTAGAACCGTGAGACATGAGAGCAGCTGGGTGTCCTTCCTGCTCATACACAGTGCTCGTGTGCTTCATTATTGCGTCATTATTGTGTGTGCTGCTTATGGAGAAACACAGCAAGATGTTTTAGAGGTTCAGGACTTTGCTACTTAAATGCAAACCATGAAATGGAATATGAATCTTTGCACTATAGCAGAGATCACTGATCCAGACCAAAACAAAATTTTATCAGGTCTGCACATTTTTTTTTTCTATTGCCCCCCCCCCCCCCCCCCCCCACTTGGCTGACATTTTTTTTGCATGTAGTGAACGTTGGCATTGTGTTGCTGATGGAAATAGTTAGGGACCCCTGTCACATATGAATGATTAATATCAGTACAAACCCAGCTGTGAATTCTCACCAAGTACATTTCCATAGATAATTGCAAATTCAAACGAACCATTTACATGCATGCAGGCTGATCAGGCTTTTTATATGTGCATTTATTGAGAAAAAGAGTTTTTAATCACTCGGACAGCACCAAGCATGGTCAGTAACAAACAGTATGGCAGAGTCATGGCAGATCCCCCTCCCACCTGTAGCTCTCCACTGTCACCCGCGCGTCTTCCAGAGTCTCGCTAGACAGGAGGACGTTTCGAGGGTCGGTGACGGTGAAGAAGTGCTGGGCCCGACCCATGAATGTGCCCTGGTCCCACCGAGGCTCGCGGATGTTGATGTCACGGGGCAGCTCTGCCGACATGGTCCTGGAGTGGCACACGCAGGCAGAGGTGGAAAATTTCCGGTGCAGAAAGTAAAAATCAAGACCAAGATTTTGTTTCAACCAACCAGCTGAGTACTCTGTGACCGTGACTCCTTATACTCAACTGGATTCAAGATTCAAGATTCTTTATTTTGGTTAGTTTCTGAATTAGATTAGTTAGATTCTTTATTTTGGTCTGGATTTGTACTTTCTGCACCTGAAATTTCCATCTCTGTACACAAGCACACATCACATGGTGGAAATGTTCTGCATGCAGATATCATCTCACACATCACGCGTCAGTGAAAGCGCTATCTGATAGCTTGGCTGATTACGCAAACACGTCACTTTCCTTCTCTTCCAATTTGAAAGCCTCAAAGTCAGGCATGCAGCAGACCAAGGTGAGCTACTCTAACACTTGCTACAAATTACTCATTGACTGGAGTAACTCTGGGCAAAACACCAAAGCTCTTAGCTATGCACCAACAGCCTTCCTGGAAAATAAACTGCTATCTTGATGATCTGTTTAAGATGACCAGTGAAGAAAAACTTCTATTGGAAAAGGGAACACTCCTGGGCCAAAGATACCCATATTTTGAGGAAAACATGCAAACACTGAGAGAACAGGCATGGCACTATAAATACACACACACACACACACACACACACACACACACAGATTTGTATTCATATCTTTGTGAGGATTCTCCATTCATTCCTATGGGAAAAACCCTAATTCCAGCAATGACAACCTTAACCCCTACTCAGCCCTAACCAAACTTTTTTTAAATCACATTGTAGGCACATTTGGAGAGACGGTAAGATGTTTTAGGGGTTCATGGCTTTGCTATTTAGATGCAAACCATGAAAATGCCACTTGGTCCCCACAATGTACCCCCCCCCCCCATACACAATGCAAGGTTAGGACTCAAACCTTGAAACCTACAGGTGATTTGACAGTGCCGCTCACTGATCCCCCCCTTAGAACAAGGGTGTAGGTTTGGTTTCAGCATTGGTAAGGATCAAATCTGCCCTGAACCTCCCATCCCCTAAACACACGGTACTCTCACAATATTGCTAGTTACAGGCCGCTACCGTCCATACGCAAATCTATGCCCTTGTCTTAAGCATCAGTTTTCTAAATACTTATACAGTCAATGGGGAGGGGGCATATGGGAGGAGTCTGTCAAGCTGCATAGAGCACAAGACTGGGAACATCTAGGACAGGATGCCTAGGACACGAACACAAACAAATTATGGGTCATTTAGAGATCTCATCACATACCTTAGGATTACGGAAAAAAACAGAGGAAATACCGGAGGCGTGAAGCTATTGGTACTGACTGAGCCTTGTGAAGCTATTGGTATTGACTGAGCCTTAAACATCTCGACGATCAGCGATTGTCAATGAAAACACGAGTCAGTTCTCAACATCTCAATATCTCAATTCTGGATAATTCTCAATAATTGCCCTTCGTCTCCGATCTTAATCGCTAGAACTAATACGACAGATGGTCAACCATGAGCCCCCCCCCCAATAGCCGTTAAAACAACACAGACTATTCCTAATTGCTCAGATGTTCCTCATCTGATGAAATGGTGGCTAGCATATCACACAACTGAGATAAACACTACACTAGTACATCGAGCAAAGAAATGTGGAAATCTCTCGTGTCAGTGACAGCACGACTAAACACGCAAAGGCACGCCATTCTGCACAATAAATGAAACAGTAACACGGAAGAGGTGCCGCGCACTTTATACACAAAAGTCGGAACACATACCTGGGGTCACTTCAATAATACTTTCCTTACAACAACTTGACAACCGTCGCATGTATGACCTTTAAAATAAACCACCGGCACACGAACACTCCCAGCCTAACTACCTTGACGCTCTGCCGTGCTGTTATTGGTCAGATCTGGCCAGAGGCGGGGCCACGATGGAAGACAGCGTTCGTATCTAGCGTCACTGTGTGTTTAGCCTCTAAAGTACTGGATTGGCTGAGTGAAGAGGGTGTGAATAAGAGCCGCCTCATGATTGGTCTGCTAATAGATGGTTTTTATAGCAACATATCGCGGGGATTAATATCAATTTAAAAAAAACAGCAGCAAGATAAATTTTAAAACTTAATGCTATCAAACACGTCTAGTAAGCAGTTCCTATATCAATATGGTTTAAGTCTACATGTGTATATTTCATTTTAATGTTACGTCCTGGAACTCATTTAATGAACGGCACTATAACATTATTATATATATATATATATATTTAAATAACTGCTGTTATCAAGGACAGAATTGTACAGACGTTTTGAAAAATGAAGCATAAAATATATAGTGCAATTAAAGCCATCCAATAATATTCATGCAGGCTACATTACATAGATTGAATTTTAAATTACATGGTCCAACTCTAAATTCTACAATTGCGTTCAATAATTTGGAAATTATTCTTTAAAATTATTTTTATAACAAATTTTTCATTAAGTCAGAAAATGTGGCTGGCTAAAAATTCGGGTTAACCTGTGCCTTTTTTGGTGTATTACATTACTAGCATTTTTATAGTTATGCTCCTGCTTCAGATAATGAATAAGTTAATGAGTTCAACGGGAAGAGGCCGTGTGGTAGGTGATATGAACGGTTTGAAGGCGTAAAAGGCTGCTATTGAAACGCCAATAAAATTAATGTTTACAAATTTAAAAGGGGTTTATGTGTTTTTTTTATTACTAAATTATTCTTATATATAGTAATATAGTAATACAAGCGATTCTTAAACTGAAACCTGGGAGGTGATATTAATTTCATCAACGCACGCTGTTCTAGAAGCCCCAAGCCTTGTAAGACGGATATCCCGAAGAGCCAATCCAAAACAGACGCCGCCTTTGCCTAATTCCGCTAAACCAATGAGATTGTCTTAGGGGGCTGGCCCTAGCGCACCTGAGACCCACCGTTCTGACAGGTGAGGTCATTCGGCAGAACGGGAAGACATAAAGGTAATGATAATAATTTCGTATAAGGCTTATTTCGATGTCTCTTTGAGTACTAGGTAGCTGTATAGCCATTCCGCAATCTGTAGGCAGTGCAGCATCTTATACGGATGTATACGCTGAGTTTTCGGTCACTAACATTTTCTGAATCAATACAATTTAAAAATATAATTTCAAGGTTTTTGACTTCTTACAACCAACTGTTATAATTAATATAATAGAGTGACTTTTCTCTGGGGAAAAATAATTTACAATTATGAGCTACTAGTTAAAACATTTACGCATAAACCGATCGTAACGCGTCAGTGTTAATGCAGAAGGAGAGCCAAGTTTAAATACCAGTGGTGCGACTCGCGTCAGGTAGCGGCTTTGTGTTCAGGCAGCCGGTTCGCAATCGCTGTCCGAGGTGCTGGAAAACTTTCACACGGTGCTTTGTGGACAAGCTGCTTCTCCTAGCTGACGAAAAACAAATGAGAAATCGGTTAGAGTTTGATATGATACATAAAAGATAGGCTTTTGTTCCTGTATTAAATGCTTGACATTCGTGTGTGCCTGTGTGCCTCCTGGACCGTAGATGGCGGATCGGCCTTAGACAGGTGAAGGTGCAGGCATGGCCCCCAGGAGGCAGTGTGGAGACAGCTTTTAGTGCAGACAGCCCAGGTGACAGTGCCCAGTGGTGGGTGACACCCACCCAATGCTGGGGAAGCCCCACTCACCATGGCCCAGTCATCTGCCAATGGGGCCTTCCCGAGCAGCCATGCAGGGGGTGCTCACACAGCTACACGCTACCTGCATAAAAAGCAGCAACGCCATCGGGGCATTAGATCTTCCTCACCCATGGGCAGAGTCATCCTCATCAACTCACCTGTGGATGGTAAGAGCAGTGGGGCTGCAACCAGCTACAGGCCAGCTCACTGTACTGCATTGTGACACGTCTAGAGCGATTCACCCCTGGCAGGCTGCTGTGTCTCACTGTACCTGTCCACACGACACCCCCAGGGGGCGACGATAGCGAGGATATCCATACAGTCACGGTGGAGAAGAGCGCTGATGGCCGGCTGGGCTTCAGCGTGCGCGGAGGGTCCGAGCATGGTCTCAGCATCTTCGTCAGCAAGGTGGAGGACGGCAGCTCTGCGGGTGAGAGCAAGCAGCGTGACATCAGAAGAGGTGAGCGCGGGCGCATACGTGCGGATACATATGTGTCCTGTTTCCCCCAGAGCAAGCAGGCCTCTGCGTCGGAGACAAGCTGGTGGAGGTAAACGGCATCAGCCTGGAGAGCATCACCATGAGCAGCGCCGTGAAGGTCCTGACGGGCAACAGCCGGCTGCGTGTGGTCCTACGGCGGGTAGGGAAGGTGCCCGGAATACGCTACTCCAAGGAGAAGACCACATGGTATGGGTAGCCCTCAGCGGGCTGTGTGGATCGCCAACGAGGTGGCTCTACAGCCGGCAGAATGTCTGTGTGCCTGTCTCTGCAGGGTGGACTTGATTCACCGCAGGATGGTGGTGGAAGAGAGCGGGAGGACCCCCTCGGACACCAGCTCGGACGGCGCCCTCCGCAGGATTGTGCACCTTTACACCACCTCAGATGACTACTGCCTGGGCTTCAACATCCGCGGGGGCAAGGAGTTTGGCCTGGGCATCTACGTGTCAAAGTACATGCCTGAGAAAACCGCCAGGGCGTTAGGGAATGCTGCAGATTGGCAGCTGTTTTAACAATGAACAGACCTGCTTTTTGGTTGCTGTAATGTTCACTGGTTGCCTTGAAGAACAAGTTAATACCAGCTACCTTACGTGGGTCTCTTGGCCAGGCTGGACCCAGGAGGCTTGGCAGAGCAGAATGGCATCAAAATCGGAGATCAGATCTTGGCTGCTAACGGGGTGACCTTTGAGGATATCAGCCACAGCAGTGCTGTGGAGGTGCTGAAGAGCCACACGCACATCATGCTGACCATCAAGGTGAGCTCACTGCTCTCCTGCTTACTCTCACCCCTTCTGCTTGGGGCTCCTTCTAGGCAGGACATCTTGGTTTCAACCATGTCTGAATAATACTCCGGGCAATTTATCATGCTCGTTTTTTAAGGTCAACAGCCTCATTTGCTGTCTGTTTAAATCTTCTAAGAAAGGTTATGGTCCTAAATATACTGTAACAATCACCATTTACAATAATAGCTACCACTACATTTAGATGCCATTTTGTGTTTCTCTTGGAAAAGATAATAGAACATAGCAAAAGAAACCGGCATTAAGTTACTTGTCCTGTGTTTGACAAGGTTTAAAAAAGAAGGCAGAGCTTGTGTTGGCCGTATGGACCCATGTGGCAACGTGTTGGAGTGTGGAGTGAGGGGGCGTGAAGCCACGCGGGCTGATGGGGGGTGGGGGGTGCACAGATCACTGGAGTGAAGCCCATCACTGGTTACTCACCTTACGCACGGGGGCTCAGGTTCCCGCGGCGACAAACAAGCCCCTACCTGCATTATTGACAGGCTCGGGGGATCAGGTTGTGAGCGGCGGAGCGTCACCCTCCCCCGGCAAATGTAACGCTAAGCCAAGTTGTGTGGCAATGCCAGGCTGCCAGTTGGATCCTCTAGACAGGACCGCCATCTTGTCCTTCGCACCTGATTGTCAGTCTTGCTGCGTGATGAGTGCCCTCTGCCTGTAGGCTGGCCACACTGCACCCAGACTCCCCCCACCAAAAACGGCTAGCAGGAAAGCTGACTTCTGACACTTCTGTTGCAGGAAGCTGGTCGATATCCCGCTTACAAAGAAATGGTGGCGGAATACAGCTGGCTCAACAAACGTACGTCGCCTTCTGTTCCGATGTGATGTAGTTTATGAAGCCATGGTGGACAGCTAGGTTACTCCCTGCCTTATATGACATAATCACATTGTGCAGTAAGTAGATGTAATGGGCTGTGCTGGCTTCATTAAGCAGGGTTACAGAGAGCTCCACGGTCTGCTGGCCATAGTATTGGTACTGAGGCCTATTGTTGGCTCTCTCCTCCTCGCAGTGGCCAACGGCCCCCGCAAGGCCTCCTCCCAGGGCTCTGACACCAACTCGTCCACCTCATCGCTGTCCTCGGGGACGCCCATCAGCTCCCTAAGTGGCCTGTCTCACATTATGTTCCCGTCAAGCATGTCGGCCTTCGGCACTGAAATGGCTGACGTCTGCATCGCTACAGAGGAGCCATCGGCCATCCCAAGCTTCCACAAGACGGAGACCGCCATCCAGACTGACATTCTGGAGCCAGAGCTCACCCTGAGGGGGGGTGCCGCCATCCCCACGGAGACCAGCCGCACCCTGGGGGCCACCTTCCTGCTGAAGGACACGGCCATTCGGAGCAGCAGCGCAGAAGGAGGGGGACGGAGCCGCGCCAGGACATTCTCCGTAGGGGACTCCCCCAAGACGGCGGTCCTGATGGCCCTGAGCAGGCCACCCCGGCCCATACGGCGTTCCCAGAGTCACATCACGCTGGCAGGTAGGATGGGTGGAGAGCAGGCCTGTTAGCATGTTAGCATGTTGCTGGTCAACCGCCTCCCCCCTGTGTTCTGCAGAGGAAAAGCAGAAGAAGGAACAGCAGAAGCGGCAGAGGGGCCGTGAGGGCGGGGCGCTGCGGCGTTCAAAGACCTTCGTCAGCCTGCTGTTCAGAGGGGCCCGCAGGAGAGAGGCCTCACGAGACCACAAAGAGCCGGGGGTCGCAGGGAGACACAAGAGCCGCTCCAAATCTCCGTCCCAGGACAAGGAGCCCTTCCCTGGCTTAGCGCTGCTGGATGCGGTGGAGGACATGGCTGAGAAGCTGCTGGAAAAGGACGAGGTCATCGCAGTACTCAGGCACTGCAGGAGGGTGAGCAGCATCAGCTGGTGTACCCTAAATGATCATTCTGAATGTGAACCCGTGAGGGTCGTATCACACTCCCAAACAAAGGGCTTCCTGATCAGGACTGTGGACTGTGGTAGTATGTGTAGCATGATAGGACTAATGATCACGCATAATGGGGTCAAGGAGACAGAATATCCATGTACTGATCAATACAATGTTTCAGAATCCCAAAACCACTGACATGTAACAACTGACTGTTGCCTCAACTATTCCCCTCTCTCTGTTTTTTCATTAGTTTCTTACAGAGAGGGCAGTGGAGGAACTAGTGCACCCCCTGCTGGTGATTTTAGACCGGCCAGAGAAGCTGTTGTTGCTGCGGGAGATCAGGTGGGCTGCATGAGGGTGGAGATTGCTGTCACACTAATGGAGCTATGCAAAATTTTGTTGTGGGTGGTGGCAGTCAGACGAGCCCAGAATTGTCCCACATCTTCTTGCCACAGAATGTTGTTGCAGCCCACAGAGCTGGGACGCTTCGATAGCCTGGTTCTCCCTTTCGAGCTGGAGGCTTACGAAATTCTGAAGAGTCGATCTGGTGAGCACACGGAATACACCCACACTCTGCACATGCAGCACTATTCCAGCAGAGGGCGCTCTCTGTGTCGGTGACGAGTATTATGTGAGCAGACAGCTGTTAATGTTCTGTGTTTTGACACCACCTCTGCTCCTCAGCCAGGTCTCCTGCCTTGCGTTCCCCTAGGGCTGGACTCGCACCCAGACGCCACCTCATCACACCCATCCCAGGTGAGTTGGAACCAGAGGCTCTTTGGTCATTCAGCCCTACAGCCATTTAAGTCTTTAGCTCAGAACTGTTTCATTGCACATTACATGATGGCCTCTCAGCTGCTCTCCGTGTGGTCAGCCATGTTGTATAGAGTTGCCGCTGGTGACCTTTGACCTTGCAGTGCGGGACACATTCTTGCTGGTAATTAATGCTGCGCTCCTTGACCTGGAAAGCGAGCTGCTGTGCTCTTTGTCCACTGTGCAGCGTTACAGAGCTGTAACCCAAGCCCTCCATCTGAGAGCGGCCTGAGTGTTTACCAGCCGCGTGGCTGGAAGTGCCACCTGACCTTAGTTCTTGGCCTCTAATTGGCTGTTCGTCTCATCTCAGACTACAGGGGAGGCTTCCACCTGCAGCCGACCCAGGAGCTGGAGAGAGCCCGGCAGCTAGCAGAGGAGATGGCACGCCTGCAGCTGTGCGGGACCCCACTGCTGGATGTACCGGTGGACGGCCACACCGCTGACACACTCTGCCCACATCCCACCTCACCTGTGCCGCTACACCCCAACTGGCTTCTGGCCGAGTCCATCAGAAGTACCAACCGTGCCTCCCTTCGGACATCGAGCAACGACACGGTCCGCTCTTTGTGCCATGAAGTGGCGACTGTGTCCCCAGCCCCCGAGAGGGGGAGGTCCCCTTTCCGGAACAGCCACGCCAAGGCCAAGGGGAGTGCGGTGCGCAGCACAGCAAGCCCAGCACACCCGCGGAGACCCCTGCTGTCGCAAGTCTTTGCAACCCCAGTCTCTATGGCGGCCTCTGCAGGAAGGGAGCAGATAGACAGGTGTGACACCAGTGCCCGACCCCAAGACCATGAACTGACCAGTGTCACCATTTCCAAAACGAAGCAGTCCCTGGGTGAGTCTACAATTCCACCATCGTAGTTTGCCTGGGCTTGGATCAATTAATATTAATAAAGAATCAAATATACAGAATGGATACAGTGAAAATACATACAGTACACTTATTACTCGCCAAGTCATGTTTTATGTGCCTGGGTTACCAAAACACGTCATTCGGTGACAGAGCCCCAAAAAACTGCAGGTCTTCTTCACCTGTACTTTGCAGCTACAAAAATGGCTGAAAGTAGTGGTGGATGGTAGTGGAGCAGCAATGAAATTGAACTCATGATTCTGTTAGCAGCCAGGGGCTGTTTAATATAACACATCAGCATTCCATGAATCACTGATATAAAACTACTTTCAAAAGGTTTTGCAAACCGAACCATCACTGGGAATGAGCCCAGAGTGTGAGCACTTCTGGGATGCTAGCCGGCCTCCATGCTCTAATGATAGAGCGCCCCTGGGTGAAACTTTACACAGCACTAAGGAGTATGTGTGACGAAAGCCTCGTCAGATGAATGAATTAGTGATGCCCCTGAGGAACAGCCCAGTCCCACCTTCTCCTCATGTTTCCCTAGGAATCAGCATCTCGGGTGGGATCGAGTCCAAGGTGCAGCCAGTTGTGAAGATAGAGAAGATATTTCCCGGAGGCGCAGCGTCGACGAGCGAAGGGCTTAAGGTACTGTTGGCTCCAGCCAAAGCCCAGCACCATCACCCAAATTCTTGTTGGCTCCTGCTCCAAGCTCAGGGACTCACAGTCCCATTCCTTCGGCTTTGCTGTGATTTTCACGCACACCGGAAGGTGCCACCTCACTTACCTGAGTTTTCGCTAGGATTACTGTGGTCCAGCTAAATGCGTCTGTGTAATGGGGTCGTACAAAAGGTGCAGAGAGGCTGTGAAGGAAAGTGAGGATTACTGGCCCGTGCAGTAACAGGACAGCATCCCCCCTCACAGCTCTGAGCAGCACCCAGCCCTCCGTAAGGCCTTGAGACACATTCATTATTCATGGAATGGTGAGGCAGCGAAAGTCTGTATTATTGGTGAGGCAGGATAACTGCCTGCTGCTGGCCCTGAATGGCATCCTGCTTTTCCACTCGTATGTCCACCATGGTAGCGATGACCTCTGTGAGCCCTGCTGGACACACCTTTGAATGGCTAAGTCGGGGCCTCTTCAGAAGATGGTGCCAGTGTCCCCTGAGGGATTGACCAGCGCTGGCCACGCTGCCGACTCCCTGTTCCTCCAGAGCCAGAAGCACAGGCCTATAACTGATGCCCATCATGGGCTCCTCCTATTAGACGTCAGCAGACCCAGCTCTCATACCCTAATGGACATGGGATAGTCCAAGGCTGCCCATTTCTAGCCATTCAGGTCATCTATGCATTTCCTTTGGTCAGCATTGTGCTGCTGCTCCTATAGATTTAGCTTCATTGTGGTTCATTTTTAGGAGACAAAACATGTTTTGAGGTATAGAATGACTTTAGTTTCCATACCAGGATCAATTAGTAGAGTCCTTCTAGGAAACTATGATGCCTTATTTCAGCGTTTTACACAGTTCTTGCTGCCCATCAAGGCTCTGATGGATGAATATGTCTTTGTGCATCGGCAGGCTGGGTTCGAGCTGGTGTCCGTGGACAGGGAGTCTCTGCAGGGAGTCACGCACCAGCAGGCTGTGGACATCATCCGCAAGGCCTTCAGCAACAAAGCCACAGACCCCATGGTGTTTGTGCTTAAAGTGCCCAAGGGCCACAGACGCCCAGAGCCGCAGCAGGAAGATGCCGCTGTGTGACCGATGCAGGGAATCACTTGCTGCTTGACTGGGAGTTTGGTGAAAGACCAGGAATGATGCGCTGCTGTCACACAGACAGCATGGGAGGTGCCAGCGAGAGACATGCTTCACTTGAGCCTTTGTTTTGGTTTTCGACTGAAACATAACCCAAGACAGGCAAGTGGAAACACTCAGCAACCCCCAGCTCCCACTGAATGGGGTACACTGCTGAGATCTATGGGGCACGGCTCACATTCACTGAGTGCGAGGGAATCCCCTCTATGTCAGATATGCGGATGTAAAGTTAGCATAGCCTTGCACAAAACTCATACCGCCACGATCTGGAGTCGATCTAGGGGATTCAAAGCCAATTAGGCTTATGGCTTCACCAGCCTGGGGCAAGAAGAAACAACATATCATGGATAATCGCAGAGGCTATAAAGGGATCCACCATGCCTACTGTCCTTCTACTGTACTACAGTCATTATCTGCAAATGTCATGGCTTCTCTGAATAAATGGGCACCTGAGCCAGACGACGTTGGGTTCACATCCAGGATTGGAGATGACTAATAGATCCAGTGATACAGCTATCTACATGCACAAGTATTCCCAGTCTCCAACAGAGGAACCTTTTTAAATCGAGAGGAAAAAGACACACCGAATGATTTAATGAATCACATTTTTACAATTGGTTTTTAAACATTGTTTGTGGTTATTACAATAAGTATATTGCAGTAAAATACAAAATTTGCCTGTTGTGTTTCATTTAACTTGCAGCCTGGCAGGAATTGGGTGGCATCCCATACAAGTAGCACATCACTTAGCACAAGATGCAGCACTGTCGTCAGTTACAGCATGGGGCTCCGCCGAGATCCAGGACATGACTTATCAGCAGAAGAGTAAGGAGAGTCCAGAAGTCTGGGCAAGCCTCTGTAAGGCTGTTTTACAGCCTCTTGGCTTCTCCGAGGCAGGACTGTGTTCAGGGACCCATCTTATGGGCCCCTCCGCACAGATGGCAGGATACAGCTGCATATGCTTAGAGTGCCGGCCTTTCATACGTGCAGTGCGCCGCACAAGATCACCCACTCACCACAGCAGAGTCTGTCGGCATGACGTCCACAGCTCACGTTTGCCACATTTGATACACACTTTATCGGTGTTTTCTAATATAATTAAAATAAGGCAGGTATCAGTCTGAACACAAAATACTGAACATCTCACAGCAGTACATGAGCCATAACCAAAACCAAGGTGAGAGGCATGGAACAGATCTGAGCTAAAGACCAAACTTGCTCAAGGGACGACAGAAAGAACGACCATACTAAAGTACTCCATGGTTTTGTGTAGGGCTGCATGGCATAGACAAAACAAATGACCAAAGCATTGTGCCTTTACTAACAGTCTGAAGTAAAATACCTGAAAACCTGTCTGTATATTTATTAAACAAAATGTTACTGTTCAACACTGAGAAAACCTTAACTTAAAAACATGACAGTTCATTTATGGTTAGCTCTGAATACCTCCGGAAATGAGCAGTAGTGAAAATGGCGTGAAGTGTTCTCAGAGGTGCTGTGGCGAACTGGAGGCTGCATTCGCCCTCCCACCCCCCATTACCGACCAGTCCAAAGCGGCCATGTGTGCAAAGATACAAGGGAGCTGCTACTCCACACACAGAAGGGCTACGTGTCCAAGCCGCAGGGTCTGGGACGACAAGTCGCACTGGTCTGGACACACAGCGTTTAGCTGCCACCAGCAGTAGAATCTGAAACAAAAATAGCCATAAAGTTACTAGTGACATAGACAGGGCTACAAATGAAAATAAAAAAATAAATGACATACTGTGAATGAGTAAACTTAAACGTAATAATTGATATACTGAAAAAATGTATTACTGTAAGATGCGATGGCCTTTGGTTGCTTGTAACATGCGTGGTAGTCTCACAATATTAGTAGAGAGACGTCCCTAATGCTCACATCCAAATCTGCAAGCCTGCTGGTGAAGTTGTCAACCATCACGTAATGAAAAGTAAAATTCCGTGTTCCATTTTAAAACCAGCATGGGACACTGTTTGTCCTGAATCTCTTCAGATTGAGAGTGGAAACCCTAACTGCTGTGACTAAGCACTTGCATTCCGTATGATCGACAGGATGGCAAAGCTTCAAGTGGCGTAATGCTTGCTGATTTAGTTGGCACAAGTTTTCATTTTTCAATTCACAGTGCACAGAACTACTCTGTTGCAGGTCAGACAATGTCTCTCTACCTGGTTTATTTATTTTTTTAATTCTGTGGATGTTGAGCTGACACTTTCTTCAGTTTCCTCTGAGGGAGCGCTTCTCTTCCATATTACCAAAACAGGAACATGTGGCGTGCGCCACTAACTCAATCAACACTGCTGTGCATTTGTTGAACATAGGTTTGCCAATTTTTAAAGAGAGTACCATGACTTACTGGAACTACTGTAGCTTCTGTAATGCAAGAGGCTGATGTGTGCTATCAAAGAATGTTCCTTATTGACAGTTTATCATTTCTCATTTTCTTATTTAAATTAAGGTTAAGCTGACATTTATATTGCCCAGCCCTAGCTGTAATACATTTTTTACTATACTAGCCCAGTAGGCTTGCAGGAAAATTTTTCAAGTTCCACCCCTTGAAATAGGGTTTCAATGCTTTGAAGCCCAAAGATCAACAGTTCAAAAACAGTCCATCTGTTGACAAGGTGATCAGGTATCAATTAACCAGGCCTTGAGGCCTAATCCTGCGTTCGATTATTTCTCTCTGATTCGGAACTCGGATGAAAACGTCACAAAACATCACAAAAAAGTCACTTCCAGTTGGAAACACACCTTTTATGACGTTGATGTCGGACAGAATTTTGTTGTCCAAGTTGCCCCTGTGTCGTCATTTCAACATGGCGCTTACACAGTCAACAGTAATTCTATTTTATATTTATGTTTATTCTGTAAAATGTATTAATAGTTATAAATGTAATTGCACGTGTTCGATTTAGAGAATACCATAGCATGCAATATCAGATTTTTACCAGACTTATTAGTGTCTTTTGTTTGTTTGCCTCTCAAAAAAAGAATATCGCTATGAATGTACTAAAATATTTTATAAAACTTTTAATGTGGTTTGACTAGTTTGTGTTTCTTGTTTGTTTCTCGGAAAAAATTCTCACTCCAAATCTGCTAAAATATAAAGCAACAACACACAGCAGCGTGTTCATGGAGGCAGCCATGTCTGTTCCGAGATGTGGTAGCTCGAACGGGAGATTATCGGCTGTGATGTCACTCACCTCGGAATTTCCGAGTTCCGAGAGATAATCCAATGCAGGATAAGTACCAAAGAGAGATTTATGTTGACAAAGTATAATACCAGCTTATTTAAATATCTGAATGGATTGTTAGTTCACTTAATATATGTAAATAACATACTCAGAGTGTGACCGTCGTCAGGAAGTAAAGCCGCTAACTGAGAAGGACTTGAGGAACTGCGGTCAGGCTCGGGCACATCTGTGCAAATGGTTGCATCCTGACAAGTATTTGACTGGCTTTGCTGACTGTCGGACCCAGCATCCTCAGGCAAGGGCTGCCAGTAGTCATACAGCAAACCCTGGAGAGTTCCAAAAAAAAAAAAAGTGTTAAAAAGCTAAAGCTTTTCATTAGTAACGTTTACAAGCAGAGCTTTGCCTTAGTCTAGCAGAGAAGCTAGTACCTCAGAAGGCCCAGACTTCTGAAGGAGAATTTGCCATCTAGTGTAGATCCTCGCCACAAAGTCCTTCACCTGCAGGACAGACATCAAGGTTACAGTATGGTACTAGGTATTGCATTTGTCCTGAATGCAGACACCTCTGTCCTTTACGCTTAGATTGCTGTATTCTGGGGGGGGGGGGGGGGGGGGATAGACAGACAGACAGATACAGGCCCCGGCCCAGAGGGGGGCATACCTTACTCCTGTACAGACACTTCTCAGTCTCCCTGATGTCACACTTGATGTGCTTCTCCAGCTCCGCACTGAGTATATGGAGGTGTTTCTGGAACAGGAGGGGGCAGCATGTGTGAGAGCAGAGACTCACACGACCGTATTTGGGGCGGAAGGCAAAGGGCCACTTAACATGTAGTTTTGGAGAAGTGTTCACCATAACTGGACTTCCATTCCCCAGAGTGATACTTCATTCTCATTTTAGCATATTCTGGTAATAACCAGTAATTTCTTCAATTACCTTTTGGCCCAAGGGAAGAGACTCAAAATTTGATGCTTCGTTAATTAGAATCAGGAGGCTGTAGCAGAGGTAATAAGCCTGGAACAAAAAAAAAATATATAAAAAATTTTAAAGATGGTGTCATGAAAAGCATGACAGACTCTGCAGTAAAGTGACAGCTGAGGGGGACCCTGGGTTCACCTGCTGGTCTTGGGAAGTGACTCCATCCTCCGGGGCCTGGCCCTCCCTCACAGGGAACTGGACTTTGAGCAGCAGTGAGGGGCGCATGTGGGGGATGAACGGCCGCAACACTGCCAGCTGGGGGCAGGACATGGGAGCCAGTTACACAGGCTGGCTCAAGGCACAAAGCCCGGGCACCGACAACAGACTATTACTTACGTTCATACCAGCTGCTTCCTGTCATGCCATGTCAGGCTGTCGCAATCGCGATTACAGACGCTCCTCTACTTACGAACGAGATACGTTCAAAACGGCTGTTCGTAACTTGAAATGTTCGTAAGTCGTTATTCCACATCATTTTAAAGGTATATGCAAGTACTGAGAACTAGGATGCTGGGAGTACACACGCTACGCTGCTGTGTGGTGGGAGTAGCAGCCAGAAGTCGTGCTAGGCGGGATTGGCGTGCAGAAAAAAAAATTGATGTTGCGGACAGGAAACGGGAGCCCAATGAACACAATTTGGACTTACAGTCCTCTTCGTTTGTATGTCTGAAAGTTCGTAAGTAGAGGGGCGTCTGTATATGGCACATGCACAAACATCACCAGGGCTTTAGATGATAGGGCTTTAAATGGTGAAACATTTGTGACACCCAAAAGTTAGTGATCTGTATAAATTCAGCATATCCTTACATTTAATAAACGTGTCAGACTTCAAACTGCAAAAAGTTCCCCCACACCAACATCTTTTTATCTTTTTACCTAATATCTCCGCTTTTAACACGCTGTGGCTGCTGAGCTGTCCCTTTCCTCACCACCATTTCAGTGCTTATCGCTCCCGTGATTTATTAAAAACAGCAGCATGTGGTGTGCTGTGCTAACTGAATGTAATAAACATAAGGATATGCTGAATTTATACAGACTACTGACTTTTGGGTGTCACAAAGATGCATCACATTAATATCTTAGGCACACTATTCATCTGCATACCAGATTCTGGAAGTAAGTAAACGTCCGTATGATACCGAAGAGCCAGCATCTGGACAAATGTTTCACCCATCATATAAGGTCCAGGTGAGGATTGTGCAGGCACCATACAATTAGGATTAAATTACATTGCGATGTGATCACGACAGCCCTAATCCCATGTATATACAACAAGACATTTCAGGCATTTGTTTAAGAGTACAACAGCAGGATCTGTGCTGGGACTACAAGGCTACCAGTTTTAAAGGTGACAGACAGTGTTACCTGAAAGTCAGAGTTGGTGGGTTTATAGGAGAATCTGTGGTCTAACAGTTTGGAGATAATGGTCACACTGACATGCCTCCTGAGTTGCCTATGGAAGACAGAGAAATTCTAAAATGGAACATTCAACATAAAACAGGCAAACCAATGGTGACAGAAACTAGGCTCTCACTGCTGCCTGATTCCCAGCAAGCATTTTACTGGTTTCTATTAACAATAAGCCAAAGTCACTACAACAGAAAGTATTGGTCAACTTACTTCCCTCTCTTGGTGTGCGGGAGCAGATGAACCAATCTCCGGAGGTTGTGGTGGTCGTCCGACAGGTCAGCCAAGGCCAGGCAGATACGTGGCAGCTGGAGAACCAAGACCACAATGAAGTCTAAGACCCTCTCCAGTCAGGGACCATAGGTCACCCAGAGAGGGCCTTTGTCTCCAGTTGACAGGCCTGGCCCGGAGCAAGTAGTTTCACTGGACAACACTGTATCATAGCGGAAAGCCTGTCAAAGGCTCACCTGTGTATCCCAGTCTCTGCTGTTGTCCAGCAGCATCTCCAGCAGGAACCTCAGGTCCTCCGTGGTCAGGAGCTGCAGCCGGGTCTCCAGACTGAGCTTGCAGGTGGCGGTCAGCAGCAGGAAGAGCTCATCATCGCTGTAGGCCTTGGAGGCCAGTGAGGTGCTCAATGCCAGGTACTGCCCCCACCCACACATTTAGATTGATGTCAGTCCAAACACCCACAGCTCATGGGAACTAGTAGCAAGCATTCAGTGAAGCCTCCCCCTACAGCACACCTTAATGACGTTCTCCACGTTATGTTCTGGGAAGGTCACCGGCTTTGTATCCTGAACATGCTCAGTCTGGATCAGTTCACTCTGCCTGGAGATCAAACAACCAAAATAAAAATTGAGATTATGGACCAACTGAGTGCTAATGTTATTCATACAAACATCACCGGGGGGGGGGGGTTATACTCACAAAAGGTCACCCTCTGAGAAAGGGGGCTGTAGAGACTGTAGGGTGAAGAGGGTGATGAATGGCACCCCCATATTGAGGAAGATAAGGGCCACCTCCCTCAGGCTGGGAGTCCACACCTGAAATTCCCTGTTTTTGTTCTCCACTAGAGACAAGAGACAGACACATTTAACCCCCCGGCCATCACAACCTGCTGGTCTGGAACAGAGTTACACAAAGAGAAGCAGCTTGTCAGAAGCAGGACCTACCAATCTGTTCTGCAGCCATTATGGCAATATGCTTCATGGACCGAAGAATCTGTGTGGAAGTTTTTCTGTCTGGATGGATGGACATCATCTGTGACATAGTAAACACAAAGCAATTGGTTAACAAAGAAAAAAAGTTAACATATTCTCTTTTAAATGAGACATCATATATCATCAAGTATGTCCAGTCATCTGTCTATCCATCTCCCAACTGCCTATCCTAGCCATGACAGTAAAATGCTAATTAATATACATGAATTAAAACCAGGGTTAATGAAAAACTAACATTTATCTCTCTCTCTCACACACACGCACACAAACGTTTCCTGACACTACTCTCCAAAACACTCCGAAGTGGTTTGATAATTTTCAGATCTGGTGACCATGCAGGCCATGAGAGATGTTCAACTTCACTTTCATGTTCATCAAACCACTGTCACCAAATCTTGCTGTGTGAATTGGTGCAATATTCTGATACACAGCACCACCTTCAAGTTACAATGTTTAAATCACTGGGTAAACAGGTTCTTCAGAATGGTTCGGTAGTCCCAGTAGTGACGGGCCCATCTAAAACAAGTAACAGGCCAATGGAATGCCATGACATTGCAGACCAAACGATCAGTGATCCACCCCCATGCTGCACTTTCTGTATGTAACAGTCCGGGTGGTAAGTCCCTTTGAGGCTTCTCCACACCAACTCTCCCAGATGTGGGAAAGATGTGAAATAGTAATAATATATTGACACACAACTACAATAACATTGGTCAAACCTCTACAGTTTACACCAATTTTTATTTTTCCTTCAGAGAGGACAGACATACCTGGAAGAGCAGGAAGGACACCGCAGGAGGACAGGGCACTGAGCGGTATGCCTTCAGCAGCAATCCTGCACTCACCAGCAGGGGGAGCTTCTCAGCATCAGCCCTGCACAAAGACAGAGAATCTCAGAGGACATAACCAGTGTGCCTTCCACCCTAGAGAACACCAGCATTCCTGCACCCCAGGAAAAGTGAGGTGCTACCACATCGACTACTGCACATGGGCAGCCATTACTGTCGCCTTACTGTAAGAGGGTTTTCTGAACCACGTTCTGTGGGGTCACCGCACATCTTCGGAGGTCCAGGTTCTGCAGACTGAACAGGCGCCCAAAGTTGGCCAACATGAAGATCTCCTCCCCCGGGTGCAGATCTGGGATGGCACTGGAGACCAGGTAAAACCTCTGCAGGAAATCCCTGGGGAGGGCAGAACAGTGAACTCCATGTGTGCCAGCTGCATTTCATTCTCTCTCTCTCTCTCACACACACACACACACACACAAACTCTCTCACACACACACACACACACACACACACACACACAGGTAGGCACTTCCAGCCACAACATGGGCTGTGGGTGGTGGGGTACCGGTGCTCCTGACTGACAGCCTCCTCAGTGACCTCCTCACTCTGCTCCTCTAACTTCTGCAGGTTCTCCTTACAGGACAGAAGCACCTTCATCTCGATGTCCTTCAGCCTGCCCGGTAGGAGTGCCCGTTAATATGACGACTAACGACAAATACAAAAAAAGCAGAGGCAGTGCGGCACAAGCGCGGCCACCTGGCATTGTGCTCCTTCTCCTTCAGCATCGTTTCCAGGGTGTTCCTGTAGGGTCCCAGCTGACTGTTTTTCATTGGTGGCAGCTATATAGATGAAACATTGTCAGATCAAAGCCACTCATCTGCTTATATGGAACATAGAACATAACCATTACCATATCATTAAAAAGCATGCCAAATACTTATGATGTAATCAAAACAATGTAATCAACTGAGTATGTATTTGCACCTTATGTTAGCTACTTTATGTTTCTGATTCTGTTAGCTACTTTATGTTACCCCTGAATGTATGAATATCCACCTTTATTAGTGTTATATCTTATCACTATGTTGCAGGACAAATATTTTATCAACCCTCTATTAAACAATGTGCAACAAGCTGAAGCTGCCAAGGTTTCCTACTGAAGGGAAGGGATTCACCCGAGTTCACCAAATATTCACAGCTGAGTCTTTTCAAAAAACCAAGTAGAGACAGCCGTGCCACAATTATGTTCGGCCGAGGGACCAAACAGTAAAAGAAATGATTGACAAGCTTATTACCTAGGGGTGTGGATCAAGGGAGAAACCAAGTATTGTGAATGGTTGAAGGAATGATGATGTTTAAGTGACGAGATATTGTTAAACGATAGGAAAATGTATAAAAATTAGTGTAAAAAAGTATTCGACACACTTGCAAGTCTGGCCGGTCTTGGTTGTAACCTCATTGTTGCAATAAAGACTGAATTTGGATTTACACAAGCGGCTTCTAACTTCTGATTTGGCGGGAAAGGAAAAACCACAACACTCACTACCCACCCATTTTGATACAAGTTCTCAGATGTAATATACAGAACACTGCATGAATCTTAAAGATCCATGTAGCTCAGGGTTGGATCTGCTGGGAGATGCCTACCAGTGCTTTAGTCTGGGGCGTTCCAGGCTCAGAGAAGGTGCCCTTCTGTGGCGTGGTGGGGGGCTGAGCGCTGCGCTCCAGGATCTGCTGCAAGGAAAGCAGGGGCTCATCCTCACTCTCGCTGCTGCTGCTGAGCTGACAGGCCCCAAGGCCCAAGTCCAACTCCAGCTCGAGGTCCAGGGGATCCCACCTGTCTGGAACACAAGGGGCTGCCACACTCCTGCTGGAACTGGTATTGCTTTTTGGCTTGACAGGGGAGTCAGGTAAAGCTTTCAGGGCAGTCTCAGATATAGGGTCACAAGTCTCAGTAGTAGTGTCACTCTGGTCAGTAGGAGGAGGTGTCGTTGCCGAGACAAGCCTCTGGTTGCTGTCCATACCGTGCCCCACAGGCTGCCTCCAGGGGGGCTTCCCGACAGGCTGGCCTTTGGTCTGATTGCTCTCCAGCTTTCTGTGGCCCGATGTGGATGACCACGTCTGGTGTACTCTGGATGCCTCCATCTGGGTTTGACTGATTGCTTGAGCTGGCTCACCCAGCTTAGCCTCCCTGGTGTTCTGAGCTTGTTGGGAGCACAGTGGTGTAGCTGGCTTATCGGGTTGCAACACCTTGACGCCTGGGCTATTCTCCTCTTTGTTCAGGCCCAGGTCTCTGGTAGGCCTGAGCCCAGTAATGTCTGAGCCCAGGGTCCCTGAATAGGCCCTCTTCCCCTGCCACATCCCCTCCACAGCAGGCCCTGCCTTCCTCTTGACCGAGGAGGAAGGACATACAGCTGCACTGCCACCTACTGGAATGAATAGGAATTGAGTAACAAGAAATCATGTTCCAGATAACCAGCTTACTACTTTGCACATTAAGCAAAAATGGGAAACCTTCATAATTTTTGCACTTTGCCAAAGAATTCAAGTTGCCCAAAGTACAGCAGGTGTGGCATTTTCAGCAGGTGATGAATGAGACATTTCATCTTACCTGCGGCATTAATGGGGACACTCATTCGTGGGCTTTGCTCTGCTGATGCCCCTCCCTTTGGAGAGAGGAAGAACAGTCAGGAACATTCTACACAGTTTAAACTGGCCCCAGGGCCCACAACACTGTTCAGAAACTTATATGCATAGTAACACTATGGAGACAACACAACTAAAGATGGCATACATGTCTAATCTGGGAGTCGTGGGTCTGCTTTGGACTCTCATTCTCAGGCTGGTGTGGAGTCTCCGATGACCGGGGGAGCAGGGCTGGCAAGCCTGAGTGTATCCTCGGGCTAGAAGGAACCTGGGTGCTGCAGCCAGGAGTAGCTCCCTGAAACACAGGGGCCGCAAAGGGGGGTTTACATGTTGTTATGGTCACCATGGGGAAAGCGGTGTGGTGCCTGGTGGGGTTTCACCCCTCTGCCCCTGAGCTGTATGTACTGGCTTTTGATTGACTGAGCAACTAGTACTGACAGAAACATGGAAAGTATCTAAAAGAATGCAAGCATTTAACTCCATTATGTTCTAGGTGCACTTCAAACTTAATCTGTCTTCAATGCGCAATTTTCTGTATCTACATATATCCTACACACAAACATAATTTGGTGAATTTACACAAGCCAGGCGGTACACAGAGAAGTTCCAAGTAGCACAACAAAACCTTCAGAGTCACAATGTGAAGTACACAGGCTAACTGCATGTTCGCTCCTAAAAAAGATGCGTCACTAACAGACAATATGAACAGAAGTCATTACCTCCAGGCTTCTGCTCCTCACTTGATTGGATCTGTAGCCAGGGTCCCACTCTCTGTGGACTGCACCAGCATGGAGAGATGCAGATCCTGTGGCAGCCAAGCTGGCGGAGGAGGAATTCGGGATCCTCTTCAACAGGACGGAAGGTACCTGCATCTTCATCTCGGGTTTCTCCAAGACCAAGGCTTGTCTTGAGAGTGAATTGGCACTTCTTTGGGTCTGGTTTGTCTTCTGGGGGGGCTCCAGAAACCGGACACCTGGCTTGGAATGGCGAGAGCGCTTGTCATCCACTCCCGCATGCCGTGGGCCGCCCAAAGGGATGAAGTCTCTCACTGCAGGGTAACAACACAACCAAATAAACACAAGCCATAACTGTCCAACCAAAAGAGAACAAAAAGGCTTTTCATTCTTTTGGAGTTTCAGGACAGCAGATCAGCCAGCAGCAGGTATCAGTCAGGGGATCGTGAGCAGGCACACGCACATAACTGACATAGGCTAAGCGAAGCAGAAGCAATGTTCAGCAGTAGGCCCCCCAGGGGTGTAGGTAAGCCCCGACAGACATGGGACAGGGGCTCACCCAAGACTTCGAAGTGCTGTCTCAGGCTGCTCATAGCTGTGCCCTTGCCAGGCGTGGTGCCCTGCTGGGTCATGTGTGCCATAGGGGACTGGGGCACTGGGTCGCGTGTAGTCAGAGCCATGTACTGGGGGAACAGGCCTGCATAGTGAAGCAGCTCCCCCATTGCCCAAGTCAACACACACATTTCAAATGGTGTCACGCCTATGGGGATGCTGTTACACAGGCATATGATAAAAAGTACACTGATGCATCCGGACCTTTGAAGAGTTACTGTGTCTTAAGTACGATTTAGAATGCAACACCTGTAAAAGCAGAACCAACATGGTGTGCAACAAAGAAGCAGATATCACTTAACAAAAAATGAGCTCCTAAAAGCTTCCTCAATAACTTTGTACGGTTTTGGGGTTTATCGTGCAAGCAGGAAACCCCTACAGGGCGATATCTGCCCTCCTTTATAATCGGGGCAAAGAGCCAAGTTGCAATGGAGGTTCTGGACCAATATTATCCAGAAAGAGTCGTTGCATATATGGGTTTTCACTACAACTCCCTAATTAGATAACTAATTAGAGGAATATTTGGCTGAAGACTCCTCACACATGTATGGGTTGTAGCATCCCTAAAAACTGCAGACACACTGCCCACCCCTGTCCTAGACCATTTCAGCTCGGGAAGGCAGACTGATGTTCGATTAGGGGGGCAGATACATTTGCCTTTAATGTCCTCCAAAGTATTACTTACACTAGACTGCCAGCAAAGCCAAAAAATTCTAAACTAAGTTTTTATGCAATGCCTTGCAATTACATTTTTACAGTTTTTACAAACAGGACACACACGCGTTAAGAGTCTGTCAAGAAAATGTGCTGTAAGCACATTTTGGTTGTTTCGGCTCCTCCCAGCGCACAAAATTTTAGCTCATACATAAATGTAAATAACCGTAATAGTAATAATACATTTATGTCAGACCCAAACAGCATACGTATTTAGGAGCAACCCCTCCGCGAACCGCTTCTGCCAGGTTGGTGACAAACACGGTGACTTCTAGGCCTTTTCGTGAAAGCGACCAGCAAGTCACGGTCCTGCTCCACCCAAACTGGCGGCTCGTACAGCAGCACCGAGGCGGCTGCTAGCCCTCTCCTCTAAACGCCGGCCACCCGTCTCCCGGAAGTGTTTCCTGTTCGCTCGGTGTCACCCACCAAAACAAAGCGTGTTACGGCGTCCGACCATAACAACAATGTATTCACCTCACGTACAGCTAAGGAGTCGCCTAAGCTTATTTTAAGATACTATTCTGAAGTCACCATTAAAAGTGGGCGGGTTCGTTATTTCGGTTATTTAACTAAACAGCTTACTAGTTGCCGCTACTATCTGTCGTTAGAGGTTGACAAATACGCCTTACCTTTTTCCTGTTCCAATGGTCATACGTTTAACAATCAAGGACTCGTTAGATACCGCTCTTTCCATCACTTTTCGAAATCGAAACCAAGCGCCGAAATCACCCGGTACGTCCGCGGTACATCTGACTGGAAGCGCCTGTAGGCGGGCTTTTCCACCACTCGCGGCGGCGCTCGGGTGCAAACCGGAAAAGCTCAGCCCCAGTTTCCTTCCTTCGGGGCTGTGGAGCAGTTGTCCTAGATTTATTCGTTAAGTATTACCTATTGTAAAGCTTACGCAATAACATCAAGGAAGAAACAAAGTATAAATATAGTGTCCCTAACAAGATTCCCCCCCCCCATTTTGCAGTATATTTGCATGTCTATTATAGTTTTCTTTCTTTTTTTAACCGGAATAAGGATTAAAGCGAGAAAGTAAAAGTATGTCGAGAGGATGGCACAAATAAGCATTTCTATATTTTAAACAATATTGAAACCTGCAATTGTAAAGATAATTCAAGCCCCATGTGATGAAGTGATTCTCCTCTAGTACTCCCCACACTCCTCTCGTTGTTTTGCTTTTGTTTAATGCACTGACATTTAAATGAGTGTGGCAGACTCACACTTCTCGTTGTTTCGGGTTTAATTAGTCGTTTTTCGCACCTTTGTGTGTATGCTCCGCAATGGCCTGCCATCTCATCCAACATATCCCCTGCCTTGCGTCCTGCGATTTATGGGAGGTGCTCCACGAAGCATAATTTGTCAGTTAGCTGGGTTAACTTAAACTAGAAGTAATTATTGTCCAATAAGAGTTTAAGGAAGGATCATTCCTATAGCACAATCTTAACTTCGAGCTTAAGTTAACCCAGCTAACGGAGAAATCCCGTCTCGTGGAACACATTACACTGGAACAGGCACCAGTATCAATGCAACCTTGTAGTATAATAGGGGTTTGGAATGGTGGACAGATTGGTGTGTGTCGTTATGCAACATCAGTGTTTTGGTTTCTAAAAAAACTATCCCTGTTACTTTTAACTTAAATCGTATTTGTCACCTATTATTAACATTACAAGTATTTAAAAAATCTTTAAAAATTCCTCCCTCCTGTGATCAGTAAAGAAGACAATCTTGCAACCATTTCTCTAGGAAATTCTTAGTTTAATTTATTAGGGTTGCTCATATCACATCTGAGCAACGCTTACTCATGAGCTTGTATATGTACGAAGTCGTAAGCAAGGTCTCAGCATGCTCCTAAAACAGCAGGAGTACAATGGTGATGAAAGATTTATGCGCAGATTTGCTTTGGTGTGATTTCTGTAAGCATTTACCCCATGGGCTACAAAATCAAATCTAACAATGCCTGATATCATAGCCTAAATGTTGGGGTTGCTACAAAGCGATTTTTAGAACGCAGATTCTCTACGCATCGCTATAAATCTTTTATGAAAATGCCAGTGAGCAAGCTAATCTGCCGACAGAGAGGACGACTTCCACTGAAGAAAATACATATTTGTAGTGTTCTATACTTGCCTCACTCGTACGTTGCTTTGGACAAATGGGTTTGTTAAATAAATTAAAATATTTGTTCAGTAACTTGTATTCTCATATGTACAATGTTCTCCCCCGCTTTCAACTCGGATTGCTTGTCTTTCGTCTCCTACCCATCATACAGTTTCCATATTAGATGTTTCATGGTGCTGGTGATTGTAGCTTGACATTATTTTCTCAGTCATACTCCTGTTTAAATGCATACCTTTTCTTTTTTAATAAAAAAAAAGTAATGTGGGGGGAAAGTACAGAAGGGGTCGAGCAGGATAGACAGATAAGCAGAAATACTATAATTTTAAAATAATATAATTTTTCAGATTTCGTTTACAAATAACTTACATCTACGCGCACTGTACATTGACTGAATTCAGAGGCACCCAATAGGAAGTTTGCACAGAGCTTCGTACCCACCCACCCCTTACTCTGATTCGAGTAGAGCATGTGTCCGTCAAGAATGTGCCAATACTGTTGGGGGAAGCAACAAGCTGTTGGTCCTTGAACGGGAGCTACGTGCCTTCTTAGTAATAATACAAAACAAGAAACATTTCATTAGTATTGAATTCCGATACAGAGACGCGTGCTAAACAAAGCTAAAAAGCAATTAGTTACCATTCTGGCGGTCTTTCACCCGTTTGGAACACCACAGGAAATGGATGAACTGCGGCCTAGCAGCGGGTCTGCAAGCCACGGGGTGGCTTCGATGTTTCCACCGGGTCTGCAAGCTATTTACGGGGAGTGCAGACGCTTGTACCCCGACCAACCAAACCCCCTGCAAGTGACTGCCATCGTTAAATACTGGTGAGTGAGGCGCTCTTTGGCCTGTCAGGGACTCAGCCTTTTATGGTAATCGGAAATGTAGTAGTTTTGCTAGTTGGGGCGTACAAAAGCTTTTATAAGATTTTCAACCGTTCCGTTACCAAAACAGGTCTACATTTAGGAACGAAGTGCTAACGGAACTATACTTTAAATTCATACTTTAAACGTGGTAAATTAGCCGGCTAACTCTCAAAGAGTTCGGTGAAGTTGCGGATTCGGACAAGTGGAGGTCCCAGTATCATGGAAGCCGACTGAATTGAAGGCAAACTTGGTCCCTGCAGCCACCGCGTAAGTGTGCTGATCGGTTCGCACATGTCTTCGGGGCTCCACCATGGATATGACCCCGTTAAGCAGGACACCCATTTACCCCGCACCATTCCCACTTTCGATAAAAGCTGATAGGAGAAAATAAGTGCGTCAGTTTCCCCTTTGTGGTGCGTGCGCGCGCTCACACACACACACACACACACACAGATGTAGGGGGGTCTCTGGTTGACCAGGACCGCGTAGTAATGTTCTACTTACTTATATCACAGTGCATCAGACAGAAACAACACACACGCTAGGTATGGCTGCAGGTCTGCCTTTAAGGAGACACCAGGCCGTGTGACTGACTGACAGCCAATCACAAGCCCAGTACTCCATCACCTCCCGCTGTGATTGGCAGCTTCTCCGCGGCAAAGTTCAGTATCCTGTTTGGTAACAGCTGAGAATGTTTAGGTACATTCTGAGGTACAGACACACACACGCGCTCATATGTTTCCCCTATATATAGAATTGAGGTTGAAGCTTGGGATCCAATCACAGGGTCAGGCCAATTTTCCAGCACCCTTGGACCGTTAGGAGACGTAACTATTCTGTTTAGGTCAAGACTTGAACCGGTGACACTAATCATAAAGACAAAAGCCACACAAATGCAGTTATTATGACTCTGACCATAAACACAAAAGCCACACAAATGCAGAGTTATCATGGCTATCCACACCTGCCCACACAGTTCACTAAACAAGAACTTTCTTCAGCATTAATTATATTTTCTCCAGATTTTTCCAATTTAATAATAATAATGATTCTGAAATGTTACTAATAGTTCTTGTCAGTAGTTGGGGGGGGGGGGGGTAGCTCTGGACCTGGTGTTTACTGAGGTCCTCAGTCTAAGTGGTGTGTTATTTTGTGAATCAGATGGTAAGTCACATTATGTTGTATTTTGGGTGGAAATTAGGCTCCTGTATGAAGACACATTCTTTGTTATTCTGCTGATTGCCTTCTGCGTCGTTCCACAGGCTTGGGGGGCCAGACCCCCTGGATTACATCAGCATGTACCGCAACATGGGCAGTCCATCCCAGGAGGTGCAGGAGCACTGGCACTACGTCAGCTTTGGCCTGAGCGACCTCTATGGGGACAGTCGGGTGCACGAGTAAGTGCCCAGCCGCAGCACATTGGCACCATCCTGAATACCCCAAGGGGAGGTCTGCTGTCACACGTAATGCTAGGCTTTGTGTTGGGATATACGGCTCTGTTCACTCTTGGTTCCTGTTTGCACTGTTTTTGGAGTTTAACTGAATTCTGTGAGGTTTACCACATCTGTTTAGTATATTATCTGCACCACATCTGTTTTTTGTTAATTCCATGAATCCCAAAAGTGACACCTGTTTCTGCTTTGTGGGGCCGTAGAGCCAGGTATTGCTAATGGGGTGGGTGTCCAGCCATCTGGACAAACAGCCTGTCTCCTCCCTCTGGATCACCTAGTAAAGCAGTGCTCCTGTTTTTTTCCTTTTTGTTTTGTTTTGTTTTTTTGACAGGTTCACGGGCCCAGAGGTCCCCAGTGGCTTTGGTTTTGAGCTCACCTTCAGGCTGAAGAGGGAGGCGGGTGAAACGGCGCCGCCCACGTGGCCGGCGGAGCTCATGCAAGGCCTAGCGCGATATGTCTTCCAGTCAGGTACTGCCGTCATGTATCAAGGCAAAAGCGCACACACACACACACACACACACACACACACAAAGCCCGCACAAAGGGACAGCATCTGAATAACCTTATAGCCTGAACACTCTGCCTCAGTCTTTGCAGACAGAGGATGCTGCTTTCGGCTGCTTCTTTATTAGATTTTGCTGTATTGTATCGAGAGGCTCTTATTCTGCAGAAGTTCACCTACTTTATTTGCCAAGTTGATTCGAAAGGCTCTGCCTGGTTGGGGGAGGGGGGGGGGGTGCACTGGTGGATGCACACAGGTGGCTCCCCGAGAAGGAACTAAGGGGGGGGGGAGGCTGTTTACATCACAATTCTGCCTCCTCCCTCTACTGGTTTCTGGGAATTTGGTGAGGGGAGGGCAAGGGGTTCGCCGGCCTTCACATGGCCCCGGCAGATGCATCTGACCCCAGCTTTCCTTCCACAGAGAACACCTTCTGCAGCGGAGACCACGTGTCGTGGCACAGTCCGCTGGACAACAGCGAGTCGCGCATCCAGCACATGCTGCTGACAGAGGACGCTCAGCTGCAGCCCGTCCGCACTCCCTTGGGCCTCGTCACCTTCCTGCAGGTGAGCATCCTGGGTGAGACTTGGGGCCTGGAGCCTCCTGCGGTCCTACCCTCTTCCCCTGATGGCCCGGCGCTCTGCCTCTCCCTTCGGCAGATTGTAGGCATTTGCGCAGAGGAGCTGCAGGCGGCCCAGCAGTGGAACGGCCAAGGTGTCCTGGACCTGCTTCGTGGCGTCCGTGTGTGAGTAGATCCGTCTGTGGAAGCCCCGCTCCGAGTCACGCCTCTTAGGCAACCTTTCGTCACAATCTGAACAGCTGAGCGGTGAGTGGGTTAACGCTCAGAGCAGCAGGAATTCCTCGAACACTACAGTGTTTAGATAGACAAACCCAGGCCCAGTGGGACAAAGAATTAATCACTATGAAACCAGTGTATTTCCAGTCTGCCCAGGATGTCCGCAGCCCCATACCTTGCTTGTGCTGCATGTTGATGTTTTCCCACTTTCACCATGACAACCGGTTAGTTTACCCAGCTAACAACCAGCAGTACATAGTAGTCAGTTTTCTTCGTATTTTAAGCCTGCCTGTATGGAAGATTATAAGCACAAAAATTCAAATGGCAATTCATTTTGCAATTGGCAATTCAATATTCAATCAGAGCATGCATTTGTCATTTCAATATTTAATCTGAGCATGTAATTTGAAAATATATCTTGCAATCGGCAATTCAATATGCAAAGTGCTTATGCAATCCTTAATTCATTTCAAAATATTTTGAATAATAAATAGAATAACAATTCACTGAATTGCATTGCGTATTGCCATGGGTTTTTTGCCACTTTATTCAAATGCAATGGCGTCCCCGGCAATTGCATTGCATGTTGGGGAAGAAAACTCAATTTGCAATTCCCAACTGTCAGACCGCTCATCAAGGCGGACCTTCATTAACGACGTCACTTCCTTGTTTAGGGCCTCACCAGCATTCAATGGACTTGTTCGTTTAGAGAGTAATAGCGACAGAAGAGCCTGTAGCAAGTATTTGTGCCTTAGCAGATGACATGGAAAACAATCGGGTATCAGCATATAGCAGTGCGGGTACCGCTTAATTCTCATTACGTATATGATGATGCGTATACGATCCCGTATTTGCTCTTGCGACATCCCGGCACACGCCTCCACTTTACCCTGACCTGCAGAACTGTCCTAAACGTGGAAATGAGTTGCGTTGTGAACCTGTGGTCGATTACTTTTCCTCAATAAGTTGAAATTGAATTTGCGAACTGAATTCAGATTAAACTAATAAACTCAGATTGAGTTTTTTTAATGCGACAACTGCATATTCAAGTATACACAATTCATATTCAGTTTCTAGTAGCACAAATATCAGCCCATAGAGGTAACCCTCAATGGCCACCACAAGTATCTCGATGGCGGGTCTCCCCACTCTTAGATTAGTTTGCATCCTTCCCGTGTCAAGTCCAGTTAAGATGGAAAGTTCCTCTACCCTCTGTGAGAGCAAAAGCAACCTATCAAACACATCTATTGCTGATACCCGATTGTTTTCCATGTCATCTGCTAAGGCACAAATACTTGCTACAGGCTCTTCTGTCGCTATTACTCTCTAAACGAACAAGTCCATTGAATGCTGGTGAGGCCCTAAACAAGGAAGTGACGTCGTTAATGAAGGTACGCCTTGATGAGCGGTCTGACAGTTGGGAATTGCAAATTGAGTTTTCTTCCCCAACATGCAATGCAATTGCCGGGGACGCCATTGCATTTGAATAAAGTGGCAAAAAACTCATGGCAATACGCAATGCAATTCAGTGCCTTGTTATTCTATTTATTATTCAAAATATTTTGAAATTAATTAAGGATTGCATAAGCACTTTGCACATTGAATTGCCGATTGCAAAATGTATTTAAAAATTACACGTTCAGATTAAATATTGAAATGACAAATGCATGCTCTGATTGAATATTGAATTGCCAATTGCAAAATGAATTGCCATTTGAATAAATTGGCAAAAAACCCATGGCAATACGAAATGCAATTCAGTGAATTGTTATTCTATTTATTATTCAAAATATTTTGAAATGAATTAAGGATTGCATAAGCACTTTGCATATTGAATTGCCGATTGCAAGATATATTTTCAAATTACATGCTCAGATTAAATATTGAAATGACAAATGCATGCTCTGATTGAATATTGAATTGCCAATTGCAAAATGAATTGCCATTTGAATTTTTGTGCTTATAATCTTCCATACTGCCTGTGGCTGTTCCTATTGCCCGATATTTGGGGTCGCAGGTCAGGGTCTCTCTCACCACCTTACTGTGTGCAGAGCCGGTGGACCGTGGCTCATCACAGACATGCGGAGGGGGGAGACGGTGTTTGACATAGACCCACACCTGCAGGTGAGTCATCCACTGGGAAGGGGTGCATGGTGCCGTATGTAAAGGCTGGCTCACCTGCGTTTGCCGTTCGGGGGACAGGAGCGGGTGGACAAGGGCATCGACAGCGATGGGTCCAACCTGAGCGGCGTCAGTGCCAAATGTGCCTGGGACGACGTGAGCCGCCCCCCCGAGGACGAGGACGACAGCCGCAGCATCTGCGTCGGCTCGCAGCCCCGCCGTCTGTCTGACAAAGGTGTGTCTCTCTGCGCGTCTGCTATTAAAGGGGCTCTGACGGTTTCCTTTGCTGACCATGTGTCTGCCGTCCCCAGACACGGAGCAGATCAGGGAGGCCCTGCGCAGGGGACTGGAGATCAATTCCAAGACTGTCCTGCCTCCCATCAGCGGCCAGAGGCAGAGCCATGACCGGGCCCAGTAAGTTCCTCACGTCCCATAGACCTGCTTCTCTCCCTGGTAACGGGCACTGTACTGGGGCTGGGCCCCACATGTGTGTAATCTACTCCAAAAGAGAGGCCAAAATCCCCAACAGCTTCCCCAGGGCTTCTTAGCTGATCTTGGCTGGATGTCCCGTGACCTTTCGCTCTTGTGGACTGTTTTGCTGTGCTTGTTGTCCCTGCACGACACCCCGTCTCGCCGCGTCGGGGTGCCTTCCTGTCGCCGTGGCTTCAGCCTCTCATACTGCCCCCCCCCCCCCACCCCACCCCGCAGATATAAATGCAGTTCTGGGCCGCAGTGGCGGCAGTGGCTTCCTTCACAGTTCACAGTGATCGAGTGGTCAAGCTCGTCCCACTGCATTCTGACGATCGCTGGACTTCAGCCTAGTTAATCTTTCACTGTAGATACTGGAGTGAAGGATGTGCTATAAACGGCAGGCCTTTGTGGGGAGAAGGGGCTGTTTTTGTTTTTTTGTTTTTTTGCACACTGCTAGACTGAAGTGCCGGCCGGCTGTGGCAGTTTGTGGCTACATGAGCGGTTAGCATGTTTTTCTCCTAATTTCTCCATAGACAATCAGTGGGCCATTTGCAGAGCCAGCAGACGTCAAGGTAAGAACAGAACGTGGAGGGAGGTCTGTAAGATATGGAGGCAGTGGTCACGCACCATGCCCTCGCTGCCCAGTGCTAGGAGGTGACAGACAGACACCCCTGCTGGTACAGCGCCGGCTTGCCACCACGGAGAGACCGTGTGATCTCAGCTTCATGTCTCCCGACCGGTGTGCCTGGGTCGTGTTCCCCTGCTGACCAGATGGCCAGGCACAATTGGGTTATGAGGCAGGGCACCTGGTGCGCCGGCCCAGTGCTACTCGGCGCTGCTTCGGCCAGAGGTCGTCGTGGAAACAGACGTGCCGTTTCAGGCTGTGAAAGCACCGCCTGTACCGTTTGTCCGTGACGTTGGTCTGTCGCATTACAGACACTGAAGTTGCGATGGATCAATGGATCAGTGCATTGAGAATGGGCCGGGCAGAGGGGGTAGGGCTTGTGACCAGAATCTCCCGCCTGACAGGAGTCGGAAGGACAGCCTGGAGAGCGAGAGGTCAGCAGCCATTGTCCCCCACGAGCTGGTGCGCACACGGCAGCTGGAGAGCATTCACCTCAAGTTCAATTTGGAGTCCGGCACTCTTCTGCCTCTGTGCCTCAGGTACGAGTCTTGATCCGTCAGGTACTTCGTGCTTTTGGATATGAACTCTGCCTGGCCCTTTCCAAGCCCGTGTCACTCTCCCCACAGGGGACGTTTGCTCCACGGACGTCACTTCACGTACAAAAGCATCAGTGGGGACACAGCCATCACCTTCGTGTCTCTGGGCGTGGAGGGGGCCTTCGCCACGGAGGAGCACCCCTACGCGGCTCACGGACCCTGGCTGCAGGTAGGCCCGAGCGTCAGTCTGAGCCCGTCTGCAGAAAGGCCTGAAGATGGAGAGATACATCATGCTGTCTCCCCGGGGGTAGGTGCTGCTGACGGAGGAGTTTGTGGAGCAGATGCTGGAAGACCTGCAAGACCTCAGTGTGCGAGAAGAGGTAAGATGAACATGCTCTGTCTGATCCCTGTTGGCGCTGCCCTGGCTTAACTCTGATCCATTTCTGTTCGCCACTAAGCTCACTCTGCCACGGGAGTTCAGCTGGACCGACAAGAAACTGAAGATCTCCATCTTGCCAGACTGTGTGTTTGACAGTCCTTTGCAGTAAGCCAACCTGCTGATGGGGCAGCTTTCCTTCAATCTTCTGCTGCCTGAAGGCAGGTTTCCTGGGCCTGGATGAGCCCCTTGTCCCTGGGTGCCTTGTGGCAGCATCCCTGTGGTGTGAGCACTGAAAACACAACAGGTCTCGCAATCTTTCCTCTGGACCAGTCACTACAGCTGCGGCCCATAAAAATGCTATATACTTTAGTGCGTGTGTGTGTCTGTGTGTTTCTCTCTGGGATTATGCCAAAAATGTGTTTGATTGGTGGGTAGTCTTTTCTATTATGCCTGAGGACTGAATAGGTTTCCTTTAACGTTTCAGTGAAATATGACAACCTGATATTTCAGTGCCCAAGGATTATGTGCTAAATGTGGATTGAACAATCAAACAAGGAAGATTCCTCTTTATAAGTTGTAAATTGTCGATCGGTTAGTTTTTAAGAACAGTTTGCTTGTATTTATGTAATATAAACAAGGAGAGCATCTGCCCAGTCAGAGCCCCTGCATGTTATTACACTACCTGAGTGACTCCTATGTCACATGTGACCGTCTTGGGGCTGAACCCAAGTCAGTGCCTTTTCCTGTCATATCAGACAATACTGTGGCCAAACTCTTTTACCCTGCCCCTGTAAGGTTGCTGGCTGTCCACTTGGATGTTTCCTGTTTACAGCTGATGGATGCCAGGTTGATATCCAACCCCTGATGTCAGTAGGAACATTTCACCTGTATATCTACCCTCATGGACCTTAGCTCTGTCAGAAATAGGACAGCTTCTGCAAACCTTCCTTCACATGCTCTTGCCTTCTTTTAACCGGTAATGTTTTAGTGCAGGTTTTTATGCACACTGACTCGCAGTTGTCTTTGTATGGGATGGTGGAATACTGTCTGTCTGTTCATCATTTGAAAGAGCATTAAAACTATTTACATAATGTCTGCGTTTTGTCCTCTCTCTGAATTATTCTTTTGACTTAAGAAAGCGACAAATCGAAGGGGGATGCTCTGCTTTCTCTCAGTGAATCCTTATTTCCCTTGAAGATACCGCTACCCAGGAGAGCTGCGGTACGTTAATTTGTGGTGTTGGAGGTTGTGGTTACAAAACTGAAACATAGAGGAAGGGGATGATTTCTAATACGGCTGTTTGATATTTGACCAGCCAAAGGGACGCTCAAAGCCTTATGAATACTGGTGTTTCTTATCCAGGCTTCCACCAAAGTCTTTTGTGTGAGAGTTTTTACAGAAAGTCTGTAAAACTGTATCTGAAATTATCTGGGGGTGGGGTAACTGTTCCATCCCTCCGCCATACATCATACCAGGTGGTCCTAATCACTTAGACTTCACCCGTCGCTAGGGGTGGGTAGACAAGGAGGCCTTGCCCATATTAAATAATTCTTCACGTTCTTGTCTGAAAAACAGCTAGGTCAATTCCCACAGTTAGGCTGATGCAGACAAGATCAAAACGCTTACAATATTCTGTTTGCTTTCTTAATTATACCTGTTGGTTTAAAAAACCTGTTTTAATTGATCCGCACACAAGATTAATCAATTAATCAGAGTAAAATATGTGACTAGTAATTAAAAATAATTGAGTGTAATTGAGTAATCGCATCAGCTTTAAATGACAGCTTTTAACTGAGGCAACAGAAAGATTCACTCGCAGTTATAGCCCTCTGGTTAAAGTTTTAATTTCCATGTTACTACGTTCTAATTCAGCCCGAAAGTTCCTATTACAGCCACTAGAGGGCCTCAGTGTTCCAGAAAATTGTGAATGAACGTATTTCTTTCTGATGCTGTTTTCCAATATTCGATCCCTTTTGAAATAACTGCATACACTGTGTTAGTGCTATTCTTCAGGGAGCACTTGCATTGCATATTGATATATCTGCATCTTGGGCTTTCACTGAGAACTGGGAGCAATAAATATTAGAAAGTAGAGATCAAATGAGAAACTGCCTTAATAAAGAAAAAGATTTTTTTTTTTTTGTTAAACAAATCAGATTAATTTGGACTAAATTAGATTAATTAAGATTACCTACCATCCCAGACCTACTACAGCATTTTGTTTTGAATGTCTTTTCTGCCTGTGGGACCAGGCAAGGCATTAATATGCAGGAAAGGTGACACTGGGAGTAGAGCAAGATGGAATGGCCAACAGTCTTCAAGACGACATGGATCTGGCACCCAGGACAGCTGCCAGTGTCACACCTGGGATAGGTGAATCAACCCCAATTTGCTCTCTCTAAGTCCATGTCAATGCAGTGACAAGCCGCAAGCTACATGTACTGTAGCTAGTTTGCTTTGTTGTCCTCCCGTGAGCCTGGTGCCGCTTGTCATTGGGCCTTAACAGAGTGGCTGGGTCAGCGTTGTAGCCTTGGTGTCTGTAATGAACTTTTCATCTTAAAGCATGTGCTTCCCGCTGTGTTGTTACTTATTGCCAAAATTCCGCTTCGCTTTTAGTGAGTCTCTCGGGAAACACCCACACAGGGCCACTTCCTGGCTCCTGGTCTCCATTGCAGTTGTGTAAGCAGTTGCCTGTGTGCGTGCTCTCCACAGCATGTTGCGTGCCAGCTCTAAGCACGCAAAAGTGTAGATGCATACCTCTCACATACCAAACAGTCAAAAAATGTCCATTTTAAACACCATTCATTTCTAGCATTCATGTTGCTATAGCCAATAAACCTTATCATACACTATCAGGCACTATATAAGCCTATTCACTTGTACCTATTGTCTTAGGGTGTCTACTTGTGTGAAAGGGACACGTTCCCAAGTCTTCTAAAGCCCGACTGGAATGTCACAATTATTTGACATAATATGCAGGCATGTGTTTATGCATCTAAATATAAAAGGGCTAATTTTGTCTTTTTTCCTCTCTACCTTTTAAACATTTATCTTCTTATCTACATTTATCTTATTATTGTGTTTGCATTTCTGTGTGCCGACTGTTTGTGTCTATATACCATGTCCATTTATGTACCAAATGAATCCCTTTCAGTGAATGGCACCCACCAGCCATCTCTTCTCTGTCAGCCAGCGGTCTGTTTGCTTGATTTCATCAACAGTTCAAGAATTTCCCCCTTGGGATCAATAAAGTATTGTTATCTGGTCTTATAAGAATAGCTGCAGAACCAAACAGACATACAGATGAAGAGGAAGAGAGCAAGCCATTTCCCACTGTCTGTGTCTTGAAAAATGACCAGAGAATCTCTTGTATAGACCTCTGCATCTTGCCTCTAAAATGACTGAGACAACTAAGTAAGGGAATCAAATAAAATGTGCCTGCAGACAAGATACGCAAAGTTTTTTTGGTGTGTGTGTGTGTGTGTCTCGCTGTAGGCCCTTGAGCAAAGTCCTTAACCTCCAGCTCCCTGGTCACGACTACAGAGAGCAAGATGAGGTAGGCAAAAAGAGAATGATCGTAAGTTTTTCATATTTTTAGTATTTTAACTTTTCATTTTAAGGGTTAATAAAGGTATTGTAGCAACCAGAACTCAGAGCATTTAGTTGTCGCCGTACAGAAAAGGCTGGAAGCGCCGTGGCATGTTTTCTGTCTGACGGTCTCTGAGATCTCTAGACTTCACACTGCAGGAAACAGGTCTCTAAATGGGGCTTGTGGCTGCTGACTGGATGCAAAAAGAAAAATTTTGAAATGGATTAATGTCTGTAAGCTTAAACATTTCTTACTATTCAGCAGGAAATAGGATTGCGGAGATGCTCTTTGTAATTATGTACAGTAGTTTGAAAGCCTAAAGTATCATTCTCTGCGGAGACCTGGACATCTGGCTGCCCGCCAGCTACAGCATTCCTGTTTCCCCTCTGCTCTCCTGGCCAACCGCTGAACCTCATCCTCTGCCTAGGAGAAGTGAACGTTCACGACAGCAGAGCCCTGTGACTATTGGAGTGTGTCCCTGGAACTGAACAAAAACACACGAAAAGGTTAATCTTCACCGTTTGGCCTCCATTTCGACAGCAGCCCGACCAGAAGCGCGTGCTGGATGAGTACGGCTGATTAAACACTGCTGCAGTTTCCTCCCAAACACACTGCCTGAGGTTAAATGGACCTGTGGAATTATTCAGCTTCAGGAAAGAATTACAATATAAAGATCTAACAACCAGCACAGCACCATTTTAATCATTAAGCCTTAATATATGCTGTGTGACTGTATGCGTGAATGGTGTGTGTGCGTGTGTGTGTGTGTGTGTGTGTGTGTGTGTGTGTGTGCGTGTGTGCCCAGTGATGGGTTCTTGGGATATTCTCTGCCTTGTGCCTGTAGCTTCTGGGATAGGCTGCAGTCCCTCATGACCCTGAATAGGACAAGTGTATACTGAAGATGGATGGATGGATGGATGGATGAAATATAATATGCTGTGAGGTCCTTTATGTTTAAGAGCTGGATTGTAGGTGTATGGAATCCAAAGTCCAAGTGCTCCAAGTGATGAAGTGCCCCCCCTAAATTGCCCATAGAGTGTTTGTGCACATGTCTGTGTGCTGTATTGGACTGACACCTTGTTCAGGTTGTTGCCTTGTGTCCTGCGTTTCCTGCTTAACATCCAGACTCACTGTGACACTGTACAGAATAACTTGCTACAGAATAAGATGAATAGGTGAATGGATGAATGGATGGATTAATTCACAACCATATATTGTTATCAAAGTGAATGGTTTCTTATTTGTATTACGTCATTTTTTAAAACTTTTGTTGCCATTATGTTCTCCATCAAAGAGCCTGCTCATTGAAACTGTTGGTTGGTCCTTAATTCTTGTCCTTTTGATTTTTATTTAATGTGCTGAGCCCCCATTGCCACTAAAAAGATCTTTTGCACCCTAAGGACAACCTGGTCTGAAAATCTGGATTGCTTGTAAAGAGGTGGTTACATCACCTTGCTGGAGGGAGCAAATTCTTTGTTGACTCACTTTGACCCCAGTCCTGATGGAAATGGGACATGTCTGGACTGGGTACAGTGTGGGGAACACTTCCCTTCAGTGCTGGAACATTTCCTTTGGAAGCACCTTTGCCTTCTTGGCACTGGAGTTGGAATCTGCCTGCATTATTAACCCTTTAGGTGCTGTTTTCTGTAAAACATTACTTTTACCTATGTACTTGCTGATAGAGTTGGGTAATTCAGGTCCAGAGGGTAAAATCCAGAACGGGATTTTGTTTCAACCAACCAGTTGAATACCCTGTGACTGTGACTTTTTATGCTCAACTGGTTGGTTGAAACAAAATCTTGGTCTGGACCTTTACTCTCTGGAATTACCCAACTCTGCCTGTTGATAAATAATATTTACTTCATCGTGGGCAACCTGTGTTTATCATTCCACAGTCTGACAAAATGCTTGTCGAAGTGTGTGATTCAGCGTGCATGCCCCTGCGATGGATCGATATTTCAACCAAGGTCAAAACTACTCTACATCCTTTACTCCAGGACCAGTGAGACACTACAATGTATTCAGCAAGTCTGTAACATCTGTAACTACTGAATCACTCAGTTTACTTCTGTGATTGATTTATGAATCCAAGGCATATGATACCTCACAACAATGTCTTGCAATGTCTTTAAGATTTAAAGTTGATAAGAAGCACCACAAGTTTTTTAATAAAGAATTAATCGACTATGAAAACATGATACAAAAATGCTGGCAGTAATATTTCAGTAGCACCTTGGTTCTTAATGGCATCCTGTCCGATGTGTAACTTTAACCTTGTGTCCTGTGATGTTCTGGGATAAGCTCCAGGCCCCCTACAATCCTGACCAGTATAAGCAGTTAGATAGATGGATGGATGGATGGATGGATTTTGGTTCTAGTATTATTCTTCATCCCATAGCATGAAGGGAGTAGCCCAAGAAACATTACAACATTTGTTGCTTCACTCGTGTTGTTTAATTTCCTAAACAATGACTACAAACATGATCCTGTATGGTGTTTGAGGAACTAACTAATTTTAGCATTGTATTTCTGTCACGGATATGCCCAACAAAAGGCGAAGAATTCACTTTATAACCCTTTAGCAGGGACTTAGCCTGATATGCACCCATGAATGAGGATTGTATGTGTTATGCAGAGAATGTAAAACAGGCAGGTTGACAGCTGATGATTTGCTGTCTCAGGCAGAAGCCACTGTGGTTACTTTCTCAGGGGTAGGTTGGGGAACAGCTGTCGAATTGTCCCACACTAAACACATTTTAATTGGTTTGTATTTATCAAATGATAAAAGAAGCTCCCACAAACAGCAACTCAGAATGAAAAACCGTGACCTTTGGGGGACACACAAGTGTAGTGATTACATAAGGAACAAGGACCTGCTTCAGACATACACTGGTTAGCCAACAAACCACTAGTTACCAAAATAAACCTTTTTGTAAAGGAACATCCATATCCTTAAAATATGTTTAGCAAAATATAACAACATATGTAAAATATAACCAAAAGAACATATTATCACTATCCCTTGATTGTATGTGTTGGTTTTATTTATTTATTTTTTTATCCGTCTCATCATCATATTAATTTGTGCAGAGCTGAATCCCACAGTCCATAGAGAGACTCAGTGGACAGCTAGGGGTAGGAGCTATTGCAGCCCTGTTGTGTAAAAATAAACTAATCACTTGTGAGGCGTGAAAATATTGTATCTAGTACATTGTGGTGGATAGCCCTGTTTCCTTCAGAGCGTAAACATTGTAGTAAAACGTGAGCGCTTCACAACTTTGCGAGTTTCACGACAGTTTATGTAAGCTTTTATATGAAGCTAGAAGGACATATTTGCACACATGAGCCCGCAGAGCCGCTTCTGACTGATAGGCTTTAGCGTTCACGGAGTAACACCCCTCCTTCAGTCTGTGTGCTGCGTTTGCTCTCATCTGTTGCTCTGCCGTTGCCAAGTTTCCAAACTGTCACACATGCTTGGGCCAGCAGTAAAGCCGCTATGAAACTTTGTCACGCAAACCTGTACAGGGCGGGATGCCTCTCACCTCGGCTTGTCCCTCCTCATGTACGTGCCCTGCCGCAGCCTCATGTACGTGCCCTGCCGCAGCCTCATGTACGTGCCCTGCCGCAGCCTCATGTAGCGCATGCTTTAATGCTGCATTCCCCCGCAAGGGCCGGCTGCCAGCTCAGGGTGGCCAGGCTTTTCCTCTCAGCCTTATCTCCCTCCGGGTTTTGGGCCACGCTTCCTGCTCTGACATCAGTTTCTCCTTACGACTTGAATGGGTAAGTTAAACCCAAAAAGACCGGGATTTTACCTCAGTTTCACCCCATCTTCTATACACTGACTCGCTAAGTTAAACAAAGCGACTGTTCTGTTCGGAATAAAATCGATCTAATCTGACCCCTTGTTCTACTTGCTGACACCTGAGCCATATAAGTGTGTTAGAGAAGAAAGACGGTGCTATTTTTTCAACATTCAACAACGATATAACGACAAAATTCTGAAAATTGCTGTGAGTGGAGATAATATTTACAGGGAACAGCATTCCGCTACCAGCCGTCAGACTGCAGCCGAGACCTTCCTCACTTCAGGTTCACTGATTCACACGAGGTGTAATCTGTGGAGCCATGATGTCATCCGCAGGACATCATGCCATCGCCCTAAGTGAGGATTTTTTTCTCAAGGGTAACAATTACCATGGTGACGAAACCTTAAATGGGGTGTTACCGCCTGTGGAAACATATACGTGTGTAACAGATATAACCTATGACTCGGAAACCCATTTACACAGATGACTGTATGGAAAAACTGAGCATATGTAACAAATTATTTACATGATTAAAATAATTGCCAAGATCAGAGCATCCCAAGAAATAAGTCTGTCCATAAAGGGGCCCAGTCGTTGTCAAACATATTTAATATTTGTAAATGAAAATCTACTTTTTCAGAAGGACTCTTTGTCACGCCCCGCTCCGTCCGCTCCCGATGTGTGCCACGCCCACCTCATTACCTCCTGTTTCGCCCTAATTGTTCCCACCTGTAGCTCGTTATCTGTTGCCTAGTCCTGTGTATTTAGTCCGAGTCTCAGTCTGTTTCCCCAGATCTGTCATCGTTGTATGGTCCGTCGTTGTCTGCACCTGTCCTTTTGCCTTCAATAAACCCTTCACCGGACCTTTTGGCTTCGTTCGCCTGCTTCCGTGCTCGCGTTCACCTCCGAAGCTGACAGAATGACAGATCTCTGGAAGAAAGGATCCCCCCTAGCCGAGGAAGAGTACCTCGGCTTGGTAGACGAGGTCCTGCACTGGCTGACCCAGCCCGAGATCCAGGAAGATCCCGCGGCTCGCCGGTTAGCTCACCGAAGCCGGGATATCCTGGAGGGGATATCTGTACCCGGCGACGCGCACCAAGCGGACGTGGTGCGCGAAAACCTCCAGCAGCTTCGGGAGGTAGCGGCTGCAGCCCTGCAAAGGCAGGTGGAACTTGACAGCGGGCTGATGTACCGCTCGCCACCCGCTGATGCGACCCCGCTGCTGCCTACCGGATCCGGAAGGAGAAAGAAGAGGCGAAAGGGAAAGGCTGAAGAAGCCGCCCCGACTCTCTTCTTGGGAGCGTGCTCCCTTCGCCCCGCCTTGGAGGACGCCTGGGTGATAGGTGGGCCCCAAGACGCGGAGGACCTGCCTCCATTGGAGACTGGAGATGCCTGGCCAGAGCGCTGTCCTGGGAGATGGAACAGCGCTGTCAGAGACGCCAGTCCCCGGGTCCCTAAAGCGCGAAAAGGGAGAGCGCATACGCGCTCAGCACCCCTCCTTCCTGCACCGGACCTGCGTGTTCCGGATCTGCCCGCGGCACCGCCGGCTGCTGACGCCGCCGCCGATCTGCCAGCGGCATCACCCTTCCTGCCTGCTGCCTCCTCTGATCCGCCCGCGGCTGCGTTGCCTGCTGCCTCCGCCGATCCACCCGCGGCTGCGCTGCCTGCTGTCGCCGCCGATCGGCCTACGGCTGCGCTGCCTGCTGCCGCCGCTCCGGATCTGCCTGCGGCTGCGCTGCCTGCTGCCGCCGCCGATCTGCCCGCGGCTGCGCTGCCTGCAGTCCCGCCTGCTGCAGCCGCCGCGAGGACAGCAGCACCGCCCGTCCTGCCTGTCTTCCCTGCTGCAGCTGCCGCCGCTCTGCCTGCGGCACCGCCTGCTGCAGCTTCCGCCGCTTCGTCAGCGGCACCGCCCGTCCTGCCTGTCTTCCCTGCTGCAGCTGCTGCCGCTCGGCCTGCGGCACCGCCTGCTGCAGCTTCCGCCGCTTTGTTAGCGGCACCGCCTGTCCTGCCTGACCCGTCTGTCCCATTTGACCCGCCTGTCCTGCCTGGCTTACCTGCAGTCCCGGTGGCTGGCCGCATGGAGGCTGCGCCCGCCGAGGCGCCCCCTGCTGGCCGCGTGGAGGCTGCGCCTGCCGAGACGCCCCCTGCTGGCCGCGTGGAGGCTGCGCCTGCCGAGACGCCCCCTGCTGGCCGCGTGGAGGCTGCGCCTGCCGAGACGCCCCCTGCTGGCCGCGTGGAGGCTGCGCCCGCCGAGGCGCCCCCTGCTGGCCGCGTGGAGGCTGCGCCCGCCGAGACGCCCCCTGTTGGCCGCGTGGAGACGGCGCCCGCCGAGGCGTCCCTCTCTGGCGCGCCCGGAGTGCGCGCCTTTGGGGGGGGGGTTCTGCCCCGCGACGGCGCCCCCTGCTGGCCGCGGGAGGGCAGCGCCCATCCTGCCGGCACCTGAACTGCCTGTCCTGCCGGCACCTGAACTGCCTGTCCTGCCGGCACCTGAACTGCCTGTCCTGCCGGCACCTGAACTGCCTGTCCTGCCGGCACCTGAACTGCCTGTCCTGCCGGCACCTGAAGCGCCCGTCCTGCCGGCACCTGAAGCGCCCGTCCTGCCGGCACCTGAAGCGCCCGTCCTGCCGGCACCTGAAGCGCCCGTCCTGCCGGCACCTGAACTGCCCGTCCTGCCGGCACCTGAACTGCCCGTCCTGCCGGCACCTGAACTGCCCGTCCTGCCGGCACCTGAACTGCCCGTCCTGCCGGCACCTGAACTGCCCGTCCTGCCGGCACCTGAACTGCCCGTCCTGCCGGCACCTGAACTGCCCGTCCTGCCGGCACCTGAACTGTCTGTCCTGCCGGCACCTGCACAGCCTAAGGTTGCCACGGTTATGCCCCCTGTTGCCCGCGTGCTGGTGGCGCTCACGGAGGCGCCCCCTGCGGGCCGCACGCCCGAGCCCGTCTCACCTGACTTGCTCGTCTCGCCTGTCCAGCCGGCCCAGCCCGGCTCGCCTGTCCAGCCGGCCCAGCCCGGCTCGCCTGTCCAGCCGGCCACGCCCGCGGCTCTGGCTGCCCCGCCTGCGGCCACGCCCGTGGCTCTGGCTGCCCCGCCTGTTGAGGCCTTGACACTTGTCGGCCCAGACTTGACCTCCCTCCTGACTCCTTCTCCCTTACCCCGGCCAGACCGACACCGCCCAGGACCCCGCCTGTCGGTGTCCCGTAAGGGACGGGGACACAGGCGTCGGGCCTGGGTCCCGCCCGCCATGCCCCCTGGCTCGCCCGTTCGGCCCCTGGCTGTGGCTCGGTGGCTGCCTGCGGGTCCTGCGCCTCGGGGTCGGCGGTCGCCGCCGGGTCCCCCCCTGGTCCCTGGGTGCCGGTCCTCGGTCCCGCCTCCGGCTCCCGGTCGGCCGCCTCCGGGCCCCCCTGCTCCGGCTTGGCGTCGGACGGCGCCTTCGCCGGCTTCGGCTGCGCCTCCGCCTGCCGCGGCTTCCCCCTCCTGCCTGCCTTCCCTGGTGTTCCCTCCTGCTCCCTCCTGGTCCCCTCCGTCACTCCCTCGTCCCGTCCCCTTGGTCCCTGGGTGGTCCCCTCCTGCTCCCTTCTCCCTCTCCCCTGCGGCCCCTCCGGCCGCTGCCCGTCGCCCGCCTGGGCCTTTTCGTGCTCCCCTTGTTCCTCCTCCCTTTCCGTTCGTCCCGCCTGTCTCTCCCTCTGGTCCCTTTGTTCCTCCTTTTGGCACCCCTGGCCCTTTCGTGTCGCCTGTGGGTGTTCCCCCTGTGTCTCCCTTCTGGGTCTGTCTCTCCGCCTTCCCTGTCCTCTGTCAGGTCTTGTCCTTCTTTTCGTCCCTGTTCGTGTTTTGCGTCTCCGTCCTGTTCCCTGGGTTTGGTTGACGTTCTGTTTTGTCTTTCAGGTCCTGTTCCCTCGTCCCGTCCGTCGCCTCCTCTCGGGCGCGCCCGGTGGGCGCGCCTTTGGGGGGGGGTTATGTCACGCCCCGCTCCGTCCGCTCCCGATGTGTGCCACGCCCACCTCATTACCTCCTGTTTCGCCCTAATTGTTCCCACCTGTAGCTCGTTATCTGTTGCCTAGTCCTGTGTATTTAGTCCGAGTCTCAGTCTGTTTCCCCAGATCTGTCATCGTTGTATGGTCCGTCGTTGTCTGCACCTGTCCTTTTGCCTTCAATAAACCCTTCACCGGACCTTTTGGCTTCGTTTGCCTGCTTCCGTGCTCGCGTTCACCTCCGAAGCTGACACTCTTTCAGTAAGACTCCTTTTTATTCTTGTCACAGCACCAAAGCATAGAGATTGTTTTGAGACCTTCTGTCTGTGCACTGGAAGGTGGATGGATTTCTATGTGATATTTTCATATGTACGCATCACCCAGAGGTTGTTTAAAAAAATTTCTGATACATGCTTTAAAGGTACAAAAGAATAAAGACAATTCCTACAAAAATGAACTGTGAAAAACATAAGAATACTGTCTTTGATTTTTAGCCACGTAAGACATTTCCCTTATGCATAGTTTACAGTGCTTAATAAGAAGGTTCTGTTTTTTTAAAAAAACCCTTATCTCTTGGAGAGATATTTTTAGAAGGTTTATTAAGCTTATCAGGTAACTTGTAAGAGAATTAGAGGCAAGCCAAACCAAAGATTGCTGTCCTGTGACAATCCTGATTAGGGGCAGGTTTCACATGAAATTGCATCATAATCTGGTGGTTTAATATTAAGTTTCACAGCTTCTGTCCAGAGTGGTTCACATATATTAAAGAACACTTGAAATAGATTTTGCACAATATTTATGACCACACAGGTGTTTCTGCACGCATTCTGTATTTTCTGACTTCTGTTCATCGCTTGACAGTAAAACAGTTGCTTCTGGCAAACGCAGCAGGATCGGATAAAACAGAATATAAACAGATTAACATCACAGCAACCGCAGGAAGGAAAGTTTTCGTCCGCTGTGCCAAATTCCTGGTACAGTTCTCTAGGCACAAATGCTACCTGTTGCCACACTGTTCGGTGTATAATTATACACAGGTGAGTCCCACTGAATGATGGGACCGTTTTAGTGTCATAAGCTAGTACTGCTCGTCTTTAAGCCCGACAAAACATTCGAGATTAGAGTATGTGGGAAAGCTTGGGTGGAACAACAAACAGAATCATGTGAGGCAGCGATTTCAGAAAGGACCGATCCCTTTTTAGCAATGAAAAGAAGAATGTCATTTAAAGAAGTAATTTAAATAAATAAATGTACAAACTTACACCTTGATAGGGAATAAAAAAATACAGTAGAAAAGTAAAGTAGCAGGTCTGTCTCACACACAGATAAGTCCATTAAAGACACGTTCCAGTTTCCCCACAAACTGCTGAGGACGTTTATGCCTAGAGTACATTACTGGTGTGGATTGGGAGTGACACAGCCATTGTAGGAAAATAAGATAAACGGCAAGAGCAAGGACAATAGCTCTCTGTCATGAGCATGTTGATTATACATTAACGATAAAATCATTTGAAGTGGCCCAAGTGCCGTTCACTCTTTATGGATTCTTTTTGAGTGCCAAAACTATTTCAAACACAGGGAAATACATGCTACTGTAACCAAGGCACCAGATAAATCAGCAGTAACGTCATGACAGGTAGGCCTAGTATAATTTGCAGTACTATTGTTTTATTATTTCCCATCTGACTGAAGCTAAGCACGGCCACAAAGGCGATGTTATACCTGGCCAGCATCCAAGACCTACTTCTGACTGCCGGGGGGGGGGGGCTTTCACTGGACCCTAAAAGCCCGGCATGAATGATTCAGCACCCGCAGCTCTGCAATGGGAATATTTCCCTGTCCATCTTTATGGTGCATGGCGACAACAGCTTTGCGTGTGAGCGAGGAACATGGTGGGGCTGACACTGGGCACAGTGAACCTGGGGAAACTGCACAGCACTTGATAAAAGGGGCAGGGCAAACAGCACCAACGGGCCCCTAACAGCCAAGATGGCTCCCTTCTTTGTGGTTTTCCTACAACAAAACAAATATGCTGTATTTGTACAAGTACATCACACTGCTTTGCCTCACTGAGCCCATCTTGCGCTTCACAGCTTGGAGGGGATCATAGCACAGGTTCTGCCCACATGCCGCACCCCTGGAGATGGGGGTAAGGGCTTTGTTCAAGAACCCATGGACATGTGACTATTCTGCCAAGGCTGGGACTCAAACCAGTGACCTTTTGATCACAAGCACAGAGACTTAGCCCATTGAGCCACTCATCACCCGCAGAACAGTCGACGTGCTGTGAATTGGGATAGATTAAGCAGATGCTTCCCAGCCCTTTGGCCATAAATGGTCATTGAGGGACTATAATAATGTGGCAAGACGGCCATTCCCTAAGGAGAGCCACCTAATTAAATGCGACTTACTCCACATAGCATTCCAAACTGTGCACAGGGCCAAACTGAAGGATACTGGTGGCTTCAGACTGACCTGACTCAGACTGACAGTTTGCTAAGGGCAAGAAACGGCAGCTCCGCACCTGGAATTCGCTTTCTTTACACTTGGAGGGAGTTTGACATTCCCATGGTGCAGTGGGGTGAAGGGAGGTAGGGATGCGATACCATCTTTGAGCGGCGTCCCTCTGCGAGAGGCGATGGGGAAACGGCACGTCTCACCGACACACTCCACTTACGCTTCAGATGAAGCTGTTTACACCCTGTTCAACCTCACAAACAGCAACAAACGAGTCAATTTCTGCACCGGCTGCGTTACGCCCTAATGTGTAAAATCGGCAGATCCTATCACATTTCGTGAGGTGCTGACATGTTTCTCCAGGGTGACAGCAAGCAGCAACACAGTGCTGGACTAAATAGGGGCACTTGGGTATCTTTGCATCCATCTAGAGATATATAATTATAGTAGGCAGTGGGTAATATTATTAGCACACTGATCAGGTCAGGATTTCAATAAAAGAATTTCCATATGAGATAGGTTTATTAATATATTAATTACAATAGGGGCCCATACAATAGTTCAAAGAACAATTCCTACCAAATGAACTGAAAATAATCAGTTAATACGCCTGTGTATACTCACAGGTGTCAATTTTTCCCACCCGAAATATGAAACTTACAATGTTCTTTCCCAAGATGCTAAAAATAGCCATTCTTAAAAAAAGAGGTGACCTCGATTAGCAACGCACAAACAAAACAAAACCAAGGGCCTGTATCTAAGTTTTACTAGCGTGTTAAATGCAACATGTATCCTTAAAAAACAAAAGAGGGATTCTCTGGGCTTATGCACCACAATGGCGAACTGTCAGCGGAGAACATCAGCCTGGCAGTAATTACAGAACGCTACCCGTGCAGTTCCTATCCTAAAAAACGCCGATCTCAGATCCTACAGCACCTCCAGCAACATGCGGCAGAAAAAGAGCAACATACAGTACTATCAAAGTTTTCTTTTGTCGTTCATGATTAGTTTATGACCGATGTGGATATTGAAGGCAAATGCTTTGAAAACAGTAAGAAAAGTGATGAGATTCACGAGTAGCTTCTCCTTCTGGTTATTAAAAGCAGGTCTGTCTGCCCCCAGCACATAACACCATGGTTTCTCTCAGTTGTCTTTTTTGTTTGTTTCCATAGACGTTCCTCCCTAATAACATTGGGCTGAGAGGAATTTAACACTCACTGTGACTGTGAAGAAAGCTTTTGAACTCTGAGACTTCCTGAGACATTTGCTTTATGAAGACAAAGGTTAAATCATACCTAAGACAGATAAGTATCTCTGTACCATTTATATACTTGTGGTTTTTGTGCTAAAATGCATTATATCCTAAGACTAGGGACAAGATATCTTGTGAGGCACTTCGTACCGTATGTTTAAAATCGATCATTCTCATTAAATCTCACTGACTCAGAACAACATGCAGTTACGCTTTACAACAAAATATGCTGTGTGTGATAGTGAAAGATAAGGAGACCAAAAAAACTCATGAAATGGACCCAAAAGAGACCTGCTATATCACGAGACAGATAAGCCAGAGCCAGACAGCCTTGGGGGTGACACAGAATACACTTTGGTCCAGGCAAGAAAATACAAAACCAGTGTAGGTAGAACAGAAAACCAGAGAGGACAGTTAATAGATGAATTGTTGGGAAATTACTGTAGACACATGGAAAGAAAAGGACATTTCTTCAGAGCCATTTTAGAAATAAAGTTAGACCACAGAGGCATCAATGACCAAAATACATCTTATGAGGTCAGATACATGGAAGCTACTGAAGAAGAATCAATAATGAGCCTCAATTATGCCAACATACTTGAAAAATAGAACAGAGGCACTTTATTCATTACTATGGAGAAACAGAGATTCTTTGCATATCCTGTGAGATGCAGAGACATGCATGAATATACAGATGAGGAAAAGTTTTGGGGTCGATGCACAAAGTTACCCAGCCTCCAGCACCTAAAAACATGTCAGGGTCAAAGACCTTGTTCATAAAAAGAGAAAAGCCAGGAGAACCGGCTGGATTCAGGAATGGCATGGGAACAGCAGACGTCATTGCAAACACACGTCGGACAATTCGAAAAAAAAATGAGAATTCCAGAAGGAGGCTAACGTGAGCTTTGATGATCAAGTATTGCATTGTGTTGACCATGTGAAATGATGGAAAGTTCTCAGAAACGTGGATGCATCCTAGCAGCTCTTTTTACTTATGAAGATTCCTTACACTGGAGAGGAAGCCACAGTCAGGAAGGAATATAGAGAAGTTGACTAGTTCTTGACTGGTGGAGAACTTTGCCAGGTTGCATACCATCATCATGCCTTTGCTACTTTTATGCAGATCACACAATGTGAGATCATGGACTGGGAAAAGGTAATTGCAGGCTCAAAATTGATGGAAGAAACATGAGCAACCCTTGATATATGAATGATCCCATACTTCTAGTTAAAGAAGATCTGAAGATACTTCAGTGGAAAGTATAGGACTATGGCTCAATGTGAAAAAAGGAAGGTGATAACTCAGGATCAACAGCTGGCTTTATTGTCACTGGTGAAGATATAGAGGTTATAGACAGTGTTTGCCTCCTGGGAGCAATCATCAACAACAAAAGATCTAGCAGCCAGAAATAGGTCGCAGACTGCCATTTGGCAGAGCTCCAATGAATGACCTAAAACAATCTTAAGTTGCGTAGGATAGTTTCCTAATTTGTTTCATGCGATGTAAACATCTGTAATAAAAAGGTCAACGGCGTTCTCGGAAATGTTCTGTCATCAAAATGTTTCGCCGTGTAACCTGACAGTTTACACTTACGTAGAAGCTTGTATTGCAAGCTAGTGCATATTTGAACTGGTTTATAGTATAAATGAAAGGGTATATAGCATTGATTTGGTCTGTCAGCCGTTAATAGAACAGGGCCCCTGTTGTGCAGGTGATCTCTGCACTGTTCCTCTCTTTTTGATGTATGAGCCAGGTGATGTCAAAGCTGGTTTTCTTAGTCCATCCCTTGAGCTGATGGTATAAACTTTCTCTTTCACTGATCAATCATATAAAGGCGAAACGGCAAATACGGGCCACCAACGCCGCTTTCAGATTTCTACAGAACACAAAGGCGTTATTAGGAAATTCTGGCATTGTAAATTATGCAACTAGCCTGTTCCTCCCTGGCCCAAAGCCTACAAGGACATTAAGAGGCTTATAATTTTGGGGGAACAATTTGCTTGTAACATTTGCTCAGTGTGGCAGCACTCATAATACAGCCGGTTGTGGGTTTGAGTTTAGTTTCGTCCGTCTTTTGCGTGCATATTACACTTTTCCGGGTACTCCGATTTTAGGAGAATTAGTGACTCTGATGTGCACTTTGCACGAATGCTCATATGCGACTGCCCTGCTTGTGTGGGGGCTGTCTCCAGACCACGGTTTTAATAAACATATATGGGAGACTGACATGCAGCAGAACTTGGAAGACAGATGTAACTTTTTCCTATGCTATAATATCAGTAGAAAGATAAATGTGATCTGCATCAAAGACGTGTATTTGGTACAGTGTGTGCTGCCCCTAGTTTGCTTCTGGGACATTGCAAAAGTGATATGGCAACATTCACAGGAGTTTGCGTGAGAGAGCCTGCCACACCTCTGTCAATCAAAGACAGACCGAGACAGGCCAGGACACTGAATGGAAACAAACAATATTATACATTCTAAAAATAACAAATCACCAAGAAAACTGTTGGCATATCGCATTTATAAAGATGAAATTGCTTAGATTTGAATGATCTTTAAACTGCTGTAAGAACCAGTTGTTGTATATGGAATATAAGTCATATAGTCAGATTTCTGTACCTTAGGGACCAGAATTTTCAACATAATGAAAGGTTACAGCAATACCCTTGATCACAAAATCAGTCAGCCTAAAAAACAGGGCCAACTGGTCAACTCCTCCCCAACTCATTCGCACATAAACACAGGCTATATTAGTCAACACAGGTATCACACAACAGGGAGGACATTTCTCTCTTCACTGGAGCAGTGAGGCTTTCATGAGTATAAAATTGGGCAGAGCAGAAGCCAAGAGGTGTGTGTGCGTGCGAGTGCCGGGAGATTACAGAATCTTTGCTTGTTCCTTCCTCCCAGAGCTCGCCAATCCAGTCTGACATGTTCCATTCACCCTGGTACATGCTCCATTATAAGATTACATAAGGGAATGTAAACTACAAAGAATGTCTTAGTCCCTCTTGAAAGAAGCCCTGTATATTCAAAATGGGAAGCGGATTTCAACAACGAGAAACAAAAATCACTCTTTCTCAACAATACCAGTGAATCCACTATGGCTATTTCACATACTTGGTAAGGAGACATTAAAGTGCTGTGATTTACAGATTTAAAAAATACGTTACAGACCTTTCAGGTGCAAATTTAATATGACATCTGCATATAGCATTGAACCTGCATGGATTATGTTTAAGGTCTCAGTCATTGCAGTAGACACAAAGATCTGAGACCACATGCCATGGTGGTGTCCCAAGAAGCTACTGGTGAACATCATTTGGGGTGGATGGTATCCAAGCCTTCAGGGTAAAGCTGCCTGAGACCACTGAGAGGTCCTGACATGCCAAGAGACGGCTGAGGTGGTGTAAGACAGGGTAGGACTTAGACTGTGGACAGGGACTGTCCCAGATAAGATCAGCGACAAAAGTGAGTAAGTAATGGAAGACTTTGAGGAACTCCTTAACGTGGTAGATATGTCCTCTAACCTGGGGGAAGTGTTGGAAAGCTCTGGTTGAAGAGAGTCATTGCTTTGGTGGTCAGGTATCTCCAAGTGTGCAAGGAGACATAAAAATGTTGATGTTGTTGGGTCCATGTGACTGATGTGCCCCTTCAGCGTTGCGTGTTTCATTTTGATGAAAACCATCTTTATTTCTCTCATCGTTTACTCTATCATACAGTGAGTCATCACCACATGAATCAGGCCGCTCTTTGCCCCTATAGAGTAACAAGATGCACTGTTACAGCTCTCCACACCTGTAGGTACATGCTAGGCTGTGTTCCCCTCCTGTCAGCACATGTGGAAGTGTGCCTTGCCTCTAAACATCACCTTGAGAGCTGTTTTTCTCCTATGATCGCATGCCAAAGTATGTCACAGCCTTGCAGTCACATACTAGCCTGTGCTCCTGTCCTACAAGTGCAAACTGAAATGCACCTTCCCGCTAACACTAACCCTCTTCTGCTCACACGCTATGCTGTTCTTTCCTTCCGTAGCTGCATTCCAAGGTAAACACTCGGAGGAAGCCTCAGTTCCTAGGCGTGTAAATGTCGTCTTGCACAGTCGGTGCCTATCGCAGCTCCCTGACAAGTAACTAATTTCTATAGATGAACAGGACTTCATCTTCTCACTAGATGACCACGATGGGTCAACTTTTGTTTTTGTTTCACATTAAGAGAAACAGAAATCTGTGTCCTTTGGTAGACATATTGAGGAATTAATATTAAGATGAATATTAATAGACTAAGGGGATACAAAATGAAAAGGTTACAAATCTAAAAAATCTCCTACCCTGCTGAGTACTCTGAGTATGTTTAAATTCACTACAAGTAGATCTAAAGGGGAATTGAAGGGGTGTTCCTGTATATTACAGCTCAAAGTCTAAATGAGAATAACAAAGATAGAGCAAGCATCCCGCATGAAGACAAAGTGTATGAGCTTAAACCATTCATGGAACTAAGAGAAAAAAGATACTACCTATTCATTTAATTGTACTGGGTTTATGTTTATGCATGACAAACAGAGTTCAACTAAGGACTTGACTTAATAGTCAAAGCAGTGTAGGATTGTAATTAGACAAAATATAAAGCTGCATCAGGCTACTAGATCAGATAACGGCTAAGAAACTAACCTTGACAAGGTAAATGTTTTGCTGAGGAGGATTAGATTTTGGTTTGATGGTAAGATAAGTAGCTGGTATATTACTGAACTGCACACGTCCAAAGGTTTATGATATTACATGATATTATAATATAAATCTACTGTAATATTAAGATATATAATTATAAAATGCCCTTTCAGGCTTTGGGTTTCTCACGTTCCCACTAGGCTTGGTGTATGTGGAGTTCCCCGAGTTCCTGGTTCTTTCCCACAATCCACGGTAATTTTGCTGATCTGTAGTCTGAGACGTGGTATGAATCAGAGTACAATAAATTTTTCCGAACCATTTACAGGAATTTTATCAGTATTTCCTTGTGATATGCGTGATACAAAATACGGGATTTCTTGTGTCATCATCTCACAAATCAGAGGGCTTGAAGACAGCTCACTTTGTGGGTCAGTGCATTCACCTCACCCTGAACGCTTCTCTATGTCACATTACTGTTGCAGTAAGGAAATGAGATCATGAACATTACTACCATCCTCATTTGAGTAATGTCTTGAGGATGTAGCACGTGGGCAATTTTCAGTGATATTAATTTTGGGGAAATTTGTAGGGAATTTTCCGGCCATACAGAATGCCAGCCATTGAATATGATGTTATAATGGTTCACCTGTCGTAAGTGTACTGTTATGCGGCATCTAACAAATACAGAATAATAGTGTAACCCAGATCAAATACATCCCTGGGGAAACATACTTTGCCTTGAAAAACTCACTCTTTTTACTCAGCTCTCTTATGAACTACTGGAAAGCAACTTCAGCCGGCAAAACACGTTCCTCTAACAACAATGGTCCATCTGCGTCGGATAAACCTGAGGAAACTTGACGGCATCTGACCTCACTTTCCATACGAAGTCCTTCTGAGAAATGAGGTTACCTAAGGCAGCTACGGAACACCGAGGCTGATGAGATGCAGTGACATTGACCTGTGTGGCTCGGCGTGTTGGTCAGCGTGTGGCCATGTGGACTTTCACGTGTCCCCTGATCTGTGTGTGCGTGCGTGTGTCCCCACAATGTAATGAAAACATGTTGTTTTGATGTTATGGGGACCATTTCTCAGGTCCCCACAAAGAGCTATGATGGCAATCAAAAAACTAAAAGTGTCGTATTTTGTTTGATTACTTATACAGTAGTTAAACTTAGGGCTGGGTAGGGGTTAATGTTATGTTGTGATTAGAATTTTCCCCATAGAAATTAATGGAGAGTCCCCACAAAGATATGAGTGTGTGTGTATGTGCGTGTGTGTGTGTGTGCGTGAGTGGGGAGACAGTGTTACATCAGTAACACTTAAGGCCATGGTTTTAGTCATTTATAAACAAATTCGTAACAAATAATAATGCATTCATAAAGCATTATAAACATGGATATAAATGTTTATAAATAAGACATAACACATTATAGCCATGTGTATTATGCCTTATGACTGTCTTGTATCTTCTATAATGCACTATATATAGATAAAAACACGGGCAAGTTAAATGTTACTGCTACATCCAATGGTGGGAAAGATCCTAAAAAGCACACATAGATAAAACATCCGAGGGGACGCTAATATCCTGCCACAGGTTAAATTCCACAGCACATTATGGCATAAACGCTGCACAAAGGTTTGCTTAAATTAGACATGTGACTGTATCACTGTACCCTCCTGTGTAACATGCATCGAGGCCCCTATCCTAAGCCAGAGGCACACTTGGCTTCGCTATCGCCCCGTTTGCATCCCCTTTGGGAGTCCAGGGTGTGTATTGTCTCTATGCAGAGGGATGTGGGAGGTGGGGGAAGTGGCTTGTTTGTCTCTCTGAATGCTGAGAAAGCACAGAGTTGCGCCGTGAGCCTGGGTGCAGCCCCGCGGCCTGGCATTGTTTCACCGGCGCCGCGAGATCCCCAGGCTTCCCCCCCAGGAAGCCAGATCTGGACGTGGATACGGCAGTAACGCGGGTCGGCAACGAGGGGAAGAACCCGCCGCTTCCAGCCTCTGCCGGCATTACGTGCAAGATCACAATAACAGCAGCGACCAATATCTGATCAACATTTCTCAGGTCATATCAGGTCGGCTGTTTGCATTCCTCGTGCCTTTGGCTAGGACTCCAATCCCTCTGGCTTTTATTTCAGGTTTATAACCAAGGTCTGACATGCTACATTGCACCACCTGAGGTATTTAAATAAAGATAAATCACAAACGTGAATCTAAATGAACTTTTATTTTTTTCCACTGCAACAAGAAACGTTTGATTGTTTGCGTAGTTTGTATCTGTTTTGTGTGGTGAGATTCCACGTGTATCACAGTATCCAGAAGTTTGTCTAAAGATCATATTTCATATTTATGCAGTTCACAGGTACAGTTTGCATAAGTTTTAATGCACAGGGACTGAAGAATGCAGGTACAGTACAGCTTGAGTACTGATTTGATCACTTTATTGGCTCAGCTACTCGTGATCTTCTCTTTTAGTCAGAAACTACAGTCCCCAGCGAGAATATACACGTCTGCCTCAACAAACCAATTCTGTTCTTGATTAAATACAATGCTGTGTTTCAATAACAATTAGCTCTGGCATTTAGGTTTTGTTCAGATGTATGTGTTAAAAGATCAGGCGAACTCTTCAGAATGATGATGTCAAAGGCATTCTTCTTGGGACAGAATGAATCTATCCAGCTAAGCTTTAATAAAAAGGTCATCGCTGTTGTAGTCGCTGCAATGATCATTATCTCTGTCACGTCCCCGTCGTCTGGCTGCTACAGGAAGGGGAATTCCGCTCTGGTCACTGACTAACGTGCCATTCCTAACATTAACAGTTTATTTTTAAAATTGGCTGGATTATATAACTCCATTGCCCACCACACAGGAGCTGCCATCCTACGGACAGCCAGATTCACCTCTACAGGAAATCGTGTGAAATGCGATGCTGCAGAACAATAAGACATTTAAAATACCTATTTCATGAATAAAAGACCAGCACAAATATAGGCTACTATGTACGATATTATCAATAATTTGTCAGATAAAAACTTTCAGAGTACTTGAGAAAGACGGGTACCGGTGTGACGCTGGCATTTACAAGAATAAAATGATCTCATTACATTTCATTCCACTGATGATGAGAATGATGTCGGTGACTAAACTTTCATAAATATCCCCAGGCAACAATCCATCATAAGTATGTGTTGCAACACATCACAGGTAGCTTCTTAAAAATCCAAAAACATGACCTGTAATGTGTAGGACAGACTTTCTGTTCTGTGAAATATTCATCATATTCTGAGGAATGCGCTTTCCCATTATATAACCACAGCACAAACTCATGTGTTCGGTCCTGGTCAGCGTCAGATCAAACCCATTAAATTCCATGTTTATGGATCAGGATACTCAGTCTTCTCAAAAAAGCAACTTGTTTTGACGTCTCATACAAAGAACATTACAGTTCAGTTATTCCTATAATTATATTATAATTATCTATACAGTTTAATTAGAACAAATTATGTTATATTAAAGTGTATCTCTTTGAACTTTTGAGTATCAAACAAAAAGGTTTTTAGCCTTTGAGTCAGAACTGCCAGGGTTATCGTATACAATAATCTAAATTGAGATGTACATAGAGAATGGTAATATTTAACCGATTGTGACATCATCACAGCTCAGCACTGTGGGAACCATTTCAGCATTCAGTCTTCGAGACAATTATCGAGGATCAAAGCAGCTGACACTGTAGGCATTTAAGGGGAGGAAGTCCTTAGAACGGGAGCCTGATCTCCACCAACATTTGAGGATGTGTAATGGCCGGTTTTTATTTCCTGCTTTGACTGAAGCAGGAGTTAATCTCTGATGGCTAGGCCACACCCCTGCCAAGCACGATCATGCGAAGGGCCTGCGTGACTGCCTGTCATCATTACTTACTAGTAAAAACAAGTCGATGATCCCAAGCGGGGGGCTTCCCTCCCCTTTGCATGTTGCGAGACCCCTGACCTCTTTCTGAGGTGACTGACAAATGCAAGAAGAAACAAAGCCAAGCTTCAATGAGCTTTAATGACAGACTGTTAAGGTTAGAATAGCGTCACTGCCATACTACTGAGATCATATCAGATGAGACCCAGGGTGGCCCCTCAGTAAGGCTGGCCTTGTCTTCTGCCTGAATTTACTCTACCCATATCCAAATACTTCATTCGATCCAATTTTACGAATGCAAGGCTGCAAAAAAAAAACGCAAGGATATGCAACCGTTAACCTCATGTATTACATGGGACAGTAAAACATTTGCACATTAACTGGAGAAAGTTGGACCAAGGACAGAGGATATATTCTTCCACCCCAAAAGGCTTCCTCAAGGAAACCGCTATTTGAGGAAGATAAACAACCAAAAAAATAATTCATATCTGTCTGGTACAAATACATCATTACTCATTTCTTCACAGTATCCTGTCATGCTGTGCACTGTGAAGAGAATAAGTAGGTTTAAATATAAAAACTTAAAACATATTCTGTTTAGCTGGCATCCTGTCCAGAATGTTCCTGTGCCTAGTGCCCTCTATTTCCTGGAAAATGCTCCAGCCGCCCCCCCCACCCAACCCCCCCACGCCCCCCGCCAATTCAGGATAAACGATGGAAGGATGGGTTAATAATTATCTTTAACTGGAAGGATATGTTACATCCAAGACTGATTTTCACATATGAAACTAATCCATGTTCTATATAATACAGGGTTAACATTAATATGTGGTTCACAAAGATCTTTTGAACCTTAATAGTTATATTTAGTGGTGGGCACGGCTAACCAAAATGTTAGCTTCAACAAACGCTAATCCACTAATTCCAAAGTTTAACTTGATAATGTGATAGCAGAACAAATACATTTGATTTTAGAATTTACAAATTTTCTTGACCGTGTACAAATGTTAGCGGATTTACAGTTTGTAGAACATTTAGTGGAAGCTAATTGGTTCGCAACCTGATTTTAGTGGAAACGTTAATCCGCTAACGAAAAAGTTAGCTTCACCAATGAGCGCTTAGCGGATTTGCAGAACCCTGCCCACCACTAGTTACATTATTGTTCATCTTATATTTTGGTCAGTGACAGTTCATCATTCTTGCCATCATTACTCCTTTTATTTGTATTTTTCATATGTATTTGTTTTTTTTAACCAAAGTTTTTACAAACCTTATGTAAAATGCTCTGCTCCTATCTGTGTGCATGCTGGAGGGGGGGATTCACCCTCTTATGCCCTTTGACAGTGCACAGCTGTGATAACTGTAGGCCAAAAACTAGATATTACATAAAAAAAACACACTTAAAAAAAATACATTAGGAGGCTTTTATCGGTCATAATTACTTGCCAATGCAGCAGTTATAACACAAGTCTAATTTGGTTATTTTATTAAATGTGTCATTCTTCAGCAAAAGACAACAGTACCAAAGTAATCTCTGCAGATGACTGGGTAAACAACCTCACAAATATCAATATATTGAAATATACATTCCTAATACAATTTTGGCAGAATAATTCTTTAACCTGGAGAACTATTTTAAAAAAGCTGTTTCAAAAACAGGTATGACAAAGACACAAAAAGGGAAGGCCCGGTCAATTCGTGCTGTACCACCACCACAGAAAGTCCCGTCATGCAGATGGTCACGTACCAGACAGCAGAGCCCCCGTTGTGCCAGAAGCCGCTCTTGTGAGTTGTCTCCCTACACAAATATCTGCCCCGCCTGCCTATTCACAGCGCAGGGAAAGTGCCCTTTCAGGAGCGACGCCTTCACGGACTGCTGACTACGCCTCGACCAGGGCCAATAAAAAGGCCCACAAACAGTGGGCTCCAGCCTGGAGGAGTAGGAAGCTCAGGCCGGGTCATTAGGGCCACTCAAGCCCATTAGCATGGCCTCCCCTTTTCACCCATCTTGACGCATTTTTTTTTCCAGCTTTTGAAAAAATGAAGGTTTGTCGATTTGAGAACTGCAGCCCAGAGAGGGCCGGCAGTGACCGAGCTCTGCCCGAGTCGCATGGCTAGTCTGTTGTAATGAGGCTGGGGAGCTGCGGGGGGAGGCTTATTGTTGCTGGTTTTTCTGAACTTTTTTGTGTTAAACTTTGACTCCTCAGCGGCTGGCTCAGTGCGGCAAGTTTACATCCATCTTAATGAGAAGCAATTAGCACAATGGGGCCAGACAGACACATCCGGCTCGGTCACTGTAACATGTGCGTGTCTGTGTACATGTAACGTTGGTGTGGACAACCTCCCATGTCACGAATAACTTCACCTTCAAAGAATGACACTTATGAAGGTATTCAATGTTTCTCAATCTACTGAGAGAGTCAGGCTGAGATCCTGGCTGAAGAAACTGCAGAGACAATCTCCTACAGTCAATCCAAAAAAAAAGGAAATTATATTTCCTATAGACTGCTAGAATTAATGTCAATAAGGAAAACCCAGCTTCATACTCAGCGGCCATTTTCATTAGTAGCTCTGACCAGACATTCAGTTCTCGAGCAGATGAGGTTTTCCTACATGACACCTCGATTTCTGTACCGTGTTTTTGTATTTTGACATTTCTCTTACCATTCTGCTGCCAGAATTTGACTTACTGGCTAGACTATGCCAGAGGCAAGACTTGTGTAAGAAGTAATCCATGGATAACTTGATATTTTAATGTGTTTTTATGGAGACATTACGAATGAATGATCAATAATATTACTTGCAGTGATAAGGCATTTCTATGCATTTTTAAGTTTCATTTACCTGATATGTTTAAAAAAACACAAGTACTATTTAACCACTCAATATGTACAAATGCCTATATCAAATTTAAAATAAATAAATAAATTTTGATCACACTGTCATTCAGGCTGTTGTGGCTTTTCTGCTAGCTTTAACCAAACATGTTGCATAACTGACAATATGAATACTTGAAATATATTAAATTAAGAATAAAGTAACGATTTAAAACGTCTTGTGTTAATATCCAGTATGACTCTAACATTAAGGTGCAGCAGCTTAAGTCCAAGTACATTACCATGCATTCTCTTAAAATCACTTATCGAACTGAGGGATACTGACAAGAAAATTTATATCATATTTTATGGTTTTCAACTGTAAAAAATAATTAAAATAAAATTAGAAAATGGTAAAGCTGTGTTCAGTAATTAGATTACAGACTCAGTGAGACATATTGCGTCTGGAAGCTAAATTCAGAGGGAAAAAAAAAAAATTTAGACTGGTGACAACATGCTCATATTACTAGCGAGAAATATTACAGGCCTATCTACTACAAAAAAGGAGCAGCCCTCTGACAGATGAGCGTCAGGGATCAGAGCTCTGGGCCCTAATGGCTGCCAGGAAAAGTCATTTCCACGTCAGAGGCAACACCTCTGAGAAAAACCACAGACAATTTGCCCCCAGCAGCTGAAAACAGCACACAATTAACCAATGTGGAAAATCAGGCCTTTATTTTGACTGTTCATTCAGTTTTAGCTAATGTGGCACCATCACTATAATAAATTTAGTAATTGTTCGTATAAAATAAGCAGGATAGTCAGATGGGAATATTATTCGTTACATAATCTTTGAGCAGCTCAGTGGGCTAAGTCTCTGTTACCGTGATCTGAAGATCGCTGGTTCAAGCGTCGGTAGAATAATCATGTCTGTGGGGTCTTGAGCAAGGTCCTTAACCCCCAGCTCCAGGAGTGTCCCCTGTCAACTGGCCCTGTGCTATGACCCCCCAAGCCGTGGAGAGCAAAATGCGGTAAACAGAACCATTCCAAAGTACTTACACAAACAGAAAACAAAGGATTTATTGCTATTTTACCACTTCCAGATAATTTTGGATCGAATGCAGTCTTACCCATGGTTCCCATATCTCCACTCTATTAAAATAACATGTCCTGAACATAGTTCTAAAATCTCAACAACAGTTAAGCCCCAGGGTGAACACACCTCCCATGTGTACCGAAATATTACTGCGGCTGCTTTCTGACCTGCCCTGCACAAGCATTCATGCACAATCAGATGGCAGGCAGCCCTACCAGTGAGACAACGGCAGCTCATTCCCCTCTGATGCCAACGAGACGCAGACATTGTCCTCAGTTCAAGCGGTTACTTGGCTTCACACCAGAGATATCAAAACAAAAGAGCTGTTGGCAGGATCAGTCACAGAAAGAGGCAAGCAGGCAGGTATTGGTTCACTTTGAAATAGGGTGACCAGATAATACATGCAGGGAGGACACTTTGATCTAGCTCAGAATTTTAAAGCAACCATTTCAATTAAAATGACCTGGATTTCACTTAAGTACTGAGTTCTTGCTGTGTGCTGGTTGGCCTGTCTCCTATAATCATGCATGCATCACTCATGTTAATGTGAAACAGCTGGATGAGTCTTTCAATCAAGGAAGGAAACCAGTCAAAGCACAAGAAGAACGTAGTTTGTAAAACCAGCAGTAGCACAAATTGTCTTCCCTGACATGGATTATCTGGTCACTGTACTTTTAAGAATTCACGGGGAGGTTCACTAATTTCACATTGTTAGAAAGATGTGAATAAATGAATAAAATTTAAAGTAATGGACAGATGTAAAGAGACGTATTGCTGTTTCAACACACCATACAGGTTGTACATGGGGCTGGGGTATTTGTCTGGTGGCCTGTGTTATATGGAGAGCTGTAGTTCATATGAGAGGAATATAACCTGGTGTATTAAATAAGGGTTACAGTGACATTCAAGTGATTGTTGTAACACATGCTATTTGAATATGACTCTACAACATGTGCAATTCTCTATGGCAGAGAGGCTGAGCTATTGACAAGATTTTTAGCAGGACAAATCAATCCTATGAAAGTTATGTGAGAAATCTTTCAGGTGAAATTCTCAATACAACTAAAGCATTTTTTGTTGGGGGGGGGGGTATGGAATGTAATTGTTCTGATTCGTGCCCACTGGTGTAAACATACACAAACACCACCTTCTGACTATGGGTTGATTTCACTTCATAGTATCTGACAAGGTCAGCACATGGTTACATACTCCCCTGGTTTACAGAGGGTTAAAAACTGTGAAAATCCCAGAGTGAAGCCCCCAAATCCTTCTGTCAGCCTTTAGATGTGGGTTCAGGGACAGTTCAGCTTGCCGGCTGTGGTGGGTGTTTGTGTGGGCTGCGGATCATGGGAATTGTTATGTGTCACATCCAGTCACGAGTGTTCAGGCTGATTTGGGGGCGATAATGCTGGCGAAGAAGCTGAACCCCTATTGCTGTGGAGCCAAACACAAAGGAGCTGAGGGGTGCACATGTGATGGTCTGAGGGGGATGCAGCGTTCACACGCCACCCTCCTCTGGTTATCAGCCAGTCTTGTCTGCCCCCACCCCTTCTCTCCCTAACACCTCCCCTATCCTGTGCCCCCACTCCGGAAGGTAACACATGAGTGACACTCATATGATAATAATCATAATTAACCGTGATTATAAAGAAAATGCTACGGTTTCTTCAATTTTAATGTTCTATTAAACTATAAATAAATCCTGAACATTATCACTGTAAAACTGAGAACTTTCCCCATAAAAAATCTTAAGAGTCGCATGTTAGTGTACATAGCAAAAAAATGGCCCAAAGTTTAATGTTGTGCAATTAGGGTTTGGCTCATTTTATTTGCCCAGTGTACATGATGTTCCTGTGTCTTTAAACGAATGCATCATATATGAGGAAAAACATCTCCCAGTTGTACTGATACCACACCCATCAAAGGCAGATAATGCAGTTAATCTATTAAATATATGAACAATATTTAATGACAGTACATTAATATAACATAACTAAAGTACTGTTATTTTCACTGATCACTGTTCACAAACCCCAGTTGGACCAGAAAAAGTCAAGCAGAAGTTAGAAAAACCGTAATAGACGTGAAATAAAATTATGATGTAGTGTACAAGATTGTTTCAATGTAAAGGTAGTACATTAAAAGACAGACCACTAAAAGATAGTACAAGAGAGACATTAAAAGAGTGCTAAAAGATATCACACATGCTGTGTGAACCAGGCCCATGAGGGGAGATCTGAGTTGTTTGACTTAAGGGGAATGAAGAGATGCATGCAATCTTAAATGCCTCCAAAATGTCAGATGTATATTTAGCTGCTGCTAAGACCTCACTTAACACATTGTATGCCTGGCCACTTCATTTCTGCAAGGAAATTGCTATATTTGTGTAGCAGGAAGTTTTACTTTTTAATTCCGAAACAGTGTTCAGGCCAGATGCACTGAAATCCTTTAATGCCCAACAAAGGCAACTGATCCCAGTACAGATAGTCATGAAGGAGACAGACGGCCTGTGATGGACTGTCAGCCCGTCAGGGATATTCTCCTACCTTGTGCCCTGTGTTTCCCCCTTGAATGGATAAGTGGTTAGAAGATGGATGCGTGTATGAATGGATGGATGAAGATGAAGAAGACAGAAAAGGATTGTAGAACCAGATAGGCGCAGATGGAAGCTGGGCGGAGACTGGTTTATCAAACAAGGTATTTCTTTACGTAAATGCGTGTGAGTCGAATCAGCGTCATTATTTTGAAGTTAATTTCACATTTCTTTTGCATTCAAGTTAGCAGCTATTTTTTACATATCCAAAAAAGCTAAATCTGATGAGTGATTTCCGTCGAGTCGTAGTACTTCATTTGTTCTTATCATACAAACAGAACACAAACAGCCAAAAAGCCAGCAGTGAGTTACCCAGTGACGCCTGTACCCTCTCTGTAAATCAGTTTTCTAGCAGTCAGTTACACCGGCCTGATTTAGGTGTGGATAGCATGACTGCAAAGGAAACTAGGGACAAAGATATGCAATTATACCAATATCTCATCTGGATAATTAAAGACACCAATGTGAAAAAACTACAGAGTGAATATTTCATTTTTAGCCTTTGATCCTGGACTATAAAGCATGTTTCTCTTGTTTGAGAAGGTCTTCCCTTTCTAATAAGTGACATACACATTCACACCCCCCCCCCCCCCCCACACCCCCAGCCCCCGTGGGCTCTTTTCTCTTTAAAACATAACTCATAGTTATAAGCTGATCTCAATGTTTTTTTTAACTTCAGCTTGTTGTCTAGCCAAAATCCACCTGTTTTTAGTGAGTTTGACAGCAAATATAGGAACAAAAAAGAAAAGAGTTGTGTCTATTTAGGACATTACAATGAAATAAGATTAAACACGAAGAGCAAAGTTTGTCTTAAGGTATGAAAATTAGGAAGCTGTATTGAAATATTGGTTTGGGTTTTATGTCTCTGTTACACAGTACACCATGTCCATTAATTAGTGGATCATTCAGAGTAGAGTAAGAGGTGTATAGTTCATCCCAGTTATCTGTTAACTACCCAGCTACTAGCCAAACTAAGTGGGAAATAAATTAATGAGCTATGACAGGATGATGCTTCTTCCCAGCACCTTGACCAGGAGAAGTGGTTAGAAAGTCCACGGATCAATGGATGGATGAAAAAGATTGCACATAAAAAGTGCTGATAACAGGAGCCATATGAAAGCAAATGCATATGAATTATTAAAAAAAAGTGATATTTAAAATGTAAAGCTTGAGGTTTTCTGGGAATAGTTTTTAACTGCATGGCGTGCCTGCCACCCTTTCTCCTCTTATGGTTTTGACAAAAAGTTAGTCAGGAATTTGCGTAACAGCAAAGAGATTTACAGCAATCACCCACACCCAAACACACGCAAACACATACGCAGTCACACACACATGCATCCGCACACATGCAGAAAGATTGCCCGGCGTGTTTGCTGGAGAAGCTTCCCAGATTGCTAATTGCATTAATGATGGTTAATTAATGATAATTTCAACCAATGCACACACAGTCTACAGGTCATTAATAAAATGTGGCTAACATAAAATGAAAAATAAAGTCCAATAAAAGAACATTTTTTCGATCCATCTTGCACATGCTTATCCTGATCACGGTCAGGACTTTTTAAGGATTATTTTGTTAGAAGCTCTTTGGTATTATTGACGCTTGTGTTGTAGACAATAGGTTGTATTAAGTTACATGCGTATTACGTCACAGTTTGAGCGTAGCGGCCATTTTACCAAGGAATGTCGAATATGTTGTATGTTGCTCTGTCAGATGCAGAAAGTTCGATGCGGAATTGCTAGGACGAGTAGGAAAATAGCGGCAGGAATCCATATGATATAATATATAACAGAGTGTACATAAGATGAAGGATTTTTTCCCCAATATCGTGGCCTTGTTTACCTTCTGGGCAGCTGCATTTATGTGATTTTTAGTATGACCATATTAATTTTTCTTTTTTTTGGCCATTGTATTCGTGTGAATCTAACCTACTTGCAAGGAATGTTCAGAACATACAACTTGCCACTACTTGACAGTATCTTTCATGTTCTTTTGAATGATGGACATCGATGGAGTCTGTAGTGAGGTACCCGCTATCGTAATAATGTTATAAATTCTCCATAGCTACAAGTGTCATGCCCTGCTCATCCAATCCTCCTGTGTGCCATGCCCCCTTGTTAACCTCATGTAGAATCCCCGTGTTTACCAGCTGTTTCGTGTTATTTCCGATTAGTCCTTTGTATTTCAGTCTACGTTCGAGTATGTTTCCCTAGGTCTGTCATTGAAGTCTTCACCGTGTTGTACCTCGTCCTGCTGTTTTGTTGAATAAACCCCTCGTTCCCGACTCTCCGTCTCCCTGCTCCTGCTTCACTGCATGCGATCGTGACAGAATGATAGACCTCCAAGAAAGGAAGTTACCCCCCCTGACTGAGAATCACTACCTTGGCCTGGTAGAAGAGGTAACGTACTGGCTTGCACAGCCCGAAGTCCGGGAAGATCCCACGGCTTGGGCTCTGGCAAGCCGGAGCCGGGACATTCTCGAGGGGATGTCCCTGGTAGAAGATGTGCATCTCGCGGGAGAGGTGCATGATAATCTTAGGCAGCTGTTAAAGCGGGTGGCGGAATTGAGGACCCAGCTGGTAACCCTCAACAGTGGGATGTGCTCCGATCTGCCATAGGACCTCCCCGAAACACCCCAACCTCCACCGACAACAGGCAGGCAAAAGAAGAAGATGAAGCGGAGAAATCGGAGGCCGGAGGACAAGCCGGCGATCTTCTTGTGGGCTGTCTCCATCTCCGCTTTTTCCCCCGCTGGGTGTTGGGAGGAGCCCCTCCCAATTTTAAACCCAGCGGTGTTTGTGCCGGTAGCCGCTTCCACTGCCCCGTTTCCTGCGGCTTCGCTGCCGGCACCAGCAGCACACCCCTTTGTTGGGATGCGCCTGGCTCTTAACGGGGCCAGGTCTGTATGGGATGCCATCCCACGGGTCCCCAAGGTCCTTGAGGTCCCTGTGCCAGCAGTTCCTGCAGTGCCCCCCGTGGTCCCTGTGCAGGCGGTTCCTGCAGTGCCTCTCACGGTCCCTGTGCAGGCGGTTCCTGCAGTGCCTCTCGCAGTCCCTGTGCTGGTGGTTCCTGCTGTGCCGCCGCCCGAGGTTCCTGCTGCGCCGGCGGTGCCTGCGTTGCCCTGTACAGTTCCTGGCCCAATGGTTCTGCCCCCCATGGAGCCTGTCACTGCTCCTGTGACTCCTGCTCCTGTGACTCCTGCTCTGCCCATTCCTGCTCCTGATCCCATGCCTCCGACTCCTGATCCCATGTCTCCAGCTCCTGATCCTCCGGCTCCAGTCTCTCCGGCTCCTGACCCTGCTCCCACAACACCAGCTCCCATGACCCCAGTCCCTGTCCCCGAGGAGGTCCCGGACTGCCCGACCACCGCTCCTTTCCCCTTGTGGGAGGAGGACCCCTCTGGGATCTCCCTGATGGCCCCACTGGACCCCTCCTGGGGAATGACTCCTCCTCCACCACCACAGCAGGGCAGATCCAGGCCGGGTCCCCGCCTCTCGGTCTCCGGGAAAGGAAGGGGACACCTGCGCTGGGGTCGGGTCCCTACCACCCTGCACTCTGGCTCGCCTTCGGTTCCCCTGGCTCCTACTTGTTGATTGCCTGCGGGTCCTCCGGCTTCAGCTCTGGGGTCGTCTGCAGTACCCCTGGCTTTGGCTCGGGGGGGTTACCTTATAAAAAATAAAAAATTACTTATAGTATTTAAAATAGCACGAAGGTTTTGCTTCGTTGTTTTACAATACAATTTACACACCCATATGTATACTGAAACCTGTTGCCTGTTATTCTCTGCTTGTCTTGTGTATATTAGTCCTCGTTCAAGTCTGTTTCCCTAGGTCCGTCGTTAACGTGGTTTTTCCGTGTGCGCCCCTTTGTCCTGTCCGTTCGAAATAAACCCCGTTTGATAGTGTTCACAGCTCTCTCGCCTGCTTCCCCGCTCGCCGACACCCGGACGTCACAATTATGATTTTTTTTTTTTTTTTACCAAGTTAACCAGTTTTCTTAGTTCATAATTTAATAAAATCTGCTGATTGAGATGGTTTGATAGACAGCTGTTTTATAGCTTTAATGGCGTACTGACCGAACATTGAGTTTGTTTAAAACATGTCTTTTGTTAAAATATTCTACTTAACATCACTAGTCTAAGTAGATATATGGTTAATCTAAGAGCTGTCCGTGGTACTGAACTCGCTTCTGACAGGGTCAGGGTCTGTCAGGGTCTTCATAACACTGGTTCTCCTCTCTTGATTTAACAAATCAGGTTTCCGTTTGCACGAACATGCTGCCCGTCGACTCTTCACAATTCAAGTAAAAGCATTAAATGCTGCATTATGTCTTTCATTACAAAATGCGTAAATATGGGATTTTGAAAACAAAGCAATTACCGGGAGCATAGATGATAGGAAACGCCATGACTGAGCCCTGAGTCAAGCTCGAAGAAACGTCTTTGACAACTATAACATTGTAATAGTATTCCATATTTATAGTGGTCCACGTAAAATCCCATAGATATCGTCTCCTACAAGCAGTAATAGCAGAAAAAGCAATCTCACATCCCCTTAATTGTAAAAAGAAATGTCATTTCTAAATACCTAGGCAACAAAACAATTGCAACAAAATTTAAACGGATATATGCCAGAACACACAATTGAATACCTAATATTCCTAAATACCTAAAATTCAACGCACCTAATGCGGGACATTAATGCGCTTAAGCTATACCATATTACAGTAAAAATGGAAAGAAAGAAAATTTCACTTTATATATCATAACTCTAACAGCAATAACTTACGAATAAAAATAAAAACAAATTGTATACAGCGCGACTACAGAATCGCGTTATATATAATACGACGAGACATCACACCCCTGACCCCTCTATGTAATTTGAAACCTACGTCCCTGACTGTCATCACACTATTATTCTGAAGTAATTTTTTATTAGTTACAAGCATTGTTCGTTAGAATAAACGAGATTTTTTGCACGTGTCTTTGATTTTTGACTTTATTAACGGTAAATGATAGTTAAATATGTATCTTTCCGATCGTAAAACTCAAAGAGATTTGCATGAAAAATGCAAATTGCCTTAGGTCTCAGATTTGCACAAATGTAAGCAGATTAATTAGCATTTATCTACACGTGTTTATACAATTAATGCTGTAGAGGGTTTAGTCAGGTAAAATGCGTATTATATGGATGAATGGGACAGAAAATGCGGGGTGTTACTTTATCGTGCACAGGCGTGGATTTGTTTAAATTTGCCTGCAGCGGGTCTTGCCTGCCATCGCGTGACAATGGAACCATAACTTTAAGCTATAGTGCAACTTAACAGTCAACTCAATGGTGCCTACCGAGATAGCCAACAGGAATATCCGGTCTTGTTTCATTTATTTGCAATTCTCTCGTCTAATTAAAAGGACATATCGCCTAACTAGGTTAATAGTTGAAAGGGATAACGAATTATCTTGGTTATTATTGTCATAATTATATGAATATATATATTTATTGTCATTATATCAAGTTATGAACTAATTAAAATAGCCAGGGTTCGAATCACACAGTGGCTTTTGAAGGGGGAACTCTATTTTCCGGTGTGAATACGCATTCCAAAAGTAACATGCACGCGCATACATGCTAGTTTGCGGCAGTGAGGTCAATAACAGGGATACTGTGAAAAACATTCTACTATTACTATACTGCAGACAGTTAATACCATTAGTAACACTTCATACAGGCACATTACAAAACGTTTAATAGAATAAACACACAACACTGATATATTTATACTACTGTTTTTATTCCAGGAACCTTAATCTACGTAAAATAAAATATAAGATGTAATACAAAAGTGGATATTTTTAGAGCTCCCCCTAAACATCTCACGGGAGGGTTTTTTGGATAAGCCAAGCTCCCCTTAGCTCCCCCCTAATTCGGGATTCATTAATTCTTATCAATGCTAATATCCCTATATTACTGTAAGACACAATTTTACAATGTAAATCCAAGACGGCAGAAGATTGGCCAAACACAGGAAAGGCTCTGCGTATAATTATGATTTTAAAATTCGTGCCCATATTGTTGGCTATTAAACGCAATTAGTAAACGTAGGCCTATATATCTGAACACTTGTAATATATTATAATAAAAGCCAAACCGTGGGTTATCAATTGTGGTCAATAGGCCTAATAAATTTAATTTCTTTCGTAGACGACTTTGTGTGATTTTTCCTAACCTTCATAATGAGACTGATTGCCTAAAACTGACGAAGAAATTTCTAAGCACATCGTAAACGCAAATCACACCTGATCACACCTGAACTCCTTAAATAAAAATATCTAAATTAATAATTATTTACAGATAACAATGAGATGCACAACTTTGGTTATAATATGTAATATATAATTTGAAAAGAATTTACGTCAGTCATGTCTGTACGTTTGGTTAAACGTACTATACAACCATACTCTCTCTCTCTATATATATATATAGGCTATGTTGCCAACGAGCGATTAAAACGAATACCGCGTATCGAACCCGCAATTCTGACAATGTAGTGGCCGCCACGCGGGTCACGACTCGAGAGAAGCAGTCACTTATCCTGTTAGAAGGCGAGGGTCTAATCAAACTGTTCCCAGTGTGTGGGGTTATGACAATCCAGGGGAGCTACAGTTAGAGAGAGAGAGACACACAGAAATAGAGAGAGAGAAAGAGGGAGGGAGAGAAGGAGGAGGGGGGACGGAGATCACTTCGAAGGAAAAGAAAAATATATATAAACCACTCGTCGCTAGCGAACTAAAATGCGATGTGTTAGTGCAGCGTTTGGGATAAATGATTTCATTAGGAACTTATGAAAACTATATACGTGTTGGGTCGTTTGAGAGCCAAAGCACCGGACTGAAGCACTGAAGTCTATACATTCATGTAAAGTAAGTGAGAACTCGGACATAACTCGGGTAAAGTATGATATGCATACCAGGGTACAGTTTCCGATAAATAATTTTTAACTTGTCACGTTTAAGAAGTGTCAAAGAAACGGACTGCGCATTGCAGTATAAAATTAACTGCAGAAGAAAAGCAGAGGCAAATTGTGCAATGTGCAAAAAGTCGATTTTTATTAGGCTATAGTTTGCATGTTATAATAGTACAACCAGAATACTACAAATTTACGTTCTTAAATTTGGAGACGATGTGCAAATGGGGTAACTCACTTAGATGTAACATATCTTCTGTAGCTGACAGGACCGTTTCGCAGACCTCGTTAAACAATCGGTTCGGCAACTGCTGTGGTTGCGGCGTAATTTGATATTCAAAATAAATTTCGAAATGTGTGGATTTATAAAAGGTATATGCCTACTTCGGAAGACTTTTTAATGTCTAGCTCCTTTTTACTGATGTATGTTAACACCTAATCATTAATAGCCTAAGTTGTTGATTAAAATATAGTTTATTTTGTATGAACATAATATTTGGAAAATGACATTGTTCTTTAGTTTCATATTAAGAAACACTTAAGAAAATCTGATTTACCTATTCGAATGACATTTTATTTTTTTAATCCCTTCCGTCGTAGATACCAGGATGACTAGCGAGGAGATATCTGAGGTCATTCGAGCATCGCCACGTTCTTTACTATTGACGTCGCTCTCTTTGCTTGTGACTGTACGCCTGTGTTTGTGGATCCAGCGGTACCTGCGCCTTCACAGCCCCCCGGGACCGTTTCCTTGGCCCATTGTCGGAAATGCCGCTCAGCTTGGATGCGCGCCTCACCTGTACTTCACTCGTATGGCAAAGAAATACGGTAATGTTTTCCAGATCAAGCTCGGTAGCCGGACCGTCGTGGTCCTTAACGGTGATGTTATCAGGACGGCGCTCATCAAAAAAGGAGCTGATTTTGCCGGTCGGCCAGATTTTACTTCTTTTCGGGTCGTTTCAAATGGCAAGAGCATGGCTTTCGGTAACTACAGCGAGCAGTGGAAAGCGCATCGGAAGGTCGCACAGTCCACGGTCCGGGCGTTCACCACCATCAACATGAAAACCAAAAAGACGCTTGAGAGTCACGTTGTGAGCGAGGTCAGGGAACTGCTCTACCTCTTCTTGGAAAAATCAGCAGAAAAGAAGTACTTTGAACCGCGGTCATACCTCATTATATCCATCGCAAACGTAATGAGTGCCGTTTGTTTTGGGAAGAGGTACTCTTACACCGATTCGGAGTTTCGAACGATTGTGGGGAGAAACGATCAATTCACCAAAACGGTGGGTGCTGGGAGTATCGTGGACGTCATGCCTTGGCTTCAGTATTTTCCAAACCCGATTAAATCTATATTTATTAATTTTAAAAAACTCAACGCGGAGTTCTACGATTTCATCCAAAACAAAGTTTCCGAGCACCGGAAAACGATTAAGTCTAGCATCATTCGAGACATGACTGATGCTTTTATTTTTGCCATGAATCGGAAACTAACTGGCCCGCTCGGTGTTTTCCTGGACAAAGAACGCATCTGCCCCATGATAACCGACATTTTTGGAGCAAGTCAAGATACACTATCAACCGCTTTGCAATGGATCATACTGATACTTGTAAGGTAACGATTCAACCGAATGATTTTCTGAGCAATATCATAACTAATTTAGCTACCCCAATGGGACGACGGAACCAATAGGTAGCCTAATGTTCCCAAGTTTCATTAGTATGGAAGTGTGGATTGCTATTTCTGGGTTACTGAATTCTTTTAAAATATTTTGACATTTTAATTGCTTGGCGCGTTTTGAAGCAGTGGTGTTCTGTTGTACAGTATAATGTGTAAAAGTGCTTCCGCGTTTGGCATGCATTTCCACTGTATCTAGGAGCACATAGATTATGCACCACAAACCGTCTAATAGGCCTATGTTTCAGAGAAGAATGTTGCAGGAATATCTGTTGACCACGGTTATTAATGAGTTATTTACCGCCCAAACTTAGCCAGCACCCCCCCCCCCCCCCCTTTTCCCGACTGACCCTCATCTTCCTCCTTGAAATCAATTGCCTGGTGATCTCTGAAATTAGGGTCTTCACAGGGAACCATTAACTTGTTCCTTTCCTTTAGATTTCATCTCAGTCGCTACTGTCATTTCAGTACTGCAAGGTGTCTTCTATCCCAAAAATTGCGTCAAAAGATGCATATGGAGAACCTGGAGAGAAGAGAAGCCTGATTTTATTCTGATGCTTATGAAATAGGAATAAGAAATCATCTTTTAATTATCAGTTTGAAAGGAGTGCAAGTTCATTTTTAAAAATGAGAAAAGGTATTCTGTATTTGAAGGAAGGTCTTAGATGCCATAAAATAGTATATTATTCACCCATATGTATTTGTGTGGGTACATTTGCCATTGAAAGTAGTGTCTAGCTTATAACTGCCGTCCTTTTCCTTTTCGACGTCACAGATTTCCTGATGTCCAAGCACGACTTCGGGAAGAGGTCGACAAAGTGGTGGACCGGAGCAGACTCCCGACCATCGAGGACCAGAGTCAATTGCCGTACGTCATGGCCTTTCTCCACGAGGTCATGCGATACACCAGCTTCATCCCTGTCACCATCCCACATGCAACAACCAACAACACTACCATTGAAGGCTACCACATCCCTAAGGGCACCGTGGTCTTCATTAACCAGTGGTCTGTCAATCATGACCCTGGCAGGTGGATGAATCCAGAAGTTTTTAACCCCCTGAGATTCCTGGATGCCAGTGGGGCTCTGGATAAAGATCTGAGCAGCAATGTTCTGATATTCTCAATGGGAAAGCGCCGCTGCATAGGGGAGGAACTGTCCAAGATAAAGCTCTTCCTTTACACATCCCTGCTGGCTCATCAGTGCCTCTTCTCAGCCGACCCAGAAAGCCCCCCCAAAATGGATTTCGAGTACGGCCTGTCCCTGAAGCCCAAAAACTTCAAAATAACAGTCACACACCGTGACACCATGGACCTGTTGGACTCCTCTGTGGAGAAGCTGTTGGATGGTGTGAAAACAGAAGATAGAGCGGGTTAAGCAAAAACGAAACAAAGAAGACTATGAATGAAGGCATAAGGAAGTGCAAGTGAAGTAGAATGGCTATGATTTCCTAACATAGAAATATATATTTATAGAGACTCAAACAAAACATAGTATATTTTTATATAATTTCTAAACAGGGCATAATCATCTGAAGGACTTTTAATCTGCTTGATAGACAAATAAAAGTGCAATAGGAATTCAGAATATAAATTTACACACATATAACATAAAGCTGCCATGCATGAGAGCATGGAAACACAGTTTTAAAGCTTGAGTCTCTACATGCCAGTCCGTAATGCTGATCACAGGCAGGCTTGAGAGTGTGCTCGCCAACACAGTATGAGAGAGACTTTTAGTCAGCATTTCTCATAAGCTAAGCTTCATAAGTAGTTAGGCTGTCCAAAGACATGTGTCTGATCATAAAAATAGGCCCACAAGTGCTCAGATTTTGTCTGTTTCATGGTACTAAGAAACAAATTGACACATTTTAGGTCTTTTTTGGATCTATGGATCTCATAAAACACGATTAATATTTGTCAAGGGTTTTACTTTACATTTAATGTTCAAACTTGTATGCTTCACTTTTAGCAGTACAATATGGTAGCTTGACTCGCATAGTTTCACTGCAAAAAAAAAACAATAAAGATTATCATGGTGCTGAATTTCAAGCACAGATTTTCCAAATGTTCAGAATAGTTTTGGACAAACTGCACACTGGATCACCATTTCTGCATGTTTACTTACATAGAAAATATCTTACTGAAAAGTCTTATAACTGTTCTTGGGTGTGTATCATAGCACAGTATGAAATAATCTCTGGGTTTATCACAATATCAAAAAGTATTTAAAAAAATTATGTAACAGTATGGTAGGATGTATAAAAACAAACAGGCCTGATTAAATTGTCCTAGCAAAATTTGAAGAGTTAGGGTGTAAATGGAGAATATGATTAACAGGTACATGCCCAAAGTGCTGGCATTTGTAGAAGACTTGAATATATACAGGAATATATAATGTAATGTTTGTTTTGTACACGCTTCAGATTTTCAGGATTTAAGATACAGGGTAGCCTGTGTGTATGAACTACTGTATTCATGCATTTATTAAAAATGCTTCACTCACCTGACGTGTATTAGACCAGGATATTTTCGTACCTATATTTCTGCAGTGTTGATCAAAGCACTATCAATTTTTATGTGTTTTGATGTATATGATTCAGGGATTGTCTAGTCTTGTTAACTGCTTTATTTCATGTAGAAGCTCAAATATACACAGTGGTTAAATATCTCTGTAAAGTTTAAACCCTGCTAATTAACCCTTAATTTAACAAGCTTCATAGTAGGAGTTTGCCAGTTTTATACATTTTAAGAAATTTGTAATATATTTACTAGGGGTGTGCTATCACTGTAAAAGCATTATATTTATAGTTAAGATAATCATATATCATTTTATGACTTTTTAAAATAAAATGTAAGTAGATTTTTACAAAGCCTTTTGATGTTGTCATTACTATCATCCATCTACAAGACAAGTCATGTCATTTCTTTAATCTTTTCAGCAGATTTGAAACTGAAACGAAAGCTGTAACCTTTAAAGACCTTTAGAGAAATTCAGTGATGAGCTGAGTCAGTTTAATGCAAAGAAACACTGCAACTTCTGACAGCGGTGTGTTGCATTATGGGTATTTTTTCATATAACCAGACACCAAAAGGGTTTGCGATAAACCATTCCCTGCACAATTCTTTAGCTGGGCCTTCCAGAACATCCTGTACTTTATCAGAGGCCTATAGCAAGCCAGTGAGCTCTGAGTGCGTGACAAGTTTAGATAAGGTAAGCAGATGGCTGATACCCTCCCCACTATGCACCCATCATAAAAAGGAAGAACTTTCCTTACATTTCACCTGAATAGAATTCTTTAAATGTCTATTAAAAGCTGACTTAGGTAATCACAGAAATTTCATTAAATAAATTATTTCTTGGGAATTACGAAGCATCTGAAGGTAAAATGTTAAGGTATGTACAGTATTAATAAGAAAATGGCCTGCAGCAATATACAGACGCTCCCTGGGTTATGATGGTCCATATTACGATATTTTGACTTTACGACGGGTAAATGTTTTTCACTTTCAGTACCTTATTCAACAAATGACATGAGATGTTCAACACTTTATTATAAAACAGGCATTGTGTCAATGATTTTTAATTGTAGGCTAATGTAAGTGCTCTAAGCATGTTTTTAGGGTAGGCTAGGCTAGTCTAGGCCAGGGGTCTCCAACTGTGGTCCTAGAGAGCTACCGTCCAGTAGGTTTTCTATCATACCCAGCTTCTGATGAGCCACAGCTGTTCTCAGGTAAATACCAGGAATAGGTGTGACTCATCAGAAGCCAAGTGGGACAGAAAACCTACTGGATAGTAGCTCTCCAGGACCAGAGTTGGAGACCCCTGGTCTAGGCTATGATGTTTGTTAGGTTAGGTGTACTGTATTAAAACACATTTTCGCCTTACGATATTAGCACCTTACAATAGGTTTATCTGAACGTAACCCCATCATAACCTGGGGAGTGTCTGTACAAGCAATACACTTTGAACAGAAAGAAAAAGGTGCACTGAAAGCATAACCTAGGGAATACATTTTGGTACTGTGAAACTGATAACAATTACCATTTTTGCTAAGTGGCAGCCCGTTTACCAGAAATGCTGGTCCCAGTTTAACTTAACAGACACTCCTGCATTGTAAGCACTGACGAGAGTGAGAATAAACACATACTGGCTGAAATGCATCAGGGTGAGCCATAGACCGTGGAGTCTTCCTATTATAGACAGCAGAACAAACTTTACCTCCAATATGCCTGTCACTGTTAGTCAAGTTACATGAAGGCCAGGAGTCTGAGCATCATCTCCATCAGTAGCAGCAGAACATCGCAGCAGTGATGCAGGCAGCAAGAGAGCAAAGCGCTTGTAACAGCAAGACTGCTAGTTCATGTCCCAGAAAGCAGTGGTATTTCGGAATCTGGGACCTGATTTAGTTCACGTATCCAGTTGTATAAAGAGTTAAATAGTAAGTTGCTTTTTTTTTTATTTTGGGGGGGGGGGGGATCCAGCTAAGACACATAATAATGACAAAAGGGGGACTCGACTCATTTGCAAATTCTGTATTGCCTGTTATATTCTTGTTTAATTCAACAATAAAGATACAGGCCACCCTGGCTTGTTAAGGTATTTATATCTTCATGCAGAATCTCCATTAATATTTATGGCCCTAATCCCTGTCCTAACCTTAACCATAAGTAACGAAACAAAACACAAGACTTGTGGCATATTTAATTCTTCAATTGCATTCACAGATTAAAAAAAGAAAACGTAAAAAAAAAAATTCCCGTCTTGTGGAGCGAAAATAACTAGGTGAAAATAACAGATTTTACCACATTGTGGGGACATTAGGACCCACATGAATAACCACACACAGAAATACTTGTCCAACACAAACCCCAGCCTTTCAATTCCTTCGAGCCACAATCATCAAACTAAAATCCACTGGATAATCCAGGCAGAGACAAAACACAATGATTCCTCTGCATAAAACCAAAAACTTATAGAGCCCAGGCTTACAGGATGGTAAGAACTCCATCAGCATGCTCAGAAGCACTAATGAGCTACGGCAAATAGATGAACATACTCACCTAGCTGTACTTACACTATGGTTGCCAAATGGCCTCAGTCTGTCAAATTATGACAAAGATTACAAACTACTGCTTGTTGAGACATTGCACTGAAAAAAAAATTCTGGCCGACTTTGTATTAGCAAAAGAGAGCTTAGCCTCTAAAGCATCTTCAACTCAAAACTCGTGCAAATACACAGTTTGTCAGTGAATGGAAGAAAGACAACTCAGCCAAAATATTAGGTTTTTCAGGTGTAAACCATTTTCTCTGGGGTGGTGTAACGTTAACTAATTCTAATATAAACTATGACTGTGGAGAACTGTATTAATTTACAAATTTCTTCTTTTAATATCCTGTACATACATAACCATGGTGCAAATTTTAAACCATTTTTTCAAAATGGCTACTTAGATATTGCTAAATTAATAATCTTTATCTATATAGTACTTTTTTGTACATGGAATGCACCTCAATGTGCTTCACATTTGGGATTAAAATAAAACCAAAGACAGAAAAGTAACCAACATACAGGTCATTGAAACTGGAGAAAACTCAAATAAATCTAAATGAAATAAGCGAGATTAAATAAAAGCTAAACAAATGAAAAAATAAAACAGGATATATAAAACACAAAGGAATGAAAAGGTACAAAACAATTAGTCACTTTTAAAACAGAAAATGCTCCAGATTAGTAGCTGATGCAAGTGGGATAGGTCATAAGTACCCGTTTGGTGTTCAGGGAGCTTTGCGTGAAGGTGAGCTTGGATGTTGTGCAAGGATGGCCTCATCAATGTGCTCTGATGAGCTAGTTCCCACCCACATCCCGGCAGGAGTAAAATTCCCCATCTATGCCAGGTGTTTGAGATAACTGTACGGAACAGGAACAGCTGTAATAAACTGACAAATAGTGGAAAAAATGATTCACTTTTTCAGACAACTCCCATTTCCACAACAGAATTTTCATACCCAGACACCCATTTCATACAAAGTGGTGACTAACCTTGGACAGACATGTCTGTCCCTAATAAATCCAGTATTAATAAACAAAACTGATTAAATACTGTAACATATTACCTGCTGCATTACAAGAGTGAGATGGGAGACGTGGACAAAACCTGACAATCTCTAGAGTGGCTCATAAACATATTTACAGCTTTTGGTGCTGGGAACTCGACGAACAAAACTACATTTTACCGTTAATAGTTAAGCAAAAACCGTGAGAAAAATGCATACATTGGATTACGACCAAAAGTCAAGATTTGTTATACAGAAATTCCCCTTTTACCAAAAAAACAAAGTTAAAAACTGTCATACAACAACATCCAAAAGCCACTATAATTTTAATATTGTCTTTATTAATCATGACAAAAAGAACATTCTAAAATTATGTTTTGTAGTTGTAAAACAACAGTCAATGGCTTTTATATAGAGTTAACAAACTGCAAATATAATTAGTGTATGAGAAACTGAACATTGCTAAAATTTAAAATACGTTTATGAGGAACATAAAAAAATATAATCTCTATCATTTAAAGTATTCCATCAATTAAAACATATTTCAGAACCGTTTATAGCTCCAAAAGCACCAAATTCTGAGATGTACCTTAACAGAAAAACATTTAAATGATCCCATGCAAAAAAAAAAAATCAATGTTAACAAAGATAGAGTAAGAAAAATAAACTGTCCACATCTCTGCTTCAATCAAGCTGCACCTTAAATAGATGAAAATTTCTTATAATATTCAAATACCCAAAAATACAGAAATACCCACAAGTTAAATTCAAATCGAACACAGGTCCCTTCTGATTTTTTAAATGCCTGCCTTTCGTTCCATCATACTTGTAAAACATGTTAAAACATAGCCATTAATTCTAGCTGCCCAGTGCAGGAAATATGACACACTTAAAAATTATTACTGGTTCTTTGCACTGCGGTAAAACAGACTGACTGCCTTTGGAATCACAAGTAATCTGTCAGGAATAAGCAAATGTGACCCCGGTGGTATGATCTGACGGGGCTGGGTTAGGCAGAGTGGCGGCAGAGAAGGGCAGGTAATGTTCAAAGTGGTACAAGCCTGCTTCAGTTAGAGCAGAAATCTGGTGCATAGATAAATCATGCCAAATGCAAAAAAGAATGTAACTGCTTATCCAGTACTGATTCATAGTGTGTATATTACTGCAGGGATGGCATTTTAACCTATGACACAGAAATGGTGACTGGGTGATCACTGGCCATGTGCACGTCATTGCATAACAGAGGAGCAGAAACATCAGGCACCGTTATAATGATGGGGCAAGAAGTGAACATTAGCATCAGCTGAGATGGTTAGCACAGTTAAGTCAGAATGAGTGGTTTTGTCTTTCATCTCATTTCATATCTCTAACTTCCCCCGGCGTCAGTCAGCTTCCTCGAAGCTGATTTTTGTCAGGTTCCCAGACAAAACGCAAAACCAGACAGTCTCTCCTGACCTTCTGTTATGGTCCTGATATCACTGACATGACTGCTCAGGTCCCAGTGCTGAGAATCCAGTGGGTGTGGGACAAGGCCACACCATTAACATCAAGTAACCTTGAAAGCATTTGTCTGATTGGAATCATCTTGGTTGTCTCACATTTAACCAGAATTAATGAGTGCCTTGGTGCAATTTCCTGGACAGAAGACTCAACTGTGGTATTATCTGATCAGAGTTTAACAGTTCGGGCATCATACTTTCCAACTGGACCTGGTCCTTGCTTATTTGGAATATGCAGCTATGGGGGAGGGGGGGGGCAGGAAAACTCAGATGGTGCTGAGAAGCACAGAGGTGCTACAGTAGGCATGGATGGTAGTCACTTGGATGTAAGCTTTGCAGATTCCTTCAGCCAGAGCTCCAGCACCATCAGAAACTGATTGAAGAGAGGAGAGACTCAAGCATCGTCTGAGCTTCCTCATCCTATAAGACAACAGCACCAAGTCACGCCGTCAGACAGCAAACCCCCAGTGTTATGCAGGCTAAACAAAGAACGAATGGATATCACCAGCTGTCTGCTAGAAATAAATGCATAATAATTGGTAATAAGGACCTTAACTGCTTAAGCCAAAATACCATAGGGCCAAAGGAATGTTCAGAATTAGAAAACGTCATTATGCAGCAAATGACTGCAGAGGTTAGTATGTGCTTACACAGTACATACTGAGTTTTGTTAGAAGCCTACTACTCAACCATTAATTTAATGCATACTGTATGTATGCATGAGAACAGTACTAATGCACTTGGACACACTGTGGTTGGCATCTTGCACATTACCTGACCTGGATGGGTACCAATGACGTAGCTTGACCACCCAAAAAATTAAAAACTGTTACAAACTATCAATGGAAAAATACATATTTGAGTCAACTTGATACATACTGCTACATGACACATTGCATACTATATTTCGCCTACTACATAGTAAACAAGTAAGCAATTTTGGATGCACACAATGTCACTTTTAACAGAGGTGTCGGTATGCATGGTGAAAACGTAGTGGATGTGTGGTGAGGGACGAGCACCACATTTCATATATACCAACCTCTTTGGAAAATATGCGCAGGGCAGAAGCAGCCTCACACATTTTTCTCGCCTCCTGCATCTGTCCAAGGTCCTTGTAACACTGAGGAAGGAACAATTATGCATGAATATGAGAGAAGGATGCAAATATACTTTAAAAACTGAGACTACATTTAAAGGGCAAAAACGCACTAGAAAGTAAGGATACATTCAACTCCTCCAGGAGAAACATGCAAATAGGCAATTCAACTGCACACACCATGAAGTGAGTAGGAGTGCATGAAAGAATATTAATTTGTGGAATAAAAAGAGAAAAAAATTGACCAGGTCTCAAAAAACACTCAACTAAAGGCTTCGCTTACCTTAGCTATAAATACATAGTTGAACTTCGAATATTTAGGTTGAATTTCCTCTACCTGTCGGCCAAAGTAAACATTCATGACAAAGCAGCAATGACTCGTGGGTATTTATGGTTGCAGAACTTTGAAGGACAGTTTAATGATTCATTCTGGAAAGAAAATAAACTGGAATCTGCTTGGATGTGTTTCTTCATCAAATTTTATATTCAGTGGTCGGACGTGCACAAAGCAATGAATACAGGCAAGATATTTAGGGGAGATTACATTGGAGAAGCCCCAATCACATTCATTTCCTTCTCTAAAAAGTCAATGGACCACATAATTTCTTGATGCATCAGTGATGCCTTCTATTTCAGTAGTGAAACATTTATATTCTTCATAGGAAAACAGAACACCAGTCTGGCAGGTACGTTTCACTTGCCCGTTTCAGAAAAACATGTTTCCCAACCACGAAGTGATAGAACGGAAAAGGTGATGAGGTTCTTTTCACTGCACTTGTTGGTTCTGGCTTCTCTCAAACACCAAGCCATTGCTCAACAATTTATATCGATTGCAAAAATATACGAGAATCACAGACTTTTTTTTTTTTTGTTTGCTCCGAGCAAAAATGATATATGTGATTAACTTGTTCACAAGGATTAGAGAGAAATGAGAACGACTTGGGAGACCCAGATGGTGTATAAGATGCAAGGATGTGTTCATTGAAGTCAGGCGGCTTTGTCAAGCTCCTTAGGCAAAGCATAACAAGTCACAACACAAACCACTTACATAAATCCCATGGCAGAAATGCACATGATGTGAGGAAGCATAACTCATATGATTGTGGGCTAGAAGCAATTTCATTTCTTTATATAAACAAACATAACATTTGAACAAAGCCCAAAGTCTTTTTGAAATGTAAACAGTCCGGGCTTAAAAATGCAGTGCAAAAGGGTATTTACCTCGACACAGTAATGCACAGACTGGGTCCCGCTATGCGCTGCCATTTGTGGAAGATACCACAGCTTTTGGGACACTGGATTAGGTATGTGAGAACATGCAAACACATGCACTAAAGCAAGTCACACAAACATCTAAATTTACAAGCAGACGCACGTACACAAACAGATAGGACAAAAAAAAAAACCACACAGGGATGCACGCTATAAACATGTAAACAGACCAACATGCGTTCATCATCGTTTAGATGAGTGCTCATCACTAGAAGAGCATGAGTTTAAGTGGTATTAAGTACCACGGAACAGCTGCGTTTTCTTCCGTTGTAAGGTTTATATTTTGCGAGGATTCAGCACCCAACCAAATAGGACTTCACAAGGCACCAATGCCACCAGTTTTCTGGGGCTATCAGGCATGTCCTATTACATAAAAAACACCCAGCATGACCAGTGTGCAAGCATGATACCTTGAGGAAATTCCTTAATGCGTCATGGACAGTGGCACTGGGAGGCTCTCCAAACAATGTAGCTGCTATTTTCCTCTCTATCCAAGACAGCTGGGCCACCTGCATGCAACCAAGTATCTGAGGTGAGTCATTCTGCATTCCACACAACAAACCATCAATGAGTGACTCTGTTGGTATATAAACAAAATGAATAAAATTTTAAAATAAATAGCATTAAACCAAATACCTACAGAACTAAAAGGACATTGTGAAATCAACCGGTCATCTGCGAATTGGCTTGAATGATATTTTGATGTTGATAAAATAAAGGGTTATGATGTGAACACATAACCAAAAGATTTTACTGGAGGAGTATTGTTATATATTTACTCAGCTGGTAATTCTTTAAAGAGCAACTATTTTTGTCTACTTATAGAGCTGAATTGTTGACGGAGGTTTACGATGGTTGGTGTCTCCTGGAGCGGCCACATCTCCTTAAGCACCACCCTACCCTGCTGTACCCCTGAAGCACTGCAGCAAAATACCTGCATAGGGACTGGAACTGTGCCCAAAAATAAACAAAATCCCAACCATTTAGACCAGTACTACACAACCTGCTCCTCAGGGGCTCCCAAATTCACGTTTTTGTTCTTGGTAGGGAGCTGGGAGGGAGCAAAAGCACGGACTGTCTGAGGACTGGATTGAGAAACACTGCTTTAGATAACAAGTAGTAGGAGAGAACGTCTTAGACAATACAGTAATGGCATGGGAGGCCCCCCAAGGAGGACATGCTCCACTGAAGTCACTATCAAATGATGTGGGAATGATATTCCGGTCAGGAAATGGGGCCCAAGCAAACAAACTATGCCACTAAGGGAGACGAGGACACCTGTAATTACATAATCACATGAATCGCTTAGCACATCAAACCGGGACCCCACATGCAGATTCATCTTCTTGAAGGAGCGAACAGTGTTTGCAAAGGTGAACTGGTGACCTGTGCCATGACAACCCCCCCCCCCCCATCCCCCAACCCATAACTAAATGTTCCAAGATGATGAGCAGAAGTGAGGGTTCCAGGTCTGACGTTCCGTGGTCATTCCATGGAGTAAATACAGGTGTCCTCAACATGATGTCACTGCATGGCTTTTCCCGGAATTCCAGTGTGTGACTGCACAAACCTACCCGGTGCTTACAGAGAAGCCTCTTGAAGCAATTACACAGATAGAGCTCTTCAAAACATGATTAGTAGTATGTGTTTATGGTTTGTTCATTCCATCATCCTGAGTGACAAGGCCGTTCCGTTTGACCTTTGCCACAGAAGTCAGTGCGTGAGAAAGCAAGTGACATCATAGGGAAGAAGATGGAAACGACCCTTTCCTGTGTAGCCTGGAGACTCTTTAAAAGCAGATTGAAAACATGTTTGGCCCCCGCTACACTCATTATATTGTGTCTCTTGAAAGTGTTCTGCAATGATGGTAAAAAAAAAATGTTACATCGTTTGGCAGTGTAACCAAATGAAAATAATTCCTTTGAAGATGCCACCTAGCAACACCTTAGCAACCACCTAGAATAGCATTGACTTATACAAAGTTTCACTTCACTACTGTATGTCCTCCAGCACATTTGTTCTCAGTTCATATTGCTTTCAAAGCAGAAGGTGATTTTTGTTTATAAACAATCTAGGTTTAAATATAACTATGTTGCAAATGGCTCTAAAATCAGACCTGACAACCATGTGGTTAATTGGAAAGACTCATTTTAACATATTAACCCTCAACAAAATAAAACAAATATTGTAAATTATAATATTTTTAACAATGTTTTAAAATTAAATGAACAAAATAGCATATATAGTTTGCCTTTTCCCTCCATCAACCTCCCCATGAGACGTTAACCGAATGGTTTGATTTTAGCTGTGAATGCTGAGACTCTGTGTAACATTAAAGCCAAAGGTCTTGTGCTGTCTGAAACCAGGAAGAAACACTATTGCTGATTTGTATTAAAACATTTTAATGAAGCCCTAATTTTAATGCACAGGTTAAGCATATCAATATGAATGGCGCTGTGTTATTGAATATCTCATTTTGAAAAACCATCTATATACTGTATAAATTCAATACAAGCTACCGCCCAGCCCTAGCATTAGCAATGTGGCGATTTTCTGTATGCTTTTCACAGTTTTAGTCACTTACAGCGTAGCACCAGCGGCCCAGGAGATAGTAGGACAGGGGATCTTCAGGATTCAGCTCTATGGCTCTGTCAAGGTGATCCTACAAAGCAGAAGGTAACAGTGTCACTGTCCCACACGGAGCATGTTCCTCCGCGCTGCCTGTCCCGTCCTGCTTGACTGTACCCTCAGTTTCTCACATCACGCGCGCCTGTCTCCCTTACCTGTCTGTCGTGCATTTCTCCGCTCTCCCCTACGCCTTCTCTCTTTGTGATTTAATTCCCCCCCCCCCCCTCCGCCTGTTGACAGCTTGGTTCTCACAGGGCTCCACACACAATCGCTCTGTTTTAGAAAAGCCTGACAGGTGATGCGAGCGGTACGTGCGGAGCTTCCATCCGCCGCGGTTATGCAACCCACCAACACTATAACCGCCAGCACTACTGCCGGCCCAAGCCAGCGGTGAGAGGTTCGGCGGGCTAAGCCTCTGCACCCACGATCAGAGCATCTCTGGTTCGCGCCCTGGCCTCGGCAGAATAGGCACATATCTGTGGGCCCGATCAAGACCCTTAACCCCCAGGTCCAGGGATGCTGCACATGGGCTGAACTTGTTCTGCGACCCCCAAGCTATGGAGACCAAAATGGGGTATTATTATTATCGTCATCTGACAGATAATGGCTAGCAACCAGTCACACGCCTGACCTGCTCCCATCGAACATATCCACTGTCATATTACTCGATCAGATCCCGGCAGTCGCTGCTCCGTAACAGACTCTTCTGGGCAGTGGTGGCCTAATGGATGGGAAAGTGCCCTTAAATTCGAAAGACTGCTGGTTCGAATCCCCGAGCAGCAACGTACCACCAAGGTACCCTGAGCAAGGTATTACCCCCAAGCACTGGGCAGAGAACATATTTTGTTGTTGCGTGCTGTGGTGTCTCAACAATGAGAACTAATCACTTTAATTTCAGCCACTTTATGAGACATGATCACACTCAGGCCAAATTGTCGCACAAAACATTTTCGATTTACTTTCTGACTTAGTGGTGGCCCAGCCTTACCCTGCTGTGTGACAACCTGCTACAAGTCAGCACTGTATCATTCTCAAAGAATTTCCCCATTGTGGGATTAATAAAGTCTAATCTAATCTAATCTACAAGCACTACAATATTAAAGGGCTGACATCTGAAGCATATTTATCTATTATTGCTTTTTCTTCTCGCAACCTTTCATAATGTTCAACAGCTGATACAGTTGGAGACACGTACACTGATCTCAACCCTGAATCCACAGCCCAGTTTTCAAATTGTTTAATATGAGGTGATGCTTTTGATGGATCCACATTTATATTGTTCAAAAATCACAGGCTGAGCCGTCAACAGGCATCCGGAAATTGTCACACATGATATTCAGTGTTTGGGGGAGATGAACAAATCAGTAATAATCAGCGGGCCCGGAAGGTTCTGATCCATCGCAGACAACTTCCAGGGTAGGTAATGCACTTCTCCTGTGTCCCCTATTCTCTTTTATATCTTATATTTCATATTATTTATTGTGTGGTTTTAGTAATTTATGGGCATATTTATAATGCATTCATGTATCATTATGAATATGGCTATAAATATTTATAAAGAGGCATAACACATTATAGCCATGTTTATTATGTATTATGAATGCCTTATGAAGCTCTCATTAATGCATTATAGATATTGGTATAATGCAGTGCAACGTGTCCTTAATGCTTATACCGACCATTATAATGCATTATAAAGGTATCTATAGTGTATTATAGATGACAGCTTCATAAAGCATTCATAATACATAATAATCATGGCTATAAGGTGTTATGTCTTTAGATAAATATTTAAAGGCATGTTTATAATGCTTTATGAATGCATTACTATTTGCTACGAATGTGTGTATAAATCACTAAAAACATGGCCTTCAGTAAAGTGTTACAGTATTTTCCTGCAAGGATTAAAAATGGGCTCTGCTCTGATTTCCCCTCCAGTCTGCTGGATGCAGATGGTTTGCACGTTTGCAGCGTGAGAAACCCAACGTGCGTAAAGTGCATCGCCCCGCAGCCCCGAATGCCGGAGCAGCGCGCCTGGAGGCCGCCCGGGCACGCCATGCGGGCAAGCCGCCCGGGCACGCCGCAGCACCGTGGGGCCCCCTCCGGCGTGCGTGCCTCCCCCTGGCCCCTACGCCCCCCACCCCAGGCACCGTCAGACTAAACATCAGTGGGGCCGCCGCAGCCGTCTGGGCTGCACACTGGCAAACACACACCTTGAAGAGGTAGCCGTTCTTGATTCTGTTCTGCACGGATTCGTACTCCGACATGAGTCCGCACATTATGGCGTACCTGGGGAAGAAAAGAAGGGGGGGGGGAGGGACAGAGGGAGGGAGAGGGGGAATTGAAGGGGTTAGACCAAAACACTGAGTGCTGTATCCACGTTCATTCATGTGTATTATTCTCTGGTACAGCATGAATGAGAGCCTGTGTGCAGAGATTGCATAACAGTACATTGTTCCTCTCAGGTATATTAGCCACCCAAACAGGAGGCTATAAAATGATCGTTAAGAGTGTCAAATGTATTTAATATCCTACCTCATATGCACAAAGACACAGACCATACATGCAGGCTGTACCTCCTGTGTGTGTGTGTGTGTGTGTGTGTGTGTGTGGTTAGGGTTACACATAAACACAGACGCACACAGAATACAGAATACTTCCCAGTGTGTTTGTCTTTTGTGCACCTGTATACCCTTCCAGCCTGCATCAATGTGGCAAATTTCTCTATTTTTTTTTTTACCTACAGAAGATTAATGATGGTGTAAAGTAAACACACCGACTTACACGCCATACTGAGGGGTGGGCAGTCAGCGGAGCAGATGAAGACATCCGACGCAAACATCCCAGCAGCAATTAGCAGAAATCACAGACCAACGCGTAGAGCACCCATGCCAAATAAGCATGTGACCAGCATTTCCGCAACACGACACGTATACGATACATAACTCAGATAGCTGCCCGGAGTTTCGTATCGCCGACTGTCTCTCACCAAACCGACAGCCTGGTGATACGAGCCGAGATCTTCTGTTACTAAACTATATAGCACAGAGGAGAGAGGACCTCCTTATGAAAGAGTATCCTGGCGTTAGGATGGGATTTAGCAAAAAGCTAAGCGAGATAAGCGGCATGAATGGAGAGACAGTGGCCCCCTGTGCACTGCAGCAAGTCATTTGAGACAAGTGGATCACCTTGATCAAAGGCCTTTCATCACCAACTCCACTAATCCTGCTGGTACTCAGAGTCAAACACACTGACAGGGTACAAACACCTCTAATGAATGGGAGAGCAAGGTGAAAAGGTCACTGCAGGGCTGGAGGAGGGGGGGAAGAGGGTTTTAATGTGTTCCCAAACTCGCTGGAGCCATTTTTCCTTCCAGTACGTGGCTGTCAGATTAAAAACCTAAAACGGGGCGTGAAAGAAAAACAGTGAAGCAACCTTATCTGGTAAGGTTCTTCCTCCTTGGCACAAAAATAACACTTTCACACAAATTCATGCTGAAGATTAGAACATAAGAACATAAGAACTATACAAACGAGAGGCGGCCATTCGGCCCATCGAGCTCGCTTGGGGAGAACTTAACTAATAGCTCAGAGTTGCTAAAATCTTATCTAGCTCTGATTTAAAGGAACCCAAGGATTCAGCTTGCACTATGTTATCAGGAAGACTATTCCATACTCTGACTACACGCTGTGTAAAGAAGTGCTTCCTTAAATCCAGTTTGAAATGTTCTCCCGCTAATTTCCACCTATTGCCACAAGTTCTTGTATTTGAACTAATGCTGAAGTAACTATTCGGTTGAACAGCATCCAAACCTGTTAGAATCTTATAGACCTGGATCATGTTCCCCCTCAGTCTCCTTTGCTTGAGGCTGAACAGATTTAGCTCAACTAACCTAACCTAACTTAACCTAACCTCAACTACTAGGATTAGTTTAGGATGCAAAAGTCCTGATCCAGAGGAAGAAAATTATACCACTGAATACCAAAACTGCTACCATAATTAAACTATAAAAACTTATGTTCACTTTGAACAAGTAATTAATCAAATAAGGTATGAGATAATGTCATTAAATAATGCCTCTCCCCCCAAAAAAATACACTGAGAATTGAGAAGGGAATTCCACCAAAAAATATACAGACGTGTGCTTGGTAACAAGGCATCTTTTCAGTCCAGATACACGTGTAGATTTACTGAACAGTGCACTCTGGGAACAAAACAGGAGTGTACAGACACTTGCCAGCCATTTGCCAGCATTTCTGCTGGGGTCGATGTCGAGATATCAGCAGAGAGAAAGGATGCATGGATACAAAGATGTGGCTGCTTTCCACCTTTGGTTGAGAAGCCTTTTGTTGCTTCAACAGTACCGGCATCTCCTGTTACGGAGCAGGGTTTCTGGTCCAGCCACAGTGGGTTAATCGTCTCCAGCTTCACCCTGCTGGCTGCCTATGCTGTCTGTTGTCTCAGTCCATTCATTGTTTAGGCCAAAGTAACATCCAAGAGAATCACGAGCAATAAGGCAGTTATTAAGGGGGCAGGGGGCAAGGAGGTCATAGCCGGCAGGAGTGTCGGTAGATTCAAGAAATGCTTAAGATGGTGAGAGAAACCGTAATTAATAAATAAATCAGTATTCAAGCTTCATGAGCGTTTATAGAAAAAAATTAAGCCTGGATTCAGGGAGAACCGCTGACATCTTCTCAAGAGCTACTGGTTGGTCTGTAAAGTCTACCAAGTCTCTGTTCCCGTGAGGGGGGGGTAAGGAGGTGAGACCCTCTGGGGGTAACCTGCAAACACTTTGAGTTCTTTGGCTCCACTATAAGAGGAACAGCTGTGTGCTGCACTATGTTGCAACCCATCATCTTCACAGTGCCCAGCGTCCTTCTGCTGCTCTAAAATCCCCACCTAATTAGTCAAGCATGAATCCACTTCCATATATTTGGTGACTGAACAAGACCTAAGTCATCATTCTTAGGTAAAAGCAAGGAGTCACCAGATAAAGGGAGAACAGGTGCTCAAGGTCAAGCTTTAAAAGGGAAGAGGAGGAGGACACTTTATCCAGTACAGATATTTTATGGGTTCCACTGAAATAAAGGTAGCTGATTACGAGAAAGATCTCGGTATGTATGTTGATGCTTCCATGTCCCACTCTCGCCAATGTGGGGAAGCAATAAAAAAGGCGAACAGAATGTTGGGTTATATCTCTAGATGTGTGGAGTTTAAGTCAAGGGAGGTGATGTTACACTTATATAATTCCTTGGTAAGACCCCACCTAGAATACTGTGTGCAGGTTTGGTCACCATACCTCAAGAAGGACATTGCTGCCTTAGAAAAGGTGCAACGAAGAGCTACGAGAATGATTCCTGGTCTTAGAGGAATGTCTTACGAGGAGAGGTTAGCGGAACTGAATCTGTTCAGCCTTGAGCAAAGGAGGCTAAGGGGGGATATGATTCAGGTCTATAAGATTCTAACGGGTCTGGATGCCGTTCAGCCAAATGACTATTTCAATATTAGTCTAAATACTAGAACTCGTGGCCATAAGTGGAAATTAGCGGGAGAACATTTTAAAACAAATTTGAGGAAGCACTTCTTTACACAGCGTGTAGTCAGAGTATGGAATAGTCTTCCTGCTATTGTAGTGGAAGCTAAAACCATGGGTTCCTTTAAATCAGAGCTAGATAAGATTTTAACAACTCTGAGCTATTAGCTAAGTTCTCCCCAAACGAGCTTGATGGGCCGAATGGCCTCCTCTCGTTTGTAAATTTCTTATGTTCTTATGTTCTTATATGGATCCACAATCACCATCATCACTGGAGAACAAACTTTTCCATATTCATTATCATGAATGCAGCAATGATTAACTAGAAGTTTCACTGTAGTAAAGCGTTTTTAGCCATGTAAACGCACAGTATGCCAACTGTAACACGTCAGAGGGGGATAATTCCCAAAGTGCAGGTTGTCCGACTGTGTCAAATGTCACATGACCCTGGCCATGCGGCACAAAAGACCGCCGTAAAAACGCACCATTAAAGCCTCATATAATTCAGCAGCAGAACTTACGAATAAAAGCATGGAAGCATTATCATGCAGGTGTAAATGTCCAAGCAGAATGACATAATAAGCACTGCAGACATTTATGGAAATGGTTACACTGTAGGTCCACATATTGCATCAGCACCCTGCAATTTCAATGCAGCATCACTGCCATCACTACTGAGCCCCTGATCAGACTAGGCTGAGGTCACAGGCCTCCGCTGTGATATCAGCTGCTGCTGCAGGACATACAGACCCCTCATCTACAACCATTTTATTACTGTCATCATGCACCAATCTCCCAGTAGCCGGGAGGCCCGACCTGAACTGACGACCAGCCCACCGTGAGCATACAGACTATCACTCCACTCTTACCAGTTTCCCCAGTGGATAAATTAATAGTTCACTTTCAAAAATGTTGAAATTGCTCTTTTCTCTGGTAGTACATTGCAATCTAATCCAAGTATCAATCCAAGTATCAATGCTCAGATGGACTGAAAAAGCTCTATGCTTCCAAGGCAGAATTCAATTTAATCTCAAATTGAACATAATAGTTATAAAATAAACGCTAAGAGGGGAAGGTACAGTGCCTTCCATGACATTTGGGACAAAGACACATTTTTCCTTGATTTACCCCTCTGCTCCAGTTTAAAATTTCAAAGCAAACAATGCAGATGTGATTAAAATGCACATTCCAGACTTTAAAGCTATTTGTGTACATTATGGTTACCATGTAGAAATTACAACACTTTTTACTCACAGTTCCCCTTCATTTCAGGGCACCAAAATGGTTACTGTGTATTCCACTTTATCTATTTCCACTTTTCAGATAAGGAAAAATGACTTCCTCTAACAACACATTTTACCTTTACAATCCACCTGAAATGCTTTGTCACCTCAGGTAATAATCACATAATACACTATTTTTACATCAGCTAATACACACACACACACACGCTTGATCTCAGTCCATACAGACCTCCTACTTGTAACATAACCTTTCAAAACACTATACATATCATCCACCTTTGCAAAGTAGGAATTTGAAACAGTTTCTTATAAAAGATCATCATTTTTACTGGTTAGAAGATGAATGTCAGACAGAAACACAGAAAACAGCAGAACCCAGGACAATTTCTCATTTCTCCAACTGCAAAATGCTGTCCATTGACGTAACTGGAGACCAATGATGAAGAACTGGAGACCAATGAAACGTCGTCCTTGTATGACTTAGTAAAGCTGCAACATTCTTTGCGTCTTGAATTTGCAAGGGGAGTAGTAATAATAATAATAAAGGCGATACCTCTGCGAGAAACATTCAGTAACCTCAAAATATAGCTTTGCTCATTTATTTTGTCCATAATTAATCGATTTGAATGGTTTTAATAAACAGTGCCTGCAGTTTCAAGACAACAAAGCCAAAGAACAGGATAAATGCATCATCAGACTTGCAGCATGGCCCTTCTGTTGATCTAATAGAGATCAAGCTACAGTACAGGACTTGCACAAATGTATTGTGGGAATTGCTGATCTCAAAACGCCAACTCTTCCAAAAGAGCTACGATGCCCTATAATAATGCTACGGGATAATTACTGGGCTTAATCAGCCCAAATGACCACATGTTTCTTCAAGTAGTTTTTGCATGACAAGCAGACACGTTGAAACTTGAAAAAGCACTTCAAATGAAGGATGCATGTGCTCGGCACGCCTTTACTGTACTCATGTCCTGTTAAACAATGACTGGGGATGTGTACACCCCTCTGCTCAGGACTGCAGGTGGAATTGAGAGGGCAGTTGTTATGGTGTACCCAGCAGAGGTACTCTCCCATTACATGGCAGGTCAGGTTGGGGAGCATGCACTGGTGCAGTGTGCTTCCAAGCCCATCACGCAACGAAACGCTTTGCGATCCCGGTCGATGACCCCCCCCCCCCAGGCAGACACACAATCTAATCCCACCCTTCGGAAACAGCCATCTCTCTGCCAACAGCCAGGCATTACGTGGGAGTCCCCTTGGCCTGGTCCAGCCCCTCGGGTCCACAGCAATGAGGATCCTGAGAGCCGGATCACCATCAGGGAAACGCACCACATGGCCTTAGTGCCGTGACTGACACTCCTTCAAAATGCGGGTAATGTGTCTCCTTCAGGACTCCCTCAGCAACCACTCATTCGGCAGAAAGGATTCTCCAAAGAGACATAGGCTGCCGTCATCGAGTCGGCTGTTTGGTGAGAAGAGCTCAGGTGCCCAAAAGACTGGTGAGAGGTGCAGAGGTGCACCACCAAGCTCTAATGAAGAGCCAGCAAGACCTGAATGCTATTTCTCTCACCGCACAAAACTGGTGAGAATCAGGACAGCCAGGAATCAAGAAGGGCACCTCCAGCAATTATTCAAGGGCAAGCATAATGAAGACACTGATACAGGGAATTGATATATCATTAAATATGACAACTGTTAGATGTTCTTTTTTGGTAATGAAGAATGTAAGAGCTGTTGCAGTGGTGACCAGTTACATCACACAATCACTGGCAGTCCTATATTTATTTTGTACAGGACTGCATGCTTGTTCTTGTACATGTTTGTGTATCTGCACCTGTGTGTATGTGTGCATGACCACACACACGCGCACGCACACACAGTCGTGCAATCATATCTTTTTGGGTACCGCTCATTCATTTCTATGGGAAAAATGCTAATGTCAACTATGACAACCTTAACCCCTACCCAGCCCTAACCATAACCATAAGTAACCAAACAAAAAATTTGTTCAGTTTTTTCATTGCAGTCAAGGATTTTTATAAAATAGAGTTTTCCCATATGCGCCTCCACACCACAGAACAAAACCTTGTAAACTTTGCTTTTACACTAACAGTTGTAGTTTTCTGGTCATAGTGAATATGAACACTGTATATGAGGGAAAGTGGACATATTACGCAATAATCTAGGTGTTAAACGTTTTAAAATAAGGGCAATGCAAACTTACCATTGGTGACATTCGGCAGATCTCGGGTTCACCGTGACAGCTTCCCTTCCAATGGTTTTTCCTGTAAGATACGACGGATGATCCTCAGCTCCACACAACACACTACTACAGTGTTCACAAAGTCTTGGGATGTTTCCTTAATTCTGTAAAAAATCTCGCAGATTTATTGGTTTCATAACAAAAGTCCATTGACAAGCAATGTTTAACATATAAGAGACATTTTGTTATTATTGTAATTTTTTTTTTACTCATTCAGTTATATTCTTGCCATTCTGCTATTAATTGCAATTGCAGTCATTGGCTCCAAGTTATTGCAAAGGTGTTACTAATCAAAAACTATCCAGTGAGACTGCTTGTTAATGAACTTTTTAACTCAGAACAGCACTTTTAGAAGTGAAATGAATGTTTTACGTTATTGGTTGTTTCTAATGTGATAAATATTTTTCATAAACAACAAAAAAAAAAAAAAAAAAGCAATAAATTTGCAATATTGTTACTGAATTAAGCAAGTATCTCAAGACTTTCTGTGAGCACTGCATGTAATTTTATTTATACGCTCTGCAAAATACAAAAAAAAGCCTCAAATACAACAGAAATTAAAAAAGACTGCAGGGCCCACGCTTCGTAAAACGTGGGCAGACTGAGGGGAGTTTGCAAAGAACACATCAAGGATGGCCAACCAAGGGAGCGAGACCTGCACTCTGGATGGTCTGCAAACACCACTTACTGTTACTCTAAATCGTGATGATTATATTACAGTATTTCAGTAGTGCCCCGTGACCACAGATCTTTTATAGTAATTCTCTGCAAGACCTAAAACTAAATGTTAACAAAAGGCAAAAGAGGTGGGGATCTCAGCGAATCAACTGGGGTCTATGGTTCATGACCTGCAGTTTTGAAAGTTAAATTGAAAATAATTGTACAAGCGAGCAGATAGAGATAAGCGAATCATATCAGGTTAACAAGAAATCATGAGCTCCACATATGGGCTTTAATCATATCCGTTCCAAGTGATTGCGAATCTAGTCTAATATTTCAACCTGATGCACTAAAACTTCAGAATGTGGTATGTTGGAACTGTAGGCATCACAGGGCAAAGCGTGTTTTATTGAATTCACCCAACCTGCGGCGACTGACACTTATTCTGATCGAAACATGACAAAAATGTTAAAAATCTCAGGCTTCTGCGGAAACCCACAGAGGAGCTGGCTCAGTCAATGATAATTTATGTGCAATCCCAGCACATGACGCATTTCCGTGGTTATATAAGGACAGGAAGAGGCTAGGCAGCTCCTCTCACCCCTGGGAAAGGTGTGTGTTTGACTGAAGCCCCCACATGACCAGCCTCCCAACCCATAGGTGCATATTAACCACTTAAGACGCCGCGTTAGTTTCACAGCAGGAGCTCCGGTGCATATCCGCACTTAAGAGTTCTAAGGAATTTATTACCCACAATTTCCCTGCTAAACCCCTAAAGTGAGTTTACAACCTTGAAGTGAAGATCACAAACAAACGGAGGTGAAACGTGTCCCTGTTCACAGGCCGGATGAGTTAATAGAGTTTTCATACCACGCAAGCAGCTAGAGCTATATTCATGGCAAAAACTAGGTTAAATATAAGGGTTACAAATTTTGGTAACACTTTAAAGGCCATAATTTTAGTAATTTCTAAACACTTTCATAATGCGTTATAGTGCATCCATAAAGCATTATAAACCTGGCTATAAATAGTCATTATAAAAAGCATAACACATTATTGCCATATTTATTATGCATTATGACTGCTTAATGAAGCTCGCATCTATAGTGCACTATAGATACCTTTATAATGCAGTACAATGTATCCTTAATTCTAATACCTTTATAATACATTATAATGGTCAGTATCTATAGTGCATTATAGATGAGAGCTTCACAAAGCAATCATAATAAACATAGCTATAATGTGTTGTGCTTTTTTATATTTATATATTTAAATAAATATTTATAGCCATATTTATTATGAATGTATTATGAATGTGTTTATAAATTACTACAAACATGGCCTTAAGTAAAGTGTTACCAAAATGATTAAAGAAATAGAAAATAGAATGGCGTGGTGGTGCAGTGATTAGCACTCACACCTCTGGGACCTGAGTTAAAGTCTCCGCCAGGGTTCCATGTGTCGGGAATTCGCATGTTCTCACTGTGCTATTGTGGAGTTTCTTCCAGGTACTCTGGTCCCCCTCCCACCACACTCCAAAAATGTGCCCCAGTTGCCCATAGGTGTGCGCGTGAGTGAATGGTGTGTGAACGTGCCATGCGACGGGCCCTGCCTTGCACCCATAGGATCCGGACCCCCCCATGACCCTGAATAGGATAAGCGATTTCAGAAAATGGATGGATGGAAATAAAAAACAACCAGTGATAGTAGAAACACAACACAAACAGACAGCATTAAGGAGGTTACCTAAGTACGATTCTAAATAAGGTGCTTTACATTGACTTGTCAAAAAAATCTAGAACTAGAACCGGGGGATCCACAGGCTGCATGAGGTTCCACAGATACAGCAGCTGACATGAAGCCGGCTTACCGGCCTCGGCATAATACTTCTTGTCCTCGAGGCTAGTGGCCATATCATGGCAGTCCTTGTACGCCCGAGCCAGACGCCAGAGGAGCTGCTCATTCTCTCCAAACTGCAGACAGAGGACCATGAATTAACCACCTGTCAAATTAACCAAGTCATGCATAGAACAGCAGGCCCACCTCCTCTCTGAAGACTGCTGTATACAGTTTAAGGTGAAACTTTATGGTCCTTTTCCACTGGCATAGAAGAACCGACCCAACCCGAGTCATGCCGCGGAGGGAGTAGTTAGAACACAGTTCCAGCTGCACGGAAAAGGGTCGGCTCTGTAAAGGCATTGGCAGGTTTGGAGAACGAGGTTTTGGAGGTGTTTACTGTTCACACGGTGTACATCATGATTTACAATGTGCAGTTTTTATTTAATTTTTTTAAAGTGTGCTAATTTCCACTAGCTTGTCTGTGAGAATCGCCACGTTAAGCAAGTATCAAACGCTAGCGGAATTAACTTCTGCTTGCATGAATTTACATTACTTATCTATTCCGTTCAGCTGTTCCATAGTGCTTTGTGAAGTAGTTCCGAGTTCTTGAGAATGCACTGCGATGTGTGGTACTACTAATAATGAATAATATACAGAATATACACTTTTTATCTTATTGATTTATATTAATGCTTGTGTTTTTGCCTTGAGGAAGGCCCTTAACCCTTAGAGTGCTGCTATGGGTGGCTGCCGTTTGCACCCAGCTTACTCTCACCTACAGAAAGACAATTTCCCCAAAATTCTAAAATAAAATAAAATTAAAGAATAAATAATAATAAAAAAAAAAGAGAATTTCCCCACAGGGATCAATAAAGTATCTATTATTATTATTACTATTATTACTATTATTAAGCGTGTGTGTAGCTTCATATGCAGAGCATTTATATTTGTTGAATCTTTTGGAAGATTCTGTATTTAGTATACTTTGTTCAGGGGACACAATAAATTTCACTGTACATCTGTGCAATGACAATAAAACATTCTATTCCAGTCCATTCCTTCAGATAATCCATGCACAGAATACCGGTTTCTCCACGTATTTCGACCAATCAGATGGTGGTGATGCAACCAGCTCAGTCTAGTTCCAGTTTTGGCCCATGTCAGCACGGTTTCGGTCCAGGTACGGCTCGTATACTTTTCATTGGAAAACTGCCAGTTCACAGTACATGTCAGGTATGGTCAGTGGAAAAGCACCACAAGGCTTTGAATAAGTTAAAAACATACTAATCACACAGTTTTCTGTGATTAATCGTAATTAATCACACATAACATTAAAACTTATAATCATAAATACCTACACATTAAATCTCTAAATTTCAATGCTTTCGCAAAGAAACTGAAAAGGCATATACCACATATACTGTAACTGCAGGTACTCAAAAGATGGACTGACACACTAATTCCAGCCAAATTATCAATCTAAAACCTATTTGGCAAATGGCTCTAAAACAGAAGCCTGACAACCACTGAAAGTGAACTTAATAACATGGAAGATCTTAAATTTTAAGGCATAACACTTCAATTAAATAAAAGAAATAATGATATTTTTATACTATGTATGTCTGTCTGGCAACTCTTAAAATTAGATAAAATGTATCATCAGCTTCCCCCTGAGATGCTAAATGAATGTTTTGATTTCTGGGATTCTGTGTAACATCATAACATAAAGTCTTGCGTTGTTTACTACCAGGAAGAATATTATATAATAGGTTTGCTCATACTGTTCTCCCGTTGGATATCATGGATATCAAATGCATTAATTCGATCACAGAAATAATAAAGCCTCGTGACTTTAAAAAGAATGCTATTCTTTAATGTGATAAATTTCCCAACTCTAGTTAAAAACAGACAGACAATTACAAATTTAAACCAGAGAAAGTGATCGGGATCAAGCTGAGACCAAACCGTGTTGAAGTTTAACATGACTTTCTGCTGCCCGTTACCTTGTCCTTCATGTCCTCCAGTGCCCTGAAGCCCTCCTTTTTCTCTGCATCTGAGCCCTTATGAAGACCGTCCACCCTCTTCAGCAGAAGGCTGAGCTTGTCCGCCACCCCTCCAGTGCGGGCTGGGACCTCCTCATCATCTTCGGTGTCTGTGTGCGCAGTTACATACCTGGAGGGCAACAGAAGGGAGAAGCTTTGTCCTCGTATCCCATCATGGGCGGCACATGGCATGGAGATCCGTCAATGAACAGCAACGAGAGGATTCCGCGAGAGAAAGACGTCAAAGATGGGTCTGAGAACTAAACAAGGTACTTTACATGGGACCAGAGAGACATAAAAGAGAAAGAATCAATTAATGTTCCTGCTCTATTGCTTCAGTGCCCAAACTATTGATTTGACAAAAACTTCTGCATTTTCATTAGCTAAAAATGTAAATATCACTATGCATATCACGGGCACTGAAATATGTGATAATTTGTTACTCAACGACAGTACACAACTTCTGCAAAGCATTGCTTATTTGGCAGATGCCTTTATTTAAAGTGACATACAATTCATAAAGCCAGTCCCAGTCCATGAAGCAACTGGTGTTAAGGGTCTTGCTGAAGGACCCAACTACAAAACCACAGGATTTCAACCAGCAGCCATGGACATTAAGCGCTAATCCTGAGTCACAGGCCGCCCCTGCTACATGCATGTCCTGAACATGAGGTCTCATGTTCCGAAGGTGCGTACAGCACACTGTGCTATTCCTTAGCAGGACTATAGATCCATGCCTCAATCAGCCCGATAGTCCATAGACTGACTCATCCTACATTCTTCCGCTTTCTGGAAGCAGGTATTTACACAAACTAGCAAATGCCCTCAGTGACGGCAAGGGCTCACCCTCCCCAAACCAGTAAATTTAAACCCCCTTCATAAACCCCATAGCCCTGACCATCGTGCCACCTGCTACGAGATGGAGCAGAACATTCAGTACCTGATTTATACCTCCCAAAGAACACTGCAAACCATGCGCTTCACACAGTAATTATTGCTTAATTTATGTGTCAGTAAAAGAAGTGACGTCTCATAATGGATATTTAAAGGGTTACTCACAGAGTGCTTAGAGGCTTGTTTGTTTCAAATACCTCTTTTCAACTAGAAGTGGTACTATACCTCAGATCACACCGGGGGGGTGGGGGGGGGGGGAGGAATGGGGAAAAAAAAACATAACACAGTCAAGTAAATGAAAGACTTGGGGGGGGGATGAAAACACGAAAGGGATCTATTAACTCTTGGCAGAAGCTGCATTTGCGTCATAAGTGGTTGGAGAAATGCCTAGTAGTGATGGTTTTGTACTCAGAAGAGGAGCCGAGGCACTTGCTGGAGGCCCAGGCTACGCCCCTCGATCTGACACCACAGTGACATTAAACATCACTCACCCTAATCCCAGGAGGAAAACAACGGAGCCGAGGGAGAAACAGGATGACAGACAGGCTGCCAGGCACCTGCAGGCAGATGGGCAGGAGCTTCACCGTGCCGGACAGCCAACAGGAAGATAACGGCTCGTCCTGCAGGCCATCGGGCTGAAGCTTCACCATGTTGGACAGCTAAACGGAAGATAAAGGCTCGCCCAACCAGTTGGGGCACAGACGATCTAATTCAAATTAAATCCAAATGAAAACCATTCAAGCCAGAGCAGATTCAGGCAAACGAGTGACCATGCATCACACAAGCTTCCAAATGGTATTCAAGGAAAAAAAAAATAATTAAAAAGCCCTGATCCTACAGCCAACAATTCACATCTGCTTCAAATGGGGTCTCCAGCCTCAAAAGGCCTGAATCTTTCTAGGTAGCCAACAGTGCAATCAGCCTAAAAAAGATGCTCAGTCCAGCACCAGGCCGGATAAGTGTGTAATGCACCCCGTCACAGGAGAGCACTGGCAAAGCAGCAGAGGAACAACTGGGCAGCAGTAAATACGACAGGCCGCTGAGAAATACAGCTGCCATCCGCGCTTCGCTTCAGTAACACTCAGCACAAGGGATTTTGAAAAACATCTTCCCAACAATAACACTGACAAAACAATAAACTAATTAAATAGTCTTCAGGAATTCTGGAGTTCAGTTTTTTAGGTTAAACACATTGAAGTACAGCTACAATTAAAAACAGATTAAGTATGAGAACATAGCAGAGATAACTGTCATAAGCATTTAAGATGATATAAAAAAAACTGAGGACCATTCATGACAGAGATTAGGCTGCCAAACCACAGATTTTTCTATTGATCTTTTCCTCCACCTGCAAAGGCTTTTCAGTTCAACTGCTGCTGCTGTATCTAGTACTTGCCAAAATACCAAAGGTTTGGTTTGTTGTCCTCTTGCTGGGATCAATAAAGTTTATGTTAAGATTCTCAATCATCCTGTTTGCTATAGACAGCTAGGCTTATCTATGCTGTATCTGCATTCATTACACACCTTTGAAATTCAACGGCTCAAAGAACCTCTGCTGTCCCCACCTGCAGAGTCATGGGGGTGCAGGGTCTAAGTTACGGGTGCAAGGCAGGAAGTATTCCAGGACAGGGTGCAGACCCATCGCAGGGCACGTGCACCGCTGAGACACAGACACACCAATGGGCAATTTGATAACTCCACTTCACGTTAGCGAGTTTTTTGACTATGGGAGGAAAACGGGGAAACCACAGAACCCAGAGGAAACTCCACGACAACACAGGTAGAACATGCAAACTCCACACACGCTGGGTTGTGGCAAAGACTCTAAACTCAATCCCAGATAAATTTAAATGGATAACACCCATCCATCCATATTCCACATTCGCTTGTCCTACTTGGCATCTTCTTCAGGGTGTACCCTATCCTCGTGTCCTTGTTTTTACTTTAGAGTTTCAAGGTCCGTTGGGCTGCAGGCTCCAGCATGGAATGGTCAGCCTTCACCATCCTTCAGATGGAGCCTGTTTTTGTGCAGATGCTGGCAGCCTTTGCAGCAACAGGCGAGTTATTAAATTAGAGCGTCTGGGTGCTGACAGACATGCATCAGAGGAAAGTCGTTTGGAACAAGCGTGAATTACTGTTATCAGCTCACAGCAGATGGCTGGAGATTCACTGAAGGTAGATGGGGGACTTTCAGACTAATCATTAAACTCTTCCAGGTAGTTCAGGGATCTTCTATAGCTGTAAGGAGCATCCGAGGTCAAATATGGCTGGACTAAATCGAGCAAGAACGGATGGACTGCATCCGATGCAGGAACGGCGCAACGTTTGAGCTGCTCCTCTCGTTAGCCGAAGCGGCCATGTCCCGCTATTTGCTCGGCAGATGTGGCGACAGAGGCAGCCCCGATAAAGGAGAGATCAGCACATTCCTGCCACGTTACCCCTCCAGCCGCTACATCATCTCCTATCCATTGCATTTATAGCTGCACAGGGAGAACATAAAAACCCCCCAAAAACCAAGCTCCTCACCGTGATAAGCCGCAAAGCGTTTTTTTGGCAGAACCCCATGGAAATCTGGCCGCCCGCTGTCTGTCTCTCTCCCAAGTGAGGGATTTAGTAGTGCTGATGCCCGCCTCCAGCGACAGCCTCCCTGGCCAGGCTGGAAACACTAGGAGCATGAAACCAACGGGACACCTGGCTGCTCCCAAACCTCACCAAGCAAAGAAAGGGGGGAGATAACCTGACAGGTCCAGCCAGAAACACATAAACGACTGCGGGCCAATGAATGGGCTCTTGTTTATTTAAAGAGAACAGCAATAGGAACCAAAGGAACACTAAAATATATTTTATCACTGAAAATTACAGCTCACTGGAGTGGCTTAACCGGATATATAAAAACCACAACTCTGTGAAAGCCGTATCACGGTATTACACAGCAGCCATGATGAGGGCGACTAGGCTGCGGGAGATTATCAACACAGCCAAATGCAGTGACCTCACTAAGGCTCCCGTCCCTGTGAAGATGAAGATGCTCATTATTTGCAATCAACCCTGCATGCAATTCGCCCATGATTGCTATTCGGTTTCTCTTTCTGCATTCAAAGGTAAGGCCTTCAAAGTGAGATTTAGGCAACTGCATAGTCTGCTCACTGTTCCATAATAAGTCTATTTATTACCTCAGGCTAACATAACTACTAAAACAATGCCTCACAACAGGGAAGCAATTTATGCAAACCTGACGTTAGCCAAGTCAGTGGTAAGTAGTGCGGTTGCGCTCATGACCCTGGGTTTCAGCCAACGCTAAACTGCAGGCGGTTGTATAAAATATATGTTCTTCCACCGATCTCCATGTTTAGGAGGTGCGCTCTGCCTACTGCATGCAAATTTTATTCCTTTCTGCCGAATATCAAGTTCTGCCACTTGTACTTTGAGATGTTTTTATGTAAAAATATCGCAGCAAGATAAAAACTGACACGCAACCCCTTCCCTGAGCATTTCCAACACTACTGACACCACAAATATCTGTGTATGTATAAGCAATTAGAAAGATTACAAATCCCAACATAGCTACCACCATTAAAAGAAGTCTGGCACAATTTACCAAGCATTTCTTTTCCTGAGTTCATGGTGCAAAGCTCACGGCATCGAGCTGAAACCAGGATTTACAAATAGACAGTAAAACCCCTCAGCTTCAATCTGGCACGTTCCTGAACTTTTCTTTAGTCTGAAAACACGTTTTGTTTTTATGCTTGCTGTCGGGAACGGGGTGACACTTTAACGGGAAGAGAATCGGTAGCTGAGCTTTTCGATATTCAGCCAAACCCCCACAAGTAGAATGCCTGTCAAGAGGTAGCCAAGAGAAATGGCCAACAAAACACCCTGGAAGAAAGGTTGCCATCACAACCATTTACAGGGAGCTCTGTATTTGGCTGAGGTCACCCCACACCCCCACCCCCCCACCCCCCAGTGGAGAGTGAAATAAGAAAGCCTAGGGGTACAAAATTAGCTCTGGAGCTGCAGGGTGACAGGAACTTGCCTAAGAGCTACAGACCGCAAATACAAAAGTATATAAAACAAAGTTTGATCTGACAATTGAGGTCCAAGCAGACCGTACTTTCTCAGACATCAGCTTAATCTCCGTCAGAAATGCAGTTAGCACGTGAGATGGTTTCAAGGTAAGTTTTATGGATGTTAAAGAACAGACAGGTTTCCTCCACTACATTCCAGCAGCTATGAGTAAACACCCACAAACAACTGGCCCTTTGAACAGAGACAGGAATTCACAAACCGATTTTACAGCTCTCTCTTTTGGCCAAAACAACCGTCTCGCTAAGGAGAATCTTTCATTAGGGAAGTGGGGTTCCTTTTCATCCAGTTTGCCAAAATGCCAATGGGCAAGATCTTCTCTTCCAATAATGTAAAATAAAAAAAAAACAAGGCAGGAGGGAGAAAACATAAGACAATAATTACAACTGAACAACCTCTGTACTTGTAACTAAGTCCTGCCAAAGTGTTTAATATGAACGATGCAGAGTGTCTTTGAAGCCTAAAGCATAGAAAATACGCAGATGGAGAGATAACAAGGTCTACTTGATGAGGTATAATGACGCCGGATTTAACGAGGGGCATCCCCAGCCACTGAAGCACAGCGATGCAGTTTCCACACAAATAAGCACAGAAGAGTGCAAGCGGCAGGTAACGGCACGACATTTCAAATGGAAAAAACATCTGATGGAACTGAACGATGAAATATGGACACAAGGCAACGTTTATGAGGCCAATCAGTAAACGGCAATCACATACCATCCCCCCCCCCCCCTTTGGTTTTCGATTTTTAGGCGAGGATCTATAACCTCTTGAGGCCCTATCATGTCGCCGTGCCAATTTCAACAGAAAGCTTTATATAAACAAATGCTATCATTTAAGGGAGCAAAACCACAGGAGCGACGAGTTGCTACAGGATGCGGGTAAATTGGCGGCCCGCTCAGCAAACAGCGGCTGAGATTTGTGGCTTCCTCAGGTCCGGACAGGGGGAAGAATCTGTTTTAACAGGTGAAAAGCAAACAGTGCGAGACTCCCGTGTGCAGAGGTACGGCGCGGGTTTGCCGGCGTGGCCCCGGTGCTGCCAGGTGCCGCCAGGTGCTGCTCGGTAATTAGCACGCAGACGCAGGTCTTGGCCGATGCGGGGTCTGCATCGAGGAGGGCTTTGCGGACTGTCTGCACGCATGCAACAGCTTCTTATCGTTTACTGCTGAAAATGCATACAAATGAGGCATGTCTTACCAGCTATGCAGAGCATAATCTCCTCAAATCCAGTTAGTAGAAAGTCTACAAGGATTATCTTAAAATTGTTCTTTCCCCTTTTGGTATGGGGGATACAACACAGCTGGCCAGCTGTACAGTACTGATGGGGGGAGAAGATACCTCTACCCCCCCTCCCCCAGAGGGGACTGGCAGGGGGCCCTTGTGCTGGTATATGTGTTTAGACAGACCTGTTACATTATAATGTACTGAACTATGCTCTGGAGCCAGATGACATCACCACATCACTTCAGCTATGGCAAGGCAAAACGTGGGGACAGAGAGACGCCCACACTGTCACCGGACATCATGGGGGGATTACCATGCCCAAAAACTGCTCATTTAACCCATCCACATCACACTGTCACTGGACATCATGGGGGGATTACCATGCACAAAAACTGCTCATTTAACCCATCCACATCACACTGTCACTGGACATCATGGGGGGATTACCATGCACAAAAACTGCTCATTTAACCCATCCACATCACACTGTCACTGGACATCATGGGGGGATTACCATGCCCAAAAACTGCTCATTTAACCCATCCACATCACACTGTCACTGGACATCATGGGGGGATTACCATGCCCAAAAACTGCTCATTTAACCCATCCACATCACACTGTCACTGGACATCATGGGGGGATTACCATGCACAAAAACTGCTCATTTAACCCATCCACATCACACTGTCACTGGACATCATGGGGGGATTACCATGCACAAAAACTGCTCATTTAACCCATCCACATCACACTGTCACTGGACATCATGGGGGGATTACCATGCCCAAAAACTGCTCATTTAACCCATCCACATCACACTGTCACTGGACATCATGGGGGGATTACCATGCACAAAAACTGCTCATTTAACCCATCCACCTCACACTGTCACTGGACATCATGGGGGGATTACCATGCACAAAAACTGCTCATTTAACCCATCCACATCACACTGTCACTGGACATCATGGGGGGATTACCATGCCCAAAAACTGCTCATTTAACCCATCCACATCACACTGTCACTGGACATCATGGGGGGATTACCATGCACAAAAACTGCTCATTTAACCCATCCACATCACACTGTCACTGGACATCATGGGGGGATTACCATGCACAAAAACTGCTCATTTAACCCATCCACATCACACTGTCACTGGACATCATGGGGGGATTACCATGCCCAAAAACTGCTCATTTAACCCATCCACATCCCTCTTCTGGCTGTGTAATGTGTTGCCTGGGGAACACTAAGAGATAATCAGTCGGACTCAAAAGCAAATGGCACTGCTAAATTGTGTGGTTTCTTTCAGTTATTTTACTCTAAAATTAACAACTGTAGACCAAACTTCTTGGCTTGATACAGCTGCAAGTCGATAAGTGTGTACCTGTTAATCGATAATTAGATTCCCCCCCCCCCTTATATTTCTTACCTCATGCCCACATGAAATATTTGAACAGATGTTCAATATCCCCCACAGTCCGCATTTACCTTACCAGCTAGCATTAACATAGCATTACTGCAGGATTTTTAGAGGGATTAAACAAAAAAACAAAAAAAACCAGAAAGTAACAGTTCTTATTAACACAGACCAAGATAAAAATCTGAGCAGATTATATAAAGTTTACACCTAGTGCCCATTCCGAGGGTTAAAAGCTCCCTACCGACAGTTTTAAGGATGGATATCGAGCATATTTGCGTTAGTTGTGCGGACAGCCAACTCTAGGTTGAGAGAAAAAAATGTTTGTTCCCTTAATGACACCCATAGGGTAAATACTAGATTGTCAATCGTTTTTACCGGCTGTGAGAAACTAACTTTCTGCTTCGATTGTTAGACGCTGTGATTGTTAGAGGAGTGGCAGACTCCCATCTAAGTGGTTGGGAGACACAGTTTAAAGGGCCAGTCTGATGTTGGCCTTCTTGTCGCCTTCTATAGAGAAAAGTTCATGCGATATCGCCCACCCCCATGCCAAATCCCAGTGCCCTGACAGCTGCAGCATGCACTCCCCATCTCAGGCTCCTACCCCACCTGGATGAGGCCACAGTGGACGTGGCTGCCCTGGTCGCCTACAGCCTAGCGGGTCTATGTACCGTCTGAACAGACGCACTGCGCTAAGCATGACTCAGATCCTCAGACCTCAGCCCATGCAGGTCCCATGGAGAAATTCTGCCCTCGGGGCGCTGATCCTGTCTCCTCTGCTGGCACTGGTGTGCGCGGTGACAGGCACGCCACCGAAACGAAGTGCTCGCGATTAAGGTGTCAAAAGATCCACCATTATCACCTTCCGATGAATAAAACACACTGCTTCAAACATCAAGATGACTGACCGCCACCCACCCCAGCTAATCGAAATACATCACGGCGCAGACCTCAGTATTACCAAAGATGAATCATGATAAAACAAACTGCTGCTAACAATCCTGAGCTTGTAAATGAAGACCTGCGCATTACGGTATTGATGACACAGCACACAGGATTCTGGGTAACCACAGCACTGGCTGTAAGGGGATCCACACTGGGGGAGCGATCCCAGAGATGCAGAAGAGCTCAGGATACGACAAAATCCATATCTAAGTAATTCCAGTGATACTGTACTCAGTGTCCTCAGTCAGTGTCCCTGACCAATGAAAGTACAGCTTTCTGGATGGCGTGTCCAATCAGCACAATATAGCATGCAGACTGATAAAGGCCACCCAGGAAGTTGATATGTGGTAAAAAGGCAACTGATAAGCCTTTTAAAAAGCAGCAGCCTTTTTTATTTCGCCATTTAAAAGTACAATGTTTTACTTGCAACAATTTGTATGCTTTTCACCGCCGGCCCTTTAAAAGTTTGAGTTTTTCTGCTTTGCACATGCATTTGTCAGTCCGAGTCTCTGCTCTCTTACAGCTCTGTGGCTTCGGTCCAAAACTGCATGGAGGGATTTGTTTTTTCAAAGCTGCCGAAAGCAGGTGTTAGCGACGGAGAACTGGGTTACATTCAGAGTATGACCAGACCGGTAAAGTGCTGGCACTTCAGGAAGGGGGGAAAAAAAAACTGCTGAAACACACAGAAACTCCTAATGAAAGACATAATGCCTCAGCGATAGGCTCCATGATATTCCTGTTAATGTTTTGTTCTCTTGAATTGGGAAAAAAAAACTGTTTATGTTACCTCGTCCTGGAATGGGATCAAGATATTTGGCTCTTGGCAGAAGAGGAAGGCGCTTTAAAGGCACCAAGGTGGATCGCAGACCTGCCAGTTGGGGCACAACACGGATCAACTAAGGGGCAGAGCACCTCTGGCGAGAGACCCCGGGAGAAAACGCAGCGGGGCGTCTGGGTCGACCGAACGGCGAGCTCAGCTTCCCACTTTCGTGTGGCACATTAAGACAGAAGAGCATCTGCCCATGTGACTCATCCAAGCGACTTACGGCGGATCGTCAACTTTCAGCACATTGTTGTGTTGCCAGAGGATTGCGATGAAAGACATCCAACCACCCAGCCAAAGTATAGGAAGGTATAACTCCACAGTAGGAGCCAACACCTCTGCAAGAGTGACATTATTTCTGCTGGTTTATAATCTGAATTTCCAGTTAGGGGCAACTAAATCAATCATTATGGAAATCAGTCAGTTGGTGACAATTGTGACGCAGATCATTATGTAAAGAAGCAATACAAGATCAGTCATACATGATAGTGCTTCTCTTGGTGTTACTACTGCTATGTGGAATGGTCTGAACGAACACAGAGATGTTTCATTGGACATCAAGCATACCCACCCTCCCTCGCTCTCGCCTTCCTCGGAGCTCTCCCTCTCTCCCCTGCTGCTCCCAGGGACCCTCCTCCGGCGAGGGGTCCGGGGTCCAGAGGCAGAGCGCTGCCCACGCAGCTCATCCTGCACCAGGTCCTGGAGCTGAGGGAGGGCTTTCTTCAAAGCCAGCACCTCCTCCTTGAGCTCGGAGACACACTGGACGAGGGCGCACAGGTGCTCCTGAATCTCCTGCTGCCTGTCCAACGACAGCTCCACGGGCGGCCCCCTGCCCAGGCCGGCCCACAGGGCATTGCTGGAGAGATGTGGTGTGGGGGGGCTCCTGATGTGGCTTTGCTGCCGGCTCCGGTACCAGATCACCGCCAAGCTGACACCAGCGGCCCCAGCCAGGGCACCCAAAACCAGGAGCCTGGTGTCCGTTTGGGCCATTCTGGAAAGATGGCGACACAGAAATATGGAAGACGTGCCATTTCAACCACAATATTTCACAACATAAACCATACCTATCATCAAGACCTGCAAGTGCAGTTTTTGAGCTTTACTGTATTTGCTTATATACTGCTAATACTTTATGAAAAACTATGGGGTGTTGAAAGAGGGATGAATGTAAGCAGGGTCTCTGAGAAAAAGGTTGTATCTGGCCTAATAGAATCAGTGTATCACACTGCAGGCCATCAAATCACAGCAGGCATTTTCCCCGAGGACAGGAGTTACAGATGGGAGCCATCATAGTTTTCCTTGTTACAATCCTGTGAATATCAAGAAGTCTTTTAGGTGCCACTTTACAATAAGGCTACCCATATAAAGAGTTTATAAATGGTTTACAATCTGGTTATTAATTAGGTTGTAACACTTTGTAAATTATCAATAGACAATTTTAAACAAGTTATAACAGTTTTCTTTTTATTAATGAGTTACTACCATTTACAAGTGGCAAAAGGGAGCCTTATTGTAAAGTGGTAACGTCTTTTATTTTTATTCTAAGAAAACATATGCTATCCAGAAAAAGAAACGCCTGAAGACAGATTATAAATATACAATAAAATATATTTTTAAATAAACTATATGAAGACTATGCATTAATTGTAAATGTAGCTGTTCCAAGATATGAAATAATTATTAATGTCAAATCTTTCATTTCTGTCAGGAAACTTTATTCAAGCATCCATCATTTACTACAAATTACTAAATGAGATGTATGTGCTTTTTCTCCAAGGAAAAATACTTTAGTATTAGTTTTCCTGCAATATGAACAACTAGCCAAGACAAGTTCACAAGATACACAGCCTTATATAGTAAGACATGACATTTATTTCACAATATACTTAACAGATAACTGAGCTGCCAAAACCAGATCAGCATTATATAAGCCAAGATTTATTTACTTGGCAAATAACCTCACCCAAGATGACACAATGCTTACAATGTTTACCTTCCACTTTTCCTTCCCAACAGACTCTGAAGCTATTTATATGGAATGGAGTATTCCTATTATGTGCACAGTAACAGTATGTATCACAGCACACATATAATCCCTTTCATTATTTAAGTAAACCCAGTTAAGAGACACTGCAAATCCACGATTATAACAAAAGAAATTCTCTCAACTATATACTCATAAACCTCATTGTTGCATATTATTAGCTACTGTGGAAAAATGCATCTGGGTACATTTCATGGAAGAAAGAAGAAACTGTTTGTTTCCCCGGGTGAAATAAACATTACTTTTGGAATCTGTATCATAATACAGCAACCGAGTAAACCATAAAAAACGACAGCAAATAGATAAGCAGGAGACCTTCAGAAAATAAATAACTAACTAGGTGAATCAGAGGTGCTGCTCTACTGGACAGTACTACTCCGAGAGTCACCTGGGCCGAGGAGTACGTGAGTTTGTGGCTAACGAACAAGATAAAGCAGATTAATCAGATTAACACACCAAAACAGCTTTGCCTCAGTGGATTTCTCGCATCCCTGGGAGCACCAGACCAGGCGCCATTCCCCAGAATAACACATGCTATAAATGACCCAAAAAATATGAAAAGCTGAATCATAAAAACTCTACACCACCCCGCTAGGTAAACGGCTAGAGTAAAAAGCTAATGTCAACCAGAAAGCCAAATAACAACACAGGCATCTACCAAGAAGACACCTGCACTATGTTGAACTCGATCCTGAAGGAGAAACACAAGCTCAGATATCACAGAACAGGTATAAAGTTTGCTGGCTATGCGGCCGATACGGCGGACATTTTCACGACGACAGCAATACAGTAGATTAAAGTAATATTTTTATAGTGAGTGGAGAAAAACACTAAGTTCTTAATGAAAACTGTCATTATACATAAGCCTATAAAGGCTCTTACTCTGGGAGTAGAACAAGGTCCCTCTTCCCGGTGCTATCAAAGTTTACGGTGCAACAGTGAAATCAGTCCGGCGCCCGCAGGTATCTCGGAAGTCCCGTTCCACCTGGAAACCCGGCAGGTGACCGGTGTCAGTACGCGAGAATTAGAGAACAATATAAAGAAAAAGTCCAATGTCACTGTCACACACAACAATTGTTATCCTTGGAGCGTCAGATACGATACTGCCTTAGGTTTATAACTAGGAATTTGAGTGTTTGCCCTCCTGTCGTGTGCTTAAATAAGGCATTTAATAGTTATTTTTGCAGTGAATTTTAAATATGTGTAAAATTATTGCTTCAAATTGAAAATAAAAACAGATTTAAAATAAAAAAACATAATAATAATATCATCTAAATGAGCAAATGTCAATAAAAATCTGAGGAAATTATTTAACATTTTTCAAATTTTAATTTTAGTAAGAGACTGCTAGATTAGACAAATGGCTGCTTGACTATTTTGACATAACTGGCTTGTTTTCTTCAGAAAAAAAACGGACCTGAGTCTCTGAGTGTGAAAATTAACATTTACCTTTCTAAACCCAATACCATAAGAAAGACTGGAAATAAGTCTTTATTGCTCTCTCGGGTTTTTAAATAACCACAACATTGGAAGTTGGAAAGTCTACAAGAAATGTGATTACTTATTAAATGCAATTCATCATTTCTCTTTAAATACTCCAGGATCCAAGTGCAGGCAAAGGGTCAAAAAACGAGCTAGAGACAAACAATGGCAAGCAGATCCAAATGGTGACCCAAATCCGTGGTCTAAACACAGGCAGAAAGTCACAAAATCAATATAGCGAGCTTAGGGGGCGATAACCCAAACTAAACCACGGGGCAAAAAGAACTAAAACCTGGAGAGCAAGCAGCCATTCGGTATGCTGGGACACAAAACGTTAAACCAGCTATTAGCCTGGTGTGGCTGGTTTTCAGAAGAGGCAGAGAGCGAACTGACTAGCTGTGGTTGCATAGATGCTGGTGCGAAGATTAACTTACTTCATAACTTCATATTCATTTTTAACATATCACTTATACTGGTACATTTTATTCAAGGAACTGAAAACAACTCCTACGCAAGACTAAAATACAATTAGAAATTTATATTACAGTTTTTAATAATCTTTATTGCATACTAATTTTGAAATGAGCCATGTCTCTGAAACTAAATATCCGTTCATCTGTTCAGATTAGTCCTTTTCAGTTCACTGGTTGTAATTCATACTGAACGGAAAGAGCAGACAATGTGAAGTGTTGGAGAGCTCAATTTCACAGTACAACTAACAAAAGGTATGATCCAAAGAACAAGCATTAAAAAGTCATGCTGATAGGGAAAACCTACCTGAGATTTCAGCTTCCTTCTCTGCACAACATGCTGTGTTTGCTTTATATCTGTTTAATCTGCTCATCCTTGAACATCTAAGTCACACCAGACAAGGCTAACTGTCTGTTATTTTGGTCTGAACCTTTCACGGTCCCTGTTACCAATTTACACTATTTAACACATTATATGCTTATTATTCTAATCATGTACATGGTGGTAATTATTTTCAAAATTAAGGTTCATAAAGTGCAATTGAAAGAATCTTTGATGGCCCAAAAGAGCAAGACAGGAAGGGGTTTCACAACTCAAGCACAAAATGCAGCATAAATTCAAAAGATGCTTTGTGTGAAAGTTGTGCTACATTGGCGTTTAGGCTCACACTCTCAGCCCGGGAATGGATTCTCAGGACCAACATCTGTGGATGAATTGATGGAATATGTTTCCAATTAGTCAAACCAGTCCATGGCTGGACTGGGATTAAAAATCAGGCCTGGACTTTTGGATCCCGCACAGTAAACTTTGCCAAACGGATAGTGGGGGGAGGGGGTGCCCCCATCATAATACCTGTTGGCCCACTGGGAAAATGCCCAGTATACCAGACCAGCCCTAACCCTGGAAGAAGGGAAACTCAGACCGGAGATGATCTGAGAGGTTGTAGCTACTGTAGTGTAGAGTAGATCTGAAGGGGAGAACAGAGACACGGACCCTGACTCTGCTTGCTGCACACTATTGCAAACTGTCTGTCACAATAACACTTCAGTCCTGTTATCTCCAGAACAATCAACCTACCACATTTCTGTTCTTCTTGTGCTGGATAGATTTGTGTGTGCTCTTTATCAGGAGGGAAAGTGGAGACGTGGTGAATGGGAGGAAGCTGGCGGAGGGGGTGGGCCGGGAGGGGGGAGGCCTGGGGATCGCTACGTGCAGTTTCTTCAGCGTGCCGTCCTCCCGGGCCTGTCCGCATTGTTCAGAGCCCTCAGCCTGCATTCTGTGGAAAAACGGGTACATGCATCTCAAAAGGAAGCGTGTCAGAAACAGCTTCACCCCGCTCAATGGTGGGAGATGAGGCGATAACTGACATGCATCCAGCCATAGCCGTGCCCCGACTGGGGTCAAAGCCCAACGATAAACCTATCTCAGTACAAATATAGCTATAAATAACTGCAGCTGTACAGAAGCACTCGCACGTTTACCTTGTTCACAGGGGGGCCCAAGTCCCGGGGCAGGAGGTATCCTGTTCCGACTGCTGCCATGCTGCATTTCTCTCCAAGCTGATTCTTTCATGAAAAGGAACATTTAAAACTGCATATCTGTAAGCAAAAGTTTAGTCTTCTCAACACTGCAATAAATCTTGGTTCCAGTCATTTTTAATGCCACTTCGGTGGCTCTGACAGAGGTCCAACACTCATTAACTGCTGTTACAGTGTTTCACTTGCCACCTGGTTAAAGCCTGACCGGTTTCATGGTGTTTCATTTTTTAATGAATAATGTGCCACTGCAGTGATGCCGACCAAGGCTGGCCTCAGGAAATAAGTGAACTAAGCAGGCTGCTTAGGGCCCAGCAGCCACCAGGGGGCTCCATTTTAATCAGCCAGTCAGAATGGCAAGGAAGATGACAAATGACAGGATAATTAAATTTTGCTTAGGGTCCTGAAGACGGTTGGGCCAGCATGGTGTGGTTGAAATGTTTGAGTGTCTTAATGATGCTCAAAACTATGCCGTCTGGGGCTTGAGCTTCTGGTCAGGCCTCCCGTGGAGAAGAGGTCTGTGGGTAGATGCCAAAAAAATCACAATATAACAAAGGTCCCTAATACAAGGTACCAAAAAGAACCAGTTTACCCAGCCTGGAATGTGTTCACTAGGACCCAGCCCTGCAGTCCAGCCTTGGGGTGGCGTTCATTGGGCAGCCATGTGACGTGGCTGGACTCACCCCTAAAATTGCTATATGGAACCATGGTGTGGTTTAAGCACCCACCAGATGAAAAGTGGAGGTCAGGTACAGACCTCCTGTAGGCAGGAGTGGGAAGGACCCAGACAGATTAGATGCTAGTTATGGAGAGGGGTTTCAGAAAAAGGAGTCGAAGTTAGTGTGGGAGACAGAAAGATACCAGTTAGGTGTAGGTGTCCTTAGCTCCACACACAGGGGTCAGGCTTTCTCTGGCTCTGGAGCTCACCAAGGTGAAGGACTTGGGGATGCTCACAAGTCCCAGGCTGAGGAGAATGTAGCTGCAGAGTGTCCTGGTGGATGAGAGGACTTCCAACACACACTGTCGTGTGCTTATGCACAGCTTGGGCTACCCAGCCTTCTTAGAGATCCGAGGAGATCCTGCTGGGTGAAGCAGGTGTTCATTTCTCAAATGGGGCAGGCATTAATGAACACAGTGGCGAGTGCAATCAGCCAATATGCCACAGCCAATATGCTGCTGGGGAATTTTAGAAGTATCATAGGTGAACTATTATAACTCAATAGTGGCTACAAAAGAGCAAAACCGTCAATGATGTCAGAGAGTAATTAGTACATGTGCAAGTAACTTGAGTGATTTATAATGACTCAGTCAGCAGCCCCGAACTCTGCAGTCTCATTAGCAGTCTTACTTTTCAGCGTAACTCATGATGTGAATAATCCTGGAACACATTAATATGCGACCGAGCAGCCCAGGTCAACGACTGGGCTACTTTTCAGAACTACAGAGACTTTTAAAAAAAGAAAAAGCACATGTATAAACTGAACAGTGATATCAAGAGACTTTCAAATGATTAAACAATTGTGATGTAGTTCAAATTCACTACTTAGGTCTGAAGAACACAAAGGGTCACACATATTTGCACTGCTTAAGAATTAAACAGGGGTAATGGAAAAACCCGGACAGATTTTAAACTGTAATGGCTAGAAATTTGTTAAAGATTTAATTGTAACATACTCCAACTTCTGTAATTAATGAAACACAACTGCCATAAGAAATCTTAGGAAATAAGTCTTAGATATAGATATTTTCAGTAAAAGGATCTAGATATAGATATTTTCAGTAGCGGATCTAAGCTGTAGATATAGAGGAGAGTAGAGGGGAAGGAGAGAATAAACCCAGATCCTTCAGGCAGCACAGCACTGGGATGCCCAGCCCTTAGTGGGCACACACAGCGTCATTTCAGCCTTTAAGGAGCCACTGTCACTTGGGCTTAACTTGTAACATTTATCCTGCAGGTGGCTGCTCACTTTCCAGACAGGTCACCCATTCCCATCATCTCAGTACATTTGATACATTTTAGCCTGAAGACAAATCAGAAAATGGAGTTGGTAATCTGCCAATGGAGCAGATGTCATTGCCCACAATGGCTGTTACTCCAGTCTGTGTGTGAATATGTGGCCCTTCTTACCCTGCAGTGCTGAAGTAGCCCAGGCTGCTGGCTCGTGTAGTGAATGTTCTAGAAAGCCAAAGGCAGGTTCACCTCAGTTCATTTCTGAAACACGACACGGGCTGTCCACGTGTAATGTGCACACTGATGGTGCTCAACAAGGAAAGATCATACAATCCCTTTATCTGATAACATACAAACCCACAATGGTGCCAGACGAAGAGAGAGAGCGAATGAGACCCAGCGCCAGGCTGTAGCACTGTGATCCTGCCTCATGTTACTAGTCCTAAATGACATTTGTAGTACTGCTTGTTTCAGCATGAAATATAAAAGCTTATTATGACCCAAACCTGTCCCTCACGGCTGGGTGCCAGTCCATCACATAACCAGGCCGGCGGCCCGGCCTTCCATTCGGAGGAAATCTTTAAATAATCAGATGGTGAAACATGCTAGCTCATTTAGTGCGAAATGTGCATGCAGTACGGTCTTTACCCATGCCTCTCTGTTCACGGTAGATAAATAAAGCACCATGTATAACTTAGCTAAATAGCTAATTGATGAACGTAGATTTACTATCAGTTTGTAATCAATTTGGTGACACTTTACTCAAGGCCATGTTTTTATTAATTTATGAACACATAACAAATAATAATGCATTCATAAACATTATAAACATGGCTATTAATATTTATCAAAAGGCATAACAAATTATAGCCACGTGTATTATTCATTATGAATGCTTTATGAAGTCCTCATCTATAATGCACTATAGATACCTTTATAATGCATTATAGTGGTCGGTATAAGCATTAAGGGCACTTTATAACTGCATTATAAAGGTATCTATAGTGTATTACAGAAGAGAACTTCATAATGCATAATAAACATGGCATAATAAACATATAATGTGTTATGCTTTTTTATAAATATTTATAGCCATGTTTATAACGCTTTATGGCAGCATTAGATTGCATTATGAATGTGTTTATTACAAAAAAGTAAAGTGTTACAAACAAATTTCAATTTATTATTATTATTATTATTATTTCAGTGCCATGTATTATGAGATTCCATACTGAAGAAGAAAAAAAAAGCTGTGCCTCGGTTTTGTAACCCTCCCACCTGCTCAAAAAATGACATCATTCCATTCTCCAACAGCAAAATGTTTTAAAGTATATATATTATACTAATACTTTATATTAGCTGTCTGGTCTCTGCCTTGATCACCATCTCACAATCTTCAAAATATATTCTTGCATTTACTGATAGTTACAGTTCTTGGACTCATATAACTACTTATACCTTTTCATGAGAAAAAATGCTCATGTGGTGAAAGATGGGGCATCGTGACACGACACATCCCTCCGGGGAATCCTTGGCCACTCAGACTGTCCCCGTCACCATCTGCCAGGCTGATGCCCCGTAGCTGACACACCGAGGACGTGTTTGGAGACACGATCTCCCATGAAATGAGAGAAATCGGTCTTATCTCTATGACCCCCCCCCATCCCAACCCCCACCATCACTGGCAGTTCTGCGACGGTACGTGACACATAGCACCGACCTTGTCGGGCATGAAGCAGATAAACATCAGCCTCAGCATACCGTCACTGTCTCAGGGTAATGGCAGGTCTTCCATCTGCTTCCAGCTCCTATAGCTATTCTCTGCATACAGCTACATGCTGACATGTGGCAGGGGAGTCAACAGCCAGAGGGGACAGAGCGCATGAAAGAGGGATGGGGATGCAGGTAGAGACACAGAAAGAATATCTATACTTCCTATTATCTAGATCTGAATTTACCAATTTATGAACTGTTTATGCCGGGTTGGCTCCCCGTCCTGGTTATTCCCTGTCTTGTGCTCCGGTCCCTTGTAACTCTGCATAGGACAAGTCGGCACAGAAAATGCTTGAATGGATGGATAGATGGATTAACTGCTTAATTACATTTTCTCTCAATTTAATAATAGCTGTTTCTTTTTGGATGTCAATGCCATTGATGGCAACTAAAGCTACACTGTAAACAAAAAACTACACTGCAAAACAGCAACTGGAATCTTGCGCTCTTGTTCCTTCTTGGATACTGATTGCTTCTTTTAGCAGGCTGACTTTTGGAATCTCCTTAGGAAAATAAGCTGCTTTTAAAACTGACCACTAGGGGGAACACTTCTACCAACGTTTGATACATACTGTACAGAGACAACTTACTTTCAATGTTTTATGTTGCTACCCCAAATGCCCTGAGAAAATATGTTATGTTAACTTCATCTTTAATTTGCAAAACATTGAAAATGCATTATGAGATGATTATTATTTTCACCAGCTACACAAATTCAAGATTAATAACAACAACTGAGCTATTTCATATTTTTCAGTTATATGACAGCAGAGTTTCAGTGAACAGCATTCAGAGTTAAATGATGTGTAAAAAATTTCTGGTTAATGTGAAGGGTAAAATATGATGGTATGAGTTGCGGAATTGTCAGGAAGGCAACCTTTTGGATTCAGTCTTTGGTTGTCATTGCAATTTTAGAGCCACCAGCTGACCTGATCACATATTTTTGGAGTGTAGCGGGAAACGTGTGCAAAGTCACAGAGCTGGGGGCAGGAATGAAAGCTGCAACTCTGAATGGCTATTGGACTGTTGGATTGCAGAGCTGCCAATTAACCACAGCTGAATGATTTCACATTAACATGAAGCGCCGCCTACTCCTGCATGTGTGTAGTAAGAACTACTCACCAGAAGGTGGCAGCTGAAGAACAATCTTTCAATTAATCTTTACCCATCATTAGGGGCAGACTAACTTTTCTGGGGGCCCTGGCTGACATGGCTAGCCCCCCCAAAGCGAGGAACTATTTTTTGGAGTCTAAAGAGAAAAATAAGAGAGAATTCAATTTGACGCAACCACAAGAGGGGCCCCGGAGGGGCATGAATTCCCCTGGCAGATTCAGGGGCCCCAGCACTTAACAGGTGCCCTTGAATATCTAAAATTATTTGTAAAATTGGGCAGGGGGGGGCACAAGCTAACATTTTGTCAGGGAGCTCAGAATTTCTACATACGCTGCTGAACATTAATAATCACCTGGGTGGGGGAGGGGGTCAGATTTAAATGTAAGAAGTTTAGCCATTAACAGACTTTGCTAGTAGGGGCCCCAGATGTTGCCGGGGCACTGGGCTGTAGCCACTGCCTAGTGACTGGCTCCCTGCTTACTGCTGCTGTTTATGCAGGAAAGCTGCTCTCCAGTGTGTCCTGTGCCTCACAGCTCCAGGCTGCTTCCAACCCTGAGAGGGTTTGGATAATGGCTGGACATTCCGGTATGCTGTCAAATAAATACAACACAAATAGGTTTATAATTGTTTAAAGCTTTGATTTACATATGGCAACATACTTTTTGGCTTCTTCGTGTCTCTTGTGAATAATCTCAAACAAATACTTTCCCAAACCATCATCCTGTTAACGCACATGCAATCATTTATCATGTCTAGAGAATAAATGAAATGCAGCAGTAATCAGATCATTTACAGTCTAAAAGCTGTAGATGGGAGCAGCTTGTCTTTGAAAAGCGAGACTGCTTTGAATCCTTCTGTGGTATCAGCGGTATCTCTGACTCTGGTGGGCTGCCTGAGTCATTTCCACGCCGCCTTTTTCTGGGACCTGCCCAAAACAGCGGCCACAATCAGACATTACAGAACGGGACAACCCAGACTGATCGGAAAGCTCTTTCCAATGTACACTTTCATGCCAGCTTGTCTGTCTCAATAACCCCAGCAACCTGCTCTATAGGTGAGGTCACATCTAGGCCTGGCCACAATCGCACTTTTAAGCATAAGGTAAGCCAATTTAAACGGTGTGTTTGCTGGTGTTTCTCAAACAGCCACGCTGCCTTCTGCTCACACGCACACCGACGCATCTCAGCGGCACAGTGGGAACTTCGTAACTGCCGACTCCACTTCGCTAAACCAAATGCATCCGTTGCATTTTTGGTGGCTGGCCATGTTTAATTTTTTTCATCAGACTATGCCTTTTTCCTTCTCCCTTCCAGAAAATGACTCCCGTCTAAAAGACGAAAGCTGTGAAATAATTCCATAGCTCACGTCTCACAAGGGTGTCAGTATCCAATGAAACATCCTACATATGTCCACATAAAAAAATGGATCTCATGATTTCTACTACATTAAATGCAAAATTCAGATTTTTCCTCTTTTTCCCACACTTTCCTTTACCCCTTTTCTCTTTTCATCCCACTTCACAACTTTTTCTTGCTGTTCTCCCTTCGATCACTCTTTCATTTTCCACTCTTCCTTTCTCTCTACCTCTTCCTGCTCTTCCCTCTCTTTTTCTCCTCCACCAGCTCACTTTGTTCTTTTTGCTTTGGTCACAGCTCTCTTTCTCTAAACATCCCCCCTCTTCTTTTGCCTGCTCCCTTTCTCTGCCCGTGGTCGCTCAGTAAAAACACTGCACCGGGCGCCGGGGCCTGAAATAGCAGTGGGTGGAGATGGGCAGCCTGCTCACATGTGGGATGTCGCCTGGGTGCTCTGGAGTGTTTGGAGACCGCGCTCTCGCGAGCGGAATGGCGTCCGCTTCCTCCGGCATGCCAGTGGTCACTGCCTGGCCTCCGCCCTCTGCTATTTCCGTCTCCCTCTGGCTCCAGCTGTACCTTCTGGAGCAGACGCACTGCGCAGCTGGGAGATAGAGCACAAGAAAGGGCCAGAGAAATCACTGATGGACTCCTGCAGCCCATGTCATGACTAAATCATGGGAAACCAGATGGCACAGACGATATTATCTAGTCTGATTGCGCTTGTTGCACGCAAACATCAGGGTGGGGGGCCTGGGGGATTTGAGCATGGGCTGGGTGCGTGGTGCCCATGCTGACGTCTGGAAGTGTTTGGGGAAGGAAGGAAATCTTTACCTCCGTAACTGGTCCCATTCCAAAGGCAAGTGATCTGCGAGGGAGTGTCATCAGCAAAGCAATGCAGTTAGCGTCTGAGAAAGTCACACAGCACAGGCATTCATTTTCATGATAATATAGCCATTTACCGGGGGTGGGGGGGAGTGGACAGCATGCCCTGAATCACAGGTCTAAGCACATGATTACAGCAGCCTCCTGTGATAAGAAGCTTTGGATGATGTGTTTGTGTATATATGTTCCTACTCTGTACCCAGCGAAATGTACCCCCATCAGCATGATTATAACTATATAACACTAAGGAATGTGTTAAAGTCTGCCATATGGCCTAGAAGAGAGGAGGGATGTAGAGATCATTTCCTGTAAATGACACTGTTCTGCATCAGCACAAACAGACACGGCTATAAACAGCCAGACGACAAAGCATCAGCCGTGTTTTCGTCTCCTTAATATGTTTTTTTTTTTCATTGGGAGGAAAAACTAATAAACCATCACCCAATGGAAAAACTATCTTCTGATAACCATCTCCAGTAGGGTAGACGGCTTCCAAAGACTTATGCTCACCCATGTCGCTGCTTCACCCCAGGCCGGCGCCCCTCCAGAGCCCAGCTATCCCCGGCCCTGTGCCCCTGAAATATCAAACAATGAGAGCTAAATAGAGGCTCTTCAATTCGCCATCACACAGAAGCCATGAGTGGATCTTTCCGTTCTGTGGCGGCCTTGTGATTCCCATTAGATACGCCTTACTATTCCCCCTGAGTTACTGAACTTACCAGACAAAAAGGTTTTAGATCATTACACATTAGGTCATAACAAGCCACATACTTTGTCTTTGAATTTGGAGTTTGAATATTTTTTCTGAAGTTGTATACAGCAGAGGCAATAGGAAAAAATTGTAGTATTTTATAAAATGGAAGTTATTGCTTGCAGATGTGTTTTGTACTCTTGAGCAATAGTAGTAGAAAGTGTAATCCAGTCATTATAATGATACAACTCATCTTAATATGAACTTACCTTCTTGACGTTAAATGTATTTACCCGGAGATATTTTTTGCAGAGCGCTGGTTGTCTTAACTATGAAACCCCAAGCAGGTGTGACTGTCACTATGGACACTGCTAATGTTGCGCATTAAGTCGGAAAGTTCCTCAGATCCTAAACATACGTAAGAACAACACTGCAAAAGTTCAAAATGTCAGTGGCTGGGACTGTTTGCAGCTGGAAGCTGAAACCTTAATTCTTAGGTTCATGTTCAGAATGATAATTTGACTTAATTATGGATGAATGTTAAATATAGTGATGTGGGGAGGATTTGGATGTGTCAAAGCAACTTGTGTCTAATTCTTTAAGAGGACTATCAAGCAGGTTCACTTTGTGTGTTAGAAAGAGAATGTAATCCTAACCCTAACCCTAAGTTAGAGCGTCAGATGGTTGTTCTGTATGTTGTTTGGTCTACCTGCTTAATTAATCCCAAGGGTGTTAAACCAACACCCTGTTTGTGTGATCCCCACGTCCTGTGGATCTGTTAGCTGTTCAAAAGAACCTCTTCAGACTACACATGAGGTTCTTACGTTTTCTGCTTGACATTGTGTTTTCTATAATACAAACTGCTCCGTACTCTGAGTGTACATGATGTTCGTCAGTTCAACCCCATCAGCTTTACTGATGTCTTAGGATTACTGACTTTTTCTCAATTGCAGAGCTTCTGAATGACTAAGAAAAAACACGCAGTGTAAATATCGACAGTCACGATTCTAGGGTCTGATCCACCACCAGTGAACTACAGTCACAAATTAGTTATGAGGTTGATTTGACGTCAATGAACCAAAACTCTTGTTTAGTATCTCTAGATACTAGATGTCCAATAAAATGAGTGTGAAGGAGCTGATTGGAAATGAAAAGAACAATTCAATCCAGGCACATGCAAAAGACAAAGCTGTGCTGAAGGTAATAGACTACAGAAATACCATTCACCAAATCCGGCGAGAAATGACTTTTATGCTGAATTTCATACAGTGTCAAATCACTTGTGTTTTTTTTTCTGTAATAGTACTCCAAAATGTTACTCTTTCAAATTCCAATGATTGACTCGAGGAACTCTGTATCACATTACATATGACAAATGATACAATGTGGCATGGAAAATTGAAGAGTGCCTTTACTTTTTTATTTTTTGGAGTACATCTTGGGTGCCAGCTGTGACTGTGATTTTTGTGTCTCTCTATTTTTCCGTCTGTCTGGCACAGCCGCCTGACTGTGTTCAGTGTACGCCTCCTTCAGCGTGCCGTCAATATATGCAGGACCATCGAGCGCCAAAACATGTGTGGTATGTACTCTGCATGGCTGCGTGGCTTGTCTCTAACACAAAGATCTATTCCCACTGAAACTAGAGGCCCCAGTATGGTACGTGCTCTGTTTATAGCCACGTGTCAGCGGGTATGTGTGACATCTGATTCTACACCATTGCGTGAGACTGCTCTATGCATGTTTGATGTATGTGCGGGTAAACTAATGTCCATATGTTCTGAGGGGCTGGACAGGAGTTAAGCACAGAACATTTTGCACAAAGCTTAATGGATGGTCGCCATTTTTCCCCACGTTAAACAACTCTGGGCAGGTGTATGACCGGCCACTTTTTCTCTGTTCCTCTGTACCTTTCAGCCTGAGCTCTGCTTTGGCACTGTCTGCATTTTCTAAGAGATTAGCTCAATCTCCCATAATCAACAGATGATTTTCATCATGATCTGATTCAGTGTTTGGTTCCTAGGATCCAGTGGCCCTCATTTTATTGGGTGTTTAATGCTGCACAGTGTCTACAATACAGAGCTGAATACCAAGAAGATTAATCCTGTTACTGGTGCAGTTGATACAAAACAGATGTTTTGGAAAAGTGCATCAAAGCTTGCAAGTACTGTACCTTGTCATATCTATTTCCATCAGCTCAGTACAGTCAAATGTCAGGTCTAATAAAATCATTCTAAAACATCTATTAAATAGATATTGTGGAAGATTTCAAAGAGTAAAGATACAAAACTTTCTAGCCGTTCCCCTGTTTTGGATGGCTTAATCTAAAACAATGTTTTAGCAATGTTATAAAGAATCCTTCTTGAGGATTCTAAAACCAATTCATTTTAATGAAGTTTCCTATCCCACTTCCATTCTGAAACCTAAATCCAGATTAAAACCTTGCCAGCCAAGTGTCCTGGCCTGTTCATTTTATTTCGACAGAATTGGGCTCCATTCAAAACCACAACATCAGCTCCTGCCGTCTCGCGTTCCTCTTTGCCATCACAGCGGACGATTCCTGCACTGTACACGGCAGTCCTGAGTGCCGCTCTGTAGAGTGTCTCTGACAGACCGTGGTTTGTGTTACGCTTCTGCATTTTCTGTTTCTCGAGGCACTTTTGGTCCGCCCCAGGAATGTTATTTACTGACTGGGCTGATAAAGAACCTCCCGGAAAGGCCAATTACATTTGGTGTACAAAGCTTTCCTGAGTACGAGGCATGTCCCTCTGATAAATGTTTATTTGTAATTTAATCAAAGGCATATTTTCCTCTATTAACACTTTGCACGGAGGTGTATGAAACTGCTTTTATGGAAATAAATACTGGAAAAAAACAACAAACAATGGAGAAAAGGCGAGCAATGTCATCCATTAAAGAATCGTGTTCAAAAAAATCTGATAAAGTATAAATTATGTAGGAATTACATAGCACATAGCAGTGAACATGATTTATAGTATTATTTTGTCATGTCTTTGGTTCATTTGTTAATAAATAGTCTTGTCCTGTTCATTCTCAAAGTAGTTTTATAGATTTAAAGCTCTCATTTTCAAATCTTGGCAGCCACTGTCTCCTTGGATAGTGACGTTTTACTGGGGCAAATATGGACATGCACACACTGTAGGTTCACTGTTCCAGGTCTGGATCGCTCCCATGGAAGAGAAGTAGTGGTCAAAGACTCCCACTGAGCCGTGGTCCATGTGCAAGTTCAGTCATGACTGGAGGTGTGAATCCATGCCTTTTCCTTTCCACACTGTTCCACCCATTTTCAGCAGGAAAAAATGAATAAATATAGAAATAAGTCTGAAATAGTTTGAGCTGGAATTAGACGCCTCATTCTCAGTTTTGCCGTAGATCTGACTCTGGTTCTGAAGCTGCGGGCTGGTTCCATCCTGGGCATCGGCACTCTAAATACACCCTGAACAGCAGAGGAAGGCGAATTGAACATAACAGCTGGTCCTGAAGCAGCCCTCTGTATTTTCTTTCTGTGAAACTGTGGGGCTGCTCTCACGTTGCTTGTTCTGGAATTTTCTTTGGAGGGTTTACTTCTTCTTGGTTACAGCTAATATCTAGGTACAGTCACTATCTAGTTCCATCCATCCATTTTCTATACCCGCTTACCTGATTCAGGGTCTGGGGGGGGTCCGGACCCTATCCTGGAGGCAGGGAACAACTCAGGAAGGGGTGCCAAGCTCTCGCAGGGCATTGGCATCTAGTTAGCAATCTCAGTTGTGACACTTTGGACATCAAACTTTCAGACAATAAAACATTCTCTTTAAACAGGAAAAAATATAAAATAAAATGCAAATATGATATTTTTAAATCTAACAGCAAGTGACAGGGAACAATGTCTTCCATACTGTAACAATTTAAAAAGATTAGTGCAATTGAAGAACTCATTTGCGTTGGGGGTGGACAGTGTGCTAATTACTGACTGCAGTAACTTGATACTAGCAATTTCTCAGCAAATTACAAAGTATTACTTTATCTGTGACTTTAACTGATTTTGGGCTGGGCATCAGTCTGCGAGTTCAAACATAATGACCTTTACTGGGAATACTCTGACATACTTAGCTGTGAATACATAACCACTGAAAGGACCGACTGCTGTGCATTATTCCGCAGTGACACGAAATGGGAGATTTGTGTTAAAAGAAATCCCTGTACCTTTTCTTGGCTTCCAAAGGGACGCTGAGTCAGACAGAGGACATTAAATGAAAGTTCCTCTAAGCTCCTTTAAGGACTGTGTGTGTTTTTTTTTAAATCTGGCACTGCTTTTTTCTTTTCTTTGACCTCATTGTTTTCCTTTCATTCCATCTTTACTCACCTTTGTGCAAAGTGCTAACAGGATACAGTAGCATGTGATCAAACCTGTAAATAATGCAATTCAGCTAAAAGCTTAATGCTGGTTAAAAAAAAAAAAAAAAAAACTTTAAAAAAAAACACAGGGACAGGAGGAGAAAATGAAATAAATAGGTCTTCTAAGCTGGAAAAGGAATCCCATGGGAACAGATCTGGAGAGGAATGTAGGCGTCAGTCAGAACACAGAAACTCCAAATCTGACTGTCTGCGGTATAGACAGGCTGTGGCACAACACAGATGCTTAACCCTGGACTCAGGCCAGGTGATCTTAAATAGGAGTAAAGTAGGTGTAATTTTCATTTTCTTATTCAGACATTTACAGTAAGAATGCATCACACTTTGGTGCCTAACAAGGCGTCTTTCTGTGTTTGAGTTTCCCATCAGGTTTGGACACAAATAGACGCCTAAAATCATCACACAGAGGTGAACACAGAAGTCTTTCTCATGAAGTGTTTGCTTGGTTTAGGGTCACCATTGTGTGCCAAAGCAAATGTATGCAAACGGATATGGAGAAAGCAGGTTGCCTCACTGCGGGGACACAGCTTGGCTCGCTGCGGAAGACTGGCACACATTGACACAGTATATTTAGGAGATACGTTTATCCAAAGCGACGCACAATTGAGAAAGTTGGTCCCTGGAGCAACTAGGGTTAAGGGCCTTGCTGAGATCAGTCTGGTAACCACAAGATTTCACCCAACAGCCTTCAGGTGACCGGCGCACAGAGCTAAACAGCAGCCCAGATATGTATCCTGCCCTTGGTGTGACAACCTTGAAACAGCTTTATTCCTTTCAACAGTTGTGTGTTTGATGTTACAGCTGAAGATCTACAGGCAAAGCATCAGAACGTTTCAAACTAGGACGTTGAGGACTGTCGGAGATGAAGAATGTATATAAGAAAAACTGCAAATAAAAAAAATCCATTCAGTCTACCTTAGGGATTTGGCTGTATCCTAGCCATGGTAAAATGTGCCTGTTACTGATTTAAATATATCTAGTGGGTTTTCCTGTAGTGCAATGCAAGGCAACCTGTTAATGTTACTGTGCTCTTAGTGCAGTAAAAATGTTTTCATTGTCTTAATCTAGAATCCAAGTGGCTTCCATTTGCATTTCCATGTCCTTGAATCAGTGCTAACAATAAAGTAATCATCCAGGCTGGCCTTGTCTCTTCTCCTCAGGATTGTATACTCAGATCATACCCCCCCCCCCCCAGTCGCCTTTGCTTGAGACAAAAGGGGTATACAGCTTCCAACCTGTCCTTGTATGGAAACACTTTAAGACCAGGGACCAAGGCTCAGCACTAGTATTTTCAGTGTCTGTGTAGTACAGTAGACTCCTGAGAGATACTTTATCCACTTGCTGATACACAACAGCTGTTTGCCTTGTTTCTAGCTTAATTGAGCATAGCATAGATATGTTAGCGTCTATGAAATATTTCAGAAATGCAGCTTTTCTTTGCCTGTGTAGCAATTGCCCTGTTTTTTTTCTACTTCCTTTAGGAATAATTTAGCATCAAACCTTGACAGTCATACGAATTTTTAAACCAGTTTTGTAAAGAAACAACATCTAATTGCTTTTGTAAATTGTTGTTTCAGTTGTTTTTTTCCTAACCACTCATCTGGCGCTATTTCTAAGCCATGTGCCTTGCACGTGTCATCAATGACATCACATCCGCAATGTCCCCTTCTTTCGTAACTGCTTTTTAAACATTGCCAATCTGTTATTTAAAGTAATTGTCTCATGATGCTACTGTGCATTTCACAAGCCAGCATGGGATTTCAAAGGTGCTGTTTTTCTCTGTTTTCTATAATCATCTCATCACTGGAGATGGAAGGGAACAGTTGGAAGACAGTCCGTGTCTCCGTGACATGAAGAGAATTCCTACAAAGTGTCTGTCTTTGGATCTCTGTTCTGCAAGCCATCATCTTTATTTCTAGAAAGATCTTGGACCAGCAATGGAGACAGCAAAGTCTTTGCTGAGATATCCTTCCTGGTTCCGCACATGCAGACACCTATACTTGCAGAATCACACATGCACAAATGCATTCACTGGCAGAGACACATATGAGACACGCTGCTGTTAAACACAACCATTCACACGCATGAGATGATTGTTCGTTGATAAAAGTTTTTACCATGAAAACATTGTGAAGCGAGACAATGAACATAAAATCTGTTTTCTGCTGAAAACACCTTGTTAATGAGAGATATCAGTCATCATACATTTACATTTAACACATTTAGCAGACACGTTTGTCCAAAGCAACGTAAAAGTGAGGCAGATACCAAATTGCAAACACACAGTGTTATGCAGTCGATTCATCTAGGCTGAGCTTCCAATGAATTCCCAGGGATAAATGTAAGCAGTATCAGGGCAGGAGCTACACAACAACGTCTAACAAAGCAAGACTGATAACAGAAAGGTCACAAATTCAAAAATAACAGCTCAGTACAACAGTGGCCAATCTGAATGAATAACACACCTACCCTTGAAGCAGATCTGGATATAAAAGTGGATCCTACCCAGTGCCATTGATTTTGTGTGTGTGTTTACTCTGGCAGACTGTTTGGTCATATTCTGATTCATACATTAGATCAGGGGTTTTCAGCCTTCTTCGCTCCAGGGACTCACAAATGAAAGTAGAGCAGACCTATAGACCCCCCACCAGGAATGGTATGGTACTCCATACTTTACACATCTGTATGAGGTCCCCCGTTTTTCACATGTTAATTGGATTAAAATGTCTGCATAATCTGTATAAATGTCACATCAGTATTTCACAAAATAGGCACTACTGTGGAAAACAAGAGTAAGACTGTGAATTTTATTGCTTAATGGTAGAGGGAAAATTGGTGTATGTGTGAGATACGGATAGAGAGGAGGTGGGAGGGAGAGAGAGCTTTTGGTGTGTGTATGTGAAGCAGGGAGAGAGAGTGAGAAAAAGAGAGAGAGAGAGAGAGAGAGAGAGAGAGGAGCAAACCCACAGCACGTTGCCTGTGAAGCGTCTGGTGTCTGCCCAGCAGATTTACAGAACTCCTTCTAGTAGATCTAGAGAGAGAAGGAGAAAGTGAGGCAGCGAGGCTGAGAGAGAGAGCAGGAGGGATCCTACAGCGATTCAAACGCGGCACCTTTGAGAAGCGGGAGCGCAGGGTGGTCAAGCACCAGCAGATACTCCTAACGCCTCGGGCCACTCTCCTTGGTGCTTGTGCTGTGATCCACCAGAAGCGTGGGAAGGTGGACGCCCCAGCGGAGGAGGACAAGAGGGAAGAGAGAGAGGGGGCATCCCGGCACCCACGTGCCGACCGAGCTTGCGGCGAAGGTTTAGGGTTGACGGATGACTACAGGTGCTGGGGCTTCCCCAAAAGGCGAGTCTGAAAGAATCCTGAAACAGCTGTCCTCCTGCCCTGAAGATACACCCCCCTCCCAAGGCTGAGGCAGACAGCGTGCTGAAGACAGTCTGGAAGCACATGCCAAATCTGTCCTCCCGACACAGAAGCCTCTCTGTAGCCAGACGTGTGGCATGACAAACGCTGACGCCCCTGCAGCCCAGTATTATGGGACTCGAGGTCACACCAAGAGAAGGTAAGAGTGCACTTTTCTCATTGTGTCCTCACAAAAGTAGTGTAATGTCCATCTATATAAAGGAGCTGTGTGTGCAAATGAACGTATCAGACAATATAATTGATGGTAAGTCTGGGGTTGTATTTCACTGTAATCTGGTATTCTTGCATTAGCACTTAATTCTAGTTATGTCCTGTTTCTCAGTTTCTTGCCTACAGTCTGAATGGTATGTAGAAAAACATGCTAGTGCCCCCCCCCCCCCCCCAAAAAAAACAAAAAATCGTTTTGAATGCCAGGTGGTCCGGCAAATTCATTACGAGCGCAAGGTGTGGAAGAGGCAGCAAAGGCAGCTAATTCAGAGTGAATTTCAGCATTCACTCCACAATGTACCATTTGAAACAGTTTCCTGGACAACTGCTGCCAAGGACAACAGCACTCAGAGACCTGCACGATCTTGGCAGCCGGCTGTAAATGTATGTACTTAGGCAAAGAAAGAGGCAAAACAGAAAGCGAACTGCAGCCTCCCATTCAGCATAGCAATAGTACAGCGGTCAGGTTCTATTACCACAAACCCAGAGGGCTCAACTGCCTACAATTGAGGTTTTTTTAAAAGCATCAATCTTCAGCCTAAGCTGTAAGTATGTCCTTTTAAACTCTTATATCTCATTCTATATGTGTCTCTTGTTTACCAGAAAGCTGTAAAGATGGGTGCTTTAACTCTTCAAAGACGTTGAATTATCTAATAGGATTACGATTAAAAAGCACGTGCCAGTAGGGAAGGCTCAGTGACGTTGTCACACCTACTGACCTGATCGTTTTGCCGTGTTATGAGGAGAATTTTCTGGAATAATGAGGTGTAGGTGTTGAGCTAAGGAACAATGTGGTAAAAATGTTATATTGAAGCAATCTTCAGTCTTTTTGAAAAAGGATTGCTGTGTAGGAAAAATGGAAACATGGATGAAATCGAAATCTGAACTTTCAGCCTGTGTTACAGTGCTGTACTCTGTAGAATAAGGGTGTACAACTAGGGCAGGGGCATATATAGAAACTCTGCCACCCCAGTCCAATCTTATGCATAATTTAATGTATTTAAGGGCCCCTGTCAAGTACTGCCCCCCCGAGTCTGCCCGGGTATCCATGCCCCTGCAGTGCCCCTGAATAAGGGTGTCACTCTCCATATGTTTAGACTGCTGGAGTCCCTGCTGCCCTATTAATATGCCAGCCCACATATTCCGCATGTGACTTCATTATGAGCCTTAAAGCATGTCTGATCACGTTCCTGGATTAGCACTCGGCTCTTGCTGTCATCAGCGTATCACACTCGCCGTAGACGGGCTGCCGGCTCAGCCATCTGACATCATCACTTTATCTCCTGCTTTCGCTGGGTTAAGTGGTGGCCTGAGCTCATACTCCTGACAAGAGGGCGACAGCTTCTCTCCCCAAGGGCGTAAAAAAAACGCCAACGGCCACGATTCATAATGCTGAGCCCATACCAAAAATGATGGCCTTAGGTATGATCTGCCCCAGCATGCAGTTGTTGACAGAAACATGGTAGGGACAGTAGTAATGCAAGAACCACAGCTAGTTCCCATTTGACTTGCCACCAATGAAATGTGAAATCTGATTTATTTTAAACCATGATGGTTCAGCTTTACGATTAAACAGTTTTTATCTTTCATAGGTCATTTAAACCTTCATGACGCTCTCCCATTAGCTGTGTAGCACCGGTGTTGATGTGAAAGCTGAACATACTATTTGCCATATCTGCCCTCTTAGGGCTTGAAGCTGGCGATGAAACGTCCGTGATGCAGCAATATGGTTTATTCCTGTAGGTACGCAGTGTGCGCCTCTCATCTGATGTCTGAACAAGCACATACCAGCTAAATAGTAGAATGGAAAATGAATAGTACACTTAAGAATCTGTTATTTCTCCTGTAGTTAGGTAGATCCTATGGGAGATTTAAGTTTGATATCTGATTTAATGTCTTTAGAGATGAAAGATGAGAACTGAGAAATATTTATACTGATAAGTAAATGAGATTGGTACCCAGCATGTGCAAACTTTGGGTTTAGAAGATGGCGCTGTACAAAATGCATTAAGTAAAGAATATATTTCTGCTAATTTATTCTGGGCCAAAGCCTGAATAGTCGAACCATTAAGTTGGTTTTGTTATTTGCTGATGTGACCTTCATCTATACATGGAACTGTAGACACTTTTCATGCTTGCATGCTTACCTGCCCCTGTAAGACTGAGATCCATAGATCGCAGTGAAAGCCCTACTGACAAGTTTAGTGATGGATGGGTGTGCCGGTTTTATAATGGAGAGTGAATTCCTGGCCAGATATGAGGTGAGGAACTATAACAATCGATATGGGAGGTGGAGGGGGGGGGGCGTAGGGGGGCGTAGGGGGTGTGTCTATGTCCTTCTCCCCTCTCAGCACCTTTAACAGCACCCACACATCTGAAGCATGCTGACCAAACTGCGTCGACTTGACTTCTGTTTTTCATATGATTGTTCTTACAAGAGATATAACATATAAATGTTGTGTAGAAGTGTTCGGTCCAAAGCGTGGGAAAATGAGCAATTGTTTAATTTTCTTCTTTCAATGTCCCATTGTTCCACGCATTCTCTGTATTTCCAGAGTACTTTTTCCCATCATGCAAATGGAATCACCGTTTAACCTGAGAAATGTCACTCGAAAGTCCCACCATATCACCAGTGACAGTTTATTTATAGTTTATGAGCTGGTACTTCTCATTTCTCATTTTGTAGCTAGATGGAGGCTAAACAAGTATGGAAATGTCTGTCTGTGCACCAAAACAGGACGGCTACCACGTCTCATATCTATCATTTCTGCTTCATGTTTTTGACCATCAAAGTCCACAAATAGCTCAGTGTATAATCCTAAACTTTAATTAAGATCATAATATTACTATAAAGCTGTATTCATTTCAACTTCACTGTACATTTTGTATATTTTCTGTTAGCGTGGATACACATGTGGAAGTTTCTCAAAGTTTGGTTGATTACATCCTTGTATATCTACATCAGGCAGCTCCTTCTTTGGTAAACTGCGAAAAATCTGTAACAAGCATAATACCACCAAAGGTTCAATTACATCTGGTATGTAATTAGCAACAAGTAAGTCAAGATCAGCAGAAAACTGACACTGATGCTATGTTGAATTAGTTACGAAGACACCCATTACCTCCATTGTGTCCAGTGGGGTCTGTCAATAAATTAATTTGTCAACCTTAATTTAGTACTGCTCTTTCTGCAAACGACTCACCAAAAGCTTTGATTATAAAAAGAAATAAGGCAAAAGGCCTTATTTCAAGATGGAAGAAAAGTGAAAATTATTCACAGTAGTCTAGTAATAACTGAGTAAGGAAACATTGTATATAAATGTATAAATCACAAAAAGGAAGATGTTCTTCGTGTTGGTCTGCTTAAAACCACAAAGCTTTCCAAGGAGGAGGTGCTGTTTCCTCACTGATAAATATTTGGATACCAGGCAGTCTGTGTAAATGTCCTGGCTGGTGCTCACTGCGCACTGTGCCACACTCTGCCGGTACGGGTCAGTGCCCAGAGTCCTTACAAAAGTAAACATGACTATAAATGGCCATACGTGCTTCCTCTCCTCCCTCTGTGTGTGCCGGTCGTGTCTGGCCTCCTTGTTCGGCTCTCCCACTGTCATCTTCTCAGCAGATCTGTCTCACCACGCTCATCCTGTCTATCCATCCATCACTTCCTCTCACTGTCCTCAAATCGTTGTTCCATGATTGTGCTGGTCAAACGATTGACTGTTCAACATACTAAAAGGTATGATAAGAATACCTTAGACTGGTTGGCATTTACAGGCCTTTTGCAAAAGTTTTCATTCAGTTTTCAAACAGTCATCTCTTCATGTCCCTTAAAGTCAATGATTTCATTCCTGATTTCTGGCTTTATATTTCCACACGTCTCAGTGACAGACCCCTTGCAGAGCATGTTAGGAGCCTACCAGCGAGGAACTCATATGTTTGGTATTAAGGTCTGCAGAACAACAGCCATATGGAGCCCTTCCCTGCATGTCTGAGAGGCCTTTCAGCTTCTAACAGAACATCACGGCAGCCAGCTGCTCCCAATGAAGACATTTTATGTTCACTTTTCTTTAACGAACATGTTTCGTGTCTGTAACATGATGTCTGAGGACCTGAATGTTTGCAGATAAAAAAGGAGGTGGAAGCACCTCCTGTCGACATAATTAGACGACTGGTTCGCGCAGACATTCCGTAATTTACCCTGACGGCTATGGTGGTATGCTTGAGGGCGTTTCTGAGGTGAGCTCACTTACCAACTGTATCTCCCTGAACAGCGTGTCGTGAAGCTTTTGGAAACCTCACTTTCAGTTGGTGATTGGGAATTAGTGTTGTCCCACTGTGCTTTCATCTATGTGGCAGCACCACAACAGAAGTATGAAGGTGGTTTTTTTAAAGTTATTTTTTCTTATCAATAGATCAGTCATGTCATGTGACACAAATGCATTGACATCGGCAATTCACTCTAAAACTCTCCGTGACAATGGTCCATATGCCCCATTTAGTTAAGGAACATGACTGGAATACTGAGAGGAAGGCTGCAATTTTGTTATAATTCAGTTGCTAGGAGGTCTCAATGATGAACTTTATGGAAGTGTAAACATTTTCATTCACTTTTCATTTTCTCATTTTCATTTCACTTTTCACTCACTTTGTTTTGTTAAAAAGGTTTAACATCAATTTACTTCATTTTTCAGCATCTCAAACTTTTGACAATAAGGATGTCTTAGAGAACTATCTAATAATACTTCATGTGCACAATCGGGTCAAAAATGAGAAAGTCTGAATTCTTCTATCTTTTAGTGAATTTTTGTTATATGTCATCATTTTATCCAATCAAGTCTTTGTGTGTTTCTCCCTCCTTTTCAGAAAAACTGTCATCCAGCATCTGAAGACACTGGGTCTTTGAGTCATTTCAATTGTTGGGAAACTTGGACTGGCCAGCCAGGCTTCTGAGCTCTTGGATGAAGGATATTCATTAAGAGCAAAGCTCTTCTCAACTGAGAATGTGACAGACGGTTACACATCAGGATCTGCTCACAATCCCCAGGTAAACCAAACATCCTTGGGCCAACGGTCAACGACCATCTTGTCGTTCTTCCTCAAGATCTTGTTTTTTGCAAGCCATGCCGGCCAAAACACCCATCTACCTGAAATCCACCAACGGCAGGAAAGGCAAGAAGTGCCGACTCAGGGATATCCTATCGCCCGACATGATCAGTCCCCCCTTGGGAGACTTCCGCCACACCATCCACATTGGAAAGGGTGGAGAACAGGATGCTTTTGGGGATATGTCCTTTCTTCAGGGGAAGTATGAGCTCCTTCCAGGGAAGTCAGAGCGAACCGTCCCACAATGCCACAGTGAATTCCTGAGGGCCAACAGCACTTCTGAGGCCTCCTCTTTGGAGACCCCTTCCCCAGTACTCAAAAACGCCATCTCACTCCCCACCATTGGCGGGTCCCAAGCTCTCACTCTGCCCCTCATCTCCATCATGCCAATGCCTCCAAACCCAGACCCCTTCGACTGCGAAAGCCTCCCACCTTCCAACTTTCTGAATAAGAGCGATGATCTGGAGCCAAACACGCTGCTCCTGTCCCTCAATGTCCTCGGATCCAACCTGGCTGAAGAGACCACAAGCACGTCGAGCTTTTTGTGTAATATGTTCGAGAAGCAGAAGGAAACCCCAAAGCTGAAGTCAGTTGGAAAGGCTGTCAGCAGCGAAAATGGCTTTAATGTCAGGTCATACCACAGCAATGGCAATGGTGCCATACACTTTGGAAAGAAATGTTCCGAGAATTACAGTAACTGGCTGGAGAGTAAAAACAAAGAGGAAGACAGGATTAATCCTTTCCAATATGACGTACTTGCTAAGAAGCAGCACGTCTCGCAGGATTCCATTTCCAAGATCAATGGCTCGTTGCTCTCACTCGAACTTGATTTAGGACCATCTATTTTGGATGAGGTGCTGAACATAATGGACAGACCAAAGACTGAGGTTCAGCCATGAGTGCGAGCAAGGGAATCTGCAGAAAAATAATGACAAAAGACTCAATGTTGACTCTTTAATTTCCATAAAGCTGGACTTTTTAAGCCAGAACACTTTTTTAAACACATATCTTAGTTTTACCATTTTTCCTCTGTGAAACAAGGTATGCAGATAACATGTGTTGTTAATACTGGCAGCCATAACAAAGATACTGTGCCTTTAATTTTGTACACAAATTGAGATGGAATCCGGTTTATTGCAGCCTGAACCATCCAGTGTTATAGATAGATCAGCAGCGGTACTGTTTTAGGTATGGGTTGAGGGGTTTCTATGTTGTTGAGACTTCTTGCTTTTTGTTAACGCCATTGCTTTTTAATAATTACGCTTTGCTGATTATTTTTATTTTTTTTCATCAAAGAAACAAGCATTCTCTTTTTTAAAAAAAAAGTCCAAACACAAAAATCATTTATTTATAAAGAGCTCATATCACTACACCAACAAACAACATATGCATATACTGTTTTTATTCTGTCAATATAATAAAGTCTTTTTTTCCAAGTTGTTCTTCTTAAGGGTTTGTGTTAACTGAACACAAGTCTGGCCAATCACAGGCATCTTGTCTGACTGGTTACATTAATTAACCAACCAAAGCCAATGATATGGTATCTAACTTCACTGGCGTTTCTCTCTCATGTGGAAATGATGTCGTCCAGAGAATCACACTTCTGCTGTTTCTGGGCGCTTGCTCGCTGGCCTTAATATTGTGGTTGGACTTTTTTTTGGACACTGGGCAAATTCCCAAGATTTTTCTGCGCGGGGGAAGAGGGGAGGCATAAAGAATGTGAGAAGGACTGAGGACTGGGTTCTTCCTCTCTCTGACATTCCTGCCATCGTCACGTGCTGCACTCAGCACTGAAAGAGCAGTGGGATAAGCTGTATCGCTCCCAGAAAAGACGCTTACTCCGTCTGTCTGGGGGTCGAGGTACAGCTCATGGTGGGACGAAATGTATTTGTATATGAGGTGGGGGGAGCTTCTTAAAATTCCCATCATTCTTCTGTGGAAACAGTTATATGACCGTAGCCATAAATCAGATCTGGGTCAGGGCAGGAGTCTGGGTATGGATGGGGAGGGGTCAGGGGTTGCTCTCCATGTTGACTATCAATCACACAAAGCACAGAAGCAGCAAAGGGCCCCACAGAGACCTGGGCAAACTTTGACTGGTATAAATAGACAGCTTGCGGCTTGCCAAGCATTTGACAATCAGATGGTCTGTGTAGAGAGCGATCTACAGGCCAGCACTCCAGGTGGCCACGTGTCCTTCCACACTGCAGGCCACAGCTTGCCACCTCTGATTTTGTTATAACACCCAGAGGCGTGATCTGCCACATTTACGTCACACCTCCCAAATCAGGGTTGCTGTGAGGTGTCCATGCACAAAGCTGTATGTGGTAATAACATTTTACCCTTTCATTTACACATGTACTATATGTTTAAAGGGGATCAGCCTCAGAATGGAATTCAGGCTAATTTGGATCACTGTGGGGTGGCATGGCGGTACCGTGATTAGCCCTGTTGCCCCACATGTCTGGGACCACGGTTTGAGTCTTTGCATTCAGCTCCAAGTATGTGGAGTTTGCATGTGCTCGCCGTGTCATCATGGGGTTCACAGTTCAAAAACATGCTAAGGTGAACTGCAAATGGCAAATGGTGTGTGCGTGACCATGTGCCCCATTGGGTTGGTGTCCCATTCCCTGCCTTGTGCCTCTAGCTTCCAGGATAGACTTAGGACTTCTGTAAACCTGCATTGGAGAAGAGAGGTACACACCCACCCCATGATGAACCACCTCAGGGGTGAGATCCTGAGCGTAGCTGGTGATACCTCAGCACCACCTTAGTCTGAATGGACTGGTGTGAGTTTTTTTCTGGTGGCTGGAGTGCCAATCCTGCCACCAACCCCCAAAATTCCCTGTAAGTTGGAGAACCTCGTTGCTGGGCTGGATGTAGGTGAACGTCATACCCAGGACAAAGAAATTGCAGGTTAAGGGCCTTGCTCAACGGCCCAACAGAGTAGGATCACTGCTGGCATTCTCAGGATTCGAACCAGCAACCTTCCGACTTATAGTACAGATTCAGAGCCTCAGAGCCACCACGCCGCCCCAAGCTGGACAACCAGGTATAAAAATATATGGATATTTAGTTGCTTATCTGCCCTTTTTGGATATATTGAGTTTCCATAACAGACTCTGGGTCTGGAACTGACAACCTTCAGGCTATATGTGCCAATCTTTAGCCACTATGCTACATGCTGCTTGAACAGAAGATGCTGTGCTGTGCTGTGCTGACCCTTTCTGAAGTAGTGATAATACTGGTGCTGCTAGCTCACCAGCAGAGTAATGACAGAGGTCTACAGGTGAGTAACATTTGGCTGTTAAGACCTGAGAACGTGCTTATTTATGCAACCTATAATGAAGAAAACACAAGTGCAGGCCTGCACATCTCCCAAGAAAAGCCGTGAGAACCCTGGGCATGGACCGACGTCTGCTGGACACCAAGGAGATTTGTTTACACACAACACATTTCAGAAAAAGATGGAGCAACAAAACAAAAATGAATGCATTTGTTAGAATTCACTGTACAGAGGCCGGGCGTTATTTCAGCAGAGAAGGAGATGATGAGAAGCTTTTGTTCTTAATCGAGGGGCAGACAGCAAACCCAGACACCACGCACAGGGGGGTGGGGGGCATTCCTCATTATAATGGTCAGTATAAGAAATAATAAAGCATTACAGCATGTTCTACTGACAGTCATAATGCATTATAGTGTTGATTATAATATAAGCTCCAATGAAGCTCTCATCTATAATGCACTATAGATACCTTCATAATGCATTACAATGGTGGTATAAGAATTAAGGATGCTTTGTAATGTATTACAAAGGTATTATAGATGAGAGGTTCAAAAAGCATTTATAATGCATATCACGCATGCCTATAATGTGTTATGCCTTTTTATTAATTTTCACCAGTATTTTTCTGTTTCGTACCCAGGAGGATCGGATCACCTCAGCAGAAGATGCCATCTGGAGTGATTCGTTGTGTAGCAGAATTCAGGAAGTAACCCTGTTTGACTTACAAGCAAATTTCGGGAACAACTTCAGTGTTTGACTCAGGGCAAACATTGGCTTAAGCGGCAATTGGCAGTGCGGCTGTCAGGCATCTAGTCCTCACATGTGGGAAGAGGGAGAGATAGATAATAAAGCAGCTGGTCATAGACGGCGTGGAGGCGTCCATAGGAGGGGAGATAGATAATAAGGCAGCTGGACAGAGACGGCGTGGACGCGTCCATAGGAGGGGAGATAGATAATAAAGCAGCTGGACAGAGACGGTGTGGAGGCGTCCATAGGAGGGGAGATAGATAATAAGGCAGCTGGACAGAGACGGCGTGGACGCGTCCATAGGAGGAGAGATAGATAATAAGGCAGCTGGACAGAGACGGTGTGGACGGCGTTTCGAGGCTCATTACACGCCAACCCCAGGTGCTGTTTTCTTCACTCACATTTACTGCTCACATGGCAGCAGCATACATTTCTCCATCTGAGAATCTTTAACTGATGACGTGGCCATTGGAACACACTGAATTAGCTTTGTAACTGAGATGGGATGCGAGGAATCATAACCCGCAGTGAATGAGACATTCGTGATTATCCTAATATTTGCCCGTCTTTGTCAGTTGGCAGACAGGAGCATAGGGGCACTTGCTGAGTATACTGGGCAGCCCCCACAGACGGGACACCCCCCTCCTGCATTTATGTCTGCGTCAATGGAGAAACTTCACAAGTATCTTGAGAACAAGGGCTCATCTTAACCAAACTGGAGGTTCAGTTTTGCAATCCAGATTGAAGGAGAGACCGGTAAAAGATATGAATATAGAAGTGATCACATTTTATTATACAAGATTGTTTAAGCTGTATAATCTAGTATGCAATAAAGTGTAGAAATTAGCAAGTCTCCATATAAAAAAATGATTACTGTAATAAATGAGTATTGTAAAAAGATCATTTTCAGTCCTAAAAAATGAGCACTGCTCTCATTGGCTCACGGCCTCGCTTCATGAACATGCTTAGGTGCATATGCTCCGCAGTTACACACACTTAGCTCCAAACATAACATTTTACTGTTTAAGCCGAGTATTTTACTAATGCAAGTCAGCTTGAACACCTTACGCAGGTGGACTGCACTACAATCTCTTCTGGGATTTTAACTAGCAAGCTTCAGCTTGTAAGTTCAGTCTTCAACATAACTTATACACTTCTGAAGTACTGCCACAGTAATGTCTTCATAGATTATGTGTCATCTTGTTATAAGAAATGGTTGGACATCCAAGGCAAACCTAATGCTATACATTGTTCTATTATGTCAATGCTTTGGACACCCCCAGAAGCAGAGCAGCAGATTAACACTTATAAGCAACGCATAGTATACAAAGGACTTATTTATAAAAAAAAAATGGTAATGCTTTACATTAACTGCACCTTCATAATGCCTTTATAATGCATTCGTAGAGCATTCGGTGCACCTTCGTAATGCATTCATAAGCTGCATATAAGTATACATTAACATCCTAACATACTTCAACAACTGGAGAAGACATTAATAACAAACATTTTATGATAATAACAATAGTAATTGCATAATTGTAAAATCATATAATGTTTGTTATTAATGTATTTTAAAGCTGTTAAGACAAGTTATGATCTTATGGTATTCTTACATGCAGCTTATGAATGTTCTATGAACGCATAATGTAAAGCAATACCAAAAAATCCTACTCTTTTGTTTGGACATGTGGACAGAGTCGTTCCAAAGGATAAAAAAAGGCTTTCTGAACAGACATGGCTGGAGAAAAGTTCTCCTGTTTCTCTGAGCGAGGTGAAGCTGTCAGGCTCCTGTTGAAAAGACACTGGAGCTAGAGATCGTCCTGCCAAAGAAAGCACGACTTCAAACTGTCCAATTTTTCCACTTCGGCCCTAGAGAAAGCGTATCATAATAAGAGGCCTGTCTGGAGCACTCCGTGTGACATGCTGACACACTCACGGCTACGTCTGTGCTGGCTTAGGTCTCCCTTTGGAGAACCGAATCGGATATTTCCATGGGTTCTCCACCTTTGTGACATAGACGGCACCGGGACGTCTTGGGGAGCATAAAGACGTTTTTGTGTTTTCGCTCCCACTTGGAAAGGGGTTTCAGAAGCAAGGCTGGCGTTTTATTTTGGAAACGCAATAATTACTTGGTTCACGGTGTAAAAATAAGGATGTTCTGTGAGACGCTATTGATGGCCTTAGAGGAGCCGCTGGGGAACTTGAGAGGATGTTGTGGAACCCGGTGAGGCCGACAGCAGAGCACACAGAAGCTGCTGACTCAGGTGCACTGCTGAGGTTCACCAGAGGAATGTAAGGAAAGGTAACGGAGGAAAACAGGGGCACAAAATAAAAGCTGAGATGAGAAGCAGGCGCAGGTCCGGGGGCTGGGAGGCTTGCAGGGAGGGGGGCGCATACCTTGGGTGTGCACAGCGCGGCATGTTGACTGCTGTTTGGCTGCTGTTGCCACGGCGACCGGCTCCGTGTATCTTCAGTGTCACCCTCCCACACAACACGTGGCGGCGTTAGGGTTTGTAAGGCCAAACACCAGTGCAAAACACAGCCACCGTGTGGAGCATTTCACTGTCACTATGTTAGACAACAAATCTACAGTTTTATAGGACAAATGCATGTTTTTTTTTATGTTAGGGAGAGTTTTATCGCGTTTTTGATGTGTGTGCACCTTTTTACCTTGTGTCTGGATGCACGACTCAGGACAGAGCTTTTTGCACTATGAGCAAACAAAGTATAGCCTCTGTCCTGAGAGACAGTAGAATAACATCATCCTGGAATTTCAGATGCAGGAACTCCATATCAGCCCAGAAAAATTTGCATGAAGCCTCCATCCTGTTACACTCAGGGGAGTTTATTGAAATGTTCACTTGGCAAGTTATCTGGCTAATTTATGAGGTCCATCAAAAAGAAAACAGAGGATTATTCATATTTATTCAACAAAAGAAGAACAGAGAAACTCCATGGAATTTGAAAAATATGTATACTACAGAATCCTCATAGGCTTTCCACAATGTAAAAAAAAAAAAACTTAAAATACTAGGAATGACATTTTAGGAAAGAGAAGTGTGTTGTGTCTTCACGTGAAGTTTTGGGAAACTCCAGCCCTTCAGAGATTCATGATGCACAATCTGATTTGGTATTTCACTGAAGTAATAATTTAGCTCGTTAGAAGTCACCTCAAAGGGAGATCTCAAAGGCATGCTGTAAGCTGGGGGAGTGTGAGCACCCTGGGGAGGGAAAATTCATTCACTCACTCCACCTACTGCCTTATTACTGTTATATAAGTCTGAGTTCTGCATGCTTCAGCAGTGCCCCTCTCCGTGACCCACAGCCCACTCCGTCCCCCCTTACGCTGGCACCGAAATGCTACCTCTGCTCACGTCCCCAAACAGATCCGCTGCTCCCTCCCTCCGTTCTGAGTTTCTGTTCCTCGTCCCATCTGGAGTAGGCCTGACAGATGCTCTGAAATACAAAATCGCATAAATCTGAAAGATAATCTGTCGTAGGCCTTGTGAAATAGCTTTTAAGTGAATTCGTTATCATGGTGTTTGGCAACAGTAGATTATCTGCCTAGGCAGGACATTAATGACTAGTTAAGGCACTTAGGAAATTGCCGATCCTGCAAATGATACTTTATTAATTACCAATAATGTAAAATAACTATTTTAGACTCTTTCTGTCAAAGCAATGTGAAGAACGCAAAAAAATCTGCCTATATCAAGATACACATAAAAAACTGGGCAAAACAGCTGAAAAATCTGAGCGTGATTAATGAACGCTCTGGCGTACTCTCTCTCCTCTCTCTCTCTCTTTGATTTCTGCTGGGCAATTGTTACACGCTCCCTTTCTTCTGGGGAATTGTCACACGCTCCCTTTCCCTCCTTTTTCATGTCCAGGGAGGAGTACGGCTCGGTCCGCTGCATCCTAGCCAAGCCGCCGGAGTCCAACTCGCTTTCTGCCTTTTAAGGTAAACCCTCCCCTCCTCTGCTTCCAGGGGCTTCCACCGTGTCCCTCGCTCTCCTCTCATAAGCTGCTGTCATCCATAACATGTTTCATACTGGTTTCTTTGACCTCCCAGAAGAAAATGTGACTGGTGACAGTTCCCTTTGCTATGCATTTATTTGCTGGCTACCGACTGTGAAAACCAACAAAGAGGACAAATCTATGGGTTTGATATCCAAAGTGCGCTATGGTCAACAAATAAACCAGCATGGTCATTTTTTTACGATTGATTTCCTTTTAAAAAAATATCATTAATCACAAAATGATGCACAGAGCATGTAGATTTCAGTGATCAACAATCAATTGCATTGATAGGATTTAGTAGCTAAGCAATCATAAATATTTTGAGAGTCTTATAAACCTTTAATACACATTTGAATACGTCTGACAGGTTGTCAGATCTTAAGCAGTGGTCTCTTATGGCCAATTAGGTCATTGTTTGTTGGCCTAGAATATAAACATCCTAGTCATGCTCCTTAATGGTGGAACAGTCAGTCTTACACAAGCACTTCTGACCTGAAACTGACAGGGACACGTGACGTTGGGGAGGTTTGGGCTGGCATCTATCCTGGGGCTGTAGATCGCAGACGGGCTGTAAGAGAAGACGCCATATCTCCTTATAACCAAAATTGGCAGAAGGGCCCAAAGTAGCCCAGAGACTGCCAGTTAGACTGGAGGCCAGTTATGTAAGTATTTCAGTTTAGCTTTGTGTCATTAGCTCATATGTACACAAAGGCATTTGCAACACAAAACAGAAAACATGCAAATAACAAGGAAACGGCTGTAAATTCTTAAACCTTACAGATAAAACAAGCAATGTGTTTTTAAGATGAAATATACACATCTGCATGGGTGGCATAGTGGTGCAGTGGTTTGCATTTGTTACCTCACATCTCTGGGACCAGCATTCACGCCCCCACCAAGTTTCCATGTGTGTGGAGTTTGCATGTTCTCCCTGAACCTTCATGGGATTTCCTCCAGGTACTATGGTTTCCCCCTACAGTCCAAAAAAATGCAGAGCTACCAAATTGCCCATAGATATGCCCTGTGGTGGGTTTGTGCCCCATCCTGGGTTGTTCCCCGCCTTGTGCCCCCAGACCCCCCCGCAACCCTGAATACGACAAGCAGTTATAGAAAATGGATGGATGTATTACACACATGTTTGTACTGGTTTAATAAATGCATATCACAAATATACTACATGTGAATTTTAGCATGTTGAAGAAAGTATTTTCTAGTATTTTAATGTTCACATTACAGTAAAATAAATAACCTGCCTTTGCTGAGTTTTTATGCGCAGTTATTTTCCCCCCAGACAAGAAACCTTCTTTCATTCTGTCACTGACTCATTTCAGAGGAGTGACTTTTCGTTTCCCATAACTAACTTGTCCATATTTTGAGCATTTCTGGGAGCCTTTAAAGGCAAATAGAAAAAACATAAAATAAACATTCACACACATTAATTTAAAATATTTTATTCTCAATTTTGTGTGACCTTTTTTTTGTGAATTCTTGGGAAGGCCCTGTATCAAAATTGCCTTCTGCAGATAGGTTAGGAATTATGGGTAATCTAATGCTATTAAAAATAAAATAAACATAAACATATATAGAAGAGAAGTCCCAAGGTTTGTGGCAAACTTACAAAATATTAAAGCTAAATCCCTTTACAGAATTTTGAGACGTCCATCCGTCCATCCATCCATCCATCCATCCATCTTCATGCCCATTACCCAGTACAGGGTCACAGGGGGCCTGGAGTCTATCCCAGGCAGCACAGGACATGAGGCTGGGGTACAAGGTACAAAGATACTAAAGAAAAGAGATTACATTGGATCAGACATTAAAGTTACTTTATTTTATCATACCTTTAGGGCTTTGAATGGCAGACAGGACATTGATTAAGCCAATGTAATTTTTCTGCTTCCATAGAAAATGTTTCCCCACCATGAACAAATCAGGCAACTAGAATTATGTCATGTCAAAATTAAAAATGTATTTTGGCAATTCAAGCCCACAGTGAAGTCAGAAATTCCCAAAAAAACAAGAAAAAGGAAATTAAAAAATGCGGGGAGTGCAGGAGCAGTGAGTCGCTGTGTAGCTCACTGGGAGGTGGGCAGTGGTAGCAAGGGAGTATCAGGCCGCTGATAATGAGAGTATCTTCATAGTACAGGAGAAGTGACTCGCTGTGTAGCTCACTGGGTGGTGGGCAGTGGTAGCAAGGGAGTATCAGGCCGCTGATAATGAGAGTATCTTCATAGTACAGGAGCAGTGACTCGCTGTGTAGCTCACTGGGTGGTGGGCAGTGGTAGCGAGGGAGTAACAGGCTACTGATAATGAGAGTATCTTCATAGTACAAATAATACACGCATGAGTCACCTCTGCTTTGTAAGCGGGACCTTCCACTTCCAGTACCTGACGTTTCAAAATAATAAGACCAATTTTCTGAAAGCCGAAGAGGGAAATGAAAGATTTGTTCTTTGCTCACAAAATTGGGTTTAAGGCAGCTTCTCTCACACCTAAAGGTCTAGTCACTATAAAGATTATTATCCAATAGCCGGCAGAGTAATATGTCACCACTAGACCATAATATCACCACCAGACCCACGAACAAAGGCCCTTAACACCAATTTCCCCAGGGACACTGACTGACCCTCCTCCCTGACAAGCATATCTGCCAAATAAACAAATGTAAAAGTAATTATAAATATTAGGAAATACAGTAAGCATTTACCATTTGATTCTCCTGTGTGTTTTAAATAGCAATAACTTATAACATTCAGCTTTGACGAAATGAAGAACATTTACAATGACAGTCAGTGATTCCATCATATTCACCACTGACTGGTTTTACATTTCTGTATATGTATATTGTTTTGTATATTTAATGTCTGTCCTCTGCTGCCTTATGCTGTCTTACAAAAAGTGAATTTTTGTTGTAATATCTGTATGTTGTTTATATGCACTTGTCTTTTATGTCTGCACATTGAGCCTGGAGACACGTTCACCAATTTCGTTCACCAATGCATCCGTTGTGTACTGTTGTATGGTGTGAATGACAATAAAGTTCACTTGCTTACTTCATGGATTCAGCTGTTGATAATGGCTGCAAGCTGTACAGATGATGCCACACTATGCTTTACAACACAGCACACTGGCCGGCATTTTTCTGCAGGTGTGACTTCCGTGTCAAAGACATGATTAATGAGGCGCCCCTACAGCAATTTTTTTTAAGAGTTAAAAAACTCTGCATATCTGTGAACATTGTGTCATAAAGGACAGTTGACTGAACTCGGGCTGCTCGCGATAGAGAAAAGGCGATAACACTGGTATAAAGACGCCATAGACTTATAACATCCAGAGAGGAGATTCTGAAAGCAGGAATAAGCCAGAAAGGTTACAGCTCCCTGCAGAAAATTCTTCAATAAACAATAAAAACAGATCTTATAGACTGCAGCAAAAACTGGTGGGATGAAAATTACAGCCAATTTCATATGTGAGCATTTTGCGCCACCTGGTGGCAGAAATGTGCCTCCTGGTTCATAACGCAGCTGAGCGAAACACTGTCATTCGCAGTAAACTTGCCTTTGACTTTGAGATTATGGGACCATTGCTCTGTGAAATATGGGCATATTGTACAAACTACCTCCCACCTTCACGACAGCTGGCACTACCCCAGCACCTTCGCATGCAATGTGCCATTTGATTGGCGTTGGATGACGTATGCTAATTAATCATTATGGGCCCTCACCACTGACAAAAGCAGTGGCAGAAGATTTTGCCATGTGTCTGGGTTAACCCTCCGTCGAAGACGATTGCCTCTGTTGGCCACCACACAAGGCCAATCCAACAGGGGAGCCAAGCTGCTTTCAGAAGAATCTTAATCAGCAGTCAGAAAATATCGAAGGGCTTAGAGTGCTGAGAGAAGGGGAGGCGAACGAGTGCTACTGTTTGGGATTAACAGGATGCTTAAAAGGCAACGAGGAATAAAATTCTGGTGATTGCTAGGGATGATGGCGAGGAACAAAACAGGCCTTCTCACATAAGATGATCAGAAGGGGCTGAGGTGGCATTAAAGGCACATTTATGTTGCTCCAAGAAAAACTGTGGGAAGCTTATTAGTGTCCATGTGCACAAGGCGTCTGTGTTCTGGACGAGAAATGAAGACATGAAGGGAACGTGCTGTGATTCCACTCTTGCCACAGTTTACTGCTCAGCTATGGCTGTAACAGCTGTCCTGAGTACTCATGCATAGTGTGTTTAAGAGTCTGAGGACATCACTAACATACGAACAAAATCCTCCTTAGTATATAGAGCTAGAATTCTGAAGAAAGGATGCTTGGGTGGGCTTGGCGCCCCATCCTGGGCTGTTCCCTGTCTTGCACCCATAGCCTCTGGACCATGAATAAGAGAAGCAGTTTAAGAAAATGGATGGAAGGATGGATGCTCCAGGTGTCTATCTATGCACAGACGATTCTTCCATCTAGATTCCTAAGAAAACAGCACTTTTAGCAGAATTTACCAGAAGAAAGCTTAATCCTTTATTTGTCAGCCATCTATGGATGTAGACCTTCAATTATGCTCAGTCTACCTCTGCAACTGTTTTTACTAACCAGTTTTTGATTGACAACCAAGTTGGTTCAGAGTCTTGGGAAGCACTGAGTACATGGTCACGTGATTCACACGCAAAGCACTCACACACACCACAGATAATTGTGAGCGACTGATTGAGCTTGGATTGCACCACATAGTAAGACATAGTGACCACCAGCCAACCCTGAGTGCTTGTATTTTGCATGAAATTGACTCAGTATAGTTTTTTGTTCCAGTTATATTCCTCCTCTGCAGACAAAGTAAAAATACACCTGACATTCATTTAGTCCATCCCATCAATGCATGTTATTGTACTGCCAGGAATTTTTTTTTATTTCAGCCTTTATTTATTTAGTTCAGGCCAGTTTAGAAAGAACATGAAGTAAGAAAACATATACTGTATGTGTTTAAAGATAATTAACGTCAAAGTGATGCATCAAAATGGGGTTAATTCCTGGGAATTTCCCTGTTGGGAAACGTGCAGCTGATATAAACAGACCCGACGTCTCAGTGGTGTGTTCCTGTCATTAACCGGTTGCGATGTGCTTTGGCAACCTTCGGGAGAAAGGAAAAGAGGCAAGAACATCGAGAATGACTCAATTTCCTGCTCAACACCACCCTTACAATATCAAAAGCCGAGTTCAAAGCCGAGACCTATAGAACCTGCCCCCACCACAAGAGTGCGGACCCAGAACTCCACCTCCACGTCACAGGACGCCGGGACATGGAAACAGTCACTGCTTTGGTTAATTCTTTTGCTGTTTATTTGGAGTGTGTGTTCAGAAGCCGGGGTCATTGTGCTTCCACAGTCAATGCCGTTGTGGTTCATTCTCTTACTATTTATTTAGTGTGTCTTTGAAAGCCAGTGGAACGTTTGTACCGACATCTGTTTTTGCAAACATGAATACTGCATTCATTGCCGCAGTATTAATTACCAGTGCTGCGGCCTCGATCAAACGAAAGCTACCACTGCACTGAGGAGAGATGAAGTCCAGAAGACGCATGCCGTACACAGATTCTTTATTTTGCAAGGCATGATTTTCTAATTTAGGAAAAGGGAAATATTTATACATAAAAAAGTAGTTACACAAATCACAAAGAGTTCATTAATCGCTGTCCAAAACACGTCTTCCAGTCTCTTCCACTGTGTAACAAATTACTTACTGTAATATCGAATAGTAATAATATTAAAATAAGGTTTGAGACACATAGGCTACAATGTAATACGTTGACTGTACTGACATTCCTCTGTAGACAGATTGGGCAAAATTATATGTGAACAATACTTTATCTTAAACATATAGGACTGTCAGAATGGTTCGAATATTGTATTATTTCCGTATTTCCGAAGGCTTAGAAATAAAAGGAAATTGAAGTTTTTACAGTTACTTAACCTTGAGAAATGTGTTGTCGTGTTGCCATCTATATGGCCAAACATGAATGATGCGTTATTGATTTTTATTTATTTATTTTGTAAACATCAGCTCTCAGTTTTGGCCAAAGATGGCAGCATGCAGAGACAAATCCCACGGTTTAGTCTGAAATGTAGGTAGTATGGATGCTGACGAAATTTAATGATGGTGGGGGGTTCCATATATTCCCCGAACAGCCATGTCATTGGGAGTGTTCAAACGACGACTAAAGACCTACTTCTTTCGCAAGTACTTGGATTATCACTTCCAGTATTATATTATTTAAAAAAATAACAATAAAATAAAATAAAATCGTATTACTTGCCAACAGTTTTTCAGAATGATAGTATTCCAAGCCGGGTTATATTGTCACAATGTAATCGCTGATGGAGACTTCGAAGTCGCTCTGGCTAATGGCGTCTGCCAAATGCCGTAAATGTAAATGTAGTTTCCAACGCTGGGATTCCATAAATGGAGTAACCTTTTAAAGTAGACATAGTTTATACACGAGTGGATACGCCAGCATTGCACTTAGGAGAGATTCGAGTCCAGCCCACGCAAATATCGCCTACTTGTATGCCTGGGGCAGGGGTCAATAAACAAACAAATAAATAAATGCACGTTCTTTATCTTTTATTATAAATCCGCGCGTTACTGATGCCAATTCGCTGCGCATGCAGACCGCAAAGATGAAATATATACCTATCGGAGACTGTAGTTATGTAGGCTATCAGAGAAACTCATTTTATTATCATATGGAACCGTTTCAGGGATCAGAATCGCAAGGTCGTGTGTAAAATAATTTTCAGTGTCTGGTGGAGCTACAGACTATTACTAACCAAACTTAAGTCTGACAAATGCCAATATTATTGTTATGGCCAGTAAAAACGTACAACTTATATAAGTGATTAATGAAATTTTATTTCATGTCATATACACCTATCGTTCTTTGCTTGTTTCAAAGACATATCCCCATACGGACAATATCCTCACCAAACAATATTGCAAGACCTATACATTCTCTTCTAGTGTCCAGCATCATAAATACTCAGCCAAGTGAGCTATTTGCAGACGTTGTTTTCCATTTGATCAAATCTGTGAAAAAAAATCCGGAATCACAGTCAAACTTTCCTGTCGGGTATCAATTACTTGTTTATGTAAGATGTCTGTTTCTTTATTACAAATCATAAAAATAAAGCAAAACGAAAACAGGGAGATAAAATTCTTTTCGAAATTGAGTCTGAGTCAGCTGAGGTGGTTTGGGCGTCTTATAAAGCTCCCCCCTAGACGGCTCTCTGCAGAGCTGTTCCAGACACGGGCCACTGGGGGGAGCCCCTGGGAATCACCCAGGATATGCTGGAGGGATGATGTCTAGGGGAGACAGTGTCCGTGCTCACAGAAGAAGACGACTGGCCTGACCTGTTTGCTATAACAGCACGCCCCCAAAATCCCCCAGCTTCCTACGCCCACGATTGCGATGAGCCACAGAACAATATAAACCAGCATTCCATTTAATATTAGTAGTTTCACTGTTGAGAAAATTAACTATTCATGAAATAGCTTAATTAATGTAATTAATAAAAAGCAATGATGGGGACCACTTCGATGTCCTCAGGCGGGGCCCATAACACCCACCACACACACCTGCATTTAAGCTGGCAAAACACTCCCAAAGTCTTTAGGAGATTATACAGATTTATTTTACATGGGACCAGTTATTCTGTGTAGGACATCAGAACTATGACACTATCTAATACAGACAACTATACAGCAATGAGCCTGTCTGGTATGACGGATTTAGTCCAGATATGGTGAGAGCAAAAAGCTGAGCTATTTGTTAAAAGCTCCATCCTCATCCTCAGCAGCAGTTTCCCCCCGGATGTGTCACATGATCCGATGATCTCCGTACTCCCACCCAGCCGTATAGTGTCGCGAGGTTTGCCCCATCCAGGAGCTGCAGCCAGCATCAGCATCTCCGCAGCCACGGCCCGTGGCCCGGCGGAGTCCCTCAGATACGGCAAGGCCTCCAGATGCTGGAAGACCTTTGCTCAGTGCCACCGCTGGCTGTCACTCCCTCCCTGACGGGAGGCCGCTTCCATGGACGTCCAGGCAGAGTTCAGGCGGAAATGTTTATGATCAAACCGGCATGCAGCTTTTTTTTACCCCCCTACAGGCCAGAGACTGAGGTCAAGCCAGCGGCAACACCCTCCTTCCTGGATGAACCGGACGGTTCCCAGGGCACCGATTGGAAGAATAAGGTGAGGAACGTGACCCTTCATTTTGGGAGTCCCAGGGAAAACAGAAAGAAGAGGACCAATAGAACAGAAGAGAGGCAGGTGGACAGGAAAAGCAAGAAAGACGGAGAATGTGAGGACAGAAGGAAGGAAGGAAAGAAGGAAAAACACATGCAAGCAGTGTCCTATGGCAGCTGGAGCGCAGCGAGGCCCAGCACAGCCACGCACAGCCGGGGAGCCTGTGTCCCGAGGCCGCGGCCTGAGGAGCGCGTCCCCCCAAAGTAAGCCACCTGAGCTGCAGGGACGAGAGCACAGAAGGGCATTACGGAGCCGCAGGATGGCAGCCTGAGGGACCATGTGAAGAGAGACACTAGCCCCCCCCCACCCAACTGACTCACCTACGCAGGCAGTCCCCTCGTCGTTGGGCTCGAACCCCTGGCCGCATCGCTTGTTGGCTCGGCACTTGTAGCCCCCGTAGGTGTTGATGCAGACAGGACGGTCCCGGGGGCATACAGGAGGAAACTGCGTGCACTCGTCCCTGTCTAAAAGAGGAGCACCAGCTAGGGCGTCCCCTTCAGGTCTCGGAATGACGGGTCACCGCTGTGACGTCCTCTCACGCGCACAAACACACACCCACACACGCATACAGCATCGCTCACCTGTGCACCGTCCATTCTCATTGACAATGAATCCATTTCCACACTGAAAGAGATAAGCGAATGGCATTCAGAGTAAATTCCTGTACACAGACACAAAATCTGAGGCTTTTTCATTCCTCGGAAAGCGGGCAGGTTTGACTCCCACCTCTATCTCCGCAGCTGCTGTTGCCTCCTGCTCTTCAGTGGGGTAGTTGATCTCCAGGACCGAGTTCATGTCCCCCAGCTCAAGTCGCCTGGCCACGGAGCGGCCGTCCGGCCAGAAGACCTCCACGCTGGTGGCCACGTCCTTACCTGCGGAGATGCCGCCCCCATCTTACACAAGACAGACGGAGACAGACTCAGGAAGGAGTGTATGGACAAGCAGAGGTGGCTGGGCGAGATCCCTGGGTGCCATGGGGATAGGTGATGGAATTGAGGCTGAGTGAGGCAGGTGGTCCCATTTTCTCTCACTTCACACTACCTGGAGTGAATCATCTGGGGGGAGGCTGCAGCAGTTGCTGGGCAGCCCTGAGCTTCCCCTCAGCACGCTGGTTTACCTGGGGGGGCGTGCTGGCACACGTACCCAATCCGAAGTGGGCCACGGGCTCCATCTCACATAGGTACCCAGAGCCGCTGTCGATTATGCGGCTGTGCGGACCACTCCTCTTGGTGTAGGCGATCACCTTGGCCCCGCGCGCGAACGCCCCAAACCGGGTGCGAGGGATCACACGCAGCCACCTATTGGATGTACCCTGGCAAGGAGGCGGAGTTATGCTTAGGGAACAGGTGTCAATCAATCACTGCAAGGCCCACATTAAAAACCACCAATGAATCTGCAGAACGACCAATGCTTATTTATTTAATTAATGGCAGCAAAGCCCAAACTTTGCAGTTATTTAGTTGAAATCTTTACTACATGTAACTTTGTAAACATTCTCTTTTCAAATAAAACTGAAGAATGATATACAATAACCTCTCCAACGAGGATTAAATGAAATGTATTCCGCTGGGCTGATGAACTATTATTATTCATCTACTTTTATCTGACATTCTATCGATCCACTACATCCCTCTTTTAAATGAGAAATAGTTTAATCCCAGGAAATCAAAGCAATCAGATAATAACGAGAATGTTTTGCTAAATTTTGTGTTGAACTCGGTGTATTGTAGGTTTTCACAGGGTGATCCCGGCTTCCCAGGTACGGCTGTACGGTACACGCACTTGCCATGTGCTGTTTGGTTACATCAGCTTTAGTTTGTTACACACGGTGAAACTAATGAATACATTTGTTGATGTGGGTGGAAACTAAGTTCACAAGTATATGTTTGATGCGGAAAATGTTATTTTATTTAGTATTAATGCTAATTTTGGCAGTGAGTTGGTTACGGCTAAAGCTGATTATGATCAGTCATAATCGGCAGTTTGGGAATATTTTGGTTTCCCACGTCGACATCAGACACATTGCTACTGGTTTAACGATTGTTCCTATTTGTGTTTGTGTACCAAAATTGCACCGAACTGTGAACCCAAAGCTGAGGTTTGTACCGAACCGTGAATTTTGTGTATTGTCACGCCCACTATTCCCAGGCCGTTTATAACAGAATATCATAATCATTCTGCAGCCGACGAAAAGTTGTGCTTGCAGGCCTTGAGTTTGATATACGAGATTTAGACAAAAGCTCACATTTAGTGAGAACCATGTGACACCCGGTGCCCCCCCCCAATACACTGGACTCACAGGGTTGACTCTGAAGACCGAGATGGGCTGGGCCGCGCTCTCCCCGTGGGATATCAGCAGCTCTAACCTGCCGTCTCCATCCAGGTCCGTCACTATGGCTCCTGTGGGGGTGCAAGAGATGCAGTTTACCCTGGAGACCTGAACACTGAAGCTGGTCTAGTACAGTGGTCACATTACGATATCCAACAGGCTGACCAAACTAGGTCACGGGGCAGCAAAAGTGAACTCCTAGTACAGTCTTTTGTAAAATAAGTATGTTTCCCTTTCAGAGTACAGCCACCGATGCAGGTTTCTATCACCATCTAGTGGTAGAACTAGAAATGACATTGAAGTCCATGTGTTGATTTACAGTTTTGAAAATTTCCTTAGAATTCCTAAACTTCAGAATAAACTTAAAAACCGGTTAAAACTGGTTCATACATGTACGGGATGTTCAGCTACCAAGCACCACATTAAACCCTGTTCCTTAGCCACTACGCCACCTGCTGTTCAGCATAGACTGACTTTGGGTAGAAAGCAGTCACCTGTCCCGCGACCATCAGGTTCAGTGGCTTCCCCAACGTTGAGCTCCTCGATCTGGGGATCACCATGTTCCCTCCGGGACACCCTGTTACGCAAACCCCCATGAGCATCTCCATCCACCATAATTAAAGAAATGAAATTTTAAGTGTCCTCGTGCCCAACTGTAGCACTTTGCTTCTCATACACGTCAATCTTTATAAATGCCATTTATTTATCTTCCTGAGGTTCCCTCAGGGCTGCGAGACCCCACCCTGACCTGAAGAGCCTGTTGGCAGATGGACCCCGGTAAGCGATGTTGTTGAAGAAGACCTCCAGCTCGCCGTCATTGTCGAAGTCGGCAACAAGCACAGTGCGCACGGGAGACGGCATGGACAGCTTCTGAGTGGCTATGTCCTGCACAGACAGACAGACAGACTGACCTAAAGAGGTGGTGCTCTGCCCCCACCCCACCCACCGACCCCCCCCACAGAGAGCAGCAGAGCCGTGAGGCGGAGTTATGAACAGCCTCGCGTCGGCAGAAAGTATTTACTTTTAGTCCTCCTGTAATTATGAGCATCATAAAGCCAGCTCCTGGAGACCCTGGAAGTGACCTTCAGCTGTTCAGGTGAAGGAGAAGCACCTCTCTGGGACAACCTGAGCGTTTGTGTATGTGTGTGCGTGTGACCTCGTAAAGCACAGATGCGAGGCTGGGATGCGGCTGTCAGACAGTAGCTGGGGGGGGGAGGGGGGGGTGATGTGTCACACACTCACATTCTAATTACAAGCCAAAGAGCGTCCATCTGCGGTTTCTGTCTGTGTCTGCAGAACTTCGCATTCAGCTGAGTTTTAATTAGCAACCTAGCGGAGCAACACGGCGATTCAATTTAAAACGGCAGAGATCATCTAAGCCGGACGGCCGGTTTTGTTCTGACGATCCGCATGTCCGGTCCCTCGCGAAAGATGAGTATAATGTTTATCATTTAATGGCCTCCGCGGTGATGGAGTCTTCGAGCGAACCTGAGCCCAGCTCTCCGGGGGCCCCGAGATGCTGGATGTGGGATTTATAGGCCGGTGGGCTATTCAGCAGGGGGTGTGATCCGAGTTTTGGAGCATGTGTCAGCTTGTGGTCTGAATGAGTGTTTTGTTATATCCTTGAACTGCGTAATAATTTTTTAACATAATTTTTAGCTGTTAATAAGCCTTTATCACAGACTGGGTTCTGAATGAATTTTCCATCATCAGCTAATAATATTGCTGGGGGCGATCAAGCAGAGGACCGTAAATCCTCCTGGTTTATGATCTTGTTTGCCTGGCAAAGCCTGATCAGGCAAACACACAAACAGACACACACACACACACACACACACACACACACACGCACAGAAACATACAGACACACACACACACACACACACACATGCACAGAAACATACAGACACACACACAGACAGACACAGACACACAGACAGACACACAAAAACAGGCACACATACAGACACACACACACACACACACACACGCACAGAAACATACAGACACACACACAGACAGACACAGACACACAGACAGACACACAAACACAGGCACACATACAGACACAGACGCAGAGCCCCCCCCCCCCCCCCCCCCGCAGCCCCACCCCCACCTTGAACCTCTGCCTCCTATTGGTGCTGAGTTGTAAGAACAGCCGGTGTGGTCCATTCCAGTTCCCGTAGACGATGTCAGTCTTCCCGTCCCGGTTGAAGTCGGCCAGTGCCACCCCTCGGCCGTGCTGCGTGGGGTCCTCCACACCTGGGGCCGAAGCCACAGACAGTGCCATGGGGCCTCGCCGTGTGACACGCCCCCCCAGGTTCAGCGCCCCCGCCCCCAGCCCCACCCTCACCTGCCTGTGCCGCCACGTCAGTGAAGGTGCCGTCTCCGTTGCTGCGGAACAGGAAGTTGGCCCCGTACTCGTTGTCGCAGAAGATGTCGGAGCGCGACTGACTGATGATTGGCCCCACCACTAGGCCGCGGCCTCCTGCGTGTGAGGACAGGGGCCTGCAGCATGACGCCATGTCCCCCCCCCTCACTACCGCCCCCATTTCCATGTGCTCTCTCAGCCAGTCACTGCATCCGCCAGATTCCTGCTGACGCCCCAGCAGCCACAACGGACCGACGAGCCACACCCAGACCGTACGGCAAGAGCGATCACATGACACACCGAGGCACCATGAACACATCATGCATGGGGGGGGGGGCAAAAGGGCGAGAGGCAGGAGGGTTAGAGGTAAGGAGGAAGGGGAGAGATGAGAGAATACGGAAAGAGTGGGGGAGGGTGAAAGAAGAGACAAGAAGGATGAAGGAAGGGGGAGGAGAGAGTGTGAAGAGAAGGGAAGAGGAGTGAAATGGAGAGATGGAAAAAAGAGACGAGAATGTTGAAAGATGAGGGAGAGAAGGGAAGAGAGGAGGAGAGTCAGGAATGAATGAGAGAGAAGAGAGTGACAGGCGACGGAGAGGAAGAGCGGCAGCAGAGACGGATGTGTGTATGGATCCTCTTCGCCCGTTTGACCAGACAGCTCCTGACTGACTGGCTCTTTTATCTGTGCAGATAAATAACATCAGTCTTTGAAGCTCGGAGCACTTTAATGAGCCATTGGGGGGGGGGGGGGCGTTACTGTTAAAATACGACTCCTCTCTCTGCTCCTACAGTGTATTAATCACAGCCAATGAGGCCGCATACCCACAAACACAAGGCCAACCCCAAGCTGTTCTCCAGCGCCCCCCGCAGGTGGCATGAGAGCACTACGGCGGCATGACTCAGGAAATGTTAAATCGCTGGAGAGCAGCAGCGTGGAGGCATCAAGCCATTAAACATAAAGCCGTTAATCGTTCACGCTTACCAGCAGCAAACTGTCACTTTGCGAGGGAGTGCCGCAGCCCCATAACCTGAGTGGCAACGGCTGCGGGTTCAGGCGGGGCTGCCAGCAAGCGCTCCTCATGCTGGCTCGGTGTCAGCAGCAGCGGCCCCCAGCCCCCTCCCTCGGGGGCCGGCCTGGGTCCTCGCAGAGCTCTGATTAATGGGGCTGTAGGTCCATTGAGCCAGTCACATCTGATATACAGCCCCATCGCCCTTGTGTCTCCCTCTGACTTTGAGCTCAGTAAAGCGCTGACTGAGCCAAAAGCGAGCACAGATCGCGGGGCCCCCATCACAGGACCACAACACAGTGCACTGCGCACCCCCCCTCCCCCCCATCCCCAGTACTGCAGGCTCTCCCCCTTCACACACACAGAGCACCAGCCCAGGCAGCTCCCTAGGGAAACGCCATTGTTCAGCTGGAGGAATCACTGCCAGTGGCGTAACCACGGTGACAGGGGCGGCAGTGACGCTGCCCTCGGTAACACTGCAGCGACTACATCTCCATATCACTGACACACACACACATACCTCTGTCATCATAACTGAATAATGAGGAACCTCCAGATGTCAGACCTGTGAGTTTGCTGACCCCCGCCTGCTCAGCCACGTTGGTCAGGGCGATCACGCCCCGGGACGGGTCGCTGGCTGCCTCGTCCATCTCGATAAGGGCGTGGGGCCCCACGTTGCCGCTAGCATAGTTGGCGATGTAAATGCCGTAGCGGCCAGTCCCCTGGGGAAAAGGAGAAGGGTTTGGGTCAGATCCTGCTGAGGCGGGTCACCTCGGGGGCTCCCTGTGCTGACCCCCCCCTCCAAGCCCCCCAAAGACCTGTGACCTGCTACAGTACTGCTCTCTGTAGCTTCCCCCCCATCCTCTTCCATGCTGAGGAAAAGCCCTCTAGCTGAGGACCTGCTGAACACATCCTGCCCACCCCCCACCCCTTAGATCTTAATTTCACACCCCATTATCAGCCAAAGCCCCCGCAGAAACGCACGTCCAGGCACGGCTCTGCTGATGGGCTGTGCGTCCCACCGCAATGAGCTGCCGCCTTCTCCGGAACACGGGGACGGATTGGCCTGGCGTCACTGCCAGATGAATCGGCACGCCTCACAGGCTGGGTGGAGGTATGGGGGGGGATACAGGCCCCCCCACCCAGGGACTGGCCCCCCTGACACACACATCCAGAAACACAGGGTATCCATACATGTAGTGAAATGTACTTTCACTGATCAGTCCAGCTCTCCTGTTATTTCTTTTATGGAATATCAGCATCCAACCATTCATCCTTCTATCTTTCTTACCAATATCCAGTGAACCACCAAGTACACACACAACACTCACTCGTGGATACTTACACACATTTATATTCATATCTTTGTAGGAACCGTCCATTAATTTCAATGGGAAAAACCCTAATTTCACCAATGACAAACTTAACTCCTACCCAGCCCTAACCTTTACCTTAAGTAACCAAAGAAAATGCAACACTATTGGAATTCTTAGTTTAGATTTGTATAAAATTTAGGTTATCCCCACAATGTAATATATACAGGATCACACACACACAAACACACACACACAGTGTGTTAATATTTATATCTCTGTGGGGACCCTCCATTCATTTCTAAGTGGAAAACCCTAATCCTAACAATGATGAGCTTAACCCTAACCAAGCCCGCGTTAAGCCTGATGGTGCTGCTCCATCGGCGCCAAGGACCTCGCTCTCTTAATTACACAGCGGCTGAAAAGAGCCTATTAGCTTATTCTACAGTCGCCCAGAAAGGTGAACATTGCTCTGTTCTGCACAATGGCACCTCACACCCACCACAGAAAGACTCCGAAACCTCTGGAAAATGTCCTGCACCAGCTGCTACACCTAGTTAATGGCTTTGCTGCACAATTATTACCCACAAGCAAATGTGGTAATGGAGGGTAACAGCGGGGACACCCTGAGGTAAATTAGCAGGAGTGTGCGATGGGGGAGGAAGCAGGAGGAAGCAGGCAGAGAAGGATACTGCGTCGGGTACCTGTCTGTCCACACAGGCCACCGAGCGTCCCGCCATCCGATTGGCCACGTCCCGCTGCTCATTCACCTCGTCGCCGAGCAGGTCCTCGAAGCGGCCACCGCGGAACTTGAAGAGCTTGTCGGCGTAAGTTGCTCGACCTCAGAGAGGAAAGGCAGAGAGAAGCATCAGCATCACACAGAGCGTAAAACGCACAGAAAAACAGAGTAAGGGATCATTACACAGGGGGTAAAACACGTGGAAAAAGAGTGAAGAATCAGCATTACACAGAGTGCAAAACACACAAACAGAGTTAATGATCAGCATTACGCAGAGCGTAAAACACATAAAACAGAGTGAAGGATCAGCATTACACAGAGCGTAAAACACATAAAACAGAGTGAAGGATCAGTGTAACATAGAGCGTAAAACAAAGAAAAACAATGAAGGATCAGCATTACACAGAACTTGGAACACACAGAAAATCAATGAAGGATCAGCATTACACAGACCATAAAATACAGTGGTACCTCAGAACTCGAACTTAATCCGTTCAGAACTACAAATCGAATCCCTAAAAAGTTCGAGTTCTGATCGAATATTCCCCATAAGAAATAAAGGAAAACCATGTTTTTTTTAGCATTTAAACACAAAATGAACCGGATAAAACAAGAAGAGCATAGACTGTACTAAACACATTTAAGCACATTTATCAAAACAGTAATTTGTAAAGTAAGAAAATAAATGTATCCAAACAATGTGTACTGCCCCGATCGTCCGCTCCTTCCTTGTGCCACGCCCCCTCGTTAACCCCGTGTGGAATCCCTGTGTGATCAGCTGTTTCTGGTTGTTGTCATTAGTCCTTGTATTTCGTCCGTGTTTCAGTTTGTTTCCCCAATCCGGTCATTGTATTGTCCATCTGCGTTTTGCCTGCCTTACCTGTAATTAAACCCCGTATTCCCCGATACCCTGACGTCTGCGCCTTTGTCTCCGTTCCGTCCCCGCTCTGCACAACATTATTATTATAATTAAACATATTAATAGTTTATTATTAAGATTAAAATAATTAATAAGAAAAAATTATTTTTGAATGTATTTTATTATATAATAATTACTGTTACTGTCTATCATTGTCTAAATGTATTTTTACTGTCTAAATATATGTATTCAGCTAGTGTAAACATGCATGATGCTATCACAGCGAATGCGAGGCTGAGACTGAAGCATTACCCTTTATTTCCGCTGAGAAACGTGCTGCGTGACTAATTTACCCGCCGCGCATACAAGTTATCTTAGGTCGGCGCTCACGGTTTGACTTCTGAGATTCAGATCGAGTTTGAGGGAATTTTTTTTTCGAACTGGTTGGTTCGACTTTTAAGAAATGTGAGTTCTAATGAGTTCGAGAACTGAGGTACCACTGTACACAGAAAAAGAGTGAAGGATCAGCACTACAGAGTGTAAAACACATGAAAAAGAATGAAGGATCAGCATTACACAGAGTCTAAAACACAAAGAACAACAGTGAAAGAATGAATTGGGCTCCATGTTAAGGCTAATTTGTACTTATGTGTTGAAACTATGGAGAGCTCACACACTATGACCAGGGGCATTGTGGAAATTAAATTAAGTAAGTAGGTAACATTTCAAAACCACACACAAGACATAAAAGATACACATACACAGATATTAATGTCCTGAATGTCCTTGAAACTTTATGTAACTATTACACATTCAGACATTTCCAGCTAACTCTGTTTACTGCCACTGAGATGTGTGGTGAATGTCACAACTTGACAACTCGTTGATTATGTATAGTTATTGGTAGAAGACAGGAATGATGAGGGATGGGGGAGGGGATTAAGAGATGCGATCTGATAGTTTTTTTTTTGCCCACAACCACCCCCCCTTCGGAGGACAACTTTATGTTTAATTACAACATATATACAAAAAAAAGAAAAAAAGAATAAATGTTTACATTCACTTTTTTATCACACGTAGATGGGGGGGGGGGTCATTTATAACATACAAAAACCTGAAAAACAACATAAAACAAATAACAAGCATACGGGAGGCAAAATAGTGCCACAAGATCCGACAATGATGACAAAGCAAAAAGACAGACAGACAAGAGACAATACGGGACAATACGGGACAATACGAAGTGACTTACAAGAGACTGGGACACGGCAGATAAGCAGTTACTGTTGGAGATGCTGAAATTGATCAAATGTATGTGTATGTGCGGGGTTTGTACTAAAAGTTTATAAAAGTAAGTGTGTGTATGTGTACGGAGAAGGAGGGGGGAAAGGGGTTAACTCTGGAGATATACACGTTTTTTTTTCTTTCTCTCCTTTGCTCTGAGGCTATATTTTAGTAAAGTTATTGTGATGGAATATTAAGAAATGTTATAAATGGGTTCCAGGTGTCAAAGGCTGACACATGCTTCCACTGGACAGCATTATTTTTTTCCATTGAAATGTGTTCTACATTCAAGTTGCTCCAGTGAGTAATATGACATGAGCTCTTAGATTTCCAGTTTTGGAGAACTACTTTCTTGGCGACAGCAAGAGAAATGAGCAAAGGGTTTTTATATTTAGAGGGAAGATGTATATTAGATGTATCACCAAGAAGACAGAGTGACGCTGATGCTGGGATTCTGCAACTCAGAATAGTGGAGAGTGTTTCAGTAACCCTTAGCCAAAGGGAGTGAATTGGTTCACAAAGCCAGACAGCGTGAAAATAATTATCTATGCTCCCCAAAGTACACCGTGAGCAGATATCTGTGTTAGTCAATCTCATTTTAAACATTTTATTTTGTGTAATATGAGTTCTGTGTATGACTTTATATTGGATAAGCCGCAAGTTGGAATGCTCCAAGTTGAAGCTCGAGATCGCTCATTGGCCAGATTACCCTGGGAATGATGAAGGATTTTGTAGGGGATCTCCTAAGTCTCTTCTGTGTTTTACTAATTATAGTCTCACTCGTAGATTTTCACCTGTCACATATTGAGTAAACACGTAGCGGGAACCGTGCAATGTTTATTACAGTATACAGTACATTACTGTATAAATATTAATGAGTATACTAAAAATGTTATAAATGGTGCAATGGTAACATTAAAACAATATCTAAAGATGGTGCGATCTGATGGGGGAAGCTCGCTCATTGGCCAGATTACCCTGGGAATGATGAAGGATGGGGGAGGGGATTATTGTGCCTACCTAAATTGATTGCCACAATGCCACTGACCGTGGCCTTGGAAAGTGGCATCTCGATCCCAGAAATGTTACTACAGATGTCCGGCTATGACATAGGGTACACGGCTATGCGGTTATCATAGTTAGAGATTAATGGATAGGGGGCTGAATCTTTGCTGGGGGGCAACGGTAAACTTACATATATAGACACTCCTCACTTAATGACCTACCTGTTTAACCACCCGAACTTACGACCAGATCACCGACCGCTCGGTATTATACGCTGGATGAGAACTTTGGTTGCGGCGTTTCTATTTTATTCTGTTTGTTCTGCTCTCTGATTTATTTGGATTGGCGAAGAAAGGTTATATATTGTTGGCAGTAATTGAGCTTTAGTTTTGATATGTCATATCAGTTCATGCTGAACTCGTGATCGACTTTAATTTCGATCCGTTGGCTTTAATATGATGCATATACTTTGTTTTGTGGGATAGGGAACCTCCAGTAGCGTAGGGTTCATGTTTTCCTGTGTCTCATAATTTTCTTACGTCTTCGAAAGCAATGGCTGTGCGTTTTCATATCTTGGTTAATATGTACAAGTGATTTATTTTCTGCGCTGTTTTTCTTCGGTAATGTGCAAAAGGACGCTAAGAGTGATTCGTTGGATTGCAGTGATACGTGCCTAAATGTTAGCGTATCATTTATTTGTAGTCCCGTTGATCATCAACATCAGCACTTACCCGCCAGCTTCTTGTAACTTTGCTATGCTAGATAAGAGATCTCCTAAGTCTCTTCTGTGTTTTACTAATTATAGTCTCACTCGTAGATTTTCACCTGTCACATATTGAGTAAACACGTAGCGGGAACCGTGCAGTGTTTATTACAGTATACAGTACATTACTGTATAAACATTAATGTGTATACTAAAAATGTTATAAATGGTGCAACGGTAACATTAAAACAATATCTAAAGATGGTTGACACAAACCCTCTACCAGTACAGTACGCTTGAAATATCGGTAACAGGCGGCTCCTCGCTTATCGACCGGTTTGCTTAACGACCTAGTAGTAAGAGCGGAACTCGTTAAGTGAGCAGTGTTGGTAATATAAAAAGCTATGCATGACTTGAGCTAATAAATACACATTTATTTATTTTTTTTTTGGGGGGGGGGGCGCCCTGAAATAGGCCTAACGACGCCCCTGGTGGCTACCTACGGCATAGGTTCTATACAGAAGTATAAATTAGCCTTTACTTTTCGGGCAAGCTGTGCATCAGACTGTAGCACAAGCTATGGCATGGGGTATGAAGCTACATATCTCACTCTCCTGCCTCCTGGTGGCAGCCACTCTTACCCGAAAAGGCGTTATTGGTGTTGAGGAAATAGATCTCCTCTCGGCCATCTCCGTCAATGTCACAGGCGGTCACACCGATAGCGTGGCCTTGCCGATCTCGGAGAGCATAGTAAGGGGAGCTCCGGTCATCGACTGCAATGTTGACCAGTCTCTTCTTGTTTCTGTCGTATTTGAGCACCAGGTTCGGTCCGTTGTACCTGAAAGATGGCAAAGAAGGTAGAGGCCTGATGAGAGGCTGCCAACAAAATGAAACTACCCTATAAAAGCTGAAAATGCTGCACACTTCTTTCAATGCCCTCTATCCTTTTCAAGCTCCTTGCCTGTCATGCAAACTGCTGCTTTATTATATTTGGGCTTATAGAATACTGCCGCAGCTCTACCTATGTGTACTGGCAACTATGTGTGTGTGGAATACTGTAGAACCACTAGAATACAATGTAGCGCTGAAGTAAAAGGACCCCACCACCACCAACGGACCTGAACAGGCACTGACCAGCCACCTAAATTTGCCTGGACTTCATTCCACTAAGACCTTTCCTAGTATGATCAATGGAAATATTGGGTTTTAATTAAAAAAATTTTTAAAAACAACATAGAAAGATGCCGATTTACATCGAACACACTAGAGATGTTTTACACAGCAAAATCATACTCCTTGAGGAGTATTGAGGCCCCACTCACCCTGCCACCAACACCTCCAGGTCCCCATCTCCATCCACATCAGTCACGGCCATCCCATAATTAAGCTGAGTGGGGTTGTTCTCGTAGTCTGGAGGCAGAATGGTCTCAGTGATAGTTGTGAACACGGGTTCCGAGCGCTGGCCAACTGACAAGTGGAGGGAACTTAGGAAGATCAGGCAACCCAGGGTAAACATCTCCACCTGTGAGCACAGACACACTCAGCCTTTAACGAGAGCAGGGATTGGTGGTTATCAGCCAGTCATAGGTAGAGTCGAACTCTGTTTATTATAATGCTGTGTGATATTACAACTGTTACTCTGTTATAACGCTGTGTTGTCACAACTGTTACTCTGTCTGTTATAATGCTGTGTGATGTTACAGCTGTTATTCTGTTTGTTATAATGCTGAGTGATGTCACATGTGTTACTCTATTATAGTGCCGAAAGATGCCACAAGTGTTAGTCTGTTTGTGTCAAGGTACTTTTTTGTTCAGAGGGATGAAACCTCTCAGGTGTTAGCGAGAGGTACTGTCACCAGGCAGCTCTCAAGAGCAGGTTCAATACTCCAGGCAACACCAAGTCAGATTAACATCTGTTTCAAGAATGCACTGGGAGTGAAGAGCACGTTTGGTGGAGGGAGGGTACTGGGTGTGGAGAGTGTGTTTGGTGGGGAGAGTGTGTTTGGTGGGGAGAGTGTACTGTGTGTGGAGAGTGTGCATAGTAAGGAGAGTGTACTGGGTGCAGTCGGTGGGGAGAGTGTACTATGTGTGAGGAGTGTACTGCGTGTGGAGAGTGTGCATGGTGGGGAGCGTGTACTGGGTGGGTAGAGTGTGCTGTGTGTGGAGAGTGTGCTTGTTGGGGAGAGTGTGCATGGTGGCCAGAGTGTACGGGGTGTGAAGGGTGCACTAGTTTTGCACATAGCATGTATACGCAGCAGTGATGTACTTGTCACAATGTGCAATATGCTACATAAACAGCATCTTCCGTGGGACATGCTGCATTGTAACTTCCATCAGGTCCACTGAAATGGAAACCACACAGACTAATTCATTTCCAGAGATTCATTTCCACAGTGACCATGCTGGCTCCTGGGTATTGCTTACTGGAGAGACAAAGATGCCTCTGATTACACAGTAAAGTCTGTGAGCTAAAGGGGAACCAATCACACATCTTAGTGTACTAAAAGTGTCCTGAATGCTGGTGCGGGAATGTCCCAGGTCCAAAAACACTAAAAGCAACCCAGCAGGAGGTGGGCACAGCCTCAGGGACGTCATTCTGATCCTTCAGTCACATAGTTTCTGTCGTCAACAGACTATCCAATAGCATCAATATGTTGGTGTGTTTCAAATACGGCACCCAGAGCACCTCCAAGCGTGCTCCATATGCATCTCCAAAACGTCCAGACCTGGGGGGATGTTTTAAGAGCCTGCACCAATTTGCTCTTAGACACCAGCAGAACCATCCAGAAGCAGTAGTGATCTGATAACACTGGTGCAAACTGGAACTGTTCCACACTGATTCCCATACCACGATCAAGCTACACTCTTTTGCTTGGTTTTACATGGGGAACGCAGCATTGCTCATCTTCATCTGTCCATTTTTCAAATGAACGATACGAGCCAACAACGACCTATCACAAGCAGTTAAATGCTGTTCTCCAGAGTTTCATCTGTCATTACCGAGACCCCAACTAAAATCTCATACACCTTTTCTGAGACATGCGTGATGACACTGAGACGTGATGTCCGCAACGAAGCAAAGCCGCGTTACCATTCTGCGCTCATAATTACCCCGTTCTGCCAGTCAATAATTCAATTAATAACTTTAACACAGAATTATTGCATACGTGATGAAATAAGACTACAAATGCCAGGGACAATAACGGCATGCACAACATGAGGGTGATATCGGAATTTGCAGGTGTGTGCCCTTGATCAGTAGAATTATGATCCACATTTTTATCTTCGAGAAGAATAAAAGAGTAATCGTTCTCCTTTCAGAGTGGCGCTCATTGTCCCCGGACACCTGTCTTCTAACCCAAACGAAACGGCTGCCAGAAACCTAAACGCATCCGATCGGGCTCCCGCATCCACGTCTCTCACATCCTGGGACAGCGAACAGCACAGTTATGAGCGGCGGCAACTTTGTAGTGTGCAGCGCTGCGGACTGAGTAAGGGAATAAAATACTTACGAATTAAAGAGCAAGCCGCCGGCTGCACACTTCCCTCTTTTCTGAAAATTCAAATAAAAAATAACAAATAAACATGTACACCCCCTTCTCACAGGTCGATTCAGATTATCTAGCACAACTTCTAGAGAGATTTTTTTATGGTCTGCGGCCAACCAATCAAAAGCGATTTCACTAAATATTAAATTAGTTAGCCAATGAAGCTCAAGAAGAGGTGGAGTTCGGTCGATAAACACACCCTCTCTATGCAGGTGCTTTACGTTCAAATTGAACTATGCAGTACTGGTCTAAATACACTGCGGAAGGTGAAAATTCTGGGTTTAAAATGTATACCGGTAATTGACAAGTATTTGACAGGTATTACTATAATGCACGTATCGAAGGTGTGAAATTTAGCAGGGTTTTAAGGACAGTACAGCGTAACTTACGAGATATTTTAAGTCATGAATACAATTAGATATTTCGATATATGTACAGCTGCTGTTGCCTGTTCTGAACAATCGCACAGAAAGCTTAAGTTGATCTGAGGCAACACTTTGCATCACGATTAAGGAGCTACATGTAATCGAAACCACGCGGACATCGAAAACCGCTTTGACAGCGCGGAGGGTCGCGGCATGAACAGCGTGTGTCACAGGCCGGGTGGCTTTGCTGATATGCAAAAGACTTGTTTATGAATTCCACATGAATAACCAATGGAAAGAAAAATCTTTTTAGTATGTTTCCTGCAATAACAGTGCCAATTTATTCGTTATTTTACCCAGACATGTAAATCATTAACGCTAAACCCCAGCCTTATTAATTTTATAGTTTGCTTGATTTTTATATGAGCAAGTTGATGACTTTCTGCATACAGCTTTTAAATCTTTAAACATGAAGGCGTTTTTAAAATCATTTTGCAAGAGCTTGCTAATAAACTTGTCAGTATGCTTTATGTAGCCCATCAACAATGATGTTTCCTTTTGTTTAATATTTCCATGGTATTTCATTATCCAGCCTCACTCTTCTTTTCCATGAGATATTCTAATTAGTAATGTTTATGTGGATCATTCTTTTGGAATCAGCAATATGCACTTCAAATAAATATTGATACGAGTTACTTCCCAGCAACTGTCTCTGCACATCTTCCACCAGGCACGTCACGCAAGTGACGCCAGTGAACCTCTGAGGGCCACGATCCCACAGGTTAGAGCTCTGTGCCCTGGAAACCTTCCTTTCACCCCTCAGTCCAACTCTGCTTCCCAAAGAGAGAGAAGGTCAGACTCCTCACAGGCACGCAGGCAGATCATCACCAAAATCTGACTCAAGTACGGGAGAAAATGAGATTAAATTTGCATGGCTCAACAAAACTCCAATCCAAGTAGGTATTTAAAAATTGTCCTTCTCAAGCTAAATGCTGAGTGAAAGATGTATAGTGCTACACAGTAAGATTAATACGCTCTTTGCAAACCATTAAGCTGCAGTAATGGCCCCTACGCCCCCACTCGGATAACCTCGCTCTCCTTGTTAGCCGCTCAGACGCCGGGCTTCACTGAGTCTATGCCGTTAGTCCTTGACCAATGATCTCCTGGTCCCTTGAGATGGTTGAGTTTCATGAAGGCATCTCAGCTGGAGATCTTCCCTGTGGGGGCTTCACTATTATCGAAGGTGCACTGTGGTGAGGCATCGGTCCCCTGAACTTGACATTTTGTGCTAAGACACCTGAGAGTACTGGAAGCTCACAGATATCAGGAAACACTGATCATTTCCACATATGGTGTATTAAAATTATGCTAATTTTTATGTTTGGGAGGCTGGAAAAACCTTGGATTTGCAACTAAATACTTTACAAAACTAATGAAGAGGATCTGGTTGGAAGATAATCTGTACACTGCCTTGGATGATGTTTCAGATGAGTAGATAAACCCTGTGGGACGCTCGGGACACACTGGGGGAAGTTTCTCAATACCAAGAAGGCAAAGAGTGTACTTGTGGTCTTGGCAAGACCAGTCTTGCTAACTTGCTTCAAAGGAATGAACTTGAGGCGCAATGAGTCATGCGATTGGTCTCGTTTGGCGAGGATGCAACCGATGTATGCTTGATATTTGGGACGGGGCAAGAACGACATTGGGGGATTTTTACCGGCCTCTGTACTTCTGTTCTTGAGTATTGGAACTGGTCTTTGGCAATGGAAAATGACGTAAAACAGGTACATGAGAACACAAGTACGGTCAAGTACACATATTGAGAGACACCCGGGGATTCAGAAGGGGCCATAGATCACCTGCCATAACACCGCCTGAAATGTCCTTGGTAGGTCACCCCCCATTAGATGCTGGGCCCCGAATCTGATGAATGCTACTCATAATTCTGTTCCCTGGAAACAGCCCCTGCACTGTACAACACAAGCAGCGTAGATCACATTAGCTATCGTGCCATGAGAGTGCGGGCTGAGCCATGGCGTAACCGGACGAGGGCCCCCTTCTTTCAACGTCATCCTCCTCTCATCTTCCACTAATCCACACGCCGCATAGCATTAAGCAGTACGGGAGCTGAATTATTCATCCTTCTTCAACGTTCTTCATCGTTCCTCTAATGGAGAATCTCATTTAATAGTGCCTTTTATAAATACTGCTTTCCCCTGCAAAGTTCCCTTTGCGGTCAGCGAACTGTCTTTGGAGGAACCAAGCAATTACATCTGGAAATGTGAAGGAAATTAGTTTTCAATATTCTCACCTGCCACTTCAAATAATATTTACTCTCTTTACATGGCTGGGTCTCAGCCGTGATCCGCACAGTGCCATCAATCATGTTTGTGTAATTTACGCTATGAATATGTGATTTATGCCCTTCATACTGTTCAAATAAATCTTTAGCAAGGAGGGAAAACAGCAATGATGTCTGTGTATTGATTGGTTGGCTTAATAGTGTTTGGTCTTTCTAGCTGATCTCAGGAAATAAGCTAAATGAATAGGCAGACAGGGACCACGCCTATTCCGCAGCCCAAAGGCACCCTGTAGCTGAACACAGACCCACGGCTGAACACCAAACACATCCGTGAGGACAGGGATGAGAGTGGGGGGTGGGGGCTGAGAAATGGGGGCCCTTCATGAGATTCCAATTCTCAGTTAAGAGACTCCGAACGGTATGTTGGGAAAAGGTCTTTGCTGCCGGCCAGCTCAGACTCCCGACTGTGACTCCCTGACACCATAACATGACAGGGTGATGGAGAGAGCCAGTCTGTACCGTGTCTGTTCCGTTCCAGGTCCTGACCTAAATAGGCAAAGTTCATTACACCAGGGGAGAAGGGAGAGTATCCATCAGAGTGACAGAGTAGACGCCCTCCAGCAGATGGACTGTGCTGTCAGCCCCGGTCGGGGGCGGGCCACTGGCTGCCCAGTGCCACCTTAGCTGGGACCATTAACAGATATTAATTACTGGGTGAGTAGGAGGAGGTGCTGGTGCCCCCAGGCTGCGGAGTCTCAGCAAGCCCACACGGTCCCATTGACCTCATCACCATGGAGACATTTTATGGACAACAGTGTAGTTTTTAACCAGCATTGACATTTACCCGTTTTCACAGTGCATCCTGCCATGGGTGCAACCGCAACTGCCTGCAGGAACCGCGCACACTGCCGAGGCTGTGCTCTTACACCCAGGTTCCCTGTGCAGATTCCCTGTGCTGATTCCCTGTGCTGATTCCCTGTGCTGCTGGCCGGTTCCCCGAGTCGCCGCAGTGTTCTTTGTATTTGCGCTGCCTCTCCCTCTGAAAGGCACAGTAAGCTAAACTATCAAAAAAGGTAAAACTGTCATCCGCCTGTAGCTGGGGGCGGAAATTCATTTTTGGTTTAATTTCAGAGATATTGATCCGCAAGCGGTTTATTACCGTGTGACATCCATAATCAGAACAACCCTCTGGCAGGGGAGACAAACACTGAGGTCAGTGGGGGTGGGGGGGGGGGGGGGTCCATATCTCACATTCGCGCATTTGTACTATTTTCTTCTGATTGATCTTGCCTCAGAAAGTCAAGATTTGTTTCTACCAACTCCTAACAAACAGAAATAATATCCAAAAAGCAACAGTAGCTTGTGTGATCGTAGTCATCAGTGTCACAGATTAACATCATACAACCTGAATAATAATGATTGCATTTAATTAATGCTAACATGCTGGGTGTCTGGTTTAGCTTTAGCAGAAAGCTAAAACCATCGAGGGAAAGAGAAGCAGGCAGGACAAACTCTGGTCATTCCAGAGCAGGAACCGGACGGCCGTCTGTCTGCGTTAAGACAGACAGCTGGACAGCTGCGCAGTCTTGGGATGACTTGCGGCATTGGGGAGCTGCGCTTTGCATGCAGTGGCATTAAGCAATCTGTCACTTTGTCCCCAGGACTCAGGAGCTTATCAGTAGCGAGGAGAGAAAGGAGTGTAGCGCTTCATCAGAGCTGGCAGGATGCCAGCGCGCCAAGGAGAGGCGCTGCGGAGCGGAGCCGAGAGCAGGGGCGCCGTGTCTGAAGGTCGGGTGCCGGATGCTGCCCCACGCTCAACACCGACCGCCAAGCTTCTGAAGGAAGCGCGATTCACCATTCATCCGAAATACTGACCTGAGGGGGATCTCACTGAAGCCACGTCAATCACCATGACCCTACTACCTGAAAAACAGCAATATTCACAGCCACAGTCTTGCACCGCATATGGACATTTCAGTCAACAACAGATCACATGTGCGAGGGAGACCCCATAAGATTATAACTCAGCATAAAAATCTCATAATGATGTCATAGCTCAACACATCACTCACATGTTTGTGGTGATGCTGGTGTAAACAAACCTAATGTGCGGCCAGGCATATAGAAGCATAGCACATACAATGATAATGAACAACTATGCTGTCCATTTATGTATTTTATATACTGTACTTTTTATCATTACTTTTGAGCAGGGGTGGACAATCTTATCCAAAGAGGGCTGTTATGTTTGTCATTTTCACTGCAACTCCCTAATTAAATTACTAATCAGAGGATTGGTTGGCTGAAGAATCCTCACACCTGGGTTGGAAGAACTGACCTAAGGGTTATCCCAAAAACCTGCGTACACACCAGCCCTTTGCAGATAAGATTACCCCCCTCCCTCTGTTTTTAGAGTGTACTCTTTCCATCCATTTTTCCAAACCGCTTATACTTCTGGGTTGCTGGGGGTACGGAGCCAATCCCAGAAGCTATAGGCACAAGGCGAGGAACAACCCAGGACAGGGGGCCAGCCCATCACAGGGCACACTCACACACCTATGGGCAATTTAGCAACTCCAATTAGCCTCAGCATGTCTTTGGATTGTGGGGGGAAACCGGAGTACCCAGAGGAAACCCACCGACGACATGCAACATGCAAACTCCACACACGTAATATAGGCGGCGACTCGAACCTGGATCCCAGAGGTGTGAAGCAACAGTGCTAACCACTGCACCACCATGCCACCCCTGTGTACTCTCTCTACTTATTAAAAAGTTTTCTGTAGTCTAGGTATGTAGCAGGCTATGACATCTAAGTTTTTTGTATGTACACTCTATGACGACAAGTTTGGCTAATGATGCCTTCATCGGAATGTATCCCTAGGCAACACATGACCGCATATCTATTCTGCAGTCCCACAAGCTTCAGCAAATAGTCGGTAGACCATCCTGGGAGGGTGAGGTGACCCCAGGCTGAGCCCACATGCCGACTGTCCGAAAGAGCTACAGTATAGCGATAGATTTACATTGCTGCAAATGATTAGTGTATGTTTGGGTTAGAAAAGCGGCTGTTTTCTCCTACGGATGCCACCAGCCACTGAAAAACATCATCAGGTCCAATCTGCCCTTGAAATGATGCACAGCAGATATGGCAGGATGCCCCCTATTATACGAATCGCTGGAGTGAGACTGACTGTGTTTCCCCACTCGGAGACGCAGCCATTATTAATGTATCTGAGGTACACCCTGCACCTCAGGGAACTGCTCCACTCAAGAGGGCAAATGGAAGGAAGGCCGCTCTCACCCACCCTCACCACTAGGGGGCAGTTGCTGAAGAATCAGTGACTCACACAACCTGAACTGCCTGCTAGTTATTACTCAGTCACTACTACGTTATCTGACACATACAAATGATTCCCTGAACACAGGATGCCTCCCTGCTCTTCTCAGACCTTACTACACAGAGTCCTCTTACCCTGCTGCAGACTGCAGCAGCTCTCTGTCAGCATTCCCTGGTTTGAAGGACCCCTGCTCCTGTCTGAACTCTCTGACATTCCTCCTCTTCCACTCTGCACAAACCGCCATCACTCACACCCCCACTTCCAGTTCTGTGGTGCCATCTTGGGTGACCACTCATCCGGATTGCGTCAGGACGGTGCAGTTTGATTGCTATGAGGCGTCTCCCTTTCGCCCCTCTGTCTGTCTTTTTCCCTCCTGGTGAAGCTTTCCGGCAGCTTCCGCTTCGTTTCTGACCTGCGCTGTACATTATACAGCCTTCGTGGGCAATTTCTTGTCTATTACGTCTTGCGAAAAGGAGGTAGAAAGACTGACACTGCAGGACACTGCCAGTGAAGTCAACGTGAAAGTGACAGTAACAAGGCTGGGAGCAGTGAACCTGACTAACTGGGAATGAATAAAGTGAATCTGGTCTTTGACACAGGCCAGTTACTTTACTGGAGCTTAAGTTAATAAACATTTAATCATATGACACTTGCCCAACATAAAAGTACTCACCTCACGAAGCAGCCAAACAGCCTAGTAACTGTAAAAACATCAAGCATAAAGCCTCTGTTCTGGTTTCCAGTTGTCCATTTGCTTTACGTGAAATAACTATAAACATAAGCGCTTTAAGTGAGCCATTGTGGTTACAAAGGTTATTGCCATTAGTAAGATCTAAAGGCTAGCTGTTTCTCTCTGACAGTCTGGTACTCATCGACACCGCATATGCAGCTGGTCGTTAGCAGGGCTCACAAGTAACTACAGACTAGCTGTTAGCTCAATAACTCACCGTCCTTAACTGCCAAAATGCTCGGTACATTGTTCTATGTTTATAGTCTAAACTTGTGATATTTCCTTTATGATTACAACTTTATCTCGTTTTTTCAGAATCCCATACAATTGCGGAGAATCTCGCCAATATAACCAGCTACAACAGAAGGATTATACACAATACTTTCCGATAACATTTTGGCCACCATGTGGCGACGTGTTAACATAAACCTATATTAACCTTTTTTCACCAATTTTGTGTATTTGTCGCCTATCTATTTCGGTGTGTTATATAAAAACCAACTGCTTAATCACACGTATAATTAGGTTGAAATTATACGTGTGATTAAGCAGTTCTAATTAGATTAGATTGGAAAATAAATTACTTAACTATGAAAACTATGTCTTAACATGTTGCCACCTTGTGGCCAAAATAGAGAGCTACTGCTTACTAATTATTTTCTTCTGTTACACCAGAATTTATGTTTGCAACATCCAGCCTTTAAAAAATCGTTTTAAATGATGTTACATTACGGTACATTTTTAAAACGCTAAATGGTTAGCTACCTTTAAAATTATTTTTAACAGATTTGTTTACCCGGAAAACAACTTTTTGGGTAACAGCAGCACTTATGTATGGCCACGAGGTGGCGACGTAACAATATAAAATCCAGTTAGGTGACATTTTTTTCTCGCGGTATATTAACCAGGTTTAAATTAGTGCCAGTTCTGCCAATGAAATCTGAAGAACACTGGATTTGTGCATTGTAAATTATAGCGTATACAGCAAAGAGAGCAGTTTTAGAATGTTTCATATTAAGCATGTTTGTTGCATAGCTGGTAAACTGAATAAATATATTTATTACTTTTAAGCTTAGCAAGACAGTTAACGTGAGAGTTCTACATTAGCATAGAGATTGTATGGGTAAACTGAAATGCAGGGTAGACTTTTGTGTGACTCAGCAAGGCCCTTAACCCAAAACACTGTTCAAGGCAACGTGATTGATGGTCAACTCTGCACTTTGAGCCCAAGCTTTTCTCTCATTGGTTCAAATCCCAGGTTCAGGTGAGTGTTTTCAGTGTTAGGCTTTTGAGCAAAGCCATTATACGGAAGCGTATTACTGCCACGACATAATAAAAAAAAATCCTGCGGGATAGGTTTTCTCGATATAACGTAATATTTTCACGTTATCACGTGATACGATTCCTCATTGTAACGTGATGTTTTCATGTTATAATGTAAGATTTTCACATTATAACGTGATAGTGACTATATATTTTTTATTATGTCGTGGCAGTAATACGCTTCCGTACCCTTAACACTCAGTTTCTCCAGGGACTGTCTGGCCCCCTGCTTTCTCTTTGGACAAAACCATCTGCTAAATATAATATAAATAAATAAAATGTAAATGTACTCATGCAAATAAAACAAATCTTGTCTTATAATTTTGATGTGCATAATGAGCCAGTGGTCCTTGAACATTTTTTTACGCTCAAACAACCCACAAACATCCCACCTCCTGCATGATCAAGCCAGGGTGAAAACGTGACTGGGTGCAGGTGAAATCGGGCCTGTCAATCCCACAGAGTTGAACCCACAGGTGGGGGGAGGATCACTCTCGTAAAGAGTAGGTGACTTTGGGAAGTCACAGGCATTATTTGTTCACTGATGAGCAGCATGGCTGCCTACATGAGCTGTGGGGAGTGTTTACAGACCCGGGAAGCATTTCTCTGTATTTGTTCAGCGAGCACATCAGCAGCCGCACTAAGGGTGCATTTTTTAATAAACTACATTCCTTTGTGGGGTGGGGGTGGGGGGGGGGGGGGTGGCGAGGCAACACCACAGACTTTCGGCGGTCATCTAAGGCCTCACTTTGACCCGAGACACATATAGGGGGCACATGTTTGTACGGTGAAGCTCCTTTTAGAATTCAAGTGCCTTTTGTGATCTTTCCAAAACAGTCCATTCCGGGAAAGCAACAAGGAAGAGCTGTGTCATGTGCCCCATATGTGCTGCGGTGATGCTAATTCAGATCAACGTCAACACGTGTCGCGGTACGGCTGCCCACAGTGCTGTCCCCGTCTCACCACAATGCTCACACAAGAACACAAAGGAGAGCAAGAGAGCGCAACAAGGCATTTCCACTCACTCAGATGTTTATTTAGATTCTTCTGTCAAAATCACATAAAACATCAAGGTGTTTAAAATGGCATCAGTAGATATAGTTTCCTTAAAACAAACATATGCAATATTTCACCAGTACATTAACCGTATACAAATTAATTATATTTGACATTGAGACGTTCTGCTAGTTACAAGCATGACAATTCAACACAAAATAAACAGGAAGTGATTGCCGTCAGTAAGCTTATACTAATCTGAATGAGCCATTTTGGGCTGAAGATTAAATGAAGCCCTTAAATTCAATGCCGGGCAGGTTATGTGGGACAATTTGGGCACTTTGGGTACTTTACTAACCACTGAAATGCAAAGCTGTCGTTTCCGCTTAAGAAATCGGGATGGAAGCTACAGCGGGCCCTGGCTATGCTGAGCTTTATGGCTTCACAGTAGAGAGACGACTTTCACACACCAGCACTGCAGCTGAGCAGAACTGGGAGACTCCGTCAGCCTGAAGACGGGCTGCAGTCCGACTCGCACTGAGACACTGCCGGTACCCAGAGACACCTGAGACTATTTCCCCTCTTTTGGGTCCTGCTGCTGGTGGGACTGGATTCCCCCAAGGACTAGTGAGCAGACACGAGGAGATGAGAGCCACGGGCAACAGCAGCTCACAAACGGCAAGCCTCACACGAGCACGCCTGACACAAACCCAACCAAAAATGGCTGCTCCAGTCCGGCTGGTCTCCGAGCTGAGGCAAATGCCCCCTGAAGGACATCGATGGTTGGACTTGCTCAAGTAGCTGCTGAAGAAAATGCTAATCAGACCTGACAACATCTGCAGTACACGATGAAGGGTTCACAAGCGAGACGTGCACACACTCACCATGGCCAGCCCTGCGGCTACGAACATACTATGAACAAACTGCTGTAAACTTGGACGCTTGTCTGTCTGTGTCTGTCATTCTGTCTGTGTCTGTGTATAAGTACACCACTCTGTCAGTCTGGTGCTTTTTGGCCTTCGTGGACCCGACTCCATCGCGAGATACGCAATCTCAGCCCCGACTGCTCTGCCAAACCAATTCATTACATTATGTACTAGAGGGAATGCCGCCTATTCCGTGCAGAGTCTCCACAGCTGCGGGATGGTGCAAGACAGCACTGTGAGGGACGTCCTTTGTTCAAGCTTCCAAATGAAAAACACACGGAGCATTTATAACACGAAGACATCAAATAAACAAGAGGAAATGAACAGTGCGGGAGCGGGCTGTGATTTTAGCTTAACATACGGCCACTTGAGACAGACTCAGCAAACTTGTTCTACATCTGCTACACACCCAGGGCCTTTATGACATTTCAGATGAGCTTAATGTGATATCATGGTCTGAATTGTAGATTGTGTAAATTTTAAAGTGTAGATTTTATATCTTTTAATAGTTTTTCATAGTTTCATTAGACACACAGCAGAAGTCCACCCACCCATGATCTTGGATGAGTGCACTAACTAGAGATTAAACAGAAACATAAATAAATCAACAGCAGACAGTACACCGTGTCAGTCGACTGATTTTTTTTTTGCACAGAAGCAGTACTATATTACCAGAACAAGATAAATCCCTCTAGTCAGTACGTGTGATAACGTGTGATAACTACATTATAAGTAATATGATCACAAGGAATCTCTGTTAATGTTGAGATGTCATTGTTATTGTCTCCGGGGGCACAACTCTTACAAAATCCTCAAGAATCATGAATATCAACAGATAAAGTGCAACTTTAATGAGCATAATCTAAACTCCTACGACAGTAACCTGAAGACATGGTTAGGTTAAGGCCCTGATCATGGAAAAGTGCACGACGGCACACATATAATGTTAGACAAGCACCTTGGCAACACAGCACCAATATCCGGATAGGCAATATGGTTTGGCCCAGCCTGTAGTCATGGAGACACTGAGCTGTTCATTGAAAAATGCCACCTAATAAGTGTGTTTGGCCATAAATGGTCCCCAATAGCATCCATCCCTCTGTGTCACAGCCTTAAAGACCCCAGCAGATACCATTACAGATACCAATGACAGGTCTACCTAAGACTGCTTATGACAGAAATACATACTGCCTTAATCCCATAGTCCCAATATGCCTCTCACCTGCTTTGGTCTACGTGTTGGACCTTAAAGCTAAAAATTCCATTGTATGAATGAAGAAACTAGTTGCCATGGTGACACCTCCCCGCCCTCCCATCTGGTAGATGTGTCCCACCTATAAAGGTGCCCTGACTCACGAGACAGGACTCCAAGGGTGTGGAAACGGCGGAGTCATGCCCCCGAGCTGGACAGGTGACGCTGTCTGCCGCCTCATTTCTGGATGTCCTGGGACCTGCATCATGTGAACCCCAACCCCCCCCCCCCCACACACACACAACCCTGTCCCCCGTCCCCTCCTGGCCTCGGCACCGCCGCTCTATCAGCTTAGATTAGGTTGTTGGAGATCTGCTGCTGGTGCTCAAACAGGTCCTCGATCTCTGCACTGTACGCATCACCTGGGGTTGAAGCACCAATCACATGAAAGCGTTTCAGTTTCAAACTTCACTTTACAATGATGCCTAAGCACAGCTGATTGTATTTTTATGAATGAATGTCAGTGTCAGTGGCATGTGAAACGCCGCATGGGATGTGTGTGTGTGTGTGTGTGTGTGTGTGGGCGGTTCAGCGTGTACCTGCATGGCAGCCGTACATGTACACTTTGTTCCCGCTGTATCTGCAGCGGCAGCGTATCACGTTGTTCATGAAGTCCGACTCGGCCATGTCCAGGGAGGGGTTCACTTCCACCTGCAGGAGCAAGGAGGAGCCTGAAGATGGGCTTCAGAGGGCACATCCCCCCCACCCCCCACCTCCCGCCTCCCCCCAGAGCTGCCAGGCCGTTCTCCGGGGGGGCAGGCCTCTCATTACAGGGAGCCAAAGCTGCCCTGGACTGTTTTTATAGCCCGTCTGATTCATGTCTATAAAAAGCGTAAATGGTTTCTCCATATTTCAGCTGGAAACAAAAATATGCTGCAAAGACACACAGACTCTGTACTTCAAAGATATATAGATTCTGTACTCCATAGATATAGACTCTATATTTCAATCATACACAGATTTTGTACTACTAAGACACAGACTCTATATTTCAATGATCAGAGGGGTCACTATAGGTTTTGGGCCCCATGAAAGCACATTATATCGGGCCCCCAATCCAGATCAATCAGATTATGTTCCAAATTTTTTAGGGCTCCTGTCACTCATCCTAACTCCCCCCCCCCTTTACAGCACCACTGCCAATGATACACAAAGTCTACTGCAAAAATACACCTACTCTGTATTCCAAAGGTACACTGACTTGGTATTCCAAAGATACTCTGACTGTGTACTCCATAGATACAGACTCCCTATTCCAGAGCTACACAGACTTCATATTGCTAAGATACACAGAATCCATATACCAATGATACACAGACTTCATACACCCATGCTGTACTTCAAAGAAAAATAAGCAAAATACAACAGCAATACAGTTTTAAAGACTTTAGTATCCAAATGTTTACTGCAGGTTTGTAATGAAATCTGATTTATACGGTACATGCACATCTGAGAAACCAAGACTTAAGCAATTAGACTTTTATATTTAATTAAACTGCTGAATCATCTTCACATAACATCTACACAGTACCCGGTGTTGTCATTGTTTCTCTAGACCTGGCACAAACAGAGTGGATTATGGGAATTTTACGGGTTTCCCTACTGCCTACTGACCTGCCACTTTGCACTGGTAGTGCAGATTCACTGCAGTGGCAGAGTGGTAAGGACCGTCTGGAGTATAGGAGGATTGCCCCCCCCAGCGAGTGAGAGCACGCTAGGTCTTTCTAAATTACAGGTCGTGGATTTGAGCCCCTGGCTGACTCTGGGCTTCCTGCGTGTAAAAACGCAGAAGTGAAATGGAGCGTTTCTAATGGAGGGGACCTTGGTTGGGCGCGGTGCGGCTGCACTTTAGTGACTGTGCACCATTTTGTATTTAAAAAGCGTCTGCTTAAAAATAGGGCCCCTGATCGGAAAGATTAGAGCAGGAGCAGGGCTGTCTGACTGGGGGGGTAGCTGGATTCCCTCGCTCTCCTTTACGTTCCGCCCCAGGACCAGGTTGACCTTTCAAGCAGGACCGCAGCATTCCGATCCACACTGTAATTACGAACTGCTGAATAAGCTGAAAATATGCACCCCTATCATAGCTACACACCGTCTAAACAAATGAATAGGCATCCAGATTGCTGTCTCCATGATGTCACCATGTAATTATTACAGAACACACAGCTCAGCACTGCAGTGTCTTCCCGCTCCCCCACATGCGACCTCTGACCTGGAAGATGTAGTCCCCGGGCCTGACGTCGGTGATGTCGACCCACTGGCAGTCAATGTCGTGCCGGTAGGTATCCCAACAGCCCACAGAGATGCCCTGTTCCCCCATACCGTAGCATGCGTAGCGTTTCTGCAATCCTAAGGTGAGAAGACGAGACCGAGTCAGCTCCTGACCAGCGGTACCAAAGCAAGACTTAAGCACTGCATGCAAACTGGCCCAACTGGGCCAGAACCGGAACTCCCCGCTTCTAATACGTAAAAAAAATAATAATAAACCGCAAATTTGCAGGATTAGGGATAGCATGGCTCTGAGTGTACTAGCATACAGGTAGGGACCTTCACGTACCGTCGGGACAGAAAGTGTCCTCCAGGCAGAAGCTGGCCTTGTGACCCTCTGCCACTCTGGTCCCATTCAGAGTCAGCAGGTCGTAGTGGGTGAACACCTCGATGCTGTGGTAGTGCCTATAACACACACAGGAAGGACGTACCAGTCAGGCTGAGGCAGCAGTGAGCACCAATTCAGACTATGACTCCAGTGTCTTGGGAGGTTACCCTACGGTGTTGGGTACAGTAGAGGGGAAAGTTACAATTTATTGTTATGCTTATTTTAATTTCTGTGGCACTTTGTAAATCCTGTGGATAAAACAGTGCCATATTAATGAAGATTTATGTGTGTTCTCTGGGATTTGAACCCACAACCTCAGAAACTCTAGCACAACACACTACTGGTCGAGCTACACAAAAACAGCCCTTCACGAAGGTTATTGGAGAATAATTCACCACAAGGAGAGGCAGACTAATAAGGTCATATGATGGTGGCACAGGGGTTATGATTAGAGATGGACAAAATTACTTTTCATGAACCATTTGCTGTATTTTTTGACCCCACTAGATGGTGCTCTTGTTTTGCTATGTGCCCATTTTTCAACAGAGTGCAACATCTAGTGGAGTCAAAAAATACAGTAACTGGTTCATGGAGCATCATTTTGTGTATCACTAGTTAGGATACTTTGGCATAAACCTCAGGCCTGTGTGAGCCTACAGCTGCCAGCCAAGATCCCAGAGAAGGACCAGGATCCCAATGCCAGGCGTGACTGTCTGACCACATCCTGGGGAAGTGTTGGGTCACATCCCAACACGCCCCACACCACCGTGCCCCTCGGATCGCGATGGCACCCACCTGTGGCATTGGTGCCACACCCAGGACTCGCGGGAGGCCCGCGGGCGGAAATCAGCTAGGCCCAGGTTGAGGATGCGGGAGGAGAAGCGCAGCAGGCGGCGGTGGCCATAGGGCCAGCGCATGCGGCTCGCTGACGACGACAGACAGTTCTCCTCGTTGGCGCAGGTGAGCAGGTGCAGAGGCCGATCCTCCAGATAGGCCGTCTCCTGGACCAACTGGGTGTCCAGTACCAGGTCCGGTGCAGCTGGAAGGTGGAGCCAGCGAATCAGAAGTAGTCAGATTGTTTTTTGACAGGGCATCCCAAGGGCTGATATATTTTAAAAAAAAAATTCTCCATGGTCCCTTCAAGTACGCAGGCACTAACTGAGCAAAGTTGCAATTTTGAAATATGTCTGCCCCCACCTCACCCCCTTCCCCACACACAGACAGTTCTGTTTTATTCCCTCACCAGTGTTCCCCCTGCAATTCCGCTGCAGCCTACAAAGGGGGCGCACCCCACAATTTGAATACTTCTGCAGTGGGAGTGAGGTGACTGAACATTCACTGGGCTTGGCCACTGGGGCAGTGACACTCACTCTCGGTGCAGCTGACACCGGCGGCCTTGACCCCGCCCCCCCGAGGGCAGTGCACATGCGGGTTCCGCCGGCAGTGCTGGATGGACAGCTCCGTTCCCACACAGTGGGTCCCGCTCAGCAGCACCTCGCTGGCACCAGGATCGCCGGGCCAGTACCAGGTCTCCTGCGGGCAGCAGCGGAGCAGATCAGCCGGGCAAATCAGCCGCAGATGCCCATTTACTCTGGCCGTGACCATGGAGCCCTTATTTTCAGTTTGTTTTCTGTTCTAAGGGTAGAAAGGCTCGGTGTGTCTAAGGAGACGTCCCCAGCCCTTATCAGCACCCTGCAGCACTCAGAGGAGAACAAGGGCTTCCTCAGACCCAGCTCACAAACGCCCTAACTACACCCTCGCTTCACCCTTAATAGCTCAGTGCGTCAGAGTCCTGCTTAAGAGACCATTTCTCTGATTTACAGTGAAATTTGTTTTTGCAGGTGTCTGTTTTTAGAAAGGAGCAAGTGTTAAATTGACCCCAAACTGGTTTCCTGTGATGTAACTCCGCTTACGCCCACTCCACATTACACCCTTATAGCATGACTGTTGCAATGCCTTCCTGCTTGCCCTGCCCTAACTTCAGTTCTTTTAGTTATGTTTCATTTTCCTTCCTGACCTTTTTGGACGATTATGAACACCCTCTCCGATCACGCTCACCTCGTGGGCCTGGGAGGCAAACCCGTATCCCAGCTGCCGGCACACCACCATGGCCTCATTGATGCCCCAGTTCTCGCTGCACACAGCCCCCCAGCGCTTGCGGCCGCCCGTGGACATCAGCACCTCCACGCGGCCCTCACCTTCCACCCGGCCTCCTGCCAGCCTCACCTGGGGTTGGGGGCAGAGTCAGGGGATTAACAGAGGCTAAAACAGTGGCCCTGCTGTGGGAGAGCTCCCCCTGATGGTGAGGAAGGCAAGCCTTACCGTTTTTTCCAGCCCAGTCTTTGGCACGTTGCAGCGGACGGAAGCGTCCTGGCTGTGCTTGCAGGTCCGGGGGGGCACCTCCTGGAAATGGCAGAGTCTAATGGAGCCCTCAGCGCCAGAGCACTGCACTGAGTTCATGTGGATGGGTCCAGTGCCTGCAGAACAGGAGCCGGGTTAGTTGGGTTAGCCGCGCAGCTCGCTAACAGGAACAGCTTGCTGGGCTGAATTAGTCGGGTTAGCCACACGGCTAACTAACAGGAAGAGTTTGCTGGGCTGAATTAGCCGGGTTAGCCACATGGCTAACTAGCAGGAAGAGCTTGCTGGGCTGAATTAGCCGGGTTAGCCACACGGCTAACTAACAGGAAGAGTTTGCTGGTGTAGCTGCTCAGCTCGCAGGAAAAGCTTGCTAGGTCGGGTTAGCTGGGTTAGCTGCACGGCTCGCTAACAGGAAGAGCTTGCTGGGCCACAGTCATGCGGCAGCCAAAGCCGCACCCATGTGTGAGTGTACAGAATGTTCCTGTCCCATCAGAAACACCCCCTGTGAGATTGGTGTACCCACCCCACTCCAGCTCAGCCAAAGCCAGGGAGGGCTTTCATTTCGTTACAGACCATTACCTGCATTCTCTGCTCTCTGTAAAGCAAAGGCGTGAAGTGAGGACGGCCCCACACGATCTGGCGTGACCGCGGGGGACGGGTGAAAGTGAATGTGACGTCCAGAGGCCCGGGGCCAGTTTGGTTTAAATGTATAAGTGCCCTTAAACCAGCAATGAAAACCTACAGGAGTGATAAGGCCGAGTTCCTGCAAACTAAGGCGGACGGATGTTTATGCTTCTGAGGAAACCGGGTCATTGTGCAGGTGGATTCCCACAAACTGCAGTGGCCACTAGTGGCCGGATAAATGTGCTGCATTAAAACACAAACGTACATGTCAAATAGTAAATTACATGTAGAAAACAAAGCCCCAGGAGGTCAAATACGAGTCTCTGTGTTTTCTGCATCTAACGGTACCACCAAAAATCCTAGCAATTTTGTTTTCACCCTTCCGAAGTTCCCATGAGCATCTCGTGCCTGAGGTTGAGGGATTAGAGTTAGAGAACAACATGGCCAGCGAGCTGACTCACATACTGAAATCGTAAATAACTACAACAATGGAGGGGCTGCAGCAAAGCCCAGTCCACAGTCCATCCCCACTCCAGTTTACAAGCGCAGGGAACAGGACTGCGGCTGTTCTCGAGAAACGAGGCCCATGCCACAGATGGTAGAGGGACTGCATGGCATCCATCCCCCAGGACGCTTGAGGCACACTGAGCACGCTCAGCGCCGCTTCCGCATAGCGTAGACGTGCCTGTGCCATGTAAATATAAACGTGTTCTAAATGAAGGCCAGTTGGAATGGCCAGTTCGTACTGGTTCATTTAACCAAGCCCATTTGCTGCAGCACATTTCATCAACACTCACGTTTGTCATTAGGGGCCAGCTACGCACCATTAACAGCAAATACTGTAGGAAGCAGAGCCAGGCTGTCAGACGAAGCGAAGGGAAATTATAACACAAAGCGCCCCATCAGGGGTCGGGCCGATCATTAAGCCAGTTCCATCCGAGCAGGAAGGCCAAGGGGGATGTACGTCAGCCTGCTTACTCTTCATTGGCGTCATGCTCATGTGAAGACAGGCCAGCAGACGAGGTCCCCAAAGGAAGCGTGGAGCTCAGTGTTATTCTGCTTCCTGTGACTTCTGAGTAAACACGCCCCTTTAATGATTCTTGCTCAGTGGGACCCCTAGTGGCCGTCATAGTTATGGCACCTACCCGTTTCTGACTGGGCCAGGGAAGGTCACAATGCGAGGAGACCAGTAAGCAGTCGTCACCGATCATGCTCAGAATGCACTGTCACAGTCCCCAGCAGAAACAGCAGCAGGGACGTGACATTTTACATCAGAGAGAGGGACCATATTCTATTCCTTTGTGCTGCCCTACAGTACCATGGGAATATTGGGTTACCAGGCTAAACTATCACAAGTGTGGGTTGGTGCTTGCTTTACTAGAAGGAGGGTTAACAAAGCCATTTAGACATGAACAAACCATGTACTAGAATCTGAGTAAGAAGGATGAATGACAACAGACTAAATACATTCTCATGGATAAAAAAATACAAGCAAGAGCCAGTATTTTCCTGTCTGTCTCAAAGTTGGCGTAACTTTAAGAGCTGTTTGGCCTGCTGAAGCACCTACGTGGCAAACAGAACTTTGTTTTTATCCAAAACAGTTTAAAAGAAAGGGCTGAACAGGATTATTTCATTTTGAGGCCGTTTACACTCCAGTGCCAAGTATGAATCCATCATATCTGCTCTGAAAATCTCAAGCCACACACAGGCGGTTTGCATGAAGCCTCTTTAGTGTGAGACTAACCAACATGAATAGTACAGAAGAACAGCATGTCGTCATCCTTCGACTCCCGCAGCTGCAGTACTTAGACAGGGGGGAGGAGTCCAAACTACATTCATCGTTCATTGGCTGATGGACCCTGGAGGCTGACATGTCCGAGGATCCGCGTGCTTCTAGACCTTTGAACTCAGCACTAAAGCGAATCTGTTGGCATAGATCTGAGAGATTCTGCGAGTGTTTCAACGCACCAGCTGAGCAGGTACCTCCCCCAAGCAGTGTCGCCGTGTCAATCGCATCACGGTCAAGAGCAACTCATCAAAGGAGCCTAGGATGTGCATCAGTGCAAGGAGCCTTCAATAGAGAGGCAAAGTGGCATGGAGTCCCAAGATAAGCAGGGACCGGAAAGCACTCCAGAACTGCCTGGAATCTCAAACAAACCCCCAGTGCACAGCTGGTCCCTTACGCACCTGTGTGGCAGACGCAGCACTCGTGCTCACACTCACGCTCACACACACGCACACACACACGTACACACACACACACACACACCACATCAGGAACCCGCCAGGGTGATCTTCATGGGTCGGAGAGACAAACTACTTATACGTGTCGCAATTTCACCATTCAGCCTCAGAGGGTCAAAAAGGAGGGAAATTCTACAGCAGAGGTAATCCTTTACCAAAATGTCATGCATTTGGTGAGAGGTGCAACCCATTATGCAGTATAATATGATAGCTGGGGTACAATAGCAGAGAACTGATGGCATTTAAGCAAAAGTCAGTTCTTTTCAAATTTTAGCCAGATTCCATTGTAATTCCATTATTGTTACAGCAGAACTAACCAAGAGGCCAAACAAAGCCTACCAGGGGCCAAGATAAGGTTAAACAAAGCTAAAAGAGAAAAGACAAGCCCAGATGAAGCTGACGATGGCAAAAATGAAGGCCAGTCTGGACTGGATTTGTTTGTCAACTGCTAGCATGACACTGACCAGGCAATGTCTGTAAAATGAGGACATGGTTAATCTAGTTATCATGAGCATCTCCAAACTCACAGCCCTGAAACGTCATACAGTCAAATCACAAGCAGGCAAATAAATGGCTGAGAAACCATGCACACGGCAGGCAGAGGCAGCCCTGAACTGAGTGTTACCAAACAACCAGCACTGGACCTCTGCGAAAAGCCAACCATCATTAACTGGCATCATATCCGGCAGAGCCCAAGGTCATGCAAGTCACTGTATACTTCAACCCTTACACACATAAACGGCGGCACCCGTTCTTAATACTGAATGAATCTCCTCTCACAATGTTTATAAGATAGAAACCCTGCAAGCATTGACAGCCCCCCCTGGAGTGTATGCCAAACTGAGCTTTAACCAATCACGGTCCAGTTGGTTCCTGATAGGTGGTTCTTTGCATGGCCCATCACTCACCTTGGCCCATGCGCGCCCCCCGGAGGGCCTCACGGGCCGTCCCGAAGCCCAGCTCCCTGCACACCACGCTGGCTGCCGTCAGGTCCCACAGGTGGTCACACACCGTCCCCCACTTCCCCTCCTTCAGCACCTCCACTCGACCTTCACCCAGGCGGGGCCCCGCCTTCAGTCGCACGATTGGCTGGTATGGCAGAGTGACACCATAGAAACTGTATCAACCATTGCTCCATCCACTGCTCATTTGCTTAGAGGCCCACCAATCAGACCACCCATTTTATTTAAACCATAGAGGTGACTCACCTCCTTGGGGTGTGGAGCCTGAGGCCGGCCGGATGAAATACGCACAAACTGGGGCCCAGGGACACACTGCACAATGGCGTGGCGGCCCCCGGGGCAAGGAGCGGGGCTGCGTGGGATGGACAGCTGGGCGCGGCACTGGGACAGGCTGCTCTCAGTGCCCAGGCAGTGTACCTTCTCCACCCAGAAGCCCTTCTTTCTGGCCAAGATGCCCAGCCTGTGGGGGAAGTCGGAGGTGAGAGTGGCCTGGCCAGTGACATCACTTTTAATGCATCTTTAAAAAGGATTTAAGGGTCTCACCTGGAGGATGAGTCGGCAATCTTTAAATCCCATATTTTTCTGTTGGAAAGAAGAGAGGGAGTTAGGAGAGGGTACTGGAAAACAAAGCCTGTTTCCTGTGGAACCAGCTACCTCTGCACAAACGAGATGCTTAGACATGCAGGCTCCCAGTCAATACAGCAATGTATAAATATATCAGGGAGGCTTGTGGGTAACCTGTACAGTGCCATGTGACTGCCATGTGCATAAACATGTCAGGTAGTGATGGACAAAAAAAAGAAACATCTGCTGTATTTTATGACTCCACTAGATTGTGCTCTTGGTTTGCTTTGGGGCATGTTTTGTGCCCTTTTTGGAAGAGAGCACCATCTAGTGGAGTTAAAAAATACAGCAAATGGTTCATGGAGCATCATTTTGTCCATCACTAATATCAGGTGGGCTTGTGGGTAACCCGTATGGTGCCATGTGATTGGCTCAGCATTTCAGACCAGGTCATTACCACCGAGTGTCTGGTTAATTAAAGGTAAAGCAGAATGCAGATCTAGAGGCAAGAGAACGAGGACGACACACGCATCAAGCAGCAGGTCGTGGCTGATGAAAGGGCAGCAGCAATGAGTGCCCTCATATGGGAGGGGTGAGTAACAGATACTAAGATGCGGGGCTTTATATCACACTCCATGTGGCTATGAATGAGACACACGCACATGGCCTCTGCCCATCATGTCCTTTGCTAACATGCTGACCAGATGATGATGACCACTGCTGGACAGTGACTTTTACATTGGTGCTCCTGGGGGCTGTTTTATCATAGCAATTTGTGCAAGAGAACAAGAAAACAGATGCATGTCTATCTTCATCTCGAAACATCAGCTGTGTTTGGCATGCCAGGAAGGTTAGGGACTGTGTGAAAATGGCATGCTAGGAACTGTCTGAAAACTGCATGATGTGAAACATGTGACTGCGTGAAAACCGCAAGGTAGTGGCAATCTGAATATGTCATACTAGGGACTGCCTAAAAAAGTCACACTAGGCACTGTCTGCAACCTGAATGGTTGGGACAGCCTCAAAATGGCAGGCTAGGGAATGTCACACAGGTGCGTATGGGACAGGTGCGTAAGGGACCATCTCAAAATGGGCCATCACAGAATCCAATGCACAACTTCAAAACCCACAGCGGCTCATTCTCACCACAGGGAAAGTGCCTGTGAGGCTGTGGTTGGATGGGACAAGAACATGCTGCATTTAGCTCAGTTCCTACAGCGACCTTATTTATGTGCCCAAAATTACCCGCTTGCGTCTGTAATGTGGTTCTCTGGTAACATGATGCTGCGCAGAGTAGACACAGAACAATGCTTAATCATAGCAGCTTTCTAAGCTAAGACACACTACATAAAAAACACTATATCAATCTGACATCTAAAACAATGCATATTTTTCCCCACTAAAAAAATTAAACAAAATGAAAGCAGTAAAAAGTCATTCCATCCAGAGAGAGTTGCCCAAGACTAAAATATCCAAGATTAAAAACAAAGATTAATAATGAGCTGAGAATTGAAACTGACAGTCCAATTATGTGAAGAACGTCCACTGTGAGTCACAAGACTCAGTACAGTGCTTGTGAGCTGATTAAGAACAGGTGTACGCTGCACAAGTACTCATGTGGCATGTACAGTGGTGTTTTCCCGGCAGTACAGACACATGGTGAAGCGGAATTAGTGAGAAGTTGGTTTGAAAGTGCAGTGCAGGGTCCTGGGCCTTCCTAGGCTATACATAAACACTGCAAAAACTCTCTGGCTGCCACCCCTCCACACGCCAGGCTGTAATCAGCCTTGAGGCACCACCCTAGCATGCCCCCCCCCCCATCGCCCCCCCAATTACCGCAGACCCAGGCTAGCTAGCGAAAGAGCCCACTCGCCCCACAGGTGAGGAGACTTTTACCTCTCAGTCAAGAATATGAGAAAGGCATTCACTCGTTCTTCCTCGATGTACACAGCAATTGAGGTCTGACAGATGCATTTGGATGGTGTCAAGCTCCAAGACTTCAGTACTGAGACGACACCATGCCGAATTTAAGTCACGTGTAAGGGGAAGTACTTCCAGACCAGACCACAGAGCCACATGTCTCCTCCCAGGAAACAACCTTTAGTTCCACCACTGGTATTATAGCATTTGTAGGTTGCGGTTGTGAATTCCCAGGGTGACACTGAGTTGACCCTGTCTCCCCTGGGGTCTGGTACAATTGGTTGGGGTTTTGGGGGGGGGTGGAGGGGAGGCAGCTGTTGCTTTCATTGACTAAAACCCTTTAATTCGCTAAAAGCTAGTGAGCCCGGGACATCTCACGGCTGACACCGACCTTCCCCATGCCCGGAGGCCAGAAAGAAACTGCTTCACTTGATGCCGTGTTTGAAAAAATAGGGAAATACCTCAACCGGTGGCACTCAGACAGAAGATGGTTCCAGTGAGAGTGAAAAAACATGACCGAAGGCTTTAAACTGCGTTCCAAAGCATACAAATAAATTAGAGACGAGATAATTGGAGAACACTTAAATCTAAAAGAGGACCTACAAAACCAGAGGAATTATGCCCTGCAAAAAGTTACATCAGCGAGACGGTAATTAAACAAAAATGCGGTTGAAATCCTTAAATCCGCTGTGGTGCCAAAGGCAGCCGCTGACACAGCAGGCAGGACATGGCGGTGACTGAACGCTGCTCACGCACAGCTAGACCCCAGGAAAGCACAGCCTCTGCCAAGCAGCAATTATGGCCCTGTTAGCAAGGAACTCATGGGGGGGGGGGCAAGCAGGCGGTCCAGCAGGAGACCCGCACTGGGTGGAGCAGGGCCAGACAGGTGGGGTGTTGTCACCATGACGACCGTCACGGGAGACAATACCTTTTCACGTTTTTAACACCTGCCATTCTACAACTGAAAGACCCCCCCCTTCCACAGCTAGAACAAACTCTCTGTTTCACTTAAAGAGCCCAGTTTCACAACTAAACATCCCTCTGCATCCCTGAAGCCACGCCCACCATCAAGGTGCAGTCATTAGCCTGCCCTCCGCTACATTCCTGTCCCCAAACTGCGGGCTCCTCAGTACCTCTCTGCCAGATTAGATGCCATTCACAAAAGAGCTGAAATGAGCCCATACAAACCATTACAGGGCCTTCCAACACCTATGGTCTGAGACAGAGACAGAGACACAGCCAGCGGATGGCTAACAAAATTAGCGCAAGCTAACCATTTGCTAATGGGTGCTGATTTCCAGGCTGACAATCAGACATTAGGATGAAACTGTCGAAACACTGAAAATCTAAGGAGAGTATCGGTTAGGAAAAAAACGTTAAACAGACAATAGGTTCACGTAGAATACAATAGGTACAGTTATTAAATGCAGAGAAGGATCTGTGGTCAGAACTATGCAGCACAGGTACGGGACAGATGGACAGGCAGAGAGTTTAGTGAGTTTAGTGAGGCAGGCAGCTTGACGTCCACTGGTTACTGATGAAGGCTTACAGAGGATTGCCTACTTATTACAGCAACTGGGAAAATATAAATATAAAAATTATATGAAACGTGAGCTGTGCACAGTGCTGTGACAGAGGGTGGGCAGCAGGCCTTAAAATGGCTGTTTTCCTATTCGGATACTTTCACCCAAAAAAGTAAAATCAACAACTGGAGTGAATTTAGAGCCGCTGAGGGAAGATGACTTCATGTGTGGCTGAACAACTGTGCTGTGAATAACTGGGAGATGACAAGGGAAAGCACAGAGCAGGCCCAGCCCACCCCTGAGATGATGTACTGGGGCAGGCAGGATGGAATCAGGTGGCAGTATACTGTCTATGCTAACACTACAATGCCCAGTGGTGAAGGCCACTGGTGCATGCTGGGAGCGGTTGGAAGGGCCCCCCGCCTGAGCTGTGAGCTGCTCCACTGCTGGGGCGGGGTGGGCGGGGGGGTTTCAGCAGACATTTCAGCAGGATTTAAACAGGCCAGGAGGTACGATCGCAGACAGGACAGCTTAAGGCCCGGCCCATAATCAGACAGTGTTGTGTGGTACTGCAGTCTTCATTCTCCGAAGCAGGCCAGCTCAGCCCCTAAAAATAACTGTATGTGCATGTGGCACTGCGAGAAGCCTTGGGAGTCACCCCAACTGGCACGTCCGCACACATGCATCCTCTGAATGGAGAGGGATAGCAGGGCCATGCATGCCAGCCTCCCCACGACGGGCAAGTGGGGTGCGGGCTTCAAGCTGCACCCTGTCCTACAAGGAGATTACGGGACTGGAACCCAACAGTGCAGGGGACGGCCCCTTGTTAACCAGGAGATTACGGGACTGGAACCCAACAGTGCAGGGGATGGCCCCTTGTTAACCAGGAAATGAGGCTTGCCCAATACCTGGCTCTAATTCCGCACCCCAAATAGACTAATGCTGAGAATCCCAGAATCCCTAGAGTCAACATGATAGTAGAGAGCTAGCAGGGCCAAGTGAAAATAGGAGAGGAGCAGTCAATTAATCAAACATAGCCGGACTTGTACCTTTAGTGCAAACATAATTAAAGAGGCTATTATCTCGGATCGGGTCAGAACCAGCCAAGATTCACTGCTATTCCAGAAGAGAAAATCACTAAATTCAGTAGTTCCCCAAGCGCCCACAGGCTACGTACTTGTACACCTTGGTGTTGTGTTGTGTGGCCACGGGGAATCCCAGCATGCCACACACCACTCTGCTGCTGTTAAGGTTCCAGCCCAAGTCGCACACCTGCCTCCACCTCCTAGCATGCTTCACCTCCAGCACGCCTTCGGTCACCAGCGCCCGGTTCTTGGTGGAGGTCAGGATGGGCCGCAGACGGACTTCTTCGATTCGCACCCTGTCGAAGGCCTGTGGGCAGAGGGTGAATACATCAGCAGGGCTCTGGGCACGCTTGTGGGAGTTTTACTAACACAGAAATGTTCTAAGGACAGAGCAAAAAAATGATTGGTTCACAGAGATAACCAATCAGATTGTAGAGGATTGTGACGAGACCTTCTCTAGTTGTTTGGACCCACCTCTTCTACAATCTGATTTGTTATTTCTCTGAACCAATCATTTTTCTTTCTGCCCTCAGAACATTTTTGTGTAAGTAAAACTCCCATGAGCCCTGGGGATACAGTGTGTGACTCTTCTGTTCAGATGCAGAGAAGGAACCCCCTAGACAGATCCCCAAGGTAGCTCGCACTGGCCCCAGCTTTGTGGTTCTGGATAAGGCAATGGACAGCAGAGGAGGATTGTGGGTAAGGATCTGTCATGTTATTAGACATAATAGACACAAAGCTGAAGCTCTAACACTGTCCTTCAACATTATGGAGTCCAACTCCTGTTGAAGCCAGTGTGAAGTACTCCCTTTGCTTCCTCCAGTGTGAGGCACTGGCCAGAACCCATTAAATCCACACTCAGAATCACAAGGGAGGGTCTAGCATATGGGGAGGAGGGATCATGGTTTTATGCACACAGCACTGGGGGTGTTGCACCTATACCCATTTACACCCATCTGGGGATCTGGGTGACGGCAGTGTGACAAAAAGGCAACTCGAGGTTTGTCAGGTGAAAGGAGATGGCAGTGGCTCCATGACGGTGCGCGGAGTGGCAAATCCACTCACCGGGCCCAGAGGGCTGCTGTAGGGTGCAGGTCTGTAGTGCCGGTCCTGGCTGTCTGCCACACTGTTGCCCAGGTGGCCCGGGTCCTGGTGCCTCTGGCCCAGCATGTCGTTGTTCCAGTAGCGCGCCACGCTTACGTTGCCCCGCTGGGAGACCTGGTGGCCCCGCTGTATGGTCAAGTCGCCCGGGCGCGGCCCCTCCGCCCTCCGCTCTTCAGAACACACTACGCCCAGATCCTCCGCATGCGTGCAGTCGTGAATGCCCCAGCCATTGGAGCGGCATTTCGTCAGTGACGTCTCGGTGCCAGAACAGCGCACGTTGTCCATCCAGATTGGACCTGAGGAGGCAAATGGCTAGAATGAGAATATTCTTCTGGGACCATAAGACTGCATGAAGATAGACCCTCTGAAGACATGAAGAAGAGACATGAAGGACCAACCTAATATAATTTAGAGGCTGTGACAGCGAACACTTAACCCTTACCCAAGCAATATTGCCCCAGCCACTGGCATGTGCTTTGCTAAAGGCAACCAAGGTCAAGAGGAAGACTGCCATCTCAAAACAACCAGGCAAATGAAAATGGCTGTCATCAAACAGCTAGAAAGCCCTGTAATACCATTCAAGAGCAGTTCTTTAAGGCTGTGGGAGTTGATGATATATGCCATATATATAGCCTATATGATGTTCAGGCCATTCACTTCTGCTTAATGATAGTGTTTCCTGCCAGCATCGTCCTACCCTGGCCATAGTTTATCCGAGGCTTTAAAGAGCCTCTTAATTTAAACCGACTGGCAACGTAAAGACGACATGCGCAACTTTACAACAGGCAACATAAATCTATACGGCCGTAAACAATAAAAAGTTATTTAGGCTTGATATGAGTCGGAGGCGCGCCTAGCATCCTTTGCGCATGACCAGGGGCGTCGGAAACGGGGGGAGTCCCCAGCAATATTGGCAGATCCCCACTCCCAAAAATGAACATGAACATATAGCTATTTAGGGCTGAACGATATTAAAAAGAAATCAATTTGCGTTTTTTTTTGTTTGTTTTGCTATTCAACGCGTTTCTGTCATAAATCAAACACATAAGATAAACTAACAGCGCATTCCTTATCGTTTTCATTATGAATACTAGTGTGAGCAATTCGCTGCGAATTCAGAGCGCGAGGACGAATCATATAGGCCTACCCATCGAAGACAAATTTACTTTTTATCATACGGATCAATTATTTTTTAGTTAGTCTTGAAACAACTCTAAAGAGTGTTACTCTTATGCTAAATGATGAAATCTTGATATCTTATGAATGATTTAAAAATCATGTGTGCAATATATATCGCAACCCCCCCACCAATGTTACACTCATTCCGACGTCACAGCGCATGGTTGACCACCTGCAGCCCGAAGAGGCACTAACGAGAAACCGCGCTCCACGTACTTCTGAAACAGCATTTATCAGAATAAAAAGTCCCACTACCCCGATCGTTATAAGCTGTTGGAAGATAGATGGAAAAATAAAAAATACATGAGAAGGAAGATCGCATACATGAACGGCGCTCGCACCTTCTCCTTCTCCGTACTTGGCGCTGTGAGCCCAGGTGATGCCGCTCTGGAAGCCCAGCTCTCGACAGACAACGTTGGCTAGATTAATGTCAATTTCGTCGTCGCAGACAGTACCCCAGGTGTTATTGTGGAGGACTTCAAGACGACCCTCCCTCTGTGAGGGAGCGAAGCCCGCAAGGCGCACCTTGACAGCTGACTCACGGCCGGAGGACCGCGGGACCCCGTGCGCAGAAAGGAGCAGCGACATGAGGCACATCAGGGAACCCAGCGTCGCTTCTGTTAAAGACAGCAGGGAACCACTAAACGTAAATATAATGGGGAATAGAAATGGAAAACAATCAACGAAGCATGCATATATAAAATATAGGCCTATTAAATTAAAATCGCTTTGCAAACCCCTTTCCAAGAAACAAAGCATTATATATGTCACAAATTTTGTGCGTAAGCAATTTTCTGTCTTTCACTTATGTTAATTTACAGAGATTATAGGCATAGCTTTACGGTGAACGTTATATTTAAATTGCCCTATTATCATCGTTTAAATTTCAGATTTTGTAGCCTATATATACTATACTGTGGTAGCGGACACTATTGCACAGCCACACAAACAGTGTAATGATTACCAAACGCTTTTAATGCATATAGACTCCTTGTCATTATAAATATGTTATACAAATACGACACTAGTCGTTATCATATTCATATAGGCCTAGCTTTCATTAAGAATGGCAATGAGGGACCTCTTTAGTTTGAAATATCTCTGTTACAGTCTGTAAAATAATCTCATATTTAAGTGATTATAAACTAGAATTCACGAAGCGTATCGAGAAAAAGCAACAGTCATACATATTGGTATTAATGAAAAACACATTGGTTTTTGAAAAAATAAACAAGTTTGCACTAAGTTAATTTCTTTTGGTCCCTAAAGTATAACTCCACAGTAACGAGCGCTTTAAATTGCCTTGTAGATGACCAAACAGTAACCTCCCTGCGAATAAATCGAGCCCTTCAATTTTATTGGTACCTCAAACATTTTGTAAATTAAACTGTAAATGTCGCAAACCATTTGCGGAACTTTTGCCTAAGTGCAAAAAAACCGCTAGAGAAGTAACTCTCTGTTTGGCTTAAGACAGAACACAAATCTCCAGACAGCACTCGCATACTCAGATGTGCTGAAGAGCCCGGAATGAAGACCGCAGTGTGGCGAACATCGAAAGAGCCCCTGGCGCAAAAAAGCCAAACGCGACTCACCTGTCATTGCGCCGCTGCGAGCCATTTGCGAAGCTGGCGGGGAGAAAGTGAATGAGCGAAGCAAGTGTGTGACAAAGACGTGGTCTTGGTCTGCTGTTCTCCTCTCTTCCACCCTCCCTCTTTTCCTTCCCTCCCACATTTCTCCATTTTTATTTTGTCTTCCTTAGTTGAAAACTCGTATCACTAATGTATGTTAAAATTACATGAAAATACGGTTTAATCTTTATGAATTTAATTAAATTATGGGTTTTCGGAAAAGGCAGCCACTGTAATTTCATGCCGCCATATGAACCATGGACGACCTCATATCATGCACGTTTGCCAACTTTGGTCAGCTGGCTGGAGTGAGACCAGTCTGCACACATGTTCAAGCATTTACATGTATGTAACTGTTTTATTACCTTGTAAATAGTCTGTATAGTTTGCAAACTATTATAGTCTTATAATCTTAGGTTTATAATGAAATCGTAAGGATTTGTACTAAGATTTCTTGCGTGAACGTGAGAGTCTGAAAGCGTGTCACGCCAAATGCATGAGATCTGGCAACCTTGTGATGCAAAAAAAAAAAAACAGGATGAACATGTTGTCTGAGTTAAAATAGACTCCTGCATTAAAACACAAGTGTTAAAGCGGTGCTGAAGCATGAGGCGTGTGAAAAGATGGATCAGTGACAAGACACTACAGTCCACTGTTGGTATATGTGGCTTTTAATTTAACAGATTGGTTGGGATTCAAGTAGTAAGAAATAAACCCCTCCATAATTAAACAGCCCTGAATTGTTAGCTATTATCTTTATCACAATACTCCAGTGGGAAGAACTTTGTGCCCTAGAACACAGTGAGTAAGGCTACATTGGTTCCGAGAACATGAATCAGAGCAGAACTAAATCATCTGCCTCCTGAATGGAGATTACTCAAGCATAAACCCACAAGAAGGACCCAGGGCAGGAACAGCCAAAACCACACAGCTGTGAAACCAAGTGCCAGTCACAGCTTCCATACACACAGGTGACCAGCAGAAGCTGCACGCCTCCTCTCTCTCCATCGCCCTTCGGACACCCTCCACGTCCTCTAGCTGATGGAAGAAAGCAGCAGAGTAGCGATACCATCATCCTGACATACATCTCAGCTGTTTACGGCCCATTCTGGGTAAAGGCTTCATTACAGGAGACTTTAAAAGTTAATTGTGAGTTTCCCTCTCCATTTAACGGTGAACAAAAGCTTGGCCGATTGTGGTGGCAGCCTGCTGTTCAGACACAGTTTCCTGTGGGGTAAGTCTGAGTTCATCTGCTGTTCACTTTCCATCCTGGTTCACAAGGTCAGTTTCGGAGGGTATACAGGACTAATTTTGTTAGAGTTCTGTGCTCATGAAAGGATGTTTTATCAGCAGAGAGAGGTATTCACTGCGGTTTTCTTTGGATGCCCCCTCAAATGAACAGGGACAGGAAATACAGCAAAGGGCCAATTTAAATTTTAAAGGAAACAAAATTATCTCAGACTTATTCTACAGCCTATTTTGTTATAAATTAAAAACCAGCAATTTAGTTGTTTGTGAGCCAAAGTTTATGCGACTGTGTGGTTGAGTGCAGGCCCTTCCTCCCCATAAACCAGCCGGAAGAGCAGCCCCCTATTAGAGGGAACTAATCAAAGAACCATCTTACCGGGTGACCAAAAATAGGCCGGTGGAAAGGGGCGACAGCGCCTCTCGGGGTGCCGAGCCGACCCTGTCCAAATCCCCACCTCGACTTACTATGGAACTGGGAGGCTGCGGGCTGCCTGTGGGCGTGGGGCCCAGCGGAGGTGCGGTACGGTATGGTGAGGGGACAGCACAGCGCCCTCCCCCTGCACAGGGCAGTCCTGCACATAGCCCCGCCACGTGACGGCATCTCACAGGGCCGCTCCTGCTAGGGGTTCTGCTGCGGAGACATGCTCCCTCTATAATTACACACCAGGGCCAGCCCCTCCCTGAACCACAACCCGCAGGGGCGTGAAATAAATACACTCTCCAGCAATAAACAGCCGCCTTTCCAAATCACGGCACCTCCTGAACTCCCAGCCCAGCTCCCCCCTCCCTTTGCATGGCCCCCCCCTCCTCCTGGAAACACTAAAGGCCGAACGCCTGAGATGCCCACACAGCCCCGGCTGGCAGGGCCTTGTCCAGTCCACAATGCCCAGGTTCCAGGGGCCACAGTTGTGCGATCAGCGGGCAACCGCTAAGACCACAGTGGGCTTCCAGACAGCAGGAGTCTGGCCGTAAAGGTCCCTCCCATCACCTGGCACACATTACTGCCTGTAAGCGCTGAACACTGGGAGTTTTCCCACGATCATGACCAAGCCAGCCCACTTTGGGATCCCCGGACTGCACAGACCGCACAAACACTCCCAGCATGCCAGGCTGACCAAGGACCCATCTTCATTCCGAAACCTTCAAACCTAAGCAGAACCAGACAAAGGCTCACCCAAAAGTTGCCTTGCTCTGAAGATGCTCTACCACAGCTCATCTGGCCCAGCGTTCTAGTGCCAGATTTAGGGTATGAAGGAAATGTCCAGTTATGGCGGGCATGAGATGTCAGTGCAGTCCCTCTTCCCGCCGTAAGGAACACAGCCGTGTGATTAAATGCGTCGCTCCATCCCAGTCATCTCCAAACTCGGTAGAAAGGCATGGCCACCATGGTGGACGGTATGAGGAGCTAGACATGCGTCATCTCACCAGGTCACGGCTCCAAAATAACAGGGGATGGCCCAGGAGAGAGAAAAGAGAAGAATAAGTATATATAGGCACAGTAAGACCGGAACAAAACACCACTGGGAATTGTGCAGTAGCGTAGCTGATCCATACTAACAAATGCACAATCTGTTAGGGGTGAATAGACACATCACGTTTATTAAAATAGTACACAGTAAGACACCATCCCAAAGCAGTTTGGTCCATGTATGGAGGAAACCTCCAGAAAGCACGGACACAGAGACGACACCCGTCATCTCACAGCTCTGTGCACCAGCTGTCTATCACCTAGACCCAGTACCAGTTTAAATAAGGCCAGGGAGGACTGGCATAGCCACCCTGCGCCTAACGGGGGTCAGAAACGTCGCTCTGGGGCAGCATGCTAAAATGAAAGAAGCTCTGTGGGCCACTCCCTTCAGCCTAACAACCGGACATTATACAACAGGCGGCAGGCCAGCATACAGCACGAAGTATAGCGGCTGGGACAGGCACACAGGTCCTAAATAAAGGACCACACACACACCACGTGACACACTGCCACCTTGTGGCAAAAAGATGTATAACAGAGCATGACTCAAGGTCCGGGAAAAGTTTAAGAAGCAACAATCAATTTACCGTGAGAAATTTAAAACTACAAGAAAAGACTTTGATACATTGCATTTCATGAAATTAAAAACCCTGAACTCTCTGCTGCTCTGGTAGGATAAAGCCAGGCAAGCTACTGAAATCCTTACCTTCTGTAACATGTACAGTAGCTTCTTCAGTCTGCAAGTGGCTGTGCCGATGTCCTTAAAAATAAGGCATAAAATCACTCATGGAGGAACTGCACGCTATCCAGGTATGCAAAAGAACTGAGTACTGCCAACAGACCAACACCAGCTTGGCATGGTCACGGAACAGCTAACAATCAAATTCGAAATAGACATACTCTCTGATAACTGACAACAAACGCTACTTGTGCACTACAAAACATCTTGTGCATACAAAAACATCTGTGCATTTAAAATGTACTACATACTCCAAGAGTGTGTAAGGGTTAGGATCACTACTCCTTCCCTAAATATCTGCTGTGAGAATGAAGGGTGTACATCAGGGAGTTTTAAGATGACCTGTAATTAGGTATGACTGGGGTGGATCTGTGTGGAGCATGATCATGGCTAATGCAGCCAAACATGTCCCCACTGCCTTGATGGGATGCTGCAGATGGCTGGGGAATTTAACATGGCAACTCAAATCTTGAATCTGCTGGTGCAAAACCTGAGGAAAATCGATCTGGTGACACATGGAGGATGTGTATGACACCTGTAAACCTGAGGACGGGGTCCACTATAGAAAAGCAAAATAAAAGGCATTTTTTAATGTGTTCATTTTTTTGGCTGTGCTGCCCTCTATTGATCAGGCAACTGTATCACAAGACCACTATGCAAAATTTTCAAAAACTTTCCATGGGAAGTAGAGTTGCAAAGGGGCGAAAAATTTCCGGAAATTTTCCATGAGATGTTAAGCTGGGAAATTTTAGAAATATAAAACTCTGTCGAACTCTGTGAAAGGTGTCAGATATGATAAAGAAAACAAACTGTATGAATGATGCAACATAGAACATGACTTAGCAGTGCATTTTGATGCAGATGCTTATTTTTATGTGTTTTTACACACACATAATTACTCAAAAGCACTTGGTTACACAATGATGTCACTATTAGCGCTATCAAGATATTTTTTTCAACTACATTTAAGCTACCTATTATAGGCTAACCTGCAGTTTTGCTAATTTTCTGTTTATTCCCATTAATTCCAATATATTCCCAATAATTCCCATGGAAAGTTTCCAACTTTGAAAATCCCCAGAATTCTGCAACCCTAGTGAGACAATACATTTACATTTATCTACATTTATTTATTTAGCTGTGTCCTGCGATGGGTTGGTGCCCCATCCTGGGTTGTTCCTTGTCTTGCACCCGTAGCCTCTGGGATATGCTCTGGACCCCCCACGGCCCCGAATAGGATAAGTGGTTACAGAAGATGGATGGATGGAAATTCCTTTAGCAGACAAATTTTAGCTAAAGTGCTGTACAGTTGAGAAAGCTGGGTCAGCCAATCCCTGGAACAACTGAGGTTGAAGACCTTTCTCAAGGGCATGAGGGTGAAATCACTCAGCTGAACATGGTGATTTGAACTGGTGTTTCCGCTCCATCCAGTGTTATTGCTATGGTCTCTGGTACTGTGTGGAATATGAACTTTGCTTTATTGACCATCAACTTTAAACTAATTCTAAAGTATTAAACAAATACTTATCAAATATGATAGTCTAAATGTCATTTCAGAAGTGAACACTAGTTTTGGAAGTAATTTTTAAAAGATAAGATGATTTCTTAATGAAGGAGACAACACAGCCTGACCCTGAGGCTCTACGGCCATGCTAAGCGTCAGGTAGAACACTCCATGGCACACATAGAGGCAGCCTCAAACAAAAACAGTTTATTCACAAAGACGTCATTGGAGTTAGGGTTAGGCAGCATCAAAGTATTACACAAAGACATGGCTTTAATTGTGACTCTTTGCACTGTTGCTAACGTTAGCCTACCCCACAGAATGACCCTCAAATGCCCCAATCTCATAATTCATACAGCCATGACGAGTAACTCCAAATAGTGTTTTAAAAACATTATTAGACCTTTTAAAAACTTGAATGAAGCTGAAATTAACTTGAACCTATTTCAATAAGGTGATAATGTAAACTACAATGTGTGTTTTGTGGAAAGTCTCACATGAATGTTTACAGAACATCCTAGATAATTCTCGATAGCAATCAATGTGCCCCACCTCCCCCCTAAACCCCAGGCTCATCTCAGCCACTTCCGCCCCGCTGCAAGTCAGCCAGGACAGTCAGGGCGGCGTTCCATCCTGCAGCACCCATAACGCCACCACCTGGCAAACAAAGGTAAGGCAACCAGATACATATCTAGAAACTGCACAGGTGGCTTGGCTGTTAAAATTCTGGACTAAAAAGTGATTCAAGCTACAGTACTGAGTGATTGGGATGCAGAACCCAGTTCTATAAATGCCATAATTTTTTTAAGTACAATACAGTGTGTACATGCAAGATCATATGACCCACTAGAGAGTGAAATTTATTACAATACAGGCTTCGTATGAACAACAAAAAGAAAAAATTTACCACTATCAGCCAATAACGTACCAGGATGACATCCACTGCCACATAGATACAGGCCTTTGATTGGTGAGCGGTAATCCGAGACAGAGGGCAAAGGTCGCACCAGATAGAGCTGATCCAATGACATGGCACCGTGAAAAATATTCTGTTGGCAATGTAAAACCAGCTGTTTAGGATCAAATATTAAGTCTTTTACACCTCAGGGTCCCTGGACTTTAACCTTGTTATCTAAGACAACATTTATATAAGGATAGCGGTAACCATTAAGCAGAGACTAATTAAAAATCATCCTGCAGCTCAACCTTACCAGAGAATGCTAACCCTGAAATGTCAAATCCTAACCCTGTCTCTACCATTTTCATCTCTTTAATTAAATGACTCATGTTTCATACAGCCCAGCGATGGCCTTCAGAAATGGACAACTGGATATAAACTCACCCCTCCAGTCAGCCCAAAAATGCTCTCCAGGTCAGGTGGAGCAAGAACCTCCTTGCCCACTATGGAGCTTCTGAAGCCAGGCGAGTAGAGCTCAATACAGTGAAAAACTGCAAGGATACAAGGACAGACAGGCTGCACTGTTACTCACAGAAACAGACTTAACCTGCAGTTTCCATCTGGCATGCAGACAGCCTTACATTATCAGAGGAAAAAGAAAGATACAACTACATTTTAACTACAATGAAAATCTAAAACTAAAACATTACCACATGTGCATGACATTGCATGACTTATAAATCTTATTTCTTATTTGTCGTGGGCCTAATGTCACATGTTGGAATACCTGAGATTCCCACGCTCTGCCTCACCCAAGTGACACGTTGATTAGTTTGATCTTAGTGTCGTTGTGTCCAGTGCATCCCCTGTACTGTGCTTATGGAAGATGGTTTGACTACACAGAGAGCACATTAAAGAAATACTCACCTTGCCATGTGACTTCTATGAGATCACAAAAGTTTATCAGGGGACGCTGGGAAAATCCCCCACCGGAAGCATATTTTGCATGAAATATGAATCCAGACACAGCACCCTCTGTTGCCTGCTGAGCTCGGACACTTTACCGGAGTCTGCGAACTTCTCCCGGTCCTCATTGGTCCAGGCACGGCCCTCCCCCAGCCAATAGGGAGTGTACTGGCTGAAGATGGAGACAACGTGGCAGCCAGGGGGCGCCAGAGTTGGGTCCAGCACAGAGGGGATGCACATCTCCAGCATGGGTCTGGCACAAAGAGGAATGGGGTTGCCTACCACAAAAGGGGAAAAAAAAAACAGCGAACGCTGAGCTAATTCACTGGCTGACCTGGTGGAGGGGCGGCCCTGCCTGGCCTCTTGATACGCCTCCTCCAGAATGTCCATGTTCTCGCAGTTCAGGTGGATGGAGCATTGGTGATGGGGGCCTGGCAGGCCGCGGGCTCTGTTCGGGGCAGCCAGGAAGTCAGGCAGTCTATCCACAGCAACTGCAGGACAGAGCCAGACACAGGGGGCTTTGAGGAGCCGTTGTGCGCCGCCGTCCCAAAGAGGAAACTACTTTCTAATCCAGGGAAACTTCCGCAGGGAAGCAGATTTGGAGGAGCTCAGGACTGACCATTAATCTTGGTAACCGGAGACGTGTAGTCAATCTGATCGACCGCTCTCACAAAGTCCGGGGACAGGGCATTCTGCAATCATGTCACATCGCAGCAACGGGGCGTGTCAGTGAGCAGGATCGACGATGTGGCTGGACCGTGGCGGGGGGTGTTACCTGAGGGGTGAGCCGCTTGAAGGTCACATACGGTGTGGCGTTGGACAGGACGACTTTACTGTGGACCTCAGAGCCGTCCTTGAGCGCGACGCCGCGGGCGCGGCCATCGTCAGCCACCAAAAGGTGCTCCACTTCCTGGCAGATGAGAGAAATCCAATAAGGTGGAAATAGAACCAGGATGCATCTCATTGGACGGGACGCTGGCAGCGCTGAGCGGTGATTGGATGGCAGTGGGTACATCCTTCTAAGTAGTGCTCACCCGTTCAGTGAAGAGGGAGGCTCCATGGGCATGTGCCGCATTGGCAATTGCTTTGGACACGCCCCCCATGCCCCCTTCCACATAGCCCCAAGCTCCTCGCTCCTTCTCCAGCTCTCCCATCACATGGTGCAGCAGCACATACCTAGACAGGCAAAGGCTGTGAGGAGCCATACCACAGGCTGGTTTACACTTGTCATGCACCTTACGCCAAACCCTGACACAGTGTTGGGGAAGTTACTCACAAAAGCAATCCAATACAGATAGGTGGAAAGTTCAAGTCCAGAAAGTACAAATCCCGACCACAGTTTTGTTTCAACCAACCAGTTCAGTATAAAGACTCACAGCCACAGAGTACTCACCTGGTTGGCTGAAACAAATCCTTGGTCTGGATTTGTACTTTCTGGACCTGAACTTTCTACCTATTTTTTTTTTTTGAGTAACTTCCTCAACACTGGCCTGACACACACTACCCCAAAAATGTAAGTACAGTGGTCAGGCTGTGGCATAGGATATGCAGCTACTGGAGTAAATTCTACTCAGATGTGTGAATCAGCCTTAAAACACCAGACACGTGTCTGAGGTCCCTGTAATCACGGCCCGTCTGCCCCTTACCCGCTGCCCGGGTTCTTGGGGCTCATCATGGCGCCGATCACCGCGTCTGTGGCCAGCGTCGCTTTGAGTGGCTCCGACTCGAACCAGCGGTTCAGCACCTGGGTGTCAGCAGCCGCACATCAGCCTTCCCACCACAGACATGCGCCAATCAAACAGGTGACCGGCCCAGATAATCAGCATCACCAACCTTTTGCGCTGGAGCTGTGAGCAGCTCATAAAAGTCTGGAAGGTTCTTTCCCAGTTTTAAACCTTTTAACAGAGCAGAGGTCACACATGTGAGAGTCTGAATGGTCCTTGAGTGAGCAGCTCACCATGGGGGGGGGGGGCCTTCCGGCCTGGCTGGGGGGGGTGGGTGGGGACGTTGGCTGGCGGGTTCTCAGTACCACACTGCAGAAGGGGCCGCAGGGTCCGCAGAGCAGCCAATCGTCTTCTCAGGGACCCCCCAGCTATCCCAGCGATATCCACGGGCGGGGCGTCCAGCAGGGGGTGTATGGCACAGGCGAGGTTCTCCAGATGGTTCTGGAACACAGGGTAGGCCTGGACAGGAGACATAAAAAGGGTTAAAAGACAGGCCGCACTGAGGACCTGAACACCTCCAAAGGAAGCATTTTAGTCACAATGTTTTACAGCCCCTGTTCAGGGTCCCACACCATATTACACAAAGGAAACTCCTAAGTTTAAAAAAAAAAAAATCTGAGACAGGATATAATTAACGTTATAACATTACATTTTGAATTTTCAGTCAGGCGTGAGAATGGCCGCCTCATCAGCGCAGGCCGCCAGGCTGACACACTTCATTTTTTCCCCAGACCAATTCAGTGCTTAGTACATAGGAGCAAAGCTCGCACTCTGCAGCTCTGATGAAACCTCTAGACTGATTTCATTGGCTAACAGTATGAGACTACACAGCCTGTGTTCATACACCCTGCAACGTCAATGTGAAAGCTGGTAGGGCTATAACAGCACATGTATTCAATGTATACAGTTCAGTCCATCATTTTCTGTTAGGGACGCACAATGAAATGAATGAATGCATTTATTGACATGGGCAGAACCTAAGTTCACAAGTAGATGTTCAACACAGAAAACAATATGCTAACTGTGCCTATGAGCTGATGACGGCCAATCCTGGTTACAGTCATTCATAATCAGTGATTAGGGAACATTTTAGTTTACCAATAAATTACACCAGCGCTGGAGAGAGAGTAGCTGATACGGCCAAGACTGTCTGTTGGCTCTGTTAAGCCGAACTCAGATATGTTGCTGGAAACACATCCAATATGCTAAGTCACGACATCATCCGAGTGCATTTAAGCAGTTACTGAAGGTGATTTGTGCTTAAGTTGACCGTGGTAATGATTAGTGCTGAACTGGTTTGGGGGGGAAATGACGTGGTTGACATCCACTTTACCATGGCATCATTTCTGGAAAACTTCCCAATCTCCTGCACGTTCTTCTCAAGGTCAGGGCCCAAAAGCAGAGAGCGGGGGGGCTTCCCCCCCACCGCCTCCTCCAGCAGGGGCGTGAACGAGTTGGGGTCACGCCTGTACACCTTCAAGCCGTGTTTCTGACCGAAGGGAACAGGACAGAGAGATGAGGAGGGGCAGGCCTGCACAGGAAGCAGCAGGACGACAGCCAGCGATGTCCCCGAGCCTCCATCGGTGTCACAGGGCACACAGCTAAAACCACAGGCAGCAGATGCCAATAGAGCTCTGGGCTAGTAAATTAAACTCTCAGGAGGCTTAAATGCGGCGCTGATGGCTCCTACGTGGACAGAAATGTGCTGAGCATAGGGTGACCACCTAATCCCTGTCGGGGGGATGAGTTGAGCTATGACTGGGTTTGGGAACTACCATTTCAACCAAAATCAATTACAATGACCCGGACTTCACTTTAGCACTTACTTCTTGCTGTGTGCTGATTGGTCAGTCTCCTTCAATCATGCACGTGTCACTAATTTTAATGTGAAACAGCTGGATGAGTCTTTCAATCAAGGAAGCAAACAAGTAAAAGCACAAGAATAACTGAACTAATTAGCCAAACACAGGAGCCTTTTAGTTTTAAAGACGTTTGTAAAACCTGAAATAGCTCATAGTGTCTCCCCTGACATGGATTTGGTGGGTCATCCTAGCCGAGCGTGTGGTGGTGATGTACCGGCGTAATCCAGCCTATCACCAACTATGCCTCAAGCTCACCTTCAGCTCAAGGTCCATATAGATGTGTGGCCGCAGGAGACTGAGCAGGTAGGAGGCCCGGGAGAAGCGGAAGCCTGCAGAGAAAGACGTGGAAGGGAGGATCAGGGGACCCCTCTGGACCTGCACGGGGTCATCTGGAATGAACCATGTCTCCTGCCCACAGGGGTCAGCAGATGTGAACCCTGATATGAGGATGCGGAGGGCCTCACCTGGGATGATCTCCTCGGACACCGCGGCCCCCCCCAGAACATGCCGGCGTTCCAAGACAGCCGTCTCCACACCAGCCTTCTGCAGGTACGCTGCCTGGACAAACAGCACGGGAGCCTGGATGAGCTCCCTGAATATGCAGATCACCCTGAAATCTGCTCACAGTTACACACATCCCTGATCCTCACGTCAGAATCTCATGTGAACATTTCCTTCTGCTTAGGTGTCTAAATAATCACTTACTGCTACCAGTCCGTTGTGCCCTGCAAAAAATAGAGAAGAAAGTGAAGGAGTTTCAGTTATGACCTTTAAGCACCTTATGCCCACATTAAGGCAAAGTTTCGCAGCAGGGATGTTAATGTCATTTAAACAATGGCCCCATGTAATAGCAGGGCAATAAAATGTATGGTGTACTGTTTTACAGTTCAGATATGGCTCAATGTCCGAGTCGCTACTTCATTCAAATAGACCAAACGGCTAGCAAACAGCTTAGCGTTCAAGGTGTAATTACGTAATCATGAGTCTGTAACTGTATACCAACTACTGTACGGTCTCGAGTTTCCATGCAGGGTTGCCAACTCACGCATCTTTCGTGACATTCACGCTTTCAGACTCATGGCTCCCGCAAGAGATCTTACGGCAAATCTGTATTATTTCATTATAAACCTAAAAATGTGCTACATTTAAAAGTAATGGGAAGTTTGCAAACCAAATAGACTATTTACAAGCTAGTAAAATGGTTGCATACATGTAAATGCGTGTGTATGAGTGTGCAATCGAATTGAAAATCTCCAGCGGATCAACGTTGGCAACCCTGTTTCCAGGTCATTGCATGTCAGCGCATAACACGAGACAGTCTTCGCGTGTTAGGCCTTGTTCACACGGACGTCTGTACCAGGCGTTTTTGTGGCGTTCGTGGCGCCAGGTGAGCACCAAATGAACGCCGACCGTTTTTCTGCTCATTGGAGCAAATTGAAGCGACCACACGGGCGTTCAGCACCGGCGTTCCGCCGGCTACGCGTTCAGGTGGCGTCAAATAAACGCTGCATGCAACATTTTCTTGGCGTCAAAATCCTGACAAACGTGAGGAAAATGACACTATTGCGTTTACAATTATTTATTGGTACAACTGCGAGAAACCACATTTTACGGAAAATGTGATACTCGTAATATCGGTATTGTACCAGCAGTGAGTTAATCAGCTGTTGGTACAATACCGATCGATATTACGAGTAACCCAAACCGATGGATCAACTGGTGCAAATTTTTTTGCTTAAAATACCAATTTATAAAGCTCAGTAGGCAACTGGAAATTTGGACATCTATAAGGAAAAACTCATTTAACTGATGCGCCGTATCTGCTTTCTCTTTTCAACTGTCTTTACTCATAGGGTTCAACTGCAGTTAATACGAAATTACAAAAGCTGTAGAAATATTTCAGCATAAAATCATGCGATATAAATAATTATAGTGTTACAGCAATTACGGCCGTAATTATCATTAAGCCTTGCAACCCCGATCAGGATAAGCAGTGGGGAGATTGATGGATGTGTGGATGTAAATAAAATGTACATAAATGCATCTTGAACCTCTAGCTTAAAAATTAGTTTACACATTGCAGCTGATCCCCCCAAATTTAGCAATTAATATATAAACCCCGCTTCTCTCCAATGCCTCAACAATTACGGATGGATTCGAGAGTACAGCATAACTTTGGCTACTTATTACCCATGCGACATACTCAGAAAACGGCGACTGAAACACACACACTGAACCCGAAAAAAATCACAAAAAAACTGAAAATGAAAGACGCAAATTGTGCACTTTTTAAAGTATTTTTTAAATGTAAAACTAGAACTTTACAATGTGATTTCATGATCTTGTTTAAATCTTGAAATACAGGGTGTTCCACCACTTTATTCAGAAAGTAAGAGTAAATAAAACAACAGAAACATTGAAATCACACTTTTAATGTTACAGGTTATTGTTTATAGTTATGTAACACGTCATTCAATAATTCCACACGTTTTCTTCAATTACACTTTCCAGCCTATGACGAAAACTCTGGCACGTCTTTCTTACATATGCCTCATCCATTTTGCTCCAAGTTCTGGTGATGGATGCCCTCAGAGCTTGCACTGATGAATGTGGTTTCTTGCAGGCCTCCTGCTCCATGTATGCCCAGATACTATAGTCCAGGGGATTCAAATCAGGTGAGCTGTGAGGCCACATGTCCTTACCCCAGAAGTAGGTCATGTTCTGCTGTAAAAATTCTTGGGTCTTCCTTGCCGTATGACAGGGTGCACCATCTTGCTACCATACATAATTTCCATCGGGAAAGGTCCTTTGAATCCAAGGTAGCACATGCTTTGTCAACATCTTGATATAGGCATCAGCATTCACCCTCTCATTTTGTGGAATGAACACAGGCGGACACTTTTTGCCATTGGATGCAACAACCCCTAGTACCATGACTTTGGCAGGGTTTTTTGTCTTGGAAACATGTTTCACACAATCAGGGAGATCCTTCACTGCATCCGATGAAATATAACGGTTGTTTCTACGGTTGAGAACCCGATCAACACAAAACAATTTTTCATCACTGAAGAGGATGACTCTGCCAGATGAGTGTTTGACATCATTCAAGAGACGTTTCGCCCTGTCTACCCTTTTCTTTCTGGAATCTTCAGTTATTAGGTGGGTGCTGGTGATGGCCCTAGAAGTGGCACCAAGGTCTTCTTTCACTAAGCGATGCATTGACGTAGTGCTCACACCCACATACTTTGCCATCTTGCATATTGAGTGCCATGGGTTGGTGTTTATTCGGTTTTTCACCTTTCTAATGACATCTTTGCTTCGAACACTTCTACGTCAGCCAGTAGACCTTTTCTTCATCTCCTGACTCTCTGTACATTTTTTTTACATTGTTTAGTGTTTCTGTGTAAGTTTAAGGCACTTGCAATCTGCTTAGGAGATCTCCCGGCACGAGCAAGATCAATGACGGCCTGTCTTTTGGCTTCCATATTTAAGAATGAGACAGTTAAGGCTAGGTAACCTACTTAAGAGTATTAGTCTGGTAATTGTTTATGTGTTTCAGGTGAAATAGACGACTATACCAAATTAGATTGTTTGCAGGTGTGTGGTTTAAGAGTGCACAAGTTAAGGTGGAACACCCTGTATACATTAGAAACCTTAAGAGTAATTACTGCCCCCACAGTTAAATACAATTGGGCGTCAGGCTGGTGTTAAACAGCGTCAAGCGAACGCAGCTACAAAACGCAGGAAAAACACGTATGGCGTTCAGAGGGCGTTCATTTCGAACGTCCGTGTGGATGAGGCCTAAGAGTAATTACTGCCCTCACAGGTAAATATACGAGACTACAGATTGGGCGTCAGGCAGGTGTTAAACAGCGTCAAGCGAACGCCAGTGAAACGCCAATCGAACGCAGCTACAAAACGCAGGAAAAACACGTATGGCGTTCAGAGGGCGGTCATTTCGAACGTCCGTGTGGACGAGGCCTTAACGGTGGCACAAAGCGCAGATTGTGTAAACGTACACGGCAGCACCAAGCGGTGCACGTATTAAACACCGAATCGCTTATTTTAATGCAGCGCCAGATGAACCAAAGCCTAACATGATCAGTGCATATGGTTTTGTTTATAGCAGACTTCACCCTGCGTTACCTCCTCCGATGACCACGGCGTCGTACTGGGGCTTCGGCGCTGCCGTGTGACTGGCTCTGCAGGCTGTCCCCAGGGCGGGGGCGGCGAGCCACGCACGGCCAGTCTGGACCATAGCAGCCATGGTTCAGGGTGCCCACCTCAGTCACAGTTTTCCCACTTTCACATTGGCCCCTCCCACTGGACGATGAGCCCTTAAAGATCCGCCTATAGTTACAGTAGAAAACCGAAATGCACTGGAACCTTGTCGTTTTGTAATGTTTCACGCAGTTATGGGGAGGAGGTCGCTTAATAATAAGCTATACGAGTGCAGAGCACACAGCCAGAAAAGGCTCCCACTTATTCTGAATGTCCGGGCAGTAACACAATCCTACATGAAAACACAGACATACAAATACAAAATAACCCTCCGATTAGGATACATTAATATACTGTAAAACTAGTAAAATGAAGATGTAACTGATATATTCCTAAGCGCATTATAATTGCAATAAAATGTACAGATTTACGCACGCATAATAAAATTTACGTCAACACAAAAAACTAATCCACTTATATTAACAATGTCTTAAGTCGTAATTCTTTAGATGACATCCCACCATACACTAAACGAAACACTCTATTATAAATGAAGACGCGCAGTCCCTAAAGTTGATTTTAGCTATTGTTATTTTCTCACGAGCGAAGGGAAGCCAGAAAAATACATCGGATAAATTCAAAAAACAGAATCCCTGTCTGAAATACCATAAATTCGATAAACATTCATTTAACCGCATAGTCGTGCAATAGACTTTTATTTTGAAATCATGACCGTAAGGCCGGAGTGATCACACTAATACGGCTGGTTTAGGACAAAAGGGGCGTACACTACATGTTAAATGTCACCCGATAAATTTACTGTAGCTCGGTTCAATTAGTCTTAAACTAGAATTCTGGTTGAATATTTTAGTGTTAATGGCATACAAAGCACAAACAAAACATGAGAAACAAGCAAGAGTTCAATAATATTTTCCATTGTTTGTGTAAATACTACAGTAACAGTTCTGTAAATATAGGAATAATAATCATTATACAACAGAGATATCCCTCTCCGAGAGCCTCCTGCCTGGGCATCCTGGGAGACCAAAGTGTTTGGTCAGGGTGGCAGACAAACGCCTCATTCGGGGAAGATTTCAGGGGGGCAGAGGAGTGTCGTTCTCTGTGCAGTGTGCTCAGGCGTCCCAAGCCGCTAGCTCGGTATCTGTACTTGCTGAAAACTTTATGCTTGTGGTGGACACAGTGACACCTGTGGCCTGAGAGGAAACAATCCAGTGTACCACAGTACACAGGACGTGATGTGTTTGCTTTGGCCAGGAGAACATATAGGAAAGTTATTGCATAACTGGCATCCTGTACAGTGGTGGACGTGAAAACTCTTGTGTTCACATTATCATCAAACAGAGAATCGACAGAAAAACAAACAGGCTTCTGCTCCTGAGAAATGAAGGAGCCGTTCTTTGGAACGACCTTCTGGGATCACAGCATGCCCCTCGGTAACAATGGTCTACCATAAAAATCAGGGGCCTGTATCACAAAGCTGGATTTCTTGCTTGCTCGGATAACTTGTATTTAAGGTACCTCAGTTTAAATTTTAAATGACCCTTTTCTTTGTTCACTTATATTTAGCTCAGACTACCTTAAATCCAACAAGTTACCCACATAAGCAAGAAACTGGGCTTCGTGACACAGACCCCAGGAATCGTCACTTTATTTCAATAAAAACATCACGGAAAATCATAACCTGGCCATCTTTCTGCATACTGATGTGTTCGATTGCAGTAATTACACATTTCAGTGAATTCCCTAAAGCATAATCTAACCAACACATGCTGAGAAGAACCAGGCACACAGAACAAAAAAAATCATGCGGAGATCCAAAAACATCTGAAAACTACAGGAATTTACTCCACATACAAGAGGAGTCAGTTCAGGCCCAGTTGGCTGGGCCAGGTCCTGAATGGAGAAATTACAGTGATGAAACCCGATTGCTGTCCAGCATGCAGACAATCTCCTGGGGGTGCTGGCACACATCAAAAAGGTCGTAGAGAATCGAGTGGACAGCAGTGAAATAGAGCAAGGTGGGAATGACCAACATGTTTGAACCCATCGCTGAGTAAAGTGCACTGCATGGCTGTACTGTCAGTGAGTAAAGTGCACTGCATGGCTGTACTGTCCGTGAGTAAAGTGCATTGTATGCCTGTACTATCTGTGAGTAAAGTGCACTGTATGGCCATACAAGGAGTATGCATTAGTGTTTTATTTTGAAATCATGACTGTGAGCCTGAAGTGATCACACTAATATTGCTCATTTAGGACAAGGGACGTACACTACATGTAAAATGTCATCAGATAAATTTACTGTAGTTCAGTTCCATTATTCTTTAACTGGAATTGTCTGTAAATAACTTAGGAACTAATCATCTTCTGAGAAGCTGACTTTTCAGCTCTGCAAGCTAAGCATTGCTGATTCAATCAATCATAAAAAGATTAACTATAAAGACAGCTGTAACAGAAAATGAATATTGTATAGAACAATGTGTGTGGCTGGATGTATAAAACATGCAGCGGGTGGTAAACCTTGTTATGAGTTTACTTGTGTTTTAAGAGTAAGATTTTCCATGATGGCACAGACTGGATGACATGACCTCATTTTGCTTATGCTGTGAAACCCAACTCTTCACGTTTGTACTGAATCAGACCTCCCAGGGGTCAGCAGAGAAGCTGCTCCCCACGGCTGGTCTTGGGTTTCCCGGCAGTTGCTTGCAGCACCTCTCTGTGGGAGTGTTAAAAGGTATGAGGTCAAGGAAGACGAATAACACTTCCCAAGTGCGCACCCGTATCTCCTTAAGGAAACTCATTCTCACAACACACAATCAAGCCTAATTCAATCAGGGCCATACGATTTTCTTCTTGTAAGCAGAACTTAACACTTCATTGCTTCTGTCTGCAGAAATTTAATACCGGCCTCCTGATCAGCTCTTACTGGCGTAAGGGACACAAATCACATTATCTGAAGACTGGCCTGAATTAAACATGATTAGCTACTTTAGGGGAAATTAGCTAATTTCCTGCTTATGGCAGAGAGGTTCAGTAATGGATATGTGGATAATGCTAATTGATGAGGGAGTTATTGCCAGGGCAACCATTATATCAAAATGGACCGCTCTGTGTCTTCACATGCTGTCCAAAAGAGGGCGCCAAGAATCCATATACCAGGGGTCACCAACCTTTTTCAAACTGAGAGCTACTTCACGGGTACTGAGCCATACGAAGGGCTACCAGTTTGAAATGCCTCCTAAACTTATCTAAACTTCATGTATGATAAACATGTTTCAAATGCTTTTTTTTTAGATATTGTAATTTTCAAAACTATATAAAGAAGAATAGCAACAGGATAAAATTAAATTTTAGACGTTGCTCACTGGTGAGTTGTGCTATTTTTAGAACAGGTCCGCGGGCGTCTCATGTGGTCTTGGGGGCATCCTGGTGGCCACGGGCACCATGTTGGTGACCCCTGCCATATACAGTACCTAGAAACAGAGCCTAAATTACAATGGCACGCATGCTGCGTTCCCCATGGCCCTGACGAGGATTAGTGGTTAGAAGATGAATGGACAGTGTGCATCAGAGCTGGACCGGGATTGAAAATCTGCCCTGGACTTTGAGGTCCCCCACAATTAATTTTGTTGAGAGAAGGGGGTGGGGTCCCTCACAATAAATTTTGTCACCCCAAAAACTGATTGGCCCACTAGTAAAATGCCTGGTATGCCATATGGCCAGTCCAGCCTTGGTGTGTACTACAAGTGTCCCACTCTGAGTGAAACCACAGTTACAAAACAGACCACTTGCTCATAGTTATTTCTCAGCAAGATCCAAAATATAAGCAATACACTAGAGGGCTTGATAGCTGTAAATGTCCAAAATGCTGGATCGAGGTGAACCACTCCCCAGAACACCATCTCCTTCAGACAGCATCCACAGCGCCAATCAGAAAGCACAGGTCATCACCCTTATTTCCCAAGCCAGTGCATTGAGGCTCCATTCAGTACGAGTCGAGTGTTTAGCAAACCACCCCCGCCCCCCAGTCTACACAGCACAACTGAAAAAAAGATGACACTTTATAAAAGAACAGCACCAAGAACGTTTCATTTATTATTGTCAAGGCTGCCTTTTTCTGGACTTAGCAGTAATCAACCAGTAAAATTGTAACCAAAGGAATTACCATGCAGCTGCATTAAATTACTGACAATCTGGATTTCACAGTAATGCATAACATGTAAGATATAAACGAACAGAACTGGGGTACGCCTTAACTCCAAGACCGCAAAAACACCAAATGCAGGCCAGACTGTAATCCTTATACCACAGTTTGACCCAAGTCATCTGCTGAGCTTTTACCTGGCACACCTAATATTATTGTTCTTCTGTGACACAAAAAATGGACTTAAGCTTTAGTCCATCACAAATTGCCATTGCACTAAGGCAGGTTATAGTGTAAAGTACTCAGGCGAGCACCCGTTTAGTTCAGTAAAATAGGCCTCATTCTTTTTCGTGGCAACTGCATTAAAGTTAACTGAACCGGAGCTAAGACTGCAGCTCTTGATACGTGTAGCACACTCATCCTAATAAACCGGATTAGAATAAACCCACATAGACACCACACACAAACAGGCCTGGAAGCTACATTGGGGCCACCAGCTAAAGAAGCGTTAATATACCTGCCTATAAGCTATCTACGGATCAAGGGTGAGGATTTCAAGACGCATAAGCAGATATTCCTAAAATCGAAGGCGCCCTGATAGGAATGGCAACATCCCATTAACAATCATTTATTTCCTTAACTCCATCAACAGCCCATGCCAAGTTAGACCACTGAGCTGTCAATTTGTGCCTTTTCTGGGAAATAAAAAGCAACACATGCTAGCAGTTAGAGCCGCCATGTTCTAACGGCTCACTAACTGAGGTGTAAACCTTAGATAGAAACGCAATACGTCGCTGTTTTATTTCTTCCTAACCTTAGCTATAAATTGGGAGTTTAGAGTAGGTGCAGTTTAAAAGCACATACTAAACAGTTTATGCAAAACTCTACCGATGTAGAGGTAATGTTCGTTATTTTTCTAAGTACAGGCATTAATGTAGCAAAAGCCGAGAATCCCCGGAAGGACAGCCATCTTCTGACGTTAATCCAAATCAGGTTACTGCCGTGGCTGTTTCATGAATAGTCACATATATATAAACTTTCTAAATGAATCTGTTTGAAAAATAGCAGCAACATTAAATAGTGAATATTTCACATGTTCATTAAACTTTCAAATTATGCATTTGTCATATTTTGTCCTGTCGTCTATTTTATATGGATATAGGTACAGATACATAATTTTGTGAATTAGTGCAGTTTACTCATTTTCATTTAGAGAAATTGATACAAATCTACACACATTAGTTTTTTTCAGTGCGGGATTTTTTTCCAATCGGTCCGATCTTGCCCTTGACCGATGCTGGAATTTTGAAAGGGACACTTACAGGAAAGGGATACTTACGAATCCGGCTAAACGCCGGGGGCATTTCCCCAGCTAACCCTGGTCCAATCACAATCGCTATTTGCCTATTCCCGCCTTTTCCCAAAAGTCGCCTGGGAAACAAGAAGAAAGTTGATTTCAGAGTTTAAACCCAAGACTAATACATTAGTGTTAAAATTACAAACTACTACTGATGAAAAGTACCTTTTTCAGTAATGTACTATTTCACTGCCATACGCTTGTATATTTAATTCTCGGAATAATTGTGTCGCTATTGGCCATTGTACATTTGAGTGACAGAGTGAAAACGACAGGAATAGAGACTTCTGACCTTACCCAACAGTTAAAGGACCAATTGCAGGGCAAGAATCGCTTTGTGGGCGGGACATTTTCCGACCAGGGCCTGCTCGGCCTGTCTCATGCCGTGGGCTTCACCCTCCTGCGTGTTCAGGAGGCGGGAGGCTGTTGCTGCTGCTTTCTCGGGGTGGTCTTAATGACATATTCATACTTCTAAGAGCACAAACTGGCTAAAAAGTGAAGTCAGACGTTTCATACGTTTCGTTTGGTTTCAATGGAAGCTGATGGTTTTTTAAATAGACGGCGGATGTCAGCGGAGGCCCCCGGCGGAGATGGTGGCGTCGTAGGAGCTTCGGCTGGGGCAGAGATTCGATGGCTGGGCGGCAGGATTTGGGGAGTTTCTGATGGGATTGTTGGCAGCCTGTCCCCTCGGATCGGGAGCGAGTCAGAGCTGCAGACTGTCCAGTTGCACGGCTTTCCGGAAGTCATCGAAAATACCGAGCCGGACTACGAGGGTCTGCCGCAGGGCGCGTCTACCAGCACCCACATGCTGGCCGGGGCCGTGGCAGGGATCATGGAGCACTGCTTGATGTTTCCCATCGACTGCGTCAAGGTAAAATGTGGTTTATGTTTGGCGACGTTTCGCCATTTTTTTAGGTGCATTATTTTTTGCGTGCAATTAGTTGGTGGTTAACAAGAAGCTGGCTGCTGTGACAAGGTCGAACCACATGCTAAGAAGCTAACGTGGCCAACAAGTGTTAGCGGGCTGTCAGAAGTGAGGAGCGGCGACCTTTCTCTGTCACATCACCTCATCAAGTGTTAAAACTAACTGTATACAGTTTGAATTAACGATAAACCCGTGGTACCCGAACATCACACGACGACCGCTTATTATTTCAGGTTATTTATTGCTCCCTTCGGCTCCAGTTTAACGGCCCTTGGCGTATCCTGGCAGCTAACATGCTATCGTGGATATTTCATACTTTTATATCACGTGTGACAGTTTAGATTGCTTTAACTTTATTTTGACTTTTAACTTAAATGATGCTCTTTCCTTGCTCGGACGACTTCAAAAATTAACCAAGATGATTACACGCCATTAATCCAGCGGATGTCCGGTAAGTCCTCCCTGGTGGCCGGACAGGCCTAGCGGGACTCCGGCATGCTGCGTGGAGGTAAGGGTCTGGAGACCCCGACCCGGTTAACAATGCTGTCTGACCGGAAGTCTTATTATAGCTACCGGCCTCCGCAGATCCGGCTCACTAACGTGCAGCCACGTTTACGGTTCGGTGCATTTGTGCCACACTCCCGACACTGGCTCTTTGCGCCTTTCGCCTCCTCCACGTTACTGCTTCTTCCCGTCAGTAACGTGACCCTTAAAATCCGCACGATCACAGGCAGACAGCTCCATAATTACACGCTGGAGGTGCCGTAAACTGGGGGAAACGTGTATGGAGTTTACAGTAAACGGCGTCTAGCTTCCAGGGATTACGAGCCTGGGAGATGTAGCCATGTTGTAATTATGTTGTTAAATTTTCTGTGGTTGGGACTTCCGAATAGCAAACACGCACGTGGGTTTGCACGTCCTTTTTATAATAAAAATTTTAAATCAGTTAGTTGCGGTGTCCCCTGCTTAGTTGAAAATCAGTTCCCCCTTCCTCTTAGGGCTTTGGGCCAACTTCTAAGGGTGTTCCTGCTTTCAGACGGGAGATATGAGAGTGCTCTGTGCCGTGAGTACATTCAGATGTGTCTGACAGCCTGAAAAGCTCACAAGACAGGGCTTCTCTCCCACATGTCCCTCACAGCTGCAGCTCTCACTGTGGAGCCGCTTTTAAGAGAGAGCGGCCGGGTCCACTTGTGTGCATAAGGTGAACAATAGAAATGGCCAACATTGTGCTAAAGGTCAGCTGTTTACATTAAATAAGGCTGCTGATCTTTGTGTACGCTTGTCCTGTGCCACCCTACTTTTGTAAATCGCCATGTTTAAGAGGGAGTCAGCACTGATTGGGTCGTTAGTGCAGGATTCCCGCACTTGCACCATTTGCCACATGGGCCTGGCTAGGTATGGAGCTGTAACCAGTTTAGAAATATCAATGAATATTAATTGATATTGCTGTTATTTATGTTGAGGATTCAGGAGTGATGTATGGCTATGTGGGTTAGGATGCAGTGCGCATGAGGCTGTGGGTTCAAATCCCATGGTGAATCAGAGTGGTTTCACCATTGAGTCTTTGAGAAAGGCCCTTCACTGCTATTGCTTCAGGGGCTGTGACTAACCCCTGCTTTCCTAATTGTCGCTTTGGGTAAGGGTGTCTGCTACAAGGGGCGTTCACTAATTTATCTACCTGAGTATGAAAGAAAAGAGTTTCCAAAAAAAAAAAATTGTTTTTCAATATTGTCCACTGATACATAACTACATACACTTCATCCACTTTTCCTACAATGACATTAACCCCTTTGAAAAAGAATCTTCTGTTTGACCTTCAAACCAGGACTTCATAGCTGCCTTGACATCTTCATCACTTGAAAACCGTTGTCCACAGAGAGATTTCTTCAAAACTAGGAATAGGAAATAATCTGAGGGAGCCAGGTCAGGACTGTAGGGTGGATGGTTCAGCTATTGGAACCCACATTTTTGGATGGCAGCCTGTGATTGACGTGACATGTGATCCAGCGCATTGTCGTGAAGAAGCAGCACGCCTGCTGTGAGTTTTCCTTGTCTTTTTGCCTTGATTGACTCCCAAAAAGCGACTATTATTGTTGCCATAACTCTCCCCAGTTATGGTTGTCTTATGTGGCATGTACTCCATGCAGAAGCAAAAGTCCTTCAATATCCCAGAAAACAGTTGCCATGACTTTGCCTGCAGATGTTTCTGCCTTGAACTTTTTTCGGTTGGGGATGACTTGTACTTCCACTGCATTGACTCCATTTTGGACTCAGAATCTCTGTGGTAGACGCAAGTCTCATCTCCAGTCACCAAACAATGAAAACAATTCACTTGGTCTTCACGGGACATCTCTAAGTTCTCCTGACAGCACTGCAGCTTTGTGGCCTTCAGACATGGCATCAGCATTCTTGGATCCCATCTTGCAATGACCTTTGACATGCCCATCTTTTCATTAATTATTTTCCAAACTGTACCTGCTGAGATGCCCATTTCATCAGCTGTTCGGGAAACCTTAAGTCGTCTAACAAAAATAAATCCTCAACTTTCATGCACATTTCTGTGGAAGTTGCTTCCACTGGCCATCCAGTGTGAGGGTCATTTTCAATGCACTCTCTATCCCACTGAAACTGCTTGAAAATTTTACTTTGTATGGCGAGACACACCATAAACTGCAGTCATGCTTTCATGAATCTCCTTTAGGCTTTTTCTAATTTTTTATGAAACTTTATCACTGATCATTGCTCCAAATCTGGCATTTTCTTTCTTGATTTGTATGAAGACTCTCTGGACATGTTAGACTGCCACTGAGCCACAACTGTAGTAACCTTAAGACAAGTCACAACATACCCAGACTTGTTTCAACATGCTTGCTCCTTTCTTTCATACTCGGGTAGATAAATTATTGAACGCCCTTCGTAATAGGCATGCCATCCACCACAACATTCTTGACTCTGAAGTTGCATTTGGGTCAATTTTCTCCCCAAAAAAAAAAAAAACAGTTGTGTCACTGACACTGGCTGTTCTGCTTTGCTTGCGAGAACAAAGGGATGCAGTGTTGTCTGAATAGGGAAATCTCTTCTGACACTGCTTGCGAATAAGGCTGGAGAAGGAGAAAAAATGATCCAAATACTGCCACACTACAGAAGGCATTATATAGACAGCATGTGTTTACACTCACTCCCACCATTGCTTACTGTTCGGCATGTCCGTTAGGTTAAACCGGGACTGGAGCTTTCAGATGGCAGGTTACTGCATAGAATGCTTATGGCTTTTACTGATGGAAAGTAACTGTTACTTAATTACTTACTTGCAGACAAATCAATAAATGGTCCTGACCCTAGGCCTGATTCACACTTTAATTTGCATAACACAGTGTATTTGTTTGTAGCGGTTGGGCTCAGTCTGCATCTGTCTGCTTGTTTGAGTGAGGAGTGTATGGGTGTGCATTTCATACCAGTACCCTTTGGAGTGTCTCATACTATATGCTGCCCTGTCTTGCAAAACTTGTACATGTATAAACATGCTTTTAAAGCTCATTTTTGTAGCTGGCTGATAAGAATAATCTGTGGAATAATCAGTATAAATTCCAGAGGCTTCATGCAGATTCTTTTCGGCCTGCTTGTGTCTTATTGACACCTGTGGCTCCCACGGAGGGCTGGTGACCTCATTCATCTAATCCCCTTATACTGCAGACCCGGATGCAGAGCCTTCAACCAGACCCAGCTGCCCGCTACAGCAACGTGATGGAGGCGCTGTGGCGTATCGTCAGGACGGAGGGAGTCTGGAGGCCCATGAGGGGCCTGAACATCACAGCAGTGGGGGCCGGGCCCGCCCACGCACTATACTTCGCCTGCTACGAGAAGCTGAAGAAGACATTGAGTGATGTCATCCACCCTGGAGCAAACAGCCATTTGGCTAACGGTACCGGTTACTCTTCCACAGTGGACCTAACATGTGCATACAGATTGTTAGATAGTCGCATCCTGGGAAGACTGGGGCTCACAGCCATTTTTATAGGTCATAACCATGCACTGTGAGCTCCAGTCGTTACTAGCAGCCCATTGTGTACCATGTGCTCCGTACCAGTATCTGTAAACTGTGAGCTCTGATTCAGGCCTTGGTGTGAGGGAGAAGAGATAAAGGGATCGTCCAAGATTAAGAGAGATTTTGGCCCCCGAAGGAGCAGGGCCACATGATAAAATGATACAGTAGGTGTAGGAAGGAATGCATTGTTTGAGAAATCCTGAAGCTGTCCTGTAGGAAGCCTGTTTCCATGCAGACTGACTTCACTGTGTGCCGACTTCCTGTGTGAAGCGCAGGATGGCCCCGCCCTTTCGCCCGGCATGCTCACTGACACGCTTTCCTGCCGATAAGGCGGAACACCAGGAATGCCACTGGCGTATCTGTGAGCCCGAGTGGCACCCAGGACTCGCGTGTCCCAGTGAACCGTGGAAGATGGGCTGAAAGAGAGAGGCATAGCTGTTTGAAACTGCTCTCTTCAGCCCAGGATTGAGGGTAGCTGTGTAACACGCTGAGCTCATCATCCTTTTTTCGGAGTCCGGATCCCCCAACTGCAGCTCAGTGTGCGATCAGCCTCCAGCCGATGTCCATGACCTTTGTCTTCTGCAAATATTTGAAGTATTTTCAGTGGTGTAATGCCCTTGATGTTGGACAGCTCATGGTAGGGGAATAGATGTCTGTAGCACCAATGAATGAGTGATGTTCTCTGAAAGGCCAGGCTGCAGTCAGAAATGTGAATAGATTTGGTCACATGCTTTTTTTTATGCGCGTTGCTCCTCATCTCTCAGGTCAGGGAGTCTTCATTACGCAGTCATATAATCAGGGTGAATGATTGTCTCCACTCCCTTTAGAGCAGGATTTTATTTTTTTGGACTTGAAATTTCTGTAATGGTCAATGCTACTGAATTGCGCTTTCTCAGTTCCACTTTTCTTAATAGCGCATGTTATCCCCAAGCAGCGAGGCGTTGGGCTGTTCACAGTACTGGCATCGTTGTTGTTGAAGGTGACATTTATGCTCTATGTACCTTTTTGCTTTTTTTTTTTTCTTTCCTCTCTCCCCTCATTCTAGGTCTGGGGAAGGCTGGGTAAGTAGTGTCTGGCATGTTCTCTAGATGAAAAAGAAGCAGGAATGAGTGCCTACCTGAGTTATCCACCAGGGGGAGCTGAGCTCAATCAGAACATTTTGGTCACTGCATTTTCTTGTAGTTGTTTGGGGCGTACCCAGATTTCATCCCCGTTTTAGATTGATGAGATTAATATACTTTTTAGCACTTGGGGAATGACAGCGGCCAAATTAACAGAAATAGGAAGTATTTAAGGATGGTGAAATTGCCAGTATCAGGAAGCGAGTCTAAAGAGGAAGTGGAATGGAGAGGAAGTGAAGTCCTGTCCTCTACTCCCAAGATGCGTAGATGGGGACGGCTTAATTCTTCTGGTTTTCCGGTTTGACCCGGCGTCCGTTCGGCGCCCACAGCTGCTCAGTCGCGTCCTCTGATTCACATCCCCCTCACCTGCGAGGCTTTATCTTGCAGGAACTGCCGGATGCGTGGCCACGTTGCTTCACGATGCCGCCATGAACCCAGCTGAAGGTGAGGCCTGTTGCACTCCTGCTGCCTACATGCTTTAATGGTGGTCAGCCGGCCTCCTGTGCTTCTGGTTTATTTTTTATCGTTACTGTTAATTTCTAGTGTTGTGGTGTTTTCTGAGCAAACATACATTTAGTACCCAGATAATCAGCCTTATTCATTTTCTTTGACTTCCTGAGACACTTGCACAGTACTCTCTGTAGCTGATAGGTGCTATATATTTAAGTACCTTTAACTGCATGCATTTGCTTTTAGGACTCTGTATTTTGGTTTTCTAATCCTTGCTTTCCTTTTTTCCTTTTTGGCACCCTTGACTTTGATGGAAACCCCCCTCGGCCTTTTCTTCTGTGTGATGTGCCCCCTAGTGGTGAAGCAGAGGATGCAGATGTACAACTCTCCATACCGCAGCGTTTTAGACTGTATGCGGGCAGTGTGGCAGAAGGAGGGCGTGGGGGCCTTCTACCGGAGCTACACCACCCAGCTGACCATGAACGTGCCCTTCCAGGCCCTGCACTTCATGGCTTATGAGTACCTCCAGGAGTTACTCAACCCCAACAGACAGTACAACCCCCCTTCTCACATGGTGTCCGGGGCGCTGGCGGGGGCGCTGGCTGCTGCAGCCACCACCCCACTTGACGTTTGCAAGACGCTCCTGAACACCCAGGAGACTCTGGCACTACACACGCTCAACTCTGGTGGACACATCTCAGGCCTGGCCCATGCCTTCCGGACGGTGTACAGGCTGGGTGGCCTGCCCGCCTACTTCAAGGGCGTGCAGGCCCGCATCATCTACCAGATGCCCTCCACGGCCATCAGCTGGTCTGTCTACGAATTCTTCAAGTACGTCATCACCAAGCACCACCACGAGAAGAGGAAGCGGGAGCGTGACAGCGAGAAGTAGTGCCTGAGTCAGACTGAATGAAACCTTACAAACGCACAGAATCCCAAAGCCTCCCCCTCCCCCACGCTGATGTGAAGAGGCTTCCTCACAAGCTTAAACAAGCCAGACATTTATTACATCCAGTTACTGAATAGTGGTCATTTGAGCCATTGTCAAAAGATTGCACTTAACGTTTTGAGCTCCAAAGTTATTTTAACGAATGTTTAAAAAAAAAAAAACCTAATAAAAAATACACTGCAGACCTTAAGCCAACAGGGAAGTCTGGCTGCAGTCAGTGAATTTATGTACCTGAAAGGCCGAATAAATGCTGTGTGACCTTGTAGGGTCTTACATGTACACGCATGTCAGATCATGTTTCTGTCCATTTTCTCAGAAGCCAGATTGCTTGGCACAGATGGTGACATCAGAACAAAAATGCTGCTGTTCTTTTTCTTAATAAACGCAACCCTTTTATGTAAATGTTACGGAGGAAATAATTGGAGTTGAGGAGAATCAGTCCCAAACTGGAAGCCATACTTCTGGTGAAAAATCTTGTAATCAAAAGTTGTGTATTGAGTTTTCATCTGACCACACCCACCAATGTGTCATCCACCAATGAGGTTGCCGTGAAGTGCATGGCACTGATTGTGGTGCCTTAGCCTGTACCACTTAGCCCTCCAGCATGTCTGTGATCTAATTGGCCAGAGCCTCCAACATGTCTGTGATCTAATTGGCCATGCCTGCTGCCAGTGACCTATGAACATGCTCTGTGTGGCTTGGGGGCTGCTCCTTCAAGTAACCACCTGTTCACATATTCATCTGTTTACTTTTGATTTCTTGGCCGCCCGTACCACTTCATATTTAAACTGTATTAAGATGTGTGCAGATGAGCATAGGAGATTTGACCAGTTTATAGGCCTGGTTATATTTTCTGGTTTATTAGTGGTTTCAGCCACAATGGAGTGATGCTCTCATTGGACATGTTACTATTTTTTTTTTATTGTACACAGCATTTCTCACTGGGACGCCACCCTGTAGTAAAGATTGCTGTGTTTCCCATCCCGGATTTTAATTTCAGCCTGAGCCATCTCCCTGTTCACACACCTTTTTTCTGATTGGGCACAGATGTAAATGATGCATTTGTCGTTCTGTTACTCTCATAATGTGGCCACTTCATCATTGACGGACCTGAAATAATTTCTGACCTCTCTGTAACGTTTGTCTGCTGTCAATAAACTGTCAGTCACAGGCTTCCCCAAGCTGCTTGACCAAGCTGTGAAGGTCTACCTGTGGTTTTTGAATTAGCACCGGTGTCTCACACCTCCAGGGTTCGTGGGTTGCAGACATGCCTCCTCTGTTTGTGTGGACTTTTCATGTTCTCCCCGTGTTGTATGGAATTCCATCCTGCTTTCCAAAGACTTGTCATCTTTAAATGATCTGTAATCTGCATTTGAGTCTGTGTGCATGTCCCCTATGATGTGCTGGCATCCCATCAGGATAAGACAATTGCTTTACAGATGTAGAGGAATGCCGAACGGACCCTTACTTTGTAGCATGTGTCATGTTCGGTCATGCCTGCAGATGGTGCTGTAACCTCTTTTGCCCCCATATTTGTTCTGCTTGCATGGTCTGTGTTTCATGTTGGTGAAAAACTCTTTCCTTGGGCATGTGAACATTTTCCCTCATCCCTTCCTTCATCCTACGTGAGCTTTGTGATGAGCAGACTCTTTGCAAGTGGCTCAGAATATTACCTCTAAAACTATTCCTTATGTGTCTCCTTAGTCATGCTTTTAAACTCTCCAAGCCAATGCAACATACGGCGTAGACTGAGATGATTAGAAGTCGTTTAAGTTATAAATGGACAAAATGGGGCAAACGAGCAGCAGAGCAGGTTTGTGCAGCATGGTGTGCTGTCATGCTCCTGCTTTACACACCCTGTTAGCCAAACACCTGTTCAAACAGCGTTAATGAGTCATCCTGTTGTGCCAGTGCATGTGTAGTTCCTTGGTTATTCCTCTTGTCCCAGGTGTAGGTTCTCAACACCCCTCTACCCCCAACACCACACGCTTGGGCAAACACATCTAAAAGCAGCTAAAAGTCTCTGGCCTTACGTGCTCTGTTTTCAGGAGAGCTGATGGTCGCAGTGAATGAGCAGGGCATTGTGAATGTTATTATGGTTCAAGAGATGGTGGCATTCTGCGGATGGGAGTGCGATTGGACATACTGAAGGATTGTACTTTATCAACATTTACGTCCAGTTCCACTAGAGGGCACTCTGAGGCTTGGAGCTTTCTCTGCCTTGCTCATTTTTAATACGTTCATCATCTCTGAGCTTGCATTTAGGTGGGATTCAGCTGGACGGTGCAGTGTGTGGCTCAAAAGTAGCCATAACGTGGTAATCCAGATAATCACAAAGATGCTGAATGGGTGACATGTCCGGTGAGTATGCAGCCACTGTGCAGGTCTATGATTGGGCTACCAAAGCAGACGAGGCTAATGGTAGAGAAATGGACATTCATGACTCTGGCCACAGCTCCAGTGGAGTGGATAGCCCACGTCCAGGATGCCAGTGGCATCAGGGTCATTGAGTTTGTCAACAGAAAAATGCACGTTTTAGATTTCCCTTTTATTGTCCTCATAAGCAACACCTGTATAGTGATTATGCTGCTCTGTCAGCGTGTTGATATGCCACTACTGTGCAGAAGATAGATTACCAATGCATTAAAAAAAATCAATAAAGACTATATTTGGCAAAATTTGGAAGACGTATGCTCTTTATGTGCCTACAGAAAATCCTGGATTGTTTTTCAAACTTCTGTAAAATGGGAGCAAAAGTGTTGCATTTGTACATTTGTTCAGTGTATTTAGGCTTGAAGGATGGTTCTTGGCTGAAAGAAGCTCAGAGTAGCCCCTATGTAGTGGAGCTTCTTATGCTGCAGGTATCAGCCTGACCACTATCACTCACTCAGGACTTTTATTATTGTCATCGGTCGGAGATTATACCCTATTGTTCAGCCATTATAACAGCAAAGATGGTCCTGCATCATGCTGCATCGTGCATCTAAGACACAACCACATCTCAGTCAGATGTCTGTCTCTGCCAACCTATTTCAAAGAGTTTCATTATTTTATCCTTATGCTTGTGCAGAAATATTGTGTATCATTTTGTTGTATTGAAATCGAGAATCAAGGACAGGGCAGGAATGCCAGGAAAGCCATCGCCTTTTCATTTACTTCTGCATACTTCTTAGGCTACATAGTTCTCTTTGTATTGAGGAAGGTGACACATAGTTTTGACAAGGGTGAGCGGCAGGCCTGCAGGTGGAGTGGAAGCTGTCATATTCACCTTGGGCTGCCATGCAGATCTCCTTTCTCCTGCAACGCGTTTGTTTTCGTTCCCTCCCTTTCACTTGTTGCCCCTCTTCGAGCCCTCTCTCCTGACAAATGCCTGTCAGGTTCTCTGTTCTCACCCTCAGAGGAACAGGGACCTGTAAAACAATCAGGGCCTGAAAGGCGGGCGGCCTCCTTCGGCACGCACCTGTGGGCCTGCTCACACCAGACAAAAGGCTGCTTGCCACAGGGTCGCAGGCCCTGTGTTTGTTTGCTTTACCGCGTGATTTTGTCTACCTAAACCAGCTCACAAATGACGGTTTCTTTGGAGAACTGCAAATAAGGCAGACTGGGTGGCCTTGGATAAAGCAGACAGACACGGTCGGCATTCAGCAGGGCTGCCTGCCTTCCATGGGGTAGCACAGAAAGGAAGCTGGACAAGCAATGCTAATGCTAAGCTGTTAGCAGCAGGATATGTGGAGTTTTTTTGGTGCCTTTAGAGGCAATAACTATAATGTAAATACCACTGTAGAGACATGGGTGTAAGGCTGCTTAATTGCATGCAGAGTCTAGCAGTGTTGATAGGAGCTTTAACACTGCAGTCTGATGGACCTATGCTGTTTTTAGGACTCCAGCTGTCCCTGCCTTTACTGGGCCCTTGATCATGCGTAGCTGGCCGCTCAGGTCTCGTGGAAGGAGACAGCCCGGCGCCCTGCTCCACTGTGTACATTACGGCCAGACACTGGCAGGGGGAAGCACAAATCTGACCATGAGGCTGCCTGCGGAATCCCACTGTCTGTTTTATGGTGACTGGAGAGAACCTTCCAGAATCTCCCTGTCTAAATAATCCATGACAGAGTGCTCTCCCCACCACATTAGTGTCCGTTCTCACTTATCATGGTAAGCTCGGCAGGAAAAGGTAGCCTTAACAAAATGCAGCAGCCCCCTCGCCATCAGCAGGCTAATCTTGCCTTTTTAAAAAAAAAAAAAAAAAAAAAACCCAGCAGCAGCAGGATCTGCCTTCTTTGGAAATGACCAGGCCTGCTTTTAATGCGTCAGGCTAAGCCGGGCCCTCCTGTGAGTGCTTTATCAGCCTGTCTGACGCATGGCGATCAGGCCCTGTGAGCTTTGTGGCTTCACAGAGAATCACGAGCTGCCAAGTTTCCACAAGGAAACATGACAAATTATTATAAAAGACATCATATTTGTCAGTCGCAAAATAAATCATTTACTCTTTTAGGTTTTATTTGGAGTACGTTTGGTTGCCAGTTGTGCATTTTGGTGGCCAGACTTACATGTTTCTATCATCCACCAAATTAAAAGGATGTTAATATTGCCTTAGATTGCGTTGCTTGCTAACATGTAATAAAATAAAAAAAATAATAATAAATAGGATGAAATGATTGTGCGCTGACTAACAAGCTTACCAAAGCGGGGCGTGAAACGCATTCTGGCTGTGCTGAAACCTGTGTTTTGGCAGCGACGGTCCTAGGTCAGAGTCTCTCAGCATGCACCTGTGGAGGTAGTGCCAGGGTGGAAGCTGAAGAATGTGACCCCCCTGAGCAGTAGCGTAACTCAGAGGATCTAAGACCAGCAGCTCCTGACACCAGTGCTGGGAACATCCAGATTCCAAGAGTCAAAACATCCGTAGCTGTCATGCTGCTCGTCTAAGCTTACTTATAATATAACACTGACAGTCTCTCGGCTGACTCCTCCCCCCCCGACGGTTCAGGGCGGGAGTCCCAGCAGTCAACAATTAAGACTGATATATACTTTTGCATAGATTCTACGGTGTCTGGTACAGCATAGCCACGTACCCTATGACAGAGTTTCCTAATCCTTAGGGACCCCCAGACATCAGGGGCAGTACTGGGGGGGGGGGGGGGGCAGTGCCCCCGTGACAACATGCATGGTCCCCCCTAAATGCTACTTTGGAACAGCCAAAACACAAACATAAGCACATTTTCTTGACCCTTAACGCAGGTGTGGGTTGAGTCGCTTCAAGTAGTGAAAAGCGAACAACAGAAAAATGTAAAGAAGCTTGTGGAAGCAAGACAGTCTAAGCAACAAATCAGAGTTACGTATTTGTAAAAACTGTTAAGTGTAACTGCAAAGCATTGCATAAAGCATTGGTTTTCTATATTGTCTTCTGTTTCTTAATGCTGGCAATCTAATGTAAGTAATTCTACGCATAAGTATAAATCAGGTGTTTTTTATGTGTATTGGAGGATGGCTGGGCCTCCTGGCCATTCTGTCACCTAGGTGGTAACACTCATTTCTCTGGCTCTGCACTCTCTAGGCCACTGGAGTCCTGGGCATGTCCTCCCACTAAGGAGTAAAGCCAGGCTCTGTCAGGAGCCAGATAAACTTGTCCCATCGTTTCCAGTTCCCCAGCTAAAAGGCTTGTGGAGAAAAGCTGGTTTTCTTGCCCAAGATTCTGATTCTGAGATTCATGGGCAAGACAGCCCAGAATAGGCTAGGAGCAATCTCAGAGCATGTTTTTCTTATTTATATCTTAAATAGAAAGAGTATTTGAAGGAAAACTCATTCTGACGTCATTACAATTGCTTGAAGGGTGCATACATTTTTATCAAATAAAAATATTATTTGTAGCATTTTAAATGTATCCTCTGTCAGGAGTCATGCCATTGCTCATTTTACCTACGTTTGACGCCAACTGCTCATGACCTACAGATTTTCAGCCCTAGCAGTGAGTGGAGCAGAAGGCGTCTATAAAAAGTCCTCCACACCGGTCTAGGAATCAGTTCATCCTTGGAAAATTTCCCTTGAGCACAAGTTCTTGTCATCAGGTCCAGAGGCATGTGAAGTTCGCACAGTGTTTCACGTTTGTGGAACGCAAGAATGAGAGAAGGAAGGTGTTCAGAACCCCTCAGGGGGACAGAGCTGAGTTGTGACGGGATGCAGCTGGCTTTGCTGTGAACCTGCAGGCACAGGAGATGTATGTGAAACCAAACACTTCATACCACTTATCTAATACAAGAAACTCATGGCAGGTTTGCAGTGAAAGGACCACTTACTCCAATAAATCCTGTTGTTTATAGTTTTACAACATTACTGATGGTCTTCAGTCCTGAAAGTACAGTAAATTGTCTCGCACCAATGAAACTGATATATTAACATCTAACAGAGTGCTGGCATATCTATGCAAAGACAAATTGCAATATTTCTAGGCATGGTTTTCAGCATGCTGTCACACCTTTTGCTTTTTAGTTACTTTGAACAAACATTAGAAAGGAAGAGAATAGGCAGAGACTTTGCGTGTGTACGTATGTGTCTCATCTGGTTAATCACAGCCAGAGAAGCCCGTTGGTGACCTGAATATAGTCCATTCAAATTCAAAGTCAATGTCTGCATCAAGGGTCCCGGAGAGCCCACCCTCAAAGACTTAAGTTTGCCAGGAATCTGGAAACAACTGATATTCCAACTGAAGATCCCAGGTGTCCAGAGCTGTCACCCCCCCCCCCCACCACCACCACTCTAGTCTTGTTGTGTGAGATTCTGTAAGAAAGTAAACCAGTCACAGAATCCCTTCTGTCACAAAAACTCTTTTACTGAATAAATACCTCATTCTACACCCACCTGTTTTGGTCTGTTAGGTCACTCATCTTCTTGAGGTGTGGAAAGGCCTGAGGGGTGGGGTCTTGGCTTGTCTGGTTAAGAAGCACAGGTGCAGTTCAGGGACAGAAGGCCATGGTAAGAGTCACTGTGCACCTCGTTGTCAAAAAAAAATCACTTTTGTTTTGTGACTGGGGAATACCAAAGCTTGCCTGTACTGGTTAGTCTTCAGCTTGGGCTATTAAGGCAACTGTTTGAAGAACAGAGTGAAAGATGTGTGCGTGTGTGTGTGTGTGTGTGTGTGTGTGGGGGGGGGGGGTCACTGAGGATGATATTGTGTTCTGAAATGTGTCACGGCATGCGGAACGAAGGACTCAAAGACAGGCGTTAGGCAAAAAGGGGTTTCATTAATTGAACGGGAGCAGGGAAACAAATGAGACAGCAAGAGGTCAAAACAAGAAGGCTGGTACAGGAAAAAGACAGGAGGAGCGACGTCAATGACCGGACTGGGGCTGATGAGCCAAACATGGAACTTAAATACAAAGACTAAGGAGGGGCAACAAGCAACAGGCGTGGCTCTTCAGGGCCACGTTAAGGAGACAGGAGGGTCAGGCAGACATGACGGGCAGGACGTATCAAAATGGCAATGAGGCATCAACCAAACTGAATTACTTCTGTTCCTGTGTTTCCCTTATGCTCGAGTTCAGTAGTAAAACCATGAACAATAAAATCATCATTTGTGTGTGGATAAGAATTGGATCTTTGGAACGCTGATTTCTGATTGTTTTAAAACCATCATTTGAATCACCTGTCAATGAATAAACAGCAGGTACTGTTTCAGTCGAACACTTTCTCCCTCCTTTTGTGATTTCTGGGGAAAAAATGTTCTCAGCTCTCCATTTGCCTTGACCCTGTGAGCGGTGTGTGCCCTGTGATACCTAAATGTGGCTTCTTGTGGAAGACCACCCTTCCAACAGGAGACACTGCCAAGCAAGCATCAACACCCGTTGCTAAGACGCACTCAGTAGAGGCACAAGGGAGAGCCCCTGCTGCAGGCCTGATAGGAAGAGCTGTCAAAGAGTGGGCCTCCTCAGGACACTCCTTGTTCTTCTTTATCTGCAGCAATTAAAACATTTAAATTCCTTCCAAGAACTTGGGAGTGGGGGTAGGCTGTCAAAATGATGTCTGAAGAAAAGTAGCAGGTTTGGGTATATCTAGTGTGAAGGCCATCTATGGATATGAGCGAGCAGAAATATCTAAGTTCTGCCAAGAGACACACTATTATCACACATCCTAGGCCATTCAACGTCCGGGAATGATGCTGTATTTCTATTAAACACTTAAAATGCATGCATTCAAAGTTACCCCTTAGCCTTTAGATCTGCCTAAGTTGTTATAGTTAATTCGATAAATTAGTACCGTATTTCTGTGAAGGAATACTGGAGACATCCGACAGTCACGCGCGTCCGGACATCACCCAGAGCGCGCGACGAGCGTCAAACAGAGAGGTTAAGCGTTTGGACTGCAATTAGACGAGTACAGGACTGAGAAAGTATGGATAAAGATCTTGGTTTGTAACTCGGTTATTCTGCTAGATTAACGCCTAGTGTGGATGGATGCGATGAATACATTGCATTGCTAGTTTTACATCCAACGTAGTGGACGTTAAGGATGATAATATATGACACTCGCGAGCATACGTTAGCAATATCTAAGTTTTGAGCAGGGTATTAATGTATGACGAGTATATTTATATATAGACACACACACACGAGTTACTTTTTATACCGTAAAGAGTGATGTTTATTCAATTATAATTACATGTTGGTAGCTTTTGCGCATACTTTCCACATTCCTGTCAGACCATCTGTAGTTCAATACCGCAGCTGAAAAATCCCTTCGCTCAGGTACCGCGGTGTTTCTGTTGGCAGTAAGCGACACTCCTGCTTTCGTTGGAGCCTCGGGTGGTGTGTTCTGCCTCCAGTTTCGTGCTGTAATATGCCCTCCGAACGCCCCGCCTTTGGCTTACGGTAAGCTGCGTCGCAAAGCCGAAGATTGGCCTCTTAATCTCCTGGATCGAGTGTGCCTGTTTTCTTTATCGTAGTGTATCACATTATGTATGTGTAACTCTATTAGGCTGTAAACCGTAAATTATGTTGGTTTTAAATACAGTGGCTGGGCTCATTTATTAATGCCTTTTCTGGGCGTCTCTGTTCACTATCATGGGTCTTTTTGGCTGGAACGTCACATTGACCACAATTTACCATGAAACTTCTACTTACAACGCGAGATCCTGTGGTCCATGACAGTTTCTTCTGTCTACTCCCAGAATCATTTTCTTTGACCCACATTCCCAGAATGCACAGAGCTTATGGGCTGTCTACTTTATAAACTAAAGTGTCAGGTAGTGCTGGTTGGTTTACTGCTGTATCTTAACCAAAAAGCTCTATGGTGAACTGTACACAAAGCATATAAAATTAACCTTCAGTAAAGTAGAGAGGATAATAGAGAGAAATGACTTGACACAAACATAATCAATGAAATTCATAATGGGCTTCAGTAGTGTTTGGTGTCTGTGCATAGAAGTTATGTATTTCTTATATAAGACATAAAAGAACCACATCATTTATCCACAAGAAGCTTGTTTCTAGCAGTAAATGTTTACACCTCTGTAAGGTGGGATGCTATGAACTAATGGCCGCTTGCCCAGATAGGTCCTTTAGGTCAGCTCTGTGACAACAGTGGTTGTGTGGGGGATGTAAGGACGAACAGGAGACGGGGGTCATAGAGATCTCTGGTCTCTCTAAACACAGGCATTAAGCATGGCCCATTTCCTTCCTAATTCCTGCCCTCGGCAGAGCCCGACTGAATGCATTAGGGTGTGCTACCATTCCTAAGAACCTCCCGGCTTCCACACCTTTGCTGTCATGGTGCACAGGCTCTGCATGAATGCCCCAGTTCAAAAGCAAACACAAGGTGCCCCATGGCTTACAATACAAATACCCTCTTCTGGAAATTTGCAGGCTCTGTATAACCGTTTGGCATAATATATTATTCACTACAGAGAAATATGTAGATATCAAAGCAGTAGTCAATTATATTTCTTCGGAAATCTGTTATTTGGAGATAAATCCTTGAACATACTGTGAAGATGAGTGTATTGTTTCCTTTGGTCTTGCATTTACCATATAACAAATACCCAAACTGAATACTTTCATAGCTAATCTAAAGAAACATATGGCAAGTTATATTGATTTAGTAGTCCATTATTGTTATTCATAGACATTAATATAAATGTTTTCAGTTTCATAAATATACAATACAACAAATCATGATGCTAACACAACTGAACTACATTGTCAAGTTATTTTTTCCTGTTTCGGAAAGAAACAGATGTCAATGAGTTGGTTTCTTCTTGCGTTGCAGATGTACATGGGGTGTACTGAGAAGCACTGCATAGATAAGGTATGGAAAAAAAAGTGATGGGTATCAGGATATATAGGGCACACATAATGGCACACACTGACCATATTGTTATCCATCTCCGGAAAGATCATCTGACTAAGATCAGCTGTGTTACCAGGATTAATTTAATTGTAGTCTTGATAAATCTAATATGATAACATTTCACAGACCTTTTTGCCTAAACATATGTATTTTTAATATACTTCAACATTTTACAGTATAGATAACTAAAGACACAATTCTCGTGGTCTTAAATGTATGTGACCTCATTATTCATCATATTGATAATGTTCTATTGCATCACTTTTGGTGAAGATACAAAATAAAATCAGGGTCGTGTCATATATAAGAGATTGCAAAGTCCAAAAAAGGGTACAGAGAGTTTAGAGTAATTTTTCAGTTCCTCGGCATATAAGACATGATCAGTTGTCATAATACAGAATAAATACAAAATTCCCAGTATTTTTGCCAGTTGTAAAGTAACCTGTGAAACAAGGTTTTTAATGCTATTGAAAAATAATTAGAAGTTACACTCCTGTAAAAATGCTGAATGGTGTACGCTTGTGTTACTCTGGGTTGAATTGAGTTGGAATGCTATGAAAATGGGTAATTGTTGCAAACAATCATAAAATTCTGGCAATTGTATGTTGTCAGATACATCAAAAGTCTTTATCAGTGATCATTGCTTTTACACAAGCATCCTACTGAAACTGGGCTTATGGGTGAGTAAGAACTCCAGTTGACATGTTTTGAACTCTGTCTTAGTTGCACTGCACAATATTGCATGTGGCTGTATAGCACAGACATGGAACAATACACAGTACAATGTCCTTCCTGTGGAATAGTACTACGCATCTTCACATTGACCTTCTAATTACTAATTCCATCACTTGTGTGAAAATGAGGATTAATTTTACTGCACTGTGTAAAAAGGTATAAGATGGAAATTAAATTCTCTAGCTGGAGGTGAGCTGCTTTTGTGCCTGCGGGGGATCTTCTTGAATAGAAGCTTAATGTGACCATTCATGTTAGATTGTGTGGAACTGTAGAGCTAACACAAGGCTGCCGCTCAGGCAAATTGTTTACATACCTTGAGCTCTATATATAGACGTTTAAGGAAGAATTGCTATTTAAATAATGTTATTAAGTCAACATTGATTTATAGCAAAGCTGCCAAGTTCATGCTTTGCCCAGCTCTCGACTACAGAGATGGGTTGACTTTATAGACTCAAGTAGAATAATGTTAGTTCTACATTTGTGCTGGTAGGCTTTGCAAGACACAACTTGTGGCCCAATATGTTTTCCTCCACTAACAATAGGGTCATTCTTTGTATGCAATATGAATTCCGAGACTTGCAATATCTTCAGAAATTTAGCATAATTGTTATTATAGTGGTTTAAGGTAATTAAGTTATTATTATTATTATAGTTATTATTTAGTGAGTATTGTTGACTAATGTAATTCAGGTTATTGATTTTTAAAATGTATATTATTGTTCACATAGTTGCATACTTATAGTTTTGTGTTTGTGCACTTGAGTTTATTATATTCTTAGATATGAATGAGAGAAAAGTAATATAAATATACTGTATGTGATTGGCCTTAGCAGACCAGTCTTAATGCTATAGATTGAGATAAGACACTTTTATGGATAGCTGATTGATCTCACAATGATTTCTGGGGGAAAATACAGTGGTTTACATGCTGTCAAGGGAATTATTAATGTTAATTCAAACGTAATTTCAAAACAAATACATTGTAGACTATTTATTTTCTTAGGTTTTTGTAATAAGTAACATGAAAGGCTTCGTATTTGTTTAGGTCATTATGTGGTGCTTTGCATGTTGGAAGTTAAAATGATTATTGGCAATATTATTCTTCCAAAAATTCTGCACAAGAAGTCTTCAGGGATGCCAGCACACATATCCATACAAGGGTCGCAGGGCTCAGAGCCTATCCCACAAGTCCGAGGAGAGGGATACCAGCCTGTCACAGGGCACACACAATTGGCAATTTAGTGATGACACATGACATAACTGAATGCTTTTCAACTGCAGAGGAAACCAGAATAGTTGGAGGAAAGCCGACCGATACAGGGACAATATAAAACACACAGACCGGGGGCAGGATTTCAACCACCAATACTGGAAGTGTGAGGCAATGATGCTACCAACCAACACATAAGTGTTATGTTTCAAAGTGAAAATGATTTGTTTTGCTATTTACTTTCTCACTCAGAAACAGTGTATGTGCAGCCTTAAAACAACACAGTCTTTTAAAAAACTATGGCAGTATAGAACATGGAAACTGGTTGGTATGTTTTACGCACAGTGGCGCGGTACAAAGTGGCAGACATTAGATTCACCTTGTTTAAATAAGTGTTTTGTATCACAGCAAATTATATTTTATAAACTTGGAAATATATAGATTTAACAACAGTAATGTGCATATATGCAATATATGTGATGTTAACAATATAGAATAACCGATTAAAGTATGCAGTTATTGTTATATTATTATTCAATATACTTCGATTTAGATTTTTTAGACGGTAAATCATAAACATTAAACAACGTTGAATGAAAAGTTCTTAGAATTTTAAAACGTTTAGTTCCGCTGATATGCATCGTTAAACAGTAAACATGAACTTTGTTTTTAAAAAATTCAGAACCATTTATTTGTAAAAAATCTGTTTATAGATATACACATGTACATTACACCATGAAGTAATAGGCTTTTTAATGGCAGACATGGTAAAGCTTAAATCGTACTATATACTGAAATAATTATTTGGGTAATTTTATAAATGGCCATAAACGAAGTCATGTATAATATTTATGTATCCATTGTCTCAGCCACTCCCAATCACAAAATGCACTAAAACCTTATATTGCCACATTGGGACCCCAACGGGGATGACGTGGCGATCAGGATATATATATAAAAATTCCGCATTTGTGGAATTATATTACATAATCTGTAGATTAAATTGAAATCATTATGGAAAAGATTAACCTTGAAATTATGGAAAGAACACATGTGAATCGAGTTTGTAAAAATGATAAGCTAATAGAATTATTTCGATATAGTTTCTGTCCCGCTGGATTAGGATTTCATTTAAAGGCCTATCCATCGCAAATTAAACGCAAAGCGAATAAAGTATGACCTCAATTTCAAATAAAAATCAGCCGTTGTATTTATATTGTTTATTGACGATGTATTAATTTTTGCAGACACCTACAAACATTATTTCCCCTCGCAACCAAATAATCACAACATTCAAAGTGAAAATATGCATAAAAATAATACTCAAAATCACTGACCTAATGTAATACTAAATTGAAGCGCATTGCAGGTTTCTTTTGGGAGTAAACCTTCCTTGCGATTGTGGAAAAATTTAATGCAAACACTTGATTTTATATTGTGCATTACAACGCTTTGCACATCCATGTGCGAATTCGTATCATGAAATTCTATACATGTTGCTAATTCTTTACATATTATTCACATGAAACGCGTTGATTTTTCATTGACGCTGAATCCTTGTCCTCGACTAAAATCTTACAAGTTTTAAAATAAACTTCCTGACTTTCGCCGGATCAACACTTGAAACAGGTGGACGGACTTGACAATCAAGTAATTACTCATTTAAAAGACCTGAGGTCAAGCGAAAATCAGTACGAATGCTACCCTCATGAGCCCTTCATACAAGTAAATTTATCGAATAAAAACGTTCCTGCTAAACTGAGAAATGTTCTTTCAACATCACAATGCTCCATAGGCATAATTTGAAGACTTTAAGCAGACCCCCCCCCCCCCAAGTTAATTGCATAATTATAAAAAAAAATGGGAGGCATTGAGGGGATTTTACTGTGGCTCAGAGTTTTTTTCAAGGTTAATACATTCCTCCGCATAACGCCCCGTTTGACAACCAAGGCTGAAAGCAGTACATGTATGGATAATATTGATAGGCTTGATACAGTGGAATGACAGGTGAACTGGATAACTCCTCGGTTCTGTATTGCTTCTGGTCGTTCCTCACCAGTACTTTTACCGCGACTTTTTTGGCCATTGCTGGCGGGGAACTTGCTGCGAATTCAGCTGCCATTTGGCGTCGTTTAGTTTTGTATCTCCTGTTCTGGAACCAGATCTTCACCTGGGTTTCTGTTAGTTTAAGAGCTCCGGCCAGGTCTGCTCGTTCTGGACCAGAGAGGTACCGCTGCAAATTAAAGCGTCTCTCCAGCTCATAAACCTGCGCGTGAGTGAAGGCTGCTCGAGAACGTTTCTTGCTGGAATTGGGGTGATCACCAAGGCCGCAACTCTCCAGTTTCACTTGCTCTATATCTGGCAGTTGTTTATTCTTGGCTGCATTAAAACAGAAAACAAAAGAACCCGACTTTTTATCAAAATGTTATCATTGCAATATAAATCTTGTTAAATGCCTTTCTTTTTTTAACTACACATGCTAGTTAGAGTTACACGCCTAAGCAATGTGAATTAGTACGCGAGACCCCTGTCAGGTACAGTCACACGAGGCTTTAGAAGACTTTCAGAACTGACCGTGACTTAAAGCCTCCAAATTATAAATGGTAACGTGTTTCTTGAGGATGTCATAATGATCTGAGTAATATACTAAGAATAAATATGTATTCTATGAATTATGCTCACAAACAATGCTTTTTAAACATCGTTGATAAAATAAAACAGGCTACAGTTAAAAATTAAAACTGGCTACAAAGCACTAAGACATATAAGCAGTACTAATAAGTTTTTACCATGATTAAAAATAAAATGTGGACAACTAGAGCAAAGAAAACAAGTCAATACTTTTGTTAATGTCCCAGCTGCGAGTCGTTTTTGACACATTTCTCAGACGATAGTAGCAATAAAAATGCCATGGCGAAATACCAGTATGGAACTAGAATAATTTGTCAGTTTCTTATTTTATTATCATGTATGAACTTTTTATGTGTTTAGAAAAAACATATATATATGTGTGACATCAGTCATATTTATTGGTTAGTTATAATATACCTTTGTCGCAGTCGTCATATTCTGGTTCCTCACCAGTGGATCCATCTTCACAAGAGGTTTCGTCAGATGAAGAGCTGTGTCGGACGTACTGCTTGCATTGTCCTGCCATGATCCTTGTACTCTGAATGTTCGACTTCACCTCAAACCGAATCCGCTTTTTCTGTTCACTGTAATCCTTGGGGGAGACATGGTTCCATCCCTCCTTCCTGCTTACAGGTTTCATCTGTAGATCAGATTTATCAAGTACACATAAATGTGGGTTTCTTCTGGTGACAGGACTAGTAAACTGAGACTCGCGTCCTCGGGTTAATATGTCATTAATCGAGAAAGAAGTACGACTTTCTGCCATCTATGGCGTTTGACGAACTCCGATTTATAAGTGTATGGCACCCAAATTATAACTGACAACAAAAAACTGAACCCGCGTGCCTTCATCCAAAAATTTCGCCTGAACAAGAATTAGAATAATTTGCGCTGTCTTCCTTCTCTTGTTTTGGGCGATTTCTTTGCAGTATGCACTTGTCGGCCAAGTTAACTGTGAATCTGTCAAAAATGTTTCGTCCCTGTCGGTAGACCCTGCAGAATAACAGAACTGCGAGTTGACTGGCTATCTGCTCTCTCTTGCTCCGCCCCTCCATCCTTCCCCCACAGAAAGAGGTTCTTTTGATTCTTTATATAACCCAGTATAATACACATTTGTTTATTTTTCATCTGTGATGAATATGCAGAATTAGCACAGAATTAATTTTTGGTAAAAGACAATTGTAGAAGTTCTATTTCTGCTCCCAGTTAAAAACCACAAGTGCTTATAAGTTACAATTCAAGTGACTTTTTTATTTTGCATGTAAGCAGGGATTATGTGAAATTCGTATATATACATTTCCTGCTCAAAGCCTACATTACAACTAATTCAGTATTTCTGAATCAATCGAAATAATTACTCACAGAAAAACAATGTAATAGTATATGCATGTATGCATGTATGTATGTTGAAAGTGACTTTGAAAAAGAAACTAAAACTTTTAGAAACACACATGCACTGTTTGAAATCGGCGATTACTTTTTCCGCCACTATATTAAATGTTCTGTCGTAATATACTAGCGTTTAAACAAAACAATAAATCACGTGCAGCCTTTGATTAGCAACACTTCTTTGTATTTTTGAAAGAACAGGCCAAAAAAATTTAATCCATGACGTAGAACATGAGGATCTTAAGGCGATAAGAACTGAAAAAGATAAAACAAGAATGAAATACAAGTCGGGAGCAGAGGGAAGAAGTCCTACAATATATATGGATACATGCACTGATTGATTCGGACACGCTTTTTACTTGTTTGTAATATTTATGTATTTGTTTTGTTGTACACATATTACGTAATATCAGAAATGCTTGTGCACCGCATGACGAGATTCGAGAAAATTAGAAGATATTAATTCATAAATGACACTAATAGGTTTAGTATAGTTCCTATTAATAACTGCATTGGCTTATAGTTAAAATAAACCTCCCCAATGTATTTGTTCTCCTTTTCTCACTATACTTTTCTGGTAAATGATCTGCGTCTTCAATTGTGCATAGCATTTGCATACGGGCATGGTGCTTGCAGTCGTGCATTGCAGCGCGGTAGACCTTGGCATCCACAAAGGTGCTTAGACTTGACTATTTGTCATGTTTAGAATCAGTGGTGTCAGTAGATTCAGAACATTATACATCCTGTGCTCTGTTGCGCTGCGGTCTATTTTTCCAGTTTGATGGATGTTGGTCAGTGTTGGGCCCAAGATTTTCGGGGTGGGGGGCAATCAATGGCTTTACCTGGATTCCATCCTGGGGAGGGTATTGGGTATGTTAAGCGGGCACCAGAGTCCAATTTGTGCCTGAGGTCTTTTGGAAGTTCCCTGCTGGGCAGTGGTGGTGTTAGAGTTGCACCAGCAAGGCTAAAGCCTCAAGTGTTTTTAGCAAAGCCGCAATCTTTTTTTCGTTATATCGTGTTGGGTATATGTATAATATGGTTTTGTTTTCCAAATTCAGAGCCAGGATGGACACAAAACTAATGTACTTCAAAAGGAGTAGACAGACCCAGGTGCATTTACTAAGGGTCAATAACCCCCTGAGGAACAGACCAAAAACAGGCACTTAAATACACTACTAACAAGACGAAACACTGGTGAGAACCATAACTAATCAACTAATCATTAAGGACTCGGGGTAACAAGGAACAGGTGGGGTCAAATAACAGATACAGAAAAGGTCCAAACACTAAGGGAAACTAAAACAAGGAAAACTGAACAAACAGGGAACAGGAAACAAAAAACAAGGAACTAACTGAAATACACAAACACCTGATGAACTAAGAAAACACAAAATAACAAATGTTAAATAACAAGTTCAGCCTGGCCACCACAATAGGAAAGTTAGGACAGTGACAAACCACTTAGCCCATTAAGCCACATGTCTGCCTGGGGAACCGGCAAACACACTAGGGTAACACTAAATGGGATGACCAGTGAGAACTGCTTTCCAGACAGGGAGAAGACACACAGGACAGGGTCAGTTTACAGATATGTACTAGCCATACTCTGTCAGAGTATGTAAGCCTGTAAATGAAGTTTAAGTATTTGAATTTTGTTTTTCGGAAATGTTTTTTATACAAGTTTTTGGAAATATGGTATAAAGTACCACGTCATATACACAAAATGTAAGCGACTCTCAAGTAACTGCAAAGATTATGTAATTAGCTCCACCTTGTGGACATTTTCTGATATTTACCTTATATTCTGAAAAAAGAAAAAAAATAGCAGCAGTAGTAGTAGAAGTAATTTTTATTTTATGATTGTGATCCTTCTTTGATCTCTGTATCTTGAATTGGCTGCTTTGTTTATCACATAGAGATTTGTGTCTTTACTGTAAGAGATGCAAGAAAGAGAACAGTCTGGTCTAGTTTTTAAAAGAATTCGCTTGATTAAAAACCAGGCAATAATATGCAAAATGTGTTTGAGGTTTTATATAGTTACTGATGCTGAATTAATGTAATATGAAGACTCCAGTTATTTTAAGTAATAGATTTCAAAGAAATGTTGATAGGCAAAGCCTTATAAACTATATTATTGGACATGTCGTAATGTTAAGACTAATTTTGATTTGTAGACTAATTCAGGTCAGTCATGCATAACTGAGTATATGAAAATCCAATTGTTTTCTATACCTGCTTGTCTTATGCAGAGTCACAGGGCTCTGGAGCATATCTCAGAAGGCAGGGAATACATACCACACACACCATTTACAATTTAGCAGCTCCAATTGATTTTAGCATGTTTTTGGACTGTGGAGGAAGCCACACAATGATACAAGGAACAAGAATATTCATGAATTTCTTGCTTCTTTTTGGCACACTTCTCAAAACATTTGGACCATGTCTATTTTAGCTTATTGTAAAATTACATTGGAGTATGACATGAACAACCTAAAACCAGGCGCAAATCTAGAAGAGCATTAGCTTGGTTGTAAGGGTTTTCCAGAAAGTTTCTCGACTGTCAAAGTTTGTGTTGTTCAGATTTCATCAGTAAGAATAAATATTGCTGGTGCTTCAGTCTAGTAACTGTAATTTGAACATTACCATATATTTTATTTTGCACAGTGTTTGGTTCAAGGCAATGTAAAAGTGAGGCAAATAGCACATTGCACACAGTGGCTTTCAAGGAGTCAGCTAGACATAAATGCAGCTATGCTTAGTTAAAGAATGCCCAGTTACAAGTGTAAGAAGAATAGTATCAAGAACTACACATAATCTTCCAACAAATAAGGACAATGCAAGGACGAGAAGTGCAACATTAAGAACATTCTGGTTACTCTGAAAGACATCAGTCTAGTGGAGGAATTCCTGAAACAGATTTATCATCTCTCTAGCAATGTGCATGTAGACGACAAATATATCCCTACAAATATATTCTGGCATCCCTGGCATTAGCAAAATCTGGCATTCCTGGATTACTTGAGTTAAACTCTTTATGTTCATAAACTCACCATTATTCCAGAGCAGTTTGTTTTAAGTTACATTCAAATGCCAAATTGCTCTTGGGATGACATTAGAAGTGGTTGGTGACTTTTATTTGCCCCCTCTTTGGTTAGTCCTAGTGCAAATTAAACTCATAATGGTGCATCTCATAGTGTGTGCATACCAAATACACCTTATATTATATTGTAACTGTGTTTTACTATGTTAGCCTAAAGACAGGTTTAGGTTTATACTCGTATATCAATAATGTTTCTACCTAAGAGATTCCCAAATTATACATGTCAAGTCGTTACAATCATATATTAATATTTCAAGTACCTCCCACTAGTGCCAGTTCTCATCCAGTAATCTCCATTTATTTATATTGGACATCAGATAAGACTTAACTGATGATTTTGAAGTTACAATAAACCTGTTAGCAGCACTAAGCAAACAGGATCTAATATCTGTCATCACTTTGCACATTTGACATGTTAATAAATTGTCAGCTAGATACCATCTCCCAGTATATTCGACAACCCCTTGATTATCCTGTTTCATAATGACTGAAGGCTAATCATGTTCCTTCATATCACCATTTTTTCCTTTTTTGTCCTCTAAAAAAGCCTTTTCATCGATGTGTGTAATCCAAACCATATACTGCCCAAGCATGTTTGGATCTTTCCACTTTACCTTCATGGGGAGTCTTGTTTTTTCACTACATAAAGCATCTTTGAAGTAAGAAGCAAATATAGCCCATAAAACAGAATAATCTGTTGCAATGATAAACATTTTCAATCTGGTAAAAATCTGACTGATTAAGATTTAATTCTTTGCCAAGTTTATTTACTTTAGTATTCTTTCACACGTCTGTGGGAGTGTTAAGACAAGTAACCACTAGCTCTTTTCAAACGCTAGTACCTTCGAATAGTGAATCCCCCAAATGTATCCAAATCCAAAATGAATATCAACAAATTCACATGATATGTTTGTACGGGTTTCATAAGTAAATATTTCATTTCACAGCTCATAACAAGCACGCACAAACCTGCCCTCTACGCAGTCTAATAGTTTAGCTGATGTTTTAAATGACAGTGTTGCCGGTTAAACCTAATTTTATCCCTTAGTTCCTGTAAATGCAAACTGTGTGTTTGCTATGCTATTGTTCACTTAATATATTCATTCAGTATATCAATTCAATATACTGATATATTGAATATGTTGATTATAATTTATATACATTGATAAATAAATAAATATTATATTTACCTACTTTATTTTTGTATCTATAGATGTATGCAATAGGAACATGTGTCACATTATCCGCATCTAGAGTATTTAGCAGAAACTCAAAAACAGTATTTTACTAATCAGTGTTGGAGGTATGGCTTTACTCTTAGATGATTTGCATTTATTACAAGAATCTCTTATTTTTTCGTGCGTTAATATGTTTCCTTTCCTAGATGTAAAGCATTTTGGATCATTTTTATTTTATTCCGATAATTGTATTTGGTTATAAACTGAATGTCACAGAGAACAGTGTATTCCATCGTTGATTTCCCCGAGAACGGAATAGTCCTATACGGAAATGCGTGCGGCGGAGTTATGTCACCGGCGCAATGTGATTTCCTTTGTCACATATTTATTTCTCATTTCTGTTGTATTCTTGCCTCACCTGTAAATCATTATATGACGCGTCAGGATCTTCAATTGCAATATTTATGGGTTTACATTGTATTTTATAATTTTACTAGTATTTACTAGTTTAAAAAATATTCAACTTTATAGAAATGCGTATAATATCGCAAAATAATTTATGTGCGACTTTTTCTAAGATCTCTTCTCCGGCGATGTTCCATTCAAATTGTAGTTTCTGCTTCCTGTCTGTCTTCTCGACCCACCATCGTAGGGGGCTCTGTTTAATTTACTGGTAATCCACAGTTCTGAGAAACAAAGTCTATGTGTAATCATTGAGACGCAAACAAATAGTGCAGAAAGGCCTGGTTTATTTTTAAATCTTAGTTAGGGGTCCAAGAACTAGCCTATTGTTTTTTTTTTTTTAACTTTTGAATAAATAGTTAATCGTGTTTTAAAAAATATAGAATAAATGAATAAAAACATAAGTGAAAATATATGAAATATCTGAGCTTATAAGACCTATCATGGATACAAATCTGCATCAGATTTAACTTGAATTAATTACGCTTTTTCTGGCCTCTGAATGTTGCACTTTATAAAAGTTGCACTTTTTTCAGTTTCCTTGAAAACGTTTTCTTTGCAATGGAGCGGCAGCGAGATCTTGTTTAGAAAGAGGGCCCCTCTTTCATAAAGATTTTGCTCCACGCTAAAATTACGGTATTGGAGAGACGGATTTAGTGCTACACTTCATACAAGATGGGTAGTTGAAATATGTTTTATTGGCTAAACTGTTTAAATGAGTGATTTAGTTTATAAATGCATTTAGACGTTAATCATTTACACGTATACGCTTCTTTGCACTGTCGTTTGCGTCCGTATATCTCAATTCCCTTCGTTTTTCCTACCTCACAGAATCTCTCAGTTTCCGTACTCCCGTTCTCAAGTAGACAAATGGGTAAACTTGTAGCAATAATGACCCCGCTTTCAGACACCAGCCTCCCGCTGTACCTCCATCTCATGGAGCCTGACTGGAGTGCTCTCCCAACCCCCAACCCCCGCCCCCCCCCCCAATCAGAGCCCCTTTCTCAGTGAACAAAAAAGAACGAACAAAACTGAACACATTTCTATCCATTCTCCAACCAAAGTAGAGCAGCTAGCTTGTTAAGATAATGTCCCCGCTCCTGCCTCATTTAAGAATATTTTAGGACGTCAATCTTGCAGCTCCTGGACTCCTTTGTTTTTCATGAAGACCCAAGCTTCCTACCACACACCTTTTGTTCATGACGCCAATAACGGCTATTATGCACAGCCCGTAGCCCAAGCCTAACTGCTTCTTTCATGCTTTTTAAGATGCTTAATCGCGTCGTCAGAGCTTCCCAATGTAGGAATAACTTCCTCCTTTCACACCACTTGGCACATGGACAATTATTCTGAGTCCGCACAGCCTTTCCTTTCTGCCTTCAATAAGACATTTTGGGTAAAAGGGAAGGAACGGACAAAGATGCGCCATGCTATAATCAGCACCCAATGCTTTTAGCCAGTTCTGTTGGTTATGTTTCACAATGTGTGGAAAGGCAAACTTGAAATCAAGTAATGCATTGATAAAATACAAATGTCGCTGGAACGTTATAATTATATATGTGAGAAACACAACATTTCCACTGGTTTCTATTTGTATATTTCTGGAGCTAGATGTAGCGTAATTAGCAAAATTATGATTTTCATAAACTAACGCGTATTAAGTACAAATACAAAACTGAATCTTACATCATTATGAAGACAATGAGTACTTTCATATAGATCTGGGCTGTGAAATGAAAATTAGATTAATAGCATTTACAGTCCCTTCTAATATCTGCTCCTCATATTACGAAAAACAGTATATTCATGCTACATACCTATAAACTGTTTATTTTCTCATTACATTAGGAAACTCAGATTGGTTTTGCATATACGTATTAACCATGAAGTGTGTAACTTTTATGCAGATTTACCTGTAATAAATAGTATATCTTGTTTTTAGAGACGCTGATTTCTAATCATTTCTGAAGTAATCAGATAGTATTAGCGTTTTCCTTGCTTAACATAACACCAAACACACTTAGAAATATACAGAGCAGATGACTTTTCAGTTGAGACAAATTGCAGTGTCTTCAGATATCAACCAACCAACAGATATCAAAACACCTAACTTTGTTTTAGAAATACTGCAGCGATTTCAAATTCCTTAGCATCGATCCTGGTCTTGTGGTGACATCTGGTCGGAAGCTTTCTACCATGCACGAATTCCATGCAGTGTTCCTTGACACGCTGAGACGGCTGTCCCTTGGTGTGTTGGAGCCCGGGATGAAGCACTGAGACTCGCAATATTGCTAAGGTTCATGTTCATGAAGGCGCTGGCGGCTGTAGTCGGGGGGAGAGTGGAAAGAGTGGAGTATGTACGGCTGTAGCCGTTGTTGTACGGCGGAGTGCTGTAGGTATATGCCGGATAACCACTGTAGTTGTAAGGATTTGCTCCCATTGTATAATGTGAGTTGTAGTTCTGTGATCCCCCCAAGCAGGGTTTGCCATCTCGGACCAAAACTGGCACAGCCACACGTCTTGGTGGTGGTGGATGTTGATGTCCTGAGATGTCCAGTGTTTTGTCCTGGCGCTGTCGCTTACATTTGTATCTTCGGTTTTGGAACCAAATTTTTACCTGTGTGGAAGTCAGTTTCAAAGCACTGGCCAAGTGTTCCCTCTCCGGCGCCGACAGGTATCTTTGCTCCTTGAAGCGCCTCTCTAGTTCGAATACTTGGGCCTGCGAGAAGAGAACCCTCGGTTTCCGCCGGTTCCTCTGTTTTTGTGGTTTCTCCGAGTCAGAGTGTCCACCGTCTTCACACTCCTGAGATTTCGTAACCATACTGCAGTTCTCTGCAACGTCAGATCATTACAATGTTATTATTTTGTCCTTAGATCACAGTCGTATAATCAGACTTGAGTTTAAAATGTTTGTGCTTTTAGAGGCGAATTCATGTTATTAAAATGCAAACGTGTACTATTTATGTAATAATGACGGCTCGTTGTGCACTTGTCTGCATAACCAACATGATTAGTGTTTAATTTGTGTGATAAAATAAATGACAACTCTTTGATAAAAGGGACCTTGGAATAACCAAATAAAAGTACATGATGTAAGTAAGGCTGAAAGTGTCCCCGCAAGAAAATGTTTTAGTAAGTAAAATGTTTTTGAACTCAGACCATATAAATACGCATCGTATACATTTCGCATACCTCATTGAAATGGTATAAATCTGAACACTTCTCTATTTGATTTGTACATTTTCTACATCAATATATATTTCATTACATATATTTCATTACGTCGCATAAACATTACTGTCATAATAATATAACTCGTTAGCTTATTTGTAGTAATTGCACTTTTAAAATTTTTGGAATGTCGGCGTTGTAACCATATATGCATTTATTTATTAATAGGTTATTAGTATATATTTGTAAATATATGCCCTAGATTTTCACCTTATCCTTAAGTTAATAAAAGTGGCATTGTTACTCACTGGTTTCCTGATCTTCGACCTCCGCCACTGAAGAGGTGACGGTAGAGTGGACAAGCGCTGAGGGAACGTAAACCTCTGAAGAAAGACTGCTATTTTGATCGGGCAACGAATTCAAGTAGGACATACTTTCATCTGCATCCGACAAGCCGGGGCTCTCCCCTGCCACGATCATGCACAAAGAAGTCGACTGAAAATGGTGCTGCTGCCCTTGAATTTCCCACTGATAGTACGCGTCGCGGGACTCGAGATTTAATGCTTGCGACTGTTGCTCGAGATTCAGTATATCTTTCACAGAAAACGGTGTCGTAGTGAATGGACTCGGAAGCATCATCGAATCCTCTCAGCTGCATCAAGAATTCTTCTCAGTTTACAGCATGGACCTCTTATAATGATTTTTGTTTAGATTGGCAATAACGATATATACACTAAACGTATGCTATTTAATCATTATCCAACCTCAACCAGAAAGAAAAGTTGAATGTAAAAGATGCTCGCCTGTTTTCCATGAATCAGGAAGATTGTTGGCTTTCGTGTATGACAGATATTCCGACAGCAGTTGTCTGTTTCGTTCCTGTTGTCACTTGGAGGCAAAGTGCCTCTTCTGCTCAATGACGTCACCGGCGTGGGGCGGGATGAAAGGGGAGGTAGTGTAATACCAGGCAAAAACTTTGGAAAAAATGAAGGCATGTATGGGGCAAGGTTAACTAATCGGTAGTATAAAACTTTTCACGGAATACCTAAGCAAAGAAAGCAGAGATATAAGAGGAAATAATTATAGGCTATAGGCTTGATGCTGCTAAATTAATCTGCTGAAAAAGTCGATCATAGACAAGTCCATTTCACCTGGAGCAGCAATAGCTTTTGAGAATAATCACAATTAATACGAGTCATCAATATAATGTTAGCAGCCGGGAATCTGTACCAAAAAGAGTGCCAACTTGTACCTTTGCTTGTCACTGTGGGTGTACCTTCAAGGCTCTGCCAATTGTACCATATAGCTGTAGGTACCTTTTAAGGTTCAGAAATGGGCTATGATGAACCTTATTATACCACTGGGGTACATTACTGTTGCTTCTACCTTGGGGATGTTCCTCAAAGTCCATTTCTGTACCTTTTTTTTCCTCACAGTGCAGCAATAGTAAAGTATGTCAAGAATTAAAGGAATTGTTAATACACGCTATATTTTTTATCATATTGTGTTGTAATGCAAACACTTGCGAAATATTATTTTATTTTATTTAACCTTTTTTTAACCAGGTTTGTCCCATTGAGATCACAGATCTCTTTTGCAAGGGAACCTGGCCAAGGTAGCAGCAACACAGTGTTAGTGCAGAGTCTTGCATAATATTACATAAAACATACTCAAATCATACATTTCCATACAGACAACCTAGTCTCCAAAGTCTTTACCACAATTTTTAATTCCTTCACGGGTATTAAGTTGTGCAGACGAAGTTCAGCTTGAAGTCTGTTCCATGCGCCCGGCGCTGAAAACCTGAAGGCTTTCTTTCCCAGTTCAGTTCTTACTTTAGGAACAACCTGATTTTGAAAGTCCATCGAGCGAAGATTACGACTTCCTTGCTTCCAGGTCAGGAATGATGATAAATAGGAAGGAAGTTTACCCAGAATGACTTTGTAAATGAACATATACCACTGAACTTGTAAAGATGACCAATTTACTTTGGCATAAAGCACACACTAATGAGTAATAGAACCGCTGTCTGAAATAAACCTCAGTGCTCCATGATGCACACTATATAACATGGGTAAACAACGAGTAGACACATGCATATACAGTACATCACCATAGTCGATTATAGGTAAAAACGTCGATTCAACTAGTTTTAATTTTACATAGAAAGAAAAGCAAGATTTGTTTCTATAATAGAATCCTAAAAGGGATTTCAACTTTTTTGTTACATACTTAATGTGTTCCTTACAAGACAGGTCGTCGTCAATTAGATATTTAAAATTAGACACCAATTCTATTTATTGACCATCTCTTGTTAAAAATTTTCCAGCTAATGTTAATCTATCCGTTTTTGAAGTGGTGAAGAACATTTGTTTTGTCTGCATTTAAACTGAGTTGTAGATGACAAAATTGTTCTTGTACTTTGTCAAAAGCATCTTGAAGATATTCAAAAGCATTTGCGGTAGTAGGTGCAGAGCTATAGACCGCGGTATCATCAGCATAAAGGTGAAAATTTGAGTTTGAAATGTTCCGTCCCAGGTTATCCACGTATACGTACCCATTAGATATGTGAATGTATGACTAGGGATGGTTTAGTGTGAACAGGAATGTGGAAACACATCGACAAAATTTCGCAATGGTTCTTGGGCAGTTAAATACTTCAGTGAGATGATGAACCACGTTGAACCATAAGTTCAATCATTCATGTTGCTTGGAACAGTTACGGAGCAACTTCTGATAATTATATTCATATTTGTATTACAACGAACTTTTGTAATCCCATTATCAAAGAAACATTTCCTGATATGTTTTTTTCTACCTATCGTAACGTGTGTTTTAACAATAATACCCAATAATAAACAATTTAACGTTTATTTCTAGGACAGTAATGATTTATGTTTTAAAAATTGTGATCTTTCATGTCTAAATCAAACAAGAAATAAAATCAGTAAAAAATTAAAAATCTATGTAGCATTTTGGATCAATTAAGCCTGAATACATTTTCTTTTGTATAATGTATTGTTTCATGTTGTTGAAAATATTGTAACCGATCATATGTAAATCACATATGAAATAAAAGGATTTTCATGACATAAGGTGGTAGCAACAGTGTGCCGAAAGTCTTTCAGTAATTTTTTTTTGCTGTACATCCAGGAATGTTTAGTGTCTAGATATCGTGTTCAGTATTAGGGCGTGTGAATATTAGTTTATATATTGGAATGCTCATATGTAAATTTGTTGAATATATGTTTTCATATATTCATTTTTATTTATTCGCGTGCATTATACATCACCTTGTTTAAATAACCATGACAGAGTTTATAATGGAATATTTAATTGGCGGTGTGTGCACTGAAATATCTCATAAAATCTGATTTATGTGCTTATTTGTAAGCTGGGGCGGATGTAAGAGGTTGCAACCCCACATCAAAATAACGAAATATAGATTATTTTATTTTGTAAGCGAAGCCATATAAGAGACATCATGCCGCGCGGCCACTCCCATAAATATAACTGCCTCTTGTTAGGGTTGCCACCTGTCCCTTATACTACGGGATCGTCCCGTATAATACGGGATGCAGCAGTTTATCTTCCATTGCTGGACGATACCGTATTATAAGGGACGGGTGGCAACCTTACTTCTGATGGCCACTCCAATCAAAACTGTCTGCAGGCGCCCCTGTTTGAATGAATTAATTGTTTGTGGAGAGTCTAAACAGCCTTTCTACTTTATAACGTGTTTCCCTCATTTTTAGGCAACATGTTTCGTCCAATTATGCGGAAATTATGAATATACATATTTTAAGTTATACATCGTCCCTGAATTAAGCTTTTCAGTAGTTAACTTGATCCAGTCAATTAAACTACTGGAGGCTATATTTTATATAAGTTTTCGCAGCAGATGATAAAACATTTTTTATAATCTGCTATATATTGTTTCTATAATTTCCTGTGCAGTAACCAAGTTTTTGTGCGGTTCTGAAGTTTAAAGAAATTATAGGTTTACAGATAGACGTGTAAGTCTACAGAAAGATAGCGACGAAGTGAGACGAATTTACCGCCCTTCGATAGATTCTTTCGCAAATCTTCACTCAGCTCTGGTATTGCTAGATGTGGCACAATTCGTATCAATAGCTTGCTTATAATAGTGGAATTTTGATGGACTTTTCAATTTTAGGGTACAATTTGTTTGTAGACTTTTGGATAGGTTACTTGAAGCTCTCACCAAGGTGACCTCTTGTCCCCTGTCAAATCTGACCACGTATTGGAGCCAGTGACAAAAATTTGGCCTCCAATAGAACCAAGAAAAGGGCGAGACGATACAATCTCAAACGTTCTCCATAAACAAAAAGTGTTTATATCATGGCCGCGTCTTGCTTCTCCATCCCGAGCTTTATGCCCTCAAACGGCCCATTTCAGAGAGTGAATGAGAGTAATAGCAGCGGTTTACCCTTAATATAAACACCATCCTTGCGCTTCTTTCACTTAGAGAATGTTGTTCTTTTATTTGTTTGTACTTCGTAATGGATAATTGTATTTTTTTCAGGGGGACTTGGCCTACATATAAACAAAATTAATAAAACACATATAGACATATAACGATGCCAGTGATTTTCATGTTTTATCCTCGTTTTAAAACCATACAGCATTTGTAAAGTATTTCATTTACTACGCATTATTTACTGAAATTAAACCTCAGACTTGTGTCAAAAATCTAATTTAAATTTAAGTTGCATGTATACATCTTCTGAGAGGTAATTTTCAGGTTTGTTGATGTGTGTCTATCTTTGCCTAGATACGTTATTATGCCAGGGATACCAGAATAGTAGCTACAAAAATCGTCCATATCGATTTTGCTATCAGTTCCATCGTCACATATAAGTAGCGCATCATTTCGTCCGGCGTTGTATAAAACCGATTAACTTATGTTTTACAAATATTTGTGTAAACTGCATAATAAAACTGCATAATTGAGTGTACACATTTGAATGGGCAATATTTGTGTCCCCAATTAGTGTAAAATAAATGAAGCCTTGCCGGAAAGAAATAAATTGTAAAAATACCATACAGGTTAACATCGTCCCTTCAGTATTAAATGTGGGCAAATATTTTACTCATATAATAAGTCTGGATTAAAAAGTTGGCTCAGTTTAGTTCACATGGCCGAAATTTATTTTAAATGCACTTGTTGAAATATGTTTAGCAATAAATGCATGTTTTAGATAAATGCATCGATTTCTATAAATCGATGCATATATCATCAGCTGTGTTAATGGAATAATAATCGCACTATTACTCAGATTTAACATGATTAACATTCTTTATTAGCAATAAAAACAACACGAAACAATAATGCAAATTCAAGGGTAGTCGCCAAATGATGCATCTCTTTAGCTCTATTTTATTTCATAAATGTATTCTGCGCATTTTTTACAACTGTCAACGGTATTATAGCAATGAATTTTTGTCAGAATCCGTTATTTTCGGTGACGTGGATGTTCAGGGGTTCGTTTGGGCAACATGGCAACAAAATGTAATAGTCAGCCCACTAAACACGGCTAATGTACTCCACGATTCTGAGGAACGTCTTGTTGTAGGTGATGTTATGGGTTTAAACCTCAAAATAAATAAATAAAATAAAAATATATAAAAAATAAAAAACATATAACCTTCTGTAGAAACAAGCTACTTAACGTCTTTAACTTGCCTGTTACAGCCAAACTTGACAAATTCTCATAAAGCACTTTCAACATCACTACTAACTCTAATTAAATTTACTACAGGTAAGTACAGTATTAGCCATTATAGGCCTACATTTGCCTGTTATCCATGCTTGCTTCAACACGTTGCCTGCGAAAATGGTAGTAAGAGACAGCTATAGAGAGGGGCAGTTTCAAAGGATTATTAACTAATTAATAACACCCTAGATGTGACTGACACCATATTAACACATTTACTAACAGTAATACAATGAAAAATATCTAACCATGGCTAAAACTGTACAGATTTATACCCCCTCACTCTTGCACTCTAATTTGTATAATGGACACATTGAATGGCCTATCTTGCAGGACTTCTGTTTCTCGTTTTCTGTCAGTGAGCAGGCCGAGCACCAGTGAAAAATGTATGTTCTACTTGCTTGAGGAATGTGTGATCTATGTGGGGGAAAAAACGGATTTGTATATATTTTTTACATCTTAGCATTGGTAATTTGATAAAATAACACATTTTTGGTTGTTATTAATCTTTAACTGAAAAGATTATTTTAATTTTTAATTGGAAAATCTGTGGAAGGCACTTGAAGTTTTATAGGGGTAATGTAAACACCATTATTTTGCCTTTCAACCACATAAAGCTATTAACAATGGCAAACCTCCTTAAACAGATGGCAGGTACAAGTAATATTTTAATACTGTGTAAAACATTGTGTGATTTTGGGAAATGTTCAGTGATTATACCTCTAGAATCTAAAAGGAAACCACAATCATATTCTGAAATACATTACCTGGGGTTTAAACAAAAAAGAAAAAGTAAACGTGTTTAATCTTGGAACATAGCCATCCATGACGATCTCCAATAGTAAAAGTCATAATAACAAGTGAACAGTGTATTAATTTGTGCAATGACAGCAACAAGTACTATAACAAGAAGCATATTAATGCTATTATTACTGATACCACTGTACTAATATACATGTACAATACATTTATTTATTTAGTAAACATTTTTTTGTTCAAAGCCATGTACAACTGAGGCAGACAATACAGTAAAAGCATACGGATGTCAAGGAGCCAGCTAGGCTGAGTTTCCAGTGAATGCCAGAGATGAACTGGCCGTCTGGTTTAGCACTAAGTATGTGGACTGAAGAAATGTATCATGGGAGACCTGGTCAGCAAAATGTATTGCTCTGAAAACATCATCATGTGGACCCAAATCACTCAGCATCTAAGTCTAAGTAACATCAGAGCAAGAGCTAAACAGTGAATACAATGAAAACAAGAACATTGTAAGGCTGCTATTGAAACTAAAAGTATACACAAGAAACCAGCAAAGGAATTACAGAGCAGGACAGTGGTGCAGGGCTCATGCAGCATTTCTGGAATAGATGGGTCTTAAGGTGTTTCTTGAAGGTTGAGACAATATGATGTGGTTTAGTAGCTCATTCCACCACAGGAGAATCACACATGAGAAACATCAAGTGAGACTTCTTATTTGGCAGGGGAATCTCCAGATGGTATTTGCTTGATGACTGAAGAGGGAAAGACAGGATGTAGGTCTTGATGAGGGTGTTAATGGGGATAGCTGCCATCCCATTAATGGGTCTGAAAGCGAGTGCCAAGACCTTGGACTTGATGTGAGTGCCTATAGGGAGCCATTAAAGAGAGACAAGGAGGGGTGTAACATGAGCGTTTTGGTTAATTGAGTACATTTTAATATACACTCACTAGCCACTTTATTAGGTATACTTGTTCAACTACTCATTCTAATCAGCCAAACATATGTCAGCAGCACAATGTATAAAATCATACAGGTGCAGGTCAGTAGCTTCAGTTAATATTCACAACAAATGCCAGAATGGTGACTTTAAGTGACTTTGAATGTGGCATAGTTGTTGGTACCAGACTGGCTGATATGAGTATTTCAGAAACTGATGCTCAGCTGGGATTTTCATCCACAATCTCTAGGGTTTACAGAGAATGGGCTGAAAAAAGAAAAAAAAGACATCCAGCGAGCAACGGTTATCTGGGCAAAAATGCCTTGTTAATAGCAGAGGTCAGAGAAGATTGGCCAAACTGGTTCTAGCTGATAGAAAGGCAACAATAGCTCAAATACCCACTCATTACAATCAAGATTTGCAGAAGTGCATCTCTGAATACACAACACATTGAACCTTGAAGCAGATGGGCTACAGCAGCAAATGACCACACCAGATACCATTCCTGTCAGCTAATAACAGGAAACAGATACTACAGTGGACACGGGCACACCAAAACTGGACAATGGAAGATTGAAAAATGTTGCCTGGTCACATTCAGATGGTAGGGTCAGAATTTTGTGTAAACAACATGAAAGCAATGGTTCCATCCTGCCTTGTATCAGCAATTCAAGCTGGTGATGATGGTGTAATGGTGTGGGTGATATTTTCTTGGCACACTTTGGGCCTCTTAGTACCACTTGTGTAACGTTAAAATGTCACAGCCTACCTAAGTTTTATTGCTGACTATATCCACCCCAGCAGTGTACCCAGCTTCTAATGGCTACTTCCAGCAGGATAACGTGCGATGTCACAATTCTCATGCAGTCTCAGACTGGTTTCTTGAACATGACACTAAATTTACTGTATTCAGATGGCCTCCGTAGTTGCCAAATCTCAATGGAATAGAGAGAGATTTGAATCATGAAGGGGCAGCTGACAAATCTGCAGCAAATGCATGATACTATCATGTCAACATTGTCCAAAGTCTCTGTGAATGTTTTAAGCACCTTGTTGAATTTATACCAAGAATTAAGGCAGTTCTCAAGGCAATATGCAGCTCAGCAAACTAAGCCTTGCTACCTGTGATTAGAAGGTTGCTGGTTCAAGCCTGGCTTTGGCAGACTTGCCACATCTCCATGGGCCCTTGAACATGAACCTTAATCCCATCTCCATGGTGGCTACCAAGCTTGCTCTCACCTGTGTGTGCCATGAAGAGCAAGACGGGGTAGGCATTGTAATGGTCTTTATAAGAGTTAAGGATGCTCTGTTCTGCATTATAAAGGTATCTATAGTGTATTATACATGAGAGCTTCATAAGGCAGTCATGATTTAAAATAAACATGACTATAATGTGTTATGTCTTTTTTATAAATATTTATAGTCATGATCATGCATTTATAATGTGTTTTTAAATTACTAAAAACATGGCCTTATGTAAAGTGTTATCAAAACCAAATTAAGAAACAAGTACATTTACAAAGGCTAAGAAATAAAAGTGTTTTCAAACGAGAAAAAATTGGTTACCAAGTCAGCCAGTCTAATGCTTGGAGGTAAGCCGCTCCAAAGTCTGGGATCCATCACAGCAAATGCTGTATCACCTTTGGTTTTCAGTCTGAACTTTGGAACAGCAAGTAAACCTTGGTCAGGTGATGTTAAAGGCCTGGCTGTTTGATAGGGTACTAGCAAACATACTGTAGCTATACATACTGTGTAGCTAGATCATGTAAGGCCTTAAAAGTGATTAATAACATTTTAAAATAAATTCTGAATTAAACTGGAAGCCAGTGAAGTGATGCCAAAAAAGTGGTAATATGTTCATGAGCCTTTGATGTTGTAAGTAATCTAACATAACCCATAGTGTGTTTCCCAAAAGCTTTGTAATGTGAAGTACGTGTTTCGTTATCTTAAAGAAGCTTCTGACAACTCTGTTTCTATGCCACCTTGCTGGCTGGTTATTGAGAGACATCAGGTATCTTCTTAGCAAATACCTGCTGACTCCAGAGTTGAATCCCCAAACTGTGGCTGAGGAGAGGTATAGCAAAGCACACCAAAGAATCTGCACTGTTGTACAGCATGCTTTGGTCATGTGGAAGATTTTCCTCTGAATGCTGCTGTTCTGCTGTCGTTGTGTGTGCTATGCTGCAGAACATTGCAGTAATTTTATAAAAAATTTTCGGCCACCTACTACGTAAGTTGCTTTAACTCAGTGGAGTTATGCTGCTTTCTTTTTCTATTTTTTTTTTTCAAGGAAGCCACATCAGAATTTGAGCCCATTTGTCATGATACGGGCTCAGAGCTTGTAGATTAAAAACATCAGCTTTCATAAACAAAGTCTGTGTAAGAATACACTTTAAAATAACACTTAAAAGTACAGTAAATACATAAACAGTAACATAGTTGTTTATTATAATTATCAAGTACAGTATTATTATAAATTATTATTATCATTTAAAATCTTATAGGTCCACCGTCATATATGCAGTCCGTCATTGAATGAAGCATCACTATGCGGCGCATAGTCACAGCCACAATGGTCACATGGTGCTATAATTCTTCCATTGCGCGAGTTCGCTTCGGCACATACTTCTGCGTCCACTTGAAGAAGTGTTGGACATAGGCATGGCTTTTGATGTAACAAAGGGGCCATGCTGGATGTGGGCTGGGTTGGATGTCCAAACCCGGCCTCCTGCGGGTTGCACCCAGACGCTTCTCGTTTTTTTCTCTGGATCAGCTGCGGTACAAATTGGACAAAAATTCGCAAATAAATAGGAATGAAGTCGCATGATCCACAAATAGATGGGAAGTAATCCACATTTCCTTACGTCTGATGTCTCCACCATGGCACCATATGTGTAAAGTTTGCATGTTCTCCCTGTGCCATTGTGGGGCTTCTTCTGGGTACTCTGGGTTCCTCCCACAGTCCAAAAACATAACTGGAGTTACCAAATTGCCCATAGCTGTGCTTATGTGTGTGAATTGTATGTGAAATAAATAGGAGCAAAAACAAAAATGTCACGTGATCCACAAACAGATGGGAAGTGATCCACATTTGCATTTGCTGGCCTGGCTTAGTGTTTACATGGAGGACGAGCCTGTTTCTTGCAGCTAACAAAACCGAGGCCTAAGAAAACTCCTTAGACTGGGGGTCGTTGTGAGTGGAACAGGTTCCCCTGACCTTATGCTCATCAGCAGGTGACAGCAGGAGAACTCTGGCGGCTGGATGAAGGACTGTGATGATGTACCTTGTGGGTTAGATGTGGCCGGAGCCTGGGTGCCTTTCATTACAATCTAATGCATGGTCTGCAATCTGCTTAAGTTATAGAAATTTAGTTTTGAAATACCAGAGTTGATTATGCCTCCTTGACAATTTTTATGCCATGACGTTTATGGTTCATCTTTTAAAAACAAAATTTAATTATTCCTGGGAGTTGAATTGTGATTGGTTGTGTCTGTGCCTGGCTGGTACTTAGGTTAATTGAGCTGGTTCTTAGGATTGATTGCAGTGCTTCCAGGTGGTACTTCATGCTGAAATAAAAGGCAATGGCCTTGTTATTAGATGGTTATGTTATATGTGTAGTTTTTTTTTCTATTGTTTGCTTTCAATGCAAAATTATTGTAGAATGCTTGCCAAGTTCAATTAAACACAAGAGCTTGAAGGTAGTTGAAGACTGTGTTTGCCACATATATTGTCAGGATTAATCTCTTGGCAATCCTTTGAGCAGCTTTTGTGGAATTATCATTAAATACTCATTTTGTATTGCAAATGAGGGATGTCTTAACTGCAAACAAGCAGAGCATATTCGTTTTGTTGCTTTCTTTCCCTTTGTAATTTGATTTTCCAATGCTATTTCAGGCAACCTGCTGGTGTAAGCACAACAGAGGCTTTACAAACAGTCTATTGATCATGGCAAAGAGCAATGTCTGGTGTAGGCAGTCAGCAGCAAGGGCGTGTGAGGAGACAGAGGGAGGGCCCTCCTCATCTGCATGCTGGGGGTCCAGTGCTTTGGCACTGTGTTCTTTCCTAACACAAGCAGATCATGTGATCACTCACTGGGCTCTTCATTACAGCTCATTGTTTTTTTAGCAGTAAAAATTTTATTGATTTTCTTTGGAAGGCCCGGTACATGACATGCATCCACAAAAAAACATATATACACCCTTATACCTATACACACCTAATAGACATGGTTATTAAATTTTAAAATATTAAGTGCATATTATTGAAGGGCGGACAAAAAAACCTACACAGCACAAACTGTTGTTTTCAAATGAGTCCAAAGTCTAACCCCCAGTAAAGTTTTGTTACTTTCATTTTTATGAGTGTCATTCCCCGATCATCCCGATCCTCTTGTGTGCCACGCCCCCTCATCTACCCCGTGTGGAATCCCCGTGTTATTAGCTGTTTTTTATTTGTGTTAATTGTTGTTGTGTATTTAAGTGTGTTTCTGTGAATGTTTCCCCAGTCCGGTCGTTGACGTCGTTCTGTGCTCCTTAGTGTGTCTATTCAGAGTAAGACCCGTGTTCACCCGATTTCCCCGGCTCCCGTGCCTGCTTCCCCGCTTCGTGCTGAGACAATGAACAAACACTCCTAAGATGATATATTCACCACGGCCCCCAACCATTCTTTCACGCCTGGGGCTTTAGTTGTTTTCCAGTGGTTCAAAATGATTTGGGAAGCAGTAACTAAACCTTAAATGATAACTGAAAATAGATTTTTTAATATATTCGGTATATCTGAGACCTGTCCCCTAGCAAACACAGCCCAGGGGGCAGTGGAATATCTGATCTTTACCAACTACTCAATATTCTTAAAACTCAGGCCCTCAGCTCAACCCAGTACAGCCTGATGAGAGGGCATTCCCATATTCAATGCAAAAAATATAGTTTTCCAGTAAATCAAGGTTGTGTTTATGCTTGAATTCCAAATGTGAGTTATTTCTCTGATTACTGCAACTAGTAGTGAGACCATTTTTAGTAGTCATGCAGGCAGGAGGCATTGTTCGTGTGCTGAAGATGACAAAAGTGCAGTCACAGGACAAAAGTGCAGGACAATAAGGGATGCAAAATCAAATAGAATGATTGTGCTGTACAGCAAATGATTAAAACTTAACCTTTACTGCCACCTTGTGGAAGCAAATTGCATTAATCGTGATTCTGAACCTGAACCGATTGTGGTTTTTTACATTTTTGGGAGGATTTCAGTGGTGAATCCTGCTAAGAGCAATATGGACAATTGCCCAGGGCAATTACCGAGAGCTTGTGGGGAAGGTGGGGGATGGGAGGGGGTACGGTGAAGCTTGCTTTGACCACTACTTTTGACCCCTCTTGCTGGTTGGACCAAATACCAAATATTTCATTTACACAGTCATGAGTTTGCATCGGTATTTTGTTTTTCTTTTTTTCATATTACAACTCAATGATTATGAATGAACATTCTGGATATCTGAAATATAATTCTGGATATCTGAAATTAAAAGCCCAATAGACATGAATGGCAAAAGTGACGTAATTTCTCCTAGGAAGAATTTCTGATATGGATATCTGAAATGACAATTGTGGATAGGAAGAATGCCATTGTGGATGTCTGAAATGCTCTTTTAGACTAGGAAAAATTGAATTAGAGATATCTGCAATACATATCCAGTCTAGCGATTAAATGTTAAAACAGCTTGCCATACGTATCTTTTAATATAGAACAATGTAGTGTTAAGAAGGTTTCGGGAAACTCACCCCTGGTTGGCAGTTGCCCGGCAACATTGCTCAAAGAGTTTCCCTGTGTATCCTTACCTTTAAAGTTGTCGCTATCCGATCCACATCTTCCCACCTGATTCACACCGCAGTGGACCCCCCCCACCCCCCCCGCAGGGCAGACCCATGTAACTCTTTTGGGCTTTGCCTGGCCGGGCTGCATAGGCCTGCCAGCCCCCCAAGGATGGCTCCAGGGGCACTGCCTGGTTTCTCTTACCTGGGTGAGGTTACATGATCATTCTTCTTCTGAACTGAACTGCCTGTCTGACCACTTACTGTCTTTGATGTTGCTCAGTAGGACAACATTAGAAGTAATGACCTCACAGGGGTATGTTAATGTTGTTTGGTCTTTGGGGAACAAAACTGTACCATTTTCTGTATCATTTTCTCTGACTGTGTATAGCTGGCAAGGTCAATTAAATAAATTTAAAAAGCATAATGCTTCATCAAAGGTTTATAGGTACGTTTTCTGTATGTCTGTCTCAGTGAAAGGCATGAATAGCCATTGGCTCTTCCGCACAATCAAACCTGATCACTTTCCAGTCACCAGCAGAGGGAGCTGGTGTCATGGCTTTTATGTTGGTCTGAATTCTGAAGTTACCCATGTTTTACAGTACACTATCAAATCCTGCCTCTTTAATGTAATTTACAATATGAATGGATATATTTCTTGAAATTTTCACTCACTTTCAGATAAATATGGCATATTTTAAGTGTTCGATATCACCCGCTGCTGCCAAATGGTGAGGATAGAAGTAGTTAAGACACTTCTGCTTCCATGCCTGAAGTCTGAACATCACCCCATGTTTTGCAATAACTGCAGTACACATTCCAGGCCTGTTTTATGTATCTTCACAAACTGTGGCTTTCTGCTTGCCAAATGCTCTGCCTAATTTCCATGTTGTCTTGCTCAGTCAGTTATTTACCGCCTGTTATTTACATGCACAATTTATCCCTGCATTTAACAGTCACATTCAATTTCATTTGTAGTCCTAATAATGCAGCTTAAAGTGTAAAAAAAAATCAATGGGAATGAATGCTGGATACTGACTTTTTATATTACAATTCCTTGGAAGAAACTATCTGGAAAAATTGTGCATGTGCATCCTCCCAAACTGGGGAGCGTATAACTCATTGGCTTTTGCATTTTCCCCCGGTTTTACAGTTGCATATTTCTTGGCAACTACACTGCATTAGCTGTAATGGAAGGAGCACCCAGGACGCAGATAACTAAATACGTTCCGGTTTCAGTGTCTCATCTTTGTGAAGCTATTTAGTGAAAAGCCTAATCAATTTTGATTGAGTCAGTCACGGTTTGACTGCATGAAAGCTGCCCGCGGTCTACTCACTGCATCTGCTGTGCCAGCAAAGGATAATTTTCTGCTGAGAGGTTTTGTGGCATAATCGCAGCATAAATTGGGTTCAGTGCAGTATGATACGCTGGAGAAAGTGTGCTGTTTTGTAAGAAAATTTCAACGAAACTTTCATGAAAAATGCAAGATATAATAAATGACATACAGCAGGCCATAGATTGCATGAAGCTGCTAAGAATTCTTAGATATTGTGTGCTACTGCATAGCTTTTAGTAAATCAAAAAAGCTAAATCAAGCTGCCATTTTTGCAGTTGTGGTTCCCACTTCTGTTTTTTTTTTTCTGATGACAATTTTGTTAAATCAGAATCAGGTTTTATTAGCCATGTATGCATGCATACAAAGACATTTATACGGTGAGTTTGCTCCTGAGACACATACCTTAATACTGCCTAAGAACTAAATAAACACACAAAAAAACAAAGTTAAATTAAGCTATGCTAAAACAAAAAGTGAGGCAAAGATTGTGATCAGGTGTTGAGCGGTGCAATCCCTCGGGGGAAGAAGATGTTTTTGCGTCTTGATGTGGTGGTTCTGATGGAACGGAACCATCTCCCTGAAGGGAGAACTTGGAAGAGTGCATGGCCAGGATGGAAGGTGTCAGCAATGTTTTTGTCCTTTTTTTTCTTGAGGGGGATAGCGAATCACTAGGGGTGAGGTTGTAGCCAATGACCTTTTCTGCTGCTCAGATGACACGCTGCAGTCTCTGGATGCTTTGCTTAGTGTTGAGCTGAACTAGACCGTGATGGAGGAGGTGAGAACTGATTCAATGATAACTGTATGGAACTGGATCAGCGTTGACTGTGGAGGGTTGAGTTTCTTTAGCTGCAGCAGAACATCCTCTGGCCCTTCTTGATTATGGAGTCAGTGTTGCTCTCCCACTTAAAGTCCTTGGAGATGATACTTCCAAGGAACTTACATGACTCCACAGTGGGGATGGAAGTGCTGTTGATGGTAGGTAGGGAAGGGTGGGGGGATTTCCAGAAGTCCACAGTCATCTCCACTGTCCTTGTGGTGTTGAGCTCCAGGTAGCTGTTATCCCACCAGCATAACTGTGTCGCTTCATGTCTGTATGCAGATTCATTGCTATCCATCCCACATGTGGTTATGAAGAATAATAAAGTTGCATGTCAAAAATACAATTACACATGTGTAATAGATATTTGATTATTGGTCTTAAATTATGTAACTGTCATGAAATTTATTGTAAGTATTATTGGGAAAATACGTAAAGACAACAACTGGGCAAATATGAACCTCCTGGAAGTATGTTGGTGGCCTTTGGGCCTTAATTATCAAATAATTAATTTACTGAATTGTCGCTTTCAACAACCAGATCATCCTACTGCTGCCGTAATGTTGAAATAGTAATGAAGTTTTATGTTAGTATTTTTTAAACACCTGGGTCGTTGAAAACAGTCAGATGTTTTTTATGTATTAAAAAATACCACAAGGTGGCGCTCTTCGCGCCATTTTGAATTGTTTTGCGTTGCACAACACGGATTGTCAGCAATCTAAAAGGTGAAAGCACTTATTGTTAAAGCACGTACAAAGAAATTGCTTTAGTTTACGTCGCAAGATTCCAGTGCTCTCCACAATTGTATAGGGTCTATGCTAAATTAAACAGAATATATGTATATGTATGAGGAGGTAAAACATAATACAGTACTGTATAATATTTTAAGCTAAGGAGGGATATATGATATTCCTTTAACCGTTCTTATTGCAGTTTCACTAGCCGACATTTCACGTCATGTTATAACGACATTAGAGTTCTGAATATAGTACATGTTTCAGTTCTGCAGTCTGCTTACAACTCACAAATGTTAACCTGCGGTACAAACAACAAACATCTATTAATCATCAATGAATTTCAATTCACATAGTTATACATTTGTTTTCAGACCAAGATTGTGCTTCTTACTCATCTAACGAAAGAGACAAGCGAAAATATCACAAAACGTTTTCCACGACTACTTACATCATATATATATATATATATATATATATATATATATATATATATATATATATATACATATATGTACAGTATCTTGCTCTTCTGTTAATGGTCATTCTAGACTGGGTCTAAGCTAACTGTAACATTGGTCGCATAATGTAAACTGGCTCACTAAAAGCTCTCAAGCCATAAAATATCGTTTCCATATTTAGATGAATTTTGGCGAGGAAACGAACACGAATTTTCCCAACAGTTAGGTTGATGACTTGTAAAATCCCGAATGGGTAATTTTGGTCCGGACTTATTGTACCGAAAATGCTTTTTGACACGTGCTAATTAAACGTACAGTATGTGAACGTACCCCTTGTGTCTCAACAATATTTGCCCAACAAAAATCTTTATACTGTGGATATAAAAAAATCTAATATATTATGTTTGTATTTGAGTCTCCTAAAAGGACAAATTACCCACCTTTCCCGCGCGCAGCAATCACAACAAAACAGTAATAAAATTCAAACTGCACATTCAGTACTATAACTACAATCTTTTATTGCACATTCCGACCCACACAACTCATGCCCATTTGAACAACCCTATATAGGCCTATACTTTTGATTGCATTTTTCGATCTTCGTCCTTGTCTCAGTATGTCGTGTTTAAAATGTCATGTTTATAGTATATTTATCGCTGTCTTCCTGCACTACGGATCAAACACCAAAAGATACTTAGACTTTTGCTATTCTAATAGCTAAATTTCTTTTTTAAGTTGGTTAGTAAATAACTGAAGTGGGGAGCCAGACGTTTGTTGAATATGGTAAATGTATACGCTTATTACCCTATTTATTTATGCATCGCCAGTCAATAATAATAATACAACCAGTCAGCTTTAGTGAAAGGGTTCTAGAAAGTCGATGAAATGAACTATTTCATTAAGTTATCGCCAGAGTACAAAATCAGGGTTTGGGATCGAGTGGCAGATACTTTCTTTTGTGGGGATTGTTTGTTCAGGCGGTTCTAGTTCCAACTCATGCACCATAAACTTACTTATAAGTTTAATATAAAGGTTGGCTATCTAAGGCTTTGCGTCCTCTGAAATCCGGGCGTTTGATATTAAAAACACGTTGGCCTCTTTTCAACATCCACAGCTATTCTGCGCCTCGTCCGCGAAAGGTTTCGTCTCACACAAGTTGGTCTCACAGAGCGGCAGACTGGTTTTTCGTTGGTTTGCCTTTCATTTCATTATCGGAATATTTATCAACAGAGGTTGCTTGGCAATGTTTTTTTTTAATCGAAGTGTGATATCGCCATTATTGTAATACTGAAAAGTAACGGGTGGTCTACACTTTTTGTGGGATACGCACAATATTTAGCAACGCATCCTTATTAAACAGCCGAACAGCTTGGCTGCTCTGCTGCCGTTTTAATTTATACTCTTTAAATCACACGAACTCTGTTTGATACACGAAAATAATACCAATCTAATTTAAAATACACCAGTTGGCATGTGTGAAATCCTTGCGAGTGCTATAAGCTACTTGCTGTCATATTCGCATGTATTGTGACAGCGGGCCCCGTGTTTTTGTGTGGCACATTTAATAAATTGATTACTATAGAGATACCTCATTTAAAGTACTAAAAGTGGCAGCACGTGAAAGCGTTATTTCCATTACTAAGTTTCTGTTGTCTGTTACATTTTCCATTATCATTATTAGATCCATTTGAATGTGTGACTGAAGAGACAATACGCGCATTCAATCACAACAACATAACTCATACATTAGATTAAAAGGTTTTCGGGTTTTGTTTTTTACTATGACACCCTTCCGAACATTGTGAAAATTTAGCGCTAATACAGCGGTAAAATTAGATCTGCGAAAAATTTGAAAAGAACAAGTGCGCAGTTAATTACAGGATTGGTTAAATAGTGTTCTGTTAATCTATATCGACGCAAAGATTATTGATTTTAAAATATGCCTATATTTCTGTGCATAAATATAGGTAACTCCGACAGACCCTATCTCCAAAGAGGCAGGAACACACATTATTAACAAAGTAAATTTTACATGCAAACATATGACAACGGTTGTTTAAAAACGTAAGCGGGGTAAATGGATGGGATGTTAAACAAGGAGGTACTAATCGGAGACACCTGTTAGAGTATTTTTAAATGCAGTTATTGCATAAAATAAAGAAGCAACCTTTAGGGTCCTTGTAAAGGTCTGTACAGGCTACTTGTATTACCATCGTTTTAATTAAGCACAAAGAAGGATAATGAGTGTTTATTAAAATCATGTAATATAGGCCTACTATAATAAAAATTGCAATATATGTATGTATAAGTATCCATTCGGATGATGCACATTATCCTATAACATTAGCATATCATCTTTTTTATACGTGTCGAATTTATCAGAATTAAAAAAATAATAATTTAAGCATAATATTTTGGTTCTGGTTTGAGTGCGGTTTTCATTTTAAAAATCCAAATACTAAGTTGCATATTTTGGTACAACAGACTGTACATCTTAGTAAAATGGGGCACCAGTAACGATAACGACCGCAATATTAATTCCGATTTATTGGACTTTCCCCTAAATACTTATATACATTATACTTAACCGAATTACCTGCTTACCTTTAAAGCAATATAACAATCGTTAGTACCGACTTTTCTTGTATAACAAATTTCGTTAGACAAGTCGCTACGAAACAAATAAACCTTTTGAATTTTTTAAATTCCATTTCTTTTGTCGGGATTACAGGCATTAATAAGGAACATTTTATATTCGTTGATTATAGTTTTAATTGTGTTTAATTAAATTAGTTCATGTATGAAATTATGTATTTGCAAATAAAACGAATAAACGATCTTTTGTTTGGAGTAATCAGATTAATGTTAAATTTAATCGGATTTGATAAACTTGTGGATGGAATATAAAATAAATTAGAATTTTATCCTTTGGAGGACATATTAAGTTCATATTTCTTACTTAAATACGTTAGAAGAGTCATGTTATAAAAACACCAATAACGATTAACCTGCGTTTTATATAGTGGCGTTTAGTAGTGTATTGATTTTCTCTTTATTTAAAAGAGAAAAGCTGGTACACATAGGCATATTATCACTTTATATAACGTAATGGATTGTACGCCAGAACAGAACGGTTCATCCATCCATCCATCATCCATCCATGATGCATGAATCCATCCGTCTTCAAACCGCTTATATGCTTGGTCAGAGTCGCGGATAGAAGAGTGTAGGCCTACTCGCAAAATATATACCATTTTTTCTTATGTCTTTTCAGATTTTCGTTACAATTGCTTGATTCATATCAATTCCTCATGTTTTCTTTTGTCTACCGAAAGACATTCGCAAATCAAAAAATATATATTTGTAAGTAATATTGTGCTTACGTGTAAATCCATAACTATGGTTTTATTTAAAGCATAACACGTAAAACATTCTCAGCAAATTCAACGGTAAACGTAGAGAGGTTGACCCCAACAGTAAATCTCAATAGAATTAAGCTCATATTTCAGGTTGTTACATCATCAAAATATTCCCGACATCAGGAAAGTATTGTCGTGTATATAATCTACATGTACACAGTATTCCCATGCATAAAATGCACTGAAGAATGTGACGGGAGACCAAGAATAACTACATGTAATATGTATTGTAGTAGTGTCACGATATGTACATAGCCGATAATCAGTTTGACGTTTAGCTGTTTACTTTACTATTTTCTTCTTGGGAAACTGCCCTGTAATGTCTGGAATGACTCTGGACACAGTTAACCAGGGGCTGCAGTTTATAGGCCGAGACTATGTCCTCAAAAGACAGTTTGTATGTATGGATATGCATTACTTTTTAATGTTATGTTTTTTCAAATATGTTATTCTCCTTTTCTTTTCCTAAGGAGAATGCATCGGCCATAGTCCTGGTTAAGCACAGGTAGTAAATGTAGCCTAAACCTATGCTTATTTTCTATTGGTATCATTAAAATTTTATATTTTAGTATACGTTTTAAAAGCAACCTTCGGACAGATACCAAGACATCCGCGCTAAATGTCTGTTTTATTCCTTCTAGCACCCAGTAAAGCTCTACGGCCGTAGCGCAGGTTTATTTAAACGGCTCAAAAAATATTGCTGCTGTCATCTTTTAGTGAAACCGAGTCCGTAACACGAACGGAAAAGGAAGAAGTGCAGGGCTGCTCATTGTCATGACCCTGACAGAAAGATTTCAAGTTAGCCGAAAGGGCCCGAGACTCTTCTAGATTCTGATTTATGGGGAGCGGCTTCATACGCGCAGTTTGCTAAAAAAAAAATCATTGTCTCCCGGTTTCTGCAACCAGGCTGACTCGTTCGTAAACCTGCGACAGTACGTACTATATTGTCGATCAGACATCTCCAGTAAATGTAGTTTACTCATTTTAAAAAATTAAAACAAGAAAGGACATCTTTTAGTTTAGAATACTGTTCTACCTCGCGTAGCTACAGTATTAGCGAGCCTTTCCAAGTAGGGTCATAAACCCCGTTTGAAGTTATAGACGGGCTGTTTGTAAAGCAGACAGTGGCCACAATCCAAAAAATATACTGTAAAGTTAGGCATATGCTGAGTGGACAGCATAGGTTTGATGTGTCGATTGAATCAAGGATGTGAGGTGGAATCACGTAAAAGTACATTTAAGGTTAAATCAGAAAGCGGACAGTAAAAGGTACTATAACCTAAATAGACGAAAGCACATCTATATTTGGACTAGTGCATACTATAAAACTAAGAAAGCATCACAACCTCGGGTGCAGGGTTTGTTGTCCTTAAATTACTGATATAACATTGTTTTTCCGCCTTGCTTAAGGGAAGTTGTTTAAGAGAGGTCGCCGAGGACATAACTTAGATTCACATTAAATGGATTTATTGTATCTTATAAAATTAATATTTAAAAGTATTTTTATTTTACTTTTTTGCAAATAAACTTGACAAAGCATCATCGGAGACTTTGAGGCCTTGAACTCCTTTATGCCGTGGAACATTATACTGATATCTTTAGATTTTATATTTCTGAAAGCAGTTTTTACATTTGTCTTGTTTCAGTAGTGTTAACATATTAATGAAAATATAAGAGGGGAGCACGCCTGCGCCGAATTATATCCGAATGGTACCGTGTTAATCATGACATAGATTTTATCTTAATATATTTAACATGCCATGCTGGACATGAAGTGGCGTTATTGCGAAGCACATGCACTCTTGGAAAATGATTCGGACCCTTAATGCTGGTCATATACTGTGGGTTCAGGGGAGGTTGAAGAAAGAAGGCTGATAATCGCGAATAAAGTGTACTTAAATCGGTATGTATTATTCAGTCACACAACGAATGGAAGGTTATGACAAGCGGGTACAGAAAATGGATGGATGGATGCTGTTTTGTAAGCCTCGGCATTTTTTCGTTATTATATAGATTTCGTTCCATCTATTTGTGTACATTATGTAGCCAAATGTAGGTTATACATACGTTAAGAAACAGATACATTGTAAGAAATTTTAAGAATCAATCTGGCTAAGAATGTAAATCTAACTATAAACCAAAACAAGATAACAGGAATCAAAATAAAACCAATAACCAGCAAATTTCAATGTATGCCGCTTATTTTTCTCCTGTTTCGTCTTTGGGAAGTTTTACCTCTTTAACCATAGAATGGTGTATAAACCTTATTGCTTAAAATAACAAAGAAACATAGATATTTATTAACATCTATGTTATATTTGCTAAATGTGTGTGTTATATTTGTGTGTGTAAGATATAACATACGGTATTTTGGTTTTGCTGTCTTTTTTTATAGTTGTATGCACGTAATGAATGTGTGTGCGAAAGAACGTGGAGATATTCTATTTTTATCTGCAGTATTATGAACGACAATTACCATTTAACAAGTTAGCACGGTAAATTAACACGTCCCTTTAGTACATTATAATTATTTTATCCAAGAATACCTCATATACTGCTGCAGTTTGGGCAGATCGGGTCACCATGCATACATCTCCTTTCACAAAGAATAACGTAATAACTGCAAAATGTATATAAAGATAATTCTTGGAAACGTTATTAAACCTGATAACGTTTTCAAGAATTTTCTTCATACGCATTTTGCAGTTGTTGCGTTATTCTGTGAGAGAGGCGATTCATGTATATTAATATTTAGAGCAGGTATTTTGGCAATAGAGTGGGCGAGCATGTCCCGTTTCCTGTCGAATTAACAGTGGATAAATGTCGTAAAACACCGTGGGGCGGATTGACTTGGAAAACCGGGCTATTAATACATATGAATCGCATTTTCCCGGCTATATTCGTGCAGAAATAATATACGTTCTAATAATTTACTCTGGTCCAGGATCCCTTCATTGTTATTTCACTTGGCTTACCTTTAAGAAGTACAGTACTGTTTCACCAAGAGGGGCGGTGCTGGCTCTTCGTGGCTCCTGGCACCAGTGATCGAAGAGGCTGGCCTGGGGCGTGAGCTCCCCTCACCAGCTCCAAAATACTGGGGGGGCGGGGGAGAAGAGAGAGAAACAGACAGGAAGATAGAAACACATATCTTCGGTCGTGGAGAGGAACATTCGAACCCAAGGTAGCCTTTTCTCTCACTTTTTTATAAAGCTGCACAGCAGGGTCCCGGTCGCAGTGCTCCGCCCGGTGTTCAAAGGACGAAGATGCCCCAGCACTCCCTCTTACCCATCTTCGGCTCTTCTTTGTGGTTGGCATCCGTCGCTTGGATGGTGCAACCCTTGCTATCCTCCGCTGCTGCCTACAGGAGACCTGTTTCGGGAGGGAAAAAACAGGGGTTTATGGAGAGAACGCTAATTCTCCTAGACGTGAACACTCGGAGTCCAGTTAAGGTTCTAAATGAAAACTTCGTTTCCTTACAGTTGGATCCTTCTATTATTAAAGACGGTTGGCTGGACTTCCTAAGGTATATTGTTTTGCATTTTTCTTACTGCTGCTCGCGTTCACAGCTGACTGGTTTTTAGAGATTACACATGTTCGGGGTGTGGGGTCTGATGGTTTACAGAGTTTAGTTTTTCGTCCAGGCTTGATGACACAACGTGGTTTTCGTAAACTGAAAATAAAGAAACACGTCGAATGCGATAGAGTATGAGCTTGGAAGTTCAGATTTAGCAATCACAGAATAATGTTGTTTTTACGTGTAAAAATTTACGTATAAAATTACTACGAAGGCCCAAAATTATGGAACTGAGGAAGGATACCTATAACACTCCCAAAATGGCAAGTTTCTTTAAAAACGGCCTAAGTAGCTACACATAATATCTCGTACAGCTGGACACTAATGCTTCCAGTCCGAACCTTTTAAAGTAACAGTTATCATTGATGTATTACTGTTCGCGTGTATGACGAGATAATGGATCTCGTAATAAATTATCTTGTGTATGTTTTCAAAAACGTAGGTGCTAATTAAAAATACATGGACAAGCGGGTATAGAAAATGGAAGGATGGATGTCTAAACCTTACAAACACAGTTATGATATTAAAGTTAATAGCAGTTTTACATTTAACGAACGAAACGGTCACTTATTATTTCAAAGACAATTGTGAATATTAATATTTATGTGTATTTTGTCAGCTGTTTTCTTGGGTTATTCTGAGAATTATTAATATTATATATAGTTTTATTTTATGTAATTAACTTGACTAAGAGTCAAAGAAAGCTGCAATTTAAACAGTTGCCTTCATTCTGGCCTTTATGGTGTTGCGCTATAAATTAATCCTAAATACCGCTAAATATCATAAATATCTGTATTTAAACATTTGTTTGTTTCATTATTACAGATATTTGGAAGTTGGAGGCAAGTACTAGGCCTACTGCTGTTACTAAACCCACATCTAATAATATTGATACGTAAACACTAATAGGAATAATAATATTAATAACATTACATTAATTTGGCCTCATTGTGCTTACGTAAATTTGATAATACGAATATGTGTATAGCATCTACAGCAGTTGGTTTAAAATTGTGCTCTCTTTCTGTTAAATGTAAATCACATTTCTATTCTATTTCTCACTAGCCTTTTTAAGCAGCAGCATTCATGCTTATCTCATAGCTTGGCTATGATATTATGCCAGTGGTTGCTGAAGCTACAATTTGTTTGTTTTCAGCTGTGTAGATACTGCTGACAGCTCGGTGTAAAGGACGGGGTTTTAAACGTGGTTTAACACGGTTATGATCTGTTTATTGTAGTTTTAAAGGTAGCCTACGGTAGTAGTTTGCAAAAAGACGGCGGTTTATAAGCACACCGCAACTACAATACAAAATTAGCGCGAAAAATTAAACACAGCATCAATAATAATATTTTTTTAAATGTTAAATGTCATCACTAACAACAATAATTGTTAGTATTGTTATTAAAATAATTTGGTTATGGTTCTTGTAATTTTTACATCTAAAATTATTACCGTAAATTCGTCTTCAAACCGCTTATCGAGCTCATGGGGAATAGCGATTACGTACAATTATAAATGTCTAAATAAAATATGTAGCCTGTTTTTGCTACTTGTTACTTAAAACATTAAAGTATTATTTTAAATGAAATTTAATAATATAAAATGCAAACATTTAAGGGCTTATAGAATAGGCCTTAAAACCGCTAATGTTCTTGTCAAAGAATTTGAAAAAGACGACTGTTTTGTAATTTTTTGATCGTAGCATTCTGACAATTGTGAAATGTAGAATTTCTAGAAAAAACACAATTTTGCCAGAGTCAAAAAGAATGTGCACAAGTACTAAGAGTATGATGCGTATCAGTTTGTTTAGGCTAGCATTGACTTTTATTAGCTACCAGCAGTATTTCACGTATTTATGCGAAGAGCAATTTTAAATGAATTAAGTTAAATTTCAGAGTTTATATTTCAGAGTAATCGTTTCTTTATGTATTCCAAAAAAAATTATAGTATAATTAAGCAAAATTAAATGTACAGTGTACAGTCAAAAGCACGACGATGGTATTTTTAAATGATATGTACCGTTAATCTGTTGTTTTCGTTTTCAGTATTCCTCACGTTTTCATGTAATTATATAGTTTAAACATCTGGTTTTACTATTGTTTACAAATATTGCAAAACAAAAAATGCGGCATTATACGAGTTTGTCATGCTTTACCGAACTTCTTAAAGAGAATCATAAAACGTAAATACTGAAACCATTTCGCTTTGGAAATGAGCACGCCCTGGTATTCATATTTTTAATAGCAATTATATTTGGTTCATTATTTGAATCCAGAGATACCGAAAGACGTTGCTGACCTTGTGCTGTAACCTCAAAAGGGAGCTTGCCAAACATTACTTAAAATGGCTTAAAGGTCGTTAGTGAATAAATATGCTTGACATATACACACTGTCATACCTAAAACGTTGTCAACTAACGCTTTGTGTCTGTGAAATACGTTTGTTTCATATATCGTCATGTTTTTTGTAAACTGGGTCAAACTTAAATTGGTCACATGTCAACCGTACAAAACGTAGAATATGCGTAGAGGACATAGAGATAATAAGTAGTTTGTGAAGTTCCATCAAACAGCTCAAGTTTGTGTTTCTTAGCAGCGGAATTTCCAGTGCAACATGAAACTGGTTATTAAAATGAAACATTTGTAGCATCATTCTGCATACAGCTGTGCATTTCTCCTGGATTGTTACATTTCACTCATGGTCAGGCCACAAAATGGCCAGTTTGTTTAGGAGCTGTCTGACTAATGAGTTATGTTTAGTTTTGAGTGCACTCAGACTGTGGACTTTGGCTGTAGGATGACTGCTTAAATGTTCTGTAGCTGTAATATGTAAATATCTACAGGTTTAAACCATATGTTAAATGTTATTAAACTCTATAGTATTTATTTTTGCGCAAATTGAATTTTAGGCTTAACCTGATTAGCTGTATTATCCTGAAGACTCAAATGCAAGACTGCCCTGTCCTGCCTGGTTGTGCTTCTTGTTCTTTTGAATGTTTTTTTTTCTAAATTCTGTGTTGAGCAACTGTGTTGAGCAGCCATGCTGAGTCTGTGTTGAGCAGCTGTGCGGCGCCTGTGTTGATCTTGCCAGTATGACAGAGCAGTCTATCACAGTCAGTAATGGTCTCAGAGGAACACACTTTCTCTTGCAAATGTTTCCCTGTACATGTTTCATATTTCACTATCACTGTGAATGCAGTTTTTGTTATTATGCACACAGGGAAACTACCTCATGAAAAAGAAATGGTTCTTAATCGGGTCTTCTAAGCAGATTTCATACCACTTAGGGATGTCAAATCCAACTGTCTTGTAGAAGAGACAGTTAAAACAGATGCTGTCAATCTCAATGTGTAGTTTTGTAGCAGCTTTTCTCAGGATTGCAAATGGCCTGAAAGCTATTCCAGTTTCTGCTCAAACTGAAATCACTGAAACATTTCTGTTTTCCTCACACCAAAACTGACTCCGTTTAGTTAAATCTCAGAGCAGAAGTTAATAAAAGTACAGATGCCAAAAATGATGAAATCTGCAGCAACATATTTTAATATACGCTTTCTACTACTACTATAATCTTGGAATGAATTTAGTCATGCTGTGATTAGTTATACTCATCAGTGTAAAATGTAAATAAAGATATGTAATATGCTTCTTCATTCTCAAACTTTCTAAACTTATTGCCATTTCTCCTATAGATATCTGGCTGCATGTGTCAAACATGGAGCTCTGGTTCCATTCTCATGTACTTCGTTGTTTGGCTCTGCTGATGTTCTGATAACCTGTAGCTTTGGCAGGAATATTGTGTGTGAAGTCATTAATCACTTTGTGCATTTCCCACAGCTCGAAGCGGCTGGTGACACTTGCTCGTGGACTGTCCCCAGCCTATTTGAGATTTGGAGGCAAGAGGACAGATTTCCTTCAGTTCCACAACCTGAAGAACCTGGCAAAGTTCCGTGGGCCAGGACCAGACTACTACCTGAAGAATTATGAGGATGGTAATCTGATACTCCTGTATAAAACAGGAATTACATTCTGTATGTTTGTAGACATTGGGATTCCCTTTTACTTCACTTACCAAACCAATGGAGCCTTTAGTGTTGATTTCGCTGTTGCTTCATGCACGTGCCTGTTGATGGATCATGTAATCACATGGCCACATTCAGAATGGCACGGCTCACTATGATGTGATGGCTGCCATTTTGGCTTTCCTTAGTGCCTTGCAGGCCTTTGGTATGGAGTAATATCTGTGACTTCTTTAGGTTGAGTTCCAGGGGTGTTGGCTACCAACTTAATCATTTAGGTTCAAGTTGATCATGTGGAAAACAAGAAACTCTTGAATCTGAACCATTCTGTGAAGTAGGGACTATTGTATACACCTTTTTGACAGTGTTGTAACTCTATCTGCATAATTATATGCCTGGGTTCTGCCCATTTACTGAGGTAACCAGTGGGCATCTAGTTACAAACACCTCGTTTACTGCTGTATAACCACTCAAAAAAAGTTTAATAAATTCTAAATAGTTCAATTTTGCTTTTTTCAAAGGAAGTGACTTATATTTCACACTTTTTTGATTCAAATTTAGAATATACTGAACTAGACTGCTGAATTTGAAATGAGATTCTAATCACATGAACGACACCATTATTTGTACAGGAGGAGCAACATCTGTCATTTGTGTTCAGGAATGATTGCTGATTTCTCTCTATTGCCTGGCAGATATTGTGCGAAGTGACATTGCTCTGGACAAACAGAAGGGCTGCAAGCTAGCGCACCACCCAGACATGATGCTGGAACTGCAGCGGGAGAAGGCAGCCCAGATGCAGCAGGTGCTGCTTAAGGAACAGCACTCCAACCTCTATAGCAACATCACGCTAACAGGTAGGAGACCACACACGCTGTAGCGGCAGCAAGGCTGAGACTGGGCTGCCTCCTGAAGGCCGTCTTCAGGATGGTGGCCCATTGCATGCGTCCGATGCTGTGTGTTGTTGTTGCGCTTAGTGTGAGACTGTTAGTCTGCACGGTTACGCAAGCTGAGCTGAAACGCTCAGCCCTCAGAATGACTAATGCGACGGACAGAGTAGCGGGGGAGGGGAGATGAGCTCTGTAATTGCTGCCCTAAAACAGGGACCTAATCCAATTTTTGTGTGGCATGTACTCGGGGCCAGTCTGTCTGTGGGACATTGTCTGCACACAGGGAAATGTTCACATTTCACCTCGTGTATACTTAGCTGTGTAACATGGTAATCTGGTGTACAAAATCTATCTACTCATTTCTGGAGTAGAAATCAAGGTAACAGAGCCCGCCTGTTTGAAAATGCTGGGATTCAGTTCAAGTAAAACAATAGGGTGGAGAGATGAAGCTGACCTGAAGTAAAATGGCAACCGCAGCTGTGAATGATTTGTAAAAATTACATTCTTTAAAACCTCCCACATTAAGGCTCTTCAGTGCAGACAATACACACAACTTGGCTCGTGCTGTGTAATGGTTGCATGGAAAGCGATTGTAGGGATCTGCTGCAGTATGTCCTGGGGGGCTTTTGTGGGGGCACAGCTCTAGATATTCAACCTGGCTTTGGCACCTTGGGCTAAGCCCAGCGTTTTCACGGCTCAGGGCACCAGTGGCCCTGCGTTCCAGTGTTCCATCTGCAGTGGCTTCATCTCTTGAGAGCTCTCCTCTCCTTGGGCGGTCGCTGACCGGCCCCCGATGGAGTTACTGAAGATATAAGACCACTTATACAGAGCGTCTGAAAGAGATTCGTATCTCACATTTCCCCTACTGAGTCTCTCTCTGAAATGGTCTTAAAGACGGGACAGTTGTTTCTAATCAAGTGCTCAGAGGGTTTTCTCTTTATTGGTACTATGGCAACCATTTCTAAGATTTGGCATTGACCTCTGAATCAGGTTGATTTAATCTCTGAGTTTTCTTTGGCAATCACTTAGTCTGAGTGGCATAGATTCTCCTAGTAAACACCATCTTATGGTCTCACCCCCCAATAGCAGCTGCTAATAGATTTACAGGCACAAGCCATCATAGGAAGCCTTTTTTAGCATCTTACTTAGTCTGACCTCTGATATGTTGGTGTGTGGCAGTGACATCAACCTTTTCTGGAAGGTGCTCTTGCCATTTTTGGTCCGCAGCGAACTTCAGCATGGAGCTGCTATTGCAGCTCAATGAGCTCAGATGCAGGGCAGACACACGGGACTGCCCATGTGTCTTAGCTTTCCTGAGTATGGAATGCCACATAACTGAGATGTCAGACCCCTGTCTACGTTTACAGGCAAAGCATATTTCATGGCAGGGAATCCTGAGGATGCCATCGGAAGCATAAACATAAAGGGGGGTTTAATATAGAAACGTTTTATATAGAGAGAAAATGTTCAAAGCATTGCTTTTTTGCCTTTCAAAAGATCCCAAATTCTTCAGATACTTTATAATGTGCTATCTGGAATTTCAGTTAGCATCAGCATCCTTATTCCCCACAGACATTGTATCACAAGTGTCACTTTTATTTTGTTTCAGTTTCTGGTGAATGAGATAAGTGGGAAACAACAGATGACTAATTTGTATTAAGGGTAGCCTTTGGGGTGACATTCAGATGAAGAACAATAAAGGAGAGAAATACAATGGAATCACAGAGAGGTGGGTTGCCCAGGCCTGGTGTGTGCAGTGCTGTCTTGTAAAGGCAGCTCTGCTTTGGCTTCAATGAGGCATGGGAATGAGGCGGGATTTGGGCACAAATTGGAAGAGTCTCAGTCACGGATCCCCACACATTTCTGGAGACCTAGCTTCATCCTGAAACGTTTCGCTTGATACAGTTCATCATCTTGATACTGTTCATATCTGACACCATGAACTCATGTACTGTTGTATTGTATCAGAGATTGCTTTGGTAAATCTGGTTACAAATGTAGCTGCAGTCAGACATTATTTGAACAATGGGCAGAAACTGCTGCTGTACCAGCACAGTGCAGCCTCCATACTGGTACAGGCTGTAAGCTACTACCAACTGTACAGCTTTGTTGGTATTACAATGATCTCCAGTGGCAAGGATTTACTTTTCATATATAACATAAGTGATAGTACAGGTTTGGTATATATAGGTCGTTGTGGACTTATGACCTATGCAACTTACGACTGATCGACCTTACGACCGTTCTGAGACCGCAGATATGTGTCTGTCAGCGCCAGTGTTGCCCAGCATGAGAGTACGGTAGTTTCCACCCCAACTGCCGACCATGCTAGTATCCCCGTGAGAAAATGATGATAAAAAGGTTAAAAAACACCATACAATATGACTTAAAGATGACATAATTTTACTATACAGTGTACTATATATATAATAAATATGTATCTAAAATAGACATCTAAAGTAGAGGGCCGACTTACGACTAAATCCACTTACGATTGCTCAGAACCGTTCGCAGTGGTAAGTCAACGATGACCTGTAGTGCGTTTTAGTAAAGAACTGGAATTCACATGTTTGTAAGTGTTACAATGAAATGTTTTATTTTTGTTACCATTATTTTTATGGTTGCTTTGTTGTCAAATATGAAGATGCTTCAATATTATTTTTTTCTCAAGTTAGTCCTAGTTTCAGGTTTAAGCTCAAACTTTGGCTTGAGCTCAGGCCCGAGTTTACCTCCAAGCTCAGGGTAAATCACTGCCGTGGGTCCTGGTTGATGTTTGGGCTCAGGCTAAGGCTCATCCTAAGGTTCAGGCTGCAGCAGGTGGGGCCCAGATAACCAGGCCACGTGCCGTTTGAGAACAGCCTGCTAGCAATCAGCGTGGGCTGCCTGAGCTTCGGCAGGTGGGAGGTGGCGGCTTGTTAGTGCTCAGTGCAGTAGGCTGTCTTCAGCTGGAACAGCTCTGCAGTAAAAGCAAACCATGTGAGTGCAGGGGTCATGGTCCGCCCGGCCCATCCTGTCTGCAGTCTCCTCGCATGGCTGTTCCCCTGTAGGCTCATCTGCACCTTCTCACTCCCTTTGTTTGATCCTTCCTGCTCTGGCCAGTTGCACCTGTGCATGCAGCATTAAAGGACTGTAGCTTTGCTTAGAGATGCAACATGCCTGCATATTTAAACAACCTTATCTGTCTCTGCTGTTCACTGTTTTCTTCATCTTTGCTGCCTTGTTTTCTAGATCACGGTTAAATTAAATTTGACATTGCTTATGTTTGTAAACTTGGAGTGAGTGAAGCAGACTCCCCATGGAGCACCCAGTGAATGTCCTTTGCTCTTTCACCTTTATTTTGGCCTGGTTCTCTAATACCTGTGTTCTTCTGGTCTCCTGAAGTCAAGTCACACTACTTAGGCAATTGTTCCCGACACGGAACCTCAATATCATAGTGCTGCACTGAAGAAATGTTTTGTAGGAATGTTTGCAGTATTCCAGACTATTTCCTGACCATTTGAACTCACAAGACAAATGACAGGAAATCGTTCTGTGAGTGCAGATTGGCTTTATTAAAGGTGCCATTTAGCCCTCATTTTCACCAACAGTAGTAACTGCTTGCATTTTTAGCTTTTGTAGTATTTTTCAACTTTTCTAATAGTTTTTTTTCCCAAGATGCAGATTTCATTTATGGGGTTCTTCAAAAATTGCACCATGTTTATTCAGAGAGATCAAGACGTCTACTCCTGTAAACTTTCTGTCTGAGTTATAGTAAAAGGTTTTAATTTTGTGAAACCAGATGCTTACAAAAGAGAACTGCAGCATGTTTCAGACCACATGTGAGCTTTCTAGAAACTGTTGAGCATGTAACATCTATATTTTTGTTATGTGCTGAAGAAAAACCATGTAATGTCAAAACTTTTCAAAATAAATATGCTGCTTTTTGCAGGGTTGTACTGTAAACCCAGTGAAACAACCAGTAAAGATATATTATGTTTTATTAACGCAAATACAAAACTGGTCACTGCCAGTTAAATCCAGGAGTGCAATAATGAGCTAAATATTTTCACAGTTTTCACTTTATAATGTTGACGTTTATGCCAGTAACAGTCCAGATTTTACATTTCAGAGATTTGCAGTTGAACGCAGATTGTAATTTTATTTGGCTGCAAATCTAACATAAGTGGAAAAGAGCCAGACCTGTGTTCCTGCTTTTTAATTACTCACCTTGCAAAGTACAGTGAATGGAGCATTTTCACTCCTCGGCCAGTGAATCTTGAGTAAATAAAGCCTTTAATGAGACTGCAGTATAAGGTGCTAATACTTTAAACAGGATCTTTCTAAAATAACTAATAGTTTATCAATGTCTGAAGAGTTCTGAAAGCACTACAGCATGTTAAGCCCTTTTTTGAAGGCAGTACAGTACTGTGTAAAAGTCTTAGGCAGCCGAAGAAAAAGATGTATAAATGCTGTGCATGTTGGTGTAAAACTATGCTGTTATGCCTGACAAAGTGTGTCAGCTTAGCCATTTCAAAACTTCTGCTGCAATCACCCCAGTATTTGTAGCAACCATCCAGTACTCCCATATATTTTATGACTGGACCACTGGCACACTGAGTATAGCTAATCAATGCCTTATTGACTTATTTAACTCATTAAATTAATTAATTAAATGGGCTGGTGGTGAAATGTAATGAATACATGGAATGGCTGTGGTGCCCCTGAGGAGAGGTTTGGGAGCTGAAGCGGTGTTCATCCAGCCATCCAACAAGATATCAGTGACTTTTTCTAGAACGGAAGAAATTCTTTCTAGTTATTATTGTGTTGCTCTTAATTTGCATATGTTCTGACGTTAAATTGTATTTTTTGTTCTGAGCAAATATGTATTTGCTACTCAGAGAAATAGCTTTAAGCATTTCTTTTGACTGCCTAAGACTTTTGCACACTGCTGCTTTTGAAATGAGTCTTTGTCAGTATGATCTCTGTCTATAACAGACTTGAATTTCTTCAGAAAAATTTGTTTGATAAGTAAAAAGATTAGTTGTATTGGGCTTAATCTAAGAAACCTTGAACTGAAATTTCCCTATGATTTGTGCTCACACAGAGGTGGATATTGGGAAGGCAAGGATTGTCATGAAAACGAGGACTTCCACCAGTGTTTCTGTGACATCTGTGAGGTGCTCAAGAACATTGTGGCCAAAACAAGCTGTCCTTTTGCCTCTGCAGCAAGAGCTGGTTTTAGTTGAATTACATGTGATCTCGGCTGTTCAAGAGTAACTGAAAACAGCACTTCATGCAGTATATTTAGCAAAGCCTTCTACTTTTGTTCTTCCATTTCATGCCATGTAAAATGTTTTCCCAGTGAGACCTTTAAGGAATAATTGCCTGTATTTTTATTTTTATAAAACCAGATGTTGTTGTGTGTACCTGTTCACACAATGATTTTTAAATGTTGCATGCACCATAATCCACACGATGGGCAGGAATTCAGCAAAACAATTTACGAGGCCCTGCTCTGTTGCATCAGGTATCCCAGGAAAGGTGTAACCGTCGCAACATCCCAGTCTGGTCCTAGGTCTTTCCCATTCTTTGGGCCACTTTCTTTGTCTGCATGTGCCTTTCTGTTCCTGGACTCAGATGGTTCACTGGCTTTCCTTTTAGATTTAAGATGTGGATCCAACATAATTATAGCCTGTGACAAGTGGTGAACATTTTTCTAATTATCACATAATATTGGGAGCTGAGATATAAAATAACAAGTTAAACCCCTCAAATTGATTTTCCAGAAAAAGATTTTAAGTCATCACCCAGGACAGCTGTACGTAATGTAATGATACATAAAAATATATTGTGATAAAAATATATGACCGTAATGTCAGTTATTTTGAGTTTTATCTGTTTAACATTCAATTATATGCTTTGAATATGCAGATATGCTTTATAGTATAAAGTGAAAATTGTGACCTGATAAATTATTACTACAATTATCATTAAAAGCCAGTAGTAAATAGGCTTTTAAAAACCAGGTGTATAAACAGAAGAGTGAGGAGGCTAGCCCTGATTATGTGGGTAGACATTAGCTTTCTGCGTGTCTAAATAACTGTTTTTGCACTGTCCGAGGACCGTGGGCACTTTGAGCACTTTCACCGATCAGTCATAATATTAAAACCACTGGCAGGTGAAGTAAATAACACGGATGTTTGATCTTGTGCCATAATATATTAGGCAAGTGAACAGTCAGTTCTTAAAGTTGCGGTGTTGGAAGCAGGAAAAATGGACATACGTAAGGATCTGAGTGGCTTCGACAAGGGCAAAATAGTGATGGCTAGATGACTGTATCAGAGCATCTCCAAATTGGCAGGACTAGTGCGGTGTGCCCGGCATGCAGTTTTCAGTACCTACCAAAAGTGGCCCAAGGATGGCCAACTGGTGAACTGGCGATGGAGTGATGAGCGCCCGAGGCTCATCGATACGTGTGGGGTAAGGAGACTAGCTCGTCTGGTCTGACCTTGAGTTACTGTAGTAGAAATTGTTTAAAAAGTTAATGCTGAATATGATAGAAAGGTGTCAGAACACACAGTGCATCACAGCTTGCTGTGCATGGGGTTGCATACCTAAAAGCAGTCAGAGTATCTACGCTGACCCCTGTCCACCGCTGAAAGTGCCTACAGTAGGCACATGGGTGTCAGAAGTGAACCATGGAGCAATGGAAGAAGATGGCCTGGTCTGATGAGTCACGTTTCCTGTTACATCATGTGGATGGCTGCGCGCGTGTGTGTGTTGTTTACCTCAGGAAGAGATGGCACCAGGATGCACTATGGGAAGAAGGCAAGCCAGCAGAGGCAGTGTGATGCTCTGGACAATGTTCTGCTGGGAAACACTGGGTCCTGGCATTCATGTGGATGTTACTTTGGCATGTACCGCCTACCTAAACATTGTTGCACACCAAGTACACCCCATCATGGCAACAGTGTTCCCCAATGGCAGCGACCACTTTCAGCAGGATAATGTGTCCTGCCACATTAGAAAAATTGTTCAGGAGTAGTTTGAGGAACATGAAAAAGAGTTCAAGGTGTTTGTTTGACCTCATAACTCCCCAGATCTCAATACAACTGAGCATCTGTGTGCTGGACAAACAAGTCCGATACATGGAGGCCAACTTGCAACTTGCAGGACTTAAAGAATCTGCTGCTAATGTCTTGGTGGCAGATACCCCATGACACCTTTAGCCCATGCCTTAACGGGTCAGAGCTGTTTTGGTGGCATGAGGGGGACCTACACAATATTAAGCAGGTGGTTTTAATGTTATGGCTGACCAGCGTACTCATTTTCCATTTGGTGACTGAGTGCAGAATGGTTCAAGCATCTTTAGAGTGAATAAGTGTGTACATTAATCAAGGCTGAAGAACATGCCACGCAGAAACAGTGTGATTAATAACTAGGGAGGTTTTACAAGAGCGGAGGGCATGAGTATTTTCTTTTATCCGTGTGCTCATTAGCAGTGTGGTGACACTAGTATTGGAGCTTTGGGACTTTGCTGGCCAGGAGTGTCATTCCTAGTCCACATGGTCTGCATGCAATTGTTATCAGAGCTGTTGATATACCTAAAGTGTTTACAGAACAAACAGAATATGTCATTACACATGTTGACAATATGCTGCCACATGTGAGCCAAGACTCATAGGAATGCCAATTTATAACCACACATCAGTAAAGTCAATTTGAAATGTTATTTTTATTTGTCTTGTATGGTTTATTTTTTTTGCAGATATTGCAAAATATACACTGTTCTGAGAACAAAGGAACTAGCATTTTGAGCAGGATGGGGAAGCTTCATATGTGTGAGCCATGAAAGCCCCTAGCGGCATTCAGAGGGCAGCGCTAATCCCAGGAACTACTTCTACACTGTGTCGTACTCTCAATTGGGGAAAATTGGGTTTCCAGGTCCCAAGGCAAAACATGCGATCTGCATTACAACCAGGCTAGTTTGATTTTCCTAATTTGACTCCCAGGCTGTCAGGAAATATTTATGAGTGTGCCCAGGGAATGTGATTATTTTTTCCTCTTTTTGAGGAATTGCCACAATTATGTATACAGTTAATTACGTTCCAGTGGAGACGAAGGACAAGTGTGGCGGGGCAAGATGGGGCAAGGGGCACAGTGTGGATGTAGTGATGTGGAGATTGCGCCTGGCAGATTGAGTGTTCCCAGCCTTTTGGGACTCAGCTGACCCCGTCCCAGTGCGGTCTGCTTCTGCCAGTCCACAGCAGCGTTGCTCTGCGGTTTCAGCACCTTTCCTTGGGAACCTCGGCCAGGCTGCTGCCTCCCCTCCCTTGATTTTCAAGGTCAGCCACCCTATTTTTACGTTTTGCTTTTAGGTCATGTGTGTTAAATGGTTTTGAAATCAAATCTGTGTCTTGGTACCAAAGTGAAGCAAGTGCCCAATAGGCGATATTATCGGTAATCAACGATAACAGAGAAGTAACCTGGTGTCAGTGTTTGAAGGTAACTAACCGCCGATTATCACCTTTGTCAGGGCTACACACAAACCTTGATGATAAAAAGATTAATGATATGGCTTTCATTTCAAGCTGACAGTTTTTTTTAACATAGATATTATTATTTTTTAACTCATAGAATTTATTTATTTGCTTTGAATGGTTCTCAAACTGTGGTACGCAAAGGTATCAGTGTATGTAAACATCAGTCATAATGGTGGTACGCAGCGCGCATGTTTCCCCATGGTTCCATGTTTTCTTTTTTTTTTTAAACGTCTAAAAATTTATGTCGCACGCTTGGCACCACATTAGTGAGCGCTTGTGTGTGTGCCAGCATCAGAGGCGTAGGGACAGGACAGGCAAGGCAGGAAATACCGCAGAAATAAATCTGCTTTGTTTGTGTATTCTGTTTTTCACAGTAAAGTGAAAATAAAGGAATTGGGTTTATTAAATTTTCTTTGTTGAGATTATTAATTCAGACTTCACACTAAAATATTGGTCATAAATTTTACCATGTTGGGTGGGGGGTGTTGGAGGGCCCCATGGAGTTTTTTGTCTGGGGCCCCCAGTGTCCCTAGAATTGCCTTTTGTCAGTATTGTTTATTGGTTTTTTAGACATTGCCCAGCTCTAGAGTTATTATTTGATCAGAAGGAAGCCTCAAATCCCTATTATAACAGTCAACTGTTCTGGTGGCACTAGAATGTCCATTCCTTTTGGTAGAATTTTACATTCCATTGTCATGACAGATGAATGTCTGAATCCCTTAAGGGAGCATTTGGTCTGTTCATTCCAACAAACTCCAAGAATACTGTGAGCTCACTTTCAGTAGTCCAGGCAGTCGTTGGAGATTTGTAAGCAAGTGGCCAAACAGTGGCAAATTTCGACAGAGCAGTTCCAGGCCTACGCTGGCTGCCCGGACTGCGCACACAGGCCTAACGGCCGTCTGCTGGGGGCGTCTCCCTGACCAGCAGCTCAGAGATGAAGACGCCTCAGCAGGACAGAGCCCTCTTTGATGCCTTCCTCTCTCATATCAGCTGCTATGTGATGTGTTCACATGTTGCTGAGATTTGTGACTTAATGAACATTTCACTGAAGGACTTTCCAGCATAAAAGCATATTGAATTTCTCTCCTCCTCTGGGTTTTTTATGTTCTACAGCTGCTGCCGGAGTCATGCCATTGGAAGTCTAGTTGAACCAGAGCACTTTTAACTCAGTCAGGCTTTTTTGCTGGATAGAACATATTAGATCTGCTAAAAATGCAGGTTATATAAGAAATTGGCCATTTTGGTTGTTACCACCTGTGAACTACATATTATTTCATTTTTATTCCTTTGTCTGTGGCTGTTTTGATGTTCCAGAACTTGTCAGTGTTATTTATCATTATGTGTCTACCCACTGAAGTCATTCTTTGCCATTCTCTACTAAGCCACAACATGCACGTTTAGTGAGTGTTTGCTTGGCAGGTATGAAAGGGGAAAAGGATTCCCGCACTCATTACATAGCTTCATGCGATTTTCATTACTGTGTCTCCGGGTAATGGAGTGCCTGTTTTTAAGGGCTTGCAGAAACAAAATTTTTAGGAGTACATGGGTCAGAAGTAGAGAGGTAAAGATGATCTATAAATTGTGGTATAAATGATCTAATTTAAATGTAATCAATGTCATTTTGGCTTTAAAGAGAGGTATGTTTTTTTTTTAGTGTTTTCTATTAAAAATTAAACTTCCAGTAGAAACATTTGATCCAGGTGGCTTTCTCTATAGTTTACAATAGCGTCAAAAGTGGCACTATTATTTAAACAGTACTGAGCCAAATGCCAGGTCTGCGGATGCAGGGTCAAATTCACTGTTTTAATTCCATCAGGTTTTGAGTTGTAATTCTGAGAAGCATCTTAACATGTTATGCCTACATACTCAGGTCTGTTGCATGTCTAGGGAATTATCTGGTTTCACATAAGTATATAGAATGATGGGTTATATATAAATGATATTAATTTAATGTGAGTATTTTGGAGTTATGACTACATTTTTGCACTTATGACTACATTAGAGTAAAGCTATATTTCTGTCAATAGATTTAAAGAGTAAATTAGATTAATATAATTTGACTCTTACTCCATGTCCCTGCCTTTCCTTTTGTTTATTGAATGATGAGCAGAATTTAGCAGAAGCCTGGCTGCATGTATAAAGTACATCTGGGTGCTCTTACTGAGAGCATATGCCAACAGTCTAGCTGGCCGGTACAAATGTGAGCACTTTACCGAAAGGAACCGAAACCAGGCAGCCATGTTCAGAGCCTCAATGTTTTAATAAAAGCTTCACTGCCTAGAGGGAGAGTCATTTTCAGAAGTGTCGTTACTCAGATTTTTGTTGTTATTTGTACTGTAACTTTTAGCTAAATTGGCTGTTATTGTTTTACAGATAAGCATATTGTTTTACATGATTATAGTGTTTCATGAGTGACCAAAGTAGAAAAAAACACTCACTTTACAGTGGGTGGACTGCCTGCTGCCGCCTGAAAGTACATGGTTCAGTGAACTGGGGTCTCTGTCTGTATGAGGGACTGCATCATGTCCCCTGTGCTGGGCTCCATGCTCACTATGACTTGATAAGGTGAAAACTTATCAACCAGGAGAACACACACACACACACACACACACTTGTTTGTATTCATATCTTTGTGGGGACCGTCCATTCATTTCCATGGGCAAAACCCTAATCCCAACAATGACAACCTACCCAGCCCTAAGCTTAAATATAGGTAACAAAACAAAATGCGAGACTTTTGCCATTCGTAGTTCTTTTGATTGCAGTCACTGATTATTATGAAATTGACTTTCTCCTTGTTGAGCCAAAAAAATGGTCCATAGAACATCAAAATAACAGGTTTTTATCACATTGTGGGGACATTTGTATATATATACATTACCCACCCACACACACACACACACAGCCCTGCAGGTGTGAGGCTGCATTGCTACCCACATAGCGCCTCACTGTGGGACTAGAATGAATATTGTTTTATACTGATGAGATTATTTAAAACTGTCCATCCAGATATCCATTTTATCTTCCACTTTTCAACTGGAAAAAATGCAGCCCATAGCATTGTAAAAATGAAACAGCATAAAGTGTTACATGAATATTCACTTTATTGAATATATATTCATCTAATATATTTAGTGCAATGTTCTGTGTATGAATTAGTGGCAGTATTTGTCCACTTTCTTTAAATGTTCAGTTTGATACAATTGTTTGGGACCAAACTAATACTTCGAAAGAATTTTATGAGCCCATATGTATGTAATGAAATTTACTCTGGTCTAGGAAGCAGGGAACGGAAAAGTAAAATTGAATTTTCTGTGGTATGGTACAAGGACCTATGCTTCATTGAAGAAGGGGCGTGTTGAATGTTTCTGGCCCAAGGAAGCCAGAAGAAGCCTTTTTCCTGGTCTTTTTAATCTCCGACTTGACTGACAGGACCTGACACCTCTAAACAGTACCAGATGCAGGTTCCACATCAGACTCTTACTGGCTGTATCAGACACCCTCGGGCTGCTGTTGTCTGGCTGCTCCTCTGCCTGGCAGCCCAGCAATCCTCCTGAGACTCATGTTAGCAGCCTAGCTGCCCAAGTGTGGGACTGGCTGTCAAGGCACAATGACCCATCAACGAGATTGGTACAGCCCTGGCTCAGAGCCCAGCTGCAGGCTGGCTTTTCTATTGGCCAAACACAGCTTCCTTGTTGGTATGTTCCAGGTATCTGGAGTCAGGGCTCAGTTGTCCAGGTGGTGAACCTGACTACAGTTTTATGGTCCAGTTATTTTAAAATGCGAGCAAGACGTCAAAATGGCACCGTCTGCTTTGTTTATAGTTAACGATTTGCATCCATGCCATGCCTTTGATGACAAGCACAAGTATTACCAGTGGCATGTAATTCACTCATGCAGTTTTCTTTTACATTTAAGTTAACTGAACAGTAGCCAGTATTGCTTGTGGCAATGGAATTAAAATAGTGAATCTGAATGAGCTGAAGGGGACCCAGCAAAGCCTGGTTGCTCATTCGAGCATAAGATTGTAGTGAGTCATAATAAACCACTAAAAAGCAGTATAATGAACTCTGAAACCACATCATTGTGTAACAAGTGAGTGTTGACACTACAGTTTGAAAATTTTTCAGGATCATCCAAATACTTTTCTAGGCGGGGGGTGAAAATGGGCTCAAAATGGCACCATCTGGCAGGTATGGGCTGCCAGCACAGGCTGCTGTCCATCAGCGGTCTGCCCTAACAAAGGCAGTCTCCTTGGCCTGAATGGTCATTATGAGCACAGTCTGGTAACCTCACCCATTGTGACCCTGATATATCTTTTGACATGCTCTTCCCGTGAGACTAACTTCAAAAGGAGCACAAGAGCTCAGGTTATTACACATAATTTGTGTTGATTGTGTCTGTGGGCACACATACCGTGCAGTAGCACCCCTCAGCCGGGACAGGGGCCTGCAGGGTGTCACCTACCGAACTGTCATCCTCCGTGGGTGGCTGGGTCTTCATTGACAGCTCACTAGCACAGAACATTCCATATGTCAGTAATTTTCATTTGGAAGGATAGAATGTGTAACACAAAGGTTACAAGTTCAAATTCCTAAAGAGAACATGGACCTGGGATGTTTATTGCATAAGGAACTGAAGCATTTACATCATTTGACATCCAATTATGACATCCATAATTGACAAAGATTGCCTGTTGTTGTCAGAATATCAAAGAAATACAACCTTTTGTTTCTAAAATAAATAATTATTTTACAGTACATTCTGTTGATGCCAATGATTTCAAATTAATTAATGTAAATCAAAGTTTTTGTAGTATCGTCTAATATGTTTGTCCCAGTTCCACTCTTCATGGATTTCAGAGCGGATTTTCCTGTTGTCTCCTGTGTGGACAGATTTTGGAGGAACGTTTATGTTACATTTCACATTGCTGCCTTTCAAAAGTCTTGAAATGAATTTTATTGAACTTAAAAGCATGTATCATTAGTAGTTTTGCAGGTGTTTTGTAAAAAAAGAAATATCTAGAGACCTCTTCTTCTTCATTAGTTATGCTACCTACAGTATATACACAATGAACCATGATGAAAAGTTGTTGCGTTAGCTGGCTTCAACATTCGATGAGAAGACAAATGTTTTTATCACTTGCATCTTTTAGAAGGTATTTATTTAGGTGAATATTTGGAAAATTCTCCCGTCCTTCTCAGAAAACATCTGGGAGAAACATGCGTAGTGGAGCTGCAGGCAAACTCCAACCCAGTTCTGTCAGACCTGGTTACAAAGACCAGCCAAGTCCTGGGGCCATACCTTTGGGCAGTAGCCACTGGTGATGTGTTTCAGTGTCACCACGCCTGGTGCTGTCCTCACCCGGCTGTCCAGCTGTCTGTCTGGAGCCTAGCATAGCATGTCTGTTTTCATACCTATGATGCTTATCACTAGTAGACTTCAGTCAAATAGTTTAATTTGGCATACAAATTTGGGGATGAGGGACGACACATGATGTTTGCATTAAGATATCCAAAAAGAGCTCCATGGAATGTCTGAGATTACATTAACCAATGGTGTCCTCGGAAATTATGCTTCAGAATAATACCCGTTTCAAAATGCAGTTAGACAGGCAAGATTTTGAAAACGTAGACAAAAACACCAAAAGCAACCCGCAGGAAAGAGTATGACTGCTGAGTTAAAACATAAGGAATGAATTTTAAGGACATTATCAAAAAACAACAACAGTTGGGGTATAAGGGTACGTACATGGTGCTTGTCTTTAAGTGGGTTATTGATGGCGCATTTGGGCCTGAGGTGATTTTAAGGGCAGTGTTTTGACTGCAGATTCACTTAATTGTAATGCTTAAAATTGCATAGTAATCATGCTGCAATTATGGCATTAGTAGGGGTGTGGGAACCAGATTTTAATGCTGGTTATGGTGTCAGAAGCTTAAGAGGGACCCTTTGAACATGGTGCACTGATTGTCTCAGGGGCACAGAGTGAGAGGACAGCTGTTTTGCTTTGCAGGCCAATGGGACTCGCAGTGGAATTTGGTAGTGCAGCCCCGGCACGCTCCTGTCTGAGGTCTATGGCTGGACTTCTTTTGCTCCTCTCTCTCCTCCTGCTGTTGATGAAGTAAAGCTGAGCCATAATGAGTTCTAGCAGCTCAAGTATTTATGAGTTACTGGAATTACGTGAAATGGCCATAAAATGGCTCAAATTGTATCTTCTGGGGGCTGGAGGCCACACCAAATAGCATACTAGTCAGAAAATATTTTACCTGTGAGTTTTCTGTTGGATTTGATAGTTGGTTCACCAAAACAATATTTAATACCCATATCATTTGCTACCAGTAAGATCCAAATTAAGTGTCTGTTTGAATCCTGTGGCTGGCAAGGTAACAATATCACTTTTGGGCCCTTGGGCAAGGCCTCTAACCCCAAAAAGTGCTCCATGGCTGCCAGAAAACATCTGACCCTGGACTCTGATCCCAGGCTTTTCTCTTGCCTGTAGATGTATATGTTCATCATCGGAAAGCAAGTTGGGATGTGTGAAAAACCAAAGAATCCCTCTGTACTTGCAGTTGTGTTTGTACAATTGGCAAATAAAGTAACACCAGGGTTTCTTTCTTTCTGATGGGTTATCCTTTTACTTATTTCTGCAGAGTACCTGGGATCAATTCCCATAGCGGCATGTTTTTTTTTTAGCACTGCACCAGGAAAGATCCCAGATGAGCAAGACATATGTTGCCAACTAGTAACAAAGCTCTTTTCTTGGATTTGCCCCCAGCCAATTTTACATTAAGATGGAAAGCTGCTTTTTCAAAAGTTATTTTGTTTCTCTCATATTTATATTCTGTGAGAAGAGCAAATGTTTCTGATGTTTACATTGTAAATGGCATCTTTTCTGACCAGCAGACTTCATTCTCAAGAACTGGATAAAATGGATGATTCTGTCCTGTTTTCAACTGGGTTATCTGGGTCATTAAACAGATAAAAAATCTTACTGTTCATAAGCAAAGACCTGGTAAAATCCTCTGAATGCTTCCATATCTCTCTGTTCTGCTGCTTGGAATTTCAAGCAACCGCAACAAGTCAAAGCTGTCACTGATGTCACAATATTGGCCTTACACTATATCTTGACAACCAAAATAACTACTTCCCTTAAAACTCCAAAACAGGCTGGAATAAATTTAGAAGTCAGGGTGCTTCCGCATGGGAAGATAACTTTTTTTCTGGAATTACAAAGGCTGGATGGTTTTGTGTGTGTTTCTTTCCTTTTGGAGCTGTTTCTCTGTCATTGAAACAAATAATTTTGCCCTAAGAATTTGTTAATGCTGTTACGAGACATTTAACAACCTGGATGTTTCTTATTCTTGGACCTCATAAAGGATGACACCTTACATACGGGGCGGGGAATGGGGGCGGTTTTGAGCCACAGAGCGATGGGCTGCTTTGTTAACATGAATGGGTGCGTGTGTTTGTGCGCTGCAGAGCGCTCCAAGCCTGCAATAAGATGGCATACTAGTCACAGATCACACATGTGCGCATGGATACGCACGCTCACAGACGTATGCAAGCTCCTCCTTGACCGCTGATTAAAAACAGGTGCCCACATATTTCACATTTCTTTAAATTCAAAAGTGGTTTGACCTGAGCAGTTTCCCAAAGTAAAACATACACTATCAAAGCCGAGTCCCTGTTCAGCTCACTGTTTATAAACACATTATGAGACATATTTGACGTATATGACAAGTATGATGTCACAGTGAGGCTTCTGAAAACATGTTTTCCCGTATGCACTGGTACTGTGGCTATGAAGGCAGGCATACTGGAGACTATTGTGTTTTTCAGACCACAAAGCGAAAATAAGTCTGCAGAGATTTCCACGGCTGCATGGATGCATGCATCGGTAGTGCAAAGACACGCCATCACAAGTACCACTGATAGTCACCTTGCATTTGTGCTTTATGCACTTTCAGTGGAGAAAAATCTGTAATATGTGTGAATGTTTCCTATTGGAAATCTGTCCATGACCTCATTCCCTAAATAATTGTTAACTTAAAAAGAAAAGCCGTAAAAGGATCCTGGCAGGGTTTAATGGTGATGTCATGATTTATGTTCTTTGGGTTAACAAGGAGTGCTTGGCCAATTGCCAACATTTGGGTGCTAAGTTCACTTTTATACCCATGACTGAAGATCAGAGCTGAGAGCATTTTGGGCCATTGCCCCCATTAGATTTGTATGCTATCTTTCATTATAGCTAATAAATCATCAGCACGCCGTAATCGGATGCTGGGTTTGTCTGCATACGATTGCCAAGGGTGTGGACCAGAATATAGCAAAAACGTGCTGTATACATTAGTGGTTTAGTCAGGTGCATTGATCACTGACTTTGCACTGAGATGAAACCAGATCCTGAATGAAAGAATGGGTTCATGCTGCTATTAGACGCAGCTGGACCAGCCAGTGCATGTGTGGCCTCTAATAAGGATGGTGACCAAAATGCTTAGGAGGACAAACGCTACCACCAGTTTATGCATGTTGTTTGGTTTGTCTCAGCCTGGATATTCCAGTGCATCACAAGCTCATATATTTGTCAGTCAGAAAGAATCTGTGTATAACTATAGTGAAACGGTCAATAGAAACGCCGAAGGTCCTCATGGACCTAATAATCCTCATTTATAGCTTTGGTTCAATTTTGTTGAAGTGTGTAAAGGTTGAGTGGACCTGGCACAGTGGATATTAAGTGAGTACAGTCTGAAACTCTCTGCTACTCATGAAGAACCAAAATCAATAAGGATATACTGTTCGCTTAAGTCATGTTTGCTGTTTAGTTATGGTGTGCTGAAGTTACTGAAGTGTTTTTGAAACCCTCATTGAAAATCCTATGGTCTTCAGACCAAAAGGTGGTAGGATTCAAGGTTGCTATTCTGTCATAGAACTTTCACCAGGGTGTTTGAAAGAATGTTTTAACATTATTGGTTCAGTTGGGCTGTTATGTGAACCATGTTGTTTTGAGTTCTGCACATTTCGATGTTCCCCATATGTAAGTTCAAGAGCGCCTGTAATTTTCTAGGTCAGCTGCAACCAACTAGAATTGCTGTCGACAATGCACACACAAGGCGAGCACTTTGGTTTTCTGCTGGCTGCAAGATACACATAACTTCTACTTTAGAAACTCATATTGAATTCATAAAGAAATCAAGAAAGTTCCCAATTAATTTCGCTAAACAATCTTCTGTCTCGTCTAGAAGTATTCCCTCAAGCTAGTTTTTGATGTGTGTTTAAAATGAACCAGAGCATTCACTGTAAGAGCCCATAGTTTGGCTCGAAATAAGATCAGTTTGACATATTTGCGGTGCCCAGTGGGAAATACATGTATCTCTGACTGAAATAAGAAACATAACAGAAGAAGCCAAGAAAGGTAATTTTAACATTACATTTCACTTTCAGCAGTATGCACACTTTACCTTTTGGAAGAATTAAAATACCATCTCCACTAAACTGACTGTCTGCATGACTTATTATTATTATTAATATTATTTATTATAATAATCACAATAATAATTATTGTTATTATTATTGATCTGTTTCAATAGTTGGCAAGCTTTTGCGTTCTGCTGGTTCTCACAATAACATTCTAGAACTGGATTTTTGATTGTTCTCCTTAAAAGGACAGACGATCCCTGACCTGGGAGCCCCACTTCAGAGGTCACTTCTTAGCATTGTCTGCCGATCTGACATTGTAGATCAATTCAGTTTAATGAGTCACCAGTGAGCTCAAAGCGAACTCTCACATGTTTACACAAAATGCTGTTTAATAGCACATTACACAACTTTTTGTTACAGGTTGTAGACAACCTGAAAACTCAATTTTTGAGCGTCGGTGTCATCGCTGAGGTTTATTCAGTGAAATTAAATATTGACATAATCTGAAATGCCAGTGCTATTGGATTCTTAATAATTTTTCATCAAATGCATCTCCAAGCAAAACCCTGGCCAGGGATTTTTTTTTGTTATTTTGAATGTTACCTGAGCGCCAGTAATGTCTCTAACACATATGGTGAGCAAGATGTTATCTCTCTGGGATGCTGACAAGTTCAATGAGCACGTGCATCACCCATGAAGGTTTTACATTTCATCCCCTTAGATGGCAGAAGGATATCTGTGATAATGATAAGGATAACAGTGCCAGAGTGTGGTCATTGATATGTTCAGCTTGTGACCTTCTTGGGCAAAACATTCACAGTAGGTGGCCGTATTTCTTTGGGGGTTGACCCCCCCTAGAGGCTGAGGGTGGCACAACGGGGAATGCCTATCCGGCCGCTGTGATCCCACAGGGCAATGTGCCGTTTGCGCAGGTCAACTTGCGAGGGCGCACTGTGGCATGTGGGCTGAGCTGAGCTGCCTTGGGTGTAACAGTGAGTTGTCTGGGTATGCTGTGTGTTAAGTGTTTAACTCTATAAATAAACTGCTGCTCTGCCTTCAGAAATATAACCAGGCATGAATAACGTGTGCCTGAATCGCGTTACTTTGAATGAATCGCTCCGAGGAGGACACATCCTGTCTTCTCGGCACTCGAGGTCCTGAACTGGAGCGAATGGCAGTTGAGGCTTTTAGCAACTCTCCGGCAGAACATCGTGCAGTGTTACAGAGCTTATTTTCAGAGCCAGTACGGGGCCATAAATGAGAAACAGTCCATTGTTATCATAGTCTGTTCTTGGTTTGAGGTGTAATAGACACCAGTTTAAATTCCACAACTACTCAGAGCAGTGTTCACAGCTCAACATTTGAAGTACAATAGCATAAGGATCTAATTCTCTTACTGCCTGCAGTGTAATCTAAGAAGATGAACACAGAGAAAAGCACATATTTAGCAATCTATTAGGTAATCAATTAGCTTAACGCCTGTTTTCCTTGCCCCACACAGCACTGTGATGTCCTGGGCTTGTGGTTAGAGCCCGGAAGGACAGAGAGGGAGACCGAGGCATTTCTCCTTTGGTCGCATACTTGTCCTAATTGTGGCCATTAAACTGTCACAGCATTGACACAGAAGTAGGCCCCTGGCCCCGTGCTGGTCACTGCTTTATGGGAGCAGGTGAGGGCACTACCCCTGTCCCCCCCAGAGCCCCTCGCTTTAACACAAACAGTGACTGGAGATTCCTTCAGGCCTACTGAGATCATAACAAGGGAAACGTACACAGCTTTTCAGAAGTAATAAATGTGTTTTACTGATTTTGCCCATTGAGTGTGGTGAGTTTTACCCATTGAAATGTTCTTCTGTTTTGTATCCACATAAGAGCATTTGTTATTAGTCTTAAACAAACTCATGTTGGGTAATTTGGCATCCAATCCTAGTGGTGTCTCAGCATCCATGCCACCCTGTCTCACTCGCCTACACATATCTGAAGCTGCTGTGGATGTGGCCTGGGTGACCGACGAGGACCCATCTGTAGCCAAAACCACTCCAGTGAAGCTAGTGTTACTTTCGACTGCTGAGGTACGATTGCTTGGAGGAGACAGTGTACTGAGTTCAGGTTGACCTCAGTGCCAGAGTTGACTTATCGCAAAATCAAGAACATGGAATCGTAATGGATACGGGAAAGTCACTGCTGTTACGACCATGTGAAATTCACTTAAACCTCAATTGTTTCTACAGCCAGTCAGCCGTTTAAGTGCAAAAATCCATGCTAGTTTCCATGTGTTACGACTTCCAGAAGTTTAATAAGCATGCTGTGTTCCTTGAGTTTCTGAGGGCAAAGAGTTGCAATTTCTTTGTAGGAGCATTCAGCTGGCAGAGCCACAGGACCCTGGTGTGTTTTCGACCAGGTGTTCACTTCCTGTTCTCCCCGTCTGGGACACATGTGTTTAGGAGAATCCCTTTGCTGTTCCGGCTTTTATTATTGCTAAATATTCCAAAAAACACCTAGATTGTAGTGTAATTACTGCAAAAGCCTACCAGACAGAGAGAATCATTTTTTGATGATGTCACCTGTATTTAAGTCTCTATTTTCTCGCTATGCATTCAAGCTCTCATTCTCAATTTGCCAACACTCTGGCCCTCGAGTATCCTGGTTTTCTTGTATTTTTTATGCATTTGCATTCAACTGTCTATCACCCGGTGGAAATGATGGATATAATGAGCTGCCTAAATCTGTGATGCTGTCCGGAGCAGCTTAGAATCTCTCCAAAACGGTGCCCATTCTTATGTGGTCTGTGTAACACTGACCAGGTAGAACACGGGACTTTTTCAAATGCTGTAAGCAATCGTGCGTCTGGAAGGAAAGGCTGCACAAATGAGGCGTGCGGCTCTGGTGCAGGCCTGCTGGTGTCTCACATCAGATAGCTGCACTGACAGTCTCCAGACCCGCCTGTTTCCATTACGCTGGGGACCTGCTGGCGTCCGCAGCGTTTCACAAAGCATTCTGTCCCAAGAACATTTTCCCATAGTTTGTTAATGTAAACACCTTAAAATGTCATTTAAAGTCAGTGTTTAATACTCAGCCTTTAATGCCTGTGTCTGTGATATACGATCCAAATGATATGCTTGTAGATAATAACATTAAGTTCATAACTCATACAGTTTGAAAGAAAAAAAATCTAAAATTTAATTTATTAAACATTTATCTACCTTTGGCCCTATACTGGATGGATGGATGGATGGATCCAGTCTTTGGGTTTGCCTGACCTGATGTGATGTGGCTCAGCAGCCCAGAGGCCAAACATACAGTAAGCGTGCTTCCTGGAACCACACACTGCTAGGCTGGGCTTCAGTATGTACATTCCTCAGTGTGCAGTACCGGTCAGGGGCATTTCACAGGGGTCCTTTTGTCCCGCCCTGTTGTTGTCATTGGGGTATGAGTGCTAGGCTTCTCATACCGGGTTAGGTGTGATTCATAGATACGACAGTAGTATATGAAAAATAACTCTGAACAGTGCTGGGGAGCAGCTAATGTAAATATAAAAAAAGCAGAAACTCCAAAAATGACAGAACTGCAGAAACTTTGCTTGCACTTCTTGGCTTTTGTGGAGTGACCCAAACAGACGGGCTGCTGGCTGCACCTGGCTGGTGGTTTGCAGCTTAATGAGGACATCACCTTTTTTATTGTTACTTTTCAGAACGGGTTATGCGGCCCATATGGGTGCCGTGTTTAACCAGGGCACCCAGCTGACTGGGTCGCCCTCTCATGCTTTTATATGGAAGCCTGCCTGCAACCACATTATTTACTGTCAGAGTTCACGTCAGTTTGCTGGTCTATCAGTCATGTCGTTTTTGATGTCAAGAGCTGTGAAAAGCTGATGCACACCTGTGTGACTGGAGCGGAGTTTGATGAGAATCTGGGCTGTTTCCGTCCACTCCACTGTGTGCTTATCAAGATCCAGTTAATTCTGAAAAACTTTAATACAATAATAGATGATTTCAGAGTGCCAGGTTAGCACATGCCCTCAAACAAGCCTGACACATTTGTGGCAGGTTTAGGGCCCTTTAAACAGCCTCAGTTCCCTTATACATCTGGAACCCTAACCTGTTTCTTTTTTATGAAAGGAAGTGAGGTCAAAGTGCAGCTCAATATTTATGTTTACGGCTCAAGTCTTAACATAGAGAGATTCAGCTCAAGAGTCATGGGTTCCATTGTTGGAAAAATGTTCTTTTAAACCAGGAAATAATTGTATGTGTGTGTGTGTGTGTGTGTGTGTGTTATGTATTTGCGGTTCCCACAATAAGATAAAATCCTGTTATTTTGACAGTGTAGGGACCACTTTCTGGTCCCCACTAGGAGAAACTTAATTTAAAAAAATCTATGACTAATCAAAAAAGTAAAAATACAGATAGTCTTGTACAGTGGTACCTCAGAACTCGAACTTAATCTGTTCAGAACTCCGGATTGAATCCTAAAAAGTTCGAATTCTGATCAAATTTTACCCATAAGAAATAATGGAAAACCAATTAATTGGTTCCCAGCTCAAAAAAAAATACACCTAAATATGTTTTTTTTAGCATTTAAACACAAAATGAACCTGATAAAACAAGAAGAGCATATACTGTACTAAACACATCTAAGCACATTTATCAAAACAGTAATTTGTAAAGTAAGAAAATAAATGTATCCAAACAATGTGTAAAGTTTAAAAAAACCCGATGTGTCCTGCCCCTATCGTCCTCCTTCCGTGTGCCACGCCCCCTCATTAACCCCGTGTGGAATCCCTGTGTGATCAGCTGTTTCTGGTTGTTTTCATTAGCTCTCTGTATTTCCTCCGCTTTTCAGTTTGTTTCCCCAGTCCGGTCATTGTATTGTCCGTCTGCGTTTTGCCTGCCTTACCTGTAATTCAACCCCATATTCCCTGATATCCTGACATCTACACCTTTGTCTCCGTTCCGTCCCCGCTCGGCACGACAATATTATCATAATTAAATGTATTAATGGTTTATTATTAATATTAAAAGAATGAATAAGAAATCTTTATTTTTAAATGTATTTTATTATATAATAATAATTACTATTGCTGTCTATCATTGTCTAAATGTATTTTTACTGTCTAAACATATGCATTCAGCTAGTGTAAACATGCACGATGCAGCGAATGCAAGGCTGAGACTGAAGCTTTACCCTTTAATTGTTTTCGCTGAGAGACGTGCTGCGTGACTCATTTCCCCGCGCGTACAAGTTATCTTAGGTTGGCTTTCACTTCTGAGATTCAGATTGAGTTCTAGGTAATTTTTTTTTTCAAACTGGTTTTAAGAAATTCCAGTTCTAATGAGTTCGAGAACTGAGGTACCACTGTATTTTGTTAGGTTACTTATGGTTAGGGTTAAGACTGGGTAGGGGTTAAGGTTGTCATTGTTAGGATTAGGATTATGCCCATAGAAATGAATGGATAGTCCCCACAAAAGATATGAATACAAATCTGTGTGTGTGTGTGTGTGTGTGTGCGTGTGCTTGTGTGTCTGTGTGTGTGCTGCGTGTGTATTTGTGTGTCTGTGTATGTAGTCCAGATACACCTTACCTTGTGGGGACCAAATGTCCATACAACGTGATGAATACCTGTTTCTATTCACCTTATGGAGACAAGTTTCCTGGTTTCCTGATCTCCAAACTCAATTTTGGTTAGGGCTGGGCAGGGGATAAGGTTGTCATTAGCGTTTTTCCTATAAAAATGAATAGGCAGTCCCCAGAAAGATATAATTGCAGGTATGTGTGTATGTGTGTGTGTGTGTGTGTGTGTGTGCGTGTGTGTGGGGGGATTTGCATAGATCACATTTGAGGACCAATTTTGGATAACTTCAGTTTTATAAGCATCTGTGAATGCAATCGAAAAAGTAAAAATGCCAAAAGTCTTGTATTTGGGTTGGTAACTTATGATTAAGGTTAGGGATGGGTAGAGGTTAAGGGTGTCATGATTGATTTTTCCCATAGAAATTAATGGACTGTCCCCATTTAGATAGGTACCAACTTGTGTGTGTGTGTGTGTGTGTGGAAATGGCTGTGGATAGTCATCACAAACAGGGAATGTGCAAAACTGCTGATCACTATCTGATACTGCCTTGTGAACGTTACACTGTTTCTTAGACATGGGTGGGCAGGCAGACATTGTATAGACAGTAGCATTACTAAAGTAGCTATATCTCCATTTGTAGCATTAATTAATCTTGTTCTTATTCTCATACTGACCATGAACCTTGTTAACCTCTAACCACACTAATATCTCAAATACTGCAATGTAATTTCACTGTGCCTTTGATGTCTGCAGTATTACTGGCATCATCATATCATCATCATCCGTTCAGTCGAGTACGACTCTCGGCCACTCTATGGATCAATGCTTTCCATGTCTTCCTATCTATCGTGACTTCTTTCAATTCTGCTATGCTCAGTCCAGTATCTTCCTTGATGGTGTCTAGCCAGCGAGTTCTTGGGCGTCGTCTTCCTCTTTTGCCACTAACCATTCCAAGCATGACGTCCTTCTCCAGTGATTTGCTTCGCATGCTGTGATCAGGTATGATAAGTCCTTTTCTTGTGTCTAATTGGCTGTAGACTTAAAAGTTCTATATATTTATCTAACAATTAATAGTGATAATTAGTTTAATGGGGAAAAATACAGCTTTATTTAAATATATGTTGGCCATTGATTACATCATCATCTAATTCCTTGAGCGTATGCATTATCAGAACTTAAGGCCATTAGAAGTGGCAGCTCGCCATAATAATCCTAAAGAGAATCTGTTCATGCATTACAAGGTTCCCATAATGCAGCGCCTAAAATTGTCAGAGGCAATATTGTGCAAACATCCTTTTTCTGTCTTTACTGTCCTGTTTTTTGTCTGTGTCAGTGTCTCAATCATCTACAATAAAATTAAACCATTCAACCAGAAATCTATTTTCCAACAAAACTGCACAGTTGTTTATTTGTTAAAGTTGATCCTTTTACAGGGAACACACAGTGTGTGAGTTGGAAGGTGGTATTCACCTGTTACTGATCATACCCGGGGAATATATACGTAAAATGGACTTAAGACATCACCTCATAAAATTTCCCCATGAACTTTATTGAAATAGCTTTGTGAACTTACTTAACTGCGCGCTTAAAATTAACAGCACATTATGTGATTGTTTATGATTTGAAACCTTATGAACATTCGGGGAGAACTTGTAAGGTCCCAGTACTGACCGACAGCAGCTGGACAGCTTCTGTGCCTAACAGAGGGGAGGTAAAACAATGCTACAACTGCCTGTCGCTTCCTCCCAGCCAGGTCTTTAGACAAACTGTACAACTTCGCCGACTGTGCTGGGCTGCACCTTGTCTTCGGCCTGAACGCCCTGCATCGAAACCCTGACAATTCCTGGAATGGATCCAGTGCCCTCAGCCTGCTCAAGTACAGCGCTGGCAAGAAGTACAACATATCCTGGGAGCTGGGCAACGGTGAGCGATGTTGGGCTGCGATTGGGCTACACCCCACACACTGCAGCGACCGCACAGACACCTTGGCAAGCCACATACCTGCTGGGAGACGGGTTTCTCCAAGTGCAGAGGAAGGGTCAAATTCATTGTTGACTATGCAGGAGAAGGCGTGGCTTCGGAATACTGTCACTGTACAGGACACTCTGGAATGCTGCCTTTTGCCTCCCAACCATCTCTCTAGCTGGTCAGGTGCTGTTTGGCATTACAGAGTGGAGCTACCATTTGGAAGCTGTTTCTGGGATGTGAATTTTCAATAAGGTCAGTTGTTTAAGTAAGACTAACCAGAACAAGAGGCCTAGTTTGAGTTTAGGTTCGGATGGCGAAGGATCTGTTCTTTTCAATTTAACATCTTTTATGTCCACATATTAAACAGATTTTTGGAAGAGGGACTTGTCTCTTTTTTTGGGTGGGGGGGGGGGGGTTGGAGGCAATGAGTTTCCTTGCCTGTGATCGGCAGAATAGTCACTTGTCCATGGGCCCAGGAGCAAGGTCTGTGTGCACATAGAGAGCAAGATGGGGTAGGCGAAGAGAGGAATTCCAAAGGACCTGTACTCATATTTAAGAATTTTAAGGATTATCCAGTTAAATAAACAGTGCAGAATCAGACTGAAGAGATGTTGGCCGAAGTCTCCAGTGGGTGTCCCCATATGAGGGATCGTGGACTTCCTGACAGCGGGTGGCTACCTAATGGAGCAGTCATTCCTCCCCATGCGATGTGCAATGTCTTGCTCTCACTGCAGCCCCTGTCCCCCCCAGAGCCCAACGGCTACCGCAGCGTGGCTGCCCGCACGCTCAACAGCAGCCAGCTGGCGCAGGATTTTGCCCAGCTGCGCACGCTGCTGCAGTCGGTGCGCTACTATAGTCGCGCCAACCTGTACGGCCCCAACATTGGACGCCCCCGCAAGAACGCCATCCTGCTGCTGGAGGGGTGAGTGGGCCAGGGGCTGTGGGTGGGTGGAATGTTATTTTGGTAGATACTGTGGGCAGACGGCTTTCACCTCACAGGTTAACCCCTGTGGCTCTAGTAAGGTATGTATTTTGAACATTTTGATAAATATGTGATGCCTATCAGATTTAGAGCGTCTAGATGACCGTTTAAAACGTCTAAACAATTATATGATTGCATGAACATTTCTGTTAAATCTCTGCCAACACCCACAGTTGAATAACAGACCTCAAGAAATTTAAACAAGGTCAGCGGACTACCATCATCGTGTTATGGCCACACTGATCATGAATGAAAAGCTGCTGGACTGACATCTCGCGTAATGCTGAAGGGGTCTGACACGGCATTTCATGTCTGCTGCAACTCCATGGCCATGACGTTTCTGAGCGTAGGGCGTGTATGGGGGCTGCCTGCAGAGGGGAAGAAGTAGCATAGATCCTGCGATTCACACCAGACAGGAGATGTTTATTTCACGGCCAAGGGACTGCCCACGCTTTAAATAGCTTGTCAGCTAAATAAAGTGTCACTCGACTAATAGTGTGACAGAGCAATGTCCCACCTGCAGCCTCATCGGCCGGATCACCACGTGGCATCGGCAGTGCAGCCATCATCCGTGTGCAGCGCTCACGGCTGTGCAATGTAATGTGTGTAGTTGGCATCTGCACAGCAGAGCGGTCCTGCCCAGGGCTCCACGGTGAAGCCGTGTGCATTAAGATGAAATGAGGCATTCAGCATGGCCATGTGATAATGAGTCATGTAAAAGGGGGATTTAAATGTATTTTGAATTCATTTTATTGGAATGTCACTTATCAACACCAGATGGTTATCTCTGCCATTTGAACCCACACCCCAGTCCATACGCACCCAAACAATCAGTTTCCACTGCGGCAAAGCTGTCGGATAGCTGAGTTTGATTAGTACACCTCCGCAGCTGTTTGATCAGTCTCACCGTCGGTGTACAGATTTGTGGCACGTCCCGCAGCGAGCTCCTAAATCTTCCTGACACCTCAGGTCAGGGGGGTAAGACCGGTCTCACAGGAGAGGGGCCTAAGTATGGCTCTGTGGGCTTTGTGTTTGAGGACAGCCTGGGGGCACCTCTTGCTCACTGTATGACCAAAGGTTAATGGGCCACCCCCCAGCTGGGGGTGTGTTTGGAAAGAGGCCAGAGGTAGAGCCTGTGTTAGTCTGCACTGTGAGCACATATGAGTGCCTGGCAGTTACAGTTAAATAACTGAGTGTTAAATACTGTTTATTTCTGGAGGGATTTAGATCCATCAATCCAAATGAAAAGTGCTTCATATTTGTACTTTATAACCCGTAATGTTCTGCTGCTCTGACGCTAGCTGTTTTATTTACTTTCCAAACTAAAAAGGCAGTGCTTCTTAACCCAGTTTGTACATGTTCCTGTATTAATATATATATCTCTTTTGAGGGTATTTGGATGGTATGTTCAGGTATTGTTTCAGGAATTAATGATTTTAACTAGATTAGTCTTCTCTGCTTCACAATCAATGGGACATATATAAATACATTCTTTCCTAAGAATAAATCTCATTAAAATAGTTTTAAAATGTATACAATGGACATTACACCTCCATGACCAAGTGTACATATTTCTGTACGTAGTGCCAAAATTTTGGAGAAACTTACATTTTGTGACCATTTATTAAAAATGCAGCTCCACCTGTCCTAGCTACCTTCATTTGTGGAAGCAGTCTGCTGTAGCTCTCTGTCTTTTTAAAAGGCTTGTAGGACAATCTATAGACTAAGGCCATGAATCCTTCACCCAGCATTTGAAGATTACCTACCGTCTTGATGGATGGCACCTGAGCTGTCAGAGTACTTGCTAACACGTGTTACGCATGTTTTGCTTCTTGACACGGTACTTTGTGAAAGTAACTGGCCAAAAAATTTAAATAATGCCACTCTCGTCATGACATGCCGCAGACGTCATGCTTTCTGGCCTTGTGGTTGGTATTATGTCACATTAGTTCAGTTACTTTTGGTTATTTGTTTATAAAAATGCATTTCTGGTTTATTTTGAGGAAGGTGAAAGTTCCGCCATTTATAATGAATCATGCTGCTACACTGACTAAGTGCTTTATTAGGAATAGCTGCACACCTGCTAATTCTTGCAGTTATCTCATCAGCACAGTCATGTGGCAACAGCTCAATGCAGAAATTCATGCAGATACAGGTCAGGAGCTTCAGTTAATATTCACATCAAACACCAGTGACTTTGTCGTGGCATGATTATTGGCGCCAGACGGGCTGGTCTGTGCATTTCTGTAACTACTGATCTCCTGGGATTTTAATGTACAACAGTCTCTAAAGTTTATTTGGAATGGTGGGAAAAAATTAAAAACATCCAGTGAATGGCAGTTCTGCAGACAGAAGTGCCTTGTTGTTCATAGGAAAATGGGCAGACTGGTTTAAGCTGACAGAAGGGTTATGATAACTCTGATAACCACTGTGTACATCTGTGGTGAGCAGAAAAGCATCACAAAATGCACAACATGTCAAACCTTGAGGCTAATAGGCTAAAACAGCAGTATACCATGTTGGGTTCCACACCTGTCACCCAAAAACAGAAAACTGAGGGTACAGGCTCATCAAAACTGGACAATGTAGCCTAATCTGATGAATCTTATTGAATCTGTCAGGTCAAAATTTTGTGTCAACAGCATGAATCTATGGACCCAATCTTCCTTGTGTCAGCAGTCCAGGCTGATGGTGGTGCCATAATGAACAGGATGTTTTCTTGGCACACTTAATACCAATCAATCATAAGTTAAATCCCACAGCCAGTTTGAGTATTATTGCTGACCATCTGCATATCGTTATTGCAACAATTTACCCATCTTCTAATGGCAACTTCCAGCATGACAACGCACCATGTCACAAAGCCAAAAATTGTCTCAGACTAGTTCCATAAACATGACAGTGAGTTCAGTGTTTTTCAGTGACCTTCCCAGTCACAGGATCTGAATCCAGTTCAACAGTTTTGGGATGTGGTAGAACAGGCGATTCACAGCATGGATGTGCAGTTGACAGATCTGCAGAAATTGTGTGATACAAGCACATCAGCAAGGACCAGAATCTCAAAGGAATGTTTCCAACATCTTGTTCTATGCCATAGAATTGAGGCTGTTTTCAGAGCAAAGGGAGGCCCTCCCTAGTATTAGTACAATGTTCCTAATGAAGTGCTCAGTGAGTGTATATTGAAACAAATGTCTTGCTTGAATTAGGCTAAAATGGTTCAAATTGTCCCTGTTTGCTATTAGAAGAGCTTTTGAGGGTGCATTATACCCTAGCACTCACTATCAGCTGTGTTTTGTTGGAACTGATATTAGTTGGTAGCCACTCTGTGCGTGTAAAGCATAGGCAGCGTTCAATGTACTGCTGCAGCAGCGTTTCATTCACATGTACAGCACACTTACACTTGGCAGGATCCCTTCATTCTGCCTGTTTGGAGGCCGTCACTTCTTGGTTTGGCTGTGCCCATTTCCGCTGCTGCTCTTGGCTTGGCCCCAGGCTTTCGCATATGGTGTAGAAACCAGGGCAAGGATTTAAGCCATTCTTATACTGAGCTGTGGTCTTTCACTTATACCTGCCTCAGTTCAGATGTTTGTAAGTGATGAGGTCAGTGGTGATGTGGAGTGGGAAGTGGAAGTGGAAACGGTGTGGCTAGTAGGGATGTGCAGAGAACACCGTATTTGTATTTCTATTTCTTGAGCAGTAAAGTTATTTGTGTTTGTATTTGAATAAATGTGGAAATAGGTGTAACATTCCAGTTTTTTTATTACACTTGTAATTTTAGGATAATAAAGTGTTAATATAAGTGTTCTTCAATAAACTATTGCTGGGCTTATGAAAACCATAAACCAACATTACATTTAAGTGTTCATAATTATTGTAATAAACATGTATAACCATAAACAGCATTGAAAAGAAAAGCATTTCAAACATAACATTCAGTTCCTACTGCCCACTCAAACCAATAAACTAAACTCTAAAGTAATAAATGCCTATGTGAACATTGGAGGACGCCCTAATAGGAGAACACTGAACAGATAGAATGTAAACAAAAAAAATCCATTGTACATAAAAACTGTTCTCTCTGAAGTACCGTATGCCAGGAACTAAACCTTAATTAACCCTTGCTTGAGGGAACTGGCAGAACACAAGTTTGGGTTATCTTCTCTCCAATAGTATGTTAGGCGACTTGGATACTATGCGAACATTATAATATGCTGTATACTGTACATACCTTTACGATACCGCACCATACTGTTCCTGTACTCCCTAAAAAGCCAAAATACTTTGAATACACATAAAAAAATTACTTCCCAAAAGCAAATCATTTTTATAATCTTTGTACAGAAGAAAGATTAGTAACAAACCCACTATTTGTGCTTTGCCGAATACCGTATTCGGATTCAGCTCCACTCCTAGTGGCCAGTGAGGCCTGTTTGCTCAGGAAAGGTCTTACAATGGGAAGGTCTTACAGCTTCACCATCCTTTAATCAGTAAAGTCATCGGATGGTGGCGCTCACACACAGTCTCTGTGGCTTTAGAGAGTGAGAAGTCCGTGTGTGTGACCCCAGGTATGCCCCCTGTGAACTCTTTCTGCCAGCTGCAGCGCAAACGTCACTTTTACACTACAACTGCACTATTTTCCCCTTTGTTTTTAATTTATATCGAATAATTGAATAATGTCAAAATGTTGCATGAGCTCATTTTGTCATGTTACTTTTCTCAACAGGTTCATGAAAAATGCTGGTTCCACTGTAGACGCAGTTACGTGGCAACAGTAGGTATTCTGCCCTTTTTATCTTCAGTTGTTATTTCGCACAAGGATGTAGTTATTACATACATCATTTTGGGAATTATAAGATATAACATAAATATTAATACCACTGTTTAATCCACTAAAGCAGTGTTTCCCAATCCAATCCTTGGAGACCCACAGACAGTCCATGTTTTTGCTCCCAGTGTTTCCCAATCTAATCCTCAGAGACCCACAGACAGTCCCTACCAGGAGCTGGGAGGGAGCAAAAACATGGACTGTCTGGCAAGAAGTTCAGAAGTAGCAAAAACATGGACCGACTGTTGGTCCCCAGGGACCGGTTTGGGAAACACTGCACTAAAGTATTATGCACACCTTCAGCTGCTCACCGTATCTATCTGTAAATCTCTTAAGTCTGAAGTCTTCCTCTTTAGAACGGCAACATATTTTTAAATAGACGTCATCATTGACTTCATTCTGCTTCATTCTACACTCACAGTCACCTAAATATCAGTGTAAATACTAGAGGTTCATGATGAGCCTGAGTTTTCCGGCCCACTATTGTGAGCCTTCTTCCTGCAAATACTCGCTGCTCCTCGTGAATCAGGTCTCAGCAAGCTCATAATCGCAAACACCTGTCTCTAGGAGCGTTTCTCAGATGCGGCTCCCGCCGCTGCATGCATGCCTGCGCTGCACACATGTTTACTCTAATTTGAGCCTTTTCTTTTAATCTCATAAAGTTTGCTCAAATCAAAGTGCAGTAAAAAGTCCCTTTTTGTTAAAAGTATGCTGGAAGTTTAATCCTGTGACCAGCTGCACCAAAGCAGCGGCAGGCACAGTTTCCACATTAGCTCTTCTCAGTTGTTTTTTTGCCATGTTTTGTTTTGTTTATTCTTACTGACTTTGTAGTTCACATTTTACACATTTTTACACACATTAGACAGCTAAATAGATATCCACAGGGACTGATATTGGCATAATAAAGGCCTAATTTCTCTGTGCGATATATTTAGAAATTGGTCAGTCATGTAAAAACTAGCGTAGTGTAACCTTTTAGTGTCATATTAACATTGCTTAGTGTAATTCAGAATAGCTTCTAATTAGTCGTTCTGCAACAAAAATAACAGGTTCATTAATAGTGTGATGAACGTGGATGGCAGTGTGATGTATGCTCCTTCCCATCAGGGGAATGTGACACGCCCCCCCACCCGGCAGCTGTGGCTCTCATTACCCAGTGCATTCCTTGGATTATTAAAGCGAAAGGTTTTATAAATGACTAGAGCATGTTCTTATCAGAGAGGCCGTAATCCCCTGTAATTGTTGCCCTTGTGCGTGTGACTGACAGGTCACATGGGCGGGCAGAAGGCCCAGCTCCTGCACACAGCTTCACTTCTGTTGTGATCAGCGTTGTTTGGGAAGAGTGGTCCACATGCAGGCAAGAACTTGCATTGTGCCTATTCCTGTTACGGCGCTGTTTAAGTAGCCTGGCTGTATGATGTGCCTGTTTGGAGGAGGAGAGAGAGGCGTCTGAAGGTACGCACCGTACGCTGTATGCTGAGCCTGCGTGCCATTATGGCCCATTTTAGCTGTTTAGTCAGCCCACATGCTGCACCCCTGTAGATCAGAAGCAGGTGCAGGCATTGTGTGCTGTCCATACCCCCTCCAGCCACTGCGGAAGCTGGCTGTGCACTGGAAGAGGACTGAACAGAGTCAGAAGTTCAGCCCTGCAAGAGCTGAGTGGAAAATGAGTTGCCAACCAAAGCTTTTAAAAGTAATTAAGAGCATTGTGCTAATTTGAAGAGGTGCTGATTTTCCCTCTGTAACTAGCAGGAGTCCTGTGTCTGGGCCTCTGGGGGCTCCAGGGGCTACGGTCTGACTTTGAACACTCTAATTGCCGACTCATTAAAGTATAGGTCAGCCTAATTAAAGAGAGCAGAGCGTCACGCTAAAAAGCCGTCAAAGGGATGAGTGGGAATCTCACGTTCCCTCTGGAATGCCTCACATTCTCAAGGTGTGCGGGCAGCACAAGTCTCTGTGATCCAGAAGAGGCTTGTTGGAGTACCCCATCCCTGAGTGTCCTTCCGGGGAACATAGCGATGAAGCCGGCTGGCACACTGCAAGCACACCGCAGACCTGCTTCTTAGCTCTGAATCGGGGAGCACCAGGACCCACAGGTCACCGCCAGCGTCCATCAGTCTCCATAGCCTGTCCTTCCTAAAGCAAACCTGGAGCTGTGATCTTTTGTTGCTGAGAGGCCAATAAGCACACAGCAGTGCCCTGATTGTATCCCTGAAGCTCGGCATATGTTTCAGAATTCTGGGCTGGTTTTCAAAGTCGGTGAAAATTTGTTTGTATGAACCATGCAGTGTTTCTTTCTACGGTATGTTCTCATATGACATGTCTGACATGCAGCCGTACAATAACTCTTTTCAGCCACTGTTGATTTGACCAGAAGTATGATATAAATACAAGCTTAAACATATATGACTAGTCAAAAAGAAACTAGAGAAATTCACAGAGCCTTCAAGTGTGCTTCCTTATTGTTGTAAGTCAGGCCTTCACTGCAATGTCAGTAGATGAAGGTCTTTTCTGGACCTCACAGACATGTATTTGTTCATTGTCTGTGGTGTATTGTCATGGCAACTCGGTAATGCCATGAGTGATGTAGCAGTATGTGACAGCATGGTGAAAGTTAAGAGCAACATTGTAACTGCACTAGTGTTTTTTGTTTCTGCCATGAAATTATGCTGTGACATTAAATGTATGCAATGCCCACGTTTACTGGATTACATCGAGCGCAGGATTAAATTAAATATATGCTAGATACAATGGTGAGCAGCTATGCAGTGTTCAGTCAGGCCATGCTATGCTGCACTTGATGGATATGGTGATGATTATTGTTGGAATATTTAACAAGCCTAATTATCACCTCATTATCAATCAGGAGAGCATGAGTGGTTGAGGCAGCGTTCTCCAGGGTCCGCGGAGAACATATAAATTCTGCTAAACTACAAGACCTTTTTCTTTGTTTATATGATCCTTGCAAGGGTAAGTGTGTGTTTCTGTGCTGCCAGTAAATGGACAATGCTCCACTTCAGAGCGCTGTTGTTCTGAAGCACTGCCTGAAAACAAGATTATTCTGTAGGTCTGAATCCTGCAGGCTGTGTCGTTTCATGTTTGTTACTCTCAAAGTCTGGTGGAGCTCAGCTGGGGATGAAAACCACAACATTCCGGTATTTGCTCATGAGCTACCAGTACTTGTCATTCTTTGGGATACTTTTATATGTTATAAGCGCTCAACAGCTTTAAGCAGCTTAAGTGTTTCCAAATGAACCAAGATAACTGTTTCAAATTTCACTATACAACGTGATCTTATCTATCACTATAGACAGTGTTAGACAGATATCCAAAGAGCTCTTTAATCTGAAACACGTCAGGACAGTAGGACAAATAATATATTACCCTAGACAAAAATGAGGTGATGCTGCACAGTCCTACTCAGGTCCACTCAGAATTTCACCACTGCCGCTCTTCTGGAAGCTGTAAGGCGGCCAGTCAGGTTTCAGTCCGCGAGCCCACGGAGACAGTGTGATGGATTGCTCACCGCAGCGTTAAGGCATCATGAAGATTTGTTGCTTTCTCAGGTGTGTCTCCACGGAGCTGTAAATTGTGTGGGTATCGAGGTCTGGAGGAACAATGATGTCTATTAGGCCGTGCCCTCTGTGCAGACATCTTCATTCTCGTTCTGCTCTGTTATACCAATGCTTTCATGGGCTTCATACGCTCATGTTACGCCAGCCAATTTAGAGATGGTCTCTGGTTAAAAGGATTATGTGACACTTTTCAGATGTCACTAAATATAAACACATATTTCTAACTCTTTTAATAGGTCCAGTTTTCAAAGTTCAATATGCTAAGTGGTGTGCTCTGTGTTCCCAGCTACTATATCGATGGACGTGTGCTGAAAGTCGACGACTTCCTGAAGACGCGTTTGTTGGACACACTGAGCGAGCAGATCGGAAAGGTGCTGAAGGTGAGGCAGCCCCGCTGCCTGCGCAGACGGGCACGATGACGAGAGGAAGCTGTCTGAGGAGGGCGCTCTTTGACGCCACCGCATCCCAAACCTCACGTATACAATGTGAACACAAACTTCCTCTCAAGAAGATGGATGGATTTTATTTTTATTACTGCTGGCCCCAAGCACCAGAGGTGTTTGGCAGCCTTGTGTAATTACAGCTGTGTGTCCGGGGCGTGGAGGTAATAAAGCTTGTCTTGCCCTCATTAGCTCTCCTGCCCCATTATTCCTGCCCTGGGGGTTGCTGGGAAACGCCCTGTCAGAAGCCCTTAACAAGCGTGCGTAGCTGAGCGATGTGCTTTGAGGGTGGAGAGCAGGATCTGTTATGTGACGCTGGAGCATGGAGGGGCTTTACAAGGCAGTCTGTCGCCAGGTTTGAGCCCCCCCCTCCACCCCAGTAAGCAGTGTGCCCCGCTAATGAGCAGTCACACTGTTTTGTCATAGGGCTCTCTGTCACACTTATACAACCGCATGACTTGCAGAAACAGGCTGAGCCATTGCTGTTGGCCTTCCCCTGAGACCGAGCGGCCAATGCTGGCCTGGGTGCATCGGTGGGCGTGTCACTCCACTAGCGGCGACAGTGACGCCATCACATCGCCACCACTTCGGGCTTCCCCCTGTTCTCTGGAGATACACGTTGGTGTTCTCCATTGCTGATGGTGTTTCCTCGTGTCTGATGGCGGCCGTTCAGTCAAGCATCATTATCATCCTCAATGCCTTCCTGACTTTCCTGTCCTGCGGTTCATTCTCTCGTCTCTCTGCAGGTCGTGAAGACGCACGCTCCCAGTAAGAAGGTGTGGCTGGGCGGAGTCGGCCCCGCCTGGACATTGGGCACCAGCAACCTGTCTGACACGTACGCTGCTGGCTTCCTGTGAGTACTGCTCCCCATACACTGCTCTCGCTGCTCCAGTTCACTGATAGACAAGCCAGAGCCCTCAGCCAGTTCCACTTACTCTCACATGACATGAATTACAGAATCCATTTTTTCACCATTTTACTGTGTGTGTTTCAGACTGTTTTTTCCTTTCCTGTGTTCAGATGGCTGAATACTCTAGGCATGTCTGCGGTGCAGGGCATCGATGTTGTGCTTCGGCACTCCTTCTTTGACTATGGTTATAACCACCTCGTCGACCAGCACTTCAATCCTCTGCCTGTGAGTTGCAACCCCAGAATCTAGCAGCTGGGACCCTAGTCTTACTGTTCTCTCTCTGCTTGCATTGCTTTCTTTGTACCTTGTGTTCACTGTGCTCAATGTGATCTCTGTGTTCCCTGTGCTGTCTATGTTCCCAGTGTTCACTGGGCTCTCTATGTTCTCTGTGTTCACTGTGCTTCCTGTATTCATTGTGCTCTCTGTGTTCCCTTTGTTCATCGTGCTCTTTGTGTTCACTATGTTCTCTGTGTTCACTGAGTTCACTGTGCTCTCTGTGCCCACCGCTCAAAGTGGTGAAGGATATTCTTCTGAGCTCCAGCTCACGCCGGCCGCTGTTTCTGCAGCCCGCAGTGCTGCCACCTCTGAGTTTTTCCCGTGGGAGCTATTAGCTCAGATGAAAGCCGTTTAAGCGTGTTGAATGGTGCAGGAAACATTAGCCCCAGGTCTGTAGTCCCGGGTAAGCGACCCTCTCCCTGAACAGCAAGCCGCTGAGAGATATGCAACCTTATCCTCTGGTCTGCCGAGGCTGTAGCCACAGGCCTGCAAGGGGTTGGCACCTTCCAGCATCGACCTTAACAAGGCCTTGGCTTCCAGGACCAGTACTGACCCCATCCCAGGTCCTGGGAAGGCATTTTATGTGTGCTGGCATAGGGAGCTCTTGAGCTGTGCTTTGGCCACATCTTCGATCACTTTGTCTGTGTACTGTCAAGGCCTTTATTTGGTTCTTCTTTATTGTTTGTTTTCTGATTGTAATTTTGTAAAAAGAGACATGAGTGTGGGGAAGTTTTTAATGTCTGCACCTTAGTGCTGAGCATTTTAGTATTTGCTGAAGGCAATGCATTCACTTTTTGGGCATTGCAGGTGTGAATAGGGGGTTTGCTTTACTAAGAGCTCTTTGGTAATGTGGTGGAACCATGCCGGTGAGTGATTTGTATAACACCATATAACTGTGTCATCAAAACAAGATGTGAGGTACGTCTTATTTGAACATCAGCATGCTTTCATTTTTAAACGAAAAATGAGAGTAAAAAATCCAAAGGGTCAAATAAAAGGGATTATACAACCATTTGTATATTATCCAAACTGGAGTAAGAAAATCACTTGCGGTTTTTACATGGTTTTGTGTGCATGAGAAATTTTTGAAATAGCTGCAGGCTGCTGAATGGTGTCAAATAATTTGCAGACAGCCCAGAGCAGACATGGTTAGTATTTCCGTTCTGTCCTGATTGGAACATGCTTACGTGTTCCAGACATTTCAAAATGTTGTATAATCGATATATTTTAAAGGCATCATTTTCCTCCTCCTGTTCAGTTATTTTCTGGAGTTCTTTTCTAGGAAAAATCGCCCCCTACTGGGATCACAATGCTTTTAACATGGTTGGGCGTCTCTGCAAACTGCCAGGCATCCCACTGAGAGAATTCGCAACAGCCCCAACCTGTCAGACTGCAAGGAAATTTATACCCCAGCCTCTTTTCTTTAATCCTGCACCCAGAACGGCCACTGGACCCATCGAGCCCCCGTTTCCCCTTCGTCTGCCATTTTCATTTCTTCCTTCTCTACCTCCCGCGTTCCTCCCCCATGGGTCGTACTCTCCTTTCTATCCTTATGAGCCGGTCTGCGAGGGGCTCCGAGAAATCTGTGTAGGTCCCCTGTCTGGTACACATGCTGTTGTTCAAACTCAAACAGGCCTCTGGGTTAAGCGTGAACTAGGAGCAGTTTCCCTTTAAAGCCTAACAGGTTCTGTTCCCTCATCGAAAACATGCGTTTAGTGTCTTTTGTGGGTAATCTTGTGTTAAAGGATAGTTCAGGAACTGTTTATTCTGTGGAATTGGCAAACGGAAAGTACCCTGCCCGAAATTACGCAATGCTGCGTTTATGGAAAACGACAGAGATAAACAATCCAACACCAGCCTAGACTACAAACTGCATCGTTGTAAGGTAAAGAAACTCTGCATGCCCAGGTGCTATGGTGGTAGGGGAGTCCTTGGGCAAGAGCAGGCTGCTGTGCGTCGCAGCACAATGTGTACAGGATGCCAGAGAATAACAGGGTTTGTATTAAAAGACACATGATACTGGTGAGGTTTCAGCAGCGGCCACATTGTTTTGCACATACATGCATGCAGAGTGTCACTTTCGCCACTGATGTCAGGATGCGTCATATGGGCAGTGTGGAATTTACTCTGCTGCATCGTTTACTTGTCGAGTTGTGGTCACTTGTCAGGAGGGTTGTATTTAAGCAAGAAAATCTGGGACTATTAATTTACTTTTGTAAGTCTAAGATTTACAATACAGATGATTAGTGCCGTATACCTCAGAAAACAGTAGAACATTTTTTAATAATCTGTACTGTGCCAAATACATTGAAAAGGGGGACCTGGTAAAGGGAAAAGTGACAATAGTTTTACACTTGCTGGCTTCTTTGGTGTGCTGCCTTTTTACCAAGAAGTTATCCAGCTGTTCCTGAAAAACTGAGCCTTACATGTCCCTATACCTTAGGCGAAAGCAAAGATAGTCTTCACTACATATAATGTAAGTGAATCAACTCAGATCAGTAAAAGTTTCCATGTCAGCACTGATGACGCCTTTAAAATGCTCCTTCTGCTTGTATTATAAACAGATGTAAAACTGCAGGCAAAGCTTTTCAAGTTATGCGTTTTATTTGATGTTTTCTAAGATAAACAAATGCCACAGACTGTTATACGGTTACATCGCCAATCTGTGAAATCACACTCCGTTTGTCTTATTTTGGCATTCTTGCCCAGCTCTGCGTGTTGCGGATCGCACCTCATCTTTTACTGGGAAGCTCCAGAAATGCCGCTTATGGGTCGCTCCTCTTCCCAGTACGCTTTAAATCTCTGACCCGTGCACGCGTCACCGGAGGTCTGATTCCCCCGGAAGAGGATGAAGCTGCAGATTTACCCCATTTCTGCCTCGACGGTCACGCTTCAGCACGCGTCACATGGCACTTTCCCGTCTTCTTCGCTGCGATGTTTATGGCTGTGTAAATATTTACAGCACATTCTCACATTACTTTCACACATGCCCCGAGTTAGACGGGCCTGTGCATTGTTAACCTATCTTTAACACAGCCTAATTTTTCACCATACACTTTGATCTGCGAGAGCAGGCCAGTTAACGGCTTCTGTGGCAATGTTTCTCTCCCATCCAAAGCGCTTGGTTCACATGATGAAACCAGGAGTTGGGTTTCCCGTTTTGGGCTGCGCTGCCTCCTTTTGGTGGGACAATGAGTTGAAAGGAAGGGCCAAGAGTTTTCTGTCTTTTCTTAGCTAACAAATGGAAAAGGCAACCTGACGAGGTCTCTGCATCACATCACGCACAGGTGGGTTATTGCATAGCTGCACAGGACTTTCTTGGTGTCACCAGTGAGCATCGATGAAGCCATATTACAGCCAAGGAGCTTTGCCACTGCTTTAGCGGCACAGCCGAACCACACAGCTTGAACAGCCCCATATAGTAGGAGGCTGTACCTTAATTGCTGGGTGTGGACTCAGTCTCTCCTCGAGGCACCTGCTGTCGTGGTCTCCCAGAGCTTTCCCGTTTATGTTTGAAGTGCTGGGGGCTTGGAACAGGCCAAGGCACATCTGGAAGCTGTGTTTTCCAGATGCCATCAAACATGTATGCCGACATTATTGCAGGTATCTTAGAGTATTTTCCCCCCTAAGAGCCAGTAGTCACTGGTAACATACTGCCAGCTAGGAGATTTGACACAGATACACCTCTAAGAAGGTAGCGGTAATCACAGCATTCTGTTTTCTGCAGTACGTTAGAATCTTACAGATCAGTGCTGAAGACTTTATACTGTATTATTGGCATTTTGGCAGCATAGTTCTGTTCTAGGACAGCATATCTCTGGAATAATTCTTCACAAAGCAACTTCCTTCATAGATACATCACAGGGTTGTATAGGAGCTATGTAAACAGAGCATAAGTAGTATATAAGCAGTATGCAAGCAATGTGTAAGCAGTACGTAAATAGTACGCAGGTGGGGTGTAACCAGTAAGTAAATAGTGCACAAGCAGTATGTAAGAAGTGTGTAAGCAGTGCATATGAAGTATGAGCAGTATGTAAGCAGTGTGTAAACAGTATGTAAGAAGTGCATAAGCAGTGTGTAAGCAGTAGGTAATCAGTGCATAAGCAGTATGTAAGCAGTGCATAACCAGTGCATAAGCAGTATGTAAGCAGTGCATAACCAGTGCATAAGCAGTGTGCAAGCAGTATGTAAGTGATGCTTAAGCAGTATGTACAGTAAGCAGTGTAAGAAATATGCAAGCAGTGTGTAACCAGTGTAAGCAGTATGTAAGTACTGCATACCTATTTTTTGCTTGATCATAAAAGTTGTCAAGATTTGAGTACTGCCTCAAGAAGCGAGGCTTCGCAGCGAGGTAGGGCTAGTGCCGACTCCCCTGTGCTGTTTTTAAGACATCTCTCAGCCTTCTACACCATGATTCAGATAATCAAGGGCTTAATCAGAAGCTGTGCAGGTGATATAGATCAAACATGTATGAAATAGTGTAGGTGGACCGCCACATAAATTGTCTGCAAAAGAAACTTTTATGCAACAGAACATGTTTCCTTTTATAACCACGCTGGGAATGATAGATGTTGTGTTTACTGGTTTTCGTCATGATGTTTACATGCTAACCTTTTTGTCATAGTTTCCATTTTTCGCAGCAGTCGGTCCTCTCTGCGTCTCGCTGCTTCCCCCACTTTTGATTTATGCTCCCCAGCATCAGGAGCCAACAAGCCCCGGGTTCGGACGTAGACACTCGGCTCGTCTCTGATTGGGCAGTGGCCTTTAGAACGCGCAGCCAGGCTCGCCTGTGGAATGTCACCTGGGCCGAGGGGGTCTCCTGGCTGCGCAGCCCACGGTGAAGCTCGCCGACACAAAGGGCCATTTCCTGTAGCCATGGCCTGCTGTTAGGACGCCGTGTGCTCGTGTCTGGAATCCCAGCAGCTGTGCGATCCATCACGGCTCCGCGGGAGCTCATGGCTGCCTCCGTCGGTGTCTCCCTGCGCTCTCCTAACTTCACCAGCACAAACAGGGCAGCTGATTCATGGCTCTCCCCCAGTAGTGCAGCCTGGAGCTCGCCAGAATGTTTATCTTTTTTATTATATAGCTGTAGTTTTATTTATCCAGAGTCTTTATAGCACAGTTCACAATGGCTGCTCTGTGAAAGTGTGTTAATTTAACTCGTTGGTGTTACATGTTCAGGTTGTTTACATGACCTCTTTTTGTTGAGGGGTGAACCCTATTGTTACTGTGGCCCTCAGTCAGCAGCCCAGAGCTTCCATGCTCTCCTTTTGCAGTACAGTTTAATCCAAGAAAGTGTCTCCTTCAATAATAGACTTGAGGAGCCCATGGGATTTGCGTTGGAAAAAGACTAAACATCCCCCTCCGTGCTGGAGTGAGCGGTGGCAGCATGTCATGTGCGGTACCAGCGCTGCCTCTGCAGTGTCCTGCCCTTTTAGTCTTGCAGAAAATGCACTATTGTGACTGCCTGTATAGCACACAGCTGTGATTAAATAAACTGTGCTGCATCTTGGGCCAAGAGCTCAACATGTGGCTGTATTGCAGCACGTCATGATCGGGAGTCATTCATCGGCAAGCCTGTGGGCACACCTGCAAGGCACCCAGCCAGTGGGGCTCCAGGGAGAGGGACCCTGGCGAGAGGGGGTCCCAGTGAGGAGGTCCCCGGGGAGATGGACTCTAGTCAGTGGGGTCTCAGAGAGGGGGTCCCCAGGGAGAGGGACCCTGGCGAGAGGGGTCCCAGTGAGGGGGTCCCCAGGGAGAGGGACTCTAGTCAGTGGGGTCTCAGAGAGGGGGTCCCCAGGGAGAGGGACCCTGGCGAGAGGGGTCCCAGTGAGGGGGTCCCCAGGGAGAGGGACCCTGGCGAGAGGGGTCCCAGTGAGGGGGTCCCCAGGGAGAGGGACCCTGGCGAGAGGGGTCTCAGAGAGGGGGTCCCCAGGGAGAGGGACTCTAGTCAGTGGGGTCTCAGAGAGGGGGTCCCCAGGGAGAGGGACCCGGGCGAGAGGAGTGCCAGTGAGGGGATACCCAGGGAGAGGGACTCTAGTCAGTGGGGTCTCAGAGAGGGGGTCCCCAGGGAGAGGGACTCTAGTCAGTGGGGTCTCAGAGAGGGTGTCCCCAGGGAGAGGGACCCTGGCGAGAGGGGTCCCAGTGAGGGGGTCCCCGGGGAGATGGACCCTGGCGAGAGGGGGTCCCAGTGAGGGGGTCCCTAGGGAGAGGGACCCTGGTGAGAGGGGGTCCCCAGGGAGGAATCCCCGGGGAGATGGACTCTAGTGAGTGGGGTCTCAGAGAGGGGGTCCCCTGGGAGAGGGACCCTGGCGAGAGGGGTCCCAGGGAGGGGGGGTTCCGGGGAGAGAGATCCTGGCGAGAGGGGTCTTAGAGAGGGGGTCCCCAGGGAGATGCACTGTGGTAATAGAGGGGTCCCAATGAGGGGGACCCAGAGAAAGGGACCCTGGGGAAAGGGGTCCCAGTGAGGGGGGGTTCCGGGGAGAGAGATCCTGGCGAGGGGGTCACCAGGGAGAGGGTGCCTAGTGATATGGGGTCCCACAGAGAAGGTCCCTGGCTTAGAAGCGTCACAATGAGGTGGCCCCCAGGGAGAGAGTCCCTAGTTAGAGGTTCTTCTGGGAGTGGCTCATACAGGCTCTACCTGACTCTAGCTCATGTGGTTGTGTCTCTGTGCTACTGCAGGACTATTGGCTGTCCCTGGTTTTCAAGCGGCTGGTGGGTCCCAGGGTGTTGGCGGTGCATGTGGCTGGGCTGCAGAGGAAACCCCGTCCGGGCCGGGTGATCCGGGACAAGCTGCGCATCTACGCACACTGCACTAGCTTTAACAAGTGAGTACCGAGTCCCACACTCAGGCCGGGTCTGTGGAGAGGAGCAGTGCTGCTTCTGCCCAAGCCTTAATGGAGCGAGCTTGGTTAGTCAGACAAGACGTACACATATGCCCTTCACACGCACATGATGGAGCTCACTGCTGTCAGCCTCTTCGATCAGGAGTCAAGGATTACGCATCATTCTTTGAAGAGCTTTGAGACCTTACATGAGGAGCATGTTCCCCTCACAAGGTAGTGTGGGGTCAGAGTTATGCACACAAAAATAGGCACCCCCTGAAGGCTTTCAGACACCTGAGACTGTACCCAGAGTGGTGCAGCTTAAATGTGTACGGCCCCGTCTACCCATAGTAAAGACACATAAATAACAGGCTTCAGACACCCCGACTTTCAAAGTATGCACCCATAAAAGTTAGTATCAATGATCAAGCATGCTGGATCTTTTTCTTATGTGAAAGAGGCGCTGAGAAGTGGCTGAAGCCTTCATCTGGACCGCAGGGGACACAATGGGCCAGTCTGTCCCCAGGGCAGATACAAAGTGCCACTGTCCCCTTTGAAGGTTATCACTGGGCTGCAGCCCTGTCAGCACCAGAGTAGGCTTACTGCCTGCTCCCCGCCTCCAGTCAGTTATCCATTACAGGTGGGGCTGCCCCCTTGCCCAAGCCCAGCCTAACAGTTACGTTACCCGAGCAGGGATATGGCTAATTGTTATCCTCACCAGCACAGTTCAAATTTTTGCTCTTATGCAAACAGAAGGCATCCTTATATTATGTCAACATGTCAGAGCTTCACAGAGAGTGACAGTTGGCAGAAACCGTGCCCTGATGGTATGTTCTCTGTGGGTCAGAGAGAGACTCGGGGATAATGAGTAAAGTCTGGTGCAAGGTAGGTAAGGGAAAGCAGACGCGAGGGAAAAGCCAGCAAGCCTTCGCCAGGAGCAGGCAGAGCAGGGACACCCTCGGGGTCCATTAGCCCCCCAAGTTCAGACAGGAAGAGACAGACTCCCTCTGTCTGAGTTCCCTGGCTGTCCCCAGTTGAAACGCACAGCCTTTTTTAGTACTCGGGGCTTTTTATTCCTGTCCTCCTCCATAATTTCTTCCGCTTCGTTTTCAAAGCGACTCACCGTCATGCATTTTCTGCACCCTAACGCGGCATCGTCTAGCTCGAGGTCCCCCACTGTTTGATCTGTTTAGCATCAGTTTGCCGCTCTGCATCTGAGCGGCTGGCCCCGATAGGTACTGCCTCTCTGTTTGCACAACCGTGGCTCATTCTTTAAAACGGCAGCCTTTGCTTTCATCTGATTTTCACAGTGCCCCATGAAAGTTTTTTTATGTTGCGGCACAAAGACGTGAATCAGGCAGCACTGGAGTGAGAGGTCACTGTGCTGACGGAGCCAAGCTGTGTCCTTATTGACTGGGCCACGGCAACATGTGGTACTCACTACATCTATGTTATTCTTTGCCTGGCATTAGAGGCGCTCTTGGATGTTATCGTGTTTTCCTTTTCCTACATATTAATCTTTATCTAATAGGGCTGCAGTGCTCAACCCACTGCCCCTAGATCAAGGCTCAGTCAGAGCCGCCCGCTTAAAGCTGCGGATGACCCATGCACAGCCACAAGGCGGGCCTCTGTCAGTAGCACAGAGTGCAGGCAGTCCCTGGGTTAGGAACGTCCAACTTACAGACAACTCATGCTTAACAACGGACTGCCAAAAAAGCCTATTATTTGAAAAATCTGGGTTGAGCACAATGGTTTTCATAAGAAACGCACACACAACTTTGTGATGCTCCAGAAAACATTGCACAGCTTCAGCAGTTTGTTGGCTCAGCATACAGGTCAGTAACGTATGTAGTTTTATTATTTCTGTATAATATTATTATTATGTACTGTATTATTATTTTTCTGACTTACCTCCAAATTCGATTTAAAGATAGATTTAGGGAATGGAACTCATTCATACTCTGGGGACTGCTTGTAATACGTTAGGAAAGAACATGATCTTCCTGTAAATCTGACAACTTTGCAGGTATAAATATGAAATATTGTCCTTTTCACTATGCACAATGTGTCTATATTTGGTGAATTTGCGTGTCAGATTGTCCTCTTTTGGTGAAATATAGCATTTTGCAAAGTCTGACTTTGATCAAATGATTCCAGCGGAACCTGGACTATGTCACTGCCTGTCTTTTTGCCAAACGTGCACATACATGATGCATTTGTTTATTATTAACAGATGCTATTTCTCCCTGTTTTACCTTCCAGTCACAATTACATGCGGGGCTCTATAACCATCTACATCATTAACCTGCACCGATCGCGGAAGAAAATCAAGCTGGCGGGGACCTTGCGTAACAGGACCGTTCACCAGTACCTGCTGCAGCCCATGGGCCCGGAGGGCCTCCACTCCAGGTGAGCGCAGTCTGGCCTGGCCTGGCCTGGCCATTGCAGACCGAAGACACTGTAGCTATGGGCTCACAATACTCACACTGCATTGCCAAAAGGGGGCGCTGTTCAGGAAGCAGTTCTTTCTTTACACTAATGCTGAGATCGGAAGTTGGAGCAGGGAATGACATCACACTCAAGTTAACCACAGGCCAGTACAATAAGCTGGGAAGCCAGTTAGTAATACCACTTTAACTTTATATATAGATATGTATATAGACGCAATGCATTACGTGGTATTTTGTACATACAATCACCATAGCAACATGCCCACAGAAAGAGATTGGAGAGTACTGTGTGTACAACCAATTTAATGAAACACAAATAGGACAGTATATAACTACAGCTTTCACTTCTGTTGGGGTTGTAGAGGTTCCTCTGACTTTCCAGGTCAGAACTCCAACTTCAGGAGGCATTCCAGTTAAAACTTCCGATTAGGAAGTTGGAAATTCCGACTTCTGAGTTCAAATGCAACGCACCAGAATGCCATGCTATAGACTATATATAATTTATATATAAAGTTAACTAATGCCTAAAAAGATTCTGTTTGGTGAATTTAGCCTTATTCGCAGAATGAAAGGTCTTTATTTTTTTCCCAATGTAAGGGAGGGGGTATTACCTGGAAGAGAAGGCCATCATACCCTCAGCAGACAGGGAGACAATTCCAGACACAAAGAGCTGATTTTATAGCCAAGGTCTTCCCTTGTTTTTTGAAAAAATATCCAAGCCTGCCACTAATGGGGTATCCTATTTCACACACGTTGACCTAACAATGAGCACTGAAACTATACAAGAGGAGGGGGACCCAGGTTACAATAACATGGCGGAAAGCCGTGGGTTCCTTGTAATGCAAACATAAACACGATTATATTTTGGGATTGTCAGACAAAAAGCCAAAATACAGATAAAGTAAACAGACAGAATCCTATGAGTAAATGGTACTGTCCAAGGTCAAGTCAACCTTTAGGGTTTACCATTAGCTTGTTCCTCAAATTCCTCCGGCCTTGGGGAGTGGGGGGGGGGGGACAGCCTGGGGGAGCCGGGAGGACGACGGTGAAGGTGGAGCCCGTGGCTGACGTGTGAGGAGTTCTGATGACACCCGGACTCGACTCTTACTTTGGGTCCTGTGCTGTTGCATTGTCCTGGAAAAACACAACACCTGCGCCGGGCAAAATACAGCAGTCAGATTTGGAATGGTGCTTAAATCAAAAACATTACAAGAGCGTGGTGCTCCGGTTCATGTTCCCGTGTCCACGGCTCCGCACTGCAATTCCCAACATTGTCTACATGCCTGGGTGTACATTATGGGGGGTGCATCGGTGTAAATTATAGCCCCCCCCCCCAATAATCAAAACCAGCCAATATAACCCCTTGGACCCCCTTAAATGGATGGAGACCTCCACCCTCCCCCCCCTCCAATGCTCAACACAAAGTTATGCCCTTGTCAACATATCAGCTAGCCACACCATTTAGACTCTCGGCTTATTGTTTCGGTTTAGCTGTAAGACCTAGATAACATTGCAAACATGTTGGATGTTTGAGGTGTTGAAGGTGAACCCAAGGATACGGAATGCAGATGCTGTCTCAGTGCATGAAAGCTTACATATATAACTTACCAGTGCCAGATGTTAATCAATATAAACACACATGATACCCCTGGCTGAATACTTATGGCAGATTGACTCAACACCTGCGTATTTTATAAGTCCCTGTATGTTCCTTTCTCCTCAGAGTCTTGTATCTGGACCCTTAAATTTAATGTAATCCAACTCACCATCAGGTGCAGAAATGTATAGTTTGAGAATGCTTTATTATGTAGTAAAATGTTCTTTCTTTCTGAGCCAGCCCTCTACACGTGTTGAGTTTACATGCTAGCCTCGTGTTCCCACTGGCTAATCTGTACTAGCAGTTTGACACCCCTGAATTGCCCTTGGTGTGATGGACTGGCATCCTATCCACTCTTCCCCTGCCTCCAGACTCCCCATGAGTCAGTCCTAGATAAGTGGTGTTGGAAGGTGCTGGGATGGTTCATGGTTGATTAACATTTTTTGCTAAATGTTATCAGCAATTTCTGCATAAAACATCCATCTGTCCATCTCCCAACCACATGTCTTTAGCAAGACCTGCGCAATGCATGACAAGTTTTTGCATGTTATTTTACATCAGAATTCATTAATTTAAGCTAGTAAATCATCATTGCAAGCGTTAGCCACCATGTCTGCACTACTGAAATATTTGAGTGGATTTGCCTTGACATTCACAGTAAAGTCTGTGAAAAGAAGAATGCATTCAAGTTAGCAATCCACATGACTGTTAGTTATCGTTGTCAATTGTGGAACTAGGTGCGAGTGGATCTTGCCGTGATCTGAGTTTTCAGACATGCTGAATTAGTGTGTGTTGAAATGTTTTGTTTCCCTTGTTGAATCAGAGCATCAGGTTAACTCAGTAACATATACAGAATGACGATACCGTTACTTCATACCTTCCATTGCTCAAAATCTCCAAACCAAAACATATGTGTCAGGAAATGAAATGTTGATTTGTGTAAGGTCACACCAACTGTTCATTTGGTGTAATCCATATACATTACAGGCAGTCCCAATTTACATATTACTGCACAGATCCTTCTCACTATGCTCATAATGTTTTCATAGAGAGTATATACTGAGGGGCAACTACGTAGAAAACACTGTTTGACCAGTTCTTCTTGAAATCATGGAAAGTATACACTTAATGTAGCCTTAATAATGCATTGAGTGATAGAGATAATAATAGCAGATAAGACCAGCTAAAAAAAGTAATTCACATATGCTTGCTTTCTTAAGTTTGACTGCATATAAGTCACTTTTACATGCCACCAGTGGCATTGTCAGGATCTTAAGGCATCAGGGGCTTAGCCCAGAGAGCTAATCTGTCCAAGGTACCTCATATTGCATTTTCTTTCTCTGAAGTTACAATTATTGTAGCACTATGGAGGTATTGGGAAACGAAGCCCTGCACTATGGAATTCTCACACTGAGACCATGGCTGTTAAAACATCTGAACCAAACATATAATCGCAGCTTGTTCGGCTTCATTTGGGGCTTCAGCCACCAGTGCCCCAGGCACGTGACACTTCTATGTGCTGCAATTTCATCCAGAAACGCCAGAACAACTCTGATGGCTTGATTAATTCTGGGCAAACTGGATGATTGATGTGTGTTGGTCCTCGGCGATTAGTCTGCTGTACTCCCTCCAGGGCATCATTCCACAGCTAAATCTCAGCGATTAACAAGCCGTGGCTCCCAGATGGCACCACATACTGACCGCACCATGGTGCCCCTGCTGAATGGGCAGTGAAACAGTGCCAAATTAAAGTGAGATGATGTCCCATTGAGTTGAAGGTAGTATTTCATGTCATTTCTATCATCGTGGCAGAGAGGCTGTTTCCTGAGTACTCAGATGGCATGCGGGTACTCAGATGGCATGCGGGTACTCAGACGGCATGCGGGTACTCAGACGGCATGCGTGAACCATCCTGTGTTTCCTTCGCAGGCTTGCTTGAGCTCCCAGGAACAGACCCATAGCCAGCTGTGACCTCTCTGCCTGGTCACTACACAAAACCTTTTCTGTATCATATCAAAAGCAGCTGAAAGGAAATCACTGGCGGTTTTACAAACTGCAGGCCCCCTTCCTACAACCAAATTAAATCAACAAATTAACATTACATTTTACTTAAAATATTTATGTGTTTTTACCAGATAAAAAAGCAATTACTTCAAATGTTCCATTGCTTAAAACTTCCACATCATAACATCGAAGACTCTTAGATGTTAGCTTATATTTACCCATTTTACCATTTGGATATGGGTCCAGTTTCTTGACCACTACACACATGTTGTAAGGATTTAAATGTAGAATTTTGTCAATAAACATTTCAAATGCATGAAGTTTCAGTAAAAATGCCCCAAAAAGACTCAAGTCCATTACAGTCTTAGCTCTGTTTAATATGTACATAGAGAATTTTAAGTCGCTACTTTTGGCATAACATGAAGCTCTTTACATCTTGAAAAGATTTTCAGTTAAAAGTTATATAAACAGAAACCTTTGTCTTGGTGAGAACTAAAAAAGATCAAGTTCAACAAAAAGATGTCTTTGAGGACTGTAATGTTCTGATGCTGTACAGGAGGGATGAAAACGTTTTAGGTGAGTAAGAAACTTACACCCAAGCTGTCATAAACCAGAAGACAGCCAATCAGAGGCAGGCTCATGGGATCGTCACCGTGTGGCAAACCAAGGACACATGCTGTTGGCCTACTGCGAACTAGCATTATGTTTTGTCTCTCGCTTGTCTGTCTCAGAAGTGTGTACATGCTGGGCAGACTCCTCTGAGACTACAAGAGCCCGTCCAGAGTGACCGCCTTCTTATACAAACACTAACACGGCTCCTCTATTGAGGTCTTCACAGCTGTTTTAGCACCCCCTACAGGCTGTGAACACTGAAAGCATATAGTTCATGCTGTGTGTTTATGAACACAAGAATCTTTTACAAAAGGCTTTGTACCTGTTGTTCCTGAAATGTTATACACTGGCAGTAGTTTTACATCAGTAAATTAGAGAATGTGATGTTTTTTTCTTGTTGTCGGTAATGATTAAAATCTGCACGTTTGACAGTAAGAGAAACGCTCAAGATGCAAAACAGTTTCGTTTCCAACACTCCACTGTTGATCTGTAGGTTTCCTTGTCAGGTCCCCCCGCACTCACACACATACCCACATCTGTAAGCATTGCCGTTCCAGCGCAGACATATGGAACCATTAGGGGAGTTTAATTTAATTTCCATCATATTTAAAGGAAATGCAAACTCCTCTCTCTGTGCGCGGCACCATGCACAGTGTGCTTACATACCTCCTTCATCGCTTTGAACTCGCAAGCATAAATCCTAGCAGAAAAAGGCTGTTAGGAAGATCAACAAACGGCCTTGCCGTTGCTTTAGAGCCATGCCATGTCACACCATCGCAGCGTATCACAGTGCACTTCAGGAGAATTCCGGGCCACAAGAAGAGACCGGCAGCATGCTCTGATCTTTTCAGCCTGGAGGTCCCAGGTAGGACTGGGCTGTTGTATCCATCATACAGCCAGTAAAGTCAGAAGATAGAGGTAGGATGCACACGCAAGTCAGAGAGGGAGCCTACTATTACAACAAAAGGTGCTATTTCAAGGACAGTTTTATTACTAATCTGTCTGAAGCCTTCACACTGTCTCTAAAGTGGATTTATTCTGATCTGGTTGACTAGTCTGTGAATATGAAGACATGCACTGGAAAAAATGGCAAGGCACTCAAGTATTCCACATTCTGCGGCCTGCTTTCATCAAGGGCACTTGCAGAAAGATGCACACAGCAGCGCGCCTGGAGGAAGCCCAGCGAGCAGCTGCAGCGCTCTCTGCTCCTGCGAGCGCTGGTGATCCTCCAAGGGCTGGTGTGCATGAGAGGGGAAGCTTTCATAGCCAAAACCCACATGTTTCATGAGGTATCTTCTGATTACACCATTCTTTACTAGCAATATGAAAACAACTTGCAACAAACTTTACTTTCTCAAACAGTATATCAGTGCTCATTTAATAAACAAAAATGCTACGTGTATAAAAATAGTCAGAGATCAGCTTAACTCTGTACAGTCCAAATGAGTAGAAATTTGGCTAAAATGTAACAGTAAAATATCAGGAAAGGCCTCTGCAGTTTGGAATGCAGTGGTAGACATTAAGAACCCTCATTCTTGAGTGTAACTATGGCGCCCCCCAGTGAACAACCAACAGAGCCAAGGAGCACAGTGTTGTATTAGCAGTTGTCTGTGTGCCTGTATTGCACTGTGACTGCCAGTGATTCCTGTCAGCAGGTCCGTGCAGCTGAATGGGGAGCCCCTGGTGATGTTGGATGACGAGACTTTCCCGGAGCTGAAGCCGCAAACTCTCCGGGCAGGTCGAACAATCGCCATGCCACCCATGGCCATCGGCTTCTTTGTTATCAAGAATATCAACGCATATGCCTGCCGCAGATAGGCCACGCCCTTGGCATGGGAAGAAGCGAAGGCCTGCCCCCATGCTCATCATGGGCCACAGCGATCGCCCTTTCTTACCTTGCAGCAAGGCCTCCTCAAGGACAAATAACACGGTGTGAAAATTCTGTTACGGCATCGGGTTGTGCCTTCAGTTCAGCTGAAAATCTCCCCGTTGTTTTGGCCATTTCTTTTGCGGCAAATCTGTTGTTGTTGATGAATTCTATGGTAAATATTTCCAGTAATTTTGCAAATGTAACCATTCCAATGTGGTTCACCTTCTCCTTTCCACAGAAACAGTTAACCGCAGAATCCTGTTGTATGTCAGTTTGGCCAGTGAGAGCCGTACCATGACTGCATTTCAGTTAAAAGCTTGCTGAAGTGATTGCTGCCGTTCCAGCCGTGAGGCGTCCAGACTGTCCTGTTTCCCCGTGTCCCTCAGAGGACCTCTGCAAAGGGGAGGGAGGGGATCATCAGCCCAGGGAGCCGGCACAGGGTTTCCAGGGGAACCGGCAGCCAGTCTACCCACTGCCCCGTTTTCTCTCTTAATCCCATATAGTACATCTAGGCTTTGCCTTGGAAAAGAGCTGTCACCTTACTTTACATGTCTAATAGCTACAGTGCTGGTCGACGCTTAAAAAAAGAACACACTCTGTTTTAGGTTTCTCCTGATGGTACTTTTTATTGGCAGACTGAAGTTTTTACACAACCTCCAAGGCAGCAGTATGGTCTCAACTTGTGGCTTAGAATAGACCAGACTGAAGCCACGGAAAAAGAGGCAGGGGAAAGGCCTTTAATATGAGGTTAAATGTGACTGACAGAAAAGAAAGAAAAGAGTATAAATGCACTTAGCAACAGTGGTGTTGGCTATGTTTTGTCTTCTGAAATATGCATGAGTGGCAGAGAAAATTCCCAGACTTGCACTGAGACACCGTTGAGGGAAAGGTAGCCAGAGGTCCGGGAAGGCAGCAGGCACTGAGGTGGCAAGACACAGAAGAAACGGTATGACCCAGTTAGCGCTAAGGTACCTGACGAAGGCAGCTTCTTCCTTCACTGGGTAACATTTGCTTTTTCCCTAAATGATATGTCAGAGAGCATTGCAGGGGTCTATGTATGTATCACATCGTGGGATAAGCAAACAGGTGGAAACGGCCAGCCACCCGCAGGACCAGCGAGGAGCGGCATCAGTGCGTGGCATTCCTGGGCCTGGCTCAGTAATGGCTGTCGGCTGCAGATGGCGGGCCAGCGGTTTGCCTGGTGCTGCTAACTTTCAAGGGAAATAAGAGACTCGTTATTTACAGCTAAATATTTTTGTACAGAGTTCTAGAGCTTGTGTATCATCCTATTTGAAATATGAACTGTATATAAAAGCATGTAGATGAAAGATGTTCTTTAAATGTTTTTATTACATATATTTTAATTTAAATGAAAGTATATGTGTATGTAATTAGTATTTTATTGTTAATATTGTGGAAGAGATTAAAACAAAATGATGTTACAATGCTACAATGTAGAACCCAAATAGAAGGCTCAGTCATCATTTCAAATGTCGAATTAACTATGGAAATGCGTCATTATAAATATTTTTTATAGAGATCTTGTTGTCATCATTATAATTGGTGTCCTCAGAAGATTGCACAGGATATGCATCCCACAGCCTCCGTTGGCTAGCATGTTACATTGCTGGTAGCCCCTTCACAGGGGACGTGAGGCTACATTAATGACTGCATTGTGGCATCGCCCAAAATGTCTGACTTCTGACTGTTTTACTTGTTTATATGGAGTTGTGCATATTTTGAATGACATTATTTTATTGTGGGATTTTAAGACCAAACATTAAAATGTACACAGTAATAATAAAGTTATTCATGGGCAGTCTCTCCTTGCAAAGATTACACATTGCTGTCACCAGTGGTCAGATGTGTGACCAGCCTGCCACATGGAAGACCACTCAGTCATTGATCTGTTTATTGATAGTTTGAAAATGAATCTTTTGTTCAGCGTTGAGTTGAGTGTGTTTGATGAAAGAACTGAACTAGCTAAATGGTCCTAGTTTAAAAGGTCCCACCTTCCTCACCTGTTCAGCAGCAAACCCAGTCAGATACTGTCATTTACCGACATGAACCATTAGAGCGAGTGCACCTCCATGGGTCTGTAAAAGCGCCCAGTGGTCAGGGGAGCTGCTCAGAGCACATGTTCAGGGGTGGGAGTGCCTGGATGAAAGACCCCGAGTGCACTGTGATTTATACCTGTGCTGCCGCACAAAGAGGAGAGAAACCCAAGCCCCAGCTTTATGTCCCACCAGGTTGAGCACGGATCGGCTGAATGGCCTTCAAAGGGCCGACGCTGGAGGGATCACAGAGGGCGGGAGTCCGTCCAGGAAGCGAGGGGCTGTGCAGGGCCCAGCAGATGTGCCTGCCAGCTGGGCGCAAGCTTTGTTGTGGCCAGCAAGAGCATTGTCTTGTCAGGGCAATGTCGTGAACTGGCCTTGATGGGAAACATTCACTGCTGGTAAGCCTGGAGCTATTCGCTTCATTCCCGGTATCTGGGCATAGTCAGGAGAGGGGAGGACAGCCAGCCCAGTCTCTGTGTCTGAATGCAGAGCAAAGTGGGCTTTAATGGCAGCAGGTCTGAGGGAATCATGGGGGTGACCGCAGAACAACACACACACGGGGTCATTCTCTTATTGTCTTGAACTGGATTTACCCGAGTCGACTTCAGAGTCCAGGAACATTTACACAGTTTACTTAGGGGTTGTGTTCCATTAAAGGAACTTGCTTTCCCTGCAGTTTTACACCAAGATTTTCAAATAATGGACAGTATGGTGTCTCCCCCATTGTGTGTGTTTCCCTTGGACAGTCCAATGACATGTGGTTCGGGTAAGTGGCATCTCTAAATTACGTATAATGTGAGATTGTGTGTGTGAGTGCATGGCCTCTCAGACCACTGGAGGATGGATGTCTCACTGAGACAATTCGTGTTCAATATCATACACAAAAGTCTGAGTGTTTCTGTGCTTAGCACCTTTAGGCTTATGGCCCCAAGGTCAGCTACACAACTACTATATTGTTCATTCAGAGGTTGCTCATGTTGCGAAATACAGAGAATCAGCCAGTGTATGTTGTGACATATAACTGATGGATAAAATTGGAGAGTGAACCTACCTGACGTGTAAACAGTCTTCTAGATCTTTCACACCATACTTCTTCTTTGATGCCACATTCTGATCTTTAGTATCTCCAATATTTTTATTAATATCAAGGCAATATTTGCACTGAGAGTAAACCCTAGTGCATCAAAGGATTCTTTCATTGGACTGGACCCATGATTCCTACAGGTTTAATGTAAATTGGCAATTAGAATTATGATGATCCACTCATAAATGCCAATCAGTGACTCCAATGTGCTATAGTAAGCAGAATATTAGCGTTCAAGGCACTGTCCCCATATTAAATGATACTCCTGTTTCTGTTATTTCATCTGAGTGCTGTAGTTCATTGTAATTCTTTCCAGGTATAGTTAAAAAACCTACCCACATTTAGTAGTTTTGTATAGGATTTATTTCTTGATTGTCTCCCAACAACCGCTAACCCTGACTGTAATTACCCTAACCCCACCATGAACAAAACCAAGGCCCCAATCTTTACTGAAGTCAGGCAACATCAGCAGAAATAGGAATCAGGAATAATTATTGCATGCTCATGCTAACTTACTGTCACAAGTTATTTACAATTATGCTCCTTCTTACGGTACAGGAGCTCAGAAATAAGTTTCATTCTCTGTTTTCTGTCATAATTACTTTACTTTTCCCATTAAAACCAACCATGGTCTTCCTTTAGCGCAGTGGTCTGTATAAAGTCAAGGTACCTTTGCGTGACAAGTTTGCTTCAGCTATGCTAACTGTAACCAAACCTTGCGTGAAAGTGTTTATGTTCTGAGCCCATTTGGAACATACAGGCCTGTTCCACCCTTTGGCCAGGATGGAGGATTTCATGATGTTTACATAGTGTATACAGTAGTCAGCTCCAATAGGGCTTATGTGCGTGTCCCCCCTCTAAACGAGTCGAGAAAATTTGTGGATGACTAACAGTGCTGGATTCTTGCTGGCAACATAGACAATATGACCACTGCAAGGTTCAAAAAACCTAAATATTTACCCCAAGAAGAGAGAAGGTCAGCATAATGCTGTTTTCCCACTTGCGTACTGGAGTGCTGCCTTCTGAACTGACTGATTGCATTAACTATGTAATTTTAAATATCTGACTCTGGAATTTCCTTTTAACAAATTAAACAGTGGTGTTGTTGATTAGTATTTATGTGCTACCTTTCATGGTATTTGACTCTTCACATCTGTGTATCTGTTAAGTCAGCATTCATTTTAAACCTAGAACTGAATAAAAAACAGTGCGCAAACATCTAACAACGATTCTGATGTACCCTGTCCAAATAAGCCAATTGGTCGCCAATATGGCATCCAATTAAACTACCAAATATGAGTATCACTGGAAGTACTGCTGTATATCTGTATGATTAATAATGAAACACGACTTAGTTTAAGTAATTGCAACAGTAAATTCATCAAAGAGAGGACACATTACACTAAATCAGAGCGTTGTATAGCGACACACATGATGCCCCGCCCTGGCGCACACACTGACGCGTTGCATTGCACTGGCGCACAGCGGGTGACGCACAGCCTCGCACTGGCGCACAGCAGCTGACGCGCATCACCAACAGTTGACGTCACCTAGTTCCGAACTTCCTACTACATTGACTGCTATGGTTGTGTTCGTTTCTGCAATTTGTTGTGAATTAAACCGATATCTGACATTTTATTTTATGACAGTTTCAGTTTTTTATACATAAAACACTCATTATTTATATTGTTTAAATTTGGTAGTTTAAACTCAGTTTTATCTTGTTTATTCCTTTTCTTGTTTCCTTATATACCTTTTTAAAATAATCTTTCCAAAGGAAAATTCATTTTTTGAAATGCAGGATGTATCAGCTACGACGACCGAGCAAACGGATATATATTCACATAAATTAGCAAAAGCACACACGATTATTAACTAATGTAGGTGGCATGTGTAACTAACTGTGCATTTACTGCCATTCGCAAGCATAAGAGGAAATATGAACAAATGCAACAGTTACACGCAAATAATAAAAGACAACTACTGCCAGTTTTTTTTTTTTTTTTGCTGTAAATAATAGTAGATATGTATCTTAATTAGTTACACCCTTCAGCCAGTAATCACAAAAATAGATTTAAAAATGTTCTACTTTTCCTCCATCAACAATTGAGGGCATTTGAATCTTATACTATTCCCGCGTCAACAGTTCAAGGCATTTGTTGATATTTTGTTCTGCCATGCTTCTGGATTCGCGGAAGCGGAAAAGCTGAGTCTTTTTACGAAGTGCTGCAGATTACAGAGGCTCTCCCGTGTCCCTTGTGAGCAGTGCCAAGAAAGGGGATCGGTCGCCTGGGCAAAAGCATCAAGGTAACAGCGCGACAGGCAGCTCAAGTGGCGTTTCCAAAAAGGGTAAGCGCCTCACTTTGTGTTCCCATCGTAACATTTTTCCTAGCTGTGCAGATGTAGTTTAATGTGCGCTTTGTAACATTTGAAAACCAGCGAGCAGTGGCACGCAGCGGTCATGGGACGAAGCATGTGAGCGAGGCGGGGATTACGAGAGATCACTTTGCTCGGATACTGTTAATCCGCGCAGAGACCCTGCTCTTACTTTGTGTATTTTCGTAAAATTGTCTTTTAAGACTAACTTTTCGAATACGATTGAAGATCGTAATCTAAGGGCAGTGACTTGTCTACAGCTTTTAGTAAAAGCGAAGCCCATGTAAACCGTGTTATTGAGGAAGTTACAAAAGTAATCCATTACAGAGAGAGCTGGATAGTTCCGGTCCCGAATTTACAAATACAGATCAAGGCTTTGTTTCAAACAGCCAACTGAATACGACTGTGACTCTTTATGCTCAACTGGTTGGTTGAAACAAAACCTTGGTCTGTATTTGTACTTTCAGGGCCTGAACTTTCCACCTCTGTCTGTAATGGATTACTTTTGTGAGTAACTTTCCCAACACTGGTCAAACTCAGTATGCAGCTCCATATATGCTGAAGCTCGCTTTAATGTCTGCCTAGGGATCCCGGGGCTTGACCTGGTCCAGAGTGAGTACCAAGGCCGGTGAACAAGGTGGTTCTGAGACAGACACTTTTTTTTCTGACGTTCTTCTCAGATGAAGTGCTTGCTGATCGCTAGTGAGAGTGCAGAAGTTCTCTTCTATTGGGCTGACCCAGACTTCCAGCAGAGCATTCGGAATCAATATGAAGGGTCCCAGGAAGAAGGAGGCAGGGTAGGAACACCAACAATCTGTTGTATCACTTATTTCTTTTAATTAATTTGGTCAGTTTTCTATCAACTGTTGTCAATACGTACTGTCATCTTCCTGCTTATCCACATTAAATAATCAGTGGACCCTAAGTTAGAGCAAAATCTGCTATTCTGGTCCACAGCCTCCAGCTTTCGAAGACAGCATCAACACTTTGTTTGCCCCCATCATCATCTCCTGTAGCACCATGATCGACAGGATGGGAGACAGCTACACCTCGTTCAGCACCGAGGATCAGCACGTCTACGTTCTCCGTCAGGTCCGTTATCTCAGCCCGCTGAGGAATCCCACTCGGTTTGGAGTTTGGAGACGGCCTCGTTTGCCAGGTCCACCCATTGCTTTTTGTTTTCCAGTTTGAAGACTGTCTGTACATTGCTGTAAATGGGGACGGTGAGGAGTCCGAGGAAGACCTGAAGAGGAAGATTTATGTGATGAAGAAACTGACGGAGGTTCACTTTGGGATGGTGACACTGAGCAGTCCCCTGCTGAGGAGAGAGTACGACATGCTTCATACATGTGGAAGCATTTAGTCGTGTTCTTGGCAGTGCTGGAAATACCTTTGACCTGTGCTCATTCGCTGTGCTTGACTCTGAAATCAAATGGGGTTTTAAAGAACTGTGGCTTAGCACTCCAGGATCTGGCTTCCTTCACTTTTTTATGTCACAGATTAAATAGACCTTTTAGTAAATCAGGTCGACCTCGTCCCTCTGATACACTGGCTGTAACAAGCTATAAATAATGGCAGCCCCTTCCTGTACCCTGATGTCTGCCTTAACTTTTTCTGTGTTCTTCTGTACAAGAAACCAAAGTTACTAATCCATTGCCTGCACCCCCAGACTCCGACCCCATGATACAGATCAAAGAAATCGCCTGTGGAGGAAGTTTCAGAGCCTCCTGGGGACCTACAGTCGGCTGCGAGAGCAGGACCAGAGCTTCCTGGTGGAGGTACAGGCTGGTGATTGAGGAAGTGCCGTCTGGGGCCTTGTAGCACCTGTGAGCTCTTTGGCTTCTGCTGGCTGCTAGTTCATTGTGTGTGTGCCTCTCTCAGGCTGTGGAGAGGCTGGTCCAGCCCACGCTTTGTGAACAGTGCATCGAGTTCCTGGAGCGTCGGCTGGTACAGACGATCAACAGCAGCGCGGAGCGAGCGGGGGAGGAAGCCCTGCACGCCTTCATCCTGGTGCACACCAAGCTTCTGGCCTTCTACTCTAGGTAACTCCCCAGCCCCTGTACCAGTCTGTGGGGGCACATTTCCAGTTATGGGCTAAAAGTCTCCATCATGCTTAATTTGCAGCCGCAGTGCCAGCCCTCTCACGTCCTCGGACCTGCTGGCCTTGATTCTGATGGTGCAGAACCAGTATCCCAGCAACAGTGACCTAGATGACATGAGCCCAGAAGTGAGCCCTAGGGTGACTGTGGCCACACGGGTATCCATGCTGGTGTACCTAGACGCTCCCTGACCCTCACTGCTCTTTTTCTAGGACATTCCGAACAGTTCAGCACCTGATGTGTTCTACACTCCAGAGCCATCCCCCACTGGCAGGCAATCTGGTAAGACCCTGTCAGTCGGTCTGCCTGTCAGTCTGCCTCCCTGTCGGTCTCTCGCCTGCCTGCCTGTTAGACGTCCTTCTTGCCTCTCTGTCTGCCTGTCAGTCTGCCTGCTTGTCTGTCTCTCGCCTGCCTGCCTGTCAGACTTCCTTCCTGCCTGTCTGTCTGTCTCTCGCCCGCCTGCCTGCCTGTCTGTCTGGCAACTCCTGGATGCGCTGAGTGTTATGTTCTCTCTGTCCATAGGTGCAGAACAGGCCTGCGTTCCTGTCTTTCAATTTGTCGACCCTGACATTCAGGTGAATTAGCCCGTCTTTGGTCACGCGAATATCATTGTGATTTTTACCCCTCACTTACATTAATCAACGATGTTCCAGCATGAATTAATATTTGACGTGGATCTGCTCCGGACATGTTTTTATGAAAAGCGGCTTTAATTTCAGGTAGCAGAGGACAGCTTACAGGCCTTAGAAGCGCCACCTATGGACCCTGCTATGCCTTCTAGAGTCTTCCTTGAAGCTACTTTGAAAGACGGCTTTTGTCCCATGATGCCGCACTCTATGTACTGCCTGCCTCTGTGGCCTGGTATCACACTGGTGCTGCTGACAAAGGTGCCTTAAGAGGGAATTTCATTATTGTAAACCATTGATTTTGGCACAGTAACCAGGGCCTATCTGCAGTTCTAGGAGTTCAGGACTCGTAATTCTATATTGATTTTTAATTTATAGAAAACATCATAATTTCAAGTAGTGGATCAGTAACATTTCATAATTTCTAGTAGTGGATCAGTAAAATTTCATAATTTCTAGTAGTGGAGAAGTACAATGTCAGCAGACAGGTGGCACTTTATAAGGTGTACAGAAGAGTCTGACCTGGAAAAGTGCTGATTTTTAAATTGATCCATCCATTGACTGGATGGGGGTAGGATACAGATCCGCATATCAGATTCTGATTGGTTGGCTCAGTGATCAGGTGACCTGTTTACCCACCTCTCCCCTCTGTTACCCTCAGATCCACAACTGCCAGGTGGCTGTGTCAGTCTACTACTTCCTGAACTGCTTCACTCAGCTGGAGAGGAAGCTGAGTGACCTGCAGTTTGGAGCGGCTCTTCCCCGCAGCCAGCACTCCTTGCATGACCTCCGCAGCAAGATGGACAAGTTTGTGCGAGCCCTGGGCAGCAGCAGCAGCATGCAGGTGAGTGCCGTCGCGTGAAACCTGCCTGTTCGTGATTCAGTTGGGCCATGCTAGTGTTCACCTGCCTTTGCTGGATAGTTACTTTTTGATTGAAGAAGGCCACTGTTAGGATCATTTATGCCACAGGCCGTCTGCTTAACACCTCCTGCACCTCTGTATTCTACAGCATACGTGGAATGATTTCAAAAACAAGGTTTTCTCCAGAGGTGGACCAAGAGTTAGTAAAGAGTGAGTAACATTTGGGTGCTTTTCGTCCAGTCCCTATACCTCATATCTGTGGCCAGTGATAGGCATATTGTACGCTCATTCCTGTCTGCTTGCAGACTACTGCCCCATTGCCGGAATATGAAGACCCAGCTGTGTAACCTGTACAGGCAGTGCTTTGTAGCAGATGGGCCTAGGGACTGCCAGCGCCTGGCCCCCAGTCTGCAGGAGCGAGCCCGGCTCCTGGTGCAGTGCGTACTGTCTCCCTCCTCTTTGCTGATGCGATGGATGGATGGATGGATGGATGGAGGGATGGATGGACGGACGGACGGACTGTTGTTTTTAATCCAGAGCATCATCATGGATGCCCACTAGAGGTGCCACTAGAGGTGCCACTGGTGTTCAGGTTCAGAGGCTGACATACTGACATGAGCAGAAGCCCTTCCTTAGCTGACTAGTAAAGATAAAGAGAAATGAAGTGAAGAACTTGTATCTTTATATCTCCTAACTGTTCCAGAGAGCAGCTCCTGGACTGGAAGGATTTCCTGCTGGTGAAGAGCAGAAGGAACGTCACTATGGTGTCATATCCTGTCTGTGCACAGAGCCGCCTGAACCCTGTGAAGAAAAACTGCAGCTCAAATATGATATTAAACAGCCAGTCTTGAGTATCACCACCTAACTCTGCAGGGTTGGCCGTTGGGTTGATGGGGCTGTGTTATTATGCTATGTTGTCCTTAACACCACTGTCACGTATCTGGAGGAGTTCCCCGGCATGGTCCACTTCATCTATGTGGACCGCACGACAGGCCAGATGATCGCACCGTCCCTTAGTGTTACGGACCATTCCATTTCAGAGTTGGGAACGGGGCCATTGGCACGCTTTATTAAAAGCAAGGTTAGCCTCGTGTCTGCAGACATCCCTTTTCCTTGGTTGGTCTCTCCCATCCTACAGAATATATAAAAGTTGTAGCAACTTGCTGGATACATTCTTCTCCATTATGATATTATTTGGTACTATTGTCACCGGTATTTATTTTTCTTAAGGGGGGGAAAAAAAAAACACTAAAGAGAATTCAATAAATGAGAAGGTGTAATGGAAAAATGATGGCCTGGGGGGGGTCGTTGGGTGTGGGGGCCGCTGAGGAAGTACTTTTAGTGGAAGTAGTAGGTTCAAGCTAGAGGGATTCTGCTGCTGTAACCTTGAATGTAGTGTGGAGATGCTGTTTTACATTAAATAATGAAATAACCTTGAAGATGCCTTGTGACTGTCTGCAAGGTGTGGAGCTGCGTGGGAACTGCACGGCACTACCTGCAAAAGGGCTACACCACTGTCACCTTCAGGGACGGTGACTATTACTGCTGCTACTTCCTGTGGGTGGAAAGTGAGACGGTACGTGCTGCACTGGTTCTCAGAGCCATTCCATCCTGGTCTGGTCAGGAGCTTTACATCATATGTGCAAGATCCGTGAACGGTGTGTTTAAATCTGCAAACAGCAGCTCCTAACAGGCATGTGGATTCCTTATGGTCCGTTTTGCAGTGAATTTCTCCTCAAACTCATTTATTTTGATTATGGATGGAGCGCTTCCCTGTGAAAATGACAAACATGCCTGCAATGTGTTGTTCTGCCTTTGTGATCATACAAACCTCAAACAGGCAGCCAGAGTGAACAGCAGTGTGTTGACTGTCTCTTCAGGGTTACAAGCTGGAGGTGGTCGACCCCCCGGTCCTGTCAGATGACTCTGCCCCCGTAGGGATGCTAGCCTGGGATTACTACAGGTACTGTTCACTGATGGCTCTGCCCATTATTCGCTAATATCTGTATGCCACCTTGATTGACTGCCTGTGTGTCGCCCTCTACAGGAAACTACTGAGGTACTACACTAAGAACCATCAGACAGAGGTAGTCAAGTGCTATGAGCTGTTGACCATCCACCTGGGCGTCATCCCCAGCGAGTGCATCCTCCAGCACTGCTACCAGCTGGCCTGTAAGCTGTGGGAGCCGTCCCGCATCCCGCTGCTGTGAGAGCCACCGGGGGAAGCGGGGTGCGTCATTGAGAGCTCCAGGGGACAGCTTCATGAGCCGAAGCAACCTGCAGTCTTTAATAGAGAAGAGCCTCAGATCCTCCGCACTAGGAAGGCAAGGCAGGCAGCCTCAGACACAGCGCCTCCTGGAGGTCATCGACAGAATGACAGAGCTACGGACAAAATTAAAGAAGTCCCGCTTGCTTAGTCCTTCATGTGCACTGTTTTATTAGACAAAATGCGGGATTTTTGTGTTTGCACTCTCCACATGTGCTGCGATGGAGCATTGCGTTGCTGTGGCGATACTTCTCAGCTACTCCTTCCCCAACACGCACACAGACACTGTTTCCCGGACTCCGTCCCCTTTTTCATGTCACAGTGCTTATAAGCAGACCCGCTGCCATCTTCAATGGACCTCCATCTCTGCTCTGACTATACTTCCTTCTTGAATTCTCTCCTGCTGTAAACAGATGTCACATGAACCCAGAAATAAGCTGTCCTTAATACTCTTCCATTCATACAACCATCTATTCACACAGGACTTGTCCTTGGGTCTGACTTATTTGTTGACCAGAAGCTCTTGGATGGGTGCAGTCCAGGCTTTAAATAAAGGGCCCCTTGTCCACTGAGAGCCTTGGGTTCCAGTCTTTCTCCTCAAGGTGCTCCCTGTAGCGCCCCCGTGAGGTCACACACGGCCTCCTTCCTCACCAGCTCCCTCAGGAACCTGGTCTCAGCGCTGACATCGTGCACCAGCTGAGCCTGCATGGCGTCCGTGTGAAGGGATTCGTAATAGTGTAGGGCCGTCCGGGGATGCTGCAGGTCATAGCCGAAGCCAGCCAAGCTCACCGTGTCACACAGCTGCAGGGCCACCATCACGGCGCTGGCGCCCAACGTAGGCACCGTCTGCCGGGGGGGGGGACACGTGATATTCATGTAAATAAATAACAGTCTACTTCTGCAGACTGGTTACATTGTGACATTTAAGAAGTGTTGGGGGAAATTACCTTTTTCTGCGTTTTGGCATACAGCTGTAATTGCAGGCCAGTCTGGTGCATGATTTCAGGGTTGAGGATCCGGAAGTTTTCTGGCTTCAGGGGGACGTATTCCACGACGTTCCGCCAGAACCAGAGCTTGGACCACCAGTTCTGGGGTAGAAAGTCACTGTTAGCATAAAGGAACACAACTGGCCGCTATGATGAGGCCTGTGAATCTTTTTGAAAATGAAAATGAAATAACTCTAATTTCCACTTCCCTCTCTGTCATTTCTAAGCTCATAAACTTCTGTCTGGTTAGTACTGCGATGAGTATGAAGTTATGTGAATTGTAGATTGCTTTCTGTGCTTCAAAGACTAACTGGTGTCCTTATATTGTCTGTATTGTATGATTGTATGGGTGTGTGTGTATATATGTGCCCTGTGATGGACAAGCATCACCCAAGGGTCCCTCCTGCCTTTTGTCCTATGTTGTCTGGGAATGTCTCCTGACTGCTCTGCTCGAACAGTTGGATGGATGATTTGAACTGTTGATCATTGTATGCGTACATGGGATCTTGTGATCTAGAGGGCCGTTCTATTCACCAGCGGCTTCCCGGTGATCACAGACGTGAGCCATTTCAAGTCTAAGCTCTTGAAGACCACCAAAGCCACTATAACAGTGCCTTCATACTCTCTTGAGGAGTCTGGAGCCCCTTCTGGGTACATCATGCGGATGGTGGTTCTGGAACCGGCGTCTCTTTCGAAGCCGAAGACAGGGGCATTGTTCATTCTGTTAAGACGAAAAAGGAACTTCAGACAGATCCTCCTGTTTTTTAGAGAAGTGACCTGTTGTGAGAAATACCAGCTGTGTGCTTTTAAAGCACAATGCTATCAGGGCGCCAGCAGCCTGTCGCTCTCACCTGATGACGATGTCATACTGATCAATGTGAGCCCCCAGCTGGCTGCCGTACAGGACCCCACCGCTCCCTACCACCACACAGCGCTTGCACGCCTTGGAGCCCAGCAGGGCAGGGAGGCCGTTGTCAGGCAGCGTCCACAACGTCCTGGCTGCCACCTCCTCACTGCCCTGCAGACCCAGAGGTGGGGGGAGCCTCCATACCTCGGACCCATTCTCAAGGAACACTGGTATCTTGGGTAGGGCCGGCTGCATGGGCGTGGTACGGAGGCGACTCCCGATCCAACCCTGCCGGCAATCTTGTGACAGCAGGGCAGCTGATTGGTTGAGCAAGGCCTGCAGGGGGTGGGTAGACCACTCTGTTGCTATGGCCATAGAATGGCTACCCCATCATGTTTTACATAGCATATTGCCGAGTTTCCCAATCTGGTTCTTGAGTACGCACAGGCAGTCCACAGTTTTGCTCCCTGCCAGACAGTCCATGTTTTTGCTCCCTCCCAAATCCTGGGAGCAAAAACATGGACTGTCTGTGGGTCCTCAGGGACTGGATTGAGAAACCACTGAATGCCACATCGTACAGCAAACTCATGTGATGTTTGTGACGGAGGAGAACATTCCATTACAAAAACCCATAGAGATATTAAACCTGCCCTTGTCCTTATAATTATCTGTGAATGGGGACTAGTCAATGCAATTAAGTATCATTCTTTTCAGATCAATGCTTGCTTGTGTACCATGATTCCTTCAGATGTCCTTTCATTCTTCCTTGTAGACTCTGCACTGATCCAAAAAGCTGGGAAGAGCAGAGCAGCATAACAGACCAGCAGGAGCAGAAAACTCAAAGACAGGTTCTTCTCTCTGTAGTTCACACAGAACAGCAGACACATCAGCCTAGAATAAGTGCCCCTGAGACAGGGTACATGGCCAGTTGTCTTAAAAACAGCAGATCCTGAAATGTCTCGTCTGAGCATCATGGTTTCTTGTAACAGACAATAGACTGTCAGCTATGTTTCTCTTCCATTTAATGTTCTATATACACTGTATGAAACCTTTGGAATTATCTGTCTTCTGCATTAATCAGTCATAAAATGTCATCTGATCATCTAAGTTACAATTACAAACAAATGCAACCTGATTTAACTAATAAATTATTGTATTTTTCTTGTACATATTGGATTCATCATTGAAACACTCGACAGTGTAGGTAGGAAAAAAGTAAGGGAACAAGTCGATTTAATACCTGGTTGAACATCAACTGGCAGCAATAACCTCAAACAAGCACTTCCTGTAGCTGTAGATTGGGCCTGCACAACATTCTGGAGCAATTTGGTACTAAATTGTCTACATTTATACACAGTTTGTCTAACCGCGGTCTAATGACTAGCTAAACTCTCTGTGGCCCTTTCCAGCGTAATGCAAACCAACAATTCTTGATCATAAGTCTTCTGAGATCTATTTTTTGCTAGGCATGATTCTCAAAATATTTGAGCGTTTGTTAATAAGTCAAAGTAGCTGTAGCCCTCTCCTCCAATCTCATTTCCTTGATTGGAGTCAGGTTTCAGGTTTGCTAACTCCTGACTCAATCTGGAACTGTTGAATCCATTAACCTAAGGGGAGTTCCCCAGATCTATTCCTGGAGGGCCAGAATCCAACACAATTTGCATATTTCCGTATTCAAGCACAGCTACTAAACCTGACAATTAGGCAGTTTGAGCAGGGAAATCTGCAAATTTTCAAAGATGTTTTCAGTGCGTACAAAAACAGCACAATGTTTTGTGTATTATCCATTAAAAAAGGTTGTGGTTGTTCATTATTGTTACCTCAGATGAAGATCAGATCACATTTTATGACCAATTAATGCAGAAAACCAAACATTTCCAAAGGATTCACATACTTTTTTTGCTACTGTACTGCTGTGAAATAAATTTTACACAGTGTTCATGCAGGCAAGTTGCGTTACCTGGCTGCCATGACAGTGATATTTCACAGTTACCTGCTAATGAAGAATCCTCTCGGCTCCACCTTCCTCTTTCTGAAAGGCAGCCTGTCTGTTTTCTCCACCTCAAGCAGAAGATGAGTGCAGCCATCTCCGAGATCTTTTGCAAAAGGATGGTTTAAAGTACCCATGATGTCAGTCTTGGGGTACTAGCAGAGTGTAAGTCTGTCTGCGGTGTGTGGCTCGCAGACCCTCCGGGGTAAAGGATGAGTAGCGACGGAGTAACGTGTAGCCTGACTGGTGTAAATGGCAGGGTGTGTCTGCTGTCTGATCCGGTGTCTCATCATGCTGTTTTTCTATCTTATGCAAGTGAACTTAGTCCCATCCTCACCCAGACATGTTAATTATTCAACAGCTCAGACTTGGACTTTGCCCCTTTGTGCTGCTGGACACACACACATAGGTACATCTCCATGCACTGTAGATACACTGTCTGCACTGTACTGTAGATACACTGTCTGAGCCCTGCATATTCCACATCTTACACTCATCTCATTTCCCTACAGCTCTATATAATGTATGGATGTGCTTCACTGATTGAAAACATTTAAAAGGGTTCAGTGTGACCTCACACTCTAAGTGCATTTCAGGAAGCTGCATAAGAAACTGAGGAGTGGTGTACTGCCCTCTTTTGGATATGATGGACCTTCCAGTCATGATGGAAGATGAAATGGAAAAATGTGTCTCTTGGTACACAGTGGGTAGCATTAAAAACTCCCAACTCCAAGGCTGGGGGTTCGAACGCCAGATTTTTTTGTGTGGAGTTTGCATGTGTGAAATTGTGATGCCTACCTTGGTAACATGGTAATATATTCGTCCACTTGGGAGGAACATTTGGAAAAATTACAATGGCTGTTTTACCAACTCCCTGACGCATAATATTAAACCTTTAAATGTGAATTTTGCGAAAACCAGGGTCACTTACTTAGACAAGAGCAGACACAGCCTGTTGAGGTCAAGATTTCTGCGATCATTTGATTTTCCTCCTCCTAAGTGTAAAAAAAAAAGGATGTTGGATATGACGGATTATTACTTTTTATTTTGCAAGAATCTTTCAGATGTTGTGTCACTGTTAATTAACCTCCTCAGTTCATCCAAAAATGTTGTCTGGTCTCCAGAATGTGAAATTGCATTTAATTCTGCCAAAGATTTCCTCCCTCCCTTTTAACTTACAGATTGATGTGAGCACCAGTGGGACCAGTGCGGTGTTAATTCAGGCGGATGATGATGGAATTGACTTGTTTCGTCGGTAACTGAAATATCATAGAAGTCCACTAACAATATCAATTTATCCTTACGGCACTTAAATTTGGTTATAGTTAAAGCAAAGTCTGTGAGATAGAGGCCCGTAGCTAAAATGTAAGACCTACCCAAAATAAAATGTTTCACCCCATTTTAAATATGACCTTGTGCTCCCACCCCAACCCTAACACAACTCTCAATTTTTATTTAAATAAATCTGGGCTTTATTAATTCAAGTACTACAAATAATACAATTAACTTAAAGAGCGGAACAAACCATAAATCAATAAATAAAACAAAGCTAACTCTGTGAGAAATAAATTGTACTGTACCAAAGGAAAAAGGTACTAGCAGGTTGCAGAAAACTACCCTCACTCTCTAACTGAACATACAGAGGAGAAAAACACATGGAACCATGGTAATATAACTGCAAAGTATCAAGGCTCTTGTCCACCCACAGATGGTAGGAAATTTATACAAAAGCTAACAAATATCAGTTAACTACAATCAGAGCGGCACAGAGCGTACAGAGTGGCAAAAAGAGGCCTCACCGCTCTCTCTCCAGGCCATTTGAAGGGGCACCAAACAACAGTGTCCAATCCAGCAGAAGAGGCACTCAGTTGTTGCACCTGATGGAAGAGAGAGGTACATAACCGTGCACAAAAATCTAAATAGTGCCTAGGATGTGACATAAATTCTTAATCTAATAATCTTGGGTTTGTCTTGTACCCTGTGCTGCCCATGATTGGCTCCGGGGATAACCGGACCTGGATAAGCACTTATAATGTGGATGGATGTCTAAACTACACTTATTAGCATTCACAAATTCAAAAGTATTCTTATTGGCCCACACGGCTCCAGGTCGGATTGGCTCCAGAGCAGTGTGTTTAGTGTGGCAGGCCTGGGGGTGCATTTCTTTATGATCAGATCATGTTTCGTTCACTACTAAGTTCTTTGCATAAGTACATTTCACATCAGGAAGGCGGAAAGGCTCTCAGAGGCACTTATCATTTGGGAGGGTTAGAGGTGGATACTTAACATGGCCTCTGGGGTCTCCTGCCGTAAAACTGAAAATGTCCGATGGGACGAATCAGGTGTACCCTCTATACATCTGAAAGGCAGCACATAAATAAAATGCTGAACTCCTCATTGCTTATTACTGAGATGCAGAAATATTCTTTAGACCATTTTTGTATGTATGTAAATGAAATAAGTAAACAACATTAAAAGGATCTTTTCCATTTTTCCGGGTTACCTCAAACGCTAGATGCTTGTCCTGAGGCCGAACAGTGTCATTATTATGGTGATGCAAGAACTTCAGTTCCATCTCTGACCAAGACAGAGAGCAGATAGCCAAGCCACCTGGCTAAGACTGGCTATGAGGTGCGTCCCCAGACAGACAACAAAACGTAGTCTATTAAGTTAAAACAGCTGAGAAACAAAGACAACTAGGCCTATAAATTTTTATGATATAGTAGATATAAATCTTTCAAATTAGAGGGGACAGCTTTGCAACGAAGATTTATGTCTCTTTTTTGTGTCAAAACAAGCCTTTTCTGCTAAAACAAAACTGCACGGAAAATGACACAGAAACGTGTGAATAATTACAACCCAAATGAGCATTTTAGGCAATACTACAAAGGAACCACACGAGGGCACTATGGCTAAACCCAAAGAAAACTGATTACAGGTATAAACACGCCAACCCTGTTGTATGGAAAATGAATTAAAGAATGAATGAACATCCTGAGTGAAATATATTGTTCTTATAAGGCATAGAAGAAATCATAAGTTGTTTTATTATGATATGTAACTTTGCCTTGTCAAGGGAAAGTTCTTCCCACAAAAGATACAGCATCTATTTTTAAACCAATGGTACAATTCAGAACAAACAATCAATGCTAATAACTTTCCTCAGGAAGCGCTCTCCAAAAGGCTCCCATATTATTTAACCTCTGTGTTGATCTTGCATTTCTGACCATTGTAATTGTTGCCTGAAGTTGACTAGGATGAGAGTATAACATTCAGAGATGCATAAAGGAATATTGGCAAGGCAAAAAACAGCAGCACGGTAATAACACAGAATTATAAAGTGTATTTTATTTTCATTGGTGGAAGGCTTTCAGTTTTTCAACAATAAGCTGAACCATGTACGTTACAATTTTCCATACAGAGATGCTAAAATGTCATTGTCAAGCCTTTGAAGTTTCACAGATATGAAAAAGCCTCACATCAGTCATCATTTTGTAATAACTAGGTAATAGTAGCACTTATGTATGGTTCTTGCATTGTTAAAGCTTTTAGTGGACATTTAGATGATAGAGTACAAATTGAGCTAAAATCAAAAAGCAAACCAGTAAAGAAGGACTGTGAGACACCATACAGAGTCACAGTAATTCTTAAAATGTCCCAGTGAAAGAAAGAACACTTAAAGTGACTTTTAGAAGCAGAGATCTAGCACAGGACTTGGAAGTCTTCATCGCGGTGGCCAGTGTGCTTCCCAGTACTGCTGCACTCAGCACCATTAACACTGATATATGTAGATTCTCATTTGACAACTGGGGTCATTTCTGATCCACCTCAGGGTGTAACTAGTTACATTTTGTATGCCTTTAATAACTTTCCTCATTTCTAACCGTAACTACTTAATACGAGGTCTGTCTGCTCAGAAACAGATGTGAGTTAATACTGTGAGAAACATTACGAACGTCTGAATGTCAGAGTGCGTCTAACAATTGCATATTTCATTGTGACCTTTGTGTCCGTTACCCAACGCATGTCACAAGATGGAGTTTCTATTACAGAAACCAGGCAGAGACACTTAGATGGATAAGGCAAGTTCATAGATCTGACAGAAGCAGATACAAAGACCTTGAAAACTGCAGTGAAGTTCTGTGAGCATGTGACATGCATGGTGCCATCCCCAGTGTGGATGCCATAATGTTTGCTGTTCATCAGTAGCTACAGTGTATAGTTATGTAAGGACACAGCCACTTGTTGGCCAGGATCACATCAATGTTTTCTTTGCATCTCCATGCATTTCTTTCGCAGTACAAGTGCTTCTGAGACCACAGGTCTCCAGATTCCCTTAGACCGGTGTTTCCCAATCTGGTCCTTGGGGGAGCCACAGTCGGTCCATGTTTTTGCTCCCTCTGAGCTCTCTGCCAGACAGTCCACATTTTTGCTTCGGGTAGGGAGATGGGAGGGAGTAAAAATGCAGGCTGTCTGTGGGTCCCAAGGACCGGATTGGGAAACACTGCCTTAAACCAGTTGGCTACAGTCCACTGTCTATTGACCCACCACCATTCAGTGCTTCAGTGTAAAGAAATGGCCAATTTGATTAAGGCAAAGTGAAATGTGAAAAAAGCACACAACTCCACTGCTGACAACGTAACATTTACGCACACATGTCTTTGAATAAATGTTGAAATTCCTCCCTCTTAAATGATACATTACATTAAGCAGCTAAAGAATATTCATTTATAAGATACTGATATCCAGATGTTCCTAAAATATGCTAGCTAATGCTTTATTTATACTGGATGGTTTGTGTTCCCATGTCAACCGCAGCCATCCTCACCTTGTGTGCTGTCTGTCATCCTATTCTGATTTTCACGTTCAGCAATACTAGATTGCAAGCAACTTAGAGCAGATTAATCCAGATAAGCGATACTGCACATGACACAGACCTGTTCGGTCTCAGCAGATCTGCAGCATGTTGCTTTTCTGCATTTACAGACGGCCGCGATCAGAGATGGGTGACAGCACTGCTTGCAGGGACTCCTTCCAGACAGTTGTACAAAGCTGCTTTCTTCTGTGCACTTCAGGTGACAACCAGAGCTAAAATGACTCAAGAAATCCAGGGCAAAAACAGGTAGGTTGCAGAGCAGCTCAGCCCTGTCAGAATATGCAGAGGACAGCGCTTAAGGGTGTTAGAGAACAGAGGCGGCATGGCCGTGCGGTGCAGAGCGGGGGAGTCTGCTACCCTGTCATCCGACCGTGAGCGAAGGTCTCAGCCGCTCACAGAGACAGGCTGTGGGCCGCGGACGCTGAACTCCGCGCTCGCTGCACCACCGCCTGGCACTTCTCCCGCTTCAGCAGTTTGTTGTTCTCAAAGAGCCCCTCGCTGCGTGGCACTCCATGAGCCCCATCTGGGAATGTGAGCAGCCCTGCCCAGGGGTCAGACATAGAACGGGAGAATACTTTAGGATGCCAGGCTGCCCCATGTACAGTTTGGGTCATAAATTGAATGCAGTGCTGTGTTAATGATGGGGGGGGGGGGGGGTGTCGGTCAATATGGACCTTCACAATCCAGGATGGCAGAATCATCACACTGAGACCAAGAAGCCATCGAGAGTTCATAGGTTCTAGTAGGTAAACCCAGATCTCTAACAAAGCATTACCATATCCTTCCACCCGTCCGCCTTTGAACTCTCCTTCGAACTTCATTCCATCGAATCGAATGAAGACCCCAACACCCTGGAACTTTCCCTGTACAAAATCGCCTTCATACCTGTGACAAGGGTGGGAATGATTGTTAAAGTTCTGTCCTTTTTGTCATTATCTCTCAGTGTGAAAGGAGGAAGGGAGCAGGTATACATTGTTAATAACCGCTCACTCTATGGTGTCCTACAAAAAATTATGGGATATATAGTTATGAATAAAACATTGCCTTATTCTGAGAAATTAAAAGTAGAATAACTAAGGCTGACTATTTAATTTTTTAATAGCACTTTTAGTAACACTTGGTACTGTGAGTTTGATAGTGACACAAACACCACACATCCATCTTTTAACCAGGCATCTAAGTCGGGGTTGGGGGGGGGGGGTGTGAGCCTGGCAGATACACACACTTTAGAGCAATGTTGGGCATTTCAGGTCCAGAAATTACCAACCAGCTGAGTATAATGCAGTACAGTCACAGAGCGCTCAACTGGTTGGTACAAACAAAATCTTGGTCTAGATTTGGATCTTCTGGACCTGAAATGCCCAACACTGCTTTAGAGATGCCAGTTATCCTGGACTGTTGGAGGAGAGCAGAGTACCTGGGCAAAACCCTTGTGACATAGGGAGCGCATGCAAACTCCACACACAATGAGTGTAGGTGGGATTTGAACACCTGAGGTCTGTGACTACTGTGCTGTACAGATAAAAAACATTCATTTTTAAATTCCTGATCATGAGCAACATGACAGCCAGAGTAAATGTTCATTTGCTTTTCACCAATATAACAAAGGAGTCACTGAATCCAATCAAATGAACATCGGTACATTCACTGAGGGCTTTGGCAAAAGGCTTTTTCAAATACGCTGCTTAGTGAGGGCTTCAGCTGCTGAAAATGTCTGTAATCCTCAGACAATAGTATCTGCCACAGCCCTTTGTCCTTTCTCCTGTTAACAAGTATTTTCTCAGTGTCTGCTGCAGAAAAACCACAACACGAGGATGGATGATCTGGCCCCGCCATAGTCACAGCCCCCATCCAAGTCAAAGTGCTACCAACTGATTAAGTTCCACTGTTTAGCTGTCAAAGTAAAATTACAGTACTTGTAGCTAAAGGTATTTAGGAGATACAGTACTGTGCATATGTCTTAAGCGGCCAGACACAGATTATGTTTAATTGATCTTTATGTTGGTGTAAAACTATATTATTATGTCTGTCAAAGTGTGTCAGCTTAGCCATTTCAAAACTTCTGCTAAAATCACTCCAGTATTTGCAGCAACCATCAAATACACCCATGTGTTTTTTGACTTGACCACTAGCACACCTCGTATAGGTAATCAATACCTTGCCTATGAAGAGGTTTGGGAACCGAATGGTTTTCATCTAGCCATCCAGCAAGATAATCAGTAACTTTTTGGAAAACAGGAGAAGCTCCTACTAGTTTTTATTATGTTATTCTTAATTTGCATATCTTTTAATGCTAAATTGTTGTTGTAAGAGCAAAAGTGCACTTACCGCACAGATAAATAGCTTTAAACATTTCTGTTGACTGCCTAAGACTTTTGCACAATACTGTAAGTTAAATGCATGTGTGTTTTGCAGCATGCCACTGAACAGAAGTTGGAGATGCAGTGTTATCCTGCACCAAGCTGCTGAAGATGCAACTTTGCCCTTAAAACTGGCTGCTGCATCTGGATCTGATGACTAGAAGACGATGAGTCCTGCAGACAGAGATTCAGCAGCTTTCTTTTCCTGCACGATATTTTACATTTTATTACTTTTGATGCATTGCCAGAATTAGCAGCTGCTTCCCGCTGTTGATATTTTGGATACCAAACGTACAGCACAGTTCAGCCAGCCCTCTGTCAGTAAAGCTTTGAGAGCTAAAGCATTTTCCATCGATCGATAAAATTGTAGAAATGCTAATGAATGTTAACCACAGTTTTTAGGTATGAAATGGTAGAGATTACGTTTGACTTTTGCACTAAGAGTACTGTTGTTAGTAGAATCTATAATTGATAAAGATGGTGTGTACCTGGAACCATCAGGAAAAGCCAAGACCCCACAGCCGTTGAACAGGCCGTTCTCAAACTGTCCTGTGTAACACGTACCATCAGAGAACTTCAGCTGACCCAAACCATGCCTCCGACCTATAACCAAATCACCAACGTTATTACATGAAAAGAAAGATCTCTGTTACCCATGTGACTATTTCAAATTCAGTTTTCAGGTCCCATTACCTGTAGCTGATGTTTCAAATGATAAAATTCAGATTTACTACCTTAGTGTGAATTTCCTAGCTCTGTAAATGCATACAGATATCAAATTCTACTTCAAATATATGTATACCATTTACATATCTAAATTGAATGTCATTTTATAAATCCTGCGTACTCTCAGTATAGTCTTTATTTGTACAAACAGTCTGAATATACTTCCGGCTAGTCTTATAGTTGGTCATATGTGGTCATATACTTGCCGATTAACATTATTAACTGTAGTCCTGAACCCTGTTACTATCTGGTGTAAATTTGACATGTGATCTGTGTTGATCTGGCCCGATGATTTTCATAGGCATCCAACAAAGAACATTTCTGACAGTACAATAAAACAGTTGGGAAAATTCACATCTATTGGCAAATTCTCCGCTCATACTGTAATGGCATTTATATTGAAGACTGCCATGCCTTTAGATCTTTAGGTCTGTTGCTATGAAAGACCCTTGAAAAAACTTCTATTTTAATCCGTCATTCACAGTGCATGTAATGCCTCTCAGAATGAAGGCCCATGCCCATGCCACACTTTCCATCTACATAGGAGTTGTATGCGAGGAATGTGAAATGTCCTGCCTTCCTTCCAATCGCCGTGGTACTCCTCTCCGCTGGAGTAAGTGAAGGATCCTCTTGTCAGCGTCATACTCTCAGCGTCCTGCCTGTAGCCAGGAGACACATGATCCAAAGTGAGCCTGGGACCGAATGAGTTAAATGGAGCGCACCGTTTGTCCTTAGTTGACTGTAAATGTACAGAATCGAAGGCAGGCATCAAGAGACTGCATTACAGTAAAAAATGAACATTGGGCAATTAATATGATAAATAGCAGTTCTATTTTTTTAACTATTGATTATTTCATGAGTCACGCATTTATTAATGCCTAAGAATCAAACATGAGCGCGCGTGTGCGTAGCGGTAAGGCATCTATATATATTCACCTCCGAAAAATTACTATTACTATCTCAATGTGAGACAATAATAATAGAGTATCGCCCGTTCAATGTATCTTCTCGATTTACAGGACGAAATAGTATGCCTTGATGTAATGTTGTTACAGTAATGCTAAAAGTCAGGTCCCTTTATGTCGCCGGCGTATCACTTATCGGTCACAGGCAGTCTAAGCATTATCTGTAAAGGCAGTTTCCGTAGTCTGCTCTTTTTTTTACATTGGATTGGCATTTCCTTTACCTGCTTAATGTGTATGAGACTTCGGACTCATGTAAATCCTTAATTTGGACCAAGGTATTGTGCGGAGAAAGAAAATAACTCTTTCGCTGAAGCTGGTGACGATAATGAGCTTCTCAAGACCCACCTCCTCTAGCGTCAAGGCTTCCCAATCATCTTAAAGCGCTGGTGTTTTATTGGACGCTTTCCTTCGTGCTCTCCAAAAGTACTACGATTCTATATCTTAAATCTCCATACCTTATAAATTATCATCCCGAGTACCAGTACTGAAGCCTTGTTTATTTTAATTTCCCAGGTATATATATCTGTGCTTGCTTTTTCGTTCAAAATGCATAGAAATAAAGGGTTAATATTTGGTACTATCATGTGACTTTAACAATTTGGTGAGAGAATTCTTTTTCTGGTGATGCTGTACAGTCTTTTCATCCTCTGTAATACAATGAGGACTGTGCCCATCCAAATTATTTGAAACTTAAAATGTTAATAATTACGTTGACAAAATTTGACGGTAATGATGAGGGTAAGGTAGCACAGAGTAAAAAACATCATTTTTATATTTAGTATTTCTTGTAATATGGGGTTTTGTCTTGCAACCGGAAGCACCAAACCATGGTTTTCACCAGTAATTAATGTCCATATTTAATACATTACTTGCGATCCATATGGAAATACTTTTTTAATCATTTTAGTTTGAGGAAATGTTCTTTTCTCCATTGATGGTATGCTCTCTGAGTTGTAGTTGTTTCAGACAAATGCTTTAAATTGGAAAAGGTAATAGTACCAGTTCTGTCTTGGTATTCAATATACCAGCAAATTATAAGAGGTGCCAAAAATTTGAAGAGACAAACTAGGTGCCAGTACTGTGTGATGGAGAGTACTGGCCCAGCTCAGCCTCAGGTTTTAGGTGAAGCTAGAAACGATATATCCATTCTGATATATCTGGTCACTTCCACTAAAATGCACTGTGCCTTTTCAGTAAGAGCCAATGACCATATTTCATATTTGCTGCAATTTGTTTATACCTAAATAAGCCTTCTGGCATGCATTTGGGATGCATGTAATTCATGAACTGAATTTGACTGTAATAATAAAAAAAAAGCAGCTGGAATCTGATTACCACGTACGTGCTACTCCACATAATTACTTGGTACGCCTGTTACACCCTGCAGTCAAAAAGCTCCATCCGTCTTACATCTTCTTATCCAAGGAAGCACAGGACACAAGGCTGCACTCTGACACAAACAATCATACTGAGATAAGGGGGAACACGCAAACTCTATACACATACAAGTATTTGTTAGTCTACAGTTGCATGTATGCAGTTGCAAACTGCCATAATCATAGCCTAGAGGACAGATACATTCTTCTAAACTGCAGGGGGAAATCAGAGGACCCAGAATAGCCAAATTCCCATATAGAGAGCTAGGGCAGCGGTTTTAACGCCCAACCCTGGAGTTGTGAGGCTGCAATGCCATACACTGGACCACTGTGCCAACCAGAACAAGGACATGCTCAAGAAAAGTAATGAACGTGACAATGATACTAATGCTTTAAAATTCAAACGTAAATCAGTCCTAAAGTTTTACAGTCAAAGGCAGATTTCACGTTTCATTGCTACAGCCAAAAGCATAGCTCAAAAACTTTCAAGAGGTAGAAACCCGAAACACTCGCAAGCACGCGCGCGTACTCAAAGAAAAAAAAAAACTGGAATGACGTACAGTAAAGAAACACCGGCAACGTGCGCGTCCACGAGAAGGGGCGACAGAAAATGGCGAGTCGGTGTAATAAGCAGCTATGCACCATCGAGAGGCGCGGCTTTCGGCAGGAACTTGATTCGTGGAGACATAAACTCACTTACAGTGTAGGTAAGCTACTATGCAATTATATATAGAACAAACAGCTGTGCGCGCATATGCAGTGTTTTGTCATGAAACGTCAAACAAAATCAGTTTGCAACCACAGGGAGCAGCATGGAGCGACCTTTTTTGTGTCGCATGGCTGTTTTTTGAAATAACTGACTGCTCGACGCGTTTGGTGTTTGCTTTTGTCTTCCAAATAATACCAATGTAGCAGAGATTGGAAAACATTTATGTCTGTTTATGCGAGTGAATAAATTTTATTGTAATTTGTTTTTATTTATGTGACGGCAATATACAGATCACGTGAGCGTGGCATTTTTGAGCCTTCGGCCAATGAGATGAAGTCCTTCCACGCGCGCTCCCAGCTTATTACAATTATAATTTGCAAGTTGGGGGAGGGTTCTTCAGAAGTAACATATACCACTGCATCGACAATCCGAGGTGCTGTGTAGATGGCGTTACTGAATATATATCATATGGAAGATGGCTAATGTCGCCTCATCCTTTAAATTGAACTGACATTCTCGTGTCCAGCTGACACATCTGAAATAGATGACTGGGTTACGGAACGAATCCAGCATTCAGTGTGACTGATACACAAACATGCTGGAGAGCTTGAAATATTTGTGTCATTGCATGCAAGATGTAAGGCACAAGGCCAAGTTTCCTTGTGTCTAAATTGTCACGGAAGTGTGGACTTTTGCCTAGACAGACCCGCCCCATATCCCTGATGAATTTTGTTGACTGGGGGTGGTCACCACGATAACTAATTCTGCTGTCCTAGGCCTGCTGTCTGTAGTGACATACATGTTAGAAGTGGTCAGGTTTTCCTGAACATTGTATTCTGTAACATAACAAGTAACACTGTCACACTGACGCTTTTAGCCTAAAGTGAAGTCGGTATACAAATATTGTAAATTTTACAGCATAATAAAGATCGTAAGGGTTCAGTGACAATACAATGCAATGCTTTCAGAAAAGTATATACAACATGATGACGGTTATGATGTAGTTTATACGGTCACATATTGTTATACATCTAACCTGGCTTGTCCTGACCAGGGTACATAGTTGAAAGTTGCAGTTGTGAAAGCATAAATTTTGTTTATTAGTAGCGGTAGATCTGTGAATCATTTGTTAATTTCCATGGCACTTGTATCCAGTGGAGCAGCGCACGCTGGCATCTAACCCAACCGCAAACGGACGCCCGTTCCGATCGGCCAAGCGCGTACGCAAGCGGCGGCGGTGTTTCTCGGACACGAGTACGGCGCTTTGTGCGGAGAAGCTGCCCCTGTCGGATGCAGGGACGCAGTTCTCTCTGCTAGTTTACAGGCGTTAGTAGTAATGCAGCGGAACCGGAGGCCACCCCGGTCTGACTCTCCCTCTCCCCCGTGGCCTGGTCACAGTCTGCAAAAGGCATGATTCAGACTCGAACCGGTGCCACAGTGTTCAGCGGCACGCCAGCTAACCTGCTGAGCTTCTCTTCTTGTAGTGAAGTGAACAAATTCATTCGGTCCCGCTTCAGTGCGCGCTGACAGATAATGTTTGTTAGTAGAAAAATTTCATATCCTCCTGAGACCCAAGGAAAAAAGTGTCCTTCAATTTTAGGTTATTTGACTTTGGGGAAATAAGAGATCTTACAATTTAGATTTTTTTCAAATTTATTTTTATTTTTAATTTCACAGCATGTCCTCTTTAGTGTACAACAGGAATAAATAAGTTTCCTTACATCAGTGAAAAGATAGATGAAAAAACAAAATGTCTACTACAATGGACATAAATGAATGGGTGGGGTCTCAGGAGGATATAGTTATTTTGGTATGCTGAGTAATTTTCTTTTTTTCCAGGTATTGGAAGTGCTCTAGAGGGACTGTTTCACCAAGAAGTTTTTGAAGATATAGATTTGCTCCAAGGTAGGAGTGTTTTATGTTTTCAATTTTTCTTTAATACCATTTCTGTTCACATATGCAGATATTAATTGTGCGCATTTTACATCATTTAGCGTATGGACACTGACCACCAAGTAATGATGACAGTGGAAACGTATTGGTTTACTACTGATGATTATGATTAGTGTGTTCTTACACCCTAAAGAAAACTTGGTGGTCAAGGTTAAAATTGTATCAGTATAAAGTTTATCAGAAAGTGTTTTGAATACACAGTTCTGTTGTCACGCCAGGATGGAGTAGTTTACATAACAAATAAATAGGTCTACCATGCTTTGTGCTTAGTATAATCTAACCTTTTTGCTGGATTACAGCTAGGGTGAACCATGCCTTATTTAGCTTGGTCTGTTTTAATAATAAGCTTTTTTTCTGTTGAAATTCAATGAACTATATTCACCATGCTTTTTAAAATGTATAATTGTATACATTTTTAGGGATAATGGTACTGAGTAAGCTAATATTGTTTTTTGCATAATGGTTCTGCAAGTCAGTAGTACAGCAGCCAGTAGTATAATTCATGTCAATCCATGTTGTCAGAGAGCCTTTTACATAGTTTTATTGGGATGTCACTTGAGCACTCAAATTAAATAACCCACAAGATTTGTTCCGCTCTCATTCAGTAGTTCACAGTCCAGCATGGCACCAATTGACTGACCCCACAAAACATTCCCCCTAAGCAGCTGTATGAGAAATTTGACTTGTCTTGGATGTATAAGACACACAAATGTCTGCTGTATGGAGGCCATTGCTAATGCTCTTTCAGATTGCATTGCTGAACAGAGGCATGCATTGTTTAGAGTTCGGTGACTTTATTTTAAACTGTGAAACGGAGCTGACGGTACCAGAACATGTGTGTCCAGCACAGCCAATGTAGCATAAAATTGGATGAGTTATGTTAAGTCACAATCAATCTTAAACCTAAACGGTATAAATGTAACCCATCGTTGTCATTGGATAATCCAAATCAAAGGTGGTGGTGGGGGGGGGGGGGGTCCCATTGGCCTTGAATTAGGCCTATAAGTGTGATTTTTTTTTGGAGGGGAGACTATACAATAATTAACTTGTGGAAAAGCATTACTGTTTCAAGCTATTGAAAATATCAGGGGCCAAGTCAAGTTTACATGGGGCTTGACTTTTTTTTCGAAGGTTTATTGGCATCGCGGCTAAAATAGGCCTACTTGGTACTATACCCCTCAGTAATCAGAATTAACAGCCCCCGTGCTGCATGCCACTCCCAACATTTACGATGTGCATTTAACAGACCCAAGTATGATCACTTGTGAAATATGTATAAAAATCCATGGCTTTTTAATCCTGCATCTCCTCAGTATTTTAAAGATGGCTTTATTTTTTCAGTAGTAGGCGTAATTAAAGAGAATTAAATAAATTAAGACGATTTTCTGTATAATATCTATGCCACATAAGCGTCTGTGTGACTTACGTATAAAGTATTTTGTCTGCACGCTGTCCCTTAAGGATTAAAAACTACAACGCGACGTGTCGCCCTCCGATTTTCAGCGAAGCCCCCAGCCGGCGTCCAGCGTCTGACCTGAGCGCCTGCGGCTGTGGCTGAAATATTGTTCGGCCGTTTCACTTCGACACATTTTTATTCGGAGTACATTCGGCCCAGATTCTTTTTAAACATAAAACGTAGGAGAGTAACGCGGAGGCAAAACAGCCGCAGCCGTGCCGATACTATTAACGCTGACGCTCAGGTAGGCAGCAGCCAATCGTTCCGTTGTCTGGAGCGTTTTCACCCGGACCGTGATGTATATTAGTAAGGACGGCCGTTTTCTGAAATATTATACCGACATCACCGCTTATTTTCTTTAGTGGAAAGACCGGCGCAGTGACGCCCCCTTCCGGCAGTTCATCGGCTTTCCGAAACACATACACACCTGCGTCTGACATGTGACCAACTAAAGCAGCAACCGCATGGTGATCCGATCGCTAAACGTAGGAAATCTCTACGCATTAGTACAATTATGTAAATATTTGTTTTAATAGGTAGGTTTTACAAATAACAAATGCTTAGCAAACAATATGTTTTTGCATGAAAATAGAGCGTGAGGACAGTTTGCGTTTGTCCTGCGTTTGTTTGGTTCCTTGAGTAATTAACGAAGAAAGTGGTAAGAAGACAAGTGCGTGTCGGTCTTTTGGTTTATGTTCTCTGGTGCTGTTTGGACGGCAACGTCGACCTTTGCTCTGTTGTTACTAAGCTGCCCAGTGGCATCGCTGGGTGTCCGCAGTGTGAGAGTGTGTGAGTGAGTGAGACAGACACAGAGATTCTGCGCCGGAGAGTTAGCGGCGGTGCTTGGTGCCACGTTGGATAGCATCGTCAGCGTGTGAATACAGGCGTGGGGTTCACTTTGATGGGGGGAAAAAGGAGAGCATTACAGCCGACTCTATTGGGGAATGGAGGAGTGGGTAACTGGAAATTCTTTGAAAGAATGCATTTTAAGAGTAAACAAATCTTTTTCATTAGAATCATGTCAAATGTGATGTATATTAGTTTCTCGCAATGCTGGATTGTATCTGCTTGCGTTTTTTTTAAAGACTAATTTTCCTTTATTTTCATTTAGGAGAACTTTTTTGGTTCAAACAACCAACACTACTACTACTTTGGACAAACTAATCATCAAACAAGCAAAACTGAATAATAGACTGCCGAAGGAACTGCAAGTCTTTCTAAATGCCACCTTCTACAGTGAGTGGATTTATAAAGTAACAGCGTGAGTGTATTGATGGACTTTGAAATGTCAATCCATCACAATTTACCGTGTTTAAGAATGTTAACCTGCACCTGTAACGTGGCTCCTTATTAATGTCATGAGTGATAAATGTGAGGTTCCTCGCGTTATTTTCTAACTGTTCCTTGCCTGTCTGCACAGCACACAGTGCAAGCTTTGTTGCGACCAACGTTTCTCTAGTGGCTCGCAGAGTAACGCGGCGAATGACCTGGCAGATTGCTGTGGACTATACCTCAGAAACCAGCTCTTCTCAGGACTGCCTTGCCGCCAGCGTTGCCAAGGACCAAAACCTGCCTGCCTCCTTGTGGCGTCTTCGCCAGCCCTTGTGCAGAATCCCATCCTTGGTGTGCTCCCGATGGCGGACCAGGACTCTCCGCTGGATCTCACCATCAGGAAGGACAAAGGGGAGCCAAGTGGCCAAGGTGAGGGATGATGCTCTGCATTAGTGTCCTGGTGATCAGCTGGCAATGCATGACTGTTCATAGCAGCCGGCTGAGCATGCCACGGGGGTGCACCATGATTTAGTAATGGTCAAATGAAGTTTCATGAACTATTTTCTGAATTTTGTGACCCCACTGGATGGTGTTCTTGGTTTAGGGCTCAAAGCTTGTCCCAAAGTAAACCAAGAGCACCATCTAGTGGTGTCAGAAAATACAGCAATTGGTTCATGGGAGGGGGGACACAAATGCTGACACGTAACAGCAGCAAAAGAAGTTGATCTTGTGAACAAGGTAACTCCAAAAGTATTTAGATATTTTTCAGACTTCCCAGGATCTCCGTATGGGTGCCGATCTGGGACCTATTTCATTTTGAGATGTATCCCACCAAATTGAAGCAGTGTCACATGAAAGGACATCAGACACAGCTCTGGTGAACAAGATTACATTGTGACAAGTCAAGTTGGGCTTTTAGTCAACATTTTTTTGGCAAGTGTTTTGGATTATGAGGCTGTATGCTACTGATGTCAAATTTTTTCAGTGCCGTGTTTTCTGTCTCCTGTGCAGATGAGGTGCTTGATCTGTCCACCAAGGGGCGCTGTAGCACATCCCTCCCAAAGTCTGCCAGCAGCTCTGCGGTGCCTCCAGTGAAAGGGTAAGGAAGCACCCATGCACTGCTGAATGCTGTCTCACCCGCATGGTTCTGTCTCACTGTCCTGTTTGCTCCTATGTCCTCTGTTGGATGTTGCAATAGAGCCCTGCTTCTGTCATGTGGTTTTAATGAAGGATTTCAGCATTGTCTCATGTTTTTTACATTTCACCAAAGACTTGTGGGCAACTAATAAAAATGCAGGGACGACCCCTGCTGGGCATCTGGCTTTAAAACAAGATTGACTGATGGTTGCTCATCAGTCATAAGAGTCTGTTCATATGAACACAGTTGATTCATCCAAGGTGGGATAGTTTTTGTTTGAACACAAACTGCAGTGTTTTGCTTTAGATATGCTGGAAATTGTCTGGTGATGAAGTAAATGATTTTTAGTTTCGATTTCTGGTGGAAATTCCTTGTCAAAAGTCAAGTATTTGGCACCATACAGTTTTTAAAATACTGTGCATTTGGCTAGATATTGAAGTAAAGTTGTCTGTTATAAATGTGCGCGTCAACTCTGTCATATTATTAGTAAAGCAAAGTGGGTGCCATAGAATCGTTATCAGGGGCTGTCGATCAGCCCAATAGCAGCAGAGTAGCATCCATAGGTGCATGTGATTTGCCAAAGACAGAATGTCAGGTGGTGACACTCTGTCTTCTGGTTTATGTGCAGTATGTGCAACCCAGGTTTATGTGCAGTAAGAGCTGTTGTATGCATCAGACGACACCTACTGGCCCTATCCCATTGGTGCTGTTTGGGGTGTTGGCCACAAATGCTTGCCTCAATTCATGCCTGTACATATTCACTGCAACCTGCCCTGGAACATGTAAGGGTGCCCATGGACTCCAGTTTCCCATTTTACAGTTCATACCAGCCGTTGTTCATACCGTCGAAGATGTTTTTCCATCAGGTGGAGGCATTTGTTTGGCTTTATCTGCGTGCTGCATGTCTGTGAAGCTGGCTGATTGGGTCAGTGGGGGGGTTCCTGGGTGCTTTTCTGGGGACCCGCTGGGACAGGAGTGGGCCGCCCAGCACACGGGAGCACAAAGACGAGTGCCCTATTGCCAGGGACCGAAAAGGCCGCTGTTAGGATTAGCTGTTTCCTGGGGTCAGGAAAGCCTCAGACTCACTGGGTGCGTCTTTCACATAGCAGAGGCCTGCTTGTACTTTCATAAAGCAGGTAACTTTGTGCCATTTTGGCCCCTTTTCTCCGAAACAAGGGTCTCTGAGAACCCCATCAGTCATTCAGTCGTACATCCTGATGTTGGGTGCAGTACCTTCCTGCTGCTGGTCTTCTGGCTTGGCTGCCTTTTTGTTTCTCCCCTGACTGGAAGCTGACATCATTTGGGATATTATAAAGGGGCTTTTGCGGTTTGTCGGCTTAGGAACACGGTTGTATGTGAAATTTAGATGGGATGCGTGTGCAATAGAAAGTCATCTAAGAGTGTCTGACTCTGATTCTCCCTGTAATCTAAGATCTTCAGAAGTCATGAAAATGGTTTTTAATCCAAATAAAAGCAGCATGTGTGCCAGTTTCTGGCCTTTTAGTGAAAATGCTGAGTGCTTCTGCTATCTTGCCTACACCACCGTCCCTGTACACCTATTAATACACTGCGTTTTAAAGTTGTCTGGGTGAAAATAATGTGTGTAGGGGTGTGTGATTTGACAATATTAGATCGTGAACGATTAAAATCCCTTTAATCCCTAGTAAATGCCTTTGCGGAGAGATTATCGTTCCACAGTGCTCATTCTATCAGTTGCAGCTATACGGCTCATACGTGCATCTAAAGTTGTCAGCCAAATTTGTTTTGACACACCAATCATACAGTAATAGCAAACAGGTAGGGTCTTGGATTTCTTCCTCTCTCCCTTTAGCGCTGTTGTGCCAACATGCAACACATTCCATATTAGCCAACGTCCTGGCAGGGATGACGTGGAGGAGTTAGTCCCTGAATAGAATTTGACATCAGTAATATGGAACTTGAATTTCCGAAATTGATACTGCGCAAACAACAGTTATTTGGTAACAGTTATGGGAAGACTTTTATAGTGTTCAATGGGAGTCCATACTGAGTGTGGCGGTGAGATGAGCGGAATGGACAGATGAGTGCAGTCTGGAGATGGCTGTGGGGTCTAGGTTCTTTAACAGAGACCTCAGCTTTGTCTCCTCTCTCACTCACTGCACTGTAATGTGTTGTACCTGAGATGCAGTAGCATCTCCCTTTTGGTCACCGTCGCAGTGGCTTTAATCCAGGGGCCCGTTGGACCCTCCTGGCTGCGCTAAGGCAGCTTCGCTTTTTGCTGTCAAACTCTCATTTTCCCTCTGCATTTCACAGGTAATGTTAATTATTGTAAAAAGACCAAAACGGTGATGTTTTTTTTGTCAGTTTTTTAAAGTCTTATTACCATTTGTCTAGCAGATGCCTTTGACGAAAATTATACACTGATTCTGTTGCCTTTTCTGAATTAGACTGTGTGTGTGAACGGAAGATGGATGCACTATTATAAATGCAACCAGTCTGTCATTTTTACACTGACTGATACCGAGGCCTTTGCAGGTGGGCTGACAATGTAATCAGAATGATGGTGAAGTATCCATTACACCAGCATGGGTTGATCCCCTTAGGATCTTATGTTTGTTTTGACATTGCCTGTAGTGTGATTGTGTCAAGGTGCCCCCCCCCCCACATGCTGCCTGCCCCCCACAACCCTGTGCTGAGTAACCAGAGACTGGATGCATGTTTTAAATGTCAGTAAATGTAATAATAGCGTTTGAGGTATTGTTTCTGTTTGTGGAAAAAAAATAGACCTTTGAGGTCACTGTGCATGAAAGTTTAAAATATATATTTGGGGTTGCTGGTTAATGCTGGTTAAGCAGTGGTACGGTTGACCTTTACAGCAGTGTGGTTTGTTTTTCCAGTGCAAAGATTTTGTACTTTTTCAGAATAATAATAGCCTTACTTGTTGTGGACATGTATGGTGGTGGTAATTGCTTTTGGTATGTAGATGTTCTCCAGTTAAAATGTATATTTTGCATATCTGCCATTCTAAGAATATGGCAGCTCTTCCATTATGTGGGTCACTTCTGTGTGTTTAATGACACATCTCTTATCTTTGTCTTTTAGGAGTTTGCATCTGGCAAAAGCAAGAGATTTACAGTCAACATCCACCCTGGAGCAGTTCATGGCCAAACTGTGTCTCCATCACCAGCAGCAGATTGCAGATGCCCTGGGTTTCCTGCAGACTGAAGTTAAGGCTGTTGTAGCGCCCCCCCGAGCCCCAGATCACACAGATTCCAATCTAGCGTCCCAGCAGCATGCAGCCATGGATGTGGGAGTGGACAGTGAGAGAGGAACTGCCAGCATGACGGGTTGCAGAAGCTTGGTTCCAGAAGAGCCTGCTCAGGGAGCGTGTACATCCAGTACCGCTGATGGACTCTCTGCTCAGCAGAAACATGCCAACACCCTGTATCTCCATGGACATTGTTCAGAAGATGGGGGAGACTCCTCATTGTCACCGGACATTATCAAAAGTGGTGAGAGAGAGAACCGTGTCCATAGTAATGTCTTGAATGCTGCAGGGGAAAAGTCTGACAGTCTGGTTGAAGTGAATTTGTCAAGCTCTTCTCACCCTGTGGAAGGCACTTTAGAGGAGCGACAGTGCAATCCTAATACTCCCTCACGTTCAAGTAGAGGTGGGTCTCATCCTGTGACACTTGATTCGTCTTCAGTAAGGCATGGTCAGGGTTTCTGTCCTCTGCATCTCACGGGACAGACAGGCTCTTCTGGGAATACCAAAGACTTCTTGGCTGGGCCCTACCCTGTGCTAGAGACATCAAAGACAAGCTGCGCTATATCCCCTAGGAAAGCTCGAAAAAGTAGGAGGCGGCTTTACCCTCTGGCCCGGGACTTTTCTGTTTGTCGGGTCGATTATGATGGCCATTATGACATTGTGTATGTTAGCAAGCCGGTAACAGAAAGTGAGGTCTGTCCCCGGCACCGCTTGCCCCTTCGGCAGAATGCCAGAAAGAGCACACGAGGTCACACGTATTTAGATGAGATCTGGCAGCTGAAAACGGTCCGAACACTGTCTTTAAAAGCTAAGGACAATGAGAAGGGCGACTGGCCTGCTCCGATAGCTGCAAGTAACACACTGGTTACCCCTGTGCAAGTTCCTGGCAAGCCAGATGGTGTCCCTCCAGTAGATATACCACTCGCTGGGGGCTGTGAAGAGGCAATCAGTCAGAACGAGCCTGGGGAGGAGCCAGCCGAGATTGTAACTGCCGAGTGTAACAGAATAGCGTTCACAGATTCTGAGTGTCCCAGAGGAGGCAGCCCAACAAGCCACACACAGAATGAGGAGCAGCCTCTTGCTCCTGTCAGGCATCAGGATGCGGTACTTGACGAGCAGGAGCTTTTGGATCCCACCAGCGTCATGGCAGTTCTCGAGGATGCCAGAGAGCGGTCGGGTGACCCTGGAGGACATGAAGATGTGCAGCCGCCTGACATTCTACCACCTCAAATTGAGGGAGCACCAGCTCCGTTTGTGTCAGATACCATGTCGACAGAAGATGGGCTTCTTGACTGTGCTGAGGCTGAAACGTGTTTGCAGGAAGATCAACCCATTGAACCACCGCCAGAAGAGATACTATCAAAAGACAACCCTGCCGTAGAAAGAGAAGAGGGAGTTCAGGCAACAATGGATGAGCTGGAAAAACAAGGGAATGAATCTGCCTGCCAGGAAACGCACAACATACTCCATGAGACAAGTGAGGTGGAGACACCACCAACAACTGAGCCAGAATCTGCTACGCATTTAGCGCAGCTTGAGAAGGATGGAGCATTGAATGAAGCAACAGTAGTCGTGCCAGCAAGCATAAGCACAAAAAAGGTCAATGGAAGTGATGATGCAACTCTGGATAGGTGCTTGCGAAGTACTAAAAAGACAAGCTTGTCGGAGTCGGTGAAACTTTGCGACACTGCTGAAGAAATGCCTGAAGCATCAGAGGAGAATGTCTCAGAAGGCCCAAGGCAGAATCTCAGAACGCATGGGACTGCAGACGTGAAACCGAGGGACGAGCCTGGCCGAGTCTTGCGCTCCTCTTCTGTAGGGAAGGCCAACGCTGACCAAGTAGAAGGAGCCATACAGACAAGAAGCCGGCCTAAGCTGACATTGATAAAGGGAGGGGTGAACGACAGTGGGATACAGGTCAGCACAGGGCCCAGCACAGAGATGGAGAGCCCAAAGGTAGCCAAGGACAGCCGGGAGAAGAGAGCAACCATGTCCCCACGTGATTGCCTGAGGACAGATGCCAAGGTAGCTGGTGCCATGGAATCGTGTGGAAAAATGCAACTAAGAAAAGACAGCGAAAGTGTCTGTGCAGGTGAAAGCTTGAGCTCGATGACCTCGGGAAAAAATCACTTTGGATCCAAGCGGCCACATAGTCTGGACTGTCTCCTGAAAACCAGGCCAGAGAAACAGGCACTGAAACAGAAGGACGCCGATAAGTTTGGCCTTTGCAAGATGGAGCTTTTGGGCTCAAACCCTCATAAGTTTGTGGGTATCCTAAAAAAGGAAGAAAACCAGCAACTCATCAGCAGTCTAAATAACAAGTATGACAAAATGCAGAGGGGCTGGATTCAGATTGACAGAGTGGGTCAGCACATGACAGGCAGATCCAAGAACAGGGCAGACCGACTGAAGGAGATCTGGAAGAGTAAACGGAGAGTCCGAAAGGTGAAGTGTGTCGGTCAGCTAAAATCCTCGCCTGTGCACATGCTGTTTACGAAGACTTTTGACCTGAGCACTATCTGTCACTGGTTTTTACAGACCACTGAAACGAAATCACTTGTGATCACTAAAAAAGCGAATACGAGACTCTCATCAGAAACTCAACTTTGCTTCCATAGTTCCTCTGGCATGCCAGGTTCCTCTAATGGTGTTTTTCCAAGTTTGCAAGCTGAACGCTTAAAAAAGCACCTAAAAAAATTTGCTGTGGCATCCCCAGTGAAGAGCAATCCCAAGAACCAAAGACTGATATCTAAAGCCTGGGAACGGGGGGACTCTTGTAGCAGAGGGAGGGACATGACAAAAGAATTGACCAGAGCCTCAGGCATATGTACAAAACGGTACAGTGAGCAGCCCCAGGAGCGTCCGGTACAGACTGCGGACAGCGTGAAGGCTGCAGGGAGAAGCCCGGCCTCAGCTAGGATCCTCCGAAAGTATTCCAATATCCGAGAGAAGCTGCAGGTCCAGCAACGCACGCTTACACACAAGGCGATGCACAGAGAAGTGCTTCAGAAGCTAATGCCCCGGTCAAAGCCTGCAGCGGAGCAAAGGGAAAAGGTTGTAGCTGTCGCGAAAAACCATGGAGAGAGGCAGCCTCCTGCTTCAGTCAGTCATAAGCCTGTGGAAAAGGTCATCACCAAGGAGACAGGAGCCAAGAAAAGGTCATCAGCAGCTCTGAGTGTGAAGAACCATGACGAGCCAAAACGGTGTCTGAAAGTCAGCAGCAACGCTGACACTGCTCCACCGTGCCCATCGAATTCAAGGTCGAAAAAGAAAGCTGCCGTGTCGCCAGGAGAGGCCAAAGTGCATGGGAAGGTGCTCAGGAGCAGTGTTCCAGGGAGTGGGCTCCCTGAACACATTGTAGAAGTTAAGCCATCTGTCCAAGACCAAGTGGTGACAAGGTCTCAGAGGAAGACCGAGATCACAGCCGTGAGCAGCGTGTCAAGATCTGGCATGAAGCGAACGCTGGACCTCAAAGTAGCACCAGCCAAGCGTACCAGAGCATCACATTTAAAATAAGACGTTTACGGACACCTGGACCTACCAGGGTTATCAAGTTTAAGATGGTTACAGTTGTGTTTGGGGGAAATAATGGGTACACTTGACTGTTTATTTTTGCTCTGTGTGTGTGCGCGTTTTTTAAATGGTGATGGGGACATATTTAAAAGTGGTTTTGAAGTGATTGAGTGTGTGTATCTGGTTGGGAACACTGGTCAGACTGCTGGCCAGAGATAGAAGAGGCTTGTTGGTGTCTATCAGAGAGCCAGCCGGGCTGTAGAGGCCCTGTCAGCTGCTGCTGATGCTGCTGCTACTGCTGAGGACTTGGATCCTCCAATTTCCTGTTACTCTACTTGCAATCAGAGCCGGAGCATGGTTTTAATGAGGTGCCTTATTTATCGATATTTAAAGTAATAAAGGTGAAGCAAGGGGGAAGGCTTGCTTTTCAACTTATTGCACAGACCCACGATCCTCCAGGGGTTGGGGCGTGTCTTCCTACAGGGGATTAAGGCCGGTCCCTGCTTACATACTTCACTTGACTTGTATAGAAATTTTGCAAGCAGGCCATCTTTCTTCCAGAAGGGCCAGGAGACACAGAAGTTTATATTAGCGATCAGAACCGTTGTTGAACTGTGACAGATATAGTATTGTGTACATTTTACTGTGGCTGTTTTTTTGTGTTGATATTTCTGAAGTAGGTCGCATCTGTGACTTTTCAGGTCCTCGTCAGCAGTGCAGTGTCATTTATAATTGATTTTTTTTTTGTACCAAAGTGTGATAAGTACCCATGTGGCACAGTGAGAAATTGGGTTGCTGGGAAATTTGTTCCTTTTTTGTGAGAATGTGACGAGTGCACGTTGAACTTAACAGGCCACCGCCACCAGGAACAAATGAGTCCAAACAGGCTTTTACTCCGTTCTTGTCCCACTGATGTTTCGATACCTTGACTGCTGTGACAGGTTGGTCTCTGTGGCATCATGGGTATTTTATTTATTTATCTGGACTTTTTATAAGAGGCCAAGTATGATGATGTTAAAGCCTGTATCTCAGCAGTCGCGGTGTCTGTGAGCATGCCCCTTCCCCTGCAGTGAGGGGGGGGTCAACATCTTGTCAGATGGCTTTCAGTGGCACAATAAAATGGCTTCCTTCATTATGTTCATTGGCGTCGTCCTTGGATGGTGCGTCCCAGTACAGCCCCCCCCCTGGTGTGAAAATGTGATGTCTGTCATTCTTGACAAGGATCATCGGCCCTCTCTCGCATGCTACTGACAAATTCTGTTGTCCAGCATTTGCAGTTGGTTTGATCTTTAAGCAACCAGACGTCTCTAAATGCCTGTTGGGCTTTCGGAAGAAAAGTCCTCAAGTGCACCGATGCCACGTGACATCAGGTAGGTGTGAAACACAGCTTGTGCATTTTTCTGAAAAAAAAAAACGATAGGTGAGACGCGGTGAAGTCGTCCTGTTGGCACAAGCTCGGTTTAAATGCAACTTGCGATGCTGTTGTTAAATCCTTCATGGCTGGGCATAGGAAAGGGAGGCTGTAAATGATGCAGCCCTCCTGCTGAGCTAAACCATCACCTGTATGCAAGTGCTATACAGGCTCATAATGCCTGTTGGAATGTCAAGTTGGCATCCCTGGCTGTGATGACGCCTCGCTGGCCACAGGCCGTAGTGTCTCTCTTAAAAAGTGCCAACTAGGCTGTGATCATTTAATGATTGTCGGTTTCTAGAAGGACACAATCCACTGAAATGCCGTTTGAATGTTACCACGTTTCTTTTCCCCATTAGGAGTGATGTGTTGTGATCTGTGTCACCAATAGAGGGAGGTAATGCACTGCTCATCCTCTTGGCCTGCAGAACATCTGCTACGCTATGCCTTGTACTGGTGGCACAGCACAGTCCCCACCTACCAACTATGGTGTGACGACTCGAAGTTCTGAACTCTTCAACCTACAGAATGGCTTTTGGTGCAGATCCTCAGCTTTTCCTCCTGTCGCTGTCAGATTATGCTTTGTGGCAAGTTCATATTAGACTGTGTTTTGCTACATATATATATAGTTGTCTCAGACATGGTTGTACCCTGGGCTGGGAGGGGGGGTGTCACTCCCTTGGTTGTGTGTTTGCTATATCCTAACTTTTAAAGGGTCACAGTGGAGCTGGGTACGCAGAAAGAAGACATTTCAGTAAGGTGTTTAAGTTGATGTATAGAAAAACGTAATGGCATAAGGGAGTAGTGGGGGTACATTGTTAAAGTATGAAACTGGGGAAACACAGCTGAAGCACAAACTTAAAAAGGAGGGGAAACTGACATGACTAAAGCTGCCGTACCACACAGTGATACTTCCTAAAGCAAAGAACACAGTAGGCATGGAAACACCCCCCCCCCTTAACATGATATTGCCTTTGAAATTGGAACACCACAACAGACAACAATCCTGAGCCCTTATGGGTACAATACAGTGAACAACCCAGGAGGAGGCACTACCAGGCACACAAACCATTCACTCACACCAGCTAAGGAAAGACTTTACCAGTTAGATACGAGATGATTAGGAAGCCAGATTTGATAGGGGCACAGTGGGTGATTTTAGCCAGGACATCACCCCCTACTCCTTTATGACATCTCATCTGAAGGACAACACCATTTTCTACAGCACAGTGGTCCTGCCACAGGATGGGCCGACCTGCTGGCCACACCAGCACCTCCCCAGTTAGTCTCCCATCCAAGTACTGGCCAGGCCCAAACCTGCTTAGCTTCAGATGGATTACCTACTCTGAACTGCAGGTGGTATGGCTGCTGACATACTTACGGGTGATTTGGTAACTCCAATTAACTTCAGCATGTTGTTGGACTGCAGGGGAAAATGGGAGCACCTGGAGGACACCCCACGACAACCTGGGGAAGACATACAAATTCTGCCCATGGAGCCACAGCAAGGACTTGAACCCTGGTCCAGGAGGTGTGAGGCAACAATGCTAACCACTGCACCACCATGCTACCCTCATGCCACAATCACATTTCTCAAATTGTTACATTTAAAACGGAAGAGCTGGATGTGCTAGATTTTATCAAGAATATATAGTTGAAATATAAAGACACAATGTGCCTATAATATGGGCGATACTGTACCAATGCTTACTACAACAAATAATACCAAAAGTGCTTTGGCTGCGGGTTTCTTTACTGAAAGGATCTGGATTGGCTACACACAAACTAGATCAGGGCTGCCCAGGTCTGCAACACAGTTTGCAGATGTCCGAGCGGAATTCAACATTCAAAGCGTTTATTGTCATATGTACAGTACAAAAGTGCATTTCTCTGTGCAATAAAGTTCCTACTTTGCTGTCCACACAAAAATGCTGAGGTACAATATAATAGAAAAAAATTGAAAAATAAATACTTTTCAGTGTAATGTGCAAAAGAGCTTAATGTGCAAAAATTACAGTACGAAGTAGTATGGCATGGTATGGTAGTATGGTAGTATGATGTCCATTATTCATACTCCTGTCGGCTGTTAAGGAGTCTGATGGCAGTGGGGAAGTAGGAGTTGTTAAGTTGGGAGGTTCTGGATTTCACACTTCTGTACCTCCGTCCTGAGGGCAGAAGTGTGAACAGCCCGTGTTGGGGGTGTGTGGGGTCTTTGAGGATGGAGGCCGCTCTCCTCTGCGGTGGTAGCTGCTCTGCAGAGAGGGCAGTGGAGTCCTGATGATCTTCTCCGCAGTCTTCACCACTCTCTGCAGGCGTCTACAGTCCATAGCTGTAGTGCTGCCGTACCACGCGGTGATGCAGCTGGTCAGTGTGCTCTCCACGATGCAGCTGTAGAAGTTGCAGAGGATCTTGGTTGACATACCAAACTTCCTCAGCCTCCTCAAAAAGTACAGCCGCTGTTGAGCCTTCTTGACCAGCTGTGTGGTGTTCAGTGACCAGGCGAGGTCCTCACTGATGTGGACGCCCAGGTACTCTGCTCATCCTCTCCACTTCAAGCTCCCGGATGAACGGTGGCTGATGGGGCCTCCTCCTCTTCCTCATGTCCACTATTATCTTCTTTGTCTTGTCCATGTTGAGGGCGTGGTTGTTGTCCTCACACCATGACTTGAGACCGGCCACCTCTCTCCTGTAGGCCGCTTCGTCCCCTCCAGTGATGCGACCGATCACTGCGGTGTCATCCGCGAACTTCAGGATGATGTCGTCTTTGTGGGAGGCGACATAGTTGTGGGTGAACAGGGTGTAGAGGATGGGGCTGAGGACACAACCCTGTGGGATGCCAGTGTTTGTGGTGATGCTGGCTGAAGTCCAGTCGCCGATCCTGACAGACTGAGGTCTGCCAGTCAAAAAGTCCAGGAGCCAGTCACACAGTTTGGGGTGCAGGCCGAGTGTGGTCAGTTTGTGGATGAGTTTGTGGGGGATGACCGTGTTGAAGGCGGAGCTGTAATCAATATCTTATCTTAATTACATCTTAATTAGCTAATTGCCAAGTTTAGTAGGTGTGCCTGAGCAGGGAAATCTGCAAACTTTGTTGCAGACTAGCTCTCCTGGACCAGAACTGCGGAACCCTGAATTAGATGAACAAAGCAGAATGAGTTTGACACCATAGGTTTCGAATGGTAGCAATTTTAACATGATTGACTTTTTAATGTATCTTTAAACATTCATGTGTCAGTATTACAATGGGAATTCAACAATGGAAAGTTAATAGTTCATCAAGGATGTTGGAACAACCATGACCTTAAAAAAGAAAGCTAGACGGACAGAAGATCTTGTATTCTCCTTTTGGTGACATCTCAGTTATGCTCTTTTATTCCCAAACTCTTGTTATCTTTGCACCTCCTTAGTGTATTTAATCTAGGGATCTACTTTGTCATTATTGTCCCAACCATCTACCCTGCTTCCTGCACAAACCTTCCCTTTCTGTCTGAGTGCCTCTAGGTGGCGCTCTGCTGCCTTCTATTTTTGCCCTTGAACAGAAGTCTCTCTCTCCATTGGCTGCTAGTCCAGGCAGCTGATGCATCTGAACACAACAGCTCATTGGGGAGATATTTGCCTTTAAATACCTTATTAAATTACTCACTTGGCACTTTTCCTCCAAACATTTATTTCGCATTATTCAGACCAAATTATCCAAACATTTTTATTCTGAAAAAGAAAACTTAGAACTCATCTGAAATTACTGAAGAACTTTTCCCGCGTCTTTTCCATGTTTGAGAGCGAGGCGCATGGCTTCTCCTGTATTTAGACAGGCTGTTCTTCAGCAGCCCTGTACAGCTGCTCCCAGTGTTGGTGAGAACAAATAACTTAACAGAACAAAAGCACTTTTAATTAATGTAGCAGATTGATAAATATGCATATACGAGCAGTTTAATTATCCCTACCATCCATTTTACCACCATCCCTGCAGGATTACCGTAAAGATCATCCCCATTCCCGCAATTAACGCAGGAATGATTTATTCCCATTACCACAGATATCCGCAGTATTACCACTTCCACCATTCCTGCCCAGCCCTCTAGTATAGACCACAATTAGCTCCTCTATGTCGCCCAGCCTGCCACACTTGCAGCAGCTCATGAAGTTTCCAATTTACATTCAGTCCATCTACGGGAATGAACACTGGATAGCACAGGTTCGTTTGGTCTGCTGTGTGTGCTGAATATAATGAGGATTTATGTCTCTTTGGCACCTATTCATGCTACCTGATTCCTACATGCAGTAGCACAAAATATTTAGAGGCACCTACCAGATGGAACTGGCAGACAGAAGGGGGATATCCCACCCAAGCTGCATGCCTTCTGGGCAGGATTGCATCACAAAACTGGCAAGAAGCTACATCCCATTTCCCTACACAGTGGGTGAACAGGAAAATGTAAAAACAGCGATGTCCAGTTTCCCTAATATAACTGGGGCAATCAACTGTACTTGCACCGCAATAAGGGCACCTAGTGAGGCTGCTTTTGTCAATCAAAAGCAGTTTAACTCTATTAATGGGCAAGTCATAAGTCACATGACTCGTTCATTTTGAGACAGTAGTTTCACTACAAGCCTTGCAGACAGGGCTGTATGTGATGGCTGGCTTGTCGGTAAGATGATAACACATATCCCATACTTCCTTGCTTTTTAAGTCACAATGGTGTGACTCATTAGAGCAGCCGTAGTCACTGCCTCACGCCTGCAGGAAACAACGGTTAACCCCGCAGTCGCTGGCTCCTGACCCTTCCCCTCACTGCCAGGGCGCAGAGAGGCACATGCTACCGCGTGATTAGCTGTATAGCACACAACAGGCCTCTTCAAATACAGGTGGCAGTGTCTGGATGCAGCAGGTGGGAAACTGTTGTACAACTCAACCAAGGTTTGCGGCATCACAGTGGTGTGCCATGGCACAGCGGAACAACCTGTTCAGCCCCCAACCTGCTTGATTTGCAGTCATGATCCTGACTTGCATCGCCACACACCTAACGCATCCCATGCCACTCCAGTGGTGGCACCCCATCCAGATGTGATGTGCTGCTTGTGAAGAACACGAGCAATGGTGTACCTTTTACCAAGATCCTTTAATGAAATAGATATTTTTCGCCTAGTAGCCTTTTCATTTCCCGGAGCTCTCTCGTCATCTCTTGCATCGCTGTGATGGTGTCCCTCTGTGTCTGTAGTACTGCATCCGTAAGGACGCGGCCGCTGTTGGCGGCTGTTGGAGCATGTGGCAATGGGATCTGCGTCTCTCGTGAAATGTGCTCGGGATTGAGTACACCTGAGTCCTCCACAGCAAATCCTGCGCCAGGTTCCACAACCATTGCTACACAAAAAGAATTATTTTACAACAATCAAAGCAGTGCCATTCATTTGTTTGATCAATAAAATGCTTATTTGCAGATTTCTTTCAGAAGCGAAATGGCTTTACCTCACCTACCCCATCGGTATCTCCCAAATTCTCTGTCAAACAACTGCATAATAGGACACCCCCTACTATAGATGCCATACGCAAATTTGAGGGTGATGTGGGTTTGCCCATAACGATGGAGAGTCACACAGACCCTGTGCACAGCAAGGCTTTTCTTTCCCTCTGCCTTCATCCATTTTGTTTTTTTTTATTTCAGCTGTAGTGAGTTCTGTAGAGCTGAATCAAGCAAATATTTACCATAGTATACAAAAACAAACAGCCCTACCCCCAACCCTTCACTGAGACAGCCCAAGAAAAGCATACTTTCACACTGAAATTTAGCCCCCGGGACACTACCACAGAGAAAGCCCCCTCACCTTGGCCACACGGCTGCCTTTGGTCCTTCCTGGTGGTAAGATCCAACGCTGTATTTTCATCTGCCATCAGGAGTGCGCCGATGATGGGATTCTGTGCAGGGCCTGGCAAAGACGGCACAGGCAGACTTTGGTCCTTGGTAATAGTGGGAGAGGGTCCTGAGAAGAGCCGTTTTCTGAGGTATACTGAACAAAAATATAAAAGCAACACAACCATTTCAAAGATTTGATTGAAAAGGAATTAATAAATGTAAATCTTACAGTTGAAATGGGTTTATTAGGCTTTCTAGGTCACAGATCCCCAAACAATAAGATGGTTTGTAGAAGGGAATTCCTTTTGTGTCTGATGTGATCAGCATTTCCCTGTGACACATCTCCTTAGAGTTGATTGTTGACTGTGGTCTGTGGAATGTCGCCTCACTGTTCAACCTCTGTGTGAATTTGTCTGAGATTGGTGGGATCTGGAATACTGTGCTCTGGATCTGTATGGATCCAGATAATCCCAGAGATGCTGAATGGGTGACATGTCTGGTGAGTATGCAGCCATTGTGCAGGCCTATGACTGGAAGGGCTACCAAAAGCAGACGAGGCTAATGGTAGAGAAACGGACATTCATGATTCTGACTACAGCTCTACTGGACTGGATAGCCTGCAACCAGGATGTCAGTGGCATTAGGGACTTTGTGTTTCTCAACAAAAACTGCACGTTTTAGGCTTCCCCTTTATTGTGCCCATAAGCAACAGCTATATAGTGATTATGCTGCTCCGTCAGCGTGTTGATATAAAGTTTTTTATTTGGCAAAACCAGAAAAACATATACTCCTTGTATGCCTCCAAAAGTGTGGCAGTGTGGCATATACATTTCGTCCATTCCACAGCAATCATTCGCGGAGTTACTCTGGGAGCGAATAGAGAAACGTAGGGCTCAACGAAGTTTGTACTGTGCGCTGTGCAGACTGGCGAGGAACCTCACATTTATCACTTGTGACATTAATAAGGAGCCACGTTACAGGCGCAGGTTAACATTCTTAAATTTAAAACTTCCGCAATACACTCACTACAAAAGGTGACATTCAGAAAACCTTCCGCTTGCTTCTGCAGTCTGAATTATTCAGTTTTACGGCTTGATGACTATTTTGTCCCAAAAGACCAAGGCTTGACTTTTTGAACCAAAACAAGGCACCAGAGAATACATGCAGAAAAACCCGAAGGCCAGCACACGCTTAACTTTGCAGGTTTGCCAAAGCTTCTTCTCCAGATGCGTGTTTAACGCGCTTCGGTCTAATTAATACTTTAGGGAAAGCCGACTAGCTGCCGCAAGGGGGCACCACTGCTCCGTTCCTTCAACTGAAGATACGAGAAACGGCGTTGCTACCTATTTTATTATTTTGTTCAATAAAAGCGTTTGAATTGTAAAGCGGTGATGGCGTTTTAACGCTTCAAATCCGAAAGCATGGAGCCCAGAAAACGGCCGTCCTTACCGGCAGCGGCGGTCCGGGTGAAAACGCTCCGGATAACGGATCCACCGGCTCCTGCCTACCTGAGCGTCAGCGTGAATGGTATCGGCACGGCTGCGGCTGTTTTGCCTCCGCGATACTCTCCTACATTTTATGTTTAAAAAGAATCTGGGCCGAATGTACTCCGAATGAAAATGTGTCGAAGTGAAACGGCCGAACAACATTTCAGCCAGAGGCTGCAGGCGCGCAGGTCAGACGCCAGCTGCCGACTGGGGGCTTCGCTCAGTTCGCTGAAAGGCGGAGAGCGACACGTCCCGTTGTAGTTTTTAATCTTTAAGGGACAGCGTGCAGACGTGTATATGGTATAGGTTACTAGGTATTATATATAGAGAATCAACTTAACTTTTATCTATCTATCTATCTATCTATCTATCTATCTATCTATCTATCTATGTATCTATCTATCTATCTATCTATCTATCTATCTATCTATCTATCTATCTATCTATCTATCTAACCATCTTTAAATTGCTGAAAAATTAGGCCCTCCGTACCATAATGCTAATCTACAGGATATTTCACAGGTGATCATACTTCCGTAGGTTTAAATGAACACTGAATGCCTTGATGTTGGACAGGAGTACAATATTTAATACTAATCCGGTTCTCATATGTCACATTTGCTGGATGCACACGTTTTGGTACCATAAGCTTCTTTTCACAGTTTAAAATAAATAAATCGAACTTTAAACAATGCATGCCTTTGTCCTGCAATGCAATCTGAAAGAGCATTAGCAATGGCCTCCATACAGCAGACATTTGTGTGTCTTATACAGTACATCCAAGACAAGTCAAAATTCAGCTGCTTAACAGGAATAAATCGATGTCACGTTGGATTGTGCAGTACTGTATGAAGGCAGAACAAATGGGTTAGTTTGAATACTTGACTCATTTATATGCCCAAACAAACACAATTTATAGGATCAGACCACCACAGTTGTTACCCATTGGCATAGCCTCTGATTTTGAAAAAGTATATTTTGTAACCAGAATAAGTATGAAATACATTAATGCTTTGTATATGATGTTTAGTTGAAGTAGCAGGCTTTGACACAAAGACCATATCAGTTTGAGTCATGCTGTACAGCAGCCTCTCTGATGCATGTCTGCTGCTTATGCTGAAACAAAATAGTCTAATAAACTTGTAAACATAATGGCAGCAGCTCTGAGGACAGCTTGGACAAAATCACGGACATATCAAATTTTACTTGTCCATCTTCCATCAATTTCCTCGTAGAAGGCTGCAAGCAGGTGGGGACTGCAGCCTTTACACTTTTAATGTCAGTTTTTATGTTTTATTTATACAGTGAAGCACAGCTCATACCTGATGTTGGGTAAGAAAACTGCAATATTGAAAATTAAAGCAACAAATACGTATTTTTCCATTAACATTTGAGGCCCATCATTAAAAACTCATAAAGTGACTATATTAAAGTCAGATAAAAGTTTTAAAAGTTCTTTTTAGTCTTACAAAACACAGATTATCAATCACAAAATTGTTGTCTTTAAATCTTTACATTCAACTTTAATTTCCTTAAAAAGGATTTTTTAGATCAAACATTGTAAAACACCATAAGCTTAAAGTGTTTAAAAAGGACACAGGTACAAATGTCAAAAACCTACTTCCACAACAATCTTAAAAAATCTGGAGGAATTTCTACAAAACATAGCCAAAGGGGTTTTTTTGGAGAAACTGTACAAATTCTGCCAGACTGACAGCCAGCCCATCATGGGTCTGTCTCCGAGACCAGCTGCCCTCAGCCAGCTCCTACAAGGCTGTGCTGATCCCTGTGCTGATCCCGGCATCCTTTGCCATGCTGTAGAAATGCCCTTTCTTGTGGAGGAGGGCACTGGGGGTGTCAAACTCCACTATCCTCCCAGCATCCAGCACCATCACCCTGCAGAGTTACAGAGAGCATCATGTTTTAATGAGGTACAACACCCAGCCATGTGCTGTGGCCCTTCAGCTGCTTCTCATGTTCGTCTGCATCCCTTTACCCCCTAGTCCTGCTTCCCCAGCCTGGCTACAGTTTGCTGTATGGATGATGGCTAACTCTGGCCTCTGAGCCCCTGGTACAGTCTTCCCTTCAGACTAACTCTAGTTATATGCCTCTTGGTTCTAGGGTCCATGATATCCTCAGAGGTCCTGCAGGTGTCAACCTGAGAATCAATTTATTGCAACTGCAAAACTCTGCCACTAGATGGCACTACATATATAGTGAGAACCTAATACCCACGTAAACAAATGATGGAAGTAGAGCTTGTTAATAAAGGCCAAAGAGTTTAGATGACTACGTTAGATCTGGTGTACAGGTCCGTCTCACCTTGAACTGTCCATGATGGTGTGCAGTCGGTGAGCAATGGTGAGCACCGTGCAATGGGAGAACTCCTGCCGGATGGTAGCCTGGATGAGGGTGTCTGTTTCAAGGTCCACGGCAGCTGTGGCCTCATCCAGAATCAAGATGCGAGACTTTCTGAGCAGGGCTCTAGCCAGGCACAGGAGCTGTCTCTGGCCCACGCTAGACACACACACACACGCGCGTGCACACACACACACACACACACACGTTAGTATTAATATTGTTGTGGGGCCGTCCATTCATTTCTCTGGGTATAACCCTAATCCCAACAATTAACCATAAGTATCCAACCATAACCATAAGTATCCAAAATTGATCACAATTTTTTATAAAATTGAATTTCCTCTTGTGGTACTGAAAGAATGCTCCCCACAATGTCAAAATAACAGGTTTTTATCACATTGTGGGGACATTTGGTCCCCACAATGTAATATATGCATAACCACCCCTCCACACACACACACAATTAAAAACTGGGCCTCAACTTGGAACTCAATGATTTTCATTTGGAAGTGGAGTCCAGGTGGAGACACAGGTATCTGTTCAAAAGCCTTCAGGATGAAAAATTTGAATACAGAGAAGCATTGCTCTTCCAGAAGAATTCAGTGATTTTTGAAATACATTCCAACAGCGACCCCTACTGCACAACTTCACTCCAGTGTTCCAGGCAAATAAAGTTTTTAGCTGCTCTGAAAGAAGTCGGTACCAACAGGGGAAACTGGGGAGTAAGTTAGACACAGACTACATTCTAGAAGCAAATATAAGTGACTAAGTAAAGGTCTGCGATCAGGCCTACCTGGCCGGGCACTGGTTACACCTGGTCATTTGCTGGCATTGGAATAGTCTTAGGAGATCCAGAAGCATACAACCCCATACCTGAGGTTTTCTCCTCCTTCTGTGATCTCATGGTACAGTCCGTCCAGTAGCCCCGCCACAAACTCCTTCAGATGGGACAGCTCCAGCACCTGCCAGATCGCCTCATCGCTGAACTTCTCAAAGGGATCCAGGTTCATCCTCAGCGTCCCTGAGAAGAGCACCGGGTCCTGTGGTGCACCGAACACAGCATGTGCAGTGATGCTGGAAATGCGTCCCCCCTCCCACCCCCCCCACCAGGCAAATGTGAGTGCACGTGTGAGTGTGCACGTATGAGTGTGAGATTATGTCCCTTACCTGAGGGATGATGGTGAGTCTTCCCCTGAGGTCATGCAGGCCCAGCTTAGCGATGTCAACGCCATCGATGAGAATGCGGCCATCTGCGGCCTCGATGAGACGGAACAGGCAGTTCGTGAGGCTGGACTTCCCCGCTCCGGTTCTGCCCACGATGCCGATCTGAGACCCAGAGGTAAAGTGACTCAGTGACAGGCTGATGTCTCTGTTCTCATGTGTCCACACCCTGATAGCCACGTACACCATCGGATACACTTCACACACCCATACCTTTTCCTTGCCGCTGATGTCACACGTGATCCCTTGCAAAACCAGATCCAGCTCAGGCCGGTACCTTACTTTATAGTCTTCAATGTAGACCCTCCCGGGTTCGGGCCACGAGTCCGAGGGGTGGACGTCTGTGACCCACGGCGCCTAGAGAAGCAGCAGCAGAAGCGGGACGGTGAGCCGTGAGGAGGTCCAGTGACCGGAGTGATGGATAATGGTTGAGAGCCCCAAGCCCGGGGAGGCCCACCTCGTTCTCGATCTGCGTGTACTCGCTCACTCGCTCCACGGCCACTATGTTCGTTTCCAGCTCGGAAGTCATCCTCACCAGCCAGTTCAGTGTCTGTGTCACCTGCAGTTACATGAGAGGTACAGTTAGCTAAATCAGATTGATTTGAGTCTCGAGTCACTACTCCAAGACTCATGAGTCCTCTAAATTTTGCACGCTGTCTTTATGCCACAAGATCATCACTGGTCACGGGCCCAAAGAGATCGTAGTTGAATGACACAACTGCTGCCTTACATTGAGTGCATAGGAGATGGATAGTCCCACCAAGCCGCTGTCCAAGCTGTCTCGGGATATCACCACAAAGAGAGCTGAGAAAAACACCACCAAGTTGCCCAAGGACTCCAGGCGAATGGCCAACCACCTGGAATGTAAAGAAGACACGTATAAGCGAGAGAGCCCAATACAACCAGCAAGCGAGGACCAGAGGCTGGCTGGCACACCTGTTGGAGACGATCCAGGCGTAGACGCTCTTGTGGTTCTCATCGATGGTGCGCCTGTTGTGCCTGAGGAAGCGCTCCTGGTGCCCATAGGCCCGGATAACAGACAGGCCCGCCACCGTCTCTCCGAAATGAGAATAGATGGGCGAGCGCGACACGGAGTCTAAACGCCTCAACTGTCTAGAGGTGGCGACATAGAGCCTCTAAGGAGCAGAGCACAAACAGAGAGCGCTGACAGGCGCAATTCTCCTTCATGGACAACAGCAGTGGAGAAAAGCAACAGATCGAAAGAAAAAAACTGATTATTCCCAGTGCAACAGTCTCAGGTTATAACTGCCCAGTGCCAAAATTTTTAGGAGAGGCTTAGCAAGGAAGGCTAGCCACAATGCTGACTAGGAAAATGTACCCTTAATGGGGGGCAGTCTGTATTGTGGTGTTTTAAGGTTAAATTGAATTGCTTTGTTTGCCTGAGACCTAAGCACAATACGTAGATATGACTGTTTGTGTTGATCTGGTAGCCGTACACCGAGGATGGAGTCCCACCCATGTGAGGGAGACCATGGTGACAGAAGGATGCTTTTGCAAGGGGTTTCAAGAATATCACATCACCTGAGAAAAGGCTGCTTCTTAAATCACATCAAAACACATGTGGTCATACCAAACAGTGGGGCTTTGTTAGCATTGGTTATCACTGGTTAGTGATTTGGGCTGCCAGTTGGTGTCCTGGCATTCTCCTGTCATGTGACTCACCATGGATGTTACACGCTACAGGCACACAGAGGCCATCTCTTACCTGCACGAAGTAGTAGACCACAGCCAATGGGACAACTACTGCGGTGAAGATGGGCGTGGCCACGCAGATGACCAATAGGGTGCCGATCACTCCCATCAGACACAGCAGCCATGATCGGAAAGACATGGGGATTGACTCGTCCACTGTGAAAATGTCCTGCAGGGACAACACCACAACAAACAATGACACAAGGAGGATCTGTGCCTCAAACACAAGTCAGAGCTAATTCAAGTCAGTCAAATTGTTTCTCTGGTATGTTTAGTTGGGATCACAGACCTTGGCGAAGCGGTTAACAATCCGGCCCGAGGGTGTGGTGTCGAAAAAGGCCATGGGCAGTCGCAGAACGTTGGCCAGTAGGCGGCTGTGCAGGACGCGTGAGGCGGAGATGCAGCCGTGAGCCATCAACAGGGTCCCCACAAAGAGCAGCAAACCTGTCGGACAGGGCAGCACCCATGTGACAAGCAGTATGGAAATGCACCATCATGCAAAAATGAAGTGTCTGCTTCATTATATATCAGGCTGTGATGTTCTTGTTAGGGTGGAGCAGTGGGTATACCTGTGGCTTCACACTTGGTTATGGGTTCAAGTCCCCACCCCCCTGTCCACACAGTAGAAAACTATCCGGTGTTTTTACTGGCCCCGTGTGCCCTTCAATGGACTGGACACCCATCCATTGAGTCCCCTTGTGCCCTGTGGCTCCGGTCACAAGCTCCAGGGTCACTGGAACCCTATACTGGGCTAGCATGTATAGGAGATGGTGTTCTGATGGGCCATGGTGGTATTTCCCGAAGTCTTACCTTGTGCCACACCAAGGGCCCCAAAGACGCCCACTCTCATGTCACGGACAGAAGCTGGGTAGGTGGCATTGTAATACTTCACGGCATCATTGGTCCAGTCACTGAGCCACAGATTCTGACCAATAAAGGCCAGATTCTGCATGAAGAAGGCCACCAGCACCATGGTGGAGTAGCACCAGCCCACGGCACGCAGGTACAGCAGGTAGATGGAGAACTTCACCTGGGGGCAGCGAGCGTGTCCTCCTCAGAGCTGAAGTCTCAGCCACAATGAGCCTATCCTTAACCCTAACCCCACACCACACCTGCCCCCTGCATCCCCCAGTGCCTCTGTCTCCCGCCCGGCCTCTTGCTGGCCCTCAGTCTGTACTCTAACCCTACCTGGCCTTGCTCCATAGCCTCGTTCTCTATGAGCCGCTGGCCCGCTCTGGATTCCGGCAGCTTCTGACACTCCTTCACCGAGCTGCGGGTCCTGATCTTGACGCTGTCGTGACAGGCAGAAAGCGGGCACCCCGGTCAGCTATGAGGACCCCATGCCCGCTGAGCCATGCCACACCCCCTGAGCCATGCCACGCCCCCTGAGCCATGCCAATGCCTGTAGCCGAGTCACCTGCTGTGCCGCTGGCTCCGCCGCATGCTGCACTCTCTCTTCAGCGTCACGGAGACCACGTCCTCCGCCGGACAGTCTGCCTCTGTGTCCGGGGACTCCGGCAGCGTGTCCACAGGCGTGCCTGGGTCAGCATCTGTCCAGACGGCAGACCGCGTGTTACCCCTAACCTTAAAACCCTTCTGCAGGTATTTCCATCTGCTTACGGGTTAACATAACTATTTAATGACCAGTGTTAATTAGTGAGATGCAATTCACAAGCCTGAAATGAAAACAAAATTATGCATTATTTGCCACATTATTTAGTTTTCACATATCCCATCTTACTCCTTTTTGAGACATATACATGCACATGCATAGCAGGTGACTCAGGTCTGGGTACGACATGCGTCCGGGGGGGGGGGCATAAAGGGCCTTGCTCATTTGCATGAGGAAGGCATGATTAATCCTCTCAGACCGTGATTTGAACTGGTGACCTTCAAATCAGAAGGAAAAAGGGAGTTCATGGTACAGAGAGATCTTGGTCCTGCATCCTCTAGTTGCTTAGACCCACCTCTTCTACAATCTGACTGGTTATTTCACTGAACCAGTCATTTTTCTTTCTGCCCTCAGAACATTTTTGTGTAAGTTAAATTCCACAAAGCAAAACAGGAACCCTACAAGGTGCACATTGCAGGCAAAGAAAACCTAGTGTGAGGGTTAGGTGGACACACCCTGCTGACTCTTGTCGCTCTCCTTGGCGTAGGTGTTCAGGAACTCGGAGAAAGCCCCCCCACTGGCCTGCAGGCTTTGGTAGGACCCCACCTCAGAAACCCTGCCATCCACCAGAACCACTATCTCATCCACGTAGGGCAGGAAGCCAATGCCGTGTGTCACCAGGATGCGGGTCTGCAGAGAGAAACCTCCTTCAGGACGACCTCCTGCGTGGCCAGCCATGGGCAGCAGGTTGACAGCTGCTGCCCCGAGTGCTATGTGTCTGGTGTAAGGTGCATGTGGTCATTACAGAAACAAGAGGGACATCAACTGTAAATGCAGGATGACACTCGGATTAGCATAATAACTGCAGATTTCACGTGTTTTTCGTTGGTTTCCTGTCTTGAAAAGATTATTTTAAGAGCCACTTAAATGTCTATAGACAGAAAACTAACCATTGAATGCTAGTGAACCAGTTTGTACATGTGCATATGCGTGTGACTGTCAGGAATACAGGGGCTTTGCAGCACTGACCTTGTCCTTGAGCAGACCTCGTGGTCCTACCACCCTCTCAAAGAGGTGCTTCCCCACGTGGGCGTCCACAGCAGACAGGGGGTCGTCCAGCAGGTAGACGTCGGCCTGGCTGTAGACAGCCCTGGCCAGACTTACCCTTTGCTTTTGGCCACCGCTCAGATTAATGCCCTGGAAAGATACCATCGGTCATCATGCCACTAGGCGGCGTGGTTAACAACCTCCTGAGACCTCACACCATATGAGTCAAACCCAAAATGTCCCTCTCACCTTCTCTCCTATCTCAGTCATGTCTCTACCAGGCAGAAGCTCCAGGTCAGGTCCCAGAGCACAAGCATCCAGCACCTTCTGGTAGCGCTTGTCCTCCATTTGGGATCCGAACAAAATGTTGTCCATAAGTGTGGCGTTTTGGATCCAGGCTTGCTGGGGCACGTAGGCCAGGGAGCCCTAAAAGGAGAGGGTGGGCTGCCCTCAGGTGCAGAGGAAAACTGGGAGCTTCTGAACATCTGCACTGCTGCTGCAGAAAACTCAGCAGAGTGTAAACGGAGAACCTGACAATCTGACACGAGCTGCGTATGGGTTCTAGGTAACATTTAGCCAGTAAATGAGCAAAAGTGCTGGTGCCCAGTGTAGAAAAGCGTGCGTGTGGGACTAACCACTGTACCTGGATATTGATGTGACCCTTGATGGCGTGCATCTCTCCCAGGATGGCCGACACCAGCGATGACTTGCCAGCGCCCACAGCACCAACCACAGCCACCAAGCGGCCGGGCAGAATGTCCAGAGACACACTGTAACACGCAGGGGCACCAGCATCCCATTACATCAGGAGGTTAGCAGGATAACACAATTATTACTGTCAGAGAAGTAGCATCGGCCACATTTTCTCCAGGACCTTTTACTAACGGTTCACTCTTACAGTCTAGCTTGGTGTAATTGAGCAGAGTAATTAAGGTTTGATTAATAAATAAATGACTAGTGACAGGACAAGTTAGCCAGCCTGTGTGAATTATTATTATTATTATTATTAGTTAGCCAGGTGGTAAGAATAAGCAGGGGTCACATCAAAGGTCACGGCATCGTAGCAGAAGCAAACACAAGGGCGGCGCCACACTGGTTGTTTCTGCCAGCTGCTGTGACTGGGTACGCGGATGTTATATATGGGGGCATCTGCCACGGGTGCATCTGGGCAGCCAGTGCAACCAGCATAGCTGGGGATACAATCCGCTGGGCTCTCATTCTGCGTTCATGAGGCCCTAACCCTTTAACTGACACACAGACAAGACCAGCGTTATATAACCCAGCAAGGAGTACAAGGAGCTTACCTAAGAATGACTGAAGGACAAAAGACTGACCACAGCCATTGCTGTAAGGGAATGACAGATTATGGATGGATGTCTCCTGACAAGGAGAAAAGGTGCCCACTAATGGACAGGATAATAGTGCAGCTGTTGTAAGCACCTGCTTATCCAGTCACACCATTTGGAGGGAAGAGTCACCATCACAGACACTGAATCAAGGAGACCCACGCAAACATGAGGAGCAATGAAAGAACCTGCAACCCTGAAGTGCCACTCAGGACGGATACAGTCATTATTATACAGCATCTAATTGAGCAATTGCTAAATGAGAGTGTGAGACCATGGTTCTCAGCCGGAAACGGGTGGTTTGCCCTCTTCGGGTCAGGGAAGACGTACTGCCTCAAGTGGAGGAGTTTAAGTATCTCGGGGTCTTGTTCACGAGTGAGGGTAGGCGAGATCGGGAGCTGGATAGACGAATCGGTGCGGCGTCTACAGTTTTGCAGGTGCTTAACCAGTCCGTCGTGGCTCAGAAAGAACTGAGCCAAAAAGCAAAGCTCTCGATCTATTGGTCCATCTTTGTCCCTACCCTCACCTATGGTCATGAGCTATGGGTAATGACCGAAAGAATGAGATCGCGAATACAGGCGGCCGAAATGAGGTTTCTCCGCAGGGTGTCTGGGCTCTCCCTTAGGGATAGGGTGAGAAGGTCGGATACCCGGGAGAGTCTCAGAGTAGAACCGCTGCTTCTCCACGTCGAAAGGAGCCAGTTGAGGTGGTTTGGACACCTGGTGCGGATGCCTCCTGGGCGGCTACCCGGAGAGGTTTTCCGTGCATGTCCTACAGGGAGGAGGCCCCGGGGCAGACCCAGGACTCGCTGGAGGGATTATATCTCTCGGCTGGCCTGGGAACGCCTCGGTGTCCTCCCATGAGGAGCTGGTAGAGGTAGCTGGGGAGAGGGAGGTCTGGGTGCCTCTTTTGAAGCTGCTACCCCCGCGACCCGAACCCCGGACAAGCGGTAGATGATGGATGGATGGATGGAGTGTGGAGGGTGCATTAGGGAGAGCTCTCACTCGCTCAGAATGGGCTGGGTGTCCTTCTCCCAGGTCATCGTGGCTCCACACACACTCACGGCGCTCTCTGAGGGACAGCAGGGACAGTCGTGATTGGGGGAGGTGCCGGGGAACAGAGACAGGCATAAAGTCACTAATCAGAGACCCTGGCAGAGAAAAGCTTGCGGGGACCTACTGAAGCTACTGTCATGGTGTATCGCACTGGAGTCCAGGTCGTCTCCCCCCAGGAACTTCTCCAAGCGCCTGTTGGACACTGCTGCCTGGAATCAAGCATGCAGCTGTAAGGAGAGCTAGGTGCCTGCCTGCCTGTATGCCTGCCCACCTGTTTAGGTGTCTGTCTGCCTGTTTAGGTGTCTGTCTGCCTATTTAGGTGTCTGCCTCCCTGTTTAGGTGCCTGCCTGCCTGTTTAGGTGCCAGTCTGTCTGTTTAGGTGCCTGCCTGCCTGTTTAGGTGCCTGTCTGCCTGTTTAGGTGCCAGTCTGTCTGTTTAGGTGCCTGCCTGCCTGTTTAGGTGTCTGTCTGCCTCTTTAGGTGCCTGCCTGCCTGTTTAGGTGCCTGCCTGCCTGTTTAGGTGTCAGTCTGTCTGTTTAGGTGTCTGTCTGCCTGTTTAGGTGCCTGCCTGCCTGTTTAGTTGTCTGCCTGCCTGTATGCCTGCCTGCCTGTTTAAGTGCCTACCTGTTTAGGGGCCTGCCTGCCTGTTTAGGTGCCTGCCCACCTGTTTAGGTGCCTGCCTGCCTGTTTAGGTGCCTGCCCACCTGTTTAGGTGCCTGCCTGCCTGTTTAGTTGCCTGCCTGCATGTATGCCTGCCTGCCTGTTTAAGTGCCTACCTGTTTAGGGGCCTGCCTGCCTGTTTAGGTGCCTGCCCACCTGTTTAGGTGCCTGCCTGCCTGTTTAGTTGCCTGCCTGCCTGTATGCCTGCCTGCCTGTTTAAGTGCCTACCTGTTTAGGTATCTTTCTGCCTGTTTAGGTGCCTGCCTGCCTGTTTAGTTGCCTGCCTGCATGTATGCCTGCCTGCCTGTTTAAGTGCCTACCTGTTTAGGGGCCTGCCTGCCTGTTTAGGTGCCTGCCCACCTGTTTAGGTGCCTGCCTGCCTGTTTAGTTGCCTGCCTGCCTGTATGCCTGCCTGCCTGTTTAAGTGCCTACCTGTTTAGGTATCTTTCTGCCTGTTTAGGTGCCTGCCCACCTGTTTAGGTGCCTGCCTGCCTGCCTGCCTGTATGCCTGCCTGCCTGTTTAAGTGCCTACCTGTTTAGGTGTCTTTCTGCCTGTTTAGGTGCCTGCCTGTATGCCTGCCTGCCTATTTAGGTGCCTGCCCGCCTGTTTAGGTGCCAGTCTGTCTGTGCACCTGCCTGCCTGTTTAGGTGCTTGTCTCCCTCCCTGTTTAGGTTCCTGTCTGTTTAGGTGCCTGCCTGCCTGTACGCCTGCCCACCTGTTTAGGTGCCAGTCTGTCTGTGCACCTGCCTGCCTGTTTAGGTGCCTGTCTGCCTGTTTAGCTGCTTGTCTCCCTTCCTGTTTAGGTTCCTGTCTGTACAGGTGCCTGCCTGCCTATTTAGGTGCCTGTCTACCTCCTTGTTTAGGTGCCTGCCTGCCTGTTTAGGTGTATTTCTGCCTGTTTAGGTGCCTGTCTGCCTGTTTAGGTGCCTGCCTGCCTGTTTAGGTGCTTGTCTGTCTGTGCACCTGCCTGCCTGTTTAGGTGCCAGTCTGCCTGTTTAGGTGCCTGTCTGCCTGTTTAGGTGCCTGCCTGCCTGTTTAGGTTCCTGCCTATTTAGGTGCCTGTCTACCTCCTTGTTCAGGTGCCTGTCTGTGTGCCTCCCTGCCTGTATAGGTGCTCGCTCCCATAACAACACCATACCTGCACCATGGCTGAGATGAGCGCAGGCAGCATGGCCAGGGGGAAGCGCAGGATGTTGAACAGAGAGATAGCTGTGAAGGCTTTCTGGGCGTCCAGAACATTGTCAGGGCTGACCGACACAAACACGGCAAACGTGGCCAGTGACACCTGAGCCAATCCAGGGAGGCAGGGGTTAAATCATATCAGCTGAATGATCCAGGAAACGGCCGGTTAGTCATAGCAGAGGGGCCTTACCAGCGCAGGAGCACATGCAAATATGAACACTGAGACGGAGGATAGGTACGAGAACTTCTTCAGAACAGACAGCTCCTGGTTCCTGATGCCCTGGATCTGGGCCTGGAATGATGCCTCCCAAGCATACAGCTTGAGAACCTGAATTAAAAAGGCAGAACATAGAGTCATCAGAGACCAGAGAGAGTCAGGGCATGGAGTCAGCAGAGACCGGACAGAGTCAGGGCATGGAGTCAGCAGAGACCGGACAGAGTCAGAGCATGGAGTCAGCAGAGACCGGACAGAGTCAGGGCATGGAGTCAGCAGAGACCAGACAGAGTCAGAGCATGGAGTCAGCAGAGACCACACAGAGTCAGGGCATGGAGTCAGCAGAGACCGGACAGAGTCAGAGCATGGATTGAGTGGAGACAGAATGCAATCAGAGCACAGTATCAGGGAAGACAGGATGCAGTTCAGGCACAAAGTCAGTAGAAACAGGACAGAGTCTGGGCACAGAGTCAGTGGAGACAGGACAGAGTCTGGGCACAGAGTCAGTGGAGACAGAACAGTCAGGGCACAGAGTCAGCAGAGACAGAACAGAGTCAGGGCACAGAGTCAGCAGAGACAGGACAGAGTCAGGGCACAGAGTCAGCAGAGACAGGACAGAGTCTGGGCACAGAGTCAGTGGAGACAGGACAGTCAGGGCACAGAGTCAGCAGAGACAGAACAGAGTCAGGGCACAGAGTCAGCAGAGACAGGACAGAGTCTGGGCACAGAGTCAGCAAAGACAGGACAAAGTCAGGACAGGAGTGAGTGGTGACAGGACAGCACAATGAAGCTTGTGTGTTAATCCAGAGAGCTGTCCCAAGACTCAAAGCAGCAAAGTGCCTGTTTAAGTCTCCTCACATCCCACCCCCTCTCCATGATTCTTTGTTTTTTGTGTTGATTTTTTTATGTAGTATCCATCCCTTTAAGTGACCCATGCCATTACCTTAATGCCGTTCAGGATTTCATTCATAATTTTCAGGCGCTTGTCCTTGAACTTCATATTCTCCACCTGGAAAGAATCTCACTGATTATATGGTAATAATAATAATGGGGCTGCACTGTGGGTGTGGTCTCTCACTGTGCTGCCTGGCTGTACTCTCTGACAGTGCTACCTGATTGTACTCTCTGACTGTGCTGCCTAACTGTGCCAACTAACTGTGCTCTCTGACTGTGCCATCTGACTGCTCTATCACTGTGCTCTCTGACTGTGCTGCTTAACTGTGCCATCTGACTATGTTCTCTGGCTGTGCCATATAACTGTGCTCCCTGACTGTGCTGCTTGACTGTCCCATTGGACAGTTACACTGTTCATTCGGTGACTCCAGGTACAACCACGAGAGAACAAGAGCTCAGCATGACAGTGAGCTCTGGACCAACGTTGGGAGCAGGTAGGGCCCGGAGGTGGACAGCACCTGGAAGCCACGGCTCTTGGTGGCCAGGAAGCCATTGATGGGCACCATGAGCACCATGACGGCCAGGCCGGCCAGCACAGCGGGCCCCAGCTCCAGCCAGAGGAAGGCGATGGACAGGCCGATCTGCAGCGGGCACGACCACAGCAGGTGGATGAAGTTGGTGACATCGTTGAAGCGCTGAGCATCGGCCGACATCAGGTTGACGGTCTCCCCCACCGTGGACTCCTTCCGTGTGTCATTAGACACCACCAGGGCCTGGGGACACACCATGTGACGCAATGTAGCATATACTGGAATGAGTTCATGTGAAGGGACAGTACTGGGGGGTGCTCTTGGGGGGATGGGGTGGTACCTTCTTGTAGACGGCGGCCATGATGGCAGTGCGCACTTTCATGCCGAGCAGGAAGCAGCGCTGGAAGTACTGCTGCAGAAAGAGTGACTGCAGCATGGCCACCACCACCAGCAGCACTGCATACAGGTAGCCCCACCACGTGTAGATGAAGGAGTCCTGACTGAAGGAGATCATCAGCCTGCATGGACCCACAGACACGTTAGGGGGGGGGGGTGGAGCCTGGCTGTGGGGTTAGGGGTCGGGTGGGGGCACTCACTTCAGCAGCTGGGGGCTCAGGAAGGACAGAAGATCCTGCAGCAGCTTGAAGGCAGCTGACTCAATCAGGACCCTCCAGAAAGTTTTGGCCAGGGACAGTAAGAGCCATGAGCGAGGGTAGTCCTTGTCATCCACGCTGTCTCGGCCGGCTCTCTCTTTGCCTTTGCTCGTATCCGGACCCTTCTCCTCCTGTGGACCACAGAGAAGCACTGAAGACCCCTGCAGAGGGGAACAGATGCCTAGGGGCTGGGTGCAGTTAATAAGGAACCAATCCAACCACTTTATAACCCTAACTAATGAACTGTTTGCATGAGCGTACAGCTCATGTGAGATTTACTTACACAAAAATGCTCTGAGGGCAGAATGAAAAATGACTGGTTCAGAGAGAAAATCAATCAGATTGTAGAGGAGGTGAGTCCAAGCAATTAGAGAAGGTGGGGCCAACCAATCAGATGTCTTTGTCCTGCCTCCAGTAGTTGCTTGGACCCACCTCCTCTGCAATCTGATTGATTATCTCTCTGAACCAATCATTTCTTGTTCTGCCCTTAAAACATTTTTGTGTAAGTAAAACTCCCACGAGCCAGCATATAGCTGCTCGTAAGTTAGCTGCTGTATCTCGCCCTGCAGGAGCACTGAGTGTGGTGCAGGTGAATGTAAAATAGCTTATGAACATGTCTACGCAGGCACCCACCATGACCAGCACATCCTGGCTCACGCCATTGGCCATGCCGCCTCCCGGAGCCCTTTGCCTCCGCAGTGCTCGCTCCTGCCGCATGCGCAGGGTGGCCCTCGCTCTGTGCAGATGCCGCTGCACGTGCGTTTCGAACGTTCGGCAGATGCTCCGAGTGGAGGCTTTCTCGCTCAGCTCCCACAGGTCGTCCTGCACCAGTGGTCGTTTAAAGCCCGTCGCCACCATGCTGCACAGAGAGGAGAGGACAGGGGGGGCATCACATACACACGGGACCGTACGCCACCCTTACCGCGGCGGCCGGGACCCAGCCAGAGCCTCACCTGTTAAACCAGTGAAACGTGATTCGGCTCAGGAAAGAAGCGGAAGCCTCGGGGTTCTGAGGAACAAGCCGGTAGAACGTGGTGAGCTGAACATTCACCTGAAATCACACTGGGATGTGCCTGCCCTCCCTGTGGCAGACATCTGTCTATGTCCAGTAGGGTGAGGCTGCCAGGCAGCAGCCTTAAAGCCTGAAGCTGACCTTCTTTTCCATGCCAGTGGGTCTCTGTGGGACGTCTGGGACGGCGGACAGCACAAGCGCCACCAATTGCAGACCATAGGACACGTAGAACAGGCAGAAACGTGGCAGGTCCGATGCCCCGCCCTGAGGTGACACAAGGGAAGGTTGATGAAGAAGATGAGCGAGAGGAAAGAGCGAACGAGAACAAGAAGGGAGGGGAGAATGGGAGAGGAGAGGGAACAGGAGTGAGAGGAGAGGAAGAAGGAGAGAGGAAAGGTAAGAGGAGTGAGAGGGAGAATGGAAAAGGAGAGGGAAAAGGAGTGAGAGGGGAGGAAAGAGGAATGAGGGGAGAGGGAGAATGGGAGAGGAGAGGGAAGAGGAGTGTGAGGGAGAATGGAAAAGGAGAGGGAAAAGGAGTGAGAGGGGAGGAAAGAGGAATGAGGGGAGAGGGAGAATGGGAGAGGAGAGGGAAGAGGAGTGAGAATGGGAGAGGAGTACTAATGCTTCGATGCTGACCTTCTCAGCCTTGGGGGTGAGAAGAGTCATGAAGAAAAGACAAGTGAAGTGAAGGTGAGTGTGGAAGGGCACTAATATCAGCATTGAGGGTGGCCCCCTGCTTCAGGGACAGTCGCCTGGGGGCCCACACCTGTGCCAGCGCTTGGCGTAGAAGCGTCTGGAAGGGGAAGACTCCAGAGAGCACCAGCAGGACCCAGAAGAGGAAGAGCGCCCCAGAGTCCACGGCATCGGCTGTCCTGCGCACACCCTCCTGGGACAGCAGCACCAGCAACTGGGGAGGGGGCAGCAGAGAGTTAGGCTCTCACGGGGGGGGGGGGGGGGTTGCAAAGCGGGTGGGCACTGCAGAGGGGCATCTGCAAACCTCCTACACACACATGCAGTTAACTAGTGCAACATATATCAGCTTCATCTTACCCATGATGCGGCAAACAGGACGGGGTTGGCGTAGAACATGGGGGGCCGGAGCCCCTCACTCTCTCTGTCCCTCAAAGGCCCATAATCCTCCCCCAGAGTGACAGCAAGGCCAGCGACGGCCGTCAGGAATAAGAGGGCAACCAGGCCCTGAAGAGTCAGGGTAGAATGGGGCAGAAAGGTGAGCAGACCCTGTGTAAGCTCACTATAACCAGGCACCTCCATCCGGGTACCAGTACCTGCTTGCAGATGTAGAGCCAGGAAAAGCCCGATGAGGGGGCGGCTCCTCTGAAGAGCCTGGATAGGAGCCAGGGGGCACAGAGCCACAGGAAACCCAGGGGTAGCCAGACCAGGACAGTCTGCTCCAAACACACAGGCAGGTCCGGGTCTGGGCGCTCCAGGAAGGAGGAGTTCTGCAGCAGAAACAGGGAAAACTGAGGGCATGTGGGGACACACCCCTTCCCAGAGAGCCCATTTAGTGAGTAATAACACAGGCAGATCTACTCTGGCAGCATCAGATGTCCAATCATTCATTAAACTTAACTGCACCACACACCGTAATGGGCCAGTACAACCTCTATAAAATTTCTGCAAATACCAGTAGGTTTTCAGCTACAGGTGATATTCCATGCATTGGTCAAATGAGTGAGGGGCTGCAGACACACTGAAACCCTCATAAAAGCGACTGACGGAGCCCATTCCGGAAGATACCATCCCCCAGCCAGGATGATGACCTGCCGCCCTGCTACCCCTGACTCACTGCAGTTAGATATGTCACTTTTATCAGCATAAATTCTGAAGGACACAGAATACACACATAACATGTATGCTTAGCTGTGCGAGGACACACAGAAGACACCATATATCCGCTACAACATACATGCGACATCAAATACAGAATTATAATATTATAATTTTTATATTGTAAGTTATACACTATATATAGTTTATAAGTTTATTAACACAGGTATCTATGTTTTGACCTCGCTATATTTTAGGAATTCCTCTATGGAAAACAAAACAATCATAATTATATACAGATATAATTATAACAAACATAATGCTGACTAGCATCATTCTTGCTTTTGAGACAAGTTGTTCATGCATATAGAGCAGGGAAAGTCATTTAACACATAGTTGATGGCCCCTCTAAAAGACCAATCTGATTAAACGTGACCCATCAGTTAAAATATATAATGTCAGCTTTCCCCAGAGGAAAAGGCTCACCCAGAACACAGAGCCACAGTAGCGATCCAGCACGGCCGACATGGGGAGGCCGGGCGGAGTCCAGAAAGGGGGCGATCAGGAGCCGGAGGGGCACGCTGCCTTATAGTGGAGGTCTCTTCAGTCGCGATCGCTCATTAACGCCATATCGTCATAACGAGCTCCTTCCGTTCCCCAGTATCACGATGACGCAGCATGTCCCCCTCTCGGCCGCCACTCTGTTTATTCCTTTCTTTTAACAGCACCAGTCTAAAGTCCAGCAGGAGACAGCGAGTGAGAGAGGGAGGGAGAGAGGGAGGGAGAGAGGGAGAGAATCCCACGTATGAAGAGGTCGGGGAAGCAGCTCGCCACAAGCTCGGGGACCTCTTTCGTGTTTGTAGTGTATTAGCCGATTATTGGCGTAAGTCATACAAAAGCAGGAATGTTAGAGAAAAGCAGAAGAAAATGCAAAATCTTTCTATAAGAAAAACCAGGAAAGGACACAAGTTTGGGGACAAAGCAGACTTCAGAGAAAAGCTCTAACGCCTATCTGTCTGTCTCACAGAGAGCCAGGCTCAGGAAACCCACTCCTGAACACTGGGAGCACTGGGAGCACTCTTCACTGCCCTACTGGAGACCAACAGAGAGGCCTTCAGTCCCCGTCTCTCTTTGCTCATCTGCCACATCTCCTGGTGCTCAGAGCAGCAACAGAACCTAAGGTCTGAATACACATCAGCATCATCTCCTGCTGTGAACGACAAGGAAACACTGACCACCGGCATCCCTTCAGAAATGACATCACACCAATACCAGCCACTTCACAAACTACTAACTAGCATCACTAAATTATTAAGATGAAAGAACTGGTTACACCCCTCCCTTTTTCCGTAGCCCCTCAGCAAAGATTGACAGTGAGCCTGTAGCCTCTCTCAGGAACTTAGGGCAGGGGGCACCCTGGATGGGATGCCACACTATCACAGGTCATGCACTCACAGAAACACTGAGAGACACCAAACACTAGGGCTGCACGATATCACATGATATAATCGCGATATTTGTGCATGTGCAATAATCACTGGGGTTTTAGATGACGGACATAAGAATTTGTCTGGACGCCGGATTTTTGGTACCACATGGTGTTTACTAGATTAATAGCACACCTAAAATATTAATGAGAGGCATATTGTGACCCCAAAGGTTAGTAATCTGCATACATTCTGAGTATCCTTATGTTTATTAAAATTCGGGGAAGAGGAGATATTCTGGTTAAACAAGGTAAAAAGATGTTGGTGGTCTGGCGGTACTCTTTGCAGTTTAAAGTAAAAGTTTGTTAAACACAAGGATACGGCAAATTTATGAAGATTACTAACTTTTGGGTGTCACAATATGCCTCTCATTTTAGGGGCACTACTAATATGCTTATGAAATTATAAGCATAAGTAAATGTCTGGATAGTACCAAAAAGTACCAAATTTAGTACCAAAAGGGGCTCAAATTTAGTACCAAATTTTTACGGCCCTTATAATCAACTTATTTGACACATTCTGTAGGTAGACAACAAGATCTGTTTGGGTATAGTTTATTTTGGGTAAATTTCATCTCCTTTTTTGTTTTATACATACTGTATTAAGCACAGATATTAAGCACAGATATTTCAAATAATCATGATGTGACCACATGTTTTTATACTACTAAGGAAAGTAGGCCTAGATGAGCTCAGAGGACACCTACAGTATGCAGACACTGCGAAAATATGAAATCCACACACAAGCAGGAAAAATTTGAGCCCCTGAACACTTCAGCACAAAACACAGCGAATACCCCACCCAATGATCAATAACAAAACAATAGTATTAAATCACAATATACCCCCACATTGTTAAACCAGATTTCATTAAGACACCAGTATACAGTGGGTATTGTAAGCATTACCCCCTGTCAAAAAATCAAGTTTCATTGCTTTACAGCCTGAAATGAAAACACAAAAGAACTGAATTTGTCCAGCTTTATTTACTCAATGCAGTAAAACTTTATGTGAGGGGGCACAAAGTGCAGTATAATGCTATTACACATGTATTAATTAACCACAAACCAGGTCTTAGTTACATGATTTCATGTTTGTTCATCATTAATGAATCATGACACATCTGTTATCTCAAGCAATTGCTATATTTGGGGGAAATAAGTATTGAACACATCAATGTTTTTTCTCTTATATTCCAGCTATCCAGCAAAGCGCTCCATCACACTCTGGCACCAGGTACCAAGTACCCCGAGCACAAAGAGCCACCAGTTGATAAACCATAACTCCCAATTCCCTATAAGGACTTCTAAGTCCCGATTGGTCACAAAACACCAACAATCCAAGCTCAAACGTATAACAAACACAATTCTCCTCCTCTATTGGTTCACCTTGGCAGCAGGGTACATCCACCTATTTTGCTCAATTTTCCAAAACATGTCTCGACTGCTAGACTCCTACTTGAGATATGGATATAGATTTTGATTCACTGTAAATACATGGTTAACATATTGTGGCGCCGGACTGACCGAGGCATCGCGGGAGCAGAGAGTGACAAGGAGACTTGCTTGCTGAGCAAAACATGCTCTTTATTATCAGTCCTTAAAGGGACTACAACAGGCACCCAATGAGCACTGAACCAAATACACGGCTGTCAGACGCCGAACTGTAAGATGCACACACGGTGGGAGATTTACACAACCTAAATACAAGCGAGGATTGGACCGGGTACACACAAGACACGGGCAAACAGACGCGTGACAATAGGGAAATGTAACCATTAACATTAACAACAACAACAACAACAACAACAAGGGCTACTTACAATTGCACGCCGGGCATGCTGGGACATGCGCCCCGCCTGGTGCCACAATATGATTAATGTGATAACTACTTATACATTTGTAGTACCGCATAGCATATTGCGTATGACCTACTGCGACCACTTTATAATTACAACTCTTTGTGCCCCAGTTGGGCCAGCTTCAAATCCCTTCCTGCAGGTGGTTTCTCCCCACCTTCGCCGCTGCCCGTTTCTCCAAGGTCTTCAGGGTCTGCGGAACCAACCCCGTGCCGGCTACCATGAGACAAGGACACACGGTATTCAAAACAATCCCTTCTTGCGTAAGGAGTAAGACATAACAGACCCAATTATGCCTCCCCTTACGATGTCAAATTTTCTTTGGTACTGGTATTGGTTACAGACGTATTTCAAAACTTCTGAATCCTCCAGTAAGCACCACTGGGGCCATTATCCGCAAGTGGAAGGAACATCACTCCACCATCAACCGGCCAGGCACAGGAGCTCCTTGCAAGATTTCTGACTAGGGAGTCAGAAGGATAATAAGAAGAGCAGCCCAAGGGCCAAGGACCACTAAGGAAAGAGCTCCAGAAAGACTTGGAGATGGCAGGTGCACTTGTTACAGAGAACACAATAGGCAATGCTCTCCACCAGCACAGTCTCTGTGTGTGCTCACCCTGCAAGACTCCATCACTGAAGAAAAGGCATGCTGAAGCTCATCTAAAGCTTGCTACAAGACATTTGGAAAAGCCTACAAAATACTGGGAGAATGTTGTCTGGTCAGACAAGACCAAAATTGAACTCTTTGGCTGTCATACTACGCACCGTGTTTGGAGGAGAAATGGCAATGTGCATCACCCAAAAAAATACGGTACCAACCGTGACGTTTTGGGGGTGGAAGCACCATGGTGTGAGGCTGGTTTATCATCTCATGGTACTGGCAGAGTTCATATAATTGAAGGAAAAATTAATGGGGCCATGTACCGAGAGAAATGAATCTGCTGCCATCCACCCGGACGATGAGGATGAGATGTGTGTGAACCTTCAAGCAGGACAACGATCCAAAACATATGGCAAAGGAAACTCTCAGCTGGTTTCAGAGAAAGAAAATCAAGCTGTTAGAATTACCCAGTCAATCACCTGTGTCATTCCACTTTATTACACATAACTTTATTTATGGATTTTAATGTTGAGTTAATACCAATGTCTGGTGAAAATTTCCTCATCGACAATATATTTAGTGAAAAAAATGTTGACACATTCAATACCTATTTCCCCCACTGTACCTGATAATTCTGTAAACACCTTTCTGAAATACTGAAGGGAAAAGTAATGAATAACACAAGTCAAATACTGATCTCATGTTTATTCTTCATTAATGAATCATGACGCATCTTTTATCTCAAGTAGCCACTATACAGTATTTGTTCATGATTTGCACTTCAGAAGTAACTGGGTTCCTAAGTGACAAGTGAAAGAAAAAATCAGCATCAGTCCTGAAAAAATAATGAAAAATTAAAAACAGGAATAACTGAGATTGATAAAGGATCAGCCCCCCCACTTTGTGGAGCCCCTTTTGCTTTAATTACACCCTTGAGTCTTTTCAGACACTCTACAAACTTAGCACACCTAGACGGAGCAGAATATGCCCAATCTTTGCCCGTTAGTGGGCTGCGATCTTTGAGTCATTCCAGATTTTCGATAGGGGCCGGGTTCTGACTAGGCCACACAAAGACATTCACCTTGTTCATCTTCTGCCTCTCTATGGCAAATTTGTGCTTCAGGTCATCGTCATGTTCAAAGGTGAAACATCAGCTTTCTGGCAGAGGGCAGCAGGTTTGCATGAAGAATTTGATTATATTTTACCCTATCCATTTTTTCTTCTCTCCTGACAAGTGCTCCAGTCCTTGCTACAGAGAAACACCCCCAGAGCAGCAGGATGCTGCCCCCCCCCTTGCTTTCCTGCGGGCACGGTGTTCTTTGGATAGTGAGCTGTATTGGACTTCCACCAGATGTATTGTTCGGCATTGAGGGCAAGGAGTTCAGTTTTGGTCTCGTCTGACCATAGTGCCTCTTTCCATTTGGCCTCAGAATCTTCAAGGTGTGTTTTGACCAGGGCTGTGGAGTCGGAGTCGGAGTCGAGGAGTCAGAGTCGGAGACAATTTTGGGTACCTGGAGTTGGAGTCGGAGTCGGCAAAAAGTTAACCGACTCCGACTCCTACTAAATTTAAATGGGAATTAAAAAAGTAAGTTGAAATGTCCCAATTCACAAACAGTCATAATGAACTACTTCTCTGCTGTAAGAATAAAGCCCAATGCATGCAGTGCATAATGTTACCACAAAACGAACATGTCAAGTAACCATGAAGCATGCTTTTCATTGACTGTATGCGTCACTATATGGGATGTAATGCACAGGTAAGGTGCGGCACCGCTTTCCATTGTGTCGTGTTCCACTGTTACAGGGAACTGTGAACCTAGCCTAAAGCCCCCCATACATTTACAGATGCACTGCCGATTTTTCGGCCATTCAAAGAGTTATCACGCGTCAAACACCTGAAAAATCACCTGGTGTGTTCTTAGCTCCGTCGGCTCCCCTTCGCTATGTGTTACCCTTGAAACCTTGTTTTCATTGTGTTTGTCTTTAATCTGGCATTATAGTAGAGTGTTGGCTTCCTAGCCAGTAGTTCTGTGGTGAAATGACATGTATGTTGCCTTCCTTTCCTTCAATGGATGTAGAAAATACATTAGCATAGTATATACATACAGAGGAGTCGGAGTCGGGGAGTCGGAGTCGGAAGATTTAGAAACTGAGGAGTCGGAGTCGGAGTCGGAGCATTTATCTACTGACTCCACAGCCTTGGTTTTGACAAAGCTCAGATGAGACTTAACATGGCCTTTCTTTGCAATCCTGCCATACAAGTCACATTTGTGGAGCACCTGTAGTCACATGCACATAATGACCATTCTTTGCCATAAAGTCCTGTAACGTCTTCAGAGTTGCCTTTGGCCTGTGGGCAGCCTCTCTGACCAGTTTACTCCTCACTCTTCCATCTAATTTGGAGGGACAGCTGGATCCACACAGAACACATCAATTTCATTTATTTTTTTATTTTTCAGTACTGGTGCTAGTTTTTCATTGACTTGAATATTATCAGTTGCACTGAGTAAATAAAGCTAGACATTCAGTTGCGATTTCATTTCAGGCTGTAAAGTGACTAAATGTGATTTTGACAGGAGATGATTCTTGTCTATACCCACTGCAAATTAGCCAACATAAGGCCACAGCACAGTGCATAAGATCAAAGTCTGGTTTGGCTGTATATTGAACTAAATGAGATAACAGTAGAGTCATACTCATGATTATATCAGTAATACAGTGGTAATGTTTTGCTAACAAAATCATACACATTGCATCACTTAACAAAACAAGTGAGTCATTATTTGGATGCTACCCCACAGAAGAATGTAACACAGGGGAGAGGGCCACCGCCTCGAGCTGCCTACACCGCCCCCCGTCACACGGCCGGAGTACACCCCCCCCACCAATCCGGCAGCAAGGTGAGCAGCATGTAGTAGAGAGCTATAGATCACAGTGGCTGGGACAGGGATGGGAGGTAGGAAAAGGTGCTGTGTTTGGGACAGGAGCTAATACAGGCTTAATGAAGCTGAAGGGGAACAACAGAAGTAGTGAGGCAACTGTTAAAGCGGGGACAGGCTTCATGGTGTTTAAAGGGGGGGGGGGGGGGAGCAAGGGAAACCCAACCTATTAGAATGACCAGGAATAAGGAACAGTGAACTGAATGAGCACCGCAGAGACCTGACAGATCCATCACCACTGACCCACGAGGGATTAACAGATAGCTCGACGTGTAGCATGTAATCCGTAAAAACTCAACCCAAGTGACCAACATACATCAAAAAGAGGAGCAAAAGCTTTATTAAGTTCAATCAATGGAAGCCATATAACAAGCGTCAAAATTTGTGTAGCATGGATAACACCCAGATGGTAGAGGAAGCTTTATTCTGTCATCCAGAGTCCCAAAGTCCAGCCTCATGTGCCTCACCCTCCACCTAGTGGCTGTAGATCTAGTTAATAATTGCTGCCAGCCCGATAACATCACATTTCTACATACATCATGGTAGATACTGGGAACGTGAGCTGTTTTAAGGGGGCTTTATGGTGGGAGTGGGGGGCATTGCACACTAATAGATGACGGGCACCATAAGCTCCTGTCAGGAACGAAAGGCAGAGGGAAGGAGGAGCAAGATGAGGGGATGACAAATAAAATAGACCCATCCACCAGGACAATGTGCCAAGGAAGCACAAATGATCCAGCAAGAGCCAAGCAGAGAAAGGAGCAACAAAAGCTGACGGAGAAACATAATTCAGTCTTTGTCAAATCTGCAAATCCTGGTTTAAAAACATATTAAACTCATCAGATAATGGCAACAGGTTCTGCTTCAATAACATCATGAAATTCAATGACACACCTCAGAAGTCACAGTCTAATTTTTTTATGGGCTACAAATCAAGATGACATAAAAATCACAGAAAAATAAAGTGGTACTATGTTGAGCAAATGGCAAAATATGAACCGGAAGGAGACTGAACACACTGTGGAGAACGACAGATGAAAAGCTGTAAAAAGACAACTGGGATCTTGCACTTCTCAAACAGACAGTGTGTGACATGATCACGGATAGCAAACCAGAAACGGCAGATGGGCCATCCAGAGGAGCTCACCTGATCAAGCATGGTGCTATGACAGGACTCTGAGCATCAAGCCTCCCGTTTCTGGAAGCGTGGGGTCTGAAATGACCCCCAAGCGTGCAACGATCACATTAAATCACAGCCTCTGGCAGTCAATCACTTCAGTCGCCGGGATTAAATTCAGCAAGAACTCACACCTCTCGATTTTTAACCTACGTTGACATCCACCAAAGTGCGGTCATCAGGTAAACACAGTCATGCCGGTGGTGATGGTTGTTTGTAGTCTGCCAGACTCTTCAAACACCGCGTTTGTGCGGGGCTCAGGAGGACAGCGGCCCAGATCATTGCACGCTGGTAAGACGGACGCCATTTTACGCTGCCCCAGATGACTCTCTGGGGTGCTGGGATCCTGGGATCCTACAGGGTGTTCTTGGCAATGGCGTTCAGAGCTCGCACTTTAGCAACGTCGGCCACCTTCAGGCCGTACTCTGGAGCAGAGAGCGAGGCGCCCATGGACACGTGGGGGTTCCTACGGGGTGGGGAGGAGCTGATGAACCCACAGGATCGACCACAAAGCACAGCACTGCTGGGGCATCACACACAAAAACAACCGCAATCAAGCCGGGTCAGACACAGCTGGATGGATCACCTGAATTTCATGTTTGAATCCCTGTTGCAGCGTGCAGAGCAGTGGAACTCCTGGGCCCCAGAACCTTCCAGAATCCTCTGCAGGTTCCGTTCACTGATACCACCTCCTAGCACAAGCACACAGAGGATCAGCAGATCCATCTACACATTCTGTCTAAGGTATGTCCAGATCTAGACAGCAAGCAGTTTCTGCGACCGGCTGTTTCATTCTTTTCATTCTTAACATGGCATCTGTGTCGTGTTGTAGTGATTGCATAGGTTGTACTCACCGGGCATGACGGCTATTCTGCCCTTAGCCTGTCAATGCAAGAAGAATGAATTCTAGTTAAACATCTGCTGAGAGAGAAGGGCGGTAAACATGGCTTATGTCCATCTGGCAGAGAGGTGGCTGTCCCCACAAGAACTGTGACGAGGCCCAGACTGGGATTACAGCGAGTGCAGGTGCGACCAATGATTAACTGTGTTTTGATTAATTCATTAACATCGTGCGACTTAGACCAGTTTTTCTGTACCTGATACAAGTATGTTAGGCACCAGGAGCAAGCAAAAATACACTCAACTAAAGGATTTTGTGTTCATTTTGTGTTTATTACATACTTTTGGGTAGTGTGTGTATATACACTCACCTAAAGGATTATTAGGAACACCATACTAATACGGTGTTTGACCCCCTTTCGCCTTCAGAACTGCCTTAATTCTACATGGCATTGATTCAACAAGGTGCTGAAAGCATTCTTTAGAAATGTTGGCCCATATTGATAGGATAGCATCTTGCAGTTGATGGAGATTTGTGGGATGCACATCCAGGGCACGAAGCTCCCGTTCCACCACATCCCAAAGATGCTCTATTGGGTTGAGATCTGGTGACTGTGGGGGCCATTTTAGTACAGTGAACTCATTGTCATGTTCAAGAAACCAATTTGAAATGATTCGAGCTTTGTGACATGGTGCATTATCCTGTTGGAAGTAGCCATCAGAGGATGGGTACATGGTGGTCATAAAGGGATGGACACGGTCAGAAACAATGCTCAGGTAGGCCGTGGCATTTAAACGATGCCCAATTGGCACTAAGGGGCCTAAAGTGTGCCAAGAAAACATCCCCCACACCATTACACCACCACCACCAGCCTGCACAGTGGTAACAAGGCATGATGGATCCATGTTCTCATTCTGTTTACGCCAAATTCTGACTCTACCATTTGAATGTCTCAACAGAAATCGAGACTCATCAGACCAGGCAACATTTTTCCAGTCTTCAACTGTCCAATTTTGGTGAGCTCGTGCAAATTGTAGCCTCTTTTTCATATTTGTAGTGGAGATGAGTGGTACCCGGTGGGGTCTTCTGCTGTTGTAGCCCATCCGCCTCAAGGTTGTGCGTGTTGTGGCTTCACAAATGCTTTGCTGCATACCTCGGTGGTTATTTCAGTCAAAGTTGCTCTTCTATCAGCTTGAATCAGTCGGCCCATTCTCCTCTGACCTCTAGCATCAACAAGGCATTTTCGCCCACAGGACTGCCGCATACTGGATGTTTTTCCCTTTGCACACCATTCTTTGTAAACCCTAGAAATGGTTGTGCGTGAAAATCCCAGCAAATACTCAGACCGGCCCGTCTGGCACCAACAACCATGCCACGCTCAAAATTGCTTAAATCACCTTTCTTTCCCATTCTGACATTCAGTTTGGAGTTCAGGAGATTGTCTTGACCAGGACCACACCCCTAAATGCATTGAAGCAACTGCCATGTGATTGGTTGATTAGATAATTGCATTAATGAGAAATTGAAAAGGTGTTCCTAATAATCCTTTAGGTGAGTGTAATATCTCTCTAATATCTAGAGATCCCTGAGGACTGGACTGAGAAACACTGCTCTGCTGGATACACACACTTGCGCATGTTAACCTAAGTCACATGCTAACCACTTCTGGCACATTTCCACTGGCATACAGGAACCAAACTGCACCCGACCCGTACCGCGAAGAGAGACAAGGTTCAGCACGGTTCCAGCTCACTTCGTTTTTCCACTACAGAACGGTCGACTCTGTAAAGGCGTTGGAAATGTTCAAGTTCAGAGTTTTCAGGAATGCTATCTCTGTGCATTTCAATTGGATGGTGGTGACGCAGCCAGCTGGGTTCAGTCATGCTTTTGGCCCTATCAGCACAGGTACAATTCAGGTGCGGCTCACAAAATTTACAATGGAAAACCGTCACTTTGCGGTACAGCTCTTTGCAGTTCTTTTTGGTAATGAAAAAGCGCCATTAGAGGGGCAGGCCACAAATCCCACCCCCCCCCCCAAGCAGACCCCCATCACCTGCTCCACCATCCGCTTGATAAGGGGAAGCCCCTCAAGAGCTGAGATGTCACACCCGCTTGTCAGTACTCGCTCGAAGCCCAGCGAGATGAGGGTCTCCAGGGCCACCACAGGGTCACAGACCATGTCAAAAGCTGGAGGGTACAGTTTGAACAGATCTGAGATCAGTTTCTCTCTGTCTAGGGGTAAATTTTTTCTAGATGAGAACAATCTGACAATATCGATGGATGCACAAGTGGCTCATGGAAGTTTTGCTTACACAAAAATGTTCTGAGGGCAAAAGTAAAAATGATCAACTAGAGGAGGCAGGACCAAACAATCAGTGCCCTGTACTACGAATCGGGGTTACTGGCTTAACAGGGTAACTTGTCAGATTTAAGGTACCCAAGTTTAAACGGACTTCATATTTGTTCATTACATTTCGCCTAGACTTAAATCCGACAAGGTACCCAGATAAGCCAGTAACCCCGCTTCGTAGTACAGGCCACAGATGTCCTCCAGAGGCACCTCCTCTACATTCTGATTGGTTCAGTGGTTCTGCCCTCAGAACATTTTTGTTTAAGTAAAACTACTACGAGTACAAAAGTGAACCCAAACTTTGGCAATTATCATCTGTAGTAAGAAGGTAAGATGCTGGTATTTACCCCTGTGAAAAGTGACCGGTAACGGGCGACAGACCGCTGGAAAAAGGAACAGTTGGGTTAATCACTCCAACACACCATAAGATGGTACTTCACTGAAAAATAAATACTCCTAGACTGGGTGAGGAACGTGATACAGCAAAGCTCAATTCCTCGGGTCAGTGATGTTCACATTTACAACACCTTCAGAGAAACGGTACAAGCTTCACACAAAATAGTAATTGTAGCTGCTTGCCCGCTCATGACACAGTACCCAGGTGCCGCCTGACCCCAGCCTGACCCCTGTGACTTACACAGCAGCTCCACACACAGCTCTGTATCAATGCGCCCGTCCTCTGTCAGGGTGCCCAGCACCAGGCCATCTGCCCCATGACTCTTCATCAGTTCAATGTCCACCTTCATCACCTCCACCTCGCGGTCTGAGTACAGGAAGTCTCCCCCACGGGGCCGGATCATAGCGTAGACAGGGATGTGAACAAACTGCTTCACCACTCGCAAAAGGCCTGGAATTTGGATATCAGGGCAGAACCAATAACACACATTAGCTCTTCCTCACTTTAGAGAGGGTGACATATCAGCTTATACGACACAAACATATATGTTCATTGTGAACATATTATAGATACTACATAATGTACATTGTGCTAAGATATACAACTACACTTGTGTGTTACTTTTAGTAGCGATTAAATTTAAATGCTAATTGCATGCCCATTTGCGAGCACACTCCGGTGAACAGCTCACCAATGCTGGGGGTGATTCCTCCCTCCAACAGACTGGAACAAAGTTCAAGACGACCTGCACCTGCAGAAAGGACATTCACAGACAAATCACTGCTGTCCTCACTGAACATTGTGGACATTAACCATCCAATCAAAGTTGTCTTCATTGGAGAGTGTGGAGATTCACCGTCTAATCAAAGCTATCCTCACTGGATAGGGGAGACCAGCATATTCCACTCACCATAGGTGTTTCTTAACACCAAGAACACAAAGATTATACTTGTGGTCATGACAAAAGTGGTCTTGCTAACTTTCCTCCCAAGAATGAACTTGGGGCACAATGAAAAATGGGATTGTTCTTATTTGGTGAGGATGCAAACAATGCATCCATGGTATTTGGGGTGAGGCAAGAATTAAATCTGTAAATTTTTTTACTGTCCTCTGTGCTTCTGCTCTTACTATTAGAACTGCTCTTTGGCACTGGAAAATGACGTAAAATGGGTTCACGAGAAGACAAGTATGGTGAAGTACACATATTGAGAAACACCCTTTTCCAAATGGCAGAACAGTGAAATATGGCTCTTCAGTTTCTTAATATTACATTAAAAAGACAAATAATTTTTAAATATTGCACAAATCCTTGTCTTGGAAGAAATGAGCTGTTTATTTCCACTCTGACCACTAAATAACTGAGTTTAGCTTGGGACCTAACAAACTAAAGCTTTATCTGTATACTTTATTCTCATCCATGCTCATTGTACAAACACACAGTGCTGCAGGGAAAGGGGAAAAAACAAGTGTTTAATAGATCAACGATGAGCTTGAGAAACTGTCAGCTTTAGTCAGAGAAATTTTCGAGGGTTAGTCCCCCTGAAAGGCGCCAGTGAAATGTTTAGTTTTATATATAGTCAAAAACTATAGGTGACTTTGGATAAAAATATTAAAGAAACAACTATAAAAGTGTGTATGTTGTAGATACAGCTTTAAATGAAGTGTTGAACACAAAAGTGCCTTTGGCTTAAATGCAAGAATCCAAGGGCTTTTGCAGTGTCGAAATGCTCTAAGTAGTTCTGCTTGCAAGTACGAGAAATGAGCATACAGTACCTCCCCTCTCTGCGTTAATGGCAGATTCAACCGAATCCACACACACTTCCATCAGAAACCCGTCCGACATCCTGCACGAGAAAGAGCAGATCATGCATGAGAAAAGACGCCTTAACGACGCACATGTGCCAAGCTAACCGGACCATTCCGGCTATTCCCCGTTAGACAACGCTTCGTATGGACATGCACACATTTCCCACTCAGACTTGACAACCGCACCAAGAAACACTGCACTGTTAACCCCGACAGCTTTACTTTACCTCAGTATTTTTAAAACGCCAAGAAACATAGAAAGTGCCTTAATGGATTACCTGAGAACTTTCTTGTCTTATATTTAATAACCTTTAACCTCACTGACATGATATCGAGCCAACTGCTACCGCAGTTCGCCGTTTGCTGAGGAAACTTTAACTTCTCTTATTAGTTCCGGGTTTTCTTGCGCCCGATAGCAGCTACATACAAAACATGCGTGCAACCATACTATTCTGATTTGCATTGTGTAAGAGCCAGTTCATGTCGTTTTTAGAAACTTTTATCCTCAAGACAAATTAGATTTAAAAGTACATAAACTGTATTGATGGCAATTTGTCATCGATTGGTACAATGTGGAGCAGTGAATATTATATATCAGTCTGTTAAGTATTCCGGCGTTTATCGCACGGTTTTGCCTACTGGGACAAGGCGAATGTGATGTTTATAATGGAGATCTCCACTCGGCTTCCCTGCCAACCTGCACGCCGGACTGCTGAGCATGATGAGTCTCACCCACCTGCAGCACACAAGCAATCGTCCAGACGCGCTCTGGCGCCACGGGACTGAGGGGTGAAGGGCCGTGCTTGTCTTTTTCAGTGTTTTTAATTTCTTATTTTCTCACACAGCACAACAACGTTATTTGAACGTTAAAATGTATAGCACGATACTAAAGTGAAAATGTAACAGTCGGCGATTGCTAGTGACATAGCAGTCGGAAGTGAGGCAGCCGTGTTGTGCCCGATGCGTGCCGGCTGCACGATCGATTCCGCGCATGCGCGCTCACTCGAAAAGCCGCCATGTTGCTGGCCGATCTGTCCCTGGTTGTAAAAGCCTGTCGTCGGTTAATTACCATATAATCATATAAGCCTCTCAATATTGGGCAGATAATTAATTATAACCCAATTAGCTGATACTACTATTTTTTACAGGATGAAAAGCAAATTCCTTTAGCGATTGAAGTCGTACATGAATTTTCCAAAGCTTCTGGAGTATCTTTCAATTTGACTAAATGTGAACTTATGGCTATCAAAGACTGTTCTGAATCTTATTATTGTAAAATCCCCGTTATGACAGATATTGTTTATTTAGGAGTTACTATCACTAAAAACAAATATAGAAGAAGTTCCTTAAACTTTAATCCTGTTATTCAAAAAACTGAATCAGTGGCTATTGAGGGACCTGTCATTAAAGGGTAGGGTCCTAGTTTCAAAGGCAGAAGGGATCTCACATTTAACCTATCTTGCACAGTCATAAGAACTATACAAACGAGAGGAGGCCATTCGGCCCATCGAGCTCGCTTGGGGAGAACTTAACTAATAGCTCAGAGTTGTTAAAATCTTATCTAGCTCTGATTTAAAGGAACCCAAGGATTCAGCTTGCACTACGTTATCAGGAAGACTATTCCATACTCTGACTACACGCTGTGTAAAGAAGTGCTTCCTTAAATCCAGTTTGAAATGTTCTCCCGCTAATTTCCACCTATGGCCATGAGTTCTTTATATCTTGACAGGAATGTATGTAAAGAAATTGACAAACTGTTGCTTAATTTTTATGGAGGAATAAGACAATTTACATTAAAAAGACCAGTTATTATGAATGGTGGACTTAATTTGTTATATTTCCCTTCTTTAAATAACACACTCAAAATTAACTGGATTAACCAACTGTTAAGAAATGCAAACTCTATTTGGAATATCATTCCATTTCATATTTTAATTTTTAATGTAATTACAATGTCAATAAAATCCCTATTAAACATTAAGACTTTCACTGTCAGGCCTTTTTAACATGGACTTTAATTTACAAAGACAATTTCTCACCCCATACATACTTCATATGGAACAATCAGCATATTCTATATAGTATAAGTCTCTTTTTGTAGAACATTGGTTTTCCAATGGCATTATATTAGTGGATCAGTTATTTAATGTTAATGGCTTTTTCGTATGATGAGTTTTTATCTTAATTGTTATGGTATTGCTGTAACACCCGGGTAATATGCAAAAGTCCTTGGTGCTATTCCATCAGGGGTATGTGCATTATATAAACATCAGACACGATTAAATAACACACAACTTCCATCCCTTACTCCAATACACTCTCCTGTTGGTAAAATTTCTCCTCCTATCCATCTAAAACTAATAAATCTGTTACATCTTTATTTCAAAAAGATGTGGTCACAATGAATGTATCAGACTAGTAGATAATATTGAATGGAAAAAAGTGTGGCGTATTCCTCGTCGTTTTTTAATTACAAATAAAGTAAAAGAAGTGTAATTTAAGCTTATCCATAAAATTTACCCAGTTAAATATTTTTTTTTCTAGATTTAACAAAAAAAATTATATAGATTGTACATTTTGCAACGATTGTCCAGAGACTCTTGTTCATTCATGTTGGAAATGTCGTTATGTAAATTCTTTTTGGCAAAATGTTTGTTATTTCTGTGGCTATTATGGTTGATTTTGCTGTTTTGTGGAGACGTATTATTTGTGATCATCAAGAATCTTCACAGTCCACATGAGTACTTGATGAATCTCATTCTTTTATTAGCCAAGTTTCACATTCATAAAAGTAAATGTCTTCATAGGAAACCCTCTTTTACTTCTTTTCAGTTAGAATTGAAGCATTATATAGGTTTAAGGTATTAAAATGGGCATGGAAACCTGCCTTCTCATTCATACCTTTGTGCGCTATAGTATGACATTACTTGTTTCCATCTGATATTTAAAGTATTAAATCAGTCTGGGCCAGGACAATGTCACTTTTCCTATATACTAATATAGTGGGATACATGACGTGTACTTAGAAGTTGATATTTGCCTGACTGGGTATATTTCCGGGCCTGATTGGAAGTGGAAATACGTTTGCGCTTGTCCCATTTTCTGATAAAATACACACATACTATTACTGAAACTGCCCAGATATGTACTTTCCTCAAAGTGGCAACAAGTAGAATTGTGTTCAGTTAATACGAATCGAAAGCCAAACGAAGTTCTGAAGGTAACCGTCGCTAAATGAGCCCCACCTACAGGCGCAATCGTGTCATTGCATTAATATTTTAATATTCGCCGAATAAAACTGCATTCGCTCCTCTCAATTAAAAGAGAACTAGACAGCGCGGGGTTGTTCGGAACTATTGAAGCGTATTAGAGATTTAAAAAATAACGCGGCTTTTTTTTTTTATTATTACTACAAATAACTTTATTTTCTATTTATTGTTTCCTCAACTGTCGTTTTTTTTATTTTTATTTTTTTTTATTGCTTTTATATAACGCGGCTTCAGATGGCACGTGGCCACTGGGCCACGTCACGATCGTTCTAGAACTCCTGGACAGCCGTGATATTTTTTTAAATCTCTAGTACGCTTCAACAGAGACTCCGGTCTACATAAAGCGCACCTGTGAAGAATTATTCAGTCTGATCCGAAGACAGCGTTGAGTACAGTCCAACTTATATGGTAATACTGTTTAACTGAGAAGAAAATCTTTTAGAGAAGCAGATTGATATGGTCAATAATGTTTTAAATAATACTTAAATATACTACGTTTCAATAGCTCAGTATATTGTGCGTAATTAATATGCAAAATATGAATGGCATATGAAAGGTGCATTGGCTCACTGGATAGCTTCACACCTCCAAGGTTGTGGCGTCCTGTGGTGGCTCTGCATGTTTGCAGTTTGCACACTCATTTGTGAGGGTGCCTAATTAGCAGAGTCTTCGGTTTAGGACAGGTCGTAAATGGCTGCTTGTCTTGTACCCTCAGATTCATAATGGAAGTGAAAACTCTGAGTGATTTCTTGGAGGAAAGACGAGAGGAGAAACTGAGAGAGATGGTGGATTTCATACTGGATGAATTAGAAGATTTAGAAAATTCTGGTTCTGAGCTGGAAGTGGAAATCCAGCGGTTTTTGAATAAGTGCACACAAGAAGAGATTGTGGCCATGAGAGAGAAAGAGAAGAAAGACAAGGCAGAGGAAGAACGTGTGACAAAAAATGAGAACATGAGTGGAAGGAGAGAGGAGGAGAAGAGGTGTGAACTAGGAGAACAGATGGAGATGGAGAGTGAGGTCTACTCATACAAGAGGAAGGGATCAATGAAAATCCCACTGATAGTTGACCTTGAGGAGGACAAAATGAGGAGGAAGGGGACTGGCTTTTTTAAGAAGACACTGAGGTTACTGAAGAAGTGTCAGCCAGTAAAGTTGCAAAAGACCGAGAGGAGAAGGACTGACATTTTAGGATGGCCGATAACAATGTTTCAGCGCTGGAGCAACAAAATGAGAGGGTACAGTCAGCTCAAGACAGAGACGTCAGAGCTCTCAGATGTACTGCCAAGAGGGAAGTCTAAACTATGGACAGGTAAGGGAGCGGGAGGTGCTAGAGGGGGACTTTGACTGGAAACTAAAGCAGAAGTCATGGCAGGCCTTAGAGGCACAGTGGAAGAGAATGAGCTTAAAGGAGCACATCTAGCTGTATGGGGAGGTTGGGCAGCCAGTGCTGTATAGGTGTGTATATGGTCTCAGGCCAGGCAGGGGGGGCAGCAGGTACGGGGTGGCAGCAGCAGCAGTGAGGGATCGACGTTGATTTCCCAATGGCCACACGGGGGGTGTATGTGGATGTTGTATTCCTTTATGTGTCACACTAACCAAGGACATTTTTATTTCTGCTTTTCAGAGCGCTCCACCCTGGAGGCCATATAAACATGGTGTCCGTGGATTGTGACCCACCCCACCTCCTCAAAGCGACGGCCTCTCTCCTGGGCCCTTAAATATTTTTTGTTTTGTTTTTTACTTGTATAATTGTATATAGAAATATGAACATATAAATAATAAATAAACTGTAAATAATAACCTCTGTGTTCTATGCCTCCTTGCTTACCACTTTAAAGTGTTCTAAATAATCCTAAACTATATTTGAATGTTTCATTGGATTCAGCATGAACAGTTGGATTCACCATTATCTGAGGTCCATCCTTTTGTCTTCCACACTGAGACCTTGCACAGGTTTGCACTTTGTCTAGAGCAGGGGTCACCAACATGGTGACCACGGGCACCAGGATGCCCCCAAGGACCACATGAGTCGCCCGTGGACTAAAAATTCACAACTCACCAGTGAGCAGTGTCTAAAATTGAATTTTATCCTGTTGCTATTCTTCTTCAGTCACATTTGCAGTCATATAGATTTGAAAATTACGATATCTAAAAAAAAGCATTTAAAACATGTTTATTATACATGAAGTTTAGATAAGTTTAGGAGGGTGTTTCAAACTGGTAGTCCTTCGTATGGCTCAGTACCCGTGAAGTAGCTCTCAGTTTCAAAAAGGCTGGTGACCCCTGGTCTAGAGACTAACCCAGCAAACACAAGGAAGTTGTGAGCTTCTCAGAGCTGGAATGTAAGGCAGGGCTGCTGTTGGGAAACTGCTTTATTTTGTCCATCACTTTTATTTTACAAACAAATAAATGTTATTTGCCTCTCTAGACATAAACATCCTTCTGATCGTTGTCCTACCTGGAAGATATCCTTCCCAAAACAAATAAAGTAAACCAATCACTACTATTTTAGCTGAAAAACAGTAGAAATGTGGATGAGGGCTATGTCACTTCTCCAACTTTCTTGACAAGAAACACAGTTCTTGTGGAAGTAATGCAGGTTCTCTGGGAGTGGTTGACCTAGTCAGTAAATATAATACAACAGCAAATAATTCCATCTGCAATTTACTTATAAAACATTCACTTATGTGCAATCAAATCAAATTCGTTGTAATAAGAAAACCAGGCACAGCACTGTAACGTCAACATTACGACACAGAACAAAGTAATGGCTTAACGTAATAAAACAATATTAAGATAGCCGAGTGTATACAATAATATATGATGAATAATAAGCAAGCGATTTACTGTATGCTTTTACTTACCCGAGAATACACTTTTTTTTGTCCACACTTTTTCCTCTTCAGCTCATACGTCAATGTTTTTATTATATTTTAGAGTAAAAATAAACGAAATATTAACACAAACCAGATGCCATCCAAATTTGATCAAATTTTATCAACACAGATTTAAAAAAAAAAAAATAACTAAAAAAGTTAAGTACCCAGACAGAGTGGTGGAAATGAAATGAATCTGCATGTGGTGAAAGGTCATGTGACTGTATGGCAATAATTAGAATATCAGATTAACAATTATACAATTATAATTAATCTGAACAGCTTTTAGTTTTGTTGATTTCGCCATATGTTGCTATTTAGTACAGTTAAATGGAGTTTTAAACCCCTCTAAGGTACGAAATTACTCCAAACAGTGTGTTAGGGTACTCCTTACTACAAAGTGTGATTTCTGGTAAGAGATGTACATTGCTGCTGAAATTTTCAAATTTTTACTCCTCTGGGGTACATTTGCAGCTAATAATTTAATTTGGTATCTAGCCTGTGCGCTTTTTGTGTGTTTTGGATTAAATGTTATAATTGTTCATTTTTTAAAGGTGTTTATGGCAGTGATTTGACTCGTATTTCGCCATTGACATATGTGGAATCAATTTTACTGCTATTGACAGTCTGTGCTTTTGTCACACAGAGGCTGTGTATTGCACAGACTCTATTGTTGACCTTACAGCAACAGAGAGGATCCTTCTGCAAATGTTGGGGGTTGCAGAGCCAGGTCCAACACCCGACAGAGATTGTTACCCAAAGACCTCCATTTTTGGGTAACAGTCCTGCAGACACACCATTAACAATGGCAAGTGCACTGTACAAAATTGCTTTATGATCTATTTTAATTAAATTATTTTAGATTGATTTTGGAAATGTTTATTTTTTTTCCCCTAGTCTAAATAATAAAGTTTCAAGGTGTATTTAAGTTTATATTTCATACCAATTATATTTCTAAGTGAATTACTATTAACTCAATTACAAAGATTTTTAAAATACTTTTTACAGGTCTTTCTATAAGAATCTATTATTTTTTCAGTGTGCAGAGGATGGTGGACTTCCACTGTATGACATTGAGGAGCTGAAGAACATTGAAATGCAGTTGTGAAATGTTGACTTTAAGAACAAACTGGTATGATTATGGTTTTAGAAAACTACCTTATACATAGCTAATACATGGATACTAAGAAATATAATATATACTTATTGTCAGCCTCTAACAAGAAGGGAGAAGGAGATCCAGGAATGCAGGGGTAAAGGAGCTTTAATAGTAGCACCGGAAGGCGGGGACAGGAGGAGATAGGCTTCTTGCCGCGGAGGAGCGCAGCCTCCTCTGCCGAAGCGCAGGGGGAAAGCGCTGTAGGCGAGGGAGCGATCTCTCCGTCAGAGAGCCGATGGCACGGGACCGAAGGGGCGAGCAGGAATCGGTGTCGTTGTCCGTAAGCTGGGTTCGTTATCCGGGAGATCCGTCCGACAGGTAAGCACGAGACCGGGACACACAAGGAGGGGGGAACAGGAGATGCTGGGCTCAGCGGGAAAGGCAGGTCAGGTACGGGAACGGGTCTGAGGAGGGAAGGCAAGTGGGTGAGGATCGCACAACAGGATAACAGGTAAGGATGGGAGAAGCGGGCAGACGAGAGACGAGAGAAATGCTCGATATGGCTGCAAATCATTAGCTCAATACTTCGCGAAGCATAGCGGGTCCCGTTCTGCTTATAAAGGTAGTCAGTCCTTTGTGGATGGGCTACACCTGTCGCGTCCCGCCTCCGTGGGCGTGACAGTACCCTCCCCCGACGGCCGCCTCCCGGAGGCCGACGACGTTTGCGGGGACGACCCCGGGGACGGGGAGCCAGCTTATCAGGATGGGCTCGATGGAAAGCCAGCTTCATCTCCAGGTCTGACACCGCGGCAGCAGGCACCCAGCTTCGTTCATCCGGACCGTCCCCCTCGCAGTCCACCAGGTATTGGAGCTTCCCCAAGCATCTGCGGGAATCCAGGAGGGCTTGAATCCGGACCGAGGGTCCTTCGTCCGCCACCGGAGGTAGATCCTCCTCAGGGTTGTCGGGAGCCGGTCGTAGCGGACAGGTTTGAGAAGAGATATGTGGAATGTAGGACAGATCTTGTATATGCGGGGAAGTTGCAACTTTACCGTCACAGGTCCCACTCGTTTGAGGATCCGGAAAGGGCCGATAAAACGAGCTGAGAGCTTCATACACCCGGGAATCCGTAAATTCTTGGTTGACAGCCACACTTGTTGCCCCACTCTGTATGGGAAGCCAGCACGGCGGCGACGATCTGCCTGGACCTTATGTCGATCTGCTTGGTTAAGGAGAGCGGCTTGAATTTGACGCCAGGCTCGCTTGCTGTCTTGGTACCAGGTCTCCACTCGGGGCACGGTTCCCGGAGGGGAATCCCAGGGGAACAAGGGTGGTTGGAAGCCTAATACACATTGGAAAGGAGTCAGTTTAGTGACCGGACTCACTCGGGAGTTAAGGGAATACTCAACCCATATTAGATGGGAGGCCCAGCTCGCTGGATCGGTCCTGCTCAATAAGCGGAGGGCTTTTGATACCTCTTGATTAGTGCGTTCGGCTAATCCGTTGGCCTGGGGATGGTAAGCAGAAGTGAGACTGAGAGAAACCCGCAGTTTGGAACAGAACTCCCGAAATACTCTGGAGGTGAACTGAGGCCCCCTATCGGAGCTCGTTAACTAAGACCTCAGCCAACTCGGAGGCAGAAGGCAGTTTCGGGAGGGCAACCAAACGACACATCTTAGAAAATCTATCGACAATGGTGAGGATTGTGGTTTTACCCGAAGATCGGGGTAGATCTGTGATGAAATCCATGGCCACGTGCGACCAAGGTCGAGAGGGAACCGGCAGAGGCTGGAGAAGACCAGCGGGACTTAGGGTAGGCGACTTACACCTTGCGCAATCAGGACAGCTGTCCACAAAGGATTCTACCTGCTGGCGCCAACCAGGCCACCAATACCGTCAGGCAACCAGCGTCTGGGTGGCGGGCACCCCGGGGTGCCCGGTCCCTGGTTGAGCGTGAATCCAGCGTAGCAGATCCTGGCGATGAGCTGAAGACACATACAACAAACCAGGTGGACAGTTCGCCGGGGGCGCCCGATTTTCGTTCTCTATCTTAATGGTGTCTTCTAAACCCCAAGTGATAGAAGAAACAAAGCATGAGGGAGGAAGAATCGGGTAAGAGCTTTCTGTGCTTTCCGGAGGGTCGAACTGCCTGGACAGAGCTTCAACTTTCACATTTTTACTAACAGGCAGATAACTGACCCGAAACGTAAATCGAGCAAACCACAGCGCCCAGCGAGCCTGACGGGAGGTAAGTCGTTTAGCTTAGTGCAGATATTCTAAGTTACGATGGTCTGTTAATACCACAAATGGGTGTCGAGCTCCCTCCAGCCAGTGGCGCCACTCTTCTAAGGCTAACTTGATGGCGAGAAACTCCCGATCCCCTACCTCATAATTTAGTTCCGTGGAGGTTAGCTTTTTTGAATAATATGCACATGGATGTCGTCGACCGGTTTCTGGTTCCCGTTGTATCAGGACGGCTCCCACACCAGCCTCGGAAGCATCCACTTCGACCTCAAAAGGGAGCTCCGGTTTGGGTTGTTTTAACAAAGGAGCCGAACAGAAGACTTGCTTCAACCGGGCAAAAGCTTGGTCAGCCTCAGGAGTCCAGCGGAGCCGAGTTGGTTTTCCCCGGGTGAGTGAGGTGAGAGGGGCGGCAATTTTGCTATAATCACGAATAAACCTTCGATAGAAGTTGGCAAACCCGAGAAAACGCTGCAGGTCCTTGATAGTTTTGGGCTGGAGCCACGCTTGTATTGCTGATATCTTTTTGTCATCCATCGCCACAGCTCCTGGTCGAATGACATACCCAAGGAACTTCACCGAGGTTTGGTGAAACTCGCATTTCTCCCCTTTCACGTACAGATGATGTTCTCTCAACTGCTGCAACACTTGCCTCACGTGACGCACGTGATCCTGCTTAGAAGGCGAGTAAATCAGAATGTCGTCAATGTAAACCACCACGTACTTGTATAGCATGTCCTGGAACACTATATTCATGAACGACTGAAAAATGGAGGGACTATTAGCCAACCCGTAGGGCATCACGAGGTATTCGTATTGCCCCCTACTGGTGATGAACGAGGTCTTCCATTCATCGCCAGATCGAATTGTCACCAGATTGTAAGCGCTGCGCAGGTCCAGCTTAGTGAAAATCACGGCCTCTCGCAGCTGTTCCAAGGCGGATGGAATCAGCGGCAGTGGTTCTCTCCTCTTCACTGTGACGGCATTCAGGGCTCGGTAGTCCACGACCGGTCGGAGTCCTTCATCCTTCTTCTTGATGAAGAAAAACCCGGCCGTCACGGGTGAGGTGGACAGCTGAATAATCCCCTGTTTTAGTCCCTCACGGATGTAGCTCTCCAGGGACTCCTCTTCCTGTAAGGAAACAGGGTACAACCTGCCACGGGGTAAGTTAGCGCCCTCTAGGAGTTCAATGGCACAATCGCACTCCCGGTGAGGGGGGAGATTAAAAGCCCTCTCCTTACTGAAGACATCTTTGAAGTCTTGATATTCCCGCGGGATAATTTCAAGGTTCTCTGGTTCAGGGCTTTCTATCCCGGTAGCTTTCAAGGGGAGAGACATACAGTTATGTCAGCATTGTTCAGACCATGCTACTATCTCCCTGGTCCGCCAATCCAAGTGGGGATTATGCTTTCTCAACCAAGGAAGCCCAAGGATCAGCTGATCCTTCGCTTGAGGGAGGACAAAGACCTCAATTTCCTCCCTATGTAGAGCCCCCACCTGTATCACCATAGGGCCAGTATGTTGATGGATCGTTCCCCCCACCATCCGCTCCCCCGTGACTCTGTGTACCACAATAGGGGAAGTAATCCTCTGCAGGGGCAGGCCCATTAGGTTAGCGAGATCAACATTTATGAAATTGCCCGCGGCCCCACTATCGATCAATGCATTCACCTTGCGTTGTTTGTTTCCCCCTTCCAAGAACACCGGCACTGTGATTTGAGAAACCGACACCAGAGGTAAGAAAGACACACCTACCGGAAGAGAGGTTTCTTCGTGATCAGGCCGAACAGGGCAGGCGGAGATGGCGTGTCCGGCTCCTCCACAATAGACATAGACCGCCTTGAACACATCTCCGTCGCTCTCCTGAGGTAAGGGGGGACCGGCCCACTTGCATAGGCTCAGGAGCCTCGATCGCGAGGAGCGGGGACCCTCGAGAGGCTTCAGGCTGATGGCGTCGGCGCCGCCTGTCTCGCACGGTGTTATCTAGCCGAACCGCCTGTCGGACCAGGGGCCTCATGTATAACGACGAGCGTAGAATTCACACTAAAACAAGGCGTACGGACAAAACTAGGAATGTGCGTAAGCAAGAAAAAATCCAGATGCATAAAACTGCGTAAGCACAGATCTACGCACATTCCCTTTATAAATCCCAATGAGCGTGAAATTTAACGTACGTGAACGAGCCCACAGCCACCCCCCCGACCCGCCCATAATTATGTATATTTGCCAGAGATGGGGACAAGTCGCATATGATCAAGTCCAAGCAAGTTTCAAGTGTTAACCATCAAGTCTCGAGTCAAGTCTCAAGTCACAGTTAAGACAAATCAAGCAAGTCAAGTCAAGTCAAGGGTTCACCCTAAGCAAGTCAAGTCGAGTCCTGATAAGTTTCAAGCCAAGTCAAGTCAAGTTGCAGTACTAAAACAAACAGAGGTTAAATTTTCGATACATGTTTATTTTTCCACAGAAAAGATGAACTTATATACATATATTATGTATCTTATTTGCATTGCTATATTTAAATTATATGCATATCTGTGCTACATTAATATAGCCCAGTGATGAAGTTATGAAGCTTAATCGTCATCTCTGCGGTGGATACGCACTATACACGTTTCATACATAATATATAATCTGATATATTTGTTTTCTATTTGAACTGGTTTCATTGTTATACAGCACACAACATTTTGTTGTTATTGTGAGTGTACACAAAAAAATTATAGACACTTAACGTAACCGATTCGAACGATGAAATTATTCTTGTCTGTATGACCAAAAAGTTTTGAATGAGTTATTGAAGAAGTGATTGCACCGACGCTTTCATCTTAGATTTTCATGCAGTATAACGTTACACGAGCTGCCATTCAACTAACCACACGCAGTCAGTCCATACAAACGCTTGAAAATGCGCACATTTAATATAGACATTATAGTTTACATGTAATATCGAGAAGCCCTTTCATTTCAAGTTGCACTCAACATTAAAATGTGGCTACGCCACTGGTAACCCAAATTACACATTCCCAAGAATCTTTACATCTCAAGGAATCGTATTGTGTTGTGATGAGTTGGTAGAACAGATGATAACCTGGGTCAAGCCTGCACGTAACGAGGCAGTATGTAACTGGCGGTCATTTGTGAAAATATCTAGCATGATCCTAAAATGTGGTATCTGGCTGGCGGGGCTGACTAAGTCTACGTGCAGCTTTGTCGCGTAGTCATCAAACGCTCCACTTTGCGTTAACATGAGAAACACAAGCCTGAGCACTATACGGCGATCACGTAAAGGCATAAACTAAGAGGTATAACTCAGAAAAACAACAATACAGACAACTTTTAAACGGCACAAACTATTGCGATCGGTTTGGTCGAAATCAGACGCAAATGGGAGGGGGGACAACATTTCAAACATTAATATCTCAGAAACTAAAGCAGCACAAAGGACAGTTTTACCGGCACAAACGCAGTACATACGATTGCGATCGGTTTGGTGGAAATCAGACACAAATGGGGGGCCAACTTCACGCTGGTGTCACGTGACCATGTAAACAAACATTAATATCTCGGAAACTAAAGCAGCACAAAGGATAGTTTTAACGGCACAAACCAGCACAAACGCAGCACACACGATTGCGATCGGTCTGGTGGAAATCTGACGCAAATGGGGGGCCAACTTCACGCTGATGACGTCACCATGTAAACACATTTATATCTCAGAAACTAAAACAGCACAAACAAAAATTTTAACGGCACAATCCGGCACAAACGCGGCACATACGATTGAGACCAGTTTGGTTGAAATCTGAAACATATGGGGGGCCAACTTAACGCAGGTTCTCTACCTTCCCCTGTTCATCCTACCTGCTGTGTTCTGCCCTGCTGTTTCATCTACCCTGCCTGCTTCTCGTCCATCTTCGACCTGCCCGATCCCGTCCGACCTGCCCTTCTGCCCTGGCGATCCAACCCTGCTTCCTTCGTCATTTCCCCGTCCCGTCTCTCCGTGTAGGACTGACTCTCCTGGTTATCGACATCGGCCCGTTTTACGACTACCCGTTTGAATTCTCCCTTTGGCTCTGATTGTACCCGGCTTTCCAAATAAACCTGTCTCCTGCATTACGGGGTTCGCCTGTTCCTTGGCTGTACAGCGTAACTTCCGGGAAGTTGCGATTGGCTTAAATAGGTAACGGATCATCCTGCTGATTAAGCTGCGATTGTCTACCATTGTGTCGCCCTGCCCCAGTGGGCGTGACAGTAACGTTATAGCATTTTATTTATGAGATGATCATCACATTTCTGATAAAAAAAAAAACATGCAACCCAGGCCAAATTATGACAAACAGAAAAGATTAATTTAATTAATTAGTAATCGTTTTATTAAATTGACTATAAAGAATTTGACTTTCTTACCTTTCCTTGTGGTTTTTGAAGTGCCGGATGAAATTTGATGTTGTGGTTGTCGTGTCTGATACTCTCGCGTTGCATTCTCTACATCTGGCAAATCTTGTTTTGTTAGTACGGTCTAGTTCAAAGTCCTTATAGCCAAACGTGACTATATGAGGAGCTCGACTATTGTCTGCCATGTTTGGCGTGGTTTGAGTTGTGCAGCGTTCTTCTTCTTCTTGGTAACATTAAGAGTTGTGCAGCGTTAAGGGCGCGGGCGCCGATTATGGTGCTGCTGAGTCATAATAATTTTATTAAATTATTTTATTTTATTAAACGAATTATATTTAAAAGTTCAAGTCATTGTCGAGTCTTCCACTTTAAGTCAAGTCAAGTCTCAAGTCACTTACTCTCAAGTCAAAGTCAAGTCAAGTCATTTTCTTACTTCAATCAAGCAAGTCTCAAGTCCTGAAAATTGTGACTCGAGTCTGACTCGAGTCAAGTCATGTGACTCGAGTCCCCCATCTCTGATATTTGCATATGTAAATCTGTATAAATGCCCGCTTTGTTCTATGTTTTTCTTAAACAACAATGAATAAACCACGTGGGAAAAAGAAGTATTTCAGTGAGTGCAAAGTGGAGGTCATGTTAACAGAAATCAAGAAAAGAAAAGTGATATTATTTGGTGGTATAAGTGGCATCAGCAATAAACGAAAGTTGACGGAGTGGCACAGCGTGGCAGAGTCAGTTAAAAGTGTTGGTTCCGAAAATGGCACAGTGGCCGAAATTTAGAAGAAGTGGTCGGACATTAAAATCGACGTGAAAAAACGAGCGGCCGCTCACCGTAAGAGTCTTCAAAGCACAGGCGGAGGTTGCGGAATTCCCTGAATTCCAAGGAAAACTCAGCGGCCGAACGGTTCCCTTGGCGACACTCCAACAGCCTGAATCCGGGTCTTCTCCCCACAGCCGGATGGTCAAAAACCTCCATCACCGCGCGATGGAATTCCCTCCCGGAGTCTAGGAGGGGACTGCTGTCCGCCCACAATGCCGTTGCCCACTCACGAGCATGACCCGTAAGCAGGGAGATAGTAAACCGTACCTCTGCTCCTGGGCTGCGGAACATCTCGGGGTGTTCCTCCACATAGAATCCACACTGCATGAGGAATCCCCGGCATTGGTCTGGATTCCTGTCGTATCGCTCCGGCATGGCAATCGGCACAGGGGCTGTGGGCCGTGGGGGAGAGTCAGGAAGGGGTACTCGGGCGGCTTGTGAAGCGACCAGTTGCTCCAGGGCGGCCATGCGGTTCTCTAGTGCCCCTGCTGGATCCATCGTTAGGCGAAGTATTCTGTCAGCCTCGAACAAGATCCACGAATGCAGGGGTAAAGGAGCTTTAATAGTAGCACCGGAAGGAGGGGACAGGAGGAGATAGGCTTCTTGCCACGGAGGAGCGCAGCCTCCTCTGTCGAAGCGCAGGGGGAAAGCGCTGTAGGCGAGGGAGCGATCTCTCCGTCAGAGAGCCGATGGCACGGGACCGAAGGGGCGAGCAGGAATCGGTGTCGTTGTCCGTAAGCTGGGTTCGTTATCCGGGAGATCCGTCCGACAGGTAAGCACGAGACCGGGACACACGAGGAGGGGGGAACAGGAGATGCTGGGCTCAGCGGGAAAGGCAGGTCAGGTACGGGAACGGGTCTGAGGAGGGAAGGCAAGAGGGTGAGGATCGCACAACAGGATAACAGGTAAGGATGGGAGAAGCGGGCAGACGAGAGAAACGCTCGGTATGGCTGCAAATCATTAGCTCAATACTTCGCGAAGCATAGCGGGTCCCGTTCTGCTTATAAAGGTAGTCAGTCCTTTGTGGATGGGCTAAACCTGTCGCGTCCCGCCTCCGTGGGCGTGATACTTATATCATATTATATATATATATACACACTACCCAAAAGTATGTAATAAATTTTGTATGACCAAACATCTGTTGTCACCTCCAGGTTTCCAAACTGTCACTGGCTGGGGTCAAACACTAAAGAAAACATTCTGGAAGGTCTGTGGAAAGGTCCCCAGTTGGCAGTTCATTTAAACTGGTGTGGCAGAGGGGACAAAACACCGATGAGGAATACAAACATCATAGATGTGATTATCCGTAAGTAAAACTAATGTTTAAGCAAAAGTAAAATTTGACCTTTCAGCAGGGCTTGTCCTTTAAGGTGCGCAATTGCGCGTGCACGCCATCACGCGCCTAAAATGGTGAAGAGCTGCGCAAAGAAATGAGCGCCTATCAATAAAAAAGAATTAAATTGTACGCGCCTCATAATTTGTCACGTGACCAATCGAAGACACTGGCTAACAAATGCAATTTCAGTGGAGAAACAGAATTTGGCTCATACAAATTATTGGATGCCATATCTAAGTTTTGGCCCATATGATCTTAATATTATGGTGCTCTTCCCCTCTGAGCCTTCTGCAGCAAGTGTTATGCAAATTGAGGACAATCTCCAAAGTATTGATGCAAAAAAGACTGAATTCTGAATTGCAAATTTTATTCACCAATAAAAAGTGATTCACTTTAAATGGGTTTCTACAAAATATGTTAAAGCATTAAAACTAGGACAAAATTCTCAACTAACACGACAAAAAACAGAAATATGTACAAATACAAGTACATTTTGACCCATTGCACCAAAGTCCAACCACATTTTAGGCGCATAGAAAAGGTAAAATTGTGCACCTAGCACTTTTTAGGTGCACAAATTTGTGTGCGCCTGCATTTTTCAAAGGACAAGCCCTGCTTTCAGGATAAAGTTTTTATCCTAAAGGTTTAAACACAATATGGATTTAACCTCCCCATGCACGTTACATAATTCTTTCCCATAGTTTTCATTGGTTTTAATGCCCAAAGTTGCTTTTTTTCAGACTGCAGATAAAAAGTGAACAATCACAACGTAAAGAAATAACAATAAACTCACCTGTTCATGATTGACATTTCCATTTAATAAGGTCTAATGTAAGTGAATTGTGTCTGATCTGTTTTTTAGAGTCTGCATTACGAAACCCACTGGTGTCTAGTCCAAATGAGGCTGAAGCTGAAACGACCATCAAAGAATGGCTCATGACAGGCTGACCAGGCCTGTCCGATAGCTCTTTTTCTTCAGTTTTTTTATGTTTCTGTATTTTTTATTTTTGTAACATGTGCATTTTATATATATATATTTTTTTTTTAAATAAAAGCTCTTAACGAACATCTTTGTATTTTTTATATATATTATAAATAAAATATATTAGCATCAATACGTGTTCAACACTAAAGCAAACATTGAAATAATTAAGAACATAAGAACTATACAAACGAGAGGAGGCCATTCGGCCCATCGAGCTCACTTGGGGAGAACTTAACTAATAGCTCAGAGTTGTTAAAATCTTATCTAGCTCTGATTTAAAGGAACCCAAGGATTCAGCTTGCACTACGTTATCAGGAAGACTATTCCATACTCTGACTACACGCTGTGTAAAGAAGTGCTTCCTTAAATCCAGTTTGAAATGTTCTCCCTAGGGGTGCACCGATTGCAGTTTTCTGGCCGATCAACGATTACCGATCCTTAGGCAACCTTACCTGCCGATCTCGATTTTTTTTTGCCGATCTTGTTTCTTTCATAACTAAAAGACAGTTACTTCAATGTTTCCATTTTTATTGAGTAAATTCATATGAATACTCACAAAACATGAGGTAGTGTCCTCAAATATAAACGAACATATAAATGAGCATTGCTGTTTGAACTACAAAATCATATTTTTTCTTCCAGACTTTAATTTCTCTAATTTTGTAAAAAAAAAAAATATATATATAGCTGTTATGACACACTTGTCCAAAAAATAGGGAGGGAGGCAGCCTGCACTGCACCTCTCTCGGGAATGGGAGAAAAGGCTGATTTAACCCTCTGGGGCCTAGGGGTAGGAAACACACTTTCACTGACTGGGGCATGATCACACATTTCATCACACTTAATTAATGGCAAATAAATTATTTCTTATATATTTGTTTTGCCAGTACACTCATCTTTATTTTAATATATATTGTAAATATGTCAGATTTTTGTTAAGTTTGAAATTTGACATCAAAGTATAGACATTGCAAAATGCAGTTTGGAACACTTGCAGAAACATTATAAAAGTACATAGTAAGCAATGCTGGCAGTTTGTTTTGATCCCAGATATCTGATCACCAAAGTCTTGGCTACATGAAGATGACTAAATGGTGTAGATGCAATATTAATTTGGATAAATAAATAAGAAAAACCTAACTCATGTAACTATTTCTGGCTCCTTTAATTGAATATGTAGCAACTTTCATGTGTATGAATGAGCCATTGTCACCTGGCCACGTCCCCAACCCCCTTTTATGGCGCTGAAGGGGATGTATCTGGATCGCGTTTCACCGTTGCGCTGTTAATCAAATTACCATGCGAATGCGATTTGAATACGCGCTAATGCGGCTATTTAGAATGTGAATAGCGATCTTCGGGTGAGAGCGGTACTACACGCCCCCGATGCAGGTAAAACAAAGTAAGATGACATGGTTTACTTTTTTGCCGATTTAACCTAATTAAAAAAACTTTAATACTTCCGACAATGGACGTTTTGAAAAGAAGACAGATTACGGATTTAGCCAGCGTTTTTTTCATGATTATACATTAAGATTTCAGCGAGATATTTATAAACTGAAATAGACGCGAAAAGTACGCGAAAAGTACGCGATGTCGTCGACGACATACTCGACCCCAAAGAGTTAAAAGCATATAACTAAGATCGGTGGATCTCATGGGAATATGGTCGATTTCTGATCCCCTCAAATTAACGTGATCGAGGCCGATCGATCGATCGGTGCACCCCTAGTTCTCCCGCTAATTTCCACCTATGGCCATGAGTTCTTTATATCTTGACAGGAATGTATGTAAAGAAATTGACAAACTGTTGCTTAATTTTTATGGAGGAATAAGACAATTTACATTACAAAGACCAGTTATTATGAATAGTGGACTTAATTTGTTATATTTCCCTTCTTTAAATAACACACTCAAAATTAACTGGATTAACCAACTGTTAAGAAATGCAAACTCTATTTGGAATATCATTCCATTTCATATTTCATCTAAATTGGGAGATTTTTAATTTAATTGTAATTACAATGTCAATAAAATCCCTATTAAACATTAAGACTTTCACTGTCAGTGTCACGATCCGCTCCGTTCGATCCCGATGTGTGCCACGCCCACCTCGTTACCTCGTGTCCAGCCCTGATTGTGATCACCTGAGTCCTGTTATGTCTAGCTTGTCTTTTGTATTTAGTCCTCGTCTGAGTCAGTCTTCCCCAGATCCGTCATTGTATTGTTTGGATGTTTGTTCTTGTCAGCCTTCCCGCGCCTAATAAAACCCCGTTTGTCCATATTTACGGCTCCGATCTCCTGCCTTCCGGCTCGCTTGCCAGCGATCCTAACAGAATGACGGATCTCCGCGAAAACACAGCGCAGCAGACCGAGCGCCAACGGCTCGGTCTGCTGCAGGAAGTTGTGTACTGGCTGTCCCAGCCAGAGGTCCAGGAGGACCCCATGGCACGGGACTTAGCCAGCCGGAGTGGGGACCTCTTGAGTGAGGCACCCCCACCCGGAGACGCGTACCCCCTCCGCGAGGTACACGAAAACCTCCGACAGCTGGTCGAGAGGATAACGGAGAGGCGGCTCCAGCCACTCGCTTGCTCCCCGGCCGCCCCGCCTCAACCGACCAGCCACAACCGGAGGAAAAAGAAGAGGAGAGGACAACACCAGGGACAGGAGCCGGCGGTCTTCCTAAGGGCATGCTCTCTCTCCTGCTTCTCACGCAGTCACCCCGGAAGTCACTGCCGCTGCCTGTCTGGAGGTACCTTTGCGGGCAGCTTCCCCCTTCCGGGGAATGTGGCTAGCCCTTAAAGGGGCCAGGGCCGTCTGGGAGGCGATTCCCCGGATCCCTAAGGCCCTTAAAGGGGCAGCGCCTGTACGCCCGGCGCCGATCCTGGCGCCTATCGCGGACCTGCCTGCTCCGGACGTGCCTGCAGCACCAGCTGCTACGGCCGCCGCTCTGCCTGCAGCACCGCCTGCTGCTGCTGACGCCGCTCTGCCCGCGGCACCGCCTGCAGCACCAGCTGCTACTGCCGCCGCTCTGCCCGCGGTACCGCCTGCTGCGGCTGACGCCGCTCTGCCCGCGGCACCGCCTGACCCGCCAGTCTTGCCTGACCCATCTGTCCTGCCTGTGGTTGCTGCAGCTGCTGTCACAGCTCTACCCGAGGTGCCTACAGCGGCGCCCCCTGCTGGCCACGTGACGGCGGCGCCCGCAGAGGCGCCCCCTGCTGGCCACACACCCGCGGCCATGCCTGAGGCCGCCGTTCCCGTCCTGCCCGCGGCCATGCCTGAGGCCGCCGTTCCCGTCCTGCCCTGCTCATCGGACCCGCCTGTTCCTGACCCGGCTGTTCCCGTCCTGCCCGCAGCTCCAGCCACCGCTCGTAGCGAGGTGCCCTCCGAGGCGCCCCTTGCTGGCCACGTGACGGCGGCGCCCGTCCTGCCGGTACCGGAACTGCCCGTCTCGCCTGTCCTGCCGGCTCTTGACCTGCCCGTCTCGCCTGTCCTGCCGGCTCTTGACCTGCCCGTCTCGCCTGTCCTGCCAGCTCCTGAACTGCCCGTCTCGCCTGTCCTGCCGGCTCCTGAACTGCCTGTCTCGCCGGTCCTGCCGGCGCCTGAACTGCCTGAGGTGGCCGCGGTTGCGCCCCCTGCTGGCCGTGTGATGGCGGCGCCCGCTGTGGCGCTCCATGCTGGTCGCGTGCTGGCGGCGCCCACCGAGGCGCCCCCTGCTGACCGTACGCGCGAGGCGCCTGCCCAGGCGGCCCCTGCTGGTCGCACGCCTGCAGCTGCCTCCGCTCTGCCTGAGGTGCCCGCCGAGGCGGCTCCTGCTGGCCACACGCCCGCGGCCCCGTCCGAGGCCACCTCTCCCGTTCTGCCCGCGGCCGCCTCTCCAGTCCTGCCCGCGGCCCTGGCTGCCCCGCCTGCGGCCACGCCCGCGGCTCTGGCTGCCCCGCCTGCGGCCACGCCCGCGGCTCTGGCTGCCCCGCCTGTTGCCTCCTTAGAGGCCCTGACTCCCTCGCCCTTACCCCGGCAAGGCCAACGCCCCCTAGGACCCCGCCTGTCGGTGTCCCCCCCTGGATCCTCGGTGCCGGTCCTCGGTCCCGCCTCCATGTCGGTCGCCTCCGGGCCCCCCTGCTCCGGCTGGGCGTCGGACGGCGCCTTCCCCGGCTTCGGCTGCGCCTCCGCCTGCCGCGGCTTCCCCCTCCTGCCTGCCTTCACTGGTGTTCCCTCCTGCTCCCTCCGTGTCCCCTCCGTCACTCCCTCGTCCCGTTCCCTTGGCCCCTGGGTGGTCCCCTCCTGCTCCCTCCTCCCTCTCGCCTGCGGCCCCTCCGGCCGCTGCCCGTCGCCCGCCTGGGTTCCTTCGGGCTCCCCTGGTTCCTCCTCCCTTTCTCCTCCGTTCCCTTCTGGTCCCTTTGTCCCTCCTGTCTTTGCTCCTCGTCCCTCGGTGTCTCCTGTGTTCGCTCCTCGCCCTGTTGTTTCTCCGTTTCCTGTTCTTTGTCGTGTCTTGTCCTTCTTCTCGTCTCTGTTTCTGTTTTGTGTCTCGGTCCTGTTTCCCTGGTCTCGTTGATGGTTTTGTTCTTGTTTTCCAGGTCCTGTTTCCCCGGTTTCGTCTCCTTCATCGCCTCCCCTTGGGGCACGCCCGGAGTGCGCGCCTTTGGGGGGGGGTTCTGTCACGATCCGCTCCGTTCGATCCCGATGTGTGCCACGCCCACCTCGTTACCTCGTGTTCAGCCCTGATTGTGATCACCTGAGTCCTGTTATGTCTAGCTTGTCTTTTGTATTTAGTCCTCGTCTGAGTCAGTCTTCCCCAGATCCGTCATTGTATTGTTTGGATGTTTGTTCTTGTCAGCCTTCCCGCGCCTAATAAAACCCCGTTTGTCCGTATTTACGGCTCCGATCTCCTGCCTTCCGGCTCGCTTGCCAGCGATCCTAACAGTCAGGCCTTTTTAACATGGACTTTAATTTACAAAGACAATTTCTCACCCCATACATACGTCATATGGAACAATCAGCATATTCTATATAGTATAAGTCTCTTTTTGTAGAACATTGGTTTTCCAATGGCATTATATTAGTGGATCAGTTATTTAATGTTAATGGCTTTTTCGTATGATGAGTTTTTATCTTAATTGTTATGGTATTGCTGTAACACCCGGGTAATATGCAAAAGTCCTTGGTGCTATTCCATCAGGGGTATGTGCATTATATAAACATCAGACACGATTAAATAACACACAACTTCCATCCCTTACTCCAATAAACTCTCCTGTTGGTAAAATTTCTCCTCCTATCCATCTAAAACTAATAAATCTGTTACATCCTTATTTCAAAAAGATGTGGTCACAATGAATGTATCAGACTAGTAGGTAATATTGAATGGAAAAATTCCTCGTCGTTTTTTAATTACAAATAAAGTAAAAGAAGCGTAATTTAAGCTTATCCATAAAATTTACCCAGTTAAATATTTTTTTTTCTAGATTTAACAAAAAAATGTATATAGATTGTACATTTTGCAACGATTGTCCAGAGACTCTTGTTCATTCATGTTGGAAATGTCGTTATGTAAATTCTTTTTGGCAAAATGTTTGTTATTTCTGTGGCTATTATGGTTGATTTTGCTGTTTTGTGGAGACGTATTATTTGTGATCATCAAGAATCTTCACAGTCCACATGAGTACTTGATGAATCTCATTCTTTTATTAGCCAAGTTTCACATTCATAAAAGTAAATGTCTTCATAGGAAACCCTCTTTTACTTCTTTTCAGTTAGAATTGAAGCATTATATAGGTTTAAGGTATTAAAATGGGCATGGAAACCTGCCTTCTCATTCATACCTTTGTGCGCTATAGTATGACATTACTTGTTTCCATCTGATATTTAAAGTATTAAATCAGTCTGGGCCAGGACAATGTCACTTTTCCTATATAGTGGGATACATGACGTGTACTTAGAAGTTGATATTTGCCTGATTGGGTATATTTCCGAGCCTGATTGGAAGTGGAAATACGTTTGCGTTTGTCCCATTTTCTGATAAAATACACACATACTATTACTGAAGCTGCCCAGATATGTACTTTCCTCAAAGTGGCAACAAGTAGAATTGTGTTCAGTTAATACTGTGGTGACTTTGGGTTTTGTTATTTGAGTTACATGCTTAAAATGCTGAATTATTGTTGTTCTGTTCTTTCGCCTGTGATTATCTGTGTTGCGATTGGGGGGGTAAGATGCAGTATGGGTGGGGCATGTGAGAGTGGGGGTGCGCGTGCGGGTGGAGAGAGAGCGTCGGGAGTAAAAAAAGGTTGGTGATCGAGTGCTGTGAGTGCGGCAGAAAACGACAACGCTTTTGTTACGAGCCGTTTAATAAAGAACTGTTAATTTGAGTCAGACCTGTGACTGGTTATCTGGCCGCTCGCTACATTTTGTGTTTCAGAAGTACGGATTCGCCCCGGCGCCGGTGAAATCCTGACTGAGATTCACGCCGCCATGGACTGGCCCACGAGCACCCGAGTCAAGGTGGAGAGACAAGACAACACGGAGTGCGCCATAAACATGCCTGAGGAAGGGCGGACAGTGTTGCCGGCTGAGAAATGCTGTAGCCCGCCATGCCATAACGCTGCTGTTTCGCGCCAGTCGAGCACTGCGCGGGCTGCATCAGTGACACGTCACAGCTGCGGGGTATCCTGGGATGTAAACAAAGATGGCGGCGCCCTACGTCTCGCTTCAGCTGAACTGAAAACGCCGAAATTCTCCGGTAAGGGGAGCTGGGAGGCATACCAGTCGCAGTTCGAACTGTTAGCTGCTGCGGCGTGCTGGTCAGAGGAAACGAAAGCCTTACAGCTGGCTTTAGCGCTGACGGAGGACGCATTAGCATGCTTGCTGCTGCTGGGCCCGGAGGAGAGGAGCGATTATGCGACCCTAGTTGGGGCACTGCAAAGACGCTTTGGGGAGTTTAACCTACGAGATTCCCTGCGCAGTGAGCTCAAGCGTCGCGTCAGGCAGCCTGGTGAGCCACTCCGCATCCTGGCTTATGACATTGAGAGCCTCTGCAGACGTGCTTATGCCACCATGCCATCTACTATTCAGGGGGAACTGGCCAGAGACCAGTTCATAGAAGCTCTCGCGCCGGACAAGCTCCGACTGCATGTGCAGCTCGCCCACCCCTCATGCCTGAGCGAGGCTCTACAGCTGGCCATGGAGAGAGAGACTGCTGTTGGTGCCACGAAGCAGACATCTCTAGTGGTAGCTGCTGCTGCTGAAGCACCTCCACAGAGGCCAGCGTGGGTGGAGGACATTATGCGGGCCGTGGTGACACGCCCAGCACTGCCCCAGGGGGATAGCATCTCGCACAGACGGCCAGTCATCTGCTGGGGGTGCGGCCACCCCGGTCATGTGCTTCGCCTCTGCCCTAAAACTGGCCATCAGCAGGGAAACGAGAGGGGGCCCGTCTAGCCCGGAGAGCGCGGACCCCATCAATTAGCTGCCGGGAAAGGCCTGCTGAATCAGTTGTGACGGTGGAGTGGACTATAGTGGGTAATCTGTGCCACGTGCCTGTCCTAATAGGTTCTATCCCCTGCACGGCCCTTGTAGATACTGGGTCCACAGCCACATTAGTGGCTCACTGCTAGCAACCATGCGACCTCAGCAGCAGGGTGCTCACTCACCTCACTGTTGCATGCCAACGAACTGCACCAGAGTGATTTGTCGCGAACCAGGGGGGGCAGCACAGTTATACTTCACACTCCATCGAACCACGCAGCCCTGGCTGTCGGTACGCAGCTAGCTGGGAGCGACATTGTCTCAACCCCAAGTGCTCAGGCCACCCCCTCACCAGCTGAGGATGGTGTGACCGCACCCCCATGTCAGCCACAACAGCCAGAGGTAGAGGGCAGCCAGCACACAAACCGGCTGACCGCAGTTAGAGACATTTGGAGGATGAACTGTGCTGGCTTGGATAGCCAACATGGACTTGTGGCAAGTTCTATGTGAGTATAGAGACGCTTTTGCTCTAACTGACAATGAAGTGGGACTCACACACTTAGTACAGCACCACATTGACACTGATGAGGCCCGGCCCATTAAGGTGCGTCCCCGCCGCCTCCCCATGGTGCAGCAGGAGGCAGCTGATAGAGAAGTGGGGATCATGCTGGAGGCGGGCATCATCGAACCCTCTAACAGTCCGTGGTCTTCTGGGGTGGTCATGGTGCCAAGGAAAAAAAGCCAGAGGTGGGGATTTTGTGTAGACTATAGACCCCTTAATAAAGTGACCAGAAAAGACTGCTACCCCCTCCCTAGAGTTGACGACACTCTAGACCTTGTAACAGGTTCCTCCTGGTTTTCCTCCCTTGACCTGCGCACCGGATACTGGCAGGTTCCCCTCTCGCCTGAGTCCATACCAAAGACCGCATTTAGCATCGGCAGGGGACACTGGCAGTTTAAGGTGCTAAGCTTTGGCTTGTGCAACGCACCAGCGACTTTTGAGAGGCTGATGGACAGTGTGCTGGCCAATGTTCCCCGCTCCGAGTGCCTGGTGTACTTAGATGACACCTTTCACGTGGACTCAAGACTTCCAGCTCGCATTCGCCACACTGCAGCAGGCCCTTTTCAATTCCCCTGTCCTGGCTCCACCTGACCCCAGTCTGCCTTTTGTCCTGGATACGGATGCCAGTAATGTTGGTATGGGGGCAGTGCTCTCTCAGATAGGGGATGAAGGGGAACGTGTGGTGGCTTACTTTAGCCGGGTCTTCGACAAGTGTGAATGGCGCTATTGTGTGACCAGAAGGGGCAGAGGTAGCGGGGCAGTCAGTGGCCACCAAGGGACTGTGGTGCAAATATAGCGCGCTGCGCTTGTGGGATGGTGTGCTGCAGCGGGCATGGAAAGAACCTGCCACGGGGGAGGAGAGGTGGCAAGTCGTGGTGCCTAAGACCCTTAGAGATGCTGTGCTGGGGGCATGTCATGGGGGGGGGGCGGTTCAGGGCACTTTGGAGTTGCTAAAACCCTCCGTCGCCTCCGTCAGGGGTTTTATTGGGGGCAGCACAGGCGTGATGTGGAAGATTTTTGTCGCCGGTGCGATGTATGTGCTGCGTATAAAGGGCCCCCTGATCAGTCACATGCACCACTTCAGCAGCGGGCAGTTGGGGCACCCATGGAGAGAGTGGCCGTGAATGTCATGGGCCCTTTCCCTGTCTCTGACAATGGGAACAAATATGTACTGTGTGCAATGGACTATTTCACCAAATGGCCGGAAGCCTATGCCCTCCCAGACCAGGAAGCGGAGACGGTGGCAGATGCATTGTTGGAGGGCATGTTCAGTCGGTTTGGCACAGCCGAGACCATCCACAGCGACCAGGGCAGGAATTTCGAGTCTAGGGTTTTTGCCGCCCTGTGTGACCGGCTGGGCATGCAGAAAACACGCACTACTCCACTGCATCCACAGAGCGATGGCCTAGTGGAGAATATTGAGGAGCAGCAACTGGCCATACTTACTGCTGACCACCAGCGTGACTGGGACAGACACCTTCCCCTTGTCCTGATGGCCTACCGCTCAGCGGTGCAGAGCTCCACCAACTGCACCCCCGCACTGCTGATGTTGGGGAGAGAACTGCGGACGCCAGCGGAGCTGGCTTTTGGGAGGCCACCGGACACTCCAGCCGGGCTGCCAGGCCCAGAGTATGCCCGTAAGCTGCAGGACCGCTTGGACAGTGCTCACGCTTTTGCCCGAGACCAGCTGGAGAAGTCAGGCCTGCGACAAAAGCGTTATTATGACCTGAAAAATAGAGGGAGACATTTCCAACCTGAGGAGCTGGTTTGGGTCTTCACCCCCAAGCGGAAGAAAGGGCGTTGCCCTAAGCTGGACAGTTACTGGGAGGGACCATGTAGAGTTGTGGAATGGATGGGGGAGGTAGTTTACAGGGTGCAGGTTCCTCCGAGGGGTAGGAAAGTGGCCCTCCACCGAGATAGGTTAGCCCCTTACAGGGGTACGGCTGTTCCTTCATTTGTACTGGGACCAATCCTGCAATCCCCCCCTGAACCTGTCCCAGATCCAAACCCTGTGCCCAACTCCAACCATACATCCACTGACCCCACTAATCCTGTTTCTCCCTTGCCCCAGACCCCTCTTTCCCTTGTGTCCCCGAGTTCAAGGCCGGATAGTGCCCCGGGAAGACCACAGAGACAGAAGCGGAGGCCCACCCGACTTAAAGACTTTATTGTGTCCCCTCGTGGGCGAGGGGCTTCATAATGGGGAGGGCAGTGTGGTGACTTTGGGTTTTGTTATTTGACTTACTTGTTTAAAATGCTGAATTATTGTTGTTCTGTTCTTTCGCCTGTGATTATCTGTGTTGCGATTTGGGGGGGTGAGATGGAGTATGGGTGGGGCATGTGAGAGTGGGGGTGCGCGTGCGGGTGGAGAGAGAGCGTCGGGAGTAAAAAAAGGTTGGTGATCGAGTGCTGTGAGTCAAGGTTATAATAGTTTTAGATTTTTTATTATAGTTTAGTTTTATTTAGTTTTGACCTTTTTTCCCTCTAATTTAGTTAGTTTTAATTAGTTTTTAGAGCAGGTTTGCTAGTTTTAGTTAGTTTTAATTTTTTCTAAATGCTTAGTTTTAGTTTAGTTTTTATTAGTTTTAGTATTAGTTTTCATTTTTTCATACTTTGGGTTATTTGTCAGGTGCAGGATTCAAAAAGATCAGTAAGTATTGTGTAATAAAACTCAACAAAGGAAACCATTTCAAAAAGTGTATTCAGTTACTTTTGAACAACCAACCATCCACAACAACCAACACTGTACAAGAAAGCAGCTTATGTGCAAAATGTGTGTGATACTGCTTCTGATGTTGGATACAGGTAGTGTGCCTGGTACAAATCAAAATAGCCAATATACTAAAGACACACATGAACATAAGAATATAAACCCATTCACGAGGCACACATCACATTTCTTGACAGCCAGGAGTCTCAGGGAGCTCAATCTGAGAAAAACATTAACAAACTCAAAAACCATTGCACAACAGGAAACCCAGACTTCCCTCTCTCCGGCCACTTCCTCCAGCTCCTCTGGGGAAATCCCGAGGCGTTCCCAGCCCAGCCGAGACATATAGTCTCTCCAGCGTGTCCTGGGTCTTCCCCGGGGGCTTGATGCTGATGTGCTTTGCTTTTCTATGTTAACCATACGTCCAATATTATAAACAAAAAGGAAATGAAGTCTTGTGGTGTTCCTGCGTATTTACTAACCAGCAGCTGTTTGGTTGTCGGTGAAAGCAGTTCATTATGGTTGTCTCCTCCTTCCCGGTGCTACCTGGCCGGGATGTTGCTTCTTTTTCGGGGGAGCTAATCAGAGAGGCTACTTGGTCAAGGTACTCGCGATTAGCCGTCTTATGCGAGCTTCTCAAGTGGACTTTCAGATTTTGTCACCTGTTTCTACAATGCACCTGCTCTTAACTGTCTCGCTGTCATAGTCAAAGAAATTCCAGATAGGACTCTGCCGCCGTCTCCCAACTTTTGTCGTCGCCATTTTTCCAGGTAACGCGGTGAGCAAAAGCCGACTGTAAACAAGAAGTGACGGACAGAGAGGTGCCATACGGTGCTGCCAGCTCACGTAAAACTGCTAGAGCGAAATAAACCGACTTATAAATAAATTGACAAACACGAAAACGAAGGACATTTCATCTATAATTTCAGTACGTTATAGTTAGTTATCGTTTTTTCTTTTAATTGTCGTTTTTATTTATTTCAGTTAACGAAAATGTTTTTTCAATTGTAGTTTTCGTTATTTCGTTCGTTTTCGTTGACGATAATAACCTTGCTGTGAGTGCGGCAGAAAATGACAACGCTATTGTTACGAGCCGTTTAATAAAGAACTGTTAATTTGAGTCAGACCTGTGACTGGTTATCTGGCGGGTCGCTACAATACGAATCGAAAGCCAAATGAAGTTCTGAAGGTAACCGTCGCTAAATGAGCCCCACCTACAGGCGCAATCGTGTCATTGCATTAATATTTTAATATTCGCCGATTAAAACTGCATTCGCTCCTCTCAATTAATAGAGAACTAGACAGCGCGGGGTTGTTTGGAACTATTGAAGCGTATTAGAGATTTTAAAAATAACGCGGCTTTTTTTTTTTTATTATTACTACAAATAACTTTATTTTCTATTTATTGTTTCCTCAACTGTCGTTTTTTTAATTATTTTTTTTTATTGCTTTTATATAACGCGGCTTCAGATGGCACGTGGCCACTGGGCCACGTCACGATCGTTCTAGAACTCCTGGACAGCCGTGATATTTTTAAAATCTCTAGTACGCTTCAACAGAGACTCCGGTCTACATAAAGCGCACCTGTGAAGAATTCTTCAGTCTGATCCGAAGACAGCGTTGAGTACAGTCCAACTTATATGGTAATACTGTTTAACTGAGAAGAAAATCTTTTAGAGAAGCAGATTGATATGGTCAATAATGTTTTAAATAATACTTAAATATAGGCCTACTACGTTTCAATAACTCAATATATTGTGCGAAATTAATATGCAAAATATGAATGGCATATGAAAGGTGCATTAGCTCACTGGATAGCTTCACACCTCCAAGGTTGTGGCGTCCTGTGGTGGCTCTGCATGTTTGCAGTTTGCACACTCATTCGTGAGGGTGCCTAATTAGCAGAGTCTTCGGTTTAGGACAGGTCGTAAATGGCTGCTTGTCTTGTACCCTCAGATTCATAAAGGAAGTGAAAACTCTGCGTGATTTCTTGGAGGAAAGACGCGAGGAGAAACTGAGAGAGATGGTGGATTTCATACTGGATGAATTAGAAGATTTAGAAAATTCTGGTTCTGAGCTGGAAGTGGAAATCCAGCGGTTTTTGAATAAGTGCACACAAGAAGAGATTGTGGCCATGAGAGAGAAAGAGAAGAAAGACAAGGCAGAGGAAGAACGTGTGACAAAAAATGAGAACATGAGTGGAAGGAGAGAGGAGGAGAAGAGGTGTGAACTAGGAGAACAGATGGAGATGGAGAGTGAGGTCTACTCATACAAGAGGAAGGGATCAATGAAAATCCCACTGATAGTTGACCTTGAGGAGGAAAAAATGAGGAGGAAGGGGATCGGCTTTTTTAAGAAGACACTGAGGTTACTGAAGAAGTGTCAGTCAGTAAAGGTGCAAAAGACCAAGAGGAGGACTGACATTTTAGGATGGCCGATAACAATATTTCAGCGCTGGAGCTACAAAAGGAGAGGGTACAGTCAGCTCAAGACAGAGACGTCAGAGCTCTCAGATGTACTGCCAAGAGGGAAGCCTAAACTATGGACAGGTAAGGGAGCGGGAGGTGCTAGAGGGGGACTTTGAGTGGAAACTAAAGCAGAAGTCATGGCAGGCCTTAGAGGCACAGTGGAAGAGAATGAGCTTAAAGGAGCACACCTAGCTGTATGGGGAGGTTGGGCAGCCAGTGCTGTATAGGTGTGTATATGGTCTCAGGCCAGGCAGGGGGGGCAGCTGGTACGGGGTGGCAGCAGCAGCAGTGAGGGATCGACGTTGATTTCCCAATGGCCACACGGGGGGTGTATGTGGATGTTGTATTCCTTTATGTGTCACACTAACAAGGACATTTTTATTTCTGCTTTTCAGAGCGCTCCACCCTGGAGGCCATATAAACATGGTGTCCGTGGATTGTGACCCACCCCACCTCCTCAAAGCGACGGCCTCTCTCCTGGGCCCTTAAATATTTTTTGTTTTGTTTTTTACTTGTATAATTGTATATAGATATATGAACATATAAATAATAAATAATAAACTGTAAATAATAACCTCTGTGTTCTATGCCTCCTTGCTTACCACTGTAAAGTGTTCTAAATAATCCTAAACTATATTTGAATGTTTCATTGGATTCAGCATGAACAGTTGGATTCACCATTATCTGAGGTCCATCCTTTTGTCTTCCACACTGAGACCTTGCACAGGTTTGCACTTTGTCTAGAGCAGGGGTCACCAACATGGTGACCACGGGCACCAGGATGCCCCCAAGGACCACATGAGTCGCCCGTGGACTAAAAATTCACAACTCACCAGTGAGCAGTGTCTAAAATTGAATTTTATCCTGTTGCTATTCTTCTTCAGTCACATTTGCAGTCATATAGATTTGAAAATTACTATATCTAAAAAAAAGCATTTAAAACATGTTTATTATACATGAAGTTTAGATAAGTTTAGGAGGGTGTTTCAAACTGGTAGTCCTTCGTATGGCTCAGTACCCGTGAAGTAGCTCTCAGTTTCAAAAAGGCTGGTGACCCCTGGTCTAGAGACTAACCCAGCAAACACAAGGAAGTTGTGAGCTTCTCAGAGCTGGAATGTAAGGCAGGGCTGCTGTTGGGAAACTGCTTTATTTTGTCCATCACTTTTATTTTACAAACAAATAAATGTTATTTGCCTCTCTAGACATAAACATCCTTCTGATCGTTGTCCTACCTGGAAGATATCCTTCCCAAAACAAATAAAGTAAACCAATCACTACTATTTTAGCTGAAAAACAGTAGAAATGTGGATGAGGGCTATGTCACCTCTCCAACTTTCTTGACAAGAAACACAGTTCTTGTGGAAGTAATGCAGGTTCTCTGGGAGTGGTTGACCTAGTCAGTAAATATAATACAACAGCAAATAATTCCATCTGCAATTTACTTATAAAACATTCACTTATGTGCAATCAAATCAAATTTGTTGTAATAAGAAAACCAGGCACAGCACTGTAACGTCAACATTACGACACAGAACAAAGTAATGGCTTAACGTAATAGAACAATATTAAGATAGCCGAGTGTATACAATAATATATGATGAATAATAAGCAAGCGATTTACTGTATGCTTTTACTTACCCGAGAATACACTTTTTTTTGTCCACACTTTTTCCTCTTCAGCTCATACGTCAATGTTTTTATTATATTTTAGAGTAAAAATAAACGAAATATTAACACAAACCAGATGCCATCCAAATTTGATCAAATTTTATCAACACAGATTTAAAAAAAAAAAATAACTAAAAAAGTTAAGTACCCAGACAGCGTGGTGGAAATGAAATGAATCTGCACGTGGTGAAAGGTCATGTGACTGTATGGCAATAATTAGAATATCAGATTAACAATTATACAATTATAATTAATCTGAACAGCTTTTAGTTTTGTTGATTTCAACATGATATGTTGCTATTTAGTACAGTTAAATGGAGTTTTAAACCCCTCTAAGGTACGAAATTACTCCAAACAGTGTGTTAGGGTACTGCTTACTACAAAGTGTGATTTCTGGTAAGAGACATACATTGCTGCTGAAATTTTCAAATTTTTACTCCTCTGGGGTACATTTGCAGCTAATAATTTAATTTGGTATCTAGCCTGTGCGCTTTTTGTGTGTTTTGGATTAAATGTTATAATTGTTCATTTTTTAAAGGTGTTTATGGCAGTGATTTGACTCGTATTTCGCCATTGACATATGTGGAATCAATTTTACTGCTATTGACAGTCTGTGCTTTTGTCACACAGAGGCTGTGTATTGCACAGACTCTATTGTTGACCTTACAGCAACAGAGAGGATCCTTCTGCAAATGTTGGGGGTTGCAGAGCCAGGTCCAACACCCGACAGAGATTGTTACCCAAAGACCTCCCTTTTTGGGTAACAGTCCTGCAGACACACCATTAACAATGGCAAGTGCACTGTACAAAATTGCTTTATGATCTATTTGAATTAAATTATTTTAGATTGATTTTGGAAACGTTTATTTTTTTTCCTAGTCTAAATAATAAAGTTTCAAGGTGTATTTAAGTTTATATTTCATACCAATTATATTTCTAAGTGAATTACTATTAACTCAATTACAAAGATTTTTAAAATACTTTTTACAGGTCTTTCTATAAGAATCTATTATTTTTTCAGTGTGCAGAGGATGGTGGACTTCCACTGCAAGACATTGAGGAGCTGAAGAACATTGAAATGCAGTTGCGAAACGTTGACTTTAAGAACAAACTGGTATGATTATGGTTTTAGAAAACTACCTTATACATAGCTAATACATGGATACTAAGAAATATAATATATACTTATATCATATTATATATATATACACACACTACCCAAAAGTATGTAATACATTTTGTATGACCAAACATCTGTTGTCACCTCCAGGTTTCCAAACTGTCACTGGCTGGGGTCAAACACTAAAGAAAACAGTCTGGAAGATCTGTGGAAAGGTGTTTGCTCCCCAGTTGGCAGTTCATTTAAACTGGTGTGGCAGAGGGGACAAAACACCGATGAGGAATACAAACGTCATAGATGTGATTATCCGCAAGTAAAACTAATGTTTAAGCAAAAGTAAAATTAGACCTTTCAGGATAAAGTTTTTATCCTAAAGGTTTAAACACAATATGGATTTAACCTCCCCATGCACGTTACATAATTCTTTCCCATAGTTTTCATTGGTTTTAATGCCCAAAGTTGCTTTTTTTCAGACTGCAGATAAAAAGTGAACAATCACAACGTAAAGAAATAACAATAAACTCACCTGTTCATGATTGACATTTCCATTTAATAAGGTCTAATGTAAGTGAATTGTGTCTGTTCTGTTTTTTAGAGTCTGCATTCCGAAACCCACTGGTGTCTAGTCCAAATGAGGCTGAAGCTGAAACGACCATCAAAGAATGGCTCGTGACAGGCTGACCAGGCCTGTCCGATAGCTCTTTTTCTTCAGTTTTTTTATTTTTCTGTATTTTTAATTTTTGTAACGTGTGCATTTTATATATATATATATATATTTTAAATAAAAGCTCTTAACGAACATCTTTGTTTTTTTTATATATATTATAAATAAAATATATTAGTATCAATACGTGTTCAACACTAAAGCAAACATTGAAATAATTAAGAACATAAGAACTATACAAACGAGAGGAGGCCATTCGGCCCATCGAGCTCGCTTGGGGAGAACTTAACTAATAGCTCAGAGTTGTTAAAATCTTATCTAGCTCTGATTTAAAGGAACCAAAGGATTCAGCTTGCACTACGTTATCAGGAAGACTATTCCATACTCTGACTACACGCTGTGTAAAGAAGTGCTTCCTTAAATCCAGTTTGAAATGTTCTCCCGCTAATTTCCACCTATGGCCATGAGTTCTTTATATCTTGACAGGAATGTATGTAAAGAAATTGACAAACTGTTGCTTAATTTTTATGGAGGAATAAGACAATTTACATTAAAAAGACCAGTTATTATGAATGGTGGACTTAATTTGTTATATTTCCCTTCTTTAAATAACACACTCAAAATTAACTGGATTAACCAACTGTTAAGAAATGCAAACTCTATTTGGAATATCATTCCATTTCATATTTCATCTAAATTGGGAGATTTTTAATTTAATTGTAATTACAATGTCAATAAAATCCCTATTAAACATTAAGACTTTCACTGTCAGGCCTTTTTAACATGGACTTTAATTTACAAAGACAATTTCTCACCCCATACATACTTCATATGGAACAATCAGCATATTCTATATAGTATAAGTCTCTTTTTGTAGAACATTGGTTTTCCAATGGCATTATATTAGTGGATCAGTTATTTAATGTTAATGGCTTTTTCGTATGATGAGTTTTTATCTTAATTGTTATGGTATTGCTGTAACACCCGGGTAATATGCAAAAGTCCTTGGTGCTATTCCATCAGGGGTATGTGCATTATATAAACATCAGACACGATTAAATAACACACAACTTCCATCCCTTACTCCAATACACTCTCCTGTTGGTAAAATTTCTCCTCCTATCCATCTAAAACTAATAAATCTGTTACATCTTTATTTCAAAAAGATGTGGTCACAATGAATGTATCAGACTAGTAGATAATATTGAATGGAAAAAAGTGTGGCGTATTCCTCGTCGTTTTTTAATTACAAATAAAGTAAAAGAAGTGTAATTTAAGCTTATCCATAAAATTTACCCAGTTAAATATTTTTTTTTCTAGATTTAACAAAAAAATTTATATAGATTGTACATTTTGCAACGATTGTCCAGAGACTCTTGTTCATTCATGTTGGAAATGTCGTTATGTAAATTCTTTTTGGCAAAATGTTTGTTATTTCTGTGGCTATTATGGTTGATTTTGCTGTTTTGTGGAGACGTATTATTTGTGATCATCAAGAATCTTCACAGTCCACATGAGTACTTGATGAATCTCATTCTTTTATTAGCCAAGTTTCACATTCATAAAAGTAAATGTCTTCATAGGAAACCCTCTTTTACTTCTTTTCAGTTAGAATTGAAGCATTATATAGGTTTAAGGTATTAAAATGGGCATGGAAACCTGCCTTCTCATTCATACCTTTGTGCGCTATAGTATGACATTACTTGTTTCCATCTGATATTTAAAGTATTAAATCAGTCTGGGCCAGGACAATGTCACTTTTCCTATATACTAATATAGTGGGATACATGACGTGTACTTAGAAGTTGATATTTGCCTGACTGGGTATATTTCCGGGCCTGATTGGAAGTGGAAATACGTTTGCGCTTGTCCCATTTTCTGATAAAATACACACATACTATTACTGAAACTGCCCAGATATGTACTTTCCTCAAAGTGGCAACAAGTAGAATTGTGTTCAGTTAATACGAATCGAAAGCCAAACGAAGTTCTGAAGGTAACCGTCGCTAAATGAGCCCCACCTACAGGCGCAATCGTGTCATTGCATTAATATTTTAATATTCGCCGATTAAAACTGCATTCGCTCCTCTCAATTAATAGAGAACTAGACAGCGCGGGGTTGTTCGGAACTATTGAAGCGTATTAGAGATTTAAAAAATAACGCGGCTTTTTTTTTTTTTATTACTACAAATAACTTTATTTTCTATTTATTGTTTCCTCAACTGTCGTTTTTTTTATTTTTATTTTTTTTATTGCTTTTATATAACGCGGCTTCAGATGGCACGTGGCCACTGGGCCACGTCACGATCGTTCTAGAACTCCTGGACAGCCGTGATATTTTTTTAAATCTCTAGTACGCTTCAACAGAGACTCCGGTCTACATAAAGCGCACCTGTGAAGAATTATTCAGTCTGATCCGAAGACAGCGTTGAGTACAGTCCAACTTATATGGTAATACTGTTTAACTGAGAAGAAAATCTTTTAGAGAAGCAGATTGATATGGTCAATAATGTTTTAAATAATACTTAAATATACTACGTTTCAATAACTCAATATATTGTGCGTAATTAATATGCAAAATATGAATGGCATATGAAAGGTGCATTGGCTCACTGGATAGCTTCACACCTCCAAGGTTGTGGCGTCCTGTGGTGGCTCTGCATGTTTGCAGTTTGCACACTCATTTGTGAGGGTGCCTAATTAGCAGAGTCTTCGGTTTAGGACAGGTCGTAAATGGCTGCTTGTCTTGTACCCTCAGATTCATAATGGAAGTGAAAACTCTGAGTGATTTCTTGGAGGAAAGGCGAGAGGAGAAACTGAGAGAGATGGTGGATTTCATACTGGATGAATTGGAAGACTTAGAAAATTCTGGTTCTGAGCTGGAAGTGGAAATCCAGCGGTTTTTGAATAAGTGCACACAAGAAGAGATTGTGGCCATGAGAGAGAAAGAGAAGAAAGACAAGGCAAAAAATGAGAACATGAGTGGAAGGAGAGAGGAGGAGAAGAGGTGTGAATTAGGAGAACAGATGGAGATGGAGAGTGAGGTCTACTCATACAAGAGGAAGGGATCAATGAAAATCCCACTGATAGTTGACCTTGAGGAGGAAAAAATGAGGAGGAAGGGGATCGGCTTTTTTAAGAAGACACTGAGGTTACTGAAGAAGTGTCAGTCAGTAAAGGTGCAAAAGACCGAGAAGAGAAGGACTGACATTTTAGGATGGCCGATAACAATGTTTCAGCGCTGGAGCAACAAAAGGAGAGGGTACGGTCAGCTCAAGACAGAGACGCCAGAGCTCTCAGATGTACTGCCAAGAGGGAAGTCTAAACTATGGACAGGTAAGGGAGCGGGAGGTGCTAGAGGGGGACTTTGAGTGGAAACTAAAGCAGAAGTCATGGCAGGCCTTAGAGGCACAGTGGAAGAGAATGAGCTTAAAGGAGCACACCTAGCTGTATGGGGAGGTTGGGCAGCCAGTGCTGTATAGGTGTGTATATGGTCTCAGGCCAGGCAGGGGGGGCAGCAGGTACGGGGTGGCAGCAGCAGCAGTGAGGGATCGACGTTGATTTCCCAATGGCCACACGGGGGGTGTATGTGGATGTTGTATTCCTTTATGTGTCACACTAACAAGGACATTTTTATTTCTGCTTTTCAGAGCGCTCCACCCTGGAGGCCATATAAACATGGTGTCCGTGGATTGTGACCCACCCCACCTCCTCAAAGCGACGGCCTCTCTCCTGGGCCCTTAAATATTTTTTGTTTTGTTTTTTACTTGTATAATTGTATATAGAAATATGAACATATAAATAATAAATAATAAACTGTAAATAATAACCTCTGTGTTCTATGCCTCCTTGCTTACCACTGTAAAGTGTTCTAAATAATCCTAAACTATATTTGAATGTTTCATTGGATTCAGCATGAACAGTTGGATTCACCATTATCTGAGGTCCATCCTTTTGTCTTCCACACTGAGACCTTGCACAGGTTTGCACTTTGTCTAGAGCAGGGGTCACCAACATGGTGACCACGGGCACCAGGATGCCCCCAAGGACCACATGAGTCGCCCGTGGACTAAAAATTCACAACTCACCAGTGAGCAGTGTCTAAAATTGAATTTATCCTGTTGCTATTCTTCTTCAGTCACATTTGCAGTCATATAGATTTGAAAATTACGATATATAAAAAAAAGCATTTAAAACATGTTTATTATACATGAAGTTTAGATAAGTTTAGGAGGGTGTTTCAAACTGGTAGTCCTTCGTATGGCTCAGTACCCGTGAAGTAGCTCTCAGTTTCAAAAAGGCTGGTGACCCCTGGTCTAGAGACTAACCCAGCAAACACAAGGAAGTTGTGAGCTTCTCAGAGCTGGAATGTAAGGCAGGGATGCTGTTGGGAAACTGCTTTATTTTGTCCATCACTTTTATTTTACAAACAAATAAATGTTATTTGCCTCTCTAGACATAAACATCCTTCTGATCGTTGTCCTACCTGGAAGATATCCTTCCCAAAACAAATAAAGTAAACCAATCACTACTATTTTAGCTGAAAAACAGTAGAAATGTGGATGAGGGCTATGTCACCTCTCCAACTTTCTTGACAAGAAACACAGTTCTTGTGGAAGTAATGCAGGTTCTCTGGGAGTGGTTGACCTAGTCAGTAAATATAATACAACAGCAAATAATTCCATCTGCAATTTACTTATAAAACATTTACTTATGTGCAATCAAATCAAATTTGTTGTAATAAGAAAACCAGGCACAGCACTGTAACGTCAACATTACGACACAGAACAAAGTAATGGCTTAACGTAATAGAACAATATTAAGATAGCCGAGTGTATACAATAATATATGATGAATAATAAGCAAGCGATTTACTGTATGCTTTTACTTACCCGAGAATACACTTTTTTTTGTCCACACTTTTTCCTCTTCAGCTCATACATCAATGTTTTTATTATATTTTAGAGTAAAAATAAACGAAATATTAACACAAACCAGATGCCATCCAAATTTAATCAAATTTTATCAACACAGATTTAAAAAAAAAAAAAAAACTAAAAAAGTTAAGTACCCAGACAGAGTGGTGGAAATGAAATGAATCTGCACGTGGTGAAAGGTCATGTGACTGTATGGCAATAATTAGAATATCAGATTAACAATTATACAATTATAATTAATCTGAACAGCTTTTAGTATTGTTGATTTCGCCATGATATGTTGCTATTTAGTACAGTTAAATGGAGTTTTAAACCCCTCTAAGGTACGAAATTACTCCAAACAGTGTGTTAGGGTACTCCTTACTACAAAGTGTGATTTCTGGTAAGAGACGTACATTGCTGCTGAAATTTTCAAATTTTTACTCCTCTGGGGTACATTTGCAGCTAATAATTTAATTTGGTATCTAGCCTGTGCGCTTTTTGTGTGTTTTGGATTAAATGTTATAATTGTTCATTTTTTAAAGGTGTTTATGGCAGTGATTTGACTCGTATTTCGCCATTGACATATGTGGAATCAATTTTACTGCTATTGACAGTCTGTGCTTTTGTCACACAGAGGCTGTGTATTGCACAGACTCTATTGTTGACCTTACAGCAACAGAGAGGATCCTTCTGCAAATGTTGGGGGTTGCAGAGCCAGGTCCAACACCCGACAGAGATTGTTACCCAAAGACCTCCCTTTTTGGGTAACAGTCCTGCAGACACACCATTAACAATGGCAAGTGCACTGTACAAAATTGCTTTATGATCTATTTGAATTAAATTATTTTAGATTGATTTTGGAAATGTTTATTTTTTTTCCTAGTCTAAATAATAAAGTTTCAAGGTGTATTTAAGTTTATATTTCATACCAATTATATTTCTAAGTGAATTACTATTAACTTAATTACAAAGATTTTTAAAATACTTTTTACAGGTCTTTCTATAAGAATCTATTATTTTTTCAGTGTGCAGAGGATGGTGGACTTCCACTGTATGACATTGAGGAGCTGAAGAACATTGAAATGCAGTTGTGAAATGTTGACTTTAAGAACAAACTGGTATGATTATGGTTTTAGAAAACTACCTTATACATAGCTAATACATGGATACTAAGAAATATAATATATACTTATATCATATTATATATATATATACACACTACCCAAATGTATGTAATACATTTTGTATGACCAAACATCTGTTGTCACCTCCAGGTTTCCAAACTGTCACTGGCTGGGGTCAAACACTAAAGAAAACAGTCTGGAAGATCTGTGGAAAGGTGTTTGCTCCCCAGTTGGCAGTTCATTTAAACTGGTGTGGCAGAGGGGACAAAACACCGATGAGGAATACAAACATCATAGATGTGATTATCCGTAAGTAAAACTAATGTTTAAGCAAAAGTAAAATTTGACCTTTCAGGATAAAGTTTTTATCCTAAAGGTTTAAACACAATATGGATTTAACCTCCCCATGCACGTTACATAATTCTTTCCCATAGTTTTCATTGGTTTTAATGCCCAAAGTTGCTTTTTTCAGACTGCAGATAAAAAGTGAACAATCACAACGTAAAGAAATAACAATAAACTCACCTGTTCATGATTGACATTTCCATTTAATAAGGTCTAATGTAAGTGAATTGTGTCTGTTCTGTTTTTTAGAGTCTGCATTACGAAACCCACTGGTGTCTAGTCCAAATGAGGCTGAAGCTGAAACGACCATCAAAGAATGGCTCGTGACAGGCTGACCAGGCCTGTCCGATAGCTCTTTTTCTTCAGTTTTTTTATTTTTCTGTATTTTTAATTTTTGTAACGTGTGCATTTTATATATATATATTTTTTTTTAAATAAAAGCTCTTAACGAACATCTTTGTTTTTTTTATATATATTATAAATAAAATATATTAGTATCAATACGTGTTCAACACTAAAGCAAACATTGAAATAATTAAGAACATAAGAACTATACAAACGAGAGGAGGCCATTCGGCCCATCGAGCTCGCTTGGGGAGAACTTAACTAATAGCTCAGAGTTGTTAAAATCTTATCTAGCTCTGATTTAAAGGAACCCAAGGATTCAGCTTGCACTACGTTATCAGGAAGACTATTCCATACTCTGACTACACGCTGTGTAAAGAAGTGCTTCCTTAAATCCAGTTTGAAATGTTCTCCCGCTAATTTCCACCTATGGCCATGAGTTCTTTATATCTTGACAGGAATGTATGTAAAGAAATTGACAAACTGTTGCTTAATTTTTATGGAGGAATAAGACAATTTACATTAAAAAGACCAGTTATTATGAATGGTGGACTTAATTTGTTATATTTCCCTTCTTTAAATAACACACTCAAAATTAACTGGATTAACCAACTGTTAAGAAATGCAAACTCTATTTGGAATATCATTCCATTTCATATTTCATCTAAATTGGGAGATTTTTAATTTAATTGTAATTACAATGTCAATAAAATCCCTATTAAACATTAAGACTTTCACTGTCAGGCCTTTTTAACATGGACTTTAATTTACAAAGACAATTTCTCACCCCATACATACTTCATATGGAACAATCAGCAAATTCTATATAGTATAAGTCTCTTTTTGTAGAACATTGGTTTTCCAATGGCATTATATTAGTGGATCAGTTATTTAATGTTAATGGCTTTTTCGTATGATGAGTTTTTATCTTAATTGTTATGGTATTGCTGTAACACCCGGGTAATATGCAAAAGTCCTTGGTGCTATTCCATCAGGGGTATGTGCATTATATAAACATCAGACACGATTAAATAACACACAACTTCCATCCCTTACTCCAATAAACTCTCCTGTTGGTAAAATTTCTCCTCCTATCCATCTAAAACTAATAAATCTGTTACATCTTTATTTCAAAAAGATGTGGTCACAATGAATGTATCAGACTAGTAGATAATATTGAATGGAAAAAAGTGTGGCGTATTCCTCGTCGTTTTTTAATTACAAATAAAGTAAAAGAAGTGTAATTTAAGCTTATCCATAAAATTTACCCAGTTAAATATTTTTTTTTCTAGATTTAACAAAAAAATGTATATAGATTGTACATTTTGCAACGATTGTCCAGAGACTCTTGTTCATTCATGTTGGAAATGTCGTTATGTAAATTCTTTTTGGCAAAATGTTTGTTATTTCTGTGGCTATTATGGTTGATTTTGCTGTTTTGTGGAGACGTATTATTTGTGATCATCAAGAATCTTCACAGTCCACATGAGTACTTGATGAATCTCATTCTTTTATTAGCCAAGTTTCACATTCATAAAAGTAAATGTCTTCATAGGAAACCCTCTTTTACTTCTTTTCAGTTAGAATTGAAGCATTATATAGGTTTAAGGTATTAAAATGGGCATGGAAACCTGCCTTCTCATTCATACCTTTGTGCGCTATAGTATGACATTACTTGTTTCCATCTGATATTTAAAGTATTAAATCAGTCTGGGCCAGGACAATGTCACTTTTCCTATATACTAATATAGTGGGATACATGACGTGTACTTAGAAGTTGATATTTGCCTGACTGGGTATATTTCCGGGCCTGATTGGAAGTGGAAATACGTTTGCGCTTGTCCCATTTTCTGATAAAATACACACATACTATTACTGAAACTGCCCAGATATGTACTTTCCTCAAAGTGGCAACAAGTAGAATTGTGTTCAGTTAATACGAATCGAAAGCCAAACGAAGTTCTGAAGGTAACCGTCGCTAAATGAGCCCCACCTACAGGCGCAATCGTGTCATTGCATTAATATTTTAATATTCGCCGATTAAAACTGCATTCGCTCCTCTCAATTAATAGAGAACTAGACAGCGCGGGGTTGTTCGGAACTATTGAAGCGTATTAGAGATTTAAAAAATAACGCGGCTTTTTTTTTTTTTATTACTACAAATAACTTTATTTTCTATTTATTGTTTCCTCAACTGTCGTTTTTTTTATTTTTATTTTTTTTATTGCTTTTATATAACGCGGCTTCAGATGGCACGTGGCCACTGGGCCACGTCACGATCGTTCTAGAACTCCTGGACAGCCGTGATATTTTTTTAAATCTCTAGTACGCTTCAACAGAGACTCCGGTCTACATAAAGCGCACCTGTGAAGAATTATTCAGTCTGATCCGAAGACAGCGTTGAGTACAGTCCAACTTATATGGTAATACTGTTTAACTGAGAAGAAAATCTTTTAGAGAAGCAGATTGATATGGTCAATAATGTTTTAAATAATACTTAAATATACTACGTTTCAATAACTCAATATATTGTGCGTAATTAATATGCAAAATATGAATGGCATATGAAAGGTGCATTGGCTCACTGGATAGCTTCACACCTCCAAGGTTGTGGCGTCCTGTGGTGGCTCTGCATGTTTGCAGTTTGCACACTCATTTGTGAGGGTGCCTAATTAGCAGAGTCTTCGGTTTAGGACAGGTCGTAAATGGCTGCTTGTCTTGTACCCTCAGATTCATAATGGAAGTGAAAACTCTGAGTGATTTCTTGGAGGAAAGGCGAGAGGAGAAACTGAGAGAGATGGTGGATTTCATACTGGATGAATTGGAAGACTTAGAAAATTCTGGTTCTGAGCTGGAAGTGGAAATCCAGCGGTTTTTGAATAAGTGCACACAAGAAGAGATTGTGGCCATGAGAGAGAAAGAGAAGAAAGACAAGGCAAAAAATGAGAACATGAGTGGAAGGAGAGAGGAGGAGAAGAGGTGTGAATTAGGAGAACAGATGGAGATGGAGAGTGAGGTCTACTCATACAAGAGGAAGGGATCAATGAAAATCCCACTGATAGTTGACCTTGAGGAGGAAAAAATGAGGAGGAAGGGGATCGGCTTTTTTAAGAAGACACTGAGGTTACTGAAGAAGTGTCAGTCAGTAAAGGTGCAAAAGACCGAGAAGAGAAGGACTGACATTTTAGGATGGCCGATAACAATGTTTCAGCGCTGGAGCAACAAAAGGAGAGGGTACGGTCAGCTCAAGACAGAGACGCCAGAGCTCTCAGATGTACTGCCAAGAGGGAAGTCTAAACTATGGACAGGTAAGGGAGCGGGAGGTGCTAGAGGGGGACTTTGAGTGGAAACTAAAGCAGAAGTCATGGCAGGCCTTAGAGGCACAGTGGAAGAGAATGAGCTTAAAGGAGCACACCTAGCTGTATGGGGAGGTTGGGCAGCCAGTGCTGTATAGGTGTGTATATGGTCTCAGGCCAGGCAGGGGGGGCAGCAGGTACGGGGTGGCAGCAGCAGCAGTGAGGGATCGACGTTGATTTCCCAATGGCCACACGGGGGGTGTATGTGGATGTTGTATTCCTTTATGTGTCACACTAACAAGGACATTTTTATTTCTGCTTTTCAGAGCGCTCCACCCTGGAGGCCATATAAACATGGTGTCCGTGGATTGTGACCCACCCCACCTCCTCAAAGCGACGGCCTCTCTCCTGGGCCCTTAAATATTTTTTGTTTTGTTTTTTACTTGTATAATTGTATATAGAAATATGAACATATAAATAATAAATAATAAACTGTAAATAATAACCTCTGTGTTCTATGCCTCCTTGCTTACCACTGTAAAGTGTTCTAAATAATCCTAAACTATATTTGAATGTTTCATTGGATTCAGCATGAACAGTTGGATTCACCATTATCTGAGGTCCATCCTTTTGTCTTCCACACTGAGACCTTGCACAGGTTTGCACTTTGTCTAGAGCAGGGGTCACCAACATGGTGACCACGGGCACCAGGATGCCCCCAAGGACCACATGAGTCGCCCGTGGACTAAAAATTCACAACTCACCAGTGAGCAGTGTCTAAAATTGAATTTATCCTGTTGCTATTCTTCTTCAGTCACATTTGCAGTCATATAGATTTGAAAATTACGATATATAAAAAAAAGCATTTAAAACATGTTTATTATACATGAAGTTTAGATAAGTTTAGGAGGGTGTTTCAAACTGGTAGTCCTTCGTATGGCTCAGTACCCGTGAAGTAGCTCTCAGTTTCAAAAAGGTTGGTGACCCCTGGTCTAGAGACTAACCCAGCAAACACAAGGAAGTTGTGAGCTTCTCAGAGCTGGAATGTAAGGCAGGGATGCTGTTGGGAAACTGCTTTATTTTGTCCATCACTTTTATTTTACAAACAAATAAATGTTATTTGCCTCTCTAGACATAAACATCCTTCTGATCGTTGTCCTACCTGGAAGATATCCTTCCCAAAACAAATAAAGTAAACCAATCACTACTATTTTAGCTGAAAAACAGTAGAAATGTGGATGAGGGCTATGTCACCTCTCCAACTTTCTTGACAAGAAACACAGTTCTTGTGGAAGTAATGCAGGTTCTCTGGGAGTGGTTGACCTAGTCAGTAAATATAATACAACAGCAAATAATTCCATCTGCAATTTACTTATAAAACATTTACTTATGTGCAATCAAATCAAATTTGTTGTAATAAGAAAACCAGGCACAGCACTGTAACGTCAACATTACGACACAGAACAAAGTAATGGCTTAACGTAATAGAACAATATTAAGATAGCCGAGTGTATACAATAATATATGATGAATAATAAGCAAGCGATTTACTGTATGCTTTTACTTACCCGAGAATACACTTTTTTTTGTCCACACTTTTTCCTCTTCAGCTCATACATCAATGTTTTTATTATATTTTAGAGTAAAAATAAACGAAATATTAACACAAACCAGATGCCATCCAAATTTAATCAAATTTTATCAACACAGATTTAAAAAAAAAAAAAAAACTAAAAAAGTTAAGTACCCAGACAGAGTGGTGGAAATGAAATGAATCTGCACGTGGTGAAAGGTCATGTGACTGTATGGCAATAATTAGAATATCAGATTAACAATTATACAATTATAATTAATCTGAACAGCTTTTAGTATTGTTGATTTCGCCATGATATGTTGCTATTTAGTACAGTTAAATGGAGTTTTAAACCCCTCTAAGGTACGAAATTACTCCAAACAGTGTGTTAGGGTACTCCTTACTACAAAGTGTGATTTCTGGTAAGAGACGTACATTGCTGCTGAAATTTTCAAATTTTTACTCCTCTGGGGTACATTTGCAGCTAATAATTTAATTTGGTATCTAGCCTGTGCGCTTTTTGTGTGTTTTGGATTAAATGTTATAATTGTTCATTTTTTAAAGGTGTTTATGGCAGTGATTTGACTCGTATTTCGCCATTGACATATGTGGAATCAATTTTACTGCTATTGACAGTCTGTGCTTTTGTCACACAGAGGCTGTGTATTGCACAGACTCTATTGTTGACCTTACAGCAACAGAGAGGATCCTTCTGCAAATGTTGGGGGTTGCAGAGCCAGGTCCAACACCCGACAGAGATTGTTACCCAAAGACCTCCCTTTTTGGGTAACAGTCCTGCAGACACACCATTAACAATGGCAAGTGCACTGTACAAAATTGCTTTATGATCTATTTGAATTAAATTATTTTAGATTGATTTTGGAAATGTTTATTTTTTTTCCTAGTCTAAATAATAAAGTTTCAAGGTGTATTTAAGTTTATATTTCATACCAATTATATTTCTAAGTGAATTACTATTAACTTAATTACAAAGATTTTTAAAATACTTTTTACAGGTCTTTCTATAAGAATCTATTATTTTTTCAGTGTGCAGAGGATGGTGGACTTCCACTGTATGACATTGAGGAGCTGAAGAACATTGAAATGCAGTTGTGAAATGTTGACTTTAAGAACAAACTGGTATGATTATGGTTTTAGAAAACTACCTTATACATAGCTAATACATGGATACTAAGAAATATAATATATACTTATATCATATTATATATATATATACACACTACCCAAATGTATGTAATACATTTTGTATGACCAAACATCTGTTGTCACCTCCAGGTTTCCAAACTGTCACTGGCTGGGGTCAAACACTAAAGAAAACAGTCTGGAAGATCTGTGGAAAGGTGTTTGCTCCCCAGTTGGCAGTTCATTTAAACTGGTGTGGCAGAGGGGACAAAACACCGATGAGGAATACAAACATCATAGATGTGATTATTCGTAAGTAAAACTAATGTTTAAGCAAAAGTAAAATTTGACCTTTCAGGATAAAGTTTTTATCCTAAAGGTTTAAACACAATATGGATTTAACCTCCCCATGCACGTTACATAATTCTTTCCCATAGTTTTCATTGGTTTTAATGCCCAAAGTTGCTTTTTTCAGACTGCAGATAAAAAGTGAACAATCACAACGTAAAGAAATAACAATAAACTCACCTGTTCATGATTGACATTTCCATTTAATAAGGTCTAATGTAAGTGAATTGTGTCTGTTCTGTTTTTTAGAGTCTGCATTACGAAACCCACTGGTGTCTAGTCCAAATGAGGCTGAAGCTGAAACGACCATCAAAGAATGGCTCGTGACAGGCTGACCAGGCCTGTCCGATAGCTCTTTTTCTTCAGTTTTTTTATTTTTCTGTATTTTTAATTTTTGTAACGTGTGCATTTTATATATATATATTTTTTTTTAAATAAAAGCTCTTAACGAACATCTTTGTTTTTTTTATATATATTATAAATAAAATATATTAGTATCAATACGTGTTCAACACTAAAGCAAACATTGAAATAATTAAGAACATAAGAACTATACAAACGAGAGGAGGCCATTCGGCCCATCGAGCTCGCTTGGGGAGAACTTAACTAATAGCTCAGAGTTGTTAAAATCTTATCTAGCTCTGATTTAAAGGAACCCAAGGATTCAGCTTGCACTACGTTATCAGGAAGACTATTCCATACTCTGACTACACGCTGTGTAAAGAAGTGCTTCCTTAAATCCAGTTTGAAATGTTCTCCCGCTAATTTCCACCTATGGCCATGAGTTCTTTATATCTTGACAGGAATGTATGTAAAGAAATTGACAAACTGTTGCTTAATTTTTATGGAGGAATAAGACAATTTACATTAAAAAGACCAGTTATTATGAATGGTGGACTTAATTTGTTATATTTCCCTTCTTTAAATAACACACTCAAAATTAACTGGATTAACCAACTGTTAAGAAATGCAAACTCTATTTGGAATATCATTCCATTTCATATTTCATCTAAATTGGGAGATTTTTAATTTAATTGTAATTACAATGTCAATAAAATCCCTATTAAACATTAAGACTTTCACTGTCAGGCCTTTTTAACATGGACTTTAATTTACAAAGACAATTTCTCACCCCATACATACTTCATATGGAACAATCAGCAAATTCTATATAGTATAAGTCTCTTTTTGTAGAACATTGGTTTTCCAATGGCATTATATTAGTGGATCAGTTATTTAATGTTAATGGCTTTTTCGTATGATGAGTTTTTATCTTAATTGTTATGGTATTGCTGTAACACCCGGGTAATATGCAAAAGTCCTTGGTGCTATTCCATCAGGGGTATGTGCATTATATAAACATCAGACACGATTAAATAACACACAACTTCCATCCCTTACTCCAATAAACTCTCCTGTTGGTAAAATTTCTCCTCCTATCCATCTAAAACTAATAAATCTGTTACATCTTTATTTCAAAAAGATGTGGTCACAATGAATGTATCAGACTAGTAGATAATATTGAATGGAAAAAAGTGTGGCGTATTCCTCGTCGTTTTTTAATTACAAATAAAGTAAAAGAAGTGTAATTTAAGCTTATCCATAAAATTTACCCAGTTAAATATTTTTTTTTCTAGATTTAACAAAAAAATGTATATAGATTGTACATTTTGCAACGATTGTCCAGAGACTCTTGTTCATTCATGTTGGAAATGTCGTTATGTAAATTCTTTTTGGCAAAATGTTTGTTATTTCTGTGGCTATTATGGTTGATTTTGCTGTTTTGTGGAGACGTATTATTTGTGATCATCAAGAATCTTCACAGTCCACATGAGTACTTGATGAATCTCATTCTTTTATTAGCCAAGTTTCACATTCATAAAAGTAAATGTCTTCATAGGAAACCCTCTTTTACTTCTTTTCAGTTAGAATTGAAGCATTATATAGGTTTAAGGTATTAAAATGGGCATGGAAACCTGCCTTCTCATTCATACCTTTGTGCGCTATAGTATGACATTACTTGTTTCCATCTGATATTTAAAGTATTAAATCAGTCTGGGCCAGGACAATGTCACTTTTCCTATATACTAATATAGTGGGATACATGACGTGTACTTAGAAGTTGATATTTGCCTGACTGGGTATATTTCCGGGCCTGATTGGAAGTGGAAATACGTTTGCGTTTGTCCCATTTTCTGATAAAATACACACATACTATTACTGAAACTGCCCAGATATGTACTTTCCTCAAAGTAGCAACAAGTAGAATTGTGTTCAGTTAATACGAATCGAAAGCCAAACGAAGTTCTGAAGGTAACCGTCGCTAAATGAGCCCCACCTAGAGGCGCAATCGTGTCATTGCATAAATATTTTAATATTCGCCGATTAAAACTGCATTCGCTCCTCTCAATTAATAGAGAACTAGACAGCGCGGGGTTGTTCGGAACTATTGAAGCGTATTAGAGATTTAAAAAATAACGCGGCTTTTTTTTTTTATTATTACTACAAATAACTTTATTTTCTATTTATTGTTTCCTCAACTGTCGTTTTTTTTTTTTTTTTTTTTTTTATTGCTTTTATATAACGCGGCTTCAGATGGCACGTGGCCACTGGGCCACGTCACGATCGTTCTAGAACTCCTGGACAGCCGTGATATTTTTTTAAATCTCTAGTACGCTTCAACAGAGACTCCGGTCTACATAAAGCGCACCTGTGAAGAATTATTCAGTCTGATCCGAAGACAGCGTTGAGTACAGTCCAACTTATATGGTAATACTGTTTAACTGAGAAGAAAATCTTTTAGAGAAGCAGATTGATATGGTCAATAATGTTTTAAATAATACTTAAATATACTACGTTTCAATAACTCAATATATTGTGCGTAATTAATATGCAAAATATGAATGGCATATGAAAGGTGCATTGGCTCACTGGATAGCTTCACACCTCCAAGGTTGTGGCGTCCTGTGGTGGCTCTGCATGTTTGCAGTTTGCACACTCATTTGTGAGGGTGCCTAATTAGCAGAGTCTTCGGTTTAGGACAGGTCGTAAATGGCTGCTTGTCTTGTACCCTCAGATTCATAATGGAAGTGAAAACTCTGAGTGATTTCTTGGAGGAAAGACGAGAGGAGAAACTGAGAGAGATGGTGGATTTCATACTGGATAAATTAGAAGATTTAGAAAATTCTGGTTCTGAGCTGGAAGTGGAAATCCAGCGGTTTTTGAATAAGTGCACACAAGAAGAGATTGTGGCCATGAGAGAGAAAGAGAAGAAAGACAAGGCAAAAAATGAGAACATGAGTGGAAGGAGAGAGGAGGAGAAGAGGTGTGAACTAGGAGAACAGATGGAGATGGAGAGTGAGGTCTACTCATACAAGAGGAAGGGATCAATGAAAATCCCACTGATAGTTGACCTTGAGGAGGACAAAATAAGGAGGAAGGGGATTGGCTTTTTTAAGAAGACACTGAGGTTACTGAAGAAGTGTCAGCCAGTAAAGTTGCAAAAGACCGAGAGGAGAAGGACTGACATTTTAGGATGGCCGATAACAATGTTTCAGCGCTGGAGCAACAAAATGAGAGGGTACAGTCAGCTCAAGACAGAGACGTCAGAGCTCTCAGATGTACTGCCAAGAGGGAAGTCTAAACTATGGACAGGTAAGGGAGCGGGAGGTGCTAGAGGGGGACTTTGAGTGGAAACTAAAGCAGAAGTCATGGCAGGCCTTAGAGGCACAGTGGAAGAGAATGAGCTTAAAGGAGCACATCTAGCTGTATGGGGAGGTTGGGCAGCCAGTGCTGTATAGGTGTGTATATGGTCTCAGGCCAGGCAGGGGGGGCAGCAGGTACGGGGTGGCAGCAGCAGCAGTGAGGGATCGACGTTGATTTCCCAATGGCCACACGGGGGGTGTATGTGGATGTTGTATTCCTTTATGTGTCACACTAACCAAGGACATTTTTATTTCTGCTTTTCAGAGCGCTCCACCCTGGAGGCCATATAAACATGGTGTCCGTGGATTGTGACCCACCCCACCTCCTCAAAGCGACGGCCTCTCTCCTGGGCCCTTAAATATTTTTTGTTTTGTTTTTTACTTGTATAATTGTATATAGAAATATGAACATATAAATAATAAATAATAAACTGTAAATAATAACCTCTGTGTTCTATGCCTCCTTGCTTACCACTGTAAAGTGTTCTAAATAATCCTAAACTATATTTGAATGTTTCATTGGATTCAGCATGAACAGTTGGATTCACCATTATCTGAGGTCCATCCTTTTGTCTTCCACACTGAGACCTTGCACAGGTTTGCACTTTGTCTAGAGCAGGGGTCACCAACATGGTGACCACGGGCACCAGGATGCCCCCAAGGACCACATGAGTCGCCCGTGGACTAAAAATTCACAACTCACCAGTGAGCAGTGTCTAAAATTGAATTTTATCCTGTTGCTATTCTTCTTCAGTCACATTTGCAGTCATATAGATTTGAAAATTACGATATATAAAAAAAAGCATTTAAAACATGTTTATTATACATGAAGTTTAGATAAGTTTAGGAGGGTGTTTCAAACTGGTAGTCCTTCGTATGGCTCAGTACCCGTGAAGTAGCTCTCAGTTTCAAAAAGGCTGGTGACCCCTGGTCTAGAGACTAACCCAGCAAACACAAGGAAGTTGTGAGCTTCTCAGAGCTGGAATGTAAGGCAGGGCTGCTGTTGGGAAACTGTTTTATTTTGTCCATCACTTTTATTTTACAAACAAATAAATGTTATTTGCCTCTCTAGACATAAACATCCTTCTGATCGTTGTCCTACCTGGAAGATATCCTTCCCAAAACAAATAAAGTAAACCAATCACTACTATGTTGGCTAAAAAAAATCATTTATTTTAGCTGAAAAACAGTAGAAATGTGGATGAGGGCTATGTCACTTCTCCAACTTTCTTGACAAGAAACACAGTTCTTGTGGAAGTAATGCAGGTTCTCTGGGAGTGGTTGACCTAGTCAGTAAATATAATACAACAGCAAATAATTCCATCTGCAATTTACTTATAAAACATTCACTTATGTGCAATCAAATCAAATTCGTTGTAATAAGAAAACCAGGCACAGCACTGTAACGTCAACATTACGACACAGAACAAAGTAATGGCTTAACGTAATAGAACAATATTAAGATAGCCGAGTGTATACAATAATATATGATGAATAATAAGCAAGCGATTTACTGTATGCTTTTACTTACCCGAGAATACACTTTTTTTTGTCCACACTTTTTCCTCTTCAGCTCATACGTCAATGTTTTTATTATATTTTAGAGTAAAAATAAACGAAATATTAACACAAACCAGATGCCATCCAAATTTGATCAAATTTTATCAACACAGATTTAAAAAAAAAAAATAACTAAAAAAGTTAAGTACCCAGACAGCGTGGTGGAAATGAAATGAATCTGCACGTGGTGAAAGGTCATGTGACTGTATGGCAATAATTAGAATATCAGAATAACAATTATACAATTATAATTAATCTGAACAGCTTTTAGTTTTGTTAATTTCAACATGATATGTTGCTATTTAGTACAGTTAAATGGAGTTTTAAACCCCTCTAAGGTACGAAATTACTCCAAACAGTATGTTAGGGTACTGCTTACTACAAAGTGTGATTTCTGGTAAGAGACATACATTGCTGCTGAAATTTTCAAATTTTTACTCCTCTGGGGTACATTTGCAGCTAATAATTTAATTTGGTATCTAGCCTGTGCGCTTTTTGTGTGTTTTGGATTAAATGTTATAATTGTTCATTTTTTAAAGGTGTTTATGGCAGTGATTTGACTCGTATTTCGCCATTGACATATGTGGAATCAATTTTACTGCTATTGACAGTCTGTGCTTTTGTCACACAGAGGCTGTGTATTGCACAGACTCTATTGTTGACCTTACAGCAACAGAGAGGATCCTTCTGCAAATGTTGGGGGTTGCAGAGCCAGGTCCAACACCCGACAGAGATTGTTACCCAAAGACCTCCATTTTTGGGTAACAGTCCTGCAGACACACCATTAACAATGGCAAGTGCACTGTACAAAATTGCTTTATGATCTATTTGAATTAAATTATTTTAGATTGATTTTGGAAATGTTTATTTTTTTCCCTAGTCTAAATAATAAAGTTTCACGGTGTATTTAAGTTTATATTTCATACCAATTATATTTCTAAGTGAATTACTATTAACTTAATTACAAAGATTTTTAAAATACTTTTTACAGGTCTTTCTATAAGAATCTATTATTTTTTCAGTGTGCAGAGGATGGTGGACTTCCACTGCAAGACATTGAGGAGCTGAAGAACATTGAAATGCAGTTGCGAAATGTTGACTTTAAGAACAAACTGGTATGATTATGGTTTTAGAAAACTACCTTATACATAGCTAATACATGGATACTAAGAAATATAATATATACTTATATCATATTATATATATATATACACACTACCCAAATGTATGTAATAAATTTTGTATGACCAAACATCTGTTGTCACCTCCAGGTTTCCAAACTGTCACTGGCTGGGGTCAAACACTAAAGAAAACAGTCTGGAAGATCTGTGGAAAGGTGTTTGCTCCCCAGTTGGCAGTTCATTTAAACTGGTGTGGCAGAGGGGACAAAACACCGATGAGGAATACAAACATCATAGATGTGATTATCCGTAAGTAAAACTAATGTTTAAGCAAAAGTAAAATTTGACCTTTCAGGATAAAGTTTTTATCCTAAAGGTTTAAACACAATATGGATTTAACCTCCCCATGCACGTTACATAATTCTTTCCCATAGTTTTCATTGGTTTTAATGCCCAAAGTTGCTTTTTTCAGACTGCAGATAAAAAGTGAACAATCACAACGTAAAGAAATAACAATAAACTCACCTGTTCATGATTGACATTTCCATTTAATAAGGTCTAATGTAAGTGAATTGTGTCTGTTCTGTTTTTTAGAGTCTGCATTACGAAACCCACTGGTGTCTAGTCCAAATGAGGCTGAAGCTGAAACGACCATCAAAGAATGGCTCGGGACAGGCTGACCAGGCCTGTCCGATAGCTCTTTTTCTTCAGTTTTTTAATTTTTCTGTATTTTTTATTTTTGTAACGTGTGCATTTTATATATATATATATTTTTTTTTTTTAAATATAACCTCTTAACGAACATCTTTGTATTTTTTATATATATTATAAATAAATATATATTAGTATCAATACGTGTTCAACACTAAAGCAAACTTTGAAATAATTAAGAACATAAGAACTATACAAACGAGAGGAGGCCATTCGGCCCATCGAGCTCGCTTGGGGAGAACTTAACTAATAGCTCAGAGTTGTTAAAATCTTATCTAGCTCTGATTTAAAGGAACCCAAGGATTCAGCTTGCACTACGTTATCAGGAAGACTATTCCATACTCTGACTACACGCTGTGTAAAGAAGTGCCAGTTTGAAATGTTCTCCCGCTAATTTCCACCTATGGCCACGAGCTCTTGTATTTGAACTAATGCTGAAGTAACTATTCGGTTGAACAGCATCCAAACCTGTTAGAATTATTGGCAATCGTAGGATAATAAGAGGGTCGGGGAATCATCGCGGAGTTCCAGTTAGACGTATTGTTTTCCTCGCTGTTGAGACGGAAAACGTCGCGATTACATCGCCTGGACTGAGCTGTTTCATCACCGCTACGTAGTGCCAATGTGCAAACGACTGAAATGCTACAAGATACCGATCGACCTTTCAAAAAACATATCAGCGACATATCGCCGACATACTTGTGCTGACTGGCCGGGTAATTAACCCATCTGTAATTGCATCTCTAACAATATTAAATTCTCTTTGTGAACATGAAAGTTTAAAAGTGGATAGAAACTTGTAGTGCATGAAAGAACCATTTGAACTGAAAAGTTGTCTGACTGTGAGAATATCATCATTAAACCATTGTAGATAGAACAGAGATTTGTTTTTGAAAGCCAACATGTGGAACTTATTCCAAATAAAGTAATCATGAGGAGAAAAATTGTGTTTGTGAATTGAAGACCAAGACAACAACAGCTGTTTATAGAACTGTAAAAGTTTAAGAGGAAGTTTTTCTGGTTTGTAATCACATAGTATGATAGTAACAAGAATTTTAAGCCACCAACTTGAGAGAAAATATAAGCAGGAATATGGTTCCAAATGTAGGTATGATTGCGTAGAAACTGTTTTTATCCAATTGATTTTAAAGGTATTATTTAGACTATCAAAAGCTAGAAAATTAAGACCACCTTTATCATAGCTATTCATAACAGCGGATTTTTAATGTAATGGATTTTGTTTTTCCATAAAAAGTTAGTGTCTACTAATTTACATATATAAGCCTACTAACCTAGACAAACCTTTTTTGCAAAGAAAAGAACGGGCAAATCTCTCTGAAGCCACTGGTTTAGTATTTTTTTCGTCTTTTCAATGAGAGGTTGAAAATGAACCTCACATCTTTTGTAATGTTAATTCCTAAATAGGTATACAGATTCTTTTACAGGGATTTCAACGGGCACCTACACTGACGTTGGCGTTGAGGGGGCGGAGTTACGCGGCGACGCTCAGCGGAAGCGTGGCTGTTGGGGGCGGGGTTACGCGGCGACGTGCAGCGGAAGCCAGTCCATGCTGCTCTGACTTTGGTCTGAAACATGTCCGTCCTATAATTCGTTACTATTAGCAGTTTCTCAGTATGTTTCTTCCATTTTTGCGAACGGTTGTGTCACGTCAATGTTGCCGACCTACCTTGAAGGGTATACCGCTGCAGGTAAATACGTATAATTCTATATATGTCTGCTTTATTTGAAATTTCCGTCTATCGTGTCGTAAATGAAGATGCTACTTTTACTACATTATACGGCACTAGCTCTCAACAGATTCCATTCTTTTCCCGCGCTAAGACGCATTGATTTAATTCCAAAACCACTGTTTCGTTGACTGACATAGTTGCGTCTCTGGTGTCAGCCCATGTTATATTATCGAACTTGGAGTGGGTAGCAGATCAGCCCGCTGCGATAGGCTGATGCTGGCTCTGTTTTGGCAGCGTCTTCTTCAAAGGGGACGCTCCTCTGTGACAGCCCAGGTTCTGCCAACGGCTGCTTCGGTGCCCAACGCAGCCACTAATCGCATTGTCGGGAGATGGCTGGTGGGTTGCAGCGGCCTGGTGGTTGGAGCCGTGGTCCTTGGTGGAGTCACCAGGTTAGTTTTGAATTTTCCCATCTACATTCCCCGTGTTTAGTACCACTGTTTATCAACTCGTGTTTTACCGTGCTGCTTGACTGATGTAGGGAGGTGTCATTGAACATAAATCTGCTTATCTACTGTGCTTGCTCCTGTCACCAGGCTGACCGAATCCGGTCTGTCCATGGTGGACTGGCACCTGGTGAAAGAGATGAAGCCCCCACAGACAAATGCCGAGTGGGAGGCAGAGTTCCAGAAGTACCAGCAGTACCCAGAGTTTAAAATGTGAGTGGAGAATGTGAAAATTATCCTCTCTTAGCTCCCAAGTCTGTACTCATTACACCTGTGCATGGATAACAGCAAAGCTGTGGTCTACATCAGGGTTCTTCAACTCTGGACCTCGATTCCAAATCCAGGCCATGTTTTCAGTTCCCCCAGGTAGTTGTTTAATAATTACTGATTCTGATTGGTCAGAGGCTTCACACCTGACTGACAGGTAAAGGAAGGCTGGAAAACCAGCAGTGTTCGGACCTCGAGGACCATGAGTTGAATAACCCTGGTCTACATGGAGTAAGTACACAGAGAGGGTGGTCAGCTGGTCCTTGTCTTTGTGCAGACTGAACCATGACATGACCCTATCAGAGTTCAAGGCTATCTTCTACATGGAGTGGGGACATCGGATGTGGGGCCGGCTGGTGGGGCTGGCCTACATCCTGCCCATGGTGTATTTCTGGAGGAGGGGCTACTTCACACGCTCTATGAAGGGCTGCGTGCTGGGCCTCTCTGGTCTGGTCACATTCCAGGTATGGCTGGGCGTCCCGTTGGCGTGGTGGGGGCAGCAGCTGTGCATGAGTTCCAGTGAACCAGACCTGCTCTGTGCTTGTGGATTGTCGGCAAACGGTGTTAGTTAATTTAAATAGCTGCTCACTGGGTTTTAACACTGGACACGGAGAGAGGTTATTCCAGTTAACTAGCAATGAAGTGGCCTGACAGGGTGTGACACACCTGCTCCTGTCAGGCAGGAGGGTCCTACTGATCGTGGTGTTCGCCGACATCCAGGGCCTGCTGGGCTGGTACATGGTGAAGAGTGGCTTGGAGGATAAACCAGAGTCCTACGATGTGCCACGTGTGAGCCAGTACCGGCTAGCGGCTCACCTGGGCTCGGCGCTCCTGCTGTACTGTGCCAGTCTCTGGACAGGGCTGTCCCTGATGCTGCCCGCGCAGAAGGTACCTCCCCTCCCCTCCGCCCCATTCATTCTGAGGCCTGGTCATCCACACTTGTAAATCTAAAACCTAACACTGATGTCTGTCCCGCTCCTGGAAGCTGCCAGACTCGCGCCATCTTACCACGCTCCGTCGGCTTGCCCGTGGGACAGGAGGGCTGGTCTTCCTCACAGCCCTATCAGGTGAGGAGGTTCTGGAAACTCATGGGAATCCGCATGGTGGTGCCTGAGCCTGCATCCCTCTTGCTGGTCTTTTACTTCTGTGTCTGGATTAACCAGCCATGATTCTCCAGTCAGTGTTAAATATTTGACATTTAATTGTAAAATGTGACAGCTATAGCTAACCTGTCGCTGCTGAACCAAATGCCTATGAACCAAAGGCAGTGGTCATCTTGCACCGGTTAGTGACTGACAGTGCCACCGTTTCCAGGGGCATTTGTGGCTGGCCTGGATGCTGGCCTGGTCTACAACTCCTTCCCCAAGATGGCTGATCGCTGGATCCCCGACGACCTGCTGGCCTTCTCCCCCACGCTCAGGAACTTCTTTGAGAACCCCACCACCGTGCAGTTTGACCACCGTGTCTTGGTCAGTGTCTGGCTTCTGCAGCCCTCGAACACCGGGAGGGGAGGCTGTTGACCAGAAGGTGTCTCTGTGTTTGGTTGTAGGGCATCGCCACGGTGACAGCCATTACGGGTCTCTACTTATTCTCCAGGAAGCTGCTGCTGCCCCGAAGGGCTAAGATGGCCCTCAGCTGCCTGCTGGCCGTGGCCTACGCCCAGGTGGGTTTGCACAAATGCCCCATTGGGAAGATTTGATTACAGCAGTGCTGTGCCGTATAATTGTTAAAGGGGGCTCACGTGTGCACTCTGCCCAACGTGTTCTCAGGTTGGCTTGGGCATCAGCACTCTGCTCCTGTATGTGCCCACACCTTTGGCAGTGACTCACCAGTCCGGCTCGCTGGCATTGCTGACGCTGGCCATCTGGGTCCTTGCTGAGCTGCGCAGGGTGGTCAAGTGAATGCCTGACTCGCCCTTGGTGCTGGGCTGCCACCGACTGCTGTGACCAGGATGGACCCACCCCCCCATTCTTGTTTTCAGCCATTTTCCTCACATAATGAATCACTCCACCTTTGGTATTTAAATTGCCATCTCAGATCCTTCTTCAGTCTGTTAACTGCAGCTGGGTGTGGAACACCTCTATCCATGCAGGACTTATTCTGAAATAAGGGCCACGGGCGCAGTGCTTTTATGACGGGTGGTGATGATTTCAGTCGGGGGGTGGGATCTCCCCGTTGTCTTGGGCCCTCAGATCTAACATTTAGCCCATCAATCTGACTGCAGCTCCGTCCTCTCAGGCCTAGTAAAGGTTTTCAGAGACTACAGTTAGAAATCTGTATAAACACTGCTGAAGAGCTAAATTATTACTTATTCTGTGAACGTGAGAAATAAAAAATTTGCACTTAGAATTTTGCACATGTTACTTTTCCTGCTCTTGTATTAAATAAACTAATGAAAACAAAACAGTTCCAGTAAGAAAAAATATATAGATCTGCTGCTAATGCTGCTTGGACTCCTAATAATAGGACCTTTCTGTAAACAATCTCTGACCCTGAAACAGGCAGGTAATTCACTTACAGCTCAGCAGAGGAATCAATATTTTTCGCACCACGAATGTAAGGTTTTCCTCGAGTTTCATGTATTTGCCGTTTGTGGGCGTATACACAGTCGCCTTGGGCCACTTCTGATTGGTAAGAATGACTGTCACACAAGGAGGACGGCATAGATTTGTAAAACTCTCATGGCAATTTTAAACCCTGGGTCGGACTTGCTATATGCTGCATACCCTAAATCACAGCCCTTCATCAACAATCATGTTGTTTCAAATCGCAATTTCGATTTGAAATTGATGAATCGTTCAGTCCTAGCACGACAGAGAGCAGCTTGCCTCTAAGGGACACAGTCACGCAGAAGCATAGCAGCTGTGATTTTATTTTTATATCTGTACAAAATATGGCCAAGAAACACCAAGCATCCTCTTAGGCTCATTGGACACAGTAAATGCAGCTGGCCTTTGTCTAGCTTACATGCAGATATATACAGGGGCCACTTTTGGTCAGTCGTGAAGTTAGTTAGCAAGCATTTGGCGTACCTTCCCCTGTGCTAATACAGAAAAAAGCGGTGACTGTTTACCTGTCTTACTTGGTTAGATGGGTTTTCCAAAATCTCAAAAACAGCACGATGAACAGTGCCCTCTGGCTTGGACCTGATCCCTAAATAAGAAGCCGTTTGTGATCCAGAGTGTGTCTGACTGGACCTCGCAGCTTGCCCCCTAACCCCAGAACACCACCCTTAGGGCGGGCTGCAGGATAAGCTGTCACTTCCACACAAACGGTCCTTCACTCACTACGAGAGTCTTGCCGTCTGAATGCATGGCCCTTACACAGACACCAATCCCATGGCCAAAAAAGGGTGACTCCCATCTCGCACATTATGGCGGTCCCGTACGGGTTAGAGTTAGGAATAACGTGCAGTTTTGACACATCTGGACCAGACCATAGAGGTGAATCCTTCATCGTCCCCTGGGCCTCTTACATAAGAATCTGGGGTGAAAAGGTCAATGCGCTGCACCATGGTGTGTGATCACAAACAGCATGCAATTCAGGGTAAGCTGGGAATTCCTTATCGGAGATAATTTATAGCGCTGTTTGCTGCTGATTGATACTTCTGCACTGGGGTCCTGCTGCCAGGCCAGCATTCCTAACATGGACAGGTATCAGAAAGAAAAGAGAATCCCACACACAAGAGCGTTTCCCAACTGCTGGCCTCGGCTCGCCTGTCTCTCTGGCGATGAGATGAACTGAATGGAAAAATGCCCTTGACCCATGGAAGGGGGGGAGGGGGTTCTAGCTATGGCTGTATGAGGTGCTGTGGGTCAGTCCGTATGCATGGGGCTCGCCTGCCCACATGCTTCAGCCATCGCCATGGTGACGGGATCTAGATGATGCTGTCGAAAAGCTGCATAGACTGCATGATGTTGTCATCCTAAAGAGTGGGGGACACAGAGACAGGCAAAAGTGAGAGGGGCCCCCAACGAGGAGGGTCCGAAAGGACAATGCATAATCAGTCTAAAACAGCAGGGCCCCAAGCTCCGAGCGTCTACCTTCCGGCACGACTCGATGAACTCCTCGATGGTTACTACTCCGTCATTATTGCGGTCCATTTTCTGAGAGGGAAACATACCAAAGTGTCACAGGTTATTCTCGGTGAAACCGGCAAAGAGCTTTCGAGGCACCATGCGCAAAGCATCAGCGGCGGTTTGAATATCTATAAAAACCGAAGGGAGAAGCAACGCAAGAGCTATGGCACAGTGCGGCCACGAGGGACAACCTTACAGGCCCTACCAGAGATTTTCAGTGTCTGTGTGGGCAGCAGGCTCTCACCTTAAAGAAACTCTCCACGTGCTCCCTGGGGGTGTCCGCATGCAAACAGGGGTAGGTATACTTCCCCATCATGTCATAGATGGACCTCATGACGTACATCATCTCCTGTGAAGTGGCAGCACACCAGTAAACCCACGGTCCCAACTGAACCCAGACTAACCCCCGGGCCGCCACGTGTGTGTGTGTCTGCTTGCGAGGAAAGGTACCTCTTTGGTGATGCAGCCATCTTTATCGAGATCATACAGGTTGAAAGCCCAGCCGAGACGGTCGTTGATAGATCCTCTAAGGATAATGGACAGGCCTGTGACAAAGTCCTGGGAGAGAGAAGACAGAACAGCAGGGATATCCGCTTAGGAGGAGCCACAAATGCAATCACACAAGCATGATGAACTATGGCAATAAAACTGCAACGCCTTCTGAAAAGGTCTCACCTCAAAACTGACGGACCCATTCTTGTTAGTGTCAAAGGCTTCAAACAGGAAGTGTGCATATGTACTGGAATCTAGAAGAAAGGAGCATATTGTCCATATAATGCAAGAAATAAGCCAAGAAATCACTGAGTACAAAGAGCCCAAGCAACATAACTAGAGTAGTTCTTCCCCATTCCTGGCAATTATGCTTATTCACAAGTCAATGTGATATTTTCCGCCCATCAGAAGGTGGCGCTGCATAGCATTGCGGCATCTTGCTCATTCCCATCTGGAGGCTGGAGCACACAGGCTGGGCTACAGCAGCCACAGCTGGTTCAGGGGACACTCACCACCCTGGGGGAAGAACTGGGAGTAGATGAGCTTGAAGGTGTCCTCGTTGACCACTCCGCTGGGACACTCCTGCGGGGCACATGGCACAAGGTCACACTCCCTGGAAACGCCATCATCGCTTCTGCGGAATTGCGCAGCTAAGGGAGGCGGTGAAAGTGCGGAGGAGACGCTCACATTCTTGAAGCCCCGGTAGAGGACTTGAAGCTCCTTCTTGGTGAACCTCGTCAGCTCCTGCAGCTTCTCTAGATCCTCAGGTCGGTGGCACACGGTGGAGAGCTCAAAGTCGTCCTCAAGGCTGTCTGTGGGGGCAGGAGAGCACCTTAACACACCATCAAAGAGTCTCACCATGTTGTCTAAGACACTAGGTCACGTTTACAGAGGAACCATCGGGAGGCATCATGACATCCGGTCATTAGGCCATTAGCAAACCCTGTTGACACTTCCTCCCCTAGTCCGGCCGCAATCATAGCCACAACTGTGAACGTCCAGCATAAGTGAGCTTGGTTTCTTCTAATTTATCATCCTTTAGATGTGAAATACAATGCTGTGGTCCGAACTACAAGAGAATTACATTACTAAAAACTACACTTTGGCCATCGGGGCAGTCAAGCTTTTGTTAAACTATGACACATCACAATAACCATCACATAACCATCTGTAAAACTACAGAGGCAAGAGGTAGACTTGTCCTGATGGTTTTCTGAGCCAGCCTGCTCCCTTTTAGTGGTCTGCTCTTCAGCCACATGTACCGTAAGCAAATGACTAAAAGAACTTGCCCATGACCACAGAAGCACATTTCTACTTCAAAATGGCACTTGCCCGATACATCACATTTGATCACTTATTTTTTTACTAAAAGGGTAAGGCAGTGTTTCCCAACCCAGTCCTCAGGGAACCCCAGACAGTCCACATTTTTGCTCCCTCCCAGCTCCCAGCCAATCAGGAACACCGAATATCTGGTACAAGTGCGCTGGGAGCTGAGACGAAGCAAAAACGTGGACTGTCCAGGGTTCCCCGAGGACTGAGTTGGGAAACACTGAAGTAAGGCATGAACTTGGAGATCACGAGGGAGTAAATGAAGTGCCAAAATGAAGTTTGGGGTGGGGCCGAGTGCACAAGCTTGATCTTCTTATCTGGGCTGTAGTAACATTAATACTGCCATGATAACCAATGTCCCCAACAACTTGTATCCAACTACTCAGTTAACACTGCCGGACCTCCCCTGGGCCACTGCCCCGGCCACCTTTAAAACACCCACCCAGATGTGGTCATTCAAAGCACCTTTACTTCCCATCACACCTTTCACCAGCGATGCTCATTGGCCCCCGCACACTATCAATCTAACACAAGTGGGCACCTGTATGGTGCGCTCTATAAACTGGGGAGGGAGGAAGTGTGCAGGAGTGAACCAGAGACAGACGAGGGAAAGGAAGCAGAGAAACACTTGCATTGACTGACTGTGGGGGTGGAACTGGGCCTGCAGCAGGGCAGCAGTTTGAGGAATCTCTGCTTTATGGCTTTTTTGCTTTGGCTGGAGGGTGGATGACCTGCAAGTCACCAACCACAGCAGAGAAGTTAGAAAAGATCGGGAGCAGGAGCAAGCAGGAGCAAGCAGGAGCAAGCAGGAGCAAGCAGCACTCACACATGCCTGGACACTGGGAGGCAGGAGGACAGCACAGACCTGCACAGCACAGACATACGCAGCCCAGCCTTTACACAAGCCCCCTTTGAGGCATCATGGAGACCCGACACAGACATGCATCAGAGAAAGAACAAGTGCAGCAGCGGGCGGGGAAAGCAGGACATGCAGCAGAAAGAGATGTTTGCCATCCCGGCTTTCAACATGTTATAATCAGCAATGGAGGCCACCGGCTGAGGAATGCAAACCGAATCAAGAACGGAATCAAAGGCTGTTCGGGAAGTACAACACCGTGTACCCTCGGTGGAGAGTGACCTCAGTCAGCTGACCCACTTCAGTATATCTACTCTGAGAAAAATGGCAAACTGCAGAAGCTGCTTTGGTTTACGACCGTGTTTCTGGAATCGGGCTGGTGTCTAATGAGGACAAACGGGGACAAACCAAGCAGCACCAATACCTTTTTTTTTTCCTATTAAAACCATGAACCCAGTCATGGCAAGCGTGAGGAATTGCACTCCAGCTGTGTGATGATATCACAGAAGCACCAACATCACATGACTCTCTGTGGCTCTTCCATGACGATGTGTGCTCTCCTCCAGTTACAGAAAGCAAAAGCGCTACTCACAGACTCCCACTGAGAGGGGTGCTGCACCCCAGCTTCAAAGTCAGCATCCCTGAGGGACTGAAAGATACACAAAGTGCCCAGCAGGGTGGTCATGCTGCCTCTTTAATCTGTGAATGTTAATAAACCCAACAGGTTTCTGATTCCTCCGGGACTCGACCCGGAGGCCCAGCCATGCAGCATGTTTTCTTGCAAACAGTAGATTTTTTTGTGTGTGTGTGTGTGTGTGTGTGTGTGTTCGGTCCATCACTGCATATCCAGTTACACCTAAAACATATGATTGGAAATAGACCTCGGACACAAAAACAGACAAAATCAATTGCCGCGTCTCTTTTCCTGGGAAAATCCCGTTATCTGGGTGTAATCTAGTTAAGATCAGATTCCGCACAATAAGAGCAACAGAACGGGCATGCCGAAAATAGGGTGGATCAAGTCACAGTCTAGTCGCATTCACTGATTACGCCGCTTTCTGGCTGTACCTGGCTGGGGGGGGGGGGGGGGGCTCGGCCCATTGCCCGGCTTCACATGCACAGGCATGTCCCGCATATGGCTGTCTGCCTAGCCGCCCACCGGCCGCTCGCTGTCCCCAAATCCATGTCCCTACCTCCCCAGGGCCTCACAGCTCTCCTTGGAGAAGAGAGCACTTCCTCTGGGCCGACTTTTCTGAAGGTCTGTCTCTCCGCTGACTGTGGCTATCAGCAAACCGGAGACCCAACATTGTGTTGGTGGTAAGATGGACAGAACAACATTTTAAAAGTCACAATATGGGTTTAAGGCTGGTTTAAAAAGCTGAAAGGAAGATAGTGAAATGCTGTGGAGTCGTATGAACTTCTGCAGCCGGGAGTGAGCGGGTGAGGGAAGGAGCAGAACCACGGTGATGACGCTGACCAAGCTGGACTAAGCGTCCCCTGGGGTGGAGGACAGAAAGCCGCTCTGAGTGCCTCCTGACTCCGGGATCACACTGCAACACCCTCAGGCCTCACACACATACACACATTAGGTATCTATATTGTGGGGACTCTCCATTCATTCCTATGGGCATATCCCTAATCCCAACTGAAAACCTTAACCCATACCCAGCCCAAACCTTAACATTAATCAAATAAAATTGTAGTCACGGGTTTTTATAAAATTGAATTTCCCCTTGTGGGGACTGAAAAAAATATCCACACATACTGTAGTCAGAATAACAGGTTTTTATCACATTGTGGGGACATTTGGTCTACACAATCTATTATATATATGGTCTCTCTCTCTCTCTCTCTCTCTCACACACACACACACACACACACAGCCCTTAGGCTGTCATTCACCTTCACATGAACATGTCACACCGAGCATCTGTTTCCCTACTGGATGACCCGGCCGGCTGCCCACTGGGACGGGACAGAAACCTCCCCCAAACCACCCGGAAAGGTTAACCGCACAAACTCAAATCCACGTCATGAGTGTGGCAGCGTATTAAAACCCCCCCCGTGAAAGAGTCAATCTCCCACAAAGTCCTGTGAGTCCCGGAGCACCCGGCACCCTCTAAAGGCAACACACACACACACACACACACACACACAAAGAGGAAGAACTACCAAAAACACACTGACACGCAGAAACATGGAGTGTGTTACAAAATGCTGCTGCGGTGTTCTGCATGGGCATTAAGTACCAGCTTTGAAAACCTTCCACATTCCTACGGGTTTAAGACATTACACAACATTATTATGCAAGCATTTTTGCTGGTGGAGATCTCATCCATATAATCACATTGATGGATCATTAAAGAAATAAGACAAAATGCACTGCAGGGACCCAAACAGCAGGGGGCACCGAAGTAGCAGTGTTACCACTTGGTGGACATCCAACAGCCCCATTGAAACTTGGAACAGAAGCAGCCTCTGTGTGCTCCGGCTTTTTGAAGGGCTCACCAAACCCAGATACCCAGCACCTAGGGGCAGCGAGACAGGGCACCACCCCGGACCACAACTCACAGGCTTCCAGCAGGTTTACATTCTTCTATATGCCCCCTCAGGACTTTCTGGTCCTTCATCCTTGTCAGGTCATTACTTTTTCCTCACAACTTTTAATCCCTTATGATGTTAGCCACCGTTATAGTTTAATTCAGTTTAGATCAACCTAATTTGCCTTTTGCTAAATCACTGTTTGTAAAAATAAGACTATTAGAGTCATATATGATTGATGATTCAGCCTAAGTATGTATCGAGGATGTGTCCTGCTGGCCAGAGCGTCCAGTGCAGGCCTAGTAGAGATCACATGACCTATGGACCTGAGTCACATGTTTAGCACCAAGCCCTCTGTTCATGGGGATGCTTAGAGCTGGGGGACATCCTTGCTGGTCCACTGGGGGGCACAAAGCGGCTACCCCACAACCACTGCCCTTCACTGGCAGCAATCTCAGTGTGAGACAAAGCTAAGGACGGGTCATGTGGGGGAATGACAACCACAAAGCACGCCGCATGCTTTCCACTCAGCCTGGGCGCTAATATGTCACGTCCACCATGCGAATGCCACTTTACAACAATTATAAATACGTGCCTCAAGACAGCAGGGAATGATGGGAGACTGGCAGCCACTGGACGGAAGCACTGGCCCAGGAAGCAGCCGCAGGCGAGCGCAGTGACACGACGCGGCAGCGGCTGATGGTCCGAGTGCTGTAAGCTATAAAAGCACCAACACCCTTTGGACCGTCCTGCTAGCAGACGCCTTGGTGCTCAGCTCTGTAACTTACACTCACACACAGTAATAAATTATTCACGACACAATCCCTCTGTACCCTGATACCCCCCCCCCCCCATACAGGCTGGCCTCGGACCACAGGAGCCCACTGCAGGGGCACAGGGCTCTCCCAGACGTGGCTATTCCGCTCACCGCGACAGACACCGGGGCAATACCTGTAATGGAGCCTCGCACGTCGTTATCGTGCCATCAGTGCACCACTGGCTGCAAGACCAGAAACCCGAAACCTCTCGCTGGTCCACTTTAAGACCGTCTATCAAATTCGAAATCCCCATACATCACCATCGGTAATCAGCAATTAGGAGTCTGCAGTGTCCTCCCAACCCAACTCTCCTCAACGCAGACTTCCTTCCAAACTGCAGCACATCTATCACAACTGCAGACGAGAAGATGCCCAGAACCAGACAGACGTGCAGCTGGATGAGTCTCTCGCCTATAGGCACGAGTGGCTCTCACAGGACTGAAAACGGGCACCGAAATGATGTTACCTTCCCCTCCTACGGGTTCGAAGAGTCCGAACTGCTCCAGCACCTTGACGAAGAGCGCGGCGACCACCAGCACCGCGATGATCTCCAGGCCATCCAGGGTCATCATGTTAGGGCGGTCACATCGCGGGCGACAACATGGCTCTTCACCCGGGGCTCACGGACGGATCGAACCAAATCACCACCAGCTCTTGCCTCGCCTGGGCCCCCCCTAAGTTCGAGTCCCCCACGGGCCAGCAGGGGTGCAGCCGGAGAAGGTGCTGGGGAGTTCCTGCATGTGGGTGTGGCCCCGAGGGCAACCAAGCCGAGAGCCACAGCTGCTCGCCGGGGCTAAAAGCCAGCAACTCTGGACTGAGGCAATCCAGCATGAACGGGAAGGAGGGAGGGGGAGTCAGTGATAGAGGGAGCAGGAGGCAGAACGGGAGAGAGGGAAAGAGAGGGGGGCGGAGTGTCGTACCGGCCCGTGGACGCCACCTCCGTTTAGGTGGTCAGTTCCGGCTCCTTGGTCACGGGGTGCAGATTTCACACGTCTCACATGGCTGCTGCAGCTCACTTGCGAAAAGGCTTCTCATGTGCAAGGCAGAGAGGCACTTTCGCTTCTGCGGGAGTTTCCTGCACCAAGCTCTCGTTAGGGGTGCCACACAGCACTCTCAGCAGAGGATGCACTCCTATTCTCACTGCTAATGCCCTGGGGGTCACACGCTGGCGTGATTTCCACAGCTACTGAACTTTTCTTGTTATACTAACTGAGGAAGAGAGGCAGCTTCTATCATGACCATGACACAGTCAAATACACAACAACAGTGTCACACTGCTCTTTCCAAAGCCAGGAAACATCAATTACACTATGTGGGCACTTTCCTTAATCTCCACAACAAATGCAGTACCTGTCTTGCCACAGAATGCAGTGTCTCTCTCCCCTGGGGTGGTTCCAATATGATCAGAAGGCTACAAACTGAAGAATGAGTGAGCAAAACTGATTTTCAAAGTTTTTTTTCCCAGATTCCCAACCACTACATGTCTTTTTCAGTGCTGGAAGTCACTGATACAGCAGGAGACTAAGTAACTGCCCGCCTCAGGCAGTGAAGCGTTCAGTGCCAAGTCCCCTGATTCTCCTCTGGCCGTCATCTTTTCTCTCCTCTGTGAAACACTCTTCCGTCCTCAGCTGACAAAATTCCCCAACATCACAGCGTCACTGTAACGCGTAGGTGTGGTTTGCCACTAAGAGGAACAATCTGAATTCCAGATCCACTGCTGCCCAGTGGGGTACCGTCACTCGTCACTCCTCTCGGCCTTCAGTTTCTCAAGTTCCTTCAGTCACATGCTGGAGATGGACAAGGTCCATCAATACACATGCATAGGAGACATTCTGCTGCACAGATTATAGCTGTAGGGCCCAATGAGCATCCCATCCTGGCTGTACCCTAGTCCTGTGCCCCGTGTTGCCTTGGAAAGACTCCACCCCTGTGTGACTCTGCACTGGTTGGAAGATGGATGCATTTCGGCAATCTGGACTGTGAAGTTCTTTGCGAACAACACATAGAGAAATCACTCTATTGAATAACAAAGCCACATACAGAGGGGAGGAGGGGGTGTGTCTGTATATATGTTGGCCATATATGCACTAATATAGCCACATATACTTAGTGCCCCAGAAGGCTACCATAGAGTCAGCTTCACCTTCTCAGTTTTCCCGAATAGCACTCCAGGGATCCCCACAGCCCTCATTATTGATTTTTCCAAACTGCCAGCCATTTCAGCATCACTGGCAGGGAGTTAGCGGACCGTTTACACAGCTCTAATCATGCAAGGCCCTCCGGCCAATGAGGATGCAGCAAGTGCTCAGAACTTGGGGAAAACCCTATGAAGGTTCCCTCAGCAGGCAGGGCCCTTACAAAGCCTAGGGTTAGAGTGAGGTTATGGATAGGTCTGTCCAACGGTCTGGGGCACCCTCACGATGCTGTGCAGCAGACCCTTATCCCTGACCACCATGACTAGCACAGGGTTCTGTGGAGGGGGGGGGGGGCATCAAACTAAAGCTGAGGAGGCAGACACAGCCCAGGCCATGCCACCACCCAATGAGGTTTGCAAAAGTATCAAAAGTACATAAAAGTATCAATTATATTGTGTATTAAATGGTTTCAATAGAAATTTTTCATGGTATCGATTCTACAGCCTGCACTTTTAGTTCACTCTGACCACTGAGGTTCATAGGCTACCATTCCTACACCTGAGTAGGAAAGCATCAGAGCTTTCACCATTGTACTTAAAATCTATAAACAATGCAGCCGGAGTGGCGGCTGGAAATACTTTGAGACAAATGAAGGTGCTGAAGCACAGGACATATGCAAGGCAGGTTTGTATGCAAGCTGTGCCACTGCAGAATACTGACAAAGGGGGCGAACGCCACAAATTCAGCTAAATATCGAAAGGACTGACATAAAGTGCAATACAAAGAGTCCTGAGAGATGGGTATCTTATTTCTGAATTAATGAAATATTAATCTGTATAAGCCTGTTACGGTTTTCAGTAGAGTAGCGACGTACATTTTTCATATAGGTTAAAACGTTTTTTGTAGTCGGTTAAAGATTTCCGCAATAAGACAATGGTCTGCGGTTATTTTTACCTTTGGGTTGCGTTTGGCTCCATACAATTTTATGAGGTCCTGCTGATTAACGTGGATCATTTGGATACAAACTTTGAGTCGTGCAGTGATTAGCAGTGTTTGTGCTTTGAGGCACAAGATAAAGAAGATATGTAATCTGTTCTATTATGCATTGTTACATGTCGTATATATGAACGGCATTACAATGCGATTACAATGGCTAGTACTGAACTTTAGCCTCAGGACCTCAGTCATGTCATGACCCTATTTTTTTTGTTTATATCTGTTTACTTGGTTGTTGAGGTCTATTTCATCAATATATATATATACACACACACATCCATCCATCCAGTTAAACCCAGTATGTTTTTGGACCACGGGAGGAAACCAGAGCACCCAGAGGACCCTCACACCGATACAGCTTCATGTAAATCCCCAAGTAACACCCAGTCACTGTCCTAGTTGTTTGCTACTGATGTCCAGAACTAAAGAAAAGTCTGAAGTCTGCAAAACTGTGCACATCTTGCACCCTGTTCTGCCCGAAGAGCCGCATCTGCCTCTGAGTACCAGGTCTCACACTCACCACACCTGAGGAGTCTGAAGGAGAAGGGCAGGAAGACCATAAGAGCAAGGATGAGGAGCATCTGCGGGTCGTGGAGTAGTTCCGGCATCTCGGCCAGATCCATGACGGACGTGGACGCGTGTGGGAGTTCGCCTTGGCGTCTGACAGCACCCTGCCTCTGGTACAGCATGCCTGCCACGCGGGGAAGCCCTCATCGGTCTGCCCCCACCCCCAAGCCCCAGCTGTTCGCTGCTTGTTTTCATTTTCTTACCCTCTTTGTTGGCCCCAGAATAGGCCGAGCGCCGTCTACTAAACACACCATTGTGCTGCTGATGCCTATCGCTGCGGCTGAGCAGCAGTCACATTATCGTCATCACACCTCTGACAGTGCGTCCCGTCCACCTCCTGGCCGCGGCCATCTTCCAAATGCAGGTACAGCCCACGCAGCATAACAGGGGAACTCACCCCTGACATCAGGACGTCTGCTTACCAAATATTACATCAAATACAGCGATGACAGGACACCCCCAGTCCTCTCCGTGAACAGGCCTTCGGCAGACGGCTAAATGGCTCACGGGAGAACCTCAAAAACAGAGTCCATCAGCTCCTGCTGACTTAAAGGTAAAACTAAGAAGGATTCAGGCATACTGAGGACATAAAGAATGATGGCTGAGGTAAGCAGAATAACTGATGAGGAAAAACCACACATGGCTGATCCGGGGGTTTACAATAGTGTTTCCCTGTCGGGTCCTCGGGGACCCAGGGGTCCTTCCCGGGAGCTCTGCTGAAATAGCTGCTATGGACTGATGAAAGCCCGTGCTACTGGGATAAGAAATTCAGTACATTCACCTGAGAGCCACTCGGGGGCAGTTTAAAAGTTTAAAAGTTTTTCATAACTGAAACGTAAATCATATCTGCGTATAATTTTTGTACAGGCAAAGTGATTCGTTGCCTAAGTTTTATCAATTTAACAGTATTCGCAAAAGTTACTCCAATTACTTATTTATGGTTTAGTATGTAATGCTAAGGCCAGCTGAAGCGTGGGTGTAGTAAAGGTTACCGCTGTGCTGCTGGTGACAGCACTCATGCTCACAATGACAGACATTCATAAAAGAAAGAGAGTTATGGGATCCAGTCTGATGTGCCGAGTGTCAGGGCAACAGAACAGGGCAAAGGAGTCGTCCCATGCCGACGTTAATGTCTCTGCTCAGCTCCTCTCAGCCTCCTCTCTGCACCTCCCTTAACAAACGCTCTGCTCAGCCATGCTAACTCCTCAACCGACAGCATCAGAGATGTCAATACAGACAGCAGCACTGCATCACCACACACATCTGCTTTCAGGCTTTTTCTGCAGCAGAGTAAATAGCGTGTTGAGCGGCACCAGCATGAGCTCACTGCCTGCCACTCTGCTGCTCCACAGCTGCCCAGGGGGCCCCGGCTTCCCGGGCAAATAAGCCATAATTAAGGGGGGAACTTAACACCAAAGTCGCTCCTAACTTCCCTTCGTCTTTGTGAAGTTTCCGAAGACGGAGGCCCCTCGTGTGAGATGACGCAGCCCGTCACCGCCCCCCCATCTCCCTGCTTCCTTCTTTCTCTTCCCTTCCTTCCCTCCCTCTGGCTCTCTCTCACTCACCCCCTCTTGGTTGGCTCCTGTATTTTCCTGGATGGCGTGAATTACAGGTGACTATGCTCAGCTCGGAATTTGACAAGTCCGTCACATCTTCTCCCCCATAGAGAGCTGAAACATCAGGATACCAAAGAGATTCCACTGATCCATCAGCCCCCAATAAAACCCATTTTGGGATGTCAGGGTCTTTTCAGTTTTACCAAAAAAAAAAAAAAACTTTAAAGAAAGGAGTTTATTACAGATGCTCCACGCTTTGCGATGTTTCGACTTGCGATGGTGCGATACTGATGTACATACAGTAATCAGCTTTGAATCTTGGCCTGTTCCTGGGCTGGTGATACGCTGTACGATATTTTCTACTGATGCTGGGAGATGGCAATATCCACATAGCCATGCTTTAAGTCTAGTGATCGCGAGCATAAACATCTCATATAGTGTTTAACAACGTATTAGTGTTTTTTTTCGTGCAACCAAATAAATTTGCATTCCGTTATTTACTTTTCGATTACTGCTATTTAATAAGTTACTGTAATCATTTATTTACTTTTTCAGTGACAATAGATTTTTTAAATTATTCATCATATATTCGGCTTACAATAATTTTCTACTTACGATGGATACATCAGAATGTGACCGCATCGTAAGTCAAGGATCACCTGTGCATTTTTTAATTTGCGTTAGATTAATAAGGTTGCGTTTCAGTGGCAGACATTAAGTATTAACCACCAGCATTTCACCAGCAAGAATTCAAAAAGATTGGAACTTTAACATAAAATATAATGAAGCATTTACTGCCACCTAGTGGGTACAAACAGATACTGCAGAATATTCAAAATTCAAAAAGGCATCAAACATATTTTATATTTTTTACATATTTTTTCTCTTTTAAGAGAAAACATCTCTTAAAAGAGAAACCAACTGTGGATGATAGAGCCAACCGGAGATGAGAGCTCCGACCACGGGTGAGAGAGCTGAAACAAGTCAATCTGAGCTGTGTATCTATGCACTGATACGTGTTATCCTTCCTGTGCTGTTAGGGTCGGCTCCGACCCATTTTTAAGTTTAAAATGCATAAAAGCAGCACATATATTTATGCATACTCTTAAAACAAAAGGCTCCATATTGAACCTTTAAGGTTGCTCAGTACAAACTTCGTAGTACACTTCGTAGTGCGCATTTTGAAGTGTACACTTCGTAGTGTGCGCTTTGAAATGTACACTTTGCAGTAAACTTCGTAGTGCGCACTTCGTAGTGCGCACTTCAAAGTGCACACTACGAAGTTTGTACTGAGCATGCCCTATCAAGTGCACACAGCAAAGTGTAGACTACAAAGTGCGCACTCGATAGGGCATACTCACTAGGGTTACAGTTGGATTAGAGTGCACACTACGAAGTACACTACGAGGGACTGAGTATGCCCTATTGAGTGCACACAACTGGAAAGGACTGAGTATGCCCTTTCCAGTGCGCACTTACTAGTAGGTCTACTTGTTGTGTGCACTCGATACGGCATACTCAGTAGGGTTACAGTTGGATTAGAGTATGCACTACGAAGTACACTACAAGGGACTGAGTATGCCCTTTCCAGTGCACACTTTGTAGTGCGCACTTCGTAGTCTACACTTTGCTGTGTGCACTTGATAGGCCATGCTCAGTACAAACTTCGTAGTACACTTCGTAGTGCGCATTTTGAAGTGTGCACTTCGTAGTGTGCACTTTGAAATGTACACTTTGCAGTAAACTTCGTAGTACACTTCGTAGTGCACACTTCAAAGTGCGCACTACGAATCAGAAAAACCAAAACTTCAAACAAAATATACTGCAAGACAAAATGTCAAATTTGATGTGTGGCCCAATTGCAGTTGACCGGGATGACCTACGGGGATGTAAATAATGGGTGCATCAGAAAAACCCAAACTTCAAACAAGAAAAAAAAAGGGGGACACTGTAACTCCCTACCACTTTCACACAGACACACGGCCAAACTGCTGCTGTTAAGCGTTTATTGGAGGATAGCGTCAGACCCACCTCCTCCTCTTCTCATTCTTAGCTCCAACTTTCTCATTTTCTTTCAGCCTCGCGCAACACAGGGATAAGCTCCAACATCGCTCTCACAATCTCCGAGTCCTTTGCAGAATCTCCAAAGTCCTTATCCGCAACATTTACACGCTCCGGACTGACCGGGACCTTCACACAGTACCGCTCCACAGGCAGCCCCAGCGTACGCTCACACTCCATCAGGTAACCGACCCGTTCAGCTACGCGCTCAGCTCCGTGTTCGGCACCGTCAGCCATCACCTTCATAACACGGGGCTGTTCAGACAAATCACACTCATAAGCACACAATTCACAGCTGAAACGTCATTTCACTCCCCGCAATAGTCAAAATAAAATAAATAATTAAAAATAATAATAATAAAATAAATAATAAATAATTAAATAATAATAAAAATGTATAAATTATTACAAATAAAAACCTCTCTCCCAACATATGGAAATTAACAATGTCACTAGTCGTTGTGTCACCTGGCTCCGCCCCAACCACGCCCCAACCCGCCCCCCCAGTGAACTTTTGACCCGTAACCTTTTGACCTTTAGGTCATAAATCTTTTTGAAAGAAGCCGTATTCTCTCTCTCTCTCATGTACCTGCATTGTCCTTTGTGCTCTAGCTTGGAGTTAAGCTTGTGTTTCTAACAGCAGAGGGCACACAAACACCACTGTATGCAATACGAAAAAAAGGGTAAAATGCATAAAAAAATATATTTCTGGTTACAGTACTAATAATTCAACATGCAGAACTCTAACGTACAAGAAAAAAGGCATGAAATATTGTTTTAATAAATCACAAAAGTACAGTACTGCACAAAAGCCTTATGCAGTCAAAGAAAATTATTTTTAAATGATCTTCATTTTGGTGTAAAGCAACGATATGTCTGTCATACTGTGTCAGCTTAGCCATTTCAAAGCCTTTCCAACAGTCACCCCAGTATTTGCAGTAACCATCTAGCAAACCCGTGTGCTTGGTGCCGCCTGAGGTTTGGGAAGCTAAACTGCATTCGTCTATCCATTCAACAAGTCATCGGTAACTTTTAGCAGAACAGGAGAAATTCTTGCTTTTTTTTTTAAATGTGATACCGATCATTTTCATAAATTCTAATGTTAATCTGAGTATTGTTTTAGCAATTATACACTTACTACCCAGATACATAGCTATAAATATTTTGACCGGGGCACAAGGATGGTGTACACCCTGAACAAGATGCCATGTGATCACAGGGCACAAGGTAGGGACATTTCAAAAGACACACATGTTCACACACTCATTCAGTCAGACTCGATAGGTAATTTATTCTACCTGACAACACTAAGGCAGAGCGAGCAGCTCTCTGACGGCCTGCTGACAGACTGGTCTCGCCGGCCACCAGCTGCGACGCCACACGGCTGCTCCTCCCATTATTGCTACAGTAATGGCTTAATCCTTCACTGCACTCTTCGGCTGGCACAGGGACTCAAGCTGCGATAAACACACAGACACGTGCATCCAGGGCAGGAGATCTTCTGACAAGAACAGGCTGGTGGGTGTTCATCTGTAAAGAAGACACTCCCCACACAATGTGTGAAACCATGGGCAAGATACACAATGACTCAATTATTTTATAAACATGAATGGGTTACGTGGGGTAAACAAACATCACAAACTGTGAAGTTATCCTCAACATCGCATGTCATGCACATGCAATTGATCATGACCGTGATAGTCAGCTAGGTGGAGACCATCAATAGGTTGCACTAAAACATTTTTACGGTCACAGGAAACAAAGCTTAGTGAGCTTTGCAATTGTAATGATGATTCCTTTCCAAGATTATCTAGTATATGTTAAAAAAAAGAATCAGTGTAAAATTTACCATCACAGCTTTTGCAGGAGCTCTGCATGCATTCTGAGATAATCACAATCATTTTCATCATTGTGACAGACTGCATTGGTAGATAAGGTCTATTTGGGTATAATTTATTTTAGGTATATTATATTTTTCTAAAATAAATAAATCACATCAAACTCCTTACATAAAACTTTATTTAAAAAACACTTAAAGCATGGAACTTTGAGTTCACATAAACCTACACTGTTTTGTCTGCATCTTTTCACTGCAACTCTGCATTGTACAGAAATCAGTAGAGGCCATCAATCATTATCTTCTTCCCTCATGTCAAGATCATGACTTATTTTTCTTATGATGTTGACATAGTCAAAGTTTTCCTGAGTTCTCAGGAAAATAAAAATTGTAAATAGTCACTCAAAAAGTGTTTGTCAAGAGAAAGGGTGTGGATTCTGCTAGAAATGCAGGGGGGGGGCGATGTGTACAGGTCACGGATACATTACAACACTAGTGCCCATGATCTGATTATGATTCGCAGCAGGACACCAGCCTTGTCTCCTGGTACGACAGCATAACCCAATTCGGTCCCACTACAAACATCTGGCCTGCATAGACCCCCAAACCAACACAGCTGGCAATAGGCTTGCAGAAACATGCACTGGAACATCTATTTGCCTTTAACAAGGATCCCAGACTAGCATGGGCAGTGTTCCTCAGGCTGGCCAGCCATGCAATCCAGCACAACTCAGCACACACGCGAGGTGTTTACAGAATCCCCAGTTGTCCTTGAAGACCTGGGTCATCGTGCACCTCCGCCTGATGCATTAGCTAGATTGCACCAAGGTAGTCAGGAAAACATCTGACAATGGTCCAAATCTGACCGGTGAAGCTGAGGGTATCTACAGTTTGACGCATAAGGCGACTCGGTGAGGGTGAAGGGACGAGCTTAGAACTGCATGACAGAGATACCCAGAGTCAGCACTGCAGATTCAGCCAACAGGTGGCCTGGATGGGGGGCAGGGCGAAGATTAATGACACAGGCCAACATAATAATGAGACCACAAATATTAATTAATGTCAGTACAACTAAGCATCTGCTATAAAGAGACGACAGCGACCAAAACCCAACGAAGGACGTCTGCTGTGGACCCACAGCCTTTCGCTGTCCAGTCTACATGCTCATCTGCTGCTCAAGTCAGAGGGGATGTGTGACCACAGGGTGTCTACGAGACACACGGAAGCTTAAAGCAATTTCAGAGCAGCCGCAGATCATGAACAGCCAAGGCCCTCAGTTCATGCTGTGTTCGGAGGCAATTAAGAAAGAGAAGCTGCCCCCCACCCCCAGAGACGGGCCTGGATGAAGACAGCACTGGGCTGCACTTTGCAAAGCTGGAAGATGCCTTCATCTGACTAGATTATGTCCGGATCCTACCCTACACAGTTGTATATGATTCATCATACTGGATTCCAGCTTCCATCAAACTAACCTTGCAGTGCACTTATAGAAGGTCACCACAAACAGAAGACTGAATTAGTCACGTTAATGCCCATCTCTTCCTGGCACAGTCATCGAAAAACTTCAGAAACATTTAAAAGTAAAAATGGACACAGGGCCAGCAAAGCCTGCGAGCCCACCAGAAGAGGGCAGTAAGGAGCCACAGTGCAGAGGTGAGCTTTCAAAAGCATCACATAAAAAACATCTCGAAGGACTAAAATCAGAACGTGTTTATGATCTGTGCTCTTGGTGTTTTTACCAATTTGATGTTTACATAAAATTGAATCTTATAATATCCTGCAAAAGTCAATGAATTACGGAGTCATACTGTTTTTTGAAATTGCTTTTCCATACTGTTTTTGCTTTTTCTCGAAGGACCAAGCTATCAATCTATTGGCTTTGGGTGGGCCTTCCTGCCCCGACTGAGTGGTCAATAGGGGGTATGCATGTGACGTCACAGTAGGCAGGATATACTCTGGTTACATCCACTGAGTGGCCAAAACACTGCGGCACTTGGGCATCATTAGAGCCACGAAAACACGTCTAAAATGGCGAAGAACTGTTCATTGTACAAAACAATTTAACAAACAAAAAAATATTTTTACAGACCTCTAAAAACTAAAGAAAAAAAGATAATTGTCACGCCCCGCTCCGTCCGCTCCCGATGTGTGCCACGCCCATCTCATTACCTCCTGTTTCGCCCTAATTGTTCCCACCTGTAGCTCGTTCTGTTACCTAGTCTTGTGTATTTAGTCCGAGTCTCAGTCTGTATTCCCTAGATCTGTCATTGTAGTGTCTCGTTGTGGTGTCCGTGCCTGTCCGTCCCTCCATTAAAACCCACGTTTCCCTAACTCCTTGCTGCGATTCGCCTGCTTCCTTGTTCGCCTCCCCGCCGGCGTGACAGAATGACAGATCTCTCGGAAGATACGAAGCAGCAGTCCGAGCACCGCCGGCTCGGACTGCTGCAGGACTTCGTATACTGGCATGCCCAGCCCGAGGTACAGCAGGACCCGGTAGCCCTGGAGCTGGCTAGCCGGGGTCGGGACCTGCTCCGGGAGGAGCGCCCGTCAGGGCAGGACTACCCCCTGACCAAAGCCCGGAAGTACCTCCGTCGGCTACAACGCCGGCTCGCCAAGCAAAGGGAGAAGCACCAGGAAGAGACTCCGTCGCTCTTCATAGGAGCCTGCTATCTCCTCCCCGCCTTTGAGGACACCGTTGCTACGAGCCTGGCCGGCTCGCATCCGGAGCGTCTGGGGCCAGGCGGAATTCGCGCCGTACTGGACGGCATTCCCCGGGTTCCCAAAGCCCTGAAAGGGAGGGCGCCCACAAGCTCAGCACCCTTCCTGCCGGCTCCGGACCTGCGTGTTCCGGATCTGCCCGCGGCATCACCTGCTGCTGATGCCTCCGCCGATCCGCCCGCGGCTGCGCTGCCTGCTGCCGCCGCCGATCTGCCCGCGGCTGCGCTGCCTGCTGCCGCCGCCGATCTGCCCGCGGCTGCGCTGCCTGCTGCCGCCGCCGATCTGCCCGCGGCTGTGCTGCCTGCAACCCCGCCTGCGGCAGCCGCCGCGATGCCAGCAGCACCGCTCGACTTGCCAGTCCTGCCTGTCTTCTCTGCTGCAGCTGCCGCTGCTCTGCCGGCGGCACCGCCTGCTGCAGCTTCCGCCGCTTCGTCAGCGGCGCCACTCATCCTGCCTGTCTTCCCTGCTGCAGCTGCCGCCGCTCTGCCTGCGGCACCGCCTGCTGCAGCTTCCGCCGCCTTGTCAGCGGCACCTCCTGTTCTGCCTGACCCGTCTGTCCCATTGGACCCGCTTGTCCTGCCTGGCTTACCTACAGTCCCGGTGGCTGGCCGTGTGGAGGCTACGCCCGCCGAGGCGCCCCCTGCTGGCCGCGTGCTGGTGGCGCCCGCCGAGGCGCCCCCTGCTGGCCGCGTGGAGGCTGCGCCCGCCGAGGCGCCCCCTGCTGGCCGCGTGCTGGTGGCGCCCGCCGAGGCGCCCCCTGCTGGCCGCGTGGAGGCTGCGCCCGCCGAGGCGCCCCCTGCTGGCCGCGTGCTGGTGGCGCCCGCCGGGGTGTCCCTCTCTGGCGCGCCCGGAGTGCGCGCCTTTGGGGGGGGGTTCTGCCCCGCGACGGCGCCCCCTGCTGGCCGCGGGAGGGCAACGCCCATCCTGCCGGCACCTGAACTGCCTGTTCTGCCGGCACCGGATCTGCCTGCTGCAGCATCCCACAGGGTCCCGGAACCACAGCCCTGTCTGGAGGAGAGCAGCAGGTTTCGAGTCCTGCAGGAACAGTACTGGCGGGTGGTGGGCGAACCCGCCAGAAAAGACTCCCCGGAGGCAGCTCCGCTCCTGGAGCAACTCCGCAGGGAGTTTGCCAGGGCAGCCCCTGACTCCCCACTCCCACAGCTAGCCGGGGTAGAAGAAACCCTGAGGCAGCCGCTCCTCCTGCGGCGCCTGTCCAGCTGGCCGCCGTTCCCGTCCTGCCCGCGGCCCCGCCTGAGGCCGCCGTTCCAGTCCTGCCCGCGGCCCCACCTGAGGCCGCCGTTCCTGTCTTGCCCGTGACCTCACCTGAGGCCCTGCCTCGACTTCCCCCAGACCTGCTCAGTGTCCCCGAGGAGGTCCCACACTGCTTGGCTGCCGCTCCTTCCTCCGGGGAGGAGGAAGGCCTGGAATGGGATCCCTCTGGGATTGCCCTATGGACCTCCATTGAGACTCCCTCTCCCTTACCCCGGCAAGACCGACACCACCCAGGACCCCGCCTGTCAGTGTCCCGTAAGGGACGGGGACACAGGCGTCGGGCCTGGGTCCCGCCCGCCCTGCCCCCTGGCTCGCCCGTTCGGCCCCTAGCTGTGGCTCGGTGGCTGCCTGCGGGTCCTGCGCCTCGGGGTCGGCGATCGCCGCCGGGTCCCCCCCTGGTTCCTGGGTGCCGGTCCTCGGTCCCGCCTCCGGCTCCCGGTCGGCCGCCTCCGGGCCCCCCTGCTCCGGCTTGGCGTCGGACGGCGCCTTCGCCGGCTCCGGCTGCGCCTCCGCCTGCCGCGGCTTCCCCCTCCTGCCTGCCTTTCCTGGTGTTCCCTCCTGCTCCCTCCTGGTCCCCTCCGTCACTCCCTCGTCCCGTCCCCTTGGTCCCTGGGTGGTCCCCTCCTGCTCCATTCTCCCTCTCCCCTGCGGCCCCTCCGGCCGCTGCCCGTCGCCCGCTTGGGCCTTTTCGTGCTCCCCTTGTTCCTCCTCCCTTTCCGTTCGTCCCGCCTGTTTCTCCTTCTGGTCCCTTTGTCCCTCCTTTTGGCACCCCTGGCCCTTTCGTGTCGCCTGTGGGTGTTCCCCCTGTGTCTCCCTTCTGGGTCTGTCTCTCCGCCTTCCCTGTTCTCTGTCGGGTCCTGTCCTTCGTTTCGTCCCTGTTCGTCTTTTGCGTCTCCGTCCTGTTTCCTGGGTTTGGTTGACGTTCTGTTTTGTCTTTCAGGTCCTGTTCCCTCGTCCCGTCCGTCGCCTCCTCCCTGGCGCGCCCGGTGTGCGCGCCTTTGGGGGGGGGTTATGTCACGCCCCGCTCCGTCCGCTCCCGATGTGTGCCACGCCCATCTCATTACCTCCTGTTTCGCCCTAATTGTTCCCACCTGTAGCTCGTTCTGTTACCTAGTCTTGTGTATTTAGTCCGAGTCTCAGTCTGTATTCCCTAGATCTGTCATTGTAGTGTCTCGTTGTGGTGTCCGTGCCTGTCCGTCCCTCCATTAAAACCCACGTTTCCCTAACTCCTTGCTGCGATTCGCCTGCTTCCTTGTTCGCCTCCCCGCCGGCGTGACAATAATGAATAGCTGTAATTCACAGAAACACCTGGAATCCAGGCTCCAAAACGTGGATTTGCAGTGTTATTTTTATCAATTATGTTGAATTTGAGTAAAATCATAACTAAAGATATATAATGTATTGACTACTCAATTAAATATTTCATTTAGCATCGTTCATTTATATTATGTGTAACTGTAAAATTTTATTTAAAAACATTAATGTTTTTAGATCACAAGGCTCAACATCAAGTAGGGGATGTTTAGTCAGTGTTAGCTAACCAAGATAAACCCAGGTTTTCCTTATAAAACTCCACAAAAGAAGTTTAGACAGATACAGTAGCCAGGTAACTTCAAAAGTTTCTACAAAATATATTGCCAGAAAACCTGATTACTGGCGATGTATAAATGTCCATGATCCACTGGTCCTTTGGGAAGTTGGACGGATCCCTGTCAAGTCCCACTGCCTTTGATTTAAACAAAAGATCATGTTTCACAGTTTCTCTGACTAAAATCAGCCGTGTGTGAAGGGGCATGTTCCGGCGGAAAGGCCCGGCCAAAGCCAGCTGACTGAGAGCTTGGCCCATTGAGAAAAAGCAAAAACAATGGGGAAAAAGCAATAAAGCATTTTTCTTCTCTTTTATTTTTATTACTTTCTTACTCAACATTTATTTCCTTATTCTTTTACATGGCTCTCCTGTGACTCAATAAAGAATAACTCGATTGACAACTAATAGTTAATGAGAATGACCTTGGGCCGCTTGCCAGAGGTGCTTCGACTGCGAAGCTTTCCATTGTTTAATCAACCAGAACAATAAGAGGAAGAATCATCACTATCTCACGGAATGGGTGAAGTCAGCTAGAAGAGTAGGTACAGTAAGGGTTCATAATTCAGCCCCTTAATTATATATTCATTAGAGTTTGAGGTGAAATATGCATGCTGTATTCAATGCAGACTCAGAATGTTAGCCTACCATGTATGGGGAGTGAGGAAGAGAATCATTGACCCTGGATGTGTCTGATGCACAGTGCCCCCTAGTGGGCAGAGGAGTTCAGCTAAGCCTCCAAGAGGCAGAACACACGGCGATTTACAGGAGGAGCCCTGCCTTCGGGCCCTGCCTTCCGCTTCATCTTCCAGGGTACACGGCTGAGTGAGTCACTGTCGAACCTGGCCGTCTCGGCCGCTCCACCCCCGCCCTGCCGGTTCTGACACTGTCTGCCTCCCCCCCCCAGGAGAGACCAGCCCATGGCTGATCCCCCCCCGGCTGCTCGATAATGACTGCGTCGCTGTCATGTCAGCCGTTTCTGCCGTCGATCACAATAAGCCCCGACGCCTCTCCGCTGTGTCTCAGGGCCTCATTTAAACCTCATGAAATTCCAACAGTGAAAAGCATGACATTAGAGCGCCACTCGGGGCCTGAAGTGTGCATTGGAAAGCTCAGTAAAATCCACTTAGGATAGACAGGGCTGCCAACGTGAAGTAAGCTGCCCACATTTCCGTACACGGGGCAGGGGCAAAGCATTCACCGACTGACTGATACTTAGGTTCCTTTTCTGCCGTGTTCCAGAGACTGATTCCCAAATATATATTACAGCTGAGAATGGTCTTTGATATCCCATCCAAGGCAGATGGTAAAAATGGTTTCTCTCCATGGAGCCTCTGTCTGACCCAGCTTCGAGCAGCAGGATGTGTTGAACCACCACACTTCCTGCTCAGGAAAAACTGAGAGAGACAATTTAATTCAGATAAAAAACTTAGCTCCTGGTTATGACAGACCACTTTCATGACAAATACTCTATGGACTTAGCCGAATTGTACCATTCAGTATAGACAGGAGTGCTGTAAGCGGGGGGGGTGGGGGGGAGTTAGGACAATTCCAAGGGCCCCGGAGTGACAGAGGCCCTAATAAATTTGGAAAAACTGGACTGGTCTGGACTGGGGAGCCCAGTGAGATGTGCTTTCATAGGGCCAAATCTTTAGCAATGCCCCTGAGTATGGAGAATGGGGGGGGGGGGGGGGTGCTTTTTATCTAGGGATGCTTCATATCTTCCTATTTGCTACAATGTGCCCTTTGGGCTTTGGCATTCTGAGATGCTCATTCTATTCCCCGCAAACACATATCACTGTCTTTTAGAGCATAACCTCCCCTAAATGGTGTGACACTGTACTGCATGGAGGAATATGCAAGATGGGCACTTTAGGAGAAGTTCGAGATGATTCTCTGGGGAATTCTGTGCTGGTACATCAGCTCGCTCTCGCCTTTTCCCCACACAGAATAAACAGGGACTCCTTCATGACAGCTCAGTCAAAATCAATTTCACAGCACTGGAGCCACATCGAGAATGAATAAAGTATTCAGCAGTGGAGGGTTATAGCCAGAAAAGTTTTAGTACTTCACCAAACAAGAAGAGACAGCTTCCGTAATTATCCTTTGATCTGTCAGATTCAGATCCCCCCACATCGCAATCAAGGTGTGGGAAACAGTCGGAAAGCTATTTCCGGAGAACCGCAACGAGCTCAGATGAGAGAGCAGCTCTTTTTACAGGACTGTTAGCGCCCACGCTAACGCTAATGCTGAGCACCCCCACGCTAACAGAGCACTGCACAGGTCAGGTGTGCTGTGGGTTGCCAGCATGGAGGACAGGAGGACAGAAAGGCACTGAGGAATCAGCACCCGCTTATCACTTACACTGTTCACACATGTATAAGCACCGGCCACTGGGGGGCGAACCTGAGGCAGGCAGTGGCCTTGCCTTCACACTAAGGGTGGCACTACCAGCTTGTGGAGGTGTGGAAGCACAGCAGACTGGCCCCTGTCAGCACCAAAGGCCACTGTGGATCTCAGGGATGCCGGCTCTTGGGCATCTGGCATGACACTCATCCTTCTTACGGCAAATCTATATTATTCCATTATAAAACCTAAACTTAGCTACATCAAAAGTGTTGGGGCAGTTTGCAAACCCTACAGGCTGTTTACAAGATAATAAAACTGTTACATACATGTAAATGTGTGTGCAAACTTGTCTCAAACTGAAAATCCCACACCAGCCAGCTGACCGAAGTTGGCAACCCTGGGATCTGGATGGCTGAGGCCGGTGGGTTGAACCAAAGAAAAGCCCCGCCCACTAGGGACACGATTGGTCTGGGAAAAGCATACTTACCATTTATAAATGGAGGACAGAAGTGTTTGCAGGCTGCTGGGCTAAATGCAGGCATGCATCTGTTCATCCATCTTATTTCCAAGCAAAGTCCCAGGGTGTAATAAAAGCTTGGTTAAGCAAATGCAACCACCCGAAGAGACCAAGCTCCTCACGCAATTCACAGCCTTCGAAACAGGAAGACCCACAATGCATGTCAAGACCAAAGTCCTACTCATCTCTAAAATGATGAGTTATTCTATAAGACAAAGATTATGTAATTTGACAAAACTTTTCTGAAAAGCGATGTGCAGGGAGCTCCAGCAGATCCAGCATTGACTGGGAACACAAATGCCCACGGCAGGGAGCCTCCAGAAATAGTACAAACTGTCTCCCACATGCTGGGGATCCACAATAGGATGAATGCAGGGCAGAAACGGGCCTGAACAGTAACAGCCACCGGCCAGGTCCAGCCTTCTGTGGCGCACAGTGGAGCTCCTTGTGGCGGACGACTGGGAGACACAGAGCTATATGGGACAGCGAGTGAAGGCCACTCCGTCCACAAGTCGACAAAGATCAGGTGCAAACACGGCCAGCAAGCCAGGCTCTGCGCCTCCACCTTACCCCGAACCCTCTCTAGTCACACAGGCAGCCTATTTGTAATGCTACATCTTTAGCATAAATATTAGGCGAGAGACCGCATAACATTGTGTACTGACGACCAGCATCTGTCTGAGCAGATTTGGCCCAAGCTGGAAAAATGCTTATGAATAAGGAGGCATCTTTGGAACTGTCAGTGCCGCCCCTGGTGTACGGCATCACCTCCACATGGGATGAGAATCAACGATGAGTTCATTTTTGCTATGCAGCTTCCTGGAAAGAACAAACCCTTGTCAGTCCCTATGGAAGCTCAGGTGTATCCCAAAGACGAGGTGAGACTGCGAGTGAGTCGGTCTAAGGATTCAGCTCAACAGGGGGGGGGGGGGGGGGGGGGGATGCTAACCTTCAGGCTGGAAGTCAGGGCCTCCAGTATTTTCCGTGACCTCAGCCTTGCGATTTCTCTGCCCCAGCCAGCAGCACGCTGAGCTGAAGCTGGCAAGTCCGCACCGCCGCTCACTGCCTGCTGGTCTGTGATAACCCAGAGTGACTGGAGATTACATTAACCATCATGCCCCACACTTCACCCATTAGACGAGAAGCTCGGGTCATCTTAGTAAGCCATTAGCAGTCAGCAATATCTGAACATGACAGTGCTTGCTGGCATAGTACTGAACTGAACTGAACTTTATTGTCATTCAGACTATAAAGCAAAGAGTGTACAACTGAAGGAAACTGCTTTTTCCCTGGCGCAATGTATAAATAGACATAAGACGCGTGCACGCTATACAACAGCAGATAAACACAGTGGACAGCAGACAGTTTATTCCACATTATAAGAAATATTGCACGTTATATTTCATGTTGTTGCATTATTGCACAGTGTGACAAAAAAATGGTGGTAAAGTGCTCAGTGACAGGAAACAAAGTAATGCACAGAAAAAGCAGCATTTTAAGAGATCTGAGTTCCTGATTTATGTGTTCGAACAATCTGTGTGTGTGTTCAGGAATTCAACGGTCCCAAAAGTCCCAACAGCTCAGTATGTTGCATGCTGATAGATGGAGTTCAGTCTGACGAAACTCCTACTGAGACTGGCCGTCTTGCACCACATGCAGCGGTAGTGTTAGCGCTAGTAGGAAGTCATGCCCTGAATGTCCACATTTAAGAATAAGAGAAATCACCAAACATGTGGTCTCAGCATCTCCAGCCAGGCAGTAGGCAAGTGCTACTTGAATAGGCCAATAACAGCAAGGAGAAGCCTTGACATCTAATCTGTGCCCAGCTTAATCACATGTATATATATATACACACACATACACACACACACACACACACACACACACACACACACGCGCAGAAAGATATAGTCAAAGTAATTTTGTTTTATATGCACACCAGATTTCTGAAAAACATTCTTGATTAAATTACAATAACATTACATTGTCACATGACATATGCACAATGTTACAATGTTGAGGGCACGAGGATAACACACTTCCGGTTTGCATGACCTTACTAACGTTAACTCCTAAAGGGGGTGTCATCCATGAGCAAAGAGTCGCTCTGGAAACAATCTTCTGCGTGAATCGCTTAATATACCAACTTCCATGTAATGCTCAACAGTCACATTAGGGTAATTAAAAAGCAGATAGCACAAACACGTTTTGTTGTTATACTTAAGTTACCGTCCAACTATAAAACGTATTAACCTTGTAAGATATGTACTTTTCATTCTGTAACATTAACGCTTGGTATTAATATATCTCCCTTTACCAAAGTCTATTGCAATAAACAAACGATCTCATATCAAACTTCCTGCTACCATCTGGCATATAATTAATTTCAATAGCTGCTGAGACGTGGAACACATCTGATAGAATAACAAAAGGCAAATTATTATTTGTTGTGCCACGATAAGGATGATGTCCAAAATAAGCCAGGCAAGCAAGCTGCACGGACGACACTCAGACATGCATACCAACTAAATCCAATTAAAGATGCAATGTTCCAGCAAGCACATGATCAATGTGTGGGAGAATATATACACGCGGCTTAATTACTTTACTGTCTTAATTTTAGCTGGCCAATTTTTTTTTTCTAAATTGTTATTCAAATAGTTATGATGTTCAAGGTTACTTTGCAACAAAATATGCGAGGGATTTACAATGCAGACATAGTAAATTTCCATATCCAACACTCTTCCACATGTAACAAACACATTGCACCTTTCATTGTATAACTACGGTTAAAAATATAACATCCATTTACTTACCTGTGAGAGGGTCAAATGAGCCATCCAGTTCCCTTGAGTCCGAGAAGCTTTGATCCAAACTTTTTTCCTTCATTGCGGACTAAACTAATTTGTTCTAGCTGATTATAGGTCTGTACTTACTTGAAGCAATACAGAAAATGCAGCGCAGCGGGAAAAGATTTCTATCCAAGAACCAAACGCAACTCCTCGCCGTGTTAGTGCTGCCGTATCAAATGCTCGTACGTGTTCCGACAGATGTAGAGATGCCAAAATATGATGAAATATTACTGTTGCCTTATCACGCTTATTAACCTTGTAAGGACACTAGCATACAGTTCAGCTCAAGCGGTTTATAACGGTGTGTAGCGGTCAAAGAACTATCAGCTCGTACGAGGTTGTGCATGGTTTAACTCACCTCTGCTCTCAGGTACGCATCACACAATCCGGGAACAATATCATCAAAGTGTCCTTCCATTCAGTCTAAACACCAGGCGTAGAAATGTCGTCAGAGCAGAATTAAAATATGTATATTTCCCGAATCACCGATTGCAGCGATCGCCTTCAGGTCCTCCTATACTACGAGCGACCTCCCCGTACAGACCGCTGTTGGCTTTACGGTCTCGGAAATGTTTCCGTGTTCGGAAGGTAACCCTCTGTTCCAGTCGGCCAGTCTAATTAACGATGGCCATATGGCGAACAATTCATTTTGATAAGTGTATTGCGATGTGACTAAATACATAAATCACCCCAAATATTCAGTACAATTTAGTTCTGTCGTTTGATCAGATTAATTTTCATAAAAAGATTTTAGTCAACTTAAATGTATTGTAATGCACTTTAAACTGAATCCAACTAAATGAAAACAAGTCAAATTACAAAACAATGAAATGCTGAGGGTATACATATCCTTCACAATGACAAGATCACGGGTTTCCCAAAACAATTAATCTTGAAATTTTATGAGGGATTTTACGATGGGGCAGCGCGGTGGCTCAGCATTCGAGTAAATAACACGGCTGCCTCATAATTCGGGGACTGGGGATTTGAACCCAACCTCTGCTCGGTGTGCCTGGTGCCTTTTCTTTAAATGGTATCATTTCATAATTGTTGAAAACGAAGAAAATGTGTATGAAAGGCAGAGTATTATATGACTGAGATTCCGCTGAGCCTAAAAAAGAGCGGACTTGAAAACCAAAAACAAGCAAATTTCTTTGTGTGTTAAGCCAAAATACTTCAGAGCTCATTGCCAATCCACATTTTCCTATTTGGAGACATGTATCTCACCTACTGAAAATTGTAGAATATGCATCATTAACTGGCCAGAGGACAAACACGGGGGTCTGCAATGACATACATAGCTTATATAAACATTTTGCCCTGTGAACAACATAGTGAAGAATGCAAACTGAGCAGTGAACGTAATCTGTTCTGACAAGGAAGGCAAGTCATGATACAGTAAGCAGAGCTCTAGCAGGTGAATTTTAGGAGCCTACAATCTCATCATCCTATTAATATGTATTTTTTTCACCATTTCTTAATTGCAACCTAGGATTTCTCATCGAATATCACTCTATTCTGTCAGAAGAAATGCTTCACGCTGCATGAGTCATTCATTGGACCAAAATAGCAGGTATAACATGCAGCTGTGGGAATCAGAGTTCCAACCATCCAGAAGTATTACCACTATGACCCCTTTAAGACGGGTACGCATCTGACAGCACCATGCGCCGGTAAATAATTGCGTAATCATTCCAAATGAGAAAACCTGTGTGGCATGTTACTATTTTAATGCAAAATATGCTCTTAAACAAACCATTGATTGCTGCTCAGAAGGATCTTTGTTATTAAATTATAGCTCTGGTGAATTACCAATTAGCAGGCAAACGCAGCGGCGAGGGCGGAGATCCACTATTTCCGTAAAGGACTGAAAGTGTCCCCCTTTTGACTTTCCCCTCCTCCCAATCGCGAAAATCGATCCGCGGGGAAACCCCCCTCACCCCTCCCTCCCACAAAATGTACAAGTCAGCCACCCCCCATTCAGTGCCCCTGCACTTGAAAAGTCCGAGCACGTCACTGCAGTTAGCTAATATTCCCCAGAACTAATTGATGAGGGCACCATTAACGCAAAGTTGAACATCATCTGTCCCACAAAGCCTACAGACCAGATCTTCTAGATAGGAACCACAAGGAACACAATCAGCTGCCCATGCAGTTCCGCTTCCCATGTGCAATGGAAGTAAAAAACATGGAATAACAAATTCTACATGGATTTTGCGGCATTAGTGACTATAGTGCCTTCGCCACAGACCTCGAGGACCACAGTTCAAGTCCCTGCCCTGGATCTACCTGTATATAATAATAATAATTACTTTATTGATCCCCGCGGGGAAATTGTCTTTACGCATACCTCAACTTGCTTTTTTTTTTATTTTTTGTAGAGTAAGTTGTCCGCGAAGGGCAGTCACCCGTAGCGGCGTCCAGGGTTCTCTCCAAGTTGTTCTCTCCATGATGTCATTGGGGTTTCCTCCTTGCTAAGGTGAACTAAAATTGCCATATTGTCCATAGGTATGAATATGGGTGTGAGTGGTGTGTGTGCCCCATGGTGATGCATAACAAACTGCAGTGTACTCTGTACATTTGGCGAATAAGCTGATTCTGATGAGTAGGTGCCCCATCCTGGGTTGCCCCCTGCCTTGTGCCTGTAGCTTCTGGGACAGGCTCCAGACCCCCACGATCCTGCATAGGAGAAGCAGGTATAGCGAATGGATGGATGGACATGGTATTCGTTTTGGGTATGTGCTTGGATTTTCTACATAAATTATTACAAATATCAGGGTTTAAGCAGTGTTTGTGTAGTTATGTGATGCAACCATCTGAAATATGAATTAGTGAAGTTCATAAGCTATGTGACACATTCAGCCCTGGGCCACTTAACGTTCTGCACTCTCAGTCTCAACGCTTCAAGCCCTAACCAGTGTGTGTGTACATGGGTATGAAGCAGGACATGTTTGAAAGAGGTTCATTGCTCACAGATGAGATTATGCTGAGCTGAAGGGCTCAGCTACTCCACACATCATATGTACGGTCTTACAGTTTGCTAGATAATGATGCCCTATCATGCATGTGTCATATGCTATCAAACATCTGAGAATAAGCGTATGTGCATAGTAATACCTCACTTTAAGTCAGAAATCGGTTCCAAAAGGCATGACTTAAGTTGAAAAATTACTTAACATGAAAAACCCCTAAAAAACTATTTAGACCCCATATCAGCACCCAATAAGCATTTCCCTTAAATGTATAAACGCAGCGGAACTTGGAGTTATTGGCACCAAATACCAGTCAAATAAGACAATACGTTTTAATTTATAAGCTTTTATTTGATTTAATACAATATATTTTACATATTTTAACATTGCCTGACCAACTTAAGATGATTTGTATTTTTTCTACATACTGTATTTTTAACGTAGAGTCGAATTCGACGTAAAGCGAACCGATGTATGATGAGGCATCACTGTATTATCAATCCACATTACAAATAACCCCCCAGTGACTTAAGTGGTGCCAAACTGAGTAAACGAGACGTACCAAACAGGGGCTCACGTTCCATCCTTCCTCCCATCATGGTCACTGGTTGAGGAAGACGCCTATCTCACACTCTGTGGATCATTTGAGCCTGTCTGAGACACACCTGTGGCTGCGCACACTTATACAGGGCTTTTCGCTCACAGCAGATAGACAAGTGAAGGGTATTTACAACAAAACAGAATGCATTTCTACCTGAAAGGACACTGGAGAAATGGAGCAAACGCTCTGACTTTTCAAAGGACACACCCCCACAGAATGCTGTCACATGGCATAAAACAGAGTGAAGAGATTATGTGACAGGAATCATACTGCTGATGACTGGCCTACTAAATATTTGCCATGATGAGTACAATGTGGAAATCTTACAGTACCAAGCAGGCTTGTAGCCAGAAATGAACTTCATGGGCTGTGCCAAGGGAAAGGCCCGGCATCTGGAGGGGACGACCGGGGAAGGTGTCCTGGGGTCTGCACTGAGGAGGGACCCAGAGAAGAAAGTGACCCTCATGTAGGGTGGCTCATTGTAATAACTGTCTTGTACCCAGGAATTATGCACACCAGCCCTGCTGAGAGGGACATGTCCAACGCATTTTGGGGGATTCTACCCTATCTATATAAATGGTACCAAGCACTATAAATAGGGGCCACCCCACGAGAGCGAACCCATAAAAAAAAAAAACATCTAAATGAGGGGATATATGAAACATTTTCAGCAGTTTCTGCCCCATAAATGCCTTTGAAAGGAGCATTGAAATCAAATCAAAAGGTCACTGCGAAGACCCTTAAGGGCATGCACTGTCACCCGCACGAGCCAATCACGCAGCTCCATGGTGACATCTACGAATGTCATGCTTGCTGGACTGAGGCATGAGTCACTCATCTGCAGCATTGCTGTCAATCTTATTTGAACTCATTGTGCTCAGTTCTAATGAAATACTCAGTTAAGCAATTCAAGCTAATCACACTGAATGAATTAATCCAAATTCATCCTGATGTAACCGCTGCACCCCCTGCAGAGTAGATACAACAGAATAATTAGGAGTTGGATGTATATTCCTGTGCAATTCAAGAAAAAATGTTAACAAGAAGTCTAGTAAGGTGGAGCCTGCCATCATCTGAGAGGACCGAAGGAGAGGACACAGTGGTTATGATGGGAGACACAGAGATGACAGGCGGCCCTGGAGAGACCCAGTGATGCTGCGGCGGAGGGGCTGCTACAAGAACAGGAACAGTTACCCTGTCTGCCTGACTGATCACTTCACTTTATAGACACTTGGGATGATTGTAGTGCAGCTCAGACTTGGACGCATGAGCCAACAGGAACATCAAGAGTTTTCTGAACAACAGGCACCGGCCTCTTTCCACTCCCTGGCCATGTGTCCAGCCCTCTGGCCATGTGACCAGCCCTCAGTGCAGGATACAGGGGGAATGCAAAAATCACCTCAGATGAGGGATTGGATGACTGAAGCAAAGCAGCTTTTCAACTGCCCAGCTACATGACTAATGGTCAAAGGGTGGTACTCGCTGCCCGGGGGGGGGGGGGGGGCAGAATGATGCCCAGAGGGAAGCTGGGTGTGGAAGGAGCGGGAACTGCCTGGAGATGACACTGGTCAGCAAGTTCGGCAAGCAAGTCCAACCAAACAAAGTAACATTCAGATCATAGAGCTGCAACAAGCATAGTGTGTAAAGCAGGCGTTGTGTGTTTATTGCCAAGAACAGAGTATCCAGACCACAATGCTTTGGTGAAGGACAAAAAGATACCTGTGGGTGACAACCTGGCATCAGCCTCCAAACTCATCTTAATCAGGACTGTGAGGGAGTCAGCAGAAGCCGTGGCTCCAACAGGAAGCTATACGTCTATTTCTTTCAGCTGTTACTGAAGTCAGTTACCTTCTCTTGTGCATCACCAATGAGTACACTGCCGCCCAGTGGAGAAAGACATAAACTGCAATGAGCAAAGGTTACAAATGTTTCCAAACGGGACAGCTGTTAAAAAACACGCAAAATGATAAGTGTAGCAAATGGTAGGAAAACACGGAAGGTTCCCAGGAGCAGCCCAGCCCATGGTCACCACCCTCCTGACAAGTGCCCACCTTACACTGAGAACTACAGTTCAACTGCTCCCTCCTGTTCTAGACATTCAGTACACCTGCACTCATGCAGCGCCTCACCCATGGGTGTAAATTATGGGGGGATGGGGGGGTTGTAACCCCCCCATCAAACCCAGCCAATACAACCCCCTGGACCCGGGCAAATATATGGGGATTCATGACATCATCATTATTATTGTGAAATGTTTTAGTAAAAAGACTTTTAAAAAGAAGTTCTATTTTAAAAAACAAGTTTAAAATAGAAAATATTGAGAGCTTCAGAAAATGTCTATTCAGCACCACATGAAGAGATGCTAGGGTCAGACTGGGTGTTTTAGACGTAAAACCACAGTCTGCTGTCATCAGTAACATTTTGGATGGAATTTGCCCTGACTTGTCTAGAATGTGTCAAGGTGCACTCCTTGTAGAATGTGACACTCCGTCTCTAGAGTTTGCATGTAGTGCTTGAGAAATTGGTTGCATATAATGCAAAGGATATAAATGATTTTTTTATAAAGAGCCATGCACTGCTATGTTTGTATTTTACACATTATTCTGAAACATTGCTTCCAAGTCATTATTTCTGCGTCGTTATTTTTTAAAGGAAGTTTATAATTACACATAACGTGTGGTTTTCTATTTGGTCTGTGGGCGCGGTTCTCTGTTCTGCTCATGGTGGGCATTGGGTTACGGAAGCTGAACAAACGGGCTTTTTATACTAACACCATTTAACGGGAAGTGAAATACTAATGGTGTGTTCCATTTGCCCTCGGAACTCGGGTTCCGAGTCGGATATGATTTGGGGCTGGACCACGGCAAAAACAATGCCAAGCACAAGCACCTACCCGAGTAGTAAAATAACGTGCTCGAAACCCCCTCGAAATTCACTTCTGGCTATGGACCAGTTCCAGAAATTTCTATTATATTTGAAATGTTGGCAGTAAAAATTAACAACAAAAAGCAGCATTTAAAACACTACCAGTCATCGGAGAATTACACATATTCGAAATCAATTTAACTTTCCTGCTATTGATCTAATGATGTGGTATAACACGTCAAAATTAAAACACTACTTTCTGCAATACCAAACCCTACCTTTTACTGAGGTGTAGGCAAGTAATTAGATGTTCCAATTTAATCGCATTCACTTTCTTTGACTTTTTGAGAACTCATAGCACGCAGCTTGTGCAGCTGCAATCTCCGGCCCCTAGCTGTGGGCTCTCTCAATGTGCCTGACAAAGTGGTGTAATATTATCATTATTGTTATTATATGAATAGATAAAGCATATTGTACAAGAAAGTAGCGGTAGGCAACAACTCAGTCTATCAGCATTAGCCAGCTAACCCGCTAGCCGGCATCCAGCCATTGGACACGTCATAGGTAATGGACGGAAGTGACAAAACGATGAGAGCAAGGGTGGAGATACATTACTTCATACGTATTTTCGTCTTCAGCAAAGTGAGTACTGCCTTCCTACTTCTATTCGGAACGCAAAATTGTTAATACATATATTCGTGTAAACTGATACGCTGTATTGGTTTAAAAGCTAGCGTAAACACCAAACCACACCACAGTGTTCTGTGCGCGCACATAAATACGAAGTCGGCCAAAGTTATATATCTCGATATTTATAGAATAGCTGTGAGGACACACACCCTCTTTCATTCCCCCCTCGGATAAACCGGCCAGGGTTTCCGGAAATTTGCGAACTCGTGATGCCAGGAGTTGTATGGGGATTTGTGCAGCTTTCCAGCTAAAGATTTTTTCTTAATTAAATGGGTAAGAAGTGTAGATCTATGGGTAGGATAACAAGTAAATAGCAAGCCTAATTATCCGAATAGATAGCAGAATGACATGGTCATAGTTTTATTTTTCCCTACTTTCGGGACTTCAGCAAAGCCTGGTTGAATTTAGTACCCGCCAGCCGTCCTTCACCCTCTACTAACATGAAGCGGCATTCTTTAGAACAACTTTCGGATTTTGGTGATTTTAACAGAGGTAAAGATTTGCGTGAGTTCTTAGCACAGAACCATTCGACTTGTGGTTTTAACAGCTATTTGCAGGATGTACGCATTAGTCCGGACGGACAGCACATACATGCCATTCTCCGCAAGCCAAACACCGGTCTTATGACTTTTGATAAAAGCCAAAGACCTCAGCTGATTCCAAGCCAAAATCGCCTGGATTTGGCTTCGACGCCATCCGAGCCCGTCGTGGATGTGGTGTACCTCGAACAGAATGGCAAAGACGGCTCTTCGGCTGTACTGGCTGTGGTATTGGAGAATGGCAAAGTCGAATTTTGGAAATACTGCGACCACAAATCCGGCTGGATCTTACAGCAGACATCGGACCTGTGCAACAGCCCCAGCGCCAAAGTGATTTCTGTCTGCGTAAGTGCCAAATGCATAATATGGTGCGAGGAGCGACCACCTTCGGAGAGCTCTCCCGGCGCAGCCCGCAGTAAATTCAGGTACTGCTTGTGCAGACGAACTTACGAGGTGCTGGGTGGTGGTGGTGTCTCTTTAGGGGGGGTGAAAATCGCTCTGCATAACAGCCCTCCTTACATTGTCACGGTGGCGGGTGACAATGTTTACCTGCTTCCCGATGGAATCGACACTTCTCCAGCGAACGTCTCCAGATTCTTCTTTATCTGGTCGCTGCAGTGTGATGCTGTGACCATTGGTACTACTTGCAGTGGGCGGCTCATGTGGCAGGACTTTTCGTCTAGTAAGGAAACCGATTTCAGTAAGTTAATTTGTGACGGTGCTGGTATGCTGTCCATTATGAACCCGCCAGAAATACGTGCCTTTTCCCCGACTGTATGTGGGGGGGTGATATTGCTCCTTAGCTCGGGATGGATCTGCAAGTTATCCACAGATGGCACTCTACGCCATATTTACAAACTGCCGGATAATTGTTTAATCGGTTATGAGGTGCAAAGTAGCTTGAACATATACAGTGGTCTGCTGGCCTTGACTGTGGCAAGGATGCTGTATTTGATTGACGCTGCATGTGGTCTGGAGTTGGAGAAGATACCACTGGAGAGAGAGGCAGTACTTTTTGTAAACAGCCAGGAGCGGGAAACCCCACACCTGCTGTCGGAGGGGGGGCTGTTCGTGGTCCAGCGCAAGGAGTGCGAACCTGGGCATGAGCAGCTGGGCCACCCAGAAAGCCTTGAGGTGGGCTCTGTACTGGTGGAGGCTGTCTTTGAGGAGGCCTGTAAGTATTACCAACAGAGGAGTCTGAGCAGTGCCCAGCTGACCGTGGAGAAGCTCAGGAGTGGAGGCATGTTCCAGGCACCCATCACCTTGTCCTCCATCCTCAAAGATTACCTGAATGGCCAGAAGAGCAGAGATATGGCCCCAAGTGACAGCTGCCATGGCAAGTTGCTCGGTGCCCTGGAAGCTGAGCTCAGAAGCCTGCTGGTCCTGGAGGAAGCCAAGCTGTCCATGCTGACAGCCTCAAAGGCAGACGTGGCCAAATACTGCGAGACCTTGGTGCATGACGAGGTCCGCAGACTCCTGTGCTCCGAGATGGACAGGGAGAGTCTCCTCTACCTCAACGCCATCGTTGGCACCTTTCCCTTGGAGTCATGGCAGACGGTGCAGAAGGTCCTCCAGCTGCAGTATAATGGTGAAGGATCCCTCTCCAGCTCAGCACCCCCAGAGGTGTGGAAGACCGTCCTGAGTCCCATCCAGGCGGCCGCTCGCTCCCCGGTGGCCCCGGCCAACGTGGCCATGCCCGTGTTCGAGCTGCTCTGCAGGGCCGTGTACCACTTCCAGCCCAGCTGGCTGCCCCGTTTCCTGGAGCTGGCGCAGCAGCAGGCCGGCCGGAGCCACGGCGTGCCGGAGAACGCGGAGAGCCAGCCGCTGTACCGGCGGGCCCTGGCTGTGCTGCCCAGGGCCGGCGACCAGCACGACCTGGAACTGGAGCTGCTGCTGTGCAGCCAGAGGCCGCACGCCGTCCTGCAGGCCCTGCGCATCCTGATGGGCCGCCGCGACTGGCAGCGTGTCACCCAGGTGGCTCAGCGCTTCAGCCAGCAGAGTCCGCTGCTCAACAAGGAGATCTTCATCAGTCTGCTGTGCGAAGTATCCCAGCACCGTGAGCTGGATCCCTACCTGGAGCTGCTGTGGGCCCTCTGTCCTGAGGATATGTCAGCGACCAGCATCCTGAACACAGTGCTGAAGAGCCTCCCCCCTACAGACCCCGGAACTGACCCCTTCCAGACTCACGGTGCCCAGCTCACCATCGGGCTCCTCCGCCCTCTGCTCAGCCGCGTTCTCCAGAGGGACACCAAGCCCAGCCACCGGTACGCAGACATCCTGCAGTCCCCTTCCTTCCCTCCCCCGACACCCCCCCGGCAGGCCAGGGGGCTCCCCAGGTCCGCCACAGACAGCGGCGTCAGCCACCTAGACCACGGCCAGACGGCCGCCTGTGTGGTCAGGATGACATCACCGCCCCATCACATGTGACCTCCCATGCGCTACCGAGGAGGAACGTGGGAGCGGTCAGCACCTCTGTGGACATTCTCCCCATAACAACCAAAGGTTAGGCATCCAAAACATGCTTCCTGGAGTAGGCAAGAGGGACTGCAAAGCTGGGACACATTTTAACATACAGTCAAGGGTGTATAACACTATATGAGGCTGCATGACCCTTGGAAAATAGGGGGGGGGGGGGGGGGGGCGCTTCTGTAATTGCCCGATGTATGTAAATCTGTAGACATTCCATTGTCCTGCCTGTATATTAGGTCACAATGCAGTAAGCTGTGCATGTTGATACAATCATGTTAGTCATTTTATAAGCAAAGCCATTCTGCATTTGCCTGAGACTGAAAATGCAAGGAGACATTTGCTAGCAATTAGCCGGACGGCTGCCTAATCATTAACTAACATACGTGTCCTGCTGAAAATACATTTCCTTTCCTCACGTATATATTGGTATCATTGCAGCTGTAATTGGAATACTTGTAGTTATATAGACGGGGCACTGAGGTGTACAGGTTCTACATGTTCGCATGGGATGGTGCAGCAGACGTGTCTCGCACTAAAGGGGTTCTCTGTCCAGGTGGTTTTGTGGACTGAGGCTGCTCTGCTCTCATCCTCAGCACGGCCTTTTAAAGGGACAGGCCCTCTGTACCATCGACAGCCCTGACTCTGCAAGCTCAGCCATTAGCCAGCCTTAATGAACTGTGATAGTAGGATACAGGAGAAATCGGGCAGTATGACAGATGGTGCTGTGTAGTAAATGTTGTTCGCCTGAGATGTGCGCAGAAGAGCTTTCAGTTCTGTTTTTCTGGTGTACGTGAGCCTGCCCTCAGCTTCCTGTGTCTCACTGGGGGAACAGTGCAGTCGTAAGGCCCTCTGGACACTGCACACCTGGCTCCTACCGTACACCCTGCTTGTGCTTCCTGGGGGGAGGGGCCTCCCTGAAGGGTGTAGGCTCCGCCTCCACCTCCCATCCTTAGAGGATGAACGTCCAGCTGCTTCTCCCAGTGTGATGGTGAAAAAAAAATGCAGATTCATTAACATATGGCAATATCACTCCATCCCGCATAAAAGTAAGATGATAGTTTGAGCTTTTTGGAGAAACCTCATTTGAGTATTTTCCTGTTTTATTTCAGTGCCTAAAAGTAACTGAGTGAGATATTTATGTAACATTCCTGACTAACTTCTCTTTAGTCCATGATTTTTTTTTTTTTTTACAAACATTTTAATATAAAAGTCTCTTTATGGAAGTTTGAATTTTACTGAAAGCACAGTAAAAAATCCTGAAATGGAGAATAGCATCCTGAAATGGAGAATAGCATCAAGCTGTGTAAACACTAAACTGTGGCCGAATCCAGTGAGATCATACTTTACTGTCCTAAGTTTGTAGTCTTTCAGAAGTCATGAATGCCAATTCGCTCAGCCCAACAGGTCAATGAAAGCTGCACGTAGGTGTGCGATTAGAGTAATGGGCAAATAAGACTCCAGCATGATTTTTGTACAAATATAACATATGACTGCTAATTAAAGTGTTGTTTGTGCTCTCGCTGCTGGTCAATGCTTGTGAAAATTGCATGGTGCACATGATTGTATATAATAGGAGGGGCTCGGGAAGTGACACCAGACAGGTCCCGTACTTCACCGGTGACGGACCAATCAGACCAGTGTTGTAAATACCTCGGATCTCCACTAGGGGCACACCTTTCACATCTCACTTTAATAGCGCAGCATTTTAATGCTATACAAAACAATGGCCGTGATTTTAGCTGGCTGTGCAAACATGGTCACTCTAAAACAAATCGTATTTAATTAAAGGTAAGAAAAAGGGTGGTTGCATTTTTATTTCTGGTATTTATAAAAAATATTGCATACACCATGGAAAAACCACAGAAATGCTTTAATCATTTTCTAATATTCTACTCCTGTTTGATACAAATCTTCTTATAGAGAATGCTAACCCTAGCAAGATATTGCACAAGTAAACAAGGTAAAATTGGGGACTGGGCCAACCTCAACGCTAGAATTAACCCATAATGAGGTCTGTCTACTGGCCTTGCAGGGAGCCATAAGAAACGTGTACAGAGGTCTGGGAGCCTGGGGGCTGTGGCAACATATCAGTGCTTGTGAGTCTCCTGGTCTTAGGCAGTATTCACCAGGTGGTGCCTGTGGTCCCAGACCATGACTGGACCCCTGCAGCATCAGGTGGGCCCATCAGCTGTACGGGGCCTGGGGGATTTGTGTCAGCTGGATGTCATCCCTGGGGGCACAGGGAATATGGGGTGGGGCGGCTGTGAGAACCGAGATGCAGACACCGGCCTACAGACCTGAAGGTGCAGACCCTGATACTCACTCAAATGTGTCGGTGTATTTCATCCTCCTGTAGAACTTGGCCAGCTTTATAGAGAAGATGATGCTGGAAATGAGGAAGATCAGGCACCAGCCCAGGCTAAACCAGAAGGCATTCTGGGGGGGGGGGGGTCAGGTAGACGTTTATCTGAGCACAGAAGGATTTGCCACAGCTAACAGCATGTCCCGGTTCTCCAGAGGTCACCCCATGTGCTCTTACCAGAGAATCCACCAGGTAGGAACAAGCCACCACCTCCAAGGAGTCCAGAGCCCCAGCCACTGGCCCACAGCAGCCCACTTCCTGGGTGACCTGAGGACAAAACGACCCAGGGACAGCAATTCCACCTCCAGACTGCACCATGAAGTGCTCCTGGTACAAGCTGGATTACCTACGATCCAAATAAGCCAGGTGGCGGTTCTGGAGCAGAGAAAGGCCTTAACATGACAGATCCAGGTTAGAGAGGGGTGACCTACTGTTGTTTTTGCCCAGTCAGCAAATGCTGTAAAATATTGCATCTGACAATCCAGGAATCTGCGGCAGTTCTTCACAAAAAAAAAAATCAAGTCAAAATTCAGCCTGTTGACCATCATAAATAAAGCTGATCTATTACCCGATCAACTCCTGAAGGAGTTTATTTTTAGCGTCTTAGCACACTCACAGCGTTTACTATCACTGAGGCGTTGATGTCCAGGAATTTCTGAGCATTTTCCAGTTCAACCAGACCAGTTTCCATGGTGCTCTTAGGGAAATGGGCGAGAAAGGGGCAGGCGTGAACCCTCTGGGGAAAAGCAGTCTGCCCCCTGATGGCCGACCCCTGTAGGTACAGCTAAGCAAAGAACATCTCACACCTGTCACATTGTTCATATAGCCCACAGAAGTAGAACAAAGATGGAGGGTCACACTCACATTTACTTGTGCACAGGTGGCCAAGAGACCATGGAGGGTGGAGTTGAGATCCCTCTGGAAGGTAGAAATGCATGGACTGGTCATGGTCTTCAGACTTTTAACACAGAAGCAGAGTCTCTGGGGAATCTGCATCCTAATAACCTCCAGGCTGCTCCTGATATAAAGGCCCAATCTGGTGCCAGGCTTTCTGATTGCTGTGTCCTGATAGGCAGCTTTAGACCCAGAGCCATATTAAGATACACCCTGCTTTAGTTTCCCAAAGTATTAACTGATAAACAATAATAGAAATGGTGCCCATCTGGGGGCATGCATGGGTGTGGTCACAAGCATGTCGGGGCAGCCATGTCCGTATGGGTGTGGTCACATCCATGTAGGGGCAGCCATGTCCGTATGGGTGTGGTCACATCCATGTAGGGGCAGCCATGTCCGTATGGGTGTGGTCAAATCCATGTAGGGGCAGCCATGTCCGTATGGGTGTGGTCACATCCATGTGGGGGCGGCCATGTCCGTATGGGTGTGGTCACATGCATGTCGGGGCGGTCATGTCCGTATGGGTGTGGTCACATCCATGTGGGGGCGGCCATGTCCGTATGGGTGTGGTCACATCCATGTGGGGGCGGCCATGTCCGTATGGGTGTGGTCACATCCATGTGGGGGCGGCCATGTCCGTATGGGTGTGGTCACATCCATGTGGGGGCGGCCATGTCCGTATGGGTGTGGTCACATCCATGTGGGGGCGGCCATGTCCGTATGGGTGTGGTCACATGCATGTGGGGGCGGCCATGTCCGTATGGGTGTGGTCACATGCATGTGGGGGCGGCCATGTCCGTATGGGTGTGGTCACATGCATGTGGGGGCGGCCATGTCCGTATGGGTGTGGTCACATGCATGTGGGGGCGGCCATGTCCGTATGGGTGTGGTCACATGCATGTGGGGGCGGCCATGTCCGTATGGGTGTGGTCATATCACCAAACAGTCCCCAGGCATTGTCAGAGGACAGGCAACCATGTGCTGCCCTTCTAGACCCATCAACACACCGCGTCTGGCATGATGTCCTCGCTGATGCTGAACTGGATCTCTCTCAGCCTAGAGGCCTCTTCCAGCAGCTCCATGCTCACAGTGCTGCCTGACTGCAGGGAGAGAGAAGGAGGGGGTGTTAGGATCAGGGCTGGCCCCCCTGCTCCTAGGAGGCAAGATGCATATCACTCACAGTGTTACGTAACTGATCCAGCATGTCTGCAATCTTGTTCAGGGATATGTTGGAAAGGAAATCAATCTGCAAAGGAAACATGTTGAGGAAGTTGGTCACTAGGAGGCTCATGGAACTTTTACCTATGCAAAAATGTTCTAACAGCAGACCGCAAAATGATTGGTTTAGAGAGAGATAACCAATCAGATTGTACAGAAGGTGGGACCAAGACATCTGATTGGTTGGTTCTGCCTCCTCTAGTTGCTTTTTGTATAAGTAAAGCTCCCAAGAGCCATTGGGAGACTGGGATATAGTGTCAGCCTATTCGGGGGGGGGGGGAAGGGGGGGGGGGGGGTGCTCCCTGTGACCACGGCGCACCTGCTGGGAGATGGCCCCCGGGTCCACAGCCTCTGACACAGTGGACAAGCCAAACAGCTGCTTCCGCAGATCCGGCTTCAGGAAGCTGACACTGTTCAAGGTGATGTTCCTTTCGAAAAACTGCCTCTTGATTTGCTCGGCGTACTGTCAGGGAGGGGGGGCACAGCCATGTGACATGGGCAGCAGGCGTCCCGGGCATGGGTTAGGACTCAGGCTCTCACCTCGGTCACGTTGAAGATATCGTCGAGATCGAACACGTCCTGTAGGCGCAAGGCGTTCCACAGGGAGCTGTTCTGATGGCAGTCGCTGGAAGCAGGAAGACGAGGGTTCAGCTACACAGCTTCACCCGGCAATCTGAAGGGATCTTATTAATCCACAAAAGGCCTCACTGAGATGCAGAACCTGCCCAGATGCCCGGTCTCACCTGTAGACGTCACTGAGGGAGACGTTGGTTTTTAGGTCTTGCAGCTGAGATAGGGGGACCCTTGGAATCAGCCCTGGAGTCTCAATGATCTGTGTAAAAAAGATGGGGGAATTACCTATACAAAGACTGGGGGAGTCACACACACAGATTGGGGAGGGTGACATGCACAGGAGGGTTATAGGCACAGACTGAGGGTCACACACATAGACGGGGTGTTACCTGGAACAGCTCCTGGTTGTGGATGGGAACACACAGCAATGCGTACACATTCCCCCCTATCAGGAAGGGGATGGTGACCACCAGCATTAGGATCCAGCCAAACAGGAAGCTGAGGCCCGCACCTCTGCAACAGCAAGGAACCTGTCAGTCCTGTCACCCACCCATCATCCACCCATCACCCGTCCATCACTCCTCCATCGCCCATCCATCAGCCTGCCCTCTGTGGGCCTCCCAGTGCCAGTGGCTATGCTTGAGGCAGAGAGCTTTGTGGATTTGTGGAGATGTCAGCCACTCACGCCATGAAGAAGAGCCCCGCACAGTTGGCCGTACTGGAGCGTTCAGTCGGGTCCACTTTAGGCCGCAGTCCCAGCGGACCCAGCAGCAGCCCGAGTGCGTTACACACCACCACCAGCAGAACCACACAGCAGAGAACCAGGCATGTGATCCACCTGCAGACAAGGCCACAGCAGGGGTCAACAGCTGAAGCCAGCGGCAGGGAGACTCGGGGCGCCACGTGACCGAGCATGGACCTGTATTTATCTGCCGTCTGCACGACAGGGGTGGCGGTCTCGATGGAGTGGGTGGTGGCCTGTAGCAGCACGGACACGTCCGACAAGACCTGCGTGGGGAACCTCTTGGACATCTGGGAGATCTGATCTTTGATGTTCTCCAACTGGCGCTTCACACCTATGTGAAGTGATGGAGCCCGTGTCAGGTGACCAGGCTGGGTGGGTGGGGAGGGGGGGCGAGGGGAGGTGGCTCGACTCACTCTGAACTGAGGTTCTGGTCACATTGGACACCCGCTGGGGAATCCCTCGCAGGAAGTCCTCTCCCTGAGACATGGAGCAGCATACCGTTTAGGGCGTAACACGGCGGCCATTACTGAGGGCGCATGATGTACTTACAGCGTTAAACCCGGCATCCATGTTCATGCTGAGCAAGTGGTCCATGACAGACTGGAGCTTTGTCAGGTTCGGCGTCTGGAGAAGATGCAGACCGGGGGTCAGAGAAGCAGAGCATTGAGCATCATTAGGAATGAAGTGATGATCGGTCACTAAACAAAAAAACCTACAATTAATTTAATGCAAACCACTAAAACTTTTATAAGACAAAATGATTTTAAAGAAAAGGTTATATCTGAGTTTGTCGAAAGCAAATAGACGAGCGCGCATGACACTGTGCCCCACCCCCCATGGTCCCCGGGGGCTCCCTGGGCCTTTAATTACTGCCTCAGAGGCTTTGTGGCCCAGAGGACACGGACCCCCCCCCCTGTGCCACAAAGAATAGCCCAGCAGAGCCCATCCAACCGGGGCAGATCACCACTGCAGGCGTTTCCTGTTTTGTGTGTGTGTTCAGGGGAGGGGGGCTTCCTGAAATGGGGGCGGCAGCAGGGCTCACCGCGAAGCTGACGTCCACGCTGATGGCGCCCAGCCGGGGCAGCAGGCCGGTGAAGTTGGCGTTGTGCAGAGTCAAGTTGATGCTGCTCCCCACAGTCCGCAGGCTGGCCTGCAGGTGGCGCACTTTGGGCTGGAGCTCCTGCAGTGTGCCGCTGAGTCGGGCCAAGCTGTGGCTGGTCACGTTCACCGCTGTGACAACAGGGCCAGAGAGAGGGGACAGACAAAGACTGGCGGTGACACCAGGGAGTGTGTGTCACCGAGATCACAGTTCCTCTGAACGTGATGGTAGACAGTTCCTGTCTGTTACGGATGCTGCTTGTGATACACATAAGATGTTCAGTGTTTTTAGAAACAGAATTTACACACACACACATATATATATAGATATATACATAGATTGTACCAAGAACACCCAATAAGGCAGCTTTCTCATGCCGGTACCTTGAGACATCTGGCGCACAGAGAGCAGAGCGCCGGACAGATGCTCCCTGAAGCTCTGCTGGATATCTGTTCCCAGTGACGGACCAAGGTCTGGGTTTTGGGGATCAAATGAAGAGAGGTGATGAGGGGTGACACAGCGCCACCCCAAGGCGGTCATGGGTCCTTCAGCAGCCCAGCACACATACCGGTCAGGTTGGCCCCCATCTCGTCCAGGGTTGCGAGGCTCTCATTCACCACGGTGTTAATTTGCTGGTTCACAAAGACAGAGACAGGTGAGTAAAGTATCACTTACCTGCGTGCTGCTTACCGCCCCCTGCTGTTTCGGCGAGACAATGGAAGAACCTGCAGGAGAGCAGACAGGTAGGTCTGGACGTTGCTCATGGCACCCTTGATGCCTGACGGAGCACGGCTCATGGCAACGGACATGGAATGGTTACTGTAGAACATGCAGACGTTTCCTGCCCTGAGCAGAAACAGGTCGTCAGAGAGCCAGCAGGGGGCAGTATCGCTCTCTCTCTCCGTCTCTCATACACACACACGCACGCACATACTCATCAGTGTAATGCTCACAGGATGATGACAGTAGTGAACAGTGTGGCCCTGTACAGGCCCCTCCTCCATTTGTTGATGTCCGGACTCTGCTCTTGATACATGTGACCTCCACAGTTACCATAGCAACGGCAGCAGGCCAAGCACAAGCCGGCCAGAGGCATCAGGAAGACGTAGAGGAGGCCAATGGCGACGCAGATGAGGAAGCCTGCCTCGTAGCGTAGAACCTGGGGGTTGAGACCCACGACAGTGAGCATCACACCCTCACCCTGGCCCTCGCCAGTCCCGTGATGCCTGACTGAGGGCGACCCTGAGAGTGTCGTATGTGTTTGACAACGGGCGCCCCCAAGATGGGTCCAGCCAGACCCACCTGTCTGATGGTCTCCTGATTCTGCAACTTGCTGTGATCGTTCAGCGCGATCCGGAGCAGTTCTGAGAACAGGAAGATACAGTGTCAGCGTCCAGCAGCCCAATTCCCCCTCCTTGACATCACTATAGAAATGGAGACTTATCTGCCTCAGCAAGATGACTATGAAGGTATCATGCAACTCATGGGAATTTTACTTACACAAAAATGTTCTGAGGACAGAAAGAAAAATTATCTGATTGCTTGGTCCCGCCCCCTCTAGTTGCTTGGACCCTCCTCCTCTACAATCTGATTGGTTATCTCTTTGAACCAATCATTTTTATTGCTCTGCCCTCAGAACATTTTTGTGTAAGTAAGATTCCCATGAGCCATCCTGTACGGAGCAGCTCTGCGCTGGAGATCCCACCCAACATCTCTTTATACACGTCAGTACAGCTGGTGGCCCCAGGATTCTCCTCCATCCATAAAAGCATGGTGGATTCCCATCGAGCTACCCCAGTCATAGGCCTGAACAGACTCAATTTCACTCCACAGCTGATGGTGAGAAACCCTTTTGTCAGCTACAGATACTTCACACGCAGCGCAAGCCCAGCTTCAAACATGATCTTTTCCCCATTGTCCAGATACATTTCAGTCTTCAGGCATCACATGACATCACTGTGATCACATGACGTCACATCACATGACATCACATCACATGACATCGCCAACAGCCTCCCGGTATATACTGGTCACTGTTCATTCCACCCTGTCTAATGGATCTGAGGCAAACCGGGCCAGCATCTGACCCAGAGGGCAAAGAGGGCTCTATGCATGGGTCTGGGTGTTACCACAGTATGCACAATGCCCTATTGTGTCCAAGCTCGACATTCCTGGGTGTCCATTTACATGAGGAAGTTCTATGATCCCAGCTACCTGTACACAGCTGTTATTGGCAGTGCTGGGCTTCCTTGGAGCCGCATCTGAGGCCTGCATGCAGAATCGTGGCTGGCAGGGTCACACACATCACTGGCAGCCCCCCCAGCCCTCCCCTATTTTATTTTGCATTGCCAATTTAAAAATACAAATACAATCATAAAACCCACAACACGAATGATACCATGTGGCCTATGAGGAACTAAGATGAACAGCTGGAAGATGGATGGAAAAGCATTTCAATCTGCTTGCAAATTGGCCTATGGGCATTAAACTTAAAACAGGCTGAAGCTTTCGATAGACAGTAAAGAATTGTAAGCAGCACATCTATCTATCCATCCATCCATTTTCTGAGACCATATGTCCTATTCCAGGTTGCCGGTGGTCCGGAGCCTATTCCACAGGCTACGGGCGCAAGGGAGGAGACACCTCAGGATGGGGCCCCCGCCCATCACAGGGCACATTCACACACCGCGCACCCACACAATCACACCTAAGGGCAATTTGGTAACTCCAATCAACCTCAGCATGTTTTTGGCCTGCAAAGCAGCACAATGAAATGCTAAACTTAATTTCACAAATGAGTGAAGAGCCCTAAATCCCTCAGCTGTGATATTGAAGGAGGGTGTGGAAGTTCTGGCAAAGCAGCGGCCTGTGTGATGCAGGAAGCAGGTTCTCTGCACGTCAGAGAGGGAGACGAAGCAATGGCCTGATTTTCGTCAGAGAGCCGGACGCTGGGCTCGCTTTGGCAGGCTCCCTGCCGTGATGTGCTCAGCGTGGTTCAGGTGCTTGTGTTTCGTTGGCAGCAGAACCTAACCACCGAAAGCAGTGTGAAAACCATCCAGCCGTGACGTGTCACAGAAAGCTGCGTGTCAGGATGCACCTGCACGTACTGCCTTTCTGGATTATGCTGGCAGGCCAACTGCGAGGTCGCGCTGTCCTCAGAGCTGACACACGCGTCCTGCCTGTCCATGCCCCCCCTCACAGGGTCTGGAGGCAGGAGAGAGACCCTTTTGACCCACGTTTCGCTTTGGAGACTCTATGAAGCGATGCGGCCCAGAGCTCACCTGTGGGGAAGCGGTTTGGCTGGACCGTGCCAAGGAAGCTGTGGACGAATCCATCCATGAAGCTGATGCGGGGGTCTGGCCTGACCTCCGGCAGGTATTGGACACCATCTAGCGTCCTGTGCCTGGGCACGGTGGGGCAACTGGCGGGGAGCCACTGTGCCAGGCATTGCTGTGGGATGAGAACTCCCAGCAGACACCACAGCACACTTGGTGTCGGTGCCATCAGGGACACTGATCTGGGCCTTTGTGACACACACACACACACACACACACACACACACACACAGTCAGCAGCATGCAGCCCTGATTCTCAGCTAATCAGCTACACTCTGCTCCCATTAATGATACGTTCCCAGGCTTCAGGGACACTCACGCCTGTATTTATTTTATTTATCTTTATTGATTTGGCCTCATGTTGGTTTAACAATACAAACGTATGCTGCCCTTTCATCTAAGCTTACATGAGCCCTCAAAAGTAGTCAGAAAACATGAAATTGGTACTGGGACGAGATGACCGTCTGGTTACTCTCATCAGCCACACTTGTCGCCCCAAGAGTCATTCAGATGACTTGGTAAACCAGCGGGGGGGTGAGCTAGATCTCCAAGGCGACCCTTAATGAGCCCCTGAGTGGACGAGGCGCAGGTCAGAGGTGGATGGATGGGCACATCAACGGCTGCCAATGATCACTGTCTACACGCGCAAGCAGCTGTGCAAACATTGCCCCCTGAAGGCCACACGGGAGATGTCGAGACACCAACTGAAGCAGGCTGTGTTTGTTTCTGGACAGAAAGGACCTTCCAGGGTACTTTTCCTGACACTGTTGGCTAATTAAACAGGATTAGCTGGAATGTTTAAACATGTTTATACACCTTCACTTCTCATGATGATTTTTCACTAAATACAATGAATGAATGTGCTTGATTTAGTTGTTCAGAAATCATTTAATCTGAATTTTTTCTACAACATTTCTAGTCACGGTAGGTCCTTCATTCCCATGAATTACCAGAGGCATAAGAACCATAAAAATGTGCGCTACTCACCACACAAACCGGGATAGTCGTAATACTGTAAACCTGAGTGCCTGCATTACAGTTTACATTTTTACTACTTCAGAATCATAATCAGACCATCTAACACAAAATTATACATAGGGCCATAAAAAGTGACTAATCAGTTAAAATATTTACTTCATAACCTGGAACGACGCATGTTGTTTATTGGAAAAATTTTCCCTGAAGCCTGGGAAATTTATACCCTTATTGCCAGCCAGACGGCGACTGCCCTGGGCCACAACAGAACCACACACGACCGCAGGACAGTTTAAAAGAGAGACCGCTAACTCGCTATGCAAACCCGGCTCCGCACAGCGTCTTACCTGCTTCCCCTTGCGAGGAGACCGGTTGGAGGAGAAGGGTGTCCGGGATCCCACAGGTGTGCGTGCTCTGCCTACCAGAAATCTGAGACAGTATTAAGAGAAGTGTAATTCGCCTCTTTTTAGACCAGCGTGGATTAACTGAAGGGAGGGATAGAGGGAGGGTCACAGCTGTATGAAAGAGAGAAGCAGGGGGGTGAGGGTTGGGCAGGGGCTGGAAAGGGAGAGACGTGGATGCAGGCAGCAGAGTCGGTGACAGACCTAAATAGTGGCAGTCACCTCGTCCCAAGGCAGGCGCCTCCCACAGCCTCCATGGGACCCTCCCAAACCAAGCATGGAGACGTACCGCTCTGCCCAAAGCACAAGCTGTAAAACTGATGTATGAGCCCCAGATCCTGCTTCTTGAGTCAACATTTGTGTTATTTTACCATTTTACCTGGATGCAAGGACTTGGTAAACATGCACTGACATGGCACATATATGTGGATGTGAGAAGTGTGGGAGGGTTCGGCCTTTCTATGTGTACGCTGTGATTTAAAAAATCTATTTACATTTATTGAGCAGATGCTTTTGCTTAAAGCAACATACAATTCATAGAGCAAGGTCGCCCAGGCCTAGGAGCAACTGGGGCTGAGGGTTAAACTCACGGGCCTTCTGATGGACCTTCTGATCATGGTCTCGCACAAGGTCCAAGCCGGCTCAGCCACACATCGCTCCGTATCACAATTGTTTTGTAGCACTGGACCAGGGCCAGGCCAGCTCAGGGTCATCTAATCAGTCCCAGAGTACTTCCCCAAACACCAATGATCCACCCCCACAGCACACCCAGACGATCAGTGTTTGGGTATGTTAGGCATGCATTTCTTGAAGCATATTTCCTGACGAGCAGTAGCGGTTTAACCGGCCTTATACAAAAAGTTAATGAATGATTCAGGGTCACAAGGTTCTGATCCCAGTTGGAGTTCCTGGTAGAGTCTCCTCACCATGATGAAGGTTAGTCACCTTAGCAGAGACTGGGCCATGCTGAAACTTCCACTACTCAGCTTCCTCCCCACAGTGACGTAGGGCCTCAATTTCTAATGTGAGGTTTACCTAAAAGAACAGGCCTAAACTCTAAGCAGTAAAACGTGGAATAATCCGGCCATCTCCGCACACAGCAGTGTGTCAGTCTCAGTTCCGACTCCATCCAATACTGAAGTAAACTGTGAACTATACCATCTGTGGCTGTCTGTCTTCTACACCAGTGTTTCATAAACCTCGGGGACCCACAGACATTCCACCTACCAGGAGCTTGGAGGGAGCAAAAATGTGGATCGGCTGTGGGTCCCAGAGGACCAGATTGGGAAACAGTGATCTACACACATCCAGACACCAGGTAACTCACCTGCATCGTATCCCACCAGACAGACACACACACACACGCACACGCACACACCTTAGGCAAAAGTATTAACACAAAAAGAATCAAACTGCAGAGAATATGTGTAGTAAAAGGGAAATATTTATTGGTACCATACATAAATTACCAATGGCAGAACCTAAGCAAAATAATATAGACTATAGCAAAGGGCAGTTTGAGCTTAAAATGTGGTACAATAATACCTACACATTTGTAAAAGGGAAACTCAGCACTCTGTAAAAGAGTCTCAAACACAGGTGAGATTATTCCTCTGAATTCAGTGACCCATAAATATTTGTATCCGCAGGCTGGGTTTTATGTGCCCTCTGGTGTCCTGCGGCAGTACTCACCAGGCTGAACAGTGCACCGCCCGCATACAATTAACTTACAAAGAAGTGAACAAAGACTTGAGTTAATTATTGCAAAAACTCAACCATAAAAATGCTAATGTACATCGATGCTTACATGGACATGATATTCAAATACTCTGGGCCAAGTAGCAGACAAGGTCCCTAATAAGGAGAAATTGCTAAACCAGTGACACACAAAACCCAGATACATACAGAACGACACATGTAAAGGGCTGATTAAACGGATGTTAAACGTACAACATGAACAGGGGCTGTACCCTTGCGACTGTGTGGCGCCTTCCTGGTGGTACAGGGGGGGCCACGGCGCTCTATGCAGAAACACAGTGAGTTACAGTACTAAAAAAAAAAACAATAAATATACACACACAGCATCAGGAAGTCCTAAGTAATGTAAGGGGCTCTCTGAGGAGACTGAAGAAACAAACAGGATAACAGGAAAGTGTCATGAAGGTGGCAACTAGACAGCCATTTATGCTGCTGTGTGTAGGCTGCACTTACAGGCTGCTCATGGGAGTTTTACTTACACATAAATGTTCTGAGGGCAGAAGGAACAATGAGTGGTTCAGAAAGAGAGATCCAATTAAATTGTAAAGGAGGTGGGTAGAAGCTACTAGAGGAGGTGGGACCAACCAATCAGATGTCCTGGTCCCTCCTCCTGTAGTTGCTTGGACCCACCTCCTTTACAATTTAATTGGATCTCTCTTTGAACCAATTATTGTTCCTTCAGCCCTCAGAACATTTTTGCGTAAGTAAAACTCCCATGAGCTTACCGGCTACTGCAGCACACTAAAATTCCACCAACACGGTAGCGATGCCTGGCCATCATTCTGCTACACAGACCAGAGAGACAGCCCACCCCGACACCAGGCTGTCCGTAGCTATGGCAACGTCAGCCGGTCCAAACCGGAGCCGAACTGAAGCAGCAGGAAATCCCAACTGGGAGGTGGGAGGGGGGAGGGGGGGCACATTTACATCTGAGTAATGACAGTTACTGCAAAATGATAACAACAATAACAGGAACGACAACATAATCATGATACAAAATCCTCGCATTAAGAGTTACATATTTATATAGTTTTATTTTCCAGTTAGAAGTCGCTAACGTTCCACGATTTGACAATCGGGACTAAAATGGAAAAAAAAAAATTCATAGGAAAATAGATTAATGATACAGCAAAACAGTGCAAAGAATATTAAGGGGTATTTTTTTGTCCGCTTGTTGGATTCTTTTAAAAAGAGTTACAAAAATAAGAAAGCAATAAGACATAAGGAATGAACCCACTTCCCTGCACGCCGTGTGTAACGCGTCCGGAATGGAGTGGAGGCAGGTAGCGAACCGGCACCTGAACACGCTACTGCTCACGCCAATTTCTAACATTTAAGGCAGTGCTGCTCAACTCCGGTCCTCAAGCTCCGCCCCTGTACAGGTTTTTGTTCCAACCAGGTCCTACAAAACAAATAATTGGATTTTTAAAAACTGAACGTCTGTACCCTAAAGTTGCACACAATTCTTTCAAATGCACAAGAAAACAGGTGGGGGGGAGGGCAGGCATCAGCCCCATGGTGACAACAGGAAGCAAACACTCAGGGTTGGAACAAGAACCTGCCACAGCTCTGAGATCAGGCTGATGGGAGCCAGCTCCGTATGAGAGACCCGATCACAGGTCTGAGATCAGCCTAATGGGAGCCAGCTCCATACAAGAGGCCCCGATCTCAGGTCTGAGATCAGCCCGATGGGAGCCAGCTCCATAAAAGAGGCCCAATCACAGGTCTGAGATCAGCCTGGGGGGGGGCCGCTCTATACGAAACTACTATGAGCCCAGAGTCAGAAGGAACCTGCAGTAAGAATTCATCACACGCAGCCAGAAGATATTAACGACCAGAATCAACAGCCGAAACCCACTGGAGGAGAGACCTAAGAACACCATTTCGCGGGGAAGCCACCCGTGTCCCCATCACACTTCCCGATACCGACTAGGGAGAGACCACTGGACAGAACGCGGGGGGAGGCGGAGTTGAGCACCACTTCTCGAGTAGGATTCTGAAGGTCATAGAATATACCGAGCTGTCCCTACATGGCCCTGCGCTCCCAGTTACTGGGACGCCTGTGACGTGGGCTTGTCACTCTTGCTTTCCTGGCTGGACGGGTTCTTGCTGTTCCAGGGGCTGCCGACACCCAGCGCGGGGGAGCTGTTGAAACTGTCCTCGTCGTCGATGCCGTTGGCTGCGTCAAACTGCGTGTTCTCCAGCCGAGTGATCAGACGCTCGTCCTCGTCCCCGAACTCCCCCCCCATCAGAGTGGGCTCCCCCACCACCATCACGTCCTGCAGGAGGGCACAGGAAGGGCCGCACACATTACCCCTCCGGGGGGGGGGAGCTGGGGCCAGGCGCGGCTGCTAGCTATAGCTACCCGCACCTGAGTCTCCGTGTTAGGAAATGATGGCCTGGCTGTAGGATGGAGCTACAGCCCATCAGAGACCCTTCAAGGAGAAGTAAGGCCCTACTTCCACTAGGGGGCACCCCCCCCCCCCACCCCCAACGCATTGCCACAGTTCTTGGCCGGTCCGTCCAACACGCTCACATCCAAACGCGTATTTCACAGCCTGGTCGGGTGCCTCTGCAGGGTGACTCCCACTGGGTCACCCCTGTGCCTCTGAGCCCCCCTCCCCCCGAGCTGCCACGGGAGCAGGCTCACCCTCACCGGATGGAAGCAGCAGCCCCACCACGGTAGTCATGTGACCAGCGGTCACCCATCAACGGCTGATATCCTGACATCATCCCTAAGGACGCATCACTGAGTCGAGGCAAGAAGCCATCAGGTCGCCATGATGCTCAGAGCTCGGGCCAGACCGCCCCCCCCCCTCCCGCGCCCCCCCGCCATGCCGTGTGTGGCCCTGCCGGCCAAGATGGGGGAAGGCGATGCTTACAGGTACCTGGCTGGACAGCGGAAAGCCCCCTCCTGGGCTCTTCTTCTTGCCGCCGCTGTTGCTGTTGGCTGCCCCTCCTCCACTGACAGTGCTGCCCCCGGACATCTTACGCTTCCTGCGCTTGCTGGGGGGCTGCCTGGCCGGCTCCGCTGCGGGCACAATACAGCCGTCAGGACCCTCGCTCATTCTCACGGAGCTCTATGCCGGGCCTCCCTCCTCCCTTCTTCTTGCTCGCCCACCTGCCTCTCTCACCTGGGGGGGCCACCATCCTCTGCCACTTCTGGAACAGGCAGGTCTTCAAACAATCCCGGGGGCTCAGGCTGTACGTCTTGTGTCGAGACATCAGCTCCTGCATGGGCTCCAGGATCACACAGAGCTGCGGGGACACGCATGCACACGCAGACACACGCACGCACAAAGCGAAATACCGACACGGAAAGCACACGGACGCAAATGTATGCATACACAGCCAAGGCGAATGCAGACGCAGACATATAAAGACATATGCACACGCAGGTGAATGCAAATGAAGACATACGCAGACACGTAGCCAGAAAAGCAATACAAATGCAGATGCGCACATACACACATACAAATGCAGATGCATAAGTGCACAGATATATGCAGACATGTGCAGACACAGACACATGGGAATGAAGATGCATGCCAACAAACACACAGATGCACATACAGACATCCAATAGCAGACAAACAGAAACGGATGCAGATGAATGCAAATGAAGACAAGCAGACAGAAAGGCAATTGGACGCAAATGCACACAGACAAATGCAGACACAAGATGCAACATCCAAAAACGAACACATAGAAATGTATGCAGATGTACGCAGACACACACAGATAGAGTTTCACAGTATTACCACAGTGTGGAAGGATAATGGCAGCACTGTGAACTAAATGTTTCACCTTAACTAGAGCAACACAACAGTAGATACCCAGCACGCTTCCAGGTCTCAGGTTCAGATGTAATGAACATGTGACATTATTCAAATGGGCAATGTAAGGACCATTCATCACTCGGTGTGGACAGAAGCAGGACCAACTCCCCTACAGGTTACTTATTGACTTTTAACACCGTGCCAGCAACTAGGGCTATATTCATGGTGAGTGTATAGGAATATTACAACAGATTAAATAACCCAAAAAGTACTTACTACATAAATAACTACAAAATATTACAGTGCAAATAAGATTCTTAAGAGTAGCTTTTGATAAAAAGTCTAAAGCTTCCGGCTAAGCTTTATTAAAAACATCTTTTAAAGAATCAGTAAAATGGCATCTTTGCCTAAGAGAGTTAAAAGAATGATAATTGAATAAAAAGTGTCTAACAGATGAAAGATTTCTGCATGTGAGACATACAGGTGGGTCTTCTCCTGTAGGTTTAAACTCACCCGGAGGTAATTGAGCGTGGAGTTGGACAAGCCGCAGCGCGTGATGTTTTTAGACAGCTGGTCCAGCATCTGAGGGTCCTGGGCCTGTGGCAAAGATCACAGCCGGGTTACGGGGGTGTGCCGGGCCTCACAGTGTCCGAGTGTGTGGTGGCAGGGGCGGCCTCTCTCACGTGCATGGCCAGGACACTGCGGGGCACTATCTCTCTGTGCTGGCGGATGCTGAAGTGCCACGTCTTGATCCTCATCATGTCGTCAAACATGAACTCCAGGTAGAGGCGGCCCTCCACACACACCTGCAGGGGGCGCCACACAAAGATTAACATACATCTTGGACTGTCACTGCCGATTATATCAATAATCAGGTAATCTACAGATTAAGCTGACAATTCATTAAATAATCATTTAAGTATAATATTAGACATTGCAACTGGCACAAAGCAGGAACCGACCGCACATTGCAGGGTGCACACTCAGTCACACGCTCCAGTTCACTTAAGTGTAATGCTTTTAGACAGTATAAGGAAATCAGTGGATCTGCTGAAAAGGCAGCCACACGCAGGGTGAACATGCAAACTCCACACACACAAAGCGGTGGGGTGCGGCGACAGTACTACCCAGTGCGCCACTCTACCACTAGGCTTGAATGATATGCGATGTTTATATCAACATGGCATTTCATGCACATGCAATCATCACACTGCAAGGACCACGATGATCTGTGGGTTCAAGCCATAAATAAGCTCCACTAAAATATTTCTACTTGGTCTGAGGAAACCAAACTTGGCAAGCTTTGCAATTTTAATGATGGTTCCTTTTCAGCATTATCTAGCATAAGTTTACAGAAAAACAGTCTAAAGTTAATCGCCGCTGCTTTCGCTTGAGCACTGCACGCAATCTCCGAGACAGTCATAGCCGTTCCCGTCCTTGCTGTTTGAACCGCTCACAGACTGTACAGTGCATTTGTGAGAAATTAAACAAAATTGAGTAAAGAGGAAAAAAGCAAACAAGAACTGGACACAAAAAGACAATTCTTCTTATACATTATTCTTAAATATTTTGAATTCCATAGAGACAATATTGAACAAAAGCAAATCTGTCGGCTCTGCTTTGTGTCTGTTGGCACAACTCACGGCAAAGCCACCAACCTATTTGACTAACCATTGGTAGATAAGATCTATTTGGCTATATAGTTAATTTTCAACTTCTAAATATCGCAATGTAATTTTTTTCTAGTATTGGTCAGCACTATTCAAAACAAAATGTTATCAAAAATAATTAAATGGTTATTATGGATTATGTAAAATGATGTGGCTAAGCGACAAGGCTAACCTTCATTTTAGCAGCGATTATTTTTACATACAGGAATCACAATAAGCAAAATAATTTAAGTCAAAGTGATGACAAGACAGGCTAGGCTACTTCAAGAGGCTAGACATACCCATGGCTAACCCTGTATTATTGGGTGAGTCCATCAAACCTGAATTTCTTTTAAGATGTATTTGCATTGCAGTCCTGTGTGAGGTGATATTTAAGTTCTGCTTTGCAATGCTGACAAACCACTGCATCATTCACTATTAATGTAAGGTGCTTGCACACAAATGATGCTTTTGCTCTTTATTTGGTCCCTCATCCTATATGCTCCGTCTTCCTTCCCTCGTATTGCCAAGTAATCGAGAATGAACATTTTAGTCAAGGCTTTTTAATAATCGAGTAATTGTGACTCCTCTACATTCTTCCATATGCAATCCTGCCTGCTGTGCTTATATTGACCTAACATATTTGTGCTTAAAATCTAAAAGATGTAGGTACACGTAAGGGAGGCCTGTGCTAAGCTGGAGGATGATTGATTACTGGCCAATCATACGCGCTGCAACGATGTTTACCATCAATCAATGTGTGCATGGAGTCCCCGGGGTTTGGGGCCCCCCTGTTGGCCACAAACAGTGACTAAACTGGGGGGGTGGGTGACTTTTTAAGTTGGGCTCCAGAAACAACAAACTCGCCCTGCACACAGGGAGCCAGTCAAACCGGCTGTGAATGCCTCACCTGCGTGAACATAGGCTTGCCATTCTGTGTCACCATGGTGCACTGGTCACAGTCCAGAGACACAAAACTGTTGTGAAATGACTCCTTGGGGTGTTTCAGGACATAGTAGAGCTCAGTGGCACCGCCTTCGAAAATGCTGCGGAAATAACGCGGGATCAGCGTCCTGCCGATGGCTGAGGGGGAAAGAGAGGACAGCTGTGACCCATGAGCTGCGGGGACCAGATCCAAGGACGGGGAGATGAGGCGAGGGATCTTACTGTATCGTTTTAGGCCATCCTCCAAGCAGAAGGTGATGGTCAGCATGGCATCGTCCTCAAAGAACTCTGTCGTGAAGGCGTCCCACCACAGGTTATCACATTCCTGCAGTAAGAAGCAGACAGCCATGAAGTCCCCTAGCAGTGGAGCTCAGGGAGACCAAAGCAGGGCCCGAATCCTCACCTCTGTCCAGTTCTGGAGCCTCTTGTTGAGCTCGAACATCCTGCAGTCTGTCTGGTTGCCATAAGGCGTGTGCCTCCTATGGGAGAATAGGTCTTGGTCATCACTCAGGACCTGCACTGTGTCAATGACTACAAGCACAGTAACAATATGAGCAGCCAGCAGTTCACGGCCATCATTTCATAGGTAGCAAACTCACCCTAAGCCCGGTTCCAGGTATGCGGGAGGGTACATTGGGGTGGGACTGCAAAGAGAAGCAACCACAGTCATTAGCAGGCATGAGAAGCCATACATCGTATCTCCAGCACAGGATCACTGTCTCATGTCCATGTCTGCTGGGATGTGTTTCTTTTCATGAACTCATCCAGCATTGCATGCCATGCATTTAACTAACATCTTTAGAACCACCTGAATCTCGATCCCCGTGTTTCCCAACCTGCTCCTCGGGGACCCCCATATTTTTGCTCCCTCCCAGCTCCCTGGCCTGGAAGTTCATATTTTTGCTCCCTCCCAGCTCACGGGACTGTCTGGGGGTCCCTAAGGACCAGGTTGGGAAACACTGCTCTAGGCCACCTGCTGCTCATGGTTATATTGCAGACAAGCCTGTGCTCTGGCTCTGCTGCTTTCCAGTATCCCAGTGGAAGAGGAGACATACCCCACGTCCCGGTCCAGCATGCTGCCTGGGTGAAAGGGTGGAAAGGCAGTGCCGTTCGGGGGCTCCTTTGGAGAGTACAGCTTGAATGACTTTGAGGAACAGCCTGTAGTCAAAGTGTGACAGAGAAACAGGACATTGAGTTAGGGGGATGCTTGACTGATGAGGACTGTGTGCCACATTCACCACAGGGCCTTCAGTCATCCACACCACCACGGCACAGGGTATCATAGGCAGTCTCAAGCGCAATTAGTGAATAATGATAGCATTCTGATTATTATAGTATAGTACAGTAGCAACAATAATCATACCGAAGCCACACCAGGGACAATACAGAGAAGTACTTGTTAACAACACAGGGACTGTCACTCCTTGTATTCACTGATTGCGGGGTACAAGTAAAACTGAGGTACAGATAAAACGGGGACTGTAGCACCGATAGTGGGCGGACCAAGATAAAGGTAACGTGACGTGTAACGTGGGGTGTATGCACCAATAGCTGGGGGGGCGAGATACAGGTAACATAGGGTGCCTGCACCGATAGCGGGGGACTGAGATATAGGTAACGTGGGGTGTATGCACCGATAGTGGGTGCCAAGGTACAGGTAACGTGAGGTGTATGCACTGATAGCTGGGGACTGAGATACAGGTAACGTGAGGTGTATGCACCGATAGTGGGTGCCAAGGTACAGGTAACGTGAGGTGTATGCACTGATAGCTGGGGACTGAGATACAGGTAACGTGAGGTGTATGCACCGATAGCTGGGGACTGAGATACAGGTAATGTGAGGTGTATGCACTGATAGCTGGGGACTGAGATACAGGTGATGTGGAGTGTATGCACTGATAGCGGAGGACTGAGATACAGGTAATGTGGAGTGTATGCACTGATAGCTGGGGACTGAGATACAGGTAACGTGAGGTGTATGCACTGATAGCTGGGGACTGAGATACAGGTAACGTGAGGTGTATGCACTGATAGCTGGGGACTGAGATACTGCTAACATGGGGTGTATGAACCGATAGCGAGGGACTGAGATACAGGTAATGTGGGGTGTATGAACCGACAGGGGGGGACTGAGATACAGGTAACACAGGGTGTATGAACCAACAGTGGGGGACTGAGATATAAGTAATGTGGGGTGTATGCACCGAGAGGGGGGGGGCGAGGTACAGGTAACGTGAGGTGTATGCACTGATAGCTGGGGACTGAGATACAGGTAACATGGGGTGTATGAACCGATAGCGAGGGGCTGAGATACAGGTAACACGGGGTGTATGAACCGATAGCGAGGGACTGAAATACAGGTAACATGAGGTGTATGAACCGATACAGTTAATTCGGAGGGTATGTACCGATAGCTGGACAGAAGTAAAACTGGAGTTTTGGCACGGATAGCGGGGTACCGAGGGACCGATGAAACGGGGACTATAACAGCGATAGAGGGGACCAAGATGCAGATAACACAGGGACTGTAATACGGATAACAGAGTAACCGAAGTACCTATAACACCGGACTGTGGCTCAGATCGCGGGGGGAAGCGACAATAATCAAGTCCAAACCCGACTTAGGCCTGATACAATCCAAGGCTTCATCTATAAATATGTCGTTTAGCTACCGTGCTAACAAAAAATCGCCGCTTCTCATTGCAGAAATTCATAATAGGCCATTTATAATTATAAACACAGGAACAGCGTGAGGCCGACAGACGGGACGGCGAACCGGACGCGGTACCTGTGGAGAAGCGGGATTACGGCGCTCGGTTCCCAGCCTGGTCCAGCGGCGTCCACCCGAAACCTCCCTTCTCTGTTTTACTTTCTATGTAAGTATTTATTTATGAAGCTGCAGGGACGCCGACGCGTGCTCGCAGTCCGCGGTCCGTCCTCCCAGCCCGAAGCCACGGCGTACAGCGGTGCGCAGCTCGGCCAGCTCTTTGTTCCCGGACAGACATGAACAATGGCGGTAGGCCCTCCTCCTGTCCCTGCTGCTCTCAGTGGCTCCCCTCTCTGAAAGCCGCTGCAGCTCCCTGCTCCCCTCTCTCACCAGTCGCTCGGAGCCCCTACCCTCCCCCGTGTTCCGGAGACAGGAGACGGCCGCCAGCCCTTCCACACTAACCCAGCGGGACGGGCGGCTTACATTACAGCCAAAGGCACAGAGAGGCCGGTGGCGTGCTGCCTACTCGCCGTCAAACTACTCGCGATCAGTGTTTCACAAATGAAAAGTGTTTTCTGGAAAACATGGAAAATATTTACTGGTATTTAGAGCTGCCCCTCACAGCCATTATTTGTGTCAAACGCACACCTATGTGTGTGTAATGCCTGGGTTGCCAACGCACTCACATCTCATGCTTTCAGATTATCAGGCTCAGGCAAGACATCTTATGGCAAATCTATATTATTCCATTTTAAACCTAAAATTAGCTACATCAAAGTGTTTAGTAGTTTGCAAACCCAACAGACTATTGCAAGGTAATAATACTGTTGCACAAATGTAAATAGGACTGCATAAGTGCAGACTTGAATCGAATTGAAAATTTAATTCCGGCCAGCTGACCAAAGTTGGCAATCCTGGCTGACACACATTGAAACTATCACAGCATCTTCACGCAGACTGATCCAGCTGGCACATAAAAACTAGGTTTATAAAGTACAGTGAAGTTTTGCTCAAAGTCTTCATGCAAATCTCCGTTTCCGATCTGGTCCTCACATTTCTGGTATCCCTGGCACTGAAGCAATTTATTCCTAGAGATAGATAATATCATGTCTCCTCAGACAATCACTAGAGTCCAAAAATCAGAAAAGCAAACAGCTGCTAAGGCTCTGGTGCTCAAGTGTTCAAAAGTGCATCATCTTCAAGCCTTTCCGGAGGCAGGACATGTACAGAAAACCTGGTGCCGTTCTGTAAAATGTGCCTATGGGGCCACACATGCACCACTGTCCACCAACGTGCAACCCAATTAATCAGCTGGGACATATTCTGTTACTGCCCCAGTCCTCCCCCCATTCCTGGATTCCCAAAAGCATTTGGGGGGGGGGGCAACAAGGCCCCAAGTGGAGTCCAGGGCTGCAGCGCTAACTCTATGCCAAATGAAAGTTACAGAGGCAGCTTTTCAGACCTGCGCCGGTTGCAGCAGCAGTTCCACCTTCTGGCTGCTTGTAATATCAAGTCACGGTCAGTGAACCTGCCCCACCAGTTTTGTTAAAACAAGCATCTTCTTCGGGAGTTCTCAGTATCATAGTGAGGACCTGTAGCTGATAGCTGGGAAGACCTGTTACTAGTTACAGACAAAAGGGAAAATGAAGACACTACCGAATTAGCTGTGTTGTTATTGTTATGGGAGAATGAATATGTCCTGTTCTCATGCTGACTATACTTGGTACACAGACTTCAGGCAGATCAGAGTTAGTAAATCAAGTCTTGGGATAACCTTCATGCCCTTACCCAGCTCACTGGGCTAACCCCAACCCTAACTGCTTTGCATGGCAGCATTTGAGGCATCCCTCCTAAACACAGTCTATGTCGGACACAGAAGGACACAGGATACCTGTGTACACACATCATACACCCAAGGTAAACACTGTGACTAAACTAAGTGAAATAAAAGCATGAAAACATACAAAAATATACCAGCCTGTTCACAAAGGCTGTATGTAGAGGATCAAACCCACAAGGTCAACACTAAACTGTCAAAAGGTGGTCTTAGCACTCTCCCTAGCCAGAGATCCCCTCCCCCTCTGACGCTGCACCAGTTCTCACATAAGCTCACATTCCTCCCTCTTTGTTCTGGACTTCAGCTTTCTGTTTGCTTTCTGAATGGAGCACTGTCTGCAAGAGCCATAAAAGCTAATGCAGGGGATGCATTCGATGTTCTGCTGGGCAGTCACGCTACCCCACAGCCCCCCTGAGTCCCGGGCATTTCCAGAGGGCAGTAGATAGCTGGTGCACTGATGCGCAGTGTAGGGGAGAGACACTCACCGGGGCATGAGCAGCTACCTCCTGACATCTTCTCACATGATGGGCCCTGGTCAGAATGGAATAGCGGCTCCCCCCCCTCGATCCGTTAGCATGAACTTGCTCTGAGGGACAGAGTCAGACAGGAGGCAGGGCAGTCACTAAAACATGAAGACAGGGTTAGGAAATGGAAACCATCTGAGAATTCCACAGAAGGATTTGTGTTTCTGTTGTCTGACCCATTAATATGAAAAATGTGACAATGATAGAAGGATGAAATAAGAAGAGAGGGAGAGCTGACAGATGTAAACAGGGAAAGACAGAGCATGCACAGGGAGATTACACACAATGTTCAGCTTGTGAAATCCCAGCAGTGTTTTCACGTTGAACTCAAAGTCCCAGTGCGGCTCACGTCTCTACTCCAGTCACACCTGGGATCTTCTGTCACCGCCTTCTCTCTGCAAGGCCAGGCTCTAGCCTCTCATTAGTGCCTCTGCCTGCTGCTCATCAGCAAGAAAGGAAGACAAAAGGCTCTCCAGGAAAGGGGGAATGTCCTCTCTGTAGTGTCTAGGGAAACCCTTATACCCAGCGACTATCTGTTACTATCTTTGGTGCTTCTGCCTGCCTGCTAAAAGCAGGAGGAAGAGAATTGTGCTTGGAGGAAGGGAGCGTGTCATCACTGAGACTCCAGTAAGATGCCTCGCAGATTCTCTCACACGCTCAAGCATGTAAGTGCACCTCTGACAACAAAGATGGCCCTACTCTCGCTCACCGTCAGGCTGAATAGCGTTCCCGCTCGCTTTCCCGGGCTCACACACACGTACATAAACACGGCCACACACCCTCTGCCTTTTACCTACACCGTTCATCAGCGGGGTCCGAGGGATGAGAGATTTATCTCTCTCTCTTTCTCTCTCTCTCTTACGCACACACCTCCACGCATCAGACAAAGCAGTTCACTATATACAAAGCACACAAAATAAGTGTCATTTAAATGCGTGATAGCTACAAACCTCGGAGTGATGTCAGGACCCCTCTGTCCCCGGTGCTCCTGTATCTCCAGTGGTCCGGTTGCTCCCGTCGAGCAGAGTGATGAAACCCTTCACAAGGCAAGAAATAGAGGATGAGAGGGAGATGGCTCCCAGACCCACTGGAACAGATATGACGCAGCAATAGAGCAACTTCTCAGCCAACGTACCCAGAGAGGGCACTGTCGCCATGGTAACGGCAGAGCAGCCAGGGCGCAGGGCACACAAGGCAGGGCATTATGCTGTCTGAGCTAGCGACAGCAGAGGGCTTCGCTCCGCAGGTCCCCAGGGTCGCCTAGACCAGGCCTGGGGGCGGCGGGGGGGGGGGGGGGGGGGGGGGGGATGGGCGCCCCCAGGGGTCTGGCTAACCGTAAATGCCCCTGTTGTGGTTACTGCTCCCAGAGAAGAGGCTACAGCACTGAAGGAATGAAAGTTTCCCTGCATAGTGGACCAGCCTCCTGTGTGAGGTCGGGTCTGCCGGTGAACCTGAAGGTTCTGGGGTAGATGAACACATCATCTCTGATACCTCATAGGGGATCAAAAATATCTATCTGCAGCTTCCTGAGGAAAACTGACCCATATTCTAAATGTGACCTATATCTAGCGATGATGGCAACAACTGTAGCACAAGGCTGCTGCTGTTTGGCGATCATCTGTATACAGGTATACTCAAAAATTCTGGATAACAAGTCTTCTCCTTTTCTTTTATTCTATTGTTTTTTTTTTTCTTTAAAAAAAAAAAAAAGTACACAAACTGATGAATCAACCAGATTCTTCTCCAGATGACAGCAAAACTAGGCTAATATAATGTAGGTTTCTGGGTATGCTTGGCAGGTGGCCTGGGGAGGAGCGAATATGAAGAGCCCAGCAGCATCGTAATGCTCTGAACTGACAGTCCATCTTGAGTCTGTGTGCAAAAATAACAAACCCAGGACTTTCCAAAGAAGCAAAAAGGCAGTGAACGCTTTGAATGTCAGCCCAAGTCTGCCTGACATAGCTTGCAGGCCTGCCTTAATGAGGTCCTCCTTAACGATGAATCTCTGCCCGTCCCAAGGCTTGTCATCCACAGATTCAAGCAGTTTATAGTGTCATAGGTGCAGTGTCTACAAAATGAAATTCTTAATCCTTATTACTGCTGCTGCAAAAAACAATAACAGAAAACATATAGCACAGCAGACAAGGATATATGTAAGTTGATAAGGATATAATTTTTTATATATATATAATGACATATACATATCCACCATAATGAAAAATATTTACGTAAAATTTTTAGTTGACAATGCTTATATATAATGCAGAAACATATATATATATATATAAATATACTGTATATATACACACACACACACACATATATATATATATATATATATAAGGTGACAGTGCGAGGCAGTTTGCTTCTAGGTTCAACATTTCAAAGACAGCAGCACACAAGAATAAGGTGAAGCAGGAGACACTGGGAACGACCAGAAACCAGCTGGGTAAAGAGCGGTAGCAACTTTGCAATGCCAGAGATGACTGTTCATGTCTCCGACAGTGCCGCATGAATCATAGGATGACATCAAGTGACCTTCAAAAGGAGTAGGAAACATTAAGTGCAGGTGTGAAGTGCACTGCTAGGACAGTTTGTAACAGGCTTCTAGAAACAGGACTGAAGTCCCAAAAAGCAAAAAAGAAGCCCCTCATTAATGAGAAACAGAAAAGAACCAGGAAGCAGTTTGCAAATATATATTTTAATTTCACTCATGCACACCCATAAATTGAGAAATGAGTGAAACAAAATACGGCGCTGTGGTGTCATTTTTTTCCAGAGGTGTATATATGATAAACACACATGAAATGATATTCACAGGGAATGTGCAGTGTACAGTGGCCGGTGGTTATCAGCCCAGCATAAGATATATGTGCAAAGCTTAAGTAAAGTGCAGTTTGTTGGGTGACCACTTCATAATTTCTTTGGTAGGGGCACCGGTGGAGTGTATCAGTGCATCAGTGCCTTATGTGGGTGGCTCTGTGACAGCTTGGGGTACTATCAGAGCATGCACACCTGAAGTACAGCGCTCCAAAGTTCCTGATTACTACATCTTCCTTCTTAGTCTTTGATACTTCTGATCCATTTGGATCCACTTGGGTCCCTCAAAATGTTATCCTGCATTCATAATGGCTCACAACCTGCAGAGCCCTAACACCGTAGATGCTTTGTATCACTAGTATGAATATTTTGCAAGAGATAATTAATAACCTTTGCTGCTTAATTATCTTACTTTGTACTCTTAAGTAAGACACCCCTCCAAAATGCATAAACTGTCATAGTCTGAAGGTGTAAATAGTAAATAGCGTGACTGACGTATTTAGTCAGTAGCTGCTATTAATGCTAAAGTGCTTGCAGTTGTATCAGTGACTAGAGATCAGCCTGTGATTTATAAAAGCTGCAGGAAACCAACTAGCACCATTCCTACGGAACGTGATTCCGTGGAATCGTGCACACGCTTAACGTGCAGAACATGCCCCGATAGGGGCGGTCGCAGCCGCCGTGTGCGAGCGGCGCCGGTTGTGGCCGGTTCCAGCTGGTCTGCGGAGTCTGCGCAGTGCGAGTAAACAGGAAGAAGGTGCTGCATGTGGGCAGGGCTGCCGGTGTAAACAAGCACCGTTTAAAATCAGAAATACAATAAACATCCATACGCAACTCCACGCATTGCTTTTGATTTTTGCTGCCTGAAAATTGCACTGAGCCAAAAAAGAAAGTTGTTCGTCTTGTTATGTTTCTTTTCTGGCTCGGCTACGCGAAGTTAAGTCACTTTGTATTTGGGTTTATTAAAAAAGTTTAACTTATTTGCGCTGCTTAATCTCGGCGCCTCGGCAAGCCTGGAGAGGGGACCGGTGTGACTGGGTCCGAACAGGACTCTCGGACTGTCTTGGCTTTTCAGTGCAATGGTTGAGAACAGTGCGCAGCCCCCGGGCGAAACCGTCGTGTCCCCGGAACCGGGCGCTGGCGGCGGCTTCATCATCGGTGTTGTGGAAGGTAACGGAGCGGTGGCTTTACTGGTGCATGAGCAGGTAGTGGGACCAGCATCATTGATCCACGGCCGTTGTTCGCTACCTAGGATGTCATCGGATCATTTTAATGCACATTCTATCTTCATACACAGGTTATTTCTTAACCTAAGATGTACATGTACAATGAAAATACAGAAATTCAATTCTAAGATATAGACTTAATGTGTAGGACGATCAGAGCTTGCAACGGTGGTTTATAGTTCTTACCAACGCGTTAAACTACGCTGTTACTTGGGTCCCATAATGCTACAGAAATCCGTATTTCCAGCCTACATCAACTGATTCACTTATTCTTTGCCAAGCAAAATCTCGTAAATATAAAGCCTTTGCGAAGAGAGGCTTTGTGAGTTAGTTCTCTGTATTATCGTTGAGCCCTTGAGCAGGGCCCTTAAGCCCAAATGCTCCAGGACTCACCCTGAGGCGTGATCCTCACTTCATGTCAGTAGTCTGCTGAATAAAATGTTATATGAATTAGCATACAGTACAAACAGTTGTGTATTAGGCATTACAGGTAGCTCTCGATTTACGTGAAACAGTAATATATTTGAGATACGGTTCACGGAAGCGCTAACGCAAAAGACGACATACGCCTGTATGTAAATATACTTTTTCATTTACTTAATGTATTTCTTTGGTACGTATTACTGCTATACTTTTGGTTTGTGCTTTTGGCTATAAGATGTCCTGAATGGTATTGGAAATTAAATCCGACTTACGTAAGGTTCGTGGAGCAGATTACTCACGTCAGTGGAGAACTGCCTGTACTGATCAAGGCAGCTAATTCTGGTACTTTTAGTGAAAGACAATACATTAACCAATCATACTATATATACTATATAAGCAGGTAAAATAGGGCATGTAGATGTGTATGAATGCAAGTCCATGTGGTGCAGTTTTTTTACAACCTGCCACCAGATAGATGTTAATTCATTTATTTAGGTATTAGCTGGCCTCAACACCAAACATGCACTCTACACCTGGATTAAGAAAAAGGAATATCATGGGCTTTAAGTCGTCTTTGAAAGGTCCTAAAAGTGGACCTTGTCCGATATCACAATTCATGATCTGCGATGTAGTTGTCCTCCTTGCTCACTGTGTGAACTGTGCCATTGTTTTGCTCAGGCTTCTATGGGCGACCGTGGATGATGGCACAACGGGAAGGCCTTTTCAGGAGGTAACGGATTGCTCCCCCTTCCTTCAAGTTGACATAAGTGTGCTTTGAATGTGGATCACAGCCACTACATGGCTGTCAAATATGTTTATTTCTTAGACAAAGGAAATGGGGATTAAAAACATACCTCTATGCACCAAAAGATGACTACAAGCACAGGGTCTTCTGGAGAGAGCTGTATTCTGTAGAAGAAGCTGGTGAGTGTAAATGGGCCCCTATCCCTGAGGCTTTTGTCACTTAAGTGGTGGAATCAGGTTAGCTGTGTCATTTAGCTCCTTTTCTCATTTTCTGAACGCATCACAAGGAACAGTATCTGTCCCAAAGGATGTCTCTGCAGGACACAGATGGGAATATCAGTTTCATTTAATGTGTACTGTGGTCACCCTTCATATTCATCTTTTTCCAGAACAACTCGTGACTCTGATCTCGTCTGCAAAAGAGCATGGCATCGAGTTCATCTACGCCATCTCTCCTGGGCTGGACATCACCTTTTCTAGCCAGAAGGATGTTTCCAGTTTGAAGCGAAAGCTAGATCAGGTAAATAAAGTCTGTACTGTGGGCTGTTATGTGCAGAAGCTGCAGGTTTTGCTCAATCCCAGTCGTGAAGGATAGACGCAGTATGGTTATCAAGCTTTTCTTAGAGCCATCTGCGTCTCTGCTCCAGGTGTCTCACTTTGGCTGCACATCCTTCGCCCTCCTCTTCGATGATATCGACCACAACATGTGTCCAGCAGACAAGGACGCATTCAGCTCCATTGCACAGGCTCAGGCGTCCATCACCAATGAGGTCTTCCACTTCCTGGGCAAGCCACGCCCCTTTCTCTTCTGCCCTACAGGTGGGCTACTGTGATGGGCGCCACGTTTTACCATAATAGGACGCTCTGTGTGCCAGGCTAGCGTTCAGTACCAGTGCCACCATAACCCAACAACTGGTGAAGGACCTCCTCCACTCAGATCCCAAACTCACTAAAGAGCATCTTGACATATCATGCTACAGCATGTTTTTAAAGTGAAACTATTCAAACGTTGAATGACTTCATTAGTAAAGCTGATACTTACTCAGCAACGTTGTTGTGACAGTATTGGGATTACATGTAATTATATGTCGTTCTTATCATGGATACATATTTGCATCTGTGTTGCCATAATGATTCGATCTTGTTGTTGCGTGCCTGTCCCAGAGTACTGTGGAACTCTGTGCTACCCCAGTGTCTCTCAGTCCCCATACCTGCGCAGCATTGGAGAGAACCTGCACGCAGGCATCCAGGTGCTCTGGACAGGTACGCTTCTCTTGGGTTTATTTTTGGGAAGTGTGAGGTACAGAAGACCTCCTGCAAGGTTGTGGCCATTCAGCTGAGTTTCAGAGCAACATGGGTGAGACACATATGGGTTTTTCTGACCCCAGTTTAGAATGTGGGTTTTCAGTTTCTGCTCACCATGTTCTATGTGCTTCTTGGTGTCTCTCTGGAAGGTCCCGAGGTCGTCTCGAAAGATATCTCATTGCACTCCATCGAGGAGGTTTCCCAGGTCCTGAAGAGACCCCCAGTGCTCTGGGACAACATCCATGCTAACGACTATGACCAGAAGCGTCTCTTCCTGGGCCCTTTTAAGGGCCGCCCTACGGAGCTCATACCCCATCTGCAGGGCGTGCTCACTAACCCCAACTGTGAATTCGAGTGCAATTTTATAGCCATCCATACACTGGCCACGTGGTATAAATCGAGGACAGATGATGGTCACAGAGATGTCGTCATGGGTAAGTCTTGATACGTACTGTGTGTGTTTAATTGAGTTTGACTCACCTGTCCTGAGATCATCAGGACAGTTACAGGTGAACAGCACAGGAGGATGGTTCTGGTGTAGACACCACTGGATAGAATCTACCTCAGCTTACCTTGCAGTTTCCATTCCCTCTCTTTCCCCTTGGGCTCCAGCAGAGGGTGAGGACAGTGCTGCATCGGTCCCGGTTCAGCTGGAGAAGCAGGGTGGAGATGAGAGCCTAGAGACAGACATTCCCTATAGCCCAGAGCTGGCCCTGCAGCTGGCCCTCACTGCGTGGCTTACAGAGTTTGCACAGCCTCACAAATACTACGGTAAGCAGGCTGTACTTTCCACGGTGGTGGCAGCTGGTGGATCTGCTTTGTCTGAAATCCCATGCCCCGTGTTTCAGGGTGCCATGGACCCCAGAGCGACACAAAGCCCTCCGGGGCTCACGCTGCCTCCACCATTGTCACTACCATCTTCCAGCAGCCCATCATGAGCCTGGGGCCACTGGCCAGCCAGAAGAAGGAGTCTGACGAGGAGCCCATGGAGATGGTAGAGGAGAAACAGGAGGAGATGGACAGAGTCTTGATGGCAGTGGAGGTTGGCCCTGTGCCCCGGGAGACGGAGGGTGACCTGGTGGACATGCAGCTGGGTCCCACGGAGCAGGCGATGTCCCTGGCCGACCCACCCACCCTGGAAGACCTGCAGCTTCTTGTGGATCTCTTCTACCTGCCTTATGAGCATGGACCCCAGGCCATGCGAATGCTCAGGGAGTTCAACTGGCTGAGAGCCAACTGTAGTGTGGTCAGCGTCAGCTCAAAGTGCAAGGAGCCCCACAAGGTCAGCCACAGCAGCGGTGCGTGCTCAGCACAGGGCGTACAGCCTCTAAAGTACACATCACACACAATACTGATTACCTCATACACTTCGTGTCATTCTGCCTGTCAAACCATATGTGCTTCTCTTATAGCCACTAGGTGGCACCATAAACTTTCACTGAAGCGCATAAGTGCTGAATGGTAGATGGTAGATACTGTTGTATTCTCACCACTGTGCTGCTAAGGCAGCTGCTGTGAGGACTGCAAGGTCATCTTACGGGTGTCATCTGGGCAGGTGGCAGAGTGGAGGACTCGAGCGAAGATGTTCGAGGGTATGTGCAGCTCTGTCATCCAGATGTTTACCAGGCTATCCAGCTGTGCCAGCAGGACAATCCTCTATGATCTGTATCCCTACATCTGGGACATAAAGAACATCATATCTGTGGTGAAAGCTTTTGTTCTATGGTTAGGTAGGTGAAGGTTCTTTTTTCCCCCAAAGCTGCTATGTTCCGTATTAACGCAAGTCAATGTTTTATTAAACATGTTAATATAAAAACCTGTGTGACTTTTTAGTTATAAATAAGCAGTCACTCTTATAAGCATAATTTTCCTTGGTTTTAAAACCGTAAGCGCCTGTCTGTTGATGGTTTCTATGGTAACTTAACAGACTTGCCGCTTCCAGTGAGTAGCCCGACCGGATGTTCTATCCTTATAGGGACTATATTTTTAACAGCACATTGGAACATTATTAAATTCCACTTGGAATAATTTTATTCTGAAAAATTGACTAGGTTATTCTATTATTAGTATTTTTGGTTAACAGTAGTATGGTTTGGTTAATCACTCGGAGGTGTGCGGTTATAGGAAAATAAACTCCAACTTGGTTTGCATCGGATCGAATTACACCAAGATGTCGTCGATTATTTTTGTATACCTTGCCGTGGTTTATCCCTTACTTAATCACCCGTGTGCTGTCTTTGTTAGCCATTAGCACCAGACCCAAATCCCACATAAACCTCTGCTGCCCAAAGAGCTTGCCATCAATCACCTTGGGCCCTGATGCCTGTTGCTCTGGTGTCTACTGACTGCTGGCTCGACTGGTTTGAAGGCTGGGCAGCTGGATTGTACATGGGCCCACAGGAAGCTACCAGCTTCTGAAGGGCGATTCTGAACGCAGAGAACGGCTTACTGATGACTCTCCTTCTCCACTGTGTACAGATGGGAGAATCCTCAGCACAAGTTTCTACTGCTACTGGATGGACCATGGCCGATGTAAGCCCCATCCAGGCCTTTTTTACTCCTGTTTTTCCTTACATGGTTACCATGGCGGTAACACTCACTTGTCTCTGGCAGCTTGTCTACCATAAATATCCTTCATCAGGCTCAGTGAAACCGACCCCTAATCATTCATCTTCATACTTCAAACTCCCGGGTTGTAAACAGAGCGCCGCCCTGCTGTCCCATGAATAAACTAGCCAAGTTAATTCAGGACATCCCCCACATCGAGCTGGATGGGCAGTATATCAGGGTGCTTTACCTGCCGGTTATATCGGTGGATATTCAGTAAATCTCTGCTCACTTCTGTTTCCTGCAGGGTGTCACAATCAGCCACCTGAAGTTCTTTTAGGGGGAGACCAGGAGACCTGGGCCTTCAGTGGCGGCCTGGCGGGGGAGTTCCAGGTATCACATCCAGGCACATGTGTGATCTCATTAAGAAGCTGCCTGGTGTTGGTTACAGTCAGAAGCTGCTTATACCCCTGAGTATCCCCCTGTGTCAATATGTTAATCAAAGCAGTCGCTCTATAAAGGAAGCTACAGGATGCTTGGAGTTGACTCCCAGCCCTCTGTCAGCAGTTGTCTACCCCTCAAGCTAGTGTCCCCCCACCCTGTTCAGGAGAGAGAGGCTCATCCTGTTACACAGACCCTGCTTGCCATTTGGGTGCTCATGCTCAGTCCAGAGCTCCGCACCTGGTCACGTGTCGCTCCCTATGCCAGTCACTGACAGCAGAGCGCCCTCTGTACCCAATACAGTGTTATTACATCCAGCAGTGTGAGGGAGTGAAGGCTTTATCTTTGCAGAGGCTGTTGCCGATCGATGGGGCAATTGACCTGTTTTATCAGCCGCCACCCCCTGTGCCCATCTCCAAGACGTACAGCATCAGGCCCTATGCTCCCAGGGACGAGGTGAGCTGTGCTCTGCTGGCCGCTCTGCTGATGCAGCTGGTGGTGCCGTGACGTTGTCTCCCTGGGCTCTCTTTCAGCCTGTGGTGTACCGGATCTGCAGTGAGGTGTACAGAGAAGCAGCGGGGGACCAGGCTTTCTCAGAGCACGAGCCAGATCTCATCGGTGACAGGTATGACACAGGTATGACACACTTAGCACGCAGGTATGATCACCCTGCGCATACACTATGAGGCCTGGTCCACTGGTGCTCGTGGGAGTTTTACTTACAAAAAAATAAAAAATATTGGTTTAGAGATAACCAATCAGATTTTAGAGTGGGTGGGACCAACCAGTCAGATGTCTTGGTCCCGCTTCTTCTAGTTGCTTAGATCCACCTGCTGTACAATCCGATTGGTTCTCTCTCGCTTTTTGTTCTGCCCTCAAAACAATTTTGTGTAAGTAAAACTCCCATGAGCTCCACTGCTGGACTGCAAAACTGACAAGAAAAATACAGGAAGTTCTGTATGATCAAATAGAAATGAAAGCATTATATATGTGTGACAGGCAGTGGTTCATCTGGTGGCTCAGTCACTGTTCAGCATTAGGCAGATGTGTCTACATCTTGAGGCAGCAGACACTAGGGACAGGATGCTAATTGATCACAAGGGCACACACTCAGAAACACCCCATCTACACCTGTCACCGGCCTGCAGGGGGAGCCATAACACAGACCTGGTGGTGACAAGTTTGATCCATAGTCCTGCTCCAGTGTAATATTCTGTTAGTAAGTGGGTTACCTTCTCATTTTTTAATTGAATGTTTTTCCGGGAAACATGCTTGCCAATCCCCAAGGCTGGTAGGAGGCTTCTTGTCCCTGAGCCCAGAATACTGCTTTGTGCTGGAGGATAAGGAAGGCATCTGGGGCTATGCCCTGGGCGCCGTGCACATCAAACCCTTCATTAAGAAGTACAAGATGTGCTGGATTCCCAGCATGCAGGAGAAGTACAGCAAACCCAACTGTGAGGAGCAGCTGTCAGAGGCGCAGGCGAGTGACAGCAGGCGGGTCCAGTGCCGGAAGCCTGTGACCTACATTGCCGGTTTGTGTGGTTTCTGCTAGTGACTGGACAGTAAATAATGCTTCTCCTCCCCGCCCTATAGAAAATGAAGCTGAGCTTCCATGAGGAAGGGGAGAGCATGCCAGAGTCCTTCCTCAGCAGTTTCCCCTCTCTCATCAAGCTGGTTGTCCACTCCAAAGTGACTGACCCCAGCGTGGCCAAATGCATGATGGGATGTCTGCTCTCCTCACTAAAAGCTAATGGTAGGGAGCACCCTGTCACTCACTGGGGATGGGGATGGGGGTTGCAGCCTCGCAGGCCGTCAATGAAAAATTCATTACAATATCTCTCCCGCCCCCAGGCTCCCACGGTGCCTTTTGTGAGGTGAGAGAGGCGGAAACAAAAATGGTGAGCTTCTACAGCAAACTGGGCTTCTTTGAAGTGGCCAGCATGGAGGGATTTCCAAAAGATGTGATCATCATGGGTCGGACACTGTGAATATGGTGGAACTCAGGAGGAGTGATGTGCTCATACAGTAGATGCCCGCCGAACGTGTTTATTACCTTATAAGAGCCAGGAGAACATGTATCCATCTTCACTGCCTTTGGGTTCGCTGCTGTAGCCTTTTAGGATAGCTGGAGAGTCGTTTCAATCCCCTGTATACCTTCCCTGCTTCAACAGTTGGAGTACGGCTTCAGGCCACTGGTCTTGTGGCCTGGGGTAATGAGAGATGCACACTGCTGCCCTCTACTGGAGCAGGGCCAGCTGGGCAGCTACCTCTGCCCCTCATGGTGCCTACAGCCATGCGTCCAGACTCGGGAAGGCCTGGCCTGCCCTGGATGCATATGCTAAAGGATATAGCTGCCAGGGAGACACTGCAGCATGCATCCTGCAGCTCACCAGCTGTTCTCATATATGGCAAAGGGGCGGAATCAATCCAGAATTCAGTCCTGAGGTGGATCTCTTTGTGCAAATCAGTTAAAACAGTCTCATTTCTTAATTTAGTGGTTGATTCATCACCTCACATAAATAATAAATTTAAGCTGTATTACCACACGCTACCTTTGTCCAGCTGCTGCTGCAGGTCGGTCTTTCCGCACATCTGTGCAGCACTGCCCTCAAACTGCACTGCCCTCAAACTGCACTGCCCTCAAACTGCACTGTCCGATTAGGGATGCCATGAAAACGCCTTCAAAGTTATGATTTAAGAGCTTGATTCAATTGTTCTTCTGAACAGACAATGTAAAGCAGGACATCTGTGTCGAAGACTTTGTCCCTCTTTGGAAAGACTTTTTTTCCCCAAAAATATCCTTAAATTTAAAATACAGCTCGGTTTTGGAAAACAAATGTTGCACAGTATAAAGATGAGGTTTTTGTGAATATTTTGATGAAATTAAAGATTTAAGTAAGTGTGCAGAATCCAGTGTTTGTATTGTAAAACATTCATATTTTTTTTACACTTGTAATGAAGCGCTTGACTTTCACTGTGTCCATGTCTGTATAGTACAATGGTATTCTTATGCTGCAGCCACACAGAAAGTGAATACATTCATTTACTTAGCATTACCTTAAACATACCATTGATTTCAAGATAAAGAAATAAGAATCCACTGTATTGTCAGAAATCCCCAGTACTTCTTGCCTTTTGGGTTGTATAATTTAATGGTAAATTACGTAATAAATGGTAAAGCCTACTGTGAAGGTCTGTAACCAGGGCATGGCCATGGGCCAGGCTGGGGTGAAAGGCACAGCTGGGTCCAGGGGCAGAGCTCAGCCAGGGGCCAGAGTTTGGTTCAGGAGCAGAGCTGGGTCCGGATCCAGAAGAGGGTTTTAGCAATGTATGCCGGAACGAAAAGCGTTCGAGAGACACCTAGGTTCTGGTTCTAAAAAGCAGCACCATTGTGACGTAGTCCAGTATCTATTGCTAGGCAACAAGTGAAACCGGGTAAGGCAAGTGGGCTTAAGTTACAGATCACCCCAAGGCTCATCTCACGGACAGCCGTCATGCCAAATCTCTTCCCCGTGACATACCGGAGGTGTTTGGTTGATGACGCAATCGTGATGATGCATTTTTAAGTTACCCCTTACGGTTCAATTTCACCCACACTGCTGCAGCAGGCGTTCACACCAATAACATCTGTTCATGAATGTTTTTTTTTTTTTTTTTTTAATTGTGTTTATTTAATTATAAAAAAAAAGTTTACATTTAGCTTGATGCTATAACCAGACTGGCGGGTAATCTTAGCTTCTGGCTCGAAGACCAAGGCCTACAACTCCCATTGGGCCACCCTGGAGGAGAACGAGAGTCTGCTGTTCAGGCGCTGGAAATTGGAAGATGGCACAGGGGACCTGCTGCTGTTCTGGAGCCGGAACCCCGTCATGCTGAGGTTGGAGCACAGAGTGTTGGAGCAAAAAAGACACTCGCACTGCTGTGATGCCAGCAGAGCTCTACAGGCTCCTAGCCAGCAAAACTCAGGCTGCCCTGCAGCCAAACCTGGTGGGCGCCCCCATGGAGCGCGTGGGGGTGGACATCCTGGGCCCGTTTACCTGTACTTAGGCTGGGAATCACTACACACTCATGGCCACGGACTGCTTCACAAAGCGGCCTGAAGCATTTGCGGTTCCCTACCAGTCCCCCACTGCTTATCAAAATTAGTTACCCATGTAATGGGCTCTAATTGGTTTTTGACTTCATTTTATGGGTAAAATGTCTTGTATTTGTCTTTTATTTTGTTTAGCAAACTGGAATTTTTTTTAAACAAAATCCTTTTGGTAATGGTCTGAAATTCAGAAACCAGTTCAGAAAGAGTAAATCACATTTAACACAATTCACTAATGTTTATTACTTTTGAAAACGAACTTCAACAATACATCCAAACTATATGTTGCTCTAACATCTCTAAAGCCAAAAACAGTCAACATTTGTAAGGAATTTAATTTATTGCTTTTGCAACTTTGTAGCTCCTGCATTTGTCATTGTTCCTATTCGGTTTTTTAACGTTGTGTATTACAGCGGGTTTTTTTGTGCTGGTTCACTGTACTGTATGTTATATCATACACTTGAACTACTAATAAAGTGTTAAAAAAAAGCCACCTGTCACCGCGCACTCATGACGTCACTCATGCGACGGCACTTGCAGCGGATCGCGTTTTCTGTTGCTCGACAGAAACGTTTCTCTTGCCTGAGACCTGCTATCCTACTTACATATAAAATGTCTTTGGACAAAAAATCGCTAGAGAGCAGTAGTTTGGGCCATACGGAATTGGAAAGCTATCCTTTCAGTAAGCTGTTTTGTTTTTTTTTACAATACTGTAATAAGTATATTCTCTGTACACGTGGGAGACACCTCTCCAGTTTATGGATTTTCGACAGTCATATAGATACTAAAGAACTGCTTTATTATTTTTATATTACGTAATATATAACTATAGTTGGCTAGCTTCATTGGTTTATGGTTTGCATTTAAATTCGCTAATTAATTAACGAAGAAGCTAACTATTTGGTTGGCTTTTTCCTCAGGTTGTGTTTTAACTTCCCGACTCCCCTACTACACCTTCCACGGAGACCAGGAGGAGGATGGAGATCACTTTCTTGAACTCCAAACAGTAGGTGTTGTTTTCCTTGCTTGTACCACACAAATGTAAAACATATTCAGTGTAAAATGCCTCTACACAGTCTTTATAAAAGACTATCTGATTGCTGGTATAATCAGCAAATCAGCCTTTTTTACTGGGGAAAAAATTAAGATTTCCACCATCTACATACAGATCTGCCTGGGAGATGGTGCCCAGGAAGAGAGCCATGAAGTAGCTGTGATGGCATTGAATCACCTGGGGAAGAAAGTGTCTGTCCCTGTGGCTACTCTTCACCCGTCATGTCTGCCTATGGTACAGTACATGCTTTATGTGTGTGCGAATCAAGACAAATGCTTCCTAGTTTTTGGTGCAATGTAAGAGGTTCCCTGCTCTATCCCAGGTGAGTTTGGGAGGGTTTGAGCTGAAGGCCCCTGTGACGCTTCTTCTGAGGTCTGGATCGGGACCCGTCACCGTGAGCGGTCTTCACCTTGTTGGTGAGAAAGGCAGCCCGGCTGGGTCACTCACACACTGTACTGCCAACTCACACCTCACCCTTCTATTACCAGCAGCAACAGGGTTGTGTTGAGTGGCTCTCCCCTTCCTTCTTGGGTTTGGCTTGTGGTTGCAGCTGTATATCTTCCCTGGGTTGCTTATATAGGCTTCACTGCATTGGTGCCTTCATTATCAGAGGAGGGAGGGTGAAGGAGGATGTTGCCACATGGGGATTGGAGACATTGTACAATCTACATAAGTGATGAAAGACTGCAGAGCCAAGCATTGTGCCTCCACTGAATCAGGAAGAGTCAGTATAGAGCGCTTACGCAGGACAGTGACATAAACCCACATCTCTCATTTCCCTCAGAGGATGAGCAAAAATCAGAGCCTGAGAAATCAGAGGAGCAGGAGGAAACGATGATCCCTGTCAAGCGTGCCAAGAAGCCAAAAGTCTAGTTGGTGTCTAAACATCATCTCCACTTTGGGTGTATTTCCATTTTTTACATTTATTTATTTACCAGATGTCAGTATCCCTGGAGAAAGTGGGGTTAAGGGTCTTGCTCAAAGGCCAAACAGTAATATGATTACTGTGCCAGCCATGAGTTTTGAACCCACAACTATCTGGTCATGGGCACAGATCCCTAAACTACTGAGCTGTGTGTTGTCCCTGTGGTTAAGTTTATTTTTCATTTATTTATTTAGCAATCACTTATCAAAAAGTGACAAAATTCGGAAAGCAGGGTCAACCGGTCCCTGATGCAATTGGGGTTACGGTCCTTGCTCAAGGGCCCAACAGTGAAATCACTTTGCCAACCATAGGTTTCAAACTGCTTACCTGCCAATTATAAGTACAGTAGAACATTGGAAATCGAACACCTCTTAACTCGCTCAACCCAGACAACGAACAGGCTTGTCGATTTTTTTTTTTACCTCAACCAAAATCTTGGAACTCAACCGTTCCTAAGAGAACTTGTATGGTTCTGCATTCAACTTCATGAATTCGGACCTCGAACAGGTCGGTCGAGAAAAATGTAGCCACAGCTCGACCAAAAAACTGGAGACGCAACAAAACAAAACAGACCTGCTAAATCTTGTGTGGATCGAGATGCGTCTGCCCTTCCAAACAATAACCTCCCACTTCGAGTGCCATCAGCTCACCTTAATACAGGTAAAGTGCTCATAAATTATCATTTATTTCATGTTTATTGCTTTTGTACATATGTGTACTTTTTCATGTGTGTGTTTTATTTTGATTGTTAATGCTTTTTATCATTAGACAGGTACCTACCTAGGTATAAATAAGGGGTCTGGACTGATTAAATTCATTTACATTATTTCTTATTGGGAAATTCACCTAGGACCTCGACCAAAAATGCAACTTGACCAGCCTCCTGGAACGAACTAAGTTTGTGTTCCAAGGTACCACTGTACAGTGTCCTAATCCACTGAGCCGAGTGCATTATTTATGAAAGTAGTCTTTCAAGTTTGCATTTTATAACAGATATATAATAGTTTAAGAATGCAACAGTTGGGAAACTCAAAAGGAAATCAAATTTTGAATGCCGTTTAATTCATGGTTCTTACATTGTCATTTTATACATGTATTCATAGTAGATTAACCTATCTTGTTTGAAATATTTGAAGGATAACTAGGTAGTACCAGTATTCCTTTACTGGAAGCTTTCAGGGAGCTGTATTACTGGGGCCATATTGGGCAGGGGACATGGCAGGTCCGAACAGATGGACAGCTACTAAGAATGTTTTTTTTTTTATTTGTACATTGTCTATAAATAAACATTGTTTTATTCTTAATCATCTTTTATGTTTTGTTGATGCCGTTGCCTTTGTAAAATGCATTCACATCCCTATTCCTGTGGTCAATCTCTCCTGGGCTGGGAGGGTCAGGGACACGCTCAGGTCATACCGGTGAACTTGTGACCTTCGTGTTCAGAAGAGTCAGTGGAGGAGATCAAACTGAAGGCAACAGGGACAAATATGTTGCCTTTAGAAGGCCTCACTTCTATCATGAACTGTTTTGAGCTGCTTTCTCTCTTGCATTTTGCTGAAGGTGGTTTTTATTATGATAAAAATCCTCCAAAAATATTAAAAACCAAATCCAAAAATCTATTAGAGCAAAATCATGCAACAGCATAATCTGGACAGTCAAAGGCGGCAAAGGCACAGCCTCTAACACTATAAAATACATGTTCATGGAGTCATAAATTCTTAAGTCTTAATTAAGCTGCCCTCCAGCATAGTGAGTGATGTGAGCCAGAAGTCATGGAAAAATGAAACAAGTCCCTGCTGTATGCATGGAGTCTGTTTCTTCCCATGTTGCTGTTGGTTTCCAGTTCCCCTCCACAAGTTACCTCTTAAAACAAAACACATTCCGACAACAAACCAATCAATTGATAACATCTTCAAGGCTCATAGCATCTCTGTACTGGACAAGTAGGTATAGAGGATGGATAGATAGATCCATTTGTGATATGCCTGCCTCTGCACTGAGAAAGCAATGCAAGTTAAGATGTTTCTACCTTTACATACTAACAGGTTGATGGATGGATAGATTGACAAAGAAAGAGAAAAATAATTGTGTCCATGAAGCAAAAGCACAGATTAAAGAACTGGAAAATTTTCTCAACAATACTGAACAAGGAGGACATGCATTTTATTCTTGATCTAATGAGCAAAGTCAGGCATTGTTACTGAGGCTATGGACCTGTTAGCTTTCATAACAAAGACATAAAATTCCAAAACACTGATATATCCTCACAAGACCGTTGTATTTAGTAAGATATTATGGCAATGCCTTAGTTTCTCATTACCACAGCAACAAAATCGTAGAGCTTATCACATAAAGCACAGGGCACGCGCACACACACACCAAGAAAATTCAGAGACCCATTGTGGGGAGAAACAGAATGGGCAGAGGAATGCTGCACATAGACATCCTTGGCAAATTAATTGAAAAATTGTGAAAGAACTGAACAATATATTTTTTCTAATTGGTATTATGAATCACACTAATATACCCACATTAATACCAGAGTTGTTATAGTTTTCAAATGTACATTAATTTCCATTTTTATTTAGTTTTCTATTTTGTTTTTTTTAAAGAGTACCGTTTTTACTTTATGAACATTTCTAGTTTTAGTATTAATTTTAGTTTTTAGTTACCAAGTTTTGATGCCACACTGTTTTCACCCTGCACAGGAAACAGGTAAAGAGAAAGTGTGAAGCATTTTGGTTTCTTGCCTCAAAATTCCCTTCCAAATCCATCACCTATTTCCTGTAACACCGTCATGTTTTATAGCTATGAAGGACCTGGTTTAATTGATGCACACATTCCCTGATTTGGCACTTTTGGTCAAGTAAAGACTACCTGGGTGACCCCCAGTGAAAACCCCCAGGGAAGTATTGGTTAGAGTGAGGAACTATTCCTATAAACATTAAAGCGAAGCAATAAGACAATAATTGTACAAAGCGTTAAGAGAATGCTAAAACAAAGTTTAATATCCCAATTCCAAAAACTCAAAACACTCAAAATGCCAACATCAATAACATTTCACTCAACACTGAATGTGTGAAAGATGAAGTGATTTGCAATGCCACCAGCCTTGTTTTAACCTTGACAATAGGTAAAGGAATACCAAGAAATAAGTATAATTAATAAACGTGAATCAAATGGCAAACCATTAAACAAAGCTTAGTAACTTGGTTCCATTTAGTAGTAATCTATAGTTTTCTTAAAGTAGTAAGTACTTTAAGAAAAGATTAGCCTAGAAGAGTACATTTTCACTTACATAAACCACTCCACAGCACATAAGTTTGTGTCTGAGACCGAGACAATCGAGAAAATGTAGAGGCGCTCACTAGATAGAACTTAATCTCTCCTCTCTGGATCACGTTTTTTCACAAATTATTTTGGAATCTACAGAATCCTTTACCTTTGTCGCGAACACTGTTGTTAGTCCAGCCCAAAACATCAGATCAAACCTTGACGAACGCAGAAAAACAGCATACAGCAATACCTCAACCAGAAGAGAAATGCACCAAGATGGCGGACGGCGGTCTTTGCTATGTTTGGGCGGGGCGGTGTGACGTAATGGCAACGCACAACCACAGTAAAAATCGAGGGGGTAAAAAGGAAAATGAAGTTAATTTTACCCGTATTTCTATTTCGTTTTTATGTACTTTTCATTTTTAAACTATCGTTGTTATCTTTATCACATTTAACGAAATGATTTGTTCACTCCTAGTTTTAGTTATCTATGATTAATACATAATGTGGCCTGCTCGGATTTTGAGCAGCATTTTGATACGGTTTGGCATGGAATCCACTAATTTCGAACGTCTTGCGGTGATTCTTGGGTCCCAGTACTGATTAGCTTGAATACGTTTCTCTTTTGTCGTACACTCCATATTCCATGAATACTGACTTCTCTGACCTTGCACGTAGAAATGGCTTTCATCGCTGAATAGAACTGCAATCTTATTTATTCCAGTTTTTGTATGTGTCCCCATTTGTAACACTTCTGTTTCATTACTTTTGTCAGGAGTTGCTTTTTCACATGCCGCGTGGCTTTCCTACCAACTTCCAGCAGTTGTCTGCGAACCGTAGAACTGACTTTTATCTCCCAAATCATGCTTTAGTGCTCGTGTTCTGAGTATCTTTCACACTCTCCCGTAGTAGGTAATCGTCGTTGCTTACGACCACATTTCCTTTTGCGTTTTTGGTGAAATAGATCCAATTTCCTTATTTTAATCACACGGCTGACGGTTGCCAGACTGATACCCACTGTTCTAACTATGTCCCTGTAGGTCTTGTCTGTGTGATCGTGTAGGGTCACGATCTTCAACCTAAATAAAACAATCTGCAATCACTACATCATCTGATTGACAAACAATGATAAAATATTTATTCATTCCCGTCTACATGTACAACAAAATAATTAAATGAAAAATGACAGCTTTCCTGCATAAAAACATGATAATCAGTGGAAAAGGTTTTTTAAAAAAAAGGGTGAGTCTAAATTGGCCCTGTAGTTGTGTGAGTGTATGCGCCCTGCGGTGTGTTGGCGACTGCCCAGGGTTGGTTTCCGCCTGCGCCCATTGTTCCCGGGATAGTGCCCAGCGACCCCGGTTGGGATTAAGCGGTTTCAGAAGATGGATGGATGTTCGAGGACGGTACAGGGCTGCGGCCAGAATCAAGCCCAAACTGAAGGTTTGAGGCTGAAGTTCTACCCCCTATATAATAACTTCATATCCCAGAATGCACCATTTTAAAACTACTTCCCAATCTTGCTTCCGTGTTCTCACGTGATCAAATCTTTCCGGCTACCGTATCTGTGGATTCGTGTATTTTAATACCGGTGGGAAATTATGCATAGTAACGGTGTAAAGGCGATCTTGTTCGATTTGGATAACACTCTTATAGACACACGTGGTGCCGGCGAAATCGCCTTTGAAAAAGTAAGAATATGAAAGTAACCCAACCGTTTAGTGATTTTAGTCGCATAAATTGTGTTTTCCTTTAAGGTGTAAAACCAAGCCAAATCATTTCAGTGCGATCAAATATTTTCAGGTTGTGCCGCCTGATGCTATTGCAGTTGGTTGAGAGTATTAGAGATAGTCAACTGTTCCTGCTATTAAGCGATTACAATTTTTTAAATTTCTTCCTATGTCTTTAAAGCACTAGCTAGTTGGTGACGTGGCTGGTCGCAATATGGAGCGAGTAAAAAAAAAACTGTCGAATAATTCATGGTTGCCAGCTTTGGTCAGGGGGCTGGCGTGAGATTTTTAATCCGAGACAAGTATGCACACGCATTTACACGTATGCAAGATATTTTTTACCTTATAAATAGTCTTAAGGGTTTGCAAACTACCTAACGCATTTGGTGTAGCTAATTTTAAGTTTATAATGGAGTAATATGTACTATGACTACAAATATTTTGATGACCATTTTCTTGTTAACGATTGATTGATCAATTGATGCTTCAAAGAGATTGCAAACCTGGTTCTACAAACTTTGTTTGAAATAAATTCCTACACATAAATTGATAAATTACCCCTTTTAATACAGGTTGCTGAATTGCTCAGGACAAGACTCCATCATGGAGACATCGAAACTATTTGTAAGAAATTTAAACAAAAGCTGCTTGAGGAATCATACCAACCCTTTGCAGACTTGACCATTGACCAAGTGAGGATAAATCACTGGGACAAGGCCATTGAAGAAAGTGGGGGCTTGGATCATGACCCCTCCCTGGCTGCTCAGTGTTACTGGCTTTGGAAAAACACAAGACTGGATCACCTCTGTATCCCTGGGCCAGTGCAAAGGCTACTGCAAGAGCTGAAGACGACCCACAAGCTGCTGCTTTTGACCAATGGGGAGGCCCAGACGCAGAGGGAAAAGATCCAGGCTGTGTGCTGCAGGGGCCTCTTTGATGCCGTGGTGGTAGGTGGGGAGCATGCAGAGGAGAAGCCAGCCCCTTCCATTTTCCAGCACTGCTTCCATCAGCTGGGGGTGGGGCCCCAGGACTGCATAATGGTAGGGGACTCGCTCGACACAGATATCCTGGGTGGCATCAACGTCGGTATCCGTGCCACCGTGTGGATCACCGACAAGGGCACCATACAGCCGGAGGCATCCATAAAGCCAGACTATGTTTTAGCAACTGTGCTTGAGCTGCCCTCGGTCCTGTCCACTTTGTAGTGAGAGATTCAATCAGACATTCTGTGAAATGATAAATAATAAACTTTATTGATCCCCATAGGGATAAACCCATAGCAGTGCCCAGGGAGATGGGGGTTAAGGGCCTTGCTTAAGGACCCCACAGATGTGCCGAAGCCGGGCTTGAACCAGTGACCTTCCGATCACAGCCACAGAGACTTCTGTAATTTGCCAGTAAAAGATGCATAAATGCAGCCAGGATCTTATACTACAGTCTACATGTTTACTGAAAGCATCGGCAATTGTACAGTTTCTCCCCACTAATATTAATGTAAATATATAAAGATTGCTGCTATCAAATAGAATTTTGATTAAAATAAAAGTTGATAAAACACCCATTCTGTCAACCGAATTGTTCACAATAAACCTCAGGATGCAAGAAACTGCAAGTACCATTCAATCAGTTGGGTTTATTAGGAAAAACTGGATGCATTTCTTTAGCTGACATAACTATCTGCTATTACCAATTCTCTGCAGGGATTTTAAATCTGGGGTATGGTCTGCATTTAAAATAAAACAACTATTGTCTCAGTGCTTTCAAAGGATGCTTGAAAACCTCAGTAATATCAACACAGCAGATACACATATTATATTACAAATAGTGTGATCTCACTCTCACATTTTCCTCAGAGGAGTGATATTATATAGCCTGTCTTATAAGCAACGGTGGCATAAAAATAGAAAATATTGCCTTTTTACTTTTACACCAAACCAAGTCCAGTCAAGTCTCCATAATTCACAGAAATCCATGAATGAGACCTGTGATTGTACTCTAGGCTAGAACGGCAGCAATCACTTGACATTCAGTTTGACCTTGATGTTCATGGCGGCGAGCTCAGCGACAAAGTACCGGAACACGTAGGGCAAGGCCACAGTGTCTATGGCACTGCCCTTCCCGCACAGGGTACAGATGGTCTTCCGGTGGCGTGTGGCCGACCAGGAGGGCGGAGGTTTCTCTAAGAGGGGCGACAGCAGGCTACCACAGTCCAGGCACACTTGGGCTACGGAGCGGTCCGAGCAGTTGAAGAGGCGGTCGTGCAGCAGGAAGGAGGAGCCGTGGGCCAGCAGGGCGTCCCTCTCCATCTCCCCGAAGCGGATGCCCCCCTGGACGTTGCGGCCTCCTAGTGGCTGGTTGGTCACCTTGTCCCGAGTGCCCGTGGTCCTCACCTGGAACTTGTCGGAAACCATGTGGCGAAGGCGTTGGTAATACACCACGCCGATGAAGATGTCGGCCTCCAGCTCCAGCCCGCTGAGCCCGCTGTAGAGCCGTTCCGTGCCGTAGTAGTTGTAGCCCGCAGCTTGGAGCATGGCACCGAAGTGCTCGAGGGCGGGGCACTCCTCAGAGAAGGTGAAGGGCGTGGCGTCGTGGCACAGACCGTGCAAAGCGCCCGACTTGCCTGCCATGCTCTCGATGAGCATGCCGATGGTCATGCGCGACGGGAAGCCGTGGGGATTGAACAGGATGTCCGGCGTCATGCCGCTCTCCGTGAAGGGCATGTCCTCGGCGGGCCACAGCCGGCTCAGGATGCCCTTCTGGCCATGGCGGCTGGCGAACTTGTCGCCGATGGTGGGGTTACGCGGCACTCGCATGGTCATGCACACGCGGCTGAAGCGGCCTGTCCCCATGTCGTTGCTGCACACCTTGATGTTGTCCACGACGCAGCTCTCCTTACTCCTGCCAGTTGGGGGGGGGGGACAACGGCCCAGAGTTAGAAATATTTAGATAATCCTGACCCTTGACGTATGAATGCTTTGCTCAGAGGGTGAAAATTCGTAAACAGGAACCTCTAGTACTTTGATTCATGATAAAATGTCATATCCATTCATGCATCCTTACACATGTAGTGAGGTGTGTCACATGTGCATATAGTGTGTAACTGTTGCGATGTCCCAGAATCCTGACCAGAATTAGTGTGTACGGCTGCCTTGTACCGCATAATGCCTGGGATAGGCAGCTGGAAGGTGAATGGTAAACCTAGATATATGCAACCATTAAGAATAATAAACTGTTGCCTTGTGCAGTGTGGGACTCCCTTAAATGTCGAAGCAATATTGTAGCGCATCAAACGGCTGTTATGTCTTCATGCAGTAGATTATACTGGTGATATGTATTGAGCTGTTGAGGTTAAAATGACAATATGCAAATACCAATCAACCATTCACCATCAATGGAAAATGTGTACACATTAGGGATGGTAAGATTCACCGATTCGCATTGGTATATTGGCATACAAGTCCTTGATGTGACTGCCCTAATTATATAAAAAAAAAATTAAAATGCTGCGTTACTGGAGAGACAAATATCTGGAGTGAAAATGGCACTGTTTTTAGAACAACCAAAGAATAAATATTAAACTATCTGTACCATATTAAACTGCACAGCATTATTTTTTTTTGCATTGCATCATATCGCATTGAATAGCATTGTGTCGGATTGCACTGCATTACAATAGGGGTGAATCATATTGAATCGCATTAGTAGTTATTTCATAGGCATCTCTAATATATTGGATCGTTGCATCAAGATGTGTATGGCATTGGCCTAAGTGATGGAGATGCACATGCCTAGTATGGGGCACCCAAAGATAACATGCCAGTAAAGACACAAGTAATAAAAATCCACTGAAGGGCATATAAACTGACTTGTAGTAGGTGATAAAGCTCTGGCCGGTGTTGAGGTTGATGCAGCTGTAGTAGGGGTCTCCATACTGCAGCACAGACCCCACAGGAGGAAGGCCGTCAGAGTCCAGCTTGTCCATCACCTTGGGGTCACCAGGTTTCACCCCAAACACCAGGCCATCAACATCCTTCATCTTGGTCTTCAGGTCCAGCAGCTCAGTCTTGTACACACAGCCATGGGCAAAACCCCTCTCCCACGATGCCTTGTTCACAATCTGGAGGAAATGGAGGAATTTTGGATTTGAACGCTTCTGCACTTATATTAATCATATTTTATACTATCACTACAAATATTCACCAGAGTTCATCAGAAACAGCAATGCTGAGCAGATTAGTAACTATGTTAGTCTTAAAATGCTTTCACACTGCCGGAACTTTTTTCCAGAACCAGGGACTTTTCTCGTGTTCACACCACAGGAAGCCTGATTGCAGTTCCTTGGAGGCAGTATCAGAAACTAAACTCCAGACTCTGTACTTTTCTTTGGAACACAAACTACTGGAGTGGTGCTTACAGATAGCCTGCTGACTGGTTGACCACAAGCACCGGTGCTAACTTGAAAGTTACATGGAAATGCAGAGAAATAGAAGTAGCAGAGCAAAAATTGAGCAGAGGGAATTATTTTTGTATCCCAATTACATTTAATGCATCACTTAGTACATTTTTTTACTTCTCCATATTTCTGCATCAGAAAATTCAGTCGCCAACCAACATACTTTCGTCTAATATTGCTGGTGAAACTTGCCAGCACGTATCAGCAGGACAAAGTTACATTTATTATTTTGTGTAAAACAAAAAATGGATCTGCTGGCCAGATTCAATAAGAATCATGAACATGTCGCAGGTCATACAAGTAAAATGTAAATGTCCCATTTTGATCGTGATCGATCCCCCCAGTAACTAACAAATAACTAATAAAACGACTGCCTTGGGGTGGCGGTGTAGTTTCGTATGAAATTGTGTGTGAAGTCTAACCTACGAACTTTCTGCGTCTTCTGTGCGTATTTCTCATAAAGATCCTAGTGACTTGTAAACCAGGACCATGTTCCAAACAAGGATAAATCGAATAGTCCAAAATCCACTCAATTAGAGTAAAGAGCAGCCGGTCCCTCACCATGGCGTCTTCCATATCGTAGCCTGTGTACGAGATGACTGCCACGATGGCGTTGGTGCCGATTGGATAGTTGTCCATGTTGTAATGATCGTACATGTAGGGCCGGACTATGGGACTCTGGGGTGTCTGCAGACGGTACAATTTGTTGTCGGTACGGTCCAGGTACGAATGCAGCGGAAAGCCCATTGTCTGTTTGCCTGGGGGGGGGGGGGGGAAAGAGTCCAAAAGAAGTGTAAAGAAGTACTATGGTCAAATTCCCAAGAAGCTCAGCAACCAGGACATCTAGTTTAGAAACGGAGGATTGTCCAACTAGGCTAAGCTTCGAATGAATGGTGAGGAACAAGCGTACGCAGTACTGGAGCAAGTACACATCATCATCATCAAGAAGCGAAAAAGACTATTCAAGGATCAGAAGTACAACATGAGAACAGTCGAGGAAGGTGAAGAGGCATCAGGCTTTCAGCTGACAGAGCCGGAGACACCAGGGCATGGCATCCCAATCAGGGCCAGGTGCTTCTGCCCAAGCGACAAGGAAGAGGGCGAGTTTTCTATGTCAATTATGTTATTAGCCAAATCACAACAAAGGTAAAAGTATTCAACATCCTAGCATAAATTTTAACTGAAATTACACACTGAAAGCAGCATCACTATCAACATTCATGAGCTTTATGACAATGTCAATAGTTATATATAACCTTCAGTCTCTTGCAGTACAACAAATATCCACATGGTGGCAGACTTACCCATCTGACACTGGTACATGTTCCTGGGACTCTGGTTGTGGTCAGAAAAGGGGATGAAGTTGGCAACCACACTCAGCATACTGTGGGGGAACAGTTCCTGATGTGTAGTCACTCCCGGCTCAATCTCACTCTCAAATATAGCCACGTTGATGAAGAGCTGAGGGGAGAGTCATTAGCTTCGACATTACTACCCAGACCATCTCTACATTCCAGGTCAACATCTTTGCAGTGGACATAAACCATGCCTTTATAATATAAACTGCAAGATGGCCTATGCTTTATTTCATACAGTCTGCAGGAAGAATGACTGCATAGTGGATTAGCAGAAGATGCAAAGGTGATACACAGGGTAACCTTTTGAGAAATGTTGTTGGGCAATTGCCAACCAGGTGGGACAAAGGGCAACTCATCTGGAATCTGGATGGTCGCAAAATGTTGCCCACTGCCAATTCGTTTTTCAAATTGAAATTTGTTGCCCACTATCAATGGGAAAACGCCCAAGCGACATTGGTCAGCAACGTTGCTCAAACAGCTGCCCTTGTATATCATCAACTTTACAAGAAATTTTATAGGTAAAATTCACACACAGAACACTTTTGTCTAGTCAACAGCTGTGTCAACAAGCAACTACATTACTACTATCATACCTGCTCAAAGGTGCCGATGAGCTCTTGCTTGCCCAGGGTCACGTTATGGACGGGTCGTACCATCCGGCTGGGGGTGGTGAAAAACAGCAGGCTGGGATAAATGCTGGCTTTGCCTGTGTGCGGCACCAGAACGATCTCCATCCAAGGAGGGACCTTCCTTTGCTTCAGCACCTGCAGGGGGGGCTCGAGGGCTCAGTTTCTAAATGACACTTCAGAAGAGACACCCTTCTGCCAGGACGAGGGACCTTGGCTCACCTTGAAACTCCGAAGAGTGTTGGCCAGGGAAGGTGCGAGGTCTTTCTCCACCCAGCCCACCATGGCCCCGTCGATAACCACCGGGTAGCAGTCTGAGTAAGGCTGGCTAGGGGTACCATCTACTGGCGTCATACCTAAGCACAGCATTGTGGAAACATCAGATCATACATGAGCCCACAGGGCACTAAACAATCCAGTTTCCAGTACTGTGTACCCATTACTGGTTGATATTCCATAATGGACATTAAGTTATCCACCTGTCCATCTATCTTCCAAGGCAAAGTTATCCAGTTTGAGTTTGCATAGAGCCTGGAGTCAATCCGGTAACAGGGAATATTATGACAGAACACCAGCTGACTGCAGGGGGCGCACACAGACACATTCCATAGCTAATCTATAGATGCCAATTTGATTAACAGCATATATGAGGAATGTGGGAGGAAACCTGACCAGCTTGGGGGGGGGGGGGGCATGTAAATTTTGCACACAGAGGGTTTCACCACTACCTCCAGAGTTATTTTCATATTAAGTGACTTTCCAGAAAGAGTGGACTTGCAGTTCAGGGGTCGTGTTACAGAAACTTCCTTTAAGTCTTAAGACAGGGAGAGTATCAAAGTTAGTTGCTTCTGGAATACCAAACTGGGGAAAATCCTGTCGTATCTTCATCCTATCTTATGTCAGGTTGTAAGAAAATCCTAAATACTCAGTTTAACATCAACTTTCATGTCTGCTACCTGGCAACCAACACTACTTTTCTCACACAGCTACCCACTGACATTAAGATTTTCTCACATATAAAAAAACAAAAAACAAAAATGATGATGGGCACTAAACTTCAAGACAGATGAGTTTGAACCGAGAAAAATCCAAAAATGTTCTTTTTGGGAAATTTACAGCAATGCTTGGAGGTACAAGTCCAATTGCACCAGGTATGTGATAGTCGAGGTAGAAAGCTTGCTTGATTATAGGGAGTTCTCCTTTTGGAACCTGTTTGTAACGAGCAGCTAATTTACTAATCACTGTTGCTACCTCCTTTAAATTGCGTGACATAGAGGGCTGAGATATTTTTGCCATGTCGGTCACTTCATTTTGGAAATCTAGTAAAAAAAACATGAAACACACTTGTCAGTTGCAGCCCAACCGGGAGAAGCCTCTCCAAAGCTGCTATTGGTACTACGGTCGCTCGGCTATTTGCAGGATCATCATCCAGTGTAGCCTGCATCTACTAACTAGTGTTTTGTCATCAAACAGCAACGCATCATCAGAGTTTGTCAAAAGCCCCTCAATGAAGAAGCTCCACCTGTTCTCATTTTGTTGGTTGTGAAAAAGCAATAAAAGAGCAGCTATAGGGATTAAATAAGTTTCACTAATACATTTTCCCATCTTAATTTAGGAACATAGGAACTGTTCATCCGTAATGGCTTTTTCCCAAATCAGGTCCTAACCCTAGTTACCATGGTTACCAAACAGTTACAATAGGAGCTGCAGGTCAGGTTTCTGTAATACAGCCCCAAATACCGGGCACAGTGAAAGACGTTCATTTGATGAGGTTGTTGAAAGCATTACAGCACCTGCTAAAGTAGTTTCTCCAGCTAACGTGGCGTCGAGGCCCCCCACCACTCACCGAGGGAGCAGAGCAGAGCCGGCAGGCTCACCGTCGGGTGGACGGTGTTCACGATCTCACAGTGGGCCGTCATGTGGTTCATGAGGCCACAGGGCTCCCCGTCCGGGGTGTGCACGGGGCACAGGAAGCCCCAGGACTCGGGCAGGAGCCGGCGGACTGACGTGGTCCGCATCTTGGCAAATGCGGCACCCCTGTGCACGCAGCGGAAGTGGGACAGGTAGCGGACAAAGTTCAGCTTGTCAGCCACGACGGTCAGGCCGGAGCTCTGCATTAAGCCCAAACCTAGGGAGAGCACAGAGACGCGGAGGAGGTGGTCAGCGAGGACAGGTGGCAACAACCAATCAGACCGTCCCGGAATAGGGGCTTACATGGCCAGCGGGTAGAGATGGCCGAAATTCGCTGAGATTAGAAGTCGGACAGTAAAAAAAAAAAAACAAGTAGGAAACAATCTGGCTTCTATAAACGGCAAATAGTACAAAACGTTTTTAAAACCTCACAGCACCGGGAGACCTAATCTGTCCAAGGGTTCCATAGCTAGGAGCAGAGTTGTCAAAATTTGAGCTAAATAAATCATTCCGATTCTTTCACAGCCCCAGCCCAGAATACCTGAATGACACCACAGCACAATTAAAATGATCGTTTTTACGTTGACAAAGTGCAAGAGCTTCAATCAAAACATAAGCCGACTTTCTGCAGAGCCAATTCAGTGCGGCCGTCCTCACCGGACTTCGAGACGAGGTTGCCCGTGGCCATGAGGTACTCAAACGGTTTGGTGAGGTCCGTGCCCATGTTGAACATTTTGAGGAGGCCGTCTGAGTTAATGCTGCTGGTGAGCCGGTGGGCCCGCTTGTCAAAGGCGAATTTCACCGAAACCATCCATGCCTGCATTCTTTCCTGCGGGGAAACAGAACAACATAGTTCTTGCATAGAGAGGAACTGACAGAAGAAGAATAAGGTGCCAGTGAGTGACCTTGGGGAACAGCAGATAGAACAAGACAAGGTCACCTTGAAGAGTAACATTATGCAGGTGCTCCTCAACTAATGACGGAGTTACATTTTGATGATCCCATCGTAAGCGGGAAATATTATATTTGAAAATAGCAGATACGAGTCTATGATAAGTAAATGTCACTACTGTCACTGAATAAGTAAATAATTACTGTAACTATCCATCCATCCATCCATCCATCATCTGCCGCTTGTCCGGGGTTCGGGTCGCGGGGGTAGCAGCTTCAGTAGAGGCACCCAGACCTCCCTCTCCCCAGCTAACCCCACCAGCTCCTCGGGGGGTACACCGAGGCGTTCCCAGGCCAGCCGAGAGATATAATCCCTCCAGCGAGTCCTGGGCCTGCCCCGGGGCCTCCTCCCTGTAGGACATGCACGGAAAACCTCTCCGGGTAGCCGCCCAGGAGGCATCCGCACCAGATGTCCAAACCACCTCAACTGGCTCCTTTCGACGTGAAGAAGCAGCGGTTCTACTCTGAGGCCCTCCCGGATATCCGAACTTCTCACCCTATCCCTAAGGGAGAGCCCAGACACCCTGCGGAGAAACCTAATTTCGGCCGCTTGTATTCGCGATCTCATTCTTTCGGTCATTACCCATAACTCATGACCATAGGTGAGGGTAGGGACAAAGATGGACCAATAGATCGAGAGCTTGGCTTTTTGGCTCAGTTCTTTCTTAGCCACGACGGACCGGTTAAGCGCCTGCAGAACTGCAGACGCCGCTCCGATCCGTCTATCCAGCTCCCGATCTCGCCTACCCTCACTCGAGAACAAGACCCCGAGATACTTAAACTCCTCCACTTGAGGCAGTACGTCTTCCCCAACCCGAAGAGGGCAAACCACCCGTTTCCGGCTGAGAACCATGGTCTCGGACTTGGAGGTGCTAATCCTCATCCCTGCCGCTTCGCACTCGGCTGCGAACCGCCCCAGTGCCTGCTGGAGATCCCCAGCAGATGAAGCCAGCAGGACAACATCGTCTGCAAAAAGCAGCGAGGCAATCCTGAGGTCACCAAACTGGACACCCTCGACGCCTTGGCTGCGCCTAGAAATCCTGTCCATAAATATGATAAACAGGACCGATGACAAAGGGCAGCCCTGGCGGAGCCCAACACGCACCTGGAACACGTCCGACTTATTGCCGGCAATGCGGACCAAGCTTCTGCTCCGTTCGTACAGGGACCGGATCGCCCACAACAGTGGACCCCGGACCCCATACTCTCGAAGCACCCCCCACAGAGCACCTCGGGGAACCCGGTCGTAAGCCTTTTCCAAATCCACAAAACACATGTAGACTGGATAGGCAAACTCCCAGGCCCCCTCCAGTACCCTTGCAAGGGTATAAAGCTGGTCCAGCGTTCCACGACCAGGACGAAAACCGCATTGTTCCTCCTGAATCCGAGATTCGACTATCGATCTCACCCTCCTCTCCAGTACCCCGGAATAGACTTTCCCAGGGAGGCTGAGAAGTGTGATCCCCCTGTAGTTGGAACACACCCTCCGGTCCCCTTTCTTAAATAAGGGGACCACCACCCCGGTCTGCCAATCCAGCGGCACTGTCCCTGACCTCCACACACTGTTGAGAAGGCGTGTCAGCCACGACAGCCCCACAACATCTAGAGCCTTCAGGTACTCCGGGCGGATCTCGTCCACCCCCGGGGCCCGGCCACCACGGAGTTGTTTAACCACCCTGGCCACCTCAGCCTCAGTGATGGGCAAGCCCCCCCAAGCACCCTCGGGCTCTGTGCCCTCAGATGTCTCAAAGGCAGTATGCGTAGATGTATCTGAGGCAGGGTTGAGGAGGTCCTCAAAGTATTCCTTCCACCTCCGGATGATGTCCCCAGGTGAGGTCAACAGCCCCCCCACCCCACTATAAATAGTAGGAACCAGGAGCTGCTTCCCCCTCCTGATACTCCGTATGGTTTGCCAGAACCTTTTTGAGGCCGACCGAAAGTCACTTTCCATGGCCTCACCGAACTCCTCCCACGTCCGGGTTTTTGCTTCTGCGACCGCCCGAGCCGCGTTCCGCCTGGCCCGCCGGTACCCGTCAGCTGCCTCCGGAGACCCCCGGGCTAATAATTCCCGGTAAGCCTCCTTCTTCAGCTTCACGGCCCCCCTCACCTCTGGTGTCCACCATCGGGTACGGGGGTTACCGTTACCGACCACCCTGCAGCCACAGCTCCGTACGGCCGCTTCCACAATGGAGGTCCGGAACAGTGTCCATTCAGACTCAATGTCCCCTACCTCCCCCGGCATGCAGTCGGAATTCTGCCGGAGGCACGAGTTAAAGCTCCAGCGAACAGGAGCCTCTGCCAGACGTTCCCAGCAAACCCTCACTATGCGCTTGGGCCTACCAGGTCTGACCGGCTTCCTCCCCTGCCACCTGAGCCAACTCATCACCAGGTGGTGATCAGTTGACAGCTCTGCCCCTCTCTTTACCCGAGTGTCCAAGACGGAGGGCCGCAGATCAGTTGATACGATTATAAAATCGATCATCGACCTGTAGCCCCGGGCATGTTCGTACCATGTCCACTTATGGACACCCTTATGCTCGAACATGGTGTTCGTTATGGACAAACCATGCATTGCACAGAAGTCCAACAACAGAACACCACTCGGATTCAGATCAGGGAGGCCGTTCCTCCCAATCACCCCCTTCCAGGTCACACTGTCATTGCCCACGTGAGCGTTGAAGTCCCCCAGCAAAACAATGGAATCCCCCCGCGGCACGCCAAATAGCATACCGCTAAGGGAATCCAAGAAGGCCGGGTACTCCGAACTGACATTCGGCGCATAAGCACAGATGACAGTCAGAGACCTATCCCCGACCCGAAGGCGCAGGGAAACAGCCCTCTCGTTCACCGGGGTAAACTCCGGTGTTAATGCACCGAGCTGTGGGGCCACCAATAGCCCCACCCCAGCCCGGCGTCGCTCACCCGCCGCAACTCCAGAGTAAAAGAGCATCCAGCCCCTCTCCAGGAGATTGGTTCCAGAACCCAAGCTATGCGTTGAGGTGAGCCCGACTATATCTAGTCGATACCTCTCAACCTCACGCACAAGCTCAGGCTCCTTCCCCACCAGAGAGGTGACATTCCATGTCCCGAAAGCCAGTTTTGTCAGCCGGGGATCGGACCGCCAGGGCCTCCCTTGGCCGCCACCCGATCCACAATGCACCGAACCCCTGACATTCCCCTTGTGGGTGGTGGGCCCACCTGGGGACAGTCCCACGTGCCTCTTTCGGGCTGTGCCCGGCCGGGCCCCACGGGCCAAGGCCCGGCCACCAGGCGCTCGCCAACGGGCCCCTCCCCCAGGCCTGGCTCCAGGGTGGGGCCCCGGTGACCCTAGTCCGGGCGAGGGAAACGGGACTTTGCTTTTAAACTTTTTCATGGGGTTCTTTTGGAACTACTGTAACTATATACCAGCAATTAAAGTAAAAACATGAATACAAGTTTACTGGGCTAAACAGAAAATAACAGTGTATTGTACAGAATTTAACACCATATGAGATGTTTATGCTCGCAATCACTACAGAGACTGCAAGTGTGGATGCTGCCCTCCCTGGCATCCATAGAAAGTATATCATATAGCAAATTGCTAGCCTGAGCAGGGATCAAAATTCAAAGCTGACTACTGAGAGTGCATCGCTATCCCACTGCCATAAAGTCCAAATACTGTAAGTGGAACTGTCATGAAGCAAGGAGCACCGGTACAGCAGAGCACAGCCAGAAGAGAAGGAAGAATCATGCAAATGCAGCATGATGTCCCAGGTGGAAATGCACGTACCTTCAGAAACATCAGGAATAGCTCGCCGGGGGTGAGCACCTCCTGGCACATCAAGCTGTCTGGGTTTTCCTCCATGCAGCCCTGCTTGGCGAAGGTGAAGAGCTTACGCGTCATCAGGCACAGCAGGTAGAACTTCTCCATGTCCGACTTCAGGTGGATACAGAGGCAGTGGCTGTGGGGAGAGAGAGGGGGCCCGCATGAAGCAGCAAGTGCAGGGTGTGGTCTTTAGCCTTGCCACAAGCTAACAGTGGAGTCCAAGGTAACCATCATATCCGCTTCTAAGCCTTTACTGTGAAGGTGAACTGTGGACTGTAGGCCATGAAATTAAAAACCGAAAAAACAATGAGCTACAGGTAAGACTCACGTTACAAAGCAATACCTGGAAATAGCTTGACTGTAATGAGATATTATTTGCTGCACCAAACCAGAACAGAGCCAAACCAGTCCATCTTCCTCAATGTAAAGTAGCAAGACATTAACTGTAGCTCGTAAATTGATGTGTGACAGATAGCAAAGAATACCATCCAGAGCGTGTGGTTCAAATTTTCTTTTGAAAATTCTTTTCAAGGTGAAACTTTCTTTTTTTTTTGTTTTTTAACCACCAGCAACCCCCACCATCCGATGGGTAAATTTTACCAGCAAGGAAAAATGCGGGTCTTAGGGCTAAATCAGCTGAGAAACACTGCACTAGAGAATACTTGGAAACCAAAAAAATTATTGGGACTCAATACTCAATACAACTTTTGCAATATTGACAACCCACATTAAAACAAATGGCAAAAACTTCCAATCACAAGACTGAGGACTCACTCGAGCAGCAGGCTGCCACACTGTTCATCAGTGTACCACTCAGGCAGGTTCAGCTTGACGCGGAAGCGCTCCCCCAGGTAGCCCAGAACCTTCTGCCGGCTGGTGCAGCCCTCTTCCATGACTAGACGCAGCATGTCTGAAACACAGCTCCTGTAGAACGTATTCTCCTCACGGCCCTTGATCAGCTCCTTATAGATCTGGAAGTCTGTGAAGTCAACGAGGGCCTGTTTGAAAGGAGAACCCAGGATTACCAGAGGCTTGTGTGACATTCACCAGACAGCGCTCCGCTTTTAAAAATTAATTTCCAGATAAGATCATTTAACACAAGAAACTCTGAAAAGTAAAGAGAAGATTCGAGTCATATAGGAAACATCTCTCTATGATCTAATGAGCTGCTTTGCTGGATTATTGTCATCCTTGTATGTACTCCAGTTTGTCACCTTTAATGCAAAGCCCAGTGGGATGAAGAAGAGCTCCTTCTGGTGGATGAAGTTGACCATCACAGCCCCGTTGTCCAAGTAGTGGAGGTTCATGTTGATGGCTGTGTGTTCATCCTTCACACAGCGTATTGAAATGCCTGGTGACAGAGGGTGACTAGCTTCACTAATCAAACTTGATACAGACTAGTGCAGGGCTCTTCAATGCTGGACCTCCATTCCAAATCCAGGTCGTATTTTTAGTTCTACCTATTAGGTAGTTTAATAATGATTGATTCTGACTGGCCACAGGGGCTTCACACTGGGTTCAGATCAGCAGAGCAGGGACCTTGAGGACTGTGATTTGAATAGCCCTGGCCAAGTGGAATATATGCTATGGGCAACAACTGTGTCACAGACACAAAATACTATTTAAAACTGGAAGTGCTACTGAATATGGGGGTCAGCTAAGTAACTGAACATGATGGAAAATAGCAGTTATGTTGTATCTAATATGGTTAAACTGACATTTACAGAAAACTGTACACAATTCACACTTTCTGGAAAGCACAATGTATTTAAAGTAAAAAAATACTTAAATTACCATATTCAGTGTAACCCTGGCCTCTGCTTTTCCATTTCGGCCGAGCCATTGCGATGGGATAATTTCTTCTGGGCATCACGAGCAGCCGGATAACCTTCTCAATTCCATTCACAATGAAATAGCCTCCCATTTCCTGGGGGGGGGGGTGTATGTTAAGTGATGGTGGGACAAAAGCAACTATGCTAAAACCACATGGGAATACACCCAAGCCTTTAAGTCATTCATAATACGAAAAACACATATTCAGGATACAACCTGCTATTTATAACAAAACAGTGTGCATGACCTTCATAATCACAGATCATATTCAACAATTTTCAAAATTATACTACAATTACAGCTTGGCTGCCAGGCTGATTAAATGGATGCCTGGGTGTCCATGGAGACGACCAGCACCATACCTCTGCCTCCTCGTGGTGCTCAATGAGCTCTTTGGGGGAGAGTCCATGAAGATTGCACAGTTTAGACTTCACCATGATGGGCACCAGGCCCATAGATTGCTTGATGATGCCTTTGGGGATGCCATTAACTGACCAGCACACATCAGTCTGAGTGGAGACCCAATACCACACATAAGGAAGATTTTAACCACAAGTATGCAATATCTAGTGTAATCCCTACAATTTAACAAATAGCTGCTAAACCATTTTGCTTTAACACCACCAAATTTCCAAGGTGCCTACCACAAGTTTCCCTCTGTAGGAGCAGCGCCTGCCCCTACACTCTGCAGGAAATATGCTCAGGTCCTGACTAATGGTTCCTTTGGCAACGACTGGCTTATGAATGACGGCTTCAGCGAACGCCAGACTGATCCGCTCGTTTTTGACCATGAACTCCAATGGAGGGATTGCCTGGAATGATAAAGTACCGTAATTGTCTTTCTCAACATAAAACGAGGCAAGCAGCAAAATGGAATTACACTTACATATCAGTCATACTGTACACGCTCCAACTGGATTAAGTACTTGTTTTAAAACGAGTGTATACAAAACCGTAAAAGAATGTGTCCCAAAAGACTAGAGGCAAAATACATGCATCGCAGTGCGAGTTATAGATGTTTGCGTTGTTTTAAGTTGTACACGACTGATGACAATTTAGTTGTCTACCTGTACTGCCCTGGAAAGTCCATCGGTGACCGCGTTATCAAACGATTCAACGTGAGCTTTAACAAGCTCCTGAACAGCGGCATGTTGTTTGCTTTTGGGAATGCCGAAACCGACTTCGGCCAGATGCTTGAGAGTCGGTCCGGACGGTAAATTACTCCACTTCGGTGTGGAATCCATGCTTGTTTAGAAACCACATGTACGCAACCACCGACCGGAAGAAGCTATGGGGGTGACCTAGGAAGTAAACCAAGTGTGAGGAATGCTGGGAATAGGAGTTGCGTGACGAGCTAGTTAACGGTTCCTTAGGTTAAATGCCTAAAACCTAGTAAAACCTAGATATAGTTTCATGTTGTTTTATTCCCATAGTCGACTCAAGGCTTTTTTTTCCATGTGGTGCAAGGTGAATGACCCCAACCAGTCATCCATCCAGAGAAATACATTTGTTAAAAAAAAAAAAAAAAACAAGTAAATACCTTTAAAATAAATTATTGTACACATATGATTAACATGAGGGGGGCGACATGGTGGTGCAGTGGTTAGCACTGTTGCCTCACACCTCTGGGATCTGGGTTTAAGTCTCCGCCTGGGTTACATGTGTGTGGACTTTGCATGTTCTCCCCGTGTCGTCGTGGGGTTTCCTCCAGGCACTCTGGTTTCCCCTCACAGTCCAAAGACATGCCGAGGCTAATTGGAGTTACTAAATTGCCCGTAGGTGTGCATGTGTGAGTGAATGGTGTGTGAATGTGCCCTGCGTTGGGCTGGCCCCCTGTCCAGGGTTGTTCCCTGCCTCGTGCCCATTGTTTCAGGGATAGGCTCCGGACCCCCCGCGACCCAGTAGGATAAGCAGGTTGGAAAATGGATGGATGATTAACATGAACCAAATTTTCAAATATAACATGATTTAATTTTATTGAACTTACACTGTAGTTCAAATAGCATTTCATTTGACCAGCAGGGGGTGCAATTGCACTCCGGAAAAATCGCTAAATGTCTGTTTCTTTAATTCTTGAAAAAACAATAGAGATTCAGCAGCTAAGCTGCTTGGACCCCTGAATACATGTCTTTTTCCAACCAACTGTATCCCACGTAAGCTGGGATCTGTTTCTAACCACTATATAGGCCTGCAACATTAGCTTTGAACAGTGCACCACTTTTAATTGCTTTCCCAGACACAGAACAAAAAATATTTTATAATAAATTCCACTTTGTAGATTATTTTAGGACTTTTGTCCTTTCTCGCACAACTCACTTTCACCACTTGTAGTTAAACCCAGCCTAAAGCATAACACTTATCAAGTGACTAAAGAATAACCAATCCTATAAGGCTATAATCTTATACTGTGTTTCTATTACACTGACCACACTCACTGATACTGTAGTTATTAAAATATGACTATTTATCTTTGAATTGCCGCTTGTACATGTACAAGGATTAAATTATAATTTTTTAAAATAAAAGAATAATTTTCGGCCAACCTTTGAAATCTGAGGTGACCGAAACCTCACATAAAAATAGGTAAGATTCAATAATGACATAAATCATGTGACAGTTTATTTTTCAATATAATTTCCTCAGTACAGACACAGCCAGTTTTACATGCAAGAATAATCCAAACGAGAATAACTGAGAACAAATGTTCAGGTGACAAACACACCACATGTCAGACATTGAACAGGGAATAGTGTTAATTATGCAAGTTAGGAAAAACTAATTGTAAAGGCATTTACCATTTTTTTTGCCACATTCCTTGGTAAATAACTACAGGGAAAAGTTCTTTCAGACAGCCATGTACATCCATGTTTGTGGGGTGGGCAATGTCAAAGAGAAGCGGCTGCGAAACAAAAAGATTTGTCTTCTGTTCTGCTAATTACTTCTGTAACTACTGAACAGTGCTATACGTGACACTTATGAAATACATTTGTTCTACAAACCCCGTGTTCTGTTGTAGCAAGTTCTACACCGACAGATCCATAATTATATATGATGTTACACAGACCAGATACAGAGTAATCTTTGGTCAGGAACAGGATTGCTTTTAGAAATGCACTAAAATGTTGAGGTAGGGGTTTGGGATAAACAGTTACAGAAGGCAAAATACCAAAACAGCAGTGAAACAAGTTGGCAAGGTAAATGATATAAAACAGTAATAAGACCACCTTATTTTAAGTAAAACATCAAGTTGACAGTTACAAAAATACAAAAGGATAACCATAAATGCTTGACTTAAAATGCCATGCCATGACTTTTAAAAATGTATGTTTATAATATTAATCTCCAAAACTCACAAGAGGTTGTACATTCTTTTAAGGCACCTCTTCGTGGGAGAACAATTTCCCCTCAATAAACAGGAGAAAATAGTCATTTGGAGGAGACCTGTGTAAATAAATATGCATCCTATAAAGTGTATGTACAAAAAAAATGAATAAACATCCCTTCCAGCTGGTTTCTTTCCACTGCTATACATTCAGCTCACACTTTCCCCACACAGTTCATGCATTTGACATTTACTTGCAAAAGAATCACTTTTTAAACTTGTAAGAGTCAACTTTTTCCTTATCAACACATTCACCTTTTATAGAACTGCAATCACCCTAAGCACAAGTTCTGTCATCCCTTCATTTTGAGTACTAAAGAAACACAGAAACATTTTCTTTGCAACATTGACAATTCACATTTGACAATAGGTTAAAAAAATGCAAACATTCCTCAACATAAGCCTTCACAATAAAATGCATAAGGTTTTTTTTAATAATAATAAAAAAAAAAGTCTGCCATATGACAAAAAAGACCAATTATCACTTCAGATTTCTCAAGAACTGATGCCATTTCCCATTTACTACAAGTGGAGTTGCATGTAATGGTCTTAAATCGATGTCATATCTATTGTTATTCATTAGTTTGTTTACCATTAGGTTAAGAAAATGATGAGATAATGCAGAAACAGACATCTGAATCTTAGAGTGACAGACTAGAGTCAACTCAGGCTAAGCTGTTGATTTTTTTAAGGTGGGTCAAAAAGAACATTTATATTGGTTTTAATGAGATTACCAAAAAATCATTTAAGACTATAAGGAACACTTTTTTTTGTGGAGAGTTTTCACATCATTAGAAAGCTAATGTTTTAGCAATAAAATTTAGACTTAAAAATATTAATATGGGAATGAGATTAAAAGGAAATATCATGCCACTGGTTAGTGATGGGCAGCAAAGTTTTTGGTGTTAAATAACCACATAAAGATGATGACTAATGCAAGATTCTTCATGCTTTCCGGCAGTCATGCAGTGCAAGTGATAAATGTAACATTCTTCCAAAAGATAACCAAGAGATAAAACAATTGTGCATTTTAATCTTAACACTCAGATGTCATGCTGAAGCTTTTCTCATTTTAAGGGTTTTTCTGTATGGCTGATATACAGGCTGAACGGATGAGACCCTTTCCTGAGAAGTGCTCATCCTCTTAAGAGTCTTCATAGCACATTGTCTGCACAAGTAAAGCATTCTGGTTAGTGAATGATGTGAACCATCAACATTAAGCTAGAAATAGCATGGAACCATGGACCTCACAACTGAATTTTTCTGCTGATAGTCATTTTAAACCTGACAATGTTTTTTGATCGATGTGTTCATGACAAAAACTTGCATGGTTTTCTTTGCAAAAAAAAAAAGTTCACTTTTATAATCTCCTGTCTTATGATCTTATTCTGATGACCGGCGTAACCACTATCCTGTTTAATGTACATCGCAATAAGATATCTCTGGTCTAAGGATGAAGCTAAATCTGCAATAAAATGCCTCTTCAACAATAAAGATTTTTTTTTCTGGAAACTGATAGGAATATGGTTCTCAAACAGAGCTATTTAGGAAGAAATCTCATTCATGAACCGAGTTTGCAGGTTTGTTCCATTTCAACAACAATTATAACTGAGAAGCTGAAGATGTCATGCAATTTGGATGTTTTAAAAATCCCTAGTTCTGGATGTGAATGCATCATCTTGAACCATGTTGAACAGATTTAGATATGGACATGAGGAATGTACTGCCCGAAAACTTATTGGATCTATCGGCAAACCCATGGAGACTCTACAGTATGCAGACTGTGACTAACTTAAAAATAACATACACAAAAAACTATAAATTGTCATGACAGCGCAGGAAACAGTGTGATGATGGCTTTGTCTTGGCTGAACCAGCTCAACCAAGTCAATGAGTATTCTAACTATTCAGATAAAGGAGAGTTAACTTTAAGGTTGAAGAGGACACTATGGTATTTGTCAGAAGTCAGGACCTCTGAATTAATAGTGTAGTGCAGATAAGAGACATAAAAGTTCTGAAACACGTTGATGCTAAATGTAGTGACAAACTTTAGGTAAATCAACAGTGGTCGTCTTTATGGCTGGGCAAGGTCATGTAAGGCACTAAAGTCATAGTAACTGAATGATATGGATATGTACTCTGCACTTCCTGTACTGTCCTTGGCAGTACTAATGGCAGCAAGCGGCCATCCTCCAGTGAAAAATGGATCCAGAGTGCTTCTCAAGACAGTTCAACACTCTGCTCTGAACCGTTCAACTCTCCAAACGACAGGTGGCCAGTCAAGCTCTAGGATGACCAAAGGGCCTATGGGTTTTCAAATTTGTCAACAGAAGTCATTATTTCGACAGACAGTTACATCAGATGGACTCGGCAGGTACATAAGCCACTAACTGTTAAATAGCCCAGTAATTAAACATCTGTATCTGCAATAACAGACGGTGCTCCTTGCTTTCTAGATATGTGCCATAATTACTCCACCGAGTGCAAAGAGGCCACAAAACCCGCAGGCCAAAGCTGTTTGCTCACTACCCTCGTACACTCATTAGCAAAACAATAAACATTTGGGGACATACAGAAAGGTTCAAGATAAGTACTTTGCCACAACAGAGGTGGAGAATTTACAAGCACACTTTTCTTTTTATGGGCCAGTAAGTTAACTGCCTCAAACTAGGGTAACACTTGCTCCCATTGCCTGCCCAAAACAAGGTGATAAGGGGACTGATCTGGCTGGCATCCGTAAAAACTGGAGGTGGGGCGGGGGTGGGGGCAAGGAAGCAGGAACATGAGTTCCAAAACACAAGGGAGCTCCCATGCTTACAGTTTGATGAATGGGCCATGGTGATTGGGTGGTCTGGATTTTGGGGAGGAGCATGAGGATGAGGAAGATAAGGAAGAGGAGGCGGAGGAGGAGGCTGAGGAATCGCTACTGTTCAAGGTGAAGACACTGGAAATGGCCATGTCCACGATGCCATGGCACAGTTCCGAATACAGTTTCCTGGAAGATAAGAGAAACCGTTTCCACAATCACCTAATTCATAGTCAACAAAGACCTGCATGCACAGAAAGATACCACATGGCCTGATGAATAGAGTAACATTCACCGGTCATTCATGAAGTATTAATAAGAACAACAACTTACTGTGCGCAGGCTGGAGCTCCATTAATTTCAATAAGCCAGACCTTCAGATTTTCATCTACCATGAAGTCAAATCCAAAGAGCTGGAAACTCTGGTAAGAGAGGTGCTTGGTGCTGATAGCTGGCTCAATGGAAACCAGGCAGCTTCTGTATGAATAATACATTTTTAATTAGGAAAAAGGTCTGTTTCCAACATAGAATTAGACATCAACAGTTTCCATCTATGTCAGAATTGTGAGACAAATGCTTAATTTTGCTTAAATTTCCATCAAAAATAATTTACCCATTAACTCCCTCTTGTTCTTATATTTAATTTCCTTCTCATTCAGTAAAGCTATTTGTGCAAAATCTGAACTTCTACCAGTATGAAACTGATAATGCATAACTGCTCTCTCCAAATTATATTCAAGGCACGGTTAACAAAATCAAATTGTGTACTTAATGTCAGTTCATAATATGGATGACAAGGAAGTTTTCTTAGATACAGCCAAACCCAAGAATCAGCCGCTCTATGGGGACCAGGCCGCTTGGTTGCCGCATGTAGTTTTAACTGTCATCTGAATAATTTAAGCAGAGTGGTTGCAACTTGCCACTTCAAACATGCGCACACTTTCTTTGCATAAATTCTGTTTCCCCCCCCCCCCATTTGACTTTAAGGATTCTTGATGTCTGTTTTTCTGAATTCCCTATATTTATGGAAACTCTGCCTGCGCCACTCAAGCACCAAACAACGAAACGCATTACCTTATGATCTGTTTGATCTGAGGTAAAATGGCGGCTTCCAGGGAGACACTGTGTGTGTTCAGCAGATACTGACGAAACTCATCGAAGAACATTTCATTCCCCTCCTCGTATCGGCCGTAATTCTGGGAGTGTTCCTTCTGGATGCAGTGGTTCGTCAGGTGACTCGTCTTGTCCTCAAAGTCCGAGCTGTTGTAAGGTTCTGAAGAAGTGCGCAGTACACCCTCCCTGTATAGGTAGATGTTGTACTGGTGATCCACTAGAACCCAGCTCCTGCAGAGAACAACGCAGCTGATTAAGAACAGTAATTTCCACACTCTCTAAGATTTCTTTGGAGACAAAATAAATACCACATTTCTGGGAACTCAAAACTAGACTTGTGCTCTCACTGGAAGTTAGGTGCACATGCATACATTTCTCTGTAGACTCCAAATAGTTTCTATCAGTTGTCCTTCGCCTCCATCGATTCCCAAAGGAAGGAGCTTAGACACGAGAATTACAAGGAATCTGTTGTCTAGGGGCAGTGGTGGCCCAATGGTTAGGGAAGCACACTTGCGATTGAAAGGTTGCTCGTTCGAATCCCTGACCAGCAAGGTATCACTGAGATACTCTGAGCAAGGTCCTGCCCAAAGCACTGCTGAATTAATGGCCCCGTACTATGTCACATATGGGTGAAATGCAGAAGACATTTCATTGTTGTGCACTGTGATGTGTCAGTAATGACAATACTTCACTTGTACATAGCTAGTTTCACACAAAATTACATTAAGTCAATGTGAATCCCTGAGTTTGACCTTCAGAAAGAAGCTTGCACAGCTAAAGGATGAACACCACGTGAGGTACTCAGGTTAAAACGCCACCTCTCGTACTCTCACAGGCCACACACAGGGTGAATCAGCATCTTCCGTCTGTTATTATGTCACACCATTAGGGACGCCAATACATTACATGATCTAAAAAGGGAGTCAGCAGTGAAACAGTACGGCAACGTTTTAACTCAGTGTCTTAGTCAGGCTTCAGTTCAACAGTCCCTTCTATCCCTTCCAGTCCCTTAGATGTGAAAGACATTATGGTTAAAAAGTTTTGGTACCTATGCTGAGGTTTAGGGCGCTTTCCCACCCTATGGCAGACAATAATGTTTTAGTGAAACCCCCCCAGCACTATAATGTCCATGCAGTATGAAGGTGTGAAAGTGACTGATCTCAGCCTAGCCATGTAAAGAATTGCATGTGCATAACGTGCGATGTTGGTATTAATATCGCACATCATCCCGCCCTATAATATACTACAGCCATTTTTAAAATTTGGTACAAAATGCCCCGACTTACCTTTGTGATGTCATTCAGTGGCGGAACCAGTTTTTACGCCAGTGGAAAAACAACACAAAGAAGTACTGTAGCTTTGGGACTATTAAGTACCAAAAGTATGGTACCTGGTGCAGTGGAAGAGCGCTCTTAGACCCACGACTTCGTCATGGCGATTTCTCTCACCTGATATCAAATTTGCGGTTACCAGGCTGCAACAAAAGAGGATTCTCCAGATACTTCTGAATGACATGAACCTGGCCTTGATTATCTATGAATTCCAGCAACTGATTGGCATCCGATGATATTAAAATCCCAGCACCTGAAACAGTAAACAAAACAACTCAGATTTAATGCCAATGCATTATTTACCCCAGTGCTGCTCAACAAAATTAGGCTATGCTGACTTCAAACTGCGGCATCCAGTGTTGCTCTCACCCTTGGCTCCAGCTGATGATTTAGCAATCCACACTGTCCCTTCTCCATTCATCTTCTTCAAGTGGTAGGAGGCCAGGAAGACCTCGCGTTCATCGGTCTTAGGGTTGTTTTTCATGTGGCTCATTCCATTTTTGGCTGGGGCCACAGGGGTGTTGAGGTTGGTGGGATAAATAATGTAAGACTCAGGGAACCAGTTGCAGGAGTCAGAGAGCTCAGGACTGGTCTTGATTAACCTGCGTAAGGAAGATTTTGTAATATGTAACTAGACAAGTAACAATTTATTAAATACATTTCCATGTAAGTATGCCATAAGTGGAGCAATGGATGAAAGTTTATTTTAAAAATAACTTTGTTACATTAGGGAGAAAATCAAGGTCCAGTGCAAAGACGGATTTAATCCACAAATACATTGGTTACTTCTGATGTCACATAAGAATATACATAAAAAAAGGTCTAAATTCTTGTCATTGTACTGTGCCACAAGTCAGAATGAAGTCATTAAATCATATATCTTTAAATCCATCATTCTGAAATTTTCCTAAATGTACATTACGCTAAGCGGCAGCATAAAAATCTAAGTATCACACCTAACACTGGACTAAAGTGGTAAGACATGCTGTTCTTTGCAGACTGCAGTGCTAAATGAATTAACCTGCATTGAGCCTTGCTGGTCCCACCCCATACCACCATGTCAACAGTTCTCCAGTATTGCAACTGGCAGGAAGTTCTGACACAAAACAGATTCCTTATATACTGTATTATAACAGCTAGCACACATAAGGTGACCCAAAAATGGATACCTTCCTAAACCTACAGTACATACTTGACTAAAGATGCTTTACGGCACAGCTTGTCAGCACCCCGGTAATAATTCACTAGCTGCACCAGTCCTGGCTCGTGCCCTGCAGAGGACAAGTTAGATATATTAATACGTTAGAACAATAAATATGCAACCCGGGAAAAAAAAGAGATTTATGGCAAGAAAACTCTAATTTCATTAAACGTTTTCTCTCCATAGAAGAGTGAACGAATATGGTTGTTTTCCCTCGTCTTAAAATTACAGGATAAGAGCGTGAGGTCATATGGGGTCGTGAATGCAAAGGATGCGCTCAACATGCAAACGTAATCCGGTATAACAGCGACGCATTCGATACTGTATGTGAATGAAAGATACGGTATATTACTACTGGAAAGCCTCTTACACCACAATCAGACAGACAACCAGCGAAAAGGTTGTGCATCACTTTATCAACAAGTAAGAAGACAAAATACGGCAGGCCATGCAAAGAGCCCCTTGGATACCGGCAAATCTGTTGGATTAAACACCCTGCGACATCATTACGATAATTCAACAAGAATTAAAGATCGCTTCGTTAGGAAGCAAAAATACTTGTAACACTAAGCTGTAGTCTTCTTACTTTAGATATCCGTTCATGCAGCCGTCTATGATTAAAATTTGTAAACGTATCGGATACGTTATTGCCTAAGCAGATAATATATACAGGTATATGTTAAAAAGGTATTAAACATTTCACCCAATCTTCCAAATGGTAGTCTGTTCCTTTCCCCCAGCATCAAGTTAAAACGAGGATTGTCTTTCTTGAGCCTCTTCCATTGTCCAGTAGAAATGAGAATTTTGGAAACTTCAGCATAGACACTGCTGTTCTCATCTCTGGTGACAAATGTATACAATGGCATACTCATCCTGCCTGAGAATAACGGGCAAATTCCACCGTTAACCTTAATCAAAACCTAAATGTTAACACCTAGCTCTCGGTCTCTTACCCAAGTGCCTCTGGCATGACTCATTCATAACAGAATAAATATAGTTTGCTATGCACAGAACATTATTATTTATCTAGCAAGCTGAATTAGAAAAACCATTCTCTTCAATAGCGTTATACCAAAGAACTATTTTTAAAACTAAAGAGCAATATTTAATATCCATATAGATGTCCCGACAAGATATGGGTGTGACTGTCCTAATTCCATGATAGCGAGAGAGATTCCGTTTCTACACCGCTAGGTTAGCTTTCGTGCAGGATATCATACGTTGTAAAGTCACGAAGAAACCGATTATTACAAGCCGAATTTTAACAATTGTTCTTAAAGAATGTGAAAACAAATTCCAAGTTGTATCTTGCAGGACATATATATGCCAGAGCATGCTACGCTATAAGGTCCCTATTAAACCACAGCCCTCTTTTATTCACATCCAGCTAGGATATTACAGCTGTCATGCTCCGGAGTCACGTGGGTCAGGTTCGCGCAAGTCAGTGACGCAGTGAATTCTGGTACTTATTGTTCAAGTACTTTTTCTGTATATGTACAAATAACTGATTTTGAAGAAACAATAAATGAATACCTTGCATAATTTTAAAAATAACATTTTATTGCTGAACTTACTGAAAAATTGTTGAATGTAAATTATATTTGTCGCTATTTTAAGAACGCCAAATGTACTATACTACAACTCCCAGAGGGCATTGCTTTCCATTTAAAGAAACGAAGTTAGCGAATAGGTGTTGGGATTTAACGTTACTTTTTTTTGGATTTGGCTGAACTGTTAGGTTATTCTGTTAAATAATGAGATTGAATTAACAACGCACTTAAATAGCATCATTTACTGCTTTCTACTGTCAAATTAATCAAAACTATGTTTATTATATTAGTGGAAACGGAATAAAGTGTATCAGTATATCAAAGTATTTCTGATCTTCCGTCCAATAAAGTGAATTGATTGGTAAATAATGTTAATCATTTAATGTGGCTTTGCATACAAAAGGATATTTTTTGTCTCCTGTTTTTGCACCTATGAGGTCATTGTTTGTGTCAGCTGATACTCGTTGCTATGGGATGTTCACGCCAGAGCAGTTCTTTGCTCTGTAACCAGATGAAATTACTTAGCACTCTGAGGGAAGTTACAGCAACTATAATAAGCCTCATCTACAAGCCCATAGACCTGCCAGGTAATGAAAATAAGTAATGAATTTATTCTGGAAATTCCTTTAATTGTAATTTTGGCTTTTTACATTGCAAATGTAACTAGTCCATGTAAACTGCAACATAAGGGCTCACCTTTGTGTAATGTATTATTCAAGCAGGAAACAGTATTAAGGATTACTATTCTTAATACATTTTTTTGTCTGATATTCAGTTTTGGGTATACTATCTTCCAAGTTTAATTTAAATAGCCACTATGACAGTATCATAGAAAACATACCAAATCCCAGGCAGATGCAAAATGAACTTATGAAAAATTCTGTAGGCGGGGTTACAAATGGACGAAAAAAAGGGGGGGGGGTGTGAATGTCATTTGGGCTTTTTATGACTAGTCTAAAAATTCCTACTATAACAATAATTTAGTAATTCTCAAAGGTATTGACTAAGGAATGTACACCTCTGGCTGCTGTTGATTAATAACCTCTAACGTCATTCTAACAGGCATGGCATTAATTTTGAAATACAACACACCCGATCTGATCAAAATGAGGTCCATTGAGAGAGTGGTATCACCCATTGCAACACACCTTTACAACCTGATCCTGATGTGTGAGAGTGGAGGAACTTCCGAGTGCTTCACTGGATTGGAGGGGGCAGCAAAGGAAGTGGTGGATGCTACCAAGAGCATGGCTGCAGTGGCCTCCAGGTAAACACTGCATTCAGTGACAGAAGATTAATGCATTATACCACAGCTTTGGTAAATACTACTTTCTGGTTGGTCCAGAGATGTCACATGGGTATTGGTTATTTTCATGTAACCGCACAGGTAGTTCCATCAGTCTATTAACAGTTCCATATTAATGCGTTTTAATGTTTTATTAAACACGTAAATATATAAGCCTGTGTGACTTTTTACTCATAAATTAGCAGTCATTCTTAGCTTAATTTTCCATTGTTTTTAAAACACAAGTGCCTGCCTTTTGACTGTTTCTATGGTAACTTAACAGACTTGCCGCTTTCAGTGAGTAGCCTGACCAGACGTTCTATCCTTATAGGGACTATATTTTGAAGAGCACATTGGAACATTATTAAATGCCAATTGAAATAATTATCTTCTGTAAATTTAACTGTGACTAGTTTTATTTTTAAATTTTTTTAGTTTTTTTTTTGTTAGCTATGGCATAAGTGGTATGCAGTTATATGAAAATAATCAACTTTGTTAGCGGCCCTCAGGTTTGCATTGGGTTGCATTACACCAAGTTGTTGTTGATTAGACCACCTCAAAGTGATCTATCCCTTATTTATATTACATTAGCATTCTGATTGACAACATCATAGCAATTAAGAATTTAATTCAAATACGCAGTATATAAAGTAGAATACATAATATCTTTGCACGTTTGTTGATGTTTATGTAGCTCAACAACTACAGCATTGTGCTGCGACACAAAGCTCATGGGTTTGTACCATATAAAGTGCACATGACGTGTAACCCTTCCTTCTGTTGTAAGTTACTTTGTATAAAAGTGTCAGATAGATCAGTGAAATGTAATGAATAGAGTTGGGTAATTCAGGTCCAGACAGAGATGGGGACTCAAGTCTGAGACTCAGACTCGAGTCACACTTAAGTCGCACAAACAAAGACTTGTGACTTGACTTTAGACTTGGGTGTTGTGACTCGTGAACAATGTTCACTTCATGGAATTATTTATTTCATTCATTTCAGTTTCTACAATATGTTATGGGAAAATCGGAAGCAGACTGAATATTTCCCTCCCTTCATATTACGCTCAACGTAACGCATGCGTGCAGCCACAGATTTCAAATCAACACAGATCATGGCGACGGCAAGTTCACCTGGAGCTGTGCCATTTGTTATTGCATTTAGTTATAAATTCTTCACACAGACAGCTAACAAGCAAACAGCCACTTGCAAAGTGTGTAGCATCAGAATAAATGATGCCGGCTCAACTACGTCCAACTTCATCAGGCACCTCTAAACGCACAAGGATAGGTCAGTCACTTGGTTAGGTGAAAGGGAAACTTAGCGTAGCGCGTATGGACAGGTAATGTTACTGCTAGCAAACTAATCAAACCACAGTTGTAGGCAATACAGACTACATGCAGATTACAGCTTTATTGTTCCCCACCTGTTTTATTTGATTAACATATCTCACTACGTTCAAGCCTAGGCTACCAGCAAGTAGCAGGCCAATAGAAGCCCTATACTGTGCTACCAGTTACCAGATGGCAGCAGAGTACTGTATATATGGATGTAGTCTATTGATAGCCTAACATTAATCCTATGCATTAACCGCTGTTTTAGAATAGGCTACTGTTATGATGTCAGTGCCCCTGGTAAAACTCCATTCAGCTGCCCAAGTGTTTCTTCAGGAAAAAATATTAAAACATAACATCAGTGAAGAATTTCTTTCAGATCGTCTATCACAAAAATACTGTAGGCCTAATCCACTGCAGTATTACTGTTAATATTGCTGTAATATTTTGATACTGTAGTGCACGGGTCACCGACACGGTGCCCGTGGGCACCAGGATGCCCCCAAGGACCACATGAGTCACCCGCGGACCTGTTCTAAAAATAGCACAACTCACCAGTGAGCAGCGTCTAAAATAAAATTTTATCCTGTTGCTATTCTTCTTTAATCACATTTGTATTTATATTGATTTGAAAATGACGATATCTAAAAAAAATGCATTTAAAATATGTTTATTATACATGATTTAAGAAAAGCGTATCAAACTGGTAGCCCTTCGTATGGCTCAGTACCTGTGAAGTAGCTCTCAGTTTCAAAATGGTTGGTGACCCCTGCTGTAGTGTATAATAATAGATGATAATACAGTACATGCTTTCAATCCAAAACATACAGCAATGCAGTATTATCTCAGATAGTATCTGATGAGAGAACGTTTATTTCAGCCATTTGAGACTTGAGACTTGACTTGGACTTGGGACAAAAGACTCGAGACTTGACTTGGCATTGCCCCTCAAAGACTTGAGACTTGACTTGAACTGAAGATGAAGAGACATTTTAGTATAGTTTTTATTTTTTAAACCAAATTTAGTCTCATTTTTATTCGTCAACAATATTACACGATATATTTCGTTATAGTTATCGTCACATGACCAGCATTTACGTTGCGTCTCATCTCCATCACGTCAAAAAGGTCCGTTGACAAAGATATTTCGTCAAAAAATTCGTTGACGAAAACAACACTAAGTAAAAGTCCAGACCAAGATTTTGTTTCAACCTACCAGTTGAGCATAAAGAGTCACAGTCACAAAGTACTCAACTGGTTGGTTGGAACAAAATCCTTTCTGGACCTGAATTACCCACTTCTGGTAATGAATTTATATTTTATTATTATTACTACTTAATCAAGTTTTGCTTCTTATCTATTGTTTATGGCTAGAATAGGATCATCACTCTGTAAAAATCTCAATGAAGCGTGAGACCAAAAGATCAAGTATACGAAAAAGCCTTTGTCATAAACATCCATTCATTAACCATTTATTCAGTTTAAGGGTACTGGAGTCTATCCCAGTCAACACAGGGTACAAGGCAGTGGTACACCCTGAATATTATTCCACTACATTGCGGTGTGCACACACACAACTCGGAGATGCCAATTTACCACACTGCACCGATATTAAAATCAGGCTGTTATGTGTTCCCAGGCTCCTGGAGGGGTTAGATGATGGTATCATGAGGAGAGAGATGGAGCCAGCAATGTCAGCTTTAGTAGCATCAGGGAGACATGTGCTGCTGGTTGCTCAGAAACTCAGCATTGAGCCCAGTCAAGCTGAGCACAAGGAGGAGTTTGTTATGTCAACCCAGAATGTCTTCCTGGGAGTGGTCAAGGTAATAAAATGAGAGTTTGAGAATAAATTCTCAGGTCACCCTTTCAGATTTCCCTGAAAAAATTCACTGCTGCTCCTATACCAAACTTATGAAGGTATCTATAATGCATTATACAGTATATGAGAACTTCAAGTAAAGTGTTGCCAAAATATGTTTATTTTCACAATTTTTAATTAATGTATGAAGGGGTAGTATGTTCCACTTGAAATAAGTTGATGTGGCAATTCTGAAACTGTGAACTATGCAATGTTTGTATTTTGGTTAAATTTGTACGTCAACTAGATCATGACTGCTCATTCTTTAGAAAGGCATAACTCCAGAAGGAAGCTCAGCAACCACACCAAATGTTTTGTCAGATCATCTTCAGATATATATATATAAATACATAGTAAAATTATAAAAATGATGGTGAACTTCCCGCATGGTCACTATTACACTCCTATAACAATACTGTAATACTTACGGTTACTGTATACACATGGACTAACATGTCATAAATGACGGGAAAAAACTGACTGCTTTATCTAGTATACCATTTCAGTGAGATGCTCTCAAAGGGGGCATCATTTTGAATTTTCCGTCGCAAAATTTCTAAGCTGTACATGTCATATAAAATGAGCATTGAATGTGGGAGGCTGAATGCATAAAGCAAAATGCATGAAATTAAAATTTCAGAAGGCTGTATTTTCACAACTATTAAAGATACAGAGCTACTCTTTGGAATTTATCCATATGTTTGGTATAGGAGCACCTGAGAATTTTTTCAAAGGAATCTGAGAGGGTGACCTGAGACCCGCTGGGTGATTTGATATAGAATGATCCAAATATAAAAGTGTATATACTATAATAATATTAGTACAGACGCTCCTCTACTTTTGAACTAGTTATGTTCTGAACGGCCGTTCGTAACTTGAAATGTTTATAAGTCGTTACTCAACATGATTTTAAGGGTATACAGAAGTACAAAGAACTAGGATACTGGGACTATGCACACTACTCTGCTGTGCAGTGGGAGTAGAGGCCAGAAGTCATACTAGGCGGAATTTGTGCGCACAAAAAAAAAAATTATGTTGCGGACAGGAAACGGGAGCCCGAGGAACACAATCTGGACTTACAGTCCTCTTCGTTCGTATGTCTGAAAGTTCGTAAGTTGAAAGTTCGTAAGTAGAGGAGCGTCTATATATACATTTTGTCATATGCATTAGTTTAATAGTAAAAAAAAGATGGAGGCTTGCACTTGAACAGATGTACATCAAACTGTTTGTACCTTCCAAGGTCCTTCTAGTGGCGGATGATGCCGTCATGAGAAAAGTAACCACGGCAGCTCATTCGCTCCGGAGCTGCCTGTCTCATCTGGAAGCGGCCACAAACATTCCAGCTCTGCTGACAGCTTTTCAAGGTTTTTCAGAGGCCTTGCTCCTGCTGAACACATTGGCTATGAAGAGAGCAGACGATCTGTGGGACACCAAACAGCGACGTCATGCGACAGGCTTGCTGGAAACCTTAAAGAAATGTGTCCCTATGTTACACACTGCCCTGCATACCAATATCAAGCACCCTTACAGTGAGGAAGCACAAGCTGCCAAGACATACATTCTTGATCAATTTGCTTCTACTATCACAAATCTTATGTCAACGTTGGAAAGCAACTGCTACGGAAATAGCTCCGTCCCAAATGAATCCTATACTGCAAAGCTGCAAGAACTGTTCAGGATGCTGGATACTTCCCCATTCACTCTGTTTAGGGACAGAAGCTGTGACAGTCTGTTGTGTGATCTGGTAGCCCTCTGTATGGAAGTGGCTAAGGGCTCACGTATCAAGCTTAAGCATGTGGTGGTTAACCTCTGCCGAGATGTGCTTCGGATCTGGCTTGAGATTTCCCAGACAGTACAGCTCTTTGAAACTAATTTTAGAAATAAGGAGAAAATGCAGAATATCATGGACGATAATTATAAGACTCTCAAAGGGCTGTTACAGAGACTTGATCATACCATGATGACAGCTCTTGTGTATCAAGTTTTGGATGTGTTTGTTGCAGAAAAGTTCCCCTTTGAAATGCTGATAAGTGCATTAAACCGGCCGTTGAACAGCCACATAAGTAGCAGGATGGACACCCTTGAGCCTCTGCTTACTGCCTTTGATTGTCATGCTGATAGGATGATCCAGGTCTCTGGCTTTATCTCTGGTCTCTCAGTGGATACCAAAGTTGTGGAGAATGTTGTAAACTCTACAGATTGTGTGAAAAGGCTGAAAGGCACCATCATAACTCTCCTAGAAAAGGTGGAAGAGACCTCTGACCATGCTGAATGTCTAGAAGTACTCCAAGATCTACACCATCGATGGGTAGAAGAAACCCACTTGCTGTTTGATGCTCTCAGCGATGTTTTTGATGTGAAGGAGTTCACAAGCATTATTATCCAAGAGATGGAAGGCAGACATCACGATTGCCAGAAAGCATTTGCAATCAAATGCCACAGTCAGTTCAAAGAGCAGGCCTCAAACCTTGTTGTGTACATGAATCTGGTGATTCAATCTATGAAAAGACACATCAACAAGAATGACAACCCAATCTATCGGAATGGGCTCCTGGTCTTGGTTAAGCGGGGGGAATTGTCTATAAGTGAAGTCACGACATCCATAGAGCACATCTTAGAATACGGTTTAGATGTGGAATCATTTGAAATATTTTCTGAGAAGACCATAATAGCAGGCAAGCAATTCCAACATTTAAGCCAAGGGCTGAATGGTCTTCAGCACCCACACCTCCTTAGTCCCTTACGAGAAGAAGTCCGTCAACCACCAGTTTCGTCTAATTTTCCTGCTCTACATTTTAACAACCCAGGTTTGAAAGTTCTGATGCCAATAACCACTGGCGTGGAAAATAAAAATCCACCATTTCAAACTTTAAGGAAGGATTCTGATGAATTGTCTATGGTGTTTGATCAAGACAACGACAGTCAGGGTCCAGCCACCAGTGATATGAATCCAATACAAGTTGTTCAAGACATTCATCTCATGCCACCGTTGCAGAAAATTCTAAATGCAGCTGAAAAGAAAGATTTAACAGCTGTTAACATGGCCAACACTGATGTCCTGGAGCTCTCCAACTGTTACGCTAAGGCTGCACAGATAGCTGGGGTTCTGATTGACACTGAAGATAGGCTAAAACTAGAAAACCTCAGAGAAGAAATTGTGGCCGCGACTCACAAGGTAGTGCGACTGGCTCAGGAGGCAGCCATGGGCTCTTCTGTGAGTGCAGGTAGCATCACCCGAGAAGCCATAGTTTTTTCTGACAGGATCGACAGCATGCGGCAGATTCTGCTTCCTGCCACAGGCACCTGGTACCATGCAATCTGCCTGATATTTCAAGGGCAACCAAACAAAACAGTTGCTGATAAGACACAGGAGGTAAGTGAGGTGATGCTTGCGTGTGCAGATGTCGTTGAACTTGTTACCTCTTCTGACCTTTCTGTGCACAGCAAACATCAAGAATGTGTCGCGGTGCACAGCAAACTGAAGACCACCCAGGCCAATGCTAAGCACCTCACTCATCTGGCCACTTTGATGCCTGAGCCTTATAAATTAGAGACTCTATGTATCCTGTGGTCTCTTTCCATCCAAGTCTTGCTTAACGCAATTGATAAGATGCTAGGGCCTGCAATGGAGGGAGGAAAAGGTCATTTAACTCTGCAGAAACGGTTGGCAATGTGGTCAGAAAACTCTCTGCGAATACAAGAGGCTTCAGAATTGTCCTCATTGAATTGTAAAAATAATAGCATAATTAAAAACATGAGAGGCCTTCAGCAGGAGGTGAAATGTTTGACTGAGGCCTACCTTCAAGCAGCAGATAACCTTGGCAGTGTGTCCTGTGCTGACATCCACCAGCTTGCCAGGACTGAGTGCTTGCAAAGACAGCTTCAAGTTAAAATGAATGCTCTATTAACTCTGGTCAGCACTATAAATAAGGAATACACAGATGCAGTTAAGAGCGTTGTCCACCTAGCTCATTTGGCCGCTGCGGATAAAGGAAAAGATGAAAAGACACAAACAGCGCATGTGGATTTTGAGAGAAGTGCTGAATCGCTGTTAGAAAATGTAAAAGCTGCAGCACAGAAGATTCAAGACAGTCTGCTTTATATCAGGAACCCCAGGGTGCGTGGTAGCCTGAGATTCACTAAAGACCATCTTTCCTCTCAAACGTCAGAAATTGTGAGCAGAGCCAAGAAAATGGCTGAAACCCAGGACACTTCTGACGTACTGAGTCTGGAAGTTCAGAAGCAATGCTGGTCAGCAAAAGCTCGCTTCCTCGTGGAAGAAATTAACAAAGTGGAGGGCATTCACCAGGCAACAAAAGACCAAGTGAAACTTCTCCTGCAGGGTAAACAGCCCTGGGACATGCCAGTTACGTTATCTGAGGTCCAAACAGAGGAAACCAGACCTGTGAAGTGTCCCAGGCAAATAAGCTCTGCATTGAGTGTAAACATTGAAGAAGAGAACAACCTTGCTGCATCTGAGGTGCTTCCCAAAATGGTATGAAAGCATAATTTAATTATGATCATAAAATCAATCAATCTATCTATCAATCTATCTATCTATCTATCTATCTATCTATCTATCTATCTATCTATCTATCTATCTATCACATTTAAGATTCAAGGAATCTGTTAAAATCACTATAATCAAATAAGAATTATGCACAATTATGAGCAAAACTGTACAAAATGAATGGAAACAATACAGCTGTTAGTTTGCATATATAAGACTGTGGTGCTGATGCCAAATGAAGTTTCATGAACCATTTTCTGTATTTTCTGACCCCACTAGATGGTGCTCTTGGTTTGCTTTGGAGCACAATCTAGATGTGTCAGAAAAAAACAGCAAATGGTTGATGAAGCTTAATTTGGCATCACTAGAGCATGGATATCAATCCCTCCAGGGCATCAGGAAGCTTGCAGACTGCAGTGTGGCTCCCTCCCTCACCTACACCTCCCTCTTCCTGAAAAGGGAGACGGACAAGTGGGATGCACAAAACAACCACGTCGTTCAGGTGACAAAAGACATGGCGGAGAAGATATACCACATGGTCCAGTTCCTGAAGAGAAGAGGTCCCATCCAGGTCAAGTATGACACAAAAGAGCAGGGATTCACCACATTATAATGCCACCATGCCACCTCTGGTACTGGCAAACCAAAGGAAAAAGATTTAGTGATAGTTCTTATGGACATGGATGTGTAAATATTATACCTTAATTTTGTGTTTTATTTTTGGCTTTATGATTTAGAGCAGGGGTGGGGAACCTGTTCCATGGAGGGCCGGTGTGGGTGTGGGTTTTTGGGATAGCCTCTCAATCAGCCAATAATAAAGCAGTGGTTCTCAACTCCAGTCCTGGGGACCCACTGTTATTGGCTGATAGAGAGGTCATCTCAAAAAGCTGCACCCACACCGGTCCTCCATGGATCAGGTTCCCCACCCCTGATTTAGAGGGTAAAAGGATATGAAAATGTGGACTGGGATAAAGCCAAATATAAAACAGTATTAGGAACCTAACCATAAATAATTTATTTTCTGACAGAGCAAGGAGGCTTTTATTTACACTGCCAGAGAGATGATCTCAGGTTGTCAGTCCATCACTCAGTTTGTGAGGGTCATTGCAGAGCACTGCCTGGACAAACGCTGCAGGGATGACCTTCTCTACATTACAGAGCAGATTCTCACTATCACTAACCAGCTTACCATAATCTCCAGGTGAGACCTTGACGCAACAGAGGTGCCCTCTGTAAGTTTTTCAGTTCCACATAAGTCCGAGCTCACCAGTCCACCTGAAGGTGATAAGTACTGAAATTTAGAATGGGGACTGTGTGCATACAATCCTGGTCAGGGTCACAGGGGTTCTGGAGCCTATCCCATACAGCAGTGTTTCCCAACCCAGTCCTCAGGGAACCCCGGACAGTCCATGTTTTTGCTCCTTCCCAGCTCCCAGCCAATCAGGAACACCGAATACCTGGTACAGGTGCTGGGAGCTGACAGGAAGCAAAAACGTCGACTGTCCGGGGTTCCCCGAGGACTGGGTTGGGAAACACTGCCATACAGCACAGGTCACAAGGTTGGGGTACACCCTGGATCGGGTAGCAGTCTTTCGCAGGGAATACACAGACAGTCACATACTACGATCCCTGTAGAGATGATGTTCATTTAATTAATTTTTGCATTTGTTTGGAAATCAACAGTTGTTTTCACTTCAAATAAGGCAGAAAGACTGAAGCCAGTCAACTAAGTCACACTGGATGTGCAGCTCCAGATCTCAATAGTTCTAATTGGCTGCAGAAGTTCTAACCTGACCCCGGAGCTCATATTACATACTAAAGATAGAAATGTCAGCAGTTTTTCACAATCAGGACCACCCCAGACCAGCCTATGGTCCTTCACACTGTTTACCCAACGTCCCATTTTTCTAAAAAAATGATGGCCCACACCAAGCAGTAGTCACCGTTAGATATTTACACATAATGCATGACAAGGGAGAATGAGGCATTCCCTGCCTGGACTAAATAACACCAAGCTGAACAATCCTGCTTTATGTCTCTTTCCAGTGTCAATGCAGCAACAGCTAGTTGCAAGTCATCCAACGAGATCCTGGTGAAGAATGCACAGAGCCTGCTCCACGTCATTCTCAGGGGCATCCGGGCCGCTGAGGCCGCTTGCATCAAGGTACCCACCAGCCCACCCTACCTACTGTATCAGTCAGGAATCAGTAAATACAGTGCTGTCCAGTGGGGGCAGGGACAGGGTGAAAGCACATGGTTCCAAACTGTCAACAGCATTTAAAATACTGTAGGTTTTTGACCTTAATTTCTCTAATGCCATTTTCAGTACCTTTTTTTAATTTTTATAGGAAGATTTCCCAGCACCAGAGAAAAGGATCATATTATCAATTGTGTTCTCAAGTGACCTCTACAGAGAAATATCTTATAATACAGCTTCAATAATGATTGATTCAAATGTTCAGAACAAGTAGCCAACTGTGCCATCCTACGCCTGCCAAAATTAGGCTCCTAATAATCTGAAAAATCTTGAATCTCTGCCACTGTCACCAATAACAATTATAGTGCTAGCCTGAAGATTATTGTGGTACATTGTACCATTGGACTGTATGTAATAGAGATCTCTTTGCAAACCAGGGATTAAAGCAACCAGATCCAGACTCAGATGGTGCTGAAGCTGCTGTACTGTGTCTCCAGTGGAGGCGGAACCTACTGATTCACCGGGCCCAGCAGAACTCCTGCCTGGAGACGGATGAGCTGGGCCTCCGTAAAACATCACAGTACCTGCCAGGCCCCAGCCTAGCCGCCCCTGTTTACATGAAGGAAGCCTTTTAATGACAAAGCCTGATGCCTACCACTGTATTAGTCACTGCATTAAAACGTGGGAAGTGACTATCACTTCCAATTGAAATTTACCTTCCACAAGGATCATGCTGATCAAAGTATTCTTGCACACTATCTCATCTGCAGACGTCTCCTTTCTTTTATTTAAGACGAATAAAAAAAGTCAACATACCATGTCTAGCTAGACTGAGTTTTCTTTCTAGTCAAATACAGTTGACATCCAATTTAACAACAAAAAGAACCGTTGATGACAAGCATTGCATTTATATTACAAAATAAGCCATTTACAGTAAGCCATATTAGATAATAAAAACAAAAATGCCACTAATTTCAGAACAGAAATAGCACCATAAAGCCAAAAAATACATATATTTTTTTAATGAAACTCAATTGTTTTATGGTTTTAACATTCGTTATTGTCATGTGTGCAATAAATCCAAATAGAAAAGTCTCAGTACCAGCAGCAAAATATGGGTGATGGACAAGTTGTTGGTGGGATATTTTTCTTTCTACTAACGAGTTAAATATTCTTCAGTTATATAAAAGTGGCAGTTTCTATACTGTTGCTCTAAAATTATTTTTTTCCCAGCACACAATAAAAAAGGTTAAAACCATAATACTGCACTTGTAAGAGCTTACATATCTTTGATGCACAATTACTGACAAAATAATCTTTATTTTACCCATCACATTCACTATATATACCTGTGGTTCGCTAACCATCTCTGGACCCCGATAAACTGCTCTCTGAACCTCGCAGAAATGCTCTAGTAGCTGAACGTCACTGAAACATTTTAAAGACCATTCTGCACTGACTCTGAGTGTTTCTGCCTGTACATCTCTATCAATACACAAATAACTGAAACCATAAAAACAGTAAGAGCTCATTTTTATTAGTGCCTGTGAGATAGGAATTATATACATTTAAAATAAATAAATATATAAAGCTCAATAGTGTTTCATGGAGGAGCGAGAACGCTAAAGTACATATTTACAAATATGAGCCATCTTGATTCATTTCTGCGAGCTGCTGTCTGTTTATTGACAGAAAGGAGATACTGTGGGGTCAAACGTCTTAAACACATCCTTGAGGGGCCTGTCGTCGGGCTCCTCGCTGCTCTCGGCATCCTCCTGTGGTGCTCCTGCTGCCTGCCCCGATGCTCTGGCCTGCCGTGGGTCGCTGTAAGGGGGCCGTATCAGCCCCGCCAGTGCTTGGATGGGAAGGTTGTGTACAGCAGGGGCAGCATGAGCCCCAGAGAGGGGAGAGGAGGGCGGGGAGGACACCAGGGCGGCTGGGGGGCGAGACGGTTTGCCCAGTCCCCCAAATCCGCCCGTGTCTGACAGATCATCGTGGAGCTTGTCGTCGAGGGCAGACGTGGAGGATGGCTGGGGGCTTCCCTGCTTCACGGGCTGCTTTAGGATGCCATGCTTCTTCTGCAGCTCTTCGCCCTCGTCCCTCGAGGGTTGAGCCGACTGGGTTCTGGGGTCATACAGGCTGATTCCACCCAGCAGCGAGGTAGGGCTGCCCAGCCCCCCACTGCTGGAGGAGAGCTTGGGGGCATATGGGGGGAGCTTCTCCGGCTCTGGTTTTATGGCAGATCCAGTGGCGACCCGCTGTAACCTCGGATCAATGCCCCCCCCACTGCCACTGGAATCCTTGGACACTGGGAACCTAGAATCTTGACTTCCCGATCGGCTAATCCTGGGGTCCAGGGGTTTATGAGTCCGCGGGTCCAAGGATTTCTCTGGGGGCGGCTTGAGCTCGGGGGCCCTGCAGGCGAGGCCTGCCGACCTAGCGATTCCGTCCTTTAGGCGGGCAGCAGCCAAGCGAGGGTCCAGGGGTGGGGGAGAGGAGGCAGGCTCCACGGGAGGGCCGAGGCTGCGGTTTAGCCGGGCGTCAGCGATAAGCGGGGGCAGGGGCAGGTTGATGGAGGGCTCCTGCCGGGGCACGAGGAGTGGGATCAGGTCCTCGGGAGCCCAGACCACCGTCTGAGCGAAGGCTGGCCGGGACAGCAGGATGTCTACACGGATGTGGCTGAACTGCTTGAGCTGACAGCGGGGGTCACGCAGGGCCGCACCCGGACGGGGCTCCAGTGGGATGATGGCCGCTTTCTCCCTCAGCTCCCGCTCGCTGTCGTCATCCTCATCTCCGGCCAGGGGCTTGTAGGGGGCAGGGGGGTGCAGCTGGGGGTGGCGGTGTATGTCCTGTTTAGGACCTCCAGGCTCCAGGGGTTTCATTTTGCGGGGGTCCCGTGTCACTCGTGGGTCAGCAGAGGCATCCTCGGCCTTCCGTGCTTCCGCCGCCCGCTGTCGGGGGTCGGCTTTGGTGCGGGGGTCACTGGGCGCGGCCCTGTCCTTCTGCAGCCGGGGGTCACATAGCCCCACTGGGGCCAGATGCACTTTAGGCTGCTGCAAGTTCTTCATCATCTCATTCTGCTTCTTGAGGGATTTGAGGATAGCTGTCATGCTGTTGCCATCCTCATCATCGCTGGAGTACCAGCCGGTAGCTTCGTCTGAAACAATATTTCAGATTAATCCCAGAACCTTAGAAAGCCACTGCTAAACCGATCTAAAGCACCAACTTACTGAAGGACAGAGGAATTGACCCTACAGGCATCTCATCCATCCATTACAGGGTCCTAGTGAAATTTCAGTAATATTTTGCATAAACATTTCTTCTTTACCAATTAATATGTAAACAGGTTTCATAACATCATGTTTCTGTTGAATCAATCTAATGACTGACCAACAATTTTTAACATATGTTAGAAATTACAACTGCATTTTATGAAATTATTTAAATTTACCCAATACGCTCCATCTTGGTCTCTACACAATCTCTCTTCTAACTACCCTTTACAGATCAGGACATCCTATCCAATACATTTAAATCATAATCTTAACTGTATGTGTTCATATGACAAATGTATGTTTAATCTCATACATTCAAAATGGATTTTGCAGGAAACATCCAAAACCGCTTTCGCTCCCAGGGATAGACGTGGTGTCATTATTTACTGCCGCTGCACGTGGGCCATGCGGAGCGGCCATGTCCCCAATGCAAGGCGGACGTCCTCACCCTTGTCTCTGCCGATGGCCTTGGGCCCCTTCACCTCCTCGCCCGCAGCCACGTCCTCCTGGTGCTTCTGGCTCAAACGCATGAACAGGGCCTTCTGCACGGCCGGCAGGAAGTCTGGAACTGGGACGGAGCCGTTGGACTCGGCGCTGCTCTGGGACGCCTGGGTGCAGTCAAAGGGCAGCTGTTCCAGTGAGGGGCCTTCTTCTGAAAGAGATGAACTCGGTTACATCACTGCTCCACTGTTTACAAGTGTCACGCTTTGAAAATATTTATATATGAATCTTTTGAATGTGTAACAACAGAAAGAAAAAATAAATAAATAAAAACAGGACAGTTTTCCCAATCTCTTTATGGGGAAACTGGACATTTTTTATAAGTATACTAGTGATTAAGAAACCACATAAACCAGATTCCTGAAGTATTGGCTCATGTAAAACAATGCAATATGTTTAATACACATTTCCTTAAATCCTACCAATTTAATATTTGTCCTGACACTAATTGTCAGACTCTACCCGCAGTAATGCACCATGATCACATCTAAGACAATAATCCATCCAAGTATCTGTGGCCAGGGTTTGTATTTTCATAAATATAGCAAAAGAGCCAGCAAAAGACCAGACTCCTAACATGAACCCCAAAGACAAGATAATTTGTGTTTGCAGAAAGCAATGGGGTGCATCCTGTGATTAACAGCCTGGCAAGACTTCACGTCATTTGAGAGCAGAAAGGTAAAAACAACTGAATTACCACGTTGCTCTTACCTCCCTGACTCACGCTCTGACTGCCGTAGTAGCAGTCATAAAACACTGAACGGTTCTGACCCATAGCCGGGTACGGCACGTTCTGCTGCATCGGCAGGTCTGCGCCAGGGGCGAAAGGCCCCAGCTGCTTTTTTTGGGGGTTGGCATTGGGACGGTTACCGTGAGGGCTGGTGTGAAAGGCGGCCGCCTGGCCAGGGGCTGCTGGAGGGTGCATGGCAGGTCCTGGGTGGAAGCCGTGCTGCAGAGATGCTCCGGGGGGGCTCATGGGCGGTCCGATATGGGGGTGGGGCGGGCACGCCATGGCGCTGGGGGAGCCTGGAGCTGGGACGGAGGGGCAGCTGGTGCCCGGGGGTAGCATATTAGCACCCTGCATGTCGTCCGCACCTCCTGCAAACTGGGGTGGGGGTCCGTTCCCAGGGAACTGAGGGCCAGGGGGGGAGGAGAAATTGGATCTGCAAGACAAAGGACAAGCGCTTTCACAAATGCTACACTTAAGTACGCAATTAAAACTCCGCTTCACAAGATAAAAGAGCTCTGGGCATCGCTTAACTTTCATTCCACACGCTGTACTTCCAGGCTGTTTTCAACCTCAACTCTTAAATCAGATAATCTTTGGAATAAATTGTTATAATAAGGATGCCAAAAGAAGACAAATCTGGTCCTTACTGAGATATTACTGAAGAAACAAATCATCAAACAAATAAAATCCTGCTCTGCAGGACAGTTTGCCCCTAATTTTTTATGCTCTCATGGTAGAAGGGATGTAAACGCAGGCAAAAACACAGCCAGAGCAGGCGCAGTACCTGAGCCCGATCTTCTGAACCAGGTCCACAGTTGGCTGAACCACAATCTCAAACAGGGAGGGAATCTTCTTCCCGCAGGGCCCCATATCTTGAGGGCTGCTGGGGCCAGGCGTAGGCAGCAGCCCCACCCCCGGCGGGGGCTTGGGCAGGGGGGCGATGCCTTGCTTCCTCAGCTCCTCCAGCTCCTGCTCATCCTCAGCCATAGCCTCCTCCTCAGTCTTCAGGACCTGCACAGATGTGAAGCAGAATTAAAGCTGCTCTTTCTATATCGAGTATAGCAATAGTTACAGATGCCTTATAAACTACTATCACATTTCAGCCATTCCACTGTTTAGTAAGGCTGATGAAAACCACACACGTGTTCTGTATTTTCTGCATTTTAAAGGTGGGATTTCTGACCTTGTCCAGCAGTTCTCTGGTTAGATCAGTAAGCGGCTCGTGGGAGAACTTGCATTTATCTCCCTGGTAGCACTTTGCCCCAGTGTGGAAGAACTTGCATGGATATTCATGTGAATTTATGGGTCAAGGAGAAAACTCATATATTAGTTTGAATACAATAAAAGTACATCAGATATCAAAAACAGCAAATGAAGTTATGACATTGCTATATGATGCATGCTTGCTATAATGCAAGATTCCTTCAAAATAATGAACCACTGATCTATTTTTCCAAACTATTTCTACGGTGCTGTGTGGAAGGAAACCAGCCCAGGAAGCACTGGGCAAGAGCTAAGGAACAAGATGGACAAGATGCCAGCGTCAGTAATGCCGATCATCTTAGAACTAAGACTGTTGTGACTTGGGTGCTTTGTCTCCCTCTCAAACGACAGGCATGTGCAAAACACAGTAGCAGTTCAAACCCCCAGGAGGGGGGGCTGCCCTTGTATTCTTACAGCAACTTAATTCCTAAATTCCTACAACAAAACATCCAACTAAACAAATCAGTAACATCAAGGTCACCCTAGCAAAGAACCAGCTTTATTATTTAATTATTAAAGTATTATAAACTTCAAAAAGGAATGACATTTCTAGCATGGTGCAAGAAGCCAGTCATCACGTTGCAGTAGAGGCTGCATGCAGGATATTGTGCATGTAACTGCACTTCTCCCCCTTGCTGCAGTAGCCCTGGAGGTAGAACTTGCACAGCTCCTTCTTCTTGTCCGGAATGACGAGTTCATGCTCAAACTTGCACTGATCGCCCTGTGGAGACCCAAGAGACAATGAAAGGTGACTATCAGCTCATGGCAGTGTGACAGTGAGTGGTCTCTCTGCCTCTCACTGGTTTCCTCCACCTCCCCGGTGCTCAATGACAACCAAATATCTTTAAAAGGGTAACTGGCCATAGGTCCAGATCCCAATATGAATTTAAAATTTATCAGCAATGAATGAATTCCAAAAAGAAAACTGCATTCAAAGATTTATGATAGTGATTTTCTAAAAGTATTCAATGGTGCTGGTCCCAGTTCTAGAATTTCTGCCAGTACTGAACCGTGCAGTTCTGGTTTTCACAGTTTGATTCACAACTATTTAAAAAAACTAAATTAAAATGATATATTTTAAAATAATTATGTTCCAATAATAGACTGACTTCACTGCAGTTAAGTTATGATACTAAAAATGACTTGAACAGGACCCTCTTCTGTATAAACAGTTAAATCCTTCAGACGGCTGTGCTAGACCAAGTACCGCCCGCCCGCTGCTCTCCTGGCCTCCTTACCTTTATGCATCTTCCTTCCAGGAAGTACTTGCAGATGTATCTACCATTGTGTTCGACCGTGTGCTGATTGATGAACTCCTGCGTCATGATTGGACGCTTCTTCTGAAAGCTTGGGGGCCCCTTTGCGGGAGAACAGAGAAACAAAATGGCCGACAATGAGTAAGAAAACCACTATGTCAGGTCACCTCTAGCTGGCCATGCGCTCACTCATAAGTGCGTAATTCACTGCTATTCTACATTTGTTATCATACTCGTTGGCCATGCGCTCACTCATAAGTGCGTAATTCACTGCTATTCTACATTTGTTATCATACTCGTTGGCCATGCGCTCACTCATAAGTGCGTAATTCACTGCTATTCTACATTTGTTATCATACTAGCTGGCCATGCGCTCACTCATAAGTGCGTAATTCACTGCTATTCTACATTTGTTATCATACTAGCTGGCCATGCGCTCACTCATAAGTGCGTAATTCACTGCTATTCTACATTTGTTATCATACTCGTTGGCCATGCGCTCACTCATAAGTGCGTAATTCACTGCTATTCTACATTTGTTATCATACTCGTTGGCCATGCGCTCACTCATAAGTGCGTAATTCACTGCTATTCTACATTTGTTATCATACTCATTGGCCATGCGCTCACTCATAAGTGCGTAATTCACTGCTATTCTACATTTGTTATCATACTAGCTGGCCATGCGCTCACTCATAAGTGCGTAATTCACTGCTATTCTACATTTGTTATCATACTAGCTGGCCATGCGCTCACTCATAAGTGCGTAATTCACTGCTATTCTACATTTGTTATCATACTCGTTGGCCATGCGCTCACTCATAAGTGCGTAATTCACTGCTATTCTACATTTGTTATCATACTAGCTGGCCATGCGCTCACTCATAAGTGCTTAATTCACTGCTATTCTACATTTGTTATCATACTCGTTGGCCATAAGCTTGCCTGTAATTGTCACGGGTGCTCACCTCCTTCATGCAGTCTCCCCCCTGGTCGCCCCCCCGGCCCCGGCCGCGCCCCCAGTTCTTGCCCTTCAGCTTCTTGTTCTTGTTGGGTATCCCCCGTCCCCGGCAGATTCCGCCCCGACCCCTCCCTTTCGGTCCAGGATCTGCAGCCACGCATTAAATGCAGAGAAATCCGGCTCGATTACAGCTCGAGAGAAGCTGGCAGAATGCTGCTTTAAGATGGACACAGCAAATTCGTCAAATGTGTTATGTTACTACAACGTAAGTGTGAGACCCTGAATTTTTTTATATAGGCGCTGCTGAACCAAGCATACTCATCAGTATTCTGCAAGAAAAATGACCCGTGTTGGAATAACAGGGAAGAGCAAACTTTTAGTCCATTCCACTATAGCAGGTGTGGGGAACCTGATCCGTGGCGAACCGCTGTTGGTCCGGGTTTTTGGGATGACCTCTCAATCAGCCAATAATAAAGCAGTGGTTCTCAACTCCAGTCCTGGGGACCCACGGTTACTGGCTAATTGAGAGGTCATCCCAAAAACCCGCAGCCACCTTGGCTCTCCATGGATCAGGTTCTCCTCCCCTGCTCTATAGCTCTGTGAGCTGCTTCAGTTTTAGCAGGTGTTTCAGAGAACTGGACTGGACGTCATCCCTAGCATATATTACATAGAGCCCTGTGACAAAAGAGAAAGAGAGATGACACCATAAGTTGTGGAGATTCGCTCACATTGCTGTTTCAGCACTCCCTTCATGCTGCTCCTCTTCATCTGCTCCTTGGGAGGGCAGCCTTTACCCAGACCGGCCGCCAAGACTTCCTTGCCTGGCCGGTAGTGGCACGGCTCATTGGAATAGCCGTCGTCCTCCCCGTCGTATTCGTACTTCTCCTCACTGTAGTCGCTGAACTTGTCATAGTCAATGTTTTTATGCCTCTGCATCTTGGAGTGGCTTCCACTGGACTGGCCGTGCTAGAAAGCCATCAATATCCAAACATCAAAGACGCATGAAAGCAGGTAACAGTCAAGCCCAGGGGCGCTAAATTCACGCTAGACTCTGAGGCTGTTCCCTGATATCAAGGTGTAAAATCTTTTTCTTCGTTAATAAGTTAATAATACAGATAAAGAGGTGAGGCTCTGACTGCAGTAGTTCAGTTCACTTCCTCATTAATTATGCCACAGTGCCTACAGAACTCCTGCAGCGTGCGTGTTTTGAAGCTTTACACTCTGGGAAAAGCGGCATTTCAAGGTAATACAGCATTGAAGCAGCAGCTTTTCTACTGTCACAAAGACACAGGACCACAACATAAAACAGCAGCACGTTTCTCTGTTTTCCAAGTCGGCCCAATGACACGTATGATGTACATATGATATATGTAACTAATCCTAGGTCTGCGGATGCAGGGCAGCTCTGAAGCATTAGCTCCAAAACTCTAAGTTTCATTCCCGCCCTGCCTGGGTGTGTTGTGACAGACGCAGAATAACACCAAACTTATTGTTGGCTACTGTTACTTACTGTCCTTGACATGTCTGTTTTCTCATTCAGGTATCGATGTTCAGCTTCACTGACAAATGAATGAATGGATGCAGACTATAGCACTGACCTGGCCATCATAGTCACGGTAAGAGCTTGAGGACTTTTTGCTCTTGGATCTCTCCGGGCGCTCGTTCTCCGAGTCATAGCTGTCGGAAGTGTCTGAGCTGGAGGGGGAGTGATGCTGGGGCCGAAAGAGTTGGGGAAAAAGGTGGTGAAAACATTACATGGAGGAGTACCGGGGCTGGGCAAGGCTGCCCACCCCAAAGATTACGAGGGAAAACAAACTATCAGCAATTATGTAAATGCACCAGAATGATGAACAAGTAGTAGTTAAAAAAGACTGGTTAAAGAGGTTTAATAGTGAATCGAAGTCTGATGACACACACTGAGACAAAACAGAGATGACCCAGTGACAACTTACTAGTCTGAGTTCATATTACACATCAAAAAAGGAAAGCTTGATTTTCTAGACCTTTTCTATGACTCCACATGCCATGATATCAGCCTGCTGCCTGTAGTATCTGTGGTACTGTGAACTGACTCTGAGGTGGAGGCTGACGCCGACCTCGACACTGAGCCGCCAAACTCACCTTCTGCCTGTCCCGCCTTCTCTTCTTGGATCGCCTCTTCTCCTTCACCTTCTTGTATCTCTTCCTGGAGTGTCTGTGGCCTCTGTCATCTTTCTCCTTCTCCTTCTCTTTTTCTTCGTTAGCTTCTTTCACTTCTTTTGCCTCATCTTCAAGGCTGACCCCTTCATCGTCTATCTCTCCATCCTCCAGCTCGCCATCCTCTCTTCATGAAACATTTGCGAAACATATTAAAGATCAAATACCGTTAAGTCAGAAGAAATCATAAAATACTTATTATAGAAGAATATTTTTAAATACTTATATTACATTTTAAAAATCCCTTCCTTGCTCACTGCAGCACTAGTCAACATGAAGGTCCTTTCGCGTCATGCATCTAGTACTTTGCAAAACTTCAACAATAGGGATTATAAATGTAAAAAAACAATGGCAGTATCCATACCAAAGTATAGCAAAAACAGAAAAAACTCAAGCTATTTTAAACACAATTCAAGTAACTGCAAACAGAACATGCTTAACATTCCTAGCCAAATGCAAATATCAATTTAAGCTACACAAGTGAATCATATCACAATTGGGCTGCACATATATCAACAACCACCACAGCTTTTCTTAACATCTTCACTGCAACCAAGGCAAATAAGAGTCAATGTCACACTAAACAAACATCAGAAACTGCTCATTTTAAATACCTTTAACCTTCTACTGATGAGTGTACATTTATAATGATAGGAAATTACAGTGCCAGCATGTGTGCAGGGGGCCTGAAAGGGGGAAATCTCTTCAATGGGAGTCCTGTGGTTAAAAGAGGAGCCCTCTGAGACTTTGGAATACAGGCCTGGACCACCATGCCCTTGCACTGTTATGGGCAAAGCAAACTGCAGACAGACAGTGCACTGTGAATACTGGGTATGACTCAGCTGAGAAAAACCTAAAGTCATTCTGTCCGCATAGTGAACATTTCAGTCTACAAAGGTTTGAACCAGCATCTGATACCAAATTACTGCATGACCAATTCCAGAGCTTCTTCACAAGGGAATGAAACTTTATACTGTCTTTAGCTGAAATTAAAAGAAACGCTGAGCTATAACTGTCCCTGGGTAAAGCCTTGGCCTTAAAAATTGCTTGACTGGAAAATAAAACAACTTCAGTACTTGATTGTTTTCTCAAACAAATTGGGTAACAACATAACTTCACTTTGGATTTGGTCAATGCTGACAATAGTTATCAAGTTCAAAGCTGCTTCAAACATTATGGCTCACCAAAAGTTTTAATGAAAAACAGCTTTGCTGTCGGTCACTTATTAATTGCTAGAGGAACGGATCTCAATGGAGTGAAGATTTAACGGCAATGAACAATTAATTGCTACAATGAACAGCGAACCTGGCAAGATGCCAAGGCTATCAGAACAGGATTACAGATATACAATCTAATTGTACTGGCGAGTCTATGGAGATACACTGTATTATTGATGATGGCATGCATGTACTGAAAGCGTTTGAATAAAGCAGAATGAATGTTGAGGATATTAGTATAGACACTTATATAAACTGATTCATTGTAATATCATTTGCCTAAGTAACAGTGAGAGGCAAGAAAACCTAAAATGTAAAAACCTAAAAGGTCATTAAAAAAAAATTAGAACCCACTTAAGTCTGCATTGTCTACTTCCCCAGTACTGCATGAAGTGACCATTTAATTAAAGTGAATTCAATTCTGCCTGAAAGCTTGTAAAACCATCCCAATCAAGAGGTGAGGCGTTTCTTACAATCTATAGTAACAATGTAAATGTAAAAAAAAAAAAAACACCTGAGAGCTAAGAAATAGACCAATGTTAACTGCTCCAAAAGGCCTGAAAATTCCTGTTCACTTTCAACCGAGTCAACACCTCAGTTTGCAGTTCCATTTAAGAACAGACAGCCTGTTAGCTAATTAAACAGCCTAGAGCTGCATGACCTTCTTATAAACTCGAGACAGAAAGCCTCATTGTGTAAAATCATTTACATACCCACTCCCTAAGCAAAGAGTATAACCAGCTGATAACCAAACAAGGAATTATAACCTGAGGATTGCTGAGCCAAATCCTAATACACAATTGTCTATGTCCATGAAAATAGTACTTAACATGAATTCCTCCAGTAGAATGTCTAAGTGAATAAAGGGTAAAATTGCCAAAACAGCTAATTAACAGAAAAATTAACTTCAGAACAAATGATACTCCAACCCAAGGAAATGCACTTTGATTCAAAACCTCGTTATTGCTTATATACTCATTTAAGAAAGTAATTTCAACATTTTATCTAATTTCCACAGCTGATACTTAAATGGTGTTTTAAATGCCAATTTGCAAGACTTCAATCACAGATCAAGGTAATTATTTTTAAATGCACGTCGATATTACTGCTACTATTTCTAAGTCAATTAGTTGAGTCACATTTCTCTAGACTGCCAATATAAATATAAAAACTAAAATTTACCAGATTCATTATACGGGTCAGATATAGTATAATTATGGTATATGTATAATATAAACATAAATATACTATAAACATAAATGTATACATTAATAATATCTATGTCAGTTTTAACATCATTTAAATACTTGTATTTCTCAAAAAATCCAGGTTAACCTAAACTTTATTGCAGAACCGCAACAAACCTGAGAAGTAGCAGCTTCTGCACAAGCCTGCAATTATAGTATAAATATGAGTAATAGAAGCTTTCTTTTAAGAAAACCAAGATTTTTAATGAACCTACTTTATTAGCCTTCATTAGAAATGATTGCACTAGTATTAACAGCCTGCAAACCTTACTAAGGCAGTAGGCATCAGAGTGGAATAGGGCATAGACTTCTAGTCTGAAATAACTGGTTAAAATCTTGGGAGGTGTTCTACTGTTGAGAGATATTAATCCTAAATTAACTTAACTAAAATTCCTACTTTTTAAATGGGTCAAAACATGTACATTTCTTTGGGTAAAAGTGTCAGCTAAGTAATAGAGTAAAACACTGAACTGCTGCTACATATCAAACTTCATGTTACTAGAACAAGTCAATACATTTTCAGGCTGAAATATAGGCAGGCATATTACCAGTTAAGTCTATCTCGCTGTCAATACCAGCAAACAATAGTCTTATAGTTAATAATCCACATAATTTGTCCTCCACATGCAAATATTTCTCTCCACTCTATGCAAAGGACATAACCATTAAACTAGGAAAAATGGACTATTAATTCCCCAGAAAACCGATGGAAGTGAAACACGTGGAATTATTACCAGCACTGTATCGCTACAAACTACATAAACTGCGTTGACCAGTTTCAGTGAATTTAGTTTCCCCGCTACTGGCAGCTAAGTAACGCTCACATGGGAATGTCAGACAGAGCGCGCGAACGCGCGAGGCTGTCGTACGTCACCTTCATTTACATATTAAAAAAACTGGCAACATGAAAGTCACGAGCCACACTTTCAAAATGGTCGAGACATCCCTTCCTGTCGTAACCCCCCCCCCCAAAGGAAAAAAAAAATCTTCCTAACTGGTTAGCTGGCTAGCTATTCGCTTGCGCTAACTACACAACGACTGCCCGACCTGTTTATTGGATTGCACAACTCAGTTTCTATGACAAGTGCGTTTATGGCACGAAAATGTTTGAGAGCCACAAGCTAGCTCCGTAATATTAAAAATAAGGAAGCATGCAAAAGGGATCTAGCTACCTAGCTTGCTAAGGCCTGACTTAATCCAGGAAATCCACCGCAACAAAATAAATTTACACCGAGCTCCCCAAAAATAGAAAGAATACAAGCATTTACTCTAGCCGCACAAATGAACTTTTACAAAATCATTTTTTAGATAAGAATGTTACTCGACCTTTCGTCCCCTGCAAGTTCAGAGTCTGTCATGTTTTTGTCAAGAACGGGGTTTGGGGGATTGGAGAAAAGGCTCGCGAAAGCCATGATGATTGGAAACGAAATTGCCCTTCTCCCGAAACAAGAGTGAGTTGCATTCAGTCACTCAAAGGAGACGTTGGATTGTGAGAGATGATGAAGGATTGCATTAGTTTAAAAAACTCACGGTTACAAGTCTTTACAGTGAAACAGTAAACACAGACTTTATCCAGTCTCTTATCAATGTTTTAAACTGTAAACACAGTTTTGATACCCCCGCTTTGCTAATGTCCCGTCGGTTGACTGTTTTCTTGGTGAAATATTGGAGACGGAGGGTGAAACAAACAGAAATTGAATCATTTTCGGTGGTTTCTATTCCTTCACAAAACATGGCGCCCGCAACGCATTCTCAAAATGGCTGCGATGAACCAAAGAACGCTAGTTGTATTCTTCCACTTGCAAGATTAGACCTATGAGATCAGTCTAGCCTGCAGCCGCTGCATAGCTATGCGGCTAACCATTGGACAATAAGCTTTAATTTATGCGAATATATAATACATCTCTGATTCGATTGGAGTACATAGCGCCCAAGAAATGAAGTCGTGGTCAAACAGTAAAGGTTGGCAGACCGTAAAGAACTCTATCCAATGAAAAATCATGTAACGTCATTCCTGCGGAATGATTTGTGAAAAGAACTACGCGTTTTTCTTGAAATAATAACCTAAAATGTATTATTTTATTTAACACATGCTTGCTACACTTTTAAAGGATGTAGCATTAACCGTTTATTTGATTTTTTTGTTAAAAGATAAATTTTACCAGAGTTTTTTTAAATATATTTACCTCTTTGTTGGGTGAGATAAAATTATCCCTTGCTGCCAGCAGGTGTCACTCTAACCCCAAAAATACATTTAGCTGCTCATCTTAGATTCTGAAATAAACTTACATTAAAACTTTTCATGTGATTTTGTGTGTGTGCCTTGCTTTGTTCTGGCCTCCTGTCAAGGATACGTCCTTTGCTTTGGGTCCTGTGTCACTAGTATAAGCATGTTCCCCACTTGGTCATAAACTAAATAAGCATTTAGCACGTGAATGAATGAATGAATGAATTATTTTATTATTTTCCCCAGTATATACGGTCTGGGTAAGCTATAGTTGCTGGAACATGCATATTTCTCAGGCATACATATTCCTCAACATTTTATTTCCACCCATCAATCCACACATCCTGGTCAAAGTTGTTGGGACATTTTAACTTTAACTATACTATTGAATGGCAGAGTATCTGTGAAAACTGATGGATGGATGGATGGATGGATGGATACCAGCTGCACTGTATGAAATATAAAATATATTTTAGTTGATTTAAGAGAACTAAAATATTATGGACACGGTTTTAGACTCTGACAGTCTCAGGTGCTCAAATCAAACTTTATTTCTGTCCATAGTTTTCTTTTTATTGAATTTGTATACAATGGTTCTCATATGGTTAGAAATACCAAATCTGTAATATATTACAAATATATCCATCCATCATTTCCTCGTCCAAAGGCTGACCCTGGTCAGGGACATGAGAAGCCCGTCCTGGCATCACAGAGCAGAAGGCTGGGGTGCACACTGGACAGAATGCTAATCCAACCCAGGAAACATACAGACACACCCAACTAACAAAATGTGTTAACCTCCAATCTTGGAAGTATGGTAAAGTTGCCAGAGTCATACTTTATTATTCCAATCCTTATTACCTTTTGCTCTGTGAAAGTTGCACACTTAATTATGGCACTGTTTAGGCAAATGTTCACCTCTGTGAACTGCTGTTTACACACTGAAATGCATCTAAAAAAAAAATTTTTCGGCAGCAACCGCTAAAATGGGTCTCGGTGAATTATAAAAAAATCAATTTATTTACGAAAACCTGTCAGATTTCGTCTTGGTCATAGCAGTGCCTTGTTATTCAGAGATTTAAACAAAGCAAAAGACAGAAGGCTTACATTGAAAGTAATCATTTTATTTACATTTTTACATTTTGTTTATTTGTTTTTATCCAAAGTGACGTACATATCTGAGAAAGCAGGGTCAGACAGTCCCAGGAATAGGGTGGTTTTGGGCCCAACAGGGAAATCACTCTGCCAACCAATTCTTCAATATGTTCTTTTTTCGTCAATGTATAATATTTAAATGTCCCTGAATAAGTGGCAGACACTGGATGGATAGACATATGTGTAAAAAGAGTTCAGTAGTAGAATTTCCTAAATGCCATGTATACCTCATTCATTCACAGTTCCCCATCCTTGTAGGCTACATGCTACAAAAAAGACAGAGTGCAATTAATTAAATAATATACGAAACCCAATCAGTAATCAATTCCCCTTGCTGATTTATGATATATTCAATAGTAGCCCCAATTATATCTGAGATGCTGCAAAAAGAAAAGCATCGAAAATCAGGTAGCAGCCCAGTGCGAATATCTTCCATTCTATTCATACATACTGTCAGACGGAGTTTTCATGCAGTCTTTTTAATATAGCCCTACTTTTCCTTCTTTATGAAGCGCCGCACATCACTGTTATTTTGGGGGAAACTGCGTTGGGTTTGGGCCGAGTATGTGCGGCTTTTGATCATTTTAACAAGTAGGTTTCAATAGCAGCGATATAATCTGACTTGCTCTGACCTGCAGGACGGAGCAGCGCGCTCGCGCATATGGCGAACCTGCGCTGTTCTGCTTCATGAAGTTCCAGATGGCAGTTTGCGTTCCGACGATGGCGATTTTCCGAAGGGGGGCAAAAAACCTGGGAATTTCGCGCTGTGTTGAGGTGTTGGTGGGAGGGATTACTACATGCATCCCCAGTAAGAATCCACGCTGTGTTTGGTAGCTGCTTTGACTTTTCTTTCGGGCTCTTGAAGCGCATGGATATACGAGCATACCCAAGCTGCTGGTGTGCATACCGCAGACGAGCATCACTGCTTCAGACTTGAAACCTGTTTCCTGCTGCGCTCTACTCTAAATTGAAGTTTCAGATTTGGAATACAACAAGCTTTCTTTAACTCTTCCTGGAGTTTTTCGCTGCGCTGTTGTAATATAGGTATATTCAGTTAAACGCAAATATAGCCGGAGCTGAAGACATGATGCGCAAAGTTCAGTGCAGCTGTCTGCTGCTGCTGTATTTGACAGCGATTGATCACTGTCACGGCGTCACGCAGGTTAGTATGAACTTTATCACAAGCGCATATTGCATACATATAAAAGCGCTTCTCTGATAGTAACTCTATAATTTACTAATATCAAAAAATATAATACGTACCATACAAGAAATTATGTCAATGCATAATGGTCTCATATTTGTATTGTTGTGTTTATTGTATTTTACTTTCAAATGTCCATTAATTTGCTTATTCTACAATGAATTAAAATTAAGTTCGCTGCATGTGATTGTTAAAATAGTTTAATAGTTTTTAATTGTTTAACGATTTAGTTGTGATTTGGAATTTGGCAATTCTGATTAGAAATACACCAAATATTTTTTTTACACAATGCCATTTAGTACAATATAGTGCATTTTTTGAAAACTTCTTAAAACGCACCCAAGTGGAAATTCCAGTTAAAACTATTTGCCCTGATCAACTGGTCTCAGCTGGTATGAACTGGCCAGAATTATTAGCCAGGACATCACCAGTAAATCTGTGAAACAGCTACTGATACAGTACAGCTATTAATCCAAAACATTATCCCAATAATCTGTTTAAAATCACACTCTAGCAGAATGCTACTTGAACAGAGAGTACCTAAATCTCTAATTACATACTGTGAATTTCAATGTAATATCTCTTTGCAGCATGACCGTGTGCTGTGCAGTCCTCTGTGGTCCAGATGGGTCTCAAATGATAGAATACCGCTAAATGCAGACATCCAGGCCAGTGGGTGGTGCTGTTGTGCACTGATCAAAGCATGTCCTACAGAAGAGGGTTAGGGTTAGGGTTAGGGTTAGGGTTAGACTGTGTTCAGTCTTTGCCTGGATGGTTGCTGGATAATTGTCCTTTCTCCATTTAGATGGATTACATGGCTGGGTCATTGTTCCTCTCTTCACTGTACAAGTAGTCAGGCAAGCAGAGCTCTCCTCCAAGCTTGTTGCATCCCTCCTGCAGCACATTGAGCAAGGAGTGAGTGGCTTTCAGCACAGGCATTGGAAGAGGTGTGTGCTAATGGAGCCATGTGCTGGCAGATACTTAAAGTGGAATTATTTGGCTGTTCCAGGTTAGGAGTGAAACAGTGAAAGACAACAGGCCTGTATACCTAAGAGTGTCACACTATATAGAGTCTACTCTCTTCATAGCAGTCTACTGTCATCATCTAACATTACGGCTTTGCAGTCTTTGTATATGACTGATAAACTGTATTGTCACTTTCTGACAATGTCAGGGTTTTTGTCTAACTTTATTTTACAGTTTTCTGTAATTGTCGCCAATGAAGGTTTATTCAAGATAGGAGTATGTTATTTATGCATCTTATGGAAAAGTATAAAGGTCTGGGCTTGCTGTAGATTCTCCATTGCTTTTGAAATTAATGTACATGCATGAATCACCATACATAAGCTGGATTTTTCGTGTATGGGTGGCACAGTTGTTTACTGGACAGCACCGAAGCCTCACACCGGCATGCTTGTGAGTTTCACATCATACTTGCGCAGGATTCCTGTCACAGTGTAACAACAGGCAATTAAGTGCATTTGTGACTACACTAGCGGCCAAGATTGTGGAAAACTTCCAATTTTTAGAGATTGCAAACATTCAACTGTTGCCCCAAATGCTTATTTGATCATCCAGTGTATGATATGTGTAACATTCTTTGATTGTTTGTTAACATGACCGTCAGTATTCTAGTTGTTTCTACAATTTTGACCACTAGTGTAGATTACCCGCGGGGTGTGGTCGTTCCATGCGACGCGACTCTTATCTCATTCAGGGTATCCCAAACTTGTACCCTATGTTTCCTGGGACAGGATTCAGATTCAGGTATGGCAGACAGAACAATAGGGTTTTAGTAAATTTTTTTAACCAAAAGTTTGTTTTCATTTTTTACCGCAGAATATGTGGCATGTTCCTATTAGTAATAATAAAACTTATATAGTTGTACCATTGTTCTGAATGCGAAGGACACATGTCGCTCAAGTCTTTCTCCCTCAGCTACATCCGAAACACACACAGGGTACTTGGTCTTAGATCTGCTCAGCATCTGGGTAGCGGCTTTCACGCAGCCTGACATGCCTGCAGTCCCAGATGTGGCGAGAGAGCAAGGGGCAGGGCAAGCGTGCACTGCACACATGCGACCCAGAGCTCATCCAGGGGGTAGCTCATCCAGCTACCTCACTGAAGCAGAAGGACATGTTCCCCAGAGCTGGGGAAGGATCTGTGTCAGTAAGAATGTGAGGCTGACCACAGTTCTGCAGCTAAAATATCATGCAGTGCAGAATCATGTCATATACCACAGCTGTATCTCCTCTCTTTGTTTAATATTATTTATGTTATTACTTAACATTAAATATTCCCTGCCTAGGGTCCTCTGCTGCTTGGAATCAGCATCAGGTTCTTCTGTGACAATGACCTTGACAAGCAATTGGAAGACAGACAGATGGATGTTCTAAGTAGAATAAAATGTAATAAATGTGCATGACGGGCTGTGTCAGGATCTGAAGTGTAATTTTTCGTTTGGACAGAGTTGCATAGAGAGGCAGCAGGTTGTGGGCGTGCTGCGCCAGATGGAGAAGCTTCTGAAGGGACAGGAGATGCGATTCACCGAAGGGCTCCGCACTATGAAGTCCAAGTTGGCTGCCTTGCAGAACTCCGTCTCCAGGTTTCCCCAGGCAGACCAGCACACAGGTACGCGCATGCGGGGATGCATGCGGACATGCAGTGCGTGTTTGTCTACACCTTCTCCTGCGGGGTCTTAATGAAGTGAACTAGGAGCTGAGGCATGTCCTGAGATGCCCTGGCAGCTCACCTGGGCTGTTAGCTCACCTGGGCTGGCTCCATCACTAGCATACCATGCTATTGGATGTCTCTACATGCTGTGACAACAGTGTCTGGCGCATCTCAAAAGGCGCGCTTGCTCGAATGTGTCATTTTCCCTTATACATGTAAGTCTTACCTCTGGCTGGGTATTTGTGTCTACAGATTTTTTTTTCTGTCGTCTTGATGGAAATTTTTCAGCCCCATCAGGTCAGCAACTCTTCAAAAAGCAATATCCCTAATAAATTTCCACAAGATAAATGATTTTTTTTATGACTTCTTTATAAGAAGCTAAACGTATCTAAATTGTATTCTCTGTCGTTGTCATGACTGTCTTCGTTTAAATGCATAAAGGGAGTGAGAAAGAGAAATTGTGTATGTGAAGCATTCTCCCAACTACACTTATAAAATAGCTTTGAGTGTTCATTCAGCTTTAGTGTATGGTTTTTCTATCAAATGTGCCATATTCAGTTTTTTTGGAAGACAGGTGCACATTGATATTACAGGGATTGTTTGTATGATGGGGGCCTTTAGAGGGAAGTTGGTGATTCACATAGGAGCACCTGCAATGATTTTAAGAAGTGTGAAAAGGTGTGCATGTGTGTGTAACAGATTTTACAAGTGTCTCTGTTCTGAGCTGTGCAGTTGAAAGTATATCCTGTCCTAGGGGTAACTCTGGAAAAGGTACCCCCCCCCCCAATCCACCCTACTCTTTATTTTAAATTGTGAATCAGAAACTGTTATCATTATTTAAAGCGACTTGATTGAAATCAAAATTAACATAATTAAAATTCCTAAAAATATATCACTTTATTTAATTCTAAGATATTACAAATAATTAGATTTGTATCTAATTAGTGGCATGCACAATAAGTCAAAATATCGTCTAATATAAAAATCTCCAAACAACAAAACCAAGCTGTAAACTGTAAGCGAATGCCAGCCGCCCATCTGCAGCATAGACAGTTTCCGTTCCAAACCATTTCTTTTTGCAGTTGTTAATTGCACAATAAATAAACTGTACTGTTCCAGAAAGCAGCTGTTTTCTGAAAATACAAGCAAATTCTATCCGCAGTCTCATTCTGGCTGCAGTCCTGTGTTGTTTACCAACATCCGTCCATATCCATCTTCTATCTGCTGGTTCTGCCCATGGTAGAACTGGGACCTGGAGCCCATTCCTAGGTAACGCAAGGCATGAGGCTGGGGTATTTGCATGGGATATATCCAAAAGTAAGCCTGGTTTACTGCAGGATAAAGCAAATAGTTTGTAGAACATTTCATAGATCAGGAGAAGCGAAGCAAGTGCTGTGTTTGGTACTCAGAAAATTAGCGTGAGAGATGAACCAGCCTGGACTGTTCACTTCCAAACTCTACCATTTAAAGTAAGGCACCATTGCACATAATTTTAAACAAATCAGTGGTGCTGTACCCATGCTTCTCCGTGCCCCAAGGCAGAGCACATTTGCCGTGATACAATGCCATTATTAAAAACGCTACCAGCCGCGCGATTGGCCCAGTGACGCGTTTAACCTTGCCGTCGTTTCCCGCTTCATTAAGTGTACTTTGATGTGCTCCGCATTCCTTCCCGGGGTTCACAATAAATCAGTGGCGAATGGAAGACGTGACCCGAACCGCGTGCTCTCCCCCAGTAGGGATGGGGAGTTCGTCAACATGGCAGCTGCTGGAGCTGCTTCCAGAGATGGAGCTACAAATGAGGTCTGCCTGACAGCAAAAATCCCAGCATTCATCAGCTCATCCAATCAGCTCTAAGTATCTTCAAATTCGTATCTAATTTTATTTATCGTTAGATACCAAGTTTTTCCTAGTACATGTAAATGTAAAATATATGCATGAAAGATATGATTTATGATCTAAACTACTTTTACTATTAATATCAGGGCATAGCTAGAAATTGTCACTTCAAGCTCTGTCAGTAAATTTTGCGGGGGTGTGGGGGTAGCTTGGAAAATGAGGGCATGTGGAGGGCTTCCTACAAAAGATTTTGGGGTCCCTATACAATGCTGGACCGCCTGAATCTATCTATGGCCCTCTGACACCTCTGATCACTATTGTAAGAAACAGGTTGGGAGATTATGTAGTTTGTCATTGTTGAAAAAAAAAAAGATTAAATCAGTTGAATAGCCTCTGCAGTGTACTATATAATCAGAAGATTGTTCAGGCGCACTGTCATCTTTACATGAGGATGCTCCCAGAGTTGTGCTTTTTAACTTTGACATCATCCTGGAGAAAACCTCTGAATTTTCCATCTGACGTTCCCTCAGTTCAAGCCTCAACTCGATCGCCAGTGTAACCCAAAGCATACCTAGGCAGTAAGGTATCTTAGATGCCGACAGCTACCAAAAAAAGGTTCACGTAGGCAGTGTGAGTCGGTGGGATAGTGCCAGACGTAGCTACGTAGAGCCCGGATGGTAAAGAGAAGAGAGTTTGCATCTATTGTGCTGCTGAGTAGCTGAAGCGGGCAGTTTTGAAAAGTGTCCTGACTGGACCCAGGGCCTTCACTGACTATTTATGTGGGACATAAAATAGCATGAGATCTTCTCTTCGGTACAACAAAGAGTCATTAGAAGGCTAGACTCTGTGTAGCATGTGCTTGCAATTATGCAACATACCTTTCATCTCCTATTTCTCGTAATGCGTGTTTATGTTGTGAGTATAAAAAGATTCTCTTCCAGTTCTTTATGTCTTTTGCAATTTAAAACACTTATCAACTCAGAGGAACTGGCCAAATTCATGCATAAAACAGTAATGAGAGACAGGTGAAGGACCAGCACCAGTCATTCTTCATATATTTGGTGAGCTGAGATCATCTATTATTTTTTTTGCCACTGCATCAACGTGCATTCGTAATGTCTTTCTGTCACAAATACGCTGCACATGTGAGTTTCAGCCCTATGTTCCAAGCCGTTCCAGAGTAAATAGGCTGAGGAATCTGGGTTCCTCGTGCACCTGATCCTTCCGCATGGTTCAGTTGGGCTTTCTTTCCCGCTAATCTGCTGGGATTATTCGGGAAATTTCTGAGCTTCTTTTCCCATGAAGGTCTTTCCTGTTCTCCCAATGATTCACGCATGGCACAGTATGCATCGCAAATCTGCTTAATTTATGTTGTCATCTCTTTTCTTTCTTTCTTACTGTCTTTTCCACACCTCTGTGTTCTTCTCATCACCCTCCCCTACTTTCCTCAATTCCCTCTTCTCCTCTCCTTCCCTCACTTCCTTCACTCCCCCTCCCTCTCTCACGTTCTCGTCCTCTGGCTCCCCCGATTCCGCAGCACCCTCGAGTTGCCCTTCTCTTGAGGCACCGGCCCATGGAAAGAAGTTCGGCACCCGATACCTGGTGGGGCATGAGGTCCACTTCACATGCGACTCTGGCTACCACCTGGTTGGGCCAGCAACCCGGGTCTGCCAGGAGAACGGCAGCTGGAGCGGGCTGAACGCTCTCTGCAGAGGTAAATCCCAAACCCAAAGAACTCCATGGAACTTTCTGGGAGAAGCTCATACATGTGATTAGCCACTAAACTGCTTGACCAACAGTGTGATCATGAATATTTTTCATCGGTGTTCCCTCTGAAATTATGTAAGACTCTAGATTTAGATTCATAGCCAAGGTCCACAACACACTGTACCTTCTGAGCAGACTTCTGGCTGTGCGTAAAGGACGCTGGATGCTTTCTCGATAATAAATGACCAAGAGGATGCTACTGTTATTGACTCAATTGCCACGTGGAGAGAGAGCTTCCATAGTGGTGCAAAATGCATTCAGTATTTGCAAAAAGGTTGTTATTCTGCCCTCCTGGTGCGTCCTGACTTAATCTGCCAGATGCATTAATATCCCCCCAGCAAATACCTAGACGCACGTGGTTCCTCAACTTATTGAGACCAAAGTGAAAGGAGAAATGAAAAACAAATATAACAAACTCAGGAGAAAGAGTTCCCCTACAACCACACATTAATCCTATCATGATATGCAGAACATTAAACCCAGTGCAAAGCCAGCCATCTACAATCAGTACATGCTTCAGCCAAAACCATAATCTCCCAAACTGGATCTGCAGGATCATTGACATTTTGGTCAGGTTCTGAAATATGGAAGTAGGGGAGACCAGATAGATTATTTGGACAGGCAGACAGACAGGTTCATCCTTTACACCAATGGTAGGCATTCCTGATCCTGGGGCGCCGGCGTCCAGCATACAAACACATACAATTAAATGAGGACTATGGAAAAGAAGGGGCTGCCTGGACTGTTGCACACGGTACTGAAATGATGTCCATCCTGCTCCGCCTTCACACCTATGTAGCTCTGGAAGTCTTGTGGTCCTCTGGGTGTAGACCGGTCATGTGTAGACAGTGTGGTGTGACAGAAAATTCAAATAGGTTAATGAAGAAGCATGACAGAATCCCACTATGGGATTTGGAAAATAAAATGTTCTCTGTTACTGGGTGGGGTGTGTTGCAGAGGATTAGAAAAGACTGCCCCCCCCCTCCCCAACACAAACACCCCCTACCCCACAGCCCCCAAACCCATACCCTCCCTCCATCCTATTTGAATTGGTGGAATTCCTCAGTCCGGGCTGCATGGCACCCATATTATTTGACTGCCCCGAGAGGACGTCGGGGTGACCTTGGTGAAACCCTCTGAATGCCAGGCTGAAAAGAGAGAGCTGGATGGGAACATGGAGGGGAGGGCTGAAGGGGGGGGGGCAGGAGTCAGTGAAAGGGGCTCCACACACTACAGATAAGGGGGAATAAAGAGGTCATTCTTCATGCGCTTGGGGAACTCCTCGCCACGCTGAACGGCGCGCTCGTCAAAGTGGCATTAAATGTCTCAGGACACAGAAAAGCACCTGTGCTGCATTCCTCATGGCCCCCCGTCTCCCTCGGCCCCCGCTTGCCCATTCTTTTCCTCATTCCCAGGTCCAGCGCCGACTAGATCCACTGTAAGACAATTCCCCCACTGGACTCTTGAAAGCTGGCTCTCGGTTGCAGTAGGCTGAGGTCACGGGCGCATACACCTCATTAAATGGGCCCATGGTCTTAATAGCAGACAAGTATGCCGAGCATGCTGTCCAAGGTCTCTTTGGTTGGTCTCTTGGCACTGGCTAAGATCATCTAAATGCTGGAGCTACTCTGTGCTCTAGTGTGGCCCACCAAAAAGTGAGAAGAAGGACCACTCAAGCCCTGATACAATGTTATTCCTGTGGCGGTTCCCAGGGGCCGAGGAACACGAGAGCGGTTCCAAATTTAGGAGTCCATACCTTAAAGGCAGCATTGATGATGGAGAAAAAAACTTAAATAGCTTAAAAATATCCTGGAAAGCAAAGCAGACAAATAAACAGGAGAGAGGCAGGAGATTAGAGCTTCTGCAGTATTACTCACAGACTCACAGACCTCTGAAAGTCTGATTTTTGGTAAATAAACCATCTCAGGATGGAAAGATAGGACCTCCGATCTGAGGATTTTCTCACAAACACTCGATGTTTGCATATTAATGCAGTTTGAATGGTTTTACAGTCAGAACTTTCGTGGAGCAAACTTGTTTTCCGGAAATCAGTAGTACCTTATGCGGCAAAGTATTTGGAAAAAAATCTTTCTCCCTTCAGTTTTACTTATTTATCTTGACTGTCAATGGTAAGGCCCATTGTGTGGCACAACCAGAAACAGTTTTCATTAATGTCGATGAAAGATGTGAATTGAAACATGAGGACCCTCCCATCGTCCAGCGCGGCCTACTTTTCACAACACAGGCATCGTCAGTCAGTCCCTCAAGCCCCTTGTGAGCCTCCCAGACTGACTAAAAGTATTTACAGTAGCCAGAAGCAGACTAACTTCTCTGGGGGCCCAAGGATGACATGGGTGGGGGGTGTTAAGTGAACCATTTTAACTGTGTTTTAGAGATGAAAGAGAAACTAGAGGGGATTTAAAACGATGGAACATCAATAATATGCTAATCAAAGTGCGGGGTGCCAGCGGTAAAACTTACCAATCAGGGTGGTGGTGGAACTGCTGTCAGAAAAAATTCCTCGACTGGGGGGAGGGGGGAACACGCCGGTGGATCGATCGTGCAAATTTAACAAGATTAATGTTCCCTCTTTTGCTGTGGCCCTTGGTTGTAGCCTAGGATAGCCAGGGCCTTACTCCGGGCCTGAGGCTAAGGGTAGTCTTGAATTTTAGCAAATGCGTCATGAATGTCTCTGTTTGAGAGCCAAAACAAGGAGCATAGCATAAGGGTTAGTACACCAGGCTGCAACTCGAAATGCTTGAAGCCTGTATCATACACATTACACACGGAAATTAGATGGCCCAAGCGCTGCCGTTTCTGGGCTCTCTCTGTACATGGAGACTGCTAGCTGCCACGGTGGGATATCGTCCCCTAAAAGTCGTGTCCTGCAGTTTGTTTAATGAAGTGATGCTTATGATTGCTTCAGCATTGGATCATCTCCTTCGGCAGGTTTACTTCTCCCTGGTGTGGATTTCTAATGCCAGTGGGCAGATGCCCAGCAGCACTTGAAAGGAATCAGCCTTTGCTGCTTCTAGGTCACAACACTGACCTAATTTTGTGTCAGGCTCCATGGATCTCATTAAGCTTGTCAGGAAGGTGACACAGAGATTTAAAAGTCTGTACCCTCTTACATTACCTTGGCTTCAAGGTAGACACTTATGTCACTTGCTGTTTATTGAGTTTTTTTTTTTGTTTTCTTGCCAAAAAAATACATGAAAACATTCTAGCTCTTGATCTTTTATGCATTTTGGAAGGCTGCAGCGCACCGAGAGCCTTGAGGTAAAGCTCTTTGATGTTGGATGTTGTGTATTGAGTCGTAATGAAATCATTTCAACCATACAGATACCAACAGGTGTGCCGGTAACCCTTGTCAGAATGGAGGAACCTGTGTAGAGGGAGTGAACCAGTACAAGTGTACCTGTCTTCAGAACTGGAGTGGATCCCACTGTCAACACCAAACCCAGACAGGTCTGTTGCTCACTACTCTTATGAGCTTTCAGCCCAAACTGTTATGTACACCATCCCATACTCCCCTCCCTGACCACTTCACTTGCCAATGACTTCCTGTATTAGCAGAGCCAAGCTGGTTTGTACCAGAACAAGGATGATCCGTTGCCAAGCAACTCGCGTCCCTCTATGGACACCATTGTCTAGTTCAGTGTTTCCCACTCTGGTTCTCGGGGACCCACAGACAGTCCATGTTTTTGCTCCCTGCCAGACAGTCCATGTTTTTGCTCCCTGCCAGACAGTCCATGTTTTTGCTCCCTGCCAGACAGTCCATGTTTTTGCTTCCTCCCAGCTCCCTACAGGACTGTCTGGCAGGGAGTTCAGAAAGAACAAAAACATGGACTGACTGTGGGTCCCTAAGGACCGGATTGGGAAACACTCGTTTGTTGTCAAAATGGTGAGTGCAGGACGTGAAGGTTTGTTAGCTGTCCAATTGTGCACAGGCCCTCCCCAGACCTCAGGGTTAAATCAGCACCGCTGCCTCCCCTCTCGCTTCCAGCGCCCCCCGAGTGGAGCGTGATGAACGACCCGGCTTTCAGCAGGAAGCCACGATGTGCCAAGGTGGACCGGGCCCAGCACTGCAGCTGCGATGCCGGCTTTCACATGAGCGGCACCTCCGACAGCAGCATTTGCCAGGGTACGTACTCGACATGGCCCCATCGAGTGCTGCTTAAGTAGGCCTCAGTCCTGCCAGAAGAAGCCTGGAGCTCTGAGCCTGGTGCTGCCCAGAAGGGGACTGGGTTTGTTATTTTATCAAGCAGTGTCACTAGGAAATGGGGTCTGACCCCAGCTGTTACAAGACAGGGAAGACATGAAACATAGGTGCATGGAAGACAATAAAAATTGTAACCTCATGGTGAGTTTTGTGCTACTGTTGAATTAGCTAATCTGTGTACAGTTTAAAATCAGTCTATAGACTGCCAAACACGGCAAACATGAAATGTTCTCCTGGCTATAAATGAATGTGAACTGTTTGCGGATAGTTAACTTCAAGGCAGCCACCTTTAAAGTTTAGTGAAAGCTGTAACAAGGTCAACAAACTCAAAGACGAAGGGGGGGTGGTTTAGCCAGACAAAGCGGGGCGCAGTCAGTCGTCATGGTCACTCCTGGCTGACTCATCTCATCGTTTTTTCTTATCCACAGCCTTTGTGTTTTGTAGGACACGTGAAGACCTTTGAGTCTCAGTAGGCCTATTAATATGGGGCTGGATGGTCTGGAAGCTGGCTGCACAGAAGGGCCTCTGTCTCTCTGTCTCTCTCTCCTCATTTCCCAGGCAGCAGTCTGGTTCTGTGTCTCTCCCTGATCCTCCCACCCTGAGCCCTGCATCCTAAGCTACGCCTGAGATCGCATGACACCCTCGCGCCTTTGTGCTCTCTCTTCCCCCGCAGATGTGAACGAGTGCGAGGTGTACAAGGTGGAGAGGGGAGGCAAGCTGTGCGCACACACCTGCGTCAACATCCCTGGCTCGTACCGCTGCTCTTGCCCCGCCGGCTACAGGTTGCTGCCGGATGGACGGAGCTGCGAGGGTACGCCAGGGGCCACGCCAGGGGCCACGCCGATGCACGAGCCCGCGACTCCGGGGCCTTGGGTTTGCAATAAACAACATGGCCATTAGGTGTGATGAGGTCATGGGAAAGAGACCTCACAGGATCAAATTAGGGAAACGTGGCAGCAGAACACAGGGTGGACGCTTATGCCGTCAGCCAGTCGTGGGACTGTTTTTGAGCAGTGTTGCAGCAGAGGTGTACCGGGGCTCTTAGGGTAGGGGGCTTTTGGCGAGGAATGCCTGGGGGATTTTATTTCACAGTCCTTTTCAAAGTCCGTGAGTTGTATCCCATCACACGCAGAATAGAGGAGAATGGAAGGAATGACCTCAATGTCTCCCAACCCGGAGGAATGTCCAGGCCTTCAGAGGAACCGAATAAATAAACGGAGCCCCCTATTCCAGCCGGCGGTTGCCAGGAAGGAAGCTATTGGGCTCGCCGGTGTCTACGCTTGTCTCTGTTTCTCTCACCTTCCGTGTCTGTCCCTCTCTCTCACGCTTTGGGCATCTTCACCGTCACCTCCATCCTGGCCAGATGTGGACGAGTGCCTGAGCCAGCAGCACAACTGTACACGCGGCACCACCTGCATCAACACCGGGGGGGGCTTCCAGTGTGTCAGCCCCGAGTGCCCCCACTCCCATGGCAACGTCAGCTATGTCAAGACATCGCCCTTGTGAGTGGACTTACAGGGAGCAAAAATTGAATCTAGCTTTATTTATTATGTCAGAAGTGCTTCTCTGTGCTATTATAATAATTTTATTGTGCTGATTAAGCAGGGTTTTCAGTCTGCTGTTAATTTTGATGTTAATTTACAGTGTAAGTGCAAAGCCAAGTTTCTGGAGAAAATGTCTGTACACGACTGGTATGAAGGTGCCTAAATCTAAAAGAAGTTTAGGTAACACTTTACTTAAGGTCATGCTTTTAGTAATTTATAAACACATTCATAACAAATAATAATGCCTTCATAAAGCATTATAAACATACTATAGATATTTATCAAAAGGCACGACACATTATAGTAATGTGTATATTGGATTATGAATGCTTTATGAAGTTCTCATCTATAATGCACTATAATGCATTATAGTGGTCGGTATATCAATTATGGATGCTTTGTACTGCATTATAAAGGTACCTATAGTGCATTATAGATGAGAACTTCAGAAGCCATTCATAATGCATAATAAACATGGCTATAGTGTGTTGTGCCTTTTATAAATATTTATAGCCGTGTTTATAATGCTTTATGAATACCTTATAATGCATTATGAATGTGTTTATAAATTACTGAAAACATGGCCATAAGTAAAATGTTACCAAAGTTTAAGAAAATGTTGTGAAAGCCTTTGACTGGAAAGCTTGGCTTGGCTGCCCGCCTGGCCCGTCTGCCAAGTTTACACAAATTGCCTCATTTAAGGATAATAAAGATATAAATTACGACTGGCAAATTTTTGCCAGGGGGCATCAAGTATGAAACCGTTCTGTGGCTTGTAAAATTGCCAAAAGACTATACAATCATTTTATTTACTCTGTATAATTATTCGGTTTAGTATTTTCTCACTATCTGATGAAAAAACATGTATCTCCAAAAAATGCATTTTGTCAGAAATGACATAGTAATAAATTATTTAATTAAATAAACCTAAGACAATGTTATGAGACACCCTTAGTACCACAAATAGAAACCTATCTTCACACAGCCGTCAGTGAATGGTTTAATGTTTTAAATGAATATATGAGGACTGATATTAGTGAGGTAATTAAGTCAATGTGAACAAGATCCATATTCACAATTAATGATGTTAGTTAGCTAGCTATCAAGCTGTCAATATTAAGATATTAAGATTAGTGATATAAAGAAATCCATACAAACGACCATCAAGAATACAAATAGTAACTAGTACACAAATGGTAACTAACATACAAACGTCTCATAAATACTAGTTAAATAGAGGGCTTCATAAAACATCTTTTGATTGGTCAATTAGATGTCAATAGTAGCCAGAAGAATGACCATATTCCATCTGTAGTTAAACCCACCAATCATGGCCTTTATTTAGACCAAAAATAGACATTGAAATTTGGGCTGTGTTTAGTCCGTCTGATTTGGTCTACATTTAGCCCAAGATGGATGTCTGTTTCGGACATATAGCCCTAACATTGCCATGAGAACAAGATCACATTGCAGCAAGTGTGGTTACCATACGTCTGAATTCCGGCCGGATAGTCCGCTTTTCCAGGCCTTGTCCGCCTGGCTGTTGTGTACCGTTTTTACCCTTTTGTCCTCTTGTGACATCTCCTGTACGCAAAAGCGATCAGTGCCTATAAGTAATGATAATACGCTAACGCTAGCAATACAAATGTCGTGCTTCCTGTTAGCTCCGTTGCGTCGGCATAAATCTTTTAAACAAGCTGAAAAAGACAGCTTTTTACCTTTCACTTTTCAACCACATCTGGTAAAACCAGCTTTTCGATGTCTTTTCAACCAGTTCTTGCCGGGAGGGAATGTCACCATTGTCAGAAAGTGGACATACGTAGTCCTTATCGGATAGCAATGATTTACGCCTTACAGATACGGGCCGACGAGGGTCTGGCATCCACCCGTCTACCTTTCAAGTACTGAAGACAGATTGCAGCCACACAAGCCAAAATGTCAGCTACCGAGGGCTTACGGCTTTGTCTAAATTAATATCAAAGGAGTACATGGTATTATTTCAGGAGCTTGTAACATTTAAGTTTATTTTTCCAAGCAGAAATTATAGCAGTCTAGGAAAGGCAGAGAGGGAGGAAATACTTGAATTCTTAAAAAGGACAAGAACAGGTGGTGACGATTACTTGGCATTCACATGCCTGCCCTCCCCCCTGCCCCCCCCCCCCACAGCCAATGCGAGAGGAACCCCTGTCCCATGGAGAGCCGCTCCTGTCACCTGGCTCCCAAGACGGTGTCCTTCCACTACCTGTCTCTGCCCTCCCAGCTGCAGACGCCGGCCACGCTCTTCCGCATGGCTACGGCGGCGCTGCCGGGCCGATCCGGCCCAGACAGCCTCCGCTTCGGGATCGGGGGGGCCGCCAGCGCCAAGGGCCTGTTCATCATGCAGCGCTCCGACCGCCAGACCGGCGAGCTGATCCTGGTGCAGTCGCTCCGCGGGCCGCAGGACATCGCCGTGGAGGTGGACATGTCTGAATACGCAGAGCGCGTCTTCCAGGCCAAGCATGTAGCCAGGGTGCACATTATGGTCTCCCCCTATGAGTTCTGAGCCTCTATCGCGGGACAGGAAGAAAACGTACAGAGTTCAACACTCTCCCCCTCCTATCCAATCCCCCCCCCCACCCCCCTGACCAGACAATTCAACGACACTGAAGAACCGTTAGGCCAAGCACAAGGCAGGTTAAGGGCCATTCTTGCGAGTCGGACTGAAACTGGACATAAACCAAAGACCACAGGAATCTGGTGGCAGCAGCAATGTAAAAACAGACATCGATACGAAGCGGGCAAGAGAAAAAAAACTCAGTCGAGGAGCACAAAGAAACTAATGAATGTAAAAACGAGGGGAGAAAGACCTTTGTTTCCCCCCCTTGGAATCAGTCTTTGATTAGTCCGGGAGTGGCCCCTGGGGTTTCCATAGCAACCCAAAGCTCTCCCTCCAAATGCGCACTGCTCAGATCACACATGTGACATGGGAATCGGCGGCAGCCTAAGATTAAAACCAAACCTCCCCGGCCCCTTTCCTCATATTTATCTGAATATTTTGTTTCTCTTTTTTTTACTTCAGCGTAATGTTTATTGCTCTTGTATTTTGTCACATATTCCTTTATTTTTCTGTCATGCTACCCAAATCGTACATGCTTCTTAATTTAAGTTTTTGGAGATCAGATGTGTGGCTGTTTTTCAGCCCCTTTCTGAGTGATGAGTATGTTACTCCAGTATGACGAGTATGTGATGAGTATGTTACTCCAGTATGATGAGTATGTGATGAGTATCTTATTCCAGTATAATCACAGCATTCAGCCTAGCGCAGTATGTATCAGGTATATAACCTCATTCTCTCTCTGCCTTATTACTGAGTATTTATCTTTTTTGCACATAAATGTTTCTATGTACATGAAGTAAAGTCAGCACTGTAGTTTTTTCCTTTTCTACCCAAAGATCAGTGTTTTTCTTGTCTTGGGCATTCTGCCTTTGTGTCCATGTCTGCCTGCTTTTAATAAACAGCTCGTTGTTATGTTTGTTCATATGTCCTCTTTCCAGTTTTAATGTCTATGGTTCACCCAGCGGTGACAGCTGTTGAGTTGGGTTGACTGACTGATCACACTGGTTCCCCCAACCCCACCCTCACAAACAATCCTGTTAAGACTTCATAACTCCGCGACTTTGAACTCTGACAAGTCTAATTAATCTATTGATGAAAGGGATAAAGCACACATTGCTCACAAATGACTCAAAAATGTCTCAGAATAGGATTCAAATAGGATTTGCAAAATGACCAGCAGGATTCATAAGCCAAATGGGCCATGTGCTTCAAACAATAGCTCTTTCCAGGACGATTTCATACTGACTGGAACAATAAGCACCAGGAAATTAAAAATACACCTCAATGTGTTTTTCAGTGACATGTTTGTCAGGGAGGAGGGTAATGTTCACCACATGTGTCCTCTGTCTTCCTCTCTGCCTCCATATCCCTCTTCGCGCTTTAAATCGCAATAAGAGGATCAAAAGAACCACAGGCTTCCAAGATGGGCTCGGGGTCAGCGGGAGGGGAGGGGGTGCTGCACGTGTTTGGATTTTACGTTTGTTTCCAAACTGACAAAGCGGTTTAACGGCAAACTCCAGGCTATAGCCAGTAATTAATAGTAGCACGACTGCTCTCTGTTCCAAGTGGTAGGCCTATTTACGATTTTGTTTTGATCTGTGCAAGAGTTCTCCACCAGCAGTAATTACTTCCAATGCACAAAATCTATTACATGGATTATTCTGCTGGAAGTTATAAGGAGCTACTCACAAGAAGTGATCAGAATCCCCCCCCCCACCCCATGTTATAATGGCAAAAGCAAACTGTTGCTACCAGCATCACTACAAAAATGTCCAGGAAGTCATGCCCTGCAAAGTCATGGCACTTGGCGGTGACCTTTAACCTTGTGATCAAACTACAGAGCTATTGGAGAACGCATCCCGTGTCACATGGTAGCCACGACAATTTCAGTGCTGAGAAAATAGAGAATATTTGACATTCCATGTGTTTGGAATTTCACCTGCCATTTTTAGCTCTTTTTTCTTTTTAAGCTTCTTAATGGAACTACAGAGGAAATCCTGTCCCATGTCATCCACAAAAAGTGATGGTTATTGAAGAATTCAGAAAGTGTGAGAATGGGAATGGAACCTAGACATTTCTGTTATGAATGTACTTAGGAAACAGAGGTGGCTGAGGGTTGGAGGTCGCTCTCCATATGGAGATATATTTTTGGAAGGAATCCCAGCAGCAGATGAATGGAAGAATGAGGGTATGTGTGCACGTCTGTCCCGGGGTGGAGGTCTGCACGTGGAGGGCAGGGGCAAAAGGAAACATCCACCCCCGCAAACCCCCCCCCCCCCACGGTATGTCAGTCCTGCTCCGAGGACCATAGACAAGATGGCACAAATTCCAGCCTGATTTGTGATTTCAAGCTGCACTCCTCAGCACCCTGAAAAGCAGCCGGAACATTCCAGAGAAGACGGCAACTCAGCAACACTTAAGTGCAAAGGTGTTTTTATTTAAGGCAGTACCCGGTCACAAAAAGGGCAATGCAAAAAGAAAAGAAAAAAAAAACGACAAAAAATAAAAAGTATAATAATGAAAACATGTTAAATACATTACAGATTATAAAATAATGTTTGTTGTGCTGCATTCACTAAATCCTCTAATCCTCATATTTCAGGGGTTCTGCCTGTCATGCCTAAGAAACGTGTTTTTCAGCATATCCATTACAGAAAAAAATGCGTATCTACACATTCATATCTGTTGCCATTATAGCAATCTTAATAATCTTTCAAAATACATTTATTACATTCATGTAAAGCTTGTGCAAACAACAATGGTTGGGAGCAATTGTTTAGGAAATAAGACAGATGTCAACAGACTTACTCCCCAGCTCCACAATAATGCAATTGATGCACTATTTCTCATTGTTTTCTATGTCACCTCACATATAATGCATATATTTATGGGGAATTAATGTATGGGCTACCCTAGGTCCAGCCTATGGCCAAACATCAGGGCTCCACCCCACCTCAGGAAAAATGTAACTGTTAGTTAAATCAACAACACCTGAGTGTCCATGCTGATGTCAGATAAGCTAATGTGCCCCCACATACAATATACACATCTCAATCCAGTCCATTGGGGACCCACAGACAGTCCACGTTTTTGCTCCCGCCTAGTTCCTTGCTAGACAGTCCATGTTTTTGCTTCCTTCCAGCTCCCAGTAGGAGTAAAAACATGGACTGTTTGTAGGTCCCCGAGGACCGGATTGGGAAGCACTGGTATACAGTCGTGGAAAAAATTAAGGGACCACTCCATATTTCTAAACAAATCTTCATTTTTAAATCATGGTTTAATTGTGGTTCTGCTGGCAGAAGGCTACACTGAGCAGCAGGTTGCTTTCAGGTTCAAAATTTGTAAGATTTTGCACACAAAAATAAGGTGAAGCAGGAGACACTGGGAATGGGAAACATTAAGTGCAGGTGTGACATGCACTGCTAGGACAGTTTGTATCAGGTTCCTAGAAGTAGGACTGATAAAGCCAGGAAGAAGCCCTTCATTTATGAGAAACAGGGAAGAACCAGACTGCAGTTTGCAGAAAAATATATATAATTCACAGACGCACACCCATAAATTGAAACAAAAAATTTGTGCTGTGGTCTCTTAATTTTTCCTGCGGCTGCATGTATATCTTTACATAACTACGAACCTTGCATTTTCAACGGTAGTCAGCTGTATTCCAGGCAATAAATTGGTCTAATTCTTTGCTAATTAGTTCAACTCAAGATGCATGTTCAGTGAGCCAAGGACATTTTCCCAATTTGTTCCTAGAGAGGCTGACAGGGGGTGACCAATTATGAAACAAAGTGTCACTGTACGTCTGAGCAGTAAGATGTAATTCTGTCATATATGTAAATTGAATCATTTTCCCTCCTGTTCCAGATTTAAATGTAATCATACATTTCCTGCTTTTGCTTTAAATAACTGAGCATGTGTTGCTAACAATGTGTATCAAAGTCTAAACCACCAAAAGGAAACAGCAAACACATGTAAACCATTAAAGCCAACCACTGCTAGGGTCTTTGCTCTTTTTTTTAAGAAATAAGAACCCTTCACAGTCATCAGCTGATTAATGATATTTCATGTACAGCTTGAACGAAGGGTTCGTGTGAGCAAATGGAAATAAAATCTTTTTTTTCAGTTATCTAACACAATGCATACGACAAGTGAATTACTGAAATGGAAGCCATTACCATCCAAACAAATTAGTTTACTTCTCAAAATGTTTAAAGCGCTTTTAATATATTTAAAATTTTGAGAACAGATTGTTAAGTCACGTAAGCCTTCAATTTCAGTAGTAAAGCGAGGTCAGAAGAAAAAGTGAAATTTCTCCAGTCTCTGCAGAGATCTTTTATTTAGATCCATCCGAGCATTCAGTGACATTTCTCACGTGACTTCACCAGGTCTCACCTTTGCATTATAGTCACCTGATTTTGTAAACTAAAAGAAACAGAACATTGTCCTCTGGGAAACCGTCCACAAAAACGATTTAGCTAAAGGATCATACAGGCTATGTAACACTCACATTTAGGCAGATAGCCTGAGTAATCTGCAGGGGATAGCCGGAATGTCATGACTTGGCGTGACATCAACTGGATCCTTAAAATTGTTGAAACGCAAGTCACATTCAGAAAAATATTTCTGTTTGTTCAAATGCACATTTTTGAACATGGATTGGTTGATCCTCCGTATCCTTTCACAGGCGAAGTAGTCCCCATGGATTCCAATCATTCAAACAAATTACTCCTCTGCAGCCAGCTTAAGAAAGCGTTTTAACATGTCAGCAGCCCGAAGGTCAGAGTTTAAAGAGGCAGCAAATATCTTCCTCCCCTGTCAATATTCATTAGTGATAGAGGTCAACAACTGATCTATCCCAGAGGTGCTAGAATTCACCATTGAGAGACCCCTGATCCTTATGGCACTTTTCACCTCGCTGAGTTCCTCTTTTCTGCAGTTGCTTTTATTGTAAATGGCTTCTTTTTGTATTCACATAAGAAGCCCAATATACTTCTCCACGCAGTCTCAACTTCCCATAAATGTACACTTGTCTTTAAAGTCATCCATCCATCCATCCATCCTGTAAAAGCTTATCATGGTCAGGGTCATGGGGGGGGGGAAATAAAATATTTTTTAAAAACCATAAAAAAATACAGGCCATTTCCCACATACATCTGAGGTCATTTTGGAATTTGAATGCCTCCCAGTTTATGAAGGAATTCTGCTGTCTTAAAATCTGAATCTCTTAAAATATAGTTGCTCTGCTGGGACTTATGAACCACATTGCAGATGTACAATGGTGGAAATGTTGCATCAAAAATTCATTTGCAAGTGTACACAGTTCTTTTCACCAGATTGTGGGGACATTCTACACAAGTAGCAAATCATCACAGCAAAGAAGCCTTTTAAAGCTTGTTAAAAAAACATTGCTGCCTCCTAGTCAAATACTATCAAACAGCCTAATGGCCTAATTCGATAAATCACATCAAGCTGTGCATCAGTTCAAAAACATGAGGCTTTTCAATAGCGAGTTAAAACGTCAGCACTCTACTCATTCTTGTTCTTCACATGTACGAGACACCAATGAATCAGTAGTGGGTTCATAAGTGACCAACGTCCAACCCCCCCCCCCCCCCCCCCAACAACAATAAAAAAGCTGCCTCTGATCTCAACAAAAAAGGTCAGTTAGGTGGAAAGGATGAGAGACTAAGACCAACACTGCTCTACAAAGTAGCGCAGACTGCACCTCCCACACAGGATGTGACCAAACAGGAAGCTGGAATCTCAATGGATGTCTCTATGCCTGCACTGCCCGCCTTTGGGCTGGGAAATACCCTCACAGGCCACAGAAACACATAGACTTATTCTCTAAGGATGCATTTCCCACATTTTCAACATAAAAAAACCTAACCAAACAACCTCTTGACCCTAATAAAATCTGAAAGCGCCATAGGGCAGCTTGAGTCCTTCGTTGCCACTGGGTGTCTCCAAACTCACAGTTATATGGTGGAGTAATTATTTTTGTAGTAAGCCATACAATCTAAGCTGCAGGGAGTGCACTAGTTACCCCAGTTATAAAGTAATAATTTAAATTAAAAAAAAAAAAAAGGAAACTGCGGCTTCCCAGACAATGCGGAAGAGACAAAAAAAAAAACAATAGAATGCAAACGAAGAAGTATGAGTCAAAGCACAGAAGACAAACATCGATAAAATAAAGAATTTTTATTTACAATTAAATTAATCGAAATTGACAAACCAGAAAGTATACACCTGTTCTCCGATCCAACCAAACTTTATATAGATTTACAAGATCCCATAAATTCCAAAAGATCAGAGGATGGGGGGTGCGGGGGGGATTTCAGACAAAACAGAAAAAGGCAGAGTGTATCGAATATGCTCCAACCTGTCTCTGCAAAGCAAACATAAATGACAGGAATAGTATTTGGACACCCTGCCACCGGTGGAATTAAAGAAAAAACCCAAAGGGAATGAACCTGCAGAAGCACTAAAGCTCACCATTTCAAAGTAAGTAAAGAAATACATACTAGCAAAAAGAAAAATAACACATTGTGTCATAAAACAATTACAGACTTCCCCAGTAATAACTGAAAACAAGAATGCCTTCAATTTTCTTTCAATTTAATTCACATTGCAAGCTGACCTTCTGGCAGCAAACTATATACTGCTGTAAGTGTTCTACATACAAATATTTAAAAAAACCATACACCATTTACACTATGTGCTAATAGTTAAATATAAGGTGTGAGGTTTACCATACACACTACACACCAGAGTTTTACATAGAGAGCTGAACTGCCGCTTAGAGGAAACAAGTCATGTACATATACAAAGGACAGGGAGTATTGATAAAACCAGCAGTGCCCTCTGGGGAACGAGGCTGAACCAACAAAGTTAGATTGGGGGGCGGGGGGGGGGTGTCACATCTTGAGGATACCACAACAAACGTCTCATCGACGCTGCAGCTCACGTTCATGTCTCATCAAGTTCTGCTTTGCACAAAAGCGCTTACAAACAGTCATCAGGATAATGATCAGCATCATTCCCTGCATAATAAAGGTGCACATCTGTCAATCCAAAGCATTTGCAATATCAAAGAAGGTAATATCAAAACAGGTCGAATGCCTTAAGTATTAACTAAATATTTAAGATATATATTGGGTCCAGCAGGGAAGAGTAATATTTGCATTACCAAAGATGGGTATTGCTTTGCATCTCACTAGGAAGAAAGTCCCAACCAAAAAGAATTGTTTCAAGGCAACAACAATCACCATAAAATACCAGCATTATGAACAGTATGACAATAAAAGGGCTGTGAAGACGCTGTTTTAAATGCATTAACTGCTCACATAACAATAGGGCTTCCTTAGTAAAAGTAACATGAACCAAATGTGCAAACCAAAAACAAAAAGTGGTATTAAACATCACAAAACTGACCTCAGATCTACGTTAACAGACAGATGTGGAAAAAAAACACGCTCAGACTTTGGTCATCTCAGTCTTTTTTAAATAAATGGAATTTTAGAGGAAAAATAACCGAAAAATTCCAGGAACAAGATTAGCATATTTTTGTTCATGAGCAAAAATGAAAATTAATTTTTCCTTACTTGAGTAGGATGAAACGTTTTTTTTTTTTTATTTTTTTAATGTAAGCAAATAAGGCGCAATAAAGGTCACAGACAGACAGTGACAGTTAATGACGTGCTGAGTATATGTCGCCCACTGCTTTTTAGCAAGGTCACAAGTGGCTGAAACTTTAACTGTGCTTTAAGTGGAGCTTCATTCCATTTTTGACATCTCAAATTTTGTCGTCATGATTTCCTGAGGGACAGAAAACAGTCACACTTAAGTAAATGCCAGCGTAATACAACAAAAGCTTTAAAAAACAAAAATGCTTACCTCATCTGAATCAAGAAGAACGGGAAGGGCACTGCATGGAGAAGCGGAATTGGGAAGAAACACATCACGTTAAAAAGTCCTACAAAAACAACTGCAGTGTATCCGTTGGTCCAATAGGCGCCAGCTGTACAGAAACTGGCACCTGTGCACATACACATAATGACACTTACACATCTGTCAAAGTAGTAGGAATGTTCTCCTCTACCCACTTCAAGTCTTCATCCTAGAGAGAGGGGATAAGAGATTATGGAAGTTATTCTTAATCAATACTGCCACCTAGTGGGGGTTAATCTCATTATACATGTCAGCTCTTCTGAATATTCCCCTGATTGGTTGTTAGTGAGATCACAAACAGGTTGTCTTCATGGGCACGACCTACTGATCCAGTATGAGAAACACCAAAACCAAATGCCAAAGCAGAAGTGCCCTCCTGCCTTCAAGGTGAGCCATATCTGAGGCCTTCGACCACCTCGTTGCAGAGAACTTCCCAAAGAGACACACTCACAGTATGCGGTACAGGTTTTGCAGTCCCGTTGGACTCAGTCTTCGCTCCCCTCAGCTTGATGCCCTCGCCTGTGAAAGTTAACATTAACGTTCCCGTTAACTCATCCCATGACTCTCAGCACAATGCGGAAGATTTAAAGGTAACTTCCAAAAGACCTTACCCAAGTTAGAGGATACAAGAAACTCCTCAACGTCCTCATCATCTGAGTCATCAATCAGTGGAGTGAAGGCATACCTAGAAGGGTTAACAACAAACAGATGACAAATAAAAACTATTACAAAAAAGCACAATACTTCGAATCACCATAATTAGTAATGAAATGAGCTTCAGTTCTTTTAGACTGGCATCCCAATGCACAGCTACTATTTGCTTTAAAACAGAAATGCACACAGATCTACAGCCTGTCGTCAGCTCACCTCTGGTTGTTCGCGGACGGCCTCCAGAGAAACATGATAACGAGCAGAATAACCGAAAACAGAAATCTCCAGAAAGCATCATCCACCCAGATCTCCTGCCAGTCCTGCTGAGTGAACATACAAGAGACTAGCGAACAATGCCGGCTGCGCTTTACAAAACGATCATGATCCTTCCTAATAGTGCAAACAAAATTCAGCAACACACTTCAAATAGATAACCCAGAAATTACATGAGAATATTTAAACTCACAGTAATATTACCATAAGAATGACTTCTCCATTGAGAGAAGCTCACCAAGCGAATACTTAAAAGGAAAAATAACTTAAGAAATAATGTTAAAGTTGTACTCACAGATTGACATTTAGCAAACCAAATGTTTTTAGATGTCCACAACATGAAAATAATGGAGGCTAAAAAAGAAAAAGCAAGTCTCCATAAATATGCAAACACACTAATGATGTTTGCACTATGCAGATATATACTGCACACACACAGTAATGACGTGAGCACTATACATATACACTACCAGTCAAATGTTTGGACACACCAACCCAAAGAAAGGTATACCTGTACTGTCCTCTACGTTTTACAATAATTGCAAAGGGACCAAAACTATAACATAACAAATATGGAAATCGTCACTGACCAAAAAAATAAATAAATTTGTGGGGGGGGGGGACTCAGAAGGTTGCCAGTTCGAATCCCTGGGTCATCAGAGTGACGCCACCACTGGGCCCTTGAGCGAGGCCCTTAACCCCAGTTTCTCCAGGGACTGGCTGACCCTACAGTCTCCTCTATGCCAGTTCCATGTGGTGGCCTCCTGGGATGCTTTCCCAGCTGTCCTGACGGAGATCCCGCATATATGCTCAGCCCTCATTGGCTGCTTTTCCTTCACTTTCTGGTCAAACTCCTCCTAACCCATTTCTGCTGTGTTTAGGTTAGGTGGCCACATCACGTGCTGTGGTACTATCACTCTCCTTTGTAGGCGGCTTGGAGTGTCCATCCTATACCTACTGCGCGTGGGCACACACACACACGCACGCACGCAGGCAGGCACCATCACACACACTGCATAAATATGCATACACACTTTATACATATACATACTTTATACATATACATTTTAGTGCTATACAGATATACACTGCACACGCTTGCACATAGCATAAATATACACACGCACTAATGACGTTAGAGCGATATATATATATATATATATATACACACACACATACATATATATACACACACACATATACATACATACATACATACACACACACACACACACACACACACTCACACATTGCATATACACACAGTTTAAAAAGTATTATTGCAGTATTAATGAGGTTGATGCCCAGGAACGGCTGACTCACCAATGATGGCAAAGATGAGTGTGTTGGTGAAGTGTCTGTAGAGCGATAACTTCACTGGGTTTCTTCTGAGCTTAAGAGTCTTTATAGTCTGGGCCAGACTCACAAATATGTAGATGCCAGTTAAGGAAAGAGGGTGATCTAAGCAGTGCTGGGGCTCTGTACTGAAAAGCCATCAACACTGCACACAAACACTGGCACATGCCTACAGAATCAACAACAGTAATTGAGAAAAAATCAGACAAAGGGACAGACAACATGCATTCAGTCACTTGCATTTTATTGAATACATACCAAATACATCTCTCACTGAATGGCACTGCAGCAAGAGCCCGGCTGGGTCGTGAACCAGCAACCTTCCTGTCACAAGTCCATGACACTACTACACATTGACATTCATTTAAATTCTACATTAATTTAATTAGCAGACAATTTTATCCAAAATGACAAAGAATTAGGCAAATTAGCTCTTGAGGAAATTAGGTTAAGAGCCGTGCTTCAGGGCCAAACAGTGAAACCATTTTGCTGACCGTGGGATTTGAACCAGCAACCTTCCGATCACCAGCTCAGCGTCCTACCCCATTGAACCTATGACACTTAAGTCCATGATGCACTACAGAGCTGCATCCCTCAGACCTCAAAAGCTGGATAACAGGATAACTGAACTGAGAATAAAGGTGGAATCAGTGCAATAAAAACCTCAGAAGGTCAAAAGAAGAAGAGAGAAGGCAGGGAGACGGCAGCCAGACAAGCACACTATAAAGGATATCCACCAGCACAGAGATGAGTCAAGTAAAGCCAGTGGAATGTTAGCAAGCAGGGCCAGGTCTGAGTCCTTCGCCTAAAGGAGAGGAGGAGGAAGCAAGAAGGAGACAGAAGGAGAGCGCAAATCAGGAGCTGCATCTCCATGCAAAGCCACTGATTAGTACACGATTTGGGGATGCAACTCACTAAATATGACCCTTAAAACCCAAACTTCAGCATTAAAAAAATACCATTAAACCAAACTACAACAGCAAAGGATATGAACCAGGTGCAGCAGGAGTCAAACACAGCTAAGAAAATGACGATTATGGCTCTGCTACTCTCTGGACCCTTTTGAGACACACACTACTCAGGTTAGACGTGCAGTGCCGCACGCGCACACATTGACGTGCCATGGTTCTAAACAAGGCTAATTAAATGCTTGTTTTTAAGAAAATGAAATGAGTGTCTTTTAACATTCAAACTGAGTGATTAAATGATGAAAAGACTGAGGACTAGAAGGGCAGATCTCAATAGATCCTATGGTTTTATACATTAGCTTTTTGTATAGAATATCATACCCTGTCAATTAGGCATATTTTCGAAGACTGAATAGAAAGGTATGAATGGTATTTTACCCCAGTAATTCTCAGAACACCTTCAATAACAGCAAAGGCGAAGTAAAGCACTCCGAGCCCCACCACTCGGTGCATGACGGTCCCCAGGCGTGGCCTAAATACAGGACATAGATGAAATCAAGTGCACACTAAAACAAGTAGCTGAGAACCAGGAGGTTTGAGAACAGTCCATTTTCATCAGCGATCAATCAATTACCTAAACCGGAACTAGGGATAATAATACTGTAGCGCCTGCTAAATTAATAACTGTTGAATGTCTGCAGCTAAATATGAATAAATCATAATGAAGGCCAACATTACTAATCTCTAAGCGAGAAATAAACATTCGCACATCATTAATTCAGAGGTGGTCCTTTGCATTACAATGCCATTTGGGATGTGCTGTACTGATGAGCACAAAGCACGCGGACCAGGGAAAGGCTAACAGGAAGAGCAACGCAGCGGCTCGGCGCTCACTTGATGATTCCGTATCCCAGGCTGACGATGATGACTAGCAGCCGAGCCAGGGATCTCTTCAGGGCCGAGAGGAGCTCAGCGAATATCAGTAGACCTTGAGCTGCGACGTTAGAAGAAAAATAACGAGCGAACCCAAGCATCTGAGATTAAGTACATTTGTATCACGGACATTCTTTAAGAGGAGCAAGAATAATCAGGAAGGAAAAGCAACTAAAGACATGAAGTCTTTGGCAATATCCCAGTGAAGATAGGCACGAGTGAGCGCTGGGTATGGCTACTTACAGGCTGAGCCCACCAGGTTGGTGTTCTCATATTCGGCGCAGAAGACGGCCATCTCCACCATGCCCAGGAAGATGACACCGGCGATCCAGAACTGGATCCTCAGGAGATCTTTCCAGTAGCAGGCCGACCACAAGAACCAGAACAGTGCATAGAGAATGTACACCATGCACATCACCATATAGAACTGACAGAGAGAAGTGGGTGGGGGCAAGGGAGATGATCACCAAAAACAGGTACGACTACCAGATCCAAGCACACTCTTCACTCATTGTATCAGAGATAAACTGCCGGGCCAAAAAAAAATTATAATAAAAAAAAAAATCGCACACACTGATATTTCGTTGGACGGCCCGGAGCTTTGATTATGGTGCACAATGATGCTGCAATGTTTCTACGTGAAACATCAACATTTTTTTTCATCCAGACGTGCATTAAGATCTTGTATTGATGATCAGTGAGTTGAACCACTCCGTAAAGTCAATGAGGTTAAGGTCAAGACTCTATGGTGGCCAATTCATGTCTGAAAATGATTCCTCATGCTCCCTAAATCATTCTTTGACAATTCAAGGCCGAGGGATCTTGGCATTATCCCGGATTATGCCCATGAAATTAGGAAAGAAAAAATCCATTGATGGGATAATCTGACCATTCAGTAGTTTCAGGTGCACAACTGATTTCACTTCACTGCTGCATAGCATTGTTGAGCTGTAGTAATGATCCAATCACTGGCTCTTAAGTACTTGCCGATTTCAAATCAAATGTGACCTTTTTTTGCCAGGCAGCTTGTTTACATCATTTTTCAATCCCATTTCTTACACACTGGGATTCTCACACAGGCTTCTTAACAAAGAACTGGTTTTTAGTCACATCTATTTAGGGTATTAAATCATTAATACTCACAATCATAAGTGGCCAATCCGTAATGGAGATAAAACCATGGGAGCCTTTCATTACAATGTTCACTATGGAGGGAAAAAATAATTTGATTTATGCAAATTCTTAAGCCTAATGCTTATCACATTGAACATGCTGCAATGTTACCAAGACCACCTTTGTCAAAAAGAATACACATCTGCCAAGACTGTATAAAGAAATGTTTATATTTTCCTCAATTTACTAGTGAGGAGCCTACTTTAGATTTGTTGAATTTGGCTCAATGTAAAGTATAACATATTGTAAGGTACTGCCCAGGCAGAAACACCTGACAAGGCCATACAATACTGACAAGTCTATAGAAACACAACAGTGTTTCCTAACCCTGTCCTCAGGGACATAGACCGTCTGGCAGGGAGCTGAGAGGGAGCGAGAACACGGACTGTCTGGCAGGGAGCGAGAACACGGACTGTCTGGCAGGGAGCGAGAACACGGACTGTCTGGCAGGGAGCGAGAACGCGGACTGTCTGGCAGGGAGCGAGAACGCGGACTGTCTGGCAGGGAGCGAGAACGCGGACTGTCTGGCAGGGAGCGAGAACGCGGACTGTCTGGCAGGGAGCGAGAACGCGGACTGTCTGGCAGGGAGCGAGAACGCGGACTGTCTGGCAGGGAGCGAGAACGCGGACTGTCTGGCAGGGAGCGAGAACGCGGACTGTCTGGCAGGGAGCGAGAACGCGGACTGTCTGGCAGGGAGCGAGTACGCGGACTGTCTGGAAGTCCCCAAGGACTGGATTGGGAAATAGTGATCTGCAAGAATCTTCCTGTTTGCACAAATTAATTTGTGTAAATTCATTGTAGATCATTTCATGGTATTTTTGAGGAAATAAGTAATATGTGAAATCTCACCTGTTAAATTCCAGTTGGCCACCTTACTTTCGGAGTTGATGAACACTGCGAGGAGGTAGGGGCCGTCTCTCCACGTAGTGGTGATAACATTCTCCTAGGGAACCAAGAAACTAACGTGTCAATGGCAGACATTCAACCAGGGGGCACTTGATTTGAACAGACAGTGAGAAATCTTACCTCATAAGGATGTTTTGATCCATCTTTCATGTAACTGGTATTCTGCTAAAATTTGATAAAACAACAAAAGAGGGAAGTGTAAACCTCAAAGTAAATGCAAACTGAAAGAAACAAAAATGTGAAACCCAGACTTAAAAAAATCAATACTATAGTTGAATGTTTAATATATCATTGGGAGCTTACTGAGATGTTAACAAGGATGAACCAAATGCAAAAGTACATTATACATGGTTCCCCTAACCAGGGCAAGTTACCTGTTGTAAACAGAATACTATTTAAAGGTTACTCTAACAACACTGCAGGACTTATTTTGACTTCTGATCTTTTGTGCTATGCAAATTACCCTGGACATTAGGTTCTTGCTTTGTTTGAAAAAAGTTGTATACCTCTTGCTTCAATACTGTTTACTCTTGTAACTGTACATTCATTTGAAGCTCAAGCATGCTGCACTGATGCCTAGTTTACTTTAACAGCTATACATTTGTAATGTGCCATTTTTCTCCCTGTTCATAGCTCTTACAAGTAAGAGTAATGTAATGAAACTGAATTATAATAGCTGATCACTCTGTCAAAAGCAATTTTTTTAAAAATTGGTGGAAATACTTGCTTGTACTGCATTCTATGATAATAACCATAATTTTACAGAACATTTATAAAAAGAAAAGCAAAAATCTATTGCAAGCAATTCAACTAATATCATTAACAGGCCAGCCATAACATACAAATCAAATGGAAGAAAACATGGAATCAACCACAAGTTTCATACAAAGGATTCTAAATTTCACCATTAAACCTGCTGAAAATGACAGTAATATTTGATAACACTACATGTTATTCTTACCTGTCTCATATGATGTGGAAAAGCGCCCACAGTAAAAGGCAGCTGGTTTGTTTTCTAAAACAAAATTGTAAAAAATAAACACTTTGAGACAAACATATTCAAAAAAGAAGTGAAAAGCCCTTTTGGAAACTGACCATATAACCAACAAGAAGAGTCAACATGGAAGCCACCTGCGAGGTAATTTTATACACAGGACGATACACATGGAATAAGGAGATTACTGAAAAGCTGCTTCTTACAAATAGTACCTTAGTACAAGGTACATAAAAGCATGTTTCTCAATATGGAGAATCTCCCTGAATCAAAGGGTAGAAAACATAGATCAGCTAAGTAGCTAAACGTGAAATGTACTTACGTTAAAAGGGGGAAAGACTCGTAGCTCCTTATTGCATATAACCTGCAGTTGCTTTAGCTGAACGTATTCCCCTTCACCTACATTCAGGAGTCTCTCCCTGCTATGCTCCAATTTCTCAAACAATTCCTGCAAAATGGGAAATGCTGAAATCAGCCACTATCATAAATAAAAACTTTAAAAAAAAAAAATTAACTAAAAAATTGCTCCAGAACACTCAAGATGTTCCACTGGCCATGTCTAATTAGTGAGTTGGAATGTTTGCTTGTTCAGCTACAGCATTTACAAGAATAGTTAATAGTACACAAAAGGCAGCAGATGGGAAATAGAGCAGTGAAAACAAGCCATTCACAGCTTCTGAACTGTATCTCTGAATCACCACGGTCATTAGAACCTCATCATATGTAACTCATATGACAACAAAGACATTCACTTATATATTATTAAATCATTCAACTGATGCGGCACAAAACACTACAGTAAAGGCACTTACATCAATGTTCTTATACTGATTGTGACATGGATAGTATTCCAAGAACCAGCCAATGGTAAACTTCATTTCTCCTGGACATTCAAAGGACTTAACTGAAATACAGGAGCAATTCACACTGAGGAACAGACACACAGCAAAAACAAATACTGTTCACTTATGCGCAGAAAAAATATCTACTTCATTGGAATAACAAAGACAAAATGTTCACTGTCGACTCTGACGCCTGAGATTATTGTTGCCGAAATGCAAACGTCTACTAGTTATTACTTAGCAAAACAGTTCTAGCCATGCTCCAAATTACGAGATAACTGCAAGGATAACTCACTTTTCATTTTTATGTCAGTGCCGGTGTACATAGATTTTGTCAGCAGTATCGGTGTTGACCCCTGGAAAGAACAAAGCTCATGTTAGATGGAATTCCTAGACTTTACGCAAAACTCTCATATTGTGAATCAGGCACGAGAGTTTCACAGACATGATCACATAAAAGCTTTCCTTACCAAGACTGAAATTGGATACAAATTAACACGAGTTCGGAGGGGAAAAAAACAACGACGCTCAGTAATTAATATAGCTCCACGTATGTCATGTCTAATTTAAACAGTCCAATAAAGACTTTCTAGAAATTGTACGGGCAGCTGAACATTTACTAAAAGAAAAAAATGCCATAAATAGCATTATATAATGACACCTTAAACTAGGGCTGCCGCAATTAGTCGACGTAGCCGATGACGTCGCATTCAATATTTTAAATCGACGCATCTTTTTTTTTTATTATGATTTTAACGAAATTACCTTTATGGATTCTAAAACACTTCAGTGGATCATAACAATTGTTTTCCTTTAATATCTCTGCGCAATTATCAGAATAATTCAAATTATCACTAAAAAAAGGTGGTTTGTACACCGTGCAAAGTTTCGATGGCGTACCACGGCGACACCATGGCCATGCACGAGCCCCAGAAGAGGAAACGCACACCAGCTGTTATGGGTAGGCAAACCTACCATGTTGTCTATTCATGTTTATTAAATTACCATTGGTACAGAGAGCTTTTTAATATCTTTTGTCCCTGTAGCTGCTAAATATACTCATTATTAAAGCCACAAAGTTGTCTACCTGCTACCTTAGAATCTCCATTAAAAAAGTGTTTGTGAAAATGTTTAAGCTAAAATCTACGACGCTGAAGTTGGCTCCTTATTCGGATTTTCCGGTCTACCTTAAATGCTTCGCAGCACAATGCAATGACGCGATTGTGCCTGTAGGGGGGGAACATTTTAATACCTTAAACCTCTCTGGGCCAGGCAAGTATGAACTTCTCAAGTTCTCAGTACGCATCAGGTATCCTACTATACAGAAAAAGTCAAATTGTCCTGGCCCAGAGAGGTTTAAAATGGCCCCCCTACAGGCACAATCGCGTAATTGCATTGGGCTGCGAAGCATTTAAGGTGGACCGGAACATCCGAATAAGGAGCTGCGAATAAGTAGCCAACTTCAGCCTCGTCTAAAATCTAGGCTTATTCTACGCTGATGTTGTTGGGACCAGTGTTGTTATTGTAAACTAAAACTGAAATGAAAACGGACACTACATAAAAGAAAATAATTTGTGAACTGAAACAAATGAATACTGTATTTACAAAAAAACACCGGCGCACCACCAACGTCTTTTTACCTTGTTTATCCAGAATATCTTCTCTTTTAAAAGATGTCACAATAACTGACTTTCTTCGCCGCCACTATAGTACTAATTGCTTCCATGATTTACCAAAACAGTAGCATGTGGCGCTCTGCTAACCGAATTTAATAAACATAAGGAAACGCCGAATTTATACAGATTACTAACTTTTGGGCATCACAATACGCATCTCATTAATATTGCAGACATAGTATAACCCTCTTATCGAATTGTGGGTGAAAGTAATGACCGTATAGTCCCGAAAAGCCGAAGTCCATTACCTAAAGCCCTGCAATGACACAGTTTGTTGTTGTCAAAATCAAATTTACTTAAACGGTAAATTTGATTTTCTGGAGGAAAATTAGTTGCTTACATTAATCGACCAATCAGTAAAATATTCTATAGATCAATCCATAGAAAAATAGTCGTTAGTGACAGTCCTACCTAAAACTGATCATGGCGACTTAACAGCTCTTTAAAGGGACATTAAATAATTAAGTATATTCTAAATAAATAAAACATACAGTACAGTGCCACAGTAACTTTATGAATTTTTAAGCTTGCCATCTTATCTGTGATTCTAACACTACTTTCGGGATCTCGAAATGTTCAGTTAATAGTTATCTTATATCAATATCAATTACCTTTATTGACAGACTCAGGTCCATAGATACACACACAAAAAAGGACAGATAAAAACGGGAAGATCAACTGACATACAGACATCTCAGCCAATGCACCCTCAGTTTGGATGCATAACGGGAACAACTAACGCTAGGATTTGATAGCGATAAAATGATACTGTTAATAGATTTATCCAAACGCTGCATAAACGTGAACATCAAATTTCTCAATAGTGCCTTAAAGGTCCTGACTCCTGCAGTTATATATTTGTCTGGTAGTTTGTACCTTTAATATGCATCATTACGTTTTAAAACTCAAATGGGAAAGGCGAGTGCCGACAAGGGCGAGTCTACATGTGTAAATCTAGCCCAATAAACTGAAGAACACAGTAATATTTTTTATAGACTGTCTGATACTTCCAAAGTTTCATGATTAAGTCAACTATTCAGTCACTGACAATAAGCTGGCCACCCATCCACGGAAACAGACACCGCATTATCAAAAACGATAGCCGATCGGTTTCTTATTTGAATTAAATTATATAAAACTAGGTAGTCCTAGTACTCTAATTACTTTTGTCACGGTGAATCGTAGCCGCAAGCTAATTAGCCGGCTAGTGTTTCGACAGTTTCATTATTCGGGAGCTCTGGGACAGGGAAAGTCATAATAATTTTTATACAGGCTTCTTAGCCTCGATATGTAATATTTCAGTCACGGATCATTATACTCAGTATCTGTTTATGCTAACCACCGAGGGGGAATTTAAGTCATAAATAGCTAGCTGCGGTTTGGATGCCTGCGCCCATTTCCTCATTCGGAACACATGTTTACATTCCATTTCCCCGAAAGTCCTATAAAGCTGCACCTACGTTGACGACGATGTAGTCCCACTCTCCTTTTTCCGGTGCTGCTCCATCATTTAAGCTGATCAGCATGGCGCCAATCAACAACAGCAGCCAAACTTTGGATTTCCTCGAGCGCCAGCTCCACGTCCTCCACCGAACGCCGGGCGCCATGTTTCCGCTGCTAGTCGCAGCCCTACGTGTCAGTGCACCTGCCCGTGGGAAACGTGGAGCGCCTCACCTGGGTTCCGGGTCGGGCGCTATACACCTGGCACCGCATCATTCAGCAAACGTGAAGCGCCTCACCTGAGCTCCGGTCCAGGTGCTGTAAACCCGCCACGGAATCAACCAAGAAACATCCGTGACAATTGCAGATAGTTTTGTTAAAATTACGATGTTAACATCAAAAATACATTTTCTGAATATGTTTAGTCTCGTTGTACTGTAGTGTTGTTTTTGCTGATTTGGAACAAATTAATTTGTTTTGTATTGAGGATTTGGGGGGAACTCATTTCAATATGCACGTTGTTGACTCGGACTGAAGGAAAGGGGAAGACCGGAAACGGAAGTGCGCATGCGAGCGCTAGGGAAATCGGGAAATGTTTGAGCTTCATGCTTTCACTTTTTATGTTTTATGTGCTATCTGAAAAGACGCACACTGTACATTTTCCTAGTGAACAAAATTGGACTGGAGATATAGAAAGGCCATTGAAAACCCTACTACAGGGAGCCTGTCGACGGTGAATGGAGCTACACGATACCGGAGTAGGGCTCTCGTTTATCAAATTTCGCGTAAATTTCAACATGGAAAAAATGCCTATGCACAAAAACTTATTTATCAAACCTGGCCTACGCACATATGTAGGAAATTCCCTCTTGATAAATCAGAACGATCTTGGATACGATCCACGTGCCTGAGACTCTGCCCAGTCAATGCAAATGGACTACATCATAGGGTAACCTGAAGTAGTGCCCAGCCAAATGGGTAATGCCATCCAGTATGGCAGGCATACTGGAGCTGAAAGGTGGCCAGGATATCCATGTTCTGGTGGCTTGTTCCCTCTGGTAGATGCCTATCGCCAGGTACCCAACTGTGGTCAGAACCTGTATTTGAACAGATAATGCCTGGTTTTGAGTGGTTGCTTTCTCGATTCTTGGTCCCACTGAAGCCCATAATTGCAATAGTATGACTCTTGGATGTCTAAATCGGCTCATGAGCCAGTCATCGTCATAGGCAGCAATAATCCTGGTGATTCCTGAACACTTGTACCATCTTAAACCAATTGTTTGCGTGATCCCCTAGTAGCAACAAAAACACCCTTCTCATGTGTCGTATTCTTGTAATTACGGGCTGTTTATATACAATTCACACTTTCTACAATTACTCTATTCAAAACACTTCCAATCATTGACAAGACGTACTCGATGTCTTTCAAATGGAAAATTAAATTGTCCAAGGTAATTACAAAGTTTATGGCTTACACAAATTTATGTGTTTTGTATAGGATAGCACTGTTGAGTGTTGTGACAAGTAAGTAAAATTGTTTTCAAAATTAATCTCTACAGCTGCGCTGTTTTTTGGGCACATGGACGGTCGTGGAGAGCGCTTGTGTATAGCAATGATATTCCCTCACACCAGCAGAGGGCAGTCATGTTACAACAAACACAAATATAAGCAGCGTAGTGAAATTGGTTAACGTCTATGAAGAGTTTAAAAGTTGTTACTGGGCTTGAACCGCAGTCTTATGGCAGTTCGGCATACTGCAGTATTTTGAAATTTTGGTGACAAAATTGGCCACCCCACCTACACGTTGCAAATTTCATTACCAAAATTTCAAAATGCTGGAATAGCGCTGCTTTTGAACATACCGCCAAAATACCATATATAGAGGTATATTGTCTGGACGTTAATATGACATATGAACAATAACAAAAGTTGAATGTTGTGTACCAATGGACAGAAACAATAAAGTGCAATGTATATGCAATGATGCAAGAGACACTGCCAATAACCAAAAACCGGCCAGGCAGAGGACAGGAGCAACTATCTAATGCCAGAGATGACCTTCAACTTATTCAATAGTGCCTCATTAATCAGAGGGTGACCTCAAGTGACCTTCAAAAAGAATGGAAAACGTTAAGTAGTATAAAATGCACTGCTAGGCCAATTCATAACACTCTTAGAGGCAGGACTGAAGACCCATAAAACATGGAGGAAGCCCTTTATCAATGAGAAGCTGAGGAGAGCCAGGCTGGAGTTTGCAAAAAAAAAAAAAATTTGCATTTTATGCAGGCGCATACCCATAAATTGAGAAATTTTGCTGTTGTCTCTTCATTTTTCCCCAAATAAATATATACAGCCGCAGAAAAAATTGAGACCACTCTATATATTTTAACAAATCTGCATTCTTCATCCTGGTTTAATTGTGGTTTTGCTTGTAGAAGGTTATGCTGAGCAGCAGGTTGCTTCCAGGTTCAAAATTTCTCAGACTCAGATTCAGTAATCAAGAATAAGGTGAAGCAGGACACACTGGTAACAACCAGAAACCAGCCAGGTAAAGGGCAGAAGTGACTTTCTAATGCCAGAGATTGTTTGCTTATCCGACAATTTCTCATGTATTGTAGGATGACATCAAGTGATCATCAAAAGGAATGGGAAACATTAAGTGCAGGTGTAACGTGCACTGCTAGAATGTTTCATATCAGGCTCCTAGAAGCAGGACTGAAGTCCCATAAAGCAAGGAAGAAGTCCTTCATCAGTAAGAAGCAGGGAAGAACCAGGCTGCAGTTTACAAAAAAATTACATATCACTCACAGACACACACTCATTAATTGAGAAATGAGTACAACAAAAAAATTGTGCTGTGGCCTCAATTTTTTCCACGGCTGTATGTGGGTACCTCCGCACCTCCTTGCGCAGCTGCTTATCAGATGCATCCATAAGTACAACTTAATCCGTTTATCTACCTGCAACCGACTAGAAACGCCTAGTCAGTTTCCTTGCACGTGCGCAGTTAACGACCGAGAAGTCCACTAGATCCAAAATCTGGGCTATGTGGGGATTGTCCACACAGACACCCCTGATGACTAAGTTTACGTCACTCACCTTGTGCGCAGACTGTAACGTTACACCAAGAAGTATGAATTGGCCTTATCTGATACAGGGAAGTCACATCTGTTACTGTATGGCATTTCAGATGATTATATTTTGTGTAGGGGGTTATACTGTATATATTTTAACAGTGGTTTCTTCGGATTTGGGTTAAAATAATGTGTACGATTAACATTTCTGAATTGTGTGGTATTAAATGTTACAGTGCTGCCACATGTTTCTAGATCGCTGAGAAACAGTGGTCAAAAGTATTCAGTGGCTTAAAATAGAGTGCACTTTGTTACCTAGGGGTGTAAATCACAGCTTTCTCGCGATACGATACAGTATCGATTCCTTAAGCCAACGGTTCGATTTTTTTTGATACCTCAGAAATTCCCACGATATGATGCGATGCGATACGATACGATTCAGTTCGATACTGGGGATAGTAGTCGAAATGATGAAATTTCACACAATCCTTTACATTTCAATGGATTAAAAAAGGCAAATATAATTAGCATTTTATCATATTTTATTGGGAACTGTAAACAAAATCTAGTGTAGTGAAGTATGTCCCATAAATCAAGCAAAATAAAGTGCAATAAGGTAAAAATAAAAACTTTGGATGGATGTAGATTAACATGGTGAATAATTTTTATTTTGAATCAAGTCTTCTCCAGACAAATACAAAAGTGTAACAAAAAGTATGTCCATAACTGTCATGACTGCTCGTATGACCCTCTCCTGTGCTAGAGGCTTCCTACTTGGTCCAGCTCCCCCATTCATTTTTATACCCTTTCTTAAGTTTAGTAGAAATTAATTGGAGGCTAACTAGGCGACTCGGTAGCTTGCAGCAGCTGGCGCGGTTGAACGCGTCATCCATCCTCTATTTTTCATGCCAAATGATCTACCCACACTACCTTTGCGATCGACCAGTAGATCGCGATCGACGTATTGGGCACCCCTGGTGTAGACCATGTATACGACGGAGTGGATCATGAAAACAATACTGGAACAGACTAGAAAATAAAAACGCATGTACCGATATTTATGCGGTCACATCGATGCATCGGATCATTTGCCGTTGAATCGATATATCGATACAAATTGATGTATTGTTACACCCCTAATAAATAAATAAATAAATATATATATATATATATATATATATACACACACACATACACACACTTTTTTAATGCTATTACGTCTGATAACTTAATTCTGCTTCCATCTTATTTCATGTTCCTATTGAAGATATATAAACCTGTTACTAGTATTTTAAGTGTACCTTTTGGTAATGCAAAGGTTAAACCAATGTGTTTTTGTACTGTTTGAAGATGTTGCCGTAATGAGGCATAATAATGGGTGGCACCTGTGTCATAATGAATGCCTTTGTGTACTGCTCCAATAGTGCTCCTGACAGATCTCCTCTGACACAGTGCAGTTTGGAGACTGTACCAACCTAACTGGTTCTAGAGTAATGGAACAGTCTACACTGTCACCCTCAACAGATCTAAACGGCTTATAATAGACACGTTTTGTAATGAATCCAGACAAAATTAATTGCTAGGTTACCTTAAAGAAAATGGAATCCAGTCAATAAGCACATGTGGAGACACAGGGATTGTTTTTAGAATTTTAAAGCGAAATACTTTTGCTAAAAGGTACTTTACAGAACAATACTGTTGATAGCTGCCCAATTATGGCACGAAGTCAAATTTTGAAGAATATTTAAAATATATATATGATTCGTGATTATCAAGTAAAAAACAGATGAAAAAGTTATATTCTTCTGAATTGCAATTGGATTGATAGCTTATAGACATTCAAACATGGGAATAGTTATGGTATTTTTTTGCAATAGCATTCTAAAAATAAGCAAAAAGCTCACTGGTGCTCAGCTAATAAACACTATGACAGTCTTCAAAAGGGATGTAATTTATAACTCTACAGGTAAAACTACAAATTACATTTGTTCTATGTCACTTCAGATGTCTTCCAAAAAAATTGTATACATGCTAAATATTTAAACATTGCACAAAATCCCAGGATCATTATTTATAATACATTCTTTGCCCAATGTTCACCAGGTTTAGCTTAAGCATGACATATTGCACTTGGCACCTTTCTATACATTGTGAGGTAAGAATCAGGGCATAAGAGAATAGTGACACCCCCCCCCCTCTTGTGGCCCAGCTCCCTTTACATACTGGCACTACTCACCTACCCAATTAAAGTCCTTGTTCCTCCCATTCCCCCAGCTCTGTTTGCTGTCCTGCCCAGAGCAAGTCTTAGACAATTGTCTGTTATACTGACTGGGAAAAATACCAAGTATTTAAACTGTACAACCACATCTAGATTGATTCATTGGCTAATATAAAAAACTATAGTGATTATTATAGATATACATCCATTTTCATATTAATTCAAAGTCTTCAGTTCTTTAATCTTCAAGGTTTCCATTTTGCCTTTTTTTTTTTTTACTTTTGTAAAAGCTGCAAATACTGGCATTCATTCCTCAGTTCTTTTTCAAATACGTCACATCTCATTCACAGCTTCCTCTATTTATACAGCAAATCACTGTTGCAGTGATGGGTCATGTGTATACGGTAGTAATTGCTCAACATTGTCTCCCCACAAAGGAAATATGTATCATCATGACCACATTGTTTATATTCTTCATCCTGAACCAACTTTCGGAGGCAGTGACCACTTATGAGCTTTAACACCTCTAGCAGTCCTCACACAACCCAGAAGACCGAAAGGTGAGTATTTTATCACCCCCCTCTATCGTTACAAAGCAGGAATGGACTTTTAGAGGATGTTATCAGCCCCTGACGTCTGCCCCGCCAGACCACCATTTACAGAATTGACATTATGACTGGGGAGAAGGGGCATGCCCATACTGCTGTCATTTGCCGACACATGGTCACCTGATGAACACATGACGACGACATAGCGGTCGTCATCATCCTCTGCACAATTATGCACATCTACAGAAACAAGGGTAGAGTCAGAGGTAGGGTTGCTGCAGGAGGGGGAGGAGCTGAACAGGGGCTGGCATAGGGGAACATCTCCCTCCTCAGGTGGATCCTCCTCTGGTTGGCTGGTATTCATGTAGATGATGTCCTCCTTGTTAGCTGCTCCAGGAAGCTTCTCTGCCAGCTCTTCCAGGCGAGCCCGCACTTCGGTGAAGTCCGGCCGGTCTGATGGGTCAGTCCTCCAGCAGCTGAACATGATGTCATACCTAGAAAAACAACACAAAGATGTTGTCGTCACGTGTGCTTTGTTTTTCAGACTAAGCCAGCTCAAACAAATGACAGCAAAGGCACAATAGTCCTAAACAACACATTTGGTTTCTGTAATACATAGCTCTCAGAAAAGGATTTGCAGGCAGTGCCCAACACTAGCACAAGAGAAAGGTGGGAAAACAGGAGGAGAGCAAGAGAAATGTTCGTGTGAGAATCACTTTGGCTCAAACTGAGACACTGGGGGTTGGACAAGGAATCAGTCTATTATGGTTTGGGGGAGAACAAGGGTGAGTTCAGCATCACTTAAAAGTCCCTCCTGCAGCCCACCCGCCCCTGACTTGGGAACAAACACTCACAGGTCATCCAGGCAGTCTGCAGGCTGCTTCAGCCGGTGGCCTTCCACCAGGTAATCATAAATCTCATGGTTCTGAACTCCAGGGTATGGAGTCATGCCTCTTGTTGCAATTTCCCACATGGTCACCCCAAAAGCCCACTGAGAAGCAGAAGGACATTACGCTATTGTTGTTGTTACTTCTTCACATGTATTCACAAAATAAAATACACTAATGAGGATATTGAATAACAGTTTTACTTTGTAGGTGTCAACCTTTATCCAGTTACATTTCAGAGATCTTTAAACGCAGGCTGCTAGTCATTACATTTCAGTTTTTGGTATCCATGTTAAGTAAATTTCAGCAAAATAAGCAATTAGGGATATTTAAGTTTACTGCATCCCTACATACATCAGATATATACAGAGCTTATATTGTGGTCCTACCACATCACTCTTGACAGTGAAGACTCTGTCTGCAAGGCTCTCCACTGCAATCCATTTCACAGGCATCTTGGCAATCCTGCCTTGTCTGTAATAATCCCCACTGTAGATCTTCTTAGATAAGCCAAAATCCGCTACACACACGGTCATATCATCACGTAGCCTGAAACAGCAGAAGCCCTTTCAGTCAACTGCAGTCAATCATTCAGAAGTCGAAGTGATTACTTAAATGAAAAAACCTCAGTGTGCCAGATAAGATGAGCTTTACCATATATGGTTTGTTGATTGTTCCAGATTTATTGCAAACAGGAATTCATGATGATTAAATATAAACTACTAAATTTAGTAACATACAGCTCTGGAAAAAATTGAGACAAATCTATATATTTTTTTAAAAATCTGCATATTTAAGTCCTGGTTTAATCTTGGTCCTGCTGGCAGAAGAGTACACTGCAAGGTAGACTGCTCCAGACTCAAAGTTTGTAAGACAGCAGTACACAAGAACAAGGTGAAGCAGGAGACACTGGGAACGGCAAATAACCAGCCAGGTAAAGAGCATAAGCGACTCTCTAATGCCCGAGACGACTGTCAGCTTATTCAGCAGTGCCTCATACTTCGGAGGATGACCTCAAGTGACTTTCAGAAAGAATGGTAACCTGATGGGAACTTGATAAATGAGTGAAACTGAAAACTTTGTTGCGACCTCAAATTTTTCCAGATCTTTATGGGTTTTTTTTTTAATTACTGTATATTTATTCCTATTCTTTGATCCTTAAAAATTAGTATACAGAACCCAAATGTTTTAGAGTAGGGACTCCCAAACTTCTGATTTTCACGGACTGGTTTATGTTGTACTAGAATTTCACAGACTTGTAAAACAGCTGGGGAGGGGGGTGTCATGAAAAATTTAATAGTTCATTTTTGAAAATTAAGTGTGGTTAGGAACCCCTATTTTACAGGACAAAACTAAAATAAGCTGGAACTAAAGAACAGATGCAGAACCATAATTGAGAGCAGGCAGCAGCAGAATCAGCAGGAATGCTGACTACTAATGTGTTTCAGGAAGCAGAGATTATGGTTTGGCTTAAAGTAGCGATCCTTAAATTTTAGGAAATGCCTCTTATTAGACCGAAGATCAACATAACCACGGTTCATGTCAACTTGGCAAAACAGAATCAAAACAAACACTTGAAGCATTACGGTGGACCCACATGCAGTTGCGAGCAGCCAGATCCCTGTGCAGGAAGTTCTTGCTGCTGAGGTATTCCATGCCCATAGCAACGTCAATCATGAATTTAAGAAGCATCTGTGTTGGCAGATACTGGAGGGACAGACATTTTTGCATAATTTTTTTAAACAGTCTGGTGACATGCACACTTGTTTAATCTGGTGACAAATTACCAAAGTAACTTCCATTAAGAGGCACTCAAATCCAGTTTGCCGCATATTGTAAGCCAGGATATCACCTGGCAAACTATGGCAGCCACGACTGACGGGAAATGACACGGTACCTGTGGACTGTCCTCGAGTCGTGAGCGCAGCAGGTAGCTGTGGAGGTCACCATACTTCATGAATGGAAGGATGACCAGGGGCTTGGGGAAGCAGACAGACCCCACCTCTAAACACACACCTGTACAGGACAGAGCAAATGCGGCCCACAATGAAGGAGGTCAAATCAACCGGGAAATAAGCACATTACTGTCACTATTCACTTGCTACAGTAAGACAGGTTTCGTACATTTATCTTTTTTTGACTGAAGCACCTACCAAGGAGTCTGATGACGTTTGGATGGTGAAAATCCTTCATGCAAGCAGCTTCATTCAGAAACTCCTCTATCTCCCTCTGAGAGAAGCTATCCACTGAAAAAGGTAACACAGGATGTCATCTCTAAACAAATAAGGTAATAAGGTACAGGTTTGAATAATTAATAACCAAACTAGCCAGGTTGCTTTTCGCTGTGTAGAAACTACAAGGATCATTTAAGGAATATTGTTGAAACATTTGTTGAAAAGAAGAAAACTGCTAACTTTTCATGGTCTTCACTGCAACCTTCTCAGATGTTCCATCTTGTAGCTTCAGTTGACCCTCCATCACTGAGCCAAACTCCCCTGCAAACCAAAACGAAGGAACAAATTTGGGGTGGCCATAGAGATGACAGGGACAAAAAAAGCTCAATTACACTGCCCAACTTCCAGCTGAACTTTCAAAAAATACACATTAGGTCACTGTGAGCTGCCCCAAGAAGGTAGCGTCTTACCTTCTCCCAGGACCTTCCCAATGGAAAGCAACGATCTCATAATTATCATATCCTGTAGTTTGGCCTGAAGTTCTTCACTGATTCCCAGACTTGCAACTGTAAAACCAAAATGATGGTTGAAGAATTAAGATGCTGCATCAAAGTTTGTGATTCATTTAAGAAATCAAATTTTATTTTTACATGATAGCTAACAGATAACAGAGAACCAGTTAACTGGGTCAGATTTCTTTGTACTGCTGCTGAAAACCCACAAGAACAGAGTGAACAGAAATCAAACCCCCAACTATAGATATATGAGTTTCAAGGCCAAAGTAAAATAAGACATATAATGCTATTTTTCTATAAATGTTTTACCGTAAACATATACATACATGTAGTGCTGAGGTATAAAATAACATTGTGTACGTACGGGTATTTTCAACGGCAGATCGGTTGTATGTCCGCTGAGCTTTGTAATAGATGACAGGTTGAACTTCCTCTCTACTTCCAAATACTTGCCTGCAGAGGGAGGCAGTGAAACCATATGACAGGGAGAAATATCATGATAATAAAGATTCGCAGCACCACATTACCGGCCATTCTGTTAAACATTTAAAATCATGCAAAAAGAAAGCAGGAAATACTGTTCATTTTTATTCCCACTGTGAGCAGGAAATGGTTGGAGTGTTAGAACAGCATGCCAAGCAAAACTATCAACTTCCTGAACTGTAGGCCTGTGTCGTGTTTCCTGAATGACTCCCAGAAAATAGGAGAGAGGAACAGCGGGTGACTAAGTGCTTTTCTTCACTCCCACTGTAATACGACGCAACTGCAGGTGAGACCAAAAGTGATGTGCTGTAAACACCCTTATTACTAGCGCGCACACATCCAGAGTCATTCCGGCCCCTGTGACGGGCAGCAAGAGGTCATATTGAGGAAGTGTTCAAAGTTTTTGAGACAAATGTGGAATTTAGACTCTTAAAGACATGTGACAGGATGCATGCAACAAAGAACGTGATGTTTTGCAATTTTTGGGCAGCATTTTGATTTATCCTAATCATAGATATATAGTGAATATCACTAGTAAAATTCTTAATTCCTAATGATTGTGGAAAACAAAGGATATTTCCCTTCTTCCCTGATATATTTGCTTTAGCTTAGTCAGGTGCAAATAGCCTATATCCCAACAAGTGTTTGACTAAGGAAAAAAGGCAGGAAATATCACTGGGATAAAGCACATGATTGGAAAGGTGACACTCACTGAAAGCGGGTCTCCAGGACTCTGCTGCGCACACACACGGCCGCCCACAGGAGCAGCAGCAGCAGGCAGACGCCACACACCACTCCCAGCACGACGTACACAGAGTCCGAGTCCCGCGTCTTAGGACTCGAGGATGGAGACAGGGGTCTGTCTGGAGCAGAAGCGTGGGAGATCCACCACATTTACACAACACCATACATGTTTTGAGGCAGGGCATTGCGTGTTGTTTTTAATCAGCATGCAGGGGACTGAGGGAACAGCCATAAAATGGCATCCTCAGTTTTTCTTGCTTTAGCATCACAGAGATGCATCATGGGTAAAAGGATAAACCTAAATGGTGGAGCACTGCAGTGTAAATTGTCCGTCTGTCAGTCAACCAATCATCTTCCGCTTATCTGCGGTTGGGTTGTGGGGGCAGCAGTCTAAGCCAGCCTGCCACCTCCTCCAGCTCCACCGGGAGAATACCAAGGAGGTCCCAGGCCAGCTGAGAGACATAAGCTCTCCAGCGTGTCCTGGGCCTGCCCCAGGGTCTCCTCCCAGTTGGACATGCCTGACACACCTCCCCAGGGAAGTGTCTAGATAGATGCCTGAACCACTCTTTTTGATGTGGAGAGGCAGCGGCTCTACTTGGAGCCCCTCCCGAATGTCTGAGCTCCTCACTCGATCTTTAAGGCTGAGCCCAAACACCCTACAGAGGAAACTTATTTCTGCCACTTGTATCCGCAATCTCATTCCTCCAGTCACTACCCAAAGCTTGTGACCGTAGGTGAGGGTAGGAACATAGATCGACTGGTAAATTGAAAGCTTTGCCTTCAGGCTCAGCTCTCTCTTTACCACAACAGAACAGTGTCCGCATTGCTGCCAACTCTGCACCAGTATGTCTCTCAAATTATGGCAGAAATAGTCTAAATACCAAACGGCTGGGGGATGTGGTGTTCAAGAACTGAAGTTTCTAGGAATTTATTTAAAATGTGCCACAACCTATTTGACCTACTTGAATATGACATTACAGATGCTGAATCACAGTAATAACAAACAGAAGTGAGTCAAGTAAACAACTTCAATACAGACCAAAGGAAATGCCAGGCAAACGGGTGGAATACCCCATACTAGAGCTAAGATGATATCTTTTGGCTCAATTTGGGTAGAATACATGAAATTGGGTGGGTAAGAGGCAAGTTATCAGATAATGTCAGGATTTCCATAAGCAATTTACACAAAAAACTAAGTTGGAGGTATTGATTTAATCATTTTAACCAATTACTCTCCAAGTCAAAAATGCATTTAACCCTTTTCAGTAAACATACAATGAATTGTACAACTGTAGGCCACACGCACCTGAATCTGGTACAAAGTGGAACACAGATTCACTGAATTCTCCAGTCCCTGCGTTTGTGGAGGCTGCCACCTGGACACGATATGTGGTGTTGAACACCTTAACTGGGACGTAGACCATATTTATGGAACTATGGATCTAGAATAAATGAAGATAAACCAAATAAGGAGTTCAATACAAATCCTCCATCTCGATTTCTGAGGTGAGGTTAATAATACCTACAACATTTAAAAATTCATGGCCTAAAAGAACGTCTAAAACTGACATGACTCAATGATATGCTCATCGCACAATGGAAATGACTGGGCAGTACATAGTAAACATTTTACAAATTAACAGGGTATTTGCAGAGCCCCAATATATTTGACTTTAAACTCCTACAACATTTTACATGGTCATTTTTTAAACAAACTACAAATTCATAGTTGCGATTATTTAATAATACTTTATCGATTAGGAAAAATTGAGAATTATTATGTTAAGAAAAACAAAAGGTTTCCTAATCTCCAGGGTTTACAGGTCTAAACCCTAGAGGCAGTACACGAGTAATAAAAGTCAGAGCAGTTTAACCACATTGTTACGAATTTAAAGTTCTCTGGAGATCGAGGCAACAAAACAAGACTTAAGGTGGCAACACTTCTGTGAGTGAAGAAAAGCTATTCAACACAACCAGCTCATATTTGGACTCCAGGCAAGAACTGCACCCCCAGCACTGGAGGTCTGCATTCACGGTTCGACCTGCAGAGCTGACAGACTGCCCTCTACCCAATAATGTACAGTGCAATTAAATTAATGTCAATAATGGATTCTTAGGCACACTGCAAAAACTCTAAAAAAGGCTAGATGAAAGGAAGAGATTTCTAAACACTGATTTACGACACAAGAAAAACAGGAAGGGGGTGGCACACTAAGATGGTTAGGGAGAGGTTACATGTGTGTTTGGAAGGGCCCCTGTTGCACAACGTCTGTCCATTGAGGCTTTCTCTCCATGCAGACATAGCCTGTGACAAACACACCAACTTATAGGAACCAAAGCACCTTCCAGTAAACAGCGTTCTATAGGCTATATCCAAGCTTTCACAGCAGGGCTCGTCCCAATTTCTCGATACAGTGTGTGTGTGCACACGCACGCAAGAAACAGCTTTCAGCATTTTTTGTATAGAATAAATATTCTCTGATAAATACCAGTGATCTATCTCTCTCCTCTCTCCATTTAAAAAAACTGAAATATGAAAGAAAGAAATGTATTGATCCAAGGGAGGATTTTTGTGGTTCAGCAGGATTAAAATAACTCCCAACACAACAACGCTTGAAAAAAATAAATACCAAGAAAATGTATAATACAGTGTGTGTGGTACAAGTGAGGTGCAAGCATGATTGTAAACACAAAAGGTGTGTAATTTAGTGTGGGTGGAACAATACAGTGATGAGTTAGACCAGTGCTTCTCAAGCTGGTTCTTAGGTACCTCCAGACGGTCCATGTTTTTGCTCCTTCCCAGCTCCCTGCCAGACAGGTCAACATTTTTGCTCCCTCCCAGGACCTGGAAGGGAGCAAAAACGTGGACTGTCTGCGGGGTCCACGAGGACCGGATTGAAAAAGACTGAGCTGGACAAAACTTGGTTAGATACATGGAGACCAGAAGCATCAAAGACATTTTTGCAAGGGGCTTTGCCGTCATTAACATTAAAATAAGAATAAAGACACTCTTCAGTTAACGACCGACCCCTTTAACGACCAGCTCTCCGAACGGCCAGAATGCTGTACAAGAACTCTGGTTGTGGAAATGGCAGCGCAGCGTCTCCACGTCAAACATCTCATTTCATATCATTCATAAATACCGACGCTCCCCGGGTTACGATGGTCTGTGTTACGATATTTCGACTTTACGATGAGTAAATGTTTCTCACTTTCAGTACATTATTCAATAAATTACATGAGATATTAAACACTTTTTAAAAATATAAATTAGGCTTTATTATTTTTATTATTTTGTAATGTAAGTGTTCTAAGCATGTTTTTAGGGTAGGCTAGGCTATGATGTTTGTTAGGTTAGGTATACTGTATTAAAATGCATTTTCACCTTACGATATTTTCACTTTACAATAAGTTTGTCGGAACGTAACCCCATTGTAACCCGGAGGAGAGGCTCTATACAAAATGATAGTAATGGTGACATCAAAACAATATCTAAAGATGGTTGACACAAACCCACCACCAGTATAGTATGTTTGAAATATCGGTAACAGGCGGCTCCTTGCTTATTGACCAATTTGCTTAACGACCTAGTCGTAGGAACGGAACTCGTTCATTAAGTGAGGAGTGTCTGTAAATGGGACATCCCCACAAAGGCAGCAAACGGTAACATGCGATTGTACACATATGTATGCATGTGTCTGTTCACTGTCTTTAGGTAAATGTACATTCTCCCACGATCTAATTTTCACTAAATGTTCCCACAAGCTTTCACATGCTTCTTACAGAGGACATCCTTATTTCTCCAGTGTCCATCAGCACATTTGTAAATGAAACCAGTTTCATAAGTGCTGTTCCCACTCGACAAAATATCAGATCGATCACCAAAATAAAGTGTAGTATAATATTTGTAACAGAACAGATTGCCAATGATAAACAAAAAAGTAAATTTTTTCTAACAGCAATCTAGAGCCCAGATGTAAAGTTCTGTGTCTTTTACTATGATGCATAAATCTATAGTGTTTAAAAATACAACTGAGTAATACAGGTAAAATTGCGAAGCACACATTTTATAGCTGTCAAAATGTGTGAATCATTGTTATGGCACCCAGTTAATCTGTGCACATTCATAATATCCATTGTATTGTTTTACAGTCATTTCATCCATGACTCAGAAAAAGAGGAAAAGGGCGATGGAAATCAAATATGTGCAGTCACTTCCCCTAAAAAGTCTCTTTGTTTGGACGAATACATGAAGCAGGTGGCATTGCCTGAACAACATTTAGTTTCTTGAACAAACAAACAGGACAGTGAAACAAAACAAATTGGTGTGTTTTCTATTCTGTAACAAACACAAGTAGCTTTGACTCAAAATAGGAAAATATATCACCCTAAACACACTGTACTTAACTGACTGAAGAAAAGAAATCAACACAAATTACTCTATAGGAGACTCTCAGAACTGGAAACAATTCAGAAGGTCAATTCTGATGATGGTCGTTGAGTGTTTACTTAGTGAAAACGGCTCAAGTCAGGAACAATCTGAGCAGAAAACATCCTCAATAATTCCTTAATCTGCATCTAGCAACCTTGGTGTTGAAAAACTGAGAGCTGTTATTCAATGGAGAAGCTTTTGCTGTCGAAACAATGTCAAACGCAAACTTAAGCTCAGGCTACAGATTGTAAATCACAAGATTTTGAAAAAGAATCTCTCAAAATCAAATGGAGGGAAAATACATAACAAGTCAAACACCAGAAATATTTGTCACATCTGTGCATGTGCATCAGAGCATGTGAGCGGAGTGGAGCAGTGAGAATTTCCGCTCCTCGCTCACGAGGCTGTTGGCTCTGCCCGCTCCTCCGCTCTAATTCGCACTAAGCCGCTCCGCTCAACACCGCTCCTCTCAACACTGCCGCTCCACTAAAATCTCCTCCCGCTCCAGTCAAATCGCTCCACGCTCGCTCCAATTTAAAAGAGGGACAAATAATCTGCATGCCTAACAAATGTCACCTTAAACCGAAGCCTTATATCATAAAGAAATATGAGCAACGGCAATATTGTCACTCAGAACAGAAAATATTTATTTTTAAACAACATATGGGCAACAACGGACAGGTTTGGCAATGGCATTCCACACAAAAATAGGCCTAAAAATAAAGGAATCAGTCGGCTTAATAGCATAAAGAATTTACAGGATAAGCATCCACATTTTAAATTACTCAATTTTTTTCTGTTGATGCTGCTGCTGCGTCTCTCTCTCTCTATAAATTAAATTTCACTGATCAACAGCGTTACATGAATTTAAAAAAATCCTATTAGACCTAGCTGCTTTGAATAAAACTAATTTATTTGATTACCAATATTTACTTTATACGCTTTTATACTTTTATTTACTTTATAGATGTGATATGCTACACTGTACAACCATATAAAATTCACGTTTTGCTCTGGCCTCCGCATGTTCGCGTAGCACACTCATGTTTCTGAGAAAAGTGTCTTTTTAGATTCCAAAGTGAATCTTTACTCACTGAAACAGTTTCACCACATTGTTGATCTTGCTCTACATTACTGTCATCTGTATACGTTTGATAAGAATAGTACACTTGTATGACCTATCAATTTCCTTTGTGAAATACTTTGCGAATTCCATCTCAGCCAATTTGTGTAACAGTCTTGATAATTGCACAGATGAATTCTGGGTAGATTTGGGCACCCTTCAGAGTCATACTGTGAGCGGTATCGGCGCGACCGCTCCAGCCTTAATTAAAAAACCGTTCCGCGCTCTGACCAAAACCCGCCCGCTCCACTCACATGCTCTGATGTGCATTTGCATACACCTTTGAGGAATGAGAAAAACGTGCAGGTACAGGCTTGAGCAAATGTATCTTAACAAAGATTACACCTGTTAAAGGGCATTGTGGGATTTTTTTTTCTTTTGAAAACCTGCTTTTTTGGGATGGGCCAGAAAATCACTTGCAGGATGAGTAGAGTCAAGGTGTAAACATGCAGAAAAGTGCTTGCAGTGCAGTGCAATTAGGATATTGGATAGAAACAGCTGTACCTCTGGGCCACGTTTGATGACCTAAGATGCACCACACTTGACAGTGAACCTGGCCTTACCTTATTGACCTGCTCTCCCTGGGCGATGATGATATCGTAACCTCGCAGGATGCCATTCACTCGGTCTGGGGAGGGGGCTTCCCATTGGATAACCAGCAAGGTCTCATTCAGCTGAACTGAAAGCTTGGTGGGAGGTGCTGTTGGCACTGGAAAAAGATGGGTGGATATTTCTTTTAAGTTTCTCAAAGGAGGAAAAACAAAAAGTTTACGACAATTTCATTTTCAGTTCACTTCTGGCCCAACACTGAACTTTGTGACACAAGTTCCTCCTCTCAGGATGCACAAAGTACATTTTACAGAAACACAGATTCTTTATTTCACTTTCACACCAGAGGGGGTAAATTTTCAACCTTACAACAGAACTGTAACAGCCTGGCATGACTGGAAATCATATCAGTGTCTGATAGACCACACTGGTGCTTCCAGAAATAGAGAGAGGAAGCTTAAGTGAGCCCCACCTATTTGCAATGCATAATTCCAGCATGAGGCTGGTTTCCTGCTTAGAAGAACAGGAAATGTGACATAAAATTACAGGACTCCCCACAACTACGCATCATACAAATGTGAGATCAAAACAGATCTACACTCTTCATATAAAGAGTATGTTCAGTTGTCTGATGTCTTGGTAATTTTAGTGGACTTTGTTATTTTTTTCCCGCTCTGGCTGAGGGTTCTAACATTAGAGGTCAATATACAACAGTACCCAGAACTGCTCTGTGTCTCTGGTGTGCCTACCTCCCTCTGTGGTGTTATATACGACCCAGGGCCTGGATGGCGATTGGCCGATTTCGTTGCTGCAGTATATGCTCACGTTGTACGAGGTCAGGGCCTGCAGGCCAGGAATATCCCCCTGGAAAGGTGGCACTGAGACGGTAATATTCTGTACAGTTTCCCCGTTTCCAGGCGTGATCCGTCTCACCTGGAGCAGAATTCATATACAAATGTGTAGCATTTAGTACTATTGCATGACAATGAAGAGAAATTTACAAATTTTGGCACAAAGTGTAAGTGGACACCTGAATTTCCCTGAGGGGAGGAATGAAGTACGAAAGTCAGTCAAGTCAGTAAGCAAGTCAATAAGTCAGCAAGTCAGGAAAGAAGTCAGTAAGTCAGTCAGTATCTCTCTATCTAATGTCTTTATGTGTTTTTCCTTTGATTTTAGAGTTAAAAACAAACTTACCATAATGTGGCACTTGCGGAGCGGGGAGTACCCATCATGCCCTGGTGTCCATCTTAGCAAGATGTTGTTGGAAGCCCGAGACTCCGCAGTCACTTCAGAAACTGGAGCTGGAAGCTCTACAAAGTCAGCCACACACATGACCAATGAACCTCAGCACACACCTTCAGAGTGAGCTACCACAGATGGCAGAGTGGCCACATTTCACAAACGCTCCCTTCTACACGTACTCTTCACTCTACCTTTGACGTTGACCTGTGCTTCTCTGGAGGTAGTGACTCCCTTCGGGTTGCGGGCCTCACAGCTGAACCGGGTGTGTTTGTTCACACCTGGAGGAGAAACATAACACCGCGTATCTGATACACTAACTCACACTTAAACCAAAATGCAAATACCTGAAAATAACCTCAAATTCAGTGTCATTAAAATAACCATGCATTTAATAATGATCCCTTAAAACATATTCTGTAACTATTCTATAGCAGCACTACTGACTCTGAAAAGCCGGGAATACTCTTCTTTTCCGAAGGGTTTCGACTTGCACACTGTCAGCCTAATCTTTTTACCGTGGGGCACAGCAATGTTACAGGACAACGCTCATGCTCCGACAGTATATGACAGGTTCTGAACCCTGTTTCACAGGTCCCCGTCCCCCACAGTGATCTTTAAAATAGCAAACAACTTGATGACCTAATGAGGATCAACTGGACTAACGAGATGGTCCCACCATCCTATTCATCGGCAAGATGCTGGGACAAAGAAGTAAAACTGAGCAGAGACACAAAGAAAGAGCAACACTGCTGATACAGGACATTATGTTCTTGAAAATAGCAGCTCTGCTTTTGCAACAGCCAGCATGCTGAGTAATGCAGCACCGCTTACGGCCGTCTAACAAACAGTTTAAAAGTTCACTTCAGTTCAGGAATAATGCAACACGTGTTCACAAATACACTTAAGGCCAAAGATTCCAAAGAATGAGCAAGTGCCTTCATATTGCCTCTCCACGGAAAGCAAGATAATGTCACAAAACTGTCACAAAACAGTGCCCCTTTTGTTTAATATGCCAGTTTTATTTCCAGGCCAGGTCCAGGGAAAAAGGCATCACATTTACATTTCTCTGGAGTTGACTAAAAGCTGATGCTTGTTCTGTTTGATTTTGGGTTATCATCAATCACTCCGCCAACTCGACTGCATCCCTGCCCACCACTGGTCCCACGCATCCTTACTGAGCCAATGAAATTAAACAATGTGATTTTCTGTGTTAATCAATGGGTTTATTGAGGCTCTACGGCAGAGAGCTGGGGTCTAGTGAGGAACAAAAATGTCAAATTACTGAGATGTAAACAGATACAAATACAAAGTTCATCATGGGGATTTTTCCACTTTCAATTTCTATTTTTTGTGTTATGTTAAACCAGTGTTTGTCAACCAAGTCACTGGGTGCCCCGACAGCCCCCATTTTTGCTTCCTCCTAGCACCCAACATGTGTTTGCCGTTCTTGATTGTTTGGTTCAGGTGTGTTGAGAGGGAGCAAAAATGTGGACTGTCATCTGGTCCACAAGGACTAGATTGAGAAACACTCTGTTAAACTAAAATATAAGTACTGGCTAGGGGAGGCGCTAGAGATGTTGGACCCCATGAAAGTCTATCATATTGGGCTCCCAACCCAGACAAATCCAATTACGCTCCACGTTATTCATTATTTAGGGCCCGTCACTCAAGGGCCCTTGGAATCTTCCCAACTCCTTGCCCCCCCACGGTGTCCCTGCTAGCGGCCGCAGTGTGACATCTGAATAATCAGCAAAAAGTAAGTCTGACTCCGTTTGCAAAACTATTCATGTGATGTTTTTTAAATGCAGAGGGGAAAAGGAACTTTCCGTCCCAAGACTGCAAACCGTCACTCTGTCGCAATGTGGTCACAAAGCATAGCACATTTTGGTGCCGAGCAAATACTTCATCCCTTCAAAAGGCTGTAATGCTTGACCGCACAGCAGTCACACTATAAAATAAACAGACAGGACCTGATTCTCTGACAAACTATTTTTCATTAGTTTTAGCTGGAGCCTCAAAAATACAATGTTATACTCCTGGATTTTCTCACTTCCTGTTTTACTGCGGTAGGGAAATGTAGTATAAATAATATATAAAACATCAAAATGAAGAATTTAAATGTCTGAATTGTAATAATGAAAAATGAGCTGGTTTGGGAGGGTCACAGCAAAGAGGGGAACAGAAACTGCTCAATTACTTAGGCTGAGGTTTAAATGTTCAGTTACTTGGCTGGGAAAAAAATGCGAGCATTGGTTCTGGTGGCTTGTAATTATTGGGTTTGATAGCGTTCCAGCGCCGGCAAAATCCACTAGTAAACAAATCCACTGAATATTGGACGGATTTTGTTGGGAACCACTGTAAAACATTAAATGGCAGCACATTTAGATTTAAAATAATGCTTTTCATCTCATCTGCTATCGTACTGCTCTGTGTGTGTGCCAGAAGTAGGCATGGACCCAACACTAATGTGGCATCTTCACAAAAGTACATCAGGGTGCTTTTTGCAGAATATATATAACTAATAGGAATATGTGGAATATGTGTACTATCATACCACTCGCAAAATTCCTTGCATAACTTGTTATAAAACTAATGCATTCAAAGGGAATCCATGACGATGCTGTCAATATTCTATTAACTATCTTAAATTCAAATTTTGCCTCTATTTCAGTCTAAGAATATATATATAAATGTCCTTTGCTATAGTTTCCTTTTACACATCTTTGCCTTCAAATCAAAGAGTGACACTGGTTTGTAAGTGGAACTGGCAAAAGTTCATCTATGTAACCATGGCATAGAAAGTAGCAGGAGGAAATGAGTTCAGACACCGGACCTCCCCATCTCCATGGAAATTCTTACAGAAAAAGTAACTGTCTTGATTTCAATGCCACCATGACATTTAATAGTTCCTGAAATGGCCTGTGCAGGTAGGAAATTCAAGATACTTCATTGCAGAGTTAGGTTAAGTGTATGGACCTGCGGGAAGTGCAAAATCTGTACCAAAACACTTCAGATTCAACTTATTTCACTGTCCAGAAATGTCACCTTTAAGTATTTTAAATAAAGGATAATTCTTACTCTTTTGCCAACCTATGTCTTGTCAATGTTTCTTTCAAAATCTGCACTGAAATTATCCATTGAAATGGTATGATTTCAATCAGCTTGAAAAAAAGTAGTTCTGGAGAGTCGTAAAGAGATTCAATGGCATGGAAATTAAAGTGAGGAGCCCACTCATCAGGTCAGGGGGTAGCCTAATAGCCATATCTGAAAGACCATTGAAGATAATGGCTTAAAGTTGTTTTTGTCTTCATTTGGAATAAAAATAAAACATTCTGACTTATGAAATCTAACCTGGGCCAATTTTTAGTTTTTACCTGCCAGTACCCATTGTACGCCTCAGTTCCTAATCAGCTCCCCAACAGCCTATTCCCATGTCTCTCACGCTGCTAGGGGCAAAGCCCAGTGAGCCAGCGCATGAATAGGCACTTTGTCCTACAAGCCCCTCCACTCACAATCCTACCCGCCCCATTCACCGTGCTTCCGAATCCACTGGCAGACCTTTGCCAAAGCACAGATTTCAGCAAATAGCTGCAGTGCAGCTCCCATGTGTGGGTTTTATAAACGAGGACAAGAACGATTTACTGCAAAGTATGGTGAAGGCCAAGCTGAGCAACCGCAACACAAATTCTTCATAGGCCGAGGATACATGCTTATGAAACTTACAGAAACTTACACACCTTCAGGACCATTCAACACAATCTCACCTCCATGGCTCGGGGTCTTGCTTGGGACTGCAGGTCTAGCCATGAATAAAAACTACTAGTTGTTCAGCCTGGGAAATCTCCCCTTTTACAATAACACAGTAACAGCAGGCCGAGCGGAAGCCGGCCTGATAAACAAAATCTCAGAGGGTGTGAGGAAACCGCGGTGCTCACTTGGTGTCTGGTTACTCGCTTTGGAAATAGCAAGTAGCTTTTCAAATAAGCAGCATTAGCATCTGTGAAACCATTCCCAGCTTAAAGAATTCTTGTGAAATGAGTGACCCGGTAAACACTGGTTGTCAAATTATCTCCTCAGCCCATCAGGACTCCATCAAGCTACAAATAATACTGCATCCTTTCACAGTAACTGGAATGGTGTGATTGACACCTCCGACAAAGCAGTACTGGATACATTTCCAGTGGGGCTTCTTGCAAATGAATTACACTCAAGCAAGAACATATGTCAGTTGACACACTGTTTCCATGAGCTTGCAGTGTGAGGCAGAGTAAGAAAGGATGGTTCTCACCTGGCACAGTCATAGAGTTCTTGGTGCTGTCAGGGCCTTTCACAGAGTTTTTTAGCCATACAATGGTAACGGGGTCCGGGGGGCCCACCGCCTCACAGTAGAGGGTGAAGGGGTTTCCCCGCGTCACATTCATATCCTCCGGCTGCTGTGTAAACATTGGCAGGCCTACAAACACACACACACACATGCATGGGGGAACCATTTACTAAATACCCTCGTAAGACAAAGAATATAATCAAACATTTAAATCCTAAATTCTACAGGACTGAACTCTTTCTGAATTCTTGCATATAAAAAAGACATCGCTGACTACCATTGCGAAGATCATGAGCATGTTTCCTTGTTATTCTGAGCTTGCTGACGCTAGGATTTAACTGAACTTAAAATTCCTCACTTGCATTCTGATGAACTGATTCAGATTTAAAATAATACCATTAAACCAACTGTAACTTTTACTGCTTAGAAGCGTAGTCTGTAGCAAGTTGTGTATCACTTTCAACAACAAAAAAAAGAATACAGAATAAAGTTGCAGCTTCTCAAATGACAATTTGACAATACTGGGATGGACAACCATTGTTGCTCAGGGCACAGTATATAGTAGTTTCAGCGCAGGTGTAATATTACCAGAGGTGGAAAGTTCAGGTGCACGAAATACAAATCCAGACCAAGATTTAGTTCTAACCAACCAGCTATAAAAACTCAATTAATTGGTTGAAACAGAATCTTGGTCTGGACTTGTACTCTCTGGACCTGGAATTTCCACCTCTGAATATTACCTCTGAAAAGTATATTTCCTTTGAAAGGCCAGCCATCTTCTGTTTTGATATATTAGATCTGTTCCCAGTATTTTCTAGAATTCTCCACAGTGTTTTACAAATGCCAGGTTTAAAATTTGCACTTCCCACGTCAAGATTCTCAGCTGAGAAGCAATGCTTATACCTTCCAACTTCCACAGAATACGGATTAAAAAAAAAAAAAAACACATGTATACTTCACCTGCTTTAGTTCCACTTAGCACATCATTTTTAACTCAGATATTCAGTGATATTATGTCTTCTGGGGAAACCCTGCAAGCTGCCTTCAGTACACAAGTTAACATCCACAAACCTTCGACCTGGATAATGATGGGCTGGGACTCGATTAACATGCCGCTGATGTTCAGCTTGCAGATGTAAACGCCAGCATCAGTCCGCAGGACACTTTTAAAGCTTTAAGGGACGGTGGGGGGTGGGGGGTTAGTTGGGCATGGAAGACAATGCAGTCACAGTTGAACAGAATTGCAACACATTTCCAGCCCACTTGCCACACTGATCCCACAAATTCTGTCATATTTAAACTTCTATGCCATTCATTATTGTATGGTATACACAAGCATTTGAAGTTCTAATTTCTGTATGGCAGCTATACAATTCCTATAGCAGGGTTCTTCAAATCTGAACCTCGATTCCAAATCCAGGCCTTGTTTTCAGTTCTCCCAGGTAGTTAGTTTAATAATTACTGATTCTGATTGGTCAGAGGCTTCACACCTGACTGACAGGTAAAGGAAGGCTGGAAAACCAGCAGTGCTCGGACCTCGAGGACCGTGATTTGAATATCCCTGTCCTATAGTAATGCAAACCATCTTGACTGACTACAGAAAACATGGCTTCTAAGGATATATGGGGGTTGTATTGTATGTGAGACACCCCAACGTACCTGAGAGTAGACAGCAGTGTGACGTCATTTTGGCCAAAAGTGTGAAGGTCATTGACCACAGGTTGCACACTGCCGGTCAGTTCCACACCATCCTTCCACCACACGATGCTTGGATCCATGGAAACTTCATGGATGTCAATAGAGCAGTTCAGCTTTATCTCCGTTCCCTCTGACAGCTGGAGGCGGCCCACTGTGGGCTTGAAGTTCAACTGCTGGATATCCTCTCGGCTCAGCGACATGTTCGGTAACCTCTGGGGATTGCCCAGGGAGCCATTGGCAGGGGGTGACTGAGCCACTTCTTTAGAGTGAGCTACGGTGAAAATGACTTCGGTTACAATTTGCATTAGAGCCAAAATTCAGATCTACTCTTATCAGGTAACAACTGGGGTTGGAATTACAGGGGAGCTAAGCAGAGGTCGGCTCACCTGTACAGGACTTGAGCTGCCTTGAAAGCCTCTAGGGGGAGCTCTAAGAAATTATCCACTTTTGTCTTATAGGTTATATTTTATTTTATATACATTAAGGTTCTGGAAATAACATTGTATAAATATGTCAATGTTGTGTGTTACTCTATCTTGCATGATGCTTACGTTGCTGTTATTGTACCTGTATGAAGTGTTACTAATGGTATTAATTATCTGCAGTATAGTAATAGTAGAATATTTTTCACAGTATCCCTGTTATTGACCTCGCTGTTATTGACCTTGCATGTATGCGCGTGCATGTGACTTGGGAAGTCGTGTTGCACACCGGAATATAGGCAGCCCCCCAATAGCCACTGTGTGATTCGAACCCTGGTAACAACCAGTATGTATCTGGTGCTTTATAGGGTGCCATGTTGTAAAAGGATACAAAGTTTAAGAAACAAATGAGGAACGATATATAAAAGCGGACAAAACTCTGGTCACAATGATTTAAGGAATCAACACTGTACACTTTTCTTTGAAGTTCTATGAATATGCAATCAATTTGTAAGGGCATGCAGAGACAATTATCCACACGAAACAAGCTCACACACAGAACAAGCGCTGGGTTCACATAAAATGTGAACTTTTTGTTATGTGGGAAGGGCACTAAATGTAATCAAGAGTGTCAGAGAAGGGCTGATCTCCTAAGTAGAGTGTGCAAATTTCATCGTACTGAAACTGACTTTAGGCTATAGCTGGTACTGTAACTGCGGAGTGAGGAGGTTCAGTGGGCCTAAAAAATAAACATAGGTTTGCTTTCTGCCTTCCAGCTAAGCCCCAATGACGATGTCTGTGCTTATGCTGCTCTAAATAACAATAACTTTGGTAACAGCACTTCAGCAAAAATCTTTGGCTTTAAAATAAACACTGGAAAGCACAGGAATAAAGAGATTTTATGTAATGCCAGGCCTTAGCTGCCTATGTGGAAATGCATTTGTGTTGATAAGTGGAGCTCTTTGCCTCTGACAGTGTTTCCAACGATATGTAATAGGAGGGGAGGGGTTCCAAATGAAATAAGGTCATACACATATTTCGGAAAAGTTAAAGGATTCTAAGCCACAGAAAAATAAATTCTGGCTTTGCCAGCCTAAAGGCGAAGTTCGTACCATTTGCATCACAGAAATTTGTTACCAGAGGAATCATATTGTCCTGGAAGGGCCAGTCACAGTGAGCGTTTCACATCTCAACAGCTTTTCAGGTGCTGATAATCTAACATATTTATTTTGATGATTGCAATTATCTTTGCGCAAGGAAAGACCATCGATATTAAATTAGCGCATACATTTGTTCAACTTATTTTCATTCATCCCAGATATTGTTCTATTAAGACATCCGATGTGATTTTATAAGCAGGTTACTTGTTTCCATGGTAAAGGTGTCTGTCAAAATATCTTTTGTGAGCTTCAGATATATGATGCCTGCAGTCATACACTCGTTGGTCATAGTGCAAATGAATAGTAATAAACAGAATATAAATACTATATAGTATAAATCCTATATAATAACTTTATACGATATATAAATACTACAGCATGTCATCATGTATTCTATATGCCTGCATTCACATCAGTTTGTCCTGCTCTTAGAAAAAACAACAGGGCCCAGGGATAGCGATTCCACTGATTTTCTACATTTAAGTAAAAAAAAACAAAAAACATTAATCATCGATATTTCAACGCTAAAATCGATTCTCAAAATGAAAACATTCAAGATCGAATAATCGATATTCTAATTTAATCCGCACGACCCCAATGCATAGTGCCTGCTACTCATGCCAGCTACATCTGAACTACGAAACAGAGTAACGTCAGTCAATTTCAGTTAATTTAGTAGAATAAAATTCCATTGTCACATAAGTCACACAAAAGTATACTTCAACGGAATGTATCAATGCTTCTCCCTGCCTTAGTTTTTATTGTGTAGGCATATACTATGTATATTCATGTACTTTGCATAAACATTATAGCTAAGTGAAAAAGAACAGGAGTCCTTCATGAAATGTAAGTAAAATGAACTAAAGCTTAGAAAGATTTGGAAACAACGGTAATAAATACCACTTGGTTACAAATTCATTATAATGTATATTTAATTACGAGTTTTGGTATGGTTTAACATAAAATTCGAGGTAAGGAGAGAATATGACGTTTGACAAATTAAGTTTAAAAGCACTTATAATGGAAATTTCGAGTAAAATATTATTGATAACATATGTATAAATCACAGCAACACTGCCCTAACGTGCAATACTCCAAATAAATAAAAACTTAAGCCTCCCAAAAATTAAACTTCGAAATAACTTCCAATAGACGTCTTTAATACACGCTTGATACTAATTACATAACATATTCATTATTACGACGGCCACCCAGTTTGAGCTGAAACATAAAATACACAAAATTGGCAAACTTACCAAAACTCCCATATCCATAAATGTGTAAACCAAAAGTCAAATGGAAAATAATCCGTCCGAAAATATAACGACGCATATTATCACTTGTGATTCGATGAAATTACACCTTAAAGAACAAATTCTTCTGCACCACGCGAAATGCCTTTTGAGGCTTTAAAACGTAGGAATGTGAACTATTGTTCTCACAAAAAACGCAAAAGTTGTGTCTGATACAATAGAAAACACTGGTACTTTTATTTGATCCGTTGCATCAGTTGTTTTCTTTCTGTACTATAAAGCCCCTCATGAATGAATTTGAACCCCTCTCACAAAAATAAACTTTCGAAAATGACGTCACGTTGAGAGTGCCATTTTGGTAGGAGGGTCTTACTGACTGAGAGTGTGAATAAGTGAGTGGATGAGTGTGTTTTTCTATCAGGGTCGGGACCTTTTGAGATGTGGGGACGTTTTCCCAGGCACGACCATTGCAAATGATAGAAAATAGCGTTTGAACGTGCCTGGTAAAATGTCCCTTAAAATATTCGAAGGTCTCCATGTGCTAGACTAACCAGACTAAAGTGAGTTTGCCTATAGTGTGTGGAGGTGTTCCCCTTGTGGTCAATGGTGGAACACCTGTGTGTAGTTTTTTTTTTAAAAACATAATTGCCTCCTATATTACACGTAACTTACACGCTACCTTTAATGAATGTCTACATCAGGGGTCACCAACATGGTGCCCGCGGGCACCAGGATGCCCCCAAGGACCACGTGAGTCGCCCCGCGGACCTGTTCTAAAAATAGCACAACTCACCATTGAGAAGCGTCTAAAATTTAATTTTATCCGGTTGCTATTCTTCTTTAATAACATTTGCATTAATACAGATTTGAAAATGACAATATCTGAAAAAAAGTATTCAAAACATGTTTATTATACATGATTTAAGAAGAGTGTGTCAAACTGGTAACCGGCCTTCGTATCGCTCAGTACCAGTGAAGTAGCTCTGAGTTTCAAAAAGGTTGGTGACTCCTGATCTACATTCATTTGTCGCAGTTGTTTAGCAATTAAGAACTTGCTATACATAGATAAACTGCAATATTACAAATTCTGCCCAGGCTTACAGGAATTAGGAGTAATTATTGGCCTCTAATTGACAGTAGTCACATGTACATGTTGTCAGCTTCGGGATGGAACGCGAGCACGGAAGCAGGCGAATGAAGCCAAAAGGTCCAGTGCAGGGTTTATTATAGGTAAAAGGACAGGTGCAGACAACGACGGACCATACAACGATGACAGATCTCGGGAATACAGACTGAGACTCGGACTAAATACACAAGACTAGGTAACAGAACGAGCTACAGGTGGGAACAATTAGGGCGAAACAGAAGGTAATGAGGTGGGCGTGGCACACATCGGGAGCGGACGGAGCGGGGCGTGACATAACCCCCCCCCAAAGGCGCGCACACCGGGCGCGCCAGGGAGGAGGCGACGGACGGGACGAGGGAACAGGACCTGAAAAACAGAACGTCAACCAAACCCAGGGAACAGGACGGAGACGCAAAAGACGAACAGGGACGAAACGAAGGACAGGACCTGACAGAGAACAGGGAAGGCGGAGAGACAGACCCAGAAGGGAGACACAGGGGGAACACCCACAGGCGACACGAAAGGGCCAGGGGTGCCAAAAGGAGGGACAAAGGGACCAGAAGGAGAAACAGGCGGGACGAACGGAAAGGGAGGAGGAACAAGGGGAGCACGAAAAGGCCCAGGCGGGCGACGGGCAGCGGCCGGAGGGGCCGCAGGGGAGAGGGAGAAGGGAGCAGGAGGGGACCACCCAGGGACCAAGGGGACGGGACGAGGGAGTGACGGAGGGGACCAGGAGGGAGCAGGAGGGAACACCAGGGAAGGCAGGCAGGAGGGGGAAGCCGCGGCAGGCGGAGGCGCAGCCGCAGCCGGCGAAGGCGCCGTCCGACGCCAAGCCGGAGCAGGGGGGCCCGGAGGCGGCCGACCGGGAGCCGGAGGCGGGACCGAGGACCGGCACCCAGGGACCAGGGGGGGGCCCGGCGGCGACCGCCGACCCCGAGGCGCAGGACCCGCAGGCAGCCACCGAGCCAGAGCTAGGGGCCGAACGGGCGAGCCAGGGGGCATGGCGGGCGGGACCCAGGCCCGACGCCTGTGTCCCCGTCCCTTACGGGACACTGACAGGCGGGGTCCTGGGCGGTGCTGGTCTGGCCGGGGTAAGGGCGAGGGAGTCTCAAGGGAGGTCAGGTCTGGACAAACAAGTGTCTTGGCCTCTAAAGAGGCAACAGGCGGGGCAGCCGGAGCCTCAGGTGTGGCCGCAGGCAGAGCGGCGGCCTCAGGCGGGGCCACGGGCAGGACCGGAACGGCGGCCTCAGGCGGCGCCGCGGGCAGGACTGGAACGAAGGCCGGCTGGACAGGCGAGCAGGGCTGGGCCGGCTGGACAGGCGAGACGAGCAGGTCAGGTGAATCGGGCTCGGGTGTGCGGCCCGCAGGGGGCGCTTCATTGCGCGCCACCAGCACGCGGGCAGCAGGGGGCGTAACCGCGGCAACCTGAGGCAGTTCAGGTGCCGGTAGGACAGGTAGGTCAGATGCCGGCAGGACAGGCAGTTCAGGTGCCGGCAGGACAAACAGTTCAGATGCCGGCAGGACAGGTGCTGCCCTCCCGCGGCCAGCAGGGGGCGCTGCCGCGGGGCAGAACCCCCCCCCAAAGGCGCGCACTCCGGGCGCGCCAGACAGGGACACCCCGGCGGGCGCCACCAGCACGCGGCCAGCAGGGGGCGCCTCGGCGGACGCCACCGGCACGCGGCCAGCAGGGGGCGCCTCGGCGGGCGCAGCCTCCACGCGGCCAGCAGGGGGCGCCTCGGCGGGCGCTGTCACCCCGTGGCTAGCCACCGGGACTGTAGGCAAGCCAGGCAGGGCAAGCGGGTCCAATGGGACAGACGGGTCAGGTAGGTCAGGAGGTGCCGCTGACAAGGCGGCGGAAGCTGCAACAGGCGGTGCCGCAGGCAGAGCGGCGGTAGCTGCAGCAGGGTAGACAGGCAGGACGGGCGGCGCCGCTGACGAAGCGGCGGAAGCTGCAACAGGCGGTGCCGCAGGCAGAGCGGCGGCAGCTGCAGCAGGGAAGACAGGCAGGACTGGCGGGTCGAGCGGTGCTGCCGGCAACGCGGCGGCTGCAGCAGGCGGGGCTGTAGGCAGCTCAGCCGCGGGCAGATCGGCGGCGGCAGCAGGCAGCGCAGCCGCGGGCGGATCGGCGGCGGCAGCAGGCAGCGCAGCCGCGGGCGGATCGGCGGCGGCAGCAGGTAGCGCAGCCGCAGGCAGATCGGCGGCGGCAGCAGGCAGCGCAGCCGCAGGCAGATCGGCGGCGGCAGCAGGCAGCGCAGCCGCGGGCGGATCGGCGGAGGCAGCAGGCAGCGCAGCCGCGGGCGGATCGGCGGAGGCAGCAGGCAGCGCAGCCGCAGGCGGATCGACGGAGGCAGCAGACCGGAGAGGTTGTGCTGCTGGCTGATCGGCGGAAGCTGCAGCAAGCGGTGCCGCAGGCAGAGCGGCGGCAGCTGCAGCAGGCGACGTCGCTGGCAGAGAGGAGACGTCAGCAGCCGGCGGTGCCGCGGGCAGAGCGGCGGCATCAACCGCCGGCAGGTCCGGACCGAACCGGTCCGGTGCAGGAAGGAGGGGTGCTGAGCGCGTATGCGCCCTCCCTTTTCGCGCTTTAGGGACCCGGGGACTGGCGTCTCTAACAGCGCTGTTCCCTCTCCCAGGACAGCGCTCTGGCCAGGCATCCCCAGTCTCCAAAGCAGGCAGGTCCTCCGCGTCTTGGGGCCCACCTATCACCCAGGCCTCCTCCCAGGCGGGGCGAAGGGAGCACGCTCCCAAGAAGAGAGTTGGGGCGGCTTCTTCAGCCTTTCCCTTTCGCCTCTTCTTTCTCCTTCTGGATCCGGAAGGCAGCAGTGGGGTCGCATCAGCGGGTGGTGAGCGGTACATCAGCCCGCTGTCCCGCTCCACCTGCCTTTGCAGGGCTGCAGCCGCTACCTCCCGAAGCTGCTGGAGGCTTTCGCGCACCACGTCCGCGTGGTGCGCGTCGCCGGGGACAGATATCCTCTCCAGGATATCCCGGCTTCGGTGAGCTAACCGGAGTGCTGCGGGATCCTCTCGGATCTCGGGTTGGGCCAGCCAGTATAGGACCTCGTCTACCAAGCCGAGGTACTCTTCCTCGGCTAGGGGGGATCCTTTCTTGCGGAGATCTGTCATTCTGTCAGCTTCGGGATGGAACGCGAGCACGGAAGCAGGCGAATGAAGCCAAAAGGTCCAGTGCAGGGTTTATTATAGGTAAAAGGACAGGTGCAGACAACGACGGACCATACAACGATGACAGATCTCGGGAATACAGACTGAGACTCGGACTAAATACACAAGACTAGGTAACAGAACGAGCTACAGGTGGGAACAATTAGGGCGAAACAGAAGGTAATGAGGTGGGCGTGGCACACATCGGGAGCGGACGGAGCGGGGCGTGACACATGTCATTGCACATAACTGTTTTGCCTGTTGCTCAGTATATTACAAGTAGTTCAGGTGATAAAGCTGAACTAGCCAACCTGGTCATGGACTAAATCACACGATAAAAGACTGTGTGATGTGTGAGTATCAGAGTGTTTCCTGTTTAAGTATCAGAGAGTTTTTGCTCTGCAAAATGCTGTGTCTCAGCAATGCCTGATTCTCTCATTTATATCTTTCTGAAACTGATAGTGCCCCTAGATTTGCATTTTGCCTTGTAGAATGCAAACCAGGAACGTCCATTCACACCGACTCCCGCATTCTGCTTAAAGCCCCGGGACGGATCGCGGTTGTGGGCGGAGCTCAGTTTCTCTGCCACCGTGACCAAAGTCAGTGGTGACTGGCTTAAGCGGATAATTACGAAGGACAAAGAACGAGTCGGAAACCCCATCAGTTTTATCACCTCATGTCCTTTAGCAGCGTCGCTTGCAGCAGTTTGCTGTGCTTCGCAGTCCCTGGGTCTGGATTGAGGGGCTCCACCTTCTGACCATCGCTGACTGTGAACCCTGCGCTTTACAAAGAATGCATTGTTTTCTCACAGTTCTCTTGCAAAATTTTGCGCTGAGCAAAGCCTGGACACAGTGCATTGTCCAGTACTTTCTTGACCACTAAGGCATAATTGCTAATGGCAGAAGGGCTATTGCTGATATGTACTGAAAGTATTCCTGTACAGTAATTACGTGTAATTAATTTAACATTAGCATTGTCATCAGCATGGTGAATGCCGGAATAGGCCTATTTCCATGGTCTGGACTGAGGGAAAGGTTTTGCTACCCTGGTATGTAAGGACACCACAGATTCTTGGCGTATGGCTTCTCAGCAGTGACAAGAAGCCTTTTCTCTACATACTGATCACTGTAATTTGGGTTTCCTTCCACTGGAAACATCGTATGTTTGGCCTCTCTGGTCAGCACCACTTTGGGCTGACCTCTGTTAAGCTTTGGCAGTCTACAGGGAGGCCGCTTGAAGCCCCCTTAACTGGCTGTGGGCTGTGTGGATTACAAAGAAAATGTTATTCTACGTTTGCTTCCAAAAGTATATTAATAATAATAATCATGGTGATCACGTGCCTGGAAGGTTGTAATTTCGAATTCTTCGGCTGATGTTGTAATTGTATAACTATTAGGTCCTTGAGCAAAGTCCTTGAGCCCAAGCTATGCTGGGCATTGCCACAAGTTCCGTTTCTGTACCTTTCATGGAGAATGATAATGAGAAATGTAAAAACTACCCAGCTGTCTAACGGAAATGAATAAAGTACGACTATTATATTCTAATCCAGCCAACGGCCAAATATCTTGTTCATCCAGCAGAGGGAGCTCTTTGTTATTTTATGAAGATCCGTGCATCTTCCAACCAACCACTCCTCCAGTATTACGGGCACCGTATACAGGGTGCGAGTCCATTGCGAAGCATTATACGATTTTATGATTTATTTTTGTAACTGTTCTTGCTTTCTGTTCAGACACAATTAAAACTTGAAACTGCACATTATAAATAAAATTTCAAAAATTCCCTTTATTTTTTTTCAATAATTCATAATTGTCATGTACACAACACTTTATAATGTTTACACAAGTATATTTAAATAACTGAAAGGAACACTGCAGTCAAACGGACATATTAATATTCTAGAGTAATTTATACGTTTTTTATACAGTTTCAGTATGAGCAGGAGAGAAGCAAACTTCAACCCCCACTGCAGTTTTCCACTACATGCAACCAAGACAGTACATTCGGTCTTCTTGAGACTTTTTGTGGGTACTTCAAGTCACATGTCTGGGTCCCATCCTTCTCTTACCTGCCTGAGTGAATGGGTGACCTCAGACAAATCCTCAAATATAACACTCCATGTCTTTTTTATACTTAATAGCCTATTCAGCAGACAGTGGCCACATACAAGGCTTTTACACAATTACTCCTGTAGCCTGTGAATACATGCAGCATAGACTAATGATGGCATAAAGCCTTATACCTGTTTGTATTTGAAAAAGTGCTTTGCCATGTCACAGAAGAAAAAAGTATCTTTTGCATGACAAACAAAATTAGAAATTCTGAATGACTTTATAACATTTTAGTAAAGAATGACCAGACACAATGTATATTACAAAGAAGTACAATATCTGTACACCTGAATAGTCATATAAAATGTGTGTAGATCAATACAGGACAATGTAAAATGCCACGACGAAGGTCCTTCAAATGGAACACTGCACAATGAAATGGACATTTAGGTATAATTCTAAAGTAAGTTTCTCAAGTAAATTTCAAATGAGGCATGAGAAAAGACTTGATCTATAATACATCAATATGTCATTTTCCCAAAAGTCATTTTAACCCAGGTGTTTGAAAGTGATGTCGTGTTATCCTGATTTTTATTGTTCAGGAAAGGGTGCGTTGGCATTGCACATCTTGTGCGAGTTCTGCTTCAGCGCAGCTGTGCTGCTGTTCTGCTTGCCGGCACTGTTGTCCAAGCAGTACGCTTTGGTGCGATACAGGCTGGCCTTACCCTCGCAGCATCCTAGCGAGCTCATGAGCAAGAAAATGTCCCTGCGGAAGGCTTTGGTGAAGATGGCGTACAGGAAGGGATTGGCACAGGAGTTGATGGGGTAAAAGAGCACCAGTAGGATCTTGGAGTACGTGACGGTGATGAGGGGCACCTTGAAGGCGGCAGAGATGGCGAAGAACGAGATGGGAGCCATGCAGGTGAAGTCCGTGAAGATGAGCACCGCCATGCGCTTGGCGATCTTGGCATCCGCCCTCCTGCTGGCGAACTCGGGGTTGCGTACTGTCTGGTAGATGTGGATGTAGCAGGCACAGATGACCAGGAAGGCAACCACGTTGAGGAGGAGGAGCATGATGACAAAGCCCTGGGATAGGGGGGCCTCGATTTCCATCGGTAGACACACGCTTACCTTCTGGTAGCTGCTGACACCCAGTAGGGGCAACAGTGCCACTGCTAGGCTAAGGAGCCAGCCACCTGCCATGATGAGCACCGCACTGCCCAAGCCCAGCCGCTGCTCCAGCTGCATGGCGTGGGAGATGGTGTGCCAGCGCTCCAGTGTGATCACCATCAGCGTATACACGGACAGCTCGCCGCCGAACATGGACAGGAAGCCGGCGGCGGCACAGCCGGGGCCTGTCTGCCACTCGATGGCGTGCTGGCTGTAGCTGCCACGGGTGCGAGCGTCCACCACGGCGATCATCAGCAGGTAGACGCCGATGCAGAAGTCAGCGAAGGCCAGGTGGCACATGAGGAAGCGAGGCACGGTCAGCTTGCTACGGCTGGTGAGGAGGACCAGCAGCACTGTCAGGTTGCCCATGATGGCCAGAACGTTGATGAACCAGATAGCCACCCGTAGGAACTTGAATCCGGCGATGTCCTCACAGGGGTTGAAAGCATCTGCCTCTGGGGTGCACAGGATGGCCTTCGTGGTCTGGCAGAATTCAAAGTCGGGGTACTGGAAGTCCATGTCGTCAAAGGCCTGAGAATCGTCCTCTGAGGACAGGACATCAGACACAATGGGGGCCTTCAGTGGCAGCGTGATGGAGGAGTCTGCCACCGTGGTTGGAATCCTAAACCCACAGATACATCAATTGTTTTATATAGTGCCTTTCACAACATAGTTGCATTACAAACTCTACAACCCTGCAGGAATATTTTCGATGCGGCTACCCACGTAAATAGCACGAAACAATATATTGTGATGAATTATTTTAATAAAGGAGATAACAGGTCTTCTAAAATGAAAGTTGGTTTCTTTATTAACAGCCACTATTGGTTTAATACTAGCAGCAGTACATAGGGATTATACACGAACAAATCACACGCATTCCATGGTAAACATCACACAATTTAGACATTCATGATTAACATAAATACACATATACACATATTGATTTACAATATTTAAAGATACGCGGGATGCAACACATACTGGTAAATTCATAATTAGTACTGATCAATCCCATGGAGTCAAATTATGGCAGCCAATCATTGACAGCGGGTGGGATCAGAACATTGCCAGTAAATCATGGAATCATGGACCCCTAAACCACATGTACACACAAAGCGAGCCAGGCCAAGAATCAAAGCTACAACCCTGGAGGTGTGAGACCCCAGAGATCCCCAATAAGCCACTATGGTACCAGGGCTGGACTGGGATTAAATATCAACCCTGGACTATGGGGTTACCAAGATATAAATTTGGCTGACCAGGGTGAGGGAGGGGGCGTGGTTTGGGGGTCCCCCACATACCCCCCGCATCGGCCCACCGGAAAATGCCTGCTATGCCAGTCCATCCCTGCATGGTACCCGTTGTCTTGTTCCACCTTAACGAAATATACAGGTTTCCAGAGTCTGCTAAATAATCTCTGGACCTGTTATGATGCCATTTGACAGTTATCCATGGGAAATAAACACTTTGCTTACTCTGAAGAAATACGGTCTTCACAGTAAGCTGATCCATTTTCCCATAAGTCGAAGAAGGAAGACTTCCTATGAGAGAAGCATAATCAACATGCATTTGCATTACAATTAAGGCACTTTATCAAAGATAAATTTCACTACCAAAAAAAAAAACAACTCAAGACAGACGAGCTTAAAATCACTGAAAACTGAAAAACATAGCACCATCCATCCATTAATCTGCTGGAATAGGGTAGCCTTTTCTTTCAGTGAAAATTAAAATGAAATCTAAATCCCAGTTGGCTGTGAGCCGCACTGCACAGACTATGGAACCTGTCATACTTTTGCACATTCCAGCCAATCAGAGCACAGCAGTGGCTGGGGTAGGTGAGGTGTGCCTCCTGTAGACTTTGCAGAGCCCCCAGTGGGGGGAGGCTCTTCAGGGCAAAGGCTGCACGGGCCATCAGGACCTGAAGAGACTCCAGGCCGTGCGACGGGAGCCTCTCCAACGCTGTCATAGACACATCTCTGCAAAATGACGCAAAAGAACTGGCATTGGTGCTTTGGTAAGGCAGGGAGTCCTGTTGCATCACAGGACAGGCGCACGTGCTGCACGTCTGCAGATCAAAGAGAGACGGAAAACTGTCTGCATATCCCACAACAACCTAAAAGCTCCCATGAAACCGCAAACCAAGTGAGGGTTTAATATAAAAGTTCCTCTCATTTATATAACTCAGTATTTTCACTGGCGCATTTTACTGCACAACCTATAATCTTTCTTAAACTTCAGGTTAAAATCAATCCCGTTAACCATTACGCCACCTGCTGACTGTACTTACAATACACCTGGGCCGACCGCTCCTTTGAAGGCATTTTTGTGAATTATTCTCAGATTCTTGTTGTTTCTCAGGACCCTGGGAATAACAAATGGCGTTACCTCCAGAAATCCTGAAGGAAATTCTCTTCTAGCCACATGTGCCTTTAAAATATTAACGTGTGTATTATAAAAAGAAACATGTAAATACAGCTTATTGATCCTGGTTCCATTGAAGGCATAGTCCATTATCTCCTTGAAGCCATTTCTATATAGGTTCCTGAAATAAAAGTGAAGAGTTACAACTTTGAATGAAACACTTATTTAAAAAGGCTTCACCAAGGACTTGCCCGATAAGATGGGCAAACTTACATAGTGGTGTGTTCAGTTGCTAGTCCAAGAAAAGCATTTGGTGGTATTGACTCGAGATGGAGGTTGTCACAGATTTCGCTAAGGAGAAGTAACATATTTTGGATCATGTTAAAATTCTGGCAGGTTTTTTCTCAATAGAATCATATCTAGTAGCACATCAAAGATTGAAAGTCTCTGTGTTAATGGCACCTTGGATTAATATTTTTAAGTTTAGTTCAGAAGTGGGGGGTTTATTTTTCCTTTGTGAGGATATCTCAGGGCAGTGCACAATATTACAGCAGCTGTCAAATTCAGGGTGAGACACTGAAGGGAAACAGCTCCACAGAAACAAACAGACCGACTTACAGGATGAAACTGGATTCGAGAGAAGAGACGGATGACATGTCGGGGAACAGAGATATTCCAGTGTTGGAAATGCTTCTGTTGAAAACCAAACCGATTACTACAAAATAAGAGACTTAATCTCACTGAGCATTAGTCTCTGATTTAAAAAACCAGAGCAATCAAGTTAAGTCTATAAGACTAAATGGCAGCAACAATAACATATGATTAAAACACTTTTACTGATAGAAAGTACTTTTATTAATTTAATTAACTGATATTGACATTAAAAACTCTAAAATGCATATAATACAGTCAGTATATATTAACATACTGGGTGTCACTTTACAATAAGGCTGCCCATATAAAGGGCTTATGAATGATTTATAATCTGATTATTAATTAGGTTGTAACACTTTGTAAATGATCAAAAGACACTTTTAAACGTGTTATAACACGTTATAACTTTTTCTTAATAAGTTACTACCATTTACAAGTGGCAAAAGGGAGCCTTATTGTGAAGTAGTATCACAAACTGTATATCTATGTGCAAACATTCCAGAACGTGACTCTTTAGATGTAACAAACAAGACAGTTCATCTGTTTAAGAACTTGCACTTAAACTTTTGATTTGCCACGTTGGACACAAATACATAAACATGCATTGTAAGATGTTGAGTCTCACAGATATCGTAACTTGGGGAGGTTGTTGAATGCACTTTGGCTGATGCGTTTCAAGCTCTTTGTGTTCTGAATCAATCTGAAAAGAAAAAACAAATGAACTAAATATAGGCAGAGGTGGATAGTTCAGTTCCAGAAAGTAAGTGAAAATCCAGACCAAGATTTTGTTTCAACCAAGCAGCTGAGTACTCTGTGAGTGTGAATGTTTATGCTCGACTCGTTGGTTGAAACAAAATCTTGGTCTGGATTTTTACTTTCTACTTACTATCTTTACTGGACCTGAACTATCCACCTCTGAATGTAAGGGGCTCTTTCAATATTCTGTCATGTTCGTAACATACACAAAGGAAAGAAGGATTACAACAGGCTAAGTTTTCTCATATATAAAATTAGCTGATGTTAAACCTTAATGCCACGTATAACTGTATTATCTCTGTTTCTGAAGCATGTGGAATCTGGACTGGCTCTTCTAATACTTGACGTCTTTGTTAATCTTCCCTTGCCCTTCCACTACTCCTTCTCCTGATAACCAGGGTTAAGAAACAAATATGCAGTTTTACCTTCTGAAGGCCCAGAGTACAGACCATTTCAGCAAACAGCATTCGTGCCCGAATGACACTCACATTTCTGAGAGGTTAAAAAGATTGTGGAACGCCATGGGCTCTATGGTCCTCAGGGAGTCACTCTGGGTGATTTCACTGGGGTCACATGGGACAAAAAGGCAGTTCACAATAAGTAGGGCAGACTCACACCTACAAATTACAACCCTCACCTGCTTTGAAGCAGATCTAGTTTACTCTTTAGGACAGAATGGCACAATGAATGAACTGTTTATCATACACTATTGCTCAAATAGAATAGAACATATTTATTTACATATCGTTTAATGCACAAATTTGATTATATTATATATTATTTTGTATATTCCTCATACAATGCTAATTTGGAGAATAGTAGATGTTCAACATGAATAACATTCTGCTAATTATGGCTTTGATTTGATTATGACTAATGCTGGTTACAGTAACTCATAGTCAGCAGTTTGGGAACATTTTGGATTCCCAGTAAAGTACCCAAGCACTGGAGAGAGAGTAGCTGATAAGATCAGAACTAACTGTCGATTCTGTTATACTGGTATTTCGCCTGAAACACCATCTAACATGCTACGTCAATGGAGACGACATCATCTGAGTGTGTGTATGACCAGAGAAAAGCAGAATCAGCCTTTGTAAGTTAGTCTCCCCATGGTATTTAAGGCTCTTTGGTAGGATATTCAGACCAGTCAAGAAAAATAAATACAGCTATTGTTTGTCGCTATGCAACCATAACTGATAATAGAAAACAGGGATTTTAGATGGGATTTAGATCATTATTGTTATGATGTAGTCTTCTTTTAAATTTTTATTTATTTTTATAATATGCAAAGATACTTCTCTGAGGTTTTGTTCTTCAAACTCATTGATACACTTGTTGTCTTTGGTTTACAATGGTCCTAACTGTTGGTGTTTGCAGTTTTAATGATAAATAATTTCAAGACAAATTCTGTTTTTCCTGCTGTGCTAAAATTGCGCAGAACCATCAACCCAAGGTTTGTACTGAATTGTGAATTTTGTATACCATTACAGCTCTAAAAGAATTACATAATTTGTATAATCTGTCAAAAAAAGATATACTGTACCTTACAACAATGTCTCATCAATGTCCAATCAAAAATAAAACAATAAAAAGGACTTGATGAAATCTTACATTCTTTATTGTGAAATCAATAAATCATAAATGGAACAAAACCATAAATTTTTAATTAGCGGCAAAATAAGAAAAATCCATACATATCTCCATCCATCCATCCATTTTCCACCACTTATCTGGGTCTGGGTTGCAGGGGCCGCAGTCTGAGTAGAGATGCCCAGACCTCCCTCTCCCCAGGCACCTCCTCCAGCTCCTCCAGGGGAGGACCAAAGCCCTCCCAGGCTACCCAAGAGATATAACCTCTCCAGCGTGTCCTGGGTCTGCTCTGGGGTCTCCTCCTAGTGGGACATGCCCCGTGGGAGACGTCCAGGAGGCATGGCATCCTAGACAGATGTCCAAACCACCATAGCTGGCTCCTTTCGATGCAGAGGAGCAGTGACTCTACTTTAAGTCCTTCTCAGATGTCTCTAAGGCTGAGCCCACACACCTTAATTTCTGCCATTTGTATCCACAATTTCATTCTTTTGGCCACTACCTGGAGCTCGTGGCCTTTCAGCTCAGCTCATTCTGAGTCCACACCGATCAGCCTGTCAATCTCCCATCCCATTCTTCCCTCACTCGTGAACAAGACCCTGAGATACTTGAACTCCGCTTCAGGCAGTAACTCCTCCGCAACCTGGAGGGGGCAATCTACCCTTTTACAGTTCAGACCATGGCCTCAGACTTGGAGGGGCTGATCCTTATCCTGGCCCCTTCAAACTCGCCTGCAAACTGCTCCAGTGTGTGCTGGAGGTCACAGCTCGATGAAGCCAATGGGACCAAACAAAAAGCAAATATGCAATCCTAAGGTCACTGAACCCGACTAGCTCCGGCTCTTTACTGTGTCTCGAAATTCCATAAAATTATGAAAAGAACTGATGACAAAGGGCAGCCCTGGCGGAGTCCAGCACCCACCGAGAATAATTCTGTCATACTGCCATCATTGCAAGCCAAACTCTCGCCTCAGTTATACAGGGACCTAATGGTCCGTAGCAGCAGCCCCGGCACAACATGCTCCTGATGCACCCCCCACAGGACCCCCTGAGGGACACGGTCATTTGCTTTTTCCAAGTCCACAAAATAAACTGGTTGGGTAAACTCCTATCAACCCCCCAGTGTTCTTGTAAGGGTGAAGAATACAGGGAAAATCCCATCCACCCCTGGGTTCTTGCCACTGAAGTGTCGTTTCACTCATTTTTGACTAATTCAGTGCTCTAGTAATGGGCAAGTCCTCAGCTCCTCTTTTCACCCAAGTGTCTAAGACATACGGTCACAGATCTGATGATATTATTATAAAATCGATCATTGATCTACGCCCTATAGTGCTCAGGTGCCAAGTGCACGTATGAAAGCTCTTACGCTCGAACGTGGAGTTCCTTATGGACAAACTGTGGTTAGCACAGAAGTCCAACAACAGAGCACTACTCGGGTTCAGATGAGGCACACTGTTCCTCCTAATCACAACCTTCCAGATTTTGCTGTCGTTACCCACATGAGCATTAAAGTCCCCCAGAGGGGGGCCATCCAAGGTCTCCAAGAAGCCTGTATACTCTAAACTGGTGTTTGGTGCATAAGCACAGACAGCAGTTGGAGTCAAAGGGAGACGACCCTTGAGTTCACCGGGGTGAACTCTAACATACAAGCAAATTGGGGGACTATGAGTAACTCACGCCTCTCACGTGGGGCAACTCCTGAGTGGAATGGAGTTTGGTTCCAAAGCCCGTGTGTGTTGAGGTGAGCTGAACTATATCTACTGTACATGGTATCTCTCTATCTCCCACACTAGCTCAGGCTCCTTTCCTATCAGAAAGGATAAATACCATGTCCCTAAAGTCAGTTTTGGTAACTGAGGATCTGTCCAGCAAGGCCTCTGCCTTCAACTGCTACCCAATTCACAATGCACCAGACCCTCACGGCTCCCCCTGCAGGTGCTGGGCCCCCAGGAGAATGCCACATGGCTCATGCAGGCTCATGGGTGAAGGCCCGTCTACCAGATACTCGCCTAAGAGTTCCCCCCCAGGCCTGGCAACAGGGCGGGGCCTGAGTGTCCCATTTCTAAGTGAGGTTTCTGGTTCCTTCTTGTTGTGCTCCATAAGGAGTATTTTAATTGCCTTTAGTCTGGTTTCTCACCTAAACCTTGCCAGGGAAGACTCTACGGGTACAACTGCCCCAGTGTCCTTAGGATCATAGGGACGTACAAATTCCGCCACCATGTTAGGGTGGCTGTTCATGGTGGGGCCTACATATCTCTATGTGTAATAAACATTTTGTTGCATAGTGGCCTTGTTTATAATAATTTGTAGTGCTTATAATGATTAAAACTCTTATTTTGTTAATGAAGGTCATTTAATGTTTGCATCTGTGTTGTCTACAGGCATAAATACGTGGGTGTGTAATTTGAATGTCAGATAAAAGTTGTTTATGTCACATTGTATAATTTCATGTATCATGGTCATCCACTCTTTGGCGTAGCCCCTTGGTAGGTCTGCTGGCTTTAATTTAGTCTCAGAACTGAAAGGTTCTGTTCTCAGGTCACTGGCTGGGTCTTGGGCTTTTGTTTGGATTGTGAGAGATGTGCGGAGGGGGGATCTCTCACACCTCTCCTGGTCCCTGGTCCGGGATCCTGCTCTAAGCCTGTGGTAGTTGTGCAGTGGATTGCTTGCTTCCAGTCATTGTTCTTTGAGTGTCGGGCTCAGAACTGTTTCAGAGAAAAGCACATGAGGCCAGGTTCAGCTCTTGCCAGTGGGTTTCGGTCAGGGCTGCCAGCATCGTCACCAGCTGTGATTCTGGATGGCTGGCATCTTGTCAAGTTTCTTAGTCCTGTTTAGTATCATCTTGTACCTGAGTTCATGGTCATCACTAGCCAAAGCTGAGCAGCTGATGTGCCAGCCAATTAGCATCCTGTTTTTCGGTCTGTGGTCATCGTGTTTTGACACAATTTCCTGGGTCCTGGTTCCTGTTACTGGGGTGGCACGTTGGTCCAGTAGTCAGCTCTGTTGCCTCATATCTCTGGGACCTGAGTTTGAGTCTCTGCCGTAGCTTCATGGTGTTGAGTTTGCATGTTCTTCTTGTGTCATTGTGGGGTTTCTTCTGGATACTTTCCCTCCCACAGTCTAAAAACATGCTAAGGTGAACTGGAGTTGCCAAATTGTCCAATAATGTGTGTGCGTGTGCTCTGTGATGGATTGGGTCTTTGTCCTGGGTTATTCCCTGCATTGTGCCCTTGTGCTCTTTGTCCCCATAATGGATGGAAAATGGATGGATGGTCCCTGTTTCTAGCTTTCCAAGCACTTGAATCTATCTTGCATTTCCTGCAATGTGTTGTCCCAGGACTTCAGGTACCAGATGGCAGAAGACCTGTGGATAGATGGACTAGTGTGGGCTTCACTGCTTTGGACAGCCCAGTTTTACCAACAGTCCCTCTCCAGAATCTGTCAGTGTAATGTTGAAATTTCACTAACATGAATGTACTGATTATAATCTGTAGAAAGTGTTACAGTAAAATGATCGTGGAATGCAAAAATTGATACCACAGGTGTAGTTTAAATTAGAAATTAAAGGGCATAGCAGCCCTATTTTCCAAGGATATTTTATGAAAATCCAAAAAAACATTCTAAATATATAGCATTTCCAGCCATTTTCCATATCTTATCTCTACCGCGATGGCTGGGGTGGGCCGGGGTGGTCTTTGGCCCACCCAGATGTGACTCAGGCCCACCCATTCAGCATTCACAGCGAGCGATGCAGTAAGATAAAACTATTGGGTCTGACGGGTATGTGTGTGCGTGGTTAGAGCAATCACAGGAAATGTGGTGGTGAGAGGCAAATACATTTTTCTTTCTCTTTTTTCATTTGGTCTTCATAATGCCACGGGTCATTTAAAAGCTGATAAAAAATATGAAGTTGAGTCTGTAATGTGATTTTGTCACCTAGTGAATTGTTATGGGTCTGGCCCATCTGACTTTCTGCCGGAACACCCACACAATGATTTCTGGCTCCGCTATTGGCTAATCTGGAGCAGGGTCATGGTGAGCCTAGAACCGCTCTAGGGAAGTACAAGGAAAATGGCAGAGAACACCATGGTTGGGATACTAGTCCATTAAGGCAAACGTTCCCTCTAAGACCTATTTGAGGACCCTAGTACATAAAATCCACATATCTAGCCCTTTGTGCTACAACTACTGTGTTTCGTTGTATCTGCATTTGTACATCACTCTGGCATATATATATATATTTACTTAAATCTTGAATTTCCTCAAGACCTTAAAAGAAAAGTATAAAATTAATAGTGACAGGGAGGGACTCACATTCCAAGGACTCTGCTTAGCCCATCAAAGGTGTAACTGGGGATTCTGCTCAGGGGCAGGTGAGTGAGAGTCCTGTAAAAGCATCAGCAGAGCAGGTGAGATGCATCCTGTAGAAGCACATTCATTCAGGCCACCTGTCTCATCATGACAAGCCTAATTGCAAACGTACATGCGTTTGCAGTGTCACATTGATTATCAGAATTTGTCACAATCGAGCTACATTATCTATTATGTTAAGGCATCATAAGGTCAGTTTGAACTCAACATTAGGGATCACAGCCGAAGCATTTCTTTCACTGTTCTTGCATTTTCTTAATTGGTTGTGTTTGACACTTCAGGGCTACCGTAGACTCATAGACTACTGCTAAAAGTTGTTTATTTTTGTACCAAATGCAATTATGTGAAAGGATTATTTTCTGTATCACATTTTCTTTGCACATTTCAATTATTGTGTGCTTTTTATCATCAAATAGAAAATGTTTCATACCTCCTGCGTTCCTTGCCCAATAAGCTCTTGAGTATTATTTCAATCTAATAAAGTATCAAATATCAGCTAAGAATATGGTCCTACCACTAATGAAGGCCCCCCTGTAAGCAAAATGGTCACATGGACTTTTTAGTGAAATAGAAACATATTAGGGACATGACAGAAATTATCATTTCCAGAACGGAAATGACTTTTATCTTAATGCACAGCTTACCCTGTCATGAGAGGAGGACATAATCTAGCTAACTGTCAGCCGAAAAAACAAATTCTAGTCCTGTATGAAAAAACAAGCCTAGATGACATTTTATCTTTATTTATTATCTTGATTTGTTGCTATTAAACAAAACAACACCTTTAATGATATTTAAATGGTAATTTTAGATCCCCATCGGTTTTCCATTCAGTTCTTCGGGTACCATCTCTCCACAGATCTCCTCAGCTCCCCCATCTGCACAGAGATGACCCGTCGCTGCACGAGGCTCTCACACAGAAGGGCCCTGAACGCAGTCAACCTTGAAAAGGAAGCAACTCAACTTGTGTCTTTTAATCGTCCCACACTCTAAGAAACCTTGGTCCTATCACTTTAGCCAGCATGTCCCCATACATATAGATGCATTATTTATATCTAAAGAGATTTAGTGAATTTCTTCAGTGACAAACATGGATGACGGCACATTGCTAAGACTTTCTCACATTACCTCTAATGTTGTGCATCACTGTCAATGTCAGCAATTTGGTGCTGATTCTTCTTACTATACCATTCATTCATTCATGTTCCATACCCCCTTGTCCTGTGCAGGTTCACGGTGGTCTGGAGCCTATCCTCTAAAGGAGAGGCGTAAGGCTGGGAATAACCCTTAAACCAATAATAGATATGATAGCTAACGGCCATCTAACTGATGACGTCTGACTTCTTCCCTACATATCCTTGGTTTTCAACTCTTGATGCTTCCTCAAACACTTTAAAAGACTCATATAACCTCCCTCCCCAGAAAATAATAGTTGACCACTGAGTAATTCTGGAATACTTTCTGCAGTCACTGCTGCTTTTCCTTTTGAAAACTCCGGAGGGTACTGCCGACATAATTGAATAATTTTCTTTTTCACAATATGTCCATTAAATCAGTCCTGTACCCAGCGCTTCTTGCAACTCAGATCCTCCACTAGCCCGGCCGTTGTCTAAGTAACCGATGTGGCTCTCTCCACAATGGTTGCCTCCTTTACATCGGCTATGATCTCGTGACCTGTTTAAGACAATGCTCTGACTTTGGGTCTTTTCTTCTGGCCCTCCTAGGTTTCAGCGAGACCGTTCTTCATTGTCTGTCAGTGGGAGTTCCACACGGCTCAGATTTAGATGTTCGTTTTCCCATTGCTGAGACTTACCAAGCGAGGCACAGTAGCGCAGTGGTTCACACTGTTGCCTCATGCCTCTCTGCCCTGGCTCCATGTGTGGAGTTTGCATGTTCTCCCCGTGTTGTTGTGGGGTTTCCTCCGAGTACTCCAGAGTCCTCTCCAGTGTAAATCGGACTTTATTCCATAGGTAACACTGAGTTGTTCCCTGCCTTATGCTCGTAGACTCCATGATAGGCTCCAAACCCCCCGCAACCCAGAATAGGACAAGAGGGTACAGAAAATGGATGAATGGATGGAGTCTTACCTAGCCACACCAGAAATATCCCTGAAAGTCTGATGATTAATGCCCTCTAACTTTTCAACCATGACAAAGAATGGTAAACTTTATAGCCATAGATCATGTTTAACAGTGCCGTTCTGATGTTACATTCACTGAATGGTTAAATGATGTCAAAGTGAATGACTTGTATCCAGTGACATTTTTCACTGTACGGTTTATAAAATTCCCTCTCAATAACAAGTCTTCTGTAAATATTGTGTATAAGTAAAGAGTATTTGATGACCACCACTTAGCAGTCAGTGCAAAATCTGAGTTACAGGCTGGATCTGTCTGTATTAGAGAAAGCAAATGGACACAATCTGCTTCTTTCTTATTACCCTTTGTTGTCATGCTACACTACGCTCAACTGTGTAAATCTGTCACTACACACTCTGCTGGTCCTGCTGCGGATTGGCTGACTGCTTCTCCAGTCATTTCCCATTTCCAAAGGAGCATCCATACTCTGCCAGAAGTCACCATTATTCTTTTGAAGACTGAAGATCAAACTTTTAATGTCTTATGCTAAATCCTCTGATTCTGATCTAAACATAATTCTCTGCTGCATAATTTTAATAAGCCTCTCTTAAATCCTATTGCAATATACCTTTAAAACATGCACAGAGCACAGCGAAACTTTTGCTTAAACTATTGCTTAAAAATTGACTGTTTATTTGGATTCTGCTGCACATAAATACCCAGGGTATTGAATTAATGCTGCCAGTGTTACCCTGTACTTGGCGAAGGCATAACAATTTTGTTATGTGTCTCAACTATAACTCTGATAATTGTATAATTGACGTCTTGTAGGTATAATGATAAAGTGCAGTGACGTAATTTAATTAGATTAGTCCTCTGGCTTTCATACTGGCAAGAATGAGTCACGTCACCAGAAAACGAACTGTCTGCTTAGCAATACAAAATTTAATACACTACATCTTTCTCTGGATTGAAAGCGGACGATTATGGTACTTCATGTTAGGTAAAATACATAAACGGACTGTACTGAAGTGATTTCACCACTTTGCTGCCTGACCTGAATCAGGAAAACTCTTAAAATGTCAATATTCTTAAACCAGTATATTGTCATATATTTCTTCTTATTAAACAATTAAAAGATACAAGATTTCATACTTATCAAATTTAATCTAATTGTCAGTTACTTCATCATTTCATCGGAAATTTTGGGATTGTACATAGTCGAAAATTTTTGTTAAGATAAATATAACTAATGTGCAACTATTTCTTTTCTTGACTCTCTGTGCTGAAATAGCAGAAATAATTATAATATATGCGATAATTTAGGAATACTGGTTAAGAGCAAGTGTACTCGTGTAAGCAGAACACTACTGGACACTATCGGATCTCATTAAGATCGTACATACATCGCCACGTGTGTAACTGCTTGTCTGAAACTTAGTTCTAGTTTTGGAGAAACATTTAATCGAGATGGTTTCAAAATGTATTAACAAACATAATTCTAAACGTGAATCCTACTGTGCGGTCCAATGCCCGTGGCCAAGAGTAAGAAAGATTGTCACTTACAGTCTCACTTGCGCATCTTTTTGGGCTGGAAGGGACCGTTCTATGATATTGTTGCATTTGATCGCTTCAGTGGAGCAATGACAGATCCCCGGACACGCGAAGTTTGAAGCGGAGTAGCAAAAATCATATTTAAAAAATGCAGAGAAAATGAGAAGAAAAAGCAATATCCGCATCGCTGTGTTCTGCGACTCTTCCGCGCAAAATCGCCGTTTACTCTACTCAGATATTAATTGTCAGAAGACAGCGTTGGGGGAGGCGGTTCAATGTCGAAAACGAATTAGAGTTTTCATCTCTACCTCTCTGTCATTATTAATATGCCACAATTAATAAATGCACGTCCTCAGATTTGGTCTATTTTTATGTAAACTTTTATGCGTTGGTGAAACCATCCTAGACAATACAGTGACAGCTATCGACGTTCTCTACTGTAGAAGGCAGATGCTCGCTAGGAACAGCAGGTATAAAAAATAATTATTCATACGTCACGACATAACAGAGTTCGGCTATGGTACGCGTACGGGCCCACTTTACTGTCTTTTAAATCGTACCTGCTGCTCACGAATGCTCACGGTATAATAACCTCGCCCAATCTTTCTAAGTGTGCATTAATTCTTCCATTACGATTAACTAATAATGATCAATAATAAATAATTCCTATGTGTCGTAGTCTTCGTCGTATTCTAAACACATCCATTCGAATACAATGCTAACTTTAAACTTCCACCACTTTGTGCACTACAACCATGTTTATAGAACATATATAATTTGAAATAAAAATGGTAACTGTTAAATGTGTAGGCTACATATATATCCTGTACATTACTGTGCCTTATTACATTTTTCCTCATTATATGTATAAGCTTTACAGTACAGACACAAGTAGGCTATACAACATTTGCTGACCATGAGTAATTTGTTATTAGATTTTAAGTCTAGGCAGACATGGAGAGAGAGGCTGGTAGACGGCCCTTGACCTCCAACGGGAACATCATGACCTGAGTCTTAGCAGTTTCCAAGAGAGTGCCCAATCTCTTCTGGCGCCAGGTCATGCCCTTGATAAGCTCAGCAAGGCTGCCTGACCTTGGCTCACAACAGCCCTGCTGAAGGATTCCAGAATTTCTGTTATCCAGGGGATAATCACACTGTCATATAACCACTTAGGAAAATATTCCTTTCCAAAGAAAATGTTTTGAAATTGTTATTGAACTAAAGAAGTATTTCATAGGTCAACACGTTTAAAAACATACTCGTGGTTATACTTTATGGTGATGTCATAAGCCAGCATTACACTAAAGACAACTCCAAAACACTGTAGTTTATCTGATATTTTCACTGCTTGACCAATATGTTGTATAAATTATTTTTTCTAAAGATAGATTTTCCCTATTACAGTTTTTTAAATTACTTTTTGTAATGGTGTAGGTGGAGCTCACGAGCTAAAATTGTACGATTTTAATATCTTATCTGGATATTGAATATTATCTGCTCTTTCCATCACCAGGACTGGGAAAGAAAAATATTTACTAAACCTGTAAGAGGCTGATTAACAAGAACATTAAAAAATGAAAATCGAGCGTCACCTACCGGTCACACTACTTCTACAACCAGAACACCGTGTTCGTTAGTAAAGCTTTTGATTTTCGATTCCTTCGTGTTTTAAGTGTTGTCAAAGAATAAACGGTGATTTTTACATTGTGTCTTATAGCTGTATATTAGTTCTAGGCCCCATATTATTTTAACCAATCCTGCCGTATAAAATGACTTCCTTTCATTTTAAATTTTACTGAAAGGGATGCTGTACCTTTGCAAGCGTAACAACCGAAGGACTACAATTCCCAATCTCAACAGCTGGCACTACGTGATGACGTCACCTGAGCGGACCCCGCGGAGCTCGCGAAACCTGACTGTACTTGAGATTGACACACCTAAACAGGAAGCTACCGTCAGTTCTTTCGCTTGAAAAAGTTGTGAAGGAGTACTAGCAGTTTTAACTTTTATACGAAAAAAAGAACCATGGATAAACTTCGTCGTGTGTTAAGTGGCCAAGAAGAGAACGAAGAATTAGGCCTAACTGCTCAGGTAAAGATCTGCTATTAATTTGCAAAATACGGGTGTGCAATGCCTGTATGTACCGTGGCCTCGTAATATTCTGTTTCTTCATGTGTTTTTTTTCGATATAATTTTTAAAAACTACTATGATGCTGCGTTTTATGTTGTTTTTTTTTGTGGCTGCATTATTATAAATCGTTGTAATTATCCTGCATGTTACTGCATAAAGATAATTGGCTACAGTGTTGGTATTTGCTTAAGAAAGTTTTTGCAAATCGATGGTGGATTAGTTATTTCAGCAGTCCATGTCATTTTGCTTAGACTTAAGCGTTGAAGCATTCACAAGTATGCGGGTTTGGTATGAATAACCAGCCTACCAGACTTTGCAGGCGTCACTGCCGTGCATGTGACCTTCAGTGAACCTTATCTTCCAGACTCAATCCATCCTGTAAGCTTAAACTGTTTCCCAGATGTGCCAGTGTTTTATAAATGCTCAAAAACAAATCAACCGTTCCTGTAGTTAAAGAAATTTAAGATAGTAGGGGTTGTCATAGAGTTTATTTTCACTCTGCACACATTTCCTGCATTGGCAGGAAAAGAACTATTTCCACAAAGCAATCTTTATCCTTCTTTTTTTTTAAAAAAAGGTCCACAATTAAGGTGGGTGGTACCACCAAGGCTGGGGACGGCTATTTCCTCTGTGTGTTAACTTCTCATTGCTGATTTTTTTCATGCCTTCATAGGAAGTGATCGATCAAAGAAGGTAAGGTATTTGATGGCAGGGATTATGTAGGATGAAACAGAGTTTATAGATATAGTATTTTGCATGGAACGAGATAGACTGTCATTTATTTATAAAGCTGGTAAAATTGCATTTTGGTGTGATATTTTATAAACCTCTTTATTCATTTGCCTCTTTACTTATGACTAAAGTCCTTTTCGTGTAACTTGGGACCCAAGAAACGTTTTTTTTTCCCCAGACATTCCTAACACCAGTTTTCATACATTTAAAATGCTTTATCAGAAATATCCCACACACAAAAATAAGGCCACAGCTAAAATTATGGAAGCACATGTATGTAATACACCATACAAAAACATTGGTATGTAATTAAATAATAAGGTATAACTTCAGGGCATGACAGGTAATGATGGAAGTTGATGCTACTTTTGGATTCATGAAGAAGATTTCATCCAGGCCACAGCATTCAGATTCACCTCGTACTATGCTGATATGCACGTGCCTAAGGCAAGAGAAACACTCATACTCGTGTCGTGGGCATCAGGAAGTTGCGTACCTTGTGACTTCCTGCTCATGTTATACCTCAAGGTCCTGGATGCCTCTACGCTCAGCTACAGCACACGGGTGAAGTGGTTCGTCATCTGTTTTGCCTGCGGGATCCTGTGTTCAATCCTCGTAAGCTGGCTTTCCTCCTTCACTCACACTGTTAAGGGACTGTCCCCAAAGGCTGTTTTCTAGAATGGTTGTTTCTTTACAGCGTTGAGTTGTTAATCACACTTTCACAATATCCAGCACCTCTCATTGGTCACACTCTGGTCAGACTGACAAGGAAGAAGATTTTCCCTTCAGAATTTCTTGTAGCATTTTACTTGAGGGGGCATAAATAATGTAGTGATACACAATCACTTAATGTATTAACCAGAAACTAAGTTTTAGTTACGTACTGATCCCATGTTTGTTCATCACTAATCAGTCATAACGGTTCATGTATTTCATGCACTTACTAAATTTGTTCATGATGTGTACTGGAGTAGTAATTGAGTTAAGTTACTTGTGCTCCACAAGTAAAGTGCTACTGAATTTCTACATTAAAAAATACACAGCATGGTCATGCACCTGTTGAGTCTTTGTGGTTTGACGCGGTACACTTTTCAGTGTCAACACAAAGAATAGTTTTTTTAACAGACATACCCCAGTTTTGTGGGTGCGCAGGGTTTTTATTTATTGGCAGCAGTTCTGTCCTCTTTTCTTTTTTTGATAAAGCAAGTTTTTCACACGCTGTAAAGAGGAAATGCCCTTAATCACGTGTGTATTTCTGATTTTCTTTATATGTCCACTAGATGGCGATACTTGTTTGTTCTATAGCACTAACTTATAAATCTGTAATTTTAAATTCATGTACTCATGTATTCAGTTACTCAGTAGTATAAAACAATAACAGCTGTGCCGGTTAGAGCAACAAATGGTTTAGTTTACTTATTCTATATGCCCTGAGGTGGTTAACAGGCTTGATAATGTCTCGCTATGTCCTCTTCTGTTTCGAACAGGGAACAGCACTTCTTTTCGTGAACGTTAAGCTCTTTGCTGTCTTCTACACATTAGGGAACTTTGCAGCATTGGGAAGGTAAGAAAACATTAATATGCTATCTTGCAGTTTCCACTGTAAAAAAATCTGAAGGAGAAACACAGGTGAAGCAGTTCAGTTCCCCAGCCGGGATTAGTGTTTAATGGTAAAACTTGTTTCTAATGAAACCGATAAGTGGAGATGAGACTGTGACATGTTAACTACTTCCTGATGGGTGGTCTTGCATGGATGGTAACTGGTCTGTATCAGAAAAGCATCACTCAGTCTCTCGTCCAGTTAACATTTAAACCGGTAATATGTAAGTGTTTATAACTCTTCAGGGAAACCTTTTTGGAACTTTGATCTTGTCGTCGATGTCACGCTACAGTTGGTTATTGGGATTTGTTTCTGATTAGCTTCAGTCAGTCTGGCATGCACACAAAATTCTAGAAGTTTTGGTCCTGTTAAGCTCTTCCTTGTCTTTGTCACATTTGCTTGGGTTGAGCTGGAAATTCACTGAATTGTAGCCATTTCTGTGGGACTTTTACAGAAAATAGTAGATCCAGGTGTTTGTTGAACCACTGACCTGTAGGTGCACAGTTTGCTCTGGCTCTTTCTGTCTCTCCATGCCGACTACCATCATTTACAGATGGCTTGCAGGCTCACCAAGGCTCTGTGCATCAGCAAGGCCTTGAGACCCTAAACAGTCAATGGCACCAGCTAAACGCTGTGCAAGTTTTCTTTCCTAGTTTGGTTTTCATTGCAGCCTTCATCCATCAAAGGCAGGGTTCTTGCTCCAAAGGCAGCATGTCTATTTGTTCCTAAACATGTATGATTATTTTTAGTTCAGAACTTAAGAACAGGTTGGTCTTTGCATTTTCCAGTGGAATGTTAGGTTGACCCTGTCATCTTGGGATATTTCTTTACAACATCATTAATTCTCTATTGACAGTCTGTACTGTTTTGGAGTTTATTTCGATTTGTTAATCATAAATTGGCCATATTGTGAACAAATGTGTCCTACCTGTTAATGATTTTAGGAGCTCATTAGTGTTCCACCACCTACAACAGGTATTTCCTTGACTTCCAAGGCTGTGAGTGAATGGATGAAGGTCACTGAACTTCCCGCAGTAATTTCTGCAGCTTATTTTTTACATCACATACTAACACCCTTGTTTGTACCACAGAAACTCTAATCAGACCAATATGTAAACAAACGCTGTTTCATGCTGAGGTCCAATTCACAGCCCACGAAGCTGGGCATCTACCAGGGCCCCAGTTGCTCATTCCTGCTGTTCTTTTTCAGTAAGATGACGCACAGCGTTCTAATAACTTTTTTGCAACATTCCACTGGCGTTGTCACTGAACTGTCACTGTCATATTGAGGTGACAGAGTAATCCCCAAGGTGCATGTTCATAACTGCTCTGGATGGTCGTTTTTCTTCCCACCTCATTTCCTGTCTGGTCAGGCGTAGCGGAATGTGGAAAGAATGTTTAGCTGGAGTCTCCGTGCTGATTCCAGGTCAGCAGGCCTGTCGGGGGAGAGGAGCGTGACCTCCCATTGCCCACCTGGCTAGCAGGTTGCCCCGTGCCGTTTCTGTGAAGGTAGAACAAGACAGGTGGTGGTGTTGAGGTAGAGCTTAGGTTCTCCTAATCACAGGCCTGTGTGAACAGAGCTCTGAAGGAAATTCCTGGAACAAAGTGTCTTGTTGTCAGTTTTGGGGTCTCCTGGTGGATTATTTAGTCAATTTTTACTTTTACTTTAAAGCAAGTCAAAATGTACATATTACATAGTGTGAGTATGAGGTGCATTTTCTTTGCTTATTCAATAGGCCGTGATTTGGGCTTTGAATTTTACCTGTTGGTCAGTAAGTTTATGACTGATTTTCCTCATTTTGTATCTATATATAATTGGTTATACGCAACCTGTGTTGAAGTGTTGTATTCTCTTTATTGTACATCTGAGGGAGAATGGTTAGTGGGTGATTACTATACTAATAAATGTGATTTTGAATATGTGCATTCTGAAATGTCTCCACTGGCTGATCAGTGCAGGGTCTCATTGAGCCTGTCCCAGTCTATTCCACTGATAAATGTTTAATTTTATAGTGACTGCATAAATACACTCGTACGTTTAGACTAAATCTTGCTGATTTACTAGGTAAATTAACACCAAATTTTTGGCATTGATACGGATTATGTGAAAATGATCTGAGCCTAGTACGGACATGCAAATAGGAAGGCAGTCTCCATTAAAAGGGTGAGCATACTTCAGCAGCATCTAGCAGAGTTGCACTGGCTTTGGCAGCCATAACGGGCATTTGGAATTGACACGCAGCTGAATGAGTAAGCATCGCAGCCTTCACACCTGCTTACTAATGAGAGGGTGTCTGTCTTAAAGGGACACTGCTCTCATTTCATCTTACTGTTGGTATTCATGAGAGCATTTTTGAGGTTTGTGAAGTATTCCTTTTTTTAAGCCCAGTTACTTCTGTCAAGAATTAATCATCACTGATGTTATCTTCATAAACGTGTTTTGTGTGCTTTTATAGTGTTTTATATTTCTTCCTGCTGTACTGTATTCAGCTCATTATTTCTGAGGTAAATAATCAGTGACTTCATATATATAATTTGTTCTTTGTGTATGACTGGGAACAGTGGCACTGGTGCCTACAGATTTACATGTGCATGTTTAGGCTGGATCAGAGGAGAGCCGCCGTGCGATTCTCTCGCCATGTCTTTCTGGAGTCTGCTCCTGTCACTTTGGTTCTGCCAAAGCCACCTGCGTCATAAGGCAGCAGACGGCATCTTGTGTAATTATCCTGACATTTTTATGTGCTTCCAGATGTGACTGTCAGAGTCTGTGTTAAACACACCTATTAAATTCCGGCAGTATGCTCTCTCCCTGAGATCTGGATTAGTCGGTGATACTGAACATGATTCTGCTACCAAGGCTTCTGGTTGTAATACCTGATGAGGTTTTGCTGATGCATTCGTGCGGTTTGGAGCTGATGACCCTGCTCTCTCTGCTTCCTTTTCTGCAGCACGTGTTTCCTGATGGGACCCCTGAAACAGCTGAAGCGCATGTTTGAACCCACCAGGTTGATTGCCACCATAGTTATGCTGGTAAATGCTTTTACCTCGTTTACCTTGCGCTGTGTGTCTGGGAGCTCTCTGCTGCCTGGGTGGGCCAGAGTGAGGCTGGATCGTACTGCAAGACATGGTACAACTTAGGGGAGAACAAAGGTGCCTAGATGGTATTACTAGACTAGATGTGAAACGGTATGAACATATAATATTATCATTATATTGACCAAAATGATCATGCTTATCAGTATTACCATGGTATTGTTAAAATGTGTTAAATGGTCAAAAGCTACTGAAATCATTTAATCAAGTTTCATATTGAAAACCACAAATTAAATTTGCAAAATTATATGGTTTTTGTTTACATAAACAATAAAATAATAATATGGCCAATCCCTTACATAAACATATGAAAACCATATCAATTTCTCAAATACACATTAGCATAAAAAATGCCCAAAGTGCTGTCACTGCCTGTCGCCACGTTTTCACTGACGTAGAACAAACCCACGCTGCTAACTTTGGTTGATGTTGAACAATATCGTGAGATTTTCACGGCGTGGAAATTAATAATTACAATTTGAAACGGTACTACCAACTGCTGGGAAAATATCCGTGTTTTATCACGAAACCGGTTCCCGTTTCATCCCTACTTATGACTTAGACCTTTCTGATTAAGAATCATGATTCTTGATTATTTTTTTGAACAGCAAACATAAAATTGCAGGGAAATATATAAACAGACATTTTTGTGAAGATCTTTCCTAATCCTGATACCATTACATATATTCCTTAGTTACAGGTTTGATTTTATATGTAACTAACATCTTGAGTTCTCTAATTAGAACCTGGTAATTAATTCAGCCAACAGTTTACACAAGTTGATTAAGATTTTAGTGAGAAGGAAATTCTGCACAGCCTCCATAAACAAGGCCTGGAGTTTCCCTTCCCAGGCAGACACTCAGTTCAGTGGCTGTTAGGGCTGCATGATATCACATTGCGATATAATCACAATATCTGCACTGCACGCCACATGCTACTGTCTTGGTAAATCGTGGAAGCGATAAGCACTGAAGTGCCAGTGGAGAAAGGGACAGATCAGCAGCAACATCATCTTTTGAAAGAGGAGATATTGTGGGTAAACAAGTTAAGAAGATGGAGGTGGTTTGGCAGCACGTTTTGCAGTTTAAAGTCCGACATGTTCAGGATACGCCAGATTTATACAGATTACTAGCCTTTGGGTGTCAATATTCCTCTCATTAATATATTAAGCATACTACTAATGGGCTTTTCAAGTTGTGGGTTTAAGTAAATATCTGTATAATACCAAAAAGTTGGCATCTGGGTGAATTTTTGCGCCCGTTATCTTAAGGCCTGTAATCACATTGCATTTGTTGGCACTGATTTGTGTATGTTGACACAACTTGTGTTGGCAACACCAGCTTGTTTGGCACACTCTATTGGTAGATAAGTTCTGTCTGGGTATAGTTTATTTCGGGGGAAATTTGATCTCCTTTCTCATTTTATAAATAGAGCAATATTAAGCGCAAATATTTCAAATAATCACAATGTGATATCATGCAGCCTGAGTGGATGGAGCTTTTCGATTTTGTGGAAGACCGAAAACGGTTCGGGCATGTATGGCTATTCCAAGTATTTAACATAGAGGCTCCAATCCTTCACCTGAAGGAACAGCCTCTTTTAATTTACATTTCAATGAAGGACAAAGGTTTGCTTTATTGGGCAATATTACCACTGCAATACGGTGGAGGCAATTTAAGAGTTAAATTTAATCTTATCTTACCCAGTCTCCATGAAAGGAAATGGAGACTTTTCTAAAAGCGATTGTTGTTGATTATGGAATTGAGATGTTTTACCTACTTGTCCATATGAGTACTGGGTATCTGTGTCTCACTGATAAATGCTTTGGCTGCTGTCCACTTGCTGTGCTGTACAGATACTTATGCCTGTAGCTCTGACTATGACATTCGGGGGCCTGCTTGTTGATGCTAATGCTAACCGTTGTGATCATGTCGGAATGGATCCCCTGTATCTTCTTGAGGTGCTAAACATTCCTGCCTGTTAACAGGTCCCACCTACTAAGGTCAAGTACCCTGCCTTATTTGTCACAGCACGACACGGCAGACTTTTATGACTTGGTCTGACCTTGTCATTGAGGCGGCGTCCCGCATGGGTCTGTCCTAGGTCCTATGTGGGCTCTGTGTTTACACTGCTGAGACCCTTCTAATTTACACTTGATGCAATTCCATCACTTTAAATCCACTGTTTAGACTGGCTTGTGGTTACAACACACTAGTTTAATGCTCCATTACTTTGACAGGGAGTGTTAAATAATTTAGCATTTAATAGTTTAGCATCACGAGGCATTAGCCTTAGATACTTGGTTTTGGCAAATGTTCAAAAAAATCAATTACTATGTTGTTAAGCTGTCTGGATGTGAATCTGTTGATTGACTGTTACTGTTGTTCAGCTTGCTCCTGTAAATATACGACAAATTACAGAGTACTGCATGTTTCTGTCCTCTCCTAGCTCTGCTTAGCTTTGACCCTGTGTGCAGCCCTTTGGGTAAGTTTTTTATCATCCTCATGCCATGAACATTTTAAAGTGCAGCAAAATAACTTAAAAATTAACCAGTGTTCCCTGTCATTCTTCACAGTGGGATAGGAAGGGCCTCGCCATCATCTTTTGCATACTACAGTTTCTGGCCATGACATGGTAATTTCTTTCTTATCTCTATTGGTCCGAGAAGTAAAATATTGCCCAACGGTGTGTTTGCGTTGCGATATGAAGTTCGGTGCCGTTTTCCTGAGTCCTATCAGCACATCACCACAGTCAGTCACCCTAAAGCCGTAACTGCCTCACAGTGAGCTGCTTTAGCATAGCTTTGCTTAGGTACATGATGAATACCTTCCCAGGTTCCTGGGCTGATGGCGCACACTTAACCTGCCAAACATGCACATGCACGTTGCTGCTTCAATTGACCAAACAGATTAAATTCTCTACCTGTCACAACACTGGCTACTCGTGTATTTTGGGCCATTGAGATGGATCTTTCTATCCATTTTAAAATTCCTGAAATTACCTAGAGCAGGGGTGTCAAACTGCAGCCCTGCAGGGCCAGATCCCTGCACACTTTTGGGTTTCCCCTCATTTAACACACCTGATTCAACTCCTTGCAACCCTTTTTGCTAGTTCCCATGCAGCTCTGGAGCTTAATCATTTGTGGTGGAACAGGGAAAGAATATGAATAGGTTTTTACAACAGTCATGCCTGAAATCTTAACTGATGTTAATAAATGAAATACTAGTAATAAATTTAAATTTTGTCTTGGATGCTTGCACAGATACAGGAACTTTGATGAAAATGTCACATTTTGAGATTGTTTTTGCCTGGCACCAAAACTTTATGGGATATCCACTTTCCTAATGGTCCTCTTCGGTCCCTCTGCATGTTTGTAATGTAAATATTCCAGCGTTTATTTTTTATCCCCCTTTGTCTTGAGAGAGAAACGAATGACGTGTCCCTCCCTCATTGTGCAGCAGAGCACGATTCGGTGGCTGTGGGACTTGCTTGTCAGAAGGAGAATTACGTGGCGTGTGGGGGTGTCCTGTTGGCGACTCCATACAACATTTGTTTCTATGTCAACCTCCAGTGTCTTGGCTGTATAAAATAGTTCAGTACATTTTGTAACATGTAGTCTTCACTCAAAGGAACCCAACATCCAACTGACTCTCCGGTACAGGGCTACAGTGGAGGTATGGGAATCCCAGACAGGGGAATCCCAGGCAGGGGAACCCCCTGGAATGGAAGCCACTCCACACATTTGCAGAACACAGTTTCAGAGAAACCAGTTAGCCTGGTTGCATGACTTTGGAAACCCATGAGATAGAGTACGCAAACTCCATATAGAGAGAGGCTGGAATTCAGGCCCCGTCCCTAAGCTCGCCATGTGAGGCATCAGCGAGGCTGCCACACTGCCCTATTTCTCAAAGGAATCGCGGCTGAAAGTATTTTCAATGAAGCCTGATCTACATACGAACATCGTAAATTCACATCCTCACAAGGGTCTATTTATGCTTACCATTAGGTTGTTTGGAGCTATATAAAAAAAACAAGGATAACACATGGTTGTTAAGTCTTTTATTATAGTTTGTGTTTTGCTTCCAGTATTAATTGCACATGAATTAAATGGGGGCTGGTTTCAGTAAGTGTTCCTTCACAGTAATTCATGGGGCATCCTCCCTCTGTCTGAAAATAAAGCCAGTCTGTTTGCCAAGAGGTGAGTAGGCTTCTGTTAGCATGGTGCTGCAAAGGAGAAACATGTTTTACGTGTTTTTCAGCTAAACTGAAGCTGTCTTGGGAGCTGGGGGGGGGGGCGAGGGGGAGTTACTAATTCCATTGGCTATAATACGTCATGACCTCTGTGGTTAGTGCCAAATGATACAAAAGTGTTGGCATCCAGACACCAAAAACTTCTGCATCACTTAAATCTGGGTGTGGGTCAGTGATGCTGATTCAGGGCATAAAATACTTGTGTGTGTGTGTGTGTGGGGGGGGGGGGGTCCAGGTATTCATTACATTGTCCCTCATTTTGACATTGTGGGGGCCATATTTCTGGTTCCCATAAGGATAACCTCAGTTATGTTAAAAAAAAAAAAATTGATGACTGAAAATGCCATAACACTTGTATTTTGCTTGGTTATGGTTAGGGCTGGGTAGGGGTTAAGGTTGTCATTTTCAGATTTTGGTTTTTACCGTAGAAGTGAATGGACGGTTCTCACAAAGTAATGCATTTCAAAGGGAGCTTGTTACAAGTTTACTGGACTTAACTATAACAATATAAAAATATTTCTGCACATTAACCTAGTGTTAACATGAGAAACAGCTTGTTGGAACCTCCACTTTTGTCTTTGTTCCTTATAAGCCACATGGGTCAGCTACCCCCCCCCCCCATGCCTTGTTGGTCATTCAGGCTCCAACAAACATGCCTCACAATATGGATAGATGATCAGTTTTATGGAATTATCACCTTTTCAGTGAAGATGGCAGCAGCAGTGAAATCTGTACACAGATATTTATATGTAGCAGTGTAGTTTTAAGTTTGTTTGGTTGCTTTGTAGCTTGTTGGAGTGTCAGCATGAGCACGTTCTGTTGTTTTCTGCACTGTGGCGCGTATGTGGCGTTTCTGTGCATCTACGGAGGCAGCATCCTACGTTCGCCCCATTCCGAATGCGTCAGCAGGCCTGGCCCCATCACCAACATAATCGCTGTGATTTTACAGCCGTATTCTGCCTGCATGAGTCAGACCGCTGGCCATGCCGCCGCTGACGTGCGTTGTCGTAGAAACCCGCTGCATGCCTGAGAGCCGTACTCGGTCACCATACACCCACGTGCACTGACGCTCCCGTCTTGCGCACACTCAAATGCTATTTTTGAAAGAAGTAGAATTTACAGTGTTTCACTTTTCATTTTTGAAGGTTATCTGTTATACCTGGACAACAAGAAGTAAAAATTTGGGCATATGAATTTGCTTCAGTATTTTGTATTGTCTTTTAATTTAGGTGGCGGATTGCAGTCCTTATCAACATGAAATGAATGGCTGTGTTAGCTGTGGTGACCAATATTTAAAATGTTATTTTGCCAGTTAGTTGGTCATTTTACAAGTATTTTTGTTTTATTTAGAATTTTTTTAATACTTTTTTTTCCAGCAGTGAGTACTAAGGCAGGAATACTGACCACAATGGCTAGTTACAATCAGGAAGTTGTGTGAAGTGCATTTTGCATGGGAAAAGTTTAAATATATGGCCAGTATACTTTTATGTAGAGAGGTGTTGTGTTAAATGTGATTGGTTGAGCAGTAATGTGTTAAATGTGATTGGTTGAGCAGTAATGTGTTAAATGTGATTGGTTGAGCAGTAATGTGTTAAATGTGATTGGTTGAGCAGTAATGTGTTAAATGTGATTGGTTGAGCAGTAATGTCAGGTTAGACTATCATCCTAACCAAGGCCATCCTCGACCCACCGTCCTGCTCAGTGGCTGCCAGCCTCTGAACCAGGGTTAGGGTGCCAGTGGACTTTTCCTGCCAGGAAGTTATTTCCTGCTGCCGTCTCGATCACTCTGCCCCCCGAGACCCGTGTGTGACGCTCTGTGTTTCTGCTTATTTCAGGTACAGCATTTCCTACATTCCCTTCGCCAGGTAAGCGTCTTTCCTCTGTACGTTCACGTGGATCAGTTACGTGTTTGCTTAAATGATGCTTTTCTCTGTAGTAGGCCGAAGTGTTCCGTTTTATCCATTTGCACAGCTAAAGGTTTATTCCCATGGTTCAGTCAGTTTTTGCCTCTTTCAAAAATAAGCACTAAAAAGGCCATTTCTGTGTTTTCTTCACCGTTTGAGCGTTATATTCCCCAAGCTTCCTACTTTCGGTCCTTTGTGGCCCAGGTGTACCTCCAGGGAGTAATTAAAATTCCCAGAGCGGTAACTGGACATAACCACAGCCAACTGTTTTGTTTTTGTGTTGTTCCCCCCCCCCATCCACAAATGGCCATATGGCATTGGTCAGATGTGTCACACTGAGATGGGGGGGGGCATGGGGATTGTTTGTGGTGTTCGGAGGTGGCGGGTGGTCGTGGTGGGGGGTTTCGCCGAGCGGTTCCCTGAATGAAAACATGTTTTTATTTACATCCGCACACCAATGGGTGTTTCTCCCGCCATATGGCGTTAAATTCCGGCCGCATCCACCCTGGGCTCCAAGCATCACACATTTCTGACCCCCCCCCCCCCGCCCCCCAGCTTGTCTTCCAGACTGTTTGCACAACACACAGAATACACTGGAAAGCCTCCCCATACAGATGGTGCTTGTGTGGTTCTGTGTGGTCCCCCCCCCCACCCCGAGGTTTATTTTTAGATGTTGTCATTCATTATGCTGTGGTCAGGGTGGCCATCAAGGTTGTCTGCCATTGTAATTAGTGAGGGTGTGTTAGAAACTGAAAATCACATTAATTTAATAAATTATACTTATACTTTCTGCATGCATAAAGGCACTGAACCGTTAATGAGAAGCTGCTTGGAAACGCCATATGATATTCATTTTTATGTTGTATATAAACAGCACTACTAATCTGTGAAAATCAGGCTATAGGCTTCCGTTAGCCAGGAAGGTGCACTAATGAAACGGCTGTCGGAGGGACAGTGATGAAGCAGGACTCATGCCTATGCCTGCCAGCGAGGGTCGAGACCCACATGCTGCCTGGCGTTGACATTGATGTCAGGACCTGAGGTGACATGGGGTGTCGGGGCTCCTTTGTGATCAGGACCCCATCTGGTGTCCTGTCTGTATGCCACGTGCCGTCGTCCCCCCCCTCCCCACCCCAAAGCGGAGGAATCTTGCTCACTGCAAATCTGCTAGCTGGCAGATGCTCCCATAATCAAGCGTAGCGTTTGCGAAATCTCCTGTCCCATAGCCTTTTGAGGAGAGGAAAGGTCAGGCCAGTGCAGGGGATGGAAAAATATGGAACAAAGACCCTATAGAAACCAGTTTATCAGACTGGGAGTCCAGCAGCTTTGATAACATGCTCCTGGGATAAAGGCTTATCTGATTGGTGCTACTCCTCTTTGTTCCTGTCAGAATAGCTTACATTAATCACAGTTTAAAGGCATTTACTTTGGTTACATTAGTATGACAAGGTAGTGATTCTGTGTTTATCTCCTTATCTGTGGCTGAATTTCCTTTGATTGGATTGTTCTGATTTGAGTAGCTTATTTGCATTTCCTACTATTTCTGCACAAGAGTGTTATGTCTGCCTTCTGTGTTTTGCCTTGTTTGCAGTACATATAACCACCCTGAGTTTAGAAACCTGCTGTGTCAGCGTTCCCCCCCCCCCCCCCACGCACATGGCTGTGGGGGACCCATTGCTTTCAGGTTTCGTCAGAAAAGGGGAAGCCTTGTGAATTTAGTGTTGATCTTTTCCCATGTCTTCTCTTTCGAAATGAAAGATCATCTGATTTCACTCTCATATTTACCAATAAAGTGCATGGGAGAATTCTGAGAATGGGCGTGAATCTGTGTCTACGTTGGGGGGTGGCAACCACGAATGGTGACTCCCCGCCCCCTCCCAGCCCATCTCTCTTTAACCTTGATTGGCTTCACTCCTCCTTCCATTGCTCCTCCTCCTCCAGCCCTCCTCCAGTCAGTTTCAAGCGAGGGATGTGGTTTCTGCATAGCAACACACGCGGAGTGCAGCGGGGAAAGCAGCAGCGTGACCTTGTTCTCCTGTTGCCGTGGTGATGGCTAATATTGCATCATCCCAACATTACATACCTAGGGGTGGGGATGGTGGGGTGGTCTTTTCATGCTGAATTTGTGTCACTTTACCGGCAAAACAGGGTTAAATATTCATGAGCACCTCCCATACAGCAACAACAAAGGAGATCATACACCACAAAGAACAGTGTATACTGCTGAGTGGTCCTACCCATAATTTTATTTCTGCAGGAATGCATTTCTTGTGCTCAAACATATTGGGCGTGCCAAACAAGGTTTCCTTTGGCTGTTTGTTTTTTTGCCTTCTTACTGTAATTGCTGTTGTTGCTTGACATCATTGCCCTGTTTTGTTATTGTAATGTCTGTTTATCAAACACAATTGTGTAACTGAAAAATGTTGTTGCTTTTCTAGGGACGCTGTGCTGAAGTGCTTCACAACTTGCCTGAGTTAATTTGGTTCCTGCATCCCAGTTCACGTGAAGACTAGTGCACATATTGCAGTGTAAAATGTACATTAATGATTCTCCTAACTGTCTTAAATGCTGTTCTTTTACCCCCAAAGAGCACTTAATGACAGTAACAGTTGTTAAGTCCATTTCCTGTTTATTTTATTCACCGGCTGAATGATTATTATTTTTTTTTTTACAGTGTGAATGTTTTTGATGAATGGTGTTTGGAGAAAAATATTTAAAAATCTTTATATTCTGTACTAAACTATAATAGCAGCTTTATTTTGATTGCCCATAAGTGAAGAGGCCTTTTTGAAAAACTTAAAACAGAATTAATTCATGTTGTGTCTGCAGTGCAGGAGAAAAAGCCCCTTTTTGCTGAGTGCTGTGTCTCTCCTTAAATGAACATTTTAATATTACTGTGTACCGGCAGCTTGGAGTTAATTTTCTCAAATGATTTTCGGCTTTTCTGTGAAAGCTCTGCCCCAAACAATAAATGAAAAGTATTTTTCCATCTTCAGTCCTGGTATCCTTTGGCGTTACGTGCATTTGTAAGGATCGTGTTGATATGCCCGCCTCATTACTTTGTATGCTCAGGGCTCAATGTTGTGTTTTTTTCATAATGGTGACAATATGTTACACGTTGTACTATTAGCCACGCCACAGTGCCTGACAGCATAGCCTCAGGTGACCAAAGGACAGCCTCACATCTTTATGCAGGGTCCCTGCTGTTATCTGCCTGTGTGTTTGTTCAGCTGAAACGAGGAATGCCAGCACCTGCTCAGAGAAAGCTGCCTTTTCAGCATATCTAGAGCCAATGTGCACACGATTTGATTCTCTTCCAGACGCCCTAATGAGCTGGACTCCGGCCACTCTTCATGTGAACTTGATAGGCCCTCATAACACGAAATGCTTCACACAGACAATGGCAAGCTTCATCTAAGGGTGTTCAAGCGATGGCTGGCAGTTCCTAATATGCTAAAGATTCGGTTGCCCGGGCGATGTAATATAATCCATCGCAGTGCTTATGAGAACACATTTCATCCATGATGTTAATAAACCTGGTATTTACTGGCCGCCGGACACAAACACTTCCAGTCAGCAAATGATAGCAAATGGCTGTAACATGTCACTGTGTGACCAGTTGGATCTGCTGGTTTTAATTCACACTTCCAGTTTGAAACCACCGCCGCCACCTTTGAAGGGTTTGCTGTAGTTTGCAGGTATTGGCAGTAAATGCATTTATTTTCCATAGCACTAAACCCACAATAGAATGGAATAGGTGTGTTCGAGTTTATATAGTTTACATAATCATTCACTATTAAAAATGAAGTTGCTTCGTAGACAGTAATATGTTTAAATGTCTAAATATTACTCTTTTTATGGTATTCCACATAAGTGTATATAACACTGGAAACTGTGTATGTTTGTCCCATAAGCTTTTTAGCCTAGTAAACCACAGCTGTGTATTTTAAATTCATTAATTTGGGGCTTCTGTTTTTGTACAATGACTTTTTTATTTTAATCGAGAAACAAAATTGTGCCTAAAAATAACTGCACCAGCAATGCATACAAAAATGTACTAATAAATAAGCATATATGTATATTTTCCACCTGTCAGTACATGTTTTGTCTGTAAAGATTGCAATGTGTATTATAGCATTATATATTAAACATTGTTTTTGCTTCTTGATCTTAAAATAGACTGTGTAATCCTGCATATAAGATGATGTAATTTCATTTTCATGCAGACATTTTATTTATGGAATAGTACTGAATCGTACAAAACTCTTAAAAAAAAGTGTACTTGCCAACAGAACTCCAGTATAACGGCGTACATTATTTTAATACAAACTAATCTAGACATGGGTGATTGGCCTCTCTTCACTACCCCAACGTGCCGGTTAGACATGTCATAACCCCGAAACGGAACACCTGCAGTCCTGATGGAGAAGTGTAAACTCCACCATGATTCCCTAACTCCGATTAACTAAACACTTTATATGAACCAGAACGCAACTAACCATCCATGTCGACGCATTGTCAATATAAACGCTTAAATGCGCACATTTAGCCTTTATGGTTCGAAGGTACGTAAACTGTGGTAATATTCTCCAATTTATGGAAAATTTCGTTTTAATTTATGACGGGATGTGCTGTGTGTCACATCTGCGGACTATTTGAAGAGGAAGCAATTTCCATTTTCTTGTTTTAGCAATGAGATTACTTTTGCAATATTCAAAATTAAACTGCCATATTTTCAAGTAGCCCTGATATATAGCGCCTTTATAATAGCAACAAACAATTACATTTATAATTCCTTTTTGCTCTGCTTGAAATTTAATTTTATTCTAAAATGTAGCTAAATAGATACCGTATAGGTTAGGCCTGTATAACATGGTGTCTCTAAAATGAACCAGTAACCTACCATGAGGAGAATCCTCAATACTGGAGCACATGTGTTTTGAGCGTTTAACCTTTTGAACGTGGAATGTTAATTTCATTCATAATTACGAGAACCTCAAATAAAAGGGTTAAATTAATCCTGCTAATATACTTCACGATATATTCGAGAATAACGTTTGCATCCAATTTATATTAGAATTTAATATTTTATAAATTATTTGTATTGATCTAACGCTATACTGTTATGACGGAATATAGTAATTTGTCTTCCCGAGCTTTCTAACATATTAATGTGGTTTTATAGTGTAGCACTGAAAAAGGATGTGATGCACGCGTGTGAGCCGTTTATTAATGAAGCGGGCGGAGAGCGCTGTTTGGGTGGCGCGTCTTTGTTGTCTCTCACAGCGGGCTCCAGCTCCGACTCCGGCTCCAGCTCCAGCTCCCGCTCCGGCTCCAGCTCCACGGCTCCGGCGCAGCTCACGCTGGCCACGCCTTCCACTGAGCGACATAAAGAGAAGAGTGACTGGGAACCACTTCGGACGGGGCACAAGGCAAGTGGCGTGTGAACAAGTGTGTTCACGACTGCCAGAGCGCCGGCGGATGATGTTATTGGAAATATCCCCAGCGATATTTTACATATTTTGCTTTTCTTCCGGAAATTCGGGTGAAATTTGTCTTAGACTTTAACTGACATTAAAAATGCCTTTTCCACCGATTACCCTGCATCCGCGGATCTCTTCCCCAGGGAAGGAACTGTTCAGGAAAAAGAAAACCAACATTGTACCTCCACAGTCTGTGCTCAGTGGTGGAAAGAATAAGGAAGAGAAAGACTCTGAAAGGGATAAGTTGTCTACCTCTTGGCCAACGGCTAACCTTAGGCAGTTGGGGCGAATGCCACAGCAACAGAAGAGCAAACTTCCTATTCAAAGACCGGCTGTGGACCTGGGGCCAGAGGGGAAACACTCGTGGCTGGCATTGCCTCCTCCTCTGACCAGCTCCTACGACAGCGTGCCTCGGTCCAGCTCGGGAGAGTCGGCAACTCAGAAGAGCAGCAAGCATTCCTCACGGAGCTCCCTGGCCAAGGAGGAGACCGAGGAGGAAATACACTTTACCTTGAGCCTCACTCCCGAGGCGATTCTGGTGATCCAGAAGCGCAACTTAGAGAAACAGATGATGGCCAAGCAGCAAAAGTGCTGCGGCTCCGCCGAGTACAGACATCGGCGAGCGTTCGCCTCCAAACGCGCGCAAGGAGTCTCCAAGTCCAACGTGCCTGTTGCCAAACTGGAGAACCCAGAAGACATCCGCACGATTGTAAAAATCTCATTATTAAACGACCAGTACAAATATGACGACGTGGAGTATGAAGAAGAGGACGGCGACGTGGATGAGACGGTGGTCAGAAAATGCAAGGAGTGGCTCAAGGGAGTTGAAAGTGCTGCTGCCTTTGGGAAAGTGGACAAACTAGCGACTTTACCGCACCTGAAAAGCTGCTAATAAGTAAACGACTGTAGATTTGCACCTCATAACGCCCGAACTGGGAAAAAGAAAAGATCACTGGTTTGTTCAGACACTGCTCACGAGCAAATAGACAGTCAGGTTTATTTTGCGACCACTTTGTCACGAAACCAGCGGAATGTTTTCTGTAAAGCAATTGTGAACTGAGATTGCTACCTGTGGTTGTCATTCAGAACAAAGCAGGTAATTTTCATCACCCTGGCTACTAATGAGCGCTTGTTATTTGCACATAGCATTTTTGTTTAGTGAGAGCCACCCTCTCATTGTAAGACCTGTGTTTATTTTCATGATATGGATATTTTAATACAGGATTGTCTCTCTGGGAAATGTCGACATCAACAGGAGGATTCCACTGGTTCCATTACTTCCCGTAAAGGGACCATCCCTTTGTATCCGCTGAACAAAAGATCAGAGAGACACAGACCGCATTTGAGCGGCTTTGGTCAGACGAAAAAAATGACTGTTAATCACCGAATTGTATGTTGTTTTAGATACACAAATAAAAAGGTGTTACAAAACGAAACGTGTATTTATCGTGAAACAAGCCTTGTACAGTATTTATTATGCAATTTAGAAAATGTTATTTGTTTGCACACGTGTTTTCGTTGATTTTTTAAACTGTTTATATGCAATAAACGTGTAAAATATATTTATGGACTCCTGATCATTACGATGTTAGAAATGTTTGTAAATGCGTTTCACTGATTCTTGGTTTTACCGTAACGGTGCTTTAAGGTGTCAACAATGGATGACACATCCTCTTTGTATTCAGTTACAATAGTCTATAGAACCTATTTGCTCTTCCTAACAGACTGAAAAATAACTTCCGTTTATCTAGAACATTGACAAAACTCACGAATATCTGTTTTAAATAAATTCGGATATGTTTTTCTTTGGTCCCTTTAAGCCATTTTGTGGAAGAAGCTAGCTTTAGGCGTGAATGTTCTTATTAGATAAGCCTCTTAAGTCTGTGCTGGCAAGGTTTTCTAAGGGCTGTTGGCGTCGTTTACCTCATAAATCTTCGTTATGAGAGTTTCAAATGAACCCGTGAAATTAACTGAGATGTTAGGGTTGATTTTATACTTAGAAATAAAATAGGAAAATAAAACATACTGATCTTGTAAAATATATCTAGTCTTATAAGCCATTCTGTGGAAGTTGTCAAGGCATGAATAAAGAATTCACTATGTTAAAGAATTGTATTATCAATAATATTTATCAGTTTAGAGAAATATTTTATGGTGATGTTTTCTACATTTGATCATGGGCAATTTTGTTTTGCTAAATAGAAAAGAGACGTGTGTATATGTTATAATAATCACTACCAGACTGGTCAGTATATTTTTGATAAAATCTTCAATTGAAAACCTGTGGAAGCACGTTGTGTCCCAGCCTGTCCGTCCCTCCCACTCCATTCGTCCCATTTAAGGAGGTGATCCTCCCATCGTACGGACAGAGAGTCCTTTGGACCAATTTCACTACGTGGGGGGCAAGGCTAATCCGGAGAGCTTGAGGAGGAGAGCCAATGGGATTTCGAGCCGTCCTTGCCATGGTAACGGCTCCGTAAACACGATGGTCAGCGCGACACATTCAAACCAAAGGGATCCGCGTTTTATGTTGTGTTTTAACCGCTATATAAGAATTTTGTCTGCATTATACTTCAACGTACTCGTGAATGATTTGAGGGTACGGTTTATGGTGCATGCAGATCTCAGACTGATGTTTCTGCTTTGATTTATCATCCAAGATCGTTGCTTATTTGTTCAGTGCATATCTCTCATTTCCAATGAACTATGATAAAAATACTCAGCAGAGCCTCAGTGAAACTGATTGCCAGTTTATGACAGTTTAGATATACTGTATCGATTCCAAGCAGGTAATTTTGGATTTTTACTTGTACAACTCGTTATAATAATAATACAACATCGAAGTCTTTCAGTCAGGTGTTATGCCGAAAAAGGCATCCCTGCCGCAGAATGCATGCGTGTCTCTAAATGACTGATTGGTCGCTGATCTGAAACGAGTTGAGCTACTTTGTCGAGTTAGGCTACCGTAGTGCTAATCGATAGACCTAACCCTAATCCCCAAAAAACCTGTAAAACCCTAACCCCCAAAAACCCCTAAAAGCTCAACTCGTCAGAACACCGGCATGCATTCTATACGGCAGGGATGTCTTTTTCGGCATAACACCTGTTAAAGTCCCCTAACTTTGCGCTACAGCTATAAGGAGAACCATTCATGGAATTTACCCAGTGGCTTCCAAAAAACGACCCCTTCCCCATTAAAAATAATTTAGTTAATCTCTTACTCGGGTTAGTGAGCTGAACGACAGACAGAACGATAGGAATTTTTGTGAGTTTAATTTAATTTGTTGCTTTGTTAACAATGATTAATGCACGCAATCGGTAAATCCTATCGGGACGTAGTGCTTGTTTGGAAGATCTCTGGGTTATCTGGGCAGGAAATTAGTTTGTCAGTTTACATGTAAACATGCTTGTGGGGCAGTTTTCCAGCTGAGTCTGGTGTTTTGCACATTGGGGACAATGTTTTGAGTAAACACGGCGTCAAAGACAATGCAAAAAAAAAAGGAACTATGTATATTTTATTAATACGTGTGTTTAATTGACCTTCCATTATTAAGAGTTTAAAAGAGTTTTTAAAACTAAGTGTATTTGGTAACCTGGTTACAGAAACTTAATTTGAATGAAAATGGTGCATTCTGGGCGATTGGGGGCTGTATGTGTTTTGACTACCGCTGCCGTGCTGCGCGTCTGTGTCGCCGGACATTGAATTCTCGGTTGGCTGAGTTTTTAGCTTTGACAGGTCAGTTTTGGTAAGTTAATTTGTTTCTGATGAAACGGTTTGTTTCGGGTTATGATTACACGTTGTTCAGTGACGTGCAATTATCGTTAGCATTTAACCTATTACATCCCCTTAGGAATCACATCTGTATATAGGCCTATGATATTGTTTATTCTTCTATTCTTCATTAAACAGGTAACAATGTAAGCCCAAATATTATCTTCTTCTTTAAAAAAACGCAAAAAAGCGATTTAATAATGTTTCTATTTTATTACAGAACTAAATTAAGGTGACAGTAGAGGCGCCATGATGTCAAGTGGAAGTGCTGAGAAACATCGGCAGAGCGCACTTCCCTCCATTCTGGACGCATACGTGTCTCCCAGAAGTATTGTAGAGGTAAACTGAAATTATATTTAAAAACCTTTCCATTCATATTTTGTCGAAGTTCAGCAGTTTAAAAGTTAAAATAACTACTAAATAAGTATTCTGTTTATGATTTAGTGCGCCAGATAATGTGATGATTAAGGGCAATGAATTGTGGCTCAAAAGTTAGTAAAGATCGGTTTTCCCAGTCCGCCAGTGTTTCACTGCACCAGCCGCGAAATGCTCCTGTGAATGTAAGGTATAGTGCAATTCTTAAAGAGGCACAGCCCCTCCTATTCATCTCAGATGCTTGTAAAGGGGCTTTTGTCTGGATATGAAGCTGGACAGAACAACACCCCCCAAGGCTGTGTACCCGTCTTGGGTCAGAACATCCAGTCCTGGGTGGCCGTCCCTCCGTGGCGCCTGTCGCACTCCGCCGATGGATGGTTGTGGTACACGGTGTGCTTTTCGTAGGCTTCACTGGCCACTTTGTTTGCCGGGCCGGCTCTCCTCGCTGGTGTGGGCCCGCCGCAGCTGTGCCGACCCACGGCCTGCATACAGTGGGCCCTTTCACGCATCGGTCCCAGAGCTCCCACTCTAATCGGCTTACATCATCGCAGGGGTTTATAAAATCAAACCCTTGTGTGTCAGTTCTGTCTATCAAAAAAAAAGAGAAAGAATGGCTTTAAAAAGCTCCTGAGGCAGTTGTCGTGGTTACAACTGGCAGCACTGTCTCCTGTGTGACCTCTTGTTCTTTTCTTTTTTTTGGCTCTGCTGTCTCTCCTCTGTCCTCCTTTCTCTTTTCCTCTCTCTGTTCTTTCTGCTGAATTATCTCTTCCCAGCTTTCTTTTCAGGCCCCCTCCATCACATCCTTCCATCGTTCCCCCATTTCCACTCCCCCTCCCTCCACTCTTCCTTCTGTCTCCTCGCTTCCATCTCTGCACTTTTTTCCGAACCATGAGGGCCCAAGCAACCGCGGGGTGGTCAGTTACCCCCAGGAAAGAAAGAGATTTTTCCATCCAGCAAAATCGTCCAACCCCATATCTACCTTTCAGTAGCATCAGATGCAAGGGCTGCCATTAGCATTGATGTGTAAAGCAGTGCGATGCTTTGTAAACCGGTGTTATTCACATTTAATAGCTGTTAACGAGAGCCCAGACAACTCTAGGACAAGATGCTCAAGATTCACTCTTCCACTATCGCCGGGGCAACAGGTCTTAAAAATTCCTCACCCCGATGCCCATTGCACAGGAAGACAAAGGCACTGCTCCATTAAAGGACCCAGGCTGTAAAAGGTGCCTGACAGTCAGACATGTGACAGGCATGCCAGTCCATTGTAGGGCACATTTACTCCCACACCACAGCCATTCACCTAAATGCATGCATTTAAACTGTGGGTGGAAATCCCCATGACATAGGCAGAGCATACAAACTCTCCAGACAGGGTGGGGGCAGGATTCGAACCCTCAACTCTGGCAGTGTGGGGCAACAGTGCCAACTGAGCCTCTGTGTATGACACAACTGATTCAAATTACACTATTTAGTTAATTTTCCTAAATTTAGAGCCAAATGCAAACCAATCATAAGCCTGAATGTCACCACCTGTAATACCTATATTGAGTAACTTGTTAGTAAAGCAATAATATCTCATGCCATCTCATGATATGCGCAGTTTAGAACAAAAAAATAATCTTATAAGTAAAGCTGCTCTCTTCCTACTCACGCTCACCTCCGCATGCTCCCCTTGGTCTGATGCACCTTTGAATTTTTATGCTGCTTTGACCTGAACATTAATCTTTTTAGCAAAAAGAACCTTCATGATTAGTTTTCAGTTTTAAATGTTCACTTATTGACACCTGATTGAAAAAAACATTAGGCAGCATATGCTGCCACAGGTGAAATGGGCAGATTGTCCGTGCAACAAACAAAGTCTAGCTTTGTTTTTAAATTAGAATTATAACGACGAATCGGCATCCAGCATTATAGAGACTCAACTGATAAACAAGGCCACAGCATGAATGAGTTTGCAAAAGCAGGTTTGTGAGGAATGCGCCGCTGGAGGTGTGATTTGTTCCGTTGGATATCCCAGCGGGCCGTGGGGTATGTGGGCCAGAAAGGGGCCCACCGGTATTTGGGGCCTAGTAATGAGTACTGGGACAGCCCCGTGAATGTGAAAGATACTGTCAACTACAAAAGAGTAACTGTCATAAACTCGGGCAGATTTGATACGCGGGCAGGGCATGATGCAGGCAGAAATGGTGGACGACCCACTTGCGGCTCAAAGGACAAAATGGTGTTTATTAACAATAACAGAAAACACTGGGAAACGCTACAAAAACCAAAAGGACCACGAGGGGTCAAAGTAAAACAAAGGCTAATCTCCGAAATGAGTCAGGGCAACAAAGGGGAGGTAGACAGGTAGGTTACAAAAAAAAACAGACCAACCAAACAGCATACACCTAACAGCCAAAACTACAACAACCAATCAATCACAATCAACGAACCACTAAGGAACAGAACTCAGGCAGGGACTTAAATATTAAAACTGAATGGGGAGTAAGACAGCAGGAGTGAGACAGACACTTATCCAATCGAGGAGGGTGCAGGACAATGACCAATCAGGAAAACACACAAGGGCAGGAACAAGAACAGGCAACAGGTGGAACTAATTAACTCAAGGAACTAAGTGGTGGTAGCTTAATGGTTAGGGATGTTTACTTGTAATTGAAAGATTGCAGGTATGAATCCCCGACCAGCAAGGCACCACTGAGGTACCCTGAGCAAGGTACCGTCCCCAAGCACTGCTCCCCGGGTGCTGAATTAGCTGCCCCCTGCTATGTCACATTGTCACATATGGTTAAATGCAGAGGACACATTTCGTTGTTGTGTGCTGTGGTGTGACAACAATGACAATTAATCACAAAAAAGAACTAACCAAGAAATAGGGAAAACAGAACCTAACACTGGGGAGATAACAGGCAGGTAGAAACGCAAGCATGGGCTAAACAGAACAAAACCAAATACAAGACACAGGAACTAGAAAACTCATACAAATGGAAACACTAGGGAACAAAATACAAAAACAGAGGAGGTGGGATTTGAACACACAACAGAGGGATTAAGAGATAGCTGCATGCTCAGCTCATTAAGCCATGTGATTCTTAATTCTGGCCCTTTAACGGCCCTTTAAGAACACTACAGACTAGGACAACAGGGGAAAGGACATAGACTGGGACAACAGGAGCTGACAGGAACTGACCCTGACAGTTAACCTACAAAGTGGTCAGAACCCTCTCTGTGCTGATGAGGCCATATGGGTTTGAACACCTGGTCCAGGGTCCAGCCTGCCAAAGTTTTCTTTTCTACATATGCCTGAAGTGAGTCAGTGATGGGTGTGGGGTTTGGGGGGGGGGGGTGTCCTGTCACCTGTTGATGCTTTCCCAGTGCCATCGAGAACCAAGCTGTACCCCAGCCATACCCTAGCTGACAGGGCTGAGAGCGTGACCAAACCGAGCTGATTGGTCGAAATGCAGAGATACACGGATTATCTGAAGTAAAAAAGGACAAATTCTGTATATTATTCATTATTAGTAGTATCGCACATCACAATGTACCGGTGCACCCCCGATAACTTGGACGTTGAAAATTTCCAAATTCGTACTTAAAAAGTACTATAGAACAGCTGAAGGTGGCAGGAATGCAGGGCACAACATGAAGTGCAAAGAGCAATTTCTCATGACATCAGGCACATCAATATTAGAAATCTTTGAAAGCCAGGAAAAATTTCTTATTAAATTAACAGGTAAACTTTTGCATGCTCTGTCCATCCATCCATCCAATCATCCATCCATCGTGATTTTCCATTGCAGAGTCGGTGGAGAATGGGGAGCTTATTCCAGGAAGCATGGGGCACAAAACAAAGGAATGATATTCTGAAAAATCAGCTGAACATAGACATAATTAATAACAATCAATTCCAGTTAAAACCATTAAACTGTTGCAATATTTTTTTTAATTAAGCATTCATTTATTTTCTGTGGGATTCAGGCAGAATTAAGATTATTTTACATGGGTGTCTTCAAAATCAGATGAATATGGAAGCTCATGCAGCTCTCAATACACATAAGTATTTAAATAAAGTCTAATTACATACGGAATTAAACCTTAAAGAGTGGTCAGATAAGGATTAAGGCGAACGGCCCTTTAAGAATCTCTTTTAGCAATGACTGTAACATTTTAGGGCTGATGATTAGTGTAAAGCGTGAGATTCAGTTTGGGGATGTTTCAGTCCTGAATGTGAGGAGAAACTCCGCCCACCTGAAAGGACAGGCCACACCTCTCCTGCATTTGAAATGAGGTCATTCGTCCTGGCCTGGCTGGCATTGCACACTGCTCAGTCATCATTTTTCTGTGAGTATAGGACTTAAAGATTTCTTTGGTTCAGCTTGTTGGTGTTTTGCGCCTGGGTTTCGGTCAGGGTCGCCTGCATTATCACCAGCATAGTGTTTCTGGGTGGCTGATATCTTCTCAGGTTCCTTGCTTCTGTTTATCATTTTGCACCTGGGCTCATGATCATGACTTGCCTGAATTGTGCAGCTTAAGTTTATGGTTTGTCCCCATTTCCTGGGTCCGGATTCCTGTTAATAGCTTTCCAGCCCTCTGCACCTTCCTGTGCACCTCGTCCTGAAGCCGCCCATCCATTTAGCAACTCTTAGTAATGCTGTTGGTTGCCTGTTTCCTGCAGTGTGTTGTCCAAAGGTCTCAGGGACCAGATCTGGCGTTGTGGATTGAAGGCCCAGTTTTGGTGTGGTCTGTTTTCAACTCTGGTTTTTTGATTTGACTCCTTGTTGTGACAGGGACCAGGCCTGTGGTTTCCAACAGGCAAAGGGATGGTCCTGTTTACACATATTTACACTTGTGTTCAGTTTATTATCTGTTTATCAGTATGCATTGGATTTGGTTGAACACTTCAATCAAACCAACTCCAACATATGAAACTAATGACATGTCTGAGGTAAAGGTGTTCTATTTTTAAATACCTGCCTCCACATCTCCCACTTAAATAAACATAGATTTTTTTTTAGACGTATCTCATAATTGATGCAGCTAGTTTATGGACAGTTACCATACACATTGGTGACACTCTGGAAGTATAGTATACTACAACATTCATGGTGTTCAAAATTGTAAACTATGGTTTAAACACTGTGTTCCAGCTGCACCCATACCACAACAGACAGTCATGTGCCCACAAGAAAAAAAAAAAAGCTATTTTATTTTGCTATTGCCCACACTTATTTCCCACTTGCGTAACAAAATTGGACTTTCTGTGCTGGCAGTGTTTGGCGTTACATAAAGGTGTGTCATTGTCCTGGGGACAACAGTCAGCGGCGATGTGGTCAGAGGTGCCAGATAATGCACTTATACAATTATGGCTGGACAAAGTAAGGAGATGACAGCATGAAATGAGAAATTCTCGGGAGGGCAATGTTGCGTTGGCTTCTCGCATTCATGTATTGCCTCAGGGCTTTTGCTGACGTGCAAAGTGCGAACCGTTTACAGTGTTTCTCTCTGTTTGATCTTTCTCTATAGAATGGTGTAAAAAAACAACAGCTAAAGGTGAGGAAGTGCTTGCACGGTGAGGATGAGGAGAGGCTGACGGAAAGCCCTGAACACGGCCTCGAGGGCAAGGCCAGCAGGCGACAGAAGGCTGCTATGGAGCAGGTATCCCAGTGGAGTGCGCCTGAACATTTTATCTCCTGATTCTGCCGTCTACATTTTAACCAGTTTAAACAGTGCTCCCAGTGGACCGAGCAGTGCCGCACTGGGGCTTTTGTTTGGCTTTCCCAAGAGAGGGAACGAAAACCAAAAACTCAAGTGGTTTGATTTAGCTACTTTGCCTACTGAAAATCGCCTTCCCTTAAACAATCATCTGCCTGTTTTTATAAAACATTTCCCACACTTCCTTTGATAAAATTGATAATAGAGTAGAAGCTGTTTGCTGATACTTTGTTGTAAATGTAGTCCTAGGACTGTCAGAGTGTGTGATACTGTATTTTACTGTATTTGACTCAACCTGCCAGCCCCTGGAGGATGGGCTCCCCCTTTGAGTCTGGTCCCTCCCAAGGTTTCTTCCTTCTAGGGAGTTTTTTCTTGCCACTGTCGCCTATGGCTTACTCACTGGGGGCTTTGGGTGGGGATGCTGTAAAGCGCTTTGAGACGATGTAATGTTGTGATAATGCGCTATACAAAAATAAATTTGTTATTGTTGGAAGACAGGCTGGATTTGACTTGGTCAGACATGGACAGTCTATTTGATTAGATACCTTAATCTGATGACTGAAGCTTCACCCAGGTGGCATGAAATGTCTTAAATTTGTCTCTCAGTTCTTTGTGCAGCCAAACATTTCCTTCACTGCCCAATCTGCATCTTAAATGTATGTCTATTCCTTTGATCCATTATAATATTGCTAGATTTTTTTCTACATGAAGATATTACACTGAAATCCAGGCCTGAACCCCAACACCTATATGTTCTCCAGGACAATTATTCCTACTCTACACATTGCCATTTGTTACGTACCACCCTACTTTATGTTACTGAGTACTGTTCATCTCCTGAGTTTTCTTCATTTTGTATAAATAACTTTAAAAATGTCAATAAAATGCAAAACTTAACAATATAATCACGCTAACATTTTCGATCGACACAAAAATTTCCATCTAAAGCTGACTAGTCCTCAAAATAAAAAATCTAAAATCCGTCTTCTTTGTGTTTTTTATGTATTAGCGCCATCTGCAGGCGTACAGAAACATTCATCGTTTGCGGGATGTTTTGCACCGGCGCTACTCAGACCTCTTGTGGGAGAAGATTCAAAAACAGAGACTTGACATCAAACAACGTTGTTTCACGTCACCGAAATCTCTGAAGCATCTAGGAATACAAGTAAGAAATCCACACACACACCCGTACACACGAACCCCTTTCTCCAAAACAAGTAATACACGGTTGTAAGGTTCACGTGAATCCGATTAAAAATTCAACTTCACTGTAGGCCAGCCAGTTACGTGACCATTCAAACAGCTCGCCAGAAGAGGGTGCTTTTTGCATAGCTGTCTGATAATAGCTGCAATTGTAGAAATTTATTGCCAGTGGGAAAATAAAATGGTAACTTTCTATTAAATACTCTCACCAAGAATTTAAGAAAAATTGGCAATTTAGTACTCAGAATATTTTAACATACAGGAGCTGTGCAAATGTTGCATTCAGCAGCTACAATAGTATAGCAATTGGTCAGCATGTAAATTATATAAAAGTTTTACTTGACACATAGTTATGCTCAATACAATGTGTAGTGAAAGGCTTGGTCGGGAGACATATAGTACAAAGGGACAAAACATTAAAGAATAATCATAAATTATGATAAATTGTTTGTAATAAACGGTAAAGTGACAGGTGGTATTACAAAGTGTCAAAAGTGCGGTGAGTACATATAGGACTGGGTATGTTGTGTAGGCTGTAGTGGAACATTGGTTAAGCATGTCTGCTTATCTGACATGTTTAATTTCTCAATGTGTTTTGGGATCGTGGGCGCAGTGGGAGCGAGGAGAGACTGACGCAGTGTGGAGTCTGTCTGAGGGGTCTGAGGGCTGCAGGAAGTGTTTGTGAGTTGGGGTGGGGGGGTGTTGTCTCGGTCTGTCTGGCCTTGCAGGCCTATTAATGATCGGGAATTTAGGGCCATTGTATACCGAAGAGAGGATAAGTGTGAGCGTGCAGGGGGCATGTGTTCAGTGAGCAAACTGCATCCCAGTGGATCATATTAGGGTCTCACATTAGGATCCAAACTGTTAGAGCCTGTTTAATGTTTGAAGGTCTCAGTTTTAAGCTGGTCCAGGAGCCAGACTTTTAGGGCTCAGCTTATACAGCCTATGGTAATGAGAGTTGCCTGCCCCCACAATCAACCCCCCTCCCCCCCCCACCGACTACGTCTGACCTCAAATACACAACCCAGCAAATCAAAGCCACTCTACCCGTCGGCACCTACCGATTACCCCCCTTTACCTTGATCACCCATCCCCAAGCCCCCCCCACCCTGACTTTGCATTAACAGCTGCTAGAGAAGAGCTTGTTTCCCAAAGCGACTTGCATATTAACCAGATCATTAGAACTGCAATTAACATCTAAACCCTTTGAGTTCCCCATTTCCCCTGAACTGTTATGGCCATGATCTTGCGAGGGCCAGATGACAGGGTGTCCCTCCCATCCACGGTGTGTATTCCATTGTCAGTCACTGGTCCGTCACCAGGCACTTTCTGGGCCGTGCACTACGGTCGCATCACGTGGAAATGGAAGCGTAGCAGACACTACTGGCATGATCACAATATCCAGGCTACTTAACAGAAACTGGTGCCATTCAGTTTTCAAAGCTGTCAGCGTGATCTAAATGGTCTGTAGGTTGCTGTGAAGAAGAGTAAGGTCACATCTTTGGGTTGTCAACGTGTAACTTTGTGGCAGTATAATAATACAATTAGCTTGGTCGGGAGACCAAGTATTGAGTTTATGCAAAAAGAGTGCATGTGTAGAGTAAATGTTCTAGGCTTAAGTTACCCTTTACTAAAGATGAATGGATATATAGATGATAATATAACAAACACACCAATATTAAAATCCATATAAATATTCTTTATTTCCAGGGTAATTTACAAATATGCTAATTGTATTATTAGTATGGCATGCAGAGGACTCATTACAAAACAAACAATGTAGCACCGTTGATATAACCAAAGCATTTCACAATGTAATCCTTAAAGAATGACTGTCAACAGTCACCATTATACACTGATAACACACAATGGAAGTCATTATTAATAATAATGACGTTTATGATATGTATCACTGATAGTGGTGGTTTCTGATGGCTGAGTTGAGAGTTGCGTTCTCAGGTTCATGGTGAAGTTGGAGTAGAGTGATGTGGCTCAGGAAGAGCTGGAGTCTGGGGAGTGAGTGAACAGTCGAGTGAGTGAGAAAATGAACGAGTGTGTGAAGGAATAAGTGGGTTCAGGTATTGATGGGGTAGTGGGGGGTCTTGTCTAGAGATCCTGTCTTATCTCTCTGTTCTTATAAAGGCTGGACTTCTTCAGGAGGCTGTAATTGTTCTCTCTAATGACCTACACTGAAGAGGAAGACAAAGGTTGAACTATAAAGGACTTTATGGTCCCGCTGGCAGGAATCCTTTGGTACAAATTGCTGAGCAAATGAAACTGCCTGTTGTTTCCTCAGTCCAGTCTGAGAGGCCTAGTCAAAGTCACTATGGTAGGGCAGGACCAAAGCAGGCAAAGCCAAGGACACCTGCTGGGTCCTAATTGGTCCCCGCAGCAGTTAATGGCTTCCTGTGGCTGTATGTTTACTTCTCATTTGTTCTGTGTGTTCTCTTTCCCAGCTACTGAAGGGCAGTCCTACAATCTCTTTATTATCTTAATTCTCATTTCATGTTGCTCTAAGTCTAACCTGATATTTTTGTTTCTCATAGAAAGAGAAAAATATCATACGTCAAAAGTTGCCCTACTGCACCCTTACCCATGATGAAACACATCTGAAGTCTCTTCATAAAACTAGTTACTATCTGGTAGGTGTCACATATTTTATCCTATGTTGTTGGACTGCGATGGCATTAATTGCCTAAATATGTTCCCCGTTTTCACACATTCATTTAACAAACTGGATAAATCCATATTACAGATTGGCCCTGCAGTTGGGATATGATTGACTGATACTGTCCCTGCGTTGTTGTTATCGTGATTTTTAGCTCTTTACTGATGTCTGTTCTTGAAGATCATTGACCTCCAGAACCAAATGATGCGCAATGGTTGGCTGAAGACCCACTGTGATCAAGAAGAGTTCTGGGCACTGGCTGGGCAGATCCAGAAGAGGAGCCAACTGGAGAAGAGGCTGCAAGATGTCAGAGAGAAGAGTTGAGTGATGATTATTAGTCCGCTTTATGTTTGGATAATGGCCTGTGTTCTTAGGTCTTATATGAGGCTGTGCATCATATCCGTTAGAGGCTTTGAAAAACGTTTTATTTAATTCTTTTGCACCCTGGACCATTAGTTTTCTGTAAGTAAATGCCTTTTTAAGTAGATTATGTGGTAAAGCAGAAAACTGTAAGTGTGTAAAACAGTCTGGTCATACCACATGAGTTACTATACCCTTGCACATATTTCCCATACATGGTGTGATTGTTGCCAGTCTGGTTTGAACTTCATTGATTGATGTGTTAGCAGTGATTAGCAGCAGGTCTGCTCCAGATCTCAAGTCTCTGGAGCAGATAAAGCAAGAGACCTCAGAACAGATGAAACCCATTGCTTCTATCATAGGTCTTCGTGAACAAGTGAGTGTCCTGTCTTTCTGAGTGTATCTTTTGTGTATTAGCGATTGTGCGTATGTTTTTTTAGGTGTGCCTGTGTGTGTGCCGGTGTGTTCAGAGTGGGTGGTTTATCCCTGCTCAGTCTACCTCTGGTTTTTCGTCACAGGCCAGAACATACACACAAAACTGTGGAACATACAGCTCCTACTGTAGCCATGACCACTGTGAAGAACAGGCCTATTTTGTAACTCTCATTGCCTCTCATTGGTCCTGATTTTGCCCAATTAGATTGTAGTTATTACCATCGCTGAGAGCAGATATCAGTGGCCATTTTAGTGTGAATGGGCAGCTGGGTTGGGGCCATTCCGGAATGCATTAATCAATTCCAATCCAAATCAGGAAATTAACCTAGAATTGGAATTTAAGTCTCCCTGAAATTCGAATTCAATTCCAATTCTTTTCCCAATAGTTTTTTTTCCAATCTCAACTCCAGTTCCATTTCCTGACTTGGATTGGAATTGATGAATGCATTCCGGAATGGCCCCAACCCTGATGGGCAGTAACAGGCCAGAGGTCTGTCACGTGAGAACAACCAGCCATTTCCCTTCATCACACTCAGTCCCCCATGTGACAGACAGGAACCTCTTCAGTTACTTCACAGTTTGACAGCAGCACAAACTCTCATGCAATCAGTACTGAAACCATGTACTAGCCAGCTGTATTTGAAAGAAAAAAATGCATTGGGTGCTAGCCTTTAAATGCCCACATTTAGGTACAACTCAGCTTTAAATTGAAAAAGTCTTGTTTAAAAAAATCTAAAAAATGCATAAACCTGTCAATAATTGAGCAATCTCATTTGCATAACAATTGTTACTTTTACTTTTAAATAAATTAAAACATAATCCATCCATATTCCAGGTACCAGCAGGTGAAAATTGGCCCAGGTTAGATTTAATAAATCAGAATATTTTATCTGGATACTAAATAAAGACATGAGCAATTTTCAGCCATTATCTTTGAGGGTTTCTGGAATATGTGTATTGGTGTACCCCCTGGTCTGATAAGAGAGGACATCGCTTTCATTTCTATGTTTCCGCCTTTGACTGTGGGATTTTGTTCCAAACCTCCTGAAAAATGTCATTTTTCAAACCTTATTTGAGGACCTAGTTTAGTTGAGTTTTGTAGGTTTCTATAAAAAAATTGAAGGTAAAATTGACCAATATATTTGGTCAAAGCACTGAAATCTTGACTTTTTTATTTGTTTTTTTTTTTAGTTTTATATGTGGGGAGCTGATGACAAGGCATCGGTTGGCTAAAAAAGAAGAAGAAATTTCTTTTATTTTTGCAGAAAAATGTATGCAAGTGTGACATTGCTGGACAGAGAAGTTGTATCTGAAGTGTTTTGGGCCAGGTTTGACACTTCTGGTCAATGCACTCACCTGCCTGCACGTACTTCCAACCATTTATCCAGCAGAGGGTGACAGTACTGACCCGGGCAGGAGAGTCCACTGGATGTGATGCTTTTTGTTCACCCTGACAAAAAAACAGACAATTTTGTTTATGTTTTATGAAGAAGGGATGCAGTAAGCGGCAAGATTATCGACATGATTGTTGCCAAACCGCTGTAAACCACACTAAGTGGTAGTAAACCCCCCCCCCCCCCCCCATCCTCCCCCATCGTCCTTGTAGCATCGCCGCGGCGTTTGTTGCCGCTCACCGTCCAGCTTTCTGGAAAGATAGAGCCCCACGGGGGAAGGGAGGCAGAAAGCGGTGAGCGCATTTCCTCTGTGGCCGGCTCCAGGTGGACACAATCACTCCCCCCCCCCCCCCCCCGCAAAAAAAAAAAGCTTTGAAGCCCCCACTCCTCTCTCTGGGGCTCCTTTGTCCTGCTGAGCGCTTTATAGGGCTTGGCATGTGGGTCCTGATCCAGTTCTCCTCAGTTCTGGGGGAATTAGTAGTCCTGTCACCACACCGTGATAAGACTGGGGAGGCGGGTGTTTGGGGGTGGGTCCACATGAACCCCATACCCCGTTGTGTTGTGTATCACCGACTCTGTTTGGATGTCCGTAGCACCAGGCGTGCTGTAGTTACTCACAGTCCTGTGAGATGACCAAACAAACTGGACACCAGCTCACAACAGACCTACACAAACAAACATCACCCAGGGGAAAATGTCTAAATCATAGCGCATATAATGGGGCCAGACCAATTGGGCTGGGGGTGCCACCTTTTCCCTTGGCTGTTAGCAGACGCTGACCGACTGTTTGAAATTCTTCCTCGACTGGACAGATTTATTGGTGGTTGATCTAAGCGTGAGGTTTCGAGGCTTTGAGTTACTTTTTTTTTTTTTTTACCTTTTTTCAAACCGCTAAGTATTATCTTTGTCTTCTTGGTATATTTCCATTGGGAAAATAACATCAGAGAAACAGGAGAGTATTTTATGTACAGTGTATTTACCTCATATAACAGCAGTTGATCTAGACAGAACTGAATCTGTTTTCATGACCTGTACCGGGCTGCAGTGTGTTTTCATATTTAATATGTCAGTAAGCAATATTAACTTTGCTGCTGAAATGATTTTTGGTGGAGGACAGTACTTTCTTGAGAATTTCCTCACGTTCAGTGCTAATTCAGCCTCACCCCAGTGTGGCACAGCTTTGAGTTTCACCAGCGCTCGAGCTCTAAGACCTGTTCAGTAAGAGTTTGTATGATGGTATTTTGTGGGACGCCAGCCTCGCTGCTGCCTGAGGTTAGGATAGAGTCGAAGAATAATGTCGAAGGCTTGTGCAGACGGACCCATCGCTAGGGTGATGTCTCACAGCCTTTTCGGACAAACATGGCCACCTCGTCCCCCCCTCCCCTCACTCTGGTCCCTCTAAGTGCCAAGATGCATTCACCACTTATTGGGGAAATACTTCCTGAGATGCGAAAGTAATTAGACCTGAACGCTGTTTTAAACCCAGTTCCTAAAGATGCCAGGAGATTCATCTGGAATATTCTGTACTCTGATGTACAGGGTTAATGTGAGGTTGATCAGAAACTATGATCCTGAGGTTTTACATCCCATGAGATGCACGGTTAAAGCCTTAACTAAAGCAATTAACTAAAGCAGTTAACCTTGGTAATTAGTTTTAGTTAAAATCCAGCTGTCACTGGCTCCAACAGTCAACAGTCTCACACTAATATTTGTGACATTTTCACCTGTCCATCTCAGTAAATGTGTAAAAAGGACAGTCTAATTTTTCAAGCATTCACTCTTAGCCTATTTTGCTAGTAATTTTACCTAATGGGCCATTTGAACCCAAAAGAATCAACCCTGATGTTGTTATCTTTAATAGCACATACAACGAGAGTTACTATGTTTCAGTGAAAGTTACTATGAATGGACTTAGCTGTGTCAGTCAGCATCTTCAGAATAAGTAAAAAATTATGTTTCAGTTCTGATTTAAAAAGGACATTGCTGTGTAACATACTGATTTGAATTGGCTCAGCATCCACGTGAGAACGTGGTCAGATTAGTGTCACTCACAGACGTCAGCACTGCATTACACATAAGAAAATCACTGCATGCGTTTGTGTGTATGTGTCGGGCCGAGATCCCGGTACCTCGAGGGGTTATGCCGCGTTGTATCGGGATGTTTCTCCATGATGTGCCGGACACCTGGTTTGTATGGGCCTGTTACCTGCTGCACCGTGCTGTGAGTAAACTAGGCGCTGCTCAGCCGGCCGCCCTGGGGCCAGTTTGCACCCAGCAGACAAAGTGTGCCATCACCCGGGTGCGCAGTGTCATGGAGCGCGGGCCGCGACACGCCGAGGCTACCCTTGAGAAGTAGCACATCATTAGGAATATATTAACAACCTAAGAGGTGTTCCCCAGGTCACGGCCTATGCGGGACCGGTGGTGAGGGACCGAGGAGATGATGCCGGCCCGTAATAATGCCAATAGATCCATAATTCAGCCCCCAGTGCTTTTGGACCCAACTTGACCTCCAGGCATAGAGGCAGAATGCTTTGGTACGCCTTAGCTGGGCAATAAATCTACAACCTACTGGTGCCAGTGTGAGCACCGAGAAAGGAGGTCAATAAATTGGACCAGAAAGGATCTCTGAGGAAGCTCAGTCAAGCATAAAGCTGAGAGCTGAGATCTGAGAGCTACTTTGCGGAGACGAAAGTAAGATCATAAGTATCTAGGGTGACATGCTGTTACCTGCTTCACTTAACACAGTGGAGGACCAGTCCAAAGCAGAGAACAGAGTGGCTGTGGGCTTGGGATTTAATTACTCCTGCATTGGGCCAGAAATTGCTTTCAAAAGCAGTTGAACTTTCTTCCAGATATCGGCTGTGGGTTAGTACAAGCCAAAGGCCTTTTCGTATGCCTCCAGATTGAACAACATTCAATTTGCATGTACCACCTCTGAATGTAGTGGGTGCAGTGGAGTCTAGAGAGACGTATTCATAAAATAAGGGTCGATTACAGAGCTGCAGACTTTGAAAACTGCATAACAGTAGTCACCAACCGGTCGATTACAATCAATAGGTCACATTCGTAGTCGACAGGGACCCCCCCCCCCTCTCCGTTTGAATGGTGAAATGTGTGTTGTGATTTGGTAGCTCCCCGCATTATTTTCGTTGTAAAATTAGGTCTCAGAGTAAGAAAGGTTGGAGACCACTGCTATAGATGATAAACAAGCCTTAAGCGACATCCATCCACAAGTGTGAGGTATTAGATGATGTTATTTAGTAATTAATGCCTTGCATTTTAATGTTAAGCCAATGGAAAAGGCAGCAAGTTCAATTAATGTCCTTTGAGATCACTATCACTAAACATTTATTCAGAGAAGTTATGTTGGAATCCAGTGTCAGAAAAAGCAGCCTGTCACTATAAGAGGCCTCACTTTTAAACTCTCAAATGCTCATGCTAGATCTGTAGGAATTTTTGCACGTGTGAATTTATTGTGAATTTATGTCTGGATGCTGCACACAGGCTGCTCTTTCAGAAAGGGATGCCGACGGCTGGGGCCTCGGCCACCACCTCCGCGACCGGCTGCAGCACGAACGGGACGCCATTGAACGGATGTTTCCCAAGGTGAGCATCCGCCCGCAGGACCAGTGACCCCACTTAATGGGGGGGGGGGGGCACCTAACACTGTGAGCGTGGCTGGACAGTCCTTATTACGCTAGAATCCAGACACTGCTGTGTCCTCACAAGAGGAAGAGCAGGAACAGAGACCTTTCAGGCAACGAGGAGGATTTTTAACTCCTGTGCAAAAACCATTGCCGTACTTTGTGTGTCCAGAATAGCTCCTGTAGTATTTTAGGCTCTAATGATAAACAGCTGTGATTCATAGTAAACTCAGCAAATGTATTAATATAGAGAGGAGCAGACAGCAAACATTACAGCCGCATGCTGTTATTTTTTTAAGGGTTCTTATGGAAACTACTTGATGTGTTAGATGTCAGAGTTTATTACATTGCTATATGATTTATCTCTGTGTAAAACACACACACAGAAATATTTTACAGTACATATGTACTGTATGTACAAGTTAAATCTCACATCATTTTTGTTTATAAGAATGCATGCAAGCACAATGAGTTGCATAAATTATTTTCTATTTGAAATACTTGCAAAGCATTATTCCTTTACTAAAGATGACAGATGTACTGCTTATGTTTAGTGTGGTCTTGCCTGCAGGGGAAAGGGGACGATTCCTGAAAAATCTGGATCATACTCAGATTGGTTTGCGTTGGGGACCCAAAATCTCTAGCAGCACCCGAATGCCTTACAGGCATAGGGGGGGGGGAGGTGAAATTAGTGAAAATGCAAGTGCCCATGTGATCTTGACAAGGATAAGTGGTAAGATGGATGGATGGATGCAAGACCATAGCCCTGCAAGAAGGGAAAGAGAATGAAGGCAATGCAAGCATTGAGGAAGTAGGAGAGGAAAGCGACAAGAATTGGAGGAGCAGAGAAAGTAAAGATGAGGCTTAGCAAAGGTGGAGGTGGAGGGAAGAGGGCAGTGAGATGGGTGTATGTGGAGTGACATGCCGGTGAGGGCGAATCACTTTCTCACACCTTGGTGTCAGAGTCACCCTAAGCAAACAGGACCGGGGCGAAGCTGGAGAGAGTCGAGGGGAAGGCAAACAGCAGGCAGACGGGCTGGACAGTGGGGGCATTACTCATCTCCGGGGTGGGGGGCGGGTGCGGCGCGGGGGCACATCCATGTCGCTTTAACTTGTGCTCATTGAACATCCATCAATGGGGAGACGCTGGTCAGGGCTCCGGAGGTGTCTGTGTGAATCGCTGACTGAGGGGTTTTCCATCCTGGAAACGGGTTGTGTTGCTTCCATGAGCCTGGAGTTGTCTGTATGTTACCATAACATGCCCATAACACGGCAAAAAAATCACTCACTAATGCTGCTGCACTATTATATTATACTTATGTGAGAGACCTATCTGGGTTGGGCGTCACACTCACATTGTACCGTACCCCTGTGCCCTGTGCTGCCAGGCATAGGGTCTAGGTCCCCCCATGACTCTGACTGTGATAAGCAGTCAAAAGATGGAAGACATATTAGGTCACGAGATGAGAGATAATAGCAAAGACACTCAACATTTCAGTGGTGTCACGCCCTTATTCAAAAGAAGCATGTTGATACAGAGCCAGCATAAAAAAGGCGTGTTTCACCCCCTGCCCCCCCGCCGTTACCTCGTCAGGGATAACAGGTAATTCAGATGGCTTCAGCATGTCCTCTAGAGGTGATCCTGTGGAGTTAGGCCCAGACCACCCAGGGGGTCGGACACTTTCCCTCCAAGGTGAAACTTCCCATCACCGCCGGCTGTGTGACCTGCAGTCTCCCCGATTAACGACCTCTCTGGCTGATTTGCTGAACCCCCTAGTTAATTGGTTCTGGAAATCTATGCTTTGACACCGTGTTACCTGCACAGTGTGAGTGCTGAATGGTGTCTGAGCATGTGTGGGGGAGACATGATTCCCTGTCCTGAAGCAAGTAAAGCAGGAACCACGCTCCTCCATCTACCCCCCCCCCCTTATGTAACATTTCCATACTCAGCTTTCCCCTCCTATCGCTCATTAAAAACAGAGTCAGGCCTCGTTCTTATATTAAGAATTAGCTGCCTTTACTCATTTTGTTGTTGCTTCTGACAGCTACAGGTGCCCAAGTTTGTCACCCTCCAGCCTGCTTTTCTGGATCTGCTGAAGTCATTTCCTGAAGTATGGCACCCGTCATTTAACAATAAACATTATATTGTCCATTCACAAGACTTACTACATACTCTCTTACATCTAATTGCCATTACTTTTTGAGGTAAACGATGCATTTGGTTTCATATTTGGGCAGATGACTTGTCTAAATAAATGTTAGCATTAAGGTTAAGGCTACTGATACAGGACGGGCTGTAACCGTTCTCATGCCTGACCTGTAGCTAAGGATTTCTGACACGTCACAGAAGACAACGTGCACAGATGCCAGCCTGAGGAAACTGCATCAGATGTACAGCCTCACCCTCACCAATATGGCCGCTTCCCAGAGGTATAATAACACGGCAAATGCTTAAAGTTTAATTTAACGATGCATGTGGCTTAAAAAAATCCTATTTATACATTCATTCAGTTCTGTATATGTCATTATCCATAATTCCTTGTACTGTGAAATATACAGAAGGCAGCAGACGGAATGCCGTAAGATAAAGAAACTAATAGATATTATTCAGCTATTCAACCTAATTTTCTTGTAGAGGTAAAATAACTTGACATGTAGCATTTTGTGAACAAATAAAAGGCTGTCATCTCAGAGGGTTCTGTTTGCACAAATAACAACCTTTTACATTACAATATAAAAGTATATACAATATATAGTATACTGTATTACAATATAATACAATACATTGTAATTACAATATCAACCACAAACTTTGTTAATTTGTCAAACTGTTAAGTCCTTCACTGTTCATTTACTGTCAGGTAAATGAAAGTACCTTTTTGATTTTAAGGACATCGTACACAGAATGAGAATACTGTCCCTGTCAGCACATGAAATTTCATAAAATATGTAGGGGAATTTGTTTTGCAATAATAAGACGTGCAAGGGAAAACTGCGATTACCGTAATGTCAGGATAACGTGGGCTGCCGGCCAGAGGGTTCAGAGTACAGTGCATAGCTCTGAACTTTTGGTAAACTCTCATTTGTTTGTTTTCCCTTGCTTGGTGTGAGAAGACTGCTGAACAGAGGCACACACTGTCCACTCTGGGACGACGAGGGCAGAGACTGGAATCTGGTAACTTCATTTTAAGAACCTCAGACGGATAGAGGAGTCGCAGAACTCTGTTAAATTAAACATATTGAATGCTGTATATTGATATCTCATATTGCAATGTTTATATAGTAACATGAAATTTCATAATAATGCTTCTCAGATCTGTCTAACCTTGCCACTGATAAAATCATTGCAGCTCACTTTTTTGCACTTAAAAATGTGAAATGGCTTCACAAAGTTTCAGTTATCTTCCTGCTGACTGACATCTAAATGGTGACTCGATGCCTCATCTCAACTTCCTTACTTAGCACGAGTACTTATTTCCCACTGAGGTTCTTAGCATGAATCATGGGAAAATCAGAAAGTCTCCTTTCCCTCACCGCTCTCCACAAGCCCCAAGTGGCCAGACTGAGACCACGTCTACACTGGAACTTGACACAGAAGCCATGTCTGATACAGAGCGTCCTAAGAGGTATCGTTCACTTCGTCCACTCCAGCAAACAGGCTTCCCTGCTTCCTCAGTGATAGAGGCTCACTATAATGTGCTGTTGCAGCATCCTGCTGACTGAAACAATCCCTGAGCACAAGGAGGCAAACTCCACTAAGTCCCCAGATCCCCTGTCACTGGAACAAGTGTGTGAGAAGCACCCCTCTGCGGTAAGAACATCCTGTACAGCCCTTTCCGTTCAACATCATCCATTTGCAAATAAAAATTAATTTTTGTAACTCATCCATGTATCTTTCAACTGCTTAGCCATCATGGATTAACAGGGGGGGCCTGGAGCTCCCAGACAGTGCAGGGTGTGCTCTAGACGGGATGCCAGTACAGCACAGGAGAGGAGATTCATACACTAAGGGCAATTCAGAGACACCAGGTCACATAACCACATGCCTTTGGACTGTGGGAGGAAATGGAGTAGCAGGGGGTAACACCACACAAACAGACAGATCTCACACACGCACACACACACACACACACACACACACACGTCTGTAATTATATCTTTGTGGGGACTGTCCATTCATTTATATGGGGAAAACTCTAATCTCCTCATAATGACCTTAACCCCTACCCAGCCCTAACCTTAATTTGCAATACACTTTTCTCTTGGAATGTAACCAAACAAAATATGAGACTTTTGGCATTTTTACTTTTTTGACTGCATTCACAGATCTTTATGGGGACCTGAAAAATGGTCCCCACAATGTAAAGAAACAGGTTTTTATCACATTGTGGGGGGGACATTTTAGTCCCCACAATGTAACATAAACCTAATCCACACAGACACAGAGCAGTAGGGCTACTCATGGTAGCACCATTCTGCCCCATTTTTATAATCTCTTTAAATGATTACGTAAAGCTAAATATCAAGTGTCTCTGTACAGTACTCAAGAAATAGCACATCTTCCCTTCAGCATCCAGGGAAACTAACAGACATAAATCCATCCATCTTCTGAAGCCGCTTGTCCTATTCAGGGTCATGGGGGGTCCAGAGCAGGGAACAACCCAGCAAGGGGCACCAACCCACCACAGGACACACTCACACATGCATTGGTAACCCCAATCAGCCTCAGCATGATTTTGGACTATGGGGTGTAGGGGGGAGAAACCGGTGCACCTGGACAATACCCCACCACGACACAGGGAGAACATGCAAACTCAACACGCATGGAACCCCGGCGGAGGCTCGAACCCAGGTCCCGACAGTGCTAACCACCACATCACCCCCACAAAAATAGTGTAGAATATTAGTATCAGTTTCTCTGTGGATATCAGAAAGAACTGAAGATAATATAGCCTCTAAATCTCTGCTCTTAAATAATAAACATTTCTCTCTTCTTACCAAGGTAAAAACGGGGCCCTCCAAGTCCTGGACCAACTACATTTAATACATCAGGCAACTTTTCTCTTGGAATGTATGTATGTTACAGTGTCAGTATGTTTATTATGGTGTATAGAAGCAGAAATGTAGACTAACCATGCATAACCAATTGGGATAAAAAAGGAAACATTTTTCAAGTTTTTATTAAAAATCCAAACATCCGTCCATTGTCAACTGCTTATCTTGGTTAGGATCACAGGAGTGCCTAAGTCTGGCTTCTTAGAGTACTGGGCAGGGGGATTCCCAGGAGGAGATGTGAATCTATAGCAGGGTACACACACACACACTTACGCATACAATAATACACCAAGGGAAATTAGAGATACCATCATACCACCAAGTAAAAATACACATTTATGCTAATTCCAGTTTGACTTGTAATGTGGATTATGTAAACAACTCAAAGTACATTACTTGTTACATATACTGTTCTTACACTTGAGATTTCGACCTGACTTTATAGCTAAATATACTGAAACGTAACTGTATTCAACGGCAATCAAGGAGCTTAAATTTTTATCCACTGCAGTATTTTTGGACAATACTGCTGTTATTAGTATAGCTTGCACTGCATTAATAAGAGCACTGCAACAAACACTTAAGGTTCCTTTATTTACACATTACGAACAGGAGGAAATCAAGACAAGTTTGCCATCATTTTTTTCCAGTGAAAAAAATCTTCCAGCCTTGGTTCAGATCTAAAAATGAAAAAAAAAAAAGGTTTTAAAAATGGGTTCACTTTTAATTTGTTTTTATTTATATAATGCATTTGTGTTTCAGATAACTGGTGTGTTTTATTGATTTACTCTCCAATAAAAGATTATGCATAGCTTTTAATGTTGATTAAAATGTAAATGATTTTCAGGCTTGTGTGTAATGCATGTTTCAGTTGATGTGTCAGTCCTCTCATAGCACTGTTAGGGAGAAAAGTGTTGAGTACTCTGTAACTCCATAACCACCTCACTTAATTTGAAGGTCAAAGACATTACAAAACTGTGATTTATTACATGGACTAGAAGCCCTACTGCTGTGCAAAAATGCATCATATTTAGAAAACTAAATTTTAATATGTATACTTAAAAATACCGACCTGCAAGTGTATCTCCATTCTTAATGGCCATTTGAATGTTCTGTAGGACGGTAAAGGGTTGATATATACATATTACATCAGGCATTTATTAGTTGTATTGTGGGTATGTAAGCTGGGTGATCAACAAGAATTACTAAAGGCAAGGAATGATCATGCGCAATCAATCACCGACTTTCAGCAAATGGGAAACCTCGACAAAGAAACAGTGAAGGGGGCCTTATCAACCAAGTCAAGAAACATGTTTTTTTTTTTTTTTTAATAAAAAGAGCTTATTTCTGATATGCTGGGGTATTAGAAATAGTACCTGGTTTAAACATCCCACCATGCGTTCTACAGCGTAAAGAGATGATCGTATCCTTTTCAAAGCCCGTAACTCGAGCTGTAATAGAAACGTAGAACAATTCATCTTAATTAAACGTTACACCTTAAAAGGTCCATACAGAATTAGCCGGTAAACCAGCTGGATTGCACTCTCTGCAGAACCTCTAACGCAAATAAATTGTAAAAGTGGGCCGCGCTACAAAATACACCAGTTAATTCACTTCATGATTCAACTACAACGCTAGCAATGTCGAAGTATGGCAGGAAACTAGTTCAGATGTACCTGGAGCTGTTTAAGTTCATTTTCGGCTTCCGTGGCAGCGATAGACTTACGTTTGCCGACTGCTGACATGTCTAATTACGGCTGTATCTTTATTTTAGCAGCTAACAGAAACACGCAGCTGCATTGAAAATACGCGCCTTTGACCGTGAAGGCCGCAATAATCGAGCGCAGAATCCATCGATTATAGAGCGCGGTTACGACAAATATTGTTTTTTTCGAATGCCACTGTGTTTTTATATTGCCTTTTATCATTACGATATATACTCTACAAATGGTGTAATATCAAGATTGTTCTGCAAACATGGTCTTGTCATCGACGCCATAACCTTCATGCTCGAAACTTCTTAACAAATTGATCTGTTAATAACAATAATAATAATAATATGCTTGTTTTGTAATTTATGCAAGGTGACTTGCGTAAAAATAACAAATACGTTGATTTTACTATATGTGTAGGTCTGTAAATATCAGGAAAATTTCTTTTTCACTTTTTACTGCTAATTTATCGGCTGGTGTTTGTGTAGGCCTAATTGTTGCTTTTGCCAAATTACTTTATATCAAGTACATAATAAGCAGATTCTACAGCTTTCTTGGCGTGAATTGAAAAATTATTGGATAATCTCCAATTGACTGTTATAGGTAAAATTGTATTTTTATTCTACACTTAATAGTGAATTATAGACCTATAACTCTCGACGATTAATTTTTTCTGTCTCCAAAAAGAAACTGAGAAACAAATTAAACAGTGCAGGACTGATCATTCGAGGCAAAGCAGCCCTTAGTCTAAGAATTAAAAAGTGAAAAATTACGTTATTTACAGTAACAAAGATTACTATTTTAATGCAATCTAAAATGTGTTTTTACTTCAGTTTGCTGATACTTGCCTCTGAGCCTGCATATACAGTATTCTATACTATCTCATGCAAAATATTGACAGCATCCGCAAGAGTGTCGACGGCGTCTCCCTAGAGTCATGCGGATTTATTTGAGTTGTTTTCACTAAGAGTTTAGACCGTTGTTTCCTTTTAACAGGCATTGTTTTCAAGCACTAAGGGTCGTATTGCGTTTCCTTCGCTTTGTCACCTTTGGTACGGCGATTCCCACGGACTCAGAAACTAATAAACGTCCCGAACAACATCCAAGGGCTGTATGAGAGAACGGCGGAGTCGGATTCAACTGCTTTTTCACACTTTCGTGAGACTAATAACCTTTCATATTGCTGGCTGCTCACCACTTAGAAGGATTTTTAATTTAAAAAAAAGTGTTTCAAAGCAAATCTTATAGTCTGGTCAAATGATTTGACGAGAATATGTTTTTTACCTTTTCTTTTGAACAATTATTGGTCCATACATTTTAAGCCCATATTTGATGGCCTAATAAATGCATTACAAATGTAAGAAAATCGTTATGAATCATTGAGAAAACAAATTTCGTTTGTAATATGGATAGAAACGGATTTAGGCCTATTTGTTATCTAATTTGATCTGTTTATGGAACAATACATAAGGACATTTTGAGGCCATACGAAATAAATATGTCCACATTTGGGAGAGCTTGTTGCAGGTGTCGCTTTGATATAGGTGTAAATATTTACGGATTTAAGTAAAGTAGCTCTATTCAAATTTGCAGTTGGCAATTGACTTCGAACGCTACTTCCCATCTCGACTGATATGGCCGCATCCAGCCAATCGTGGACAGGAAAGTCCACATCAAAGGGAAGTCCAGCCAATCAGCTTTCTCCCTAAGTGTTAAACGGTGTCATAAGCAAAACTGGAGACTATTAAATTGGAACTAATCTGGGTGATGGGTTAAAGTGGAAATCTTCATGTCGTTGTTGCGTCCTCTTCTGTGCTGGAATACACTGACAGTCTTAAAAGGATATATTGTAAGACTAAGGACTATTGTAGGTCTATTTAAGCCAAGTATATATAACTTTTTCCAAAGTCCTGGAGATTTTGGACAGAATGGCATCAAGTGATTGCTCGGGAAAAGCTGTTCAGTACAGGGTCGATCATCTGCTGAGCGCCGTGGAAAACGAGTTACAGGCGGGAAGCGAAAAGGGGGACCCCACGGAAAGAGAGCTGAAAGTCAGCTTGGATGAAAACGAGTTGTGGCAGAAGTTTAAGGAACTCACCAATGAGATGATAGTAACCAAGAATGGGAGGTACTGTATAAAGGACAATGGATGACATTGTCATATTGGATGCAGTAGTAAAGATATACACTATTCTAAAGAAAAAAAAATCATGCAGCTGATTAAACGGTGTTTTAAATGAAAAAGTAGGCCTTTCTATGGTAGCACAGGTCACTGTTACTGAACTTAATCTGTATTTGTATTTATTTTTCAGTTGTCTTAATGAGTATATTTTTGTCTACACTCACGGCATGTATTTTATAGATCAATAGTTTAGAAATAGTGGATGGTTTATTCCTTAATGGTTTTATTTTTCTTCAGCCAATATGCGCATACGTGTCTATATAAAAGCAAAGGAGTTGGTTAATTAAGTAAATTAATTGTAAGACAAATATAGTCTGCTTAATAATATGTAAGTGTTGCTTATATGAAGTTAATCACGTTAGTGTATAATTTATAGACTGATATCAATTTAAACACTCGCGTTAACTGTTCATCTCAAAAATGAATTTACTTAAATAGTCTAATATATGCTTTGTAGCTACAGTTCCGTTCCCTTTGTGAACAATAAAATCATTTAAAATATCTTTTCAGAGAAGCATATTGTCGTTTTGATGCAAACTTAAAAATGTGAATTTAATATGTTTATTTCTGAATCACAGGCGAATGTTTCCAGTGCTGAAGGTAAACGTATCCGGCCTGGACCCGAACGCCATGTACTCCTTTCTGCTGGACTTCGTGGCCGCTGACAATCACAGGTGGAAGTACGTGAACGGAGAGTGGGTCCCCGGGGGCAAACCCGAGCCTCAGGCGCCCAGCTGCGTGTATATCCATCCAGACTCCCCAAATTTCGGTGCGCATTGGATGAAAGCTCCGGTCTCCTTCAGTAAAGTCAAACTAACCAATAAACTCAACGGAGGCGGACAGGTAAACGGAAACACATCATGTTGCTGCCTGTTAATGTTTATTGGGTGTGTTGATATTTAGTCATATTTTAATCTTCTACGGAAAAAAAGTTGTTTCATTTGGTCTATTTAAAGTTGGATACATTTAAATATCTGTAAATGAAATATTTAAAAGGTGGTGTTTAAAAGCGTTCAATTTTCATTGTTTAAAACGTTGTATGCGTGTCTCTGCAGATTATGTTAAACTCCTTGCATAAGTACGAGCCCCGGATCCACATCGTGCGCGTCGGTGGACCGCAGAGAATGATCACCAGTCATTCGTTCCCTGAAACGCAGTTTATTGCAGTCACAGCGTATCAGAATGAAGAGGTGCGGCATGAAATCATAACATTTTACATATTATGCATTCATTTTTGTAGTTTGACTTTTAATGTTACGTCACAGTCCGTTTTTAATTTCTTACATACGAAATTATTCATTTTTTATTATTTTTGTTCATTTACAGATCACAGCCCTCAAAATTAAGTACAACCCGTTCGCTAAGGCTTTTCTGGATGCCAAAGAAAGGTATGTTACACTGTGTCAGCCTTTTACTTTTAGAACTTGTTGACGTTAGCAAACTCCGTTGCCTGTTCTTAGCATTGCTTTCCTTCCACAGAAGTGACCATAAGGAAATCATAGACGATGTTGGGGACAATCAGCAATCAGGTTATTCCCAATGTAAGTCATAAGATTGACCTGTAAATGATATTTTGAATCGGAACGATACATATTACTATCATTTAGACTAAATATATAACTGTTTAATGATTGAATAATACTTGATATTGTTGTCCTTTGTGTTGTTTAGTATGAGGTTATAGTTCTGTCTTAATTCGCTTTTGTTTCAGTAGGCAGCTGGTTTATCCCAGGCTCAGGGTCTCTCTGCTCTTCATCAAACCCACACTCCCAGTTTGGGAGCACCCTCTCCCTCTCCTCCCCCCACGGCTGTGACCGTTACTCCTCCTTGAGGACTAACCGCTCCGCACCCTATCCCAGCCCCTATACCCACAGAAGTGCATCACCCAGTGAGCAACCGTCCTGCCTGTTCCCTCACACAAGCCCACACTGTAGTCATGCCCCTAAGCTCTCTGTGTGGGTCACCATGATAGTACAGCACACAAACGATTACCCTCTGTCTGAATCAGAATCAGCTTTATTTGGCCAAGTATGTTCACACATATTGGGAATAGTCACACATTCAATTATACATACAGTTCTGTTGATATGCAATGTATATAACCTCTGTCTTCACAGTACTGCTTCAGTTATCAATTGAAGAGCAAATTTCCAAAACTCACTCAGTCCAATAACCTAAAGTAATAAGTCATAATCCTCTTCATACGTTGCAGTAATGGGAATGAAATCTCACTCTGTGTTCATGTAATCGAGCGACGGAATTTTGTGAAATTTCCAAAAGTCCTCAGAAATCAAAAGTCCAAAGAGCATTCCTGTGGACTGAGTTTTTGATATTTGCTTTTCAATTAACACAATTTTTTTTCACTCTGAGGTTTAACAGAATTCAGCCATATGCTGTTCAAAAAAACTCCACAGAACAAAAACAGAAAGGACTCTTCATCTGTTTGAAAGGAAAGTTGACACAGGGTTCAGCAGTGAACATATCAATCAATGTATTAAAGTTAGACGTTAAGTAACTGGAGGCAATATATGCATAACATGATAACATTCTGCCCACTGCATACCTGATTGATTTATTGTTTTATACTTGCAGCTGCTTATTCAGACAGCTCATCTAGCTGTCTGTCCATGTTGCCGTCCCATGACAACTGGTCCAGCCTGCAGATGCCGTCCCATTCCGGCATGATACCCATGAGTCATAGCGGCACCTCCGGGAGCAGCTCCAGGTGAGCCCGTCCCTCCCCTCCCCCACCTGCCCCTCCCCTCCCCCACCTGCCCCCATGCTGGGTCTCAGGCCCCCGTCTTCGCTCTTGTTCTCACCTATACCCACATCCTGGCCTGTGTCTGCATCGTCTCTCCTCTTTAACAGTACTTTCACCTTCTTCTATCCCAATCCATTCAGCCCCATCACTGCCTTCTGGGACATGCATGCTTTGGTTTATTAAGCCCTAGTTACTCTTTGTTTGCCTTTGTACTTTGCACTCTACAAGTAAAATGAATAAACAATAGGCATTATTTTGATATTGTTTTAATACAGTGATACTGTAGTATTTTTTTTGTTGTTGTTTCCACACAACACTGCATATTGATTTAACGTCTTTCTTTAATCTTGCTCACACACAGCCAGTATCCCAGTTTGTGGTCAGTGAGCTCCTCCTCACTCACCCCAGTCTCCCAGTCCAGCGGAATGTCCAACAGCTTGGGCTCTCAGTTCCTGCGCAGCTCTACAACTCATTACCCAGGGCTCTCGCACCCAGCCACAGTGCCCCTCTCAGGCTCCCCGCTGTATGACAGCACTGCCCCATCGGAAGTTCATGAAGCCTCACAGTACGACGCCTCTCCCCATGCGCGCTTAGCCACCACCTGGACTGCCATCACTCCTCCTTCCCTGTAGGGCGGCGCACTTCCATTATTAATCCGGTTTCTATTGTTGCTCTGTTGCTTTTCCTGGTGCTGGACTTTTGACAGATAAATACAACATTATTTGTTGCATTCAGTGACAAAAGTAAGATGAATCATATTAACAGGTATATGAATAAAATATCCATGTTTATGTTACATGCTTACTCTGTGGAGTACCATTGAATTAGCACAATTGATGTTCTGTGTAAGAGAATATTAAAGAAGAGTAATTCTATTTTATATTTTTATGGAATGATATCCAGCAAGTTAAATTTAATTCTGTTGCCTCTTATTAATTTTGTTGTCATTTTATTTTACAATCACACTTATAAAGTGAAATAATCCAAGTCTTGGGAATAATATGTCAGACTATTTATACTTTGTATTTCATAGCACAGCACCTCCTAGTGCTAATTGTAAATATTTCTCTTTGCCTTGTCCATATTGTAAATATAAATATCATTTTGTTTATATTATTTGTACCTTCTTTGGCTTTCATTGTAAATTGATGGTTTTCGAATTTGTATACATTGGAGAAGATTGCTATCGGTCTGCCCACTGTGGTATTGAGGCAAACATTAAATGGTTTTGTAACAGCCCCATCTCTTATAGCTCCTTCATGATTCATACAGATGATGGTGTGTGAGGGACAGGTGTTTCTTGGTAGCTTTAAAACGTTTATCCAGTGCTGGGTCTCGCCGGAAGCCTGACCCAGAGAGCAAGGGCATAAGGCTGGGGTGAATCCTGTATATATATAGCGTGTCAGGGCATAGCATGGCTCACTGGGCAGCCCCGTACAAACCCCATCTCTGCATCTTCCCCTGTGTGGCCATTCCACCAGGTACTCCAGTCACCACCCCCAGTCCAAAAACAGGTTGGTATTGTGAACTGGTGTCTCTAAATTGCCTTTGGTGCGTGAGCCTGTGCCCTGTGATGGACTCGCACCCCACAGAGGGGGTGTCCCCCCCCTGCCTCCTGGTCCACCATGACCCCACAATGGGTCAGCAGCCACAGATGATGGAGTGATGGATGTACTTGACCACAATGTAAATGTCAGCATTATCTGTTTATTCAGCATATGTGCCTATACTGAAAACATATGGGCCATATATTTTAATATATTTTGGCATATTTTTCTGTTGTATTTAGTATGTGTTTCAATATTATACTTGATCACTAAAGATTTTAGCCATTTGGTTTTAATCTGTCAACATTTCTCCCAAACCATTCATCAATGTGTATATGTGTATATAAAGTTATACATATATGTATAAAATGTACTTCCATTCCAAGTATTAGTTAGGCTTTTAAGACTTAAACACAACATATATCTAAAATAAAGAATTTAAGCCAAAATTGCTGGACTGAGAGTATGACAATGCAGCTGTGAGGTGTTGTTTTTTTTAGATCCACTACTTCATGGTCAGGAATCTAACCGCTGATCATGTGACTCAGACTCCTTCTGGGATTGGCTGGCTGTTTTTGTGTGTGTAGGTGTGTGTGAGTGTTTGAAGTGCTGGCTGGTGGGGGTCGCCAAGGGTTCATCGCTCAGCAACAGAGGTTAGCAAGCACGGAGAGCACACCGGGCATGTTTGAGTCATCTGGAGGAAGGCAGAGAGGGGGAAATACTCTCACCTCCACCATTCTGCAATAACAGTCTGGTCATACATCACCCAGCATTAACAGCACAACACTCAAGTGGCACCATCTTCCCACCTTGCTTCAAAAATTAAATATCAGCTAAATACTCAGTGTTAAAAATCTGGCATGTTCATAATGATTACCAATTCAGCTGCTAATAGCAGTCAACAAATATATTCTTTCCAGATTTACAGGCTCCATATTGTGGATAAATAAAGCACCAGGCACTCTCAGCTATACCTGTTCCAGATGTAGGTCCCTCTGAAACATTTTGTATGACTATGCAGACATGTTTGGGATCTTAAATTGTGGCATGAATACACAAGTCACAGGCTAATTGTGTTTACCCTTCCAGTGTCAGCAACCCCTGCCACATCCTTGAAATTATTCATTTTGAAGGGAAATTCACGACATTTGTAACCTAAACCACTTTTTTCAAGATTACTGACAATCAGTCCCTGTTTAGTCAATGTAAACAGGAGGAGATACACAGCAGTTACTTATTATTGCTTATTACCAATGTTACCCACGAAACTTGTCAATTCTGCCTGTGTTCGAACATAAATGACGTCTCCATCAGACAGGAATTAGTCGTTTTCTATTGGTGCTGAATCTCTGGATCCTCTGCACTTTATTATGGGGTGTTTGGCTGAGCCGCTTCAAGACTGTGTGTACTTAACTCTTATGAGTAAATTCCGCTCACATGGGTGAGGAATTGCATCTATCTTCAGCGGCTTCTTTCCCACAGACGAAAACGCCGGGACGAGGGGAACGCTGCCTAAATGTCTGCCAAAAGCCTGCGCTGTCCACCAAGGCGTGAAACCACGGTGATTAACCTTCGAGTATTGGCCTGTCACGGCTTTTAATTCACATGCCTGTGAGACCGGACAAGTCACTCTAAAATTAAACCGCTATATTATAATGCACCCTATATAGCAGTAGTTCGCTCCACGAGGGCACATCCGTGCGTGACTTCGTGTGTGTATTTAATTCGGATAATTCAAACTACCAATACGGAAAACCGTGTCCTATTTTCAGCTGTTGTACGTGCACACACCTTCGCAATGACCTTAGACTCGGCGTGAAAAGAGCCAGTGCTTACGGAGTGTGGATTTCTGGGTAGCAGCAAAGCTCGAATCGTTATACTGCATTGTACGCCATCGGCTGCATGGCCTGTCACCTAATTGTGGAGCTATCAGCGGCTGAATATGAGCTTTCCGCGCAGAGCAGTGAGAAAGATGCTGTCGAGAATAGTTTCCCCGAATTACTTAAGGAGAAAATAGACAGTGTGAAATCACTGAACGCATGCTGAAGGCTTCACGTTTTTCTTATAAAGGATATTATTAGTAAATATAGCTTATTTACTATAAATATCATGCTTCAACTACTTTGTTAGCAGATTTGCCGGATTTGTAACATGAATATATAAAAGGGTGGTATGTAGGCCTATAGTACAATTCAAAAAAACTTCGAACGGGCAAAATACTCAGGTATATAGCAAGGATTAAAACATTCAAATTTAATACCTTATTTTAACGCTTTTAACAGATGGACGATATCTGGCTGGTATGTTGTCCTTATGGGCAATCAAACTCTAACCTCTATTGCTATCCATCGGCAGTTTTTGTGAACTGCAGTTTGCGTTCGCATTTGTTTGGATGACGTCAACTTCATAAACCGTAATAATTAATTAATTTTTGGGACGAAAATGCGTGGAGAATATGAAAGATTCTCCGTGTTTTCTGACAGCTTTGTGATTAAATATCGAGTAGGTGTGGATGATTGAATAGTGACACGGAGTATATGCAGATTCTCTCCAACAGGTGGCAGAATAACACAGAAACCTATGCATCTTAGAAATGGAGGGCATTGTCTAGCATAGAGTGCCTGTCCGTACAAGACTATTATTCATGCACACGAACACATTGAGAAATATGTCTCATATTTGATTTTTCATATTTGATTACTGACGCAAGTAGGCTACTTATCGCACCTACTACCAATTTACAATAGCCTTTTCATTCCATAAAAAGTACTGTGATAGAAAATTCATATGTGAAAGCGTTTGTTTCCTTAAATAAATGTTACAATGATGATATAATGTTTAAATAGCTAAATTTCATAAACTAATGAGTTGTCTCACTATTGAAAAGGCCTATAGATAGTTTAATCTTGTCAGTCAGTGGATTATGACTGACTTGTTGACTAGTTTGGAATTTAGAATTCATATTTATCACAACAAATTTGCTTATTACATGGAAAGTATGTGTAAAACTGTATTTTACTGTTGTGGCTTGTGATGTGGTATGCAAGATAGAGTAGCCTAACAATATCAAATGTATGCTTAGTAAAGTTCAAAAATACTGTTTATTGTAAAACATTGCACGTACATTGTCGCGTTCATATAAATATTGTCCTCTGTTCGATATTTTCAGTTTCAAGGTTGTACCTGTTCCAGTACAAATGCGTCGCTGTACCTTGAACATTTCAATAACATTTGATTTTCGAAAATTAGCTCATTCGCTAAAATAATTGTTCTTAATATATGATTGTGTTTCTATGGAGGTTTGATGGACGCATGAAGTGTAAATGCTACGGAATGGACGGCACGCGACTCCTGGCTCACAAGTAAAGCTTCAGTGATGATGTACTGCGCTAGGCAGTCAACCGGCACCGCTACGGACGTCATAGGAGCAGATGCCTTGGCAACACCGAAGCCTTATTAATTTCACGTTATTTGTAGGGAGGTTTGCCTACCAAGGGAGAAACAGAACAGTCCTGTCTTGCTTTTAGCATTTGTTCACTTACGTTAAATCCTGAGTTAAGCTGCGTGCTCTAAGCTTTTCTTTACAAGGACGAAAGAACAAACAAATGCGTTTATTGTGCAGCATTTAAGTCCTCACCACCCGAAATTTCAACACAAAATGGCGCTCTAGTTTATAAAAGTCGTGTAGGATTCAGCAACAAACATAATGTAAAAAATCTGAATTCATATAAAGTAATTCAATGATTTGGTTACTGTTTGGTTTATATAAGATATAAATAATATACACACGCGTATTAGCATTTTAGTATGTATGAATTAGTAACTATTGATTATATGTTTAAATTTATACATGCACACACATGCATGCGTGCGTGAATCGACCTGTCGTCTACTGTACATGCAACGGACAGTGTCAAATGCGCAAAAATGCTGTTTTCTGCTAGCACAAAAATGCCCCAAAGGCTTGATTTTTTCCCCCCTTAATAATCCCATTAGGATCCTATTGAAAAAAATGCTCCTTCTGTCAAAAGCGAGAGCATTGACGCAAGCAGCTCTGACGTCAGTAGCTGCAGTGAATGGGGGGGAAAGCGGAGCGAGAGGAGCGTGTTTGCCTTCAGAAAACACCGAAGGCGTCACTGGGATAAATGAACCTGCCACTGGGAGAAAAAAATATCTGCATAAAATCTCATCGAGTTCTTATAGTGGAAAATTCGGCATATTAAACTTGAAAATTCAAAAAATGACAGCGTTACACATGTACGAATATTAATTTGTTTTCCCAAATGGCGTTTGAAAAAAACGATTATGAATGTTTAGTACTCTTAATCGTCGCAAAAATTTCGATGGAATTTGCAAGGTTTTAAATATTAATTTGATACTATTATTTGCAAAAGAATACATTCCAGATTCACATACACCACTGTAATGGGCTGCAACTTGAAGGCAAATGTTTATTAACCCGTTCACGTCCAGATCACGAAACTTTGTATGGCACGGGTTACTCCCGTAAAAGAGCTTCAAATTCGACGAAGAATTTGATGGTGATTGTAGATGCTTAGGTTGATCGACCTGTTCGATTCAAATTGCTCTATTAAAGCTTTGGTTACACCTGCGCAGACGATATACTGTTCTACACCTGACTTACGATTACTCTTCGTGGCTCAACAAGTGTTTGTCTCTGAGTTGATCTTATTCGGACACTTTATTTTGACATTAAGACATTAAATATAGCTCCATCGTGAGAAAGAAACGTATTATTAATACAAGAACAGACGACAAATAAAATGACTCCATATTTTAAAGCAGAAATGTGGCATGACTTCTCGTACATAAAATCCATAGACTATATGGTCCGAGGTCCAAAATTACATACTCTGGTCAATTTCATTACTTTCCTATTGTTGACCCTTACTAGGATGTGGTAGATTATGTTTCTAAAGAAACATACATAAAACTCAAGCTATATTTTTCTTTTTCATAAAAAGACAGAATTTTTACTGGATGGGTGTTTCATTCCATCAAACGTATTTTTGTTCGTGATTGTGTGTGAGAGGGTGTGTGTGTGCGGGAGTCGTGCAGGATTTAAAGGTTCAGGTTGCTTGCGTAGGATGTGTGAGGTTATCTTTTGAGTCAATCTGAATTGCAGCCTTGGCACCGCTTGCAAAGGGAGCTACTGACGTCATTGCCTCCTCCTGGACGCGAGAGCTACACAAGTGCTGCTGTGGACCCCCTATTTACAGCAAACTCCTAAGTTACAAGACGGTGTCACTACAGAAAGGCATCTCCGCGTCCACTGCCTTAAAACTATTGAATACCACCGTGATATTCAAAGTGCTTCAGCCCGATGCTGAACCATGCCCGTTTGGTCGATCGGTGTTTCCCTAGCAACTGGATCAAGAAGTTCTATGAAGAAGCAGTCAAAGACAAGTGGAGGACCTTCATCACGTCGGCGGGTTGACGGTTTCTGTATGAACATTAAGGTACCGTTGTTTGACTCTATAGCGCGCAAATGTTGGTCCTCCTCTGTTTATAATCAGGGAAGAGAAGGATCAGGGGAGATCCGTTGTCGCTTCACAGATGTTAACAACATCTGCCACTCACTGCTTCTCTCAAGCTGGTCTGTCAAGGCACCTGTGATCTAAACGTTTTGGGATGTCAGCCTCGAAGACTGTTGCCTAAAGTGAAAGGGGTTGCAGTGCATCGCGTGAGGGCAGCATTGTCAGGGCGTAGCTTCACTCCCTGTCTCAGGCATCGGTATTCCACTCCCTGTTGACCACCGTGCAATCTTGAGTCTGCGTGAAGATTTGCTCACTGTAAGCGCTAGAGCTTTGGATTCCAGTTGCTTCACCGCCAGTCATGCAAATGACTTTAATGAAAATGCTACAGTCGGCAACTGGAATTAAACGTGTGACCCCCGCGTCGCCTGCGCTCTCGCGGATAATGCCACAGTTTAGAAACGCGTCGCCTGTGATGCACACTTTCCAGCAAAACACTGTTCAGTATAATCCCGGGCACACGTGATCACCAAATCACCACTGTAACAATATTTCACATTTATTCGGGGGGGAAAAGCAGGAATAGTCGTGTCTTTTGAAACATAGCTATTTCAAAAACAGTTACGTTAGTGCGTTGTGAAACTATCTCCATTCATTTAAGCATCTGCAGAGCGCACGCACACCTGCTAACTTTCTCTTCTCGCATTGGTTTGGGGAAATACTATACAATAAAGCACGGGCGATAGAGCGGAGAGGTCTGGATTGATGGGATTGTGGCTTGATGGGATTTCTCCACTATCCTCTGCCTATTGCATGCTCAGCGAGTTGAAAGTGTCTCGTTTTCAACCGCCTCCTCACGACCGCCTTAGAACATACTGCAGCAATAGGTATAATATTGAAAAGGAGCATCAAATGTCGAAGAAACGAAAAACTCTTGATGATGAAGGAGGCTTCGCTAACGCAGAAGGCTCATCGCGCGCGGAAGGTAGCGACCAAGGTAAGAACTCGCTGCCTACTGCAAACATGGATGTTAGAGATGGGTATCAGATCGATTCGGTTCATGTTAAGGTCATGGGCTAATATATGTGCAGATTTTAATAAAAGTACCATATACATAAAATGCATAACGAGTGTTGTTCAGCAGATTTTGAGTAAAGAATATGAAGAAATGTGTAAGAAAAACGCAGAAAAGTTATGATTTGTATATTTGAAGAGATACTTTCGTATGATGTTATGAAGAGGAAATGGAAGGGAAGTAAATAATACCGTGAATTTCATTTTACTAAGTTTAAGCTATAGCTCATTTCACTTTCCTAATAGAATTCATAGACGTCATTAATTGCGTCATTCCCGCTGAAATTTTTGACACTTGAGAAGCCCTTTGCTGTGTCCATTGTCCGGACCACCGTCTGTTTCTATGTTTTTCATTCCACACTGACTCTTGTGAAGCCTGTTACACATTCACAGATGCTGACAGGTGTGGACTTACACATACACTGAAATAAAACCATGGGTTATTACACACGGATACGTACAAATATATACACACATCCAGGGTACATTTTACGTGTGCAAAGAAATGCAAAAACCAGACAGTGTGTTTGCGTCTGAAATGAAACGGAAATAAGGCCGTGCGGATGCTCATTTAACCTCACACCAAAACATAAACAATCAAAAATGAATCAGCTATAGTGCAAGGGTGAGTCTTAGCTATGATGTTTCGAAAGCATAACTCATTGTTTATGATGTAATTATTAATTTTCCACCATGAATAAAATTTCAAGGCCTTTCTGACGTGCTTGAATACTGTTACAAGAGGTATACACAGGACTCTAAAACGCGTTTCATGTTGTTATTAGCATTTTTGCTTGTCTTATACTGTCTTAAGATGTTAACATAAAATGATTCAAAAATCCATATAGAATTAGAAATACACATTTAAATTGTGGTTCTTTCTAGTAATTCTGAATATCTAGAGTTGTTTCTGAATGGTTTAATAACATCTGGCGTATTTTCTAATGATTTGTGGTTAGTGGGTTAGATAATACAATCTTTGTGTTGTGATAATTAGCTAAAATATTAAATGGATTACAGATTCTCTCTCTCATTGCCTTTCTGTCTGTCTCTGCCGTATCAATATCTGTGTATCTGTGTGTGTTTATATATCGTCTTGAGCACCATCATGCTCCCAGTGCCCTTTGTGCGAGTATTTGGCGTGACATGATGTCAGGGAGGACTGCGTGATGCTCGTGAGGGTGCTAAGCTGGAGACGGGACCCCTGTGCTGTTGTTTACTTGCTTGCGTTACTCTGCAGCAGATGTCCAGCTCTGGGTATTTGGCTGAAGCCTGGGTGAGAGTTTCCTTTGGCCTTTATTAGAGGAAAGCCAGGCCCTTCTTGTCCAGTGGAGAGGGGCATCTGCAGCCTTAGGGGCTGCTCAACATGCCACCCCCACTGATCCAGCCTCTCGTCACTCCCTCCATCTTTTATTGATGGGACCTGCAATGCAACTGCTCTCTATGTAAATCTATGCAAAGGTATTTCATTGTTTTTTTTTTATCTTCTTCAGATTAGTATTCAGGGATGCAGATAGATTTATCATTTCTGTTTCAGAAAATATTTGTTTATTAGGTTTCCAGTGATTATCTCGCCACTAATTCTAATGCTGCCCAAGCTGTTGTTCGACAGCGTAGCGTAGTGCTTGCCAGCACAATGGTCAGAAAGTGCTACGCTGTTCTTTGTACCTGGTTACAGTCTTTGGAAACCTCCACTGTTTATTTGGATTTATGTATAAAAAAATGGAAAAAAAAAAACAAAAAACAAAAAAAAAGTAACTTGACTGGAAAAAGGGACTGTTTTGGAAACTTGTTGTATGTAGTTCTTGGGGTGGAGCTGCATACCGGAATAGTCTGGCTAGCTAGCAGACACAAGCCGCTTTGTCTAGATAACACAGGTGTGTGGGTCATTGAAGTCGACGACATTAAGGGCCATTTAGCGCCGGACACTCAATCTAGAGAAATACATCACTGTAACTCCTGTAGTGTGACTGACAATGCTGCACACTGAAGCTCATCTGAAACTCAAGATTTAATGTTACCATGGTGATTATATTGGTAGTGCTGTATCTTGACGTAAGCAGTTTTGCTGGACTTGTGAGCATTGGCAGTAACACACAATTTCTGGTGTTAAATGTGCTGTCAGCATTACAAGAGAAGCTTTTTCTTTCAGTGAAATAAATTAGCCAGCGTATGAATGATTCTGACTTTATTCGGATTTAGTGATTTGTTAGCTATCGTACCCACTAGAACTGATCATGTATAAAAAATACCATAGTTATTCACACTCGCCCTTTGCTGAGTGTCGTCAGAAGTATTAGTCTGCCAAATCATGTATCGCCATCGTGTTTTATGCACTCATAATTCAGTAATGTGATTAGGCTAATATTCTTAATAAGAATAAGCCAATAAGAATTGGAGATGAAGTGTTTTGTAGCCTCTGGATTATGACCAATTGGCTTTAAGAAGAACATTTGAGCATGGATCGGTCATAGCTTTCTATGCTAAATGTCAGGATCTAGGTTGCGCAATCTGATCTGGGATTAGTGTCTAGTGGCATTGGGTACAAGTTAGACCACTTGTGTTTCCTCATGTAGTGTGGGTCACGTATCAGAACATCTTTGGTAAAAACTACAAAATGCCTATTTAATTACAGCAATTTACGGTATGAACCCTGTATCACAGGCCCTCTGTGAGCCTGACCAAGATAGGCAGTTAGAAGATGGATTGATGGATAATATTTATTTACCTAGTGGTTCTTATAAACAAGCAAACTAATAAATAAAAAGCCATATGCTATTTTTGTATTTATTATAAATTAAATATATATTTTTTGTATTTATTATGAAATAAAATACATGATACAGTTGACGGATCAACATTGAGTTTTTTATGCATCATATGTTTTATTATTATTATTAGTGGTCTAATATCTCAGGTTCTAGAAAAATATTTGTAATTTCACGACAATACTTACTGTAAAAAGACAATTAATGTTAAGGCTTGCAAGTTCAAGAAAAACACTATTAATTGAATCTGTGTTTATTCTGAATGCCAAATGCCGAATGCCAAAGATGTTACAGACAACAAACAAGACCTCTGTCCAGCAGCAGCAGCAGATCTGACGGGATTACTGTAAACATAGTATATGTGTAATCACACAAAATATTAAACATTCTGCTACGCATACATATTCATGACCATTCGAGACATCACAGTTGTGTGGTTGACTAAGATGTGTTTCGGTTTAACTGTGGTGAGGTAAAACCAGAGATAAGCTTATCAGAATGATGGTTAATGGGCATTTTGGAGAGAGGGGACAAGCTCGGATGGGTGGAGGGGTTTACAGATTTTTGCGAGTTATTGCTCAGCTTCTAACAGTTACCATTTTCTGGGGTGTGTTGGGAGGGTAGGCAGCACTGTTTAGGCCGATAGTGTGAAAAACTGTCATGACGTTGTTATTGCCAGAGTGAGTTAGCCTCCACGTTCTAGCTGCGCTTTCTCTATTCTCTCAGATTTCCATGGTCAGATGGGATGGAGAAGAGGAATGGAAATAGAGGCATTGAGATTCATATCAGGCCTACAAAGGGCTTATTGTTTGGCTCGTTGAGTAGAAGCTGGACCTGCTGATCAGGGGAACGCTGCTCTTGTTTTGCTGAAGATCTCCCCGCTGGGCTTCAGATGAGTGCTGCATCATTCTGGCATTGACGTGTTACAGTATGCGGACGGGCCGCTGTGCTAACGAACATGGAAATTACCACTGAGTCTCATAATGGATCTGCTTACTAAACGGTCTGGTTAGCGTTATGCAAGGACTTGGCAGTCGTGTGGGATCGAGAGCGCCGGTTATACGCGGCTAGGTTTCACCAGTGAAATTAGAAGGCTGCCAGTTTGTGCACGATTCTCTAGGCCGGAACAGACAGGCTTTTGTGACAAAAACCATCTCTTGACCAATTTCGACTTTCTTCAAGTACAGAAGCATGATGGGTAGAGTTGAAGTTTTTTGCAAAACAAGTTTCACTGAGATGTTGCAGAAGTAATCCCTCAACCATGGTCCTAAGGTCCTTAGTCCAAGGCCCTCTGTGACGACGACGTTAATGTTCTGACAGTTTTTTTTATGGTTACTCGGCTTATAACAGATTTGCATACTTTAGATTTTCCATTTGGGTGACACTTACCATCAGCTCATGCTGTATTTATGTAGACAGAATTTCATTTTTCTGCTCCTGGCATTTCAGTGCATTTGCTGAGAAGCTGGTATGCAGATTTGGGCCCTTATCTCATAACCATCACAACCAGTTTATATGTCACCATGTTGCACCTTGGTCCTGCTTAACTATGGTATACGTTCATATTTACTTGATATCCTAATATACATAACACACAAATACACAATTTTTTTCTTAATAATTATTTTGTCTTCATCATTGTCATCATGTAAATATCAGAAACATTTAAATCTTTAGCAATCAAAAAAGCCTTTTTACCCATGTAACATATTAAATTAAATATAAAAAAAAATTCAAGACCAGTGACTCAGGGTTACCTTCTGGTTTATTTATCAGGGGTCTGTTTCACAAAGCAGGATTACTTGCTTAGCCAGATAACTTGCCAGATTTAAGGTAGTTTGGGCTAAATAGACCTTATTTTCATCAACTTACATTTCGCTCAGACTACCTTAAATCTGGCAAGTTATCTGGCTAAGCAAGTAATCCTGCTTTGTGAAACAGGCCCCTGGTTTTATTATATTTTGTTTTTATTATTGTTTTATTGTTATGCTAAAACTCTGTATTAGCATATACTGTACAACAATTTAGTTAGGGGCAAAACACAATCTAGCTTAAGAAAACCCCCAGTATCAAGTTATATGTTCTAAAGCTGCTTTAAAATTATTTTCTACAAATACATTTATGACTGTCAACAACACAGAGATTATTTTTGCTGTGGAAAAGGACTGAGGACATTGTTCAGCTTTTAAACAATACTGCATTTTCCTAACCATGCTGTCCTGCTAAAAATTGTCAGGACGTGAATGAAGCAATTGAATACTTCAAGGGATTTGTAGCAGTAATATTAATTAACGTCACAACACGAAGCAACAGGTTGCATGGCAGTTTTAATTATAACTCACATATAAGCTGGTAAAACTAAAAAAAAACAACAATAAAACTACATTTAGGGAAATCAAAATCTGCATTTTCAGAAGTGTCAGCTGTCCCTCGCAGTTGACGCTTGTTTGAATTTGCATCCTTTCACCTTGATTGTTCTGTTTTTAGCTTCTACGCAAGCTCCAACGAGTCCATTTCATATTATTTGTCTGTTTGGAGGACCAAAAAAAATGAAAAACAGCAACAGAATAAACAATATTTTAACAAAAGCATGGAAAAAACGTCATTAAATCTCTGCATTGGCCCCAGACACCATCAAGGCCCCTAAGCACTGATGACAAAGATGTATTGATTAGATAGTGGTTAGATAACTTATTATTAAATAACCACATTGACCATATATTTTGTGATATGAAGGGTCTGTTAATCACAAACAGGGATGGATCTACCTTTTCAGGGGCCTTGGGCAAAGCTTTACTTAGGAGGCCCCCCTACTTCACTTCCTCCGCAACACAGGTAATTCAGGGGCCCTTGGGTACTGGCTATTCTGCCTATAGATAGAGACAGCCATGTTTCTGCCTATAGATAGAGACAGCCATGTTTCTGCCTATAGATAGAGACATGTTTTCATTTGATGTATATGGTTTTTTATTTTTTTTTTATTTTGAGTAATTATTCTTATTTATAAATTGAATATATGAATATATAATATATATGTTTTTTCATGACTTTGCCAGGACCCCCTTGTCCTGATCCGGCCAAAGGCTGCTGCCTAGGTTTCCTGTGTCTGGATCTGGCCCTGTTTACAAATGTAGGATTTTAATTGAACAATATTAAGGAAAGTGAAACCTGTTTTTTGTTCTCATATTGATTCCTCATTGTGGTCAGCACTCTGATACTTTATTATATTCACAGTAGTCAAGCATGTTTTTTTTCCTGTACTGCAGGATCTTGTCATGAAAAAATACAGATAATAATATGATACTATTAGTAATTTGTTTTCTTTTTCTTTTCATTATTTCATAATATCTATTTTAGAACCTGTCAATTTTAGGATACGGCCAAGCAGGTAATGCAGAGAAACTGTGCAGTTCAGAGTGGCACAGAGAGCACTGTAGATGTGCTGCTTTGTCACACTGCAAATCCTGGGCAGAGCTCTGTTCCGTGGTGACCGTCGTGTTGTGGGACATAGACATGTATGTTAGCTTCACTCACAGTCCTAACGTATGCAAGCCCAGGCCTGTATGTGTATGTTAGCTTCACTCACAGTCCTAACGTATGCAAGCCCAGGCCTGTATGTGTATGTTAGCTTCACTCACAGACCTAACGTATGCAAGCCCAGGCCTGTATGTGTATGTTAGCTTCACTCACAGTCCTAACGTATGCAAGCCCAGGCCTGTATGTGTATGTTAGCTTCACTCACAGTCCTAACGTATGCAAGCCCAGGCCTGTATGTGTATGTTAGCTTCACTCACAGACCTAACGTATGCAAGCCCAGGCCTGTATGTGTATGTTAGCTTCACTCACAGTTCTAACGTGTGCAAGCCCAGGCCTGTATGTGTATGTTAGCTTCACTCACAGTCCTAACGTATGCAAGCCCAGGCCTGTATGTGTATGTTAGTTTCACTCACAGTTCTAACGTATGCAAGCCCAGGCCTGTATGTGTATGTTAGCTTCACTCACAGACCTAACGTATGCAAGCCCAGGCTATTAGCCTGTAAGGGAAACATGCTGTCCTTATAATTAGGGATACTCCTTTTGATAAAGATGTCTGTATACATATCTTACCTTTTTTCCCTGATTGTATTCATTCCAGGTGATGAAGAGATGCCATTTTGCACAAAATAAAATCTGCGTTAAGCACTTGAAATATTGTGTTTTTAAATTAGTACATTTCAATATGTCTGGAGAAAAATGCCAGTGTCAAAATTTGACAGTTGTACGTCATCCTTCTTATGCAGTGAAGTTCACTGTACCCCCCCACCCCCCACCCCAGAAGGATTTAACCCCCTGGGTGAAACCGTAGGATACCCGAGTTCAAACACTGAACAGTAGGCAGATCGTTTTCAGCAGAATACTGTAATCCGTTTCAGGACACATGCAGAATAACACTTTGCACACGCAATCAGGACCCAAAAAGCTTTTCTGTAATTCAAACGTATGTATGTTGTTAAAAATGCATACAAAATTTTTGCTTCACTGAGCGTTTGCTGTACTAATGTAATTGCATTTAACAATTAAAAAATATTTTTATAAGTTCGATTAATGACTTTGCTTTGTTGAGTCTTACCTGCAGAATTTGGGTTCGAATCCCTTTTGTTTGCGTATGCGCTCACCATGTCACGTGGCATCTTCCAGTTTCCTCCCGCATCTCAAAAAACGTGTAGTTAAGTTAACTGGCATCTCAAAGTTGCCTGTTGTATGTACCCTGCAATGGACTGGCAATCTGCCCAGGATGTACCCCTGCTTTCAACCACGAGCTGCATAGGAATAACTTTATGCGACCCCGTACATACTTATTAATGTGTTTCATTAAAATTTGAATGTTTTATATATAACGTGCAAAACTATCAAACCTCTAGTCCTTTTTTCCTAAGCTAAATGCATACGTGGTTTTTCTTATATGTGCGCATAATTACTACAGCAGTTTTTTTTAGTGAAAGGTTTGTAATCCTTAATTTGGACAATAAAAACACAGTCGGATGAGGTTTTACGCAGTTGAGCGACCGCACTGCGCCGAGCTTTCTTGTTTATGTAGGGGAGACAGATTGCGGCTGTAGCGGCCCAGGCTGACGTCAGGAGGCCGCCCCGCGCGCCGGCCCCAGCAGCCGCGCTTTGCAGGCGCTTATCGGGGGTGCAGTACAGTAACCGATCACACCTATTCCGCATACACTGGAGTGAATAAAAGAGGAGATTGTTACTTTGCATATGCGCTCCGTTATTCGTTGGGATGTATGGATTAAAAAAAACTACGTTAAGAATTATAGAAATGTAATGTCAAAATATTAGGCCTAAAGAATCTTCGGTGGCAGATCATTATAGGTGAGGAAAGCTGCTGTAGATAACGCATAAGGTCAGTGTGTTCGTAGTAAAATTATACATATGAGAATGCAACTTGTCATATATAAGAACCTTTTATAATTACGGTGAAAATGAATGAGTCTGGAGTAGCTGAATTTTGTACATTGTATCCGTTTAAATCGCATTTTTATAACTGAATCCAATTCAATAAAACTATCACTGAAAATTTGTACGGTAGAAGTTGTCTTGATTTTGTGCAATGCTGTCGTCTATCGGTGAAACTAAGAATTGTATGTTTTGTCAAGATTAAATGAATTTATATGAATGCATGTAGTCGAGAGGGGTACTTTAAGTGAACGTATGGCACCGACTGGATGGCGATTTCAACAAATCTATATAGTCATCAAATTGCAGAAGTCAGCAAAACGATCCAAATATTCATATTTCAGTGCACCACTTCTTCCTGTGCTGTCAATTTTTAACTAATAACTTGAATAAATTAAAAGAATAAATGGTGTATAATAAACATTAACGAGCCTTCAAGCGAACAATGGTCAACGACTTGAGTTCAGGTAAAATGGTGAATATTTTATACGATAGTATGGATGTGTGTTTTTTAAATGATATCTTTTCATAATTGTACATTCTTTAGACGGAGTAGCATCAATACATACTTAAGTTTATGGATTCTTAACTCCTGTGACCTCGGTGTGAGGATGTTTATCGACGTGGCACTAGATGGCGCTAAAATGCCAATACTACTGACCCGATTTAAAGGTCAGCATTTCTCTTTCAGAATCCAGCAAGTCGAAGTCCTGAATGTGGACTTGCGTTTTATCTAAATTCTTTATTTCGTATCGGTGAATCAAACAATAATGTATTATTATTATTATTATTATTATTATTATTATTATTATTATTATTATTATTATTATCATCATCATCATCATCATCATCATCATCATCTCAGGCCCATAAGCTACAAATCCAGACCAAGATTTTGTTTCTACCAATCAGTTGAGCATAAAGAGTCACAGTCAAAGAGTACTTAGTTGGTTGGTAGAAACGAAGTCTTGGTCTGAATTTGGACCTGAAATGCCCAACACTGATTACAAATGGAATTACTTAAATAACTGAAAACAGTGATTTAATTAATCTGATTATCATGTGGTATAATGCACAGCAAATCCCTCACTTCACTTATTTCAGTATTTTGGGCAACTTTCATTTCAGCCATTCTCATTTCTTTTGTCCGTGCCATCAGATATGCCAAAGTGAATTAAATAAAACAATGTTTAGCTTTGTATTTGCTCATAGTGGAGATGTTTTTGTCTGATTAGTTTATTCAAATAAAGGACAGGTTATCCAAGCACAGAAAAGGGTGCTTGTAACAAAAATCGCTAAGTGTGGTAAATTTTCTTTCTTTATTGCTAAAAATATTTACCAGTAGCATCATGGTACGATAAGACAAGTATGTTGGAACATAAACATTAGAACATAAGAAAGTTACAATGAGAGGAGGCCATACGGACCATCGAGCTCACTTGGAGGGAATGAAATTAATAATTTAAAGTTGGCAGGATCTTGTCAAGTTCAGATTTGAAGGGGAATTCACTTGCTTTTGCTTAATATCCTCTCTATGGAATCTAACATATTTCCATAAAGTTGGAAGAGGATTGTCTTTTGGTGAGTATAGTTCTTTTTCATGTTTCTCATCCTCACTCATTTTGTTCGATTTCTCACAAACACACCACACTGTCTTTTGACTAGTTCAACAGCAACCACATGCCAGTCTACGAAACAGCCATGTGGAATGGTACGGATGTCATGTGCAGTATCTTTCGCAGAATCACAGCTGAATGCATTCAGAATTGTTTTGTAAACTGAAGCAGTGTGTCGGATATTTTATCTGAAGTGCTTTATGAATACAAGCAGAAAGCATCTGTCAGTGGGTCCATATATTTGGTGCCACTGATTCCAGTTTGCAGACTATGGAAAACATTGAGGGGGGGTTAAATTAGAACCACCTGGTTAGGAAACAGAGGTCAAAACGGATGTATCCTGCACTTCAGGGCTGTCCTAAGAATGGGGGCGGGGGCTGTTCCATCACAACAGTGGCCAAAGCTGAAAACAAAAAGGACTTTCACGTCTGGCTCTTCAGACTGGGGAGAGTCAGATGCCTTAATGGTAAAGACTCCATAAGATACTGGAAAATTTGAAATATTGGGATGAGAATTTTTGTGATGCATATTGGGATATCTAAAAAGCAAAAAAGGAGTTGAAAATGTACCCAAAATAAACTATCGTGGTACTATAGTAGGCTGCATATACAGCCTATTGGAACTTATCTACCTACAGGGTCCATCAAATAAGTTTGCTGTGTTGCCGTAAGTTGTGCTGACAAATCACACGCTTTTGCTCAATATCATCGCTATGGCATCTAAAATATTTCCATACGGTGGAAGACGAGTTTGTTTTGGTGAGCAGTTCTTGTTCACTCTTCTCATCCTCAGTCATTTTGTTAAATTACTCACAGACGCAACACACTGTCTGTTCAACTTGTTTGACAGCAAGGATGAAAACGATTCTGACCGGCTTGGAAAGTGCATGCAGAACTCATGCAAATGCAGGGGCAGTAATCTTTAGACTGCTTTTTTTTTAAATGTAGACACTAGACAATCTTGAAAAGGAAAAGTAATTAAAATAGCAAATCTTCTGTTTCCTATGACAGAGTAAAAATGATGTAATGAATATAGGATAAAAGATTAAGATTGATATAAAACAAAAGAATAAGGTATTATGGAATTTTGGAGCCTTACCTGCAGTACCAAGGCGTTGACCAGGCCCCAGCTAGTAGCCAGTGGTGGGAGAGCAGAAGAGGCAAGACATGTGACTATAACGTGGTGAAGAAGCAATGTGTGCAGCAGAGTAGTGGAGGGGATGTGGATGTGGCGTGAGAGGTGAACACAGGTTAGCAGGGATGGGAACAAGTCATTTTTGGCAAATCCGAGTCAAGTCTCGAGTCCAAACATTGCAGTGCAAGTCAAGTTTCGAGTCATTTGCCCTCAAGTCTAAGTCAAGTTCAAGTCTTTCCATCAAATCCTTTACGTCTGTAAGGAGTGATGCATCTTTCTCAGCTGGCCTTGCATTGAGCCAATTGAAAATGCAGACAGTAGAGAATTAATATACACAGATATTCTAAAATTAATGTTATGGCATTCAGAGTCAGGTCAAAGTCTCTAGTCATTGCCCTCAAGTCCAAGTAGAGTCCAAGTCTTTCCATCAGTTTTGCCATGTCGAGTCACAAGTCATCAAATTTGTGAGTCCGAGTCATGTCGCGAGTCAGTGACTTGAGTCCCCATCTCTGGAGGTTAGCACCAGTGGCTGGGCTTAGGTCATGATCTCAGGGTTGCAAACTCTCACGCCTCTGGCGCGACACTCATGCTTTCAGACTCTAACGCAAGAAATCTTACTGCAAATCTAAATTATTCCATTGTAAACCTAAAATTTGTTACATCACCAGACTATTTACAAGGTAATAAAACTGTTGCATACGTGTAAATGAGTGTGCAGACTTGTCTCGAATTGAAAATTTAACACCAGCCAGCTGATTAAAGTTGACAACCCTGTGATCTACTGAACATTGTGGAGAAGCTGATTTCAAGACTAGGGCGTTATAGACAAAATACACTGAGAGAATCACGCTCCTATCAGCAATGATGACGCCTTTACTGCTGGTATATTTACATATCTGTAGTACTGCTTTTTGAAACTCGAAAACACAGTATAACATTTACCTTATTTATACCTCTTTTATTTCAGAGGTCAGGTCTTTTTTTTCTTTTTTCCTTTTCCTTACCTCATTTTTTCTTGTCTTTCCTTTTAGCTGTGTAGAGTAAAAGCACATTTTTGTAGAAAAAAGACACCTCCGAAACTTCTGACCTGCCACGTGGCTCATTTATTCATTAAAACACCATTTTGCGTTGTCTAGCTGAACAGGCATAAAAATTCTGAATAATTACATCATTAGTTCAACAACTGAGGGATGTATAACTAGTGCCTATAGCATTTAGTCTTTTATTGTACAAATATGAATTTTAATGAAAGAACTTGGTAAGTAATAGTTCAGGAAAATCTGACTGATTACAGAATTCTAGGCCCAAAACATGACTAATACCAGTATTCTGCCCTGTCATGATCTATGAAGTACCTTCCAGGTCACTAGTGTCCCAAACGAACCTCAACGCAAAATGAGGCATGAGGAATGTTATCAGAGAATGATACATTAAAAACATCTGTTAACCTGCGTGGTTCTACCTGCACTCTTTGTACACAGAGGAAAATGAGCAGGACACCAGCTTCTGCAAGATCGGTGCTGTAGCAGCATCAAACAGCCTGGCTGGCTTCAGAGCACGTCGACGCAGAACGGATGAGAGTTCAGACGTCTACATGCTGCCATGCATAACGTTTGGCTCAGTGCAGACGAACACAGGAAGGTTTAATGTTTAACTTTAGGTGTGATGTGGCATGTTGAGCTCTCACTCACTGTGTTATCAGCATAAGATGGTGATGGTGGCGGTGGGGGGGGAGGGGGGGGAAGGCAGTGCTGGTGTTCCATGACCCAGAGTGACTTTTTCCAGCAGAGGACCTGCAATGGAATTTTGGAGAAAAAATGCCAGTGTACGTCATGCAGGCCAGCCAAATGCAGACGCCTGCTGTGTCAGGGATATTCTAGAGTGACAGCATGCCTGTCACATAAGATAGAGAGTACAGAAGGGACATGATGTCATAAATCACACACGACCCCAGGATGACATCATGCAGCCCATAAAAGCATGTGCAGGAAAATTTCAGTAATTACAGTTTATTTCAACAGTTTATTCATCCCATCCACAATGCAAATATGTTGATTATGAGAAATGGTGATGAGAAAAATGCAACGAAATGGATGGATGGAAAGATGAATGTAACGCATTGTTTTTTGTTTTCATGGATGTCAGAAATGCAGCCATTAAATGTGTCACGTAATTGAGATCAGGGTGGGGGGCGGTTGGTCCGCACCCTGTGTATGGCAGGGCTGATTTGGGGTCTCAGAGAGTCATGTTCTATGCGCGTCTGGTTGGGCAGATGGACAGCTCTGTCTCAGCCAGGTCACAGAGCTCATGACAAGGATTCCAGTTCCAGAACCATCACCCTGAAAGGTTCTTCTCTATTCTATAAAGGAAATTGAACCTACTAGTTCTATCTGTACTGTTTCGAGAATGTTTTCAGAGCAGCTGAAAGTTACATGAGCATATATCTTAATATATATTTAAATTTTAGTTAGCACAGTGGGCAGCACTGTTTCTGCACACCTGCAGGGTTGTGGGTTCAAATCCCGCCCCGCTGTGTGTGTGTGGAGTCTGCCTGCTCTCCCAGTGTCACTCACATTTCTTCCAGGCATTCCGGATCCCTCCCACACCCCACAGACATGCCCGTTTGCCTAACTGGTGTCACTAAACTAGCCCGGAGTGTGATTGCGTGTCTGCCCTGCGATAGACCGGCATCCCATCCAGGGTGTACCCCAGCCTCCTGCCCAGTGCTGCCTGGGACAGGCTCCAGGTCACCTTGTGACCCTGACCAGAGTAAGTGGTTTGAAGATGGATGTATAAATTTTTAATTCATCGATTCATCCATCCAGCTGATACAAGGCTGTGACAAACCTGGAACCTGTCCCAAGAAGAATCGGGCAATTTATATGTATATATATCTACATAATAAAGCCGGTCTTTATATTTAGAGAGCATCAGACACATTAAATCTCTAACTCATTACGGTTGCATCTGACTTATTAAATGGAGATTTTCAAATGCTATGCCGACCGAATGATTAAATACGTAGACTGTCGCTACTTGGAGTCTTCAGGATCATACGTACAGGCATTTAAGGCCCATCGGGGGCTGTGGCCGGGTGCTGCATGCACTAGGAGCTCGACTTTCCGTGTCGTGGAGGTTTTCATAATCCTTTGTAAACCTGGCGTATAAACTGAAAATCTGTAAATCATCATATTAATAATAAATCATGCTGTTTATAAAGGGGATAAATCAGATGGGAGGCCCAATAAACACCTTTTATTTGTGTTATAATCTATTGCCTGGTTGCCGCCTCCCATCTGTCTGCCAACAGCAGAACCTTTTCCTAGTTGTTTTGCTGCAATGGGGCCCTGGTTTAATTGGCTTGAAAACCAGTATACAGCTTGAGTGAGTGTATCTGTGCCTGATGTACAGGTGCTTGTAATGTGTATATAGGAATATTTTGATATTGTAAGTTGGAAATGACCATGGGGGTTTTGGTGGAAAGTGAGAGTAAGATGTAACATTTTTACATTATACAGAATGGGCTGTAAATCTTAAACATGCCCTGGACAAGTATAAAATGGGAAGAGCAATAGCTAAACACATGACGTTTGCATAATCCCCCGAAAAAGCTCCGTGCCACGCTCCCTCTGCCACCATCCCGGGTGTCTCCCTGCCCTCTGCTGTCTGAGATGGGATCAAGTCACTGTGACCCTGTAACAGATGGATGGATGGATGGATGATATATTAGTAATTGGATGGATAATATATTAGCAATTTGTAAGGCTGAAAAAATACATCAGAAAGATATACAGGTAGTGCTCGATTTACGGCACGTGACTGATCGACTTTACGACGTTCGGAGACCACAGATATGTGGCCACGACTGCACTGCATCTGCCAGGGCCAGGTGTCGTCCAGCCTGAGTGTATGACAGTTTCTGCCCCAGCTGCTAGCATACCCATGAGAAAACGGTGATGAAAAGGTTAAAAAACACCGAAAGGTCTGTCTTAAAGATAATATAATATAAGTATATACAGTTATTTCTTCAATTTTGTGCGTAAGGCCTAACTTACGAACCGATCGTAAGTCGACAACGACCTGTAGGTGCGTTTCTGAGCCGAGCCGCCGTGATGAAAACGTCTGTCTATTAATTTAGTCAGTCTTATGTGGGGCAGTTAGTGGGGGGCAATCGATACGTTTTGTGGGAACTAGGGGAGGAGTGGGTGTGGGAGCTGTGTTTGTGTCGGGGCAGCGAGTGAGCTGGGAATGTGTGTGTGTGTGTGTGTGTGTGTGTGTGTGTCTCAGAGCGAGGCATGAAGGGGGGGGCCGGTAATTCATGCCAGCCCTCTGACGCAGCCGACAAAAGAGTCTGGCAGGCACTGGGAGTGCCAGGGAATGTGTCTGCTGCACAAGCCTGCCCCATCTCCCATCTCGCGCTGTATTGGCTGCAGCTCTGACGCAGATGAACCCCCCCCCCCTCCTTTTTCATCTTAGATGGGTTTTTGATTCATGGGCCTTCTGCAGCTCCCCGTCTGCAGTGTTCGGCTCAGCCCGACATCAACTGGGGTCCAGCACCAACACTCTCTCTCTCTTTCTCTCTTTCTCCTCATTCTCTCTATCTCTCGCTATATCTCTGTCTCTGTCAGTCATGCCCTCTATTTTTCTTAATCTTCCTGTCTGTCGTGCTTTTTCTCTCTCTCTCCTTTTCTCCCCTTTCCCCTCCCCCCCTGTCTGTGTTTGAGTTGCTTTGCAAACCCAGCCGGTGATTTCTGTACATTTTCACAGAGTTACCGGGTGATCGTCTGGACACAGCGGGAAACGTTTCTTATATTGAAAATTATAAATTAACACTGATTGCTAAGAATTTGGCGGCAACATGTTGAAATATTGCAATCGCAGCAGCAGACGGTCAGGTGAAAAGTACAAATCTTTAAAACTGAAATACAAAAAAAATTATTTCAGCAGCTGACTGTACTCCCTCGTCTTTGCAGAGTTGGCTGCGATATCCTGGGCACCTCGTCTGCTCCTGTCCTGTTTCTCATTATTTCTCATCATCCCCTGTTAGCAAGCTGGTCCCCACCTTTTCGTGGGCTGTTGTTAAAACTGCTTTGAGGATTGAAGCTGTTTAAATCAACTGGAGACTAATTTCCCAAGTGCTGGGCCATTAACGGCTCGAGATCGACCGGTATATGTCACGAAACAACGTGTTTCTTTTCAGACTCAACTTGTTGTGCTCTGGTGTTAATCCTGCAATGATATAGAGACGTGGTCCCCATGAAACACATCTGCTTAATGCTTTTCTTATTTTATATTGTTAAAGTATATAGCAGGAAACTTCCATCAGCATTTTTATTTGACCCAACAAACATATGATGTCAAAAGCATCGTTAAGAAAGCACATTTTTAAATAAGGCGAGGACAGAAACAAAATATTAGCTTTTTTAACGTAAAGTATAACAAGTAAAATATTTCATTCAACCTTATTTTCTGTGTGTTCTGACATCGCAGACTTTGCTGCCCTGATGTATGTTGTGGTAACGTACGAAGTTTAACCTTTCTAACAATTAAAGCGTACGAAGGAAATATGTGCATAAATAATACTGATATGTGGAGGAGAACATGATTAAATGTGGGATAAACTAATAAGTGAGGCGGCAGAATGGTATTTTACATTTGGGGGTTCATATACCTTGGTGTTAACGCCCCGATTTTTTGCATGTGCCCCTCAGGGCTGTGGAAATGCGTTTTTATTAAGTAAATGGTGCCTCAGTGGCACTGAGATGTACCCTCAAGCTGTCAGGAGCGGTGGGGCGCGCGTGTGTGCGTGTGTGTGTGTGTGTGTGTGTGAGAGAGAGTGAGTGTTCGCGCCAGTGCGTGTGTTTTTTTTGTTCTCCCGGCTCAGGCTCTGACGTCAATGCGTCTGCTGCCCTGGGACCGTCGGTGGAGATGCTGCAGCAGTAGATGCTGTTTGCCGGGCCGCATTAGCGAGGGCTTTAAGTGCACATGCGCATGGAGACGTGTTGGCAGGGGGTGCCTATCTCCAAGCCTTTTCTTTATTTGTTCTTTCTTTTTTTTTGGGGGGGGGGGGCTTATTATATGGTACGACAGAGGGAGGTAGGGCCGGCATGTGCATGAGGAGGGGGCCGTCGCTTCATGGGTTTGTGTTTATGAGACGCCGTGGTCGTCCGTGCTCCCCCCTCCCCTCCCCCCCGCCCCCTGCCGTCGCTGGGGAGTCTCAGGGTGACAGCTTGTGGATGCTCAGATGCAGCGCAAAGGGGGCCGAGGTGGGCTGAAGGTTAGGGAAGAGCACGCGGCCTTGGCTCTGACCGCAAACGGTCACGTATCTGGACCGGGAGACTAAGAAAGGAGGCCAGTGACCTGCATCCTGCGTCACCCCTCAGGACTTTAACGATCTTTTCGGCCGTTTCGTCACAGCAAAAACAAACGATCCGCTGCTCATCACGCGGCCCCGGGCGTCACGCGGCTGCGCACGTTGATGATGCGCTTACAAATCTGTTTGCTGTTCCTGGCCCCCCAACTAACAAATCTAGCTCCAGTCTGCTCTCGTGTGACATGTTCTAGGTCTGCCAGGTTGTTACAGGATATAATCCATTATTTACAGTGAGCTAACAGGCTTTTTTTTCCATTGGTGTTTCAGCGTTTGGTTATAAGACGCAATGTTTGTAATTAGCGATTAGCTGGTGGCTTGAGACTCTTGATGAATCGGCATGTGAATTATACATCAGGAGAGGAGCAAGCTTTCCATCTTCCTTTATGTAAATTTCCTGTCCAATGGCAGGACTCTGGAGGGGCTAGTTTTAATCCCTATCGCATAAACATCACACTATCCTGGTAATAATACGGCACAGAAAGACCAAATTCTGGGAGAGAGGGCAATAGTGAACCACCGTCATGGAAGCTGCACACAGACTAACTATGGGCTTGTGGTGTTCTCCTCAGATTTACAGCCTGTGAAGATTATAATTGTAGACAAGAGTTCAGACATATTTTTGGCACAGATGCATTCAGAGGCTTCTAACTCGGCATGAAATGCTGATGTTTCCTTAATGATTCATTTTAAGCTGTTGCTGAAATTACACTTTTGGTTTTACACCAGTCTGTAGCTTCAAAACCTAAATTGTAAAACATTTGTGAAACAGTCTTGGAGTCTCTTCGGATACCAGATGTTATTCATATCTTTCTACATACATGCCTGGATTTGGGCACGAGATCTGACCTTGGGACTCTCCGAGCAACAGATTAATATTTTCCAAAATAACTGTTGAAATCATTTGAGATAAATCTGCAACATGGTGTCATTTCAATCAGGTCCAATAAAAAAAACAATGCACTTATGTAAAAGTAGACGAGCTTCAAAAGCAATTTTTTTAAGATGATGATTTTATAATTGAAATGTTATGCTCGGCATTACGTTACAAACAAAGACATCACTGACAGATAGTTGGGATATATGCATCCAGGGCTAACCCTACACCCACATGTCCGCATGCTGCAGAGCTAAAAAAGCCAAGTGTAGCATCTAATCTTTTCCAGACTGCAGATTCATTATGGGCGGTCATGTGACGTCAGAAATATTCTAGATGTTATTGTTCTTCGTACTTCCAAGAGTGTGATGTGAGCAAATCGCTTTTTCAATTATTCACCAGAATCCCGCCCTTCTTTTCTGCGTGGTGTGCTGTCTCTTGGGCTCTGAGTGATTAGCACCACTGGCACGATGGATAGAGCTGGGATAGGAGAGGGGGCTGAGTACAGGGCCGGCCTTGAGAAGGGTCTCCTGCAGCCCTCGGGGGAAGCAGTGAGACTCAGGGTTGTCTGGTACCTTCATGTAGCACAGCAGCTTCATGATACTCTTTAAAGTACTCAAAATGCTCACTCGGGATACTCGCAAATAATTCCCTCCAGAACTGAATCAAGACCCCATGCACTGAATATTTTAGCTAGCTGTTATTCTTCTTTATTTCATTATCCTAAGGAAAGGAATCACGTGACCACGTGAAATAAACACAGTGGTACAATAGTATCTTCTGTTAGGACATATATTTTAAAGAGTGTCAGTAATTTACAGATATAATATTAACTTTCCACTTTTAGGATTGCTTCGTAAAGCCGTGAAAGTTTTACACGCGCACAATCACACGCTCATAGGAAGGAACGACATGCCGTTAACACATCCAAGTTTGATAATAATATTTTTATTTTAATTTTGTCTGTAGTCAGCTCTGATATGTGTTTTTTTTAGAATCAGGTTACTTTTTTGCTAAAGTAAACCGATAATTACATCTGAAAGGTTCAAGACAGCTAGCAAAACTTTATGCTGATTCTGCATATCATCTTTATGCTGTATAATGCATTTTAAATGACACAATATAAATATTTTGGATTTTGCCACATTATGTAAAAGATAAATCTTTTCAAATGCAAAGGCCGGACTTTTAAAGGTCTGTTTTATCAAGGTGTTATTTAATGCAAATATCTTTATGTCATTCTTTACTTGTTACAATAATTAAGTTGGAATCACTGAAACATCATGGCTTACTTACCTTGACTCTCAGCTTAACAAAGACGCTACAGTGTCCTGTGTGACACGTGCGGGCAGAGACCTGGCACTGTTACTCAATTTTTCCTTGCTTTATTGCTTATAATTCTAAGTAACAATTTTATCATTTCCAATAAAGTATATTTTTAACATTTTTAACGTTTAACACGTTATTACTGGCATCCCGTACAGGGTGTACTTCAGCCTCTTTCCCAGTCCTTTCTGGGAGAGGCTCCAGGGTCTGACCAGGATGTAAGAGTTTGCAAGAGGAATGAACAGATGGATGGATGGATGTTAAGGTCATTAATGTTCAAAAGTCCTACAAATCGGCATTGTGCAGGCACAGAGAGGAACAGGCTCGGTGCCCTTGATGCAGGACATACGTGAGACATATGTTGCAGCGTTAGCTACTTCAGCTGGTGCGAGGCGCTTTTTGGGGGAAAGGACAGTGCATTCTAGACTTTAGCTTTGTTTATGCAGCTTAATTGCTCAAGGAAGAGCATCTGAACTTGAAAGGCAAAAAGATTATTTTGTGCCATTGTGTTTAACTGTTCTGGAGTGTACTTTATCAGTTCCTTGTGTTCACTTTACAGGGGAAAATGACGTGTATGTGACGTGGGTGGAATTAGTCCCTGTTGATGGCTGACTTTATAGGGCAGGGAAACCCCAAATCTGTGTGATGTCATGACCGCAGCTGACTTTGAAGGCCTTCCTTGGGCTCATGTGAGAAAATAAAAAAGGGGAAAATCGTTCAATGTGGGAAATAAAAGCCAGGCCCCCTTCCACCGTGCTGACACGCTGCTGCCTTCACAATATGGCCGCCTCTTGTCAGCCATCATCTCCCTGTCTGCTGCTCTCCTTCATATTTTTATTTTTTAAAGTGAGCGCTTGTGGCCCAGTTCAGCTCCATGACAGTCGACAGATTGTGGAATCCTGTCCTGAAAACGCATATGGGTATCTGGTAGTAACATTTAGGATACACTTTTTTAATAAAAGATTTTTCTAAAAGAAAACGTTCTTTTGGCAAAATGAAAGCGAAAGAAGCGATATGTGTAGGGAGTCGGGACACATACTCATGGCAACAAAATGTACGTACTAGACTAGATTAAGTCAAGAAAACTACATAACGATACAATGAATATATAGTCCTGCTACTTATTTACGCTCGTTAACAGCAGCTGATATCAGCTCTTAGTGTGTTTCATGTTTCACGATGCCTCAGGAAAAATTACACCTCACTTCCACGGAGCTGAAATAGTGACTTCATCAACACGGACTTATTTATAGTGTAAAATGTCCATTTGATTTACAAAGAAATACATCACATTGGAAGGACATTTAAAAGTCGTGTACGTTATATTCCTCTAAACACTTAAAGGTATGACTCATAGAATCATACTCACTAAAAGGATATCTCTCAATTCAGATGGTCCCTCATCTGATCAACCAATATTATTTTAGTGTTTGTGGAGTCATACATATTACAAATTGATTATATGGGTAATATATGCCTTTACATGAAACATACAGTTATACAATTGAGCAAAATTATATATATTTTTTGTATTTAACGTATGATGATATCATATCACAATTGGTGCTGTCTTTGGATGCTGACGTGAACCAAACTGCTGATAAACTAGTTAAATCAGTATTTAAATATGTAATCAAATCTACAAATACAAATCTACAATCTTACACTCTATTATAGAACTGACTCAACCCAGTGAGGTGCCTAGATAACTTTAATGTGAAAAGGATGTGAGCTGGCAAAAGAGCCAAGACCTTTTGTGCGTGACAGTTACCATTCTGCGTCAGTGATCATTCCTGAATCGCGAGGGGCAAACTTGCGATTTGTTCGAGAAATACAGCACGTCTGGCATTATGGGGCCTCTGTCAGCAGCCATTTTCAACAGGTGATTTCAGAGAGATTTGTTTTTAGGCAAAAATTTTTAACACAAATAAAATAACAGTTATTAGTGAGAAAAAAATACCTTCATTGTAGCTGCTTTTTTGCAGTTGATAATTATATTTTTCAGTAATTACTATAACTGGAAGTCTATCCTACATCAGTGGCTCCATTTAATGTTTGTCTTCTTTTGAATATTTACTGTGATGGAGAAATGATTACAAACACATCAACACCAGTCGAAACTAATAACAGGTTGATATCTGGTTTTAAATCATATTTATATAGCTGTGATGTTAATCTCTCTATACATATTAAACATGCAAAAGTGCATGTTTTATATATATTGCAACTGATTATTAAGGAATTATTCTCTCAAAAGTGAAAACCAGTAATGCGTAAGAGCTAAGCCAAATCGTCCCATGCCTTTGGTTACTGACTTTTGATCGTGTGAAGGATGATCTCAACTGCACGCGATACCGCAATTACACAACTTGGCTGCATGTGAGGTTGCGTGACAGCAGTGAGTATTAGTGCCTTGTTTTACCAAAAGCAGTTATGGGGTCCTTCTCTGTTTTTGGGTGAAGGTTAACCTCACTGCGGAACAAACTTTTTTTTTTAAAAATGTCATTATCGTGATGAGATTCACTGGAGCTGCAGAAGGAAGCCCAAGAAGAAACCGGCAGAACACATGTTCCGGTCCGGCGGTCCACTGTCCCCGTGGCCTCTTTAGGGCCACCAGGGTGGGCGATGGGTCAGCCTCTGACGCGATGGGGACGACGTGGCACAGATGCGATCAGAATGCGGCCCAGCGCCTGGCCCCGGATTAAAGACGGGAGGCCCTGAGACGCTGTTACATTACGCGGCAGTTGCATCAGCACTGCGAGCTAGGGAGGTGACACACCCAGCAGGAAGCGTGTCCACTGGAGACAGCACTGCAAGGAAGAGGAATGATACAAGCAAAGATACACAAACGTAGAAGAGGGAAGCTTATTTGAAATGCTGCATTTTCATTCCTAAGAGGCTAAAGACATAATGCCAGTTGGGGATTTATATGTATAGCTCAAATAAGGAAAGAATATAGTATTTCTATATTAATGTGTAAACTTTATTTCCTGAACAGATACTCTTATCTTGATGAATTCTTTTTGATTTTTGCTAAATTCATTTACATATTTCATAGAAGTTGCATCAGTAACCATAACCTGGTGCTTTTGCGAAGGAGATGTATTTCAATCACATGCACACATTGATTTATTTATATACCCTACAGAAAAGACACTATATAGCAGGGGTGGGCAATCTTATCCGCAAAGGGCCAGTGTGCATGCAGGTTTTTGGGGTAACCTTTAGGTCAGCTGTTCCAACCCCTGTGTGAGGACTCTTCAGCCAATCAGTCCTCTAATTAGTAATCTAATTACGGAGCTGCAGCAAAACCCCTCATACCCAACAGCCCTTTCTGGATTAGATTGCCCACCTCAGCTATATAGGCGCATAAAGAAAACTCTCATGAAGAGGGATCCTTTTTATTGTGAAACAGTTCAAATAACACTCTTAGCATATGTTGAAGTTCTCTGCTCATCTTCTTTTAATATTTCTGAATTGAAGGTGGATGGAGACAATGTGCTCCTGTGTCTGCAGTCTTACATGCTGTCTTGGTGTGATGTCATGTTGGGTAATGTATTGATGCTGCGTTCTATTTGAACTCGTAACTCGGAAATTCCGTGTTACTAATTGGAAATTTCAACTGGAACACCCCCTGAGGTCGGAATTCCTACTCATGAGCTTGGAGGAATCGACACAACCCCAAGCTCAGAATTCAAGATGGCGGCGCCCTTTATCAGCAGAACTTAAAGCTGTAGTTTTATACTGTTTATTAGCACTTACATCTTATTTGTGGCTCATTAAATCTGTTGTACACATAGTACTGTCCAACAACTATCTGTGGATGTGCTGCTACAGTGTTTTTATGTGCAAAATACCATGCAATGTGTTGTTGTCAACTGATATTACTTACATTGGCTAACAATTAACCAGGCTAGAACTGAGGCCTGTTTCACAAAGCAGGATTTCTTGCTTAGCAAGATAACCTGTCTGATTTAAGGAAGTCTGGGCTAAATTTAAATGAACGAAGATAAAGGCCATTTAAACTGGGGTAAATTAATCCGATAAGGTATCCAGCTCCCTAGTACTGCTAAATGGGTCCCTAGTACTGCTAAATGGCTTTCCGACTTGCTGCACTGAAACGTATGTATGACGTCATTCCCGGTTACGAGGTCCGACCTCTGAGGTAAATGAAATACAGCATTAGTGTGGCAGCTGGAAAAAAAATGAAAAAAACTCCATACATCTTTTAACTGCATGGAGCCTATCCCAGACAGCATACCTCAGGGCACAGGCTGGGCACAGCCTGGGCACCGGCTGGGGTGGTCCCTGGATGGGATGCCAGTCCCTCACAGGGCACATACACACCCTCATACACTATGGACAACTCATAGACACCGATTATGCTAACGAGATGACTTTGGACTGGGGGAGGAGGCTGGAATACTTGGATGGAGCCCAGACGACCTGGGAAGAACAAGAAAACTCCACAAACACAGATCAGAATAAGGATCCAAACCCCAAAACAGTGAGATATGAAGTAACAGCTCACTGAGCCACAGCTCCGCCCCAAAAATGTTAATGAAAATTTGTGACACGGCAAAAAACATCTACTTAACGTGAGTCATTGAGCTCCCAGGTAAGTAGGATAAACACAGATAAGCTTCATAGACACCAAACAAACTTTGAGAAGCAAATGCAGTTTCGTGGAGAAAATGAGAAAAGAGGTCAACAGTAGCTCAGATACTCCAAAGACTTGGGCTTCATTAGAGATTGGAAAGGAAGCATCTCTTCTTCAGCAAAAAAGCTTGTGGGAAGGTCTGCAAATATATATTAGAAGGTTAGACACCCCAAATATGCAGTTCAGTGAGATGCAGACATTTCACATGCCAGAAATGCAGCATGACTCATCACCCAGAAGATGGAACCTATCCCATGAACCAAGTGGTGTCAACGTCATGGCATCGGTGTGCCTCTCGCCAGTCGCAGCCGAGATGCATTTCGGCCCCCTCCAGCATCCAGAAGAACTCTGACCAGGACCCGGATTTGCGCATCTGCAGGGGGGCTTACCCTACTTTCAGCTTTCAAGGAAGAAAAGGAGCGTTCTAGAAAGCCCCAGTTAGAATCTTGGCTTTAATCTGCAACAAGACTCAAAAACCTCAGTCCACTGCTGTTCTCCATTCAGTTTTATGGATTAAGGATAAAGAATATATATGCTAAAGATTCTGAGGCACTGAGATGCAGTGGATACATATTTCACCTTTTCTAGAATACTTACCTTTCACTTGTTCATTAACTGTTGTTTCACTATTCGATTTTCCTATAAAATCGGTTGTGTGTAGATGAGAAAGAGAAAAACATTTTCAAATGCAACAATACTTCAGGTTGTGACACTATAGAAAATAGGGGGATCTTAACGTAAATAATCCTAATAAACACAACAGTGCTACACCACAGTCTTCGGTAAGCGGAAGGCAGATTGCACTTAAGGCAGATCACAAGCTACACGTCGTGGGTCATGTTTAGACTAGCGCTGCACTTTTAGATATCGTCTGACTGCAGTGAAAAACGTAGGCAGTGCAATCTGTTACGTAGTGCGTAATTAATAAGCATGCTTCTTGAAATGCAATATCACTAATGAAATTGAATATCAGTAGCCTAAACAGAGTAAGGATCCATTCATAAAATACAAATATCTATTATGTGTTATATTATAGACGACGTTCCTTTGACCTTAGAGGGCTGAGTTATCTGTCAATTAATAACACAACTAGACCAAATATGATTCCCAGTTTTCCTACGAATTTAAGGATATTGTATAAAACCAACGTTTCAACAGCAAGGACCGTAAGAGAATTATAGTAAAGTGGTTTTTTTTGGTAACCGAAATGTCCTGATTTTGTCCTAAACAATTGCACGTCACGATACAGGTCACAATACTTGCCGTTTAAAGGATGACAATAAGACATCTAAAAGCGGAAATATTATGCTAATTAGATTAACTACTTATTTTATTATAATTTGAAGTTTTAAAATATCTTACTATGTCCTCGGTTTGTTGAAATTTCAAAATATAAAAGTTGATTAAAGTTAATAATACATACCAAATCGCTGTTAGCCGACCAATTAGGGCTTCATTAGAGATTGGAAAGGAATCACAAGCTACACGTCGTGGGTCATGTTTAGACTAGCGCTGCACTTAAACATAAACATATGTGCTGCTAACCGTATGGTTGTGTGATGACACAAATAAATATAACAAATCGTTATTAGATCGTGATTATATGAAAATCGGATAATTAGTTACTTTATCAAGTGATGTATTCAATATAAGATTTGTTATTGTAGCCTACAATTTTGTACGCCAAACCCAGCACTTAAAATCAAGCCGCCGTCGAGATTCTAAAAATTGTTGGTATTAGAAGAAACAATAAACAAATCTTACAGGGGTAAAAAATAAAACGTTCTTTGACGATGCTGAGAAATCTATCAAAAAATATATACCATCGCCATAAACACGCATTATTGCATTATCTGACAGTTCAGTTAAATCTGGAACTATTCTGAATTTTGGACACTTAACTCTTCCAAGTTTTTATTAGGCTATATTAAAAAAAACCGCACAATATACGCTACACCTAAGGGCTCATCGTCGGATTGTTTTCTTTAAAAGAAGTTAAAAAAGTAACATTAATTGAGTCAGAGTAAAACTAGCGATCGCCTGTCTTTTCTGTGCATTAGTACCAAATATATATGTCACGGATACGTTATATATTTTACGCTTTGTTTTTAAACAAAATAAAATGGTAATGAACAATAAGAATAAGCGTGAAAAGACTTAATATACGACCAAAGTTAAGTGAGATATCGCTCCGATGCGGTACCGCTTTTCCCCAAACTCGCCCGCTGGCTGCATGGGGGCTTGCGAGCGCAGTTAACAAATCAAGTCTGAAATATTTTCAAAGGTTTGGAAACTGTGTGGGGCCCGAAAGACGTCAATGAAACGTCAAAATGATACAGGAAATCCTTTGAATAAATCTCGTCGTTAAAAAAAAGGAACAGAAACCAAACTCCTGTCGGTAGGCTAATTAGAAACTGCAAATGGCTGCACGCTTAAATCCTTCTGAGATATGAATGTATTAAGTAATATATGCATTGTTTAAACACTCAAAGCTCACATAAGTAGGCTATATTACTATAGCACACGAGCGAATTTAGGTGTAAGTATATCACACACGGCTTGTGTTTACTATGTAGTGTCTGTACAATTTCTTGTACTTATTTGTATCGAAACACAAAACATTATTTGAGAGCGCAGCAATGCAAACCGAATAAAGTATTTATAAGTAGCGATCACTTAATTGTTTCATCAACTATTAAGTTTCAATACCGTGTTGACCGATTAACATTTGTTTGAAACGCTGAATTTAACAACTTTAATTTCACAAACGTAAGATGCCATGAAAGATTGATCCAATTAAACAATGGTGTTTGGCATATGTGTTAAAGTGTCACTTTAAGAAGAAAAATTTCCGCACTTACTTCGAACTATGTAAAATTTTCCAGACAATAAAGAAAGATGATTTTGTATAGGCTACCTGTGGTCTCCATTATCCGTTGTTTGTTACAGAGACACTGATATTGTAGATGTCAATGATCCACAGCACAAAAATTAAACGTAGCTATTTGAAATATAAATTATGCAGAGGAAAAAATGAGAGATTAAATCTAGGCCCAATTTCAAATCACGTCAGTATTTATGTAAAATGTATTTTGATTTTGAATCTTTAGTAATGCCTGGTAGAAGACAATAACCCTTTTATATATGTATTTGTGGTGAAAACTACAGAAAAATAGGAATGCATACTCTATGACCATTTTATACTGCTCACGACCAACACTGGCGGTTTTCCAAAAACGTTTTGTTCACTATTTACTAAAGTATGTAAATTTAGATAATAGATCATGGCAACTAGGATATACATAACTACAACAGAACATTGACTTTGAAATATATATATATATATATATATATATATATATATATATATATATATATATATACATATACGCACACACACACACACTGATTTTATCCAAGTTTAAAGAAGAATCAGCTTAAATGTACAATAACCAATTCAGTGCAATATATAAAAATAACAGATAAGTGCGGAAGCACCAGGCGTAACAAACATACATAACCGTTGTACACGCCGTAGCTTCAGAACTGCTTGTTTTGCACGTTGGATGTGATGTTGTGCTGCGGTTAGCCTGAGAGCTGTACGCCGACGTCCTGTGCGGTGCGGCTTTCGCTGCAGACCAAGCCTGCGCTGTACCTTTAAGCGATCACCTTTTCACACACATTCACCGGCCCGTGCTGACGTCAAGAATGCATCAAGCTGTCTGCAGCTCCAGCAGTTCATATCTTTGTTACATGATTCCTCTTTAAACGTGAAGGGCGTTTTTGGAGAGATTGGCGAGTTTAAACCGACAATGTGTGCATATACGAGCCTAAAGCCTTATCCTCATTATGTGAAATATCTTTTTCTCTGTATGCATTTTAAAGGATCGCTTGGCAACAGTTTAGCGCAGCAGAGGGCGGTTTCTCTGTAGTGTTTGTGTCTGAGAGCTGGCCAACCCTGTGCAGGCTTTTGGGTTGTTTGTTAAATTATAAATAAAAACAGCGCTTAATTGATTAAAATTAAGCAATCAATCAAACTAATAACTGCGCTTAACATCATACCAGTGTGCTTAAGTTGGTTTTCATGTATGTCGTGAACTGGGGAGTTATAATTTTGCGTTAGATCCTCCCTCTTTTATATTCGTCTCATTATTCCTCTCGCTGAGTCTCAAACGTCCTGCCTCGATGCAATAAAAACGGAGGATGTCCAACCCTGAGAATTTACTCACATCACGCCCCCAAGCCCCCTTGACTACTGGGAAAACGCTTGGCTCCGGAGACCGCGTTCACGTTTACGGCAGTGTGTCTCCGGAAAGCGGACGGGCATGTAGCTCTCCCACATTCTCCACGATACCCAGGAACTGCAGCCGGGGGAAAAGAGAAGCCGGAGCGTCGGCGCAAACTCCGCAGTTTCCCCATCCCTTCTCCGCTTGCTTACTCGTCGTTTTCCAGTCCAGGCGGCGGCGTCCTCGCCTTCCTCCGCTCACAGACTTAACTGGGCTGACAAGGCGGACAGACGCTGCGAGCGGGGCAGAGCGCCCTGGTCCCCTACGCCCTCATCACGCCCCGATCGCGTCTTCCTCAGCCGGAGCACCGCGGACCGCATCGCGCCTGTCCGCACGCCTCCTGCCTGGTTCTCCAGATCGGTTCATTAGCAGCGGGACGGCCTATAGTCGGAATTATAACCGAGGCACGTTTCCCGCCGTCGCTTCCCCTCCCTGCGCTTGCAGTCAGACATGGAAGATGGTCCGCCTTCAACAAGCTGTTTTAGAAGGTTTACGGACTGTTTCCTGGGTACAAGTAGGTACTTTTTAATTAATTATTTTGGAGAAATGCACTGAGTGATTCACTTTTAAGTAATTGTCACACTTCATTTGTCACGTAGGCGCAATTGCACATTTTATGTTGATGAACTTTTCTGTTTTTTTTTTGTTGTTTTGACTAATTTAAATCGCGCGCACGTGATGCCTTGGGACTGCAATTCTTATGGCTGTCGCACAACTTATATGGGATCGCATATTGACAGCATGGTAATATTGAGCTTTTTCCCGTGCTGGTGATTTTACAAACCCTTATTAATATTTTTTTTATAAAGATCAGCGTTTATTAGTGAATTTTTGGTGGTGTATAAATGAACATATGTGCATGCAAGTAGCAGGAGGGTGGGGATTTTTGGGATGGAGGGGTGTAGGGTGGGGTGGGGTAGATTGGGGGTCTTTGTTCCTCCTCACTGCTATCGAGGTGGGAATATTGTGAACTTCCGAAGCAGGATCGTCGTTTAATTAGCCGGATCGGACAGCAGTGACAGCCTTGAGCGTTAGGCTGGGGAGAGTAACGCGGGGCTCAGAGAATTACCCCTTGGTGCCCCCCAGAGAAACAATATGAAGAAGGCAGCGGCATCAAAACGCAAATATTTCAGACCCAAATACTGCAATGCGCTTGGCCGGTCCAATAAATCTGCGCGGCATAATTTGCTCTCTATCGCCTTTATCCCTTACTTTAAAGGGGTAGTGGGTGTGCAAAAAAAAAGATTGATCAAGGAGAGGTGCATTTCTGTTTCGTATAAAGCCCCATCTCATTTTTGCAGTCAGTTAAGCGTCTCACATAGTGCACAGGTGGTTATTGACCCTTTCGCAACCCAATACACCCCGTGTACTTTGCAAAGCTGGGTTGACTTAAGCGAAACGCCAGAGATGTTTCAGAAAGATGTATTTAATCTATTCTTACTCTATGGCGTGGTTATTGTTTGGTTTTAATACGAGATCATCGTAAGTTCAGGGATCTAAAAAGGGGAAATTGACTTTGCTGGGACGCGAGGGCACGTGAAGATGAAACGTTTATTTTCGAGCGACTTTTACTTGTTTGACTCATTTTTGGAGTGAAAACGTACGTTTTAAGAAGTGAATCCGAAACGCATGCCAAAATGAGGAAAACTACATAAATATTTCAATTGATGAGGGTACCTCTTGGCTCTGGGACGAATCCGTGACCGGGGTCATAGCGATATGTCCGCACTGGGAGCTGGAGATGAAGGTTTACTTTATTCTGTAAAGTGTTTAAAATGTGCATGCACTTGTTAAATGCATGCATGTAATGGCATGTGAGACACAGTACTATTTTAGTAAATCTATCATTCTCTGAAATGCAGAAGTACAACTTTGGCTTTTTGGCTCAGAACTCGATGTTGCACCATTGCGTCTACGTAAAGTAGTTGTGGTGGAACAAGGTACTATGGTAAAACATTTTTCTTTTAAACAAATAATGTGAAGACGACCTGTGTAGGTGTATGTTATATGTTGTCTCGTATGGTTTTCGTTTGTACGTTAATATTTTACTCCACTGCCTGCCGGTGAGTCAGTGGAAATTGCTGGTGGGATGATTTGCATTTGACAGCTTCTCCATGAATGAACTGCAGCCGCTTTTTCCTGAAAAATACTGATAAAAGAGTTTGTAGTAATTTTATGTAACATTTTCTGTTAGATACCCGTCATGGTTGTAGTGTTGCATATTAAATGCTAATGTATAAAGTTAATGGGGTGGTTGTAAATCCGGACTAAGACGGACACGGTTGGTCAGACTTTCTGGAGAACATTTGCTTCAGATCTTCAACAATAATTTTAAACCCCTGCGACGTTGGATGTATTTTCGTTTGCTGTGGTATTTGGATAATAGAATTAGTACAGGATCACTTTTTTCCCGGCGGGAGCGGAGTGCGGACACGTGTGCATGTAAACAAACAGGAATGTTCCGAAACTTAAACTGAAGTGTAACGTTTTTAAAACAAACCCAATTTTAGGAAGTTTTTCTTAAAGTATACAGTGCAATGTGAGGTTTAAGATGGAGAGAAATGAAAAACCACTTGTCTATACTCGGCAGTGTGATGCAACAAATGTAGGACTATCAGAACAAGTAATTTCAGGCTCTATATGAAGCAGAAAAATAAAATAAGTTAAAGGGTTTCTTTTGAGGTTCTTTTTGTAGGCAACATCCAGTACAGTACTGGATGTTGGCTACAAAAGTTCTACTTAGTAGCTAAAACTTGTTTCATTACATACGTACAATGCTCTTATCAAAAGATCAGCTGGTGTATGGGAATCAATTTAGCGAGACCGAATTGAATGACCGTAATGGGTTTTAACTGTGACGGCGCATGCTTTCACCAGACTGCCTGTATTAGCAGACCCCACTTTGATTGCGCTGTCCGCAGGGATGAGGACTTGAGTCGCTGTAGTTTTTGCTACATGATTTATCTGAATATGGAGGAGGGAACGGGGCTATGACCCTGTCTCTCTAAATCTTGATTTTTTTTCTTGTTGGTTTATTTTTCCGGGACCTGGTGAGGATTTTTTTTTTCGACTGTAGTTAATTGGAAAATTAGCACGATGCTTTTCTTTGGGTTGTGACTGAAAGTTTGGTTTACATATTGTACCCTCGGTTTCTTCATGAAGCAGTAGTTTTGTTTTAAATTCTGAATGCCACCAAGTAGTAAATGTCAGACTTGTTGCATCTCTTGATCGGTCTTTTAGTACACCTGTATGCAACTCGAATTCAGCTTAGGGAATCAAAACCAATCGCAATACAATTTTAGCCTTTCCCTGGAAATGCTTCTCTTGTTCAGAAAACAACTCTTGAATTTACAGCTACTTGGTTGGTCATTTTGGCTGATTTATTTTCAGACAACACAATGGTCTTTTCCCCAGCTGTGGAAATGAATATGGGTGACTTGCATTTGATCAGTTTTAAACCATATCGGTGGTTTTGCCACCAAAATGGTCTTTTTCAAAGATGACAATTTTTCCATTTATGATATACAGTAAACCTATTAAACTACTACATCACTACAGCACACAAATTCGAACAAGTCTATCACTGTAATAAAATCTCTGTATAAGTCATACTGAAGATAAGCCCACGATTTTTCTAATTACAAATAATAAGATTTAAGTCTGTCTTTCCCATGGATTATGTACGTTTCTTACAGTAATATTCTGATTTTTAAAAAAAAGTTGTTGGATTTGTCTGTGAAAGTAATTGTATGCAGATTTAGAAGTCTGGATTTCCACAATGCTGGACCAGAAGCGGCATGAAATATATGTACTTAATCTGCCTGGAAGTGTGGTTGTTTTTTGCAAGTGTGCTCCTCTCAGGCCTGGGAGCTTGTCTCTTGAAACAGCCCCCTGTCTATGGTTTCTCACTTGAAATGACCTCTGGGAGGTTGTGCCCTGCTGCTGCTTAGCAGGTGTTGTGCCCTGGGAGAGCATTTTAAAGCTTCATTTTCAACACACACTTTTGTTATGGTCGACCGAGCTGAAAGGTCCACGTGGAGAAATATTTTAGGCTTTTTGTTTTCGGTTTCAGGCTGTGTTTTGCATGTATCTTCTCGCTTATCGTAATTCTTCTGGACATAAGTTAAAGCTATGTAAAGCTGATCTTTATAAATATTATTGAAAACAGTGGAATAAGTGTATTATGAAAATAAATGGAACTTTGCAGGCTGTCATTCTGGTTATAAATGCTGTTATTCATGTGTGCATGTGGACTTTTTTTGAGGCTACTCCAGGTCAATGTTAATACAGTGTGACAGCCTTTACTAACCCAATTGGGAGCCTAGGAAATGCTTAACTCAATGAAGCTGAGAATGCAGCATTGACAGGCAGGAAGTTGGTCAACATCGCGCTCAGCACTTCCTGTATCCGTGGCCCTCGTGAACGTCATACAGACATTGTAGAAAACATTAGTTGTAGGCTTTTTAAATTGCAATTTCCATGAATTGATGGTGAAGTGCATGTAGTACAACTTCATCCATCTCTATCAAGTCATACGTATTTTTTTTTTTACCACAATCTTGACCACTAGCATACCATGTTTGGCTAATCAGTACTTCATTGAGTTATTTTAACAAATTGAATTCATTGAGCTGGTGGTGAAATTTTAATGAGTACATCAGAGGAGAGTTTTGAATAGTCTTTTAGCCATCTAACAAGATATCAGTGACTTTTTGGGGAACAGATGAAATTTTTGTTGGTTTTTATTGCATTACTGTTAATTTGCAAACGTTTGTGTGAAAATTCACTTCCTGGATAACTGCAAACATCAGCTTTGACTGCATGGGTTTTGCACAGTGAGGTGTATGTTTCTATGTTGAATTATGTGTGTGCCATTTTCTCTGTAAGTAGTATCATACTGTATTCTGACATCTGCTTTATCCCTTTTATTGATCTGTCTTTGAATTATCTAGTTTGCTTGACGTTTTGGTCATCTGCACCCCCCCCCCCCCACCCACCCCCATCAAACATTTGCTGACTGGTTTCCACAGAACAGCCAAGATTTGTGCTGTAATTACATGGGTCTCTTTACACAGTGCATCTGCATAACAGGATTCATTGTACAGCCATAAAACCTACCATAACACTGCGTGGGATCTTTTGTCTTGCTGTCGTCAGGAAGTCTTTAAAATCAGCACCATATTGCGTTACTTATTTAGTCTAGCAGATGTCCTCTTCTTCCTTGGGGTTTAGCTCCTAAATCCTAGATGTTAGGCCTGATGGTTAATGTGAAGTCATTCCTTATCCTGTTTAGGCTGCTGCAAGTACAGTCTACACCAGGGCTCTTCAAATCTGGCCCTCGATTGCAAATTCAGTTCTCCCAGTTAGTTAGTTTAATAATTACTAATTCTGATTGGCCACAGAGGCTTCACACCGGGCTCACGGGTAAAGGAAGGCTGGAAAATCAGCAGGGCAACCTTGAGGACCATGACTTGAATAGCCTTGGTTTACACACTGAAGAAGTGCAATCTACTCAGAATTTAGTTTCACTGTACTTGCAGTGCAGAGTTATGTGTCTGACACAAAGTTATCGATCATGGTAACGGGGCACTGCGATTAGGCTCTGATGTGATGCGGTAGCAAACAATGTTTGTTCACATGAGAATACAAAACATTTTCGTATAACTTCAAACATTATTTCAAATATAAAAGTAGGTATATGGTATATATTGGCCTGCTCAGTGATAAGACAGGAGAAATGGGAGGGGCACTTTGATATCGGTGGGGGGGGTGGATGAATGTCTGTGGTTCTCATCAAAGGACCTTCTCTTGTCACCGTGACCAGCTGCTGAGCTTTGGATGTTTCCACATGTGTCGGAGGGAACTGTATCCTCCGGGGTAGCAGGGCGGGCGGTGTGACTGGGAAGAGTGAGGTTCGTGGCACCCAGACCGTTAGTCAGCTAGACTTCTGATGAATCGGGACCACACGGGTGAACCTGAAGTCTGGGTTAAGAAGGCAGTAAAACTCACAGGAGATGGCCACCCCCCCCCCCCCCCCGCGCCCCCGTTCTACATCTGCATTTAAATTCGGCGCTTTGCATGACGTGTCTTTGACCAAAACTCGAGTGGCAGTTCCTGGTAGAAGGTATCTGGCACGATAACCGGCTTACAGCTGCTTCTCCTCCTTTTAGCAGTTATATTACAATGACAGATTATCTCCTGCAGGGGGCGCTGTTTCCAGATTTGCAAGTGACTCCAATGTACACATTTACATACCTCACCTTCAAACATGTGATGATCTGGTCATTGGTGATGGCCATTCAGCCACTCAGATATTTCTGCTGACATTAAATAAATAAATAAATAGTGTGTGTGTGTTTGAGTGAGAGAGAGAGAGAGAGGTCGCCCAAGCAGTCAGATAATATTGGTGTCTTTGTGAAAGTGGCACTCCCAGAAGGGTGCTGTGTGTGTGTGTGTTATGCAAGACGCAGTGTGGCGTCTGGGACTGGAGAAATGAAACCAAGCTCTGCTTTGTGCTGCAGGGCTTGTTGCTGTCGTCACTCCGGCGAGCAACTGGCTAACTGGGGCATCCCTTCACTGGGCTGACTGGCAACTGGTGTGAAGCGAGTTTAGGACCATGCATCCCCTCTGTGAGAGCTGCCGATCATGCATGTCGCGATTTTATTTATTTATTAGTTCTTGTTGAATACGTTTTCATTTTTGCATGCTATAGCTTATCCAGGGTTTTCAGCTCCTGTGAGGTATGTGTTGGAGGGGGGGGGGGGGGCGGATCCGCGTCACGGCCCCGGTGTCACGCCCGCCTCCTCCTCGCCGTCACATGTCCCTGTCCAAACAGCGTGTCGGCTGTCCTGTAGATAAGAAACACATGCTCTCCAGGGTGGCTGTGCTGGGAGTCCCAGACGAACCTGCTGACGCACGCATGCCGACTGCCCCCCCCCCCCTGTTCCCACCCCCCATCCGTGTCAGGAAAATGAAGAGTAGGACCTTGGCGTGCTGCTGCTGGCTCTCAGTCAAAGGAAGCAGAGCTGAGACCACTGTCTCTGCCTTTTCCTTTCCCCTTTCTTTTCCGAAGGAAAGTCTGAACATTATCATCCCCTTCAAGCAAGTGCTACATTAAAGTCCTCTAAAGAGGCTGTGTCACTCTATCCATCCAAGAAGAAACTATAGATTTCTCTCCTGGGTTGTCACATCTGTTATACCGAATGTTTCTTGCATAAAGATGTTGAAATGCAGATTATTAAAAAATTCTGAAAGTTGGGTTGCAGCAAAAGTGTTCGTTCATCGGTGCTGCCAGGCAGCAGGGCCTGCAAGTTGCATGACGGTGTTTGAAACGGGCTTGGACCTCTCCTGATCACGATGAGGTATTTTTAGATTGTTATAAAGGCTGCCTCCATGACGTTTAACAGCATCTGGACAAGCGCAACCTCATTCCCTTCTTGTATACCTGGAACTTCTTTTCTTGTGTTTTTAAGGTTCTTTATAGATATTATAGATTTTGTCTGCTTGCATCACACAGCTGTTGTACTTCATGACTGTGGTATGTATGATCTGGTATGTCTTAGTTCCTAAGTAGATTTATATAGTGAAGTTCCCATTCAGGAGCTCAGTGTGGCCAGCCTGTCTGGTAAGTGCTCCACATTTTCTGCAACATGACTAATTGACTGTGAGTTGGTGACTTGTTTTCTAATGGGGAATTCGTCAGAATATGCTCGCTTTGGAATAAGCTAGAATGTTGGGCTGAATCTGTATGCTGTTCTCTCCCAGCGAACGTTCCGCTCGTATTGTTTTCATTTCACTTTTCATAAAAGAACCCATCGGTCTTAAGCTACTGCAACGTTGCACTGTAACTGTTAACTAACTTGTTAAACTCCAGAGCATCAACGAGCCCAATATAAGTTTTGTCCCGGGTGCATTTTAGAAGGTGGCTGCTCCATTGCATCATGATGAGGCTGAAATGGGCGCTTTTCCACCACACCAGGTACCGTACTTTTGGTACTTCATGAAAGTACCAAAAGTACGGTACTTCAAGGTGTTGGTTTTCCACTGACGTAAAAACTGGTACCGGCGCCAAATGACATCACAATAAGAGGTGGGGAATTTTGCAATGAATGAAAAAAGGCTGTAGTACATTATAGGGCTGGACAATGTGTGCTATTAATACCAACATCGCATGTTATGCATATGCAGTTTTTGCATCGCTACTCAGCTAGATTAAGATCTGGCTTTTTCTTACTTTCAATTTGGTAAACGGACATTATAGTGCAGGGGGTTAAAGTTTTGCTAAATTATTTTTACTCTTATTCTGTCATAGGGAGGAAAAAAAAAACTTTGCAAGCTTTGCAATTTTAATTATTCCTTTTATAGATTGTCTGTCTGATTATATGTTAAAAAATCAGTTTTAGGTTTTACCTCCACTGCTTTTGCATGAGCACTGCATGCGTTTTGCGAGACAATCACAATCATTTTCATCCTTGCTGTTTACATCACTCAAAGACAGGTTTTTGAGAAATTTATGAACTCCTTTTTTTGTTTAATAAATATTTATTACAACAAATTGCATTGCTATATTTATGACAAAATGACATCATTAAGACTGCAGGCTACATGCTATACGCATGCTGTATGCAAAAATACTTTTTAAATTCATGTCATGCAATCCTTTTTTGTTGTATCTGTTCTTCTGAGATCACACATTAAAAAAAAAAAAAAAAAAAATAAATATATATATATATATATATATATATATATATATAAAATTTATTTTATTTTTTTCTCGTTGTTTTCCGGGTTCACAACTGCTTTCAAGGTGGCGTTTGTATTGTGTTTCAGAGGCAGGCTGTTTGCATAACCAATCGACAAAGCATTTCAACTCTCACCCCAGAGTGCTGAAGCACCAATGAAGTATCCCAGTTGGTTTGGCTGTTTTGGTACTGGAACCTGACCAGAAGTCAAAGAGAATGTACCAAAAGTACAGTACTTGGTGCGGTGGAAAAGTGCCATATGATTGTTACAAATCGCAGTTCCTCCTGTACAGAGTCATTGTGCATTTTGGGTGTCGCTGAGATTTGCATTCAGGCTTGCAGTTGTGAAATAAAATGCATTCACCTGTGTTGTGGGGCATTACTGATGTCGGATACATAAATCTGCATTTTCAAAGTGTGGAAATGTGTGATATGAGTCCCTGAATCTTGGTCTGCATTAGTCTCAGTTAATCTATTAAGGTAGAAAAGAAAGTTTTGGGGTTTCCTGTGTGGCTGTGGGTTGCCAGAGCGGTCTTACATTGGAGACCTCTATTTTTATTAAAAATACAAACCTATTTTGTCACTATACTGTACATTAAATATGAATAAAGTTGATTGGTGGGTTTACAATGGGATATTAATAGGACGTTTTCATTTTTTCAGCAAATGCATTTCTAAATTTGTGTAAGCTTACATGCTGGGAAATGTGCTATTCTGCAAATACCAGTATTGGTAAATGGGAGGCAAATCTTGCAAGTTGACTTATTATAACTATATTTCAGGCTATTTATTTTTTCCTGGACTTTGTTTTGCACAATTGGTAGTATGACATTCATATTATGCATGTGAATAATCAACGTTTTACAGTTTTAGTGGGAGAGGAATGTCTGAATGTAATTACCGATGGTTGCAATTTCACATGGCATGAATTTTTAAGGATGTGGATGAATGAGACAAAATTTTTGGTATGTTTGTAACCTGCATAACTTTACAAGTGGAACACAGAATGTAGATCAGTGTTCCAGCATCAGAATAACTGTAGGACAGGGGCGATACTAGGATTCGACCCTTAGGTGGGGATAAGAAATATAGGATGAAATCACTAAATGGATTTTGAGCAATAATTTTCCAGGCCAACTCGGATGAAAAATTGGGAGGCTGAAGCTCCCCTAAATAGGGTGTAGAGTTGCCCATGCAGTGTTTCCCAGTCTGGTCCTCGTGGACCCACAGACAGTCCATGTTTTTGCTCCTACCTACTGAGAGCTCGGAGGGAGCAAAAACATGAACTGGATTGTTGACACACTGCTGTAGTGCATGAGGAAGAAACTGGGGGGTGTGGTTTAATATGAATTATAATGGATGTTACTCTTGGTGTTTTTTTGATTCACAGCAGTAACATGCCTTCATTGTTTTTCCGTTGTATAGTTGGGGGTTTGAGTCCTGCCTCTGCTCTGCATGTCTGCAGGCTCTCTCCCTGATGCATGCCTTACTTCAGAGTATTCAGATTTTTCTTCTGTGGACTTTGATTTCCTGCAGTCCAAAGACGTCTAAATATGTTAGTGTTTCTAAAGAATATATGGTGCGTTGTTTGCATGCATGTGCCCCGGTATGTATGTCCAGGCTGTACCCCTGCTTTGTGCTGCCTTTGATAGGCTTGGGATATGCCCCCCCCCAGTGACCCTGAGCAGGATAAGTGGTTTGAGGATGGATGGATGGATGTTTGTGGTGGTTTTTTTTTCTTCTTTTTCTAATGTGAGTAACTGCTAGCTAAATGTTAGGTTTTGATTTCTTCAAGCGCATTATCTTCTAAGAAGTCAGCCATGTTGTAACGTTTTGGTGACGCTTAAGCAGATGAGAAGCAGGCTGACTGCTGCTTTCACTTCCCATAAAAGTGGAACATTTTTTATTTTAAATTAGTATGAGTAAATTTGTATGAAATTTTGTAGTCTAAGTAATGGCTACACTGTATGTCTGTGTGTATTATATATATATATATATATATATATAGACACACACAGTATATTTATGTTGTGTGTGTATATATTTTTAAATATATGACTGGCAGTTGCATATGGCTGTTCTTGCTCTTATGTATACAGAGAGCCTTTTTCCTGCTTATATGTTGCCTACCAAGAATTTGACCTTTCAGCCCCTCAGTGAGAAGTTCACCACCTCTCTCATAATCTCTCTCTGCGGGCTGTCCCTCTGCTGCCTCCCCCCCCCCAAACTCTTATGAGGGTTGGGTTACTGGGGGTGTCCCAGTTCCCTCAGCCTCTGCCCTCAATGTGCGTTTCATGATGACAGCCCAGTTGTAGTAACTCATCGGCCGGTTTGCCAGCCTCTGCTCTACAACCCACAATGTAGCCCGACTCTTCTCATGGGTCGACAACAAGTTCAAAGATTTTGAACTTGAACAGTTCTGTTTCTTTGATTTGTTATTGTTATTGTGAATCTCCGTCAGCCTGTCACTTGAACGGAAACAGGTTCATTATATTTATTTGCACGTTTTTAATCACATTTATGCAGATGAAGATTTATAAAATTCTGTTGCTGATTATTATAAGCTTCAAGCACCTTGACTGGTGCAGAGCAACTTCAGAAAAAAGAAACCATTAATACCAATCAAAAAGTGTTTTTTTTTCTTTTTTTTTCTTTTTTTTTCTTCTTTTTCTTCTTTATTAGGGACCATGATTTTCTTCTTTATTAGGGACCGACTGGCTCTCCGCTCACTGGCCCTCGCCCGTACTGCCCGGTTGGCTCTCCACCCGCTGGCCCTCGCCCGCACTGCCCGACTGGCTCTCCGCTCACGGGCTCTCGCCCGCACTGCCCGACTGGGTCTCCGCTCACTGGCTCTCGCCTGGCCAGCCCGACTGGCTCTCCGCTCACTGGCTCTCGCCCGGCCAGCCCGACTGGCTCTCCGCTCACTGGCTCTCGCCCGCACTGCCCGACTGGCTCTCCGCTCACTGGCTCTCGCCCGGCCAGCCCGACCTGCCTCTCCGCTCACTGGCTCTCGCCCGGCCAGCCCGACTGGCTCTCCGCTCACTGGCTCTCGCCCGGACTGCCCGACTGGCTCTCCGCTCACTGGCTCTCGCCCGGCCAGCCCGACTAGCTCTCCGCTCACTGGCTCTCGCCCGCACTGCCCGACTGGCTCTCCGCTCACTGGCTCTCGCCCGGCCAGCCCGACCTGCCTCTCCGCTCACTGGCTCTCGCCCGGCCAGCCCGACTGGCTCTCCGCTCACTGGCTCTCGCCCGGCCAGCCCGACTGGCTCTCCGCTCACTGGCTCTCGCCCGGACTGCCCGACTGCCTCTCCGCGCACTGGCTCTCGCCCGGACTGCCCGACTGGCTCTCCGCTCACTGGCTCTCGCCCGGCCAGCCCGACTGCCTCTCCGCTCACTGGCTCTCGCCCGGACTGCCCGACTGCCTCTCCGCTCACTGGCTCTCGCCCGGCCAGCCCGACTGGCTCTCCGCTCACTGGCTCTCGCCCGGCCAGCCCGACCTGCCTCTCCGCTCACTGGCTCTCGCCCGGCCAGCCCGACTGGCTCTCCGCTCACTGGCTCTCGCCCGGCCAGCCCGACCTGCCTCTCCGCTCACTGGCTCTCGCCCGGCCAGCCCGACTGGCTCTCCGCTCACTGGCTCTCGCCCGGACTGCCCGACTGGCTCTCCGCTCACTGGCTCTCGCCCGGCCAGCCCGACTGGCTCTCCGCTCACTGGCTCTCGCCCGGACTGCCCGACTGGCTCTCCGCTCACTGGCTCTCGCCCGGCCAGCCCGACTGGCTCTCCGCTCACTGGCTCTCGCCCGCACTGCCCGACTGGCTCTCCGCTCACTGGCTCTCGCCCGCACTGCCCGACTGGCTCTCCGCTCACTGGCTCTCGCCCGCACTGCCCGACTGGCTCTCCGCTCACTGGCATCCTGAGGCACAGCACTCATGTTACAAGTCAGGCCCATTTTTGTTACTGTCACACTTTCCTTTGATAACTTCTAAAAAGTATAATTTTTAAGCTTTTAATTATGGTTTCTTGATACGTTCAGTCACCACAGAAGGATTTCAGAAACTCCTTCACGCATATTTTAATGAAGGTTTCCAGGGTGACCTTATGATCTTCCGCAAATCCGAACTATGTGACCTCATCTACCCATCAATGGTCTCACCTTGTATGTCAGACCTGCCAGTTTGGAACACTTCTTGCTTACATGACATAAGCATCATATTAAGGGACATTAATTATTAGAAGAACAGTATGTAGAAACCTAGATTGTCAGATGATGCTAATAACTCTGCTATGATGGGAAATGCATCAGCCAAAAAATTTCAGGTCATGCCGGAGGGGATACTGCAGATTAATCAGTCAGCGGATATTTGTTAAAGGTTTTCTTTAGCATTGGATGCTAATGAGCACTTTCTAGATTACATGCAAATTAGTATAATTCGACGATCCTGTGAAAGAGAGAAAGATCTCTGCTGCTTCACAGTATGATCCATACCATTTCTGTGAAGTCCTGACTGTGAGGGGCATCTAAAGCTAGAACAGTAACTCATTTGGCATGTAATTTTGTCTGCACAAGTAGCAGGAGGAACAGTGTGTTCTGCAGCACAAATGGTCAACAACAGCAACAAGTGAAAGTTGATATGAATGAGAAGTGCATTAGACTCGATGTGTTGTGGCACGCCTGGAGCTGTTCTGCAGCAATCTGGCAGCATTTTTCCACTAGGAATCCCTCCAATAAGCTGCAGATTGATGGCGGTATGCGCAGCGCTGCACAGCAATCCCATGGATTCCCCACGGACATCAGGTCAGGTGATGGCCGGGCCAGGAAGAATTAACTAGACCTGTTCGAGATGAGTGACTTCATCCCTGTTCTCCTCAATTACCCAGTGAGGACAGGACTCCTTTTGATAGAATGTTATGCAGATCTTAAAATCCTAGAAGACGGTTTCATCAGCTTGGAAAAATTGGCACAACTTTTAAAATTCACCGTGAGAGTAATGCGTCATGATTTTTCTGCTCTAGCCTTCTATAGTTCAGGTTAAGACACCCAAACGTGCACTGCTGTGGGACTGTTTGAATCCTGCAGTGTTGCAACAACCAACTGGATTCCATCTGTGAAGTTTCTGCAGTTTTTACTCCGTATTTTCACAGTTTAACGTTATCTGGTATGTGCTGCAGATTTTGTTTCAACCAACCAGTTGAGTACTCTGTGACTGCGACTCTTTATACTCAACTGGTTGGTTGAAACAAAATCTTGGTCTGGATCTGTACTCTCTGGACCTCAAATCTCCACCTCTGATGTGATCTTGGTAAATATTTCATATGTATTTTGTTCGTTTTGAGGAGCATATAATTTTGACAGTCAGTCCCAGGGTTGCTATTGATAAGGCTGTAATTTTGCTGACATTGGTATTAATACTGGCTATTTGCAGGAAATTAGCAGCTTAAGCTTTTGATGCTGTGACATATAATGTTTTATAAATAAATGATCTTCCAAATGCACATGGGTTTTCCCCCCAAAAATGTCTTTAAATATTTAATTTCCTACATTGATCATAAGTATCTGAAACCCTGAACCTCACAAAATGTGAAAATTTGATCAGAAATAGCTGATGGACCTGGCAGACATTACTGGGCTGTTTGATAAATGCTTCACAAAAACTGCATTTTGCTGAATCTTAAAGACCCTGTGCTGTGTGGAATTTATCGGTCTCCTGCATCTATTCTTGAACTTGATCATGGTGATGTTGTATATAAGTGGTGGTGTTGATCTGTGAGGGATGGTGGTGGTGTAGATCTGTGAGGGATGGTGGTGGTGTCGATCTGTGAGGGATGGTGGTGGTGGTGGGGGGGGGGGGTGTTGGTACTGATCACACGCGTCATCTGCGCTGTCACATGGATCTCGGCATGTAGGGTGGCTGCTTCACACAGAGTGGATCACCGGCTCTGGAATGGTGCCCGGAGATGAAGTTCAGATCCCTGTCTTTTGCTAGGAGAAATAAAGGTGAAAACAAAAAAAAAATAAAAAAATACAAATATTACACACGTACACAAACGCATAGTTATATACTATACTTAGCAACTTCTGCTGTGCACTTTGATGTGTAGAGAGTGAGGGACTGTGCCAAGGACAGTTAGTTGTGGGGGGGGGGGTTATAGTTGATAGTTTGAGGAAAAATTGGCTCAGTTTTATTAAATTTGCCTTTTTATCATGCTTTAGGGCTTCCAATACATTTTATATGTGTGTATTTTTTATTTTTTTCCAGAGTCACTTATCTTTTTAAAACGGGCTAATGCATATGTCTGCTATTTCCAAATGTTCTTAATGCTGTACTGGAACGTGCATGTAGATTTTTGCCCAACTAGTCATTTGGAAATGTATGTATATAATTTTGATACTACAGATCTATTCAGGAGATTCATTTTTGTACATGGATTAAATTGTTTAAGCAGTTGAGCTTTTAAACATCTGGTCTTTTGCAGTAATATAATTTATAATTCTTGCTAGTTTTTAGGGGTGCCTTTACGTGAATCATAATGACATCAGTCATCGATCACATACGTGCACAGGATGCCCTTTCACCCAGTAATCATGTCGAATCATAATCTGTCCCTTTGTGAAATTATTGCATTTATACTCAAGCACACACATACTATAGAATTTATGCATATGCTGGCTAATACACGTGTGCAGCTTTAGCATAATTAATTTAGTGTAATGAAACCTGTGCACTATGTGCAGTGCTTTTTAGTTGTCATATGTATTGATAATTTGTGTTTTGTTTTTGATTGTTTTTAATCTTTTCATTTTCATAATTGTTCATCCCTGTAGAATGTCAGTAGCCTTTGGAAACGGGTAGCAAAAGGCCAGGTATTCTTTGAGCAGTGCCAGTCCCTGACAGGATTGCATAAATATGCATGATAATACAATCAATCCGTCAATTAACTGACCTCATATTTTGGGCTGTAAACATATCTCTGGTCACAAGCAGTTCTGCCAGCCGAAATAGTCCGCCTGTGTAACTACAGCAGCTTTTCATGAAGGACCCAGACATAAACACTGTCAAACATCACAGAATGTATGTGTGCATTCATGAATTGTTTTAAAGAAAATTTCAAGTTGTTTTTGTCTGAATATGTGTCACTTTGACGTTCAAAATCCGTGTTTGTATGTCCTGAATATACCAAAATTTAAATGAATATCGCAATTTACTGACTCCAGGTTTCTGTAGTGGATCATAATTGGATAAAGGCACAGAAATTGACGCTGTGCAGAGCAAATTTCCAAGTTTTTCTTCAGTTTTAATAGCTGGCCACTGGCTTCATTGAGAGCCAAATGATCATTTGTGTGCCGTTTTGAAACGATAGCCTGGTGTGGCTTTCCTAGTCTGAAAGGCTTTTTTAGAGAGCTTGGGAAACTAGGAGTGTTGTGTTGGCCTGTGGTTGGCTCTGGCAGAATTGTTTTACTTTGTTTCCAGTTCTAGTTATTCAGTGCTGATCTTGGAGGCCCGTAGTGTGCGGAGAACTTTCAGCTCAGTGCTAACAGAGGACGCTAAGCTACTGCTGTTCAGTTAAAGATCAGCCCAGTCATATGCTGAAGGAGCTTGCTTAAAAGGAGAGGCCGCACAAGGATGAGCAGTAAAGACCTGTGGTCTTGCTGTGGTTTATTCAACATGGAAGATCGACAGAAAGTGATATTTGTTGAAGGTTATTTCTGAGCGAAAGACTTAAGGATGCGAGCGAGAGCTTGCGGCTAGAGTGTGTTTGCTTACGTCATGCGGTGCCGTTCAGGACTTTGATGCTGCATGTGATTTTACTGCTCTGATTTATTTATTTATTTATTTATTTTTTAATAAAAAGAGGGGAAAAGTAAATGAAGCCAAATATATAAATTGCTGTGGGCTGGGGGGGTGGATTAAGGCATCTTCTGATCAATGTGTTTTGATGAACCACTGCAGTGTGTTGTCTTTATATAATACGGTTTCTTGTGTACAATGTATGAACCCAAGACTCAACATTACACAGCAAACAAGCCAGTCTATTCCCATGCAAGAAAATATCAACTGCTTCCCTGGGCCAATGACTCAAACTCCCTTATCCTCTCGCTAATCCCCCCCAGCTGACCCTGTTTATCTCTAATAAGGTAGAATCGGGGCCAGCTGGGCTTTATTAACAGAGGCGTCCGTAGGCATGAGCAGGTGATCAGTCACCACGGTGAAGCAGCAATGGGATGAATCCAAGACGTGGTGAGTGAGAAGGTGCTTGAACCGATTCAGTCGTATCCAAGACGGTGGTTGTTAGGCTGTCTGTGGGTAGACTCGGTGGTTACATCCTACTGAGGGGCCAACCTTATTATCAGCCAAGGATATGTTTTGAATCGGTGAGTGAGAGCTGAGCGGGCATTCCCGGGGCCAATCAGCTTTCAGCTAGTGTCAGTGCCACCTGTGGCCCCTCCCGTATACATCTCTCTCCTCCTGGTGCCACTCTTCCCATTGGCTCTGCTTTTGCCAAGTAATAAATGTCATGGATCTCATTAAAATGTCACAGGGGATAGGAGTGTGGTGGGGTATGTCGCCCCCACGTGTAGACAGCCTCCTGTTACAAATTTGCTGAATTACCCTTGGTGTCTGTTAGGCGCTCCCATTTATATATCAGCCTCATCACCCCTCTCCCCATCACCCCTCTCCCCATCCTCACTCCACCTCGGCCCAGCTCTCACTCTCATCCCTCTTCTGACATTAAATCATCTGTTGAGATGCATTTGCATTCCGGATACACCAAAGTCACGATAAAATGAGTACTCGTGCTTGTACTCGTATGGTACTCCATGGTAGTGTTCTGGTGCGTCGTTAGCACTGTAGGCTGGTGTATTCCTACAGCAGTGTAATCTGTAAGCCGCCTCTCGCCCTTATGCCCTGGGTATCTTGGGTATTCATAAAACCCGCCATCCAGTATAGACACTGGAGACTGCCATCTGTTTTGTTTTAACATGCAAAAACACCCCCCTCCTTCATCCTTATAGCCATTGTTATAGCCACTACCTCTGCTGGAAGTGGCCCAGCCATGGATGGGTTGAAGCTCCCATTCTGTGGCCTGGCTCTCATTACAGGAGGCCTCCACAGATGCTCCGCAGCTGCTCTGTATCCGTCCACTGGCCTGGGACAGCCCTATTTCTCAGTGGGCTCCCCACGTTCTTCGGGGTCCCTTCTTAGCAGGGGTACCCAGGATCGGTTCCGCCCGGCAGCTAATCTTACCTGTATTTTACAGCTGAGTGCAGCTTTCTTGTTTAGGGTAAGCTTCCAGATTCCACACTTCTCTTAGCTTATAGTTCAGTTGCAGCCTCTCTTATGTAAGGGCACAAAGGTGGATTTCGAAACGCAGAAATGCTGTTTTGTATGAATAAATGCCAACATCGTCTAACAGTATTGACCGATTTAGTGTGATAGGTTGGTTTTATTTGCGGTTAGTGGCTCAGGGTCTGGGGGTTGTGGCCCGAGGGTAGCCAATGGGCTTCTGCGTTAGTATGGCAGTGTATTCACGTCCCATGAGTAATTCAGGCTATCACTGGTTATTTTTCATTGACCTTTGATGTTGTAAAAGTTAATTTTAGGGATGGCGTGTCCCAGAGAGGCCCCCCCTAAGCGATCCTCTCCAGGTTGGGAGGGGCGTGTCGGAGCTCCCTGGTGAGATCGTGACGCAGCGTAGCCTCACCGACGCCAGCCGGCGCATTAAAAACATACTTTACCCCGACGACGGCTTTGCAAATGGCTGTTTGCTCGACAACAAAGACAATAAACAGCCGCATTTAGCAAGCTCTCCGGGACCTAATTGCCTATTAAGCGCAATCGAAGCCCTCTTCCCCTTACTGGGGCTTGGTTGGTCATTGCTCCTTGGAGAGGAACAGATGCAATAAAAGTTCAGGTGCACTCCCAGGCAGGGGGGGGGAATCCCCTGTCCTCTCCCCTCTCCTGCCATGTCCATACGTCCCTGGAACTGTCTTTACAAAAAGAATCACACCAAACCAGTTGATCCATGAGAATCTCCCTCAAGTCTTCCTCTAAGATGCTGTCAAATGGTGCATCTTGAACTTTGAACTAAGTCTCGTTCTTTCCCTGTGAAATGTGGTAATCACACACTTTTTGGCACATGGACTGATCTCCATTTCCCTAGCACTTTTCCCCTTGTGAAAAAGTGAGCTTTGCGCACCCCCCAGCTATGGTGTCAAATCCATTATATAAACAACTGGATGTTTTGCAGGAGAAGTTTGGATCAAGCAGCTTTAATTAGACTGCTTAGATTGGGACTTAAACCAACAAAGTTCAGGTTACACTCTGTCCTTCACTGCTTGGAGTGTTTTTGCTGGGTACAAGTTGGGTTTTATTTAAAGAAAATGCAAGATATTTTTAAAAAAGGAAAAAAACGGAGGATGGTCACACATGTATACGCAGGAGTCTATCGCCCTCGCTGCTCGATTGCTCATCTCTACGCCCCCATCAATTTGATTAAAGTCCATATGAGATCACGCGACAAGGATGAAAGGAGCATTTCAGATTTGTTCATTTTAAATTACAGTTTGAAAACAAATTAGATTCAGTCAGGTACAATCTGGCTGTTACAGATCCAATTTCCTGTAAGGGTAAACACCGTCTGCACAGCCAGTGCCGGAATGCCGCTCACGGTAATGCTGACGGGATCCAGCGCCGCGTGCTGTGAATAGGAGTTGTGTCTTCGGCGGACGGCAGGCGGCGGTTTTCTTGTAACCAGCTGTGCTCCTGTCTGCCTCTTTCCCCATTGCAGGTCTGACGGACGAGAAAGTCAAGGCCTACCTTTCCCTACACCCCCAGATGCTGGATGAGTTTGTGTCGGAGAGCGTGAGCACGGAGACCGTGGACAGATGGCTGAAGAGGAAGAACAGCAGTCGCTCAGGAGGTGTGGCCCGTTAACTCCTTTGTGCGCAGTGGACTGCACTCTTTAGTTTCAATGCCTCGTGCTGTAAGTAACAGGAAGTCCTGCACTTGACCTGTGAGTTTGCTGCCCGCATACTCTGGACTTAGCTCACTGTGACGTGCGCCCGTGTGAGGGAACAGCCCTCACTTGCTGTGACAGCTGATCTTACATCCTCTAACAGCTCATAAAACATTCAACTGCCCGGGCCTGGATTCACCAATAGGCAGTAATGGTTATTAATCATAGGGCGCGGTTTTAATACCCTAAGAGTAATTATAAGGAGTTTTCCTCCTCCTTGTGAGTTAGCAGTAAATGATTGTGCTCCACACATACTCCTACGCGTCGTCTTCACGTGTCACAACGTGACGAGAAGGCCGGGGGAGGGGGGTGGGCATGGGGCATGCTGGATGTTTACGGGTCGTTAAACTCAGTCGAGTCGGCCTTTAGGTTCTGTGCGGCAACATGGCGCTGAAGCCCGGTTGATGGATCTCCCAGGAAGCACCCCCCCCCCCCCCCAAGCCTTCCATTAAGAGAACGCAGCTGAGCTAAGGCCGCTGACGTCAGCAGTGCCCTCTAGGGCAGTGCAGGAAGCGTGGGTCGCTGTGAGGTGCTGGGGGGCGTGGCCATAGAGCCTGGGGGGCGTGACCATAGAGCCTGGGGGGCGTGGCCACAGGGCCTGGCGTCCGCTCAGGCTCCTCCACACGGCCGCTGTCTCCCTCCCACTGCTCTGCTTGTTTCAGATGCTCATTTCTCGCAGGTCTGGATCCCGATTAACTCATTTTACTTATTCCTGCGACATATCCCTGCTTTACACTGAGAAACTCAATTTATCTGGATGGTCTTGTGCATGGGGAGGACGGGTGCAGGCCTGGTCCGTGGGCAAAAACTGTCTAGTCACACCTGCAGGGTTTGCTGGTTAGACTCCGGCACCTTCTCTGTGTTCGGGGTCTGCATATTCATCCCTAATTTGTGAATTAATTCAGCCTAATAGACGTCTCATATTGCCCATTGTGTGTGAAGATGGACGGATGGAGGAATTTTAGTGTAATGTTTTAGTTTTTTTTGTGACCTGTATTTTTGAAACACGGTTGATCACTATTTAATCGACCCACGTCATCTCCGTTTGATGTGCGGGCGATTTTGGTTTGTGTGATGCCGATGGAAACTCTCAAATTCTCAGTCTGGAGGTCTGCCACCACCCTCTCTGTACTCGCGTCTTTGAGAACCTGGGATTCCCGGTTCCGTTAGCTGCCCATGAGCAAAGGTACCTGCTGCTGAGACCCACCTGCATGACGCTGTGTGACGAATGAGGCTTCACCTTTGCTAACATAAAGGCTGGAGAGAATAAGGAGACAAATGACAGCTAACAGGCATTCCTGCCAAAAGGAATTATTTTGTTAAAAGATTATCTGAAATTCAGCACTCTGTACATTTAAATATTACTCAATGCTAATTTTAATATTAACCATTTAAAAATAAGTAACATGATATTAGTTATGCAAATTGGTTAATTTGCTTTCACTGGCACTGTATAGTGATTACTGATGCAGTGGAAGTTCACAAAAATTTAAAAGCCCTATTTTCTGATATGATTTTTCTCTCATTCCTTAGCAGTGTTCAAAGGGAAGACGTGTATTTTCTAATTTGTATTAAAGTTCCTCGGAGAGTAAAATCTAGGAAGTGAAACTCATCACTGGGGTTCTGATATTATTGTCAGCACAGGATGCAGTGGTGGAATTCCAGTACATCAGAATCAGGAGGACAAAAGAACTGTGGATAGGTATTTTTTTGTGGGGGGGCATTGATTACAGAGAGAAGTTATCTACAGCCCTGCTGGTATTATAACCATCCAAACACACAGAGGGGAAACAAAAAATTAAGCAGAATCTCAGGGGGGGCTGTCGACACATAGAACCTGTGTATGTTGGGGGGCTTTTTGGCTGTACGGTCAGTCTTTATGCTCGTAAACACAGGCCATGTTTTTTGTTGTCGACTGTGATAGAAGTCTGTGGTGAGGAAACCTCAACATGTTTCTGATCATTGCATTTCGAAACACTGCACCTGAGCGAAACTATAAATGGTAATAAAAATGTATGGTAACGGCACAGTAATGGTAATGTAATTGCCTGTATATGCATAAATTCGTATAGGCCTATCTGCTGTATTTATTAAAAGTCCTTTTGTTCTCAAGTGATTTGTTCTCACTAACAAGATTTTTAAGATTTTTGACTTTGTCTGAATAATGCAAAATAAATATGTTTGGGTAATCGTTCCAACTCAGTAATTTAATAATTAGGATAGGACTGTTTTTTGGCACATGAGGGGGTGGGATGGGGGCTGTTTTGGCGCACGCATGGACGGGACTGGGACTGTTTTGGCACATGCAGGGATGGGACGGGGACTGTTTTGGCGGGGGTGGGACGGGGACTGTTTTGGCATGTGCGGGGATGGTTTTGGTGCCTGTAGGGACTAATAGGGCAGCGCTCTACTTCATGCCTGTACTTCTACTGTGGTGTTGATAAAATTATGAACCACCCGCCCCCCCCATGATCATTAACACCATATCAGTTTGCTATTAGGGGGCTGCAAGGCTCTTGCATGGTATTTAGATTGGGACGAGTCTGTGGTTTTCCGATAGTGGTGACCCGACGTTTTCTGAAATTCATATGGCTTAACAGCCTGCCAGCTGCTTTCGGGACAGCGTGACTATTGCAAAAGGGGGCGTTGTCGAGTCATGTCCTGCACTACAGGAAAACAGGTGTTGGGGGGGGGGCAGAAGCGTGTTGGAAATGAGAGCACATGGTTGGCTGCCTCTGGTGGACTTGGAGACTCCTGCCCATGAACAGGTGAGCAGAGTGTGAGGGGGGGGGGGGGGGCTTTCGCTGATGTACGGTGTCGTCGGAGGTGAGAGGGAATGCATGAGAGATGGCTGGGCATCGTGCCGCCTTTCCCTGGGTGCTACCCTCCGCGGTGGGACTTGGGCGCCTTCGCTCGACTACCTCCCGTGCTTCTCCACCACGACCTTCGTCTCCCCTGGAACCCCGTTCGCAGTGAGCTTCCTGTCACATTTAAGAGGACGGCCAGTTTCAGCCAAGCGGCCCAGGAGGGTCTTGTGGGTTCGCTGCTTTCACACAGCAGTGAAGCATACACAGTCATAATGGATAAAATAAGATGCAGTTTGACATTTAGGATACGCCAGTTAATTCTTTGCAAGTCTCTATGCACTTTGAGGGCAACTATGCCGGGAAGGGAAGCTATATTTAAACAAAACAGAATAACCAAATATGTCAATCTTGAGAGTATTGTTGGAGTCCTGTATCATCTCTAAATAAGAGATTTTATTGATCCCTGGGGGAAATGCAGCCTCTTGAAGCACAGACATGCTAACTAGGCCAGAATCTATACCAATGTCGCTACACTTTTCAATTGTTTTTCAAGCATCGTTTCTTGTGTTTTTAATTATGTCAAGTTTATGTCTTTGCTATGCTAAGTAAAATGTAGTAAGATTTTGGGCGGGGGTGTTATGAATGGACTTCTGCCTTTTATAGCATGCATTGCACCCGAGGCTTCACTATGACTTTGCAGGAGAGGGAGGGAGGCAGGGGGATTGGGGGGGGGGGTGTCAGGAGTAATCAGGATGACAGGCCTCTCATTATTCCAGAGACCTCTCACAGGGGTTTGCTCTGCGTCATAATGTGCTATATCTCTTAAATCCCTTTTTCCTGTGGCCTTTTGGCGCGGGGGGGGGGGGGTCCCTGTTCCCTGTTCCCTGTTGGTCTCTTTCCATTCCTCCCTGATCTCCGCTCAGGTTGCTCAGGTTTGGCCCGGCTCGGGGGGGGGCTTTCTCTGGTGTTTGTTTCTATTTACTGCTCAGCATTTACTGTAGCCTGGCACCCAGGCAGCTTGTATGACGGCTTCGACACCATCGATGGTATAAAACTTGGTCTTTTTGAAATTCTCACCACTTGCATCCATTTCTGTCAGTTTCTATTTATAATTTATGTAAATAGTTTATAATTGGTGAAACACATCAATTATACACATTGCATTCCCCTTGCCCGAAAAAGGTGCATCTTTGAACACTTCGGAAAAAGCCATCACGTCATTAATTGCGTAATTTCAGCGCAGAACAGAAAGAATGAAGGTAAATAGAATAGTCATACTGTAAGTTGTAAGTTACTGGTGGCAGTTTTGTAATAATTTTGCAGAATGTCTTATTGAGTTTTGGAGCTAGTTTGCATTTACCCCTAAGAAATGCTGACAATAACCAAACAGAAGGGGGAGGGGGGTCATGACCCTAAATGCCGTGACGTCTGTGAGGTTTGCGGTTGCCTTTGGCGGTCACATGCACACAGACCAGGACACGCTGTAATGCAGCCGATCCTGTGAATTCAGACTCTTCCATTCTTGCGTCAGCCCTGTTTGAATCTGATCTGTCATCGCTGTGACTTCTGAGCCGCAAGTACGCACTGCCTTGCATCTCCCCCCCCCCATCCCCCCCCCCGGTCCCCCTTACTCAGTGGGCGTGTTTATATGCCTTGATGTTTCTCGTCATTATATTGCGCTGATGTGATCTGGATTTAATTATGAAAAGTTGTCTTTGAACATCTGATGTGTAAAATGGGTATGAATGTTACCGGGACATACGGTGGAATAAGTAGGACAGAAAAATGCATGAATGATTGGACGTAAATTTATGCGTAAATGAGGATTTATGTTGTTGGTACTGTAAATATATAAGAATATGCCCCTTTAACTGCAAAGTGTTGCAGCCCTGAAACTTTTTCCAGTAGAGTTTTTCCATGGATTTAATTTATTTGACTTGTTTTGTTCTGTCTTCTGAAGCTGTCAGTATCCTGTTGTGAAGGCCGTACCTTATCCTTGGTTCAGCTGCCTTCATCTCCTTGACTGAGCTTATGGCCTTTGGGAGCTCGATAAATTAGCTACACGTGTCACTGATAATCGTTACGTTTACGTCTGTCTGTGTCGTCGACTCTTCTCTCTTGAACCGTTTAATTTTTACAGCTGTGCTAGTGCCTTCTGCAAGTGTAGAATGTGTTCCTTAGACTCAAATGAACAATCTCTGGTGTCATCCACTTAACATTACTAGCAGAAAGACCCAGAAACGTTCTTGTGATAAGTTAGCAGGTACACGGGCCGAGGTCCAAATTGGCGAAGAGGCCAGACTTTATTTAACTGCCGGATTTTGGGCCGAGTGGTCATCCTCAACTTGACTGATCATGAATAATAAACACGGAGATGGAGAGCCCCCCCCCCAAAGCTCTTTAGAAGATACCGGAACTTTTGAAGCCCAGGAAGGAACAGAGAGTACTTTATCTTGCTCGTGACCTAGTGTGTCTTTGACAGTTTAAAATGGGATCTCAGTGTCTCGGCCTGGAGCTCTATGCATTTGAAAAATGCCAAGCTCAGCTTTTTAAAAACCAGAGATGCGTTAAAAAAAGAGGAACTTATTGGCACTCGGGCTGTTTTGGGGACATGTGCTTTATCAGGATTTACTTGTATGTTAAAGGGATCCTGTTTTTATTCACTTCATTCCTCTCGGAAATAAACTTTTCGGAGCTTACGCTGGGGCTGGTTTGACGGAAACCAGGCCCACCTCGCCTCATCGCTGCTTTCAGCTCCAAAGGTAGATTTTTCATCCCCAGGTTTTTTTTTATATATAAATTGAAATGTTTTCAATATGATTACATGCATGGCTGTGTGCAAGAAATGAGGAAGCTAATGACTGGCGTTCTTGTGAAATTTGGACGGGCATGAGTGTGGACATATCCCTGCTTTGAGGACCCTCACCCAGCTGCCTGTGTCACTTCCTGCGTCACCCTGTCTTCATCCCTGGATGCTTTGTGATGAAGTGACATCTACAAAACAGTGTAAACTGCTCTCTCTGTCCCCCATCTCCCCAACACTCATCACCGTGGTCATAAAGGAGTAGCTGAAGAACGAGACCATCACTCTCTAAGGTGCAGACATGCTGGGTCACTCTGCCTTGGATTTTCGCTCCCCCTCATCTAACTGGAACGATGAACTCGACACATTCTAAATAGCTGACACGAGGAATATTGCAAAAGTACAAAATACATTCTGAGATCTATAAACAACATTAAATCAATTTTATAGCAATGAGGTTTTTTAAAAAAAAAATTTAAACAAGAAATGCTTCTAGTTGTGTGTTTCTTGCGGGGAGAGAACTTGGGTTGGGTCCCAACGTGGATATGCTAAACCATGACTTCCTGTGACCCTTCTTCCAACGAGTCTCTATTCCACACGACTGATTGATAGTCTTGGTTTCTAATTGATTAATGACACAGGTTACAGGTCATTTTAGACAGACATTTGTGTTTGTGCTGCTAAAAGAAAATGAACGTTCATTCGTCCACCTCAGCTCAAACCTGCACAAAAGTGGTATTCTACGGAGATTATTTAGTCATCCTCGAGGCCTGCACAATTAAGTGATTAATTCATCAAGTATGCTGTTTGGTTAATTAACACCATTATTAATTCAGGGGTAACATGTAAACAGATCTCAGAACAAACGTCTCCTTTTAGCCAGGCGGGGGCAGCTTTCCCAGAACTGTCCGTGGAGATTTCAGAGCCGTCAGGCTGAGTTACAGTAACGGTTCAATCAGCCGTTTGGTCAAGTCCAGTTATGGGGTTGGCCGCTGCAGAAAGGCCCCCGTGGAACAATGGGCGTGTCTTATGGGTAGCGGAGGCCCCCATCTCGCTGAAGACCCACTCTAATGGGGCTGCTCTTCATTGGCGTACCTAAAGTCCTGTTGGTGTCAGTCATGGGTCAATTGAATGGAGGGGGGTGGGGGGTCATTGCACAAAGGCTGCCTGTGCCTCACAGGGGGGGACCAGGTGTGGAAGCGTGGTTGGGGGGGGGGGCGGACAGCAGGGATGGTCATGTAGACCTGGCTGGGCCAAGCAAAACAGCCCCCAAGTCTCCTGAAGGTCATTCAGCTCTACATGTGGAATAAGTACCTCATCACCAGCTATCACTAAGACAATGAGAAACCATACAGATGAAGACTGCAATCCAGTGGTGGTTAATTTTTAGTAAAACTCTGGTTAACTATGTGCCTATGAATCCCAAAGGATGATCTGCACACTGATGTAAAGAAATGCACAAACAGCAGTGGTGAGTTAGAACAGTTGCACAACATGTTGTGCTGTCTAACTGGCGTGGACTCAGCCTCGCTGGGATTGTCCGCGGCGGCCATCTTGGTTTGCTCCTGTTCTTGGATGACATTTTGACATTTTGGATGACTGTTTTGGAGTAAAGAGGAGGGCTGGGGGGGGGGCGTGGGCTTTCGGAGCGGCTCTGTGGCTCTGATGTTGGGGGCAACGGGAGTCATCTGACTCTGTTTAGCGGGTGCGGCCTGAACAGCTGCCACTGGGGGACAATGGTGTGTCTGTTCAGCGGGATCCCGCAGCCCGTGAAGTACGGGAGTACCTGGGGGGCCTGTAGTGAGCAGGATGCCCCATCATATGGTCAGGATGTTTGGGAATGTCAGGGGGCTCCTATCGCTTGTAGGAAGGGGGAGGGTCCTAAAGGGATCACATGACCTTTGAGTGCCTGTCCTGTCACGCAGTACCTGCTGCTAATTCATAGCTTAATAGGTTGGTAGTGTATGGGTAGGGGGCACTTAGCCATCTCTCCAGTTTGACTCTCCCTGCCGGCCCCTGGAGGATGGGCTCCCCCTTTGAGTCTGGTCCCGCAAGGTTTCTTCCTTCTCGGGAGTTTTTCCTTACTCACTGGGGGCTTTGGGTGGGGATGCTGTAAAGCGCTTTGAGACGATGTAATGTTGTGATAATGCGCTATGCAAAAAAAAATTTGTTTGTTGTCGTAAATATTACAAACAAGTGGATACAAAGTGCAGCCAGGCTTTCCTCAGTGCTGGTGTCCACCAGCAGGTCCTGGGGATGCCTCCATGACAGCCTTAGACTGCCCTTGGGCTGCAGCTCTTTGAGGATCCCTTCAGCCAGACGTTTCCATTAAACCGCTGCTGCCCATGTGGGTCATGCTGGGTCATCAGCCCCCCTACCCATGTGCTGGATCCAACTCACCACCAGGTGGAGATGGTTGGATAGCTCTTCTCCTCTCTTCACTGGAGTATCCAGCACTCACTGCCTCAAGTCAGAAAACACAACCAGAATGTTGATCGTTAACCTCTGGCTTAGGTGCTCTGGTGCCCTGTGAACTTATGAGCCTCCCTATGTTCAACACCGGTATTTGTTCTGGGCAGTCCATGGCTATACAATAGTCCAATAGCAAGTTGCCGCTAAGCTTTAGGTCCAGTAGGCTACTCTTCCCAATCACATCGTGGGTGGTGAGCATACAGTTAGACTCTCCGCAGCCAGCGTACACCACCCAGTTCTGAGCATGTGGGGGGGTCTTTTTTTGCTTTTTGGCTTTTCCTCACAGACCTATTTACCAAGAGAAGCCCTACAGAGAGATGAGCTTCGACTCTGTGCATCATCAAAGCAGTGTGGGCACCTACGTTTTCTTAGTATGCTGAAGTTGTAATCCTCGGAGGGGACATCTAGTGACCCCCCCCCCCCCCTCCCAACCCAGTCTTCATATACATGTTCCTTTTTCAAGGGAGTAAATATGTATTTTTTTAAGTATGTTTGATCGAACATGGTTTACGTGAGGCTGCTCATATCTCTCGATAATCATACAGTGAAAAACCCGTTAACAGGACATTTCAGGACACAAAATGTGGGGAGCAGTTTCAGTCAAAATGACAAAAACACTTCAGGCCTGACATTTCTGTGCCCGTTCACAGCTATAAAACGCAGCTGTCGCACACGAGCAGGCTGCCTCTTTTATAAATGTCTTGTGTGTGTTTTTTTAAAAAAAAATTTCTATTGCAGGCACCGGCCACTAATTGAACAGTGCTGGTTTTTCCTTTATGCACAGATTTTTGTCTGTGACACTGCAGATGAAGCGGTTTATTCAGGTATACAGTAACAATGTTACAGTAACTGTGTGAGTTTGAGACTGGAGAATTGTAGATTTATTCAGTATTTCAAAGTCGTTCCATGCTTTGGGACTTATACAAGAGGATGATATTATTATTATTATTATTATTATTATTTATTATTAGGAATGACTGACATACTTTGTATTTCTCCATTGTAAACTGTACCCCCCCCAACCCTGAAGCCTGGTGTTGAAATGCAGCTTAAATGGGGTCCGAGTGACCCCCGCTCAGAGATCGAACCCCAGCTCTACATGCTGTAACGCACAGTTCCTGTAATGTAGCAATAGCGTCTCTCCAGAAGGAAGCCCAGCACCTCGTGCACGTCGGCTCTCTGCGGCCACGTCCGCCTGCTCTCCCTCCTGGGGTGGGGACCTCCAAGGCCTTCAGATACCACTCGCAAAATTTGGGATGTCACTTTTCTTTCTTCTTCCCCCTTTTTTCCTTCTCTATTTGCTCACCGAAACGCTGAAGAGATGTCCTGTGGGTAGACCTTGTACAATAGTGGTGAAGTGTCTGATCCCACACACACACACACACAGGCGCGCGGTTTGTGCGTGTGTGTGCGTGTGAGCCCACGTGCCTGGCCGTCATGCTCCGCAAAAGGCCTACATCTGGACTCCAGCAGATTCCGTGTTGCCTCTTCATTGACGTCATCCTGTGTGTGCCGGACGCTTGGGGTTCGTGCTAAAATAGCTCCGAGGACAAGTTTAGAACAGAACCACGCTCCCTGAAAAGATGTATTAAGCAACAAACAAAAGGCTCAGGCACCCTCCTCTTTTCCTTTTTAAGGCTTTAAGAAAGGAAACGTGTTAGTACTTTAGCTGTTCTGCTCGGCAAATTGTATGTTTCACTGTGTCTCTGAATGGTGTAACATTGTGTCATTGGTTTTGGGGCGTGGATGCGGCCTGTCTGTTGCAAAATGACTGCTGTCCACTTTCATCCACTTGACGGTGATCGTGATGTACAGTAAGCAGCAGATAGATATAGACGACCGCTATCTGCCTGTCTGTCTGTCTGATCAATCGATCTGTCTGATCGATCCATGCCCGTCTCTTCCACAAGTATAGAACTCACTGAAGTTAAGTGAGTCATTTCTGTTTGTGTAAACCACGCTCACCACCTTTAGACAGTGGACTAAATTGTGTCCACACTCCACAGTGTTAAAGCACCGTCCAGCTGACTAATACAGTCTAAAACTGTCATTCTTTTTACTGTGTTCTTTTAATGAGAAAACCAGATGATCATTCAGACATTCCAGCCACAAACATGCTAAAGCCATCGCACAAACACCGTCCTGTCGGTTCCCTGACCGGCGCTGGGTGGGTCTGGTTCTCTATTTGTATACGCATCTTCAAAGGCAGCACGGGCATCCAGGGCTGAAGCCCATTTCATGTGGTAAAATCACAGTCTGTATTTCGTAGACGAAACTGCATGCCAGGAGGCCGATCCTTGGTCAAACCTAATCTGAAAAGGTTACCACAAGCTGCTCAAACAAAGTGATTGTACTGGACCTACCATTATTTAAAATCCGTCATTTTCATAGGCTTGTGGAGTAAGTAGGAATTTAAAGTATGCACTATGGATTTTAAATTTTTACGGATAAGCAGGTACTGCCATTTTTCTCTTTATATTAGTCTATTTACCTCCCATATATGTCCATAAGGAGTTTTTTTTTTTGCATGACGTTTTTTTTTCTCTTTCCTTTTAAATGTCAGTGCAATAGTCGATTTGCCTTGTTTAATATTTGTAGAAATTTCATCTTATGTCTCTGCTGCTTTGAAATCTGAGACTTTCTAGCGCTCAGAAACTGCTATCCGGATATCATCATTTTTAGTTTCTTTTTTCCCCGTGAAACCCTTGTTGCATTTTGTATATGAGACACCCCCACCTGCAGGGGGTGCTCTTTCTCTCCATTACTTAAGAGTGTAACCTTTATTTCTGTTTGCCCACAGATGACCCAGGCACTAAAGAAGTCAGCAGGGTAAGTGTGGCCATCCCGTCCGTGTGCCGTGTGTCTGAGAAGAGAGAGGATGGCGATCAGCCGCTCCACCGCTCAGTGCATTAATCTGCGCTGCTTCACTCCCTATTTGATTTCTGTTACGGAGATAATTATAGAATAAGGAGAAATCGGCCTGTTGAAAATGTCTCAAGTAACCAATAAGATACCAGTAAGTTGTTGCTGAACTGAAATCTTACCTAAGGGTTTGTCTGGGGGCTCCTTGATACTTCAAAAAGTTTGTGCATCCCTGTTCACTATATAAAAGGCGTATATTCTTTTCCAAGACTTGTATGTTTTCATCTTGAGCTTGCAAATAAGTTGTCAAGTTTAGTCAGTTAGTCAAGTGACCCTGTGTTGATATCTGATTGTGAAGCGGTGAAAACAAGCAAGATGACTTATGATTTATGATTTGGCTTAAAGTTCAGCCTTCAAGCCTGCATTTCAGATGGCATTTAAAAAAGAAACGCATAGCTATTGTTTTAACTTCGCTTTCGGTACACAAAGGAGTCACTGTATGTTGGTCATTATGGTTGTGCAAGGCTAGCGCTTAGCGTCCCTCCTGCCCCAACAACTTTGCTACTGGTAAAAAAATTTTTTTAAATAAAATGCGTGCGTATGTGCTTCTGTGGTTGTGATTAGGTGGGATTTGTTGCAGTTACTTAGACGCTTGGAGCTTTTTGGCAATTGCGGACATCCAGGGGGTTTCCCACGAAGCAGGATTTCTTGCTTAGCTGGATAACTTGTGGGATTTAAGGTAGCTTGGCCTAAATGGACTTTAAGTTCATTCACTTACATTTAGCCCAGACTACCTTAAATACGAAAAGTCATCCAGCTAAGCACGAAATCCTGCTTTGTTGAACACTGTCCAGAGTCGTATAACAAAGTCCCCATTAGTAGTGGGAATCTTTAGCTACATGCTACATGGTCGTGTTAGGCCCCGAATTCCGCCGTCAGGTCAGGGCCCTCTGAGCTTGGCCTGCCTGCAGCCCTCAGTCAGGAAACAGTCAGGAAATATCCACCGTAGGCCAGGTGATGTACAAGGGAAACGGTCGGCTTCCAACGGCCGACACGACGACAGCGGAAACCCCTACTAGCACTGGCAGTGGCCCTTGGCAAAAGAAGCCCCCCCCCAATGTTTTGGATCCATCTGTTACTTTTACTTTTTCCCCCCCAGGGAATAATTTCCACTGCCATCTCTTTCGATTGCAGATACCTGTTTGCTCACAGGTTTTATCCACTTCATCAGGCCGGATGCAGTGTTTTATACGTGTGTTTGGCAACATTTACGCAGGCGAGTGGAAGGTCTAGGTTTGGCCAAGCTTTTCTGTGAGTGGCTGAGATTGTAACCATCTCCCCTTTTGGCCTTCATGGTGCATGGTACTTTTTTTTTTTTCTTCTTCAGAAATCTGTGACCTAAGGTTCTATTTTCTATGTTTTGAAGTTTATTTTTGTTGGTGGTTATGTGATATTGATCACACCACTGCTGGTCTTGGTGTTGATCACCAGTTTATTGCCCTGCCAGGGCTTTTGGGGTCTATATCGCTTACCGTGGAGTCCTACCTTCTGAAAGATGTTTCTCACATGTTCTTCGGTGTCACACTCGGTGTCCTCCTGTCCTTTTTAAGGAAGCAATTTGTAGTCGCCCCCGACCAGTTGGGGGTTTCGGACACGTTCTGGTGCCCATATAAATCCTGCGTGGTGCCCCGCTTAGGGGGGTGGGTGGGCCGTGCACACTCCCTCTTGAGGAAATTTAGTGGAAGTGGTAGCTTGTTTCCATGAGAGAGCCCGGGTTTACATGAGGGAGGAAGAGAGAGGGGCCTAGGGATAAAAGCGGGGGTGCGTTATTACCTCAGTGCGTCATCGATACGTCTGAAAAACAGGATGTGGGGGGAGCAGGTCCCCTGGGGCGGCGGTAGCTTCCCAAAGTGTCTCTTTGACGCTGTCCCATGCTGACCCCTTAGGGGGGGTGAAGACATGAACAGCCATATTAAAACAGATCTGATGAGAATCAGAGTGCTGACAGTGGGTAAGGGTGGTGGTGGGGGGAGGGGGGGGGGGATAGATGTGGCGAGCATATGATGGGCAACCCCTAGCTCACCACAAAAAACTTTTTTTTTGGAAAATGGTCAGTCTGTGAGGGGTTTTCAGCAAAGCAGTGCTTCACCGCAGGTCCTGAAGCAGAACATGGCTAACTCTCCCTGCTGTAAGAGCATTAACTCTGCCTGTCATCGGGTGTGAAGCTTCTGTATGCAAACTGACCTGTGTGAGTGGCCCCAATATGAGGCCGGGTGTGTGTGTGTCTGTCCAGGCTTGCGAGTTGCATGCTGTCTCTCTTTCTCTCTCCTTCTCTCTCGTGCGTCCAGCAGTACCAGGACACGAACATGCAGGGCGTGGTGTACGAGCTCAACAGCTATATGGAGCAGCGTCTAGACACGGGGGGAGACAACAAGCTGCTTCTCTATGAGCTGTGCAACATCATCAAGACTGGTAGGCCCCCCTGTGCCCCCCCCTCTCCTGATGCAGCCATATCTCCCCAGCAGGAAAAGCTGGAAAACTGGAATCACGATCCAGAGATTCCAGTAGTTTTTTTTCATCTGTGAGGAAATATACTGTAGACATGTTCCTCACCTGCTCAAAAGGAGTGTCTTCGTTTAATACGAGTTGAAGAAACAGCAGCGTGTTTACATAGCCCTTAGAATTCAATGTGCTGCAAGTGTTTCTGGGGGCTTTTTGGGTAGGGGGGGTGTTTTTCTCTAATTACTGCATAAATAAAAAGCATTTATAGCAAGTGGTCTTAATTTAAGGCTAACTCATCATTTCAGGCAGCCGTTGAATCAGTAACACGCAATTAAAAATGGTTCCTAATTAACGCCGGAATGAATCCGCTTCACCCATCCTAGCTCCGCCATGCTAACTTTTTCAGCCATAATTCCATTTTCAGAATGTTCTGTCTATTTCTGAAATTGATTAATATGTCTGTAGCATAACTTACAGGTAAACTTTCTCAACACGCTCAGGTAAAATACTAAAACATTTACACACCTCCTGTGCTGCTGTTAGAGCGTAAATCAGCTGAAGACTATAGAGAAGGAAGCTGGGTTTTCCATGCTATTCCATGACTCTCCGCGTGCCTACACCGGACAGGTACATCCAAGGGAAACTGCAAGTTTATAATAGCTGAATACGCACATTTAGACAGTAAACACACATTAATAGACCATAACAATAAATAATAGACAACCAAAAACAGTTACAGTGCAAAGAACGTCAAGGAAAGCATTGAACAGAATTTCCCCTGGAAACATCTCCAGCGTGGAATACTGTTTGGGACGTGTAATTTATCAGAGCATCGGCAGGTGAAACTTGACTCTGCTTTGTCTCCTGAGGCAAAATACTTCTCTATGATTATCCAGCTTTGCAAAGTATGGAAAATGCTTTGGCTGTGAGCCTTTGTCACATGATGCCAAATGTGACCAGTATTTGTGCAAATGTTACATTTAGTGTGATGTCGTCGTTTGCCCTTCTTGAAAAAATGAGTGTTTAGTGTTATGTTGCTGCAATTAAATCATATTTCTTCGCCCTGTTCCGTAACACTGTTTTGCTGCCCTGGGGATGTTGATTTATCTGACAATCGATCGTCTTTATACAGAGACAGGAAATTTAAAACTGTGCCTTGAGCATGGGTACATTTCTGTAATTGATGATGTCAAATAGTGGGGAAATATGTGGAGTGACTTGTCAAACTACGAAGAGAAATGCGTCAGTTTAGCTTGATGCCGGCCTTCTGAGTTGGCAGAGTCGTCGTCCTCAGGGACTTACCTCCCTGATTTGTGCTACTGATGTTTAGGTCAGCCAGATGTAAAGCACATGCTGTAATGATTTGGCCACCTGTGACATTACCAAAAAAAACCCTCAATTTTCCAGTGGTTTTCTATCTAACTTTGTTCTGTCTTCTTTTCACAGCCACAAAAGCTGATAGTTTTGCACTTTACTTTCTGGGAGAATGCAACAATGTGAGTGTTACCAGCCGCTGACACCCCAGTACCCACCCCCCCCCCCCCCCAATCTGTGAGTGACCAGAGTGATTCGTGAATCTCCCAAAGATTGCAGCGGAAGTTATGCTCTGTGGCCCGTGACTAAAACGCCACCATCTGTAACACAAATGTTTCTGTTGAACTTCAGACGGTATCAGACTGACTGGAGTAGTCAGTCTCCAGCATATAGGAGCCTCTGATTTCGTGACATCGCTGATTAAGACCGAAGCCATGTTAAATAAGCAGATCCAGGTCACTCTCCTCCGTGGTCCTTCCGGATTACACTCGCATGCCTTGTTTGTTTTCTTGAAGGTTTCTTCATGGAAGGCTGGTACCACAAAGTCTGGGAGGAAATCATAAACCTCACTTGTAACTACTGTCCAAAAAAACTGCATTTTAAAGTAAATATTACTGCCAGGAGTTTGATTGTTAGACAAATAGTGGAAGTTATGCTTGGGGGGGGGGGGGGGGGGGGTATTTATTTTTCCTTTTTTTTGTTAAGCACACACAAGCTTATTTTCAACTTTTTTTCCCGCTGTAATAAAGGAAAACATCTGAAGTAATATGAAGAGTATATGTGCGAGAGCTACAGCGTAACGCATACGAGTGTGATAACTCTCTCTCTGTTTCTCTCAGAGTTTGTGTCTGTTCACCCCGACTGGAGCGAAGGAGGGTCTTCCGGGACTCACCCCCTCGGGCCCAATCGCGTTCGGGACCACCATCGCCGCTCACGTTGCCAAAACACGCAAAACGCTGCTGGTGGAGGATATCCTGGGGGTGAGACTGGAAGGAGGGAGGGGGGTTACACTGCTAAAAGTGGTGGGGGGGCAGGTTTAGGTTTTCGCTGTGCCATATTTGTTTGGATAAGGAGATGGCCATGTGACATCACAAGGTTTCACTGTAATGTCTGCCACCTGCAGAGCAGCGGTGGGAACTGAAGGAAGCATGTAGGATGTAGCATGAGTTGGGGTAACTGACAGTGACCATTGTGGAGAGGAAACGGGGGGGGGGGGCCTTAAAATATGACAAACATTTACCAACAAACACCCCAGGTATATGTCTGGTTCAGTCACCACAGTACTGATAAGACGTCTAACTGATGACAGAGCCTGTCACAGCTTCTCATATAAAATCACACCGTCACGTGCAAAGTCTTGCATATCTTACCATCCCTAACTTATGCCTATTTCCCATTGAGTTTACAAAGTCAGGACTATAAAGCGACACTGTAGCTTTCTGCATGAACTGAAAATAGTGGCGCTTTTAGAAAATGAGAAGATGGGCTTTAGGAAAACGAAAGGCTCAGCTCCATCCTGACTCTTCAGTTTCCTTTTCTATGCCATCTTTTCCAGTAGACCAGGGTGGAGATGTGCCTTGTGTTCCCTCATACGTATCCTTGATATTTCATTGGCTGATGGCCTTCCGGTCTATAATTAGCTTGTTTGGGTTGATGTGTTTTGCTTACAATGATGGAAATGTCACTTCCTGCCGAACGAAGGGGACTTGCTTACTCACCACGATGGTTCACATTCATGGTATCTAACAAATGCTGTTTCCCAAAATGACTTACAGGAGCAAACCAAGTACAAGTTACCATGCTTGGTGGTTACCTGCTCCTTTTCAATAAATATAAATAATATGTAACACATTCTGTTAATGCTTTAAGTGGATTTGAACAATGAATTATTTCTCAATTTTGCAAGTCTATAATAGTGCACATCTAAAAGTTGTCGCGGTGAGTATAACGTAATTTTCACATGGGTCATCACCACTCACCCTCTGGTGCTTCTTTTGGCGCCCCTGGCAGGATGAGCGGTTCCCCCACGGCACCGGGCAGGGCTCAGGGATCCGCGTGCACTCTGTCCTTTGTTTACCCATCCTCACTGCCATCGGGGACCTGATCGCCATCTTGGAGCTGCACCGTCATTGGGGGAAGGAGCCGTTCAACCTCAGCCACCAGGAGGTGAGCCGTCCGGGGCGGATGGAGAAGTGAAGCTCTCCAAGTCATGGAGTAGGTGGGGGGAGCAGGTGTCCCCCTTAGAGGTTGGAGCACATGCGGTGGGGAAAATGTCATGGATGCAGGGGTGCTGGTTGATGCTGCTGTTAAGAGTCAGAACTTGTCCAGAGCGGTGCTTTCCAACTGGTTTAGCCTCAGCACCACAGTTTTCCTTGGTTATTAAATCGCGACCCAAATTAAAAAAATAAATAACTTTTGGTTCAGATTTTTTATTTTATTTCAGAGAAAAATTGTAAAATAGGCCCAATAGTAGCGTATTGCCTTCAGGCACTTAAAAACCAGTCCAAGAGTCCAAAGAATTTTTTTAAACCACAATTCTGTGACCTGTTTTTGGGTCGTGACCCATTAGTTCAGAAACTTTCATCTAGAGTCATGGAGAAGTGCCATATGGTCATGGAGGTGCAGCTACACTAGTTGGGATAGCCATATGGTCATGGAGGTGCAGGTACACTAGTTGGGATAGCCATATGGTCATGGAGGTGCAGGTACACTAGTTGGGATAGCCATATGGTCATGGAGGTTCAGGTACACTAGTTGGGACAGCCATATGGTCATGGAGGTGCAGGTACGCTAGTTGGGACAACCATATGGTCATGGAGGTGCAGGTACACTAGTTGGGATAGCCATATGGTCATGGAGGTGCAGGTACACTAGTTGGGACAACCATATGGTCATGGAGGTGCAGGTACACTAGTTGGGATAGCCATATGGTCATGGAGGTGCAGGTACACTAGTTGGGACAACCATATGGTCATGGAGGTGCAGGTACACTAGTTGGGATTGCCATATGGTCATGGAGGTGCAGGTACACTAGTTGGGATAGCCATATGGTCATGGAGGTGCAGGTACACTAGTTGGGATTGCCATATGGTCATGGAGGTGCAGGTACACTAGTTGGGATAGCCATATGGTCATGGAGGTACAGGTACACTAGTTGGGATTGCCATATGGTCATGGAGGTACAGGTACACTAGTTGGGATTGCCATATGGTCATGGAGGTACAGGTACACTAGTTGGGATAGTCATATGGTCATGGAGGTGCAGGTGAAACCATGGGGAAAATGAGTCATGGAAATGTGGGTAAAATAGTCAGGAGATAGAAGCAGCAAATGTGTCAAGCAGTGAGGAACTACAGCGTGTCATGGGGTTAGACAGCCTTGGAATTGGACCATCAGTTGGTAAACGTGGGGAAGACTAGTTTTACCTTAGTAATACTGTGTGCTGGTGGTAACTCCGCTGCTTTTATTTTCTACCCTCCAGGTTGCCACAGCAAATTTAGCATGGGCTTCTGTGGCCATTCACCAAGTGCAGGTAATTTTAATTTTAAAGGCGCAGTTGACTGTCATTCTCATGATTTCCGGAGCCCCATGGAAATCCGATGTTTGACGATCATGTTTCCCAGGGAAGTAGCATCAGTATATTGTCACCGTGTGTTTTTCGACGCTGTTTTGGGCTGCGTTCTCGTTATAGGTTGCAGTGTTTTGTGACTCAATGGGAGTGTGTAGTGTTTCCTGAAAGTAGCAAGGGGCATGATGCAAGTGTCTGAGCCTGAATCGTTGCTGGATTGGGCTTTATCTGTCAGTCAGCCTGTCCTTAACAACTCCTATATGCTGAAGAGGCTTTGCCTCTAGAGGTGCAATTATTGAGTCTCTGTCTTGTTTGTGAATAAAGTTCATCAGTTGTAATGGCACAACATTTCGCTGCCTTGGCGTTCTTCTGGTCGCAGTGCACCTCTCTCCCTTGGGGGGGTTATATCAGAGAAGGTGCTTGTCTAAGTTGGGCCCCCCAGGAAAAAGCAAGCCAAGTTCCATATCTTTTATTTAGAGAACCATCATTCAGATGCCTGTGACCTTGGTTTACCGTGCATGATGTGCTCTTCAGAAAAATAGCATCCTTTGTGACGAAGATAAAACTTCATACGTCATTAGTTGATACGGCCCTTGTTTAGTATATAACTGATTGTCTGTTGCTTGTTATTTCCATGAACCTAAATAACTTAAGAGTCTGCCGACTCTGGTATCATAACTGGTTTAGAACTGAATTACCAGTGGAAAAACGTGTGGGTTTGGCATTGGTTCGGATCCCGGAGTCTTCGCACATACGGCACCCATACACGTGTAATTTTGTTTTTCGCAGGTCTGCAGAGGTCTGGCCAAACAGACAGAACTGAATGACTTCCTGCTGGATGTATCAAAGTAAGGGGCAGGCTTTGCAACTTCCTGTCACATGGCACATAAGTGGGGGCTGCACACTGGTGCTACAAATTGCTTCAGATCTGTTAAGCTGTGAGTTAAAATAGTATGAAGTAATAACTGGGGAATGGGGAACTGCAAATAGTTGTGGCACATTAACGCAACTGGATCAAGATAGATGTGTTACATTCTTTTTTTATTTTTTTTTATTTTATTTTTTTCGCCCATCTGAATCCCATTAATTAAGAAGTATGTATGCTTTTGAATGTTAATAATAGAATACTGTTATGATATCCATAATTGCATTTTTGAGGAATGTGAAAAATCTGAATTCCTTTTGTGTAATAAATGGTGTTCTCTACCTGATAGAGCCATGCTTTTCTTTTTCAATCGACAGGACATACTTTGACAACATTGTGGCAATAGACTCTCTACTTGAACATATTATGGTAAGTCTCTGATAATGGCTGCGGATTCAGTGGGGGTGCTCTGATTGATTTGCACTGATGGCCTAATTGAGTATGATGCCCACTTAGGCTTTCGTCTCTGCTTAGCTCTGTAATGGTGTTTGGTGAAAACAGAATTTGTATTGCCAGGTGTGTGAGATAATGACAGTGGATGTGAGTGAGAAATCTGCCTTTATTTCTGACTAATTAGTGGTGCATATTATTAAAAGAATCTTGGAGGACTTTTAATGTTTTTGAATCCAAGGGGACTGTACATTGTGATTTTAGATGATTATCAAGGTGAATCCTGGATTGAATGTTGACTGTATTTGATAGTGCATCAAGGCTCTTTACATTGGGACCTAGGGCTGAACGATTTATCGATTTCAAATCGAAATTGCGATTTGAAAGAACGCGATTAGCAAATAGCAAAGGCTGCGATTTAGGACATACATTATACAGCACGTCGGACCCAGGGTTTAAAACTGTTGTAAGAATAGTTTTCCAAACTCATACTGTGCTCCCTATGTGACAGTCGTTCTCACCAATCACAAGCGTCGTGCTCCTTATGTGACATAAATTTAACATAAATACTAAAAGAATAGATCATTTTAATCGCTATTACAATTGGGTATGGTCAGCTGCACGGAGTGAGACTTTCTGTTCTCTGTTCTGCACACACATTTACATGTATGTACGTTTTATTACCTTGTAAATCGTGTGTAGGGTTTGCAAATTGGCGTAACGTTTTTGATGCAGCTAATTTTAAGTTCAGAATGGAATATAGATTTGCTGTAAGATTTCTTGCGTGAGAGTCTGAAAGAGTTTGCAACCATGAACACGTACATTTTTTGTTTCACCTGAATTGATTTGTATAGAAAATAACCGTATACGGTTGTTAAAAAGTGGAAACTTCAACCAACATGAAATCACCAATAAACGACTTCTATTTATTCAGCATTTTATAAAATGCATACTACGTTTAAAAATTTCCAGCTTTACAGTTTCAGGACAGAACAGCCACTCTGTTATGAACATTACGGTTTTTTGAGTGTTATTAGTGTTAATAACAGCAGCTAACAACACAATAGCGCAAACAAAAGGGCTGCATACACCGAAGTCGTTCTTGCTTGTTCATTGGCGTGGGAAAAGGCGGTTCTAGTGTTATTAGGAGGGTAATAAGCATTGCCTGCAAGATCGCTATTTTTCTTTTTGCTGCAGTTGTTTTCATTATTACTTTATTTAACTTGACACATCACATCTTTAAATTCTCATCCTTGTATTAGAATATAGACCAGTTAATAATACTGATGGTATCTCATGCTGCGTCATATGTTTTAAAATTACTACACACTGAACTGAAGCTTGACATAAAAAAATTAAATCACAAATCAAATCGTAATCGCAATTTTCTGTCAGAAAAATCGCGATTCGATATTTTCCCCAAATCGTGCAGCCCTATTGGGATCCCAGCTGACAGAATTCCCATCATACACAGACTTGTAACGATCTGCTGAGCAGCATTTGGGCAAGAAGTCAAGACTGAATACCTTGATCAGGATTAGGGTTAGCAAACTTAAGGCAGGACCTGACGACAGACTTAAGGCAGAAGTAGTTACGGTTCCTTTTTAGTGCCAAGACTGTCTGTATGTATCAGGCACATGTTGTACACTATGTTCCAGTAATCTGGCCTCCCGGGAACCTCAACCATTACATCGGCCCCACACCTATATTCTTTTGTGTTCTCCTGTTTCTGGGGGGGAGGGGGGAGAACAGATGAGGGAGTCTCCATTAAGAAGAAAGAGCAGATGTACGCATACAGACGTCCTTGCTTGTCTTTCGTGAGTTATTTCCACGTTGGCCTGTCCTGGGGGAAACTGCCACCTTCGTAAGCTTGACACTGTGACGGTTTATGACGGACCATTACCGTCTGAGCTGCCACACGGGTGCAACACCTGTGTTAGCATGCGGTAATGAGGGCTGGGTAATGAGTCGTCGTGGGACCGTGGAGGCTCCTGCTGGAGTTGTGGACCACGCCATTTCTAAAGACTGTCTCCATAGACTGCATACAAATTGTCATTTGTATTAAATTAATATCTTCAGATATAATGTTTAAACTTATAACATGATTACAATGCCTGACTTGCAAGTATGATTCACAAAGATCATCTTATTAAAAATTTCAAGTACAGTCGTCCCTCAGTATCCACAGGGGATCGGTTCCAGGACCCCCCCCCCCCCCGCAAATACCAAAATTTGCAGATACTCACAAGTTCCTTTTATAAAATAGCGTAATATTTTGCATATAACCTACACTCATTCTCTCGTAACTTCTCTAGCTTACTAGTAGTGCCTAATACGATGTTATACGGTATTTTTCAGGGAATAACGAGAAGAGAAAAAGTCTGCGCTTGTTTGTATAAATAGCAAAAATATTAAAAATATTAATTCGGTCATCATTCACGTGGGTTCAGCGTAGTGCTTGGCATGCGGAAAATTCAAGTTTTGCTTTTTGGAACTTTCTGGATGTTTTTTTTTTTTTCTTGAATATTTTAGATCTGAGGTTGGTTGAATCTCTGGATGTAGAACCAACGGATACGCAGGGCTGGCTGTAATTCTGTTGCTTCTAGTCCCATTTTAAACCAGTTTATTTAAAGAAATACAGTACCCAAATCCAGCAGGATGGGCTATGTCTCTCTCTCTCTCTCTCTCTCTCTCTCTCTCTCTCTCTCTCTCTCGAATGTTGCTGCCAAGTGGAATTTCTTCCTACAAAGTTGTAGGAGCACAAATCCTGCACTTGGTTTGTTTTAGAAATAGGTCCTCAGAGTCCTTGTTAGCAACTTATCTTGATGGACACTGAATCTTGCTGCTCTGAAGGACTCCAGCAATATCACCGCAGTATCTGACATGATGAAGGTGCTGGGAAGGACAAGCTTTTGTTGCTCCATGACTCTTCACGCCGTCGTAAGCGGGTTGCCGGAAGACGTCTGCTTGGTTGCCACAAGTGCACTATGACTGCATGTTTCATGCTTGTTTGACGCATCTCTTGGGTTTGCGTTGCAGATATATGCAAAGAACCTGGTGAACGCAGACCGCTGCGCCCTCTTCCAGGTGGACCACAATAATAAAGAGCTGTATTCAGACCTGTTTGACATCGGCGAGGAGAATGAAGGGAAGCCCGTCTTTAGGAAGACCAAAGAAATCAGGTGAGTGCGCGAGCGGCTCCTGCCTGGTCTACGCTGGTCTGAGTCCCGGGGGGGTTGGGACACACATACGTGTAGTCGAGCACTATGGACAGAACGTTTCCTGTACTGGGGGGGGGGGGGGACTGGAGAGAAAACAGGCAAACCTCCAATCGCGGAACTAGGGGAGTTGATCCCTTAACCCTAGAGAATCCGGGCCAAGATTTTGTATCAGCCGACCAGTTAACATAAGAACATAAGAAATTTACAAACAAGAGGAGGCCATTCAGCCCATCAAGCTCATTTGGGGAGAACTTAAATAGCTCAGAGTTGTTAATCTTATCTAGGTCTGATTTAAAGGAACTCCAAGGTTTTAGCTTGCACTACACTAACAGGGAGACTATTCCATACTCTAACTACACGCTGTGTAAAGAAGTGCTTTCTTAAATCAATTTTAAAATGTTCTCCCGCTATTTTCCAACTATGGCTACGAGTTCTAGTATTTAAACTAATATTGAAGTAGCCATTTGGCTGAGCAGCATCCAGACCTGTTAGAATCTTATATACCTGGATCATGTCCCCCCTTAGTCTCCATTGCTTGAGGCTGAACAGATTCAGCTCAGCTAACCTCTCCTCATAAGACATTCCTCTAAGACCAGGAATCATTCTTGTAGCCCCATGTTGCACCTTTTCTAAGGCAGCAATGTCCTTCTTGAGGTATGTTGACCAAAACCGTATACAATATTCTAGGTGGGGTCTTACCAAGGAATTATATAATCACTTCCCTTGACTTAAACTCCACACACCTAGAGATGTAACCCAACATCCTACTGGCCTTTTTAATGGCTTCCCTACACTGGTGCGAGTGGGACATGGAAGCATCGACGTACACACCAAGGTCTTTCTCATCAGCTGCCTTTATTTCAGTTGAGTATAAAGTGTTTGTCACAGAGTACTCAAATGGTTGGTTGCAGCAGAATCTTAGTCTGGATTTTTACTTTCTGGACCTGAACTATCCACTGCCTGGAGGTACAAGCCTGCAGTGCTACCCACTGAGCCATAAATAACAGAATTAGATGCAATTTTCCTATGTTATTTCTGAATATTTGTGTACAGAGCCAGCAGCCATACAGAGTGCTGGGTCTTTATTTTATTAGCTGTGGAGCGGGACGCTTCGTCTCCTCGCAGCCGGCAGCGCGGGAGCCCGTTTGTCGTGCTGTGGTGGCATTTCCGTGTCCTGGTAGCGCAAACTGTCACCTACGGCTGCAGCCAAGTCGCCGGGTGGATGACGCCAAGGCCACATGCATGCTGAATGTGACAGACCTCCTCCCCCAGTGATGAAGACCTGCACAAGGGCCCTATAGCCTCAACAAAGAGGAGCAGACCTGCTGCAAATGGGGTTTGGCCCCTTTTAGCAAATGCTGGGCCATTACTCATTCATGCCATGTTGGGTGGGAGGGGGGGGGGGTGGGTAAATATCCACAGGCTGACCTTCATTAGCGTTCTGTCGGGCTGAGCTTCACAGCCTTGTATTTCAGTGTCCTGTCTAGGAGATTAGCCCATTTAGGCTTCTCTGGAATATCCAGAAGATCCGTTCAAGGCTAAGAGAGCATTGGGATGCTTGAGTTGTTATGGATACGGAAGGTCCTTTTTGCTTAGCCTGTTCCTCGAAATCTCGAATAAAAGTAGCTAACCCTATTATTAGCCTTCAACCGTCGATGAACGTAAGCTTCGCCCATCTCGTCCATCTTGAGTTTTAGTTTATCCTTTTGGAAATCCCAGCCGTGCTTTGTACTAAGCAGAGACAAAGTGCACTCGGTATGTTTGTAAAGGTCTGGACAAGTGTGTTAACACGTACAGATGGTCATAAACTCTGCTCGTCCTTTGGCAGGTTTTCAATAGAGAAAGGAATAGCGGGTCAGGTAGCAAGAACAGGAGAGGTTCTGAACATCCCTGACGCCTATGCAGACCCGCGTTTCAACAGGTAAGCCACACTCTGCCTCCTCATCCTGCTACATACAAATGACAGACAATTATAAGTAATTGCTCACAGCTTTCGTAGTTTCTGGACTCGCCTTAGCGTAATGGGTTTGTCCCAATGCCATTTCACACAAGCGCCTGAGCAGAAAACATGGTATGTTCCAGCCGTGGCAGCAGTGCGAGATCCAGCCATTTTCCTGTTTACGTTTTGAGTCCTGCATCGCTTGCGAAAACGTACAGCGTTCGGGATGATGTCATGCCACACGATGCTGCCTGAATTATTTTTTTCTTATGAGTTTGTGACCTCACCACTCAGCAGGTGACTTTTAATATAAGCCGGTGAAAAACCACCTGAATTCATCTGGATTCCAAAATAATGAATAAAACCACTGCTGTTCATTTAACGACAAGCAGCATGTAGCTATTAAAATATGCAGTTTAACTATTATAAAGCTGTTCTTCTGGGGCAGCTGAAGTTCTCGTCTCAGGGGTACAGCAGCAGGGAAATGGGACACTCGATGAGATACGCTCATGGGAATCACGGCCTGGCAGTGTGACACACTGTGCAGCCGGGATGCTTGTGTCAATCGGATAAGGACTCTTGTTTTGTCTCCTGCACGCGAGTCGACGTTACTGGGCCGTGGCGGTGAGAGACGAAAGCCTGCACCCCTATCTAGAGTTGCAGGTGGTAAACGCACGCCTTAGGGTTCAGAGTTCAAACTGCTGTTGTGCCTCTGAGCAGGGATCATGTTTCCACTGGCTGCCGGAAGCGGACGAAGTGGCCATTTTAGCTCGCCCCTGGAGTTTGTTCATTATGTAACGTTGTGCCTGTTCATTCTGACCCACACAGAGAAGTTGACCTGTACACTGGCTACACCACACGGAACATCTTATGCATGCCTATCGTCAGTCGGGGGATGGTAATAGGCGTCGTGCAGATGGTGAACAAGCTGAGCGGAAGTGCCTTCACGAAAACCGATGAGAACAACTTTAAGATGTTCGCCGTCTTTTGTGCCCTGGCCTTACACTGTGCAAATGTGAGTGCGGCTTCACTGCATGAAAAGTCTGCCCCCAAAAATCCAATTAATATGTATGTATTCGGGGGTCTTTGAGCCCTGAACCCCAGTGTCTGATTATGAAACACAACAACCTAGAGTAGCTTTATTTTGGTCAGAGGAAACAGTCCATCACACTGACTAAGCCCAATAATAGGTCAGGTTATATGTTGACAGCTAAGACTGAGTAAATGCAAGGTGCTTCCGACTAGTCTTTGCTTTGGTGTGTGATGTAACTGAGAGCTTTGACTGTGACACCAGCCATGAGTTGTAGTATAGGGAAACTCGAAGGCATGGAGACAGTGCCTTCTGACGCCTTTTGAAGAGCGGCTTGGTGGACATAGCGTCAGCCATAAGCCGACTTGAGAATCGCCACAGTTGGGGGCTCATGGGAGTTTTGCTTACACAAAAATGTGTGAAAGGCAGTACGAAAAATGATTGGTTCAGAGAGAACGCATCATATAGAGGAGGGGGGTCCCAGCAACTAGAGGAAGCAGGACCAACCAATCAGATGTATTGGTCCATCCTTGGTTATCTCTCTGAAGCAATCACTTTTCATTCTGCCTTCAGGACAGTAAAACTCTCACAAGCCAGTTGGGGCCTCCTGCATTGATTCTGATGTTACATTTACTTATTTATCTGATGCTTTTACCACAACTTTGGCATCTACTTATTGAACTACAGAAGCGTTATGACTGTGTTGTGACATGTTTTTGTGGTCCAACTGTGTCAGTCCCATTCATCACTTTCTAAAGGCACCTGGCACGTTAAGACCATGAACTACAGCCTTGCAGGTATAGAAATTATATTTAGACACAACTCAGCCATTACAGTTAGGCTGAACCACATGACATGCCCATCAAAAGTTCCTGTTCCTACCATTAGGGTGTTTGAAATGCTCTTTCTCTTGTACTTATTTGAATGTGTAACATAATAGTGTTTAATCTGTATAATGTTTGGCACTGATGTATCTGTTAACGGCTCCTCTCAGTCCAAACCCCCCCCCCCCCCCCCCCCACCCCCCACCCTGAGGCGCCAACAGGGACAAAACTGCTCCTTGATCCCGTTGGTCCATATCTCAACTAGTTCTGCCCCCAGCCTGATAAGCACTGGGTCATGCCTGGAGTGTCACGCTCCTTGAGATATCTCCACTGGATGAATTAATAGATTTTTTTTCCAGTTGATCTAGATAAACACACTTGCTTCTGTTAAGTTTATTATTTATCTTGGTTTAGAGAACTAAAAACGACTGGAAAGTCGTCATTTTTTTTCCCCTCCACAATCGCTTTTTTGGTTTGAGTTATTACTAGGGAAATGAGCTTTTTCCACTATTTACCCAGTGTATACAGCTGGATGTGTCAGGTTAAATAGATGAATTAGGCTTCATTGTTCGGCACATTATCCCACACAGAATTTAGTCATTCAGATCAATCATCCAGGCCTTGCGGCTCACAGCGTTTTCACAGAAGTATGAAGACAGTTCATATCATCTGTAATTTTGTGGTTGACCTTCTGCCTTGGATCCTCCTTGGTCTCCTCAGCCTGCCTGTCTGTCCGTCTGCAGATGTATCACCGGATCAGGCATTCCGAGTGCATCTACAGAGTGACCATGGAGAAGCTGTCCTACCATAGCATTTGCACCTCGGAGGAGTGGAAGACCCTCACACAGCTGTCGCTGCCCACACCCATGTACAAAGAGATCGAGCTGTGAGTAGCTGATTTGTGACCAGTGTGCTTACCTTCTCCAACATGGAGCTGAGTGCCGGTACTGATCCTAGCTCAGTCTCCTATAGGGGCATACTAACCTGACTAGGCCCTATACACAGCATGGCAGCTATATGACCTCAATACTCACACACTTGCATATCTGTTTAGTCCAGGGGTGGGGAACCTGTTCCATGCGGGTTTTTGGGATGTCCTCTCAATCAGCCAATAACAGTGGGTCCCCAGGACTGGAGTTGAGAACTACTGCTTTATTATTGGCTGATTGAGAGGCTATCCCACACCCACAATGGCCCACCATGGAACAGGTTCCCTACCCCTGGTTTAGTCCATGTTTACAGGCATGTGACATGTGACTTAGTGCTTTTTAAAATGTTTAAAATTTTTGTGAATTAGGTATCTAAAAACCATAAGTAGTTAAGGGGGGGTTCATGAGGGTTTCCCAGTTCGGTCCTTAGGGACCCACAGCCAGTCCATGTTTTTGCTTTCTCCCAGCTCCTGGCAAATGTGGACTGCTTGGCAGGGAGCTCGGAGGGAGCAAAAACATGGACCGACTGTGGGTCCCTGAGAACTGGATTGGGAAACACTGCATTAAATCATTTAGCCCTATTCCTGTATAGCCTGATGCACTTCAGCAGCGATAAACGGACCGTTTGTCCTGTTATATCTCTTGTCCTACTTAGCTTCCACTTCGACATCAGTCCCTTTGAAGAGCTCTGGCCGGCCGTCTTCGTGTACATGGTGCACAGCTCCTGTGGGAAGAACAGGTACAACGCAATCCACAGAGGTTGGCATGGAAACCCATCCGTTTTTTACAAATGCGGTCCATCCGCCGAATGATGGATTATGGAAATGAAAAGAAAAATTAATGAACACGTGAAAAAATACAATACAAGAAGTGTACAATTAAGAAATTAAACAGAACTACAGTATGTATTAGAAAAATGCACACAGACACACAGTGGCCAGTTTACTAGGGCCAGTTTTTACCTCCAGAACATCTCCAAGTTAAGCAGGTGTGTTTGGAGAAGGCTTTTCTGCACATTTCTGTTATACCAAGCTGTTCTTGCACTTCCTGTCGGCTTTAACAAGTTAGGCCATTCGCTTCTGACCTCTCATTATTAAGGGGTTTTGGCCACAGATATGCCGATGACCGGATGTTTTCTGTTCAGCAGAACGTTCTCTGTGAGCCGTAGTGTGTGGAAAAGCCCGGGTAGGTGCCTCTTTCTGAGACGCTGGAATCGCCACGTATGGCACCAACAATAATATCGCGTTCAGAATCACGTGGATCACCCATCCTAGCTGTTCTAATGCTTAGCCAAACAGCACACGAACCTCTTTATCCTGTCTGCATGCTGTGTGTGTTCAGTTGCAGCCCCATGATTTGCTGTTTGGTAGAACAGGCTGTTTGCGTTAATATGCATGTGCACCTAATAAACAGGCCACTGACAGTACGTCTGTGTGTAAACATATGAAAAATACGGAACGTCGAGAACAATGGATTTTTGGAGCGATCGACACTGCGCCCCCCCCCCCCATGTAGTCTGTTTCGAGGATGAACTGTGTTTTAAGTTTTTAATCCTGGAATTAGGTAAAGCGACCACTGAGGAAGTGAAATCTTTTTTTTCTTAACTATGTTCAATCCGTAATCGCTGGCTGAGAATATACGCTGCACGGTTGTTTACCAAATGACATCTGTCTCTCCAACTTTAGTTTTGAGCTGGAGAAACTGTGCCGCTTCACCATGTCTGTGCGAAAGAATTACCGGCGCGTCCCCTACCACAACTGGAAGCATGCAGTGACGGTGGCACACTGCATGTACGCCATACTGCAGAAGAACTCCGGAATCTTCACTGAGCTGGAGGTCAGGCCTTGGGGATGGGCCAAGCTAGCCATCTGTCTTTGTGCATTCCTGTGTCAGATGCAGGGGGGGGGGGGCATGTGCAAATTTTTTTGGGCAGTGGCCGAAACAATAACACCAGGGGTCAACGTTCAGTGAGAACTGATTGAAAGGGGATCTGTTCATAATCAGTTTAATCAATTTAATCTGCTAGAGCGGGGGGACCATGGCATGCTGGACAGTTACTGCTGAAAGGAAGAGAGTCTAAGGAAGTGGAAGATGGATTGAAAGTGAATAAATGAATGAGTAGTTAAATAACTGCACTGATTCTAAATAATACATTAATGTTAACAGCAAAGCAGTCACTGTACATTGTAGGATCAAAGGTTTATCCCATCCAATGATTTATTTTAGCTAATGTTAAATTTGGGATTATGTTTTCTTACCATCAGCACAGTGATACCAGGAGGTTGGAACTGTTTCTCCAGAGGGACTCTGTTTCATTTATATAGCAAGGAAATCAGACCCTTGCCAAAGCCAGCCTGCACAGTAATCAAGTCTCTGGTATTAGTTACATGTATTGTCTGCTCAGAAGCCGTAATTTATTAGCCGAGTCTTCAGCTAACCTTGCAGCCAGGAAGCAATGACACAAAAATATGAAGATATTTTTATCCAATAGGCCAGCTCATTGCAGTTGCTGTGATCTCTCCCTTGTAGCGGAAGGGTCTCCTAGTTGCCTGCTTGTGTCACGACCTCGATCACCGTGGATACAGCAACAGCTACCTGCAGAAGTTCGACCACCCCCTGGCGGCCCTGTACTCCACCTCCACCATGGAGCAGCATCACTTCTCTCAGACGGTGTCCATCCTGCAGGTAGAGATCTCGCCATACCCAGAGATTTCACCATAGAGATCTCGCCATACCCAGAGATGTCACCATAGAGATCTCGCCATACCCAGAGATGTCACCATAGAGATCTCGCCATACCCAGAGATGTCACCATAGAGATCTCGCCATACCCAGAGATGTCACCATAGAGATCTCGCCATACCCAGAGATGTCAACATAGAGATCTCGCCATACCCAGAGATGTCAACATAGAGATCTCGCCATACCCAGAGATCTCAACATAGAGATCTCGCCATACCCAGAGATCTCAACATAGAGATCTCGCCATACCCAGAGATCTCACCATAGAGATCTCGCCATACCCAGAGATCTCACCATAGAGATCTCGCCATACCCAGAGATCTCACCATAGAGATCTCGCCACACCCGACAATCCCAGCAAACCCTCTCGGATCCCGCACAGCCTCCATTCCAGTAACCCCATTATTTACTCCTCCACATTCCTTAGGGTTTCCCAGTCACGCCTTTCCACTTACAGTGGTACCTCAGAACTCGTTCTTAATCCGTTCAGAACTCGGGTTCGAATCCTAAAAAGTTCAAGTTCTGATCGAATTTTCCCCATAACAAATAATGGAAAACCAATTAATTGGTTCCCCGCCTCAAAAAATTACACCTATGGTAAATGGTAAATGGACTGCATTTATATAGCGCTTTTTACTACTCTTACGAGTACCAAAGCGCTTTACAGTTATGCCTCACATTCACCCATCCACACCTAATATGTTTTTTTTTTTGCATTTACACACAAAATGAACAGGATAAAACAAGAGCATTTACTAAACACATCTAAGCACATTTATCAAAACAGTAGGTAAAACAGTAAAAGTAAGAAAATAAATGTATCCAAACAATGTGTAAAGTTAAGTTATCTTAGGTCGGCGTTCACGGTTCAATTTCTGAGATTAAGATCGAGTTCTAGATCTTTTTTTTCTAATTGGATGGTTTGACTTTTAACCCTCTAGGTCTAGGGGTAGGGAACATGGTCACACATTTCATTCAATATCATAAACTTAATTCATGGCAAATAAATTATTTCTTATATATTTGTTTTGGCAATAAATTCATCTTAATCTTAGTGCACTTTTTAAATATGTCAGATTTATGTGAAGTTTGTAATTTGACATCAAAGTATAGACATTGCAAAATGCAGTTTGGAACAATTGCAGAAACATTATAAAAGTACATTGAATATGTAGCAACTTTCATGCGTATGAATGAGCCATTGACACCTGACCACGTCTCCCCCAACCTCCCCCCCCCCCCTTTTTATAGCGCTGAAGGGGACGTATCTGGATCGCGTTTCACCGCTGCGTTGTTCATCAAATTACCATGCGAATGCGATTTGAATACGCGCTAATGCAGCTATTTAGAATTAGAATAGCGACCTTCGGGTGAGAGCGGTACTACACGCCCCCGATGCAGGTAAAACAAAGTAAGCTGACATGGTTAACTTTTTTGCCGATTTAACCTAATTTTAAAAACTTTAATACTTCCGACAGTAGATGTTTTGAAAAGAAGACAGATTACGGATTTAGTCAGCGTTTTTTTTTCATGTTTCTATAATAAGATTTCAGCGAGTTATGAACTGAAATACATGAGAAAGATACGACTCCAGAGGGTTAAGAAATTCGAGTTCTAATGAGTTTGAGTACTGAGGTACCACTGTACTTGACTTTAGTGCCCCATTACTTACTATCTAATCCAGATTTCTCCAGTTTCAGTTTGGATTCACATATTTTGTTCCCCAGTCACAAGACTCTTCTCTAAGGCCTCAGTGTCAGTGTATAAGTTTCCTTTGTAAAAATCCCGAAGGACTTTTAGCAGTTAGTGGCTGACACAGAGTCACACAGCAAGATATGTGCACCCCTGGCTGCTGCCATTGAGTCATGCCTCCTGGTGACGTTTTTCCTGGGAACACTCACTTTAGTTAATGCAATTTTACAGATTGACATGCCTTCCTTATTGCTCACTGCTATCCCACAATGCAGGCAAAGTCTAGCTATTCAGATGTGGAGAGCTTTCAGCTCATGGGAGTTTTACACAAAAATGTTTTAAGGGCAGAAGGAAAAATGATTGGCTCAGACAGATGACTTGGTCCCACCTCCTCTAGTTGCTCTGACTCCCCTCTTCCATAATCTGATTGGTTATCCTTCTGCCCTCAGAACATTTTTGTGAAAGTAAAACTCCCACCAGCAAGATTTCAGTGGGTATTATAAGAAGTGATGTCATGGTAAGTTGCCCGACTACGATTGGTTACGTGTGTGATTAGAATACACACAGTGATGTTCTACAGTCTTCCTCAAAAACTACTTCTTGGGTGTTGAAAAATATCAGCATTTCAGCTTCAGTCCAGCCGAGCAGAACGTCTCATAAGCGGAGCTTTTGCTTTTTTATTGATCTTTTTCTTTTCCATAGCTGGAAGGGCACAATATTTTCTCCAACCTGACTTCCAGTGAGTATGAGCAGGTGCTGGAGATCATCCGTAAGGCCATCATTGCGACTGACTTAGCCCTGTACTTTGGTAACCGGAAGCAGCTGGAAGAGCTGCTGACCACAGGTGCATTGGACCTCAACAACCATGCTCACAGGTGAGGAGCCGCGGGGATGTAGGTCACGTCTCTCTAACGGCACTTTTCCCATGGCGTACAGGAACCGAGCTGTACTGCACAGAGACACTAGTCACAGCGCGCTTCCAGCTCGCGTTGGTTTTCCATTGCAGAAGGGTCGGCTCGGAACAGGCGTTGTTGGGTTTTTAGAGCGACCTTAATGTAAAACGGGAGAGACGCTTATTTACTCTTTACACGGTGTGCATCATGATTCACTATGTGATCATTTCCAGTAGCAGGTCTGTGAGAATCACCATGTTATGTTAGCACCAAAGCTAGCGGAACTAGCATGCGCTTGCTTAAATTTGCATTAAAAATTCATTCCATTAAACTGTTCTATAGCACTTTTTTTAAGTAGGTGGTTTGATATTTTCAGATTCCGAGTTTTCAGGAATGCATCAGTACATCGTGATGGGCGATACTACTAATGATGGATAAAATATATTATATGCCATTTTTTTCTTAGGATAATCCACACATATAGACACAGAACACTGTCCTTGCATTTCGGCCAATAAGATGATGGTGATGTAACCAGCTCAGTTAGGTCACACTTTCTACCCTGCTTGTAAGCAGGGCCATGACAACACGGGTTTGGCTTGATTCTTGTGGAAAAGAGCCATAAGAAAGACTGTATAATAAGTGAGGAGGCTTCTACAGACCTTCTCAAAGTCCAAATAGATTACCTACAAAGAAGTTATGGAGATGCTCACACTTAATATTGTAGCCCAGGGGTTGGCAGCCCTGATCCTGGAGTTCCAGTATCCAGCATGTTTTCCATCCTACTTGGTCTCTGATGAACCACAGCTGATCTCAGGCAGATAGCAACTCATCAGGTAGGATAGAAAACCTGCTGGATACCGGCACTGGAGGATCAGGACTGCCTACCCCTGTTGTAGCCTATGAGAGGAGAAATTTCAGATGTTGTTTAATGATGACTGTGTATTACTTGACCAGCTCTCTCTGTGTTGCTCTTCAGAGATCGCGTGATTGGGTTGATGATGACAGCGTGTGACCTCTGTTCTGTTACCAAGCTGTGGCCTGTCACGCGAATCACGGCGAATGATATTTATGCAGAGTTCTGGGCTGAGGTATGAAACGTTTCCGGTTCAGTTCCGGTTCCGGAGTCGACACTTGGGGATTGAAACTTGTTTAAGGATTTGACAGTGGAAAATGTAGGATGTAGCAGCTATATCCCGTGAAACACGCACCCAGAGAGGGGGGGAGGGGTGTCAAGGAGCATTCCGATTAAGAGATGGAGTAAATCCCTATTGTGCAAAAGGAAACTTGAGCGCATCTATACGTTGGTATCAAGAAGAATTTCGAAAATAAATTGCATTCTGACACAGATTTGCATTTTTCTTCTTTTATATCCTCCAGCAACCTGCATTATGTTGCTCCTTTTTTCCTTATGAGAATAAATTTACCGTGTATTTCTTTTTGTCTGTCTGTCTCTTTATTTTTTCCAGTATGCAAAATGCATTTTATGTTGAATGTAACTTATTATATTTTTCTAGCTTGGAAGGGAAACATGTATGTACCCAAAAAAAAAAAAATCCACAATGCTCTTTAGCATAACAGGACATTCTCCAGGAATATTCCAAGTTATTTACAATGGCGATACATTTGTCCTGAAGAGTGGACACAGCCTCCAGCTCTTTGTAAACAGTACCTGCCTTCATGATTTTCAAAAATTGTTTTCAGGCATGTTTAAAGAATTAGAGCAAGTCATAGTGTGAACCTAGATCAGGGGTCTCCAACTCCGGTCCTGGAGAGCTACTATCCAGTAGGTTTTCTATCCTACCTGGCTTCTGATGAGCCACACTACTTCTCAGGTAAATACCAAGAGCAGGTGTGGCTCATCAGATGCCAGGTAGGATAGAAAACCTACTGGATAGTAGCTCTCCAGGACCGGAGTTGGAGACCCCTGTTCTAGATGGATAAATGTACGGCAGTGTATTCGAGGTTGTTTTTCAGTATCTTTTAAAAACATTTCCTTTATATTTGTTGATCAGCAATGTACTGTATTACCGTATCTCTCTGTGTCTGCAGGGTGATGAAATGAAGAAGATTGGGATGCAGCCCATTCCCATGATGGACAGGGACAAGAAGGACGAGGTGCCTCAGGGACAGGTAAGGGGATGTCAGTCATGTGACCTAATGACATGTGACCTGCGGGACAGCCTCATTCTGGCACTGAGAGGTACAAAGTGACTCGTAGCCAGTACTGCCCTGACAAAATGATTTAGAAGAAAAATGTTAAGGCCCAGCTGGGACAAATGCTAGTACTATTCAATATTTGAAAAAAGTTTGCACAAATCTGGCATGATGCTCCTTCCAAAAACATGGCAGAGAAAGAGGAGCAGGGTAATCTTGGCAGACTCGTCAGATGATACTGGAGGGCGAATTCTGTGGTCCGTCAGCACTACAGCTCATCTTGCATTTTCACCAGTTAAATGTTTGGCACCAAAAAAGCTAAGCTCATTGTTGAAGAGAATGTCCTTCCCCTTGTGACATACTGTGTGAATGCTAGTGTTGTTTTGCAAAGCGCTTGTTCTGGTAAAATCAAGGGGAAAATAAACTCAGACCTGTTAGGCTTCTTTGGATTAAAAACGTAAATCCTTCAATAGAACAGATGAATGTTTTTGACTTTGTTGGACTGGAATGACCATTTATGTCCAGACTTGAGCGTTTCTACACGGATGTGGTTAAGTGAACACAAAAGCGACATTCTGGCCTCGACGTCAGGATTCCCAGACCACAACCAATACAGCATATGTGGTTGGGAATCTAAAGAGGTTGCAGTAACTCTCCCAGGAAGTGTCCCAACATCCCATGAGAAGCGGCTGAACTCCACAGAAGGGTTTTGCAAAGTTCAGGCAGGCTGGATTTCATTTCAAGGATAGCCGCAGGATCTTTATCAAAAAGGCGATAATTTGCAAAAACAAAACATAAAGGATGTCGTCATTTTGTATGTTGTTCTCTTTCTCTGGCCTGCAGGCTAGAAAGCTGATAAAATTAAAACCCATCTTTTCATCAGTGCCCCCTTCTCTCCCCCTCCCCCCCCCCCAGGTGGGCTTCTACAACGCTGTGGCCGTCCCATGCTACACCACTCTAACTCAGCTCTTTCCTCCAGCTACTCCTCTTCTGAGGGCTTGCAGGTTCGTTTTGGGCACAGCCGTCGGAACCACCACTGAACCCAGAGCTCATTAATTTTGTTTATTTATGTTTTTCTATTTTGGTTTTACAGCCACAGTAATTATTATTTTTTTTTTTACTTAATGATGGGAAACACTTGGTGGCATACAGCAGACCAAACTTGGCTTATATACACTCCCCAGAGTGGACGTTCTTTAAATTTCAGACCCATGAGCCCCTGATAGTCTTTAATCTTTAGCAGCCTTTAGGGGTTGCGGGCTTCTGGCAGCTTAAAATGTGGGTTTCCATCGGTCGTGGGACGACATGTTCTGCGCACATAAGGGGTCAACAAGCAAGTCATCAATGTGAAGAGTGCACATCACCTCTACCAGAACTCCATGCCCCCCCCCCAACACCACCACAGTGAACAGGAAGGTCTGTTCCTGCGGGTTCACATGTCAGTATGTGCCCCCCATCCCAGCCGGCCCCTACACCAAAGCCTTTGTGACCTTGATCTGCCGGGAATGCAAACAAGAGCCGAGTGCGATATGAAAGGCTTGACACTGCGTCAGCACCAAGGTTCCCGGGCTGGAATCCGCGGGCAGCCGGCCCAGCAGCCCAGACAGTTTGGAGCCCCCACTAGCTGTGGGATCAGATGCAGCTGAGCGGGGATCTCGTCAGCGTGCTAATTGAAAGGAATGGTCCAAGAGATTGGCAGCTCACACTCCTGTCTTGTGCATAACATCACATTAAAACAAGGTGGGAAAGAGCATGTAGACACTCTCACCGTCCACCCTGGGGTTTAGTCAATCTTATTCACCCCTTTAGGAAAAAGATGGGGGGGGGGGGGCTTTGACTCCTGCCAGTATCTTATTTGCCAAGCAGATGGATTCCACCAGCACCATCCAGAAACGACAGGGCAGTCACGACGAGCCGGGCACTTTCGCACGGGTGAACACACAAAATCTGTATGTCTCATCCTGTTTCCACATTATTCATGGATGAAGGACCTGAAAAATAAACACGACGGGAAAATATGCGATAAGCTGATGGTGCGAAACATGGGATTTGAGAGGAGGTTCAGAAATGGCCTTAGCAGTTAATAACTCGGAGAATATGCAACGCCGTGGTAACAGAACCTCATTGGAAAGCAATGCATCTGCTCAGACATGCAGCCCCCAAACGTTAAACACTTTGGTCACGACCGTGTCAGTGAGCAAACAGCTTAGGGGAGGTGGAAGGAGAATTAGTTTGTTTGTTTATTTATTGTCCATGCAGGGAAAACCTCGGCCAGTGGGAGATGATCGTGAAAGGAGAGGAGGCCTCATCCTGGGTTCCTGTGTGGGAGTCGGCAGAGTCCAGCCCAGAGTGCGAGTCGGCCAACGCCGACCCGGTGAAGGTGGACAATTGACCGGCTCTCTCCGGCTGCCCCCCTCCCCCCAAGCAGCGTGAAAGCCAGGGCCTGTCCAGAGACTCTGCAGCTCCAGTGTGAAGGGCCCCACTTCCTGCCACGAAAGGAAGTGATGCGGAGCACCAGCAGGTGACAGAGGACAGCAAAGCGTAATGTTACCGCGCTGGTGGGACGGAGATCCCCGGACTGTCCGTTTCACCAGACCCTGTAGTCGACACGGTAGACTTCAGGGTGTGAAGCTGGGCCTGTTACCCCATCACCCAAAAAATGCTCGAGGATCACTTGGTGAAGTGGACTGTTTGACTTTCTTTAGTGTCCTTTTTTGCCTTTTTTTTCCTTTTCAGATCAATTTCAGCTTTTTTTTTTGTTGCTGTCCTATTTTCTGAGGCCTTAACTCTGAACCCTTTGCAAGGCAGGAGTTCGACATTGTAAGTTTGAACAGTTTAGTTTTTGAAATGGTACATAATTTTCTTTTTCCAACTTATGGTAGCCTTGTTGCACGCAAAGGTAATGAGACGTATGGATTTCTTTTAATGAGAAGATGCATGATATGACCCCTGAGTTATTGCTCTGGGGGGGGGTCTTGCTTATTGTCCTTTGTTACTATGGGAAAAGGTCCTTTAAGAGTACTTGAATGAAACAGCCTATTTTAACACAGATGGCAAAAAAAACTTCACACTGCCCCTGACTAAGATGGGGCCAGATAACCCGGTTCCCTTTGGAGTCACACGAAAGTCACATTACTCCTGACCAAACCGCCCAGCCCTCAAGGACCCTTCTGTACAAGTTGGCTTCTGATCGTCTGAGCGACAGAAACCTTGGGCGACGTCTTCCTTTTTAAGACGGATCTCAAGCCGAAAAAGGGTGTTACGGGGGCGTTCTGGAGAGAAGTAGAGGCGAATTAAAAGCCAGAAGTGGGCAAGGGGATGCAGCCTCTCCGGGCGAGTATCGAGGCTATACTCCGGGCGAGTATCGAGGCTATACTCTGGAGGAGTATCGAGGCTATACTCTCATCACTGTTTGTGTTTTGATTCAGAAATGGGTTTTCCGATTTAAAAAAAAAAAAAAAAAAAAGTACTAAAAAGTACTGAATAAATAAGTGCAAGAGATTTACTCCATTTTAAGTAGGTCCTTTTGAAAAGTTCAAGTGACTTAAGCTAACGAATCATTTCATATGTACCAAAAGCTGATATTTAAGCGCAAGTGCACTGAGGCTGAGGAAGCTCTCACCAGCCACGCTTTCCTGCCCAGTCAAAATCAAAGCAGCATAGTATTGTCGTTGTGAGGATTGCCCAAGTCCTCTTGCCCCAGTCTTACTCTCACCCCCCTGCCCCTACCTTGTAGAGTATATGCAAACGCAAGGTTCCTGCAGGAGTTCACAGCGAACAAACATCGACAGAACATCTATTCCAGCCTGTTTCTGCGGAACTCGATCGGTGGGTAGCGGATGTGCCTGTTGGCAGACTACCAGAACGGAGGCGGCTTTCGTCAGCAAGCGGGCACAGACATTGGTTCCCTGGCACAGATCTGGGGGCTGTTGCTCACGTGACCTGAGGCATCTACCAGTCTGTCAGCCGCAGGGCAGGAACCGACCGCATGTCTCACCGGCGTTGGGATCGGGGGGGGCGGGGGGGGCGAACTTCCTTTGCAGAGAAATTTCAACTTCTAACATTTGTTAGTTTAAAAAAGGGCTTTTTAAAAGTCAATATTTTCTAACATGTCGTAATTGTCAGGTTAGAATCCAAAAGAAACATTTTTCCTCCCAAAGTGGCTTCAGGAGGTGTGTAGGTGACAGACGTTGTGCCATGGAAATGTCAGTTAGACGGTCAAATCCTCCGCTGGATTGGTCTTTACTCAAGTGCATTCAGTATGACCTCACCACTCATTTTGGTGAGAACTTGGTGTAGGGAATCGATGCTGACATTTGTAATTCTGAACTTCATTGCAGTGCGTAAGGTTGATCATAGATACCATATACTGTTTCACAGCAATGCTATAGTATTACATCAGTGTGGTTTCCCCCGTGTCATTGCAACATTATCATAATATTGTGCTTTAGCTGGAAAAGTGGTACTGGTTTCCTGTTCAACCAGCTAAAGTCAAGGCCACAGTAGAGAAATGTTTGCAGAAATATTAGCGCTCCCCCCCCCCCCCCAGTATGTTAACCTTGCCAGTGCCTGAGGTGCGAATGTACACTGTAATGAATGTTGTTTTTACAAAATGGCTGCAGATGCATTATGGGTCATGAGGTAACAAAGCGGTTTCACAGTTCCTCACTCTTCCCTCATTTCTTTCAAGTACAGCTTCCAGCAACTGAAATCTGTATTCTGTTGTCTTGACTGGGAAAGTCATTCCCCACACACCTGTATGTGTGTGCATATATATATACAATATGAACCGTGTGTATATACACACACATACACGTAAATAGTCATTTTCTGTTCTCTTTTGCTGCGGTTCAGTATAGAAAAAGCAGACTGTACTGTAGTACACTGGTGCTAAATTAGGATGACAGTCTTGCACTTACTGACAGTGTTTTTCCCATTTTTAATTTATAATCACCCCCCCCCCCAAATCGTACACTGCCCTATAACTGAGATTCTCTCATCATTACAGGCCCCCCCCTTGTCCTGGTGAAATCTTCCCACTGTGCACCCATTTTCTTCAACCATCTGCACTACATTTACCTTATTATTACTATTATTAATATAATGATTATTATAATTATTAATGTTATTTTCTTAATTAGGATTTAAATTTAAATTAACTTATATTTTTTATACAAAGAGAAATGTTGGCCTTTTTGTCTGTACAAAGTGTACGATACAAGAAACAGAACAGTCAGAGACTTACTGCATACCCTAATCCAACATGGAGTCTCCGCTGTAAATGTAAGAACATCAAGTACTTTTATTAAATATTTCTGAAAACTGTTTCCTGTTTGTTTCATTGTACTTTCCCGCCATGCTGTACTAGACTACAGGGCCTGTGAATAATTTAAGTGTGGCATTTCTAGCAGACACTTCCACGGAGCACCTTATTTACAATCTTACCTTGTGTTTCTCATTCCGCTGAATTTCTCTCCTTACTTAGACAAATGCTGCCCACTAGTGGAGCATCAGAAATGGTCGTCAGATAACATTGCACCCTTTCAAGTTATACACTCCGTGACAAAAAAATGTTAAGCACCCGGAAATAATGGTCTGATTTGGATGTAATTTGGTACACGTGCAGACCAGCGATGGGAATGTAAATGATTCGATTTGCAAGGAGCTGGCACGTCTAATCACCAGACACAGAGGACGCCTCGTAGATGCATTACACAGGGATAACGGCACTTGACGGAGTCTGATAGGGGTCGTGTTGCGGGTTTGCATGAGGCTGGGTGGTCATATCGTGCAATTGCTCGACGTGGTGCATGCAGATGTTGCAGTTGGCCAATGTTGGAACCAATGGCCACGTGAGGGCACCCGTACACGTTGTGAAGGTTCCAGTCGCCAAAGGTGGAACACACTAAGGGAGGATCGTCGTGTTGTGCGCCAAGCATTACAGAACCCTATGACATCTGCGCCTGCCATCCGGACACAGGTATTGGACTCTACATCACCCCATGTCATCCCTCACCATGTCTCGAAGACGGGCATCAGCTGGACTATGGGTTCACCGTCCCATGCGTAGGCTGCCGATAACTCCAGCGCAGAGACGGCTGCGTTTGGCGTGGTGCCGTAACCGGGAGGCCTGGACTGATGACGAGTGGCGTCGTACCGTGTTCAGCGATGAACCTCGGTTCTGCATTACCGCGGATGACCATCGTGTGCATGTATGACAGCGCTGAGGGTAGAGGAGCAATCCCTGCAATGCTGTGGAGAGACACACTGGCGTTATGGTGTGGGGAGCCATCGGGTATGACTTCAGGTCATCTCTGGTAGTGATTCAGCGGACCCTGACAGTACAGCATTACGTCAGTGACATCCTGCATCTGTTTGTCTTTCCCCTCTTGAGACAGCAGCCTGGTACAGACTTTCAATAAGACAACGCCCGTCCACACACAGCACGTGTGTCTATGGACTGCCTGCGTCACGCTGAGGTCCTCACTCATGCCAGCCAGACGCCCTGATCTTTCCCCAATCGAACTTGTGTAGGATCAGGTCAGGCGTCAACTGCAGGATCCCGAGGGCCAGTTACAATTTACGATTAGCCGCAGGAAAGAGTACAACGGCCGTACGACTCCCTTCCGCACTGTATCCCGGCCCGGGGGGGGGGGTGGGGTGCAGCTCCCTACTGACATGGGACCAGCACTGTGCCCATACTGATAACTCTGCTGTCCGTTTGATCTGATATTATAATCATTGTGATACAGTCACATGACCTTTCACCACGTGCAGATTCATTTCATTTCCACCACTCTGTCTGGGTGCTTAACTTTTTTTTGTATATACATATTTGACATGCAACCATTTTTAGGTGTCAATTTTCGGGGGGGGGGGCACCTGTGTACCCCTCAAAAATAATAAGATGCTTAAAAAAGAATGATTGAGACTTTGCTCATGCTTCCTTTCTTTGTGCTTCACTATACCATAACCACTTGTTGGGCCTGGTCGTCAGATTTGTTTCAACACTGGCTGTAAAACACGTTATACGTGTTTCTCATAGCTAGCAAAGCCTAAGAGCCAAAGTCAATATGCTCCTGTGTCAGGAGGTAGCATCTGGCTCTGCAGTGAAAAAAGCATAAAAAGCTGACATTACAGTGTGGAATCTGCCTGGGGAAGCAGGAGTGGGGTGGGGCCCAGACAGTGGGCCGACCAGTGCGGACTCCCCGTCCATGGGCCCCCCAGAGAAGGAGCAGCCACCTGTCGAACCCGGGGAGGACCAGGACCGCCGCTGGCTTAAGTGGTCCCACCAGACGGGCCTGACCCGGAGAGAGCAGCTGAAGATGATGAGGGAATTCGAGCGGCTTGTCCTGAGGAAACAGGATCTGAGGGAGAGGAACAAGGCAGCAGGAAGGCATGAGAGGAAGCTGGATGAGGTGCAGAGAGACGCCGCAGACCGGAGTGCTTACCCATAATTCCATGACAGTGGGCTGCAGGTAGGGCAGTGCATAAGGATGTGCAGGTAGGGCAGTGCATACGGATGTGCAGGTAGGGCAGTGCATAAGGATGTGCAGGTAGGGCAGTGCATAAGGATGTGACGATTAATCATTAGGGAGGTACTGGAGTAAGAGAAACGTACTAAGCAGTATCACATCAGTGGAAACCTGACAATATGACAATATCTGAATTTTAATCATTCTAATTTAATGTATGCAATAAAATTTTAAAAACTTAAAAAAGATGACAGAGTAGTGCAGGAATTCAGTGTTTTCCAAGCACCCATCAGAATAAATCATTGCATAATACATTGTTTAAAAATAACTTCTTTCATCACAAATATTCTAGAAGGATTATGTTTAGTATGAGTGGTGAAGCAACTGTACAACAGAAAGAAATGTTTCAACAAAACACTAATTATTCATCTTTCCATTTGCATGCTGTGGTGACGTTTTCAGAATCTTATCCAGGCTGTGTCCCGGTCTCTGCTCTGTGCTGCCTGGGACACGCCTCCCTGCGACACATACCTGTGGTTTGTAGATGGATGGATTTCCTGCAAGGGTGGAAAATTAGTCTTTAAGGGCTGCGGGGAGTGTTAGCTTTCTATCTTGGCTTTTAACTGCTTTACTGAACTCATTATGCACACACGGAGCCATCTGGCATCTTTGGTGTAAATCAGGTGCTAAATGACAGCTAACTCCTAAAACCTGCAGGTGGGCAGTCCTGGAGCACAGGGATCGCGTGCCTTTTGGTCTGTGCAATTGCATAATCATCCACTAGAGGGAGATATATATGTATATAAAGGTAAGGGTACATCATGGGAGCACAAGACCTAGAGGAGGCCAGGGTGGAGGTGTCAAGGCCTGAGAGGCATGACAGAAAACACCAAACTTCATGACTTCACGAAACCTATCATGACATTGCATTCTACTGTAAACAAGAATACATATTACATTGTATGCTTTTTGTTACATTTGTAAATAATCTTCATTGTTACATCTTAGGATATGCTATATTAAAGGAAAAATCAGTGAAATAGTTACATGAATCCCAGTAGCTGAAAACAATGAACTTTGGTGTCCCCCAGTAATGTGATCTGTCATTGGCCTGTAAATCTGTGACCTTGAGTCCGGCGTGAGCTGCAGGCAGTGCCGGATCAACCACCCAAAGATGAAGGTAAGTTTACTACAGTGGAAGAACCTTAAGTGCTCTTTGCAGTAGGTCCTGTACTCGACATTTCCTAAGTATCAGAATGCGTGTTGCCTGCTGTAAATCCTTGTTTGTTGGGTATGGATGGTTTCTGCTGAAAGGTTTGCATAGAACAAAAACAAAGAGCAATAGAGAATTATTCACAGAAGACCACAGTTGGAAGCTGGTTTGGTTTTTTTGACTGTTTTGATCTTGGGACTGCCACAGGGGGCAGTATCTTACATCAGCAAGCTCGGTAATGTAACGAGCCAACCCGCCTGCAGTGGAAAACCAAAACAAGCTGGAACCGTGCTGTAACTAGTCTGTGTTCACGGTACGGCTCGGATCCTGTACGCCAGTGGAAAAGCGCCATTAGAAACATAACTGAGGCTCCTCAGTCTAGCAGAGTGATGGGAAGGCTGTGGCAGGGTGAGGTTCAGCTTGCTAACTTGGGCTAACTTTAGTTGAGTGTGGTCATCTGAGCATGTAGTGATACCTTCAAGGACAAGGAATCCGGTATGTCTGAGCGAGACAATCATATGTGTCATCTTGTCAATGGCATAATATATATGTATGTCTACAATATTTGATGTAATGCAGGTTAATATGAACTGATATTTTGTATTTTTTTAAATTGATAAATATCAAATTATTACATTTCTATCAAATCATTTTTAAAATTTAAGGGACTTTAACCTGGTTTCCATGAAATATTTATTGTATTCATTGGTATTCTAATAAAGCAGACATGCTGTCTGTCTAGATGCCTATGATGGGTGAAGCCGTAAGGATGTGATTTGGCAGCTCTCACTTTATTAGGCTGCAATGCAGCTACATAGAAGCACTCTGCCTGTTACTATCATGATGTGTTTTCACAGAGAAATGCGGGCAAATTCCCCAGTGAGCCGTGTAATTCTTGTATATTATCTCACAATTGGAAATACTGCGTACCAGTGGCAATAAACGACAAGTTATGGAGAGATATATGCGTCTGCCAGTTTCTTCTCTGGTGCAGGAAATGTACAATATTTTGCGGAAAATAAAGAAAACAGAATCAAATTACGCAAAGGCTACATCTATTTGAATTTTCATATCTCTCCATATAAAACTTCAAGCATCTGTGAAAGTCTTTTGTGTAGACAGTCGGAGCTGGTCTCCTCTCCATGCAGGTGGTGAAGGTGGACCCACTCCTTAGGAATCCATTATTTTCTTTTTCAGCCTTTGTGCTTTGGTAAATATGCTTTGGATCGTTGTCCTGCTGGAGGACTTATGATCTTTGACCCAAACCTAGTTTCTTTGACCCTGTGCAGCACATTTACATACACAGGTAGCTTTTAAACGCTATACAGATGCTCCTCACTTTACGATGGTTCGACTTACGATATTTTGACTTTACGCACTCAATAGTCATCAGACTAAGCTTTGAATTTTGTTCTGCTCCTGGACTAGCGGTATGCTGCAAATCACAGTTGTATTGTGGTCTTTTTGTCGCTTGTTGTATTGTGGTCTTTTTGTCGCTTGTTCTTTTCATGCTTCCGTAAATAGTGCAGCAATCCCCGACAATTTAGTTTGCCAGGTGATCGTAACCGAAAGATAAATCTACTTAAAGGACTTGTTTGTTACACATTACTGGACGAGCCACAGTTCTCATTAATTAAGGGAAGGAAGAAAGATCTTTGTACATCTGAAAACCATGAAAGAGTGTGACACCTTGCAAAAGGCATGAAAACTAGAGGCCTCATCAAACTCTCAAAAATTTGTGAGCAATTCCAGAAGAACTAGATCAGATAAAGAATCATTATGGAAAGTTTAAGTGAGATAAATTAATCATCTTAAAAGAACAGCTGTAAAAAATTAAGTCTGGTAGCAAACATGTTTTGAAAGTGCTGGTGTTCCTGAAATTCCAAGAACAATCCATACAGGAGGCTATGGGCAAACCATCGATGGACTCATGGTTTGGTCACCATCACCCCTTGACCGTACTGGGAACTTAGGGAAGTGGGGGGGGGGGGGGGTGCGGTGATAGCTATCCCCATGCACATCTATCCCTCTGTGCATATCCCTCCTTGTCTTTTCCATGTTTGAGAGCGAGGCGCATGGCTTCTCCTGTATTTAGACAGACTGTTCTTCAGCAGCCCTGTACAGCCGCTCCCAGCTGGTGTTGGTGAGAACAAATAACTTAACAGAACAAACGCACTTTTAATTAATATAGGTGATATTAGGTGAAATTATATGCATATATAAGCAATTTCATTACAGTTACTGTGGTATTACCATCCACACGAAAATACCATGAAGACTATTTCCATTTCCGCTGTTACTATGGGAATATTTTTTATCTTCTCCCCCATTCCCATGGATTACCATGGATATTCACGGTATTACTGCTCTGCCCATTCCCATGCACCTCAAAACAATGGATGAGAGAGATTTTAAAAGTAATTTCAAGTAAGGGCTTAAACATCATTGTTTTTAAGAATAATATTTTTGTGAAATACAACAGATTTCTATTTTGAGTGATTTATTGCATATTGAATGTTCTGAAACGGCATCATCATTTGGAACACTGGGTTTTGTGTTTCAGATATGCTATTGTTTACATCAAAAGGCATTGTTGACAATAAGAAAAGTTCGTAAAGAGAGTTGACTGCTTTTACAATAAACCAAAAACAGCATCTGCATAATAATTTGAAACGCACTGTATCTCATATCTCGCCTAAGGACAGTCAGATACGAACCTGCAGCCCAGAAATGGTCAGGTTCCTTCTGTGTGGTTGGCAGATTTCACCAGTCCTTAAGCAAGGCCTATCCGCACAAAAGCCTCTGCTAAATAGCCTAAATGTAATGTGAATAGTCCACATGTGCCAGCTTCCCCCCAGACTCTGACAGTGAAATAGGGATCTGGAGACAACACTCAGCTGGAAACCTGGAAAAAAATCAAGTTCCTATCATCTGTCAGACTCTTTCTAACAAAGGCATTCATGCCCAGACTGGCCATCGCAAGTAATGGGATATTTCCCAGCGGCCCAGACTGCCGTTCAGAGCAAACCTTTAAATATTCAGTTGGTGAAATAAGCTAGGTCATTTAGTGCAAATCCGCATGCAGTATGTTCCCACACCGTACCTCCCGACTCCTGGTAGATAAATAAATCACCATGCATAATTTAGCTAAATAGCTAATTAAATTTACTTTATCAGTTTGTAAACAATTTTCACCTTAAATTGATCTCAACTCTAAAATTTTCGGTGTCCTATATTACGGAATCGTCCTGTATTGGAAAATAATAAGCTACAGTGTGTCCCGTTCTAAACTAACATCACGAGCCTCCCAGTCTGGCCCAGAACGCAAATGACAGGGAACAAAATCCCAGTGCTGATACCTCCATGTGTCGAATGAAGTACGATTGCACTTCCCAGTCCTGGGTACACTAAGTCTGCTAGTCCCCCTTGAAAACAAAGGCCGAGACTTGTCTGTAAGCTGAATCATATGGCACACACTAATATACAGTATATATGTATTAGTGTGTGCCATATCCATCCATATATATATATTAGTGTGTGCCATATCCATCCATATATATACAGTGTATATATATATATATATATATATATATATATATATATATATACACTCACCTAAAAGATTATTAGGAACACCTGTTCAATTTCTCATTAATGCAATTATCTAATCAAACAATCACATGGCAGTTGCTTCAATGCATTTAGGGGTGTGGTCCTGGTCAAGATAATCTCCTGAACTCCAAACTGAATGTCAGAATGGGAAAGAAAGGTGATTTAAGCAATTTTGAGCGTGGCATGGTTGTTGGTGCCAGACGGGCCGGTCTGAGTATTTCACAATCTGCTCAGTTACTGGGATATTCACGCACAACCAGTTCTATGGTTTACAAAGAATGGTGTGCAAAGGGAAAAACATCCAGTATGTGGCAGTCCTGTGGGCGAAAATGCCTTGTTGATGCTAGAGGTCAGAGGAGAATGGGCCGACTGATTCAAGCTGATAGAAGAGCAACTTTGACTGAAATAACCACTCGTTACAACCGAGGTATGCAGCAAAGCATTTGTGAAGCCACAACACGCACAACCTTGAGGCGGATGGGCTACAACAGCAAGAAGACCCCACCGGGTACCACTCATCTCCACTACAAATAGGAAAAAGAGGCTACAATTTGCACGAGCTCACCAAAATTGGACAGCTGAAGACTGGAAAAATGTTGCCTGGTCTGATGAGTCTCGATTTCTGTTGAGACATTCAAATGGTAGTCAGAATTTGGCGTAAACAGAATGAGAACATGGATCCATCATGCCTTGTTACCACTGTGCAGGCTGGTGGTGGTGGTGTAATGGTGTGGGGGATGTTTTCTTGGCACACTTTAGGCCCCTTAGTGCCAATTGGGCATTGTTTAAATGCCACGGCCTACCTGAGCATTGTTTCTGACCATGTCCATCCCTTTATGACCACCATGTACCCTCTGATGGCTACTTCCAGCAGGATAATGCACCATGTCACAAAGCTCGAATCATTTCAAATTGGTTTCTTGAACATGACATTGAGTTCACTGTACTAAAATGGCCCCCACAGTCACCAGATCTCAACCCAATAGAGCATCTTTGGGATGTGGTGGAACCGGAGCTTCGTGCCCTGGATGTGCATCCCACAAATCTCCATGAACTGCAAGATGCTATCCTATCAATATGGGCCAACATTTCTAAAGAATGCTTTCAGCACCTTGTTGAATCAATGCCACGTAGAATTAAGGCAGTTCTGAAGGCGAAAGGGGGTCAAACACCGTATTAGTATGCTGTTCCTAATAATCCTTTAGGTGAGTGTATATGTATTAGTGTGTGCCATATCCATATCCATCCATATATATATATATATATATTAGTGTGTATTAGTGTGTCCCCATCCATCCATTACCTACCGCTTGTACGGGATTTGGGTCGTGGGGGTAGCAGGTTCAGGAGAGATACCCAGACCTCCCTCTCCCCAGCTACCTCTACGAGCTCCTCGGGGGGGACGCTGAGGTGTTCCCAGGCCAGCCGAGAGATATAATCCCTCCAGCGAGTCCTGGGTCTGCCCCGGGGCCTCCTCCCTGTAGGACAGGCACGGAAAACCTCTCCGGGTAGCCGCCCAGGAGGCATCCGCACCAGGTGTCCAAACCACCTCAACTGGCTTTCGACGTGAAGAAGCAGCGGTTCTACTCTGAGACTCTCCCGGATATCCGAACTTCTCACCCTATCCCTAAGGGAGAGCCCAGACACCCTGCGGAGAAACCTCATTTCGGCCGCCTGTATTCGCGATCTCATTCTTTCGGTCATTACCCATAGCTCATGACAATAGGTGAGGGTAGGGACAAAGATGGACCAATAGATCGAAAGCTTTGCTTTCCGGCTCAGTTTTTTCTTAGCCACGATGAACTGGTTAAGCGCCTGCAAGACTGTAGACGCCGCTCCGATTCGTCTGTCTAGCTCCCGATCTCGCCTACCCTCACTTGCGAACAAGACCCCGAGATACTAATTTTTTTTTCCTTCTCTAATGAGGGTTAGTGTCAGAATGTGTATTAGGAACAGAAACTGCCACTATGCAAGAATATATAAAAATTAAATTAGTCATATGTAAAACAAAAAAATTACACTAAAAGAGTGAAATGCACACACTAAGAACGAAAGAATAACCTACATTCAAAAACCATCCGCATTTTGTAATTAATACACATATTTATCTGAATTAAAAACATGTAACTGTGTGAGCACTGGCTGACCGCATGGATCTGCAATAATAACCTCATCGGTTCTGTGTACTGACAGACCGCTCTTCCCGAGCCCGCGCCTCGGAGGCAGGTCTTCGTGCCGCAGACGCCCTTTGTGGCTTCTGCTGTCCTGTAGGCCTCTAGGCAAAGAAGCACATTCCTGGCCAAGACACATGGGGTATAGTGAGAGTACAGTCTCTGCCCACTCACACTCAGTAACATGGGCACAAGGCAGGGAACAACCCAGGATGGGGAGCCCTGCTGTTGGCATGACAATATCGAGCTATTGCAATAGAGCGGTTATCGCGACAGCCCTACATTAAATGCAGAAACACTGCAGTGACCAAGCGCTGAACAGGCTCCTGAGTTTAATATGCGTTGCAAGGCGACATGCACAGTGCTAATGCAGAGAGCGCTGTCCTTTTCACATCCTGCATGTCAATGAGCAAATAGAATTTAATGCGATGTCTTTATTATTTGAAAACATTTATTGGCAATATGTAGCTAGACATCTAGTAAAAGACCTCAGGTAGTATTAAAACACAACTTACAATATGAGCCAGTGGGCCATATAATTAAACATGTCACCACCTTGTTGTACATAAGGTAATAAATCTGAGTTTCAAAATACTTAGTGCATGGTTACAGGCTGTAGTTTTCTAGAGTTAGCACTGCGATGTTTTGCGGCGAATACCAAGAAAAGGAAAACTATCATTTGCTGGTGTTGTAGCCATAATATAGATTTTGTTAATATGGATTAATATGGCTATGAATATTTCTGAATTCTGTACAATGAAATATAATTTATATGAAATATATTAAATGTGTATCAAAATGAATATATCAAATGCTATTTAACTTTGTTTATGTTTCGCATAAGTTGTATTATTATAGGCCTAAGTTATTATTTATAGATGTGTCAGGAACGTAATACACACGTCACTGTAAAGAGGTAGGCGTTTAGAAGAAAGAAATTAGTGATGGGAAAAGTGTGGGGGAAACAGTTTTTGACCACTACGTTCCTTAAGTAGCCTATTTTTTGGTTTGCATACCTTATGAATTTTATTTTCGAGTATGTTTTCTAAATGTTTTTGTTCGTGGAATTAAAGAAATTATTCCCACACTACCGGTCTGTCTGGCTGGTTTGTTTTTTATTGAGCAATACAGCTAATTTAAATGTTTGTAACTCTCCGAGACAAAGAAGAGCACAAAGTTTTGTTTAGTAAAAATCAATTTAAATAAAGAACAAACACAGTACGACAGAGATTTGGGGGGGGGGGGGGGGGACTTTGTTGACGCAGTAACCCTTGACGACGACCGAGGGTGATTCGGTGCTGGATGTCTTTCGGATTTCGGTGAGGAGTGAACGACGTCCGTTATTAAATTAATTGACAAAATGCAGATTGATAAATGCTGTTTCGTACATTTTTTAGAAATAACTCACTTCTACAAATGTTTTTGTTAGTCATGCGTTTTAGTTTAATTCATTTCAAGTGTGACGTGATTGCTTGTATAAAATAGCTACTGTTAAACCTTTTCAATAATGAAACAGATGTTCATTCAGTTTTTACACGCATTCTTGTATGTTTGCGTTCCTTCACGATTTGATTAAAAACGTTTTACCACGAATAAACACACACACGCATGCGCGTGCACACAAATGTTTGTATTCATATCTTTGTGGGGACCGTTCGTTCATTCCTAAGGGGTAAAACCCTAATCCCAAAAATGACAACCCCTACCCAGCCCCAACCTTAACCACAATTAGCCAAACAAAATAGAAGACTTTTGGCATTTTTAGTTTTTTTGATTGTAATCAATTTATTAAAGTTATTAAATTGAGTTTCCTCTTGTGGGGACCGAAAAGTAGTCATCACAACACCAAAATAACAGGAGATATTTGGGATATTTGGTCCCCATGATGTATTTTATACATGAGCCAGACATACTTGCTAGGGATGCAAATCCTGAACATTTTCAGTGGAGGAAATTTTCCATGCGAGTTTTTGGGAATTTATGGGAATTATTGGGGAATTTATATTTATCTGTGCGTCTACAGTTGTCAAACTTAGAGATTTTGAAGGCATCTAGATATAACACTTTTTTGAACACAAACACATTTCCCTTGTTTGCATTATTGAACGCAAACACATGAGGTGAAGCACAAGACTTGATGTTGAAAGTCAGAGTCTGCTCGATGTGGAGATGTCACACAGAATCATAATCCACACCCTCAGAGTCACGGTCCACTGCAGAGGTGTTGGATGGGTGGGGGTCAGTCTCAGAGAGCCTCAGGTTTGCCTGAATTGCTGCCAGTTTCACCACCGGTGTATTTGTAAGCCTGTTGTGGACGTTTTTTTGAGCGTATTGCCAAAAAAAGGCCGGTAGCACTCAGAGGCAGCTGATGTTGGAAGGATTTGTAAGATTATTGTTGCAAACTAAGGGCCTTGGATGAGCAAAGAACCTTCCACCAAGATGTTGCCGAATTATATTATCACAGAATAAACATCAGTGACATCAATAAACTAAAAAGATTGCTGCCTAGTTGGGTAGTTAGCTAAATTATTTTAGCTCATACATTAGCCTGTTTGAATCATGGATTACCTGTGGGGAAGCTGATTAGTTTTCTGAACATAATACTGTATAACCACTTTTACAGTTTAATTTTATATTCTAAACAATAACAAAAATATGAACTTACCACAGCTCAGCCTTTGCCCTCATCTGGTTTTACTCAAACATATGCACATGCAAACAGAATTAGAAACCAAAAATAGCTACAATACTGCCTTCTGCAAGATGGCCACTAGTTGGCATTGCATTATAAATCTCCAAAATATTCCCTTTGTTAAAATTTCCAAGGAAACTTTCTGGAAATTTTACGCCCCTTTGCGACCCCCACTCATAGCCAGTAGTGTGTACAGCCCATCAGGGTGATCGCCAACGGCACCGTTTGATTAGAGAACGTAAAAGAGAGCATGAAAAAAATCTGAAGAAATGCCTGTTGTTGCATTACATGACATTAGTTATATATAATAGTTTTAATATCTCTCTACTTTTTTTGTGAGATTGAAACTGAGTTAGTCACTTAACAGCCAAACGTTTTTAATATAAATGAACCAATAAAATTATTCTGCTGCTTTGGTGGGACTGGGTGTTGCTCAGTAGGATCTTGCCCAGAGCACCAAAACACCCAAAACACCCAGCCCATGTGCAAAGATAAGCGGTTAGAAGATGTATGTGAAGATGAATTTTAAGGACCAGTAGATAAACTGGGTTGCAAAACGTTTAAATATACACTTTTTATTTCCTAGCTAGTGATGTGTGCAGCCCATGAGCCAGGAGGAAGCAGAAAAAGCCGACATTACAGTGTGCAGATCAGTACCTCTGAGCCCTTATCCGCTGTGCCAGGGGACGAGGCTGTTGTGAGTGGTGGAGGTGCCTTTCTTACCTTCAGCATGGAATCTGCCTGGGGAAGCAGGAGTGGGGTGGGGCCCAGACAGTGGGCCGACCAGGCAGCCTCCCCGTCCATGGGCCCCCCAGAGAAGGAGCAGCCACCTGTCGAACCCAGGGAGGACCAGGACCGCCGCTGGCTTAAGTGGTCCCACCAGACGGGCCTGACCCGGAGAGAGCAGCTGAAGATGATGAGGGAATTCGAGCGGCTTGTCCTGAGGAAACAGGATCTGAGGGAGAGGAACAAGGCAGCAGGAAGGCATGAGAGGAAGCTGGATCAGGTGCAGGGAGACGCCGCAGACTGGAGTGCTTACCCATAATTCCATGACAGTGGGCTGCAGGTAGGGCAGTGCATAAGGATGTGCAGGTAGGGCAGTGCATAAGGATGTGCAGGTAGGGCAGTGCATAAGGATGTGCAGGTAGGGCAGTGCATAAGGATGTGCAGGTAGGGCAGTGCATACGGATGTGCAGGTAGGGCAGTGCATAAGGATGTGCAGGTAGGGCAGTGCATAAGGATGTGCAGGTAGGGCAGTGCATAAGGATGTTCAGGTAGGGCAGTGCATAAGGATGTGCAGGTAGGGCAGTGCATAAGGATGTGCAGGTAGGGCAGTGCATAAGGATGTTCAGGTAGGGTAGTGCATAAGGATGTGACAGTTAATTAGGGAGGTGTTTTGACAGGCTGGTTAAAGATTATATCTATTCCATCCTCTCGATGACAACTGATCCGCTTTAGTTTGCCTGCCGCCCTAATAGGTCCATCACTGTTCTCAGAGCCTTCTACTCTGGAGTGCTAGAGAGCATCCTCACTGTGGGAATCACAGCCCAATTTGGTAACTGCTCTGTCCTGGACCATAAAGCCCTGCAGAAGATGGTACATTCAGCCGAATGCACCCGGAAGGCTGATCTGCCCTCACTGCAGGGCATTTACCTCAGACACTGCAGGAGCAGAGCAGCCAAAATCAGCAGGGACACAACTCACCCAAACAGCTACCTCTTCACCGGGCTGAGGGCAGGAAGGTGCTTCTGCAGTCTCCCAGTGAGAACTGAGAAGGCTCAGAAGGGGCTTCTACCCCCAGGCCATCAGACCGCTTAACACTAATTGACAGTGGAATTAAATATTCGCTCCCTACTCATGCACCATGCAGCTTTGGAGATATTTGTTGCATATATCTGGTTTTTCTTTTCTCATGTCACCTGTATAACTTTACTGTTCCTTTTTTGTTACTCTAACTTTCTGGCGGAGTTGACCACCTTGCATTTCATTGCAGGTTACAGTCGGACTGGATACCTTGCATGTGACAAATAAAACCCTTGAATCCTTAAATCCTAGTAAGACAGCCTTAAAGACACATAGGATATGAATATTCATCACACATATTGTAAAAGGATCATATTTAATATGAGTGGTGAATCAACTGTACAATAAATATCATAAATAGGTCACAGCACAATAGAATCACATAAATATTTTAACAGGACACTAATCCTTATCTTTGCAATTGGAAGATGTGATGAGATTTTCTCATCCCATCCAGGCTGCACCCCTGATTTGTGTTCTGTGCTGCCTTATATAGGCTCCAGGCCACCAGTCACCCTGACTAAGATAAGTGCTTGGAAGACAGATGGATAAAACATTCCTTGCAGGGGTGGGAAATTAGTCTTTAAGGGCTGCAGGTATTGTTAGTTTTCCACTCTAAACTGCTTAACTGAACTCATTACACACACAGTGAGCCATCTGCTATCTTAGGTGTAAATCAAGTGTTAAATGACAGCTAACTCCTTAATTAATCATGCAGATGTACAGCCCATGAGAACAGGGACGCGTGCCTTTGGTCTATGCAATTACATTACAAGCCACTAGAGGGTAGCATACTATCTACCCATCTTCCAACCTCTTATCCTGTTCTGGGTTTTAGGGGGTCCTGCAGCCTATTCCAGGCAGCACAAGCCAAGGGTACACCCTGGGCAGGAAGCCAGTCCCTTTAGGAATTTATGATTAAAACTCAGACTAGCTTTAGATTACTATCATTGCCTATGTTTGTATCTTTCCCAGGAGCTAAGGAAGCTGTCTTTTGACAATGTGCCCAGCAGAGGGCGCCTCTGCATATTCAGCCATGTTTTCGACGACCTCTGCCAGGGGTCTCAGGTCTTGGGGGGCATTCTAAAAGAAATCAAGGTGTGTAAGAAAATGTTACTCTTCATGAAACAGCTGAACGCCTGTAGCTGAAAAGTAGGAGTTGATGCGACAGTTAACTAGATATAATGAGGCTGTGGAAGGTCAGTGTTCCTGTTTGTGGAAGAATCTTACAGTTTACACTGAAATGCATTGTGAACATTGAAATCTGAAATGTACATTTGGAAGAAACAATTATTGGAAGGTCATTGTCATATAAAACAGAGAAAGTGGTGATGGAGAACAAGAGAACAAGCTGCAGTTTCAGCTTCTCTCTTATGGTTTCTTTGACAGACGGAGTATGACCTTTATTTGAACTCTGTCCTCGAATCCCAGGAAGATTTTCATAATGTGGTAATAAATCTGCTTTTTGCATTCGTGATCAAAGAGAGAACACTTCTCCATGTATCTCACGCGTCTGTGATGTGAGGCTATGTTGCTACTGGAGAAAGGATGAAGAGTAATTTTACTAAATCTCAGACAAAAGGCTGTGCAATAAGCTTCTAGGCATGGTTATGTTGACCTTCTTTAGAATCTTTCCGGAAGATATATATTATGGATGGAAAAATGTTTTATTTTTTGGTTCTTTTGTTGCAAACGAATGTGGTTTAAAGCTGCTGACACTGTGCATTCCGTGCCTGCGTGCAGCCGATGGAGTTCTTCCAAGATGGGGTTTGCAGCAGCATCATGGGAACACAAGACTTGGAGGAGGCCAGGGTGGAGGTGTCAAGGCTAGAGAAGAAGGCCTGGGAGGCTCTGGAGGAGAACGAAAGGTGAGCGACCGCTGAATGGACATGCACATGAATCCCAGTAGCTGAAATGAATGAACTCTGGTGTCCCCCAGTAATGTGACCTTTCATTGGCCTTTAAATCTGTGCCCCAGAGTCAGGTGTGAACTGCAGGCAGTGCTGGATCAACCCCCCAAAGATGAAGGTAAGTTTACTACAGTGGAAGAACCTTAAGTGCTCTTTGCAGTAGGTCCTGTACTCGACATTTCCTAAGTATCAGAATGCGTGTTGCCTGCTGTAAATCCTTGTTTGTTGGGTATGGATGGTTTCTGCTGAATGGTTTGCATAGAACAAAAACAGAAAGTGCAATAGATGTATAGAACCATGGATGAATTTTAATTCACAGAAGGCCACGACTTCTCTACACTTTGTTGACCCGTTCTTCAATGACAGACATGACCCAGGGGGTGGATGGACAGAAGCTGGGGGAGGGATCAAGCCCCTCTGCAGACCAACTTCAGCTCAAGGGCCAACAAGCGTGTAATGCAGAAGAAGAGGTCCAGACCCTGGAGAGGGAGAGCAGGGAAAGTAGAGTTTCCCCTGACACTGACATGGCAAAGCACAGCATGGGAGATGCAAAGGTATAATGAGTGATGTTTCACTTGTAATGCAGGTTCTACTGTGTTCCTACTTGGAGTCAAACAGACTCATCAGGGAACACTGGAAGTAAACATCAAGGAAGGTAGCAGTTACTTCTAGGAATTTATTGTTTTAATCTGGGGAAATGTCACTGGGGGCAGTATTAAGTCAGCAAGCTCAGTACTATAACTTAGAAAGTGTGACGTTGGTGCCACTAGCAGCAGAACCATTTTATTTTTTTAAAGTGTAAGAACAGCAAAGTTTCCTGCTTGTCCTTTTCATTCACTGGGTCTTTGTCTGAGAACGTTAGCGGGACAGTTAGTGAACTGTGCCCCCCTCCCAGCACTGAAACAGGGGCATCCTGCCCTGTAGCATTTAACGTGTGCATCAGCGAGGCTGTGCTCACCAAGCATGCAGCTCCCAGCCTCTCGCTTTCCATTAAGGAATGCTGCAGATATGCAGAAATGAGGCCTCTTAAAGTGCCAGCACTCATCAAATTAGTGACCCTCTTTATTAATTGCCTACAGCCCGAAATAATAAGAGTTCTGGCGTCAAATGAAGATCTCCGAAATAGCAACAAGGTAAGCCATGCAAAGCTGCACGGTTACATGCAGCCAAGATGATGTCATGTTTAGAGCATTGCTTATTTTACGTGGGATTACACCCGAAATAAATACTGCCAGTATAGTGTGATGGTGGCTAACCCGAAAAAGTGCAGACAAAATGATTAAGAGGATGTTTGTCTTCATTTAAAGGATTTCGAAGGCAACATCGGTGCAGTTTTCCAAAGGGCCAAAGTCACTGAGAACATGAAGCAGTAGGTGGTGCAGCCGTCGATGATCACTGCTCATGAAATTCATTTGTGGTGTGGAGCACGTCACTGATGGGGATCTCATTTCAGACAGCTGTGGGACAAGATATGGGCCGCCCTGAGACACGGTGACGACACAGCCAGTGTCAACCAGTGAACTACCGAAAAAACGTGCTATGATTTTATCACTATTAAACAACATGGCATAAAATGTGAATATTTATAATATTTTTACTAGCATGTACAGGAGCTCTTTGCTTGTCACACACCCCATCTTACACACCATGAAAGACACTCATGCATATTTCTGCTCAGCAGTTGGGGTTAATGGTCTTGCCATTAATCACTCTGCTGGAACATGGGATTTGAATCCATAACCTTCCTAACACAGGCAATGTCCCCTATCCCATAATAATTAAGATAATCTTTTACACCCCACAATTATGTATATAATTACTGGAGTTTCAGCTGCACGAATTTCAACTTCCTAATAAATATACCCTGTGTGTATTCTTGGTAGTTAATGCTTGGTTAATGCTTCTGTTCACTAGGTGGCTGTGTTCTACAGTAAGACTTCTCAGCATCACCAGAATGTAAAACAAAATTAATGATTTCATGCTCGACTGAACAAACACAGAGACCATAAGCAGGATATTTATTTTTATATATTAGACTAGTTGTCTTATCTAAGCCCCTTTACAACCACTCCCCACTTTAAAAATCTTAAGGCACAAATAAAAACCAAATGAACAGCAATCATAATAGTTATAAGAAGAGTCAGTTAATGGTTGGCCTGAAATGAGTTGCTGATCTGTCTCTGTGCAGCTCCAGTGCTGTGGTCTAGTCTCCACACCACAATCAAAGTGGTCCCAGATGCAAAATGCAGGAATGGTCACTACAAAGCTTGCATGGGGAACCCAGTCTCCTTCAGATCATATTGAATACAGTACAGTGTCTACATTTTAGGAGCACATGTCATAGGATGCAGCCTTCAGATTGAACCTCTTGGCTTCCTTTTCTGGACCATCTTGATGTATGTTCTTTGTTTTTTTTCTCAAGAAGAACAAAGAACATGATTTACATATGTGGAAAAAAAAAAGAATATTTTCTGATCTTTCCCCAGAGCATTGTTCAGATAACACATTCAACAGGGCTGGCCCAAGGGGTGACAGCATAAAGCTTAGATGATTTTTGGTTGGTGTTCACCTACTAATGCTACTCTACTCTTCAAATTTCTTTCGTCTTTACTTGACTGAGGCACACCATTTTAAATTACTCCAGGAATACTTGTGATTTTGGGACTGGTCTACTGCCACAGACGCTTTGTTGTTAAGATGATAACTCAAAAACTGTTTGACTTATCTTTTTCAAACTTTGCAGAGGCAATGTATGGGTGAAAAACTAAAATTAATTAAATGTTAACATAGATCACCCCAAAACTGAGTCAGTGCTGTATAGTGATAGCAAAAATAAAGGCATTTTTGACACTTGATCCCATTAACGAAATAACTCAAAAACTATTTGATGGATCTTTTTCAAACTTTGCAGTGGCATATTATGGGTGCTGTGAGAATTTTTCTTTAAATCTGTTGTGGTCCTTAATGGAACTAGGAGTTTCCATTCGGTAGGTTGAAGGGTGTGTGTACAGTATGTGTGTGTGTGTATATATATATATATAAATATATATAATGATTAGCTTTAGCATTAACTTTCATGTTTCCAGGTGATCCGTCCAGTACTTCTAGAAATTGCACAGGTTGGTGAGTGTGGGAGGAGTTTGGATTAGATGGGCGGAGCAAGTGATGAAGCTGTCAAGGGAATACAATGCTGTCATTCTAACAGCTCCCCTTTCTAGGTATTAAAATGCAATCTAAATTCTGACCCTTAATTTGTCAAATTGTGAATGTGCTTTGGATTTAGATGAACATTGATGACTTACATAACTAAAGAACACACTTCTGATTATTAAGGTTCAGTGAAACCTTGCCAACTGTATTGGCATAACACAGACAAGAGAAACTATACTGTCTTTAGTTTTTTCCCCAACTGTTATTAAGAAAGAGGGGTGATTACATGGGCAGGTGAACATTGGTCATTCTCATCATAAGACTAGAAATCAAACATCCTTATCAATGAAAAGGAACAAAGTTTCTCTCTCAGTTTTCTTCGGGGGGTGGGGGCTGCCCCACAGTGGTCAGTTATTGCTGTTACACAACACAAATATTTGAATGACAGCATGTACACACAGCAGAGAGAGTATTTAGAGGCTGAGTGACTGGCTGGGGGGGGGGGGGGGGGGCACTTAGGAATGCAACTCCAGCTGTATGAGTAGCTCACAGGGAGAATGGTTATTAATGGCAGCAGCTGACAGATTGTGTGAGGGGTACACTCACAGGGGGGCGGGGTCCACCATTGATTAATCCCAATCGTAAGACTCATAGCACATAACAGGGCAGATCACAGGATGTTTTGCCACTGGCAGTGATGAGTTAAGCTCATCGGAGACTAGATCAGAGTAGCATCTGTCTCCAAATTGCTGTTTTATGAGGCAAGCAGCAGAACCCACGATGGCTGGAGTTCAGATTTTAGCAAAAACAGAAGAAGAGGTCAAGAGATAGTGGTGAAGAATAGAGGATAGAAAATAGGGAGAAAAAGTATGACTGGAAGGCAGTGGGTGATGGCAACCCCTAGTCAACTACAGATAAGACGTGACCTTTGCTCCTCTACTGCACCAAGCCCTTTTGTTTGCTTGCTGCAGTCACTGGTCAAAGTCTGAGCGACAGTGCTGGGAGTCTATATCATGTATGCACGTGTCTGAGTGACTCCTTACTCTGTCCTCCGACTGACGAGGCTGCTTACTTGTCTCTCCTGCCAGTGTCACTCCGACACCAGCAAATCCAGCACCTCACCCTTCGTCTGGGCCATGCCGTCCGGAACCTGTGTCTCCATTCTGTTCTGCCTCTCCCTTGGGCCGGTGGCGATCCTCAGCCAGGAGGCTGATGCCCGCCAGGCGCCCACCCAGATGCCCGTCACCCCTCAGCAGGAGCCCCACGAATCCGGCTGGGGGCTGAATGCCATCCGCCAGAGCTTCCAGGCTGTCAACGGCTACTTCGATTCGATGGTGGAGCTGATGGGAGGTCGCAATGGCGTGTGTCAGTACCGCTGTCGATACGGTAGGAAAATGGGGGAGCGGGGGTGTCACTAATGTGTTAAAACATACAAAAACCAACCGTGAAAGGAAATCAAGTCAGGTCTTCAAAATGTTACTGTGAGTTAACAGCAGGTAGCTCTTTTAGGCCAGGTGTACATGAGGGAGCACAGAAAGCATCAGTACTAGTGAAGTCAAAATTATCATATGATTCCAGCTAATAATATGATTCCGGAATTTCACTGGGACAGAATGTTATGTGCAGTGTGTTGTTTGCCAAAGCCTTGTTCATATAGTTATAATACACACACCTAGAGGGTCCATTAAAAAATAAAAACATTTTCACTCAAACAACGGTCTGTTTGCATAATCAATTATGTGTATCGCTAACCAATAAACAGGACGCACATTGCAATACAGTTCGCAACACAATGTAGTTGTTTGAATTCCTTTCATTTGCAGTGCTGGGAGGAGTGTAAGAACTAAAGAAACGGATATTTCTCTAGCATCCGTCAGAGTAAATCACGCGGTTCCAGATGAAAGTGAGCTCTCCTTTTACCCGTAGATAAAAAGTTTGAGCTCGCAGCATGAATTCGCCCTCAGGGAAACGCTGCGATGGTCGGGGCTCCATCAGCGGGAGGTCAGAGGTGTTAGGGGAGCCAATGGCTGCGGAGGGTGTATCTGGAGACCCCACACCGAGGATCACGCCACATGGGCAGCCGCGCAAAAACAAATAGGAGCAGGCAGGCCAGGAATATACACTCTGATCCACAGAGCAACTGCAACTGTGTACATAAGTTTTCTGTCATCTCTCCTCAAAATAGGAGTTTGCTGCCGGTGTGAGTTTAAGGTTCCACCAGCACTTCAGCAAAGAAGCTGCTGACTGCAAATTCAATGAAATAATGGCAGCAAGAACAATAGCAGTAGCTATTAACCTGTAATCAGTACATAAAGTTATTATAATCAACCACCAATTTAAACTCAAAATGAAGACATTACATTGTATCTGTTGGTTAGAATAGGGGTTTTCTTTTGATTACTTTCTGTACTTGACTTGACTAAACAAAAGCGCTGTGCATTTATTATGACTGTCCCCACTAAGACACCTTATTGTTCGGCCTGTTGGTACCCATAGACCAGCTATGTATATACACGCTGGAGGTCATGGTCAATGACAGGAGCATTAAAGTGATCGGTAGTGACACAGAATATATCTAGTGGATACATCTACAAAGTGTACAGTCTTACATTACTAGTTGTCATTAGCAATTGTGGGACTAAAATACCATTTCAAAATTACATGGTCACAAATAAACAACCAATAATGCTGATTCTACAAAATTCCAAACATTATTATCAGAAAAAGAATGGCACTTTGGTCTGAATATTCCCTTTTCCCCCTGTATTAGAGTAACTCTAGTAAAGCTACTGTACCCAAATGGCTAATGTACCTACCATTAGTCCGTCCAGGAATCATTCTGGCTTCAGCCCAACTGTGCCGGACAAACCGATGACAGAATCTTCCACTAATATGCTGAGTTAATGAGAAGTGTTTCGTCCTTCAGGTAAAGCTCCTCTGCCACGGCCGGATTACAAGACCCCCGAACCCAATGGGTGTAGCTCATCCCTGCTTGGTTTCCAGGTACCAGAAAGTGTATGTAACCAGCTAACCCAAGCAAGTGCTGACACTAACACAAGAATATCTCCACCTTCAAACATGATGTATCTGTGAAACAAGCGAATGACAGACCGGCTCAAGGGTGTAGCTTTGGGGACTGTGTGGAGGTGTTCCTACCAATATTGTGGGAGTACTGTGGGTGTTTAGGGGGGTGGGGGGTTCAGGGCCGATTTGGTTCCTCCTATTGTTGAAACCAAACCTACACCCTTTGGCCTCCTGCAGCTGCCAGAAAATGGGCAAAGCTTTGCACGCTAACCCACCAATTCAACACCCATGGAGACAGTGCTGACCTTCTCCTGCCCTGGTGTATGTAACCCAGCATCTCCCTGACTACCCAGCTCGATGTAGGAATCCCAGCCATGACAAAGTGCTGCAACCAGCTGGACCTATGCTACGACATCTGCGGCTCCAATAAGTACCGCTGCGACTCCAAGTTCCGGTGGTGCCTTCATGGAATCTGCTCCGACCTCAAAAGAAGCCTGGGCTTCGTGTCCAAGGTCGAAGGTCAGCCGTCGTCCCCGTGACTCAGTACCTTATTGTTGTAGATGTACACATGTGGTGGAGATGAAGCATACGTGTCACACTGGGGCATTTAACCAAAGTCCTCTCGTGTCACTTTTATGTGCAAGCAGCCTGCGAGACGGTGGCTGACACCCTGTATAACACGGTGTGGACACTTGGCTGCAGACCCTACATGAACAGCCAGAGGGCAGCGTGCTACTGTGAAGGGGAGGAGAAGGATGAGCTGTAGATCGATTCCCAACGGGTCCTCAGTGCTCAGAGAAGCTCAGAAGAACCAAACCATGGACGACGCAGGTGCCAAATGACATGCTGTAGGACAACACAGTTCACAGTCCAGACCAACATGGCCTGCAGGCAGTGAATGAGACTGCAGAGAATGAGAATCACATCAAACCTCTTTTTTTTTTTTTTTTTTCTTTGAAGAACATCGATCTGACAGCTGAAGAAATGGCTTTGGTTCATTTGGGGACCAATCAATATGGCTGCTTCCATCACCGAGGGAACAGATGGTTACAGTATAGACTAAACTGCTGGTCACTGACAAAGTGGTGTCGCTAGGCTTCTTCCAGAAGCAGCATTTAAAACCAGCCTAATTCAGAGAGATTTAAGGACGGGCCGTATTTTGGGCGCATTCAATGTGCTGAAACAGAAAAACGTATAGTGTCAAATTAAAGAGTGTGTGTGTTTATGTGTGTGTGTGTGTGTGTGGGGGGGGGGTCTTAAATTAGTTTATTTAAGTTGAAAGCATTTACAGGCTGAATAATGCAAATGATATTTTTTTTGCTATTGTAAGTTTTAAATGTCGCATATAAAGTCCTTAAGTGGATTAGTTTATATTAAGAACATCTATAGCAGTTTATTCTGTATAATACACAGAGATCTTTCTATAGCATATTAAAATGTATAACACTGTATTCCTCTACTCAACAGTTTTAGAAAGCAGTATTACTTTATCTAATTATTGTGTGCTTTTCTCTCTATGTGAGTACAATTATGATTATGGTTAAGTTATACGAGTTCAACATTTAACAATATTAAAAAGTCTGAAACTGAAAACAACACCACTGATGTTTTTTCAGGCAAAATTATAATATGTTGTGGTGAAAATACCAGCCATTTTCTGCCATTTTTGCATTCCCTGCAAAAACATAACTCGTCAGAGCACATTGCGATCACGCTGCAATCCGCTACCCAGCAAAAGCTAATTTTTAAAACGACAATTTTCCAGTTTTTATAATGATTTTCCATCTTGAGAAACACCCCGAGTCCCCCACCCCCACAAAGCTTCTGAATGAAATAAAAGCATCACATCTGTCAGACTGCTTGTTTAACCGGAGGAATGAATGATTTTTCAGCACCTTGTACAGGCTTCCCCAAACCCACTAGGACCTTTTCATTATTCCTTTATTGATCAGCTATTCATTAAAAAAAAGAAAAATCAGGGGTTTACGTGTCCAGAAATGCTAGTGAAATCTTACCAAAAGACTAAATTGCTCTTTTTCTCCTACAGTGAGATTTCATGCATTTTTATTATCTTTTTTAATGGCTATATTTAATATGTGATTACACAGCAATGCCATTTACATTTATAATGAAGAACTGATATAGTTTTGTTACAAACTACACTAAAACAACTCAGGAAAATAAGCAAACAACAGAAGAGCCACTTTCTCCAAATGGCTGCTGTGAGTAGAATGTGCCAATGTACAGACTGCTTGAGAGGGGGGGGGGGTATGCTTAGAGGACATCGTAGCAAACCTGAAAACACAAACATTGTGGGGACACACCACTCCAGATAAATGTCTTTAAAAAAGCAAAAGATGCTTGTTCAAATTTTCTTTGGTTTGGAGTGGTGTGGGAAACCCTTCAAATGTAACCCCGTGTGACAGGCACGTATGTGTGACGTTCTCTGTGCACGTCTTAGTACTGAGGTGTGAAAGGCCAAAGCTTGAACATGCGTAAGAGCCAGAGTCTGACAGATCTCAGTGCTTGGCTTAGCCAGGACAGAGAGATCAGGCTCTATCACGGGTCCGGCAGGATCCGGATCGGGCCGCCTGTCAGGATGCGCTGGTCCAGGTGCTCCTCAGTCCAGAGCTGCCGCCGTATCCGTCTCCGACAGCCTTGTGAGCAGCGGGAGCCATCCTCCCTTTGGCCACAGACCAGCACTCGGCAGTGCAGGAAAACCTCCTGTCAAAATAGGCACACACAGACAGGCAGATAGGCAGGCAGATATACAGGCAAACGTACACACAGACAGGCAGACAGGCAGGCAGATATACAGGCAGACGTACTCACAGACAGGCAGATAGGCAGGCAGATATACAGGCAAACGTACACACAGACAGGCAGATATACAGGCAAACATACACATAGACAGACAGATAGGCAGGCAGATATACAGGCATACATACACACAGACAGGCAGACAGGCAGGCAGATATACAGGCAAACATACACAGACAGGCAGATAGGGAGGCAGATATACAGGCATACATACACACAGACAGGCAGATATACAGGCAAACGTACACACAGACAGGCAGATAGGGAGGTAGATATACAGGCAAACGTACACACAGACAGGCAGATATACAGGCAAACATACACACAGACAGGCAGATAGGCAGGCAGATATACAGGCAAATGTACACACAGACAGGCAGATAGGGAGGTAGATATACAGGCAAACGTACACACAGACAGGCAGATATACAGGCAAACATACACACAGACAGGCAGATAGGCAGGCAGATATACAGGCAAACATACACACAGACAGGCAGATAGGCAGGCAGATATACAGGCAAACGTACACACAGACGGGCAGATAGGGAGGTAGATATACAGGCAAACGTACACACAGACAGGCAGATATACAGGCAAACATACACACAGACAGGCAGATAGGCAGGCAGATATACAGGCAAACGTACACACAGACAGGCAGATAGGGAGGTAGATATACAGGCAAACGTACACACAGACAGGCAGATATACAGGCAAACATACACACAGACAGGCAGATAGGCAGGTAGATATACAGGCAAACGTACACACAGACAGGCAGATAGGGAGGTAGATATACAGGCAAACGTACACACAGACAGGCAGATATACAGGCAAACATACACACAGACAGGCAGATAGGCAGGTAGATATACAGGCAAACGTACACACAGACAGGCAGATAGGGAGGTAGATATACAGGCAAACGTACACACAGACAGGCAGATAGGGAGGTAGATATACAGGCAAACGTACACACAGACAGGCAGATATACAGGCAAACGTACACACAGACAGGCAGATAGGGAGGTAGATATACAGGCAAACGTACACACAGACAGGCAGATATACAGGCAAACGTACACACAGACAGGCAGATAGCCAGGCAGATATACAGGCAAACGTACACACAGACAGGCAGATAGGCAGGCAGATATACAGGCAAACGTACACACAGACAGGCAGATAGGGAGGTAGATATACAGGCAAACATACACACAGACAGGCAGATAGGCAGGCAGATATACAGGCATACATACACACAGACAGGCAAACATACACACAGACAGGCAGATAGGCAGGCAGATATACAGGCATACATACACACAGACAGGCAGATATACAGGCAAACATACACACAGACAGGCAGATAGGCAGGCAGATATACAGGCATACATACACACAGACAGGCAGATATACAGGCAAACATACACACAGACAGGCAGATAGGCAGGCAGATATACAGGCATACATACACACAGACAGGCAGATAGGCAGGCAGATATACAGGCAAACGTACACACAGACAGGCAGATATACAGGCAAACATACACACAGACAGGCAGATAGGGAGGCAGATATACATTGAATATTCAATGGTTTAATGTAATTTCTACACATCAACACACTCATTCAACACATCAACATAAAGGCCTTAGAGCACAGCACAAAAAATAAAGGGAGATATAACAAGTAGGTTAAAAGAAGGGAATTAAAATAATAAAGATGCAGGCAGGCAGGCAGATAGGCAGACAGTTGGATGGATAGACATACAGACAGGCAAACAGACACACACACAGACAGATTGTCTGACATACAGACAGGCAAACAGACACACAGACAGATTGTCTGACATACAGACAGGCAGACAGACACACAGACAGATTGTCTGACATACAGACAGGCAGACAGACACACAGACAGATTGTCTGACGTACAGACAGGCAGACAGACACACAGACAGATTGTCTGACATACAGACAGGCAAGCTGACAGACAGATGGACAGACAGTCCGACAGACATACAGACAGAGAGAACAGCCATACAGGCAGACAAAGGAATTATGGACGTTCGGAAGAAACTCTCTCACTCACCTCATTGTCCTTGCCCACGAACTTGAAGACTGGCACCTGAAAGTGCTTGGAAAGTTGGTCTTTAGATGAGTACTGCTTCACTGACTCATCTGAAATACAGCTGAAATCAAGACAGAGTAGACGAGAAAGTGAAAAGGAGAACAGGGGTCGCCTTCATCCCTGAGCCCACTGGCCTTAGAACCAACATTTTGTCATAAGACTGGTACTCAGCAAACTCCAGAGTGCTGTGAGGTACGTAGTTCGCCATAGCATTGCTGGATGGATGGCATTGCTGGATGGAATTGCTGGATGGCATTGCTGGATGACTCGCAGGTCCATTTGAGTACGAGACTGTCTCAGATCAGATTACATTTAAGTGTCTGAGGTGTGAATTGGCAGCACTTTGCAAGTATGCGCCACATAGCATTGATCTTTGCTGACAATACGCGGTACAATCACCCCAGAAGACACGCTGGAGTATCGCACAATTAATACTTACTGTCTGTCTTGCTTACTAACAGGTCAATCGTTATTTTTAGCTTTTTCTAAGTTTCTGTCAGTAAGAACATCACTAGGGTCTGAGGCAGAGACTAATCCTTTGTTGTGTGAGAGAACAAGGAGGGTTTTTGGCCACCTGGCAGATTAGAACCAGGGTCACCCCAACCAATCAGCTCACAGCACATCTAAGCTGGCCCAGTTCACATGTCATGCCAGCAACTAGAGCTATACTGGTGGCAGAACCAGGGTTACATAGAAAAGTTTACAATCATTAAAAAACAAACAGATAAATAACCTGAGATGGTAAAAACATAAAACCGTCAGACAGCAATTATGTATGGAGAAGTATTAGGGCCTGAAAAGGAAAGAAAAAAAACATGGAAAACATTTTGAGATCAAAGCCAAAATATCCTTGAGATTAAAGTCGACATAAACATAAGAAGTCAAACGGCAGAATCCTGTCAGTGACGGTGAACTGTCCGTTGGAAGTGAATCGTCTTACACGACGACACCATACAGACGCCTCAGACTCAGCTGCTTTCTGGGTTCATTCCACACAAAATGAAGGCTCACATTTGCTAGGAGATGAGTTCCCAAATTTCTCAGCCTATGACCTCAAAATAACAGAGACCTGTGATCCCCACTCGGGCTATATTAGCACCCTCCAACCTTTATTAAGCTGTGAGTTACTGAGTCCTGACTGTATATTTTGCTGACCGGGGAGGCCCCGGTGACCGGTTGCAGTCATGGTTAAAATAGGTTTTTTTGCATGTTTTGTTTATAGACATTTTCTGCAAATCGCCTGTTCTGGCACCCTAGGTAAAATTTAGCAGACAACAGGAAATTTAGAGATGCTGTTCTGTAACATGTAAAAAAAACCTGTTTAAAAACAAAAGCGTATTAACAGAACACGCTGGACTACGACTCCCATCAGTCACAAGGCCTTGTTCCACAGTCCAGCACTATGGGCCCGGCCCAGCACGGCTCACCCGTCTTTGATGAGGTAGTACTTGAGGGCCTGGTCGGCCGTAGGGCCCGGCGTGGCGAAGCAGCTCTCCACCAGCGCGGCCAGGCCGGCGACACGCTCCTGCGGCTCCACGCCGAAGAAGAGCGCGTCTCGCAGGTGCAGGCGTGGCGGAGAGCTGTATGGCTCGGAGAAGTCGGCGCTCTTGAAGAGCTCCAGGCTGAAGGGGAAGATGCCACGGCTGCGGCCGGCCAGCTCCAGGGCGGTGCTGTGCAGGCTGGCTTGGTAGCCGTCCGACACCTCATAGTGGCGCGGGAACTCGCAGCTGACGGGCAGCAGCAGCTTGCTGGTGCGGACGATGATGTCGCCGCTGCTGCTGGGGCTGGACCGCGGAAGACCCGTCACCAGGTTGCTGCCCACGATCTTGTCATTTATCACCTGTGGTGCAGGTATTATCACTACTGTCAATCATCATTATCATAGCCATGGGGGGGTGGGGGGGCGGTTTATTAATGTCCTGACCTCCACCACAGTCCCACAGGTCTTCAGGCTGAAGCTCAGGGTGATGTGGGTCCCGTTAGAGACGCCGCGACAGGACGAGTTGGACAGGAAGAGGTCCAGCCCCCCCGCCAGGCTCTTCGGCACGGACACCTGTATGGAGCTGGGGTGGCACTGCACTGGCACTGAAATGGCACAGTGTCGCGGGTATGAGTGCGGGCACACAGACATACAAGCATACAGACAGACACATACAAACACACACAGACACAAACTGGCACAGACACACACATAATAGCACATATTGACAGTCAGACAGACAGAGACGTGCTGTTCATATATTCCTATTCTTGTGGGGACTCTCCATTCATTTCTATGGGCATAACCTAATCTTAACTATGATAACCCTAACCCCTACCCAGCCTTAACCATAACTAACCAAACACACCAAAGATTTGGCTGTTTTAGTTTTTTGAGTGCATTCACAGATTTTTTTTTTAATAAAATTGAGGTTTATATTGTGAAGGCCTGAAAAATGTCCCAACAACTAAAAAGTAACAGGTTTTATACAAATACAAACCAGCACATGCACACACACACACGCACACACACGCGCACACACACACATGCACATGCACATGCACACGCACGCTCCCTACTGCCTTACCCTGGCAGGTGCGCTGGTCTTCCCCGAGCGTCAGGCCGCGAGGGCACTGGCAGACGTAGGAGTCCTGCAGCACGGAGCAGCCATGGCTACACCCACCATTGCTGTTGTGGCAGCCCTCGATCTCTGAGGGGGGGGGGGGGGGGGGGTGATAAATGATCGTGCATTCCACCTTGGGAGGAAGGCCGGCGAGGCCAGGCGGGGGGGACCTCACCTCTGCAGCTCCAGCTGTCACTCCCCAGCACCTTCCCCGGGCCGCATTCGCAGCGGTGGGACCCCTTGGTGTTCACACACACCTCTGCACAGCCGCCATTGTTCCTCTCACACTCGTTCACGTCTGGCCAGGAGGGGGAAATGTCCCGAATCAGGACTGTCTCCCATCATGCAATTCATTCTCAATAAATCAATGCTCCACTCACAAGGTAGCATGCAGTGTAGTTAATTTAGCACAGAGTCTCATAATGAGCGGGATGTGAGTCCAAATCTCAGGAATGGTCTTGTGTATCACCAGCTAATATACAGCTCGGGAAAAAAATAAGAGACCACAGCAGAATTTCGAGTTCCACTATTTCTCAATTTATGAGTAAGCGCCTGTGTAAAATACACATTTGTTTTTGCAAACTCCAGCCTGGCTCTTCCCTGCTTCTCATTGATGAAGGGCTTCTTCCTTGCTTTATGGGTCTTTACACCATTTAACGTTTTCCATTCTTTTTGAAGGTCACTTGAGGTCATCCTCCGATTTATGAGTCACTGTTGGATAAGTTGACTGTCATCTCTGGCATTAGTAAGTTGCTTCTGCTCTCAACCTGGCTGGTTTTTGGTCATTGCCAGTGTCTCCTGCTTCACCTTGTTCTTGTGTCCTGCTGCCTAAGAAACTTTGACCCTGGAAGCAGCCTGCCTCGGAGTATGGTCTTCTGTTAGCAGAACCAAGATTAAACCAGGATTTTAAAATGCAGATTTTAAAAAAACATAGAGTGGTCTTTTAATTTTTTCCACAGATGTATTACTTTGGATAAGATTTATCCAGGCAACTAAATGTACTCCCCATTTAATGTGTCAATTAAATTTAGCAACTACATTTAATTATGTGCAAAAACTCGATCTTATACTAGGATATATCTTCAAGTCCCTTCCAATTTTCTGTTATTTTGCCCCCCTCCCCCTCCATTGCCTTCGCTCACCCAGGCAGGTCTGACCATCAAGCCCCAGGACAGTACCGCTGGGACACTGACATTCAGCCGGCGCACAGCTTGGACCCTGGCAATCAACCTCGTCACAGATATCGTAGAAATCTGGCAGAAAGGCAGACAGACAGACGACGACTTATTACTGGACCTCTGAGACCAGACTGATGAACAGCATGTAACAGAGAAAGATGGAGCAGTAAACAGGAAGACATATACACACAAACTGTACCCCTCTGCTTTTTAACGGTTTCTATCAGCAGGAAAAGCCTATAATCTAACAATATAGCAACAGAGGGAGAATCAGGCAAAGAAAGACATTAATTTCAGGGAAATTCATAAATTACAATCTAATTTGATTGAAGGTTGATATTAATATACTGACACATTATAGATAATCATGTATTTCAATATATATATTTCAATGCATTCGAAGTGGAAAATGTAATGTGAAATGACTTTATAGAAAAAGAGGGCTACCTAGTGCAGTGTTTGTCAGACCGGCCCTAGGGGACCCCCGACAGTCCACAGTTTTGCGCTCTCTCAATTCCCTGCGAGTTGGGAGTTGGCAAAGATGTGGACCATCTGATGGTCACCAAGGACTGGACTGGGCAACACTGGCCTATATGATAGGGAAGCAGGGGAAGAATCCCGAGAAGAAAATGTGCTTAATGTTTAATTGTCCCCCCCTTATAAATTTGCCATTCATTGCTTATGCTGCCATATAAAGGTAAAAGGCAAAAACACCAAAACTACGTATTTTATCAAAACTGATGTATAACCAACAACATTGTCTTTCAGCCTCTGTTATCACCTGACAAAATATCTTAGTTCATCTATGCATCTATACTGCAGCAGTAAAAACAATCGACAATAAAACCAAAGCAAATGATCCCATTTTTTCATTTAAGTGACCCTGTATGGGATACTGGCTTAGGAGATGAATGGATGGATCCAGAGAGGCGGGCAGAAGAGCGGGTAGGTGGGGACTCACGGCCACAGTAGACATGGAAACAGACGGTGGGGCGTGGCAAGCGGTACACGTAGTATCCGCCGGAGCAGGCCTTGACATCCACGCTGGCATTCCATTGGCAGCAGTTGTCGTTGAAGCTGGCACAGGTGGGCAGTGTGACGATGCCACTGCCGGGCAGTGGGTGGCTGCCGTTGAGCCAGATGGGCGCGTGGGTGCCGCAGTGGTTCTCCGTGATGCAGAAGGTGGGCATGGCGTCTCCCGCCATGCCCGTGAAGCGGTACCACTCCCCGTTCATGTGGTTGTCGCACAGGGGCACGCCCAAGGAGCCGTTCACGTGGTGGTCCGTGTTCCTCCACGGCTCGTTCAGGCTGATGTAAGCGGAGCACGGGTCCACGGCTGCAAAGAACCAAAGGTCATACATCATTCTGCTCATGGTGCTTCATTAGAGGGATGCTGGATCCACCTGCCGGCTTAAATAATGATTACATTCTTAAATGGATATTAAAGATGTCCTGTGATGGTCAACGGGAATGAGTGAGTGCTGGTTTCTTCAGTCTAATGTCTTTCATTACTTTCCAAAATTAGGTTTTTCGTCCTGTGAAGCTGGATGTTAAATATGATGAAATTGTCTCCTATGCCCAAAGTGTCTGAGTTGGTGTACAAACCTCATGCCTGAAAATGGGGACTCATTCAGTGAGAGGGGGAGCAAAAGGCAGCCCAGTATCAAGAGGATTAAACAAACTGAATCAGACAGCAGACAACAATCTACAGCCCCCAACGACCAGCCCCTCCTCACTCTCCAGTCTAAGTGGCAGAATTAAGCCACTATTAGTACACATAGGCGCATTAGCAGGGATGAGGGACAATCTGAAAATGGGAACGAGCAAAAGTTAATCAGCCCTGTGATGGACTGCCGTTCCACCCAGGGTGAACCCCAGCTGTGCCACAGGCTTGCGGGCCCCCCCACCCCCCACGACCCCGTCCAAGATAAGCAGTTAGAAGATGGATGGAAGAGTTAATCACGCACTGTCAGTGGCACGGCCAGGAGAGACATGAGCCCTTCGGCTGTAAAGAGGTGACAATGCCAGGATGTCTGTGACAGGCAGCTGAGCCCGAGAGCCATCAATCCATCTGGTTTAGCAAGTGAGAGAGAGAGAGAGAGACAGAGCGACTGATTAGCACTCTAGTGTTCACTCTTTCCTTAGACAGTTGTGGGCCACAGAAAACTCAGGAAACATTTTATCTAACAAAATTCATGACACAAAGTTTATATAGAGCCTGTCTGAAGACATCCTATCTCAGAAGGATTCCAGGGACGTGCAGGAAGAACTGGAGGCGAAGGACAACCGGAGGTTCAGGTCAAGGCCCCAATGTTCATGACTGGAGCCTTCTGTTGTTCATATGGAATCCTGAACGACCATCCTTTGCGCTGCCTTGATACGGAGACACAGGTGTGACGCTTTGTGCTGCGGTGTCGCAGCCCTTTAGGTGAGCACAGGGCTGCTGACTGCTTACAGGCTGTGACTGGGCGTCATCGCGTTCTCGCGGCTCCCAAGCTAGTAGAATTACTGGACCATCGACAATAATGTTAGTATAACATAATATAAACTGGACCTATAAGTTAGTAATTATATGGTGAACCTGTTCCCTCCATTATGTTAATCTGTAATTACTTATTATGTTACAAAAACTAATTCTGCCGCTCAAATATAGCCAATACATTTTCAAAACATACGACAAATGCGTAACTCCTTAATAAATCTTACTTCAGTGCCTCCATCTGTCATAGCTGTGGTGAACATTGGGAAATTCTTGAAGCGATTTAATCCCTGTAAACCACACTTCCTCACCAGCATTCTGAGGTGGTATGTAGTCACTCACCTGCAGCCTCTGCCTGAGGCGTGTCCCATAGGAGCAGAGAGAGGAATAGAAGCACCATGTTTTGAGCGAGACGGACCGTGGGCAGCGTCTACCTTCAGTGAGCTTTTGCGTGTAAGATGGAAGAGAACCTGCTGGAATATCTTAACTTACTGCGAAGACTCTGAGTCACTTCAGGGAAGGGGGGTGGATTTTAATGGGAGACTTATCTCTCGGCAGGAAAGCACAACTGGGATAGTGAGGAAAAATGAGGATGGGGAAGGAACTGTGTTTAATTTAGTTCGGCGTCTGGCTACAGACATTTCTCGCCTTGACTTTCAACCCCCACCTTGCGCCAATCTATGCGGACGCCTCCATCAGCCACTGACAGGACCATCCTTCCATTGTTTGGTGGTGACATATCTCGGAATAAGCCCATGTAGGACACTTCCGCCACCATTCCCAGATACTGCAGCCAGACTTTCTCTCTATGGCAATGAGACCAGAATGATTTAATATTCTTTCTCAATGCTATCAGTGTCCCCCAAGCCTCAACCAAATGGCCAAATTCTCAGCTCTAAGATGCTGATCCCTCAATCTCGAGACCCCCGTTTGCCCCACAATACCCCCTTTCTTGACTTACCACTCTCTGGCTGCAGCACATCTAGGACATGGGCGCCTAATGGAGAGCAGATCCAGCTGAGCACAGCCTGTCCGCAGCAGAGGTCAACCAGAGCACGACAGCCCTATTATGGATGCCCCAGGGAGAATTCAACACTGCGGTGGGGGACAAGTCAGGCATGAACGTTCCTTAAACAAGTTTGTTCATTATTATAAAGAATTAATTTTAATAAGCCCTGCGGCTTAAATTTTCAATGGCCCACAACAAAGTGCCAGCCAATTTAACTTCACTTTAATTTAAATTAATTACCTTAGCCAATAAAGGACATTAAATGAAACAATGCGGAATGGGCCTAACTTTTCACATGACTGCTTAGTGACATCTCCTTACAATGGGTGTAGAGGAAAGGCGGGTCCTACACCAACCTGGGGGCTGGGCATGGCGGTGGGGGCACTGGAACGAACTGACGCATCAGCTGCCAAGGTGGACGAAGGAACAATTAGCAAGACAAAGCATTACAGAGAAAGGTCGTGGGTTCGGCTCGGAAGCGAGGCTGCTTATCAACAGTTTCCCTGCTTTAAATAGGCACATAACGCGCTGAAAGGATACAACCTTTCCTGGCATTTCAGGACAGATTATCTGTCAAGGCAGTGCAGGGGTGCAGCGGCACGTCCCCGAACCACGTGTGTCTGTCAAGCTCCCACAAGCCATTAAAATAATAGATGTCAGCGCCGACCATGTCGATAAGCAGACCTTAGTACAATAACTAACACTGCGAGGGACCAGAGCCACAGAGGAGGTGCCGTTAAGGAAAGTGAGGCGGCCTGAAGATAAACATATGAGTGACGAAGGGCTAAAGATGGACGGGCCGTTGGCTTTCTGGAACTACAGACAGGTCCTATCTCAGGAGGATGTTGGTCAGATACCGGAAGCAGCGGAGGCCAAGGATGACTGGAGAAGCAGGTCAAGGCAGCAATGTCCAAACCAGGAGCTCTCTCGTGTAAACACAGCAGCCCCGGAACACCATTAAGGTAGACGTCAATCATACAAAACCGTGCCAGAGCAGAAGGCATGGAGAGGCCGTAAATAATCCCCACCCTGTGGTGACGGACTGGCATCCTCTCCAGGGTGTGCTCTCGCCCCATGCCCTGTTTCGCCTGGCACAGGCTCTAGGAACCCTCTGTGTGTGACCGGGATACTTATCTCAAATCGTCAGTGGGGTGTGGGCAGAGGTGGCTTAATGGTTAGGGAAACGCACTTGTAATTGAGAGATTGTAGGTTCGAATCCCAGACCAGCAAGACACCACTGAGGTACCTTAAACAAGGTACCACCCCCAAGCACTGCTCCCCGGGCGCCGAATTAGCTGCCCCCTGCTATGTCACAAATGGGTTAAATGCAGAGAGCATATTTTGCTGTGGTGTGTCAACAATAACCACTGGTCACTTAATTCTAATTTAAAGGGATCATGCCAAGAACAAAATACCACACAACAAAGTGTTCCAAAAACTGGATAAGTATTTTATTGATAACTGAATTACATTTCTCTTTTATACATATTTCATAAATGATACAGGATTTTACATTGTTTAAATTTTGTTTTTCATCTCAATAAACATTACAGCATCCAATGCCAACAGAAGAAATGGAACGGGGATCCCAAACGAAAAGCAAACGATCAAAACCCTACATCCTGTTTCGTTCGCTTTTTCGTTTTATCATCTTTGTGCACGTAAACAGGATTCAACTTTAAAACGATGCACACACCAAAGCTTAAAACAAGAAACCTCAACTAAAAGGGGCTTTAAGAGGATGATAAAAGGATGGTAAAAGAAACGGGGGGGACGTGCACACCTTGGTTTGTACTGCATGCTCTCTGAAGGAGCTTCGCGTCTGAATCGCGGGACTCAGTGGCGTCCATGCCCACGGACAGACGGACAAGGAAGGGAGGACAGAACTGGACAGACTGGCCCCACTTTACCCCAACAAGCGCTACGCAGAGTGGAGGATGTCTACTAAGAGACAGCCAGCTCTGGCTGGGACGCCGTGCCGGTGTATTGTGAAGCAGCCACAGTCGATGTCCCACACACAAGTCCATCTTTCTGCAGAGAAATGCTCCTAAAATCAACATCTGGTAACTCTATTAGGTTTTTCTAAATAATTTTTTCCCATGTAAACATACATTCATGCAACACCCGCTTTAGAATAAATTCCCTATATTTTGATATATTCTCATTTAGAAAAAGGAAGAAAAAAAGGAAAAATGAATGAAAACATGAATGTGTGATGGAAATGTCAATGAGGCAGGAGAACGTTGTCCCTCTGACCAATTGGAACAGGTGAATGGCCCTCCCCAGCAGGCTGGGGCCAACTGACAGCTGTTTGGGGTAAGAAGGGGTTAATTTCAGAATGCATTAGGAGCAAGAGGACAAAGGGCCACACACTTCATCACACCCTCAACATGCACCTGTGCTCCCTCCCACCACACCAATCTCATATTTCCCAAACTGCCTCATGTTTATACCTCCTTCCAAACGGAAACAAAAGGCTCTGAAACAAGCCGAGTTTGTTGCTGTGCGTTTAATGAACTGGGATGTGGGAGAGAGGGCGGAGCTTCCATATTCCGGAAGCAGTGCCAAGCCGATTTGACAGCCTTCCTCAGGGCGAAAACAGAGCTTTGGTGACATGCACAGAAACATGAACAGGCAGAATGAATGTGGAGCGCCCTCTATCTGCCGGGGTGTCCTGCGAAAGTGTCACTGGGACAATGAAGACAAGGACCAAACTTGCAACATTGCAGACGCCTGCCAGCAAACACACCCCGTTCAGCGCGGATCCCACTCCGGCACTAAAAGTTGAGTTGAGGAGGGAATGCTGAACTGCTTCCCTTCCTGAAGACCAACGGCAAGGCCACTCAGAATTCTCATCACAGATTCCTCATTATGCCAGTACAGAAATTCCTCTGTGCATTTTAAATAAAAACCCCCCAAACCTATTTAATCTAAAATTTCATAAATCTATTTAGCATATGAATGCATAACTTCATCTCCTTTCAGCGAAATTCGCCTGAATATCAGAAAAGTCAGGGCTTTAATGTTTGCAAAAGCCTTCTGATTAATCTAATGCATTCTAATTTGATGTTGATTTAACTTCACTTTTACAACAGGGGGGTGGGGGTGGAGGGGGGGTTTCCATTTCATCAGAGACCCCTGTTATCTGAAACACTGCGCTCTCAATATCACATGCCGGGTAGTCCGGTTAGCGGCAAACATGCAGAAATCACGGCCGAGCTCCACTCCCTAGTTCCTCTCTTCCAATTAAACGCGCTGGTTGAGCTTGCAGGTAAGGCTGGCAGAGACCAGAGGCATCGCTGCCCCTTTACTCGTAAAATTAAGGGTGAAACGTACACACCCCCTTCCCCCCCCACCCCTTCCAATAATCTGACAGCTCAAATTATTATTCCTAATGGCACTGATGCGTGCGTGTGACATCTTCACATGCCTGTCACACTGCGCCCTCTGATTTGGTGGCAGCGAGGCACTATGGGAAATATAGCTAAAGTAGCAATTGTCAAAACAGCCTGTGACAGCAGCACTTGTTGGTATTGGATGAAACTTGGAGTGGTGGAAATTTTAACAGTATCCCTGAAAACAAAAAGCTTAACACTGCCCACACTGAAGCAGACAGGATAGGCAAATTTAACTTTTAATATAGTAAAGCGCTGAAAAAGTCTGTCTTGCAGGGCGGTTCCTTATGAATAAGGCCATGCTGACGGTGATGCATGGGTGAGCCTGTGATACGCTGTACGTGTCTGAATGAGAAACAAAAGACGACCAGGATAAAATGAGTGTTTCATTACTTTGATATATATATATTCTCTTAACAAAGTTATTATGGCTTTTAAAAAAAAAAAGTGCCAAAATTTTTTTTTTTTTTGGAATAATCAAACACACAGTGATGTTTCTCCGGCAGTACTCTCGGGACGCGCTTGAGAGAGGGTCCGTACAGGAAGTCAGAGGCAGGAAGTCAGTGTTGCGGCGGTCGAGAGCGCCGCCCCAGTGGCGGAGAGGACATAACACATCCATCCTCAGCCCCACCCAGGGGCGTATGAGCACGTCGGGTGGCAAGGGTGACAGTTGTTAGTTCAGCCACCTACTTCATTCCAGACTTTCAGCCCTCAAGTGTGAAGCCATTGTGGACCCTTAACACCTGCGATATGGTCACATGTGCAGCTGTGGGGGGGCACGACAGGCACACGCCTCTGTGCCATTCTCCTACGCCCAAATGGGTCACATCCTGCGGCGATCCAAGACCTCCTGCTCGCTGCTACGCTGTTCCTGTCTTCTTCTGCCACATCGTGAACAGCTACACCATCTCTTCGGCTCCTTGGCGAATCAGTTTCGTGTTCCTCTTCTGAGAAAATGACCAGTTTATGTTTTTGGTACCTCCCCTCTTCCTGTGTTGTTTATTTTATTCTGTTTTCAGTCAAAAGATTGAAAAGTAGAATTCAAAAAAGAAAGGAAAAGAAAAAAATTCCCTAGATTCTGAAATAATGTCAGAGGTGGGGAAGTGGGAGAGTGAGAAAGAATAAAAGAGGGAAAGAAAGAAAAAAAAATGATACGGGAGAGGAGGGAGGGGTCCCTTCCCATCAATCCTTGCTGGCCACGATCTGCTGAACGGGAAGCTGTAGCTGGAGGGGGTCGCGCAAGCGTTTCAGGTCCAACTCCGCCTGTACGAGGAAAGCGAGGGAGGAGAGAGAGGAAGGGAAAGAGAGGGATGGGATGAGGATGGACAGAAGAGAGAAAGGGGACGAGGCGAAGGAGTGGTGAAATGAGGGGGTGAAGGAAGAGAGGCAAGGTAGGTGGGAGGAGACAACAGAGGACGAGGCGAGAGAGGGATGATGGAAGAGAAAAGAAAAGGGAGATGGATGTGGGGAAGGTAGTAAGAGGCAGAGGTGAGAGAAGATGGAGGAGAGTGTCAAGCAGCAGAACGACAAGAGGGGAATGAGGGAAAGAAGAGGAGGGAGGAAGAAGAGTAGAATAATACAGAAAGATTAGAAGCAAGAAAGTGACTCACTCCATATTTACTAACAGCCTTTCTCAACAGTCAGTGGAGAGTAACTGCTCAGTACACTACAGGCCATACTATAGCACTATACAACGAGCCATACTATACAACTATATGACATGCCATAGTATACCGCAGGCCATACGATACCACTATACTACAGGCCATATTATACCACTATGCTACAGGCCATACCACTCAGACTCTGGAAATCACAGCTCCTCCCTTTCTCTCACAATGACACCGTTTCATCTTCAGCAACAAGGTAAAAAACCGCCCTGGCTATTCATTGGCTCCTTACCCGCCACAGATGTCAGCAAAGAAACAGAGGGAACAATTAAGGCAGCAAAGCTGCACCAAGAAGGACTTCCAAAGTCTTATCAATTTATGGCAGGACGAGAATATGCCTGACAGGGAGATCTGGGAAGAACTCTGTCAAGCTGAACCCTGAGAAAAACCTTAAAATGAATAAGGATGACCATAGTACAGGAGAATGAAGGGTTGACAAGTTAATGCTGAACAACACTCAACTGAAAATGACATCCTCTCTCTTACTCTGGCCTGAATTGATACAGAGGAATCTCCTTTACAGACACAAAGAGCTCACAATAACATGCTAGAAATAACAGATTACACATTTTATAAGTGAGTATATTCAAGGAACCGAATGAGGTAGTGCATGGGATGTCAAGAATACTTTCAAATGTGAAACCATCTGAACACATCTGACCAATGGAGAATTAACTTGGTACATAACTTACATTAGAACAACATTTCCAAAAAATGGTCACTTTCTTCACATCTTCAGTTGAATTTACCACTGAAAAGTGAGTGACTGATTAATACATGTCTGGTTTATAAACTACATTTTTAAATGTGGAAATAGCCAATGGGGTTGCAATATACGCGTCACAGCTGCACAGGGTAAAATGTGGCTCACTGGTAAGGGATCTAAACTACTCAGGTGCCACAGAATGACTTTAAGGATACAAGTCAGGGGTGTGAAACTCCAGTCCTGGGGGGGCGGAGCCCTGTATAGATTAGTTCTTTCTCTGTTCCACCACAAATGATTTAGCTCAAAAGCTGTGTGGTAATTAGCTCAAGGGGTTGAATCAGGTGTGTAAAATAAGGGGAACCGCAAAAATGTGCAGGGCTCCGGCCCCCCAGGACTGCAGTTTGACACCCCTGATGTAAGTATATGAATGAATGTGGCAGGCCTGGTACCTTGACAGGAAAGCATTCACTCTTTTGGGTGCTCATTCTCTGTTTCCAGAATGCACAGAGCGTGAGAGCAGAGCCGGCGGCTGATAAAGGAGTGAGTAATTCATCTAAATGAAAACATCAGACACAGCTGAGAGGGGCTAATTGCAAAGACTAAGAGGAGGTGCAAACGTGGGCCAGCATGCATGCATACACACGCACTGACTCACACACACACAGATCAGAAAATCTCATATTTACTTTTACCATGAAATCCAAACCGCTTTAATACAGAATAAATTGCCCATTTGAAATATTTGCTGTGTAGCCAGAGAAAAGGGCCACATACGAGTAGAGTTCAGGTGATGGGGAAGAATGGGCAACACCTAGCAGCACAGAAAGAAGTCCATGTGTTTCAAAATGACGGAGATGGATGCCTGTCAACGGTACCAAATCCCTGGATCAGCTGTACAAATTGCTGCCTGAACAAATCCTTAGACATACCCAATAGGACAGGTCCAAAAGGGCCGAGGATTTCAAAGAAATTAAAATCCACTACGGATTCATCCCAGGAAAAAGCCAGGAAGAGCATTGGAAGGAAATAAAGTAACAGGAACCTGTCAGATAATCGCAAAAGCCAAAGCTCCGGGAGAATAACTCCGTACTTTTATGCAGAGCTAAAGACCCCCCCCCTCATAAGCGACATCATTTCACTGAGAGAGAGGGGAGCCTTTAGATATGTAGGGGAAAATAAATCCATGAACATTTGATAGGGCAACCTACGATAGAAAGAATATTCTTGTCTCCTATTAGGATTTGGAGAATGTCCAGGGGTCCATAGAATTTATGAATATAAAACTGGGTTGTGTGTGTGGCTCTGGATGTGAAAAGGCGTGAGAACATTCCCTCCTGTCCGAAAAGTCAGAAAAAGTGAACAGCTGAGAGGCGTTCGAACAGGAGAAAGAGAAGCCCTGCAGCAAGTGGGCGCTTAGGGCCGAGCGGCTCCCATCGCTGCCTGCGGAGGCCCAGCCTGGGGGGGTTACGGTCAGCTAGGGACACACCGCTGCTTCATTTACAGGGTGTTAACCCTTCATGACATCTACCACTCAATGCTTAAACACACACACATGCATACAGGGGAAAAAAACCTCAATGAGAAGCTTTTCTATCTGCACCACAGTATTTCCGAAGAGCTGCTCTTCTATAACAACGTGCCACACCAGAAAAGCACCCCCTGCAGCCAATTTCTGCTGATACGCATCATAAAAGCAGAATTTCAAGTGTTTCTAGACTAAGCCATTAGTCCATTTTCTTATCATTTTACCCAACCTGAAATACTGGTACAGTGCATCTTAGCATGCTGTGATTTACCCAGAATTACAGTATGTTATGAGCCTCCCCAGGACATGCGGTATAAAACGGATGAATCCAGATTTTAAGAGACATATTCCACACTTGATCTGAAGGGCAGTACTTTAGACTGCGGGGGGAGATCCAGGGAGAATGTGGGCAGAATGTATAAACCTCGCAGTCATCGCCTGACCCGATGCGCTCCAGCCCTGAGACTGAGCGATGATTCTGCTCTGTTAGCCACCATGCTACAGCTACAGTTATGGGGAGAGGGGAGGTGGGGGGCGCCGTCCTCGGAATACCTCGGCGATGGCGTCCTTTAACTTGTTGTACTTCTCGATATCAAAGCGGGTCCTCTTCACTCCCTTATGGAAGAAGAGCAGGTACTGGCGGTCTCTGGCATCAGGATAGATGTATTCCTGGTAGGGCAGAACAGAGATCAGGGTGCTGGCGCGTTGTGAAGTCGCTACAGACATGCGGAGGCGCATGTAAAGACGGCCGGCGGGTCCTGCGACAGCCGCTCACCTGACGCGTGAGCACGAAGTAGGCATACATGGCCATGGCGGTGCCATAGGTGATGAAGTAGGTGACCGGCTCCATGATGTCCCAGGAGTACTCCCACCAGGTGAGGCGTGCCAGGATGCCGAACTGCGTGGCCATATACGCCATGCCCCCCCACAGCACCCAGGTGGTTCGACGCTCCGCCTTCCGGCTCAGCTCCTCCTTTATCTGTCGTCCAATCACAACAACTCACATTCACCCTGACTGACACTGAAATCTAAACCAAGTCACCCCTCCACCAATTGCAAAAACCAGGTTTATGTCCCTGTAGTCTCTTCCATAAATGACATCAACCCGATGCCTCGTTTCCACAGCGTTTCTGCATTATTATTCTAAGGAGTCTAAAAGCGGCACCTTTTCCAGGGGGCGGAGTTGTGAATTCAAGTCTTCCAGTCGTCCAATCAGCTCTCGCTCTTTAGTCAGCTGATGTTCCTCAATGCGTAGGGTAGTGTAGAGTTGCTGGACTAAAAACTTCACGTCGTTCAACCTCTCCGCCTCTTCGTGCGCTAGGAGCTCTGAGATACACGCATGAAGTTCACACATGCACGGACACAGAACAAAGGGAGATATTTGAGACTGCTAGTAAACAGTGCTCTGACATACTGCATGTTTCTAAATTATTAGTAAATTTGTGCAAAAAAAAAAAAAAAAAAGCCTGGAAGGCCGCTTAGGCACCAGCACAGCTCACCTCTCCGGGGAGGTCGCACCACGTGCATGGCGTCGTTGATGAGCAGCTTGAAGTCGTCCAGCAGCAGGATGTCGACCCCCGTGGAGGAGGCTACTCTCACACCGTCTGAAAAAGGGGGCGGCAGGACAGGCTGTCGCTTGGAAGTTCACAGCTATGGTAGCGAGTAGCTAAACTTGCAGAGAACAGCTGCTAATAGATATAATTAATACTGAAAGGGCCCTTTCATAAGGAGCAGCAAACGGGAGGCATTTTGCCAGCTGCGCTAGAGTGAGTGTACTTCAGCAAGCACTCAGGCGGGGTTACCCATGGAGTAGACGGCGACGCGGTCGATGCCCCGGTCCTCGGCCTGCAGCTGCTGCAGGAATACGCCCACGGAGTCGCTGAGCGGCTTCAGGGTGAACTGGCAACGTTCCCGCCGAGACGGCAGGCAGACCGATATCACAGGGAGTCCGTTCTGATACATTACAGTCACCTCTGACAGAGGAGGAGGAGGGATAGGGAAAAAAGGAAGTTAAAGACAGATATTAATGGGCCAGAACGTCACAGAGCAATACCAAGTATGACCAGCAGATGGTGCAACAGTTGTACACTAGGACCCTTGAGGACAGGCTTTGTACGTGTAATCAAAGACTACCCCATGCCCCATAGCTCTGTGTCATCCCCTACACCCAACAAACCTACGTCTTAATCCGCTCAATCACGTTGCTGTACCTCAATTCTTTAAATCAAACTGGGTCATCAAATGATAAAATCTGCGGGGTATACCATCCCTTCCCTGGGTGATTAGACCGACGCAATACAGTCGGCACTTGGAAGAGGACACGATGCAGAAAAAAAGCAGAACACTAAGTACACCTTGTCACCTGGTCCAGCAGAATTATCTCAACCCGTCAAAACAAAAATACCATTCACCGGGGGGTTGCCAGATTGCCTGAGTATCCCCTACATACGAACTGCTCGGACTGCACAGTAACACAGACGAGGGATTCTGGCTCACGCTCACTTCCCTCCATCTGCCAAACAGCTATGAGTGGTGGGTGGTATGAACTATGAAACAGTAAAAATAAGCAGTTGTGTCACACTGCTCTTCATTTCAAGTAGGCAACATAACAGAGGCGCTTGTGTCATCAAGAGATCTGGAAATCCCTAAAACCCCCCCTTCCCCAGCACCACTGGGTTTATTCTGCGTGCCGATTGCTTTGGCTAAGGTTTCCTCCAAACCCATGTGTCTGTAACAGGATCACTGATCAGGCGTAATTAGCTGCAATGGCAGCGCCACCGTAAAGGATCGTGCGCTGCCAGTATCGCAGCGGCAGCCTCTCCAACCTCCTGGGCGGCAGGACCGGCTGACCAATCACAGGGCCGAAAGCCTCAATGCTGCAGAAAGCTCACCCTGCTCTCTCTCTATTCACCTGTACCACACACAGTCTGTCCATGAACCAAACACACTCAATCGAAGGGGCTCAACTCCCAACTAAAAAGCCTTTGATATAACAAGCTGCATTTCAGCACCAAGCCTAACAAAAATACAGAAGGTTATGAAACAGATCCATTCCCTAAGTCTAAGTCGAATTTGCAATTAAGTCTGAAAAAATAATAATTACACTAGCGATGCAGCAATGAGGAAATTCCTGGCTGATACCAATAGGTTGTTATTTGCTTTAATAAATTTAATGGGACACCATGCAAATAATAAAAAATATATATACAAAAAATATATATAAAAAAACGACAACTCTGGCTTGCAAGTCTCAGAACACTGTATTTTATAACTGTATACATCTTATATATCTATAGCATTTATAACAGAGAAGGGCTGATCATCAAGTGAAATAAACTCCGTAACTTTCCTGAGTAATAATGTCTTGATTTCACACTGTCTGCACCAAATTTCTTTTGCTACCAAACGCTTGCGTAATGGACAGACTAGTGTTAGTCGGCGGTACTGCAGCCTTCTTTACTGGAACGGATTTGCTTTTCAGAAACTCTTCATATCCCTCACTGTCCTGCCTTAAGGTGAGCAATCAGATTTGTTGTGCTGAAATGTTGATTAGTAGGTCCTTGCCTTTAGCAGAGTAATGTTGTCAAATTGCTTTTCTAAAAACGTTAAAATAATTCCACCCAGCAGACATTTTACTAACTTTAGTACATAGGTGTGCAAAGCAATATGGGTCAGCATTTTAAAGGGGATTATCGGCAGTAAATATTGGCTCATTTTTAATCATCGGCCGATGGCCGATTGTTACTGTATCAGCCAATACCAACAGTTGGCCGATACAAATCAGTGCTTTCTTATACAGTAATAATACAAGTAACTATGTACGATGCTGCATTGAACCTTGAGCCAATGAAACGCTGAAGCTGCGCAATATTTTCACGAGTGTCACAAAGTAGTGTGTATGTTCATCATTATGAAATATTGTATTTATCCTGAATGTTTAGTATAATAGGCTTTATGCTAGTCTGTTCGTAAGTAAGGGTAAGCCTAAGTAAGTCTTGTCCGTAAGTTGGATGTTCTTAACCAAGGGGCTACCTGTAATGGGTTTTTGTGTGACACATGAGTGTTGACAGGAACACAGATTCATCTGCTGGATAACGTGAAAAAAGGCTCCGCGATTCATTCTAAGAGCAAAAGCTGCACAACACGAGGAGTGACAGATGCTTATTACTGGAGCAGTGAACTGTCGCTCCCAATTAATGAATCGCCGTTGAGCTCTGATTGCACTTCACGCTGCAGGAAGAGGTACCCCCCCCCCCCCATAGCGACCAGGCACTCGGCCATACACTCCTCCCGGCCCACCAGTGCGGGGGCCTCGCCTTCAAACACCCATGCATGAATGGCTGTCGGGGAACTCCCGTGAGATGATCCAACCAATTAGATTGGAACAGAACTCATCAGCATCCAGTCAGAGAGAAGATCCACCTCCCTCCTGTAGGCAATGGGAGGGGAGGGTGGGACAGAGTTCAGGCCCCCCATGTAAGAGCTCACTCTGGCTTGACAAAGCCACCATAAGGGTGTTCTTAAGTCCACACTAACAAAATCAGGCCAACTAGCAAGAAAGTCAGCACTTTGCTTAGGCTTACCCTCCCTTTGGAGGACGGTGGGAAAATGGCATTAATTTGGAGCCGAAATGCTGCTTCGCATGACCAGTTACCAGCATGACATCACAGGCAAGCCAGCTGTACAAAGCACCAATGGGGAAGCAGAACTGTCGAGATGTGGGAGGTGTCATATGGCTTTCATGGAATTCACAATAAATCCAAAAATAGTCAAAACATAACAAAGGAGGCTTAAAATGACTGGTATTTGGGGCATCAAGTTTGTATTCATCTGAATGCTCTTTTTCCTTTATGTTCTCAGGGTGGTGCAGTACAATGACTCACCTTCAGGTGGCGTTGCAACAGAAGAGCACAGCAGTCTCTGGGCCTGCCATGTAGGGATACTTTTCCAGCCCTGGAGTGGGAAGGAAGGAAGGAAAGAGAGAGAGAATTACATCAGCAATGTTTGGGAGGGAAGAAAACAAAAACACTCCTTGACAACGAGACACTCAGACACACACACACACACACACACACACACATAGTCTATCACAGAAACTCCCAATAGCAGGGTGGCGTGTATTGTCTTGTTCACATTGCCACGGCCACACCCTGCTCATGTGCTGCTCGACTGGACTTTTAAGGAAAAGTGTGTCGGTGTGTGTGCGCACACACTCACAGACAGACACACACACACACACACACACAGACAGACACACACACACAGACAGACACAGCTGTGGAACACCCACTCATAACCACATCACGCAATACGAATGACCAAAGGCTAACTGTCTGGAATGTGGACATGCCAACCTTCTGGGCAGCAGGATTAACGACTGACTCGCCGCACCAGGGCACAGCACAGCCTCCGCCATTCCTGTCCACCATAAACAGACGAAGTATTAAAATCCGGCAGCCCCCTACACAGCTCCTCTTCTCACTGGCCAGCACTGCTCTCCGCATAAGCAGCGGGGCGGAAGCCGCTCGCAGACAACCAGGAGAGGGACCCCTCGGGTTTTTAGCTCGCTCGGATCGTGCCCTTGTGAAGCAGCCAGAGAGCTCCGCCCACAGGCTGCCCCACGGGATGCTGGGAAGGCGTGGGGTTACAGGACTCCAACAGGAAGTGTGTTCACTGGGGAAGGGTCTAGCACTTCCTGTCAGCCTGCTGAGGTGTCAGATGTGACCGAAAGAAATAGTATGAGAATGTCCAGCATGTAGATCAACGCAAATAAATTCAGGCCAGTCGCTCAGCTGGCTGGATTTCCCGCCGGCCACAACCAGCAGATGCATTTGCTCCTTCCGCCCTTCCATACGGGCCTCTTTAGAAACCTCACTGTGCCCTGACCCAGACAGCGTTGATCGTACCCCCTCACACCTGCCACACAGTGAGGTCACTTAGACCACTTGAGCAAAGTGAAATCTCTCACACATCCTGCGCCAATCAACTCAAATACAGAAGGTGAAGATAAGGAGGTCTGACAGATAAAGTTCCAAGGCTGACAGCAATAAGACCCAATCCTTCTGACAAACCTGAGGTGCTCCGACGGACCACATTTCCCCACCCAGCTGGTCCACGTCCCCGAGCCAGCCAAGCCCCTAGAGCACCAGCTCCCAGACCAAGATGCTACAAAGCAAACCTCTGCCACCCAAGACACCCCATTCATATAGTAAAACAGTCCTCTGATTGTTGTTCTACTTTTACCAGAAATGCTTAACTCAGGGGTGGACAGTCTTACCCGCAAAGGGCTGGTGTGTGTACTGGTTCAACTAGTTTACTAAGATGTTTTAAAACCTGATGGTTGATTTTTCAGCTGTAATGAAAACCTTCATCTTTTGCGGTAGACTGGTCCTGAGGAATGCAAACTGCTAGCCAAGCAAATGGAATCAATATGGCCGCTAGCCAATCAGGGATGAGCCCCCGCCTAGCAGTGCCTGGGACTGGCGAATCAGGTTCCTTTACTTAACTGTCAGTCAGACACTGGCCTATCACTCGCCAGCACAAGGCTTCCCACATCATCAGTGGTTTCCTTCAGTCCAGTCAAGCTCAGATGTTAGCCTCAACAAAAAAGGTAATTGAGGGTGTACAGCTCCCCCTATGTTTTCCTTTTCTTCTTTAGCAGTGGTAAAAATAATTGAACCTTTTCTTCACACTGAAACGATGGCTCCATACTGGCTAAAAGATTTACCTGCATATTACATCATGCAACGCTCACTCTCTCTCACACGTCTCTGCAGGCACAGGGAGGAAACTTAAATTTGCTGCAAATTCAAATACATTGAATATAAAACAAAAATAATCTGCTGAGTATTTTGTGTTCATACATTTTAAAACCACACTCTGTTTTCTTAGCCCGTAACATGTCCCTCATCGGCCCAAGCCCCCCCAACACAACCCCCCCACATATGCGATGACACTCCTTGATCGGCACACCATAATACCCACAAAACAGCAGACTCACTTTAAATTATGATTTAGTTCCCTTTGCAAAAGATTTAACTGACTCTAATGAACATATGAATTATTGAAACTTTACTTCCATCTTTACACTCCAGTAATTATTAGAATTTTTCAGATAAATTCTGATGATAATTTTGTTCTTTTTGGGTAATGGTGGGTTTTAAACGAACGAAGATTAAATTATGCAATTCTATGACTGTAAAAATACACCTCAACTGTAATAATTCTGAAACATGGAGATTGAATAAGAAATAAAAAATAATAAAAACTTGTCATTTTTCCTGCTGAGGTTTCTGCACACACTTCACGTTCTGAAAAGGGCTCTCGCTTGCCTGCCGGTGTGTCGTGGCGGCTTCAGCTAAAAGCTTCATGTTTTGGCTGCAGACGGCCACAGAGATAAACGGTGTCACTTTCACCTGCACTTCTGGCAGCGTGAAAGCCACCGTCAGCTGGACTTGGATGTCACTGGCACCGGTGCAAACGCAGAAAGTAACCAACGCGATTGAAAAATCAGAGCAACAGACTGATCCAGCATCTGAGTGACATCTTGTACCCTTCAAACAAAATAAACTACAGAATTACATTTAAAATGTCAAATTCCAGCCCTCCATCCATCTTCCAATCACTCATCCAGTATAAGGTTATAGGAGCCTGTCCCAAAGAGCACAGGGCAGGGGACACTGCAGGTGACATTCCAGACCATCAGAGGTCCCACACACACTCTCTATGGGTGATTCAGGGAAGTCAGTGCACCCAAGGAGCCATTTTTTGACTAGGGAGGAAACCAGGAAACAAGCATGGCACAGGGAGAACATGGACAACTGCAAACCGGGCAATCTTCAGTGGTGTAAAAGCCGGTTTGGGGGGCTGGGGGGTTCGGAATCCTGCAGTGACTGGTGAATCAGGCAGCTAAGTTGTGGGATTGATTTTTTTCCTTATAGTCCAGCATCCTCCTTTCAGAGTTAGCAATCAATTTGCAATCAGTCTAAATGTTTTTTCTCCTCCATAAACAAGGCAAAAAAAAAAAAAAACAGCCGTTAGATTCTAAACTGCAGCATCAGGATGAGCAATAAGCCTCCAGTCACTGTTGTTGGGAAAGACTCATGTGATGTGACTCCATGACTGGGACACAGGGTCATTATTACCGGGCTTCCCCGTAGCGGCCAGTGAACGCCAAGCAGCCTCCAGACTCCTTCCAACAAGGCCAGCGGTCACCAGAACTGAATTTGTTAAAGCTGCTTGATTTGGCCTTTCTACAAATTTCTGCTACGGTCAAACTGCTAAAACTCGCCATCTACTGGCCCTTGTGATGAAAATGGAAAGGCAGCGTAACAACATAAAGGACGAGAATTTAATCGTGAGGCAGCTGCAGACATTAGCAAAACTACATTATCCAGATCTTCATAAATGAATACTCTACATTAGATGCTGCACATGTCCTTTGGGGAACAACCCACTCTTTTGCATTGACAAATAAATTTCAACAGCTATAATGAAGTAGCGCAGAGTAATCGGCATGCTGAACTTGTGTGGGTCACTCTTAATCAGATAAACCTGTGTGAATTTCACTAGAGGAAGGGGTTGAGATAATACAGGGCAGTAAATTAGTATGTGGATAAGGTGCCGGCGAGCTCTGTGCTCGACCGGAATGGGAGGGAGGAACTGGACACTGACGTCATGCTTCAATAGCTTACACCAGTGTTTCCCCAATCCGGTCCTCAGGGACCCACAAACAATCCACGTTTTGCTCCCTGCCAGACAGTCCACATTTACCATGCTCTGGGAGGGAGCAAAAATATGGACTGTCTGTGGGTCCCTGAGGACCGGATTGAGAAACACTGGCTTACACAAAGGAGTGCACCCCTAGAACGAATCTATGCAACTCATCCAGAAAAACACCCAGACACACAAGCCCTACACCACAAGCAGCAGGTACGGTCTGACTGATTAATCGTGACCGTAATGCTGAGGATGGACACACACAGACACACCTACAGTTAATCCGCAGTCTCCTGCAATATGAGCACAGTGAATGAGCAACCCTCAGGTTACAAGAATGTGCCCTGGTTCGCCATGCAACCTGCTCCCTCACGGCGCATTTCAGGTGCAGGTTGCGTGCGTGTATGTGTGCGTCTGTATGCCCCACCCTCCCGGTGAACAAAGATGCTGAGCAATGCTCCACTCCCCCACAATAACACATGGGGGTCACCCAATGAACTGCTCAGGATTATCTATCATTGTTATGGTGTTTAACGATAACAAAGGGTCGATTACGGCGAAGATCAATTTCTGCTTGGGACGGCACTTCGCCATTGCTGTAATTACTATGCGACTGGAAAGGCTAATCAAGCGCATTAATCATCTTCTAGACAAAAGAAAAGAGTTTCTAGGGATACATAGGATCATATAGCTGTGCAGTATTTAATGCGCCCCCCTGAACGTCCTCACAGCAGCTTCCACGACGCTGTCAGGCCATCAGCGAGGGAGCAAAAGCCTGCAGGACACGGTGGGCAGAACCGTGGCGCGTCAGGGCATATCGCAGGCAGGTCTTAAGAATGTTCCGTAACGGGGCCGACTGAACCGATGATCCACGGAACCGGAAAAGTCCCTGGGGGCTGGAATAGCCATTTTCTATACACGCGTACCTGCGATGGGGGTACCAGGCAAGAACATGTTGCTAGTCCAGGCCATCGCAGGAGAAAGACGTGTCCACAGTGAGACACCATGGTTTGCTCAGAGATGCTTAGAACCCAGAGAAAAGCTACATGTGGAGAGCATGCGAACCACACAGAGCAGAGCAAGGGGTGGGATTCGAACACTTTTAAAAAACTAAAAAATCATGAGACCTGGTAACAACATCACAAGTAGTTTACCAGGGAGGGAAAGCTTCCTTACGGTAAACAGGTGTGTGCTAAAGCACCACGCGCCCGCTGGCCATTTATCCTCAGTGAGGAAGCGGCAGGCAGCGCAGCCATATTGGAAGAGAAAAATTACCGCCTTGATGGAAATTATACGTACGGGCTTGGCGAGCCCAAAGCGGCCGGCTCAGTGCCACTCTGTCCACACAGCTGCGTCTTGGAGCGTGTGCGCATGCGCACGTCTCTCTCTCCCTGCAGTTACGCAGCCAGCTAACCGGCTTTTGCATAAATTACACCCTCAACACAGACTCCTTGTCTGCACATGCGACAGCATGATGAATGAACCCGTGTGAGACCAGATTTCACGCACACGTCCGCATGGGACACACCCGTGTGTCTGTCTGCATAATGTGTGTATGCAACGGAGTGCGACACAGTGTGCGTCTGTGTATCCAAGATGCGGCGCCCCCAAAGCATACAGTCACTCAATACATCCAATAATATTCTATATAAGTGCTTATCCTGGTCAGGGTTGCGGGTAGTCACTGAATCGCCCCCTGAAATATTAAACAGGGAACCAGCAGAAAGCACAGCAACCTTGGACTCAATGTCAACCAAGTGGGGGGGTGGAGTGATGGAGAGCAGAATGAGGGCCAGGGAGAAGGGATGAAAACCAGTCAGAGATTCCACACTTTAGCCACTAACACTATTATCAGCTTTCAAAAGGGGTGTGGGTACGTGTGTGTGTGTGTGTGTGTGTGTGTGTGTGTGTGTGTGTGTGTGTGTGTGTGTGTGTGTGTGTGTGTGTGTGTGTGTGTGTGAAGGAATCATCACATCGTGAGCCGTTGGGTACATGAGGGCTCTGGATCCCACCCAGTTCTGTGTTGGGGGGGGGGGGAGAGAAACTGCTGATCGCTGCAGCAGAGGAATCCCTAGTCTAGAGAGGGGGGTTGCCCCACTGTCTCATTCGTCACACTCTCGCTCCCTCCCTCGCTCTCTCTCTCTCTCCCCCTCTCTCTCTGAGAGTCTCTCCCTATTTCATTTTCTCTGTATTCCCCTCCTGCACTGACTCTGCGGTGCGTAGAAACCACCCCAGACCCAAGCACCCCCGTGTGTCTGAGTGTGTTCTGATGGTACCTGTCACTCGCACACATCTCAGACACAAACACAAACCAGACACGATCTGACAGCCTGCCAAGCTGATATTAATGCCTTAAGATGCACATTCAGAATGGCGCCCTTATTAAAATCGCCCTGTACGTTCACCTGCTTTCCCCCCCTAGATTCCAACAACCACCCCCAAAAAGTCCACACACAATGACACTGCACTTTAGGGAGGGGGGGGGCATAATAATGCTTACTCAATCGGTGTCCTGGTGCATGCTGCCCTTGCGGACTGCGACGTGGGGGCTAAGCAGGAATGATGGAGAGTCTCAGAGGTTTGGAAAAGAACTGGTGGGCGAATATTCTGAAGTGATAAACACGGAACTGGCTGACGGCGGGGAGAAGAGCACAGCCAAAGGAATCACTGGTCGGTGTGAATGAACCAAAACAGCCATGCGCACCGCGGCAGCGTGGGAGCAGAGCCACCTTGTCGCCCAGACTGCAGGCTCTCCAGCCGCCGCCCACACTGTACAGCTTCAGTCCCTGTGAGCCAAAGGGATGCAGAACTGGTTGGGGGGCAACAGGCCAATGCAGCATGACTGACACACCTATAACAGCTATTCTGTGAATGAAGAGCTACGACGGGGGCATGGGGGGGGGGGGGGGGGAGCGGTGCATGGGCTGCAGAGATACGCTTCAGACAGACCCCCGAGAGTCTGGGGGGGGGGGGGGGGGGCCACATGGAGGGGAAGGAAGACAGCAGAGGAGTGTAGAAAAACAGAAAGGGAACGGATGGGAAAAATGAGAAGGTGGGAGAGCGATAGACAGAAGGGGAGGAAGAGGAGTACCAGACGAGTGCATGGGGAGGAAGGAGAAGAGCAAGTGGAGCAGAAAGAGCAGAAGGCAGATATGCAAAAGAAGGCAAAAGAACAAAAATTTAGCTGAAAGATGTGAAGCAAAAATAGGCGGCTTCATCAGGTCATCAGGTTCAATAGTCCTCACCCATGTATGGAGCATACTGCCATGCACTATTTAAGGAAACAGTTACTGATTACAACCAATCTGACGATTCCACAAACAAACTCATGTTTCGGCTCAGCTAGTGTAACTATAGACCCCCCCCCCCCAATCTGATTTCAAACCAAACGGAGCTTCGGGATAAACTGACTTCAGAACAGCAGCTTTGTATTTCCTCTGTCAATATGTCAGACCTGCATTAGGGTTAATATAATTCATGCTAAACGTAATCGCTAAGAAATGTTATGCTTTTGTTCGATTAACAAACTTACGAAGTTAGCGAAGTTATGAAATTACAAGAGGAGTCGATTAATGCTGGCAGCACGTCTCAAACGTCTCCATTCTAAACTAAAAATGGACTCATATTTCAAATGAATTTTTAACAGCACTTTGATAATGTTAATTTATTACAGCTGAAAAACAGATAAAATACCTTATAAAGGCTGCTCATGGCAATCCTTATGAGGAACTTCCCAGGCTAAAGCCATTTCTAAAGGTTCTGATAACCACAGCAGACGAGGTCTGGACACTTCAAAGTCAAACATCACACTGCTTATATAATGCACAATAAGGCATTATGAGGCACCTGCTGCAGTGTGCATGAGGAGACCAACCTGCACTGTATGTGTTCCTGAAACAAAAGCAGATGTGTCAAGTATGAACCAGAACACCTCATGCATTTACGGCCCCTACACAATGCATTTTCCCCCCCCCCAGAAATGCCAGGCCACGTAAAACAAACTACTTTCTGCTGCACATCTCTGTCTGCAACACCGCAGTGCTCATTTACTGCATGTCTAAGCCCCTATGAATGAGGCCATGGCAATTTCCATATGTTTTAGGCTGTGAGGTCAAGTGTTACTGGTAAGAAGTTTACCCAAGATATCTCCTTTATGAGGCTCTAAAGCTGTTGGGGAGGAGGTTCATTTTAGCATCCCCAGCCAATAAACTCAGGATAACCCATAAGGGGGCCTAGGTTAACCATGCGTGGGGTTCACCCAGCTCTCCATGCATGCCTTGAGAACCTCCAGGAATGCAAAGGCTATCGAAGCACAAGCACCCAGATGTTAGCAGCCAGCAGGGGCATTCATGGAGGGCTAGGGCGGCAAGGTCGGTGCCGTGGGAAGCCGTGAGCGCGCAATCGTGCAGGACAGCCTGCCTGCACAGCGTGAGGCTGCTAGATTGCGCACATAGACAGATGGCGCAGGCGGGTGGCGGCCACGTTCACCATGCCGCTATAGAGCCCCCCCCCCCCCGATCTCTTGACTTTCGCACCCAACCCTCTGACCCCACACCCTGTGGATGGGAGGAGCTTCACAAACTGGACTACAAGCGGAAACAGGAGAGGGGGACCTCAGGGGAACATGGAGAGTGGAACAGATTCCGTTCTTAAGGTTCACCTCCAAGGACACAAGAACATCAGAGCTGGTCTGAATGGCAATGTGGCTACATCAGGAAAGAAGGGTCATCTTACTATAACCATACCCTGACACACTATCTGAATCTCTCCCCCCAACATGGGATTTTACAGAAAAAAATTCTATGCTAAAATCAGCCCCTATGACTCCGGAATACCCCCATGCCGAACCAGCGTGTCAGACACATGACAAAGGATGCATAACAGTCACACATACAGAGCATAAACTCAGTCCAAGGACCAAAATGACCAGTCTAGTACAATCAAACTTCCTGCTCTCATCAGCTGGAGTGAAATCTCGGCATACTGTGATCTTGGCATACTGTGATCTCGGCATACTGTGATCTTGATTTTTGGGCAGTATATGTTGCTCATTTCATCAGCGGCTCCCCTGACAGCCCTGGTGTCTATGCGGGCGGAGCAGAGTGCCCTTTCAGACGGGCAGCTCTCCCGACAGAACCAAGGCGGGCACCAGGCATTTGCTGCGTTCAGAGAAAGCACATCTAACAGCTGAAATAAGCCTCAGAATTGACACGCTTCTTGAGATAACTTGGCTTGACAGCTACCCCTCGTTCTGTTCCGCTGCAGATGACGCTGTGCGTTGATCACAGCTGATTTACGCAGTGCCCCCAAACGCGACATGGGGGGCGGTTTGCTAGCATTCTGGCGGCTAACGGTAAGTAAGGAGAGACCGCCCACGCGCCACAGTCAGACTGAAAGCTGTCAGGGGAGCCCGCAGGCTGAATAACCGAGCTGGTAATGGACACTTCCTGACTAATTGAAGGTGCTGCTGTGAGTGATTAGGCTCCGATTGTTTCCGCACGCTAAGATGAAGGACTGATTCCTGCCGGATACCCATGAAGGGCACACTACCGGCGAGAGCGGCCCGGAATGAGACTGCACGCGTACTGGGGTGTAAGCACGTATAGGTAGGTGTGACAGACTATCTGCGTCTCTGTGTGGGTTGTAGTGTGATCGTACTTAGTGGGTAGCGGCTGGCTGACCCTTTGGGTTATACGCTATATATTCCTCTCTATTTGGTGCCAAGGTGTTTGTTTCTGGGTGTGCATGTGTGTCACCAAGTAAACTGGACACCAAGTGCCATTCTCCAGATGTGGCTTTCATTCCGCCCACTATCCGGGATTCCTCCTGTGAGTTGTTCCCACTTGCAGCCAACTTGAGTCTGACAGACACCTTCCAGTTGCCTCCCGTTACCCGGGAGACGCCCGTGGGCATGGGCAAAGCTGCTGTTGCACGCAAATAGAGGTGTTTTCTCGAAACCAGTGGTTTGTCTGCATCGGCATCCCCGTGTTCACAACAGGCACGTCTGTCTACTGACCCGAAACACAATGTCAAACACGATGGATCAGATGCTGGGCAGCAGTAAACCTGCCTGCACGTCCCCCAGAGCGAACAGCAGCTCTCAAACATGCTGGATCGGAGGTAAATCATGCAACACTTCACTCCCTGCTTTTCAGCGAGAGCTTCAACGTCCACATACAGGTCGTCCCGTTCTGCCGCAGCCAGTCAGGGTGAAAAGCCATCTTCCGGCTCTCATTCATACATTCAGAAAAGGTGTCAAAAAAGCCACAATCTGTCCTGAGAAAAGATGCGGCTGACAGTGAGATCACATTATCCTGCGCTGACTGGGAGGAGGGCAGCCGTGAAGGTGAACGTGCACTGAGAGCACCGGGGGGCATAATCAGTGCGACGGCAAAATGAGCTGACTGTGGGAAAGCCAAGAGAGGTGAAGACGGTACGGCTGGAGGGAGAGTAATCTGGGGGGGGCTGCCTTCTCTGCGGAGCAGGCCCCCGTTTAAATATTCCCAGTGCGCACAAGCTGCATACCCTGATTGTATTATAAGATGCTTACTTCACCATACTGATGCAGGGATGCCTCATTAATGTGAATAGTTTCTTCTGTGATCAGATAAATACATCTTGAAGCATAATCTAAATATATCTGTGTAAGAGGAACCAGGCTCAACTCTCAGAAGCAATGTAATAGAGAAAGTGCTCCCAGTCGAGTACTGTACCCCTAATCTGTGCTGCAGTTCTCTTGTACAGCTGGTGTACAAGAAAGTTTCTCCATCATAAGGGTTGGGTACTGGAGTCTTGCCCTTTTCCCTCACCTTATACAAGCCAAGGACAGCCCTCACCAAGCAGGAGGGAGGGAGAGAGGGAGAGAGAGAGAGAGAGAGAAAAAAACCCGGGAACACCCAGGGCAGCACGGCACGAGCATGCGAAAAAATAACAGCGCGTGACGTTTGCGATATACAGTTAGGAGAGCCGCGCTCTCTCCCTCCAGACGTGTCATCCTTGCGGGAGCAGAAAGCTGCCACTGGCTCCCACCGTTCGTGCGCCCGAGCATTAATGACGAGGAGGATTTTACTAAAGGGCATCTGAGGCTGGAGGAAATCTCAGTGACTGGGTCCCAAAAGCACCGTTTCCAGGTCTTTTCCAGTCACAAGACAGGGCAGTTCAGGCATACGGTCTCCTACATTAAATAAATGTCATGAAGAATCCTGAAACATAAAAGAAACCTCATTTTTTAACAACAGAAAAGTAGGTTTGTTGAAACTAACCCCCCCCCCCCACCCCCCACTAGCACTCAAACTGAGAAATCAGGCACTTCAGCAGACAGGGAGTGGGTGTCCTTCCCTGTTAGTACAGACAGCTAAGAGTGGGAATGAGGAAGCCAGTCAGGAGCTGGTAGTAAAATAACGACACACAATGGGCCAGAATTTCAGGCATTGCTATGGAGGGTCTGCAGGAAGTGTGACTGACACAGGGTGGCCATCACCAGTAGCCACCAGCCCCCATCTGATCATTGAGCAAACGCCTTTACTGCACAGACCACAACACACAGAATGGACCAATCAGCATCTTACATACAATTTCTCAATATAATCATGACAACAGCTGTGGCGTGAATGTGAATGGAAGATAGGACACTGCAGCTGAACCACAGCAGATCCAGTGATATCTGCAAGACCGTCAGCAGATCAGTGAGGCTCCTCCTCCTGTCCCTGCCATTGGGCATCTTTCTCACGCACCGCACACCTCACGCGCATGGCCTTGGGCTGCAGGGCTGGGAGAGCTACAAACCAACATGTGTGTTAATTAAACATTCATACAGGGGGCTGGCAGAGACGCCTCGCGCCCTCAGGGCTCCTATCCTCTGCTAAGTACTGGCACTGCTGGCCTCGGGGACGCCCAGGGGACGCCGCCAGAAGGCTCCGCTCGCTCCAAGGCGGTCAGTCGATCTAATCACGGGATGAAGAGCAGAGAACAGCATCTCCAGCAAAGGAACCTGAGGGCGAGGAAACCCCATCTGGGTGGCGGGGGCCCTAACCAGGCTAAATCTATATACTGCAGCATCAGACTGGAGTCAGCCAGTATTATAGAATAAAGACCGGCAGGCATTTTACAGCCGCTGCATGCAACACCAACACAACCTCTGCGACCATTTGGAAAGGTTCACCTCACAAGCCACCGTCTAACCGGCATCACTTCCTGGCGAAGCTACAGAGCTGCAGCCGTTGTGGAGGGAAGTGGCACGAGTTCCCTGCGCCGCAGATTCCTTTGTAAAAGGGCATGGAGGCAGGGACCTTAAGAAGGGTTTAGGCAGCATGCCTGGAGTTATGTACACAGTTATGCAGAAGAGCCACTCCACTGTTTTCCATTATGGACGTGATGAGACACACGAATTGTCATCGTGTCAGTGGTTCAATCAGTCTAGAGAGGAGCGTGTGTGTCACTCTCCCAGCACAGAAAATTGTTTTTCTTAAATGTGTTACTGTCTTCCTTTATATATCAAGTCTTGCAAAGCACTCCTATAATGTTACTCCTATATAACACCAAAACAACACTAAAGATAAAGCATTTGTATTTGGACATATTGCTTGATAATGACCACTCTGATGGGAAAAGATCATATGTATCACGTTTCATCGTTTGATGATATAAGCTCGTAGGAGTTATTCTTGCACAAATGTATGGATTCATGAAACTAGAGGAGGCGGGACCATGAGATCTGATTGGTTGGTCCCGCCTCCTCTAGTTGCTTAGACCCGCCTCCACTACAATTTGATTGATTATCCAATTTTCGTTCAAAATTTTTGTGTAAGTGAAACTCCCATGAACACGATATAACTAACACTGTGAAGAGCTGTACCTAAGTAATCAAACAAAAGTAGTATAATCACATATCACGCTGAATAATTGAGGAGATGACAACTACCGCCATCTATCATGACCATTTGTTACCGTCCTATTAATTACTTTAATCGGCAAAACGATGATGCATCTAATTAGCTGGGAAAACATGTATGGCTACTATGATTCATGACAGTTAGTAGGGGCTGCTGCCCAGTAATTTAAGTGAACAGATGACATCCATCCATCCATTCGAGACTGGCTGTCCGCTCTGAATATGTCCCACCCCTGACTCATCTTCTTCCCTTCCCCCATCTTTCCCCCCTCCTCTCGGCCCACCCTGTTGCCGGGAGCCTCGCTCGACCTCACTGTAAACGTGCCTCAGAGTCCCTCTCAGACCCGTCTGCCAGCCGCGGCTCCGGCCGATCGATGGCCCAGGCCACGGTAACTGCGGGCCGTCATGGATACCAGTCAGAACAATGCAACAGCGGCGCAGCAGAGGGATAAAGGGAGGTAGGGAGGTAGGGAGAGAGGGAGCGAGGCGCAAAGGAAAGACACAAAACGCTAAATCTAAACACACAGTTTCTGTGATGCTGGTAAATTCAGCTTGAGCTCATTACAGAGAGAAAATGACAAAAAGAAAGAAAGATAGAAAGAAAGATGCAGCCCTACAGCAATTCAGGAGCCTAGCAGTGATGGCAGACTCCAGGAATGCTGGAGAGCTGGATCCGGGATCACCAGCACCTTGTGCCTTTCAAAACAGAGTTTTTCACGCCTCCAGCAGGGATTTAGAATGAAGTGGTTTTACGCACACTGGGGCTCTTGCAAACTGGTCCGTCTTTCTTCCAGCCCCGCCCTTCCCCTCAAACAAAAACGTGACCCACGTTTTCATTTGCTCCTCGGGTCATTCCACGTCCCCCGCCCGCAGGGCACGTCACGCGTCACCGAGACACACACCCAGAGTTGTGCCTGTTTGTTCCTGCAAACGGCCCTTCCTTCCTGTGCGCGTGTATGTGTGGGCACGCCCAGAGGTGTGGGTGTCTGTGTGCGTAACTGAGAAGGGGAGAGAAGGCACTTCAGAAGACTCCTCTCCAACTGAACGCAAACAGTCGTATCTCAGTAATGCGAATATTCAAACCGCACACCATTTCACATTAGACTGCTACACCCAAAGGCACACAAACATCTCCTTGAATACTGTTCATACAACCTGTTCTACCGATTAAAAGTTTCAGGGCAACCTCCCTAGCACATGTTCCCCTTGATCCTCTGATGTTCAGACAAAATGTCAGTACATGCAGAGTGGAGAGGGACAGAAAGCTGCCATATGAAAGCAAAGGGCCAATAGGAAATGAGTGGCAACTATTTATAGGCAAGTAAAAGTGGCTCAGAAACTTCGTAACAAATCGGCAGGAATTGTAGACGGGCGGAGGACACGGACAGCTCAAAGATTTAACCGAGCCCAATCGATACCGTTAACAGGCGCTGTAGACGTGGGGAGGGCAGGGAGGCGGGCAAAGGACAAGCACCCAGACGGGCACACCCGACGCCAGGCAGGAACCTCGGGAAGGGCGAGGCCACCGCCATCGAGTGAGAAGGTCAGGGCCGTTATCGATATTCTGTGGGGGAAAATGTCTCCATGACATGGCATGGAGTCTAAGGGCTCCTGTCAGGGCTGAGAGTACAGACCACAGATCAGCGGCTCCTCTCACATGCACGAGAAAACGACAACACACACACACACACACACAGTGTTGGCCATGTGCTCACCTGGGCTGACATGGGGCTGGGGGAAGCGGGAAAAAGGGAAGCTCTGGGTCGCAGGCCATGCGTTCTCCTTGGAGACTGATGGGCGAGAGGGAGAGACAGCGCCTCCTGCAGGAAGAGAGGCAGTTAGACAGGACTCTGGTATATAATGTTAAAAGCTCTACGCAATTTTAGTTAACTCTGGGGTTTCTCCCCTTACTCTTGGGGGGGGTCATATGAATGCATAATTACAGAGATCCTACCCTATCTGGTGTATGAGCCTGGATTAAAGAAGAGCAGAGGAAAAAAAAAAAAGAAAAAAAAAAAAGTCAATGAGTCGAACTCAGAGTTTAAAGAGAATTCCTGACACCAGAAATATAAGGAAACTTAAAACCAAAACAAATTTTTTGCACGTCTGTCGAAAATCAGCCGGAAAAACGTTTCAAGTGTGAGCGAGCCTGTTAAATGCTTCAGCTGTTTACTCCACACAAAGATGTTCCTAGACTGCTGCATGTTTGAAGCTCACAACATGCGAGGAACAGGAAATGCTGGCCATCTGAAACGGCACGACGAAACATGTCACCACTCCGGCGTAATGCTGTTTGCCTTTTCCTTTTGGCCTTTCCCACAATGCACCGCATCACTGCTAGGTTTCATTAAAAAAGGGACCAAATATCAATGTAAATTGGACCCATACTAAACAGGAAAAAGACAAGATTTGCATGTCGTTAGGTAGCGGTGTCTTCTGTCAGTGCTGCTGTCCCAGAAAGCACTACATGTAGTACTGCTAGGTCATTGGGTCTGACATGTACTGGAAACACTGTTTGTATGAGGGAAACTCTAGCCCCACGCGTCATTTGATCCTTGCCCACTTCGTACTCGTTAACGATTCATTACCTGCTAACCTGCTGCTAACGACCCTGTAACTTTAACAATGAGGTGGTAGAACAATATCAGGCTGCTTGACAGTTTCTTCGTGTGACATCAGCGCTTAATCTTTGTATGCCTGGAGACCAAGTTACACCAGGAAAAAAAAAAGCTCATTACGCATCAACACATTTAATCACAGAGACATTAGTTATGAATTGGCCAACAGAAACAAGAAAAAGAGGGAGACTGGTGGTGATACTGGTTTTCAAGGAGCCGGCAACAGGCCACAGCAGATGCTGATGTCGAAAGGGAAGGAGACTGGAGATCAGATAAGAGGTCTGGCTATTCAACGGAGGAGCATAGGAGAAATTCCACCAAAGACCATCAAAGTGGCTGAGAAGCCCAAACTGAAAGGCCATGTCCAGGCCCTGGGGTGACGGGCATGCTGTGCTTGAAAGGCAATTAAGGGCCAATTCATTTTAAGGGCCGGAACACTGCAGAGTCCCCCCCATCCCGACCACCCAAAGAAACACTGGCACCCAGGTCTCCCTCAAGGTCACCTGTTCGTGCAAAGTTATCAGAGGAACCTGCAAGGGTAGAGCTGCACGATATATTGTTTCAGCATCAGCATCGCGGTGTGAGTATGTAATAATCAAATGGCAGGATGTGCAATGTCAAGTAAGGCAAATTAAATCAGACATGTCGTGCAACATTTTTGTGGCTTTACTACAAAAGAAAAACTTGCATGGTTCTCATTTTTCATGACAAATCTACAAGGTCTTTTTGATATATATTTACTCCAATTTAAGGGTTTGTAACTTAACTAGTGAGTGAGGCAGTGAACCATCAATCAAAATCTTTTATAGACATGCACAATGTGCAATATTAATATATTTAATATACACTTGCAATTTTCACATTGAAGGACTGCGATAGCTGGATTAAGACAGTTAGTTACACCAAAACAATTTTACTGGCTCATAGGGAACAAAATTTAGCCAGCATTTTAAGGATCATTTCAAGATAAGGCTACATGTTAAAAAAATCTGATTAGACTTTACTGCCCACTGTTTCGATGAACTCGACTAGAAGATAAGTTAATGCTATTGCAGAGTGTGTCAAATAAGTTGTATTTGGCTATAGTTTATTCCGGATTAAATTTCCTTTTTTTTGTTTTAGAAATATTGCAAAAATAATTGCAAAATATCGCGATATGATTTTTTTCCAGTAACATTCAGCACTATGCAAGGGTCACATTCATTCAATGTCACACTTGTGTTCCAGAAGTATCTCCAGTAAAATTGACCCTAATCGCAAACCCCAACCTGCTAGGCTCATAACAGTGAGGAAAAAAACCAAATATAATCCATTACTGCTGCCGTTTCCTGGAGCCACGATTTTACGTGACAAAGGTACTAATCATATGTCACAGTGCCAAGACAGCAGCATCTGACATGAGCCACCTCTGATGTAATAGATAGCAGGGCTGCATGATTAATCGTTTTAAATTGTGATCTTGATTCATACCTCTATGAGATCTCATTCTACGGCAGTACAATTATTCGTTTTAAATTGCGATATTGATCCATACCCCCCATGAGACCTCATTCTTACATGACACTGGTTATGCTGTGTTTGCATTAGCAGGAAGATCCACTGCATCAAATCAAGCGCTCCCTTTCCCCCCCTAAGCTGTATCCATAAATGACAGGACTGCGTTACACCATGAGGCAGGAAGAGGGGGCAGAAAAACAGGTGTTATAATAAACTTAAATCTCAACCGCACTTTATGTTTAGCATTTGCCGCTGAATGACAGCACATCGCGAAGCGGGTTTTGGTACTGGTACCCATCTAGAAGTCAATGGAAAAGTACAGAAATTACTGTACCAAAAATAAGGTATGTGGTGTAGTAGAAAAGTGCCATTCGTGGTTTATTCAAACCCAGGAATATGCCCATTCTGTTCTACAAAGCTGACGTGGTGCACTGATGTGGAAATTATGACCGAAACCGATAACCGATATATTTTTGCCTAATGTCGATGATAGAGATAACCAGCTAAGCGAAGCCACCTGCCAGGCGGGGAAATTGGTGGCACAGATTAGCAGAATGACATCACATGGTTTTCTGTGGAAAACGAAAGATCGATCTAGGGTCCAATGCAATTATCTCTATTACTTCAGCAGTTGTGTCATTAGCGGTGATGCTGCTAACTTTGATTATTGATAAAGGTCGGTATGTTAACCTTGGGCAAGACTCGGAAACCCGAGGCTGCTTGGTTGTCTACAGGCGGCTCCAAAGTGGACTACCATGCATATGTACGATATGTACTACACTGTAATGTCAAGGAAATTCAGCAAGTATGGTATAGTATGTGGTTCCGAAAATACCTATAAGAACATTGCAGAGCCTATACCTCAAAAAATCTGAAGAAGCTTTTGTGAACATCACGTATTGATTATTGGTGGCTTGTGATGTTCATCTTGGTAGATTAACTTGATTGAATAATATTGATCCAGTCTGGATCACTTTAATTTTTAAACCAGCAAATATGTTTTTAATAGTAGCCTAAAACAGAAAAAGTATTGAAACAAAGCTAAATTGTGTCACGAGGCAGCTAAAAACTGTTCTCAAAATGAAAGAAAAAAAAGAATAAAAGATGAAAATTCTGAATTTAGACATGAATGGACAGAGGCATATTCTAGGAGTAAAAAAAATAATAATTATAATGCTAATATGGTGATATATTTTATGCTGAAAAATTTGCCTGCCCGATCACAGGTACAAACATAAAACCTGTAAATGACCAGGTCACGGGGATTTTTCCATCTGTATCTTTAGATAACTTTCCGATGTTTGGACTATACAAAGACAATCTGATTTTACATTTCATTGTTCAGGTGACTTCAGAGTTGAGGACAGTTGCTGCCAGTTTTGTGACATCTTGGGAAATTATACAAGATGGAAAGCCCGTTTCCAACCATTAAAGAGTGTTTTATCAAAGTCGAGGTCCACCTGTTTACAGATTTAAAAAATTAAGACGATATAGTTAAGAAAAGAATGAATATGGCATGTCCCTACTTAAGTCCATGAAGCGCTGAAAACAATTCAGTTGTTTGTTTACGCTTTGTTTGTTTACGCTTTGTTTGTTTACGCTTTGTTGTTGGTGTCATATTAAAAATGTTGCTGAACTGTTTCGTAACAAATTTCTGTTTTCACTAAAAAGCTGCGGCTCAAATGGGTTTCAGTTATTTAAAAAAAAAAATCATCTTCTCAACTGATTTGCCAACCCCCGACCTAGAGTTTCCCAACCCCTGCTCTGCAGAATGTTCGGGGTTTTGCAATGGGGTTTGTTAATTACTTAAATTAAACAATGTATTTTCTCTTTTCATCCCGTCACTTTTGCACGTTCACATCTGAAAAAAAGTCTGTGACGCAAATGCAATACAGACTGGCTGGCTAATATCACATGGCTATGGCTGGGAAACCCCCATGTTAACTGACATATTGTGCATCTCTACATATAAGAACATAAGAACATAAGAACTATACAAACGAGAGGAGGCCATTCGGCCCATCGAGCTCGCTTGGGGAGAACTTAACTATTAGCTCAGAGTTGTTAAAATCTTATCTAGCTCTGATTTAAAGGAACCCAAGGATTCAGCTTGCACTATGTTATCAGGAAGACTAAACCCCTAATCACATTGATTAGGGTTGTGATTGCTTGTTCCATCTTCATAAAAACACATAATGTTTTACCCAGAATCATGCAGCCCTAATACATACCGACCTGATGGCCCAACAGGGCAATGCAGCTCGGAAAGACTGTAAGGAGACCCCAAATATCCGCAGCTGCTTATCAACACATTTACAAAGGAAGCCAAGCAGAGAGAATCAGCATAGGGAGATGGTCCATTCGCAATGAGTTGGTAAACCATGTTTTCATTTAGGTTCTCTCTTAAAACTGTACCCCACAATGACTAATGGCCAATTACATTCAAGAAGAAATGGAACTCACTGGGAATGGAACAATAAAGTTAATAATCATTTAATACTACATATTACACTGAAAGATCTTCAGCTCTGCCCCTCCTCTCCCCAGCCCCTCCCCTCTGGAAATCACACAACCGAAAGGCTTCCCCGCCACCCATCAATCAACGGGAGTTCATGGGATCTCCTTGCTGGCCAATTAAAACATGCCATACAACAAGCCCTGCATAGAAGAATCCGGAAAGACCTGAGTTTACAGCGGCACTGGGCCAAGGTATCCGTCCTACAGCCCCAGGAGGCCGGAGTAACAGGCGACAGGAGACTAACAAAAAGCCCAGGAATATAACAGACTGTGACTGTTCGGGGGGGGGGGGGGGGGCTGCTTCTCCATTCATGCATAGCTGAGCCTGTCAAACATGACACAGAGCAGATGGACAGGAACGACACGGGTGGGGGGAAGGTGTGGACAGTGTCACCTGGGCTTCAAATTACTAAGCATTACATGTTTTTAGGGTTACTGGTTGGGAAAGTAGTCATGTAAGCAAGATGTGGGCTTCGTCTTGCAGGATGTTTCACAGCAGCATCCTGACTGGGCATGCTGGTTCCCAGTCTGCTGGCCTCCACCTAAGCGGTGTCACGGCAGCGATCAAACTACTCCCCAGCGACCATGACAGTGGGCCAGCCGCCCTCACCTGCCTGATTACATAGGCCAGCAGCCGCATGTCTGCAGGTCAAAGGTCATAATACTGGTCTAAAAAACCAGAGAAGGCTAAAAACAACATAAAAAATGTACAGAGCAACATTGTAAAAAAAAACTATACAGTTCTAAAAAAAAAAAATTGTACTAAAACTATATAGTTTAACTAAACGTTTTATGGATAATGAGAAAACAACCATTATTTTTTTCACCCATTGAATTGAAACTGGGTAATGATTTCTCATCATTACATGTTGACACAAAGCAAGAACAAACTAAAATGATTGCTACCATCATCATGACCATCTTCTTCTGTGTAGGTATTTACTAGATGCTTTCATTCAAAGTAACCTGCGCAGGTTAATTTCACACTTTACCTGTGTCAGTGGTTCTCAACACAGTCCTCAGGCCCAACTTCAGCCGGCCCACATACCCCACCACACACACACACACACACACACAAAAGGTATCTATATCTTTATGAGGACTCTCCATTCATTTCTATGGGCATAACCCTAATCCCAACAGCGACAACATTAACCCCAACCCAACCCTAACCTTAACCAAAAGTGACCAAAGAGCACTTTTAGCATTTTTAGTGTTTTGGTTGCAGTCACTGACTTTTAGAAGGTTCAGTTTCCCCTTGTGGGGACCACAACAATGGTGCCCATAATGCCAAAATAACAGGTTTTTATCACATTGTGGGGACCAAATGTAATATATACATAACCCACATTCACGCAAACACGATGCTCGTCGGAGCCCATTAACGTATATACAGACTGCATTAGCATGCTGTAAAACGCAGCTGTGTCATAATATTGGAGATTACCACACAACTGTCAAAATCTTTTCACTCCCACGGCTCTCCCCTGGCCAGGCGTGCTGTGACTACAGGCCGCACAGCTTTTCTGCCCCTGCAGATTATCTTGATCGGTTGGGAAGTCACAAGTCTGAAAGGGACTCAACAGACCAGTGGTTCCTAAAATCTTTCACCCAGTGACTGACCTGAAGGGTGGGAAAATGCCCCTTCTGCTTAAGGAGTGATTCAAAACACCAGACTGTTCTGGTTTTCTCTAACGGAAGAGACAAAAGAGTGTCTTCAAGGAGGAAAAAAAGGAACAGGAGTACCTTTAAGATTGTTTATGGTTTAGCGGTTGCCTGTGAGTCTGAGGCAGGCACACTGCATCAGCTGGAGTCTGAGGCAGGCACACTGCATCAGCTGGAGTCTGAGGCAGGCACACTGCATCAGCTGGAGTCTGAGGCAGGCACACTGCATCAGCTGGAGTCTGAGGCAGGCACACTGCATCAGCTGGACACGTGCACAGGAGGGTGGGCCGTGCGGCGCTCGGAGGACTGAATGAGGACTCTCCCTTTCTAAATATAGAGCGGCACCTTGCAGCCGTGGGGCTGCTGCAAGCACCTGCCTTCTAACATGTAGGATCCACAAACCGCATTAGAAACAGACAACAATCCAGGTCTGATATATTCATAAGGCAAGTAGACAACAGGAATGCCGACCTCCAGGGGGTTGGATATCAATCATGGGGCTCAAAAGCCTTGCCTCTGTTATTCCAACATTTTAGCAGCTTAAACAATACACCATTTTAGCAATGGATATCTAATTAAGTAATCCAGGTTAAGTAGCTGGCCTAAAACTTCACCAGCATGGCACCCAGAGAGGGCCAAGCCATCAACCTCATGGTAACACGTCCTTGTTCTAAGCTTTTACATGACATGACTCAGCTGAGCCAAGAGCAGCTACGCAAATCGGGCCAAAATGGAAGCAGGAAGGACACTGCTTTTTTCCCCTCACGACAGCCAGCCAAACAGAACGACACACAACCGTTTCCAAAAACGGCCTGCTTGCTTTAGAGTCAAATAAATCTTCCAGGAGTAGCACGTTCACTGTGTTCTGCCTGGCCAGAGGTATTGTGGGTAAGAACTGAGGTCTGAACATTTGACCAAGATGCAGTACATCTCCCACAGATAAGCAGGAAGCTGGCAAGAAGTCAGAGGCTCCCTCCAGGCTGCTAACCCAATCTAAACCTGCAGCGGTAACCGAGGTCATGAGGAAAATGGAAATCGATTAGCGGCCATTAGCATCTGTCAAGCCTCGCACGTTTGAATAAATTATTACTATGAAACAATGGCCACTGAAGGTTGGTGACAGAGTGAACGGTGGCCGACAACCATCTGCTGTGAGGAGGGGCTGATGCAGCTGACCATGCAAGGTTTGGAAGGGTCCCCACTGCAACACTCTTGCCGTTTGAACAAGGAGCACTAGGATTTCCTGAGAGCTGCTGATCATGCACCAATGTCCCTGACACTTCTGATCAGTAAACCTTATCCTGATGTGCCTCCTGCCAGCATATGTACCTTAGCACTTCCTGAGGCACAGGTTTAATTATCACTTGCTAAACGTTCCTGGTTCCATGCTAACATCCTTTACCTACCGCTCAGGAAATGTTCCGGGCTCCATGCTAACATCTTTTACATACCGCTCACTATATGTTCCGGGCTCCATGCTAACATCTTTTGCATACCACTCACTAAATATTCCGGGCTCCATGCTAACATCTTTTACATACCGCTCACTAAATGTTCCGGGCTCCATGCTAACATCTTTTACATACCGCTCACTATATGTTCCGGGCTCCATGCTAACATCTTTTGCATACCGCTCACTAAATATTCCGGGCTCCATGCTAACATCTTTTACATACCGCTCACTAAATGTTCCGGGCTCCATGCTAACATCTTTTACATACATCCCACTAAATGTTCCGGGCTCCATGCTAACATCCTTTACCTACTCCTTGCTAAATGTTTGGGGCTCAACGCTAACATTCAGCACAGTGCGCTAAAGCCTCAGAGGGGACTTGGGCATCGTAGCCCCCCCCCCCCATTTCTTGGGGTTTTCCACAGCCAGTACGCAAGTACAAGGCCATTCCCTGCCATTATTCACTTCTACACATTTTTTTTTTCTGGTTTCCCTGGCTACAAAAATCCCTGGGGGGGGGGGGGGGGTGAGTTGGGGGCAGTCCTTTACAAGGGAAGCCCGGCTCAAGATGGAAATAGGATAAACGTGACTCTCGCTAACAGGCTTGGGAATGCTGGGGCTTCAGGTTGTATAGAGGAAGAGATCATTATTGCCTGGGAGGACCTCTGCGGCACTGGAATCCACCTCCCCCCCCCCTGGTCTGACTTTGCCTGCTGAGTACCCTCACACCCCCACCCCGTGCCCTGAATCGTGCCCCAGAGGACAGCAGAAGAGCCCCCGTCTCGCAGTATGCAGGGAGAGTGGTGCAAATTGGCACTCGCACCACATTAGTCAGGGTCCTGTTACACAAGGTTGGGGGGGGGGGTTTAGGGGGATGTAGTGGCTGCGGGCCGTCTGAACAGAGGAAGAGGACAAGCATATGAAATCTGAGGAACCACCCTCTTCAGAGCCCAGAGGGTGCATGCTGAACACTACCGTTAATGCTGGGGAGTAAAGCTGATGATCATTTTTTTCAACCAGGCAGAACTGCCGGCTGACTGTGACGGGCATCATGGTGGCATGGTATCAGTGCAATGAGTGAGGATATGTAAGCTAGCATTACAAAACAGAGAGAATGAGATGTGCATTTTACGCACACACGCCCACAGAGAGACAGACTGCCCACTGACAGACACGCGTGCACTGGGTTGCCAAATCTTACGCAGACGCACAGTTCGGGGAAGACGGCCAGTGTGCTGTGAAGTGAAGGCAAGCATACTGATGTGGTGTCAGAAGCCTTTGGAGATGAGAGAAGAGGGGAAAAGGGAGGAATTTTACAAAAAAAGGGACTCCGCACACGTCTATACCCCCAGTAACACACTCAGCATCCATCTCATAACTGCTTCTTGTGATCAGGGTCGCTTGGACACATTCAATACATAAAATGCATATTCACTGTCCATTCCACGCATATCCACAGTGACAGACAAAGAGGGAGGCATGATGTCACACCATCAATCACCGAGTTATCCACACAAACAGCAAACCGGCTGCGGAGGGAGTGGGATCAGCAATGGATTTCATCATACTTCAAACTAGAAACTTTGTTTGCTCTGCTAATCTTTCATTCACCGAAAAGGAATGTGTGTTTTTTTTGGGGGGGGGGGGGGGGTGAGGACAGTAATGGGAAGGAGGGTATATGTTCTCCTGAAGCTCTGAGATCGAGAGTACGGGCCTGTGCCCACAGATGTCTGGCAAGGCTGGCAGAGGCCTATGAAATGACACAATAGACGGCAGGAGGCTATGGGCTATATATCGTATCATACAGGAAGCGCACAGTGTATGCGTCACAAACACTGACACGATGTACTATTACACCTTAACGAACAGATAAAGGTGCGTACGGCAAGTGGAGAGACGCCGTGACTCACAGCCACAGTGCCGGTCAACGCTGACAAAGTCTCCCGGGCGGAGACATGGGAGGGGCACGGATACCTTGGCAGATTTAGGGGGCACAGCACTTGACAGGGGCCCTTGAGTATGTAAAATCTGGTGGTGGGCGCATGACGTTTTGTCAGGGGGGCCAGATTTTCTAGGTAACCCCCGGCTCCTGGAGAATCCAGACCTGTGAGGCTCCTGGAGAATCCAGACCTGTGAGGCTCCTGGAGAATCCAGACCTGTGAGGCTCCTGGAGAATCCAGGCCTGTGAGGCTCCTGGAGAATCCAGGCCTGTGAGGCTCCTGGAGAATCCAGGCCTGTGAGGCTCCTGGAGAATCCAGGCCTGTGAGGCTCCTGTCCGTTTTACCCTCCGCCGCCCATGGGTGCCAGTCTGTGTGTGTAATAACCCTAAATATAAACCCAAACCCATAAATCGCCTCTCCTCACAGAGAAGTGGCCTGTCTGAAGCCCTACCTCCCATGCCATATCTGGGCACGTGTTTCCTGTGATCAATTTCTCTTTTCTACCTCTCCCCGCCTCCACCCCCTACCCCTACGCCCACACTGCAGACCTTAGTCTAGCATATATTTATACATAGTGCTAACAGAACGGTATGTGTCTGCATTACAGAATACTGTGTGTGAATGGGTATATGCACTCAGCACAAATATGAATGCTTTAATTATATTTAGAATATTTCAATTTGTATAATGCTACATTCAGCGTATTACACTGTAGCGGATTATATTTATAAACTCACAAATCAATGGACTGAGATTTTAGTGTGAGCCCGCTGTTCCAGGCTCGCGGTGATTCTGCTCAGGCTTGATGGCACATACACTGTATACTGGGGTGTGTGTATACCTTTGTGTATAAATAGCAACTCTTTAAAAAAATTTTAAAAAAAAGATACAGTGTAAACAAAGAGCCGCACACACGTACACGAAGTGTGTCAGCTCCCCAAGCACCCGTGTGTGAAAGCGTGACGGTACAAGCCGGCCTGCCGGCCGCTTGCACGCCAGGACGCAGGGACACTGCACACCCAGGCGGCAGGCCTTGTTCCCCGAGAGCTGCGGCATGCAGCCCAGCTGCTGTGCACAATCCGCGACTCAGACGGAAGGACAAACCTCAGTGACGCTCCCCTCTCCCGCCCCTCCCTAGAGTCTGCCGCCTGAGGGACGACACTATATATCACACAGTGTCTCCGTCCTCAAAGTGCAGACCTACGGCTTTGCTGAAAGGACTCATTACATTGCCTTGCTTAGATGGCACACACCTGCGCCGTCATACCCGGAATACACCACCATCACTAGAGAGCTTCCATTTTTAAATGCCAGAAACGGAGGCTCAGTTATGGAGCATCACTACAATTCTGGACAGAGGTGCAGGCGGGGGGGGCTCTATAGGGGAAACCAAGTGGAAAATGGAGATACTATTCAGCTGGAAGAGAAGCAAAAAAATACAATAAAGTCATCAGGGAGCTGGAGGTCTCACTGCTTAAAAGGGCCCGAAAGAGCGCCACCTGGAGGCAGGCCAATGGTGCTGCGTTGACACTGAAATAACACGGCAACAGACGGCCAGCGAGCTCTGCGCTCCGGAGTGACCGGGCCTTCAGGGAGTGCACGTGGCTACCCGTCGACCGGGGTCACAATCACTTACGAGAAGGACAGCATCACTGAGGTTTCGCACATCAGGCAAAATGTGTGATTTCACTGCGTGGCAGCCCTCAGCCCTCAGCCATCTCCCTCTTCTCTCCCTCACACACACACACACACACACACACACACTCTCTGGCAGAGACTTCTTGCCTAATAAACCCCATCACCGGCAGAGCCTGCGCAAGCCTCCTGCATATAAGCAAACACATCCACAAGTGTGTGTACAGTACAGCATCGAGCGTCTCACAACAGACATGGCCTCCTGATAACCATCCAAAGACCGCAAAGCCGACAACACTGGCGGGGACTCGGGTAGCGGGATTCACGACATGTGAGCAAATCAAAGGCCCGGCAGAGACAATGTGGATCTCCTACAGCTTAACAACCACCATCATGGAGAAACGGCAGCTCACAACTAATTAGTATTTTGTCTTTCAACCAGTGTGAGGCGCTGTCTCAGCCCGAGGAACAGCCAGGCATCACTGTACAAAAGTAGCCCCATAAGCATATTTAGGCAAACGCTGTATTACTTATCACCGATGTTTAACAACATGGCAGGTGATTATATTACAGATGTCAATTTCTGCAGCTGTGTGGAAGTTGCCCAAAGCGATGACTCCATGGGACGGCCGGCATCCAACAGGAATAACGATGCTTTCTTTTCCACTATTACAGCTGCACCTGCATTTAGCAAATAAAGTCTATTTCATGCAATGATATTAGGAAGAATGAAAGGATGATGAGAGAGAGAGAAAGTGAAAGGATGATGAGAGAGAGAAAGGGAGAGAGAGAGAGAGAGAGAGAGAGAGAGAGAGAGAGAGAGAGAGAGAGAGAGGGAGCACGAGAGAAAAGATTCTGTGGATGAAAAAGCTCCGGTGTACCGGTGTGTTACCACAGCAACCCCACTGACACATTTGCTCATCTTTGCCATGGAAATGTCGGGGAACGTGATCCCGGATGGGCGCACGCCTGCCTGGCCCCCCGGCCAGCTCCCAGATGGACAGAGAGAGCGGCACCGCTTTCAGCGCAAACACTGTTCAGATCGAAATTGCAGGTCTTTCCTCAGCTCGCATCATCTCGGAATCTCCGGCAGCGCTGTGGGGAAAGCCCGGGGACGCCCCAATGACAGCTCAGATGTTGGGTTGCTGTGGAGGCCCCCCCCCCCACACAATCATGGCCCACCCCCCTCACTTCTATCACATGAAAGCTCACCGCAGCAGAAATTACAGGCAAGAGAGAGCGCTTAATCTATTCATATAATAGGGTTATTTATGCAGACGTGGGTGGGTATGGGGGGGGGGGGGTGGTGTGCACATTTCAGCTGAGGGCTACTATTTAATGGAACACAGGCGTGCTTTCCAGACGTCCGAAAGCGCGGCCGCAGAGAAGTTCCGACAGCTTTGCTGCAGTCGCTAACAAGACCACACAGGCCACAGCCCCGGCCAGCACCGCCCTTATGGTGAGGTCAGCTCTTCCACGGCTTGACGCAGCGTGGCAATAAAGTGTCATGGTCTGGGGAATCCCTTTACCCTCCCAGCCATGCATCCAGCCTCTCAGATCTTGGCGGCGGCGGCAGCCGCAGACACCCTGGCCGTGCTCCCCAGGAGAGCCCTCACACCGGGCCAGCAGCTGCCAACAAATGCTGCAGTGATCCCTGATCTGTGGATGCCGACCAGCCCAGCCAGACCAAACCACTCGGTCTGAAAACACCATTCGTCGCTAGCAAATTTCCACTTGCAAATCAAGGAAGCAAATAAGATGATAAAAAAAAAAGGAGGGAAAAAAAAATGTCATGAGGTGCTACTCCTACTACCTCTACCAGAATACCCAGGTACCTTTGGTCCTGCCATCACCATGGAAATCGCTGTGTCATGGGTACCTCAATCACCATGGAAATCACTATGCCAACACAACCCTTCCTTCTCAAACATGGGACTCTCTCTATTTTTAGCTGTGAGTTAAGCAGCAGGAATGTAGGAAAATGGCCACAACTTTTCCAAAGAATGCATCGTTTTCTCCACTGTTATCTAGGGCTGTGTTTCAGCCCCAAGGGGAATCCCGCTGAGTGAAGGCAAGTATATTCGCATGGAACCTTTCAAGCACAATGATAACTCAAGGTGCTCTACACATATATTAGGGCATAAGAAAGAAAGATCATTCATTAGAAAAAATAAGAAATAAAAGTGCAGTGCAGTGCTTAAACTGAGAAACTGAGAGTGTGTTAAGGCCCAAAGATCTTCTGCACTGCTATGTATGATCCTACTGGTCGACTTGTTCCTAAAGACTCAAGGGAGACTCTGGGCTTGTATTCTCCCCAAAATACATTTCTGATATGTGTGTCGAACCCATATAGGAATTTATACACAAACAGCAGCACTTTAAAATCCAAGATCTGTAAATAACTGGAAACTGGTGTATGGGATTAAGAATTGGAGTAATGTGCCTGTTTTCACTTAATCCTTGTTAGAATTCTAGTGGCACCATTCTGGAAGCTCTGCAGCTGTCTAATGGGCTTTTTGGGAAGGCCAGACAAACATCTGTAGCAGAAGTCCACCACGCTGGAGGTAAACACACAAGTCTCTTCAAGTCCTGCCTGGAAAATGATCATCTAGCTATCACAGCTGAGGCGACAGCCTGAACCCAATTGAACATCAGGATATCCAACATGAATTTCAGTCTTTAGAGCCCTGGATTCTAGGAGAACAGTAACTTTAAGACTTTCCTTTTCACTGGCAAACTGAAGCATGTCTTTGCAAAGACATTCCCACACACACCAAACATGAAAAGCACTGCAGCTCTAGCTGGTTGAAATAAAAGGACTGCCTTGATGAAAAGTCAACGCAACACAACGGACTATCCTTCGTGCACAGTGAGCAACGTGGAATGCAAGTCTGCCTTTACTTGTTCTGCAGAAACGGCCCATGCAACAGGACTACGCATTAGGTCTCAGGAATTACCATCGTGGAGGAGAGTCTCCAGTCAGCCGATGCCTTAAAGGAGACTTCACCCCCCAAAACACCTTCACATAAGAATTTTCCAAGCCTTTTAAGAAACTGGTATTAGATGCCTTGAAAGAGGAATGGGACTTTTGCTTCCAATAAAATCTAATACCCCTATAGAGGGATTAAGATTGTTGGACTATAGAAATACATTTTATATATAACAACTCACTATTTCCCATGGTCAATATAAAATAGTGAACACAAACATTTGTGTGTCCTGCAGGAAACACTCTTAATATTAAGAGATTCCCATAGCTTATATTTACACTAAAAGGGTTAAACCCTTAAACCCTTACCTTTACCAGGCAGGATTACACACAGAGACTGACACTTTACTCATTTACATAGAGATAGATGTTTTATTGGATTTATTTGGTACTTTTCTCAAGGGTTCTGTATTAGAGACTAGACTCATGGAATGTGAACGGCAGCTTCCAACTAAAAATGCACTTAAATCACTTCCATACCAGTCACCACCGTTTGAAAAAGGCAATAGTGGAGATAAATCATGCCCCCAGAAACAAACACAACAGGGGCAGATTTATTATGGATTGACGCCATAAAATTCCCTGAATTAGTAGGATTAATCAGCACATACTGTACACTACATGCCAGTTTAGTGTGTGATGTGCAATTGGCCATCATCCCACCCAGCATTGTGCCCTGTTACCTGGAACAGGCTCCAGCCCCCCCACCCCACCCTGAAAAAGTGGTTGGAAGATGTATACATTCTTGGGTACTTTCCTTTGTACCTGCAATCCACTTTTCACTAAGGGTTGCCCACCCACTTACCTTAAGTTCTGCTGACCTAGTGGATGTCATACCTCCACTCCACTGCAATTAACCAAACGTCTCTTTTAAAGAGCAGGACCGGCTCGTAATCTGCAATTTTTAATTTTGTTGGCCTCACTGAATGCCATAAAGTGCAACGCAAGCCTTTTGTTTCCAGTGCCTGCAACGCCCAAGCCAGAGGGCGCATGCCATGGAGGTGGCTTCTGGTGAATCTACTAGCATGTTCAAATATGCATCATTGCTGCAGGGGGAGGAGCATCAACAGAACAGTAAACTTATTTGCTGTGACGCCACAACTCATGGCGCGCAGAGGCCATTAAACATTGTGGCCAGTCTCCTTTATCAGTAATATAGTAGAAAGTCTGGTCTGATCATTGCCTGAATTTTCCGGGAGATTTTATTTTAATTCAACAGATTTCCAAATCACCATTTTTGAGTTTGATTAAATATGCCAGGTGATTTACACATACCTTCCAGAGCTCAGAATGTTTTTTTATTTTCCCTGCATGACAAAGTGCTTTTGCGACACTGCAAATTCAGTGTTTTCTTACCAGCTGTAACTTTATTACAGCTATGGCTTTACTGCAAATGAATTAAACTTTATTTCCAAGGCAGAATTCATCTCGCAACTGCATTTTTTCAACTGCAGCTGACTACATTTGATGATTTAAAAAAAAAAAACAAACAGTTAATGGCTTGGAATAAGTTATAGTGGAAAACACATGCTTGTGTGCTACTCGTGTGCTACTCGTGTGTAACCACTGCTTCATTATCTCCCCTTCATGAGATAAGCAGTCCAAAAGTGTTAAAAAGTTTTTTTAAACAAAAAAAGTTATTTTGAGCCTCAAAAAAAGGCATGTGAGGGTAAAAAATAATTTCACACTCGATTGGGAAGAAAGTTCCATGAAAGTTAATGAAGTTTTTCCGGTACTTATATTGTAATGCCAAGCCATCTGAACAAATTAGCGTGGTATGAAGTACTCTTTTTCCCTTTTCAAGCTTTCCAGAAAAGTATAGCTGCACCATGTAGCTATAATAAAAAAAAAAGTTACAGCTCATGAGAAAACACTCTGAATTACCAAAAAAAAAAATTTTAGAAAAGATTTTTTGTAGAAAAGATGTTGCATATCAGCAAAAACTAAAAAAAAAAAACAACACTAAAAACATTTCTGAGCTGTAGAAAGTAACTCACATGGCAAATTTAATTTAAAAAATTGCCATTTCTTAAATTAAAATGGAATGAATCACTGAATGAAAATAAACAGCATCTCTACCAGTGATGCCTCTGGAAATAGGGGAGTTTCGTTCTTCACACACACGGTAATTTTCCTCATTTACTAAAATCCCGTGACTTTTTTGGCTAATCCCCCACCGTTGTCTTGGGGTCAGGTTGCCCGCCGCCATCTGCCCCGTGACCCGGTAACGTGGCATTGTTTCGGCTGTTGGACTGCCGATGGTTGCCCGTGTGCCCTCAGACTGCTTCCACAGCAAGCTGCTGGCCCGTACACCTAGGAAACAGTTTCTCTGGCTTCTGGCACTGGAAGGCTATAATGGAAGCGAACAATTGGTCTAGTTCCGGTCATATATGCTCCGTGCTCTTACATTATAGGGCTCTCTGCTGCAAATGGATGGTGCAAGAAAACTAGTTAATGTTTAACCTAGAGGTGCCCTTTAAAGGATTATCGACTTTTATTTCCGGCATTCCTCATTCCCCACCCAGTCCTTGTTAGCAGGCAGATAAGAGGGGAGTTCCGTGTTTCCCCCAGATAAACTGCAACCTTTCCACACACAGGCCACAGAAAACAGTAAACCGTTAACCGGTTTAAAAGAAAAGTTAAGGTGGGCAGGGGAAAAAAAAAAAAAAAAACCTGTTCAATGCCAAGCCAGAGTTGTGGATTTAGGACTGTCATTGACTGTTCCTAAAGGACGGCTTCCCCACTTGTCAGATCCTTAGATGATGGGCAATTTGTCCACGCCAGCAGCACTGGGACCAGGGGGGATGTTGTATTTATTTATTTCTGAGTACTTTGCTCCTTAAGTCCTTCTCATGCTTCACAGCGTACAGGGCATAACGCAGAGGTCTGACCTCCTTCATGTGGCTATGCAGCCACGCTAATTACCCTGGCCTCTCTGAGCTTTCTGGGGACCTAAAAGAAAATACCGCTTAGTAGTTGGACAGAACGCAGTCTCACTAAAGCCTGCACTCACCTCACTGCAGTTTGTTCATCGGATCTTGAAACACAGCCGCACACAGATTAAAAAAAATAAGCAGAAGCCAGTAATGAAGGCAGCACAGACAGACATCCACGCCCTAAGTCAGGAAATACACAAATACAGACGTTTTGCATACATATCTGTGATTCATGCCTAGCCTAAGACCTCCGGCCTCTGATAGGACAGCTCCTAAACGTGGCCCATGCGGCTGATGGAGGCTCCGGCCTCTGATAGGACAGCTCCTAAACGTGGCCCATGCGGCTGATGGAGGCTCCGGCCTCTGATAGGACAGCTCCTAAACGTGGCCCATGCGGCTGATGGAGGCTCCGGCCTCTGATAGGACAGCTCCTAAACGTGGCCCATGCGGCTGATGGAGGCTCCGGCCTCTGATAGGACAGCTCCTAAACGTGGCCCATGCGGCTGATGGAGGCTCCAGCCTCTGATAGGACAGCTTCTAAACGTGGCCCATGCGGCTGATGGAGGCTCCGGCCTATGATAGGACAGCTTCTAAACGTGGCCCATGCGGCTGATGGAGGCTCCGGCCTCTGATAGGACAGCTCCTAAACGTGGCCCATGCGGCTGATGAATCTAATTACTGTTGTGTCTTCTTTGCATAATCAAATATTCATGTGGTGCTCAATTTATATTGCACAAATGCTAATATTAATATAATAATAATTAATCCATGAGACTAATAGAAACCAGATGATCAAAGTTTATTTCGAAAATTAATATCTAACATTTTCAGAGTTCACAGCACCATGTGAATACAACAACTATGCGCTCATGGGAGCTTTACTTATATAAAAATGTTCTGAGGGCAGAACGAAAAATGACTTCGGTTATCTCTGTGAACCAATCAGATTGTATAGGATGTGGGTCCAAGTAAATGACCCGATTACTTGGTCCCGCCGCCTCGACAATTCGATTGGTTCTCTCTGAACCAATCATTTCTTGTTCTCCCCTCAGAATATTTTTGTGTAAAACTCCCATGAGCCAACTATGCCCACCATGAGTACCTGCCCGTCACTGCTGATGATGCTCCATTAACTGTAAATGCACAAGCTGCCCTTCCAGGTGTGTTTACAAGCAGACAGAAAAAGGAGCAGCATCATTAGAACCAGCATTTCGCTTATTGCCCCACCTAAATGAACAGCCCTTTACAGCATAAGCCTAAGCACCCACGCCCCACAGAAGCAAAGGATTAAGACCAAAACATACTAAAATACGACGACCCTTCAAGGCAGTCCATGGTTCCCTGCCGCTCTCATGTAGACATATAACAGCTATGCGTGAGTAAACCAATCGATTTCCTGCTCTCAAAGCGGCGGTTAATTAAGGCAGGCAAAGCACACACTGCTTTTTATGCCTGCTTCAGAAAAAAAAAACATCTTCATGAGAGGCAACATCTGATCCCATTACCACTGCACAAAGGGGCCTGACAGGTCGTCAGGATGCAGTGGCGGCCCCAAACCAGTGCGCCGGGACCAGGGGGGGATTGGGGGGGGGCTGGAGGGAGACACAGTAAATGTGGCTGCTAAAATCTGTCCTTTTTGCTGCAGGGTGGGGATGAGGGAGAAGAAAAAAAAAACTGGGTGGACCAAGATATTCTTCTCCAACAACAAGAAAACAATTGAAGGCAACACTCCCCCCCCTTTATGGAGGTGAAAGGTAAAATCACACCCTGCATGTGCGTCAGCAGGCAGAAGTCAGACCTAATGAAGAGCAGACAGCGCAGCTGGCGCGCGGCTCCAAAGGCATGTCTTCAAAGCCCCCCACAGCCCCCCACAGCCCCCCACAGCCCGTTTCGCCAGCGAGTGACACACCCAAGGCTTCAGGCGACTGATCCTCCGAGCACAGAGAACAAGGGGAAGCTGAGGACTGTTTTAATGATGGAAGACTAAGTAACCTCAGCGTCTCACCTGCTGCTCCGCATGACACTGGAGGGGGGGGGGGGGGGGGGGGGGAGGGAACTGTGAGCCTCTAATTTGGTAAACGGGTGACAAACATGAGCAGGACTTCTATTTTTAGGGGGTGCATTAACATCAAGTCCACTGTTCCCCTCATAATAACTATTTATTACCAACAGCATGCATTTGGCTAATTATATTCTCTGGCTGATTTATGGGAATGTTTAAGCGTAATACTCCATTAGTTAGTTGTAGGAATCCTGGGCATTTTTAAAGCTGGCATTTTAAATTATTTTCTCCCGACGTCCCAAGCTGATGGCCATGCATTAAGCCAATAAAAGTCAATATTTTCAATTAAAACTGTTTTCCCCTCTCAGTTTAGTTTCTCACCTGGAAAATAGTTAACAATTAAAATGTACATGGTTTGCCCAATGTTAAAGGTATCAGCTGCTAATACAGGGAGTGACCGGACATAACAGCAGAATAAAAACCTATTTAAGCAAAACGAGGGTGGGGCTGAAATCAATAAATAACTACATATTTTTAACATCACAGCGTTCTTAGAACTGCACACACAGATAAGCGCACAGTAATATGACCCACAGACGAGGAACATTTTATTTTTAACGTTTTTTTTCCTGCGGATACCACGAGAGGAAGTGCCAGTTACGCTGAAAAATACAGGATTGCTTTAGAGTATAGGGTTATACTAAAATTATGGGGGGGGGGGGGAGATACAGAAACTGTGCAAATAGTTTCTCTCTCTCACACACACACACACACACACACACACACACACACACACCTCTTACAAAATTATATACTGCTGAAAGTGCGGAAGAGAACTGACATGATTTCTTGCGTCTGAAGAAGACATGCAGAATCTGCAAGTGCATCACATCAATTACATTACCAGTAGAGCAATCGTGAACAGCAACGTTTCCCAATACGGTCCTCAGGGACCGACAGCTGGCCCATGTTTTTGCTCCCTCCCAGCTGGCTACCAGAGTCTCCGCATTATGCAAAAAACGTGAACTGTCTGCGGGTCCCTGAAAACCGCAATGGGAAACAATGCTGTAGGGCAGATCCAGGACTCTGTCACATTCCCGGAGTTTAAAAGGTGACAGTATATCATTTTGAGTTATGAAATCTTAGAGATAACAGATTTCATCCCCAGATGCTTCATATCCCTGAGGTTTTATTATAGTCACCCTCCAATCATCATCCATGAAAGTTTTCTGAAAGTTTGCTGAAGCTTATAAAAATTAACGCATTTTAAATCCAAATCCTATGGACAAAGAGGAAGATGAGGCATCGAGCTTTTCATGGAAGGACTGCTAGGCTAATGTTTATGGAAAATGCCCACCAAATTACTTTTAATATTAATTATGCAGCTTAATAAATAAATTAAGAAAAAAATCACAATAAAATGTGTGTGTGGGAGGGAGGTAACAATGGTAGGCAGGGAGACCTTAATGACCAAACAGCATCCTATTCCACAAAAGCAGAGGACCTAAAACATATCTGAGAACCGATGTGACTGGAGGGGCCCTTATGAAGGGGGCATAGCACTGGATGGGGGGTGAGGAACGGTCATCAGGCAGGTAGGCGTCATACCTGGATCTTGCTAGCGAGAAAGTGTTAGCACTCGGACATTTATGTTTAACAGACTTCTAAATCCTGTTAGGCCGTGTGAACTGACTGAAACAGCTAGTAATCAAACAACAACATTACTGCATTTCCATAGCCAAGTTTTAAATGGAGTATGAGATTTCTAGCCATTCCAGCATCACAATAATCACTACAACAACCATCATACAAGGCCGGTTTTTCACAAAGATTATAAAATGATATAATCTACTGCATTCATGGCCACTGAATGACCACCGGTATTGTTGCCTATTGCCTGCACGTTCTCTTTCTAAATATACCCTATAGACCCTACAGTGGACTTCTGGAGATAAAATTAACTTTATTGATCCCTGGAGGAAATTCTGGATTCTGCATGGGTCCTTAACTCCAGATAACGAAAAAACAGCCTAAAGCCAACACTGGCTGCACAGGGTGCTTCCTCTGACATCACTTCCTCTCCAACAGGGCCTTGGTTCTATCTAAGAACCAATCTCACTTCTCTGGTGGCATCATCTAGTGAAGGCCAAACGGCAGAAGTCCACCTTGGGAAAAGACAAGGAGCTGTCATGGAACAGAGTTGAGCCACACACTGCAGCAAGAGCGTACAGGTTTGGATCGTGGGGGAAAGGAAACTGCTGAGGAACAGAAACAGATCAGCAAATGGCAGACGTAGCACTTTGAAAATCCATCGACATTAACCCTTGACCCTTTGGAGGACTGCAAGAAGGCACAGCGAATGACAGAGGAATGATTTTACGAATGGATATCTACAAATATCTTCCTGAAGTTACAATATTTACATCAGCTGAGAAGCAAACAATATATTAGAATCGATGGCTCTCAAGTTCAGCTGCCACTCTGCATTAATAAGGCATTAATCGTCCCCCCCCACCCCTTTCCCGAGTATCCCACTCACAGGATTATCAGGAGAGGATGTCAGGTAAAATCTGCTTTACGCTTCTTGTGGTCAATGAGCTGGCAGTTATTAGGAAGGAGCACAACATGCAGCTCGATGCTCGGATCACACTGTCACGTAGCGCTGTTTAACTGTGTAACAGCAGTGACATGTTATTGCTCACCTAAGTCACTCAGATTCAAAGCCCTTTTGGCTCTGAGAACATCAGCATTAAACTCTGAAACAACATCAACAAAATGGTTTATCATTAACACAAACATTCTGAGTACATTATTCAAATACCTGCAACTCAATTAATCAACTTTTCTCCTGATACTAAGGGAGAGAGATTATTTTATTTGCAAACCAGGGCGCTTTAAGAGTGTTTCATGGCCTGTAAATTAAATCTTTCTCTCTGCTGTTCCCCAGCCCTCCTCTGGCTTAATCACCCTCGCTCCTCCGATGGTCGTTAGTGCCGACGGAGACGCTGAGATAAAAGGACCTCCTGAACGGCCATCGAGAGGCTCAGCGGGAACCAGGGCTGATGGATAGTTCCCTGGGAGGATGTTGGCTTGCTGCATACTGTAGGTGGTAGATATCCTGCAGTCACGCACCATCCGCTTATCCTGGTCGGGGTCACTAGGGGCCTGGAATGTACCCCAGGCAGCATAGGGCACAAAGCTGGGGTCACCCTGGATGTGATGCCAGTCCTCTTTAGGGCACACAAACAGACATACACAGCCTAATCCCGACAATGGTTACTTAAGGTTAAGGCTGTCAATCAAAAGACAAGACTTTAGGAATTTTTAGTTTTTTGATTGCAGTCACAGATTTTTATAGAATTGAGATTCACCTTGTGGTGATTGAAAAAAAATGGTCCTCAACATCAAAATAATATGTTTTTATCACATTATGGGGACATTTGGTCCCCATAATTAATATTATATATAACCTACACACACATATACACACACAATCATATCATGGGCAATTTCAATTAAGCTGACTGCCCAAATGTCTTTGGACTGTTGGAGGAAAACGCTGCAACAAAGGGAAAACGTTAAGAACTCAACACACAGTCCTGGTGACAACAGTGCTACCCACCAAGTCACCTCCAGTCACACCTGCTTTCCACAAAGCCTGAGAGCAGAGCACTAGGCAACCAAGGATAACTCCCCCTCAATTCGGCAAAGAGCAAGCAGACCTTGCAGATACAGAGCATCCTACTCTCTTCATCTTACTCAAAAACACAGTGAAGTTCCGGGTCTTACATCCAACCTCTCCAACCACCTCAATGAATGATTCACAACTTGAAATCCAGTTCTGCAAACCAGACAGTATGGCCGGACTGCGTCATCATGCTTGTGGCTACAGAGAAGCGGCATCTACGACTGTCCTACTAGTAAGGCCTGGATTCATTCCCACGTTTGTAACGTGATAATATACTGCTCATATTAAAAATAACAGGAGAAAACAATAATCAGATAGTCGTTTACCCCTGTATGTTTACTGTGAAAGGCTACAGCTGAGGCAGAAACACTTGCTGCGCTCCAAACCTGGGAAGAGTCAATCGTCGTGGAACCATGTGCCTCTGCTGGTGTTTACTTGGAACCGTCGCGACAAATTATTGCCTTGTTTCAGTACATAAATATGAGAACATAAAAGGGAATAAAATGAAATGATGCAAAACAAAATTTTGAAAAGGGTTGTTTTTAATGTGCACCTGGTGTTCTGGTCTAATTTCCAACCAAGTACCCTAACTGATTATCCAAAGCAGGGGCAAAAGGAGCAAGAAACCCTGGGCACAAGGTGGGGGACACCCTGGTAGGGATGCCATGCTAGTGTAGGCACATGCACACAATGTAGAAACAAGATTTCCATTCTTAAAAATAAATAAATAAATGCATTCATTGGAAGAGTCCAATGGAAACAGCTACTATATTATTTGTTTCAACACATGGTTAGAAATGTCAACATGCAAGGCTTTGATGCGACTTTGCATTTGACTACAAAAAGGGAAAAACAAATAACCGCTTGCATGGCTTGTCATATTTATATTGAGCTAGTTATAAATAGAAAAGCATTTGAGTTTGCATTCGAGATAAGGAAAATAAAGTGGCCAGATTAACAATAAAACACTCAGATTTTATCAAAATAGTAAAGCACCCTTTTTGGTAATAAAACTATTAGCAGGGAAAGGGGTTAATCAGCCTTGTTCAGGACTTAGGAAGAACTAGAAGGACCAGAAAACCTAAGTGAAAGTTAGCACTGTTAATACAGGACAAGCAGCTAAAATTGTATAGGTAGTGCACTAGTGAGGCAGGGATGCTAACTGGAAGATTGTGGAGTCCAAATATCCCATCAAACACAGAATGCTCCACATACTGTGCAGAAGGCAGAACAGCCATTCAGAAACTGGAGGCTACAGACTCACAACAACTTGGTACGGGATAAGCAATTATGAAAGATGGCTGGATGGATGGACAGAACTGTTACGGAATGTCTAGATGCTCAAGGCATTGGAGACATTTTGCTGTTGCGACAATGAACAGCAAAGGGCAGTGGTGGCTTGATGGTTAGGGTAGCGCACTTGTAATTGAAAGATTGCAGGTTCGAATCCCCCACCTGCAAGTCACCACTGAGGTACCCTGAGCAAGGTACCGTCCCCAAGCACTGCTCCCCGGGCACTGAATTAGCTGCCCCCTGCTATGTCACGAAAGTCACATATGGGTCAAATGCAGAGGTCACATTTTGTTGTTGCGCACTGTGTGCTGTGGTGTGTTGGCAATGACCACTGATCACAATTCTAAATTCTTCTAAATTCTAAATGAACCAAAGCATCTATATGCTTCATGAGAAACATCCAGTTGTATGATTACCCAACACTGAAAGCTGGAGAAATTAATCTGGGATAAACCCTATAATGGGTGTGCCAAGTACCTGAAATATTCCATTTATTAGTAAGCCAGTTAAATGTTGGTCATCAGGAAAAGTGATGGATAGATTAATAATAAATAAATACCATACTAAGCTAATTTCCATGCAGCAATAAAAATCAGGTTAAATTTAACCATTCAAAGACCTTGCTTTTAAACTTTCTCACAACACCATTCCTTACATAAAATGGTAAATCTAGAGCTAACAAGGACCTACAAGAATAAAATTTGTGTTGGGGGGAGCGGGGGGGGGGGGGGGGGGGGTCACAAAATCGGCTTTAAAGTTGAGTTTAAAGTTTGGAAGTATCGACAGAAACAGAGAATATGGAAATTATGCGGATTCTACATCCTCTAGAAAAACATTAATTTACCACGAAAGGAAAATCTGACAACTTTAACTGGTTGTCAGAGGACCACAAATCACTTAAAATATCCACTTCAGAAACAACAGCAATCTATCAAACACAGCCATAAGCAGCTATTCATTAGAATAGAAAAATCAAAGGTTAGTTCAACCAAATACAGTATTACAATCAAGTCCATAAAGGTCACATCTATCATTAATAAAACGCTCCACTGTAAAGTTAAATGTGAGGGTCTACAGCCTCAAAGACAACATTATCACTGACAAATAATCAACATTACTTCACTGGTCTTCATCCACCACATAGACTTAATAGACAGGGACTAATGAGGTTAATTAATCTCTAATGTGTTTTACTGGTGGTCATGTGGTAACATAGAAAGCCAACACATTAATCAAAGGAAAGGCCAAGGGCAGGTGTAAAGTCAGCAAAATCAAGGAAACAGCACTCAAGAACCTTCAGAAACTGTATGAGGCAGGGTGAACAGAACCCACTGGGAATTATGATATCATTACACTTTTCTGCCATAATTATAAGCATGAATCCCCTAAACTGTACCAGTCAAAGCTGAAGAGAAGCATGGCATACAGCCATGGGCAGAAAGTAAAAAAAAAAAACAAAACATCAATTACAATCAGAGATGTCACAGATTCCCATTTCCAGAAGCACAACCCTGGTATTTACTCTACATATTCTCCTTCAGCCCATTAATGTATTAGCATAAAACACTATCATCTCACAAGAGGGTTAAACAGCTCCTGGGGTATTACAGCTCCATGAATGGGGTTTCAGTGAATGACAAACTAGTCTCTCATGCCTGTCATGTAATGTGGACATGTGCTTTGAAAACTCCACTTGCAAACACTTGCCCAAGTGACAGAATACAACTGCTGAGCTCCAGGCCAACGTGGAAAACAGACAAGGTGGATCCCTACTATTCAAAGGTCTATAAACAGCTGCAAGAACCGGCTCCCTGAGAGCTCTGGGCAGATTTAAGGGACATTTTACATGTCGACACAGCTATACTGTTGGGTGCACTTTTCTCCATCTGCATAGGACTGGTGCTTTAAGCATATTGTCTTAAGTGCCTTCATTTGCTCAAGATATGGAAGACGGTCAGCACCCTACCGTAATGATTTTACAGTTAGAGGTTCACACAGGTACAACCCCAACTTCAGCCCCATGGCTGTTCCAATTATCTCAAGTGATGGCACCCCAAATTAAACAACAAGAACAGGGAGTGCTCAAAAACAACTGAAGGCAAGAATAAACTATTTAAACTATTTAAAATGAGCTTAAACCCAAAGCGCCAAACAATCTGATGGATTCAATCTACAGCTTTCTTACTCGTTTTACATCGTTGACACAATGGCCCCAAAGACAGACGATACGTGGCCGGTGGTCTCATTGGACAGACGATCTTCTAAAGCACCACACAGATCAGGCGATGAGAGGCTCTAGGGGCTCCACCTGAGCACGGCACCCCAGCAGCAGCTGGCGTTTGGGGGGAGCTGCAACCGGTTGAGCCCCATAACGGACCGCGAGCTGCATGTACACCGAAGCCTCGCCACATGCCATCTTCAGTTATGGTAGTGCTGGGGTTCATTGCCAAAACATTATATTCCATCGTTCCCATCTGGAACCTTATTATAAATTCCCACCAAGCCCCAGTCTGCCATCTCACCCATCACTTAGAATCAATCTGCTTCCCACAGGCTGTCATCCCGCAGTATGGACCACATTCAATTACAGGCAAGGTACTAAAAAACCCTTACAGCCTATAAACACCATTCATTTTGATTTTTCATTCCCTAATACACCCTCTCTGACCAAAAAATAAAATATCTGGAATTTACTAAAGGGTCTAAGAGTTACAGAAGGTCCCAAAACATAAAGGGGATGCAGTTACTGCTCTGGTGTAATGGCACAACACTGCAACCAATTATGAATTGTAAACTGTGTTAACTGGAGTCATGACTGGATGCCTGAGGCAGAGAGTAAACACAGAGTTCCTTTCAGGCTACAGAAATTGTGCAGGAAAACCTTGAACAGACCCACTAAAAAGGGGAGACACGCTGAATCTACTGCATTGAAAATGTAGAAATTAAGTGAGATCTATGCGTCTTCTGGATCGCTCGACCGTGGGTCGTTAATCGCTGAAACGCGTGTCTGCTTGTGTGAGGTTTGCACACACGCGTGCACAGTGGAGTTACTGCCGCACTGTCACACACACACACGCGCGCACACATTGCAGAGGCAGAGCGCCACTCGGGAGCCCGGCAAGCTGGAAGGGAGGGGGGCGTTACGGCCAACTTGGTCGTATAAGCTTCCCAAAAAAGAAAAAAAAAATCAACGGGGATAAACATTACAGCCACTGCACTCATTGTGCATCGATATTGCGTTAATCGGACAGATGCAGCCGATTAACCTCCGCCTGCCGCCCTTTAACACGTCCGATTTGCCATAAACTACAGGAAGTGCTTAATGGTTTCTATTTAACCGCTCTACGTTAAAGTTGCCAGGGCACTGTTGCATTCAAGGTGAAGATTAAGATTTTTTTTTTAAAAAATCCGTGACACACATGCCGTGAATGCCATCTGCAACATGCAACGGTGCTGGACAGCTTTGAGACTGAAAGCCCAGAATGGCTCTATACGGAGACGGGACAGCGGCTGCCGGGCCGCGCTGTGTTTTACGCGGATTTCCCAACGCTGCAATGCGAGCCTGCGTGTGACTGCGGACGCCGTGACTTTACTGATTAAATGCAAGTACTAGAGTGCAGTGCAAAGCGACAGGGCGCCCAGATTTACAATGGCAACTTCCAGCCTCCTGTGAAACTCGGCTAAAAGCGAAGCGGCTGTATATCGACAAGTCACCCGCTGGCAAACGTATCATCCTCCTCCAGTACCCACTAACCTAACGCCCCTCGTATCCTTCGTCCCCTCCCTTTTCTGTACACTGCCTCCTTCCCTTCCTGTCCTTCTTAGCGCTCCAGTTCGGAGACTCACCGGTGCTATGTGGGAGCTCTGTCGATGTGGAGAGACACCCAGTGCGGGGAAGCCGGCTGCCGCCGCTCCGCCGCTACGGGACAACACAAGGACCGTTCTGCACACTTTCGCGGCCATCTCTGGAGTGAAACCTTGCCCGAGAAGACGAATGCTGCGGGCGAGCCGAGTGAGTGAGAGAGAGGGAGGGAGAGAGAGGTGGAGGGGGAGGAGAGGAGGCGGGCTGCTGGGCTGGGCTCGGCTCTTGTTCCGTCCACAAACGAAGCCCGGCCAATGGTTTCGGGACAGAGGTGAGCTTTTGCCAGTTCGGTACCACTAGCCCGTCTTGATGAAATGGTCCGGTAAAAACCACTTGACGACTTCCGGTAACGCTCTATACTGTTTTAGTATTCAGCGTGGATTTCTACAACACGCTTAGCTACTTATTGAAAGTAAAACACATATAGTAGTACTTTACACGACCATAGAAGAAATTCAAGGAAGCTTAGAAAGACGTTTTCTGATTGGATGCGCAGTTACATACTAGGCGTTTCTCTGTACTTACCGTCCAATTAGGAGAGCTGTGACATATTCAGTCGTTCATTAAATACAGTTCAGAAGAACGCCAATCAGAACAGCCAAGGTAAACTCTTACGCACGTCGGACGCCCTTTCAAAAATGCAGGAAGCTCGGCGAGGAGACACGCCTTTGGGGCATACCATACGGACCACACCCGCATGGCGAGTGTGAAACACCAGAGTGACAATGAAAACGCACGGAAAAACCTAGTGGGTTGGTTCAGTTAGTAGTGTTGTCCTCCAGCTGTGAATACTGAGTTCACCTCCACAGTCCACCAGCATGAGGTTCAGATGATATTCAAACTGAGAAATTGTGTTTTGTTTGTAACTCTGGGAGGCAGCTTGGCCAAAAATCGTAAAGAGGTCATCACAGGCACAGATGCAGAGTGGTTTCTGGTTATGAATAATGTTAGAAAGTGTAGAGCATCTGTTTTACTGGTTGTTTTTGCTGTCCCTGCAGTTTCTATTTATATCTATTTAATGATGAACTGAAATGTTAAGTAAAATGCAGAAGTGAAATACATCAGATGTGAGTGAATACAAGTGTGTGAGGAACCTGCTTCAGGTTCCTGTTCATTCAACACCCTTTGCTCTTTCCCCCAGGCTTCCCGTATTACAGCAACGTTAAATGGAGGATTCGTCTTCATTTCATATGAAAACTGGGTCAGCAGATGGATTTAATTCACTTCCTTGACTTAGGTGATACCTGCACTTCTCAAATATCAAAATTTGTGCCTTGGATGGGGTCAAACTCAAAATATGTTATTTGTCCACAGTCTTTATTTGTACATTTCAGCAGGACAGTAAAGTATTTCCTGAACCCTGGGCACAAATACCTGTTATCTTTAGATAATAGGCTGTATGATAAGCATCTTTGGGTTTTGAAAGACGCCATATAAGTCTAGCATTTTATTATAATTATTATTATTATTTATGAAAAGCAATTGATAAACAGAGAATTTCAAACAAAAGCTTGTATGCCTTTGACTCCATGGACCCACTTTAAAAGTGTTTGGTGTTGATGGTCAGTGGTACTCCGTTGCTTTTAACCCTTGTTTGAATTGTCTTGAGCATTCGATCTAAACATGGCTGGGTCCCTGGCGTGGCTGATGTTTGTTGTTACTGATAAGACTGTGTGGGGTCCCATGGCACCTTAAGATATGAGAGTTTTGCTGTCACCAAGGAGACAGCCTTCTGCACACAAATACACAGATGCTGCCGTGTGCTGTTCGCACCTTGAAAACGCACGGCAGTGATATGTAAGTGGTACAGGGATGTATAAGTGGTGTCATGTCTATAATCTGGGTGGCATGTTCTTAGCAAATTTAGACTAAAACACTAAAACTGTGTATACTGTGCACTTTTACGCAGCCTTTTTCATGTTCTGCATTCAGTGTATTTTTGAAACACTGCAGTGTCCCTTTTGGACAACTGCATATGGAATGCTCTAATATCATTCGATATTTAGCTAAGTGATTGGTAGTTTAGCTGAATTTCCCAAAATACAACTCTGCTCTATAGAAACATGACACACACATTTTTGTCACAAGTTCATTTAACGGTCTCAGTCATTAAAACTGATATGATTCAATCTCTCCAGCAAAATAATCTGCCTAGCAATATATGTACATTTCACTTCATACTCATAGATAAAAAACACATATTGTTTGTATAAACAAAACGCCTGAATATCTCAATTTCTGTAAATCAGGACAGGGATGCAAATTGCTTGACTTTTCCTGGGTAGGAAACTAATCAGTTCATTTGTACAGGGTGGAGTCCTGATTTTACAATTGTGTCATTGCACCCAGGTAACAAAACCACTATCTCTAAAAGGCCAGAGTCCACTGCTTTCACACCTGTTACCTTCTCTCGACTGTGCCAGTTGAACTCTATCTAGATGCACCCACTTCCTATGCAGAGCTCATACTTTTCACTCAGTTCTTGCATGATATGTGTGTCCTGTCTCTGTGGAAGAACGCTGGATGTCAACCAAGTCCACAAAATAAGAAAATCACTGATTATAACTCAAACATTTTCCATTGATATACATGTTTTTCCTGTGCCTGTAACTCATTGTTGAACAAGTAATTACGCGGAATTTTCTCAGTACGTCTGAAATTAGTATTTTTCAGTTCATAATAGATATTTTGCACAACCCTATGTATATATGATCACAGAACCTTAAACCTCTTTGTGTGCGCAAATTTAGATCACATTCAATTGTTTATTGAGTGTACTGAAGTAATTAACGTATATAAAGCACCATGTAAAACGGCATTTGCCAAGTCAGATTTTTCATGTTTGCATATATACTTGACACTTTACGTTATCAGAACTTTAGGCAAAACCGAAGAGCTAAAAAGGAACTTGAAAAAGTAAATTATGCAAAAATGTTACATGTCCTTTCTTTAGTGAACAGAGTTATGCAACACCTAATACACCCAAGTGAAAGAGTATTCAAGCCCAGACACTTAGGAACTAGCTCCATCGCAATTACTGGCTAGCCGCAGTGAGTGAAACTGTTTCCTATAGCTGTAGATCAGTGCCACAAAGAACCATGGGCTAATGTCTCAGTCTCAATGGGACGTAGATAAACTGGTCCTGAAGAAAATCTAGATTCTTATTTCATATAACCACTTATCTAGTACAGGGTTGTGATGAGCTTGGAGCTTGTCCCAAACAGCACAGGGAACAATGCTGGAGACACCGCAGTGTCTCACACTATGGGTCATTTAGAGTCATCACTTCACCTAACTGCAGGTGTTTGCACTATAAGCACTGTTGTTCAGTTCTCTGTGACTTCCTGAACAATTTTATACCTTGTTTTCAGTAGAGGTGTCGGCAAGGTCACTGCTGACAGTGAAATTCACTGATACAGTATCTAAGCCTTTTCCATTTGGGGAGAGTGTGTCTCTCTTTCCTTGGAGCTCTAGACCTTAGAAATGTCCATTTTTTTTCTCCATACGGATTAACAGGGTCTCTTCCCATTGTGGTATTTAGGAAAAAAAAATGAGACCCCGGCATTTTTTTTTTTCATTTCTCAGTTTACGGGTATGCTTCAAACTGCAGCCTGGTTCTTCTCTGTTTCTTATTAATGAAGGGCTTCTTCCTTGCTTTATGGGACTTCAGTCCTGCTTCAAGGGGCCTGTTACAAACTTATCCTAGCAGTGCACTTCACACCACTTAATGTTTCCCATTCTTTTTGAAGGTCACTTGGAGTCATCCTCCAATTCACAAGGCACTGTTACATAAATTAACAGTCATTTTTGCCATTAGAAAGTCGCTTCCGCCCTCTACCTGGCTGGTTTTTCTTGTTCCCAGTGTCTCCTATATCACCGTGTTCTTGTCTACTGCTGTCTTAGAAGTTCTGAGCCCGGAAGCAACCTCCCATGTAGCCTTCTGCCAACAGAACCAGGATTTAACTAGGAATTAAAAATGCTGATTAATTTTGAACAATAATATAGAGTGCTCGCTTAATTTCTTCCAGAGCTGTGTTTTGTTTGTGAATGACTAAAATCAGGTTTGACTGTCAACCATAACAACTTTAGAAGACCTGAAAATTACATGACAATTCACAACTTCCAGAAACAGACATACCGTGCAGGGTTTCAGATAGCTTATCCCATGAAACATTTGTGACAAATTTCCAGTCCATCACAGGCCACGTACACAAGGTCTTTTATGGACACCAAGTCAAGTAAACCACACATTTTAGGAATGGGGGGGGGGGGGGTGTATCCGTAAGAAGCTAACACAAATTCTATACACATATCAGAGCAGGAATTAAGTCACCTCCCCCTTAAGGTATGAGACAATAATGTTAATCTGAGTTGATTTGAATACCATGGCAAACAAGAGAGACTATATTTTGGTGTCTCTTTTCCCCTAGACACGGGCTGGTCCTGGAGAGCTTCTGATGAATTTTACCTGAGAACAGGTGTGGCTCATCAGATGCCAGGTAGGATAGAAAACCTACTGGATAGTAACTCTCCAGGACCGGAGTTGGAGACCCCTGCCTTAGACTCTAAGACTAAACTTGGATAGTGGACTCATATTTAACATGAATAGAAAAAAATCCATCCATCCATCACCCAACAACTTATCTAGCTGCCTGAGGGAAAAATACACAAATGAGCAAAGCTGAATATTTACCACATTACTGAATCCTGATATAATGGCCCTTCATACAGTATGTGTAGTTTTCATGAAACTTGATGATCATATTAATGTAATGTTCAGCATGCGTTCCTCAGTAGGGAGCCCACAGAAGCGAATGGGCTCTGGAATGTCTCAGCAGTGAAAATGTGGGTCATTCTCAGCCAGATACACCTTACCCAATGCTCTTACTTGCCAGAGATGTAAGTCAAGTGAATCATTCAACACCAAACAACTGTAATCTAAGGGAAAGTCATTAACTCTGGCCATAGAAAGCCTCTTCACCAAGACAAGCCCAGCCAAATGTCTGCCGTATGAGGAAAACGATGTAAGCACCACCTTTCTCTCTGCCTCCTTCTGCAGACGTAGCTCAGTAAGCCCCACTTTTTCGATACACTGCATTGCTGCCTCAGGTCTCTCAATAGGGGTTACTAAAATTGCTATTAATCATCAGTACAGCACAAAATAGGTCTTAAATTAATTTTGATCTTAGGGGTATGTTATAGTTCACTGTTTACTGCTCCAGGCCCCCCCCTCCCTCACCCACCCCCATCCTAACCCAGGTGTAGCTGACTGCACTGTGTGGGTGATGCAATATAAATGCTAATGAGCAGACTGGGGTATTCCAAGGTCTTCTCTGTCTGCTTCTCCCATGAGCAAGTCTTATCACCTTATTTTTGCAGGTGAATATCAGCCTCTGACTGGAAGGTGACATCACACAGATGTTCACACCCAAAAAGGCCATTTGTGTCATTCAAGCTAAACCATGACTTTAATTAATCGACTAAATTCAGGGAAACGCTACCTTCAGCAGCTGAATAGGATAATTATCTCACATTTCACATCCTATGCTCCATACACATAGAATAAACATCCATAGTCAAATAAATTGACTCTAATGAAATGCACACTTGTGCACACACGCTAGAAAAATTAACTATCATCACTGTACTCCCCATAGCAAATCCCAGTGCATAGTCTATTATACTACTGTGAAAAATTCTTGTTTTTAAATCCCTGCTTAATTGACCTTCAGTCTAAAACATGCACGTGATGCACATGTGTGTGTGGTCATCCAGGCCTCATGCCTTCTCGAAATAGACCATCTCCAGTTACTGTGCTCTGTTTGACAGGCACCTGTTGCTGACTCATTGATGCTCCTCCTGCCTATCTCCCTTAAACCGAAAGCCAGGCTGATGTGAAGACCACATGTGGGTCTCAGCAGGAGCATAACAGCCTGTTAGTTACAGGACCCCAAGACACAAGGGGAGGCCGCAGTTTGTACAGATCAAAAAGCCAACTGTGTTTTTTCTTTTGTGAAAAATGTGCATAAACTGGAACCTGCGATGTTGTTACTGGGTGATCAGAGGAATTCAAGAAAAAAAACTGAATGAAATGGAAATATTCTGCATGGCAATTACGGATATCCTGTCCTCCGCTGTGAGCAGCCTACTTATCTGTGTGAGCAGTAAGAATACCACCCCCACTGATAACATGCAGCATTTGTATGCACACGCAAGCATACACACACACACACACACACACTCACACACACACAGGTTTGCAAATATATCTTCGTGGGGACTCTCCATTCATTTCTATGGGGAAAACTCTAATCACAACATGACGACCTTAACCCCTACCCAGCCCTAACCTTAACCATAAGTAACCAAACTAAATATGAGACTTTTGGGATTTTTACTTATTTGATTTCATTCACAGATCTTGGTGGGTCCCCACAATGTAATATAAACACACACACATATATACATGCACACGCAACACACTAACATTTATAACCTGTGAAAAATACCATTGACCCACAGTGACATTACATACAACGCATGCATATGGAGACTGATTGAGAAGGAAGCTTCACCACTATCTCTCCAAGGTCCATATCATGGAGAGAGCAGGCAGCTGGGCCACCAACAACTGTGGCATTCAGATGCCTGACAGCTCAGGGTCATGTCCTTTCACGCCCATCTACCAGCTGTCAGAGTTGGATTCTCTACCTGGGAATGAGACAGAGGAAGAGAATGAACATAAATTATATATTCTGTGGGGGCTTGACACCAGTATATGAAAACACCCCATCCTATGCACTTCCCTGGGACCTAATGGAGGAGACGTGGGCCATGTGTGTTGCTGCCCTGTTAGCACCTGGATAAAGGCACACACACTCAATAGGGCATGTAATGTTTGCACCAGCACAGACACATGTGCACACAAAAATTACATGATATCTCACACACAGTCGTGTAATCATATCTTTTTGGGGACCGCTCATTCATTTCTATGGGAATAATGCTAATGCTAACTATGACAGCCTTAAGCCCTACCCAGCCCTAACCATAACCATGGAAACTGGTCCCCATAAGGTAAAAAAAAAAATGGGTATTCATCACGTTGTGGGGACATTTGGTCCCCAGAAGGTAAGGTATACCTGGACACACACACACACACAGAAGCTCCAGCAAGCCCTGCAATTCTTATAGGACTGTTTCCTTGTTACCTACACACACTCTATCTAGCTTTGAAGGCTGCTAGTTCCCTTTTAAGGTGGATCAAGGGCAAGCCAGGCTTATGTAAGTTACAGCACAGAACCATGGTGGGGGTGGGGGTATCTGAGGGCTCAACTTGTCTTTCGTCACGTCTTTCAGACTGTCACAATGGAGCGTTCGTTGTTCGTAATATACTTCACTGAAACTCCAGTAGCTTTGGTGGTTGCTAGGCAAGTCACTAGGTTTAATAGATAGAGGGGTTTATTTTCCAGTGCACAACAACATGTAAATAAAATTGTCCATATAAATAAAACTGCTTTCACCTCAACTTGGCCGTTTAGCTGTATTCATTTACAGTTGAAATCTCTCACGCTAAAGACCCTTAAGCTAAAGAGTATAACATTTTTGGAGATATTAACAGTCAAGTGGTTGAACACGGCTGGGCAAATGATCAAGCCCTAAAGGTCTAAAATTAGTAGAGGGAACAGTCTGATGTAGGCACCTGGCTCCCTGGCTTGTCGCACATTACAGGAAGACATATACACTGTGTCAGCGAATACTGACAGCACTACTGAGAAGTCGTGTTGACCGATTCGGACTCCTGAATCTCAGAACACAGAATGTTTGCATTCTGGCATTTAAATCACAGTCTAGTAAACATTGCTCCAGAGTACAGGAGTGTCCATGCATTGGGGTTCCCTTCAGTGACTGTCTCAGTCTATGCAAGCTTTGGGTGGGAGTTTAGCAGGGAAGAGAGACCAACATAACTCAAATGCTGACGCTGTGACAGCGTTTTTGAGAGGTGCCACAGTATATTTGATGCCGCAGTGCTGGGATGTAGCAAGAATGTCGCTTCTCTTAAGCCACACACCCTGACTTGTGGTGAAAAGGCTTACAGCGGAAAAAGCATGGAATCTCAGCAATGCATGGGATATCAATATTCTTGCTTTTTGGGACCACGACCAATGCGGAATGGGTGTCACTACTAAGTACCAAACTGGAGGACAAGGAGGTAATATTTGGAACACACTAGACAGAGCTCAAGGAGCTCATCCTAAGAAGCACGGAGTATGAGGCAGGACACAACCTGGTGGGATGTCAGTCCATCTCAATCTGACAATTTAGAGACATCATTTCACCTAAAACAATGTGTTACGCATATTGGTGAAGTGGGTTGTAGGAAAAAAAATCTAACAACAAAAAAATCTTCATGCATCTAACAGGAACTTGAACCCAGAATTCCAGAGGGATGAGGACATGATGCTACCTATGGAACCACACTTCTTTAGACAGCATAAATTTACATGTAAATTAATTGAAAAGTACATTTTTTTAATTTACATGTAAATTAATTGAAAAGTACATTTTTTTAATTTACATGTAAATTAATTGAAATGTACATTTTTTAAAATAATTATTGCAGCCACGGAGTAGTAGCTCATAAGATAGTGCTATCGCCTCAGGTTTCTAAGACTGCAGATTCAGATCTGATCCTGGCATTGTCTTTGTGGAATTTGCATTTGCACACTCTGGTTCTCCCACATTCTAAAGGTGAATCTGAGACCCAATTGTTCCTTGGGAGTGTATACTTGAAAATATGCCAGAGTATCCTGTCATGCATGCACACTACCTAACATAGTATGCCGCATTGGCCTGGTTCTGGATGTCTTTCACATTAATGACATCTGTGGTTATTACTGAGGGATTTCCCTAGTTAATTAGTAGTTATTTAATTATGTTCATTTAGTTAATTCATTTATAGCTTTCATATTTCTTATTTTTATATTTATTTCTGTCCTTGCTACTTGCTCATCATGTTCTTTGCCTATCTCATACAAGTTACTCTCACCAAGAGTCTTCTGTATGAAGACCATAGATGAGGGGCCTGCTGCCCTCAGGGGGGGCAGAGACAGACACAGACAGACACTGAACCGGCCGTGTGAAACATCTTTCTGTAACATCTTCATTCTGTCTTAATAAACTGCATAAGCTTAAGGAAACTGCCTCACCATTCAACTAAAAGAACCTGAGGTCTCACTGAAGAAATCTATCATTATGGATTCATTCGTTTCATCAATGACTACACACAAACTTTTGATTGTAATACACTGAAAATGCATTGAAGTGAGAAAGATAAAAGTTTAGAGAAAAATAACTGGGAAGCCAATCTTAGCACCATACACACTCTATTAACCTGAAGACAAACACTTAGGAGCTGAAGGACACTTGAGTTATTTATTGCCTTGTTAAGAGACTTTGGTCCCACGAAACAAATCATGACATGGCATACTACAGTCTTCATAAATTTTGTGCAAACACACACAGTCACACCAAACCAGTTTGGCACTATTAATGGGTTGCCTTAGCAACACTACAGATAGCAGTTTAGTAACTGCTTTACGGCAAAATTTTAGCTTTTAATCTCTGGTTGTCATATATGGTGTCATGTATTTAATGTATTTATGTTTTTATGTTTTTAATCTCTGGTTGTCTGTGTAATGGTGTCATATCAGAAAGATCTTTACAGCATTGCATTACACCGTCCTACCTAGTTAATTTCTGTGGCTTGTGTGAGAGCGTCAAAAACCACGATGACACCAGTTGAACAGCCATTGAAAAAGTAAATTATTCAGCCAATAAACACATAATAATCAAAGCGAACTGTGAGCAAGTTCCTGATTTAAGCAAGGATCGATTGCATCATTCCTGTTGGCTGAGACGGGACACGCTGGCTACATTCTTGGCAGTTCAAGACATGGAAAAAAATGCTTCATTTGATGTGAGAGCGGGACACAGTGTAATGTTCATGTTCTTGGTAGGGGAAGGGAATTCCTAGGCATGCTGCCTTATTTCACAGAGGAATTCCTAGGCATGCTGCCTTACTTCAGAGCGAATTCCCCCTGCATTCCTCCAAAATGTCAGGGACAAGGTGAAGTTAATTCTATAACATAAGTCGTCACTGAAGTCAGGGATTTACAGGAACCTTATGTAGCTTCTCTAGATGTGTAATCTGAGCTTTGGATAATCTTTCTTTGGCATTAGACAGAAACCTTATTTTAGCTTTCATATTAGCAGATGTATAACACAGATAATTTGTGACACTCCTATATATGGGACACAGTGTAATGTTCATGTTCTTGGTAGGGGAAGGGAATTCCTAGGCATGCTGCCTTATTTCACAGGGAATTCCTAGGCATGCTGCCTTATTTCACAGGGAATTCCTAGGCATGCTGCCTTACCTCAGAGCGAATTCCCCTTGCATTCCTCCAAAATGTCAGGGACAAGGTGAAGTTAATACTATAACATAAGTCGTCACTGAAGTCAGGGATTTACAGGAACCTAATGTAGTTTCTCTAGATGTGTAATCTGAGCTTTGGATAATCTTTCTTTGGCATTAGACAGAAACCTTATTTTAGCTTTCATATTAGCAGATGTATAACACAGATAATTTGTGACACTCCTATATATCAGTGCACTCATATCATGCATATACTATAATAATGCCATAGCCTTTTCTCTCAGTACTACCTAAACAAACAAAAATGATGGGTGTACATGGAGAGACATGAAAAAATGATTTCAAATGAACCAATAGGGATAGCATGGATGTCATATGAACCAATAGGGATAGCATGGATGTCATATGAACCAATAGGGATAGCTTGGATGTCATATGAACCAATAGGGATAGCTTGGATGTCAAATTAACCAATAGCTTGTATCTCCTTCCACATTACCTCAGAAAACAGCCCCATGGAAATGACATCTGGTATTTCAACAAATTCATGCCTGCAAACTGTAAATTGTGTGCTATTTTATTCTATTGTGTTGTGAAGCGTCTTTGAGTGTCTTGAAAAGCGCTTTATAAATAAAATGTATTATTTATTATTATTATTATCTTTGTTGAATGGTATGACACACCATCTTTCCAAGCCAGTTCTACAGTTCCATGGAGGCACCCTTACATTGTAACCCAGAACATATTCTATATGGACAAAAGTACTGGGACACACTTCTTAATCGTCAAATTCAGCTTTTTCACTCAGACCCATTACCACAGGTGTATAAAATCAAGCACCTAGCCATGCAGTCAGGTTTACAAACATTTGTGAAAAAATGGGTCGTTCTGAATAGCTCAGTCAATTCAAGCGTGTCAGTACTGTCAGTTTGTGAAATTTCTTCCCTGCTAGATATTATACGGTCAACTGTAAGTGGTATTATTGCAAAATGAAAACATTTAGGAATAACAGGAACTCAGCCACAAAGTGGCAGACCACGTAAAGTAACAGAGTGGAGTCACCAATTGCTGAGGTGCATAGTGTGTAAAAGTCACCAACGCTTTGTTGACTCAATAACTGTAGAGTTCCAAACTATATCTGTTATTAACCCCAACACAAAAACTGAGCTTCACGGAATGGGCTTCCATGGCCGAGCAGCTGCATGACGCCTCACATCATCAAGCACAGTACCGAGCGCCGGATGCAGTGGTGTAAAGCATGTCGCCACTGGACTCTGGAGCAGTGGAAACATGTTCTGTAGAGTGAGGAATCATGCTTCTCTGTCTGGCAGTCTGATGGACAAGTCTGGGTTTGGTGGATGCCAGGAGATTGTTACTTGCCTGACTGTATTGTGCCAACTATAAAGTTTGGTGATTAGGGGGGGTAATGGTATGGGGCTGTTTGGTACGGGGTTAGGCTAGGCCCCTTAGTTCCAGTGAAGGGAACTCTTAATGTTTCTGCATACCAAGACGTTTTGGACAATTCTATGCTTCCAACTTTGTGGGAACAGTTTGGGCATGTACTTTTTCTGTTCCAGCATGACTGTGCCCCAGTACCTAAAACAAGGTCCATGAAGACATGGTTGGGTGAGTTTGGTGTGAAAACTTGACTGGCCCACACAGTACTCTGACCTCAACACCATCAAATACCTTTGGGATGAACTAGAACAGAAATTGCGAGCCAGGCCTTTACATCCAACATCAGTGCCTGACCTCACAAATGCTCTACTGGTTGAATGGACAAAAATTCCCATAGACACAATCCAAAATCTTATGGAAAGCCTTCCCAGAAGAATGTCAGCTGTTATAGCTGAAAAGGAGGGGGCAACTCCATATTGATACCTATGGAATTAGAATGAAAGTTCATAATGGCCAGGTGTTCCAATACTTTTGTCCATATAGTGTAATATACATGTGAATGGACAAATGAGAAAAATATACATTTATAAACCACATATGAGACATGCATGTTGATCAATGGCTTGTGATATGCATATGCATGGATTTTTGCATGTTCTTGGTTGTGTGTGGTCAGTAGTATTAACATATAATTACATACTGGTGGCAATGGTAAAAGTTATTGACTGGTAGGGGTGCCAACACTAATGTGAAGAAGCTGACCTCCTTCCATTTATGGAAAGGTCTAGAAACACAAACAAAAACACTTTTTTAATATTGCAGAGTATCTTTTTAAAAATATAATAAAAATCAATGTAATTGGCAGAAATGTATTATTGCAGGTATTGAAACTGGCTGATGAGTTGTATAACAATCAACACAAATCGGATCTCATTACTACAAAATAAAATCCAATTAACCCTGGTCAATAAAACATGCCACTGTAGATTGTAATTCTTCATTGATAACATGAAAAGCATTTGACACATATTTGTAATGGTATCTGAAGTCTACAATCAATAATAATCCTTAGTGATGTACGAATCATGACAGAAGTTTGAGGGATTATGACTAAATCTTGCGGTTTCTGGAAAGCACAGTTGACAAACTGTAAGTTGAACGCAATTCTTGCCAGAGAACACTGTCTTAAATACACCAACAATAGTATCAAATGTAAATATAGTATAAAGTTTTTTATTTAATATTTGTCTTTATTTGTCTATCTATTTGTTTGCTTGTTTGTATTTTATCTAAATGCAGATATGTTAAATGTAAATTTACAAGTAAAATAGTGGTAAGAAATTAAATGAGGAAACTAAGATTCTCAATGCAATACACATTGTCAGTTCAGTGTATCTCTGTGGGCTGAATCTATTATTTCAACAAATTCATGCCTGCAAGTAAGTTTGTAGCCTTTAGCTACAAACCTCGTTCTTCAGCTCAGCAGAATAATGTCCTCTTGAAGATGCAGAAATGTGGGAGTGCTTACAAACCCCTGGACTGGGAAAAAATGTTAAATTAGCAGACATCAAAGGTTTATAACTTGGAAATAGAGAAAATGGCAACTGGAGCCCATGTCTGAAATGGAAGCCAAAACAAAATAGATATTTGTAAAAGGTGATATAAAACCCATGATACCTGAACAGCATGCATCACTAGGCATAAGCAGAGGTATCCCTTTCAAGTCCAGAAAGTGAAAATCCAGGCCAAGATTTTGTTTCAACCAACCAGTTGAGTATAAAAAGTCACAGTCATAGAGTATTCAACTGATTGTTTGAAACAAAGTCTTGGCCTGGATTTTCACTTTCTGGGCCTGAAATGTGCACCTCTATATGTAACAATATTCTGTACACAGTCACTGCTCCTCTACTTACTCTATAACAAGTTCTGGGTGAAGACAGTTAATTATGTAAGTTGAAAAACTGTTATTTGATTATCTCTATTATAAAAATTTTCCATGTAATCAAGTCTTCAATTGTGAGTAAATATTATTTGTACCAACACATAAACATGTATGAGGGTATTTAATTCAGCTAGTTGAAACAAAAGCAGTGACATTTTCCCCCATGTTTTCCCTTATATACTTAATTATTCATTTTCACGCAGTAAATAGCATCATATGTAAGTGATATGGCCAATGTAACCCACACTGTGTATAAAAATGGCTATTTAAAAGATCATTGAAATACACTGTAGTGAAGACAAAACTGGGGGTTGCACAGTGGTGCAGTGATTAGCAATGTTGCTTCACAACTCTGGTATCAGCGTTTGAGTCTCCACCATGGGTCCCTGCAAGGAGTTTGCATGTTATCCCCGTGTCATTGTAGGGTTTCCTGGTGGAACCCCGGTTTGCCCCCACAGTCCAAAAACATGCTGAGGTTAATTGGAGTTACCAAATTGCCCATAGTTGTGTGTGTGCCCTGTGATGGGTTGGCACCCCATCCTGGGTTGTTCCCTGCTTTGCACCAGTAGCCTCTGGGATAGGCTCTGGTCCTCCTGTGACCATGAACAGGACTAGCGGTTACAGAAAATGGATGGGTGAAGATAATGAGAGAGTGTGCACACAAACAGATTATATCACACACAAACTTAAAAGAGGACATACAAACATTCATTAGCTCAGTGTGGGAGAAATTTTTTTTAAATGTTTAAGTGTCCACATCCATTAGCAGGAATGTAAGCAGGTCCTTACAATTCACCTCCCACTTTTAACTAACACAGGAGGCTGTTTCATTACCGTTCATCAGGCAAACCTTTGGTAGTACCAGTAACTTAGCTAAATATTAATGTTTAAGGAGTCTTTGCGTGTACACTGAAGACAATATATTAGAAAAAAAAGTGCTTCTGTAAAATTTTTAAACAACTTACAAAACTCACTCTTGTCTTACAAATTTATATGCCATTAAACTTCCGCTTGGGGATTCGTTACGTTTAGCATTATCCAGTATAATCAGCTATTACTGCGAGTTATGATAAAGGCCTCTCTGTATGTTTACAAACACGGTTGCACCGCAGTGGGAGGAGTCAAAGGCAGCTTGCCCGTTGACGCAAGGGAAAGGGGCGTGGCTTTGGCGGTGCAGCGGAAGGAGGCCGCTGGGTGTTTCAAACGCTCGTTTTCTGTCTTACTTTCAAGCGAAAAAACTGACGCGTAGCGGCTCTCACGAAGACGAGAGCCGCAAAAAGGAACCAAAGTAAGTATGATGGTTGTGGCAGCTGCATTAGGGCTGGGGTTACGTTTATAGCGACTCGCTGTGGCGTTAGCCAGTTTAGGTGCGAATCTGCTCCACCGTACGCGTATTCTGAGAGTTGCGTTGCGTACGGTACGTGTATTACTGAACTGCTGTTACGCAATAGTTACTAACGACAGTAGCGTAAGCCGTGTACTGAAACGCAATAGTAACTTTTTAGGTACGTGGTTTACAGCTAACTAGACAGTACCGGAGTTGTGACTATAATGCAGTTCGTAAGATGACTGTATTTGTGGTTGCAGAGAATACAAACTAGTTGTTACGAACAGTTGGCTGTCTATGAATGTTAGCAGGAAAGATGGTTATGCAGTCCTCTGTCAAAGTTGATTTTCGGATTGTGCCTCACATTGAAATGAGCCGGGTCCCCCCGTTATGAACAAACCAGGCTGCGTCGTTTGTCACCCGCGGCACGACGATATCGTGAGGAAGGACCCTTCGAAGAGGCTTAATTATACTGGAATCCCAGTCTAGGCACATGTAGTCGAGATGGCTGGGACGCATTTGTTTTGATTGCAGGTTACCATGAAAAGCAGCGCAAACAATCTCTAAGGAGGGACTGCAGTACTTTTGAACATCCCAAGTCACCATTATATTGTGACTTTAAACAATCAGGGGTGGCATTTATCCAACTTTTCTGGCAGTCTGGTGAAGTCGTGTCTCTGTGGTGTGTGCCTGCAAGAGGCTGACCCCCCACCATCTAGATTCTCCCTTGTGTTTCTTGGGACAAACACTGGGATCATGGCAACCCCGTGCAGGAGAGGCCTTATGATGGATGTATTGATGGCTATTACAAAATGGGACTGCCACCATGTGTGTCATACACATCATGCAAAAATACATTGGGTATGAAAAAATGAAGGGTATTAATCAAGATATGACTATACTTCATGACACCCTTTTACTCAGGAATTCCAGAGATGGTCATTAGCAGTCAATGCAGATACTATTATTATTATGCCAATTGCAATTTTTCAGTTTACCATGTTAAAATCACCTGAGTAAATAGAAAAATTCACTTGTAACTGCTGCCTCACATTTGCATGCATATTGAATAGCTTTTTCTTGCTTTCAGTTTTCCCACTCTTGTGCCTTTCCTATAATGTAGTTAATATTAGGAGGATGCCCATGGTAATAACTTAGTTTACATTTTGATGCTGCATGGCTCAGCCAGGAGGTGCTCTGGAAGTGCAGTGGCTCCTTGAGGAGCTCTGAAAGTGCAGTGGCCCCAGGAGGGGCTCTGGAAGTGCAGTGGCCCCGGGAGGGGCTCTGGAAGTGCAGTGGCCCCGGGAGGGGCTCTGGAAGTGCAGTGGCCCCGGGAGGGGCTCTGGAAGTGCAGTGGCCCCGGGAGGGGCTCTGGACACCTGCAGGGAGTCCTTTTGGACATGCACTGAGCAGGAGCTGCTCTGGGTGTTTGGTTGCCTCGGGTGGTGCTCTGGACACTGTCGGCTCAATGGGCTGTTGTTGGGGAGAAGTGTCCTCTGAGACATAAAAGGGGACAGGCAGATGGACACAGGGAGTCCTGGGCAGCTGTGAAAAATAATAACAAATCAATGAGTCACTTGGAGGGGGGATCCTCTCCTTTATCATCCGCTCCTGAAGCCCTTCCTAGTGCTTTGGGACTGTCAGGATTACCTCTTAATCTAAGAAGATTGGGTCCCAGTGTTTAAAGGTTAAGGTTAGAGAGCAGCTTTGAAGGAGCGCTGTGTTTCTCCTGCTCTTTGTGCCTTTGCCTTTTGGTGCGTTACAGAGCACCTTTGATGGAGCGCCGTGTTTCTCTCTACAGGAGGCCTTTAGCGGTACACAGAACTTGAATTTGATGACATGCTTAAATAATATGAATTTTGCTTCCAGTTGATTCATACTTCACAACAGTATAATTCTTTGATATTGTTGTTTTATAATATATATATATTAGGGCTGTCAAAATTAACTCAGATTAATCCATCATCATGATTAATCTGATTAAAATTTTTTATGCAATTAACCCATCTGCAGCACAGAATGACTCAAAAACCCTGAAATGTCTCTGTCAACCCATTTCGGGTAGTTTTAGTGCGTTCCATTTGCCCTCGGAACTCGTATTCCGAGTCGGATTCTGAGTTTTGAAGCCGGAAGTGACAACATGTGCGCTCCCGTTTCTCGGAGATCCGAGAAATATCTCAGAGCAGCACAGAGGATCCCGAGTTCAAAATCCAAGACCGCTGCGCCCTTTATCAACAGAAGGGAAAGTTGTAGTTTTTTACTTCTCAAAGCACTACTTCTCATTTGTGGCTCATTAAATCGGTCGCACACATTATACCGTCCAACTTATCTGTGGACATGTTGCTACGGAGTTTTATACGTAAAGCACCGCGCATAATGTGTTATTAACTGATATTGCTAACAATGGCAATTAACCAAGCTAGATTGGATTTCATGATTAGTCGGATTATTTGTTGGATTACGGTAGTTTGGGCTAATTGTAAGTGAACGAAGATAAAGATCATTTAAACTGATGTACCTTAAATCCAACAAGTTATCCAGCTAAGCAAAAAATCTTGCTTTTTGATATGGGTTCATGGTATTGCACTTCTGTGGCAGATGGAATGCATGTGACTCGTGTTCAAGATGTTCAGTAAACATGTTAAGTGCATATATATTCCCTTTTTTCTTGAGTCTGCTCATGTAAAATGAAATGCGATTAATATAGATTAAAAATGAAGGCTATTTAATCGTGATTAATCTAAATTAATCCACGGCAACCCTGTGATTATTCTGATTAAAAAGTACAAATTTCACAGCATACACAAGTAATACCTTAACAGTTTGGTGGAAATAACCTTCACCCAAACTACCGGCTATCTAGACAAAACAATCATTGTAACTGCCACTTCGTTTGTTATCCCACTAATTGGCCCATTTGCATAATTACGGTATGGTTTAAGAAGCTCTATACGCAGTTGATGCATCACCGCTACACCAGCAATTATACAACCGATTTATCGTAACACTCCTCACTGTTTTGACCTTGAAAAGCTTAATTCTGACCGATGCATCAACCATCGATGCCACATTTTCTGACAGGTCGAATAGATATTTACCACTTTGTCCCACTTCAACAAGCATTATTGTTCTGAAGAAGCGTCCACTTCACACAATAAGAGGGAAAAACTGTTGCGCTGTACTTATCAGTGTGTCATATGCTAAGATATTGACAGCTGGTAGCTTAGAACCTCTTCTGAGGGGTTAAAAAGGGGATCTGACTTCATCCTAATTGCCAACCGTTTTTCCGCAGTGTGGACAGTCTTGGGAACTAAATGACTGTCACTCTGTATTTTGTGCTTAGCGCTCAGTAAAAAGAATCTTGGCCAGGGATTTCGGTAGGATTTTGTTCCCCCCTCATTTCTAATTTGAGAATATTAATAATGCAAGATTTGACGCATGAAAAGGTTTGTAGGCATTTTTTTAATGGACCGAAATGCCCCTGGAGGGAAACTGTTGATTTAAGCTCTTACATCTTTCTTATCGTTTAACTGGGTTTTTTAATGATCATCAGGGACTCAGACTTTTAGGCTGAGGGACATTGTACGGCTTAGGAAGCTAATTTGATGGGACGTCTTTGTGAGTGGACCCAAAGCCTTGCTGTTAAGTCGGGAGTGTCTTAGAATAATGAGCTGTCTAATGACGGGACCAACTTTTTACTTTCAGAAAATTTAGTGTGTAGTTTTATATATTTTTTTAAAAATGCAAGGTTTCTTAGGCTATGGTGACATTTCAGAGCAGAGGCCATATGGTCTTGTGCTGGGGGGGGGGGGGGGTGTTACGTCCTTGTTCTTTGATGTTGGGCCTTTGGCTCTAACTTGGCATTACCCCTGCCCTTTAATCTTCACATTTTTCCTCTCTTCTTCTTCATCCAGAATGTTCCGCCTGCGACTGTTGTCGGCAGCCGCTGTAGAGCTGGTGCTGTTGTCAAGGCGATACCATACAGGTGTTACGCGGGATCCAGGCCGGCGGCGCCTCATGCTGGCGGCTCTGATGGGTGTGACTGGGGCAACAGCCAGTGCAGGATTGCTCTGGAAGAGGTGTGTCCTCCCTTTATAAAAATGACAGCACCATTACCGATTCTACCCTGAATGTACTAAAATGTGAAGTAAAATTTTGAAATGTATTGATAACTGAAGAGCATATTTCCAAAGCTCACTCAGTCCAATTTTTGTTGCTTTTGACATTAGCTCACCAATTAACCATCAAGTCTGACTTCCTCGTCACATGTTCCACTGTTGGGACCCAAAACTCACTCTGTCCTTATGTAATCCAAAGAAGAACTTTCCTTAAATTTCCAAAACTCACTAAATCCATAGAAATGTTCTTAAATGTATCCCATGCACTGAGTGAGTCTTGCAAATGGCCGTCTGAAGTATACGGTTTGGCACTAAGTCGTGTCATGGGAGCTACATTCTGACTTCGTTACCAGGCTGCTGGAAGAGAATTTCATACTGGGGGGGCAGGGCACAACTTTGTAATTTATATGGAAAAATCTATTTATTGATGGGGGGTGAATGTAACCAAAATAAATACTGCAGGATACATGTCCCGTCCGCCCCCCCCCCCCCCCATTCACCCCAGTTCCTACGCCCTTGCTAGGAGTGGGGGGGGGGGGTTGGAATCAGAGCAACATGGCTTTTAAACCCCAAACAGGGTGAGACTTGATGGTGCGGCAGAGGGGGCCGGTCCATTGCAGCCCTCGTCTAGGGACTTATTCTCTTTGACCCTCATTAAAACGAATTGTCAGGTGGCCCCCGGGACAGCAGCGCCCCATCCCTGCTGTTTATCAGTCTTTTTCGTTTTAGCGGAAATGGGAAGCGACTGAATGATCTAAGACACTGACAGTTACATTTCAGTCAGTTAACCCTCATCTAAGCTAAGGTCCTGCACTGCAGGGATGCAGAAACAGGAGGCTGAAGAAAGCAGTGCACCCATGTCAGTGTTTATCATATGTCCCTGTTTGGTTTCTCTCTCTTATTAAGATTGGGATTTAAAAATGCGGTTTTGAAATGAAAAGTGAGACATTCGTGATCCAAGCATCGCCTGTCCCGCTCCCTCCAATCCCCCCCACCCCCATTGCCACCCGACAGGGCACACGCTGAGGCCGGCTCGTCGGTCCGCCGTGACGAGCGAGCCGAGTTTCCAGAGGCTGCTCGCGCGAGCGGGGTGGACCTGGACTCTGAGAAGCAGGTGGAGCCTGCAGAGAGCGGCGACGAGGATTCGGCCTCCGAAGGGGAGGAGAAGAAGAAGAAGCAGCGGGTCGGCTTCCGAGACCGCAAGGTAATGGCCGCCATGGTGACGGCCGCCATGGTAACGGACGCTGAGGTGGGTGCGTGTGGAGACGGCACCACCGCTCTGCACAGAGGTGCTGCTAGAGATTCTGGACTCCATAAAACCATATAATGTGAGCCCCTAACCCAGACCAGTCCATTTACGTTCCGGATGTTTTCTGGCCCCTGTCACACATCTGCTCTTTGGATTGTCCTAACTCCCCCCGCCCCCCCTTTACTGCATTGCTTCTCTGAAACAGTGTAATCCCTCCATTATAATTACCTCCCATACAGTGATCATGATGATGCTGGTTTGCCTAAATCCTGAGAGAAAAACACTGCCCACCAGCTAGGTTATACTGGTTTGACGGTAGACCACGGTATGAAAATTGATGGTTGTCATACCAAGTACATTTGTTTATTAGCAATACTGGGAAAAAAATGTAACCGAACGGAGAATCTCACCTGCGTGTTTGCATCTCCTGTCACTACCTGATCCATACTACCTGAACATGCATCTGAACATCTGAACATGCATTTTTGAGCATGCATGAATCACATTACTTTTTCTGGGACTGTCTGGTCTATTTATCTTGCCATTTTACTGCAAATATTTATTGTGTATAGTGACTGGAAGCTACAGTGATTCCTTTTTTTTTGCGAGAACTGGAGTTCTGCTGACTGAAAAAACAAAAATCCATTTTCTTTGCTTGTCATCTTAAGCTTTGACTCTTTGTTTCCAGTTTTTGGCTTAAAACTATTACGTAAATTTCCCATATATGAAATATTAGTTTATTTTTTCACCAGTTTAAATTGCTGCTGTCCAGCGACATGATACTTTGGTATATTTAGGTTCATCCTGAACTGAAATCTGTATTTTGCATTTGTTACAGCCAAATGCATGTCTTTTCAAATCAGTTGGACTACAAAAAAAAAGTTTCAGGGTGCATTTGCATGAATGGAAAACATTTGCAAATGTTTTTAAAAAAGGTGTGTTTTTATTAATTATTATTAAAAAAGTTTACATTCAGCTTGATAGTATAACCAATGTGTTTTATTAGATTATTAATGTTTATTTAGCTTGATTGCAATATGGTCTGTAGATTATAACTGTGTATTTGATACCATAAGAATTGTTTCATTGACATGTTTTATTAGATTAATAATATATTTAGCACAATAGTAACATGTTTTATTGATTACTATGCAAAGAGGGATTACGTTTTTAAAGGCCCTGCTTCTTTTTCCTTCTAATTTCTGTTGTTCAGACGGAAGTAGTACAGCTCTCTAATATAAAAAATTTTCAAAATGATTTATTTTATTCAACAGAAATATCCCTTGTCATTTCTTTAAGGGTCACTGTAACTAAATAATAATAATAATGATAATAATAATAGTGAAATACCGTATACCATGATACCATGAAACAGTGATATTTTCTGACACGGTTATCATACTGTGAAAATCTCATACCTTTGCAATCCCACCACCCACTCTTCCTAATTGGATGTTCTCATTAATGACCTGCTTATGTATTTCACGTTAATTACTCTGTGGGGGAAACAAATATACAACATGCTCGCAATGGACAGGGTCCTAACGTCCAAACATGGTCATGCTGCACTGTTTGTTTTTGTTTGGGAGGATTATGGGGGTAAGAAAGTGACGCAGCATCACTAAGTTCTGCTGAAAGTGTGCTGGGGTGGAGAGGCTGATGCAGAGGGGGCATGGGGCCGGGAATGTCTGCGGTTTGCAGGAGACAAGATTTCATGCTGTGATTTTTTTTTTTGTGAGGTATAAGGGAGAGTTCCATTTTGACTGTTTGCAGCACTGTGTCAAATGTTCCAAGTTTTACAGAGTTGATACTTGTTGCTGCCCGTGTTATGGTCATCCTTCAGCTTCTGGAAGTCTGTGTGTCTGTGTGTGTGTGTGTGTGTGTGGGGGGGGGGGGGTCATGTAAATATTACATTATGGGGACCAAGTGTGTCCCCGCAATGTGATAAAAAAATGTTATTTTGATCTTGTGGGGACATTTTTCCAGTCACCACAAGGGGAATCTCAATTTTATACAAAAACTATGACTGCAGTCAAATAACTAAAAATGCCAAAAGTCTTGTATTAGTTCTGGGCACTTAAGTGGATGCCTTGTGCTTGACACGCCTGCACGAGAGCAAACAGCATAGCCGGTTTGAGCTGGAACCTTTATCACGCATGGGTGAAGCCGTAATCAATGCCCTGTAAATACTATAGGATGGGGGGTTCCCAGAGGTGACAAACTCCCCCAGTTTCTCGATCACTCAGCCCGATCCACCGCCACCCCCCCCCCCATTTGTTTATTTATGTTTTAATATCTGCAATTCATGGCAGGTAAAGATCCATAATTCCAACTGCAGCCGCCTAGAGTGAAAACGGTGCACGGTGGAGGCTGGTTAGGAGGAATCCAGATACACACACGCTCTGCTCACGCACATACCCATACCCACGCCCACACAAGCATGTCTCTGCCCTCCTGTTTTATGGTTCTACACACCCTAGAAAAATCATTGCTTGGAGCTGGAAAAGCCAGACAGACAAACCTGTCGGACAAGCATGTGTGGCCCAGCAGGTTAGGACACTGTGTTTGTGAGCAGAAGGTCACTGGTTCACATTCCCCAGTCAGCAAAGTGCTGTCACCATTGGGTCCTTGAGCAAGGCCCTTAACCCCCAATTTCTAAAGGGACTGGCTAAGTCTGCTTTCTCAACTTTACGTCTGCCATCCATCCATCCATCCATCCATCCACTTTCCGCAAACGCTTGCCCTGTTCAGGGTCATGGGGGGTTCGGAGCATATCCTAGAGGCTACGGGTGCAAGGCAGGGAACAACCCAGTATGGGGCACCAACCCACTGCACATCTGCCAAATATTAGTAAATAAAATAAATAGTTAATTGTTATCGGGGACGGGAGTCCAGCATTTGTTTAATCAAGTTGGTGTGGGTGTATGGAGGGTTTTGAGGAGCTAATTTTGAATTTTTTTTTAAACAAATTCTGAATGTTGGGACGGAGGTCATGAGTCACTAATTCTGTTGAATTGTGCGTCTCTTTCCATGCAGAGACACTCATTTAAATGACTGACACCGTTACTAGGTTGGTTACTGACCATATTGTTTGCATAAGTCCAGTACAGTCAGGTTACTCACACATTACACCCAGCCAGGATTTCCGTCCTAAATCAATCAAATCAGTGCCTATATTCATAGCTGTGAGAAAAGAGATCTTTGTAAAAATGAAATGTCAATCAGGGTTAATGATGCAAAGATCTTCAGTGATGATGGTAGTGTGGACTCTGGTGGTTCTTCTTTTGGATTGAAGATGTTTATTTTTGGAACTCTTCATCCCTGTCTGATTGACAAAGTGGCAAGTGGCATCAAAGTGATCCGCACGCATCTGTGGCAGCAAAGATGATCTCAGGGAGCCCTGACATTGTGCTGCTTTATCTGCATGGGTTGGTTTTTATCTTATGGAAGCTGAGTGGCATCTGGGGAAGCTTGATCTGCAGCATGTGACTCTCTCGTCTTCCCGTCTTTTCATTTTTACTGACCATTTTGACCCTTAATCAGAATGTGTTATTTGTTTTCTATAATGAATAAGCCGGCTGTTTGTGAAGATGGTGGATGTTCTGGGAAAGAGCCCATCCTTCTCTGATGTCAGAACATCAGAAAATGAAGACATCTGGGTGGCTGAATGTGATCCACTGTTAAGGAATGCCGCTATGATTCATCCGGGCCTGCCAGCTTGGCTCACACTCCCCGGCTCGTCATCCAGAGAACCTGCTTTACATGCGTCCCATAACTCCTGGCTGGCTGTTAAAGACACCATTTAATGTAATGAAGTCCAAGTTATCCTTCTGCTTTCCCTGCTCTACTCTGTACTGCCTGGGATATGTTCTCTGCTTATCATGACTGTGTACGTTTGCTTGTTTCAGTGGTTTGGTGGTAAATTATGTATCATTATTAGCTGTGGCTTTTTAAGTAGCTGTCCTCTGTCGCTTTACGTTGCTAAGTAACGCAGGAGGGGTGCAGCGAGAGTGCACTTCAGCTCTGTTCACCAGGCTGCGCTGGTGATCGGCGTGATGTGGAAGCTCCTTCCCTTCACTTTGAAGCACCGTGTGAACTGGGTCGGAATGTGAAAAACTTTTAATATAGATCTAGGAAACTGACCAGGTGCTGCTCTCGTTTCCTCTCGTGTCTAAAGTGATGTGAAATTAATAATTCTGTATTAGAGACTTGCATTGGGGTGATGGGTAACAAATCATATTAGTAGTTCTCAGCAGCATTTTTATAACAAGAAGATATATTCACATATATTCCATATATTCACAACCCTGCATGCCCCCCTCTCCCCAGGTGATGGAATATGAGAATCGCATCCGGGCGTATTCCACCCCAGATAAGATCTTCCGCTACTTCGCCACCCTGAAGATCATCAACGAGCATGGAGATGCTGAAGTCTACATGACGCCGCAGGACTTTGTGCGTTCCATCACCCCTAACGAGAAGCAGCCTGAGAGTGAGTCTCTGTCTGTTGTTTGTCTGTTGTTCTCTGTGTATTTGCACTACTTGCATTACTCCCTGTCACTCTGGGATACTGACCCCCCCGCCCCCCCACAATGGAGACAGCAGGACTCAGGGAGAGCAAAGTGGCTAACGGCAGCCGCAGTAAACGTGTGGCCCCCATCTCCCATTGCTCCACCCCTGTCCCCAGTGCCTCTTCACCATGTTCCTCTGGGCCGTTGTTATGGCCAAGCCCCCCCCCCCCCCCCCACCACACCTCGCTGCTCGTACAGACAAAAAAAATCTTAGCAACCCTGTGCTACAAATACCCACCCAGATAATAATCACCTTAATCCTGTTCATGCCACGTACATTCCTCTCTTTATTCCACCGGGGAATACAGTCGTCTAACTGGTCTGTTCCCCTCTTCTGAACACTTTGAACCCACTAATTCCATCTGCTTTCAATGAGAGAATCGCAGTCGTAATATTAATGTAAGAAATGTGGCTCGGTGACTAGCTTTCTGGCCTGGCCTCCCCTGGACTGGGGGTTTGAGTTCTGAAATGTTCTCCCCTGGTTTCCCGCCGCGGTCCAGTGACATCAGGTTAGGTGAATGTGGGTGTGCCCACATGCCCTCCATCGGCCTGGCACGGCATTCATGGTGTTCCCCTACTTTGAATAAGATCCAGACTCCTGCAACCCTGCTCTGGAAAAGCGGATGTAAGATTTTACTCGGAGCCAGTGCTGGTGAATTCTATTTGTCATGCACTTTTTCATGCACTAATTTGTGTCTGTCTGTGGTCTGTTGTGATACTCCATGTCATTTCCCTTGTCAGCCGACCCATGTTTTAGATTTAGCATTAGTGTGATGGCTGAGATGTGTCACATGTCTACAACAAGTTGTATTGGAAGCGGGTACATTACTTAATTTCATTTGCTTTGGATGATATTTTAATAATGGTAACAGATGGGGTGTATCTTCTTTAAACTCTCTGTCTGCCTTTGGCTGATTGGCAGCCGTGATTGATCGGTCACTTTGGCGGTCTCGCATGCCAGGCCAGTGACGTGGGAACCTGACGCTTGCCTCATCTTTCTCGCTTGATCTTGCTTTTTCTCTGCTCTTTGGTTCGTGTTCCAGTTCCTGTTTCTGTAGCTGGAGTTTCTCACTGGGGAGCTTCAGTCTCTCCTCACCCTTGCTGGAGGGTATCGGTCAAAGTGTCTGCTGCTTGTGGAGATCTTGGGTGAGCTGTAGTTCCAGGAGCTGGGTTAGTTGAGGTTCAGTGTTCAGGATCTGTGGGCTGTTACTTTACACCATAGCCTCTCCCCTCTGTATGGATCTATGCCGTTACTGATCCTTCTGTTAGCACTTACTTCTTGGCCGGCTCTCTCTTCCCCCGCCGCCGTGTCGTGTCAGGAGGCTTCTGGCCGCAGCTGTTCTGTATCTCCGTGTTGTACTTTATGGTCTGGATTACCCATGCTTGCTGACTCGCCGCAGGCATGACTGGGGCTTTCATACTATAAATGCTGCCATCAAGCGCTCCTGTATCTTTAAGCAACCAGGCAGCTAATTAGGGCTTAATTTAGATACTGCATGCAGAAGTGCTATATGAACCAGCACTGCTGTCAGCCAAAAGCAGCACGCATAAATCAGGGCTGGCATTGAAGCCCTGGATGCAATCCTCTGCAATGCAGTGTCCGTTGTTAATGGCCCATCGTGGGCTCAACCTCAGCAAGCCAGGCCTCGATCTGTCTTGAGAGTCCTGTGCTCTGTTTGGGCGGCTTTTGGGGAATTAGCTGCATTAGCTCTAGGCTAACCCTGGCCACATTGCCTGTCCGTTTTCTGTGGTTTTCCTCAGCTGCTTCCTGCTGCTGTCTGAAAACATGCAGTGAAGCTCATTGATATTTCTGAGTTACCCCGTTTGTGTGCCACACGTGTTCTGTGATGGAGTGGCATCTTGTCGAAAATAACCGCTATCCTCTGCGACTCCATATTGGATTAGTGGTTATGGTAAATGGATGGATGTCACTTTTCCTTTAGGGTGTTGGTCGTTTGACTTGGTGTTTGACTTGAAGGTACATTTCTCCAGTAGTGTGGTTTGTCTATGCTTTACATTTATACCGACCTGGGTTTACAAGGGTGTCTAAGGGTGCATAACGCCCACAGATTAATAATGTGCTCCCTTAATTGGAAGTAGATCAGCACATGACTCTGTCATGGTTGCTTTTATCGTGCCCACTCACTCATTTCAGATACACCCATAGTGATTTATTTCTGGACCCAGCACTGAATATATAGATGCTTTGCAATATAATTTATGATGCAGAAGATACTACATCATCCCATTCAGGGTGTTCCTCAGCCTGGTGTTCTGGGCTTAATGAGATTCTGAAACCCTCACCAGGATTCAGGGTTAGGGTTAGAAGATGGATGGAAGAAATCCGAATTTGCGAATATTATCTAATTATCTTTTGTAATACTATATAGTCTTCTAGTCTTTGGATGTGTTTTGGCACAGATACTCGGTGGTATAGCATGGCTAATCCTGCAGCAGCCTTCATCAAGTTGTCTTGGGCTTACTCTGGTGAGTAAGCGTTGAGTGTTGTCCAGCAGTAAGATGGTTTAGCACTGGTGTTACTTATGGGGCAGTGGGGGAAGTCGTCTTGCACTGTCGATATTCAATTTGGCTTACTCGGGGCTCATTTCTGTAAGAGGCTGGAAGATAAGATCCATAATTTCTGCGTCTGTTAAATGGCTCCTTAATCTACTGAGCACGCTCAGACTGTTGTAGTGGGTCGTGCTGTGGAGTTTGCATTAGGTAGAGTGACGCCTTCTTCATTCTTCTCAGGCCCTTTTGTTTTTCTCCAATTGGTTAAAAGAAAGAATCGACACTGAAAGGTGTTTGACAAGGATGTTCATGAATTGTGATGTTGATGCTTGGTTCGGTTTTTGTGTGTCTGTTGGGTATACCTGGTGAAACCCTCTTGGCATATATATGGAGAGCAGCTTGCAAGCTACGCTAAACTTAGCTGTTGGATGACAGCTTTATTGTCCATGAAACATTGTTTAAAAGTGACAGGGTCTTCCCAGGCTATCCTGGCTGGGACAGATGATGGGGAAAGGGAAGAAATGAAGGCAGGCTGGGGGGGGGGGGGGCTGTACCAGAATTTGCTGAAGAAAAGGCCTTTGCGAAGAGGTTAACCTGCTTAATGAAAACGTCCTTATAGTTCCAGCATGTAGTTTTTCAGGTCGATCGCAGGTGTCCTTCAAGACATTTTTATACTTACTATCCTATCAGCAGCTTCTGAACCCCTGGGTAACATGGCTAATACCTCGCCGTTTCTCCCGCCACAGCTGTCCATAGAAGGTATCGCTCCTCCGACCTCCAGACTGTTTCATAATAAATTGTATTTGCCAGATCTTGCCTGGAGTGTCTTGTCACATAAAAGTTTCAAACATTATTCATAGTACTGTTTAACCTGCATTAATTTGAATACTAAACAGTTCTGGATCTAGACTGTATTTTACTGTAATATCATTGCAGCCTCTTCTGTGGTATCTGGAGCTGAATTTATTGTGTATTTATTTACAGGGAAATATTACAACAAGAAATTGAATATAGTTGTGTTTTAATTACTTATGTTCAGTTTTTTTTTCCAAATTTATATTTTTGATCAGTCTAGATCTAGTAATGATTAACTTGTTTGATATACTACCTTTTTGTCAGAGTACATGGAACCAAATAACATGACAAAATAAGGCATTTAATGACTCATTTCTGCCTCCTTTTAATTGCTGCTGGGAAAAAAATAATACCTATGCAGATATTGGCTGTGGAGGATGGCAGGATTTGTTTTTTTGGACTGTGATTTTTATATTTAAGGAAATGTGGAGATGGGTTCTGAATAATTGGTAAGAACGAGGAAGTGTGGATGTTCCAGGGTCTGCCGTTGGGGACTCTGCTGGGTAGCGGAGTGAATGAATAGGTGTCAGGCCAGATCAGCCAGGCCTCCGCTGATCCCTCCACTGCAGAGATGAAAGTGTATTAATTTTTAACATTTTCACTTTTTTTTTTTTTTTTTTTCCTTAACATTTCCCACCTACTTTAAATTCTTTACATGTTCATTCCTGTCAGTTGTACTATGAAAGGTGTGCTCTTTAGTATATAGCATGATATCTGCTGATGTCTTTATTTATGGGTACATAGGGACTGGCTTGCAGTGTCCCACTTGCACTGAATACCTGTTTGACTAAGTGAGATTTTGCCCTGGAGTCAAGTGACTGTGCAGATTTTTCGTCTTAGAAATATGCAAATTGCGAGGAAAATATGCAAAAAATGTTTGGTCTGCAGTTGTGGCCCTTTTACAAGACGATCTTGACCTTGGTCTGTGGCAAGTTTACAAGTTCCGGGACTGAAGCGACTGTAAACAGGAAGTGGGGTTGATATTGCGGGACAGCGGCAGCTGTACTGTTCCCCCACATTCCTGACACCCACATATTGCCTCCCCGCCCCGGGTGTCTAGCCGTCGTTTATATCCGCTTTGGGATGTGGGGAAGGGGGGCTCAGCTGTCGCCGCCAAGGGTATCTCCGTCTCGCTTGGGCCCGCGGTCACTTGCTCCTCCAGCCAATGAGGTGCTGGATACCCGATGGCTTGGGACAGGTGCTGTGGAGGCTTTCAAGGGGTGCAGGATGAGGGAGGTGTTGCATAAACCAGAACCAGATCCCATGAAGTTCTGGAACTTTGACAAGGGGGGCATGGTTTGGCGCCTGAGGGTGACATTACACACATGCTGGTGATCCTTTCAATAGTGCGTTTACATGCGAGTTCCCCCCCCCCCCCCGCTCGCGCTAGGGGTTCAGGGTGACGGGACAGGTGAGGACAAGCGGGGGGGACAGGTGACAAATAGGAATGTATCTCCTGATATGTTAATGAGAACCGGCTTCCAAAATCCTCAGATTAAAATATCTAATATTAATTAGTGAAGTCAGGTAGGCTTGTTGTGACCCAAATTGTAACTCGAAGGTGTGGGGTCTGACTGATGTAATTTTTGGCGAGGGATATTTGACATATAAAATTAACAATTAAAGATCATAGTTAATAATTAAAATAGTTCCCTCTGCAGCTCAGGTCCAGTCCAAGTTCCATGGCCCTGGCTGAGCATTTTCCGGATTTTCTGTTCTCTTCTCAGTTATAAGTAGGAATTCCCCAGTGTCCTGATGCAGCTCTGAGACCTTTGCTGCCACGCGTGCAGGAGCTTCCACTGGGCTGTACTGCATGGATCTGTCAGGACCACGGGGTATGCCCAGTGTTGCCCATCAGTGGTGACGGACTCGGGGGGGGAACCTTGTGAGAGGTGCTGCGTACGAGGGAATCAAGCAGTGAGAGACGTTTCAGAGGCTGTGGGAGATGTTGATATGATCTTGAGTGTTTCTCTAGATTAAAATGATGCTTTTTAACAGTTCTGTGAAGGTAGAAGCAAGCAAAAAAGACTGCACAAAAGGGAAAATGGAAATGGTCGTTGTTTGTTCAGTAATTAATATTTGGGGCCTGTAGACATGAAGAAACATCTGCGTTTTTGTGGAAATAATTGCTTTCAGTCTGCACAGCCTGCGCAATGGCGTGGCAATGCGGGGACTGCCGGAGGGCCGAGAACCGGGAGGATGGGATGCGCGGCTGTGGAATGCCGGCCACCTGTAGCTGAGATTAGCACGCGGAGACATGCAGTGACACACTGACACTCCAACCCCCACACGCAGCGATTATGTTGGATTGAGCAACACTAAGCTGTTGGTACATCAGTGGAGTGGAACGTGCATAGAGGCAGGTTAAGCGTGCGGGGCCTCTCGTCCACCCTGATGGCGTCTGCCTGCCAGCTCGCGTGGCACCCTCACCTGCTGCACGTCCGCCGCGACCCGCTTTGCTGCGACAAAACGACCCATTTCGTTTTTCTGGATGAGTGATTCTTTGGCTGCTGGCAGCAGATGTATGAATAAGTGATAAGGCCAACTTAAAAGCAGCATCTTTTTATTAGTTTCCTCTCAGAGTGCTTCCTGAAGCAGCTGGCGCAAGGGATCCTGTGCCCGCATGCATAATTCACGTCGCATTTCTTCGCAGTCAGCCATTGGCTAGCTCGCCCAAGTGATCCATCAGTTTATTAAATATGATGGATTGGAACTCGTATACAAACCCCTATGCTAAACTATCATATTAGTTCCTTTGTCTAGGTGCATTATGATTATTTTTTGGCTTTTTGTCAGGAAGATTGGGTGTTTGCTTATTAAGTGTGTGCATGTCAAACGTTGGGTGGTGGGTTTGTGTGGTGGGGGGCTCAGGGGGTGTCCAAGTAATTTCCTTCTTCTAAAATTTGGTTGTGTCAATTTATTATTATTTATTACTATTATTATTATTATACTTTTTATTTTGACTTAGGTCAGTCATTTGAAAATGGTCTCCTTCTAATCAAGTTCAAAATTTACCAAGTCTCGAATTTGTCCTCCATCATGGTCTTTTAGACGTTGAGGTCAGTGTTAATTGATATTTGACCTCTGACCTGCAGAAAGGTCCCCGACCTTTTTGACCTTTGCGAATCGGAATGATGTCATGTGTAATGAGCGTTGGGAGTGACAGCTCCCAGTCAGATGTCCCAAGTGGTCCAACTCTGGGGTGTTGATGTTGAATCATGTTGGATAGGAGGAGGTCCGGTCAAAGGGGCATGAGCAGGCAGGATGTCAGTGTTTGCTGGTCCCGCTTCCCTGTCTGTGGTCCAAGCTTCAGCATCTCCTGGCTGTCAAATGATGATTAGAGCCAGAAAACAGTGGAAAAAGAGGCGTCTCAGCGGGTTCTGAAAGCATGATATCTGTTCCATGAGTCAGCAGATCGATGATTGATGACAGCAGTTCTGAAAGTGCCTTATTGCCGTTTGTTAATAGTCGTTATTCGTCATTTGCACAGTTTGGGTCTGACCAAAGTACGCTATTGACAACTCATAAACACGCCAAACAGTGTGCAATGTGCCAAGGTTAGAACCTGTGGCGTGTTTGTAAGTTCCAAACTTCTGTAAGGTGAGGCTATTGAGGAGATCTTTAACAAAGTCTAAATGTCGTCCATTTCTCTCTCTTTCTCTCTCCCCCTCTTTCAGGCTTGGGCCTGGATCAGTTCTTGGTGAAGCGCTATGATGGCAAGGTAAGCAGACGGACCCATTGGCTTACTGAGTGGTATTTTGATGTTTCACCAAACAACACTGCAATCCCATTCCCATAATTCTCTTCTCTCTCAAACCCCCCGGCTTGCCGTCCAGACCTCGGTGGGATTTTCTCTCTACCTTTTGTCAATCGGGGGTTAAAGCGAGCACCTGCATTTTAAAAGGGGGCTTCTCTGCATACTGCCATTAGTAACACCCTGTCCCCTTATCTTAGATGAAGTTTAGCCAAACAGCACTTTCGTTTCACATCTAAATGTATGATTGTGTTTAATATGCTGCTTGACTATGGCTGTGAAGGACCTTGTAAAGCTCAGGCCTGGACCTGGACCTTCTCTGGCAGTGGTGCCTCTAGTCGTCCTAGATCATCCGCTTTCCAGTCAGGCTGTCATGGGAGTGCCCCCCCGCCCCCCCATGGGTGACTATCCTGCTACCCCCATAAATGTTAATGTTGGTCGTCATCTCAGCACCGCAACCGGACCTGCTGACTCTCCGTAGCTATAAACCGCGGCTAATAAACGGCTAACAGAGAGGTAGGCTGCGCGTGGATGCTAATGGAGTTTGCATGAGCTAAACACTCGCCGCTCAAACTGCTTGCGCCTTGGGCTGCACCACAGCTGCAGAACGGAGCAGGAATAAATCACACTCCGTGTTCTCACCATGCCCAGTCTCTTCCCTTTCTTTGTTGTTTCTTCCCCTGTCATCCACGCCCGAGGACTCGAACCCTGGGCTGTGTCTGCAGGCCTTCCCCTGTAGCTGCCAGCTCCGTAGGACAGCTCTATCTCGCCACCCACCGAAGCTCAGGATCAAAGAGTCGGAAGCTGCCGGCACATTATTATTTTCGTCATTTTGCTTGTTGGCCCAAAGTCAACGTCGAGTGGTGAAGCCCCCTTCTGAGCAGCGCTGCGCCTTCAGACCAGTGCCAGTCTCCTTCCTCAGTTTATAAATGCACAATCTGCTTATTCCCCTCCCTCTCTTCCCGTCTCTCTCTCTCGCTTCACTCCTTCCTGCTGTCTGGCCCGTTGGTTTCAGCGAGGAAGAAGCCCAGCTAGGTTTAACCGTAATTTTGGGTTGAGCGTTTGACCGAAGACATAGAGCAGTCCTCATGTTTGTTGACAGGCCGGATGGCCGCCGCTGACAGGCCACGTCTCTGGCCGACTTGCAGTTCATGCCGGGCTCACAGCAGCCTCGTGGGATTTATGAGCCGTGTGCCCTCATGTAAATCAGGCTGGTTAGCGCGGCTCTCCGGGCACATTTACATTCGTAGATCTCTAGGGAGACGCACCACCATCCTGTCCCGTCTCTGTCTGCCGGTACCAGAAGACGCCCCCCCCCCCCCATTTCCTTTACACCTGCAAACTCGCCATTATCTCCCATCAGCATAACAGGATGCCGTGATGCCGTAATGAATTCCTCATGGGTATGCTAATTAGGCATTTGCTTATTAATTAATTATGGGTCGAAGCGGTAGGTTCCCGTGCAGGTTGACGCAGGGAGGCCGTAGGGCAGTCTGTTTAAGTTTGAGCGGACTGGTGCATTGTGGGTAACCCCTGTACAGTAGGGAGGCCCATGGGACCTGTGGCAGTGCGTAAAGCGGGTCTCTGCCACATCTGGCCGTCTTACGTTCCTCCTCATCTCCCTTATCCCCATTACTTGCTTCATGATGCCGTTTCTTCCTGCCTGTTTGTCCTGTTCTCTGTCTGAATTGCCCTCACTTCCTGTCAGTCCCTAACGGCCCCCCGACGCGTGCTATCACCCCAGTGCCCTCTCCGCTCCTCCTCATAATCTTATGATGTTAAACTGTTGCCGTTCTTTCAGTGACTGCTGTTTGTCTGCCGTGCCTTTTACGATGTCGTTCCTCCTCCCCCTTCTCCACGTAACCAATGACCTCATCCATTGTCTCTCCCCCTCCCCGATATGCTCCTTTACTGCCTTCTCCCCCCTCTGCAGGACTTCTGGCAGGTATGGGGCGTGTGCCAAGCAGCATGCCTGTTTATTTTTTATTTTTTGCGTGAGCCTGACTGATGCTCTGCAACTGGACTGACTGCACCTTGTCTTCTTCACCTTTCATGTCTCTCCCCCCTCCCCCAAAACGTGTAAAATATCTACCCAAACTCCGGCTGACGTGATGCCAACCAGGAAGTCCTTTCCGATCCGTTGGCAAGGGATTAAAATGGCAACTGAAGGACTCATGATTAATTGCCACTTTCTCATTCCTGTTTTGTGTGACCAGACCGGGCGCGCTTACCTATACCAGACCGGGCGCGCTTACCTATACCAGACCGGGCGCGCTCACCTATACCAGACCGGGCGCGCTCACCTATACCAGACCGGGCGCGCTCACCTATACCAGACCGGGCGCATGCCCAGCGGCTCATTAAAAATGCACGGGTCCCATCAGGAGACATTGGATTGGTGATAAAGCAGCAGCAGATTTATTTTGCACACTGTCAGTGGGTCTAGGGTGCTCATTTCTACATCAGCAGAAACCGTCCCTGAACCATGCCGTTGAAACACTGGGCAGCGATGGGCGGCCTGAGAAATAATGATTGTGCGCATTTTCCGTCATTCTGCGGGGTGGGGGGAGGTATCTCTCACTCCTGCAGCCGGGAGCCGGGCATTACGGAAGCGGGGGATGGAAAAGAGTGGGAGTCGGGGTTAGGAGTAAGGAGGAGTATTCCTAGTTTGAAGATTTTTTTTTAATTTTTTATAAATATTGGCCGCGCCCTATAATGTACTGCCATCTCGTCCCGGGCGTCCCCCGGTTAGTGCCCTTTGCTCCCCTGGGACAGGCTGCCGGCTCACTGTCACCCTGTACTACAGAAACAGCCATAACTGCGGATGGATATTTCTGCAGGCAGGGAGTGAAATGGTCAGACCTTTTTCCCGTTGATGGATGGCCGAGCGCTGAACTTCAGCGCAGATTCCCCCCCCATTCTCCCCATTGAATAATTCAGGCCAGAGGCTTCCCTTTTTTGTTCCACGTGTGGGCAGTGTGAAGCCGCGCCGAGCAGCGCTGAATTATTCAGGCCGGGCCAACCGATGCCATCCGTGCCACACGATGTTCTTATGATGTATTCGGGATGTTTCTCAGCTGCTGTCGCGTAGCTCTGTGGGCATCGAGGTAACCGAGTGGCCACAGGTGCAGCCCAGAAAGTCCTTTGGTTTCCATAAACCCAATAAGCACGTCGTCCGTCTTTATTTTGTCCTCTGACATACCTACTCTCCATGCTTGGTGCTGCCGCTTCTTCCCAGCATGCACTGCTCTTTGCTTGCATCTCTAGATGACAAAGTTAGCCATGGTGATGGGAGGTGTCCTGTTGTGTCCCCCCCCCCCCCGAACTAGCATGTGCTGGCACCACAGGGCAGTAAAGGCACATGGTACAGATTGCGTCATTGTAGGGAGATCGTCTCTCTCTATCTCACTCTCTCACTGCCAGAGACATGTGCCACTTTGCTCTGTGATGTCACTATGTGCCCAATGGAATGGCTCCTGCTGCAGCCCTGAGACCTGCTCTGACCACCAGGGGGCACCGGTCGCTTGCACCGGCATACGCACGTGGAATGCTGGGGGAATTCTTGCCATGGAAAAGGCTCATATTTTTTTCCCATCTTTATTTTTATTTTTTTCCTCCAACCACTGACCTTTAACCTCTTTGCAGGAACTCTTCAAGGACGGCCATGGCCATAATTTAAAAATTTCTCTCTCTCTCTCTCTCTCTCACACACATACATACACACATACACACAGTCGTTTAGTCATGTCTTCTTGATGACCGCTCATTCATTTCTATAGGAAAAATGCTAATGCTAACTATGACAACCTTATCCCCTACCCAACCATTACCATAAGTAACCAAACAAAATACAGAAGTTTTTGCATTTTTAGTTTTTTCATTGCAGTCATGGATCTATATAAAATACAGTTTTCCCAGGAAACTGGTCCCCCTAAGGTAAAAAAAATAAATAAAAATATTCATCACGTATTGATCATGTTGTGGGGACACTTGGTATACCTGGACCACACACACACACACACACACACACACACACAGACACACACACACACACACAGACACACACACACACACACACACACACACAGACACACACACACACACACACACACACACACACACACACACACACACACACACACACACACTTCCTTAATCCTCTGCACAACAGTTGCAGACAATCAGCACCCACATAGATATTCGGTTACCTGTTAAAACCTGCTTTTTTTGTGGCACCTCTCTCAGGACAGTGATGAACTGATGATTGACAGTGGATTGAACTTAGTGACTTTTACCCTGTAATCTGTCTTGGGTCCTGGACCGAATCTAATCGCCGCTCCTTTCCGAGCCTGCAGCACAGATCCATCCGCAGGCTTATAAAAATTGATTTTTTTTTTTTTTTTTTTTTTTGCAGGCGTTATATGTTTTAGTCTCTGAGTGATTTCTGCACTTGTGTAGCGGCTGCTTGCTGAGTGGGGTGTAGCTGAAAGTATGAGCGGCGTGTGAGCTGAGCCCGATGCGTGTGAGCTGAGCCCGATGCGCGTGGGCTGAGCCCGATGCGCGTGGGCTGAGCCCGATGCGCGTGGGCTGAGCCCGATGCGCGTGGGCTGAGCCCGATGCGCGCCTGGTGCGTCTGTCTGGCGGTGTGACGTCTCTGTGTCATGCTAGGCGGTCAGCCTCAGGCTGTCAGCCACGCCACATTGAGCCCCCCCACGGAATCTCCGGAGACCGCATCCCTGCCTGCCATCAGTTTTGGGCCGAGTAATTGAAAATGTATATTTTCTTCACCGGATGACTTGGGGCATCTAGCGTGAGCGCTCTGTCGTGGCATCCCTGCTGTGGCATCCCACAGATCCAGCAGGGGGGGGGTGTCAGCTAAAGCCTCTCCCCTGATAGCCTGAGTCTGCGTCAGCTGCACAGAAATCTGCACGGGGGGGGGGGGGGGTTGGAGTTTGAGGCTCTTGTGTAGATGCAGGCTTGCAGATGGCCGCAGGAGACGCTCAAAGGTCGTTTTTTCTCTGACACCCAGCAGCGAGGGGGCCGGCCTCTGGGGGGCGCTGCCGCTGCCTGCGGTCCACTGGGAGGCATCTCTTTAGCTTGTGCTAGAGAAGCTTCAGCCCCCGTTGCTTCCTGGAGCACAAGCCCTGATGTGAGCACTAATCGTGTGACAGGACAGGACTGTGGGCCACGGGTGGGACAGGGGTACCAGGGGCTGGGTGTGACAGCCAGTCTCTCTCTCTCTCTCTCTCTCGCTCTCTCTCTCTGGTCTTCTTTCGGTCTCTCTCTCACACACACACACACACACACACACCTGCTCGCTGTCTCACACTCCGTTTCATTCCCATCTGTGTTTCTTCCCCCCGTCTCAAACACACCAGCTCCTTAGATATGGACACACCCACCGTCAGGTGCTTCCCTCCCCCACACACACACACACACACACACACACACACACTATGTGTCTGCACACGTGCACATATATATTCACAGTGCCCCCCCCCCCCCCCCAAAGCATGCATGCCGTTCCTCTGGTGCCCTGGTGCTTCTACCACCCACTAATGGGTCCATTAAACCGCTGTCATGACAGTGGCGCCTTTGGAGGTGCAGCAGTGTCTCCTCTCCCTCCCCAGTTTAGAACGTAGCCCCCCCACACTGCTGACTGACCAGCCCCCCCCACCCCCCATTTCCCTGGATATTAGTAAACAGTCACCCTCCCTGTCTCTTCCTTCCGTCCTGTATCTTGGTGGAGTAACTGGACTGTGCATCCACCCCTCCCTCCCCTGCCAGCCCCACCAGGCTGTACCTCCTGCCCCCACCCCCACTGCGGCCAGCCAGGCCGAATGCGCCTCTTCATCATCCTGTCTCCTGGATGCACCACTTTGCAGGGCTGCCAGATGGGTGTTACTTAACCTTGAGCCTCACACTTATGGTTTTTTAGTGACAGGGTGGGGGGGGGGGGTCTGGTAAACCGGTGTCACCATCCCTTTGAATGGCTACCCTCAGGTGACCCCTGCGAAAGTCGCTGCGGTTAGACGTCTATCAGCTTATTTCTTGGAAGTGAGGTGCTGAAGTGTCCCAGAGCGCCTCACGTTGGGGTTTCCAGTAAAGCGTCATATTTCCAGCGCTGGGGGGGGGGGATGGCCTCTTAATTCTCAGGATCAGTCGCTTTTCCCCGTTTGGATAATGTAACACACCTGGAGTGGAGGAGACGCCCCCAGTGGCCGGAGGGTGGGACTACACCACCTAGGTATAACCCGTCAAGATGACCAGTGGCCCTCCTGTATCTCACTGGGAGTGGGGGGGGCGGACTGCTCCCAAGGACCATACTCCCCCCTCCCTCGTCTCCCCTTTGCCAGTTTCCCAACCGTTCTGTGACCTGGCTTCCCCTGTAATCTCGCCAGCATAGGAATTCTTCAAGCTTGCAGTTCTGGTCATGAAATAAAGAAGTACTCCTGCCCAGATGGAGCGTTTGGCCCATTTCGACATTAATCAGTAATAAATACTAAAGGGATTTTGCCTTGTGATTCGGCCAGTGACTCACAGGCTGTGTGTGGCTGTATGTTAGTGTGAGTGCCCTTTGATGAGGTATGATGTGATTGTGTGTGTAGAGTAAGGCTCTGTCGACTTGGCAGCAGAGGATGGGTGAAGCTTTAACACTGTCTCTCTCCCTCCCCCCTTTCTTTTTTGGATCCGCGACAGAATGAGGTAACCCCCCAGAGACACGGCCATGCTGGGGCCCTGGCATGCCTTGTGTGCGTGTGTGTGTGTGTGTGCGCGTGCGTGCGTGCGTGCGTGCGTGTGTGTATACAGATCCGCCATATGAACCGGCTGATACCGCGAGTCTCCTCGAGATGTGGCCTGGTTCACACATGTCCAGGGTGTGTGTCAGGGTGTGGTTGACGTGTAGATGACGTGTAGATGACGTGTAGATGACGTGCGAGTGAGTGGCAGACACACCTTCCGGCCTTCCTGTGCGTCTCCACATGTGTTCATTTGTCTTTCCCTTGGATCTGGGAAAGACTTTCTGTCCTTTCTGCTGTTTTCATCCTTATGAAGCAGCTTCTCAGCCTGTGCTTGCACACCACACTGGGTATGACTGTGGTTCTTGCATGAACGCATTTATCCATCGTCCTTTTTTGCATGTGCCGTCACGTCCGTTTTCTTCCTCTAGGGGGCTCTCAGCCCGGTGTGGGGCTGCTCGGGTCTGGGAGGCCCTCTGTCCCTCCCCATCTCCCTGACACCCGTTTCTTTCTGTCCATCTCTGGTTGAGCAGAAGATAGCTCAGGAGCGAGAGAAGTTTGCAGATGAAGACAGCATCTTCTACAAACTGGGGGAGTGTGGCCTCATCTCCTTCTCAGACTACATATTCCTCACTACGGTACTCTCCAGTGAGTATCTGCGCGCGCGCGTGTGTGTGTGGATTATGTTTATATTATATTGTGGGGACCAAATGTTCCCAACTGTGATAAAAACCTGTTATGTTGATGTTATGAGGACAATTTTTCAGGTCTCCACAAAGATCTGTGAATGAAATCAAAATGCCAAAAGTCTCATATTTAGTTTGGTTACTTATGGTTAAGGTTAGGGCTGGGTAGGGGTTAAGGTCATCATGTTGGGATCTGAGTTTTCCCCATAGAAATGTGTGGAGTCTCCACAAAGATATAATTACAAGCCTGTGTGTGTGTGAGGGACCATCTTTGTGGTGTGGTTCTTATTGGCCCACTCTGAGTGCTTTGTACATTACTTATAATTTCGTATGTCAACATTCAGTATTATCAGAGGGAGTTGGTATTTAATGCCAAACACCAGCATAAGTATAGCTGGTGTCCATACAAATAAATATGGTTTATTTGTGCTTTGGGTCATTTCACGTAGCACAAATTACACGTAGTGTTTTGTGTAATAGTGTAGCCTGTGTTTTGCCCGGTGTAGCCGTTTATGTATTCTCTCTTATGGTCTGTAATGTCTTACAAGAGGCATTTGTGTTTTGTTTAATCTTATTTGGTGGGGAGTGATAAACATCAGCGTTAAGAGATCTGGGGGCTGGCTGGATTGTTTGGGGGTTAAGTCAAAGGAGCGGCCTTGCAGGGAATTAAAAAAAGAAATCCCCCCTGTTCCTCTGACAGAATAAGGCCTGTTTGGATTGTCCCCTTGAGCTGCAGCTCATCCAACAAGCGCTGAAGTTTCATTCCCCACTTTAGTCTGGCATTTCAGGTTATGAGGAAACTTGAATTCTTTCCTGGGCATTGAGTCAGAGAACTCAGGTTCTGTGGGGTGGCGTGTTTCCAAGGCCAATATGTCTATAATCTTCATGTGTACATACTCTCCCTCAATATACTACTCTTGCAAATACTACCTGTAAAATCTAATTCCATATATACTGTGTGTGTGTGTGTGTGTGTGTGTAATTCTCATTTGTATGCCTTCTTGTACCTTACTATCTATTGCATTTTAACATACTATTTGCATCCATTGTGTACCTTACTCTACTGTTTGCCCTTTCTGGGTAAAACCTGGATGTAATAGTATGGTACAACATTTTGTTGTACCTCTTCAATGAAGGTAAAGCTGAATCTAATCTAATCTCGCATGGCCATTAGCCCTCCCCCCAGCCTGTCTGTGATGAGTAGTTTGCAGGAGTAACCAGGTCTCTAACCACAGCAAGGGGGCAAATAAAATGACTATCCATTTTCCATAATCGGTTACCCAGTACAGGGTTAGGGGGAGCCTGGGCCCCCCCCCCCCAGATAGCACACATGTACACACACAAGCACGAACACACAAATGCAATCACACACTAAGGTTATTGGGATTTTGATGACGTCATTAATTTGGATGATGTCATTCCGGTATCTTGTCTTCGTATGAATTACACGATATTATTAGCATTGTGATTGTTATTAATAGTTTATTTACTGGTCTGTGTACCATCTGCTTGCGGCCCCTTGGACAGTAACCAGGCGACGTTCTTGGCCACTATGAGCTGTCAGTCACTCTCTGTCTCTCGCTGTTGCAAAGCTCCTCAGAGGAACTTCGAGATCGCCTTCAAGATGTTCGACCTGAACGGCGATGGGGAGGTGGACATGGAGGAGTTTGAGCAGGTATCACCGGCTTAGTTTCTCTCCTCTGCCGTCACAACGATGGTGGCAGCTCTCCTTCTCAGCGCTGGGCATGGTACCCACCCTGTCCGCAAGTCACTTAATCCTGTATCCCATAATCCCTGGTTCGATTTATTAAGTTTGTCCCAAGGTTTTGATACACTAAACAGGACTGGGTTAGACAGACTGATCGTTCCCTCTAAGCTGTAGAAAAACTTCCCGACTTTGGCTGACTTTCTGTTCCTCTTCTCCCTCATTCACTCTCATCCTCTTTCATTCATTCTCATCCTCTTGTTTTTTATTTCTCCATTTCATCCTCTTTCTTTTAGTTTTCTGTTTAGTTTAGGAAGTTTCATATGATCAAAGTACGTTTGTGGCAAATTCAGCTGTAACTGCACTCATTTTTGTTGAAGAACCAAATAGCTCAAATACATTTCTGAAAAGCGACCTTTCCGCTGTTGGCTGCTTCTACTGCCCCCTGCAGGTGCAGAGCATAATCCGCTCTCAGACCAGCATGGGCATGCGCCACCGCGACCGCTCCACCACGGGCAACACGCTCAAGACGGGGGGCTGCAGCTCAGCCCTCACCACCTACTTCTTCGGGGAGGACCTGAAGGGTAAACTGACCATCAGCAGCTTCCTGGAATTCCAGAGGAAACTGCAGCACGACGTCCTGAAGCTGGAGGTGAGTGTTGGGGGTGCGTTTCATGCCAGAAGGGAATCTGCTCCCTACTCTGTTTTACTGCTCCTTCAAATGGCCATAATTCTCCCAGAATGGGCTCCCGCATTGATGTTAATAGAGTTTGGTATATCATGTTGCAGGGGAATTTGGCCCAGTCCTGTTGGTCTTTGTTATTGCAGGGCCTTAATTCATTTCTACATCCTGCAGTTTCAGTCGATAGTGTTCCTTAATTCAGCAGGAATGCTATTCTTTATATTTTCGCACAATAAAAGCCAGCTGGTCACAGCCCCACCCTCTCATAGTGTGTGAAATCCACCAAGGGGGCCAACTTGGGTCGGTCCTGCATTTCCTACCCCTCATTTCCATGGCCCAAGTGCAGGGCATATTTCTGGAACCTCGGTGTCTCTCCTTGGGGGTTCTGGGCATCGCGCCTGTTTCCTAAGTTTTGTTTGAGGGAACCAGCTGTGAATTTGAACCGAAAAAGTTGTTGCTGCACTATATTATGTCAGGGGGGGAGATTCTGTTAGTTATCGATCTGTTCCGTACGTCACGGTTCACATATTTTACGGAGCCATTATTCACTGTGGGTCTGAGGGACCCTAATCGGCCCCAAACTGTGGTAGTGGGTAAAAGCTCTGCAAGAACAAAGGGCCCAGGAAGTCTCGACAGTTGTGTTCTGTCAGACGCAGAACGGGAAAGTGACAACCGCACAGAAGTATGGGAGAGCTGGACTGAGGGTGAACAGAAGCATATGCTGATCAGGGATTTTTCTCATCAGAACGTGCAGAGTAGTAATAGTTGTGTTCTGTGATTGTGCTGTTTTTCGGGAAACAGCGATCGTGTTACACACACCCTCGGGGAAGTGGACCGGGTTAAGTGGCCCATTCAAATGACAGCTTGACGTGGGTGAGACGGTCGCAGTAACGATACTGTCAGTGTGTGCAGCTCAATTTCGTGGGGGATGGGGAGGGGGGTTCTGTGTAATGACAGAAGTAGCAGAGATGATGACAATCTGGATCCTACACATGCACACACATACAGACATACAGACACACAAATACACACACACACACATACAGACACACAAATACACACGCACACACACACACACACATACCTCTTCTAGTAATGCGCTCTGCTACGAAGCTCCCCTGCTGTTTGCCTGCAGCAGTAATTCTGGAATTGCATCCTTCTTTTGGTGCGGGAATTTAATTTGCTATTACAATCTCTCCCAGTGGCACTTCGCTCTTACCCTGCAGGTCTGGCCCCTGCTAACCCCCCCCCCCCCCCACCCTGAAGTAATCCCACTCCGCTCACCCCTCAGCCATTTCAAATCCCATCGCCAGAGCACCACGAAATCACGGATATCATAGTGCATCTGAAAAGCACCCTGGCAGTGTCCTGTAATCAGGTCCCTACCAAAGGCCATTCACAGCAGGATCCCTGGTGGCACTGCCCAGCGGATTGGCGCATAAGACCGTGCCCTCTGTCCGGTGTGCGGGTGCCTTTCTTAGGTGGGTGTCGGCCATGGAATGCGAGTGAGCCGGAGTTAATCGCAGAAAATGAATGCCGTCGTTCCTCAAGAGTCCTTGACATTCTTTAATACACCTATAATCAAAGTGGCAGAATTATAAATTGTAAGTGAAAGGTCAAAAAATTAGTTTTTCTGGAATGTAGGGTTTATGTCTGTTTGCGTCCTGTCGTCCATGCCATGTTTAACTTATTCTGCAGCTGGAAAACACAGCTGTGAATGAGGGGGGGGGGGCAGCTCATGCTGTCAACAGGCGCATCTATCCAGGCAAATCCTCCAGCCTTCAGTCACTCTGACATGTCACCCCATGGTCATTTAAGCATGTGTCACTTGTTCTGTTTCTGGTCACCGCTGAAAGCGTCCATGAATATGGTTGCTCCACACGGTGGCGCTCACGCGCAGCTACCATGTGCCTATCACTCGAGGCCCTGCTGTCCGCCCCTGGCAGAGCGACTCAGTGATGCATAGGTGCTGACAGGCTCCTCTTACTTGCCGCAGTTCGAGCGCAACGACCCCGCGGACGGACACATCACGGAGAGACAGTTTGGCGGGATGCTGCTGGCCTACAGCGGGGTGCAGTCGCGGAAGCTCAAGCAGATGCAGAAAGGTCTGAAGAAGATGTTCAAGGACGCCCAGGTACGGCGGCCCAGGGGCAATGCGGCGCCTCGGCCAGGTTCACAGAGAATGCTGTCATATGTGTGCTTTTCATTATCCATGGAAATGTATGTGAATATATGAAATGAATCAAATATACTTCAGATTCAATACATGCAGTTTGGTCCATAACAATGACACAACTTTCACAATTTCAAGGAATTTGAAATTAAGCAATCAAGATGGGACAGAGGTATAGACTTTCACCTTTAATTCAAGGAGTTGAATACATATCGTATCAGCTGTTTGGAATTGTAGCCATTTAATATAATAATTCCCCCCATTTACAGGGGCTCAAAATTAATTGGACAATCTACCAAAATCATAACTGTAATGATAATGTTTAACACTTGGTTGAAGTCCTTTGCAGTCAGTGACACCCTGAGGTCTGGAGCTCATCTCCAAATGCTGGGCTTCCCCCCCAGTCATGCCTCACCAGGCCTTTACTCCAGCTGCTTCTTCGTTGGACTTTCTGCCTTTTGGTTTTGTCTTCAGCAAGTGGAATGCATGATCACTAGGGTTGAGCTCAGGTGACAGACTCTGCCATTGAAGAATATTCCGCTTCTTTGCCATTGAAAGCTCTTGGGTAGCTTTTGCATTCTGTTTTGAGTTTTACTGAGTAGTGCCATCCTATCAGTTTTGCAGAATTTGCTGAATCTCAAAAGATTATATAGCCTTATATACTGAGGAATTCATCCTGGTGCTTCTGTCAGCAGTCATATCGATAAACATTAGTGACCCGGTTTCATTGGCAGCCATGCATGCCATATCATAACACTGCCTCTGCCATGTTTTACAGATGATGTGATAAGCTTTGGACCACATACTGCTTTCATCTGTACAAAGATGTTCTTTCTCCAGACCTGGGCAAGCTTTTTTAGAAAGTCTAATCTGGCCTTCTTGTTGGTTACCAGTGGTTTGCACCTTATGATAAACCCTTTGTATTTACTTTCCTGAAGTCTTCTCTTAATTGTAGACTTTAGCAAAGTGCATTCCTTCTTTTTCAGAAAGTAACAAACTGTCGATTGGGCCACTCCTAATGTGGCTGTTGTCTCTCTGATGGGTTTGGTTTGTACTCTCAGCCAGACATTGACCTGCTTCACTTGTATTGACAGCTCTTTGGCCCTCATACTGAGAGTTCACAGCAACAGCTTCCAAATGCAAATTCAAAGTCCATACCGTTTACCTGTTTAATTGTTAATAATATTATGAGGGAACAGCCCACACCTGGCAATGAAACAGCTTGTTAGTTATCATTTTACTTTTGAGCCCATAGAAATTAGGGGACTATGTACACAAATTGCTGTAAATACGATATTCTTGTTAAACCCCTTGAATTAAAGGTGAAAATTTATGCTTCACATCTTTATTGATCTATTTGAAATCCATTGTGGTGGCATATCAAGCCAAAATTATGAAAATTGTGTCACTGTCCAAATTCTTATGGATGAATGATCCATCCATCCATCCATCCCAAAGGAAACTTCCCGCCGCGTGTCTGTGTGTGAAGATCGCTCCATCACAATGTAAGAGGGGCGTAGTCAGGCCCGTCTCGTATTTCTCTCTGGGTCTCTCACTCCATCTCTGTCACTGTCCTGGCTGCATACATATCACCAAGAGGAAGCTCGCTCCCCCCCTACCCCCCTCCCCCCCGGGACTCCCCGTCACCTGACTGACATGCCTGGGCATCCTGGAGTGATCAGTGCCATTACCAGGGCCCAACCCACACAGGTCACATCGCATGAAGGGTTATGCAGTGGGAGGTGAAGAGCTTTTGGATACAGCTGGATGGAGAAGCAGGGAGGAGTCACTTTAAAGCTCAGTTAATGCACCTGCAAGTATCGTGGTGAGGATGACAGGAATAATGTGACGTGAAGAGATCTCCACAGGGGGAAAAAGTGAAAACTCCACACACACACACACACGCACGCACACACACACACACACAGAGCGGAGGCACCATGCAAATCTCTGGAGATGAGCCACCTCTGATATTTACTAGTGATGTAGCTAAATCTGATTGTGTAACCAGTAGCGAAGTCAAAAACTGACACCTAAACCATTTAAAACAATGTGGAAAGGTCATCTGTCACTCGCGGAGACGGGACAGAGTGGAGCGGAGAGGCTAATAAGTTAGCGTGAGAGGGATGGATGGGAGAGCCAGTGCTGAAGTAGTAACGAAATTTCTCTGGCTTAATCTCTGCAGAGCAATGTGTAAATAGTGGGAAGGTATTGTGTTGCATAAGAACAGTGTCATTCTCAGCCATCTGTGACTCGTAGACGAGTCAGATTCAATTGAAAGAAAGCACCGACTTCAGCTCGACCAAATGTAGCAAGTGGATATTTTTACAGCAACAGCACGGCTTTGTAATAATCTCGTCCTTGTAAAGAGGTAATAAATATGCACCCCCCCCCCCCCACTCTCTCTTTAGGGAATAACTTTTGAGGAGGTGGAGAATTTCTTCACATTCCTGAAGAACGTGAATGACGTGGACACGGCGCTGAGCTTCTATCACATGGCTGGTGCCTCTATTGACAAAGGTACCCCCGTTCTTCCCTTCCAGTTGTCCACATTGTTTAATGCCCCCCCCATTTCTTTCTTTCCCTTCATCTTATATTTTCGTGATTCTGTTTTTTTCTCTCCTCCATGTTCCCCAGTAAAGTCTTTTTTTCATCTGCCAGCCATCCCTCTCTCTCCCAGGCCAGTCCTGCTATCAGCCTGTTTAACGTCCAACACTTGGAGTCCCTGCATCCAGCCAGACCTGGCAGGAATCCCAGCACTGGCATTTCATATTCCTCTCTCCATTCTTCTGTCGAAGCATGTGGCGTCACGAATGCCGCATGACCGCGGCGCGGCTCCTGGCTGAAATTCAGCAGCACAGTGCCCCCTGCAGGTCGGCATGGGTACCTGCGTGGCACCGGTCGTACGGCGGTCTCGTTCACACCAACAACTTTCCTGCAATTAACTCGGAGCTGTCGCCTGGCAATTACATTCTATCGATGTTGCCAGTTTCGCTCGAGCCGTTTTAACCAACTGGCCTAATAGGAGAAACACCATCTGTTCCTCCCCATTCTAATGGAGTTTTATATCCGTTCTGCTCATGACATCACCAGTCTTAGCAGCATCCCGTCGCTCTGCCTTCACTTCCTGCCCCGTCTGCCCCTTCCGCCCCTGCCTAGACGTAACTGCAGGTGGTCCCTACATGGCTGATAAACGACCCGTGAATGCTCTGGCTTGTCTCACTGGCCCCGTCGGCACGTCTAAGTCACAAGCTGACCCACAGGTGCTCTGGACGCGTCACCGTCTGCCATGAGCTGCAGAGAGCACCAGCCCCAAATGGCGAAGAGCCCACATTAATACATAGAAAGAGCCCCTGGGCGCCCCCTTGTGTCTCTGACCTGTGTGTGCAGCTTGAACCATGACCTCAGGCTACCCCCGGGGAACAAGTGCGATCACAGCTTCCTTAATAACTGGATTTTTAAGTTCTATTCTAGATGACAAATCCATGTAGCTTGTTTTGTTGGATTAAAAACGCAGGCCTGAAAATATTTCATTTGAACGCACCAGTTGCCAGATAGATTGACTGATAGATTGTCACCAGTGCTATCAGTACAGTAATGAGGCCACGGCGAACAGGCTGCCATCTTAATTGATCTACCTCAAGGCCTTCTGTCAGCTTGTTGTCCTCTGTCGCGCTCTCCTGTCTCTCTAATCCCACCCCTGGGTTTAGCCAATCAATGCTTCTTATGAGAAGATCTGGAGACTTTATCGTCCTGTCAGCTATTTTCTTTTTCTGTTTGACTCTTTTTCGTTGTTTGGGTTGTTTTGACCATAAGGCACTGTCGTTGGGATTGCTCTGTGCCTGGCTCTGGTTCTGGTCCAATCTCTCTCCTTCTCTGCAGCCCAGTCCTTGTTAAGCCCCCCTACCCTACATAATCGATCGGACCGAGCGATCTGCCGGCCCGTGACAGCCAGCAATGGATGTGTCATTCTAGCTGTCCGCTCTTTCATTACCCTGGATGCAGTAACGTGGAGAAACGCTTCATCATCTGTTTTTTTCTGCCCCACCCCATTCACCCCCCAGCCACCATGAAGCAGGTGGCCCGCACGGTGGCCAAAGTGGAGCTGTCCGACCATGTGTGCGACGTCGTCTTCGCTCTCTTCGACTGTGATGGTAAGTCTGCCTACCTTCCCCCCCCCCCCCCGCCGCTGTCCTCAGCCTGGCTAACTCTCACTTCCCCGTTTTGGCCCCCGCCCTTAGGCAACGGTGAGCTGAGCAACAAGGAGTTCATCGCCATCATGAAGCAGCGGCTGATGCGAGGCCTGGAGAAGCCCAAGGATATGGGCTTTACGCGCCTGGTGCGGGCCATGTGGAAGTGCGCCCAGGACACAGCCTGGGACTTCGCCAGCCAGAAGGCACAGTAGCCCGCTGCGCCGCGGACCGCCAGCAGGGGGCCGATTCTCCAGCCACGTTGGCTCATAGGACTTTGATACATTAGGGTGAAGTTTTAGGAGGGAGCTGGTTGATGTTTCTTTGACTTTCAGCACATCTGCCACAAGTTGTGTAGAAAGGAAGACAATGAGGGAACTTAAAAGGGGTGGAAAATCCAGGATGTGGTGTGATGGTTTTGGCAGTAAAATAATCAGGCAGCACCGGTCAGGCTCAGCTAAACTGCATTTCAGCCCAGTGTGTAAGTCATCCTTTCCCTTTTTGCCCACCAGTAGGTGTTAAAAATGCTTTACACTAATACACTTCTAGAATGTTTTGCTATACTTGGAACCTTCTTTAAAGCTAATGAGCTTTGAAATGCTGTACATTTGTCTCCTTAAAGTGTGTGTGTGTATTCCATGACTGATGCGACTGGTTTCTAAGCTTATTTTACATTAATTCCTACCTGATTACGTCTTTGAGGCTGCTGTGCCAACGCCTGGTTATAAATAAACGTTTGACCGGTGATACTGAGAGCAGACAGGCTTAATCCTGCTGGTGTGTGTCTGTGGCCCTTCTGATCTCATCACGATTGGCGGAGTGGTGCCAGGTGGGGTGGTGGGGTGGGGTGGTGGGGTGGGGTGGGGTGGGGTGGGGGGGGGGGAGCCATGCTTCCGTCAGCATTCTTTGACTGAGGTGGAGAGGACACCGATCCACCTGTGTGCTCACTGTCACACATGCCCAAGGACCTTCTCCATCTCACTCTCACACATGCAGAAGGACCTTCCCCATCTCACACTTGAATAGCCAAGGACAAACCTAAGGAGCGTCCACGTCTCTCTCTCATTCTCATACACACCTAAGGAGCATCCACGTCTCTCTCATACTCATACACACCTAAGGAACGCCCATACCTGGATCACCGTCTCTCTCTCACACGCCTAAGGAGTGTCCTCTCTCACACTCTCTCGCACATACACACACGCCAAAGGAGCATCCCCATCTCACTCTCATACACACTAGGGTTGTTCATTCCGAATTCAATTGCAAATGGCCCTTAAATTCAAATTCACAAAATGAATTGAAATTTATTTTGAGTTGCAGATGAAAACAGGATGCAGAATTGCAATTCAAAATTGAATTTAAGGAAGCGGAATTAAAATGTAATTGAATTCAAAGAAACTCATATACATAAGTCGTATTGTTAAAAGCTGCACTTAATATTTCATTAACATTTACACATAAAAATAAGACGGCATATACTGTATCATCATTATAATTGTCATTGATATTGAAAGAATGCAACATTTGAAGTGTCACCTACAAAATAAATAATTTGACTATTGTTTGTGTACCATTGTGAATCTTGTCAAAGTCGAATGTCTTCAGTGCTGGGTATGATGACTGCAGTGCCCAACTCAAGAAATGTCCTGCACTGTATGCCTGAGTCAACCATGTTTAGTAGAGGATGCTGACCCTTTGGCTTACTGGAAACCAAACCAGCATTCCTCAGCTAGCACAACCTGCCTGTAAACACTTGCCATAGCAGCTTTCTCTGTGCCTGTTCAGAGAATCTTCAGTGTTGCAAGAACAATGTTTATGGCAGAATGTTGCAATCAAAATTATAAAATATTTGAAGATTTTTTTTCTGCTGAAATGTAACTATTGAACAATGAGTTGTGTATTGCAATAAAGCTTGATCACATTTTCCATATTTTGCTTTTTGCTATACAACTACAGACAAAGTAGTTCTATGCATAAGAAAATGGGAGCAACTACAAGAAATACTTTTTGCCATGTATAGTTGCATTTGCTTTGGATGTTAAAATAATAAACATACTGTTAATCAGTAAACAAAAACAAGAAAAGATAACACGTTTCACAACTGGTTCAAACCCTACAGGGATTTTTGGAAACTCATCAAATTTGCTGGGTCATTCCATTTATATTCAACAAATGGTCGTTTCATCACCATTTTTGATTTTGATTAAATTTGGTATGGGAATTACACATCCCTTCCAGAACTGAGAAATGTTTTTTGTTAATTAAAAAAAATCCCTTTGAGTGATAGCTCAATTACAGGAAAAAGGTGCTAAGTAGCTGTGATAGTAAAAAAGAAAGCATTCTGCATTATGAATACTTTATGAAGTTGTATGAATACTGTAATGCGCTGTAGATACCTTTATAATGCATTATAGTGGTAGGTATATGCATTAAGGATGCTTTGTACTGCATTATAAAGGTATCGATAGTACATTGTAGATGAGAACTTCATAAGGCAGTCATAATGTATAATAAATATGGCTATGTGTTATGCCTTTTTATAAATATCGCATTGTTTATAATGCTTTATAAATGCATCATAATGCATTATGAATGTTTACTAAAAGCATAGCCTTAAGTGTTACCTAGCATTGTTTGAATGCCACAGCCTACTTGAGTGTTGTTGCTGACCATATCCACCCCTTTATCAGCACATTGTACCCAGCTTCTAATGGCCGCTTCCAGCATTTTAACATGCCATGTCACAAAGATCATAACATCTCAGACTCGTTTCTTGAAAAATGAGTTCATTTTGCTCAAATGGCCTCCACAGTCACCGGTACTTAATCCAATATAGCACCTACAGGATGTGGTGGAACGGGAGAATCACATCCGTTTGCAGCAAGTGTGTGACACTATCATGTCAACATGGATCAAAGTCTCAGGAATGTTTCATGCACCTTTCAAGCACCTTCTTGAATCTATGCCATGTAGAGTTAAAGCAGTTCTGAAGGCAAAAAGAGGTCCAACCAGGTACTAGCAAGATGTACCTAATAAAGTAGCCAGTGAGTATTCATCTACCATCTAGAACAGGGGTCTCCAACTCCTGTCCTGGAGAGCTACTATCCAGTAGGTTTTCTATCCTACCTGGCTTCTGATGAGCCACACCTGCTCCTGATAGTAGCTCTCCAGGACCAGAGTTGGAGACCCCTGATCTAGAAGGTAAATGTATAAAAATTGATGTTTTGTTAGGTGAAATTACAGTACTATGTTGTGTTTGCATTGAGTTCTTCAATTTATTCTCTGAACTGAAATGAATAAAATGATTCTTCAAATTCATTTCAAATTCCAATTTGACATTTGATGGGGTGTGGCCAATTGAAATTCCAATTCATGAATGGAATGGGGCACATTTAATAAATTTTGAATTCTGAACAACCCTGATACATACCTAAGGAACCTCCCAATCTCACTCTCTCACACATACGCCTAAAGAGTATCCCCATCTCACTCTTATACACCCAAGGGGCATCTATACGGCTGAACAATTTGGGAAAAATATCTAATCGCGATTTTGTCTGACACATTGCGATTATGATTTGCGATAGGCTATAGTTTTTTTATGTCAAACTTCAGTTTAATATCGACTGTGTAATAAATTTAAAACATATAACGCAAAATGAGATACTGTCAAAATATTAACTGGTCTATATTCGAATTGCTTCCAACATGAATTTGTTACTTTTACTTTTTTTAAATTAGTGGAGAACAATCCGCAATTCGAATATAGACCAGTTAATATTTTGACAGTATCTCATTTTGCGTTATAAATCTATCACAAAAGTTGTGACTGTGTTAAGTTAGAAAAGTAATAATGAAAACTAAATAATGAGAAAAAAAAATAACACAGGTCTACAAGAAAAATTTTTTCCAGGTGCCAGGGTTTTTTGAATAGATTTAGGGTATTTTGAGGGTGCTGAATTCAAAAATCCCATTACTTTTTCTGAATTGGTTCTAGTTTTTGAGATAATGGATATCCATGAAAATAATGCATTCCTCCAATGCAACTTGTGTGTGATAACAAATGCAATAGCTTTTGGTCTGTCTTTTGACTCTTTAACAGTGTTTTAGGTAATGAAATGAATGATGAAGCGTTGAAGGAGAGTCTGAAAATAAAATTAGAATGAAGTTCACATGTGGTGGTGAATATTTACCCTGATCAAATCTGCCAAGTCCTTTCAAAGGAAGGGCAACGTGTCTGGTATTTAGCCAGAAATGGTTAAAATACTCGTGATAGGGCCATGAAAAAATGTAGTTTGGCCAGAAGAAGGGGATCCAATCGGGCTTCACAAATGCAGTCAAAAGAAGATGTCCCTGGGTTTTTCACCTTTTTTGACTTCACCAGGTTCACATATTTCACAATAGAGGGCCGGATGCTTGTTTAACAGCTGGCAAATTTTCGAGCCACCGATGGCCACAGAAAGGTGGAGGGAATCTTGAGGATGATGTTGCAGCTGTGAAGTCCTCTCTTTTCGCTGGTGCAGAGTGGAAAAGAATATGTAATGCTTTGCTTTGAGCACTTTCTCCACCATCCACACTTCCACAAAACCAGTCTTGAATGAGCTGTGAAGGGTATGTAAGCCACAACTTCCTACAATTACTAACTGTGTCCCAGCAAATTGCTCACCACAGTGTGAATGTCATCATTGGACGTACAGGAGTGATGTCGACTAACTGTTTGCAATGGCCATAGCACAATCAAATCATACTTTTTCCTGTCAGATATTTTTAATTTTTTTTTTTATGATGTTAGGCTGTTTACTTATTAGCTGTAACTAAAATAAAAATATTCTTGCAATTCTGACTGCTTTTCAAGCATGTTGCGTTAACTATTAAATATCTCAGATATTTAATATCCCAGATACTAGAGCCAATCTTGCAAAACCAAAGTCATATTCTTAATCAGCACCATAAACTTAATATAAAACCGTCCAGACATCGTTGGCACCAAAATCACTGTATACCAGTGTAATAGCTATCTTGCACCTAACGCTGTTGGACCCCAAATAATAACAGCAGCGACACACTCAACCAAGAAGCCGTAATGTTCCTAACAGAGTGGCTGTCCTGAAACCGTAAAGCTGAAAGGTCTTCAAACGCATGCATTTTATATCATGTCGAATAAATAAAGACGTAGTTTATTGGTGATTTCATGTTGGTCGAAGTTTCAGCTTATCAGCAACTGTATAATGTTATTTTTTATATAAATTAATTCAGTTGAAACAAAAAAATGTACGTTTTCAGGATTGCAAGGTCTCACGCATCTTGCGCGACGCTCACTCTTTCAGACTCTCACGCAAGAAATCTTACATGTATATTATTATATTAATAATCTATATTATTACTATTATTAATGATATGAATGATTAATTATGAGGATTACTGACTGTCTCAGTGTTTTCTTCATGGAATAGCGATATGCTATAATGCGATGGCCCATTAACAAAAAGGTATGGTATGATATACCCAAGTGCATCGCTGCTGGTGGTTAAAAGGCAGCTCTATTGTTAATAGGATCTCTCTGTAAACAATCACTGACCATGAAACAGGAGGGTAATTCACTTACAGCTCAGCAGCAGAATTAATACTTCATTCGCACTGCTACTGTAACGTTTTCCTTGGGATTCACGTGTTTCCTGTCTGTGGGCGTATACGCAGTCCTATCAGGCCACTTCTTTGTGAGAATGACTGTCACACAAGAAGGATGGTATGAATTTGTAAAACTACTCTCAGTCTTAAATCCTGAGTCAAACGTGCTGTATAATCTATCCATTATCCTATTCAGGGTCGTGGGGAGTCTGGAGCCTATGGGCAAAAGGCAAGGAACAACCCAGGATGGAGCAACAACCCATCACAGGGCACAGTCACACACCATTCACTCACACAAGCACACCTATGGGCAATTTGGTAACCCCCATCAGGCTTAGCATGATTTTGGACTATGGGGGGAAACCACAATGATTCGGGGAGAAAATGCTAATTCCATACATGGAACCCCAGCGGACACTCGAACCCAGATCCCAGAGGTGTAAGGCAACAGTGCTAACCACTGCACCATCATACTACTCCTGTGCTATAAAATGTATATCCTAAATAGTAGCCTTTGCGATTTGCTAATCACGATCTCAATTTGAAATCAATAAATCGTTCAGCCCTAGGCGTCCCCATCTTATTCTCATACACACATCTAAGGAGGCTCGTCATCTCACTGTCATACACAAACACACCTAAGGAGCATTCACATCTCACTCTCTCACATGCCTAAGGAGCAACCCAACCCCATCTCACTCTCTCACATGCCTAAGGAACAACCCAACCACATCTCACTCTGTCACATGCCTAAGGAACAACCCAACCACATCTCACTCTCTCACATGCCTAAGGAACAACCCAACCACATCTCACTCTGTCACATGCCTAAGGAACAACTCAACCACATCTCACTCTCTCACATGCCTAAGGAGCAACCCAACCACATCTCACTCTCACATGCCTAAGGAGCAACCCAACCACATCTCACTCTCTCACATGCCTAAGGAACAACCCAACCACATCTCACTCTCACAGAACAGATTAAGCTGAAGCAGCAGGGCAATCTGAATTCCATGTCCACCGCCACTGCTGCTGGTTCACTGCCACACTGCTGATCAGATCTCTGCCAGCAAGCACAGCTCACAGCGGACCAGTTCTGAGACAGCCAATCCTATAAGCTGATTTACAGCCCAACCACCAAATGTTCCAGCTTCTGGTCACTTTAGGGAGAGGGCGCTGTAAATTTAAATGCCCATGACATACTCAAATAATGCCCAGTGTGACTGCTCATCGTGTCAGTGTCAGGCTTGCACTACAGGAGAGCATCACAGCTATCCTCAAACATCATTCCATGTGATTTTGCATCATCAAAGATGAATTCACTGCATTATTGTTAACTGGCACTTGCTATGAATGCAAAACTTCACTTTGATCAAAGGTTCTATACTGTAGGGTTTCCACTTATAATGTAAACTCAGCACCCTAAGCAGTATTATGAAATTGTCGGTCTTAGTGTAGTGTCAAGTCTGAAAATTTGAGCCCTGAAAAACCACTTAGTGCCTAATTATTTCACAAGCCCTGGGATGACGCATCACTGCGGTCCCGTCACCATTAATGAACACGTCCTCGAGAGATTCTAGGGCTGCCTGTAATTGGGAACAGTCCGGAAAGTGTCTGCAAGGCGAATCATGATCGAAACAGCATGATGCTGGATAGAGCAATCTGGCGCAAGAGACTATGCCTGAACACCAATTAAGATTGTAACTTTAATTACAGTAATGTTGATTTATTATTAAGACAACCCAAAATAAGGAAGATTTCAGAACACAATTCATCAAAGTTAAAAAGGACGGGGGGTGGGGGGGGGGGGGGCTGATAGCACCCATATGTGGCCCCACCTCTAAAACTGGGATCCCAGCTCGCTCAGTATATCCGTAGCTTTATCACCACTAACATACTGGGTATGCCTCAACACTGTTCCTGACCATTGCAACAAAAACATATGAATGGTTAAAAAAAAGATATGTACATAAAACCTTATTGTGATGAGAGTGGGGTTTGACCGTATACAAACAGCTCGAGAACATAAGCTGCCAGTCAAAAGTCAGGCTGAAAATTAGCACTAAGCAGCCACAATCCAAATACACTCTTCCCCCCCCCAACACAAAAAAGCCATTCCACCTCTCACATCATCATCATTGGCTATTGCAGACACCACAGACCAAAATTAAACAAATGAATCTCAGCCGGGCTAAACAGTATGATTAACCAAACAGTAAAATTCCGGCAACTTTAATCAGTCAGGGGAGAAAAGAACATTTGAAATTTAAATTAGTAACGCTACTGAACAGATCTAACTATGATTCTTTTCATAATGGCACCACCTGCTGGTACTCTACTGCATCCACAGCCAACTAAAATTGAGATGACAGTTCAGGATGCCTTGAGAAAGAGAGAAGGGGGAAAAAAAAAAAAAAAAAAAAGTCCAGCCTCTGACTACTTTACAAAACACAATTTGAATTAACCATCTCCAGTCCACCCTAGTTAAAAGAAAAAGTGCCAGAACTGGTTTGCAGTCATGTAGAAACCCAGGGTGCGAACAGTTCCCGGGGTGAAGGTCCACGGGCTTTCAGTCACTGTCGAACTTGATGGAGTTCACCGAGGTGGAGATGGCCCCACCAATGTAGCTGCCCCTCTTTTTCTTTGTCTTCTCGTGCCGGAAGGACTTGCCCTTGGTGTATTTCAGCACGCTGTTAGCCTTCTGTCCCCAGTCACCATTCGCTCCAAGCTGAGACACAGAGGTAGTGTGGGGGGGGGTGTACAGGGTTTAATTACGGAAAAGCAAACGACCCACTTTTCAGTGTGTAGCCAATAAAAGCAGCCCGCTGTGTGTGACACAGCTTCAGTGTTTAAATATCTTATGACACACGATTTGAAGCTTACCTTGGCTTCAAAAGAGTTGTCTGCAAACCGAGGATCCACATCAATTTCTTCCTCTCTTATTCTACGGAAAGGAGCATGGGATGTCTTTAGAGATCACGGGAGAGAGAGAGACATCAGTCATTGGGTGTCGGGTGAGGCGGCCCAGAGAGCAGGGGTCAGACCCACTGTGTAGGAGCTCAACCCAAACTCCGACGCCTCAAACAGCAGCAAACGCAGCAGTTACATTGCAGGCCAACAGCGAGATATACTATTGTGAAACTAGAAAACATCACACAAGTGCAATTAAAACAGCTTGCTGATAGGAAGACCAACAGCATTTATATACACCCAAATCTTCTGATAAAGCTCACTGTAGATTAAACTGCTGGTTCATTTGCATGGCATCAATCACTGGCAGTTGTTTCAGTGCTACAACATTATGTAATTTTGTCTTGTATCATCTGCGTTGTCCCTGCATCCTGGTCTGATGCAGCCATCGGCTGTTCTCTAATGCACTGTTAACGGAGAGGCACTACACTGCAGGAGACTTGAAACAAGCTGGACACTCATTGCTCTACCGCTTAGGAAAACAATGGTGAGAAGCACTAGTCAGCAGCCACAGCTTGGTTCCGGCAGCTCAATGAACCCAGGCAGTGGTACCTTCTGCTTGGTCTGGGGGAAGGATTGTGGTGTTGTGGTAGTCACTTTCTTGCCCTTGGGTGTTTTTATCTCCTCCTCCTCCTCACTTTCTGATGACGAAGATTCTGTGTCGTCCTTTGCTTTGACCTTTGTACCTGCGGAGAATTTATGAGTCTTAATTACCGAATGTATTCTGATACACATGAAAACCTTGAATATGCTAACTGACATGGCTATTAACATGATTTTCCACGCCCCCACCAACCAACAACACACCTGACTGAGAAACAAATGACCTTACTGGCCTCAGTTAGAGTTACACCATTCTGGGGGGGGGGGGGGACATGAATCTTGAAGTACCAAAAGTAAGGTACCTGGTGAAGTGGAAAAGCTCCCTTTAAGAATAATGCAGAATTATGGGACACTTAAGACACTCTGGAGAAAAGTCGGAGGGCTTTTTTTGATTCAGCTGATGCAATATAATGCAGAACTGTTGTCATTTAGAAATGAGATCACAGAGGCATGAATTGAGATCACAGAGGCGTGAATTGAGATCACAGTTCTCTTACAATTAATTGTGCAGCCCTAACTGAGGCCTGGGCTACAAGTTTCGCATATGTCTAATGCGTCTCATACATTTCAAATCCAGGGGAAAAACTAGGCCGTCACATAAAAACTTCCCTTTGATTTCTCAAACTTGACCTTAAGGACAAATTGGTAGTCAATAAGAAAAAAGGCAATAAAACCCTTAACATATGGGTTTGTGTCCCAGTCACTGCCTGGACTAATCCACTTCTGAGTGGGGACTTTATTGGTTCACAGGCTGATTGACGGCTTCCCTCTCCAATAGCTTTGCAACAGTCTGTGCTAAACTCTTACTGTTAGCTGAAGGGGTCGGCTTTACAGGAGTCTTCTTCTTGGGCACCTCCTCCTCCTCCTCAGAGCTGCTATCACTAGATGATGAAGACTCTGCGGGTTTTGATGCTGCGGGGGTGGATGTTTTGGGTGTAGCTGCTTTCCCATTGGCCAGAGACGGTTTCACAGCTTTTTTCTTGGCCTCCATCTCTGAGTCAGAGCTGTCAGAGGAGTCTGAGGTATACTGTACAGCCTTCCCCTGTTCCTGACTTTTAGCAGGTGTAGTCTTGGCAGATGTGGCCTTAGCAGGCGTGACCTTATTGGCTACAGCCTTAGCAGGCGTGACCTTATTGGCTACAGCCTTAGCAGGCGTGACCTTATTCGGTACAGCCTTCTCCTGTTCCTCTTCACTAGAGCTGTCAGAATCATCACTGCTGCTGCCCTTGGCGACCGGCGTGCCCTTGGCGACCGGCGTGCCCTTGGCGACCGGCGTGCCCTTGGCGACCGGCGTGCCCTTGGCGACCGGCGTGCCCTTGGCGACCTGAGTTTTCGGTTCCTCATCAGAGTCAGAGCTGTCACTGTCCGAATCAGAGCTGGCTGCCTTGGGTCTAGCTTTAGGAGTAGATTTTGGGGTTGGGGTCACTGCTGCCTTTTTTGGGACCGCAGCCTTGGGGGTTTTCTTGGTGCTTTCATCCTCAGAGCTGTCAGAGTCTGAAGGGAAGAGAGGACAGGAGAGACATACAGGCACGTGAACCATAGCTTGCACCGAAGATCAAAAACACAAACACTTTATACAAGATCTCAGATGATACCAAATGACTCCTCAGTGCCAATGGCACATCGAGTCTCCCCTCACCCGAATCCGATGATGAATCGTCCTTTTTCTGCGGCACCGTCTTTGTGGGGGGTGTCTTTACTGCTGCAGATTTTGGCTTTGCTCCTTTAACCGCTGGCTTCGCCACCTCCTCCTCCTCATCTGAGCTGGAAGAGGAAGATGACTCCTCCTTAGCAGCCGCTGCCTTGGCGGGGGGTGTCTTGGCCACCGCCACCTTGCCGGGAACCGTCTTCACCGCAGTCTTCTTCGTCATTTCCTCCTCCGAGCTGGAGTCTTCAAGAGAAGCAGAAGCTTAACATCTTTTGACGTCATTGATCACAAGGAAAGATTTTGGGGGGGGGGGGGGTGGAAAAGCTTACCTGAGCTTGAGCTGTCAGAGCTGGATTCTGCCTTCTTGGCTGCAGGTTTGGCGGCCGCATGCTTGCCCGGGACAGCCTTCACTGGAGCGGCCTTGGCCGGAGTGACCTTGACTAGAGGCGGTTTCAAAGTCAGAACCAGCCTGGGAACCTCGACCAATTCGTGACAACGATGAGGGCAGGGGAACTTACCGGCCACCTTCTCGTCATCGCTGCTGTCGCTGCTGCTATCGCTGCTGCTGCTCTTGGCCTTGGCGGCCCCCTTCTGCCTCGCCACTTGGGCAGGGGCCTTCTGCATGGATGGCGGGGGTGGGACTGCACTGTACAGCTCTGAAACATCAAGCAAGTCCCAGGCAGCAGCTATAGTATGGCATTTCAGCTCCGAGCTCACATTTCCCCCTCTTTCATTCAACCAAATTTGATATCAAGATGCAACACTTATAGGCCAAACTATAATTAATATGTACCTCAATATAAAGAGCTAATAGAGCTGAAGTAGTTACCCGGCTTATTCTTCTTACGGGGGGGGGACTCCTCCTCTTCAGAGGTGGATTCTTCACTGCTAGACTCTGCTGCTTTGGCTGGGGGGGTTTTCACAGGTGCGGGGGGTTTGACAGCTTTCTGCAGGGAGACAGGGCCTTTAACACTTGCAGGGTGACCATAGGAAGGGTAAAACCTAACCACAAGAACACAAACAATCATCTAATATCCCAAATTTATTCAGGTCTGAAACAGTTGCTTACAAATCCATGTCACCTTGTTAACTACTGCAAAGAATACATCTTTCTCAGAACCAGATGCTCACCTTAGTCTAAATCTTAAGGTTGTAGAGCCTTAAAACTGGTTAAGTTGTGAAATGGAGCAGCAGGCAGTCTGCAGTGCCCCTTCACATGCTTGTGGAAGTTTTACTAACTCAAAAATGTTCTGTGGGCAGAATGAAAAATGATTGGTTATCTCTCTGAACCAATCAGATTGTAGGGGAGGTCCAAGCAGCAAATGGAGGCAAGACCAACAAATCTAATTGGTTGGTGCCATCTCCTCTAGCTACTTGGACCCACAGAACATTTTTGTGTAAGCAAACCCCCGAGCCCTTCGCATACTTCAGTTATCTGAGCCAGAAAGCACCCCTTAACCTAGACTGTAATGTACAGAATGACCTACAGCCTACTTATGATGAATACTGGGTAATCAGTGTAAAACCTGGTCTTTATGAATAGTAGCTAACCATAGACAATTACAAAGTAAGCTTGATCACTAATTCCCGAAATCAAGCGATTAGTCTGAGATCATTCATGTAAAACATCAGATTCCTGATGACAGGCGGGTGATAGGAGTGGCCCTCACTCACCTTGGCTGGCTGCTCATCCTCTGAGTCACTGGAGCTGTCACTGCTGCTGCTGGATTCTGCTTTCTTCTGAAGGGAGGCCTTAGGGGTGGCTGCTTTTTTGGGGACGGCAGCCTGTTTAGGGATGGTGGCCTTGGTTCCTACACGATCGGCAAGAGACGTTGGGTTAGGGTGTACGCACACCATGCCCGCGCACGTTTGACCCCCCAAAGCCTACGTTGTCTGACTAGTGTGATCGCTCCATACCGTGCCTGAGCCTGCTTGAAGAGGTGGGCCTAGGCACGGTTCAGTTTGAGGTCTGTGTGTCGTCATGCTCAAAATGGCTCCAAATAAGCCCCAGAATACGGATGTTAATCGTGAGCTCCACTGTGCTGTGCGATAGTGCTGCTCTTCAGGTTTAAGGAAAAGTCGCACGGAGATGAGGAACGCGTGCACGGGCCCAGAACATTAAGCACAATATGAGCGCAGACCAGTTCAGTCGTGCTCAGGTACAGTACAAAGGAACTGGGCCAAGTGCGAGTATGACCTTAAACATCCTGCCCAGACCAGCCCCCTCCTCCAGTTTCTGTACTGTAGTCCCACCCAAAACACATGACCAAGTTCTCGCGTTGCTCCTAACCCCTGACTACACCCCCCCCCACACCCATTTTGCCCCTTTATCTTATGTCAACGCTAAACTGGCTCTTACTTTAGTTCCTCCCCTCCCCCCGCCCCATTTTTATTAAACCCATCTCTAACTCCTCCCCAGATCCCTATGTCACATCATCCCCTCTTCCAAGCTACAAGAAATGTTTTTAAACCATGCAGTAAAATACCCCCATTAAGGACATATATAACAAATTCACCAGCAGCAGGAGTCTTCGCCGCCCCCTCGTCCTCAGAGTCCGAGCTCTCACTGCTGGAGCTGGTGTCCTTCTTGCGCACCGGCTGGGGCTTCGCTGGGGTCTTAACTGGAGCTTTAGCAGGGGCCTTGGCCGGGATCTTCTGCTTGCAGGATCAAGGTAAACAAGCACAATCAGCGTATATCAAATTACAGGCTGAGGCATTCGCTCAACAGCCCTTCAAGACCTGTGAAGGAACCCTTCAAGACCTGTGAAGGAACCCTTCAAGACCTGTGAAGGAACCCTTCAGGGCGAGTCTGAAGGTACAGCAAGAGCTCCTCTGGTTTCTTTTATTGGTTCTGTTCATGGTCCACTCTGCAGGTCCCCTCTTACCTTTGCTGGGGCCTTGGATTCCTCCTCATCCTCAGAATCACTAGAGTCTTCACTGCTGCTGCATTCTTTCTTGGCAGCTGCTGCTTGCTTCTTTGCCGGGGCCTTAGTCACTGAAGGACATGGAGTAGTGCTGTAATTACACGTATGCCCATCCTCTTCCACTAACAAATGAGTATTCCATTCCAATTGTGATGAAAAGAGTGTAAACTCAGTCCTATAGTTTTGTCTTGCAAAAACACAATATTTCCAAATATAAAAATCATACACACAGCTTATTTTAGAGATAGAAAACCATGTAACCTTCCAGCACAGCTGTGCACATTCATCCTGGAGCCCAAACACCAGCAAGAGATTGTACCTGCAGGGGCAGCCTTGGCCGGCGGGCTGGGCTCCTCCTCCTCCTCCTCACTGCTGGATTCCTCCTCCTTCTTCGCCTTCTTGGCCGAGGGGCCACTCTTCTCCGGCAGACCGTTGCTCAGGGCCTTGCGCTTCTTCGATTTTGGTGACCTGACACGCAAGCAAAAAAAATAAACCCAATACCACCAAAAACAGGACATCTGAGCAGTTTGTCACACTCCTGAAATCTGAAAGCATTAGCAAAAGACTTTAGCTAAATCTAGATGTGGGATGAATATTATGGTACCATTTTAAAATACTTCTGATTGGAAACCAATGACTGACAGAACACAACGATCCCACCCAACCTGGATTTTCAAACCCAATTTATTCCATCACTATGTATGTCATAGTCTACCAAATTTGAGACAAAACACACACACAAAATAAAAAATTAAAAACCCCGATCACAACTAAGGAATAACACTAGAGCAAACACTGCATCTAAATGACCTCAAAACAGGCATTGTGAGTTTTGCAAAGAGTCAAGTCTGCTCCCCATATGCTGATTTCCATTCAGTATTTGAGCACAAGTGTACTGGAAGTTTTCACAAAGGAATAACTGCAAAAACAGAAGGTACTTACTTCACCCAGAAGTTAAAGATGTCCAGAAGGCTGTCCGCATTTTGGTCCTGGGGTTTCTTAAGATTTATAAGACAATATAGATATTAAAATATATTATTTTGCATTATCAGCTCACAGGTGACTAAACATTTTATCATCATTAGGTTTGCGTCAGAATATCCAAATACTACCCAAAAAAAATCGACGATTGAGCCGCCACATTTATATTTATCGAACTATATCAACAAATATCGAACAAACGATTATTCTATTTATTTTATCGAATGACAGACATCTTCATTAGAATCAGAACGTCATGTAGTCTGGAAGGCTACGGAAGCTATATAGACGCGCCGTACATAGCGATAAATTCACAAATTGCAGTTTACTACGCCTGTGAATATATATCACTTCACCAATTTGGCATTTCCTTTTTGTCAAATCCATATAAAATGATTCATGCTCATTCCAGGGACTTGTTTAGTAAAAGTAGAAACTATTATGCACTTAGATGTTTTACGAAACAGACTGGCCCTCACGTGTTCGTAATGCTCAACGTGTGATCCACGTTTCTCGACGCCGGTAAATAGGCGACCTACTCAGGAAAAAGAAAGGCCACACTAGCAATTTATAACAACCACGCTATCCTCGCTAGGTACTCACCACTTTAGCCTTCTTCAAGAACTGTTGCGCAGCCTTAGTAAACTTATTTTCCAGGAGAAACGAGTACACATGTTGGTACAGATCGCTAGGGACAGCAGCCTGCTCCGCCATCTTCGCTGCAGACGTAATGAAAATGAAGCGCAGATGAAGCGGCGGAGTCAGATCACGTGCGCACTAGGTCAACGGCGCATAAATGACGTAATTCCGTTAAATCTACCCAACCGTACATGGTGCTGAAACGTTTACATTCGCAAACATGCTACCGTTCTAAGAAACAGATAATTCTGATCACGTATCAATAACTAATATCGATTACATTTTCAAAGTTAATTTTTTTCCAAAAGAATAAAAATTTACAGGACGAAGGGGCGTGGCTTATGCGCACATTTTCAACGTCTCTATTCCCCGCCTCCTGCGTAATGACACAATAATGGCTGCTTCTTGAGACGGATTGTCATGCTGGAAATCGTGCTGTTTCGTCTTTGAATCGTTGTCATTGGTGCCTACGTTTTACAGTTTTGCGACCAGTCATGCCAAGATACGAGCTTACTTTGATACTGAAGGCGATGCAGAGGCCGGAGACCGTTGCCACTCTTCGGCGTACGGTGGAGACCTTGATTGAGAGGGGCGCTGTTGTTCGAGGACTGGAGAACCTGGGCGAGAGAGCATTGCCCTACAAGATCTCAAAGCATGGCATCCGCCACACGCGGGGCGGCTATTTTTTGCTAGATTTTCACTCCCAGTCTGAAATTCTACCGGCTTTCCTGGATCATCTGAAGCGCGACGTTGATGTGGTGCGGCCCACAGTTTTGAGCAAAGAGACGGCCGCGGCAAACACTCGCTGCTGTGTCCCACAGCCCGAAAAACCCAAGGACGCGCTCCCACGACGCAAATGAATGGACCTGCGAATCTCTCGGTACGTTTTAACTGTCAGGCCTCTGCGTCATTTTGGAATCCACCAAAAGGTTCTTTTTTACCGCACTGTTATTATAATGAATGTTGTTTAGAATTGACCATATCAAACGCTTATCCTGTCTTTTTTTTACAGACCTGTGACAAACTTGGAAGGCTACCCTCCAGAGTTGAACTTTTCTTCTGCAATTTTGTAAATATGTCAACATAATAAACGCCACTTTATATATCTTGGATTTTGTTATTCTTGTCCTGCTGTCTATTATAGATGTACTTCACAAGCCTCTGAACATAAACTGTTGAATCTAAAATTCACTTTTCAGAAACATGTTTTGATGATTGACTTTTTGCATTATTCTCCTGCTCCTGGTCCAAAAAGCTAGCATTTTGTGTGTTTTAGTCTAAAAATGTGTATTGATTCCCTCATTCATTCATCTGTTTTCATAAATGCTTATTCAGTACAGGGTCACTGTGCCCCTCCTGCCTGTTGCAGGACATCTTGGACAAAATAATAGTTCATTCATTACCTCCACATTTGTAGGTGAGAGTTTAGTACAACATTACGATGTAAGTTTCCCTTATATGTGATAAACTTGCATAAGCAATGTGGATTATAATGGGTGTTATTCTGGAAAACCACAATGCTTTGATTGAAGCCCACAGTACTCAGTAGCTGAAAGTTTTATTTATCTGTTTATGCAATGTTCTATCCAAAGCATCTTAGTTTCAACCATTTGTACTACTGAATACTGTATTGGTACAATGAAGTCTAAGAACCATACTTAAAGGGGATTATGAGTTAACAGATCATGCTCTGGACCACCACACCACCAATTAATGGCATTATTTGGCAATGTTTCAGGTTTAATGATATTATTGCAATTTTGACTGAAGTACCATTATAGTTATCACCAGTTTGAAAACAAAACCAGCACTTAAAACTTTTAAACACTAGTATAACACCTTCGCAGAATTGAAATGATGTGAAATGATCCTTGCTGTGCACATTCAACAAATAAATCCTCTAGATGGATTAATTTACAATACTCATGTGCCGCGCTAATATGTTAGATGTTTTGTATCACCAAATTCCTCACAGAAGAGAAATGACAAAGTATAAAAGTTTCTTAGATGGCAGAGAATTCTGGAGGAGCAGGGAACCTGTGTTACAGCTGATAATTATGATGTTTGCCCATTTTTATAGCAAAAATTGACTGCCCTGGCATTTCACAAAAAGACTTTTTACTTTGATGTGCACTGCCAAGTAGCCAAAAGCAACCCCCTTATGTCTACTTACTTCTGATGAAATCAGACTTCTGATTACTTCAAACACTCAACAGCTGTGTGATGATCATCACAGAGACTTTATTGACTAGCTTTGTTTCTGACACTGCTATTGAGCTTGCAGAATGCTCTGTGTATAAAGCGGGCAGGACAGAGGTTTGTGTGTTTACATCAGGGGTCACCAACATGGTGCCCCCAAGGACCACATCTAAAAATGGCACAACTCATCAGTGAGCAGCATCTAAAATTTTATTTTATCCTGTTGCTATTCTTCTTTAATCACATTTGCATTTATATAGATTTGAAAATGACAATATCTTAAAAAAAAAGTGTTTAAAACATGTTTATTATACATGAAGTTTAGATAAGTTTAGGAGGCATTTCAAACTGGTAGCCCTTCGTATGGCTCAGTACCCATGAAGTAGCTCTCAGTTTCAAAAAGGCTGGTGGCCCCTGGTTTACATTAATATCAACTGGTGTCTGTATCACAAAGCTGGATTGTTGGGTTAGCAAGGTAACTTGTTGAATTTGAGGTAGTCTTGATGAAATGTAAGTGAATGGAAATTAAGTCCATTTAAATCCAACAAGTTATCTAGCTAACTAACAAATCTCACTTTGTGATATAGGATCCTGTTGTATAGCTAAGGACGTTGTTGACAAACAATGTTTAAAATGTGAGTTTTTTTAAATGAAAGGGGGTCATTGAAAGTAATCATGAACGTAATCCTTACTGCATATGTACCCCCCAAGTACAAGTAATGGTGAATTAGCATTTGGAAAGCTATACGCTGCCATTGATAACAAGCTGACGGGGCATCCTGACAAGGTTCTTATTGTAGCAGGGGACTTCAACCAGACGAATCTCAAAACAGTCATGTTTCAATTCCATAAAAATGTGATCTTTCCCATGAGGGAGAGCAACATTCTGGGTCGGGTCTACACCAACATGCAAAAGCCAATAAAAGTGTTTCCCAACCAAAAGCTGTGGATGAAGAACTGTGTGCGGGCTCTGCTGAGAGAACAAGACATGGCTTTCAGGTCAAGTGACACACAAGCCTCCAAAACAGCACAAGGGAACCTTAAGAGAACCATCAGAGAGGCCAAGTGTACAAACAGCGCATTGAGGAACACATCGTGAACAATATCCCCTGCAGCATGTGGGATGGAATTAAGGTACTGACGGATTATAGGACTAACATTCAACGACTCAATGACAAAACAAGTCTTTCAGATGTCCTGAATCATTTCTTTTGCTCATTTTGACACACAAGAAGGAGGAGCTACACCACACTACCTGCAGGTGTACAGTCACTGGTTCTACAGCTCCATCAGGTGAGATCCACCCTTCAGAAAGTCAATGCTAACAAAGCCATCGGCCCAGACAGAGTACTCAGACAGACATTGAAGACATGAGCTGCTCATGCAGCTTGCAGGTGTCTTCACCAATATATTTAAGCTCTTGCTACAACATGAGGCTGTTCCAACATGTCTCAAATCCTCCATCATAGTTCTGGGACCCTAGAAATGAATCTTCGAGACAGCAAAACGAAAGCAGAAAGCCTTCCCAATGCATCTGCTTGGCAGGTATGCTTGTTTACTATGGTAAATATCAGCCAAGTTCATCTTGCGGTTATAGCCACCATCAAGTGAATAAGACAAATAAAATATTAAGCAAGTAATATATTGTAGTGGTTTAAACATGCGAGGCTCTCCTAAAACGTCTCAAAATCAGACTATTCCGAACGATTTGCATCCTTAGTATGTTCAACCATGCATTTATCTTTAACTTTCAAGTTTTATTGTCACGTTAATTGTCATGTTTAAGCTGTTAAGTTTTGTCAGCAGTGCAATATAACACATAACAAACAGGGCAATAAAGGAATTGTTTTGAAGCATCCGTATTTACGTTTCCACTTATATTTCTATCTATTTGATTATTTATTAAAGTTCGCCAATTCTTTGTTTTTGGTTGCTTGACTGCTGTTTAAGCTGAAGAACATAATTTTCTCTTCTATTCACTTAAACAGCGGTCGATACAAAACGAATACGTAGCATCTAAATGCTTAATATTCTTAGGGCCGGGTAGTTCGGTCACGCGCGACGGCTTCGCGGTCACCTGACAGTGACGCTGAAACTATATAAGAGTCAGCTGAGCTGCCGCTCCGCATTGCAGTATCGACGGCAGGCTGGTTTGGGCTATATTCAATTAATGTACAAAAAGTCTTAAATTCATATGCTACTGAAATTAAGGAAACGAGACATGCTGTTTCTCACGCTTCTTTTTGTGTCGACAGGTAAATTTTGAGCTTTCCTCAGTGTGTTTGGCGTAACATAGGCGTATTTCGGTCTGTTTCGCTTTTATCTGAAATGACTGCTGTCGTCATGTCAGAATAGTTAGTCGGTGATTACACAGCCTGTTCTGTTTCAGAAATACTACTTTGGTATGAATTTTATTCTAGTCGTGCCATCGCTTTGCGGCCCTCGCAGTAATGCTTGTTTACTAGTCGCTCTCTTAACCCGCTTCGTCATCTCGGTGGCAGTTCTGCACAGTTCGGTAACCCCGATCCGGCAACATATCTAGCCTTAATGTTAAAAAAACAGAAACTTCAGCAGCTCTAACTGGTTTAGCGCTGTGCTGAGATTGCCGCTTTATTACAGTTTAGCTGCGATGCCTTGTCAAACGCGCGGTTGTCTAGGCCGCTCCCTTGTCACTTGTGTCACAAGAAATGTCTATTATGCTATAAAATTCAGCCGTTAAGCTGCGCATTTGCCGCCTGTCCGATTATATCACTACATAGGGGAACACTTTAATTTGCTGATAATGATTGATGGAATGAAACGGTAACGTTAAATTAGGTCAGTGTGGTAGCTTCTGTGTACCGTTTGCTCCTACCTATGCTCTGCTTGTACTGTCTGCCGTAGGTGTTCCTCGTGCTGCTGCGCTTAGATGTATATTACTGATCCAAGGGAATTGTCGTTGACGTGAGAACCAAATGATAATCCTTATCAGTGTGTACTATGTTTTTGAATTAAACCATACTTGAACCGTGGGGTTTAGTGGTTGCTACCTCTGCGCCATCCTCTGCCCAGAGGCTTTTAGAGCTGTTGCGCTTCCGTCAGAAGTGAACGATCAATGCCAAATGCTGGTCGAATTGTTTTTTTTCTTCTTTGTATCATCTGGCTTGTCTTTGCTTATAACTTTGCCTGTAGCCTCATGAGCACACATTTGTGTTGCAACTCTGACTCATTTTTTTGACTATGGTGTAAATGTTTTTCTATACCGCAGATGTCTATTGTTAGTGGCTTACACAAATTTCCTGCTTCTCTTCAAGTTATTTTTAAGGTCAAGCTGCAGCAAACTAAAAAGTACCCAGGTTTCACTTCATCTTTTTTCTTTATATGCTGCTGCTGTACATTTCCAGTAAGTAAAGTGTCATAGTATAGGTGTATAGTAAGCCATGTTAATCTGACCAGATATCTGTGAAATTAAGTGTGAGGGATATGAAAACAAGGTATAAAGAAAGGAGGCTAATCTGCAGGACTCTGGGACCAGTAAAAGTTGGCTATTTCACTTCGTTGTTTGTTTTGCCTGTTTCCTGATCTGAAATGTTTCAAGTCTCTTAAAAATTCCCCTAAAGAGCTCACTTCCTCATTCACATTTAGAAGAAGAGAAAACACTATTACAATTTTCAGAAGGGCAGAACTTGTACCTTATCTATGCATGGGAGTTTTGTAGCCCTGTCTCATACTAGTACTATACATGATGCTGTTACCACCAGGCCTGCAGGGTATTACCCTAGCTGCTCATGTGCCAAGTTGAGATTTTAGTGTTTTACCCACATTTAGATTTTTTTTTTTTAATCAAAATACAGTACTTAAGTGGTCCTGTGTTTGAGGTAGAGGTGCACCGATCTGATATTTGCATTGGTATCAGCGCCTGTCCAGACCTATTTGATGGATCGGGTATTGGCCGTATGTGACCGATCCACGTCTGATAATTTAAGTTATGGCAGTCTCTAAAACTATTTCGAGTCAAGTCTGTTCGGACAGTCAATTGCACGATAGCTTTCCCATTTAAGATATTTCATTTGAAATAAGTGCATTCTGCAGATGGACAGAATTGTTTGATATGAGATCTGTTTGACCTACAACTACTCACACATTAAGGCAAACGCATGTCTGTAGCTAGGACAGCTGTTCGACACATACATAACGATCTAGTAATTTATAAATCAAGCCAGACCTCACACACGTATAAAGAATGACATGGCACAGTAGCGAAACGTAAACAACGGATCCTGTCGTTATATCTTCGGGACTGATGTATTGGGGTTTGAGAGTGGAACATGTGCGCTCAGGCCCCTCCTGCAGCCAGTTGCTTGTGACTTCTGCCTGTTGTGAAGTCATGCGCATAACCTTTGCAGGAGGAGCAGCGTAAGAACATCAGATAAGAGGGTGACTTTATGGAAGTATTACACTTTCAACAAGTAGTAGCACAGTGATTTGCAGTCTTTGTAAAGTTTTTAGAGGTGGGAGTAGCGTTTAGTGGAAAATCCCACTAAACAAAGCGCACGCAATTGTGCGAGACAACACAAGGTAATATGAAAAAGCAATGGATGATTTGGGAGTTGCTAGCTTGGGCTGTTTTGCACACTCACAAGGGGGTGCTATCACTGCGAAGTGACATTGTTGCTAGAGTGAGAAGAACTGGGGGCATTTTAAGCATTTGCCCCTTGCTTATCCTCGCTTGGACAATATCCAAATTGAACTGCAAATGCCTCAAAAAAGCCTAACAAGATGTACAAACAAGGTGGAACAGCATGTTGTATGTTTCTAGCAGCCTAAAAACATTTTTTGGCATGTATTTTTTAAATATGCATTTACTACTTTAATATAAAGTATAAATGTATATTTTAAAATATTAAACTCTTGTATTGGAATCTGTATTGGCAGTTGTGTATCGGAACTGAAAAAATGTTCATCCCATTCCTTGTATGAGATCTCCTGGAGTCTGCTGCCTTCATAGAAATTGACTGATTCTTCACATTTGAAATTATGAAGAAGTGGATTTTAAGTGTAGTTTTCCTGCTGCAGTTCAACCCATCCCTAGCAGAGTCAGATTGTGTGGTACTTTCTGAGACCAAAGATAAAACTGATTTCCCTAGCACAGGGGAATTGTGTGGGGATTCATGAGTTGGGTCAGAGCTATGCTAAATGGTTTCAGGCCCAAGCAGTCGTCTTTGCAATCTCTTGCTCTCAATGATTTGCTGCTGCGGCCACAGTGAGAGTCTGAGTGAATTTTAGGTGTTTGTGTGTCATTAAAGTTTTTGGTATAGTTGTAATGAGCCTGAGAATCCTGAGTGTTCATGTGTCCTGTAGAGAGGTTCAATGTGGTTGTGATACTCAAAAAATGAGTCAGCCTGCATATCTAAACTTGTATGGTTAGTTCTGAAGATGCTGGATGAATGTATAGTTTGTTTGGTTATGTCTGGTATTCTGTTTGCTTGACACTTGATAGTCCCCCAGAAGAAATGGTTTGGTTGATGCAGAGTAGATGTTGGCTAATGCCAGTGGCATTGGCAGCATGTAACCTTTTAAAAAATCATCTGTTAGTCTACCTCATGTCTGATCAGTTGTGCTTCTTGCTTAGTCTCTGCACTGATTCCTAATGAACCACTTTGCTTGGGGCAGTGTGAGGCTTATGGCTCAGTTAAGGGATTTGTCCAACCCTGTTTCTGTATCTAGATCAAATGACTCTGCAGGGGATGTGGAACAGGGGTGATGGGTCAGTGAGTGTCAGCAGTAGCCTGATGAGTTGCTGCTTAGCTTGTTCTTCAATCATAGTCATGTGATGTAGATAATGCCAGACAATGCATTGCTAAAGAGCCATGGGTGGTTGTGCAACTTTCTGATTTCTCAGCTATTTTTAGGTGTTGGAGCAACAAAACGAACAGTGCTTTGCATGACTCTTCTCATGTGAAAGATAAGGCCAGCAATGGATAGTTAAACCTCTTTCTGACCCTTGTACAACAAAGGTACCGGGGTGTCGTCAATGGTTTGTTGATAATATTTCTACTCTTCTGGTTGACTGGGGATGATTGTGCCTACCCATTACTTGAGGTGTTTTGAATGTAGGTGTTCTCTAGTGTCCTAGGTGGCTACCTGAATTATTCACTGTTTTGATAAAGGTACTTGTTTTCCTTGCTTTAGTTTTAATGTTACTAATATGGTAAGGCATGGTGATTTCTCATTTTTAGTTTAAGATTGTTCCTTATTGAGAGATTATCAAAGTTTTAAACATAGGTTGATAGCATGCATCAACCTATCACATTACAACCAATACAACAGTTCCAGTACAACATGTGGTAGTCTTAAGAATGGTCAACCTATGCCTAACAAATGCACAGCAAGGTTGAGTTGGCAGTTTGAAGTCCAACGCGCAACAAACTGGTCCTGAATACTGTAAACGCTGCTGAAAATCTCGCCATGCAGTAGAACCTACAGAGTGAAATCACTTAGACACAAGAAATTGGAGTTTCCACTTTCAATATGAGGAAATGTGGGACAAATTGTGCAAGTGCAGCTTAACAGCCAAACATGTTTGGACATAGGCCCTTGGCAAGATGTCTATATAGAGGGACAACTGGGTTTTAAAGCCTAATCCTTTCCCTTCACTGTAGTATGGAGGCAAAGCATTGAATGGTTTCAGCAATATTTTTGTACTGTCATGCTAGGACAGTGCTGCAGTTTGTGTTAACCCAGGTTGACCATTGTGAGCCTAAGGAAGTAGTGGTTTGACCTTTTTCCTCTGCTTCCTCTTAGTGCCCCTGATATCTGCTTTATAGGCACTTGTGTCTGAGGAAGTAAATCAAGGAACATTTCCTCTTTCCATGGTAGGCCCAATAACAAAAGGCCAGTTTAGAACATTGGTTGTGTTCTTTGTTGGTATCTAGTGTGTTTTTGTCAGTCATGCTCTACAGAGCACAAAGTAGGAACTGCTGCTGTTCATGACATTTCAGACCCCTACTGAAATCCTTGCACCTGGCCCTGAAATGCAGAGTGGTGCTGTGCGGCTGTTCCTGTGCCTTGGTGTAGAAAAAGAATAACTCATTTGGGAGTTCTAACATGCTTGTAAATCCCCCTTTCTCCTGATACTGTAACATCATTGCTCAACTAATGTCTTTTTATTCTTTTCTTTAGCTGTGGCCACCCCCATTTTGGGTACTGAGCAGTGTGCACGTGGTCCTCCCTACTGGTGTCAGAATGTAAAGACTGCCTCAATCTGTGGTGCGGTTGTTCATTGTCAACAGAATGTCTGGAGCAAGCCCCAGGTGGTGAGTTAACGTGCCATTGACGCTGTCCCTTTGTAGCAGTTGTAGTTTTCAATGGTAGGCAGAGTGTAGCCAACTAGCCCATGATGCATACTCAGGACAATACCAGTGTTGCAGTTCAATGCATCGGGATATCCTTGTAACATTCCAATATTGAAATAGTGGCGCTACTAAAACTTTAAGCCCCTGAAATTTAGTTGACGGGTATTCACAACCTTTAACTACCATGGATGAGTCAGTGTCTTGATTGCAGTTATGTACTTCAGCTCCAGTTGGATAAACTGCATTTCTATGTGCATAGATAAAAATTCACATTTGTTTTCAAAACTGCAAATGCTGAAAAAAACAATGAAACACTTAACATTACGCAGCTTTTTTGTATTGCAGTACATTTGGCGTAGGCTACATAAACAGCATGTTTTTTTAATCAGTAAATGATTTTACAAACTTTTTAACATTTGTTTGCCAGTGATTAATGGTATTGTAATAAATCAATGCACTGTTCAAAATATTGATTAAGTTAATTGCTACGTTGATACAGCTCTCCAACAGCATCCTAACTGTATGCTGTAGTAAGAATACACAGATTCAATTTGTGACTATTGACATGGTTTTCCTTCATAGAAATCTGTGCCATGTGACCTGTGCAAAGAAGTGGTTACTGTGGTTGGCCAGCTTCTGAAGGACAATGCCACTCAGGTTGGTGATGGATTGTATTGACTGTCATTTCAATAGGTTGTGTGGAAGATAATTGGAGGCTTTGTGAGTTGTATTCGGTGAGGTTGATTTGTAATTGATGTGCTCATTTTGGTTTATAAGTTATGGGATTTGTGCAAATGAAGCTTATTGCTTTTTCAGGCTGAGATCTTGGACTACATGGAGAAGGCCTGCCAGCTGATCCCTGAGGAGAGCTTGTCCTCTGAGTGCAAGGAGATGGTGGATAACTACTACCCAATCCTGATCAACATTATCACTGGAGAGCTGGTGAGGAATATTTTGAGAGGAATAAGTTTGTCTGGTCTTCTTGCCCTTTGCCTGAGTTCATTGTACATCTAAAATTTCATATTGGCTCGAGAGGAATTCCATTAGTCTGCCCAGACTTTCTTTTGTGTGATTTATGCTTGGATTGTAAGAGGCTTGCGTGAGTCAAAACCTAGAACAGTGGTCACCAACCCTGTTCCTGGAGATCAACCACTCTGTAGCCCTTAATTTAACAATCCTGATGCAGATAATCAGGCCCTACAGTAGTATTTCAGTATTAGAGCCAGCTTAGCTTCAACATAACTGGCTGCAATACTTAACTGTTTCAGGTGTGTTAAAATAGGGCTGCACCTAAGCTCTGTAGGGTGATAAATCTCGAAAAACAGGGTTGTTGACCACTGACCTAGAAGGTGGAAGCAATTATGAATTCATAAAAAACCTCAGTGTTCTGAAGATGAAATGCATGTAGTAAAGTTTGTGGAAACTGACCTCTGCATACCATTTCTTCTCAGGATGATCCCGGAATGGCTTGTGCTGCCTTGGGCCTCTGCCGCTCTGAGCAGAAAGCACTGGCAGAGTCCCAGCTGCTGTCCAATGAGATCCCACAGGTAGACTTTCCAGAGGGTGTGTCTCCCTTCCTTCTCAATGTCCCTCAGCTCCTGTATCCCCAGGAAACACCCAAACAGGAAGCCCCAAAGCCGGTAAGGAGGGTGATCCTCTGAGCACCAGGAGTACCTAAGACTTTTTTTGAATGCACACTGTCCATTGTGCAGAAGGGACACGGGCAGTGATTACGTTACTCGTGCTGCTCTAGAACTGCCTAGCTTGCCAGTTGAGTTGCTTTATTTGGCATGACTGATGTAGTGTGGTTGCATTTAATGGTCTGATTTGATCTTTGGGTTATCTGCTTGGCAAAAAAGTGGAATTTTAACTGCCTTAGTGAGACATTGTAACTTTGATTACTATTCGTAATACATTTGCAGCATTTTGGGTAAATGATGCCTGAATTTCTTAATTTTAAGTAGTTCTTGCAAATTTACTCTAGGTATCTGGTCAGAGTGATGTAATTCATTTTTTGAATGTCTTGATGCAGCTGAACCAACAAGCTTAGCCCTGCTGTTAACGTCCTGCTATTTGGTGAATCATTAACTGTACATTTTGCTGGATCCTAGGAGAATGGAGATGTCTGCCAGGACTGTGTTCAGTTTATCACTGATGCCCAGTCACAAGCAAAGGCCAACAGCTCCTTCATTGACTCTCTGATCGCTCAGATTGAGAAACAGTGTGACCTTTTGGGACCTGGAATTTCTGACATGGTAAGGATGTGTGCTGAGACGTGAAAGCTGAGTGGAATGTAGAACGTAAGAATGCTTGATTGTTTTTCTGCAGAGAAAAAGGGTTAAAGTCTAACCCTAATTCATTTTTTTTTCTTTTTCAGTGCAAGACTTATGTTGCACAGTATGGACCATTGGTTTTCCAGCAGCTCATGTCAATGGTAAGCAATGTGACCTTTAGGTTTGGGTGAAATTCTTAATAGTAAAAATCTGCAGGGCATCAGCATGTAGTAATTTCTCTCATTTGCTTTTATGTGTATCTGTCATGCCAAGGTAGAAAATTTCTTGTATTGACATGCTCTCCCCATGGCATGTCTGTCACCTGTCTGCTAATCTCATTATTTCTAATAGCTTATTTTTATCCTTTCTTCTGTTTTTCCTTCTTGCTGTGTCTTTTTCCTTCTGGATGTTTAACTTTGCTGCTCTCCAGGAACAGGTAGGTGCTTTGGTTGACTTGCAGTCTTGCCTTGAGCTTTTGCTTTAGCTGTAGTTGTGAACAGTCACCTGAGTTGTGTGCTACTACTGCTAGTGCTCATTCTAACCCAGGTAGCTATAACACATGGGATCTGTGCCAGGTGGGCGACGTGATGGGTGAAACAAAGCTTTGAAGCAAGTGTGGCGATGGTGCTTCATTGACTAGTCTTGCGCCTATGGGAGTCGATATGCGCTGGCGTAATCCAGTCAGCAATAAGTGGCACATTTTGGGTATTTCCCACCAAGGATTTGAAGCTTTGTCTCCTATTTACTGATGGTCCTGGAGAAACCTCAAAATAACAGAATGCTTTGTCTTTAGAATTCACACACTGGCTGTCGGATTTCCCCATAGCTGCTTTTGAGGGTGGATTGAAACTCACAATACATAACAGCTTTGTGTAGTGGATCTGTAGAACATGGCTGGACTAATTTCCTTTTTAGAGTCACTGGGGAAGTCAGGTTAAACATGGATTGTCAATCTCTTTACTGGCATTCTACTAGTCTAATGGCTAAGACAAGGGGTGACTAGAAGGCCAGCTTTTCAGATGAGGGAGTGACCTTGCATGGCTTTCCTTGAGCAACAAGGGAACTAACCAGCTTAGGTCCTTTGGGAATGATTATCATGCTGTAATGCATGCTGGGATATTGTGACCAAAGGGGGTGAGGTGGGTGCCTCTTGGCTCCTTCACTGATGGTGTCTTTCTCAATAGCAAGCAAAGGATATCTGCAGTCGTGCTGGATTCTGTTCTTCTGTTCCTATGGAGAAGCTGGTTGCATCCAAGCTCATCCCTGCAGCCAAGGTCTTTCCTGCCATCAAGCTGGAACAGCCAATCGAAATCAAGCCTATGGCCCTCAAACCTGCAATGGTAACCTGGAGACGCTGATGAAATGCTACTTTTTAATAGTTTGATGTGCTTAGGTTTGTTTATACTGTAAACAGTTTATACGGTAGTAAAATAATGCCAGAGTTGGGTGTGTTCCACTTAGTGATATTGATGGGTGCCGATTTACAAGGTTGTGTTTTTGACACCCCCCCCCATCTTGCAGAAGATGGTACGTGCCCGTGAGACTCCACAATGTGTCGTCTGTGAATTTGTGATGAAGGAGGTAGAGAGTCTCCTGCAGGATGACAGAACAGAGGTATAGTCTGTTCACCGCTGTGGCACTAATCTGCTGCTCAGAAAGGGCAAGCAACAGGGAAGTGTAGATACCAATCTTTGGTTTATACCTCTGCAGAAGTCTGTCATCAATGCTGTGGAGAAGGTTTGCTCCATCCTTCCCTCAACCATCTCCGTCCAGTGCAAGGACTTGATAGAGGCTTATGGACAGGCCATTATCGACCTGTTGGTCCAGGAAGCGAATCCAAAGACCATCTGTACTGTCCTGGGACTTTGCAAGGGTGCCAGCCGTGCCTACATCCGTAAGTGTGTGTTCCTGAACTTTATGGTCTGCGACAACATTATGATCTAGCAGATCCAGATGTATGTGGGGGTTCACGTTATACCTACCCGACCAGCGGAGATGGACAAGGCTCAGTTTGAAGCTGGAGGCTTCTGTGACGTGTGCAAGATGGCTGTGCGCTACATCGATGGGCTGCTGGAACAAAATGCCACGGAAGCTGACATTGAAGAAGCTGTAAAGAAAGTCTGCAACTTCCTGCCCGATGCATATAAGCAGGAGGTGAGTACAATATTTTCTCCTTAACTTTATGGGCCAAAGTCTAGCTCTTAATCTGCAAAACTTCATTTTTCCCCAAGGCTAATGTTTGTAGTCTGGTGAAGGAACTTAAAGCAAAAGGTTTCTTGGCTCAGCTTCCTGTAATTCTTCTCCCTACAGTGTGATCAGCTGGTTGAGCAGTATGAGCCAGAACTGGTCCAGCTACTGCTTCAGATGATGGATCCTGACTTTGTCTGCACGGTTGGTTTGATAATTTGTTCTCCAAAATGGATGTTTTGATCCACTGATAGGATATACCGTGTGCTGCTGCTCAATACAGATGACCCTACAGGGTCTTCAGATTGCATTTGACTGAATTAGTAAAGTAGGTGTTGTACTGCTTAGTTGGTGGTGCCTCCAGTCTAAATGGTAAAGGTGACGTTCCCTTCTATCTGTGTCTGACTTCTACCTTGTAGAAAGTGGGAGCATGCCCTGGAGCGCTGAAGAAGCTTCTAGGTACAGAGCAGTGCAGCTGGGGACCAGCCTTCTGGTGCAAGAACATGGACACAGCTTATCGCTGCAATGTGAGTCTTAAACCTATCTTCTCGCCCCAAATTTTTCATTGTGCCATGAGACAGTGTGTAAAATGAGTAGCTCTGTTACTCAACTTGCATTAAAAGCAGTTTTGTTGGACATAGTGAAGCAGATTACAGATTAAAGCAGGACGTTTTGAACATAGAAGGCGCCTTCCATCTCTGGACTTCTGAGTAATAGCATGTGTGAAGCGCTGATCCTGATGGCCTGAGCTGGTATGTCTTGGTTTTAGCCTGACCATTGTGCTTTCTTCCCCTCAGGCTGTGGAGCACTGCAAACGTCATGTGTGGAACTAGGAGCATTAGGAAGCATCTGAGGAAATTGGGGAGAAATGTAGAGCTGCTTTCGTAAATTTGGTTCCTAAAGTTTTACTATGATTATTGCAACAAGATTTACTTTTTTAACTTGCAGGTCTGTTTTGGAAACAAAGGGATTTTTGGATTTATTTCAAGAGTTTTGTGGAGGATTTCTACAGGGTACTAAACTTTCGAAGCACAGAACTACAATCTCACTGCATTTTGGGTAAACTGGTCATGTTATGGTGGGTTGGGTGAACATTGAATGTTACACTGGTTTTGTAAAGTTTGTTACTCCAGATAAGTAACATTGAACAGCTAGTGCCTTGAAGGAAGAGATGGATTTGATTTTAATTGACTTGAGATGCTGCCCCTGCAGTCATGGAGGAGGACCTGTTAGGCCAGTGTCTGCTTTTAATGACGTCTAACCCTAATCTCATAGCAAGTTGTGTGATTTGTCTCAGTGAACCCATGGCTAGTCAAACTGAACAGCATTTCAGTGCTATTACTACTGTCCACTCCCAGCTGATCTGTTCTTTAGTGATTTAATTCTCTAATGGGATTTTGTTTGATTTTTCGCTTCATTGTAAAGTGTTGTCTGATTTTTAAAAAAACTCGATTAAAATCTGTCAAACTAAACACTGTTCTATGTACTTCTGGACTTAATGTGACATTAGGGAAAACAATATTGAATTTCACATTAAGTGGAGGAATGTGGTTCTTGTGCTTTATTTCAGTTTATCCTATACTGAATAAACCCTGTTTAAAAGTTTTAAACCCTGCTTGGGTGGGAACACAATAGGAATTCTGAAAAGAAGCCCAGCGACTAACTATACAGCATTTTTAACCCCCTTCATTCATGCACGAATCTCCAAAGACTGCGCCAGTGGTCTGGGGAAGTTCCTTTGAGAGGGGGTGGTAACCCCTGGGTGTGTGTTAATAAAATTGGGTTTCACTTAAATGTAGCTTTGATTTGCAATTTTACTAATGTTTCAATTGATCATGACTAAAATGAACCTTTAAGCTGACTTGGGCTGGTATAATTAAGCAAATGCAAGAACTGGAGTAAGGAAGCAGCATATATGGTTCGCGTTTTATTACGGGGCGAAACTTTTCCAAAGCAAACATTTGAAACCACCGGTTAGTATCGTTCACTAATTCGAAACTTAACACTGGCATCTGCTGGATAACATAGGTAATGCACCCAAGGCTAGTGACAAGGCACCCGAATGATGTCTAGCAATAGGAATAGTATTTACTTTGACCGGATGAAACGTACTACAAATGTATAACGCTGACACGAATCAGAGGTGATCAAGGACGATGTATTTTAAACTAACACGTATCGTAAACACTTAAAACGCACACATGGCTTGACAAGACACTAACTTAAAACACCCTATAAAGTGGTACCAAGGTTCTCGAACTCACTAGAACTCGAATTTCTTGAAAGTCAAACAAACCAGTTTGACCTAGAACTCAATCTGAATATCAGAAGTCGAACCGTGAACGCTGACCTAATCTAAATTGTACGCGCCAGGAAATGAGTCATACAATGTAATTCTTACTTGAATGCCTTCTTCAGACTGGACGATTAACCAAATAAAGCAGCGCAACATTACAGTAACTAACAATAAATAAACCACTAACTTACGTGTACTAGAGCATTTGTCATTTATTTAAACTTTATTTTACCAGGTAAATTAACTGAACTAGTTCTCACTGCATCACGTGATATTCGGGAGAAATAGCAGATTACGCATCGGAACTGCCTGGGATACAAACGTCATGCGTTTAACTAAACTCTTCAGCCAATAAGGGCAAAGGTGTGTCGTCACGGAGGCGGTTCCAGTTTGTGCAACCGGGTGAGAGGTCGCAATGCATCTAACCGTAATGCATTGCTTTAAGACAGCGCTGTAAGCAAGTCGAACGCACCCAATGACCGGACTGGGGAAACAAACTGAAACGCGGACTTTAATACAGAGGACTAATGACAACAACCAGAAACAGCTGATCACATGGGGATCACACACGAGGTTAACGAGGGGGCGTGGCACACGGAAGGAGCGGACGATCGGGGCAGGACAGGGATAATGTTGGGATAAGATCTTTATGGTTTTGGAAGCCATTAAGAAAAAAGTGCTCCTCTTGTTTTATCCTGTTCATTTTGTGTTTAAATGTTAAAAAACATATTTAGGTGTAATTTTGGGGGGCTGGGAACCAATTAATTGATTTTCCATTATTTCTTATGGGAAAAATTCGATCAGAACTCGAACTGTTTAGGATTCCATCCGTTGTCCGGAACGGATTAAGTTCGAGAACCGAGGTACCACTGTATATGATGCGTACCATGATCTAGCATGGGACATGAGATTGCGCAAAGGGCTGTGACGGTGTTAATTATATATTGTGCTCTTAATAGGCTGTGGTATCAGGAACCTCCCAATTCCACTACTCTCCTAGTCTGATACCTATTGGACAAACCCTCGGATTGTGTTTCGCATCACTTTTAAGCGTTGGTAAACTCTGAATTCAGATTCAGCTGGTACATACGTTTAAAATCAGACACATTTCGAAACGAATGTGCATGTTGTCTAGAAGAATCGCCTGAGAATAATCAGCAGAGATGTTTTTGAACTGACGCTTCGATGCAACACATTTTACATCCCCCTTTCAGAAATCAAGAATAATCTAATTACGGCAATCTGTTTAGTTTTATTTAACAATTACTGTGCTGGTGGGCTCAGAAAGTGTTGCGTCACCTTCTGGCCCCAGAAGATATCCTCACAAGTAAAATGAACTGGCGTGTGGACCCAGCGTGGGGCTGAAATACTTCCATGGGTTGCTGGACCACGCTGTCTCCCCAAGATTCTACTGGCTGGATGCTTGACACTTCTGAGCTTGAAAAACCCAAATAATGCAAATATAAACCTAGTACAGTAACTGAATTCATTGCACATGCTACCCCTTGCTCATTATAATGCAGATGCAACTATAATGAAGAATAGTTGTTCACCTCGCACTGGGAGTACCCATCGGGCAGCTCGGCGTCATGCTGGATAGATGCCAAGTGTAAATAGCTGTGTGTGTTTATCATGTATCGTGTCATTATTGTGTGTACGGTGACGTCATGTATGATCTTTAAATATTATCTGTTGTAAATAATGTGCGTTCGTGCGCGCATCGTGTGGCGTATGAGTCAGTCACGGCGGCCAATACGGCGGGCAGTGAGTGGTGATCTTAATTAAGTGTGCTAGGAATATGTCAGTAAAATCCGTTTTTTGTGTTTTTTCCACTCTTGTTTGGCGTTACTATTACACTTCTACCACTATGTCCGCGCAACAGCACACCCTCCTGGGCAAAAAGGGGCCAAATCCGAATTGTGTGACATTTTCATACTGAACGTATTCTCCATGTCATTGTCCTCCTATTCAGCCCTACTCTATTGTCTTCTCTGTCCTATGTTCATTTAGATAAATATTTGCATATAGATATAGTGTAAATCATTACCCCACTCACGGTGACTCACCCTTATTGTGATCTGTCTTGCTGTGTTTTGTATTACACATATATGGTCATGGAGAACGATATTTCGTCTCACTGTATACTTATTGTGTATTGTTAGGATGACAATAAAACTCTACTTATACTTTTTAATAATAATAAAAACACATTTTTTTAAATAAAGCATTCCTAAAATGTATTTTTTGACGTGAAACGCTTGATGTAGCGGTAAGGGTGAACTTGAAACTTGCGGGGTTACTTGAAACTGCATCATCACGATTTCATCATCGGCCAAACAGCTGAGCGACACGTCATAGGGATGGGATTTGGACGGGGGGTGTGAGATTTCGCATAACTGCAGAAGAGATGTTCTGTGGAGCTGAATATACAACGTACATGTAGGCTGGAGGGCAATAAGCAAGTTTTGGAAATGATAGAAAATGATAGGCAACAACCATCAGATCCTTCTCAAAGGCACTGAAATCTTTGTTTCTTGCCAATTCCCGCATAGACACAATCTATCTCAACGGTCTGATATCACAGCAAAAATTCTCTTTAACAGCCAGTTAATTCATGCAAAGTATTTCTCACTCCACTAGATGGAGCCATAACACAACCAATCAGGAATTTCCTGGTTTACTTTTATTTGGTTGAGTGATCATCTCTGCTGACATGTTGCAGTGTTTAAATATTTTATGAACATATTGTTTGTGTTAAGAAAACAAACAAGCACAAAGTAATATAGGAATAGTATGAACAATTATTACTATTACGACAATAAAACATCCAACCCATTGTGTTTCCAGTAATGGAATTGGTGCAGTTTAGGCTGTGGGGTTATCTTCAGAGCGAGATGGCAGAATTAAAAATCCTGAAGATCATGCTGCATAACAGCTTGTTATATGCAAATATCATAGTTTCCTTATAAATTGATAAGCATGTTCCATTTTACCAACATGCAGTCCTGACTGCTTTTGAGCTGCATGTACTTTTCAGACGCAATTCGGTTACAGGCAGACACTTAAGTTCTGAGGTTGTGTGTGTTGTGCTTTTTATTCCCTAGAGGGAGGCTTTCATAGGCTTAATAGGTTGTAGATAGCAAATACCTTAGAAGTACTTAACATAAAACATACTACATCCTCCAAACACTAACAATGCCAGCCTGTTCAATAAATCGTAAACTAATCTGTGGAGCTGTAATGAAAGGCCAAATAAGCCCTTCAGGAGACAATGTGACCATTAACCGACAGTGAGATTATGTTAAAGAAGTACTTTTGGAACACAAAAGCACTTTCATAACACTACAGTAACAATACATTGCATTATTTATTTGGCAGGCAGTGCATCTGTTCAAGGATTGAAAACTGGACATAATTACTGAAACAGTTTGTGCCTCGAGCTTCTTCTGTAGCCTTGACCCACTGTTTGTTTAAATTGAATTAAAAAGCTTTTTGGTGGACTACAACCCAAAGCAATAAGATATTTGAAAAAACACCAGGAACAAAACAGATTAATGAAGAAGCAGCCAACAATTTTTGTTAGAATTGTTTAATTGTGTAAAACTAATAATCTAGAGTCAGTGTCAAGCAAAGGAATAAATCATATTTTGTTTTGCATTTAGCTGTTCTATGTGGAATGATCTGTCAGTCAGAAATGATTTACACTGTTTAAGACATGTTTTTTGCTGGTTTCATTTGCACAGAGAACTTGTCCACAAAAAAAAAAATGTCCCTGAAGTCAAACATTTTCTACACTGATTAAGGGGAAAACTGAATTTACCCCCTAAAAACCACAACCTAGTTACATTTGGTCCAAAATTACAGCTGACCTACCAAACGCAAGATCTTGATCACCGTAAAAACATGTTAAGATCACCATAAAATACACTTAAAAGTCACACAACAAAAGTTAAGATCCTGCACCACTGTGTTACATACTACATTTTAGACTGACAGCAAAATGAATGTTGGGGCAGAGCACTGGCCCATCACCCCCTTGAACCGTAGGTCAAACGTAGAAGAGAAACGGGGTGATCAGGGATCAGAATAGCGTCAGCACCATGATTAGCCACTACAGCTCCATTAGCTGCAGAGCATGATGGGATATCATTATCCATACCCCAGTCCTAGATCCCCTGTCAGATACAGTGAACGATAAGCACAGAGAAGGCCGAGCCAGCAGCTAGGCCAAGGGTGAGGAAGAAGGACATGACCACCCCGGTGGGCTCCGCCAGGTCCCGTGGCACCACCTTAGGCCCATAGATCATGGGCAGTGTGCCCAGATATCCATTGCTGAGGCCCAGAAGTGACACAAAGATCACAGGGTAGAGGTCATGGCCAAAAATAACCGTGTGCAAGTGGTCCCGGGGCTGGTAGTTGCAGAACATGAAGAGTGGGACCAAGACTGTCCGAGCCAGAACCAGCCCCGGCAACACCTGACTGGTGGGACCTGGCACTTGGAGCCAGGCGGTGGCCTGTCGTCCGCAGAAGTCAGAGGCGCTGTACAGGAAGAAGCTGGTCAGAGGCACAAAGTAGGTGGTGGTCCAGGGGCTGCCAGAGTCCTGGTGCACTGACTGAATCCCAGACGACACGGCTGGGAAGACTATGATAGAGATGAAGAAGACGTAAAACACGCAGGCGCCCAGCACCCAAGTCTTCTTCAAGATGGGCTTCAGCGGTGGTATGGAGACCTCTTCTCTGGATCTCACTGGTCCATCCCTCTCTTCACACAGCCTGTCAGGCAGCACCGCAGTGCTACTACAAGCTGCCATGGACATGTAGTACCTGGGAGGGGGGGGGCACACTGATAAACAACAGTCTTTATGCTTGACCAGACATTTCCTTTACAACTTAATGCTATTCTGAGATACGCCACTCAACAGGAGAGCCAGCTGATATTAAAAGCGCCAGGCAGTCACATAATAGCCGGTCAGTTCCTCCAGGAATGTGCACGGAAGATCTCCTAAGTACTTCCCTCCCCCTGACGGACTTCTTGACGATTAATGCTCTGCAGCAGATTTTTTCCCCCCCATATATAAATATGTTTGTCTGGCATATATCCTCCAACTAGCTAAGTGTTTAATCAATCAGTGCACTTTAATCAATAAAAAGTGCTGATCCGGTCACAGCATGATTCACTGAGCAGAAGCGCTCTGATCTCCACTGAGGCTGATGAGTCATACTCATGAGAAACTGCTGGTTGACGCACAGATGGCCGTTTATTTCCAAATCTTCAGCCCATTCATATTTAAACTTTAATAATTATAAACTTAAAACCTCAAACATTCATTGTTCTTCAGGAGGGCTAGAGTGTTAGAATTTATCCTCTGGCAGAAGTTGCAGGCACCGGTGATAATTAGTGTGACCGCAGTGTTGTCTTTGTTGGTACACTGTTCTGGCAAGAATTATGGGCAGATCTGTCATCCTGGTAGAAAAAAAAAAACACTTTTCATAATTCTGCTGCCAACTAGAAGCAAGTTTTTAGACTCATAGTTTATACCATTAAGAGTCTTTTTTTTCCCTTTGTGACTTTGGAGATGTTCTGAACCATAATGACCTACAATCAGTCTGAAAGTCTTCCGTCTACCTGTAGCGCAGAGCAGACAGACACCAGATTACACGCCAAACAGAGAGCAGTACATGCACACACACATAATTTCCTGTCAGGCCTCTCTGTTGCTTGAAATGCATTGATCTTTTTAAATCTAAACTTTACCTTGAATTTCTAATCCACTACGAGTCAGCAGATAAACAACAATAAGCTGAAAACAACTTATCTGTCATTAAAAAAACACCCACAACACATTTCAGTCATGCAAAGTTAACATTATTCAGACTTAGTGTCCTAGATTTCGCATCAATTAACTTCACTGGAGGCTTACAGCGTTTGTCGACTGATGTGAATGACGACCTAAATATTTTCATGCTACACTCTTGTAATCGTAAATGATGCATGTTTCCAACCACAGCGAAACTGTCAGACCCCTTTCTGTTACTTTCCTGGTGTGAATAGAGGAACTGCAGTCAGTTCCTCCTTCTTAAATAACATAATACAGCCCTTGATATTTTATATATTTATATTTTAAATGAGAAAATAACTACTGGCTAAGTAGTGCATTATACAAAGTGTCTTTTTCTTCTTCTTTTTCTTCTTTGAGCCTGATCTGTCCATCCAACCCCCAAAATGGATAGGGGTCTAGCTAACGGTCACGGTGTGCAAGCCTTCATTAACATGACATCAAGAAACTCAACACAAGAGTCAGGTTTCGACAGCTGCCGAGTTTCACTCAGCTGTGGTTTTCCAGACCACTTTAGATGTGACACTGTCACACCGACAATCTGTTCCTCTTATTTGTCACAGTCTCCCTGATTCCCTGAAGCCTCACAATCTCAAGTTGAGAGTGTCTGATTGTCCAAAGTTAAGAGTCCATGGAAGTGATTTGGATTTCGTAATTTGATTATTGCGCCAGCCCCAAACTTTTCCTCAAATGACCCCAGCCATGCCAAATATTTTATTTCACCACCGGATAATATGATTAAGCTAATCAGCTAATCTTCAAGCTCATAATTAGTCAAGTCAGGTGCGCTGGCTGTGAAATATACCAAATTAATGGCGATTGCTCAAGAAAATGCTTGGAAACCACTGAATTACACTTATTCCTGTAAATCATTAAGCGCTGGAAAAAATGTGAAACTATTTGATGTTTATAGTCATTAACTGAAATGCTAAGAAGTTTGTGCAGTTTACAGTCATTAATACAAGAACTGATGTTGCCATTAGTTATGGAGAAAGTTGGGGACTGCAGAGTTTATCATTACTGGTGGATTCTGGGATTTCTGTCTGATGGTGGAGCCACTGACCGTGAGTATGTCAGTCTGGGCAGAAGGAGGTACATGCCGATGCAGAGCAGTGTGAAGACATCTGCGGTCAGGAAGTAGGCCAGAGCGCTATCTGTCACATCCTTGGCTACTGCCAGGTCCACGATGGATGCCACTGCACTCAGAGTGCCCCCCATGGCTTGACCTGAGGAGTGCATGGAACAGAATGGAAGGTAAATAACTACAGGTTGATTGTATATCAGGTACCAATATACATGTGAATGCTAGCTAATGGCCAGCCATAATGTGCTGTAAACTTTCTTTATATGGTGGATTTCCATCCATCCATCCTTCACTGCTTATCCAATCCCTGAATGGGATGCCAGTCCATCTCAGGACAATGTATGTGCCTCTCACTCTTCTGCCATGTACCTACCAGATATGAGCGCCTGTGAGATCCTCATGGGGAAGTGGCCGCTGATCCCAAAGACACTGCCTGAGAAGATGTTGGAGGCCCCGCTGACCAGGGCGACGCTGGCCAGAGTCCCGGCGAAGAACTGAGTCTGGTGGTCTGACACGTCCACCACGACCAGGACCGTGGTCACGATGAAGACGGCGAGGATCATGCCCAGTGAGGTGAGGATCCGGAATCTTGAGGAGAGTCTGTCAACATGCATGTGGTCATGCTTTGTTTTCTGAAGTGGTTGACGCTGAATGTGTCACTGTTCAGCTCACCAAATATTACACGCAGATACATCACGTTTGATTATAACACAAACAACCTCTGCAACCTGACAAAACGATATAGGTCTGTCAGGTAGCATATAGCTAAATAAGCCTATAATGAAATTAAACGGCTCCTGTTTGTAAAATCTAGCTTGATCTGGATAATTCAGGCGCTTAGCAGCAAGTGCTAGACAGCAGAGTTGAATAGTATCTCAGAAACATGTTGTTTTCTCATTAGACTAAATGCCACTAAAAGGGGAGTGAAAAACAGGGCGTTGTTAGCCTGCCGTCCCCGAGCCGTCAGCAGTGTGATGTCCTGATTGGACGTGGGAAGTCAGCTGGACTAAAAACCAGTCTTTATCACTTTATTACTCTGAGCTGCATAAACACTGACCAACAAGCAGTCCTGGAGAAGGCTGAGTCACGTCCTAAACAATAGAGTTTTTCAGACCCACTGCAGGGCAAGAATTTGTTGTCCAAATGGTTCACATAGACTGCTTGTTCAGTACTCAGCACATTGATCCAGATTAGTCCATATTCCAGGGCTACCTGCCCCTGCCCCTGGAGAACGACCCCCCAGCACTGCTTAGGTGCAGCACTAATTTAACACACCTGATACAGATAAATAGGCCCTTCAGTAACATCTCAGTATTGCAGCCAGTTATGTTGAAGCTAAGGCGGCTCTAATACTGAGATATTACTGAAGGGCCTGATTGTCTGTATCAGATTTGTTAAATTAAGGGCTGCACCTAAGCTCTGCTGAGGGGGGTAGTTCTCCAGGGGCAGCGTTGGGCAGCCCTGCCATATTCTAACCCACTGATGTTAATCTGAAGTTCTACCCGTATGTTAGTCTAGTTAGCTGAGCACCTTTTTGCACAGTTTTTCCACCAAACTAGTTTTAAAGAGAATATCAAAGTGAAGCAAAAGATTTATTGGGGTGACTTATTTATCACAGTCCTGAGCTTCTTAAGCTTGCTGGAAATGGTGACATACCTGTTGACCAGGAGGTAGTTTAGGACCAGACACAGCACTGAGGGCACAGTGGAAGCAATGGAGAGGTAGCTCTCGAAGTAGTCCTACAGACACACAACACCGTTAAACACCCCGGCCAGAAATTTCAGGCGCTGCAGGTCCACACATGTTTAACCTGATATCTCAGATTACATAATACACCACATTTAACATACCTTCTCTGTCAAAATATGTGTAACAACAGAAGTTTCTCTTATTACAACAAATCGGGCATCTGATGCTGATCTCACATTAGACTCTTCTCTTTTCTGCAAGTCAGTGTCTAATGTAGATTGATATCAGGCGTTATTAAAATATGGGAGGTTTGTGATCGATGGCAACATCAACGAGCTCCAGTGGCACAATCAGTCAGTGTGTGGTACGTATACAGAAGCATGATGCAGAGCGATGCTGAGGCTGACTGTGAGCCTCACCTGCAGTACGTTCGTTTACTGAGTTTCAAAGCATGGTGACAAGATATTGCCGTGCTTACGTGAGGTTGCATCTCATGCTGCAGCATTACGAAACAGTTTGACACCAAACAAGGATCGACACTCTACAGCTAAACAAACAAACGAAAAAAACAGCGACTGACGAAACCGAAACAATTTTTTGCCTTTTCCCTGCAAAGAACCACAGCTTCGAAAAAAGGGAAGTGGAAAGGAAGGAGACACCATAAAGGCAAGATTATTTGCCGTCCTCCTGGGAACACGCTGTCAGCACTACACCTTCTACCTTCTTCAACTGGGCAGCACACTAGAGAAGATGGTGTCCTCAAATACAAGAGATCACATGACCAGTCAAAAGTCTCCTTCCCTATGAACTTTCCATACCAGCTGAAACAGCATCTTAATCTCTCTCATGCTCTGAGCCGCAGGGAAAGGCAGCAGTCTTTTGTGAATTAGGTTTGTTCCTGGGGACTGTGGTGTAGAGAACTGGTTACATGGTCTCTCACATCATGTAAATGAAAACAAAAATGACACGGGTAGGGATTGGAGGCTGGTACATGTTCCATTAAGGTCTTCAGGTCATAAACTTTAGGGCAGGGCTATTCAAATCACGGTCCTCAAGGGTCGAGTTCTGCTTCCTTTACCTGTGAGCCAGGTGTGAAGCCCCTGTGGCCAATCAGAATCGGTAATTATTAAACTACCTGTGAGAGCTGAAAACCGGGATTTGGAATCGAGAGCCAGACTTGAAGAGCCCTACTGTAGGGTGTACCTTCTCCTTAATCACCTATCTGTCGTGCTTCTTTCCCAGCACTCCACGCTTCCCCTACCTGACAGCTCACTTCCCATGAGATCCACAGGGAAGGCCGTGTGCTATGAAAGGGATCTCACTGCTGGCTTGCTGTCACGGGACCTTCCTGGTGCACATCTGACTCAGTGGCACGGTCTCCGTCACCTAGCAACACGTCTCCATGTGGAGTGCTTCCCTGAACACTGTCATCAGCACTTTCACGGCATAATGTTACAATTAGTAGTGCACTCCTTCTTATCCTTTTGACATTTTCAGAATAGTGAGGAAGGTAAACCAATTAAAAGGCACTACATTTCTACAAGAAAGGCAGCATCCAGCAGTACAATTCTTAGATTGTGCCCGCAGCATGTTAGGTCTTCAAAAATCATTAAAAACACAGACAAGAACACTGGACAAATTAACCCAAACTTTCAATATAGGTGAAAAATCCTTATTAAATGTTTCCTGCACCAATCTATGTTCACAACATCTACACCCTTGACTTACTTCCCATACTGAATGTTTATAAAGCACCATATTAAAACAATAAAACAACTTTTTTCATTATCATGTAATAAATAAATAAATACAGATGTATGCTGAAAAATCTACAAGCAATTAGCACATGGTCTGGTTTCTCCTACTGCAAATGGATTCTGGGCCCATTGACCGTGGCAAGCCCATACTCACTCAAAGTGTTCCAGCCCCTACCAGGCTTTCCGTTACAGATTTAAGCTTAATGATAGAGACTTTAAAATATTAACAAAAACCATTAAACATATTCAGAAAATGCAGTATTCAGCAACATATACAGAACTAACCTTTGAGGATCTGCCATCTTTAAGACAGAAAATATGATGCTTTTAGCTAGAATTAAAAAAACATCTAAAATACACTTAAATTATTAAACATTTTCACTTTGTTATTCTTCTTTCTTCCAAACAGCTAATTCTCTATGGTCATTGCCGGTTCATGACTTTTCTGCTCAGCTGACCCAGGTCTGACATCAGTTCAAACAGCTACGGACTCTGTTAGCCCGGTTCCGGAGGTCAAAGGTCACCAGCACTTCTACCCATTTTTTATGCAAAGACTAAAACTCGGGTCACATGAGATGGCTAAACTGATATTTAAGCAGAAACATCTCCTTCACAAGCCCTTATCTGGCATTATTCGATTGGACATTTAACTAGATTTTTAATCATAGAACTATTAACATAATACTGCTAAGTGGAACAGTATTTCAGAGACTTCACCAATCTTATCATTAGGGTTGTCACGATATTAGAATTTTGACTTTGATGTCGATACTAAATCTAGCAACACAATTTTCGATACCGATACGATACCATGACACGTTCTCACAAATGGTCTCATATAACCTCAATTACATCCTCCGTACACTGGCTCCCTGTGGGATACAGCATCCAATTCAAAATTTTGCTACTCACCCACAAAGCCTTTCATGGTCACGCCTCCCAATATATCACCGACCTTCTGCAACATTATTCCTGCGGCTGTACTTTGAGATCTACACAATCGCATTTCCTTTCAGTTCTTCGTACCAGATCAAAGACCCGTGGGGATTGTGTATTGCAGTGTGTGGCCCCAAGGTTATGGTGTACAGTGTCTTTATGATCTGCTCCATCAACTGAGATATTTAAGAACCAACTCAAAACATTTCTGTTTAAGCAGGCTTTTGGATAATTTTACTGTGTTTTTTTTCTAATCTATGTTGCTTGAATTTCTGTGTTTTACAGTTGTATATGCATACTGTTCAGTGCCTTGTGACCTTTGCTTGTGAAAGGCACTTTATAAATAACTTTTACCTGATTACTTAAAAAAATGAAAACAATAAAAGACTAAATCTTATAGCCCAAAAGTCAATGGATTTATTGTTTTGGATTTTATCTGCCATTTATAAGTTTTATATATATTTTTTGAATAAAAACAAAATCTATACTAGATCTTCTAATAAAATAACCTTTAAATAACAAACGAAGTTAATTTTTTCAGCAGTCAACATCAATACAAAAGTGTTTCACTAACAAACTGAAATACCTTAAATAAACCTAAATAACTTAAGCTTAATTTAATAAGAACTATAATAACTAAACAGTCTCACTGCCCCCAACATATTCACTCTAAAATGAGTTTTATGTAGTTCCTTTGCCAAAAAGACTAACACGATAACTTTGTCTTCTAGGTCAGTCTCATTCGCCTTGGACAGCAGATTAAGCCAGAAGGACCGAGGCCCAGCAGGGAGCAGGAACACAGAGATCCTACCTGGGAGAATGTGCTGGAATGGGCAAAGCAGCAGTATGCCCAGATTCAACGTGAGGCTTTTAAGGAACAGTTCTGCCAGATGGACCTCTGTTATACTCCCAATTCCACTGGTTGCTACCTTGTTTCTCTGTGATGATGTTGGACAACAATCTTTTCTGGTCTTTTTTCTTTATAACTTGTTCCTCTTCCTTGTGTTGCTTCTGTCGACCCTCTATCCTTGCCGGAAGTATCTGAACTATGGATGGTCTGAGCTGAAGTTCTTCCATCACCTTTCTCCAGAGTCACAAAAGATTCCTTGAATCTTGGCTCAAGATAGGTAGCAATGTTCTGGTATCTTCAAAATGTTTCTTTGTGTCAGTTTTGATGTTTCCCTTCATCTCACTGGCCAGGATACTGTTAGATTCATCTTCTCTAATACATGAACAGATTTTCCATGTCAAGGGAAGAACAGGATAGAGAGCAGGATCTCTCAACACTGAGAGCAACTGTAAATATACTCAGTGGTCACAAAGTAGCACACCTCTTACATTTCCAGTATAATGTCACTGTTCTTGGGCATGAGATGCCATTTTTTAAGATTCTCTGCTAGAACAGCACAGACAAACCTCTCTGGCATGGCACAGGTTGATTTCCATCTGGGGGGCTTGTCATGAATGAACTTGTGTTATGGTATCTGCAGTGATTTTTGCTTCTCTTTCAATACTCTGGTTGTTTCGTCTGACCTAGAGCAGTGGTGGGCAATGTTATCTTCAAAGGGCCAGTGTGTATGCAGGTTTTTGAGATGACCTTTAGATCCCCTGTTCAAGCCCAGGTGTAAGAACTCTTCAGCCAATTATTCCTCTACTCAGTAGTCTATTTCGTTCCTCTGTTTCCTCCTCACACACCTCTCCCGTAAATCAAACTTGTGCAGTCCCTTTCTGATGCATGTACTTTGACATCAACTGTGGCAAGAGCTTCCTGTATGTCCCATGATGACATTTTAGTTTTTTTGGAGACTTCTTTCAGCATCTTGGTGTTTTGCTCTTGGACTCTTGCTAGGACAGCCTGACCTGGTCATGTTGGCGGTTGTTTTAAATGTTCTGTACTTGTAAATTATTTTACGGACAGTGGAATGGCTGATTCCAAACTGTCTTGAGATATTTTTATATCCCCTCCCAGACTCATATGCATCTACAATCATCTTCTCATTCTGAAGGCCTCAGAGAGCTCTTTGGATCTCACCATGGTGACATCACTCACTTCAACAATTAAGAGCAAACCAGACTAAATATCTGTGGTTTAAATAAGACAGACTCCACCTAAAAGCTCTGTTACGATGTTCTAATCATTTTTATCTGATGTGGGGCACCTGAATCTAATTCTAGGCATTTTAAATAGCAATGAATGTGAGGGCGACCTAACTTTTTCCTCAGTGGAAATTGGCATCTCAGTTAATTTCTTTTGTTAAATAACTGAATTTGTTTCTTGTTTTTGCATAGATGATTCAATTACATCCCCTTTACCTACAGATATAATTTGAAAGAAGACTTAATATTGATATGTTGATATTTCTTAATAAAGAAGCAAATATTTAATGGGGTGTCCTAATTGTTTCACGTCATTATTATGTGGGGTGCACTATTGCAGATTTGATGGAAGGTTGATTAGTATTTGGTGGGTTGGTGCAGCTTGCCTTCCATGGAAGTAGGAGGCAATAATTATGGGGAAATGTTTATATACTTTGCTGTTGGGGTTTAAGATATGCTTACACTGCTACAGTATATTTGTTGGCAACAGTAGTTGTATAAATCTAATTTCAAAATTAGATAATGATGCAATTTCAATATTAAATTTACTAATGAATTCGATAAGCTAATGTTCAGTGTTATTTTGGCAGGTGTTTTTATTTAGCTTTAGTCATTCACAGATTTTTTGAAATTGGGCAGATTTTAGTCTAACAAAAATGACGCAGATCGAGTTACAAATTAGTTGACTAAAACCTAGTTCAACAAGAACAAGAAGTTTTAAATACAGTGGTACCTCGGTTCTATAATCCTAAATCCTAAAAAGTTCGAGTTCTGATCAAATTTTTCCCATAAGAAATAATGGAAAACCAATTAATTGGTTCCAGGCACCCCAAAATTGCACCTAAATATGTTTTTTTTTTTTTTTAGCATTTAAACACAAAATGAACAGGATAAAACAAGAAGAGCATTTTTTTCTTAATGACTTCCAAAACGATAAAGATCTTATCCCAACATTACCCCTGTCCTGCCCCGATCGTCCGCTCCTTCCGTGTGCCACGCCCCCTCGTTAACCTCGTGTGTGATCCCCATGTGATCAGCTGTTTTTGGTTGTTGTCATTAGTCCTCTGTATTTCATCCGCGTTTCAGTTTGTTTCCCCAGTCTGGTCATCGGGTGCGTTCGACTTGCTTACTGCGCTGGCTTAAAGCAACGCATTCTGATCCTGACGCAATGCATTACAGTTAGATGCATTGGGACCTCTCACCCGGTTGCACAAACTGGAACTGCCTCCGTGACGACACACCTTTGCCCTTATTGGCTGAAGAGTTTAGTTACACGCATGACGTTTGTATCCCAGGCAGTTCCGATGCGTAACGTGCTATTTCTCCTGAATATCACCTGAAGCAGTGAGAACTGGTTTTCAGTTAATTTACCTGGTAAAATAAAGTTTAAATAAATGACATAAATGTTCTAATAGTACATGTAAGTTAGTGGTTTATTTATTGTTAGTTACTGTAATGTTGCGCTGCTTTATTTGGTTAATCGTCCAGTCTGTGAAGAAGGCATTCAAGTAAGAATTGCATTGTAGTATGACTCATTTCCTGGCGCATGCAATTTATATTAGGTCAGCGTTCACGGTTCGACTTCTGATATTCAGATCGAGTTCTAGGTCAAACTGGTTTGTTCGACTTTCAAGAAATTCGAGTTCTAGTGAGTTCGAGAACCGAGGTACCACTGTATATTCTTAAGCCAAAACATCGTTTCTTGCCCCTGTCTTTTCTACAAGTTCAGAACAGTCAGATATTTTGCCTGTTGCCATATTTGGTCCGTGCATGTTTCTCAGTAAACTTATACAGAATAAAGAAACGACTGTGAGATAGGCTGCTGCGCTGCAAATTCATGTGTCCATTAGCGTGACCACAATTTGCCAGACAAGATGGTGTCACCGTTTCAATACCGAAATCATGACAAGCTTTCTTACCACATTATAGAAAATCTATGTGGACCTGCCTGTGATTGATCACTTTAATAGTTAAAAAAATGGCTACCCCCCCACCCACACTCACACTGAGGTTGGAGTGCGCCCCCCCCACTCATACTGAGGTCAGAGCACGCCCCCCCCCACTCACACTGAGGACAGGGCTCACGGCTACCCCCCCCACACTCACACTGAGGTCAGAGCACGCCCTCCCCCCACACACTCACACTGAGGTCGGAGCGCGCCCCCCCACACTCACACTGAGGTCGGAGCACGCCCCCCGCCACACTCACACTGAGGTCGGAGCACGCCCCCCGCCACACTCACACTGAGGTCGGAGTGCACCCCCCCACACTCACACTGAGGTCGGAGCGTGGCCCCTCGTGGCCCAGGTCAGACTCGTTGCTCAGCTTGTACAGCCAGTATTGCTTGGCTGTGATGAAAAAGTTCCAGGGCAGCAACGAGCCCAGGCCCAGAAGGAAGAAGATGATATAGACCAGGCAGTAGGTGTCTTTCGGCTGGTGCCGGACACCCAGAGTCCCCACGGGGTGCTCCCCTGCCAGCAGGGGGGCCTCGTCACCTGCCACATCCAGGCCTTCGTCCTTGTCTTCCTCAGGCATGGCAGAGGTGACCGTGGTGCTCGACTAGGAGTTCACGCTTGCCTAAAAGGGCATCAGGGTAATACATTCATGGGAAAGGGGGAGGCGACAAACAAATGACAACATAAAAGGGGGAGCAGGGTAAGGAAGGAGTGTGACAGAGGGGATGAGGAAGGAGATGGGGGGGTGGGGGGAAAGATGAACATGTGTGAGGTTGTGATGGCAACCCAATCAGGCAAAAAATATGAAACTAATTCAGATTATCTTGCACATTAGACTGCAGTGTACATAAAACAGCACGAAAAAAAAATCAGTGTATATAAATACAACAGGCTGATCTTCAAGTTATAGTAAAATATAATAAATCATAAGGGCAAGAACAAAAAACAACAATAATAATTATTAATATTTTTATATAGTACATTACAGTGCTTGCTAGTTAATAGTACAGTACATACATCAAATAAAAACAAGACAAAGCTAACCACAGAACCAGATTTAAATACATGTTTAATCAACATGCACACTGCATGAAAACACAGCACCAGACCCACAGCTATGATAAGAAGAGGTCAGCCAAGATGGACTGAGCTGTCCCACACTGCAGTAATGCAGTTACACTGCATGCAGTGTTGTTGTTTTCTGCTTACTGAACGTGGCGGTAGGGCTGCTCAAGGGTGCAGGTTTAGCAAAGAAGGTTAATTTGCCGCGTTATGCACAGTATTCACACAAAAGTCTTAGTACCACAGCAGGCTCACCAGCAAAGCCAAGCACACACAAAGACACGCATTTCTTCAAGCTCACAAGGCACTAACGTGATTGTAGGTCCAGCTCTCCCCTGTGTCACCGCAGTAATGTCCTCCGCAGTGCAAGAGGCCCAGTCAAACCTGGGGTTTAACTGAGGGACGAGGCCCCCTCCTGCTGCCTCCGTAGCTCTGCAGATAGGATGAACACAGAGCTGGGTGAGCAAACCCCCATATGATGTGTCAGCATGTGTCACAGCTTTAATGCCCCTGAAATAACATACAGAGGGTGTGTACCAACATTCAACGCAAACACCACAGCAGTCATTAAGTAGGCCAACCCTGAATTAGTCTTACTTTACAGTAACTCGTAATATATCCAGGTTTAACAGTTCAGACTGTATCACCCTTCCAACTACCTTTAAACACCCTTAATCTAATGTAAGATTTCCCCATTTTCCACTACATCTGAGACAAAACGCAAAAGAAAATTTTAAAAACCATAATACACCCTCATTGAAACATGCGTAGATGATGTGAATTATTTTCCAAAAAATTACACTAGAAAGCAGATTTCGTGATGCAGCCTAGTGTTACAAAATCTGAGTAAGGTTTTTTATGCACAGAAAGCATGAACAGAAAAATGACCAGGCTGATACATCTGGGGAACATATAGGACAGCAGGTAAAGATGTAAAAAGATATTTTTGAAAACTGACATTTAATTTAACACGTTTCAAAATAGCTTTACATTGACTAGAAAACAACAACAGTCAGCAACAGTCCAAAAATACACTAAGGTGAATTGAAGCTGCCATATTGTCCGAAGGTACAGTCGTGTGAAAAAATTAGGACACCGCATTAAATGTTTAGTTCTTTATTAAGAAATATCAACATATCACTATTAAATCTTCTTTCAAATCATATGTGTAGATAAATGTGATGTAACTGTATCACCTATGCAAAAAAAAGGAAACAAATTCACTTATTTAACAGAAGAAATTAACTATGATGCCAATTTCCACTCAGGAAAAAGTTAGGACACCCTCACATCCATTATTATTTAAAATGCCTAGAGTTACATTCAGGTGCACCACATCAGGTGAAAATGATTAGAACATTATTACAGAGCTTTTGGGTGGAGTCTGTCTTATTTATACCATAGACATTTAGTTTGGTTTGCTCTTGATTGTTGAAATGAGTGGGATCCCCAAAGTGAGATCCAAAGAGCTCTCTGAGGCCATCAGAAAGAAGCATGTAGATGCATATGAGTCTGGGAAGGATATAAAAAGATCTCAAGACAGTTTGGAAATAGGCCATTCCACTGTCTGGAAAATAATTTACAAGTGGAGAACATTTAAAACAACTGCCAGTATGGCCAGGGCAGGCTGTCCTAGCAAGTTCAGCCCAAGAGCAGACCCCAAGATGCTGAAATAAGTCTCCAAAAATCCTAAAATGTCATCACATGTCATGCAGGAAGCTCTTGCCACAGTTGCTGTCAAGGTACATGCATCTACCATCAGAAAGAGACTGTGCAAGTTTGGTTTACATGGGAGCTGTGCAAGGAGGAAACCCTTGCTGTCAAAAAAATACCAGGGCATGACTGAAGTTTGCCAGAGACCCACCTAGACAAAGACCGGGACATTTGGAACAATGTGCTTTGGACAGATGAATCTGAAACTGAATTATTTGGACATAGTAACAGAGGACAGTTTGGCATAAACCAAAGACAAATTTTGAGCAAAAGAACCTCATGCCAGCTGTGAAGCATGGGGGTGGAAATGTCATGGTTTGGGGCTGCTTTGCTGCAGCAGAACCTGGCCAGCTCACCGTCATAGAATCTACTATGAATTCTTCATCATATCAGAGGGTGCTTGAGGACAATGTGAGATCATCTGTCTAAAAGTTGAAGCTGAAGTTGGGGTAGATCATGCAAATGACAATGACTCAAAACATTCCAGTAAATCTACCAAGGAATGGCTTACAAGAAAGAGTTCTGGAATAGTCAAGTCAAAGCCCGGATCTGAATCCTATTGAGATGCTGCGGGGTGATTTGAAGAGGAAGTGTATGCAAGACACGCATCAAACATCACACAGCTTAAGGAATTCTGCATTGGAGAGTGCGGAAAACTTTCTGCCAGTCGATGTCAGAGATTGATAGATGGATATAGGAAACGTCTCATTGAAGTTATTTCAGCCAAAGAGGGAAATACTAGCTATTAGGGCACAGGGTGTCCTAAGTTTTTCCTCAGTAGGCATTGGCATCTTAGTTAATTTCTTTTGTGAAACAAGTGAATTTGTTTCTTTTTTTTTTGCATAGGTGATACAGTTACATCACCTTTATCTACACATATGATTTGAAAGAAGAATAGTGATATGTTGATATTTCTTAATAAAGAACTAAACATTTAATGGGGTGTCCTAATTTTTTCACATGACTGTATGTGTGTGTGCCCTGCTTTGCACCTATAGCTTCCGGGACAGGCTCTGGACCCCCCTGACCCTGCACAGGACAAGCAGGTATAGAAGGTGGGTAGGTGGATGGATGGATAGATGAAAAACAAGTTTTTTTTGTTTTTTTTTTAAATCGGAATAGAAATCCACTGATGTACAATATGTGGACAAACCTGAGCCTGATTCTGGTATATTTTATCATCAGTAACATGATGACAGTCATGTTCATTCTGTGGTTTGCTTGATTCGGTTTGTGAAAGAAATAGCAGTGAGGGCATGAACGTTTTCTCCGTGTGAGAAATCACGTGACTCCTCTTTTCTCTACTGCAATCCCCAAAGAAAGAGGGGATGGCAGGATGTGAGGAGGCAGCATGCGGCTCAGTGGGGTTAGGCCTTTGTGCCTATGACTGGAAGGTCGCCAGTTCGAGTCCCATCCTCCACAGGATAGTCACATGTCCATTGTCCTTCAGCAAGAAATTGAACCCCAAACGCTCCAGGGTCCCCAGATAAATAGCTGACCCAGTGCTCCAACCACAAGCTTTCCTCTTACCTAATATATATGCATCCATGTCTCAAAGGAGAGCGTGATGAAAAGATGCATTCCAATATGCTTCAGCAAATAAATCATTTCATGATGAAAACGGTTTCATGTCAGGTCAGTATCATGTCATGTTTTGATTGGAGCAGACTGACCACGGTCAACATAGCCGCACAACTGACAGTAAATGGACCAAAACCCTTACTGACAGCTGTATGCCATTCTATGTACTATTCTGCCACTATACGTCTATGCAGACTGTTAGATGTCCCTGTACCGGAATTGAGTTTCCTAAACGTGTACAGCTGTCAGACACAAACATCTTGCTGTTGGCATTAAATAAATAACTCAATAACACCGCAACCCAACTTCAATCAGCTAACTAAAACCCTTACTACAACTATGAAATCGATGTGGCAAAATCCGTGGGACTCCCACAGTCAATACGTAGGTAAACATGCTGTTCTTTTTATGGTACAATTATACCATTTTAAAACGTTAGGGATAAAAAAAAAACGGTATCGGGCAACGGAAGCAACGAAACCAACAGAAAACATCACGTGTGTCATAGATTGTCACGAGTGTATTTCTTTTTTTCTACTTCTGGTTAAAAAACTCTTAGACTTCACATTGCACCTCCTTAGTGGGAAAGCTGCACTCACTTTCGCAGCATTACAATTTTACAATGTTAAAAACAGTTAAAAAACACAATTTTAGAGCCAAGAAACTATATGCAATGTGAATGCATAAACAAATATCACATCTAGGAATTATTTTCAGGCCATTTTGTATTACTACCTTAACACGCCGGTCTGATGTAAAGTGCGCCACATGACGATTATTGTTTATTGTAGGGTAAGTACATTAACACATCGTCGATGTTAAGAAAGATCGCACATTTACAAAGTTAATGCCACTTTGATCACATGACCCGAAAACAACCCATTAACCGCACCGCGCTGTTTACGGCCGAGCATTACCACAAATGTAGGGCACATATACCTTACTATTTCACCTCAGTTTACCATGATCTGTTTCCTGCCTGCTCAACAACTGTGCCCGCAGTAACTTCACGAGATTTTGGTGTTACAGACGTAAACCGGGCATGCACTTGAGAATCCTACGGCAAAACATAGTATATACTTTATATACAGTATACACAGTATATAATTAAACCCACGTATATGGACAAGAAACTCCAAGTGTACTCACAAGCTTTCCAGTCACTTCAGGGTTTCAGTCTGCGGTCCCATTGTACCCCAGCTCTCACCGAAACCCAGATGTTCTGTCTCCATGTAAAGACCTGACAAATCTACCGCGGGCGTCATCGTTCGCGCAGACCTTGGTAGCGGAGCGAAGAGCGCCGGATTGGAAAAAGGCGCCAAGATGAAGATACGTCCTCGTGTAGCCGAAGTTGACGGCTTTTCAGTTACAGCCTAAATAACCTATAACTCTGCCGACGTGACAGAACTTTTATGTTTCATATAACAAATTTAGCCAATTCATAATTAACGTTTCGCAGGAGACTAGAAGTTTACGTGAAATAATTTACATTTATAGCAATTCTATTCAATATATTTTAGGTCTCTTGAAATAGATATAACGCGCAGCAAATTATGTCGCACATCCCCCCTCCCCCCACACATTTATATATTAGGCCTACAGTTGTTTTTAACTTACCTGAATCTTCTCCGCACTCCGCGGCCACCAGCCGAACACCCCGGCATCTCCTCTCAGCCCGTCACCTCCACAAACCCCGGTTTTTAGCGGTAGGTTAAATGTTATGAAATGTAAGTGAGGCTTGTAATGTTGAATGTTTGTCCATTTCTGTTTGCAAATCTCACTCCAGCCAGTTGACCTTGCGTGGGCTACATATGAAATACAGGATATCCTTATCGCATATTTTGGGGTTATTTATCAATAGACTTTAACTGGTATTGCATGTGTAGTAATTTTAAAAAGTGTTTCAGATTTACCTGTCTTACGGACTGGTTCCTAAACCGAGGGACAGGAGTTACCCCCTGTGTAACCCACTCCTCTCACTAGCCAGTGGATGGATGTTGCAGAAGTGTGCGCTTCTCTCTAAAGCGGTTCATTTTATCATTTAATAATGCAGTTATGATTATCTTTAATCATAATAATCTCACCTTTCATGTATTTCTACGAATCTTTAGTAATAATAAATACATCATTTATTTGAAGTATAGGCTTGCGTGGGCAAAAATGTTCGGTAGCCCAGCAGAGGGCAGTGTGGGCAAGTATTTTGGTGAGCCCCAGGAAAAAAACGAAATAATGACAAATTAAAAGATATTCTATCAGTATTATTCAAGGGCTTCCTGAGAGCTTCTGTGAGTGAAGAGTAGGTGAAAGGAAACACAATAAGCCACAGGAAAAAGGCTGTATTAGATTACACAACTTTTACATTATTATTAAAACGGGGTTTTGTACCATTGTGTTCAAGCCACTCAGCAGAAAAAGACATGTTATGAATCTCTTCTGGCTCTGAGTTTGAAAGGAAGATCGCATTTCACCAGTTAAGACCCAGACAGACTAATACACCTCTCTGTCTGTCTTTCCCAGGAACATAATTGAGTCTATTGTGGGGCAGATAAATAAAAAGCCCTTTGCTTTTTTTGCTTTCATATAAAGTCAATTGAGGCTGGGGCTAAAATGTTCAATGATATTTTTGAAATCTAGTAAAATGTTCAGAGTGCTGCTTTATTAATTTATGGCCGGAACAGTTGGTTGATGTTAAAAAGAAACTGTAGAGAATGTAAACCAGCAGGATCTGGCTGTAGCTGGATTATAACATAAGTAGGAAAGCTTAGGGGTTGTTTTCATGTTACCAGTTTAGTTTTTGAGCATAAAAGTACTTTTGCACACTAGATGCCTGTAATATATAGTGTGCTGCTTTGTACAGCATGTGTAACATTTGTTGTGAATTATTATTATGTCAGACATGGGCATTTTGTATAATCATAAAATTGAGTAACCAACAGTTTAAACCTAGATGGGAGTATTTGCAATAACCATGCAATTATAGCCTGTCTGGTTATTGTTGCTCATTCAATCAAGATAAACTGCGGGTATGTTACATTTTATTGCACTGTTTCGTAAGTTAAAGTTAATATACTATTGAATAATTTTATTGTTGGGCGTAAACTAATTTATTGACACATATGATGATAATTGTTTTACCTCTACATTGCATGCAGCTGCACGTAAAATTATAACCATCTAGTACCTGTAATATTGATTTTTTTATAGTGTAATTTTGGTGTAGTTTCTATGTACAAATCAATGGCAGAATCTTTAAAGTTAATTTAATATTATTGTGTTTTCTGAAACGCGTGCTCTTCTCTCGTATGTCATTCATTGTGAATTTTTCCTCAATTCCTTGAATTTACGTCCTTAGTAAGTAATTAACAGAGTAATGCGATTGCTTTCTTGTTAGAACATTTTGTGTTCCTTGACATTCAAAAAAATATTCTGATATTATGCACATTTATAGTTGTTAAGGTTCTCTACATAAGCTACTTCAACTACCTGACCTCCTTCCCCCCCAAAACAAGAAAACAACAGCACTCTAGCAACCTCTGGAATTCTTGTTAAACTAAGAAATATAATTTATTGCATAAAAATTATCTTAGTTACAAGTAAGAAGGCTAAACATTTATTTACAATTGGTAGTTTACAGAGTTAAGGAAACATTTTTCTTTCCAATCTTCTCTTTACCTATTAAAAAATGAGGCATTGACTTTTATGGGAGTAGTTAGGTTCTCTTTCACACATTTTCAGCAGGGGGCAGTGGTAGTGAGCACTGACTGGTCCTCATGAAGAGGAAAGGAGGAAGCAGACAGGGGGACCAGAGGATGCGACATAACTACTGAGTAGATCAAAACATGTCAGCCCCCATCAGACTTGCATGGCGAAAAGTCATTACGCTCGATATGTGTAGCTCGAAAATAGCACAGACAGAAAACCTACAATTAGCGTCTGTGTAGGATTTATAACCTTTAAGACACATCTCATGGTTTCAGAGCTATACCTATGCTTCCTTTATGTTCTTCAAATTCTTAAGAATGAGTTGTGGTTGCTCGTTTTCACATAGCAATTAGTGTGGCTCAGTGCTTAACTCATCTAAATTCCACAGCTCCAACAGCAGTTCAGTGATCAGGACATCCAATAGAAATATGCAGAGAAACCCATTGTAATATTGTGTGTTTTGCTCAGCCACAGCAGATCATTTTTTCAGATTTGTTCACTTTAAATGGTCTCTTAACGATTCATTTTGTGGTTGATGTTGAAGAATAGGATCCGATATACTGCTTGCTTCAGCAAAGTCTATCATTTTCAAGCCACTGCCCACTATTTTTTCTCTGCTGTTAAAATACACGCTTTTGTACACTGTACAGGGAAGCGAAATAAAGAGAAACCAAAAATGTGGCCTTTTTCTCTGTACTTGCATAGTACTTACATAGAGAAATGACACAGCTGAGAGATGTGAAGCTTGCTCACACAGATACAGACAATTCAATCACTCGCTCACCCATGAAGAACGGTCACAGTCTCACTGCTTCAGCGGGATGGAAAAGATACTGGGCATCTGTTTTTTTCTGTTTCCAAGATTCACACACACTTTTGCTTAATAACCATACAAAACATTATAATAAAAATAACATTATTAGTAACAGCGACAATAATAACACCTAACAAAAAATGAAAACATGTAATATGAATGACCCCTGACTATAGCAGCTGATTAACCACAAATATAACTGATAATCAACTTGAGTGTGTGAGAGGTAATCAATAACCAGTTTAAAAAAAAAAAACTGACATCTAAAGATTACATCCAGAACTTAGCAGATCGGAACAACACTTGACTTTCAGACTTTAAAACCAATTAAAATCAAAGCCAGATTTTCCCAGGGGCCACTGCAATCACTTCGAATCAAAGCATGATTATCATACTGGCACTGCAGCCAATTAGAATCAAAGCCAGTTTCTGTCCATCTCACCTGTAACAAGGTCAAATTCATGCAGCAAGTCACAACCGATTGAACATTTAAGAGTTATACAGAATTAAATACAAAGTCTTACTTCATATACTCAATGGAGACTGTTGGACTGTTGATCAGAATGAATACTTGGGAGTTTTGCTTGCAGCTGTGATATGGCCTTGAAGCCAAAGTGGTCTCTGTGAAAGTCTGTCTCTCTCCATTTCTGAATTTTGCCCTCTGCCAAATACGCCCACCCGCCTCTGCCCCCCTCTTGTCACTCCTTGCCTTCCCAAAATCCTCCATCTGCCTTCATATGCAAGAAAACTCATTCAAAAACCTAATAATCAACGTGACAAGGACTCTAAATCAATACAAAAGATATCAATTATAATCATAACAGAAAAAATAATATAACCATTACAGTGAAAAATGGAAAAAATCCAAAAAATATGGATTAAAAACAGAAATTGCGTTCCCGATAGGAAACTTAACAGTTTACCAAAATTCTTCTGCGACTTATTTTGCAATAAGATAAGACGACAAAGGGCAGATTATATAGAAGAATTGAGGGATAAAAAATAAGCGATACATCCCATGTATCAGTGTGACAGGCCAGGTGACAGTATACTTCTTCACCTGTTCCATCCCTGGTTCCTGTCACTTTAATGGACATGCATACCCTCATGCCACCTGCTGGCCATGAGGACATACTGTGGCTTATACAAAAAAATGACTGTAATATGACTTGTCATCTGTCAGCTAGCAATGACACAACAGCCCTGGACAACTCAGTGCAAGGCAGCTCAGCTGCAGACTGGTTTTCTCCGCTGTCCACTCATCTGTATCAGCACGTTGGATGCCTGGGGGGGACAAAGGGCCCTCGTTGTCGGCTAACCACCATGCTGAGATTTTGCTGCTGGCTTGAATTGTAGCTTTGAACTGGCTGTCGCTAGGAAACAAAAGCTTGTTGTGTGGGAAGATGGAATCCATCCATGTTTCATATTGATGCATCATACATGTGCATGTTTCTGTGCTTGGCTAGGTACGTGCTTACGTCCTGGCTGCTGTCTAATATAGCTCTAACCCCAGTACTTCTAAGTTCTTATATATTTATTTTTTCTCTGAATATAACATGGACAAACTCACACAGTGGTACCTTCTTAAACTATTACGCCTCAAATCTGTAACCTTGGCTTGTCGCAGAAATTGTCTCCAGTTGCTAGCTGTGGAAAAAAGTTTGTCCTGTGAACATATGCTGACCTCAGGCTCCAGAAGGACGATTTGGATGGGGATGGCCGAGACCATGTGAAATACTTAGAAACCCAAGTTGTTAAATTTGCGATGAGGTAATGCCTCTCTCAGCGGGAGATGCAGGTGTGGACCGGGCACATATCGGGGTGTGTGTGAGAGAAATGGAATAAAACAATCTCTGGCATGCATGGGCACATTGGTGGATGGGCATTGCTGGGTTCCCATCACAGCAGTTTCTGTGCCTGCGAGCCAATCAGCAGTCTCCGTCGGTTGTCATGACAACCAGCACCTCGCTCTTGCCCATCTCTTCCAGTGCAGTCGCCAGGGAGACCAGGTCTGCGTCACCTTGGTGACAGGCTTCCCATAGGTCAAGCAGCACACCTGTGGGGCTGGGCTTTGTTGCAAAATAGTTCAAATACCTGAGGAAAAAAATATATTATTTTATAGTCCTAACCCAGGAATTTCAGTTGTGCATTTTATGAAAATTAATACAAACTTTGTTTACTATAAAGCTCTTTCATCTGAAGACTCTAATTAGTCACCTGTCCCTGAAACCTGATAATTAGGTAAACGTCATTAACATTAATTAGCTCAAGACCTGCAGTGCTCAAATTAAAGCATAAATTGTAAACTATAAATCAACAAAAAGTATCATTATCTGCAATATAACATTATCTTGAATAACTAATAATGGAAAAATAAATAAGTATGAGGACATCTAGTTTTCTGTCCTGCCCTGTATGTGGTACTCATTCTTAGAAGCTTTTTTTTTTGGTGGGATGATGACAAATTCTCAGTTTTGAGGTTCTGGTGGATCAGCTGGTCGACCTGTACTCATTCTATTGTTTTACGATACACATGTGAAGACTTTCCATTGATTCATTCATGCATTAGATGGTTATTAATTTGATTCATGGGATGTGTAAATAGAGTCTATTTCTTTTTTAATGAGGACATTTTCACTAATGGTGAAGGTAAAACCTGTAAACTCACACACACATACCGCACCCAGCTGGCTCAGGAACTTGCACCCACCTGTCGAACCCCAAGCTGTGTGCTAACAGTCTCCAGTCACAGCCGCGGGAACTCGGGGCATCCAGACTGGCGCAGATCTTCTGGCGGATGGATGCTGGTAGCCGGAAGGCATATGGCCCCACCTGGGATGAAGGGCCACAGGTGCCTCCCGATGGGAGTGGGGAATGGGGTGGCAGGGTCTGTGAAGGGGAATAGGTCACACACACAGGCGTCAGGGCGTTTTGCTCCTGGGCAGGCTTAAATCACCGTGAAAGTCAATTCACCCCACAGACTCGATTCTTAGGGTGGGGGCGATTGCCCTCAACCTTTATAAAAACAGATTAAAGTTTCATATTCTACAGCTAATGTAATATGTTAGCACGGTGCCTTGATCAAGAAACATCTTTTGTTTTTGTCCCACTGCTCGCACATTCAGCTCTTAGTTTCTCTTGTACCTCCCCTGAAATTGTTTTTATTCCTCTGATAAACACTGATGTATGAATTCTTATCAGTTAAAGTCTCTACCCTCAGGGATCCATTCAATCTATATCTCTGTGTGTGACAGTAATGTGTTTTCGCCCTGCTTCTGCTTGTGCAGTAGCAATGTCTTTGTCCGGAACACTAGGTGCAGCAGTAATGTCCCTTCCAGCCTGTACTCCTGTGTGCTGTAACCCCCCCCCCAATGGGATCCATTACCTCCTGGATGTCGGTGTTCAGCTGAAAGATCTGCCCCTCCCCCTCCACCTGGCGGACGCAAATCTTGCAGGTGAGCTGAGACACAGCCAGGCTGCCCCGTTCCAGGCTGAAGGTACAGTGTAGTGGCCTCTGGCTGCCGCTCCAGATGTGGTAGAATGGGATCTCCTGTCAGAGTGCATTGCGCCGCTCAAAGTCAGTCACTGCGGGTACACTTACAGACGGCATTTTACAATATGGCATTAAATTGCTTCTTCACATTGGTGACTATGATACTTCAATGAAAAGATACCTTTACAAAAGGCAGAACTGCATCACATTAATGAGAAGCAACCTTTATTTGTTATGGGTACAAGTCCCTTAGTGATAAACAAGTATTACAGACTGCCATGTAGCAGAGAAGTAAAGGTGGGGACTGTAAACAAAGCAGGCCAGCTCAGGCAGGGTATGCAGGGATAACATGAAATCACCCATAATTACCTCATTAAAGATACCCAGCAATAAAAGAGTAGAACGCTGTAAGCTCAGATAAGAGTGCCAGCTGAGCAGCACAGATGCAGCAGACTGATTTACTGGTCTGACCTGGTACTTGGCGAGCAGCTTGCTCCTCCAGTGAGAGTGCGGGATGTCATGGATGGACAGGCGCAGGTTGTGGTAGCTGTCCTTGAAGAGGAGGGGCTTAGGGTCTTCCAGCAGAACTCCTCCTAGACTGCGTTCCAGGTCCAAAACCTCCTGCAGAGAGTGAGCGGGAACAAAAAAAGGAAACTGTGCTTAGAATAGTGCAACAGGGCGATGTGGCCTGTTACCCAGGGAGAAAGAATATACATGCAACAAATTAGTCACTAGCATGTGTGATTTTTAAATCTTTCTTAGGACCAAGGATTTGGGCACTGGAAGGGAGGACAGACCTTGAGGGCATGAGGCGTGTCCTGAATGCAGTATATACGCAAACTGTAGTCCAGGGAGAGGCATGGGGATTGGGGGGCGAAAAGAGCCAGCTGCAGGCGTTTGCAGGCAGGCTGCGGTGCGGTGGACTGGCCCACAAGGCTGTAGGTACCCAGCTGCTCCATCAGCACATGGCAGCTCCGCTCCTCCACCTGGAGGTAGCAGGGCGACGATAGGCTCTCCTCGCCAACTGTCAGCACCTCCTACAGGCAGAAAGATGTATAACAGAATAACCAGGTGAAGATCTAATGGAGTTTTAAAATGATGGATTTCCGGGAGTGATTCTCAGCGCATTAAGTTTCCACTACGCTTCCATCTTTCCCACCATTTTTTTCTCCACTTGGCTCTCACACTTTCTGCTTCCCCCTCTTCACTCCACTTTTCTTCACACTCACCCCCACATGCACTTTCTTCCCACCCCACAACCCCCATCCCTTTCTCACCTCCCACTCGCCCTGGTGAGTCTGCGTCTTCAGAGTGAGTGTCCAGTCGGGTGGGTCCAGCTGGGCACAGTGGGGCAGAGTCAGCACCACGGGCCGGCTCAGCAACATTCCCGTGGGCCCACAGCTCACCACGGGGCTGAGGACCGTCTGGCTGCCCTCTGATGGCAACCTGCCGGCGGCAGACTCTGGGTTAAACTCAAAGGCCACTAGCTAAGGCTCGACCCCCTTTAGAACTTTGCCCCATGCTCCTGAGCTGTCCCCTTTTCCCAAAGTGGAGCTGAAACCTACAGCCTTCTGGATACAAGTTCATGTTCCCCAGCCACTGAGGCACTTTTCAAAGGAACCGCCAATAAACATCCTATAACCCAGGGTAAGCGACTTATTCTTGAAGTGTTGAATTCAAAATAACTTGACAGAGCAATTAAGGGCCGAGCTTCTGCAAAAAAAACAACGCTGGGTTACTATTGAGACCCAGAATTCTTCACCTCTGTCCTACGGGTAAATGTTCAAAATAAAAGTGGATGAAAAACTAATGAGCCCAGCAAATATCCTCCAGACAGAATTTAATCTCAGTAATAAGGGACTTAGAATTTACTTTTATTATTATCATTTGCATTTTAGTGGAGATAATGAGAAATGAGTGAGGTTCACACCCTTTACTGCAACATTTATCGCTAGCTGAGCTTTGCAGACCTAAAGCTGGAGAGAGAACAGCGGCTTGGGGAGACCCTGTTCTGATATCCCATTTTGTGGTGGAGGACGGCCAATGACGTATCTATGGCCTGCTCCCCAGACTGTGGAATCAAATAAAGCTAGAGAAACAAACCCATAGCTAACTCTAAAGTATCCCATAGGAGCACATAGTGCCTGCATTTAATTAGTTTCTCAGTTCCTCTGTGTTTACATATACCCAAAGCCCTCCACCCACTCCTCTCCCAGCCATATGTAGCTCAGCAACCTTTTTTCTAGGTTGTGAATGTCAGTATTTGATTGATGCCCTGTGACATGTTTTAGTCCCCTGGCTTATCATGTCCTTGACTCGGAGTGGACAGGACCAGATGGGGGCAGTCTGCGGCACCGGTCCCTGAGACTCACGTGGTCTTTTCCCACTTGTTGATGATGAGGTACATCTCATAGAACTTGCCCTGGGGAATCACTCCCTGTGGGACCAGCAAGCTCACACCTGGAGAGTGTCAGGGAGACAGAGGAAGGGTGAGGAGATGGTGTGTGTGTGTCTATGACATCGGGGCCTGCTGATATAGATTCTCCATTTATGTGTTCCATTAGCACAATGGCAAAAGCTACTGGTTTCTGTGGCATTAAGGACATTCATGTTTATGTGTTACCTGTGTTGGGGATGGTTAGGCGTCCTCCGAGGCACCCCAAGGTGGCACTGGTGCTGTTGCTGGGCTCACGGGGGAGGGTGTGGCTATGAGGCTCACGGGAGTCAGGCCGGGACCCGGAGCCCACCATCTTCAGGCTGAGGATCTCACCATCGACCGATGCTCCCTCGGCTGGGAGTTCCAGTGAAGAGAGCGTGGATGAGTTGTACACTTTGATCTTTAGGCTGGGCAGGGGGTCTAACAGCGGTGAGGTGGTCATGGGGATTTTGTGGTGGCTGTGATCTACCACCCCCTGTTGCAGGGAAAACAGGGGCCCTCGGAGGGAACTGGCTGTCGCCGTTAGGTCCGGGGGGGCCGAGGGGTGAAGCAGGTGAGGATTGTCTGGAGGTGGTTTTATTCGTGGAGGGGAGCAGGTGGGTCAGGAGACAAACAAGAGAGGCCAGAGATAGATTAGAATTGATTTTTTAACGCTTCAGTGCCACTGACAGTCAAGACATTTAGTGAACCGACAGAGGGGCAGAGGGTCGGAGTGAGAGCAGGTGGGAAGTTACGGACAGGGTTAGGGATGAAGGGAAAAAAGAGAAAAGGACGTGTGCGTCAGAGAGTGCATGTCTGTGCACGGGAGTCTCTGTCTGGGGGAGTGTGCGTGTGTGGTGTGCATGCATCACAATCAGATACTTCAGTGGCAGCTGTGAAAGCCATTTCATATCCATTATGAAGCTAAATGCCAAACTGAACTATAATCTAAACTCTTGGTGGCTCAGCCCCCTCCAAGGCTATCAGTGACAAATATGTCTGCTTCTCACCTGTGGGACTATCAGCCTCGACATTGTTAGAGCATCTAAGCAAGTCCGGATTTTTTGTAAAGTATTCATCTGAAGCCTCCTTAGGGCACATCACATGCTCTTTAGGCATGTTCTGTCCTTGTGGGGCCGGCAGCTCCTAATGTCTAGGCCTTATCAGTTTAGATTTTTAAAGTGTTCTTTTAAAAAAAGCTGCAGTACGCTGTGCCGCTTCATGTATGTGGATCAGGTGCTTTTAGACATAATATCCAGCTCGTGGGAGCATCTGTGTGCCTCTCGGTGAGTCGTGTCATTTCGTTGGAGCTGCTTCGTCATCAGCTGTACCCTAACTGTATGTGTCGTGCTTTCTCGAGGCTGCTTGGCGCTAATGGGTAGAAGCTTCCAGTCCAGCTGGCTGGACAGAACCATTTCTGGGTATCCTTCCTGGTGCTCCATAGTGATATGTGACGACTTTTGAGTGGTGAGAAGTGGAGAAGAGAGGATTAAAAAATGGGAAAACAGTAGAGGGAAACGAAAAATGATGGTATGAAGGGGTACATGGGATTGTGACCCACCCTGTCTTGGGGGTTTATAGTTGACTGGATGGAAGGCTGCTGTGAGGGCGGAGGATGAGTCTGTGATGTCACCACGGAGATGCCGGCAGCTGCGGCGGTATGCCAGCACACCCACACACAGCAGCAACATCCCGCAAAGGAGTAGAGCCCCCACCAGTCCGGCATAAACGGCCACACCCATCCCGGGTTCGAGCGCTGGGGGGAAGAGGCCAGAAGAGTGAAGCTGCAGATCTCAAAAGGCACGGAAATACCAGCAAAAATGCATGCAGTCATTAAACACAGCCAGTCGTTTCTTGAAGCCACTCTCAACTATGCTGGAGTGAAGCTACACACTGACACACAGCAGAAAAGCCATTTTAATCTGATAAATACATTCATAAATATGTCCAGAGAGATAATAAAGTTAATCTTAATGTGGTACATAGAGACAGATACAGCAGTACTGCCTCCTAGCCTGCAGGGGGAGCTGTTCACCAGTGTCAGTGTTCCCCTCAAAGTACCAGGCTGGGTTGTAAACTTGCCTACTGCTCATGTGCCTCCCGCACTACAGTTTAATTGCGTTTGCATACTATAGCGGCCTGGAACAGCAGAGCAGAGATGCAAGTGCATGGGCACAATGAAGATGGGGAACAAGAATGAAGGACACAGGAAGCTGACAGGAAAAGGAGGAGAGGAAAGGGAAGGGGTAAAACTGCGTTGGGGGAGATTCAACTGAGGTGGTCAGCTGCCTGCACACAGTACGAGCAGCCATCTCATTAATTTCCCAGCATGCAACAGCAAGTCCCCCTGCTTATGTCTCTAACCTCAGGTAATTTTTATCTGAATTTTTTCATAACCAGTCCAGTCTATTTAACAGTTTTGCTATACATCCATCTATGAATCTCAGATTAATAATTAACGGCACGTCTCTCTATTTTTAGTTGTAAGTTATGAACGCTAGGGAAAAGGTTTGGAAAGTTTTTTAGCGAAGCAGTCAGTGGAGTCGAGGGCAGAAGTAAAGGCTATGAAACGCATGATGAGGTATGACAGGCATCGTGAAAACACACCCAGGACACTGCATCCAGTTCCTACAAAACATAAAGTGAGGATGCTGCACACAGCACAAGACTGCCAGGACCCATTATGTGCCAAACATGACAGAAAAAGGGGGTGACGCGTGTCTTACATAGTGGCCTAGATTTGGGACATTGCAGATACATACGCTATCACACACACACACACACACGCATCTGGCTGGACAATGAGCATGAGGAATGTGAAGATTTTATGGAAAAAGTGAACTTACGATGGCTGGCATGTTCAATAGAAACCTTTTTATCTGTTAGAATTGGAAAACAAAACAAAAAAGAAAGAAAAGAGGTAACGGATGGATTAATAAATGAAATTGATAAAATGAGGAAACATGGGAGTAAAATGAATAAGAAAAACAAAAGCACTTTATCCAATTAATAAAACCAACACACACAGTTTTAAATAAAGGAAAATTAAAGGGAATATCTTATTTAAGTCCCTGTCTAGAAGCCCATCTGACAGCTGTATGTGTCTCTTAAAATAGTGGGCTGTCTTGTGAATGCACACGCAAGTGAGTGACTGTGTGGCTTTTACAGGTCAGTGAACCGATGACTCATCCTCACCAGCTTCTTAATTTTCCCTCCTTTGAAATTCTCCACATACACCTGCCATAACATATCTGCTTTTGACGTGATTCTGAATGAAGCGCACCTCTGCTTCACCCCCCACACTCTGCCATTCTCCAGGCCCCACCCAGGATGGCAGGATCGTTCACTCTGCCTTGATGCGCCACCAACCCTGTCACAAACCCATGGGCATGGAAACATTTTTCAAAAGCACTGGGGGGCTTGAATTAAACTACCATGGACGTTATCTGGTTGCAACTACGACTGCTTTGTGTGGCCAAGAACGTCTTTTCCCCCAGATCAAATGGATTAATAAGAGCCACTTTGAACAATCCAGGCCGCTGTCTTATAGAATGTCCACTAAATCCCCCCAGAAACCATATTTACCGGCCTAAGACTTGGCTCCCCTGGTTACGTAGACATGTCAGACATCTGGGTCAGAAAGCTGCCCTGTCATTTGAAATTGTGTAGAAATAGTGAATTGCCTTTACTCTCAGTGCAGTCTCCGTAACTATAGCAATGCATACTGTAGGACATAATTGTCAGGCTGTGTGACTGCTGGCACGTGCCCGCTCACTCCACCGTGTTCTCTTCTGTTTATGCCATTGTGTTGTTCTCCACATGTTTTGTCATGTGATTTCCTGTAGGCATGTTACTCCTCTATGAAAGTTCTGAGGAGGAGAGACTCCTTTCTACCCACCCTAGTGTGACCATTGCAACTTCCCTGTCACACACACAACCCCCCCCCCCTCCCGCTCCCGCTCCTGACACCCCTCAGACTCACTCCGTGCACAGAGCCCCTCGGTGCAATTCTTGCTCTCCATCACACTGCCAATGCAGTGGCGCCCGCCGTTGCGAGGGGCAGGGGCTTGGCACTCTCTGCTGCGCCAGTGTGTGCATTCGGTCCCGCACACTGACCACTTGGCCCACTCCGTCCAACCACCATCCACTATGAGGGGTCAGAGGTCAAAGTCAGACCCAGCAGTAAAAAATATGCATATATTTTTTAGTGATGCACCAATAAGGAAATTTCTGGTTGATACCAGGAACACTCCACCCAAATAAATTTTAAAAGTATTTACTTTTTTGTAAGAAAACATCAACAGTCTCAGAGCACTATATATTTATAACTGTATACATTTTATATATTTATAACAGAGAAGGGCTGATCATCAAGTGTGATAAACTCCGTAATTTTCCGAGTAATGTCTTGATTTTGCACTGCCTGCACTGAATTTTCTTTTGCTATCAAATGCTTGTGTTACTGACAGACTAATATTATTTGGCAGTACTGTAGCCTTCTTAATTGGAACGGATTTGTTTTTCATGAACTCTTCATGACCTTTCATGACTCCTCACTGTCTCACCTTAAGGCAGGGCTCTTCAAATCTGGACGTCAATTCCAAATCCAGGCCTAGTTTTCAGTCCTCCCATGTACTGAGTTTAATAATCACTGATTCTGATTGGCCAGAGGCTTCACACCTGGCTCACAGGTAAAGGAAGGCTGGGAAATAAGCAGGTCTTGGACCTTGAGGACCGTGATTTAAATAGTTCTGCCTGAAGGTGAAGCAATCAAATTTGTTGTTTTGAAATGTTTATTAGTAGGTCCTCCTCATGAAATTTTAGCAGTGCAATGTTTGTAAAATGCATTTACAATGTGATTTTTGTTAACATTACAGTAATTCCACCCAGCAGACATTTTTGTCAGTTTAGTACATGGGTGTGCAAAGTAATATGGGTCACCATTTTAAAGGGGATTACTGGCAGTAAATATCGGCTCATTTTTAACCATTGGTTGATGGCCGATTGTTACTGTATCAGCCGATACCGATAGTGTATATACAATTGGTGTATATTTTTTAAAGATCTGAAATCCTGGGAAATTATGAAAGATTATTTAGTAAAAAGACATAGGTGTGAGAAATCCATTCATCTTCCAACAGTTTACTCTACTGAGGCTTGCCGGTGGGTGGGGGGCAGCGCCCATCCAAGGCACCACAGGGCAAATGGCTGGGGTAACTCCCTAGATGGGATGCCAGTCCATTGCAGGGCAGATAACCACACAATCACACACTATAGGCTATTTAGAAAAGCTAATTAGCAAAAATGTGTATCTTTTGACTGCAGCAGGAAACAACATGAGGATATCCCTCAAACTCCATAAACACAGGGCAGAGGCAGGATTTGTTCTGCCCCCCCCCCCCCCGTGTTTTTGTTACGCTGTAGCTAGCTTTCTTCTGTTCCTCACTGCCATCTCTGCTACCGTAACCAAAAGTCCCAGTTCAATTCTCCAGTCGGAGTGTCACATTGTCCAGTTCACCGTGCAGCTGGGCCGAAGTCACACATAGACATATGTCTTTCATGATGTACATACAGGTGTGCTGTACATGTGGCAGAGGTGGGGACTGGATTTGTTCTAAGTTACTTCTTTCAGAAGTCCTCACCTGGACATAGTGTGGTGCAGGTGACCCTTTGGAAGGGTGGGCCCTCGCAGACGGCTCCACCATTGAGTGGCGCTGGATTGGTACAGCTGCGTGTCCTTCGCTGCCAGCCCCTCCCACAGCGTACGTTGCATTCCGACCACTCTGTCCAGGATGACCATCCTCCGCTCACTGAGGAGGAAAGGCAGGCAGATGGGCCAAATGCACACGGAGACACAATTCTGTATCTGCTTTTTTAGACATTTTTCCACTAAAGGACCAATCAGATGGGGATGCCGGGAGTATCGCCGTGGTTACCATAGACTATGATGGTGGCGGTGCTGCTACGCCGCTTGGCCACCACATTGTGGGCCACGCAGGTGTAGTTGGCTGTGTCGGAGAGGCGGGCCTGCTTGATGATCAGGTCATGGTCAACGGTTATCAAGAAGTTGGAGTCCAGTGTTGGGTCGATTGTGTCTTCGTTCTTCAGCCAGTCCACCTACAAGTGAAAACAAGTCCAGATTGCAAGTAGGCTACGTGTCATGGAATGAATCAGTAGGACATCTGTCTGGCCTTGTGTGTTTACATACAGAAGAACATACATTTCTATCCCTATTAGAGCCCTTCAGGTCCCATGTCCTGCCCTTAACCACTATGCCACCTGCTGTCTGTATTGCTTTTTCTTTCAAAGCTTAAGAAGGTAGGACGTCAGGTGTAATGATGGAGAGATGACTGGTGGGGGCTGATGAAGGTGCTGAGAAATGAAGCGGTGAAGCAATAGCTATACCTCAGGAGGAGGGATGCCCTCTGGGGGGCGACACTGCAGCAACACCTCTTGTTCCAGGCGCACCTCCCTGCCCAGTGGCTCCTGCTCAAAGTTCTTGCGCAAGACTGCAGGGGAAGGGAGATAGTGAGTTTGGAGGTAAGGTGGACGGCCCCCATATGTGTCAAAGACACACTGGTCTGGGCTCTACCATGTTATTATGGGCAAACACACACAGAAGGTACAGGATCCTATGCAGGGCTTAGGGACTTCCCACTGATTCCCTTGTTAAAATGATAAATGAAAGAGCCACATGACATCAAAAGACCAGAGAGAATTTTGGTTCTTTCACTGCCTCACTAGTTCAGTTTTTCAGTAGGGGATATCCTGGAGGAGACACGTGAAGAACCCTGTGCACCTACATGAGTGCACACAAGGAAGCACGTGTTGCTGAACTCACAAGCGATGCGCACGTACGCCCGGCGGCTCTTGGTGGTGCCGGCTGAGCTCCAGGCCACGCACTGGCACCAGAAATCTTCTAGGCCGAACAGCTCCTCCACTTGAGTCCTGGAAACGGAGATATCCACTTCCCGTACCACTAGGCCTGCAGGGGAAGGTGAGCTGTGCTGAGGTGAGGGCTGGTTGCTGACTCATTACCAACCTTTCAGTATCAATCTTTTTTTAATGTTTTAATAATCCAAATTATTCTTGGAATTGGTGTCATGTTTCAAAACGCCTCTGTCTCCATGACCCTGACTGCTTAAATGGGTACTTAAAACTTGAAAGTGGCTACATTAAAACCTTTTAGATTTAAGTTTGTGACACCAGCAAGAAGATCATACAGCTTTTATATGCTTTTACTAGTTTTTTTCTGATACATGCAACCAAAATGTCCTCTTGCCATCCCAATGAAGGAGCTGGGGAAATGAAAGCAGCCTAATAAGTTAGTTACAAATATAAATTTAGTGCCTAATCAAAAGGTTTATCCTGGTCGCGTTACCAACCTCATTATTTAAAGACAATAGTGAAACCCCACATCAAGAACTGGAAAAGACTAAGTTTGCGTGGGGAGACTTAAACATCCTGCAAGTGCAGATGAGCACAATAAGTCTTAGACTGTATGGTAATAGCTTCCCGATCAGGGTCCTTAATTTATTTGCATGTTCATTCCATTTCCTTCCTAAATAAGAGGAACGTCTTCTCTGGTTTTAGTCATTTATGTAAGCAGCATTGTCTGATCAAAATAAACTAATTAATTTTTTTTAAATTTTTGCAATGATAACATTACTGCTTATTTTGGGGGGCGTGACTTCCGTCTGCAGCATACGGAAACTGGCAGTAAAGCTACATAACAGTGAACCGAGTGAGAAGGAGAGAAAGTGAGAAAGAGAGAGAGAGGTGGGGAGAGTCAGGCAGTGTGGAGGACAGGCAGCCTGGCCGTGTGTGGCACTGCTAGACTGTGCCCTGCTGCATGCTTCTATTTTAGCTGCTAAGCTGTCTTGACAGCCCATGCGCTGTGTGTCTGCGCACCCATACCTGTGATCTGGTCCAGGCTCTCGCGGGTCACATGGTCGTTCTGGTTCACCCACTCGCCATTGCATTTGAAGTAGATCTGTGTAGCAGGCGAGGCTCGGCAGCGGAGCTGTACTGGGCGGTTCTTCACAATGAAGCCGTCCTCGGGCTCCAGCTGGAACTCCGGCAGAGGCTCCGCGGCAGCTGAAGGGAAGGAGTCCGGTAGGACCTCGCTGTAGTCACCTGCTGAGGACAGATGGAGGGTTGGAGAGAGGGAGGGAGGGAGAGAGAGAGCAGTTCCGGTCAATGACCTGGTATGGTCTCTATTGGGAATTTAACTCATGCCCACTGGACATCTGTCCAGTGCCCTCACCACAGCTCTGCAGTAGGCACTGTAGCAGGAAGTGGGAGCACAATGCAGTAGTTTGTGTGAGAAGGAGCGCGGCAGTGTGAGTGTGTGTGATAAGGAGGTATGTGAATGAGAAGCTACAGATTGCCATGTCTGAGGGTGCTTGGTAAAAATTAAGTTTGGCGGTTCATATTCATGTATTAGGGGCGGCATGGTGGTGCAGTGGTTAGCACTGTTGCCTCACACCTCTGGGACCTGGGTTTGAGTCTCCGCCTGGGTCACATGTGTGTGGAGTTTGCATGTTCTCCCCGTGTCGTCGTGGGGTTTCCTCCGGGTGCTCCGGTTTCCCCCCACAGTCCAAAGACATGCTGAGGCTAATTGACATTGCTAAATTGCCCTTAGGTGTGCATGTGTGAGTGCCTGGTGTGTGAGTGTGCCCTGCGATGGGCTGGCCCCCCATCCGGGGTTGTTCCCTGCCTCGTACCCGTTGCTTCCGGGATAGGCTCCGGACCCCCCGCGACCCAGTAGGATAAGCGGGTTGGACAATGGATGGATGGATATTCATGTATTAACATAACCAATTCTTTCTGCCCTTACAGCTTGAAGCCATGAGGGCCTCGACATAAGCAGAGCCCTGGTTCTGCTCTCCTCACAAGTTTAGTGGTAATGTTACAGAGATAGGCGATTGGCCATTGCGTCCCTCTATGATGCGACGTGAGTGGAAAGCCTCCCCCCCCCCGTTTTCCACTACTATCCATGGCATGGTGCTAGCTAGCGCGTCACCACCAGACGTGATGATTGCGGCCAACGATTGCTCTGCCAGAACAACGTTTTTAATTTACTGCCTCTCTTCAGGCGAATAATCAAATCAGGCCTCCCTGACCTTCACTTCCTCTCTCCCCGAGAGAGACGGACAAGTTCCTGGAGCATGTTGGCGAATGGTTGTCTGACACCCATAACTCCAGGCAAACTCTGAAAATCAATTTCAGTCAAACTAACGACGGTAGGGCACAGCAAAAACTCTATTACATTGGGCCCTGAAAAGACATTTAAAATATCATACACGAAGTCGCACTCAACCCATGGCTCTCTGAACATTGGCTAAACCACCAGGTACGCTCCATGGTTTGATGAGCCGTAACGCAAAATGGGTTCTGAAAATGGCAGCTCAGAATCTGAGAGAAAAGGGAAGGAGGATATTTGAGTACACCGCAAATGTGGACTTGCTCAGACTGGGCTGAAAAGGCAATCCTAGGACAGCGAGTTCAACCCTGAAAGGGACAGGGCTTCATAGGGAATCTGGTATCCAGGGTGGAACTACTGAACCCTGCTTCAGGAACTGCAGTCAGAGTCTTCTCACTCTTACTGCTTTTGTCTGGAGAGTGAGGTCAGACATGGAGGAAGGAATGTTGGGAATGAAGAGGTCCCAGACACTCTGCCACTTGCGTGAGTACTTCTATCTCTTGTTCATTGTCATCGACTTTCTCTGTGCCATCCTTCCTTCTTAACCCCAATCCCTTCTGTCTTCTTCTGCCCATCCCATCTCTTTATACATCCCTAACAGCATATTCTCTTTTTTCTCCATCCCAGCCTTTGTTCCCTAAACACCCCCCCTCGGCCAGGTTCCCATATCCTGGCTCTCTACAGCCTTGTCTGCACTGTCAATAAGTAATTGTGTTCCTCTGTCCCTCTTTGGGTTGCATTGATTGCTGGGCACAAACGAAAAGTGAAAAGACAGCCGTCGTTTGGAAGTTTGAACGTAGACGCAATCATCTAAATCCCATGCCTGCACTGACCCTCCGATATCATTTGGGCAGCATTAATATCGAGCTGACCTGGACTTTCAGAACAGATGCAGTCTAATTAACAAAAGCAGACATGGGGCAAGCATGGAAAAGCAGTCTTTTAGAGAGTGAGGGAGAGGCGGGAAATGAGACGATTGTAGGGTTTTACTGGAACCTGTGTTTTCCCGGTACACAAACAGCCGGCAATTTCTGTGGAATGCCCGATGCTTTAAAGAGGAGTGCTCTTAAGAGGCCTTTACTGTGAGTCTTTTATTACGGTAATGACAGCTAGCAGCTTGTCGTGGAGCCCCAGGACTCTTTGGGGTATTCTTTTCTCAGAAAAATAAACACAGCCGCATACAAACACAGACAATGGTTGAACTCTAAAGGCACACTCTCCAATGAACACACAAACACTCCATATCAAGGTTTCCCGATTCCGGTCCTGGAGGGCCAGAATCCACCACAGTTTGCAGATTTCCCAATTCAAACACACCTACTAAACCTGGTAATTAGCTAATTAAGTGTTTGAACTGGAAAATCTGCAAACTGTGTTGGATTCTGGCCCTCCAGGACCAGAATTGGGGAACTTTGTTCTATATGCAGTAGAAATGGGGTTCCCAAACTTTTGATGACCACGGACAGGTTTAGATTGTACAAAAAAATTCATGGTAAAATTCTGATAAAAACAGGATGTGGCTGAAAATCATATAAGTCTAGTTTATTTTTGAAAATTAAGCAACCGTCCAGTGTCAGCTCATGGACCGGGTTTTAGAAGCTGTTACACCATACTGCATACGCATTACAGACATCTGTGCACTTGAATGACTGGAACACCATACACGCATGCTCATAATAGGTGAACTTCAGATGTTACAGGTGTCCTCTGTGACAAACTTGTCAATGTTCTACATGCAGTAGACTACACACATTACACACCTGTACATAAATTCAAACGCTATAAACACACCACAGTTGTATACCATTACTGTATTGCTCCAACACAAAGACATTCGCTAAAATTCACATTCAGATAAATTTCTTGTATTCTAGCGATATATGTGCTTATAAATATTTATATTCACATTTGCATTTACAGTAATTTAATTAAGCTGAAGCAACTTGCATAACATCACCTACTGATGTTATAGGTTTACCGGTTTAACGGTTCAGGTAAAATCTCTTGCTTTCGGGCATGGCAGCAAGCACACATACACGATAAGTCCAATGAGTGCGTTGCCACCTCGGGCAGAGCAGCAAGGAGAGCGATGGGGTGCTGTGGGATTTGGTCTTGGGGGTGACTTAGGGAAGGACAATTGTACCAACACACACCCACAAACCGGCGGTCCTCATAAGCCCATATTTAACAGCTCTGCAGCACGGCTCCAGTCAGAGTCCCTCTCCAGTGCACTTTGTCATTACTTCAGCGCACCCCGTCATCACCGCTCTCCTTAAAGAACACACCGCCCGTGTTGCCAAACGTCAGGTCTCATCACTGTATTCCCTCTCTGAATCATAAGCCTCCAGGGACCCTCCTGCTTCTCCACCTCCTCCTCCTCCTCCTCCTTCTCCTCATCCCCTTCATTTTGCTTTTGTTTCATCTCGAGGTCGAGCTTCCTTCCATTTTTCTGCTTTCGAGCTTTCCCTCCTGCTGCCATCCACTGAACACGGAGTATAAACAGTGGCCGCAGTCACATTTTATTACGCGCTCGCACTGTGAGCCAGAGCTACAGTCTGGAGCTGGATGCTGTACTGTCCAAATGCTTTATATATATATATATATATACATACACACACACACACACACACACATGCACACACACTATTGTGATTATGTGTCCATCCATATCTTCCCTAACTGCTTATCCAGTACAGCACAGTGAGCCTGATGCCTACCCGAGGAGGCACAGGGCATGAGCCAGGGACATCCTTGGTTGGGGTGGCAGTCCATTGCAGGGCACACAATGGGCAATATAGAGACGCCAGATCCCTTAATTACATACAGATGCTCCGCAACTTACAATGGGGTTGCTTTCTGATGAACATGCCGTAAGTTCATATGACACACTTGGGCATTTAGCGGACAAGGGCAAAATTTGGTTAAAAGCAGAAAAAAATGCTGTATGATACATCCTTAAACACTGTATGAGATGTTCACACTTGCAATCATAAGAGAGACTGGAAGTGTGACTGGGTGGATACTGCCTGCCATCGCTTGGCATCAGTAGAAAGTATCCTACGGCATATTGCTAGCCCAGGAACAGATTAAAATTCAAAGTCTGATAACTACTGAATGTGCATCACTATTTCACCATCATTCTGTAGAAATATTGTAATTCGAACCATTCTAAAGCGGGGAGCATCTTTTTTTTGGGCTGCAGGAGACCACACGACGTACCAAAGGTCGAAGGTCCACACACAGAGCGGGGTCAGGAATCAGAGCCCCATCCAGGTAGTGTGAAGCTACAGTGCCACACTTTGAGCTACTGTGCACCCCTTAGGACCTTGTGATATGTACCGTGATACCTTGAAACTCGAACTTAATCCGTTCAGAACTCCAGATCGAATCCTAAAAAGTTTGAGTTCTGATCGAATTTTCCCCATAAGAAATAATGGAAAACAAATTAATTGGTTCCCGGCCCCAAAAAATTACACCAAAATATGTTTTTTTTTAGCATTTAAACACAAAATTAACTGGATAAAACAAGAAGAGCATATACTGTACTAAACACATCTAAGCACATTTATCAAAACAGTAATTTGTAAAGTAAGAAAATAAATGTATCCAAACAATGTGTAAAGTTAAAAAAAACAATGTGTCCTGCCCCGATCGTCCGCTCCTTCCGTGTGTCATGCGTCCTCGTTAACCCCGTGTGGAATCCCCGTGTGATCAGCTGTTTCTGGTTGTTCTTATTAGCTCTCTCTATTTCGTCTGCGTTTCAGTTTGTTTCCCCAGTCCGGTCATTATATTGTCTGTCTGCATTTTGCCTGCCTTACCTGTAATTCAACCCCGTATTCCCCGATACCCTGACATCTGTGCCTTTGTCTCCGTTCCGTCCGCACTTGGTACAACAATATTATTATAATTAAATGTATTAAAGGTTTATTGTTAATATTAAAATAATGAATAAGAAATCTTTATTTTTAAATGTATTTTATTATATAATAATAATCACTGTTATTGTCTATCATTGTCTAAATGTATTTTTACTGTCTAAATATATGTATTCAGCTAGTGTAAACATGCACGATGCTATCACAGCGAATGCGAGGCTGAGACTGAAGCGTTACCCTTTGTTTCCGCTGAGAGACGTGCAGCGTGACTCATTTCCCCGCGCGTACAAGTTATCTTAGGTGGGCGTTCACGGTTTGACTTCTGAGATTCAGATCGAGTGCTAAGTATTTTTTTTTTCAAACTTGTTGGTTCGACTTTTAAGGAATTCGAGTTCTAATGAGTTCAAGAACTGAGGTACCACTGTATATGCATGTGATATCAGAATTTTGGCATATGTAGCTTCTACTGTTCACTGAAACACATCACCTCCAATGGAGGGACATGAAACAGAGACGAGCCAGGAGCGAGGCTAACGGAAAGTGGCCCGTGAGTGATGGTTATTTAAGGTGACCTCATCGTTATCAAGAAGGCCGTATGAGTCGCCAGGTATCATCAGGATGGGAAGGCGCAAAACTGTGAGACGGGAATAGATCAGCACCCGAGTCAGATCTGCGGATGGAAGATGGAGAGAACAAGTACAATAACAAAGACTAAGAGAGGGATTACAAGTGGAATTCACAGGCTGAGTACTTGGATCTGACTTGGATACAGAAGAGGAATTATTCCTTTGAGTGGGTGATTTTCAAATTACTGTAGTTACTTTTGGAAAAAGTAAAATATCATAAGCTGCTAATAACAAACTCTTCTAAACAATTACAGACAGAGTCCAAAGGTGGATGGATGTAAAGACACATGAGACATTACTGCAACAACTTCCTTCAATCAGAAACTGTTTCCTTCAGCAAGTCATTGGCTCGACCAATTGGGCAACAGGATGTCATTCATCCGCCTGGCTTCCCTGACAAAGCTCGACACGCATTCTCCAAGAGTCAAGGGCAACCATGATGGAGATTTCGCTTCTCTCTCAAGCAAGGCCTGTATATCAATGGAATTGGTGGAATACAGACGCATACACACAAAAAGGACTGAGAACAGCCAAACACACACATGCACGATGCAGGAATATGAGAAATTCTCTTTCTGACCAACTACTAGAAACTTTTGTAAAGAGACAGATTTCTATGAAGGGGGGTGTTTTGTCCTCAGATGCTCTTCACAGCAGGAAAGACCCTGCAGCAAAGAATGGATTTGTCCAAAAAATAAAGCAAAATTCAAAAGAAGAAGCAAACCTTCATGCTAGGAGTGTCATTGCAGGTATTGGAAAAGAGGCCCATCATCATGGAGATGAATAAAGGGTTTAACTGACACAGGAAGCCTGAGATAAGGGCTGTTTTTCTGGGTGCTGACAGAGAGTGGGCCAACAGGGAAGGAAGGATTTGGTTACGGGGGTAATTGAAACATTGAAATGAATACAAGGGGGTAACAGGCACCCCAATGTATCATCAAAGAGATGGGAGCGAGAGCTCAGAAAATAAGGCTGAGGCAATGCTGATCCCGCAGTCAATTTTTAAACCGGGGTTTCACCGAGAATCTGGTAGGGAAGTTGTTAGGCAGTCCCTGAGCAGCTAATCAAACCTCACCTAAGTGAGATCATAAATAAGCAGCAGAAACCTTCGAAGCTTCACATCAGCCATATTCCACACCCTCCCTGTCTTAGAGTCTCGCTTTGTACCAAAGCAGCAGGTTTCAAAACAGTTTCTGAAGATGCTGGCACACTTAAAAAAGGAGAGGGAGGAGAATCTTACCTGCTGAGATGGAGACTATGACATCAGCAGAGGTTTACACAGGGGATGTATATTTAGTTTTCACGTCTTTTTTGCAGCATGCCGATATTCAGCTAAACGTGACACCAGTGAAACAGTGCAAATAAAATCTGCAAAGCAAGCGGCTATGAGTAATGGCCCTACGCCCCTGTTTAATTAAAAGCCTTTTTTTTCCTGCCATGACACCCCCTGCTCCACACTCTCTTCATCCCCACACTCTCACGGCACATTTTTACCAGGGTGTGACTAATTGTAAGAGCTGACAGCAGCATATACTTAATTAAAATTGTTTGCACCCCCAGCGTTTTGTCGGTCTTGCGCGCGCACACACACACACATGCATGCACACACACAGAAAGCCTTAGGTGAGAACGTGTGAACAATGAGGCCCCAGGGATCATCACCACCTCAGAATCATCATGTCTCTGATGGGCGGGACGGGGTGCTAACGAGGGCCCGTAACTTGGGTGCCTGTCAGTGGGCCACGACTTTGTCTCCTGTCCTCCAAAGGGCAGGCTGGACTCATGGGGTGGGGAGAGAGTAGGCAGGCACACACACGCCCACTCACCTATGCCCCCTCAGGTCTGTCTCCCTGCCCCCCTGCGAAACTAATGACACTTAATCACCCCCTCACTCAAGCACTGTAGTTATTTCTAAGACATGTGTACCTCTCCATCCAGCTGGAGTCCTTTAATCTTGTAAAACAACACATGAAGCTGATTATTAATTTCAGTTTCTTCAAACAGTCATAACAGTGGGCTACCTAAGTTCACGTGACTCTGTGCTGTGGCCCCCCCACGTGTGAAAAGGCAGGACTATCTGCCCCCACCGTGGCAGCTAGGGGGCGCCAAATCCACCCTCCACCTGTAGAGCTCATTAATCAGGCACCATCATTAACTGCTCCGTAGCTGCCATCTGCAAGGAGGGCGCTGGAGGAGCTGCCCCCCCCCCCCTCCCTCCCTGGCCACCCGCTGCATGGGAATGGTGCGACACGGCTGAACTGTGATCAATCACTGAGGCCAGACAGAGACCATAACAGACAAGGAGAGAGAGGGTCTGTGCTGTGTGTAGGGCCAACTTGTGCCCCATCCAGTATGGCAACAGGGTAAAGAGAGAGCTCAAGCAAGAAAAAGACAGAGAAGAGGAAGTCCATTATGTGTAAAGTCAACTGGTGCTCCATGTAGAATCACTCCTGGCCAAGGATGAGTAGGCCAACTACACCAGGGGTTGGGTAGAGGAGTGTGAGTTAACTAGAAAGCAGTGAAATGTATAAAAACTTGGTGGTTATTTTTAAAAACCGGCAATGCACAATGGACCAAACAGGGGGGCTTACAAAACAAGCCACTAACTGTGCAGCACACCTGTAATTAACCAAAATAATAACAGGTGCAAACACCAAGTATCAGCCACCCCACGGAAACAATTAGACAATCAACTCGGAGCAATGTCACACAGTTTAAATACAAACATCGCATGGAATAGAACCGATGAATGAATATTTACGGCCCAGAAAACAAATCCAGCAATAACCACAATTAATTTGACAATATAAATCCTATTAAAACAATGATGAGTGATAACGGTTCTCCTACTAATGGAAAAAAATTGAGAAAGTATAAAATTGCAAGTGTAGCCGTGAAAGCGTTTGATGCTCTTTTGTTTTTGAGAGCTTCTATAACAGGACAACTTTGGAAATACAAAAGCCGACTGCAGTCACAGCTGGCAGTTAATGTCCTCCTTGCATTAATTATTTGTTTTCTGTTTACTGGTTATGTGACCCCCCCCAATCTTGGAAGTGGACTTCCTGCCCACTCTTTTTTCCCCTGACATGGATGGGGAGGAACATCCAGGCCCCCCCACCCAGCCATCCCATTTGGGGAGGGTGGGGTCCTTCTTTCACACAGTGGGTTCCCTGCATGCCTGTCACATGGCACTGTGTGGAGATGGATCCCTCCAGAGGCGTGACACTTAGCACTGTGAGTGCCTCTCCTTACTCTCTGACTGCCTGGTCCCTTTTAGGCCTTTTTTGCTCCCCCCCCCCAAAAAAATCCTTCTTCTCATTCCCCATACCCCCTTGCTGTGCTACATTGCACAATACAGTGAGTGTTTGGACCCAGAGCCTTATAAATGCCTGTAATTATATCACAAGAACAGCAGCATATCTTCCTTAGGGCACAGTAATTACAGGCTCCTCTCAGCCTCCCTGTAATTACCCACTCCCGTCCCAAACCATGCTGACCTCACCCGGACTCCCCAACCCCTCCCCCACCCCCCACCCCCCACCCACTCCAAACCAAGGAACGGGATGGGAGACAGTAGCTTCCCACACAAAAACAAAAAGAGTTGGTATTAGCAAAGAATGAAGACCACACCCAACACCAGTGCACAATTCACCTGCCCACCCTCTCTAACCGACACTCAAAACAAGACATGCAGGCATGTGAACAATCAGCCTGTTGTTAACATGCAACCCCCCCCCCCCTTGCCCTCTGACCCTGAAGAGACAACAGCAATGACCTCAGCAGTCAGCACCCCACCCCGTCTGGGCCCAGCCCATCCAGGAAACGTCGCCCAGGCAGGAGCCACTCTCATAAATCATGCCCCCCAGGTGAGTGTGTTTGCACTGGTCTGATTTTTTTTTTTGTACCCGCTCCCACCCCTCCCAGTTTCACACAATACACTTACTTCACATGGCTCAAGAATGTGGGTTTCTGGAGGCAGTGGGGGTTGGGGACAATTGGTTAGTGTTCTTATCATTTTGCTGTATTCTCATGGTGGCTTAAAAAATGCCATGTGCCTCGGAAATGATGTCACTCATATCAACTGACATTTGGTGGTGGTTGTAGCCCTGTGAGTAAACTGTCGAGCTCACTGTAGGCTCACTGCTGAGGTCCAATAACTGGGAGGAGTTTGGAAAACTGCTTATTTGGCCCCTGAGTGGAAACTGACTGCCCTGGAATATAGTTTACCCAGCAGAGCAAGGTGCTGCACCGTATCATGGTGGGCAGAATGGTCACCTGGGGCTACCAGAGGATTCATGACATCATGGGACAAGCAGAACCTTTTGTGTTAGGTGGGTGAGCTTGGTGGATGGTTACCTCACATTTGCAGACAGGCACTCTGCCAGTCACGCCAGGGTCCCCCTGAATAGCAGGCCAACCAAGAAGAATGATTATTTCCTATGACATTTTGTGGAAACGTGGCCCGCAGTTTCCACAAAATGTTCAATTGTCTCCTTCTGGCCGTCAACCTTTTAATTATCAGCCTGCCCAATGTATTCGGTAGAATATGTAAAAATACAGAAATGTCCGGTAAAATGGGTCTAATTGGGCCACAGTGAGACAATATGAAGATCCAGCTCTAAAACGCAAATCATTTCCATGACGTTTGCACATTCACAGGCTATCCCCCCGTGCAGCCGCAGGCTGATTGGGGACCGGCTTTGGGGACGCCCCCATTTTCCACGCATGGACCGGTAAGCACAGCAGTCTCTGTTTACAATAGATGTTGCCCCCCCCTTCTCCCAGAAGGTACCCCGAGGAGGGGGTGTGAACGTGAATCAAACTTCCTGCAAAAATTACATCAGACACGGTGACCAGGTAACTAGAGGAGACCAGGATAGGGGGGGCCGGGGGATGCAGGTGACCAGGTTACCGGGGAGATTGAGAGGGTAGATGGAGGGAGAGTGAGAGAACAAAGCAACGCAGAAAGCCAAGAGAGCGAGCCAAGGATTACAGAAGGAAAACACTGAAGGGACTGCATCTCACACTTCACCTCACCTTAGCTGCTGTTGTCACTGTTGCCCTTGTTAGTGTCGCCAGCGACATAAGTCAGGTAATTCGCCCTGACAAGAACCAAAGCGGATGGCTAAGTGTTCTGGCAGTGCCATTTGTTGTGCATGGAGCCTGGTTAAACTGAGCCAATCCGACAGATCCGAGACACACGGGACCAAAACAAGCCGACGTCTCTCTCGCACACAAACACACACAAGCACACGCGTGTGCAAACATCATCTCTCCTCCTCTCCGTCGTTGCGTCCTGCTTGCATCAGAGGCCCTGCTCCCCCGGGAACTGAGGGAGGAGCTACGGGTTAGAGAGAACAAGAGAGGAGAGGACGTAGAGGAGAAGGGGGAAGGAGGGACGATCGATTTACTTGCCGCTCCCGAATCTTACCCTGCAGGGGGGGTACGGCATTTCTTAATTAACAAGTGACAGTGCTGGGCTCACCCTGTCACTCTGCTGCCACAGACCCAGCAATCTTTCCAGACACCCATGCACCAAACATGGTGTGACAGCTGACCTTTTGTATTTGACCTTTTACCTTTAACAGGAAGCAGCTTACCGAATTGCACGAGCCAGACTCGCGCTGCAATTGAAATAGAATTATAATAGAAGAATAATGAATGAAATAAGTCAACAGCACAGCACTGTTTCGCTCACGCAGCTTGGCACATTGCGACAAGAATGTCTGACGAGTTGCCTAATATGCATCTCTCACGATGTTGCCTTTCATCATACGCGACTCGGCCAGATCGCATGGAGGTATGAAGCAGACCCACGCTCGCCTCCGCTGCCTGCGGCAGCTTCATTTGAGGGAATGCGGCGTCACCACTAAAGTACACATCACTGTGTTTCCTTGCTGGCCTGCAGCAGGCACATCCTGCTGTGAACCATCCCACCCAGCTGGGCCACATCACCGAATGGGCAGGAAACAACTTGGATGCTAAATGCCACAGCGTCAGACCAGACAAGAGTTTGCCCTGAAATGAAATCTGCTGTTTTTTTCCAGAAAAAAGGACAATATTCCCCCAAAGCAAAGAGAAGCCTTTCTATGTGATAATTACCAGTATTCTCTCATTAGTCCACAGTGCTACATTATTTATGAATGTCAGTTTAGCATTCCTTGTTGTTATGGCCTTCTCTACGGCATAATCAGTCTGCATCCCCAGGCTGGCTGTAACTGCGGTGTAACTCAATACCTGCTCCTGAACTGGTATCGGACTGATGTTGGTCGCTGTTATACGATTGGCCTGTTATACGATTGGCCTGTTATACGATTGGCCTGTTATACGATTGGCCTGTTATACGATTGGCCTGTTATACATCACTTCTGAATTATTTGTGCACAGAAGCTGAATTGGCAATTTAGGGTTCTCAAAGGATTGGCTGTCGGGTTCGAAGGTCAGCGAATAGAAATCCAAATAAACTGACAATAGGTTTTGCTTCAGTTTGCCAGCCAGTAGGACAGTCATATCATAATGGGCCGAATGGCCTGACGGTGTTTCAAAATACGTGATGAATTGTAGACAAGAAAGGGTGCTATTGAAGAGTCTTAATGTTTGATATCTTCTCACATAGATGTCTGTGTTAAAGATTTTCTATATAAAGCAGAGGTGTTTTGTTGCTGTGCACATACATTCACATGTGGGACTGGCTGTCCAATAAAACCTGCATTTTAATTGGGAGATTTAACTTTTAGATAAACCCATGTGCATAAGTAAATGCATGCACACCATGCCTCAGAACTCATAAATTACTGTGTTATAATAATGCTAATATATTAATAATAATCATTATAATAATAACAACAATAATAATACATCAAACTTTTATATCAAAGTGTACAAAAGTGTTGTAAAGTTTAAATCCGTGTTCTGGCTTTTCACCTTGTCCCAGTGTTGAGCTGTGAAACAGAGCGATGCTGAGGTGACCTTGAGATTGAGATTCAATCCCCCTTCTTCACGGATCAGCACATTTCATATCTTTAAGGTGTTTAAAGTTAGAAAAAAGTATAATTATTTTTACCTGTGTTGTTCATGAGGTTTGAAAATCATGTAAATGTATGATACATGAATAGTGATATGTTTTACTTAATGTGTTAAAATATTAGCTATGAGTATTATGACTAACCCAAATGATTGCAGGAAAAAAGTTTAAACAGGTCAACTAACAACTGGCTGTTGTGTCTTAGGATAATGAAATGGTAATTTCAAACAAAATATATCCCACAAAACATTTTGGAGTGGAATCTGAGCTGACCTCAGGGTGGTGGTCATTACAGGAGTACATGGTTTGTCGTGGAGTCATGGAGCTGACGCCACAAGGCTGGAATGGAGGAACAGAACAGCAAAGCTAACCAAACAAAGAGACTCTATTATAGAAGAAACCACAATCAAAATGGAATCACAAACCCTTCAAGTAAACCACAACTGGGACAAAAACGAGCTCAAAAATATGTAAAAATCACAAAGAAACACGGAAACATAAAACCAAGATGGAGACACCCTTCTCCATATTTTCCATTCTCCAACATTCTGCTCATTACAACCATCCAGCTGACCTTATACAAAAAACCTTACCAAGCAATTAGTCTAGCCAGGCTGGGTTTCATTCACCTGTAGGCACAAGGCAGGCGATCAGTCGCTTTGGAAATGACAACGTTGCCCTAAACCATGCTGCTGCTGTACCTCCTGCTTCCTCACAAGGTGCACACATCAAATTGTGACTTAATCCACTAATATTAGATGTTTGTGTACCCAGAACACTGCATATCCAGGGGTTCTATGGTGTCCTACTAGGGACACACAGCACGGCGTCTGAATTGCCACCCCCTTAAAAACATACTTATTTAAGAAGCTTGCATTTCCCATGAGGATGATTAAGTGCCATTTCATCGCTGTTGTCCCTCGGGATAGATATTGACGAGAGATTCACATTGGCCGGCCATTTTAATATCAACCATGAACACGGCAGTGGCCTGATTGAGAAAGGGGACTTACTGTTGACCTGGATAAGAAAATATTGATCACAAAAGGAACAAAGAGAAAAGGATGCAATGGGTTTACTCAACTCAAGAAAACAAAAAAAAAAAAAACAGGTGAGATTTCTTGAGGTTATTGCTCTCTAATTCGTAACTTGGAGTTCCTAGTCAGAAATTTCAACTGGAACACCCCCTCAGTTCGGAATTTCAGCTCTTGAACTTGGAGGAATCGACACAACCCCGACCTCAGAATTCAAGATGGCGGCACCCTTTATCAGCAGAAGTTAAAGCTGTAGTTTATACTGTTTATTAGTCCTTACGTCTTATTTGTGGCTCATTAAATCAATCAGCACACAATACTGTCCAACATATCTGTGGAGGGTTTACTACAGAGTTTTATGCACAAAGCACAGTATAATGTGTTATTAACTGATATTGCTAATAATGGCTAACAATTAACCGGGCTAAAATTGGATTTCATGCTCAGTCGGATTTTTTGTCGGATTTAAGGTAGTCCAGGCTAAATGTAAGCGAATTAAGATAAAGCCTATTTAAACTGAGGTTCCTTAAGTCTGACAATTTGTCCAGCTAAGCAAAAAATCTTGCTTTTTGAAACGGGTCTCTGGTATTGTTAAATGAATGTGTTTAACTCATGTGTGATGTCATTCCCAGTTCCGACCTCCAAGGTAAATGGAACACAGCATTAATTGCAGAATAAAACTCTAGTCAATAGGACATCCAACATGTATGAGAGTTTTGTTTAATTCCACCACTCTGTCCAGACAAAAGAACACTGGCATGACTGTCAGACCCACTTAAATGCTGATTGATACTGAAATGGAGATACTGCATAATGAATATATCAGATGAAATTACATGCAATTTTGTATTTGTATGCTTTAGATGCATATAGTGGGTTGGACTTCTTACAATTGTATCTCCCTGCTGAACTCCTGATTGGTAAATGGGATGACTCCGGTCACACTAGATTTTCCTCGAATTTAGCCTTGTGAGATCAAAACAAAAAATATGGCAGGGCCAGCACAGTGAGCCATGCCAAAAGCATTGGTCTGGACTTCAAAAACAATATGTACACACACATGGAGGGAAGGGGCGGCAGGGGGAACATGTTTAAAAAGGCAATTGTAAGCTGTGTCCTAGCCTTCTCATTTAAAGCCAGTAAACAGTCTTTGGAAGCAGATTGAGGCCTTTTGGAAAAGCCTGTCTCATTTCTGTCAAGAAGCATTGCAAAGGTTCTATGAAGTGCTCCAGAATGCCATGCAAGCACCCAGCAGTTGTTTGGTAGGACTCCTCCCAGAATGCTTGACTCGACCCCTGATGAATACCCATGCTATCTAGAGGAAGGTCAAGTTGTGCGACTAGTCAGGGCCACCTCAGACGTTTCTGTACAGTGCTGAAGGCAGTTAAGCCTGGCAAGTGGTTGGAAAGCACATCTGAACAGTTCGACCCTGGCAGAGTACAGAGGTGAACATGCACGTGCACACACACACAAAAGTCAGAAGTCCCCTTCTGTCTGATGTGTGGTTCACAAGGCTATTCTACTTCAGCCCACGTGGTAAACATGTTACAACTCTGGACACCACAACCATTTATTCCTGGCTGCGTAGCATATCACATTTCTGATCCAACATTTCTCTTTAAGAACTTGACCAAGGTGCGTCATGTTGACACTTCACCTGTACCATGCTGGAGGTAAGTAAAAAGCAATGGTCCCCAACACACCTACAACTTTTAGGTTCCTGAACATAAACCCCTCCCTTTTTGACCCCTTGCAAAAAGACTGTGTTGACCCCTCAGCACCTAATCAAACTGCCCCATGTAGAGGTGAGGAAACTACAATATTGAACAATGGGAGACACCTCTTGATCAATGGGCTTTCGACTGGAGAGTCTTCTGTAACCATTAATAACATGTGTGCAATTTTTCATGCAAACAGGCCCCGATCTGTTAAACCATTTGGACTTTCACAGCAGCATGGCGCAACATAATAAATTATCCATAATTGATTTTTGTCATACCTGAAAGGCCCTTCCCACCAATGACAGACACGCACCGGTGGCTAAATCATGCCGTTAATGACTGCTGAGGCTCACGGGCAGGAGAAAGGAAGAGGCTTGCACAGTGTGCTGAATTGATTATGAGGATGAGTGGCAGACAGGGATGACTAGAAAAAAAACAGTGTGAAAAGGCTTAGCTCTTGTGAGATGATGGAGTCACTTCTGTAAAGGGAATGATTTGGGTCCAATAGCAGCTCTGGTAGAGGGCAGCTTTGGAAGGTGAAGGCTTTGTGCCCTGTAGCTGCAGGGAAGGGGCAAGGAGATGGGGAAGGGTTGCAGAGATAAGACTGTCGTTGCTCCACTGACACTTCCACAGCTTCGCTCTCCATAATGGATCCCTAATGTACGATATTCATCACAGGACTGTCTATGCATTGCTACTCTCCCCGGGTTGCTACGCCACAGGCTTTTAAATCCCCTTTTTCACCAAAAAAAATGAGGAAGATGATGAATGACGGAGGAGAGACAGAAGGAAATGAGACAGAGAGAACGAGAACAAGTCAAGGCAGGAATCTCACCATTTTCTGACTTGTCCTCAGAGATGTTTTTTAAACAAAACTTTGTGGTCAAACAGGTTACAAACCTTTGCTTATCTGCTATCTGATACCCCCAAACTGCAGTCTGGGAGACCTATTTAAGGGGTTTGCTCACGGGTATGGACAGATTTCAGAAGAAACACATGAGACAATTCACCACTCACCATCTGATAAACACAGCAAAATAGTCTAAATATGTGGAAGTGGAGGGGATGGTTTGACGAAAGTAAAACCGTCGCTGTAAATAGTTATCCATTTGGTGTATCTGTTTAACTTTAAATGTACATCATGTGGCTTGTGGGAAATCAACAGAATCTGCAAAATGGGGAAAAGGCATACTGCTTTTATAACACAAACACACATCTCCCCATTATTCTGCCTTGGGCCACTACACTAAATATACTTGCTCCTGATCTCTGCTCCCTAATTTTTCTTCATAGGAAGGTGAACCATAATAACAGGATGAGAGCTTATGAAGCACACAGAGATTTCAAGGGAACTGGGTGGAAATCGTCTTGGGTGGTGGCCATACCATCAGGAATATGGAAATGAATATATAGATAGAAGTGGGGCATCCTTCATCTCTCCCAGAATTCCCTAGGGAACCTCTCGGGAATATAGAAGGCGCTGGATCATTGCACCAACTGTTCACCTGAACTTAGGAACCCTACTGTCCAAGGACTTGTCCGGCCTATGTGACGTAAGAGGGGGACCTTGTGGAAAGACAAAGCTGTGGGACAGACTATATCACCCTTAAACAGGAATCCCGCTCTTTCTCTGTTCCCCCTCCTATTCCCCCCCTCCTGCTCACCACCACAAACACTACAACTGGTATGTTCCCAATGGCTTAAATACAACAAAACATGCATTAAAAGATGATATGTTTATTGAGTCCTCTATTGCTGTTCCGCCAAATCTGGGGCAACCCTCTAAAGGTTTAATCAATTTTAGAAAACAAAATTCTATGAAAAATACAGCACAATAAACAAATAAAAATAATTATCTGAATTACAGGCGAATGAAATTATGGCAATGTAATCTGTGTTTTGGGGGGGAAAAGTGCAGAAAATGAGGCCGCATTCGCTTTCCAGGAGGTGGCTTATCAAGAGGGGAGGCAGCAAGAACCTGAAAGTCAGATGGAGAGGGAGACAGGGAAGGCATCACATTTCCCAAAGTTCTCCTCTGCCCACAGGCCCTCTTCAAGGATTAGCCTATTAGGGGAACTAGGATGCACTGGAGAGTCAGGTCACAGTTTGAAAGTGAATACTGTGATGTAGGTGACTGGCTCCACTTGCCCTGCCAGTTTATGGCCCATTCATGGGCAGCAGCAACGTATTGTACCACACCAGCTCTCCATTGATGTCACTTGATTTGATTCCTCCTCTCTGACTGCTGCAGACCCATTAAAATACCCATGTGCTTGGTCATTTCCACAGTAAAAATATATTACAGCCCTGAACATCATGCGGCAGGGCTGCAAAGAGTAGTGGGCAACATGGATGGTGAAAAGCGATAACTCTGCATGTCTGATCTTTGACCTTTGACCCAGCTTGTATCAGCCCCTCCCTCCTTAATCACAGAAGCATGAATTCGCTGATGGAACGCTGCCTCTCAGTGACATCAGCACTTCTGTGAAGGGAGCTGCATTATGATGCAACTTTTCTTCACAGCCAAGCAAGATTACGACTCCTTAATCCGAGTCGGCCCTTCTGGGAAACCGCGGTACCGTATTGGAGACCTTTCTAGGTGTGGTGTGTGGCAAATTTCACAGTGTGAAGACATCTATGGTCCATCAGTGCTCCCCACTTCACTGGATGGACACCTACTCCACACCGTATTTCATTAAACACAGATAAATAGAAGAAAAACCAATAATTTCTAAAATATTTATCTTAAAGTGCCAGCACAAATTTATTTAACAATTAACTTGCTTTAGGAGTTGCATAGCTGATTTTAAGGTCACACATAAATACTCATTAGGAATAATAAAAATTGCCATCATTCAGTGGGCTTGCATTCCTCTCTGCTGTAGTTAAGTTAAAGTGCCATAAATGTACGATTTAAAGTTCATTAATGCCTTCTAAATATCCCTGCCAGCTATTTTTATGAATATTAGTACTGTTATGAGCCCTCATTTCTACCCATGTTTATTACAATGGGAGTGGCTCCAACCGTGAGGTTATCTGTCAGTACCGAACTAAATAAGCACGACAGAAAATAGCATTTACTGTGGCGGTAATGACAGAGGCAGATCAAACGGGTACAGCCTGTCATTCTTACCCAGCGCTATCAAAGTCCAGGTATTTATTGTCGAGATGGGCACCTTCACCCAGGATGTCTGTGTAATTATATGCAGGAAGACCTTCATTTTCTGCGTTCCACAAAACAGAACATAAAAGGAGTTGCGGGCAGGGGCTTGTAATTGTCTTTCTCATTGTGGGAGAGAGAGAAGGGAAAAAAACAGGGCAGCCATAAAATTCCTGCATATCCTGTTTACTGTGGCCGTCTCCCCTCTTGCCCTTCCCGCTCCTCCCACTGTGTCTCCACTCAATTGTCGGTTCATTATTCCTGAGTTTGACTGCAGTGGGGAGGGGGGTCCATTGCCTTCAAGACAGATGTGTAAATTGTTGTGCTAATGCATTGCCTTGACGGCTGAGTCCGTCGGAGAGAAATGTGTGCACTTTGGTGACACCATGTCACGGTCATTTGCTTGCTGTACTCACAAGTGCTCACAAAAGTCTTTTTTTCCAACATTTATAAGTTATGGAGATGTACCCATGGGGTTGATTTTGAAGAACTGATGATTATTAATTAGTATTTTTCTGCCCTACAAACTTTGGCAAGTTGTCTCTGGTCCCATGTTGGCTGGCTTATCAAACGTTTCTCTTTCCATGCGTGATATGGGCTCTGTCAGCTGTTGCTTTTGACTGGCTGTCCCTCCACAATCCATATGTCCCAGCATGTTCTGTTCCAGTCTCCTCCCGGAGGATCCACCTGTCAACCATGTGGAGCACTGACCCTGGCTCCTTGCTGGCAGACCCTTGGCGGTCCAGCCAATGGGATCCCATCTGCTGTCTTTCCGTGCGGCCTTCTGTCTGACAGACTCCTGGTCTTCATTGGCCAGAAAATCTGTCAATCAGTCCTTAGTCACTGCTGGCAACATATCTGAAGGCCCAGGGGAGCCAGTGAAGCTGAACGCCCCTCGTCCCCTTCCCTGCTACTTTGATTGGTTGCTAGTGTCCAATACACCTGGAACTGAAGGCTGCCAAAATCATCCTTGCCCAGGCAATACAAGTCCACTGGGGATCAACAGACCGGTGTTAAACCTGTTTAGTCACGATTGCTAATGATCAACACACCCAATCTCACCCAGGGGCATTCTGCTATTTTTATGCCTGTGTCCCATTTAACGCCGATGTCTCTTACAGCGTCTACCTCTCACACACCAAGGGTACATGCATGCAGAAACAAACAAAAAAAAAATGTAGAGAGCTACTACACTCAAGAAATGTATTTTAACCCAAATGGATCAATACAAGAATGTCAAAAATGAGAGACCCTCGCCGAAGAATAAATCAATCAGACAGAACAAAAGCAAATCTCCCAGTTCCTCCCAATCAATGGATGTGTTTGCAGTCGTAATGTGAAAATGTACTTTCCTCCTTCCAGTATGGTGGGTGTCAGCCCCCAGAGTGCATGTTGGCAGGGGGGGCAGACAGGGAGTTTGATCCGAGACGCGCTAAGTTAATGAACCCTCTCCCGTCAGCATGTCCGTCCATCTGCTTTTGCGATCTCGCAAACATTGCGCAGCGGGGACTGTACACGCTGTACACCCTGGGCAGTGGGAAGGGGGGTAGGACTTGGGGGAGGGAGGGCATCTTTCATATGCATTTCCAACACTTTTACAGGGATCTTGCACTTGGGATTCAGGACCTGATTTGGGGCGTTTGGCCTGGTGCCTGTCCTGTACAGTCCCAGCGCCACAGTCCCCAGCTAATCCCAGCGGAGCTGCAGTATGGAGGGGAGGTGAGTACGAGGGCAGCCATACATCCCATCTGTCCATCCGAAAGCAAGAGGTTCGAGAAGCCAGGGGGACGGGCTGCTGGCACACAGGTGTCCTCATACTCTCTGGTACACACATGCACAATAACAGGAGTCACTCCTACACACCACACTCACAAACTGACTTAGAAGGAAGGGGAGTGGACCTCGACACAGTAAGTGCCAGATGTGATATTTCTGCTTCCTGGCTAAAGGAAAAGGGGGGCGGAAGGGGGAGAAACTTTACCAAGCGCAGGCCTGAAGCTTCAGAAGCGGTGGCATCCTCCGAGTGACCTTCAGACTAAAACTCGTCTCTTCTCAGCTCCGCTCGCAGCACATCACGCCTGGTGCCCCAAGTAGGATCAACCATTCTGAGATTAGGACTCAAGATGCATCGAGGGGAGAATTTAAAGCACGCCTCATGTGACAGAGCGGGGGCCGGGAAACGAAAATCCACACTAGAGTCCAAGAAAGATGCCACCCCTTAATTCCTGCCATTTCATTATGTATTCGCTCTGCAAGAGGGCCCTGCCCACAGCACTAATTTCTCTCATATGACCGCCTGTTTGCAGGGCCAGGCCAGCGTGGCGTCAGCTGGGGCTACACGCCTATGCTCCAGGAGATGACTGACCAGGATCGAAACCTACAACCTTCTCACTCCCAGTCCGCATTCCCATTGCGGCAAGCTGAGTATGTAAATTAGAACGAGGTTGCTGCATGACGGGTCTTTAAACGTCAACGGCAGAGACTCTGAGGTATCAAATAGCAGAGTTTAGGGGAGTCGCTGTCATGGACATTTTCTCCCTTCCCTAATGCACACACTGAGACATATGCCATCTGTCTCGCAAGCACACACCTGCAGTGACACACCGCTTTACTGTGTACAGACGCATTGTCACTGTTTGACTTATAACATGCATAATATGCATGTGCACACACATACAATGTGTCCCTCAGAAACACACACATGAACACAAAAATCCCATTGTTTCTCTCGCAAACATGCACGCCTGCACACAAACACAATCACACACACATACACCATTTCAGGCTCTCCCAGGGGGTCTTTCCCCAATTCCTCTACACCAACACCAGATGCACTGGGGTGCTAAGAAAAGGCCCCTCTGTGGCACTGATGCCCCTTGCAGAACAAACAAAGAGGCCCCCCACCCCCACCCTTTACTTCCTTACCCGGGGGGCAGATGGGATCTTAATAAGCGTTTAACTTAGAGAAATGTGATTTTCCACGCCAACTTCTAAAGCATAATTCTCAAACTGTGCTGGGGGTATAGACACAGGAGGGCTTGGGAGGGGGCAGTGAGGGGGGAGAGAGTGAGAGAATGGGGGGGGGGGCTGAAAAGGATGGAGGAGAGAGCAGCAGAGGATTTGAGCACAAAGCTAAAATAAACAAGATAAAATGGCAGAAGAAAATGAAATGGCTGACTGGAAGAAACAGAAGAAAGAGAAGGATTGGAATATGAACGGATGGATGGCGGGGTCAATAAAGAGTGAAAGAAAGGTATTAAAGCTCTGGTGATGTTAGAAGATGTGGAGGTACAAACTCTCCAAAGGTGCAATCGCCCCTTCTGATAATCACTTTTTATGGAGTCACAGATACTTTTGTAAGCCTTTGGAATAAAACCACACACACACATACACATAGGAACTGTGAGTGCCATAATCTCACAGCATGGACCCAGCTGAACTAGCCTTTGAAGACAAAAGCCTTGCTAAGAAGATGAGGGCAACGTCAGCCCCCTCAAAAACTTTGAGACTCTCTCAGACTAGCCTTGGGGCCACTGAGCGGACAAATGCGCATCACGCCTTTTTACTCATATTTCTGCGAAATGTGAGACTGGGAGGGTCTTCCAAGCTTGGCGTTCGGGAAGACTTTTCCGTCCCCAGGCCAGCAGCGTTAAGATGTCACGAGATGAGCTGCTTGTTGTGGAAACATCACCCTACCATTGGGCCTGCACTCTTAGGCCTACCGTGGAGATGCACGACCAAAGTAATCCCATGTTCATGTGTGAGATCTCTGGCACCCCCACACACAAGCATCGGGTTGCACACTGAAGTGGGTAGGAGTTTTGCATATGAACACACTTAACAACGTAAAGTGCTCAAAGGCTTGTCCGAACCTGAATGGCCACAACAGGATGGAAACAATCGAATGGGACACACTTGCACTCATGCTCAGTCAGTCAAACACTTGCTGACACGCGGGGCAAACTCAGGGCAGGTGACCCCCCCCCTCTGGCCCCTGCACCCCACACGACGTCACAGGAAAAAAAGGGCCCCCTTTTCTCAGCTGGCACACCCCCCTTCAGCATTCAGTGCCCGCACAAAGAGATCCCACTGAGTAATTCATCCCTCTCTCTGTCCACTCCACCCCATCTGGCCCCACAGGGCGGAACAGGGGGGGCAGGGGGGGCTCATCACGGATCTCCGTGACTCCCATCTGCCGGAGTGGAGGGTCCTTCCCTTTTTCCTATCCTTCCCCTCATCCCTTTTGGGCCTGTGCTTGATTTACAGCCGGCACCGATGCACGCAGTATTGGCAAAGCATTAAACATGTCTGCCTTTAATACTGAAAGCTCTCTCCATCGATAAGGACATTAATAAAAACATCCCTCTTGCTGTATCCCTCCATTTCTCCTCTCTTTTTTGCTCTCTCTCTCTCGCTCATCCCCTTCTGTGCCAAGCGCTTAATGGTGCTTGAATGCCACTTCTCAAGACTCGTCTTTCCTTTTTTCTGGAAAATAAAGAATGTTCAAAAGTCAATCTCTTCACTCCCATCTATCTCAGATTTATTCCCCACTACAATCCCCCCCCCCGATTCGACCCATTTACTGCCCTTCTCTGGGAGCCCCCCCGGCCTCTCTGGCGAGGCTGATAAAGTTAGTGGCCCATCCTCCTGTTGGCTTCGCTGCAGCCACGCTGATCAGCTGTCTTGTGTGTGAGCGGCAGTTCTGCTACCCTTCCTTGGATTTTGGCTGAGCTTTTGTTCAACACCCCCCCAACCAAACTTTGTTCGGACCTTGTCACAGCAGGCCTTTACCCAAACTCCTGAAGCAGTCCACTCCCACTGTGCCCTATGGGGGGGCGTGGGGGGGGGGGGGGGGGCAGGCATTATAAACGCTTCTAAAATATTAACCACGGCCACTTTGCAGCCATGAATAATGGAGTGCAGAGGCAAACGGCACACTGGTGATCTCCTCCCCAGCTACCGCGACGCTCCCTGGGCAGCCGTTAAACTAATGCACTGCTGCGCTCAGGGCAAAGCTGTGGAGCCAGGGCCTGCACTCCAGGTCTCTCTGCAATCCACTCCACTGTCTGCCTACAGTACCTGTGCCTATAAACAGCACAACCTGTCTCTCCGTATCACTGGCATCTGTAAGCAGCACAGCTTTTCTGTCTGTGTGCAGAACCAGTCTGAAGCACTGTCAGTCTGATTTCCTATCGACCTGTCTCAAGCACTGTCTGACTCTATGTTGACCTGTCTCAAGCACTGTTTGTCTGACTCCATACTGACCTGTCTCAAGCACTGTCTGACTCTATGTTGACCTGTCTCAAGCACTGTTTGTCTGACTCCATACTGACCTGTCTCAAGCACTGTCTGACTCTATGTTGACCTGTCTCAAGCACTGTTTGTCTGACTCCATACTGACCTGTCTCAAGCACTGTCTGACTCCATACTGACCTGTCTAAAGCACTGTCTGACTCTGTGTTGACCTGTCTCAAGCACTGTTTGTCTGACTCCATACTGACCTGATTAAAGTGCTGTCTGCCTCCAAACTGATCTGTCTAAGGGACCATATCTGATTTCATGCTGATCTACTTGTGCGAGGCGCTTACTATCTTACATTAGTCTGACCTTTCTGAAGGGCTCTATGTCTGCCAGTCCAGTCTTCTTGTCTTTTTAATTCCAGGCTGTCTTATCCATCTGAAGCATCGCTCCAGCTTCCGTCTGTGAGTTCCTGCCTGTCTATCTGCCCGCAGGTTCTGCCTAACACCGCTTGTCAGCGTCTTTCTGTTGGTTTTCTCGCCTCTCAGAATGTTTCAACACAGCTCATCTGTCTTTATATTCCTCTCTGTACATGAAAGTCCGTACATCTCTCGCTGTCTCCACATCTCTCCTGTCTGCCCCAGCTGCACTACACTTTCATACTTTTTGCTATTTATCCCACTCTATCTCTTTTTCACGTTTTTTTTGACAAAAGACTATTTTTTACAATTTTCTTGGGGTAGTTTATCTGACTATTTCCAACTACTTCTGTCTAGAAGACTTTTACTCTGAAGCCCAGTCAAATATAACAGGGCCTCACAGCAGTTAGTCCAAACGCTTCTGATGGTGAAAACAACAGCTTGCATAGCCCAGGCTAAAAATATTTAGTTATCTGATTGCTGCTTTCTTAGAGGTTTTTTTTGTGTATCCAGGAACCTTTAATTATTTTTACCAGTATTATTACTTCAGTGCTATTTCTCAGAAGTGCCCAACATATTCAACTGTGTAATTTTGCAGAAAAAACTGCCCCACAATCGGGCGGCAACACCCCACAGGCCTGTGATTTGCATTGTCACTTTGTTTCAGCTTCACCTCTCCTTCTCCTGCCGCTCTCTTTTTTCTACAACACGAGTCCTTCTTCTGAAGCAGCAACTGAAGAAGTGCCCCACCTCGTCCCGCTTTTAAGGAGGGACATTCCTTTGATATCCCTCCTCCTCCTGAGAAGAACTGCAGGCTGACAGTGTGGCGAGGCGAACGCGTTCTTCCTGGCAGCCGTGGTAATTAATGCGTATGTCAACATGGAGCGCAGAGCGCCAGGCAAGAAATCTGAGCTCAGCACATCCTAAACACTGACAGACAGACAGAGAGAGACAGGGATGAAAATGAGATGGAGAGAGCGAGAAAGAGAGAATGACAGAGAAAAGGAATCTGCTAATGAGGGTATAGAGGAACCTGGAAGAGTATTGCAACACCTATGATCACACTGCTCTTAATCTTCTCTTTCGGGATTTCTGTTCACTGAGCTGTGGGCAGGGCACTGGAGAAACTGGGACTATGCTACATCCCCCCGCTCATCCCCCCAATACCTCACGCTGAAGGTAGTTCAACAATGGGCAGGATTCCAGTCTCCCTACCCACAATGGTATTCATTATTTTTCATTTTCACATGCTAGTATTTCAGAGCTGTCTCTCCACTCCATTTTTAATAAACACAAGCAGCTTTTCTGGGATGTCTATGCAAGGACTGAAGATAGATCCCGGATGGGATGATTGGGGGGGTGGGTGGTATAGGACAGGTATACATACAGCACAAAATATGTGTGCATGTATTTAGCTGTCCAAGATATGCTGTAATACACCGTTTTGCTGTTTGTCATCGCATCCAGGAAATTGTGATAGCGCCATGCTAAATGGTGCAGTGCACACTGCTCAGCCTCATGCTCAGCCTCCAAGTCTGTACAGTCTTTGTTCTCTTCCAGCAGAAACCTTAATCCATTAAGCCATCAGAAAGTTCCCTTCTGTGACGATCTGATTGCGGGGCAAGCGAAGCTCGCACATGACTTAGCGTAAAGCATTGCTGTTTACGCAGGACTGCCAAGGTCATACTCCATAGCACACTGGCACCAACTGGGGAAGGCTGTCAAAACAATCGCAGGTCCCTTGATTTCTAAATGCATTTACTTGAACAAGTTATGACGGTGTTGCCTTGGAAATACTCATTTCAGCATCTTATGAAAAACTTTTTCAGTACTTTTTGATAGATGGAAAGAAAAACGGCAAAGCATTGCATATTAGTTTATATTTTGTTCATCTCGTCTTTACAAACAGTGGAAAGTTACTCCCCAGGTAAATAACAATGAATGTTGACCAATTTAGTGTTCTCCATCGTCCAATGGCTTATCCAATAGGGATATACCAGACTAGTTACTCACAGATACACATTTTGTAAGTTGACACAGCAAGATCCCACTGTCTACTGAACACCGGTTGAGAGATGAAAGCTGATACTGACAATGACCTGTTTATACTGAGGTGGCTGTTGGTCGTGTGATTTAAGGCAGCCCTCCCCCCTTCACTGACGGTTGTCAGTGCGGACGTTCGGTATCCTGCAGGTTACAGACCCAACAGCTTGCTCCAGTCACTGACTTCCTCCCAGTAGGAGACCCGTCTCACCCCATTATTAGCATGATGACATTTCTAGCTTGTCTGTGCTAAAAACCCTACTGTACACAAAAACACATGTAAGATTTTATGCATGTAATATATACAATCTCCATATATCTTTCATTCATTTTTAAGTTAAAAGCTACATGATTAGTGTTGTACTAACAGCATATAGGAGTTTTTAAAAATATAAAAGCAGATACAAAAAAACGCAGTGTGTGGCTCTCTGGTTAGGTGCCCGTGATCGGAAAGTCACTGATTCAAATCCTGAGGCCCGGCAGAGTAATCATATCAGCACTGGGCCCTTGAGCAAGGCCATTAACCCCAATTGCTCCAGGGACAGTCTGACCCGGCTCCCTGATCCTCACTCGTATGTCGCTTTGGACAGACCAGCATCCGCTTAAATAAACGAATATCGAAGAAAATATCTTAAGCACAGAATGTGAGTAGCAACATAATGTTGTTACAATATTAATAAAGCTATGATGTAGTGTATGGGCTACAAATTGAAGAGAAAACGGTTACATAATATTGCAAAATCCTCGAATAAAAAACGACACCACCACCGACAAAGTTGGCTAAAAATGAGAGCCGACTATATTTAGAATGGAGGTTTTAATGCGCCATGTGTTGTTTCCTTTGGGGACTTGGGCGCACTTTGGCAGTTCTGCTTCTTTCTTTACTTTTGAAATGATATTCCCTTCTTTTCTGATTTTATCAGGGGCCGGGGAGGCACTGAGCGAAACCTTAATTACTCTCTGCTCAGCAGGGGGGCTCTTTCTTCTCTGCTTGTAAGAAGCGACCCACGGCACAAAGTCGCAGCTTCTTCCTGTGCTTTTTTGTGTCATTAAAAGAGGCAGGATTTTCAGTGCCGCAGTACCACTCTTTGTAGATAATCCAAACTTTCTACCAAACGCCAGCAAAGAGTCTATATCTTGGAGTGTATTACAGGCCTATCAGCAGGACCCAAAATTGCTAAAAGTTCCTGAATGCAGTTAATTTCACTATTGTTCAATTATCTGCAAATTAATGGTAACAATTTTTATTTTAATAAGCTTTATAACTGATATAAACTATGCCTAACGGTCTACAGTTTTAGCAAAATGTCCTGTTTTGTGACACATACTGTACTGTTATAACATTGTCCATATACGTTTCAAACTGCCTAATGAATGTAGAGTCGGAGTCACAGCTCTTCCTGTATTTCAGCGACGGCACGTGAAACTAGTATGTCGGATTTACAATATTTGGCCTCACAATATTTGCAGCCCCATTTATCCCAAACCAGCGAAGCGCTTCAATAACTGAGTCGTGAAAAATTGTTTTGTCCAAAATTGTTCATTTGATAAAGAAAAATGCCATATCGATTTCTACAGGTATCTGTGTGACTATAAGTCACCCGACGTGAGTTTTTTGTCGCTATGTTCAAATGCACATTATTAAAGTCCTGTATATTTTGACACAGGTAAAACTTAAAGGAGTCCCGCAGGAGCTGAATGAGCGCTCGCTGAAGCAGAAGCAGCGTGAAGGGCGTCAGTCAATCGTGCACAGGCGCCGCGGAAGTTTGGGCACCCAGCACCTGGGCGCAGTTTGGATCCGAGATGAATCGCATCGGCCCTGTTTGAATCTAAATGCATGTAAGAGGCCGTGGCTCTAGTGCACCCTGCACCTTCCTTTACGGACGGGAAAGCCACAGGTAAAGTCACATTTGCAAAATTCTTTAAGCGATCTGAACACCTCATTGATTCTCCCAGGGTCATTTAACGAATCGACAAAATATACACATTACTCATTATTCCCGCAAAATATATAATTACATTCAATTTAAATGGTTAATAATTATCAATTATTGTTATTATTTTCACATAGGAACATCGGGAATGTGTTTGTCACAATTGTTGTAACGATCAGGATGCCTCTCGCCCTTACCTGCTTCCGCAAGAGAGGATCCATAGACGAGGAGCAGAATAAAAAGGGGACGGCTGCCTTCGTCGCGACGTGTCCGCAAAGTGAGCATCTTTTCCCGGTCTCGCCACCGCGATAAGTCCCCTGGTACTCTCGGAGACGTTGGGTTTGCCCTTCCACCTTCTGCGCGTTGGATTTATTGTTTGATGGTAACGATCTATTTTTCAAAAACGAAACTTTTCCGGCACCATGTATGACAAGGTATTATTTTGGTATTTTAAATTAAATGGCAAGCAACTAGAAACCAATTAAGCCAAAAAACTATTTAAATGTATAGACACACACGGATTTTTTCATTTATAAATAGGGACAGATGATCTGGATTGAATTGTAAGTTCCCAAAGACAGTCAACAAATTAAAAAGAGGCACAGTCCAGTAATTCGATTCATGAAAAACACCACCAACTTCTTTACGCGACAGCGACCTTCTGTATCAACTCCACCCAAGTATGAATTAACAAACCATATCGACCCAGACGAATCAGGAAAAGTTTGGTTTTTCACCGCGTCCAGTCCACTGATCCATATATTCTTTAAGAGGAAAAGCCTCATACAATTAACACTTGTAAAATAAAACTAAATGGTAAAAAAGTAGAATCCTTTTTTTCTACCCAGCAGAAAACTGGGTAGAATCGGTTGCAGTCCGGCACAGCACAAGTGGCTTATCTATCCACTGTCCACAACTGCTATCTCCGTGTCCTCATCCTCTGCATCCGCGTTTTTCCGTTCCAGTAATGCTTGAGGTGTAAACACGGACACGGGGATGAGCGCCGCACAGAAACGCCAGCCTCCGGCCTCCGATGCCCGGGACAGCCAATCACCGACGATCGCTCTGCTGGGGGAGAGAGAGGGAGAGAGAGAGAGAGAGAGAGAGAGAGAGAGAGAGGGCGAGGGAGACAGACGCAGGGGGGCACAGATTCAGAAATCAAAGGACTCGGAGTCACTCTCACATTGTTTTTTTTCCTCAAGTGACAGGATAGGGAGAGACATGTTTCTTTAGAAAACAAGTTTTGCGAAATATGCATTTATATGCCTTACGCATTTCGTTCTGTTATGTATGGCGTGGTTATAAATAAAATGCAATGCGCATATGCACTAGAAATGAAGACCCAGTAACCTCAATTTCATAGCAACCGTTACCAGCGACCCTGTCAGTAACATGTAGAATTTGCAATATTATAACACAGCCAGCGGAATTTCTAAAATACGAAGTGATGCGTTTAGCTTTTAAATAACATCCTGTTGTGCATGTGAAGATCTTTGTCCTGCATATGCCACTTTTGCATCACAGGTATTCTCTCCTCAAAACTTCACTGTCCAAATCTACTGCTTAAGTCATCATAGGACACATAATAACAAATATATAAAAGGAAAATATTCATAGTACGGAACAAACAGCTTTAGGTGTAGTTGACTACGCAATTCCACTCTGCTACAGTAGCAGGTCACATGACTGGTCGTGCCGTTCTTTTCTCTCTGTTTCAGCAGATGTGCTTTAGATTCATATGTATCACACCAATTTAATATAAGAAAAAGTTCGATTAAAAAAACACCTTGCTAAAATCTGAGCACCTTAGAGTGCGCCACTAGAGGGCGCCATGTCATATATAACATGGGAAAACTACTATTAGTCTGCCTTACGATGCTACGTTTATTACCATGTTGTTTACTGAGCAAATATCTTCTTCAAATCCTCCAGCAATCGGTCTGCTGTTGATTAGCTAGAGCTGTGATTAGCGGAATGACATAAAAAAAATCTGACAAACGAATTGATTGGCTGATGTTGATATAAACTGTAAGTGTGTAGATTGGACAATAATTTGATAAAATGGAAGCAGGCTGGACAGAGCACATACAGGTACTCCTCTAAGGAGCATTTATTATAAATTTATTGTAAATGAACATTGGAGGCTCATTTTGTGGTGTGATGGCATACACAAAGTGTCAGCTTAACTGCCGCAGTAGTGATGAGTGGGGTGATGCCAAGGGAGGTGTGATGAGTGTTTTGTGGCAGCACAGGAGGGGGGGGGGGGGTTCTGAGGGTTCCTGAGCACTTGCCCCTTTTGTCCGAAAAATTTCCCCCCTTTCTGAGTGGCCCTTTTTGATCATAGATGATCACGCAAAATTTACTGAGGATAACTGCCCTCCCCAGCCAGAAAAACATACAGAGGAGACATGCCAAACTTACCGATCAGCAGTGATCCCATTAAATTTACATAGAGGAGCCTCCCCTCTACAGTTGGCAGTTTTAGCGATCACTGACAATCACAATAAATTTGCCACCCCTGGTCAGCACGGTTTACCGAGGGGGCTGAGCACCAGCTGGGTACTGGGTGTCGTCTTAAAACCAGTAAGGGCATGATGCGAAAAAGTGTTGGGAAGATGGGGGAAGGCTGAGTGTGGAATAGGGACGCATGGTCCGGGGGACCCTCAGAGGGTCCTGGGAGTACTGGGTCTGGGGACTGGCCCGGACACTCGACCTTAAGTGGGGCTGTGAGGTATATTTACATCAGACATCAGAGGGTTTTGGGTGTGAGTATCAGACTAGTGGCGTCTCTCTTACTGAAGACACTGATCATGGGTGAGAGTCGTTCGGGTAGCTGGAATGTCTATAGCAGTGTTTTCCAAACCAGTCCTTAGGGACCCAAGACAGTCCACATTTTGGGTCCTGCCCAAGTACCAACACACCTGTACAAAACCATCAGGAACACTGAATATCTGGTACAGGTGTGTTGGCAGCTGGGAAGGAGCAAAAATGTGGACTTTCTGGGGATCCCCAAGGATTGGGTTGGGAAACACTAGCTCATAGCATAAGAGTTTAGAACTGGAAGAAGCCACTATGAGAATCACTTCGCTTTAATCCTCGGTGAAATTGCACGGACGCTCATCTGGATGCAAACGGATCTCCACTTCTTAGGTAGAGAAGGACGGTAGGCTAGCGGGGCAAACAGTGTGACAAGCAGCCGTCACGTGGCAGCCTGGTGCCCCTGACTGAGAGGTGCGGGTATCGAAAGATGAGTCAGGACGGAGCACGCAAGCCGGTGCCGGGCGTGCCCGAGACGCATTCCCAGCGTGAGCTGAATGCAGCCACGATTTGCCGTATTGCTGTGTCTCTCTTAAGGGGCTCGTGTACTGTCGCAGAAATCCAACTTCAAAGTGCTAATCCTACAGGACAAGCGATGACTTCTCTATTGTCTTCAAAACACTGCTTTATCCCGCTTCCTGGAACACTGGCTGTGTTTTTCATTATACAGTTGTTTAATTATTATTTTTAAAAAATTTGTATTTATAATGTTCTTGAAGAGTCATTCTTGAGATATTGCAGCTGTTCACAGATACTGCTTATTTTGAAACCGTGATACTTCTGGTTTCAGGGAGAATGGGCTGGTCGGTAGCAAGTTTTCATTTAATGCTGTATATCTCAAAATCAGACACACTAGATCAGGGGTGTCAAACTCCAGTCCTGGGGGGCCGGAGCCCTGCACAGTTTTTGGTTTACCCTCGTTTAACACACCTGATTCAACTCCTTGTGCTAATTACCATACAGCTCTTGAGCTGAATTATTTGTGGTGGAACAGGAAAAGAACTAAGCTACACAGGGCTCCGGCCCTCCAGGACTGGAGTTTGACACCCCTGCACTAGATTACAGAAATCAATTACTGGAAATAGTCCATTCATTTATAAAAAACTGTGCACTTGTGCCAACCAACCCCAACTGTCATGTCTTGCTTGTCATGTCCACCTTACCCTTCTGTCTGGCGTGTTACATGTCTGTCTTGCCTCCTGTTCCTAACCCTTATGTTAATCACTCTCAGCTGCCTCTTGTTAGCTCCCTTGTTAGTCCAGGATATACGTGCTTCCCAGTCTCCCCAGTCCAGTGATTGATGTCATACCTTCCTCTTGCCTGTGCCCTTCCTAATTTCTAGTCATTCTGTTTTTGATCCCTCATGAACCAGTTTGTTTGCCATCCCTCTTCATTTAGTTCAATGAATCCCTTTCCTGTTTTGCTTACATGTTTGTCCAGTCTTTCGTCCCGCAAGGCAAGACACCAACCTAGGGTTGGATGACAGACATTATGGGGTTTGCTGGCACAACATTAATATTCTATCAAGTTTATAAGAATCTAGTAACATATAACTTTAAGAACTTTTGCTTCAAATCAAGGTAAAACCAAACATCCAAAGTCAGTAAATTAATGCTCGCGAATCTGTAAAATACTCAGAACATCTAATTAATTTAAACGTTGTCTAGTAGACTAATAAGAACAGTAATAAAACAAATCTGGGTCACTGAAAATGTAATGTCATCTTTTTACTTTTTTCTAATTTTAAACAACTGGTTTTTAATTATCAAACAAAAATACAATTAAAATTTAAACATAAAATGTATTAAGTGCCAAATGATCACATGTGCACTTTGTTTGCACATCATTTACATAGCACAAGTCCTACAACTCACTCACTGAAACCCAAGCGTACAAGACTAATGCCTGACCCAGGATTTAATCGTACGATTCTGAGATTCCTAATTTCTGATTATACTGTACCATAAAATTACGGTCAGCTGTTTTGGTTATATTAGATATCCAGAAAGATCTGAATCAGCAGTTGACACAATGTTCAATTCACTTGGAATTATCATGGTCAGTTACCAACCCTTGAGAATTCTGCCGCCTGTTTTATTACAGCCACACTTTGTTGTTAAAATAAAAGGGAACACGCCCACACGTATTATCCACCTTGTGATTTTCCTGGGTTCCAAAGAAACTTTGAGCTAAAATAGATCATATGGCAGTGGCATATTTTTCTTATTTTCTGGGACATGTTTGGCAATGGAAAATGGTTGTCATGACTCAGATTACCACACTATGGCAGATTTATGTTAACAGTGAAAAACAAAAATAAATCTAGGAGAGTATGGGTGGGGGAGTCGTTGTTTTTTTCTCCAAGTGATGTTTGCATTAATAGGCAGTGTTTTAGGGAGAAATTAATCTGGTTATGCAGGAAAAGATAGATAAAATCCAGTCGTGTGGGACTTCAGCCCTATAAATAGGCACAAGGTTCAGAGAGTTGCGAAGTAGATAATTGAATATTATTTTCAGGAATAATTAAATTGACCCATCCATCAGTCTAATTATTCCTTCTAGGCCAGAGGGGATGGCATTTAATAGATTTTAAAAGCAGTGAATAACAAAGGAATGGAGCCTTCACCTAATAGCAGTGAGTAATGCTGGTGTACAGCCCTTACCAACTACCAACAAGTAACAGAAACCCTTGTTTGCTTCAGTGACAATGACTGACTTTCATTTCATCGTTTTAGTAAATATCTTCTCAACATAGCAGTGCGAGCTCTCCATCTATCTTCCGACTGCTTGTCCTGTGGTGCAGGTCTTACCCTGAACAATGAGTAATGGTATATCTACTTGAATGTGTTAATAGAACAGAAATATGAAATTTAAAGTTATGTAAATGCACATATATGCAAATATTCAGTGCTTATTGATACTTTTGGTCTGTGAGTTTCATGAAACATTGTTGGGTGTAAATACAACGTTATCTGATTTCCAGTATAAGAACTGACTGTGTTGCAGCTTGTATCTACATTGAAGATGCATATATGCTATATATAAGTACAATCTGTTCTGAAGCATTTCATGTTTAAAGCCAGCAGTAGTTGAAGATTAAATTCACTCTGACGTTTTACCGTGTACATTTCCGTGATCCACACAGGCACCCCCAGAACTTCAGCATAGTTACCTCACTGTCTCTCAGCTGGTGCCAAAGACCTCACTATGAACGAAGATCAATTGTGAATGAGCCAGCATGTAAGTGAGACACCCAGCTTGGCATGTGCCTCTGGGGATTGTGGGTAAGCTGTAGGAGCTTCATGCTTTCCCAGTGTTACTTTGGATTTCCACCTATTGGATAGTTACCGTCTATATGATGCAATGTGATAAACTGGTAGTCTCTTCAGGTGTAACATGCCTCATGCCAATTGATTCCTGGGATAGGCTCCAATCCTAACCAGATTAGAGATTATGGAAAACAGGTGACTGGAAGCCCTGTTAAGCAAGTTATTTTCAAGATTTTTGATAAAGACAATCTATTAAACAGCTCCAGTTGAGCGGCCTGGTTGCTGGCCGCTGCAGTTGATAGGGTTAAGGCCTCCTGAGCTCAGTTCCCACCTTGCCAGCCTCGCCGCTGTAGAATTACTCTACTCACATTTCCTCCTGTAGATGCTTCGGTGATTTCCTAGGTTTATTGTAGCCTGAGATGGACTGGGATCCAGTCCTGAGTGCGGCATGCAATGGGCCCTCTGCTTCCCAGGATCGGCTCCAGTCTAAAGGAAATAAAAGAAGCCACGTTCTCCTTTAAAGCTGCATTTTATGTCAGATTAGTTCCAGTTTAATTTAAAGTTATTTTCTTCCAGACCCCAGTGATCAAATCCCATCCATCCATAACGATTAACCCAGCATGGGGTTGTGGTCAAAATATAACACCTTTGCAGTGTTGGGAAGTATACTGCTGAAATGTAATGGATTACAGATGGTTAGTTACCCTGCTAAAAATATAATAACTAATATAACTATTTTAACTACTTGACCAAAGCAATGTACCTGTAACTTATTACATTTGGTTACTTTTCTAACAGTGGTTATACACTGGGCAATAAAGCTGAAAAGTCCTAAAAGAATTAAACCAGGCAGTGTAAACCTCACAGCAGTACTGAACACCAATTTCTTTTATTAAAAGTTCTTCAATATAACTTGAATTAAGATTTCAATGTTTTGATTTTAAAGCACAGCCGCCACAACAAATCACAAACCAAATCTACCTTCAGGTCAAATCCATGCTGAAATCAGGGCTATCAATAGGACAGGGTACTGTTCACTATTTTTCGTGAAATATAAGATACCTACTTCGCAATTACATGAGGACCTAAATTAGCTAAGATTTTCTATAAACGGAGGTGTTGCTAATTTGTCACGAATGGAGATTAAATATATGTAACCTACTGGACAGGCACAAAGCAAAATATAGAGATAAATTATGTCTTGAACACACATAAATAAGATGGTGGGGCAGGGGGGAGGTACAACGACTTATGTGACTGATTGCAGTTACGTTAACTTACCTGCAGATATTTCCTCAGGTTTGACATCTAGAATTTCAATGTTGACAGCATTTTCACTGTAGCTGTACAGTAATATTACAGCCCTTTTCTGATTTCTGAATGAAATTATTTTTAAATTTCCTGCACATTCTTGTCCAACAACATGGCCATCCATTGACTCTGGTTGCTTGCATATTGGATTTGATTGGCAGACAAGAGGTGCTGCAAATTCAAATGAGAACCAATCAAAACCAACAATCAAATTTGTCCAGACAGCTTCGCTGACCCACGTTGTCTGGAAATATGCCAAAAGAAGCCATTTCTGAATAGTAAAAATAAGCAAAGCAGTAAAAGGAATGTTAGATTCTACATGTAAGCTTTTTTTTTTTTTTTTTAACAAATAATATGAATAAATTCGGATGTAACCAACATTTTGATTAGTAACTATAATTTAATTGCATATTTTGGTAACACTTGAAGGGGCCCAAGTACAAATCATGAACAAATACAGTAACTGCATGAAATAGATGAATCATTATAATTGATTAATTATGAACAATCATGGGATCAGTACATAACTAACACTTGGTTTCTGGTTAATTAATACATTAAGTAAGAGGGTAGTACTACATTATGTGTACCCCCTCGGGTAAAGTCTACCATTTTTTTTCTCAGTAACTGTAATGGATTACAATTGCATTTGTTTTAATTAAATAACCCTAGCTCCCCAACACTGCACCTGTGTCATCATTATGTGATCTGCACGTGCTTTATTTAAGAGTAACATATGTCCTCATTTGTATGGCTGCACATATTGGCTGTGCTTTTGAATATCGCACTGAAGGGACAGGGTCCGGCCCAGAAAATGAACTTGTAGCATTTCATTTACAAGCCCAGTTCTTCAATCATTGCATTTTCCGGGGATTAGACACCTGTGTGTATGCCTTGGAAGATGCGGATACCTTTAATATTAAAAGTAATGGCTGCACAGAGGGAGCTTTGTATTCCTTAGAAAGGCAGTGCTGGGATATTCTGGTTCTCTATAGGTAAAAAGGCTTCTCTTAACAGGATGACATCTGCTGAGATATGGATTTCTGTCCCCTGTTTTTCACACTTTAAATGAGCGAGTTACAGCTGGTCTCCCAGCAAATTTTTACGAGAAGGGAAAGTCTCGTTGTGAGTCTAGGGGACGCTCAAGGTGTTCTCTATGGTTTTCCGTAAACTTGCGACACACTTTGGTCCTTGAGGTCTACAGGGGATGCCAATTTTTGCTCAACCTCAGCTTTTAATTGCTCTATTGAAGCAATTATTGGGGTAGTGCACTGCTTCACCTGGAGCTTCATGTGTTGATCAGGTGCAAATTAAAACCCAATTCTAGGAGCTGGAAGTCTGCGACCCTCAAGTGACTGACGCCATTATAAGCTGGATTACTGGGAAGGCTTTGGCCTTTGATTCATGCTTTCGCATCTCTGTGAAGTTATAGATGCAACTGAATAGGTTCTCAAAGTAATATTTTGAAGGGTCGGTGACATGGTGATATAACAGCCTCGTTAAAAAGAAAATCCAAGTGAGAATGTTCATTTTTATCACAGAAATCATGCCTCTTGGCATTAGACAAACGGATGACTACCTCTGTGAGTCGAATCAGCACAACCGATCTGGCCTTATCACGTTAGGGGAAATTTTTATGCCTGGGGAGGCAAAGCCCTTTGTACCACTTCTGTTATTGAGGAGGTGACAGGAGTAATTTTAGTACCTGTTTTGGGAGGCATAAGGATTGAACTGATTTAGTCCAATATCTCCTACAGCCAGGCATATGGCCATATTCTGTCATCATCTCTCTGTGTGGAGAGGTGTAACTGTCAAACGGGGGTAAAACAACTCGCTCGTGCCCATTTAAAGCGTCTTGCCTGATGAGTGTGTGTCCGCTAACGAAGAGGTCGCTTGGTTTTTATCACCTGGGCCGAGTGCTCTGCAACAGCCAAACTGACCAGCATCCCACCGGTGCCGGTCCAGTTTGTGATGAGAAGGGGGGTGCTGCCCTATCGCCTGTCTATCTCCCCCATGTCTCCAGCTCGCTCCTCCTGCTCTGTCCAAGGGTATAACTGGCATGAGTCTTATTTCTGTACTTTGTGAGCCGGTACCTGTCTGTAGGCGTGTATCTGCCTATTTCTGTGAGTGTGTGGGTGACTGAACGTGTGAGGCGTGTGTGGATGTACACGCGTGACTTTTTGGGTGTCGTGCGTGTGCAAGACTTGATCGTGTGTTGCGGAATATTTGTGGTTGACAGAGTACCCAGCTGCCTCTGTGGGTACCCTTTCGCTGGGTTCACCTGCTGTCCCCTGTCCCAGTCCCTTGACACCCCTGCCGTAAAGCTTTTAGCCGATTGTGATGTGTGATCGGCATTCCGATCTGTTGCTTTGGAAAGAAAGCTCTCCCTGTTGCTGGGGAGGCAGACGTGGAACATTAAACGTGGGACAACAACAGCAATCCGAACCTCCCGATCCAGTAGTTGGATGCGTACACGCACGCACCACCGCATGCATGTATGCATGTATGCGGCCAGTGGGGACCCTCTTAATACGTCCCATGCTGATTCCATGCGTGATTTCTTGATTGCGGTTCTCTCATCTGCAGAACTGTAGGTTTAAAAATAAATCAAAGGGAGGTGTTTCACTCAACTTGAAATAATACAATCAACGTGTTAAAATCCTTCCACTACATTACGAAAACACCAGAAAAAAATGGAAAATGTTTTGATTATGAGAAGATTGGAGGTCCTTCACTGCAACTGAGTTTGCATGAAACACGTACTGAGAACTATTCTCTTTCTGTGGGGTTTTTCAAAGTCCAGAACTAGCACAAAAAAACATAAATATGCATTCTCAATTCAAATTCCGCCTTGGTGTTTTCAGATTCCAGTGCTCGGTCAAATCAAAGATTTGTTAGTTATTTAAGTGGCTTTTCCACTATAAATGATACTGCAAGTGCTAAGATCTCTTTCTGAAAAATATGGCTAATTATATTTCTGAGCCTGCTGGTGATGAGTCTTGTAATAACGCAGAAGCAACTGCTTTCAGATTAGTGTCATTCTGCTTTGATCAGCCGTGGGTCTAATCAGTGTTTATCAGTGCAGACGGTGTCCTCTAAAAGACGATGTGACCAGACTTAACAGTGTGTCTTTAACCACATCTACATCTCTGTTGAAAGGGCCCGGTTGCATGTTAGAGTTGTAGTTAGTGTCAGTGGTTGACGATTGTGGTCTTGGGGCTCGGAAAGCTCTCTGATTTTTCCTGTTACGAAATTTCAGGTTCGCATGTCTTCTGTGTGATTCTTTTGACTGTGTAGATCTTAAGGGATGAAAACTGTGGCTTTTCTGGTGTCAGATGGACGACTTTTCATGGCAGCAGGAAAACCTCAAATGTGTTCCTGCAGAAAGTTTGAGAATTTAATGATTTTCTGGTTGAAATTTTGCTTGGTTATTTTTCATTTTTTTTACCCGATAACCCATTTCCCTCCGAGTCACCAACTTAAGGGTTTGTAATTTCAAAGGGCAGCCACAAAACCACATTAATAGTTGTGATTGTTCTTTTTGCTGATTTGCATGTAAGGTGCAGACATGCAGTGTTCTATGCTATTGTCATATATAATTTTAATAGTAAACATTATATATTATAAATGTAGAGTATAATATATTTATAGCATGTACTTTCTTTCTATACCTATAGTTAAGAGATGTTTAGATAAACATATGATAGAATTCCATATATTGTGCTATTTTACAAAGCATTTTGCTTCACCTGAAGCAAACTTACAGTTTCTGATACTTCTGAGTTCTTACTTTATCACGTCCCTTTGAAAAGTGAGGTGTACCGGCTGAAAAACGATAATTAATCTGTCAGGCTAGAAATAGACCGGTATTGAGCTTCCTGCACTTCAAGGTGAGTCTGACACCCCTATGAGACGGGTGTCTGGCGGCAAACACGCACATTCCGGAATTTATCAAAAGCTCCACGAGGGAGTGTGTGCAGCCTGTGTGCAGGTGCATGTTTGAGTTGTCCCCGTTTGCTCGTAGGTGTGGGTGTCCCACTGCCTATTGCTCTCCCTCTGTTCTCTAAAGGTTAATCGATACCTGTTGCTAAAGTGCCTCTGCATCCCCCCGGCCGCGAGCTCCTGTAGACTCTGTTGCCCTGAATGACTTTTATTTCCCCTCTGATAATGACGGATTACCGGGAACGCCGAAGAGCTACCATGCGACTCCATCGCCGCACGGCCACCCCGTAATGGAGAGCTGATTTATTGCCGACTTACCTATATCTATCGACTTTCCGTTCGCGCAGCGGAGAGCAGCGATCGACTGAGGAAGACGATGGCCGGAGGAAAGAGCCATAATGGGCATTCGCAACCTGAGAAGAAAAGATGGAAGACCTGGGAGGGTAGAATGAACTTCGCTAATGATCTCAGCCTTACTTGTTGCGAGCCCTGAGGAAAATGTGCCGTGTCTCGGTCCTGCCTGCCCGCTGTCGTAGGCTCGGGTGTGGCCTGTGGTGACCTCAGCAGCCATGCATCATTGCGGTGAAGGTGAGAACATGTACTCGGTAATTAAGACCGACATCTGGCTGGGAGATCCGTGAAAAAAAAAAAGGGCGTCGATATTCTAGTAAAACATCTACCAGCTTTTAATAATTCAGATGCTCTAAAAAGATGTGAAAGCCTTAAGGAACAGGAATACCCTGCAGATGTGATTATTTCTAATCACTATCAGTGTAATACACATGTTTGGCTCCTTCTGAATTGCCGCTGTTCCCATTTTCACTGTTGATAATATCTGTCCCTGTCTTCTGGATCAGCTTCTGCAAGGGGAACGGTAGGGCCTGGAGGTGCATGAAAAATGACAGCTTTGCTTTAATAATGCTTGGGATCCACCCTGCTTCTACTACAAAAATAATGTGTGTGTGCTTGTCCGTTTATTTAGGGTGGTGGGCCAATTACCCCAGTGTTATGTGACACTGTGTTTATAATGTATTTCAGTCTCGCAGCCTATAGGTTCCTGTTAGATTTTTTCAGGATTCATATATGTTTGTTTACATATGGTTATTACCGTCTCCTCTTGTTCCATCTCACCTGCCTCCCAGCCGTTTTGTTTATCACCGCAAGCTGCTCCCTAATAATGGCGCCGATCACGCCGCCCGCCCCCACGCTCACGAGCGGCTGCCCGCTTGCGTTCCACCTGTCCTCGGAATCGTGACCGCCGGTGCCGGGTTTACGGAAACGCATCCGTTCCCATTAGGTTCCCCGGGAAACACCCCCAGGCAGAAAGCGTACCTGCCTTCCTGTCCTCCTTTCCTGCCCCACGCCCCCCCTGGCACCTCACCTGTGCCACCCCGCTAATGATTGTTCGGCGGCCCTGCCTCCGCCATGCATCACTTCTCCACAGAGAGAGAGAGGCACAGAGGGAGGTGAGAAGGAATGAGGCAGAGAGGAAGCAACAGGAAGGAGAAGCAAGGTAAGGGAGTGAATGGAGCATCCCTCACAAGTCCTGGAAGCCATGAATACTCTCCTAATTGCTTCCAGGCATGACATAACATTGCTTTTATCCCACGGCCCCAGGTGCAATCACACTACTTGCTTAATAGCTGAACCTGGTCTTCCTCCTAGTCGATTTGAAGCACACAAGTAAACCATCGCTGTTGAGGAGCCCCCTGGTGACGGGAGGAGTTTTTTCTGTCCTCGGTGCTACGCTGTAGATTAAATTTGCTCTCCGTTAATGGATGGTTTCCATCTTCTAAATTACTAACAGGAGATAAACAGCATAAAGCCAAAAGATTGTGTTAGAGCAATAATGAGAGACGGATCGATATGTGTAGCCGGTTGACGCTGCGGTGGTATTGACAGAGTGATTGGCACGCGTCGGGGATGTTTTCATGGGTTGTTACGAAATAAATGATCTTTGCAGTGGCGGCGCACCATCGGAGTGCATTTGCCGTATAAAATAGATGATCTTCTCCTTAATATGTTTTTAGTATTTCTGTCTCTGGCAAGATCTAAATGGAAATACATCTGTTAAACAAACCAGGCCTTGTATTCATCGCCTGCAAAACAGACAGTGCTTCTGTAAAGTGGGAATCTTTCATGTGTTCCACACGCAATGAACAGTGACATCAAAATCACATGGGAAGTGTTTTTATAAGTCAAGTGTCTCTTTGAGACATCAAAGGATATTTAAAAAAAAAAAAAAAAACATTCTCTGGTATTAAGTTGGATTTTGCATTTAGGTGGCAACGGCTGAATTCGTTCCATTTTTCATTAGAATAATTTATTTGTTTTAACAAAAGAAGAATAATCAAACTGCTTGTGGTGACAATCCTCTGTCACTACAGTCCGTCATAGTCGCAGGTGTTTCCCAGGTGATAGACGGCGGAATGGGCCAATCCGTGAGTCAGTTGTCGTCATGTGTACATTTTATGTATAGATCGCCATGCTCTGCCTCCATTTCTTGTTTTTACCTCACACCACTTCCATCTTGCAGTTGAGGTTGGGGGTTTCGGTAAAGGGGCAGGGTTGGCAAACAACAGCTGAGATAAGCCAGCTGATTTAATTTTTGCATATTCGTTTGTCTTCTGGGTATCTTTTCGCTTGTCAAACAGCCTGACTGTGACTGAAATGCATTACAAATACAATAGCGGTACATTTTAGTTGATCTCGTTCCCAGAAGACAGATAACTGTGATGTCTGCCTGCTGTGCAATTACAGTCAATCGTCTGGGCCTGGAAACGGCTCCTCCGATGAAAGGCGCCGTCTATTACACCAGGAGAAATGGAATCAAATGCACAGGCACATACTGTTTGTCTGTGCCGTCAAGGTCCCATTAGATTACATCAGATGTATGGCGAGGAAATTCTTTGGTGGCGAGTGTGCGAATGAGTTGATAGACGGTCGTACAGATGCTTCAAGCTGCCCTTCCACTTTTGTAGATGGGGGGCATAAGGATGGTGAGAGTGGTTGCATGAAGTGGAAAGAAGGACAGATGGAGAGAGAGAGGTAAAGAGGGAGACCCTGGACTGACTGGACGGCAGGGGGTAGCGTGGTTGGGTGATGTAAGCAGACCCATGGCCAGAGTGAGGGGGACGTACCTGAAGGGGGGGGTGCTGTGGTGCTAATTTAATGTAGCAAAAGGAGGACCTCTTGCTGTACTCTCTGCGCAGAATAATTTATTTTCCCGGAGTGAAACTAAGGTGATAATTCAAAACAGGATGTCCCCCTAAACCTCCATCTCTCATGCCATATACGTCTCAGGAGGGTCACACTCAGTTGTGCCGTCACCCGCTGCTAAACACGCAAACACTCCCACACACGGAAAGAAATGCCCTGCTTGGATGCCATTTTCTCCACGGCTCACCTGTGGCTGCTGACGTGATGGGAGAAGCAAACCCTCCAGGCCCGGGGGAGGCCGGATTACCGTGTGCTGTCATTCACTGGCAGGTTAAACCTACTTCCCCATTGGCTGCTCAATCAGCTTCCTGTTGGGTTTAACCTATGGATGATTGACAGCACATGATAATCCCACCCATGGTGAATTTTTGAGCCCCCTTCCTCCCATGAGGAAATGTGGTTGTTCCCGTCCACTGTAAGCTGCAGAAACATCTGCACGCCATGTTTGGTGAGCTTCTCTTCTGGGGAAGCTGGAATTCCAGGTCAGCCTGTCAAATACCAGAGGTCCCGGTTTCAGAGGAAGACCCCTGTCTCGGCTAAAAGACAAGACAGCCAGCAAAGGGGAGCTTTTATTTTTTTTCTCATGTATTTATGTCTTTTGTTCTATCTCCCTTTCTGTAAACACTTCTCATGTTTGGACCTCATGTTGCAGACACAGCCTGAATAGGTGGGGATTCATTTATTTAATTAACTTTCCACCCCTATTCTGGGTAATGTGTTGAAAAACAGCTCGCAATTTTCACCCATTTATACATGCGGATATTTTACTGGAGTAATTAAGGTTGAGTACCCTGCTCAAGGGCACTACAGAGGGGCGTCTACTGCAACTCCAGCCAGCAACTTTTGTGTTAGCGACACTAGTAGTTTAGACATCAGGTCCCATTGGTATCATATTGATGAAGTGCAATCACGAAGCTGTTATGGAAATGTAATTACCAAGCTGTTGCAAAGACATGGCCTTCGGAAGTGGACTGCCAGACTAAGGTGTGGGACCGTTTAGATATGATACATCTCACACAGATCACACAAATGTGATAAATAGCAGTGCTGGGCAGCCTGAAACTACGTGACCCTTGCCTTATAGCTCCCTCTGCTGGTTGGAGGTCAACAATCGCTATGGGATGGAAGCGATATGGATACATCCAGGTCCAAAAACATGCCAATGTAGCTACCAAATTGTCCATGTGTGAGAATGGTGTCTGTGCCCAGCAATGGGTTGGCGCTCCATGCTGGGTTGTTCCCTGCCATGCGTCCGTAGCTTCTGGGATTGGCTCCAGACCCCCAGTGACCCTGCATACGGCAAGCAGGTACAGAAAATGTATGGATGGGCTGCCACAATGCTTGATGGGACAGGGGAGCAGGATGCGTGTGGTACCAGGCACATGAGTCACTTTTGGGGGTCACTGGGGGGAGGGGGGGGGTCTCTGCATTTCATCTCAGAGCACATGAGCAAGAGGTTCAACTAAACCAGGGAACGTGAGCCAGCACAGAGGCGTACGAGAAAAAAGACTAAAGATGTGAATACATGGAGTATGTGTGTGTGTGTTTGCCGGAAACCATGATTCTGATAAAGAGCCATAACAAGGCAAGCAGCAAAAGGAAAATAAGGAAAGTGAGTTGTTAGCAAAGAAAGGCCATGCAGAAGGTGGTCATGCACTGCAGATTAGCATGAGGTGTAATTATACGATCAATAGTTCATTAATTTTTCACTTTCTCATTAAGCATGCATTTGTGGATATTCTGCGATATGGATTGGATAAGAAATATTAATCTGCACCCTATTCCCCAGCACCTTGGAGATTAATCCAACCGATTACCTGATTTTAATTAAACGCATTGACAAATCAGCGCAGATGTGATATTCTTCCCCAGGTCAGGTGCTGCACTGATTTCAGTGGTCATGATGTGCAGGGACGGGTCAGGGGGGGGGGAGGGGTGCAGAAAGGCGAGGTATGAACCTAAGAATCAAACAGCCCAAATTAGATTACACAATCACAAGTGGCCAAATGAAGGCTTATGCATATTTTAGCATGACCCCCCCCCCCACCCCACTTCAGACCAAGGTAATTGGTTAATTAATACCCCCAACAACTTCCAGCTCTTCTGGGGTGAGTTTTCTGTTATTCCTCGCAGCCCCCCCAGGCCGCTGTGGGCATCCCGTTGGGGGAATAGCTGCTGGCGGAATGAAAGAGAGCATAGCATTGAACCGACACTCGTCCCGTAGCCAAAGCAACTGTAACCATGGATCTAATCCTCTCCGTTTATTGTATTATTTATTTATTTATTTTGCAGCCGCCTGCACTATCCAATAAAGTTCTCAGCTGGCGTAATACAAAACTGGGAGAAGCAATGAAAATAAATCCAGACCTACTCAGGTTTACTGAGAATTTTAATATTTCCATCACAAAATTGATTTAGAGGTGATTTGTTTAATCGCTGGTATTTTTACTCTGCCTAATGGCCAGCCCAGTAGCAGGTCCTTAAAGTGTTTGTATTTGAGTTGTGTTGGGTGATTATGGTGGTCAGCACCTTGCCGGCGATATTGTCAGGCTGGGAGTAATATTGCCACGTTTCCACCTGACCTGTTGCCAGGAAACCATCTATCAGGACGGAACAGCGCACGCCACCGGTTTGAGCAGTCTGAGCAGCGCGGTAGCTACTTAAAACTGATAAATGATTGTGAACAAATCCATCCCAAGAGGCCCCAGGAACATTCCTTCCATTTGCCAAAGGCGGACAATATTTTCCATGATGAATTTCATAGCGAAAGTTTGATGATCGAGGTCACGATCTCCTCGCTGAGAAATGGCCGTGGAGTATCTCGTGGTGATATCGACTTGCTAAGGATGTTGGTTTTTTTTGGAGCCCGGCCGTTAATTATGTAACTTTTATGCAAATATTACTGTTGCAAAGCATTCCACGTGGAATCATAACAATTAATTGCAGGCCACCTGCCTTAACTTTGAATGCCTTGGCACCCACCTGGGCATCTCTAGCGAGGCAGGACACTTTCACACAGGCCAATCAATCAATTAAGTGGCCTTGAGCAAAACTGGTGGCACTAATTAGCTGACGCGAGCTGGAGCGCTCCCAGTGTCCCCCACACGGGGCCCACGGAGCCTCTTGGGACCTGAACTGTCTGTCCCTCTCATTAACTCTCCTCCCCTTCTCCCGTTGTCCAAGCGCTCCCTGGAGGAGCTGGGGAGTTCTGGGTAATTCAGTTCCCGGTCTCTGAGGTGACCCTGTGCCTGAGGGCTGAGAAAGCAGAGGACACGTCTTTTCAGCCCAGAGTCTGTCCCCCCACCCCCAGCCTTCCCATTGGCTGTACCGAGAGGCAAAACCAGGGTGTTTCTATTTTTCTTTTGTCCTCCTGCTTGTTGGCTCCACAACTGGACATCGAGGGCACTGTGAAAGGACAATGACGCCTCCATCTCTGACATAATTCGACCGGGCTGCTCATTTAGGTATACTGATAGGTCACCTAGGTTAGGCTAGCAGGGGTGATAATATAATGTAATGGATAGGAGACATTTCGTGGAAATCCCACTTTCAAGGGGCTTTTTAGCTGGATTTGGGTACGATATTATGTTTATCTATGACAAATGCACTCAGTGTAGGTGTATGTTTGATATTTCGATAGAATTTGGGAGGGACAGTAAAGAGTCAAATGAATTTTTGTTTTTCTCAGAAGTTTAGATGAAAAGTTGATGCAAAACGCCTGAAAGTCGCATCATGTGGGCTGGGTTATAATGGAAACACCCTTGCAAGGTTGGGAAAAGAGAGAAACCTTCATGGCCCCTTCACTCACCCTGCCTGGACGGGCGAGCTGTGGGCCTCTATGCAGCCCTTCTTCGTAATACCCGCAGGGTCGGGTCCCTTGGGAGCGAATCCTGAGCATGTCGAGGGGTCCGGGCCTTGATTTACAGCTGTGTAGAGTGCATTCCTTCACTGCGCAGACACTCACAGCTAAATGCACTTACATAAACTTTCATTTCAACCCCATTTACACATCTGGAAGTTTACGGAAGGCGTTTATGGCGTGATAACTCACTAAGGAACTCGACTACAGCCCCCCCCCCCCTTACGGGATGTCGTCCTTCCAGTTGTGAGATCGACTCCGTAAGCAGTATATTAGCTCAGCCTTCTGCTGGAAGACCCTTTAAGTCGGTACTCTGTGACATCTTTCCGTGTGATCAGGGAGTTCTCGTAGTGTGCTTCACATGACAGGCCAGCATGATAGCAGAGGGAATTTCTGGGGCCACGCCCCTTATTAGTTTGATTGACAGCAAGCTCGCTGCCTGTAGCAGTCCTGACTGTAAACAGCTGATGGGCTTTTGGTGAGAGAAGTGTATGCAATGGGTTCAGATATAAGCAGCTTTCATTTGGAGTGATTTGTTCTCTTCTCTTGCGCTCCCTCTCTCGCTCACATTCTCCCGTAGCGTGCAGGGAAATGCATTCATCTGGAAGCGAGATAATCCTATGTTGTCAACAGTGTGTTTGGAAGATTTTCAAAGGCCAGGACAAAGAGCAGATGGACATCAGCATCGTCAGCAGGAGCTGCCTGTGTTTTTCATGTGTGTAAGGTGCCATTCTACCTGAATTCCTGAACTCTAGGCTATCATGTTATACTCACTGCCTTTGAGTTAAGACAGTATTGGTATTGAATGCAATTGCATTGTTATGGCTCTTTATCAGAATCATGGTTTCCTGCAAACACACACACACATAGTCCATGTATTCATATCTTTATAGGGACTTTGCATTCATTTCTATGCATTTTTCTGCATTTCTACTCCAATCCCAACATGACTAATTTAACCCCTTAGGCTGCCCTAACCCTAACCATAAGTAACCAAACAACATACAAGACTTTCGGTATTTTAAATTTTTTGATTGCAGTCACAGATTTTTATAAAATTTAAGTTATCCTTGTGAGGACTGAAACATTGTCCCCACAAGGTAAAAAGTAACAGGTTTGTATCACATTGTGGGGAGATCTAGTCCCCACATCCAATCCAACTATGACGACCTTAACCCCCACCCAGCCCTAACCTTAACCATAGGTAACAAAACGAATTTTTTTACCTAATTTTTCGTTTTTATCTTTGTGGGGACCTGAAAAATGTTCCAAACAATGTTAGAAAATCAGATTTTTTAAATAAAGAAAAAGAAAATCAGGTTTTTATTGCATTGTGGAGGACATTCAGACCTAATCCTCACACACACACACACACACACACACACACACACACACACACACACAGAGGCTCTTGCTTTGCATAGACTAGTACACAATCACATATTCTCTCACCCACTGTCTCCGTCTGTCTTTCTCTCGCACACACACACAGTGACAGGTGGCCTGGACTTTGGTGTGCTATTTATATGACTAACACGGTGTGACAGGTGTGCGGATCACAGTAGAGTGATGCCTGTCATCTCCCTACCGCGGTGCCCACCAGGCACTCTCCGCCGTACACAAGCCGCCTCGTCTGGTCGCTCTCCAGCTGAGTTTGGAACAGGAGCACCGGCGTCCCAGGAGACCAGGCAAAAGAAATGCAGATATCAAGGGAGAGGCAGCGAACCGCCCCCCATTCCGAAATCCTGGCCGCACCCCCTAAGGGTCTGCCTTAATGACTTCCTTTTCTGCGCTGGTTTTTGTTAGGGTTTGGGGCTTGTGGCGAACAGGAAGGATTAGCGCATCTGAATTGGAGATTAACAGCTGTGTGCGTGTGCCAGTGCGATGGCGATAGAGGTTGGGGGAGGTGGGGTGGATCACAGGCCCTGATAAAAGCACTCAGTCCTGGCATCACCCCCCCCCCCCCCCCCACTTCAGAGTCCTTATGCGGTCGTTTCAGTTTCTGTCTGCATCTGAAATGCAGAAAGATAAATATTTATATTGGGAAGATAAGGCTGCTTTTGTTTGTGAGCCGGTTCAGTTTTCAAGCAAAACACAAACAGTGGCCATCCTGAGCTGCTTGTAAGCAGTCTGTGGTCGTTGGACTCTGTGACTGTGGCCAGTTGACCGTGGGACTGTCGTAACTGGATTATGGTCAGCCTGTGGCCCTCTGGTAATTGACTCAGCTTGATTCCTGCTACACCAGCAGTAGAGGGCGCCACTAAAACCTGACCCATGTGGAAGAAGCCATTGCCTGTGTATATAAGGGAATGATCCAGTTATGTCGACCTTTCACCCCGCCATCCCGTCGGATGGCCGACTCGGCCCTGCCGCAGTGCCAGAACCTCCCCTGCCCCGCAAATCTTTAATTGGTTCTGCTTTCAAAATCGATGCTCCGCTCTTCCTCCCCAGACAGCAGTGTGTATCAGCAGTTTTCTTTCCCACTCTCTTGTTGTGCTTTTCCCTCCCCTGCCTTGTTTTTACTAACCTTTTGGTGCCATATGCCCCGGGAAACACCACAGGACCCTGCCACGACATCCCTGCATCTCCCTTGGCCTCCTACGGATCCCATGTGAAACGCAGGGGACGGTGGGCCTGGCATGGGAGCAGAAGTATTGCCGTACGGTTTCTCCATCCACCGCTGAGACCCCAGACCGAGATGCATGTTTATGCAATGCTGTCAGTGCTCTCTGCGCCGAATGCTGGAGTATGTATTTATATAGCCATACACACACACCTATGGACCTCCGTGGCTCCACTCTCGGGCCCCCGGTTGTTCGGAGTGTGAGCACAGCGGAGGGAATAACACAGAATTAAAAGTGATCCACTGATACCCGACATAAAAAGAAAGTGGGCCACAGGGTTGAATCCGTCTTTGTCGGAGAGATGGGGAGCTTGATCTGTACATCGTGCCGAGAAACAGAGCCCCACTACACGCTCCAGTTTCCCCTCCTCGTCGGGCAGAGGGGTGATGGAGAGGGCACACTGTTCGTCGCGTGCCCGGCGAGGACTCTGCAGAGGGCTGCTGGGAGGTGGGACGGGATGGGAGCGTAGCGTGTGCGGCATGGGTTCGGCATGGGTGCGGCATGGGTTCGGCATGGGTGCGGCATGGGTGCGGCATGGGTTCGGCATGTATGCGGCATGGGTTCGGCATGGGTTCGGCATGGGTTCGGCATGGGTTCGGCATGGGTGCGGCATGGGTGCGGCATGGGTTCGGCATGGGTGCGGCATGGGTTCGGCATGGGTGCGGCATGGGTGCGGCATGGGTGCGGCATGGGTTCGGCATGGGTGCGGCATGGGTGCGGCATGGGTTCGGCATGGGTGCGGCATGGGTGCGGCATGGGTTCGGCATGGGTGCGGCATGGGTGCGGCATGGGTGCGGCATGGGTTCGGCATGGGTGCGGCATGGGTGCATGAATGTCTTAATGATTATTACTTATTACTTATAAATTACTTATTATTACTCTGCACTGGCCATATGCTGCATATAAAGTGCTTGCAAAAAGTTGCTTTAGGTCAGAACTGACACGATGAATTACTTGGTTTTGTTTGTCTAAACGTTTTACTTTGAAATCTTCTTCCGCCTTCTGGGGCGACAGTTTATGAGCAGATATTGGGAAAATCTGTGGCACACTGAAGGACTTTGTGTCCCCCTCCTTACCATCAACGCACTCCCAGGGCAAAGCAGCCTGACAGGCAGTGGAGGCAGCGGGCGGCAGGCAGCGCGAGGGCGAAATGAGCAGTAAGCATAAACACGGCTAACGAGCTGAATTCGCAAGTCGACTCCGTCGCAGAGGGTCCCTGGCTCCGGTGGACCCAGGAGCTCCTGCTTCCTGATTGGATGATGGTGATCGGGAACGGCGTGAAGCCGTCGCTTTTGAGCCGTAATGAAAAAGGCGGAATTAAACAACATTCCCCCCTCCCACCCCCCCGCACCCCTGCCTGCACTCTCAGTAATTGCGTGCCCATGTTGAGGATGAACGGAGAAGCGGGGAGGAAGGAGAGGGAGTCTGATAAAAGAGATGGATGCTAAACTGGACCAGACGACGAGCCCTGGCTGAGTTCTGTTGGGTGTTCCTGGTGGGTCGGCCTGTTTGATCTTCATGGTCAGCATTTTTTCTCTGACTGGTTCATTTCCCTCAGTTTGGAGGGGGGGGGGGGTGTTGTTGACGTAAATGACTTTCTTTGTTGACACCTCACCATACGTGTTGTAAGGGACCTAACCTCAGCCTCTGCACCCCCTTCTGGCACCTCCCCCGGGAATCTCATGTTCTACACCTTTTCCCTGCTTCATCGTTTCCCAAACCTTTGTCTTTTGCCCCCCCCTTATTTTTTTTGCATTTTCGCAATACATAATGTTGTGGATTTCTCTACAGTAATTTAATTGTAAAAGTCGCGATGGGAAATAAATTTTATGGATCTACGGAAGCGACAATGACCTTGCTGGCTGTGGCGGCCGTGGCGATGCGAAAACTCATTTCAAATATTTTATCCCAGTCCTCAGAACTCCCACTGAAAAGAAAAACAGTGCCTGTTTATTTCTCGCACCATAAAACTTTTTTATATATATATATATATATAGATGTGAAGCGTTCAGTGCCCGAAACTACAGGGTTAGCACACAGAAAATATGAAACGTTGCAAAGCCTCATTTCAAAATAGTTCGGACTGCCTCTGGAATTTCAGCTTTATATGCATCGAATTTTTATTACAAAAAAAAAAGAACAACGTTGTGGTTGATCGTCACGCCCAATTAGCCTGATTCTCACTCTGAGGCGATGCACGTGGGGGGGGGGGGGGGGGGGGGGGGGGATGGTTGGTGGGTGCGTCCACATGCTGTAGCCTACTCCCAATTTTGACGGAATTGGCTGCCATACTGCAGCAGAGCTTGACAGGAAAATAAATTTGGCTGAGACTTACTTTAGCCTGAGGCCCCTGAACTAAACATCTAAAAGATCTACACGGCCATCCCAAGGCTACGAGGGGGTGGCAGTAACCATTAGTAATCACCTGCTTCGTCTGTAAATCAGCTCGTTTCCACGCACTAGTCGTTTTGATGTCTTCTTCAGTGGCTATATTGACTGAATCTGCACATATTGGATCTCAGTCAATCCTTAATCTGTGGCTTCTAATACTGTTCCTGTCCAGCATGCATCAAACACCGATAAAAAAATTATTATTAATTGAAAACATTTTTATGCATTTGGGGGAATAATGTAAGTATAATCAGCTGACATGCACTAATAATCAGCTGATGTGCAATAATAATCAGCTGATGTGCAATAATAATCAGCTGATGTGTTCATCTTAAATCCAGTGCTGAGGAAGGAGCAAACCGGTCCAGTAGGGGGCGATATGGGGGCTTCCTCTCCCCCATGCTGACCACCCATTTATAAAAGTCTGCCTTGCAAAGCCATAGGGGTCATAAAGGAAGGCGGCGGGGGGAGAGGAGGGATCATCACGCGCAATTTATAAACCATTAAGCGCCATAAACCGGCAATCTCATTCACAGAGCCGTGCATTTGGCAATGAGTTCTGTTGCTGCTGCTGGGTGGGGGAGGGGGTGCAATTTGAGGGCTGAGCTGAACGCACCCCAGCGGTTGTAGTATCTGGCTCAGGGTCACCTTTGTCCCACGGAAGCGGGTGGCAGCAGAGAGGGAGGGAGACTCTGGGAACTGGGAATCTGCGGTTCGCTCTTATTGTTTCTGCTACAGTACGTCTATATATATTGCTGTTATCATAGTTATGCGCTCAGACACTCGGCAGATGGTTTTTATTCAAAGCCGCTTACGTGCTTTTCTGTTTTTAACTTTTTTCCTCATTGCACAGCCGGGAGTTTGCGGAAATGAATTTAAGCACCTTCCTCAAGGGCACAGTGGCAGTGGCAGAGCCTAACTAGGACTCAAACCAGCGGGCTTCTGGTAATCAGCCCGCCCCCTTAACCATACCGTGACCCGTGCTGTGCTTTGTGTTCCCGTACCCTTCCCCCGCCCCAACCGCTCCTCTTTCCCAGGTTAGGGTGGCGCTAGCCCTTAGCTCGCGGCCGGAGGTTCTGGAGCCAGCCCCAGGCAGGCGCCGGTCCAGCCCGGGGACTCCGGAGCCTCCGCGGCGGTCGTTAAGGCGGAGTCGCTGAGGTCCCTGTTTCCAGCAGCCGCGCATATGGCCGACTTCCCAGGGGGGGCCGAGCAGCAGGCAGACGCCAGCTTTCATATAACTGCAAAATGTCAGGAATCAGATAGATGCGAGTACGGTTTTCTCTCGCCTGAGACGGGACGGCATCCATAAGGACGCGAACCTTCCGGAACGTGATATACATTCCGCACTATCTCTCACTTTACAACCAAAGTTAAGGCTTATATGTGATGAAAGGTTTTTTTAAAAATCCATCCATCCATCTTCCGTAACTACTTATCCAGTACAGCAGTGTTTCCCAACTCGGTCCCACAGCCCACATTTTTGCTCCCTCTCAGCTCCCAGCACACCAGAACCAAACAAGCAATCAAGAACACAGAGTACTTGGCACAGGTGCGCAGGGAGCTGGGGGGGCAGCCAAAGTGTGGACTGTCTGGGGGTCCCAGGGGACCGGGTTCAGAGGCACTGCAGTACAGGGTCATGGTGAGCCTGAAACCTTTCCCAGGAAACAAGGGCACCAGGTAGGTGGAAACTCTGGAAGGCTGAGCACTGAAACACAAAATCACACACTCAGGCACATTTTCAGACACCTGATTGCATGCTTTAGGTGTATGGGAGGGAACTGAAGTGCCTGGGGGTGATCCCTTTGAACATGAGGAGACGCCAAACACAGTGCTGGGGGGGGGGGACTCAAACCAACAACCCATGAAATGAAATGATGCTGCATGTACCATTTGGACAAGTATGACTACAGGTACAGTGGAATGCCTCTTCTCACATATTCCATCTTCTCTCCTTTTTGCCCGGTTAATGGCCTTGCTTAATGGACCAACTGCGACTCTGCCGAGTACAGGATTCAAGCGGGAGACCTTCTGATCACAGGCACAGACCCCACACTGTGCCTCACACTGCCACACACCAGCTGCGATGCTCAAGCCTTGCTTAGCTAAATGACCTGAAAAAGAACTTGATGCCAGACTCGCTGACAAACACAAGACGGCACTTACAGATAGAGACAGACACAGATGCGTGTCTAGACTGTGGAGGGTCTGTCGAGAAGATCAGGTGGGCGGGGCAGACCCCAGTGCACGTGGGTCTGTGTACAGTATGAAGACTGCCCAGTTGCAAGGTCATGTGGTGAATGGCTGTGGTAGCCAAAGTGTTAGTATGTAGCCCCGGGTCTTTGCTTGCAATATCACGGCTACAAGACAGTCAATACGCTCAAAATTGAGCCCTCATTGAGGAGGCCGAAATGGGAAAAGAAATCAATAATCTTAAAAAGGTTACATGTCAAACTATTAAACACGATATCGATCCCCTCAGCAATCTTTAATACTATTTAGATATCTGTGGATACTTTTTTTCCCTTTCCCAAGAAAAGTACAGAGGAAAAAAAATCTTTCTCTTTATTTTTATTGAATATTACAAAGGAGAACAGTTTTCAAAAATATACTCTTTAAAGTTTCAATCAGTGATGCCAAAATGTCATGATGCTCGCGGAGAAAGTTCTCAAGATCTGACAGGCTTATAAAAATAGCCCAGTTCGGCAAACCACCCGGATCTTCTGCGTTACGCCTATTTATCTTTTCTCGTGTTTCTGTCAAACCGGAGATATAAAGGTAAACTTTTAGCCAGCCATTGTAACTTGAGAAGCCTTAATCATCAGAAGGCCAGCTACTGCACCGACAGCGGAATGCTTGCAGAGGTGTAGAGATCCTGGTAGTTACAGCTGATATGTGAAGCCTCACACCTCCAGGGTGAGAATTTGTTTGTCTCCCCCCGCTTCATGTTTGGGTCCATTTCCGTGGGGGCTCCTGTTTTCTCTGCCAGTCCAGAGATATGGGATGGTGAATTGTTGTCTCTGAATTGTCCTTACTGTGGTGGGGGCTGGCCCCTTCTCCAGGGTGTCCCCTGCCTCTGGGACCAACTCCATGCTCACCGCGCGGCTGTACCGGGTAAGTGCTCGGAAGATGGATGGATTTAGTTGTTTCTTTGCTTTTGTTTTTATTTTTTTATTTTTTCATTTGAAGGTCACAGCTTGCTAAAGTTTACTTGTTTTGTTGCTGTTCTTCCAGGGAAAAAAAATGCTTTGACATGAATTGTACAGCAACTTCCAGCTGGACCAGGGGAATGGATGGGAAGTAAGCCCAGCACACACGTCTCACTGGGAAGCTGGGTGTTCTCACAGATTCCAGTTAAACTAGGACTGCCTCCAGCCATGCCTTCTTAGATAGTGTCCTGCAGGTGAAGAGACAAAAGGCAACAAGGGAGAGGAAGGGAACTGGCGGGGGGTGGGGGGGTCCATGGGGGGGGTGGGGTGGGTCTGGTTAGAGGCAGAAGGCAAGGAGGGAGAAGGAGGCCAGGAAGGGAGGTGAGAGGAGAGACCAGTCAGGAAACAGAGTGTAAAAAAGAGGCCAGTGTCAGTTATGGTTTTGGGAAGAAAACAGGATTGGATGGTGAGCAAAGAGAGAAGAGCAAACATGGGTGGAGAGAGAGTGATAGGAAATGAAAGGGTAAATGGAGGTCCATCGCAAATGCTGAGGTATGGTCAACATGCTCTTATTAGAGGATGCTGGAGAGTAGGCTGGGAGATAAACGGGGAGAAAAAGAGGATAGAAGGAAGAGTGAAGCTACATGAGAAGGGGGGGGGGCAGAGGGAGCGAGGGATGGGGCAAAGAAGGAGAGGAGACATAAGAGGAAGTGATGGAAAGAATGAGAGAAGCTGGCAGTTATGGATGTGTTCTGAAGGGGATGTTATTAGAGGGGGCAGGAGACAAACAGCTTCTTTTAGGGAGAAATGAAGATGTTCATCAATTTAAATGTGCGGGGGTCCTGGGGGGAGAGAGGCGGGCAGGGGCAGGCTCATCTTCATCCTCTGAGGACCACCCATCTATCATGGGCAAGCAGCTCTGAAGCTGTCTCCTGTCCCCCCAGTCCCAGCCCATCCACCAGCACCATGGCTAATCTGGCGTAGCCGGAGATGCGGCCCCATGGCCTGTCCCCCACTCCCAGGACGGGGGCCGTGTTCCTGCGTTATTTACTGCTCACTTAGGCCCTCTGCACCCCAACACGTGCACGATTTATGGTGACAATCCCCGGGCCGGACTTGCTCTGCTGGAGCAGGGTCTGATGGATGGAGGCCGGGGAACGGAAGACGTGGACGGGGGTCGTGGTGGGGTGGGGGAGGGGGGTTCTCAGGTGTAACGTTTTGATTGTAACTCGATGTTCTCTCACCGACTGCGGCTCCCCTCGCCTGACGCGCCACACGCGTGACACAATGGGGCGGAACGGCTCGTCCCCGTTAGAGGCAGCAACAATCAAACGAGCACTTTAAAGAGACACCAGAGAGACCCTGCTCATCCCCTCTGCATTATACACACGTCTCTGTGCTGAGAGCCAGTGCTTAGACACCTGTGAATAAGAAATAAGAAATAGGAAATAAAAACTCATCACATTTTCAAGGAACTTCAAAGGCTTTTATATTTTATACATGCCATCCGGCGTATGAGATCAAGATGCCCGTGTGACACTAAAGATGAAGAAAAATAACTTGAAGCTGATGTTGATACAATAAATTACATATATTATTATATTACACACACACATATGTTGATATACGGTAATGCTTTACTTTAACTGCACCTTCATAATGCATTCATAGAACATTCATAAGCAGCATATATACCTCAACGTCCTAACATACCATAACAGCTTTAATATTTAATATGCTACTTATGAATTCTCTATGAATGTTCTATGGATGCATTACAAAGGCATTATGAAGCTTCCAGGATAGGCCCCAGTCTCCCACAATCCTGCACAGGGCTTTCCTCTCTGCTCTGGGCATGTGAAGTACTCCTTTCTTGTGTGCGGGCTTGCTTTCAGTGCGTGTGCATTGCTTGTAATGTCCTCTGGCTTAGACGGGGGTGTGTGTCTGTTCACACGCGTGACTGCTCCCATCCCGCGTGCCTTTCCGTCTGCGTGTTTGTGCGTATGTATGTTGTCCTGACCTGTAGCGGGACTCGGCTGAACCGTTACACTTTTTCATATGTCTGGCGAAATGTCAGTCCTGCCTGAAATGTCACCGGATACCATTTGTTCCGTTTTTTTGTTTTCTCTTCCGGAACCGTCAATCCCTCGTCTTACACGCTGCGCAAGCCGCTCCCTCTCTCTCTGCCCTTATTACGGTCTGGGGCGCCGTAAGGCGGGGGGAAGCTAGGGCGATTCCACGGGCCCCTGAGTGACAGGGAGCTTAGAAAATCTGGAAAATAACTAGATTGATCTGAACTTGGGGCCCCAATATGATATGCCTGCATGGGGCCCCAATATGATATGCCTGCATGGGGCCCCTGATTACGGTCAGCGTTCAGCTGATGCTGGGATCTTTGTGCACAAAAAATCACCCCCGACAACTGCAGCCACCTGATCATGACAATCGATTTAGATAATCGCCGTTAATACCATCATTATCATAAAGGGAGAGGAAAATGGAGTTTGGGTAATAAGCTTAACCTGGCTTATAGATTTTTAATTGTACTTTCTTTAGCCCTCTGGTATGTTTATGTATTCAGATTGTCATAAATGCACATTTTCTCTTGCAGTTTGACCTGAAAGTTACAGAACGAGGAGCCACTGCTGGGCTGCAGGCTCCGAGTCTCTTTCAGGCCAGGATGGGGAAAGTCACAGAAGGGCTATAGACAGGGAGGCGGGCATGTGGACGGTGTCGGGGACAGGGGCCGAGGAGGACATGGGCTCAGGGGGGCTCATGCTGACGAGAACGGCGCTGGCGAGGAGCGGAGAATGGAGACGGGGAGAGGAGGCTGCCGGTCACGCTAATAAATCCAGAATGAATTAGGGTTCGAATCTGAGGGAGAACGGCACAGGGAGGGAGACGGCGGTGACAGAGCGGCAGTGCAGAGGCAGCTGGAAGGGATACTAATAAAGGCGGAGAGAGAAGTGAAGGTTCACCGCTTTGTGTGTTTTTGGCCGTCCTCCATCCGGTGAGTGTCGATTGGTGGGGGGGGGGAGGTTGGGGGGTATTTCGCAGTGAAGCATTTAGGCCACTCCAATCCCATCAGGACCCAGCGCTGACCACGCTCCTGGGGGAGGTGGTGGTCGGGGGCTGGGGGGGGTAGAACGGGGTTAATTTGAAAAATGCCATGGGCACCTAAGCGTAACCCCTCCCTCGAGTCACTCGCCATTCAGCCCGTGGTGGGGGGGGGGGGGAGTGGACAAACAGAGAGCACGGAAACTTCCGGCTGGGGGAGGGGGGGGGGGGTTCTAAGCAGGGTCACAGAGACAGGGTCACCCTTGAGGTCAGGCCGCCCAATTCCTGCTGACATCATTTGCATGCGCTTCATTGCTGTAACGTTGCCTGCTGTCTTTTTCACTGTAATTTATTTCCAGGTGTGTTGCGGTGATTGAACTGTGTTCTCTGCACAGCCGTCAGCGTCTGCGCTTTCCTTCTGTGACCTTTTCATTTTCCTCACAGTTACGATTTTCTCAGGAGCTGTACAGATTAACGGCGCTTTAGACTTAAAAAAAACTATAAAGATGTGGAGTAAAAAGGCACCGGAGCCTTTTCGGCCATCTGGCAGCCAAAGCCCACGGTGCCGCTCTGCTCTTCGGCGCCCTGAGTCTCCTCGCCATCTTCTAACCTCCCAGTTCGCCCACTGTGAGCCGCCGAAAGTGGCCCCAGAGTATCCTGTGTGCGAGATCCATTTTATACAAGCCGGGGAGGGGGGGGGGGGGGGATGTTTCGGCAGTGTAGGACAATGGTGAGAAATGCTGGAGTCCTGCAGGCATCTCCTGGGCTGCACTCAGAGTAGGTGCCACTTGTGCATGTTTGTCCACCATTGCTGCTTCTTGAGTGATATGTATACACTCAGTATACACACTGTGTAAAGTTTACACACAATATATTCACTGTATACTCACTGTATAAACACAATATACAAACAGTATATACACTGTATACTTACTGTATAAGCACTGTATCCACACAGTATACACACTGTATGCACATAGTATACACTCTGCACAATGTATACTCACTGTATAAACACTGTTTACACACAGTATATGCACTGTATATTCACTGCATACACACTGTCCCTGACTTACAACCTATGCCACTTATGATGACTCACACAAATGACAAAGTTTTTTTTTTTTTTTTAATAAATCAAGATGTATGCAAACATTCATTTTGGGCAGCTAGCAGCACTATGCTACTCAGTACACACTGTGTGCCATGGAATAGCTGCTCCCAGATAATACTGTGATGAACATCCCAGTCTCACATGCATCTCTCAGTCTCATTCTCACACCTAAAAGTCAGCTTGAGTATCCTGTTCCAACATACATCCATTTCAACATACGGTACCCAGAATGAAATCCATATTTATCCCAGATATTTTATTATTTACATGCTTGACGCTTTTGCCTGATTGTCAAAGATGTACTTGATGAGCAGATGCTTTTTCTAGTTTTATTCATTTTTTCTAACTTGACTTTATCTCATCATTAATTACACGGTGGCCTTGGAGAAATATGACAGACCAATGCAATAAAAAGGGCCCCTGTCATTCAGCGGCTTTTGGAATTATCCTGTCCCCCCCCCCTGAAGCTGAAGTCCAGCATCACATGTCAAACGTTAAAAAGACAGGGGGGGGGTCTCTTCGAGATGCACCTCCGTCACATGACATCCTGCGGAGAGCGGCAATCGATTACATGATGGTTAGGGCAGAGGACGGGAGAGGACAAGGAGGGACGGGCGAGACTCTGGGGGAGGCATCCTGGCAGGTCTAGGCCACTCCTCACGGACGGGGAGGGCGGCATTAGAGATGCAGCAGGCGTAGATAAGACACTGACAAGGACTGCGGCATTTAACGACTTAATTAACAGCAGCGTCTGTGTCGCCGCGTGGGCGAAGATCATCCCCCGTTACAAAACCCATGTACCGTGCCGCGCCCCCAGCCTCACCCAAAACGTGAATAAAACGAGCTTCCCCGCGGCCTGGGGGTGTTACACGGCATCGCTGGGGGGGCCGCGACACAGTTCTCCTATACCCAAGTGGGCCACTGTTCAATTTAATCTCGGGCAGTATAAATGGGTAAGATGTGAATTGCATTTGAGGCAGCGATCATTAATGCTGAGCATTATGTAATTAATTAAACTACACTGAAATGATTAAGCAGGAAAACACAAGCCTGTCGGGTTTCCTGCGAGGTATTCCTGCTAGTCAGATAAATTAGACAATGCGGCTGATGCATTATTTTTTAGAGTTTTCCTGATCCTCTTCTCGGTCGCATGTTCCATTGGTCCGAAAGGATTTTTATTTCGATTTATGACAAGATGAAGTTTGTGGGAACACGCTCTGTCAAAGCCGGCAGCCACTGAACAGACGAGAAAGAGGCTCTTGATGAATCAAGACTTTTTTTTTTTCTCGATGAGTCTTGTGGAGGGTTTTGTCTCCTCATTAAACTTTGTTTACAGTGCAAAGAAGGAGCTTTATGACTGGGTTTATTGATTTACAAATGAACAGGGGCTGGTGCGATTATTTCGGCAAATTAAGTTCGGGAACTGAATTTTTACCACCTGACCTTACTGTGTCCTATTCCCTCCCACTATGAAAACGTGGGCTGTTTTTACAATCTGTTTAAAGTGTGACAGGTAGATACACCGTACAGGCGGGGTGTGTAGATCTATGCTAGATTGTCTACACTCTTAGGCCTCTGAGGCTTGGTCCAAATCCCAGGAGGGATGTGCAATTGGTCCAAATCCCAGGAGGGATGTGCAATTGTATCTTCAAGTGAGACAGAGTCAAACATTAAGGGATGTGTTTGGTTCACTGGACGTGCAGGACAATGGACGTGTCTGCATCTCGCCTATAAGCTGATTTAGGAATGATATTTTGTAGCCCTTGCACCCCCCCCCTCCCCGGCACACCCAACAGAATCAAGGCCTAAGCTGGACTAACCTCGGAATTAGACGTCTTTTCTCTGCAGAGATTTGGGACCCAGGGTGCTGTGTTCCCCATTGGTTTCCTCCCACTGGGTCCTTCCTTTGCTCCTCCCGATGGCAAATGGGACAGCGACCAAGGGGTCTGTACTACAAGCAGCAGATTTAAGGATTACCATTAATTAGATGTCAGGGACAGAAAAGGGGCTTTGCCTGTCTTGGCAATGATACAATATCTTTTAATCTGCTTGGTTCCCGGATAAAAGAAAATCAGTCAATTGACAGGGAAAAAAAAGCGGGGAATGAATACGAACGAGGCGCAGGAGGTGGCCGAGGAGGAGGAGAGCATGGGCTCCATGAAAGAGGTGCGAGAAGAAAGGGAAGAGGTGGATTTGGGGTTTTCACTATGTGTCCCACATAAGTGGAGCCATTTCTATGGAAACAGGAAAGAGGGAGGAATGGAAAACTTAAACAGCCGCAAGGGAGGGGGCAGGAATGGAGTGACATGGAGCCTGGGATAACGGGGGGGTGACAGAAGTAGAAGACAAGAGAGGTGAAGTGGAAGGGCAGAGTGTAGAACAATAGCAGCCATGGCGTCGATGTCATGAGAGCAAATTGGAACAAGTATGCACAGCTGGCAGGCAGAATATAAGGGATGAACTGGGAAAGTGCGGCGGGGGGGTAATCCAGTGTGCCCCATCGAAATCTACTTCCCCAACAAACAGAGCTTATTGACATGTTAAAATATATTAGCTATGTGTTACATGCTGGCCTGAGGCATATAAAGGGGCTGCAGCTGAAAGCTGACTGGCCCTTGGAATGCCCCTTCGCTTGTCACTCACCGATTCAAAACATGTCATTGGTTAATGATAACATTGGTCCCTCTGTATGGGTTATAGCCCTTCTTATGCCCCTCCCCCCTGCTTAAAAGATCCTAGAACTGAAATTGATTCTGACACATTGCAAATGACTTTAACTCGGTAAATGATCAGAAAAACACGCTGCTGTACCAAAGATGCCTCTCTCACCCACTACACTAGAAGTGTGAAGCTTGAAAACAAACAAGCACTTTTAGCCATGAGTTAACCATTTTAATTTTTGACCCTTCCACTAAGGACACCAGACTGGGATGTTCCTCATAATGTTCTCAGGGACCCCTGGAAGAAAAAAAATACTATCAGTCAATCCACTTCAGCTAATTAATCCGGTTTTCCGGAACATTTTGAGGAAGCTGCCTTCAGCAGAGCGAGGCGTAACACGGTAAATTCTACAGGGCGAACATCCTCATCATCGGCGTCTCCCAGAATAGAAACGGAGTTACCATGGAGGCCTGGCGTTTCTTAACTCGGTAATATTTCCGCTCACTCTGAGTGTTGTGGAAGAGAAGCATTCGGAAAGCTCAGCTGCCTTTTAAAGCTGGGGGGGGGGGGGGGGTGGCTTCAGCCTACAGCCATCCCAGATAGACCCTATCAATAGATGTAAATTTGGCCCGTAATTCCCTGACAATATCTGTGAAACTGCACCATCGCATGCAGTGCACCAATCAGTAAAAATCCCAAAACAGACCTTCAACTTCAATTGATTGGCTCCTCTACATAATTTTGCAATGACACTAGAAAAAATATTTTAAATGCCATTTATTCATTTGTCTTCGGTATTGCTTGTCCTATGCAGGGTCATGATGGTCTGAAGCCTGAAGCCTACTGGAGAAAGGCAAGTGATAACTCAGGATGGGGTGCCAAACCATCGCAGTGCGCAATTTTAAATACCGATATTTACATAGTCAATCCATGTCGGTGTGAAGCACACGTGTTTTCTTCGTTTGTAGGCACAGTGAAAAGGAGATAAGAACATAAGAACATAAGAAATTTACAAACGAGAGGAGGCCATTCGGCCCATCAAGCTCGTTTGGGGAGAACTTAACGAATAGCTCAGAGTTGTTAAAATCTTATCTAGCTCTGATTTAAAGGAACCCATGGTTTTAGCTTCCACTACACTAGCAGGAAGACTATTCCATACTCTAACTACACACTGTGTAAAGAAGTGCTTCCTCAAATTTGTTTTAAAATGTTCTCCCGCTAATTTCCACTTATGGCCACGAGTTCTAGTATTTAGATACCATTTAAAGAAATTAATTCACACTATTAATTTCAGACAGGAAAATTCACAGCCTTGTAGAAGCAGTCGCCCTGAAGAACAGCATGGAGTAAGGTTATCGAATTAACGTATAGCGCTAATTCAGGGGAAAATGGCAGCAGTTCATATATTTTTACACGATGTTGAAAAAACATAAACACACTTCCATGTTCCTGAACTCTGCTCTTTGAGGCGGATCAAAAATCATCCCGCTAGCAGAAGGATATATGACTAAACCCACGAGATGGAGGCTCTTTGAAGTTATTGACGGATGTAGCCGTGAAACATGCGAGAGAACACCTCAGCCAGGACCTGTGAGGAACTTCGCCGATTAAATTTTTCCTTTTCTGGAAAAGGAGAAAAGAAACCTGAGAAGGGTGGAAAAAAGGTTTGATATTTCTGGCACTGGAGTGTTTACATGTTTAACACTGGAGTGTCTAACAGACTTTCACATTAGCTTATGCTGTTTTGGCAAGATTTTAAAGGGTATGTTTGGGTTTCGTTTTTGACTTGGGAGTTACAATTTGAGAATTACCCTCTGTGTTTTGCTTTAGCATTCACTGAGTGTATCTCACAGGCAGAAATTGAATTATTTTGCTTTTTCCTTTTAGCTGAAAAATCCATCCATCCATCCATATTCCCCCTACCCACTAATCCAGTACAGTAGGGATTTCCAACCTTTTGGAGTCTGCAGACCATGTTATGCTGTGCAGAAGTTTCATGGACTGGTGAAACATGTCGTTAGAGGTTTATTGAGTTAATAACAGGAAACCTCTAATATGATTTAATAAGTTTTGAGCTCCTTCCTTATTTTTTTCCAGATGTGCATGTCAGGGTCTAACGAAAGGTGTGGCTTGAAAATATATAGATTATTATACATAGATTATTATAGAAACTAACCCACCCCTCCCCCAAACCCCCAGCGCTCCACAGCCCAGTGGAATATCGGACCACACCAGTGCTGGTCCACAAATTACAGGTTAGAAGCCCCTGCGATAAAGTGTTGAGGTGAAATTGAAGCCTATCTCAAGAACGACAGAGCAGGGGAACCCCCTTGTTGGAGTGCCAGTTTGTTACACAAAATGTCTGTGTAGGTTTTCAGTTGTCCAGGATATGACAATCTTAAGGGCATACATAGGAGAGACCAAGCAACCACTCCACGGACGTATGGCAGAACACAGGAGAGCCAGCACGTCAGGACAAGACTCAGCTGTACATCTGCACCTAAAGGAGAAGGGACACTCCTTTGAGGATACAAATGGGCACATTTTGGACAGAGAAGACAGGTAGTTTGAGAGAGGATGTAAATGGGTCACATCTCGGCTCAGGTGGAACCAAGGTTTCACAGCTTGATCCTAACCTTGCCGCAGATGACCCTGACGACTTTTAGAACTGAAGTAGCCCTTCGGATGAGAGATGAGACGTCTTCGAGTTCAGTTGCCTCAGATTCAAGCCCTTAAGAGTTGTTATACAACATTCCTGGATTATCTTCACATAATTATCAACAGTTTACAAAACTGTGAACCTCACGTGCTGTTAGCTAAGGACTTTGATACCTTCTGACAGCTGGCTGCCTTCATCCAGAATCTGAACTGCTCTCTCCTTAATGTCCACTAACATTGTCTTTCTACCATCGCTGTGATTTTGCCAGTGATTTTGTGATTTTGTCATCAGTGAAAAGCAGCACTTCTGTGAGTCATGGGAAGCTCTATTTTTCAATGGCAGTCCATATCTGCCTGCAGTGTTTACAGTCTGAATGAAGCATGCATTCTTTCACTAAATAAGATTTTTTATTGTACTTTAGTAATTTTGTAATTTATTGTGCTGCGAGCATTTTTGTTTTTAGAATACAAAATTCATAAAAGCATTTTAGTCCTCGATATTTGTGTTACAAATGTGTGTGTGTGTGTGTTTTTGTTTTTTGCTAGCAATTGTTATTTGCTAATCACTTATGCCTTAGAAATGCAAAGAATGGCTAATTTTCCCCACAGACTTTGCTGTTGTGACCTGGACAGTGAGACAGTGATATTTTGTAATTGACCTATTTTCCAAAACATTTCAGATAGATTAAGCGCTGAGTAAACTTCTAGAATAACTTCTACAACTTTTGAGAACTTTCTACAACTTTCCAGTAATGTAAATGGTAATATAAATACTGGGGCCCTAAGCCCACCAGTTCAGTATAGTTCCAGCTGCAAGGACTTTCCCAGGAAGCGGCTTGGAGCTTCCTGGGCGAACGCAAGTCTGAAAACTATGTGCAGCTTCTTGAGACTTAGGTAAAGAACTACAGCAAAATGGGCTGCAGGATGTCCTTCAAAGTCCATATTCTTCATGCTCATTTGTCATCTTTGTATAATTTTAGTATAAATACATGTAAATTTTTATTTCATATATTGTATTTTTCTGACTTTATGTTTTCTCATTGGAAATAGGTACATATCAAAACTTAATTGTCCTGGTCACAAAAGCAAAGTTTGTAATTCAAACGATGCGATGAATCATGAACCACAGTACTCTGGACGTGTCTGTGTCCTCTGAGTGCTGCTCAGGGTTGAGGGATTAGGTCGTCACTGTCAGCTTGCTGATAGGTGACCAGCCTGGATCTGACAGGAGATTTTTTTTAGAATGTTGATGACCTCTGACCCCTCCTCTGGCAAATCAGATGTCTGAGACTGAGTGAGGTATTACGGGGTGATTTCCCTCAGTCACCTGAAAGCTGAGGTTGTGATTTGGCAGCTCCTGTTATCAGTAGCTCCGCCCGTAATCGACTGGCCATGTACTGCTGTCTACATTCTTAAGTGCTTCCTTATACTACTGTAATTATTACCTACAGAGAGGATTACAAATAATTTGAGTGTCTGTGAAATATAATGCGTGAAATGGCTCCAAAAAAAAATCGATCGTTAAATATTGATCAGAAATAACACACAGCCTAATTAAGCGACACTATATCCAGTATTCTATAAGTATCGTATACGATCATTTGAAAATGACAGGATGTCCATCTATCCTCCAGTACTGCTTTTCCAGTAGAGAGAAGGTGAGCATTGAGTTGCTACCAGGAAGCATAGGGTCTCAGGCAGAGGACGCCATTGACAGGATAGCTATCCTAGCATGTCTCAAACGGCCATTTATAACCTCATAATCACGAACAATTTCAGCTATATAGTTTGTGATTCAACAGTATATATGTTACTGTATTTATATATCGTGTTTCAGCACCATTACTGATCGACTGGGGCGCAGACCTTCTGTTTGATAAGTTGTCAAGCATGCAGTGATTACAGTGAGCACTGAGGTTTGAGTGTTTGGTGTCTATGCGCACTGCAGCACTGCCGCTGCAGCAGCTGCTGGCCTGCAGATTAGCGGTGTCCAGCCACGTTCCACAGCACCGGCCGCCGGATCTCGCAATGCGAAACTCGCCTGACTTCCTGCATGCGGAAGGACAGGTGCGAAGGAGTAGGGCCCTTTGAGACCTGACTCGCCCGAGACTCTAATTACGTTTGGGACCAGGAGAATTCCTGGGTGTTTACATAAAGGGGGGGGGGGGAAACGTTTGTAATTTAGTGCTGTGGGCATTGCCGTCCTTCCATGCGATCAGGTCTGGGCGATCGTTCCCATGCGATGGGCCCTGGGTGCGATCTGGGAATTTAATAGGCAAGCGGGCTCAAAGCACGCATTAGTGCTTTCTTGATAAAAATGTGAAATATCATTAAGGCTGTGTGTGCTTTAGGTAGCCCTCTGGGGGCCCTCTGTTGAAGAGAATCTCCTCTACCAAATACCCCAACCCCCCCAACCCACCGTGTCTTCATCCATGCAGCGCACTTCCTCCTGATCGTCTGACACAAACGCACACACACAGTCAGTCGAGGGTGCCTGGGCCAGCTCGAGTTGAGACGTTTACAGTGAAGGGCCGGGTATAAATTTGCCATTACGCACACATTCCGTGAAAGGAATAAAGTGCATTTGGAAGTTTAAAGACCGGGACTCGGGGGTTTATCGCAATGATGAGGCCGTTTATCAGTCATTTTTACCACAGGGAACGAGGACGTTTATGGAATCTGGTCAAAAGACAAGGTTAGGGTTAGTGACGACCCCTGAGCCAATGTGTTGAAGTCCAAGTCCTTCATGCATTTGTTTGTAATGATGAGATTATGATAAAAAAGGCAGGATTCAAAAACAAACAACACAGATTTTGTACTTCTGTTTTTTCTCTACTCTGTGTCCACACAGACCTTAATAATCTGAGATACAGATCTCACTCATTAGGACGATCAGCACTACAAACAGAGAACGAAAATGAAATTATGCTATTATTTATTTGCCCCTTAATTCAAGCTTCACTTACTTCCCTGAGGACCATAGAACAGTCTTTTTCCGGACAATCTATCTGAAAGCCCTCACTGTCTCTGGAACCAACACAGAAGTTAATATAAACTCATTTTTTTGCCAAAAACAACACTGAATAATTAATTAACCCAATGAGTTAGCACCTGGGCTTATATTTTGAGATATGTATCTTTACACATTTAAATTGTGAAATTAAATTTATTGCTCCATGCACAATAGACATGCAGTAAATGCAGGCAGAAATATGGTAATGGAAAAAAACTGTAATTTACTTATCAAGTTATCAAGAGGCTAATAATGAAATCTCCAGTTCTGCATTAATATATTCACAAGTACGGGGCACCTCTGCCTCCTGCACCTTCCACTAATGGGTCAGGTGATCTGACTTCGGAAAGATGAGATTCATTCTCCTTGTAATGCCATTGTTTTTAAAACTCAGCATTAAATAAAAATGGCCGGCACTTCACCTGAGCCTGATCCTATAACTCTGCATAGAAAGCAGTGTCACACTTTCAAGGTTTATGGGCCAATATGAGGGTATAAGGCTGTCATCATGGAAAGGATGCTTACCCCCCATTCACCACACACACACACACACACACACGCACACACACGCACACACACACACGCACTGACAATGGAAACTGAGAACTAAATTCCCAGGCAGAGATGAAACTTCATCTTTTTTCTTGCCTCTCTCTTTCTCTCTCTCTTTCTCTCTCTCTTTCTCTCCCTGGTCACAGAGAGACACTATTGCCAGTCTGAGGATTTTTAACAAGGCGGGATGTTTTCAGTTTATTCTTACTGTGAAAGCGCCATAAATCTTCAGCGTTTTACAGTCCACTGGCCAGTATTGACCAAGATTGGGGTGCAAAACTCATGGTTGGAGGATGTGTGTGCGTGTGTGCACACGTATGTAAGTGCATGTGTGTCCGCACCCGTGTAGAGCACGGTGAAAAATCCATCAATGACAAACTCTAAAATAAATCTTAAAAACTGGAAAAAACAGGAGACCTTTCCCCTTTAATTGCCTGCTACGTGCAAAGTCAGCCTTTCTGAACCATATACACAAGTGTGTGTGTGTGTGTGTGTGTGGATTTGGTTTATATTACATTGTGGGGACCAAATGGCCTCCACAATGTAATAAAAACCTGTTTTTTTGTATTGTGGGGTAATTTTTCGGGTTCCCACAAAGATCTGTGAAAAAAAGTAAAAATGCCAAAAGTTTTGTTAGTTTGGTTACTTATGGTTAAGGTTAGGGCTGGGTGGCGGTTAAGGTTGTCATATTGTGATTAGAGTTTTCCCCATAGAAGTGATTGGAGAGTTGTTTGTAAAACATAATTACAAACCTGTATGTGTGTGTGTACAGCATGTGTAAATCGGAATGGCACGATTTGGAATGGCAAGGTGAGGTGTGACGATGAGGGCAATGGGAAATCAATATCCTTCAAAAAGGTGTGTGAGGAACAGAGTAATGAGGACCTGGGAGGGTCCTGTGAGAGAGAAATAGAGAAGGAGGGGAGAATGAGGGAGAGGAGAGAGAGTACACCTCTGCTCATCACATTTAATTGGAAGCAGGAATCACAACAGACTCACCCCTCGACCCGATCCAAAAACTTGACCCACCTTCTTGATATCAAGTCAATTCTCCCAAAACGTCACTCGCTGAGTTCGCCCTGCAGCACCTCCAGCCAGAAAGAGCTCTCATTCTGGATGTCCTTTACGGAGAAGCTCTTCACAACAGTTAAGAGAATAATTATGCTCGCTAATTGATGTTTGTGAATAGATCTTCTCAAAATGCCAAATACACCATTGGAGTCATTTTTACCACAATTTTGTTTCATCATAGTACCTGATCGTGATCCCTGCTGGAGTTACTTTCTGGGTTTGTACTTTTCCCGGCCTGGCATACAGTGTCTCTTGTGTCAATCCTCATCTTGGCACTCTGGACCGCTCGTTACTGGCTGTGGGTGCGGCATGTGGTGAAAGATTTGGGTTTTGCAACACAGCAAATGAATTTTTACTCTATTGATTGTGGCAGTCAGGCTATTCATGGACTGTGTGCTGAATAAACTCCATCTCGCTTCATTATTTGTGAATTGTTTGCTAACTGAACTTGTGCTGCCGAAACCATCCTGTCGTTCAAACTCTTTTCATTCCCGATTCAGCCATTTAAGCCCATTTCGATTTTCTAACGTACATAAATTCCCAAATGGCTGCCCCTTGTCTGTTGTCCACTATTTCAGCCTTCATGTTCTTTTGTGGCTGCAGAAGGTTTTAATGGGAAGTTTGTGTGAAAAAGCTGATTTTTCTTTAGGTTTTTAGTGCTATAGTAATAGCGATAAATGTTTGTAAGGTGGGGGTGGGGTGACAGACAGGATTTAAATATAGGTGGAGCCTGACGGAGCCCAGCTCCGCCTCCTCATGTCCAAATCGCACCTTGCTGGAGCCCAGCTCCACCTCCTTCAACCCTTTTTTCTTAATGTCCCAAAATTCATTAAAAGATTCGGTTACGCTGTACTTAAGGCCATGGATTCAGTAACGTATAAAGACATTCATAACAAATAATAAAGTATTCATAAAGTCGTATAAACATGCCTATAAATAATTATCAATAGGCATTACACATTATAGCCATGTTTATTATGCATTATGATTGCTTTATGAAGCTCTCATCTATAATGCACTATGGATACCTTTACAGTATAATGCATTGTAATGATCAGTACAAGAATTAAGGCTGCTTTTTACTACATTATAAAGGTATCTATAGTGCATTATAGATGAGTTTCATAGAGCATTTATAATGCATAATAAACATGGCTATAATGTGTTATGCATTTTTATAAACAGTTGTAGCCATGTTATTAAGCTTGATAAATGAATTATAATGAATTATGAATATGTTTATAAATTACTAAAGTATTGGTGGGGGTCAGCATATCCCAGCATGCTCATGGGCAATGTAAATAGCCCCGGTCTGTAATTGTAAATAGCCCTTCCCAATCGTGGCGTGTATGTCTACCTGTGTCTTGCGTGTACCCGGTCCGATCCTCTCGTGTTCCTAGCTTGTATAACTATCTCACTGTGTGTCTGACCACCTTGCGGTTCCGCTGTGTGTGTTTGGGTTCGGTGTGCATTGGGTGCCTGTTACGGTCCTGTTAAGGACCACAATAAAGAGCGTCTTCTGTTCCGGCAAGCAAGTCTCCTCGTACTTCGCTGCTCGGGATGCCTCAGTCCACCTGCCGCTACAGTATGCTATTATTCACGGGATGGGTGCAATACCCCTATCAAATGAAAATAACTTTTTCATCACATTTTCTAGTTTATTTTGTATTGCTTTAAAGTTGTAGCACAGCATCTCAAGAAAAAGACATAGTGCATCTTTATAAATACATATGATAACTAATAAACAGATCCACAGAGTACCCCGCATACCGCATACCATCCCCCTCCTCTCTGATTTTAATTTCATTCCTCCCCCAGTTCTGATGAATCCATTTGCTTCCCCAATCCATTTCTGTGTCACATGGTTTGCCATCCCACCTGAACCTGGATTTCGGATTATTATTATTTTATATTATTATCTTTCTGGATTAATTGTCTTGAAGGCGACTGCAGACTGATGCATTTGCACCTGAAACCTCCCAGAATGTCACACTATTTATAATGGTTTTGTGTTTGGGTTTCATGGTGGAACCTGATCTCCACTGGAGTCTTGTTCTTGGGGCCCATTGGCATCATAGAAGTGCCTGGATCCAGAACATTCTGGAAGAGTGACCTTCAGCCGCCTATTGCACTGAGAGATCGAGGTGTGGTCAGAAGATTCTGGAAGAATGGCCTTCAGCAGCCTGTGGCACAGGGAGCTCGAGGTGTGGCCAGAAAATTCTGGAAAAGCGACCTTTGTCGGCCTGTGGCTCGGGGAGACTGAGGCGTGGCCGGTCACGCGCGCTGGGAAACCCTCCTGCGCGGCTGAGATATGACGCGAGACAAAAGCGGCAGATGGCAGTGAGGACGGCACACCAGGACCCAGAGGTGAGGCCAGTCACGGCGGCGATGGAGACGTGGCAGACAATCGGTGGCCTCCATCACCGAATTAGATCACTGGATTATAGTGGGCGGTACCACAGCTCGCGGTAAGATCTGGATGGCTGCAACCCCTGGGGCGGACTGTGGACAGAGTAATCAGACAGGGTCTGCTCGGTCAAGCGGGAATAGGACGGCAGGAGAGGCATTGCCTGGAGTGAGGCTATGCGGTCAAGATGGTGTGCTGCACCATGCAGTGGAGAAAGGGAACCAGACAAGCATATGGGTGACATCAGCATGGACTTCAAGGAGGAGAAGCCAAGAGCTAAATTCGTGGGTAACAAGGTAAATAAAAACAGAAGCCAGGAGACACAAGAGTCAGACGCCGGGCACTGCTGACGTAAAGAGGCATGCAGGAAACAGCACGGATCGACATGCTGGCCAAATCGTGAGATGTTTCTGTGAGGCCCAGAGCAACCAGAACTTCCAAGGTTCAGGAAATGAACATGGGGGGGGGGGGGGGGGCAGAGGGGCCGGTCGTGTCCCATACCCGTACCCCTCTCCTGTCATCCCTGCCGCCTCTTCTCACACATACGTGCGTGGAGGGGATTAAAGCCCCCACATCTAAAAAGGGCCCCGCCTCCTCGGACTGAACGCCCTTGGGGGGAGTGCAGGTGCGTGGAAGGCCTATCGACGCCAGACGGCGTGTCAAGGATTACACACGCCATAGATTAAACCAGAGCCGTCGCCGGCTTTTGGGAATTTAAGCAATTATCAACAGCCCCTCCACCCCATCCATAGGGTTCCGGGGGGATGAATTGGGGTAATGATGGGGGGGGGGGGTGGTTAGGCACAAGGGCCCACCGTCCTGCTCAGCCCAGATAAATGGAGGACGGCAGCCTACAGGAAGCCCAGTGTCCCTGATCAGCCTGCAGAGAACTGAAAGCATGTCCCCTGCACCCCCTACCCCCCTGTCTCTGCCCATTCCTGACCCCCGCGCTCCAGCGTCTGACGATCCGACGCACCATAGCAGGAAGGGGGCTGCTGTAAATTGAAGGGCCCTTGTGAGGGCAGCCGGGATGGGAAGTGTGGTAATGAGAAACACTCAAACACCATATGCTACTCTGCACCTTGCCCCCTTTCGCTCAAGGTTGTGTTTTATTTCATTTTCTCCCTCTCTAACTTCCCTCGCTTTTCCTCTTCTTGTCTGTCATGCTTTCGCTCACCTCCCTCTTTCTTCTTATGCATTGTGCTCTTTCTGTCTGTCGTTCTTTCTCTCATCTCTTTGCCTATTAAACTCACTTCCTTTTTGTCTCATTTTCTCCCTCAGTTGTCCTCTCTGTCTTTCTGATTCACCTTTCAGTCATGCTCCTTTTTCTGTCATGTTCCCTCTTTCTTTCTTTCTTTCTTTCTTTCTTTTTCTTTCTTTCTTTCTTTTTTTCTTTCTTTCTTTCTTTCTTTCTTTCTTTCTTTCTTTCTTTCTTTCCCTGTCTATCATTCTCTCTCTCCCTGTCTCTCTCTCTGATCCTCTTCCTGTCTGTTATTCTCTCTCTCTGCCTGTCTCTTATGCTTCCTGTCTGTCATTCTCTGACTGTCCTATTATCTCTGTCTCATACATTGTCTGTCTCTTTCTGTCTCCCTGCTTTCTCTGTCTCTCTCTTAAACTCACTCCTCTCATGTTAAGGAAATTAAGGCAAATTCAAAGTCACCCCAAAAGGGTCCTGCCAGACAGCTGTGTGGCTCGGCAGCCTGGAATGGAGGCCTGTGCAGGTCTGCTGGGCTCGGGCTGCAGTGAACCGGGTCCTTCAGGAGGCCCCCACCCCCTCGTCCCCCCACTGTCCCTCCTTCATGCTCCTGATTTTGCAGGACATCTGATGGTCCTTCCTCGTATCTCAGTGACCTGAAGAGAAGCAGCAAGTAGTGTAGTAGTTAAGGACACAAAGGTTGCCAACTTGAGTCCCATGACGGGCTCTGCTGTTTTACCCTTGAGCAATACTTAACCTGAATTTCTCCCTAAGAACATTCCAGTGAATAAAAGCCTTGTCTGCTTCCAGGAAAACTGTCACATGCTTTGAAATGATAATAATAAGAAAGTATAATAATAATAATAATGATAATCTTCTAACTACTTAGGCTGTTTAGGGTCACTGAAGGCATTCGGAATACCTGGAGGAAAGTCACATGACAACACAGAAAGAATGAGCAAACTTGACACATTAGCTGAATTCAAACCCTGGAAGTGTGAGGTATCAGTGCTGTACACTGGATACATTGAATGTGCTGAATAATAATAATAATAATAATAATGAAGATGACGATGATTTTCTGGAAGCTTATTCAGTGTAGGATAATATTTGACTTTTTTAACGACTTGTCCCTGAATGTCTTTGTCTATCCTCCAGAGCTGTCAGAAAGGCTCTAATTTCACACAACGCGCTGTTTCGTTGACCTTGAGCATGGATCTGTGTCCAAGTCATACTACAAAGTTCGACATCACCCATCGTTCCAACATGGGCGTGAGAGCAATCCGAGGTACATAAACCACAGGTTTGGGGCGGACGATAACATCAAACGAATCAGCAAACGAATCAGTGCAGAATGAAAATCACGGTGAGGATGATTACGCGAACATAAGCACCGCTGACAGCAGAATGGAAATCTATATGGTGTGTCTCCCCCCCGCCTCCCATTTGTGGCTCGGCTGGGGAGGCCCGGCTCGGGACAGGTAGCTATCGATGGCTGCTAGATCGATGAGGCCTCACACAGGACGACAAAGTGCTGAAGTCGAGAGACTCAAGGAAAAGCGAGAATGAGGGTGTTAAGGGAGGTAGAGAGAGAAAGAGCACAGACACGAGACAAGGGGTTAGGGAGGAAAATTAGCTAAACGGGAGCAAACCTAATTAATATGTTTGCAAAGTGGCTTAATTGCTCCTCTTTAAAATGAACTGTCTGAGAGCCTTTGATTCTGGTGTGCGACTGAAGACGTGGATGGGGCCGAGGCAGATGATCAATCAAACCTAAACCACAGAAAACGTGAGTGAAGAAATTTCTTGGAAGTAGCTTTAAAGGCGTGTCCTCACAGGAGTGCAGATATCAAAAAATCGTATTTTTAAGTAGCATGAAAGCCAGGGGAGTATTCCTGGTTCATGGCTCCGTTTCAGTATTCCATGTCTCCTATTTTGGGTCCAATAGTCCTCTGAGAACCAAACCTATATGTCTCTGTTTTCATTTTTTAGCCTGTTCTTTAGCCCTGGTTTAACACGGCCGATGATTTGAATGGCTCCAAAACCCATCCCCACAGTCTCCATCCCAATTTTGTCAGCAATTATGATTTTGATATGAGCATTGTAGACGGGGGGTGGCTGCATAGTGCGTCATCTCAATATGTCACTTCTGTGGCCATGGGTTCAAATCCTGCCCTGGTGAGATCTCTCCTTGCAGAGTCAAGAACAATGATAACAGGCAAACAAGCATCCCCAAATCACACAGGATGTGATGTGCACCATCCGCTGTGCTGGAATCCCAAGCTGGGGCTGCCCTGGGCTTGCCCCCCCAAATCATAATTTCAGTTACACTGTGATGATCGTGATCATTGCTTGTATATTATTATGTTTGTATGTAGATTCATGTTCATATTTGTTCATAAAATGCTGATCGATTAACCAGATGTGTATTGCTTAACGATGGAATCTAAACGTCTTCATGATCGGCACAAATGAATTAGATGGGCTTTGATCCAGGGGGCAGAGATACAATCAAGCTGAACTGCTCTGGGGGCCAGGAGGACCAGTTCTGGGGTAACATGGTGCTGGGGAGTCTCTGTGATCAGAGGACGAGTTTCCATTGACTCACATCTGTCTCCGTGGAGAAGCAGTAAGGCTGAGCAGCATGTCACTGATAGCATATGATGCTGGTCTCTGGTTTTTAATTGTGAAATTAATTGTGCATCTAGCTCTTAAATGTCTTTATGGATCGGATACCTTGTTTTTTGCGCCTTGTAAATGTAGCTTACATTATGTGAAATCACTGAGCTGACTCTGCTCTACAATTGTACTGGATCTAAAGAAACATGTTAACGAGTCACAAAAAATATTTAAAAGTGACAATACAATGTTTGGATGTTCCATGCACATTAGGGTATAGACTTGGGGACAGTAAGAATATCTTATTACCAATATTGTGGGAGAACCAAGTGTGTTGAGGGGGATAGGCTCTGATTTCTTCCCGACCGATGTTGAAGCCAAACCCACACATTTGCACACACAGACACACACACACACACACACAGACACACACACACACACACACAGACACACACACACAAAACCTGTATTTCACTTTGGGTGGAAGTCCTCACATGATCTGCTTTTCAGGGTTTACACACACACACACACACACACACACACACAGATATTGTCTTATGATTTCACACTCTATTGTTTCACTTGTAATCTTTATTTCTACTCTGCAGTTGGTGGTGCTAAATATTCGCTGTTCTAAACATATTAGGGCTTTGCTAAATTAGCCAATTTAAAAAGAGAAAAGAGGGGTTACTAGCAGTTACTTGCAGAAAGCATACAAATCGTCTAACCTCACGTTAATCATTTCAAGTTCAAAAAGACCTCAACACACAATATATAATACTACTACAAAATCTAGAGCTTGCTCAACTGCCGTGACCTTGCTGGATTCACAAGATCCTGCAAATCCATCCATTTCCCACGACCACTTAAGCAGTCTCACGGAGAGCCTGGAGTCCATCCCCCGAAGCACGAGGAGCAACCTGGACCGTGATGTCAATCCATCAAACACAGAAGCAAGCTGGAGACACCTACTCTCCTAAAGTATGTTTCACTTGGATTTGGGAGGAAACTATGAACTACCCGTAGATACCTACAGCAATCCTGGGGCAGATCCACAACCCTGCAGGTAGGGGGCAGCAGCGCTGTCCACTGAGTCACCCTACTCATATGAATCCCTGCCCCAAACTATGGAATATAGCATCACATATAACTTGCCAGACTTTAAAGGCTGATCCCCTCTCATCTCCTTACATCGAGTTATGCATTATTACGTACTTGTTCACTTGACTACAAACTTCAAAGACGGCCATAAAAAGGAATTAAGCGGTGCAGACGTGTGCCACTGTCTGTTTATCAATTATTGAATCTCTTCTCTGACCAAAGCATGTCCTTGGAAGCCGTCCCTTTATATCTCAAATAAAACTCCATCCTTTAACCCTCCCCCCCCCCCCCCCCCAACTTCCTCGTTTGCCATTATTACCCAATCAGCCTAATTACGCACATGCTAAGCTGCAGGGCCAGCCGGCCCTACGCCTAGCGCTTCTATCTGGCATGTGCCAGATTCGCCCCTGACCCCTGTCGCCAGCCAATCAGGATGCTCTGCCGCGTTATCGCCCGGCTCCGTAATGAACCCGTCCAGCTCGGCTAGACGTTAGGAGACCCGAGTGATGGATGTCCCCGAGGAGGCGAAGGCTTTAACCCCGAGCTGAGTGACAGGGGTAGGTTGTCTGCACACCACCCCCTGCCAGTAAAGCTCATGGCCTACATGCAGTCCTGCCAGCATCCAGCAGGGGACCCCGTGACCCGGTTAACTCTGCCAGTCTGCTCATATTTATTTTCCATAAAGTCATCGTGTCATTTTATTTCTGAAATCGGTGATATAATATTGCCCTGCAATGGCTGGTGCCCCATCCTGGGTTATTCCCTGCCTTGCGCCTGTTATTTGTGGACAACCATGACCCCACATAGGACGAATGGTATGAAAAATGAATGAATGAAATATAATGTAATATGCAATATAATGCTATGAAATATCTTCATCATATGTATTATTTTTCAGGTTGTGTGTGACTCAGTGGGGTTTGGGTACTGTCCCTAAGCAGGGCTCTTAACCCCAGCTTCTCCGGGGCCAAACTGATCCTGCTGTCTTAACTGTACAGTGCTTTGGATAAAGGCTCAAAGGTACAACAACCTTCACCTTACGAGTCTATGTATCAATGTGCTATTCTACTTTACATTACATATTTATCTTGGCTAACACTTCCAAATAAGGGAATATTCCAACATAGCTTTCTTGGGAGGCACGTACTGATGACCACGCTCGGGGGTTCATTGGCCGGCGGCCTCAGTAAACTGTGCTGATTGGCTAATTGGATTGGCGGGTGGTTATTCAAAAGGGAGAGTTTCGCTCTGTCTTGAGTGAGGGATCGTGTGCATGCACAGACTGCTGCAGCTCGCAGCCAAAATAATCCCCATATTTCCTTAGCACACTTGGTTATCCAGGATGATATGCAGGGAATTGTATTTATATGCATATATGGTTAAATGTGTGCAGGAAGGAAGCTGGGCAGGTGACAGGGTGGGCGCTGGCACGGTCTGGCTCGTCTCCTATTGTGCCAGCTAGATTCTTCGTCTCCATCGTAATGGAACGGAGGACATCATTCACGGTGAAGCCACATGGGCCGGTCCAAGCTCCCAGCTAGTCTCGCAGTCTGACAGCCTGCTCCTCTTCGAGGGGGCTTCGGGGAGGGAGGGGGCTAATTAAAATACAATCCATCTGACTGAGTGGTCTTTACTGTGACCCCCCGGAGGCCTTGATGAATCATGACGGATTGGGTGTGTGTGTGTGTGTGTGTGTAAGAGAGAGAGAGGGAGAGAGAGGGAGAGAGAGGGAGAGAAACTCGTTCTGTCTTCAAGGGGACCTTCTGTCTCGCAGCGGAGGAGGTGTGGCCGAGGCAGATTGCGGTTAATCAGACGTGTTCAGCTATTGAGCCGCTGAAGGGTGCGATGTAGCGACGCGTGTAGCTCCGCGGCACGGGACAAACAGGCCGTCTCCGGCGCGCCGGGTCACGCCTGATTTACGGCCATTTGTGGTGGAAATTAACATCTGAAAAGGAGAGACGCGATATTAATTAACGCGCTGCTTCCTGAACCTGCTCAGGTGGGCTTTTTTAAACAGTACGTAATAAACGCGGCTGTTTGCGGAGCGCGCGGGGGGGGGGGGGTCGCGGCTTCCTTGCACAGAGAGCGCCTTACACACCTCTCTCCTCCTCCCTCCCTTCCTTCTGCGCGTCACTCTCTCCAACCCTGAAATATTCATTATGCCTGCCTTCATCTCTGTGCAATGGCACCTGCAGGTTGATGGGGGAAGGAAAAAAAGATATATATACTGCTCTCCGTAAAGCGCTCAGGAGATCCAAGGTGTTTGCTGAGAAAACAGCCGCACCTGGCACTGACAGGAGTCGCAAACGGCCGGCGGCCACGGGGGGGGGGGGATTGGAGGGTTGGGAAGGGGGGGGGGTAGAGATTACTGCGAGCTGTCAGCCGTGTGTCACCCTCCCCTACCCCTTGGGCTCCTCTGCCGCCATCTCATTTTATCAGGTGTGAAGATGGGGGACGGCGTCGTCGCCGGGGGTGGGGGGGCTCGTCGGGGTGGGCCGTGTCTTCGGGGGACCTGCGCGGGACTCCATAAAGGCAGACTCGCCTGTTCGCCGGGAGCTTTTGCTCGACTGCACTGAGAAAGTTTGAATCCTTTCATGAGCCCCTGCCAACCCCCCCCCCCCTCCCAAGCTACGCTTTGACTGGGAGTCTCGTGGTAGGGGGGATTCAGAGAAGTCTTCTGAGATAAGGAGTAGGAGCTGGGGTGGGGGAGTTGGCTCATTGGCTTGGGGGTGTCTAGGTGGCAGATTAAGTGTGTGTGGGTGGGGAGACCAATGGCACTGGTTCCAGGTGCCCCCCCCCCCACCAAGAAAACTGATGGTCATTTCACTTCCAGTACATTTTAGCTAATGCGGGGGGGTTTTCTCTCTCCTGTCCACAGAGCGCCCAGCCTCCCTGGAAGAGCGGCCGCAGGACGACGGGGTGGGGGGTGAATCGTCTGTCATTAACTCCGGCCCTGGTGATATCGGAGACCTCGTCTAGGGTCGGATCAATAGGCCCCGGTAATTAAAGAGGTGATGCGGAGGTGTGTGGGCGGGCAATTCCAGTAAATACTCAGTGGTGTGATGCTTCCTGCTGCTGGCGATGATACAGGGGACAGCACTGAGTGCAGACTGCTGCCCGGCGCCTGACCTCACACACACACACTGCACACTGCACACTGCACACTGCACACTGGGCTGGGACTGGCCACCTGGCATTTGGGATTGTCGGCCAGCAAAATTTGTCGTTGGACTCCCGTCCCCCAAATGGCTAAAATTCATTGTGGGGACCCCCCGCCCCCCCACCCCCAAATAATAAATAAATAAATACATAAATAAAGTCCAGAGCCAAGTCTTAATCCCAGTCAAGCTCTGATGGCGCACAAACACAGACAGGGAGATCCTCCCATTACGCCTCCCTACAGGAGACACCTCTGTGCCCCCTCTGCACCTCCTCTGTGGCTCCTTTGTGTCACTAAGAAGATTAAGGACAAAGGATGATAGCAGAGCCATCAGGAATGACAGCGTTAAGGATCTTGGGATAAAGACACCAGGGGAACCCCCCCCACCCAGTCAGCCACACCCCATTCTGTCACTGCTGAAGTTACTGCTTCCAAACCATGCAGTAGCAAGCCAGCAGACCTTCCAGAGGAATCCCCGTGATGAAGCCATCATGGAACATTCCAGGGCCTCACATCTGTCAAAACATCCATGCTGATTTTACCCGACGGCCGTTGTCTAGTTATTATGAATAAATGCATTATCACTGTAAAAGTAATTAACATGGAAACTGGCAGACTCTGCCTGTGATCTATAACTGGCAGAAACATTGGAATTAGCATGTTTTGCACAATAGACGCGTAATAAACTGATAAGTGGCCTTCTTGGCTGTTATTGACTTTCTAAATAGGAGCATATCTGAGAATCGGTGGTTGTGTTCAGGCTGTAGAGACCAATTTGTCCAGCTGACAGTTAGAATAAAGCCTGGCTTTACAGCAGCGACGTCCCTTCAGGTTCATTACAATGGGCTAGAAAATGCAAATTAACTCAGGTTGTTTGCTGTATAGTTATTAAAAAAAAACTACTTAATAAATCAAAGACAATTTCAGACCTACAAACCTTGCAACAAGCTGAGCAACTTTCATTTGCCAAATAACACTAATTAACGAAATAATTCTGATTTTATACTCTCAAGGGCGCTGAAGTTTATGATTTTTTTTTTTCCTGACCACTTTAGGCGGATTAAAGATACAATATTCAGCAGGAAGGAATTAACTCCCCAGGAATGTTTCCCCACTAATTTTCCATCATCGCTTACCCAGAACAGAGTCACGGTGAGCCTGGTATCTGTCCCAGGCAAGGGCATGAAACAGGGGAGACCCTGGATGGGATTCCGGTCCATCATGGGTCACACACTCACAGTCACACACTGAGCAGTGTGGAGACTGCAGTGCAAATACCTGCAGGTTTTGTGAATGTGGGTGGAAACCGGGGGGGGGGGGAGAATATGCAGACGCACACAGAGCCGGGGGCGGATCAGTCGAACCCGCGACCCTGCTGGCCGTGAGGCTGCGCTGCTACCCTCTGATGCCAGCTCACTACCTACCACAAAGCTGCATGTTTTTACACAGACCCGAGATCCTTACATACCGCAGGCAGGATTCCGAACACCATCTATTCAGAAGTTTCACGTTATTCATAGACATGACAGAGTGTCTCTGCAACGGGGAGTCAATAAGTATTCGCGATGTGGACCGCGGCTTTGTAAGCAGTACACATGCGACTGCGGCTCAAACCTGCGTCCCTGAACTTAACCAAGCGCTAAGTGTGGGGGCAGTGAAAATGCCCTAAACAGCAGGGGGATTTTTCAACATTACCGTTGGAAAGACATTTGCATAATAGGGTTCTCCATCACTCTGGCATCCCACGCCAGCCAAACTATGATCCCCTGTTTTGGGGCTTCTGTCTGGATGGTCGGATTGCCACAGTTTCAATAACTGGTGTCCAGACGATCAAGTTAATCTCCATTTAACGACATTCAAAAAACAATTTTCAAGGTCTTAACCAGGCTTAACCAAAGTTAAGATGATTGCAAGGGCCCTGGAGTGACAGAGGCCCTACAAATTTGGAAAATAACTGGACTGGTCTGAACTGGGGGCCCAATATGATATGCCTTCATGGCGCCCGGAATCTTTAGCAACGCCCCTGGCCTTTACTGTACGATTTGGCTTGTTGTTGAAAACAGCACAAGGAGGGGCTGGCTCAAGTCTCAGAGTCGAGCAGAGTGATGTCACCGTTGGGCCACTAAGCAAGGAACTTAACCCCCAGTTGCTTCAGGGGGTGTCTGAGCTGCCTGTCTCAAAAATGTATGTTGTTTTGGGTAAAAGTGACTGCTAGATAAATTAAAAAATCTTAGTCAATAAATGGCAGATATTATTAATAAAAAAAACAGTGGGATTGTGAAGATATTACATTTCCTGATCCTTTAATGCATCTAGCCGTTGTTAATAACAACATTAGCTGATTTTGACTTTGACTTTACCTTCAGGAGGCTGTCGACACCCATGAGGAGCTGAGGTCTGTGCGGTGAAGCTTCCAGCAGTGCCCCCCCTCCCCAGTGCCCCCCAGCAGTCCCACCTCGCTGTCCCACAGTGGTTCCGTGAGAAACCCCCCAGAGATGAGGCTGGCTGACACGGTTGCAGTTCAAAATTACCGGCTCTTTCCATTCTCCTTCAATAAAGCCAGTCGACATTTAGCTCCTCTGGTTTTATGAATATACCCTTTTGTTATGTCATGAAGGATTTACGCATTAATAATAAAAAGATGACAAAGGAGCTTATAGCTTTGTGTGTGTATAGTCATTCTTTTGCAAAAGCACTTCAATCGGATACTTGTTCATCAAAGTTAGAGACTTTGAATAATCACCCAACGCATCTGTTGACACGCAAATTTTCCATTAATAACCTATTAACTTATGGAATCAAGCTGTCACAGCCGAATGAGCTGTAATTCTCGGTACCCACCAGTGCCAGCGAAGCAGGCGACATTCTGCGACCACCTTGCGAAGCTTTCATTTGAGGCAGCTAAAATCGAGGGCCTTCGCATCTCACTTCCGAAAACGGGCCACAAGCTTGCGCGGCACCTGTGACGCCTTTCCGGAGAGAACCGTCATTACGTTGCCGCCTCTGGATAAAGATGGAAAAGATGTGTAATGGATGCCACTACCGAGAAAGAAATATATATTAAAAACAAGTATTTATTTCAGAAAAACAGTCTTCCTGTCATGGGTGCTATGTCCTCAAGCGGAATCGGAAACCTCCCCCACCGTCCCCCCCAGACACCTGCTCCCTCAGAGGACAGCAGTCGACACACGGCTGTCAGCCTTAATGACACCCACGGTCCAACCCACGGCACACATCTCTGCATCAGGATGTCTCAATGCTTCCTGTCATAACCACTAATGACAGAGACTGCTGCGAATTAGCTGCCCCTTCTGTAATTAAAGCCTGTTCTTTCAAGTTTAGCTTCTGGAAAATAATCAAAACATGAAGTTAGTCTATTATTTGCCGAGCTTTTAAGAAATACCACAAGAAATATCAGATAATAAGCCTGCTGTGTTAGGAATGGTGCATTGGGAAATTATTTAGGATCATTCAACACAGAACCACAAATCTGTCTGAAAGAAATTTGCATTCGAAGAAAAAGTTTCTGAATCCTGAAGTTTATGGGGAATCCATATGAATTATTTTCTGTGAGAAAGGACATTTGAAACATTCAGTTTTTTTTATTTTTATTGATATGACCGTTGGCATTTAACCATCAAGCACATCAGTGGGTGTTTGGACACTTTGATGCACGTTGTTTAGTTAAGTTGATTGTTTTTTTTTTATTTGGAAATGTTTCTTTTAATTTTTTTTTTTTTAAAGCTCCTCATAGACAGAGTTTCTCGTAGAACTGCAGCGTGTCATCATTTATGTGTAATTAAATATCTGTCTCTTCATCCCTACTAAATAACTGGGACTCTGTCCTCAGCCCCAGGGCTGTGGGTTCAATTGCTACCATATAACATTGCTACTTATAGTATATATGACTATAGGTAAAAGTTACACACAAACAGCCCTTAAATTAAATCGTTATCCCCCAGTGTTGAGTGGAGGCACCTGATTTCATTCTCCGATGGATTGATTAACCTATTAATCCAATCAGCGGGATCCTAATAGCCTTTTCTGTGGTATCTCCCAGCAGTGTGGGGGGTGATAGGGAATCAATCCTCTGATAATCTCGAACAGGATGTCATTGACAACATGCCCCCCCGGGTCTGGAGTCTTCCTGCATGGGGATGAGGGAGAATCGACATGACGGACTGGTATCACTTGGGCAAGGGCACCAGGAGCCTTATGAGATGAGCACTCCACTCCAATAGCAGAAGATAGTGGGGAGGTGTCCCAGATGGTGGGATCAGGCCCTCGAACGCGTCCCCAGAACCATCAAAGCCCCACAATTGACAGAATGAGTCAGACTGCAGCTGAAAACAAAGAGGTTGATATTTTTTATGCTAAAGATGCTCTTTCACAGGCAGTGGTGGGAAGCTGATCCTGATCAAGCAATGTTAGCAGTCTCACGCTTAAAAGGCAAAATGATCCCCCTCCTCATTAAAACACAAGCTGTAGATTTCCTCAAGGCTTCAGCTCCTGGATCCTGGACAATGGTCAATCACTGCAGGCTGTTTTTTTTTTAACTTGGAGGATGACTTCAGAAGTCTACAATTTATATGATTGCATGACTTGTAAATGCCGTCCCAAGGCAGGGAATACAGATGCAGTCATGAACTTATCACAGTCCACTCAAGGAATGAGTTTTTGATTTGTTTCCAAGGCTCAGTGTCACCAAGTGACACACATTCATATGTACTACAACTCTGCATTCACATATGTACTACAACTCTGCATTCACATATGTACTACAACTCTGCATTCACATATGTACTACAACTCTGCATTCACATATGTACTACAACCCTGCATTCACATATGTACTACAACCCTGCATTCACATATGTACTACAACTCTGCATTCACATATGTACTTTTACATATACCAGAGGTGAGAGAGGTACCTGTCTGTTTTTGAGCGAAATGAAAATATATAACCTGTCTTCATCGCCAGGTCTTCTTTATTACCCTGATACGGCCCCCTGCTTAATATGACACAGAGCTTTGAATATGGACCCATCAGTCGCCATTCATCATCCCGCCCCCAACCAGAGCGCACAAGCACACGCACAAACACGCACACACACGCAGCCGCACATGTTTCACTCCTTTTTCTAACATCAATCAGCACGACCGTCTCCCTCTCCTCATCTCCACCGTTTTTAAGTTCGTCGAGGACATTGACTTTGCTCCCCGTTCCTGTTCCCCCAAAGGGTCTTACTGTACCTTAGAGAATATAGTTAATCTCCTTAATCGTTCAGGGTGGATTTCTGAAATAGAATAAAATAGTCGGCTGCTTCCTGCTGAGCTTAAACGGTTGGTTCCGGCTTCTAGGCTATAAGGACATGCAGAACAAACCGGGTAGCAAAAGACAACACTGAATTCTTCCAGCTAGAAACACAAACACCAGTCCAGCCTGGATGTCCACACCGTGTCGGTAGAAGAATGAGAGGCCGCACATGTGAAAATATCAGGAGAGGCCAAACGCCAGAAGGCAGCAGCACGGCTGGGGACGGAGGAAAAGAAGAGATGGAGTGATTTTGGGAGAAGTTAGATGAAGGTGGTGAAGGAAAGGGAGAAGTGAAGAACAAAGGGAGGAGGCGATGGAGGAATGACACTGAAACGGTGTGTGCGTCGCTCGGAGGGGCCGTCTGTCTCGGGATGTGAGGAAGTGACCGGGGGAAAGGTGGAGTGGGAGGAGAGAGAGAACGAAAGGACGATATCGCTCCCCATCACGGTGATTGAGAACAGCCGCAAGCCAGCTCTTTAATTTAGTCCACATTAATGTCAAGGGCCTTCAATATCCGATCGTTTGTCCTGCAGTCATTCGAGCTAATCAAAGCTAATAAGGCTGACAGGATGTGTGCAGGGTCTGGCGAGGTGAGCGTGTGCGCGGACATGTCTGCGTGCCCTGATCGGGTCACGACGCTTAAACAAACAAGCACTGAGCCACTTGTACCAAGGCAGGGATGGGTACCAGATATGAATCAGTATCGGAATCAACTTTATTCGATATGTACAGCCCGAGCGCAAGGAATTTATTTTTGTGTAATTGGTCACATTATAATAAAATGAAGAAAATGACAAAAATAACACAGAGTATTAAATGTAGAGTGTACTGTATATAAGTAAGCAATGATTGAAACGTTGAATCGTTTATGTATGTGTGCCTGTGAGTCTGTCTTACCATCTGAATAAATATAGCAAATCTATAGAGCAGTGTCTGTGAAGTACCTTGAAACGGTTGTGTACAGTACGTCTGGACATGTGTGTTTTACATTCTGTCACTTTCTCACTCTGTGACCATAGAAACGCTGGCTCTGATAATGGCTGCGATAATTACCAGCATGTCTAACCTGTCTGTGTTAACGTCTTGGGACTGTAGGTGAGGGTGGGAAAAAAAAATCAGTGTCTCTCTCACTCCCTATCATTCTCTCGCACACACACACACACCCGTAGAAGACTCACGGCCAAAACTCTTTTTCTTCAACAAGGCCGTCGTGGAGAAATACATAAAAATGTATTCATGATTTGCGCCATTTATTTATTTAATGATTGATGAATAAAGCCTTTATGAGCGATGTCATCTCCTCATTTCTGGATTGTTCTGGGCGGCCACACGGGAAGTTTGACTTTCGGCCAATCCTGAAAGTGGGACAGGAAAGGTGATTCAAACTCATCGCTCTCGTGACGTGCGTAATTTGTTACAGCGTTTGAAGCTTCTTGCCAATACCGATGAGGACCGGGTCTCCTCGGAACCCTAAAATCAAACAAGGGACCGGCCAGACTGATCCATTTGAGTCTGCGGAGAATGGGCAAGGACACTTGGGTTTGGACTCCAGTGCCATTATATGAAAGTGCACAGAACTGGGGGAGAATGATAAGATTTAAGAGATAAACGCTGAAAGACCACTGGGGTTCAATGGGGTGTTTTCTATTCTTTCCTTTGCTGTCACCTGTCATTTCCTCTGTGATCATGTTTCTCTTTCTCCTGGGGCATCAAACATCATGCTTATAGGTGAGGGGTGTCCTGTCCAAGGGGCTCCCACCCTCAGCCCTGGGTCTGGCTCCAGGCTCACTGCTATTGTCTATTGTCCCTATATTATGGAAAAGTTAGGAATTTCAAACGTTAAAGTTAATCCGGTTAATTTAACGGTTCTCACCTTTGATTTAGGGTATCAGGCATGTCAAAGTCAAGTCAAAATAAAGTAAGTATGTCTCTATGACTTTTATATCTGAAGTTATAAAGCTTCAAATTCAGCTATGCCAAATAGGAGGAAATAGGCCCAATTCCCAAGCGAATGGAAATCAGTTAAGCATCTGAATTTCGTGTGTTTCTCTGCAGTTCTGTTCCATCTCCCCCTCCAGTCCCCGATTCAGCCTGGCTTTAGTTAAGATTGCAATTAAGGCGGAGTATTCGGGCTTTGGCGTGCTGAGCTCAGCAAATCCCACAGTCTGAATCGCCATGGGAGGCTGGGCTGTGGCGTGTACGGACATGGGCTCGGGTGCACTTATGCGGCGTGGTCGCACGCCCACACACGCGTGTGCGTGGGGGTCTATTCATCACCAGGTGGCGAGGGGGGGACCACTTCCCGCCGGACCCAGTTCATCATGGCTGTAATTTAAGGCATCCCACCGTAAAGGAGTAATTAAGGCAGATGGGGGGGGGGATTTTCACATTAAGGTAATCCGAAATCGCTGACGGGTCGCTGAATTGACTGGGCCACAGAAAAATGGCTGTAAAAAGATTACCGGAACAATCCTTTATCCTTTATCTCTGAGGCGCACACAGAGAATGGGGGGTGTGGGGGGTTTGTTTAATATGAACAAAGCAATTATTCTGTCCATCTGGGGGAGTCTGATTGTGAAAAAAATTAAGATATTTGATGGGATGGAGGAGCAGTTATCAAAAGGGAAATGACTACCCCCTCCCCATACCACCAGGGTAAATCCCATGTGTGACACAACCTGGGGTGGAAGGGCTTGGTGGTCCCCTCACACCCCCCCCATTCACAGCACCTTCCTGCTCACCTGACTGAGCAGAATCTGATTTAGGGTATGTGGGGGCGAACTCTTCTCCAGCAGTGCACCTGCTTATAGCCTAAATCCCCCCAAGACCCCCCTCTCCCACTTCCAGGGCTCCCGCCGTCCAGGGATCCCCCCTCTGCAAAACGGAAAAACGCACAACCACCTGAGTTACACCATTTGTTCCCTCTCGATTGTTCGATTGTCTCTTTGCAAAAATGTGAGCGTTTTCTCTTTTAGCACACCAACAGGTTCACGTGTAACCAGGAGCTCCAGGGAGTGCCGGCCCTTTCCGGACTGCAGGACGCAAATCCGTAATTAACATTCGAATTAACGTCTTATTTAACTCAAGGTGGGTGAAAAGTGGGTGCGTGGCTCGCAATGTGAACCCCAGGCCCCGGGTAGCTGAATGCACTGTACTGCTTTAAGTATTAAAACACGGCATGTAATTTTCTTCGATTCCTGACACAGACTATACTAGAGATTATTTTTCAGAAACCCCAAGATAGTTGAAGTTCAACATTTATGCATATAATGCTTCTGGTAATGAAAAGAAGACTACTTACGATTTTGAGTGGATGTTTTATATATGAAAGCACTGTATTAATAGAGTATACTTTGCTGTAAAATTTCTTTCAGTGTACCTTAAACCCAAAAGCTGCTGGTGTTCTCATATTTCACATTTCCGACATGCAGTGCTATTTCTGCTGCTGTGGGGTTAATTAAATAAATAAATTTCCTAATTGCATGCCTCCTATTTAAAAGCATAACAACTTGTTCTCTAGTGGTAAATTATTTTTCTCAAATCCGCCAGATCTTTGAAAGCGTGTCAAATAGTTTTGCAGGTTTTAATGATTAAGTTTCTTCCTCTCAAAAAAAAGTCATAGACTTTTTAATCAATTAGTGCTTAATCTATTTTCCTGGACTTGATATTAATATTATTAGTAAATCTATAATGTATATATGTAAAGATAATTAGAAATGTTATAAATATAGGTCAATCAATCAAAAAATGTACATATACATGTTAAAAGTCTCACAAGGATGCGTGCATGCAGGCAGGCACACGCACACACACGCACGCGCGCACACACACACATTTGTATTCATCTTTGTGGAGACCATCCATTCATATCTATGAGCATAACCCTAATCCCAACAATGCCAACCTTAACCCCTGCCCAGCCCTAAGATTAACTATAGGTAACCAAACAAAATACAAGTGTTTTGACATTTTTAGTTTTTTTATTGCAGTCATGGATATTAAATAAATTTGAGTTTCCTCTTGTGGGGGCTGAAAACATGGTCCCCACAATGTCAATATAACAGATTTTTATCAACAAATGGTTCCCACAATGTAATACACACACACACACACACACAAACACACACACACACATACACACGAGCCGCCTCTTGCTGGTCCGTACCGATCTGCTTCCCCGGTCCATAACGGAGGACCGGATCATCCTCGCTGTCTGCGCCCTGACAGCTCTCGGCTCATTATAAGCCTCACCGGTAATTGCTGGCGACGCGTTTTTCCTTTTCCGTCACACGTCAGGCCGCGTCCGCCGGTGCCGCCACCCTCCGCGGGCCCCCGGGTGCGCTCAGCTCCGGCACATTTCACAAAGAATTAAAAGTCAGACCATTATCTTCGGGGATTGGGTTCAGAGGAGCCCTCGCCTTACGAGGTCGCGGTAACCGGAGTCACTTTCACCCGCGATACAGAGTCTTTCTTGGAGACCCACCCCCCCACTTTCGTACCGCGACCTCTAATTATGGGATTTTTTCACCTTTAGTTGGGGATGACATGCCAAGACTTGAGACTGTGTTGAAAACAGCAGCACAATTCATTAAGCAGAATTTTTGCTATTTGTGAATGTCATTCGTTACGCATAGGTAATATAGCGTATGTCACGTCTCTTTTATTTTGTTTTATTTTAATTCTATATATTTAATTCATTTGCTTCTGTCTGGCTTTGACCGTCAGGAGTTAGTTATTTCAGAGGCAGGTTTTAATAACAGCTGGAATTCCCAAGCCGGAAGTTAATGCTGACATATAAAACCAGGGTCGTGTGATTGTAATTATAATTTAGTCGCGACATCCGTTCGTCATTTGCAAAATTTTGTTTCTGCTAGTGTTGCTTTGCCTTGTATGACTGTGGTATTGTAATATAAATTTAAACTTTTAATTTGTCTCCTATGAACACGCTCCCACTGTAAGTTTAAATGAAACACAGCGTTAATTAGCGGCACCGAGATAGATCAAAATTGTTCCACTAACACTTAATTTAAATCGGTTTTAATTATTTCTCTTTCCTGTTTGAGTTGCTGAAGTGACAGAATGATTTGTTTGGGTAGCGAAACAAAATTCGCAATCAAAGAAATGATAACGAAGGAGATTTTTCTTCCCGGTTGTGACATTCTGTCTTGAAAACGATTCTGACAAGACTCGATGGCTGTAGCAGCTCCTCTGGGTTTTATGCCTTCGTTTCAATTAAATTCTCATTATGGCAGCGTTACAAGGTGATCCACCTCCTTAGCCTAATAATAGCCCAAGGCCCCGAGTAAATAACATTGCGGGGAACGTATACACTTCAGGGACTCCATTGCTAGCGGTCAAACGGGAATCGCCATGAAATGGATGATGGCATCAAGTCTGTGCTCAAGCTATTGGCAGGAAGGTAAATATGCTGTGTTATATATGGCTGGTAAAAAATGTTGTGTGTGAGTGTTTATAACAGCTGTGTTCACGCTGCAGTGGTACTGTACTGGGATGACGTGATGGCAGCCAAAGTGTTCCTTTGGTGAGTGGTCTGGTGAAGCTGTGTGATGCTGTTTTACAGCTCTCTGGGATTATTGTTTTTACAAACCTGAGACCTCAGTCAATACTAGAAACAATACTCAAGTATTCTTCGCAGATGTTGACGTCTGGAAAAAGTGAGGCACCCTCCTCAATCCGCAGTCAGATAGCCCATTTCGTTCTTGCATTGGAGAATTTACTGTGGTGTTGTAAGATCCAGGTTGAAGCCCGTGTCGGTTTTTTGGGAGAGCTGTGTGCGGCTCATTGTAATTGGAAGGTCATCGGTTCAAATCTCAGGGTCAAGAGAAGGATTTGACCATTATGCTGTTAATCCCACGTTGCTGTAGGGACTGTCCGACCCTGCTTTCTCAAATAAAAAAGTATGTTATAAACATCTGCTAAATAAATAAAATAACTGAATCTCTGAAGAGTTTGTATATGGTAGGGTTCATCACTCAGGAGAAAGGTCTTCTGTACTCTGAAATAGCACTCTGACTGTCCTAGGCAGCTTCTGCAGATCAATGGCATTGTTTCTGCTTCGCTTTGGGGCATTAAGCACCTTCCTGTGTCCACACAACTACACCCCCTGCTGAACAATGGGTATCTCAGGTACCCTAAGCACCTGCTTGTTGTCTCCCATTGCAAGCCTTCATTACTCCTTGCTGTGACCTGTGGTAGTGGTGGGGGTGGGGGTAATACCCATATGTGGTAATGATTTTTAACTGTAACAAAAGACTGACTGGGGGCAGATCCAAAACCCACAGCAGCAAGCTACTGAGATCAATTATGAAAATCCATTCACATAAGAGCATTAGCGTTCCAACATGGATACCCTTTTTTCATGGTGTGTGGAGATGCACAATTACTTGCACTCTAAAAGGACTGGTGCGACCAACGGCCCTGTAATGTGACGTCACTGTCTTGGGGGTGTGTGGAGGCAGCGGGTAGGTGAGACTCTCTTGTAGTCTGACAGTTATATAGTCATTAAAAGTCATTATTGTACTGTGAATCTTGAGTAGATCTGTTAACTTTTCAGTTGATCCATCCATCCATCCATCCATCCATTTTCCAACTAGTTATTCTGGTGAGGGGGTGTCTGAAGTCTTTCCCAGGCGGGGTAGCTCACAAGTCTGAGGTACACCCTGGATGCGATGCCAGTAATACACTTTTTTTTATTCATCCAAGTATATCATTTTTTAACTGTTATTTTGTGTTTAAATTATCCATGGGTATTACTTAGAGGGATTAGTTTGATTACCTTTAACAATTTGCCGTTGCCTTTTTTTCAACTGGATAAAATTAATAAATGTAATTAATTTGAGAGAAATAAGTGGACCTGATTAGTTTACTGGGGAAGCGAGAGACAAGGCTGTGAGGGATTAGTAAACCAATAAAGAGGCATTATTGTGAATGTTAACGCCTACAATAAGGAGGGAGATGCATGGGTCTTTAGGACAATCTGCTGTGAATTATGACTGGTGTCTCCATAACCATAGCAACTGTAGGGAGAAAGCAGATGTCCGTTGTTTATTGTTCTGAGATTTTTTCACTTTGCCCATTTACATGAGTCGAAGACATTTACTGAAACCCAAATAAGGTGGAAAGGTAATTTAATAACGCAAGGAATTATCCAGCCTTAGCATCTTCAGAACAAAATTAAGCCCAATATGTCAATGACTTTTTTTTTAATATTATCTTATTTTGTGTCACTGTTCATTTGTGTTTGCTTATTATGAATCCTTTTACCCAAGATAGTCATTTACAATTATTTTAACTAAGATTTTTCCACTAGTGGACTGGACACATTTCATTAGTATAGATTGATGCATAAATGAATTCAGTCCCAGACACGTTAATTATCTGTATCTGATTTCTAACTAATAACTAATTTCTTTTAATCCATTTAATCCATAGGCTGCTCTTGGAGACTTTCATACACAGTGGGCCCTAAAAAGAATTTGGAAGAAAACTCAGGCAAGAAACAGCAGCAATAGACTTCGGTGTCGAAATGGGAGCACTTTTTGGGACCAATGTAGCGCACTTCTTAGGTGCAACTGAGAAAAGGTTGAAACTCCAAAAAAACAACAACAAAAACAAGGATTTTTTGACAGCATCTGAAACCACTTGTAGGTACAGTGGTCTCACAAAATATTTGGACACTGTAGCCTATTGCTGTTGTTTCTCACCTGTTTTTCTTGATTCTACCTGTCCAATTTGCTGTGTCCTTCCTCTGTCTGCCAGAGTGCTTTCTGTTCACATGCACAAGTTCATCATCTTTAATTTTTTTAACAGTATAATCAAGAGTGATAGATGAGAGATTCAGCTTTCTGCTGATCAGTTGTACAAACCAGGGCCGGTCAGTCATATTGGCGACATAGGCAGCTTCTGATGGGGCACTGATCTGCCAGTCAGTTTCACGTCGTCTCGGACGGGGGTTAGGGTTAGGGTTAGGGTTAGGACACACATGTTGTTTCTGTATGTGTAGTTCGTCGTCACATTTTCCATGATCGTGTTCCACTAGATTTGATACCAAACGCTTTCTATTGTTTTAAAATGTACAACCTAACCAGTACCTTATTCTTAAATGCTTTGCTTGCAAAGTGTGCTTAAGGTATCTGTCTTTTACATAAAGTCAATTCTGTTTGACATTTTGTTATGTAACTCAAAAACATTTTTCAGCATGGGTTTACAGGAGTCACTGTACATGTATGCAGGGAAGCAGGTTCCGGTTCTTATATGAGGGTGTGCTGCCTGTGGGGGGGGTGGGGGGTTCCATGTTTCACGGCAGTGCCCAGTGCTCTGGTGCCTACAGTCACATGACAGTCACCCCTCCCCGGCCAGGTCCATCCCAAAGCTGCATCTCGCAGGATGACCAGAGGCCATGGCGGGCAGAGGAGATTGTAAGGGGAAGATGAAGGGAAGCTTGTTTTATCATAGGGATGGAGAGATGGGGGGGCATGAAGGGGGAGCCACATCAGTCAGAGAGAGAAAGAGAAAGAGAGAGAGAGAGAGAAGTCTGGGAAAATTAGAAAAAAAGAAAAACTGGCATTACTGGAAGAGTTATGGAGTGGGAATGGTGCCAGGAAGAGTCTGCTGCAGTCGGAGAAATGTAAGGAACAGGCTTCAGAGAACAATGTGGGGGGAAAAAAGATGAAAAACCGTCAGTTTTCCTGAGAGGGGTGGCACATGGCTTTGGATAGTGGGGTGCTGTTCGGCAGAGCGTCGGGGTAATGCCATGTCGTTGGCGTATGCTGCAGGCTCACCGCGGCTTTTGGTGCCTCCCTAAAGTGACAATGGTGGCCTGTGGTTTTGTAACTCTGCGTGACGCCGGTTAAACCACACGGGCAGTGACAGAGAGAGCACCCCGGTAATGCTGAGGGGGAAACACAGGGCCTGCGTCCACGTGCACGTTGGCATCCTGCGTTATGGCTTATTTATGACTTATTTATGATGGCCGGATCGATACGGCGTCGACGCGGTAAGGAAATCCGAACCGCTGCTTTCTCATCCCTGCCCTAAAAACATCCTGAGGTATAGGAAGGCGTATGGTGACAGTGACAGAAACGATTGTCCCTTTGGAGCGTGGCAACTCTAGCGTCCCTTCCCAGTAGCGCAGGGGGTGGGGGGGGGTGCAGATCCTTGTGCAGCACTCCTGCTGGAGTGGGGGAAGGGAGAGTGTTTGGGGATTGTCGGGGGGAGGGTACCAGTATGAGATTGAAGTCTCTCTCGTGGAATCCGAGGCGAGCTTGTTTTCACTGCTAATGATTTAAATAGGGCTAAATTAGTATAACTTCTGAAAGACTAAACAGGTATCATTTGTCATGTTTAAAATAAGAAGAAAGGAAAAAGAGGTTAGACACAGCGGCCAGAACTCATGAGCTAAGCTGTGATGTCTATTTTAAGATGTCAGCCAGGCGTCCTCACAGAGAGACTCTCACAACCTGTGGTTCTTAATGTCACAGTTTTGGGAAATTTCAAGGATTCCGGCAGGCGGCAGGTGGAAGTCAGGTGACAGCTATGATCTCTGTTGATTTGTCACCCCTGTTCTCCGCTTCCCATGTTTAGTGTCAATTGCTGTTTTCTGTGTCGTTCTTGTCCCCCCCCCCGTTATCTGGAATAGGTGTGTTGTTCGCTCTGATATCACGAAGCCCCATGAAGCTGCCGTGGTTCTGTTCTGCTTCGATTCCCCCCCCCCCCCCATACCTACTGTAAATGGTAGCATCAGTCTTTGTCACCCCCTCCCAACTTTTCTTCCTCCACGTGACTGTTTTGCGTGACCCGCCCGGGGCCTTTCCGCATGCGAGATCATGTCGCTGGGCTCAAACTTACCTGCTGACTTATCAGAATCTCATACGAACCGCAGTAGAGTTATAATGATTTACAGTTATTCTCCGCACCCCCCCCCCCCCCCCCCACTGCACCCCCTGGTAACTCGTGGGTTTTATGCCACCATCAGAAATGATCTGCTCCGTCATATGTTATGTGTTGGTTTAACTTTTCTTTCAAATATTTAATTGAAATATGAGTAACTAATTGACCTATTTTACTTCTAAAATCTGTATTCATTACCCCCATTTTAGGAGAATAGTGTTTCGTAATCCATCGTCGATGACCTATTTTTCCCGTAATGTTACACAAAAACATTACATTTCTTTGGAGGAAAGCAACTTGGATTATATTTCGATGTAAAGACCTTAACTTTCTCCAACTCCGACCTCCTACTCTGTTATAAATGTCTTTCCAAGCTGACATCATCAACTGTGTAAGGCCCCAGATTTATCTAAAAACTAAAAAAAAAATAGCTCTATTAATGCACATGGACCTTTCATCAGTTATTATAGCCTTTGAATATGATGCATGTTCCCTCATTTCAGTGATGAACATGCTTCCTGGAAACTTGAACACTTCTTTACAATTGACATCAACTTGAAAGTATCTAATACCCCTAATCTTGCCTGTATTATTTGTTTACCCCTCTGTTGACTCTTGTGACTTGATCGTTCATGATTCTAGCACAAGAAGTCCGAAAAACTGCATCGTTTGAAAAACGAGCAATATGTTTATGACTTATTTGGCTAGCAGAAATTAGCGGTGATAGCAGTATGTTTACCGTGGGTGAGTTGACATCGATACGTATCAAGATTATCAAGTGCCGCTCGAGTGGCAGAACTGCATCGCTGGAGACCGGAGCTGCGAGCCCCAGTGCTACCGCTATCGATCGCCTTGCTGATTTCGTGACATTGTGTTTCTCGCCTGAGGTGCTAGTTATAACAAAACAGGATCAGCAAGTCGACCAACACCAGAGGACGTTCTGCTCTTGTCGATTTCTCTTCCGGGCGGCCTTTTTCGACGCGCTTGTCTTCCATTGCGGAAGAGCGAGCAGCTGGACCTCCACGCTTGTGTCGCTTGCATCACTGAAGCAGATTCTTTCTCGATAGCAAGTGAAATGGTCAAATCCATCAGCAAAAGTATATACCGGCGGAAACTGTGTGTGAGGATTGAAAAGGCTGGTTATGGCATTTTGCCTGTGGGTAGGTGCACTAGACAGTTTTGATACAGAGGCCTGTTGTGACTTGTGCCCATTGCCTCCTGGGATAGGAACTAGACTCCCAGTACCCTGTAATGGGTAAGTGGTTGTGGAAAACGGATAGATGGATATTATGGAGGAAGCCGGAGTAACCATCATCTTGTCCTTTTTTTTTATAGACGAATATAATTACAGTATTGCCTGTCTTTCCGAGTGGCAGTTAAATTTCTGCTAAGAACCACATGGAATAAAATTTCCACTGATTCTGTCATGACTGATAGGAACATACAAGCTTCTTTATTTTGTTCTTTCGACAAGCAGTGCTTTGGTGTAGGAAATAAAAAATGGGGGGAAAAAAACAATATATTGGATTTGCACCTGCGAGTCTGTGATTTGATTTTAAAATATTGATTGCTTTGGTCACTTGTTCTGAAGGGTCTGCTTACTGGAGTGGGATGGCTTACAGTTTGCAGGTGTGTGTGTGTCGGGGCGGGGGAGGTTGTTGGAGAATTGCTTTATTCACCCATGTATATATGTATATTGATTGACTTTTCTGGAGGGTTTAAACTGTACATAAAGCTAATCGGTTGTGCGGAGCGGTGACAGCACGCTCCAGTAATAATTGGCCAGTGTTGGGAACCATCCTTGGGGTTATTAGGACAGAAAAAAGTGGTCCAGAAACTTCGTGAGTGACAAAGTTGGTAAAGCAGGTCTTGAAATTATAAACCAGAGTACTGTTGGTTTCATATCAAGGTGTAACCGAAGGCTGAGAGATCATTTGAAGGGCGTTTACCACAATCACAGTGCTCTACCTTTGAGTATGGTTGTTAAAATATGTGCGTAACCTGGTTAATACACAGTAAGCATGAGGGAATTTCGACTCATGATTTGGTCTGCAGGTGTTTTTTATTCAGGGCAGCCTACATTTTTGACTTATTTGTAGAGTCGATGTTTACCAAAGCAATCCAGGCTAGACACCCCCAGCGGGGGGGCCGCTCGGCACAGGCGAGTCGAACCCTTGACCTTCAGGAAGCGTGCCAGCGTCTTTTAAAAGAAGCATGTTTCTGATGGAAGGCAGGACCGTGTTCTAGGAAGGAAGGAAGGAGAGAATGAAGGAAGGAAGGAAGAAGGGAAGGAAAAATGGTAGGAGGGAAGTAAGGAAGGAAGGAAAGAAGAAAGGAAGAAGGGAACGAAGGAGGGAGGCAGAGAAGGAAGGAAGGTAAGAAAGAAAAATGCCACAGTAGGGTTTGCATAACTGTTTCAGTGACATCCAGGGTTAAACAGTGGATGAAACGGGGACAAATAGGAGTCGACGGCAGAGGCCCAAAACAGCCTCCGCTGGCCGGTGCCTCCCTGTCCGTGGGCCGGCACTTAAACGTCCCCCGCGTACTGGGACCTGAGCACGTCTCCGTGGCTGGAGCCCGTGGGCGAGAACAGAGCGGGGCAGGAGGGAGTCACGAAGCCCTGGCAGGTGGGGCTGCGTCTGTTTAAGGAAGGGGGTAAGTGGTACGGGGACTAAGGGAGAGCGACGACGGCAGCGACCTGAAGCTGGGGGGGGCATGTGGGGAATGTCAGGAACTACAGTCACAGAAATGTTCAGGAAGTTGTTACCTCACACTCAACCTCCTCAGTTTCACTTTACAAGCCCCAGAGTTGTTCAGAATAGGGAGGATGAAGGAGGGGAAGAGCCAGTCGAATAAACAGCCAGTGATTCTTCGTTTATTAGGTCGTCAGACAGATAGTGTGAGTTTAGAAAGAGGCCGCAACCAACCCTGGGCCCCCGCCAAGGTCGAGACGCCCCCCCGAGGTCGACACGCAGCCATGCACCAAACGGCCTCCACAGCTGGATGCTCTGACGCATTACCTGCATGGCGGCATAGGCCGAGGGTGCGTGTGATTGGTGTTTCCTCACAGTGTGTAAGAAAGGTCCGTGGTGGGGGGGCGTCTTGTGATTGGCTGGTGTCTGGAGTTGCTCAGGACCCAGGGCGCACGCCACAAAGGTTGCCCGGGCCCTGGAGGTGCCCGCGGGGATGAGGCCCGTCGCAGGGGCACGGAGATGATTTGCACGCACAGACACAAAAAGGTGTGAATGTGACCAGAGCAGCCGGCTGGGTGGGGGGGCGTTTATTCCTGCATATGTCTCCCCCCCCCCCCTTGGCCACGTTTCCTCTGTGTCCCCGGCCAACACCCGGCAATCTCCTTTCCCTGGTGTTGTTTTCATCGGTTAAGCACGAGGCTTTTGAATTAAAATAAGGCGCCTTTCCAGTGATTCCTCCCCAACTTTTGATTTTTCCTCCTTCTTTAATGGATTATGTCACCAAAGATGGGCGTCTTTTTTTAGCCCCTTTAGCTGGTCGTCTGGACCACGCTCAGGCGGAGGTGAGCGTCTGTCACGCTGAAAACGATCCCGGTGTAACCTTCCTGGTGTACCAGCCCACCACCCCCCCTCCCCCCTCTCCCCGTTCGTCGACTCTGATCGATATCGGTGATGTAGTCACAAGGACGGCCTTTAGTTACGGAAAACAACTTTTTTTCCAGGAAAACTGTTACTGTCGTTGGTGATTATTTGCTTCCCAGAATCACGCTTCTGGCTTGCGTTCTCTGGGGGCGGGGGGATTGTCCCCCCCCCACCCCTTCCCAAATGGCAGGCGAGTGACCGTATGTGGGAATCTGAAGCTCTGAGAGGAGCACGATATGTCCCTTTAATGTCGGACGTGAGGTCACGCGAGCGGCCATCGGGATTAACATCACGATTCATTATTAATAAATGACTTCACAGGGGCTCCCTAATTGGACACTGCCGCTGTGTCTTACAGGTCAGGTGTCGCTAGTAATCTCCGGTTCTCGCCGATAAAACACGCCGATGCTGCTCTCTGATTATTTTATTGTGTTTCTCTTTTTCTTCCCGTAACCTTGGCGACAGAAGTTGCCGTTTTAACCCCTGGATGGTGGCTGCTGCCGCTTCCCGCACAAGCTGGTGGATTTTAACTCGGGGTCCTGGGCTGAAATTAGAATATGCTGATGAGGATGGGCTTGGGGGGGTTGTCAGGAGAAATGAAGTCTGCAGGCTGTGGACCACTAATCATTCGCCACCCAGAAGGTGAAGCGAGGTAGTGGGATGAAAGGAATGGTGGGGGTCCAAAATGACAGGGGGTGGCCAGTGGCAGCGTAGGCGGGGCCCACAGGGGTCACCAGCGGCCCCAGGTAGCCACCATTGGAGATGGAACCATTTGCAGCTGCCTTGGCACAAAGTCTCTGCGCACTTCCCTGTCATCTCCACACCGCTAACGCTGATTGCAGCCAAAGCCAGGCCCCCACCAGCTAATGGGGGGGGGGGGGGTTTATAAAGAGCCGTGTTGAAAAGGCCCAGTTTGAATATTCGGTTGTATGTAACTGGGCTTGCCGATTAGCTGCTGGTTCACTGTGTGAGCTTTTTCGTGTCTGTGGCTGTGAGATGGCCAATGTGTCTGTGCACAGTGTACAAGCTTGTAGTGTGTTGTTTTATTTATTTATTTATGTATTTTAAGGAGTCCACCATTTGTGTGTGTGTGTGGGAATTAGGTTTATATTACATTGTGGGGCCCAAATGTGATAAAAAACCTGTTATTTTGACCATGTGGGGACCATTGTTTTGTCCCTAGAAGGGGAAATTTGATGTATTGTTTGGTTATTTTTGGTTAAGGTTAGGAATGGGTAGGGGTTAAGGTTGTAATTTTTGGGATTAGGTTTTTCCCCCATAGAAATGAATGGACAGTCCCCACAAAGCTATGAGTACAGGTCTGTGTGTTTGGGTGTGTGTGTGTAATTCAGAAAGACATGCAGTGATCATGTGATGCAGTGATGCTGTCCGGATGTGTGTCTGCACCCTGGAGTCTATGGCAGGGGCTCCTCTTTATGAATAGTGCACATGCCTGTGTTTACGTGCTCCGCTGCATTCCTGTCTCACACTAGTTCAGGTGTAATGTGTGTATTGCAATGCTCGGCCAAATCTTCCATCCTGTGATGCTTTCTTGCATGCAGGTGCAGAACTTGCAGCCTCTATGACTCTAACCCATTTTCACATATGAGGTTGTGGGGGATTTGGGTGGGTGGGGGGGGGGGGCATGTTCATTTTCACCGTGCCTCCCTGGTCCCCTACGTTTCATCACCAGATGAATGGCAGGTATATAGTGTCTTTCAGAGAGGCGGATTCCCTTGTGAGGGAGTTTATAAGTAGCTTTCCCCCCACCTCTACCAAGTCCTTCAAGATTTGTTGAGGCAGACTGGGGGCTTGTGGCGAGAGGTGTGAGCGAGGGGTGGGGGGCTGCATCATCACAGCGGTGTCTAGCGGCTCTATGGGGTGAGAATTATGCTTTGGGGCCAGACCGTGATTACTGCGATGTGAAGGTGGTGTGGTCAGTGTGGTCAGGCATTCCATGGCGGATGGGGGCTTTCAGAAGGGGGGGGGCAGTGCATTTCTCACACTCCCTGAGAGGCTGGCAACCACGTGCCACCTGCCCCCAGCTCATGCTTATCCCACTGGTGGCAGCAGTGAGTGTGGGTGCTGTCACAGCTGCCCCCCTCCCCCCTGCAGATTAAAACCCATGTCCTGGCAGAGAGGTGATAATGAAACAGGGTGGGAGGTTCCACCACGACCCCCCCCCCCCCCTCCGTCTGTGGTCATGACCGGCTCCCTGAGAAGGAGCAACAGAGGAACAGGCTTGGGCATGCTGAGGTGGACTTGATGGAAATGAGTGAGGAGGAGGAGGATGAGAGATGGGGTTAAAAGAAAAAGAGTGAGGAAGACGAGCAGAGATGGATAAAAGGAGACAGTGAGGAAGAGGAGGAGAGATGGATAAAAGATGAGTGAGTGGATAAAAGTAGAACAAGAGTTAGGAGCAGAGATGTGGTACAATAAGAATGAGGAGGAGGAGAGATGGGGGGGGAAAAGAAGGGAGGAGGAGGAGGAGAGATTGGGAAAAAGAAGAAAAGCGGGGAAGAGGAGGTGAGATGGGGTAAAAGAAGAAGAGGAGGAGAGATGGGGTAAAAGAAGAGAGAGGAGGAGGAGACATGGGGTAAAAGAAGAGAGAGGAGGAGGAGACATGGGGTAAAAGAAGAGAGAGGAGGAGGAGATATGGGGTAAAAGAAGAGAGAGGAGGAGGAGATATGGGGTAAAAGAAGAAGTGGCGAAGTGGGCAGGCATCAGGAATGGACGTTCTAGCCAAGCATCCAAACCTTTTGAGACCGGCTGCTGGTAACACCAAGAACATCTTGGGTGGCCAGTGTGACCCCAGGCCACACCCACTCGTGTGCACACACACTGTCTGCCTTACGACTCACACTGTGTTCAGACTACAGTCCAGGTTCCCATGAGGTGTCCCTCCTGTTCTCTTTGCTCTCAAACACACAAGTGTTTGTTTCCCTCATCTACATTTTCACTGCAGCATAACCATGCAGACACGCATGCAGTCCATATATTCATATCTTTATGGGGACACTCCATTCATTTCTGTGGCACCCCTAACCCCCACCCAGCCCTAACCTTTAACCATAAGTAACCAAGCATTATACTGTGGTACCTCAGAACTCGAACTTAATCCATTCAGAACTCGGGTTCGAATCCTAAAAAGTTTGAGTTCTGATCGAATTTTCCCCATAAGAAATAATGGAAAACCAATTAATTGGTTCCCGGCCCCAAAAAATTACACCTAAATATCCTTTTTTTTTTTTACCATTTAAGAACATAAGAACATAAGAACATAAGAAATTTACAAACGAGAGGAGGCCATTCGGCCCATCAAGCTCGTTTGGGGAGAACTTAGCTAATAACTCAGAGTTGTTAAAATCTTATCTAGCTCTGATTTAAAGGAACCCATGGTTTTAGCTTCCACTACAATAGCAGGAAGACTATTCCATACTCTGACTACACGCTGTGTAAAGAAGTGCTTCCTCAAATTTGTTTTAAAATGTTCTCCCGCTAATTTCCACTTATGGCCACGAGTTCTAGTATTTAGACTAATATTGAAATAGTCATTTGGCTGAACGGCATCCAGACCCGTTAGAATCTTATAGACCTGAATCATATCCCCCCTTAGCCTCCTTTGCTCAAGGCTGAACAGATTCAGTTCCGCTAACCTCTCCTCGTAAGACATTCCTCTAAGACCAGGAATCATTCTCGTAGCTCTTCGTTGCACCTTTTCTAAGGCAGCAATGTCCTTCTTGAGGTATGGTGACCAAACCTGCACACAGTATTCTAGGTGGGGTCTTACCAAGGAATTATATAAGTGTAACATCACCTCCCTTGACTTAAACTCCACACATCTAGAGATATAACCCAACATTCTGTTCGCCTTTTTTATTGCTTCCCCACATTGGCGAGAGTGGGACATGGAAGCATCAACATACATACCGAGATCTTTCTCGTAATCAGCTACCTTTATTTCAGTGGAACCCATAAAATATCTGTACTGTATATTTCTGCTCCCTGCATGGATTACCTTACATTTATCTGTGTTAAATTTCATCTGCCAAGTATCAGCCCATTCGCTAATTAAATCCAGATCCCGTTGGAGCCTCTCTGCTGCTAGATTAGTATCTGCTACCCCGCCCACCTTAGTGTCGTCTGCAAATTTAACCAGTTTACTGTATGTATTCGTGTCAATATCATTAATGTAAATTAGGAACAATAGTGGTCCTAAAATTGAACCCTGCGGTACCCCACTATAAACGGAGGCCCACTGTGACATAGTGCCTCTAATAACTACTCGCTGCTTCCTATCAGTTAGCCAGTTTTTGATCCAAGCTGCCACAGTTCCTAAAATTCCTGCAGCTTTAAGCTTTAACAAGAGGGGACAACATCAAAGGCTTTCTGGAAATCTAAGTAAATCACATCATAGGCCTTTTTGTGATCAATTTCACTTGTAGCTTCCTCAAAGAACTCAAGCAGATTCGTTAAGCAGGATCTACCTCTCCTAAATCCATGTTGGCTATCCTTTATAATGTTATTTGCATCTAGGTAATCTACCATTTTCACTTGAATTATAGCTTCCATTATTTTTCCAGTAATGCTAGTTAAACTGATTGGCCTATAGTTTGCCGGATTACTTCTATCCCCTTTTTTGAATATGGGTGTTATATTAGCATGCTTCCAATCTGATGGTACCACACCCGCAGATAACGATTTCTGGAATATTAAAGTCAAAGGTTGGCTAATAATATCCCTCATCTCTTTCAAGACTAAAGGTAAGATGCCATCAGGCCCCTGTGATTTATTTATTTTGAGTTTAGCTAGGCTTAGTATCACATCAACCTCAGTTATACATATATTGGTCATAGACGATGCTGTATTCGTATTAATTGGTGGTAAGTTACTTGTGTTCTCTATTGTGAACACCCTTGAAAAATAATCATTAAACTCATTTGCCATATCAATTTCGTTATCAATTATAAGGCCCTTACTATCCTGTAAATTAGTGATTTCAGCTTTTAGTGCTCTCTTGGAGTTAAAATATTGGAAGAAACCTTTACTGTCATGCTTAGCCTCCAATGCAATTTTTCTTTCTACATCCCTCTTTGATAGCCTAATGTCATTTTTTAACTCTGCCTGTAGACTTAGATACTCCTGCTTGATTTTGAAATCATTAGTTATTTTCCAGTTGTGGAACAGAGCCCTTTTCCTCCTGACTTTATTCTTAATTTCCTTAGTAAACCACCTTGGTTGTCGTTTCCTAGATTTAGTTTTGCTGGAAACAGGTATGAAGTCCTCTTGCACTTGCAACAATGTGCTTTTGAAAAATTCCCATGCCTCTTCTACTGTTTTGCTATTTAACTCTGTCCAGTTTACAGTTTCTAATTTCCGTCTCATACCATTAAAGTTAGCCTTCCTAACATTGTATACTTTTAATTTAGACTTTGCTCTTTGGACACTAAAATTAACCTCGAATTTAACCATGTTATGATCACTACCGTACAATGGGTCTAAAACCTCTAATTTTCCAATCCTATCCTGGTTATTACAAAAAACGAGATCAAGAAGGGCTTCTCCCCTGGTAGGAGTATTAACAAACTGAGTAAAAAAACAATCCTGTACTAATTCCACCATCTCAAGTTCATTTACAGAAGAGCCAGAGACTGTGTCCCACTGTATCCCAGGTAAATTAAAATCACCCATAACCACCACATCATTTTTATTACTCATAATCCTGATATCATCATATAATATTCTGCTTTCCTCTACAGCCACATTAGGTGCCCTATAACAAACCCCGACAATTAGGCCATTTGAATCTTTAGCATCAAGTTTGATCCATACAGCTTCTGAATTTTTATTTTTATCAGTGAGATCCCTTGCCTGCAAGTTTTCTTTTACGTATACTGCAACACCACCTCCCTTCTTGCCTATCCGGTCTCTACGGAACAACGTATAACCATCCATATTATATTCATCACCATCATTGTCACTCATCCATGTTTCAGTTATTCCTATAATGTCGTAATTGTCTGAAGAAATTAAAGCCTCTAAGTCGTTAATTTTGTTTCTAATACTCCTAGCATTCAAATACAGACCACTAATGGTAGGCCTTTTACAGTGTCTACTTTTAATTTTTATTTGGGCTTTCCGTCTCTCCCCACATAAATTCTTAACTGACCTCCCTGCCCCCCCAGTCCCTAGTTTAAACATTCCTCAACTATTCTGCACATACGCCTCCCCAATACACTGGTTCCCCTATGGTTCAGATGCAACCCGTCCGGCTTGAACAGGTCCCACCTGTTCCAGAAGGTCTTCCAGTGCCCCATAAACCTGAACCCCTCTTTCCTACACCACCATTTTAGCCACGCATTTAATCCCCTTATCTCAGCTAATTTTGCCTGACTTGCACGTGGCACGGGAAGTATTCCAGAGAATACCACCGTGGATGTTCTGCACACAAAATGAACGGGATAAAACCAGAAGAGCGTTTAATAAACACATCCAAGCACATTTAACAAAACAGTAATTTGTAAAGTAAGAAAATAAATGTATCCAAACAATGTGTAAAGTTAAAATCACTGTGCACCAACACTGTACGCTGTGCGTAACATTTATTTCTTTAATGGCTTCCAAAACGATAAAGAATGTACCCCAACACTACCCCAAGCCATGCGCCAACACTAGACTATGCCATGCGATCCATTGTTTTATTATTATTATTATTATTATTATTATTATTATTATAATTTATAATTATTATTACTCTGGATTCGTTAATTTGTTCATAAATCAGAAACTTTTAGGTTGTAATATTTGCGTAACTATTGCGTAACTTTTTGGTGAGCAGTGGCTACCAAAATGATATAAAGTACAATGTATTACCTGATATTTTCAATAAAAAAGCACTATCACCAACAAACAATGATATCACAGTGAATGCGAGGCTGAGACTGAAGTGTTACCCTTTGTTTCCGCTGAGAGACGTGCCGCGTGACTCATTTCCCCGCGCGTACAAGTTATCTTAGGTCGGCATTCACAGTTCCAGATTCAGATAGAGTCCTAGGTCATATTTTTTCGAACTGGTTCGGTCGACTTTTAAAAAATTAGTTCTAATGAGTTTGAATACTAATGAGTTCCTTCAAAGCACTTCTTGTGACCTTTGAGCAGACCAAGCAACATATAGGGCTTTACGTCTGTCTGTGCAAAGCCGGCATACATATGCACGTGTGTCATGTCGAGCTAATGGTGTCTCATTTCGGCACGTGTTCTCGTTCTCTGTGCAGGTTCCAGACCCTGTTTTACAGTGATGATGTCACATCGTATGTCACAGACCCTTTGATATTGCAATGATGTCACATGCGGTGTCACAGACCTTGTGATATAGCGATGATGTCACATGCAAAGGTGTTAATGTGCTTTGGGCCCCTGCGTTAATGTCGCATTCAGAGTGTAATATATTGCGAGCACCCTGTACTTTGGCGGTGCTCTAATCACCGTTGCTCTTCGAGGCTTTTGGGCTGCTTTTAGAACTAAATATGATGTTAATAATCTGCACCGTAGCAGTATTTGTAAACTCAATCTCTTACTTTAAAACACCCTTCCCAACAGAGTACTTTACAAATAGATATAAAACACACACAGTACACTGTGCCAGCAGAAAAAGCTGGAATTTATCAGAGGAGGGGAGCAGGATCTCTTCACGACGGACTGGTGGGTGGATTAGCCCGTGGGGTCAAAGGTCAGCTCCTCCTGGGTGTGCCGACCTTACAAGTTCATCTGTATGTCCAGATATCAGCCGATATGTAGGTGATGTCGCTCCAGCTCAGTGCATAGCTAAGGCTCTCCCTGCCTCACGCACGTGACATTGCCGCCACGCGCCAGAGATTCCATAGAGCCAATTTAAATGAAAGCTCCAGCCATGTAATACCATAATATTATATTGGGCCATAATATTATAATCAAATACTAATGCTGCTGTTCGCGTTATTATTGCTGGCACTCAGTGAGGGTGTGACGAGCAGCAAACCGCTGTTCTTCTCTCCTTGAAGGCTTTTCATTAGGGAGGTCTAGGAATCCTGCGAGGTCTGTTGACCCCCCCCGGCCATGTCAGTCACACCTCCATACAGTGCTGGGTGCCTTTGGGTGGGCTGCCTTTGTCATGCCATCACGCCGCGCAGGTTAAGCTCCAGTGGACCGGTCATGCCCATCCGCCGCTGGTGAGCGAACTTCCACAGGGTCTGTTGCCGCTCTCTGGCCAAGTTGCTGGTTGTTGTAACTGAACTGCTTTTTACAATGGCAATGGATAATTAACAATGATGTGCTGTTTTATTATAGCTGAAAAATGAGGGAATCGTGCATTAATTAAAGGTAATAAGGTCTGACATCTATGTCGCAGTGGTAATGATTGAATGCAATGCTGTATATAGCTTAACACATAAAACTTGACAACTCTTCTGGAGGACTGAATTCGCCCACGTCTTCCCATTGGCCGTGGCTAGGGGCCAGCCTTCTCATTGGCTGCGATTCAAGGCCGTCTCCCATTGGCTGTTTGTCACCGATACGTTCCGCTGATACATTCTGAAAATACTCAAGATTTCGTAAAAGATAAACTGAGAATGAGTTTTTCTCAAGGACGTTGTTTATTTCCCTGCTGTAGTTAATTTTATGATATGCACATAATGTCACGCACAGTCACAGAGAATGCAATAATGTGCCTATTTCGGAGTGCAAATTGGAAAATTAATTTCTGCCACACTAATTTCAAAAGTGCCACTTTTTAAGAACACATTTACTGTTTTGCAAATGAAACAGTTTTATTAAATCAATAACCGTTTTAATTATAAACCCCCTAATGATTTATTTAAATTTAATTTCAATTAATGGTTTATCTATTAGCTTCAAGGTTTCTGGCACAGATTAAGCATTTATTGAATAAACAGGACAGCACTTTAGAGCTGCTGTACATCCCTTGCACCTTCAGGCCCTCCCCCACTTTCCACCTTCAGTCTACCACCTCTGCACCCCCCCCGCCCCCCAGTCTCGTCAGACCCCAGTTTAATTAAGTCCTCTCCCTATTTACCTCCCTTCGGGGGGCCGGGAATGCAGGGCCGGGCTGCTGTGTGTTGGGGATCTCTGTTATCCGCACGTAGGAAGGGGCTGAGTGGATGATGAACAGGGGACTCTCATTGGAGGGGGGGATGGGGGGGTTGATGGTGCATTCTATGGGGACTTGTCTTTGATGATGGAGATTGGTTATTATAATTAGCACACGCTTATACTTTGAGGAAGTTAATAAGTTGAGTGATGAGGATATTGAGCTTTTCTGAGGGGTAGCACAGCTTTTCGAAATCATGTGACTGAACAGGAATGACGTCTAGCTGGACTGGTATCCCATTGCACCATTGTTTGTTACTATAGTTTTATAGCGAGCTGTGTGGCCGTGGAGATGCAGACGCCCACTGACAGTCCCATGCTAAATGTTTCAGGATGTGACCTGCAGTCATTGGCTGGACCAGGCGCCCCAGGACACCCGTGCCCAATGGGTGCAGGCCGGCTCAGAGGAGGCCGTGCCAGATGGGCCGGGTAAGTGGGGAAATGTTTCTGGCGGACGGGTCTCCCCAAGCACTGCCTACTGTTCCTACCTGCTGTTCGGAAATCCGAGGAGCCGGAGTGGAATAACGGAGTGGAATTGAAAAAGTCAAATGACACACATTTACGAGCAGCTCCCTCCTTCGGTGGGAGTGGGCGTGGTGCTCTCTGCACACTTCACAGCCCTGCTCCCTAATACATTCCCCACACTTGAGGCTGACTCCGCCGCTCGGCCCCTAATGCATCACGCCTGACGTGGCCCTTAACCTTTCCAGCGGTCGCGATTTTAGCATGGCACCTGAGGCAAAGTGCCGTGTTAAAGGGCAGGAGTGTCGGGGATACACCTTAACCGCCTCCGCGCCGGCCAATCAAGGAGCGGGCCCTGGGTGGCTAAGGACCAGCCGCGTGTGAAAACGCTCAATCGGAGCAGGCACATTAACCGGCCTCACCCCCCCCCCCCCCCCGCGACTCCTCTGCAGGCGGGTTGGGTCAGCTTGAGATTTTACGAGAACTTATGTGTGAAGGGCAACAAAAAAAATAAAATTTGAAAACAGTTTAATTAAAATGACAGGGGGCAGGATTAATGTTGCACACAGGAATGCACATACCTGGTACGCAAGTCCGCATTCGCCCTATAAAGCAATATGCGCAGCAATTTCTTGCTGTGGATGGGCAAATGCGTATTTATTTTATGTGCATTTGCGCTGTTATGTTAAGAAATCACTGTGCATTTTAGCCTTTATACCATGAAAGAAGTACAAATGATCCATATAAAGGTTAAAATGCATGGATTTATGGAGAATGCGTACTTGCGTACCAGTTTTTTGCATCCCTGGTTATACATGAATGTTAAGCCATACGTCAATAAAACTACATAATTTCTAAAATACAGAAAATCAATGAAAATGGCCTTTTGAGTCTTTGGCTGTGGTCTAATTTTAAAATGAACACGCGGAAGGTGAGAACGAGGTGGGAGCTTCGGTTCGTGTGCAACGCTGGTAGTTAAGTGACCTTATGGTCCTCTGGAAGCAGATTAAGCTTTACCCCGTTTATAGAGAAGATGCGGAAGATGACGCGAGTGAAAGAGGAATCCAGCAGCTGAGACACGTCAGAGGGGCAGAGGGGACGCAAAGGGGGGCTCTTCTGCTTGGGAATCACCTCAGCGTGGCCTGACACTGCCGCATGCCCGTGTGCACAGGTCTGCATAGCCCATGGTGAACAAAACAGGGAACTGCACATCAGAATCTCTAAAGGCGGGGGGGGGGGGGTCTCTTCCCGCCAGTCTAACGTTCTCCATGCTGGCAAAAAGAGAGAGAGTCACAGGCCAAGCCGCCCCCCCACCGAGACCAGCTTAGGTCATTACAGAATTCTGTCCCAGCCTGTGACCTGTCTGAGTCAGAGACGCTGGGATTAAAGGCGAGGAAGCAACGGTTCTGCCTTTGTCTTTTTTTTTTTTGTGTAGCTACACAGTTGACCGCAGTGCACTAATGCTAAATTAACTGTTCAACCAAAGAGGCTGCCATGAAGCAGATGGGAAATGTGGGAAGTCACTGGGGTGGATTTCACTCTCTTTGTAGGGGGATAACGTTAAGATTAGCTGATGTCTTTTCGGTATTCTCATTAGCGTGATGCTCTCAAGGTGAAACAAATGCTTTATGATTCACAAATAAACACATCAAAGTTGCACTGGGGAACTCGGATACAGGCCTCAGATCTGTGTCAGGCAGATGGATGAAGCTGGTCTTGTTCTCCGACATCGGGGACAAAAATTACTGCAAAGCTATGTGTTTTTTTTTTTCTTTCTGGAAACGTCTCTGGAGTTCAAGAGGATTTTCAGTGAATATGCAGTCAGGATTATTGCGATTAAGAAAATCCTGTGTCAGAAACTTGTTATAAGTATTTGAGGCTTTTTTTGGAGGGGGTGGGGTGCAAATATTGCCTGTGTGTTACGTAATCCTGCCGTGCCGATGCCCACACTTACTGTAGCTGCCGGTTAATATGACTCAGTGTTTCATCCCGTGAATGAGCCCACGTCGAGTGTCAGCGTCTGGCAGGAGGGATCAGCTTCCTTTCCCTGCCTCGGCGTGACAGCGATCATCTCTCTCCTCCTCCTCCTCCTCTCTCCCTGTCGAGCCAAACGGAATGGAGGCATCCCTCATCAGGGCGTGGAGAGAGCCTCGTGCAGCGCGTTGATATTTCTGATGTTTAATTCGCCCCGCACCCATTTGCCATTATTAGGTGACACGCTTTGCAGCGCAAAGGATGACAAAGGCGTAGCGACACGGCAGAGCCTCACGTTCGTCTCGGAAGCTTCCGGGCAGCGCTGAGCAGCATGCTGTGGGGCTCCGACCTCCCTCTGAGCCCTTATTAACAGCTCACCGTCGGCAGGGTTTGGGAGCGACTCTGTACTCCCACGTGAGTTTGCAAACCCATACGCGTCGAGCTGGTCCTGCACCCGACTTACTGGGGATTTTACTAAGACTGTGCGGTCTCAGCCCTCCTTGGTGAGGGGATCAGATCACACCCCCTGCTCTCTCTTTGTGTGACTAGCTTTTGGGTCTGTCCCAATTTCCTCCTGCAGTCCAAAAACAGGCAGTCAGGTGAACTGGGGTCTATTTATCCTCTGTGTGTGTGTGTGACTGGGTTTGTATGTGATATCCCCACCAGGGTTGGGGCCATTCCGGAATGCGTCCATCAATTCCAATCCAAATCAGGAAATGAAACTGGAGTTGGAATTTAAATCTCCCTGAAATTCAAATTCAATTTCAATTTCAATTCTGTTCCTGATATTTTTTTCTGATCCCAACTCCAGTTCCGTATTTGATTGGAATTTATGACTGCATTCCTGATCTACAAAATGTGGTAAAACCTCTTATTTTTTTAGCTTTTGGAGGCATTTTTAGTTCCCCACAATATACACCTAAATTTTATAAATATCTGTGAATGTACTCAAAAACTAAAAATTCTTGCATTTTGTTTGGTTACTTTTGGGTTAGGTTAAATTCATCATAGTAGGGATTAGGATTTTTCCCATAGAAATGAATGGAGAGTCCCCGCAAAGATATGAATACAAATATGTGTGTGTGTGTATGAGTGTACATGAGTGTGTGTACCTTGTGATGGACTGGCATCCCTGTCCAGGGTCTTTTACCTTGTGTTTCCAGACATAGACTCCAGGTCCATTGTGGCCCTATACTGGATAAGCAGGTATGGAAGATGGATGGATTCAATTCAGCAGCTGACATCTGTGAGTCGGCAAGAGAGAACAGTGAATAGGGCACTCGAAGTAATTTTTTTTTGTTTTGGTTAATTAAAACAATTTTAGGAAATCGCAGTGTGTTTTTTCAAAAATGACCATTTAGATAAATTAACCACGTAAAGGCCACTTAATGATTCGAAGTGCCCAACCAAGTCTCTCACTGGGCTAAATGTTACACTTCAAATGAAAAATGTGACATTCAAACGCATGCGGCCTCTGCAGTGGACAAGGTTGGTTTTTTTCTTTGGAACTTTGTATAAAATAGACTTTAAGGAACAATTTGATTTATAATTTTAATTTTCTGAGTGATGCATTCACACTGTTATTCACAATTAAAGGGGCTGCGTGGTTGCTTGACATATAGGGCCAGGAAAATTTTTCAGTAATTCCCCTGCAGGCTCTGATGGTCTGTAATGTTGATGTTAACCACCAGATTTTCAACATCCTTCTGTTTTCAGTATTCCATATTTCAGAAGTATTCCTTGCGATGATAAACTGACATCATTGTGGTTTCAAATGAAGGGAACCTCCCTTGTTTATGCACATGATGCTGATTATCATGGAACACAATGTTCCGTTAAGTACCGTGTCATCTCCGTGTCACTCAAAGCTGGATCCTCATGCCCTGGACCAGGGTGTCAGAGTCCCTGTGATCAGATTGAGGTTCCTCACCCTAGAACCCTTAGAATAAGTCGAATCCAAGATAGCCTGCAGGTTGGTGTCATGCAGACAGCTTCAGTTGCTGAAGTAGATTCAATAACTGTTCCATGGTGTATGATGTATGTTTTATGGAGATTGAAATTGGCCCCTGCTACGTTTTCGTTTTGTGCGCCCCGAACATGGGGTTGTCACAGGCGATGTGACGGACAGCCCGGTGATAGCCGATCCCCTCCTGAGTGCGTCTGGCCCCGGTGGCTGTCACACACATTTGGCTCGCCTGTCAGTTGGACCGCAGTGCTGGAACCGCTAGGAACACCGTCCAGGTTTTTGGCTGCGATGAGCTCAGCGGGACACCTTGTGTACGGTTTGTGTCCGATTGCATTCAGGATCACCCCCCGGCCAGACCCAGAGCGCTGAGAAACCAGCTGAAATCCGGAGTCTTCTGGAAGCTTTTGCCAGCCTGTCCGAGGAGCTGAACCTCAAAGCCAGTTGGAGCACATGCTCACCCCCCCCACCCCCCCGCCCCTTTGATTATCTCATGGCATTCTTGGATTTGCCCCCATTCTCTGTTAAAAGGACTGTATTACTTCCACATCGACTCACTTGTCAAAACCAATTTGCTTTACTATTATCCCCTGACTGATTTCACAGTCCGTCCCATACCCCCCCACAGCCCCCTGTGGCAGACCCTCTGTTGTAGTCCAACGCTCAACAAGCCGTGTTCCTACCCCACCCTCCAAACAACCTCATCTCCACTCTTTACCCCCTTTACTTTTTTTCTCGCCTTTTATCGCTGTCCCTCTTTCATTCCCTCCCTTGCTTCTCCTCTCGTCCTGTCCTGTGACCTAAAGTAAATCTCTAAAAGCAGAAAGCAGACTTCTCTTTTTCTGGGTCAACATCGATGCGAAGTTACGGGCATTCAGTAAAAAAACGTCGTAAATGGAAAAAAAAATAAATATATATATATATATATATATATATATATATATAAAGAATTGGCCCACCCCACCTTGATCTCATCCTCCCCGCTTTCCCTCCTCAATTAGCACCCCAGCAGTGACATCACAAAGGGTCTTCATCAGGAGAAAGGACTCAATTATATCAGCTGATATTTGCTTCCAAAACTAATTATCCTGGTTGCACGGCACGGCTGACTGACTGAGCGGGCCGCTTCCCAGCCAAGCCCGTTACTGATGTGATTTGCTTTTGGATCCGAGTCTTGGACCCCCACCCCTCTCCTCCTGCTTGCTACCACCCCTCCCACCCAGCTGTCCTCCTCTCAAAATGTCTGCCCATTTTTGCACTTATATTCCTCTGTCTGTCTTATTATAGAGCTCTGCAAACACGCACATGCTCATATCGATCGACTGGCTACCCACTATGTCCCTTATCCATGATATTATTCTGAAACACTGTTGGACGGTGTCTTGTGATGATCTGGCAGCCTCATGTTTACCAAACAAGCTTCCTGCTCTCTCTTCCATTTTCCCAGCAGAAAGAAAAACCGTTTGGTCTGCATATTACACAGTCAGAGATAATGTTTCCACTACATAGATATACGAGTATAAAATGTCAATTTTTTTGTGTGTTTTTTGTGATTTTCAGCAGCTATGAGAATTGAGTTGTTTTTGGCAGTTGTGTAAAGTGCTAATTGGGTAATTTATGTTAAAGTCAATTTTCAATTACTGTTACAGTGCTCGAGTTGACCCCAAAGGTTCCTGGGGCAGAATTCACCATGTAGAGGGTGCTACTGTTGCTCACTCACTCACTCAGTCACACACACACACACACACAATTCGAACCCACAACCTAGGAGGTCTGAATCACTACACAAGCTACTGTCTTTGTAATTGGCATTCCCAAGGAAATACTGTAAAACGTGACCTGTCATTTCTCAAGGATGACTCATAATAGAAATAACACTGGCAGAGTAAAAAGCCACCAGTATCTTTCCAGTAATATATTAGTGACTAACAAATGCTAGCAGGCTGCCTGTGATCTATACCCAGGCTTCCTGTTCCAAGTCCGCCCGTGCGTGCTTCGCCTTGCCGCCTGGGCAGTAAAACGTGTGCCGTCATCCCATCGGAGTCACGAGACGCTCGTGACGACAAAGTCCCAGTCGGGGATGGGATTGCCGTGAGCCACACGCCGTCTGCGTGTGAACACAGGGGTTACCTAGGGTATGGTGCAGCCACTAACTTGACAAGCGCTGACTAAATATTAACTGAGCGGTGCCTTGCTAGGTTGCACTGCAGCCTTCAGGATTGTAGGTTCGAAGCCTGCTTCCTGTGTGTGTGTGTGTGTGTGTGTGTGTGTGTGCGCCCTCCTGGTGTTCATGTGGGTTTTCGTCCTGCAATCCATAGTCACGTGGTTTGATGGATTTGTGTTTGGCACTTTGCCTTGTGCCCTGTGCTTCCCTGACTCCACACTCACTGTGACTCTGTAAGGAATAAAATAATTAAGGAACATAAATGGAAACAATAACTATTCATCCAAAATAGCATACATGGCTAGATGGGGCAGCAGGTTCAGTTAAGTGCTTTTTCTAAGGCTACAGCAATGACCCTTAACTGCTTTAATATTTATTTGATGCCTTTAATCAAAGTGACTCACAATAGAGGGAAGGCTTACAATTTACTTGCACTCCCTTGGATTTGCACCCAATGCCTCTGTGTTGTTATAGCACAAAGCTCTACTTGTTGAACCTCAGGATCTGCTAATTCCTTATCTGTTTTGCTCACGAGTTTAGATCATTTGAATAGGTGTTGCATTGTGCGCTGACATGCCAGAACGACTTGATGGGACCTCCCTTCATTTTTACTGAACGCTAACAATGCCAGACTGTGCTCCTCTGATTTACAGAGTCCGTCGCTAAAATTATCATTCAGAGTAAATGTTGTTAGGGGCACATGTACCTCAGAGAGAAATTTTACGCAATGACAGCTTTTCCCCCATTAGGATGATGCCTTACAGCTCGTGCTGATTAAATTGAAGCAGTTGATCAACCGCACGTCCTTTATGTTGGACGGGGTGCGATTCAGGGCTCTCATCCTCGGATTCAGATGTTTAAATCCAAATGCGCGACGGCCTTGACGGTTTTTGTAAGGATAGGGAAGCTGGTTCCTTATTCTTCACTCGTCTTGTGCCGATTTCAGACACGCCGTGTACGTCATTATTCTCTCAGACGTGTGGTAAAAATTCAAATAAAGGAAGTTACACATGTTGGGCGTCAGTCCTGATCGCTTTCTCAATTCAGAGGAGGATTTGTATAGGATATGGGGCCCCTGGCATCGCAGTTTACCTGTTAATGATAGAGAATAAAGGGTTATTTTTACGTGAGGCACACATGATATATTGTGGTGATAAAGCGATACCTTTGAGATTTCGTTTCGTCAGCGGTTATTTGAAATTGCTTGCTTAATTTAGTTTAATTGCTTAGTAAATGAGTCTGCCAGCTCGGGAAATATTAAACTGAGGCTAGTTTTAACATCTCAGAACCCTGTTGGTGCTGGGTTCTCGGTAAGAGCAGCACAATAAGAAAACAGAGCAGAACCTTTGGCCTGTAACAAGTGACCAATAAACATTGAGCCATAAACTTGAATTTAAGTCTCATTTTCCTCTCAGTATTCTTTCGTCCTCAGATGAGACTCCATGCTAAAAATACACATGAAAGTCCCAAAGAGCTGGCTTTTGAATGTATGTCTTAATACATTCAGATTATATGGCAAGCTGCGGTGATATGGATTCCTTTTCATGGATTACCTCACTTTCTGTCTACATCCAGGCTTACGAGGATGAAGCATGCGTTCATACAACTGCCGATAAATGGACAGATAATTATGTACATCGTTCTTTTAATTGAAGCGTGAAAGTCTAATTTGTCATTGTATTTAGACTTTGTCATTTTTAAGGTCTTAGAGAAAAAGACTAATTTGTATTCATAAACTGAATTATAAAACAACCAAACATAATTTTCTAATTGCTAATATCATGCGTTCGTGCCATTTTGCAGCCTTAGAAACCAGCCTTTATCTGAACAAATTTTATCTCCAGAGTTCACTATGAGCTGTTTTATTACCGCTCTGCATATCAGGCCCAATGTAAACATAAATGGATGTGAATATGAATTTAGCCGCAGCGGCGGATTGGAGCGCGGGGAACGGCATGTGGCGGTCGTGTCAGCGCCTGAGGTTCTCGGATTCCTTAGCTCTACCGCCCCAGAAGAGGAAAGCCAGATGCCACTGAGCCTGAGATTTTAAAGCGGGAAGAAATCTGCTACCCTAATAAGAGGAACTCAGCCTCGCCAAACACAGGCGTGGTGCGATAATCCTTGCTTCCAGTCTATGCAGCCCACCGGCCTTCTGTTTGCTGCAGCCTCTTCCACTGAAATCGTGTTCCTCTCTGCCTTTAGTTAATAATATGCACAATAATACCTGTAACAGTTCCAGCTATTGTTTTCACATTCCAAAAACGTACTATATCTGGCTGTTTCAAATACTGGCTTTTCTAAGTTATTTCTATTGCTTTTGGTTGAATTAATTGGATCAAATAGTATATTATTACAAGGGTTAAGGGCACAGACAAGCAATAAGGGAAGTAATGCTGAGTCGCAGAATTAGTAATCACACAATAGACAATTTGATGAGAGACTACGGCTTTAATTTTTGTACGCAGAAACATTTGTCTTGCAGCAATTCTTTCCCAAGGGATACAGGGTCAAGACATGTCAAATGAGGCCATATTCAATTAACAAGTTAATTAAATGTAATTATTAATAGCTTAGTGGAATACACAGGGGAAACCCAAGGTCAGGACTGAGAAATAGTTTAATATATTTGTGTTTGTGACTTTAATATTTCTTGTATTCAGATCCTTGCTTTTTTAAGATTTTATGTTTCTGCCTTCTTCAAACTGCTTTTTTTTTTTAACTATGCCTGCACAAATAATTTTGGAGAGAGCTCTGCATTGGCACTGCACTGTGAAGAAAAGTTCAGACAGTTAAAACTTTACAGTTATAGGTAAACAAGCCCGTTCAGGGGGCAGAAGACCTTCTATTTAATAAAAATTGAAAGTGTGCATAAAAAAACATCCATGATCTAACTGGTGATTGACACCCTGAGGGTAATGGTTCATTCACTGCCCAACGTGGCTTCACTTTGAATCTGTCTTCCTGAAACCTGAAGATGTGTTTCTGTCAGGGGAAGCCTTGAAACTGTAAAATTCACTTCTCAAATTTGCTCCTGATATATATTGGAGTGTCATCCATCCATCCATCCATCCATCCATGCATCTTCTATGACCTCTTCACTGGTGAAGAACATTTGGTCCCCATGATGTAATATAAACATAATCTTACACACACACACACACACACACACACACACACACACACACACATGATAGACTCCTAAAAAGGAGCAAGGTGTGAAAATTGGGCCCCCAAGCGAGTGTTGTCAGCATACCATCATTAGTGTCAAGTGAATTTTTTTATTTTTTTTTTGGATGCTTGAAAAATGTACTTTTATGAAGAGACAGCTCCCTGCTTCAGAAGGAATCACAAGCTGAACCAATTTGGTTGCTGTTTGGAGAAAATTATGTAAAAGAAAACACACAGAAGCCGTATGCTTTATGAAAGAATTGTTTGAATGACAGCTGTTCAGGGAGCACTTGGGCTAATATTTCAGCAAAACCAACATCACTGTCATATCCCAACCGACATCTCAAGATCTAACGTTAGGCTGAGGTTGCCATGGCAGCCGGCTGATGTTGAACTTAATTTTTATACATATCAGTGATTCTATTACTGTCACAAGACTGATAAATAAATAAATATATATATATATACCAATTGGAAACACATGTATCTATATATAAGCCTGATTCCCATGACGTTCATGGTGTTTAGTTTTAGAACGGAGTATGAGGTCATTTTTTGCATAACAGGAATGACGCTATTCTAATATTGTAGTCAGACTTTAACTGCTCTTGCATTTTTATTAAAGAAAAATGTTCTCATGAAGTCATGCTAAATTCGAGACTCAAGAAGTGTTTAATTCTATTAAAACCTTTGTGAACTTCACACTGTTCTAATTCTAGTATTGCGGTGGCTTGGAGGATAGTGCTGTTACCTCTTCGTATGCTGTCGCTGCCCTGCGTGTGGAACTCGCACTTTCTCCCTCAGGGGCTTCTCCCAGAATCTGCTTTCCTTCTACAGTTTAAAGACATACAGTTTAGGCACATTGGTGCCTCTGAATTTCCTGTAATGCGTGAGAGTGTGTGGGTGTGTGTGGCCTGCAGTGTGTGGGTGTGTGTGGCCTGCAGTGTGTGGGTGGGTGTGGCCTGCAGTGTGTGGCCGTGTGTGGCCTGCAGTGTGTGGGTGTGTGTGGCCTGCAGTGTGTGGGTGTGTGTGGCCTGCAGTGTGTGGGTGGGTGTGGCCTGCAGTGTGTGGCCGTGTGTGGCCTGCAGTGTGTGGGTGGGTGTGGCCTGCAGTGTGTGGGTGGGTGTGGCCTGCAGTGTGTGGGTGGGTGTGGCCTGCAGTGTGTGGGTGGGTGTGGCCTGCAGTGGACTGGCAGCCCATCCAGCTTGTCCCCGGCCTCATGGCCGCACTGACAGAGCTCAGAACTTTGATCTGGCAAACAGGCCGTGATTGTCAGCCCTTACTCGTTATTTTCTGTTTGTTCGAGGCCTGGTCAACATCTCGTCTAGACAAACCCTTGTTCCGTTTTGCTGCAAAATGTTACCTTAGATGTCTCTCTCTTGGAGAAAAGCTTGAGTCGACCTTTGACGTGGGTGTTGACTTTATCAGGTATTGTGTGACGCTCTCTGTCCGAGTATGAAGCGGTATCCAGAGCCCTGTATGGTTCTGATGTTATAATGTATAGTGTGTTCTGTATAGTCGGACTCCTGGAGAGAGGGCTATGGGTTCATTGAATGCTCTGACTTTCTTTTATTGTGTAACTTCCAACCGATCTTCCTTAATTTTTTTCTCTGCTGGCCTCATACCCTTTTTAGTTCTGCAATCTGCAGTCTGTACCCTGCGGGGGGGGGGACTATTTAGTTATATTACAAAGTGGCCGGAATTGGCGAGGGTGGTGATTACACGCGATCCCCCCCTGCCCCCAAACCCATCATATTCCTGCCCGTGGCCTGGGGTCCGGAGCTAGATCTCTTTAATTCTGCTTCAGGGATCTTTTTCAAAAGAGTTGGGATTGAGAGACCCCCGAACCCGTGACCGCTGGGTGAACCCTGCCGGCTGGCCAAGCCCTGCACACCAGTAAACATGTGCCATGGCACCGCCCGCTTCCTGCTCCCATTCCCGTTGCCCTGCTTGTTGACTTTGCTCCATCGGGACGTCGTTTGATGTCATTGTGTGTTCCCCTGTTTGTTTCGTTGGGTTCCCTGACCATTATTATTTTATTTTTGTGGCTGAATTCTTGGATTAATCTAAGCCCCTGATGACAGGCTGCTTCTCAAAGAGGGACGCTTTGTGAAAGGCATGTTTTGTTGTCTTCTGGTCAAGTTGGTCTCCAGACTGCCCACAAGTTCCAGCAACGCAAGCCATGGCCTTTCCGTGCAGCCGCTGTGTCTCCCAGAGTCCTGAGCCCTCTGTGGGACATTCAATGCGCCCTTTCAGAGCTCACTGTGCCATCCTAGAGGCTTGTGTCTGATGCACGCTTGGACCAGAGAACCATTGGTTCCAGTCTCATATGCGATTGCTTTTGATATTTTGTTGAGAGGAAGTAAGTTTTCCATTCGTGTCTCCGTGACTAGCACAGCTCTTTCACAGACACTAGGCAGTCCCCATGTTTGAAGGACGTAGATGGTATATGGAAGAATTAAGACTGAGATATTTCATGTCGCAAGCCTTCCAAAGTTCTAGTTTTTACAATACAACCTAAGAATGAGGTCTCCGTGACAGGAAGGGTCGTGACAGCAAGTGATGTACAACAGGACGTTACAGGACCATAACATGTCTGTATCAGCTGTAGAGTATTTGGAAGCTGTAAGCCACTAAATGGGATAATCTGTGACAAAGAAGGCAGGCAGCTTCATGCTTCCTGCTAGTCAAGGTTTGTGCCACCCTGTGGCTTAGAAGAGCCCTGTTATGGATGGCAGGGCATGCTGAGATAGGCAGCCTTGGATTAATTGTGTAACTATCCCTTTCTGAGCTGTGGTTGATTTTTGAGTAGCTATTATGACTGTTTTACCTGGCATCATTATCTCTGTGTTCAATTTTCTGGGTTATTAGTTGAAGTAAGCAGGTTTGTTATGGCACAGAGATCAAGAAACTACTCAACCACTCCAATGGGAAGAGTCTAGAGATTAGATGCCACACTGCGTTATTGATCGTTATTACGCATCTGCGAATGATTTTTCCCGAATCCGCGGGCATGGTGCGAGCCAGACTTCACGGGTGAAGGGTGGAAGCTGCACCGCCAGACGACAGGGAAGGGATAAAAAAAAAAACAAAAAAACGAAGATGCTTTGCAGCAGCTCGGTAAGACCTCGCGCTATTCCTGCTTCGCATGACGACGACGGCGAAGCACGTCAAAACAGCAGGAGTCACTCCGCCTCAAACACTGTAATTTTTTTTCCCAAGATTTGTTCTGAATGTTCTCACCTGCTGGCTTACAATGCCGCAGCCACGGGCATCCGTATAAAAATGAAAAACACCATGTTTTGCACTCAAGCAGAGCGACGACAATGTAGGACGGAAACCTGCCATGTCAACAGCAGCGTGTCAAAAACCTCCTCAGCCTTCAGGAAAACGAGCAGTGATGGGCTGTTTTCTTTTGTTAATATAAAGCTCCATTCCTTTGAAGTAGACGCCCCCCCCCTTCTCTCTCTCTCACACACACACACACACACACGCACACACACACACACACACACACATACACACACTCTCCTGCCCCTTCAGACCCTAATTACAGGGTGAATAAAACTTCCAAATAAAACTGATTTGGAGTGACATGGGTCTGTTCTGTCCCAGAAAATGGCTGGGGTGTGTGACACACGGTCGGCAGCGGCGCGGGGGTGGGGGGTGGCTCGACAGGATGGTCCCAGCGTGTCTCAGTTTGGGGTCAGGCTCTATCCTCCTCCGGGGCCCTCCATTCACAGTCTCACACTTCTCTGTCAGAGGAGAGACCAGGGAGGGAGGGAGGGGGGTGGAGGAGGAGGAGAAAGGATGTGGGGACTGCACTGAGAGCGGGAAGAAGAGAGAGTAGGAAGGAAAGCAGAGGGTAGGAAAAAGTAGGAGAAAGAGTGTGCGAGTGAAGGAAGAAGGGGAGAGAGGAAGCAAGCTAAGGGAGATAAAGGCTGACAGGATTTTGGGGGGAGCAGCACGGGGGGGGGGCGTGACTGACTTCACGCACTTTAAATAGTTCCAGCTTGAGATTGTTCCCCTGACACCTAAAGTAATGCACAGTGGTCATATTTCTGCTCCCTCTCCTCTGCTGCGGGGTTTATTTTTATTCGATATCGTTACCGGGGAGCGGTATAAAGAGCCCGGCTCTCCGCTGCTTCCGGCCGCTGCGCTACCCCCCCCCTGCGCTGAGGGCAGCTTCCGCCTGCTGTCACTGCACCCTGACACCCTCACATGCTCTCCCCACCTCCAACGCGGCAAAGATTCCACTTGCTGCAACCTCTAATTCATCTTTCTGCCCGTGTTTGCCGGAGACGCACTAAAAAGGAGGATTATAAATAGGAAATCCCAGAGAAGTATGTGTTGAAATTGGCACAAAGATCTAAAATAGCTCAGGTTCCAAACAGCTGTTTTATAGACAGTCTCTTGGCAACTGAATATTTTCCAGCTAACTCATAATTACAGGAGCTGTGAGAGGGTTGCATCCTGTATGTATTTTACTGTGGTACTGGAAGTGCCTTTGTGGTTTGACTGCAGTCTTTTTCATATTTGTTGTCAATTTGTATTCCCAGGGATAAAGAATAAGCCATAGATTAAAATGGTCATTGGCAAAGCACTTGCCACATTCTGGGTGTAAATGCTGCCACCATGTGTCGGTGTGCTGTATTGCATCCTGGTCAGACAGCATGGCCAATGAGGTTGGGATTCCAATTGACGTCGAAGTTGACATTATAATATGGACTAATCATCAAGCTTGATGAATAAGCACATTCTTAAAAATATGGATGGCTTATTTTCCAATCTCCAGTCTCAAAACCCAGACATCAGAACCTGGACGCTTCTCGTGCATCTAAAATAAGGAGGGATAAGAGTTTGCAGTCACTGCTGTGTGTTTTATTCAAAGAAGTCCAGCCCTAGCAGCCCTCGGGAAGCTGCCACAGTGATGACTGTACGGTTTTGTCACTCTCTCATAGGAGATACTAGGAGGATCTTAGAGGAGAACATTCTGCTTTTTTATTAACAACTCAGCAAATTATGTCTGTTGTCTGAATTATTTGTCAGAGTAATGCCCCAGGAGAAATAAACTGCGGAATTTTAAAATTACATAAGTGAGTAATGTGAGAAATATTGAGATTTTAAGCAGAGAAATATTAAAAGAAATTAAATAGAAAACATACGACTATCATCACTGGATGCAGAAAAGGAAGCTTCTTAGAATAATCCACTTTGAGGATAGAGAGGTTCCCCAAAGACCCAGCAGAGATCAATTTTAGATGGCCATGGGCCTTCTGGGATGAGATGATTTCTCATGAGGTGTGATTTGAAGAGGATAGTCTCATCTTTATATTGTAGTGATCTAGTTTTTAACATAAGACAACGGAATGATACCTGTTCTTGGGAATATGTAAGTTGAATAATTGAGAAAAAAAAAATCAATAATACAGTATAGTGTAGCGTTCACTCTTGTCAAAGTCCTTAAGCTGCTGTTTTTTCATTTTTGACTACAGTAACTAATGAAGTGCTAAACTGCTCTTATAGTATTAGTGGTATGCATGATTTGCTGGATTGCGCATGTCTTAATTAAGGTAATAATTAAATATAAATGTCATCTCCCAAAGGCCAGCCTAAGCTTCCTCTCTCGGTCTGCCAGAGTCCTTGTTCCTCCTGTATTTCCCTCCTTTTAACCACCAAGTGGCCTGCTGTTAGTCCACATTATTTGGCGTCCCAGTCTTCATGGACATGTGGACACGGGTGTAGGAATCAGAGGGGGATTGTAGGATTTTTATTTTTATAATTCATACGGATGGGTCACCCTTATTATTATCCAATGATATGTGGGGGGTGGGCACTCCATGGACCAATCACCTTTCAGCTGGGGCCAATGCCTGTGTGGCCCAGCCCCTGTATACACCCTTGATTGGAATAGCAGAGTGAAAGGAGGACCCAATGAAAGCTCATTTCTATTATTCATTGACCTGTCGCAGGCATGTTCTTCCCATCCAAGAATGTGATTTCTCCAGGTATTCTGGTTTTCTCAACAGCTAGTAATGTGTATGTAAGGGCTGTGTTGCACCCTGCGTGTCCCCTGCAACCCCTGCTTTCTGAAATAAGCCCAAAGATCGCTGTGCCCCTGTTTCTGGATAAGCATGTGAACTCGCCGGCCCAGAACACCTGCGCTCACCTTGAATTGCGCGCCCCTGCTTCTCCCATGACTCTTCCTCTATGTCCGGCTCTCCGCTGGAGCGGTGTTTCGCTGCCTGCGAGTCATCGGCGCCGCGCTCCAGATACAGCCGCGACTACGCCCACTTGTAATTGCAATCCCCATTGCCCTGCAGCACCTGCTCAGCAAATAGCATCGGAAGTGTATTATGAATACATAAAAACCCAATAATTTCATTGCCACTACGCTCTAGGGACATAGGTGATGTGTATTCCTTTTAATTTATACGTAAATGTATTTTGCAAGAGTTTTGCATGCGGAATTTGAAAGTCAATACGGTGTGACAGCTGTACCGGAACGGGCTTTTGATTTCAGAATCGTCTCTGGAATGTCGTAAGGTTCAGAACACGCGGAATGTGTGAGGTGTCGGCGCCGCGTAGTCACGGCAACGTCGTGAGGACGGCTCAGGAAGACAGACCGCTTGGTTTCATGTCTGACGTGCATTCATTGCCCTTGCAGATAGCTGCAGTTTATTTTCTCAACCCAACAATATTATGCACACCCGGAGACTCTGCATAGATAGAACAAACAATTTTAATGGTTTAATATTTACAACATGGAGGTAAATGAATTCCATAGTACTGATTAATGAGGTCTTTCCTTGTGCAATGCATGCTGCATCTTCTAGGAGGGCCAGTAATGGCTTTAGATGTTTTTTTGTATTCACACATGCAGCGACGGTATGTTGGTGTGGATCTTCACGTGTGGACATGCGTGTTTTCTCTGGTGTCTTTGGATGTGTACGATTTTAGAAAAAAAGTGACATTAATATTGAAGTATAGACTTTGGACTTAATGTGGGATATTAGTTTTTTATGTTATGTCTTCAATCATATATTGGGTTTTGTTAGCATGGGGTCATGCATTATTAAGTACATTTGGTCAGTGGCATGTCTCCAAAAAGATAGAGATGTGTGTGTTTCAGTGTGTCTGCATTTATTCTCCGTGGCTTGTTCAGTATTTGCTCCAGCCTCCGATTGCTGGACAGGCGTCAGAGAAACTTTGAAGTGCTTCAGCCGAGCGGGATTAACTAGGGCCGCTACGCATGGCAGCGGTCTATGTCTGAGAGCCTGACAGCTTGGCAATGTGGCAAAAGAGGTCATTTAATCTCCAAGCAGCTTGCAGTTAGAGAGGCGGTATGGTTCCTATTCAAGTAAGGTAAATAGGCGGGTGGAATAGGCAGCACATAATCACGTCTGCACCCATTTCTGAAAGTGCCTCTCTTCAGAAAGATGCTGCCCTAATTAACCAATGACAGCTCACTCTTGCGTTTCCCCCTCTCACTATTGGCTGTAGGATCCCTTTGGGTTTGAGGGCGGGCGGGGGGAAGGGGTCAGATAATGGTCAGACATGACCCACTATGGTTGTGTGACTGGTTTCTCCATGGGGAGGTGGGTTTAAGAGGCAGTTTGTGTAAGATGTAGATAAAGATGCAATATTGGGGTAAGAGCATCACAGGGGGATATGGCTTAGGGGGTGATTTTGGTATTAAAAAAAAAAAGGTCACGGTCAGTGCATCGAGGTACCGTGGGTTGTTTTGGTCAGGTGACAGGGTGTCTGGCCTGGCAATGAGGGGCAATTAGAGTAATTATAGAGTATTTAGAGGAGAGGATGAGATCTCCGGGGGAGCCAGCCGAGGTATGAGGGACGTGAACTGCTTTTAGAAGAGCTCAGTGGACACCCTGGCCTGTCAGATGCACGAGTGAGAGGGGCACAAGGGGGGTTGCAGGAGACACTTGACCTTCAGGGTAAATGTGAGGATTTTTGTGGTGCGAGGAGTATTTGTGGATGGTTGCCAGGGTTTACTGGAACACTTAGTGTGTTAGGAGGTTGTGTTAGGCTGTTTGGGAGTATCTGAGGAGATTAGCTGCTGTTATATGTAAATGGGATGATTTGTCAAGAGGGAGTGTTTGTGGAGGTTGAGTGACGTGTCAGAAGAGCTTGGGGATGTCAGATTTGTAGCAGAAAGAACAAGGCAGGCAAAAGAATGAGTAGATAACAGGCCCCGCCCACGAGCGTGGAGGCCCCACCCACAGCATTGCAGTTGTCAGTGAAACAGCAGTGAACTTTGACCTCAGGTGCTCGGTAGCCATGGCTGATGGCCTGGTTGCAGAAGGTTTTATAGGAGCAGGTTTTCATCACGCTGCCTGAGAAAGAGCCAGAAAGGCAAATGTTATCACAGATCTATGCTAGTATCCCGCACAGCCATTGTGTCTGTTCAAAACGTCCACCCCCCCCCCCCCCCCCCCCAACCACATGGCACCATTTCAAATTGCCCCTTAATCTGATTAGTGTGGTGCCTTCAGTCCAGTCAATGACCTTAAAACTCATAGACGGCACAGCCGTTTCAGAATTGATGTCTTTGTGAGTCCAAAAATAAAAGTACTTGCTGATATACATTATCAGAAATGTCACAGTACTTAAAAAGTTTCCAAAACCAATGAGAAATATAGTGTTTAATCCCATAATGCATATTGACATTTGAGCCCCAGTCAGAGTGACAGCATAGGTACCGGGTGCATGAATCAGGGGGATAGATTATCAAACTCCTTTCTGGACCCCTGCTGCATCCGAGCCCCGCATCCAGACGGCAGAGTCTGCCAACCTTCCCGTCCCTAACGGCCGTCATCCCCGCCATCCCCGAGCCGCAGCGAGCCAGCCTGGAGCTAAAGCGGGCGCAGCAGAGCTGTGAGGTGTGACGAGCTGCTGAGGTGCCGTTCGGCTAGTCTGCCGGCCCGCAGGCCCTTTAACCATGACGACCTTCCTGAAGGTTGTGTGTTCTGGGCTTTTCACTTGCCTGGCTGGATTATGGGAGGCAGGGCTGGCTTCACCCTTTTCGGGGCCCAAAGCGAAATTTGTTTAACCTAGATGTCATTTGTCATCTTCCCTCCCTTTCCGTCAGGCTGAGCAGTAGGGGGCAGTCGCTCAGTTCACCTGTGCCCTGGTCTGCCCTGATCAGAGGTGTGAGCGCACACACACACACACACACACACTTTCCCAGGGTTTCCAGGGAAAGACCATGTGGCTGTAGCGTGTAACTCACTGCTGGTGCCCCGGATGATGGCGCAGGCGTCTGAGTAGCCGGGACAAGACCTGGAGCCCTGCCGGTTACACTCCTCTTCAGTGGAGCCCACACAGGTGTAGCACTTCAGCGCCTCGCCTGTTGGAGTTGGGTAGTGCAAGAGAGCCTCAAGTCAATGGAGAACAAAGGGACTTCAAAACAGACTATCGCCGTCACGACTGAGCCACACGCTGCAGTCCGATGCCAGGGGACCTGTGGACACATCAGCGGTGACACTTCATTAAACCGGGGGCCCGGTGGCGCCCTGTGGGGAGGCATGACACAGTGACTCATCCTGGAGCACGAGGAATCACAGCAACTTGGCGCTACACTAGAGGGAGCTCGCCGGGGGGGAATTAATGTGGGGGGGGGGGGGGCTGTAGGGCTAAGGGCCAGATCTTGAGCAAGTTGAGCGAGGAGCTCAGTTAGTTCTGAATGTGGGGGGGGGGGGGCGCGATCTCTGACTATCCTAAAGTGGCAGGTAACCTGAGGGGGTCCTGCGGCTGAACCGTGTGAGCTAGGGGCTTGAAATTTCACACAGATAAACTAGTTACATGTATGAATAAGTGTGCCAAGTTTCATTAGCGCAGCCCTTACCACTGAGCCGCAGTGGCATTTTTAGTTTGGTAAAGTTGCTAATGGAAGCTAATGCGCACTTCTATCCTGTCGAACCCCTGGCCAGAGTCGCACGAGGGGTCGGTCCAGTCTGATTCGCACAGTTAGCTTAGGGGTGACCGTCGCTTGGTCGATACTGTTATACCAGCTCGGCTGCTGACAGTCTGTACAAATTTAGCTTTCTCAGGAGACTTGTAGTGAAACTATGCTGGAGCTGAGAGAAGGGAGCGTGTGGAGCGATTCGCGGCATTCTGCTGACCGCCCATCTCAAGCCACTAACCCCGATGATGAAGCCGGGAGACTGAACAGGTACCGCGGATGGCAGGAGGTGCCATCAGGCCCTGTTACCTCTGCGGCTCTACAGAGGCTAATCGCCACGGCTTTCTAAAGCCCGGGGTTGAGAGTCTGGCAGAGTTTTCCTGGCGAAAGCCATATGACTGCACCCCCAGATGAGAGAGGTAGGGGTCTCTGTCAAGTGAGCCCCATTTACCGCAGAAGAAACAACGTGGATACCGCTTGCCAATCCCAGGCGCCTTTTTCCGAAGCTGAGGCTCTCTCTCAGTGCTCCCACTATGTGGTGCTTTAAAAGAGGCTTTGAAACGCCTCTTAAACACGTTCTGTGAAACATTCCTGCGAAATGCTTGAGTGAAACCATTTTTAGAGCAGTGCTTAAAAAAAAAAAAAATGTTTTTCGCCGTACTAAAGGACCTGACAGAGCTGGCGTGTCCATTCTCAGTGATCTTCGGCAGAAGATCCAGCGGGTGAGTGGGGGTGGCCAGGATTTGGTCGATAAACCCAAGGGATATTTTTTTTTGTCCAGCTTAACGGTTGGTGCCAACGCAGGAAGACTGTGGCTGCCGTCTCCCTGCACAGCCCAGTCCTCTCATCACAGGTCAAGACTCTGTACATCCACAGACCCCCTCCTCAGAAGCTGTCTGAAGCCACCCCAACCCCAACAAGACCACAAATCTGACCCTGATTCTTTGTTCTGGGACCCCTACCCTACACTGGCGTCTCCGTTGATGGAGAAGATTACTTCACACAAGTGAAGTATTTACAAGCATAGTAACACACTGGTAGGGTAGAAAAGACCATTTCACCATTAACATTATATACTGTATAAACCTGAGTAAAAGTCAGCTGAGAATATATTAGCTTATAGCTCACAATTTAAAGGGACCGGAAGAAGCGCAGTGTTCATGGGGTCACCACAGCTACATTTGAATTCTTCAGAATCAACCAAACACCGATACACTGAAGAAGGATACATCAAGATGTGAAGTTCATCTGAAGTCAAACCGAGTCCCCTGTGGGGACCATAAGGCCCCTCCTGTATGTTAGACACCCCCCTCTCCTCACCCGATTGGTGCCAGCCAGTACAGTATACCATCAATTACCCAATTAATATTATTCATTAATGCATTAAACAATGTGGAGAGGAGGCAGACTAACTGCCTGAGGTCGTGCCTCAGAAAAAGCAGGAAGGTGAGACAAGAAAAAATAGAAGTGTGAAGACAAGAAGGAGACACTTTCTGTGGAAGCAGAGAACGGTGGGAGAGAAGGAGCGAGAAACTCGGGTGAGAAGAAAGGGAGGAGTGGAAAAGATGGGGGACAAAGTGAAGAAGCGGAAGAAAAAAAAAGCACTGTAGGAGATGGTAGAGGACAACAAAGACTGCAAAATAGATGGAGCATGAGAGAAAGGAAATTCAAGACAGTATGAGAGGAGAAAAACATTCTTACTGTGGGCAGCGAGGAGGATGCAGAAGAGGCAGAGATGCACAGCTTGCATGGCAATGGTTTCTGCTCGAGCCACACGGCAACACGCGGCTCGCCTGTAGCTAAACCCCTGATGATAATCCCCGCTATCGCAGCCCGATATCCTGGCGTGGACGAGCACCTAGATTACAGGCTGACCACTCGTCTGAGCCGCTTACTGGCCGGGCGGATTGGGGAGGGACAGACATGGTGAAGCCCTCGGGTCAGCCCTGCCCCCCGCTGTCAAAAGATCCGCCGCCATGCCCACCTACACCATCCCCGTGATGCCGCTGCTGTCGGGAGCATCCAGAAACCATCGGTGTACCTACGCGAGTCCCATCGGCACTGTGAATGGGCCGGCTGTGTCCCGTACACTAGGAATTCCCAGCGGGGACACTGGGCGATTCTCCCTCTTGTTTTTTTCAGTTTTCTTCACTTCAGGTCAAATAATTTTTCCGCCCCCGGAGCTCCTGCGGCAGTGTGTGTGGGATAGCGATGTATCCCGCACTGGGACAGAGTTCTCGGGCCTTGGCCCCAGACAGCAGATTGCGATCCATGAAAAACCTCAGGCCTCCAGAGATGTAAAGAATGTTTCGGTATTAGACACGTGCTGGCCTGCTACCCGCCCCCCCCCCCCCTCAACCCAACCCACAACCCACTCAACATACAAATAATCATTCATTGGACAGAAGAAAACAGAAAGCTGTGTTATTCTGTGCTTGAATCCCTTATTTGAAAGGCAAATACAGCTACATGTAAATATAGATACTTGCTATCGGTTAGAAGCTGTAGCAACTACAGTGGAGAATTGTCTGGTCATGTGACCAAAGGCTCGCCGTGCTGGTCGAGGAGCGGCTGCTGTTCGCTGCCTGGATGTTGATGTTTAGTAATTCTGTGCTGCATGGATGCACAGAAGGAGAAATGAATCACTACAAGCACCTCTTTGCGGGAGAGTCTTTGGCAACCAGGCCTAAGACGTACCCTTTAGATGTGTCCCTGTAGTAACTGTTAATTATGAATTAAGTTTATTTATTTACAACAGCTGGCAAGGAATTACAGTGAATGATGTGTCTTTTCACTGCAATGTCACGCTTTCTACCAAGTTTTTAGTTTGGTCGACGCGTCCTTCACATTTGCTGGGTTTGACGGATGACTGGAAATTATTCTCTCATCCATCTATCCATCCAGCTTCAAAAGCTGCTTATCCAACGTGAGCCTGGAGCCTTTCTCAGGATACACAGAGCAGGGGAACGCCCTCGATGGGATGCCAGTCCATCATACTCTCACATTCATACACTATGGGCGATTTAGAAAACCAGTAAGCTTAACTGTCTTTGGGCTGCAGGAGAAAACCAGTGAGACCATGAGGAGAACACACACAGCTGGGAGTGAAGCCGTTAGTGTGAGGATGCAGTGATCACTGTCTCCATTCCCAGGACATGATCAACCTGACAGTCGCTCTGTACATCTCTGTAGCACGAGTTTGCGGCTCAATGAGTGCAATTAAGTGACAGTGCCACTGATTATAAACAGTAGGTGGATCTAAATGTACTTCAGATGCCACTGAATCGATCACAGGGAAACAGCGGTCGGCTGGCAGCAGATGAGTCGGGTGATGCATTCGATGTTAGACCCCGGATTTCCTGACTCAGCAGACGGTGTGGAGCCAAGTGTCCCACACAGGTAAACCTGACCTTTCGAGTCAAGCTTCACATGGAGGGTTTGAGTGAAACTGTGTGACGCATTTCAGACAGGTCAGTGTCACTCCTGTGGCCTGCTGTGACCAAGCGAGTCAGACACGAGGGGGACAGTGCAGGGGATATTGTGATGAGGAGGCGTACCCCCCCCCCCCCCCCCACCAGAACAGAATCAGAAGGGATTCCAAGCCATTGCTGTCTTGATTGGACATTAACCAAGGGGTGGGGCTGTGACCAAATGCCTGATTTTTGAGTGGAATGTTGGATGATCCCCCAGAAGCTGCTCTGTCTGTCTGTTCATCTGTCTGTCGCATCTATATATTACCGCCATCTGGGTTTATACCCGCTAAGGGTAGATATAGGAAATGACGACTGTGTGAGAGCCGCGCCAGGGCGAGAGCACAGAACTTTCCAGCTTTGGTCCCATGACGGCTCTGCTGCCGTACCCTTGAGCAAAGTACTTGACCTGACCTGATCCAGTGATTTGGCAAAAAAAAAAAAACTGCAAGCGTAAGGCTTCTGCAACCTCATTTGGGCCAAACTGTGTCCACAAAAATGTCCCCAGAAAGGCATTTACTAGTGAAAACACAAGTTCCAAAGGAAACAGGTTTGATTTTTTTTACAATTGGTAAAATGTAAAAAGAGCATTTAAATGAGTGATGTTAAGTGTCTGTGTGTATATGTTTATATGTGTGTGTGTGTCTGTGTACGTGCGTGTGTGTGTGTGTGTGTGTGCGTGCGTGCGTATGTGTGTGCGTGTGTGTGTGACCCGGGTAACATAGCTGATCCATTTTTGCTGCTGCCTCTTTGGAAGAAGCTGACCTGAGTCGGGTGTTTATTGCCATCCTTTATTGCACTTCAGAGTGGGCGCTGCGTGCCAGTGAGGGGTACCCCCACCCCCCGGCTTACGCCCCCACCTCGTGGTACATCAACCGTAGCAGGGCATCGACACACCCGGCCCAAATTAAATAAATTTCATCATCATCAGCACAGTAACTGGAGGACGTACCATTCAAGTGAGACAAAATACCAATCCCCCCCCCCCACCCCCAAACTATCTCTCCCTCCCCGAAGCTTCGAACAAACACACAAGGTATCTACAATGTTACACGAGGAAAGCGGGTGGCACTGGCAGATTATTGTATCAAAAACCGCAGATGTGCTCTATATTCAGCCCACATATTTACAAAAAGAAAAGGATCTTTAACCTGTTACATGCAATGAACATTATGGCCATTATTAATATTACCACCTCAATGATTAATTGTATTGATTTGTTACACTACTTGCTCTTTCATTTCATTAATGACCCACTGTTGCATCTATGCCCCTTTTGAAGGGTTCGCTTTGCCAGTCTGATGCGTCCGGTTGTCGTCCACCTTCCCCTTCCACTCTCCTCCCCTTCTCTCCAAAGACCTCGAGAGTCCGTGTTCACAAGACCCCTGATACAGGAAACTTGATATATATATATATATGTGTATAATTGTAAAACATCACAAAGCACAAAAGTGTTATGAAGCCAGTCGTCCTCTTTGAGTCGTCAGAGGCACAATTGTGGCCGTGATGGAGATACAGTGGTGTGGGGGCCCACGGGGGGGCCTCCAAGCTCTCTGCCGCGTTGTGTGCACATGGCCATGGCTGGTTGACACAGTTCTCTCTTTTTTTCATCTCTCTCTCCATCTCCAGCCCGGAGCAGATGCATGGAGGATGATGGAGCACAGACGCACCGTTAGCTCTTCCCCATCTTGGAGATGAGCTCGTCACAGATCTTGGTCAGCTCCTCGATCTCTTTGTTCTGTGGGAGTACAGTGGCGCAAACCAGTGGTGAGTGAGGTGTCCGCGCTGGGTCTGCCCTGTGTCCGCACTGTGTCTTCACTGTGTCTATAATATGTTTGTGCTGTGTCTGCCATGTGTCTGCACTGTGTCTGCCATATGTCTGCGCTGTGTCTGTGATATGTTTGTCCTGTGTCTGCCCTGTGTCTGTGCTGTGTGTCTGTGGCTGAGCCTGCACTACAGACATGAGTCAGCAAGTGTGACAGTCAGCATTTATTTGGGTCAGAGTTACCCCATTCAGGGTTTATATGGACCTCAGTGGGGGTCAAAACGACCCACAGCTTTCCAGTGAGAAAGACTACATTAAATTCAGGCATATGTCAGGGAATAGAATAAACTGCAAAGGGAATCAGTAATGGTGTTGACGTCACAGGACTTCCTCTTGTGATGGCTGTGTAACCCACTCCAGGTATATCTGTATGTATGTGTATGTGTTGTACATGCTTTCCTAACTATGGGAAGAATAGTAACCAACTTGAAACAAATAGAGCAGAGGCTGGTTTCAAGCCCTCAACCCTGGGGGTGTGAGGCCACCTTTGTGCTTCTTTGTTCTGCGTCATGGCGCTACTTGTGTAGCCGCCCCCGCGCATGTACCCGTGTGAGCGTGTGTGGATCTGCATGGGAGCCTCACCTTCTGTTCCAGTGTACGTTCCAGGGACTCCACCTTCATCTGCTCCTTGCGGAGGCTCGCCTGGTAGGCCGCCTGCTCCTGCTTGGCCTTGGCTCTCACCTGTGCAATGTCAGCATTCGCCCTGCGGGGGCAGCAACTCACAATTACCACCTCGCCAGCCATCCGGACAGTAATGGTAGCAGAATCCCAAACTGTTCTGTGGATGTTGTATTACTAACCCCCATGTGTCTCACCCTACCAGAATAACTAATTTAAAGTTTATACTGATATTTACTGCTATACCTTCACGATGGTATTAATACCACTGTGTGTGGCTCAGCAGGTTAGATCCCTGTGATACATTAGGTCACAGGTTCAAATCCCTTGACGGACAGAGTGGTTTCACCATTGTGTCCTTGGCCACGGCCCTTAACCTCCAATTGCTCAGAAATGTATGTCACTTTGGATAAAAGAATCTGCCAAACAATTGTAATGTAAATTTATAATGACGACACTGACACTCAGCCAGTTATTATCTGACATTCAGCAATAAGGAACAGTCTATGTACAGTCTATGTTTCTTTGGGTAACACATGTGAGGTACATGTGAAAAGTGGTATCCTGACTGCCAGCGAAGATCAGAGTTGGATGACTTCAGAGAGTGAAAGGCCAGACCGGGATTTTGTTTCAACCAACCAGTTGAGTACTCCGTGACTGTGACTCTCTATGCTCAGCTGGTTTGTTGAAGCAAAATCTCGGTCTGGACTCTTACTCTCTGGACCTGAATTACCCAGCTTTGGTGAAGATGTACCCATGAGCTGGTGGAGGTTGGCTGTGTGGCTGTTGTGATTGGATATGTCTAAGTGAGCACCGCATATCCACAGAGTGCTGCACTCACTTGTCCAGCTTCTCTTCAGCATGGATCTTCAGGGCCTGGTAGCGCTGCTCCTCCTTCCGGACTCGAGACAGGTACTCCTGGGCACACTTCTTCAGGACCTCCTCGTTCTGGCCAAGGAGGGGAGACACTTTGCGTCAGATGGAGAGCCGTTCCAAACCAGATCTCTTTCAGTATACTTTTTCAATACTCGTATGACAGCCCTTTGGCCCCAGAATTCAATCTGATTTTTACCACTAAAGATATTCTCTTGGGGCACCAAGATTCGAGGTTCTTGTGAAGCTGTAATAGACCTTCTACCCAACCACATTTCTGTCCCTAATGGTTGCTCCTCAGGTTCGGGAGGAGATGTTCACCTTGCGGAAGCCTTCCAACACATCCTTCATTTTCTCGTAGCGGCGGAACAGGTCAGCTAGGGACTTCTCCACGGAGTTGAGGTCTGCAAGAGCCTGGTCCTTCTCCACAATCAGCTGCTGGATGGTGTGATGGGACAGCGACTTCTCCCGTTGCCCGTCCTCTGGTGAACACACGCACGTGCACGGCCCGAGGTAAAACTCAAGAACCATCACTGCCCCCCAGCCCCCTCCCCAACACACACACACACACACACACACACCATATACTTTTTTTTTCAAAAACACTTATATTTTAGATGGTTTAACTGGTTTGATATTTTAAACTATGTTTTTTAAAATACATACTGTACATTAGGAATTTATATATAGTTGAATAAGCAGAATAGATTAAAACTGAATAATAGAATTAACTGACCTCATGATTCACAATGACAAAACCAACACTGAATTATGGATAAATAATGTTTCTGCTCATGAGATAATGTGCTCTTTAAGACAGTCTTTGTAAAAAACCCCATATACAATTAACACACAGATGACTTGCAGTGCCTGCACGTGGCTCGGTAAGCCACAAACAGTGCATGCATGGCCATCATAATGTCATATAATCTCAATCAGGATTATTAAAAAGATGTGACTTCATTCCGAAAGATGGCCATGGGCATGTTGAGGAAACGTCTTAGCAGGTAAATTTCTCTCTGATTTATAACATAAAATCCCATATAATCCCATGTCTGAAGATCTTCTAACCATGTAGGGCTCAATATTTTCTCATTGATTTCATCTGACGATATGTGATCGTGATGAACTGAAGGTTGTTGGTATAACCAGTGTTTAGGATGCTGTGGTTTTAGCCTGTCCTCTGGGAAAGTCGTGCTCAGCTCTCTGAAACCTCGCAACGACGTGGGCGACGGCGTGCCGAGCCGGCCGCCACCACCATAAAGATGCCAATGGCATCTCCACAGCAACACACGGAGGAATCGTGCGGCACGTGATGTCAGCACATGACAGAGACAAGATAGTAATCGAAACAACAGAAACTGCAAACACGGATAAGATCTTAAAATAAAATGCAAACCAAAATAAATGAACAAACAACAATGCATGTTACTAGACACAGAGGAAAAACCTCTCTTTCTCTCTCTCTCTCTTTCGCTCGCTCTCTCTTTGGGACACAAGAAAAACATATATAGATATATATCCTTTTTACTTACCCGGCATGCCTTACGGGAATATCAAATTGTAAGAAGCAAACATGGGAGCAGAACACAAAAGAAGGGATTGTGTTAAGTCAGACTGAGTGGTGGGAGGCAGAGGGGGTGGTGAGGAATGACAGACTTGGCGAGGATGGAGAAGACGTGAAGTGGCAGGAGGAGAATGGAAAAAAAAACAAACAAAAGCACGTCGGACATGAAGGGAGACAGAGAAGAGAAGCTAATGGAAAAACAGAAGTCATGTGAGAAGCTGTATTTAGCAGCCGAGAAGCCCGGCCGACGTGAATGATGTTCAGTGTAGTGACATGGCAGGGATGTGTCATTACTCACAGCATGGCGTGTACAAAGACACATATATACATACAGCATGGAGATGGTCATTAGATGCACATTTTAGTTCCCCTCAAATACAGAGCGTAAAACTGCGGCTTTAGCTAATCCTGCATCATTACCACTAATATGTGAATCATGGTGCATTTAACGACGTAGTGAGTCATTACCCTCATGAGCAAAGGAAGCCAGATAAAGGTTAAAGAGTGGAAGTAAAACTTTATTTCCTGTTTCTTTTTTTTTTATATGCTTATATTGGTCCACATTTGGACTCATGTTGCGATTCAATCCACCGTCTCATTGTGAACTCTCTTATATACCGGAGGCTTATCCATCCATAACAGGTGATACAGGATGACGCAAACTAGCCTTTTGGCATAAATTAAAGAACAGCAGGGAGGAGGAGAAAGCAGGGGCTTGGAGAAACAGAAGAACAGAAATGAGAGAGAGAGAGAGAGAGAGAAAGAAGAGAGAGGGAGAGAGAGTAACCTGGAATTCTGGAGGAATTCCTCAGTCATACAGAGAGAAGATGTCATCCCTAAAAATAAAGAACCTCTGAATGTAGCAGAAAGCCTGGCCTGTTTGTACACCCTACAGAAGGGCAGATACTCACCGATCATCTGTGCAATTGTCTTTTCATACTCTGTTACTATCCTCCTGTGGGGTTACAAAGGCACAGAGGGGATGTTTCAGTCAAAAAACACACGAAGCATCTCTTTCGAGAACAGTTTTGCGGCTGTAGTACTTAGGACCGCAACAGTAACTATAGTAATGATAATAAATCAGATGCAGTAGCAGCTAGGTGTTTGTGAGTGGTAAGTGACCCTAAAACTTAAGGGCAAATATCAGATTAATTTGGATTTTAAGACAGTGAGGTTGAATTTCTTTCCTGGTTGAAAGCTCATTTCTTATCCCCAGACAATCGTTTTGTTCCTTGGTCTGTCCACCTGAAGTGGCTATTTGAATACCCCCTGGTATACTCATCTGGGGAGCAGGTTCACCCAAAGAGGGGTTAATAATGCCTTTGAGAGCCTCTCCTTCCTGTCTGATCCCGAGATGAATCAGGATACTGAGGTGAGCTGTGCCATATCTGCAATATCCAGAGACTGGAAATCCGACCTACTGGCCAGCGGACTGGAAGCAAAAACAGCAGTGTGTGTGTGTTTGTGTGTGTGTGGAGGGAGGGGACAGACAACCTGGTGTGTGAATTGTTGGCTTCCTATCAGCTATATGTGTCTGAACTGCTTCACAGTAACACAGTGCAGTGTCCCAGATACACAGCTAGCCAGCGCTGGGGATGACAGAAGATGGCTGAAGTTCCTCTCCGAATCTCTTGTTTTAATCTCTGTCCATTAGAGGGCCTTTGGGAACTTATTATCGCTATACTCGGTCGCAGCGTTACCCCCACCTCTCAAGGCGAACATGAAGCCTAGATGCTTTGAATTAACCTGTAACTCATCGTACAAACCATAACTATCTCCAGACTTTCTCACAACATCATTGTGACTATATGCTGTTGAAAATATTGCAGGAATATAAATGATGCACACTGTCTGCAATGGCAGTGACTCATCTTTTATACAGAGCTAAGGCCCTGTCACATCCCAGAATCCCCTTCATGAATGATTTGCGCTAACTGGCACAACCCCTTGCTGCCAAATCTTCTCTGGCGTTGGTGGCTCTTATTCAAAGTGGCTTTTTCTTTTTATTGGCTCAGCTTTTTGGCCTTGGCTTCCCGCCTAAGTGGTGTTTGAATGCAGACACCTTCTCCGTGTCTGCTTACAGATGTCTGCACGAAAGTCGTATCAGTAGTAATGAGACAATTGGGGTGGTTGACAAAGCCACCTCGATTGAAAGCAGAAACTCGCCTCATTTCCACAACTTCCTGTCTGCTCTCCTCGTACTTCCTCTGCCACTCAGCCGCCTCCTTCTCCTTGGCAACAATCTGGGGAGAAATGGTTCCTCTCAGTACAACATAAGATGCCATCTTGCACTTTTTCAGAGGGACCACTAGGGGGCCACATAATTTATTTGTCATGCATTGGCATACCTCCTCACGTGCGATACCCAGGGAGTGGTCAAGGTCCCGGGGCATGTACGGGTTCTCATCCTCTTCGCTGTACCCAGTCCGGGAATACAGGGTGCTCTTTGTGACAGCGCTTTCCACTGGGGATGAAGCCTCCCTCTGGTGCTGAGACAGCGTGGAGCAAACTGGTCAGGCTCTGCGTACCCAGTATACACAAACTCACACATGGGCACGCCCAAAACACGCCGCAAGGGAAACCTGAACCGAACCACAAAGCGACACAGCCTCAGCAGCCCAGACGGCAAACTCGGTACAGAGCCACGGCAAGCTGGTTCAGAGGAAGAATAACTAATATCCGTGTCATTGTCATCTTTTGCATCCATTGGCTTTGTAGCAACATGGTACAGGTCCTTTGATTGGCTGAAAATGCCGACAACAAAGTAATGACCTTGAGATTGATTGGATGATTGTCACAGTGTGGCATGGTTGTGATTGGGTCCAGGCTGAAAAGGTGATGGAAGACTGGGATCTATGGTTATATGTGGATAGGGGCTGCATCTGCAGGAACAGAGGTGGGGGGTGGGGGCGGGGGCTGGGGGAGCTGTGACGGGCTGCATTACAGAAAAGGTCAGCATGTTGCTATGTAGACCAGGTCACAGTTGACCTTCTCACAATGGCCTCCTACCTTAGCCCAGATTGAAAGCAAAATGGATTAAAGCTTAGCCAGTGACATATTTAAAATAATAATAATAAAAACCTAAAGCATCAATATTATTAATATTATACTCCCACTTTTCCTTCCGGTTCTCTTAGACTAAGCTAATCAAGCTAATTGGTTTGGCTAACACACACAGCGCTGATTTGACACCAGGAAGTGCACCTCAAAGCTGGTATCCAGGAATGCACAGCTGTTCCCGAAACAGCAAGCCAGAGATCTTTTTTCAGAGAAATAAGCCCTGACAGCTGAACAGGTTTAATTGGGACAGGAAAATCTGCATGATAGCCCTCCAGGACCTTTTTTCCAGATCCCTGACAGCACTTAAGGGGCTCCCAAGATGCTTGGAGATAAAGAATACTATAAATTAATCAATCATAAATGAGGCAGTTGTGCTAAATTGCTGTAATTTTTAAACCGTCATTTTAACTGTCAGAGGAGAGCCGCCTCAGTCAGCAGCAGCGGCAACCATATCTTTCAAATGTGAGCTGAGGAGTTCAGCCCGATGACTTCAAATGTGTGAAAAAATACGGCTCACCAGAAATCCGTTCTGGAAATTGTCGCCCTCCATGAACGTCTACAGGCTACCGCAGCGGAGGTTAAAGATATCTCCATAATCAGCACATTTCAATGAAATGTCTAAGTTTTGAGTGTCCTTCACTTTGAGACAACTTTTTCATTACTGATACTTAGCGATGGCCTGATCCAGCATCTTGTAGCAGCAGACTTTAGAGTGCCAGAGCTACAGAGCCCAAGCAATGGAGACAGTCATGTGGGCTGTAAACCAATTAAATCAACATGACTCCTCATTATATCACTCTTATGCTAATACATATCTAACTGTTGATGTCAGACTTTAGAGACCTGAGAATGTTGAATTTCGCCCTGAATTATGCCCTTAATTAAAGCCCAGTATCTGTATTTAAAAGGCAAACAAAAGTGTATCAAGAAACATTGAGCGTTGGCTGTGAACGCCACAGTATTTCAACATACAGCCTACACTTGCACCTTTAGTCTCTGAGACTCCTCTTACATGGATTGTTTGTCTGTAGATGCTCTGGGGGGAAAAGAAGACGCAACAAAAGAGACAGATGTGAATAAAATGATAGTTCAAACAATGACTGACAGTGAGAAATTAATACGGGCAAGACAGGAACATAGCAGAAGGACAGTTGGTGGAGATAGAAGTTATCCTGCTTTGACAAGCTTGGATTTACAAGATCTTACTCTACTGTGGGAATTCACGTGGTGGTGGTGCATCCGCTGGGATTTCTGCAAGCTCTGTTGGGATACACTACGCTGCCTGTTTCTGAGCTACCGGAGGAGAGGTTGTGTTGGATAGCCTACAAATAACGGTGCTTTTCCCCAGACCGGGAACCCAGAGAGCAACAGCTGAGATCTAAAGAGCGAGAACATCATCACCCGTCTGGGGTCCCCAAGGACCAGATTGAGAAACACTATTCTATGTTAAAGGTGCAGCACCGGGGTTGGGTGGAACATGGGGCTCTCTGCAGTCTTACTTTGGCCATGGGTGACCCAGCGAGATCCCATCTGCGGTGGCTGGGCTTCTTTAGGTGTGACTGAGGCAAAGGAAAGGAAGGGCGATGGGCGGGATGAATAGACAAAGGTTTCCTTAAGGATCAGTCCTCATAATTTAGGCTCCTAATCTATCATGCAATTGATTAATGATCTTCCAGTGTTTCGCACAGGAGCAGCGACTTGGATTTGCAGGACAGAAGCGTGCGCTGCATTTTGTCAGCTCCCAGAATTCAGTCTGCAGTACAGTAGCATGGATATAAATTATGGGAGGGAGGAGGATTGTAACCCTCCAAAATAATCAAAACCAACCAAAACAACCCCCCAAATAAACACAAAATGGGTGGAAACTCGGCTCCCCAATGTTCAGCCCAAAACTAGGCCCTCGTACAGAGGCACAAGACTCCGATTAAAGACCATCATCATTCTGCTTTTACTGACGACACCATGGGAACTATGTGTAAACTGGCCCAAAAATCACAGCAAAGCCACCCCATCAAAACTGGTGTTAAACGCTTAAACAACAAACGTTCATGTCTTTCTCACTAATGCCCTGTTAACGGGCATAGATGATACCACTAACAATTATTATCTATTCTGTTCAGTGTTGAGAATTTCATTATCACTGTGTGTGTGTGTGTGTGTGTGTGTGTGTGTCTACATGAACGTGAAGATTACTCCTGTCAGTCTGCAGCGGTAATCCAGGGTGGCAGGACCTGCCCTCCCAAAGCCTCTCTCTCTCTCACACACACACACACACACACGCGCACACACACACACACACACACACACACACACACACACACACACACACACACACACACACACACAGAGTCCTAGATTACACAATTTCAAAAATAGACTTCCTTTATAAACTCTCCTTGGGAGTTTAGCTATGGTGTGCAGGGTTTTATATTTAGTCCCATGTTGGCAGCCCCGAGAGGGATTAAAAAGTTTAATGTGCCCCCGCGAGGCTTCCAAACATCTGTTCCCTCAGAAAGAGGACAAGTAAACTCACAACTGGAACTTCTATTCTATAGCCAGTAAGGTTCTGTCAAGCATTTACTGCCAGCTGCTGAAATTAGCCTCGCCGATCTTCATCAGGCCGGATCGCTTTAATAACCCGGAATGTTTGATTCTAAATGTGGCAGCGTGAAAAAAAAAAAAGTATGACGTAGTTCATTAGGGAAGGAAAAATCATAGTGAAAATGCTTTCTATGAACATTTTATCCTTTGTTTTTTGCAATTAGCACTGCTTATGAACATGCACCCTGGGACTAAACTTTGACATATTTTTAAAGGCCAGTTGTCAGTAAGAAAATACAAGCGCAACTTGTTTTATTTAAAAGCAAGCTGCAGGACAAATGTGTCATGGGTATTCACAGAAACAAAATCTCACAGTAAGAATTCTCACAGTAAGTATACTGTGTCATCTAAAGCCCAGATATATAAATTATTGTTAGCCCAAACATGGATACTGCAAGTCTTTCTGCTTTTTTGAGGGGGGGGGGAATAACATGCAGGTTGCTTAAAATGAAGGCTGTAGGTTTCTCTTCTGATAATATCCGCGTGAAACCCATGTCAGCTGAGGCCAACTGCGAACAAGGCAGGTTAGAAAGGTTACATGGAGAGCAACGTACTGTGAACATTCCTACGCGCCTGTGCGTTGGGTCAAGCTATAGGCGTCAGTGGGCGCCAATGGCAGGGTGAGGAGGTTTAGTACGAGAGGTGAGGCTGGCTGATCTGTAGGCACACACGCGTGCATGCACGCACACGTGCTCACACTCACAAACGCGGCCTGGTCTATGTGCAAGACCAGCTCAGTGCAGTACCTCCGTGGTTACAGTGGGCAGGGTGGTCTGGGAGATTTTTTGGGCTACCTGCAGGGCCTCTATCCTCAGAGCAGCGAGCACCAGCTCCTCCTGGAGCATGAGGCCGAGGGGCGGGGGGGAAAGCGGTGTCGTGGGGTGGGGGGGTTTCCCCAGGGGATGGAAGAGAGGGGTTAGAGGACAAATGCTATCACTAGACCTCATTCTGAAACGGGCAGAAATTCACGCACGTACGTCATGCGCATTCTACGGCTCGCAACACTCAACAGCATCCAAAAATACCCAGAATCCTCTCCTCAGAAGCTACACACCCACTCAGACGTTCACAGAAGGTGTCAAAGAAAAAAAGAGGAGACGTCAATAATAGAGAGGGGTAAGGATGGAAAAGGAAGAAGACAACGTAAGAAAGGAGAGGAAGGTGGAACGAGGCCTAGTGAGATTGGGCGAGTGGGTCACATGGTCAGGGGTCAAAGGGCACTGGGGAGAGATCTCTGAGACACACACCTGCAGCTTCTGAGCGAATGCAGTGGGGTTGGTCTCAGCGAGGTCGGGCTCCAGGTAGTGAAGAGGGCCCCCAGACTCCACCAGTCTGTCTAACAGCAAGGCGTTGCTGGGGTCCTCAGGGTCCTGGGGAAGGGTCTATGGCAGGGGAGGGGATGGGGAGGTCGATGGGGGGTTGGGGGGGTTAGCTAGGCAAAGCCAGCTACCATCGAGCCTTCTGATGGTGGGAGTTAGTTGTTTCGAACATGATGTGCGAAACATATGGCTTGTAATACCGGCATGTGACTGAATTGTGATTTACTGAAAGGCATCAAAGTCCAACAGCCACTACATACTTTTAAGGTTTGCTTTAGCTTAGCTTAGCATTCAAGTGCTAGTAACTTTAAGGTGAAAAGAACAGATTGGAGCCAGGAAGAATGTATGCAATTATGCTAATTAATTCCATCCCCCATCAGAATCAGCATTTTTTTTGATCTACTTTTGTATAAATTACTTTATCAATGACAAAAAAAAATGTTCACAGATGATCCTTCATATAGTGTTATGAGCGAATGTCACAGCACCGCTTTGAATTACTACACAACACTGCCCCCTAATGGTCATACTTGAAATTACAACCCGGAATTCCTGACTGTAGGGCCATCTTAAAACAAATTCCCCTTCAGCAGCACTGTCACATTTATTGCATACACTATTGTGGTAAGACAGTACAGCTAAGCAATTGCTAATTGAGCCAAATGAGCCGGGCCAAACCAGAAGTTCTATTGCCTACCAGCCTGGAGGTTCAGTGATAACACAGACCGGCATGCGCCCCACAGAAAGCATATATGCTGAAATCACATCCCAGCCTCTGTTTGGGGCTCTGACTCACCACTCCGTCCCGCTCGCCGCCCGGGCCGCGGATTAGCGTGTCGCTCTCCCGCTTCCGGCTCTTCTCTGACTCCGGGGCTCCCCGGGGGGGGTGCAGCACTGGTGACTTGGCGCCCCCGGCGATCTGCGCCTCCATCTCCTCGAAGCTCCTGGGAGGAGGAAAGATGGAATTTGGATATCGCTGGTGGGCTTCCAAACTGTGAATATGCATCATTTCAGTGAGAGGCAGCGAGTATTAACACCCCATCTGGCGAGCTCCCTGCTGCGGGCAGCGTGTGCCGCCCGTGACGGGCTGCGGGCAGCGTGTGCCGCCCGTGACGGGCTGCGGGCAGATTCCCTGGCCTGGGGAAGTGCTTGGGAAATGGAAGAGTGGATCTACAGTTCTGTGTAAAAGTCTTAGGCAGCCAAAGAAAATGATGTATAAATGCTCTTCATGTTGGTGTGAAACTATGATATTATGCCTGTCAAAGTGTGTCAGCTTAGCCATTTCAAAACTTCTGCTACAATCACCCCAGTATTTCCAGCAACCATCCAGTACTCCCATATATTTTATGACTGGACCACTAGCACACCGAGTATAACTAATCAATGCCTTATTGACTTATTTAACTCATTAAATTAATTAATTAAATGGGCTGGTGGTGAAATTTAATAAATACATGGAACGGCTGAGGTGCCCCTGAGGAGAGGTTTGGGAGCTGAAGCGCTGATATCAGTGACTTTTTGAAGAAAAGGAGAAACACTTACTAGTTTTTTATTGTGTTATTCTTAATTTGCGTATGTTCTAATGCTAAATTGAACAAAAGTGCACTTACTACCCAGATAAATAGCTTTAAGCATTTCTTTTGACTGCCTAAGACTTTTAAAAGTTACTACTTTATATGTATATAAATACCAGGGTTTCTTCCCTTAAAGATCTCCCCCCCAGGGATGTAGTTAGACATTCTGGGCCTCTTTGAGTCCCCTGCCCCTCTTACGTTATATAACTTTTATGGATTCAAGGGCCCCCGAATCTGTCAGGGTATCCATGTCCTGTCCCTCTGGCGCCCCGGATCCTCCCTGAATGTCACTTGGCTTTTGTGTACACAAAAATCAACACTTTTAAAAATGATATTAAGTCTGTCACTCATCCTTGTGCACAACCAGAGGCAACAGCATATTTTGACAGTGTGATTGTTAACCTGTGTTGTATCGGTACGGTAGCTGTAGAGTGTATGTAACTGTGTGTAAACAGGGTGAGGGTTAATACAGGTTAATATATGTAGTGGCCAAATGAAGCTTCGTGAACCATGTGCTGCATTTTCTGACACCACTAGATGGTGCTCTCTATTCAAAAATGGGCTCAATGCAAGCAAATCAAGAACACCATCTAGTGAGGTCAAAAATACAGAAAATGGTTCATGAAGCTTCATTTGGCCATCACTAAATACAGATGTATTCCAGAGGGATGTACCCTGTGCAGGGGGAGCTGGGCTCAGAGTTCCTTGACCGGGAGCCCTTGGTAGGGCTGTCTGTCACAGAGTCCAGCTTCAGGTAAAGAGATGGCTTCTTCCCAGAGGTTGCCTGGGAGACACATGGGTCCAGGTTAGGTGCTTCTCACCCAAAGGGGCTAAAATGCAGCCAACCCCGGACACACAGACCAGTCAGGCACACGCAGACAGTCAGGCACACCTGCATTTACAAAGAGTAACATCATGTCAGACTTATGCCACATGATATAAATACTCACTGGAGTGGAAGATCCAATCTTCTCCATGTACTCAATCTCATAGTCTGATGACAAAAACAGAGGCACAGTGAATACCAATAGAAGCCTAAGGGTATTTGTGCACAGTGGGATGAATGGAGGATGCAGAAGGAGCTTTAACATCAAGCCAACTTTATAAACACTTAGTAACCACAGCTTTGTGGGGGGAAGGGCAGGTCCAGACCGGACAACTGGGACACTTGATTGATAGCTGCACTCATGATGTCACATGGTGTGCCTGCATCCATCTGTAGGTACAGTGAGGTCCAGTGTGGGTGCAGCTTCATGGTGCGTGAGATAATATTTCAGCGTATCTATCTAGCTCATTTCAGAAGCTGTGTCTGTCTAAAGAGCTGAAGGCCCATTCTATAATTTTCAGAGTAAACTTTGCAAGTTTCAGCAAATGGGTTTTCCATGGTTAAATGCTAAAATGCATACTGACTTCTGCACGTTACTGGTTGCTTTTGCTCATTCACTTTTGCTTGACATTCTCAAGAAGCAGCAGCCATTCTGCAGAGCCCATGTTGTGTACATGCCCCCCCCCCCCAGACTAATTTCCATCTCTGGGCTGTCATTTCAGCCACAAGCCTGGTTGAACAACTCACCAACTTTGAGCAACTTGGGCAAAACAAACACATATGGCCCTGCTGGCTTGCTTTTGGCCGTCGGTGTGTCTGTGTCCCGCACACGTGTGTTAACAAAGACACGCATGCACAAACACTCGGCAGAAAACATATGTATGACCGCCAAGGCAGCTTCCTCCCTCTCTCAGGCTTCTCTGCATCCCCCACCATGTTTTTGTCTCATTAGCACCCTGTATCATGAATAATGTATTGAACATGCGGTTTAATAAATGAGAACAGGATGGCAGTCTGCCATTGCAGGGCACGTGCCAGTTTTGAGACTGCAGTGGAGCAGTGCATCATGGGGAGGGGATGATGTGTACACTGATAAACAGTTTGTCAGCTTATCTGCTTTTCATATCAAAGAGAAAGTTCGGAGAAAACACCAATTTAACTTCAAAGTGGTTTCAGACTTAATATGCTAAATAGAAAATATTGTATATTGTATCATATTAAAACAGGGTTATTAAGCTTGAATATATCTTCCCATATCATGTGCATATTATGCTTCTAATATCTGCTTTGATAAATCAAGAATTGTAAACGTTTATTAAATCCATGCCCAGGGACGGTTCTAGAGACCCTGGGGGCCCAAGGCAAAAACTTCATGGGGCCCTCCTACATACCCCACCCGACATGGTAGAATTTATGACCATTATTTTAACGTGAAGTCTGAATTAATATCAGCAAAGGAAATTTTAATAAACGCAATTCCTTTATTTTCACTTTACTGTGAAAGCAGAATACCTAAATATAGCAGATTTGTCGTTGCAAAGTACTACGTAATTGGCCGCCCTCAGGAGCCCCCTCCAAGCTCGGGGCCCCAGGCCGTTGCCTGCCCTGCCTGTTCTGTCCCTGCACCTCTGGCTATGTCTGGAAGAAGACGGCATCTTGATACTCTCCCAGCTCACACACAGAACAGCAACACACACCGCCCGCCATCGCACCATGGGTCTGTGACGACAGGCTGCTCTCGAAGTCAGTGAGGTCAGAGGGCTGGGGGTAATCCCGGGGGTCAGAGTTCAGCTCCGCCTCCACTCCCTGCAGAGTGGCCCACTTCTGATTGGAAGAGGAGGCGAGCTTCTCCTCGTCAGTGGCGTGTTCGTCCTGCGGGACAACGGGTGGTGTGTCAGGAGTGGCACGGGGGGTGGGCTCCTGAACGTAAGCGTGGGGGGGATGGAGGGGGGTGAAACGTGAAAAACACACAGGACACGACTGTTGGGGTATGGTGTGGAAATACAAGACAGTTGGCCTTGTTAGAATGGAACATTACAAAGACATAAAGCACACGTAAGTGAACATTTCATCTTTTATATTAAAAAAAAGAACATTTTACATAACAAATGGGCTATTAACATTTGTGCACAAGTGCAGACTATGACCAGACCAATCAGGGGGGACTGATAATAGAGAGGGTGTAAAATCTGGATTGTAACAGTATCATTTTGTAAATGTAGAGGGAGATGGCGAGGTAAAGAATCTTCCAGGCAGTGCTTCTCAAACTGGTCCTCAGAGAACCCCTGACAATCCATGTTTTAGCTCCCTCTCAGGTCACTAGGAGAGGGAGCAAAAATGTGGAATGTCTGGCAGGAAGATGGAAGGAGCAAAAACAGGGACCGTCTGGGAGTCCCTGCAGACCGGATTGAAGAGCACCGCTTTAAGGGATGTGAGGAAAAGGTGGACAGAATGTAAAACCCTGTGATGGATGGATAGATGGATGGATAGATAAATAGATAGATAGATACTTTATTAATGCTGAAGGAAACTGCAGTAGGATGTCATGACCAAGCACGTGTAGATGAAGACAAAGCATATTTATAGAGAGATTTGTTTCTGGGATGCTATGGATAGGTAGAGAGATTAAAAAGCAAGAAAGAGTACAAGCAGAACTTTTGGGAAGTTGACAGACAGGTGGCCGGTTGTTATTGTAACTACAGGGATATTCGGCGTGCAGTTAGGCAGATCACCGGCCAAATGCAGTCATGAGCAGTTAAACGGGCAGACTGACAGGCAGGGAGGCGTGATTACCTGGGATGATGTCTCCGATAGGGAAGACCTCTTAGGAGACTTCTTCACCCTAAATGTGTTACTGAAAGACAAGGGAGAAACATGGAAATTCAGAAAGGATCGGGGCAGACAGTAATAAATGATCCCAGAATGGATATCCCACGGGACCAATCATTTTTTCCTTTTGCACTCAGAACATTTTTGTGTAAGTAAAACTCACATGAGCGAAGCAGACTAATAAAGGAAGGGGTGCTGACTGTGAGCCAGAGAAGTGGACGATCAAACACAGCGTAGTAAACTAGAGACCTGCTGGGTTTAGTCCTTGAAATAACATTTTGAAAATAATGACCTGGTATGGTTATAAAAGCAGCGACCATAGTGGCAAGTAATAGCAAGTGATATTTGTTGTATAAAGCAAATGCACTTTTTAGAGCTGCCTGTCATCATCTGTCACAGATTGCTATAGTGACAGTATGCTGGTACACCCTGTTACACTGTCAGTGGTGCTGACACACACTGCTGAAGCAGCATAGGAAATTGTTTGCCTGCAGCCTTTCTCAGAAACACTTGAGGTTTCCCTTTCAAATTCACATGGGCTGGTAACAGCAGTTAGTGTGGAAATTCGCTCCACTGGACAGCGGCATCGTTTGTGTCAGGTAGAGGTTTGCGTAGCGACTTCTCAGGGTCATGGTTACAGCGGGGCGTTAGCTGGTTAATCTGGGGTCACTGCTGTGTGTTAGACCATGTTTGGAGTTGGAATGATGCTCAGAGAGATGTTCTATGGGTGAAACGCAGGTGGGATAATGTTACCAGACGAGTCACTATCATGGATCAGAGGCATTGGACATGTTGCTCAAACTACGCACTGCTTCTCTCCAAATACATCTTGATATATTCAGGTAGATATATTCCTCAAGATAACCCCTCCAAGTGCCCCCATCCTGACTATAAAATATATAAACCAACCCTGACCTGAACACACCTCACTCTGATCTCCCACTGCTTCAGGACAGCTCCCACCTACAGCTTTGCAGAACACCAGGGAATCATGGAGACCTGCTGCCATAGCAACAGGAAAAAAAAAAACTGCCCAGAGAGCTCACGTGTTTGCGGCTCCTTTCCATCGCACGTCACCCCTCCCCCACCACCCCAATATCTGCCCGGCCTGTCTCTGCAGCATCTGCAGTGTGCTGTTTCCATCCCATACCTCCATGAGGTAGGTGTGAAGTCCATAAGTGTGAACGTCTGACTAGTGTAATGGCAGAAAGGATGAATAGACAAAAGCTTCAGCTGTTAAGCTTTAATTAAACCAGTAGATCATTATCATTGTTGTTATAGCTAGTAAACATCCATAGTGTAAATGTGTGTCTGTAAGCTGAATCACGTGGTAGTCATCTTCTTTGAAATTACAGCGATAAATAGTGGCTGGAACGAGACATGGACTGATGGAATATGCAACGTCTAACCAGTAGAGGTCACTGTTGCATAGCCTGAAGGATCGCATGGTCTGGTGGCACGAATACATCTTACTCCCTGGACATTTAAACACCACATGCTTGCAGGTAAAGCAGATCCCTGTCCAGATATTACCACCATTCACAGCGTGCATTTATCTGAAATCCAGCCCCCTCCCCTTAGTTATAAGCTGAAAAAGCAAAAGAAAAGCAACAACTCCATAGAAAGTCTTGATGTGTCTGTATCAGAATTAGCAGAGAGCTTGAAAATGTTGTGTAAGTGAGGCTAATTACGTCACTCTGAAGGAGAAATACTTACCTAGCAGTTTTCAGTATTGCTTTTTCAAACAGAAAGCCTGTGTTTTAGTGGTAACCAGAGAGTTGGCATGAGGCGTCAGAGGGAGAATAATGGCTTGGGGGGGGCGGGGATTCTGTTAATAGGGACTGTCATTGAGCTTTACTATGACAGTCTTATGTGTTATGGACAGTGCTGTGAGTATATGCAGTTCAAGCTGGGGTTCATCATTAAACATATTCCCCCTTGTTGTCTCTCGGCCACGCCCAGCACTGACTCCTCAAACCTGCGCAGATATAACCCCTGACCCCAGACTTCGGTCTCGCTCGGCAGCGCTCCCAGAGCTGGCTGTCAGATGGCAGATTGCAGGCTAATCGTGCCGTGGCTTACACGCCTCGGTGCTTCGTCTTAAAAAGGCAGAAACTATCACCCAAATGGGGGACAGGGGCCATTTTCCCTTCCCTCTCCTTCTCCCTCTTTGTTTGGGTTTTTGCTGTGTATGTCATTAATACCATGTTTAATAATATTAATCATCATCATCTTCATCATATATTTCAACAGGAATGTGTCTGTTATCGGTTTTTATACATAGCTACAATAAGGTAACCTAAATATGCAGCTATGATGAAACACCTGCAAAGTCATTTTCTCATTCGAACAAATAAAGTCTGTCTGTCTGTCTATCAATATGTGGTTTGAATTAAATACATTCAGAAGACAGATGAAAACTGGTGTACAGCAACTGAACTATTTTATATATATCGAGATTTTATTACATAATTATCATAATGAGGAGAAATTACTTAAAAATATCCTTAGTATTAAAGGCAAAATCACAACGAATCAGTGTTTAGTCAATGACACCAAGTAGCCACATTCCTAGATTGTACAACCAGTATGCTGGAAATAACTCATAATGACATTCTCCAACCTGACTGAAAAGAGATTGTAATGTATGTAGTTTCACTTTTCCCATTTTTGTTTGTTAAAAGTTACATTTTAAAAGCTGCCGCTAGTTTCTTATGCTTGGTACTGTATGTTTCTTTTGCTGTGATCAATTAGGCCTTTGGAAGCCGTCTGCTGTCACTGCTAAGACGATGTTTCATCAGGGCTGGGCACGCCTTCAGATCAGGCAGCTGCAGAATTTCGCTCCTTTGGTCTTCAGGGAGCAGCATGGGGGGAGAGGGGTGCAGGGGGCTCAGGCAGGGTGGGGGGGGGGGGTCTGTTTATGTGTTTTGAGGTTAGGGGACGGGGGCTTACGGTGAGGAACGGGTGAACAGGACACCCTAACGGAAGGGAGACAATGCTAAGATTCGCAGTCGGGGGTGTTAGCCGCATGAGTCGAAGTTATAGTCGAGATGAAGTTTGCTCTGTGGGTGAGAGTTTGGACTCTACCGTTGTACTTACAACAGACAACAAAGAGACGAGCCGTCGCCGAACATCCTGCGACATGAGGATACGCAGACAGAGAGAGAGGTGACAGAGAGACAGACGGGGGACAGCACAGCAGGGACAGCGCTCAACACACCGTCACACACGCTGACGCAGAGACGTGCGGCTCGCCTCTCATGCACGCTAACAGCTAACAGATACAGACAGAGAGGTTTACACCGTGCTGGAACACAAGCGTCGCACACACGAGCCCTGAAGAGTACTGTTTAACACACAGAGCGCTGAGTGTTATAGACTGTATCTGGGACATTATCCTACCAGTAAGTTTTTTGGAGATGTGAGAAATTCGGGAAGAAACATCTTAAAACCCCATATATCGTAACAAATAAGAAACAGGAATAATACTAGGGCTCTCTTGGACACTAGATGAAATTTGTAGAAGGCTAGGCGATTGTTGTTGCCAGGACAACAAGCGATAGATATTATAAACACAAAGAAAATGTGAAACATAGTTAAAAGGAATGAAGCCCCAACTTACGATTTTAAGGGCGCCTTCTTTTTCTTTGCTGGCTTATTCTGGTTGGGATCCTCAAGCTCTCTGATGCTGTCGTTGTCATTGTCGTTGGCAGGGACCTCAAACGAGGCTGGTGAGGTCTTAGGCGGAGAGCTCCCTATCTTACTGGAGGATCTGAATGGGTCGATGGAGTCATCAAAAGTGTCCGGGTCAAAGTTGTAGCTGGTGTGGGAGAGCTGCGGCGAGCTGGGCATCGCACTGGTGGAAGAAAAGGGGTTGAAGTTGGGCTCATCCCACTTGCTGGGGTCAAAATTATACACGGCCTTAGGGATTGGCATGTCTTCGTTCTTGGCTGGTGGCTGGGCGGGGGCATTGTCAAGAGGCTCCTCAGGGGGTGGAGGCTTCCGCATTCCCAACTTTGGCTTCCGGAGGGGCATCTTGGCTCCTGGTTTCTTGCCCAGCTTCTTCGGTGGGGGTGTGGAGTCTCGCGGAGATTCCCCGCTCTCCTCCGAATAGTCAAACTCCAGCCGGACCGACTGGCGCTTGTTCAGGGGCTGCTCGTCGCCAGGGGTGCTGGTGGTGACGCTGGCAATGGTAGTGAGGGCAGGCACTGGGGGCGAGGGGAGGGGCAAGGGAGCAGGGTCCTCGGGCACAAACGGAGGATCAACGGCAGATGTAAACGATACCCCTTTCCTACTTAACACTGGGGAGTTGGCAATCTTACTACCTCCGGTTTGGAATGGGTCTATTCCTTCAAAATTGTCCGGGTCCCAGTTGTAGGATCCCTTTGGGAGAATGGGAGAATCTTCGTCTGGGACCGGGGGGAATGTGGAAGTATGGGGGTGAACAGGGGAAATAGGGGCTACTTTGTTTAGTTCTGATTCCTCGGCTTTAGGAACTGGACTTTCTGGTTTAAGCTGGTTTTTTCTTAGCGTTCCACCAGGGCTTGTGATGGCTGAGCTTCCCTCCTTCTCCTCCTCCTCCTCCTCCTCCTCTTTGGGCAGTAAAGGGCTCTCTGGCCTGGTCTTGGCCTTCTTCTTGGCCTCTGGGGTGGAGCTGACGGCTGTGCCTTCAGTGGAGCTGGCAGTATTGGAGCTCTGCCTGGAGAGAGGCTTCTTCTTAAAGGAGGCCGACCTGGGCTTCTTGCTCTTGCGGAGCGTCCCCGGAGCGCTCTCTGTGCCAACGTTGAAGACTTCAGCCTTCGGTTGGGCCGAGCTTCCTGGGACGCCCGTGTCGGACCCCTCTTCCGGATTTTCTAATTCCCCTGCCTGGAGGCTGAGGGACCGGGTTAGTGGACAGCGGGTCAGGGTCACGCAGTCCGTGGATCGGCGCCTTCCCCCACCGTCGTCTTTCAGCACAGGTGCAAAAGCAGAATCAGGGAAAGGCTCGGAGGCAAGCAGGTCAAGGTTATAGGCACCGCTGCTGGCGATGGGCTTGTCCTCGTCAAAGACGACCGAGTTCGAGCGGCAGGGGGGCTGGAAGACCGGAGGGTCTGAAAGCGGCTCGCTCAGGGACACGGATTCTGACACATGTGTAGAGTCGGAACAGAACCCTGGGGGAAACATCGTCACACAACGTAAGTCCAGAAGAAAGACCCAGAAAGGTGTCCAGTCACATGCTTACTCAGAACAAAAGCCTAAATCAAGATGTACAACATTGCTGAACGAGACTTCCTGGTGTCCACTGGGACCTATATTTTCCCTCCTCTCAGCATGACTAGTCAGAGGTGGACATTTCAGGTCCAGAAAGTAGAAATCCAGACCAAGATTTTGTTTCAACCAACCAGTTTTGCACGAGTCAGTCACAGAGTACTGAACTGGTTGGTTGAAACAAAATCTTGGTCTGGATTTTTACTTTAAATTTTTACTGAAATTGCCACCTCTGTGACTAGTTATATTTTACATGTATTTTTCCTACTGATGAAGAACACCGGATGATTGCACCTCTTTTCAGGCATAACTAATTCCATGGTGATCCTGGAGAAAAGTTGTAAATAGCACCAGGGACTATCTGAACCACCTACTGTGCCGGGAATGGACTAAAACTAACGGCAGTACACACACGGCCCACTGGGGACTGAGCCTGAGGCTTTGATGTTCATGAATATAACATCAAACGCTAGCAAAGATCTGCAGCCCCAACATAGATTCTGCCTCTTTCTTACATTCATTTATAGTCTTAGAATTATCTAACTTCCCCAATTCATATATCATTCTAGGTGGCAATTTTAACAAAGTTCTGGATCCACTAACAGATTACACATCAGTGACCTCCAACAGAAATCCCAGCCACTGGCAATAGACTCGCATATTGATTCCTTCGTGATTAATAACTCTATCAGACATAAGATAACCGATCCAGTCAGCTTTAGTCCTGCCATCTCGGATTATGCCCCCCATCAGTATCACATTGCAAACAAAATATCAGCTTCACCCCTCCCTAGATGATGCTTAAATAGCTCATTATCTAAAGACAATGGATTTCTCAACACACAAAAGAATGGACAACTATTGCCAATATCAATACCAACCCGGGAATATCAGCAAGCACACTTTGGGAAATCACAGGAGTAGAAAAAAGCATTTATCTCCGTTGAGGCTGCTGTCTTTGTGTGTGTGTGTGTGTGTGTGTGTGTGAATTTGAGACTACGAGTATGTGGGTGAGCATAGGTATGTCAACATCCATAGCAATAAGTCTGCCAGTGATAAAACACAGCCAGTTGTTAGACATGACTAATTACAGTAACTAATGAAGACAGCATCACTAATTTCCCCCATCATGGGATCAGTAATATGAAGCAGGATAAATCAGCCTTCAACAATGGAACAAAAGACTGGGGTATATTTGGATCAGAACCATTTATGCAACCTTCCCCATTCTTACACTGGACATAGAAAGTAGCAATCAAATGAGAAAAAAAACTATTATATAAAGAAGCTACAGTATATTGTATAGCAGGTCTAGTCAAATCGTGGTCCTCAAGGTCTGAGCTCTGCTGGTTTTCCAGCCTTCCTTTACCTGTGAGCCCAGTGTGAAGCCTCTGGCCAATCAGAATCAGTAATTATTAAACTAACTACCTGGGAGGACAAAAACAGGGCCTGGATTTGGAATCGAGGTCCAGATTTAAAGAACTCGGCTGTATAGCGTCATTTAATCTGGCTGCAGTATTGTTTCTGTCCTGTAGAGGTCACTCTGAACTTGCTCTCTGTGAAGATGGATTGCAGTACAGCTGACTGACTTGATGCAGTTCTTTACTAAAACACTGACTAATCAAGGTGTTTCAGCATAGAAAATATAGCGACACATTCCAGACATGGACTGTAAAAGAATGTGACAATGGGGGGGACAATGGGAAAAGTACAGTAGAATTTCTCTTCATAGATTATCAGTTATGTCACCTCTTGGCCATGTTATGATAAGGAAGGAATGACAGAACAGTGGTTTCCAGGTATCTAGTGCTAAAAAAGATACTAGGAGTTTGACCACCCGTGTTCGGAGAGGAGCCAGCTCGTCCAGCCTGTGCTAAGCCACTCCCTGCAGTGTGCAATGCAGTGCCGGCACACCCGGGGAAATCTCGCTCCCTGATCACAGCTGCACTGTACTAAAACATGCAGCAAAATCCATTCCGTAGGACCTCTGGCAACCTGGCACATCAGCTCAGAAAGAAACGAAAATGGCTCCCTGAACGAAGACTGTAATTTTGGGCTTAATGTGCCATGACGGTGTTGAATAAACATGCAGACGGGGTGAGGACAGGCAGGCAGGCCTCACCCGTGTCCTGGGAGGACGGCTGCTGCGTCGGTGCGTCTGGCTCTGCTTGGGGCAGAGGGGGTGTCGCGGCCTTCACCGGGGTGGTCGATTCGGGGGTCTCAAATGCGCCGTCTGAGTCGGAGCTCCTGGAATGGTGAGAGAGGGGAGGGGAGACTCAGCATCAGCATCTGGGCCGGATTGTCATGCCGGTGGTCAGTCCTGTCAAGTGGTGAGTGTAAGCAGACATATAAGTGCTAATGTATCCCAAGGCAGCTAATGCTAATCACACTACAGCAGGGGAAGCGGCACAGCGGCGATTCCGGCTGCAGCCGGTCCCACAGCGTGAGGCGACATGCTAAACCGGACAAAACCTAGACCTGAGGTGAAGTTTCGTGACCATAAATGGAAGGTGCCGACTCTGCAGAGAGATTTCTGAAAAAGCTGCACGTACAATAAATGAAAGAAAAATGGTGGAAGATTCTTATCATACTCAGACAGGTCAGACAGAATTCATCCATGTAAACTTACAAATAAATGAAGAAATGTCACATGCTGAATTATAAGGACTATACCAATGTTTAATTTGTACTGAATACTAAACAAACTGATAACAGAATAAGATTTCTGGCTGAGCTCAGGTTCTGATCCGCCTTCCTTGCCATGATTGCTAATGGGACCCCACAAAGCCCATCTCTCAAAGAACTCATTGCAGCATTGACACACTGGCTGGACTGAAAGCATGCAATCACCCCACCCCCCACCCCCACAAGTCGCAATCGACTACATCTGCTATCAAGCACTCTGCACCAGCGTGGGGGGGGGGGGGGGGAACGCAGGGGGGGTGATCACACATAAAACCACATTTGAAACATCGCATTTGCATGCATTTACACAGCACTTAATGCAGGTTATTTTTACTACACCTCCCCCCCAACATCCCCTTTGTTTTTTGCATCGTGGTTGTCGACGAACCCCCCCCCCCCACCCTAGACATTGGCAAACCCCAACCCTCCCCCTCCCTTGTGCCCTGCCACGCCCCCTCACCTCTCTCGGCTGGGAGCCCCTCCTTCCCGGAGCATGTTGTCATGCCGCACTCCCCCAGCGAGGCGCTGCAGGAGCCCCAGTGTGGGGTCTGCGGCTCCTGACCCCCCCAGAAGCGTGTCCCAGCCCCAGCGGGCCCACTGCAGTGGGGACAGCACCTGCCACGCGCTCACAGCCATGTCGGCTCTCCGCCACCTGTCCGCAGCTTATAGACTGGTGGCTCTGGCTGTGTGCCCCCCCCCAGCTCTCCACCCCCCCTCCCTCCGTCTCCTTAGCCACCAGAGAAGCTCCGTCCACAGAGAGGTAGCGGCTCCGAACACCAGGACAGACGCTGTCACTGTGACTCAATACTCGTATCCCCCCACCTCACTTTCCAGCTCTCTTCTCTCTCTCTCGCTCTCCCTTCCTTGCTCTATCCTCTCTCTCTCTCCCACCCGCTCTCTGCAACGAATTTTAATGAGCGAATCGGCGAGTGGCACCTCGGCCACCATGCAGCGAAACGCATCCAACAGATTCTGCTCCACAAACCCATTTCTGCGGCTCTTTTACCCAGCAACACCGGGGGCGTTAAACCCCGCCCAGGTGCCCCAGCTGTACACAGACATACGTGCTCGCAGACTCAAGCGGAGAAAACACTGACCTGCAGCAGTAAGCCACGCACTCCCACACACCATCACATGCAAGCACAATTCATTCATATGAAGGCATTAACACTAAATTAGGATCTGAACAATGTAAGCTGTTCTTAACTCTCATATGTATAGCAGGTACCACGACATAGAAGTGTCATGCTGCTTAACGGCCCAGGCTTAAGCCAGAGGGGGAAGGTAAGGGGAAGGTAATTCCCTGGACTGGGAATCAAGTCCACTATGGTACATGAACATCCCAATATGACATTTTGCCTCACTTTTGTGTTGAGGTCTATGGAAGAGGGAGGAGATTTCAAGTGTAATAACCTGATTTGTTGATGAACCAATTACTCTCCCTCAAATGAAACTCTAGTTGGGGAGATCAGCAGTGTTAATGACCCGGTGCGAGGGCATGTGGCACTCTGGGCCGCAGCACCCCCACCCCCTGCAGGCAAGCAGTGAAGAGGGACGCGATCATCAACCGCAAACATGCCGGGGTAAGGTAATGGGGGTGTCGTCTTCCTGCTGCCAGCCTCCCCGCTTCCATGAGCTTTGTCCAGATGCAAGAAGGTGTTACATAACAGTTTGTCGCCATTTTGGCATGACAAAAAGCCATGGAGATGATAGGGAACTTCAGGTAAGATCATTACAGAGGAAATCAATAGGCATAAAAGGCTTTCAAGAGGAACAGTAGATGAGAGAACATGAACTTGGGTGGAGTGCATGAGGAACACAAGAGGGATCAAAGAGAACAATAAGCTTGGTTTATGACCTTGAAGCCCCAGGGACAGGTCAGAGCAGACAGCATTCAAAGGTCAGGTACCCATTTCGCCAGAACAAAGGCAAGAAATGATGGAGACAGAGAGGGATAGAGGAGTAGGGAAGAGAAAAGGGAGGACATGACCAGGGCAAAAATGGAGCTGTGTGGGAAATACGTCACATGGAACTGACTCATATATGCAAATGGTCTTGGTTATTATGCAGCATATACCTGAGACAGTGACGAAACAAGCCAATTACACCTCACCCTGCGAGGCATCTTAACCAATCCATAGGCTCAGAATGCTGAGAAAGGAGTGTCCATCCCATTGAGGCCAGCTTTTAACTGGCTGCGTGAAAATTCCATGAGAAAGCCACGAAACCCACTGGCCCTCCATCAGAGAGCCATGTCAGCAGGCAGTGTGAGGGTCATAATAGAGGCTTGCGGCTAAAGGGATGCTATCAGACGTTAGCAGCAAATGCTACCAGATGTTGATTTTGATATATACAGATAGATAGCAGCTATTTCTGTGGCGGCTGGTAGCATGGAATGGTCTCTTGATGCATGGCCTTCCATTTTGCTCCTGGATTTGGTTCTGTAATTGCACTGTAATTGCACCGACACTGATTTTATAGTCTGAACGCTGTACCGTTCCAGACCAACGACATTCTGACCGCTGCAAAGCAGCATCTGTTTCTCAGACTGTTGCTTAGACATACTGCCAGATCTCACCAAAATGGCAGCTTGGGCAAGATTGTTAAAGTACCGATGGGCAGAAGGATAAGAAGGGCTGCGAGTATAAATCCCCAGGCCCCCGGAATCATTTTTAATTAAAACGCCTGACAGTACAGCATGCAAACCGCTGGCACCAGAATCAGGCCATTTTCCTGGCCTCCTGTCACTTCCTAAGCAACAAACACCAAGCTAAAGTTATCCGGCTGCCTAAAGCAGCATGTTTCTGCTGAGAATAAGGGTTTTAAATCAACCTAAATAAGATTTGTGCATCAAATAACACAGAAATGATGGTCATTAGCAGTGCCAAGTTGCACTCCAGGGAGAAAGTTAAAGAGCTGCGTGCTCTAAAAGCAACAACACACACACACACACACACACACACACACACACACACACACACACACATACAGACACAAACAGTTTTAAATAGAAAGGGAAGATAAACCAACAATATATATATAGACACACACACGCACACACACACACAGCCATGGGAAAGATTAGGAGACCACACTCATTTCTCTATTTATGGGTGTGCGTCTGTGAATAATACATTTTTTTGTAGCCTGGTTCCTCTCTGTTTCTCATTAATGAAGGACTTCTTCCTTGCTTTATGGGACTTCAGTCCTGCTTCTAGGAGCCTGATATGAAGCATTCTAGCAGTGCACGTTACACCTGCACTTAATGTTTCCCATTCCTTTCGAAGATCACTTGATGACATCATCAGTTATCTGAGACACTGCCAGATAAGTTGACGGTCATCTCTGGCATTAGAGTCACCTGGCTGGTTTCTGGTCGTTCCCAGCGTCTCCTGCTTCACCTTATTCTTGTGTTCCAAGGTCTTTGACATTTTTAACCTGGAAGCAACCTGCTGCTCAGCGTAGCCTTTTGCCAGCCGAACCACGATTAAACTAATACTGATTTGTTTAAAAATTCATTTTTTCAACAGCTGTGTGTGTATTTGTGTATGTGTGTGTGTGTGTATATATATATATATATATATATGTATCGATATATGTCGATACAACATTTCGGTGATTGTTTACTGGGATTAGTTAGCAGTTACCAGGCACATTTTCTATTTTTACAGAGCTCGTACACATCCTGAGACAATCTCCATGGCAACTACAAATAGCAAAAGCCATATGCTACTCTGTGCTTGCACTGAACACAATAGTAGCCTGCAACACACACTGCATACTGACAAATATGCATATGCCAGTGCAATCACACACAGCCTCGTGCACACACCATGCACACATACATGATCAGACGATGTATAATACACATGTACAGATACAGTGCAGCTATACATACAAACCATACATGCATGCATAGACCCACATACACACACACCATGAATAAAAGCAGAGACAATACAATACGCATACAAAATCAGAGTCAGACCATACAGATTGCATTAGTAATTATTCATGGGCAGCTTGAGACGGTCTGCAGAGGCAGAGTTTCTAAAGGGTTTAATGCCTGAGAAGTACAGCCTGTAGCCTCAATATATAATCATTATTGCCAGATATTTTACAGTCCCTATAAGCGGTGACATCCCTGGGTCCGTGTCTGCGTGCGAAGGAGCGTGTTCTCATGACATGGCAATAACTAATTGGCAATATCACTTAATGGCCTGTTACCATTACAGCAGCGGGGCAAATATTGAGTTAGGGTCTGCTGTAGATGCATGGTGGGCTGGGTTATGGAGGGAGGGATGGAGGGACAAAAGACGAGAGCGTGATCGACGGAGGGGGGGAACGAGGGAGGAAAAGGAGCTCGAGATAAGGCAGACAAAGAAGGAGACAGACTGAGAATCCGTACTGAGGGACAAAGACATGATAAGCGATGCTTGCAGATAGAGGGAAACTCTGATATAAGCCTAACTGCTGACTGGTGGAATTTTACCTCACTGGTTTTTAGTGTTACTACAGTTGTTTCTACAGTTACCAAAAATATAATGACATCATTATATATGCAAATCAAGCAATTTAAGTGTGAGTGTGAAATGTGGGTTAATACATATTCTTCGTACTTAATCAGGTATGCTAATTCAAGATATTTATATTTTCTGTTGCCTTCTCTGCTGTAGTATCATTAAAATGCTATGTTTTAATCATGCAGAAAATTACTCTGGTTATATGTTAAGTTATGGCTTGAATATTGTATGGTTAGTGTAGGAGGAGAGGGGGAGGGAGAAACGTTTGGGCCGTAACTGTCGGCTGCTGCTGCTTTATTTTTCCCAATTAATTGCCAGAGACAACCACGGGCACCTCTCCTCCTTACTGCCACATCTGTGCCTTGACCCAGCGTGGGGGCCTGATTCTGAGGGGGTGTTATTAAACCTCACTGCCAGCCACGGATGAGAGACAGTAATGACACTGAGAGCTGGCGCTCTGCAGATCAGCAATAGCTACAGGTCATGTGACTCACCAAGTGGACGAATGTGGACAGATTGTGTAGCCAGACAGATTCCAGACAGAAACGCTACGTTTCCTGAAATAAAGCAGGCTGTCTATTTTACAAAAGTATTTCAAGGCAGATATTTCAGAATATTCCAAAAAAGTAACAAGGACTCTTCTGATTAACCAAGCAGATGCCTACAGAGGGATAATGCATTTGGGACACTTTCACGAGCTAATTAATCCAATAATTAATTCAGTTTGGAGATCAATAGCCTGCATGTATAATGGCATTAGGTGATTACTGTGGTTAGCTGCACTGGAAGTGATTCTAAGAATAACTTGGCAATTGGTAGTATCAGTTTGTCATAATAAAAATGAAGTAGGAAAATTATATATTGTTGCTGACTAATTTCAATTTGATTATCTATCTATCTATCTATCTATCTATCTATCCTTCATTTTTCCAGCCAAGTCACTAACAGCATTTTCTTGATCGCTGACTATTTACCAGGTACAGCTTAAAAATTCAAATGAAAACCGTCATGCAGCTGTTCTGAAAGAGGATGACAAGCATCTGCAAGATAAAGGGAAATTGGTACCTAAGGGAAGTTGAACATGTCACCTCTTCCTTGTGTTTGTTATGGTAGAAGTCGGAATCGAATGACACTTATTGTGGTTTCATGAATAATAAATAGAGAATTTTCTTTCTTTCCTGGTGTTTGGCCTGAAGCCAGTAGTAGAACATGATTTTTGTTTTCATATTCACCTAAACAACTCTGTACCATTTCATAAAAAGATTCATGGATGACAAAGCAGAGTGTTGATTGGTAGGAGATAATTAATTTAAACTTCAATTTCATGGGTGTTGATATTAAGTTAAAAAAAATAAAAAAATATTTGCTGAGCATATAAAACCTTTTGTCCTTACGGCCATCTCCTGATGACACCAGAGACTAAATTTCCTGGAAACTAGGACAGATTCTCAGCTCAAGGTGCAACAAAAGTGCTTGAGGATACGTAGAAATAAAAATGCTCCTTTTAGTGGATTTCCCCTAATGAATGGGCAAAATAAATCATAACTGAAATCATTTAGAAAGTCCCAAGCCAGGATGAGTAATGCGCAATTGACATTGGGCCTAATTTTCATAAGACTGTGGTTTTCCCGGGAGGGTAATTTTAACAAGTTTTTTTGTATAGTATCTACTTTTCCCTACACTCTGTTGTTTGCATTGCAGGTACCTAGAGCCTCTCAATGTGTGAGCATGTCTCTAGCAGGTCAATGACCAAGCCACTGGTTCAAGCCCCAATTTGGCATCGTTACTCTGGCAGATTACCTAACTATAGCTATTGGTCATGTGACTCACCCTACTCACCTTCTAAGGCTTATTTATTTTTTTTGTGCAAAGTATATAACAGTGCTGTCCAAACTATCGTTTTGAATGTGAACTTTCTGTAACTAATATTGCTTGCTACAGTAAGTATGTGTTTTATTTAATTTATGGATCTTTGGCAAACAGTTGTGCGAGCACATGAGTCTCTGTACAGGTTCTGCTGCATGTAAGTGTGATGTTGGTGCATACAGAATGATTCAGTGACAGCTGTCCCCCACAGCAGAGGCACAACAGCCACTTGTTGTAAACAGATGTGTGGAGCTGCGTGTTGATGGGGCACAATGACATTTCTCAGTAGCCTCTCCAGTGGAAAGGGGTCACTAAGGAGCCAATGAATGGAAGGGAGAGAGACAGGACAAAAACCACACTCCAGAACACACTGGCCCTGTGTATTACTAATGCAGTGACTTTCATTGTGTTTCTGTGCAAAGAGACTTGCAGTTTTTGAACGTTTGCCTGTTGTTCAGAAATCAGCCTATATTTTGTACGTGTCACAATGGTACAAACAGAAACTCTGCCTGGCATTTTAAAGTGGCATCCAGTGCGGCAGTTGAAGTTTAGCATGTTGCTAGTTTCTGATCCTTTGGATCCACACTGAACAAACACACATTTCTCAGAGGTCCAAAATATCCTCTACTGTGTTCCACCACCTTCTGTGTACTATGAACACCTGCTGATGGTCACGGCCTGAACCCTGATGATTAACATCTCGTGGCACAGGTTTTGAGCTGAAGAGAAATGGACTGGAGATTGACGCATCATCATTCACTGCCAATCATGCCAATAATTAACAAAAGCTTATAAGGTAAATGCTACCCCCAAATTTTGCATTTTAAATACTCCGAACCCTTTGAGCTTCAACGTAATTATATTCATAGTCTGTTGGAAATTGTTTTTTTTTCAGAATTGTATGTGATGGCTGTGTGTGTGTGTGTGTGTGTTTTGTGTGTGTCTGTGTGTATATATATATATATATATTAGGGCTGGTAATTGATTAGAAAGAATTAACTAATTAATTGCACGTTTTTCTGTGATTAATTGCACCTAATATAAAACTTATAATCATAAATATTTATACGTTGAATCCCCAAATTAATGTAGATTTATCACAAAGGGAATTACTTGGGTCATTGTCACAAACTCATTACCATAAGATATATATATATATTAATTAATTGGAAGCAGACTCAAATTGTACAATTCCATTGTTTAAACAGTCAATTTTGCCTCTGAGGTAGTTAATCAGTGTTTTTTCACCATTTACTTCTGTAATAAAATTATTTAATGAAAGAGTTACTGAGATGGGAAAAAAATACAAAACTAACAAAAATATACATATTTTCATACAAATTGATTGCTTATTGTGGGTCACATGCAATGAAGTTGAAAGATTTAAAACAGTTTATGTATTTTTGCCTTAGTTTTTTTAATGGTAAAATAATAATCAAATCAGGGCAACTAATTACATAATTTTAATATACCTAAAAAGTTATGGTAGTATCTATTATTCTACACAAAAAAATAATATTTTTGACCCATATTTTAATATTTTGATTTAACTTAAACTTATGATGTACAGGTTATTCATTTATAACAAAAATACTACTTGCAAACAAGTACAAGCTGAATTTCAGTGCTTTTAAAAAGACTCGATATACAGATGACAATAAGAAAGGAGAAGGTAGTGTATTATAAGTAGAGATCTTAAACTGTTACTTGTTTTAATCACACACCTTGGTGATTAATTGGCATATACCACATGTACATATAATTGCATGTATTCAACCGATTGAAACACTATTCAATCCCATACGAGTAATGGATCTAAAATTTAAAGCCTATTTCGCAAATGGCTCTAAAACAGAATCCTGAAAACCATGGATAGTGCACTTAATAACATGGAAGATCTTAATATTTTAAAGTATAAGTATTCAGTAAAAACTAACATTTCAAATTGCAATATTTTTTATCCTATGTACGCCTCCATCTGGCATAGGTAAAATCAGCCTCCCTGTGAGACCCTAACTGAGCGTTTTGATTTTAGCTCTGAAGTCTGGGATTCTGTGCAGCATCTTGACCTAAACTCTCACACTGTTTACAAGCAGGAAGAAATATTATAGGTCTCTGTTAAAATCTATGCTTGTACTATTCTCCCATTTGAGTAACAAAATACTGCATATGTTAACATGATTAAAGAGATAATTATGTGTTGTGACTTTAAAATTAGTGACGCCATCACACAATAAATTTCCTAGCCTTTTTCCCCATTAGCGCTATTTCATATTGACAGAATCACCCAGTGTTGTATTAGACCATCCATGGTTTTTATGCCTTTTAAAAAATTATCACAGTCAAAGAAAAAATGAATATTTCACTGCCTTACCTCACCAGGTTGAACAGGAAGTTCAAAATCCTTTGAGACGCTAGTCATTCCCCCTTAATATCAAGATTTACCAGAGGTCTTTAGCAAGCAGATGGGTAAATACCTACTTTTACATCGACCCTCGAATCGTGCCATCAATCTGCATCCTGGAAGCACTCCGCCCTAAGGTTCAGATTTATTCATTATCCATGCCCATGTCTATAGCCATAGAAAATATTGTTCAGGAGCCACTAAACCAGAGCTTTGTCCTTTCATCAGCCTGTTGCTGCTTGTTCCTTTTTGTGTGGAAAAGAAAAATGTTGGTTTTCAAACTTCTATTCACTATTATGTCTGAATAACATAAAGGTCGAATATCATTATTCACTCCCCCTGTTTCCTGCAGCCCTAGAACAGCTTAAAGAGTAAAGGTGCTTCACAGAACCTGATCTGCAAAATTCGTACAATTTACAACTGAATATGTGAAGGCAATAAGTGGAAAACCACATTTCATACCAATCGTGCACACTATGAATATTTTATAATGCCTTTTGGTTTTGTCAGCGCACCTTTGTTTTTTCAGCACTTCAAAAATAAGTTTCTGCATGAATATCTTGAGAAATTCATCATTGATATATGTTGGTTTCTTCACGAGATTTTCAGTTCCATGTCTGGTCCTACAGAAGCTTATACAAAATAACCTTTGGTTCGGTTAAAGAAATGTCAGCTTCATAAGTCTAAACTCAATTTGGCAACTTTTATCAAGGATTTATATGCACTTTGAGTTCTGATGCGGCAGCACACCCTGTTAAGGGGCCATTCCCATTCTGACCAATCTTCTACTGGTTGACCCTCATGAGACTTATGACCTTGTTCTAGTATTCCTCCTTGTGTTACAGTGGATGCATTTTGCTCCTAGTTCTGGTTACCCGGGTATCTGGCCCACATGTTCTCTGTTGAAGAAGACCTTCTGGTGGCCGTTGTTAGACAGAAACATCCCAGTCTGTCGAAACGTACTGATTGTTTCCAGTCAAAGTCGTTGCATCGGCTGCTCTCTGCTATTATCTCACAGGCCATGAAACCACGTAGCCATTGACATTATCACAGACTTCCCCTGCTCAGGAATCGACTTTTATTCTTGTGGCTGTGGATAGGTTCTCTAAAGGATATTGGCTAATTCCCCTGATAGGACTACCCCCTATATTGGAAACTGCAGAGCTTCTGTTTCACCATGTCTTTCAGACATATGGGCTGTTTTATGTCTCAGGTTTAGCGTACCTTTTATGATAAGGTCCATGCTCTGGAGGGCCATCAGACATAACAGCAGTGGATGCCCACGTGTCTGCAGCATGCCATGTGACGACAGATGCACAATGCAGACCATTGCTGACATCCCTACCCCAGTCAGGAAGTCTGGATATCAACTTGAGATATCAATTTCAAGATTCCTTCTATGATGTTAAACCCACAGTTCATTGGCCTTTAACCGATTGCTAGACAGATTAAGCCCATGTCCTAATGTCTCAAATTACCACCACAGTACGAGATCAGTCCCACTGTTTCCCTGTTAAAACTGGTAGTACAACACTACCCCCAGCACGCCATCATCATCTGCCCCCCAACCCCCTCCCCTTTACTTTGACATGATAGTCCTGCTTTCACTGCTGTCCTTGACTCTTGACATTGACAGGTACATGCAGTACTTGATGGACTATTGGGGGGGAGGGGGGTTCTGTCGTGCTCTCACTACTCTCACTACTTTCACCCACATGTAATGTGTCAGCACCCCCTGTCATTGGAAGACTAATCAGATGATCCTTTTCACCTGTGGCTCATTAACTCTTTGGACATTTAAACCCTTGTGCCTTTGCCATAGTTGCATTACTTCCAGTTTCTGTTTTTTCGTGCGTGTGATGTTCTCTGTAAGCACTTTTAATACTCAGTTTTCATCAGTTTGTACTCGACTGATGAAAGCTTGCCAACTGACTCTGATTACTGGATTTGCATTTTGTATCTCAATGATACGCCTGTATCTGACTCTCATGGAACCCCTCCATAAAGATATATGCATACTCAAATATGAAAATTAATGAGTAAAATTATACTCATATACTTACACAAACATACATTAGGTAAGTTTAATTCTGTCATTTCCATAAACATTTGTGTGCCTTTGGCAAGACTCCATCTTATAGGTCTGCCAAGCTGATGATGACAGTGAGGGTAAAATAAATTTTCAGGCTTGTCATGCAACTGATACAGTCAGGCTTGCTGCCCTGATACAACCTCTGTCTGATCAATGAGCATCTGACTTCACTGCCCCTTTGCTGATGTCATCAAAAATGGACATCGGTCCTAAAGCATCCCGTCATACATAAGATCACCCTTGTCTGCATCTCTGACATGTGCAACAGCTCAGTTCTGAGCCAAGCATATGCCTACTTTGTCCTTTATCTTTCGTCTGCATGTGTACGTTGACAGCGGATTAAAAACTATTTAGCTTCAATCTGTGTGTCATTAGCGTGCTGATAACGGGCTGCCAGATGCCAGTGCAGTGTGAAGGCAGCTTGTCCAGCCCTGCACCCGTCCCCCGGGACTCTTTCTCTGTGGCTTCTAGCTAATTAACACAAATATTTCCCGCTTAGTAATTAGCCCAGAGACCAGTGTAAATAGACCCCAAATACATATGCGAGCAGTCTGAGCCGATCCCTCTGTCACTCCGTCACAGTCTCCCAATTTCCATGATAAACACACATGCACAGACTCGCACACACAGGACAAGATCTGCTCAGATGCGCTGCCACACGTGCTAGATGCCCCCCCTACCCCCGTCATTGTTCCGCGACATAAATAAACATGCAGGGAAAGCTGAGCCCCCCCGAGGAAAGATGGCGAGGAGTTTGCATCGCGCACGGGGCAAAGGGCCGACGCCAGCGCTCCTGCGGTGAGAGCATCCGTGGAAACCAAAGAGACCCCCCACCCCACCCGACGGTCTACACAACGATGCCAATAGCGCCCCCTCACCCTGCACATGCCCATTGCACACACATTCTCACGTTTGCATAATGAAAACAGCACTCGATACAGTGCCCCCCCCCCCTCTGTAACAAAGACAAAAACAACTGACGATAGAAGACAGTGTGAGTCCCAGCTGCACACACAGCTTCTGAATGCGCCCCCCAGGCAGACTCACATGCTTTCGATGTGCCCCTGCACCAGGCCGGTGGCCTGTCCTTCTTCCATAGACTCTGCGGCTCCCATCGTCAGTTGAGTGTGCTGTCCCTGCCCCCCCCCCCGCACCGAGTTCCAGTCCCTGCCTGTTCTCTAGCCCCTCTATCTGCCTCTGGCTCTGGGCAGTGGACCCCACTTCGGGGTGGGTGCCGCTTGCTGCTGCGCTGCAGTGCAGTGAAGGAGGACAGCTCGCATCAGGGGCCGCAGCTCCGGCGGCCCACCCCCCCCCGCCGAGCCTCCGAGATCATCCCACCCTCTCCTCCTCGCTGCTCTCTCTGTCGCTCCGGCGTGGCAGACTCGCCTCTACATCGCAGGGACGCAGGAGGCTGAAGAGAGGAGATGCAGAACGTTGCGGCGAGGGTGGGGGGCGGGGGGAGCGCAGGGAGACTAGCGGAGGTCTGGCGACGCTGCTGGCTCACGGTCGCCTCCCTGCCTGGCTCTGCTCCACTCAGTGCTGCTCTCCAGCTCCCGTGTGTCCAGACGCGTTAAAAAAAAAACAGGCACCTTTTCTAACCTCCCTCCGCCCGCTTCTCGTGACTGTCCTCTCCCCACCGGGGACCAGAACAATAGCTCTTCTCGAACCTGCTCACTATCTGTCCGTATTCCTTAGCAGCGCTCAGCCATATCGCCACGGCTACCTTCCCAGCGAGTCACACAAAGGAGGCACTCAGCAGGCAGCGTATGCTCAGGACGAGAGACGTGAGAAGAGGTAAACAATGAGCAGGGATAACGCCAGGTCCTTTCCTGCCTTAACCCTTCTCTCTCTCTCTCTCTCTCTCTCTCCCTCTCCCTCTCTCATCTTATCTCTCCTTTCATCATGCAGTTTTTTTTCAGTGGTTGTAACCATATTCGTTTGAACAGGAAAAAACAAACACAATAGGGTGCATCAATGAACTGTTTTTAAAAATCTAACTTTTATGATTTATGATTCAGCAAATCCGTTTTTTTTTTCATTGTTATGATTCTGTGGCCATGTGGGAAGACATTCCCAAGGTGTTGTCTCTGAGAAAGGCGTGTGTTTTAACTGGATCCCCCAGCTGTCATTTCTAAATGGATTGTGTCACCCCTTCCCTCCCCCCAAATCCCCAAGGAATCTGCTCTGAAGATCTAATTTACTCTCACTTAGAAATGTCTGCATATGTTAACATGTGGAAATGCTGGTGTGTGTGTGTGTGTGTGTGTGTGTGTGAACTGAGAACAGGTCTTGTGCCTGTAGGGTTAAGATCTACGCTCCATGAAGTTTAGTAGCACCCAGGCAGGGTATTTACACCCGTAAGCTTTGTAAATTTGGAGGTGGAGCTCGCTGTTGGTAAAATGAGGATTGCAGAGCTATTGTTCAAGCATGAGACAGGCAGACAAAGAACTCCACTAAAATCAAACCCATCTTGCTTTGTTGCTTGCTGGCATATGATAATAACAGTCTTCATAGGCGGCCATGTTGTCTTCATGTGGCGTTGGATACCTTGAGCGAAGAGGAACATCCACACTACATTTCGGGATGCATCCGGCTCCTTGAGTCCGACAGACAGACCGAGCTTTTAAGCTGGCAGCCATATGTCACTGGGGAACATAACCCTGCTCCATTTTACCCTAAGCTGGTGGTACAGAAGCAGGTCCAGAGCGCACAGACACACACACACACACATGCGCGCATGTGTAGGGTAAACATATCCTTATGGGGACCGCTCATTCACACACACACAGACACACACACGCATAAACATAGCCCCAGGACCTCAGCACATGAAGCTCCCTGTGATTGGTTCTGTGATCTATAGCTCCAGGTCATCCGAACACGGCATCTTCCCAACCTCTAAGACACCGAGTGCCTTGATGTGATCCCTGGGGCTCAGAAGGCAGAGAAAATGGGCTGAGATGGTGATGAACCTCATGGACAAGAGAAGTTGGAAGATGAAACTACCGAGAAATTAATATGCGTCGTTTATTAAAAAGAAAGTATAATTTTATTTGCACGTCTGGGATGAGGAAGCGAGGGAGCGAGAAAGGGAAGGAATCAGTGGCGCGTCTGTCTCTTTGTCTGCCTCCCCCACTGTGGGACAGCTGCACATCCAGCAGGACATCTATCCCCCACCCGCGCACTCACCCCAATTCTCCCTGGTTGTTCTTGACACCCACAAATGCTCATCAGATGCGGGACTCCTCGCCTCGTGCCGCGCTCGTCCACGAGTGATACCGCGGAGGGTAAATGTATACAATCAGTATTCTAAATCCCTTCCATTTAGGTGCAGCCCACGTAATATCAAGCAGAAGATGCAATATGTACAGCAGTTATTTATTGAATATTTCTTAGTGAGTTCAAACAGAAATATATCCTTTGGAATGGTGTTTGAGTGTGTCCTGCAATGGCTTGGCACCCCATCTGGAGCTCTCACAGCCCTGAACAAGCAGTTGCAGGAAATGGATGGATGGATATACCCTATATGTCCTATATTTGTATAGCATAGTTTTTAATGTTGTATTGTATAGTTATGTAATGTTATTTGTGTCTTAACAGAGGCAGCTACTAAATTTCATTGTACTTGTGTAACCCACTTGCACAATCCTTGATCTTTGATAGAGGTGTTTTCTTGAGCAACCTTATACTATATAATCTGATATTTCTGCACCGCTCACCTGCTTAGCACCCCCACCCCCGCACAAACACACCCGCACTGCCAGTGCTTTGGGTCACACTCCCCCTGGGGGTGTCACATTCTCAGGTGCCTGGAGTGACAGATGTGTACCTTCCCTTCAACAAAGGTTCAAAACGAGGAAGTCAGGCCATTAATTTTTTAAGAAACGTGAGGCCAAAAGAAAACACAAGGAAGGCTTTTTAAATTAAAGATTAATATCCCTGCAGGCGGAAATCTAGGTCAACTATAGCGGGTGTTAAGTTGGGAGGCAGGGAATCTGTGTTTATGCACCGCATATATAGTGCTGCCAGGAAGAAAGAAATGATAATAATTTATGATTATATATTTATTATATATATATATATGTATATATATATATGTATATATACTGTATATGTGTATATATATATGCCAGGAAGAAAGAAATTATAAAATAAATAAATTATATATACATATATTTATTATATATATATATGTATATATATACTGTATATGTGTGTATATATATATATATATATATATATATATATATATATACACACACACACACACACACACACACACATATGTTAAAAACAAGCCAGGAATTAATTAAACTTCCAACCATCAATACACAAAGCCACATCTGTATTGCTGTCTTGGATAATGCTATACAGATAATGCCGTTATATACCCTCTTGTCCTGTAGAGGGAGCTGGGTTTGCATGGTCACGGTTGCCATGGACACCATCCATGACCTTCCAACCAACCTGGAAGTACTGCCAGCTAATGATCTGTACTGCCTATATAAACAGCTCAGCTGCAGTGTGTGGTTTTCATTCTTGCGATTTAGTGTGAAGTGTTTAGAATAGTTCAGAAATGTTGTTACTCTACTTTGTCTTGCATTATAGTTTCCTTAAGTCACTGTACATTTGGTCCTGATGTATTTTTCATAGTCCCTGGTTTCTTGGTTTAATCGATAGCTGGCCTCACACGTGGGTCCTGACTTGTCCTGGTGGCCGTCCAGAACCTCGAGGCTCAATTGATGGGAGAGGACAGTTGCTATAGGCAGAAGATCTCACTGGCGGTACAGTTCAGGCTGCCTCGTGCAGGGACAGTGTTCCAAATCATTAATAACACCATGCTATGGAAGCATTGATTGTATTTGACTCTGACTGAAAGAAAGTCGGGCAGGAAGAAAAACTGAGCCATTCTAGCAGAAAAGACATTGAAGTAGATTCAGGGTTTGGGAATGGGGCCCATCTGCTGGAGAGCGGGGTCCAGACTGAGCACTGAAGGACAGACTGATCCAAATATGACCAGAACCCCACTGAATCAGAATCTAATCCAGATGAAAACAGCCTTTGTACCAGCCAGGAGCGGGAATGGAGGGCTAACCAAAGGGGGCTTAACATACATTAGTATGTAAATCCAATTTCAGAGCTCTTCTGCAAAACTCTTCTGCATCTCCAGCCCCCTACATCTCTGCAGCATATCCCCCCCCCCCCACTGATCCATCTACACAGCTACTCCAGCACTGTAGGCAGTGCACGCTCACGAAAACATGTGTGCAGGCTGCATTAATTCACCAGGACATCCCTGCTCTTTTGTGACCGTGTCTGAGCAGCTGAGGCTGACCACACAATGGCTATATCTGCATTGAAGGACCCTTGTTCCTTTGTGTGGCCATGATTAATTGCTCTTATTATACTGAGTTCATACAATCCCATTCAAATTCAGCCCCTGTCCCTTTATGGGATTTCTGGACCAATCTGAACCTTAATAAATCAATTTAGCTATATATAAGCTTATGTGACATGAGACTTACTCTGTAGCTTTTTTGCTATGTGTTTTGCGGAGCGATCACCCAGTCATATGCTGAGGGAAGCAAACCTCAAAGATAATCGAGTGTCAGTCTTCTCAGGATAAAAGCCTTTTAATAATAATGTCTTGGATGTGTACTGTGTGTGGTTTGCATCTTGGATATTTTCAGTTTTTGATTTCTTTGGGGTGGGGGGGGGATGTTGGGTGCGGTTTTATTCTAGCCCAAAACCTTCTTCCGCTTATTAGGTGGTTTGTATAACAATAGGATGAGATAAAGGAGTTTTTTGGATCTAGAGTTTACACTATGCTCAGTATAGGGTACTAGACGCGTAACATGAGATACACATTCAGTCGTGCTGTGGTTAAGGTCTCAGAATGCACCTCTTCTAGCTTTAACTCAACAAGCCTTTGGCTCGCAAAGGGCGTGGGGTCAAATCCCAGAAAATGCACATTTCCCTCTACTGTAATTTGCTTTGGATAAAAGTATCAGGTGAATGAATGCAAATGTGCAACAGACATGGCCATGACCAATGTGCATCTGGCTCTTAAATTCAGAAAGGTCCAATCAGAAGCTTGGGCACAAAAGCATTGGAAAAGTAGGTAGTACAGTGGTCAGGACATGGCCATGTGACTTGTATGTTAATAGCATGTCCCAGAATTAGCCCTAATGTGACAGCCTTATACTCGCAGCTGCACTAGTAAATCTTCAAAAAATGTCAATGTTCAAATGGTAGAATTTGATTTTTATAAAAGCACATTTATTCATTTATTTAATATTTTATGCAGTGATGACGAATAAGAATAGTACTTTAATGAAACAGCAGGACACACGTTCAACATAAGCTTTCTTTTTTCTGATCCAGACTAGGGATGTTAACCGATGACCGTTTGACCGGTGGTTGACCGTATCAACGTTAACCGGTCAAAGTTGTCGGTAGTCGGTTAAAAAAAAAAAAGTGATATCTAAATTAGGCTATTATAGACAGTGGACTATACGCTACTACAGTTAGCCATCTCATTCCTCATCTTTTTGTGTTAAGTGAACAAATTATCCCTCACACTCAATTTTTCATAACTCGCCTGTTTGTACTTAATAAACCAATAAAAACATTTGGCGCGAGGTCACAGCGTTTGGGTTCGCGCGCTCACAAGGTTTGCGAAAAGTAAAGGCAACAGGCTAGACACTTGTCTTTTTGAAAAATAAAAAAATAATATTAATTATACAACAGAGTTGTCCTGTCCGTTATTAGAAGGCACACAGTGAGTTAGACCTGCCTTGGCCGGTGCGTCTTTTACGCATTCTGAAGGTGCCTGTTTTATCCATTGGTTTTATCATGTTGCAGTCTATTAGGCAACATTCCGCATAAGATGGGCTTAGATTTGGAAATACATTACATCTACATTTCAGTGGTAACCGATAAGGTGATGATGATCATCATCTTTCTTTATTATGGTTAGCACTACCTCAACTAAAGCGGCGTCTCTTCGGAGCTGTCATTTTCTTAAATGAGCCGTGGCAATGTTTCAAATGAGCTTCTAACCTAGACAAACACCTTTATTTTCAAAACGATCACCTTGTACCCAAACCATTTGAAACTAAGGAGCCATTTGTCCTACGATTACATACAACAAGCTCTTCGGCGCCGCGTTTGCGGGACTCATGTTTCGCGCTGTAGGGGATTTTAAAAAAGTGACATGAGTGGCAGTGTGTGTGTGTGTGTGTGTGCGGGAGGCAGAGCGGCAGAGAGATGCGACAGAGTTGCGAAATTGCAGGCGCGGCTCGAAATGGCTGTTATTTCAAATAGCGTACCATATTTTAAACTAATCGGTTAACCGGTTTCAACCGGCTACTGAGGCTCGGTGGTCAGTCAAGAATTTTTTTAGTTTTCGCCATCCCTAATCCAGACCTGTCTCTATGTTCCATCTGGTGCTTGGGCCTCATTGTACCAAAGCAGCCATCGCTGGCCCTGTTAGACCTCTTTGAGATGCATATGTCTGTGCTGCTGAACCACGGATCAATGTCGTGTGCTCGTCCTCTACCTTATGAAATGGCCCTCCACTGGTCTGGCAAAAATACTCAGAATCCATTATTGCACCTCATGTGACAAAGCTTATTTTTCTGCCATACACACTATTGCTGATGTTAATGTACTCCTCTGGCTGTTAGCAATAGCAAAAGAAGTGTGTTATTATATGCAGTGGGGGTAGCATTCACGGAACAGAACACACAGGGTCAGTAACATATCCTCCTTTGCTCTGAGAGCCCTACAGACATCTTTCATGGTGATTGGTCATTGATCATCTTCTTAGGAGTGGAATAGACATTATTGTGCACACAAGAATTGCAGCAGCATGTATCACGTATTTCAAAGCAACATTGCCACGAAAAATAGCTCAGGGGGTTTGAGGGGGATTTAAAACCTGCGGTACTGGTAGGATCACTAGTGCCCCCTGCTGTCCAGTGTGGAAATCACACAATAGAAAAATCGTCAGGGAACAGAATCTTCCATAGTGTCAATTTACACACACACACACACACACACACACACGTTTGTATTCATATCCATTCATTTCTAGGGGTAAAACCTAGAAAAACCTATCCCAACAATGACAACCTTACCCCCTACTCAGCCCTAACCTTAATCACAAGTAACACAAGAGTTTTATTAAATTGGGTTTCCCCTTGTAAGGACCAAAAAATGGTACGTACAATGTCAAAATGTTTTTTTATCACATGGGAATGTCCCCATAATGTAATATATACATAACCACCAGTCCACCACCCCCCCACCACAAACACGCACACACATACACACACACACCCTCATACTGTACCTTTACCCATTCTCTCCAACCCATATTTGGGTCTGTCTGAGTTTTGTCTAATGCACGACCGTTATACCTACGTATAGAATATTAACACATGACCATGATAAATACCGTCATCTAAATATTGGCAATACGGCTGATTATTAATACACCTCATATTTCATTAAAACGTATAACAAGCAGTTTAAGTTCCAGTTAAAGCCCCAGTTTAGGATTAATAAGTTAATATTCCCTGTCACAGCTTAAGCACACAGTCCTGATTGATATGTAACAGGGGCTAATCCCCTCCTTAGTCAGCACAGTGAGATTAGCTGAGCAAGTACTCCTGCGCCTGGCTGCTGGGAATTTATGGAGGGAAAACAGAAAAGCCTGCAGTCAGGACTAGATCCTACCGATTACACCTCCGCCACCGGCCCCACGACGTCCAGGACTCTTTGCTGAGCGTGAACATCTTTCTGGCCATAAATAGGGGCTGAATTGCTATAACTTACCCTTACTATTGCTGCATCAGAAATTATTACTGTGCTGCTATTTACAAAGGGAAACATCACTTCTCCTTCCAGGGCTGATCACTAGTACTGACGCTTTATGTTATTTGAAGTATATTCTCATTATAACAAGCTGCTTCACAGTGAAGGATGCTGTTATGTATCACAGTTTCTATCGCCTGTGCCGTCTGTTATTCCTGTTCTGAATTACAGTCCATCTCATGTGCTCTCTGCACGCTAATGTCTCATCCTTCATCCTTTCCACACTAACAGAAAAATTAACTACACTGTGTTAACAGCCTGAACAGATATGCTGTAAATGCACAGAAAGTGAATACATCCCATACAGGGTGTCCCTTGACCATCCTGGAATAAGATCCAGAATTACAGCCCTGTACTGAGTAAGTGGCTATGGAAGACGGATGGATGGAAATTAAATATGCAGTAGTTAGAACCGCCCATAAATAACCATGCTATTTAAGTCTCTAACACAGCTAGTAGAGTACAGATTCTACTTCACTGGTCACCTGTATCTAAAGCTGGTTCTTCAGACTTGGCAATGTGATATAAGAGGAACCCCTAATCTAAACAGGATCCAAAGGCTCCCAAAATCACAGCATCGGTATCTTCAGGCAAACATAAATACACAAGCTAATATAGCTAATCCACTGTCCGTGGTAGTGTTGCGTGAAGATGTTCCTGTTTATGCTCTCGTTCTGTGACTTTCTGCAGCCGTTCCCTGGTCCTTTTCAGTTTCTTACATCCTAACGATGCCGGCCGCTCAGGTAGAGTAAATGAATTGTCGGCTGAGGTTTACAGATTAGAAGAGACGGAGCAGCTGGGCACCCAGTCCCACCATAAACATGACCCCATATGCTTGAAGTTTGAACTATTCGCAGCATTTTCTTAGGGGAAACCACACAGTTTGACCATTCGTTCCCTCATTAATGTCCTGACACTGTTTAAATGTTTCTCCTTTCCAAACTCTTATTGCCCTTTTACTGCTTGTTAACTGAAACTAGGGGAGGGGGGGGACTGAGTACAAGTTAGTTCTTCTGACAAAGAAGTTCCAACCATAAAATAAAGTTTAGATTGAAATAAATTGAGAAACCAGCAGCTGAAAGTGCAAAAGAGACGGTGGTAAAGTGTGGGGATGATGAAGAGGGTTTTTAGCTGTGCGGGTTTTACTGTACCTGAGTCCAAAGTCCTGTGGGCAAACTGTGGGGCACTCTACCCGCACTGGGGTAGGTGTGGGGAGATCAGGAACTGGAGGGGCTGGCGGGGGGGTCCGAGGTGCTGGGGGCTCACTGTGTGGAAGAGCAGGGGTGCACCTCTCAGGGGGCGTGGGAGGAGGGGTGGGGAAATCAGCACTCTCCTCAAGAAGGTAGTTGGGTAGGTGTGGCTGGAGAGCTGGTTTCTCAGAGGACTCTGGCAAGTTGGGGGCGGAGCCTCTTGCTTCAGTCTGTCCAATCAGGGAGCACCTGGTGGGAAAGGATAAACAGTGCCCTGAAGACTGGAATCTTCATTGGCCACAAGATGGCTCTCTTTCTCAATTTCACAACATGGAGTGGACTTTAACAGACAATATCCTACTAGCAGCATGCTAAAAACTATATAAATGATTAGTTCCGCAGTGTGTTCTTACCTTAGATGTTTGGATTTCTTTGGACTTACTAACTTAACCATACAAGGCTGCTATTCGTAACAGTTAATTAAATATTATACCTTTAAATGTCTTGGCTACGCACACGAGCACTGCATGACCTCACTTCCTCTGCTGGGCATCTGAGTGAGAGTCACTGCCCTCGGAGTGGGCACACAGCATCACTGGAGTTGGGAGGCTTCACAGATATTGATGGTGGGATAATGGTCTCTCTATACAACCAACAGAACTTTTTAACACAACTGTTTGCGTTTAATGACGCTAATTTTGCATGAGGTCACCGAAACTGGCAGGGACAGCCAATCATCATGGCTGCGGCTTACCACAGATATTCTTGGTAAGACTGTCAAATATCTGGATACGAAGTGGCCAGTGGCACTGGTAGTTAGTCTTAAATAAGTACTGGTTTTACTGGTTACATTATTTTGAGTCTCAAGATTAATTAAATGGAGAAGAAATAAAAAGAAGCATTTTTATAAGCAATAGTCACTAAACACGCCCCCAACATCATGGCTCCTTAGTGTGTATTTGAGGTCAGCAAACTGAGACACAAACCATGGTCCCGCTGTCATAAGTTTACCATGTTTACCACAAGGTAACACACACATCCATGCATTCCTCCATTTTCAGTTTGTGCTTTAAGAGTTAATGTGATCTGTAGGCTACCCAGGGAAGCGTGACGATCAAGACAGACACACAGGGACATTAATTAATTAAGAATAATTAAGAGCAATTTAGAGTCATCTAACATAAAATGCACACCTTTGGAATGTGGAAGGAACACTCCCTATATACTACATTAAGTAACAGTTAATGTTTGTAGACATTATTTTAGCGTTCCTGAGCCATTTATTAGTAGAAATATTTTCTTCTTGTGGCAAATCTGGAATTTTAAGAAAGTTTAGTTAAAATTAAAGATGATAATCGCACATCCATTAACTACTGTGATCTGCCTGGCTGGCTCTACATTGCAGCTTTAGAAAAAAGTGAACACCCGTCTGACCAATCAGATTCCAGATTTCAACAGGACCATGATATAACAGGTATTATTCTATGTGTCCCAGAACATCGTCTGTGCTGGTCTGTGCCTGCAGCCTCGCTCTGTCCTCCAGGGCAGCCAGTGGCACCTGAGACACTGAAGCCTAACCCCCGCCCCCCACAGTCCTTCTCAGTGTAATGGGTGTCACAGGGCAGGGTGGGGTGTGGCGGGGTGGCAGGCGTCGCTGGCCTGTAACCCATTCCTTCACCAGGCTCTAAAAATAGCTCGGCCTCTGCCCGAAGGCTGCTGGCACGCCCTCGACAACTGCGCATAGCATGGATGTCGGGCCTGAGAGAGCACCTCAGGCGGGGCGTGCGGAAAAAGCCACGCTCCGTGTCTGAGGCATGGAACCCAAAGCAGGCTGAGCAATCGCTGGATGGAAATGGGGAAAAGGAGTCTTTTCACTCTCCAGCCACATAATAATGGCAAACATATCACCATGTCAGACAGAGCAAACAGTATGAAGTGTTACAGGCATCTAGATGATCCGGTGGGACACAGACTCTCTGCGACGTAACTGTAAGCCTTAGAGGCAGAGAGTAGGGGTGTAGCAAATACTGCCTGGAGGCCGTGGTACTTACAGATCCTGCTCATTACTGGGGGAGAGGCAGCCAGACCCCCCCTGCGGCCTGGACATCACCTCCAGCACTGCAATACTAACACACTAGTCTGTGTCGAGTTAATGCAGAGGGAGAAGATTGGATGATGTCATTCTGACTGGCCGTGAGCCAGCAGTCCAGGCCCTCTCCCTTAAAATGCTCCACAGAGCACTAGAGCAGCTTTTACAGCTGCTCTTAATCTTTGATATTGTTTCACCGTAATTATCTTTGGCTGTGCAGCACCAGTAGCACCAATAACTGTAGCCTTGGATATAAAAACATGTCCACTGTGATAAACTCGTGCGTGAACACCACGGATGGACTAACACACTACAACAGAACGCACACGCTAGAACAGCCATAACACCTGTCAGGCTATTTACACCAGAGGCGTCAGCGGTTAGTTTACAAGAACACAGAGTACGGTAAATAAACTCAGAGGGGTTCTAAACAGCCTTTTAGGAAACAATGACATTTACTAGGAAAGGGGCAGAACCACACCACTCTTCATTGCATTTCCTCACACCCCATTGGTTAAAAGCCGACAAGCTGGTTTTCTATTGGTTGATAGCTACATGTCAATGCAATGTCAGAAAACTGATGGTCTTGGACATTACCCAGTTTTCATTTGAGCATTTGATTGTGTTTCTGTGGATCCAATCATCCATCCATCCATTCAATAATGCTACACACAAAGGACGCTAATAAATTAGTCCTGAAGCGAGATTAGTTGAGGTTATTTAACTAAATATAATTTTAATAATTCAACAGTGTTTCCTGCTACCTTATTTACTCACATGTGTATGTTGGCGTGAGTAAATAGAGTCAGCTTAGCGACATCATATTTAAACTCACTCAATAAAAGAATGTGACTTATTTGCAATACGCCTCCCCATTCAGCATGAAAACACGCTTCACCTTCGTCATTCTCCATGGCAATGGGTAGATAATGGCCGAGGCCTTGGGACACGTCTGGGCAGCGATGCGGATGACAGCCTCGCTCCTGAGCTCAGTGGCCACCGGTGACAGCAGAGAGATCACTGGGGTTACGCTGAGATTTGGCAGAGTGACACAGGGACAAGCCCCCCGCAGTAATTACACAGAAAGATATGTGCCCTTGGAAAAAGGCACTTCTCACCGACTCGTCCATCGTGTACGAGATCCTGATTTATAATAATACTAATAACACAGGCTGTTTATAAATATTTCCTGCTTCGTGCCCTGTGTTTCCTGGGATACACCATGCTTCACTTCTACTGGATAAGTGGTTGAATGGATGGATGGATGGATGGATACATAAACAGGTCAATTATTTATACTTAATTTTACAGCTGTTGATCCATTTCCTCATAATAACAAGCAAGTAATCTTCAGTGAAAGGTGCTGGGAATGTATTTCACTTCAAATCAGCCATAAATAAATAAATGCTGGGGGTCCCATGTGATTCTCTGGGGGCAGGGGTAGTGTTTTGTTCTGAGTGTGTCACTGCTGCGTTACAGTGACTTGCTTTTGACTGGATTTCGAGCACAACTAGTGAGTCTGATTAGACTATCAACAGCCACACAAGCTTCCTGTGCATGGAGTGACAGACACACAGTGTCCACTGGAGCTGGTCACATGACACATGTTTGATGTTTGGTTTCTCTGCTGGAGCAAAACAGGAAGTACAGCGTGGATACGGATGCTATATCTGTCCCATCATTATTATATTCATGGTGGTTTGAAATGAAAAGGGTCTGGGACCCCCCAAGAAGAAAGGATTTAATGCCATTCTTGATTTTTTTAAAGAGCCATTTTACAGTTTTAAAAAAAAGTTTAATATTTTTAGATATATTCTATATATATTTTCGTTCTATTACCTTCATATATTCTATATATGCTGCTTTATGAAGGTAGTAATTCTTAAAGGTAGATGTGTAGGAAGGCAACTTTTAAGGACTTGCAGGAGAAATAAATTGGATGGTTTCATGCAAAGCAGTTAGCCAGATGTCTTGTTTAGGATGATTTGAATCATTACAGATTTCTACCTAACCCTTTGGCCAATGACAGAACAACTCCACACAATTCCGTATCGGAATCCCCATTCAGACACCCAGAGACACGCTCCATGATCTCATTCCCCATACAAGCCACAGCGATGGTGCCAAAACTCAAGGTGGCCAAAGTCTTTGGTTCCCCCTTAAGCACCAGACAGTGAAGCCTGGTGCGGGTGCAGGAGTGTGCGCATGAGTAGCTGACCCCCCTCCGCACACTGCACAGCTGCACAGTTGTAGGAGGTATAGCGTGCTAAAGCTCAGCTGACTGTAATCCACGTTTTCAGGGCATTACCTGGATAACACTCATTCATTTGGCCTCCCAGAAACCCCTTATCCAACACACGAGCCGTAGTGAGCCTGGAGCATATCCCAGAATGCACAGAGGCATTGGGGGCAGGAAGCATACTGGACAGGATGCCAGTATGTCACAGACACCTGAATAACTCAGAAGACTGAAGGTACTTATTTACCACAAATAACAAGCACCAGGAAAAGAATCAGGAGAAAGTACAGACAGATGAATCTCTGTTCCCCCCCGATGGGTCAACACAGCAAAGTGAGATGCAAGGAGGTCAAACATGTCAGTTAGAGGGACGTCTTGCCCCAATTCAGCCACCAAAAGGCCCAGAGGCAAGTGGGCCTTTCTGTGTGACGGAGAACGGAGACAAAACTCACCCGGCGCTGGGCAGCGGAGTCTCACCCCCCACCCATCCCCCGGAACGGCGGAGGGATAATTCCAGAATGATGGGAGACCTCTCTCTCTCACGGCGCCACACTTAAAATACCAAGGATACTCCACTCGCCAGTCCTTCCCCTGCACCCCTCTCACTCTCTCCCTCTCTCTCTCGCACACAAACACTTTCGAATCGCAGGCACGTGCACACTGCGACACGTTACTTGTTCACAGTGGGGCCCCTTCCCCCACCAATGACTTCATGTGAAACTCCTGCCGGAAAACACAGCCCTTGTCCCTTGTACACCCCGCCCCTGTGATCCCTAGCAAAAGGGGAAGAAGAAACCTTCCAGCCCTTGGGATTAAAAGATCCAGTGATCCTGGCTGGTTGCTGATTTGAGAGAGGATTATCCAGAGAAGTCAGAAACACATGCCCTGAGATAACCACACTAACCTCACACACATCTTGTGTTTAGTCTGGGCTTTCGGCTGCCCACCCAGATCTCTCCCTCCCTCCCTCCCCCTGCCGACCCCCCCCCCCTTCTCTCACCTAGCCCCACCCTATTGCTTCTGCATGAAGTGATTGGACCTTCGGAGTGACGGACAGGCAGCAAGTGCTCTGAAAGCATGTGCTGTGGCTCTGGTGCGGGGGGGTTGTGTAAACCAGACGGAGAAAAAAAAAGTGAGAGAGGAAGGAGGCATGAAGGTAGAGGACAGTGACAAAGTTAAATGGGAACTTTTAAAATGGCAGGAAAGAGAAAATGGGGTAGAAGGAGGAAAATGAAAAAGAATATATCCCACCATCCTTTAAGGCTGTAATACTAGCAGAACTGGTGTATACACACACACACACACAGGTTTGTAATTATATCTTTGTGGGGACTCTCCATTCATTTCTATGGGGAAAACATGATGACCTTAACCCCTACCCAGCCCTAACCTTAACCATAAGTAACCAAACAAAATACAACAGTCTTTGCTATTTTAGTTCTTTGATTGTAGTTACGGATTTTTAGCAATTTTTTTTTAGCAAGTTTTCCCTTTTCTGGACCAGGAAACTAGTCCCCATAATGTCAAAGAAAAAAAAACGGATATTTGTTATGTTGTGGGGACATTTGGTGCCCCCAAGGTAAGGTATATCTGGACCACACACACATACATACACACACACACACACACACACACGCACACACACACATACACACACACATACACACATACACACACATACACATACACACGCACACACACACACATACACACAAACACACGTGCACACACGCACACACATACATACACACATTGGCATACCTATCTAAATGGGGACCATTCATTTCTATGGGGAAATCTCTAATCCCAGTCACGACATGCTTAACCCCTACCCAGCCCTAACCTTAACCATAAGTAACCAAACAAATACAAGATTTCTGGCATTTTTACTGTTTTGATTGCATTCACAGATTTTTATAAAATTGAGGTTATGAAAATGCGACCCCAAAAGTAGTTTCAGGCTTTACCGCACTTTGGGGACATTTTGGTGATCTATGCAAACCCCCACACACACAAGCTATTGCTGAGGCCTGAATGGCACTGACAGGGAGACAGCATGCCTTTTTAATCGAAGGCATTCCTCTGGACTCGTACAGGAGATACGGCTTCTTCCCGGGAATGCTCGGAGAGTCCGTTGGGCTGATACAAGGAAGGTTTCGGACCATAATTCCCCACACCATAGTGTTATGATTACGGTTAGCAAATCCTCCGGTGCTACGTTTATCTTCTGCAAATCTCTGGCCTGCATCATGTATTGAAACATTCACAGTCCAGACATTGTAAGATCCAACCAAGAGCTGATACATTTAAATCTGATCCTTTCGTTAAATGCAAACCACCTGTGACACATTGACTTTTGGTCTTTGGGGGAATGTACTGAGATTTTCAACAGATTCTCACCCAGTTAACAAATTCCATAATAAAACCAAGAATGACTCGATAAACCAACAAAATAAATAAATAAATAAAACAAAAACCACTGACCCTTAACAGCTCCTCTATGTCTAAGTCTCAAAAGGACCCAAGCACTAATGTGATCTTATCATCGCTATGCGAACATTGCAGTAAAGAGAAGGCACTGCGATACCTGAGATCAGGCTGGTCTTCCTTCTTGCCTTCTGGGGGCGCTGTTTCCTCGTCGGCCTTACAGAATTCTAGGCTGACTTGGGGTGAAGTTAGATGTTGGATGGGGCTACAGGAGAGAACAAACATTTGGTATCAACCTCCTAAAATGACAATTAGTTGTAATGACTCCCCCCAGTTGAAGTACAAGTAGGTGAACAGTCAGACTGTGCCTGGATCAGGTCCGCTACACACCTGATGTCTTACATGTTTTGCTAATGTCTCACAGTCAGTGTTCCATGTGCTCTTCGCTCTTTTAATCCTGTGTTTATTTTAGTTTCATGCATGTTAAGTGTGTTGCACCCTCAGAAAAAGTGATGACAGGCTCACACTGTGCTCAACAGCTGGCTGGTCAGCCTTGCTGGGAAGCAGGTGTCTTACTGGGTTCATGGCCAGTGGCTTAGGCTGAAGCAGCCAAGTCATTTTTTTAACTGAAAATATTAATATTAGGAACAATGCATATGAACTTTATGGCTTCTGTTTGTGGGACAAAGAACCTAGCTGACATATCTGAAAAATCTGCTGTGAGCATGTCTGTAAAGACCTATGTGTGTGATTCTCAGAGCTTGTGTGTGTGGGACGCACTGTGAGGACTTCCAGGCTCTGTTGTTCCCCCAGTGCTAAGATACCCCAATGTGTGAGAGCATGTCAATAAGCCCATTCTGCTCTTGGAACATCAGATGATGTCAGAGATGATGTCACTCCCTGGTGATAATGGTGATGATTCCATTGTCACTCCACCGTTTCAGCCAGAAAGAATGAGCTCCTTTCTTTGCTGTTTGTCCCCTCATATAAACACCATAATACAACCAATACACCATAAATACATATCATTTGTAACTGTCACCTGTTAAGCATCATGTCAGTAGTAAAAAATGCATTTTGATCAAAATGTTAATCAAAATCTTGTTTATGACCCCTGTGCAACATACAGAACATGTCTGTTTGTGTCGTTTCACCTATTTAGCATAGTTTTAATCATCACAGATTTTTTCCACTTTATATTGAGGCTATCCGATGTCTGTTTTAGAAAGCTTTATGCCACAAGGTTGGCTGCCATATGGGTGGACTGTCACTGAATGGTGTATAATGGATATGGAACTGGAGAGAAACCAGTACAAAACGCAGAGAGACTCACATGCAGCCAATGCGGTGCATCCTTAAAAAATGCAAACTCATAATTTAAGCTATATTTCTGATACAGGAACTAACTCTTTACTATATAATTTCAGATCCAATTTTTGAATTTGCCTTTTCACTTGGCTACAAGTTTCTTACCCAACAAATCTCAATCTGTCAAGATGACAAGGAAGCTGACAATGCAGTAGGGAGACAAGATTAATTAAGTCCTTTAAAAATGTATATTAATATCTTAACTTTCATTTTTACATAGCAGCTATGGATGAACAAGTACATATATAAATAATGAAGTTGCACACACTTTCTCATACACATGGGTGTCTGGGTGTGCATCGCACGCACACACACGTGATGTACGCTACCTGTCATGGGAGACGTCTTCAGTGTGGCTGCGTGTTTGCTCCGTGTGAGAGACAGTGGCTGCTTCTCGCAGGGATCTTATCAGCCAGCCTGTATCCTCCGAGGTCACTCCAGCGTGCTGCTCTCCATCAGAGTCTTTGCTCTGACACACTGCCTCTGTCCCTAAGCCTCCATCAGAGTCTTTGCTCTGACACACTGCCTCTGTCTCTAAGCCTCCATCAGAGTCTTTGCTCTGACACACTGCCTCTGTCCCTAAGCCTCCATCAGAGTCTTTGCTCTGACACACTGCCTCTGTCCCTAAGCCTCCATCTAAGCCTCTGCTCTGGCACACAGACTGTCTACCTGAGCTGTGTGCAGTGAGATGAGCTGCGTCTGGGTCAGCGTGGACACTGTCGCAGTCTGCAGCAATGGGCTCTGGAGGGGAGTCCGTTGCGAGCGGGGGGCCGTGTGCCTGTAGTGACGTCGGTGTGTCACTCGGGTGCAGATCCCCAGCCAGTGTCCCTGTGGGAACCGTGCCAAAGTCGTGCTCCTCCTCTACCCGCATCCCATCAAACAGAAGATCCTCCTCTTCTCTGGAAGTAGGGATCTTGTTGAGTGCCACACTGCTTCGGGGGCATGCTGAGAATGAGTGTTCTTCAGCTCCAGCAGGGACTCCGAACTCCGTTTCCTTCAATAATTCCTTATTTTCCTCACTGAGAGGCCGGAAAACAAGCTGTCTCTGGGTATCAGTATCAGTGTCCTGTACAACCTCATTGCCGTCTCTCACACCTTTTGATCCTCTGCTTTGATCTTTAAAATCTGAAAAGGATCCATGTTCAAGGGACACGGTGGGAGTGGCCTGGACCGTTCTGTGTTGTCCTTCCTTAGTTACAACATGAGCTTGCTCATAACTTATGTATGCTTCCTGGATTGATTGGGGAACCACTTTGTTACTCTCTATGGAACTGTTGGCCTGACTGAACAGATGGCTGTCCTCAGATGATTCCGAGGCTGAACTCTGCCACCCTGTGGTGGCATTTTCTGGCTGCTCCAGTTCCTCACGTTCCCTGGTCGCTGCTGTGGATAAAGGGCTGTCCACTTCACCCTCAGCAGTAGGTCCACACACCGGGTGTCGTGGGTCGCATGAGTCACAGGTTGGAAATATGCTCAAGGTTGGCTGACTGGCAGACTTGTCTGCTAACGGTGGGACTGTAGGCCATTGCTCCACATCTGCCTGGGGTCCGTGGCATTCCTGAGCCGCACTGTGAATGTGGAAACTTGCAGCAACTTGTTGTTCACGCATTAAATTATCTGAACAGGCAAGAGATGTAACGAAATGTGTAGGAGGCACCATAGGGTCTTGAAACAGACTCGTTGCTACGTTGTCCAAGACAGAAGCTGTCGCAGGAGAGCACTGAATGGGGATCTCCTTGTGGATTGGTGCTGCAATGTCATGGTCATGGGCTACGGCATCCCTCTGCTGAGATGTAGGTACAACAGCCACAGTGTCTACTTTCGTGTCACATATAGTTTCTTTTTCTTTACAGCCTGGTGTCAGTGTGTCTCGATCATTTTTGTCCTGGTCACCTGACTTTGGAACAGATCCGGTTGAGATTGAAAAATCCGGCCCCAGACTTTGCTCTGGCCCATTCTTGCTCGCTATAACCTGAGTGGAACCAGCAGAGACCATATCTGATGATTTATCAGATAGGTCTGAGACTGAGGGGCAGGATTGAGCGCCACCTAGTGGAATCTCCTCCCTGGCAGTGCCGCCCTCAGCACATTTCAGGGCTGCTGCATTCCTGAACTGCTCCTCCTCCTCATGGAAGCCTGGCACACCTTGCCAATCGTCGGCGGAGGGTGCGTCACGCTCCTGTGGATCTCCGCCACCGCCTGCCTCCTGCTGCTGCGGATGCTGGGAGGTTTTTGGGATGGGATCCAGACTGTACTGGCGCATAGCTGAGCTTCCTCCCCATGTGTAGTCACCGACATGGTTTGAGGACGTTTCTGTCTCTGTTACCGGGAGGGATTGGTTCTGATCCGCAGACAGATGTAGCCCCCCGCTTAATCCTACATTCCGATTTAATGGGTCTTCAGACAGCTCCATGCTAGCCGAGACTAATCCAGGATCAGGGCTCTCTTCATATTTCTCCTGTCTGCTTCTTTCTTCCTGTTTCTTCTGCACGGGTGTTTCATCTATGAGCATTTCTCTAGGCAGCACTTCCGTCTCTTGCTGTCTGTAATCTTTTCCTGCGTAGTCTTCCTCCTTGTCTTCCTCTGTTTGGTTACCGGGGGTTACATATGGGTATCCTCTAGACGTGAAATCAAGGCCAGTGACTGGGGGTTTGTGTTCAGCACTGCGGCAGCAAAGCATACCACTGCGTTCAGGCTGAGCACTTATAGGTTCTGCTTTAAGGTCAGAAGCGCTATTAATTTTTTCAGCGTTTGATGGCAGAGAATCATGCATTTTAGCCTGATGGAGAGGCTCGGCTGCTGGGAGCTGCCCGGTTGCGATGGGTTCAGGCTCCCTGGGGAGCACTTTGGCTTCATCGTCGAGCGTCAGCTCAGACTCCACTGCATGATGAATTTCAGAAGCTTCTTTGGAGGCCGGCACAGTGTCGCGTGACTCTGATAAAACAGCATTTTCGGTGCTGGATTCAGAGGGCCGGGCTGCCATAGACTTTGTGTCCGGTGCTGCAAGGTTGGATGCAATCGTTACAAGAGATCCAGATAATATAGGCTCCGAAGAGGAAGGTGAAGGGGCGGCATCCGCTGCCAAGCCCATGGGAGGATTTGTGGAGCCAAGACCGGATAACTCGCTTGTCTCGGTGCCTGCTTGTCCCACACCCCCTGAATCACAGATTGCTTTGTTTGCCGCATTGCCATCATTAATCTCGGCATTCAGGCAGCCATCATTTTCCACTCCCTTCACCTGAGTGTCTCCTCGTTCTGTAGTAGGAGGACACGAGAGAGGAGCCACTGCACTTTGATGCATCTCTACAGTGGATTCCTTGCCGCCAATTATCTGTTGTTCCTTCTCCCTTCCTTTTAAGGTTCTGTTCTTTTTCCCATCTTCCGTCTTGTCTAAGTTGACATTATTCAGCGTGGGAGCAGCAGAGCAGATCTCCTTCCCGACCTGATCCTTTTCTAAAGCTATGTTCGGGTGGTCTGTAGTGGGAGCTGTGGCTGTAGGTATACTGATATCCATCTCTGTTTCTGCTGTTTGAGTAGGGAATGAAACTGTATCTCTATGTTCATCGTTGGTTGCTAGGTCACCATGGGAGACAGCAATGGGGATATTGACATCAGTTTCTTGAAGACCAGAAACCCCCTGAGACCCACTCTTCCCATTGGCCATATCTGATGAAAGGCCCATTTCTTCCTGTCTTGTCCTCTCGTGTTCATTTCCAGTCTGCAGAATCATTGTTGGCTCCCAATCATTGGTTAGCTCCCCTTGGCAGAGGAGAGACCCATGTGAGCTAGCAGTGACTGAAGTAAGGGCATCAGCTTTTACTCTAATAGAGTCTGGGTGGCCTGACTCAAGATGCATTAAGACAGGAGCCACTGCATTTGCCATTAAATCTGTGAATCTCGCAGGATCAGAACTGCAATCTTGGAGTTTGATGGGTCTGTTTTGGATTAGAAATGGGTTCTGTTCTCTTGGAGTTTCAGGGAAGTGGCAGGAGCTCACGCCTAGATCCTGGTCTTCAGTTAGGGCGAGTGAGGCCTTCTCTAATTCACTTTTGGAGTCATTCTGAGTCACGGGAGAAGCATCGTTCGGCTGTGCGACATCTGACGATGCTGCAGGAGCGAAACCCTCAGGCACCAGGGAAGAGTCCAGCGCCCCCACTGAGATGGTCAACTCCTCCTCCCTGTCTAATCCTCTCAAATTTCCTGCGATTATTTTCGGTGGCTCCTCCACAGCAGCTGGCACAGCCTTCCTCTTAAAATCGTCTCCACCTGTCTTTGTTCCCTCCTCGGTTCCTTCAGTCTCCATGACCTTTGCCCTTTGACCTCCCTCCTCCTTTGCCTCTGTGAGGTCAGCTCCCTCACACTCAGCTGTTACTGAGAGACCAAAGGCTCTACCCTTTGTTTCTTCTTCCACAGGTCTTATAACCCCTGAGACCATTTGGCTGTCAGCATTCAGTGAAATGGCTTCATCTGACAGCAGCTTGGCTGGATCTGGCTCTGCATGCTCCATAGATATATCCTTCACGATATCATGCTTAGTCTTGTCCTTGTCCTCTACTGTTTCTTCCACCTGGCTGTCCTCCTCTGTGTGCTTAGTGCCAATGTCTGGTAGATGTTCTGCTGTAGGTGGCTGCATCTGGGGTTGCACCAGCACTGCATCTGCCTTGTGGTTTAGTTGGTCAGGTTCCATCAGCTCTGGCATTGTAGTTATAGATGTTGGGGGTTTCACCACCTCTGCTTCAAGGCCTTTTTGGATGGACTCCCCTTCGGTTCCTGGTCCTACTGGCAGCTCTTCCACCATCACCATAGCTGTTTCGCTGCTTCGCTGGACAGGTTCCAGTTCAGGCTTGCTGACAGAGGCTAGCAGATCTGCTACTGTTTGATGTGGTTCTACCACCTCTGCATGAGCCTTATCATGACCAGCAGCTTGTGGATCTGTCACTGTATATGGCACAGGTGGCGTTTCTGGCTTCTTGAGGCTGAAGAACTCTGGAAAGGTGAAGCTGCTCTCCACCACTGGGTGGTGCAGGCTCTCCTGCACAGTCAGGGGAGGCAGGGAGGCGCAGCTGCCCACGGCTATCGACGTTCCATCACATGCTCTCTTCGGCGGGCCCCGGTCCCCTTGGGTCTCTGGGCCTCTCATGGCGCCTGCCTGGCCTCCGGTACTGTCCTTCATCGAGTGCGAGTTTACCCCAGAGTGCTCGATTCCTGGCTTTGCAGGGGTCCCCCTGGGCGCCTCTCTCTCAGTGGGTAGTTCACCTTGCGGCCAAAGATGCTTGATGCTAACAGCCTCCTTGGATTTCTCTGGGCTGTTGCTGTCTCTTAATCCATCCGCCTCTGAGATGCTGGAGAGCTGAAGTAGCTGGCTGGCAGCCGGGGGCCTTGGTGGCAGGGCAGGCTGGATGGGGGGTTCCGGAGCCGAGTCTGGCCGGGTCCTTCCCAGCTCCGTGTAGTTACTCCCTGTCAGCACCCCCACTGCCTGCTCTTTGATGACAGCTGCTTCCGGAGGCCGTGGAGAATCTTTCGGTGGCTTCTCTTGCCGTCCGTCCGTTTCAGGATGCAAGTCCCCTCTGTTCCTTTCTTCCGTGGGGTCAGTGGGTCTTTTCTGGGTGGCGGGCCACGGGGGAGGGGGAGAATGCGTCTCTGAAAGAGCTGGCGGACGCAAAGCCCTTTCTGCAGAGTCGCTCTCCGGCAAGCCGGCGAGCTGGCGGCCGTGCTGCGGCGCGGAGTCGCTGACGTCAGGGGGCGGTCCGGCGACGTGACGTGCTCTGCCGAGGAGTTCCGGCTGCTCCTCTGTCCCCGTTGCCCCGCTGCCAGGCCCCGCTGCTTCTCTGAATGCAATGCGCTCTCCTCCCTTCTCCTCCCACTCTGTGCCGCCTCTCTCTCTCCCTCGCGCTTCCTGGCAGTCACATCGTGTTGGGCCAGGCAGCAAAACGTCAGTCTGGTCCTCCAGACAGAGAGAGTCCCTCTCCCTCCCCCCCTCCCCGACCGGCAAGTGAGCACTGCTCCCTGGGGAGCTGTTGGCAGCCCCGCCCCCTCCCTCCCCCCCCTGACTCTCAGCTGAGCTGTGTGGCATTTCAATGCAGCTGCCCAGCAATGGTGCGCTGTCACGCTCACCAGCAGACGAGTGGCTGATCTCGAGCGAGATTGATGACGGCTTCACAGATCCGCCGGCAGTGATTTCAGATGCTTCTGCTGCTGAGTTCCGAGGCGAAATTAATTCCTCTCTCCTTGCTGCTGCTGCTGAATTGGCTGCCGTAGCCGTTCCCTTGGACGAATCGCATCTCTCCTCCGCCTCTCCCTCGCCTTCCCTCGGTTCAGGCGCCGTGGGTGTTGTCAGTGGCAACGCAGCGGCCGTCAAAGCCTCTCCAAGGACACTGTGTGCCCCCATGCCTCCCTCGCCCCGAGGTGGACACTGGTCCACATGGGCCCCCATCCTTGTTGTCACACTAGAGCTCTGGTCCTGTCCAGCCCCGGACAGGCCCGGGTCGACAGGCACCAGCTCAGCAAATGTCTCCAGTGCATTTTTGTCATTTTCACCCCTCCCAGGGGGTGACTCTTGACTGCGGAGTGGGGCTCCAGCCACTGATATCAGATTGCGGGTGCCATCTGCCCCACCCCAAGAGGACTGCTGCTCAGATCCCTGGTGAGGGAGCAGGCTGAGGGCAGGTGAAATCACCAAGGCAGTAAAATGATCCGGCCCAGCCTCAGGGTCTGCTGGTAGGGGGCAGATGTTTGACTGTCCCTGGAGGCTCAGCTGTTCCTGGCAACTTGACCACTCTTGGGGCGGCTGTGCCTTCAGCCCAGCCTCCGCATTTGTTGGCGCATTTAACTCTTTACATGCTTCTAAATCCTTCTCCGTTGGTGCATCAAATTCTCCTAGTGTGTTCCGCTGCTCCTTTACAACTATCCCCCTGTCTGTATTTGCGCTCAAACCTCTCTCTTTGTCTGCCATTAAATCTGTTCCCATGATCCTCTGTAAGCATAAGCTTAACTCAGTGTCGATGACTGTCCTCGCTCTTGACCCCGTCAGTGAGTCTGTCTGTGATTTTAACTCACATGTGTTATTTATCTGTATTTTTAGCTCAGTTTCTGTATGTGCTTTCATCGCTAACTTGGGCTGTGTTTTTGCTCTGCTGCCTGTGTGATCATGCATGCTTTTTTCTCCTCCTGTGTCGTTCTCTGGCTCCGGCTGTGGGGTTGACAGTAGGCCCGTTCTTGCCTGGGAATCCATCAGCATCTCTGCTCCCCCCTTTCGGGGCTCCTCTGGTGAGCCGGGCCTCGTTTGTGGCATTGGTTCAGTCACCGCCTCAGCCTGCGGTCCCTGTGCCTGTGGCTCAGTCTCTGCATGAAAGGTGCTTCCTGAAACTCGCCTCCTCCCTTCCCACGTTTTTACATGCTCCTTCCTTTGCAGGTCTCCGTTAAGATCTTCTTGTGCATCTTCCCAAGAATCAAGGCGCATTTCATCTAGCTGGTCTCTCTGGGACACCACCTTTGTCCTCTCTGTCAGTGTCATAGGGTCCCTGCCCTGCAGCTCCTCCTTAAATGTCCACACCTCCATTTCTGTCTCGTCTGTCAACCGTGTCCATGTTTCTGGCAGAATGTCTTCATTTTGAAGATCTGGGTTTATCTCTTGTTCTTCCACAAGACCCGAATCTCTTGATGTCCCTTTTAATAAATTCATAGTCGACTCTGTCATTGTCTCTCTCATTCTACTTCCTGACTCCTTATCAATTTCCATGTCCCTCGTCTCAGCCAGAAAGTCCCCCTCTGTCTCACACTGTCTCTCTGTATCCTGGGCAAGAACTTCTGGTCCATTGCTGAGAAAATGCACATGTTCCTCTGTTTTTGTCTCTGCCAACAGGTCTGTGCCCACCCCAGATTCTATTTCTTCTGTGTACTTGGAAGGCGTTGTATAAATTAACGTCATATTTTGGAGTTGCATTAGTCTCTCTTCTGAGGAGTTGTTTGGCATTATGTCTGTTTGTGTAGTTTTAAAAGAACCTGTCATCTCGTGCATCTTTATCTCGCGTTTGGTGTCACCGTTTGTTTGCTCTGGCTCTGTGAGAAAGTTTAGCTCGGTCTTTCCGCTGGATAAGCTGGTATCCGATGGGGCTGCTGCACCGATGTCTGCCTCGTCTTCCTCCTCATCCCTCTCGCTCATGGTGCCCATGATGTAGTCTCTGAAGCTGAATATCTCTACTGCCCCCTGGCTATTCGGCTGTGTGTTTATGACCCCCACTGACATGGGAACCTGTGCCGGTCCGGGATCAAGGAGGTGGACCTCATCGGGCAGATGGGGTGACCGGGTGTCTGGCTCAGGGTCTCGGGGGAGGGTGGACGGGGGTGGGGCCAGGTCTGAGGCACCGACGTCTGGGCTGTCGACATTGGAAAACGGAAGTGAGAATCTCCCAATGAAAACACGGCAGAAGATTCCAGATGCCAGAACCCATGCACAGACAAGCACCACACTCTGCACACGGCACACGCAGGCAGGACCACCTCCGTTCCATCTCAGACGGGGGCGTGGCACTTCCATGCAGGCACAAACCCGCACTCGGAGCTCCACACACGGCACACGGGCTGCTGAGTGCTTCGGAATGAGCCGGAAGCTCCGGGAGAGCTGCTCTGGAAAATGCACCTTCTGCTGATGCCCAGGCAGATATGACCTCACACGCTAAATGCAAAACAGTAGCTACATGCTGAGCCCCGGGGCAGTTTGGCAAACCGGTTCTATCTGGCCCACACTGTTGGGTCTGTTCATTCGTTTAGCATCATCCACAGGGGGCTGCTGCCTTTTCTTTATTTTTTCTTTCACAGAACGCAATTTTTTGGTCGTTATTTTTGGAGGCATCAATCATTTTGACTACAGGGAAGGCTGCCATTGGGGCCTGCCCCACCTATCAGCTCACAGCCTCGTTCCACACACACCTCTGTGGCTGACCACTGCGTACTAAATGTGGAAGTAGCAAAAAAATAAATAAAAAAATTACAAAAAGCGAATTGTTTTAAGTGAGGGTGTGTGTGGGTGTGAGTCTGATATAATCTTTCACTTAGTGCCAGCTGCCAGCCTTTGGCTCTGGACGGCAGCTTTTGGCTGGACTCTGCATGGACTTCAGCTACCTTCAGCTTCCCCCGCACTGCAGCAGAAGGAGTTTGACACAGGTGCTTGCATGCTGAACATCAAAGGCATTCCCACAATGCACCAGTCCACAGTGTGGGTATCTCCAGACTAACCACAGACCCAGGGAGCCTGTCAGACTACAATCACACACATCTGTTCGGGATCAAACATAGTCTAACCCAAAATGGTTTATTACTGAGCAATTTCCAACAAAAATGGCCCCGCTGGTAAATGTTCCAGGGTGCAGTGACATTGCAGTTTTTGTGTTTTTGTTTGCTCATCCAGTGTTTCATGTGGGTTAATAAACTGGCCTGACCTACATCGACATCTACACGACTCCCTCTCTGGCACAGAACCTAGATCTCACAAGTGTGAACATGAAGGACCAACATTCCTTAACTGCCTCTTCCGAATGAACTGCAGCTCGCTACAGGAATCCGATATCCCTCCGCCTCCTTTCCATAGGCCCGGCGCATGCATGACTGAGTCTTAATGGCATACAGTACTCCACCAAACACGGAGATACTGTTCCTCCCGGCATCCGCCTTTTCCCTGAATCACAAAGTACATCCCTAAATAACCACAAAGAGGTTATTGAATCGCACAGATTAAATGTCATGATGTGAACATGAAGGAAAATTGAATAAATTGAATTAAATGTGTGACTTAGATCAGCACTCTTTTCTTTTCCGCCTTGGGTTTCCCCTCTGCTCCATCTCTATGTCCTGACTGCCTCAAGAACCAGACCAGAAGTACCTCCACCTGGTTTTTCTAAAGCCTAAACACTCAAAGCCTAATGCATCCAGCCATAAGCATTCTTGCTGTACTGTCCTGCTGTATCTCTTCATGAGCCTGTTCCCTCAAAGCCACAAAGGCCTTTCCTCCAGCAACACCGACAGTCACACGCAGCATTTCCTGCTGTGAATAAAGCAAAACGAAACTCTCTGAACCCCACACAGGTGACGCTCAGACCAGTGCAAAGAAGTGAAAAAGCAATTAAGACAAAATAATAATAATAATAACACTGGGTTACAAAAAAAATTTTTTGTGAGTTGTCTAATATATTTCTGCTGATTTTACATATTTCTGGCCCACAGAACACGAATATGGCATCAGTTTTTGTAGATCAGGTCAGGTTTTTCAGCTAAGTTGATTTTAAAATAGTGCGATTTTCTGTCTCGAAAAAATTTAATTTACCACAAAATTAACTTTATATATGCAAAGTGTATGTTCAATCATCACTGTTCAAAACTTGGGGCTTAAATTTCCTTTTCCTTGAAGTTCTGGAATGTCCAGCGGCAGGGATGTCTCTAGTCAGAATGTATTCGCCGCAAATGTAACAAAAGACATCAGGCTTATTTCTGCAAGATCTTCTTAATGATGCCATCTCATTAACTTTGAAACTCTAAATAACAATATTTGTAATATGCAGCAACAAAATTTTAAGTATAGGCCTATAAATGAGAAACACACACGCACGCACACAATGTAGTTTACGTAATGCTTTGCATGGCATCAGTTTATCTAATTTCGACAATAGATCAAAAAGTTGACCTGGTAGCGCAAAACCAATGTGATTTTTGGATTTAGCGCATTAAAATTATCCTAGATCAGCTATAAAAAGTTAGACCTTTTTTTCACTGTTGACCAGTGTAATAATAACAATACATACATACATACAGGTATGTAGCCATTTCATGGATGGTATATGGCAGTCAGAGAACCTTCTCTACCAAAACAGTGATTACAGTATGGAATGTTCTAGATATGGCAATGCGTGTTTCTTCTTGCATATTCTCCCAAAAAAATGAATGAGCAGCTAGTGTCAGCTAAATTTATAACGTTAACCCATCTAGGGCACCCCTTTGTAGATTTCTATTTTATACAAGCCAGCTGTCAGGTACAATAACATTTAGCATGAATACGCAGCACAAACATATATGCTACACGGATGCTACACTGCATTAGGCAAGGCTTGCCAAAGCTGTAATCGTTAATTTTTGGGAGAGGCTCCAGCAGGGAAGCTAGGCCCCACAGCCCCCGCCCCCCCCCCAACACATGCCACACAGCAAACGCAGTTTTATGGCCGAGAGCAAACCTCACGCTGCGGTAACAAATCAGAGCAAGGCGAATCCGGAGCCACACGCAGGCCGCAAGAGGAATCACTGCAGATGCAAGAGCACAGACGGGGGCCAAGGCCTCGCGCACGTTCCAGGCATGACCAACGAGGCACAGCGTCAACCCAGAGCACCCGCTCTCAGAACCACAGCTGATGCAAAAAGAGAAGTGTGGCCAGCTGGTTCCCTCCCACCAGAGATGGTTCATGACAAGATGGAATTGTAAACAAACGTGACTGCTTAGAGTTTACTTCCTGGTATCCCACGATGCAATGCAGATAAATACATAATTATAAACTTAAATGATTGCATTACAAGGAACACCTTGTCTTTGACCATCTTTGCTGTCACACTGTCTCCTTGCAGGGAGACAGTCACTCTTCTTGTCTGATACCTTTTCATTAAGCCTGCGACCTGGTGACTTATTTCCATGTACTGTTGCAGCCCGGCCAGCAGGGGGCTCCCCTCTGTCACCTGCTCACTCTTCACCTCATCTGAGTTTACCTGCGTCCTGTCCACACACACACAGACACGCACAGTGAAGATTGGCTGCCACCAGGGTTTCAGCACATCGACTTTTAATGACTTCAGGCTTTTTAAAAAACTGTTTCAGTCATGGCAGCGTTCTTAATATTAGCCTAGCTTACACACCTTGAGACACAGACACCGTTGTGGTCCATGTTCAGAATTTCACTTTTTACTTCCGTCTTTCTGAGACACGCACGCGTTTGTTTTCTCTGTGGAGCGTGTGTGTGTGTGTGTGTGTGTGAGCAGTGCTGCAGTGGACTCACCTGGTCACCTGTTAGCACTGTGTAAAATGTGTGACCCTCCCGTTTACACCCAGTGACTGTTCCCTTCTTCCCAAATTTCAAATTATGCGCTATAAGTATGCTTTAACACCACCCTCACCCACCCCTAAACCTTCCCAGTTAAACTTCTGCTCTTTTTGGAATGTCACACCACAGCGGTCATTGAGAACAACTTGAGAAGCTCCAAAAACAGTGAAAAGTCTCTTTCTCTGCCTTTGACCTCTTGCCTTCCGTCTCTCCCTACAAACAGAGGGTATGAATGGGCCTCATTTTCTGTAGCCTGTTTGCTAAGCAGGATGGGGCACTAAAGACTCCATATCCACAAAGCTGAACCAGACACAGTAAACTGCAATAATCTGATTTTGAACTAACAGAGACAAACACGGTGAATTGATCTTTCCTGTTTTATCACTGAAATGTCTCTGAAGTGGTCTAGCTTGCTGAAGCTCTGTTGTGACAGCATATATGTTTTCTGTATTAACATGAGTACTCACAGACATGTCAATGAGTAACTGTTAACAAATGAGTAACTGTTAACAAATGAGTAACTGTTAATAAATGAGTAACTGTTGATAAACATTAAAAATTCACCTGTATACTTTGTTACAAGAGTTAATAGAGGGAAAAAACAATAATGCTGTTTGGAAAACTCGTATTTATTCATGGTTATTCAATAAAAATATGACGCAGGCAATGGAGTGCTTCTTTAAAGCAGTTTAATTTTATTGTCGGTCGTCCCCAGAGTTTATCCCATAGGAGCAGATCAGCGTCTGAGTCCATCTGGACATCTGCAATTTGTAAAACCCACAGGTGGTTCCCTACTAAAGCCGCACACACGCTCAGGCTCACAGAACTACTGTGACTCTCCCTCCTCTGGGTCATAAATACACCTCTGCTGTGCTGTGTGGTAAACGCAACCACAGTGCTTGTCCGGGTCATTTCCTGTGTGTAAACAGCTGGTGGGAGTGACGTATCTGAGAAAGCTTCTCGGCTTTCACTTCTGGGTTTTGTCTCATGACCAGCTGCCTTTATACCAAGTTGTCAGACGCTTGGATAGCGGGCTGGAGTTTGATACCCGGGATCAGTGGGCGTAAAAAGTATGTCGGAGATAAAGAAAGCACGGTCCGCCGTGTGGGTAAAGGCCAGCGCCTACCTGAGTGACGTCTCCCAGCTGAAGAACTCGCTGCTTAGGTCGGTGCTCGGCAGCAGGTCGTGGGGGAACAGTAGCTCGTCCCTGTCCTCGTCCTCCTGCCCGCTCGCCCCCTCCTCTTCCTCTGTGGGCTGTGGAGCTGCCGAGGGCCCGTACCCCGGTCCCGGAGGCACCTGCACCGGCTCCTCTCCCGCCTCGCCGTCCTTATTTTCCGTTGTCCCTCTGGAACCTTCAGGACGGCCGGTAACCTGAGCAGCAGAGCAACAGCACAATTAGAGAGACACCTTCACGAGTCGTAAGCCATCTCTGCAAGGAGGCCCCCTTACCGATCCACATGCAGGCTCACCTCCATGCCCGGCAAAGGGCACAATTTACGACGCATCCAATCGAAAGCCAGTCAAGTGACAGAGGAGGAGATTAAACCTCGATCTATCATCATTTTCACTTCACATTGTTTTGTTACAGACCACACAACTCAGCATGAAGGCGTATGACTCACGTTCAAAATGCCTGATTTTATCGACATAAGAACCCATTTTGTCTGCCAGCAGTACAGCAAATATACAGGAAGACTGGCCAAATGAGGTCATATGTGGCAAGTATAATCATAAATATTGTTTAAAGAAGGAAATGTTTCCACTAATAATGTGTACGAAATCCTACACAGAGGTATAATGGCTCAGTAGACCCAAGCACTGTGGCCTTGCACCATCTGAGCTGCGGCTCCATTCCTGCCCCCGGTGCTGTGTGTGGAGTTCGCCAGCTTTCCTCATACTTGCATTGTTTTTTTTCTAGATACCCCTGTGTCTCCCCTCCCCACTCCTCCCACTATCTGAATTCCTGTCAGAGAACATTCTCAGTGTCTGATTGTGACCATGTGCCCAGTCCAGGATGTTCCCTGCCTGGTTCTTCCTGAGATCCTGAGATTCCAGGTTCACCGTCACCCTGCACTACAGTTATGGAAGATGGATGGATGGATGAAATTGAATCCTCTCCCAGGCTGAATGGCCAAGCAGACGTGTGCGGCATAATGGATGGGGATGGTAAGGCAAGGATGCCTTTGGGAAGAGCCTAAATTACATATTTTACTGGGTCAATATCACGCCCATGTTAGAGGACTGTGGTGTCATGGGAACTGCGGACAGCAACGGCAGCCCCTGCAGCAAAAGGAGACCCCGACTCCTGTTACCAAGCATCTAATTGCACAGCTACGACTAACAGAGGGCTGTAAAAAATGCTGCAAAGTATCCAGGTCCTATTATGTCTGATTGTGTTATAATTACGTTGCAAAACAGGAAAATCTGTGTAAGAGTCCTGCTACACAAATAAACTGCACACTTCCCTTAAGCTGTTGTTACATGCTTCGGATTATTTTAAAATATTACACTTTGAATTATACCGCTAAAACAAATTCGGATGCGTTTTTGTTCCAAGCAAGTATTTAATCCTTCAATTGTATAGCCCTCTCACTCACACACTCAGCAAACATGTTGAATACCAACCAGGGTTGGGGCCATTCCAGAATGTATTCATCAATTCCAGTGCAAATCAGGAAATGGAACTGGAGTTGGATTGGGGAAAAAAACGTATGGTGAACAGGAATTGGAATTGAATTCAAATTTCAGGGAGATTTAAATTTTAAATTTAAACTCCAGTCCCATTTCCTGATTTGGGCTGGAATTGATGAATGCATTCCGGAATGGTCCCAACCATTATCCCAACCTTAGCTGATCATTACTGCCACTGTCTAACATTTCACTGAAAAACTGGTGCCACAGGGGAACATAATCACACCCTCCCTCAAAAAAATCTAATGACAGATGGAGGGCACTACAGGCAGTACATGCACTCAGAAAGTAGCCCCTGGGGTATGTGAGCTGTCATGGGTCATGTTACTAATACATCACCCGGCACACATTAGGGACACTGCCTTTCAGCGCTGGGATGAGCGGGAATTGCCCCAGTCAGGACCCCATCGATCGGGGGGAAATGGATCCATGCGTGCACAGCCCACCCTACACGCAGCTACAAGCAGTATTTACGAAAATCTTCCACCCACTGGAAAATAACGCCATCGGGGTCAGAAGTACGAATACCCACAGAACAAAAGCTGTTTAGCAGTTTCACACCTGGGCCAATAGGAATCAAGCTGGCTGAGCTAAAACATACATTACCGAGTACTGGACCTAGAATGCGAAAACGCACATAACACAAAACCTTGATAACCTTGATTATCGGCTGTTTGTACCATTTCTACAAAATTCTGCAAGTATACCAGATTATACATTCTGAAAAATACTCACATTAGTAGTCAAATATTCGTATTTTTCTTATAGTGCCAGTTTGTCTGTCATATTTAATGGAAACTTGAGCAACATCCTTTGTCGTCCCCAAACAACAGAATCTGGTTACAGCTAAAATCACTTCAAAGGTTCCCATTATTGTCCAGTAAAGTTCTGCACAGGCTCTTTTGTGGTGAGTCTCTATTAATGTGTGAAAAGAATCAATGAAAAACGAATGCATTTCTATTCTGACTCTCACTCCCTTTTTCTAGTCATTTTTCTTCTTTCTTTTTGTTTCCCTCTCGTAATCTTTCTCAACTGGTAACTCCAAAGTGTTGCATTTTTCGCAACCCTAGCTGTACACTAAAACCTTTCACACAGGGACGTGTCTTATTTTGCAAACAGATACTATTGATTTCACCCCTACAGGAATTTGAAACTTAGCTAAACCTTGTTTTGCCCCTCAAAACATTCACTAAACACCATCATTCTACTGCAATAATAACAAAGTTAACAGTTTGCATGTAACCTTCAGTCGCCCTTAAGAAGAGTTTTCTTTCCATGCAAGTTATTTTTCTGTGTTAGAAAGTTCATTCATTCCTAAAGGACAATTAACAACACAAAAGCAGAAGCTCATCAAACGCTTTCAGGCCCATATATAGGTGAGCTTGCAGAAGTTGACCAGAGCACAAGAGGAACCACAGCAACATCAGGCAGCAGACTTCACAAGCGTCTGATATGAGCGAGCTGACTGTGGACTTCACCTGCACACTTAGAACGTTTGCTCCGGGTGCGAGAGACCTGCATGCACTGCAGGATAAGGTCCCTGAGGACAGCGATGGATCAGCCCCCTCCTGGTAAACAAGCAGCCATGACTGTCCTCTACACACCTGTGGATCCTTCAAGTGAGAAAGTCTCGCTCTGCCTTCCTGGTGAAAGACTTTGACTCCCAGTCGCTCTGCCTGGAGACACACACTCCGAAAGCCACAGCGGCCCCGTGATAACGAGGCACATGAAGTGTCTGAACCTCACTCACACCAGGAGACCCTGCAGCTTACACGCCAGAACCTTCTACACGTGTTGGTGTTCGCACGCCGTGCTTCTCCTCACACTTACTGTGTCACTGCCCTTAAGGAGTGACCCCGCTCTTTCCGGGCGGCTCAAAACTCGCGACGGTGTCTGCAGCTGCTCGCTGCCCCAGCGGACTCCCGATTCACACACCCCCCCCCCCCCCTTAAAAATTTCCATTCTGCTCCTCAGTGGGAGATTGCATACGGAGGAGAGGTGCAGAGAGGAGCGGGGGTGGAGAGGGGGCAGGTGGAGAGCTTACCTCGGGCGGTGAGCCTGTGAACACTTGGTCCAGATGTGTGACAGTCCAGAGACCGAGGAGTATGACCAACAATCCAGCAGCGGCCACTGACTGTGACCAAAGTACTTAAGTTCGGAATTCCCCTCCCGTCCCGTCAAACTCTTTCTACGCTCTTGACGGACTCCTGCTCTCTCTCTTGCTCTGTTTCTCTTGCTCACTCAGCCCCTCCCTCTCTCTCTCCCTCCCTCCCTCTCTCTCTCTCTCTCTCTCTCTCATTCTGTCACTTCCTGCTCTCAGAGAGTGGGTCACACAGTCCCAGTCTTGTTACAGGTGAATGCTGGGAACTGGGTCAAAGGTCACCATCGCAGCGTCTGTGGGGGGTGGGATCGGGTTACGCGGTAGGAGAATTTGGCTGCGGAGCCTGACCCAGAAACACACAAACAGGCATGATCTCCCACGCACACACACCCACACACACACACACACACACACTCACTCAAACACCCATTGCTGGTGCAAAGTGAGAAGATCCAAGAGCAGAGTCACCCCACCTGACCCAAGGCCACACTAAGCCATTCATTCCCTAACAAGCTGGTCCGTCTCTCCCTCCCTCCTCTGGGGATCATCAATCTGTCCAGCGCTGACTCTCTCGTTCCCTCAATTATGGGCTGCCACACTGGGAGGGAGGCTGTCGAAAATGTACAGAGTGTATATTCTCAACTTTTCAGTCTCTGAGCCACATTCAAGTCCTGACTTCAGTGCGTGCGGACAGGACGACCCAGTAACCACAAAGTCCAGGATTAAAGAATCAGCCAGCTGGCCCAGAGGGCAGCTATGTGAAGCTTCTGTCTCACACACACACACACACACACACACACACGCTAGCGTCTGTAAAGGCGCACACACACATGCATAGACATGGAACTCACAGCATCAGCAAACCTTACCAATGGTACCTTCTGTTCTGCATTTGTCTTAGAGGGCAATGGCATCGCATTGCCCGATGCACCCCCTTGTGGCTGAAAAAGATATTACTCATATCACATTTTTTAAAATGGCCATTTATATGTCATCGTATTTTTTTTTAGACTTGTTTTCTCTGTAAAGAAGGTATCTACCTACCAAACATTGCTTCATCATGTCATACATTAGGAGGTCAATAATGGTGATACAGAATGATTGAACCATATAGGTGGACCTTTACTCAGCAGCTGAGATTTACTTTAGGTTAGCAGAAGCTGGTGTTAGCAGCTGAAAACTTCAGAAAGGTACTGGACCAACCAAATAGCATAAAAAAACACTCACACATTTCACTCCTGTTAATTTGTCTGTAAAAACTATTTTGGCTCTCATGAAACCTCGAGAGTGCTCATTCGCAACATATCTGCACACATCTACAGCTGCATGGTAGTTTCAGTACCTTTCAAAACAAAAAGGAAGAATCACACCAATCATGAAAAAAGCGTGAAAGCGAATGAAGTGACAAGTTCTGATTAAAAGACCAGAAGGATCAGCAGATGGGATACCAAAGTAATCTGGAGCTAAAGGTTAATTTAGCATTTAGTTTTTAAGCATTGCCACCCTCACTGGATAGCCCACACACAGCAACACACCCTTACCAGATCTGCTGGAGAGCTGCTCTCATTCCCCATCATGAAACGATTTATCAAAGTCTCACTCTATCCATAAGAGATCCCTCTTAAGGCTGTAAGAGACCAGCAAAGTGCAAGAGTCAACATCACGCAGGACACCAGACAGATCTATACAGACGTCCTAGAATGCCCTAGAAGGAATGTGCATCTTTCACACCGATGACTGAAACAGCTGTGTAGAGAAGGAGGACAGTTCAATATTTTGTCAACATGCCTCAAGATTGTGCTGCAGGAGGCTTCTTCTGCAATCTATGGGAAAGTCCTGCCAGAGGCAGAGGTCTGTCCCACTTAGGATTTTGATCTCTCCTTACTCTCAGGGAGAAAATCCCCACCTTAAAAAAGAAACTCATCTCGATCTTTATGCCACATGTGTTGAAACAGAAGATGGCTATGTGCAGACAGGGCAATGTCCTCAGTGAAGACGGAGCCTGTGGAGTGAATCATCACCCACATCATCAGCAATCCAGTGACAAACTGACCATAGGATGTTAGTTATATGTGATGCCTCAGAGCAGTTTAGCTATTAGTTATGTAATAGATTTATAAATCAATATCTCAATTATTATTTCTACGGATAGTGAAGTTATAATGCCAGCAACAAGACAGAAAGGCCAATGATGTCTCTCCTTCATCAAGTATTAACATCAAACAGCAACTGTAACATGGGTTTAACAATGGAATTAACAATCCCTCTCTGAGGCATCGCCATGGAAACCGGCTATAAAAGAGACTCTTCATACCAACTGCCAGGTCACCAAAGCAGTCTTCCTCTCCATTCCAACCTGCCCCTGATGGACGTGTCAGAAGTTCACTTCCTGTTTGCCAGTTCCAGAACAGCTTCTCCTGAGGAACACGGATCTCCAGCCCTGTCCTGTCCGACCCTCCCCCCCAACCCCCACCACTGCCTGCGAGCAGCCAGATGAAAGAGTGGGTCTGTTTGAAGTCAGTACTGCCAGACTCACAATGAGCCAAAATTTCCAGACATTAACAGCTGTGATTGTGTACTGTGCATGTCTGTTTGTTATTACCTTCCCTTCCCAAGGTGTGGTGTCATAATTACCAGGCAAGCCAGAGTGGGCAGATCGGACTGGCAAAAGAAAACATGTCCAACTGGTTTCAAAAACATATTTTATTTCCTTTTGTAGGATGATATTTGAATGCAATGACTCATGATGCTTGCAGTCTCATATTCTGCAAGCCCTTTGAACTTTGACTCTTAAAATGAGGATTTTCCAACACCATAACCTCACCTCTCACACAAAGAAAGGTTGTTCCTGATTGGATGTAATAGGATGTGAGTCTTAAGTGACCATGAGTGAATGGAATCATGACCGTAATCACAAAAAATAGCACCACAAAGATCACTATGGAAACCAGCAGAGAAGCTTAAATAATTATGGTTAAATCTGTGAGGTCGTGTGCCTGTATTAACACGCGCACACACAGTCACGCGCAGAGGAGAGCTGTTCTTTGGAATCGCGCCGTAGGCGTCAAGTTGAGGCCGCAAAAAACAGTGGGAGGAGGGACAGATACAAGGCAGTGTACGTGTGTGTGTGTCTGTGTGTGTGTATGTGGGTGTGTGTGTGGGATTAAGTTTATATTGCATTGTTGGGACCGAATGCGGGGACAAAGTGTTATTTAGATGTTGTGGGGACCATTTTTCAGGTTCCCACAAAGATCAGTGAATGCAATCAAAAAATTAAAAATACCAAAAATCTTGTATTTTGTTTGGTTACTTATGGTTAAAGTTAAGGCTGGGTAGGTGTTAAGGTCGTCATGTTTGGATTAGAGTTTTCCCCATAGAAATTAATGGAGAGTCCCCACAAAGATATAACTACAAACCTGTGGGTGTGTGTGTGTGTGTGTTTGTATGTCGATGTGTGTGGTTTACTTTGTTCAGTCCATGCTTAGATAGAGGAAGAGCATGCACGAGTGTGCACTGCTGCTACAGTGCTTTTGGCTCCCCAAAAGATTTATATATATATATATCTTAGTATCGCTAAGTTTGATGTTTCATTCAGCCTGGGTCACAACCCTCCGAACTGGGAGGACGGGTACATTGTCTTTCTTCAGCTCCCATGACGCCCTGTGTGGCTCATCCGTGTCCAGGATTCCTGAGGCGTGCCAAATGTCGTAACTCATGCTACCTCAATGCTTATCCCCCGGCATAACATCCACACCGTGTGCAAAAAAAAACAGCAGGAAACTGGGGCTGTAGCCTCGTCCCTGCCTTCCTCACGGGAGACGCATGGCACTAATCTCACACGCGCTCATTCACAAGTGCCGTTTGCTGCACTGCCTGTCAGTCAGTCTCAATAGTCATCTATTTATTATATAAAACCAAACACTGAAAAGTCATTATTAATCTAAACGTCAAGTCTGATATTTCATTGCAGGATAGAAGTACTGCTTAAAATAGAACACGTATTTCTCTATAAAATATAAGCATGAAATTGTAAAGCTTCATATGACGATACTGCAGTTCTAACATTTCATGTCAGAATGAATCATTCTCATCATGTCTTTTCTCAGCAATAATCACAACCATTACAATGAAGCAGCATAAAATGTACTGTACTGTTATAATGCAATTTAAAGAAGGTAAGGTAAATCAGGCCAGAGTGGACACCAGAAAACATGGACACACACACACACACACATGTGTGTAGTCATGTCTTTTTGGGTACCGCTCATTCATTTCTATGGGTAAAATGCTAATGCTAACTATGACAACCTTACCCCCTACCCAGCCGTAACCAAACAAAAAAGAGTTTTTGCATTTTTAGTTTTTTCATTTCAGTTAAGGATTTTTATAAAATAAAACCTGGTCCCCATAAGGTAAAAAAATGGGTATTCATCATGTTGTGGGGACATTTGGTTCCCACAAGGTAAGCTATACCTGGACCACACACACACACACACACAGATTTGTAAAGATATCTTTGTGGGGACTCTCCATTCATTTCTACAGGGAAAGCTCAAAACCCAACATGACGACCTTAACCCCTACCCAGCCCTAACCTTAACCCCTACCCAGCCCTAACCTTAACCCCTACCCAGCCCTAACCCTAACCCCTACCCAGCCCTAACCCTAACCCCTACCCAGCCCTAACCTTAACCCCTACCCAGCCCTAACCCTAACCCAGCCCTAACCTTAACCCCTACCCAGCCCTAACCCTAACCCCTACCCAGCCCTAACCTTAACCCCTACCCAGCCCTAACCCTAACCCAGCCCTAACCTTAACCTCTACCCAGCCCTAACCTTAACCCCTACCCAGCCCTAATCCAGAAGTAACCAAACAAAATTTTTACTTTTTTGTTTGCATTCACAGACCTTTGTGACCTGAAAATGTTCCCTACAACGTAAGAAATACACAAGTTTTTATTACATTGTAGGGTAGTTTGGTCGAATGTAATATAAATATAATCCACACACACACACACACACACACACACATGCATACACACCTTCACTGAAAGACCAAGCAGGCATCCCTACTTAACATAATAATGCCATATCTTTTATTAATTAATATTCTTTCTGCCTTTCTGACAACCAAGATTAACCAAAATTACAAAAAAACCTATTTGTGCTCTGTAATGGATTTACAGTAATCTGAATGCACTGGAGTTTCCAGTGTGTGTGAATGGTGTGTGTGTGTGTGCAGCACCCTTCATTATCCTGGGCTCTGGTTTGGGGTATTTCTATTATAGGGTTTACATACTGTTACACCTCCTCCCGTCCTTCAGGGGGAGCCGGTATCACAAAAATAGCTTTCGCAGTACAAATCCTCCATGACCAGTAAGATAACCTGGAAGTGCTGCCAGTTAATGAGCACTGCTGCTATTGTCAGCAGCCTGGCTGCAGAGCCGTATGCAAAGTACCAAGTCTCAGTCTGCACACATGACAGTGTCTGTGCCGCACTGCCGCTTGCTGAAGTGGCTGTCCACGTCTTTTATACATAACTGACCGGGGAAATGTTTACTCTAAGCAGGAGCATTTGCAGCACAGCCTGTGCCAATTCATGGCAACAAAATCAAATCAAAGATTTCTCAGTGTCCTCCTGTTCAACTAAGTGGCTGCCCTGAGCCTTAAGGTTCACTCATGGGAGTTTTACTTACACAAAAATGTTTTGGGGGCAGAAGGAAAAATGATTGGTTCAGAGAGATAACCAATCAGATTGTAAAGGAGGTGGATCCAAGCAAACTCCTCTACAATCTGATTGGTTATCTCTCTGAACCAATCATTTTTCCTTCTCCCCTCAGAACATATTTTGTGTAAGTAAAACTCCCATGAGCTTAAGGTTCAAATAAAATGGGAGGACAGTTACTTAAGGAGGAAAGTGTCATTCACAGAGTGTCCATAACAGTTCTGCCAATGCAGACTCACCCAAACACGCTTGGAAATCCATCCTCTATGCTGTCAAAAACACTCATTCGAGACACTAAGCCTTTTAGTCCAAAACAAATTGTAAAGAATGTCTCCAAACACCACAAAGGATTTTTAGAAAACATCTTCCAGAAAACCTTCCATAAAGACTGACTCTGATAACGCTCATTGGGTAGCGATGCAGCCTCACACCTCCAGGGTGGAGTGTTTGGATCCTGCCCCTTGCTTTGCTAGATGAATTTGAGCAGTGCTGGTGTCATTGGGGTAGGGCTACCGCCCCCTCCCCCCCCAAATGATCATCACCGCCTTCCCAAAAATAATCACCCAAAGATGTTTACAAAGACATATTGAGCAAGCATGGATGCAATAACCTGATTTCCAGAACCGTACTGAAGAGAGCCAGATTAAGTCTGCCTGCACAAGTGAGGAGCTGCTCAGAGAGGAGACCAATATATTCAGGGATAAAAACAATCACCTGGAATCCTGAACTCACCAGTGAATTAAAGAGGGGAGAAAGAAATGTCAGGTAAGACGAAATGGACCAAACAGCCAACAGCCATCCCAGAAAAGAAGCATAGTTCAGGTGGAGAGATATGCAGAATAATGCATGAACTAGGGAAGGATTCGGACACATTTCACTGGCAATATCACCATTATAACCATTGTAACAAGTCTCATGATTAACCGCGCGCCATTTTGCACATACTGACCATAATGTTTCACATATACTGTGTAGTGAAAACTACTTTTGTTAGAAAGGTTACCAGCAGGGTTGCCAACTCTCACGCATCTGGCGTGACACTCGTTCACATTTTCCGACTCGCACACGAAATTGTACAGCGAATGTATATTATTCCATTATAAACCTAAAATTAGCTACATGAAAAGTGTCGGGGTAGTTTGCAAACCCTGCAGAATATTTACAAGGCAATAAAACTGTTACATACATGTAAAGGCGTGTGCAGACTTGTCTCAAATTGAAAATCTCGCTCCAGCTAGCTGACCAAAGTTGACAAGCCTGTTCCTGTGAATTTTACCTTGGTGCCCTTTCCAGATTTGTAGGGGTCCAGTTTTTAAATGTGTAAATGTGTTTGTTTTTCCAATAATGGTATCTAATTCAAAAGTAGGGGTAGCTGCGCTGCTGAGTGCCAGAGGAGGGGTCTCACATTGGGGGGGGGGGGGGGGGGGGGGGGGCAATGTCCCCCTGGGTAAATTTACTGAGAACCAGTAAATTATTGTGAATTTTGTGTGATCATCTGTAACCAAAAGGGGCACTCAGGAAAATTTGCCAGCCAAAAATGTGGGTTCCCTTGGTAAACTAGTAAAAATAGTTAAATCAACAAAAATCTGGATGATCATGGCTAAACTCAAACATATTTACCTTAGCAAGAGCAAATGCGACAATTTTCACGAAGAGAGGGCAATAAATTACAGCTCAGTCCCTGACCGCAGTGTAACAGACTTAAACACTCGTAAAGTATAGAATGTAAACGCAGCCTGAGCCTATTTCACAGACACGACAGGAGGAAAGGTCAGAAGGTCCCCACAAAGCACTAGAAAATTACACAGAATTTCCCACTCAGAGTTCAAAAACCTTACTGGAGAAGAGCAGAGGTTCAAACATGAATGTCAAGGGTGTGAGTGACGAGTTTTAGCTGGAAATTCAGTAGAATTGCTTTCCACAGTCTAAGGGGTGGTGCTGAGAGCGGGGCTTGTGCAAACCTGAAGTGTACGCCTCAACGCTAAAAGGGGCTGCTGGTCTGCTTCCTGCCAAGACGACGCCTTCAGTTCCTGCCTGCTCCCAAAACACTGACTCCAGGGGTGAGAGAAGGCAGAGGTGCCCACATCACAACAAGATGTCACCACTGCATGCCGTGAGACACGGGACAGTGACTCCAGGGGTGAGAGAAGGCAGAGGTGCCCACATCACAACAAGATGTCACCACTGCATGCCGTGAGACACGGGACAGTGCCTCCAGGGGTGAGAGAAGGCAGAGGTGCCCACATCACAACAAGATGTCACCACTGCATGCCGTGAGACACGGGACAGTGTCTCCAGGGGTGAGAGAAGGCAGAGGTGCCCACATCACAACGAGATGTCACCACTGCATGCCGTGAGACACGGGACAGTGACTCCAGGGGTGAGAGAAGGCAGAGGTGCCCACATCACAACGAGATGTCACCACTGCATGCCGTGAGACACGGGACAGTGACTCCAGGGGTGAGAGAAGGCAGAGGTGCCCACATCCCAACGAGATGTCACCACTGCATGCCGTGAGACACGGGACAGTGACTCCAGGGGTGAGAGAAGGCAGAGGTGCCCACATCCCAACGAGATGTCACCACTGCATGCCGTGAGACACGGGACAGTGCCTTAGTCTCAAGACCAGCATTTTTATTCACTTAATTCTGTCCAGAAATGAACTGGTGTAGCTATGATAGAGGAATACTCTGGTTTTCATCCAACTTCATAAACAGCTTTACTAAGCACTGCTCCATGCCACTGGAGGGCGCCCACACAGGCTCAGAGATGCTGCCTCCTTCTCCTTCAGTCCAGCTGTAAAGGATGCACATCCATCCATTCCCCTGCTATGGAAACCTACTGCTTAATGGCTCATATTTTCCCTTATTATATATTTATGGATGGATGGATGGATGGATAATACTTGTTTTTTTGTTATTAAAGTGATGGATGTACATAAGGAAATAAAATATTCTGGGATCATTTTTGGTAAAAGAAGAAAAATGTCTCCAGATGAATTTGGTTTTACATCAGTCTGGATCTGAGCTGCACCATCCGTGACCGTCGTGCCTGCTATTGGGCAGGGGTCAGAAGGCGAGTGCTGAATGGCCACCTTCAGCTGGGTCATTATACACCGCCGACTCCAAACTGGCCTTTACTGCACCAACCAGTCGTGTTGCTGGCTGCTGTTTAGGCTTGGGGTTCACACCATGGCTCTCAGCCCTTATTTGCATATTTTGTTATGTGTGATTGTGTGCCTATATCTTCAAATTTGCATCTACCTATGTGTGTGTTTCTGTGTGGGTGTGTGCTTGTGTATTTACTGTATGTGTGTGGTCGTGTATATGTTACATTGTGGGGACATTTATCACAATGTGATAAAAACCTGTTATTTTGACCTTGTTGGGACAATTTTAAGTCCCCACCAGGAGAAACTCAATTTAATTAATTTAAAAAACTGAAAATCTTGTATTTTGTTTGGTTACTTATGGTTAAGTTTAGTGCTGGGTAGAGGTTAAGGTCATCATGTTGGGATTAGAGTTTTCCCCATAGAAATGAATGGAGAGTCCCCACAAGGATATAATTACAAATCTGTGTGTGTGTTTGTGTGTAAGTGAGACTCAGATCAATCTAGGAGATGATGACTGACATGCTGCCCGGGACTAAGGATCCTGCCTAATCCTCTTGGCTGGGAGACGGATCACAGCGTCTCACGACTGGAGGAAGTTCTGTGCTGCAGAGGATGGCCGGGGGGGAGGGATTAAATGACAAGGCAGAAGAGCCTTAACTGCTCACTGTCTCCTCCTGCTGTCTTTCTTTGGAATGGATAATGTGGCCCAGCCACATCAGACCCACACAGGAATCTCTCCTTTAAAACAATATCCAGCCCAGAGGGTGTGATTGTCTGCGAGATGGACTGGCATCTCCTCCAGGGTCTCCATATATAATGTAGGCTATAGGCTCACACTGACCCTGCACTGGGTAAATGCTTATGGAAAATGGATGGATGGATGGAAAATGCTATCCTAAATGTGGTTGAAGTTGTCTTTGAGTCGACGAATTTTAAGCATTTAACTAACAGTTAAAATACAAAATATATGTCAATAGTAGACCCCTATAGAAGTAAATCTGTGTCATCACAATTTGAATTTTATATGCCACTGAAATTCTAACATTGAAAATTCAAATTGTGATGACACAGAATTACTTCCATAGACCCGTCACCTAGAATAGGACAAGCAGTTACAGAAAATGGATGGATGGATATAACAGTAGAGAGGGACAAAATGAAAACAGAAGAGGTCAAACCCCTGAGAAGCTGCAGACCGGGGTCTCGACGTGGTCAGGCCGTCAATCACCAGCCCAGTTAAGAGGTAAGGGAGCCCTTTAATGGAGGTGACCCGGGTGTCGTGTGACAGTGGCAGATGCCTGAGGGTTTTTTCGAAAAGCACCAGCTTGCCTATGAAAAGCCCTTATAAATAGACTCCCAGCCTATGTCATTTCAGCCCCCATGGTGTCCGGCCCCTCATGGTCAACAGACCTCACCTGACTTCCTGCTCAACTCTGAAAGTCTTAAGTGGCTGGATTTGAAAATTGAGACATTCATTATTTTGACAGGGAGCGAGGCTTCTTCATCAGGTATTATGCACAGTGTACATCAGGGTTTTTCAAATTTGGACCTCGATTCCAAATCCAGGCCTTGTTTTCAGTTCTCCCGTTAGTTTAATAATTACTGATTCTGATTGGTCAGAGGCTTCACACCTGACTGACAGGTAAAGGAAGGCTGGAAAACCAGCAGGGATCGGACCTCGAGGACCGTGATTTGAATAACCCTGGTGTACATCTAACATCTAATATCTTTTTTCAATATCAGCTTACAAGCAGACCTAAAAATAAAGAGCTGACAGTTTTCAACTGGCAAAAAGGTATTCATAACACAATATATCGATTTCAGTACTTATGAAATAACAATCTTGAGTTATGATTGACAATCCTATTCCCAATCTGCTTTTTAGGATGCTGGTTGTTATGTGTTATAATACGATCTCGCAGTGACATTCTTTGTGAATTCAGTTTTGCTTTTCATAAGCACAGTATGAACTCGAAAAAGATCACATGCTCAGGTGCTGAAACAGGAGCCCCACAACCAATCGGCAAACGCCCCCCTCTCCCCAGCACCCCCCCAAACACACCACAGGGCAGCAGCGCTTAACCTTCCATTGATGGTATCGTCCATGAATGCAAAAGCATCCTGTGACCGAGAACCAACCCGCCAAACCTGATTATTCCAACCAGACTCGCACCCGTGTCCGTATGCACCCAACCCTCGCTTTACCTTTAATCACACATGCCACTGGAGGGCGCCCACACAGGCTCAGAGAAGCTGCCTCCTTCTCCTTCAGTCCAGCTGTAAAGGATGCACGTTTGCTTCTCTTGACAGTAGATTGTCAGTTCTTGACCAATTACCTTTATTTTTTCAGCGCCGCAGAGATGCAGTGGATGAGAACTGCATTTCAGAAATGGGTATGAACGCAGTGACACGCTGTGGCACGGCACGGCGAACGCGACCTGGAGACGAAAGACAGACTCACCACGGAAGCCTCCCTCCTCTCAGTCTCCTCGCTCGGACCGTCTCAGTCCAGCTCCAGCGCTGGTATCACCGGTGTGATTGCAGTGGAATTATGTATGGCTGGGCTTTCTATATCTGAACTCTGAGCGAGAGACGGGGGCCCATGGGGGTGGGGGGTGGGGGCCCAGAAGAACCGGAGATGAGAGCAGAATGTGCAGTGGTGCCAGAGTGGGATGGCAGAGAATTCCGGCCCTGACATGTGAGGGGGATGAGGCGCGTAGTAACCCTGTAAACAAACAACCCCCCCCCCCCCCATCACAAACCCCTGCAGGGTGACACAGCAATCAGCACCTTCATGAGCGTCAACACATCTCCACCTAACAAAATCAATGCATCCCCCCACACATTGATTATTCGCATTGTTGGGGGGGGGGGCACTTGCGGCATTGCAGCACAAAGTGACCGTGAAGAGGTCAATATAAATAAATAACAGAGAAGAGAGCCTGAGTTTTTCTGAGAGCTGGATGATGAAATTCCTTGCTATGACATCATAGTGTGGACGTTTGATCATAGTGTGGCCCACTAATGAAAAATTAAACATGAAGGAAGAGAAAGAGAAATGAAAATGCGCCCCAGTAAAACTCACGGTTGAGTCAGTAACTCAGTTCTGAGGAGAGGTAGGTCCCAACACTTTGGACCCGAGTCAGCACCCCCTGCCCCTCCCCAAAGAAGAACCTGAATAAACGTGGTGACAAATGTCACTGAAAGGACTTTGTGTCAACAGATTGCCACGCTTATAGATGGGGAACATGGTGACTCTGTGGGCAGCGCTACTGTATCACTTTTCCGAGGTCAGGGGTTCAAAGGCTGCCTCTAGCTGCGAGTGTGAGAATTGCATGTTCTCCTAAAAGCACGTGCTCAGTTGAGGTGGAATCCGTTAACCTCCTTGGTGCCTATAAGTTAGGGTTGTCATCGTTAACTAAAACTTTAAGAAAACATTTCCAAAAATGTGCCATTTACAAAATACATGAAGTACATTCTATTTTGTGTGTAAGCAACAATTCGTGTTGGAATCTCTGAAAGTCAGATACAAAAAAATAACTACAATTTTCAGTCTATCCCTAGAAAAAACATTAATAAAACTGAAACAAACATATGTAAAAAGTAAATTGAAATGTTTTTTTAAAAATTAATAAAACCACACTAAAGACTAAAACTAAATTAGATTCTAATAATATAAAATTAAAAATGAGACAAAAAAAACTATGTGTGAGTGTGCCCTGCGATAGGCTGGTATCCTTCGGTGTGAGTGTGTGTGCCCTGCTATAGGCTGGTATCCTTCGGTGTGAGTGTGTGTGCCCTGCGATAGGCTGGTATCCTTTGATATGAGTGTGTGTGCCCTGAGATAGGCTGGTATCCTTTGATGTGAGTGTGTGTGCCCTGCTATAGGCTGGTATCCTTCGGTGTGAGTGTGTGTGCCCTGCGATAGGCTGGTATCCTTCGATGTGAGTGTGTGTGCCCTGCGATAGGCTGGTATCCTTCGGTGTGAGTGTGTGTGCCCTGCGATAGGCTGGCATCCTTCGGTGTGAGTGTGTGTGCCCTGCGATAGGCTGGTATCCTTCGGTGTGAGTGCGTGTGCCCTGCTATAGGCTGGTATCCTTCGGTGTGAGTGCGCGTGCCCTGCGATAGGCTGGTATCCTTCGGTGTGAGTGCGCGTGCCCTGCTATAGGCTGGTATCCTTCGGTGTGAGTGCGCGTGCCCTGCGATAGGCTGGCATCCTTCGGTGTGAGTGCGCGTGCCCTGCGATAGGCTGCCATCCTTCGGTGTGAGTGCGTGTGCCCTGCGATAGGCTGGCATCCTTCGGTGTGAGTGCGTGTGCCCTGCGATAGGCTGGCATCCTTCGGTGTGAGTGCGTGTGCCCTGCGATAGGCTGCCATCCTTCGGTGTGAGTGCGTGTGCCCTGCGATAGGCTGGCATCCTTCGGTGTGAGTGCGTGTGCCCTGCGATAGGCTGCCATCCTTCGGTGTGAGTGCGTGTGCCCTGCGATAGGCTGGCATCCTTCGGTGTGAGTGCGTGTGCCCTGCGATAGGCTGGCATCCTTCGATGTGAGTGTGTGTGCCCTGCGATAGGCTGGCATCCTTCGGTGTGAGTGCGTGTGCCCTGCGATAGGCTGGCATCCTTCGGTGTGAGTGCGCGTGCCCTGCGATAGGCTGGTTTCTTTCGGTGTGAGTGTGTGTGCCGTGCGATAGGCTGGTTTCTTTCGGTGTGAGTGTGTGTGCCGTGCGATAGGCTGGTTTCTTTCGGTGTGAGTGTGTGTGCCGTGCGATAGGCTGGTTTCTTTCGGTGTGAGTGTGTGTGCCCTGCGATAGGCTGGTATCCTACCCTCTGCTGCCTGGGATAGACTATATGCGAACCCCGGCTAAGCACAGCAGCACAGACGATCGATCAGACATGTTATAAATATCTAGCCAGAGCTGTTGCTTACACACAAAGTTATAAATTAAATATTACAAGAGCGAATGAGTATGACAGCACTTGGGAACTCTTTGGAGTCTTTCCATTTCACATTCACTGCACCCCCTGCATTATATATTAACAATAAATGCCTGCTGTAATGGCTGGGTAATTACTAATAATAGTGAAAGATTCTCACTACATAATGAGGCTTGCAGACTGACACACACCACACTGCATCCAGATAAGACCACAGTAGCAGCGTCTGGCTTTACTGACATGGATACCGGCAGATGACAGGGACGGTGCGGAGCCCTGTCAGGTGGTATGCGTGAAGATCCCGTCTGGGCGCCCCTTCCGAAGCAGACCGCCAGTATTAGCAGGATCCGGGGAATCCCCCACCCCCCACCCCCCAAAGGGCACGCGCTGCCAGGGAGCATGTAGCTCAGCTCCCTCCTCCCGGCTTTTAACTCCTTCTTTACTCCTTTGCTCCTCGCCTGCGCTTCCCGCATGTCTCCCTGTAAAGCAGCCCCCCCCCCCGGCTTTTCTACTCTCACTGTCCAGCCCCCCATCCCCACTGTTCATGCCCCCACCCCAATACCCACGGGGCTCCTTCGCTTCCGATGGCACGGGAAGAGTAAATGCTACCACATTACCTCCCTGCAGCAGCAGCGAACCCACCCCCTTCACACAGCCACCCCCCCCCACTTGCTTGCCTGCCTGACTACGAGATTCCCATTGCAACAGCAGCGCAGCAACCATCCGCCATGCCCCCCCACCCGCCTGCCCGTTACCTGGCTGCGCTGGACCTGGATGCAGTTGCCCATTCTGTACTCCATGCCCTCCTCCGGGCTGCTGACTGAGCTGCTGCACGGCCGGCAGAAATGCTCCCTGAAGAACTGCATGTTTACAGTGCCATGCCATCGGCCAGCCAGCCCAGCGTCCTGCGTGTGGGCGTGCGTGCGAGCCTGCGACGAACACCTCCCCCCCCCCACCCGATCTACAGCGTCACACGAGCGGGGGAGACAAAGGGTATTTAAACTGAGAGTCTTCTCTCTTGTACAGAGCTTGTGGGCTGAGAGCAGCAAGGGGAATTAAAAAAAACACTGATATCAAACACTCTCTGTCACACATGCACACACACACACTGGGTGAGAGAGAGAGAGAGAGAGAGAGAGAGAGGCAGAATGAGCCGGCTGTGAGTGTGACAGAGATAGACTCTCTGCTCCTCATACCCGCCATATAGGCAGGCACCTTGAACACAGTAACACACAGAGGCACCGTGTCTGTCCCATCCCCTCTGCCAAACTTGGAGCTGAGCTGGCAAGGCATGGTGATTACCCCCCCCCAAGCAACCCGTGGTGGGGGGACAGGGGCGACCCCCTTTCCACACCGCAGAGCCCCCTGTGGTCTCAGCTTGCACCAAACACCGTCCGGCTTGCTGATAAGCTCTTGATTGACCATGTTATGATGCAATTTTAATTTATTTTGTTTTATTATTAAGGTCATTTCTTCTAATGAAGAATTATGTCCTAATACATAAAAAGGACATGAAGAACAAGGGAAGCCATGGGGCGGGATGCAAGTCTGCCGACGGTCACCGACACCTACATGCTTGAGGGTCATAACATTAATCTGGACAGAATATTATGGAGGTCTATAGTCCTGAATATCAGTCAATGCAACCATGCAAAAATTATAATGAAAAACTCTGAATCTTTATTTGCAGTGTCAGGAAAGCAGTAGCACTGGGGCTTTTTCTCATACTTGTTGGGGACAGCAGGGCACTGTACTGGGCCACTGGTTCCCTTTGCAAAATTCTAGCAGACAGATTACTGATATGAAACATAAGAAAACCAGAACAAATCTCCCGTGAAAAGATCTCTACAATCCCCGCTCACTCCTGGCCACCCCCCTATCCGCCCCTGTGTTGTACCTGTCGCCCCCCTGCTCCCTCCATCCATCCTCACCCCCAGCCTCCTCCCCCCCATCCGCGCTCCCACCATACCCGGCCTCCTCCCCCCCATCCGTGCTCCCGCCATACACGGCCTCCTCTCCCCCTCCGCGCTCCCGCTATACCCGGCACCCGGCCTCCTCCCCCCCATCCGCGCTCCCGCCATACCCGGCACCCGGTCTCCTCTCCCCCTCCGCGCTCCCGCCATACCCGGCCCCCGGCCACCTCCCCCCCATCCGCGCTCCCGCCATACCCGGCCCCCGGCCTCCTCCCCCCCATCCGCGCTCCCGCCATACACGGCCTCCTCTCCCCCTCCGCGCTCCCGCCATACCCGGCCTCCTCTCCCCCTCCGCGCTCCCGCCATACCCGGCACCCAGTCTCCTCCCCCCCATCCGCGCTCAAGCCATACCCGGCCCCCGGCCTCCTCCCCCCCATCCGCGCTCCCGCCATACCCGGCCTCCTCCCTCCCATCTGCGCTCCCGCCATACACGGCCTCCTCTCCCCCTCCGCGCTCCCGCTATACCCGGCCCCCGGCCACCTCCCCCCCATCCGCGCTCCCGCCATACCCGGCCTCCTCCCCCCCATCCGCGCTCCCGCCATACACGGCCTCCTCTCCCCCTCCGCGCTCCCGCCATACCCGGCCTCCTCTCCCCCTCCGCGCTCCCGCCATACCCGGCACCCAGTCTCCTCCCCCCCATCCGCGCTCAAGCCATACCCGGCCCCCGGCCTCCTCCCCCCCATCCGCGCTCCCGCCATACCCGGCCTCCTCCCTCCCATCTGCGCTCCCGCCATACACGGCCTCCTCTCCCCCTCCGCGCTCCCGCCATACCCGGCCTCCTCCCCCCCATCCGCGCTCCCGTCATACCCGGCCCCCTCCCCCCCATCCGCGCTCCCGCCATACACGGCCTCTTCTCCCCCTCCGTGCTCCCGCCATACCTGGCCCCCGGCCTCCTCTCCCTGTTTGTGCTGTACCCAGCACAGACGGATCCTGTCTTTCCCCTGCAGGGACACCATATGTCTGTTACTGAGCCTGTCCTGTGTCACTGTTTGTCACATAGGGGGTGGCAGCCAACTGCTAATATGGTCTGAGGATCCTGCTCTAGGAAATTAAAGATGATTCTCTTTTTAGAATGATCATATTTCAGTGCACACCCCAGGAGGGGGGTACTCAGATTGTTTTCTTCATGCATTTTCACACTAACTAGGCCCCCCATGCACAATCAGCAGATAAAACCCTCAATGAAACACGATATAAGCTCCAAGTCCTATGACCTACTCAGGAAGTCATCTTCTCAGCTATCCTGACTTAAAACCTCTTCACTAACAACCCTGCACAGCGCATCACCGCTCAGAATAGCCAAATAATACATTCACAGCTTCTAGTCGCTAAGCCAACTGATGGGAAGAATGAGACATCAAATCCCTTGCTGGACGAAACCAGTCCCAGTAATCAAATGGTTTAACCCGCTTATGATTGGTCATGTTGTTGCTTCTCATTGGGTAAAATCGGTGATTGACAGCAACAGTAATCCTATTGTAGTTTTCCAAGGCCTGTTTCTCCCATTAGCTAGAAAGATCACAGCAGCTTTATCGGTACATATTACCACTGCAAATAACTGTTACGATCCCCAGTCTAGGGTTGGGGATCGCCAGAAGGGAAAGGGAGAGGGGGAAACGAGACAACCAGAGAATGGGAAAAGGGAACACGGGAAGCAAGAGGGATCTTTTTTTTGTATTTTTTTATTTTTCACAAAGACTTTCACAAACACTAGGTGTAACCGACTTCGGGAGTGACAAGGCCAAAACAACAAACAAAACCGTCCCGGAACTAATCTAAGTGCAACACAAGGAAAACAAAATACAACACCAGATTCTGACTCCCTAACCAAACATACAATAAACCACGTCTCGCAAAACAAAAAGGCAGTCACTCCTTACACACACCTGGTACAAACACACACAGCAAGCATACAAAACACAGGCAAAGGTACCAAAGGGAGAAGGCAAAGAGAGTAGTCCAAAAACAAGCAGAAGATCAAATAAACCAGGAAACCAAAACAAACCAAAGCGACAGTACCAGAAAGGGGCGAAGCGAAAGTCGGAGTCCAGAACAAAACAGTCATACACGGATAGTCAAAATCAATAAGCAAACCAATCACACAAATCCAAAAGAAACGAGCAGAGCTCCCGATGAATCTTGCTGTCCGATTTTTCACTCCGGGAACAGGAAGTGAAAAGGCGGTGCGACGTCTCGTGGGCGGTGTCCTGGTCGAGGGGGCGGAGCCGAACAACAGCGGCGCGTAACGTAGCACATAGCAGAGAAAAACGCAGACCTGCCCCTGCAGTACAGAAACGACCGAGCTAATCCTGAGAAGGCTTCATAACTGCTGGAACCCTTGTTCCAGCTCATGTGTGAATATGCAGCAAGACTGGTTTGGAATTATCCTCTGCAAAGTATTTTGTATGTTCTTGAAATTTGAGCTATTGACAGAAGGTTCCTTCTACATCACTTGGCAATACGGCGGAAGGAAGACGGAGCATACAGGAATGAGGGACCAAAAAAAGAGTGAAAATATAATTGGTGTGGAATCACCTCACAACAGTGAATGAAAATGCAGTCGTCTGTCAGTATTGAAAAGCAGAACGTAAATATCACCACAGCAGGATAATGCAAATTCATTTTAAAAGAAATTCAGGTTTGATGAGCCATAGATATGTCCCATTCAGCCTCTGGAAGTAGACTAGCCTGTCTTTGTCATCACATTGAGTTATTTTGCTTAATATAATTTTTTAACATACTGCATGTTTAGAGTAATGCTGAAGGATACTAGGAGAAGTTCACATTGCGATATTTATGAGTTGAAAATTAACCACATAAGCAAATAGGACTTACAATCTACAAAGTCTGTCAAGTTAACATAGGTTGGTGGCATTGCCATGTTATGCCAACAGAGACAAAGCAGGGTCAACAGATCAGTTGCTTCTGCTCAATATCATCTCTATGGAATACATATTTCCATACAGCTGGATACGAAAGTCTTTCACTATCCAGATCTTCTTAGCTTTTCTTACCTAATTTTAGTTTAATTTCTCACAAAAGTGCCACACAGTCTGTGAGGGAATCAAACAACAAAGATGAAAATAATTGATTGGCTCGAAGATCGTATGCAGTGCGAAACAGCGGCGATAAATTTTACACTGATATTTTAAACCTATACTACAAAATTCTGAAAAGTAACCATCAATTAAAATGCAAGGCTGGCTAAGTTTGGTTTCATATGATATGACTACATGCAATCTAATGCAATCTTATAGATGGTTTGAAGCCAGCAGACTATCTTGGTCTATGCGATGTTACAATTGCGTATCCAGAATTGTCCCCAACAGTGCAAAGAAGAAATCCCAAATTTTAACATATCACTTTAATTAGGAACAGAAGGTCAAATATAGACTTAAAATGTAATCAGTTTTCAGAGTGACAGTACAGACCACTTTCAAAGACACACTAGGAAGAATAATAGCAATACTGAACAATATTTTTTCCAAATTACTTTTATTACACTGAAAGCAAAATGCAAAAATGTTTTTATATACAAAGTCATTTAAGATGCTTTAAAATTGAAAACAAATACAAGTAGAACCACAGTGAACAAATGGCAGGACTCGAAAACAGTCTGACAGATTCCAGGATAAACTCAAACCCTGCTGTCAGCACAAACTCACTCTAAATCCTTATGTCCATAAAAATGCACACAGCCAACAACCAACAATACGGAGGGCTTCCACTGTGCTGAATAGTCTGTTCACCAGGGAAACGCAGTTTGGGCATTGCACCTTGTCCGAAGCATTTATAAAAATCAATATAAAAATCCAAACTATAAATAAAAGGCAAATTTATAACAGATTACCCCCATCCCCACAGTTTTCCCACACTGTCATTGGCTAGATGCTGATTCGGTGGGGGCGGAACTGCTTATCATGGCTGCTGTGATGTCAAAGGCCTCAATGATTTCCTGGAATGAGAACAGCAAAGAAAGTATATCACCATCATCATCAGTCTTACGTTTAATATTTCAAAAATATGTTCCTGTAACAAATTAGAAAAACCTGAGCTGACTACAGGTCGGGCAAAGATGGAGAGCGAGCAGGAGGAAGATGGAGGACAAAAAACAGAGAAGAGGACAACCAGGCAGCGGAGGTGTGGCAAGAGATGGTTAGAAGAGAGGTGTCTGAGGACCATTTTTCTGTGAATCTGATGGTTTGATGTGGATTAATAAACAGTTCCATTGGTCTGAAAGACGCTGAGGAAACTTCTGTTAGAAAGTGCTGGGGAGCCTGAGGCTTCATAGGGCAGGTGGGCATGCTGTAAGAGGGGTGACTGTAAAAGAGGGCGAAGGCTGCGCGAGAGATGCTGCTGGGTGAGCGATGGCAGTGAGCATGTGAGCGACGGCAGTGAGCGGGTGAGAGACGGCAGTGAGCGGGTGAGAGACGGCAGTGAGCGGGTGAGAGACGGCAGTGAGCGGGTGAGTGAGGGCAGTGAAAGAGTGAGCGATGGCAGTGAGCATGTGAGCGACGGCAGTGAGCGGGTGAGAGACGGCAGTGAGCGGGTGAGAGACGGCAGTGAGCGGGTGAGAGACGGCAGTGAGCGGGTGAGAACATGGGCCGGCTGGAGTTGAGCACACACACTTACCCTCCAGCTGCTTTGGTTGATAGAGATGACACACTGCTGCCGGGAGGAGCTGCTGGTGGCCTCAGCCTCTTCTCGGGGCACAGGGGCTGCGTCACACACACAAACACACAATTTTTTTTCAACTGGGTTAAAATGTGATTTAGCTAAAAATGTTGATACTGACCAAAACCTGCAGAACAGCAAAGGTCTAAGAAGAATAAGGAAAAAAACAAAAAAACAAAAAAGTATTACATACAGTCAGCTTGGCAAAAGATCAATGAATCTCACAGATGACGTGAAAGCCAAAACAATCCGGGAAACGATTTATCCATCCATCCATCCATCCATCCATCCATCCATTTTCTCCCGCTTATCCGAGGTCGGGTCACGGGGGCAGCAGTCTCAGCAGGGAAACCCAGACTTCCCTCTCCCCGGCCACTTCATCCAGCTCCTCTGGGGGAATCCCGAGGCGTTCCCAGGCCAGCCGAGAGACATAGTCCCTCCAGCGTGTCCTGGGTCTTCCCCGGGGCCTCCTCCCAGTGGGACATGCCCGGAACACCTCACCAGGGAGGCATCCAGGAGGCATCCTAAGCAGATGCCCGAGCCACCTCATCTGGCTCCTCTCGATGTGGAGGAGCAGCGGCTCTACTCTGAGTCCCTCCCGAATGACCGAGCTCCTCACCCTATCTCTAAGGGAGAGCCCAGCCACCCTGCGGAGGAAACTCATTTTGGCCGCTTGCACTCGCGATCTCGTTCTTTCGGTCACTACCCACAGCTCGTGGCCATAGGTGAGGGTAGGAACGTAGATCGACTGGTAAATCGAGAGCTTCGCCTTTTGGCTCAGCTCCTTCTTCACCATGACAGACCGATGCAGCGCCCGCATCACTGCTGATGCCGCACCGATCCGCCTGTTGATCTCCCGCTCCATCGTCCCCCCCACTCGTGAACAAGACCCGAGATACTTAAACTCCTCCACTTGGGGGAGGACCCCATCCCTGATGATTTAGATCACGTAAAATCATGCAATATATAAATATTAGTGTTACACAGTACGTTACTGTAATGCATGTCCTTAATATTAAACGTCTCGACTTCGGCTACACTAGAGGACTGAGGCTTCATACCAATACATGGGAGCTTATTTTGATCGAGGTATATCTTCGCCAGGCCGTCCTGAAACACCAAGAAGGGCGATGTTAGAACAGCACTTTGTCTTTGCCTTGTTAGAACCACATACGGGCCACACCCAACGTAAAGCTGGGCTCCACACTTACCCTGATCAGGAAGGAGATGTGAAAGATGTTCTCCACCGTTCTGGAGAAGGACTGCGGGTCGATGACAAACTCATAGTACGATATGGGTAACTCAGCTGAGAAGGAAACATCAGAGATCAGTGCCCCCTGAAGGCGAGACGGGACTCATCTTTCCAGATTGAGTGTTGATTGACGCCACACTCACGGTTCTCGTTGTGGTAGCTCTGCAAGAACCCCAGAATGCGCTCCACCTCCTTCTCTGTCGCTTCTTGCTGAGACTCTTCCATCTTCTTCAGCTTGGGGGAAGAAGCATAAAATTGATGACATCTATTATGTGGCACATCACTCCAGCACCTCCTGGAGACTCTAAAGCAGAGGCAACTGGGGAAACTGGTACAGCAGTTTGAATTACTGGGTCTCAGTTGTTTTGATTCAAAGACAAGGTTTTAATAAAGGACATAATGGAATGTCAGTGAATCGTCTGAAAAACTAGCTGTATCTCAGGCAAATGAGTAATAATCCATCAATTCAGCAGACCTGCTCATCTCTTAATGTCTAATGGGATGTAAAATGGTTGAAGGTTCAAAATCGAGGTTACTTTATTGTCATCAGCAGCTTCATGCATGGAGAAAGAGTGATGAAACAACATTTTTCTATGGCCCCGGTGCAACATATAGTACACTTAACATTACAGTAATGGTCATTACAGTACAGTAATAGTCGTTGACCTTAATGTCAGCGCCTGAACTCCAACTTGCTACGGACAGTCCATAGAGGCCCTGAGAAGCATCACTGGCAGACAGAACCACCTGCCCCCTCTGGTCAGCTCACCTGAGTGGGCATGATTCTCTTCACCTCCTTGCTGGGTGCTTTCCTCTGTCTTTCCACCCGTTGCCGTGGCGGTGGTGGCTCTGCTAGGAATGAGCCCAACCTACAGAGGGAAAAATAGGGCGACGCATCTAAATTGTGACACAGACACACAGTCAGCATCATCTGGCTCCGAATGAATGAGAATCATTATACAGAAGCGTGAAGCGGCATGGGCTGAGCTGAAGTCTGCTGATGCACCCATCAACGCATATGGTGCTTCTGTTAACTACTTTCGCATGATAGTGCTGGCTCAGAAACCGAGGAAAATTTGCATAAGTGAAAATTTGCATACGTGAAAATTTCAATAAGCCCACAATTCCTTATTAAAACTGGAATCTGTAAGCTGTATATAGTATTTGTCAGATAGAAATAACTTGTCTTCCCCGTACTTGTATGTTTCTTTGGAAAAATTCAGTAGATTCAGTTTTTGGAATTGAAATATTTCCATTTGCATAAATATAGTCCATTTGAAGCAGAAGTGAGCCTGGTCTGAATGGCGCCCTTAAGTCAAGCTGAAGGATTAAAACTTCACTTTAAATGTCCACCTGAGGGCAGTGTGAGAAAACCCATCTTGGGTCGGCTCCATTGATTCCAGTTTTACTTATGAATGAAGTTGTGGCATGAAATATGTTACAATTGCTGCCTGCAACAGCGAGTTGCTAATTTTGCAATACAGTTGCAGCATTCTCCATATTCTATACACATCGAATTGGTAGTTTGCTCTGCCACATATCACTTTACTACCTAATGCTGAATGATCCTTATATGCTGCTAGATATCTTGTAATACTCAATATTTCATACTGAATGATATTGGGGAAAAATCAAATATGAGATTTTTTTTATATAAATATTGCAATATTTATAAAGCTATAAAATGATTATATTTATGATTAGCTCTGAGAACCCCCCAGCAGCATGGCATAGAGGATGGTGGGGGCTTACCACACTCACGCAGAGCTCGTGTAGAAGAGCCGGTAAACTTTAAACTAATTTTAACCAAATAATAGACAATCTTAAAAGGGAACAATTATTAAAATTGCAAAGCTTGCTAAGTTTTGTCCCATAACAGAATATAGATGTTCTAGTGAGACATAAATACCTCGCTCTTGGCGAATATTATCATGAAGATTTCTACATATCAGAACTGTACTGAAAAATAATATGAAAATTCCTTACACTGCTGAATAATGTCGATACAGTACGAAGGTACGCAAAAGACCTGATCTCAACTTGAAAGGTCGATATTAATATTGCATATTTCCCAGCCCTACGTAGTATTTTTTTGTGCTATAATGTTCTTGTTAATTGTCTATAGTCTGTGGAGATGGCATTCAAGAATTTCATTGTACTTTGTACAAACATTACCAGTCAAAAGTGTTTGCACGCCACAGGTTATTACCACTTTTCCATTTTTTTCATTAACTGCAGATTTTTTTCTTGTTAAGCACTGCAAAATACAGTGAACAGCTATAGATGAAAATGTAAGTCAGTTTCCTTTATAGCATGGAAAGAGTATGCAACAGTGCATGTTACTCAAATGGTGAACATATCATAAATTTATTTGTTAGCAAACAATACTGAGTATACTTTTAGTAAAGGTTAAGTGAGTGACATGCAAATGCAGAAAATCAGTGTGCGCAAAAACTTTCGACTGGAAGCGTATAACGCCATGGTGTTAATTCCACACATAGGTGCACAAATGACAAATGGAATGAATGTGGAATATGCGTGGATGCCCTGATGCGCACGTGGACGCCCTGATGCGCACGTGGACGCCCTGATGCGCACGTGGACGCCCTGATGCGCACGTGGACGCCCTGATGCGCACGTGGACGGGTTGCGAGCATTCAGTATAAACCAGCCCTAAAAGCAGATGGGCACTGTCCTGGTGAAGCGCCCTGTCCTTTGACTGTTTCGCTCAGGTGTTAGGGAGCCTCACATGAAGTGGAAGGTGGGGGCCTTTCTGAAGCAGCTCCCTGCCCGGTGGGCCAATCTCAGCCAGGCATCCTCGGGCAGGTAGCCCCCGCCAGCTGCATCCTCCATGCCGTCATCCTCCTCCAGCCGGTTCAGGCCCATGAATGACAGCTGTGGGCGGTTAGGGATAACGTGTCTCAGCTAAGGGCCACCAATGGCTCCAACACCTTCCCCAGGTCCTCTATTCCAACACAGTAAATATCACTGCATACTTATAGGAAGATATGGGAAACAGGGCTTCATAACCCATGGTAGGTGGGATTATGGCATGGCTTCACCCAAGGAGCCGCCCACAAGAATGTGCAAAACCAACTGGACTTAAGCTAAACCAATTGGTAACTGACAGTACACAATTCCATTTGAGGTATGATTTATCCATATCACTGGTTTCTACCAAGTGCTCTGCGAAGGCGGAGGGATCGAAGGCGGAGCCATCGGCATGGAGCTGGTTAGCCTTCTCCTTGCCCAAGTCTGTCGCCAGCACCAGAAACTGGGCATCCAGTGCAGCCTCCCTGGCCTGTCGAACTGGTCAGGAGAGAAAACTACAGTAAGGTGGAATTCAGACCCAAAAAAGCAAAACTAGCTGGTGGTCAGCTGGCGTTGATAACTCTCTTACCATTTGCAAAAAGTTTATTCGCTTCTACCAAAACTTCCGTCAGCTTGTTGTTGGAAGGATTCAACATGTCCTCCCGGTTCTCTGTCAGAAGAACAGGGACAGAGACTGGATCAGACCTGGCTTCCGCATAATCTCACATCACCAACTCACAAACCCCTCCACCCAACAGAAGCTGAGATAAACTGCCTGAGACTACAGCTCTGTGGAATAAATGCAATGACTTACAATTCACGGTCCTAATCTGAAAGGCTGTCCGTAACAATTCATGGCCTCCACCTTCAATATTTTTTTATTCTTAACCATTACAGATGGTGGATGACACAAGAATAAGAATGACAGCAAAAATAAGGTTTTATTACGACGCTAATTTTGACTGCAACAGCTGACGAACAACAGCTTCGACAGACAATATTAAGGTTTACTGTGTATTTCAAAGCTAATGGATCCTTACGCTGTACACAATTGATGAGCTCCCGGTACTGGTGCCGAATTTGTCTTCTCTGAGCTGGGTCTTCGTCATCATCCTCTTGGGTCGCAGACGGACCTCCGAGAAGCATCTCCTCCTCATCATCCTCCTCCTCGGAATCCCCGCCCCTCCCACGCACACCATTCTGCTGGTTCGCACTCCGGGATGACTCAGACATCTCCCCAGCTCGCTTCCTTTGTTTCGTTTTCTACACCTTTTGTCTGTCTTTTCTCTTCTGTGCTAGCCTCCCTCTTTGTTCTTCTTATCGAAGAATGGCCAATCAGATAGAAACCAATGAACAAAAACCACAAATGAAACACAATTGCCGCCCCATCACCGTTTCAGTGACAAAACAACGATTTGCAAAATAAAAAGAGACGCATTCAACAAAAATAACGATCAAATAATATAAGACAGTTTCACATTTTTCACTTCAACCAGAGAAATCAACAGTTGGGGACGTTTTGATATATGCATCTGCTCTTAGTACTATATGTATCTGTCATCCTTATTAGTTAACTAACTGTATACCGGATACTGATTTACCAAGGTAAAATCATGTAGCTACTGCTTTTCGCGCCATAATATGAAAACATAAATTCACATAGGCAGCTATCTTACATTAACTTTCTGGGTGATTGTTCATCTGCAGGAATTTGACATCAGAGTTGACACACCTGTAATTAAGTTAACAAGAAATTAATTCATAAAAAAATAACAACTATAACGAGTGCAACGGAAATGTATTCCGAACATTTCCTCTGATAAACTGTTTAATCAATCGCTAAAAACGCGTACAAACCCAGTGTTTATAGCAGGTCTACTATAAACCCCGCGAAACGACGGCGCAAGTTTTTCAATTGACGTCATCACTATTGGACGGACATGAATGACGCGTCGTGATTGGCTGTTGTGGCTGCTGCTGAGCAGGCGCATGCTATTCGGTATGTAATTGCCAAAATGCCAACCCAGTTCCAGTAAACGACACCCCCTGTTTTATGACGAAATCATGTCGCGATCTGGTTTTCAATGGTTACATTTGCGAACCTGGCAGCTGGTGACAACTTCTCTGCGTTTTGCGAACTCTCACGCATCTTGCGTGACAGTCACGCTTTCGGACTCTCACGCTCGGACAGGAGACCTTACGGCAAATCTATTTTCCATTATAAAGCCGAGCTTTATGTATATGTGCGTTAATAAAATTCTCACATTCAGTCAGAGATATAGCTGATGAATAGAAGGTTATGTGTATTTTTAGACAATGAAATACGCTCAATGGCTCATTACCGAACGCATGCAAGTAAGTTTTTTGGATGTTGACCAGAAGATGGAGCCATTTCCTGAAATCATGGCGGCAACAGAGGTTATAAGGGTTTATTGATATGAAAAGTAAATGTATAATTTGGTGATTTCAGTGCAGTCCTTCCAGTAGTTCTGAGATTAGTGATTTCAGTGCATTTCCCCTGTCCTACTGGACACTCTGAGCTTGGTTATGTGACGTCATAGCAGTGACCAAGTTCTTTTTCATGATGTCAGATAACTTTGTATGCTGTAAACTGAATGAGCTTTTATCTCATATCATATACATAATTACATATATGCTCAATGAGTTACAGTAAATACAAATTCTTTTAAAAAGAGGTGTTTTAATGGCTTTTCTTGTTTTATATATTTCTTTTTTGTAATAATTTCTGTTCATAATGATATCATTATCCACCTTCTCATTTCCTGTGCAGGCTGCGTGAATTTGTGGTGAGAGGTCACCTTAGCATGCTAGAAATACAGACCATCCACGTAGACTGGCTGTGTATCGTCTCCTTTCCCAGAACTAAGAAGAGTGCCGACTAAGAAATCTGATTGGACAAGAAGTGTTCTATGAGTGCAGTTATCAGAGTATAACCACACTCGGACATCAGATGTGTTTCACATCAGATGTGTCACTCTGCTTTACAGGTTTATTTAATTGCCGTCCCTTAAACAATATCATGGTGCCAAAGATAAGCACAGCCGTACTATATTGGAGTACTAGCACACAACCTCGACTATGTTATTGCTTTTGTACAACAGTTCAACTAGCTATAAGCTATAAGAACCATGAACTGCCCCTGCTGGATCAGAGAGCTCATAACAGGAGTGCTGTAGAATGATTGAGGTCCAGGGGACTATTACACAAAGCAGGATTTCCCAGCACGTTGGATAACTTAAGCCAAACATGGAAGATGTTCAACAGGAAGAGAGGCAAGTGACATTCCTATTGGAGAATCCTTACATTCATGGGTCAATCACGAGAAGATATTTGCTTCCATTGGTCTTAGGGCATATTTAGAAGACTTTACAAATATGAATACTGTGGAATAATGTGTTGCTGTGGATTACCCAGGAATATATAAAAAACAAAGTAACATGTAATGATAATATAACAAAAATAATAAAGTACAAACAAGCACATGTTGCTATTAAAAGACTTAGTCCTGTACAAACAGGAGATCTGTAAGGGATGGCTGGTCCTTCAGCTCTCAGTAATAAAGGGGGGAGATATGAGGTTATTTAAGAGGTGACATTATCTCATATACTGGATATGTTGGAATTCAGCATTATGTCTTAATCATCATCACCATGGCAGCTGTAATACAAACATATCAATCATTAGGGGAACATCATATATACAGTATGTCTTATATGCCTATAAGGCAGAGCACCAGTTACTGACCAGAGAGTAACTAGGTTTTTTTCTGCAGTTACTCAAATGAAATTTGAGTTTTACACTAAGACCGTCAGGTCGTATTTTCTGTCCATAGCTTCTCCTTAGTGATCTCAGTAAGACAGGAATAGGTCATTTAAACATAATATTGTTAGAGGTGCTAAGATATAATTAGCACGATAAGTGAATAATGTCAGCATGATTCATTTGCCACCATGGGATTGGAACCAACAACCTTCCAGCCATGAGCATAGAGTCCTAACCCTCAGATCCATACACATCTTAAGTTTCCACTCAGTTTCAAACCAAGGACATTTACTAACGCTTGGGACATTCTTACTGTGAGAATCTGCATCGGAGTGCTTTTTACAGACAGAGTTTGATATATGGGAGGAACTGTTGCAATGTGCATGCATCTGTATACTTTTCTCCAAAATCAGGAAGGATCCGTAACCAGACTTGAATACACTGAAGGATTTCTGATCTCACACACCTTGATTTTCATTTATACCTTTGATTGGCTGGAGGTTAATTTCTTGTTTTCGTGCCGAACTACCTGGTGATACACCTGCTATCCCTATTGTGTTTCTTTAGCACCTCTTATCACCTTGAACGCTGCTCCTGCATCAAGCTTTTGTCTTCCTTCTGTTAAGGGAGAGAAGGAATGCTGACGTGTTCAAAATCAGCACGCTCCTGAAGCTGCCAGAAACGTAGGCTAACAAATCCAAGACCACCCTGCTTCATCATATGATACAGGAACAGTCATAGTTGCATCACTTTCTGAAATGTAGCAGTGTACTCCTGGGGTAGGTCATTATTGATATTAATATTAGGAACATGCCTGTGGCTTTTCAGGAGAATCACAGTGCCGTGCTGAATGACACTGAGATCTGTGACTAATCCCCAGAGTAAGGGAGTTAAAGGCAGTTATTGCTGTCCAGAGCTTATACAACAGCATCAATGGAGGAGATTGTGGTGCATGAGTGGATCCTGGCAAGTGCAAGGTGAGCATTAGCCCAGGCTGGCATTATTTAGGGGCATGAAGTGTGCTGGGGGGGGGGGGGCTTCCACAGGCACAACCTGAGCCCCTAGCAAAACAGTGATCTTACATATTTCTGGCACTGACATGTGAGCACTTCAGCACTTCAGTTATTTATTTTTTCTTTAACACCCCTGTTGCTCTGCTGGGATGTCTGGATTAGTCAGAGTCCAACCCAGTTAGTGCTGCATGTGTTAATTGTTTTGTTTGCAGTTCGTTTGTTTATAGTCTAGTTTATGGTTTTAAATGGAATATCTTTCATCTGTTTCGACACCTTTTTATCGTATTGATATGTTGACATTCTGGTAACATTCACTTGAGGGGGCACAAATACGTAGTGGTAACTCAGTTAAATCATAAACAAATATAGTTGCTACTTGAGATAAAAGATGTATCACGATTCATTGATGATGAACAAACAAGAGATCAGTAATTCACGTGTTATTCATTTTTTTCTCTCCAGTAGTTCAGGTGTGACTGAATTGCAGGGTATTTTTTCTGTCTTGTGACTAGACCAGGAAAGCAGGACTGATCTGAAAGGGGCTCAGTTCTGCATGCAAATGCAGGTGATCTGTCAACTAAAAAAAAATCTTCTGTCAAACTAGAACTGGATCACACAGTAATGACAGGGATTGTAGTGACATCTTTTGACACATTTTGGCTTTAAATGACAGTGATTCACATGACTACACAGCCTTGTACCAGTCTCATACATATTAGCCCATGTAAATGGATATGTTACTGTTTGATGCCACCAGGTGGCACCAGAGGGGGAAAGATGATCATCAGAAATGTGAGACTCCGAGTTTTTACTTCATCTATTCCTGGAAACTGGAGAACAGACAGTGAATGTCCAAACGGACATGAGAGTTACATTATTATTCTGATTTGTTTTCTTTGAAATAAATTACTGCAAAAAAGTCTAAGTAATAATAGAAAACAAATTAAATGAGTAAAAAAGAGCTTAATCAGAACGTCCACCCCTTGAATTGACAGACTTTTAGCTGCTGACAAGTTTGTTTGTATCTTAATAAATTATGAAAGTTGCAAGAAGCAAACATATACATTGTATCTTGTAGTTGCTGCCGGTAAATAGGCAGGGAAACTGTGGGGATCTCCCTCCCCATAAGCATCTCCAACTCTGGGTTTGCTTCTGTTTCCCAAGAATATACAAAACAGCTACACTGATTCTTACTCCTCGGTCCAGGTCAAGAAAGAAATTGTCCAAACACAGATCAAGCTTCAATAATCAAAGTACCCATCACAACATCAATAATCTGTATTACTGTAATACTTTTTCAATGTTGGAATTTTTAAATCAACTTCAGTTACCCATAGTCTAACATGGTTCTTGCAGTAAAAAAAATTAGAGTGGCTTGTTTTGAATCTATCTAAATCCTATCCAGTCAGGAGTAATCAAATCATATAAATCCTTACATGTATAAATGTACTTTTGGGGAATTACATCAAAAAACATTTATCTAGATGCATATTTTGATACAAACCCCTAATTATTTTCAAAACATCTAAGCTACTGCTATAAATAAGAGCAATAAAAGCTATAAGGAAGAATCTAAGATGCATACTGGTGAACCATTAGCCGTTGAACATAAAAGAAAAACTTGCTGTGATATTTTTGAAAGCAAATGAATGCACAGGTTAATGCTCTGGCAAGATTTTGAGAGGTCTGCCCACTGTTGTTTTTGTTTCTGTAAGTACGACTTTAATAAAACTTTGAATACAATGAAAACGTTTCTTACCTCCATCTTCACTTGGTGTCAGTTGTCCAGGTTGTAGTACAGCAGGACTGTGGCTTGTTTTACACCTGCAGCTGGGTGTTACAATGCTTTAAAAAAATAATGATCAAACCACACCTCAGTTACTATGGATACCCTAGATTTAGTAACATAGGAATGAGTAAGGAATGGTTTTGTGTCCACACATACTGTAAGATACAATGTATCAGATTTCCATAACTGTTAATCCAATACAGAGCGCGGGACAGCATGTTTAAGATACCAGGTTATCACATATAGACCCCACAGTTACTTTAGAGACAGCGATTCTACATACGAACAGTGGAGTACTCAAACGCTACACATCCAAACTGCAGCCCAGTATTAACTACTGACCCACTCATATTAATGAAATGTAAATAGTTATTGTTACCCAAACTATTTCTTGAGTAACAGAGTATGGCAACATAGTATTAGCATGGAGGGCATTTTTAGAAAATTGGAATAAGAACTCATTTTAAATGCCAGTGATACCTGTATTTTTAACTGCAATATCGACATTTGCTTTCAGTTAATGTCCTTTTACTGGGAATGTCTACATTTGAGAAGATCGACTTGAGCAGTGTCACAGTACTCGGGATAAAGCTTTGGAGTGATAATGACTACCAAGCACATCAAAAGACAAACAGTCCACAATGCCTGTTGATATGTTTTAATAACCGACCGGAGTTTTATCATAGGGACTGTCTGGTGACAAGTGTGGTCACAGAATCCCCAGCAGCCCTGACAATAAACGGGCCCAAATCATACCTTTAATTATTACATCATTCAATGGTCGCGACAATCAGCTCCAACACCAATAACAATAAAAACATACAAAACAAAGCTAAAAAACAAAAACAAAACGAGTGCACACATTTGCATATAAAAATTGTAAATAAAAACAAATACAGTAAAAGAAACAAAAAGCATCTCTGAACACAATTACATCCTGGACATATATTTAACACTACACTCAATTTTGCAGATTCATCAAGAAAATATTGCCTCCCCTTCATACATTTGCCATGAAAATAAACCATTGTAAAAATGGACCCATACACACTTAGTCTATAGATGGCAGTGCTTATTTCGTTATTAGCTTGGGTGTAAGGAGGTCGAAATGTTTATTGTATATGCCCTCTGGTGGCCATATACAAATCTTCAAACCCACACCAATGTGCTTCCCAAAATATTTTTTTTCAGCGGATTCATTTCCCAGCAAGGGCCCCCGTGTTCCTCTTTGTGAAAAGCAGAATAAAAATATCTACTTCCTGTGTCCGCACCCTTCTCAGCAGGAATAAAACCTGGGCATTTGCCTATAATCTTATATCGCAGTGACCCTGTAACAGGATTTTAGACAGGCAGAGGTGAGACACCCAGGCCATGTCCGGTAGAGGAGTGGGTCCTTCTTAAATGAGCTGTCCAGATGGGTCAGGGAATTTAATGGGGCACAGGAAAGCAAAGTCCTGAGACGGATAACTTGAGGAGGCTTTTTCAGTTTCATTGTTGCATACGAGGATGGGGAAACAGGAGTCTCTTTTGTGCAGCTCCTTCAGTCTTGGTATAAAAAGGTTACCTTGCACCCCTCCCCCATGTCTATACCACTGAATCCTTTAACCACAAAAAATTAAAACTTTAAAATGAATTTTTAAAAAGACTCTGCAGTGGCCTGTCGCTGGTCTGCGTGGGCGACCTGTGTGTCAGCTTCGACGGTCTGGAGCTCCGCCGTATCTTCCTTCTCTGGCTCTCCCCTGGAAAATCGAGTACTTGCGGATATGATTCCAGGGTGAGGACAGAATCCCCCTCATTGAGACCCTTCACCAGAAGCTTGGTGGACGTCTGTGGGGTCATGGCTTGTCCACAATCGGGGCCTTGCCCCATTTTCTCGCATAACCTTCTAAATTTAATTCTTCATTTATCCTGCCTCCAGCAGGGCTGCTTAGGCTGCTCCAGCAGCTCACAGGTTGTGGGTCTCACAGTTTAGGATGTCTGCACTCCGGTTTAATGCACAGTTCTGTCTGAAGCAGTACAAAATCCCAACATTTCTTCTGACAGACTCTAAAACGTTCGAGATTTAATGCATCAAACTTGTTGCAGGGGAAGTCTTCTTCATTCTTCCCGACTGGGCACACCAGACAAAACTGTGTCCCGTCCAGAGGAGGAGGGGAAGAGGAGAGGCGTGACACACACGTGCACTGCCGCGCTCAGACCAGCGAGGCCTCCGCTAGTCATAGCTCTGTGATCTCCAGCGGGCTGACAGACAGCGTGTCGCTGTCCTTGGTGCGGTGCAGCGGCGTGGACTTCGCAGACTCCGTGCGGGCATTGCGCTCGGAGTACAGGCCCCCGTCCGCATGCAGAGCCTCCAGGGAGCGTGCCAGGGCCCGCTGGTCATCCTCTGGTAGGCTGTTCAGGTCGGAGGTCAGCAATGTACCGGTGCTGCTGTGGACTGCATGCACACCCTCGGGGCCACGCACCTCGACGGGCAGCTTGTGTTTGAGGCGCAGGGTGCCGCGCCCACCCCCCAGGACCATGCGCTCGTCCTCATCCTCATCCAGGTCGCTCTGGATCAGCTGGAGGGAAGGAATGGGACAGTGAGGAAGAGCAGATGAGGTGTTTGCATGGAGGACGAGGATGTGTGTCTCTATCAAGGCACGTCATCTGAAGGAAATAAGGAGCAGTGAGAGAAGAGAGCGGAAGGGGAGCTTCACAGCCATCGCTCGGAGAGGAGAGCAGGATCTCTGATGAAATCAAGGCTGTTATCCTCCGAGAAATAAACATGTATAAACAGGGTAGCAGCTGCAGACTCTAAGAAAAGATGACAGTGGACACCAGATTGGTGAGTCGGCTCCCTTTACAAGGTATCCAGAAGCAAGGAGAAGAGCTAACAGATGCAGGACAGCACTACGCTAAGAGAGATGAAAAATCAGTGAAAAGAGCGCCACCCAGAGGCTGGGAAGGGGACAGCACGAGTCTTCAAACCCGCCTACCCCCACCTCGGTGATGGACGACCGGTCGCCGTTCCCGGTAGACTTTACGACCAGTCGGGCTGCGACGAGTTTTTTGAGTCTCAGGTAGTCATCCAGCACCACTTTGAGGAGGGAGCCCTGGTAGGACAGCAGTCACGCTCAGTGAGAACAGGGCAGCTGAACCGGACCGACCGGCACAGCTTACAGCAACTGGCCTTCGCTGGACTATCATATACTGTACAAGCTCACCGAAGGTCATTATACATGTCCTAGGAGAAAAGCAAGGGCAATTCTAGGATTTTTTACATTGGAGGGCACAAGTCGGCCATAATTCAAATAGTGGGGCCAACCTTGTCATTAGCCAATGATATGTTCTGAATCAGTGAGTGACAGGGGAAGGGCCAATCAAGCTTTAAACTAGAGCCAGTTCCCCTGTAGCCCCACCCCTGCATTCGCCCTCAGAAAAAAAGACTACGTTCATTTTATCGTACTAACCTGACTGTCTTTCAGTAAACACCACCTGACATAATGGTTGACAGACGCTGTGATGCAGGTTAATATCTGTGGCTGCAGTACTGGGGGCTGAAGACTGTGCTTCTGCTGGTTACAAATATGCGTGTAGGACGGGCTGAGCGTAGCTGCACGAGGGCGTCGTGATGGGGGGCTCACCTTGATGGGCCCCTCCCGCATGATCTGGCCCAGCTTGGCGATGTTGTCATACTCCTGTATGGCAGCCCTGAGGTAGCAGTCATCCTCCGGTTTCGAGGCCTGGGGCTCACGGCCAAATGTGCCCTGGGGTAAGTGCGGTAAGTGGGTGGCACAGCATTGAGTCCATTAAAATACATCCAACAAAGGTCTTCGTATAGCATGTAAGCCATAGGATAGCTCGTCATAGGGCCTTGATGCATAATCTGTATGTTTGTGGAATTTTCCAGGTAATACCTATGTTGGTATGGGTGCCCTTTTGCATTTAGATAATAATTAGCTCTGGATAGTCGTACAACTACTCTAAATTTAGTGACCTCAGTTAATGGAGTAAAAAATTGGAAGGCTGAAATAAAGTCGTAAGCAGTCGTGGTCATGCCTAGTCTACTGTAATTTTTGCTTAGTGATCATTTTGCTTAATGACCTGGTCATTAGAATGGAACTCAGCTGCTAAATGGGGAGTTGATGTGGTTTTTGTGCCACGGAAGAAAACGTGCAAATCTTGTTATGTTTCTCTGCCAAATCTAAAATCAGGTAAAGTGTGCTCAGTTTTGTGTTCAGGGTCCTTTGCTCGACTAATGAATTTTTGTTGTGTTCTGCAGCTATGGCACACGAGCGAAGCCCGGATGACGGGGGTGCAGCCTGACATACGTGCGTGCGGGCGGGGCTATTCCACAAGTCGGTGATGTCACTGAGGTTTTCCGGGAGGTCGTCCTCGTGCTCAGCCTGTGCCGCGAGCTCCAGGTTCCGGCAGAACGGATCCAGCCACACTGGGTTTGCCCTTGACCATGTGGTACCAATGGATAAACAACGGCAAGTATGAATGGAAAATATTAGTGACAACTTGTGAGACATAAGTGCCTATTCAGCAAAGTGAAACTAGCTTGGAGTAAAAAAGTTATTATTATTCAGTCTCTATGCATGAAGATCAAGCGAATTGTGTAAGAGTGAAATTATTGGTATTGATATATGGAAACACTCATCCAATCCACCACGTGCGGACATGTCACAGTGTGCCTGTCAGCATGCCGGCCTGCGCTTCTGCACGTTCGCCTTCTCCAGTCTCCTCGGCACTCTGTAAGGATCCTCACCCCTCAAAAGAGTACTTGTTGGTGTTAGGCATGTCCAAGATGTCCATGAGGCCCTGGTTCCCTGGACAGTGGAGGACAGACAGAGCTGGACAGATTCCCACACCACAATAATTAAATTAAAATTGGTTCTGCGAGTTAGGATGCTGTGTCTGTGATTGGAAGGTTGCTGATTCAAATCCCAAGATCAGCGGAGTGGTATCAGTTGGGCCCCTAAGCAATTTTGACTCTGCTCAAAATCTCTTCTCAAAAATGAATTTTGCTTCGGATAAAAGTTGTTTGCTAAATAAATAAAATGTAAGGTAATGCGAAAGAAACCACGCCTCCTGCAGCTCATTGGAGGATAGCGGGCAAAGGACCGCCCCTCCTCGTGTGCCACGCACCTGTGGAGCCTGCAACGATGGCTTTCAGCTTCCTCTTGTGCCTACAGCAAAACGACAGTGAGAGAGAGGGGAACCGGGTAAGACGAAACAGTGTTGCTTCACTAAGCGACTGCATTGTGAAACATCATAAGGGGGGGCAGCCTATAAAAGCTTCAGGATGGAAGCCGGCGTTGCAATATTGCTGCGGAAATGCACACATTTACAGTTTGCGTAGACGCAAGATGTTATCGGGAATTTCTCAAAGGCTTCCTCTTAAGCAACAGCATCGAGCCTTTTAGAAGGACAGAAGCTGATTTAGAGGAGAATCGTATTCATAGTCTTACACGGCGCGGTAGTACATGATCATGGAGATGAAGAGTGTGGCAGCGAGGAAGAGCAGCACAGCTAGGATGATGGTGGTCATCTGCAAGAAAGAGAGAAATAACAGAAAAGGCTGAGAGCCGGTGGCTGCCCTGTTCACGGTCACACAAACCCCCCCCCCCCCCCAGTCCACCCCAGTTAATCCACTTTGCAAATAGAGCCACTTAAAGGGCAAATTAATTGATTTCAACTGAGAATCTGATGACACCAATAGACAAAGATTCAGCAGGGGGCATCAAACCATGTGCCAAAGAATGAAACATTAGAACCCAGTTAGGAAGCTCAAGATGACTGAAACAAGGAAATGCAAATAATTCTGTGATGCTGTAAGCAACATTCAATGGATACTTTCAAGGTTCAGAGTCAGACACACATTTAATAACGTGCTTTTCTACAGACACATTAGAGGTCAGGAGACTGATACTGCAGATGCCTTCCATAGCAATAATTTATATTAAAAATGATCAAGTAAGTTAAAAGTAATCATCCATCTTCAAGCTGTTAATCCTGGTCAGGGTCAATCATTCAGAGCAGGGATATTATATATGGCAACTTTGATATAGTGAAATAATGAAATTTAATGTGCATGGATCTGCTACTCAAGCGATGCCTTTAAGCCACTTAACATGGAACACAGAAAAACAGGCAGCTTCCCTTTCTCACATTCCCTCTCTCTCTCTCTCTCTCTCTCTCTCACACACACACACATACACAGTCCACATATCCATGCATTTATGGGGACTTAACATTCATTTCTATGGCTATGACCCTGATTCCAACTATCACAACCTTAACCCCTACCCAGCCCTAACCTTAACAATAAGTAACCAAACAAAATACAACACTTTTGGCTATTTTAGTTTTTTGAGTGCATTCACAGATTTTTATAAAATTGAGGTTATCCTTGCGGGGACTGAGAAAATGTCCCACAAAGTAAAAAGTTACAAGTTTTTATCACAATGTGGGGAAATCTGGTTCCCACTATGTAATAATTACAAACAAACAAACACACACACACGCACGCACACACACACACACACACACACACCTGGAGGGTGGTCATGTCCACTGGGGCTTTCCTGCTCAAGGCAGGCTGGACATCCAGGACGTTGTAGTTTCTGAACAGGTTCCTCAGCTGCTCCTTGTTCTCGTCGATCATCTGAATGACCCTGGCAGCATTGAAAATGAGGAAGCGGAGCAAAAGCTCCCGTCGTGAGCAGTACCACTAGGTCTGGGTCATTAACTAGGGTAAGACAGCTGGATTATTGGGGGCTTTGGATATTCGGTTAGTTTCACTTTCTGGTTGGATCTTTGCTGTTTATGCTCACTAGGTTTCCTAGAGTTTAGGTCAATTTGAATTTAGTTGTCAGCAGCTTTCAGTTGTTGCCTTTTAAACGGGCCTCATTCTCAATTCTCAAGTAAAATTTTGTGAAGCTTTTTGGTTTAACCCAGCTGTCATGTGCTGGAAGAGTGGAAGGTACGGCACATCCACAACACCATCTGTCCAACTTCCTTTGCTCACCTCTCAACATCAAGGATGCGATTGGTCTGCTTGTTGACAACATGGATAAGAACGTCCGTTTGAGCAAAGTTTACGCGACCTTTTTTATCCACGTGGAACTGAAAATGAGAAATGAGAGGAAGGTCAGTGTAGATGTGGGTCAGGGATGTCGAGCTGGCCTGACGGCAGCAGGTCCAGTCTGACACATGCACGTACTTGCAGGTCGTCAGTGTTGACAATGGCTCCGGTGATGTTGGCCAACAGGTTGACAAACTCTTCTTGGAACAGGCGCACTCGCTCGGGGATCTCGTTGATGACGATCTTCACTCGCTGGTCGTCCCGCAGTATGTAAATGCCCACCAGCGCCACATCACTATGCTCAGCCAGGTCTCGGGCCAGAACCTCCACCACAAAGTATCCCGGAGCGTAGGCCGTAAAAAGGTCAAAGGTACGAATAATTCCATCTGTCTCACCTGTTGAATAAGGATTTCCGCAAGGGAAAAGATACCACATACTAGGACAAAGACCTGATAGACAGAATACAAGCAACTCATCATGTCTATGAAGTGCAGGATGAAGACTGACCGATGATGAAGACATTGCCGACGTCCTCAGAATCATTGGATTGCAGCCTGATGTAGCGGATGGACAGTACACTGTACAAGACCAGGCTGTTGTTACCTATATCATTGTCCACAGCTTGGACATGAATTAGTTCTGAACCCACCTTGGCATCTGCAGCCACACCTGGGGAACAAGGGAGATCAACACAGATCATCAACATGACTTGCACTCTATGTGGTGCCCACTTTGCATAATGGATCACATTCAGAACATAGGGAAGACTTAGACCCACCTGCAGTGTACTCTGGCTTGGTGAAGTGTGGAGACTGGTCATTGATGTCCTCTAGGTGGACCCGCACCTCCTGCAGGGTTGGGTCACGACCGGGGTCCAGGCTGAAGAGCCTTGATGCTCTCTGGCTCCGCGGGGGAGTCCAGTTGCGGTTGCTTGAAGCTTTAATGATAATGGAGTACACAGGGATGTACTCCCGGTCCAGGTCCTTCCTCAACCGAAGGGCTCCAGATGGGCTCAGGCCGAAATTCCCCTCAGTGTCGCCCCCTGTCATCGGTGTGTCATCAAACTCAGGGTTAGGGGCCCTTGGGAAGCTCCAGCTCAGAGAACTTCAGTAAGCCTGGAGTTGATGCTCAAAACATCATTGTCCATCCATACTCAATGCTCAGAATATTCCATTATTTCACATTGTTCATCTCTAATCTCTCCATAATTTCACTCTATGAATATAATTCCCTATCACGCTCCAAATCCTTTATTCTCCTTCCTTCATTGAATCTTTTGTTGCTTTGAAGATAAAAAGCTTTGTCTGTTAATAAGTTACACTGAATTAATTCCTTCCATTGTTGAGGCTTATCGACAAAGTATTTTTATTATACATATGCATATCTGGGTCCTGGTTCTAAATTTCTACTAATAATTCATTCACAGCTTGCCTATTCAATAATATTTTCATAAATGCAAAACCATTACTTCAAGAGATAAGGGTGTTTGCAGGTCTTTTAAAGCATTTTTCTATAGCTCCTCTAAAGTGCATATGGAAATTCCTCATTCAACTGACCTGCTATGAAGTAGTACACTACAGCGTTGGAGCCTTCATCTGCATCGACCGCGCCTGTCACGTTGCCCACCAGAGTGCCTGGAGTGGAGTGCTCCGGCACTGAGAGCACCTGGTAGGGCAAGCTACCCCGCTGAATGATGGTGGGGGCACAAAGACAAGGCCGTGGAGACTCAAGGATGAACCAACGCAGATACACATCACCAACATGTAACTGAAAGCATGGACCTGCCTCCACGTAATAAGGCCACAACACAGTGTCACAGTAACATTGCACACACCAACTTCCCAGTGATACTGCACTGTCAAACTTCCAAAAGTAGAACTGAAGCACAAAATTCTTCTAAAAGGATAACATGGAAATCTCGTGGAATCTCCTGTTCTGCTAATTTTCTATGGGTAACATTCCCAACACCAACCGGGGGCTTCAGGAAGACGGGCTCGTTGTCATCGATGTCTGTCAGCGCCACCTGCAGGGGCTGTGTGGTCTCGTAGGGCACTGGCTGGCCAAGGTCGTAGGCCACGATGATCAGCTAGACAGCCACATAATCAACATTGAGATTCAGTTCTCTAAAGCTATTTACATTGTCTTTTACACTTTAAGACAGCATCAGTCTTGCCCTTTACTGAAAATGGCGAGTTCTGCACCCTCATCAAATTCCAGGAATAACTTACACTATGCAGGGGTTGCTTCTCCCTGTCCAGCCGCACGGCCGTGGTGATGACTCCAGTTAGGGCGTCGATGTGGAAGTTCTCCCAGTCCCGGTTACCCGCACCGGTCTGAAGGAAGGCGTAGCGGACCTCTCCGTTCACGCCCTCATCCCCGTCTGTAGCAAACACCTCATATACCACCAGCCCCGGGGGCTGTTCCTGGAGGAGTAACAGGTATTCAGAGGAACTCTCCTGGTTTTCAGTCAAGTGGTCTGTTGGATTTCATCACATTTGGTATGTTTGATTTTTATTGATTTAAAGAATAGCATATATCATACGAACTAAGGTACATATAAAAGAAATAATAAAATATAGACAATGCAAATTATTATCACGAGCGGTGATCATTGATCCCCATTAGTCAATTAAACGCATAAGCAGCTGCAAAACTATTTACACTCGGACGTGCCATCATCACCCACCTTCACACATGGGCTGGGGAGCCCTTTTCAGTCCTGGCAGGAGACCAACACGTGAGTCCCGAGAAAGTGCCGGGCGATGCGCGCTCTATCCCACGGCTGAGGTACGGTCAGTACTGGGATCTCCCCCTTCCTTTATACTAAATTTAGAGTTGCATGTGGGCAGGGGGTAAGCTGGCCAGGCTCACCCCTTCCCCCCAGGCAATAGGTACTCCAATTCCCCCTTTGGTCCGAGTGATGCTGCTTGCGATAACATACTACAATAGGCGTCCTTGCACCAGGTGTCTTTGCGCAACGCCTCCCTGTTCCCCCCTAAAGGTAATATAGGGTGCTGTATACCGACCCCCCCCCATCACCCGAAACCAAGATAAGAATTCTGCATGCCGATCTAATGGCCCAGATTAGCATCCTGGCTTCTTTTTATGAGCCCAAGTTATTTATGGCAAAATTAGGTTTTACAGGGGATCGGTAAATAATGTGTTTGTGCAGTCTAGTAACATTCGGGGTGAATCATGGACGATTGATCTGAATTTCAGGATGATCAGTCCACACGCGATCATAATTAATCCACAATTACAACTTCCCAGAATATTATAGTAAAAGGATTAATTCCATGCCACGTGGGTGACGTAATCGTCCGCGAATTCATCCTAATACAACACTTCTGGCCACTAAAGTGTGGAAACACTTCCAATTTTTAGAGATTGCAGAACTTTATTCAACTTCCAGTTATTTAATAATCCAATGTTTGATATTTGTAACATTCATAACGTTTATAAACATGGCCACCAATTTTCGCGTATTCATTTTTAAAGTATAATCACAAAATGCTTGGTGTTTCCACAATTTTGATGAGTGTATAAATGACATATAGAGCATGTCTTGTTTGTGAATTGTAACTGTTATGCTCTGATATATTGAGATTATTGTTTTTTTACACATTATACTTTCAGTGAATTTACCATTTGATTAACATCTACAGGAGATTCACTAGTTCGGTTACATTATAGAAGAAGAATTAAATCTTGGGTTTTCACGCTGGTCCAGAAGGACTAAAGTCTTGTATGATATAGGCTCATTACCATGAAGCTGGTCATAGATGATCTAGGGACAAGTGTGTCTCTTCATGTTTTGTTAATATTTGTTATGGTTAAGATTTTGTGAGAGTAAATTGATTCTTCTGCAGTGTCTAGGGGTGATCAGTAGTTTTTGTAGACACGACATTTAACTACACGCTCCTACAATAATAATGTTACTATGAGAAGTCACCTGACATGTGCCTTTGGGGGTCACTTTGACCCCAGGGTAGGTGTGAGAGGTAACCCTTGTGGTACAAGGTTATTTTGCATTGCTTTTAATTGATATATTGATATTGATTTTAATGCTAAGTTATCTTGTATTACTTGTATTAAAGTATTTTTGAGTGAACCTAAGCGTGCCTGTTTGTTCCTTCGAGAGCCCTATATCCCTCTCTCATCCATTTTAATACAAGTGTACACCCAGACAGGCCAATACCGACTCTAACCCGAACCCGATCCAGTGGGCCAATAGTGTCACGCACCTCCAAGATGTGCATGATAGTGCCGTTGGCGGGACGCACGAAGACGGGCCGGTTATCGTTGACGTCGATGACGGTGATGAGCAGGGTAGCGGTGCCCGTCAGTGGCGGCCGTCCGTGGTCTGAGGCCACCACCGTCAGGTTGAAGCTCTCGAAGGACTGCAGCAGGCGCAGCGAGCGCAGCAGGCCGGTGTCCGCGTCCAGGGAGAAGGCGTCTGACAGACAGCACAGGGGGCAGAAAGACGGAGAGTTCCGGTCACGGTGGGGGACAGGCGGCCGAGGCCTCATTTAGGCCACAGCTGGTCTGCTGGGCTTAGATTTGCCTCTTTTACCACATACTTCCACATCTGCAAAGAAATGAATTGGCTGAGATCTGCAAAAACAAAGGTTACGCATTCGTGGTGACTCACTGTTATTTATGTTACCAATCACGCGGCAATGACTAATTCTGTTTTGACACTGCCTAAGTACACTGTCAGAAAAAAGAGTACCAGTTAGTACCTTTGCTTGTCACTGGGGCTGTACCATCAAGGATCCGCCAACTGTACCATAGCTCTAGGTCATTCTACATTTTAAGGTACAGAAATGGACTATTAATGTACCATTGGGGGTACATTAATGTTGTGTGTACCTTGGGGATGTTCCTCAGAGTCCATTTCTGTACCTGTAACTACACTAAAAGCTACATTTACCTGCAGCTATGGTACAATTAGCAGACTCTTGAGGGTACAGACCCATTACAAATAGTAAAGGTACAAACTGGTACTCTTATTCTTACAGTTTATGTGTAAAAACTTAAAAATACATTTTCCCTTATTATTCACTGAAAATAATAAAATTTTGGTAATTTACATTATTTTAATGGTGCCTGTGACCTAAAAATTAAATAACATTTTTTGGAAGCTATCCCTTAAAATCAAACTCAGACACTGTAAAATACTTTTCGGTGTGTTTGGTGTATTTTTTGGCGAGATTGTATTTAGTATTTGTAAATGCTTATTGATTTGATATATTTTTCGGAGATATTACCAGACATTTCAGAGATATTACCAGCTGCATTTCCTTTCAGTGTGTAGGTCAGGATTCCATTGTCCCCTTCGTCCAGGTCGGTGGCAGTGAGCGTGATCACCGACGTCCCACTTGGCTCGTTCTCAAACACACTAGTGCTGAAGACTCGCTCCAAGAAGCGAGGTCTGAAATCGTTCACGTCCAAGACGGTCACCAGCACCTTAGCGGTAGTGAAGGGGAACAGGAGAGAGGTCTGTGTTTACATAACTGTGTAGCAGAGGGAGATGGATCGGCAGTTATGCTGAAGATATGCAATTTCCTGGTCGGAACAATTTCAGCATTTGATGTGCATTCTCTCTTCCAGCTCAGAGCTGGAAAAACATTTCAGAAAAATGCATTTTAACAGGTGCTTTTGCTTTTGTGGTTGCGGCTGGGCGCTATCATGGATGCAGGGCAGGTCTTGGCAAAGGCAAAACGGGCAAAAAGGCAGCATTTTCTTACGGGGCATTTTCTGGACTCAGCAAACCACTGCCGCCCAGCACCTTCTGAGGCAAAGTGAAATTGAGAAGTGAGGTTTGCCAGGGTGGGGGGCATCGGTGGGTAAGCTTGCTTAGGGGGCTACATGGGCTTTGACTGGCACTGCATGAATGGCAGTGGAGAAAATCAAGAACAGAAAATAATTACAGGAACATCTCACCTAATGACCCAGAAGGAAGCAGAGAAAAATGGCATTCGCACATTGTTAGAACCCATAGGTAACGGTAGTTGCCTACTTGAACTGAATTCTCCCGTCGATTGTTGGGGCTTCCCCCAGGGTTGTCACGGGCAACCGCCGTCAGAGTGTAGAGGAACTTCGTCTCGCGGTCCAGAGGGGAGAGGATGTAGATGTCACCCTGCAATAAAAAATAGCGATGCCAAATGAATGTGTCTTAGGGTGCTTCTGTGCGCATTTCGCCAAAGTGTGGCCATTTCTGACCATAAATTCACTCACGGTGGTGGGGTTGATCCCGAACTTGCCCTCCCCGTCCACCAGACTGTACTCAATAACGGAGAAGAGCCCGGAATCGGCGTCTGTGGCGCTCACTTTCACCACCACCGTTCCCAGGGCAATGTTCTCGAAAATGGACCTCTGAAGAAAATCCAAGAGCACTTAAAAAAAATGCTAAAACACATATCGAAGTTACACTGGGATTAGAAATTTTTTACTATAGAATTTTCCTTGGCATTAGCATACCTTGAACATAAATTTATTTATTTGTACACTGTACTCATTTATACAAATTCAAGCTTGTAGTCATCGATCTGGTTCATTAGCTGTCCGGTTTAAAAGGGTAATCATGATCTTAATAAATAACTTGATAGTTCTTTCAAAGCTTCCCCCATAAATTTTGTTTTGGAACTGAGCTGAGTGTCGCTTTGTAATCTGGCATATTCCATGTCACTGCTATGTGTGCTAACGCTATGTGTGCTAACGCTATGTGTGCTAACGCTAAGTGTGCTAATGCTATGTGTGCTAACGCTAAGTGTGCTAATGCTATGTGTGCTAACGCTAAGTGTGCTAATGCTATGTGAGCGACAGGGGGTTTCATGTGACCCTGTACTCTGTTGGATTAGCTGAATTGGGTGACCGGGCACAGTCCCCTCAGATACCTGATAGGAGGGCTGCAGGAAGATGGGGTTGTTATCATTGACGTCGACGACACGCAGGTAGACGGGTAGCTCTGTGACCCGGATGGGGCTGCCCTGGTCCTGGGCTCGCACAGTGAAGTTCAGCCACTGAACCTGCTCATAGTCCACCGTCCTGTTGGCCAGGATCTTTCCTGTGTAGAGGCACCACACGCAGCATAGACGTGAAACACCAGGTCTACACCCAGGTTATTATTAACAAAAACTAAAACTATAAGAAAACATGTTCATATGCTGAAATAAAATAAGATGCAAAAATAAAAAAACTAAAACTTAAAAAAAAAGAAAAAAAATCTGGATACAGCAGCTAAGGTGCTTGGACCCCTAATTATCAATATAGCTTTGGAAACCAAATGAAATAAAATGAAAAACAAATGGCAAATACTATTAATAAAAATCAATACAAAAATAAAAACACACTGAAAATGAACTAAAACAAATAAATTTCAAATGAAAATAGGAAATACGTAAAAGAAATTAAACTAAAAAAATCGAAACAATAAAAACCGCGGTCTACACTGGTCCAGTAGGCAGTTACTGTACTACTGGGAGAAGATGTCTGATGTACTGTATATGACACACAACACGCATTTTACTTAGTACAGATTGATAAAATTATGGTAATTTAGGAATATTGGGGCCTCTGACCTGTAGTGGGGTCCTCGAGACGCAGGTACCCCCCATGGGGCAGGTGGAGCAGGGCATAGGTCACCTGGCCATTTGGGCCCTTGTCTGGGTCCACTGCTGAGACGGAGAGGAGCGTGGTCCCGGGCTGGGCCCCCTCCAGAATCATCTCTGAGAAGTGGGTCACCCCGAAAGGGCGGAACCGTGGCGGGTTGTCATTCACGTCCAGCACGTTCACCGTCAGCCTCGCTGCAGGACAATATTACATTATGGATTTTATCATATAGGCATAATGATCTTTTACAGATCTATTCATCATGAGTACAAGTTTTATTATGCAGTCATCCCTCTGTATCGGTTCCAGCCCCCCCCACAGACACCAAAATCCACGGATGCTCAAGTCCCTTATAGAAAATGGCGTCGAATTTGCATATAACCCACGGACATCCTCCCATATGCTATAAATGACTTACAATGTCATTCTCTCTTCCAACCAACCACTTCATTTGAGTGGATTCAGTGCAGTGGTCAACGTGTGGCAGTTGACATTTTGGTTTTTGGAAAATGTTTTGTGAAAATTGAAATTTATCTGATGCTCAGCGCATTTCAAATAGTGAAACATATGGAAAGTCTACAACAACACGGCAGCAATAAAAAAATTATTTGATAATAATTTTTGCATAAGTAATAGTGAAACACCCTTTATGGCTGCCTTACCATTGGGCACGCTGACTGACAGATCAATGACATCACTGGCATTGTCATGGACGGACACAATGATGTCGAAGCTGGCCACCAGCTCTCGGTTCAATGGCTTGCGCACAAACACGGCACCTGGAAACGCACACTGAGAGTTAAGCTGCCGAAAAAGCTCAGCATCTGAGATTAATTAACATGCCTCATGGACATCATTTATGCTTACAACAAGCACAAAAAAATAGGAACTGAAGGTCCCTTATGCAACGCTGCACACATCTTGGGGATAAAGAAATAGAGGAAACAGAAGCAGTAGGGTGAAACAGTGCTTAATAAAGTTGTCCCCTAAAAATAAAAGCCTAGCCCTGAATAATATATCACAAAGTCACTTTAGACAAAAGTTTCAGCAAAATAAGCAAAAATAATGCCATGATCAGTTATGCCCAGATGAGGTTGCATGTGTGATTGCATCCAACCTGTATGGAAGTCAATGCCAAATGAATCCTGCAGGCCGTCCACCGGTTTGTTCCCGTCGTCTTTGGCCTCAACGGAGATGATGTAATATTCCAGGCGGGGTCGGAGGTCAGGGTCTTCGGCAGCGAGAGTAGCCACCACTACACCAGGAGGCGTGGACTCGTTGACGTTGATGGTGTGCACCAGCTGCAGAAACCGTGGTCGTGAGTCGTTGATGTCGTCGAGGATGACCGAGAGGGTCGCCGTCCCGGAAAGCGGCGGCGTGCCGCGGTCGGTGGCCACGACGATGAGGCGGTACGAGCCGCGCTCCTCACGGTCCAGGGTGGAGTTGCCCACCAGTACCGCACCCGACAGGGAGTCCACGATGAATCTGTCTTGGGCGCCACTGTCCAGCCTGTACATCAGCCAACCGTTGGATCCCGAATCAGCATCGCTCGCAGAGAGCTGGGTGACCACCACACCTGAGGCATGACAGCAACGTGACAGGGTGCAGCAGACCGTAGGAGAGGACAGGCATGAAGGAAGAGGGAGCAGGTTTTGGGGGAAATGTTACAGAACATCTGGGAAAGGTTATGAGTTCAACAAACACACTGTTCTCATTTCTCCCTTTGCAGGAACTTTCGACTGACTCAATTTAATATAACTATCAATTCCTACCACATTAAAACAAAACCCAAATAGAGAGGAAAACTGATAAAAAATGGCTAGTAAGCAGATTACCATGTAAAGAAAGATTTTGTTTTGCAGAATAATGACAGGAAAATGATACGCAAAAAGGCTTAAACCTCATTGTCTTCTGGCTCTCATTATGAATAGTTACATTTATTATAAAAATAAAGGAATGAAATGATGCATCTTGTTCTCCTTTGCGACACACACACACAAACACACGCAGTTTGGAGCAAAGCTTGGGGGGGGGGGGGGGGGGGTGTCAGGCCATTTATCTGACGCTCTTGAGCGTTTCAGAGGGTTAAGGGTTTTGCTCAAGGCCCCAACGGAGACGTGACTATTCTGCTAAGGTTGGGATTCAAACCGACGGCCTTCTGACCACAGGCACAGAGGCCTAACTCAACGAGCCACGGCTCTCTGCAATTTTTTTCCATACATCAGCAATCCAAGGATTCCCAGTGACTCGATCTCTCGGCTCCTTCTCGGCCGCACCATCTCTTCCTACATTCCATCGGCGCATCATCAGGACGCCTGCGGTGTAACCCCCAGCTCTAAACTGCGGGGCGGGGGGGTGTCTCACCCGAGGGGCTGTTTTCGGGCAGGCGCACGGTGAGGCTGGGTGGGCTGAAGACGGGCGGGTTGTCGTTCTGGTCCAGGATGGTGATGCTGATCGGCACGCTGCTACTGAGCCCCCCCACATCCTCCCCCACCAGGAAGAGCTCCAGCCGAGGGTCCGAGAAAGCCTCCCGATCGAGGGCGGCTCCCAGACGCACGCTCACCTCCCCTGAAGGTCACAGCGATAAGAGGCAGGAGGCAAAAGAGCGAGCAATGAAAAATACTCAATATTTGTGGTAACTGGTATAACTATTGTTATTATCATACTATTATTATGAAGGAGATCACACTTGCATTGATCTTTTATGTCTCAAAAGGTCCTTTCCTGGTGTGTGAATATACATTATCAGTCTGCCTGCACTCTTAAATTATAATTCTTATTGAGTTCCGTCATTGAAGTACAAGTACATTTGAACATTTCCTGTTCTATTCAGAGTCAACCTGTTTCAGTATTGAATGTAGAGCGGAATTTGTCGGCCAGTGAGGAGGTGGGGAGATACCTGTGGTGGAGTCTGCAGTAAATAGGTCCACCCTCGGCCCCATAAGCCGATAACGCACCACAGCATTGGGCCCGACGTCTCGATCCTGAGCCAACACCGGGCCGTTCAACACCGATACCATGCTGCCTGAGGGAGAGGAGATGGAAGGAAAGGATGGATGGGAAAGATGAAAAGAGAAATGAAGAGAGAACACGATTTTATCCTATGGGGCTTTATTGGCCTTCTTGACATTCTAGACCTATTTGAGAAAAGATGGAAGATGGGGGCCCACTCGACGTTAAAGAGACAGAGTCACACACCGGTCAGCATGATACCTGGAGGCGAATTCTCGATGATCTCAGCCCGGTAGCTGGTCTGACTGAAAACGGGGCGGTTGTCATTCTCATCTAGGATGGAGATCAACAGCAGGTCCGAATCCTACAGAGGAGGAACCGAGATGGGAGCAGAACAAGTCATGTGATGAAGGAGAAACAAGCAGAGAGGAAAGCAGGAGAAAAGGAGACAGGGAAAGAACAGGAAAGGACAGCTGAGCTGGCTGAAAGGGCAAAGGCTGGTCATGTAACAAACAGCACTAACTCTGCTGCTTGACTGTTATATGTCCCTGGTGCACCTCAACCCTCATCTGACACTCTAACATTAACCCAAGCAGCCACAAAATGGTCATACACAACTCACCCACGGCATTTCGTAGTTTGTGTGATAATGACTGAAAATCACTGAATGGGAGGATATTCTGCCATGCTGTCATGCAAGGTCTGGGAAGCATTTTAAGCACTTACAAAGTCATATGTTGTAAAATTCATGAGCAGTTACATATTGGTTGAGGCCACATGGAATTCTGTGGTTTGCTGCCTTATTTGTGTGCGGAGTGATGTGCATTATACATATCCTGAGGATACGTGTATTAACTGCAAAGGAAATCACTCTTTTTGTGACCACAGCCATCCATCCATCCATACTTAACCCAGCACCCCAAACAGCACAGGGCACGAGGCAGGGGTACACTGTGGACAGAATGCCAGTCCATCGCAGGTTGCATGCACATACGGTATGGGAGACCAACAAGTCTAACAGCATGTCTTTGAACTGCAGTGAGTTTGCGTGACGATTTCAGAAGGCAGAGGGGCAACAGCAGTTGAACAGGGAGATTCATTGTGGGATAAGCCCAGTCAGCGACTGTAAAAGCCAGATCAGCAGAAAGATCAAATTCCTAAGGACGGGAAAGTCTGCCGCATCTCGATATGCTGGTATAGTGAGGTTGCTGAGTTACAAGCTGTGAATGAGAAGCTATCGTGCTGTCAGAGGAATACCATCATCTCTGCTGCAAATAACGACTAGTGATGCTGTCACCTGTCAAGTATGAGCGCTGAAAGGCAGCAAACCTGACCATCCTTATTCAAGCAAGAGTATTTCGTAAAAGACACACTTTATTCCATCATGCATGAGAAATGTCAATAAGGGAAATGTTCAATAGTCATTAAGCTGTGTTTTGTAAGCTTTTGGGCTCACCTACTTCACAATACTTGCTGAATACCAGCATCCTGTGCATCATTGGTAAATGGGCAACAGCAAAATGGAACACTTTGTTGCATTGCATTGTTTGTTCATGGGTGTTTTACTTACACAAACATGTTCTAAGGGCAGAATGAAAAATGATTGATTCAAAGAGATAACCAATAAGATTGTAGAGGAGTCCTACGTCCTCTAGTTGCTTGGACCCACCACCTCTACGATCTGATTGGTTGCATTGTGTTGCATTGTGTTGCATTGTGTTGCGCGAGAGCTGGCCGAGTGCGGCTTCAGTCCATACCCGCCGGGCAATTCGGGGGTTCTCTGGATTGTCTTTGACAGTGATTGTCAGTCTGTACTCCGCCACTCGCTCCCTGTCCAGTGGCCTGTTCACCTGCACAACACCTGTCTGTTGAAAAGAGGCAGCCAATGAAAGCTTGTTTTATAAACACTGCCGATTAGAGAAAAAGTATCATATTATCATTTTAACCACTAATATGTCTGCCTTAGGTCCCCTACTGACTGGCAGGCCCACACTAAAGACATGGCTGGGCCTCCTGAATGAGCCCTCCCTCAGGAATAGCACAACCCTTTTCATGACACTAAGCAAAATTTGAACTGTGGCCCTGGATTAAATTTGCCGGGGGTGCTGACAAGAGAATTTGCTGAGCTGGGGTAGAGAGGGGGGTGCTGATCATAAAATTTGCTGAAATTAGCAGAACAATATAAGAGCCGGGGCCCTTTCTGGATTGAACTACAATCTCTGAAACAAGAATCAAGTCCCTTAGCCACCCTGCTAGCTAACAATGTTTATTGAGCTATTAGATGCTAGCAGCTTCCCCCTCTCATCCCCTTGGCGTTGGGCTCACCGTGTCGTTTATGTAGAAGGCTCCGTCCGTGTTGCCAGCGGTGATGTTATAGGTGAGTAGGGAGTTGCGGCCGCTGTCGGCGTCCTGTGCCAGGACCTGTGTCACAGAGGTGTGTATCGGGGCCCATTCACTGATGCTGCGGTTCTGCGGAAGGTTCAGGAGAACCGGGTCGTTGTCATTTATGTCGAGAACTCGCACGCCGACAACCACCTACAGGAATGTAAAGGGGAGTCAAGGGTTAACAAGTAAAACCTTTGCTGGTAGACAGATAAAAGGTTCATAAAAGGAAACAGGTTATACAGAGTGAGTGTGTTAGAACAACTGTGCAACTGTTTATGTACATCTGCGTGCCTTTTTCAGACTTAAACCTACAGGTGGCATGAGTTAGAAAAGCCGGCCTGAGACGGAAAGATCTGGTTGAAATTTGCGGCTGTGTGGGAGTGTGCATGAGTCTGTGGGCGCAGAAACCAGATTACGTATTACAGAAACCTGAGGCAGTGGAGACTTAATGTGTCACAGACAACGGGAGACAAGCAGAAGCTCAGTGTGGAGGCGGAAAAATTTTATCTTGCCGAATAAGAAATCATAGAACTGATTATTCAGCATGATTTTTCCACATTGAAATCACATCTAAAAGTCAACAGAAAAGAATTTTGTCCACTTGCACACTTGCATTAAATTAAGTACGAAAACATTTATTTTTGCCCTATGTCCATACAGGACAATGTTCATAATGTTCATTGTAGTTAGGCTGATTGCTACCTGTGTCGGTGATTGTGAATGCGTGTATGTGCCCTATGATAGACTGGCATTGCCATGGATACCCCGATTGATTGAGGGGACCCAGCACTTTACGGAGCCCCCTGAATACTTAAAATTATATCGTCACTGTCCGATGAAAGATGTGCATTTCCAAAAATCAATTATTTCCAGAGCATGAAAAAACACATTTTCTAAGAAACCACTTCACAAAATAAATCTAAAACAACGTGAGTGAGACACCCTTAACAGCGCAAATAGAAACCTGATCTTTACACAGCTACCAGTGAGAGATTTAATGTTTTAAATGGATTTTTGTGTGGATTGTTGTCAGTGAGGCGAATATGTCAGTGTCAATAAAATATGAGCTAATCTCGTTTTATACTCACAATTAAATATGATCTCAATTAGCTATCTAGTTATCAACGTTATTACAATTAGTGCTATAATCCATACCAAGGACCACCATGAATACAAATGTTAAATAGTGCAAATATAAACACTAGTTAAATATCAGTATTTTTTATGTTAAGCAGTTAGAAGATGGATGGATTATGCCTGTATGTTTGTTCATAAATGTACTTACTGCTAGATCTATGCGCATGTATCGGTTGTATTGCACAACATGCCTCATAACTGTATTCCAGTGCCAGTCAGTCTGTATGTGTGCAAACATGCTTATCGATATTATTCACATTCGTTTCTGCGGTATATTTAATGGAATTCCATGCTTCTCGAGTTCCTTACCGTGCTGCTCAGTGATGGCGTCCCCAGGTCACGGGCCATGACGGTGATGTTGTAAAACGGGACAGCCTCCCTGTCCAGCTCCACATCTCTCTTCACACGCAGCTCTCCATCCACTGGAGACACCACAAACTCGCCTAACGGGGCGACACCCACAGTCAGCTGACACACCCTTGTCTTTGTTAGGGTTTTCCATTGACTTCTCCTGTTCCTAACCCGACAAAACTCAACAATTAATGAAGGCTGATAAAAACCTATTATTTATGCACTAAGTTTACTCAGCATCTTTTAAATACTAGACATAAAATTTGCAAAACAAATGGTGTCGCTTTAGTTCAGTGTTTAGTTCTCTTTCCAATGCTTGTTGTGTATCTCACGCATGTTTTCGAACCTGTGACTTACTCTGGGGGTCTCCCGCTGTGATGCTGTACTCCACCTTGCCGTTGAGTCCCGAATCCTCGTCTGTTGCTTTCAGGGTCCACACACGAGGCCCTGGCTGGCCCTCAGTGATGTCAAACGGTCCCTCGTAAGGCCGAGGGAAGGTGGGCTTCACGTCATTGATGTCAATAACATTTACTATTACCTGGTAGCAATAATGACAAATGAAGAGCAAAACAGAAATACCGCAACCTAGAATAAGCTAGAATTTTAACAGCAATAATTTTACCAACATCCTTGATTTAACGCTTTTATCATATATTATTTCCTACCTCAGATTATTTACAACGGTGAGAAAGCCTGCTCAATGGGCCAAACAATGATATATTTTTATTAAGAGTACAAGTTGATGACCCCAAGGTATTCGACTGGATTACAAGTATTTAGGAAATGATTTGATGCATCGTAAATATTTAATTTCAACCACGAGTTGATTTAATTAATTGAATATTTTGAAAATCTAACTGAATGAACTGATGAACTTGACAACCAGCACAAAGTACTGGAATGACATGACATTGTGCCTCATTCTGTGGAAAACAAAACATCAATTTGTGGGCCAAATTTAATACTGAATTATAAACATGTCGCAGGCCAGTACTTTGAGACTCCTTATGAGCAGTGCTGACGAGGCCCCTCATTCTACAGAGGCTACTACAGAACAGACAATCACCTCCATTATTTTAGTAGTTGTGTCTACTGGTCCTACTAACTTTGAACAACTTTAAAAATCTGGCAGCAATATCGGCTAAGACTGACACATCAGACCGATGCTGATATCTGGATTATTAATTAATATCAGCCATTACTGATATATTAACTGATACTGTATATTGTCCATCTCTAAGAGAGGTATAGGAACCTGTGTACCCCCAATATTTTATTTGGATTCATTCATCCCCACCAATAGACCTTTATATTTAAATGATTAAGTTGTGTCCACTCCCATTATAAAATTGCCTTACACTGGTACCTAAGACTAACATGACTTTGCACTTAACTAGCTAGTTAGCTACATCTTGACCATTGCTACTGTAGCTACAAAAAAGAACTACTTTTTTGTGCCACAAAACCGGGGCAAGTTTCCCAAAAGCATTGTAGTGCAAAGATCATCAAGTAGCGCCTTCTTTATGAGTATTATTATAAGTATTATTCTTACTGAGCCTTCCCCTGCCACACTGCTTTTCAAAAAATTGCTTGCTGGTGCTGTTACTTTGTGCGTTTACCTGCAGCCTGCGAGCAATGCCTGGAAGTAGGAATATCTTTACGGAGAATTTTGTTTCCCAAAATTTATTATAACCGATTCTGACATTACATATCACATATCCATGCAATTGAATCACCACCTTAATAACTGATTCATCATAATGTATCACTGTATCATTACACCCTTACTTTCATTAATATTTATTTATATATCATATTTTTTATTAATAGTAGGGTTGATAAATCTGTATTATATTGGCCCATTCATTTTTTCTAGGTTATCCACTGTAGCATCCAGACCAAAACACAACTGAATCCAGACCCTCTCTCCACTCTGGACAGCTTTGCATTTTTCAGATGCAGTGGAGCTTGACTTTGTGTTGTATTGCAATTTGGGACTTGGAAAGATTGTTGGGCATCCCTACACTACACGGGGACTTGTAGCTGGAAGTCAGTCACTAGGTAGAGGGCACAAACTCATACAGTTTAGGGGACTCAAACGCCAACAAACACGGAGGAACATGCAGAATCCACAACAAGGATCTGAACCCACAGCACTGGTTGGCATGGGGGTACCACAAGAAGGATCTGAACCCACAGCACTGGTTGGCATGGGGGTACCACAACAAGGATCTGAACCCACAGCACTGGTTGGCATGGGGGTACTTTGCTAGCTGGTAAGTCAGCATTTTGCCCCTATTTGTGTCATCATGTGAGTTTACTGGGCAATTCTCACCGTGGCGCTGGATGTCAGGCGAAGTCTATGGATGGGACACTGGTCAGTCGCTGTAACTATGAGTGTGTAATGTCCACTGCTGATCTCGTAGTCCAAGGCCTTCACTGCTACTATGGTCCCCTATGCATGATAATACAATCAATACATTTACCAAATCAACGTAAAACATGGCCAAACATAACTGTCCTCCCTTTAGACTGAATCTGTGGTAAGCTCATGATTTATCAGCATACAGTATTGTTTCCTAAACAGAAAGGCTATAATAAAACAAATGCAGTTATGAGAATTAATTAATTAAAAATAATTATAATAAAATAACAATAATAATAATAGTTATTATGATATCAAATTCAAATATAAAGTATTCTTCCTATTTGTGATCTTTGTGGGATGCTCCCCTTACCGTGGTGTTATTGATTTGAAAAGTCTGGATTAAATTTCCTCGGGCAATGGAGTAGAGCACAGTGCCATTAAGGCCCTCATCCAGGTCCATGGCTGTCACCGTGGCGATGGTGGCACCCTGAGTGCTGGGACCTTCACTCAGCACCGTGACGTACTCATCCACTGGGAACTCTGGAGCGTTGTCGTTCTCATCCACAATGTAAACCAGGACTGTGGTAGAGGACTGGAGGAAGATGATATAGGGCAGCAGGGGTGTCAAACTCCAGTCCTGGGGGGGGGGGGGGGGCGGAGCCCTGTGTAGCTCAGCTCTTTCCCTGTTCCACCACAAACGATTTAGCTTATGAGCTCTATGGTAATTACAGTAGCACAAGGAGTTGAATCAGGTGTGTTAAACGAGGGTGAACCAAAAACTGTGCAGGGCTCCGGCCCCCCAGGACTGGAGTTTGACACCCCCGATTTAGAGGATAAGCATGAAACTGTACATTTCAGAAAGCATTCATCACTAATGGACAGTAACCATCACTCAGGTTGGGAGGGGGGAACAAAACCATGTGACACAGGAGTGTGGCACGAGGGCAAGGGAGAATTCAATATGCCTAAGCTAGAGTTGTTAGTATTTCATTCATTCATCCATCCATCCCGAATCAAGTGGTTGAGGTTTGCAGTATATGGGTCATTCTTATCAATGCATGAAATCAGATGTTCAAGCCCAATTATATGACTTTAATTGCCGAAAATTGTATTATTTTTAACGATAATTCATTAGCCTTTGAAGTATTTGAGACTACTTCATAACTCTTAAACATACAATACAATATTTTCACTGAAATATTATTACAGTGACAATACGATATGCATTTTACTGCAAAGTATAAACTTTTAAACGAAACAAAACTTTATATAAAAGCAACAATAGAAGTGGAAAATAATACATTTTCATTAAACAGCAATTTCCTACAATATACAGAATCCTGGGGAAAAAAAGACTGTAATATACCTAAAATGCAAGGCGATGCCAATGGCTCTACACACAAAAAAACACTACTTCATTGTGTTTTTTATTTAAAAAAATCTCAAATTTGTGATAATGACCCTATTGTTGGCGAAAGTGTAAGACTTTTGTTCGAAACCAGAACTTATTTGACTCCGTACAAATAGAAATGCATCTGACTTAAGATAGTTCATAATATACTAATATATTTTGTATTAATATGTCGACCTACTAATATATCGTAAAAGGAGGAAGTTTATAAAAGAAAATAATGAATTTATAAAAACAAAGAAGGTAAACAGCTTGTTTGAATATTGTATATTTTTGTTTTAAGAAGACGACAGAGAGAGCGAGAGAGAGAGAGAGAGAGAGAGATATGGGGGGGTGGAGAATGAGGATTTCCGTAAAGTCCTCAGCTGGGAACAGTATGTAGAGTTAGCACCAAAACTAAATCACCGTTTCCGCAAACGCATGAGGTTGTTGTGTAACAAAGAAGCAATATACGATAGTTTGGAACACGAAAGACAAACATTAATAAAGGATTTTCCGCAACACGCACGCATTTGAGCAAGATCACCATGCTGGATTTATACTGGAAGTCGTGCCCGGGAATTCACTTCGGGTTCTGCTGGATCTACATCTGCCTGACAGCGATCAGTCTTCCGGGTCCAGGTAAGTAAAAGCAGTGCGCGGTGCCGACGGCAGATTTACAGGGAGCAGCGAGGCCAGATGCTGAGAAATGTTACTTTTGGTCCATCTAGTTGAAACATGAGGACACAGTCTGCGCTTTTATACACTGCACATTTCAAGATACACTGAAAAGTTCTAGTGCTGAATGATTTACTTCCTAGTTACAATTATATATATAAAAAGAAGTTTCAACTCTTCTGTCTCTCTATCTCTATTTTATTTCATTGCAATTCATTTCATTTTCCTGAGTCAGAACTAAAGCTATTCAGGGAGTGCAACTTAGGGTCACGAGAAACACTGCTTCGCTTTCTTGCATTGACATCTTATAAAAACATATTAATGTGCCCGCAAATTCCTCGGTGCACATTACAGATGCCCATGTTTCGAGATGAACACCTGGCGAAGGTCTGGGGTTTGTCTGACCTCTCTCTCCCCTTTGGCATTACTCTGATCCCCGAGACAAAAAACAGCTGTTGCCCCCGGAGTGTGACGCCGTCACCGTAAAGCACTTCAGACGGTTTGGGTTGCATCGAAAGCCATCCAGCCTGCCTGGGCTATTGAAACTGCAAGAGAAACGCCCTGCATGTCCAGATCCTTTAACCGCGCAGTGCCCTAATAATCCAGTGTTGAGGGACGTTGAAATGTGTTTTAATTCACGTTGCACGTCTGCAAAGGATCTACGTTTCCAGTAAGGCCTGTTTAAATGTAACTTTTTTTCCGTGGAAATAGTTTATGCGCAAACCTAATTATGCAGTTTCCCCTTCACATTTTCCTCTGTCTAAAGAGAAAAAAGTACCAAAACAAAGGCGGTTGCGCATTTTAAAAATGTGCAAAAATTGCGTTTTCTTAGAAAAACTTTCCTAGAGAAGTCAGTACTGTTTAGCTGCCAGTCCGCACATGCCTAATGAAATGGACATACTCATAGTTTTGGTCTGCATCTGTGCTTGTGACTAACGCTGTACTAAAATATACATGTAAGACCCAAAATACATCACTGTTAGTGGGCTACCTCAGAATGTGCCACAGAAGAAAAAGCTTGCTTTAGGCACAGAGACAAGCCAGCTTGTGAAAGTGGAACAGCCTGACTTGTTTTTGCAGTTTTTTTTTTTTTGTTTTTTTTAATTATGGTTTTCACATTTATTTAAGCCTCAGAGGAGGGGTGGAAATTTAAGCATTACTGGAAAATAGGGAACGACTGTAGTGATTAATACTGTTAAGTATGTTGGACTGTGCCTCTAAAAAACAATAACAATGTAGACAGGAGAAAAAAAAATATATTTTTTTTTACTGCGCCCTGGTTATCTGCTTGGTGTCAGCTTTACTCAAGCGTTTCAGCTAACGTATCTCACTACAGCTTACGAGCCGGTGGGGGTGAGAGGCGGTTTGAGACATTGATCTGCAGGTGGGTTGGAGCTCAACTTAGGCCCTGAACTTGACCTTACCTCTCAATAAAAAAGGCAGCTTCTGTCCGCCGTTGAACTAAAGGGAATCGTGTCAGATACGCTAGAAGCACAGAACCCTAGATGGCTTGGTGCTGCCAGAACTTGTATGGCTGCTGAGAAGGAGTTCAGCACATCTTTTTGCCTGGTTGGACCAGCATTGACACTGTTGACTCTCAGACTCCCTCAAGGTCTCCCACCACTAAGGTTAATCCAGACCTCCAAACATAAGGATAGTTCAGTCTTACCAAGTATGCCACCCAGGGTTGAACTGGAGGGCTCTTAGCTGAATGGGTCAAGATGGCCGCTTCAAGGTTATTTCTGCTGAGGCCGTGTTTGGCTTTTCTCCTAGAACCGAGCGTTCCCTTATCCACAACACAGCCGGAGGCCTTGGGCCAAGGGCGTGCCTCACTCTCATTCATCCATCCACTCACTTCCCATTAGGACGCACACAGCAAGGATGAACTCAAGGATAACATTGCAGTATCTGACCTTAGCCTGACCTTGACCTAAACAGCTGGCATCTTACACACATAAAACACATGCTGCTGTAGGATGACTCAATACGATGGCAGTTGTGAAACAGAAAATTAAGAAATGGGGTAGCAGCCCACTCAGAACATTATTACGCTAAACAATTTTGCAAGATATCCTTCTCGGTCTTTACAGAACAAGGCTGGGGAACCTTATAATTAAAATGGAAGAGGCTTGCAGTGTGGGAGGAAGATGGTGTGGTGTTCGCAGAAAGGAGCTGGAGTTAATCTTAAGAGACTGCTGTGTGATACCATTGTGGAAGTGAAACCAGTGCAGCACCACATTAAGCAGACTCTCACAAGCATACGGGATGCAAGGTCTCATGAGCTTCACTGGCTGGCAGGAGATGGAGAAATGGAGCTAGCTGGGACTGTGACAGGAACGAGAGGGTCCATTTTGTTAACCCTCCCCCCAAACTAACTGTCATTTAACAGGGGGGAAGAGCCTTTGACCTTTGTCTGCACATCCCCTTTCAGCACCTCTTCAGCAGAGAGTAACCTACACCACAGATAGCTTGGTAAAAGGTCTCTTTAGGGAATGAGCTTTGTTGTGCCTTCTGGTAATTAAAATGGAGTGGGGGGGGGTGTTCCCTCATATCTCCTTGGCTGTGTCATTACTTCATAAGTTGCTTATCTGTGTGATCTTAGCATGAAGCAATGGCTTAGTTTAACGTAATATTTCTTAAGCAAGAACCAACGGATTTCCAGAATTCCACGGTTTTGGTGTTTATTTTTCTTGTTCCAGTCACTTATCCTGGTTAGTGGTGCAGTCGGGGTTGGGCAGGGTGGGGGCACTATCCCAGAGCAGTACGGGGGGCATGGTCAGGGTGCACCCTGGTTAAGTCTTATTAGCTAGTGTAATTTTCATGGTTATACTGAGGACAATTTTTATATGTAGCAAAATGTGATTTGGAGACTTGTGTCTGGACTATATTAGTGATAATTTTCTTAGTAAAATGAAAAGGTTAATAATTCCCTTGAAATACGAGAGCTTGTTGCCTTACACTAGTGTGATTATCACCTTTTGACTACACAACAAATCACGGTGCATGCCTCATGACTTCTCGTCTAAATTATAGTGCATCTCAACCACTCCAGTACCTGGAGGGTGGAACTGTGTGGGAATGAAACGTAAAACCGGATTCCTGCAGGTAAAACAGGACTCAGCCCAATACCAGAAACGTGTGCGGTCAGACACAGACAGACATTGGAGAATGATGGGCTGCAGCTGCGATCGGAGCATCTTTTAGGATACGGATCTGGCCATTTCGCCTAACAGCAGCACCTTGCGTTCATTGCTGCCCGCTACCTCTTCTGACATTAGTGTCAGCTACTTCCATACGCATCCAGACCTGATACGGATCTACCCCAGTCGATCCACATTAGAATGGGGGTGCAAATAGTGCAACTATCTGAGATAGTTGGTTACAGCACAGGATTCGAGATTCAAGTGGGCGGCCTTAGGTAAATAGTAATAAATTGAGCCGGTCTGTCTCTATTCAGCAAACAGCCACAAGGTTTCTCAAATGCACTCAGGCCACGCAGGGCGTCACGTGCAGATTAACAGAAGTTTCAGTCTGTAGTGTAGGTGTGAGCTGCCGGTTTCAGGAAACGACAATGGAAACAAAACCTCGGGGGTGAAAGGGCGGCGCGAGCGGGGGCTATTCAGGAGGTCGGGCCGGATTCTCTCAATGAAGGCTGGACTCTCCAGAGACTGGAAACAGGAATTCTGGTCCGAGATCCTGGCATCAATGGAAACTATGAAAATCTCATAATGATGCGGAAGGCTTTATGGTGTGAAACAGAAGCCAGCGGCGTGCTGTATTGTACCTCGGAGAGACAGGAAGAGTCTGGGGGCCAGGAGGTTCAGTTAATCACAGCCCCTGGGTTTCCTATTACTCTTCCTGACACAAACGGACATACAGACCGCGGCCGTTTTTGTTCCATCATACAATGTGCAGCTCCATTCCCACCCCAGCAATCATCTCATACTTCTCAGCCAGTATCTGCCCCCAACTTAAGATAATCGTATCTATTCTTCGGCTAGTCACTTAGCTATCTAGTAGCTAACAGAGAAGTTGCACAAGACACAGTGTGCTTAATATCTGTTGCCAGGTTGAAGGCAGCAGCTGTTTGGTGTAAATCGAATGGGTCGGGGGGGGGGGAGCCATGGAAAAAGCAGTTAAGCTATTCACTATTGTCTGAAAAAAGTTGGCAGAACTTGCATCCACTGTTTCTGGGGGTGGAGAAGGGGGGGGGGTTAATTATTATGGCCACAGAGGACTGAGGGTCTCGCTGTGTGCTGGTAGGAAGGCAGCTGAACAAGGACCAAATATCATTACAGTACAAACAAATCAGCATGCAGATCCAGGGTGAGCGGAAAGGCCCATGTGCCCAGGCAGCTTGCAGGAACATGGCTCTGCTCCAGCCCCACAAACTCTGTATAAGCGCATACATGCTCGGGTCAGCGGGGACTGAATAGATGGAACAGGGTAGTTCCCTGATATCTATACAGCGCAGGCGTGCCTGATCATTACATTGTGGTTTCACACATACAGGAACACCCTGTACGCTGGCATCTCTGCAGTGCCAGAGGGAGGTAAAGGGGACGTGGTCTACAGGGAAAAACAAGGTAACATGCCCTTGCGGCTTAAAGAAAAAAATAGGTGTTAAAGTTAACTTCACAAGTCACTGAGAAAAACGGCGCTGTCAGATTCACCCTTTGACACGCATATATAGTCAGTCACGCCATCACACCTGCAGATGCACGTGCGTGCGGAGGGCACTGCATCAGACAGGCATCCCAGACAGGCCCCGAGAAAGCTGTCCTGCGTGAGCTGGTGCGTGTACATTCTCACAGACGCGCGCACACTCTCACAGACGCGCGCACACGCTCACAGACGCGCGCACACGCTCACAGACGCGCGCACACGCTCACAGACGCGCGCACACGCTGACAGAGATACGCCACTTACACATACAAGCTGCTTTTGTCTGCGCTGCATTTTCAGTTTCGGAAATGTTCAGGAAGGTTGCTTGTTGCTTCTGCTGCCGTGTTTTTCCGAGGATGTTTTGTTCATTCCTCGCAGATAAGATGCACATTACTTATGTTTGTATTCTTGTGGAAACATTGCTTTTATTTACATAAAATAAACCCTCCCCCCCCACCCAATGGGGCAGGCAGGGTGGGGGCCTGAGGACACATCTGTTTTCTTCCCAGTTGTTTTTAATATAATGACTCCCACAAGCTGCCTAAACACAGCATGTCTCATCGGTGAGAAGACATTATTATTTTCTCTGAGTGCTTCTGGGACTGCCGTGGGCTAACTATTATACAAGCTAACACTCATGACTTAAGGGAAGATCAGACTAATACAGATGCAAACACTCCATAAAAGGGTAAAACAAGTTGGGAGGTACACAAAAAATGGAAAAGACTAAAAGTTCAATACAAGCACAGGCATCTGTGTTTATTCCTGCTTCAAACCATCTTTAAATAATAAAGTTCCGGTAGACCTGGAGGCAGTAGATATGCTGGATGAGATAAAGGTAAAATGACCTAGTAAAGCCACACAGCAGTTTCTCAGAAAATCCATCTGCTCGTAGTTCTCGTTGGCTAGATCTCTCGTTTGACTAGTGGTCAGGCCGGCCAGACTGTATATCTGCTTTCTCATTACCGAGATACATGCTCACAGGTGCAAAAATACCATGATGTGATCACTGTCGAGATACGGGTACGAGGACGGGGCATAGAACATATAGTAAGGGTGACAGACGGCATGTGCATGTTTGAAAAAGACGACTCAAAGATTAAAAAGAAATCTGCTTCTTTACACTCTTACAGTAAAATCCTTTTGTTGCCTCAAAACTCTACACTCTGTATACTTTATTCTTTTGCATACTCCATTTTCATGGTGTTTTGTGTTGGTTAAAGACACCTAATCACTGTACAGGTAGTTCTCGCTTTCTGAGCTGTTGATGTCCGAATTTATATCTTCTGCAGCAAAAATTTAAATTTCCTTTTTCATTATTTTTAAAACTTTGCATATAAGTCAGTGCGCGCTGCCCAAAAATGCCATCCCTGGCCTGACAAAGTTTTCTGACAACTTTGCTTTGTAAAATATCTGACTATGCATTGCCAGATTTGTACCTTGCACGTGTGCATCTCTCTGAACCAATCATTTTTTCGTTCTGCCCTAACCCTAACCCTAACCCTAACCCTTTGTGTAAGTAAGACTCCCATGAGCAGCATTAACAGTGCTCTCAGCATCTTAGCACTTAAAACCCCTCCCCTTCTGTCTCTCTACAGCTAGCAGTGACCACCTGAGGCTGGCTGGTGCGCACATGTCCTACATCTGCCCAGAGGGCGCCAGTGTCACCATGCAGTGCATTTCTGAGGGCTCACTCCTGCACGCCGCCGACCATCTGAGGCCTTTTTGGTTTTTCACTCCTCACTTGGATGATACCTGCCAGGAAAAGTTGCACCCCCGCAGAGGCAACCACTCGTCCAGGCCGCCCCCGGGTGTGGAGTATAGTGCCTCGAGGAATACCATCTCCATCACCCTGACCAACGTGACCCGTGCCGACCAGGGGCGCTACTGCTGCGTGGAGTTGGAGGTCCAAGGCAAGCACCAACACATGGTGTCACAGAGGGCCCACAGCCACGTGCTGCTCACTGTCGGCCCACGTAAGTGCAGAACCCCCCACAGTCCGGGCCCCAGACCTTCAACAACAAAAACAAATGTGGACTGTCTGGCAGGGAGCTGGGAGGGAGCAAAAATGTGGGCCGTCTAGGGATCCACGAGGAACGGGTTAATAAACACTGTTGTAGGGAATGAGTATGAGTACTATTTAAACTAACTATTGTACATTTCTTTGGGGAGGGGGGTAGATGGAACAAAGCTCCCCTAAAACAGCCCTAGTGACACCCCCAGTAGACAGAACTCTCACATTTACAAGTTTTTGCTTAGGTTAGTTATAATAAACGCTCCCCGCATTCAGTCCCTCGTAACAAACCGTTCCATTCTACTTGCATATCTGAACAGCTGCTCGTGCAACATTTGCACTTATAATCAGACTTAGGGAAAGTTAGAGGAGGGATGCAAACTTCTGTTTGACTGATTATGCCCTAATACCTTTGCAGGACGAAACCAGACTGCCAAATGTTCGTTTATGGACCATAAACCCACCGAAGGTATCTTCGAACACTTTCACTGACACATTGTTTACTCCAACATTCAACTGGAAAGCATTCTCAGCCATACTGGTACCACATCTGTGTGCGACATTATTTCCTGTGACTATGTTCAGCACTTTACTGTTGGAATTTAAGTTATTTGGACAAAACCAAGACCACTTAGCATAAAACAACCCAAAAACATACAGGACTGCAGGTGCGGAGGACATGGCAAAACCCTTTAATTAAGATTTGGATTTCTCTCTTGCCTCTACTCATCATTTCCCCCTCAGGCACTGTGGCAGCAGGGCTGGCGACAGCAGGGTGCATTATGGGTATTCTCTCTCTACCCCTGATCCTACTGCTGGTGTACAAACAGAGGCAGACGACCCACTCCAGCAGACGTAAGCAACTATGCCCAAGCACACATATGCACTGTAATATTTGCTTAAAAATTACTGCAGTGTTAATTATGGAGATCAAACAGGCATAGTGTTAGTGCATGTTACTATTTGTGTTCACCAGGTGGTGTGAACAGAGTGACACGTACAGTCTCTTTATGCCCTTGTGGGGCTGTGGGGCTGCTTGCAAAGTGAAAGTTCATGAACAAGGTGCTTGCCACCAAGCTGCAGAACCCTCTGTCTGTTGCGTTGCAGACAGCTTGCCAAGATCTGACCTGGGCATGTGCATCGTGATTACATAACCTCTATGACAGCAGCACTAAGACAGTTTCTATGCAGCCACCTTTCATAATTGTTGCGTCAGGCATATTGGTAAACTGATGTGCAAGTAAATTACTACTAATTTGACCAGAACACTACTATCTCTTAAAGGCTGCATTTAGAGACATTCAAAGGGCAATAACCCATATCATACATAAAGAATGAAGTTTATGTTTTAGTTACTTTAACATAACAGAATTTCTTTTTTCAATATTTTGTTGTGCATAATATATATCCTGTGTTCAGCATAAAGACACCATGTTACCTTGTACCATGTTAGAGACAACCTTTGGAGACCCAAGCAGGTGTGACGTTGACTTCCTGTTCTGTCTGAGATTCATTTCCTGTTTCTGAACATCAGACCCTGACACTTTAGGCACAACAGTGTTTTCCTCTTGATATTATTAATCATGGCTGTTCCTTCCCCCTGCCACAGGTTCACACGAGCTGGTGAGAATGGACAGGTGAGGTTCTTAAAAACCCATATAGTGTCATGAGAATATCTTTAGGAAAAAATCCCTCTGAGTTCACCTTCATATCTGGAAATCCCATGTGGCTGTCATCCTCCGTTTGCACTGAACAGTGAAGCCCGAGGTCACGAGAACCCTGTGTTCTTGGGAGACGGCCCCCAGCCGAAGACGCGTACCCTGTCCCAGATCCTGACGAGGCAGTCCTCTGAGACAGGACGCCACCTGCTGTCTGACCCCGGCACACCCCTGTCCCCTCCCGCCCATGGGGACGTCTTCTTTCCGGCACACGGTGAGTCCACGGTGTACCTGAAATCGGCCACGATGTCATCATGACCACACAATGCTGATGATGCTGAAATTCTCACCCACGCCGTTGCCATAGAATCTGAAGCTGTATCTGACGTCACATCAACTCTCAGACAGCGCAGGATTCTAGAGCTTTTGAAAACAATACTAATGTCCTTATATCCCAAGACACTAAGAAAAGAAAAATCAAATTGTCACCACAACACTTCAATTCTGACACATTCAGATATCAGATATAGACCAAAATCCCACATTAAACGGTTTCTGAGGATAGGCCAAGACACACAGAAACAACGGAAACACAGGTGTCCCATGACACACTGACACCACAAAACAGACCAGCGCCACATCTGATGTATGTCGCAAAGACATGGGTGTACATCTTTGTTTCCCAATCCGGTCCTTGGGGTCCCACAGACAGTCCACGTTTTTGCAATAATGTGGACTGTCTGGCAGGGAGCTCGGAGGGAGCAAAAATATGGACCGACTGTGGATCTCTGAGGATCGGATTGGGAAACGCTGTCAGAGATGCTTACAGAATGTCCAGTGTTACACAGCTGTGCTGACTTACAGATGCATGCACGGCAACCATTCCCCCTCAGTTCAACACGCATCCCACAGCTGATAGGCCAGGGCAAGCCTCTGTGCAGCTGGAATCCAGAAGTCAAACCCAACATCTTGGCCTATTCACCAGTCCTCTTTAAAGGCTTATTTTAACTTCAGAGCATCTGTCCTGGAATGTCTTCGATTCCGGACTGAATTGCTAATTTCCTGAGGATCAGTATCCAGCTGGGTGTTTCAGGGCTCACGGAGCAGATCACTAATTTAGATTCACTTCTGGATTCCTTTTCTTTGCTCTTTTATGGACATGTAGACGTGCTTTTGGCTAGCCGTCACAGTGTCCTGACCAACACCTGTATGCCAGTATCCCAGGCTGTACTCGTCCTGCGATGTCACTTCCCCCTTTTCTTCTTCCTGTTTCTGTCCTGGAGGCCTGCTCTTGGTTCCTCTTTAGAATGTCATGTTCTGTTTGTCATTTTCTTACGGAGAGCCTGGGCCGCGAGGAGGCTGCATCAGCTGGGTATTTTTGTTTGTTTCTGCTTTTGCGAGCCACCCAGCAACGATATATCTGGGCATACAATAACTGCTGTTCTTAGCCGTCTCTTTTTTTTTTAATGTGAGCCTGGAATGACATAATAGCAGCCAGAAATAGTACATAATATGTTTGCAATTCCCTGGAAACCATTAGCAATGTGAAGGTTTGTGCAGCATGTGCTTTCGTGCAGCGCCCATTGGTGATCTGCACGTCTCAGTCGGTGTGTCCTTCCAAGAAAAATAAGCTATTGCAAATATGAAAAGTTACAGTAACTAAGAGCATTCCTTGTTTTTCTTTCAGAACCTATCCCAGAATCTCCTGATTTCATGCAGGTATAGTGGAGCCAAACCTTGGCATTCAGCAGATGTCTACCCCCAAAAGAAGACACTGTTTCCTGTGCTTGCATTTCACCACAGATATTTCATATTTCATACCTTTTCTCACTGCTTTGCTCTTGAACTCATTTTTGGAAAAGAAAATGGGGGGGGGGGGCAAAACCAACAGGATTTCCCAAGCTCTTCTCTTACAGCCATGGTTATTATGTGCGTCTATCAGGTCCCAAATTCTCAGTTGACCACAAGGCAGACTGGCCACTAAAAGCCATTCTAGAACATTCTTAATGTGCTGACTAGCAGGCCTTTGGTTTTGCCTCTTATGGCATGTACAATATTTCAGCAAAATCCCATATAGCTTATGTATAATGGAGTTCCTGCGGTTTACTGCTGTATTAGATCTTAGGGCAGTAAACGTATACGCAACTGCAATTTCGTCGATAAGGACTGAGCATACTGGTTTCTGACTGGTTTTCTGATTTAGTACTTACTTTTAGCACTGAGGTTTTGACCTCAGTTGTTCTTTCTCTCTTCAAACAACACCTCTGCCTCACTTGTCCAATCAGAGCAAACAGCTAGCGTGCGATGAGGGAAAAGTGCAGAACTTCAGTGTTGCAAATGACACTGCCGGTTGCATCCAGCATGAGTAGCAAGCAGCCTGCAACGTGGTTGTCAGGTGGCACGAACCCATAGTGAACTAGTACATCCTGCCACACCACTGGGAATGAGTGATGTGGGCATTGTGCGGCACTGTTTCTGCTCCCTGTCGTGTTCGAAAGGATCATGTCAATGCTAAGGACTCAGACATTTCTACAATGTTCATGTTCAACGTTTCTAACCAAAGTTCTCTACAAAAGTACACTTTTACCATTTAAAAAGTAATACAGGACTTTACATATTGATTTGTACTAAGAATTTTGTCATATACTATATTGTAACTTTTATATATAAAATGTTTCATGTTTTGATACTTTGATGGCTTTTGAAATGGATGTCTTCTAAAAGTTCTCTTTTGTATGGCATTGTATGCTTGTGCTATATCTTGTTATTGCGATACTGCTGTACAGATAATGTCCTCCAGTCGGAAAGACTCCATGCGATTATGGTTTCTGAGGAAACGCATCAGGGATGAAGCAGTTAAAATTTAGAAGGATGTGTTGTAGGTCAGACCAGCTCTCTCTGCTGACATTTACAGCAAGCAGTGTTGAATTCTTTGTGTTTTAGAGACATTGTATTTCCAGGAAGGAGTATATGCAGAATAGTATCATTAATGTTCATTATAACAGGGTACACAGAGTGCATGAATGAGAAAGTTGGCTCAAATGACGGGTAAAAACTGGATGTCGGTGTGTCTATATGGATAAATTCAGCCAGATCTTATCCGTGATATTACTGGCACACTGACCCTGCTGTGCAATAATTTGTTATGAGTGTGAATGGTACTGAGATGTGAATGTGAAATGACCTACATCAGAACGGTGTTACAGCGAAAGATGTGTACCCATGTGGAACAACATGTGTGCCCACCCATTAATTAAGGAAAGGCCTGTCAATGGAAAGGCTGCTATACTTTATAAAGAGTATTGTCACATGAAGCCAGGATACTCGTGCTTGTGCCACTGCAATTTCACGGTAGGCAGGAGTCGTTACATCATATGTGTGTATCTGTGTGACTGATAGTGGGATGAATGTGCATAAAAAAGAATAAAAGGTGTATAAAGTTGTATATAATCTGAAGAAAATAATAGCGATAAGCAATTCACTGAAGGTGTTTTGTTCTGATTTTTGTTTCTTTTTTTTTTGGCAATAAAGTGGATTTTGTCTTTCTTTCTGAGTCAGCAGTGAGTTCCTCTCTCAGCCATTTCAGCTGTCTTGGTATTAATCACAGAGATTACGACGGGTTTCGGCACACAGATGCAAGAATCACTTTATACTCAGCTGAAGGTCGACTCAGATTCTGAACTGATTTCTGACAAACGTGTTGCATCGCTGGGGAGAGGGTGGCTCACGGACAGTGAAGGAGCTAAAAACTCAGAGCCTGAGGACGCTGACTATCCCCAATCTGCCCTGTCTCTCTCACCTGCCCGCAGACACGCTACATACAGTAATTCACCCGCCCGCCACTGAGTTTTCTGGGGCAAACCAAAGACACGGCGTGCAGAAGAAAAATACTCCCTTTTCAGAGCTTGTTGTCTGTCTGATTCCTCTACAGTCACTCCTCTACCATAACTACTTAACCTGTATAAAGCAAATGTTTATATCATATATTTGAATTTAGAGATGTGAGTCAGACAAAGTGCTCAGGGATACAACAGCCAGAAACTAGGCAAGCGTGTCACTAACCAGCCAGATACATACGTGTGGTGGGCACAGAACCAGCGAGGGCTGACCCTCCGCACACACTGACTCACTCACGCAGCAGTTAAACTGGGACAGTGCCCTTTGGGAGTAGGCGGGGCTTACCGAACGCCTCTGTCAGAAGGAGGAAATCACAACGCCATTTGGTATGCTACTTCCTCTCAAAAAAAAAACAAAACACTACTGTGGTTTTCCTGTTTTGTACTTTTTGCTCAGCTATCATGTCACCCCCCCCCCCCCCTCCCCCCACCTCTAACACAGATAAGTAACTACGACAGATAAAAGTCAAATGCTTGTGCAGGAATGTAAGAACTTTGCATGGGGACAGACGAGAGCGATTTGCTTCCGCAAGCTCAAAAACGTCAGAGATCTTCAGGGCTGAGTGGAGGGCAGACGGTTAATGAGTCTCACTAAGCATGATGCTGGTATAACGTGATAACGAGTTTCCAGTTAACGCTCCCGTTTATCTGGAAAGGCTCCTGACGGCTAGATTCTGAACACGGGGAGGGATACGTGATCAGGGCGCAGGCTTTCAGTAAAGCTGAGTGTGGACGTTTCAGCATGTATGGTGTTGTCGTCCCGCAGATAAACTCCACCCTGGGTCTCAGTTTATTGTTATCACTCCTACCATCCTTAGTTCACCCCCCCCCCCAGCTCACCGACAGTGGCGGAGTGCCATCGTCCTCCACGGTCACCGTGAGGCGGTACTGCTGCTGCCGCTCACGGTCGGGCGGCGAGGGTCGGGTTACGATCTCCCCGGTGACGCGGTCCATGCGGAAGGTCAGGTCCTGGTTGCCCCCGGTGATGTAGTAGAAGAGCATGGCGTTGGGTCCGATGTCCCGGTCAGTGGCTGCCACGCGCAGCACAGACGTTCCTCCACCCACGTTCTAGGCCCAAAGAGATTCGGGGTGTGAGGCCTATGTGTCGCCTCTGTTTGACGGTCCCGCCAAACAAACTGCTTCCCCAGACCCCCTGTCATCAAATCATAATCTCCAGTGGACTTTTCACAGGTATGTTTACACGAAAAATATTTCAGTTTCCTAAACCAGATAAATGAACAGGTTTCAAATGAAAGACAGCATGTCTTTAGACTGCAGGTGGAAACTGGAGTAACAGTTTTCTTAATCTGTGTTTCCCAATGCGGTCCATGGGGACCCACAGCTGGCCCAGGTTTTTGCTCCCTCCGAGCTCCCTGCCAGACAGTCCACATTTTTGCTCCCTCCCAAAACATGAACTGTCTGTGGATCCCTGAGGACCGGATTGAAAAACACTGATCTAGATAAATAAAATGAATCCTGAATTGAATACACAAGAGCTGTATGACTCCAGGTCTCAAGGACAGCAGTTTAACTGTCCAAGTGCAACGACCACATCTGTTATTATTAGTCTCTATGAGGTGTTCAGTGAATCATGAAGGCTGTGACACTTTGACACTTGGGTTCTAAGTGTCAATATGGTTAAAAGTGATAAAAGCCTGAAAAGGGAATTAAAATATTAACTGCTGTGAAGCTGGTAAGAATTTCAGTTGAACTTGCATCTCTGTGGTTAGAATCAGGAGTCGTTTCCCATGCATGTGGCACTGGGCCCCCCCGTGTTCCCTGGGCCCCCCCCGTGTTCCCAGGGCCCCCCCGTGTTCCCTGGGCGCACCTCGCTCACGCTGACGTTGTAGCCATTCCGGCTTTGGATGATTGGGGGGTTGTCATTGACATCCAGGATGTTGACGGTGAGGGTGAGCTCACTGAATCGGGGAGGGGAGCCATTGTCTGTTGCCCTCACCTGCAACGAAACACGTGTAAACATCACAGGTATGATGCTGATATTCAATAATATAATAATAATAATAATTTAACACTTTTATTAATCCCCATGGGGAAATTCTTTTTACGCCTCCCTCAACTTGCTCTTTGTAGAGCAAGCTGTCCGCGAAGCTGACCCGCAGACCTGCTGAGGCTGGGCTTGAACCGGCGACCTTGTGATTACAGGCACACAGCTTAGCCCACTGAGCCACACGCTGCCCCTATGTAAAATCTGCCCCCACGCTGCCCCTATTCAATGTAAAATCTGACATCCATCTGTCCATTTTCCATACTCGCTTGTCCTATGCAGGACTTTGGGGATCTGGAGCCTATCCTGGAATCTGTGGGGGCAAGGCAGGGAACGTGGGGGTAAGGCAGGGAACAAGGGGGGAAGGCGGGGAACAAGGAGGGAAGGCAGGGAACAAGGGGAGAAGGCAGGGAACAAGGAGGGAAGGCAGGGAACAAGGGGAGAAGGCGGGGAACAAGGAGGGAAGGCAGGGAACAAGGGGAGAAGGCGGGGAACAAGGGGGGAAGGCGGGGAACAAGGGGGGAAGGCAGGGAACAAGGAGGGAAGGCAGGGAACAAGGAGGGAAGGCAGGGAACAAGGGGAGAAGGCAGGGAACAAGGAGGGAAGGCAGGGAACAAGGGGGGAAGGCAGGGAACAAGGGGGGAAGGCAGGGAACAAGGGGAGAAGGCAGGGAACAAAGGGGGAAGGCAGGGAACAAGGGGAGAAGGCAGGGAACAAGGGGGGAAGGCAGGGAACAAGGGGGGAAGGCAGGGAACAAGGGGAGAAGGCAGGGAACAAGGGGGGAAGGCAGGGAACAAGGGGAGAAGGCAGGGAACAAGGGGGGAAGGCAGGGAACAAGGGGGGAAGGCAGGGAACAAGGGGAGAAGGCAGGGAACAAGGAGGGAAGGCAGGGAACAAGGAGGGAAGGCAGGGAACAAGCCAGGACAGGGCAGCCACCCCTTACAGGGCAGACAAATCGAACACTTCCGATCACAGTCCCTATCCGCAGAGCCCCACCCTACCGATCCTTCCACAATGACACACGATGGCCTCACCTTAAGAAGGTAGCGGTCCACAGTTTCCCGGTCGAGGGCTGAGTTGACGTGGATCTCCCCGTAGGTGTTGTTGGTGGTGCGAACCTCAAACACGTCACGCATGTTGCCGGCCACCAGAGTGAAGTTAACCTGAGGCAGCCAATTAGGCACATACAGGAAATAAGCTTGCAGGTATTTCAGTCCGCCTTGTGGCTGGATATGGGGCTTACACAGGCATGTTAGAGGGAAAACCGCAACACTGGAAACTCTTCTCTTCAATAAACACTCAGGATGCCTTTAATAAACGTGCACTCTGCTGCCTTTAAGTGCTCCTCCGTCTCCCCATACCTTCCCGCCTTACCAGTCCGTTATTCCCAGCATCCTTGTCCCGAGCCAGCACCACCGCCACCCTCTTCCCGATGGGAGTGCTCTCCGGAATCTCGACGGACACATCCGACGTGATGTCAAATTCAGGGCTATTATCATTCTCATCCAATACAGTGACTGATACCTGCCAAGAGGTGCACAAACAGCCACTGGATGCTGTACAGCAAGTTTGGGCAGCAAAGTTTCCAGTCCACACAGACACCTCCTGTTCTCCAAGTCAAACTGGGGAACTCAGGTTCTAGGTTGTCCTGAGGTTGGGCTTCTCTCCCCATTACATTACTGCACTGTACCTGTCATTTTATCAGAATTATATTTTATGGCTACAATGTACAACATGCATTAGGGGAAATGTTCAATAACTGGATTAGGATGTATTCTGGCACAAAAGAGATTCTTAAATAAGGTATACATTCAATTGCTTATGGTGTTGAGACAAATGAAACATAAACTGCCGAAAAACATTTTCAGATCCACAAAATATGAGAGAAGTAGAAAAAGAAAGTTCAGCGGAGAAAGGAAGTATATAAATAAACAGTATGCACAGAAATTGATGTTACCTTCTGCAAATCCGTGAGGGCGCGGGAGAAAAATAACAAGATGGATCATTTCTATGAAAAAAAATTATCAAAATGTTTGCAAGACTGTCAGATTTTGCACAATGTTCCTCTGTTGTTTTGGGGTAACGTAACACAATAGTTGCTCAATTTAAGAAACTGCATTTTAAGAAACTGTAAACACAACAAAATTGCTTAAATATATAAATAATTTGTCCTTCTCTCTATATTACTCACGGGGATCAATAAAATATCAATTATTATTATTATTATTATTATTATTATTATTCCAACCGCTAATTCAGTATGGGGTCATGGAGTGGAACTGAGGGCTAATGCTATTTAATGATGAAACACAAGTAATAAACTGGAAAGCAGAATTTACCACAGTGGAATCTTTTTTGGGTCCCCCATCATCAGCAACCACTGTCAGGGTGTAGAAGTCCCCTTTCTCCCGGTCCAGCAAGCCTGTGACGGTGATGCGTCCCTTACAGGGAGACAGACAGAGAGACAGGTTCGGGGGGGGGGGGGGGCAGAGGCCAAGGCGAGTCAGCCATGGTGTGCGGCCAGGCCCCCGCTTTGACACTACCCTCGCAAACTGGGCTGCTGCCATTAATGGAGGCAGAAAGAGTGTCACAGGCAATCGGCTAGTAAGGTCTGCGCAGGCTCTCATGCAGCACTCAGAAAACATGGATATCAAGGATGTTGTGGTTAAAATCAATGCTTCCCAACTCATCAGACTTTCAATGAGTTGCAGGCTTAAGAATAAATGTTACTAATTTGTGTTGCGACTGAATAAGGAATTCTGTGAGTCTAAAGGCTATTGCAGGCCCCCTTGTGTAAACTTGCCTGAAAATCTCCATAGTTGGCAACCCAACTGCATTGCTATTCTGATGATGTTCCAAACATAAATCACCTTCCCCCCCCAAAACTCACTGTGACAGAAGTGAGGTTCCGGTTACTGAGTGCTGCACAGAACGTCAAGGCGGATCCACTCACAGTGACGCTGTCTATCTTGAAGAGCGCCAGGGCCGCTGGAGATGTGTCAGGGTCAAAGCGGTACGACAGCTGGTTGAGGTTGTCGGCGGACCGTGCGCGGACCTGCACCACCTCTGTGCCGGTGGGGATGTTCTCACGCAGGGTGGCCTCGTAGGAGGCCGAGAGGAAGGCCACCACCTCATCCAGCTCATTGAGCAGCGTGACGTAGACGGTGCAATAGCCACGGTGGAAGGGGGGCAGCTGGTCCGTGGCCGACACGTTCATTAAGTAGCTGGTCTTGGTCTCGTAGTCCAGGTAATCCACCGTGGTCACCAGGCCGGTGCTCACGTCCACCTCAAACTTCCGGTCCGAACCTGAAACTATGGCATAAGCGACGGCTCCACCGTCACCTGGCGGAGTGGGCAGGGGGGATGGAGAAGAGGTAACACATTTTATACGTGTTTCAGGCAGTGACAGACACAACATTACAGTGGTGACTAAGGAACTGAAGAAATATTAGACTGAAAGGAAGAATTCCAGTTTGAGCTGATGTCTTCCCCGAGCCTCGCTAAAAGCTAATGCTAAGTACCCAATGGAACACCCATCACCTCGAGGAAGGCGCTTATCTAAACCATAAACACATGGTCCCTCCTTCACAGGGCCCCGCTGCAGCAGGGCGGGGGTGCAGGGGTGCGTGTGTACCTGTGTCTGGGTCGGTGGCTCTGACCACAATCACAGAGGTGCCAATTCCGGCCGTCTCCCGCAAGCCCAAGCGGTTGTACTGCTGCTGGGTGAAGACTGGTGGCTCGTCGTTGGCATCCTCCACGTAAACAATCACCTGCAGGTTGGCAACACATCCCTCAGAACCTCACTCTTCCACGCACCAAAAAATACCAGCAAACCTACTATAGTGTTTTCAAACATACAGTACCAGGACACACCTACCTATAGAAAGGTTTATTTGCACTATTCACTACCTTTTAGAATAATTATAAAGATATCAAAACTATAAAATAACATACGGAATTATGCACTGACCAAAAAAGTAGCAAACTAAAAAGTCAATTGTTGGGAGACAAGTCTGTCGGTTGGGACTCAGAAGGTTGCCAGTTCAAATCCCTGGGTCATCAGAGTGACGCCACCACTGGGCCCTTGAGCGAGGCCCTTAACCCCAGTTTCTCCAGGGACTGGCTGACCCTACTGTCTCCTCTATGCCAGTTCCATGTGGTGGCCTCCTGGGATGCTTTCCCAGCTGTCCTGACGGAGATCCCGCATATATGCTCAGTCCTCATTGGCTGCTTTTCCTTCACTTTCTGGTCAAACTCCTCCAAACCCATTTCTGCTGTGTTTATGTCAGGTGGCCAGGTCACGTGATGCGACACTCTATCACTCTCCTTTGTAGGCGGCTTGGCTTGTGGTATCCTTGCCAGCAGGAACAACTTATGGAGTTAGTAAGTCTGTCCTGGACAGTATAGCTTAGCTATTCACTGCTCTGGGGTCATTTTCACATGTCCTTCCTGGCAGAATCACTCCAGGCTGTTCAAGTGATTCTGATGAAGTTTGTGCGGTTTTATAAGGGTGCCTCTGCACGGCAGTGAGGGCTCTGACCGAGACCATATAGAACATTCACCTTTTCCTTCCGTGTTCACTATAGTGTTACTTTAACGGTGCCTCTGCACGGCAGTGAGGGCTCTGACCGAGACCATATAGAACATTCACCTTTTCCTTCCGTGTTCACTGTAGTGTTACTTTAACGGTGCCTCTGCACGGCAGTGAGGGCTCTGACCGAGACCATATAGAACATTCACCTTTTCCTTCCGTGTTCACTATAGTGTTACTTTAACGGTGCCTCTGCACGGCAGTGAGGGCTCTGACCGAGACCATATAGAACATTCACCTTTTCCTTCCGTGTTCACTGTAGTGTTACTTTAACGGTGCCTCTGCACGGTAGTGAGGGCTCTGACCGAGACCATATAGAACATTCACCTTTTCCTTCCGTGTTCACTGTAGTGTTACTTTAACGGTGCCTCTGCACGGTAGTGAGGGCTCTGACCGAGACCATATAGAACATTCACCTTTTCCTTCCGTGTTCACTGTAGTGTTACTTTAACGGTGCCTCTGCACGGCAGTGAGGGCTCTGACTGAGACCATATAGAACATTCACCTTTTCCTTCCGTGTTCACTGTAGTGTTACTTTAACGGTGCCTCTGCACGGTAGTGAGGGCTCTGACCGAGACCATATAGAACATTCACCTTTTCCTTCTGTATTCACTATAGTGTTACTTTAATCTTCAGTTTGGGATCATTGTCCGGCTGAGAGAAGCGTTGGTCTCTTCACTTCCCTGATGCAGGTTTCTTTGCAGAAGTTTACTTTATTAGCTGAGTCCCCGTTGATGGAAATCATCAGCACTGCCAGATGTGATCAGCACCACCCTTCACTGAAGCTGTGGAGATGTTTAAGCCTTGTGAAATGGTAGATTTGTGCCACACATATATTTTTGAATTCTGGTTAAAAAGCTCCTTCCCACGCCCATGTGACCAAAGTCTCTTTTCCCAGATTGCATCAAGCTTTTCTTTTCGCAAACCTGAAACGTGCTTCCCCGCACCTCCTTTTGGGTAATAGCTTCTCTTGCACCATCTTCCCCTACCAGCCAGCCTTATGCAGACCTCTCGATATGGCTGGTTGGGGAGCCTTGACTCCACCACTGAACTTTGCGGATCCTTCAAAGAGATTTCTGGCCCCAGTGTGGGTTTCTCCGAAGCCTCCTTCTCCTTTCTGTGGAGTGACAACCTTTTCCATGCAGTGTCTGGTGGCTGGACGGAGTTTCCAGTTCCTGATAAATAAACCACTGGTGCCCCGTGGGACATCCCAAAGCTGCTTTTATTACTAGCTTACGCATTTCTTTATTTATTTCTATAATTTCTCTTTTGTCTCCATTTTCTCGGCTTCCCTTCAGATTCACAACCCTAATAATGATCCTCACCTGTAGGGTTTCCATTCAGAAAGAGTGGAAGTTATTTTAATAATTCACAGGTAGAGGTCAGTTTGTAAACTCTGAGCTCCTGCAACACATGCAGTGAATACTAATGCAAAGAGTCTATTTCAGTTTTTTATTTTCTTAAGAATAGTTTCTAGCGAGGGGTGGTGCACAGCACTGCTGCCTCACTCCTCAAGGCCCTGGGTTAGAGTCTCAGCCATTGCATGCTCTCCCAGTGTCACTCTGGGATTTCTTCCAGTTACTGCAGTTTCCCCCCACAGTCCAAAACATGCTGAGACTAACTGCAGTTAACAAATTGCCTGTAGGTGTGAGTGTGTGAGTGTGTGTGTGTGTGTGTGTGTGTGTGAATGTGCCCCATCCTGGGTTGCTCCCTGCTTTGTGCCCGTAGGCTCCAGACTCCTTCCAACCCTGAATAGGACAAGCGGTTTCAGAAGATGGATGGATAGTTTCTAGTGTAAAACACTGACACTTAAATAAAAAGTAATTTTTTATTTTCTCTGATTTGTCATTTAGTAACAGAGAGAAACAGGCAGGGGTCTAGATGCTTCTGCATGTTCCTGTATATACATTTGTCTGTTAATCAGTTGTCACTGCACTGTACAGTGCTTATTAAGACGATTTTTTTGTTCGTCAAGCAAAAATCCTTGAGGCACTTCCCCTCACAGTCTCTGACCTTCTCTGGTGTCATTGGTTTTTGTAGGCATGTGTGAAATGACAGGCTGCCCCATTTTGTTCTGCATCACCCTTTCGTCTTTCATGTCTCACTTTTGATGTTTTCTTTTTTCACAGATCAAATCTAAATGTGTTTTGCTCATCGTGGCTCCCATCTATCTGCCGGATAAACTGTGATTTTGCATTAACCCTGCATTAATTTTCATATAGGAATGCCATTAGTCCTATACGCCGATCAGCCATAACATTAAAACCACCTGCCTAATATTATGCAGGCACCCGTCGAGGTATGGACTCCACAAGACCTCTGAAGGTGTCCTGTGGTATCTGGCACCAAGACATTAGCAGCAGATCCTGTAAAGTCCTCTAAGTTGTGAGGTGGGGCCTCCATGGATCGGACTTGTGTGTCCAGCAAATCCTACAGATGCTTGATTGAACTGAGATCTGGGGCATTTGGAGGCCAAATCAAAACTCTTTTTCATGCTCCTCAAGCCATTCCTGAACAATTTTTGCAGTGTGACTGGGCTTTTAGCGGTGAGAAAGGGTCAGCATGGGCACTCTGACTGGTCTGCGACAGTGCAGCTCCATACACAGCAAGCTGGGATGCATTATGACACCTTTCTGTCATAGTCAGCATTAACTTTCTCAGCAATCTGTGCTGCAGTAGCTCCCCCATGGAATCAGACGGACGGGTTAATAGCCTTTGCACTCCACACTGGTCAATGAGCCTTGGGCACTTTCAGAAGCCCCCCCCCCCCCACCACTTCACCCACATTAAGCTCTGCACGCTGCCCCGGTCCCTGTTGCAGGCCACCTGCTCCAGCAGCCCCCCCTGTCCTGCCCCCCCCTCACCCGCACTGAGCTCCGCATGCTGCCCTGGTCGCTGTTGTACGCTTCCACCTCCAGCACGTGTGAGCCGCTGTTCTCCCGGTCCAGGGCTCGCTCGCCCCGCGTCACCAGCCCCGTCAGCCCGTTGATGTTGAACTGCCGGTTGATGTTCCCTGTGAAGGAGCGAGGCGGGCGTGCGGCACTCAGAAAGCAGCGCTCAGTGTCAGACAAACACCCAGCCGTAAAACAGCTCTGCCATATTCAGGAATCAATACCAAATTTTTAAGCCCCATTCAATTAAGTCTGAGATGTTATCATGATAAATTACAGCCCTCATGACACATTATGCAAGTGACTGCTCAAAGAGACCAATTTATTCATTTTAACTCACTCATTTAAGTGCTTTAAATGCACCTGGCTGCCAATCCTGTGAAGTGCCATTTTGCCATATAGTTATGCACACTAAACATACACCTGGCAACACCTCTCTTGGCTTCTGATTGGTCACTGACGCAGTACAGTCGAATGAGGGGTCTTGTCGGGTACAGGCCCTCAAACTCACTCTTCCTCTCATACATACATACTGTAGGCATACACAGTTTTTCTATACCGTAAGTGTTCACATTGCCTATTTTCTGCTGTGTTCTTTAATGAATATTGACTGCAAAGGGCAAAGTGTTTTTGTTTTCTTGTTTAGTGAGTGGATGCTTATTGTGCATATTTTCAGCTGCAGGACAGGATGAAGTTAGAGGTCACCCCCCCACCCACCCTGGGCACTTACCAGACAGTATCCTGTACAAAACTCTACCGTTTTCTCCCTGGTCTGCATCTGTGGCTTGCACCTGTGTTGAAACACACACACACACACACACACACACACACACACACACACACACACACACACACACACAGGTTTGTAATTATATCATTGTGGGGACTTGCCATTCATTTCTATGGAAAAAACTCTAATCCCAACATGACGACCCTAACCAGCCCTAACTTTACCCGTAAGTAACCAAACTAAATATGAGACTTTTTGCATTTTTAGTTTTTCGATTGCGTTCACAAATATTTGCGGGGACCTGAAAAATGGTTCCCACAACGTCAAAATAATAGGTTTTGATTACGTTGTGGGGAACATTTGGTCCCCACAACGTAAAATAAACATAATCCGCCCCCCCCCCCCCCCAACCACACACACACACACACACACTGACAAGGTGAGGCATACCCTAATATAGTTATTCCACATGCCCATGCACACTACCACCCTACAAACAAACACTCCCACACACACACACACAGTGAGGAGGGACAAAATTACCACACAAATAATATTAATAATAGTAAGAGTCTCAGAATGCAGACTGTCTGATGCAGCTGCTCCTTACACATGCACACACACTCATAGAAGTAGCTGGCAGGAACGTCATCCCTGACTGCGCTCCCCCCCTCCCCCGCTTCCACCTCCTGCTAACTAATGCGCTACCATGGCAACCCCTCGGCGACGCAGACCGCCCCTCCCGTGACGGCGAGCCTTTCTTGTAAACGCGGGCACCTTTGGAGAAGCACAGAACAAAGAGGCCAGCGCAGCACTTCAGCTCAGCCGGTGTGGCGCGCAGACCGTACGCGCGCAGACCGTATGCAGACTGCGCGGGGCGGCTGCACTGCTGCCTTAACGCCCCCTTTTCAGGCGTTCAATGGATTAAATTAAAAAAATAAAAATAAACTCAGTGGTCTGAGGAGGATGAGAACATTTCAGGAACTTCAGCTTCAACCTGATTAAACACAGATTGACTCTGATTGGCTACCAGACGTTTGAGCCCAAATTAGCTGCTTTCAACACAGAGATTCATACCCCTTTATTGTGGTCACTTTGGACAGACACGTAGAGAAGTGTCACAAAAAAAGAATATTCATGTCAACTGACTCATACATAGCAACTATGCACCTAGTTACTGTCACACACACATAGAGCCAGCAGACCCTGCTTTGCTCTCATTAGCTTGATAAAGGGCTTTTTTGGCGTGGGGGGGAGTGAGTGCTGGCTGGATGGGTAGAGTGGGGGCTCAGGCTTGAGGGTGATGAATGGGATATACAAGCTAGACTGTGCCATTCACAGCACTACAGGGGTGCACAACTTCCACGGTAAAGTACATTTCATAAAGATAAAAACCAACACGCAAAATCTCGCATCGGAACGTGAGAATATAATGTAAAAGTGCTACTTTATGGTTTGAGGCATTCTGCATTTTTATGAATTAAAATTACAAAATAAAAAAAGTCAGGTTGATAATTCCTTTACCCATGGTTGACCCCCCCCCCCCCCCCCCCCAAATCCAACCCCCCAGTTTTCTCTTTTTCACCTCCAAGAGAAACTGCAATTGGAGAAGTTGGGAAAGTTGGGACTTGGTGAAACGGCTTCTCTCGGTGGTTGAGGTAAATACTGATGTATTTTCAATGTCACCACATTATGAACTTTTCTTAGGAACGTTTCCCTCTTTGTGTATTTCTGTATTACCGTCCTCAACAGACAATTTTTTGATATTGTATGAGTAGGTGCGCATTAGTGTGTGTGAATGTGACGTTACTGGTGTTACCGTGGTAATTAAGAGTAACAGACGCCACTCCGCAAGATTTTATCCATGTTTTATCCATGTTTAGCTATTTATGCAGAATGAGGACAAAAAAAAACTAAATTCTTCTGTGTTGGTCCTGGGGGAGGATATCAGTACTAACCAAGCAAACAGTGTGAATTTGATTTGTAAAAGAGATGAAAGACGTACAGTAGACTGATCTTGGTATAAATTGTATTGTGTGCCTGTGTGCAATTAAATGAGGAGGGGCTAAGAATCTCAGAGTTATAGTGAGTACGCATGTGTGAATTTTAATTGCTGAATGGAAGAGGACAGGCCAGTGACAGGCGGGTTTGTGTGACTATTTTATCTGGCAGGTGCAGCCAGCAGGGATCACATGTGTGAGCTGGAAGGGGGATTGCAGACCTGTGGCTCTGACACGATCTCCGCCACATTTCTGTCAGAGACCTCCTCTCAAAACTGACTTTATCAGTTTATGGCCCAGTGCCCCCCCCCACGAACCAATACGTTCTACATTGTTTCCACTGAATGAGACCCGATGACATTTACAAACATTATGGTTAAGATCTGTGACTTGGGGCAGTGCCCAAGGGGTGGAGGAGGTGTACAGGGCGGGGGGGGGGGGGGGGCGTAGAACTGTGGTCCCAGGGAGGGTGGGTTGCTGGGGGAGGTTCACAGCAACAACGACTATTTGTAAAATGCTGCAGAAATAATCTTGTTCGGTCAGTTATTAAGCAACTATGTAATTGCCTGAAATGTCAGTGCATGCAAAGATGTGTGTGTACTTGCTGCCACTACCAGGCCCAACCAGAAAAGTCTGCTGACTTTGCTACTCAAAGTTTTAGGTAGTGCAGGATTTATTAAACTGAATGTATTTTCCAACAATTAGAAAAGGCATAAGAGACAGGATTTTTTTAAAGGGTTTGGTGAGATTTCTGTTTGGTCCCGCGGCCGGAACCGCCGACTCCAGAGGGTTAAAGCAGAGGTGGCATTGGCGTAAGGGCATCCTGGCCTGTGTGGACCCGAGCTGTGTTCACGTGCTGGAGAATATGAGCTCAAGCCAAGCGAAAGCTGAGAGGCGCACAAATGGTAAAGGTCACGATTGTGAGGGGAAATGAGGGACGTGCGAGCGGAAGCAGTGCCATCTAGCAAAGCGGCAGGCGGGGGCCGCGTGAGCGGGGGCAGGCTGTAGACAGTTACAGCAGCAAGATGCTGATTAAGCTATTAATGATGAACTAAATTTGCAATAAATGAGCAATGAGAGGAGGAAATATAGCAGAGCTGTGAAGGGTATGCATTGCTGGTTAAGTCCCATGACAAGCTGTGCCCCACAGTGAAGTACTTAATGTGTAAAGTGCATAGTGCCCCGGTTAAAAAGTTCAGCTGAATAATAATGTGCTCATCCTTCATTTCTACCCAGATCCATAAAACATGAGCACCCCAGTGATCAACACTTCCTCCTTCCCTCCGACGGAGGCGCTGTCCATGAATTTCAGCAGCCCCCCCAGCCCCACCTTACTACCAGCTGCCCTGTCCCCCCCGCTCCCCACCATCATCGTCGTGTTCTGCCTCTTCATCCTCTTTCTGAGCTGTGCCACCTTCCTGGCTGTGTGCAGGCCATCTACAGGGGCGGGGCTCCCCCATGGGGGGTGTGGCCTTGGGGAGCCCCTCCCTTGCAGCCCATCCCCGCCCAGTGAGCCACAGCTGCGCCTGTGGAAGCGGCTGGGCTCCATGCGTCGCTCCCTGACGTCTTCATTCCGGAGGCCCCCCCAGCGACGGCCTGACAGGAGGGCGTCGCCGTCTACCACCCCCCCGCCACACCTCAGTGTGCCCTGCCTCTATGACCATGCCACTGAGATCTGACCGCCCCCCCCCCACGGAAGCTCCTGCTGACCGCACCTGCTCCCTGTTGCCAGACTGCAACGAAGGAATCTACCATAACATTCGGGTGGCTTGAATGCAGAGAGGATGATGGGAAATGAAGTTCAGAGTCAATTTAAGCCTCACCTCTCAAAGGCAATGTCACAATATCATGTATTAACTGGACTTGCAGGGTGATGTTAATTCAGAATAAGGCTGGGAGGACCGTAACTGTGGGTAGTCAGCACCACAAATAGGGAAGAGGCTGCAATTACGTTCATCCTACGTTCTCCTAACACTAGTGCCTAACCTTGCCTTTATTATCCTCTTTTAGTGGTTAAATGGATGGCCTTTCTTTCTAAGCTTAAGACGCCATCCCTGATGCAAAGTTGGGGGCAGAGGTAGAAAGGGGAGAGGCTCTGTCTATCATAGACAGAACCTAGAAGTTACTACACCAGGATGAAACTATCACCAAATCACAAACCCATTGAAACAGAATTATTCTGTGTATGCAATAACACAGATACAAATGAGTTTCCTGCAAACATCTCAGCAAACAAGCTGGGTCAGTGCGACTTGACTACTTCACAGATCTGTTATAAGTTCACGAGAGGCCAGAGGGACCTGCACGTGAACTTGTGAACTTGTAAACAAATGCTGCGCAAACCTTTTACTGAGGCAGAAGGCGGTTTCGCCTGCTCCTGCTCTTCATGAGAGACTGCGCGCATTCGGCTCTGCCTCGGCACTGATGTAGTAACACTTCATCTCTCACTTGACTGTTTACACAAGAACCTGTCAGGCTTCCCACCCGGTACACTCCATCATGCCAACATGCTCCCCATGAATGGGTCTTAACATGCCGGACTGTACCATCTCAGCAAAACTGCCGAGAGGAAGGGTGTGTCTTTGGACCCTACCATCACAATGTAGCATCTCTTTGAGGGGTGCATGTTCTTCCTCCACTAAACTGACATTTCCTGAAAGGAGCTTCTTAGGTAACTACTTTTTGAGGCATTCCTCCTTAGACAAAAGCCGGGGGGATCTGATTTTAATTTTAACTACTTTATATTGTTACTATTGAAAGCTGCAGCACAAGTAGCACAGCTAATAGCTGAATCATGATTGGGGTTAATGGTTCATTCCAGGCCAGTCTCAGTCTCTAATGTGAGTGTCAGCATAACTCTATGACCATCTCACCGTTTTCTCCTTAAACATACATACACTCATTGATCTACTTCTTTCCAAAGTTCTACAGCTGTTTTCCATCAAGTGCCTCTCTTATGATGCAATCCATCCATTTTTATAAGACAATAAAAAAAGAAGACTTTCCCGGTATGAGTATTCTGTTTCGCGAGCGTGTGTGCCAGTCTAGGTGTGTGTACCTGCAGGATGTTCGTGCCACGTGGAATGGTCTCCAGCACGCTGGTCTCGTAGCTGTTCTGTAGGAAAATGGGCCGGTTGTCATTGACGTCGAGCACCTCCACGTACACGGTAGCCGTCCCGGTTCTCCTACTTCCAGCCGGGCCGTTGTCTGATTTGAGCACAGGCAGAAGGGCGGTGAGAGATGGACAGGCCCAGAGACAAAACCGTGGAATCTGTTCTCTTGGTCAAAAGGCCTCGTTTGTTTTTTGTTTTTTTTTGCCCGTCTGCCTACAACTCAACAGGTTGCATGCAGGTTTGAGGTCACTGTTTGCAAGGTGTTTTACCCAGATTTTTCTTGAGCAGCAGAACATGCGAACAGCTCAGTTACTCCACAGTGTGAGGATAAACAGGAAACCTCAAAGATCTTTAGCTCACGGCAGTAAAGGGAAACAAAGGAACTGCAAAATCACTTAAAAAATTAAATATAAAGTGGTGGATTTGCATGCATCGCCTGACTGCTTGACGGCAGGGCGATAAGGAAGCCCTCAAGTATAACGGCAACTACCGAAGACGTTTTAAGTTTAGCGACACACAGCTTTACAAAGAGCAAACATCTGGCAGGAAACAGTTAGCGGATGCGTGCAGATCACATATTTGTGTATCTGCGGTAGAATGAGTTTCACACATACCCCTCTCCCAAGTATGGAGCCACTCACCGATGGCCTCGATGACAAGGGTGTAGGAGGCCTGACTCTCTCGGTCCAGGCCGACCACAGTGCGGACGACACCGTTCCGAAATCCTACGCTGAACTTTCCGTCTTCGTTTCCACCTGGGAGAGGGCAGCTGTTTGTGATCGCAGGGCAAACAGTCTCCTCTTTGAATTTTTATTTAGCCCTGCTGGTTGTAGCCGCTAACAAATAAAGAGGTAGTGTGTGGCTCAGTAGGTTAGAACACGGTCACTGTGGCCTGCCATCGGAGGGTTGTTGGTTCAAATCCCAAGGCTGGCAGACTAATGGTGACATAGGGCCCCTGAGCAAGGCCCTTAATCCCCATCTCCAGCGGAGCTGCAGGCTGGCTGACCCTGTGCTGTGACCCCCAAGCTTGCTCTCAGCTGTGTAGAGTATGTGTCTCATAGAGAGCAAGATGGGATTGGCGAAACAGCACTTTCCTCAGAGGGATCAATAAAGTACCACTATTCTATACTTAAGGGCTGTAAATAACCCTGATGTCCATGCCTGGTGATTGTTGGGTAAGTTCTGGTTCCTACACTCTTTCCCACAAATACAGAGATAAAAGTAACGGGGGCGGCCGACCACACTGTGGATTCCAGCAGCCGTGGGCTGTGACCTCTGACCTCTAGCCGTGTGGAGTGAGAATACAGTGGCTGACTGCGTTGACGCCGCTCAGAGGCACACACCGCATTCGCAAACACATGGCAGACGTCGGAGACGCGCTGAGCTCTGACGGCGATGCGACATGCCACAGCGAAAACCGACACGGCGCGCTGCACTCGATGCAAGCCGGCTGAAGAGCTGCATCTCTGATCATATGACGCCCCGACACACCGCAAGACCCCACGCTGCTCAGCGGCGGAGAGGTTTCTTGCGGCTGCACTTGCCTCCCCCCCCCCCGACCCCCGTCCCCCACAACCGCTGCGTTTCCTGCACTGACATGCACGCGCCTTGCCCTCCCTCACCCGTGATGAAGTAGCTCAGCTCGGCATTGAGTCCGGCGTCGTTGTCGGAGCAGTTCAGCCGGGTCACCACGAAATCCCGCGGCACGCTCTCCAGGACCGACACGTTGTACACTCGTGGGAAGAAGGTGGGAGTTTCGTCATTTGCGTCCAGCACTGCCGGACAGAGACGGGGAAAAGGGCAGAGGCACGTTAATGGCATTTCAGTAGCAAAAATACCCAAAGTGCTGCTTCAAAGAAAGCAGCTCAATCAGCCATATAGCAGCCCTGCACCTCCATTGTCGTGGGTTCAAATCCCACTTCTGTCATACGTATGCTAAATTTACATGTTCTCACTGTATTCACATAAGTTTTTATTGGTCAATTTGGTTTCCTCTGGCAGTCCAAAACCATAAAGTTAGATAAAGCTGGGGTCTTTAAGTAGTGTGAGATGGGTCACGTCAAGCCCAGCCATGGACTGCCATCTATGCTGCATGTTCCTCGGGTTCTGTGCCCCTAGAGACCGACTTCAGGCTTCCCACAAATGCAGGTGTATGCATACATAAGCCCTGCATGTGCTTAAAAAAATGCAAGTGCAAATGTTCCTGCTGCTCTGATACTTAACTAGAATTTTTTCAGAAATACTATTTTTGGAGAACAGCTGACTCGGCTTTCTGATTTGTAATGTTGGAAATGCACCAATAGGTGGCAGCAGTTGCTTATTTTTCTGAGTTCAAATCACACGGTTTAAAAACCTGTCATCCATCCATCCATCCATCCCAAAACTGCTGATACTGGTCACGGTTGCATGGGGGCCTGGTACTTACCCCAGGCAGCATAGGGCACAAGGCAGGAATCTACCCTGGATGGGATGCCAGTTCATCACAGGGCACATAAATGCACACGCACACTTTCTTTAGGCAATTCAGACACACCAATTAACTGCGTTTGTGGACTGTGGAAGGAAGCTGAAATAAATTAGGGAAAGCTGTACAGAGCAAAGCCCGTTGCATGCCAGCCAGAGGGGCTGCAAGCTGAGCCACTGTGCCATCCATTTTATACTTGGTAGCTTGTCACTCACTCCCCACCCCCGACTACCACCTCCAGGGAGTGCCACCCCCTCCTCAGTACCTGTGATGGTCAGGGTACTGGTGGAGGTGCGGGGAAACTGGCCGGCGTCATACGCCACAACCCTGAGTAGGTACTGCCCGATCTGCTCCCTGTCCAGCGTGGCCGTGGAGACCAGGATTCCCGTGCTGGTGTTCAGGACAAAGTCCAGCCTGGGCATGCCCATCTGAAGGGCCATGGTCACCTGGCCGTTCTTATCCTCGTCCGGGTCCGACACTTGTATCTGCGAGAAGTGCGCGGGGAATTGATGCATTGTGAAGAAAGTGAACAACAACCACAAGCACACAAGCTCAGGCGGCAGGTAAACACACAGGCACAGAAGAATGCACAATATACAGAGGCTACAGCACCTCGGAAATACAGGCAGTCCGTGGGTTAAGAACATCTTACGGATAATTTGTACTTACGAGCGGACTGCCATAAAGCCATTATATTAAACATTCGGGCTAAATAAAATAGTTCGTGATAACAAATGCAAGTACTACTTTGTAATGCTTGTGAAAACATTGCATAGTTTCCGCAGTTTGTTAGCTTGAGGTACGGCGCAGTGTTGCTTGAAGTTACTGCATAATAATTATTATTATGTAATGTATAATTTTTTTTCTAACACCTACAAATTCGACTTAAAGACAGACTTATGGCAGAGATCTCGTTCATAACCTGGGGACTGCCTGGGGACTGACGACGCACAATCAAACCATATACACAGACAAAACCCTAAACCCTCACATGAATGTAACGTCACAAAAATGACACAATAAAACAATCTCACACTCTTTTGAGCGGAAAATGACATTAGGACGGATGTCACCAGCAACGGACCCTGAAGACTGAGGATCCAATCGGAAGCCCCTCTGGCACTTCGGCGGTGAAAGGGAGGTTCAGGAAGGTGGGGTCATTGTCATTGAGATCCAGCAGATTCACAAAGACGGTGGTGCTGACCGAGGAGCGCAGTGGAGGCCTTCCACCTATAGGGGGCAGCAGAGACACAGTAAAACCTTCCAGCTGTTCCATTCAAATAAACTTTCAAGTAGAGGAAAGTCAAGCTGAGGCTGTTCAATGCAATAGCAGAATCTGAGCTAGAATACTGTGCCCAACTTGCTTAAGAGAGGTTATTACTGCGCAGAGAATTCAACGAAGAACACCATGAAGGATTTCCAACTGGAAAAAGCAATTAGTAGGTTACAAGCACTAGATCTCTTCAGTCTTGTGCAAATGCAGCTGATAATTGACATGATCCGAGTGTAAAATCCATCTTGTTTTTGCCTAATTGTTGCATAAAAGAAACCTCCTTTGATAAGAGTAAACCGAAAAATTTCAAATATTCACCTTATGCTCCATATGCACAAGCCTGGATTAGGGGTATTAAGTGCCCCTGGGCAACAGCACACATAACAGAAAGAACCGGAGCCGGTAGGTGGATCATGAAATTCAGAAATGCCCCTACATTTAATCCGGGCCTATAAAGTCGTATCAGAATCAAGAACACAAATGGTATGTAATATAAATCAAATATGGTTGAGACTGAAGGGAAGACGAGAGGGCAGCCGGGAGTGAGAAAGGACAGGAACAGCTGCCTGTCTTACTGTCTCTGGCGGAGACCACGATGGTCCTCATGAGCTGCGTGTCTCTGGGGACGGGACTCTCCCTGTCCAGCACCGCTCCGCTGGTGCGGATCTTGCCCGTGCTGCTGTTTATGGAGTAGAAGGGGTTGGCTGGGCTGATCTGGTACACCACCGTCCCATTCTCCCCGTTGTCTGGATCTACAGCCAGCACCTGGGAAGTGTGTAAGGTAACTGTATTGGAACCAGCACACAACCTACCAAAAAAAATAACCTACAGGAAACTACTTAAAAGGAGAAAACAAGGAAACTGAATAAAGTTCATTGTTATTACACATACCTAAGAATTACTTAATAAACTTTCCCCTGAGATCAATAATGTGTCACACCATCCATCCATCCATCCATCCATCCATCCATCCCCCCTTTGGTAGCACCTTCTCACCATTAAGTCAGAATATACCCAATGGCCCCCAGTATCAGGCAGCAACCCCGTCTGTCTCCAGAACCACTAGCTGTGTGGAGACTTTTTGTGGCCTTTCTGCTGTCCTGAGCTGTTATTTTCACACCTGTGACCTTCATGTCAGCTTTCACCAATCCAGCCATTGTCCCCTGACCCCTCTCATTAATAAGGGGCTTTCAGCAACAGAACTACTGCAGAATGAATGTTTGTTTGTTTACTGTCGGTCGAGAAACTGCAGTGAGGGAATGTGGCTGCTGCAGGTAATTCAGGCACCAGCTATTACACCAAATTCCAAATCACGCCAATCTTAGATCTTTTACATCGTCAGATAGTACCTGAATGGCAGCAGCTGTTGATTTTATGTTTGGTTATGTTCTGCAGGCAATGCTGTGGGCATGACACGCTGAATGACAGTTTGTGTTGGTTCCTAAATAAACCTGCGTAAGTTTCTTATGAACGGGGGTGTGAGGCCTTGGGTACTCACCCCCTCGGGGTGAAAGTATCTCAGAAGGCACCGTGAAGACGATCCGAGGACGGCGTAAACACATGCCACCCCCACCCCCCCCAAGCGGCAGAACCGCACTCATGCGTGCCGATTGTAACCTGGGAAGAGGCGTCTGTCCCTCAAGAATATAGCCACAGCCATGTGTGCACATGCACCATGACGAACGTTATCTCGGGGGAGGAATTAGCAACACGGTCAATTAGCGGCCTGTTAAGTGGGCTTAAATGGAGGGAGACAGTGAGTGAAATGATTGGGGGGGGGGGGGGGGTCAGACAGTGGAGGACAGGCAAGACTGTGATTTGGTGCCACCCTGCTACACACACCCCCCCCCTTCCCCACATCCCCGCCTGTCTCCCTCTCACTCACCAAGCCCCTCAAGCTTTGACCCTCTCGCGATGCCGGGCGGCGTAATTAATTAGTATGCGTCTGACTGCGGGCTACGTTTTAATTACCAGTCGGACCCCATTAATTACGCTCGCTGGCGCATTGTTAATTTGGGAGCTTAATTAGCGCCGGCACACCTCCGGAAAGCACCGCCGTCAATCGCCGTGGGAGGAGTCACAGTGCCTTTGCTGGGGTGTAATCCACACCTTATTGGCCCGAGCTGGCCTCAGGATAACAATGTTTAAATAACCTACCAAGTCACGCCGCTTATGACAAAATAACAGTAAATTATACATTATATTATTGGATATAATTTAATTATATTATAATGAAAAAGTAATTATAGGTAATTACACCAAAACTCTGTGCGAAACTATTACAGTTTTTTATTTTTTTTTTTTAAACTGTGTGGATTAGTTCCGACAAGTCCTAAATTCATTCCTTATCTTAATTATCCAATTAGGGTGGCGCTGATCTGAAGCCGGAGACGCACAGGGCAGAAACACAGTAGTTTAGCTCTCCCCCATCATCCGGACCCACAGGAAGTGGGGAAAACATGTGCACTCAGCACACACAGCTGGGTCTGGGTCTGACTGCAACACACGCGCCCACTCCCTGTCACCGGAAGGCATGTGCTCGTATTCGTGTTTTTGGCCGGTACGCTGGGGCGGCGCGCTCTGGCAGTTTGGGTGAAACTGAGTTTGGCGAATCGTGATTCTGTTTTCCACTGTTTTGTAAATGTTGTCCCAAGATAAAGTGAGTTTTATTCTGTTTATTTCAAGACATCTGCATAAATTCCTCATCTGATTTTGACTCCTGGAGTCTAACCTACATACAGTGTATAAGTAGAATGAACACTAATGATGACTGAAATCACTTTTTTTTTTACTTCTTTTGAATGACACCTGCCACATGACATCGCTCTAAGGTCACTGGCTGCAGTTCCCAAGCTATGCCATATCTGTGGTTGAGGTCACGAGGTCAGACTGTCAGTAAGAAAGGTCAGGGGTCAGGCTCTCAGCGATAAAGGTCAGAGGTCAGGCTGTCAGTGAGAAAGGTCAGAGGTCAGGCTGTCAGTGAGAAAGGTCAGAGGTCAGGCTGTCAGTGATAAAGGTCAGAGGTCAGGCTGTCAGTGAGAAAGGTCGTAGGTCAGCAGGCTTCAGTGACACTCACCGTGACCACGTCAGTGTCTATGGGGCTCATCTCCACCACGTTGACAAGGTAGGGCTCATCTCTCCACACAGGGGCGTTATCATTGATGTCTGAGAGGGTGATGTTCACCTTTAGCAGATTCAACAAGAAACTCAAATCCCACTGGGAACCACTGGCATCAAAAACACAGTAACACCAAATAAGCCACCAACACAGTAATAGAAAGTGAAACATCAAGCGTCTGCTCAAACCCCAGTGAAAGCCCTCAGCAGTCGGGCAATGATGCGGTTACCGTGGCGATGCCAGTCTTCTGCAGGGGTCCGACACCCCCATCCACGGCTCGTACAATGAGGATGTACTCAGATTTGACCTCACGGTCAAGCAGGGCAGTGGTGGTGATCTCTCCTGAAACACAAACAGGCAGTAAACTGACTGAGTCAAGAGAAACTCGGTACCTTATACCTGCATACAATCATCTACACACAAGAACTGGAAGTACTGGTTCTCCCCCATGACAACTTAGCCACAGACACAAACACGTAAGACCCAGACACTCAGACAGTGCACTCCGCAGGCACAACCCCCCCCCCCTCCCCCGCCCCACCTGAGCGAGTGTTCAGGCGGAACTGGGGGGACCCCTCCAGGGAGTAGATAAGGGATTCCTGGCCAAACTCTCTGGAGGCATCTTTGTCTGTAGCGTTCACATAGAGAACCGTCGCCCCTGAAGCACAAGAGGGAGAAGGAGAGATCCGCGGGATGAAGGGGAAGACACACACGCCACGGAGGAGCACCATTAATATCATTACACAATGGTCCCTAAAATGCAGAAGCATGAGCCCCTGTCCAAACACCCAGAAGCGCGGATGAGCTAATTAAATTTACAGTCCCAAATTAGACTTAAACACACATCTAACGTCTGAACATCTCAAACAAACATCTTAAGCACATAATTCAGGATAAGTACAGAATTCAAGAATTTCAATTTCAATCAGTAAATCGAATCTAATCTAATCTGACACAATGAAAAAGGAACACACTTGTTTTATATTTATTTTTCTTTAAGAAAGATCAGAGATATAATTCAGAAGATTAAATAAGGAATAAGCTGTTATGGCGTTATTCCCTAGCTCCCTAATGGAGCTCTCCTCATGAGAGACAGCGGGTGGCGCTGTAAGTGCCCTGGCGCAGACTGTGTGATGCACTCTACCATCAGAAAGGCCTGACTCAGCTTGCGGCCCTCAGCTCACTGGCTAAAGGAGCAGCATCCGGCGAGATCATTAGCTCAGGAGTGTAACAGCTGGGCCTCGCCGGGAAACGTGAACCAGGCTGCTGTTTGGTAACAAGCCCACAGCTGAGTCTTACAGCTGCTGCAGACAGCGGGAGGCAGAGTTGTGGAGCATCCACTCCCCCCCCCCCCGAAATTCTGCCTAAAAGTCGTGTTTAGATGTGAGCTGGTTTGCTCTGCCTGGCTCAGTGCTGCCCAAATGTAATTTCCTCCTGCTACCGAAAGCAAATCTACTGTCTGAGATAAAAGAGACCCCTGCATAAATGCATAACAATGCATGATAAAGCCGGTGATTTTAGTGCGGGCACCCGGTTTATTTAGTCGCGTTTTGTAAATAAAACACAAAAACAAAAGTAAGACGGTGGGGGGCATTTGAGGAGAACAGCTCTTTGGCGACTGTGCTTAACTGACAGCCAGAGGAATGATAGAAAAACCTGATGATTTTTTTTGAGAAGGAAAAAATGGGGAGGAAGGTATGAGCGAAATGCTGTCCAGGGATAGCTGGCCAGTCTCCGGATCACTGCTGCACCACCTGTGAGAACAGGTGGGCTCTGACTCAGTCCCACCCCCCCAGACAGGGGATGGCTTCCAAAACGCGTGTGAGGGTCGGGACTGAAGTACTACTGCCTCGCGGCTGCCCCAGGAGCTCTCTGAAGCTCCTTCCTGACCATTTAGTACCGCGGGACCCACCCAGGCAGAGAAGCTTGGGGTCGAACGCACACATCCGACCATCAGCGAGAGAGACATTTCAGTCAGCAGCTTCTGCAGTTTCTCCAGCTCCGGAGTACAAACGTGTTACGCTCCAGAAAATAATAAATTATTCAAAACCACCCTCTCTAGTTTAGACTCTTCAGAGTTCACCTGAATATATTATAGTACTGTTCTTTTTGTTTTATATATATATATATATACATATATACAGTAAATATACTGTATATATATATAATTATTTTGGTAATCTAACAGTGCATTTGTTTAGTACATAAACATCAGCTAAACACAGATAACCAAAAGCTGATATCAACAGCCAAGCTGGATTCCCAGATGTATATCGATATATCCTTTATAAGCGCTGTTGCATTTTGCTAGGGAGACTTTAGAGAAAATGAGATAGGGCTGAGAAAAACAATGGGCAATCTTTTCTGTTTTCAGTTTGTTATCTCGGTTCACAGCTTGGAAATGTAGTCATTTAAATCTCATACGGAACCATAAGTAGTTTGCAAAGAGGTGAGACTTGACTATGGCTCCATGTAACTTTGGAAGGAGGAAATGGAGGTCACTGATTCAAGGGGGCTGAATTGCTGCTCCCTGTCACGATTTCGATGGGAACGCGGAGAGTCTGCTGAGAAATGGACGCCCGAAACCAGTCCACGTTTAGAGCCGTCTCTCCAGAGTGCTCTCCTGTGCCGGAGATGGCTTCACAGACCGAGATCTGACACACGGACATATGGTCACATCAACGATGCACGTGGCGCACCCGGCCAAAAGCAGAGATTAGATGATGCTCAGCACGTACCTGCGATGATGTTCTCCGGGACGGTGATGACGTACGACGGTCGGCTGAAGGTGGGCGGATTGTCGTTTTCATCCTGAACAAAGCCGTGGAGGAAAGCGATTACTACAGCTTAATTACTACCTAATTAGCATCAAAGCAGCAGAGGATTCTCCACCTGCTGGCAAACACCTCCATCAGCGTCGGTGACTGCTGCACTTCGACCATTCCATCTTTTTGGAAGCTCTCATGTTTATAAGTCTTACAATCTGTAGGGTCTTTATTAGCTCAAGATTTCTATTATGATGTTTTATGTTTTGGCAGTCCTTGTGAAAAGGAATATATGGTATCAGTAAACAATAATGTTATCAAATGAAATACCGGTGGTATCCGGTCATGTATGTCCCTCCACAGACAACAGATTGTGAAGGCTTTGTTCACCTGTAAAGGTTAGCAATCAGCTCCGGCAGGTACAGACAACGTATTTCCGAAGGGAGGTTAGCAATCAGCTCCGGCAGGTGCAGACAGTGTATTTCAGAAGGGAAAATCTGCACAAAACGCTTCGCAGTTCTAGCTTTCCAGTAATGCTCTGCCTCTGCTGTGTTTAAACATTCTGCACGGTATCTATTCCCGGTGATATACTCCGTGACCCGTAAAAAACAACTGATGATCAGCGACATTGCCAGGTTGTTCTTATGAAAAATAGTCAGCAGGGTCACTGGGAGGCAGGCCAAGGGACAATGCCAGAGCAGAATCGAGCTGGCTGGCTCCCTCACACACCATGTGCATCATACACACCACAGGTGGCCTGCTGTGTGTCTCCCTGTCCGAGGCTGCAGGGCTTTGCCCCACAGAATGCTGCTGCTGCTGATGATGAGGATAATGAGGCCGTCGGGGCTCCGCCCTAATCGGTGATTCGGCAATTGTTACGTCAGGTCTGCATAGCTAGAGTGTACGTTTCTCTTCATGGGGTCTGTGTGTTTCCAGGAAGTGTATGTGCGGGGGCAGGCATGGTGGTGGTTCCATGTACATAAATCTGTCCCCTTGTATTCACCAGAAGTGAGGCACTGATGTTTAATTTGAGTGTGGTTCAAAGGATGATCATACCCACAATGTAACGTCCATCAAATGTACTACAATTACATCACATGGGAAGGTGTGCAGAAATGCTAATGAAAATTACTGGATAAATAATGAATGAAAAAATAATTGGTAACTGCACACATGAATAAATCATTAATGAGTGAACTAATGAAACCAAGTGTGGATAATTAGAAGAAAAAAAACACGGTTAATTAATGTGATAAAATCAAACAGGAAAATCAGTCAAGTAATGAGATAAAAGGGGACGTGGATGCGTGGGCTAACTGCCATCGAACAGTAGGGGGAGCTAGTGGAGACGAGGGGCTTTGAGGGATGAGTAACAATCAGAAGAGCGTGGCAGGAGCATGGCACAGGGAGGGGAGAGATGGGTGCTTACGAAGAGCTCCACAGTCAGGGAGACCGTGCTGTTGAGAGGGGGGGTCCCGCTGTCCCTGGCCATCAGCGTCAGGAAGATCATACCACCAGAGACGGCCTCATAGTCCAAAGGGCGGGTAACGCTGATCACTGAGACAGACATGGGGGATGGGAGAGACACTCATCTGTCACAGCATCAGAGGGGCCTGCTGTACATGGCTGAAAGCTATTGCTACGCTATCGGGGCTCATTCAGCTCCACAGCATTTTGAGGGGAGAGGAGGTACGACGTCTTGCCCTCCTGGGAGGCATGGATCAAAATGAAATCAAACGTGCTTTTATGCAAATTACATGACAGTGAAGTATATTTTTAGCGATATTTGTGACTAAACACCCCACACACACGCGCGCACGAGCACGGCGGGTGCCGCATTCGCCACTTTCGCTGGCGTCGTTCCGGGTGATGCTCGGAGCCATGCAGTCTCAGGCAGTGCTCATGAATATTCATTAGCATGCTGGCTAGAACATTTTTGATTGGCTGTGTTCGGTTACTGCTATTCTGAGCATATCGACAGAGAGCAGGATGCAGAATAGCAGATACGCAACAACCTCACACAATGAATATTCAGACACACCTGTTTAAAAAGGAAATACAACAGTGTCAATGTCAGGCTCTGGAAATTTTATGTCTTTTATGGAGACAAAAGTGACTTTTGAGTGTACTATAAAAGGTGCATGCTTTATTCTGTCCAGTGCACCCATACAATATTATCCCTAAAATCCTTTAATATTCTGCAGGAATCTCAGTGGAATTCTGGTCCTATCTAATCAAAATTTCTAAATTGATACCTTGAAGTTATTCGTATTTTACTGCCTCACCTATTTATGATAGTAATTTGGGTTAAGCACCACACAAGGGTGCAAAAGCATGCTTTTTCTAGGGCTTTGAATCGGCAGCTTTTCATGTCCAGGTCCTGCTCCTCAATCACTACGGCACCCGGTGGCGTCGTTATTAATCTGCATGTGGTGCTGCGTGTCCCTACCGGCATAGCCCTCCACCATGCTGATGCCGAAGAAGCTGAGGAACTGCGAGGCGTAGGAGATGGAGTAGCTCAGCACGTTGTTGGGTGGAGCGTCCTCGTCGGTGGCCTGGGGGGTGGAGGCAGGGAGAGGGAGAACTGAGAGATGGAGGGTGCAGTGGAAAGAGGGCATGCGATGCAGGCCCAGGCCGGGCACCGATCACAAAGTGACGCGTATCATTCCCTGGGAGACCATTCCTGATTCCCCAGGGGGCACCCCCAGTGCCGTGGATAGCCCAGCCAATCACAGAAGGATGGCATCAAAATCTACCGCTGAACGTGAACGGCAGTTTCAAGAGACAGAGAGCGACATTAAAAATCTAATTTTAATCTGAGTTCAATATATATCAGATCTAGAGGGCAAACCATGCAGTCACATGGGAGACAAATAGACAGCAAGCATGAAAAGAGGCACCGTAACCTCGTTCTGCTCTCCCTCTTCACCCACTTCACCTTTTCCTCTCTTTCTTACACTTTCTTTTTTTTATCATTCCATATAAAATTCGGAGCCTTCATCTCGATGGGTGGCTAACCAGTTAACTGCCAGCTGCTGGGACATGAGAGATGGAGAGAGGATGGAGAGAGGGAAGGGGTGGAGACGGGAGGAGGGGGGGGCAGGGGAGAGGGAGGAGGGGACCTTGAGCATGGGGGAAGCCCCCTCCACAGGATCGCTGACTGTGCGCTTCTGGCGCGGTGCCTCCATCGCTCACGGGTATGGCATTAATAACTGCGGGTTTTACAGTTACCTCGTCCTAATGAAAGGCGGCAAGTCGAGCGAAGAGGGCCGCACGCGCGTGGCGGAGGGAGCTCGGCGAAAACACGCCGTAATCGCCCTTCACCCCCGGGGCCGATCGATAGCAAGTGCTGAGGCGGTAATTAATTCCCGTTACTCACCTAACTCCTGACCTTTGACGAATAATGAGGGTGGAAAAAGTGAGCATGAGGATTATGATGGACAGCGAGGAAGCCGTTCAGTAGGAAGCACATGTAGCCACACCCACACGCACACGCATGTATTCATATCTTTGTGGGGACTCTCCATTCATTTGGGCAAAACCCTAGTGGACACTGCCCGTGTCTGCACTTCCACACCATCGCCGTGGCGATCCATCACCTGCATCTCCACGGTAACCCGGCGCAACTCTCTCACCCTGACTCGCGCCACCTGCTGGACGGTCTGCTCGTTCTCCCGCAGGGAGCCTGCGTAGGCCTCCTTCTGGAAGACGGGCGCGTTGTCGTTGACGTCCAGCACGTTGACGCGCAGTCGCCCCGTGGTCTCCTCGCCGCCGCCGTCACGGGCCAGCACGGTCAGCGTGTAGCGCCGCATCAGCTCGAAATCCAGGCCGCCCCTGAGCGTCACCCAGCCCGTGTCAACGTCCAGCGAGAACCTGTTGTGCAGCACAGGAATGTGGCCGTCCCGTTAATGCATAATGAGAGCGGCATCCCATCCACTGCGCGCCCAGCCTGGTTCCCTGTGCTGCCTGGGAGGAGGTCCAGACTGCTCACAGACAGGATAAGCCGCAGGAAGATGGATGGACTATAATGTCAATAATGATAAAATCATTCAAGCTCAGCTTCTACGTATCCTGCACTTAATTATAGATCCTTACTGGTCAGGTTCATCGCTAAAGTAGTAGCGCACCACTCCGAAGCCACCAATGTCACTGTCGGTGGCCTAGAGAGAAAGAGAAAGAGACATTATAGCCAAAATGATACTTTGGGGTGTAGGTGTATTTATGCTCGTGCGTGCAGGACACGAGCTCCTGCACTCTTCCTGTGTGCCTGTACATACGTGTTCACACTCTCACAAATCCAAAGGCATCAGCTGTCCATAAGCGAGTGTGTAAACCCAGCAAAAACCTCCCCCAGCTCCCTATAAGAGCACGGTTCCACCCCATTACCGCACATGGGTCCGGCGCCGTTGGGGAGTTACTGGAGGAGCACCAGCTGGTTTGGACTGGTCACCTGCTCGGTCCCAGTACCACTGGCATGCGGACAGAACAAGGCGAGAATGGGCCCACAACCAGACTCACAGAAATGCAGCATGATAGATGGTACCACTGTGCAGAGTCCACAAGCCCAGCCTGTGTTTAATGGGTCGGTTCTGTACAGCCCTTCAGACTCATTACTGAACTTTCCGAGCAGCTGGTAAGATGTACAGAAGTGGCCAAATGTCCACCTGGAAAGTGGCTGCCTTAAATCTTCCACCCATCGATTTTTTTAAAAGTCCTGTACTTTATAGTCTTAGCCACCTGCCATTAAATTTACAAGGCTGTCTTAATCTCCTTAAAAAATGCCATTACAGGTCTGCAGGTATCTCTTTTTGTGATTTATGCTCAAGAGAAGTTGGCTGTTTGAATGAACGTACTTTCAGTCATCAGCTGTCGGGCGGTTTACAGACCATGCGTCCTGCGAACGAGCGTCACGGAGGCCGAACTCGTGCCGCTGATGTTTTCCACAAAGCCGCGTTACCGCCGAAGCAGACCCGTTTAAATGACGCCCGCAGCTTTAGAAAAACAGGTAGTTTCCTCAGCAAATACACGAGAGCGTGGCTCATTTAAATGTCTGTTACCGAGGTAAGTGGTATTTATCAAAAATATTACCTGAGAGCATAAGCGTGAAGGGCCGCCCCCCCACAATTGCATGCCCAAGCCCTCGCACCACGGTGTTCATGAAGCTCCCTGCTCCGCTATTGATTGATCATGCCTGGCAAGGGTCTTTTAATGAAGTTTCAGCTGACTGGGCCGGCTATTATCGTGCTCTGGTTGCTCGTGTACCTGCGTGTGAATGGGGGCTTCTCTTCTGAGCGTGTGAGGCCATTGCACAGAGGAATGTGTCACAACGCGAGATACGTTTTCCCTCCACACAATAACACCGTGTTCTTAAGCAGCCTTAATTATTAACCGTGAATAACAGTTGGCATTGTGCAGTGTGAGGGACCCAATCGCTGCTGCGTTTTGCCTGCAAATATTCACCTGGCAAGGAACAAGATACATGATTTATATTAAACAGTGTTTCTCAACCCAGCCCTCGGGGATCCTCAGACTGTCCACATTTTTGTCCCCCCCCCAGCACACTTGAATCAGGTATTGACTGTTTCCTGACTGTTTAGTTCACATGTGCTGGGGGCTGGGAAAATTTGGACTGACTTAGAGTCTCTGAAGAATGACAGGAGAAACACTGATATAAAAGAAATGGGTTTAAACTGTTAAGTTGTAGCCACGTTTATAAGCAATAGCAAGGGCGTTTCTAGCTATTGAGAAGATCAGTCAAGTTTACCCGGGGCTTGACAGGTTTTTTTTATCTATTTTTTTTTTTGAAGGAAGATTGGCATTGGGGCTAAAAGTCTCGGGGCTACAGCCCTGAGTGATCGGACCTGACTATGCCCATGACTAATAGTCATATTTAATGATAGAAATGAATGAAAAGCACTGCGGCCAATGAGCATCCCCTTGTTCCATTCACAGGATAGTCTCTCTGAGGATTTACACCAATAGGTCCTCTCGTTTAGGCTTTCATCTCATCATTCCCTCCTTCCACACTCTACTTCGCCCTCTTCCCTCCCTCCTTTGTCTCCATTCTTCTCTCTCGCTGTCCTCCTCTTTACCACTCTCTCCTGCCAGCCCAGTCCCCCCCAAGCACGCTCTCCCCGTCCTCGTCCCGCACCCTGGCTGAGTGACAGACTCATAAGTGCGGAGATGATAGCGGTGGTGGTGTTAGCGTGACAGGCGGAGCCTCTGTGCCGCGGGGGGGGAGGGGGGGGGGCTCCTCCGTCCACTGGGTGTTAAAGCGGCTTTCGCTGCCATCATCCCCGACATGCCTGACACCACAGTGATGATGAGAGAGGCAGCCGATAGCCATCTCTCGCTCTCAGGTGCGGCACCTGGCTGTCAGCTGCCAGTGCAGTCACTTTACCCGCAACTCGCCAAAGACTTTTGGGATTCAAGGACAGAATGCAGAATTCTGCCGGATGGATTGTGCAATAGGCATCAGCATGTGTCCGCAGTACCTGGGAGCCCGACAGGCCCCTAACAGCGACCCCATCAGTTCCATTAGTACCCTGCTTTTCTTTCTGCGTGTCCTGCGCTGTTTAGTGACACTACGGTACATCTAGACAGATATAGCACTGGATCAGGTCAAATTTCACTGGTCAAAGGTATAATATCTGAACACAATTTGGAAGTGACGGCGAGTTTAATGGCGATAGCAGGGCCGTGGTCGAGTCTCCATCAAAGTGACTGAACACTATCCATGGTCATAATGAATCCCTGGCACACCTGGTGAAATGGAATTTATTCACTATTCCTAAGCCGGTGGCCAAAATTGTGGAAACACCTAGCATTTTTGGCATTACGCTTTAAAAATCCCTACCAAATAATGGTGGAAATGTTTATGCACTATCAAAGAATGTCACAAATATCATACACCGGATGCTTAAATAAGTAACTGGAGTAACAGTTCTGCGATAAAGTTCTGCAATCTCTGAAAATTGGAAGTGTTTTCACACTTGTGGCTACTAGTGCAGGAGTGTTGCCATGATCATCGATTCACAATATCAGTCACAGAATCCAGATATTTCCAGGACTAGGTTTCATCATAAAAAAAACAATACAAATTTGGAAAATTGAATGATCTGCAAACACAAATTAATTCTCACTGCATGAGCTCGCAGGATGCATTAGCTCACTCCTTATACACATAAAGCAGCGTATCCCTGTATAACTGACAACCGTAACATAATAACACACAATGTTTTAATTTATTGCTGATTTCTGTATCTTCACTGTTATCCAGTGTAAATAATCTGCTTTCTTGTACCAAAGACATGTACTCTGTTCTTGTTGCACAAAAATACTAAAATAATATTGTAAAAAACAAAGCTAATAACTTTGGAATCATATCTGCTAAGCTATTGCATTTCTAAATGCTGAAATATTGACAAGCCAGCAGTGAGAATGTGCAACAATTATATGAGAATCAGAAGACATTTTCACTTAATAATCTTGATAAAAATAAAAATCCCATATCTACAATTTACTTGCATTATTGATAGGTGAGTGGCTGCCTTTCTCTGAAATACACATGCCAGAGAGGCTAACGAGATGACACACAGATACACCTCTCCGCTTACAATGTGATTGAGGATTTAAATGAATCGGAAAGGTCAACGCTCAAATTATGTCTGCTCATAACTCTCAGGTCTTCAGTGACATGCAATAAAAAGGGCAGCGAGAAACAAACCGCGAGCTCAGCTGAAAAGACAGAGGAAACTCGGAGACAGTGTCAAGATCAAAGTCACCTCTCAGAAACAGCCAATAACTCACAGTGATTCCATTTGATCGGAATGTTAGATGAACCCAATACATCGCAATATTTAAGTTTACAAATAATATACACATCAGAGGTGGAGATTTCAGGTGCAGAGAGTACTAATCCAGACCAAGATTTCATTTCAATCAACCAGTTGAGTATAAAGAGTCACAGTCACAGAGTCCAACTGGTTGGTTGAAACAAAATCTTGGTCCGGATTTATAGTCGCTGGACCTGAAATCTCCACCTCTGAAACACACATATACATATACATAACCCACACAAACACATACAGTATAGAGAGGGGGGGGTGGGACTCAAGCCCCCACCCCCAGAGGTGTGAGGCCACACTGCCACCCACTGAGCTGCCCTGCCGCACTGTAACATATTCTGACAAATTAATTGTAAGTTTGTTGAAATAATGGGGAACTACAGCAATCTGATTACAGCTGGGAGATGCCGCAGGTGACAACGTTAATGAACCGGCGTGAAATGCTTGTTCCAGCAAACACATGTCTTTGAGCTTCCTGTCAAAGTCCAGTCCAGGTTCTCCTAGTCTTCACCAGTAATAAAAGGGGAGACAGATTGCTCCCCCCCCCCCCACAAGCTCTGACCTTCCCCAGCTTACTATTGAAGATTGTGCCATTTATAATGTCTGATAATGAATATGCAACCTGGTATCTTAATATGCCGATTTTCTAAAGGATGTTAATACGTTCATCGTTCTTTGTAAATGTATCAAATGATTTGATTCATCATGTAGCATTTTATTCCTCACAGACACACATACATGCGCATACACACGCGTACGCGCACACACACACACACACACACGCACACACACGGACACGCGCGCACAGACACAAAACACAGTCAATGTTTACTTTTCAAAATGGCCCAGGGAGATAAGAGGGAAAATCTTAGAGGGCCATCCGTGCCTGTTTGTTTTGGCCTCCCCCATTCAGCATTCTGGATTCCGGAGTGAGCCGTAGCTCGTTTAACCACTGACAAGTAGGGGAAGCTCGCAGATTATCAGTCCTGGCTGTCTCCGTGATGGCGAGGGGCCACACTCTCACGCCTTTTATATCTTAAGCGACCTGGAATCTTAATAGACAGGCTTCCAGAATTGCTTTTTTTCCCGCCACATCTCAGAAAATGCACGGCGAAAAGGAAACCAATTACGGCTTGTCAGGCTCCCTGTCAGGCCGACGCGACCCCCAACACAAACACGGATGAGTTCTCAGTACCGTAACACAAACATTCTCACGTGGGAGCAGGCCGCCACCACTCTCACGGGAGGGCAGAGGAACAGTCATGGGGCAAATTAGCAGCTTGTTCCTCTGCCTGAGGTCTTTCCCACTGTTGCAGGGATTCCATGTGGAGGCGACCTTACATCTCACAGTAACACACAAGGGTTGTGACCCTGACTTCAGCATTTCAGTAGGCTATAGTCTTAAGACCCAGAATTATTTTTTCCTGGTCCCACGGTCATGTTGCCTTGTACCTCCAGGGCTTGTGACCTGCTTTTGCTTTTTGATTATGATGTATTATGCACAGATTAACAATCCATCCATCCATTCTTTCATTTATTTACTGAAACCACTTTTCCTATTCTGGGTCGTGGGGGTCTGGAGCCCATCCCAGAGGATAGGCGCAAACCAGGGAACAACCCAGGATGGGGTGCCAACCCATTGCAGAAAATAATAGTAGTATCTAACAGTTTAATCCATATTAGAGTATGTCTGTAATGTAACAAAATGTAGGGGAAAAGTGTTTGAATGCTTTATGAATAAACTCTAGGTGAATCAAGTTTTTAAAATTGCCCATGAAGTGTGTGGGCCCAGTGCAGGGCTGGATGTGTCACTCGGCCTGCGATGGGCGATCCTGTTCTGACCCTGTTCTGGATGCTAATAACTCTTTGCCATAAAAAAACTGGAAACATCTGTTCATTTTTTATTTTAAGGACAGAGAACTTCAGATATCAGCAAAGCAGGTCTTTGACAAGCAGCGGAAATTCAGGACTAGTCTGCTGGTCTGTAGGTTTGCACCATCTTTATGCGAGCGTCCCACTCGACTGGCGCTTCACCCCCACAGACATCCGAGTCTCTGAGGGGGCACAGAAGCTCTGTCTGCTTTTTGTTTTTCTCTTCCAGCCAAACAATCTCATGCCCATCTGTATACACCCAGGTAGGACGGATTAATAAAAAAAATGGGCAAGATGTAAGGTATGGAGACATATTGGCAGGTGTAAAGAACTCTGGGGGTAACTGCACCCCCCCAACCACCACCCAGAGGGCTGCACCCAATAATACTGAAAAATGGAAGAAAACATACCTGATGAATTTACATCCAAAATACCCCCATTTTGTTTAGCATGAATAGCACTTTTATACCATCGTGCCAGACATGGACACACAATCACGGACCACCGCGGGTGATGTTCCGATACAGGTACGTGAGTGGTCTGCCTAAAATTACACTCTCTTTGTGAGGGAATGCATTCCCTGCGAATCCTTGTTTACACGCAAGGCGTGTTGTGACTGGTTTTGAGATCACTGTATTGGCGGCCCGGCGAGTGCCAAACACACTGTCTCACGCGACTCGAGAACAATTCCCTGCAGGACACTGGAAATCTTTGTCAGTATCTGTCTGATGACCATCGTAGAATTCCCTCTGGCTGTGATGTCTCTCTAACGAGTTTTGGTCTATGGAAATGAGTGACTGGGTACTGCAGGCATCCGTGTGGAGCTTCCTCTGTGTTTACTAGCAGCTCAGCTGCCCCCCCCCCCCCCCCGGAGCTTACAATATGACATTTTCTGACCAAAAAAAGGTCAGGCTGAAAGCTGGACGTCAGATGAAGAAAACCCTATAATCCCCTCAAACTGCCTTTCTTAAGATCAAGAGGTGCAGTAAAGACAGATTGGCCATTTTTGTGGCAGAGAGAAAGAGAAGCAGATGGGGGTGGGGTCACTGGCTGATGTGGGGGGGGGGGGTGTTCTTTGATGGTATCATCATGCTCCTCCAGTAATTATGTATGCAAATGTACAGGGACACAACAAACATACATAAAGCATCCATTGCTGATTCAGTCTGGAAGTGTGTGTGTGTGTGTGTGTGTGTTTGGTCCAGGTATACCTTACCTTGACCCACAACGTGATGAATACCTGTTTTTGTTTTACCAGTTTCCTGGTCCCCATATGGGAAAACTCTATTTTATAAAAATCCATGACCGCAATGAGAAAACTAAAAATGTTTGGTTACCTACAGTATGATTATGGTTAGGGCTGGGTAGGGATTAAGGTTGTCATAGGTAGCATTAGCATTTTTCACATAGAAATGAATGAGCGGCCTCCAAAAAGATATGACTACATGACAGTGTGTGTGTGTGCGCACAAGAGGGGGATTTCAGCTATGATGTGCAACCTGCTTCTCTTCTAGGAGTCATGCATTGTGTCTATTTATGCATTTGGTCTGATTTCGGTAAGTGGGTGTTATGCAACTCATTCCGTGTTTTCAGGCAAACTTGTGCTCCGGGACCTCAGCCCTGCCATTCCAATAAGGCGTCCGTTTCGATTCCATGGGAAATTGGCAGCGGAATGGGGGTGTAGTTTTTCGGCCGCAGTGTGAATGGACAGCTATTGCACAGCTGATATTGACCTCCCGTGTACGGTTTGATTTTCCTTATAGTGTACATTACATCTCATTACGTTATCGGCCAGGCCTACAGTGCCAGTGGTCCATCAGCTCTCCTCGCACCGGCAGTCATTCCACAGAGAGCCGACTCTTCCACGCTGCAGCCAGTGTAGGTGATGCATCGCATGGCCAAAAACCAATTGTCATTCCTCCAATAGAGATGTAGCCAATCCACAGAACACAACACGGTGTGCCGCCCTGTGGGGTGGGACTCGCTGTCTGTGATTGGAAGGTCGCTGGCCGGCAGAGTGGTGCCACCCCCGGGCCCTTGAGCGAGGCCCTTAGCCCCAGCTGCTCCAGGGACTGTCTGGCCCAGCTCTCTCACTTCTACATCGCTTTGGATGAAAGGGTCTGGTAAATAAGTAAGATGCGAACCAGCAGATGCTGCTGACCGGCCAAACGCAAACTAGGTATACGATAACATTTAACGAGGCGTCACTGTGATGATTCGGCAAACATCTACACACAAGCAAAGGAGATTCCTGCATCTAGCAGTGGAGTTGATGTGTTTCTGTAAAATCGGAAATCCTAATTGCTGACATCCCCGTGTTTCCCTTCCTGCCTCGTCAACATAACCCCCCCCCAAAATGAGCTGGTAAGCACTACATGTCCATGAGCAGCCCCTCCCACCCCACAGCAGGGGCCGGACAACTTCAGGTACCAGCACGAGAAGTGCTGTTGTCCTGATGTTTAATTACCGGCATGGACGCTAACCTCCTGGTCAGCTTTAGAAGGCCGTTGTCCTCATACCGATGGTTTATGCCCCTTCAAAAGGGTGATCATCATTTTGCTTCTGCCTGAAATAACAGCCATAAAACACACAGCGGCACGACCCAAGACATAAATCCCTCCCCCAGCACCCGGCACCGCCCCCCCCCCCCCCCCCTGGGCTCACGCAGACGCGACGCGGGCGTGACACGGCTGCTGCTTCATCGCGGGGCCTTTCTCAATTGCCGAGAAGACGGCCGGCCGCCTTGGAAGAATGGAGGGAGAAGCGCGGTGGGTATTCACCCACGCTGCCGACATGCAGAACTCCATTACCGATGTAATGAATAAGGGAAAGAGTCACGGAACATTTTGGAGGTGCTGAATGAAGAACGAAAGGTGAATGAGGAACTAAAGCAAACTAACCCAAAGCCAAAGCTGAGGGGGGAAACACAAGGAGGACTTCTGCTGATGTGAGACGATGTCAGGAGCAGGACCAGGGAATCCAGGCCTGTCACAATAAATATTTATAACCATAAGTATAGCGTCATCTGATAAGTGTTAAAGCGAGTGTGTGTGTGTGTGTGGGTTTGTATTTACCACATTGTGAAAACCAAATGTCCACTTTTTAGCTCGTGGGGACATGTCCTCACAAAGCCGTGAATGTAATAAAATATATACACAATAAAATATAAACTTTCTGCATTTTTTGTTTGCATTCACAGATCTTTGTAGGGGCTTGAAAAATGGTCCCCACAACGTCAAAGTAACAGGTGTTTATTACATTATGGGGGACATTGTGGTGCACAGATCACATCTGCATCCCAGAAACAATCCGTGCTTTCGCAAGATGTCCTGCAAGGGCTCCTCAGGTCCTCCCACGCCCAGGATGTGAAGCTGACACCTGTCAGCGGGCTGGCTTGGCTAAACATGGCTGTCTAGGTCAGGTGCTGATCCCCCCCCACCTCGCACGGTCACCGTCAGTCAGACGTGGCCGGACTCCATCACGGCACCCAGTCTGTGCTTTTTAACTAAACACGCTGGTAATTGATTCGCCCGACCGCTCTGACAAGGGAGCTCATCCCCGGCTTAGCATGGGACAGGGAGACGGACACAAACGCCACCGGGGGGGGACACACACATCCTAATAGCCTTCCTATCGCATCAGCCATGGTGCGTGCCCATGGGACAGACACACTTACACCAACATGCAGTCACCAAGTGTGACAGCCTTCAGGACCAGCCCCCCAGTACAGAATCATTTTAATATGTCTCAACATCACCGACCATAAAGCAGAAGGAAATGATGCGCTGGTTCAAATCCCTGAATCAGCTTGAGCAAGGCTCTTACCCCTCAGTCTCTCCAGGCACTGGCTGTCCCAGTCGCTTTGGATAAAAGCATCTGGTAAATAAATAAAATGTAAAAGGCCTAATCCCTCTGTGTTTCTCAAGATATTTATATAGAAATGTTCCCAAAATGAGAACGCTTCAAGAAGAGATGCCTGCATACACACAAACAGGTACACACCCACGCACACACACACACCCACGCACACACACATACACCACACACACCCACGCGTACACACACCCACGCACACACACCCACGCCTGCAGCCGCTTGGCACTAATACGGTACGTAAAGAATCTCCCCCGGCAGCTTCCCTCCATGGCCGTGCGGTGACCTTGCGCCAGGCAATTAGGCCCCTCCCTTCAGGGTGACATCAACGCTGCAGAGGCTGTCCGTCCAACTGCCCGATCGGAACGGCTCGGCTCTCGTGCCCATAAAGACATCAAGGCGCCGTAACGGGTATTTATGAGTGCGGCGGTAATTAATTGAGCAAACAGCTGTTTTGTGGCGCGAGAGGCCCGGCCTGTTGGCGTCCGCGGGAGAACAAAGGATGACAGCTGGTGGCTGAGCTAATAACAAATCTATCTACTCCTCGAATTTGCTGTTCATCTCAATGCGGAAGAGACTGAGGTGAGCCGGCCTGACACTCCTGGCTGAGGGGGACCCTCTCCGTCCGCAGCGCAGGCTGGTCTGGAGCTTCTCCTTAATGGGGCTCATCTTTCGCAGCCTGATACCCGACAGCCACAGCAGACCGTAACGAGCCAGGGGAGGGAAGATCAGTGTGTTCTCCGGGCTGTCTAGTCCCTCCACTCTCTCGGGTATCATTCTCTATCGGTGTCCCAGTGATGGACAGGGATGAGTAACGGAGAGCTGGGCAGGCAGTGAGCATGCAGGGTCCTGACGAAAGTGCCTGTGTGTGTTTGTGCGTGTCGAGGGACACGGGAGGAGGACTGGAAGCTGGGAATGCTGCTCTAAGGTTCCGTATTCCTCGTGTGACATGGGGAGGCCAACACGCAGCAGAATGTCACATTCAGAAGAACAACAAGCAGCTCAGGACAAAGGGACATTAGATTATCATTTCAGAGACTCCCTGGCATTCACGGGCATTTAAATGGTTTCTTATTCATCAATTGACTTTACCAGCATGTATTGCTTTAAATATAAGTTCATTAAGATACAAATAAGTTTATCATCTATCCCATTGTATTTGGAAATCAATCAACCGACTTTTAATCCATAGGGACAGAGAGCAAGCCATGGTAGGATTACACACATAGATCTGTTATAGAGGACAGAGGGGGAGGACAGGCAGAACAAAAAGCTGCAGTATAGAAATGGGCAATCGTGCTAGAAATCCTGTGAGCTGAAAAGCTTTTTATGCAGCTCTGAGCCTCTGTACTCAAAGTTAGCCAACAAGTGAAGAAGCACGAGCGTATTAAACTGACTTACTGAGGATGGGGGTTCTGTAAAGCTGAACCTGAGAAGCTCAGGCTCAATGAGATGGGACCCCCCCCCCCCCCCCAGCCAGTCAGCCAGCCCCCCACATCCACGCAGCGGAAAGTCTCTGGGGTGGATGAGATTAGAGCTCCTGGCTGTGAACGTCATGTAGTCTCTGCAGGTGTCAGCAGGGGGCACCCCTGTGCGGTTTCCCCGCGCCAAGCTGAGTCTGGGAGCGTGGCACATGCCAACTCACCTGGATCCGGACCAGTGACGTGCCGGTGGGCGTGTTCTCAGGCAGGCTGACGTTGTATAGCGCCGTGCTGAACACCGGCCGGTTGTCGTTCTCGTTTATGAGGTCGATGTAGACACGAGCGAAGCCTACGTGCTCCAGCACAGACTCGTTGGCATACAGCTGGGGTGGAGGGTGGAGACAGGGAGAAACAGAGCTTAACATCAAAAGAATGCTGCGTTCGTGTACTGAACTATCCATTAAAAAGCTACTGGATACATCCACCCATTCATTTTCTATATCCACTTGCCCTATGCAGGGTCTCGGGGGTCTGGAGTCTATTCCGGAAGCTATGGGCACAACTCAGCATGGGGTGCCAACCCATCGCAGGGCACACACACTATTCACACTCACACAATCTGATAACTCCAATTCACCTTAGCATATTTTTGGACTGTGGAGAGAAAGCAGAGAACCCAGGGGAAACCCCACAATGAGATGCATAATATTATGCCACCATTTTGCCCTCCTAATGCACATCATTTATATTACATAATACGTTATATAAAATATTATTACATTATATATTATTATTTTAATTTGAAATGCACAGGCCATACTATTTATTATGCAAAAATTTGAGATCATTTTTAACAACCATATAATAAATCAGTGACCCCAATGGGAAACATTTGTAATCCTTTTTTCCCCAGCATTTTTTTTTTCTAAGCTGAAGGGTGTTTTAAGATTAAGATGCAATTTAAGGGTGACAAGAAAAAGAGGCGAATGATCATATTGACATAATGAAAACGTTGGAAATGTACAACAGCTCTCTGCCTGCCGGAGGGAGGGCATGGAAACGAAAACGTGCATGAATGACAGTACAAACGTTCAAAGGAGATGCAAGAATAGCACAAGGGTTAGAGAGGGTTAGACTCGGCAGCAGAGGAACAGGAACTGAAAAGAAGCAAGATCAGAGGACCTCACAAATATGGGTGATAAAATATATACATTTTGTTTCTTAGTTACTAAATACAATTACAAGCGAAGGCTTTCCAGGAAACATTCACAAGTGATAAAAAACAACTGGTGTAATGAAGAGCAGAGCTAAAAGTTGGATAAAGGCACCTTCTACACGGAAGGTAACAGGCATTAACCCCCTGTCTCTGAAGTAGCTGGCATCAGATTAGCTTTCATACATAAAGCAAAGTTAACTGCCTTGTCTTCAAATACATTGTTTTGATAATGAAAAGAAAATCTTTTTGACTGGTTGTGTTATCATGAATTAAGATTCTGGAAAATGTTACACTGCTAAGATAGAGATGATACAGTTTTTTAGGTTATATTTTCGTATAAACACAGCTGTCTTCCCTGTACCTGTAATATTATATTGTCAGGTGATAAGAGGCACGGGCCAGAAGCTATTAGCACCTGACTTACAGAACATCTACATAAAGCAGTTACATTTACACAAAGCACCCACATCTATACAAAGTACACACATCTACACAATGCAACTACATCTACATAAAGCAGTTACATTTACACAAAGCACCCACATCTATACAAAGTACACACATCTACACAATGCAACTACATCTACATGAAGCACCCACATCTACATGAAGTACGTACGTCAACACAAAGCACCCACATCTATACAAAGTACACACACCTACACAATGCAACTACATCTACATGAAGCACCCACATCTATACGAACCACACACGTCTACACAATGCAACTACATCTACATGAAGCACCTATATCTACACAAAGCACCTACATCTACATTAAGCACATACATCAACACAAAGCACCTATATCTACATTAAGCACCCTCCCCTGCCACACTCAGACAGGACCCGCCGCGCTCCCTACAAGACACGGCTGTCTTGTTGTAATAATAATGGCCTTTAAAGAACAAGGGAACAGGACTCAGGGGAGCTGTCTGCGGTCCAGGGAGCCGTTCACCTGGTGTTTCAGGGACAGATCGGGGGGGCTGGCTGTGGGGGGGTACGGAGCAGGGCCACCCTGGCGGCAGCTTTCTTGTTCTGCAGCTGGCTTTTACGGTTTTCATTTGTTTACATTTCTTCTGTCTTGAGTTAGACTGTTTTGTCCCTAGATGGTTTTCCCCACCTTACAATACATCGGTAACGATGGGAGGCTTATTTTACAGTTAAGGTTTGCATCTCATTCCACACTGTGACAATACAGAAACCGCCGCACAAACATACCCAAACACCTGCATTAGAATGTGCATAAATTCAAATGCTTCACGTGTTCAGCTTGGACCGGATTTTGATTCACAAACTGCAGAAAAAGCAGGACTGCACTCACAGAGAAGGTGTAGCTGCGGATGTTCTCGTAGTCCAGAGGCACAGCCACTCGCACCCTGATGTCCGCCCTCCCCTGCACCGATGTGGGCGAAATTGTAAAGTGGTCCGAGTTGTTGCCCGTGAGGAACACCTGGAACATACTATTAGGGCCCTGAGGGAAATAGGGATGATAGAAAGAGAGAAAGAGAGAGGGGTAGCAGCAAGAGAAAATGAGAAACAAAGCAACAAACTAAAGAAAAAAAATCTAAATTCAAAAACCCAATGAAGACATAGGTGAAGAAAAATAAGTTTGACATCAAACAAAGATACAATTCCATGTATTATTAATTTTTAATGATGATTTACAAGACTATAACAATAGGGATGCAATACCATGATCTTAGTGTACTGGAGTAACATATACTCAATCATTTGTGAATTTATAAAAGGGTATGAGTGTATACATACTACACATACACACAGGGCCTGATTTATAAAAAGAAAACATATGCAGAAGTCAACGTATGGTTGTTTGAATATGTTTTCTGCTCTCGCTGGTTTGACTACATTCCTTATGGGAAAAAACAAACATCTGCCAATGGCAGTCAGATAACTGTCATCCGACAGATTAAGTCACAGAAAATCAAAGCCTGCAGCATCCTCATTACCATTCAGGGCTCTGCGCTCTCTCACTCCCCCTCATCCCGTCTTAGTGTTATCAGACCGGAAAAAAATAATGTTTTTTTTTTTTTTCTTGGGGGGAGGGGGGCGGTGTTGGTCGTACAGGTTAGGTGGGGAGAGTCACGTGTCCTTTTTGAGAAGGCAGGTCAAGAGACCGTTCACTAACTGCTGATCAAGAGGGATGGGAAGATGATGGCGGTAAACCACAATAATTAAAGGGGCTCACTTACCACCCCGCCCTACATTTCTGTGCCTGAGTAGGAGCCCACACACACACGACAGATCCAGACCTGGTGGGACGTGAGCTCACTACCAGCTCACGGAGAGGCAGAAACTCCAGAGCATAAGCTGGTTTAGTCCACTGTGAAATGGATTTATTAGCCCAAAACACGGGAATCGACCCACTGATTCTTATCTCCCCCATGCAGCTACAAGTCTTCTCCCGCTCACCTTAGCGTCTCAGCTCAGTCTAGGTGTTTTAGCCCCTGCTCTACCCGCTAGACTTTCAATCTAACCCACATCATCTCTGTATCCTCCTCTTCGTCAATCAGCATTAGGGCCAGGGGGGGTCGTCCTTATCAATGCACAGCACCTACAAGCTGAGGCTCAGCACGGCTTCAAACGCCGTCCCGGCGCGGTAGCGGTTAGCGTAATGAACTGTGTCGCCACAGGCGGCAAATTATAATCCCCCTGTGCCCCCCCCCCCCCCCCCCTCCCCGACGGTCCCTTTTCCCATTTCTGCAGGAATCCATTTGTTGGCGAAGTGGCTCACGATGACGATGACGGGCCCGATTGATCCACAGGGGGAAAATTGTTTCGGAGTTCAATAAACATTTAACCTGAAGTGTACCGTTTCTGATAAGGAATGAGAGAGAGAAAGAGAAAGAGGAAAAAAAAGATTAAAGGCCAGGGGAATGAATAACAAACCGCAGCCTGGATCATTCTTAGCGGCCCTGCAGCTCGTATGCCGTCAGAAGGCATCAGTCCCTTAAGAAGGGCTCTTCCCGGCTACATACGGCAAGCTGGAGACACGTGAGGGTGGCATGCAAGATTTCCCCAGGCCAAGAAGGGATGAGACAGATGAGCGTTTCTCCAAAACGGGAAAATTATATGTGCAAAAGGAATGATTTAGAGGCCTGATGAAACATAACTGTCCTCCTTTTATGAGGAGAGTAATAAACTATTTAAAGGTTTAGTTATCAGCGGATGTTGATGTTTCATAATGAGCTGAAGTTCATAATAAGCTCTTCATGACATCGACTGGCTCCACAACAAGGTAACAGCACGCTACAGAAACCACAAAGTACATTCCACTGCCAGACGTGTTATTACTGTTGGCACTTTAAAGGTCACAAACGTGTGTGTGTGTGTGTTTGTTTGTATAAACACATTTATATTTACACACACACAAACACACACACAGCATGTATTTTTTCTTTCCCAAAAATGCATGCATTACATAACTGCAATGTACACCCATGAACACATGGCCTACAAACCTATAACACACATTCCTGGCAGAAGCTTCTATTCCCAAGAGTTCTGTCCTAATGTCACGCAGTAATGCTCAAATCAACCAACCTCTGAAGGTAATGAATCTGTAAGTATGGAACTTCCCCAATAATACCAATATGGGCTGAAGCAGCACGGGTGCGAAAGATCGCACCTCAGCAGCAAGAGGGGGGTCAGGCACTTTAGGCTTTTCTGTCTGGGCCGGATATTACATTTGCACACATGCAGACAGCAGTGAAAACTACAGAGGGAGTCAATACAGGAGAGGCGTGCCTGTGATCTCGACAGCAGATATTGTGGATTCTGAAGCGACCAACTCTACACTGAATGAAGGAGGAGAGATCACAATCGACGCTCCTGCATCGCAATGGGCAAAATGGACTCTCCGTTCCCTTTTTTTTTTTAATCCTTCAAAAACCATCAGGGCCGTTACCTTCTATTTAAAAACCATCCAATATAGTGAGATGCCACCTCAGATAGCCCTTAACAGTAACTGCCAATCCATTTGGTTGTTACCGCTCTCTTGCAGCTAAAAGGTGCCGACAGCAGTGCAGCTTGAGACAATCGGCTCCAAAAAAGCTGGAGCTGAAGGGAGATGCGTGTGACTGTGTGAGCACGCGTGTGTGTGCGTGTGCCCACATGTGTGCGTGTAAGAGTGCGTTTGCGATTGACAAGATTAGTAATCCATCTGGCCGGTTTCTCCGTGTGTCGGATTCCGTTGGTCATGCTCAAATTAAGCAGGCAGTCTGACATATTTCCCTGGGATCTCATGTGCAGTTTGGCAGTCAACTTGTTTTTCTTTTTTTCTGAGAATATGCATGTTAACATGGAAACAGTTTTGGATGTTTATTGATTTCTATGTTAGGACTCATTTGTATGTACCTGCATGTTTGCACTGATCCACACCTGTCTACCTGTGTTTGTCTGTCAGTGTGCATTTTGTGTGTGTTTTTTCCTGTGCTTGGCTATTTACCGGTATGGTTGTGTACGGATGTTTTTGGATGACTGGACGATGATAGATAAGGGGGTAAAAGTATTTCATACTACAAGGCAGTATATTAATGCAGTGTTTCCCAATCTAGTCCTCAGGGAGCCACTGACAGTCCACGTTTCTGAGCAAAAATGCGGACTGTCTGGCAGGGAGCTCGGAGGGAGCAAACACATGGACCGACTGTGGATCCCCGAGGACCGGATTGGAAAACACTATATTAAAATATTGCATACCCCTTTACCTACCATCTTAAGTGTTTCTTCAATACCAGGCCTTACAATAAGAAGTATTTCCTGACTGCTTCAAACTCCCGTGAGTTTTACAACAATGTAAATCTATTCCACACGGCAATGTCCAGACATTTTGAACAGACTACTGCCTAAGATGCGCACTCTCCATATCTGAAAAGCCAGACACCCCAAAAATCCATTCATTTTTTCAAAAGCAAATCTTATCATACTTGCCCCACAAACACTGGGGCACAGTGGTCCAGGAATGGAACAAGGAGGAAGTCTGTGAAGGGCTGAGCTCCATTGAAGCTTAAAACATGCCAGGCGTCTGACCACCTGTTGAGGACACACCTATCGATCACTGTTACTTAAGTTTATTATTGCTATGACAACAGAATCAAAATAAACTATCGGACACATCTGCAAGTGACTGGGATTTAAATACCACATTTCCTTCACCTTCTACTCTGACATTGTTTTGCTGCCCCCCCCCCCCCCCTAAAAAGGAATACTACTCTCACCCCCATCTTTCTCTCACATCCTATTCATCTCTATGCCCCCCAATCCACAGCTCACCCCTCCCTCCACTTGACTCACAGTTATCTGTCAAATTCCATCCTGGCCACCGCCGCGCGGGAATCAATCAGAGTTGACTAGCTTTTGGCTTATCTCAACTCGGGTGATTGATTTTCCTCGTTAGCTATAATTTGACGCTCTATCCCATCTCTTCCAAAGCAAATTAAATTGTAGTCGAGTTGAATGTGCTCCTAGTCACGGAGTGCGGGAGTTAGCGTGTTGGTGTTTTTGCCTCGCGCTGCTGCGTCTGCCGTCCCACGCGTGTGGCTGCTGGATACGTCCTGATGGGAGCTGGCAGACACAGGATGTAAGACTAGAGGGGATGCTGTTCAACATGCCTGTTGGCGGCACCTTTCCGTGGGCTGACAGCCGATAGCTGCAACAAAGAGCTAAGAGCTGCCATAGCTTGTAGCTTAGTGCTAATTTCAAAGCAGCACAGATGCATCTGTACCATTCAATTTAACTGTGTACAGTGATCCCCTGCCTGTCGCGGAACTTACGTTCCAGACCCATTAGCGATAGGTAAAATTCTGCAAAATAGAAATACCATATAAACAAACATTTTTTTTATATAGTTTAAGCCTTAAAATACCCCTCCCACATGCTTCAAAAGCGATAGGTGAAAATCCGCGATATAGAAATACCATATAAATAAAAAAAATTTTTTTTATACTTTAAGCCTTAAATCGTAGGGTTTAAAACAAAATGAAAAGTTCACAAAAACTTTCAAAAACAACAATCGGTACGCGATACGCAAAGAATTGTGATGCGTCTGGGAAAAATCCACGATATAGCGGGGGCGCGATGGCTGAACCGCGATGTAGCGGGATTTCACTGTAAAACAACCTGTACAATCCTATCATTAAAAAAAAAGTTACATTGCAATGCTTCTTTCTGCAAAACCCATCATGCTCTCCTTTGAGACATAGACTCATTCATATAGAAGCTTGAGGTCTGAGTTCAGGGTCAGGCCATTTATTTGGTGGCCCTGGAGCGTTTCGGGGGTTATCAGAGATGTGACTACTCTGCCGAGGACGACACTTGAACCAGTGACTTCCCAATCGCTGAGCCACACATCACACCCTCTGCACAGTCCACATATACCTGTCCAGTCCTATGTTAAGGATGCACATCACTTGCAGTATTGTTTATAGTATAATACAGTCTGCATCGGTATAGGCTAAAGGAAAAGAAGGTAGACTCTTACGTGTTAAAATCGTAGGAGAAGCCTCATGCTTTTACTAGAGCAAGGTAATTAACCCGGGCTGCTCCATGAAAATATACCGCCATCTAAAAGTAATTATAAAGCACTAAGGTCTCAGAGTTGATTTGGATAAAAACACCTGGCAAGTGAGGGATAAGAGCGGCGAACGGCAAGCCTGACATTTGGCGTCGGGGGCCTTGGCGCCGGGCCGTACCTCATCCTTGTCCTCCACCTGAATGAAGAGCGGCAGGGCGAAGCCCACTTGGGCGAGCTCGGTGATGCGCACGCGGTACTCGGAGCTGTTGAACTGAGGGGCGTTGTCGTTCTTGTCCACTACCAGGATGGTGAAGGTGGTGAAGACCGAGGCCGTGGAGGGCGTACGGTCCTCATTCAACTCAGTGGCCTGAGGGGGAAAAACGACGAAGGACTGAGGGTGGAGCTAAAGGAGTAAGACGATAGTGGATGGGTAATGAAATGAAGTAGAATAGCTTTAGCAGACAGCGTATTAGCACTGGTTAGATTATTCCTATTGGCCCAGTCCTGAGAGCCACACTGGCGGTGATATATAGAGGAGGATGGAATTGAAGGGTTGAGAGAAAATATATTGCAAAAGCGGCTGCTAGTCCATCCTTTGTATCCGCAGATTCAAAGCTGCACTGTTATTGCATCAAGACAGAATCAGGTGCGAGGAAATGGGGACAAAGTGGTGGCAAGGATAGGTCACCACGGGGGGGGGAGGCTGGGTGAAGTGGGGGGGTGGGTTCCTGATGATAGGATTAAAGAGCGATGAGTTCTATTGAAGGGAAACAATCACTGACAAATCCATTGCTTGTGTCTGGAAGTACGGCATTATGGGAAACTGTGACTGCGGGTCATGATGTCGTGCTGATGGGTGCCGTGTTACATACGGTAGGATGGGTACACCCCCGTGACCCCCCCCCACCCCCATCCTCGTCTGCCCACACACCAAGATACAGCAAGTCCACCTTATAGTGAAGCCCATTCTTGTGAAGTTGAGAAATTAGTTTTATTAGCCTCATACCCCAAATCAATAGCACCCCTAAAGACTGGGCAAGACTCGGCGAAGATCATATAGGAGAAGGTGTGAAGAGAAGCAGAAATCCATAACTTATAAATATGTTTTTTTGAGCACGTAATTCTTCTGCAGCGGTCATCGATTTCAATTAAGGACTAAATTTGGCCAAGAATGTGATGCGGAGCCAAAGTTGGTAGGACTTTCGTGCATGTGAGCTAAGCAGCAAACTGTGGGGCCACACAAAAGGGAAGGACTTGAGCACAGAGAAAAAGCAAAGAAGTGAAGCAAACAGTAGACAAGTCACCTTAAAAAGATAAACTACTCATATTAGCATGGCTGTCGTGTCTGTTTTGGCCAGCAGGCTTCTAAGCTGGAGTGATTCTGGCATTTTTAAGGAGGGGGGCATAAGAGGGGCCATAATGCATATAGAGGAGCCAACCTTATCAATAGGCAGTAATATGTGTTGAATCGGTGAGTGACTCTGGGGGCCAATCAGCTTTCAGCTGGCTCCAGTGCCCGGGCCCCGCCCCTGTAGTCACCTCTGCCTCTACGAAACAGAACTTGCCAAGGAAAGGTTGCAGATTCAAATATTGGTTATTCTTGTACACGATGCTCTTGAAATCCTTCCATAGTGTTTATACGGGACTTACATAAGAGCTTATTTAGGACTGGGCCAGCATGCCTGAAGTGCATCTGAGGAGGCTCAGGACTGGGAACACCCTGGATGGGAGGCCTGCCCAAATCACACACACATTCAGACATCAGTGATTCCCCAAACTGCATGGGGGAGAAAATCCCTGCTGAGCTGCTGCTCCGTAGCCTCAGTAAATATATAAACTAGCCTAAAAATAAAAATACAGAACAATAATATATAAATAGGCCACACTGCCAGTTAAGAGACGGGTGGATGATAGACTCCGATAGCCTTGGAATGAACCTGTGTTCAACAGGCGTCAGACATGAGTTTCTGTGGGTGTAGATTAATTTGTTAATGTAATTGCTACATTGTTGTTGAGCTCCATTTTAGGAAAGGCCTGCCCAGTGTTTGCCCGTACAGCACTAGCATTTCCTGTTACATGTGAAAGACTTGCCCTGTGCTTGCCAGGGCTACACTAGTATTTCCTATTGCCTGTGAAAGATCCGCCCTGTGTTTGCCATTGCTACACTAGTATTTCCTTTTGCCTGTGAAAGATCTGCCCTGTGTTTGCCATTGCTACGCTAGTATTTCCTATTGCCTGTGAAAGATCTGCCCTGTGTTTGCCATTGCTACGCTAGTATTTCCTATTGCCTGTGAAAGATCTGCCCTGTGTTTGCCATTGCTACACTAGTATTTCCTTTTGCCTGTGAAAGATCTGCCCTGTGTTTGCCATTGCTACGCTAGTATTTCCTATTGCCTGTGAAAGATCCGCCCTGTGTTTGCCATTGCTACACTAGTATTTCCTTTTGCCTGTGAAAGATCTGCCCTGTGTTTGCCATTGCTACGCTAGTATTTCCTATTGCCTGTGAAAGATCTGCCCTGTGTTTGCCATTGCTACGCTAGTATTTCCTATTGCCTGTGAAAGATCTGCCCTGTGTTTGCCATTGCTACGCTAGTATTTCCTATTGCCTGTGAAAGATCTGCCCTGTGTTTGCCATTGCTACACTAGCATTCTCTGTTGCCAGTGTCTGCCTCTCTCCCTGAGAACTCCTTTACTGTTTCCTTCGTAAATGCATCACTCTCTTCCTCACTCAATTAAACTCCATCCTTCTGTTCCACTCTTTCTCTGTTCACAAATTCATTTCTTGCACTTGAGATTCATTGCGTTATTTTAGTTGAACATCGGTTTATGTTTAATGCATTGGTGTTTTATGTTCTTTTACGGATTCGGTGGTGATTGATTGTTGATTGTTAAATTTTATTACAGCTGTGTAAAAACACACCATCCACTGTACCATTCCTACACACAGCCAGGCTCTGCTCCGTTCTCCTATTTCTTCCTTACACCATGCTTCCAATTCTTCTTCTCTCTCGATATATTCCCTTCTCTCGTATCTCCTTATCCTGCTCCCTCACTCATCTCCCCCCCCCCCCCCCCCCTCTCTCACTAAGACATTCCCTCACAACTCCGTCATGGCTGTGCCTCAGAGATCCACACAGGCAACAGCTGAGGTCCACATCTGTCGAGGACTGTAGGAAGAAACCTGGAACATTTTCGGGGAAGGAAACACTGGAGAGTGGAGGGTGACAAACCGGATCCAGCTGCAGAGGTATATACAGAGGCGGGACCACTGGGGCACTGACCCCAGCTGTAAGCTGATTGGCCCCAGAGTGCCCCTTCCCCTATCACTCACCGTGATAAACACATATCATTGGCTAATAATTAGGCTGGCTCCTCTGTATGAATTATGGCCCCAAACTTAAAAAAATCCTAGAATCACCCCGGCCCAGCAGCCACCTTGGCTTCATCCTGTTGGGACATTACCCGTGTCACACACACTGCTGACCCCCCCCCACCCCAAAATGGAAGATACCAAGCCCCCTAGCCGGTCTAGTGGTCTGTTAAGAAGCAAGGCTCCTCACTTCAGAAACGTGTCATAAATGTGTTTAGCTACTCCGTCTGCACACATCTGCTTCTGAGGACTGCATAGGACAGCTGCCAGTAGCGGGAGCGACGGAGGAGCTCCGGTGACCAGCAGCGCGTCCGGGGGCTGGGCCTCAACGGCCGGGTCAATAATACATCAGACAGGAAGCTGGCATCTCCGCCAGGCCGTGCTGCCACAGACATGATGGATCACAGAGCCAATGGCCGCGAGCAGAGTGGCGAGGGGAACCGGACCGGCTGAAAGTACTCTGTAATCTACAGGAGTCCACTCAGCTTCACACGGCTTTTCCATCTTCCCCGGCTTACGGCAATTCCTTCCTGATCCCCCCCCCCCCAAGTCTACCTAGCTCACATAACCCACCCATCACCCTACACTGCTCCAGCCTGATTCTCCCACACCCTCACGGACGGGCCCCTTACCCTGACAGTGAGGATGAAGCCCACGGAGTAGAGGGGATTCTCCCTGTCTAGCTGCCCGTTCACCATGAGGGAGCCACTGATGTAGTCCAGGGCAAACATGCTGTTGGTGTTACCTGCATGGACACAGAAAGGTGGAAGGTGGTTAGTCGCCGACAGGAAAGACAGCAACAAGAATGCAGCAAACCCTCCGTTTGTCCGCTGCCAGGCCTGAGCTGCTGTTCACAGTAATTTAAAGCCCGTTTTTAGGGCTCATCCTCTCTGCCACTGATTACAGTCATTACCCCACAACCCCCCGAGTATCTATAATATATACCGATGTCGTAGTTTATAGGAAATGGGCCACAGGTTGCGACGGCACCTCCCCGCGTGCTCCTCGCACCTCCTCATTCGCTCCTCGCCCTCCCACTCCCTGCCCCCCCACCCTCTCCGCAGCAGCTGGCTTCAGCGCTCGTTGCACACTAATTACGGTCGGCAGATGGGGCCGGCAGACAGCAGCCGATAAGACGCCGCCGAATCCTCCGGCTACACCCCTCCTTACCCCCCCCCCACGTGTGCGTGTGGACCCCGCCCCTTATCGAGCCCCTGCCACCTCCCGCGGGAGGCCCCTCCGTTGCTCTCGCATCAATCATTCCCTGTAAAAGTCTGCTAACTGCCATTTGTGTACATATTCCTAATCAATATCTGATGTAATTATGAGCAGAAGAACAGGGTAATTACTGTGCATATCTGTGCACATGTAATAAAAGCTACTTCCCAAATAAACTCATTAATTTTTGATGCCCTCTCACAAATGCACACATGCACACACACACACACACACACACACACACACACACAAACACACACAGACACGCGTGCGGTTAGAAATCTCGCATCCAGATACAGGCTTTGGCTTTTGTGAGCGTCATGGCTGCCAGGCGGCTGGGCCGCGTTCCACTCCCATGGCGCGCGACACAGGCAGGGGGCGCGGATGGTGGGTGGGAGGGACCATGGAGCACCGCCAAATTAGAACCGGGCCGTGGCGGAGGCCGCGGGCGGGTAGCGGGCTGTGAGCTTGGGCATCCCAGCAGTCTGGCTCTGCTCACTTCCCCAGCAAGGCCAGGTCGACAGCAAGTCTACCACGAGGGTGTTGCCTGCGAAAAGTAATAACACCCCTGCCCCCCCAACAAACCCTGTGCTGGCAGCCCCCCCCCACTGCTCTTCTATCCATCAGGCCTGTAGTAGAACGTATAAATTCATGGGCAGGTGCTCCTCAGATCAATAGCAATCTGAGCCGGAGATGTATGCTCCTCGGAAGAGGCGAGAACCGCAGTCCGGCGAGCAGTGCGACTCCTCAGGACTTCGGCGAACCGGATTTCCCGTGTAAAATCCCACATTTGCCATGTGTTTTAATTCAGCCGGAGCGTGCTATACGTCTCTCCAGCGTGCTCCTCCAGGACGTCTGTGAGCTGTAGCCTTCACCACATCTCTCCATGATAGTGAGAGAAGGACGGATTAACCCCCCTTGTGTTGGGGGAGGGGGGGTGCCGCCTTTTCAGCCCATTGTTGTACACTCGGCGGGAGAGAAGGGGTGAGGTGAAAGTCCTGGGAGTCATATGGGATGGGGTGGGGGGACTGGGCCCACAGGTAATTACTGCGGATTGAGGGCAAGGGCAGAGAGGGGGGAGGCTGGGTGACAACAACGGCCCCGCTCACCTGCAGAATAGAGGTATGTGTGTGTGTGTGTGTGTGTCTCTGAACTCTGGTGAGTGTGAGATATAGTATTTTTACCGTGTTTACTTCAAGTTCATCTGATGAATTATAAGCCGTAATATCAGACAGACAGACACAGAGCACAGTGGCAGGCCATTATAAATGTATCTGCCATCGAATCACCTGTGTCATTCTTCGTCAGGTCACTTGCTCCCCTGACGTGAATGTTACACCTCTTGACTCCGCTAATTTATGGTCTGCCGTCTCGTCCCAAACGCCCATTTAGGAGTCTGCTAATTACCAACGGGTAGCACACCTCTTAGGCTGTAAGTAATGGAAGCTGCTACAGCCACCTATCATTCCTCATGCCTGCAAAATGATCACGCCGGACTTACATTACGCATTTCATCAAGGATACAAAAAGAGGGGAAAGACAACCCCTTGGGATGGCTTGACTGCCACCCTGGTGACGTCTGCAGAGAAGCAGAGCTGGGTTTGGTCTGGTCTCCCATTCCCTTATCCCCGAGCCACCCCCTCTTGCGGAGTGTGTGGAGTGTGCAGAGTGGGGGTGCTTGCTGGTAGCCTGGCCCCCCGTGTATACTCATTGGGGGCATGATGGCTGTAAATTGGTTTGCCTGCTCAGCTGGCCCTGTCTGGAATTACAACCCTTCTGGCCATATGACTGATGACGCAGGACACAAACCCGGCACGCACAGAGGAATACACACACAAAAGCACACATATGCACAAACACACAGAGGAATACACATGCACAAGCACACAGAGGAATACACATGCACAAGCACACACATGCACAAGCACACAGAGGAATACACACAGACAAACACACAGAGGAATACACATGCACAAACACACAGAGGAATACACACGCACAAGCACACAGAGGAATACACATGCACAAGCACACACATGCACAAGCACGCAGAGGAATACACACGCACAAGCACACAGAGGAATACACGCGCAGAAGCACACACATGCATACACAAACACACAAAAATACAAACACACACACAACAATACACATGCATAGATACACCCAGAAACACATACGCACAAACACACATAATCATAATATCTGCTGAGTTATGTGCAGAATGTCAAATCTCCACCAGCTGGTGCTTAAATGAGATGGTCTTCATTACTTAATCACTCGCTCACACACTCTGAGCGAATGACCCAGTCAAATCAGTTGCTCACGTTCTTGTAAGCTGTCTGATGATTACCATCAGAGCAGTAACACTGATCCACAAAAATTAACCGCTTAGCATTATGGGCCATGAGCCTTGGGGCTGTGTAACAGAGATGAGGATATACTGCGTTACTTTTCTCTCTGAACCTGAGGAATCACACCCCAACTCCGCTATCCTGCCCAGCAAGGTGACTGTCCTACCGCTAACCGGCAGAACCGCCATTCTGCATACAGTACATGCTCCGCCCCCGTGCCATTCGGCCCGCCTTCCTGCCCTCTACCAAGCAATGGGAAGGCATGCTTCTCCCAAGCAGTCCTGCCCTATCTGTTACCCCACCCACCTAAGCTCTCTTTGGCCACTGCGATTTTGACGGAGGCCTCAAATTGCCTGCAGCCGCCCACCAGGGGGCAGAGTGAGAACAAGGTTCCAGACCGTCTTCTCAATTTGGATTTGGAATGTGTTCAGTACATGGGGCAACGTTAAGGGACCGCCCACGCTGGAGCATGCTGGGAATATACAGGGGACAGACACCCATATTAAAGTTGTTGGGGGGGGGGGGGGGGTGCCACAGTAAAGGTGGGTAAAAATGAAACAAAGGAGAAGCAGGCAGCATTGGACCCACATCACTGTATAGGGGGGGTGGGGGTCTGAAGTGCCCTCCTGCTCTGGTCAGAAAAGCAGCCTGAAATTACACAGATTGTCCCCCGGGTGTCATTCAGAAATGTAAATCTGCTTTTATAGTGTTTCCCTGACAGAAAATGATGCTGTGTGCCATTAGCAAAGACAGAGGGGGTGAGCTCTGCCGGGACCCACAGGCATTTGGTCTGCACACACATACGCGTATATGTACTGTATACACACACACACACACACAGAGAAACACACACGCACACAACAATGAAAAAGCGACCACAAAAGCGAAAGACTGCCACATGCTCTGAAGGACAGTTACTGGTTCAAATACCAGGGGAGAGCGAATTTGCATGCGGCTGTCTCTGTGCTTGGCTTCTGTATGTGTTAATGAGAGAGTCGGGATCTCTGCCCTGCTGCGAGAGAGTCAGTGCAAAGCCACTGCGGGAGTGTGTGTTTATCTGTGTGTGTGTTTTAATAATGATGGTCAGTGGTGGGTAGGGGCATAGGCTCTATGTGTGTGTGTGTGTGTGTGTGTGTGTGTGTAGCAGGCTGCTGAGGGTTAAGACTAAGCTGCTTGACATGGAGATTGCACAGCCCCTACATTATTATTATTGGCTGTAGTGATCTGGAAAATGGGAAAGCAAGAAAAATCAGAACCTGTGCTATAGTATACACAGACACACACACACGCACGCACACACACACGCACACACATAAACAGTATTAATATTCATATGGTTGTAGGGACTCTCCATCCATTTCTGTGGGCATAACCCTAATCCCACTAATGATGACCTTAACCCGTACCCAGCCCCAACCTTAACCATAAGTGACCAAACAAATCAGAAGACCCCCCCCTTACATGTCACCTCGCAGGCTGCTGCTCCCTGTCACATCGTCACTGTACACCTTCTGCTTAGAGCATCTGCTCTGACACTAACTGCTTTCATTTCAGTCCCTTTCAGGGTAAATTTTTAAACATTCCCACTCACTTCTGCGTATTTCGACACGAAGCGCTCCCCCTCCAACTGGCACCTGCCAGTCCCCCCCCCCCCCCCCCCCAGCCCGGTGACCTGAAGGCCACTCCCGTCACAGTAGAGCAGGGCTAATGGCGATTCCCTCCAACCAGAGCGGATGCAGGGAGGGAGGGCAGGGAGGACACGCGGAACAAGGTACGGCCAAATTGGAGCCAAGCGCTGGAATGTATGTGGCCAATACCCAGTTACGCTGAGAGGCAAACTCACAGTCCGCTGAAATCCATTAAGCGTGACAGAGTGGCAATGTATGTAATGTACTGTATGGCCCAATTATTGCGAGCCGGCCTTGCAGACAGCTCTCATGGTGAAGGCTCCACCCTTTCTCAGCCTCCAGTCCTCTTTTTCCTTGATTGTTCAGTTCTCATCCTGGTAAGCGTCCCGTGTTGTTATAAAATATTATCGTGTTATTACTACTACTGACTGAAGTGTAGTACATTACGCCAATACAATAAAACAAAAAAAAAGTTATTATGTAGAAGATAAAGTACCATTTATATATTTTAAGGACCTTTAACTCCTTTGTCTTTCACGTTTTTAAATTCCTCTCTCGTCTTACTGAGATGCCGCCACACAGATCCAGGTATCATACTTTGTCTCCTTACATTGTCACTAACTATGCCCACCAGACAGGTGGATGTTGTGGTGAGTTTAATTCGAATTAATGACCCCCTGGTATAAATAGAGCTGATAGTCTGTATCTTATGACTGCCAGGACCCGTAGAGAGCTGCAGGAAAGGTGATTAGCGGCAGCCAAACAGAACAGCAATGACGACGCTCTTCTTGCTAGCCCATGAATAATCATTACTGCAAGGGAACTCGATATTGAAAAATCGTGTGCGTCGCTGCTTAATTTGTGCCGGAGTTCAGCTCCTACATTCCAGCATATCTCAGGTTCGCTTGGCCACCTCAAACGCTACACCTAATAATAGTTAAATGTAACATTAATTTGAGTTAAACTTTGGTCGAAATACAAATTGAACTAAAGAAATGCGTATTTATAAAACCAGTTGTGTTGTACAATTTCTTCTGACATACATTTGCTGTGCATGTTGCATGTCTTGCTTATACAACTTTTGATTTGAAAGGGAAAAACTACATCACGCCCTCACATAAAAACCCACTTATTTTGGCAACTAAAATAGATGAGGTTATGCGCCAGGCTGTTGCGGCATAATAATTAAAAGAAATTGTCAACCATTAAACGCATCTCATAAGGTAAGTCTGCCTTGCACATCGATGCAACTAACAGGCGAAATATTGCATTGCTACGTGTCGACGTAAATAATAATGCATTATCGTTGTGTATGTGACATCTTTCATAGTCAGTGTCCGCTGGCTCTTTGTATAATGCTGGTCACAGTAGGCGTCCGGGGTCCCTATGAGCTCTGCCACTTTAGAGTTTGCAGATAAAACACTGGTGTGTCCCACATTTTTGCAAAAAGGTCGACTGTCTGTGGGTCTCCGAGCACCGGACTGGAAAGCACTGGGCTAAACAATAAGCTGCCTTCACAACTTTGTCCTCTCCGAATCACAGCTGGAAAATGTAGAAACACTAAAACGAAAGACCTTTTCCCACCAAACTGTCTTGCTGTAGAGAGGAAGCATTTTCTCAATGGTCTCAAATGGAAACAATGAAAAAAAGGGGCGTGTCATCTGCCCCCAGTTAAAGGGTGTCCAGCACAGTACATGACAAAGCCTAACATGCCCTTAATCGCACAGCAAGATCCGACACATCGCAATATTCTCCCGTCACCAGAAACTTTTAGCTTAACTTTTAACGTCGGATAACTCCCTTCAGTGGCCGTTGTTATTCCTCATGAAAAGCCTGCAATCTTGACGAATTGAGTTCACTCAGACATAAAGTGACTGAGTGCAAACACAGAGTGGTCAATTTTGCGACGCAGAGTAATTTGCCGTTACATTTAATGGATAGCCTGAGGTGGAGCGCTGAAATTCAGCAATCTCACCTTTTTTTCTTTTTAAACTATTTTATTTAGTCAAAACCTCCCCAGAATGCACATGGTCATTTTGTTTGGATAATTTTCTATCACTGCTAACTATTTTTGTTTTCATAAAAAGGTCAAACATATTATTGTGTGTGTTTTTAAATTATATTTATTAGAGAAACTGTATTTTATTACAACAAAAACCACCCCTGGGATCAATAAAGATTGATCGTTTTTTAATTTTTTCTTTCTAAAGAAATAAATTAATATATACAAATATACACCACAGAGCCCCTAAAGTCACGTAAGGTGATTTTAAAAATGTTGTGCACACAGGTTATTGTTTTTGTGTAAAAATGAGTGCGACACTTGGCTCCCACACAAGAGCAGCAAGGATTTCATTGTATGACATTCTAATGTGAAAATAAAACTTGATTAGCTGAATTCTGTCCATTATATGGTCTCTCTATGTATCTGAAGTCCTTCGAGATGCATATGAATTTAAGTGTAAGATAATCTCTTGTGCTCACAAGATTTTAAAAAATCACCTTATGGGACTTTGGGGCTCCCTAACACATACATGTTATATACATATAATAGAGTTTTAAATGTAACTTTAACTTTGACAGAATTAAAAGTTAGGTAAAGAAAATATATAGCTACAGTAAGCAAAAGTAAAATGTAGCAAATTTACTCTATTTTAAGTATTACTAGACGAAATGTATGTGTGACAAGATATATGGATAGAGTAATTTTTCAGCTAATGGGTGAAACTTTGAAATACTGTATACTACAGGAATATACAAAACATGCAAGTTTGGCTATCAATCATGAACTGCACAATGGCATTTTTCAGTACCTTTGCTATTTCCTGTGCTCAGATACACCACATTGAACATTGCAAAGGCTACACCATTTGCATAATTAGGGTATGGGATTAAGCGGCGTCTCCTGAAAAACAGGTAGGCTGATGGCCACAAAATTTGTACAAATCTATCCAAAGGACAGCATTTGATCTAAATTATAGAGGTCTGCTGAAAAGTTTGCCTGCCGTGGGCGATGAATTTTTTATGACGCACAATTTACATTAGTGCCAAGCAGAGCAATTTCTATACCCAGCAGAATATTCTGACTCAAGAAATATGTTGGCACTAATAAAACATAGAGTGTTGCCACAGTCTTCAGCCCCTGCCTGGTCATAGGAGACCTCAGGAGCATTTTATTGAAATTCGACATTTTCTGCTGTTATATAAAGTGTCCCATTGTGAACCGACTGGCATCCTGCGGCCTGACAATGGGGGGGCATGGCACCTGAGGGCGCCCCCCAGCACCCCAATTAAGCCACCAGGGGGAAGGGTCTGTGCCCAATGACACGGCCTGAGATGGATGGGCAACGCGTTTAGCTACAAATCACTGTTTATACATTTTTCTGCTTTAAAAACAGAGTAAGTGTTGCTCTCTAGGAATATATAGACAAACTAAATTCATTTACGAACTCCAAGGATAAATTGGAAGATTTAGCCACAATTTAGAACAATATACTTACATTCCTCCGCATAATACTACTTATCATACAATTAGGCTTATAAAGCAAACTTGTCTTGACAAGGCCATCTGTAGAAGTCCACATAAGAACACACACCGCAATATCTCTCTAGCCTTGTAGGCAGAGCACCTTCCACTGGTAACTAAAGGTAAGAAAATAAGTGATAACTAATATTCCCACTTAATGTCTTCGGATATTTAGAGCTGGGACATTGGGCTAACTGCTAACCCCCCCGATCCCCCCCCCGAGGGAAGACTGCATCCTACTGGCCCTCCCAGGAGCCAACAAGATCCAATCTAACGTGATCTCAGATAATAAGATTCTGGGATGACCAGTGACAGACACGGGTCTATCGATGGGTCATATTGTCCATACTGAATTACCATCACTTAATGCTACTGTCTGCATTTATTTTCATTTTTCAAAACAGGACATTATGCATAATGCATATGAACACACACAAACAAAACCACGTGGGCCACAGCACGCATTGTTTTTCCACTCATGACAGCTCACACATGCTTGAGGAACCCCCCCCCCCCCCCCCCGGGTCACCTCTTGGCAAGCATGCAGAATTAATGAATATGATATGAGGTGTTTAACTCCCCCTCCGTCTACAATAAATAAATAAATCAGCATGATAATACTGCTGCTGCTAACGATGAGGGCTGTGGAAGATGGAGTGTGTGCAAAGGAAACTCCCTGTCCAGTGATTTGTGCCTGACGTCCTACTTAAGTTTAAAATATATACATTTTCCCCATTACAGTGTTTGCCCTACAGTACTACAGCTTTGATCGTTGCTATAAAGCCCCTTGTTCACCCAAAAGTGATGCTCAACCCTCCACACTTATTACTCAGCTGTTTTTCAAACATAACGCTTTCAACTGAAACAACATTTGTGCAGGTCCACACATTACAATGGCTGGATAGCAGAATAATGAAGCGTGGAACATTAATTAGGACCGTGGCTCCTCTTAGGAGACATCAGCCCTGTACCCATTGTCCCCGTCGTGCAGATAAAGCCGGCTTCACGCTCTCACTGTTACTCTCCATGCGGGCATCTGCATACACACTCGGGACATTCCCTGATACGTGGGTCTGCTCGACTGCACATCCAGAACACCAGTTCCCTAAAAATGACCCGGCGTCGTCCGCACACTGGTCTCGGAATTCAAATCCTCAAACGTCGTTTTCCCAGGAGAAATTAGGCAGCTTCATCTATCTGACAGACGGTGACAGAGGCAGGAAAAGCAAGCATATTGAGCCCTGACCTCCAGTCGTACTCCCAGCCTCTGGAGATGTGACTCCTAGGTTACGAGATTCCGGTTCCTGCAGGGACAGACGCGGCAGCTTTGATAGGGAGCAGGCAGGTGTGTGACGCTCCGCAGCCGTAATACTTCTGTATATCAGCTTCCCCAATAATCCCCCACGGAAAACCCTGACAGCTTCTCCCGCCAGCTAATTGAAAACACAGATAACTCCAGGAGAGAGAGAGAGAAAAATGATGTGATTACTTTTAGCATTATAAGGAGCTTTGCAGACATGGAGTGCGCTCTTAAAGAAATAACAATCGGGGAAAAAAAATCTATGTGCAGCACCGGGGGAAAATGAAGATATCAGAAGGAGGAATGGCCAAAACAAAAGTCTCTCCAGTTTATCTACTTGTCCATGCAGAAAGTTCCGGACTTCACTTAGTCGACTCGGTGTCTACGTCTAATATAAAGTACAACTGGCTTCCTTCCAATTCTCCACATACTGCGCATCCGACGGCCTGCAAGTTACGGAGTGAGGACCGGGAAAAGCGAGAAGATGAGAAGAACGCGGGATGACCAGAGGCAGCCTTAGCTGAGAGTGAGGGCAGCTGCCTGCGTGTCCCCAGTCAGACGAGTGCGAAAGCAGGACCCCTGGCCTGAAAACGGCGAGTAGAGCAGCACTGCTCCTCAGGTGCGGCCAGGGGGCTCAATTTCAAAAGACACATTTGATCTAGGCCTTCACACACGGAACAAACGCAATGTCCCAGCAGTACGGCCAGGTCCTCTCGTTCTAAAACACCCCAACTTCCAGCTAGATGGTTTGTTTTACTGACATGTGTACATGATTGTTTTTCACAAAAAGGATTTAATAGCCGGACCCTGGAAGCCATCGCCCGCATCTGATCCAACCAGATAAAGTTTTATGCCGGGTCAAATTTCGGAAGTGCTGTTTTCGAGAAAATGCACACAGAGGAACCCTTGGGGTGGTCTTTCCAAAACAAGAGCTGATTCACAAAGTATTATGGAGATATCGCCACCAGGCCTGACTCATACTGCAGTTCACAATGATATGTTTGGACCACAGTCGGGTACCATCTCTGACTTCCCTTGGACGAAGCAGCCTCAAGCAGCCTTTGTAAACAGAGAGTCATATGGACAGCGGTTGAGCTGAGTGAGCATTTGAATCCTGGTCTGGAGGACTGGGACTGCAAGATGCAAGATACACGGGAGCTTTTTATTTTCAGTACTTGCACTGGTCACCACACCCTGGTATTGGACAGTGAGGGTCTACACAGTTACTCATTCCTGCTTCTAAACAGCCACGCAGTGTGGGGGGGCAGTTATCTTGGCCCACGCAAGCATCAGCTCTCACTCTCAGGGGCTTCAAGACTTGGCTCTGAGATGTTCTTTGAAAGCCAGGCAGCTTCTGGGCGTTGGAGTCATTAAGAGCAGCTTGCCCTTTAGAGCAATGCTGAGGAATTCACGGTGCATCGTAACTCTTCCGTTAATGGGCTCAGCATCCGTATCCGTCAAACAAGGGCGCGTGTCGGATTTTGGCCTCTAAACCAATGCTTGAGAAAGCATGCAAAGAATGTAGTCGTCTATTGGCTAAGAAATGACTATGAAACAGACTTCACATGGCTGAAAGACCATGCAACGGAAACAAGGGAGCAGGTATAGTGTGGCTCCGTGAAGCAGCATGTTTAAAATGATGGCTGATATAGCTGAACGTAAACTGATAGAACAGCAGCTGGGAAGCCGTGAAAGGAACTCTGTCCCCAAAAGTGGAATCTTTATGGGCCATAGAGGCCCAGACCCTGGGGGGGGGGGGGGGGGGTCATAAATACTGACCCGGAAAGAAATGATTTTATAAAAATTCATTAATCTCTGAAGGAGCCAAAGGTGCTGACCAGGAGTGCACCCTCTGTCCAGGGCAAGCATACCCAGAATGGGGGGGGGTATGGGGTAAACTGCCAGAGGCCCAAGTGGGGGGGGGCATTAGTGTGTGAGTGTGGATAACAGCAACTTTGGTTTGGAGTGGGGGTGGGACATTCAAGAAGTTAGAATGGTGGGATGCAGCTCACGCGAGATTTAACACTGTGATCCCTCTAACCCTGAAAACAGGCCACACAAGTGTCAGGAGACTGCTGGGGGGTGGGGGGGGGGGGCTCGCTGCGACCCAGAAAAAGATATCACAGTAACAGAGGGTAGTGTGGCTTTGGGCATTGCTAACTGAGGAGGGAACTTTGGTTTTCAGATCACCTGCTGAAGGAACCACTGGAGGGGGGAGCAGCCACTAGTCAGACTGCTACCAAGTTTTATAAAGTAATTAAAGTCCTGCTTCCAAAAGCCACACCAGCAGCTCCGAGCTGTAAGCTGCCGGCAGTAGAGATGTCATTCATGACCCCAGACCTTCACACTGACAGAACAACAGACATAACATTACTACATGACAAAAGAGCACGATCACAGAAATAACAGAAGCCCACTAACATTTGGTATGTCTACGGTGTTAGAAATTCCCTCCAGTGGAAATGTCATTACCAACAAACAGAGAACTCACTAAAAACGTATAACGCATTGATAATCGGAAGTCACACTGTGGTGGCGGCGTGTGGGGGGGGGGGGGGGATGCATTTTAAATATGAATATCACAATAAAAGAAAGCTAAAATATAATGGCTGAATTGGCAGGACATGTGTGGGGAGTTCAGAGACATTGCTGATTACTGAGGGTGTAAATTCTGCTCTCCACAGATCACAGGATCAGTTACCCACACAAGCTGCATGTAATGCAATTTCCTTCACATACAGAGGGATTTATGTGCATTTTGACAACAAAATGAGCTGAAGTTATCATTCTGGGTGGGAATCTCCGTTGAACATGGCTGACAATCATCTTTTCAATTTATGCGATGATGGAAGAAAAAATAAACTGGGTTCCACCAATCAAATTCAAGCAAGGGCGCGGGAGTGACCCGATGTGATCTGAGGTGACATTTCCAGCAGCAATTGCCATGTGCTGATAAAGAGAAAATTGAGAATCAAACTTCTGGAGCTTATGTGGCTTCATGGTTATCAATTGGAGCCTGATGTATCAGGTCTGCTGGCTGCTAGTCAGCTGATCAACCATGTGACCCATTTCAAATCGTAAATCCTGTGAATATTCTCTAAGGTCATGTCAAGACACCCACAGCACCCATCTGGGCAGTACAAACTCATCCTGCCAGTGTGTAGGCATTCTGGATTTCATTAGACTGTATTATGGCTAGATACCTTACATACAATACTAAAGTACAGCAGTTAGATTATGCTACATACTCATCCATTAGCCAACTCTACATTCTAAATACTGCCATGCTAACATATCTCAAGGGTTAGTTACTGGCATGTTAATCCTGTTTGCCTGGAATCTGCTAGCTGCAGCCGGTTGTTAGCCATAGATTAGAAGTTATAGTCTTGTTAGGTAATTCTCAGAAGTAGAGCGAACGCTTAAGCAAGTTTCACTCAGTGACCATACACATATTCCATGTGTGACCATCCCTCCGTCGTTAAAATTCCCTGTGACGTTACAAAACTCTTCTGTCACGGAACAGGTCAAGCAGGAGGAGAAGCTAAATATTCTTAGCATTTACATGCAAAACACGACAGAGGGGCATATAGGAACGTCACACACAGAAATCGTTTTTTCCAGTAATAATCCAAAACATCTCCATCTCCACGCCTTTTCGCAAGCCCCTTCGAGCTCTCCATGACTCGCAGACACATGAACAGGTGAGAACAAGCTTTGGGGGTCACAGCACAGGGTCAGCTAGCTCTGCTGGAGATGGGGGTTAAGGGCCTTGCTCAGGGGCCCAGTGGCAACATCAGTCTGCAGGTCTCGGGATTCGAACAAACAACATTCTGGTTATTATAAGAGAGACCTAACCCATAGAGCCCCACACATCCCCCAATTTTTTTAATTACAATTGAATAATGAGACTGCAAAACAGAACTGAAACTCCCAGGTTCAGGGATTTTTCACATCATTAGTGTCCATTAAACACTACATCCTACAGGTTTGCAGAATGAGCCCCCCTCTGGCTACGGTGCAGGTGCATCACCGTGCCGGAAATGCCCCCAGCTAAGCCAGGCAGGATCACCCCCACACCGCCGCTTCTCAAGGACTAACCGCACATCAGCACACCACGTTCCTAATTTGTCCCTTTAGGCCGCTGATCCCCTGCCAAGGGAATAATGTCACTCCGCGGACAGATCGCGGATGAGCGATGGCTACGTCGCGTGGCGGAAAATAAACAGAGGGAGCGCTTTGCCGGCATTCACGTTTTTGACGGGTCATAAAACATAATGGACGTTGACCTTAAACTTCTGCATACTGCCTTCCTCTTGCCGCTGTGTGGAGTTCGGCCAAACTATGAGTTATGGTGACGTGGGGGGTGGAATTCTGCGGGAAGACGGAATTCGCTTTGCAAACACAGTGAGTACCGTGCATTAGGCTCCATGTCAATTAACCTCATGCACGTATTCGCTTTTATCTCTCAAAGTGCAGGAAACCTACAGGGAGGGAAGATATCGGCGCTGCAGCCTGGAACCCGGGGAACCCGGGGCCTGTCACGTAGAACCGCGTGGCCTATCAGCCGCACGACCCCAGCTCATGTCGAGAGCGCAGCTTCGATCCCGAAGGGAGACGCCCGGGAAAAGAAAAAAAAAAAAAAAAAAAAACTCCGTGATGCTCTTATGAAGCATATCAGCCATAATCTGCAAGTGCAGGATCAGCTGCGAAACAGAGATAGACAGCGGGGGAGACAGTGAAACGAACCCCCCCTCCCCCCCCCAGCCTCCCGTTCATTAACACAAATCAGCCGCGCAATTAAAACCGCATTTATCTCAATTATCGAACTAATGAGACTTATCCCTGAGGACGGCGGCTCCCCCTCCTGGGATGATCCAGACGAAAAACAAGCCCCGCCCTGGAAGGCCCCCCGAAAACCCAAGAGCGCCCCAGCCGCATCCTTCAGTAGTTATTATCTGTTAAGTACTGACAGCTGTATCAAGATTTCAGGCTTACCCTGCTAACTCGGCCCGATGCTGCGCCATTACTCATGATTACTGCACGGCTGCGCCTGCCGCGCCTGCCGCACCCTTAATGCATTCATGCAACTCTGCGTCAGGACATGTCCTGTTCCTGAAGAAACCTTGCCATTATCTATCGAGTTCCCCCTCTGATGGAGCCCCGCCTGGTCGCGCTGTTACTGCAATGCTTTTGTTGAGGCGGGGGGGGATGGCGGGACGGACTTGCGATTTAACAGGAACACATACAGCGATGGGTTTACAATGGGCCCCTGTTTGGCCCCTGGAATGTCCCTTGCCCTCCTCTCACTTATGACCCTTCATATGCCTGTCGCACGTTAAGCACCCTAGAACTGCCCTTTTCATTGACCCGTCGGTACTGAGTCAGGGCGTCCCCTAGGTGCCGCGCTCTCGCTCCCAACACCTCAGGTGGCGACGGTGAATGGGATATAAACATATGAAGGTCCCTCCCCAAGGCTGGTGCACTGCTAACCCCCACGTGGTTTAACCCAAAGAAGACCAGAAATCCCTACCCGACATGGTCCCCGAAACCTCATTTTTCCCATCACTGATAACACACAGTGCTGGAAACGCGTTTGGGAAACCTTCAGATCCTGAGGCGTGATGCAGGAGGATTTTGGAGCCCCCACCCTGCCGCCCGTATCCACATGGGGGTGTTAGGAAGTCACTGGGCTGCCATTAGGGAGTTGGAGTGGGATGGTGCTCTGTGCACGGCCATGTGGGCAGAATCACACACCCAGGGTTCTAAGAGACTGTGGGCTGCTGGGTCCTGCTGTTAGATAAGGACGGAAAAACATGCTAGTTCCATGACGATGGCCCTATAACGTAAGGGACCACTGGGGTTAGAACATCAGGTCGGCCATGCAAGAAATGTAACCCTAGGGGCCGGTATCGCGAGGCTGGATTACCTGCTTAGCTGGAGAACTTGTCAGATTTAACATACCTGTAATCTGCGCTAAATTTAAGTGAACGAAGATAAAGTCCATTTAAACTAGAGTACCTCAGATCCAACAAGTTATCCGGGTAAGTAAGAAACGTGGCACAGAGTCCCAGCAGAGCCGGGCCAGGCCAGGCGTCACCACGCCTCCTGTAATGCCAGCCTGCTGTAATGCCAGCCTGCTGCCCGTAGCAGACACATCCTGCCCTGCCAGGCAGCTGCTCCGGCACCCGCCATTACTTCTGCTCCAGTTAAAGCAGAGTCACGCCATTTTCCGCGGAGACGCTCCCTTCCTCTCATCATCTCGTCTCTCCCCATGTTATCGGCCTAATCTTCTCTATCTCTGCTCCGTCGCCCTCTCACGCAAGCCTGTTTAGGCCAGAACACGCAGTCATCTTTACCGCCTTCCTGCAGCTCACACGTACAAACCAAATCCTCTGCTGCTAAACGCTATCGCGTCTGATCCACTAATTGGATGTACAGTTTCTAATTTGATTATAGCTCATTGGAAATACTGTTCTTTCTCTTAATATGTGGTTGAACAGCTCATTATGGGCTGTGAGCTGGATGTTTCCATTTAATTGTAGCGTCCCCTTCCTCCCTGCCTATCTACCTTCTCTTAGGCAAAGTACCACAGGACCCCAAAGCTACCAAAAGAGGGCACCTCTATTACAGCTACAGGGGAGGTAGATTCTGCACAGGCAATATAGAGCGGCTACTATATGAACAGGGGGTAAAATGCACCACTCGGATTCTGCCACTTTCTATAGCCCTTAGCATCCTGACCAAGTCATCTGGGCTTCTCCAGCATCCCCTGCGTTTAGTCACGCACATGCTGTGCTAGAGAGCGGCCCATCCCTCAGTGCGCTGGCTACTGCGACCCTTTAAGGCTCCGTCAGTCATTTTACAGTCTCAGAATCCTTTAGGGGGCGTTTCGCCTCATAGGTAAGCAGTGAGTACAGTAACAAGGAGGCCTTGAGTGGCTGATGTCAGACGGACACACTGGAGTGAGACATACCTGACACAATGCTGTAGCCAATCCCCCGGGGATTCCCGCGGTCCTGATCGATGGCCATGATCTTCCGTACCTCATAGCCCTGTGAGCACACAGAAGAAAAACTGAAAGACTACACACATACATGAACACACAAACAAAACACAAGTCTTTTGGCATTTTTAGTGTTTTGATTGCAGTGACAGATTTTTATAAAATAGATTTTCCCATTGTGGGGACTGAAAAAATGGCCCCACAATGTCAAAACAACAGGTTTCTATCACATTATGGGGACTAAATGTGATGTATATCTGACCCACATACATGCATGCACACATACTCAAACGCACATGCACGCAGACATACACGCACACACATGCACATACATGCACACATAGACGAACACACGCAAACACACACAGGCACGCACACACACACACACACACACACACAACCACTGATCTTGTCCCACAGTTTACTCAATTATGGGCCATATTCTATTCTTTTCAAATTCCATTTTGCATGTTCAAGGCAGAAATGTAGCCGCACACCACACCGATGACCAATAAACTTTTTTCTTTTAAATTCTGAAGTGCTCATTTCAATTTAATTCCCTTCAAAAGATGCATGATAATAATAAATAAATAAATAAACAAACACAGGCACCGGACGAGGAGTCTATAACACAGGGGGCTCTTCAGCCCCTTTTCTTCAATCAAACGTGGCTCAGATCCCTGGAAGCGGCCTGGCGTAGCGTGGGTGAAGCTGCCAGCCTCCCATTGATCCGGCAAATTGCGTCTACAGCATGTTTATGCTCTGTTTCTACCAAAGTATCTCCTGCCATCGACCAATTACAGCCGAATCAATTATGGGCCTTTTAAGAGGATGCTTCTGCGCACAACAAGACACGCTGAAATAATATGAGTGATTCTCCAGCTGTTGATGCACTGGGAATGTCTAATCGCACAGCCCCCCCCCACCCATGGCAACCACCCCCCCCATCTCTTCACTTCTTTCCATCTGATCGTACTCTCGCCTGCCCTCCTCACCTATACCATATTCTTTCCACTTTGTTGGTTCATATCAACAAGTATGACAACAAAATTGTATTTGCCCAGAGAAATAAAAGCGTTTAAATGTCAAAAACAACAGAAATATACCGGGGGGGGGGGTGGGGGTGGACATGTGGAATATTATTTTTTGTCGGCCGTGCCTATTGGGCTTTTTTGGGTGGGGGGGTGTGGGGGTCTGCATGGCAGGAACTAGAGACAAATATTTCGAGAGGTGACCTGTGACAGTGTCACGAGTTTGGCATTTGCTCGTCTGTAAATGTCAATCAGTCAGACAACAACGCATGCATGCTTGCTGCGGTCTTTATCTTGCCCAACTTCTTATTCTTGCGGGGGGGGGAGGGGGTGGTCAAGGTTAAGTGGGAGAAGAATCCAGAAATGGAAAGCAGACTGGGACTGGCGGTGTGGGCAGACTGGAGCGGTACTACAGGGCACTGGGTAGGACCAGCTGTAGCGGGTATAATGAAAGAGTGTCTCCAAGCAGCATCCAACAGGTGAGTGAGTGTAGAGGCCAGACGAGAGAGAGACAGAGAGAGAGAGAGAGAGAGAGAGAGGGAGAGAGGCCGAGCCGTGGGCCGTGAGCCGTGGGCCGTGGAGCAGCGCCGGCTGGATATTGTAACGCAGCCGAGCAGAAAGCGATAATGTGCAGCAGGACAGCGGGAGGCTGAGATTAGAGCAAGCGGAGCCCGCAGAGGGGGAGAGAGAGAGAGAGAGAGAGAGAGCGGGGCAGGGAGTCACCAGCTTAGGCAGCGGCAGGGACAGAGCGGGGTGAAGGCGCCCGGCCCCCTCGCGCCTGACCTTCCCCCTGACAGCTGACGGATAGGGTGGCCACGGTAACGCCCGCCAGTGCCTCATTAATATGCATGCAAATGTACTTCCTGACATTTCAGTACAGTGCAGACAGATAGGGAGCGAGAGAGAGAGGGAGGGAGAGAAAGGGAGAGAAAGAGATACGCCATCCTTCTATGCATCCTTACCCCCCCTTTCTCTGGCTCCAGACAATCAGCCAACAAATAGGTGGCAATGGGTGGGGGGGGAAGATAGCAACAAAGTGATGGTTTCACTCATGTGAAGCGCAGAGGGAGTGATGTCATTTATAGACTCGTGTGAGTCGGAGAAAATCGGTATTAATGGGAAAGGGAAATAAGGGATGGAGAGTCAAAACAAAACGTGACGCAGGATAATATAATAAGAGTGGTGAGTGATTTGCACCCGTGGGCCGCATTTTCACAGTAAGGCGGGGAATCATCAATACACCGGCTAATTGTTTTAGGGGTGAGGAGCAGAGTCACCGCAGCCGTGCCAGTGTGGCTGACTACAGGGAGACACTATATTACATGTTTGACTATATTTCAGGCATGAAGAAAAATGCAAGAGTGTATATTTTAAGCAGTAATGGTTTTGAGTGCTCGCCTTTCAGTAACAATACAGCGGTGTGATCTGAGTATGGTGGCAGAATACCACCACCCACCAGAAAAGATGGAGTGGGGGGGGGGGGGGTTGAGGAGGATGGCAGAGGTGAGGGCGTGAAAACCACAATCAAAGAGAAAAAAAAAGACTCCTTTCCTTTTGTGGGATAGGCCCACCCCGTAATCCCCCCCCCCCCCCAGGTTGCAGGGCCTAACATGGCTAGTAAATAGGCCCTACTTGGGTGATAAATCCTGGCCTGACTGACCTTTGGTGGGTGCGTCTGGCCGGCGGCTGCAGCGCGTTAATCTCACGCTTTAATAGCATTTCTATAACGCGCCGTTGGGGAGCTGCCCACCAGCCCTGCCCTTAATTACTGTCTATTTACCGCCTCCTCCCTTGGGGTCCCACTAGGTACTGCGGGGTGTCAAAGGGGCACTGGCACTTTCACCCGCGCTGTCACTCTCCATCTCTCTCAGCCGGGCTCTTCTCTCTCTCTCTCTCTCTCTCTCTCTCTCTCTTTCTCTCTCTCTCTCACACACACACACACACAAACAGGGTCGCTGGAACACACACACAAGCTGAAAGTGGAAAACACTTGCATGCTGGTCAGAAACAGACATTATACTGGCCAACATTAAAGCTTTAGGAATCTCGTAGGAAGCCATTAGGGCTTATGGAGTATAAAATATATCATATACAAACAATAGTAAATGCATACAGAATTACACTACACTTTCTCTCCCACTTAAGTAAATATATTTCACATATATCTAACTTGATTTTTTCAGGAAAATACACTGGAAAATCTCCTCTCTTATTTGGGAATTAGAGAGACAGAGATATAGTGTTACACAAGCAGCTTATCTCCCAATGTTCAAAGGTGCATCTAACCTGTATTCTGATTTATTTACTTCCCGAGATTTTATTATCTGTCCAGACTGGCGATCTGCCAGTGAAGCAACTGTAAGGGGGCTGGGCACTGACCGGCGGAGAGTCCTCGTAGATGTTGGTGCTGTAGGGCAGGTTGATGAAGATAGGGTCCATGTCCTGGACGTCAGTGATGATGACAGCCAGGTTGGCCAGACTGGAGAGCGGTCTTCGCTTGTCCTGGTCCTGTAGGATGGAAGAAAGAGTGAAGCAAAAGCAAAAGGCCGAATACAAATGCCAATCTCATCCATCCATCCATCATCCATCCATCCATCATCCATCCATCCATCCACTTATCCAAAACAGGGTTTTGGAATGTATTTAAACTAAAAATGAGTAACTGTGCAAAAATATTTAAACTGGACCGCCTTTCAATAATTAAGATGGATGCTGCACCTCTGTTTACACTGGGGCCGTGCTCATGAGAGTGCTTGTACTCGTAGCTCTGTGTCTTCGGAGACACTCGAGAGTGATGGGGAGCACTCTCACCGTGGCGTTGACGGTGAGCTGGTAGGCCACTGTCGTCTCGTAGTCCAGTGGCCGCGATACGGTGACGGTCCCGCGTGCCCCATCAATGGAGAAGAATGGCGACGGAGGCTGAAAGGAGAAGAGCACGCTGCCGCCTGTGCCCTGGTCGGGGTCCGTGGCGTTCACCATGAAGACGGAGGTTCCCACTGGGGTGTTCTGTGGGGGGGGGGGTGGGGGAACGCGGTCACTGATGCTGCAGGATAGAGGGTGACTCCGAGAGGGACTGTCACCACAGAGACGGACCAGCACTGGACTCCAGAGGGAAAGAAAATCAATTCAGGAGACAATAATTCATCCATCTTCCATAGCTGCTTATCCAGTACTGGGTCTCAGTCAGCTTGAATGCAATCCCAAGATGCTCTGGGAAAAGGATACCCTGGATGGAACTGCAAACGCGGGGAGAACACATAAACAGAGGTGGGCAGGGGGATTTGATTCTGTAACCCTGAAGGTAGAGAATTCTGCCATATCTTTAATATAGTATTTGTTTTTTGTATACTTGTTATTCAAAACCCATTGCTATTATGTGGCTGTAGTGTGCCATTACATTAAAAGCATGAACAATACGCATGAAGTGCAGGTTTTCAGACAAGTCAACCAACACAGGAACAGAAACAAGCAGGTGCAAGACATGTTTCACGTAACGCACCTAAACTAAATCTGTCCTAAGTCCATGGGATCTTTATAATCGAACCCGGGACAATGTGCTGTCACCACAAGAGTGAGCATGCCCAGTGAAGACAAGAGGAGAATGAGGAAAAAAGCATCTCCCTGGCACAAAATGGGAGATTCCAACCAGCACACACACACACACACACACACACACACATGCACACACACACACACACACACACACACACACGCACGCTCGCACACATAGACACACACACGCATGCACACACACACGATTTTGCCTCACCTGCCTGTCTTACAAAGTAAACAAACTAGAGCCACCCAGCCTGGCCCAAGATGCATGATGGGGGCACCTAAAAGCACTGTATCAGGGAACAATTACCCCAGAAGCCCACAAGGGTGTGCTGACGAGTGGTTTGGGGACAGATCTGTCACAGACCCAATTAAATTAAAAAAAAAAAAAAAAAGGTGTGTGTGCATGTGCATATGTGTCTCACATATGAAAGGAAGTCATCCCACCCTGTGGTGTGATCACCCAAGGGGGGTGGGGGGGGGGGGGGGAGGGTCATAGATCAACTGTGACATGGGCACCAGGTGGCGACCTTTCCAATATGTCGCTATTCACCAAACGACCATTCAGAACCATGGAAAACATTGCCCCCAATCCCATATGTCCCCCCCCCCACCATTCGGGGTGAAAATAGTCCTATTTAGGTCTATGAAACCCACGCCCTATATCAATCAAGGGCTTTTAACACAACCCCTCCTCCCTCCTCCCCAGTGGCACCCCATGATGGGGGTGTGGGTGGGTAGGGGTGTGGGGGGGGGGGGGGGGGTGAGATTTGTCTGTGACTATATCGTCCCTCAGATGTGTACATGACAGCCAGAAACTCCCGTATCATCAAGGTGCAAAAGCACAAACACCTTGAAGCAGCCATGCAGACACACGTCTGACTGAATTCATACGCTTGTACAAACAGCTGTGCCGACAGACTGCACACAAGCTGCTGCTGCACAGACACTAACGTCCTCTCCCACTGCCTGCCATCCCCGGAGCCCCCGGAGCCCCCGGAGCCCCGCCCTCGCCGACGAGCCCATTACCACATGGAGCAGGGAGGGCAGGTGTGTTTAACTGAAATCGAAAGTGACACAAGCAGCAAAGTGTTTACCCGCCCGTGTCACTCCCCAAGGCAAATTCCACGGGAGGGCAATTAAATAAGTAATACCCCCGCCTATGGCTTGGGGTCAGCACTGGGGGGAGTGAAACTGGGAACTCTATAAGGCCACTCAGAGCGCCATGCCCCCCCCCCACCCCCCCCACCAGCGGCGATGGCTGCGTAATTGTGCTGAACCCCACAACCTCCAGCGTGCCGGCATGGAAATGAAACAACAGAGGTAATAAAAGCTGATGGCCTGCGGGGGCAGCAACCCCCCCCCCCCCAAAAAAAAAAAAAAAGAACAATCCATCCATCTTCCAACCACTTACCCTGATCAGGGTCATGGCCCACACCCCCCCCCCCCCCAGAAAAAAAAAAAAAACACCCCTGTGACACCCATACAGCCCCTTTCATTATTTCCCCGCTCACTCCCCTCCCTCCAGGTGGACGAGCACACATCAGCAGTTTGCGTCAGGTGCGTCTGGATGGATTACCGTCTCTGCCGTCTCGCTGCTGCAGAACAGAGAAACTGAGGGTGGGTGGGTGCGGGGGGGTGGGGGGGGGGCACTTACCATAAGCAGAAGTGTCAGATTTGCAGGGGGGGGTTGAGCTGTGTTAATGACTACGGTTATAATTCAAGACTCATTAAATTAAAACATATGGAAGATTCCTGCAGCCTTATTACACTGGATAGAATCAGAATCATTACCATACTTCAGATTGTAAAATTATATGTTTATTATGGAGCAACTATAATCCAGAAATATTGGAGCACTCTATCTTAAACAGATAGTCTTTTCCTAAAGTAACATATGATTTTGCCTGTTTATAAAGGTAAACATTTTACAGGAGTCAGTCAGGTTTATATGCCTCTTAACAGCTTGATATTGGGACTTGAACCAACATCCTTCAGGTGCATTCCATTAACTGACATGCCACGCTGTCCCTGCTGACAAGTCGGGCTCTTCCACTCCGCGTCTGGCTTCCCACGGTCACCGGTGTTTTCATTACTGCGGTAATCCCTTTCCCACAGTAAAAGCGAGAGAGTGGTATCAGTGGGAAGTGTGAAGATGTGGAGATGAATGGAGAGAGGTCCAGAATGATCAGGGGCAGACTGGCGCAAATATGTGGTGACAGCACATCCATGCAAATGCCAGGCAGAATGGGGGAGGGCATGCTGGGAAGGGTGAAAGGGTGTTCCGGAATGATCCGGGCAGGGCAGCCAATGGGATCTCGAATCAACGTGTGAGCATCCTGCCGGAGAAAATCGATGGCTGAGACAGGATGCACAGCCATGCTTGAGAGAGTGTGTGTGTGTGTGTGTGTGTGTGTGTGTGTGTGCATATGTGTGTGTGAATAAAAGGTCAATAAAACTGCAGCAGAGACACTCTGTATGAGACATATGGAATCGGACTGGAGAAAACGCAAGAACTCTAATGTGCTTACTTGATCTCTTTGATATAAGCTTGTTTGCATGCCTCTGTAAGGTAATGTACATGAACTCTCACTTGTTGACTAAAAGATCAGGTTTAAATACGCTTTCCTAAGACACACCCTCAGCCCCACAGCTACAAGGCTGTCTGAGCTACAAGGCTGTCTGCCTGTATCCTGGGGAGCAAATATATACCTGTAACTGCTACCCAGGGGTGCACTTGTGGATTGATTACGCAGCAACCTTCCCCGTTCCTCCAACGCCATTAAAAGGCCAGCATGATGTCACTTCCTCCTTCCTGTCAGTTTTACATCCTTGCTTATTCTCCTCTTTTTCTAAGGATGATCAAAAACGGTTCTTGGCTTTCAGGGTCTCGGTTACTGTCAATCCAAACTCCACCCTGGTGGAAAACTGCGAGTGAGCTGTGCAGGTGCGAGGCGGGGGTGGGGGGGGGGAGCATGCACGGCGGGGTCAGCACATACCTTCCTGGGACACCTCCAGGCTGCTATGGATCCCCCTTATCTGCCCACTGCTCCCCGGGTCCACGGCACCCGATTAACACTGCAGGCCTCTTGCCCGAGTGTCGTCTCCGATAAGCGCTTTGCCTAACAAGGTTCCTCTCCACGCTCCTGGTCCACGCCAGACTCCCGCACATGTTCTCCCAGCGACTCCACTAAACACTCTGCACAAGAATCTCTTTTGAGCCAAACGCTTGGGGAGCGGCAAGGTTCGACGCGCGGATGTGCCGTCGCAGACAGAGCTGGCTGTTGCTGCAGCTTACACTCTAGAATATTCTTACCTCGCTATGTACTGACCCTCTCCTGTCCATCAGCATGTTAACTGCCTACCTTAGCAGGACCGATGTGCAGCCCCCCCTCCATTACTGACAAATTAAGTCAGATGCTGATGGGATGCTGGCACCGGGTGAGAGGAGCCGTTTGCCTGCTCCGGGGACTCGTCCCCTCATTAAAACCGTAATCTGACAGCAGAGGCGGCCGGTGCTCCTCTGTGGACAGGCGCAGGTTCCCCTGGAACGGCGGCCCGGGACCGACTCCTGGACAAAGTTTCATTCTCGCACCGCGGTGGATAATTGGTCCGCCTGAAACCGGGAGCCGGCAGTGATCTCCAGGCCTGTTCCTCGCGGCAGGCAGAACTAATCACATCTCGCTGGCAAAGGGAAGTAATGCTTTGGTATCCCCCCCCCCCCCCCCCGTTACAGCTGCCGCCCGTGTCTCTGCCATCGCCATGCCGAGGGCTTGTTATGACTCGCTAGGTCAGCATGCCGCAAGCAAAAGCTTCTGCGCCGGCCAGCCTGCCGCTCCGGGCACAGCCCCCGGAGGGCCCACCGCAGTTGGAGTTCTGGCCCGCGCATCAAAAAGTCCAGCTGTTGGCTCCAGCGCCCGCCACAGCTGGCCCTCCCGGAGCGTTTGCTCGTCTCAGCGCCACTAATCCCTGAAACATTTAATGCTTCTGCACCCCAAGCCACTTACAAGGTCGCCCCATTTACACAGCTGGGTGTTTCGCGATTCTGAGTACTGGCAACATCACAGCCTGGTCGCAAACTTCTGGGTCATAATCTGTGCCCAAGAGCAACAGGCCGTCTTGGTCCCTTTATAAAGAAATGCACCATTTGCTGGATTTCTGTCTGTTACCATCCCTGTGTCCGGATGATGAAGAAAAGCAGTTATATAACAGCAAACTGCTTGTTTTGCTCGCTCCCCATGGGATTTTAACGGACTTAAATGCAGTTGTTATTTTACTGACTGATGGTAAGTGAGAGTCAATAGAATCCTTCGGGTGAGAAAAAGTGTAATATTTTTCCTTTCATTGGCCAGGAAGACACATGTATTTCAATAAAAGGTTCTGCAAAACACAAGTGGATTAATGTCTGCCCGCTGAATCTCTTATTGTTTTACTGCTGAGCGTGTTAAATTTCCACAGCGTGTTAATGGCCGCTGCATTACACTGCCTGGTGTGTAATATCGAACACCCCACTGATAGCCACTCACTCCTGACTTACTGGCTAATTTGCTGAATAACTTGCATGCAAGCCCTCCATCCAGTCAATTTCTCAACTAATAATCCCATATTCAAGACTTTCCGTTCTTTGCTTTTAAAGAAATTCCCACACATCAAGCGTGAATAAATTCAGACTGTAATAATAAACCTCCAAAGCTTCTTTTATAGAGTTGGAACTTGCTAAATGTGTGGATGGAAGTTTGCAAAACTGGATTCCTCTCTGATGGACAGCAATCCCTCCTCCAGCTGCTTAGGGATCACAGGGTCAAAAGGCGGGGGCACACTCTGTACGACATGCCTGCCCATCACTGGGCACATGCTGTGAGAATGCTAAGGGAACGCTATCAGCACACTGTGGGTACGCTATAGGTATGCTGTGGGTACCCTATGGGTATGCTGTGCAAACGCTATGGGCACGCTATGGGTATGCTGTGGGTACCATATGGGTACGCTATGGGAACTCTGTGGGTACACTATGGACATGCTGTGCGAATGCTATGGGCACGCCGTGGTTATGCTATGGGCACGCTGTGCGAACACTATGCGCATGCTGTGGGTATGCTGTGGGTACGTTATGGGCATGCTGTGCGAATGCTATGGGCACGCTGTGGGTATCCTGTGGGTACACTATGGGCACGCTGTGGGTATGTTATGGGCATGCTGTGCGAACGCTATGGGCACGCCGTGGGTATGCTGTGGGTATGCTATGGGCACGCTGTGCGAACACTATGCGCATGCTGTGGGTACGCTATGGGCACGCTGTGGGTATCCTGTGGGTACGCTATGGGCACGCTGTGGGCATCCTGTGGGTACGCTATGGGCATCCTGTGGGTACGCTATGGACATGCTGTGCGAATGCTATGGGCACGCTGTGGGTATCCTGTGGGTACACTATGGGCACGCTGTGGGTATCCTGTGGGTACACTATGGGCACGCTGTGGGTATCCTGTGGGTACACTATGGGCACGCTGTGGGTACGCTATGGGCACGCTGTGGGTACGCTATGGGCACGCTGTGGGTATCCTGTGGGTACACTATGGGCACGCTGTGGGTACGCTATGGGCACGCTGTGGGTATCCTGTGGGTACACTATGGGCACGCTGTGGGTACGCTATGGGCACGCTGCGGGTATCCTGTGGGTACACTATGGGCACGCTGTGGGTACGCTATGGGCACGCTGTGGGTACGCTATGGGCATCCTGTGGGTACGCTATGGACATGCTGTGCGAATGCTATGGGCACGCTGTGGGTATCCTGTGGGTACACTATGGGCACGCTGTGGGTATCCTGTGGGTACACTATGGGCACGCTGTGGGTATCCTGTGGGTACACTATGGGCACGCTGTGGGTACGCTATGGGCACGCTGTGGGTATCCTGTGGGTACACTATGGGCACGCTGTGGGTACGCTATGGGCACGCTGTGGGTACGCTATGGGCACGCTGTGGTTACGCTATGGGCACGCTGTGGGTACACTATGGGCACGCTGTGGGTACGCTATGGGCATCCTGTGGGCACACTTTACCCACCATGGAACAGAGAGCTCAGGATTCATGCCATCCATATTCAGGTACACAGTGGCACCAAATAACATTCCACAGGACCATGGTAAGTGACAAAGGGAGGGGTTTCGCAGCAAAAAACACAGGGAGTGAAACAGGGGGCTAGACATGAGGGTATATACATAATGTGAATTTATATATAAAGTGAGGCATCCTGGGTAAACAGCTTCCTGTTCACCATCCAGCGCCTGACACACGGCGAACGACTCTTCTCTGCCCGCTGATCCTCACATAAAGACGCCACGCCGCAGGACATGTCTGCAGCTTGCGGTCCCCAGGCCTCAAATGCTAAGGAGGAGGATAATCTAAAGGGGGCACGGCGAGCATAGCAGCACTCTGATCTCCCAGACATTAGGGGAGAACGTCACCTCCTGCTGGATGGGGGCCTCAGAGCAGGGGCACGCTCGCGGGCTAAATACCGTCCCTAATCACAAAATATGACGGGGACTCCCCTAGCACTTTCAACTCGACGTGAGCTGAATGAAGCGCGTGAGGTTCCGCTCCCCCGCCCGACCTCCCTTCGGGGGCAGAGCCGACTGAACCCCTCCGGAGATGAGGCGGAGTTTGATGGAGTTCACAGAGTGCTAACTTTGAACTGCGGGAGCCCACTGTCTCCACCCCCTTACCCTCCCGACACCCCATCCGAATTAGCGGTTGTCGAGGAGCAGGGTAGGGGCGAGGGTGAAATAGAGCGACGGAGCCACTCAGGAGACCCCAGCATTGGCTCCATCCCCCACTGTCCAGAGAGCCTCTGAATCCCCATGGATGACTATCGACTCAGCCAGTGCTACGCTGTAGAGGCTCAGAAGGGCAGTGTGACGCTCGCCGAGAGTGTGCAGGAAGTGGGCCGACCAACAGAATGCAGAAATAAGCAAGGACCAGAAAGCCCAGGATCAGAGCTGCCAAACTGCAGGGATTTCATTCTCCGATTTGTGACCTTTCACGGCCAAATATTTATGGGTCGACTGCTTGTCCTGATGTATTCACTGGCCGTTAGGTAAGACTGAGCTTGCCGCATCAGTACTCTTAGTTAATGGATGAGTGCAAATGTGGAGCTACATTGCTTTGTGTTTTTTTTTGTTTTTTTTGGTGCCTGTGCCTTTAATTTGCACCAATTTACAGGGACGGGCTCCCACAGAGGAGGAGGAGTAAGCGAGGCGCCCCCAGAGTGGTTAAAGTCGCAGTCCGACTGGCCACGACAATGACTCCCTGATTACACCCACACAGAAAGCTGGGGGCACGCGGTCGGCCCCCTCCAGCTCTGGCCGCCTCGTCTCAGCGGGCCACGAGAAGCTGGAGGGGCTACAAGGAAGCTTCTTTCCAACATTTTGCTCAAGCATGATAGTTTCAGATGCCTACATTTGCAGAAAAACCCTGGGTCTGCTGCTCTCTATTGAGATAAACCTCCATCCAAGGTAACGCCCCCCCTCCCCCCACCATCTGGAAAGCACCTATCACCTTTGACACCTAACTGAACTCAAGAGCTGACCCTCATTCTCCATCCACTGGTGGGAGACATTTTCATGCCTGTGATCAGGAAGTGAAAAAGTCTAGACTTTATATTTAAGGGTATTTCTATAATTTTTTTACCTTTCATGATGATCATCCTAGCTGATTAGAATTTCCTTAAGCATCCTGTTAGTGTCTTTGGCTATTTCATTATTCCCATCTTTAAAACAAAGAGCTGTCACTTTCACGGGTGAAGATCAAAGCTGAGCAGAGCCTCATCCCACTGAGTAGAGCAGTCAGGAAGTGGTTGCCTACCCTTCCTTTGTCAGGTAACTTCAGTTTGGCAGGTGGGCGAAATAATCACATCATCACCTCAGCTATTTTTATAATGAAAAAGGGTAATTAGGGTTCACTTGTTACTACCAAATATTCATATACGAGATCCATATAGAACTTAATTTCTCACAATTCACACATATATGGCAAAAAACAGCTCTCATATAGGCTAATATATGCATTAATCATAACGCTAAGCCATATTTTAGTCCAGAAATTAGCTTGATCAATTATTCAGCCTGTTATTCGGTCATGACTCCCAACGTCCTTCACGTTTTGTTGTTTGATAAATGACCATTCGTGGCTCTGGGGGGAGTAAGTCAAAGACCTGAAAGGCTTTCGAGTGCGTCGGCATGGATTCGCAGAGATCGCGTGGAGCAACTTGTATTTGTGTCTCTATCTGGAAGGATCCCCAAGCAATCACTGACTGGGGGTAAATTGAGCGAAATAGCGGTAAAAAAAAAAGAAAATGGAAAAGAAAGTGAGGGGTTCAAGGGTCAGGGGTCAGAGGTCATTCCAATCCACAGCTTGTCTTAGTCACTTAGAAAGTGGCTTTCAGTTATACTATATTTCTCCTGATTTCTCTTATTTGTGAGGTGCAGTGGAGTGAAAGGGGGCTTTGCTGTGTCACGCACTGACAGAAAGGACCATCCACGCTCTTCCCTACTCATCCTCTTCCTCCTCTCTTCATGCTCCACTTGCATTTCTCCCTCGTTCGCTGTTATTTATGTCGACACATAAAATCGTGCACAGCCCCACAGAGTCACACGCGTCAGGGCAACTCGGGCATGCTGATGCCAGCGGCCACCCCTCCCCGCACCACCCCTCCCCGCACCACCCCTCCCCGCACCGCAGAGCCGCTCAAATGCACACCACGTCACTGTACCCTCTGTCTGACAGAGAGGACAAGGACGGGGGTGGGGGGGCGGGGGTGCTATAGGTAAATGTGGGGTGGTGCCTGAAAATGGATGGAGGTTTTATCTCCTCATCCTCCCTGCCCCCCAGCCAGCACACTGCTCCTCACGCCTGGGTGCCTCCTAAGAGTTTCTCCTGTTTATTTAAGTGTAAAGGTAATCAACTTTAATACCGTGTGGGCCGGGAGGCCCCATGATGGGGGGGGGGGGCTGGAATCCCGGTGTTTGTTCCACAGGGAAGCAGCACAGCCAGACCCCGCTAATGTATTTAATTTATTTCTTTTTAAAATCTCTATTCTCAAAACCCACTGAGAACCTCCTTCGTGAAATTTTTCAGAAGACCAGGCTCCTCCGCTGACTAATTCCTGAGTGGCGTTCTCGCAAACAGAATGTCTCAAGGAGCCAGATCCGGGAGATGTCAAGCACACAGAAGAGGACAGTTCATTTCTACGAATGTCACCAGACATGCATCAGACACACAGATACAAGTATTGTTGCCGGATGTTAACACACTACTTATTCCAGCTGACAACAGCCAAACGGACAAGGAGTAATTCACATTTTCTGGGGAACTGAATCATATTTTCTAGGGAACTGAATCTACTTCTACAATTTAAGTGCACCTTTTAGGTCCTTTGGTGTACCCCCTTTGGTCCTTTGGTGTACCCCCTTTGGATCTTTGGTGTACCCCCTTTGCTCCTTTGGTGTACCCCCTTTGCTCCTTTGGTGTACTCCCTTTGGATCTTTGGTGTACCCCCTTTGCTCCTTTGGTGTACCCCCTTTGGATCTTTGGTGTACCCCCTTTGCTCCTTTGGTGTACCCCCTTTGGTCTACCCCCTTTGGTCTACCCCCTTAGGTCCTTTGGTGTACCCCCTTTGGTCCTTTGGTGTACCCCCTTTGGTCTACCCCCTTAGGTTCTTTGGTGTACCCCCTTAGGTCCTTTGGTGTACCCCCTTTGGTTCTTTGGTGTACCCCCTTTGGTCCATTGGTGTACCCCCCTTTGGTCCTTTGGTGTACCCCCTTTGGTTCTTTGGTGTACCCCCCCTTTGGTCCTTTGGTGTACCCCCTTTGGTTCTTTGGTGTACCCCCTTTGGTCCTTTGGTATACCCCCTTTGGTCCTTTGGTGTACCCCCTTTGGTTCTTTGGTGTACCCCCTTCGGTCCTTTGGTGTACCCCCTTTGGTTCTTCGGTGTACCCCCTTTGGTTCTTTGGTGTACCCTTTCCTGGAAAAGTCTAAAATAAGGTTGAGAACACAGAGTAAAGAGAGCTTTTGGTCGGAGTCCTAACGCCAAAACCCTTGATACAGATGTTTTTTCTTTCGTTCCTTTTTCTTTTCTTTCCATACTCTTCTCTTCTATTTTTTCGCCTTTTGGAGTGGATTTTTTATTATTTTTTTTTTAAATAGAATTAAATGCAAATCAGGTTGGAGCTGATTATCATATAAACGGCCATTGCCTGAGGGGGGCTATACTCCCACCACTTATTTATTTATATTATGTGTTTTTTTCCTCCCAGCCTTTTCAATAAAACAAAAACCTTAACTAGTCAAGCACTTTGGTCTTAAGGACAGGGGGATGTAATGCCAGGGCCAGGCAGGAGGGCAGACAGACCGACTGTTTGGATAGCAGATAGCAGCCTTTCGAAGCTCCAATCAGAGTCTTCCTTACGGTTACATTGGCCCGACTGATTGGCCAGAGACAGAGGCTTGCTTAGAGTGGGCTGACCCCAGCTGGCAGCGGCGTAAAGAGCAGTAAGGGGGGGGGGGTGTCTCGTTAATTACTGGATTGTCTGAGATGGACGCCAAGCGGGGTCATCCTTATCCATCTCAGTGTGCTCGCTCGCACACCAAGGGGCCTGAACGTTGATTGGTTTGTAATCAATGTTTTCAAAGTGAGATTTAATACCACACATGTTCTGTTGTGACATATCTTTATAAACTGAATCAAGCAAATTCAGTGAAAATATTGTATACATTATTGATTTTAAATATTTTTTCTGTGTATACTGATTGTCAGAGGTGTGAAGGTGAGTAGATGCTATTTCTAGCTTTATATATAATTGCATGTGTCTTATATATATATAACTTGTCTTTATCTGACCACAAGTTGAATGATGGCTGAGGAGAAATGGCATTTCATGGCGCACGGTACAGAAATTGTGCGTATGTATCTTTACATGGTCAGATGACAGTAAAGAATCTTGAATTTTGAAAATAATATTTAAATGATATTTATGAAATACTCTCTATTATCATCTTCTGATATCAACATCATAAACTCAGTAAAAAAAAATCAAGAAACAATATCATGGGAGTGAGCTTCCTAGAATAAGCAGCTCTCAGCTGTGCACTGCACAGCATACAAGGCCTGGTTGTTATCATGATTCAGAATCAAACAGGCTTTGGCTGCATTACGCTCACCGCCGCCCCCTTCTGGACTGGAGGTAGATCCATGTGAGTGAAAATGTTTAAAAATATGAAAACAGCATTAATTCTATTTGTCTCGTTTTCATTACTTCTGATTTCCGTTTCTTTTTGCCGTGACGCCAGTTCATTTCCTCCGGCCGCTTGGCATTTTAATTCGGCGCGTGGTGAGGTCGTCGACATTGGAAGCAATTAGCAAACAGACAGTGATGCTCGCCAGATCGCGCCGCGATGCCGGCGCGGCTGCCGACTGCAGCCCCAATAAACGGGCGGCTGCTCCGGCACCAACGAGCCGGCAATATTAGAAATTGATTACGGGGCGAACAGATTAGAGATGATAAATTACGGAAACGGCCTCATGTGGCCTGATCCGGATCTGACGGACAAGCCGGGACAGCAGATCCATTGTTTGGCATGTTTGGTGTAACCAGAGATAACAAGGCCACGTTCGGAGAGGATAAATTAACGTCGGCCATCTTGAAATTAACGCCGGTGTGAAACAAATAACTCCAGTGCTCAAAGACTCCACTGGTCGTAGATTTCAGTCTAAAAATCACACCGCAAAAGAGGGAAACCGCAAGCTAGAAAAACAGGTCTGCACACCATCATAACGCGAGCAGCAGGGCAGCACCGGGCGATCAATAACGTTCACGTCTGCGTATATAGAAGAAAAGTCTTCGACATCATTCACCTCTGAGCTGAGAGCTATTTTGACAGTTCTTTAGCAGTTCACTGCTTTTCCCCCCAACTCTGTCTTCGTCTTTCTCCCTTTCACACATGTTGACTCGCCAGCGGAGAAAGCGACTTCAGGATTGTGGAGCTCGCACGCAGATGAACAAACACGCCTTCTTCTGCGGCAAACAAAGATGGAGGCAGTGCTTAGTAAACCGGTGAAACGCCACCACCGACATGTGTTCACACCTCCGATGCCCAAGCCCAAACGATCATTCACGCATTCACATCCTGCTCTGCTCCCAAAATGTTTCCACTGCCATCCTTCAGAGGTTACGCCAGCCTCCCCCCCCACCACTCTTTTCTCCCCCATGCTGTTGTTCCCTCAACCCTATTATCAGCTAAACCTACATGCTGATTCTCGATGATAAGCGGCCTCCTTGGCAGGCCGTAAGAGGCACTCTCCACCTTTACAGAGTGCCGATAATGTGACCCCGATGAACGGGACCATCACCTTCAAAGACGCATCGCTTAACGCTAAAGCGTTCTCTGGAAAAACACCACGTGAAGGGCACTTCCTGAATGCTATTAAGCCAGAGGTGTGCCTCCATGCAACATAGAGGGGCAAAGAAAAAGGAGAGGGGGGGGGGGAGGGAGGGTTAGTCACAGCAGGGAAAAAAAGAACAAGAGAGAGTGAAAGAAAAAGAGATATGGAAGGGTGTGAGGCAGGTGGTAAAAACGGCAGGCCTGCTGTTAGCCCCCGTTTGCAATCACTTCATGTGACGCTGCGGCAGGGAGAGAAAAGGGCGAGGGAGGGCAAGGAGGAGAGTGAGGCAGGGCGGGCCACAAGAAACACAGGAATGAGGGGGGTGTGAACATGAATATGGGGGGGGGGGGGCTTTCTTTCTGCACTGCATCTATTATCGTTCATTATTAACATGCCAGGCAAATGAGGCTGCCGTAAACGTTCATTACAACACGGAGATAATTATAAAAAGAAATTAAATTAAATCAGACACAATAAAGTAAAATAAACTAAATTAAAAGCAAAGCAGAATTCAGATGGCTCTTTCTCTCATTGGAGGAGGACGTGGAGAAAAGTCCCCTGATGACAATGAGAGCAGTGAAAAGCGTATACAGTATGAGCGCTCTGTGGGGGACATCATGCACAGAGTACAGGGACGCACCTGCCCGGGTCACCAGGTTGTGGTACAAGCGAGCCCCCCCCCTCCCCCCCCCCCCGAGTCAAGGAGTGCAATGCTGACATCGAACTCTGAACTCCATGTAGGTACATGTATGTGTGGTACAACACTTACAAAGATCGTCTGTTTAAAAGAGGAACCTTTCTAGAGATGTAGAATACAGTTTACTTCACAGTTTACATACATTACAAGTGTTTACAGCCCTGTACATACAGGGGTTGTACATTGGTCAGTGGGCCGTTAAAAGCTGTTAAGCAGCCTTACCACACTATGATGGTGTCACAGGTATGGGAAAAATGGGTGATGGGAGGTAAGGAAATTGTAATGGAAGGAACAGGAAAGGCTGCAAAGAAAAAGGAAGAACAGGAAAGGCTGCAAAGAAAAAGGAGGAATAAGAAGGTCTGCAAAGAAAAGGGAGGAACAGAAAGGGCTGCCAAGAAAAGGGAGGAACAGGAAGGGCTGCCAAGAAAAAGGAGGAACAAGAAGGTCTGCAAAGAAAAGGGAGGAACAAGAAGGTCTGCAAAGAAAAGGGAGGATCAGAAAGGGCTGCCAAGAAATGAGAGGAACAGGAAGGGCTGAGAAGAAAAGGGAGGGACAGACAGGGCTGCCAAGAAAAGGGAGGAACAGGAAGGTCTGCAAAGAAAAAGGAAGAACAGGAAAGGCTGCAAAGAAAAAGGAGGAACAAGCTAGAAGGTCTGCAAAGAAAAGGGAGGAACAGAAAGGGCTGCCAAGAAAAAGGAAGAACAAGAAGGTCTGCAAAGAAAAGGGAGGAACAAGAATGTCTGCAAAGAAAAGGGAGGAACAAGAAGGTCTGTAAAGAAAAGGGAGGAACAGAAAGGGCTGCCAAGAAAAAGGAGGAACAAGAAGGTCTGCAAAGAAAAGGGAGGAACAAGAAGGTCTGCAAAGAAAAGGGAGGAACAGGAAGGGCTGAGAAGAAAAGGGAAGAACAGAAAGGGCTGCAAAGAAAAATGAGGAACAGGAATCACATGAAAGAGGCACACTCCAATATGTAAGTGGGCTTCATTTGTTCACCCCCCCCCCCAAAAAAAATAGACCTTCACCTTAAAATTATTGTGTCCCCCAATATGAAACTCTCTCGTACGCCACTATAAAGGGACAAGAGCATGAATATGCTCAGCAGTTGGTGAATGAGAAAGCAAGAAGATTATGAGTGTGGGACTTGATGGTGTGAGAGGATACTGTAGCTTCTCATAGCACAGACGGGAGCAAAAAGTAAAATTCAGGTGACCCTATGGAAAGTGTGCCAGATAAACAAATCAGAGGATTAGAGGCCAGCGGGCTCATTTTCGCCATCCGCGGCCTGCTTCCCTGCCTGCCGCCCCCCCCCCCCCCCCACACACGTCATTAGCTTGCCCGTTGATTGCAGCTTTTCGCCATTTGCCCAATCGGCCCCTGCGCCTGCAGGCCTAGCGGCACACGGCAGCCGCCGGTGATTGCGGCAAGGCCGCCTCCATCCGGTGCTGAGCTGAGAGCGGCAGGAGCTGAAGGCGGTGCCCCGCGGTAATGATAGCGGGCGAGGGGGCTGCTGGAGGGACCCACAATGCCAAGCTGATTGCCTCCAAAAATGGGCCCCCGCCTGCTTCTCTGACACGCCTTCTCCACAAGAAACGTCACACTCTGGTCACGTTCACTATCGCATGCACTGAAAAAAAACATTATGTATTAGAAAAAATATATATTAATGTAACTATCATACTGTGTCTTTTAAGTCTGAAGCAGTCAAATGAAGTGTTCAAAGCTATTTATAAAAAAAATTAAATAAAAAAAAAAACTCACATGCACAATAAAAATTTACAAGAATTTCTTCTGTTCTCCAAAAAGTTACTAGTTGGATGGCTAGATGAACAGCGCTTCAGTTCCCAGACCTCTCCACAGGGGCACCCCAGCCATGCCATGTGTTTGTTAAAATTCACCACCATTACTTAGGCTAAATAGTGCTAAGGAGTAAGCTAAATACCTCCAGAATAAGTCATGTGAAAGAAATAATATTATTATATATTGTTATTGTATTATTGTGTACGTCTTTGCAACACTGTACCTTACTGTAGCTACTCATGTTTGTTGTTAACACAAACAGCTCATCACATAGTCACCAAATGCTAACAAACCTTATTTAAAAATTTTTCAAATCATGAAACTTTTGCATCTCTAAAACCCAACTGCACCATACAATAAGTCACTGCCTGTCGGCTATATACTACACCAGTAGAGGGTGTATTTCAGTCACGACTGAGGTATGGGTGTCTCGTTCAGTCATGACCACAAGGTAGCCTCTTGGAGCCTCTCATTCAGCCACTCCCTCACTCAAGTCATCGAAAGAGGGAGTCTCTCATTCTTTTTCTTTAGGAGCATATATGTGGAGTCCACACTAAAAAAAAAAAGTGTAGATTGCTGCCAATCAATATGTACATGTTTAGCCCCAGGTTTAGTTTACAGCCAATCGTATGCTCGCTGACATCACACCCTTACATGTCTCACTGACTCTCACTGGCTACAAGGAGGCAGGCAGCTTTCGAGTCACATTTCTGAGGACAAGCAGAAGAACAAAAAGAACAAATCTGTGCAGGGAAGTGAACGCGAGTGTGTAGTTCCTGCAAACAAATGGCCCATGAACATCACACCATTACCATTTAGCGTATCGTGCTAAAGCTGAGGTCACATGGTTTATTCAAAATTTTAAAAAGCCAGATGGAGGCATACATAGCATAAAAATACAGTCATGTGTCACTTAATGACTGGGATACGTTCTGAGAAATGTGTTGCTAGGTGATTTTGTCATTATGTGAACATCATAGGCACAAACCTAGATGATATAGACTACTATACACCTAGGGTATACAGTATAGCCTAAATAACGCTAAAAAGTTATCATTATCAAGTATTATGTACTGTACATAAGGTAGGTACAGTAGGTTTGTTTCCAGGAGCATCACCACAGACCCGGCAATGACATCATTAAGTGACAGGGAATTTCTCACGGAATCTTCCATGGGACCTCCGTCACTGACAATATGCCGGTATGCAGTGCATGAGTGTATTGTAAGTTATAGTATTTCTTTCATTTTATTGAGGTCTTATGCCTAAAAATCTTAAGACCTTTCATGTTATTAAGTGCACTTGCAGTGGTTGCCAGGCTTCAGTTTCTGGAGCCATTTGCCAAATAGGTTTCAGGTTTGAGATCGGTCATGCGGTTGGAATTAAAAGGTGTGTTGATTCGCCTGTTGAGTACTTGCCATTATACACTCTGTGCAGAATTATTAGGCAACTACTATTCCAAGAGCTAATTTTTAACAAAGGTTGGGTAGACTTATAAAAGTGAGTTCAGAAGTTTTCCAACTAAACTTATTTAGAGGGTAAATGTTAGTCACAAACAAAAATAAAAGACTTGATTTTCAGTGGGCACAATTATTAGACAATCAGAAATTAAGTGGATTTTTCTCCCTTCCCCATCAACAAAAATAATAATAACAGTTTTGCTAATTCAGTCTATAAGAGACTACTGATCGTTTTACACAGTCCACATCACCAAGTTTAATATCCTGTACTGACACCTTTCCTCTCTGACCATCATGAACATGTGGTCCATTGAGCCAGACAAGTTTTTGATGTGATTACATCCTATATTAAATGAGGCAGCTAGGATGCTGCTCTGAGAAGTGTACTGGTTGCCATCTTGGTAAATCCCACACTTTAGTAAGGCCCAGAAGTTCTCAATGGGGGTTGAGTCAAATGATGTAGGGGCCAGGTGATACTCCAATCACCTTTCAAGCCTTTCTTGGCCAATCTATGGAATACTTTGATGCATGGGAAAGGCCATTGTCCTGTATGGCTATCATAACCTTTTTGAAACCTGCTGACTTCTTCTTGCACCAGTCTTGGAAGGTATCTTCTACAAATTGCCGGTATATCTTGTAGTTAATTTTTACACCATCTGCAAGTGGTAAAAATCCCACACGTTCATCACTGATAACTGCAGCCCCACACCATCACTCCTCCACCACCTTGAAGATGCTTGAAGAGGGTCTCCATCCATGGGCCCACCCACCTGGTCCATCAACAGTCACTCTCATCTCATCTGTCCACAAGACCTTCGCAAAATCAGTCTTGAGACGTGTCCATGCCCATTCTTGATGCTTTAGCTTGTGTGCCTTATTGAGTTAAGGTCGTGTTTCAGCCTTTGTGACCTACGCAATGTCACACAGAACACTGCACCTAGTATTTCCAGAGATTCCGCACAGATTCGGAAAGTGGTGGCATTTGACTGTAAGGAGTTTCTGAAAGTCTCTCCTTTGATTTGGCATATCTTTGGCAGTGAATTTGTATTTTCTTCTCAAAACATGCTTCTTCCATCTTTTTTGGCTGGTGGTCACATTTTAAAAGTCTGGCAATTATGACTATTTTGCACCCCTCTGATTGGCACATGACTATTTTGTTTTTTTACACCCTCTGTAAGGTCCAATTTGACCCATCTTAATATAATAATAATTTAATGAATAATTCTGCACAAAGAAGTATCTGCAGTTTCCTGTTTTGCTCCAAACAGAAAGTACTCAAAACAAACACGGAGCATGCTGTGTTATTAAGCCGTTTGCTCATATTTGGAGATAAATTTGGACTGAAACTACTGGTAAGAGAAGAAAAGATACAAACAGAACACACACTTGCCTAATAATTGTATGTTTATGTGGATTATATGCCACTAAACGCCAAGGAGTGTGATTGAATATTAGTCACTTAACATCCTTAATTAGAATGCAATTCATTCTCTTGTCTTATTGTGATTTTATTGCTTGCAAATAGTATTTTTTTTATTGGAAATGAATAATCTGTATGTCACAAATTTACGATTAACTTTTGCAATGACTTACAATTTTTTTGCCCCATTTTTGGTTAGTTTTGTCATTTTCCACCATCTCAGTAACTCCTGCCCTGGATTAAATAAAACACTCTTTTACTTCTACCCCTGAGGCAAAATCAACCGTTTAAATAATGAGGTTATATAATTTGAGTCTGACTTGAAACTCATTTTAAAAATTATAGAAAACTGATGCGTTTTAGTAAAGATGAGTGAGAATGACCCAATGACCCACACACTGCCCTTTGTCTCGATTCTACATTAGGGATTCAGCATGTAAATATTATTTTTAATTTTAAATTGTGATTAATTACAGAAAACTATGTAATACACACACACACACACACACACACACACTGTATATTTGTTTATTTCAGAGCCCTTAGATAGACATATAGGGACAGAGAGAGAGACAGGCAGACCGACAGACGAGGAACCACCTCAGTACTGTGATTTCAGCACCTGGCTCTCCGCATAGACAGGAATTCTGTTGGCCTTGATGGGTTTGCTGAGTTTCCGCTAATCACTGACCACCTGCACATCATAGCCCATCCACTCAGGGGTTCCAAGTGACCCCCCCCCCAATCTGACGCAATGATGGCTCACCCATCCGCCTTTGGGCATCACCCAGCCACAGTCTGACAGTTCCTGACATCCACGCCTCCACCCCCCGTCTCTGTCCCCCTGCTGACCTGCTGCCCCCATCTCTGTCCCGCAGCTGGCCAACAGCCCCCCCCCCCCACGACTTCCTGAGCAGGGGTGGGGACGGCGACCTTGGCCGCCGCATGGCTGCACTCCGAGTGTGTGCGGAAAGAGAATCCCACACAGGGCGGACAAACAGAAACCGGATTCGGAATGAGGTACGGAGAGACAGAACGAGAAAAGCAGAGAAAGGGAATGAAAGAACAAGAGCTCACTCTCTGGGTGGCTGGATCAAGTCGGTGATGCAATAAAGGTAATAAGGGAATGAGAGATAATCAGGATAAAAGATGAGGTTTACTGCATAAATAACTTATCGGTTTTCAAAATTGTCCTATGCATCTTAATGCTGGAAATCTAGTGCAATACTTGGAGGACATTAAGGTCAAATGCATCTGGAACCACTAACAAAACAACTGGCCCCAGTCTGCCCCCCCAGTTGAAATGGTCTAGAAACACCACTGTTTGATGTCAATTCCTTCAATCCACTGTTTCTTTTTTCCATTTTGTTTGGTGTAGTTTCATTTTAGAAACAAACATGTCAGTCAGCATGGGCATCAGGATACATTCCTGGATGAGGAATGAAAGGTAACAGAGTGCAAGGTCTTCGTCACCAGTCTGTAAAACTCCCTGGTGGTGCTGTAGGAGATCCTGACACACACACTGCTCTCAGCCAGCCTGCTGTGACCCCTCAATCCCCCAAAAGAGTCACACTTTTCTGTGTCCCTCAGTGATGAACACATGAGGAAGAGGTTCTGAGTATTAAAAAAATAATAATCCCCCCTAGGCACTCTATGGTCTTGGCCTCTTTCAAAGTTGTAGCTACTACAGTAAGTGTCTGTGGTCAGGATCAACACAACCTTTAGTGTTATTTCATACATCTACAAGGAGAAGAACATGTACCTTGATGCACTTTTTTTTAAGGTCTAAAATTGGCAGTTTTCTAGATGATATTGAGTCAAGGCATATATTCAGCGAAACTGCCTCAATTTTAATACATTTCTGAATGTTATTTTCTTCCAATACCCGCCAAGGTCTATAATGTCGTAGGGGCAGCTGTTAACCAGAGTAAAGGTTATATTCCACAGCTTTCTCTTTCAATAAATGCCGCTGTTCCATTAACTGTGTCACGCGAGTAGATGCAGACAGGAGGTCTCTGCCAGCCTCATTCCGGCTGCACTGATCATTAATTGTGAGCCACTTGACCACCTGATAGAAAGTATCTTCTCAGTTTTCTTCAAACCACTAAGTTGGTATCAGGTACGACATTTTACCACGTTTTCCTGGAGTCAGAATTTGAACACACGGGGAGGGTAGAGACATGCGTGTGACTTGGGGGTTGTGCTTTTGTAGAAATCAGCATGTATCCAGGTGCTCATCTCCGTGATTTATACCACGCTGTCTGAACAGAGCATGGATCTCACTCCCCCACAGCACAATAAGCTTGATGACTATGTACAGCCTACATTTGCCTGATGGTGAATGCTGTCCTTCAGACCCACCGTCAAACCCTCCGCGGGTGTGTCAGTCTGCTCTATGATGATAGGCTGCACAACAGGCCTGCCTGGGGGGTCTGGACAGCAGGGGGTTCTAGCTCAGAGCTCAGATCCCGGGGAAAACTAAAAAAGTGTACATTGGCTCTTCACACAAAAGCTAAACACTCAACTGGCGTGAAAGCTTTGTTACGTTTTTAGTTTGGTCGCTGAGGACATGAACTGGTAACCTGGAGGTTGTTGGTTTGAGTCTTATGCGATGCTTTGATTAAGTGTGAATCCCAATATGCATACTTGACCGTACTTACGCTCTGGTATGCCTGATTTACGTCATTTTCTGTTGCCAAAGACCAGTTACAGTACAATAATCACAAACAGAAGTACAGAGGACGGTAAAAATCCCCAGATGTTGGTCTTACTCTGCACCAAAATTCATGCAGACATCTGTTGCATTCTCGCCAAATGAGACCAACCCATGATTCATTGCACTGCAAGTTCGTTCTTGGAAGGTAAGTTAGCAAGGCTGGTCTTGCCAAGATCACAAGCATGGTCATTGTGTTCTTGGTATTGAGATTCATCCTCAGCTAATGGGTCAAAATCCAAATCACCCAACTGAGCTTTTAAGCTGATTTGGATAAAACAATCAGTAGACAAATTACCCAGTACTGGCTTATTTATGGGCCATTGTCACTTTACTTTGTCTACATTGTACTATGGTGATCTTGCTGAAGAACAGCACCTCGACTTCTGCTGAAAATAAAGTCAGAGTTAATCCCGAAAGCAACGAAGAGCTGTGGAAGGAGTGAGAAAGTGCACACGCGGCTCGCCCTGCTTGTGAATCTCCCCCCAGAGAAGGTGCCAGTGTCTCTGAATGAGGTGAAAGGACCACTGGAGGCTTATTACAAAAAATGTCTTTTTTCCACTTGCTTGCAGAATTCTGAGTAGAGTTGTCTGCTCTTTTAACTTTGGACAAGACGCTGACATCAGTGAAGCCACAAGACTGTACTTCCATACCTGCATAGATGATCTGATCACTTCCAAGGTGTTATGAAAGACTGATGATTATAGGCTGTCTGGCTCGTATTAATAGCTTGAAGAATAGCTGTGTTTCCAAGGAGACTGAAATTGTTAAATATTGTGGATATGAATTTTTAAATTTCCCATTTTGGGTGGGTGGGGGTTCTTTGTATTGCATTTATAAATAGTCCTTGCTTTTAAATTTGAAACCTTCACGAGAAAGGGTATGATTTTCAAGTTTGGATGTGTTTATGTTGTTTAAATGTTTTGACAAATCTTCCTTCACTGCCTCCTTCTCCTTCTCTCTTTCTGGGGAAAGAGAGAGAGCTGTGGCAGCATGACAGCCAAAGCAGATCTGAGCAAATTGGGAGAGCTATAAAGCTCTATTAAGGCAAATCAAGCCACGGTTGGGGGGGGCTGGATGAAGGAGGAGGAGGTGGGGGGGGGGGGGGTTAGAGATGGAGGGATGAGGAAAGACAAAAGGGGGAGAGATTTGCATACAGAGGAATCGGGGTCCCTTGAAGCTGATGGATTCTGTCGTGGGCAGGCTAATGGTTTGAGTCGGGGATTTATAGACCTCTATTTATTTCACTCTTCTCACTAAAGCCTTCAGTAACTAATGGACTCACAAGCTAGCAGAAGATCCCCCCCCCCCACCCCTACCAAAAAACAAAACAACAGGGTGGTTGTAGTTCTGATGTGCTGGACCTGGAAGACGCTCATGCACTCACCTTTGTCAGCATCCTGACTAAGATTGGCAGCCGACAAAATGATTTCCCAGGTTATCACAACCTTGTCAGAATACATAACCGGCACATATACATGCAGGGGAGGTGAGGATAAAAAAACACTGGAGATGGGCTTTAGCGGGGGGGGGGGGGGGGGGGGCGGTAGGTAAAGGGGACGCAAAAGAGTGGAAAAAATAAAGACAGAATGACAGGCTGATTTATCCAGGAGGTGCGGGGTTTAATGGCGTCTGCGAAGGCAGGCTGAGGCATCCGACTCCACCCTGACGGCCTTTGATGGCCACTCCAATGAGGCCCTGCCTCACTGACGAGGCCGTTTAAGGCGCGCGTCCCGCCAAGGTGTTCCTTCTGCTCAGTAGGCTTTGCCGATTGTCACGCGGAAGAAGACGATGGACAAGTTAAATGTCAGAAGACAGGAAGAGAGGAGGAAGACGGGGGAGGGGAGGGGGTGCATGCCTCAGGACAAGACCAAGCTGCACAATTTGCAATAAGAGAGGCAGTTTCACTTTTGTCCTGTGTATATTTTTCGCTCTTGGGTGACATTTGTACCAACAGACATGCATGAGAATCACAGCATGGTAAAAGTGAAAAGAGGTTTCCGGCACGTTTTCGTGTCTCTGCTACGGAATGTTATCAGATCTTCAGCCAGGACTGGGCAGATAAAACAGAAAAGAGTGACGGAATAACACTTCAATACGCACGGCACTTGTTTAGTCAAGAAAGTTACGCATCAGCCGAAGTCCCTGTGTGAAAGTGTGTCACTTTACGCTGAAAGAATCAGCATGACATCTTCAGCAGTGGTGTCTGCTGTCAAGCGCTTCCTGTTTGCTGATCAGTCTCCCGAGGCACTGGGGGGGGGGGGGGGGGGGGGGTGACTCCTACATGCACAATTTCTTAAAGTGATATTTGGAGGTTACAGTTATAATCTGCCAATTTGCCTAGGTTGCTCCCCACTAGGTTAGTTTTAGGATCACTGACACAATTAAAAATCATTTTAATCTCACTGATAACTGGCATGAATAAGACCAGGTCTATCTGACATGCAACAAAACTCCACAGTTCCATCAGTGATATGTTCTAATGCTGCAGAGTTCTCCATGACCGCAGCACCACCAGCATTACACTTAATCTTTGGCGGGAGCTTCTTACGGGACCCCACATCTTCTATCAAGCTTAGTTTGGCCCACCTGTCCACAGCCCATTGTTCTAGATCTCTCGTGGGACACAGAGGATTTCAGAATTCATGCGCCTGGGTGTTCTTGCATTCTTGTTCAGGTATTTGCAATCTGATGCTGTAGCAGGTGCGTCAGTGTCTTTCCGGTGTTGATGTCATGACCACCGACCATCATGTAAGACAAAACAATCCAGCGGATCCCTGCATGACATTCCAAGTTCCTCCTGACTGAATGCACTATTCTGCGCCCTGATCATTGGCAGAATAGTAAAGCTCCCCAGAGCTTTCCAAATGGTGTCATAACCCTAGTTTTTTTTTTGGAGGTCTTCAGGAATTTCTTGTGACAGTGACATTAAGCAAGTCTAAAACCTGTCAAGTGAATACATCACAATTATTGAAAAGGCCAAAATTACTCTGATTTATTCTAAGCAGGCCCTCCCAAGTCAGATTTGAGTATTTAAATAGCTGACACAAATGTTTTCTTCCAAGTTCGAAGTATTTCAACTTTGCGTGCTGCTCGCGGATGCTTCTGTGTACCCAAGTACTGCTCTGAGTCCCAGGACGGATGACGCCCGTCATTATCACGCTGACAGTAATCCCCCCCAAAGGACTGCCAAGAAATGACTGTGAATCCCTCACACTGCGATGTGGGGTCTGCTGAGCGGCCCGTCGGAACGGCTCTTCCCACCAACGTGTCAAACAGGAGCGAGGCCAAACGAGGTTAGATTTATTTGTCTCTCCTTATTAACGGGATCTTGGATCCGAAATGCAGCAAAAGCGACAGCAGCGGTGGTCGTCTGGTTGACATGTTAATTACTGAAGCACTGATGAATCTCACAGTATAAGAGAAACGCTGATAGTTTAAAAAAATATATGTAATGCGAGACAATGCAGGTGGACGTACTCGCCAGGACGCAAGAGGAAGAGGAAGACAGTAAAAACGAATGAAGGAGCAGGCAGGAAGGGAGGCCTGGAACCAGCAGGCAGTGCGGAGGGACCAGCGGAGAGCAGAGGAAGACCATGGTGGGCCCAGAAGGGTAATGTCAGCGGCGGGCGTGGACCGGGAGGCAGGCGGAGCCGGAAACGCCAGTGCCGTGCACGGCTGGGGCTGTATCTGCGAGGCGTGCATGTTATTTAAGGACCCGCCAATTAAAAACATCCTCACAACTCCCCACCGTGAACGCTAACGGGGGGTTATGTTGCATTACCTTGCACTCCAAATAAAACCACTTCTAAAAGTTTGCTAAAATCTTTTTTTTTTCCTTCAGACTCCCAGCAAATAATGCATGAACTAACAGAAAGGTCAAATTAAAAACTTAAAAAAAATAAATTGAAAATCACACCAGACTTGGAATATATTTTTATACAGTGGAAAAAACATATATATATGTACTATATATATACACATTTCTGTCTGTATATATGTACATATATATGCACCTTACTATGTGGAGCTATGAGAATTCAAAGTCAAAATCTTTCATAATATCTGTCAAGTGTACATAACCCTAATCCAGGCAGTTTTCATAAATAGAGCCATCTCCGTAATGTTGGAAACTAAGGCTGACGGTAATAAGATCCATCTGGAAAAGTCCTCGATATGACACCACTAGGTAAGAAAAACGTCCAGGCTCAACATAATCATTTCCACCCAATGCCACGGAGCTATTTGGCAGATATATAAATGTAACTAATCCAGGCAGACAGATAAAAGGTTTCAGGCGGACACATGGGGAGACTCGATTGGGCTCTCTCTTTCGTTCCTCAGCCTCTCCTAGGGTCAGCGGTGGACCCCACCCCAGATCCTCCCAGAATGTCTCTACTTCATCTAACTTCCATGTCAAACTGGAGGGGAAGATGACCCCAGCACTGACATCGATCAGCGCCTTTGCCGGGGTAAATCGCGGTACAGACACTGTGCATCATCACGCTCTAGTTCAGCGGACGTTACCGATCTCAGTCTCACTCAAGGATTGACCACATCACATTAATGACTGTAATGGCTACATAGCACAACACTTTCCTGCAATGCTGTTGTTATCACTGGGTTCCTGTGAGGGAAAACAGAGCAGATGTGGATATTCATCCTTGCCTTTGGGAACAGTGTGCAGAAATTAACAACCAAATCAAACACCGGCTTCAGAAATCCAACCAAATGTTCTTGGATGAGACAAGGCTTTGAAATGGTGCTAATCTTCAGTGAGAGATGATAACTCCATCATTGCAGATAGCAGGGGTATTTAGGGTGTCTGGAACTCAGTGTCCCCCTTTGAACACCATATAAGCAAGGACTGCCTTCAGATGGGCACTCCTTATGAACGACCGGACTAGGGCCTGTCAGAGAGCAGCCAGGGTATGAGGAGGAGGGCGCTGGAAACCGAGAGGCGGTAATATTAATGAAGTGATTAGCATCTTTGAATTTAGCAGCTAGTGTAGGATTAAACATAGAAACAGATGCTAAAAAGACACACACATCGCAGCCACATTTTCTTGTACAATATTTGGAACAATATTTGCATAATGGATGCAGACTGATAGTTTCCTTACACAGTCTCTCTGCTGTCTCACCATGCGACCCACAAGCATGTCGACTAGTCTGCCAAACCCCACTGAACGTGGGAAACTAATGCATTACTCTATTTTTATATGCACTACACCCAAGCCCCGCCCCTTATGCTTATTGGATATATTGCGCCTATAGAACATTCATATCCCCCTGCAGCTTTGTGTACATTTCATTATCTGATTCTCTCTCTGACTCCCGCAGTAATGCCCTTAACACCGCGACCCTCTCTGGCTCCGATTCTGTCTGGACCAGACCCGCTTGTCCCGCCCTTGTCTCGCACCTGCAGTGCCCGCGGCTGTAATTCTCGCGACGGCCGCTCGCCCCGCGACTGGGCCATTACCGCGGCATCCCGCGCTAGTGACAGCTTGATGGACTGATGTGACGCTCGGCTCTCACTGGTGGAGGATGCTTAAGGTCGGGTGGGTAATGAAGCCGTACCAATCGGGGACATGCAGCTTGGGTCGCGGGCAGAGATGCCGGGGGAACAACGGAATAATCAGTCGTTTTTTACCCCATGAAGAATGATGCATATTTCCTGTGTGTCATTTAACATGGTCCAGCAAGTGAGAAATCTACCTGTCCACTTGGGTCAATTTAAACACCTTTAGACAAAGTTTTAACTATCTGCCTATAGCTTTCTAACAACAGAACACTCATGCATGTCAAAATATGGGCTGAAAGAACAGCTTGTCCCACATCACATCCCACGATGCATCAAGAACAACCTAAAACTGACTTAAGTAAATCTGGAATTACCCAAGAAATGCATAGATAAGTGGATACATAGAGCCCTCTTACACCCGGGAAAAGCAGCACTAGGTACAATGCAAAGGTCCTTCCTAGCATTTGCCCCTGTTTAACTAGCAAATTTTCCTGCCTCCATCTGAGTGACGTCGGCGTGTTGTACTTAAAATGAGGCGGAGTCAGGTGCATTGTTAGCAATTGTGCTTTTGACCAACAAAAACCTGGTCTAAAGTCAATGGAGCAAGATTTCACCGCTTTTTAAAAGGTGTGCTATGGAGACAGCAATGTGCGATAACACAGTACTGTTACACACATAGAGATGCATAGCAGCGTGCAAACATGCAAAAGATTAAAAATAAAAAGGTTACAATGCGAAAGATCGTTAATGTGTGGATCAAAATATTTTAGGAGATATGTGTCATAATAGTTAGTCATAATATTCACCAGAATCTGCGGTTTTGGTAATCGTGGTTTCAGTTATCTGAAAAAAAGAGTGTAAGAATCCCAGAAATGGTTCATACCAAAAATAATATTTTAATAAAAACATTTTTCTTATTACTGGTTATGTACAGGTACATCAATCAATATTATTCATTGTAAAATGTGTAACAGAAGCCTATGTATTTTCATTGTTTTTTCATTGCTCTGTCATCCCTTGACACATGATATTTTTTAATTAGTATATCATCTTTTGATAATTAGGCTAATGTATGTATGTCAAACTTTTATTTGAGAGAGTTCAGTACTGTACAGTACTGTATAATATTATTATTATACATCATTATTATTACATTTGAAAGCTCAGGCAGCTTCGGTGGAATTCTGCCGTTGCCATAGACGTTGCCGTTGCTCGCCGCTTTCAATTCACGCACGAGCAAATCCGTTACCTTTGCAGAGAAGTGTTCTTTTCCACTACAATGCAAAAATGCCATTATAATAGAAATCTGCCAAGGTGCAAGCACACCTAGCTCTTAAAGGGATTGGGAGACAAAACTGATTGGTTTAAAGCACGATACACCCCAAAAACACGCATGACTAATTATGAAACCAACTATAACTGTTTTGGACCACATGTCTGGCAATGTGACTATTTTACCGCTGTTAAACTAGCAAAAGCGGGCTGGCCACATCCTAAAAGAATTCACACTGTGAGCATCAGACCGTAGTCCTTAGATCAAGGTCTACAGAATTTAGGAAGTACTATATACACCCAAATGCACACTTTATTGTTGCATTTATTTAATATATGTTCTTTAGTGATACTCATGGTATGTTTTTGCCTTGTGTGTTTTTGCTATAAGATGCTGAATAGTATGGGAAGGAAGTCCAACATCAGTCAAATTCGACTTACATACGAGGCCATGGAACAGACTACTTATAGTCGAGGACTGCATGTAATTGTAAAAAATTATTTGTAATTTCATTTGTAATCGTAACAAACCATTTAAGAGTAAAGAGTGATCATTTCTACCTGATGGGTCAGTGAAGGAAATATCATACATTCCACCACGCGTTTCCTTTAGAGAAGCAGCCTTATTGGATTTCAAAGGCCTATATGAGAATGGCCATTGTCAGGCTGTCATCCTGGGCACAGCGACGGGCAATGGGGGCCTGCAAGCCCCCCCCCCATGTTTGTTTACTTGGTTTCCTCGGCTGAGGCAGCGGCGGCGGAGGAGGACTTTGAAGTTTCTGTAAAGGCGGGCGGGCGGGCAGTGGGGAGCGGGCTGGCAGTGTAAGCACAGCGCGGCGGAACGCGTACGCGCCCGAAAAATTAAGTCCCGTTTGAAGGTCTCTCTCTTCCCCTCTCTCTCTTTCTCTCTCCTGTGCCAGATCCTTTTGTGCTGAGGATTAACTTATAGAGGGAGAGCGGAAGAGCAATAGTAAAAAAAATAATAAAATAGGCAGAGTGGAGGAAGAGAGAAGAAGAATGGGCCAGAAGAGAAGAACAGAGGAGAAAACAGGAAGTGTAAAAGGAAGTAAACACAGCGGGGAATGGAGGGAGAAGAGAGAAATGAAGTGGGCATGTGATATAGGGATGAGGAACGAAGGAGAAGAAGGGATGAATGAAGTTTCTTTTGGGATATATTAATGAAGGAAAATCAGGTATAACTACCACATATTATCTTAATGTGGATAGTTCTCCCGTTGGATAGTTCAGGCAGGAACATTCAACAAAGCCACTGTTATAAACGGCGCACAAAAGGAACATGATGCCCGCTGACCTCTGATCAAAGTTACAGTCCTGCCTCTAAGTATTTGCAGCAGCGCAGACCAAAGCATTTCAGACCCCCAGGTCTCTCAAGTTGGAACTGACCATGTGCATTGCAGGAGCATTTTTAGGACTGATGGATTTCATGTGGAGCCTCTCTGGCAGGAACAGAGGCAGAACCGCAAGCTTGTGTGAAAACAGCCTGAATAACGAGACATCCACACAGACCACCCACCCGCTCACCCACAGCCAAAATAATAACCAGCGTTAAAAGGGTAATGCACTTATTAACACGGCTGAAACAGTCACTATGGTAAATGGGGCACCATAAAACAAAATGCCAGCTTTATTTAGGGAATTATAACAATTATTTTTAAATGATCATTTAGAATATCACGGGAGTACAATATGATGAACAGCTGTATGTATAACTGACCAGTTTTCCATTCCCATCTCAAGCCGGGTCCCTAACTATGGGTCTAAACTGGAAAAATATGGTTCAGCTAAGTACTTCCCGGCCTTTCCTAATCCAGGCAGTGACCCACAAGCCGCCATATGTCACAGTGTCAGGGCAGGACAGCACAAGTGCAGGTTAGCTGCCATGCGTGGGCTCCGTACCTCTGGGATCCGCACGTTGTAAGGCTGGTTGTAGAAGGTGGGCGCGTTGTCGTTCACGTCCCCGATCTGCACGTTCACCGTGTCTTTGACCACCTGGGAAAAGAAGCAGAAGTCAGGCTGATGAAGTAGACGACTGCATGCAGGATTACCGATGCTCCAATGCATCCTAGCTTCATGCGGCGCATTTCTTATCCTGGAAATACTGCATGGGATTGTCCTGCTAAAAAGTGCACATGCTGTTGTTCTCGACACAGACAGCCACTAATTAGTTAATTATCCATATAACCCCTTAGGTTCATCCTTGTTTATTGGCTGAGATGGATCGCTGTGCCTTGCTGCTGAGACGAGGCGCAGAACGCATTTCCTGGTTATGGAAATACAGCACAAATAACGAACATATGTGTGTTGAAGTCACTGTGCCCTCTGCCAGGTGTCACTCTCAGCGGAATTCCCGTAGACAGGAAATGGGTGTCAAGGTCAATCACAGTTAGGGCTCTTCACTGTGAGGAGACGTCCCACCTGAGAGAAGGTGAACTGGGAGTCAACACAGGGCCAGATCAATGAACTGGAATGCAGAGTCAATTTAGGGCAGTGCATAAATTTGAAATAAGGGCCTTGCTGTAAGAAACTGATCAATTGTTAAAAGGAATATTAAAAGGACTCGTCATGAAACCTTGATACTGTTGACAAGAGCTCTATGAAACGCCAGCTGGTGTTTTGAAAAATCGGATGAAAAACTGTAAAATATACATTTTGGAATTTTTTTCCCTCTATATTGAAGACTAGCGTGGAATATATACAAATCATTGATAGTGATTGATTATTATTTTCAGCAAACAAATCAAATACGGCTACCATGGTGTGAGATGACATAGCAGTTTGTGCGATGGATGTCAGGGCGGGATAAACTGATCCAGAATTAGGAGGAAGACAATGTTCTAGAACTTGTAAATGCGTGAGAACTTGGTGCTGTGTAACCCGCCGTTACCCCGAGCCACGGTCTCGGTACGCACGCACCCCTTGGCTGTCACTGACTGTGAACGCCACCTGCATCTCTGACTTGGTCTGAAAAAAAGCAGCATGTTAAAAAGTGTCATGGTGAAACAGGATACAAGTACCAGGAATCAGGAAGATAACCAGGGGATGTTCCTCAATACCAAGAACTCAAAGACCGTACTTTTGGACTTGGTAAGATTGGTCTTGCTAACTTGCCCTCCATGAAGGAACTAGGGGTGCAATGAGTCATGGGATTGGTCTCGTTCGGCGAGGATGCAACCGATGTATCCTTGATATTTGGGACGGGGCAAGAACGACATTGGGGGATTTTTACTGGCCTCTGTACTTCTGTTCTTGAGTATTGGAACTGGTCTTTGGCAATGGAAGATGATGTAAAACAGGTACACGAGAACACAAGTACGGTCAAGTACGCATATTGAGAAACACCCCGGTAGTCCTTCACCTAAGATAGCTAGAATTTACACATAATCCCCCTGAAGCTACATAGCTATGACATCATGGCTCGCTGATCAATAGCTGTGTGACAAATCTAGTAATGCACTGAACAACCCACATCCTGTCTATATCTCTCAGTCTAGGACATTTAGGTTAAGCCACCATCAATGGTACAAGAGAAATGCTCCTCCTGGGATTTGAACCAACAAGTGCAGTTCTTTAAACATCATAATAATTACTGCTATAAAAGGTACGCTGGCTCCAATCCCCCGAATACCCAAGTGCGGGCCCTCACCTCCCTATCCAGGGGCTGCCTCAGCCAAACCACCCCGGTGTTGCTTTCCACTGCAAAGTATCTCATGGCCTCCTCTCCCACCACCCCGTACACCAGAGGCTCCTCGTCCGGGTCCACAGCCCTCAGCTGAGTCACAGAAGAACCTGGGAGAGGAAAGGGTGGGGTTAAACAAACATAGTGTACAACACTGCTGGAAAAAAAACATTTTGGGTGGGGGGCAGGGCCTCCATGTGTCAGTCTTTGGCTGAGTCAGCCCCACCGGGGAGCAGGTTCATGCAGTTTTCCGGAATACCCCCACTGTGGCCCCCCAAGCCTGCTTTTCCTCATCACGCCAGTGCGTGGCCCGGAGTTCAGCTGTTACACCATATCCCATCTGTCCAGCCGTACACAAGAGTGCAATGAACACTGCGGAGAAAGAAGCCCCCCCCCCCGCCAAAGACTGACGAGAACCGGCCCCTTTAGAACCTCTCCTCACCTACAGAACCAGACCTAAACATTCAATGCAATTCTTGTGACCTCAATAAAGAAGATGAACGGACACATGTGACCGCATGTCTGTTTTTTTTATAGAGAACCGACCTGAGGAAGCTGGAATGAACTCAGTGGAAGTTCGCTGTTGTTTAATATCAGTTTAACTGCTTTTACCTGTACACATTTCCATATTTTGGCCTGTCATTGTCGTGCTGCGAGTTACACTCACGGCTACAAACAGGGCCTTACCCAGACATGCACAGACTGCTGCAGATAGGTGGCATCATCAGCAGAAGATGTCACCTACTTGGTTTTTGTGGAGCCGTTGCTGACTCTGCATCCCCATTCTGTATCACGATGCTCCACAGCGGCTTTCCAGATGCCCCCCCCCACCCCAAGAAAAGTGTTTGATGTTTGGGAAAATCAGGTGAAAATATAAAATAAAAAACTGACTGAACTGAAAATGTCTTACATTGAAACGTTTTCTCCTGCATTAAAACATGATGCCTCATTATTTTCACACCATTTCCTTGTGTCAGTATGTTTTTTCACTTGTTTTGCCAGTGAAGAGACTTAAGGTTTGTGTTTAAAATCCCTCTCAATGTACGCTCTGGTTTCCTTTTCCGATTGTCACCCCACTGCATTTAGAGACGCGCAGGTTCGAGCCTGGGATGCCATAACGATAGTTACCGCACATATGTCCCACTCACAGGTACGGGTCACACAGATTAAAACCACAACAGTGTTACCCAAGGATCTTTGTGTGGCTCCATTATGAGCTATCAGTCATGCCACTTAGAGCTATTGAGTTAAAACCAATTAGTTCTACTGTACTGTCTTAACAACTCTGAACGGTAATTTTGATCAGATTATACAGTCCATGTAATGCGTTCCTATTTCAATTATCTCCATAAGAAATGAATGGAACATAAATTACATTAAACTTAAATAATAAATAATAATAATAATAATAATAATAATAAGCAAAGAATTTACTGACCTATGAACAAAAACAAAGATTAATATTTTTGGTTGGACAAATATGCATAGTAACATAATTTTTTTTTATCTTCAGCAATCTAGCAAGAGTAGATTTTTTTTTTACTCAAGTCAAAGAAATGGGTTACAGATTATTTGTAAATTTTGGTCAATATGTCTTTAAAAGTGCTACATACACATAACACTTATGAGTGTTTAGAGGTCATCAGAACCAACATAATATAAAACATATAAGCAGCTGAAGCCACCTCCGTACTGCACGGTTCCTGTAGAGTGTTCAGGCATTTATTCAGCGGCACGGATGGTAGCTGACCTCCAGAGTGGGGGGGGGGGGATTCAGCGCCACGGACGGTAACTGACCTCCAGAGTGGGGGGGGATTCAGCGCTACAGACGGTAGCGGACCTCCACAGCAGGGGGGGGGATTCAGCGCCACGGACGGTGGCCGACCTCCAGAGTGGGGGGGGCGTTTCAGCACCACGGACGGCGGCCGACCTCCAGAGTGGGGGGGGGGGGGTTTCAGCGCCACGGACGGCGGCCGACCTCCAGAGTGGGGGGGGATTCAGCGCCACGGACGGTAGCTGACCTCCAGAGCGGGGGGGAGGGGGGGGGAGGGGGGGTTCAGCACCACGGACGGCAGGCGGCTCCAGTTTGTCCGTCACGCTTGGGGCAGATGAAGCAGGGGGCCAGCTGCTCTGCCTCCCTTAATCAAGCCAGAGGCCTTTAAAAGCTCACAGCAATGACAGTGCAGGCTGTGAGTCTTGGCCCTGGGCCACGGTGGCTGTCGAACGCATTTAAATCTCTTCTTCTTGTCAAAGGCTGTCCTCTCCAGGGAGTCCTGATCCGAACCCATTCGGTCCTTGACCCCCTGCTCCCTGCCACCATCTTGGGTTCATTTAGCTTTACCCAGCCAGCTTTCCTGCCCCCTTCTGTGACTTACTGAGAGACCAGATGGCCCGGTTCTGGTCTTTGACTAGCTCGGCTGTGAATACCGGTATTACTTCGCTCATGATGACACACCCATTGTACACAGACATCCAACTGATTTAAGAACATGTTGGCTTTAATTAATGAGACCTGTCGCTCCCACATGAACAATCACATAGTCAGGTGTTGTGGCAGTCATGGCTAGATCTAGGGGGTGCTGGGGTGGGCTCCCCCCCCATCCCCAGATTCTTGTCTCAATTATGTTACTCAACCCCCCTCCCCATATAATAAATACCTCAGATCGGCTGACAATTTGCAACCCAGATTGTACAGAGTAGAGAGAAGCTTCCTTCTCTGCTAATCATTCTATTAGCATTGAATTGATTGATTGGGTCAGCAAAAATCTTTGGGTTTCTTGCAAGTTGGGGCAGCTGTTGGATCTTGCAGTTGCCATTAACAGCCAAATAATTATTAGCATTTTTTGTTGTAGTACTGGATTGTTGGGGTTTGCTGGTGCTTGAGACATGCCTTCAGTTTGGTGTGCCTGTGACAGACTTGTGCAATTTGACTATTATCGGTAAATCGACAATAACAGACAAGTATGTGTATGAGTATGTGTGAGTGAGAGAGAGAGGAAGCGGTAGCTAGATAAGTTAACTAGTTTGTGATCGTGATTTCCGTGCCGGGCTGATAGATGGTTCACAATGTACCATTTTTTTAATCCACAAAACACAAACTATCCCGACTCAAATACCATAGCTGGCTCTGCCCCCGATGGCACTTCTGAATCAGAGAATACTCTGGAGCACTCAAGTACTGGCCCCAGGTAGACCTCTGCGGCGTTTGCAAACAAGCTAAAAGCTACAAGGATGCATTTCCTGAGCTTTATGCATAGAATGTAACGGCCCTAGTGTGAAAGTTCGTTCTCTACAATGTCTCATGTCCTTCCATCATTCCAACAACCATGCTACATGAGAGAGAGGGGGGAAAAAAAATTAAAAGGTATATGTGTATATATATATATATATATATATATATATATATATATATACACACACACACACACACACACACACACACACACACACTGTATATATATAGATTTTTGCTTTTAAGAAAGCAATAACCTCTACATGGATGAGTTTTTGCCCCAAAAAAGTTAATGACATAAAACAGAAAGTAGTACACAATAAAAGAACCAAATAAAGGGTGAATGAAAGGAAATGACATTTATTTAAAACATAGTATAGTTTAGTATCGTATAGTATAGTATAGTATAGTATATTATAATTATTGTTATACTACATCCATTTGAAAAAATATGTCATGTTTTATTATATGGTAAATATGTTTCACTGCACCCCCAATCAAACCAAGCCGAATCCAACCCTGACCCCAGCTGCCCCAGGGACTAAATGACCCAGCTCTCTGATCCTCACTTGTACATCAATTTGGAAAAAAGTCTGCTAATTAAATGAATATAAAAATAAATGGCATAAGTGTCACAATTACAGCCACAGATCAGTAGGATCCCCTGTATGTAGGATGAAAATTCATGAGATCTGGGAGGCAGATGTAAAGTTTCTCATGTCCAATCTTACATGTGCTGCCTTAGCACAGCCATGATATACTGGCATTCACGACAACAGTGATATTAAAAAAAAAAAAAATTAACATTGATATTGTGTTAAAAATAGACATATGATAACATCGTAAACAACTCAGCACCAGTAACCATTTAATTCACACTCCAACATACTGTATTAGCTGGCGGAATGTTCCTTAACACTGGTTTCCACCAGTACTTAATCTATAATCTCTGAGGTGCTGGATCCCATAGAGACCTGCCTACTGGGACCAGCATTATACTAGGAGATGTCACACACCGACTTCCAATGACGTCACATATTGATAATAAGATATCAATTATTTCGATACACAACAATGCAATACTTTCTATCAACACCTATTCGTTTCATCAGACTGAAAGATTGTACGTTTTGGAACAGTGAACTATCTATTTTATTAGCCAAAAAGTGGATTTTTCTGTGCGCGCGGGATGTGGATTTTTCCCTTTTCAAATTAAAAGTCAAATAAGGGAAACATCCTATGAAAATATCCTGCCATTTTACAGCAAACCATATTGTTTACATTTATAGGAAAATTGTGGTTGTTTTGTTTTAGTGATGTCTGGTATTAAGGATTCCACTGACTGAAATAAATCAGCTTTCTTTGTCAATTTAAGTGTTCACTCCAGTCATCTGTTTCCAGTTTTTGGATTAACACCATTACCTAAGTATGATATATCTGAAATATTCATTTATGTTCCATGAGTGTATATTGCTGCTGTCCAGTGACTTATAGCTTTGGTTCACTCTGAACTAAAAAATGCAGTTTGGTGTATCGTGCCTCTTGCAGTTTGGTGGGATCAGATAAAAACTGGAAAAAGTAAATAACATTTTAAATAAACCTGATGTCATAAAAAGAAACATTAATGGAGTAACTGTAGGATTTTGTAAAAAATACGGGGCGTTAGAGACCTCAGTCTGCAGGCAGCGTCGATCAACAGTAAGTGCAAACGCGATCTTCACACACACACACACACACACACACACACACACACACACAGGGAACATTCCATCATGAAAATCCCCTCTGCTGCCATTATCACATGACCTACGGACAATGCTGGTTATCAGAAAAATCCTTTACGTAAAACGCAAACCGATTTGCGGTGCTTGGGACTGAGTTGGCTGTTTCTTTAAAGGTTTGGGTCCTTATTTTTCCAGGCACACATCAATGTTGCACAAATGGCCCGTCGCGGGAGCCAAATTATGCGATAACGGCTATGCTGCCAAGTCGCTGCAGTGTCATCTTCCAAGCATTCAACCTGTTAATACTGCATCTGAGAAGACTGGTTATACACACACACGCAAGACGGATGCCAGGAAGAGCTTCATGCATTCGTTTACAGCAACTCCTTGCCAGCAAGCGCAACTCAGAGTGGAAACTTTAGCAGAGAAACTTAAATAAGCATAATATAGAAAAAAATTGATCTTCCACTTACAAAGTTTCAAAAGTTTTATCTGTGCAGTAGCACTACATATTTTTGATTCTGGATCAAAGTAATAGGCGTGTATATCCAGACAAATGTATAATTAAAACTGTGTTTCTAATTGTCAGCATTATCCGCCCCGCTTTTCCCCAAAACCGAAGCCTATCTCTGGAAGCACAGGATGCCAGGCCGTCACAAGGCGCTCACAGAAAGCTCACAAAAACAAAACAGTCAAGCTCCAATCTACCTAAATTACAGATGACTGGCAAACCCAAAACACACACACACACACACACACACACACACACACACACACGTCTGAAACCCAAAACCTCAGGATTGAGGGCAAGATCTAGTCAAGTAAAGCTTTGTCATCTCAGCCATGTACAGTTCACTGAAATGAAATATTCTCCCCACTAAGTCACCTTCACATTATTACAAGATGTATAGTTAAAACAAATAGCTGCTTAACTATGATAATTGAGTAGAAAATACCATGTTAACTTTGCAATATGGTTAACAAAAAAAAAACAGTAGGCCTATGACCTACGATTACAAAAAATGCAATGATATGCAGTCAGATCCCCCCCGCACCTCGCCCTGACCAAGCACACACCACGCGCCACTCGGCAGGGCTGGCCAGGCATGAGGAGACCAGGCCGCCCAGCCGCTTCCTGATAACTCTTCGGCTGTGTCACAGGAGAATGTCCAGGTGCTGCTTTAAACGAACACCTGTTCAGCACGCCTGCTACAGCCAACACCCTGCCTGACTCAGTCGGACGCACGCTCACAGGCAAACTCACAGTCACGTCGGTGCAGAGAGCGACACAAGGCCGTAATCGCAGCGTTAATCTGTCAGTGAAAATCAAAGCAGCTCATGTAGACGTCCAACTCCCTAAGTAATGAGGAAAAGTGCCTCTCAGCAGGTTTCCATTCATTCCTCTTAGGTGTGAATTTCAGAGAGGCTGATCGATCAAACGCAGGTATTAGGATCAGACGGCTGGACTCATTAAAAACACACGAGACGGATGCTTATGGCAGGAAAGTGGGAGCAGAGGGGAGTTCGAGAGGGACACAGAGGGATCACTCACGGGCGAGGGGGGCATTTAGGCTACGACGCCGAGAAATTTCCCAAGAATGAAGGACACACACACACACTCTCACACACACACACTCTCACACGGCACGCGGCCGGATCGAACTTCACTCCTGATCAGCTCCGTCACAAGCAAGCGGCTCGGACACGGAGACCGATCACGCTCCGCCACCGTACGGCCCTCTTGTTTCATTAATACTTTATATTTTCTCATAAAAGAGAGGAAAACGACTAATTAACGTGACGATTTATGAACCCCACTTGCCGTTTCTAATGAGATTTATGCAAATTCATCTACTTTCAGTGTGAGTTATAATTCGGCGAAAAGATGGTGCAAATTAAGTATTTTACTACCAACGCTCGTTAATAATCGCACTTTTTACCCATCTGTCACACACGGGCATCGCCAACTTGTCCGTACACGGACTCGCCTGTGTCGCTGATAAAAAGCTACGCCGGCTACGTTGTTAAACACCACGTCTGTGGTGAATTGCACTTTGATCACAATGTCTGTCAGAATCTGTCCTGCTGCAGAGCCCTGGGAACACACCTTACATGCAGTGAGAGAGGGTGCAGCTGTGTCTGAGCACAAACGGACCGGAATAAGTTTTATATGCATACACAGACACATATACATGCATACATACACACACACACACACACACACACACATAAACACTAACGTTGACAGCAGATGTGGAAATCCAGATTTTGCTCAACTGGTTGGCTGAAATCTTGGTCGGGGTTTGCACTTTCTGAACCTGAACTTTCCACCTCTGGCTGATAGGTCAATGGGAGGAAGGGGGTTGGGGGGGGGGTCTGTCAGATAAACACCCGACTGCAAAGAACACTGGGAGGTGGGGGGGCAGAGAAGAGGCGGCTCATTCAGGGGTATACCGACTGCAAAGCGAGGGCTGCTGGGCTCCTGGGTGGGCACGGGGGGGGGGGCTGAGGAGCCATGCGCGGAGTCTGACGGCCTTATCTGCGGCATGGAGGCAGCCCCGCCACTCTGACGAATGACGCTATTTAGTCCAAAGTGACGCTGGCATTACAGCTATGAATGATGCAGAGCACATTAGGAGACTCTACCTCCTCGGTCCCCAGTCCCCGGTAGAGTGATGGACGGCGGAGGGCAATCAGTCTCCCTTCTGAGTGACTGCACCCTCCCCCGGAAGACCGTGCGAGAGGGGCTCCGGTCTGGGCCGGGGCGATAAGGAGGAGGAGGGGCACAGCGGAGCAGGGCAGGGTGACTCAAGCCAGGCTGGGGGGAATGAAGACAGGACAGGGTATGATCAGGGCAGACACGTCTGCCTTATTGCTAATGATTTACAGATGCCTAATGTCTCTCTTCCTGGCCCCCAGTCCTGCATCAGTCAGCTGCTCTTCCCGAAGCCCTGGTTCGACCCCACACCCCATGCACGGAGATGTGCGAGGTTTTCCAGTTCTGAATTAGCTACTCGGAGCGAGTCAACAAGCGCCCAACTTTCCAGATGGCTCCGAGCCCAAGTCCAGAGTCCACTTCTAAACACCTCCATACTTTTGGAGGCTTCCCTGTCGGAAGCTTCTGGAGCCGATGACACCCTGAGGGGGGGTGGGGGCTGCACCTATAAATACACTGAGAAACGGAATCGAACGAGACTCACAGGAGCTTAAAGAGTTGCCCTGGAGGAGCGGCATCCTGGCCAACGTGCTACATTTTAAATGGCCGCCCCGCGGGATGTTTTCCAGAGTTCGCTGGGGGAGGGAAAGGAGGGGAAGCGGGAGTACCAACAGCGGGCAGTGGGAGGGGGCCAGATGATATGGAAAAAAGGACAGGAGGGGGCCCAGGAGACGTGAAGGGCAGCAAAGGGCCAGGACCGGCTCCTGCTATATAACATAACCTCTTTGTTCCATTGGCTTGCCAATACAGAACTGAGCCGAATCAATAAAGAAATTAGCGAACGAACAAAACGCAATAAAAAACCAAATGAAGAAAGAGGGAGACAAGCCGGAACACAGCCCGCAGCTCGGGGGCATGTCAGTTTGATTTCCTAATGCCCTGTCGTCTTCAAAGTGGTGCCGTAATAGTGTTAAATCAGACAGCGGTGGACATCAATTCCGAGGGATCAATAATAGGGCCGTCCGGCTGTCAGGGGCGGAGTCAGCTGTGCCCGGCTGGCTGCGAGGGCCCGCCCCTCCACTCTGCTTCACCGATGCTAGCCATGCCCCACCCCAAAGCAGGCCAACACACACCACCCACCCTGAACTTGTCACCCTCGATGAAGGTAATAAGGAAGTGATTCAAGGTCGAACTGAGTAAGGATTTAAGGGTCAGCAGGCTGGTGTGCGGTTTCTTGTCCGTCTGCGACCGCATGATGGCTTCGCTTTCCGTGGCCTGGATCTGCTGCATATAAATACTTTATCACGTCGACTGGCCACGATTCCACGTCACATGACTGCAAGTCACCGGGCCGGAGCCTGTGCCACGAGTGGGCGAACGGCCACTCTGCGAGGACAAACACTTCCCCAAACATGCCAACCAGGAAGCAACGTTTCATTAAAATGGCTCTTTCATTTCCATTTTTTCCTATTTAAACTTAAGAATGGCAGAGCCATTAAATTAATTACGCGCATTCAAGTGAAGCAAGAGCCATTTTTGACGGAGTAGGTAGAAGAATGAGAACGATTGATGCAATAAAGACAACGGTACATTTGGGGGGGGGGAATCAAACAAAAATGCAGGAGCCGAATGGTGCGCAGGTGATAATTGACCTATGTTTTATGATATGAGATCAATTGCACGTTAATAGCGCGACATTGATGCAGTGCTTCGGTAAATATTACCCGCCCGTAATTGGCTACACGTCGTTATAACACGGTGAAGCTGTTTGTCACACTGGAGTACGTAACGAATACATTAAATTATCTGGCACTAATATATGTGCTTTTAGCCGGCTTTGATACATTACGTGATTTCTCCCCAAGTAGTCTGGTTTTGAAGCTAACTAATTGGGCTAATCAGGGATCAGAAATCTGGAGCTAATAGCTTGTGAGAGGCCCGCTAGCTTTAAACAAAAGAGAGCGCGCGGTTTGCCGTGTGATTTATGATTCCGCTGCGTGCGTGCGGCTCCTCTTATTTCCAATCCGGTTCTATTTCAGTAGCGGCAAAGAGCGGCAGCCCTATTATTCGGGGAAGAGAGACGCACTCCTTAAGATGGGAGGAAAAGCCCTTTCAAGTGGAAATACTGAAAGCTTGGTTGTAAACTGATCTGCTTCTTTGGATGGCCTGACACTTTATTTTTAGTTATTTGGAATAAAACGGGGGACAGGAGAGAGTTCCAGGTGAGGTCAGTAAACATGAGGTTGTAAAGGGTGTAAAATCCCCTGCCCACCTCTAACGTTATAAACCTTGGGGTAGCCATGTCACTAGTGAGTGATCAGATACGTAAAGAAGAATCATAGATGTTTACAGATAATGTGCAAAGTGATTTACATGTAAAGAGGACCTCCCTCCAATTCTGAATGTGAAATATCCAAACAGATCATTTTCATTGGGAGTGTGTCACCCACTGAGCAGGCAATAAAGACAGCCCCCAGAGAACCCTAAAAACACATGCCATCACCACCCTCCTAGCCCCTCCTGGACAATTGTGTGCGATACTCTGAAAATGAGTCAGGCTCCGGCTCGGCTCTGTTTATGGCCTGCATGCAGAGAGCAGAATTATACACACACACAGCCAGCCAGAGACACACGCATAAGCAAACACTCGCACAATAAAATACACTCACACACTGCCCCAGACACACACACATATACACTGTTATACTGTAGGTGGAACAGACAGATTTCAATTAAATGCAACAGAAGGCTTCCCAATGCCACCAAACTCACATCCATACCAAAGATGACAGTTCTGACATTTCTGATTTAAACTTTAAAAACTGTATTCACTCAACTTTAAAAATTGTATTCACTTAACTTACACATCTGGACACAAACACACTCACAAATATGCAGAGATTTGAAGATGCGAAAATGTGCTCATTCACGCACACACACACACACACACACACACACACACACACACTTAAAAAACCACAACCAGAAACATAAGTACAGTACCAAAACATATATTCTTACATGCACATATACACACAAAACAGGCTACAACTACCAGTGAGAATTCACAGTCATCCAGATCATGATTATTCTGATAACAGGGAATATGAAATGAAAGATTATAACACAGGTTACTCAGGATGGTGATCAGTACGGATCAGATTAGCATGCAGCAGAGTTGCCATTAAACCCAGCTAAACTTCCTCACTATCTCACAGGCCAGGGATGTTATGTGAGCGGACACGTGTGCAGGTCTGCGGATAAACACTGACTTCACTTATCTTTGAGGGAGGAGTGTGAGCAGATCAAGTGCTTAGGTCCTTCAGGTGCTACGGGCGTCCGGCCAAGTTGCCTGCCTGCTCTCTCCCTCCCAAACAAACGGGAATCTTAAGCCTGAGGTGACAGCCTGAGTCTCATTAAAGCCACAACGCCCCTCGGTGGTGCTGACGGTATAATCTGTTACGGAACGAGGCAGCAGACTTCGTACTATAGATTTCCACATCTGTGCCCTGACCCCCACTACACTCTCTCTCTTTCCCCCCTCCCACCCCGTCATTAATATCCACTGACGGACGCCCCGGCTAGCTTGGCTGTAAGTGACTCCCACTTTTCAGCAAGACGCACTATGATAGTCCTTGGGAGAGTTCACATTTATCCTGTAGATTTATGGCTAAATCAGTCGCGCATGATGAAGGGGAGGGGGGGGGGGCACACACTTCCTAACATGTATGTGCTCACAAGTGTGTGCGTGCACATGCCGTGAAGGTCGGCCAGCACGGGCGTCAAGAAAATCCACGTCTGCCTTCCTCCGCCTCTTGATGTGTATAGGTCACATTTAGATCCACGTAATTTTGTTGGAAACAACTGAAAGGGAAATCTCTCACTCAGATTACATTTTATAGTGATGGATTAAGATCACAGCCAGAGGCAACCGTAAAGCAAAACCAAAAAAACAAACAAACGAAAAAAAAAAAGTTTCCAAACGCCGAGACCTCAATGGCATCAGCCTCTGGATCCATCACTCCGAAACGCGGCACTGTGAAAGCAGCTCGTGGTGCGGGGCAGAATAATATCACCAGTTACAGATAAATATTTGGCCATTAGAATCCACATGAAAGTCATTTTAGCTCTGGACCTGAACGGCTGTCTGCAAGTGAAATAACTCAGAAATACAAATACTAGAGTGGAAACATTCAGTGGCCACAAATGCAGACGGACCCCGCACATCTATAACGCAGAGTGCCGTAAAACTGGTCCAGAACCAGATGCTTTTTTGAAAGGTCGCATAAGTATGTCTGATGTTTCTGTCCTGTTAAATTAACATCTCGGATAGGTTGGCGACAGTTTCAACGAGTCTAGTTCACATGTGACTATGCCGTCTATGTCTCAAACTGGTTTTGACCATAGCAGATCTTATCTGACTGGTAGGATGGCATCACTGTAAGGGGGTGGGGGACTCTATTTCCCAGTGATCACTCTTAGCGGCCACTTGATTAGATAATACCAGCTAGGACCCCCTTTTGCATACAGAAATACTTCAGAGAAGCCTTCCTGCACACCACTGTTGTTCCGAGCTGTTATTATTGCACATCCTGTTAGATTAAAGAAGTTAGGCCATTCTCCTCTGACCTCTCTCATTATTAAGGGGTTTTCAGCCCAAGAAATGCCAATGACTTTGGTTAAAAGCCAAAAAGATAAAGGACATTAGGGGATTTTTTAATTAGGTATTATCCACAGTCCACACCCTGATCTGAAAGGAGGATTCAACCAAAGAGCAGCACTCAAATCCCTGGGAAGAAACACCAATAAACTTTTGAGACTGGGCGCCATCTTGAATTACTTCAAAAAATACCCAATTGTTTATGCGGGTGTGTTTGAAATTACCTCGAGAGGGAAATTTTTAAAGCCATCCCCATACATCTAAAAAAAACTCACACATCTTTTTTTTGTTTCTTGTTTTCAGAAGCATTCAAAAAGATAAGGAGGCCCCTGGTCTTCCGCAGGCTCCTCACGTCTTCCTGCTTCCACCATCTCCCAGGTTTGAAGTCCAGATGGAGATGCTGATGGTCAGACAGGAATCCCTCCGGTGGCACACTAGACACACACGAGTACACTGCAGCAGCCGGGATATAACACTACTGTACAGCCAGAACACTCCAGAATGGGGATTAAAGTGCAGCTGCCCTGCGAAAGTCTCCGTAAAGCAAGCAAGACATAGAAATGACCAAGACTGGGTAGTTCTCCCTTTTGTTTACATTCTCACCAAAATAAATTAAGGGGGACAGTTTTCTTCACACCGAAGTGCATGGGCCTTCATGCAGGAGCGTGCTGGACTGTCACAAAGACAAAGCGTGTCTCCTACACGGCCGTCTGCTCCCGGACATTTCCATCAGAGTCACCGTAGGCCCCCGGTACCGGAGAACGTCACTGTCACGCCCCGGTACTGACCTCACCGGCCGGCACATTATTTTGTCGGGGACTAAATCGAATCTTACCCCGCAAATAACAGCGGGCTTCCGGCACATTTCCTCCGCTCCTCCCCGTGCCGACCCGCTGTGGCGGACGCAGCACCAGCCGGCTTGGGCGGCGTGGAGGGCCGGATCGAGATGGGGAAGATTGCAGGGCGGACGCTGAGTCTGTCAGAGGCAGATCCACTCCAGCCACGTTAAGAGAGACGGTCGAACCCTAAGAGCCGCGGGCTTTGACCACAGGGGGCCCTTTCAACCACTTGCCTCAACCGAGTTTGAAATGTCAGACAGGACAGCACAAGGAAAACAGGAACAAAAGGCAAAGGCTGCTGCCCACAGAGCTATGGGTACGATGCTTCCTGAAGAGTATAAAGGCCTGTTTCATTGCCGGGCAGAGTCCGTCTCAGCCCGGCCCTCGGTAGAACATTCCGGATAGTTTGTCACGGTTCTGGGTGATTATGCAGAGCCCAGCAGCATGATGATGTCCGTCTCAGCCCGGCCCTCTGTAGAACATTCCGGGTAGTTTGTCACGGTTCTGGGTGGATATGCGGAGCTCAGTAGCATGACGTTGTCCATCTCAGCCCGGCCCGCTGCAGAACATTCCGGGTAGTTCGTTACGGTTCTGGGTGGTTATGTGGAGCTCAGTAGCATGACGTTGTCCATCTCAGCCCAGCCCTCTGTAGAACATTCCGGGTAGTTTGTCATGGTTCTGGGCAGCCCAATACCACTCGGAACAGTCTGGCACAGCTCAGCACGGCGATCCCAGGAAGTCAAGCAAGATGGAACTGTATCCTACTGTCAAAGCACGTGCCAGCAAGCTGCCCCCCCCCCCCCCCCCCCCAGCTGGTCCTTTGCATTTCCTCCACACCCCTTCCGCCCTTCCCCCTCTCCCCCACCTTTCCTCCACACAGCCTCCGCCCTTCCCCCTCTCCCCCACCTTTCCTCTACACATCCTCCCTCGTTCCCCCTCTCCCCCACCTTTCCTCTACACATCCTCCCTCGTTCCCCCTCTCCCCCACCTTTCCTCCACACAGCCTCCGCCCTTCCCCCTCTCCCCCACCTTTCCTCTACACATCCTCCCTCGTTCCCCCTCTCCCCCACCTTTCCTCCACACAGCCTCCGCCCTTCCCCCTCTCCCCCACCTTTCCTCTACACATCCTCCCTCGTTCCCCCTCTCCCCCACCTTTCCTCCACACCCCTTCCGCCCTTCCCCCTCTCCCCCACTTTTCCTCCACACCCCTTCCGCCCTTCCCCCTCCCCCCCACCTTTCCTCCACACAGCCTCCCTCATTCCCCCTCTCCCCCACCTTTCCTCCACACAGCCTCCGTCCTTCCCCCTCTCCCCCACCTTTCCTCCACACAGCCTCCGTCCTTCCCCCTCTCCCCCACCTATCCTCCACACAGCCTCCCTCGTTCCCCCTCTCCCCCACCTTTCCTCCACACAGCCTCCCTCGTTCCCCCTCTCCCCCACTTTTCCTCCACACCCCTTCCGCCCTTCCCCCTCTCCCCCACTTTTCCTCCATACAGCCTCTGTCCTTCCCCCTCTCCCGCACCTTTAAAGCTGCTCTTTTCCCGACCATCCCAGCCGCCCATCTGCTGAAAACGCTCTTACTCCCTGTCAGATATTCTCCTTCACCCCCGTTTCCCCATGTTCCATTCCGTCTTCTTTCACATCCATTCGTTTCTTTCATCACTACTCTCTATCCCCCTTTTCCATTATTAATCCGGTTACCATAAGTCACGGACTGCCTTCACCGTAGATCCGGAGGGTGACGGACAGACTGGAGACCGTCTGTTGTACCCTTGGAAGGGGTTTGTGCCCTCTACAGCCTCAGTAAAGACATTCATCTGCACAAATGGGTGAAAGTAATGACAGTTTTAAGATTCTAACCCATTCAATGCAACACTACACCTTAAAAACAGGCCACACCCCCGCTGCCCCCCCCCCCCCCGCCCCGCCAAAAGGCACTCATTCCAAGTGACTTCACACACCTGTCTCACTCATCCCCTGCAGATACCTACAGAGAAATGAGAGGTCAGAGAGAGGTATGACCGTGTCAGACAGCAGGGGGCAGTGGGGAGTGGACAGAAAAGAAAGACTGGAAAAGCTGTCCCTGAGGTCATGTGACCACCTCCGTGTCAGAGCGCGTTTATTCCGGGCCCCGATCCTGATTCTTCTGAGTCCCTGCGGTTTCCCAGGCAGACCTCATACAAGAGTGCACATCCGAGATTGTGCCCCAGCCTTCTGATCAGCTAACAAGCCACGCTTGTTTTATGGATTATAAATGAACTAATTACCTGTAGCGCTCATTAGCTGCAGGTCCTAATTAGCAAAAATTAATATTGGTTTTGATAAAGATGTCAGCAAAAGCAAATTGGCAATTGACCTTCTCAGGCAATCTGGAGGGAGAGACAGAGTTGGAAGAGATACAAGCTCGTATTTGACAGGATAACTGATCAACCAAGCACAGTCCTGCCTGTGCGTACACACACACACACACACACACACACACACACACACGCACGCACACACACCACACACACACGGACATACACCACACACACACACGCACACACACACACAGGGATACACAAAGGTGACTAAGCAACGCTATATTTTTCCTCAAGGTTAACCGACCCAAAAAGATGCAAAGGCGGCATATCTGCTTAGTGTTCCTCCAATCACGACACAGTCAAAGACCACACCTCCACCTGGGAGAACGAGGATTAGGGCACCGTGGCACAGCTCTTTAGGTAGAAACAGAGGCGTTCAAAAGACTAACTACTGTTAAGAAGAGGGAAAAACAGCAAAAGCGGCAATCAAGGGCGAGATAAAGGAGAGGAGTCAAAGCGTGGGGAGACCCAGAGGAGTCAAAGCATGGGGAGACCCAGAGGGAAGCTCCTTCAGCTCAGGTGCAAACACTCGTAGGAATAGCAGCACGTTTGAAGATGCCGGTTAGCCGAGGACATAAGATGCCTCTCTGGCCCCTTGAACAGGCCTGCAGAACACTTACACATCAGCCTGGGGGGGTGGTGGACAAGGGAGGGGGCAGGATAAAGAGATTGAGATGGGGAGAGCACCTATCTTGTCAATTAATCCTATCTGGCAACTGTGTACTGCCCTTTATGAGAACAAATGTCAGCTTTCAAACGAAGGACATTGTAACCTTTCTGTACAGAATATAACAGGCCTAAAAGTAATGGCGTTATTAGGCCGCAGCGTCCCGATATAACGTGCAGAAACGAGCTATTCCAGCAGCCGTCCCCGACAACATGCTAATGCTCCTAGACAGTCACTCTCTCTTCCCCGCTCAGGCACGCACGCCCAGACGCTCGCCTCGCTCACACCCCAGCGAAGCCCAAAGGCTCCTGGAGAGACTCCTCACCGCCGAGCCCAGCGCTGGGCGCCGGTGTGAGACGTCAATTTCCAGGTTAGCTGCTCTCCGTGACTCCGGCAGGTATCAGCTGTGACACACCTGCAGCTGATAAGCAGGTGCTGCACACCCATCTGCCCCCCAAAGCAGGGCAAGCAAACAACCCACCACACACACACACACACACACACAGAGGCCTGTAATCATATCTTTGTGGGGACCGTCCATTCATTTCTATGGGCAAAATCCTAATCCCTACAATGACAACCTTAATCCCTACCCAGTCCAAACCTTAACCAAATGTAACCAAACTAGATAAAGGACTTTTGGCATTTTTACTTTTTGGATTGCAGTCAGAGCTTTTTATAAAACTGAATTTCCCGAAAATGGTCCCCAGAACGTCAAAATAAGTTTTTATCACACTGTGGGGACACCTGGACCACGCAAACACACACACACACACACACACACACACACACACACACTCCCCTACTCAGCTGTAACCTTACCCATAAGTAACCAAACAAAATAGGAGACCTTTGGCATTTTTCCTTATGTGATTGCATTCACAGGTCTTCGTGTCAAAAAAAGAGGTTTTTATTACATTATGGGTGATATTTGGTCCGCATAATGTAATATAAACCTAATCCACACACACATACAGGTTTGTAATTATATCTTTGTGGGGACTCCCTATTAATTTCTATGGCGAAAATTCTAATCCCAACATGACGACTTTAACCCCCACCCAGCCCTAACCTTAACCATAAGTAACCAAACAAAATACGAGACTTCTGACATTTTAACTTTTTTGACTGCATTCACAGATCTTTGTGGGGACCTGAAAAATGGTCCCCACAAGGTAAAAAAAAAGAAAAGATTTTTATTGCATTTATATAAATCTAATCCACACACACACACATGCGCTTACACTCACTAATATCAGCATTGAGATAATCACACACTAGACACTAGAAAAGTACTGAGAGTACTTCACAGCTATGAAAGCTTTAAGCACAACTGGGAAAAGCACCTAAGTACAGAGCTCTGTTTAACTACCAGGACAACAAAAAAAGACACAAATCTGCCCCCCGGAGGCGCAGGAAGGAGGCAGGAGTAAGCAGGGCCACCGCCGGCGGTCAGTCTGTCTGCGATGCTGTTAATTGCTTGGAGACAGGTGGTATTGTGTGGCTAACGACTGGGGGGGGGGGGGGGCACGAGCTTGTATTCTGGCCCCATTATCCGGCCCCATCCTATAAACATCACTGCACCTCTCTGACACCCCTCAAACATCAGGGGGCCCAACAGACGCACTCCCCCCCCCCCCCTCCAGATGCCTCCCATTAACTCACACAGAGGAACGGACCAGCCGTCCCACACTGGGGGGACAAGGGAGCGCTTTGCATTTCAGATGTGGTAAGAGACAGAGAGCCAAAAGAAAGCCGCTCTGAAACAAAGAGCCCAACCGAACGGGAAAATGCCTCAGAACCCATATGACTTTGCTCTCGCTCAAAAATACATATTAATCATTAACAACTGCCTTTCTTCCAGAACCAGAAATGAACTGCACTCCAGACTGACAGTGATTTAACAAATGCTATCATTCATTCATTCATTCTCCATACCCATGAGTCCTATGCAGGTGCTGTGGGGTTCAGGAGCTAATCCCAGCACAAGCCGATTGATAACCCAGCTCATTGCAGGGCACTCAAACCAGTTATTATTACAGTGCCATCTGGATGTCTGCAAAATTCAGAGTGTTAAGGACCCTTCTAGCTGGACATTGCCATGCATAGTGGCCTGTTTATTAGGCGCACATGCTTGCTAAAGCAAACAGCCTGTTCCTCCAAACAGCAAATCATGGGGCTGCAAATGAACACACACAGCACGCAGACAGGATAAAGAGGTTCGTGTGCTGTTTGGCTAAGCATTAGAACAGCTAGGATGGGTGATCTAAGTGTTCATGAACGTGGTGTGATTGCGCTGGTGCCAGACATCGTGGCTCCGGCGTCTCAGAAACAGCCACTCTCTCCTGGGACTCTCATGCGCTACAGTGTCTGGTGTTGACAGAAAATGCTCCATTAAACAAAAATGCCAGTCAGTGGCATTTCTGTGGCCGATAAACGCTTATTAATAAGATATGTCAGAGGAGAATGGCCAGACTCGTCATAGTATGTCACCCCTGGTGCAACAACTTTTCATGGGTGTCCTCGTTTTTAAGAGTCATGCCAGTGGTCGTGCTGGTGTACCTAATAAAGTGGCCAATGAATTCAGGTGTGTGAAGTCCAAACACGCATGGGATTTTTACTCAAACAAAAATGTTCTGAGGGCAGGACGAAAAATTATAGGTTCAGAGAGATAACCAATCACATTGTTGAGGAGGTGGATCCAAGCAACTAAAGGAGATGGGACCAACCAATCACAGTCTTGGTCTTGCCATTTCTAGTTGCTTGGACCCACCTACTGTACAATCTGATTGGTTATCTCTTTGAACCAATCATTTTCATTCTGCCCTCAGAACATTTTTGTGTAAGTAAAACTCGCATGACCAGTCCAAACTGGGATGGGAGATCAGGGAAAAAGCCAGAGTTAAAGTAAACAGCACCAAGATGGACAGGAGAAACCGATGCTGAGGGTACACTAGTGTTTACAGACTCCTCCTCCTAAGCAACACCTTGAGAGTGTTAATAAATCCCAGAAACGTCTGAAGGACACCTGAAAAGCATCTGGGAAGCTGGCCGGTGAAAGATGACAGGGAGCGAAAAACAGAGTTAATGTCTCTGTGTTTCTCCTGCTCTTCACTCAGTTTTCTTTGACCAAACTACAGTATTACCAGTATTACCGATACTGTAAATCAAAGTCAAAGAGGATAAAATGCCACATGAGAAGCTGCAATGCTGAGGTTCCAAGTAAGTGTGATGGAATCCTGATAAATCAAACCCAAACTCTGCTGGTTTTCCACTCCGCCTTTTTTAAATTACACTGGCGAGTGAGTGACAGGAGAAACCTGAGGATATTCCACCGGGGGAGGGCAGGGCCGGCAAACTGCACCCCCTGTCTGAAGCGGTCAGATTATACCTCCTGCATCATCCACACTTTTCTTAATAGTCCATTAAACAAAAGCACACACACCCAGAGAAGAGCATGGAGCAGACAGCTGGATACACCCAATCCATCCCTATTTAATAAATGCTTATCTAATAACGGTTTGGGGGGGTCTTTAGATTGCCTTCTGTCAAACATGCTTTGAAAGAATGCTAGAATGGTTCATCTTTGAGAAGCACTCCTGAAAAAAAAACAAATCCAAAGAGTCCTTCAGGAAGCGTTTATGATGACTCACGGCTCTCTGACTCTCTGAGTCAAAGCCGTCTGTCACCTTAAGAGTCATATGCATCAAATGAATGACACCCAGCTGTTCCTATGAAGAGGAATCAAACACTGTAACATATAGTGTCAATACCTTGTTGACCGTGATGGCTGAGATTGCTGAATAATATAAGATTTATACATGCCTTTGTGCATGAGTTATAGAAAGAATTTTGTTTATATTCTGTTGCAGTTTTTTGGGGTGAAAATATAGAGTCTTTTGTCTGGGTATGAAATACATTACAATAGAGTGTTCTCCATGGCCATTTTTGAACAAAGAGTGTTTCACCCAGCAAAGAGCATTTCTGTTCGGTTACGTAATGAATGGTTTTTAACCTAAAGATCGGTACGTCCTCTCGCATCATGGGACACAGGCATTGTTCACTAAGGCTTGAGGAGAGCATGATAAGAAAACCACTGCACCATTTAAAGGCTAATTCATTAGCACCGAGCCACTATGCACAAAATAAATGTATATTTTTTCAGTGTTCACTGTAAAACCCAGCCATAAAACGCTAATTAGAGTAGTTATTAAACTTGGATGAATTATAAATGTGAAGAGACAGAAAAAGCTATTCACAGGCTGTTTTATTGACACTGAAGATAAATTATTAATGCCCATCTTGAGGCAGAGGGTTGGGAAGCTCTGCCAGGCCTTGGGTCCTCCGCACAGCAGGGGGCGCCACCATACTTTAGTAAAACCGTCTCAGAACCTTTACCTATATGTCACCCTAACAGACCATAAAAAAGAAAACCTGGGCAGAGCCGGCCCATGGGCCGCCATAACCGGTCGGGGGTACAGCCGTGATGGATGGCGTGTTTGCGGACGCTGGTGAACCGTGCAAACCATTATTTCTCAGACTGCGAATGGACAGCCGGGAAAGAGTGAGAGAGAACAAGGGAGAGAGAGAAGGAGAGAGGAAGAACAAGGAGGTGAGAGGATGCGGCCAAACGCCTCAGCGTCAGGAAGGAACCGTTCCTTAATTTATCGAGTTGAAATAATCTGTGTGGATGAGTTACAAGAACTGAGAAGGGACAAGGAGAACATGGCCAGGGTGAAGAAGCAAGCAACGTCCACCCAGCAAGAGCTACACGAAGGAGGCAAGGCAGCACGAAGACCCTAGAGCCTGCAAACCTCTTTTACTGGAGTCTGGTTAGAGATGGACGCCGCACGAGGGGAAGCAGTGCCACTCACACTCTGACACACCGAACACGCTGACGGTGGGCAGCCTGACGCCCTGCCATGGTCCGGGGGCTTTAAAAAGCACCTCGAGAGTGACCGCGGAGGAGAACCCACACGGGGGTGGGAGGGGACTCTCACACCGCCTCGCCAAGTATCTCCATCCTGCACCCACTTCCTCACAATTTTCTCTGCTCCACCATGTTACC